>NC_133528.1:117890459-123587959 GCF_048544455.1 Silene latifolia | reverse complement strand
TAATTTTCGACTAAGAAGTACTTTTCTTATACTAGTGACTATTCTACTAAAAATCATTACCGATCACACTCTAACTATAGCACTAGTGAAATCCAAACATAGATGCGGTATTAACATGCCAAAGAATGGGGCTACTGCCCCTCACCCACTAACACGTAATAAAATTCTCAAACATGTCATACATATCGTTACTTTCATCCAACTTCTACATGTTATCACACATCATATGAACAAGTATATCATACAAGAAGCCTATCAACTATGCAAATTATGGCTTCAAAACTCATCATACTCAAACACGCAACACTCGTACAAATGAATACATTTCACATGAAACAATTTTCTACTCGTACCACATATATCTCACTCAAATAGGCATTCTAATTCAATCATTTCAACTATCACATATTATCATTTACCACACAACCTATATATCATGCAAGATGTTCAACAAAACTATAACACAAGCATAATCATATAACATATTACTTCATGTTTCCCAACTCATAACCACCCACGTAGTGACCAACCGAAATAATAGGATCTAGTTTTGAAACGAAGGATCCTTCTCACCCAAAATCGACCTATTGTACTCATATTGGGTTCATTTTATTACACACCTATGTTCATTTTGGTTCATTGGTTTAGGTTCCAAAATCGTCTCTATGATACCACTTTGTAACACTCCCTTCTTACCCGGCCAAGGTAATTGGGAGATGTTACCATCTCGGTTTCCCGAGGCGGTAAATCGGAGATACAATCAAGAAACATTTATTATAAATAACGATTTTAGGGCTTACAAACCATAAACAAATAAATAATGAAATATAACTCGTCTATGACTATATCATCCACCTAGTGGCAAAGTACTCGACTTCAAAGTACGTAGCGCGGCCCGAATCCCGATCATGTGAACAAGCAAAACATGTACTCAACCTGCTTCCCATATGATCGAAAATATCATATGGATCGACACAGGCCACCCCGGAAATAGATGACAATTACACAGACACAAAAACGTCAGTTTCAATAAATAAAGCGTGACACGACTCAAATGTGTGAATATGCAACATGACTATGATATGAATGACACACTATCCAACAACCACCACCCCGGTACCGAGACACGCCCAGAAATACCAACAACCACACTGGTACCGGGACACGCCAAGACGTACCGGGTCCTGAAGCCAACCGGATCCCCTGCCAGACGTCGTGTCTCAACCACACGAGTCCCTCCGTGACTCAAGCCATTAATGTGCACATCCCTCTTGGAGTGGGAAGCTCCAAGAGCCAACTTAAGCGGAAGACGGTTGGGTCTCCCAACCGTCTTCCGTCTCCATACAAAAAATAACCAATCAAACCTCCATGTCCTCCAACATACAAGACAACACAATAAATGTAATATACCATATAGCATGCCAATTACCGACTCATTCAATACAATTGATAACAAATGACTCATTTAGCAAATAAACACAATATTGAAACTGAGTAGGATAAACCTACCTTTTAGCATACTCTGTAAGTAATCCGGCTAACAATAATCTTCCACAAAAAACGTCACCTAAATATAATAATTAAATAAAATTACTAACTAATCTAATTAAATTAAATACGCAATTACTAATTTAATCTAATTACTAATATGATTATATAACAATATAATTAAATTCAAATCCCGACTTGATTCCCGCTAATTACATGGTTTGAATCCCAACTCATACTCATTGTTTAATAATTAAAACCTGTCTCGAGTTCCACTCAAACATTCACAACCACTCATACAAATATACGATTGAACTGTGTGCTTGTACCCGCAAAACAACCACCAAACACCGCTCCTTGACCGCGACGACCACCTTCCTCCTGCTGCCACCATGGCCACCACCACCACCAGCCGTGGTGGGACACGGCCAACACCCCAAACAGCGGCAACAACAACCCCGACAACAGCCCCACCACAACAACACAACACACTTTACAAATACCCGCACAAACACCACCATTTGCGCCACCAATGCAGCCACCACGCTAGCTATGGCATGACCCCACACCCTTGGCTGCCACTAGCAGCCACCACCAGCTATGACAACCGCAGCCAACAGCAACAACAACTACACGACACAACAAACACAAACCAACCCGTATAACCCTTTCCAACCTCATTTTCTACCACCCAAATGCCACCTATGACCACCACTATAACCCCCTCTCAATACATGACAAGGACCACCCAAGATCCCCCAAAGTAGGCCATGAAATAGGGGTTAAAAATCAATCTCAAGACGGTCACACAATAACAACAAATAACCATTTAACAAGTCGGTCAAACTCAATTTTTGGTGGTCAACGGGGTTTTCAATGACGGTCAGAGGTGAGTCGGGGTCAAGGCGGGTCAATGGTATTAATTAAATAATATATAAACTAGTTTAAGACGGTATTACCTTACGATCTCGAGGGAGGGACAAAATTTCCATTTTCTCTTCCTTTTTCTCTCTTCTCTCTTCACTCATGTTTTGGTGGATTGTGCTGAGATTTTTGTGTGCATAAGATGATGGATAAGGGTAGGGTGGATAAGGGTGGAGTATATAAGGTGAGGTGGAGTATATGTATACGTATACGCATATCGTATTATTACTATTACAACTTGTTATTATTATTATTATTATTATTATTATTATTATTATTATTATTATTATTATTATTATTATTATTATTATTATTATTATTCTGTTTCATGCATAACTCGTATAAATAATACAAAATATATATTTATAAAATATATTTACCCATTTACTGTTGACTAGCGTTTGAACAAGGTAATAAAATACGGGGTATTACACTTTTGAAGCAGCTCAATACTACTATCCTTACCCTCATTCCCAAGTGCAAAATGCCTACTCAGTCACTCAATTTAGACTTATTGCCTACTGCAATGTAGTCTATAAGTGCATCTCCAAGCTGATTTGTAACAGATTATCCAAAGTGTTGTCTGAGTTGGTTAGTGTAAACCAAAGAGGATTTATTAAAGGAAGGAGCATCATTGAGAATATTCTTGTTTGCCAAGATCTAATAAGAATGTACAACATGAAATCTTGCTCCCAGGTGAATGTTCAAAATAGATCTCATGAAAGCATATGATTCAGTCAGTTAGAAGTTTGTTGAAGAGTTACTAGAAGGCCTTCAAGTTCCCTAAGCAATTTAGGAATTTAGTAATGAAATGTGTTGGCAGTGCATCCTTTCCTATAGCCTTAAATGGAAATACATTTGGTTTCTTTAAGAGTAAAAGGGACTTGAGGCAAGGAGATCCCATGTCTCCCCTCTTATTTACTTTCTGTATGGAATACCTGAGCAGAATTTTAACCTGTGCCACTGAGAAGCTTAAGTTTCATTATCATCTTCTCTGCAAACATTTGAAATTAACCTATGTTATGTTTGCATATGATCTTTTATTATTTAGTAAAGGAGATGGTCCTTCCATCATGGTCTTACTTAGAGCTTTCTCTGCATTCTCTTTGGTATCTGGTTTGAAAATGAACTCTACTAAATCTAAAACTTATTTTAATGGAGTCCCAGTTGGTTTAAAGAAGGATATCTTCTTTATCTCTGGTTTTACAGAAGGTAAGATCCCATTTAAGTATTTGGGTGCGATCATTACTGCTGGGAGGTTGAAAAAGATTGATTGTGCTGTCCTGATTGATAAAATAGTAGAAAAGATCAAGAATTTTGGGGGCCAAGAGACTTTTTTATGCTACCAGGTTGGTTTTGGTGGAGTCTGTATTGGTTACAATGTATAATTACTGGGCATCCATGTTTGTGTTACCAAAGGGTGTCTTGACTAGAGTGGATGCAATTTGTAGAAATTTTCTTTGGGAGGGGCATGCTGAGTACAATAAAGTTCCACTTTTTGGCCTGACATAAAATCTGTCCCCCAAAGAAAGAAGGAGGATTAGGTTTGAAAGATAGTCAGAAATGGAATGTAGCAACTATTGGCAAGTTGGTCTGGTGGCTGGATGTAATACCCTCATACATCAAGGTGTCTTACCAAGACCACCTAATGCATGAAAGTGCTACCATCTCGGTTACCCGAGGCAATATATATCAAATATATCATCAAATAATGTACATTAAATAAATAGTTTAAGTGATTACATGCCAAACCAAACTGATAAAATATGATACAAGTGTTCCAAACTAAAATCCAACTAAAATAAAAAAAATGTTCGACACAACAGCGGAAGACTCCTAGTTGACTTGTGGTGACTCATGTCCAGCTAATCCCTCGTTCATCCAAGTCATACATGTTCAACAACTGCTCACCATCCCCGAATGGATCACTACAGTTTTTAAAATAATTAAACGGGGTCAGTTACTGCATACATAATATAAGATAATACAACAACTAGTACACGGTCACCAACACCGTCATATCACCAATCACCTGACTAGCCTTAAGGTCTAGTCCTGCCAGATTACCAATCGCTATCAGTAATCTATACCACTAGTGGGGGACCGCAGACGTTCCCACCTAAGCTCCGCTCATCTTTACCGAGCGAAAACCCATGTTCCTTAATGTGCACATCCCTTCTTGTGGCGGGTTTCACAAGGGGGAAATCAAGGGCATGAAGCCACTCCCGCAAGTGACTCCACTCAGCCGATGGCTCACCTCGCGAACCACAGACAAACAACAATAACCAATTACAAGATCAACAATACCAAATCAATTACGATATAATCAAATGCCAACAACCAATAACCAATAACCAACAACCAACAACCAACAACCAACAACCAACAACCATCTCATAATCATGTATATAATAACTGAGTAGGAAACCCTACCTGGAAAGCAATCACCACAAGTCAACAAAAGCAGCAGATCAAAAGCGTTCCTCTACGAAATCACCTCTTATCCACACATAATCAAACAATTACAAACCATCATCAACAATACTCCCAAATACCCCCAAAATACCCAATTAGGGTTTAACCAAAACTAACAAATTAACATAAAGGTTGTATTAGGATCTTACCCACAATACGACGTTCTCAACGGTATAAAGAACTATGAAATCTGACGACTCTAGCCCTTAGATTTGATAGCAATGAGAGAAGAAGAATCGACGTTGCTTTGTTTTCTTTGTAAAAAGTTTAGGTTTTAGGAAAAAGGTAAAAAGAACTGACGTACAAGCTTTATATATTATTTCACGCATTGCTATCAAAACCCGGCAAAACCCGTATAAAACCCGACTTACTCGATCGAGTTGCCCTTACTCGATCGAGTACCCATCAGGCAGAACGTACTCTAGAATGCCAATATAACTTACTCGACAGAGTAAGCCCTACTCGATAGAGTACCCAACAGCTCATAAATCTGCGGTATTAGTAAAACCAGACAAACGTTGGGTCACATGGGTCCACCATATTTACTTAAAGGATGGTGATTGGCTAAATCACACTCCTTCAACTGATGCAAGTTGGCATTGGAAGAAGATTTGTAAAGTCAGAGACACTATTAGAGATGGGTTTGTATCTGATTCTTGGGTGATTGGTAATGGGAATTATACTGTGAAGGGTTGCTACAACTGGATCAGACAACATAGACCAGAGGTGCAATGGTTTAGGCCTGTTTTGCACTGACTAGTTTTGCCAAAACACTCTTTTGTGGCTTGGTTGGTGAGTAGTAATTCTTTGCTGCTGAAAGACATGCTATATTAGTTGGTATTAGCAAGTGATTATCTCTGCTGTGTGTGTACATTTCAAAGGGAATCTCATCTCCATCTGTTCCAGGACTGCAGTCAGAGGTTAGTGTAGGAAGTTACAGCAGGACTGGGTTCTCAGGTAGGGCAGCATAATTGGGTTCAGACTATCACCCGCAGAAGATGGTCAAGGTTGAGGAAAGTTGAAGTTAATTAAACAATTCTAGCTTGTTGGTATATGATTTGGATGCAAAGGAATGAGGCTCGTTTATATGGCCGAGTAGTCAGACTTGAAGTGTTGGCTACACAAATCAGGAGCATTTTGCAAAGTAGAATCAGTATGTGTAGATCACATTGTATCTCCCAGGGATACAATGTGGTTGAGTAGAGTGCATTTGATGTGATATTAGCACTTAAGAGTTTGTTTCAAAGTATGTAAAATCGTATGTGATGTAATTGCATTGAAATTTTAATGAAAGCTTACATTTTAGCAAAAACAAATTTTGCAATATATGATAATATTGCAAGTCAAAGTTTTATAACGAAACTTAATCATCTTAAAAACTTATATCTTAAGGCCGGTTTCATTAAGATTGTACTCAGTATTTATTTGGTCTGGAATGCATGGTTCCACAGAAATGGCATTATTTTTAATAATATCCATATCAATATCAGCAAACTTAGGACTTATATTATTCCATCCAGTGTTATGACAAAAATAGAGAGCATTTGTAGGAGTTTTTTTATGTAAAGGAGAGTCTAACTCCCACTCTACTGCACTGGTGTCTTGGAAGCAAGTCTGTTTACCTAAAGATCAGGGGGGTATGGGAGTTTGTGATATCAGGAGATGGAATGTGGCAACAGTGGGCAAATATGTCTGGTGGTTGATGGATAAGAAAGATCACCTGTGGGTTAAGTGGGTGCATCGTACTTATTTAAAAGGTATGGACTGGACTGATTATAAACCACCTCAAGGCAGCAGTTGGGATTGGAAGAGAATTTGCAGAGTTAAGGAAAGACTTCTACCTGGTTATGTTCATCATGACTGGTTAGAAAAAGATGGTACATATCTGATAGCTAAAGGTTATAAGTGGATTGGAAGTGAGGAAGTCATTGTGGACTGGCATAGTCAAGTGTGGCTCTCTGCTGGTATCCCAAAACATCGGTTTATCAGTTGGTTATTTGTTCAAGCTCGTCTGTTGACTTTGGATAGACTCAACAGAATGATTGCAGTGACATAACATGTCCTCTTTGTGGGGCTGCAGTAGAAAATCATGAGCACTTATTTTTCTCTTGTCCCTATAGTAAGAAATGTGTGCTGCAGCAGGTTAGACATTCCAGAGAGGAATGTTTTGAGCTGGTGGCAGGCTCAAAGCAAAAATAAGAGGGTGTTTGTTTCACTGGTAGTGATGGCTTTGATCTACCATGTTTGGTGGGCTCGTAACCACTGCAGATTTCACCATGTGGTATGGCGTCCGAAGGTTGTTTGGAATCGTATACAACATGATGTCCAAGGTCAACTGGGAAGAATGCACAAGACTAGGAAATGTTAGTGTGGAATTAATGTAATGTAAGTTGAGTAAGTTGATTAGAGTTTCACTTTGCACTCTATAATTTTGTTGTTTGGTTGATAAACTAGTTTTGTAATAGCCCATTATTATTAATAAAATTCTTACATTCTACCAAAAAAAAATATATCAGCAAACTTATTCTTTTATGTAATAATAACATTAAGATTTGGAATGAGATTAGACATAAGGATTTCAACAATCCTGACAAAGACGTGTCAGTTAGAAACACTATTACTAAGGAAGAAATTTGGTGGGAAAAACCTATAAATTGATTTTTAAAGCTAAATTTTGACGGATCAAAGATAGATAAGAATAAAGTTTCTTTAGGATATTCTATAAGAGATCATAATGGTAAAGTCATTTTGTTAGGAGCAAAAAAGTGCATATCTAATAGTATTCTTGTTGCGGAAGCTCTCGCTTTAAAAGAAAGCATTACAGCTAAATACTTAGGAGTCTTAATTCTCAAAGTTAATAGTGGAAGGGGATAATTTATGTGTTATCAACTCAATCCGTAGTACTTGGCAAATTCTTGGGAAATTTCTAGTATTATCAAGGATGTAAAATTAGATCTTCATTTTCTTCGATGAAGTGATAATTAAGCATTGCTTTTGTGAAGTCAACAAAGTTGTTGACTTTATGGCTTCTATTGGACATTTATGCCCAACTCTTTCGAAGTGGTTTAAAAGCCAGTGGATTCAACTTACCTCACTCATTCGAAAGGATGAGATAGATGGTCCTACTCCGGATGATCAATTTGGTTTTCTTTGCTTATAAAAAAAATCGCAAGAAAGACAGGAATGCTCGCAAGAGTTCAAAGTTTGAGAAAAGTTCTCGACACTTAGTTTTTGTATTTATGAAATTAGAAATACTTGAAAATGAAATACAAGCTCCTTTATATACATAGATGAGAAAATAAACTGAAATATGACTAAACGCATAATTAGACAACTTGAGAATTCATGAAAGAAACTCTTGTTATTCCCTAGAAACACTACTACAGATACAGGGTTTTACAACGGGTAAAAACCGTTGTAAAAACAAAAAGCGGACGTTGTTAAAGCAGCCGTTGTAAAAGGTATTTACAACAGTTAGGTTATTTACTAAAACCATTGTGGAAATTATTCACAACGGTTAAGAGTCGTTGTTGTTGCGAGTAAGTCGATGTGGAAAGTTTGTCAAAAATTTGGTGGGAATAATATAACAACGGTTATCATATAAAAAACCGTTGTTGTATCTTTCCCACCAAAATTGTAACGACTTTTAACAACGGGTATACGGAACATAACCGTTGTTGAAATTATTAGTAACAACTGTTCTTCATTTAAAACCTGTTGTTGAATATTATGCGCGGGTATTTGTGAAAAGTATTTACAACGGTTCTTCTTTTAAAACCTATTGTTGAATATTATACGCGGGTATTTGTGAAAGGTATTTACAACGGTTTTTGTTTTAGTAACCGTTTTTATTACATTTTCCTAATTTTTTTAAGAATTAAATTTGTTTCATGTCATTCAAAATCCTGCATATATCAGCAGCAGCATATATCAGTACCAACATAAATCACACCTGGGTTCATCAGAACTCAATAGATTCAATTCAACCACAACAATAGCATCATATATACTTACAATTTGATCACTTTACATGAACTAAGGTTCTAGCTCTATCTACAAAGATCATTCCCTAACTTCAACAAAAAAATTTACTAAGCTGATTTAAGCTCTGAGTATCATGCATTTAGTCTTTATTGCTATGTTCTAAGACGTATTTGCCCAACATGTCCCTTACCCCGTCTATTTGGTTCTATTTGTACTGCTGAAGTTCTTGTGGCGCGCTGATTACATACTGCGGAAAAAACAAAGACAAGACATTATTGTAACAACATACATCATTCAGCATAGCAACATTATGGTATAGCAGCAAGCAAGACAACATCAGCTCTAATTTAAAAAAAGTAATAAACACATTATTAAATTACTAACCTTTTCTGGAATAAGGATATATCTTCGCATAATAATCTCCAACCACATGAACCGACAAACGTAGTATCCACATTGTATGCTATCCGGCAAGAGAGGGACCTATTATTACATAAAAAACGAAGAGACGAGAGAAGGCCCACATCAGAATCTGGCACTTTAGGTATTGTATTTGCGCACGTATTATTATTAAAGACAGATTTTTGCACTTAAGGTATTGTATTTGAGCAAGTACCCCTGTTATCGTAATAAAAGTAGGGTGGCCATCATCAGAATCTTTCGTGGGTTGATCCTCGTTATCTCTTTTCTTCTCATGGGCCGTTTTTTTATAAAAACAAAAAAGGAGGCAGAAACTCATATTTTTGTGAGCTTTTTGCTATAAATAAAAATTGAAACTTAATGTTATTATAAATAAATCAGTATTATAAACCTACTTAATAATCAAGCCCTTAAAGGTCTCGGTTGGTTGTCTATGTAAAGAGTCCAACCAAAAAAATTTCTTCTTCGTCGGCATGATGGCTGCTAGCACCCAATAACTCCTACATCAAGAGACATCATCATTATTAACAAGTACATATATTAGTTATGAAAATGCAATTGTAGGGGAAAACGTAATATTAATTTGTTTATTGTTCGATTTCAATATAAGGGGCAAAAACCAGCTTTTTGGTTGTCGCCAATTGTCGAGCGATATAATCTACCCGATCTTCGAACGAAAACATCGTGGTATGCATAGATAAAACATAGGGGCACAGGAATCTGTATTGATCACATGGAATCTTGTTATCGGGGATCACTCTCAATTTCAATATCCTACATTATTACGGTATTAATTCCGGTATTTAAAACACTATCTAGTAGTCAGAATATTAGAATATGAAATGATTTATTAAGAAATTTACTTCATCCAAACAAATAGGTGTTGGACATCAATCTCGAGAAGGCCAACCCAAATGGCTAGCAGCTCTCATGACAGAATTGCTTCACGCTCAACCCCTAAAATATCTTCCTCGAGCGGAATAATTATCAATTGCTCGTTTGCTATGCGATGGCTAGCCTCCGAATACTGTTTCTTCATCGTCATCGTTCTTACTTTTAGCATGAAATCCTTCCCAAAAAATTGTGTGGAGTTTATACTCTTAACCTTCACCTTCGGTTCCCGTAACCAAAAGAAGCAGATGCAATCGAGGATAGGAAAGACGTCAATGAACAAGCTGCTTTCGCAACTAACATCTTTCAGTGCGGGGAAATAATGCTTCTCTGATTTTTTGCTACTACCACCAGCCTATACATGTAGATAATTAAAATAATAAAAAATCCAAAGGTAACATATCCTAGCTAGCTAGTTGGAGTAATAAAAATAAAAGAGTACTTAACTAAATACCTCATCAACCTGCTCTTTCAATGATGAGGCAGTAGTAGCAGATATGACTGGGGACTTAGGCTTATCCGTCTTTTTTGTCCCCCTACACAAAAATTTCATGCATTTTAGAAATACAGAAAAAATAAAAATAAATGGAGGTTTTTAAAAAAATGGTGAAGTTAATTAAATACCTCATCAAATTGTTGTTTCGACGAGGTAGTTGGCATGTCTGGGGACTTAGGCTTATCCGGCTTTTTTGTTCCCTACACAAAATTTCCATGCTTTTTAGAAATACAGAAAAAATATAAATAAAGGGAGGTTTTTAAAAAAATGGAGAAGTTAATTAATTAAATACTTCATCAAGTTGTTGTTTCGACGAGGTAGTTGGCATGTCTGGGGACTTAGGCTTATCCGGCTTAGCCGGCTTTTTTGTTCCCTACAAAAAAAAATAACATATAAAAACATTTAACATATAAAAATTTAACATATTAAGGTATTTTTTCTAACCCCAACTGCTTTCGGTTGAGGCGGAGACGAACGAGCCAGGAATATGTGAGATTCAGGCCATTGGATGAAACTTCCAACCGCATCTGCCAGAATGGTAATGTCGTCACGAACTGGGACGGGCAGTTGAAATTTTTCATGGCCTTCAAAGACTTGAGTTATCTCTACTTTTCTATGATTCGGCAAAAGTTTTTCGCCATGAACCAATAAAGTTTCCGCTGATTTGGTGGGCAAGTCTACGAGACCCCGGCCAACACGCACAAGTGGTTTCTCGGATTTAGGGTCAGTAAGAATAACTACCCTCCTGTTTACGGCCTGAAGAATACACATACATTATATATTATATCCCAAAATTTAATAGAATTCATATAAATTTAACTAATTAAAAACTTCATGCATAATTTGCCGAAAACTGTGAACTGACTTGAAGGGGATGTATGTTGTTGTTTTCATCAGCCGTCTTCTCAAGTTGCATCCCCTGATTATTGTCAGCTGTGGCGGATAACTCAAGTTGCATCTCCTTTTCAGACTCAATTACCTAATTAAATTAACCAATGGCACGGTGTCAGAAGTTATAGCATTAGAGCTGGCAGGGAACACACCCCCTGATCTTACCCAAAAAAAAAAGAAAAGAAAAATAAGGAAGTCATATATTTACCTTATCGGCTTTAGTTGTTACAACTTCAGAAGCATTAGGTACCTGATCTTTCTGAATCTCGTTGACCGATACTTCCTTCTCATGTATTGCCAAGGTAGTAGTGTTCTCGGCCTCTTGACCAATCTGTTGTACCTTACCCCCTTTAATGACATCCTCCATCATCTTCAATTATTCTTCGGAAGGCTTGCCTCCAGAATTCATCTTTAGTATCACGGATGCCAATAACTGAACCTGCGTGCCAAGAATGTAATGTTTCAGCAATTTGTTTAAAACAATAACATGTGAACTTAAATTAAAATAATAGAATAAATGGTACCATGTCAGCCTTCTCAGCCTTATTCTTCCTTTTCTTCTTTTTTGGAGCAGTTGTCCCATAATATTTTGTGACTCCAACCTGTAACGGGATGCCCCTCAATCGACCTGGATGTTCGGGTCGGCCGATCGCTCTAGCAAGAAAGTCATCATGACCTTTGGGAGTGAATTTCCCTTCTTCTACCTCCTTCAATACCTTGTCCTATAATATATTAAATAAACTTCAAATTATATTTGTGACTAAAATAATAAAGTTAGTAATGAACTCGTCTTAATAAAATAATGCTTACTATGTTGGCCAACACTTCCTGATCATATTTGTCATACGGCCATGATCCTTTAGGCGTGTGCCCTTCTTTATAAGTTACATGCCGATCCAAGTCGGTCCCTCCATTTGCCACCTACACATTAACATGGTAACAGTTATACATGTAAATGTGTATCAAGTCCAAGTGTGATTAAAAAAATCAAATAAACAGGGGAATGCATGCTACTTACGAGGTTGTCTTCTATCAATATGTAACCGCCTAGAGAACCATACAATTTCCCCTTCTTGCATGAAATGTTAGCACGATTTTTTCTGCTAACGGCCTTCAAATTATATAAAAGCGCAAGTAGATGAGATAATAAAAAGATTATAAAGAACTCATTAATTAAAAAAATGATAGGTAAATCGTTAAAAGGCGAGGATATTTAACCTGAAACTTCTCACTAGTTCGAATCGCTTTGAAAAGATCCCATTGTTCCTGACTGATGGTGGGACACTTGTTTTTCGGTGGGCTCTTACGCATCTCCCATGTTGCCTTGTCCACATACAACCAATACTTAGCAACGTCACACTTCCACTGCCTTAAGACACTCCATGCCTTCTGTATTAAATACTTATTATGGCATTCGACAATATCAAAGGCTTCCTTTATACGAGCCAAGTATAACTCCGCCAATTTTGGATTCAAATTCCTAATTTCATCTAAATGGATAGGCACAAACTGTCTTGTGCAACATCCAATCTAAGTGGATAAATGCCCCGCATTTAGACCAGTAGGGAAACTCGTCGAGTTCCATTTTATTTTAAGCGGCTCTTTAGCGGCTATAGCTGCAAGGGTTGCAGAGCACTTCGTAGCACCTCTCTCACCAGGCTTATTATCCCCAGGCTTATTATTCTTTTGACTTGTTTTCCGTTTTTCACCCATGATAATCCTAAAACCCAAATATGAATGAAATAGTAAATGAACAACTTAACAACCTCATGCAGAGTATTATCTAAAACCCTAAAGAGGAATAAAAATTTAAAACAACAGTTTGAGCTTCTAAAATCCTAAAACCCTAATAAGAGGAATGAAGTAGATGATGCGGGATGATAGAGATAACAAAGAAGACGAAAAACAAACAGATGAAAAACAAAAAAAGATGATCTTAAAACCCTAATGACGAAAGACAAAAGTGAACATACCCGATGATGATGATGATGATAAAGAGAACGAGCGGGATAATAAGGGAAGGCAACGGAATATGGGCGTCGGAAACTGGGCGACGGCCGGCAACGAGAATGTAGAAAGCGGGGGTGAGAGAATAAACTCAGGATACCAACGGTTGAACTGATGTTGTGTGTGTTTGTGTGGTATGTTGTATGTGTTTGTAAATTAGTTTTTTATTAAGACAAACTATTGACAACGGGTCCTTAAAACAAAACCGTTGTGATATGTTAATAACAACGGGTCACTAAAAGTCAACCGTTGTCATAACTTTATTACAACGGTTAAAATATACCCGTTGTAATATATTTTCACCCAATTTGTGCCAAAATGAAATATGTCTAAAAAAGCTATGACAAAGGGTAGAAGTACTACACCCGTTGTTGAAAATAATAACAACGGGTAGTGTCAATATAACCGTTGTTGATAGTAATAACAACGGGTAATGTCAATCTACCCGTTGTAGAAAGTATTAACAACGGGTAATTTCAATACAACCGGTGTTATTGTTTAACATTTTTTTTTTAAATTACTGTAATTCCATTACAGTCCAAACTTGTAACAATACATACTGTAACATCAGAAGTACTATATACTGCAACATTAATCAGCAATTTCAACAACAACATCCACATCTAATAATAAGATCAAGAAAATAAGACAACAACACCAGCATCCATGCATATTGCATATCTACAGGATTTACCATGCCATGCAAATTTGGGAATATTTAACAATGACCATTGCTTCTATTGGCTTTTTAAAGCTACCAAAAGCTAAAGATAACATACATACACTCCACCAACACATCTCAAACTTGCTATAAATTCAGAAAAGAGGCATCCCATTAGCTCCCCACAACTCACAAATAAACCATCAAATTACAGGTCTGAAAATGACTCAAAATGTTGGTCATCCATATCACTGTGTCCTGATGAATGCCCCAGGCCACATAGATATAGGCAATGGAAAATTTGTTGCCAAAAACTTTAATCCTTTGAGGAATAAGCTTATTGAGCTGGGATACTCGGTCAGCAAAGTTAAGCCACAGTGGGGGCCATGGGGATTCAAAGGGAGTCTACTCATTCTGTTTAGAACATCACCTGCACATGCAGAATCAGCATTCAAGCTTGACATGATGTTTCAACTCAGAGGCCATGGCAGGAACGACTGGAATGCTCCGATTAGATCAACACTCGAACCATACCTCTGGGTAGCCACAGACTTGGATACTGAGCTTCTAAAGAATACTGTGGACTATGTCCAAGTGCCGTATGCGACCATCATTGATGGGCGCGATCGGCCAGTCGAAAAGCGTCGATACCTACAACCAGGTTGTGGCTGTTTTCCAAGCAATGTACCCCTAAAACCCCCACAAAATATGTCCGTGTCTGTGACTGAAACTTTCAAGCAACGTCGTGTGTTATTTGTTGAGTGTCAAACTGTGTGTGTCTATATCCGCATATCATAAGCGGTGTCGTGGGCCAGTATGAAAAGACAACTTAAATAAAGGTAATGTGTAACCCTGTGGTCTTGTAAGATTTCCAGTACTGTTGTATAAGTAGCGTCGAGAGTATCAGTGATTTACGTTTGTATTAAATATTCAGTTCCTTCTACTAATCTGTTCAGTCGAGATAGTTATTTAAAAAAAAAACTAAAACGAAGATATATATATTTAAAAAATAAAAATAAAAATAAAAGATAATAACTTACATTATAGACCATCTCAGGATCGGGGACGTTTCTTGGATGTCATAGTTTCTTCGTTAACCCAAATACCTTCACCATGGTCATCACACATATAGATGCTTTCAATGTCCTCATGATCAGTGTCAACATCGTCGAGATAAGATACAGTGGTAGAGTGATCCATTCCCTCAAAAACGACATCCTGATCATCATCACCATTATCGGATGGACTACTCCTTCTACTCCTTATAGACAGTACAACAGACCACTTCTTATCCATAGGATCGGTGACATAGAACACTTGTTTAGCTTGGGATGCCATTATGAAAGAATCATCCTTGTTATTGTCAACCTTACCCAGATTGACCAACGTAAATCCCATCTTATCCTTTCGGACACAATGGATGTTGTTATCAACCCAGTTACATCGAAACAAAGGCATTATGAAATAAATGTAATATAGTACCAATATTTCTTGAATAACACCATCATAAAAGCATTTTCCCCAAATAGGCTTTTTATCTTTTGAAGTAGCAAAGTGCATTGCCTCAAATTCAGAACTCACACCATTATTTTGCATTGTGCTCAAATCATCTTGCTCGTGGGTGTAAAAAGTATATCCATTAATGGCAAAACTGCTGTAAAAGGTGACCCTGGCATTTGGACCTAAACCAAGACGTAGTAACCTAGGAGATATATCATCACCAGTTTGATTCGTACACTCTAAGACAATATTCCTAAACCACTCTGCAAACGTCTTCGTATGCTCGTTTGCAATCCACTTCTCGGACTTGTTTGGGTGATCGTATTTGAGCTCATCTTTGTGTTGTTGAATATAAGGTTTCACCTCATCTTCGTTGTTTAGCACATACGTATGTGCTAAATGCAACATTTCACGTGTCACAATTTTTTCAACCCGGCCCCCAATACCTTTTTCCGATCATCCAGTCACTATGACGATTTCCATTGCATACCATCTGCCGGGTGTCTTAGCTTTCCATCATTTATTCTTCCTATTTCATGCCAAGTTAACATTTTTGAATCATCGGGATTCGCATAAATCCTTATGAATCTTGGTATCACTGGAAAATACCACAACACCTTAGTCGGGATCCCTTCCTTATCCTTATAACGCCACTCCAAACATTTAGGGCAATTGGTTAAGTTTTTATATAATTTCCGATATAATATGCAATCATTTGGACATGCATGTATTTTCTCATATTTCATACCCACTCCTCTTATTAGTTTTTTCGCCTCATGTCTTAACAGGTAGAACATTACCATCTGGAAGCAACTCCTTTATCAAGGCTAAAAAACTAGTGAAACACGTGTCACTCACCCCATTTGCCCCCTTGATATTATACAACTTCACCACAGCCGACATTTTTGTGAACTTACAACCAGGATACATAGGTGCTTCAGACTCACACAACTTCTCATACATGTTGTTAAGGTCATCCCAATTAATAGTGTCATCACCTACATCTTCAAAAGCATTCGACTCATCATCATTCTCTTCATTATCTATAGACCCAACATTCAACTTCTCTGCTTCCAACTCAAAAAACTCGGCAAACTCAGGATCATCAGTTAGCCTTTCGTATACCTCAACATCATCTTCTTTAAAGCTATTCTCGTCCTCTAATGGTTCTCCATGAAAAATCCAAGGTGTATAGGATCGACTAAATCTCCACTTTTCTAGGTGTATTTTAACGTCCGGAAAAGCCATATACCTAATATTACCACATCTTTCACAAGGACATGGAATACTAGAAGAACCTTTCAAATTGTTCGAAACGACTTCATAAAATTCAGCTAAACCATCCTTATAGTTGGGGTCACTCATATTTGCATCAATCATCCAAATTCGAGTCATTTTTCTACATTCGTAATATATAGGCAACTAATTCAGAAAAATCCAATAATAGGCAAACAAATAAACGAAATTCAGGAAATCAATTAAGCTAAATTATCAACAAATTAGATAATAACCCAAAAAAATCACAAATTCAAAAATAATTGACATTCATAGGCCAGGAAATTGAACATAAAATCCTATATCTATATATAGCTTGAAAATCTTAATAAGAAATAGTTAATAAGCTAAGAAACATATATACCTGATTGATAAACACAATGAGAGAGAGAAGACGGTGACAACAGTGACGGAGATGAAGACAAAGAGAGACAATCAGGGAGGAATGGAGGATGATATTTGTGTATAGTAGCAGTATTAGCTTGTGTTTGTGTTTTGTTGCGTATAGCAGAATAAAGCAATCTATTGTTCTTTAGATTTTCATAACTTTAGTAACAACGGTTATTGAGTCTACAACCGTTGTTACAACCTAATAACAACGGGTTCTAACAAAACCGTTGTAATTACTTTTCACTAATTTTGCGCCAAATTATTAACAACGGTTAAAATGTATTACAGAGTAAATTGTTGTTATTAGTTTTTATATTAACAACAGTTTTGAAAGTTTTGACCCGTTGTTAAAACCAATAACAACGGTTAACAACACAGAACCGTTGTAATTAAGTTTAGTAAAATTCGCGCCATCCATTCTACAACGTCTTATGGTGATTTTCGTGAATAAGCGTTGTTAAAGAGCCGTTGTAGTTGCCTGTATTTGTATTAGTGAAACACTTATTATTGTTATTGCTCCTTTAATTATGAGTAGCTAATTTACATCTAGGGTTAAGGTAATCTATGTTAATTGAATTGGGGGAATTATAATTATGCTTAGTTAATTAATCTTTATTGTTTTATTACTTGTGTCATTGGTCTTTTTTTCTTTTAGTTTGAGATGTTGAACTAGTTGATTGTTTAAGAACTTGAATCCTGAGAGCGACCGCCTGGCTGGGGTTGGACGACAAGCATAAAGTAGAATAATCTGGTAATAGTGGCCGCACATACGATTTGTTCTAAGGTTGACATAGTACCGACCGGACATGTCCTTAGCCTAAATAGTTAAATTGATAATTGACTTAGTTATTATTTCGTTCTTCCTCAATTTAATTGCATGGTGATCCCGGTTACCCTAGACTTCCTTTATTATTGTAAAATCCAATTAATTTAGGAACAATCAATCAATCAACCCACAGTCTTAATAATTTATAATCGTTCATAGTAATTAGCAGTATTCGACTATCTCTCTGTGGGTTTGATCCTTCTCACCGCTATTTATTTGTTAGTAGTATTGTAATAATACGGTTTTCCTAAGCTGGTATTCGGCCGAGTATGGCCTACTCGGTCGAGTAAAGAGTGTCGTGTGTCCTGGGTTGGCTACTGCCCAGGAATACTCGGCCGAGGATGTAGAATACTCGACCGAGTGGAGGCTACTCGGCCGAGTATACTCTATACTCGACCGAGTATCCGGTCTGACGGGTGTTATTTTCCGTGGTTTGGTTAAGGTGATTAGAGATTATATATATTATGTTTACAGTTTCTAAATCATTTTTTACCTAAACCTAATGACGTCCATCTCTCTCTCTCTCTCTAATCACCCTAATCACTCTCAAGGCTAATTGGTCGATCGCAAGTCCACACTTCCGTCTTTTGTCTCGATTTCGTTGGTGAGTCTCTGGTGCTTTGTAATCAGTTAATAGATTGTCTTTAGGGTTTTACCCTAATTATTATTTTGGGTTAATTTGGGGATTGTTGATTATAATTGTTGTAGGTGACGATGTGATATTTTTTATGCATATTGTATGATTGATTGCAGCACAGCGGATTGCGAAAAGGTAGGGTTTCCCTACTCAGTTACTATTAATTGATTTAAGAATGTGTTGTATTGTGTATGACTGTGTTCTGCTGATCATCGGAGTGTTGGTGTGGTGGTGGTGGTTGTGATGGTGTTGTGATGTTTGTGGTGGAGTCACTTGTGGGAGTGGCTTCACGCCCTAGTTCGCCCTCCGTGGAACCCGTCACGGGAGGGGATGTGCACATTAAGGGACAGGGTTATCGCTCGTTGATAAGCGGGATTTTGGTGGGGATTGGATGCGGTCCCCCACTGGTGGCGTGGGCTACCTGTTGCGATGAGTAGTCTGGCAGGGCTACACACCTCGGTGTGTAGTCGGTTACTGTGTGAGATTGGGAGGCCGGGGATGGAGGATGATCAGCTGGTTGATTTATACGATTCTCTTACTTTGATTATTCAGTAACTGACCCCGTTGTTTTGTAAAATCTGTGGTGATCCATTCGGGGATGGTGAGCAGATTGTGGCAGGTGATACAGATGTCTAGCTCTGGGATAGTTATGGGGAGTCATCACTCGAGTCTAGCTTCCGCCGTCAAGAGACTAGGCTTCATTCTTGTAATCATTAGACACTTCACAGTTATACTTTGGTTTGGTTTTGGAAACATGTAATCGCTAACTCTTTATACTTTAATAAAGGTTGTTTGGAATTGGTAACTTTGATATACTAACCTCGGGAAACCGAGATGGTAATAGCCTTTTTGTTAGGTTTATTTACCTCTTATTAGACTCCTCTAATAGTGAACTAATTAACTTCTTAATTATTTATTCTTTAGATCTAGTGCATGCATAACAAAATAAGAGATTTATGAGGAAAAACAATGTCCCTTACATTGTATACAGGTCCGAAATATAGGGCACAAATAAGGTCACCTTCCTTATTTGTTCTTGAGCTTAATATGTTGGATGATCCTCCAAAAATCCCAAAGTAGAGATCCTCCTTAGATTGCACCCAAGACATATCCCTTAAACTAGTATACTAATTAACTAGATTAATAAACTAGTATCCTTAAAATGATTCCAATATTCTGTTTATTACTAAACTAGTAATCTTATTTTGATATTAGAATGGATGAACAAATGCTTGTATTTCTAAAACCTTGTTTTAGAGAGATTGAGAAAGTATGAGAATATTTTACATGTAGAAAATATGAATGAATGAGTGAATGTAAAATGAGAACAAAAGTCTCATAAAGAGGAGGGGGAGGCCGGGTAGGAAGAGACCAAGGAAGGCATCTTTGCCTTTTGCTTTTTGTCTTCACAAGGTGATGTGTAAGACAATGTAGAGTAGGTGTAAGGCTACAAAAGCAAATAGCTATGATTATTTCTCATAAAATAAATCAACCTCACACCACTACTACTCCCTCCATTCGGTCCATATCATATAAAATGGACTACCATTTTATTTTATCAATATGTCAATTGTCACACAATATGTCACATGTAGTATGTTACATGTTATTAATTAATTTAATGCATATTTATCACATAAATATTATTTTACAAATTAATTAAATTACATACAACAAGTTGACTAGTGATACTTGATCACATAAATAAAATGGGTCATATAATTATAATTCACAACAACTTGTAATTATAATTAACCATTCATTCTTATCTCTATTGTTTCTCAAACAATAAACAATTTTAGTAATAAAGCATTTTTATTACTAAAATAAATCTTATTTAATCCCATTACAATAAGATATCAATATTATCTCTCACAAATGAATTTTTCAATTTTAAGGAATTGATCACCTTGTATCGTCATACAATTAATCAATTTATCTATTAAATGAGTTGTCCTTTAGGTGTGACCTTAAGGAATCAACTGATCACCACCGTCATACGACAGTAATGTCAAACTCTAGTCAGCCAATCATTACCGATTAATGACGATCAGTTGATTATATAATAAATCATCCCTTACGTATTCTTAATATGAGATTTAAATGTGATATTAAATTATGTGATCGCACTATTGTTGAGGACAAATATTCCAACACTTTCATGCTAGGGTAGTCCTTGGTAAGGTACCTTGGTATGAGGGGGTGTTACAAAGTGGTATCAGAGCCGAAGATTCTGGCACCTAAAACTAATGAACCCAATAAACTTAGGGAGTCTAAATAAAATGAACCCGGGGAGAGTTGTTTGGAGCTACCGCAAAGACTTGGGAGACGTCCCGAAGTCGCACTAAGGCCCTTACGATCTTTAACCGGTCACATGGGGAAGTCTTGGTCAATGTTGTATGTTTGAGTCATGTGTATGTAATACTTGTAACTTGAGCCTTGTGAAGTGGTTGGATGAAATAGTGAAAGTGTTGGAACATGGTAGTATATGAAAGGTGGATTGTGAATTCGTATATGATAGATCTTGAGCATGAAGAATATTGAGCATGTTACCTATTTAATACAATATTGAGCATGATGAATGGTAGTGGTACATGTATAAATGAGCATGATAATGTTAATGTTTGGTTTGTTGGTAGTAGCATGTGATTAAGGTCATGCGTCTATATATATATATATATATATATATATATATATATATATATATATATATATATATATATATATATATATATATATATATATATATAGGATCCGGTGAGTCCAGGATTTTAAATGAGTCCGTCCCGTAATTATAGACCGTAGGATCTAATGTAAGTGAGCGTTCAGATTGTGCCACGTAGCCCACAAAAATTGAGAAAATCAACTTGCTTTACGGGGGTTTTACGCTTCCGTCTCACAATCTCGTTCCAACAAAACATTACTCTCTCTCTCTCTCTCTACTTTCAATTGTTCTCTTTTTTCGTCATTTGCTCTTCTTTTCCCATTTTTAATCACTTTTCTATAGCAATCCTATGTAAAAGTCAAACAACTCAAATTATTTATAATTTGTGACGGACGAACACGAAGTTCTAGACGGGATCTGTTTCAAACAATTTATTCAGGTATGATAAAAAATATGAAATTCTAATCCGATTTATCTGTTTCATTCGTAATTTTATATTATTTCGATTTATTAGCATTGTGATACTAGTCAATTAGGTAAATTTAATCCTTTGATTTGTCTAATTGTGAAATAGATATTTTTAGTCGATTTTGAATTTTAATTGATTTGATTTTTACTTAGATTCCTGATATTACTTAGATTTGGTCAACTATTGCAATTTCTACTATTTCCACCATTATTTGAGTTTTTTATGAGCTGATTTTATCTATATTAAGTTAAATCTGATGGAACAAGTGGAAAAGAATTGTCATCTCTTAGAGTTGAATTGTTTGAGTTCATGTGCTATAATTTTGTATTAGAAAAACTGAGGTTAATGAAAATTTTATATTATTGTGATAGAGATATGTTGCAATAATGCATTAAATTTTGAGAATGAGTACTAAGTATGAATAATACTACGGAAGTACGGAGTAGTAAACTAGCCGTCTAATTCGTCTTACTGGTGCCAAAATTTGATTTGTTTAATCAACATGGATCTAACAAGTTACAGAGTAGTTGTGCCAAAATTTATTTGGGTTAGCAATTATTATTCTCCGCAGCACATTTGTTTGTTATTATAACACATTTTTGTTATTAATGTGACAAATATTTACGGTTATTGTAACATATTTACTCCAGCTTTGACCCAAAAATCCATACGTACTTGTCATTGTAACACGAGTTATATAATCTTAAAACATAATTGTTTGTTATTTTAACACCTTTGATATGTTATTATAACATATATGAGTAGTTGTTCTAAGACAATTGTTTGCTATTGTAATAGTTATGACTTGTTATTGTAACACATGTTTGTGGTTATTGTAACATATTTATTTTTATCCGCCCATAAACTAGAAGTTTTATCATTATAACAAACGTTAGCTATTATTGTAACACATATCTCTGGTTAGTATAACACATATTTGTCGTTAGTGTAACATACATGGAGTTTGTTGGTACAAGACAGTGTATAGATAAATGATAGTTATGTATCCAACATGTTCATTTTAAGCTGAAACATATTTGAATGGGTCTCGTAAATTGACTTACGTTATGAATATTTATGTTTTATTATCATTGAAAGCCAATTAGCTCAAAGGGTAGAGCATTGTGCAATGCACTAGATGTGGGTTCGACTCCCACATTGGTTATTAAATGCTAATGTTACTTTACAAAATAACTAGTGTTACTCTAATGGCAAACTAGTGTTATAGAGAGGGACTATTAGTGTTTTGTGTTCCGTCTAGTTGAATCCAATTCGATAAGCCATGACTTTGAGCTTACAAAAGGCTGGAACTTGTAGTCCTACTTCGAAAAGCCATGAACCCGTTGTTATACACATGCTTATCTCTAAACTTAAACCTGTGTTAGTTTAATGCTAGGAGTTTATTGGCTCATGCACGTTAGAATTGCACACCCGATCCTAAAAATGGCCTACTTGTCCTTTTGTACGCCTGAGTACGAATACGACTAATT
Organism: Silene latifolia; assembly: GCF_048544455.1. Classification (NCBI taxonomy): domain Eukaryota; kingdom Viridiplantae; phylum Streptophyta; class Magnoliopsida; order Caryophyllales; family Caryophyllaceae; genus Silene; species Silene latifolia. The sequence continues at coordinate 123,564,470 of NC_133528.1, read as the reverse complement.
CATCATCAATGATGTTGCATTGCTCATGGTATGACAAGTTCTGAATTAATGGCCTACCTTAGGTGAGTCCGTCCTACCTTTATGAGCCGTTAGAAAGTGAAGATGACTATTGCAGTGAACGATAATTATGTTAATGACTTGTACCGATACTGATGAATTCAAATATGACCTGAATTCTGATTTGACGTTACTTTTACTGGCTCTGAATGGACCCTTATGTAGTTATCTCTAAACGACCCTTTAATAATACCTACAAAACATACATGAACTTGCACCGACCGAAACAATAGTTTGTTAAATTATGATAAAAATTTAAAAATTACAACCTAGGACCAATACTAACTGTATTGTATGTATTTGATTTGGAATCACATGGTGTAGTGACATTAGATGTCAAACAGGCATCTGTGCGGCTGACAGTTGGAGAAAACAAAGTGGAGAAAGCTGCAGATAAGAATTGATAAGAATGAACTGTGGTTTGTGTGGCCATTTTGGGAGACACTACGGAGAGCAGCATCTATGTCAAAAGAGTGTTGGGTATACATGGTGACAGAGCCACCCGAGAACCTCATGCGCACTGTTGTTCAAGCTCCGTAACCCTGTTGATACAATTACTTTCACCAAGGGTACTTACATCTGTAACAAGAATGTTCAGTTGCCTTAGTTTCTTAAGCGTCCTAACCTGAACATAGTACATTCAACTAATTGCAAATGATAATCCAATTAAATTTGAGGAGAGAAAACGATCCAACCTAAATAAGCTTCATATATTTGCTGAAACTGACATTTCGCCTCGCCCGCCACTGATGGGTACATGCCTCCACCTATTCGGATGCCACTTCTACTTAAATCAATAAACAAAAACAATTTGAATTTGAATTCTTTTTATTAAAAAGAAAAACAGAAAATGAAATTGTTAGGAGAGGCGTACAAAAAATTGAGAATCTTAGTTCAAATTCTGATTCGGCCACTGAAAAGGGAGGAGGAGGAGAATACAAGCGTGAGTTTACGGTAAGCAGAGCGAATGTCGGAGGAGGAGGTGTCGTTGGAAATTCCTAACTTAACATGGCTATATGGGATTTGAACTCATACCTTTGTGCAAACATTTGCACATTACTCTTCCATTTGAGCTAATAGCCTTGTAAATGTTAAACAAAGATGAAATTAGGAGCACTTAAAGTTAGTAGCCTCTATTTCGCACAAAGCTTAACATATCATTTCCAATAGTCACCAACAAAAATAAATGATGCCCAACACCATCACTATATATAGTATTGCGAGAGGATGTCCATCATTGTCAAACTCAAGCATGAAAAAGAACGCTAGTCAAAATGAAAGTGAAACAAAATTAAATTCCCCACAAAATAATAAGAAAGTTGCACTTACACAGTTTGTGTAGAATAATACACTGTCGACATTGTAACACGATTATACCACTAAAGTAACACAATAACATGACTAGAGTAACATGGCTACAAAGCACGCGAAATGGACCATGTCCAGTAAACAAGATTATGTTCGACGATCCCGGCAAACTAAACATTATACCATATAACCCTGTGTGAGATCATATCTTTTATACACACGCATATAATGTTATTTTTACGGTGTCACAACTATGTTAGAAAAAATTCACACCATTATCATAACATGACAAAAGCATTATTGTAACACAGGTGAACTTTATCGCAACAGATTAATCTTAAACTGATTTCCATTGTTGTAACAGAATAACATCGTCATTGTAACACACTTGGACAATCATAGTAACAATAATCAACCATTATTGTAACAATAGTTACACCGTACACCTATTAGCATTTACTTTACACGTTAAAATCATTACTGTAACACAACAAAAGCATCATTGTAACAGAGTTAAACCATTATCGTAACAGGTTAAAATATGGTTCAAAGACAAAAAAGAACCTAATTCCAAAAACACTACTCATCCTTTCACTATGATTAAAATCATTAATTCAATAACACCAAAACTTGAACACCTAAATATATATATCCACAATAAAGCAATCGATCATATAGTTAATTAATGAGCATTCCTAAAATGAGATGCAAAACATAAAAAAGTCAAATAAATTAAATTAACATTCTCAATGATACTAAAAGAAGATGTTGATAGTAGCTACTGGAATTTTTATTGGATTAATAATAATCAGTGTGTAATCCTCAATCTGGAATCATAGATCAAAGTCCATCACGTTATTCAAATTAGCAACCATTAATATCCTCAACAACAATCAAACAAAATGAAAATTGCTCAGTTCATTTCAAATACTCGATATTAAAGCAGATCAATTGAGATCACAAATTAAGAAATTAGAATCACTATATAGTTGAAATTAATTAAAAGTAAGAAATATTGAGTACAAAGAAAATAAGTTGATAGAATAGTGATTTAAAAGCTTGATAAGAACAATTAAGATGACAGTGAACATGAATAACGATTATTGAAAAAGTGCAGAAAATACCTGATCGAAAGAAATCACAGAAACGATTGTAGATGACGATGAACATTAACGTAGACACCTTTACACAAATAGAAAACGAAATCGTGTCGGAACATTAGAACAATTACAGTGATCGAAGAAAGAGAAGCGGAAAAATTGAAGACAAATAAGACGAATTATTCAAAAATTGAAGATGATTAGGACGAACTAACGAAATTGAAGAGCGTGTGAAGCTTTGAAGCAAACTGAATAACGAGGTGAAATTCAAGACAGAGAAACAAGAGAGAGAAAGTTGTTATGAATAATGGCCGGATATTTCCTAAAACGAGTTTATATAGTTTATAATTACAATGTAGATCTTAGATTAAATCTGAGCCATCCGATTGATATGATCGAACGGCTAAGAATGGTAGGACGGACTCATCCTAAGAAGCTAGACTCTTATGATCCTAACTCTTTCTCTCTCTCTCTCTCTCTCTATATATATATATATATATATATATATATATATATATATATATATATATATATATATATATATATATATATATATATATATATATATATGAATGTCGTGTTTAATTTTCATGTGGGTATGATAAAAGTTCACTTATGTACTGGTTTCTTGAAGTATTGAGTTGTTGTTGTTGCCTTATGTATGTTCAAATCGTTTTGGTTTAGAAAATTTTATTTGTATGAAGACCGATTATGGAAGGGTTGTCTTAAAACTATTATAAATCTATTTCTATAAATGATATTGCTGTAATTCCAATTGGAGGTGATATCTTGTCTTCTTACGATTCTAATGATAGGTCACACGCCCAAAACGGCCAAGTAACGAGTGAGATATGACTGTTTTACGAAAACTGAACGGTGCTGAGAACTGTGTCGATACTCGACCGAGTATTCCATATTTGGCCGAGTAATCTTTCTGTGATAATTCTGTTTAGCTTCTGGAGTCATGTACTCGGCCGAGTAGTCCCATTACTCGACCGAGTACTATGTACTCGACCTAGTATGCTATGTACTCGATCGAGTACCTCAGTGGGCGGTCATTATGAGTCAGTGGTTGTGTTCTTACATTTGTTTTGAGTTGGTGGCTATGTTCTTACATTTGTTTTGAGTCGTGGGTATGTGCACACGTATGTTTTGAGTCTTAACGCATTCTTTTATATATGTGACGGTCTTGATACGTAAGTTATCGGATGTTATGATATGGAGAATGTCGGCTTATGAGGGATATGTGTTGGATAAGGAAGACATGTGTTAATGTCGTTGTGAGGGATAGTGGAAAAAGGAAAGGTAATATTGATGAGTTAATCGAGGCAAAGAGCATGTTTTGTGAGACATGATGAGTGATATAGTCGTGTGTTGGGTAATATAAAAGTAAGTGTATATATGCAAGGGTGATGTAAGTGTAAGGAAAAGTGAGAATGAAAGATTGAGATGAAGGATACGAATAGTAACATATTTGGAAGTGAAAGGATTTATGGAGGGAAACGGTTAGGATTGAGTTGCTTAAGGATATATATGTAATGAAAGGTTGTTGTAGAGGGATAGAAAAGAGGGGTATGTAGTGAACTTAGATGGAGTTATGTCGCAACGTTGATTTGTAGATTGTTACTGAGTTTGGTAGTTTGGATTATCAGAAGGTGAACCTAGTGTATGATTCTTTGGACAATTAACGGTATAGGGTGAATTTGTGGCTTCTAGAGATACGAAAGGGAGATACGACTAATTGAAGAGTAACCGGTAGTGTGTGGACTTGATGGTGACAAGGGTGAGTGAGAAGCAAGATGAGAGGGGATAAGTGATAAGAGAGAATAAGAAGATATTGATACGAATTAATGGAATTTGAGTTGTGGAGTAACAAGAAGGTAATCGGATTACTAAAGAGTTAGGTAGGAGAAGGAAGGAGATGAATTATTAATCGGTATTATTGGATGGAAGTAAGTTGGGAGAACGTTGACCAAAGTTATGAGACATGAGAATAAGGAGTCGTGGAAAGGCACGATAGCATCATGAGAGGCTGTGAGTTAATAGTCATATAGGAGTTCCAGAAGACATGTTAGCCGTTAGTTTCGAGGTATTGAGGAAGTAAGAAATTGGCAGAGTGTTTGCACGATATGAGATTTTGGTGGAGAGTTAGGTGACGATACAATAAAGGATAGAATTGGAAATAATGATGAGGTAAATTTTATTGATGGACTTGATGTTCGTTGTATAAAAACGTGATAGTAAGTGAGCGGTCGCATGAAGGATAGTGGTGTTGTATTGTTGACACTAGTGGTTGAGGATGATGATACTTTAGGGAAGTTAGTTGTTCTAACGGGATTGATTTTGTGGAGACTGATTGGTATGTATGGGTGTGAGGGAGTATAAGATGTGAATATATAAGGTGTTCGCTCGTAGTTGGGTGTTGATGATATGTTACGTTCGCTGGGTGGTGATAATTGTGTGTATGAGAGGATATGTTATGAAGGACACTTGAGTTAAGTCCGGATGAGAGATATTCATTATCAAGTGGTAACTTACGTAATTAGGATTGGCTAGTTACATTCAATTATGGGTCCATGATATGTGTAAATGTCTGTGTGAGGTTCTGACCTCATGAGTCATGGTCTGGATAATATTCATAAGGTTGGTATCTGTGATTCCGTGTAATATGTTGCGTCGTGATCTAGTAGAGCGATTTTAAGAAAGTCTTCTGGTCAAGGATGTGGTACTTAGTCAGTGTTATGAGATTGTAAAAGTTGTGATGGCTATCGATATGGTTGTTGTGCCTCGAGTGGCGATCTGGGCACAGTAATTCGTGTTATGATACGAGTATTTTCGTGTTATCATAGATTGTTTTTTGTTTACTGCTATTTCCTGTCAGTGTCGGTCGGGGCATATAGACCGTTGTTTTGTTTCCCGATGTTTCTTACCAGTGTCGGCATGGGAGTGAGAATAGAGTATGATATGAAAGAGAGTTGGGTGTGGTTCTGTTGTTGTCATGGTATAGTAATATTCTGTTAATGGGACACAGTTGTGAGAGGTTGTTGGAGTACTTTTGATCTTGTTTTAGATGAGGCATTGGTGGACATATTTGTGGCAAGAGATTGTGGAGCATGTGTGGTATTGAACTGGAACTACATGTGGTTAGCACCTTTTCTTGGGACAGTGAGTATGGAGTTTTGGGACTTAGTATCATGTCAAGTCAAGGGTGATTTTTGTGGTAATAAAAGAGGTGAACTTGAGAAGCTAATGTGAGTGTGTGTAATAATCATGGATCGTAAGTTAAGATTGTGAAAATGAGTGTAAATGTATATAGAAGTATGTCGTTTTGCGGTAATGTGGAAGAGATGGAGTAATGGTGATACTGAGGATTTTATGTTATATGTTATGTAAGTACAGAATAATTGGAGGCACGAGAACTGTGAGAGAAGAGAGCCCTGGATATAGGAATGGTTGTAGGTCTTGAGGTTATAGTGGGTGATCATTGACATGTGATGGTAATGAGGTTTATGGGAGGTATATCAAAGGACCTAGTATTAGTGAGTTACGAGGACGTAACATGTATCTTAAGAGGAGTAGGATGCGACAAAGAGAGTTTGATGGTTGTACATGTTATAGTATAATTGAAAGTTTGAGTGTTGGTGTAGAGTAAAGGATGAATTTGTGTTGTGGTTGATTTTATTACATGTAATGGCAGTGCTTGTAGTAGTATGATGTTTATGAGTGTGAGTAAACTTCGAGTACGAAGTTCGTTTTAAGGGTGATAAAATGTAACATTCCGTTTTAATGGTTGATCTTGTCCGGTGGATTGTCTTGGAATTGAGTGTGCTAGCGAGCGTTATAGAAGTGAGACAGAGTTGGCAACACTTATGTTATGGTCGTTCGATGGTATTATGGAGTTAGTATCGAGAGGCTATGCTGTAGTTGAGACGATATCGTGAGCCGTGTTGCGGAAGTAAGCTTGGTTGGTGGAGTTAGCGTTAGGTGTTCATGTTTTATAGGTTGGGTTTGAACTTCGGGGACGAAGTTCTTTTTAAGGGGGGAAGATTGTAATACTACGGTTTTCCTAAGCTGGTACTCGACCGAGTATGGCCTACTCGGTCGAGTAAAGAGTATCGTGTATCCTGGGTTGGCTACTGCCCAGGAATACTCGGCCGAGTATGTGGAATACTCGACCAAGTGGAGGGTACTCAGCCGAGTATACTCTATACTCGACCGAGTATCCGGTCTGACGGGTGTTATTTTCCGTGGTTTGGTTAAGGTGATTAGAGATTATATAAATTATGTTTACAGTTTCTAAATCATTTTTTTACCAAAACCTAACGACGCTCATCTCTCTCTCTCTAATCACCCTAATCACTCTCAAGGCTAATTGGTCGATCGCAAGTCTACACTTCCGTCTTTTGTCTCGATTTCGTTTGTGAGTCTCTGGTGCTTTGTAATCAGTTAATAGATTGTCTTTAGGGTTTTGCCCTAATTATTGTTTTGGGTTAATTTGAGGATTGTTGATTATAATTGTTGTAGGTGACGATGTGGTATTTGTTATGCATATTGTATGATTGATTGCAGCACAGCGGATTGCGAAAAGGTAGGGTATCCCTACTCAGTTACTGTTAATTGATTTAAGAATGTGTTGTATTGTGTATGACTGTGTTCTGCTGATCATCGGAGTGTTGGTGTGGTGGTGGTGGTTGTGATGGTGTTGTGATGTTTGTGGTGGAGTCACTTGCGGGAGTGGCTTCACGCTCTAGTTCGCCCTCTGTGGAACCCGTCACGGGAGGGGATGTACACATTAAGGGAACAGGGTTATCCCTCATTGATGAGCGTGATTTTGGTGTGGATTGGCTGCGATCCCCCACTGGCGGCGTGGGCTACCTGTTGTGATGGGTAGTCTGGCAGGGCTACACACCTCGCTGTGTAGTCGGTTACTGTGTGAGATCGGGAGACCGGAGATGGAGGATGATCAGCTGGTTGCTTTATACGCTTATCTTACTTTGATTATTCAGTAACTGACCCCGTTGTTGTTTTGTAAAATATGTGGTGATCCATTCGGGGTTGGTGAGCAGATTGTGACAGGTGATACAGATGTCTAGCTCTGGGACAGTTATGGGGAGTCATCACTTGAGTCTAGCTTCCGCCATCAAGAGACTAGCTTGCATTCTTGTAATTATTAGACACTTCACAGTTATACTTTGGTTTGGTTTTGGAAACATGTAATCGCTAACTCTTTATACTTTAATAAAAGTTGTTTGTAATTGGTAACTTTGATATACTAACCTCGGAAAACCGAAATGATAAAAGTCTTTCATGCTAGGGTAATCCTTGGTAAGATACCTTGGTATGAGGGGGTGTTACAAGTATTATAGGATTATTTTTTATATAGGTGATACGACTAAGCTAAGCCTTGTCAGCACTCCTTGTAAATGAATTTGATGAAGCAATTATGCCTTTTATGAATTATTCCAAGTCTTGAATTGATGAAAACTTATAATAAAGGTATGATGCTACAAAAATTATACGAGTTATACGAATTGCAATTAAAATGCTGGCTGTGGGGTTCAAACCCACGCGCACTTATGTGCAGAAGATCTTAAGTCTTCCCCCTTAACCACTCGGGCAAACCAGCTTTGATGTTCACTATGTTAACTTTAATTTATACATATGCAACTACTCTTAAATAACAAAATTGAAAACATCTAAAACAATGAAAAAACCATCTGACATATAAAAATTTGCCTCATATCCAAATTACAAGCCTTTGTCTCATATAAACAAACCCTAAATAATAGAAGAGAAGAGAATTAGGCGTAGGTAGAATTATCATAATCTTAATTCCTAACAATGATAGAATGTCGATATTATTTGGGAGCTACGTCCTGTGAAATTCGTTGATATTGTTCTTAATAATGATGTTTTTATGTTTAAGATTCATTCACAAGCAGAGATGAAGCTACATACTGGCCCAAGGGGCCATGGCCCGGACAACATTTTGCAAATTTTGATGGGCTGTAAATTTATAAATAAAGTAAAATAAAAAATTTACCAAGCAGAGAAGAGGGAGTATCTTGTACCAAAGATTTACGCTTAAATTAGGGGAATAGATGCAAAACTCAAATATGTTTACTTATTTAATTGTTGTCATTTTCAAAGTCTTTTCTACTATTCCAACTTAATTACCATAAAATATATCCTTAACCCTTTTTATTAAAATTACAATCCTTATGATAAGGAGGTTACTAAAACTACCAACTACGTGCAATTAGATTTAAATATATATATATATATATATATATATATATATATATATATATATATATATATATATCATAAACTGGATCTCCATTGATGATTGATGCTATTTGAGAGATGAAATGACGATGATCACTTTAATGTTAAAAATTCACAGTCAATTTGCGAAGGTAATTTCAACTGGCTTATTTTTTTCTTTTAGTTTAGTGAAAAAATCCGTCGCTCTAGTTTTGACTATTATGTGTTTTAAGATTTAGTAAAATTTTATTTGTTGGTTTGAAATTAAACTAAGATGTAATTATACTAGTGAATTTGTATTGGTTGGTTGAAGTTAAACAAAGATGTTAATTATACGCTAACATTTCAAACTTTTTCATTATTCGCATAGAGATTAAATATGAAATATAAATAATTTAAAAAGTTTTGTTTATAACGCATAATAAGACTTTGTTTATAGATGTACTCTATAAAAAAACTTGTAAGAACGTTATAGTTATAGCTATAGCATGGATATTAAGTTTAATTTTTATACTAATATTTTTCGGCCCTGCCTAAGATTAGGGTCTAGCTTCGTCCCTGTTCACATGTCACGTCATGTGACACCTTATTTCTTCTCGATCACTTGATAATTTTATGATGTATTTTCATACCTAGCTAGCATATCCTTACAATTGAGTATGAGTAACAAAGTTTAGAACAATTGCAACACCATATCAAAGATTTATGTATATTAGCTTATTTCATTGGAAAACTATTTAGTAAGTTTTGTACTATGATTCACCATAACATTAGATCAAAGAATAATAAGTGTATGACTTCACGTGATATATATGTGGGCGACTAATGTAACCATGAGCTGAGTTAGACCTTAAGGTTATATGGGCTACGGAATCCTAGAAGAAATTTCAAGTATTTTTTTTGTGTGTGTACCAAATTAGCGAATCGAAAGTGTAGCTTAGTTGGGGTGTTGTGTTTTGTTTGGCGTTTAACCAAAAGTCTTAGGTTTGGTTATTTGTAGGAACAAGCTATTTAATTTTTGCATGCTAATAGATATTATAACAACCCGACCCACCACGGTCGTAACACAACCCAATAAGATGGGATATGTACCTTTGGGCCCATTACTTGTCCTCACTTAAACCCAAAAGACAAGGCGCATTCTTAAGTGGTGGATGGAATCCCTTATAAATATATCACAACCTCCTCAATTCCCCGATGTGGGACAACCTTACTCTCAATAACTTGGGGTGTTACAATCTCCCCCACTTAAAGAACACAACGTCCTCGTTGTGCCTCCAACTTGAACGCAACCAAGCCCAGAATCCTCCCCCGCTAGATGTGTGACCCGGGTACTCCTGACCACATGCTCACCACACGGTCGCAGGGTCGCTCTGATACCATTTATAACAACCCGACCCACCACGGTCGTAACACAACCCAATAAGATGGGATATGTACCTTTGGGCTCATTACTTGTCCTCACTTAAACCCAAAAGCACAAGGCCTTGTTACTAAGTGGTGGATGGAATCCCTTATAAATATATCACAACCTCCTCAATTCCCCGATGTGGGACAACCTTACTCTCAATAACTTGGGGTGTTACAATGAACACACGTAACTCTATTTATTGTCTCAGCTTCTCAACTTCATTCACATTACACTCCTTGTAAAAGCATTGTCGTTTTTCATATAGAGTAATTCTTCTTCTAAACGGTTTTAAAATATCATATTGTAAAACATATAACGAACGCCCTTAATGCTCTTAATATGGAAAGTGGTGATTGGTGAAAATTGTTTTAGTGGGATTTTTTAGATAAATAATCATTTGATTTTACTTTCCGATAATGCGCAAAAGTGGTAATTAAGCCCCTTAACTTTGTTCAATTGTGAAATTAGGTCCCATAAGTTTCAATTTGAGCAATCAAGCTCCTTAAGTTTCATCAAAAGTGAAATTCAACCCCATTTTTAAAATTTTCACCAAACTCTTATATTAAAATCACTTTTAATACAATTTATCAATTATAAAATATTTTGTTTTATGATTTTAAAACTTTTATATTTATATTAAATATTGAGAATTTTTTTTTTTTGAATTTTATAGTATATAGACAATTTATTATATATGTATGAATACTATACAAGTTATAAACAATTTACTAAATATGTATGTAAAAGTGTTCTTCAATGATTAATAAATTATGAACAATTTCGTAAAGTTACAATTAGTAATTTTTAGTATATAATAAATTGTTTAATACTAATATAAAATATTTTTAATTAATTTTTTTGTGAAAATTTTAAAAATGGGGTTGAATTTCACTTTTTTTTTTAACTTAGGAGCCTGATTGCTCAAATTGAAACTTATGGGGCCTAATTTCACAATTGAACAAAGTTAAGGGACTTAATTACCATTTTCCGATAATGACTATGTAAAATGGGTTTATATAAGAATAATTGTTTCATATATTGTGATTACCATACATTCTTTTTCACCACTGAATAAAGTAATAATTCTTTTTTTACATTACTCTAATTTCAACTTTAAGTGTCACTATTACTTGAATGTTCAATTCAATTGTACAATAGTAATAAAGGTCTTAGCTTGGAATACCATCATTCAAAGTAAGTAGCGTTGCACAATACGATATACCACAGTCGGCAATAAAACTGACAAATAAGAATGAGTCGAGTTAAGTCTCATTGGATAATGTAACATCCAGGTGTATTTGGACAAAACATTCTTTTTAATAGTGAAAGACATATTTAATTTCAAGTCTTCAAAACATATTGAATGTTACTTAATAAAAGTAAAAGTATTTTCCTTTGAATACTATTTTTTCAGGGATTGACGTCTACTCATGTCTATGTATATATCATGCTAGATTACTAAAGATTATTTGTATCATATTTGTTAATATAGTCTAACAAAGGTTTATATTTTTAAATTTAACAATATGTAAATGTAATTCTTGGTTTCTCCCTTAAAAACATAATATAAGAAACTCCTATAGGATATCTTAAATTTCTAGTAATTGACCAACTTGAAATAGCAACCATTGTAACGCCCCGTAATTTCGGACCGTTAATATATTTCGAAAATAATTTATTAATCAAATAAAATTTGATATTTAAGTATTTAAAGTAAAAATAATTCAAAGAAATATAATTTTATTATATTTTGAAGAAAAGTATTTATTTTGAGAGTTTCGAAATGTTTAAAAATAGTTTAAACCGTGTAAAACTTTTTATTTCGAAATAAGGGCATATCGGGGGGAAAATGACAATTCTTTTGAACATTGGGTAAACGAATTTGGAAATGGGTCGTATGAGTATTCAATTTTCTTGTAATCTCGTGTTTAAGAACTTTGGTCTTGTCGAATTTGCGTTTGACCAATTTAATTATTATAAAACGAAAAAAACCGACTCGTAAAATCCCGACTAAAACCCGACTCCCTCCTTTCCTTTCTCCCTTTCCCGCGGACCACACCCCCTTCCTTTCTTTTTTTCTGATTTTCTTTGCTTCCATAATCATCTTCAATGTTCTAAAAATCAAAACACCATTTTCATATACAATTCCAAGCTAAAATCGTCACATCTTTCTCGTTTCTTATCGGATTTTCATGAAATTTACATTTCCGGAATCCCCTCGTCGAGATCTATAACCTGGTATAATTTAATTTCAGTTTTCTTGAAGTTGTTTTAAGACGAATTTTGGGTAAATTTCGGTATTTATGCTTATTTGTGTGTTTTTATTGTTTATTTAGGTGAAGAATTGGAGGACGAGTTTGGGGACTCGTATATTGTCGAAGATAGCGGATAGTTGCTAGTTAGGGTTTGGGTTTTAAGGTGCTAATTGCTCATTTTCTAGCTTAAGGTAACATATTTCGAGTTACTCGACGAATAATCGTCACATGCTTTGATTTTTGTATGTTTTTGGTGATTTTTAATTAAGTAGTTAATTTTACATGTTAAAATGATTGCATGCATGTTTAATCCATGTATTTTTGATAGTTTTAGTTAACATATTAGTATTGGGAACGATTAATTATGTTTCAGACGGTCTTATACTGAACAAAAATGGAAAAATGGTGGTGTAGGGGTGACGGCCAGCAGCCCGGCAGACCCACGGCAGGCCACGGCAGGCCTTGGGGTTGGCCCGGGTTGGTCCGTTGCTTGTTTCGCGGTTTTTCGTACAATATTGGTCATTTCGGGTTAATTAATGTTAGAGTTGTATAAGTCACATATGAGTACACTTTTAAATTGAATCATACTAGTAGTAGAAATTATTCTTATATTGGTAGTTAGCATATGTTAGTATAGGTTATAAAATGAAATGGTAATAAAATGGCTTAAAATGAATAATGTTAGTAGTATAGATAATGAGGTTGGTAAAATTTAGCTTATATTGATAGTTATCACATGCTAGGATAGTTTATAAGATGAAATTGTAATGATTAGGCTCAAGGTAAATTTTATAGCAATAATTGCCATGTTTTGATGATTGTGCCGAAAACTGAGCCTTGGTCCCTTTGACTGATTCGATGTCAGTCAATTGTGTGATTGGTCACCAATTTAACCCGCACTGTCGCAGGTCAGGGTTGCGGGTAAAAATTCGGTTGGATGAAATTTTATATGAATTAGATAATCGGCTTTTTTCTTGTTTTAGGCCATTTATCAAGCTTTAGTTCACATGTATAGCTGATTGAATTTAATAGTGTCTTGTAATGTAGAAATGGCCCTAGATTCCCCTAAAGCCTTTAACATGGTAAATATTGTTAGAATTGGAAATTAGTATTGAATACTTATTGAGGTTATTGTTGGATTGTATGCTGAATAGACATTTATATAGCCTTTCACATGATAGAATGTTAGCATTTATGTTAGTAAGTTAGACTCTTTGCCCTCTTATGGTTAAGTGGGTGTCTTACTTGTCTTGTGTGGTGTGGGCTAAAGTATTCAAGCTGGGACTAGGTCCTAGGTGAGTATTTCGGCCTTCATCATAGATAGGTCTTTATAGTCTTTGACGAGTATATGTTCACTGCTTGATAGCCTTTGTGTTCCTGACTAGTGGATTTATATCCAAGTTGGGGCATGACCTCGTTACTTATTTTGATAGTAAGTGGTCAGCTTAAGTACTAGCCAACCCTTTGGTGGACTCCTTAGAGTACTCACTTTGTTTTAGAAAAATTGTGGGTCTTGGGTGCGGTGGTGTGTATCCGCATGTCTAGGTCTCATGATTTTAGGCTAGGGTTGTGTTGTGTCTTGGCCATGTTTTATTAATATTAACCGCTGAGCCAAGATACCGGTTCGATTACCTTCCCTACCTCGTGGTATAGACTCGAGTTACAGAGTGACTATTGATCGTGCTAAGAACTTATGCCTGTCTTTGATATATTGCCCTTTCTTGTATGGTGATTTTATGAATTGTAATAGGTGAGATGTAAGCCGGTTACAATTGATAAAGTTTGGATTACAATTTGTTATATGTTTCACATGATAGTTTAAATTGGTCAATTTAGTATTCATATGTTATAATACTTGGAAATTAGGTTAATTATCATCTTGTTTACATGTTTTACTACATGTTACATTAATTTTGACGATTCGTGGCTGGGAGGACTCGAAGTTACTCCCCACTGAATTGTGGCTTTCGTGTTTGTATAAAATGCGATTGACAGGTTGTTGATGCTTTGTTGGGGTCACGGGGCGAGCTAGCGAGCATAAGGAACCTTGGACCTAGTTTTGGCTATTCTTATAGTAACCCTTTTAACTTTTGGTTTTGTATATAATTTGAAGGGACATATGTCTCCCTTTTCTATTTTGGGTTTGTATCATTACATTTTCTTATCGTTAGCTTTGGCATGTAAATTAGTTCATTAGCATTGCAGGTTTTGGCACCCGCCTCTTGGGAATGTTGGAAATGTTGTGATTGGTTTAGAAAAAGTTTTGAAATTACAGGTTTTTATATAGTTGGACCAATTACAAACATAACCTACCAGTTTTTCCGTAGATTTTAGGTGTTAATTTATCGCGTAATTTAAGGGTGTCACAACCATGATATGTAATGTTAGGGTATAATTGAGTTAAACTTGAATTTTAACTCGTGTGATATTGACTTAGAAAATTTAGGCACAAGCTCATCATGAGAAACTCGACCTCATCTCTAATAAAAGTTCAAACATCCCTTAAATTGAGTCTTATTCATTAATGTTTTTCCTTTTCTAATTTTATTTATTAGTAACATAGTTTGCTCCATTTTAACCAAGTTACGTATAAGTCGAATTTAGTCGTAAGGTTGACAAGCTATCTGATCTTAATATTATATACACAAACAGACCTTTTTTATTTCAATTGAGGCAAAAACAACTTTTAAAATAGGATGGAACTTAGGTAGAAATTCATTTGAGATAATCTTAACAAAGCCTCTAACTACGTGAGAAACATTATTATCCTACTAAAAACCTCTCATTGTGTATGATTTCCATCCCACTCTTGGCTTGTTTACCATATATAGTAGCCAAAATATAACATTTAATTTTAGTTTATTTGTTTCCCTCTCTTATGGAGTATTTTCTTTAGTCCTTTTGCTATTTTGTTTATTTATCTTTTTATGAGCAGTACTTCACATAAACGGAAACTATCAAGTAAATTTGATGAAGTAATTATGAGTCCATGACAACTAAAAAAGAAATGTTTTAAAGTGGAAAAAAATTGGAAAATGCTGGCTGTGGGGTTCGAACCCACGCGCACTTATGTGCAGAAGATCTTAAGTCTTCCCCCTTAACCACTCGGGCAAACCAGCTTTGATGCTCATTAAATTAAGTTTAACTTATCTATACAATATGTTCTCTACTTTAAAACAGAACTGAGAAACATCTAGAACTGAATCATCGTATCCATATATAAAAACTGGCCCCATATGGCCATATCCAAATTAGAAATCCCTGTTTCACATAAACCAAACAAACCCTAGAGAAGAGAAGAGAAGAGAATTGGCAATGGCGGAACACTTGGCGTCGATATTTGGTACAGAAAAAGATAGGGTGAATTGTCCGTTTTACTTCAAAATAGGAGCATGTAGACATGGTGATCGTTGTTCAAGGCTTCATACTAAGCCTAGTGTTAGTCCTACTCTTTTACTCTCTAACATGTATCAACGTCCTGATATGATTACTCCTGGTGTTGATGCTAATGGTAATCCCATTGATCCTCGCGAGATTCAACGCCACTTTGAGGTTCTTTCCTTTCTTCGCTCTTTATTTAAGACGCACTTAAAACCGATTTAAATAAAATAATACTCCTCGGTCCTGGTCATTTGTTGTCCTTTTTCATTTTGGGTGTCTCAGTCATTTGTTGTCCTTTCTATTTTAAGAATGGACTTGATGAGTAATTTGATCATTCTCATTCAATTTGTTCCACTTGTCATTTAGTTATTGGCATTTTCCTCATTCCTTGGTCTTTGTGCCAAAACGAAAGGACAACAATTGACTGCGGACGGAGGGAGTATACAACTGCGGACGGAGGGAGTGCATCTTTTCTTTGATTAACCTTTCTTTTATTCAATTGTTTCATGTGTTGTGGTTCACGTTGGTTAATTGTGCATTAAGATTTACGGTCATTGCTATAGTTAAACAACTTAATTACTCTCCCCGTCCCCGTCATTTGTTTACCTTTTGGTTTTGGACAAAGAGAAGGGGTACATTATTAGATGACAAGTGGACCAAATTAATTCAATTCAAAATGCCACTTACTGTGTTCTTTCCTTCCTAGTATCTTCAGTTGGTCTATACTCCCTTCGCTCCATTCATTAGTTTTAACTTTTTTGTTCTTTGGAGACGTATTTCAATCAAAGTTAAACAAATGAATGGGACGTACGGTAGACTTTGCTACTGTATTTGTCTGTATGTAATCCAGCATACTACAATCTGTGCTACTCAATTACATTTGAGGTTGCCTAAAACATACGCAAGTCTCTTATCACGTAAAGGTTGTGCACCTTTGTACAGGATTCGACACTTGGATGCTTCATTTTAAACCAAAAAAAAAACGTTAGTAAAAAAAATAGCTGAGTTAAGACATCTAGGCATGTGTAACAACATAGCTTTAATATTTGTTTATGATTTCGAAAATGAAATGCACGCTAGTAGGCTAGTATTGAGTATGTCAGAATATGAGTCAGTTTGTCGGGCTTCACGGTTTTATCTTTTGTCATTGTCTAGGATTTCTATGAAGATCTGTTTGAGGAACTCAACAAATATGGAGAAATTGAGTCGCTCAACGTCTGTGACAACCTAGCTGATCACATGGTAAGTATATTATTCACAAATGTACAGTTTTTGTAGATTATAGTATATACATAGTGTTATTTAATGACCCTATGCTCAACTATATATCGCTTTGTACTGTCATTGTCAGGTTGGTAATGTCTATGTTCAGTACAGAGAAGAAGAGCAGGCTGCAAATGCTATTCGCAATTTAAGTGGGAGATATTATGCTGGTAAGATGAGGATAGTCTATATGCTTTCTGTATCGTCAAGTATCAGAGTGTTGTGCATTTTGTGACACAATTCTCACTACAGGTCATGTGTAGTTAATCTCCATTCCTTTAACATAGGGATAGGGGTAAGCTTGTATACTTCCAACTGCTTTTAGCTCACCACTGCCAGAGACATTGAGGCATCGGGGGTGCTTATTTCAGTGTCTCACTCATGTTTTAATGATTGTAATTCTTATTTTGATCCTAAGTTATCAACAAATTATAAATGCACCGCCTAACTGCCTCCAAAATATGTTTTTTAGGTCGCCCTATCATTGTGGATTTCTCTCCAGTCACAGATTTTCGTGAAGCCACCTGCAGACAATATGAAGAGAATACTTGCAATCGTGGTGGATATTGCAATTTCATGCATCTCAAGAGAATTGGCAGGTGACACATAGGGACTTTTTGAGTCCTTACCAAATTTAACACCATATGTTATTCATAGACACTAACTATTTTGATTTTACTTGTCTTTGTCAGAGAGTTGAGGCGCCAGCTGTATGGAAGGTACAGGAGAATGCGTAGCAGAAGCCGAAGCCGTAGTCCATACCGTCGCAAGAGCTATGACTATGATGACCGACACCATGGGCGTGGCCATAGCAGCAGAAGGCATGATGATAGGGAAGCCTATTATGATAGTCGGAGCAGCCGAAATAGGACCACTAGCCCTGATCATAGGCGAGGAAGAAGCCGAAGTCCTGGTGGTAGAAGAAGGGATAGAAGTCCTGTAAGAGAAGGAAGTGAAGAGAGGCGTGCAAAGATTGAGCAGTGGAATCGGGAAAAGGAAGATGCTCAACGAGCCAAGGACCACACTGATGGCGCTAAAACCAATGATGATGGGGTTTATGATGGTCCGACTCACATTGGGGAGCAGAACTATGTGCACCAACAGCAACAGCAGGAAGGATATGGATATTGATTAGCGTATGATATGGTCAGTCCCTCGATTTTCTTTATGATCTATCGTGTAAGTAGCAAAAGAAGCATGATTTTGTGATAGGCCAAGTGTGCTCATGAATTTTTCTTACAGCCCATTTTCCGATGTGCAGGTGTGCAGGTTCACACTTATGCCATGTGGAATGTGATGTGTTTCTCCTTATCTATAGTAGTATAATTGGCATTGCATGTTATGTCTGCTGTGTGTCTTTGGCATATGTTCTCATATGATTTGTCTCTTATATGTTAATTGGTTGTGAATGTGTCCTTTATGTGGCATTTGTTGTTCAGTGAGTCTTATCTAAGACGGTTTCACGAGTCTCTAATTAGACTCATACATTATCTTGTGCATTCCCCATTTAGTGATTGGGTTAGTTGTTTCGTCTCTGATCTAAGACTGGCACATATAAGTTTTGGCATTTGTTTCTCAAAGCAATGTTACGTTTACACCTCGATGTTTTTGTCTGCGTCCTGCGACATTTATTTCTCCATGAATGAGTGCGATTATTTGCATTATACTTGCATTTTACCATAGTGTAATACTCTGTATTTGCTAGTTAGTGAAGTTTGACGTTAATTTCAATAGTTTCAAGAGTCTAATAACTTGGAGATGACGGGTACCCATGTTGGACACTTGGCATTCAGACAAGGGAACGACACATACCCGCACTTTTCTTCTATGTTAAAATCTTAACACTCTTTCGATTAAACAGCTGAATCCGACATGCAAATGTGTGAGATGCTCTAACAGAGATAAGATATATGTGCTAGGCTCGATGCAAATGTTTGGTTTTTATTGTTGATCAGTTTGTTTTATTTTCTTGAAATGAGTGATAGGCAGTGTTGCTACGCCTATGGCTGGTTTGTTATTGTCAGCTGTTAGTCGGATTTAACTGTTTGCTTCTCAATTTAGCTTCAGCGCTTCTGCAGTAGTGAGATCGATGTGTTTGACATGGTATCCTATTAGGTTTTGTTCTCTATACCTTCTGAACATAAACGGTACTATTTTTATTCGGGGCACAAAAACTTACCTAAGTTGCCAGTTTTGCAGGTGCAGATCCCCTGCTCAAGAACAAAGCTGTTATTAACGGTAGCTTATCATGAAATTTGTGTACAGGTCATCTGGAGGTTGAGTTTGCAGGTTGCAGGTTGCAGGTTTTTGCTGCTTTCCTGAAGAGAGTTGATTGTTGGGTTTTCAAAATTTGCAGTTGTAGGAATTTCTCTATTCTAAGGCCGTCTTTTCTAGAAATGCTATTGTGTAATGCTTTGATTTAGCTGAATGCTATTGCAGCAGTCTTACCATGTTAGAAGCTTTTCGAATTCATGTTGAATCTCTCAAGTTTTTTTACTCAATTAATCTGGTTTCATGTATTGTGTTTCTCTTTTGCTTTTATGTTTCTTGCTGCGAACAATAATGGCGTGCTTCACTGAAGTGGTAGTCCCTAGAAAAGTCGCTAGTGATTTGTGAGCCTTCTTGTTCATTGGACGAGACATGCAGGCATGACCCAATCTGTCAACATTCGCTCCTCTTTGAGCCAGAAACCACTATTCATGTCTGGCCGTAGCTCCAATTACTTGTAACACCCCGGCTCAAACCGGGTCGGAAGCGGTTACTTATGATAGCTCACCAGGCTGGTACATGGTCCACAGATTAACACGAGTCCTTTATAGTGCATTTTGTCCTCATTCATGCGCATCTCGGGAACCTTTCCAGAAGGTCACTCATCCTAAGACTACTTTCAGCCAAGCACGCTTAACTGTGGAGTTATTTTGCATGGATGGCCATAAAAGAAAGTGCACTTTGTTTTATGAGTAGTACTTTTAATTCCTTTAAGCACTAGTCAATTAGCGTGGGGTGTTACAATACTATTCTTCCATCTCTCTTGCTAAGGCCTTACGTTATATTTTGTGGTCAATTGTGTCCGTGAAGTTGGAGAAAGGCAGTGGATACAGATACAACGAAATTGCAGAGTTTGTGTAAGAATAGTACCGAATCTGAAATTTCAGTATGATTACAATTGTTCACTCTAAATAGGGAATACGAGTTAAATTATGATACTCCGTAATCGAATTGCATTTTGTAGCCAACAGTATTGAAACTTGTCAAGATGTCGAGTGAATTAGAAAGTTCAAATTTTTGACGGGAAAGTATGCTACATTATCACAGAGGTTAATGGGGTGGAGAAGTGGCATGTTGTTTCATATGCCTTGGACAAGAGAGATAGAAAATGCATATTTTTAGTTGGGAGTGATATTGGCATATTGCTCGAGTTCTGTTATGTAATGGGGCGATATGTGCATCGAACACGGTAACTGTGACTTGTGTGATGAGCAATTTTCCCTAAAAAATAGATGGTATAGCACGATGAACGAGGCAGCGACTGCTTAGATCTAATCACGAGATTTCTGCATACAGTTTCGAAAACTTTGACCACGGTCAATTCTGAATTTTGCTTAGAGAATGAGGAGAGCTCCAGATCCACCATGGCCCTGTTATACCGTAATTTTTCTACATTATCAGACAATTTGGTATAAAAATACACAATCTGCTATCGATAATGGTATTTTCTCTTCGTACAACCCTATCTTGTGGATAAACGACACGATACTAAGCAACAAAACTGACGGACACATCAAACACAAGCCTGATCCTAGTGCAAGCCTCTCTGCTTAAGACCGATAATTCTTCCAACAACTTGAACCAACTCCGACTACATAAATCAGCCACAAGCCCACAATTACTTGAATCCAATTTTTTTTTTTTTTTTTGCCAGCCGAAAAGAAAAGTTCCTAGTGCGACCTCAGAGCCCGTTTGGCAAGACCATGGGCTCTTCCATTGAGATTCCTGCGCACGTAACTAAAACAAAAACAATGAAAATACGAAGCAAGAGTTGTAATATCTTCATAGATTCCTCGTACTTGGTGATGCTTGTTTTCCTGTTCTGTCTGTTAGCCCACTCCCAAGGCCACTTTAATGGCCATGGCCTCCGCTTGGATTGGAGATTCTGCCCTGCCCCTAATAACTCCCTCGAACCAAACCACCCCAAAGAGGTGTAGGCAACCCATCCATAGGCTGCTGTGAAGGATTTCTCCCAGCTGGCATCAACACAGATACGTGTAACCTGACAAGAACCACAAGAGCCGATTAGATAGATAAGTTTTCCCTCTTTCATCCGTTCGAGCTCGCCCTCCTCTTGGTGTATCTCAGTTGATGGGTTATGTTTACTTGAGTGAGGAGAACCCCCTTACAGACTCTGTACGGTTAGCATAACAAGATGAGAATACTTCTTAAAGAAAACAACCGGGTTGAAGTCCTCGTTCCTGAAGATACAGCTATTTCTCATATTCTAGATACTAACAATAGTTGTCAAGAGCTGTATCATACGAGTATCACTGTCCTCCGTGGTAGTCAAGTAACGAATCCAATTTATGAGCCAAACCCCGATTTTTGATGTTAGCTCCCTGAGCGGAGTTGATGCCAAGGTGTTCCAAAGTCTCAATACAAGGTTGCATCCCTTTACACAAGTTGCAGGAAGAGTCCCATTTTAGCTTCCTACGCTCAAATTCATATCCCACCGGTAAGGAACCAGTAATAATTTTCCATACTAAGATTTTCCAAGAACGTGGTCCAGGGAGATTTCATAGGCGTTTTTTTACAGAAATGCTCCCTCTCCTTACATAAACAACTCTTATCCTTTCTAGATCCCTTGCGCTCATAAAAACTTGAATCCAAATTGTACAATAGGGAATGCCAAGTATATTTATTAAAAGTTTGATTGGAATTTGAAACCCATCATTTTATAGAACATGTTCCACTCGTCAATCTAATCCGAAATGTGCAAACCAAATTAACTCAAACCCAACTGAAGTTTCACCCATGTTTGGTGAAACGGACAATTCTCCATCAGTTTTAAAATAATCAATCTATGGTTTAAGCTAGAAGAAACCTTCAGAAATTTACTACTCGTATTAAGCAACTTCGAAATTATAATAACGATCTAAACGACGCCAATCGCAAGAGAAGACGAAACAATAACAAGATTAGTTGATCAATTCATTCATTTAAATTAAATATGTAACTTGTCCAAACTACCACTTTCACCATAAACCACACCATCAAGTACGTTGCCTACATATTCCAGAAACCTCTGCCGCCAAAAATATATCAAATCAAAATTTGAGATAAAACTCTCCATCTTCCCTCCTTTCATAGCATGACTCACAAATGTTTCAACTCCATCTATTTGGCACCATGCTTCGCCTTATTGTGGGACTCCAAAGCACCTCCAGATTTAAAGGTCCTATATAACAAGCCAAAGTTAAGACTCTAATTCAAACTTCACATATATAGACATGTCAACAATAATTATCAGTAAGTGGGATTGAATCAGTGATAGCTGATCCGAATCAAACCACATGATGGAACAGGGTCACTTCATGAATGAAGAAGATAAAGTGATACATATTTGAAAACCATCAAAGCATTCGATGTGCACAAATCCATTTGAACAGAAATGAACAATAAACATAACATGGGAATCATCTAAACTACTCCGTACTCAAAAGTCAGAGACAGGCAGATGACTCACATTTCACAATAAAAACAGACAGCAAATGTATGATACAGTTGAATGCATATATGCAGGGCAACTTATTTCTTATTTGTTTTAGGTTAATGACTTTGTCGTATACTCGTATGCATACAACTGTCACACAATGGTCTCATAAAAGACTTGACTTACTAAAAAGCACAAGACTTACTTTTTGCATGAACCGCAGGAAACATCGCTGCCACCGGACTTGGGAGTTTTGTCATCACCAGGAGTCTTTCCGCCTTTCTTTGATGCAAGAGGAGTTGTAGGTTGACCACCTTTCTTACCATCTATCACCAATCACAAGTCACAACAATCAAATACTCATCTAGAAACAAGGTTACTCAAGTCTTACTAATCGATAATCTCTCTCATAAAATGGCCACTGGCCAGTTGGTAAAGATCAGAAACAAAACCTGTTTTCTGAGGTGTGGCTATCTTTGCCTTCTTGGACTCGGGTGGTGTCTTTGCATCAGCATTGGGTCTTTTCTTACCTGTATCAACCTACAACAACAATAACTTTTAAGTATGCAACAGAAAGGCTACTTATGGCTGCCAAAAAAAACATTTTGCAAATGAAGTACCACTTTAGCAGGCGTCTCTTCCTCTGAGTCATCTGATTCGTCCTCACCGGCATCACTTTCAGTCACACTTGTCCCATCCTGGAAAGGAAGAATAACAAATAAACATCTTCAGTACACATGTCAGCCTGACTTTGAAATGGTTGCTATCCTATATTCTTCGGACTTGATTGAAAGTATTTCAGAGAGCATATGCACAAGTGCTGGACTCTGCTACAGTGATGAATTTCTCAGGATTTTGGGTTAAAATAAAGTGTGCTAGTGTCGTACAATCTCTGACTGTCAAATCTTGAACACAGATAAAATAAGTTGCGTAACATACTATGTTACTCCGACTCTTCTAATTTCCTCAAGTACCCGTGTCCGACACTCGACACTCGGACATGAGTACATGGGTATGACACTTGGACACTTCATTTTTAGACCAAAATATGAATATTTTTCAGAATAATAGCCGAGTCCGACACTTAGACACGCACCCGTGTCGGATACTTCTAAATGAGACTAAGTAACATAGGTAATAACATGGCCTTTAAGCAGAACATGTATACTAAGTGAATATTAGCATTAAGAAAACAGAATGTTACATTCACAGCGTAGCCTCAACCCTTCTCATGTATAAAATTAAAAAATAGAGCTGAAATTCTACTATTGTATACCTCCTCGCTGTCAGCATCCTCATCCTCAGACTCATCTACATCAAATTCTTCATCACTGCTATCATCATCAGACTCGCCTTCAACCTCAGGCTTTGACTTGTCTGCTGCCTTTGGCATCGCAGCTGATGCAGCAAGGTGCCCTAAGAACTCAAAGACTAATAAGAAGGTGGCTAAAATCAGAGGAAAAAAAACAAAGAGAATTATCAGTCAAAGTATCTACCATTCTCCTTTGCAATTGGGACATCATCTTCCAATTCTTCATCAGAAGAATCTACCATTTCTTCGTCAGAAGAATCTGAAAGCAAATGGAAGGAAGATAAAATTAGCATTGCAATATAAAATCAATATGCTTTGTATATGAGCGAAAATAAATAGCTACATTAAACAACTTACCAATTTCCGAATCAGTGAACACCAGGAGGCAGCAGCCAAAACCAGAGTCAAGGAAGCCAAACAATAACGAATTTTCTACATGAACTACAGTCAACATAGTGGGCTTTGAAAGGAAAAGGTTCCTCTTAAATTGTTTGAAGAGGATGACACAACATACAATTTGGTCATTGCTCTTTCATGTAAGCAGTTTCCTGTAGTACACTAGTACCCCTCTCATTATTTCAATACTCTTCTCTATTATCTCTTTTGTCCCCCCACTTCATTTATTCGGAAAAAAAACATACCGATTTCAGAGGGAAAAATTAAGGTACTCATTTTTGGCGTTTTCAACTCATTTAATTGAAAGAGCAGTTCATTTAATTGTATGAATAATAGCTAATTTAAAATTTTAACCCGTAATTTAACTGAAAGAGCAATGGCTAATTGAAAATTTCAAATCCTAATTTATACCCAACTGAAAACCCCTATTTAAATTTCCTAACTGAAAAACCCTAATCAAAAGCCCCAACTGAAAAATCCTAGTTGAAAACACTAATTAACGACAAACGATTAAATTAATTTAATCCACTTCAATAATTTGTCGATAAACAGTATTCACTTGTTTGATATGAGAATTAGAATTAAAGCATTTGAGAGAAATTTGATTAGGTTTTCGGAGAAATAGAAGAGGTTTTAGTAGAAAATTTTTACACCAAGGGAAAAGGATAGTGCTTGGAAATCTTGAAATCTTGTGACAAATTGTGCATGAAAGAGTAAAAATCGTACATATTGTAAATGAGTAACTATGGAAAATTGAAAGGCTTCTAAAAAAGCTGCAAAAAAATAATAAAGAGACAAACAGCCCTTGGAATGAAAGATTAGTGAATGCAAGCAACACTTATGAAAAAGGATATAATTCCACAGATTCAGTCTGGTATCCCATTAGATGAATGCATCCATTCTTCCAGTTGTGAGAAATCTCAAAATTTTCATTGAAGACCAAATCAAATGGCATCTGAGGGGTTTTCTTGCTTAGCCTGACCAAAACCATCTTCTTCTCACCAACTTTAAGGTAGACAGTAACAGTCTCATCATCCTTCTTAATTTCACCACCAAGGGTAGCCTAGACACAACACAAAACACAAGCATGCAGTCAACAAACAAATTAAAACACAATAGTTCCGTGACCGTATCAAAATCAAAGGACATGCAGTCGAATACCTGAGAAATATGGACGACAGATCCATCCTCAAGGCCTACTTGACAAGGCTCTTTTGGCTTGACCTCGATACCTAACAAAGACAGCATAACAACAGAACAACTTAGTGTATTTGACCACCTCGCCCATTACATTAGCAATTGTACTAGCTTCTCCTATTAACAGACAGCATTTCATCTGAAACCATTACTTGCATCACTTTCAGGTTCATTTACCTTCCTACAATCGTAGTTTTGATACAAATACAAGGAGGGGGAAGACAGCGAGTGCCTGAAGAATATTAAACGCCTTTGACATTTGCTAAAAAATACTCCCACCTTACCAGTCATTTGTTTAACTTTGGTATTGGCACAAAGTACCAAGAAAAGAGTAGGGAGCCAATTATTAGATGACAAGTGGATCAAATTGTGCGTCAAAAGCACTCCTAAAATAAACACCGAAAATGGAACAGGTAAACAAATGACCAAGGAGGAGTGAGTAATACAAATACTTGTGTAACACATTATTTTGTACGCGTCATTATAAAGCCACACGACAAGCAGCCCAAATACACCTATTAAAACTGTCTGCAGGGAGTTCCATTGTTATACCAGCTATAAAATCTTATAAGAAGTCCTCGACATTTGAAATATTTGGTCGTCAAAATATTCATCTTAAGCTTGTAAGTTTATAAATATGAGAAAAAGTAAAATTTACAAATTCAAGTATGCACATTTAGAGTCAATCGCCTACTCTTAACTTGACGAGACGATATCATCGCCTTATCAAGCAAAATCCACAGAAATGAACTTAACGAATAACTAGCTCAACATTCTCAAGTATACAGAAATGCTAGAAGATAATCAACAAAAACAATTACACAAATGTAAATTTAACATTCGAGAAACAAATGCAATCAGCAGATGACAAACAAAACCTAAATCAAAACATTAACTGTAAACTCAATAAAGAAATTTACGCAAAAGTTGAATAACAGAGACAAAAGAGTAGAGGGGAAGGAAGGATGGAGGAGTATACCCCAGAATTGCAATTGGCCGGCCATTGGAGCGTAGAAGAAAGAAGGGAGCGTAGAAGAAAGAAGGGTTTTAGGAGAGAGATTTAGGTGGCGCAAATGATTTTAGGGTTTATGGTATCGCTTCGTATTTTTGGGGGTTTAATTTTATACTAGTACAAGAATGCGATGCTAATCCAGGGTTTTCTTTTCTTTTTTTTTTTTTTCTTTTTTTTTGGGTTTTACCACCGAGGTATCCAAGTATTTTTATTTTTATTTTTCAAATTTTCATTATATCGTTAATATTTCAAAATTTATAAGGTACCCCTCCATTGTTGATGAATTTTGATGTGGTGCCCCTCAAAAATAAATTTGTTGAGATGATGATGACATTCAAGCTACCAATCACCATTGAGCATTGACTCACACACGGATTGATGATGTGGCACTTGTGTTAGGTAGGATTTGTGTTAGTTAGAACCAGTTTGTATATATAGTAGTGTTCCGGGTATAATTCCAGAAGCAGTATAATTCTGGCCCGTGGCATTGAATGATGTCTTGAGTTGGATTCTCCTTGACTTAATCGTTCCTCTCGGCCTCTCCCGCAACAATGAACGAGGCGAGGGCTTGGCTTTGAGCCAAGCGTACTCACTCCGACGCCCAAGTCAGTAAACTTAGATGTATAAGTTGTATGCTAATTGGCTAGGAATATATTGTAGAGAGATAAGGAAGATTATACCAGATGAATAGTGTATTTAGGTTTTCTGTATTTCTGGATTGGATCCCTTCCTCAATGAGGGTTGAGGAGTATTTATAGACTTCACCTTTTTGTCACGTAGTGGTAGCCAGTGGCCAAGTGGCTAGCGGTGGAAAGATCGATCTACCCCTCGGCCGAGGGACCTATGGTGGCCGGCGGGCTCTCGATGACCCGCCGCCGAGGGGTCCCGGATATGAGTCTGCGGTATGTGCCCCGGTGGCGGGTTGACATGCGGGACCCGGAGTTGACAGTAGATGGGTGCATCGGCTAGGTTGTCTAAGTCGTTGACTTCTTGTGTGGATATCTTTGACTTTGTCTAATGTGTTGACTTGTGGTCGGTCGGTGCGAAATATGCCCCATCAATTTGCCCCCAGCGTAGTCTATGCCGTGGTATGGGCTTCGATGTACGTCTGAGCGTATATTCTGCGCAAGTGATTTGTGAAAAATTTCCTGCGTCGGCTTCTTCTGCGGCGGCTTCTTCTGCTCTGCCTAGTCTTTCTTAGGCCGTGCCGTACCATATCCCCCCTCCACATGGATGTGTATTGGGCATCCGATGTGGAAAAGAAAGGGACGCTGGCCGAGACCGAGGTTGATACTGCCGGTTATTTTTGATTGCCCCCGGCCGGCGGTGTCTAGCTTGGTTGATCATGTGGCCGGCGGAGAACAGATGCTTGGGAATTTGTTGAGGAAGGTGAATAGGCGGAGAGATTTGAATAGGCGTGTTGAAGACGTTTGGTCACTGTTGCATTGATTGACGCAACTGTTGCAACGATTGACATCCCGTGGTTGCATGTCCGACACGTGTCTGCACGCCGATTGGTTGACGCTTCATGGGTCATTCTCACGATTGGTCCTGCTTCATGGGCTTTTCCCTATAAATAGGGCAGTTGCCCCGTGAAATTGGCCACCAATTTCATTCTTCAAAATTTTTCCTTCTTTCTAAACTCCCAAGGGTTTCTTTGTCTTCTAATTTCCTGAGTTGTTACTCCGGCGAGCGTTTTCTTCAAGGTAAACAAACAAACTTTCCAATTTTTAATTTTGTAAGTTCATTGTAAACATGTCTTCTCAACGATGCCGGCCTAGTAAGCCGGGCCGTAGGTCCCCTTCTCCTGAAGTCGATCCTCGAATTCGGAGGAATGGGAGGATGATTCGATGTCGATGATGATGCGAAAGATTTTGGTGACGATGCTGAGGAGGCTCGTCCTAATAACGTGAGGAAGTACGTTATGGATCACGGCCTCGCTTGTAAAGTCCGTCTTGACTGTACTTGGACCCATAAGTTAGCCCGTTGTTCCGGTGAGATATTCTTCGAGAAACATTTCTTCTTCGGTGAGGGCTACGAAATCGTTATCCCGGAGGAGGGTCAGGCTGTCTGTTGCCCTCCATCGGGCCACACCGGCGTATATATGCGACATTTGGAGTTTGGGCTCCGGTTTCCGCTGAATGGGTATGTTGTGGCCATCCTCAAGGCCATGAACGTTGCCGTTGCCCAATTGCACCCGTTGGCTATGAGGACCATAATCGGGTTTGTCTGGCTTTGTCTCTTCAAGGGGGAGGCCCCAACGGTGAACTTATTTCGCCGACTTCATTATCTCCAGCCGTCATTCTCTGGCCGTGCCGGGTGGCATAGCGTGCACACGGAGAAGGGTTATGTCACTGCTGACAAACTTTCCTCTTGTAAGGGCTGGCAGGGTCGGTGGGTGTACGTTAAGGTGCCGAACGACTATCCGCTACCCCTCGCTTTTTCAAAGATCAAGTGAACTTGCGGTGTGAGACTAAGGCGGAGCATGACGGATGGGTCTCCGGAAGAAACTCAAGATGGATCTTTGGCGGGTCCTTCTTTCGGACGATGAGAGGCTGGCAATGCGGCTGTTTGAGGTGGACAAGGGTGGGCTGCCGAAAAGATGGATTCCCCCAACGCAGATCATCCTTCAAGATGAGGCGCTTTGCCATGTCGGCCTCATACCGGCCCTAGCGCAGGGTGAGTAGGGTCGGTGTGAGGCCCACCACCGTTCTCATTGTGTCTTTGAATTGTGATATGTTTTTCTACTTAACTCTTGCTTTGTTTCCTTCGCAGGCCATTTCGGACCGGACCTGTCTGAGGATATCCTCCGGAGAATGGGACTGAACAAGGATAAGACCGTTGCTAACCTACATCCCAAAGCTCACCCCAATGACCGCAGGAGGTCGCCGACTGATCTCATGGAGCAGCGGCTGAAAAGCTTGAGTGCGGTGGAGACCCAGGCGAAGGTCGTTAGTAACGTGCCGCGCCACACGCGAAAAACGAGGTCCTCGGCGGTGGTGGCGTCGACACCGGCTCCGCCTTCCATCCCCCCTGTTCAGAAGAAGACGGTGGAGATCATTTGTATCTCCAACGGGGATGACTCCGACGAGGAGGAGGGGTCGCCCCTTGTCCGTAAGAGAAGGCAGACGGCCTTTACCGCGACCGTTGATTCTGCTGCTGATGAGGAAACGCGTCTTTCGGCCAAGAAGGCCAAGCACGGTATTGTTCTATCTGTGGCTTCAGTTTTAGCCGGTTTCTTAGGCGCTGCCTGTGACAGGCTCTTCGGCATGTCTGCGTATGTCGATACTTATGCTTGCTTTAAATTTTGTAGATCGGCCGCAGTCGTCCGCCGCTCTGTTGTCGCGCAAGTGGAGGGGAGTTACGTGCGGGGCCGGTGATCAACACGTCACCGTGAACTCTCCATCCCAGAAGGTTCTCCTCCCCCATCCGCAGGCCGGTGATCAAAATGTCACCACCGTCCCTTCATCCCGAAGGTTTCCCTCTCCCGCCTACTGGGCCGGGTGATCAAAATGTCACCACCGTCCCTTCATCCCGAAGGTTTCCCTCTCCCGCCTACAGGCCTGATCAAAATGTCATCACTGTTTCCTCATCCCTGAAGGTTTCCTTCTCCCAGCTCATAGATGAAGGCACGGAGCTTATCAAGGAGTGGGCGAGGTGGAACGGTCTTACCGGTGCTCGTATCGTAGAGCGGGGAGAAGGCCTTGGCTCAATCCGCTTTTGAGCTTAATGCCATTAAGAAGGTGGCCGTGAAGGCAAAGCAGATCTTCTCAACGAGCGAGAGGCTCGGGGGGATCTTTGAGAGGGCGCTTTTGGTGAAAGAAAACTTAGGCGGGACGTTGAAAAGGAGGTCCTTCTTTGAGAGCCAAGGCCGAGGCTGCAGCGGCACCGAAGCTTCCGGGGAAGTGTACACTTGTTCGAGGCACGCCGACCTCTACCTCCAGGCGAAGAATGAATCCGGGGACTGTTTAAGGCCCGGGCGAGGTGGTTCGGATCAGAGATGCCGTCATTAGGCAAAAGGAGAAGGACATTGAGATGCTCCAAACCGTCATGCTCCCTAACATGTGTGCTGAATTCCGGGATTTAGCCGAAGGAGCTGCTAGGGAAGTGGTTGAGGAGCTCTTCCCTCTTGATGGTTCCTTTCCGTGGGACAGCTATGACAAGCTGCTTGATGACAAGCTCGAAGCCAAGGAGAAAGCCGTGGCGGAGAAGGCTAAAGAGGCGGTGAGGGCGAAGGCAGAGGAGGAGGCGGCTGCTGAGAAGGCAGCTCTGGCTGAGAAGGCTAAGGAGGCCCAGGAGGAAGCCAAGCGGGCAAAGGCGGCTGAGGCTGCCGAGGCTAAAGCTGAGGCTGCTGAAGCTGAGGCTGCTAAGGGAGCTGCTGGGGTACCCATCGAAGAAAGTGTCGCTGCCGCTGCTGATGGCGAGCAACAACGGACATAGGGAGATAGCATCTGTAACTTTTTGTCTTTTGGCTCATCCTTGTAATTTCTTGTGATTCGTTGAATATATTTAATAAGAGTTCGTTTTTACTTCACTTCTTTTCCTTGCGCTAGTATTCGAGCTTCGACTGTCTCTTTAGCGTCTCCGTCTTTGTCCGGGTTGTCTCCTTCCGTTATTAATTGAGTATCTCTTATGTTCCCGCCTCGGCTTGGCCGAGCGATCTAGAGTGCGTGTCTCAATTGTGTTAACGCTTCCAAGGCATCTTGATCGTTTCGTAGTATCAACCGCGGCTGGTTATAACCGTCGCAAATCGCAGTGTCTCGCTTCCTTAGGGTGCATGCCGCTCTTGTCGGTATGACGTGTGAGCCGTCGTCGTCGTGGCGTCTACTACTTGGAGTGACTGCGACGGTGCTGTTTTCTTGAAGGAGACTCCGTGGCGTCTACTACTTGGAGTGATCTGCGACGGCGTCACACCTCTTGGGGTGACTAGTGGCGTCTACTACTTGGAGGACTGCGACGGTGCTGTTTCTTGAAGGAGACTCCCGTGGCGTCTACTACTTGGAGTGACTGCGACGGCGTCACACCTCTTGGGGCGACTGTCGTGGCGTCTACTACTTGGAGTGACTGCGACGGTGCCTGTTTCTTGAAGGAGACTCCCGTGGTGTCTACTACTTGGAGTATCGCGACGGCGTCACACCTCTTGGGGTGATTGCCGTGGCGTCTACTACTTGGAGTGACTGCGACGGTGCACATTTCTTGAAGGAGACTCCCGTGGCGTCTACTACTTGGAGTGATCTGCGACGCGCCACACCTCTTGGGGTGTCTGCCGTGGCGTCTACTACTTGGAGTGACTGCGACGGTGGCTGTTTCTTGAAGGAGACTCCCGTGGCGTCTACTACTTGGAGTGACTGCGACGGCGTCACACCTCTTGGGGTGACTGCCGTGGCGTCTACTACTTGGAGTGACTGCGACGGTGCCTGTTTCTTGAAGGAGACTCCCGCTCTTGTCGATATGACAGTGTGAGTCGGCGTCTGTTTTTGATGGAGACTGCCGCTTTTGTCGATATGACAGTGTGAGCTGGCGTCTGTTGCTTCCTAATAAAGGCTGCCGCTCTTGTCGGTATGACAGTGTGGGCCGGCGTCTGCTCCTTCCTAGTGACTATGGGAAGAGCGTACATTCTGATGGAAGACTTGGATGATTTTTCATTTAGGTAAAAACATGCGTCGGGGTGCCCACAACTGTTTTGGACACCTCCGACGTTACATGGAGTATTCCCGAGATTTCCGGCGTCCTAATGGCCCGTTGAAGGCGTACCTCCCCAGTTAGCCGCTAGTTACATCCATGAGGTCGCTCTCCTGTTGTAAGGATAGACCTTTCCCTTTCTCCGATTTCTTTGCCACCTTAAGGGATTGCATGTTGCATCCTCTGGCAGCTATCTGGGCGTTCACCACCTCGTCATTCTCGTCTTTGGAGACGAGCTTATGCGCTTCCCCCCGGTCCGAGACGTACATCAATGTTAGGGCCCGGATGGACATCAACGCGTCAGCCTCGCTCAGAGTGACGCGGCCTATGAGAACGTTGTAGGCGGATGAGCCGTCGATGACCACGAACTCAGCTAGGACATTCTTGGCCGCATTCCTTTCGCCGAACGTTACCGGGAGTCCGATTGATCCCAGTGGTACCCGTCCGGCCCCGAAAACTTGTATAGCGGGTTGGTGCAGGGGCTTAAGTCCTTGACCTTCAGGCCGAGACTGAGGAAGCACTCCCTGAACATGATATTCGTGTATGCGCCTGTGTCAATCAGGCACCTTTTGACCAGGTGGTTGGATATGTCCAAATTGACCACAAGTGGGTCGCTGTGAGGAGCGATGACTCCTTCGTAGTCCTTTCTTCCGATAGTTATGTCGGGGATGTTGGAAGAGGGGGTGGCTGTGTTGGGCACAAAGTTGATGGCCTGATAGAGCTCGTTCAGGTGTCGTTTGTACCCATGAGCGGACCCTCCGTTCTCGTGGCCCCCGATGACAACGTGGATCACTCCTATCCTTTCGAAGACGGATTTCTTCTCTGAGCTGCCGGCGTCGGTCTTTTGGCTTTTGGCAACGTACTTGCCGAGGCTCCCCTTCCGGATCAGCTCTTCAATGGCATTCTTCAGATGCTGGCGATCGTTGGTTAAATGGCCGTGTGGCCGTGGTACTCACGATCTTGGCTCGTGTCACCGTCACTTTTTGGTTTTGGGGTCTCTCCCACTTCGGCCCTCGCTTTTGCTCGGGCGAAGACTTGATGGGCGATACGACGAGAGGGGTTTTATCGTTATACCGCCTCTGGTGGTACGTTCCCGAACTCCACCCGGCGCCCGCCGAGTCCTGTTTCCTGGCAGATTTGTCAGGCCGTGACCTATTATTATCACGGCGTCTTTCGTCGGACCGTGACTCATTGTTGTCACGGCGTCTTTCGTCGGGGTTGTCCTCCCGGCGGCTCTTCTTTTCTGAGTGCTCGGCCTCGCTCGGGCCTAGCCATGTCTTGTGATAGTCTTCTACCTTGATGGCTTGGTCAGCCTTCTTCCTGGCGGCATCCAAGCCCAGGCCTCCGCACTTGATGAGCTCATTTTTCAAATCTCCCCTTGGGAGGCCTTTCATCAGCGCGAAGGCCGCCAGTTCGGGATTGATCTCTCGAATCTGTTGGACCTTTCCGTCGAACCTCTTCATGTAGCTCCGTAGAGACTCGCCCCCCTCCTGCTTGATAGTTAGGAGGTCCGATGTCTCCACGGCCCTTCTCTTGTTGCAAGAGTACTGGGCCAGAAAGGCGTCCCTTAGGTCGGCGTAATAGTATACCGAGCCGTCGGGAAGCCCCTTATACCAACTTTCAGCCATCCCATGCAACGTTGTTGGGAAAACTCGGCACCACACTTCATCGGGCTGCTCCCATACCGACATGTGAGACTCGAAAGCCTCAGCGTGGTCGGCTGGATCACCCTCCCCTTTGTATGATATGGGTGGCAATTTGAGCTTAGTTGGCACCTGGACTTCTAGGACGTAGGCGCTGAGGGGCTGTCTGATCACATGCCGGATGACACGTGGCGATCGGCTCCTCGCATTCCTAACCCGGCTCCTCTCCTCGTAGCGGGAGGGACTGCTTCCCTGACTCTGGCGAGTCGGGCTTCTTCTTCTCCGACTCTGATGAGTCGGACTTCTTTCATTTCTCCGGGGCAGGCCTCGTGGCTGCTGCGGTGACGCTGTCCTCCCGCTAGCGCGGTCAGGACTTGTGTCCACCACTTGCATTCTGGGCTCTTCCGGCGTTTTGACAGGGCCAACCTCTTCCAGTGCTCCGTTCAAGTCTCTTGGAGTCACGTTCTGGGCCCTGGTCTCCTGGACGGGTCCCGCCGCTCTTGTCGGTGTGACAGTGTGAGCCGACGTCCTACCGATGAGGTCCAGGATTTGCTTTAGCAATGCCACGTCGACCACATGTCCCATGAGGGTGACTTGGTTGGCAGGCAGCGTCGCATCTGGTGTTATTGGCATCCCGAACTCCGGTTGGATTACTCCGCCGGTGGAGGGCTGCATGACTCCAGAATTGTTGAAGGTATCATCTGGGTGGAGGGGCTCATCGGTTACGAACGCCTCTTGTTCTTTTGACATCTTCTTAGCTTTTTGGGTGGGTTTTTGTTGTTTTTTTTTTGTTTGGGAATGAATGTGACTAGCTTCTAGTGTCTTTCCCCACAGACGGCGCCAATTGTTCCGGGTATAATTCCAGAGCAAGTATAGTTACCACCCGTGGCTTGTTGAATGATGTCTTGAGTTGGATTCTCCCTTGGACTTAATCGTTCCTCTCGGCCTCTCCTGCAACAATGAACGAACTGAGGGCTTGGCTTTGAGCCAAGCGTACTCACTCCGACGCCCAAGTCAGTAAACTTAGATGTATAAGTTGTATGCTAATTGGCTAGGAATATATTGTAGAGAGATAAGGAAGATTATACCAGATGAATAGTGTATTTAGGTTTTCTGTATTTCTGGATTGGATCCCTTCCTCAATGAGGGTTGAGGAGTATTTATAGACTTCACCTTTTGTCACGTAGTGGCCAAGTGGCCAAGTGGCTAGCAGGTGGAAAGACTGATCTACCCCTCGGCCGAGGGACCTATGGCTGGCCGGCGGGCTCTGATGACCCGCCGCCGAGGGGTCCTGGATATGAGTACGCGGGTATGTGCCCCGGTGGCAGTTGTTGACATGCCGGACCCGGTTGACAGGCCGATGGGCTGCATCGGCTAGGTTGTCTAAGTCGTTGACTTGCTGTGGATATCTTTGACTTTGTCTAATGTGTTGACTTGGTCAGCGGTGCAGAATATGCCCCATCAAGTAGAAAGCACATTTTACATCATAAGTTAATTCATTGTAAAAACACAAAAATATATTTTTAATAAAAGCTTCCTTTATTTACCTCTGTTTCTTCAAGCTTTAAGCTTTCATCAATGGAGGTTAGGGTTAGCTTCACATGGTATCAATCGCGTAGGTGACGTTCCTCTCATCAACAAAACGCTTCCGCAACTGTCAATTCGTCAAATTCAATCTTTTCTTGCGTTAATTTCTGCATAATTCTGTCGAATTTCAGAATTAATCGCACTCACATTCTTCATAATTCAATCGTTTTTCCTGCATACTTCATTTGAAGTTCAGAATTCGTGATTTCTGTCATTAATCCTTCACAAAATGCCGGAATCAGTTAATACTACTGCTTCTTTTGACAATTCTTTGCCATATGCATTCTATGATGATCCTTTATACATCACAACTCATGATCAACCTATAAATAGTCTTGTTGATGTTCTTTTCAATGGCCGTGACTTCATGAATTAGAAGCGTGAGGTCATGCTTGCTTTAATGGCGAAGAACAAGGAAGGTTTCATCACTGGTACTTGTTCAAGGCCTGATGATACTGATAAAAATCATTATCAGTGGAAACGCGTGGATCTTCTTGTGAGACAGTGGATCTTGCATTCAATGGAACCTGTTTTACGCGCCAATTTTAAGTATGTCTCCTCCTCTAAGCAGCTATGGGGGGAATTAGTTGAGCGTTATGGACAGGTTAATAGCCTAGAGTTATATCAATTGAAGAAAGACCTAGGTGCTATTTCTCAGGAGAACTCTGGAGTTGTTGACTATTACAGTCGTCTCAAGAGAACATGGGAGGAAATTGATGCAATTGATCCTCTTTCACAATGCACTTGTGGTGCCTTGAATTCCTGTTCCTGTGTGTTCTTGAAGAGATTGTTTGATAGAGAGATGCAATCCAAGCTTATTCAAATGCTGATGGGATTGAATTCAGGTTTTGAGAATGTCAAAAGCAATATCCTGACAATGGATCCTATGCCCACAATTAACAAAGCATTAGGACTTTTGCAGAGAATTGAGACACAAAAAGAGATTAGTGATTCCATTGGGGCCATGACAGAAGCTAATGCGTATGCTAGTTTCAAGCAGTCTGCCTCAACACTTGAATCCACTTCAAAGAAGCCTAAACTGGATACAGATGAGAAACCTATTAAACATTGCTCACATTGCAAGAAGAAAGGGCATGATGTGACTGAATGCTATCAATTGCAGACTTGTCCACTGTGCAATGTGTTTGGACATGTGGAATTTCAATGCTACTTAGCCAGAGGCCTTGGTAGAGGTGGCAGGGGCAGATCTCAGAGTGCTTATGGAAGAGGCAGAGGTCGCTCTAACAGCTATCACAGGCAAGGCAACAATGTTTACAGAAGGCCAGCTGCAAACAATGCAGATGCAGTCAGAACTGGGTCACAGGGCTATGAAGATGAAACTCCTTTTGATGCTGCTGAGCAGGAGTTTTATGATACTGATGACACTCACAACCAGTCTCAGGGAGCTCACAACCAATCTCAGGGAGGTCAGCAATATGGAACTCCTGACTTGGCACCTGGATTGGTGGACAAAGTGGTTCAGCAGGTTATAAAAGTGATGAGTGCAAACACTGCACAGTCCAATGCTTCTTTCACAATCCCTGCTACAAGCTTTGCAGGTATAACTTCTGTTTCTGGTGCAAATACTTCTAGTTCTAAGACACATTCTGATGTTTGGATAGTGGACTCAGGAGCATCAGATCACATGACCTCCTGTTTATCTCTAGTGCATCATATTAGACCTCTAAGACAACCTATCCTAGTTGGGCTACCTGATGGGAGCACTAAACTGGTGCATAAAACAGGAGCAGTTTATTTGACCAAGTCTATAACTCTTTACAATGTTCTTATCATACCAGAGTTTAAGCAAAATCTACTTTCAGTAAGTAGATTGTTACAGTCCTCTGGATTAAAACTCATTTTTCACTTGAATGAGTGTTGGTTTCAGGACCCTTTAAATAGAGTCATTGTGGCCAAGGCAAAGAGGCAAGGAAATCTCTACCTCATGAGACACCAATTGCAGCAAGGAAGATCTCCTTCAAATAGTTGCAATTGTTTTCATTCTGTTAAGAGTACTTAAGCAAGTACACAATGTTGTAGCTAGCTCTCTCAGTAATTGTACTCAACTGTCTGATGTAATGATCTTGCATCAAAGATTAGGACATAACTCTTTTGATAAACTAAAGCATGTACCTGGAATTACTCTAAATAATACTGAGAATTTCTCTTGTGAAACTTGTTGTTTATCCAAACATCACAAATTGCCTTTCAAGATAAGTGAGTCTCATGCTAGGACCAGATTTGCCTTAATTCATCTTTTGATGTTTGGGGACCTTATAGGGTCAAGTCAATGTCAGGAGCTAGTTCGTTCTTGACTATAGTTGATGATTATACAAGAACTACCTGGACTTTTTTGATGCATTCTAAGGATCAAGTCCCACAACTCATTAAGAACTTTCTGGTTTATGTTGAGACACAATTTGATGCAAAGGTCAAAGTCGTTAGGACAGATCATGGTACTGAATTTGTTCAAGGACCATGCAAGGACATGTTCAATGCCAGAGGGATAGTGCATCAGGAGTCTGTTGTAGGGAGACCACAACAGAATGGTCGAGTGGAGAGGAAGCATAGGCATCTTGTTGACACTGCTAGAGCTTTGAGATTGCAGGCTAATTTGCCTCTAAGGTTTTGGGGATACTGTCTACTCACAGCTACTTACTTAATTAACAAAATGCCAACTCCCATACTCAAATGGAAAACTCCCTTTGAAATGTTATTTGGGGAAAAACCTAAGTATGATGAACTGAGGATCTTAGGTTCCTTATGTTATGCTTCTATGCCAATGACTCACAAAGATAAGTTTGCCAAAAGGGCAAGGAAGTGCATATTCATTGGGTATCCTTTTGGTAAAAAAGGATACAAGTTGTATGATTTGGACACTCACACATGTTTGGTGAGTAGAGATGTTGTCTTCCAAGAAGACATTTTTCCTTTTGCACATAAAACTTCCAACACAACTACTACAGCCAGAAATAACACTACACCTATGGATAATAATCCTTTTTATTCAGATTATATACCAGAAATTCCTGAAAATCATAACAAAACTCCTGCCACAATATCAAATTCACAAAATAATGTTCTTGACAACACTGTTCTCAGTTTACAAAACACTACTCTGGAAACTCCACAAAATGTCAGACCAGAGAGTTTGAACCAAGAAAGTCTGGTTTCTTCTGAAAGAGTGGATACTGTCATAGCTCCCAGAAAGACAGGGAGGGCAAGACAGATCTCTAGCAGACTTGGAGGCTACCAGTGTAACATCAAACTGCCTTTCCAAGCTTCTGCTTCTTCTGTTCAGGGTTATCAGAAAGAATTGCTTAATGAGCTGACCATGTTTGCACCAGAATACATAGCTTCACTCAATAATATCTTGCAGCAAAAGGAGCCTACAACATATTTTGAGGCACAGCAAGATGGGAGATGGGTTGAGGCAATGCATAAAGAATTAGCAGCATTGGAAGAAAATCAAACTTGGGAACTAACCTACTTGCCTGCAAATAAAAAGGCAATAGGCTCTAAGTGGGTGTACAAAATAAAACACAAAGCAGATGGTAGCATAGAGAGGTTTAAGGCCAGGCTTATGGCAAAGGGATACAACCAGGTGAAGGATAAGGATTATAAACATACATTCTCACTAGTGGCTAAGTTTGCTACAGTCAGGACACTGATGGCCTTAGCTGCAATTAAGAAATGGCCATTGCATCAGCTTGACATCAATAATGCCTTTCTACATGGGTATATTGATGAAGAAGTATATATGAGGCCTCCTCAGGGCTATACAAAGGCTACAGAAGGTCAAGTGTGCAAGTTGAGAAGATCCTTATATGGACTCAAGCAAGCTAGTAGACAATGGAATTTACAATTAACTAAGCACCTGCTAGAGCTAGGATTTCAGAGGTCCAAACAAGACTACTCACTCTTCACCGGAAATAATAAGAGCTCAGGAAGTTTTTTGGTGATTTTGGTGTATGTAGATGATTTAATCATCACAGGGGATAATGAGGAGGAAATAAGGGCAATTAAAAGCAGCCTTGATAATGCCTTTACAATCAAAGACCTTGGATTAATGAGGTATTTTTTGGGTCTTGAGGTTGCAAGAAATGACACTAAAATCTTGCTGAATCAAAGAAAATACATCACAGATATAATCAAAGACTTAGGCATGGAAAATTGCTCAGCCACCTCTTTCCCTATGCCCAAAGGATTGAAGTTGTCCATTGATCAGGGAGACCTTTTACCTGACCCAGAAAGATACAGGAGATTGGTGGGAAGGTTATTATACTTAAAACTTGACAAGGCCATATATATCCTACTCTGTCCAACACCTTAGCCAGTTCTTAACACAACCC
Source organism: Silene latifolia (assembly GCF_048544455.1). NCBI lineage: Eukaryota > Viridiplantae > Streptophyta > Magnoliopsida > Caryophyllales > Caryophyllaceae > Silene > Silene latifolia. Next base: position 123,524,543 of record NC_133528.1, on the reverse strand, counting down.
AGACTTCTACATTTGCAAGCAGCTTTACATGTGGTCAGATATTTGAAGCATTCTGCAAACACAGGGTTGTTTTACTCTGCTGACAGTGATTTGAGACTCACTGCATACTCTGATGCAGACTGGGGAACCTGTGCTTTCAGTAGCAGGTCACTGTCAGGCTACTGTTTTCAGCTTGGAGACTCACTGATATCATGGAAAACTAAAAAGCAGAAGACAGTAAGCAAAAGCTCAGCTGAAGCTGAATATAGGTGCATGTCCTATACAGCTGGAGAGATTGTTTGGTTTGAGAGGTTGCTCAAGGATTTGAATGTAATAGTGCCTACACCTATTAGCCTCTACTGTGATAATAAAGCTGCTGAGCACATATCAATGAATCCAGTGTTTCATGAAAGAACGAAACATCTGGACATTGACTGCCATTATGTAAGGGAAAGAATACAAGAAGGCTTGATCAATCCTGTTCATGTACAGTCCAGTTTACAGTTGGCAGATCTCATGACTAAACCTCTTGGAGGACAGCAGCATACTTTTTTGTCTAAGAAGTTGGGGTTACAGTTCTTGGGTGATTCTAGCTTGAAGGGGGAGTGTTGAGATGATGATGACATTCAAGCTACCAATCACCATTGAGCATTGACTCACACACGGATTGATGATGTGGCACTTGTGTTAGTTAGGATTTTTGTTAGTTAGAACCAGTTTGTATATATAGTAGAAAGCACATTTTACATCATAACCTTCAAGAGGGAAAAGCTCCTCAATTGTTTCCCTGGCAGCTGCTTCGGTCAGATCCCGGAATTCGGAGCACATGTCAGGGAGCATTTTGGTTTGGAGCATCTCAATGTCGTCCTCCTTTTGCCTGATGATGGCCTCCTTGCTCCGAATCACCTTCCCCTGGATCTGAAACCGTTCCCTGAATTCATTCCTCTGCTGGAAATAGAGGTCGGCGTGCCTCTGAACAAGGTCACACTTCGCCAGCAGCTTTTTAACTTCGGCCGCAGCAGTCTCAGCCTTGGCTCTCTCAAAGAAGGACCTCCTTTTCGCGTCCTCCCGAGCTTTCTCTCAGCTAAGAGCGCCTTCTCGGCCTCCCCCCTAAGCCTCTGCTCATTGAGAAGATCCAGCTTCGCCTTCGCGGCCACCTTCTTAGTGGCATTAAGCTCAAAAGCGGACTGAGCCACGACCTTCTCCTGCTCCATGATACGAGCACCGGTCAGCTCGTTCCACCTCGCCAATCTCTTGATCAACCTCGCGCTTTCCGCTACAAGCTGAGAGAGGGAAACCTTCTGGGATGAAGAGTCACTGGCGACGTTATGATCACCAGCCTGCGCGGGTTTCTCCTCCACTTGCTGCTCAACAAGAGCGGCGGCCGACAGCGGCTGATCTACAAAATTTAAAGTAAGCATCAGTATCAACATACATAGACATGCCGGAGAGCCTGTCACCGGCAGCGCCTAATGAACCGGCTAAGTCTGAGGCACGGGATAGATCAATACCGTGCTTGGCCTTCTTGGCCGAAGGGCGCATTTCCTCGTCAGCAGCAGAAGCAACGGCAGCGGTAAGGGCTGTCTGCTTTATTTTACGGACAAGGGGAGACCCCTCCTCCTCATCGGAGTCATCCCCATTGGAGATGTAAACGATCTCCACCGTCTCCTTCTGAACAGGGGGGATGGAAGGCGGAGCCGATGTCGACGCCATCACCGCCGAAGGTTTTGTTTTTCGCGTATGGCGCGGCATGTTACTAACAACCTTCGCCTGGGCCTCCACCGCATTCAAGCTTTTCAGCCGCTGGTCCATAAGATCATTCGGCGACGTCCTACGGTCATGGGTCAGAGCCTTGGGATGCAAGTTAGCAACGGTTTTGTCTTTGTGCAGCCCCATTCTCCGGAGGATATCCTCAGACAAATCCGGTCCAAAGTAGTCTGCGAAAGAAATAAAAGCAAGAATTAAGTAGAAGAAATAAATCGAAGTTCGAAAAACAGGAACATTAAGAGCGGTGATGGGCCTCATACCGACCCCACTCACCCTGTGCTAGGGCCGGTATGAGGCCGACATGGCAGAGCGGCTCATCCTGAAGAATGATCTGCGTTGGGGGAATCCATTTTTTCGGCACCCCACCCTTGTCCGCCTCAAAAAGCCTCATCGCCAGCTTCTCATCCTCTTTAAGAAGGACCTTGCTGGCATCCATCTTGAGCTTCTTCCGGCTGACCCATCTGTCATGCTCCGCCTTAGTCTCACACCGCAAATTCACTTGGTGCTGAAAGGAGAGGGGCAACGGATAGTCATCCGGCACCTTAACATACACCCACCGATCTCTCCAGTCTTTGCAAGAAGTAAGTTTGTCAACAGAGACATAACCTTTCTCCGTGTGCACACTGTACCAACCGACGCGCTGAGAGATTGACGGTGGAGATAATGAAGCCGGCGGAATAAATTCACCGTCGGGGCCTCCCCCTTGAAGAGACAAAGCCACACAAAGCCGACTATCGTCCTCATGGCCAACGGATGCAGTTGGGCCACTGCGACGTTCATAGCTTTAATGATGGCCATGACGTACTCATTCAGCGGAAACCGGAGCCCGTACTCCAAGTGTCGCATGTATACGCCGGTATGGCCCGGCGGAGGGCAACAGACGGCCTGACCCTCCTCAGGGATAACAATCTTGTATCCCCTGCCAAAGAAGAAATGGCCCTCGAAAAATTTCTCACCGGAACAACTGGCCAACTTATGGGTCCAAGCTCGGTCAACGCGTACCTTGCAGACGTCACCGTGATCCATAACGTACTGCCTCCCCTCTTTGGGACGAGCCTTTTCAGCATCATCACCAAAGTCGTATGCGTCATCATCGACATCAGAGTCATCCTCCCATTCCTCCAAAATCCGAGGATCGACTTCAGGAGAAGGAGACCTAGGGCCCCCAGGCCTTATCAGGAGGGCGTCCAACTTCTCCTCCTCATCAAGACGCGACGGGGAACCCCCCGGCGCCGGTTTACTAGGGCCGGCATCAGCAGAAGACATGTTTACAATAAAAACTTACAAAGTTAAGAAGTTGGAAAGTTTGTTTGTTTACCTTGAAGAAAAACACTCGCCGGAGTAACAACTCTGAGAAGAAAATTTTGGAGAATGAAATTGGTGGCCAATTTCACGGAATAACTGCCCTATTTATAGGGAAAATCCCATAAAGAAGGACCAATCAGCGAACAACCCATGAAGCGTCAACCAATCAGCGTGCAGACACGTGTCGGACATGCAACCACGGGATGTCAATCGTTGCAACAGTCGAACGTCAATCAATGCAACAGTGACCAAGCGTCTTCAACACGCCCATTCGCATCTCTCCGCCTATCCACCTTCCTCAACAAATTCCCAAGCATCTGTTCTCCGCCGGCCACATGATCAACCAAGCTAAGTAGCGCCGGCCGGGGGCAATAAAAAACAACCGGCTCTCTCAACCCTGGTCTCGGCCAGCGTCACTTTATTTTCCACATCGGATGCCCTTTACGCATCCATGTGGAGGGGGGATATGGTACGGCCTAAGAAAGACCAGGCCGAGGTAAAAGAAGCCGCCGCAGAAGAAGCCGATGCAGAAATTTTTTTACAAATTACTTGCGCAGAATATACGCTCAAACGTACATCGGAGCCCATACCACGGCATAGACTACGCTGGGGGCAAATTGATGGGGCATATTCTGCACCGCTGACCAAGTCAACATATTGAGCAAGGTCAAAGATATTCACAGCAAGTCAACGGCTTAGGCAGCCTAGCCGATGCAGCCCATCGGCCTGTTAGCCTGGGTCTCGGCATGGCAACTTGCCAGCCGGGGCACATACCCGCGTACTCACATCCAAGACCCCTCGGCGGTGAGTCAACAGGGCCCGCCGACCTGCCATAGGTCCCTCGGCCGAGGGGTAGATCAGTCTTTCCACCTGCTAGCCACTTGGCCACTTGGCCACTACGTGACAAAAGGTGAAAGTCTATAAATACTCCTCAACCTTCATTGAGGAAAAGATCCATAACTTAACCTAAGAAACACTATTCATCTGGTATAATCTTCCTTATCTCTCTACAATATACATTTAGCCAAAGAACAACTTATCCCCTAAGTTACTGACTTGAGCGTCGGAGTGAGTACGCTTGGCACAAAGCCAAGCCCTCAGTTCGTTCATTGTTGCAGGAGAGGCCGAGAGGAACGATAAAGACAAGAAGGATTCAACCAAGGACATCATTCTACAAGCAACGGGTGGTAACGAATATCTGCTCTGGAATTACACCCGGAACAATTGTAAAAACACAAAAATATATTTCTAATAAAAGCTTCCTTTATTTACCTCTGTTTCTTCAAGCTTTAAGCTTTCATCAACGGAGGTTAGTGTAACACCCCGATTTATGAAGGAGCCTTTAGCAAGACATTCCCTAATAAACCGGACTGTTACCATCTCGGTTTCCCGAGGTAGTGAATAACAAATTAAACTCCAAGGCAAATTATACAATTACTTTAACTTAATTATTACAAAACCTCTTTTAAATCAAATTACAAAGAACTAATATAAATAAAAGTGAAAGTCTTCTAAATAATGGTCTAGCTACTAAGTCTTCTGATCCGGTGTCTCACGCCCATCAAGCTTCCATCCTGTCTCATAAACCTGTCAAGTCTGCTCCCCAATATTTGGATCGTCACAGGTGTTCACGAATACACAGGGTCAACCACGAGGTTGAGTAGGGAAAACAATGAAACAATAAAATATGATATGCATGCTCCTCCGTCACCTCCATCTCCATCTCAACTCATATCTCATCTCATAACCCGGACAACCCAGCCATACCGATCCCCGGTAGACTATATATATCGACCGTAGCCGATCTGCCAGCTCGCAGCTGAGGACACCAGGGCAAGTCCTGCAGAACCCGCCTGGGCCTTATCACAACATCATCTTCACCACACCGCATCACCACAACATCCTCCATCTCCAATGCATATGAATGCTCAAAAGAAATTAATGCAACACAATATGTATATTAATGAATGAAATCATGCCAGCTACCGAATGCTGTGATAACAAACTCAACACGATCAATGCAGTCAATCACCTTCCCGTATATGAATCATAACGTAAATCAACAACCACGAATCAAGTCAACACAGTTCAACAACAACGATAATAGGTCAAGTGTATTTCCCTACCTCAAAGTGCCAGCAAATCCAATTAAGCAGTTCAAGTAGTCCATAACATAAAGCAACGAATTTGATTATCGATCCTTCACGAATCCGTCACCTAAAACAATTATAATATTTATAATTACTAACTACTAAATATAGAAATCTCCCAAAATGGAAGCTACTAAAAATAGATAGGTTACCCAATATAGAGAGTTCCTAAAAATAGAAGTTTTCCCGAAATACAATCCCGACACCAAACTTATGCCCAACTGATAACTAAAATAACCCGATTAGTATTTGACCCAACTTCCCAAAATAGAAAGTTACTAAAGTAGAATTTCTTAAAATGGAAACTTTCCCGATATAGTAACTTTTCTCTTTTAACAAACCCGACTCAAAACCTGACTTGAATTATTTTAAAAGACTCGGGAATTTAAGTTAAATAACTAAAATGATAAATAAAGATTAAACGAATTATACGATTAAGGAACCGAATCAATCATTAATAAAAGTAATCTCGTGACGACAATTAATTTGTTCACTATTAATAATATTAACCCTTTATTTTATAAATAACAAAACCCGACTTATGCACTAATATTAAACACGTTTACCAACTATCACGATGGTTATCGTCCCGACTCAAATTACGAACTTGAAAACAAAGCTTTGTAACCCATTTCACTCGGCCCCAAATACCCTTACCCATGACCGGATGCAGCCACCAGCAGTGGCCGCCGCCACTGCCACCGTGGTCCCCCAACTGCCCTGGACCCCCCTGGCCCTCACCACCGTGGTCGACTTAGGCCGGTGAGTCTGACCACGGTCACCAACACCACCTGACGCAGACCACAACCCCACAAAACCCCCTTGACTCCTTCTGATTTTACCCGCACCCACGGCCCAGACACGACTCCCCATGTGCCCCACCACCACCACCGTGGCCTTGCCTGACACACGGAGGTTCTCACTACCCTGGCACCACCTTGTCGACCTCCCCCTAGTCGACGTTGGCACCACCCAAACCTAACCATCTAAAACCCGCCTCAAAACCAATTTAAAACCCGTTTCTACCCCCTTGTCGATGCCGCCCTTCACAGCCACCACTACCGCCTAAAACCACCTCAACAACCACCACCCCAATCGACCCTTATCACCCTACTCCCTTACCCTGCTAACAACCACCAATAACACCTCCCTAAGCCACGAAACAACACCCAAAAACTCGGCAGAAATGCGAAAACAGAGGAAGGGTTGAACTCTTACCTTTCCTGCCGCCACAGCCGCCACCAGGGTTGCCCACGGACGTCGACAAACGGCCCAAGGCCTTCCTTGCTGCGCCGTCACCACCCAGGCGCTCTCTCTCTCTCTCTCTCTAAGCGTGAGGTTTGATGTTTGATGTTGATGAAGTGAGGGAGGCGGCTGAGGGAGTGTGCAAAGAGGGAGGCGGGTTGAGGGAGGTACTCTTAGGGTTAGGGTTTAGGATTAGGGTTAGGGTTTAAATGGGCTTAGGGCTAATTGGGCTGAACAGTTATTGGGCCAGCTCAAATGGTTAGCTCACACTTCGAATTCTATATAAAACCCGTCTCAATTAACTTACGATAGCTTAGCGTAATTATCGACTCAACAATTAACCCGATATAATTAGTAATATAAAATGTATAATAACTAATATATAATAATATCCGTTTAAATGATTATATAAAAATACGGGGTATTACAGTCTCCCCCCCTTAAAGTGAACTTCGTCCCGAAGTTCGCTCCCGTACTCACCTCCGAAGGGTATTGTATATCGTACATACGGACGCACGCATTTCCTAAATCGTTAACACACACTTTTGACACATCAGTTAAACATAACAGACACGGAATGTTACATTCTGCCCTCCTAAAAATAAATTTCGTCCCGAAGTTTAACTCATCTTCACTTAACCCAACTAACTATAACTAATAACTACTTGAGATCCCAAATGTATAACCACTAAATAATCACCTGAGAACACCGTCATTTTCCATCTAAATTTCGATCTCAAACTCAAATAATCCAATCACTATGGTCACACTGGACCGTAACATAACTCGGCACAAAGGCCCCACAACTCATAACTCAATACCAGTAGTTTAACTACACTCTCCTTTTACACTTCAACCAACTAACAGAAGTAGGAATAAAACATATAGAACTCATTTGCATAGGTACCCCACAACGAAACATCTACTTGATCAAAACTACCATCTACAAACAAGTGCAATATAAACATTAAGATTTTACAATCCTACCCGACTAGAAACATGGTTACGTCCTCGTAACCTCTTTTAAATTTTCATATTCATATGCAACAAAATCATTATCAACCACATGTGACAGGAAAGAACACATGATAAAAGATTGCGCATTAACATTAAGGTTGAAACAAGGTTTTATTATGGAATTAACTGATTGTCAACAAGTAACATTTATTACTAGCTCATGCTTAACTTAAAAACACAACATCAAACTAAAGAACAACAAGAAGGAACCAAGGTTTACACGGTTTCACAACTAAACAAATTTGATGATCAATTATAGACCATGAAAGAGCGAGAGTAAAATCAACAAACAATTTAAGAACTTCTCACATTTGTAAACATATCACAGAGAATAGATCTACCACTGCTATCCCTCACAATCACAGGATCTTATTGACATGTCCGTACAACCATTTACTCACTCTCTGGTTTAGGTCACGAATTAGGCCGATGAATTTAAGCAATCAACAACATACTCATAATTCATATTTCAAATTATAAAAATTGTTTGCACGATATCAATTCTGAAAACATATTTCCCAATAAAAGTAACTACATATGACCTATGACAACAACAACATCACTTTCATATCCCACATATGTTTCACATTTTAGCAATCATATCTTTCAATTGTGTCTAGCAACTTAGTATACTCATTTTCAGCAAAACAAAAGATATCGTATAAATAACTTAGACATATACATTTGCCATCATATACTTTGTAGAACACTAGCTATGATAAAAGATTAGCAACTTGAACAACTTCTCTGATTTGTACGGTTTGAATAATTAGGCAACTCGTAGGCTCAATTAAACGTAACTATAACGACTATCATTTAAACCAATGCATATCATGTGAATCATCAAAGGGTTATCCTATTATAATTGTCAACATAGTTATCATAACAATCTTTATTATAATATAATTGATAGTAACGACTCGAGAATATAGATATGCCAACTGTCGTGTTATATCAAACAGTTTCCTTTATATCACACCCATACAATTGCAAGAATCACTTTAGCATTTTATGACAATGTAATAACGAACATATTCAATAAAAACAACAACACTGTTTATTATCATGTTATAGATATAGGTTTAACTGAAATAATTTAATGAAATGAAAGTTATAAGTATAACTATAGCCATACCGACTCACAAAAAAAAAAAGGCATTAGAACTCAGATGACATTCTACATGTGTGAACATTTAGACATACTCATTACTACCATCCATGTGTAAACATTTAAACATAATTATTATAATTATTCATGCGAGTATATTAGCACAACTAAATTAGCATTTAACGCCATCAACTTTACCAAGATATGACAATATAGTTTTATATTTATATATATCCGACCACTATGAAACTATGATGAACATACTAAAGATATACAACATGCCAAACATACATAAAATATGCAACAACTGGACTCGTATAAAATATTTCACCCTCGATTAAGAATCAATTTAAGCTATTCAATTTCACTCATACTATCATGCCAACAATGTTATCAACTAGACTTTAATTTTATCACTTGTTAAGATACACAACTACCGAACATGCGTGCTACTATCTTCATATAAGGACATTATAAATTCACATTACTAAAGCTCATGAATTAATCAAACAACTGTATGAAAACTCAACCTAGAACACACATTTTACAAGTCATGATTCACGTTGTAACTTTCAAAGATCACGAATAAATAACCGTTCGGTTACAACTTGATTCATATTATTTTTATAAAAAATACGGAGAGTTAAAAACACAGGGAAAAAAAAATTAGGTCTAAAGTACAAGAATTCCATTTTTAAAGGATTTTACAACTCAGTTGGTCCAAACAAACATGTGATAGCAATTGGTCCAAAACTTGGGTCAGTTTGCAAAACTAATTATTTAATATAGAGCCATCAAGATTTTTCGTGGCTTATCAATTTGAAAACATATGCGAATTTTATTAATACAATTTAAATGAGGATTTTTACAAAATCGTTGGTCAAACATCACTGCACAGAAACTTCCTGACCACAGCCCACTAAAATATTTATTACTCCTAATCCGTATATCCTATAAGCATGAAACCAACGCCAAATGAACACTAACTCCCAAGGCTATTTCTCATAAAATTTTCATCCATAGGCAATAAACAGAAAGGAAATGGCAGTAAGGTCAATTAAGGAGTAAAATCAAACAAAACGCGTTTCAGCACTAAGTCGTTCATTTTCTATGTTTCAAACTCTTACAACCATACTATCGATACTAACTCATCCTAACTTAAATCTCACACTGTACTTACGTAAACATCTATCCCATAGAATCCCTTCGAATCTCAATCTACTCCGTACATCTAAATCACGATTGCTATGACTATAAACATGCAATTCAACAGTGTTTCTAATTACTTTCACAAGACTATACTAGCATGGCTTTGGGATCACATAACCGCATATTACTAGACATAATAGTACTATCAGCACATCATTCAACATCCACCTAGGTAACCATCATCGACTCGCAATTATTTTCATGCTCACGACTAGCACAACACTTCATTGATTATTAACCTAAACTCGAAATTTTATTTCTCATTTCCACAACATTATATGATCACGTCATCATTCATACAAAATACTTACCGTAGCGTTGTCATGCAGAATGGTTAGAATATATGGGTCTCAAGGTATACATCAACTCGATTATGCAATAATCATTGTATCAATCAGTTAATACTTAGGCAACGATATTTGAATTTCATGTTCAACCTCAAGCAGCTTTTCTACCCTTTCTCTCATATACACTCAGGGTTTCCGGGTCAAACTGAGAGGGCCGCTGGTTCGGTGTGAGGGGGCCCCTAACTCATACCTTACCTTAGTGTGCTCCTAACAGTTCTATCCCGGAGTTCATTTTATTTAGACACATCCTAGGTTCATTGGGCTCATTGGTTTAGGCCTGAGGATCGTTCGCTCTGATACCACTTTGTAACATCACGATTTATGAAGGAGCCTTTAGCAAGACATTCCCTAATAAACCGGACTGTTACCATCTCGGTTTCCCGAGGTAGTGAATAACAAATTAAACTCCAAGGCAAATTATACAATTACTTTAACTTAATTATTACAAAACCTCTTTTAAATCAAATTACAAAGAACTAATATAAATAAAAGTGAAAGTCTTCTAAATAATGGTCTAGCTACTAAGTCTTCTGATCCGGTGTCTCACGCCCATCAAGCTTCCATCCTGTCTCATAAACCTGTCAAGTCTGCTCCCCAATATTTGGATCGTCACAGGTGTTCACGAATACACAGGGTCAACCACGAGGTTGAGTAGGGAAAACAATGAAACAATAAAATATGATATGCATGCTCCTCCGTCACCTCCATCTCCATCTCAACTCATATCTCATCTCATAACCCGGACAACCCAGCCATACCGATCCCCGGTAGACTATATATATCGACCGTAGCCGATCTGCCAGCTCGCAGCTGAGGACACCAGGGCAAGTCCTGCAGAACCCGCCTGGGCCTTATCACAACATCATCTTCACCACACCGCATCACCACAACATCCTCCATCTCCAATGCATATGAATGCTCAAAAGAAATTAATGCAACACAATATGTATATTAATGAATGAAATCATGTCAGCTACCGAATGCTGTGATAACAAACTCAACACGATCAATGCAGTCAATCACCTTCCCGTATATGAATCATAACGTAAATCAACAACCACGAATCAAGTCAACACAGTTCAACAACAACGATAATAGGTCAAGTGTATTTCCCTACCTCAAAGTGCCAGCAAATCCAATTAAGCAGTTCAAGCAGTCCATAACATAAAGCAACGAATTTGATTATCGATCCTTCACGAATCCGTCACCTAAAACAATTATAATATTTATAATTACTAACTACTAAATATAGAAATCTCCCAAAATGGAAGCTACTAAAAATATATAGGTTACCCAATATAGAGAGTTCCTAAAAATAGAAGTTTTCCCGAAATACAATCCCGACACCAAACTTATGCCCAACTGATAACTAAAATAACCCGATTAGTATTTGACCCAACTTCCCAAAATAGAAAGTTACTAAAGTAGAATTTCTTAAAATGGAAACTTTCCCGATATAGTAACTTTTCTCTTTTAACAAACCCGACTCAAAACCTGACTTGAATTATTTTAAAAGACTCGGGAATTTAAGTTAAATAACTAAAATGATAAATAAAGATTAAACGAATTATACGATTAAGGAACCGAATCAATCATTAATAAAAGTAATCTCGTGACGACAATTAATTTGTTCACTATTAATAATATTAACCCTTTATTTTATAAATAACAAAACCCGACTTATGCACTAATATTAAACATTAAACACGTTTACCAACTATCACGATGGTTATCGTCCTGACTCAAATTACGAACTTGAAAACAAAGCTTTGTAACCCATTTCACTCGGCCCCAAATACCCTTACCCATGACCGGATGCAGCCACTAGCACTGGCCGCCGCCACTGCCACCGTGGTCCCCCAACTGCCCTGGACCCCTCTGGCCCTCACCACCGTGGTCGACTCAGGCCGGTGAGTCTGACCACGGTCACCAACACCACCTGACGCAGACCACAACCCCACAAAACCCCCTTGACTCCTTCTGATTTTACCCGCACCCACGGCCCAGACACAACTCCCCATGTGCCCCACCACCACCGTGGCCTTGCCTGACACACGGAGGTTCTCACTACTCTGGCACCACCTTGTCGACCTCCCCCTAGTCGACGTTGGCACCACCCAAACCTAACCATCTAAAACCCGCCTGAAAACCAATTTAAAACCCGTTTCTACCCCCTTGTCGATGCCGCCCTTCACAGCCACCATTACCGCCTAAAACCATCTCAACAACCACCACCCCAATCGACCCTTATCACCCTACTCCCTTACCCTGCTTACAACCACCAATAACACCTCCCTAAGCCACGAAACAACACCCAAAAACTCGGCAGAAATGCGAAAACAGAGGAAGGGTTGAACTCTTACCTTTCCTGCCGCCACAGCCGCCACCAGGGTTGCCCACGGACGTCGACAAACGGCCCAAGGCCTTCCTTGCTGCGCCGTCACCACCCAGGCTCTCTCTCTCTCTCTCTAAGCGTGAGGTTTGATGTTTGATGTTGATGAAGTGAGGGAGGCGGCTGAGGGAGTGTGCAAAGAGGGAGGCGGGTTGAGGGAGGTACTCTTAGGGTTAGGGTTTAGGATTAGGGTTAGGGTTAGGGTTTAAATGGGCTTAGGGCTAATTGGGCTGAACAGTTATTGGGCCAGCTCAAATGGTTAGCTCACACTTCGAATTCTATATAAAACTCGTCTCAATTAACTTACGATAGCTTAGCGTAATTATCGACTCAACAATTAACCCGATATAATTAGTAATATAAAATGTATAATAACTAATATATAATAATATCCGTTTAAATGATTATATAAAAATACGGGGTATTACAGTTAGGGTTAGCTTCACAAAATTCTGTTAACTTTTTCGTCATTTGGATATTTTCTCGTTAATTTCTTATGTTAACCCCTGATTAACATCATCTTCATCAATCAAACGCATTTACTTATCAAATTAACCTTAAGCTATCCACTGACCATCTTCTACTTCATCGTCCCTCACAACATCGTCATCTCATCAACAATCCTCCTATACATTTCTGTTTCTTTCATTAAATACCTTTTTTTTACAAATTGGCATTAACTACCTATTTTACAAAATTGGCATTAATTACCTTTTTATAAATTACTACCTAATAACAAATTTTTGAAATCTTACCGCCTAACAAATACTTTTTCTATACAAATTACTCTCTTTTTAATATTTAGACCTAAAGTAATGAAAAAAACGATACCCTTGACTTTCATCCCCTATTTACTAAATGAATAGGCATCCTCACACACTTAAGTGTGTGGTCGGTTATTGATTGGTAATGGAGTTTGGAGATTGATATTGCAAATGAATTGGTTGTATTGTTTGTATTATAAATTCTTATCTTGATTATACCGTTGACTGACCTCGATATTGTTTTCAAAATTGTGGTGATCAATTCGGGGATGGTGAGCAGTTGATTGAGTAGGTATAGCTGTGGATAGCTCGCAGATTTGGATTGGGGTTGAGTCGTCACCCGTCTTTATCTAGCTTTCGTTGACAGTTTATGCTTTAGTTCCTTTGAAAGTTTTTGGTTGTAAACGTTTTGAGTTAAACTTCAGTTGTATTTATACTTTAAACAGTTTTGGTATTTCTATAATAACTGTTCTTTGATGGTCAATTTGATATACTCTACCTCGGGCAACCGAGATGGTAGCACCTTGATATGCTAGGGTGGTCCTTGGTAAGGCATCTTGGTTTATGAGGGTATTATAGTCGTTGTCTTTGATTGAAGTGAGTCGGGGTTGGTTAGTCTTATTCTGTTTGAGGTGTGATTGGGTAGATCTGAATTGGGTTGGCAGTGGAGTTGGTTTGGTTGAATACGGTGGTTTGGAACTCACCCCATCATCATGTTGTTCAATACTTGTCTTTTGCTCTTTTTTGTTGTTCTAAATAATAACCTCTTATAGATTTGTTGTTTATTTTTATTGGGTGTTAAGGTTGTTCTGTCCCTTAAACATTAGAGTTGTAGCTCTATTTGTCTTGTTTTTAGTCCTATAATAAGCTTTAATGACTTTTGTGGAGGAGATGATAATAATGGCAATGGTAACTTTGCATCTTGTTTGTGTTATGTCCATCTCGATTTGGCCTTCTGAGATGACGTTGGTTAGGGGTTGTTCGGAGTGGTTTCTCTATCGCTACCTATATACTAACTCACTTTTTATGGCTATGAGGTTCTTATTCGCAAGGATTGTTTTTCAAGGTGTAGGAGATTCCTCTCCATTGGAGGCCGACCTTCCTGAACAACATTTCGCCATCCATTTCTATGTACTAGTGGTGTAAGTGCACTTTGCTCACTCTTGGTGGCCCAAGAGACTCTTTGATTCTCGGAAGTTGTGTGTCAAGTAGAGGATGGTGAAGTTGAAGTTCGTGTTCACCAGTTTGTACGCCATAAACACTCTTTTGTTTACCGATGTTACTATGTTGCTTTCGTTACAGATTTATTAAAATAAGTGCATTTGATTAAATGAATCAAATACTATCCGTATAATAAGGATTATATTTTACAGTTGTTTAAAAAAAATATTTGAACTGTATTATATTTCTTATTAGCATCTTTCGGCATCTAATTTAAGGTTGCCAAGAGTGATTCAAGCTTGACACAACAATTGGAGTTATCTAAGGTAAGGGGTTTTGTCGTTTCATGTGGGTATGACATGGTGGAGTCGAGGTTGGCCACTGCTAGTTAGTGCAACGGTTGTTAAGAGACACAGGGAATTGATTTATGCTCTATATATCCCATGTGAGCCTCGTTAATTATTTGATAATGACAAGCATATCAAAACAAAGTGATGCACGATTGCAAGTAATACAAACTTGGTGATTGCACAATTCCAACCTAGGAACATGGAGGAAATCAAGGAATATCTGCAACAAACCCACAGAGGTGGTAATACTACAAAAATGACTAAAGCATCTTTGATTTTGTGCTGATATTGAGATATATTCTGTATATACTGCACTTACAAATATGTTTCACGGTAGCGGTTAGGCATATATCACCACATAAGTAGTACTCCGTAGTTACTTTCATAAATATAGGTATCACGATTCATGACCAGGTGAAACACTAGAAATTGATCCCTAGCCGGAATTCTTATACTCCATAATTGCCTGCAAAATTTACAGTTTTACACCACACGACTTTACCCTCGAACAGTTGGACATGTAGTGATGTAACCATTTACCAAGTGTCTGAGCCTTAAACAAGCGAGGTAGATAGTATAAGCAACAACGTTCATGGCATTTCTTCTCGTTAACTTCTTTTTAATAAGGTAAGAACCTGTAAATCCCATGGCAGAGTCTGGAACTCTTCTGACAATAAGATACTCTTCCATAGGATTTACGGGTTGGTTGGTACAGCTCAAGAGCATGTAACACAAGCGTTAGGCTAAAAATTCATCCCATGGTACGATGTTTCATCTCCCTAATCTTTTCTCACCGCAATTTGGTGTCTCCCTTTTACAATAAGAAACTCATGAACCTTAGCCAAGGGTTAGGAGATCCCAACTTAGTTGCCTTTTCCGCTTCCTTTGAGCAAGACGATGATGTTGCTCCGCCATCGTTACAGCAATCGTTTGGTGCATGAGCCGCCACCTCTTTCCTGTTGCACATGAAGAAGTTTCTAGACCCTAACGTCGCCAGCTTTTCCTCCCTATCCAGACCTAAATCCGTCATATGAACAACAGTTAGTCCAACATTCCTCTACGAGCTACAATATTCGTTGCTCATATAATACGATATATTCAAACATTATTTCCACTAAGATACTCGACACTAAGCTGGGAGATATTGCCAGGGGACCAAGAAAATACAAGTGTAGCAATAGAAAAATGATTTCAATAATGTCTAAAAGACCGAATGGCATATTCAATTTTGCCCATGGAATTGAGATATTTTTAAAAAATAATCTCTAAAAGACCGAATGGCATACTTTACACATATTTCACTTTAGTTCCCAAAAAATTGGGATATTTTCAAGTAGGATGAAATTTTGCATTTCAGTGGTTTAAGGTTAAAATAGTCACATTTTGTATAAATTACCACGGAGAATTGTTTTTCAGCCTTTTTTAGGTAAAAAAAATACTTTCACCACTCCAATCAATTTTTATGATTGGGGCGAAGGGAGCATTTGTTAGAACGAAATATCTAAAACGTCGAGGCATCGGGGTAAATTATGTAAAGGCTATCAAAGTGAAATCAGCAAGATGTGGACATCAGACTTTAGATAATCATATTATTAGATTAGAAATCATGAAATCAGAACAAAATCAAGATCAACAGATTAGATTCTCTGACAACAATTATCAAACATGTCAAAAATGATCATTAGCAACTACGACTACAATTCCTGATCATCTTACGCTGGCTTCAGCTACCAGTTTTCCCATTTATACACTAACAATAATCTCTCCCTTTACTCCAATTCCATACATCTAATTTACTCCTTCCGTCTTAGTCATTTGTTTACCGTTTATGTATTTTATTTTGGGTATTTTAGTCAATTGTTTGCCTTTCTTTTTTGGGAATGCTTTTGAGGAACAATTTGATCCTCCACCCTCACTTGGTTCCAAATGTCATCAAATAATATTTGATTCGTCTTTTGTGACAAAATCAAAAGTAAATAAATAACCATGACAGATGGAGTAATATTTTAATCAAATATAAGATTACATGATGAACAACAGGAAATATTTTTAGAGATGGTCTAATTGAACACCAACTTTATTTTTAGAAAATAATAAAAAATAGTCTCTTGGTTTGAATGACCAAATCTCTATTTACCGTTAATTGATATATTCTCGCCAAGGAAATAATCCATTTATCTTCGTCATCTATTCTTAATTAAAGATAAACAAATAATCGGGACGGATAATTAATTAACACGGAAAGTGAAAGAGAGGGAGAAAGTAGGCATACAATCAAGAGTAAACGCAGAGTAATGAAGATCAAAATCGGCAACATCCTTGGCCAAAACAAGAGGACGACGGCGTTCCTTAACATACTGCAACACAACCGCCATAATCAAATCCGCAACAGTAGAATCCAAACAAACCAACACTTGAACACAGCCAACACTCCCTTGTACCCTCACATTTATCAAAACCTTCCTCATCACTCCTTTATTACCCCCGCCGTTCGCAACCGCCACCGATAATTCCGGAACTGTTCTAAGCCGCTGAACATCCTCCGCCGCTGTCGATATCCGGCTGTTTTGGTGCGGCATGGTTACTACTATTGAAATGTTACGGGGCGGCAGTGGTGGTGGTTGGCTATGGAAAGCTTTATTGAGGGTGAGAGGGATTAGGGAGGAGGATAATAATGGGCGGCTTTGGAAAAGTTACTAACGGGGCCTTATTTATAGTGTTGCCCACAAGGCCACAATTACAATTTATGTATTTTATTTTATTTTATTTGTTTATTAGGAGCACTATCAACAGATTGGATATTTTCGCACCAAAAAAAAAAACAGATTGGATATTTTCATGAATAAAAAGGGTTAAAAATTAGACCCGGCAACACAGCAACTGGGTCAGTAGGATTGATACAGGATAGATTCTTTTGAATGCGGAAAATTCCATGTTGGATTAGCTCATACGCCTAATCTCGACGTCACCTTCTCATATATACCCTATATTATTGTGGTCCCCCACCACATGTTTGTGATGTACCCATTATTATTAGAACTCCCACTTATTGCATGTGAGAGGGTGACGCCGAGATTGGGCGCCACCGGATGGCGCTAACTCATTTTTTTTTAGGAATAATGATGTATAAATATTTCGGGCGAATTTAGTAGAAGTCGGGTCAAATTTATCAGGGAGAAATTTTTTAAGGACCAATTATTTCGTCATTTTGAATAAGCGCGGTAAGTTCATGAGGGAGTTGGATTAGTTCTATTGGATCTGTTAGATATTAGATTCACAACTTCACAAGTTTTTTTACAGCGCCATCTTTACAATAATTTATCGTAAAATCACTTTATCCCATAAAAAAGTGTGACACATTTTTATTTTAACTTTCCATATACTCCGTATCTTTTAATGATATTTGTGACACTTCTAATTGGAAACCATTTTTATAATATTATGACATATTATCTATATTTCATATTTACATCATTTGTCTTTTTTTCCTACTTATTTATTATTGTTATTATTTAATAGCATCTAGTTTATTAGATTCCTTGTCACTGGTTTTTGAGATGAAAGTTTTTGTTACTCGTATAGTCGTATCTATCAATTTTGGTTAGGAGAAATAAATTTAAAACTAAATGTTCATGTGGATCACAAATACATTTGTCAAACTGTTTTCATTTTTATTATTAAACTTTAACCATTTTAACCAGTGTATAGTTTTCATTTTTATTAGTAAACAGTTACTCGTATTAGATTAGAACCGTATATAGTTTTCATTTTTAAATGTTTTCTTATTTACAATTTAAGTAAGGCGAATTTAACAAAAATAAACCAACCTTTGTCAAACATTCTGAAAATAACCCAACCTTTTAATTTTAACAAGAATAACCCAAAGTTTGCTTTTGTTTAATTGAAATATCCCAACATCTTACTTAGGCCTCGCTTGGTTACTCCATAGAAAATATAGGAAAATAGAAATCCCATGAATTGCAAAATTGAAGGTCGCTTGGTTACTCCTTTTTTGGCAAGAGGTAGGAGTTTGAAAATCCCATGATTTTCCAACTCCCCCATAATGGAGGAGTTGAATTACCTAGCCCCTCCTAGGTAGTTCTAAGCTCTTGTGTTAATTGAACTCCTATGTAGGTAACCAAACGGATTTGCTAAATTCACGTGAATTTCATGCTGGACCTTAATTCCCATGAATTCGATATTTCTATGGAGTTGTATTCCCGCAGGCAACCAAACGTTCCTAAATGCTATTTTACTCATATTACACAATTTATCAACTTATTGACCATATTTTTTGCAAAGGTAACTATATAAGATTATGAAAAAAATTTTTTAAAAAGAATTGAAAACATGGAAACTTTTTTTTGAGAAATATTTCTAGTAATGCTCAAAATCCTAAAAGGCATAAGTTATATGGTTTAAAAAATTGTTTGTTTCCTCAAATTCTCGGTTTATCAAAAAACATTAAAAGTATGTCTCTCATAAATATTGCCATTATTTTTTTTTTCAAAAAATTATATATTTGTTTTATTAATTAATTTTCCATTTATAAACTAAGGAAATTATAATTTTTCAATTTTTTTTGGTTATGAATTTTCTTAAGTATGATATCGCAAAATAAATTTTATATAAAGATTTATGAAACTATTTTACAAAATATCATTTTTCAATATTAGGTAGAAATTAGTTTAGGTGAGATTTTGGGATATTTTTGTGACAAAAATACAAAGGTTTGATTATTATTGTTTAAGTTAAAAGGTTGGCTTATTTCTGGAAGACATATCAAAGATTGTGTTATTTTGTTAAATTTGCCTTTAAGTAAAACACTCAAAGTTAAATTTTTTTTTTGGTTAATTTTAACCATCAGTTTATTTAAAATTATGTATAAATCAAATATAAAATTTGCCAAATTTAATTTATCAAAATATAATATTAACACAAATATAAAATTTGTAGCCTATCTTAAAAGTGAACATTATTCCAAAACATTGTTAGGGAAGTTCTAATTGGCGTAATTGGGTTTCTCCGGCTTAGGATCATTTTCATCATTAACCCCCTTTTATATCCACTTTTTATTTTAATAATTTAATTAGGTGTGAGAGTCGTTAGGATGGTCTTAACTAAAAAAATGGTGTATAGAGAACCTCGATGCTTGGAACTAAGGGTATGTATTATCAGGTTTGGACCGGAAAATTGGATTGGACTGGAACCGCAATTAAACAAGCTGGTCTGGTCTCCGGTCAAAGTTTTTTTAAAGAATTTCGGTTTCCGGTCCATTACTGTCTGAACCTGGTTTTTTTTTTCTCTGGACTAGACCGAATTAGATCAGAAATACCAAAATTCGCGTTTTAATTTTTCTTTGATTATTTTATATAAAATAAAATTCTTTATTAATATTGATTACATATGTTTAATTTGTTGTTATTAAGTTTATATATTTCTTCATTTTTATAAGTATAGTATTAATAATGTGCTTTATAAAGTTATGTAAGTATGTGATTAAAGCGAGTATGAAAGAATTCTAGCCCATATTTTTTGCCACTCCAATTCCGGTTCGAACCCGATGTGCAGTCCTACTTGGAATTGAGGGGAGTTAAGAAATGGGAAGTCAAGTTGATTATCTAGTTAGCTCTTAGCTAAAAGTTGATTGCTAATCTACGAACCAACAATTCTCCCTTGTGACGGTTACAATTTGCGACGGGCAAATGTAACCACTTTTTGATTAAATGTAACCCTTCAAACACTGTTCATAAAATGTTACATATAAAAAAATGGTCACATTTTCTCATAAAATGGTCACATTGTGCCCGTCGCAAATGTGAACAGTGTTTGTGACGGAATAGTACCCGTCACAAGTGAGAATTTGTGTCTACGATATTATTGTGTGACAAATCCATATTTCACAACCTACTCCAATGTGATAAAAACAACATAGGAAAAAAGTTGAGTAAAAGTAGGCTTTAGGTTGAGGCCTTGCGGGTTTCCTTTCATGATATTGAGGGGTCATATCTTGGTTTTGTATGCGTCGGCCATTTGTATCATGTCTTGTGAGGAAGTTTCGTTCAATTACGGTAAACTGCAGCATATTGTAGTTACATTGTGGAGGAAGAATAGAAAGAACCAAAATGAAGAAAATCAAAACACGTCTAGACAGTTACTTTTGCTTATCGATAGCACCAAGAGCGTCTTGTAACAAACAGAAGCCCGTAGCACCGCAAAAAAATAAGGTCCCAAATATAATACACAAGATAACTATATGTCGATGGTTATATTGAATTTCATCAATAACATTAACATTAAAATTAAAATTAAAATTAAAATTAGTGTTAATGAATACGTACCGGAAATAGTGTCGTATGAGTGGGAGACAGTCGTCATATTGCGGCCGTCCAGAGTAGTTAATATGGTGTGGCTAAAAATGTCCGACGTGTATAGAAGAGTACACATGGAGGAAAGGCGTCGGTTGTTGTAAGCAACCCCGTTGTTCAACACGTGGATCACAGCTTTATGGTTCTCTCAGTAATCATGCTTGTTGCGTAATATTTTTTAACTACGTTTTCAACTGACGTAGGTGTGGTCCGCATGTCAAACTACGTTACGACTTATGTGTAATCAACTACATTTACAGTTTTACACGCGGGTGCCCCTCTTTTAATAGGCGGTGTATCCTATCAGTAAGATTTTTCTCCACTTTTTTCAAAAAGAAATAAAAATTTATTATTTTTTAATGGTTTGGATTAATTCTGGATCAGATTGGATGATTGTAAATTTACTTGAGAATGAAAAAGTAATAAGCGAGAGTGAAATATATAATACTTTTCTATTCCGATCATTTATTGTTCTATTTTATTTTTGGGTGTCTCAATCAATTATTATCCTTTCTATTTTAAGAATTAACTAGATTTCTAATATCAAAAATAATTTCTGAATATTTATATATTTTGAGATTGTTGCTTTGAAAGCATTTTAAAACGAAAATATATCTATATTATATATTATATAATGATGTACAAACGTTAGTAATGTATTTATATTTATAATATACTTTCTCTGTTCCAGTGATATGTTTACACTTTCTTTATTTTGTGAAGGGAAATAAAAGAAGTGTAAACATATAACTGGAACGGAGGGAGTAGTATATAATCTATTCATTGTAATAACTACTACAAATGAACAAATACAATTGAAGTATCAATACTCATAGCATTTCTAGTATACAGGGTAACAACTTCTGAAATCCAAAATACATCAACTATAGAGATCTTTTTTTTTTAGACAAACGTGTACTATTGTATAAAATCATAAAGAGGAAATTACACTGTTTACGATTACACCAAAAAAAAAAAAACAAACTACTTACAATACAAACCTAGGGGAATTAGATACCCCTAGACTATTAGAAATCGAACAAACCGAGCGAAAATTACAAGCCAAACTAGTTGAAACTGAAATACGACATTTCTTAAAAGGTGGATGATAGTAGTCCTCAAACTGTAGCAACTCAGGTTCCTTCCTTTTAGACCTTTTAACTGCAACATCATTAACATTAGCATTCTCGCTGTACCTGCAAAAAAAAGGTAAATTGTCAATCGAAACCCGCGATCTCTTCCTCGAAATAGCACCAGACCTAGCCATTCGAGCCCTACGAATGGAATGGAAAGTCGCACCTGCGACAACACTTCATGCTCGAGTTCTCTTTGACGCAACAAATTGAAACTCAACCAAGGATATTTTGCTAACCACGGATTTAATCGGACGAAAGCCGTTTCTTCTTGGCAATATGCGAAACAGCCTCAAGATCCAACTTATCACTCTCATTCTCAGACCCCAAATGCGAATGCGAAAGCTGACGATGTTCTTCTTGTAAAGGATACGGAATGGGAACTGCTGCTTCCCTTGAAATTTCTTCATGGGGAGTTCCCGTCGAAATAAAATGTGTAGAGATAAGGGGACGAACCTTCAAGGATGACCATGGAAAAAAAGGAGATTCTTCCCAAGCAACAAATTCTCATAATCTTCGGACGACAAACACAAATTATTATTAGGATGTTTTTTGTTGGAGAAGGAATATTTTCCAAATGTTGAGGTAAAATTATTGGAGGGATTACAGTCATCCTTAGTTGGCAAAGCCGGATAAGCCTCATTAAGGCTTTCAGAGTTCGAAATAAAGTCTGAACCACCAGAATCAGTAGCAACAATCTGGTTTTCAGAGCCCAAATTAATGCCAGAACAAGTCGCAAAAGGGATTGGAATCAATAACAGTAGTGGAAGTTGTAATTGCAGCAAGAGAAGGAGAAACATCATCTGTCACCAAAGGAACTCTACTACAAGACGCTTCATCCAATTTATCAGGGATTGGAAATTTATTAACAACATCATTTGCAAGCAAAGGTTTCTTACCCTTCTTGACTGAACCCAGAGGGTTAAAAGGATAAGCGACCCGTTTTCCATTAGCATTTAAAACTAAAAGGTCAGCCACTGAAAGGAGTTCCCGATTAACATCTTTGTTATGCGGGTCCAATTTCACAGCATGTTCAAAGTCACCAACAGCTTCGTTGAGAAGATTCAATTGCTTAAAAGACAGGCCTCTACGGAATAAGGCCTTAACATTGCTCGGATCAAAAGATAAGACAAAAGTGCAGTAACAAACCGCCCGATTATACTGGGACAACTTTAATTCACAAGCTGCTAAATTAAGGACAAGGGAGAGACAGAGTGAAATGGCTACTGGCTGATCATGCGTAGGTGGAAGGCCTAGGAAACAAACAAGCTTAAGCGCTTGAGTGTAGAGACGAGCAGCCAAAACGAAATTCCCTTCCCTGAAAAGGGAGTTACCCCTGTCTTTCACCAGATGAACATTGGAGATAGAAGGAACCCCCAATTCCAGAACCAACTTAGCAAGATCATCATCATCGACACCATTATCCACCACAACAAACAAATCACATAGATTAAGAAGAAGGGATTTATAATCCATCTGAGATAGGAGAAACGGCCAGGATTATATGAACACCAAAATAAAGGAACTGAAGATCGTGTTACCCCGAAAAAGCCAGACTTAACTCACAATCAAAGAGGGAAAACACAGAACGGAACCCAGATCAAACACTAGACCGATCGAACTAAAGATCAAAGAGCATAAAACTCCTAGGATAGAAAGACTAGAAAGAAAGGAACAGGAATAAACCTTTTGAGGTTTTAACCCATCGACAAAGAAAGGCTTGAGCTCACCATTCTTAACAAGATAATAGCTATAACTCCACAAAAGAAGTTTACAAATGATGCCTTTCTTGTCTTGTTCAAAATCAAATGCTAATCCCTTGTCAGTGTCACTCCTAGTACCGCCGATTTGAAGAGCCTAGTAAGGCCGATTTGAAGAGCCACCGGAAAAGAGCATAAAATTGAAAGCATACGACGGAAATCGCAAAACGAAAAATTGAGGAGGAAGAAAGGCTCTCGCCGGTGACCTGTAAAAAACTGATGAGACCGCCGGCGAGAGAGGTGAATCGGTTTTCAGGCGGCTGGGGGATTTTTAGGGATTTTCTCTCTCTCCAATTTTTAACTATAGAGAACTTGATCATTTTATAATCTACAAATGAATTCTTATCCGTAGCTACGACTCAAAATTCCCCCATGTTTCACATAGGCCATTATCGCTTTTATCTAATGCAATAACCATAATTTGTCAGATGAATACTCGCAAAAAACACTGTCTTACATACACTGTCAAAGATTATGGACTTTTGAATGATCCAATCTTATCTTTATTAAAACAAAAACATTTAAAGCATTTACATTAACCCACGTCACTTTTACAATAGTGGAAGCTTATTGGCTAATTGATATGTGGTGGGGACAACTAAAAATGAATAATTAATCATGCAAGGTAGGAAACACAATTTACTGTTCTTTTGATTTTTAGATGATGGGGCATATTCTGCACCCGCTGACCGAGTCAACATATTGAGCAAGGTCAAAGCTAAAAGACAGCAAGTCAACGTATTAGACAGCCTAACCGACGCAGCCTGTCGGCCTGTCACTTGGGTCTCGGTCTCGGGAACTAGCCGGCCGAGAAGCATATCCGCGTACTCACATCCAGTCCCCTCGGCATGGAGTCAACCAGGCCAGCCGGCCTGCCATGGGTCCCTCGGCCGAGGGTAGAACAGTCTTTCCACCTGCTCTACCACTTGGCCACTACGTGACAAAAGGTGAAAGTCTATAAATACTCCTCAATTCTCATTGAGAAAACGATCCGAAATCTATCCTAAAACTCACTAATAATCTGGTATAAACTCCCTTATCTCTCTACAATATATTTTGCCAAGTAACATACAACTTATCTCTTTAAGTTTACTGACTTGAGCGTCGGAGTGAGTACGCTCGGTACCAAGCCGAGCCCTCAGTTTGTTCATCTTTACAGGAAAGACCGAAAGGAAAAGCCAAGCAACGACATCATTCCATAAGCTTACGTGGTCACAAAACACTGCTCCGAAATTACACTCGGAACAATTGGCGCCGTCTGTGGGAAAAAGATACTAAAAGCTAGTCACCTCCCTTAAAAAAAAAAAAAACCATTCAAAGAGCTAAGAAGATGTCAAAACAGCCAGAACTTGTGAGTGTAGAAACCGAATTCTACCAGGATGAGACGTTCCCTAATTCTGAGATCGGGCAGTCCCCCACCGGCCGATTGATTGAGCCAGTGAAGTACGGGATGCCAAGAGAGCCAGAAACACCGCTGCACACCGGCCAGGTCACTGTCATGGGACATGTGGTCGATGCAGCCAAAGTGAAGCTATTCCTGGACCTGATGGGTGGTACGCCGGTCACCCCTGTCACGGCGACAGGGGCGGCAGCGCCTCCACTGTTAACCAGGGCCCACAAAGTGACTCCGAACAACTTAACCGGAGTAATACAAGGAGCCGGGCATGCAAGGACGCCGGCGGTGCCCGTGGTGCCAGTGGCAGACCAAAGTCCTTCCCCCACTCGCGGGAGGACAGCGTCACCGCGGCAACAACGAGGCCACCCCCGAAGAAATGAAGAAAGAAGTCCGATGCTTCAAAGTTGGACAACAAGAAGCCCTTCCCGCCACGGGGAGAGGAGCCGGACTAGGATTGCGAGGAGCCGATCGCCGCGTGTCATTCGGCACGTGGTCAGACACCCCCTCAATGCCTTTGTCCTCGAAGTCCCGGTGCCGACCAAACTGAAGCTGCCGCCCCTATCATACAAAGGGGATAGCGACCCAACCGACCACGCCGAGGCTTTCGAGTCGTACATGTCGGTATGGGAGCGACTGATGAGGTGTGGTGCGAGTCTTCCCAACGACCCTCCATGGCATGTCTCGAGTTGGTACAAGGGGCTACCTAATGGCTCGGTGTCTTGTTATGCCGACCTAAGGGATAATTTCATAGCCCGAAGACGCTTGCAACAAGCGAAGGGCCGTGGAGACATCGGATCTCCGACTATCCGACGGGGGGAGGACGAGTCCCTCCGAGCTACATCAAGAGATTCGACGCTAAGGTTCGGCAGATTCGTGAGCCGAACACCGAGCCGGCGGCCTTCGCACCGATGAAAGGCTGCGCCGAAAGGCGAGTTCAAAAATGAGCTCATCAAGTGCGAGGACCTCAACCTAGACTCCGCCTGAAAGATGGCCGACCGAGCCATAAAGGTGGAGGACTATCACAAGACCCGGGTAGGCCACGGTGAAGCCGGGCACCCGAGAAAGGAGGAGCCGCCAGGACAACGTAGACGAAGGACGCCGTGACATGAATAGGTCACGGCCGAGAGATTTAATAGGAAATGAGAACTCGGCGGGCGCCGGGGAGTTCGGGACCATACACCCCGAAGCGGTACGGGCGGTCTCACCCCCTGGTTAAATCACCGGCCGAGGTCTTTGCCCTAAGCAAGAACGAAGGGCGAGAAATGGGCAAGGCCCCCTAAGGCGAGGGGACGGCGACCTTAGCGATTCTGCGACTACCACGGCCAACCCGGCCATAAGACCGACAACAATCGTCGGCATCGAGAGAAGGCCATCGAGGAGCCGATCCGAAAGGAGGCCCTCGGCAAGTATGTAGCCGGAGGCCCGAAACAAGCTCCGACGGGCGAATAGAAAATCGCATTCCGGAGGATGGGAGTGATCCAGGTTGTTATCGGAGGAAACGAGAACGGAGGATCGGCTAATGGGCACAAACGGCACCTGAATGAGCTTTACCAAGCCATCAACTTTGTGCCCACCACAGCGATCCCCGCTTCCACCGTCCCCGATATAACCATCGGAAAGAAGGACTACGAAGGAGTCGTTGCCCCGCACAGCGACCCGCTTGTAGTCCACTTGGACATAGCCAACCACTTGGTCAAGAGGTGCCTAATTGATACAGGCGCCTACACGAACATCATGTTCAGGGAATGCTTTCTCAATCTCGGTCTGAAGATTGAAGACCTGAGCCCCCGCACTAACCCGCCGTACGACTTCTGCGGGGCCGGCTGGTACCCCAGGGTCAATCGATCACGGTGATGTTCGGCCAAGCCGATGCGGCTAAAAATGTTCTATCTGAGTTTGTGGTGATCGACGGTTCGTCTGCCTACAACGTTCTTATAGGCCGGGTCACTTTGAGCGAGGCCGACGCTGTGATGTCCATCCGGGCCCTGACATTGATGTACGTCTCGGACCGGGGGGAAGCACAAAAGCTCGTCTCAAAGGACGAAAGAGACGAAATCGTCAACATCCAAGTATCTGCCAGAGGGTGCAACATGCAATCCCTCAAAGTGGCGAAGAAGTCAGAGAAGGGGAAGAGCCCATCCTTACAGCAGAAGGGCGAACGGATGGATACCAATGTCGGCATGGTCGAAGGAGCCCAGACCGAGGAAGTAGAAATTGACCCAGAGCGCACCGTAACTATCGGTGCCGACCTAGAGCCAAAATTCAGAGCCGATCTCCTAGACCTGCTGAAGAAGAACAAAGATGTCTTCGCATACTCAGCAGCCGAGATGCCAGGCGTGAGCCGGGAGGTGATCGTTCACAAGCTGAACGTACTCTCCACCGCTCGCCCTGTCAAGCAGAAGATGAGGAACTCCTCGACCGAGAAGGATGAGGCCATCAAGGCTGAAGTAGATAAACTGTTAGAGGCGGGCTTTATCATGCCTTGTACTTACCCTGAGTGGCTAGCAAATGTTGTAATGGTGAGGAAGTCATCAGGGACGTGGAGGATGTGTGTTGATTTTACAAATCTTAATAAAGCGTGCCCCAAAGATTGTTATCCCTTGCCTCGAATAGATAGTTTAATTGACGCAACGGCAGGCTACACTATGCTGAGCCTGCTAGACGCCTTCTCAGGGTACCATCAGGTATTCATGGCCGAGGAAGACATGCCTAAGTGCGCATTCATCACCATACACGGCACATACATGTATAAAATGATGCCGTTTGGTTTGAAAAACGCTGGCGCAACTTACACTAGGCTGGTGGACAAAGTGTTTCAAGATCAAAAAGGGCGAAACATCGAGGCTTACGTCGACGATGCTATTGTAAAAAGCAAGTCTGACAGCGAGCACTTGGCCGATTTGAGCGAGACATTTTGTTCACTAAGGAAATATAGAATGAAGCTCAACCCAAAGAAATGCAACTTCGGTGTCCGGGCCGGCAAGTTCCTCGGCGTACTTGTCAGTGCCAGTGGAATTGATGCCAATCCGGAGAAAGTCCAAACAATACTGGACCTACCGGAGCCGAGGAACCGAAAGGAGGTTATGACGCTGACCGGGAGAATGGCGGCTCTTGCCCGCTTCATCTCTCGGTCGGCCGACAAGAGCACACCGTTCTTTCAAGTGCTGAAAGGGAATAAAAACTTCAGCTGAGGGGAGCAACAGAGCACAGCTTTCAGGCAACTGAAAGCTCACCTTCTGACACTGCCGACCCTATCCAGGCCGATGCTGGGGGAGACGCTATATCTATACTTAGCAGTTACCTCGGCCACGGTCAGTGCCGTAATTGTCAGGGAAGAGAATAAGCAGCAATACCCAATTTACTTTATCAGCCATACACTGCTGGACGCCGAAAGGAATTACCCAGTGATCGAAAAAGCAGCCCTCGCCGTCGTCGTTGCCGCAAGGAAGTTAAAACCCTACTTCGACGCACATCCCGTGACGGTCTTAACCGACCAGCCATTGGAGAAAGCCTTAGAAAAATTCGAAAAATCAGGCAGGCTTATTAAATGGGCAGTGGAGCTCTCCGGCTTCGGCATTCAGTGCAAACCAAGGCCTTCGATAAAGGGGCAAACACTTGCAGACTTCCAGGCCGAATGCACTTATCAAGAAGAATCAAATCCCGGTGTGTGGGAAGTATATACCGACGGGTCCTCCACGGCGAACAGCTCAGGAGCCGGCATCCTTATCATCAGCCCTAACGGGGACGAGTTTGAGTACGCCATGAAGTTTACCTTCTCGGCCTCAAATAACGAATCCGAATATGAGGCGGGGATAACTGGAGTCGAGTTAGCTAGAGCTGCCGGGGCGGAGCATGTTGTGTTGAAGACAGATTCACTCTTAGTGGCTAATCAAATCAGAGGAGAGTATGAGACTCGAGACGATGGGATGATAAGGTATCTGGAGAGGGTAAAAGCTGACACCTCAAAATTTAGATCTTTCCAGATACAGTGCATTCCCAGGTCTGAGAACAACCGAGCCGACGCTCTCTCTAAACTTGCCAGTTCAAGCATCAAGAATGTCAGTCGAACCGTGCTGGTGGATATCAGGAATGCTAAAAGCATCACTGAGACCGTCGGCATGGTGGGCGACATCGAAACCGAGACGACGTGGATGACTCCGATAATGAAATACAAACTGACAAATGAGTTGCCGGAGGACCGCAGTCTCTCGCAGAAGATAAGAAGGATCGCCGCAAGGTACTCAGTGTTCGAAGGAGAGTTATACAGAAGGTCTGTAATAAGGCCACTCTTGAAATGTGTCGGCCCAGCCGACGCGGAGCTAATACTGACAGAGATTCACGAAGGCATCTGTGGACATCACATGGGGGCAAGAACGCTAGCCCAAAAAGCTCTCCGAGCCGGCTACTTCTGGCCTACCATGCTTGAGGATTCCAGAGCAAAAACCAAGAAGTGCAAGAATTGTCAGATGCATGCTCCGGTGATACATGCTCCTTCCCGAGACCTGCAACCGGTGCTTAGTCCCCTTCCATTTGCACAGTGGGGGATGGATTTACTAGGGCCATTTCCGACGGCCTCCGGAGGAAGAAAGTACCTAATTGTCGCCGTTGACTACTTCACCAAATGGGTCGAGGCTGTCGCGGTACCTGCCAAGACCACGGTGGCCGTAAGGAAGGTGATTTGGGAGAACGTCATAACTCGTTTTGGGCTACCCCAAGTCATTGTATTTGACCACGGCCGAGAGTTTTGGAGCGACATGGTGATGAACTGGTTGGAGGAGCTTGGTATCAAATTTGCATACTCCTCCGTCTGCCACCCTCAGAGCAACGGGCAGGCGGAAGCAGCTAATAAAACAATACTGAACGGGCTTAAAAAGAAGGTTGAAGATCTAAAAGTAAGGTGGGCTGATGAACTACCCGGCGTCCTGTGGTCCCTTAGAACCACGGAGAAAGAAGCAACAGGGTACAGTCCATTTCACCTAGTCTATGGGTCTGAAGCCGTCCTGCCAATTGAAACAGCGGTGCCGACATTCAGAACGCAAACTTTTGACCCAGTCGAAAATGAGGAAGGCCTGAGAGCCTCCCTAGACCTAGTCGAAGAAAGTCGAGACACGGCACGGCTCAACTTGGCAGTATATCAAAACCGGATGAGAAGAGCATACAACCGTAGGGTCCACAAAAGGGACTTAAGAGTAGGAGATATAGTCCTAAGAAAGTCGGCCACCACAAACAAAGGAAACGTCCATGGAAAAATGACGGCCAACTGGGAAGGACCCTACAAGGTGGTTGAAGAAATGAGGCCGGGGACATACCGGCTGACAGACATGAAGGGTGTTCCTTTAATGAGCCACTAGAACACGGAAAACTTAAGGAAATATTTTGTATAGCGGCGGAGGTGTCCGAGACCGTTGTGGGTACCCCAACGCGTGATTATACCTTATGAAGAATAATCCAAGTTTTCCATCAAAATACTTGTCCCCTCCATAGTCATGCCAAAGTAGAAGCCACGGCCAAAGCCGGGCAGTCACGCCAAATGCAGTTGATACTCGCGAAAGCGACCAACATGCTTAGGAACGTATAAGTACAGTTGAGACGCAAATCTAGCCGCCTCGGCCAACCGAAGGCCCGGTAGAGGAAGCGATCAATATGTCTACAGATACGAACGCTGTCGAGCCGTAACCTCGATTGCCTCGGCCAAAACCGGGAGTGACGGGGACACAACGACCGATACGCTAATAGGAACATATAAGTACAGTTGAGACGCAAATCTAGCCGCCTCGGCCAACCGAAGGCCCGACAGAGGAAGCGATCAATATGTCTACAGATACGAACGCTGTCGAGCCGTAACCTCGTTTTACCTCGGCCAAAGCCGGGGGCGACGGGGACACAACGACCGATACGCTAACATGTTCACAATGGCGGTTGGGAAGCGCAAATCTGACCGCCTCGGCTAAGACCGGGGGTGGTGGAGGAAGCGACCGACATGCAAACATGTTGAAAAACGTTTAAGTACAATCGAGATGCGCCTTCTAACTGCCTCGGCCAAGCCGAAAGTAAAAACGAAAAAGCACTCAATATGTTGAAACGTAATAAGACAACTGAATGGAGGCAAAATAAACAAACTTTATTGAAAAATGTTTACAGGTGAGGCAAAACAAAGTCGACGGCCGTCCCCATAGGGATAGCCTAAACACAACCTACCAAAGTTTAACAAAAACAAAAAAGTACAACAAAAGGTTACAGACATAAGACTTGAAGCGCCAAAAGGATGGCAGGGAGGAAAGGCTCAATAGTTGGCCCCGAACAGTGAAGCCGTCCTCAAAGGGCCGGTGAATCTGGTGACGACCGCCCGTCTCCCTATCTTTGGTTTCTGCTCGCCACCGGCAGCGAAGATCACCATCGATGGGCGGCCCGAGCCGACTTGGCAGCTTCACCTGCCTTTGCCCTCTCAGCTTCCTCCCTGGCCGCCTTCACCTTTTCAGCATGAGCCGCCTTGGCCTCAGCCTCCTCAGCGGCCTTCGCCGCCTTTGCCTTCTCCGCAGCCTTTGCCTCCGCAGCAGCCGCCTTCTCATCAAGAAGCCGGTCAAAATCTTGCCACGGGAAGGAGCCTTCAGGAAAGAGCTCTTTAATTACATCCCTGGTAGCATCTTCAGCCTGGTCCCGGTACTAGGCACACATGTCACGGATGATGACAGTTTGGAGCGTCTCAATGTCCTTCTCCCTCTGAGCAAGGATAGCCTTTGTGTTCCTGTGCTCCTTCGCCTCGGTCAGATGCAGGGACTTCCATTTTTCCCTCTGCTCAACCATGGCATCATAACCGCCCTGAAGCTTCTCTTTCTCCTCCCGCAGCTTAGCGGCATCAGCCAACGCAGCCTCAACCTTGGCTCTCTCGGCCAGGACCCGCTTCTCAGCTTCCTCCTTAAGCTTTCGCTGAGTGAGGAAGTTCTCCATGGTGGCGACGAAGTCCTTCTTCGCCTTCTCGGCCTCCTTCTTAGAAGCAGCAAGCTCAAGCCTAAGCCGTTCGAGCGCAGGAGCTGCCTCAGCCATGAGCTTTTCTTGCTCCGTAATGTGAGCGCCGGCTAGTTCAGTCCACTTCGCCAGCCTCTTGGACAACCTTGCGCCCTCCGCCACAAGCTAAGCGGGGGAAACCTTCAGGGATGAGGAGTCAACGGTGACATTTTGATTTCCCGTCTGCACAGGCTGTTTCTCCAATTGCCGTTCAGTGGGACCGACAGCCGGCGGCGGTTGATCTACAAAAAATTCAGACAAAGCATCCATGTCAACATTCATTGACATATCAGAGAGCCTGTCATCAGGAATGCCTAAAGAGCCCGCTAAATCCGAGCCATGGGTAAGATCCGTACCGGTCCTGACCTTCTTAGACAGAGGGCCAACTGGCCCCTTTTCTTTCCCGGGCTCGGTAACAACAGCGGCGGCAGGCGTTGCCTCTTTTCTCTTATTCGAAGAAGGAGGAGCCTCCACAACGGTGACCTCCCCTTCAACATCAACGACCACCGCCTCCTTTTGGACTACGGGGATTGAAGATTGAGCTGGAGTTGACGCCGTTGCCGCCGTAGATGTTGACTTTGGTCTACGGCGCGGCACGTTACCAGCAATCTGCGCCTGAGCCGCCGTCACATCCATTGCCTTCAGCTGCTGCTCCATAAGTTCGTGAGGGGCCGGTCTGCGATCACGTGGCGCGGCCTTAGGATGCAGCTGAACAACTCTCCCGTTCTCGTCAAGTCCCAACCTCTCGAGGACGGAGACAGGCAGTTCCTGGCCAAATCGGTCTGCAAAAGAAACGAAGCAGGAGTTAAGCAAAAGAAATAAACCAAGGATCAAATACAGAAACATATAAAGCAAAGATGGGCCTCATACCGACCCCACTCACCCTGGTCGAGGGCCGGTATGAGGCCGACATGGCAAAGCGGCTCATCCTGAAGAACGATCTGCGTCGGGGGCATCCATCCCTTCGGCGTGCCATCCTTCTCAGCCTCAAACAGCCTCATTGCCCGCTTTTCGTCCTCATTAAGATAGACCTTCTGGGCGTCCATCTTAATCTTACTACAGGAGACATATCTATCATGCTCCCCCTTACTCTCGCACCGCAAATTGACGCGGCTTTGGAAGGACCGGGGCAGCGGATAGTCCTCCGGAACCTCGACGTATACCCACCGCCCCTTCCAGTCCTTGCAAGATGTCAGCTTCGAAACGGTAACATAACCCGCCTCGGTCTGTATGCTGTACCACCCCGTGCCACCTAGGGTAGTCTGCCGAAGATGATGGAGCCGACGGGAGAGGTTAACCGTTGGGGCCTCCCCCTTAAAAAGACAAAGCCACACGAAGCCGATAATCGTCCTGATGGCCAACGGATGCAGTTGTGCCACGGCGACGTTCATGGCCTTAATTATGGCAGCAACGTGTACATTAAGAGGAAACTGGAGCCCATACTCCAGGTGTCTGATGTACACGCCGATACAACCCTCGGGAGGGCAACAGACCGCCTGACCTTCCTCAGGGATAACAATTTTATACCCCCTGCCGAAGGAGTAATGGTCTTCAAAAAGATCAAGACCGGAACAACTAGCGAACTTATTCGTCCAAGCACGATCATGATTGATCGAACAGGCGTCGCCGTGATCCAAGAGATGCGGCCTCTCCGAATCAGATTGAGTCGCCTCATCATCATCATCATCATCAAAACCCTCCAAAAATTTTGGATCAATCTCAGGAGAAGGCGACTTAGGACCCCCAAACCCTATCGGGGTGACAACCAGTGGCTCCTCTTCATAAGGATGCGACGGTTCGCCCCCCGGCGCAGAGGTACTGGGTTGAGCATCAGCAGAAGACATAGTAACAATAAATACTTTACAAATAAAAGTTGAAAAAATTTGTTTGTTTACCTTGGAAGAAAGTGTTACGCCGAGTAACGCTTTGAAGACTAGAGAGAAATTTCTTCGAAAAAAAAACTAAGAGAGAGGAAATTTTTTTTGAGAAAATGAAGTTTGATGACCAAAAAACGGGGCACACTGCTCTATTTATAGAGCAAAGCCCATGAGGTGGACCAATCAGAGCAAAGCCCATGAAACGTTCACCAATCAATGCCAAGCCACGTGTCAAGCATGCAGCCACGGAATGTCAATCGACACACAGTAACCACTCTTCTTTGACACGCTTCCTGGTATCTACTTGCCAACGGCCAGCTGATCAACCAAGCTTGGCAGCACCGGCCGGAGGCAATCAAAAGCACACGGCACTCTCAACCTTGGTCTCGGCCAGCGCCATTTTCTTTTCCACATTTGATGTCCATTACACATCCATGTGGAGGGGGGATACGGTACGGCCTGAACAAAACCAAGCCGAGGAAGAAGAAGCCGGGGAAGAAGTTCAACTTGCGCAGAATACGCTCAACACTCATCGAAGGTCCATACCACGGCATAGACTACGCTGGGGGCAAATTGATAGGGCATATTCTGCACCCGCTGACCGAGTCAATATATTGAGCAAGGTCAAAGCTAAAAGACAGCAAGTCAACGTATTAGACAGCCTAACCGACGCAGCCTGTCGGCCTGTCACTTGGGTCTCGGTCTCGGCAACTAGCCGGCCGAGAAGCATATCCGCGTACTCACATCCAGTCCCCTCGGCGTGGAGTCAACCAGGCCAGCCGGCCTGCCATGGGTCCCTCGACTGAGGGTAGAACAGTCTTTCCACCTGCTCTGCCACTTGGCCACTACGTGACAAAAGGTGAAAGTCTATAAATACTCCTCAATTCTCATTGAGAAAACGATCCGAAATCTATCCTAAAACTCACTAATAATCTGGAATAAACTCCCTTATCTCTCTACAATATACTTTGCCAAGTAACATACAACTTATCTCTTTAAGTTTACTGACTTGAGCATCGGAGTGAGTACGCTCGGTACCAAGCAGAGCCCTCAGTTTGTTCATCTTTACAGGAAAGACCGAAAGGAAAAGCCAAGCAACGACATCATTCCACAAGCTTACGTGGTCACAAAACACTGCTCCGAAATTACACTCGGAACATTAGATATGTTTATATACTCTATTTCTTATTTTTATATTTATTTAGTTTTTTTTGTATACCATATAATTTTACAAGAGATTAATAAAAAACAATGTCATTTTTTTATATAAAAAAATTTAGCATAATATAAATATATAATGGACAAAGTTGTAGCGTTAATCGAGGTAATTTTATTTAATGAATATACTCCCTCCATACCACAGCAATGGTAACATTGACTTTTTCACACTTATCGAGATATGTTTTGTAACGTGAATATCTTTTGTTGCACATTATTAAAAATTATAAAAATTTGATATTCTTATAGCATTCATGACGATAAATCAAACAAGATCTCGCATGACTATATTTTGTCTTATAGATTAAGAGTAATATAAAATATTCCCTACGACCATGAATACTGCCAAGATTCTCAATGTTACCATTTGTGTGGTATGGAGGGAGTATATAGTAAGCCTAGAAATAATATGATGTTCTGTATTTTTTTTTTTGTCTCGATCATTTGTGTAGCTTTTTTTATTTTTTTATAAGGGGTATTTAATCACATATAATTAATTGATTGAGACGGGGGAGTAAATGATTTATTAGGGAAGTTGCTATACAACGTTGACAAAAAGCTAACGCTTTGTTGAGTAGACTCAGTACCTAATATAAGGTTCTAAATCTTTTATCTGGGAGTTATTATAATCGACAAAAAATTATGTGTCCACTTTCTCAACTTTACCATGACTTTAAAATCTTATTACCCCGTCTCAGTCAATTTTTTAAAATTTTACAATCTTTGTAAACAATATTTTAATAAAAAAACAAATAATTAAAAGGCAAAGATGTAAATTATTTCTTTCTACCTCATTTTTACTATTTTTAATTAAAAAATCGACAAATTTAACAAAACATCAATTGTAGAGATTACAAATGAATAACAAAAAATTAAATTCAACAAATAAAAATTACAAGACGTTGATAATGAACCTTCAACAAATTAATATATCAACTTCATAATTCAATCATCATAAAATCTTTTACCATACAAACACTAAAATTTGGACCAGACGTCGGAAATACGGGTCCAATATTAGACTTGGTGGATCTCCTATGTAAGAATCTAAGCTAGATCAAGAAGTGGGAGATTCATCTCTCGACGCAAATAACTTTTAAAAAAATAATATTTCGTATTGTATTTGTTTGAATTATCGATATTAATACATGAATTTGTTGAATGGTCGTTGAAATTGAATGGGGTACGACTTGATAGGAGCTTATTCATTAGTTTAAGGTCGGGAATTAGAGGTTTTGGATTGTTGGGCTACTTCAAAAATATGTTTGCCGATTCCCAATTGTATGGTGTACGATTTGATAGGATTTAGAGGATCCCGTAGCATAAATTTCAGCCAATTATATATCGTGTATGTTTTGTTAATAAATATATTATTATATTATTTTTCCTAAAAGCATACCGTGCAATTTTGCACGGGTTAAAACTAGTTTACTTTAAAGCAACTTCAATAGTTGCATTTAGGGACTTTCTTGTAATTATCAAAAGTTTTCAATCAGTATGCTAATCATTGGAGACGAAAAATTGTTCATGCTTATAAGCGGGTGTAGCTCTACCAAGCTACATGCTTAGAGCAACTCCAATGACAAACTAGAAAACCTTCTACTTTGCCTTGTCCCATCATTTTTCTAAGCAACAATGCTTCCAAGCTACAACATCTTCCAATGACAAACTACAATAGATTTAGCTTACATGGCCCCACATAATATATAAATATTGAAATATAAATTATTTTATTGTTTTGTAGTTACTTATTTTATTTCAAGCTACGTAGCTTGACAAAGCTACATCGACTTACAAGCGGTAACAAATTTTTATACTCCAATGGTGAGCAACATGCTTGATAATTTACAATAATTGGAAGCAAGTCCTTATATAGAACCATTGGAGTTGCTCTTAACTTGCAGCTTAACTTTTAAATGACAAAAAAAGTAATTAAAAAATAAAAAAATGATTTTAAATATATTATTTATTATCATGTGGGGTATTGAAAGCCACAATATGTTGTAGTTTACCATTGGATGACGATGTAGCTTAGAAAGTATGTTGCTTAGAAATATGATGTAGAAAGGCAAACTACAGGGTCTTGTAGCTTGTCATTGAAGTTGCTCTTATAAACTCATCGTGGGTAAATAAACGTGTCATATTTGACCATACATTGTTATAGCTAGGGCTGGCACCGGTCCGGACCGGACCGACACCAGAATGGACCGGAGACCGGACCGGACCGGTTGGACCAGAATTATTTTTACATGCCTTTTTTTTCAAATTTCGATCCAAAAAACCGAATCACTTGGACCAGAATGGACCGGATTAAATAGGCGTATACTTGTTTTTTTATATAATATTTAAAAATACAATAATTCCAGTCTTTCCAATCCGGACAGGAAATTCCGGTTCAAGATCGGACCGGACCGGAAACCGGAATCTTTAAAAATGTTGGACCAGGGACCGGACTGGAATTTTTAATTCCGATTCCGGTCCGATAGATTCCGGTTCGACCGGTCCATTTTTCCGGTCCTGACCGGATTATGCCCATCCCTAGTTATAGCATTATGCCATCATGTGCCTTACATAGTTACATATCAACCTAATGAAATTGTTTATCGGTGAAACATTCTTCATAGGGTTTTTGGAACACCCCAACTATCCGGCCAAGATAATTGGAGCGTTACCATCTCGGTTTCCCAAGGTAGTGTTTCAAAACTTCAATCAAGAACATTTTATTAATGTAATGTTTAATGAATTACATAAAAGTAAACAAATGAATAAATAAAATACAACTCGTGACATCTATACTCTTCTAGCCAACTAGACTCGTCTCGTGATATCATCAAGCTCGTCCCGTCTCCCGCGTACTATCCAAACAACCTGAACATAACCTTCTCCCCATATGACCAAAGGATATCATATAGATCGACACAGGCCACCCCAAAAGAGATAGGTGACAATACACAGACACACAAACGCCAGTTTTATTAAATAAATAAAGTGTGACACGACTTGAGTGTGTGGACATACAACATGACTATGATATGAATGAACTACCGTCAACAATCACCACCACGGTATCGGGACACGCCCAGACATGCCGACAACCGCACTAGTACCGGGACACGCCCAAACAAACCGATAACCATAAACAGGTATCAGTACACGCCTAGACGTACCGGATCCAGAAGCCAACCGGATCCCCTGCCAAACGTCGTGTCTCAACCACACGAGTCCCTCCGTAACTTAAGCCATTAATGTGCACATCCCTCTTGGAGTGGGAAGCTCCAAGAGGCGACTTAAGCGCAAGACGGTCTCCCAACCTTCTTACATCTTCAAAACAAGTAACCAATCATACCGCCATGTCCTCCGACATACAAGACAACACAACAAATACGATATACCATATAACATGCCAATTACCGACTCACACAATGCAAATGAATCATAAAAGACTCATTTTGTAAATAAATAAGACAATGAAACTGAGTAGGATAAACTTACCTCAAAGCAAATCCGCATAAGCAATCCGTCACACAAGCTAGGTCCGTCTCGTAAAACCGTCTCACAAAACACATTTTCTAAAATCCAATAATTATACAAATACGTATAATTATACTCGTCTAATCATACCAATATGTATACAAATACATATAAATATACTAATATATTTATACCAATACGTATAAATATACTAATACATTTACACAAATACGTATACGACGAAATAAACCAAACAAACCCGTCTTATACATTACCCAACCCAACCCGACTCAAACTCAACCACCACCACTACCCATTGCCGCCACCATGGCCACCACCACCAGCCACGGTGGGCCACGACCGGCAGCCACCATGACCCACAACAATGACAACCACAACGACCCCCACACACGACACCCTTCCACTTTCACCACACAAACCACCAACCGTGGCCACCACCGGCCACGGTCGACCTCACCAACACCCCCACCTTGACCCCCAACCTTCGTCGGCACCAACCCTCTACGACAACCACCAGGAACAGGATACTAGCCACAACAACAACCCGACATATGCCCTAACCCGCGCCCGTAAACCCTCCTTTCTACCTCAGATCCCGACCACCACAGCCACCCTACTACCAACCAAGACCACCACTAGCTCCTCTCACTACCCTCGACACAACCCACCCAAGATCCGCCCAAAACAACCACTAATGGTGGGTCAATGTAACACCCCGATTTATAAAGGAGCCTCTAGCAAGACATTCCCTAATAAACCGGACTGTTACCATCTCGGTTTCCCGAGGTAGTGAATAACAAATTAAACTCCAAGGCAAATTATATAATTTCTTTAACTTAACTTTTTACAAAACCTCATTTACATCAAATTACAAAGAACTAACATAAATAAAAGTGAAAGTCTTCTAAATGATGATCTAGCTACTAAGTCTTCGATCCAAAGTGTCTCACGCCCATCAAGCTCCCATCCTATCTCATAAACCCGTCAAGTCTCGCTCCCAATATTTGGATCGTCACAGGTGTTCACGAATACACATGGTCAACCACGAGGTTGAGTAGGGAATACAATGAAACAACAAAATATGATATGCATGCTCCTCCGTCACCTCCACCTCCATCTCAACTCATATCTCATAACCCGAACGCCCACCATACCGATCCCCAGACTATATATCGACCGTAGTCGATCCGCCACCTTGCACCGAGGACACCAGGCAAGTCCCGCAGAACCCGCCTGGGCCTTATCACAACATCATCATCACCACACCACGTCACCACAACATCCTCCATCTCCAATGCATATGAATGCTCAAGAAATTAATGCAACACAATATGTATATCATTGAACTGGTAAATCATAGAATCATGCCTTGGTTCTAGAATGTTGTGATAATATACTCAATACGATCAATTCAGTCAAGTACATTCCAGGATATGAACCATAACATGAATCAACAACCACGAATCATGTCAACGTTCACAGTTTGGTCATATGAAACACAAACAAGTCAACACAATTCAACAACAACGATAATAAGTCAAGTGTATTTCCCTACCTTTTCGCAATCCAAGCACACAAGCAATCAATTATGATCCTTCACATATCCATCACCTACATAACATAATTATGTATAATTACCACCTACTCAATCAAATAATCATGCACATAACCTAGACTCATCATAACTTAATAGGAATATCAACTTAAAGAACAAACACGATTTTTTCTGATTTTCCAGCACATGACAGACTCGGAATAAAATACATAACTAATTCCAGAAATATCAAATTGATACAAGGCCAATTGGATTGGAACCCCATGAGTCTTAGCTACAAATTATATCTAACGTGTTTTTCTCAAATTCCAAACGTATCAAAAGTTTTCAGACTGATTTCCAAAAACTGACAGAAACCGTCGCATAAAAAGTATTGATTCATAAAACGAGTTTAAAACATTATTTTGCAGAAATTCCAAATCCTATTATCATCTAGACTATACAAAGATGATGTATGAAGAAGCCTCATAACTGAATCGACATAAAAATTAGGGTTTCAAATCATTTTCCACAACCAAATCAGATTCGCGGACTTTTCAGCGACATGTTCATAAATAAATCACCTAGGACAAACCATAAAGAATTTGACTACGAGATTTTATATGCATAAACTAGACATCAAATAAATAGGACTCTCTTTTCAAACGTTTTGAAGACGAACACTTTAAAACAGTATAAACAATGGAATGAAATCGACTTACAAACAGGGAAATCGAATTAGGTTGGAATCGATGAGAAATCTTCAATCAAATGAAAGGCTCGACAATTCTTCTTCCTCTCCCTTTCTCTAGGTTTAGAAATGGTTTTATGAATGATAAAATGAAAAGAGGGGAGAGGGAGAGCGGCTCTTAGATTAGGTTTAGGGTAAATGGTGGTTACATGTTCCGGGTAGGGCAAATGGGTTAAACGGGTATGGTCGTTGGGTAAATGTAGATGGGTAATTCTTGACCCAAAAGACAAAATGTGATGTAGCCTGACTCAACATATACGATATAAACCCGACTTAATAACATTCACGATATTACGATGCAACCAATATAAAATGTATAATACTAATATATAATAATATCCGTTTAATCGATTATATAAAATACGGGGTATTACAGTCTACCCTCCTTAAAAGAAACTTCGTCCCGAAGTTTACCCTCTTTACCAACCAACGCAAACGAATTATGAAACGCATATACAAAAGTATGTAAGGCACCCACCAAATTGAATATTAAATGCAGTATTACATTCCACCCTCCTTAAAATAAACTTCGTCCCCGAAGTTTAACCATAACAGAAACACCTCATGTAATACTCCAACATAACCCACACAACGCATAACCAATATAGCCAAACTGAGAAATCACACATGAAAGTATAAAGATTTTACAATCCTACCCTCCTTAAACATGGTTACGTCCCCGTAACCTTCATTATTATAACAAAAGTTCTCAAACTACTGCTAACAACTGAAAGAGGATAAAAGATTCACAACTCACGCTCAAGTTACTAATCCCTACTAAAGACAATCAATATACAAGCTCTCTCAAGAAAGCTACGATTCTTTCACACAAAGACATCGCCACGGATCGGAGCAAAAGCCACGTTGAATAACTTAAGACATTTCAGTATTAATCTAGACACTCTTCATATCAATCAATACATGCAATAACATTCACAGGATCTGCTTGTCAATCTAATTTATACATTACTACTCAGGTTACAAAGATGAAGATGCCTAGGTGCTCACATATGGTTCATGTCAAATAACATCGTTTCATCAAGGTTACTAAGCAAGATCACTAACGTAACATACCACGATAATCCTATCCGGCGTATTCTCGTGGCAGCATATTTTCCAAGAAATATTGGTAACATTTATTCATGTGAATAATCAAATTATGAATGGAACAATGCTATACAAGGTTACCAGTAAAAATCATTAGTAATTATTCATTTCACTAATCATTGTAATCTCATACCTTAGAAACATAGGGAATCAATCAACATAAGAAAAGAATTAGGTCAAAACTTAATAAATCGATTTATGAAAATTTGTAACCTAATAGGTCCATCGACTTTCCTTTACATAACCGTATGATTTAGGTCAAGACACGAATCACCCATAAAATGAAGACAACCAGTTTCGCAAAGACTTATCATCCTAGAAATATTTTTAATCCTCATAACAAAGGGTTTGGGATTTATTCACGAATGACGAACGCACATTGATTGGCAAATTTTACAAACTTATTGGTCGAGTCAATCAAGCGAGTAAACAGCGATATTGAAAAGTTAATATACAAGACTATCATACATAAAATTTCGTTCTTGGTGTTAAATATATTTAAACTGCACCCAACACAATGACATAAAAGATTAAATGTATTTAACTACACCAATTTCAACATACCATGTTAACACATAACTCACTTAAATCACCACATTACATTTCCCGTTTTGACATTCGTAACTAACCACAACCCACCAATTCACTACATGAACGAACAACATGACCAAATTAATCCACTAATTTGTGACTCCGTTCTAGCTTCATTCCTCCAGACTAGCAAATATCATGAAACCATACAACCGGACATTAATCGGCCGAAATCTCATTCAATTTATACTCACACGACAAAATTTAACTTCATTTTCAAAACTTTTACTTTCATACTGGACGGTGAATAACTTTCTTAACATAAATCTTATAACAGAGCCGTCCATAGAATCCATTTACAGCTTACTACGAAACTCACAATTAGATAAACTTAATTCAATTCCTTAAAACAATACAAGCTTAGGTGTCGACTCATATTTCATAATTTACAGGTTCATCTTATTCATTTCAGTCCTATCTTTACTAATGAACGACTATTACCTCAACATCAGGATTTTAGTTGCACTTCTTTACTCAGTTATATTCACGGCTAACACGACTACAGCATTTAATCGGAGACCTTTTAGATAGTACACATTCCCTGGTGACATCTCATCAAAGCATACGATTCGTACCATAAAGTAAAGCAAGTAACTACAAATTAACTGTGTTCAATCAAATTTTTACCTCTTTATTATAGATCTATTTATCACAGGTTGCATGGTCACACAAAGTATAAGTACCAACTCAATTACATGTTAAATTTTAAAACGATTTATCACGTCATAAGAACTAGACAAGAGTCTAACCATATAGTCAATATAAGAAGATTATTAGTTTAGATCGGAGGCACACTATAAAATTCCCAGTTAAACTCCTTATGGAACCATCGACTGTGCGTCATGAGTAATTAACTTAATAATGTAGAAGTCAAACAACTGAAATTATAATTGAGTATTAATAGTTATATGATTCACAATAACAACAAAATTACTTCCATATCACACATATGTTTAACATTTTAGCAACCATACCATTCAATTGTATCCATCAACTCAGTATAATTCATTTTCAGCAAAAATAAAAGATATCGCATAAACAACTTAAACATGTACATATACCATCATATAACTTGTAAAACATTATCTATGACAAAAGATTAGTAAGGTGAACAAGTTCTCTGGTTTGCACGGTTTGAACAAATAGGCAACTCGCGGCTCAATTAAACGTAACTATAACGACTATCATTTAAACATACGCATGACATGTGAATCATCAAAGGGTTATCTCATTATAATTCGACGGTTCGAGAATATATTTCAAATATCGTAACTATATCGTAACTATATCAACTATATTTCAAATATCGTGACAATTGCAACAATCACCTTAGCATTTCATGACAATACAACTATGAACATATCCAATAAGGAACAACAACACTATTTTATTATCATATCATAAGTTTAGGTTCAACTGAAATAAATTAATGCAATGAAAGTAATAAGTATAACTATAGGCACACAGACTCACATAAAAGACATGAGAACTCAGATGACATCCTACATGTGTGAACATTTAGACATACTCATTACTACCATCCATGTGTAAACACT
Source organism: Silene latifolia (assembly GCF_048544455.1). Lineage (NCBI taxonomy): Eukaryota > Viridiplantae > Streptophyta > Magnoliopsida > Caryophyllales > Caryophyllaceae > Silene > Silene latifolia. Next base: position 123,479,961 of record NC_133528.1, on the reverse strand, counting down.
TAAACATAATTTTTATAAATATTCACGCGAGTATATTAGAACAATCAAGTTAACATTTAACGCCACCAACTTTACCAAGATATGACAATATAGTTTTATATTTATATATATCCGACCACTATACAAATATGATGAACACACCAGAGATATTAAAACATGCCAAACATATATAAAATATGCAACAACTGGACTCGTATAAAATATTTTACCCTCGATTAAGGATCAGATTAAGCTATTCAATTTCACTCATACTATCATGCCAACAATGTTATAAACTAAACTTTAATTTTTTTATCACTTGTTAAGATACATAACCAATGAATATGTGTGCTACTATCATCATATAAGGACACTATAATTTCACATTAATAAGGCTCATGAAATAATCGAACTACTGTATGAAAACTCAACATAGAATTCACATTTTTAAAAGTTATGATTCACGTTGTAACTTCCAAAAATCACGAATAAATAACCGTTCAACGAAAACTTGAGTTATATTACTTTTTATAACATACAGAGAGTTAATAATTCGTGAGAAAAAGAATGAGGTCCAAAGCTCAAGAATTCAATTTTTAAAGGATTTTACAACTCAGTTGGTCCAAACAAGTATGTGACAGCAATTGGTCCGAAACTTGGGTCAGTTTGCAAAACTTACCATTTAATATAGATACATCAAAAATTTTCGTGGCTTATCAATTTGAAAACATATGCGAATCTTCTGATCGATGGAGTTGGAATTATGCAAAAGTTATTAATACAATTTAAATGAGGATTTTTACAAAATCGTTGGTCAAAACATCACTGCACAGGAACTTCCTGACCACAGCCCACTAAAATATTTATTACTCCTAATCCGTATATCCTATAAGCATGAAACCAACGCCAAATGAACACTAACTCACGAGGCTACCTCTCATAAAATTTTCATCCATAGGCAATAAAAAGAAAAGAAATGGCAGTAAGGTCAATTAAAGAGTAAAATCAAACAAAACGAGTTTCAGCACTAGGTCATTCTTTACTATGTTACAAGCTCTTATGAGCATACTATGTATACTAACCCATCCCAACTTAAATCTCACACTTTGTACTTACGTAAACATCTATCCCATAGAATTCCTTCGCATCTCGATCTACTCCTTACATCTAAATCACGATTGCTATGACTAGAAACATGCAATTCAATAGTGTTTCTGATTACTATCACAATACTATACTAGCATGGCTTCGGGATCACATAACCGCATATCATTAGACATAATAGTACTATCGACACATCATTCAACATCCATCCAGATAAATATCATCAATTCGCAATTATTTCTACGCTCACGATTACCACAATCCAACACTTCATTGATTATCAACCTGAACACGAAAATTTATTTCTCATCTCCACAACATCATATGATCACGTCATCATTCATACAAAATACTTACCGTAACGTTGTCCTGCAGAGTGGTTAGAATATATAGGTCTTAAGGTGTACACCCACTCGATTATATCCAAGGTTTTCCTTCTAACTACCCCATTCACTCGATTTCTCTCGGGTTACCTGGTTCAAAACTGAGAGGGCAAAAGAGCACGTATTAAGGGCGCCTTCTTAACCGCACCGTGAGCTCCTAACAGTTCCTACACCGGGGTTCATTTTATTTAGACACATCCTATGTTCATTGGGTTCATTGGTTTAGGCCTGAGGATCGTTCGCTCTGATACCACTTTGTAACACCCCGATTTATAAAGGAGCCTCTAGCAAGACATTCCCTAATAAACCGGACTGTTACCATCTTGGTTTCCCGAGGTAGTGAATAACAAATTAAACTCCAAGGCAAATTATATAATTTCTTTAACTTAACTTTTTACAAAACCTCATTTACATCAAATTACAAAGAACTAACATAAATAAAAGTGAAAGTCTTCTAAATGATGATCTAGCTACTAAGTCTTCTGATCCAGTGTCTCACGCCCATCAAGCTCCCATCCTATCTCATAAACTCCAAAGTCTGCTCCCCAATATTTGGATCGTCACAGGTGTTCACGAATACACAGGGTCAACCACGAGGTTGAGTAGGGAATACAATGAAACAACAAAATATGATATGCATGCTCCTCCGTCACCTCCACCTCCATCTCAACTCATATCTCATAACCCGAACGCCCACCATACCGATCCCCGGTAGACTATGTATCGACCGTAGCCGATCTGCCATTTCCGCTCAAATGTTGAGGACACCAGGGCAAGTCCCGCAACCCTCCCGGGCCTTATCACAACATCATCATCACCACACCACGTCACCACAACATCCTCCATCTCCAATGCATATGAATGCTCAAGAAATTAATGCAACACAATATGTATATCATTGAACCGCTAAATCATAGAATCATGCCTAAGTTCTCAATGTTGTGATAATATACTCAATACGATCAATTCAATCAAGCACATTCCAGGATATGAATCATAACATGAATCAACAACCACGAATCACGTCAACGTTCACAGTTTGGTCATATGAAACACAAACAAGTCAACACAATTCAACAACAACGATAATAAGTCAAGTGTATTTCCCTACCTTTTCGCAATCCAAGCACACAAGCAATCAATTATGATCCTTCACATATCCATCACCTACATAACATAATTATGTATAATTACCACCTACTCAATCAAATAATCATGCACATAACCTAGACTCATCATAACTTAATAGGAATATCAACTTAAAGAACAAACACGATTTTTTCTGATTTTCCAGCACATGACAGACTCGGAATAAAATACATAACTAATTCCAGAAATATCAAATTGATACAAGGCCAATTGGATTGGAACCCCATGAGTCTTAGCTACAAATTATATCTAACGTGTTTTTCTCAAATTCCAAACTTATCAAGAGTTTTCAAACTGATTTCCAAAACCTGACAGAAACCGTCGCATAAAAAGTATTGATTCATAAAAGGAGTTTAAACATTATTTTGCAGAAATTCCAAATCCTATTATCATCTAGACTATATAAAGATGATGTGTGAAGAAGCCTCATAACTGAATCGACATAAAAATTAGGGTTTCAAATCATTTTCCACAACCAAATCAGATTCGCGGACTTTTCAGCGACATGTTCATAAATAAATCACCTAGGACAAACCATAAAGAATTTGACTACGAGATTTTATATGCATAAACTAGACATCAAATAAAAAGGACTCTCTTTTCAAACTTTTTGAAGACGAACACTTTAAAATAGTATAAACAATGGAATGAAATCGACTTACAAACAGGGAAATCGAATTAGGTTGGAATCGATGAGAAATCTTCAATCAAATGAAAGGCTCGACAATTCTTCTTCCTCTCCCTTTCTCTAGGTTTAGAAATGGTTTTATGAATGATAAAATGAAAAGAGGGGAGAGGGAGAGCGGCTCTTAGATTAGGTTTAGGGTAAATGGTGGTTACATGTTCCGGGTAGGGCAAATGGGTTAAACGGGTATGGTCGTTGGGTAAATGTAGATGGGTAATTCTTGACCCAAAAGACAAAATGTGATGTAGCCTGACTCAACATATACGATATAAACCCGACTTAATAACATTCACGATATTACAATGCAACTAATATAAAATGTATAATACTAATATATAATAATATCTGTTTAATCGATTATATAAAATACGGGGTATTACAGTAAAAAACGCATCTTAAGACCGTCGCATAATCACAGCTATAATGTGTATAGAACTCGGTCAAACCCGTTTTTGGGTCGTCAAAGGTGGTTAAACAACGGTCAAAGGCGGTGCTAAGGTTAGTCGGGGTCAAGGCGGGTCTATGGTACTTCCTCCGTTCTTATATGATGTACCCATTTATTGAATATATGAGTGTAGTATTTTAATAAAATGGGTACATCATATGAGAATGGAGGAAGTATAATTTAAATAATATAAAGGTTAGTATCAGACGATTTACCTTACGAACTCGAGACGGAGGGAGAAAATACAATCTCCCTTTTCTTCTCTTTTTCTCTCTTCTTTCCTCTCTCTAATTGATGGTGGATTTTTTGGTGGATTACAAATGGATAGGGTAAGGGATAAGGTAGTATGTATATGTATGATGGGAGTATATAATACATGTATAATGTGTTATTATTATTATTATTATTATTATTATTATTATTATTATTATTATTATTATTATTATTATTATTATTATTATTATTATTATTATTATTATTATTATTATTATTATTATTATTATTTATTATTATTATAATCATTATTATTCCGCCTCAACATAACTCGTATCAATAAAATATTATTATTTTATAATTATTAAATATGGAGTATTACAATCTTCCCCCCTTAAGATAAACTTCGTCCCCGAAGTTTTACCTCACTCTTCCCTTTTCGGCTATTCCCTCAAATCTCATGTGCACTCTTTTCCAAAGTTCGGTGTTCCACTCTTACTACTTCCTCGCAACTCTCGCTATTCCTCACATTTCGTACTTCCTTTTTCCTAAACTTCCGAATTGTTACATTCACTCTCTCTAAAAGAGAATTTCGTCCCGAAGTTCAACTATTAACCTCGAAATACGATCTCATACTCTCATTACTAAATTCTCCAAATGACCATGTACCAGGTTTAACATTCTCTCCTACTTATTGCAAATCCATACATGAATCACACATAGTTCTAATGCCATGATATAGCCCTACTTTACGAGCCTCCAAAACGTCAAGGTACCAGGTCCAACCAACGATTCGAAACCCCTAATCCCATAACAACACCCAACTCAATTGGTTCTAAGCCTACGCATAAGTCTCGGGGTATAAGTCGATCATTACTACACACCTATAAATCACATTTAATCTCATACATGCACCTATATGCAAATCAATCATAAGCATGCAGACTCTATGAAACAACTAAATAATGCAACGTCACCCGTCATCTGACTCAACTATGCTCAACATTCCCTTGTATCACCAACATTTCCGCCCATACGGAAGACCATATGCACAATCATGCGAAAGACCACTATGTCACACACATATTGCAACCCAATCAATTAACATGCATCACACAAGATTATTACATCATTTTCTCATCTATCTACTCATATCGTATTAACGACTTACATGAAATTACCAAAATGCCACACAATATGATCAACGTAAGCAATTCACAAAATATCACCCATGTAGGGTCAACACGCTCATCTAGATATAAGTCAACCACTCGATACTCGGCCGAATATAGACAAAATAGAGGTCAAGACAAACCACTCGGTCGAATGAGATGGGTCACTCGGCCGAGTAGGTGGCACTCGGTCGAGTGAATGAGGCACTCGGTCGAGTGTCACACAACAGAATTGGGGTTCGGTCCAAAATCACTTCCAAGGTCACTTCTCTACATACGAATGTGAATAGGCTTGGGAGGCAAATTTACAAACAACATTTATACTACCACTCTCAGGGTCGGAGTCTGACACAACCACTTTCACATATCATGCCTACGTACTTAGGTTAACGGTCACATTATGTATCACAAATGATCAACTCATCAACCATAAGATTGAATCCTTAAGCAATAAATGTCCCACCACTACGCCAAATCTGGCAATCAATAAGGAGCGTATCACAACGGTTTACTGCATTTAATAACGACACCTAGATTACCATTTTCAAAAAAATTGGCGAAAACCTAGACCACCGTCGAAAACTGTTGTTTAACAAACCGTTATCAAAAGCGTTTAACGATTTCCAAAAGCTCGTTATAAAATCGCTCTTATCAACGGTTGTTAGACAACCGTTACGAGTTTAAGAAAACGGCATTTCGAAAACAGTTACTAAATTAGCACCAGTAACGGTTTGTGGTACCCGTTGTTATGTTATAGATACGGGTTTCTTGTAACCGTTATCATTTTTAATTATGAAAGAATGGTTTTTCAATTCAAGCGTTGTCACTATTTGATTAGATTTCTCAGTTTGACCATTACATGCAAAACTTTATCAGAACATTAATAAATATTCACTTTGACCAATAATATTCAATTTGACCAAAATAATTCTATAAATATCTCTTCATAATATTTTAGGTCAAAATCTAAATTATCAAACATTTACTCTTTAATTTCTCTCTAAATTTCTCTCTAAAAAAAATATGGCTGGTGTATCGGAGCTACAATCACATCATCGTTACGCACAACCTTTTACTTGCATTCTCCATAATCTCCCGGTTCGTTGTGATGGGAATGGAAAGGGTTTAAACCCTAATTTTGGGTGGTTGACGCAAATGCTTCATGACTCCGGTTTCACTGCGGTTAAAAAAGTGTACCATGTGTCTACAAACAAGCAAGGTTTTGTAGGCTTCGCTTTTATCGAGTTTGACGAAGCCAACTGCCATGATAGTTTTCGTCAGGCAAGAACATCAAGGGCTAGATTTGCGGAGAAAGATGCGGGGAAAGAGGACTTTTATTCGGATGCTAAATAAAAGAGCCCTTATCTATGGGTTGCAACCCATGTTGGTTTTCGTCTGCTGACACATTACAGGAGTCAACACATTCCTGTAACCGTGCTTATGTCATGGGAGAAAGAGGCCATTCCACCAGCTGCGCTGCCCGCTGATGATGAAGAGTCGATCTACGACTTGATCTATGCCGAAATTGGGCATGAAGACTATCCTAATTCTTCATCAGATTCTAGTTAAGTCTTTAATTATTATCTGACATTATGAGTTGTATTTTGATTATGGTGGTTATTTGAATAAAAGTTTAATTATTTATATTATTTGTTACTACGTTTTAATCAAGTCCTTACACTCAAATTCAATCCACCAAATAAAATATTATAATGACTAACTTTCTACTTATAATAATAAAAAAGAATGGAAATGGCATAATAAAATAATAAGAATTGGAACTGTTATGTCAATAATAAGACAAAATGATAACGGTTCTTTGTTAAGCCGTTATCATATTACAGATATCAACAACGGTTATTTTAAAGCCGTTGTCATATTACAACAATTAACAACGGTGTTTCTTAAAACCGTTGTAAAAATAGATCCACTGTGAAAACTGAAAAGTTTGTGATTTAGTTTACCAACTAGCGTATATATAGAGTATTTATTTTTTTAGGGTGTTATTTATAATGAAAAACTAATTAAAGAAGTCATCTTTGTCGTCGTCGCCGTCATTAATCTTTATAGCTTAAAAAAGGTAATCTCATTTTCATAGCTATTGGCTAATATATGGGTCGTACTTGGATGATTGATGGTGAAATTGGTGATCTCATTTATAATGATGGAATTGCTGAATTTTATAATTTCGTTAGTGAAAATTTTCATCTCCACTCATCAATCCCCTGCCCTTGTAATAAATGTGGTAATATTAGGGTTTTGCTTATCCTAGATGTCAAAATACACTTAGAAAAGAATAGTTTCAGTAGAGATTATAGGCGTTGGATTTTTCATGGAGAATTAGAGGATGAGGATGGGGAATCTGATGTAGAGGTAAATAATCATACACATGAAGCTGCTGGTTTAGATATAGGGGATGGGGCATATGATGTGTGTGTAAACAATCGTTCACCTACACTTGAAGTTGTTTTAGGTGAGAAGTTTGCTGAAGATGATGGATTCGATGATTTTGAAGCTACCGGTGATGGGGAAATAAATGTTGATGATTTAATTGAGAAGTTGAGTCAATCTGAAATGCCTTTATTTACTGATTGTAAGAAGTATACCAAATTGTCCGCGGTGGTAAAGTTATATAAGTTGAAGGGGGAAAATGGGTGGAGTGATAAGAGTTTTACGGATTGTAATACCCGTCCTTTTAGGGATCCGTTGACTGACGTTGACTGACGTTGACCGACCTTAGGGGTATGTTGTAGCCTTTGGGATTTCGTACAAGAGATGTCTCGTGTCGTGTTAGACTTGGGATGAGTGGTACTCGATCTAGTCGAGGCTACTCGATCAAGTAGCTTGAGTACTCGATCGAGTAAGGGCCACTCGATCGAGTGAGTTGGTTACTCGATCGAGTAGCGTCTTTACATCGGAGATTTATAATCGTGTTTTGTTAGAATCGCAAATCATTTTCGCCTCTGTTCTCTAAACCTAGATGTCGCCTTTCCTCTTGCCCTTCACCATAATCCCTTCCTTTGAAGCCTTTGAGGATGCTTATGCCTTGGGGATAGGTTGCTTGAGTCGGGTAGCGGTCTTGACGCCGGATAGCTATGCGTAAGTATGTCATCGTCATCATATTTGTCTTTGTTATTTTCAGTTAGGGTTGTAGAGGTTGTGATGGGTTATTGTACTGATTGTATAGGTGTGTTACTTACCTGGTTGATGTCATGTGGTTGATCGAGGAATCGTTACGGTTGTCTAAAGGTAGGTTCGCCTACTCAGTTTCTGTTGGTTGTTTAGTGTGTCAGTTGTTGTGTTGATTGTAGTGTCGGTATGATTGGATTGATTCTGGTTTTGGTTGGTATTGTGTTATCTCGATTAGCATGATTGTGATTATTGTATAGCTGTCTGTGTTCTTCGGGGCGCGTCCCTGGCTGAGTGGAGTCACTTGCAGGAGTGACTTCACGCCCTTGATTCGCCCTCTGTGGAACCCGCCACAGGTGGGGATGTGCACATTAATTGTCATGGGTTTATCGCTCGGTATGATGAGCGGGGATTTGGTGGGTACGACTGCGGCCCCCACTGGCAGGGCTGGTCCAGTGGACAGTCGGTGACGGTGATTGGTTGGAGTGGTTGTGGTTCGTGTGTGTGTGCTTGGTTACGTTTGTGTTGTGTTGGTTATTGATGTTGAGTCTTACTTCAGTTACTGACCTTGTGTGGTGTTTCTTGTTTGCTTCTGTTGTGTCTGCCGTGATCGCTTATGGTGAGCAATCGGTCTTTCAGGTGATTTCTTGGAGGTTAGCTGGAGTCTCGGCAGGGATGGGTCTTTCACATGTTATGTCAAGGATAGTTCACATATGGATGACGAGTTGTATCTTTTGTTTTAGTAGTTTTGGTTTAATCACTTGTAACAATTTATAATGTTCTTTTATCGACTTTTGATAATTACTTACCTCGGGCAACCGAGATGGTAACGCCTTTACATGCTAGGGAAGGTCTTGTTAACGCTCCTTGGTATATGGGGGTGTTAAAAAGTGGTATCAGAGCGGCGATTTTGGAACCTGTAACAAATGAGCCTAATGAATGTAGTGAGTCAAATAAAATGAACCTGGTTTATGTATATATTGGGACCCCAGCTGATGCTAGATTTTGGGTGAGTAGGCGCCCTCATTTCCAAACCATGGCCCCATTATGCTTAAGCCAGTCACTAGTTAAGGGGTATCGAGTCGGGAATTATGTGCCTAGGGTGTATAATAGTGATGTAGAGATGTTTGTAGCGGAGTCTTTGTGGATGTCAAGACTGTATGGTTGTGATTAGACTATGAAAGCATATAGTTGAGCAGTAACGGAAGTGGTGACGTGTTTGCAATGTGAGATAGTGTGCATGGTGTGATGTTGATAATGCTTGTTCCAAATGATTTATATTAGTAATTGGTGTAGAAGCTTGTGAGCCTTGTATGTGGTAGTAATAGTGATGATTAGTAAGTTACAAAGTTGTTTTGATGGTCATCAAGATAGTAGTGGAGTATATGTAGTAGATGAATGATGGATTGCTTCCGCGTGTAGTATAATTCAGTTGAGTGATCGATCTAGTGTGTGATAATTGTTAGACGTATGGTTAAAGCAATATGATTAGAAGTTACTTTGTTGAAGTCCCGATTGTAAGCTTACGAGTAGACGAAATATGTTAATAGTGTGCATGAGAAGATTGAAAGTTTGGTCACTTGGTTGCGTAATTATGGTTATAAAATAAAAATGAAAAGTTGAATGAGGTAATGTAATTGTGAGATGATATGTTGTATTTGTGTAGTAGTAATACGATGTGAATGGGTGTGTTAATCTATGCCGATGTCCGAATTTGCTTTTGGAATCGACACGCGTTGCTGTTTTGCAGGGATCTTTAATTAATCTTATATTTCCGACCGTGTATCTAGCCTTACTTGACCGATGTACGAGTGCCTACTAGACCGAGTAGACCTCATTCGATCTAGTTAGGAAGCTATTACGTCGAGAAAGTTGAAATTTACTGCGAAAACTCGACCGAGTAGCTCCAACTCGATCGAGTGGAGGCCACTCGATCGAGTAACATATTTACTCGATCGAGTAAGCTGCTATAGTGTTGCGAAAACACAGGTTAATAAACCCTTTTCCTAATTCCTTCTTCTCATTCTTTCTTTTTTCGCAACCCTAATCTCCCATCTCTCTCAAAACTCCTTGAATTTTGTTGATTGTGGTGCTTGAACTTGGTGATTTTCTTGCTTGAATTCGTTCTTTTACTTACAAATCGATCAAGGTATGAATGTTTATACTATTTTAATGTTTTAAAATTAATTAGAAACATGAGAAATGTTGGAAATTGTTGGAAATCGATTTATATGAAGTAAATCTTGCCTCTAATTGTTGCAATATGATCTAGATGCTTTTCTTTGATGATTATTGTTGATAGCTATGCAAAAATCGACTCAAACTTGGGGTTTATGTGACTCGATTTTCTAGGGTTTGGTAAATTGAATTGATTTTTGATTGTCTTTTGGGTGTAAAAGTATGAAAATTGGGTAATTTATGTCATATATATCATTTTTAGAGTTGATTTTGTGATTTTCACTCAAAAATTTGCCTTAAAACTCCATCTTAAAAGTGCCCCAAATTGAAATTCGTCCCATGTTGTTGTGAAATTGGCTTGTATATGAAGATGTTTTGAAAGCTTGAGTTCTAAAAGTAGTAGTAGTAATGTTAATTTATGCTAATTATGTCAAAAATTTTACTGTTGTAGAGACCGTCTGATAACTAAAATGGGGAATTTTACTTGTAATTTGGGATTGTTGGTGATAGTGCGTATCTAGCTGATTCTTTTATGAACAAACATGAATGCTTTGTATGTTTTTTTTCGTGTATATGTGGTGGTGTATTTAAATTGTATGCTGAAACAAATGCCGAGACCAACAGTAGGGACCAGACAGAGCAAGAGGGGTAGGGCTTCTGAGCCCGAAGTGGGGGATGGGAGTGGACCGGTAGTCCCGGCTGTGCCGGAATACCCGTCTATAGTTTTCGTGGATTTCACACAGAGGAAGAGGTTTGTGGCTTTGCAGGGTCGTAATATGAGACCACCCGCTGTATAGACACAACCCTTTTGGATGACCTGGGTATTGAGACCGATGTCAGGCACATCTTTGAGACCTTGGGGATGACTGGGCTTTATCACCTCCGGAAGCACTCGTATGCCTTTCTGACCCTGGAGTTCATGAGCTCGTTTAAATACGAGCCGGTGGAACAAATTGTGGAGTTCCGCCTCATGAACACGAGCTTTATCTTGACCATGGACCTGTTTGCTTCTTGCCTTGGCTTGGCCAAGCCTGCCAAAGGATCTCTACGTGACATACCTGATGAGTGTCGGGTGAGTAGTCTTATGCCTTGTATCACCGGGAAAGCAGCTCCCACTTCGAGTAACATGTTGATTAATGACGTTCAACATGTCACTTTGAAGATATTTCTTCATGCCTTAACATGTCTTCTTTACGAGAGGAAGGATGTGAGTAAGTTGAACTCACATGAGTTGATGCTTTTGATGGCGTACCTTAACCTCGAGCGGTCTCAGAGAGTGGTTTTTAATGCCCCTACCATGGTGTGTGCCAGCCTAGCTTTGATGGCCTCGTCTGACACTAGGTTCCTGAGTTGTGGTGCCATTGCCACACGTTTAGCTGAGAAGCTAACTTCCTTTGAGGATTCCCCGGCCTACACCCCTTTAGCCACCCTGGTACCTACCATGGACAGAGCCTACTTCCCCGGCCTGAAATGGTTGAGAATCTTGGAGGATGGCAGTTTAGCGTGGAGGGTATAGGGCATGAGTTGGATGAGGATACCAGCTCCTGAGCACCTCCCACCGACAGAGCCTTTACCCGCGGCAGTAGTGATCAGAACACGAGTTGGTCGTCACACATCCAATCAAACACATTTATATTCTCAACAAACAACTAGTTAGTGGTAAGTCGAGGTCGATCCATGGACGGTGTGTTTTGGGTTCTAGGTCTATCTATCACAATTTATGCTAGTGTCACAATTGATTGGGTTTGTAGTTGTATTCTAAATTAATGAGAGTAATAAAGTAGATAGAAGTGTAAACAAGTATTAAAGAGTACTAGGATATCATGGGGTCATAGGGGATTCATGGGATTTTATTATACAAACATGTTTACCAAGTTGCAAGCAATTAATGTTATGGAGGAACCGAGTTGGTTTATGTCTTACGGTTCATAAGAAGAGTTGGGTCCCGGAGCCGAATCGATTAGATTGTACAACACCTACAAGTCGACTTAGTTTCCTCCTATTCAACTTCTATGCATGGTCTAACAAGAATTGAGTTGGTTTATGTCTTACAAGTCTTGTTGAAAAGGTAAGATATGGGTAAAATGCAAGGATTCATAGGTTTAGCAGTTCATCAAACATAACATGTGCATAGGTTGACATCACAACAAGCAAGCAAATAAATTATGTGAACATATTAGATTAAGCATTAATCATTCCCCATGTTGGTTTTCCCTAATTACCCATTAATCCTAGCTAAGTAACTACTCACTCATGATCAAGTTTAACATGCTAACAAGGTTGTCAATCATATTAACAAGGCAAAACATGATGAACAAGTAATAAAGATTAACAATAATTAAAATAAGGATTAAGAGAATTATACCTATGGAGATTTCAAAATAATAATGCAAATAATAATAGAAGTACTTGATGATTGATGGAAGGTTGTCAATCTCCCAATAAACCCAAATGATCTTCTAATTACCCAATAATAAAACTTGAATTACTCAATAATAAACTTGAACAATAATTAAGGAAAGATTAATGTGTAATTTGTGGAAAGATTAAAGGATAATCTATTCTAATCTACTCCTAATATAATCTAAGGAAAGTTAATTTAATCTAAGAAAGCTTGATCTAATTTAAGGGAACTTTCTACTTTAACAACTTGGTTTAGAGAGCATTACAAATGGGGTATATATAGTAGTTCATCATTAGGTTAAGTAAGGGTAAATTAGTAAATAACAATGCTAATTGTTGAGTAGGGAAATGCTCCTCTCAATGAAAGATGCTAGTCTCCTTTTTGCTAGTCTTCAAGAAATATGTGCGGATCTTGGATCAAGGAAGAGGACGTTTTGCACTGTGAAGGAATCCGAGCGGATTGTGGGTCGGGACGCTCAGACTGTAGCAGGGGGAGACGGGCGGATCAAGCACGTGACGTTCGGATCTTAAAGTAGTGTTCTTCTTCATTCTTATCTGTCAAACAATCCGAGCGTCTTTGAAGGGGAGACGCTCGTCTTGCAGGAGACAAGCGGATTGGGTCTCGGGACGCTCGTCCTGGCGGACAGTTTCTCTATTTGAGCTCGGATTGTAAAACGGACGTCATTTTCTCATCCGGACTCCTATTGGAGTGATTCAAAAGCCTAGATCACTTGATTGTTCGACGCCGTTTCATCTAGCATACTTTTAAAGCCAAAGGATCAACCCTTGGTTTGGTTCCGAGCAATTTCTTCTTGCAATGACTTCCTTCTCGTCATCCTTACTTTTAAGCCTATGATCCTTCTATATACTCTTTATTTCTACATCCTTGGTCCTCATTCTTGCCTCCTCTTCATACTAGTCCATCTAATATCATCAACAAGCTTTCAAATATGCACGAAAGACGGAAATTTCCGCCTTATTATCTCCTTTCCTATAAAACATATAAAATGCACTAGGAAAGCAAAATAGAAAGCATTTGACGGATAAAGTGGTCATGAAATGATATAATAGTATGCAAAATAGGATCAATTAGGGGACTAAATGTGTGCAAATAATGTTCACATCAAATATCCCCAAACCGAACCTTTGCTCGTCCCGAGTAAAGAGGTGACAAAAACTAGGACCCTTATTCAAACTAACCTACTAATATAGCCGATGTGAGACAATTAGCGGGTCTCACTCCGCCCCTTCAGCTCACAACAAGACAACCATGAGGTAGGATGCCTTCTTGCAAGGCAAGGTGGGGCTTGCCAAAATGGCGATACATCCAAGCATTAAAGCACACGAAACAAGTAATGGATGCATCTACAAAAGAATAGCCACTTTCCTCATCTAAGTGGCGGAAATATCTAAAGGGGAAGCAATTCAAGGGTACACACTCCATTATAGATATGGTTTCTTCAAACTACTAAGCCTAGAAGGATACCAATAAATCACCTCCAAGTTGTGTCAAGCTAGGGTACCTTTGTCCTCAATCGTTAAATTCTTTCGTCAAGAATAGACTCCCTATGGTGTTAGAAACACTGGAGGATCGCGGAATTCCCCTTCTTGTCTAGACAAGAAGAAGGGCTGTCCCCTCTCTACCATGCAAAAAGGTGGATATGATGGAAAAGGGATCAATAGAATTTGAGTTTCATTTGGGAGTTTGCTTTTGTTGTTGTTTTTCCCCCCAATTTCTTGTGGCATTTGATATTTGAGAACACTTTATTTTTGTCATTTCTTTTTGATTTTTGGCATTTCAATACTCGACAACTTTCAACTTTTTGCATTTTTTGAACATTTTCAAAGTCACCTCAGTTGTAGGGAGGGTGCTTATATTGGAGCTTTAGGAGTCTATTTTTGCTCCTCTTTTCATTTGATGCAATTGCAAACTTTTTCCGACTTTTCATTTCAATTCTTGAGCTCAAATTTTGAACAATTTTTGTGCCCATTCCCTTTGATGACAAAATGTGGTAGAACATGGATGATGGTTGCATGGTTTCAAGGGTCACCTTGGAATAAACGATAGTCAAGGAGTTATCACACCACAAGGTACTCTTGACTAGGCCTTAATCCATGGGTCAAAGGGTACTAGCATGACACATCCTAGGGTGTTTTACAAGTATTCTAACAAGCAAAGTCTTAAGAAGAAAAAGGATCTACAAGGGCTTATATATACTTGTCAAGCTTCTCAAATAGACGGTTTCACAAAAATTTTCCTAAATGCAACTATATGCCATGATGCAACTAACATTTATACATCCTAATGCATATGATTCTACCAACTAGTATGCCAAATAATCTAAATGCAATCCTAGTTTCACATTGTTTATACCGCATCAATCAAAATAAAGCCACATAGTCATTAACATAAAGAGGAAAAAGGAAATTGGAAAGATCATACCATGCGGTCTTCAATATCCTCATGTCTCGGATATGACGTAGTCGATCATTGTGAAAAAGGATAGACAAACACTATATATACACAAGACTACACTACAAAGGAAATGAACATGTTTTTGGGTTTTTGAATTTTTCAAATTTTTATGGTTTTTATGATTTATGGAATAAAAAGACATGTTTTTGTTTTTTTCAAAGTTTTTCAATTTTTATTTTTGGAATATAAATTCCCATCCCCCACTTTATTTTGGACATTGTCCTCAATGTACATGTAGGAGTAGGAATAAAAAAAAAGAGTACATTTTTTTTGGGTTTTTGATTTTACGGAAATGAAGTACAAATGCAATGATATGATATGAATGAATGCATGCTCTGACTAAATGCAATTCTATATGACATATATAACAAATGAATGCAATCTAAACTAAACTATATGATGCATGATTTCTAGTAAACTATGTTCACCTATGATCAAACCTCCCCAAACCGATTTAAGCACTATTTCTAGTGTAGAAAAGAATAGGATTGGTCATTAGTGACTATGCATGAATTCTAGTCTATATGAAACTAGTTATATGAGATATATTACAATGTAGCTATACTATATGAACTAACTAATGTGAATGTAATATGAAATGTAATATAAATGCAAGCTAAATGTATATGTATATAACTAAATGCAAGTGTAAATGTAATGCAAAGTCAAGGGAAAGGGTATCTTACAAATGGTGGTTTGAGGGAGGACTCCACCAAACGCATTCCTTGTTGCCATGGTTATTGATGTTGTCCATGTTGCTCAATGCTCTCAATAACCAGTCAAAGGCTTGAGCACAATCCTCAAATAAGCATGAATACGGTTTGTTCCAATTCAATATGAAGCTTGGCCAAGGGAGCTTGTCACTTATTCTCTCTTTCGCCTTGCCCTTGGCACTTGAGCCTTTGCAATGCTTCAAACCGGCAAGCCCATGATTCTTGTCAACATAAGGTATGAAGTATGGTTCATATTCGTCCGGAGACTTCCACTCACCACCTCCTCCTTCAATTTTGGTGATGATGATAGCATTTGGATTTATTAATCCTTCAAGAGTAGAAGGAGAATTCTCATTGCAGTGATGACGGGGTACCTTTGGAGTTGAAGTTGTGGGTGCCAAATCTCCACAAGTATGTTCATTCGCAAGTTTGTTCTTGAGCTTTTCCACCAAGTACCCTTTATATGATGTTTTGACCTTTTGGAGATGGTCCGACATATCATCTCCAACAATCATAGGTTCCATGGTGGGTGCGAAAAGGTCTTCATGGTCAATAGGAAAGAGACATTCATCTTCCTCATGGAAGCATACCTCAAACTTCTCAAGGATGGGGTCCTCAAGTGAGGCAATATCATAACTCCATTCCTCTTCTTCATTCCATAAGTCCTTGCAAGACACATATTCCGCATAAGCTTCTTCCATAGGCTTGTCATCATCGCTATCTCCATATGAATCATAAATGGGGGCTTAACTCCTCTTTACCAACTCTTTCTCCAACACCTCAATGTTCACATCAAAGGACACATCCTCATACTCACAAAGGTTAAGAGTATTTGGCTTACTCAACCTCATATCTTCCTCATCAAATACCACACTTTCTTACTCATAAGAGCTCAAGGAGATTGGCTCTTCCCACTTCACATCTTCTACTTCAAAGGTTACTCCATCAAACTCACATTTATGGTCAATGCTCAAGGGTTGGTGGGGAGTGGTTTCTTGGGCTTTCTTCATTTGGGCAATTTGAATTTCCAACTCCTCACCTTGGGTAATAATGCCTTTAAGAACATTTTTCCTATTTTGGCTCTCCTCTATCATTTGTTTGAGGAAGTGTTGTTGATCTCCCATCATTTGGAGAATCGCATTTTGAATGGCTTCATTTTTTTTGTTGTGGGTAGGTGTGAAAGTGGTTGTATTGTGGCAATTGAAACTCATTATGAAGTGGGTATTGGGTGGGTGGTTGCTGTGGATATTGGATGTGGTGATTTCGGTGGGAAAACTTGGGGTAGTGGTTAGGATTTTCATTGTACGAATAGTAAGGTAGGTTTGTGTTGACTTTCTTCTCAAACTCCCCATACCCATAGTCATACTCAAAAGATCCACCACATGCTCCATATGTCAAGTCTTGGGTCATCATCATAGCCAAGATAAAGATACAACTACAAACATAGAAACAACAATAAAACGGTAAAACGAACCTTGAGGAATAAGTTCCTCAAGGTCAAAGCAGAAATAAAAATAGACAAACAAGTAAGAACTTAATCACATAACACCGTCCCCGGCAACGGCGCCATTTTGATCAGGACAAGAGTTGGTCGTCACACATCCAATCAAACACATTTATATTCTCAACAAACAACTAGTTAGTGGTAAGTCGAGGTCGATCCATGGGACGGTGTGTTTTGGGTTCTAGATCTATCTATCTCAATTTATGCTAGTGTCACAACTGATTGGGATTGTAGTTGTGTTCTAAACTAATGAGAGTAAAAAAGTAGATAGAAGTGTAAAAAAGTATTAAAGAGTACTAGGATATCATGGGGTCATAGGGGATTCATGAGATTTTATCATACAAACACGTTTACCAAGTTGTAAGCAATTAATGTTGTGGAGGAACCGAGTTGGTTTATGTCTTACGGTTCATAAGAAGAGTTGGGTTCCAAAGCCGAATCGATTAGATTGTACAACACCTACAAGTCGACTTACTTTCCTCCTATTCAACTTCTATGCATGGTCTAACAAGACTTGAGTTGGTTTATGTCTTACAAGTCTTGTTGAAAAGGTAAGAGATGGGTAAAATGCAAGGATTCATAGGCTTAGCATTTCATCAAACATAACATGTGCATAGGTTGACATCACAACAAGCAAGCAAATAAATTATGTGAACATATTAGACTAAGCATTAATCGTTCCCCATGTTGGTTTTCCCTAATTACCCATTAATCCTAGCTAAGTAACTACTCACTCATGATCAAGTTTAACATGCTAACAAGGTTGTCAATCATATTAACAAGGCAAAACATGATGAACAAGTAATAAAGATTAACAATAATTAAAACAAGGATTAAGAGAATTATACCTATGGAGATTTCAAAATAATAATGCAAAGAATAATAGAAGTACTTGATGATTGATGGAAGGTTGTCAATCTCCCAATAAACCCAAATGATCTTCTAATTACCCAATAATAAACTTGAATTACTCAATAATAAACTTGAACAATAATTAAGGAAAGATTAATGTGTAATTTTGTGGAAATATTAAAAGATAATCTATTCTAATCTACTCCTAATCTAACCTAAGGAAAGTTGATTTAGTCTAAGAAAGCTTGATCTAATCTAAGGAAACTTTCTACTCTAAAAACTTGGCTTAGAGAGCATTACAAATGGGGTATATATAGTAGTACATCATTAGGTTAAGCAAGGGTAAATTAGTAAATAACAATGCTAATTGTTGAGTAGGGAAATGCTTCTCTCAAAGAAAGATGCTAGTCTCTTTTTTGCTAGTCTTCAAGAAATATGCGCGGATCTTAGATCAAGGAAGAGGACGTTTTGCACTGTGAAGGAATCCGAGCGGATTGTGGGTCGGAACGCTCGGACTGTAGCAGGGGGAGACGAGCGGATCAAGCACGGGACGCTCGGATCTTAAAGCAATGTTCTTCTTCATTCTTGTCTGTTAAACAATCCGAGCGTCTTTGAAGGGGAGACGCTCGTCCTGCAGGAGACGAGTGGATTGGGTCTCGGGACGCTCGTCCTAGCGGACAGTTTCTCTATTTGAGTTCGAATTGTAAAACA
Source organism: Silene latifolia (assembly GCF_048544455.1). Taxonomy (NCBI): domain Eukaryota; kingdom Viridiplantae; phylum Streptophyta; class Magnoliopsida; order Caryophyllales; family Caryophyllaceae; genus Silene; species Silene latifolia. The sequence continues at coordinate 123,460,865 of NC_133528.1, read as the reverse complement.
AACGTCATTTTCTCATCCAGACTCCTATTGGAGTGATTCAAAATCCTAGATCACTTGATTTTTCGACGCCGTTTCATCTAGCATACTTTCAGAGCCAAAGGAGAAACTCTTGGTTTGGTTCCGAGCAATTTCTTCTTGCAATGACTTCCTTCTCGTCATCCTTGCTCTTAAGCCTATGATCCTTCTATATACTCTTTATTTCTACATCCTTGGTCATCATTCTTACCTCCTATTCATACTATTCTATCTAATATCATCAACAAGCTTTTAAATATGCACGAAAGACGGAAATTTCCGCCTTATTATCTCCTTTCCTATAAAACATATAAAATGCACTAGGAAAGCAAAATAGAAAGCATTTGACGGATAAAATGGTCATGAAATGATATAATAGTATGCAAAATAGGCTCAATTAGGGGACTAAATGTGCGCAAATTATGTTCACATCAAGTAGTATCTGCCGATTCTGACGAGGAGGAGGAGGAGGATGCACGTCCTGCGAGGCAGACTTACTTCTGTGGACGCGGGCCCACGGGGGCGAAAAGCGAGCAAGCTTTTTTGTGCATTTGTGGAGTCACCACCAATTTATTGTGGGAAATTGGAAACCGCTCGAATACGTCATGTCACGTTAAGACACAAAATAGTGACATGACCACAAAGAACTCGTTACCCTTAGCATTCTATGTCTATAATGACTCTCGTGGATGCTGATGCGTGTCTTTTGTATAAGGTTTTCACCTCATTTTTACACGCATTTCTGTGCTTTTTATGTAGCATCTGGCTACAAATATCCCCGAATATTCTACTTTGGTCCGTTATTTGTAATTTGCAGGAATTGACCGAAGAGGAGCTAAATCGAGCCTTAATTTTCCCAATTGTATGCATTCATGGAAAATAAGGAGCCGGAGCTTGGAAATCTAATACTTGGAAGACGCATGAGCTGAATTCGGAAAGCGTTTCAAGTTTAACGTGCCTACATAGCTCGATCGAGTGGTCTTTTACTCGATCGAATGCTCTATTTACTCAGGATTGGTCGATCGACCGGTTTAAGGAGTCGATCGAGGTGTTCTTGCAAGAAGTCCTCGATCAAGTGGTTGTTCCTACTCGATCGAGTGATTTGGTGATGATATTGCTCGATCGAGTAGATTGTTCTTACTCGATCGAGGGGTTTCGTGTGCTTTAGCTGATTTCCGCCTAATCATATTATGGGCCTTTGTAATCAGTCCATAGATTAGGTTTTAGAATAGATTTTAGTATAAGACTGAGGGAGAACACTACGTTACTCCTCTCTCTCTTCACTTGGTTTTATTTTTTGGATCACACTTTGTGATTGTTCTTGGATTTCACTCTTCCTCTATACTTTGCTACTCGGATTCGGTATTATCAATCTAATTTATTTCTCAATCTTATTTACTGCTTGAAATCCTTTTCTCTTGTTATTATAATTGCTTAATTGAATCCTTATTAGTTTCATCATCATGGTTGGTCTTAATTATTTGGTTATTGTAATTGTTAATCCGACGATTATGAGTAGCTAATTTCCCTATGCTAAGACTATAGGGGATCCATAATATGAAGGGAGAGTAATCGATTTACTAGGTTAATGCTGGTACCGTCTTTGTTGTTTAAATGCTACAATTAATTGTAATTGCCTAATTGAGTCGACGCAGTTAGACCCTTATTCTTAGTGAACCTTGACCTGGACCGAAAGGTTGGAAGAGGCAGACTAGTGGCGAACAATAGAGTATTGCAGCGAGGACGAAAGTTAAACTGTTTACACTTTAGGGTGAATTAAGGACCGAAAGGTGAGGTTCGCTACCCCTTAGACCGTACTGCATTGACCTGGGACCTAGATTACTCGACCGGATCATTATGGTGAACTGTTTGTCTTAGCTATTTTTCCTCTATCTGCTATTCCCGTCCTTTATTTCCTTTCCCTTATTCCTGTTAGTTTAGACAATCACATTTTACAACCCCCCCAATTTGGTTACCTTGACGAACCTAGTTTTAGCCGACAAATTCCTATCTCTCTGTGGATTCGAACCGACTTCCCTAGCTATATTAGTTAGAGCCAGTTGGTATTTTTGACAGGTACGCGACAGACGTGTCAAATTTTGGCGCCGTTGCCGGGGAGGTGGCGCAATTTTGTTGCTTTAATTAAGTTTGTCCTTCGTCTCAAGGAATTTATTCCTTGAGGCTGATCTCATTTCCGCAAAGTTTTGATTAGTTTTGCAGGTTAGTTGCAACTTTGAAGGTTTATTTGCCAAGATGCCTACGATTACAGAGCACATAGAGCCATGTGGTAGATGTGGCGAGGAAGGGCATGACCTTTATGAATGTATGGCAAGTGTAGAGCGCGCCCTTGCTTATAAGAAGTACAAGCAAGGGGTTCCTTTCTCTCAGCTATATGAAGAGATAAAGAGCGTCTCTACCCCTTCCACGCCAGCTCCGCTACCGATTCCTCCTTCTGCAAACGAAGAAATTGCCGAACTAAAATCCATCATGTTGAGTATGTCAAAGATGTCACGGCAATCTGAAACAGTTATATCGGAATTGAAAGAACAAGTCGCGCAGTTAATGCTCGCGACAGACCAAGCCAAGCTTCTTCCAATTTGCGATCCGGACAGTGCAGTGAATTTTCAAAATGACCTTATTCATGAAGAAGACGAGGTTTTGATAGCTGATGATAACTCGGATGATGATTTAGACGAGTTTTTGAAGGAAATACTTGCTGCGTGTGCTGTAACCACTCGATCGAGTGGCTCTTCTACTCGATCGAGCGGTTTTAATCATCCAGTCACTCGATCGAGTGATAATGGCGATCGATCGAGAAGTGCAGAATTCCAAGTTGGTCGATCGAGTGGTAATCTTACTCGATCGAGCAACCATACTGAAGAAATCACTCGATCGAGTGTTGAACATGGTCGATCGAGCGATAAAAGTACTCGATCCAGTACTTTAATTGGCGGAAATCCTAATTCACTATCTAATACCGCCACCGTGTCATCTTCCCCTGCTGTGGAGACGTCACGCATTGATAAGGGTAAGGAAAAGGTTGCGGGACCGCTCATCGCTACCAGGATACCCTTCCCAAGTCGTCTGAAGGACGCAAAAATCGAGCAACAGTACGGTAAGTTCGTGGACATCGTGAAGAACCTCCAGGTAACTGTCCCCTTTTCCGAACTTGTTACTCAGGTACCCACTTACGCTAAATTCATGAAAGATATTGTGACGCGTAAGAGAAATTTGAGTGAATTTGAGACGATTTCATTTATGGAAGAGTCTAGTAACTTGCTGTTAAATAAGGCCCCTCCAAAAATGAAAGACCCGGGCAGTTTTTCTATTACCTGTGTCATAGGTAACATGGTTATTGATAAGGGCCTTTGCGATTTAGGTGCTAGTGTCAGTGTCATGCCCCTTCCTGTCTGCAAGAAATTGAAGATGAGTCATTTCAAAGTGACTAAAATTACCCTACAGATGGCTGATAAATCTGTTAGGAGACCCTTAGGTGTCTTAGAGGATGTGCCTGTGAAAATAGGCAAGCTTTACATCCCAGTAGATTTCATTGTTTTGGATATAGCTGAGGACACCCGGACCCAAATTATCTTAGGAAGACCATTCCTTTGTACAAAACTGGGTCATTATTGATGTCAGACAAGGGCGTCTAACTCTTGCAGTAGGGGATGACGCTATCACATTCAGTTTGCCCAGTACTTTAGCCCATCCAATGATAGAGGACACTTGCTATTCGGTCGATATCATTGACGAGTCTATTTATGACTTCTGGTCGGGTTCTTTTATGAAGGACCCACTCAAGCTCTTATGCTTTTTGATGAGTGTGCAGATAGCCCAGACGACGATGACGCTGCGTTAGATTTGCTTGTTGATGATTTAGATGAGCACGAAGGAGAGCAGGTGGAACAAATGATTAGCACTCTTTGCTCCATTGAGGTAAAGGTACCGGAACGTAAGCCTCTCCCTTCTCATCTTAAATATGCTTTCCTAGACGATACAGAGCAATATCCAGTCATTGTCAGTACCAAGCTTAGTGATGAGCAAACACCTCTTTGTTAGTCAGTACTTAAGAAAAACAGGAAGGCAATGAGCTATTCACTGGATGATATCACGGGGATTAGTCCCGATATTTGTATGCACAGGATAGAGTGGAGGAGGATCACAAACCTTGCGAGACAGGGTCGTAGGCTGAACCGAGAAGATGCAAGATGTCGTGACGGTGAGGTAATGAAGTTCTTTGGATGCGGGTATTATTTATTCTGTCGGTAATTCTAGATGTGTGAGTCCAGTACAGGTGGTCCCGAAGAAAGGAGGGACAACTGTAGTTAAGAATGAGAAGAATGAATTAATACCTACCCGAGTAGTGACTGGTTGGCGGATGTGCATAGACTACAGACAGCTGAATGCCGCCACTAAGAAAGATCACTTTCCCCTTCCTTTTATTGATCAAATGGTAAAAAGGTTAGCTTCTCATAAATTTTTCTGCTATTTAGACGGGTATTCGGGTTCTTTCGGATCCCTATCCACCCGACGATCGGCTAAGACTACATTTACCTGTCCTAAGGGCGTTTTTGCGTATCGCAGAATGCATTTTGGTTTATGCAATGCCCCTACCACCTTCCAAAGGTGTATGATGGGGATATTTTCAGAGTATATCGAGTCTATCATGGAAGTTTTTATGGACGATTTCAGTGTTTATGGAAGTGATTTTTCTAACTGTCTTTCTAACCTTGAGAAAGTGTTGCAGCGCTGCATTGAGGTTAATCTTGTGCTGAATTGGGAGAAGTGCCACTTTATGGTCAACGAGGGAGTTGTCTTAGGGCACTTGGTTTCTGATAGGGGAATAGAAGTTGATAAAGCAAAGGTGGAAGTGATTCAGCAATTACCACCTCCTGTTAATGTTAAGGGGGTGAGGAGCTTCCTTGGTCACGCCGGCTTCTATCGCCGGTTCATCAAGGATTTCTCCAAAATTGCTAAACCACTTACACAATTGCTGCTTAAGGATGCCCCTTTTGTGTTTACTGATGCTTGTCTTTCTGCTTTTAACAGGTTAAAGCAAGCCTTAGTCTCCGCGCCGATCATACAGCCTCCCAACTGGGACTTGCCGTTTGAGATCATGTGTGATGCGAGTGACTATGCACTAGGAGCGGTGCTTGGCCAGAGAAAAGACAAAGCCTTGAATGCTATTTACTATGCGAGCCGAACTCTGGATGAAGCTCAAGTGAAGTACACTACCACTGAGAAGGAGCTGTTAGCTGTAGTTTATGCCTTAGAGAAGTTTCGTACTTATTTAGTTGGGTCAGAAGTCACTGTTTTTACTGACCATGCAGCTTTGAGGCACCTCCTTGCTAAGAAGGAGGCTAAACCACGGCTACTGAGATGGATACTCCTTCTTCAGGAGTTTGATTTGCAGATCAAGGATAAGAAAGGGGCTGAGAACGTTGTAGCTGATCATTTGTCGCGACTGATGCGACAAGAAGGGGGAGATTCTTTACCCATTGATGATTCTTTTCCTGACGATTCTTTGATTGTTGTTATATCATCTATTGTTAACCAAGAACCTTGGTATGCAGATATAGCTAACTTCGTTGTCAGTGGCGAGCTGCCGCCTGACCTCTCTCATCAGCAAAAGAAGCGTTTTCTTTATAACGCTAAGCAGTACTTCTGGGATGACCCTTACTTGTTTAAGGAATGTGCAGACGGTCTCTACATACGGTGTATTCCGCAGTGGGAGGCCAAAATAGTCCTGAAAGGCTGTCACTCCTCTTCATATGGTGGTCACCACGGTCCATCGCGCACCGTGGGTAAGGTACTTCAGTCTGGTTTTTACTGGCCTTCCTTGTTTGCTGACGCTAAGTCTTTTGTTTCAGCTTGTGATGCTTGCCAACGATCAGGGAACATTTCAAAGAGACATGAGATGCCACAAAACGGCATCCTAGAGGTTGAGGTCTTCGATGTCTGGGGCATTGATTTCCAAGGACCATTCCCATCCAGTAAAGGTAACAGGTACATCTTAGTAGCTGTAGACTATGTGTCAAAATGGGTTGAGGCAATTGCTTCACCCCACTGTGATGCTAAGACCGTGATAAAGATGTTCAAAAAGATCATATTCCCCCGTTTTGGTGTCCCTAGGGTCGTCATTAGTGATGGGGGGATGCATTTTAAAGAAAAGAAACTCACTTCCATACTGTCTAGAGTTGGTGTCCAACACCGGCGTGGTTTGGGGTATCATCCCCAAACTAGTGGTCAGGTAGAGGTCTCTAATCGCGAGTTGAAAGAGATCTTGTCTAAGGTAGTTTCTAAATCACGGAAGGACTGGAGTCTTAAGCTAGATGACACATTATGGGCTTATAGAACTGCCTTTAAGACACCAATTGGTGCATCACCTTATAGGTTAGTTTATGGAAAATCGTGTCACTTACCTGTTGAATTGGAATGTAAGGCCTGGTGGGCAATTCGTGAGCTTAATTATGATCCTAAGTTGTGTGGTCAGAATCGTCTTTTGCAGCTAGATGAATTGGAGGAGTTTAGGCTTAATGCCTATGACAGTTCGCGCATTTACAAGGAAAAGACGAAAAGATGGCATGACAAGAGAATCCTACCTCGGGAGTTCCATGTTGGGCAAAAGGTGCTGCTGTTTAATGCCCAGCTGAGACTATTTCCTGGCAAGCTGAAGTCCAGATGGAGTGGTCCTTATACGGTGACAGCTGTTACCAAATTTGGATCTGTGGAGCTTGAAGATTCCGAGGGGCGTAGATTCAAGGTGAATGGCCAATATGTGAAGCATTACCACGAGGCGACTGAAGCAGACAATCGCGTTGAAGTCTTGCGCTTCGACGAGCTCGACGCGCCAGTTAATTGATGCCAGAAGGGTCGTGCGGGACCTCTTAAACCAGCGCTCTCCGGGAGGCAGCCCGGACTGTTTTCTTGTACTTTTGTTGAACTATTTATTTTTCTTTAGTTTTACGTTGAACGTTGGACGCTGTTTTATGAACCTCCTATGTATTTTCCTTGCTTTTAATGCGTCTTTTGCAGGTTAAAGTACTCGATCGAGCCCTTCTAATGCACTGGTTCACTCGATCGAGTTGTCCCAGGTGCTCGATCGAATGGTTATGACCTCCAGCTGCTGTTTTACGTCTATGGAGCCACTGCTTGACTTTCTTTGACCTCCCATGTTCATGGTCGGTTTGGGGAGGTCCCTCCTTATGACGTTTTGTAAGTTTCCCGACTTCACTTCTCTTTTCCTTTCAGTTTGCATTTCTTTCCCTGTTTTCGGTACAATGAGGGCATTGTACGGTTTGGTTTGGGGAGGTATGCATCCATATCTGTGTCTGCATGTTTTCTTGCATTTCTGCTTCCATGTTTATTATTTCCGCATGCACTGTTGTTTGTATCATAAAATTCAAAAATTTTCAAAATTTTCATGTTTAATTTGAGTCGGAACGGTTGAACATTGACGCTACTTTGAACCCTTACTCGAGCCCTGCATTTTCTTGACATTTAGTTGGCGTGGTCATGTGCATAATCTACGAGTTTTTGTTTCTTCTTTATCTGAACGAATAGACTTGATTCATCTTGTCGGCAAGCTACATTACACTCTGAGGCTAGAGCTTTATAAACTGGTGACATTCATGACCGGTTTCATTTAGGATGTGAGTAGTACTCTCTGTAAGGCATGTAACATCAATTTGCATAACCATGAGTCTAGTCTTCTTAATACCTGTATGCGTTCGGTCTGTGGATGGTGACACGTGTTAGGAGAGGCAATCCCCTTTATTTCATTCTACCCATGAACCTCACATAGCCAAATTGCCTTTTTGTCCTATCAACTACTTTCCATAATACTTCCTACCCTAGCTGAGCTAGTGACGAGTAGTTCTTGGAATGCTTCATTGCAATATGGTTATTTTATCTGATTTCAGAAGATGGTGGAAGAATTGAAGAGAGAGAAGAAAAAAAAAATGCTGAAAAATTAAAAGAAAGAAAAAAAATGCGAAAAAGAAAAGAAAAGTCGAAGAAAAAGAAAGAAAAAAATTACATATGAAAAAGAATAAGAATTGTATAATGATTCACACTCCCATGTCTCACCTATATTTTATGGGGAGTTGACGATTTCCGGTGTTTTGTGAGTTTAGTGCATAATTTTTGCACCGTTTCATCTTGCTGTTATGAGTACGAAGTTGGGATGCAGTCTATATTTGGATCCGTTGTTGCTAGCCTGGCTATTAACCCCACATATCCAAATTCATCTTAGCCCCTTCTTACCCATTACCTCACTTACCCAAATGTAAGTCCTCGGCATGTGTCTTGGTCATTAGTATGGTTGGAATGCATATGTACGGTTGTAGAGACTTTATTCATGTTAATTGCATGCATGTTCTTATAGGTCGAGTTAGGTGAGTGTCTTACTTCTTCCTATCTTTTACATATATACTCGCCTTGTTCCTGATATTGAGTGATGAGCGACCCGTGAGAGTCTGACACCTTTTGAGTCTTGCAAGGTCGACGGTTCAGAAAGTTTGAAACATTAATTTAACTCGTTTGCACTTTTTCACTGCCACTTTGTCATGCTATCGCATAAAATTGGTTCTAGTGGATGATTTGTAGCTGATGCGTTGGTCCCGTTCCATTGTTCACCCTTAGTTTGCATTCATATTTGCTGGGGGACAAGCAAAGGTTTGGTTTGGGGAGATTTGATGCGTGTCTTTTATATAAGGTTTTCACCTCATTTTTACACGCATTTCTGTGCTTTTTATGTAGCATCTGGCTACAAATATCCCCGAATATTCTACTTTGGTCCGTTATTTGTAATTTGCAGAAATTGACCGAAGAGGAGCTAAATCGAGCCTTAATTGTCCCAATTGTATGCATTCATGGAAAATAAGGAGCCGGAGCTTGGAAATCTAATACTTGGAAGACGCATGAGCTGAATTCGGAAAGCGTTTCAAGTTTAACGTGCCTACATAGCTCGATCGAGTGGTCTTTTACTCGATCGAATGCTCTATTTACTCAGGATTGGTCGATCGACCGGTTTAAGGAGTCGATCGAGGTGTTCTTGCAAGAAGTCCTCGATCGAGTGGTTGTTCCTACTCGATCGAGTGATTTGGTGATGATATTGCTCGATCGAGTAGATTGTTCTTACTCGATCGAGGGGTTTCGTGTGCTTTAGCTGATTTCCGCCTAATCATATTATGGGCCTTTGTAATCAGTCCATAGATTAGGTTTTAGAATAGATTTTAGTATAAGACTGAGGGAGAACACTACGTTACTCCTCTCTCTCTTCACTTGGTTTTATTTTTTGGATGACACTTTGTGATTGTTCTTGGATTTCACTCTTCCTCTATACTTTGCTACTCGGATTCGGTATTATCAATCTAATTTATTTCTCAATCTTATTTACTGCTTGAAATCCTTTTCTCTTGTTATTATAATTGCTTAATTGAATCCTTATTAGTTTCATCATCATGGTTGGTCTTAATTATTTGGTTATTGTAATTGTTAATCCGACGATTATGAGTAGCTAATTTCCCTATGCTAAGACTATAGGGGATCCATAATATGAAGGGAGAGTAATCGATTTACTAGGTTAATGCTGGTACCGTCTTTGTTGTTTAAATGCTACAATTAATTGTAATTGCCTAATTGAGTCGACGCAGTTAGTCCCTTATTCTTAGTGAACCTTGACCTGGACCGAAAGGTTGGAAGAGGCAGACTAGTGGCGAACAATAGAGTATTGCAGCGAGGACGAAAGTTAAACTGTTTACACTTTAGGGTGAATTAAGGACCGAAAGGTGACGTTCGCTACCCCTTAGACCGTACTGCATTGACCTGGGACCTAGATTACTCGACCGGATCATTATGGTGAACTGTTTGTCATAGCTATTTTTCCTCTATCTGCTATTCCCGTCCTTTATTTCCTTTCCCTTATTCCTGTTAGTTTAGACAATCACATTTTACAACCCCCCCAATTTGGTTACCTTGACGAACCTAGTTTTAGCCGACAAATTCCTATCTCTCTGTGGATTCGACCCGACTTCCCTAGCTATATTAGTTAGAGCCAGTTGGTATTTTTGACAGGTACGCGACAGACGTGTCAGATGCCAATGAACACGGATGTTCACAGAGATCTGGAGTAAGGGGTGAGGGTACGTATTAGGAAGCTCTTTTAATGAACAGCTAATCAGGCCCGCCTCGATAGCGACCTCTACTAAGGATTAGGGAAATCGTTCATACTCGATATGTCGTCGATTATATGCATGCAATGCAACATCCACAGATTAATCCTAGCATGGTGAAGTAACTAAGTCGGTGAACATGTAATTTAACACTCATTAATGTCGAAGTTGGGTTTAAAATTAATTACATGTGAAAACAAGTAAATAAACCATACAATACAATAAATAAATAACGATAATTAAAATTACAATAATTACAACAGATTAATTGATTTACGTCAAAAATATATTTAAGACGGATAATTTGAGAAAAACAAGAGAAAATAAATTAGGATAACACGGACAGATTAAAGTGATATTGCGGTTAATTGTCGATTAATACGTAAACTAGTGAATTAGGTCAAAGCAAGAACGGAAGTTCAGAGACAGAAATCAACCCGGAACAGGCGCATCAATGCTGCGTCTCTTGGAAGAGGCGCAGTGGTCACTGCGTCTGTTCCTGAGGTGAGTTTTGGATGTAAAGTCAGAACTGCAGGTTATTTACGTTTGTTGGTGTATTTAATGATTGATTATTGATATTTGACTCGGATGAAAGTAATTTAGCATATTATTAACCTATGAAATCATCATAAAAGCGATAAAAACGAATTAAAACTATTCCCTAACCTTGTTCAAGTTTCACCCTTGGCTACACGTAAGTGTATGATCCCTAGCGGAGTCGCCAAACTGTGGACGCGGGCCCACGGGGGCGAAAAGCGAGTAACCTTTTCTGTGCATTTGTGGAGTCGCCACCAATTTATTGTGGGAAATTGGAAACCGTTCGAATACCTCGTTTCATGTCAAGACAAAAAGTAGTGACATGAACACCAAGAACTCGTTACCCTTAGCATTCTATGTCTAGAATGACTCTCGTGGATGCCAATGAACACGGATGTTCACAGAGATCTGGAGTAAGGGGTGAGGGTACGTATTAGGAAGCTCTTTTGATCGAACACCTAATCCCGCCCGCCTCGATAGCGGCCTCTACTAATGATTAGGGAAATTATCTATACTCGATATGTTGTCGATTTATATGCATGCAATGCAACATCCAACGTTTTAATCCTAACATGTGAGAATTAGACTAAGTCGGCAAACACGTAATTTAACATACAATTAATGTCAAAGTAGAAATTAAGGTTGATTACATGTGAGAGCATACAAACAATACAATAAAAGAAATAAAATACAATAATTTAAAATTACAATAATTACATTGGATTTATTGATTTACGTCGAAAATACATTCAAAACGGATAATTTGAGAAAAGAAAGAATAAGTAAATAAACGAACAGATTAAGGGTGATAATACGACTAATAGTTAATTAATACGTAATTAATAAACTAGGTCGAAGCAAAAATAGGAGTTCAGAGACAGAACTTAACCAGGAATAGGCGCAGCAGAGCTGCGTCCTTTGGAAGAGGCGCATCAGTCGCTGCGTCTGTTCCTTGGCTCAGTTCTGGCTGTTAACCGGAATTGCAAATCGTTAATATTCGTTGGTGATTTTAATGCTTGATTATATTATTTGACTCCGATAGAAGTGATTTAACATATTATTTACATGTGATTGGGTCATAAAAACGATAAAACATGAATAAAATTGATTGAGATGAATTATTTACAAGATTAATAGGTTAATTACAAATTAAACAAACTAAACGAGTTAATTAGATTAAACAGATTATTAATGACGAATTAATGATGACGACGATAAATAACAGATGAAAATATATCAAAGATGAATTTTAGAGACTTGATATGGATGAATCGAATCTTTAAAAACCCAAATTGATTTAATGACGAAAACCCGTAAATATGAATTATAAGGGATTTAAGTCGGGATTTTGAAAGATGAATTAATTAATAATTATTAACATGTTAGAATTATCATACTCAAATTATTATGTTGAAAGAAACATGAACAATTGAAAACGAAACAAAAACAATAGGACGAACAAAAGACGAAGGAAGAAGAAAGGAAGCAGGAACTGCGACAGCCTCAGGAAGAGGCGCAGCAGGTGCTGCGTCCCTTCGAAGAGGCGCAGCAGTTGCTGCGTCCTTTCTCGACGTTTGTCTCCTGCTAATCCGTAAAAAGGGTTTGAAACAAGGTTTTATAAATCGGCTTTAAGTATGTTTTCGACGTAAATCTTACAATAATGATTACAAAAATAAAGAACAATAATAAAAGAAGGAGTTACACCCTCAGACTTACATGTTTGACGAAACGAGATTGACTAAGTTAACGTTTAGTGATTGCTGGACTCGAATGTACGACGAAAGTGCCCTCTAGGAGGAATTTAAACAAGATTGATTAAAGTTGATTGATGTGGAGTTGGTCAAATTGGTCGGTCATGCAAAACGAGGCTGGTACTCAGAAAGATCCGAGCTTACGTGGTCGAAAGTTCAAGCACGTAGACGCCAAAAAGTAAGAACGTGGTCTAGAATGCAAAGGGAGAAGAGAAGGCGGACACTCGCGTGCGAAATATATGAGATCGAAGGTCTCTATTTATACTAATCACACGACGGAAATTAGGGTTTTCGGAGAAACTTTAGAAGTGAATCTCGAAAAGATACGAAAAATACGCAGAAAAGGACTGAGAAAGAGGCACAGCAAGCACTGCGTCTCTTGGAAGAGGCGCAGCACCTGCTGCGTCTTTTCCTCGGTGGTTTCCCCCTGCGGAAGAAAGATTTCCGTGTTTCTATTATGGAATAGCGGATTAAACATATTTCCTTAATATTTTGTATGATTATTCCGGGATATATTTTACCAAAGATTAAAAGATTGGAAAATATGGAATAGAAATATCCGGAACATTCCAGAACATTCTGACTCGGCATTTTAAACGGTTATTAGAAAATGAAGACAATTTTTGACCCGGACTCCAAATGTACTCTAATTACTGTCAAAACGACCGTATTGGCGCGTAGATGACGACTATGAGGTAGACACAAGTGTTTGAGCGATCACTTGACGATAAACTTACGAAATATCACAAATCGTTCCGTGTACCAAACATGCTGCCCAATCATCACCGGGTGGTTTGCAGGAGGTGCAGAAATGAGGTATCTACAGATCCCCCACTTTGACTGAGGCTTGGACAAGGCGAATGTCAAAGTATAGCCATCGGGTCAATCGAAGATTACAACTTGACGACTATGGCGACGCGAGGCGGTTCAAGGGGTCTGAACCAATGACCTGTCGTCGGGAACATTTTAGAGTCTGTCGACTATCGGGGAGGGTCGTTTAAAGTCCGTTAGACTACGTAAGGAGGCTCGCCAGCCATAAGAAGAGACCATACCTGAAATTACTTAAAACTCCTTACTCTATCGGACTCCAAGTGGAAACAAAATGCGATATTGGAAGAGGCACCAGGACGTCGGTAGAAACTGTTGGGAGAAATCTGCTTGGGTCGGCTTTCAAACAAACTTTGGAAGAGCTTGGGGTCGATGTTGATCTCCACGTGTTGAGAGGGACAATTGTTTGTCCGTGTACTCTCGTTGGGGGAACATAATTGGGAACTGATCTCCATGTCTCGAGAGGGACGATTGGCTGTCCGTGTACTCTCGCTGGGGGAACAGAATAAAGGTGTGTCGAAACACCTGTCAGAAAATATCCGCTCGTTGTGGCAAGCAAAGTCTTGGTAAAAAATATTGCGACAGTTTGCAGTTGGCTTGGAAATGCGGGTCCAGGCGAAGAATAAATGTCAAATGGACCAAATATACGATGTGTGGTATCAAGGAAGAGGCGCACCAAAGATGGGCCCACAAATAACGAATCTTCAAAAATTGGTTTGGAAGGAAACTGAGGAAGAGGCGCAGCACCTGCTGCGTCTTTTTCTGGGCGCGGCTTTTCTGAGTAAAAACTCGATGAAACACGAGTTTCATTTCACAATTTCGAAACACAAAATCTCAATTACTCTCTCAAATTCCAACCATTTCTCGCCAAAATTCGATCAAAAGCTTGCATTTACCATGACTAATCGAGGTATGTGTATTATTTTTGCATTAATCTTCCGTATTTGATCAAATTGGATCGATAAATTAGGGTTTTCAACCCTAAAAACTCGAAAATATGGGGCTTTTCCCCCATATGATTTTGCCTTGTAAAATTGACTTTGCAAATGGATAATTGCTAGTATAAAGATCATAACCATTTATTTATTTCGAATTTTCGTTGAGTTTTGAGAATTTGAGTGAAATTGTGACGGTCTCACAGCTAAACTGTATATTGCTTCGAAAATAGCCTTAGGATTGCCCATTTGTGATGAAACTTGATATTTGGAATCCTCATATGATGGGTAAACTTCCTACCATTTCGGAATTTTGATTTGTGACGGCTTTTTTCAGGACACTTTTCTAGGGCATAATCGCCGTTATAACGAAATGCTGTCGAAATTCCGACTCGAACCCATGACTAGGCTTCAACTTAGTCTTGACTTGACCCAAATTACCACATGAGCGGACGGGTTTGTGGGAAAAAAATGGCCAAAGATGGCGAGAAAAGAGCGATTTCGGATCATTGAAAACTCGAAAATCCCCTAACTAAGGCTTGTCGTCACTTGACGCGGCCTAAATTCACTTTATTTTTACAGGTGACGAGGCTTCTATGTCTGGGAGAGCTCCCATGGACGTGGATACCGCTCTTGACCCTTCTCATATGCTTGAGGAGGCGTTGGAGCAGGCTTTTACTGCTGCGATGACAGCTGCTGAGGATGAGGTCGTCGAGGAGGAGGCTGTTGAGGAGGAGGAGGCCCCGAGACGGGCCAACATTGGACGAGGTGGTCGCCAGCTGAGGGGAGCACCAGAGTGGGCTGAGACTTGGGACAACAGGCATCTCCTTTGGGCTGCAGAGGGTCACCTGTCCTACAGGACGGTGAAGAGCTTGGTAACTTGAACTCATCACTCTTTCATTCATCTTCTTTCATTTCTATTTGTTGTTCCTTTTCCCTTTCATTCGAGCTAAAGATAGCTCTTGCTTCAAATCAAAATAGGAGGCCGGGAACATCAGATCATTCTCAGGTTACATGACGATGATGGGGGCCTACGAGAGGTTGTCAGCAGAGGAACGGGCCATCATCGAGCGAGGAGCGTTTGGTGCCTTGGTACAGGCTTGGAGGGACATCATGAGGAGGAAGCTACGGGCTAACCTTAGCCTGGTTCGAGCTTTCCTGGACCGGTTTTGGGACATGACCTCTACCTTTCACATGCCTTTCGGTGAGGTTGGGGTCACGTTGGAGGACTACGACATGATTTCTGGCTTGCCGTACGGGACTGAGGTGGTAGAGTGGCCAGAGACAGCCATGAGGGTAGACTCGGCCGAGGCTAGGAGATTGATCGGCTGGAACCTGATGCCGAAGGCTGCTGCGGTGCCCGGGTTGGTGCCTAGTACTTACGTTCGGGATTACTTTGCTGGGAAGACACCGACGTCGGTGGTGATCGATGGGAGGGAGATGGCTCCTGTAACACCCCCTCATACCAAGGTACCTTACCAAGGACTACCCTAGCATGAAAGGCTGTTACCATCTCGGTTTCCCGAGGTTAGTATATCAAAGTTACCAATTCCAAACAACCTTTATTAAAGTATAAAGAGTTAGTGATTACATGTTTCCAACACTAAACCAAAGTATAACTGTGAAAGGTCTAACAACTACAAAGAATGCAAGCTAAGTCTCTAGACGGCGGAAGCTAGACTCGAGTGATGACTCCCCCATGACTGTCTCATAGCTAAACATCTGCGTTACCTGTCACAATCTGCTCACCATTCTCGAATGGATCACCGCAGGTTTTATAAAACAACAACGGGGTCAGTACCGTTCAATCAAGATAAGACAAACAAAAAATATAACCAACTGATCATCCTCCATCCCCGGTCTCCCGATATCACACAGTAACCGACTACACACCGAAGTGTGTAGCCCTGCCAGATTACCCATCGCAATAGGTAATCCTCGCCACCAGTGGGTGACCGCAGCCCATCCCCACCTAGTCCAGCTTATCAACGAGCGACTAACAATCCCTGTCCCTTAATGTGCACATCCCCTCCCATGACGGGTTCCACGGAGGGCGAACTAGGGTGTGAAGCGACTCCCGCAAGTGACTCCACCACAAACACAACATACATAGCCTCACAGCTGTCACAACACCACAACCATTACAACACAACCACACCAACACCATCACCACAACACCCATACTCCGATGATCAGCAGATAACGACAATCACAAAACAATCAAGTCTTAAATCAATGAACAGTAAACTGAGTAGGGAAACCATACCTTAGGAATAAGAGCAATACGGAAACCGAACAATCAGAAAGGCTCCTCTACGAAGTCTTCTCCTATACAATAACCACATAGCACAATTACACAATGCACAATCCCCATTTTTCCCCAATTTCATATATATACAGTAAACCCTAAAAGAACATAAATGACATGGAGAACAAGGACTTACCAACAATAGAATGAAGGATTGAATGCAAGAACTACGATGATTTCACACATATAATGGAGGATTAGGGAATGATTAGGGAGTGGTTAGAGAGTGATTAGAGTAATCGTAAAATAATTAGGGTTAAAATGACGTTTATAAACTGATTCTTAATATTAAATAACCCTAGACACTCCCGCATCAAACCGCTAAAATATTACTCGCCAGACCGGATACTCGGTCGAGTAAAGAGTATACTCGGCCGAGTATCCTCTACTCGGTCGAGTATTTATCATACTCGACCGAGTATTCCTCGGCAGAACCAAAACAGAAGGGGACTTCTCCTGCCACCGTTGGTCCTGGACTGTTGCTGGAGGTATGAACCTCCCTTTCATTTCATTTGATGCAAGTTCATTTCCTTTTCTTATCGAGTCACGAAAGATCATTATTGACTATCTTGCTTTACAGGCGTGGGTGTGCTCCAACTTTTCAAGTCTCGCGCCTAAGAGGACAGAGCCGGTGGAGAGGGCTTATCCCGTCATGAGGGATTGGGTGATGTGTCGTACGAAGAGCCAGCGTTCCTTCCACGACATCTGTCGACGGTACATGAACCCTCTGCAGCTGGACGGCGTGAGTGCCTTCGAGCCACCTTTCTTTGTTTGCTTTTTTTCATTGCTTTCTTTCAAACTGATCGTAGGAATGACCTCTTGTTTGCTTTTTATAGTGGGTGCCCAGGCCTTGGGTGGACTATGCTGGCGCTCCTCCTTTTGTGGCTGAGGTCCTTCGACCTAGGAGCTCGAGCCGGTTTCTTTTGAGGACGTCGATGGGTCCTGTGTGGTACTTGGGCGAGCGTTTGGCTCGCCAGTGCTCCCGAGATGTCTTGATGGTTCTCATCGATCCTCGTCGGACGATGTTCAGGGAGCCTTCCGATGCTGAGAGGGAGGCTGACTTAGCTGACGTCGGTGGCGACGCCCTCCTCCTTCCTGGCGAGGACTACTCAGCGTTCCTCTACGGGAGGTTGACGTACCGGCCAGTCGTGGTAAGCGTTTTACTCTTCTTTTGATTAGTCTTGAAAATACGATGAATGATCATCGATTAATGGAAACCATTTGACTTTGCAGGAGGTCGAGGTGGCGGGCATCGAGCCCTAGATTACCCCGAGACCCTTGAGTACACCGACGCGACGGGGATGACGAAGATCTCCGAGCTGCGCGACTTTGGCATGGCGGTGACAGATGCTGGCTTGGACGAGTGGCAGCATCTGATTCGGAGGGTAAGTTCCCTGGTTTGTATATTGTTGTGTAAGAACACATTTCTTTGAGTTTGTCCAACCATTGAGAATTCATGTTTATTAAAATGCAGATTGCGCCATCCCGGTACGTGGCTTTGTGGAGGGTAGCCAACCGACTGCGGGCTACTGCCATCGAGGCACTTGTTGGCGGTCGAGGACGTGAGGTATGAACCTTCCGTTTATTTCATTTTGAATTTTCGAACTTCCTTTATTGCTTGAAATGATTGACATGAGCCAATTTTGCGTTTGCAGGAAGAGAGCGACCTGGAGCGAGAGCTAGTCCAGTCCCGGGAGGAGACAGCTCGCCTGCTGAGGGAGCTAGAGGTCCGCGACGCCGAGATTGCTGCTCTCGAGCCGAGAGTTGCTGAGCTAGGCGGTGACCAACAGTAGTTTGTCTGTTGTTTTTGTTGTTTTTGGCTGTACTTTATACATTTTGTACATTTTTAGGACCTTCATTTTGGACTTTCGGTCTTTGTTTCGGGCTCGAGCCCCCAGTTTGGTGTACATATTCCCTTTTTTGGTTGTATATATGATGGCCTGAGTGCCTTTGCTGCTGGGTTGCATTGTTTGTACCTGCAGGTTAGCTTTGAACAGGTTTGGTAAATGACGGTTTACGCCGTCATGCTGCCGAAATTTACACAGAAATTCACATAGAATATACATTTGTACACATTGCCTAAATTAGTGCAAGACAACGACTCGAAAATGCGAAAAATTTACTGAAAATGACCGGACGGTAGGGAGGATTACCCCCTAAAAAAAGAAAAAAAAGAAACATATAAGTTTGAAATGTAATATGGAATGGGAGTGAAATGATTCCCCAAAAAAAGAAAATTAAAAAGAAATGTATAAGTGTGCTGAAATGACGAAAATGCCGATATTGCCTTGAAATGCGTGCCCGTGTAATTTAGGAAACGCGAAACATGGTAATTTGACGGTTTTACCAAAATAATAACCCGTATGAATAGAAAATTATTCTTTGAGGAATTAGGAAAGATCCAACGCGGAAAATCACAGAAACAATGCCGAGAAAGAGGCGCAGCAGGAGCTGCGTCCCTTTGAAGAGAGCGCGCAAGTCTTTGCCTGTTCCCCGATGTCCGTCCCTGACAGATTTTAGGAAACAACTTTTAGTATAAATATAGACGTCGAGGGAGGTTTTATTCACATAATTCTTCCATCTTTCTCTCGTCTTATTACATAAAAGCTCTCTAATTAAGCATACATCATGAATACTCTTGAAATCCGTCTGAAAGAGTGGACATATTAGTTCTCTAATGTGGAGACACACGATATGGGTGCCTATAATTTTGGATCGATCTTGAGTTTGAAGCAGATCAAGGTAGTCAAACCGTTCCTCGATGCTTGTCTTGAGTATTGGGACCCGAATTATCACGTATTTGCCTTTCATGGAGGCGATATTTGCCCATTTCTCGAAGAAATTGCAGCGATCGGCGGTTGGGACCCGGAACATTTGCCTGCTATACCCTCTACTTCTTAAGGGTATAAGAACAAATTCAGAGATTTGCTTGGGTTAACGAGAGCTGAGGTTGACTGTCTTGTGACCTCAAAAGGAGTGCGAATGCTGGACTTCATTGATCGATTCATAAACAGGGCAGATCCCACCATTTCTTATGTCGCGAGGCGAAGGGCATTCGGATTTTGCCTACTGCATGTATATGTCCTTCAAGGGCATGTTGATGAGGATTTGAGAGGCGATGCTCGTTATCTGAGCCTGATTGAGCAAATGGAGCTGCGCAGGAGTCCAACTTGCCTGTGTTTAGGAGAGATCCTGTTGGGGTTAGATAACAGGAAAGCCAACCGCGACCTTACTTATTTGGGAAGTCCCATCATTTTGCAGGTAAAAGAACAAGACTCTTTTTTCTTTTTCTTTCTTTTTTTTTTCGTTTTTTTTTCCATTTTTTTTATTTTATTCATTTTTTTTGTTCGTTTTTAATACCTGTTTGTTCGTAGGTCTGGCTTATGGAGCGTCTTCGATTGATCGAGCCCCCAGTTAATGTTCCTGCTTATCATGCTCGCTCAATTGCGATGAGGACTAGACTTTACATGGTGGACTTCACTTGAGTCTGCAACTATTGAGAGAGCAAACTAAAGAGTGATGATGGTCCCCTGATTAGATGGATCATACCATGGTGGCATCTCAAATCTGTCACTGGAGTATCGTCCTTGGATCCTACCCGATCGGTGCGCATTCCTGGCTTGGAATTTATGATATGCATCTTCCTGGAGAGGTTGATGAGGCAGGTTGGATTGAAGTAGACGATTCCGAAGCTTGATACTGTCCCGCAGACTGCTATAACGCTTACCACTGAGAGCCGAAGAGAATGGGCCATCAAATGGGCTCAAAGAAACGTGTGGTTCCTGAATTCTTCTGTTAGTGCTCTATGGCTGTCTGATTCCTATATGCGGTGGAGAAAAGCTACTACTCCGGAGGAGCGGGAGAGATTGAGGAAGCGCGAGCCTATTGACTACAAGGTTCGTGATGTAGAAAAGGAGAAAGAGAAGCATCTGACTGAGGGAGAGGAAGAAGCCGGGTTTCGAGTTGTTCATCCTCCGAAGAAACCGAAGACTTCTCCTGCCGTGGAAAAGGTGGTTGACAAGAATGGCAAGGCTAGACCGCGAGAGAGACCGTTGGTGATTAGGTCTGAAGTGGCGCAAGAGCGTCCGGCTCTAGGGCGAGACAAGAAATATGATAAAAATGACAAAGGCAAAGGGAAGATGGAAGAATAGCCTAAGTCTTTATTATTTATTATTATTATTATTATTGTTTGTAATAAGAAGGTGGGGTTTTTAGAATCCTAGCCTATTTTTTTTAGCTTTATTTATATTATGTAGCGTATTATTATTAAAAGAAATGAAATAAAAGAGGTTGATTGGTTATGAAACCGTTGTAATTTTCTATTATTATTCTTGTCGAATTCCAAATGCATATGCAAATGTCCTTCTCTTTACATTTAAAATAATGGGTTGTATCCTGTGAAGGATTGCCTACGTATTCATTTTAAAAAAATGAAATCAAACCCTTGCGCGTAGTTCAAGTAAATGTAAAAGTATAATTGTTCTAAGCAAGAGCTTGTAATGAACTAGAAAATAAGCATGAGCTTTTTACTTACTCCTAAAGTGCGATTCAGTTTATTTGATGATATGAGGATGACAAATTGTCAGAATGCAAGAGCAAGGTGATATTAGCTTTATTTTAGCTTGGCCAGGGGCCGTTTATTTCGTGCCACAGGAGCGACACGTGGGGTTACGCGAGGCGCGTTTTGTTCCTATTCTAGGCATAGTAACGTTTCAATTGGTCGAGGTTTGTCGGGTTGGCAAATTCATTCCCATCTAAGTCTGTGATCCTAACCTCACCCCTTGGAAGTATGGACTTGACTAGAAATGGCCCGGCCCAGTTGGGTTTGAATTTTCCTCGTGGACCGACACGTAAAAGAGCTCTAATTGATTTGAGGACCAAGTCTCCTTCTTTGATGTTCCTTGGCTTAACCCTTTTGTTGAAGGCTCGTTTGATACGTGCCTGATACGTTTGCACATTATGTAATGCCCGCAATCTTCGTTCATCCAGGAGGATGGGTTCTTCATATCTATCCCTCTTCCACTTGGCTTCTGGGATTTGACTTTCGAGTAAAATACGCAAGGATGGTATTTCTAGCTCGACTGGTTGTACGGCTTCCATGCCGTAGGTCAAATAGAAAGGAGTGGCCGCAGTGGGCGTCCTAACAGATGTACGGTATCCCCATAAAGCAAAAGGTATCTTGCTTGGCCAATCTCGATAGTTGCCAATCATTTTCTTGAGGATTGTGACAACGTTCTTGTTTGCCGCCTCTACCACGCCATTAGTTTGTGGTCTATATGGCGAGGAGTGGTGATGCTTGATTTTGTACTTGGCTAGCAATTACTCAGTCTCAGCCTAGAAATGTGACCCATTGTCACTAATGATCTCATGTGGGCAACCGTATCGACATATGATGTTGGTTTGTATGAACTTTGCCACGTTTTTGGATGTGAGACTAGTGTAGGAAGCCGCTTCTACCTACTTGGTGAAATAATCGATTGCCAGTAGAATGAAACAGTGACCTCCTGTTCCGGCTGGAGTGATCTTTCCGATGATGTCAATTTCCCAAGCAGAAAATGGCCAAGGAGATGTCATTGTATAGAGTAATGAAGGAGGGACATGTTGCACATTCCCGAAGATTTGACAGTTGTGGAAATGTCTGACATATTTGATGCAATCGGATTCCATTGTGGTCCAATAATATCCCAAACGTGTGATTTTCTTTGCCATCATGGCTCCACTCATGTGAGGGCCACATTCTCCATCATGGACTTCTTCCATCACTTTCCGTGCCTGTGAATGATCAAGGCAACGTAGGATCACACCAAGAGGTGTTCTTTTGTATAACTCTCCATGCATGATGACGTATTGGGAAGCTAGTAAGCGTATAGCGCGTTGTCCCCTCTTCCGGTGGATAGGTGATGTTGAGTTTGAAGTTCAGGATTGCTTGGAACCAATGTTCCTCCGTAATTTCTTCTTCAACTGTGATTTGGTGCACATAAGCCGGTTCTGACCGTCGTTCGATGCATAAAGGCATTGCTACCATATTATCCGGCATATTAATCAAAGATGCAAGTTTTGCAAGAGCATCTGCAAATTGATTTTCCTCTCGAGGTAGATGTAGGTAGGTTACTTGATCGAAGAAATGGGTAACTTGGTCTATTCTGGCTTGATAAGGTGCTAGGCTTTCACTTCGGATTTTCCAAGATCCCGTAATTTGGTTGATGATCAAAGATGAATCCCCATGTACTCGAAGATTCTTGATGCCTAAACCTACTGCTGCTTGTAATCCAATGAGGCAAGCTTCATATTCTGCCGCGTTATTTGTCACCTCGAAGTCGAGTTTGACAGAGATTGGTGTATGCTCGCCTTCAGGAGAAATGAGCAACACTCCTATTCCAAATCCTCTCAAGTTCGATGCCCCATCAAAATAAAGGTCCCAGGAGTTATTATCTGTTTGGAGTATATCTTCATCCGGAAATGACCAGGTGTCTATTGTTTGTGCATCATTGATGGGATTTTCTGCGAAGAACTCGGCAACGGCATGCCCTTTTATAACTTTCAGAGGTACATACTTAAGATCGAACTCTGAGAGCATCAAGGTCCATCTTGCTAGGCGTCCATTAAGAACGGGTTTCTCGAAGAGGTATTTTACAGGATCCATTTTGGAGTATACTTTGACGGAGTAGCTAAGCATGTAATGGCGTAGCTGCTTCGTTGCCCACACAAGAGCGAGGCATGTCTTTTCGAGTGGTGTGTATTTGCACTCATACTCCAAGAACTTCTTACTAAGGTAGTAGATAGCTCTTTCTTCTTTTCCTACGGTTTGGGCTAGCATGGCGCCCATGGTCAAGCTTTCGATTCATCGTGAGATATAAACCAAGAGGTTGATCTCGTTGAGGTGGCATGAGCACTGGTGGCTTGGCTAGTATCTCCTTGATTCGGTCGAATGCCTTCTGACAGTCATCATCCCACATGGTGTGATCTGTTTTCTTTAGCTTTTTTGAAGATAGGTTCACAGATCATGGTGAGTTTCGATATGAATCGACTTATGTATTGAACATTACCTAGGAATCCTCTAACTTCTTTCTCCGTTTGAGGTTGCGGCATTTCGATTAGGGCTTTGATCTTGGAAGGGTCTATTTCTATTCCTCGTTAGCTAACAACGTATCCCAGGAGTTTACCAGATGTTACCCCGAATGCGCATTTCTGAGGGTTGAGTCTCATGTTGTACTTTCGTAGCCTTGAGAAGAATTTGCAAAGGTTCGCAATGTGCCCCCCTCTATCCTTGGACTTGAAGATCATACCATCTACGTATACCTTAACTTCTTTACGCATCATGTCATGTAAGAGCGTAGTTGCGGTGCGTTGGTACGTAGCTCCGACATTGATTATCTTATGCATATCTTCTACGGTCATCTTGATCTGGTTATATCTTGCGTATCCATCCATAAAGGACAATAGCGCGTGATCTGCTGTGTTATCCACCAATATGTCGATGTGTGGTAGAGGAAAGTCATCCTTGGGACTTGACTTGTTTAAGTCTCTGAAGTCAACACAAACCCGTATTCTCCCATCCCTTTTGCGTACGGGTACTATGTTAGCTACCCAGTCTGAGTACTCGGAAACTTTGATGAACAAGGCTTTGAATTGTTTATCGACTTCTTCTTTGATCTTAAGAGCTCATTCTGTCCTCATTCGACGAAGTTTCTGTTTTACGGGTTTGAAACCTGGTTTAATTGGGATTCTATGCTCTGCAATGTCCCTGTCGATCCCTGACATGTCTTTGTAGGACCAAGCAAAAACGTCTTTGAACTCGTGTAGGAGGTCTATGAAACTGGCCCTTTCGGTAGAGCTCAAGGTCGTCTCTATTCTAAGTTCTTGGGGTTCTAGTTCGGTTCCTACGTTGATGGGTTCAGTATCTTCCATTACTGGTCCCCCTTCCCCCTCTTGCAGTATTTCTTTGGCTATGTAGGGAGGTATTTCGATAGAGTCTGGGTCTGGGTCATCCTCATTATCATCGTACACAGAATTGCATTCAGAATAACACAAAGAGTAAGCAGAACCTGATTTATTCATATTAAAATTTGAGAAAAGTTGAAACAAAGAAGCCATCTGTTCTGTAGTCAGTGGCGGTAAGGGGACAGCCGTTGGGACATGTCCCAAACTACTGCTACTACTTGATGCTAAGCTAGGAGAAACAAGGGGAAAGGGAGTGACGACAGGAGGAGACTCTCTAGGGACTTCTCTAGACTCCGACTCTGGCTCCAACTCTGACTCTGACTCGAACTCATCGTTTTCTGGTTCTCCTTTGAACATCTCTCCTTCTCCAGTGGTGAGCTTGAAGAGTCTTACTTGATTGTTTGTCCACTTGATCGACTTTCTCCATCCTTTCTGCTGATTTGAGTTGGTTTCTTTGATCAATGCGGTAGGGTTGAAATGATCGTCTTGAAGTATCATGGTAATGATCTCATCCTGCGCGGCTCTAACAAATCGATCTTCTCCAAATAGTAGGCTAACAGCTTGTTCGTCTGAGCAAGGTGCTTGACGAGTCTTGATGGTAGGAACCGTTTCTGGAGGAATGAAGTAGCAATCATGAAAGATCTCGATTCCGGCCAACTTCCTTTCGAGATAGTGCCAAGGTTCGGGAAATCCATGAAAGAGTTCTTGACATCCTTTCCTAACGAAGTATCCATTTAGGGTAGGGAGATAGGGTCGCATTTGGATTCCCACGTTCTTACAGTTTTGAACTTGGGCGAGCATCTCGAGAGCTTCCTCTTTAGTGGGTTTGTACCCTAATCCAAGTGGTATCCTTTGTGAGTTGCCTTCTTTGTAGGGTGCAAAGGTGTTCCTTCGGATTGGATTCAAAGGCATTCCCGGGAAGTATCCCTGGGATTTGAGTATGTGGTTGACCACCAAATTAGAGTAGGGATTGAAGTACAAAGGCTCCAACTCGCTTTCTATGACGTTTATGCTATGGAAGCCCCCAAGTTCATATACTGGATCCGCAAGTACTTGATTACTTGACCTCTTTTCTATTACTGCCCTGATGAGTGATGAAGTGATTGTCACCACTTTACCATCTAGTGGGATCCTGATCTTCTGGTGGAGGGTGGATGTTTCCGCTTTGGAAGCGTGAATCCAAGGTCTTCCCAGAAGTATGTTAAAGGATGGTTCAATGTCCACTATTTGGAAGTTGACCTTTCGTTCAATCGGCCCTGTGGCTATGGTCAGGTTAACAAGTCCTACCACTTTTCGCCGTGTACCATCATATGCGCGAACACCTTGGTTGGTAAGGGTCCAATCCGACTCTTTCATGCCCAATTTGTATGCCGTTTTCAAGGGTATAACGTTGACTACCGAGCCATCATCTACCAAAGTCATTGGCACATTCTTCTTCAAGCAAATAACAGTGATGTAAAGAGCCAAGTTGTGATTAGCACCAAAGGGTGGCAAGTCTTTGTTGGAATATGTGTCCTCCGACAATAATGCGATCACAACTGTTGATCATGATGATCACATGTTTAAGTCTCATTATAAAGAATACAATTGGGAAGTAATATTTTACTGTCAACTGGTCCACACATATCGGTAATGATTGGCTGACTAGAGTTTGACATTACTGTCGTGCGACGGTGGTGATCAGTTGATCCCCTAGGTCATACCTAAAGGGAAACACTCTTAATTGATCAATTAATTGATCGTATAACGTTACGAGTCAATTAAATTATTTAAAATTGACCGACGATTTTGGAAGTAATATTTACGTGTCTCATTGAAATTTGTTTAAATGAGATACGGTCTAAGTAATCGAATTGTTTCATTACTCAGATGAAATTATTGTTTAAGGAAACAATTTAAATTGAATGAATTATTATAAATACAAATTGTTGTGATTTATAATTGGTAAAATATTTTGGTACGAGTAATTATGAATTACTAGGTCGATTTTTGTATATGACGTATTTTTATTAATACGTTGATTTTTAATATGTTAAAAATACATAACAATTTTATGTGACATGTGACATGTGACATATTGACAAATTGACAAAAATAAAATGGATTCCATTTTACATATGTGCCGAAATGAAGAGGAGTTTTAGGATTATATTGTGTTGATTATGTTAGTGGTAAACATGATCATTACCTACTAAACTAGCCATACAAAACCTAGTTGTCATTGTGAAAACAAACTCAAGCATGCATTGGTTCCCCTCTCTTCCCTTACCCGGTTTTTCACAAGAGCAAAACCAAGGGTTTTGCCTTATAATTTATGATATACACAAGATAACATTTTAGTGTATTCATTCATTCATCATCTATCAAAAATATTTTAGAGAGATAAAAATATTTTTCTTCCTTCTTCTCCTTCTCCTAACCGGTTTTAGGAGACCAAAACCAAATATTTTTGGGTCAATTTTTATGCTAAATTAATATTGTTCTAGTATACATATTATTAATTTAATTAAGAGTTTGGTTTGGGTATTATACTTTGGGAGGGATCCTATACTTGGATCCTAGTTCATCCATTGAGGAAAGCACAAGAACAAGAGAGAAGGAGATCTCTCTTGTGCCCAAATAAACCGAAATATCAATGTAAGATAGAGATTTCTTCTTTAACTATTTTATTGTTTGCATGCATAAGATCACCATTTAATTTTATGACAAATTAACATAAAACATATATGAATATGTTGAGTATATAGATCTACTTTTCCTTCAATCGGTATCAAGAGCCATGGTTGTTTGCATGCAAATCGGTTAAAAGTTTTTCCGAGTTATACGATTAACATATAAAACTTGTTTAATTTGTGTTATTATGATATATCACGAAAATCATTATGCATGTTAAAGTTTCTGGTCCTAAAATATTTTTAGGATATTTTGGTTAATTTATGGATTTTTATTGTTCATATTATATAATAATGGCATTAAAATATGATTTTATGAATAAAATGTCATTTTCGGACTAAAATTAGCTAAACTTCGAATTTTCCAGTGATTTTTGGATATGTTATCACATATATTATTTTGCGATGACCTGTACATTTTCATAATTTTTGGACTTCTTATGCTCGAAAAATGGATTTTTCATTATTAAAATCGGATTTAGATGAAAAATAGGTTAATATGAGATAAATTTCGAATCTGGTCATAGAAAATTTAGTATGTTGTCACATGAAATTTTACAAGATGTGTGTAAAATAATAGGCTATATTGAAGTCTTTATGCATGATTTATGATTTTTTTGAAGAAAAATAGCATAAATAGTGACTTAATTAGTGAAATATTAATAAAACATACTCCATGACTAGGAAAAACGTCACATGTTGCATTTTATTATCTTTTTCAGATCTAAAATTGAAAAGTTGATGAATATAATTTTTTCTCATGTTTTTAATGATTATTTTTGTTAAAACCGATAAACCGCAACATTGTTTTTCCGGATAAATTTCGAAATATTTAACCTAAATTTTTGAAAATTATGAGGGTCATGGTATTTTTTCCAGAATGTTCATGAGGTTAAATTTCAAATTTTGAATTTATTTGAATTTTTTGTGATTTATTTGAAGTTTATAGCATTTTATTGTATTTTTAAGTCCATTAATGAACAAATTTTAGAAATATGAGTTAATTATGGTCAAATAATGAGTGAAGACTAAATTTTGAGTCCTAAGAGGTTAGGGTAATTAACTTATGCATAAATATGAATTTATGTAATTTTTGTGATTATAAAACGTTGAATCACGCAAATCCGTAAAAACCGTGTAATATACGATATTGGCTACTTAAAGGCGATTTAGCATAAAATTGGGCATGTTCATACATATTATAATGCTGCATTTTATTTATGATTGTCATAATTTTATTTTATGTAATTTTACTTAGTATGGTCTTAGTTTTTTAATTGGTATTACCCGAAATGTATGGGAATATCGATTCGGTTGTAATTTATTGTGATCTCGTATCACCGTTTTGTAATTTAATAGATTTATTTTATTTTAGTTACAAATGTATAATAGGAAATTATGTAATTTGTTATGTAATTTTATTTATTTCGGAGTTCCCAAAGACGGATTTCTTCAAGATGGCGATACATAAAGACGGTGTTACCTCGAGATGCGTGCCACAACCGAATTTCAAGGGACCAATGGAGTTGGTTTCCGAATATGTAATAGTTAAATAGTTTTTCTATTTTAGGAAGGCTATACTAGGATTTATTTTATGCTTTGCATTTTATTTTATGTCGCATGCATTGCTAAATCGCCATAACTAAAACATGCATTATCTTCTATCGAGTTTATCGACCGTGTCAATTAGAATTATCGTAGTTCACTGCTTTAGTTCACTTAAAATGTGATAGATAATAAATTGACATGACCTCTCGCTAAAATAATTAATTGAGACTTAGCCTTACCAAGTAGTAGAAACCATGAAAACCTATTTCGCGAGGGAGTGCACTCGGCCCTACCAGGGTACAAACCTTGTTACGTAGGGGAAGTGGGTGATGAATGTTTATCCACCGAGTTCATGTTAATGAGGGTTTCATCGGCCATACCGTGCCCAAGTTGATGTGGATTTGGATCATGGACACATTTATTCGAAATTTGGATTGAGCTCAACGGAAGTATTCGTGACCGTAGTCGCATGTGTTCCGGGCTATAGATAATTATTAGAGTAATTTTATCGACCAAGAGTTCTAAAAGTAGAATCGATTAAACGTTAATCCACCGAGTTATATTGATAATGGATGAATCGGCCCTACCGTGCCTAAGTCGATATGAATTTGGGTCTTGGAATCATTTATCTAAGTTGGATAGAGGTCACTAGATAAATGCAATAAAACTTGTTTAAATTAGTTTTTACGAGTATTATTATTAAAACGACATTTGTTTTACTCCTATTTTGTTTTGTAGACCACTTATTTTTCTCATAACATATGGCTACACCAAACCTTAACGCCACGCCTCTCGCTAATTCATCATGGCTCCGATCCTTCATGGATCGATGTAAACTTGAAAAGAATGGGTCAAATTTCTCCGATTGGGATGCCCAACTCAAATTAGCCGCCCAAGGTGACGACAAGCTTCGTTACCTTACCGAGGCCTCTCCACCCGAACCTACTACTAGGTCGACCGCCGCCACTAGGGAAGCATATGAGGCTTACCATAAGGAGTCCGCCGCAATGAAAAATGTGTTGATCTTTGCGATGGAGTCGGATCTCCAAAGGAGAGCTTTTAAGATGGGCACCGCTAATGAGATTTACTCCAAGCTTGTGACAATGTTTTCACAAACTCCGCGGATCGTCCAATATGAGGCGGCCGCGGCATTCTTTGATCTCGACTTCAACGAGGGCCAAAAGGTTAGCCCTCATGCGCTCAAACTTATGGAGCTAGTCGAGACCTTGAAAATTCAAAAGGTTGAAATCCCCAAAGAACTCATTGTAGATAGGATTCTACACTCCTTATCCAAAGTCAAAGCGTATGTTCAATTTCGGGTAAATTTTAACATGCAAGATAAGGATGTGTCTCTTGAAGAATTGCACAAGTTACTTGTGCAAGCCGAAAGGGACATGGGGTTAAATGTGAACCCACCCAAGGATGTGCTTAACATTAGCACCAAAAGCAAGGGGAAGTTCAAGAAGAATGGGAGGAAGGGTAAGAAACAAGCTCCCAATTTCACCAAAGCTAAGACTTATGAAGCTAGCACTTCAAAAATCAAGAAGGGTCCTCTTGATAAATGCCATTATTGTAATGGTGTTGGACATTGGAAAAGAAATTGTTCCAAATACCTTGGTGATATTAAGGCTGGAAAGATTACTCCAGTAGGTAAATGACTATCCTTTCTTTTATGTTTCTATTTCAACTATGGTATTGTGATACAAAGTTGTGATAATGTATCTTCCTTTTATTGTAAATAGGGCCTCCACCAAGCAAAGACAAGGGAAAAGAAAAGCAAGTTTGAGAAACCATCAAGAAGCTAGGAATAGCTTTCATGGAGCTTCGCTTTTTATTGTCTTATTTTAATTATGTTTTGGATTTTAGAACCTTTAAGTTTCCGTGTTCGACATGGAAAGGTATTTTGGATAATTGGTTGTATTTTGGATAATGGTGGCTTGGTTTGCAACCCAAGTCACCCGTTTTATCATTTTATCCTTGTTCTAAAATTCGTATTTACATGCTTGCTCTTAGAAACATATGATTATTCACTTAAATTGATCTAATAGACAACTATAATGATTGGATTCATTATACGTCCACATGCTTAAGGCTTGTGTATGATCATTTATAAAGTGATATTGAGTCTATGAACTCTCTTAAAGGAATGTCAATCACCAAGTACACTTCAAAATCTAAAAATATTAGTCAACCTATGAGATAGTTCTCCTTATACTTCAAAATCATTATTTTTGTCTCATATGCTATCTTTGAATCTCTAGTGTATTTATTCTAAAGATAGAGTGGGAGAAAAATATGGACACAACTCACAACAAGATAAGTTTGTGTACTTGTGTAAATGAGATCTACGCAAGGAAGAGTGATTTGAATGAAGGTATATCTATTTATATAATATACCCAATAGATGAGATCTATGGTCTCAAATAGTTCTATATAACTAAAGAGACCAAGTGAAGTAATCATAAGAGTATGTTCTCAAGATAACTACACGAGGAGACCAAAAGAAAGTTTTGGAACAAGAATGACTAATATAAAGTCTAAACAAGAGTTTTGACTAGTTTATGATAAATTTTGACCAATAGTTTCAACTTTATTTAAGAGCCTAAATGAATCAATGTAACATCCTAGTAATAAACGAGATTTATGACTAGAGGTTGCAAGGATTGATATACCAATATCCTCATATTGCTAAGTTAAAGTCATTACTTAACCACATTATGAAAATAAATTGGTTAAAACCTCCTTCTGAAAGGGATATTTTGAAGGACGTATATTAGATATTATTTATATTTAATAAATGACATTGTCACGCATCATTATGACATGAATGTGTTAGAGATTAAAAATCTCTTATCCATAAGGTTAAAAATGAGACCACTTCAAAATAGGTATTTTGAAAGGATATGATGGGAACATATATGGTTTTATCTCAAATAAAAGCAATATAATGTCTCAATTGAGTAGTCAATTGCGAATCAAGTGGGAGTTAGAAATTATCATGTGAAGACATGGAATTTAGTGGGAGTAATCATCTTATATAAGTTTATAACTCATCACTCATTGAAAAATGACGAGCTAATACCTTCCTTCACAGAGGAAGATTTGAGTTTTCAATTCTGGATAAAAATGGACCATGATGAATCCAACTAAATCATGAGATGTTGGATAAGTATTGTAAGATACACATCGAATCAACGAGATACGTAGGTTATTCATTTAAATGAAAATGGAATTGCCATTAGCAGTCATGGTCGTTCCTTGAACCTAAATATAGTTGATAACATGATTAAAAGTTACTAATGTTTCCGCCATTAGAATAATCATGCACATGTCCAATTATGAATCATATGCATAAGAGCATGATGAATCATTGGTAAGCCATAATAGAAACGTCATGAATTCTCAAGAAGAATTCAATGAGCGATTTCGGTGTTTGACAGAATACTCTGTTATGTGTCAAGAGGTTGCACATATTATAGAAAATCCGAACACACGTAAAGATTTATGAAAATCCTAAACTTTTCAAGCCAAAAGGAGAAATAGGAAGTTTGGAAAGATACTTAGTTGAATAAGAAGTTGCTCAAAACTAATCTTTCCTAAATATGCTAGGACTTATGAGAAGTGCTAGGCTAATCATCTTGACAAATTGTTGCAAGACTCTACAAAACATATACCTAGTGCATTGTGTGTGGATGGAGTACTTGATCAGTACAAGTTATATCATTCACCACAAATTCGTTCGTTATGTGATAATCGATAAGGAAGTTCTTTCAAGATAAAGAACCGAAACCAAGGTCGGGAACCTTGATGTGTACTTGGTAAGGTTCATGCTATGAGTGATAACATGAATTTAAAGGATAATACGATTAAGAAGTTTGAACACATGGACACGTGACATGTTGAACTTCTATTGCAATCAACAAGTGTTTACACACTTACGATATGCATCACAAGGTTGTAATATGGTATTGACTACCCGAGTGTGATGTCTACATTTGTCGTTTGAGTTTTTTATTAACTCACCTTATACTTTGTTACATCCAACGGGTTGTAGAGACAATTGAACCCCGTTTAAGTGAACACGGATTAGCATTGTATTTGCCCATAGTTACTTACATGAGGTGACGTCTCGAAGTGACTAGAGTGTGATGCGATTGATGGCAAGTTCAAGTGCCATAAAGTCATATGAGAATGACTAGTCGATCACATAGGCGGACTGTTAGGAACATTTTGTCGGGCCTTATGACCGCTTATAGAGTTCTGGCAAATTTATATAGCCTGGTCGTGGCGAGAGCTGCTATAGTATTCAAATGAGTCGATTCTTTTGACTAAAGACTATTCGCCTAAGATGGCACATTTTTCGAGATTAACTTTGATTTGTGTTACTACGACCTTCGTAAATGGGGTCAAATGGGCATATTTTGGGTTATGATGGTCGTGGCTAGTCGAAGGGAATGAGTGCGATAGGAATTGTCCACCCCTAGTCAGGGTTATAACAATATCTCAGGGCCACTCGAGGAGTAATGAACTGGAAATGCGTGGCCACACTCGGAATGTATCCATGGTGGATAAATCCGATCAATCAGTTATTCTCCCGATCGAGGAAACCACTCTCGATATGATCACTTGCAAGTACGACCTGAAAGACACCTTGCATTGAGTGGGAGATTGTTGGAATATGTGTCCTCCGACAATAATGCGATCACAACTGTTGATCATGATGATCACATGTTTAAGTCTCATTATAAAGAATACAATTGGGAAGTAATATTTTACTGTCAACTGGTCCACACATATCGGTAATGATTGGCTGACTAGAGTTTGACATTACTGTCGTGCGACGGTGGTGATCAGTTGATCCCCTAGGTCATACCTAAAGGGCAACACTCTTAATTGATCAATTAATTGATCGTATAACGTTACGAGTCAATTAAATTATTTAAAATTGGCGGACGATTTTGGAAGTAATATTTACGTGTCTCATTGAAATTTGATTAAATGAGATACGGTCTAAGTAATAGAATTGTTTCATTACTCAGATGAAATTATTGTTTAAGGAAACAATTTAAATTGAATGAATTATTATAAATACAAATTGTTGTGATTTATAATTGGTAAAATATTTTGGTACGAGTAATTATGAATTACTAGGTCGATTTTTGTATATGACGTATTTTTATTAATACGTTGATTTTTAATATGTTAAAAATACATAACAATTTTATGTGACATGTGACATGTGACATATTGACAAATTGACAAAAATAAAATGGATTCCATTTTACATATGTGCCGAAATGAAGAGGAGTTTTAGGATTATATTGTGTTGATTATGTTAGTGGTAAACATGATCATTACCTACTAAACTAGCCATGCAAAACCTAGTTGTCATTGTGAAGATAAACTCAAGCATGCATTGGTTCCCCTCTCTTCTCTTACCCGGTTTTTCACAAGAGCAAAACCAAGGGTTTTGCCTTATAATTTATGATATACACAAGATAACATTTTAGTGTATTCATTCATTCATCATCTATCAAAAATATTTTAGAGAGATAAAAATATTTTTCTTCCTTCTTCTCCTTCTCCTAACCGGTTTTAGGAGACCAAAACCAAATATTTTTGGGTCAATTTTTATGCTAAATTAATATTATTCTAGTATACATAATATTAATTTAATTAAGAGTTTGCTTTGGGTATTATACTTTGGGAGGGATCCTATACTTGGATCCTAGTTCATCCATTGAGGAAAGCACAAGAACAAGAGAGAAGGAGATCTCTCTTGTGCCCAAATAAACCGAAATATCAATGTAAGATAGAGATTTCTTCTTTAACTATTTTATTGTTTGCATGCATAAGATCACCATTTAATTTTATGACAAATTAACATAAAACATATATGAATATGTTGAGTATATAGATCTACTTTTCCTTCAGTCTTCATCCGAGAAAGTAACAGGGTTACTTAGCTTTGGTGATTCTTGGAAGACCAAGTTGACTACGTCATCGGGTGTGGAATTATGTGCCACATTTAGTTTGGCCAAGGCTTACAGTAAAGCTTGGCAATGTGGGAATGAGCTTGCAACTAGTTGCCAGACTGAAAGATCAGCCTTTGTCTTCTGTAGTTGCTTTAGCAAATGGTCAGTAGAGGTATCTTTGTTATCATTTGGTGTGACAACGTTGGTTGGACCATTCGCTATGGGACCATTTTGAGAAGTTTTTTGGTATGGACGTCCCGAACGATTAAGGTGGTCCACATCTTGATCCTCACTATTTTGGACTATTTCCTCACTGACTTTGACTAAATAGTGTTCAGTGAGATACTCATCTTCATCATCGTCGGTCCATACTCCATTGATAGTAGCAAGTTCTCTCATCCTTATGATCTCGGCCTCCAATTGGATAATTTGGTCGACTAGTTCATCAACCACGGCTACTACTTCTTGCATTGTAGCATTTTGCGAGAAACTTAGTGGCGCACGTTCTTTGGGTGTTGTATTGGGATCACGGAGGGTTGCCACTACACTTTCTAGTTCCGAGACTTGCCTATTCACACTCTTTGCCCATGCGATGAAATCGGTGATGGTAGGGGAAATGGTGGAGTAGTTCCCTTCACTCTCTATTGCGTGAATTTCATCTTCGACTGGAGAAATGAGGTGTGAACAATCAAAGGTAGATTCTTCACTTGTAATCACCAGAATTCCAAGAAGATTATGAGTGTTGTTGGGCATGCCTCCAGGCGGTATTGGTAGGCGACCGTCTTCAATCATGTCTTGAAATACATGTTTTAGGTTGTACCATTTTTCTGTATCATGTCCCTTACCTCTATGATATTCGCAATACGAATTCTCGGCCCAGAACTTGGACTTCTTTTCTTGTTCGGGCGTAGGGCCTATGGATTGAAACTTACCTTGTTTCATCAACCTTTTTAGAGCATTGGAGTATGTGTCCCCAATATTAGTGAATTTTCTTGGTGGGGTACTCTTCTTAGATGGCTTGAGAAGGTTAACTTCATCAGTCTTGCTAGTAGAGCCGTAAGAACGACTTGTTGAGTCTTGATATCCACGACCTACCGTTTTGGACAAGAGCCCTTTACGGATGTCATCCTCGATCCTTGTTCCTAGTACAGTTAAGTCTTTGAAGGTCTTAATGTTTTGTACCTCAAATGACTTGCATAAATAGGCTTTAAATTGTCCACGAATTTCTCCACGAGGGTAGCTTCATCTGGACGTTCAACAAGTTGGGTACTAGTCTTCCTCCACCTACTTAGGAAGTCGGTGAAACCTTCTTTGTCATTTTGGGTAAGAACCTCTAAAGTGCGCATATTGACTTGGATTTCGGCATTATCCGCATATTGCTTAGCAAACTCAATTGCGGCGTCGTCCCAGGTAGCAATCTTCTTGTGTTCTAGAGAATAGAACCATTGTCTTGGGATAGTGTCAAGAGATGAAGGAAAGACCCTTAAGAACATCTCGGGTTTAATGCCTTTGATAGACATATAATCCTTGAAAGCACGGATATGGTTCAAAGGGTTTTGATGCCCCTTGAATTTAGGGATATCCGTCATGTTGAAGTTGGTTGGCAACTTGGAATTTACGGCTTCATACTTGCGATTATTTTCCCTATAGATATCATCTCCTTTGAGATACATCAATTGTTCCTCTAAGTATTGGAGTCGTTTCTCAGCTGTAGTCATACCTACGGGAGGGTTAACCTGATGTGATCCCCTAAAAGGATTTTCATCTCCGAAGTTATTCACAAATTCATCAGACACTTCACTTTCTCGAGGAGGCAACCTCGTTTCCACAGCAACTATCTGGCCTTCGATTGTGTCGAGGCGATCATACACTTGGTTTTGGGTGACTTGGAGACGAGTTAGCGCGGCTAGGATTTGATCATTACCATTCAGGAGTTGGCTGTTGCTCACGTCGCTTGTGTCGGGCATCTTGGAAACTGAACAATAGATCGACAACGAATCAAAACACGATCGACCATTCTAGCACACTTACTTGGAAAAAATGTTTTGACTTGTGGAGTGGGAGTGTGCCACTCGTGTTAAGTGAGTTTTTGAAGAAATGACAAAGTTTGAAAATGTTGGTCCTAGTCAACTATAGTGTAGTTGTAGGAGTGGACTCGAAGTGAGGTTTTGAAATGGGCTTTGAGGCCTGAATTTTGACTCGACAATTGGACAGAGTTTTGACTGTTTTTGCGCTAATATTAGGCCCATTTTCAAATTTTTTTCATTTTGAAGGAAATTTTGATTTTTACAAAAATCGTCATGGTTTTGTTTAGAAACGGTGATCACATATGGTACAAGCATTTATACAGGCATTATAACGGGATGCTAAGTGTATTTAAAAGGGTTTTTGCTTAAAGGGGGGGGGGGGTTGCCATACCGAACAATCAAACCCGGGGTCTGTGGAGAGGCTCGTACCAAACAAGAGTAAGGCCGATTCCTAGTCCATTTCCTTGAGTAGTGAAAGTCCTTGATACAAACAAGAGTAAGTACCATGGTATGGATGACGTCAATCGCTATCAATCCTTAGGCCCCAATAAGAATTTGGACCGTCTAGACGGGACGATTGATCGAATGGGTTGGGCCTAGGAAGGCCGAATAAACGATCTAGGAAGACCGAGTTATGAAAACCAACAACTGTCTTATACAAACTATTCCCTAACCTTGTTCAAGTTTCACCCTTGGCTACACGTAAGTGTATGATCCCCCGCGGAGTCGCCAAACTGTGGACGCGGGCCCACGGGGGCGAAAAGCGAGCAAGCTTTTTTGTGCATTTGTGGAGTCGCCACCAATTTATTATGGGAAATTGGAAACCGTTCGAATACCTCGTGTTATGTCAAGACACAAAGTAGTGATATGAACACCAAGAACTCGTTACCCTTAGCATTCTATGTCTAAAATGACTCTCGTGGATGCCAATGAACACGGATGTTCACAGAGATCTGGAGTAAGGGGTGAGGGTACGTATTAGGAAGCTCTTTTGATCGAACACCTAATCCCGCCCGCCTCGATAGCGGCTGATGCGTGTCCTAAATATGATGTTTTACACCCCATTTTACACGCATTTCAGAGCTCATTTATGTAGTTTATGCTACTATTTTCCCTATTTCCGTCTACTTTCGTGTTTTTATGCAATATTGCAGAAATGTGAAGAATCTAGCGGAAATCGAGCCGAATCCGTCCCTAAGTACCTTCCATTGCATTTGACATGCAGTATTTACTCGGAAATGAACTTGGTGCGCGTATCGAGGCCCGAAAGACGAATTCACGAAGCTTTTGGAGCCAAGTGCCTGTAGTGTAGGCGGCGTAAAATTAGTAGACCTGAAATCGCGCCATGGTCGATCGATTGCCTTGCATGGTCGATCGACCGGCTCACGTAAGATCAGTTTCGTTTTGATTAATTTAATTGTTATATTTGACGAATCGAGTGCACGCGACTAGTTGAATGCCTAGGAATTGACCGACCCGATAGATCAAAAGATAGGGAAGGGAAATAGACTACCTAATTAAGACGACTAAATTAATAAGATCGAGAGATAAGTTAATTTGGACTTTTAAATCACTTTTCAGGACGAGAGTCAGTACTAGTGATATTAGGGACCCGTAGCTAGATCGAAAGATGCTACCTGTTAAGAATGGACCGAGAGGACTTCTTATTTTCCCATCTCACGTGACTATTTCAGACTTACTCAGGAAGAGGTGCAGCAGGTGTTACGTCCCTTCGAAGAGGCGCAGCAGGTGCTACGTCCCTTCGAAGAGGCGCAGCAGTTGCTGCATCCTTTCTCGACGTTTGTCTCCTCCTAATCCGTAAAAAGGGTTTGAAACAAGGTTTTATAAATCGGTATTAAGTATGTTTTCGACGTAAATCTTACAATAATGATTACAAAAATAAAGAACAATAATAAAAGAAGGAGTTACACCCTCAGACTTACATGTTTGACGAAACGAGATTGACTAAGTTAACGTTTAGTGATTGTTGGACTCGAATGTGCGACGAAAGTGCCCTCTAGGAGGAATTTAAACAAGATTGATTAAAGTTGATTGATGTGGAGTTGATCAAATTGGTCGGTCATGCAAAACGAGGCTGGTACTCAGAAAGATCCGAGCTTACGTGGTCGAAAGTTCAAGCACGTAGACGCCAAAAAGTAAGAACGTGGTCTAGAATGCAAAGGGAGAAGAGAAGGGTGGACACTCGCGTGCGAAATATATGAGACCAAAGGTCTGTATTTATACTAATCACACGACGGAAATTAGGGTTTTCGGAGAAACTTTGGAAGTGAATCTCAAAAAGATACGAAAAATACGCAGAAAAGGACTGAGGAAGAGGCGCAGCAAGCACTACGTCACTTGGAAGAGGCGCAACAAGCACTACGTCTCTTGGAAGAGGCGCAGCACCTGCTGCGTCTTTTCCTCAGTGTTTCCCCCCTGCGGAAGAAAGATTTCGGTGTTTCTATTATGGAATAGCGGATTAATCTTATTTCCTTAATATTTTGTATGATTATTCCGGGATATATTTTACCAAAGATTAAAAGATTGGAAAATATGGAATAGAAATATCCGGAACATTCCAGAACATTCTGACTCGGCATTTTAAACGGTTATTAGAAAATGAAGACGGTTTTTGACCCGGACTCCAAATGTACTCTAATTACTGTCAAAACGACTGTATCGGCGCGTAGATGATGACTATGAGGTTGACATAAGTGTTTGAGCGATCACTTGACGATAAACTTACAAACTATCACAAATCGTTCCGTGTACCAAACAAGCGGCCCAATCATCAGCGGGTGGTTTGCGGAAGGTGCAGAAATGAGGTATCTACAACTTCATCGACCCAGAGATCCTCCGGGTCATGCCCGAGCCGAGGAAGGGGGAGAACGTGAGAGCTGAGGGGGATAGACCTAGAGTGGGGAGAGGGCCACGCCGAGTGCAAGAGAGAGTGGTTGAGACTCAGCCACAGCAGCCGGTACCACCACAGTATCCGTTTCCTGGATACCCTTCTTTTGATACCCCGGAGACGCGTGAGAGCTACCTTGTCGAGAGAGTGTCTTTTAACTTGACACTCCAGAACCTACATGAGATGGCGTACGTTCAGGGTATTGGGACCTCGGGACCTCATCCGGTTTGGTGGAGGGGAGTCGAGGACAACAACGGGGTTTTCCACTCTTATTGGGTGGACATGTCTACTTGGGGAGAGCCTCAGGCGTACCCTTACGGTGGTTTAACCCCTTGGTACGTGACACCAGATGCTGGAGTCGGTGGTGATGCGGGGCATGGTGCGTCAGGAGCAGGCACTTCAGGTGGCGGTGGTGATGAGGATGCAATGATGGATGAGCAGCAGCAGGAGGAGTGGTGACACTCTAGTGCATGATGGATATTACTTTGTTTTGGTTGATACTTTTTCAAACTTGGTTTGTATCAGTGGCCACAAGGCCGTACTTGCATATTTATAGATTTGTTTCACAGTATTTGTGGGTCGGGTTAGCATCCCGACTCGTATTTAGGTGATTATATACCTTGTGTTTGGAGTTATGGGCAGTTTTTGACTTGTGGCAACTCGATCGAGTACCCCTCACTCGATCGAGTAGCTGCAGGTGTGTATTTTGGAGGAGTATTCTGATCTTGGGCTACTCGATTGAGTAGCTAAGGGACTCGATCGAGTAGGTCCAGCTCGATTGAGTGCGTGACCAACTCGATCGAGTGTCACTGTTACAGGCACTTTTCGATATTTCATTTGTTTGAATGCTCATATTTTTGGATGTTTCTATATTAGTCATGGTTATTGATGGTTAGTAACATGTTTTAGCCTCATCGTTAGTCATATTTTGACTTGTGCCGAGTTATAGGTGAAGTTTTGTACGATATAAGTGTGACGAGACGATGACACACATCGTTGCGGGTACTTCGCATGCAAGTGATGTTTAAGTTCATATTTGTATATGTCCATATCTATAACTTGTGAGTAGTGGTTATGGGGTGTCAGGTGTCATTGGTGGACATGAATTTTGAGCAATTCACGCAATTTTAGTAGTATTTGTGTTACCTTGTAATCTTTATGCGCGTACCATCTGTCGTGGCTTAATCGAATAATATGTTTATAATATTCTCACTTCTTCAGTGTGGTTGTATAATATAAAGTTGTTGAGATGCTGCCAGTTTATCACAATATATATACATATATCCGTAAAGTCGTATGTAATTTCTATGGTTTACGTTTGTATGGGTTGTGATCACATAATGTCAATTAGTAAAGTGGCGTGCGTATATGAATTAATGTTAGTCGTGGCTTATGAGTAATGTCGATAAGATGCAATAGGTGTCGCGTTGAGGGACAGGGAAGTCGTTTGATGGTGAACTTCGGAGACGAAGTTCCTTTTAGACGGGAAGTGTAATGTCGCAAAGGAAAATGCCATAATTATAACAATTTTGCAGTATGTTAGTGATGTTTTATAGTATCTCTGTTACATTTAAAGTATGAGTTTATAATGGTTTGAATTGTTTTATCATGGGAGTTGTATGATGTCATTAGCAGTAGCGGGGTTGCCATACATCAGTGGTTTTGTGTCGTACGGCCATGAATCGTGCATGGTTGTGAATCTGTGATAGGACCGTTGGGTTGCATGTTTTGTGTTGGTAATTGTTGGCCAGTGAAAGTATAGTCTCGTAGTTGCGTTAATACGTGTCTGAATAGTTCGATGTAGTAGTATAAGCGATAGTCGAGTTGGTCATGTTGGTGCATGTTATGTGTTCAGTTACTCAAGTAGTGGTTCGTTGAGGCTTGAGTGTGTGGTGTGTGCTAGGCAATTGACGATGATGATGTTTGATGGACATACGTAGTGGGATAATGTTTCTAGATAGTTGTGTTGACCTGTGTCGGGTAAAACGGTGGTGTCGACCATGGTTCCTTGTCGCGTGGTTCGAGGAAGGATGAGTCGAACTTCGGGGACGATGTTCATTTTAAGGAGGGAAGACTGTAATACCCGTCCTTTTAGGGACCCGTTGACTGACGTTGACCGACCTTAGGGGCATGTTGTAGCCTTTGGGAGTTCGTACAAGAGATGTCTCGTGTCGTGTTAGACTTGGGATGAGTGGTACTCGATTTAGTCAAGGCTACTCGATCAAGTAGCTTGAGTACTCGATCGAGTAGGGGCCACTCGATCGAGTGAGTTGGTTACTCGATCGAGTAGCGTCTTTACATCGGAGATTTATAATGGTGTTTTGTTATAATCGCAAATCATTTCCGCCTCTCTTCTCTAAACCTAGATGTCGCCTTTCCTCTTGCCCTTCACTATAATCCCTTCCTTTGAAGCCTTTGAGGATGCTTATGCCTTTGGGATAGGTTGCTTGAGTCGGGTAGCGGTCTTGATGTCGGATAGCTATGCGTAGGTATGTCATCGTCATCGTCATTGTTGTTGTTGTTTTCAGTTAGGGTTGTAGAGGTTGTGATGGGTTATTGTACTGATTGTATAGGTGGTTACTTGCTTGGTTGATGTCATGTGGTTGATCGAGGAATCGATGCGGTTGGCTAAAGGTAGGTTCGCCTACTCAGTTTTTGTTGGTCGTTTAGTGTGTCAGTTGTTGTGTTGATTGTAGTGTTGGTATGATTGGATTGATTGTGGTATTGGTTGGTGGTGTGTTTTCTCGATTGGCGTGATTGTGATTATTGTATAGCTGTCTGTGTTCTTCGGGGAGCGTCCCTGGCTGAGTGGAGTCACTTGCGGGAGTAGCTTCACACCCTTGATTCGCCCTCTGTGGAACCCGCCATAGGAGGGGATGTGTACATTAATGGTCATGGGTTTATCGCTCGGTATGATGAGCGGGGATTTGATGGGTATGGCTGCGGTCCCCCACTGGCAGGGCTAGTCCAGTGGACAGTCGGTGATGGTTATTGGTTGGAGTGGTTATGGTTCGTGTGTGTGTGCTTGGTTACGTTTGTGTTGTGTTGGTTATTGATGTTGAGTCTTACATCAGTTACTGACCTTGTGTGGTGTTTCTTGTTTGCTTCTGTTGTGTCTTCCGTGATCCCTTATGGTGAGCATTCGGTCTTTCAGGTGATGTCTTGGAGGTTAGCTGGAGTCTCGGCAGGGATGGGTCTTTCACAAGTTATGTCAAGGATAGTTCACATATGGATGACGAGTTCTATCTTTTGTTTTAGTAGTTTTGGTTTAATCACTTGTAACAATTTATAATGTTCTTTTATCGACTTTTGATAATTACTTTCCTCGGGCAACCGAGATGGTAACGCCTTTATATGCTAGGGAAGGTCTTGTTAAGGCTCCTTGGTATATGGGGGTGTTATACGGATCTTCTAGCTTTGCTATGTGACATGCTTCCTGACGGTAATGTTCTTCCGAGTCGGAGATATGAGGCTAAAAAAATGATTAGAGAATTGGGCATGGAATATGAGAAAATACATACTTGTCCCAATAACTGCATATTGTACCGTAAACATTATGAGAAATTATCATATTGTCCGCGCTGCTCTATATGGCGTTATAAGACTAAG
This sequence comes from Silene latifolia, assembly GCF_048544455.1. Lineage (NCBI taxonomy): Eukaryota > Viridiplantae > Streptophyta > Magnoliopsida > Caryophyllales > Caryophyllaceae > Silene > Silene latifolia. Next base: position 123,417,636 of record NC_133528.1, on the reverse strand, counting down.
TAAGGGCTCCCGGCTAAGGTGTTGTAGTATTTTCCAATAATACCAAGATTCATAAGGATTTATTTGAATGAAGAAGATGCAAGAATGTTGACTTGGCACGATAGTGGAAGGATTGAAGATAGAAAGTTAAGATACCTAGCGGATGGTCAACGGTGGAAAGAGTTAGACGCTAAATATCCTGACTTCGCCAAAGAAGCAAGGAACTTGCGTCTAGCGCTCTCCACAGATGGAATGAACCCTCATGGAAACATGAGTACCCAACACAATACTTGGCCAGTTGTGTTGGCCATCTATAATTTGCCCCCATGGATTTGCATGAAACGGAAGTATCTGATGTTATCTTTGTTGATATCTGGCCCTCGACAACCTGGAAATGACATTGATGTGTATTTGGAACCACTTTTAGATGATCTGAAGATTCTGTGGGAAAGAGGGATACCGGTGTTTGATGGTTATAAGAAGGAAAGTTTCAATCTCAGAGCTATGTTATTGTGTACAATAACTGACTTTCCGGCGTACGACGATTTTTCCGGACATACTGTACATGGGAAAGAGGCTTGCCCATTGTGTGTGTGTGTGGGGGGGGAGGGGGATGTTGAATCAGAATATTTGAAGCATTCTCGCAAGCATGTGTGCAGGGGAAATCATCGATGGTTATGCCCCGATCATCATTATCATAATAAGCTTCACAAGGCGTTTAATGGGTGTCCTGAGCAACATGGGAGTCCTCAGATTTTGAATGGTCATGAAATGTATGAGACAGTGAAAGATATTGAGATAACGTATGGGAAGAAGGGACCTAAGTTGTCTACTCGTGGTTATAAAAAAAACCATATTTTTTACCAAACTTCCGTACTGGCGTGACCTCCCTATTAGACATTGCCTAGATTTTATGCACATTGAAAAGAACGTTTGTGATAATATAATCAATACTCTCCTGAATGTCCCGGGTAGGACAAAAGACAACAAGGCAGCTAGGGATGATATGGTTGAGATGGGTGTTTGGGCTAAAAATAGCATAATAAGGAAGGCCCACTTAATAATATAAAAGGCTATGGGAGGAGTGATAAGGAGGAAGCAAGCCCGTAATTAGGAAAGGGGAGAGCGGGCTGAAAGAAGACCACGGGCCCATCAGAGGAGGCGTCCGGATTAAGGAAAGACGAATTAGGGAGAAATTAGGGAGAAGTTAGGGAGATTAGGGAGAATTGGGGAAGGCGGCCGAGTATGGAAAGAGTTCTTATGGAAATTATATTCCCTTTCCATAATCAAAGTAGGACATATCAAGGGTTCTTACCCTATAAATAGCCAAGGAAGCAAATCAAGAAGGACATTCAACAACACATTCAACAACGCATCTGCACAAACATCAACACCACGGCATTAACACATTCATACACCTAAATATACATCCGTCCAAGATCTTGCAGGCCAGACGCCTAGCGCCGGCAGGATTAGCTTTACGCTTCAATTGTAATCATCCTCCTATTCAAGTATAGTGCAATATTTGGCAGGGTACCGTCCCTCCCGCGGTTGTTCCCACATTAGGTTTTCCGCGTCACCAAATCTCACGTATCAATTTACATTACGTACTTTATTTCTCTACTTACTTATAAACATACGAACGATCATACAATCAACCAACGAATAAGACCGCGTTGACCTTAATCAATCAACTTGGTAAAAAATACCTAAACAGTTTGGCGCCCACCGTGGGGCATTGTGGTCGTCAATCGTTGATACTCTAGATACACAATGGATAAGCAAGCATCGGACGCCGTGTCAGGGAGCAGACAACCATCGCCACCACCGCCCTCTACTCAAAATCCAACATCAACAGTGGCTACACAGGCTCCCGGACACACCTCAAGAATCATACCTACAACAAAAACCTCTCTACCTCCTAGGACTCCTGCTGTCGCGGCCCAAGCTAGACCAGATAAGGGAGCAACAAGTTCAGGCCTCACCCCGCCACCTAGTCCCACACAAATCTTACTCACTGGCGTAGAAAATCTTCATAAAGCCATGGAAAACATGAGAGAGGACCAGAAGAAAGTCAAGTCAAGCAAGAAAAAGAACAGAGAGAGCTCGGGCACGATAGACATCCCGAAACAAAGATCATCACCCCAGCAAGCAGGGCAGACGTGGGAAGGTCTCCACTAGTAGATCTGACACAGGGGCTTCAGGCAGCAGGAATCCACTTCGACAGATACCGACTGAACTGGTAACCAGGTTGGATCTGTCCACGATACCATCAGATGGAAGGGTAACCCCACAAGGGCTGGGATACCTCACGCCGGGTAACTGGCCTACGGCTAGCTGTGTGGAAGCACAGGAAGGTGGCTTCCCCGTCAGCAGCCCCGCCACGATCGATCAGACACTTGGAGCAAGATTCGAGTCAAATCAACAAATGGACTGGCAGCAGGGGACAGTCGTTACAACAACTCCTCTAGCAGCTGGAGCACATCAGAACTATCAAGAGCTCCGATCGGGCGATATTAAACCAAAAAGAAAACAAAGGACCCCATTTCAGAAAGATAACAAATCAAGAAGATTGGAGTTAAAAGAAATACTGAGCAGGGTCCCAGGGTTGCCACCCCCACTCGAGAAAGCAGCACTAGACAGTTATGCCGACTCACCATTCATGGACACCATATCCATCACAGCCATGACAAAGGGATTCACAAATCCAAATATGCCCCTCTTCGATGGCACAACAGATCCCTTTGATCATATAAGCCAGTACGAGCAGAAAATGATGACAGTAACAGCTGTAGGGCAAGTCAAGGAGGCTTGCATGTGCAAAGGGTTTGGATCCACCCTAACAGGACCAGCACTTCGATGGTTTGTGAGCCTGCCCAACAGGTCGATATCTACATTTGCTGAATTGGTGAACACATTTACTCAACAATTCGCAAGCAGCAGCGACCTGTACAGGATCGTCCAAGGGTAGCAGAGACCATTGGAGAGTAAAATACTAGATTCAACAATGAGAAGGTAGCAGTACGAGAGTGCGATGTCTCAACAGCAGTAGAAGCCTTCAGAAGTGGCCTCCACCACGACTCCGACCTATACAAGCAGCTAACTGTGCATCCCTGCCATAGTTTCGAGGTAGTGCAGGAGAAGGCAGCTGCCGCAATCAGATTGGAGGAAGATATCCTAGCCAGAGCCAGCTTACTAAGCACGCCGAGTATTTCTAGTACCTCAGCCGTAGAGAAATCGGGAAGAAAGCAAACCACCAGCAAGAAGGATGAAAGGTACAGACCATATGGAAAGGGAGTCAACAGAATTGAGGAAAATCAGCAACTCCCCACTCTGGCAGAATATGGATTCACTACAGTTATATGAGGAATCTTGAAGGCCCTCAGGGAGATGGGAGATGGAGTCAGGTGGCCCAACCCACCAGTGGGAGAGCAAGCATGGAGAAAAGATAGCAAGAAGAAGTGTGAGTTCCATCGTGATATTGGGCACAACACTGAGGATTGCTACACATTACGAAGAGAGATCAAGCGCCTGTACGAACAAGGAAAGCTGAGCCACCTATTACCACGTGGGGGCAAGCAGCAAGATAAGGTAGGCTCCGCCAAGCCTGCAGACCCACCCGCATGCACCAAAATCATAAACGTGATAACAGGCGGCTCAGACTTAAGCGGGCTGACATACTCAGCAGCTAAGAGACGTGCCACCGCGACCAAAGGAGACAGGCCAGCCAATTCTTGCAGAATTTCTCACAGTGACCTACTAGCGATCAGCTTTGATGAAGGAGATACATACGATGAACGAGAACATCACGACGCACTTATTGTCACCTTATCAATGGCCAATTGCACAGTTAGGAAGGTCTTGGTAGATACAGGAAGCTCGGTCAACCTAATCATGCTGAAAACCATAAAAAACATGGGATTCAGCGAGAAGGATTTGCAGAAGAAGACTATTCCGCTAGTAGGCTTCAGTGGGGAAACAGGCAGCTCATTGGGCGAGATAGTCATCCCAACCTATGTGGGAGGAGTCAACAAGCAAGTCAGGTACCTGGTTATAGACGGCCCCTCCACCTACAACGTCATCTTGGGAAGACCATGGTTGCACCAGATGAAAGCAGTCCCCTCAACATATCACCAGTGCATAAAGTTCCCCACACCATGGGGAGTAGAAACAATAAGAGGAGATCAGGAGGAAGCTAGAGGCTGCTATAAGAAGGCACTCAAGTGTACCGCCAGCCCTCCCGCATAGCAATTACAGAAGCAGCCTGTCCAGGACGAATACATCGAACCCCCAGCAGAGGAGCTGGATCAAATCAACCTAGACAAGCTGCACCCAGAAAGAACCGTGCTCATTGGAGCAGGATGCACGGGAAGCTTAAGACAGCAACTAGTCAAGTTCTTACAGGATAATATGGATTGTTTTGCGTGATCACATGACGACATGTTAGGGATAGATCCGTCCATCATAACGTATAAGCTTAGTGTGGACCCAAAGTGTAAGCCCATCCAGCAGAGAAGAAGAAAGTTTGCAGCTGAAAGAAACAAGGTGATCAACCAAGAGGTAGATAGCTTCTTTGCAAAAGAAAGAAAATAAGGGAAGTAAAATATCCAGAATGGCTGTCTAACGTAGTGGTGGTGCCTAAGAAGAATGGAAAGTGGAGAGTATGTGTCGACTTCACCGACCTCAACAAAGCATGCCCTAAAGATCCATTCCCGCTGCCTCATATTGATACAATGGTCGACGCAACAGCTGGACATGAGATGTTGACATTCCTGGACGCATGGAGTGGATACAATCAGATTAAGATGGATCCTGCAGATCAAGAGAAGACGGCATTCATGTCCGAAAGAGGAATATATTGCTACAACGTCATGCCATTCGGCCTAAAGAACGCAGGCTCCACGTACCAAAGGCTGGTTAACCGCATGTTCAAAGAGCATATAGGAAGAACTATGGAGGTGTATATTGATGACATGGTGGTATAATCAGAAAAAGCCAAAGATCACATGCGGCATCTGGCAGAAACATTCAGCACCCTCAGGGAATACAAAATGAAGCTAAACCCATCTAAGTGCACCTTCGGAGTATCTTCTGGCAAATTCTTAGGCTATATTGTAACTCAAAGAGGGATAGAGACCAACATCGAGCAGATCAAAGCTGTCTTACAACTAGAGTCGCCTGAGAAGCCCAAAGATGTTCAAAGACTAGCTGGAAAGGTAGCACTGAAAACAAAGTTCATTTCAAGATCTTCGAGATAAATGCAGTCAGCATTTTTTACGACATACTAAGGAAAAGCCAGAAATTTGAATGGACCTCGGATCACGAGCAAGCCTTCAGAGAGCTAAAACACTACCTCAGCAGCTCGCCGCTGCCGCCGGCCGGCCGGGGAACCACTATTCCTATACCCGGCCGTCACGAGGTGGCAGTGAGTGTTGTCTCCGGTCGAGAGCAAGAAAAGGAGCGAGAAGCATACTATGTGAGCAAGTCTCTGCTGCCGGCAGAGACCAGGTACACATCTCTTGAAAAGTTAGTACTAGCATTGGTAGTGGCATCTCGCAAACTGCGCCCCTATTTTGAGTCCCACATCATACATGTCGTGACCAACTACCCGCTAAAATCTATCATGAGGAAGCCTGAACTATCGTGGCGAGAATGTCAAAATGGTCTGACACCTCGGTGGGTACGATATCCGTGATGACCCCGAACAAATCAAATCGCAAGCACTGGCCGACTTCGTGTCAGACTTCAGCCCAGCCATCCAAAATCTGGCAGATATAGAGATCCTCACCTTAGAGGGAAGCAAGGAGACAGAGGTCTAGCAGATGCATATTGACGGAGCCTCCAACCAAAGGGGGCAGGTGTGGGATTAATCCTGCGATCACCACAGGGTGACCTGATAGCGCAAGCAGTAAGATGTAAATTTAAGGTAACCAACAATGAAACAGAATACGAGGACTTGATATTGGGAATGAAGCTAGCTCTAGAGTTAGGAGTCAGGCACCTGCGCATATCCAGTGACTCTTTGCTAATAGTCAACCACGTAAATGATGAGTTCATAGCCAGAGACTCAAAGATGATTGCATACTTGAAAATAGCGAAGGAATTAAAACAAAAATTCGCAACTTGCAAGCTTAACCAGATCCCCAGAGATCAGAATGTGGAAGCAGACGCCTTGGCAACTCTGGGGGAAACATTTAAACTAACCGAGCTATCCAGCATTCCAATAGCACACATGCTGGAGCCTTCCATCCAGAAGGTAGATGAAGTAGACAAAGGAGAACTGGAAGATCCACAGAACGGAGAAGGGGCCCAGGCAGTTACAGAGGAAGGCGAGAGCTCACAGTCACCTGATCAAACATCTGAGCAGGCAGATGACTGGGATTGGCGCACACCTTACCTAGACTGGATGCGTCATAACAAGCTGCCAGACGACAAGAAAGAAGTGAGAGCTTTCAGAGTGAAGGCCTCCAGGTTCATACTCATTGATGATAAATTATTCAGAAAATCACTAGCAGGCCCCTACTTACGGTGCCTGGACAAGGAAGAAGCACAGACTGTGTTACATGCCCTCCACAGTGGCGAACGTGAAAACCATGTAGGGGGCAGGAGTCTGGCAAATAAAGCCCTCGGGCAAGGATACTACTGGCCTACAATGAAGGCAGATGCAGCAGAGTACGCACGCAAATGTGACGCCTGCCAGCTCTCAGCACCAATGATCCATCAGCCAGCAGAACCCTTGCACCCTATCATTTCTCCCTAGCCATTCATGGCGTGGGGCATGGACATAGTTGGACCTCTGCCACGAGCCACAGGAAACAGAACCTGGATGCTGGCAATGACAGACTACTTCTCCAAGTGGATAGAAGCAGAAGCATTCACAAAAGTAAAAGATAAACAGGTCATTTCGTTTATAAAACGAAACATCATTTGCAGGTTTGGTATCCCATCAGAAATCATATGTGACAATGGCTCACAATTCATCTTCAACGACACCGAAGGATACTGTGCCAGGTGGAATATCACCCTAAAAAAGTCAACACCCAGGACCCCGAAGTCCAACGGGCAAGCTGAATCCAGCAACAAAATCATCATGGACAATCTGAGAAGGAGGTTACAGGAGTTAGGAGGAAAGTGGGCAGATGAATTGCCACTAGTGTTATGGTCGGACAGAACGACGCCAAAGATAGCGACAGGTCAAACACCCTTCAGCCTGGTGTTTGGCGCGGAAGCAGTCATTCTGTCAAAAGTTCTAGTTCTCACTCACAGGTATGAAAATATGACAGGGGAACTGAACAATGCAGAGATGATCAGAAGCCTGGACACAATTGACGAGCTGCAAGCAAGCGCAAAAATCCATCTGGTTGCCTACAAACAGTCAGTGGCAAGGAGTTATAACAAGAATGTGAAAGTCAGGCTCCTGGAGGTAGGAGACCTGGTTCTCCGAGGGGTGTTTCAAAACACCAAGAATCGAAAAGCAGGCAAATTCGCCTACAAATGGGAAGGACCATACCAGGTAGAAGGAGTTGTTCGCCATGGTGCATACAGACTAATGACTATGGACGGTCAAATCATACAACACCCATGGAACATACTTCACCTGAAGACATATTACTTTTAATAATAAGTAGACTTTAGCTTTCAGAATGATGTACTATGAAAATCCAAATCATTTTTAAAGTTAAAATAAAAATCCGGTAGTAGGCATACTGCCAATTTCACTTTTATTTCTGGTGTCTCTAGCTCTTTTAAAACCTTAAAACTACTATTAGATGGTGTGGTCTGGCAGCGTCCTGGGACCACAATTACTCTGGTACCCCATGAGATGGCGACAGGTACTTCACATCATTTTAATAGATTTTCTTATTTTCAGGCTTCTCTAAGTACATCACTTTGAATCCTAGTGTCTATGGTACTTTAAAAGGATGTCTAGCAGGACTGTCAACTGCCAACGCGGGATGACAAGGCACATGGCTTTCCAACATGCCTAACCTACTTTCTCCACAAGGAGCACCCTCACCAGGCGGACTGTGGAACATACGAAAGGGAGCCTGGTTGACAGCTAAATGTGATTATCCAGCTACCCCTGATACCACCCCCTGGACGTAGCTCGCACTAATCGCAATTAATCAGGGCCCTAGCATGCATGCACACGAACATGGAACGTAGGGATATCTGCGCTACCAGAATCATGCAGCGTCCCATTGGTCCTAGAATGACGATAAACTTGCCTAAATTACGCCCCTTCTGGCTTTAAACGTGATGAACACACCTTGCGTCATGAACAAGGTTAAGTAGTCCAAAATCATGCAAGATACGCCTAAATCGGCCATCGGTGACACGGCACTAGCTTAGTCAGGATCGCCTTTTCAGGCTGACCAGGCTGGTCTAAATCAGCCTCTTAGGTTGACACGGCCACTCCTCCTTACATTGCGGCATATGCCTAAATCAGCCATTGGGCTGACACGGCAGCTAGCTGAGTCAAGACGTCAGCCTTTTCAGGATGACAGGACTCGCCTAAATTAGCCAAGCAGGCTGACACGGCAACTTCCTAAACTAGGGAAACTAAATAACAAGCACACAATATGTAGGCTGAAACCTTGCCAAACTATGACAAGGGGCATTCCAAAACATGGCCAAAATACGACCCAAAGTTTAACCGCCACCTTGGCGGAGCAACCACAAAAAGAGAGTTTTAAAACTTACAAGTCTGCCACCTCTGGGCCAGACTGCCAAAAGTTCATCAAAACATAAAAATACTTAATTATCGGTCACATTAATGACCTCCACCTCTGGCATCTCCTCTGCCTACTGACCTCCCATTTCAGGTACCGCACCAGCTTGCACATCCTCAGCTACCATAGCTTCCTGAGCTCCATCAGCAGCATCCTGGGACATTCCAGCGTCACCCCCAGCAGCTTGCTCAGCCAATGCAGGAGAATTCACCTCCCCGACTTCAGGCATCAACGCACTCATATCAGGACGGATGGGATAGAGCATCTTCAGCTGTTTCTCCTCCTCCTCAATAGCTTGCTGGGTGGGAGCCTCCTTGAGAGCAGCACGCACCTCGCTGATTTTTCCCCGCCAGGTAGCATAGGCAACAACATTGGTGGCCAGGGAGATCAGCTCGCTGATCTTCTCATCAGAGCGCTTGAGGGAGTCAGAGAAAGTGTTACACATCGCTTGAGTGCGAGCCAGCTGATCAGCCCCCTCCTTCAGCTTCTTCTTGGTGACAGCAAGCTCAGTCTTCAGCTCCACCACACGCTCCTTCAGATCAGACAACTGCTGCGCCAAATCAGCAATAGTCCCCTTCAACTCATGGTTTTTGACATTGGTGGCACAGCTGGTGGTCTGCACTATATTGATCATCTTCCTGTTATAAAGTGCAGACTGGAGGGTCTGGGGCAAGAAAGTCAGAAGTCAGCAAGAGAAATTTGAACAAAGCAAATAAACTGGTGGAAGATAAAGAGCATTTACCATGAAGGCGTTGTGCACGTCGTTCTCAGCCATCTCCTCTGGGGAGAACTCCGAAAACGTCTCCTTCAGAGGAGGGAAGAGCAGCTGGTCGATCTCTGGCCAGTAGGGTACCTTGTCCACATTCCCGAAACCCTCTGGGAAATGAGCAGTAATGACTCCGCTAGACGAAGCACGAGGACTGACAGGAGGAGTAGGCGGATGACGAGACAGCGGATCAACCTCCAAGGGCTCGGGTGCAGCAGAACTGGAAAACGTAGGAGGATTCTGGAAAGAGGCAGCAGGAGCATTCCTCTTAGAGGCGGATGCCACGTCAGGGCTGGCAGAAGACCTCTTCCTCTTGGCACTTTGGAGGATGATTTCTAAAGGATCAGCTTTGGAGCCTGCAAGCAGACATCATTTCAGGCGTCAGGATACTTAAAACATCAGGAGAAACAACATGCAAATTAAAATGGTTGTGGAAGTCTTACCAGAAGACATGCTGTGAGCCGACTGAGGAGGGTTGGAGGAGGAAGCAGGTGAAAAACCAGGGAGCAGGTCTGGGAACTTTCTCTCAGATTCAGAGATACTGAACAATTTGCTGCAGGCAGGGATTTTGGCACCGATGTGGGTCAGGTCACAGGGGCCTGCACGAAGACGATGAAGTAAGCTCGTAAGCAGCAAGATAAAATAACTCAGGTGACAGGAAGGCTACTTACTCGAAGTTAGAACCCATTTCTCGAAGATGTAATCAGCAGGAGGCTGGATGGAGTCCTTCCTCACAAAGAAGAAGTCCTCAAACCATTTCTCATCACGGGATTTGGACACGTGTTTGAAGGGAGCCTCTCCACGGCCCCGGAATGAGAATTGACCCCTGCCCAGGGATCTGATGTTGTACATATGGGCTAGATCGCCCAGAGTGATAGGTTTACCAGTGTTCTGACCAGCGGCCAGGGAGTAAAGAAGAACCCTCTAGATGGCAGCAGAAATTTGTGCCATGGCAAAGTTATTGGTAAAGATGAAGTCTTGGATGAGTTTGGGAAAAGGAAAACGGAGGCCGTATCTAAATGGGTACAGATAAAAACCAACCCACCCCGGACGAAGGGCGTCAGCTTTCTGTCCCGGTTCAGGGATGGCAATGTCCACCCCGTCACCAAGACCAAGCAGACTCTTGATCATGGGAATGTCGGCCGGAGTTAAAGCGGAGTCACAGTCGTGGGGATGCTTAAAGAGTCCCCGAGAAGGAAAGGTTGGGTCAAGATTACGGTCAGCGGGTGCAGGGGTTGATAAAGATTGTCGGGTTTTATCCATGATGAAGAAAGAGAAAATGGAAATCAAAGAAGGAAAAGAGGAAGAATACCTGGTGAGGGTAACAATGGAGAGCGGAACAGTGAAGCCGGCGGGATAGGAGAAAAGGAAGGTTGTGGGTTTAGAGAGAAGGAATTTTTTGAAATGGATTGGAGTAAATGAAAGTACAAAGTGGGGGTTTGGATTATAAAGAGGAGAGAGAGAGTAGGGTGCGAGAAAAGAGGAATAGGACGACTGACGTGATGGATTGCATGAGAAGGAGTGTAAAAGACGGCTTAGGGTTTTGGCATTCGATTACGTAAATTCCTTGCTCGACACCTTAAAGCGTACTTCACAAGAAATTTGGGGCAAACTGTTTGGGCTAAAAATAGCATAATAAGGAAGGCCCACTTAATAAAATAAAAGGCTATGGGAGGAGTGATAAGGAGGAAGGAAGCCCGTAATTAGGAAAAGGGAGAGCGGGCTGAAAGAAGACCACGGGCCCATCAGAGGAGGCGTCCGGATTAAGGAAAGACGAATTAGGGAAGAATTAGGGAGAAGTTAGGGAGATCAAGGAGAATTGGGGAAGGCGGCCGAGTATGGAAAGAGTTCTTATGGAAATTATATTCCCTTTCCATAATCAAAGTAGGACATATCTAGGGTTCTTACCCTATAAATAGCCAAGGAAGCAAATCAAGAAGGACATTCAACAACACATTCAACAACGCATCCGCACAAACATCAACACCACGGCATTAACACATTCATACACCTAAATATACATCCGTCCAAGATCTTGCAGGCCAGACGCCTAGCGCCTGCAGGATTAGCTTTACGCTTCAATTGTAATCATCCTCCTATTCAAGTATAGTGCAATATTTGGCAGGGTACCGTCCCTCCCGCGGTTGTTCCCACATTGGGTTTTCCGCGTCACCAAATCTCACGTGTCAATTTACATTACGTACTTTATTTCTCTATTTACTTATCAACATACGAACGATCATACAATCAACCAACGAGTAAGACCGCATTGACCTTAATCAATCAACTTGGTAAAAAATACCTAAACAATGGGTATTAGGCCCGAGCTGGGAGCTAAAACAAAAGAAAATCGGATTTTTTTGCCACCTGTAGCTGATACTTTTTCAAAAAAGGAGAAAAAAGAGTTTTGCGAATGCTTGCATGGTATTAAGGTGCCAGAGGGCTATTCATCTATATTAGAAGCCTTGTTTCATTGCAGGACCTAAAACTTACTGGTTTAAAGTCACATGACTGTCATACATTGATGCAATAACTACTAGCTGTGACCGTTCGTTCCATTCTACCTCCAAAGGTTCGACATGCTATAATTAGATTTTGCTATTTCTTCAAATAAATCAACAGTAAAGTCATTGATCCCGATGAAGCGAAAACTTTGCAGGAGATCCTCGTCACCAGTCTTTGTCAGTTTAAAATGTATTTTCCTCCCTCATTTTTCACTATCATGGTTCATTTGACTGTCCACCTAGCCCGGGAGGTTTTGTATCTCGGGACAGTGTATTTGAGATATCAGTACCCATTCGAACGATTGATGGAAGTTTACAAGGATTACACATCTAATAGGTATCGTCCAGAGGGGTGTATTGTTAAGCGAGCAATTATCGATGAAGCTCTTTCGTATTGTTACGCGTACCTCTCATTGGATGAATTAATTGGAGCTCCTGTGAATCGTCATAGTGACTGGATGAATGGAAAAGGTGTAAGGGGTCGTGTTTCCAAGGATATGTCATCTGACATGCGACATAGAGCTCATACATACGTTCTATTTAATGATGATCATGTCCAGCCTTACAGTATGGAACACCAGAGTTACCTTAAGGGAAAACACCCTCATAAGAACGAAAGGTGGTATGCAAATGAGCGTTACAAGCAATTTAGTGACTGGTTTAAGGATACTATTTACGATGATGACAACCCAACTGATGATTGCTCAACCAGCCTACGACATCTCGCTTTCAGTCCTGATGCTCCTGCAACTTTTTATAGCGGCTATGTGATCAATGGGTACACTTTCTACACCCGCATTCAAGATGAGGCGAGCACAATGCAAAACAGTGAAGTTTGCGTAGATTCTGAGGCAATATACTTTGCTAGTTCAAAGGATAAAAATCATATTTTGGGTACAATATAATATTATGGAGTTATTGAAGAGATATTGGTTTTAGACTGAATAGATTTTGAGATACCTCTATTTCGGTGTAAGTGGGTTGACAACAACAATGGTGTTAGAAAGGATGATTTAGGATTCACATTAGTAAATTTTGACAAGGTTGGAAACAAGGATGATCCTTTTATATTAGCGTCACAAGCAAAACAAGTTTTTTATGTTACCGATCCTATGGATAAGAAGTGGTCAGTTGTTATATCTTGCCATCGTCGAATTCCAGATGATGAAGACGTCGAATTTGAAGGACTTGATCACAGTGCTATATCGCAATTTGGTAATGATGTTGAAAATGTTAACATTCCAAACATATATACACGGGATTATTGATACCGTCGTCAGGTACCAAAAATAAAACCTAGATACACTAACAAAAGCTAGCGGTAAGTAGGGTCGATCTCCACAGGGAGACAAAAATGAGATTTATCTATTTTAAATTAGTCTAAGAGTAACGGGGGTTTGAGTATGATTTCTAAACTAAGAGAGGTAGCAAGAGAAATTGAGCGATAAAAATAACGGGATTAACAATAAAGAAAGAGAACTAGGATTTCGGGTCATCAATGAATATCAGATAATTGCAGCTAAGGTCAAAATCGGTCGCTTGTATCGGTCTAAGGGGTAACGAATATCTCCTTCCGGTCTCAATTCACCCTAAAACACTATTAGCTTAGCTTCCGCCCTAACTAAAGCATCCTAATGTTCACTGCATGTCTTACCCATTCCAACCTTCCGGTCTAGGTCAAGGCTTACCAATTCAATTTGCTAAATATGTCGACTCAAACAGCTAATTACAGTTAATTGCAGTGATTAACAACAAAGACATGATTTTAGCAATAGATCTGCAAACCTAATTAGCAACTAACTTCAACTCATTGAATCCCCTAAATCCTAGCAGGAGAATTAGCTTAACATAATAATGAACAAAGCAAAAGATAAAGATGAAGCAAGAACAAACATAATGAAGAAATAAGCAAAAGAGAATTAATATAAAAGAGAAAAGAAAGGTTACAAAGGTTTTGAATCCGGCAAAAGAACAAGTAGCAGCAGAGATTAAGAGTAAAACAGTGATTAAGAGTATATGAGGTGTGATAAGAGATGTTTATTAACCTAATGACGACTTCCTTATATAGGGAAGTGAAAATAAACAAAGTATAACCTAAACACGGATTAAAACCTTGTGGCAGATAGGAAGTACTCGATCGAGTGGTTTAAAACTCCTCTATCGAGTAAATTATAGCAAAACTTCTCGATCAAGTAGAAAAACTACTCGATCGAACACTATCTAAAATAAGCAATTCGATCGAGGACTTAAAATACTCGATCGAACACTATTCTATTCGATCGAGTGGTTTCCAGCGCCTAATTCCTGCTTCGCACACTGAATTTCAAACGGCTGCCATTTCTTCGTTACTTGGGAAAACAGAGCGTTTCCGGTGGCGTTGGAAATCTAAGAAGACAAGCTTTCATATCCATTTGGAATCACCTGAAAATCGGTTGTAAAACTCGAGATATGGCTCTTCAAAGTAGACACTAGTAATTTGAAGTTCTTCCTTTGCTCGCCTAGCTATCTCACTTCTTTGCGCATCACAATTAGTAGTTTCCAAGCTCCGACTCAAATCAACTCCTAAATGCATGTATAGGGACATGTATTAAGCTTGATTATGCTCCTTTCCGGTTCATACCTGTAAATAATACAAGACAAACCAAAGTAGACAATTCGGGGGACATTTGTAGCTAAAAACTACTAAATATGCATTGGAATGCGTGCAAATGAAGTACAAAATACTTATATAAAATGCACGCATCAAATCTCCCCAAACCAAACCTTTGCTTGTCCCCAGGCAAAATATATGCAAACTAATGGAACGGAAAAAGAAAGCTCAGAGCTAGCTACAAATTGTCCACTTAAACCAATTTAATGCAGCAAACTAACACTCACAGCAAAACTGTCAAATGCAAACGAGTTGTGAGATGTTTATAATAAAGCTGAATCGTCGAACTTGCAAGACCTTTAATAATGGACTCTCACGGGTCACTCTTCTCTCATGAAGCAATGGGTAAGCATATGAATGTAAGAGAGAAAGAAATATAGTCGCTCACCTAAACTACGACCCACATAAACATGCATGCAACTAATATGATAGACAATTCTAGCTACCGTACAAATACATTCCAACCAAGCAAGGTCTGTCACAGCCGAGGGATTACAAAAATATGGTAAAGTGAGGTAATGGGTAAGAAAAGGCAAAACATTTATGGGATATGTAAGGTAATAGTCAAGCTAGCTACCTAACGGAACCATACTGAACAATATCCGATTCTTAGCCATCTCAAAATTCAAGCATAATGCCGTAAATTTGGCATACAAACTCACCAAACCAAACCAAACATACTCCTCAATAGATAATGATAAAAGCATAGGAGTAAAAACCGTCAACAACCAAACTTTTTTCCATTTTCTTTCTTTTCATTTTTTTCACGGTTTTCGGATTTTTCTTCTTTTTTCTTTTTCTTTACGTTTTTTTCTTTTTTTTTCTCTCTTTTTTTTTGTAAATATCACCCTCCTTCCTCCATAAATTACCAACTCCAAGACAGTGCAGCACAAACCAAACTTGACACAATAAACAATATACCACAAAACAATCTAAACTAGCTTGACAAGGCGGGCTAAATCTGGATGTAGTTAAGGGTCAAAAGGCAAATTTGGCTAAATGTGGAGTTAAATGGGTAAAAATGAAAGAAAGGGGAATGTAAGCGCCTCCCTGCATGTGACACCAACCACTAACCCGAATATATGTAGGCAAAAAGCAATTGAATTTCATATACGTACAGATTAATGATACATGTTATGCAAGGAGTAACTACTCACAAACCTACATGAAACTGGTCAAAAATGACATCAGTTTATACGGCTCTAAATCTTAGAAATTATAAGTAGTTTGCCAAAATTTCAGGTCAAGTCTATTCGTTCAGCTGTATTTTAACATTAACTCGTAGATATGCAATAAGACAAAGCTAAAAGATAATTAGTTTATGCAAGGCTTAAGCAAAAAACAATTGAAGTGCAATTTCATCATTGAAATCTACTGTTCCGACTCAACCTATATGCAAAAATAAACGTGAAATTTTTTTATTTAATAAATTTTTTTAATTTTTACGAAATTTTTTGAATTTTATGAAAATGAACAACAATGCATACAGAAATTAAATGTGATAACAAAAATGCAATAAAAACATAAATGCAGATACAGATATGGATGCACAACCTCCCCAAACCAAACCGTACAATGCCCTCATTGTACCCAAAAATAGGGAAAGGAAATGCAAACTAAAAAGGAGAGAGAGACTGTGGAAAACTTACAAAAGCATGCGAAGTAGGGACCTCCCCAAACCAGCCAGCAATATGGGAGGTCACAAACAGCTTCACAGTGGCGTCACAGGAAGCGAATCAAAGCGGAAGTACTCGATCAAAAGGACACAATGATCAATTGAGTGAACTAGGCATCTAAGCAGTTCGATCGAGGTAACAGGGCTCTCGATCGAAAGACCTTCTTTTGCAGGCACTCGATCGAGGAGAAGATATGTTCGATCGAGTGAAATCAGCAGCAAAAGGGTACGATCGAGTATAAAAAACACTCGATCGAGCCATCCACGTTAGATTCCTGCAAAGATGCAATAAAAAACCCGCAAAACTAACAAAACAAGCTAAATGTTCCAGTCTATGGTTTAAAAACCAATTATTACACATGCAACAGAAACTTAAAAGCAAATCAACTAAAAATTTAAACTCCAGGTTGCCTCCCGGACAGCGCTAGTTTCAGACAGATCCCAGCTCGACCATCTTTTCTTCATCCAGCCATTTCAATTAAGCCCAGTCAAAACAGCTCAAAGTACGCAGCAGCCGATCAAATAACTGCGCATGTGCTACACAAAACTGTAAGTAGCACCATAAAATAGCAATAACATAGGAAATTAAAATGAAATAGCATTTAAGTCTAACAAATTTCCTGTGTCAGCTCCTAAAACCATCCATAAAATTATTCTTCCCTCCAGCTAAGGGCGGAATATAGAAGCTCAAATTAACCGCGAGTGGAAAATAAGAGAGCTCATGAGCATTTGACTCAAAAATAACGCGAGTATAATCCAGATGCACTGACGGGTTAGTATTGTGAGGTGAAGGAATCTGGTCTACTAAAGGAGAAGGTGGGTATTTATCCCAAATGCAAGGGACGGTAAAGTCAATTGGGTCAATTGGGTCCTCAATAATAGGTTCATCCATAGTATCGTCATAACTATCCCATTTAACCTCGAGACTGTCAAAACGTTTCTCCTCACTCTCCTTATAGCTAGACTCGTCAATAGGGAAGTTCTCAAAGAGACATTCCCAGTCGTCCTCACTATCTGTGCAAGAATCATGGAGGGGTTCTAAATTATCCTTATAAAAGGGATTATCAACCACACTAATGGTCTCCTCTATTTCTCCGTCATTATTTCCTAAAACGGTTTCTAAGGTCTCACCCACTCCCCCATCTAAGTTAACATGAAGAGAGAAATTGGGTTTAAGAGTTTCAGTAGCAAACCATTCAAAAAATTCTAATACCTCTTTTACGGGGATTCCTTCAAAATCCCACTTACCATTAGCCTCGAGGTATTCTCGCGTAGGGGCATTAATTCCCCTGATGATAGACTGGCATATTTGGAGTCCTGAAAGCATTCCTCGTCTTGGTTCGAGCTACTCCTCCCACCTGTCCATATAAGAACCAAAACTTTCGTTCTCTCTCTGCGACAAGTCAAGAACGAAAGACATGAGAATGGTCTCAAGGAACCGAGGTTCCTTGAGACAAGAAATAGACTAAATAAAAACAGATAAAACTACGCTGCCTCCTCGGCAACGACGCCAAAATTTGATACCGTCGTCAGGTACCAAAAATAAAGCCTAGATACACTAACAGAAGCTAGCGGTAAATAGAGTCGATCTCCACAGGGAGGCAAAAATGAGATTTATCTATTTTAAATTAATCTAAGAATAACGGGGGTTTGAGAATGATTTCTAAACTAAGAGAGGTGGCAAGAGAAATTGAGCGACAAAAATAACGGGATTAACAATAAAGAAAGAGAACTAGGATTGTCGGGTCATCAATGAATGTCAGATAATTGAAGCAAAGGTCACAAATCGGTCGCTTGTATCGGTCTAAGGGGTAACGAATATCTCCTTCCGGTCTCAATTCACCCTAAAGGTGTGTTTGGATTGAAGGATTTGGAGGGAAAAGAAAGGGAGGGAGAGTAGGAGATTTAAAATCCCTTGTTTGGATAGAAAATAAGGGTGGAGAGAAATGAAGGGGGAGGGATTTGGAGGGATCCAATTTCTCTCCTCCAAGCCTAATTAAAATCTCTCCACAATAGACAAGATTTGGAAGGAAATTGTATCCAAACACCCACACCTCATTCCCTCTCCCCTTCCCTTCTCTCCCTTTCTCTTCCCTTCTTCCTCCTCCCCTCCCTTTCCCTCCACTTTTGCTATCCAAACACACCCTAAAACACTATTAGCTTAGCTTCCGCCTTCACTAAAGCATCCTAATATTCACTGTAGGTCTTACCCATTCCAACCTTCCGGTCTAGGTCAAGGCTTACCAATTCAATTAGCTAATTGCGTCGACTCAAACAGCTAATTACAGTTAATTGCAGTGATTAATAACAAAGACATGATTTTAGCAACAGATCTGCAAACCTAATTAGCAACTAACATCAACTCATTGAATCCCCTAAATCCTAGCAGGAGAATTAGCTAAACATAATAATGAATAAAGTAAAAGAGAAAGATAAAGCAAGAACAAACATAATGAAGAAATAAGCAAAAGAGAATTAATATAGAAGAGAAAAGAAAGGTTACAGAGATTTTGAATCCGGCAAAAGAACAAGTAGCAGCAGAGATTAAGAGTAAAACAGTGATTAAGAGTATATGAGGTGTGATAAGAGATGTTTATTAACCTAATGACGACTTCCTTATATAGGGAAGTGAAAATAAATAAAATATAACCTAAACACGGATTAAAACCTTGCGGCAGATAGGAAAGTACTCGATCGAGTGGTTTAAAACTCCTCTATCGAGTAAATTACAGCAAAACTTCTCGATCAAGTAGAAAAACTACTCGATCGAACACTATCTAAAATAAGCAATTCGATCGAGGACTTAAAATACTCGATCGAACACTATTCTATTCGATCGAGTGGTTTCCAACGCCTAATTCCTGCTTCGCACACTGAATTTCAAACGGCTGCCATTTCTTCGTTACTTGGGCAAACAGAGCGTTTCTAGTGGCGTTGGAAAGCTAAGAGGACAAGCTTTCATATAAAATTGTAATCACCTGAAAATATGTTGTAGAACTCAAGATATGGCTCTTCAAAATAGGCACTAGTAATTTGAAGTTCTTCCTTTGCTCGCCTAAATATCTCACTTCTTTGCGCATCACAATTAGTAGTTTCCAAGCTCCGACTCAAATCATCTCCTAAATGCATGCATAGGGACATGTATTAAGCTTGATTATGCTCCTTTCCGGTTCATACCTGTAAATAATACAAGACAAACCAAAGTAGACAATTCGGGGGACATTTGTAGCTAAAAACTATTAAATATGCATTGGAATGCGTGCAAATGAAGTACAAAATACCTATATAAAATGCACGCATCAATGATCATGACGAAGGTATTTGGATTAATGAAGAGACTAACAAATCCAAAAAGCGTTCCCGGCAGCCGTGAAAATATCAACAATCCAATCGAGATATCTTACGTCATTTGTAATTATTGTCTTTCTATTATATATATCAAACTGCTGTTGTAAACTTTTTCTGCTGTTGCAGCGGGCGGGTTAGGGAAAAATCGTATCAAACAAAATGATGCTTTATCTATATGAAAATGATGATTTATTTCTTGGCTGTAAAATCAAACAAAATGAATATAAAATAAAACGGATATACCCAAACCGTTGCTCTGGACGTGTACAGTTATAACTATTACTATTACTATTACTATTACTATTACTATTACTATTACTATTACTATTACTATTACTATTACTATTACTATTACTATTACTATTACTATTACTATTACTATTACTATTACTATTACTATTACTATTACTATTACTATTACTATTACTATTATTACTATTACTATTATTACTATTATTATTATTACTATTATTATTATTATTATTATTATTATTATTATTACTACTACTACTACTACTATTGTTATTGTTATTATCACTGTTATTCCTATCCGAGTAAAACATATATTTTTTTTATATAAACTAAGCTTTAAAATTATGGCTTTAGTAAAAATTATGTTTAAAATATAATTAATTAAATTAAATAATTTAAAATATTTTTATAGCTATTATACGAAAAGAGCTGGTGTTACAATCATCCCACCTTTTAAAAAGTTTCGTTCTCGAAACTTGAAAGTAGAAAATGAAAGGTTATAAAGATAAAGTTGGACTCTTTGAAATCGGCAACCAAAACATTAAAAGGTCACTCATTGCAAAAATTAAAATCCCTTCAAAAGTTTCAAAAATAATTTTCCAACAGTACCAGTTTCTCGTCAAAGGAACGGATGTGTTCTCGTTGCGCATTCAAGAACATCAACATTCCAAATCAAAGACAAGGTCAAAAACCAAATCATTTGCAGACATCCAAAATAAAAATACTTCCAAAAACATTTATGCAAAGTTTTCAAAAGTATAAACCTCCTTCACGGAACGAAATTGCTCTTGTCGTGTACACAAGAGCGCTAACTTTCCCAGTCAAAGACAAATTCAAAACAAAATCATTTGTCGATAAGGGTAGAACAAGTTATTAGACGCCTTTAATTACGACCTAACATCCCATCAACGTTAAACCAAATGAAAATGGTAATCCACTCAAATTTTCCTTTACAAAGGCCAAAATAAAAATAAAAGTTTCATTTTTAAACTAAAAAAGGAGCCAAGTTCTCGAAAATATAACATTAAGTTTTGATAAGGAAATCATAAATAGATCAAAGTTTGTTAGAAATTGAGCAAAATTAAAAGCAACCGTGGTGTAGTAATCAAAAATCACGATAAAGAAGTCTACACTCAAAGAGCAAAAGGGGAACTAAATCAAACTTTCATTTTCAAACATTTAAAATAGGTAAAGTTTTGTAAAAGTAATATAAATTTTTAACAACAAACTAAAAATGATAGCTTGAAATGTTTAGAAATTATACGAAATAAAAAACAACATAGACATCACGATTACAAAGCACGCTAAAAGAATCCAAACTTAACCAATAAAAGAGCTACGGTGAACTTCCTAAGGGTAAGAGTCGAAGTAAAGTCAACAAGGATGTCAAAGATAGAGTTTTTATGAGTTACCAGCATCAAACTTAAAGGAGGAGCACGGCGAAGCGAGGAAGAGAGGTATGAACGGTAACGCTTATGGTCAAAGAAAAAGGGAAAATAGACAACAAGGAAACGCCAAATACTCAAATTTCAAATAACAACATCATCCTAAACGGTTCCGAAAACTTCCTAATAAAATAAATCTCACAACCACATTACCTCCAAGGATCTCCTCGACATAACTAACGCCACTTTAGATCTAAGCTACTCCATGAAACAAAGTACTTCACCATACTTGTAATTCAACAATTCCCAATCATTAAACATCCAAAACGACTTCCACGAAACACGATCAAAACTACTAACAAAGCTATACTCATATCCAACAACGCCAAAAGGTAACACAAATCTATGTATGGTTATCAACATCCTAAAGGTATCTTTTTCCAAACTCACATTATAAACTTCACCACATGTTTACTCCTAAAGTAACGACGCTCAACCTACTAAGCTTTCACATACCAAATACGATTAATAAAGTCAAGTTCCACAATCTTAGTAACATAGGCAACTCACACTTAACACACAGAATCCCACCTATCAACTATACTCACTTTATATCAAGCAACTTGGTATAAGAATCACCAAGGTATGTCTCAACACACTACTTAAGCCTTTACAACAGCACAACCTCTAAAAACCAGGGTTATGGTTTAACCACAAACAAACTCCTAAAAGCCAAATTATCCAACTAAGATTAGCATCCCACAAAAGAAAAAAAAGCTATCTACATGGTGTCAAGGAAGGATAAGCAAGTGACGAATGACAAGTTGGGAGGGTATAAGATTAACTTGCGAAGTAAAACAAAAGAGAGTTAGAAGAAGGATAGGCACCAAGAGGTGAAGAATAAGGCAAGGTACACAAATAATGAGAAAAATCTTCGAGGAAGTAGAAGCATCCTTCAAAAGGTTGAACAATCATCAATCTTCGGCAATAGGCACCAAGATTTGATCGCCACATAGGTAAGCTCACGGTTATTGATCAAAGAGTACGAAAATCATTAATTGACAATCAATAAACATGTTAGTACCTACCACGAAGCATACACAAAGAAACTACCAACTTAGGTCCTTATTTCTATCCATCTCTCATTTATTATTTAAAGACAAGTTCAAATTGTAAGTTTGGGGTACATGTGTGTGCGTCGGGAGCAACAAAGGCTCTGATACCAACTGTGAACCCCTACAAAAACGCTAAGAACATGCGGAATTTTAAGAAATTTTTGAAACATTTAAAGTTTAAAGCGCGGGTTCAATAAAACCAACAACATGGAAAAATATGCGGAAATAAAATTAAGTTTATACAAACGTGATAGTCAAAAATGAGGGAAAATATATCCCTCGAATGACAAGACGATAAAAAGTGTGTCTAAGCAATCCTAGTAAACAGACTACTAATCCGGGGTGCTCGCTAGCTCACACGTCTAAACCCCACAAATGCATCTTCACAAACATGCCATTCATGTAAACATGAAAGTCACAGTTAGTAGGGAGTAACTCAAGGTTCTCCCAGCCACGAATTGTCAAAACAAACATAACAAAGAATTCAAATAGGTAAATCATGTAACATACTTACAAATGACATGAATATCAAAATTCATATTTAAACATGACAATTAAATGAGATGGAACAAGATAAGTCAATATAGCATGATAAAGACTTAACTATTCATGTGAGTTAATTAAAAAATTATGAAAGACCAGAATACGGTCATTTAGACGAAAGCACGCATTTCAAGGAAATATGATATAGATCTAAGATTAGGATTCGAATCATATGAAATAGATGAGTAAGAGATCAATCAATACAAAATACATGAATGGGAATTATAGCCATTACTTTGAAAACCTCTTAACAAACATTGCACGGGACGTGGCTACTAATGTCACATTCATACTTATGGCTTGAATCTCACCATAAGGACGGATGGGAACATCAATCCCGGCGATCATATCACAACTAGAAGTCTTGCATCTCACCTCTAGTATCCGTTAAGACCAAGACTCTTACATTCAACCACATAAGACGTAAAATCTCGTGTAAAAAGACATATGCCAATGACCATAACCAAGCAAGACACTTACTACTCTTAGACTAAATTTCTCGGAAAAGACTAAGATAAAACTCACTTGCCAGAACAGCACAAGTGACCAAAATCGTACTTGCCATAACAACACAAGTAGCCAAAACCGCACTTGCCAAGATAGCACAAGTGATCAAAATCGTACTTGCCAGAACAACACAAGTAGCCAAAATCGCACTTTCCAGAACAGCACAAGTGATCAAAATCGCACTTTCCAGAACAACACAAGTATCCAAAACTGCACTTGTCAGAACAGCACAAGTGACCAAAATCGTACTTGCCAGAACAGCACAAGTAACCAAAACCGCACTTGCCAGAACAGCACAAGTGACCAAAATCGTACTTTCCGCACTTGCCAGAACAGCACAAGTGACCAAAATCGTACTTTCCAGAACAACACAAGTAGCCAAAACCGTACTTGCCAGAATAGCACAAGTAGAGCGTAAATATAAGTCAAGCAATAAGGCATAGCATTATGTCATTTTCACAAGAATACGACTCCTCACAAGTAATTATTTAATATAAATTTTTCTTACTTGTATCATGTTAATAAGCATTTATTTTCATAAATATACATTCCAGTCAAATAAAATACAACAAGCGGTAATGAATAATTTACATTATGTAATATTACAAAATAAAATGCAAACAAGCACATGTGACTAGGGCTGAGCAAAATTATACGATATGGTTTTTTTATACGTATCCGATACGCTATACGAATTTAATTATACGGATTTTCGGATATCCGGTACGGTTCTTTAAAAACTGTATCGGATAAGGATCGGCAAAATATGAAACCGGATATACTGTATTCGATACGGTTGCCTTTTTCTAGAATAAAATATTAAAATATATACATAAGTCACAAAATATCCAATATGTTGGCGATTAAACCTTATTAGTATTAAACTTTATAAGTTATTTATTCTTATAACATTAAAAAACACATTTAAGTTACTAAAAAAAACAACAATCACACATAAAAAAAGAAAAAAAATATATTAAATTACATAAGTGAGGCTGAAAACCGGATATATGGAAAAACCGGATATACGATTTCCGTATATACGGAAAAACCGTATCCGGTTTTGCTCACTCCTACATGTGACTCATTCATGAGCCCACTTCAAATATAAGGTGGCCCAACAATTAAAACATGATCAGCCCAAAAAAATGAAGCATAGTGAGCCCAATAAATAAAATATAGTGAGCCCAACATATGAAATATAGTGATCCTAGCATATAAACAAAACAAGTCACCAAAACAAACAAGAATGAAAACAAGAACACAAGCCATCACCCATCCGTGTCCACCATGAACCATGGCTAGGCTGTGTCCGTGCCGCCAACCCACGACGAGCCACCCAGCCGCCAAGCCAGGCCCACGCACAGCCCAACAAACAGCCCAACAAACACCTCCAACACTTACCCAAATCAACAAAACATGTAAACCACAAGACGAAATTATGAGCATGCTTAAGACAGACATATACACAAATTTTTCCAATCACAATAACCATTCTTTACAACCCAAAAATCCAGCCCGAATCAGTTCATAAACAGCCTGTAAACAGACCACCCACAAACACACACCCACGGTTGCCAAACAACCGTGAGGTAGCCCTGCAAACTGTAGCCAAACATGGTTCAAGGTAGACATTTAAAGCGATAATTTCGAGTACCCACATGTTGGTATGAACATGAAGAAGACAAGCACAACAGCCCGAAAGACTACCTTACCCGTTCCAAAACAGAGCTCAAAAACAGCCCTGTCACGATTCTAAAACCGAACCCAACAAGCCATACAACTCAAATTTCAGACGAAAATTAAAAGGGCAAGTTGAGACGGAAATAAGCATGACTATAACATGAATAACCACCACAAATTTTACCAAGATAAAGCTCAAGAAAACAAGAAAAACAGCAGCCATAATGTAGACACCTCGTTTCTGCACCCCTCGCAAACCACCCGGTGATGATTGGGCCGCATGTTTGATTCGCGGAACGATTTGTGACAGTTCGTAAGATTATCGTCAAGTGATTGCTCAAATATTAATGTCAACCTCTTAGTTGTCATCTACGTGCCGATACGGTCGTTTTGGCAGTAATTAGAGTACATTCGGAGTCCGGGTCAAAAACCGTCTCCGTTTTACGATAGTTTGTTAAATCCCGAGTCGAATGTTCTGGAATGTTCCGGATATTTCTATTCCATATTTATCAAATTTTATCTTTTGGCAAACAATATCCCGTAATATTCAAAAGATAATCGAATTAAATCCGTCCTACCATAACTTAAACACGGAAATCTTTCTTCAAATAGAGGAAACCTCCGGGAACAGACGCAAGAGTCTTTGCGCCTCTTCCAAGAGACGCAGTGGCTGCTGCGCCTCTTCCCAGGCCCTTCTTTGCATGATTTACGTATCTTTTTCATATCTTTCCGAGATTCACTTCCAAAGAGTCTCCGAAACCCTATTCCTTCACGTGATTAGTATAAATAGGAGCTTTCGTTCCTCATATTTCTCACGCGAGTGTCCGCCCTTCTCTTCTCCCTTTGCATTCTAGACTTCGTTCTTACTAATTGGCGCCTACGTGCTTGGACTTCCGACCACGTAAGCTCGGATCTTTCCGGGTACCAGCCTCTCCGTTGCATGACCGACCAATTTGACCACTACACTCAATCAATCTAATTAATCAATCGTTTTCCTCTTACGAGGGCACTCTTTCCTTGCATTCGCGTCGAGCATCACTAATCGATCTTCTTAGTTCTTCTCGTTCCGTCAACATGTAAGTCTGAGGGTGTATATTCCTTTTATTTATTGTATTTTAATTATTGTATAACAATTGTAAGGTTTATGTCGAAAACACCATTAAAATCGATTTCTAAAACCCTTTGTTAAAACCTGTTTTTGCGGATTTCCAGTAGACAGACGTCGAGAAAAGACGCAGCAACTGTTGCGCCTCTTCGAAGGAGCGCAGCACCTGCTGCGCCTCTTCGTGAGGCTGCCGCAGTTCCTGCTTCTTTTCTTCTTCCTCCGTCCTCTGTAATTCATACCAAAATTGCTCCTTTTGTTTTGTTCTTTAATTCTTCATCACGGTAATTTATAGATCATATGTATATTGTATATAATTCATCGTTCATGCTTAATTAGTCCTCAAGTCCGACTTAAATCCCTTATAATTCATATTTGCGGGTTTTTTTCGTCATTAAATTCAAGTTCCGGATTCTAGAGGTTCAATCCGTTCATATTGAGTTTCTGGGATTCGTTGTTGATAAATTTGCATCTGTTTATTTATTGTTCATCACTAATTCGTCCTCAATTCCTCATGTTTAGTCTAATTAATTCGTTCAGTTAGTTTGTTCATTAATTAACATCGACCCTTCACATAATTAATCCGTTTAATTCCGTCTCATCCATGTTCTACTGTTTTATGACATATTCATATGTAAAATAATCCATTAATCACTTTCATCCGAGTCTAAAATCATAATCAATCTTTAAATTTACCAATTAATATTAACGATTTGCAGTTCCGGCTTCACAGCCAGAACTCACCCTTGGAACAGACGCAAAGAATCGCGCGCTCTTCCAAAGGGCGCAGTGTCTGCTGCGCCTGTTCCAGGGTGATTTCTGTCCCTGAATTCCTTTTCTGCCTTGACCTAGTTTAATTAGTTACGTATTAACCAACTAATATTCGTAATATCACGATAATTCCTGTTCGTTAATTCTTTCTTTCTTTCTTTTATTCCTTTTTCTCAAATCGTCCGTTTTAAAGGTATTTTCGACATAAATCACCTAATCCAATGTAATTATTGTAATTTTCATTATTGTAGCTTATATTTATTGTATTTCTTTTATTGCTTGTATGTTTTTTACATGTAAATCCACCTTAAATCCTACTTCGACCCAATTGTATGCTAATTACATGTCAACCGACTTAGTCTAATTCTCACATGCTAGGATTAAAACTTGGATGTTGCATTCATGCATATAGCCGACGATATATCAAGTACGAATAAACTCCCTAATCATTAGTAGAGGCCGCTATCGAGGCGGGCGGGATTAGGTGTTCGATCAAAAGAGCTTCCTAATACGTACCCTCACCCCTTACTCCAGATCTCCGTGAGCACCCGTGTTCATTGGCATCCACGAGAGTCATTCTAGACATAGAATGCTAAGGGTAACGATTGCTTAGTGTTCATGTCACTACTTTGTGTCTTGACATGACACGAGGTATTCGAACGGTTCCAATTTCCCATAAAAATTGGTGGCGACTCCATACGAAATGCAAACGCTTGTTTTCGAGCCCCTTCATCCAAGCGCCCCGTGGGCGGCCCGCCCGTCCACGGTTTGGCGACTCACTGGGATAATACACTTACGTGTAGCCAAGGGTGAAACTTGAACAAGGTTAGGGAATAAGTTTGTACAAGACAATTGTCGGTTTTCATAACTCGGTCTTCCTAGACCGTTTAATTCGGCCTTCCTAGGCCCAACCCAACCCATTCGACCAATCGTCCCGTCTAAACGGTCCTAATTCTTATTTGGGCCTAAGGATGGATAGCGATTGACGTCATCCATACCATGATGCTTACTCTTGTTTGTATCAAGGGCCTTCACTACTTGAGGAAATGGACTAGGAATCGGCCTTACTCTTGTTTGGCACGAGCCTCTCCACAGACTTCGGGTTTGATGGTTCGGTATGGCAACCCACCCTTTAAACCAAAACCCTTCTAAAAGCACTCAAAGATCCCGTTATAATGCTCGTATAAATATGTAAACCTTACGTGATCACCATTTCAAAACAAATCATGACGAATTTCCAAAAAAATCAAAACCCAAATTTCAATCAAGAATTTCGAAATAGGGCCTTTAATTAGTACAAAATCCGGTCAAAACTCTGTCCGTTTGTCGTGTCAAAATTCGGGCCACAAGCCCATTTCAAACCTCACTTCAAGTCCACTCCTACAACTACACTACCGTTGACTAGGACACACATTTTCAAAGACCTTGTCTTTCTTCAAAACTCACTCAACACAAGTGGCACACACCCACTTCAAGAGTCGAAATTTTTCCTCTTTTAGCACGTGTGATAGAAAGGTCGATCGTGTTTTGATTCGTCGCCGATCTCTTATCCAGTTTCCAAGATGCCCGGATCAAGTGATGATACGAACCTCCAAAGAAATTCAAGAAAGTAATGATCGAATCCTAGCCGCGCTAGCCCAAATGCAAGTTACCCAAAACCAAACCTATGACCGCCTCGAGCTCATCGAAGGCCGTATCTTTGACGTAGAGGGAAGGTTGCCTCCCATTAAAGGTGAAGTACTACAATTTTCCGACGACGAGTCTAAGGATGAGAATCCAATCATAGGGACAACCGCAAATGAGAAAAGACTCCAATACCTAGAGGAGCAATTGATGTACCTTAAGGGGGACGACATTTACAGGAGAACAATCGTAAGTATGAAGCCGTCAATTCCAAATTGCCCACTAACTTTAGCATGACGGATATCCCTAAGTTTAAAGGACATGAGAACCCTTTGAACCACATCCGTGCCTTCAAGGATTACATGTCTATCAAAGGCATCAAACCCGAGATGTTCTTAAGGATCTTTCCTTCATCTCTCGACACCATCCCAAAGCAATGGTTCTACACTTTAGATCACAAAAAGGTCGCTACTTGGGAAGACGCCGCCATCGAGTTCTCAAAACAATACGCGGATAATGCCGAGATCCAAGTCAATATGCGCACTCTAGAGGTTCTTACCCAGAATGACAAGGAAGGATTCACCGACTTTCTAAGTAGGTGGAGGAAGACTAGTACTCAACTAGTAGAACGCCCGGATGAGGCCACTCTTGTGGAAAAGTTCGTGGATAATCTCAAGCCCATATATGCCAACCATTTGAGATATCAAAACATAAAGACTTTCAAAGACTTAACCGTCTTAGGGACACGAATTGAAGATGACATCCGCAAAGGACTCTTGTCCAAAACGATAGGTCGAGGATACCAAGGGTCCACAAGTCGTTCATACGGCTCTACTAGCAAGACCGACGAAGTTAACCTTCTCGAGCCATCCAAGAAAACTAGCCCACCAAGGAAGTTCACAAACCTTGGGGATACATACTCCAATGCTCTAAAAAGGCTAGTGAAGCAAGGCAAACTCCAACCCATTGGACCTACTCCCGAACCCGAAAGGAAATCCAAATTCTGGGACGAAAATTCCTACTGTGAATACCATAGGGGCAAGGGGCACGACACAGAAAAATGCTACAAGTTGAAACACGTGCTTCAGGATATGATTGAAGATGGTCGACTTCCAATACCACCAGGAGGTAAGCCCAACAACACTCAGAATCCTCTTGGAGTTCTAGTGATTACAAGTGATGAATCTACCTTAGATTGCTCACATCTCATTTCTCCCACCGAAAATGAAATTCATGCAATTGAGAAAGAAAGACTCTACTCTACCATCTCCCCTACCATTTCCGACTTCATCGCATGGGCAAGGAGTGTAGATAGACAAGTGTGGGAACTAGAAAACATGGTAACAACCTTGCGCAATCCCAATGTAACACCTAAAAAGCGTGTACCATTGACCTTCCCTCAAAATGCCACTATGCAAGAAGTAGTCACCATGGTCGACAAGCTAGTCGATCAAATCATACAACTAGAAAGGGACATCATGAGGATGAGGGAACTAGCCGCAATCAATGGGGTTTGGGCCGATGACGATGAAGACGAATATCTCATTGAAAACTCCTTAGTCAAGAAAATAGTCCAAAATGGCGAAGACCAAGATGTGGATCACCTAACTCGCTCGGGTCGTCCATACCAAAGCACTACTCAAAACGGTCCAACCAACGTCATCACACCAAATGACAACGAAGATGACCCCACTGATCATTTGCTCAAGCAATTACAAAGAACCAAGGCTGATCTTTCAGTCTGGCAACTAGTGGCAAGCTCATTTCCACACCGCCAAGCTTTACTGCAAGCTTTGGCCAAATTGAATGTGGCACATAACTCTACTCCCGAAGATGTAGTCAACTTGGTCTTCCAAGAATCACCGAAGCTAAGTAATCCTATTACTTTTTTTCGACGAAGACTTGCCACCTTTTGGCGCCAGTCACAACCTTGCTCTATACATCACCGTCATCTGTCTAAAGAAGAATGTGCCAATGACCTTGGTAGACGATGGCTCCGCGGTCAACGTCATACCCCTCAAAACGGCATACAAACTAGGCATGAAAGAGTCGGACTGGACCCCTACAAATCAAGGTGTGCGTGCATATGACGGTACACGACGAAAAGTGGTAGGACTTGCTAACCTAACCATAGCAACGGGACCAATCGAACGAAAGGTCAACTTCCAAATAGTGGACATCGAAGCTTCATTCAACATACTTCAGGAAGGCCTTGGATTCATGCTTCCAAAGCAAGAAACATCCACCCTTCATCAAAAGATCAAGATCCCACTAAATGGCAAGGTTGTGACGATTACTTCGTCACCCATCAAGGCCATAATCGAGAAGCAATCAAACAATCAAGTCCTTGCGGATCCCATATACGAACTTGGGGGCTTCCAAAGTGTAAATGTCATAGAAAGTGAGTTGGCACCCTTATACTATAATCCCTACTCTAACTTGGTGGTCAACCACATACTCAAAAACCAGGGATACTTCCCTGGAATGCCTTTGAACCCAGTTCGGAAGAACACCTTCGCGCCATACAAGAAAGGCAACTCATCAAGAATACCACTTGGACTAGGGTACAAACCCACAACAGAAGAAGTTCTCGAAATGCTCGCCCAAGTCCAAAACCGCAAGTATGTAGGAGTCCAAATGAGGCCATATCTCCCTACCTTGAATGGATACTTCGTTCAAGAAGGAAGTTCGGAACTCTTTCATGGATTTCCCGAACCTTGGCATTACCTCGAGAAGAAGTTAGCCGGAATCGAGATCTTTCACGATTGCTACTTCATCCCTCCAGAAACGGTTCCTACCGTCAAAACCCGTCAAGCACCTTGCTTAGACGAACAAGATGTTAGCCTCCTATTTGGGGAGGACCGATTTGTTAGGGCCGCGCAGGATGAGATCATTACTACGATACTTCAAGACGATCGCTTCAACCCCACCGCCTTGATCACGGAAATCGACACAAAGCGTGCGAAAGGGTGGAGGAAATCAATCAAATGGACCAACAATCAAGGAAGACTCTTCAAGCTCACCACTGGAGAAGGAGAGATGTTCAAAGAAGAACCAGAAGACGACGAGTTCGAATCAGAGTCGGAGTCGGAGTCCGAGTCAGAGTCTAGAGGAGTCATTAGAGAGTCTACTCATGTCGTCATCCCCACTCCCTTCGTTTCTCCTAGCTTATTTTCAAGTAGTCACAGTAGTTCGGGAAATGCCCCAATTCCTGTCCCTTTGCCGCCGCTATCCATCGATCAGTTGGCTCATTTGTTTCAACTTTACTCAAATCTTAATATGAATAAATCAGGTTCTGCTTACTCTTCGCGTTATCTTGAGTGCAATTCTGTTTATGATGATACTGAGGATGACCAAAACCCAGACTTGACCGAAATACCTCCCTACGTAGCCAAAGAAATACTGCAAGAAGGGGAAGGGGGACCTGTAATTGAGGACACCGAACCCATCAATGTAGGAACTGAACTAGAACCCAAAGAACTTAGGATAGGGACTACCTTGAGCTCTACCGAACGGGCCGACTTCGTAGACCTCCTAAATGAATTCAAAGACGTTTTCGCTTGGTCCTACAAAGACATGCCAGGGATCGACAGGGATATCGCCGAACATAGGATTCCGATTAAGCCAGGTTTCAAACCTGTGAAACAAAAGCTTCGACGAATGAGAACAGAGTGGGCTCTAAAGATTAAGGAAGAAGTTGACAAGCAATTCAAAGCCGGGTTCATCAAAGTTTCCGAGTATTCTGACTGGGTAGCTAACATAGTACCCGTACCCAAAAAGGATGGGAGAATCCGAGTTTGTGTTGACTTTAGGGATTTGAACAAAGCAAGCCCAAAAGACGACTTCCTCTACCTCACATTGACATATTGGTAGACAATCTTTGCAGACCACGCACTACTATCCTTCATGGATGGATATGCGGGTTACAACCAAATCAAAATGGCCATGGAAGACATGCATAAGACCGCGTTCGTCACCCAATGGGGAACCTATTGCTATACAGTAATGCCGTTCGGATTGATCAACGCCGGAGCTACATACCAACGCACCGCGACTACACTCCTACATGACATGATGCATAAAGAAGTCGAGGTATATGTGGATGACATGATCGTCAAATCCAAGGAAAGAGAGGGACATATCGCGAACCTTCGCAAGTTCTTCGCAAGGCTACGGAAGTACAACATGAGACTCAATCCTCAAAAATGCACATTTGGGGTAACGTCTGGCAAACTCCTAGGATACGTCGTTAGCCAACGAGGCATAGAAATAGATCCTTCCAAAATCAAAGCTCTGATCGAAATGCCACAACCTCAAACAGAAAAAGAAGTCAGAGGATTCCTAGGAAAAGTGCAATACATAAGTCGATTCATATCGAAACTTACGATGATTTGCGAACCTATCTTCAAGAAACTCAAGAAAACAGACCACACCATGTGGGATGATGACAAAAAAAAGGCGTTCGACCGAATCAAGGAGATATTGGCTAAACCACCGGTGCTCATGCCACCACAACAAGATCAACCTCTTGGTTTGTATCTCACAGTAACTGAAACTGCCATGGGTGCTATGCTAGCTCAAACCGTAGGAAGTGAAGAAAGAGCTATTTACTACCTAAGTAAGAAGTTCTTGGAATACGAGTGCAAATACTCACAACTCGAAAAGACATGCCTCGCTCTTGTGTGGGCAACAAAGAAGCTACGTCACTACATGCTTAGCTACTCTGTCAAGATATTCTCCAAAATGGATCCAGTCAAATACCTCTTCGAGAAACCCGTTCTCAACGGACGTCCGCAAGATGGACCATGATGCTCTCAGAATTTGACCTCAAATATGTGCCACTGAAAGTTATAAAGGGTCGTGCCGTCGCCGAATTCTTCGCAGAAAATCCCATCAACGACGCACAAACCATAGATACTTGGTCATTTCCCGACGAGGATATACTTCAAACTGATGTAGACTCTTGGGATCTATACTTTGATGGAGCATCAAACCTAAGAGGGTTTGGGATAGGAGTGTTGCTCATTTCTCCTGAAGGTGAGCATACACCGATCGCTGTCAAACTCGACTTCGAGGTGACAAACAACGCTGCAGAGTATGAAGCTTGTCTCATTGGACTACAAGCGGCAGTAAGCTTAGGCATCAAAAACCTACGAGTGCACGGGGATTCGTCACTGATCATCAACCAAGTTACGGGATCCTGGAAAATCCGAAGTGAAAGCCTAGCACCCTATCAGGCTAGGATAGACCAAGTGGCTCAATTCTTTGATCATGTAACCTACTTACACCTACCTCGAGAAGAAAATCAATTTGCGGACGCTCTTGCGAAGCTTGCATCTTTGATAAATATGCCAGATTACATGATGGAAATGCCTTTGTGTATCGAACGACGGTCGGAGCCGGCTTATGTCCATCAAATTACCGATGAAGAAGAAATCGCACAGGAACCCCGGTTCCAAGCAATCCTGAATTTCAAGCTTAATGGTACCTATCCACCAGATATGGACAAAAGGGGACAACGAGCTATACGCCTACTAGCTTCCCAATACATCCTAATGCAAGGAGAATTGTACAAAAGAACACCTCTTGGTGTAGTCCTACGTTGCCTTGATCATTCACGGGCACGAAAGGTGATGGAAGAAGTCCACGATGGAGAATGCGGTCCTCACATGAGCGGACCTATGATGGCAAAGAAAATCACACGTCTAGGGTACTATTGGACCACAATGGAATCCGATTGCATCAAATATGTGAGGCATTGCCACAATCAAATCTTCGAAACGTACAACATGTCCCTCCTTCGTTGCTCTATACGATGACATCTCCTTGGCCATTCTCCGCATGGGGAATTGACATAATTGGGAAAATAACCCCACCGAACCGGAGGTCACTTTGTTTCATCCTAGTAGCAATTGACTACTTCACCAAGTGGGTAGAAGCGGCTTCCTACACCGCTCTTACGGCTAAAAATGTGGCAAAGTTCATACAAAACAACATCATCTGTCGATATGGTTGCCCACATGAAATCATTAGCGATAATGGGTCTCACTTCCAAGCCGAAACCGAACAATTGCTAGCCAAGTACAAGATCAAGCATCATCACTCCTCGCCCTACAGACCACGGACTAACGGCGCGGTAGAAGCGGCTAACAAAAATGTCGTCACGATCCTCAAGAAAATGACTGACAACTATAGAGATTGGCCGAGCAAAATACCCTTCGCTTTGTGGGGGTATCGAACATCCGTCAGGACGCCCACTGGGGCTACTCCTTTCTATTTGACCTACGGCATGGAAGCCGTACAACCAGTTGAGCTAGAAATACCATCTCTGCGCATCCTCCTCGAGAGTCAAATCCCGGAAGCCGATTGGAAGAAAGACAGATACGAAGAACTCATCCTCCTGGATGAACGTAGGCTACGTGCCTTACATAATGTCCAAACATATCAAGCACGTATCAAACGAGCTTTCAACAAAAGAGTTAGGCCAAGAAACATCAAAGAAGGAGACTTAGTACTCAAATCGGTTAGAGCTCTTTTACCCGTCGACCCAAGGGGAAAATTCAAACCTAATGGGCCGGACCATATCTAATCAAATCAATTCTCCCGTGGGGTGCGGTTAGAATCACGGACCTAGATGGGAATGAGTTCTCAAACCCCACAAATCTCGACCAACCGAAACGATACTATGCCTAGGATAGAACAAACGCGCTCGCGTAAACCCACGTGTCGCTCTTGTGACACTAAATAAACGGCCCCTGGCCTATTTGAATGTCACTATGCTCTTGCATCTTGGCAAACTTGTCATCCTCATATCATCAAACAAACTAAATTCGCACCTCCAGAGTAAGCAAAAGCTCATGCTTATTTTCTATGTTCATTACAAGCTCTTGCTTCGAACAATTATTCTTTTACATTTACTCGAACTACGCGCAAGGGTTTGATTTCGCTTTTTCAAGTGAATACGTAGGCAATCCTTCACGGGATTCAACCCACCGTTATACTTAAAATGTAAATAGAAGGACATTTGCATTGCATTTGAAATTCGACAAGGATAATAATAGAAAATACCAACGGTTTCATAACCATTTAACCTTTTTATTTCATTCATCCATTTTCTAATAAAAATAGTACGACAAATAATAAAAATAGACGGGCTAGGATTCTAAAAATCCCTCCTTTTTATTACAACAATAATAATAATAATCAAATAATAATAATAAGACTTGGGCTATTCCTCCATCTTTCCCTTGCCCTTGTCGTTCTTGTCATATTTCTTGTCACGACCTCAAGCCGGGCGCTCTTGCACCACTTCAGACCTAATCACCAACGGTCTTTCTCGAGGCCTGACTCTTCCGTTCTTGCCAACCACCATCTCTGCGACAGGAGTAGTCTTCGATTTCTTCGAAGGATGAATGACTTGAAAGCCGGCTTCTTCTTCTCCTTCAGTCAGATGCTTCTCTTTCTCTTTCTCTCCCTCGCGCACTTTGTAGTCAACGGGCTCGCGCTTCCTCGATCTTTCGCTCTTCCGAAGTAGCAGCCTTTCTCCACCTCAGATAGGAATCCGACACCCACAAAGCATTGGCGGAGAAACTCAGGAACCACATGTTTCTTTGGGCCCATTTCATAGCCCACTCTCTTCGGCTCTCGGTAGTCAACGCCATAGCAGTCTGCGGGTCAGTGTCAAGCCTAGGGATCATCTGCTTCAATCCGACTTGCCTCATCAACCTCTCAGGAAAGATGTATACCATAAACTCCAATCCAGGAATGCGCACGGACCTAGTAGGATCCAAAGAAGATACTCCGGTGACAGACTTGAGGTGCCACCACGGTACAACCCACCTGATCAAAGGGCCATCATCAGTCTTCAGCTTGTTCTTCCAATAGTCACAGACCCGAGTGAAATCCACCATGTACAACCTCGTCCTCATCGAAATCATACGGGCATGATAGGAAAGTGCATGAACAGGGGGCTCGAGCAATCGGAGCCGTTCCATAAGCCAAACCTACCAAAACAGGTATTAGACACCCACAAAAAAAAAAAAAAAAAAAAAAAAAAAAAAAAAAAAAAAAAAAAAAAAAAAAAAAAAAAAAAAAAAAAAAAAACGAAAAAAAGAAAAACGAAAAAAAGAGAAGAAGG
Organism: Silene latifolia; assembly: GCF_048544455.1. NCBI lineage: Eukaryota > Viridiplantae > Streptophyta > Magnoliopsida > Caryophyllales > Caryophyllaceae > Silene > Silene latifolia. The sequence continues at coordinate 123,380,864 of NC_133528.1, read as the reverse complement.
TGTCTTTTACCTGTAGGATGACGGGACTCCCCAAAAATGGAAGATCGCGGTTGGATTTCCTATTATCCAAGCCCAAGATAATCTCCCCTAAGCATAGACAAGCTGGGCTCTGCGCACTCCATTTGCTCAATAAGACCCAATAGACGGGGATCACCTTGCGCTTCTTCGTCAACATGTCCCTGAAAGACATATACATGAAGCAAACAGAAGCCAAATGCTCTCCTTCTAGCAACATAAGAGATAGTAGGGTCGGCCCTGTTGATGAATCGATCTATAAAATCCAACATCCGCACGCCTTTCGAAGTAACAAGACGATCCACCTCGAGTCTGGTCAGTCCAAGCAAATCTCTAAACTTGCTCTTATACCCTTGAGCGAGTAGAAGGGATGGCGGTAAATGTTCGGGTCCCACCCGCCAATAGCAGCAATTTCCTCCTAAAAGGACAAATATCACCTCCTGGGAACGCAAAAACATGGTAATTTGGATCCCAATAATCAAGGCAAGCATCCAAGAACGGTTTTACAACCTTAATGAGTTTCAAACTCAACAAAGACCCAAGGTTATAAGCACCCATATCATGCTTCTCCGTGTTCGAAAATTCATTGGTCCATTCCTTCAAGCGGATCTCCAAAGTATTCATGATGATAATTTTCTCTTGAGAATTTGTTTTGAGAATTTTATGAGAGGCGACAAAGAAGAGACGGAAGAATTATATAATTTAAAGCTTCGTCGACGTTTCTATTTATACCAATTCTTTGTTTCCAAAAATCCGTCGGAATCGCCCTGGTTGGGAACAAAGCGCGCGGCACTGCTTGCGCCTCTTCAAAGGGACGCAGCTCATGCTGCGCCTCTTCCCCAGACTCACTTCTGTGATTTCCGTGTTTGGATCTTTCCTAATTCTATAACGAATAATTTCCTATTCCTACGGGATTTTATTTTGGTAAATCCGAGAAATTTACCATGCTTCAGGTTTCCTAAATTCGCGGGCACGCATTTCGAGGCGACATCGACACTTCCGCCATTTCAGCACACTTTAAATCATTTCTTTTTTTTGACATAATTTATTCTTTATTTTCATTTTAATAAAATTTCAATATTTTCATTTCTCCACTTTCTAACTTATAGATTTCTCTTTTTCTTTTTTTTTTTTTTTAGGGGGTAGCCCTCCCTACCGTCCGGTCATTTCTGACAAATTTTTTGCATTTTGGTCCTTTTGAGTCTCATTTTGCACTAATTAAAGGCCTTATGCGTATATAAAATGTATGTGTTGCGTGTTTTTTCTATATAAATTTCGGCAGCATGACGGCGTAAACCGTTGTCTACCAAACCTGTTCAAGAACTAACCTGCAGGTACAAACAACACAACCCAGCAGCAAAGGCACTCAGGCCGTCATATATGCAACAAAAAGCAAATGTACAAGCAAACTGGGGGCTTGCGCCCCGAACAAGGTACAAATGTACAAGCAAACTGGGGGCTTCACCCCGAACAAGTCAAAAAGACCAAGTAAACTGGGGGCTCGCGCCCCAAACCAAGTCCAAAAATGTTTCAAAATCAGATGTACAAAACTACACAAGCTCTCTGCTGGCGCCCTCCCGGCTCGGCAACCCTCGCCATAAGAGCAGCGATCTCGGCATCCCGAAACTCGAGCTCCCTCGACAGGCGAGCCGTCACCTCCCGAGCCTGGGCCAACTCCCGTCCCGACTCGCGGTCACCCTGCAAACAGCAACAAATTGGCTCCTGTCAATCAACTCAATCAAAACTGGAAATCAAAAAAGGGAGATCGAAAAATGGGTATAAAGGTTCATACCTGACGACCTCGACCGCCGACGAGTGCCTCAATGGCCGTAGCTCGTAGCCGGTTGGCCACCCTCCATAGTGCCACGAACCGAGATGGTGCGACCTGCATTTCAAAAGAATTCTCAGTAAATTAGACAAATTCAATCAAATGTGTTCTTACACGAAAACTATGCAAAATGGGAGCTCACCCTCCGAATCGATCTTTTGCCGTCATCTAGGCCGGATCCGTCACGGCTACGTCAAAGTCACGTAACTCGGAGATCGTCGTCCTCCCGATGCGTCGGTGTACTCAAGGGTCTCGGGGTACTCTGGGGGCTCGATGCCCGCCGCCTCAACCTCCTGCAAAGACAAATAACTCTCATTAATCGACGATCTTTCGTCGTAATTCCCGAAGTCAATCAAAGAAAAGTAAAGGATACTCACCACTACCGGCCAATACGCCAACCTCCCGTAAAGGAACGCCGAGTAATCCTCGCCGGGGAGAAGAAGGTCGTCACCACCGACACCGGCCAAGTCCGCCTCCCTCTCAGCCTCAGAAGGCTCCCTAAACATCGTCCTAGGAGGATCGATGGGAACCGTCAACGCGCCCGAAAGCACCGACGAGCTAACCGCTCGCCCGGATACCATACGGACCCATCGACGTCCACAACAAGAAACTCGAGCTCCTAGGTCGAAGGACCTCAGCAACAAAAGGAGGCGCTCCAGCATACTCCGCCCAAGGTCTGGGCACCCACTGCAACAATATGAAGGCAAAGGTCATTCCTATGATTAATTTAAAAGCAAAGGGCAAAAATGAATGAATACAAGTGGGATACTCACGCTGCTCAGCTGAAGGGCGTTCACATCCCGCCGGTAGACGTTGTGAGAAGAACGCTTGCTCTTCGTCCGGCACATGACCCAATCCCTCACCACGGGATAGGCCCTCTCCAACGGCTCCGTCCTCTTGGGCGCGAGGCCCGGAAAGTAGGAGTACACCCACGCCTATAAAACAGAATAGTCAATGACGATCTTTCGATCTTTGATAAAAGAAAGGAATTTACGTTGATCTAAAGGAAGGTTCATACCTCCAACAGTAGCCCAGGTCCGACAGCGCCAGGAGAAGTCCCCTTCTCCATCAACTCCGGACGAACCATGGCCCTCATGAAGCGGATGAGGACCGCAAAACCAGCGATGACCCGGTCCCCGCCCTAGGGAACTCGGTCGAAAGAAAGGGAAGAAGCTTCGTCGACGACTCTCTCACCCTTGTCTCCGAGGTAAATCGAAGACAAGAACCACCAAAGCCACGAGCAGCCCTCGCTCGGCTGTACAAGGAGGAGGAGCCGTCTCCCTCCCATCAATCACCACCGATCTGGGGTCTTCCCCGCAAAGTAATCTCGAACATAGGTCCTGGGTACCAAACCCGGCACCGCAACAGCCTTCGGCGACGGGTTCCACCGATCAACCTCCTCGCCTCGGCCGAATCCGCCCTCATGCCAGTCTCCGGCCACGTCATCCCCTCAGTCCCACACGGCAGACCAGAAATCATGCCGTAGTCCTCCAAGGTGACCCCCACCTCACCAAAAGGCAGGTGAAACGTGGAAGTCGTGTCCCAGAATCGATCCAAGAAAGCGCGGACCAGGCTAAGGTTGGCCCGCAACTTCCTCTTCACGATATCCCTCCGGACCGAACCGAGGGACCAAACGCTCCGCGCTCAATCATGGCCCTCTCCTCCTCCGACGGTACCGCTCGTAATGCTCCATCGCTGTCGTATACCCCGAGAACGACCGGATGTTCCCGGCCTCCTATTATGATTTGAAACAAAGCTATCTTTAGTTTTGAAATAAATTTAAAAGAGATTTGAACAAAAATAGAAAAGGATAGGTAATGAGTTAGGGAATTCCTATTTACCAAGCTCTTCACCGTCCTGTAGGACAAGTGACCCTCTGCAGCCCACACAAGGTGCCTACTCTCCCGGTCTCGGCCACGCGCAGAGCACCTCTCGGTGGCGACCTCCTCGTCCGAGATGGGCCCGTCTCGGAATCTCCTCCTCATCGGCCTCCTCCTCCTCGGGAACCTCCTCTGCGGCGACCATCACCGCGGCGGTGAAGGCCTGCTCCAAAGCCTCCTCAACAACAGCGGCATCTACATCCACGGGATCTCTCCCGGAAGTGGAAGCATCGTCACCTGCAACGATTAAAGCAAATCCAGGCCGCATCACATGATGGCAAGCCTTTGTTAAGTAGTATTTCGAGCCTTCAAGGCCCGGAAATCGCCCCTTTCTGGCCATCCTTGGCCATATTCCCACCAAATCAATCACTCATGTGATGAATAGGGTCAAGTCAAGTCCAAGTCAAGACCTAGTTCCGAGTTCGAGTCGAAAATTCGGCAGCATTTCGCTATAACGGCGATTATGCCCTAAAAAGTGTCCTGAAAAAGTTGTCACAAACCAAAATTCCGAGATGGTGGAGAGTTTACCCATCATCCAAGGGTCCCGAATATCAAATTTCATCACCAATGGGCAATCCTAAGGCCATTTTCGAAGTAATTTATGATCTAGCTGTGAAACCGTCTCAAAATTCGCTCAAGGGCTCAAAACTTGATGAAAATTGAAAGTAAATACATGGTTATGTTCCTAACATTGCCTACTACTCATTTCTAGTATCAATTTGGCATGACAAATCCATTTGGGGGAAAAGCCCCAAATTTTCGATCAAAAGGGTCGAAAACCCTAATGTTCGCGGCTCAAAATTCGACAAATGTGGAAGATTAATGCAAGATTAAAGCACATACCTCGATTAGTCATATTTTAAGCAAGCTTTTGAATCCAACCTCGACGAAATTGGTGAAGATTTGAGAGAGAATGGAGTAATTTATGTTTCGAAATAATGAAATAAATCTCTTCGATTTCGCGTTTTTTACGCGAGAATTCTTTGAATTGGGGAACAGACGCGGCAGTCTGCGCGCCTCTTCCAAGAGACGCAGCTCTTGCAGCGCCTCTTCCTTTGTTTCCCTCCATATGGATTTTCAAAAATCCGTTGTGAGTTCGTTATTCGTGGGCCCATCTTTGGTGCGCCTCTTCCTCGATGACATTTTATCACCTTTGGTCCGTTTCGACGATTTCCTTTCGTTCCGGCCGCATTTTATTCAGTGCGACAGTATTTTGCAGTATTGTCCAAATTCATTTTATCCCGCGCAGCAGTATTTCGCAGTATTGCTCAACCATTTTATCCGGCGCAGTAGTATTTTGCAGTATTGCTCACTCAAGACTTTCTTTCATGACGATCAAGATGTTCCTGGTCGTCTGTCCCCAGCGCAGTAGTATTTTGCAGTACTGCTCATTCAGGGTTCTCCTACGACGATCAAGATGTTCCTAGTCGTCGGTATGTTCCCCAACCAAAGTTCGCTTGAGACCAACGCAAGCAGATTCAACCTCCAAATTTCACTAGAGTTCGCTTGAGACCGACGCAAGCAGATTCCCCCAGCAGTTTCTACTGACGTCCTGCTGTTTTCAATATCTCTTATTCCCCGCGAAGTTCGATTAAGTCTCAGGTATGATCTCTTCTTATGGCTGGCGAGCTTCCTTACGTAGTCTAATGGACTTTAAACGACCCTCCCCGATAGTCGACAGACTCTAAAATGTTCCCGACGACAGGTCCTTGGCTCAGACCCCTTGAGCCGCCTCGCATCGCCATAGTCGTCAGGTTGTAATCTTCGATTGACCTGATGGCTATACTTTGACTTTCGCCTTGTCCAAGCCTCAGTCAAAGTGGGGGCTCTGTAGACACCTCGTTTCTGCACCCCTCGCAAACCACCCGGTGATGATTGGGCCGCATGTTTGATTCGCGGAACGATTTGTGACAGTTCGTAAGATTATCGTCAAGTGATTGCTCAAATATTAATGTCAACCTCTTAGTTGTCATCTACGTGCCGATACGGTCGTTTTGGCGATAATTAGAGTACATTCGAGTCCGGGTCAAAAACCGTCTCCGTTTTACGATAGTTGTTAAATCCCGAGTCGAATGTTCTGGAATGTTCCGGATATTTCTATTCCATATTTATCAAATTTTATCTTTTGGCAAACAATATCCCGTAATATTCAAAAGATAATCGAATTAAATCCGTCCTACCATAACTTAAACACGGAAATCTTTCTTCAAATAGAGGAAACCTCCTGGGAACAGACGCAAGTCTTTGCGCCTCTTCCAAGAGACGCAGGTGGGCTGCTGCGCCTCTTCCCAAGCCCTTCTTTGCATGATTTACGTATCTTTTTCATATCTTTCCGAGATTCACTTCCAAAGAGTCTCCGAAACCCTATTCCTTCACGTGATTAGTATAAATAGGAGCTTTCGTTCCTCATATTTCTCACGCGAGTGTCCGCCCTTCTCTTCTCCCTTTGCATTCTAGACTTCGTTCTTACTAATTGGCGCCTACGTGCTTGGACTTCCGACCACGTAAGCTCGGATCTTTCCGGGTACCAGCCTCTCCGTTGCATGACCGACCAATTTGACCACTACACTCAATCAATCTAATTAATCAATCGTTTTCCTCTTACGAGGGCACTCTTTCCTTGCATTCGCGTCGAGCATCACTAATCGATCTTCTTAGTTCTTCTCGTTCCATCAACATGTAAGTCTGAGGGTGTATATTCCTTTTATTTATTGTATTTTAATTATTGTATAACAATTGTAAGGTTTATGTCGAAAACACCATTAAAATCGATTTCTAAAACCCTTTGTTAAAACCTGTTTTTGCGGATTTCCGAGACAGATGACGTCGAGAAAAGACGCAAAGAATCGCCGCGCCTCTTTCGAAGGAGCGCAGCACTGCTGCGCGCCTCTTCGTGAGGCTGCCAGCCTCTGCTTCTTTTCTTCTTCCTCCGTCCTCTGTAATTCATACCAAAATTGCTCCTTTTGTTTTGTTCTTTAATTCTTCATCACGGTAATTTATAGATCATATGTATATTGTATATAATTCATCGTTCATGCTTAATTAGTCCTCAAGTCCGACTTAAATCCCTTATAATTCATATTTGCGGGTTTTTTTCGTCATTAAATTCAAGTTCCGGATTCTAGAGGTTCAATCCGTTCATATTGAGTTTCTGGGATTCGTTGTTGATAAATTTGCATCTGTTTATTTATTGTTCATCACTAATTCGTCCTCAATTCCTCATGTTTAGTCTAATTAATTCGTTCAGTTAGTTTGTTCATTAATTAACATCGACCCTTCACATAATTAATCCGTTTAATTCCGTCTCATCCATGTTCTACTGTTTTATGACATATTCATATGTAAAATAATCCATTAATCACTTTCATCCGAGTCTAAAATCATAATCAATCTTTAAATTTACCAATTAATATTAACGATTTGCAGTTCCGGCTTCACGACGAACTCACCCTTGGAAACAGACGCGAAAGAATCGCTGCGCCTCTTCCAAAGGGCGCAGATGTCTGCTGCGCTGTTCGAGTGATTTACGTCCCAATTCCTTTTCTGCCTTGACCTAGTTTAATTAGTTACGTATTAACCAACTAATATTCGTAATTTCACGATAATTCCTGTTCGTTAATTCTTTCTTTCTTTCTTTTATTCCTTTTTCTCAAATCGTCCGTTTTAAAGGTATTTTCGACATAAATCACCTAATCCAATGTAATTATTGTAATTTTCATTATTGTAGCTTATATTTATTGTATTTCTTTTATTGCTTGTATGTTTTTTACATGTAAATCCACCTTAAATCCTACTTCGACCCAATTGTATGCTAATTACATGTCAACCGACTTAGTTTAATTCTCACATGCTAGGATTAAAACTTGGATGTTGCATTCATGCATATAGCCGACGATATATCAAGTACGAATAAACTCCCTAATCATTAGTAGAGGCCGCTATCGAGGCGGGCGGGATTAGGTGTTCGATCAAAAGAGCTTCCTAATACGTACCCTCACCCCTTACTCCAGATCTCCGTGAGCACCCGTGTTCATTGGCATCCACGAGAGTCATTCTAGACATAGAATGCTAAGGGTAACGATTGCTTAGTGTTCATGTCACTACTTTGTGTCTTGACATGACACGAGGTATTCGAACGGTTCCAATTTCCCATAAAAATTGGTGGCGACTCCATACGAAATGCAAACGCTTGTTTTCGAGCCCCTTCATCCAAGCGCCCCCGTGGGCGGCCCGCTGTCCACACATAACACCCACGAAAACATACAGCATATACTCGAACAAAACCACCATAGCCGAATCCATTATGAGAAATATGCTATGAAAATACTCAAACAAACATGTAAAATGACTACTAAATTCACATATTCAACCATACACATGAGAAAGGCATAAAGGTTTAAACTTTGCGACAAAAACGACTGAAAAATCGAGTAAAAGGCGAAATATCGACACTTTGTTTGGTAACCTATCACCGTTACATCAAAAGCGCTCTAATCTTCAAATAAACGGTCCACAATGCACGAGTCTTCCTCCGGGTTTTCAAATTCTTCACCTAGAGACAAAGAAACGGAGTATTTAAGCTAAAAGTTGAAACTTTTATAAGATAGTCTGTAATACTACGGTTTTTCCTAAGTCTGTACTCGGTCAAATATGGCTCACTCGGCCGAGTAGGTGTCTTGTGTGTTTCTGGAAAGTTTTACTGCCCAGGAATACTCGGCCGAGTATGGGAATACTCGACCGAGTAGAGGATACTCGGCCGAGTATACTCTATACTCGACCGAGTATTCGGTCTGACGGGGTTTATTTCCGCGGTTTGATTTAGAAAGGATTAGAGTTATATAATCGTGTATTAACAGTTTCTAATCATTTCTCACAAAACCTAAACACTTCAACGTAACTCTAATCCTCTCCAAATCTCTCTTAAGTGTGTGGATTGTTAGCAAGTCTTCTTCATCATTCATTATATCGTTGGTGTCGGTAAGTCCTTGATTTCATTAGTTTCATTGGTTAATCTTTTAGGGTTTGGCTTAATCTAGATTGCCTTGATTGTGTCTCATTGCAGTTGTGCGAAGGTAGGGTTTCCCTACTCGGTTACTGTTTAATTGTTATAAGATTGTGGTAATTGTTGTATTGTTGATTATCTGCTGATAAATGTTGGTGTTGGAGTTGGTGTGGTTGTTGTGATGGTTGTTGATGTTGTTCGCGAGGCGCGTCCTCGGCTGAGTGGAGTCACTTGCGGGAGTGGCTTCACGCCCTAGTTTCGCTCTCTATGGAACCCGCCACATGAGGGGATGTGCACATAAATGAATAGAGTTATCGCTCGTTGATGAGCGGGGATTTGGTGGGGATTGGATGCGGTCCCTCACTCGCGGTGTGGATTACCTGTTGCGATGGGTAGTTTGGCAGTGCTACACACTTTAGTGTGTAGTCGGTTACTATGTGAGATCGGGAGTTGGAGGTGTGCTGATCACCAATTGCCTTTCTATACTTGTCTTGTTTTGATTATACAGTAACTGACCCCGTTGTTGTTTTATAAAATCTGTGGTGATCCATTCAGGGATGGTGAGCATATTGTGACAGGTGATGATGTGCTTTAGCTATGGGGACGTCATGGGGAGTCATCACTCGAGTCTAGTTGCCATTGTCAAGAGCTTTTAGTTTTAGTTTTAGTTGTTGAACAGTATACACTTGTACTTTGCTTTTTGGATTTAACTATGTAACCAGTTAATCATTTATACTTTAATAATTGTGTTTTGGATTGGTAACTTTGATATACTAACCTCGGGCAACCGAGATGGTGACGGTCTCTCATGCTAGGGTGGTCCTGGTAAGGCACCTTGGTATGTGGGGGTGTCACAAAGTGGTATCAGAGCGACGATTCTAGAACCTAAAACCAATGAACCCAATGAACTTAGGGAGTCTTTATAAAATGAACTCGGGGAGAGTTGTTTGGAGCTACCGCAAAGACTTGGGAGACGTCCCGAAATCGCATTGAGGCCCTTAAAATCTCTAACCGATCACAAGAGGGAGTCTTGGAAACTGTTGGATGTCGAGTCATGTATGTGTAGTACTTGTAACTGGAATCTTGTTCAATGGTTGGATGAAATGATGAAGGAAGTGGAATGTGATAGTATTTGAAAGATGCATTGAAAATTTGTTGATGTTAGATTTTGAGCATGAAATATGTTGAGCATGTTAAGTGTTTATTATGTGGCTTTCAAAAGGGTAGTGGTATATCGTATATATCTTGGTAAAAAAACATGTTTAAGTATGTTTATGATAGTAGCAGCTCATTTTTGGCATGACTCGGTCGAGCAGGGCGGGTACTCGACCGAGTAGGGGGGTACTCGGCCGAGTAACCAGGCACTCGACCGAGTGTTTTTTAGGGTGTAAAAAGCAGTAGCTTCTGGTTGTGATCACTCAACCGAGTATTAGAGCATACTCGACCGAGTGAGGCATACTCGACCGAGTATGTTTTCTGTATTTTTGACGTTGGCTACTGGAGTGGAAAACTCGACCGAGTATTAGTAATACTCGACCGAGTAATCAATACTCGACCGAGTATCTCACCATACTCGGCCGAGTGCTTCTTTGGTGGAGGGTCATGTTTATTTTCAGTCGTAGGCAATGTGCTTACGTTTCCTTGCTTCTTATCAGCTCAAAATGCCGCCAAAGGGGTCAGCCGTGTATAACCAAGCATCTGATATAACCACATATGAGGTAGCCCGTATGATCGAGCAGCATGATACTCTTTTTGAGGCTCTTAAGAATGTGGGTTAGGGGGCTGAGAAACCGGTGGATGCTACCCACCTGAGCACTATCATTGCCCGCTTCAACCTATCAACTTATGAGGGCACCGGAGAACCTAAGCGGCTTCATAACTGGCACCGTGAGATGGAGAGTCTCCTTGAGGTTGTTAAGTGTCCGTCGGAGTTAGCTGTTGAGCAGGTAGTGTACTACCTGAGGGGTGAGGCTGCAGTGTGGTGGCAAAACGTGAAAGAAGATGCCAGAGCATACTACAGGGATGAGGGGCACGGTGTTATACCGTCGTCGGGTTTGAAGAGCGCCATGAGGGAACAATTTGTGCCGGAACACATCCGTCACAAGATGAGATCCGAGTTCGATTCTTTCACCATGACCAATAACATGACGGTTATGGAGTACTATCACCGGTTCCTTGAGTTGTCTTGCTATGCGGAAGACATGCAGCTGGGGCAACGAGGTTTGGCTCTTCGTTTCGAGAGGGGCTTGGCACCCAAGATCATGAACTGGTTACCAGCTGGGGTTATCACCGATCTGAAGGATGTGTACATGAGGGTTGGGCAAGCTGAAAGGTTGGTGGATCTATCCAAGGAGGCTACAGAGAGAACCACTACTGAGAAGAGGAAAGTAGAGAGTGAGAGTGGCAATCAGTCGGGCCACAAGAAGGGCAACTATGGTCAGTCAAGGGCTTTTTCAGGAGGGTCTGGGTTTGCTGGAGGTTCTCGAGCATGGGGAAGGGGTGGTGGTTGGAGTGTTAGTGACAACTCCAATCTCACTTGCTACAACTGTGGGGGAATAGGCCACAAGAGGTATGATTGCACCAGTATCAAAGTTGGAGGGGATTCAGGAGCTTATGAGGGGAGTTTCTCTCAGGCTCCGAGTCAAGAGTTTTGTTAGCAACATGCCATCTGGGTCATGGGGTAACCGTGGAGGGCAGAACAACAACAATGGCGGCTTCAACCGCAATAGTGGAGGATCTTATCAGTGCCCGAACAACAGTGTGACTCGGAATTCGACAGCTATGCCGAGTACTTCTAACACCTCGGTCCAGGGCGGAGGTCAGAAAAGCAGCGACAAGCTCTTTATGATAGGCAAGCAAAAAGCCGAGAATGATGCTCATGTAGTCACCGGCACCTTTCTCGTTCATTGTACACCGTCTTTTGTTTTGTTTGATTCTGGGGCAACCCATTCTTTTGTGTCTAGGGGTCATGCCTTAGCTATTTGTTTGGGGGAGTTTGAGCTTGTAAAAGATGATGTGTTTATACCTTCGGGATAGTCGGTGTCTTGTGTTAAGTTGTATAGAGATGTGTCCATGTTGGTTGGAGGGATATACTTACCGGTCAACTTGTTAGAGTTTTCTATGGATGGTTTTGAGGTTATCGTCGGGATGGATTGGTTGGGTAAGTATGATGCTAGGATAGACTGCCGATAGAAGAAAGTGTCTTTGAAGGGTCCTAAGGGTGTCAGGGTGTCTTATAAAGGGTTTATAGTGACGCCAAAGTGTAAGTTCATCGCTGTAATAACCTTAAAGTCATGTTTAAGGAAGAAATGCCCCTTGATCCTTTGCCAAGTGAGAGATCGGCGCACGGAGCAGCTAATAGCATCTGATATACATGTGGTTCGAGAGTTTAGTGATGTTTTTCCAAATGAGATACAGAGGTTACCACCTAAGAGAGATATCGACTTCAATGTGGAGCTTAAACCGGGGATAGGTCCTATATCCAAAGCACCGTACCGTATGGCACCTAACGAACTAGAAGAGATGAAGAAAGAGTTACATGATCTGCTAGATAAGGGGTATATCCGGCCTAGTGTATCACCATGGGGAGCACCGGTGTTGTTTGTGAAAAAGAAAGATGGGAGCATGAGGCTATGCATCGACTACAGAGAGTTGAATCGTGTCACGGTGAAGAACAAGTATCCTTTGCCAAGGATTGATGATCTTTTTCACCAGCTGAGTGGCGCAGGGGTGTTCTCTAAGATCGATTTGAGGTCGGGTTATCACCAGTTGAGGATAGCAGATGAAGATATACCTAAGACAACTTTCCGGTCTCGTTATGGTCACTATGAGTATGTGGCGATGCCTTTTGGTTTGATGAATGCACCAACAGCTTTCATGGATCTGATGAACCGGGTTTTTAGTCCGTTCTTGGACAAGTTTGTAGTCGTCTTCAATGATGACATCTTAGTCTACTCTAAGACTAAGGAAGAGCATGAGGAGCACCTGAGATTAGTTTTGCAGACCTTGCGAGAGAATCAACTTTATACCAAGCTATCCAAGTGCGAGTTTTGGTTAGAGGAAGTGGCTTTTCTGGGTCATGTGATATCTAAAAAGGGTGTGCCAGTGGATCCTAGCCAGATTGAGGCAGTGACCAAGTGGGAATCACCGAAGAATGTTGCTGAGATTCAAAGTTTCTTGGGTCTAGCTGGTTACTACAGGAGGTTCGTAAAGGAATTTTCTACGATCGCGAGACCTATGACAGCTTTGATGAGAAAAGAGACCAGTTTTCGATGGGAGGAGAGTTGTGAGACGAAGTTCCAGACCTTAAAGGAGCGTTTGACCACAGCTCCTATCCTAACTTTACCTGAGAGTTGTGAGAACTTTGAAGTATATACCGATGCTTCAAATAATGGTTTGGGATGTGTTTTAATGCAGAGTGGGAAGGTTATAGCTTATGCATCGAGGCAGCTGAAGCCGTATGAGGAGAACTATCCTACTCATGATTTGGAACTGGGTGCAGTTGTTTTTACTCTTAAGATTTGGAGGCACTACCTCTTCGGGGCAACCTTTAAGGTGTTTTCAGATCATAAGAGTCTGAAATATATACACACTCAGAAGGAGCTCAACATGCGACAGAGACGATAGATGGAGCTGAACGGGGACTATGACATGGAGATCATCTATCACGAGGGTAAGGCTAACGTTGTTGCAGATGCTCTTAGTAGAAAGAGTGTTCATTCGTTGTGTACAACTATGTCTTTGCTGAAGCTGAGGGATGAGATGTCCAAGATGAGGATCCATATGATTCGGAAAGAGGATACCATTGAGGATTTGACGATCGAGCTAGATTTGTATGAGGATATCAAACGAAAACAAGAGCTTGATCCTAAGATCCAAGAGTGGAAGTCAAGAGTGGAGAGTTGCACAGTTTCCAGGTTTTCTATCCACAGATGGGAGTGTACGTTTTGATGGGAGATGGTGTGTTCCTGATGATGTAGATTTGAGGAGAGTAATCATGACTGAAACTCATTGCACTCCTTACTCAGTTCACCCCGGAGGTGAAAAGCTTTATAAGGACCTCAATAAAACTTTTTAATGGCCTAAAATGAAGAGAGATGTAGCCGAGTTCGTGGCTAGGTGTCTGACATGCCAAAGGGTAAAGGGCGAGCAGCGAAGACCACAAGGTAAGATTCAGTCACTTGAGGCACTTGAGTGGAAGTAGGAGTCGATCTCTATGGATTTTATCGCGGGGTTACCTAGAACACAACAAGGTAACAATATGATTTAGGTGATCGTCGATCGGTTAACAAAATCAGCTCACTTTATTCTGATGAAAGATACATGGACCAAGATATAGTTAGCACTGGCTTACAGGAAGCATGTGGTTCGGATACGTGGGGTACCTAAGGATATAGTGTCGGATCGAGAAGCGAGGTTTATAGCACGGTTTTGGCAGGAGCTGCAGGATTTGATGGGTACGACCTTAAAGATGAGTACAGCTTTTCACCCTACCACAGATGGTCAGACTGAAAGGACAATCAAGACCTTGGAGGACATTTTGAGGGCTTGTGCCATGGAGTTCGGTGGGAGTTGGGAGGACCGGCTGGATCTGATCGAGTTCTCTTACAACAACAGCTATCACACCAGTATATGAATGGCACCATTTGAGGCTTTATATGACAAGAAGTGCCGAAGTCCAGTTTGTTAAGATGACAGTGCGGAGGCAGTGGTTTTAGGGCCACATATGGTGCAAGACATGGTTGAGCAAGTTCGTATAATTCGTCAAAAGATGAAAGTAGCTCATGATCGCCAAAAGAGTTATGCAGATTTGCACCAGAGGGACATCGAGTTTGCAGTTGGTGACAAGGTCCTCTTGAAAGTGTCACCAATGCGAGGGGTGATGAGGTTTGGAAATAAAGGTGAGCTAAGTCAGAGCTTGATGAGTCCTTTTCTTATGCCAAGGTTCCTAAAGAGATCTTATACCACAAAGTATGCAAGATAAGGAATGGTGAGACCGTCTTACTTAAGGTGCTTTGGTCTAATCATAATGTGGAAGAGGCCACATGGGAACCCGAGGAGGCTATGAGAGAGCGTTTTCCCAACCTTTTTTATCATGTATGTTTGGTTATGGGGACGTAACCGTTATCTTTTTACGGGGGGTAGGAGATGGTCGCATGTTTGTTTTTGAGTTAGTTTAAGTTGGTTTAGCTATGTTTTGTGTTCATCTAGCAGTGTTGGGTCATTTGACCGGTTGTGTTGAGTGTTTGTGGTATGTAGTTGGTCTTGTTTTGTGGGTATAGTATGAACTTCAGGGACGAAGTTCTTTTTAAGGAAGGAAGACTGTAATACTACGGTTATTCCTAAGTCTTTACTCGGCCTAATATGGCTCACTCGGTCGATTAGGTGCCTTGTGTGTTTCTGGAAAGTTTTATTGCCCATACTGCCCAGGAATACTCGGCCGAGTAAGGGAATACTCGACCGAGTAGAGGATACTCGGCCGAGTATACTCTAAACTCGACCGAGTATCCGGCCTGACAGGTGTTATTTTCGCGGTTTGATTTAGAAAGGATTAGAGTTATATAATCGTGTATTAACATGTTCTAATCAATTTTTACAAAACCTAAACACTTCAACGTAACTCTAATTCTCTCCAAATCTCTCTCAAGTATGTGGATTTTTAGCAAGTCTTCTTCATCATTCATTATATCATTGGTGTCGGTAAGCCCTTGATTTCATTAGTTTCATTGGTTAATCTTTTAGGGTTTGGCTTAATTTATAATTTGGGGGAAAATGGGGTTTTGCATGTGGTAATTAGAGTTTATGTGATTGTTGTTAGGTGAGGACTTCGTAGAGGAGCCGTTCTAGATTGCCTTGATTGTGTCTCATTGCAGTTGTGCGAAGGTAGGGTTTCCCTATTCGGTTTACTGTTTAATTGTTATAAGATTGTGGTAATTGTTATACTGTTGATTATCTGCTGATTGTTGTTGGTGTTGGATTTGGTGTGGTTGTTGTGATGGTTGTTGATGTTGTTCGCGAGGCGCGTCCTCGGTTGAGTGGAGTCACTTGTGGGAGTGGCTTCACGCCCTAGTTTTGCCCTATATGGAACCCGTCACAGAAGGGAATGTGCACATTAATGAACAGGGTTATCGCTCGTAGATGAGCGGGGATTTGGTGGGGATTGGCTGCGGTCCCCCACTAGCGGTGTGGATTACCTGTTGCGATGAGTAATCTGGCAGGGCTATACACTTTAGTGTGTAGTCGGTTAATATGTGAGATCGAGAGTTGGAGGTGTGATGATTAGCAGTTGCCTTTCTGTATTTGTCTTGTTTTGATTATACAATAACTGACCCCGTTGTTGCTTTATAAAATCTGTGGTGATCCATTCGGGGATGGTGAGCATATTTTGACAGGTGATGATGTGCTTTAACTATGGGGACGTCATGGGGAGTCATCACTCGAGTCTAGTTGCCACTGTCAAGAGCTTTTAGTTTCAGTTTTAGCTGTTGAACAGTATACACTTGTACTTTGGTATTTGGATTGAAATATGTAACCAGCTAATCATTTATACTTTAATAATTGTGTTTTGGATTGGTAACTTTGATATACTAACCTCGGGCAACCGAGATGGTGACGGTCTCTCATGCTAGGGTGGTCCTGGTAAGGCACTTTGGTATGTGGGGGTGTCACATGGTCGATTTTGAAACCTCCACAAGAGTGGGACTTTCGTACCTAGAAAGTTGAATGATGGAAAGGGGAAGAGAATGGCGCAAAAATAAAAGGAAACGATTGAGAAACGGAGGAGAAATCTTAGCTTGAAGGTCGAATAAAAATGGTGCTCATGGTTTTGTTATCTACTGTGTTGTTGTTGTTGTTGTTGTTGTTGTTGTTGTTGTTGTTTTCATGTTGATTTTCGAAAAAGAAAGGAAAAAGGAAGGTGAGTTGGGGATTGGCCAGTCTTTTGTGTGAGTGAGAGAGTATGAGTGAAAAATTATTATTTTAGTTAGGTGTAAAAGGTAGGTGGTGTGTTGTCGGTATGGGATAGGTTGAGATTAAACTAGTCTCACATGTGAAATGTGACGATCTTTTGCTAGACGAAAATACCTCTTAAATCTACTATAACTTAAGACGGAATTTTATTATTATTATTATTATCACTATTATTCTTATCCGACTAAAACATATTTTTTATATAAACTAAGCTTTAAAATTATGGCTTTTGTAAAAATTATGTTTAAAATATAATTAATTAAATTAAATAATTTAAAATATGTTTATAGCTATTATAAGAAAAGAGCGGGTGCTACACTAGAACCTCCTCCTCATATGCTATAGTTTGGTTAATCCACTCTTCGTTATCGATTAAAGCTGGGTAAACGCCATAGTGTTTTTTGAATTTTGAGTGATGGGGATGATATTACTAAAAGGATAAATGCTTTAACATTTATTTATATAAGATTAAGTTGGTTTATGTATCAACTAGATCAATGACGTACTATATCTATTCGTATTCAATATTCCTATTAATTTTTTCGTATTTAATTTTATGTTTAATTAATTATTGTCAGAAAGAAAACTGATATTCATTAATTAGAGAAAGAAAAATACATAACAATAACAAGAAAAGACGGTTTAAATAATTCAACACTACACAGGGGCTATATATTTATTAATAATAATTAATTAATCATAATTATAATCATCATGTAGTTCCCCCGCGATTGAGTTAAGTATCGGAAGTTCAATATGGTGATTATTAGGAGGCACTTGTTCTGCCTCCCATGAACGAGGGAGGGTGTTAATATCGTACCGATATGTTCTTAATAGATTAATGTCACGATCGGTCGCAATCCACAGATATTATGCTTGTAACCCATCATCCGTATAATATAATTGTGTTTTCCGGCGTCATGATCCCCGTATCTTGCCTGGAGTTTTGTCGCTTGACGAAAAGAGTCCAACTTCTTCCCAAAACCTTCAAACTCGATCATTGCGTACCCAAGAAAACCACGATCTTTAGCCCAAGCTGAGTGGACCTTTTTAACGTTCGTATAATCACCTTGACGAAGCATATCTCTCATCCACGTTAAACTTTTCGAAGAACCCCTACCATCGTCTTCAACTTTGATTGGAAGGTGGTGTATAATACACGTAATAGGATGGACATAGCGGGTGTTTGATTGTGATTCAGCGGTTGTAGAAGACGATGACATGATGATTGAAGTATAAAATTTTTAATTAAATTATATGTGATAATTAATTACTCGATGAATTGGTGCTTGCGGTTAATTAAACTATGAATTGGTACATATTTATAGGAAAATATATGTGCATGTGAATGGATATTAATTAATAATGGTCAAACAAATTAAAACAATAATAATACATAGGAATTTAACATAATTTAATTATATAAAATGACAACGGTTTTACAAAAACTGTGATCAATATATCCCATAACAACGGTTGTTACCTTAACCGTTATCAATTTTGAAATTATTGAACCATTGAAACTATTCATATATTTAATTTATGTATACAAACCGTTTCCAATACATGACCTCTAAACCCCTATATATATTAGAACCCGATAATTAAATTTTTAATATTCACAACAAAATCTAAACTCTTTTTTTTAATATATTAAATTATATATTCAAAAGAGTAGAGTATTCATTACTTATGTCGTCTTATAATTGATCGTCCGATGAAGGATCATACGAATTTGATGTCGAATCATTCGACGGATTGGAAGATTTTGAACGCCTAACTAGAATTTTGTGTGTCAAACCTGTGATGTGCATCTTTGAAAATCTCCCATACACAGAAGACGGGAATGGGAAGAAAATACTCTCCTATGACCTTAACTGGTTAATAGGGGTGATTCGAGCTGCCGGATTGGATTTGGTTCAAGTTATCCACTCGGCTCTTTCGCATGATGGGTCATTCAAGGGTCACGTACTCATCAAGGTTGGTGGGGGTGAGGAGCGGGAATGCTTGTGTCAAGCTCGCAAACTAGAGCGAGCTTTTTATAACAATGATTCTTCAAGGTTTTGGTTCGATACCGATGAAGAACGGTAAGGACCATATTCATGGGTCGTGATGCGTGCATTTTATATAAGGTTTTTACCTTATTTTTACACGCATTTCTGTACTATTTTATGTAGCATCTAGCTACAAATACCCCCGAATAGTCTACTTTGGTTCGTCTTGTGTAAATTGCAGGTACAAACCGAAAAGAAGATAAATCGAGCCCAAACTCGTCCCATTTTCATACATTTATGAAGAACAAGGAATCGGAGCTTGGAATCTAGCACTTTGAAGACGCGTGAGCTGATTTCGGAAGGTGTCGAAGTGCCTTATGTGCTAATATAGCTCGATCGACCACTTTTCTTGTCGATCGAATGCTTTATACCATGAAGATCACTCGATCGAGTTGTTCTCATACTCGATCGAGAAGGCTTTTATAAGGAGTTACTCGATCGAATGGTTTTTTCATTCGATCGAGGGGATCTGCTGCATAGTTACTCGATCGAGTGGTTTTATTCCACTCGATCGAGAGGTTTTACCCTTCAGCCGTGTTTTCGCCTTATTTCATATGGCTTTTGTAATTAGGCTTATTAATTAGGTTTTAGGAGTAAGGTTTCGTGTGCTATTTTATACGGTAGACTGCGTAACTCTACTTCACTTCTTCTTCCTCACTTCTTCTCTACCCTTTACTCTCTTTTGTACTCTAAAAACTACTCGGATTCGGATTTGTAATCGGTATTATACTTCCTTTTAATTCTTAATCTTAATCTATTTTGCTTCCATTACTTTTTCTCTTCTCTATTTCTGCAATTGCTTTATTTGGATTTCTCTTGGTCATTATTATCATGTTTAATTTATATTGTCTATGCATTATTATTGTTGATTCGATGATGATACGTAGCTAATTCCCTTTTGCTAAGACTAGGGAATCCATGATTGTGAAGGAATAGTAATTGATTTATTAGGTTAATGCTTGTGTAGTCTTTGTTGTTGATCGCTGTAATTAATTGTCTCTGTCTAATTGAGTCGAAGCAATTAGGTATTTAATCATAGTAAACCTTGACCTGGACCGGAAGGTTGGAAAGGGTGAGACTCATAGAGAACATTAGGGCACCGTAGTGAGGGCGGAAGCTAAGCTATTTGTGCTTTAGGACGAATTGAGACCGGAAGGAGATATTCATTGCCCCATAGACTATACTTGCGTTGATCTGAAACCTAGATTGTTTGACTGAATGATCATGGTGAACCGACTGTCTTAGCTGCTTTTTCCTTATTTGCTTAATCTTTATTCTCTTGCCTTTTTCTCTTTCTTAACCTCTTTAGTTTAGAACAAACAAATTAAAACCCCCAAATTGGTTACCGTGACGGACTTAGTTAAAGCTGACATTTTTCCCATCTCCCTGTGGAGATCGACCCGACTTCCCTAGCTATATTAGTTAGAGCCAGTTGGTTATTTTTGATAGGTATACGACTTGCCCTGTCAAATTTTTGCGCCGTTGCCGGGGAGGTGGCGTAATTTTGTTGCTTTATTTAAGTTTGTCTCTCGTCTCAAGGAATTTATTCCTTGAGACTGATCTCATTTTTGCAAAGTTTTTCATCAGTTTGCAGGATATCTGTTCTAGAAAGAGAACATTGTCATATCTGCTCCAGTCTGTAAATTCTATCTGCCAGGATGCCGAATATAGCCAGCCATTCAGATCCAACAGTGGATTCCCTTCCAAAAGGTTTCTTACTACCCACTACTGAATCGGGAACTTTTGGAATCCACCCATCCTACATATAGCTGGTCGAGAGAAATCTCTTCAGGGGGGTACCTGAAGAAGATCCGTGCAGGCACATAGAGCTATTTTTGGAATACTGCTCCACCATTCCTCTTGCTGCTGGGGTGACACAAGACAGAGTGAAGGGAGTTCTCTTTCCCTTCTCTTTAGCTGATGATGCCCGGGAATGGTTGAGGGATTTAGACAGGGAAGCAGCCGGTGTAACTGACTGGAATTCCCTTGCCTTGGCCTTTTACAGGCGATATTTTCCACCACAGCGCACTAATACGTTGAGAGCTCAGATTACTGCATTTGAGCAATTGCCCACTGAAGACTTGAATGGGGCTTGGACTAGGTTCAAGAAGCTCGTCCATTCTGTGCCTCATCATGGTTTCAAGCGCTGGTTCCTATGTACCCAATTCTAAAACGGGTTATATCTGGACCAGAGAGCTATCCTTGATAATGTAGCTAAGGGGTGATTCACGAAAAACGTAGAGGATGATCAAGGGTGGTGTCTTATTGAGGAGATGGCCATCCATGTTGCCGAATATGGAAATCCCCGAGGAAGTGGGCAAGTTAACGAGTTGGTAGCAGCTGAGGTGGAGAGTCCTAGAAAAAGTCTAGGTAGTGCGGAGATTACGGAGACTATGGGTGAGCATGCACAAGTTTGTGCTATTATTGAGCATGTGGTGATATGCGATAGATGCGCATTGGAGGGGCATGACCCCATTGGTTGTATGGCGAGAATAGAGCGCGTCCTTGCTTATCAGAAATACAAGCAAGGAGTTCCTTTTTCTCAATTATATGAAGAAATGACAAATGTTTCTAATCCTTCTACGCCAGTGCCGCAGCCAGACCCCCCTTCTACAAATGGGGAGATTGCCGAACTGAAATCCTTGGTTTTGAACTTAACACAACAGTTTGGGGAGAAATGCAACAAGGATAATACCGCTATCGTGGAGTTAAGAGAACAAGTCGCGCAGTTAACACTCGCGAAAAACCAAGCTAACCATCCACCGCCATGCGACCCAGTCAATGCCATAAATCTCCGAAGTGGCCTTGCTTATGAGGGGCCAAAAATGCCAGAAGACGGGGTTGTGACAGTTGAAAATGCCCCGGAATATGATTTGGACGAGTTTAAGGATGATATCCCTACTGCATATTGTCCAGACACTCGATCGAGCGAAGTTTCTACTCAATCGAGCGAAGTTTCTACTCGATCGAGTGAAATAATCCATCCAGATGCTCGATCGAGTGATAATCTTACTCGATCGAGAGGTGCCCAATTTACGGACTTCGATCGAGCATCCAATTCTTCTCGATCGAACAATTTGGCAGATGAAGTCACTCGATCGAGTGAAGATTGTATTCGATCAACTGGCCCTGAAATAAAAGAGCTCGATTGAGTTGTTCAAATAGCTCGATCGAGTAATTCTCAAGACAAAACCACTCGATCGAGTGAAGAAAGTCCTCGATCGAGTGCCAGAACCAGCGGAGCTTCAATTTCGACATCTAATTCCGCTATCGTGTCATCTTCCCCTGCTGTGAAGACGTCACGCGCTGATAAAGGTAAAGAGAAAGTCGCGGGTCCACTCATTGCTACCAGAGTACCCTTTCCAGGACGTCTGAAGGATGCAAAGGTTGAGCGACAGTACGGTAAGTTTGTGGACGTTGTCAAGAACCTCCAGGTAACTGTCCCTTTTACCGAACTTATTACCCAGGTGCCCACTTACGCTAAATTTATGAAAGATATTGTGACGCGTAATAGAGAGCTAAGTGAATTTGAGACTGTTTCATTTTTGGAAGAGTCTAGTAATTTACTTTTAAATAAGGCTCCACCTAAAATGAAGGACCCGGGTAGTTTCTCTATTTCCTGTGCTATAGGCAATGAAGTAATTGATAAGGCTCTTTGTGATTTAGGAGCCAGCGTCAGTGTCATGCCCCTGTCTATCTGCAAGAAATTGAATATGGGTCACCTTAAAATGACTAACATTACCTTACAGATGGCCGATAGATCTGTTAGGCGACCCTTGGGTGTCTTAGAGGATGTGCTTGTGAAAATAGGCAAATTCTTTATACCAGTGGATTTTATTGTTTTAGACATAGTTGAGGACACCCAGACCCCAATTATACTAGGAAGACCGTTCTTATGTACAGCTGGGGCAATTATTGACGTCAAACAAGGGCGTTTGACTCTTGCAGTAGGGGATGATGCGATTACTTTCAGTCTGCCTAGCACTTTGGTTTGGCAAATGATAGAGGACACATGTTATTCTGTTGATATTATTAACGAGTCTATTTATGACTTCTGGTCAGGTTCTTTTATAAAGGACCCACTAGAGACTCTTATGCTTTTGGAAGAATGTGCAGATAACCCAGATGACGATGACGCTGTGTTGGATTTGCTTAAAGATGATTTAGATGAGCGTGAACTCACCGACTCTGAGGGAGAGCAAGTGGAACAGATGATCAGTACTCTTTTCTCCATAGAGGTAAAGGTACCTGAGCGTAAGCCTCTTCCCTCTCATCTAAAATATGTTTTATTAGATGATACTGAGCAATATCCAGTCATTATTAGTGCTAAGCTTGATGATGATCAGCTAACTTCTTTGTTAGCTGTGCTTAAGAAAAACAGGAAAGTTTTGGGTTATTCTTTGGATGATATCAAGGGGATTAGTCCCGATATTTGTATGCACAGGATATAGCTAGAGGAAGATCACAAACTTTGCAGACAGGGTCAGCGCCGGCTGAACCAGAAGATGCAAGATGTTGTGATGGCTGAGGTAATGAAGTTGCTCGACGCAGGTATTATCTATTCTGTTAGTCATTCTAAGTGGGTGAGTCCAGTGCAGGTAGTTCCTAAGAAAGGAGGGACTACTGTGGTTAGGAATGACAAAAATGAGTTAATACCTACTAGAGTAGTGACTTGTTGGCGGATGTGTATAGACTACAGACAGCTGAATGCCGCCACCAAGAAAAATCACTTTCCCCTTCCTTTTATTGATCAGATGGTAGAAAGGTTAGCTTCTCATAAGTTTTTATGCTATTTAGACGGGTATTCAGGGTTCTTTTAGATCCCTATTCACCCAGATGATCAAGCTAAGACTACTTTTATTTGTCCTCATGGCGTGTTTGCTTATCGCAGGATGACTTTTGGTTTATGTAATGCCCCTGCTACCTTTCAAAGGTGCATGATGGGGATATTTTCAGAGTATATTGAGTCTATTATGGAAGTTTTCATGGACCATTTTAGTGTTTATGGAAGTGATTTTTCTAATTGTCTGTCTAATCTTGATAAAGTGTTGCAGCGCCGCATTGAGGTTAATCTTGTGCTTAACTAGGAGAAGTGCCATTTCATGGTCAACGAGGGAGTTGTCTTAGGGCACTTAGTTTCTGATAGGGGAATAGAAGTTGATAAAGCAAAAGTGGAAGTGATTCAGCAATTACCTCCTCCTGTTAATGTTAAGGGAGTGAGGAGTTTCCTTGGTCACGCCGGCTTTTATCGCCGATTTAGCAAGGATTTTTCAAAAATTGCTAAACCACTTACACAGCTGCTAATTAAGGATGCCCCTTTTGTATTTATTGATGAGTGTCTTTCTGCTTTTAACAGGTTAAAGCAAGCTTTGGTATCTGCGCCGATCATACAGCCTCCCGACTGGGATTTGCCGTTCGAGATAATGTGTGATGCCAGTGACTATGCACTAGGAGCGGTGCTAGGCCAAAGGAAAGACAAAGCTTTAAATGCAATCTACTATGCGAGCCGAACTCTGGATGAGGCTCTAGTGAAGTACACCACCACTGAGAAAGAGCTGCTAGCTGTAGTTTATGCCTTAGAGAAACTTCATTCTTATTTGATTGGGTCAGAAGTTACTGTTTTTACTGACCATGCAGCTCTGAGGCACCTCCTTGCTAAGAAGGAGGCTAAACCACGGCTATTGAGATGGATACTCCTTCTTCAGGAGTTTGATCTGCAGATAAAAGATAAGAAAGGAGCTGAGAATGTTGTAGCTGATCATCTGTCGCGACTGTCACGGCAAGAGGGAGAAGATTCTTTACCTATTGATGAGTCTTTTTCTGATGATTCTTTATTTGCCGTATTGTCTTCTATTATTAAACAAGAATCTTGGTATGCAAATATAGCTAATTACGTTGTCAGTGGCAAGCTGCCGCCTGACCTTTCTCATCTGCAGAGGAAGCGTTTTCTGTATAAGGCTAAGCAGTATTTTTGGGATGATCCTTATTTGTTTAAGGAATGTGCAGACGGTCTCTAAAGACGGTGTATTCCGCAGTGGGAGACCAAAGTAGTCCTCGAAGGATGTCACTCGTCCTCTTATGGTGGTCACCATGGTCCATCGCGCACCGTGGCTAAGGTACTTCCGTCTAGTTTTTACTGGCCTTCTTTGTTTGCTGATGCTAAGGCTTTTGTTTCAGCTTGTGATGCCTGCCAACGATCAGGGAATATTTCAAAGAGACATGAGATGCCACAAAATGGTATCTTAGAGGTTGAGGTTTTCGCTGTCTGGGGCATTGATTTCCAAGGACCGTTCCCATCTAGTAAAGGTAACAGGTATATTTTAGTAGTTGTTGATTATGTGTCTAAGTGGGTTGAGGCAATTGCTTCACCCCATTGATGCCAGGACCGTGATAAAAATATTTAAAAAGATCATATTTCCCCGATTTGGTGTCCCTAGGGTCGTCATTAGTGATGGGGGAATGCACTTTAAAGAAAAGAAACTAACTTCCATTCTGTCTAAGGTTGGTGTTCAACACCGGCGTGGTTTGGGGTATCATCCTCAAACTAGTGGTCAGGTTGAGGTCTCTAATCGAGAGATTAAAGAGATATTGTCTAAAGTAGTTTCTAAATCACGGAAGGACTGGAGTCTTAAATTGGAAGACACATTATGGGCTTACAGAACTGCCTTTAACACACCGATTGGTGCATCACCTTATCGGTTAGTTTATGGGAAATCATGTCACTTTCCTGTTGAGTTGGAATGTAAGGCTTGGTAGGCAATTCGTGAATTTAACTTTGATCCTAAGTTGTGTGGTCAGAACCGTCTTTTGCAGCTAGATGAATTGGAGGAGTTTAGGCTTAACGTCTATGATAGCTCGTGCATTTACAAGGAAAATACGAAGAGATTGCATGACAAAAGAATTTTACCTCGGGAATTTCATGTCGGGCAGAAGGTGTTGCTGTTTAATGCCCAACTGCGATTATTTCCTGGCAAGCTGAAGTCCAGGTGGAGTGGTCCTTATACGGTGACAGTTGTCACTAAATTTGGATCTGTTGAGCTAGAAGGTCCCGAGGGAAATCGGTTCAAGGTGAATGGGCATATATGTAAAGCATTATCACGAAGCAAATGAAGCAGACAATCGTGTTAAAGTCTTGTACTTCGACGAGCTTGACGCGCCAGTTAATTGATGCCAGAAAGGTCGTGCGGGACCTCTTAAACTTGCGCTTTCCGGGAGGCAACCCGGACTGTTTTGTTGTATTTTTGTTGAACTAATTTCTTCACCTTTAGCTTTTTGTTGAACTTTAAACGCTGAACTATGCGCCTTTTGTATTTCCTTTGCTCTTTATTCGTGTTTTGCATGTGCAGTAACTCGATCGAGTGTTTTTTTTACTCGATCGAGCACTTTTTCTTTGATATTCATTCGATCGAGTAACTGATGTACTCGATCGACAAGCTGCAAATTCACGATCACTCGATCGAGTAATAAACTCATTCGATCGAGCGTTTTTGACACCAAACCACTCGATCGAGCTGTTCTAAGTCACTCGATCGAGCCATTCCGTCTTCCAGCCGCTAGTTTTCGTCTGTTGAGCTGCTGTGTGACTACCTATGACCTCCCATGTTCATGGTCGGTTTGGGGAGGTCCCTCTTCATGACGTCTTGTAAGTATTCCGACTCCAGTTATCCTTTTCTCCTTAGTTTGCATTTCTTTCCCTATTTTTGGTACAATGAGGGCATTGTACGGTTTGGTTTGGGGAGGTATGCATCCATATCTATGTCTGCATGTTTTTCTGCATTTCTGTTTGAACGTTTATTCATTTTTGCATGCATCGTTGTTTTTATTTCAGAAAAATCACATAAAATTCAAAAAATTTCACGTTTATTTTGAGTCGGAACGTCTGAACTTTGACGCTACATTGAATCCTTACCTCTGTCCTGCATATTCTTGACATATTGTTGGCATGATAATGTGCATAATTTACGAGTTTTTGTTTCTCTCTTCTCTGAACGAATAGACTTGACTCATATATTAGCAAGCTACATTACATTCTGAGGTTAGAGCTTTATAAACTGGTGACATTCATGACCGGTTTCATTTAGGATGTGAGTAGTACTCTCTGTAAGGCATGTAACATCAATTTGCATAAGCATGAATCTAGTCTTCTTAATACCTGTATGCATTCGGTCTGTGGATGGTAACACATGTTAGGAGAAGCAGTTCCCTTTATTTCATTCTACCCATGAGCCTCACATAGCCAAATTGCCTTTTTGTCCTATTAGCTACAGTCTATAATTTTGCCTACCCTAGCCAAGCTAGTGATGAGTAGCTGTTTGGAATGCCTTACTGCAGTTTGGTTGTATTTCTAATTTTAGAAGTCGGTGGAAGAATTGAAGGGGATGAAAAGAAAAAAAAATGTTGTGAAAAAGGAAAAAAAATAGAAAAAGAATTGAAAAAGAAATATGAAAAAAAAAATCATATGCGAAAGAAAAAAGAAAATGAAAAATTTTGTAGATGATTTTTACTCCCATGTCTTATTTATATCTTATGGGGAGTTGACAAGTTTATGGAGTATTGTGAGTTGAGTGCATCGAATTTGCACCGTTCTGTATTGTTATATTGAGTACGAAGTTGGGATGCAGTTCATTTTTTTTGGATTCGTTGTTGCTAGCCTGGCTATTAACTCTACATTTCCAAATTCATCTTAGCCCCTTCTTACCCAGTACCTCACTTACCCAAATGTAAGTCCTCGGCATGTGTCTTGGTCATTAGTTTGGTTGGAATGCGTATGTACGGTTGTAGAGACTTTATTCATGTTAACTGCATGCATGTTCTTTATAGGTCGAGTTAGGTGAGTGTCTTTACTTCTTTCTATCTTTCACTATTATACTCACCCTGTGCCTAAATTTGAGTGATGAGCGACCCGTGAGAGTCCGATATCTTTGAGTCTTGCAAAGTCGACGGTTCAGTAAGTTTGAAACATTGATTTAATTCGTTTGCACTTATCACTTGCCACTTTGCTAAGTTGTTGCATTAAACTGGTTTTGGTAGATGATTTGTAGCTGATGCGTTGGTCCCGTTCCACTGTTTATTCTTAGTTGCATTCATAGTTTGTTTGGGGACAAGCAAAGTTTTGGTTTGGGGAGATTTGATGCGTGTATTTTATATAAGGTTTGTACCTCATTTTTACACGCATTTCTGTACTATTTTATGTAGCATCTAGCTACAAATACCCCCGAATAGTCTACTTTGGTTCGTCTTGTGTAAATTGCAGGTACAAACCGAAAAGAAGATAAATCGAGCCCAAACTCGTCCCATTTGCATACATTTATGGAGAACAAGGAATCGGAGCTTGGAATCTAGCACTTTGAAGACGCGTGAGCTGATTTCGGAAGGTGTCGAAGTGCCTTATGTGCTAATATAGCTCGATCGATCACTTTTCTAGTCGATCGAATGCTTTATACCATGAAAATCATTCGATCGAGTTGTTCTCATACTCAATCGAGAAGGCTTTTATAAGGAGTTACTCGATCGAATGGTTTTTTATTTGATCGAGGGGATCTGCTGCATAGTTACTCGATCGAGTGGTTTTATTCCACTCGATCGAGAGGTTTTACCCTTCAGCCGTGTTTTCGCCTTATTTCATATGGCTTTTGTAATTAGGCTTATTAATTAGGTTTTAGGAGTAAGGTAGACTGCGTAACTCTACTTCACTTCTTCTTCCTCACTTTTTCTCTTCCCTTTACTCTCTTTTCTACTCTAAAAACTACTCGGATTCGGATTTGTAATCGGTACTATACTTCCTTTTAATTCTTAATCTTAATCTATTTTGCTGCCATTACTTTTTCTCTTCTCTATTTCTGCAATTGCTTTATTTAGATTTCTCTTGTTCATTATTATCATGTTTAATTTATATTGTCTATGCATTATTATTGTTGATTCGATGATGATACGTAGCTAATTCCCTTTTGCTAAGACTAGGGAATCCATGATTATGAAGGAATAGTAATTGATTTTTTAGGTTAATGCTTGTGTAGTCTTTGTTGTTGATCGCTGCAATTAATTGTCTCTGTCTAATTGAGTCGACGCAATTAGGTATTTAATCATAGTAAACCTTGACCTGGACCGGAAGGTTGGAAAGGGTGAGACTCGTAGCGAACATTAGGGCACCGTAGTGAGGGCGGAAGCTAAGCTATTTGTGCTTTAGGGCGAATTGAGACCGGAAGGAGATATTCATTGCCCCATAGACTATACTTGCGTTGACCTGAGACCTAAAATTGCTTGACCGAATGATCATGGTGAACCGACTGTCTTAGCTGCTTTTTCCTTATTTGCTTAATCTTTATTCTCTTGCCTTTTTCTCTTTCTTAACCTCTTTAGTTTAGAACAAACAAATTAAAAACCCCAAATTGGTTACCGTGACGGACTTAGTTAAAGCTGACATTTTTCTCATGTCCCTGTGGAGATCGACCCGACTTCCCTAGCTATATTAGTTAGAGCCAGTTGAATATTTTTTATAGGTATGCGACTAGCCATGTCAGGTCGCGAATGAAGATGGCCGTGGACGAGTGATGTATTTGTACGTACACGGTTGTAATTTCGAATTAGGGAGAGTGCCGTTGGAATGGGAAAACGACTCCGTGGATTGGGTTCAACGTGTAAGAGATATTTTTAGTGATATTGTCGATCGATTCCGCACTCTGTTCCCTGATTATTAATTAACTTGTTTTTTTTTTGTTTGATATAATTTTTAAGATCAAATTACCTCGTATGGTTTTATTTCAATTCTGTCT
This sequence comes from Silene latifolia, assembly GCF_048544455.1. Lineage (NCBI taxonomy): Eukaryota > Viridiplantae > Streptophyta > Magnoliopsida > Caryophyllales > Caryophyllaceae > Silene > Silene latifolia. The sequence continues at coordinate 123,351,345 of NC_133528.1, read as the reverse complement.
TGCTTCGTTCCTTTGTTTAATTTTTGAATACGCAAATGAATACTTAACAATTAAAAAATATAAATAATTAAGCTTCAATTCATTAGGAAAAGAACAACAAAAAATTATACAATCAACTTAACTTCATTGCTAGAAATTAAAATAAAGACATAATTATTAATTATTAGAATCTGATGACAAAGGACAATCTTCATAAAGTTCGGTCCACATCAAGTCGTAGAGTGGTCCTTCATTGTCTGCGGCCACCACAGGTGGAATTGCCTCTGCCTCCCATGATAGAGGCACGGTGACAAGATCGTGATGCCTCATGTAATGACTCAGAAGAAGATGACCAACATGGGTCGCAACTCAAGATAAGGGCCCTTTTGTCTAGCATCAGAATAGAAGTTCAGTTTCCCCGCATCTTCCCCTGCAAATCTAGCCTATAATTTTCTTGCCTGACGAAAAATTTCATGGTAGTTGGCTTCGTCAAACTCGACAAAAGTAAATCCTTGAAAACCTTGCCTGTTAGTCGACACAGGGTGAACTCTTTTAACCGCAGTGAAACCGCAGCCATGAAGCATTAACCTCATCCACCCAATCCTTATTTACACCTTTTCCATTTTCATAACGAATAGGGAGATTATGAACAATGTAACAGGATAGACGTAACGAGAACCTGATTGTGGTTCCGATAAACCAGCCATATTATTAGGTAGGATTATATTTTAGAGAGAGAATGAAAGAGTAAATGTTTGATATTCAACTATAACATTATGACGACATATTTATAGTCCTAATTGAATAGTATAATGAATGCATAAAGTTCTGAATAAAGTTACATTTTTCGCATGCATTGGTTCAACTCAACTGATTTGAAAAAATGACAACGGTTGGGATAAAAACGTTCTACGCAAAGAAATGACAACGGTTCTGCCAAAACCGTTTTCCAAATATACAACAACGAACAAATAAAAACCGTTCTTGTTCTATAGTTTATAATGGTTTTATGTAAACCGTTGACAAAATATGATATCGGGTTTTTCAAGACTGTTTACAAGATATATTTTATAACGGTTTTGATTCTAATCGTTGATAAATTAGAACACGGTCGTTGACGGAACCGTTATTGAACTTTATTTAATAACGGTTTCTCTGTAAATTGTTTCTCATAATTAGGCGCTTGAGGTTTCCGTCAATATTTGGGCAACTGTGATCTATGTTCTGTTATTATATGTGGTAAACCGTTGTTATACGATCGTTGTTAAAGCGCAGAATTGGCGTAGTGGTTGTACTCGACCGAGTGGAGTGGGTGGCACTCGGCCGAGTGGACTCGGCAATCGACCAAGTGCAACCTGTCAGAGGGCAATATAACTTAGACAGGATTCCTATTTCACCTAACCCTAATTCATTTCTCCTTCTCTCTTTTCTACTCTAAATCCTCTCCCTTCTCTCTAAAACTCTCCTAAACACCTCTCCATGGATGTTAAGCTTGGATTAGAAGATGCACACCTTATCCTTCTTTCTTTCACCTTGTAAGTAAGGTCTACCATTTTTCTTTTCTTGTGAACCCTAACTTTTGGGGGTTTGGTGGGGATAATTAATTAGTAACTAAAATGAGTAATATGGGTAATTAAAGGGTAATAATAAGGGGTTATGTTTTGTATAAATATATAGAATATCTTGTGATAGCTATCATGTAATTATGTAGGATGAGACTGTTTTTGTGAGACGGACCTTGCTTGTCTTGGATTGCTTATGGAGTATGCAAAAAGGTAGGTTATTCTACTCGGTTTTGATAATGTGAATACTTGTTGTGTGTGCATTGTTCATGTCTTTATAGCATAAGTCAGTTGCATCATATTGTGGTATTGGAATAATTGTGAGTCATATGTTGTTGTCGGAAATGCATATTAGCATAGTATTGGGCTATGATGATTCAAGGAGTCGGAATGCTGAGGAATTGTTATTCATGGCATGTTTGGGAAGTCCATCTCATAATGAGTCGTACTTTGATATATGGGGTTGCATATCATATTATTGTGAGTTTTGTATATTTTGAGGATGTGGTTGTTATTGAGGAGACGTAAGGTGGTTGGGAGACCGTCTTACGCTTAGGTCGCCTCTAGGAGCTTCACTCTCTAAGAGAGATGTGCACATTAATGACTAGAGTAAAATTGAATATTTTTAGCAATTATTGACAACAAAATGGAATAAAAATAAATGTTTTTACTAGCCTTTTAACTAGATAACTAGTTTTAAAACCCGTGAAATTTACGAGAATTTTATGTTTTCCTTTTATGTAACATTGTAGATAAATAATACTTCGTACTCTGTAGGTTGGTTCACAGTACGCCTTTTTATTCCTGTTAACATGGTTGGTAGCTTTCGAAGTGGTAATTTATGTTGTACGTTAAGGATATATTTCGATTGATGTAACTTAGATAAAATAAAATTGTTCCAACAACGACATAATTTCCGATAAATAATACATTGAGGATATGTACGTTAAGAATTCTCACATTCTCAATAAGTGGATTATACATCTGATGTACTACCACAAGTTTTATACTTTCTGAGCATTATAATAAAGTTTTTGAGTTTTGTTTTAAAAATTATGAGTCGTATTATAAAGTTTTTGAATTCATTCACTAAAACATTAAGTTAAAAAAAATACAATAAACTCAAAAACATTACATACAAAATTACTTAAATTTGAGTTTTGACGGAAAAAAATAAAAATCTAACTTACAAACTTTAATAAGCTCAGAAAAAATACACATATGCTCAAAAACAAATAAAGTTTTAGGTAATAAACTCAGAAAAAAATACAAAAATGCTAAAAAAAAAAGTAAAATCTGAGGTAATACATCCGATGTATATTCCTTTTTCTCTCACATTCTTTGTAATGCGGTCTTACACAAGAATTTGTGTAAAACGTTGTTTTGGTAACTATTTTTTAGTTTTACAATAACTTTTTTTTTTGTCATTTTACATTATAATAATATTAATGTAAAGCCGCCTTACAAAAGACTAATCAATAAAAATTAGCGTAAATAACCTCTCTCATTGAAAAATAACCTATTGAAAAAATAACCAGAACTAAGAACTGATTATTCAACTATCTAACTACATTGGTGTAATATTTTTAACCTCACAAGTGGAACATCTTTTGAAAAACCTTTATTTTTAGAGATTTTAACAACCAAATTCCATGTTGCTCATAATTTTCGCAACTTTAGCCGCTTGAAAGTAGAAAAAACCTGTCAAGTCAAGCAAAATACTTCAAATAAAGGAAATATCCATCATAAGGATTAATCCATAGTTCACAAAAAGAAAAGACGTAAATCTCTAACAACTAAGAATTGACGACAAATACCTGGTTTATTACTTTAGGAAGCTTTTGCCTGAAAATTCACTTACAATTAAAAAAGAAATGATAAATGGAAGAGTTCAACCCATAAAACCTGGCTTGAGAAATTTGAAGTAACGCACGGAGTACGTACTATTTAGCTAAACTACCACAATCTATCTAAAATTTGAAAAAAAAGTAACATACGTACCTTTATAATTATATTTTTCACTTGGCATGAGTGCATGACAATGAAATCTATAAATACTATTAAAAGGTTAGCCTAAAAATGCCACGTAGACAATGCTACATGGGATGAAAAAAAGCCATGTAACAATGTGACTTGGCAAACTAATATGACATGGATTATCCAATTAATTATTATATTACATTAATTTAAAATACTTATTTCCTTTAAAAATCCATCCATATTCCATTAGCTTTAAATTTAATAACTAAAAAAAAAACTACAATAAAAAAATACGCATTAATTATAAGTTAATAATTTCAAAATATTTCATATGGAGTAGTATTATATGTATTCGAAATAAAAAAAAACTGAATACATAAGAAATTAAGAACGAAGATGAATAAATGAAGTTGAAAAAAAAAATTTGTATTATCACTAATTCATTACTTTTTTTTGAAAGGCATTAATTCACTATTGTTGTTACTATAACTTTTTTGTATATAGAAGATGTTTTACGGAACTACTTAATCGACAATTGAGTATTAAAGATCATATAAAATATTTTTTTAGGAAAATATAAAATATATGGAAAATAAAATATTTATTTAATTTAAGTAATTTATAAACAAATTCTGTAAATATTTAAGTGAAATTAAACACTAATAATAGAATTTTAAAAGGGTAATAATACCGTGTATTTAGTTCATGAAATTATTTCACGTAAAGGTAAGGTTTTGGAAAATATAAAATATATGGATAAGAAAATATTTATATAATTTAAGTAATTTACAAACAAATTCTGTAAATACTTAAGTATATCTATACAATATAGTTAACATGTTAGATTAAAGCATTTAATTTAATTTCACATGGCATTAACATTTAGTATTTTATACCCCATTAATTTCTATTAATTTTTATTGATTATTTAATTATTATTTAATTATTATTATATTATTGGTTATTTGATATAATTCTTATAAAAAAAATGAATGATTACTAAAAGTCCTTACAAAAATGTCTTTACATATTGTGTAACATAAAAATAAAGAAAATCAAAAGACATCATTAATATTCTTAAATTAAATGTATATATTTATGATTTGATAAGCTAAAAAACCTAAAAAAGATGTAACTTACCAAAATTCACATAAAAGTTTCATAATTTACAATTATATTTCACATTTTAATTGAAAATTTTGAAAGAGAACATAGATGTTAGTGAATCGGTTAAATTTTTTCATATTAACACAGCTCATAAAATTAAAGTATACATTTATTTATTTATTTAAAATCTATATAATAAATAGTATAAAAAGACTAACATTGAGTACATTTTTAAATGACATGTGATATAACAACATGATTTCAAGAAGTCATATTACAAGTCTCATCATCATAATTATTTTCTTTTATGTCCCCTAATATTTATTCTTACAATTACAATATTAGAAAAAATTAAAGAAGACAATAACTTTTTATCTTCTTCCACTTCAATACTTTATTCAATTCATCACAAGCATTTAACCATACTTTTCATCTTCTTTCTCCATAACTCATTTCTCAAGTTTCTTTATAATGATTCATATTTTTAGTTTACCTTAAAACTTTTGATGATATTATGACTTCTTAATTACTATAGTACTTTTTTTTCTTGAGATGATAATGTTTATTCCATGAGCACAACAATAAACATGCATTTTTATTATAATTTTTTTTTATTATAAACATGCATTTTTATTATAATGTTTTCTCATGTTCTCTTTTCCCTGATAAGTTTTTACTATATTGGTCAAACTCATTTGATAATATTTTAAATATACTCGGTATATCTTATGCAATTTTGTATTTCGTGTACAATTGATTTTGGCATAAAACTAATTTGTACAATTGATTGAATTTTCAGCAGCATGGCATACTTGGAGATCAATACGTGCAAATGACGATCGACAAGTATGTGGATTTTTTTAAGAAGATGATGTTTCTCATTTTTTTTCCTTGGAATTTTTTTTTGGGAGATTTTCCTGTTTTAATTATTAATACAAAACTCATTTGATAATATTTTACATATACTCGGTATATCTTATACAATTTTGTATTTCATGTACAATTAATTTTGGCATAATACTAATTTGTATAATTGATTGAATTTTCAGGAGCATGACATACTTGGAGATCAATACGTGCAAATGACAGTCGACAAATATGTGGATTTTTTAAGAGGTAGCATGATGTTTCTCATTTTTTTTCTTGGAATTTCTTTTTTTGGGAGATTTTCCTATTTTAATTATTAATACATGACAATCGCTGAGTACAGAACACAATTTAAGAATTATCAATTTTTTTATTTAAGATATTAGTTCAATATCAGTTAACACGATAGTTGATGTTGGAGGATGTGTTCATACGGATGATCAAATATGAAGCTCTTGAATGGAGTAATCACCATATTGAGGATGTATTTTTATGTCGTTCATTTTAATTGATATTAGCCTATCTATTTTTATTCCAATAATTATGCTAAGGTTTTAGCCTATTAGTTATTCTTGGCCTTTTAGTTGTAGTGATAGTATCGACACAACATTGACGGATAATTCTTACAAGAGAAAAAAAACCATCAAATGATAATTAAATTTGAAATGGAGACACACGTATTCAATGTATTCAATTACTATATTAGTCTTACTTCATTCACTTTGTTAGGCTATTTTTCTTTTAGCTATTGAAGGAGAAAAACTTGACCGTCGTTGGTAAATTGACGGTTAAGAAACTCCTCAATCTCCGGAGCACCAATATTTTGAAGTTACATAATACATAACCCATGTATAAGTATTAATCATTGATTTCTATATAAACAACTTATGTCTATATACATGTAATTAGACTATTTAATTTGAGTATGATGAATTGAGAATGCAAATCATTACTGAATTTACGAGTTAACATAAATCATGAATCATCAGAGCAATGAGCAGCGTCATCCGTTCAACATATACATTTAAAAAAACTCTCTATTAAATGCCTAAATGCCATTAATTTACTAGGTTGTTAATATATGAGAAGAAGAGTTACTCATGATTAGATTTTTTTTTGTATCTTTTATAAAGACCCACATTTTAACGACAAAAACAATGCCTCTATTCCCCACTAATCTCATATTATTATTATTATTATTATTATTATTATTATTATTATTATTATTATTATTATTATTATTATTATTATTATTATTATTATTATTATTATTATTATTATTATTATTATTATTATTATTATTATTATTATTATTATTATTATTATTATTATTATTATTATTATTATTATTATTATTATTATTATTATTATTATTATTATTATTATTATTATTATTATTATTATTATTATTATTATTATTATTATTATTATTATTATTATTATTATTATTATTATTATTATTATTATTATTATTATTATTATTGTTTATATTACCGTGTTAGTATGTTCAATCTCATTATTTACATCCTATTTTATCGTCTGCAATGTTTTCAAATCAAAATATATTTTATACAAGTAGTATTAATAAAAAAGGAAATTGTATAGGACCCGTGATTTTTCACGGGTTTCAAAACTAGTTTGAGTTGATTTGTGTAGCACTCCGTACATATTTATGGAGTAGTTGAGCTGATTTGTGTTAATTAACACCTCTATAATGGATATTAATGTAACAAATAACTCGGATAGTAGCTTGAAGGTCTGGTAAAACGGCTGGAATTAGTACCTTAGTAGGCTTAAGACTCCATTGAAGTTTGCAATTAATTTGGTGGAATTCATGTGTTTTCAAGAACTTCATAATTGCAAAACCAAAATTCTCTTTCTCAAAAAAAACTCTCTCTAAAAAAACCCTAACCTCCATCATATTATACAGGGGCTCCCATCGATCATCAATCGATCGATGATAAGCCCCAAAATTATTTCAAATTTCAATCAATAGTATGCATATCTATCTTTTATTCAATAAAAATCTCCCTTTTGGTGAGAATCGTTTTTCCGTCCCTTATTTCGGGGTTTTTCCATTTATTCATGGGGTTAGTTTCATTAGTAATATGGTCAAGAGTAGTTCGTTGATGGTTTGCGCGTGTTCTTTCAAAGGGTAAAAGTGATTTGTCAACGATCTTTGGAACCAGTCAGAGGTAAATTTTATCTCATAAATCAAACGAAGGATCCCCTCAAAAGCTACATGAAGATAGCGATAATAGGACGAGCCGAATTGTCAAATGCTGTTTTGAGATCCCTAGTTTATAAGAAAATTATTTTTCTTTGGTTTCCATTAGATTTGTTTTCGATTATAATTATTATTTGTAAGTGCCGTATGGCGTTCTATTAATAAATTGTTCTTTTCTCTAAAAAAAAAAAAAAAAAAAAAAAAAAAAAACTTCATAAATGCATTAAAATGACATTCAATCTCCACCTTTTTTTCAGCAAATGAGTTCAGTTTATATTCTATCCTTGCTTCTCCTTATTGACACGTGGCTAAATTGTTTGCTCAATTTAGCCTTTTAATAGTATTGTATAGATAGATAGAGCAGATATAGAATATAGATATAGATTATTTGATAGCCTACTCACTTCCTTACGTCAGCCAACTTGCTTCTCACTTGGTATGATTCGGCCCATTTCCTTCTCACTTGGTATGATCCGTCTCGTCTTAAGTTTGTGACGGATAATGTCCTTAAATGAGAATTTTGTGAAGTCTCAATAGGGCAGTCTCTTAAACAAGTGACTCGGAGTTCGATTCCTAACTTTTGCGAATGAAAAAGCCAAACTTGGGAGGGGTCAACCCATTAAGGGTGCGTTTGGTTCATTAGCATGGAATGGAATGGATTGGAATTTGAATCCATAATGGTATGGGGTTCTAAATCCATTCCTTCATAAACTTGTTTGGTTCATCTTAAAATTGTAAAGGGTGGAATGAAGTTTGATACCAAGGGTAGAAGTTGGGTATGAGATTCTAGGGGGTTGGAATGGAGTTAGAATCCATTGGGTATCTAACTCCATTCTAAAACACTCCAACCAAACATTGGAATGGAGCAAATCCATTCCTAGAAAGTCAACCAAACACCCCCTAAATTACCTTCAGTACCCAAAGGAGATTGACTCAACTGTCGGTATGAATACTTTTGGTCAACACCAAATAAAAAACCGGATTTGTAAATATCGTCGACGTTTTAGTAAATATCGTCGACGTTTTCATTCCAAAAGATGATAATGCCCTTTGCAATTACACTATTTTCTCTCTCTAAACAATTTTCTCTCAAATTCTACTAAAAATCAACTACTTTCGATCTCTCATTGCATTAAACCAATTAAAAGATGTTAGAAATTAACGCACATCGACTAGAAAACTTAAATAAATTTAAAAAATCGGCAAATAAACATATTAAACACGGTTTTTTTTAAAAAAAATGAACTAGTTCATGGACTAAATGTTGAGATTCAACAATCGACCACGGACCAAACGTTGAAAACCAACGTTTGCCATGGTCCAAACGTGGGAAACTAACGTTGGCCGTGGTCCAAACGTGGGAAACCAACGTTGGCCGTGGTCCAAACGTTGGAATCCCACGTTTGGCCACGGAGAATTTTTTTTTTTAAATTTTAAAAAAAAAAAAAAAAAAAAAATTCTCCGTGGCCAAACGTGGGATTCCAACGTTTGGACCACGGCCAATGTTGGTTTCCCACGTTTGGACCACGGCAAACGTTGATTTCCAACGTTTGGTCCATGGCTGAACGTTAGATCTCAAAGTTTGGTCCATGGTTCAACCTTGGGGGTATAAATTTCAGATTTACGCAAACAATTAACAATATGTTATTTACAAAATTATTGTCATGAACTAATTAGGCTGACATATTGTTAATTGTTGTTGTTGTTTTTTGTTTTTAATTTAGTTGAGTTTGAGAGAAATTTTTTTAGAGAGAGAAAGTCAAAAGGGCAGTCATCGTCTTTTTTATGAAAAACGTCGTCGATATTTACTAAAACGTCGTCGATATAAATCAGCCCCCATAAAAAAAAAAAATTAGCTCGACCCATGAGATAAATTTGGGCCCAGTCCATAATCCACACTATTACTACACTCTCAAAGACTGGATCCTTCACCTCTTCAGTTGTTCAGTTGTTCAGTTGTTGTTCATCTCCGCCTTACCTTATCCACCTCTTCTCATCCCCCTCTCCATTTCCACAATGCCTTCCTCCACCCAACAACAACAACAACAAGACGATGATGATAACAATGCCTCACAAAATGAACAACAAAAGAAGGATTCCGAGTCCGAGTCCGAGTCCGACTCTGAATCCGAATACGACTCCGACTCCGACTCTGAATCCGAATACGACTCCAACGGCGACCCAAAAGAAAAGAAAACCCGAAAACCCGAATCATACTACACTCGCCCAGGCGAGTTCATGGACATACCCGAATCCGACAACTCCCCAGAAGCCAACATCGAGCGTTTCACCAGAGCCCTAAATTCCCGCCGCAATCGACGGGCCGCCGAAGAGGACGAGCGCAGATTCGTCTACCCAGAAGAACAATTTGATTTTCCTAAAGACAGAGAGAATTGGCGTGAGGCTGACCTTAGGGAGCTTTGGGCTGATGCTCCATTGGCAGCTACTAAACCCGGTTGGGACCCGGTTTGGGCTGATGAAGATGATTGGCAAGTTGTTGAAGATGAACTTCGTCAAGGAAAAGATCCACCTATTGCACCTTTTTATTTACCTTATCGAAAACCTTACCCTGTTATTCCTGATAATCATTACGATATTTCCAATCCTAAGGCTGTTGTTGAGGAATTGGATAGAATTGAGGAGTTTTTGAAATGGGTTAGCTATATTTTTGCTGATGGTAGCTCGTAAGTTTCCGTCCCAATCATTTGTTTACTTTTGATTAAATGACCGACACAAATGGAGTGTTTCTTAATTAAGTTCATTACGCGTTATATGTATACAATGCTCTCATATTAGAGCAAATGTTTTGTGTTTTTCATAGGAATGTAGAATTTGTTTGTGTTATTATATGCTGACGAATTGTAATTCTGATGATAAACTTGCTTGTAAGTGCTCGCCCGCCTCGACTAATTGGTGTTTCTGGGGGTTTAGTTGGTTTTAAGGCTGTGAATTTGTTTGCGGATTGCTGAAAATTGGGAGCCGGTATACGTTTTGTGAAATGGGACTTTTGCTTGTGATTGATGTGGTTGGTAAATTGTATGTGTGTGTGTTAACAAGGGTATGAAAGGAATTCAACTGTCGTCGCGTGGGTCTTAAATTTGGGGTCTTAATGGAGTTTTGAAATATATTACCTGAAGGGCTGAAGTTTGTGTTTTATACTGTTCCCATGGGTGGCTGCAGTACAAATGCTGGTTACTTATTATTAATCTTGGCATTTAGGTTGCTACTGGGTTGGCAGTTAGTGTCTGACACTTGCATATGTACTTGTATCCAGCTATGTTACTCCGACTTGGTTACAAATGTCGGACATGACGTGGTGTCAGAGTGTTGGATATGGTTATTTTCACGAGTTTTTCAATTTTTTGGTCTAAGGTGAAGTGTCGAAGTGGCGTGTGGTGACACGCAACATGCGACCAAAGTGAGGTATTAGAGCGACTTTGGTATCCGGCACTTGGATATGTACTCGTGTCCAACACTTCGTACCAGTTTGCATATTTCTCTGTTTATTTCATAGATTTCCGTTTACCTCTTCTAAAGGAAACCTTTTCAAGGATTGGCTCTTTTTTACTTCTGTGCCTTTACATTGGTCTTCTATTTACTTCTTATTGACTTTCTCGTACATCAATCTGATTAGGTATGAAGGTACCGTATGGGATGACTTGGCTCATGGAAAGGGAGTTTATGTTGCTGAACAAGGTTTAGTCAGGTATGCTAATTTCAGTGTACATGTTAAGGGAGAATGAATTACTTGATATAACCAACATGTGCCTGACGTATCAACTATCAACTGATGTTTATCTGAGAAGCTTCAAATTTTTTGACATTTTTTCTGCAGGTACGAGGGAGAGTGGCTTCAGAATAACATGGAGGGGCATGGTGTTGTCGAAGTTGACATACCAGACATAGAACCTATTCCTGGTTCCAAGTAAGTTCTCCATTCGCTTATTAATTGCAATATGGGTTGCCAGGGTAGTATGTGTGGATCTTGATCTTCATATGGACTCATTCAGATGGCTATTTCAGACTTGAAGCACAAATGCGGGCTGAAGGGAAAATCATTACAAGAGATTTCATGAATCCAGAGGATAGGGAGTGGCTGGAGATGGATATCGAGGACAGTGTTCGCCTTACTGGCGGAAACTATGAAATTCCTTTCTATGAGAATGATGAGTGGATAAGGCAATTTGGACGAAAGCCGTAAGTTATTCACCCCTAGCTGGCAATTTGTTTCGTTTCTCTGCTTTTTCTTTTTATTGACGTCACTATTGTACTCCACTTCTTCGGATTCACTTCATGATGAAGCAAGTTTTGAGAAAGAGGCAAGTAAGAAGGATATATATGTCAATCTAATGGAGTGTGTAAGTAATATGAAAAACCAATGGACAGTGGAGGCCACATACTTTTATGAGGGTATCTTCTGTATTTGATTACCAAAATTTTCTGAAAGTGAAAATATTGCGAGATTGGTTTGTGTGGCCAAGTGAGTGGATATAATACTTGACCTCAAGACATGTGCTCATGTGTGTCTTGACCAGCATATGATCACAACCAACTTTACTCTTGACCAACTTTATATGTCTATCTTGAATACCGTAGATCAGATTTATTGCAAAATTGTTTGTTATAGTGAAGTTTTGTACTGCAAGATGATCCTATACCAGGTTATTCTTGCTTCTACGGTTTACCCCTATCATTACTCTTGCTCAGTATCACAGTTGTACTTTTGTACCTCTACTCATTATACATTACTTGTCAGTGAAAAAGGTCGGTACCGTTATGCTGGCCAGTGGAAACATAGTAGAATGCATGGTTGTGGTGTGTATGAAGTGAATGAGCAGCCAATATTTGTAAGTGCATGAAGCGCTACTGTTTATCTTCTTATTTATTTCTCTTCCGTGATACACTATCAAACCATTCACTTCTTGAATAAAATACATGTACTAGTTTTGAGCTTTAGGGGGATGTGTTACTTTATATATCTTCCTTGCATTTGTGGTGGTTCCCCGGGTCTCTGCTATACTTGGGTCTCTTAACTAACAACTTAAAATGTCAGTTATTATCCTAGAAATTTGTACTCAACTTGTTTGTTTGTTCCTTTGTTGTATTAGTAGATGAAACTTAACTGTTATGTTGATTCTTATATTCTGTTCTTTTGAAGGGCCGGTTTTACTTTGGTGAGCTAGTAGAGGAGGCTACTGATTGTGACGAAAAAACTTCTACGGTATATAGAGTTCTCTTTATTCTAACACACACCCTTTGTATCTCTTCCTTTCTACCTTCTTTTTTTATTGTCTGCTTCCAGCACCTTGTCAAATTTCTTATAGTTGTATTTAGTGCAGATGCTAATTTTACATGATATTTGTTCAGCTACACGCTGGGATAGCTGAAGTAGCTGCAGCCAAGGCGCGGATGTTTGTTAACAAGCCTGATGGAAGTAAGTCTTTTGATGAACCAATTGGAGGCACAAAAAGTATAATTGTGGGAATATATTGGGAGAGATAAACTTTGCTGGCTATATGTCATCTTGCTATTTTGGGCGAGCAACGATTTGATCAATGATTGCATGGTTCAGCCGGGTGATCCTTGTAATAAAATAGTGTTTGTTTGCAAACTAGATTGCCTGAGTTGTGTTATTGGACCTAGTAGCATTCTACGTACTTAAATTACATTCCCTAAATCTGATCGAATGCTGCACCATGCAAATGGATTGGTCAATAATTTTGTTTTTAGTCTAGTTTATCGGAAATCTCAAATCTCAATGTATCATATGAAATGGTTGATGCTTTCCGCTTCTTTGTTTTTTTTCCCCTCATTGCCTGCCTTTATGGGTTCTGCCTTTTGAATTGGCTGCAGTGGTCAGAGAGGAGAGGGGTCCGTATGGTGATCCTCAGCATCCCTATTTCTACGAGGAAGATGATGTGTGGCAGGCTCCAGGTTTCATTAACCAGTTCTATGAAGTAAGATGTTGACTTATGCTTGAGTACGGAGTATGGATTATGGAAAAGAGAATTATTACAAAAATCACCACCACAACATTACCCCAACACAACATTACCCTAATGCCTGTATGGCTCTCACTGTTGGTGGGGTAAGGGAAGCCAGATGTAGCAACCTTCCTCCTGCTTAAAAACATAAAGAGGCTATTTAGAAGAATCATAGTGTTTAGCGAACCATTTATGCTTTATTCTATTATATTCCAAAGTAAAAGATTAGTGAATAATTTGGGCCCACTGGAGATAGAAACTAGTGCAAACCTCAGAGTATTGAAAATAGCTTTTAATTTTGTTATCAGGTTCCGGATTATTGGAAAACTTATGCGCATGAAGTGGATGAGGAAAGGGAGATGTGGTTGAATTCCTTTTATAAAGCTCCCCTAAGACTACCAATGCCAGCAGAGCTTGAGCACTGGTGGGAAAGAGGTGTATATCCTTCGACTTAGTGAACTGTTTCTGCTATGTGATGTAATAAATTTTGGAGAATTTCTGAAAAAAATTATTTGCGTAGGCACCTCCATTTAATTGTAACCTACAGTTTCTAGGCTTGCAACATGTCAGTCTGTTATCTACAATGAATGCCTCACTTGTCTGGATAGGTGAGCTTCAGTGGATGTTGAACACTAAATTAAAGTTCATGTTTTTTCTTTCTTTTCCATTTCGGATGAAGCCATATAAACTCCCCAATCCTTTGTTTAGATTCATGATAGCATAAACCAAAAATGTTCAATAAACTCGCCAACTTTTATTTGTTTATTTATTTTATTTTCTAAGTAGTCATTGATGAATTCTCTTTGGTATTTTCATGTGGAGTTGTCGATATAATACTCGTCACAATTTCGTTATGGGTCATCCGGAAACAGCATTTGTGCCCCCTTATTAGGAAGGGGTACGGCTGCGTTCCCTGTACACCTGACCCTGACCCTCTTAACCCCCCTGCCAAGGGACACTTGAGGCACTGGGGCAAAGTTACTGCTGCTGCTGCTTGTTTCTCCTACATATTTTTCTCAATCGCTAATCTTGTATTGTATACTTTTCTTAAGCTAAAATGTGGCCTATTTGTGAATAATCAAATGAACAGATACGTCCCCAGAATTCGTTCTTTTGAACAAGGAGCCAGAACCTGACCCTAATGATCCATCTAAGCTTATATATTCCGAGGACCCTGTCATCCTACACACACCAACTGGAAGAATAATTAACTATGTAGATGATGAAGAACATGGTATCCGCTTATTTTGGCAGCCACCATTGAAAGAGGGTGAGGATGTCGATCCTTCAAAAGTTGAATTCTTGCCCCTAGGATTTGATGAGTTCTACGGGCGAGAAGTCGTGGCTCCTAAGGAGGGCTTTTTGAAGCGTCTAGTATGTTCAATAGAAAATACCTTGAAACCATGGTTTGATAAACTCGAAAAATGGACTGAAGAACAAAAGAAAGCCAGCAAAATTAGAAGAGAACTGCTTGAACAAGAGCTTGAACTCATAGAGGCCGAATTGACCTTGGAGGAAATCCTTGAAGATATGGAAGAGGCGTTAAAACAAGAAGAAAAGGATGCAGAAAAGAAAGCAGATATTGATTTGGAGGAAGATGATGTGATTGTTGAACAGGAGGAGAAAGTTCCACCACCAAAAGAGAGAGAAGATGTTGAAGAAGATGAAGAAGGAGAAGGAGAAGAAGAAGATGAAGACGATTTAGCTCCATCAAGTTTTGGTACAGTTATAGATACTGGATCATCGAAGGACAAGAAAAATGAACCAGGAAAGTCTCCATTTTCAACACTTTCAATCGCTTCTTCTGGGCTACTTTCGATGGTTAGCATTTCTTTCTTTGCTGTTGTTTCTTCTGTTTCTCCCTGCTTTCCTTTGTTGTTTTGTGGGTGATTCGAGTGCACTATTATATGTCAGGAAACTTCAAGCCATTAATTATTTAGAGTTTATAGGGTCCGATGAATTTGGTTCTTTAATAGTTTCCATCTTCCAAGTGGTACACTCTAGTACTCCCTCCCTCCCTTCATTTCATTTCCATACATTTGTTCAAAATATGGGAATTTTTTTTTTGAACAAACGTATGGAAATGTAATATGATTCTGCAGTCTTGGAAGAAAACACAGGCACACTAATAATGGCCTTCTGAATTGGATGAAAATAGTTTTGTCGGAAGGACCCACATTCTTTAAAAGATCCTCATACCTTCTGGGCTTCTGAATTGATTTATAATTCAGTCTCTGGTTTGGCTTTGGAATGACCAGGTTCTATCTCATTTTATCTCATCTGAAAACGGTGTCTTTTGTGGTTGGTGTTATCCTCTCTCCCTTAAGGGCCTTTTGTGGGAGCCAGCAAGGCGTTGGGGTAATGTTGTAGTAAAATCATCAAATGGAGTTTCTCATGAACTGGCTTCAGAATTTGTCAACATTAAAATTGCCCTTGTCCTTGTCCTTGTCCTTTACACCAGAAAAAAAAATTCAAGATGACCATACCACTATTTTATTTCTCTGCAGGTTCCCTCATTGTTAGAGCGATCATTTTGTATGTGGAAGAAGGAACGATGTCCACCAAAAGTTCAAACTCCATCTGTCATTTCCCAGGACCGTATCAAGACTATCAACCGTCCGGAGTCACTCACATTCTGCCAACCGTTCCCAGAAAACTTGAGTTTGACAATGAAAAGTCCAACTAATCGCAAGTTCCGGGCGAAACAACCAGTTAGGAAATCAGCTTCTGCATCCAAAATTTCGCCTTCCTCTTGCCAGTCAACTTGCGCCAAAGATCGTCACAAGGGGCAGAAATTATCGAGGCTTCATTGGTTGCATAATTCTCCAGAAACGTATTTCGACATAATACTGTCGTTGAACATTCCTGTTCAGAGTCTGAGTTTAAGTACATGAATACTGAGGTTAAGTGATAAGTGTTGTACACTTGTACTTGAATCCGAAGGCGAGTTTTGTTCTCGTAGTGTATTTTGCTCTCACATTAAGGTTGCAAGAAGCTTTAATGTTGGGAAGAGAGATGTCATTGTGATAGATTGTTTATGTTCATTGTAGCATTGCACTGTAATTCCGAGTACTGTAAAATTGATTTATAATTCAAGCTCAGTCTTTTTGTTGGTTAAGTTGAGTTTCAAAGGGATACGTACATCTATAATTCAATCTCGACACTCGAAAGATTACATTTTGGTTTGTTTAGCATCTCTTTTGGTGTTCATCGTTATTGTTGGTTGATTTGCTTTCATCTCAGGTTTATTTAGGGGCTGTTTGAACTAGTTTTATAAGTGTTCTTGTAACTGAAAAAAGTAAAAATTAGGCCAAACACCATTTTTTAGAGGATTTAAAACCTTTTAAAAAACTAAAACAAATAATTACTCCTAGGAGTAGAAGTAGCAAATTGGTGTTTCTACTTCTACCTTTTCTTTTGTTTACTCTTATCACATTGTAAAATCAAGTTGCTCAAAATTTTGGCCAAAATATATTAAACTAATGAAAAATATTTATTTAAAAAAAAAATTACGCCAAACAATCACAATTTTTTTTGAGAAATCGTTTATCAAAAAACTCATTTTTAAAAGGAATTTTTTTTATATATATATAAGTAAGGCCAAACACATCTTAATTGATAAGTGTCTCCTTTCCAACATAGATTTCTACGCGTAACACGTTCTAAGTTGTCGTCAAGAAAAGATGCACACGTTGAAACCTTAGCTTAGGATGAACGAACCCATGATTTGTACAACTAAGGATGACAATGGATCCTAAATTATGTTCAGATCTGGGGATCTGAATCGCAATAATTTTAGATATAATGGATATGGATGTGAATCAGACCCATATGCATAAAAATGGGCGGGTCATCTGATCGAGATCCACACCTTACCTGATATCCATTTTTATTTTATTTTAAAATAAAATAAAAATAAAAAAAAGTTATCCCATTTCAAAGTTTTTTTCGTAAATTATAAGCTTTGTTTTTTTCTCTCAACATTTTTCAATCAAGAAAATACTTTGTACATTGTTGTTGTTATTGTAATGATTTGACGCATACTTAATATTACTTATCCATATAAAATAAAATTATATAAATTGCTTTATCAGCTTTGTGATAAAAAAAACATTTATTAAAAAATTTGTAATATTTATAAATTAAAATTATTAGCTCAAAGTTAAAAACAATATTTTCGTTAAAATACACATTCATGACATTATTCAATTTTCTTAATTAATTTTGCATATCGTTTTTTCTCAAATCAAAATAAATTGTGGTGACATATAAAAATTAAAGAGACAATGGTTAAAAACCTATAATTAATACGATAAAAAGTAAAAAAAACTCTATATATGTACCGCACATTTACGCGCGAGATCTAGATTAGTTTAAGAGTAACTTAAAGTAGGTGAAGTATAAATAAAAAGATCTAGTCTAGTTTAAGATTAATTTAGTTAAAATATATGTATTGATGATATTTAATTTTTAAGAGACTTTTTTTATAACATGGTTAGTATGTTATAAAAAATCGTGAGCAACATTAGTTCTTTTTTGGCAATATTTAATTTGATATCTTCACTTACTTCGACTTATCAATCACAAGTTCACAAAAATGAATTATTATTAATTATATAAATGATTAATTTTTCTTGCGATATGTCATTGTTATTAAATATTTTAACAAGAAGTTTATACTTGAATCTTCATAGGAGGTGGGGATTGAAAGTGAATGTCGAATAGTAATGAAACTATACAAGTTTACAACGGTACAACCGGTGTTGTGGAATCTAAGCTTTATAATAAACTTTTCGATTTTTATTTTAAATAATTCGAATTATAGCATAAAGTTTCTGAACTTACCTATCTACACATTAAAAAAAACTTAACACCTAAGCTCGTTTAAGAGTGGGTTCGTGTACAATGCTACTGTATCACTGGAGGTATAATGATATTTGTGTTGGGGGTGCTAGTTTACTTGTCTGATGGTTTCAACATCAATTTGATTGTAATGTTACCCATCTATTGTAGATGAGTTGTTGAATGATAGTTATGGTAGTAAATACTCTAAATAAATGCGGTGTGTGGGAGTGTGGCTACCGGTTAAAAAATTGAATTTACTTTTTTTTTTTAATTACTATATTTTAGATATAATAAAATTTTTTTTACCATATATATATATATCCACTATGTGAATAAATTATCCCTTTGTTCAAATCAGTTATTGACCAAAAAATATCCAAAAAAAAGCAATAAAAAGCATAAACAAAGGTATCATCACTCTAGACTGCTAATGAAAGATATTCTCGTTACAAAAAAAAAGAACACAACTCGTAAAAAAAGAATAATTTAAAACGATGAGTATCACCTCTCAACGACTTTAACAAACTAAACTAACCGTCTACCCCCTAAAAAGAAGTAGAAGGCGATTGAACAACTTCTACTCAAATACCAAAAAAAGTATCCAAAGAATTATCATCAGAATCCCTACAAAATCCCTAATTTCCTTCTCTTTTATACTTTCCATTACCCTAAATCTACCGTAAATTCTGCTTAATCTTCAACCTCTTCCTTAAATCTACACTGAAATCATTGTTTAACCTTCAATTCCATAAAGCTATGGAGTCTGAGCAGCATAATTACAGTTTTGTGCCGATAACCCCTGGTAAAACCCTAAATTGTACTGTAAATTGTGCAATTACGAGTGTTGATAATCCCGGTCTTACATCGACAACAATTCGGTCTGATTCCGGCGGAGATATTGATTCAATTTCAAATACATTGATTGGTGGTAACGTGTTGTTCAATGGAAGTGTGCTGCCGGCGTCGATTTCAATGGCGACAACAGCATCAGCGACATTGTGGATGGGCAGTGATGCAGGTTTGGATGGGACGTCTTGTTCGAAGACTGTGAGGTCGGATACTGTAAATCAATCAGGTGCTGTTCCTGGTAAGTTTGTGCTTTTTTTCATGGATTAATGGCGGAATTAGTAGGTATGACAGTACGAAAATTATTAGATACAATTTTAGTGCACCTGTCTTAATTAAGAATTTGTGCTTAATTTATACCTTTCAGGTAGATTCTACTCTGTTTATGGTCAATTCAAATTATCACACGATGACGTGGTGCAGCCGGTGTACTTAATTTTTGTAGTTAGTGTCCTCATATGCTATTTTTGTAAAAGAAAATACTCCTTAAATGATAATGGTGACAATGGAATATGGTAGGAGAGAACCCGAGCGTGTGTTAATTGACAAACACTAGTATCACCCATTCACCGCGGCCACAACTGTTTTTTTTAACTTGATCGGCGATATGCTTTTTGGTTACATCAACCAAAAATTGAGTATTTCTACATACCCATATCAAAATATGAGGAGACTGACAATGGTGAAATAGTATATTGTTGAACTTGAAAATAATAAGACAACACATTGCCTTAGCAGATAAGGATCCGATATCCTTACGCACCCTTTAACAATGTAGCTAAACTATCTACTAAAGCACAGATGCAACACAATTGTTACAATGGGAACAGATTACAGACACATTCTATTCTTAATGTATTGTATGTATGTGTTTAATTTATGTTTGATGAGGTTTGACACTGTTCACATAAATAGATTTGGGTAGTGATTTGGAAGTAGAGTTATTGTTAATATTATGTGGATCCGAACTTTTATACCAAACAATTGATAAGTGTGTTTGATCATTTGTCATTTCTTATTTCTTGTTTAAAATAGATGGCCAGTACAAGAATGATGAAGTAATTTTAACTCATCGGAAGAACAAGAAGCGAAAGGTTGGCCCAGACTTGAACAGAAAACCGGGAGAGAAAAGGCAAAATAAATACTATTGGGCTAAAATTGATGTTCCTAGACCCAATACGCCTGCGCCCAAAACGCCTAAGGCGGTGACTCCAAAGCCTCCAAAAGCCAAAACTCCCAAAACTTCTAAGCCAAGGAGGAAGAACGATAAGAGAAAACCGAACGAATGCTGTGAAATTTTCGAACATCTCGGGGAGCAACCGATAATAGATTCAACATGTAAAAAATCATTGAATTTTGAGCCTGCTTTGGCAAGTGATTTGGAACCCGGCAATGTTTCAGAAGCTGTGGAATTTTCTTTTGGGAAAACAACTAAGGAGGCTACTTTGCCAAGTGATTTACAACCCGACAATGAGAAAAAAACCAACGATACAATGTGCACACAAGGTCTTAAGCCTAATATAAAAATCAAGGAAAAAAGTGCGCTAGTTTATCGTCGACGATTCAATAGCAAGTGTTTATATATATGCCAGAATTTGGTACCTAAATTTGAAAAGAATTTCAAGAGAAAGAGATTACAAAGAAATAAAAAGTCATTTGGAGCGTTAAAGAGATTTGAAGGGTTTAATGGCACGTGCCTTACTGGAAGTTTGCTTGATCGAATTTTATGTGTGAAAGGTAAGCTAAGGATGTTGATGCCTACAAAAGGGGACTTTTTCCATGACCCGTTTAATTGTGTGTTGAGCTTATTATCTTCACGGCCGGTTTTTAAGATAAAGAAGAGATTGCCGAGGGCAAGGCGCTCCACAAAACCACTTGTTCATCCATATGAAACGACCCCTATATCAGCAGTTGTTCATCAAGATGAAACGACCCCTATATTGGCTGGTTTGTCTGCTGGTAAAGAGTGTGACAACTCAGATATTGATTTGGTTGGTAGGTTCTGTTTACCTAAATTAAATTTATAAAGTATTATGTTTCCTTTTTTTGCTTTTATTTTAAATCACGTTTAACATTGTGCTATTATATATTATAGTATTGCATGGAGTTAATAAAGATAACGTGCAAACAATTACTCCAACCCCCTCAACTTTAAAAGATTTACAAGTGTACCGAGGAAGGAAACCCGATGTGATTAAGGACAAGAACCCGAAACCAAGGCGTACTTCTAAACCAAAGGGTAAGCAGAATGAGTTACAAGTGTACCGAGGAAGGAAACCCAATGTGATTAAGGACAAGAACTCAGTACGTACACCTAAACTAAAGGGGAAGTTGGGCAAACTGAGATTGGGCGTAGATTCAGGTATCTCGAGTTAATCAGTTGGCGCTTCCCTCATTCATTTATGCCGAGTAAGAGTTGATCATATTTTTCTTCTTCTTCTTATGTAGACTGGACTGTCGCAAATGTTGAGGAGTTTGTGAATGGGTTTGCGCTACGACTCAGATCACTAAAACTCTATGATGATCCAAAAACTTGGATTGTAGAGGTTAGTGATCAAAACAACAAAACAGACGATTTTTATGAGAAGATAAGATTTGAAGAAGAAAGAATCAATCTTTTCAAAAAGATGGGAAAATTCCTTCAGGAAATGTACTATTATCAAGGTATGAATGTAAAACTTTATGTCTTTTTTTTTTTTTTTAATATAATCACAAGAATTTAACCCTCTAAATGTACAAGAATTAAAATTTAAACACACACTCACCAAACACTGCCCTTCTCCTTAATTGCTTCCCAACTTTTGTAGTACTACGCAAGCGTTGAAATTTCATTGTGGGAAACTCAACAATTAAACTAGGACACACCCATTGCTCTTCACAATACTTATCAACTTCAACCATGAATCATAAGCAACATCACGGCGGATGAATAAATGCACCCTCATCTCACAGTTCTGCCAGCACATACACATATATGATCTAAAGGCAGTGCTAAGTCTGAGCCTTTGAAGGTAGTTGTACATATTGATTCTACCTAGAACCCTTGTCAGCAAAAGCCTATAAATTTCAAAGGTACTTCAATTTTTCAAATGCCTTTCATAATCAAGGTTGGTGTACACAAAATTGGTCTAGTGACTGATGTCATAGACGATTTTCAACAGAAAACATTAGAGCAATGAGCCTTCGAAACTTTAATATCAGTATCTCCCGTCAGCTGTACTTTTTAAGATCAAAAGTAAGTTCCAGTCCACAACACATCCATCTCCGGTTCATAAACCTTAGTGCGTTTAATTAGAACTACATTAATTAGAATTTAGCGTGTTTTACAGCAACAACAAAGCCGTAGCTTCCAACATG
Organism: Silene latifolia; assembly: GCF_048544455.1. Taxonomy (NCBI): domain Eukaryota; kingdom Viridiplantae; phylum Streptophyta; class Magnoliopsida; order Caryophyllales; family Caryophyllaceae; genus Silene; species Silene latifolia. Next base: position 123,328,591 of record NC_133528.1, on the reverse strand, counting down.
TTTCGAGGTCTACTAAGATATCATTATCCTAAATTTTATGGAAAAAGAAAAATACCTTTCTCAAAATTTATCCTCTAGGACAACCTAAACTTAGTCAAGTAATAGGTATGGTGATATGATGCTAAATATTTTTATTTGTAGGTAAGTGTAAACATTAACAATAAGTACTCCATATCCAGTAAACATTGAGATGTGATACTTACAAACCATAAGGCAACCAACTTGTCTGTCTTTGTAGAACGCTCTAGCCAGCATGCTTACTAATAGCACTGGTTCTGCACAAACTGATTGTTTTTCTAAAAGAAAAGAGATAAACAGAAGTGAGCTTCAAAGTGAACATTCCTTCAGTTGCTGGCTTTCTCCTCATTTTGTCTTTATAAGTATGACGTCATTCGAGAATTAAGGTGGTCATGCCACTTCTAACAGAAACCTGCTTTCTGAATGGTTAAATCTAAAGTCTAAACTATAATCAAACTTGAATCCGATTTAACTAACCAAGCTGCTACATACATTTCTGCTTGAAACCTGCTTTCTGAATGGTTAAACCTGCTTTTTCTGGATAATATTTGAACACATAGACCTTCACCAAGTTTTTCGAATTGCACTTCACAAATTACTTCTCAAAATTAGAAGTTAGATCCATGGTTTTAAATATCTGCTTCAACACCAATACACGCCTAAGTTATCAAGGTTTTAGAGGTCACCATGAGTCCATGACCGCATATTAGCTCATTTTCTAGCGATTCTGACCGCATTAGTGAGATTAGTCCGCGCCAACTGATAACACGACCGTGGGCGAAAGCTGAAGTCTCAAACAAGCTCTCTGTGCTCTGTTCCAAGTTCCAACATTATTTCTGAAACAAGCTCTAGACATGTTTCCATGGCTTAATATTTACTTTATGAGACTCTTAGGTTGTCTAAAAACAGCTGTCTCAATTTGGCCAAAATTTGAGTATTTTTATTCTGTTTCTTGATATCAAGTTTTTCTTCTTTTGGATTTTAAACCATGAAGTAATTAAGGCTATGATATTTGATAATTATTGTAAATCAATCAATTTACAGGGAGCAAGGATTTCATAAAATGGAATGGTTCCGTGTTGGATTCTGTTGTTGGCGTCTACCTCACTCAAAATGTGTCTGACTTTCTTTCTAGGTAAGATGTCACTCTTAATTATGGCTAGAGATATTCAGTAAGGCTGTCTTATACACCACCTGTTTTCAATTTGATTTTTTTTCATACTCATGTTGCTAAACCACGGTTTGAGACTTGATATCTATTTCAGTCATTGCAGGCTGATATCAGTCGCTTCGGTATAAATGTGGCCGTGATAACCTTAAACACCTTTCCCCTTGTTGTCTCGAACGATATTGAATACGTTTTTAAGACTTTTTCTGGCTCATAACAAGCTATTATTGTACTTGTATCAATTATTCCAAGAAATTTGGAAATAGTTGGCTTAAATTTTTTTGATTGTCCATTTTGTAGCAATGCATATATGAACCTGGCTTCAAAATACCCCATCAAACCACCAACAAACAATGAAATGGATTCAGAAGTCATGAGCAGTCAAGGATCTTCCGAGACAGTAGGCAGTTCCCAAAAAGTAATTGTCGAGCATCCTGATGACGAAGAAGAACCTATACCCGATCCCATCGACGAGGAACCTTGGCTAAAGGAGGGCGAGAAAGAGGGAGAGTATGATGATGCTTTGAGAGAGATGCTAGCTTCAATGCCTTACTTGCAAGAATCAAAGAAAAAGGGGAAGCAAGTAAAAGATATACACATTGACTGGGAAAAAATCCGGGTTAGATTCTCTCAGAAGAGTCAGAGGAAGCCTGAGAATGAAGATTCTGTGGATTGGGATGCTGTAAGGAAAACAGCGCAAAATAATGTTGCAGCAGCCATTCGTCATAGAGGGCAGCACAATATCATGGCGCTCAAAATCCAGGTATATAACTGTGATATGAGATGTGACTAATTTTATGATTTCACCTTTAAAGCAAAAACAAGTAGCTTCTTAAATTTTGTCATTTTGGTGAGATAACCTATAAATGTTGTTATTCCTGGATATATAGTGTGCCTTAACTTAGAGACGGTATCATGGAAGAGTTTCCAAAAAAAATGTACTTTGTAATTTTGTATTCAGTTTGCAGTACATGATATATGCTAATCATATTACATATATGTTTATGTGTCATTCCAGCAAGCTTTAAATCGAATTGTTGATGATCATGGTAGTCTAGATGTTGAATGGTTACGTGATGCTCCACCGGAAGTAGCAAAGTAAGTTATTGATATACCTTTTATTTCTGGCCATTTTTTGCTCATTTTGGTAGTGGGTATTAGTAATTTTTTTTGTTTTGAAAAACTTCTCAGAGCTTATTTGCTAAGCTTTCATGGACTTGGCTTGAAAAGTGTAGAATGTATGCGACTTCTATCACTTCGCCATCTTGGGTTCCCGGTATGTAGCATGCTTAATTTTCTAGTTAGTTTCAGTCATTGTAGCTGTTAAATGTTTCATTGTTTTTCCTCAATATCTGTCGACTAGGTCATTGTGAAATTATCATATAATCTTAGGCTTTGTTTGGATGGAAGGTTTGGAACCTGGGTAATGAACCTAAACTATGGTCACCTTTAGTTAGGTGAAAATGTTTTGACTGGGCTAAAATGTCGTGTCACATTAATATCTTTATCTCTTAATATAGCGTGTTAAGAAAATAAAGTCTTGCCATAACTCTTTATAACACAATTGTTCTCTTGACAACTTCCTATACTAGGTTGATGTAAATATTGGTCGCATTGCCATACGCCTTGGTTGGGTTCCTATCAAGCCGCTTCCTCCAGGAATGCCCTTTCATCTTCTTCAAAAGTAACCTCTTCGCAACTTACAACAAAAGCTTGCTAGATCAGTTCTGTTAACTAATAGGGACTACTTGGGTCTTTTTTGATTTTTTTTTATCAAATTTCATTGTCCAGGTATCCCTTAGAAGATGAAATACAAAAATATCTCTCGTCAAGATTGTGTCATCTGAAGCAAGAAACACTGTAAATTCAAATATACATTAAAATAGCTTGCTAACTGCATACGTCTTTTATTGACATTGATCCTCTTTTTTCGTTGGTTGTAGGTATCGAATACATTATCAGATGATCCAGTTTGGGAAGGTAATTAATTATTTATTTTCCGTCTTTTTGGAGAAATTGGGGCTAAGTTTTTTTTAGCAAGGGCTTTTATCTGTAAAATGTCATTTGTGTAGGTTTTTTGTCATAAGAGAAGCCCAAATTGTAGAGCATGTCCATTCAAGAGTGATTGCCGATATTATGCGAGCCTGAGTGAAAGGTCTGTCAATTTTTATTGTTATGTTAGCTTTACTAGTGTACGCTGTACGGTATATGATATTATTATATCATTGTAATAGTTTCTGTTGCAACTATTTTTAATGGGTATTGCTCTTTCATATACGGATTTGACTCATTTACATACACATTTTTTTTCTTTTTTCCCTCTCTTAAATTCGTGGGTGCTAATTTTCCAGAAAACAAAAAAATGGACTTTTACTTTTCAAAAGTATCTTTGTTTTCTATTCGTATTTATGTGTTGGTAGTTCAGACTGCTATATTGAACTGTAGGTTTTCAGCTACATGAGAATTTTTTTTTTTTCGGTTCAGAGACTCCTATACTAGAATTACCACAAAAATAAGCTGGCTTTCTATTTGATTTCGTTCATGAACCATAATCATGTTTTCAATACAAGAGTGCAGTTCGAGACAGGCTTTACCAGGGCCAGGTAGAAAAACAAAGAAGTCGAAGAAACATCAGATCATCCAAAATCCCTTTGATCGCATCATACGAAGACCTTCTGGTTCTCTGCCTTCTTTGACATCAAATATTAGTTCATGCTCGGAAATTTGTGCTTCATCATTAGATGTTGAATCATCCTCACAACTGGCAACATTATTTGGTAATGTCTCACAAAACCCCGTGTATTTTGTTGAAATTCCATCATCTCCAAAGCTGGAAATTGAAGAGGAAGAAGGGCATGTAAGAAAGGCAGAACAAGTAGAGTTGGGCGATATAGAAGACTGCTGTGATGGATATATGTATCACCTGGAACTCAACTCCCAGGATAATGAACGAGCATTGTTGAATTATTCTCAGGAGAGTAATATCTCCAGTAAAAGCTGTGCATCAAGAGAAATGGTCAGTGTTTCTGCAAATGTTGCGTCTTTACCTAAACTAAAGAGTGTTGCACGATTGAGGACCGAGCACCAAGTGTAAGTTTCAATCTTTCTAAATTTCTTATAAGATAGTACTAATTCTTATTATAAATTGTAAATTCGATTTTATTCCATGTGCAGTTATGAATTACCCAAAGATAACCAGCTCCTTACCCATGTACGTAATTTTTTATCTTGTTAAGAGTTTTACTATGTTTTGTTTGACAAATTTTACTTTGGCAAGAGTTTTCTATTTTATGTGAGCTAATATTTTTCGTAAGCGTATTTGTTAGCTTGTGCAAACTTACTGATGTTTGAGAATTAAGGCTTACGTCTTCATTGTGTTTGTCTCTGTTGAATTAGTTAAAATTGGAGACACAAGTAGGAGATGTTCCTTATCTTCTTGCCATATGGACACCAGGTAAAACTGCAAATTCATACAAGCTTAATAAAGAGCACGTGAAACGTAGATTAGAAAATCACTTTCTTTACTGGGTTATAATTTTATATGCAAGTAATCTAACTGTTCTACTCGATATTGTATAGAGCAAATGGAAAAGACATGTGATAATACAGAAGGTGGCCCTTGTTCGAGTGAGGGGGAGTGTACATCTCGCGATGATGATTCAACTATTCCGGGAACATTATTGGTTAGAGTTCAGAGCCTAAACTGTTTTTGAACAAAAATCTCTTTGTACAAATTTAATGACCAAATTTACCAAATGTATGAACAGATACCAGTTCAAACAGCACTGAGGAGATCATTTCCGCTCAATGGGACATATTTTCAAATGAATGAGGTAACGGATTTTAGGAGATTCGTATTTATAAAAATATTTGAGCTAGTGTTGTATGTTAAAGCTTTTGCAGGGGTTTGAAAGAGAGCAAACTGTAATATGTAATGCGTATTTCGTTTGCGTCTGATGTAATAAGAGATTTTTGGCAACAGGTTTTTGTAGATGATGAAACATGTAAACGTCCTGTGAGTGTTCCAACAAGTTGGATATGGAATTTAAAGAAGCGAACTTTGTATTGTGGAACGAGTGCTTCTACTATAGTTAGAGGTAATATACTCTAGTATCGAAAAGTTGATTTGATTTACGCAAGATGCCTTTACTTCAATTAATCTAAACACAATTTTTGTTATTCAGGTACAACGGAAATGGAAATTCGACAATGTTTTCGCCAAGGTATGTAATTTCATATACTCCGTAGTACTTTTGTTTATATTGTCTACAATAAAAGTCATTCATGAGTCATGCCGAATTACTAAAAAACATCGGTTTTTATGTTTTCTTCGCTGATTATTTTACATTCTTTTTTGTACTTAGGTTTTATTTGTACTAGGGGATTCAATCGGAAAACTCGAGCCCCTGTGGCACTATCAAGCAGGTTCCATAACCGTCCCACAGCAAAATCACAAAAAACTGAAGATGGCCCCAAAGGAAAATCGCAAAAAAATGAAGATGGCGTCAAAGGAAAATCGCAAAAAAAATGAAGATGAATAAAATTTTTGACATGAATTTGTGTTTGATTGTGGCCATTGCCATTCATTGTGAGACGCACGTAAATATTTAGGAATATTTGATTGTTTATTATTTAATTATTATGTGTAATTAATTAATTAGGCTGCTCTCATGGAAGAATTTGTAGATGCATAACTATTCCAATCCACGCAGCAAACAAGGTAATTAAATTAGATTCATAACTCAATTGATTTTTCGATTTAGTGACTTTTTATTTATGACGATAACAAATTATTGGATTCACACTTAATTTGGACATAATTGGAATTCCGAGTCTAGAACTTAGAAATTGATTCTTCGAGGCTAGAGCTGATCAAAAGCGGGCTTACGCCGGACACGAGCTGGGCCCAACCGCTAAAAAAGTGTCCGGCGGGCCTAATTTCGCAGCCCGTACCCGCTAAGTGAGCCAGATTTCACTGTCCGTACCCGCCCACTTCAATAAATCGGGCCGGACTAAAATCAAATACAAAAATTAGTGTTTCTATTAAAACACGAGTTTATTATCGCTACATCCCGCAAAAACTTAACAATTATCTTTAAAATCTTACACTTAATAAAATACTAATCTTCAAAAAACAAGTCGTTTTTTTGTTTTAAAGATAATTTGTTATTCGTTTTCCATCAATGCATTGTTTATTTGTTTGGAACATGTAACATTAGTACTTCGAACAATACTATCAGGTCCGTTATTCTGTTCCGACATATGGAACCATTGAATGTATAATTAAATGAGATGAACATAACGCTTATAGGACTTTATGAGGTTTCTTTTCTTGATATTGTAAAATTTATGTAATTATGGGTCAATATTTCGTGCGGCTCAGATTATAAATAGTCATTACTTTTAATAGCGGGCCTAGCGGGCTGTTCATGGACAATTTTGTTTTGTCCAAGCCCGTCCATTTATTCAAGCGGGCCTAGTTTTATGGTTCATTACCCGTTTATTTTTTTATTTTTCTTGTCCAAGCCTGCAATTTTAGCGGGCCGAACGGGTAGGACCGCACTTGATCAGCTCTATTCGAGGTCATGGACGAGGTACTCTGAATGTTGAAGGGCATTGGTCCAAGGGACGAGGCGAAAGAGGCATAAGGGTAGGGGGTTGTCCGTTTACGTCACACAAGACCACCATAGGCTGGTTTAGTGTTATTGTTTGATAAATGATGGGTAATTTGATCACTTATATACATACTTTGATGCGCTGTTCTTTCTGACTTATTTCAGCTTACATCATAGCTCAGTTTAATTTAGCTCAATTTAGCTTAGCTTCACTAAATTCAGCCTATTTTTCAAAAAGGAAATAATTAAATGATGTTTTTATGAAAAATTGCAATATTTTATCATTTTTACTTTTCCTTACTTTAAATACATTTAGGATAAAAAAAACCCTTATTATTATCATTATATTATTGTTATTATTGCAGCTCCAATCAGTTCAGCTATAAACGGCCAGAAAGTACAGAGCCTTACAGTGAAGGGAGTATTTTTTATTTTTTTGAAACAAAAAGACTAATAAATAAAAGGGTTTTTTTAATAACTGCTATCACGTATAATTCAGATTTTACCAATTGCTACCAAAGTAAAATTTCTTTACAAACTGCTACCAATGTTGTTGGTTTGGTTTAAAACTAACTAACAAATGACCACAAGCCTCCTATTTGCGCATGTGAAGACAATAATACCTTATTTTACACTCCCCTCACTCATTTCATCCATATACCCAAACATATTCCTCTTAACCTAATCTTTTAACTTCCCTCATCATTAACCTAACCTAAATTACTTCTCAATTAAATTGAGAATTATGAAAATCATCTCAATCCTTTAAACTTCTTCCCCAAATTGTATCCCAGATTAGTGTTTACATCTAATCAAAATCCCTAATCGTTTTTAATTTCATTGCTTATTGGATTCACATACCCCCATTCACATTGTTACAAACCAAGAAAATGAAAAATGAAAAATGAAGAACCCTAATTTGAAGTAATTTGAAAAAGTACAATGATTATATCAAATAAAGGAAGAAAAAAGAAGAGATAGAATAATTACCTGAACTTGAAAAGAAAGTTGAAATAAGAAATGAGAATCAGATTAATGGAATGGAGAGAGAGAGATTGAGATTGAGAATTAAAATTGGTGAAATTGAAAATTAATTGAGGTGTTGATGAATGAATGAATTAGAAACATATTACATATAAAGGAGGGGGGGGGGGGGGGTTTAAAGGCATTAAAGGAAGGAAAAATACAACTTATAGGTGACAAATTAAAATGAGTGGCTGAGATCTTCACCTGTTGCTTCCAAACCTGATGTGGTAGTTAGTTTTAAATCGAACAAATAAATTTTGTAGCAGTTTTTAAAGAAATTTTACTTTGATAGCAGCTGGTAAAATTTGAATTATATGTGGTAGCAGTTATAAAAAAACCCTAAATAAAATACAAAAGTCATGTTCATATAAATTTGCCCAACTACATCACACAAGTTCATGTATGGATTTTTACACAGAACCATCTCATATAATTCGACTCACTTGTTACACACGCTCACATGACTTTTCATATGAGATTGTCTCATATACGATTCACTGATCCAAGGCCGACTATTAGCCTTTGTGGCCCGTGTTGTCGTCATGGCCCCCTATTTTTGGGCACAAATTCTTATTTCAGACGGAAGGATCCGTCTGAAACGTTAAGACGGGTCAAGTAAACCCCATTTTGCATACCATTAACCCATTTGAATAAAATAATGTTAGTTTTATACTCCCTAGGTTTCTTCTCTCTCTTCTTGTTTTTTTCAGTTGTAGAGTTCCTAATTCCTATCACTCTTCTTTCTTCTTTTCCCTGACAAATTTGTCTTCCTTTTGTCTTCTCTAAAAAAAATAGAAATTCTCCTTTTCTCTTCTCTAAACAAATCTATCAATAAATCATACATATGAAGATTGAAGAGGTATGTAATTTTCTTCTATTTTGATGCTCATATTTCTTTTAAAAATAATAATTTTTGTTATCCTCTTAAAACATAATTTTTGATGTTATTTATTCATCGAAAAAGATATACAATTTCTCCATTTTTTTTCCATTTTAATGGTTTACTTTTCGATTTCATTGAAGTTCTTCAGTATAATTCGGTTTTTTTTAATGATTTTTAACCTTTTTAATCTAAAACTAGGTTTGTGACCCGTGAAATTCACTAGTTTATTTGTTTTAGTTTTGTTATTTTTATCTTTTTATTTATATTTGTCTGAGCAATTAGGTGATCCATTTAAAAAATATAGTCTTGGAATACATAAAAGCTAGTCGGTTAGTGTCTTATTTTTTTGACAACTTTGGTTTATTTTCAAAACTATATATTGTACTTTAGTTGTTTATTTTGATTAATATACTAATAACATGTGGTTTTAAAAAAAATAATTACCTTTAATAAGTCCATTAATTCATGATAAATGCTTAAGATTACCTTTTAATTAGACTGTATAGATTATGTACTAAATTTTCTATGTGACAGCTTGAATCTCCCTTTGTCATTTAGGAAGACAAAAGAGTAAATTAATCCATAATATTAAATTATTGATCCTTTTTTTCTTATTTTTTTTTAGAATAATAAATCTCGAAATGTAAGGAGTTAAGAAGATATAGAATTATAGGACTTTTTATCTTCTCAATTTTTTAATACTCATAAATCATATTTTCTAATAGTAACATAATTATGAAGTTTAATAAATGATAATCTTAATATATCGTTTATATCAATTTATCAAAAATCCTAAATTTTAAAACTTTGCATAAAAGATAAAATGAGTTAAATGGTAGTCTACTACAAATCTCATTGCAATCTCATTTGTGTTATAAGACATATACACAAGATAATTGACATGTAACTATTATCAATACCAAAAGAGATTTTGTTGTCCAACTTGTTAATAAGATTGAGATCATCGCAACTCCAATTTCATGTTGTCAATATTGTAGTTAGTTTATAACATAGTATTGAGTGTAATAGGGGGAGTATTTGTTTAAGCAATTATAGTATTTCTCTTCTTCATATAGTCTTCTTTTTCCAATGAACTATCCATACAAAAAAAAATCCACTAAGTGATTAATAACAAATAAAATGGTGGAATTTGATTTATGTAATATTAACCTTATCGTTATTAATTTAAGTTTTCTCTTACCACTCTTCTTCATATAGTCTTCTTTCTCCAATTAACTATCCATACAAAAAAATCCACTGAGTGATTAATAACAAATAAAATGGTAGAATTTGATTTATGTAATATTAACCTTATCGTTATTAATTTAAGTTTTCTCTTAAATAAGGTAAGAAATAGGCATTGAATTATAAAGATATAAGTATATTTACCTTTGAATAGTTCAACTCCACAAATCTTGATAGTCTCTAAATGAAAACAAAATTACATATATATTAAGGTTAAAAAAATGTGAAAATTACTTCAAATCAATCGAACTTAAAAATAAATAAATAAATTATTAATTTAAAAACCTTAATATATTTACCTTGATTTTGATACAATGATAAGAAACATTATTGACACATACATACAATTTTTTTGGCAATAGGGGTAAAAAAAATTTGGCTTGAATTTTGGCTCACAAATGTTGCCTTCCATAAAACATTTATATAGCCAAATGAGAATGCATTTTATGACTTTTAGACTTTTTTTTATTATTATTATCAAAGTTAATATATACATAAATATGTAGAAAGGTTTCATGACTTTTGAGTATTCGTTTTCATTATTAGCATATTTATTATAGACATAAATATAGAGTAAATAGAAAGAAATGTAAAAGGTTTTTTTTCTTACAAAATTCTCATAAATTCACATTACATGAGAATTTTTTAGGGAGTTATCTTACGAAACTAAAAGAGGTGGATATTTTGTCTTGCCTTTTATTTATAAATTATATTTATACATTTATTTATTTATCAAATTTAACAAAATTGAGCAAGTTTATTTCAATAAGAATTAAGAAGGAGTTGCACATATAAACAGTTTAAAATTAGAGTGATGTAATTTTTTAATTTTTTGTTTAACCTATTCTACTTTTAAAAACTAAAATATTAATGTTTAATGTTAATTATGTTATTATTTGCTCTTAATATTTACAAATTATTTATTATTTTATAAATGGTGTAAAATTATAATTATGTGATATTTATTTGCTGTTTAAAATATTCTAACAATAAACGTAAAAAATTTAAATTTAGTATGAATTTATTTTTAATGGTTGTTTAATTTATCTAAAAATTAAAAAAGCCAAAGTTAAAGTTATTATGCTATTTGCATTTAATGCTTCAATTTTTTTCTTTTTAAATAAGAAATAATGACGTGGCTCTCTATAATTGGTGACGTGGAATTTTGGTTATGCAAGGTGGCATTTAGTAATGCGAGGTGGCATTGTCTACATGGCTTTTAAGGTTTACCCTTTTAATAATATTTATAGATAAATCATCTTAAAGCATATTTGGTGATAATTATTTTTATTACGGTTATTTAACATGGGTATCAATAAGGTTTAACATTCTTTTAATTTTGTTTTTTGTGATTAAAGATGTTCATATGATTAACAGGTTGTGATAGATGGAAGAAAGAAGTTAAACAATCTCATAATTTACAGCAATATTTAGTGTTTTTAGTTTTACTTAAAATGTAATCATTTTATCAATATAAGATGAAGTGACTCAATATTATGATGTCAAACGTTGTATTTGGATTATTTGCATGTTTGATTAAATTGTTATCATGAATGATTAAATTGTGACTATCTTTTTTATTGGTTTGATGTATATATTATAATCACATGTTAATTTTTATGGGACACTTGGTGTACTGTTTAACATTGTGTTTTATTGAGATATTGAGACTAGCAACGAGTTGGATCGGATTCGGTTCTTCGAAAGTTGTTAAAGTAATGTTAATCGTCGAGTTATTTAAAATGGCGTAAAAAATTATTTGTGGCCTATAAAATCTATTTTGTGATCATTATAATGAGTTAGATTGAAATTGATGTTTTGAAAATTGTGCCTACCGGTAGATCTTCGACAATTGACTTCAATGCTCTATATCATCACTCTTAGTCTAATGTGGTACCATTTATGTTCATAAACAAAATGATTACAGATTATGGAAACATGCAAACAAACGCCCAGAGTTCAAATCAAATCAAATATAATTTAAAATGATTTATATTGTGACTAACTTGGTAACATATTATATACATGCTCCAATATCACCATTTAATTATTACATGTTATCAGTTTAAGATTCGTTCAATTCTAATCAAACATATTATACAATGGTAACATATACTTACTAATATGATAACATTATGAACTAATATTGTTACATATTGTAAATATTTTGTAAAATGGTTACAACTTCTGACTAAGATGGTAACATTTTATGTAACACCCGCAAATTTCCCTTTTTGACATTTAAAATTTATTAAACCGTTTGAATTACTTTATTAAATATTTTTGAATTATTCAATTTAATTAATTTTATGTCAGACACGATTTTTATAAAAGTAATATATAAAAGCTCATTTATATAAAGATACGTATTGTTAAATTATATTTTTTTTAAGGCATAATTTATATAAGAATATATGTGTACGTATTTTTGGTCGGATAATAATAGTGATAGTAATAATAATAATTCCCGTTCTAGCTAGTTTCCGTCTAGTAAGACCGTCACATTTCACCTTGTGCCTGCTTTAATCTGGACCAATCAGGATTCGACAACTTGCTCACCTACCCTCTTACACCCACCTTTAAATATCTCTTTTTATATATTATCACTATTATTATTATTATTATTATTATTATTATTATTATTATTATTATTATTATTATTATATGTTATTATTATTACTAATACTTATGCATTTGTGAGGTTTAGACGTGTGAGCTAGAGAGCACCTTGGACTAGTAGTTGGTTTATTAGGACTGGTTAGACTCACCTTTTATTGTATTGTCATTCGAGGGATATATTTTCCCTCACCTTGACTATCACGTTTTTATAATTTAATCTTTATTTCCGCATTCTTTACGTGTGGTTTAAGTTTTAATGAACCCGCGCTTTAAATTTTAAAAGTCTTGAAAATTTCCTAATTTCCGCTTGAATGTATAACTTATATTTTCCGCTTTATCGCGGGGGTTCACAGTTGGTATCAGAGCCTATGTTGCTCCCGACGCACACACGTATACCCCAAATTTAAATTTGAACTTGACCTTGAATAATGAATGAGAGATGGGTAGACTTAAGGACCTAAGTTGGTAGTCTCTTTGTGTATGCTTTGTGGTAGGTTCTAACATGTTTGTTGATTGTCAATTATTTTTGTACCCTTGGATCAATGACCGTGAACTTACCAATGTGGTGATCAAGATTTGGTGCCTATTGCTGAGGATCGAAGATTTGTTCAACCTTTGAAGAATGCTTCTACTTCCTTGAAGATGTTTCTCATTCTTTGTGTACCTTGCCCTATTATTTATCTCTTGATGCTTATCCTTCTTCTAAACTCTCTTCTGTTTTACTTTGGAAGTTATTCTTATACCCTTAACTTGTCCTTCGTTCCTTGCTAATCCTCCTTTAACGCCTTTTTATAGTACTCTTTCTTTTGAGAAATGTTGACCTTGGTTGGAAATTTTGACTTTTGAGGAGATTGTTTTTGTTTGACCCTTAATCCTGGTTTTGAGAGGATTTGATGTTGGAAAGATTTAGGTAGTGTGATGAGACATATTTGATGGTTCTTATACCTAGATCCTTGATAGAGTGAGTATTTTTGATTGGTGGATTTTGTATGTCAAGTGTGAGTTGCATTGGTTACTAAGGTTATAGAACTTGACTTTGTTGTTTGTGTTTGGGATTTGAAAGCCTTGGCATACTAGTGCTTAGATCTTGACTTAAAATGGATAAGATTGAATGGTGAATTTGAGGATGTGGAAAGGACTAAGTAAGTCGAGTTTGTGATTGGCTTTCGTAATCACTTGGGATATGATTGTTTGATAATGTATATGTCACCATATGTGAGATGCTAATTGTGGGATTATTAGTTGGGCTAAGTGAGTGATCTTGATTACTACTTGAGGTATGATATGAGAGTGAGACTAAGCTACTTTGTTGGGAAGTCCTAGCGCTTGTTTTAGTAGCTAGAAAGGATAATAGCATGGTTGACGCCAATTGTTAAGTTAAAAGACAGTTTCAATTTATGGTGTTAGAATGAGAATATATGAGGTAGTACAGTGTTGTTACAACTAAGATCTTGTCTCTTGGGAACTCGATGGTAAGTAAGTTTTAGGATATCGGATTTGAAGGAATATACCATGAGATGTTGATGACCATACGGGATTGGTGATGTGATTTGATATTAGTTGGCTCTTGAGAGTTCTTCTGTTGAGAGAGACTTAGTGTTAAGAAGTCTTTGTTAACCTTATGGAATATTTGAGAATTCTTTTGAGGGAATTTAGAGCTTGGAATGAGGATCCTTGATTTAGGATTTTACCCTTTTGAGAAACCCATGGTTGACGCTAGTTGGATATAATTATAACTTTGTTGGGAACCTTGACCTTGATCTTGTGGAAGTTGTTTGTGGATGTTTGAAGATTTGGAGTGATGAGAACACACTTACAGTGGAGTACCTTGTTTCAGGGAATAGATTAGGAGGAGGTAACATAAGTGATTTGAAGAAATCCTTGGGAGTGTTATTGTGGTTATAAGTTTTGTTTTTAGGGAGTTTTCAGAACCATTTGGATGATGTTGTTTCGGATATGAGTGCCTGGCGTTTCCTTTGTTGTCTAATTTCCCTTCCTCTTTGACCATAAGCGTTATCGTTCATACCTCTCTTCCTCGCTTCATCTTGCTCCTCCCTTAAGTTTGATGCTAGTGACCTATAAAAACTCTACCTTTGACATCCTTGTTGACCTTACTTTGACTTTGACCCCTAGGAAGTTCATCATAACTCTTTTTGATTAATTAAGTTTGAATCCTCTAAGCATACTTGTATCTATGATGTCTAAGTTACTTTTCTTTTGCCCAATTTCTAAACTTTTCAAGCTACCAGTTTTGATCCGTTGTTAAAAGTTTATGTTACTTTTGCAAAACCTTGCCTATTTTTAAAAAAACTTTGAAAATGAAAATTTGATTCAATTCCATATTTGTCCCTTGGGTATAGACTTCTTTATCATGATTTTAATTGCTAAACCTGTGATTTCTTTAAATTTTATCCAGTTTCTGTTAACTTTGATCTATTTATGATTTCTTTGTCAAAGTTTAAGATTACATTTTCAGAAATTCGACTCCCTTTTGAATTTAAAAGTGAAACCTCGGTCTCTATTTTGGCTTTTGCAAGAGAAAATTGGAGTGGACTATCTTTTTCTTTTGATTTTGGCGTTGATCGGATGATAGAGCTCGTTATTGGAGACATTTGATAACCTGTTCTACGCTTGTCGGCGAATGATTTTAATTTTAAATCTGTCTTTGACTTGGAAAGTTAGCGTTCTTGTGTGCACGACAAGAGCAATTTCGTTCCATGAATGAGACTTATACTTTTGAAAACTCTTCGTTATTGTTTTGAAAGTATTTTGATTTTTGATTTATACAATGATTTACCTTTCGACCTGGTTCTGTCGGAAAATTTCATTTGAACTTTTGAAAGAATTTTAATTCTTACGATGAGTAACCTTTTAAATGTTTTGGTTACCGATTCCGAAATTCCAGTTTTATTTTATATAACCTTTCATTTCTACTTTCAAGTTTCGAGGACGAAACTTTTTAAAAGGTGGGGTGATTGTAACACCTGCAAATTTCCCTTTTTGACATTTAAAATTTATTAAACCGTTTGAATTACTTTATTAAATATTTTTGAATTATTCAATTTAATTAATTTTATGTCAGACACGATTTTTATAAAAGTAATATATAAAAGCTCATTTATATAAAGATACGTATTGTTAAATTATATTTTTTTTAAGGCATAATTTATATAAGAATATATGTGTACGTATTTTTGGTCGGATAATAATAGTGACAGTAATAATAATAATTCCCGTTCTAGCTAGTTTCCGTCTAGTAAGACCGTCACATTTCACCTTGTGCCTGCTTTAATCTGGACAACCAGGATTCGACAACTTGCTCACCTACCCTCTTACACCCACCTTTAAATATCTCTTTTTATATTATTATTATTATTATTATTATTATTATTATTATTATTATTATTTTTTTTTTTTTATTTTTTTTTTTTTTTATTTTTTTTATTTTTATTTTTTTTTTTTTATGAAGGGATGCGCGCAGCTTTCATCAAAATAAAAAATAAAAGTTTACATGAAATTGGTGGGGAGCCGAGAGACAATCTGGGCTCCCACACCCTTAGCAATAGCAAAGCTAAGTCTAGTAAAAATGTAAGCGGCCACCCGAGCCCCCGCATCCTGAGATACCGAGAATTTCTGGATCCGCTTGAGCAAGGCAACAGTATCCGAACCCAGCTCCCCAAGTGAAGAGAAAGAGAAAGGTAGGAAACCATAACCCGCTACCGCGCACAAATCCCCATACTTAGCACACTTTCGCTGAGCAGCATCAGCGACAACCCGGCCCGGCACAAAATCTGCCAACCCAGTCTGAGTCAAAGGTGAAGAACCTTTCAGGTCGACACACACATCCCGCCCCCTGTCCCAAGAATAAAGCAATAAATCCGCAGGACGAAGAGAGCCACCATGCCCATCAACCAAACCGATATCAACCTCCTTTCCCGCAGAAATACCAGATCTATAGCAGATGTCAAAAAGAGTGTCCCGGACAAGGTTATGCCGATGTTTAACGCCCACAAGACCAAGACAAGAAAAACAGCGTGGTCCCCAAAAACATCCCCAAAGAAAAAACCCGAGAGCAAGCGGACAGGGGGCCTAGATACCGTGAATAACGGAACACCCGACGATACCCCAAAGACACTACGGTAAGTCCTCCCGTTCATAGTCTGACCCAACCCCGAGATAGGAACCGCACGTAACCAATCGGAGGAGTGAGAACCCCGCCGAGATCGCCATAAAGCAAGTCAAGGGCGCGGTGTCAAAGAGAAAACAGACTAGGCAAAGAAGAACCGTCGTGAAATAAATGTCCGCCAATTTCTTCATAAGTTTGGGGGCGACAATTTCACTAGGGTGACCTAAAATATCGAACCTCGTAGTCGCAGAAACACCGCGCAAAGATCATCAAAAGCAGGACCAGCAGCTACAACACCGGAAGGGCCGAGGAGCTTAGCCTCGCAAAACCAAAGATCTATGCGGGGACGCAATGAAAGCATAAAATAAAACATCTCCCGCCGCATAGACACCAAGTCCACCAAGATTATTATTATTATTATTATTATTATTATTATTATTATTATTATTATTATTATTATTATTATTATTATTATTATTATTATTATTATTATTATTATTATTATTATTATTATTATTATTATTATTATTATTATTATTATTATTATTATTATTATTATTATTATTATTATTATTATTATTATTATTATTATTATTATTATTATTATTATTATTATTATTATTATTATTATTATTATTATTATTATTATTATTATTATTATTATTATTATTATTATTATTATTATATGTTATTATTATTACTAATACTTATGCATTTGTGGGGTTTAGACGTGTGAGCTAGCGAGCACCTTGGACTAGTAGTTGGTTTATTAGGATTGGTTAGACTCACCTTTTATTGTATTGTCATTCGAGGGATATATTTTCCCTCACCTTGACTATCACGTTTGTATAATTTAATCTTTATTTCCGCATTCTTTACGTGTGGTTTAAGTTTTAATGAACCCGCGCTTTAAATTTTAAAAGTCTTGAAAATTTCCTAATTTCCGCTTGAATGTATAACTTATATTTTCCGCTTTATCGCGGGGGTTCACATTTTATACACTTACTCTCATGTCGTCATATGTATTTATATATGTCATTATCTTAAGATTATTTCCAATCAAATCAAACATATTGTAAATTGGTTACATATCTGACTAAGTTAGTAACATTTTATATACTTGCGCTCATGTTACCATTTGTATTCATATATGTTACCATTTTAATTAAATATAATTAAAACATATTCGTAAAATGGCTACATTCTCTAACTAATATGGTTACATTCTGACTAATATGGTTAAATATTGTAATACATATATTGTAAAATGGTTACAAATTCTAACGAAGATGGTAACGTTATTATGCCAATATAGTTGTCTCATTTCATAATATGGCTGCATTATTCTAACCAAAAAACGAAACTGGTTACATGGTTTTATACTCTCATCATCACACAGTTATGGTTGTTTTAAAAAGGCCAATATTCCACAAAATGGTAACATGTTTTTCGTCTTTCACAAAAAAAATTATTTTATTGTTCAAAATACACATCTGGTAACATTATCCAAGTCAAATGACCACATGTTTTTCATGATAAACAAAATGGTAACATTGTTCACAAAAAATGCCAACATGTTTCTCGTCATTCACAACAGATTTATTCTATTGGTGAAAATACCCTGGTGACATTGTTCAAGTCAAATGACACCATATTCTTCATGATATACAAATTGGTAACATTGTTGACACAAAATGATAACATGTTTGTCACAATTCACAAGAAATTTAGTTTATTGGTCAAAATACAAAATTGGTAACATTGTTCAAGTCAAATGACAACATCTTTCTCATAATATACAAAATAGTGACATTTTACTCGTAAAAAAGACGAAGTGAGATGATGAAGATGAAGATCAATATAGAAACAACAAAATTAAAAAAAATATATAGATTAACCCAGATTTAAATTTTACAGAATCAAACATAAAAAGAATACAAAACATGCAAAACATAAAATTTAAAACTAGTAACAAATAAAATAACAACAAACCCTACAAAAAAAGATAAAATCAAAAAAATCCAGAATGATAAAATAAAATAAAAATAAAGGAACAATAAAATAACAACAAACCTTAAAATGAAATCTTTTGTTTTGAACAAAATCAAAAAATCCTTGTTCAACAAAATCGGTATCCCAAATCAGAAATCCATTTGTTTTGTCAATATATATTTGTTTGAAAACAATAATTAAGATGAACAACAACCAAACAAAAAAATGATTACAAGCAAACCAAAAATTTAAACCATCTTCATTGTCTTCATCACTTATATGTGTCTTTATTGCATTCCATTGATCTTTTTGATGATTTTAGAATTTTATGGATTTTTTTTTCGAGAGTTGTG
Source organism: Silene latifolia (assembly GCF_048544455.1). Taxonomy (NCBI): domain Eukaryota; kingdom Viridiplantae; phylum Streptophyta; class Magnoliopsida; order Caryophyllales; family Caryophyllaceae; genus Silene; species Silene latifolia. Next base: position 123,309,546 of record NC_133528.1, on the reverse strand, counting down.
AGGAGAGAAGAGAGAGAAGTGAAAGAAATGAAAGAGAGAACTGAGAAATGAATGTGGGGGACAGTAAGGAGGCGTGTGGCAGGTGAAGAAGTAACAGAATGGTCAATTCACAACAGTACTTTGTGTACTCTAAAATATTATTAAATGCCAACTAACAACAGTACTCGGCTCATATTCTCAATTTGGTATCACAATTGTTGTGTCTAAACAAACTCTTGACTGAGCTATGACGTAGTACTGTAGTACTATAGTTCTTAATTCTCATGAGGCAGCCACAACCAACGTATTATTCATTTTAAATTTACGACGGATCAAGTATTATACGAGTACTTCGTATCGGTTGTACATAAGAAAAATATATTGCTTCTCCTTGTGCGTTTTAATTATACACAACAACACAAGTAGTTTGTACTCGATCCGTCTTAAGCTTAAAATAGCCAGTGCCGTTTTAAGGAAATTTTACTGAAAAGTAATCGCAAATTATACGAATTACTTTATTTGTTTACATTTGTTTTTATTTTGAGAACGATTTTTATTATAATTTGATCACTTATCAAAATATTGTTCTTTTTCGTTAGTCTTTGTATCAAAATCAAATGTAAATAAATGACTGGAACGAAGAGAATATCTTCCTTATTTATAGCTGAATATACTCTTGGTACCTTATTTGGTGAAAGAAATGGCTCGTAGTGTTAGACAAATTTTAGACAAACTCACCTCCGTCCCTTCACTCATAGTGTTTTTTTTGGTAAATAAATATAGTTGTGGGTATGTGTTAGACAAATGATATGGTACTATTCATGTTTTTTTGTTTACAGAAATGGCTCGAAGTGATCTTTCTTTGGGAAGGAGGAGAAATTTGGACTTTATACGATATGTTATTATCATAATGAAGTGTGTTGTATTGCTACATTTGATGTGGTATACCATTAGGAAGAGCATACATGACTCTCAATATTTAACATTAGATAAACGAACTAGAAGAAAACGAAGAATGTATAACTTGAATGGAATGATTGTGGAAAGTGACACTATGTGTAGAAACTTTCTTCATATTGATCGTGGAACATTTAGTGTGCTTTTAGAAATGATTAGGGATGTGGAGGGTCTAAGTGGAACAAAAAACATGAGGTTGGAAGAAATTGTTGCAGGTTTCTTATACACAGTGGCACACCATAAAAAAAAAAAAAAAGAATGATAGGTGCATATTTTTATAGAAGTGGTGAAAGTGTTAGCAGACAATTTCATGCTTGTTTAATGGCAATATTGAAGTTACATGTTGTGTTATTTAAAAAACCTACACCAATACCAGAAGATTGCGAGGATGATAGATGGAAATATTTCAAGGTACCATAAATATCTCTTGTGTTTAACCATAGTAGACATATAACTTCATTTTAATTTTTTTTTTCATGTAGAATTGTTTAGGTGCACTTGATGGTACAATGATTTATGTAAATGTACCTACTGCGGATCGGTCTAAATATCGGACAAGAAAAGGTAACCTTACAACGAACGTACTAGGAGTATGTTCTCCTGAAATGGAATTTATATATGTCTTACCTGATTGGGAGGGATCGGCACATGAGGGTCGTATTCTTCGAGATGCTATTTCTAGGCCCAATGGTTTAAAAGTGCCAAAAGGTAATTCAATTAACAAAATAGATTTAATTAAAATACGGCTTACATTAATAATTACATAATTAAATAGCGTTTTTTTAATGTCTTAAGGTTGTTATTACTTATGTGATGGTGGCTACACTAATGGAGATGAATTTCTTGCACCATATAGAGGTCATATTTACCATCTTAAAGAGTGGAATAGTGGTCCTCATCGACCTCAGACCGCCGAGGAATATTTCAACTTAAGGCATGCACAAGCTAGAAACGTGATTGAACGATGCTTCGGGTTACTTAAGGGAAGATGGGGAATACTTAGAAGTCTTTCTTGGTTTAGTTTACAACACATGGCCATATTGTACTTGCATGCGCTAGTGGAGGTGGAAGAGGCAAGAACAAACGTTTTTGGACCAAAGAAGAAGATAATGCTTTGGTAGCGGCTTTGTCTGACTTGAATGCAGATCCACACTGAAAATGTGAAAATGGATTTAGAAATGGTTACATGGTGCGGTTAGAAGAAATTATTAGCAAGGCTATTCCTGGTTGTGGTCCAAAAGCTTTGCCACACATTGATTCTAGACCCAAGATACTTGTAACCAAATTTAGAGCAATTGTTCAAATGTTAGGTACAAGTGGCTTCAAGTGGGATGATGAGACAAATGATTTCAGTGGAGAGATCGGTGTATGATGAGTATTGTAAGGTAATCTAAGTTTACAACTATTTTTTTATATATTGTTTTTTTTTTTCAGTTTAAGAGCAATTAATTTGGTAATTAAATCAAATGTGTAAAATTGTTAGGTACATCCAAACTGCAAAAACTTGTATGGACATGCTTTTCCTCACTTAAATGCGTTGTTGGAAGTTTATGGCAAAGACTATGCAACTGGAAAACCGGCTGACTGGAAAACCGACTGAGGGTTTTGTTGAAGCTATTGATAATATAGAGAAATATGCTACCGTGCAAGTTATGCTTGATTCAAGTGATGAGGAAGATGCTATTGTTAGTGGTAATGCAGAGTCAACCCCTCCATTAAAAAAAGTGAAACGAGAACACACTTTTAAGCGCAAGGGAGGTAAGAAAGAATCTGGAAGTTCTAGCAGTTCTGAGTTATCTTCTTTACAAGGTTTTATGAAAGACATAAATGTTCATCTTTTTACCATGGCTAATGTGATGTCCCGAGCTGATGAACGTGAGCAACGTGCTGATGAACGTGAGCAAGAAATAAGCAAGAAGGGTGAAAAAGTGCTAGATGTACTACTTGCTTTGGAAGGTATTACTCCACAAGAAGCTTTGGAAGTAGCTCCGATCTTGACGGCCCAACCAAATAAGCTCATGATTTTCTTCAAGTGTCCTGATGAATTGAAATGCGTATATGTCAAAAGTCTTTTGGCTTAAAATGATGTCGATGTTTGAGTCGATGAAAAACTAGTAGGTTGAACTTGTATTCTTTTTTTTGCTTTTGAACTTTTTATGGTTGTCATGTGGAACAATGTTTCGTGTTTTGGACTAGAAATAATATTTTGCGTTGATGAATAAAATTATCTCGAAAAAAAGTTGTATTAAAAAAATATGTTTACTTGAAAAAGGTTGCATAACAAAAAAATATTGAATAAGATAAAAGAAAAAAAAGTTGTTGAAAAAAGTAACAAAAAAAAAACAAAAAAAAGGGTAGAAAAAAAAATATTGAATAAGATAATATTAAATTGATTCCTTTATTTAACAACCAAACAGTGAAACAACCACAAAGGGAATAAATGGATAAATCATTCCCTTATATGATCATAACTAGGGATGGCAATGGGTCGGGTCTGGGTCGGGTCCAGCAAGACCCGGACCCAGACCCGTCCCCCAACATGGGACCCAGACCCGACCCAGACCCTAAAGGGTCTAAAATTATTGGACCCTTACCCATACCCAACGGGTCCGGTTCGGGTCCGGGTCCGACCCAGACCCTTGCTTGAACACTTTCCTCAATTCCTCCTGTGTATTCAAAATGACCTCTGCTTTGTGTAATTGTGCAACCCAGACCCTTGCTTGAACACTGACTTCTTTTTGTGCACATTTATGCACTGACTTCTTGCACTCCTTACAAATATCATTTCAAGTACTAAATGAATACGAAACTAAATATGACACTAAATTTAATCACCTTCTTCATCGATTTACAGTACTAAATGATACAAAACTGAAATTAAACCATCATTAAACAAAGAGATTGGCGAGAATAATGATTAAAACCGTTCATCCAACAACAATGCATGAATAATGATTAAAAATAAGGAGATTGAGCGAGAATAATGAAAGGAAATAAAGAGATTTATAATTAAACAAAGAGATTGAACCTTTGTGAAAGCAGAAGCCCGTCGTTGACTCGCTGGTGTCGTCGTTGGCGTCGGTTGATGGAATCGCCGTCGTTCACAGTAGGGTTTGAGAAAGGGGGAAGTTTAGGGAAAAGGTGATTTAGAATTAGGGTTGGAGGAACTGAGGAAGTGTTGAATGGTGTTGGTGTAGTCGGCTGTTTGTTTTGTTTAAGTTTATTTTTTTTTATTTTTTTTATTAAAATTACACGTCTGTTTAAGTTATGAGTCATGTGTGTTTTTTTTTTTTTTTTTTTTTTTTTAAATTATACGGGTCCAAGGGTCGGGTAGGGTCCCAAATAATCAGACCCAGACCCAGACCCGAATTAATTTACTAAGACCCATACCCGATCCATACCCATCGGGTCCCAAAAAGTTAGACCCAGACCCGACCCATTAGGGTCCGACCCGAAGGGTCTGGGTAGGGTCCCCGACCCACTGCCATCCCTAATCATAACCAAACAACAAGTAATTCAAGGTAATTTTATACCTTACCCCTTATTTCCCTTTCTTTGATCTCATTCTTTTTCCCTTTCCTATACCGAACGCCCCTTTAATGATTTTTCGCAAATAACACTGTACAACCTGTTGTATGATAATACTATACAACAGGCCCACTTTACAACTCACAGCCCAATTTAATACTTATTTTTTTTAAAAAAAAAAAACAACTAAACCTCAAACAAATCAGACGATACACACCTCTCCCAAAATCAAACTAAAAAACCCTCTCAACTTCAACCTAAAAATGGAGAAAAAAGACCAATTGACAATTCCATCAAGAAGGAAGAATGCATGTAACAATATTCAAAGGTAAGTTCTACATCAATTTGTACTATTGATATGTATTTTATCATTTTTACCCAAATTATTAGAACCCTAATTTTTGTGTTTGATACCGTTTTCCCCAATTTTCATATTTGTTTGATGTTTCATGATTGTTTTCATGTTTATGGTCAGTAACGAATTGAAATTGTACAAGTAACACATCTTGTTCGAATCTGGTCCGTTTTAATTTTGTGATAATGGTTGAAGGTTGTATTAAAAATCATAAACAATGAATGGTTGTTGTCAGTAATGGTAGTATGTTGCGTATAATCGTTTTTACGAGCAAAGAAATTGGTAGGGCTTTAATGAAATACTAAAATATTATAAATGGAATATTGGCTACACAATACTTTATGTCTATATGCTAGTTTTGAAGATTACGAATGTAGTCTGATTGGGTTAATTACATAGGAAATTAATAATGAAAAATGAAGCAACTACATTGACATTGAAACGTATGAACCTATGACTCCACAACCATGTTAATTTGAGTTTGCAGGGCACAATTGAATTTTTCGTCTTTTAAGCAGATGGAATTTTTCGTCTGTTAAGCAGGTGGAATTTTTTGTCTATTAATCTGATTTTCGGTCTTCGAGTTTCTTTTGCTCCTCATATTGAGTTTGCTGGGCACACGCATTCTTCTGTGCAATTTATTGACCTATTAGTTTTAATATATAGTATCTTTTAGTTTGTATGTAAAAATGCTGAAATTACATAAAATATGTAGAGCTGTTGTGTAAAGATTACGAGTTTTCATACAAAGATTTTGAGTTTACAATTTAATCTGAGTTTCGGTCTTCAAATTTCTTTTGCTCCTCATACTGAGTTTGTTGGGCACACACATTCTTCTGTGCAATTTATTGACCTATTGGTTTTAATATATAGTATCTTTTAGTTAGTATGTAAAAATGTTCAATTACATAAAAGATGTAGAGCTGTTGTGTAAAGATTACGAGTTTTCATACAAAGATTTTGAGTTTAAAATTTAATGTGAGTTTCGGTCTTCGAGTTTCTTTTGCTCCTCATATTGAGTTTGCGGGTCACACGCATTCTTCTCATGCAATTTATTGAGCTATTAGCTTTAATGTATAGTATCTTTTATTTATTATGTAAAAATGTTGAAATTACATAAAAGATGTAGAGCTATGGTGTAAAGATTACGAGTTTTCATGCAAAGATTTTGAGTTCACAATTTAATACTACAAACTAGGTTTGTGTTAGTTTATTTCGTAATTGAGTTTGTCTATTCTTTTTATTAGACCTTTGAAAAGATCAAAAAATGATGAAGAAGAAGACACTGACGACGACAATGATCTGGAAATGTTTCCTCGCTAGGAGACAAGGATGTCTCCGGCAAAAGTAGTGAAACTCATCAACAAATTATCACCCACTCAAAGGGAAAGTTCAAGTCGCTGCATAACTTTAGAATCAAATACGCCTTCGAGATTGTCAACTATGTGGGAAATGAAGTTAAATCAAAAGCGTGTTCTTTGGTCGAGGAGCTAGTTCAAAAAGTCTCCAAGTGATTTATTATACGAAATTTTCTTATAGATCGTAACTATGTATGTTGTTTTTTAAGATAATAACTATTTCATGTTCGAGGTACAAGATTGGAATAACATGACTGTATTTTTTGGGCATATTCTAAGATTTCGAGTTTTGTATGATACAATTTGGGCTTTCTTTTCGAGCTCCGTAACAAAGGTTTTGAGCTTCGTAAGAAATGTTTCGAGCTCTGTAATTCTATACGCTAAAATTGCAATAAACAATAACTATATACAAATTTCCTAAAGAAAGGTTTCGAGCTTCGTAAGTAAGGTTTCGAACTCTGTAATTTTATACGTTAAAAATTGCAATAACCATGACTATGTATAAATATTTGCAAGAAAGGTTTCGTATGTAACTATTAGAGCTAAAAAAAAAAGGTTTCGAACTCTGTAATTTTATACGCTAAATTGAAATAAACATGACTACGTACAAATTTTTGTAAGAAAGGTTTCGAGCTACGTATGTAACTATTCGAGCTACTTAAGAAAGATGTCGAGCTACGTATGTAACTATTCGAGCTACTTAAGAAAGATGTCGAGCTCTGTAATTTTATACGCTAGATTGCATAAACCATGACTACTTTTCGAGCTCCACAAGACCGCAAGAAAGATTTTGAGCTGCGTAAGAAAGATTTCGAGCTCGGTAATTTAATACGCTAAATTGCAATAAACCATGACTATGACACATCTTTTAAATCACAACCATAAACTAATAGAATTTGTGTCCATACGAAACAAACACACTGAATTAAACGACTACAACTACTACTAAATAAGTTTCAACAAAGTTAAATTACAAGTTTAAAAAACTATAAATGATAATCCTACGACGACATCAGAATATCGTGAAGATCGACGTGGCTATTACCATGATTATTAGTAGGAGGCACAACTCCAGCTCTATCTCCCCCTTTCTCTGCACGAGTCTTAGCGGCTTTGAATAAGCTTCATAAGCATCAACGTCTGAATCAAATATACACCCAATCAATTCCGATTGCTCAGCTTCAACACAAGAAAAAGATTTGTTGGCACCTGAAAAAATATATCAATGACGTAATACATTTAGATTAAATAACCGTTCAACGTCTATTTACGATATTAACAAATTATGATTTAATGAGCTATCATATAAATTTTCCGAGCTAAGTTAATAATGTAGTATACGCAAAACATATCGAGCAAGACAAGTAACTTACTGAGCTATTCAATAAAAGTATTGAGTAAACAAACAATTATTAACTATTACCTTTACGAGGAGATATAGCTTCATATTGTTTCTCCAAATCCATTGATATTGATTTCAATAATACTATTTCCATTGAAGTATCAATTTCCTTAGAAGTCTCACTGGGGTTTAGGGTGATGATAAATCTATTGTTTCATCTACCAAAATACCTTCGTCCACAACTGATTCTTGAGGATACAAGATGCAAAAAAAAAAAAAAATGAGAATTACTAGTATCTTATACAACGTATGATGCCAAAACTATGAAACCAATTGCAAAAACCACCGACCCACTGAGTTATCATGTAAATTTACCGAGCAAATGTAAAATCATCATATATATCAAACAGTCATGAGCAATACTAGTAACCTATTGAGCTGTCATGTAATTTTCCCGAACAAAATTAAAATTTTAACATATACTCCCTCCACTTTTTTATATATTACGTTTTGCATTTACGAGGTAAGCCTTTGACTTTAATATTTACAAAAATATATTTGTTTAAAAAATATAAAAATGGTACTAATAAATTCCTTACGAAAAACTCTTTCATATGAGTATACATATCATAATATTTAGTCTTATAGTTTAAGAGATATTGAAGAGGAGAAGGGAGTGTCTCGAAATGTGAGAAAGTCATATATAAAAAAATAGAGGGAGTATCAAACAAATAGAGCAAAACTCACAACCTATACGAGCTATTCAACAGACTTATCGAGCCGAACATATATTCAAAGTCGAAAAATTAACGAGCTATTCAATAGACTTATCGAGCTATTAAAATTTTAATATATATCAAATAAACAGAGCAAAACACACAACCTATACGAGTTATTCAACAGACTTATCGAGCCGAACATATATTCAAAGTCGAAAAATTAATGAGCTATTCAACAGACTTATCGAGCTATTAAAATTTTAATATATATCAAACAAATAGAGCAAAACTCACAACCTATACGAGCTATTCAACAGACTTATCGAGCCGAACATATATTCAAAGTCGAAAAAATAACGAGCTTATCAACAGACTTATCGAGCTAGTTTAGCCTTGTAAAATTGACGCAAATCATATCTTCTATGAGATACAATTGCAAAAATTCATGGATTTAATGACGAAAATTCTAAGTTTCAGTACAAATATATTGACGTAACACATAAAACTAACGATTATTACCTTGACAAGGAGATTTCTCATCTAGTTGTCTTTCCAAATTCATTGATACTTGATTAAAAGCAGCAATTTCCATTGACATTCCAAATTCCTTAGAAACTCCGTTTTCTATTGCTGGTGATAAATTTGAATCATCCATCGTAAAAACTTCATCATCCATATATTGTAACTTTTGTATAAATCTTTGATTATTGTGAATTACTATAGATGAAAAAATAATATTGATGGAATAGATAATTGAGTAACTGCATAATTGAAATCAGTTAGAAAAATATGGAGAGAGAGAGAGGGAGAAAATTTTGGACTGCGTTGAACATTTAGTTGCAAAATTTTAGATTTAGTTTTACATAAATTAGGAAAATAAAAATTAGGGATGTAAAAGACTAAACTAGCCTTGGTTGTATATTAATAATATACCACAGGAGGTATAGTCTATTAACTGATGATTTTTGGGGGCCATTAAGGCGATATCAATAGGCTAATTGACTTGATGTTGTGGAAGTTAATGAAAGCGCCACATAGTCTAGCATTTGTGCATTGCATATTTGCATTTGCCTTTCTTTTCATTGCACCTGGGTTCGAGTTTCCTAAGAGCGTTTTATACTCCCATTTTTTTTCCACGAAATTACATTTACATTTAGACGTATATTTTGGTTTAATTCTAACATTCAATTATTACAAATAATTTTTTTCATTCTTGTAAGTCTGATATGCAAAGTTGCATTTTACATTGTTTGTTCCCTATTTTTTTATTATTAAAGGAGTCGTTTGGTTCAACACAGGAAGATAGAATTCCCGGGAAGATTAAATTCATATGAACTTGAAAATCATGTGAATTGTATAAATGTTGTTTGGTTGGATGTGATAACTTCAATTCATGTGAGAATTTCCACTTACCTAGGGGGCATAGGTAAGTGACTTCCTACATTATGTAGGAATTGAAGTTCCATAGGAAGTTCCATTTCCCATGAATTGGGCAACCAAACAAGACTTCATTTAGCTACTTCCCATGATTTTCCAATTCCCATGAATTTAAAAAGCAACAAAACAACCTCTTAGTAAAACATGTAAAACAAATTAATAAAACATTTATTTTACTTGTAAGATAATATTAAAAGTCAACGAAAAAAATATGCTACCAAAAATAGCTTTAGGGCTTGAGGGAGTAATAATTTAGGGTCATTTTAGTGAGTTTGATATGATGGTGACTATTCATTTAGGCAACTCATTACTTCCGTATAGGAGTAATGTATTACCCACCCTCCCTCGTGGGTAACTATTATTGGAGTAATGTATTAGTCAATGTATTACTGTATATTGAACAAATATGAATTAATTTTGTACATAATGCACTAATTACACTTTTAACAAATCCCAAATTTGAAAATAGATGATCCAGTAACAATTCTCTTAACATTCCAAACTTGAAAATAAGGAACATATTATTTCCTGGACTAAATTCCCAGTAATTATTTCTCTTTAAACATTACCCTAATAATTTTTCCCTACATTCCAGGCGAGCCCTTAAGAGTATATAAAACCAGTAAGATGTAAAATAGCGAATTTTAAGGTTTATTTTCAAAATCTCACACAAGCTCCCGAAATCTCCGAGACGGCCATGCACTGGTCGCATTTGCAAGTCGCCCAATCCCAAAGTTGCAGTTAGACCTGGCAAAAAGAACTCGACCCGACCCGAAAAGGCTAATCCAAAACCCGAAATTGACCCGAATTACATCACTCGAATGTGACTCAAAACACGATTGACCTGACTCGGCCCAAACATGACCTGAAATTTCTTGACCCGTAACTAACCCGACCCAAAAATGACCCGATCCGATACCAGCCAACCCGAAAACGACTCGGTTAAACATAACTATAGTTAAACCGAAAAGATATGAAATAACTTCTTTCTCTCTTATTCATTGACCCGAAAATAACTTGACCGAAAATAACCCGACCCGTTTGATTCGAAAATGACCCGACCAACTTATCAAAAGAGATCCAAAACCCGAAATAACCACGACCCGATCCGAATTAACCCGAAAACGATAAGAAACCCGAACTAACCCGATCCGATTGACCGGTTTGGCATTTCTAGTCGCGTGTATGTATTTGAAGATCAAAATAGCAGTAAAATTCAAACACATTACACATTTGCGAGTCTGTTACAACAAAGTTACACAATCTTCCAAAATTCTGGGTAACAAATTTATCCATAACTCATGATTTCTCTACTTCTGCAAATGAATCGAATTAGCTCTTCTACTTCTTCTTCTGTACTACGCCAAATTATTTGTTGTTACTCTACCAAATCATCATCATCATCATCATCATCATCATTACAACCCTTAACAGTCTTAAACTCAAAACCCTCCTTAAACCCTCTTTACTCTTTCCTTCCCCAATCCCAAAACCCTAATAATTTGGTCAATTTAATTTGCTCAACACTAAAGCAAAACAATTCCCAAACTGCCCTTCTTCAGCTTAATGATTCATTGCAACACCTTATTCCTCATTTGGGCACTCATGAAATTTCCAAAGTTTTGCTTAGATGTCAATGTGAGTCTAATTCTGCTCTTACTTTCTTTAATTGGGTGAAATTAGATCTGGGTATTTACCCAAGTGTTCATAATTACTGTATTATTGTTCATATTTTGGTTTGGTCTAAGAATTTTCGACAAGGGATGGAATTTCTGTGTGAATTGATTGATTTAGAGACGGATAAAACCCGAAAGATTGATGCTTTTGATGGGTTGGTTTCTTGTTCTGAGGAATGTAATTGGGACCCTGCTGTTTTTGATATGCTTTTGAAAGCTTATGCTAAAGATGGTAGGGTTAAGGAAGGGTATAGGGTGTTTAGAAAGATGGTTAAGATGGGATTTGTGCCTCATGTTCTTGCTTTTAATTGTTTATTGAACAGTCTTTCGAAGTCCGATTGTATTGATAAATGCTGGGAACTTTATAAGGAGATGTGGAGGATTGGAGTTGATCCGAATACGTGTACTTTTAATATATTTACTAATGTGTTGTGCAAGGATCGGAGCAAAGATAAGGTTAATGAGTTTTTGGAGAAGATGGAGGAAGAGGGGTTTGTACCTGACCTTGTGACTTATAATACTTTGATTGGTAGTTACTGTCGACATTCTAGGTTGGATGACGCGTTTTATCTGTATAAAATCATGTATAGGAGAGGTGTGGTGCCCGATGTAGTCACCTATACCACGTTGATAAATGGCCTTTGTAAGATTGGGAAGGTAAAGGAGGCTCATGAGGTATTCCATCGAATGATAAATAGAGGATTGGCTCCAGATATCGTATCTTATAATTCGCTTATTCATGGTTATTGTAGAGAGGGGAAGATGAAAGAATCTAGGCTTCTAGTTCATGAAATGATTGGAAGTGGGAATTTACCTGATAATTTCACTTGTCGGGTACTTGTGGAAGGATATGGGAAATTAGGTCATTGGCATTCTGGATTGAATATGGTCGTGGAGCTCAAAAGATACAGGGTTGCAATTCCGAGTGATATATATAAGTACTTGATTACGTCTTTGGCAAAAGAGAACCACCCATTTGCGGCTGTTAAACTTGTAGATAGAATGTTGGAGGATGGTCATGAACCCGATGAGGAAATTTATGAAACGCTGAGCAAGTCATTATGTGATAACAGTTACGTTGAGGAAGCATTGCGATATAAAGACAAGATGCTTGAAAGAAACATTACCCCATCTTTTGCCATATATCAAGATCTCATTAGCAGTCTCTGTAGATTGAGCAGATGTTCGCAGGCAGAAACCTTGATGCAAGAAATGGTTGTGTACCGTCTTAAACCTGATCTAATCATCTGTAGGGCTTTGATATCTGGATATTGCAAAGAAAAAAATATTGACAAAGCAGAATCCCTGCTAGTTTCGCTTGCTATTGGGTATCAGCTTTATGATACTGATAGTTACAATTTAGTTTTAGAGGCTAGGAGTGAGCGCAGTAGTTCTATTGAACTGATGGAGCTGCAAGATAAGATGCTGAAATTGGGCTTTGCTCCTAATGGTTTGACATGCAAGTATGTTCTCCAGGGTTTGCAGAATGCTATGAGAATGAAGGGAAATATAAGTCGGCATTAAGTACTATTGGCTAAAAAATCAGTGGCATTTAGCCGTTCATATTCCGAGCATATGGATTGAACCTTCTTGTGCTCAAGTTTGAATCTAGTTAAGTAAATCTGGTGTACTGACCAGATATCTGTGGCAAACATAGAGGAAATAAGGTGAGTAGTGGAATTGACTTATCATCGGGTCTACAGTGAAGCATCACGCAAGACGTGTCTGTGAACACTTAACTTCACTGATATATCAGAAGTAATTATGTCAAAACGATCACGGGCTCATGGGAAATTTTGCCACTTAATAGTGCTGGTTTTGAGTGCTTGCTTTCCATAAAGAGGTGAATATGTTTCCTAAATCTCATTTTTCATATATCAAGAGAAAAATTGCTTAGGGTTGCTGGTCATAACTCATTTACACAGCATAAAATAAAGAGCATACCCAGAAACAGTTGTCACTACTCGCAGTCAAACCTGTAGACTTTTGAACAGTTTGTAGCTACCGGCTTGACCTTGCGGTATTCAAAACCATTTCATTGCTTAATCGTGATTATGTTACAAGTCAGATTGTCGACCTAGATTTCATATTAAGTTTTTTAACTTTGCTTCTCTGAGTTGCTGGTTAATAAACTGTTCCAGAGTAGTAGTTCTGTGTGTTTTACTTGGCAATAACATGTCAGAAAACCTTTGTCTATGCTTGTTCTTTTTCTTCCCTCCTCCTCGTGGTTTGGCTACCCTCCCAATTAGCAATTGGTTTCAGTGTTCTGTTAAGTGAAGTTTTTGGAGCCGTATTTCTCAGGTGACCTCAGTTAAATATTGAATGTTTGAAATTGTAGGTTAATAAACTGTTCCAGAGTAGTAGTTCTGTGTGTTTTACTTGGCAATAACATGTCAGAAAACCTTTGTCTATGCTTGTTCTTTTTCTTCCCTCCTCCTCGTGGTTTGGCTACCCTCCCAATTAGCAATTGGTTTCAGTGTTCTGTTAAGTGAAGTTTTTGGAGCCGTATTTCTCAGGTGACCTCAGTTAAATATTGAATGTTTGAAATTGTATGTTAATTGCTAAGATATTACTACGTATACTTTTTGAGTACCTTATGAAGTTGTTTTGAAATGCTCCTTTCTGTTGTCTCTTCTGTGCAATGAATATGGAAATTCGACGTTGACTTTCTGCATGGAGATAGCAATTGATAGTCTAGTTTTTGTGCAAGCAGGAAACATCCTTACTGGACGCAATTTAAACAAGCTGTCAAGCTTGTCGTTTTCCTATTCCGACTGAGCTTTGCTTTGCTGGAGTGTCGTGTATGCTGCTGAAAAGATCCTTGAGTGAAGTAGATGCCATTTGATGCCATTCTCGACGTAATTTTCATTTGTGGTCATCCAGAACCAGTCACTCTGTTGTTAACACAGGGGCAAGGGTGCGTACATCTAACCTCCTTGCTCCATCATTTATCGAAACTCTTGAAGCAGTGAAGTAATGCTATTGTAGCTGTATTTGTACATCAGAACCTCCTGTGAACTGCAAAATGCTGCCATTTGTCTAATACTTAAATGGGTCTTTTTAAGTTAAACCTTTTATTTCATTTATCTACAGATGCAACCACGATTCAAATTTCTGGCTGGGATTTTTTCATGTTATTACATTTCAGCCATTCATAATATTCATATGGTTCAGTAGAAATTTTCCTTCAGTAGTTTTTCTGAAACATATTAAGATGAAACTTTCATTAAGCTTTTTGACCCGATTTCTGACTGTGGTGATAAAAAAATCTGTCACATCTGTAACCAGGGGTAGTTCATGCATTTGTTTCAAGTTTATAAAGTACTGATGTTACTTATTACCAGTTTGATTAGTTTGTATTTTCTGATTACAGGGCCAATGGGTTAATGACTTTTTGTGAGAACCATGTACAAGACTGGACGATATCATGGAATGATTGCAATTTCCTGAAGAGTGTAAGCGATCATTCTTTTGGTAAGTGGTCCTAACTCCTTAGGTGTCTAAATAGTGAATGCTATTCCGTGTGCTTCTCATGTTGTTTTGGTGTTCATTCTTTCTAATTCATTAATGGCTCTGAAAACGATTTTAGACCTTTGATGTTTATGTCTTAATTCTCAGTTGATGAACCGTCTCTATCTAATTGACTTCCATCTTAGTACCGAATAAGACATTCTCCAATAATGTCGTCGGTTAATTGTCAAATTGATTACTCTGATTGAAGTAAATCGTAGGGCTTGCTAGGCAGTACAACTCTAGTGATTGACGCCTTCTTGTAGTGACAGTCCCTTGTGCCTCGAGCTATTTCATGGAACTAAACACATAGGATAATCCTTAGTTAAGTAAAATTGCTTCTAGCTTGTTAAAGGAGAATGGGGGAATAATATTCAGATTCATATATGCAGTTTTTAGAGTATTAAAGAGTCTCCACCTCTTCACATGGTATCAAACATTGGTCTGAGACCCGACCTTTTGAACTAGTCGTAGTATCCTACTCCTGTTCATTGCGCCGTAAATGCATATATCATAATATGAGTCGTGATGACCTTGAAAAACGTGTATAACTCATCGCAGTACAGTGCTGCACTTGAATTGATTTGATTTAATACGGGTTCGATAGCGTGGCTCTTGAAGTAGGACTTATTCTGATGAGTAATAACTGATAAGTTGACATATGGTGGGAGCTTGGGGAATGTAGCTTTAATGTGAAGGTTGAATGCAAGAATAATGCTGATAAATACAGTATAAACTGGTAACTGGTAACTATCCGTCATTAAATTGACCCAAGTACATAACTTCCCAACTGTTTCATAAGTTGACTTAATAATTTAATAAATGTCTCCCTTTAAAAGTTTCAACTACCAATATGTAATGTAATGTAATGTAATCTGTACTCTTCTTGCTGCATTCTGCATGGCTTTCTTCACCAAATTTTGGTCTGTTGTACCTTCAGTTGTTGTTACTAACCCTTTTCTACGGCATGGTCTCTATCTCAACTACCAAATCATCCATATAATACCTTGCATGCACATGCATTTTATGTTACGGAGTACTTTCTAACTTCCACTTTTCTGCCAAGTGTCATACTCTATTTCATAGAGCGTAAAAATAAGTTTCGTGTTTTTGGCTTAAAATGAAATGTCTACATGTAGTTAGTATGCGACTTAGATGTCATTTTTCATTTTTGCAGCGAGACTAGTTCAAAACCATGAAGAAATAGACCCCCTTTACGTCACCAGAATCTTTAGGGATTATAATGAATAAGCTTTAGAAACTTACATTAGCAGCATTGGAACCATTTGCTTACGAATTTTGGTTTATTTGTTTTATGATGCTTAATGTGAATGTAAATTACGAGTATATTAATTAAGGGTTTAGTATGCTCTAACATTATGTAATTGCATTTTTTTTACCGTTTTCTTAAAAAAAAAATAAAGCAGAAAGATAACAAATTAATTATATATCAATAGGAGCTCAGAGAGGATTATACATTGATCCCTTAGATAACCTTTTATATAAGAAGAGGTCAAATCTTCAAACATTTTCATACCTTAAGCATCCCCATATTTAACACACACACACACATGTTAAGTTATTCTAACATACTAGTTTTGTTCTAATATTAATTATTTTTATACCAAAGTCTCGGAAGATTATTACACTTTCGACATCGATGGCTATTATTATGGCTTTTGATGCTGTGTGTAAATGTAGTCCAAGTGAGCTTCTGAAAGTAGCCTTCTCTTTAAGCATTCTTCATCTCCTTCTTCACAACTCTCTATGCCCATCAACTTCTGTAACCCATTCACAAATAAAAAAATTCATTAGTTTTCGTTTCGTTTAATACCATGCATGTACTGGGAGGGGTCGAATGTACACAGCCTTATGTTTTCGCGTCATAAAGTAAATAAAATTAGAAACTTACATCTATGGAGTTGTTGTCTTCTAGCTTTGAGTCAGAAACTCCTTCCAAGATTTGTTTAGGCTTGTCATCTCCATTAGGTGTTTGTACCAGTGGACGAGCCGATGTGGCCGAGACTTCGAGGATAAAGAAGATGAAGAGGATGAGGAAGAAGGAACACAAGAGGGTTTTTGGCTTCATGGGTTTGATTTTGTAAAGAAGAGATGATGAAGTATAAAGGGAGTATTATTAGTATTATTAGTAGTGTATGTTTTTCTTTCTTGTGTAGAGCAAAATGAAAGAAGTTGGAAGCTTGGTGGTGGCAGAGGGAAGGAGACATGATGCCTTTAAATACATGCTATACATCTTACTACTCACATGTATAGAACCTCTAAGAAAGAAAGTTTATTATCCCTCTTAACAATGGGCCCCATTCACCTTTCATTTTTATGTATTATTCATTCTCCATGTTTATTATACACATCACCCCAATTATGTTTTAAGATGGGTGTATCCTTCTTAAAATTACACAAATTTTCATTTGGTAGACATATCTGTCACAAGCTTAGCTTGTGATGGGTTAAGTACTACCTAAGTGGGTAGACAAGACAAAAATAAAGTGTTCAGGGAGGAGCAATTTGTTTTGTCTCATCTCCACATGGGTAGTACTTCACCCTTTGCAAGCTTGTGAGTTGTGACGGATATGTCCGTTACAAAGGAGACTTGCTGGGTAAAATTTAAACAGGTCTAATAGTATGAGTAAGACAAAAGCATAAAACACAAGGAAAAAACAAAAAATTTATCTTACATGTTTAAATGAGATAATTTTAAACCCATTTTAATATTAAAACAAATACTCTTATGTATCACATTTATTGAAAGGAACCTTCGAACCTTTTTTTCCTTCTTATTTCTACAAAAATTATGTATGTGAAATTGATTGAACCACCAAGATGTTATGAATAGTATTAGTGTATTAGGGGAAAAGTAGTAATGAAACCAACCTGTTTTATATGTAAGACGATTTTTTACAAGTATATGTACTATTGTAATATTCTGAATTGAATAATTTTCATAGTTTAAGGTACGAGTATAAATTCTTTTGTCATAAATAATTTTAGGCACAGTTGGAAACAAGTACACGGTTTTTTGTGTAGCGGCTTCAAGCAATTACTTGAATTAACAGTAAGGCACAAAAATACGAGGATGAGAAACATAAAGATTAACGGTAAAGTCACGGATTTAACGGGGAAGTAACGTTGTGCATGGTAGAGAAATGCTAAATGTTTATATTTATTCAAACTAAAACGATAAATAACTTAATTTCAAATAAATGTACAAAACTTTTTTTTTTTTTTTTGACAGCTAAATGTACAAAACTTAATACATTGAATCATAAGCATTCCATGAACAAAGTTACCATAGATAGTAAAGAAGAAGTCGTTTAGAAAAAGGACTCGCTTATTAAACCTTGTCGATTTTAATTAACGATTTAACCGTAGTATTAAAATTGACAAGTAAGTACGTCCACAAATTTCATACTGATACGGAGTACATTTATTATCGGGGACGCAGTAGAGAATAAGATAAGGCATCGAAGAAAGGTAGAGAAATGCTCAATGTTTCCCAAGTGTATAGTTTAACTTTGTTGACAGAAAGTATCAAAGTCAACCTGTGTGGACATTGCTGACAGCTGTTTCCCATCATAACATGTTTTATGTCCATACGTATTCTGACACGTGTCAGATTTTTGCATGTCCAACGTGTTAAACTATTATGTTAAAAAAAGTTTCATCATGGAAATCAAAAGCCAAAGCTGAGTTCACAATGTCACTGTACCCTATGTTTTTTTTTTTTTTTTTTTTTTTTAATTGCGCCCCACATGTACGCAACTCAGTTTTTGAGTGTCAACTCTGATTGTTTACAATATCTCCTTAATCTCATTGTAATGCATAATTAAGGGTGCTTGTAAACCTAGTTTGAGCTGCTGCCCTTTCTATGAGCCATTGTGATTTATGAGCATTGGCATATCTTTAAATTTAGTTTTTCGTCATCCCATGGGTATCCGTCACGGAGCTCTGTGCGTGACGCGTTTAATTTTTGTTATAACATAAGCTCTACGGTAATAGTTGTGTTCGTGACCCAGCTCTGCCTCCAATAACCGATTCCCTGGGGAAGGTCGAAGAGGCAAACAACCGGCATTTTGCAAGCAAATAGAGTTCCCTTTCCCGTTTGAAGCCCCAGGGGAATTGGATCGATCTGAAGGAGGCTATGTCGCCTACGCCTAAAGGAATTACCCGCCCGGTCTTAAGAAACGAGATTTCACCCCTCATACCGGGGGAATTGGCTCGATCTGGAGGAGGCTATGTCGCCTAGGCCTAAAGGAATTATCGGTCTAGTCTTAGGAAACGAGATCTAATAAACCCATAGATCGGTATACTCCTCAGATGAAATAGACGGACTAGTTCGCTCCACTACTTATACTGCCTTAATATACGAACTATTTGTGTGGAGCTCATCAAATTGAAACAACTAATACAAAGGGATTTGTGAAGCAACCTAAGGGCTGAATACTTGAAATACTCTCTTTGTTGCAACTATTTATTTATTTTTACTCTTGACACAAAAATTATAAAAAAGTGGATTAATATAACTAATTAATGGATGATGAGTAAACAAAACACATATTATTAACTAACATAGTTATTAAAACCAATCTCAAAATTAAGTAAATGGATGAAGTCATATAAAGCAGAATAGTATACCAAACTTTATTTACAAGTTCAGTTTAAACTTGTGTGTTTTGAGTAATCAAACTTGTTCTTTACTTTCACCTATGTCGTGTTAACTTTTCTTGTCATGAATCATGATTCATGAAGGCAGATTACGTGTAATTCTTGAATACGACTTTTCTGAATTAGAAAATTAATGGATTTGTCCAGGATTTATGAACCTGAAACTTGCCATATTCATACAAGTGTGACGTAAAATCCTACACTCTTTTTTATTGCCAATTCCACTTACACGCTAATATCATTGCGTAATGACATATTATGGTTTTCTCACTAGAAAGTTTCTCCTTCCTATACGATGAATTATCCTAGCTCTTTATTAAGGTTTGGTTCTTTTAAGTTGAATAGAGTTGTATGGAGCTAAACTAAATCGAAATTTATTGAGATAAATAAAGCTGAAATAAGCTTAATTGAACTAAAATGAGTTAGAGTTAGTTGAATGAAGCTGAAATTAAGCCGAAAAGAACAAGGCCTAAGTGTAGATAGCGTCATACCCATAAGAGTATCTTTAATGCTAATTTATAACAATGTCCCATTAGATGGTCTTAATTTAAGACGAATAATGTTACTACTTCCTCCGTTCCATAATATAAGTAGTTTTAGATTATTTCATAAGAAATAAGAAATTACTGGGAAATGTTGTATTTTGTGTTATAGGTATATGTTATAAATGGTCTTTGAAAATTTGGAAGTTGAGTTATTCCACTATTAAAATTGTTTAAATTAACTATTTTTTCAAATTTTTAGTGCATTGGAAAATGAAAATAACATTTAATATTTAGAAAAATGTAAACGACTTATAAAATGAAAAATTTGATTTTTTTCCTAAAACGATTTATATTATGGAACGGAAGGAGTATTTTGTAATAATAAAAATTGACCATTTAATGATAAAAAAAGGTTATAACAAAGACTGTCACTTTGTTGTAGTACGAGTCTTGCTTGTGACGGGCTAATCCCCTCACAAGTTTGTGACCTCTCACAAAAAGGGAGAGGAGACAAGGTGGGGCACCTCCATGTGCTTCTCACTCACCTCTCAATGGGTATTTTGTGACAGGAAACGGTATCCGTTACAAGCTTGTGACGGATATCGCCCGTCTTCAATGAAATTTGGTGTTGTAACAATAAATTAATGAAAATTTTTATCAGAAAATATTAACATTTTATCGTAAAATAGTCACATTTTATCTTAATTTCTGACAGATTCAGCTGTTTGAAATGAGAATTTCTGAATTTATATAGAAACCTAGTCATGTATCACCACCACTCAATAAGTTTATTAACTACTGATAACTAATTAACATATCCATAAAATGTTGTTATTACTTATCATATTTATGCATGATTGCATGGAATATGATACGTATGTGATTTCGATATCTCATGTATTCACTTTCTTATCTTTAGGTGGTTTCAAATCCTAATCCATTATAAATGCATGCATAATATGTCACTTTCCATGCATGATTTAATTTTAGAGCAGTCAACTTTTCATGATGAGTTCATATCAACCTCGTAGTTTATGTACTCGTTATTGTTATGCGTAAAGATTGTACCAAAACAATCAACATGCATGATATCCATAGATCAATTAAAGATTTGCCTCTCTTTTTGGGCATTAAAATCTGTTGATTTGATCACTCCTCACATTTTGTGCCTTTCACTTATTTATGTATAGGATAACAATTGCCCAATTCTTATAAAAAGATTAATACTGATAAGTTATTGTTGTTAGAATATAAAACCGATTACGGGGATTAAGTGCCTAAAATGCAGGTGAGAACTTTTATTATTTTCAAAACGTTGTCTAATTAACGCGAAATAACTTAGTTACTTCTTTCCTATTTAGAAAATTATCGTCGGTTCAGTTCTTAATCAAATACGATCGATATGGCTTTGAAATAAGTAACTTGTATGTGAATGAATAAATCCCTAGAACAAATATGACTGCCTAATTATTTTTTTTCCATTTTTTTGGGTGTTGAGCAGGAATATTCCTTACCGACAGTTTGGGTAATCCCTTTCGAAATACTGAAGGCAATGTCATGGGTAGACCCTCTTAAATTTGGTTTTTTCATTCGCAAGAGTCAGAAGTCGAACCCCTAACCACTTGTTTAAAAGATAAAAGCTCTTACGACTCACAATAACCATCTTTGGTAACATGGGATTGCCTATTGGAGGTGTGGATTTGCTGCTTTTTAGGAAGAATAAAATCTTTGATTAGGGTATCATCAATTCAAAAGACTCGACTTTTTTTCTTCTATCAAAAGACTTCAACTTTTAATTGAATGGTGATTAATTGTTGTGGTTTCTGTAAAGATTGAAAACAAAACAAAGAAAGATGCTTATTGAGTGGAACAACAGTCTTGAGAAATGAGTTGGACAATTAAGAAAGAATCTGTCTGCTAATACCAGACAACCCAGAGTTTAAACCATGTTATCACTTTCAATTAAACAAGCAAGAAAGTTTAGACCATATATATTGTGTGATTTGTAGTTTTGGGAAAAGCTTTATGCTTAGTTTATACAAAGTTGTTTCAGATTTGCTGTCTTTGCCTGTAAATTTGACAAGAATTTGTTTCGTGCTGAGTTGATGGTATCATTTGTATGTCATCTGTACTGGACTTAGAATTCCGATTCGATGCAAGTATAGGAACGAATGTGTTAGGGAAAGTATATTATACTCCCTTCATTATTAGTATGAGAAATTGGGAGAGGAGCTCGATCAAAAACAAATTCGTGCGGACTTAGGCCTAAAGCGGACAATATCAACATACTAGTGTGACTGAATGGGTGCTGTCGTGCTGATATGGTTCGGTTGGTCCAATATGAGAATTTGGAAAGGAGCCCAAAAAGAAAATGGTGCGGACTTGCCTAAAGTGTACAATATCATACTAATGTACCAGAATGGTAGATGAGCCCTTTATTTGACCTCCACATTGGAGATTTGTGGTGGTGTGTCTTATGTCAAAAGTCTTCCATTAGTATGAGACCTTTTCGAAAAGAAGCCTAAAAACAAATCCTTGCGGGCTTGATATGAATCGGACAATAGCATACAACACCGTTACTTTGCATGTTTAAGGGATAACGTTATTTTACTTCGAAAAGATATACACCGAGTCCTATGTTTTGGTATTTATAGCAAGGTGAAGGACTCGAAGGAGTCTTAAAATAAATGAAAAGCATGTGTTCGACAAAAAAGCGAGGCCTCAAATTTGAGCGCACTACTATACTATGATTCAAGGTTTGAATTGAATTCTATTAATACAGCTTGTGTATTGTGTTTCTCGCGCTCATAGCTGAACAATGCCTAGAATGACTATTGCGTAAGGATCCTAACATAGTCCTTTCAATCCGTCCATGGTATTAAATTTCAATTCATATCGTATCAGGTTGCGATGATATATTCTTGGTTATTATACCATAAAGACTCGCATTCTACTAACCAAAAGGTAGCCAATTTGTACATTATGAACCATAATGAAACTGAAATGAAAGTTGACGATGACACATACATAAACACAAAAAACAGTCGTATGAATAATGATGCATCTAATCTCAAATAGATCCAAAATGTGGTGGTCTCTTGTCATTCAATAAATAGAAATTTCATGTGACTAAAACTGGTCAAATAATTGAATGTTCAATTCACCAAAGCACCCCAGTTTTTGACTTTGTTTCGTTTATTTTGGATGATTCAACTTACATTCAGACTACCCTATGGTCTTAATGCGATTCAAGTCTGTCTATTGCTATAAATTGATGTTGATGTGCATAATTGTCCGACTGTTCTTCTGTTTTGGTTTGGCCATTTCCATATATGATGTGTCACTTCCACTAGACTTTCTAAAATTGACCAAATCGATATTGATTCGACTCCACTCGATTCATACTCAAATGAATAAATGAGTGTAGTCTAACATGAGTTGTTCTGAGCCGAGCTTGGACGTTGTCGAATTAACCGTTGCTCCTAAATGACTTGATAATAGATTATTGATTCTCGATAATTTTGTACTGGAATGAACACTCTTATAAGTGTGTTTTTCTCCAAGTGATTCATGCACAAAGACTTACATCTTGCTTTCTACATATCTTGAGAGCTTTGTATCCAAAACTCTTTAACTTTAATCACAAGATTATATGAAACAACAAGTCTTGTTTTTGAATGTTATAAGTTAATTATAAATTGTAAGAATAAAAAAGAAAAACCCCCCTTTTAGAGAGAGAAACCCCACTTTTATTAAAACTTACTCACATACATCGTAAGCTTTTCGGCTCGCCGGCCAATCCTCCTATGCTATCACCCTTTCCGTCGCCGACGAGCCGAACTATTTAATCGTTGTTCGTCAGAGTTTGCTCGTAGTTAAATAAGAAGGGTTTTTTTTATTAATCATCTGGTTTGTTTGTCTGCTATCAAGGAGGATTGTTTTTTGATCGATTGTCGCGGATACCATCATCTGGTGCAATTTCCTTGGAGCGTTTTTCTCAGCTGGGATCCTCGTTCCGTGCGACACGGCCAGGTGATTTCATCTCCCCTTCCTTGTGATTTTTGGTTGTTAATAATCTTAATATAGTTTAAATAAGTTTCTGTTTTTTAATGTCACTTGGTTGGGGTGGTAATTGATTACCAGCTTCTTCGTCTTTGGGTTTTTGTTTGGCGCTGGTTTTGTGCAAGCATCCATCGGGTAGTTATTGGTATAAGGTCCCCTTTTTTGCTGCATTTTGTTATTTTCGTTTTATCGTCCGCTAAGCTCTGAGCCTATGATCAACTTTCTCTAGTGTTGTTCGAGGTGATGGGTTTTTCATTTGTTTCTTTGCTGGGAATTTGGTCAATGCCGAGGGACTATTGCTAGCTTATCATTGATTTTATGTTAAAATCAGGGTTAAGGTGTACTTTTATTCACTTCTTCGGTATTATAATTATGTCTTCTTCTACCGTTCATTATAAATTTCTGGAAGTTTTTGCTTGTGCCCATGTTAATGATGGGTTTATGGAGAGTGATGGGGACACGATGTTAGACTATTTTATGAAAATGCAGGGGTGAGCTCTTTTAGCCTTAGCTGGGGTGAGGGAGCTTAAAGATAAAGGGAACGGTCTTTTTAGACAAAATTATTTTGATAGGGCCGCAGTGTGTTACGATGAAGCTTGTAAGCTGCTTAATTTGAGCTTGGGTAATTTGAAGGTGAAGATATTCAATCTTTATCTGACCTTGGTGTTTCTCTTAATTCTAATTTGGCTGCATGTGCCCTGAAACTTGAGGAATACAGAGCTGCTTCGGATTTATGCTCCATAATTTTGGACACATTTCCTCGTAATGTTAAGGCACTTTTTCGTAGGGCGGTTGCTTATATGAAGTTGAAAAGGTTCTCGGAAGCTGAATCGGATTTGGTTGAGGCCTTAGTTGTTGAACCTAGTAATAAGATGTGTTAAGGGAATTAGATGTGGTAAAAGGTCACTTTCTCATCAAGGAAAATGGTAAAAAAGTGTTGGAGGTTGCTACCGTAGATTGCGTGGATGGGAACAATAAGAAGGATGCTCATGTCTCGGCATCTGACGTGGGTATAAAAGATAGTGATAGCGTGATCACGACGGTGATGGAAGATCAAAGTGACGTGAGTATAAAGAATGATGTGAGAGTGTGAATATGGAGGTGACATAGATTCAAAATATTTGTGCCAAAAAAGGAGGTGGTATTCCCGTATAAGGATCCTTGCACAAACTTATAAAAAGTTGTTGGAAGGTAAAAACATGAGCTTTTACCGTAAACGAGATTTGTCAAATTTAACAATTCGGATCCTCAATGTTGAAGTGACTAAGGAGAGAGACATTTTAAGAGAACGCTGTAAGAAGAAGAAGAAGAAGAAGAGGAGGAGGGGATGTCCAAAAAGGCGGAAATCTAAGATGATAGTGGTCATGAACGAAGACAAGACTCCTTTAGATGTCATTAATGTGAAGCCTAGCGTAAGTTTGAGTGTGTCCTCTACTAGTGCTGTGAGTTCAAGTGCGTCTTCAATTTGTGACAATTTCTCTCCTCCTTGTACCCATATATTTCATGGTAACACTAGGGTATTTGTTAATGATTCAAGCGCCCATGTCTCTCCTTTGAACGGAAATGCCACCTCTTTTGCTCTTCAACTCGGAATAATTCAAATAATTCAAATGACCATCAGCCTTTTATTTTTTCGGCTCGTCCTAAGAAGTGTAAGATTCCCTCGTTCGAGAAACCATCATGCACTCCTTCTACTCCTATGCGTTGGAGGTACCCCCTCTACTCATCATGTGCACGAGAAATGGAGAACCGCCACTTCCAAGAAGAATCAAAGCCAAGGGGATAAATCTCCAAGACATAATATAATTTATCTACTTTCTCTAAAATTAGATCTCTCTCCCATAAATCTCTACGGCCTCGTGGCGTAAGTGTGTCTTGTTGTAGGTACTCCTCCGAAATCAGTTGATAAAGAAGAGAAAAGAAATGTTCGCCCATTTGGCCAGCTCTGATCGTCCTATTAGGGTCGATACTATGTAAGGAGACTTCTTTCTTTTCTGCTGCCAAAAAAAAAGAAGTTAATTATAGCGTCTCACAATCTCATTTTCGATTGTAAATGCCGTCATAACTTGTAAACATTGAAAGTATAATTTAATGAGTAACCAAATAAACAATATTATTCCAAATATGTTTCATAGCTACTGATCTTGAAATTCTAAAGTAAATCGACGTAACTGTAAATAGATATTAAAGAGTAATATTGATAGGCTATCGCACACCTATACAAAGATAATATTTATACCCTAGGCAACAAATTAATGTAGTACTTAGGGGTCGAACCCAAAGGAGACGGGAGTTATTAATTAATTGTTATGGATTGAATTTTACCTTGGTCGATTACGTTTGAATTGGTTTGGGTTGAAGTGATGTAATGACAAAACAATAATAAAGAAAATGTCTAGGGAGGTCGGGTCACACATGCTAATTATGTAATTGCTCATGACAAGTTAAGAAGTTGATTTTGCGATAAATGTTTAGGCTTAAAGACACCCATCTTACGATATTAGTGTCAACCATAGACCGAGTCCTAAAGAAACTCTCGTCCATGACTAGGTCGTCCTACTACACATGCTTAGTCTAATTCAATTTCATGCCTCTCGACTTTTAGAACGAATGAACAAACTTAATCAATGAATAAGGCCTTTAAACAAAGATTAAACATTAAGGTGCAAACATGTGATGGAAACAATTAGACAATATTAACTTATCCTTATTTTGACATTTACATATTACTTAAAAATGCATGGCTCCCCTTTCTCCTTAGACAAGTGCAACTACTCTAACATGGTGGAAATATAAATTAAACTAATGATAAATAAAATGAAAAACATAATGAAAATATGAATAAGAAATTACCTTATTGGAAATGGAAATGGAAATAAAGAACAATACTTGTAATATAAATAACTTGTAAATGTAAATTGTTTTATAACTTGTAATGTAAATAGGAAATGTAAATAACATGAATTAAATCTAAACTAAGAGCTAACCTAAATTAACTACTAAATTTAGAGAGAATTTCTATGTAAAAGTGTGTAGAAAAGATGGTGTCTAGATGTTGAAGTCTACACCCTTTATATAGGAAATGAGGGGTGAAACTTAGGGTAAATACAAGGAGTTAACCCCAAATATTTTCTCTTAATTGCTTGAGTAATTGCCTAGAGAATCCCATGTGAGCCATTAATCCCATCTTTAAGCCTTTGGTTAATCACGCAATTTACATCCCATGAGAATCCTAAGAGCATATCTTAAGTTGAGCATCTTATGTAGAATTTTGTGGACTTGTAATGTGGGCTTCATTTTGCATTTGTATTTGTTGCACTCTACATTTTGGTCCATCATTTTGGCATTGTTAGTCCATGCACATCTTCCATGTTGGTTCATTCTCTTCCTTAGCTTATCTACTTAGCTCATGCTTGTAGTACATGCAAATGTTGTAGAATTAAGCTCCTAAAAGCTTATCTACCTACAAAACACGACAAAACATACAAATGGAACTAGAAAGCAAATATTAGCTCATTAACACTAAAGTTAGTGCATAATAAATATAAAATGGAGCTAAATATTGGGGTAAAAATGTATATAATTTGGACCTATCAAATATTATGTAACCCTGATTTTTCTACCTTCTTTTCAACCTTCACTCCTCACCAAACAATTAAATGCAGTATACTTTATCACATTCACTAATACTGAGATTGAGTTAAAAAAAAATTGAGGGAAAAAAAGAGGAGGAAAGACAAAGGGTGATTGAATAGTTGTGTTCCACATTTAGCTACTACAACATTACCCTAGTATCTTAACTGGCCTTGTAATAAGGGGAGGTCAGATGTACCGTACGCGCAACCTTACTATTATGTTAGCAATACAAATAGACTATTTCCGAGTGACCTAGGATGAAAATTACATCGAGACTTACAACAAAGGGTTGATTCTTCACAAGAGAAAGACGCGCATCCACTTTAGTGAGACATTTTACTTTATTACATCATAATTCAGAATTAAAGAGTAGCGAGTCTTTGACTCCATTGAAAAAGGGATGATCTTCTGCATTTTGCTATTCAACCAGAAAGAGTCATCATCAGAGCGTCGACTAACATGAATCATCACCTGATACCGTCCAAGTCATCTAATAGAGTTCCATAATATACCGAGATTTAAGTAAAAAGAGTTAAAAAGACCATGGCATTGATTATTACTACTAATAACAATAATAATTAGTCTCCCTTGTGATGAAGAGTATGCGTCACAACTCACAAGTGGCTACTAGAGCTGATCATGGGTCGGGCCTATGCGGGCTTGGGCCGGGCCGGGATGATAAAAATGGCCCACATGTGCGGGTTGGGCCGGACCGGGCCAAATGAGAGGGCCTATTTAGCGAGCCCAAGCCCGGCCCTTATGGGCTAAATCGGGCTTTTGGGCCTATATGGGCTTTTCGGGCCCTAAAATTTACGACTTACCGAACGAGATAAATAGTATAATACCTTCAACTTTTACTTTAAATGTGCACTTAGTATAAAAAATCGTACAAGTATGATGAAATACATATGAATTAATCTCCAAAAATAGAATAAAAGACAATCATCGACACATTATAATGCTTAATCATATCTAGTAGATATGATTTATGTTACGTGAACATCGCTTTTAAATCTCAATAAATATATACATGAGTTTATAAGGAATTATATATAAAATTTACGCTACTTAAACAAATTTTATAAGAAAAATATTCCTTAATTAATAAATATGGGCCGGGCCGGGCCAAAATTTGGGCCAAATGCTTGACCCAAACCCGGCCCAAAATTATATTGGGTTTTTTTGGGCCGGCCCACGGGCTTTTTTGGGCCAAAATAAAAGGCCCAAGCCCTTCATAAAAGCGGGCTGGGCCGGGTCGGGCCAATGGACTTGGGCCATTTGATCACCTCTAGTGGCTACTATACTACTACTAATAATAACTACTACTAGTGACAGCTACTTCTACTACAAATAATACAAATAATAATAATAATAATAATAATAATAATAATAATAATAATAATGGTTTAAATTAAATAATGAGAAACCAAATTTAAAATAAAACTACAAAATAAAAAGAAAAACGAAAAACAAAGAGAGTAGAATACAAAAATAAGACATCTAAGGATCAAAATCCATGTTCCAGCTAGGGATGTTCATAAAGTGGTCCAGACTGGCAAACCGGACTGACCCGGACCGATCGATTCGATTCATACCGGTCTGCTCTTGGGTCCCAAAAAATGGGTCCTCCTACCAAGAAGGCCAAGCCTGGTACAGATCTAACCTGTGGCTCAGATTTAGCTGGTTCATTAGGCGTTCCTGATGACAGGCTCTCTGGCATGTCAATGAATGTTGACATGGATGCTTTGTCCGAATTTTTTGTAGATCAATCGCCGCCGTCTACTGGTCCCTCTGAGAAGTGGCCTGTGCAGACGGGTGATAAGAATGCCGCCGTCGTCTCCTCCTCCCCGAAGCCTTCCCCCGCCCAGATTAGGAAGATGCTGGCGAAGTGGGCTGACTTGGCCGGTGCTCACATTCTGGAGCAAGAAAAGGTCATGGTCAAGCCGCCCGCGCTTGAACGGCTTGGGCTCGAGCTCGCCGCCTCTAAGAAGGAGGCCGAAGAGTCGGCGAAGAACTTCCAGGCTGCTAAGAAAGGCCTCCTTGCTGAGCGAAAGCTTAGGGAGGAAGCTGACAAGATGGTCCTAGCCGAGAGGGCCAAGGCCGAGGTCATGAGGCCGACGCCGCTAAGTCGCGGGAGGAACCGGCCAAGCTTCACCGCTTTCGACTTTACCGTTAAGAAGAGGGAAGAATGGAAGTCTCGTATCTGCTCGCCGAAGGCGCATCGAACACGAGGGCCATCCTCGACCGTAGGGAGAAGGACATTGAGACGCTCCAAACCGACGTCATCCTTAACATGTGCGCCCAATACCGGACCAGGCCAAGAAGCCGCCAGGGAAGTAATCGAGAGCTCTTTCCCGACGGCTCTTTCCCGTGGCAAAAATTTGAACAATTGCTTGATGATAAGGTGGTCGCTGCGGAGGCAGAGGCGAAGAGGGCCACCGAGGAGGTCGGAGAAGGCGGCCCATCTTGAAAAGGTGAAGGCGGCCAGGAGGAAGCCGAGAAGGCAAAGGCGGTGGTTTGAAGCCGCCAAGTTGGCTTCGGGTCGCCCACCAAAGATGATGATGCTTGATGTCGCCGGTGGCGAGCAAAGAACAGCATAGGGAGACGGGCGGTCGTCACCAGGTTCACGAGGCATCTCGGATAGCTTCAGCTGTTCGGAGGCCAATTATTAAGCCTTTCCTCCCTGCCATCTTTTGGCACTTCATGTCTTATGTCTGTACCCTTTTGCTGTTCCTTCTTTTTGTAAACTTTGGTAGGTAGTGTTTAGGCTATCCCTATGGGGACGGCCGTCGACTTCTTTCTTGTATTACCTGTAAACATTTTTAATAAGAGTTTGTTTATTTTGCCTCCGGCTTGGCCGAGGTCTTTATCTCATTTTCATCCGAGTTGTCTTCTTTCGTTATTAATTGAGCGCTTTTTCGTTTCTACTTCGGCTTTGGCCGAGGCAGTTAGAATGCGTATCTCAACTGTACTTAACGTTTTTAAACATGTTGGCATGTCGGTCGCTTCCTCCACCGCCCGAGGCGGTCATATTTGCGTTTTCCAACCGCCGTTGTGAACATGTTAGCGTATCGGTCGTTGTGTCCCCGTCACTCTCGGTCTGGCCGTGGCAATCGGGGTTACGGCGCGACAAATGTCAGATCTGTAGACGTGTTGATCGCTTCCTCTTTCACTCTCGGCCTGGCCGAGGCATCCGATTTGCGTTTCTCAACCGTACTTATACGTTCCTAAGCATGTTGGATCAACTGCTGTGGGGCAAGTCGCGTTTCCCTCGTCACCCCCGGCTTTGGCCGAGGTGATCGAGTTTACGTTTTGACTGCTGTTGTAAACATCTTGGTATGACTATGGGAGGGACACTTCATTTTGATAGAAAACTTGGAACATTCTTCATTAGATATAATCGAGCGTTGGGGTGCCCAAAACGGTCTCGGACACCTCCGCGGCTCCGCCGCTATACGAAGTATTTTCTAAGATTGTCGGTGTTCCAGTGGCTCATTAGAGGCACTCCCTCCATGTCTGTCAGCCGGTATGTACCCGGCCTCATTTCTTTGACCACTTTGTAGGGTCCTTCCCAGTTGGCCGTCATTTTGCCATGGATGTTTCCTTTGTTGGTGGCGGCCGACTTTCTTAGGACTAGATCTCCTACTCTTAGGTCCCTTTTGTGGACCCTTCGGTTGTAGGCTCTTCTCATTCTGTTTTGGTAAACGGCTAAGTTGAGCCGTGCCGTGTCTCGACTTTCTTCGACCAGGTCTAGGAGGCTTTCGCCTTCCTCATTTTCGATCCCAGGTTAAAGGTTTGCGTTACGAACGTCGGCACCGATGCTTCAATTGGTAGGATGGCTTCAGACCCATAGACAAGGTGGAATGGACCGTATCCCGTTGCTTCTTTCTCCGTGGTTCTAAGGGACCACCGGACGCCGGTAGTTCATCACTCACCTTCCCTTTAGATCTTCAACCTTCTTCTTCACCCGTTTTAGGATCGTTTTATTAGCCGCCTCCGCCGCCCCCGTTGCTCCGAGGGTGGCAGACGGAGGAGTATGCAAATTTGATACCGAGCTCTTCTAGCCACTTCATCACCATGTCACTCCAAAACTCTCGGCCGTGGTCAAATACCATGACTTGGGGTAACCCAAAATGAGTTATGATGTTCTCCCACTTACCTTTCTTACGGCCGCCGTGGTCTTGGCAGTACCGCAATGCCTTTCGACCCATTTGGTGAAGTAATCAACGACGACGATTAGGTACTTCCTTCCTCCGGAGGCCGTCGGAAATGGCCCTAATAAATCCATCCCCCATTGTGCAAATGGTAGGGGGCTAAAACTGGTTGTAAGTCTCGGGAAGGTGCGTGTATCACCGGAGCATGCATCTGACAATTTTTACACTTCTTGGTCTTAGCTCCGGAATCCTCAAGCATGGTAGGCCAGAAGTAGCCGGCTCGGAGAGCTTTGTGGGCTAGTGTTCTTGCCCCCATGTGATGTCCACGAGATGCCTTCTTGAATCTCTCACAAGATGAGCTCTGCGTCGGGCTGGCCGACACATTTCAGAAGTGGCCTTATTACGGACCTTCTATACAATTCTCCTTCAAACACCAAGTACCTTGCGGCGATCCTTCTTATCTTCTGGGAGAGACTGCGGTCCTCCGGTAACTCATTTGTAAGTTTGAATTTCATTATTGGAGTCATCCACGTCGTCTCGGCTTCTATTTCGCCCACCATGCCGACGGTCTCAGTGATGCTTTTAGCATTCCTGATATCCACCAGCACGGTCCGACTGACATTCTTGATGCTTGAACTGGCAAGTTTTGAGAGAGCGTCGGCTCGGTTTTTCTCAGACCTGGGGACGCATTGGATTTGGAAAGATTTCAATTTAGCGGTGTCAGCTTTTACCCTTTCCAGGTATCTTACCATCCCGTCGTCTCGAGCCTCATACTCTCCTCTGATTTGGTTAGTCACCAATAGTGAGTCTGTCTTCAACACAATGTGTTCCGCTCCAGCAGCTCTAGCTAGCTCGACTCCAGTTACCACCGCCTCGTATTCGGATTCGTTGTTTGAGGCCGAGAAGGTAAACTTCAAGGCATACTCAAACTCGTCCCCGTTTGGGCTGATGATAAGGATGCCGGCTCCTGAGCTGTTCGCCGTGGAGGACCCGTCGGTGTATACTTTCCAAACTTTGGGGTTTGGTTCTTCTTGATATGTGCACTCGGCCAGGAAGTCTGCAAGTGCCTGCCCCTTTATCGAGGGCCTCGGCTTGTATTGAATGCCGAAGCCGGATAGCTCTACTGCCCATTTGATGATCCTGCCGGATTGTTCAAATTTTTCCAATGCTTTCTCCAAGGGTTGGTCGGTTAAGACCGTCACGGGATGTGCGTCGAAGTAAGGTTTCAGTTTCCTTGCGGCAACGACGACAACAAAGGCTGCTTTTTCAATCAGTGGGTAATTTCTTTCGGCGGGCAACAGTGTATGGCTGACAAAGAAGATTGGGTGTTGCTGTTTGTCTTCTTCTCTCGATGATAACGGACCGACCGTGGCCGAGGTAATCGCTATGTATAGATATAGCGTCTCCCCAAAGATCGGCCCGGACAGGGGTTGGGAGAGTTTGAAGATGAGCTTTCGCTTGCTCGAAAGCCGTGCTCTCTGTTCCTCCCCCCAACTGAAGTCTTTATTCCCCTTCAACACTTTGAAGAATGGGGTGCTCTTGTCGGCTGACCGAGAGATGAAACGGCAAGAGCCGCCATCCTCCCGATCAACATCATAACCTCTTTTCGATTCCTCGGCTCCGGTAGGTCCAAAGATTGCTTGGATTTTCTCGGATTGGCATCAATTCCCCCGCACCGACAAGCACGCCGAGGAACTTACCTGCCCGGACACCGAAGTTGCATTTCATTGGGTTAAGTTTCATCTTGTATTTTCTAAGTGAACAGAATGTTTCGCTCAAGTCGGCCAAGTGCTCGCTGTCAGACTTGCTTTTTACAATAGCATCGTCGACGTAAGCCTCGATGTTTTGCCCTTTTTGATCTTGAAACACTTTGTCCACCAGCCTAGTGTAAGTTGCGCCAGCGTTTTTCAAACCGAACGGCATCATTTTATACATGTATGTGCGTGTATGGTGATGAATGCGCACTTAGGCATGTCTTCTTCGGCCATGAATACCTGATGGTACCCTGAGAAGGCGTCGAGCAGGCTCAGTATAGTGTAGCCTGCCGTTGCGTCTATTAAACTATCTATTTGAGGCAAGGGATAGCAATCTTTAGGGCATGCTTTATTAAGATTTGTAAAATCAACACACATCCTCCACCCCCCTGATGACTTCTTCACCATTACAACATTTGCTAGCCATTCAGGGTAAGTGCAAGGCATGATAAAGCCCGCCTCTAATAGTTTATCTACCTCGGCCTTGATGGCCTCATCTTTCTCGGCCGAGGAGTTCCTCATCTTCTGCTTGACAGGGCGAGCGTTAGAGAGTACGTTCAGCTTGTGAACGATCACCTCTCGGCTCACGCCTGGCATCTCGGCGGCTGAGTACGCGAAGACGTCTTTGTTCTCTCTCAGCAGGTCAAGGAGGTCGGCTCTGAACTTTGGCTCCCGCACCGACACCGACGATTCGGTGCGCCCGGGTCAATTTCTACTTGTTCGGTCTCGGCCCCCTCGACCATGCTGACGTTGTTGGTGCTCATCGGATCACCCTCCTGTCGTAAGGATGGGCTCTTCCCCTTCTCTGATTTCTTTGCCACTTTGAGGGATTGCATGTTACACCCTCTGGCAGATATTTGGACATTGACAACTTCGTCTCTCTCGTCCTTTGAGACGAGCTTTTGTGCCTCCCCCCCGGTCCGAGACATACATCAATGTCGGGGCCCGATGGACATTACAAAGTGTCGGCCTCGCTCAAAGTAACCCGACCTATCAGAACATTGTAGGCGGATGAACCATCAATGACCACGAACTCAGATAAAACATTCTTGGCCGCATCGTCTTGGCCGAACATCACCGGCAACCTGATTGACCCCAGGGGTACCAGGCCGGCCCCGCAGAAGTCAGTACGGCGGGTTGGTGCGGGGACTCGGTCCTCAATCTTCGAGACCGAGGTTGAGGAAGCATTCCTGAACATGATGTTTGTGTAGGCGCCTGTATCAATTAGGCATCTCTTAACCAAGTGGTTGGATATGTCCAGTGGACTACCGGTCGTCGTTTGTGAGGGGCTACGACTCCTTCGTAGTCTTTCTTTCCGATGGTTATATCGGGGACGGTGGAAGCGGGGATTGCTGTGGTGGGCACAAAGTTGATGGCTTGGTAAAGCTCATTTAGGTGCCGTTTGTGCCCATTAGCCGATCCTACGTTCTCGTTTCCCCGAACCACCGGATCACTCCCATCCTCCGGAATACGATTTCCTGTTAGCCCCGTCGGAGCTCGTTTCCGGGGCCCCAGCTACGTACTTGCTGAGGGCCCTCTTCCGGATCAGCTCCTCGATGGCGTTCTTCAGATGCCGACAGTTGTCGGTCTTATGGCCGGGCTGGCCGTGGTAATCGCAAAATTGGTTTGCGTCACCTTCAACCCTTGTCTTGGGGGGTCTTGCCCACTTCTGCCCTTCATTCTTACTCAGGGCGAAGACCTCGGCCGGTGATTTGACCAGGGGGGTGAGACTGCTGTACCGTTTCGGGGTGTATGGTTCCGAACTTCCCCCGGCGCCCGCCGAGTTCTGTTTCCTATTAGATCTGTCAGGACGTGACCTATTTTCGTCACGGCATCCTTCCTCTGCGTTGTCCCAGCGGCTCCTCCTCTCTGGTTGCCCAGCTTCGCTGTGGCCTACCCAGGTCTTGTGGTAGTCCTCCACTTTTATGGCTCGGTCGGCCATCTTTCTGGCGGAGTCTAGATTGAGGTCCTCGCACTTGATGAGCTCATTTTTGAACTCGCCTTTCGGCAGGCCTTTCATCAGTGCGAAGGCCGCCAGTTCGGTGTTCAGCTCACGAATCTGCTGAACCTTAGCCTCGAACCTCTTGACGTAGCTCCGGAGGGACTCGTCATCCCTCTGTCGGATAGTCAGGAGATCCGATGTCTCCACGACCCTTCGCTTGTTGCAAGCATACTGGGCTATGAAATTATCCCTGAGGTCGGCATAACAGTACACCGAGCCATTAGGTAGCCCTTTGTACCAACTCTGGGCCATCCCGTGCAGGGTTGTTGGGAAGACTCGGCACCATATCTCATCAGGCTGCTCCCATACCGACATGTAAGACTTGAAAGCCTCGGTGTGGTCGGTTGGGTCACTGTCCCCTTTGTATGATAGGGACGGCAGCTTCAGCTTGGTCGGCACCGGGACCTCGAGAACGTAGTCATGGAGGGGCTGTCTGACCATGTGCCGAATGACACGCGGCGATCGGCTCCTCGCATTCCTAGTCCGGCTTCTCTCCCCGTAGCGGGAAGTGTGGGTTAATATCCGTATACTACCCTTTAAATTTAGGATTATAACGTAAATTTAACATGCGAATATCGTCATAAAACATAAAAACAATATAGAAACGATAAGGAGTTAGAATCAACCTCGGGTCCTTATAGTGCGGCGTAAAGAACAGAAATCAAATGAGATTCCCTCCTAATTGTTGCACCCAAGACCTTGTCCGAGATATGCCCGTGTGCTAGATGGTGTTCTCCGATTGCTTTGCAATATTGGGAGAACTGATGTGTGTTTTTCTTGGAGATGAGAGATCTCAGGTTTTTTAGAGGAGAATACTCTTTAAAACCCTAGTTTATTTTTTCAAATGAATTCGGTTTCAAAAGGAGAAGAAACCTCTCCTTTTGATGACCTCGGTCCGCGGGTCACTAGAGGGGGGAGTGGGCTTTCCACTTCCTCCTTATTAAACTCGTGGTCCGACTCATCTCGCTAAATGTATATGACGCGGTCTGATTATAAACTGTTATCGGTTATCGGAAATTTAGGCATCAGTTAATAATACGGGTTAGCTGAATTATTAATACGTGTCCGACAAAAACAGTATTGTATAATTTATTCAATATACATTAATTAAATATAAAACGCTTATATTTAATTTTACGAATTAACTGGTTAATTCGCCTTAGCTCATGATATTTAATCCGTATTAAATATAATATCTCAACATCACATATTTGACTAATTACTAGTCAAATAACTCGGACTAACCGGTTAGTCAATTTTGGCATCTACATGAAAGTATTTTCATACCGTCACATCTCTCGAACGTATCCTATAGGTGTGACTTTTAGGGACCAGTTGATCACCGCCATCCGTATGACAATAACGTCAAACTTATCTAGCAAGCCAACCGTTATTGATAAACGTGGATCAACTGATAATAATACCAAAGTATGCCCTTTGATCCTTTTAGAGGTTTATAAGTCCTTGCACTAACTGTTAAGGACACCAACCCCAACAAGCTCCCACTTGTCCGTACAAGTGTATGTGCAATGACGTTATCCGCACTAACCGGAGGACACAAGCTCCAACAAACTCCCACTTGTCCGTACAAGTGTATGTGCGATAACCGATTCTCATATTCATTTAAAATTTCTCCCACACAATGTAAAACAATTTGCAGATCCGGATCCACAAAGGTCGTATTTTACAATCGATCCGTATCTAGAGTGGTTTCCCCGACTAGAGAGTAACTTAACCGATAAAACGAATCCGTATCCGAGCATGGCCATGCATTTCGATTCTGACTCCTCGAGTGGCCCTGAGAAATATCGAGTACCCGATAAAGGCTGAATATTTCCTTCAACTCGAACTCCTTCCGATCTAAGCACGATGAAATGACCCGAAAAAAAATCTACTTGGCCCCCTGTTACGGATGACCGTGAGAAAGAAACCAAAGTCACCCAAAATCTGCCGTAGTCTCAAGAGACAGTCGATAGTCAAAAGAATCGACTCTTAGGATCACCATGGAAGTCCTATCCACGACCGGGCAACGAATGTTATAAAACATTTAGGACTCCACGTCGATGTCACAAGTGTGTCCTACGAAATATCCGTATAAATCGCCTCTGTGATTGGTCAGTCAACCGGTTGACTTATGGCTCGTTGAACCCACCATCAACCAACGTCACAAAATAATTGCCAGAGTTATCAGCTCATGTGGGCAATTAAGGACTGAAAAGATATAATGTTCGTTCAGTTCACTTTGTGGTGTTCAAAATTTGTCGTACAAATCCACATGAAAAACAAAATATATATATATAAAATATCAAAACGATGATGTCGTATAGAGTACAAGAGAGTATGAATCTGATCCATAAAAGAGTACTACAACTTAGGAACACGTTTAATTCCCATGGAATTGACGTGCCCTTCATGCTTATCTTGTCGTAATGCTTTAGTGAGAGGATCTGCTATGTTATCATCTGTAGCAATCTTTTCTATCACTACTTCCTTTTGCTCCACGTAATCCCGGATTAGATGAGCTTTCCGTTTTACATGTCTAGACGCGACATAGTACTCGGACTCAGTCGTAGAATCTGCTGTAACACTTTGTTTGGAACTCTTTCAGCTGACCGCAGCGCCATTAAGAGTAAAAACGAATCCAGACTGAGATTTCGAGTCATCTCGATCCGTTTGGAAGCTAGCATCTGCGTAACTGGTTGCGCATAGCTTTTGATCGCCTCCATAAGTCAATGCCCAATCTTTAGTCCTCCGTAGGTACTTAAGAATGTTCTTGATAGCCAACCAATGTGGTTCACCTGGTTGCTGTTGGAATCGACTTGTCATACTCAATGCATATGCCACGTCTGGACGTGTGCATATCATGGCATACATGATTGATCCTATAGCCGAAGCATAAGGAATCCGTGTCATGCGCTCTTTCTCTTCCGGTGTCTCTGGTGCCTGAGACTGTCTCAAATGCACCCCTGGAGCCATAGGAAGGAACCCCTTCTTGGAGTTAGTCATGCTGAATCTCTCTAGGACTTTGTCTATGTAAGACTCCTGGCTGAGAGATAACATCCGTCGTGATCTATCTCGATGGATACGGATGCCTAGAATTCTCTGTGCCTCTCCCAGATCTTTCATCTGGAAATGGTTTTTCAACCATACTTTCACCGAAGTTAAGAGAGGTATGTCATTCCCAATCAGGAGTATGTCGTCAACATACAATATTAGGAAGACAATCTTGCTCCCACTCGACTTGATATATAGACATGGTTCCTCGACCGATCGAGTAAATCCATTGTCTTTTATCACTTGGTCGAAGCGATGATTCCAACTCCTTGATGCTTGCTTAAGTCCATAAATGGAACGCTTAAGCTTGCACACTTTCTTAGGATGTACTGGATCGATGAAACCTTCGGGTTGTACCATGTACAACTCTTCCTCCAAAAAACCGTTTAAGAAGGCGGTTTTCACGTCCATTTGCCAAATTTCATAGTCATGAAAAGCGGCAATCGCTAAGATAATCCGAATGGAACGCAGCATGACTACGGGTGCAAAAATCTCATCGTAGTGCAAACCTGGCACTTGGGTGAAACCTTTAGCAACTAGTCGTGCTTTGTAGATATCTTCTTGACCTTCCACAGAATGCTTTATCTTGTAAAGCCATTTGCATTGAAGGGGACGAACCTTAGCGGGTAAGTCAACAAGATCCCACACGTTGTTCTCATACATGGAGTCCATCTCGGATTGCATGGCCTCAAGCCATAGCTTTGAGTCGAATCGGTCATGGCACCTTTATAGGTTGCGGGTTCACTACTCGTTAAGAGTAGAACGTCATCTATGTCATGTTCCTCGACCATACCAATGTATCTGTCCGGAGGAATAGAGACTCTTCCCGACCTCCTAGGTTCCTCCGGAATGTTAACCGCAGCCGGGATTGAAG
Organism: Silene latifolia; assembly: GCF_048544455.1. NCBI lineage: Eukaryota > Viridiplantae > Streptophyta > Magnoliopsida > Caryophyllales > Caryophyllaceae > Silene > Silene latifolia. The sequence continues at coordinate 123,269,981 of NC_133528.1, read as the reverse complement.
GAATAGGTTCCTCCAATAGTTGCTCGGTATTTGGTTCTGGAATCTCCGACAAGTCGAAGGTTCTATCACTCTTTGCATTCTCGAGAAATTCCTTCTCTAAGAATGTCGCACTAGCCGCAACAAAAACGCGTTGTTCGGTTGGCGAATAGAAGTAATGACCACGTGTTCCTTTAGGATAACCTATAAAGTATGTCTTGACCGATCGCGGGCCGAGCTTATCTTCAGGTCTCCACTTGACATAAGCCTCGCAGCCCCAAACCCGTATAAAGGACAAGTTAGGGACCGTTCCCTTCCATAGTTCATATGGAGTCTTGTCAACAGCTTTAGACGGACTTCGGTTAAGTATTAGAGCGGCTGACAAAAGAGCATAACCCCATAATGAATCAGGTAAAACCGTGTGACTCATCATGGATCGAACCATATCAAGTAGTGTTCGATTTCTCCGTTCGGACACACCATTCAACTGAGGTGTTCCAGGTGGAGTTAACTGTAGGGCAATCCCACAGTCCTTTAGGTGTTGATCAAACTCGTGAGAAAGATACTCGCCACCACGATCCGAACGCAGTGTTTTTATCTTTCTACCCAATAGGTTACTGTCACCCTATTCTCGGTATTCTTTGAATTTCTCAAAGGATTCACTTTTGTGCTTCATTAAGTAGACATAGCCATATCTACTTAAATCGTCCGTGAAAGTGATGAAATACCTATAGCCTTCTCGTGCGGTGATTGACATAGGACCACATACATCCGTGTGTATGAGCCCTAATAGGTCGGCAGCCGCGCATTCCAACACCTTTGAAGGAAATCCGAGTCATCTTACCGATGAGACATGATTCACACGCGCCAAATGATTGAAAATCAAAGGCCGAGATAGCTCCATGTTTGATGAGCTGTTTTTACGCGTTTCTCATTAATGTGTCCCATACGGCAATGCCATAGATACGTTTGATCTTTGTCACCAACCTTTAACTTTTTATTCATTACGTGTAATATTTCCGAGGTCGATCTAAAACATAAATTCCGTTCATGGAGACTCGCCTTTGCCGTAAATCATATCGTGTAATGAGAAAATGCAAGAATTATTTTCTATTACAAATGAAAAACCAAGTTTATCAAGCGCAAAACCGAAATAATGTTTTTCGAAAGACTAGGAACATAATAGCAACAAATAAAGACAACTCAAATCCGCTAGGAAGCTGGATCACATATGTCCCCTTGGAGATGGCAGCTACTCTTGCTCCATTTCCAACACGCAGGTCCACCTCACCCTTTACGAGGGGTTCGATGTTTCGGAGCCCCTGCACATGATTACACAGATGAGAACCACAACCAGTATCAAGTACCCAAGTTCCGTAACTTGCGTGGTTAATCTCAATCATATGAATAAAAGTAGAAGAGAGAGAAGACATACCAACAGGTTTAACACGACCTGCCTTTAAGTCCTCATGATAAACATGACATGTGCGTCTCCAATGCCCAGTCTTGTGGCAATGATGGCATTCCATGTTTTCACTCTTGCTCTTTGTCATGCCGATGAGTTGCTCGCCTCACCAGACCACTCTTACCCGAACCCGACTTCTTGAACTTCGCCTTGCCTCTTCGTTAGGTTTGCCGGAGCTTTGCCCTTACCTTTCCCTTTGTTTGACACAACAAGAACATCCTGTTTCGAGCTCCCACTGAACTTCATGTCCTTCTCGGTCCATACGAGGAGGGAGTGCAATTCATGGGGAGTTTTCTTCAAATCATTCATATAGTAATTCGCTCTGAATTGCGAATAACCATCGTGGAGTGAGTGAAGAATACGGTCGATAACAATATTCTCGCTGATGTTACGCTTAAAGGTCTCCGTTTCTCGACATTCTCAATCATGCTGAGAATGTGTGGGCTAACCGGTTGGCCCTTCTGGAGTCTCGCATCAAAGAAGCGAGTGGTATGCTCATAGGTCACGATTCTCGGTGCTTTCGAGAATTCCTTGGTGAGCGTGGTGAAAATCTTGTTTGCACCATGGGCTATGAAGCGTTTCTGCAAATTGGGTTCCATTGCAAAAATGAGTACGTTTTTAATCGCACCCGCTTCCATACAGAAGTCATTAAACTTGGTGACTTCTGCAGCTCTAGCCGTGGGACCTGGGTTTGCCGGGATGGGCTCCAAGAGATATTTGAGCTTCCGTCGCGCGCGCATTCCGTAATGCCGCCTCCCGATCCCGCGAAGTTGGATCCATCATTCTTCGATCGAGTAGACGATTCATCTGATCCATGAAGATCCGAAGCCAGGACTCACGGTCCAATGTGGCACTTGGCATTGGGTTATCACTTGAACCAGCCATTTGTTGTTTTAGCAGTTTAAAAACGTGATCTACACTGAAAAAGAAAGAAAAACAAAACGAAATAAGCAACTCATCGAGGTGATTTAAGTCTATTTTAAAATTTATTTTAAACATGTAGACTCTCGCACTTGCATAATCGATCTCCCTCAAGAAAGATACAAGTGATCCCAAGACTCAATTTCTGTAAATTGATAAGCCAACTGTTTAGCTAATTCTTCCGGAAGAACTCTTGGTCGATAGGTTTCCGTAAATCCTATCTATAGTCCACCATAGTCACAGGATCGTACGAGTGACCACAGTGTTGAGATAAAATAGGTCAATCGGTTCCAACTTACCCGACGTAGAAGGGGTCATAGTATGCCTACCGACGAAGAAGGGAGTCATTGGAGTTTGACCTATAAAGACCGTTCTCAATTTTGGTTTATACGAGGAAGATCCCATCAACAAAATTATAATTCATTTTAAGTGAACGAATAACTAGCGTTTGTCGTGAATGAATTTATTTGGATGATGGCTTAAAACGTGTGACATACGAATGTCAATGAAAACTAACTCGTGACCTCTATATGTGTCAGTTTTCATGCAATTATTAGGTGGTTTGGTTTTTAGGCGGAATATGATGCAAATTATCGTTGCGAAATATAAATAAAAGAATGCAATACGTAAATAAATTCCTAGTGTGGCCTATCCTAATAAAAGGAACAAAATACAACTTTGGAATCCACCGTTGGACCCAAGAAGCTTGTCTTGTTGTTCCATCTTGATCCATGTAGCGGGAGTGAGCATCTGGTCTCCGTCTTTGGTCTTCTCAAAAATTACAATTAAAATTACAAAATATAAACCTAATTACATTCTAATAAAAACTGTAATTACAAGTGAAAAATCCAAAACGGAGATACGAGATCTCAAAATACAACCAAGACCGTGTTCCATCATTACGGTAACACGTTCTACTAAGGCCACACTAAGTTACAACTGATTGCAAAATTAAATACGTAATAAAAGGGCATTCAAGGCATTCAAAATTAACGATAAATAAAATGCATCAACTAAAAACAAATTCATTCGTGACATAATTCCGTAATTATGTTAAAATTATCCAAACCACCTTTTAATGATTAAAATTCATGTGATAAAACCGCTTCTATCATTTAATTCTAATCGAATACAGTCCGTTACTTTAAATACACGTTAAAATAACTTAATGGTACGTGTGTGAACCGTTTCACAATCATAGCGAGTATACTATATCCGTATAAAGTACATATTGAAGCCAAAAGAAAATTTAAATCAAAAGAAACAAATTTTCAAAGTCAAAAAGATTTAAATCCCTCGATCCAGGGACATAAGTGCTCGATCGAGGGACAGGAGGGCTCGATCGACTGAACTGCAAGTCGATCGAGAGGTATGCTAACCAGGAGGTGCTCGATCGACAACACTGGTGGTCGATCGAGTACCTATATCAGCAAATCTGCTCGATCGAGTACGAGGACAACTCGATCGAGCAGTAGGGTTTTAAAAGCAGGTCGATCGAGTACAACAAGGACTCGATCGAGCAAAAACTTGTCAGAAAAACCACTCGATCGATTAAAAACTTGGTCGATCGAGTGCTAAAACCTCTGAAAACTTCAAACCCTCGTGAAAACTGTTTTGATGAATAAATCATTCGCAAAATTGATCAAAAACACATCAAAAACAATTTTATAATTGATAAAACATGACATATTGTTATAATCTCCGTATAACACAACAATATGCATAAATCAAATACGAAAACAAGATGAAATTTCCGTGTAATACATGACACGGTTTCAAAAATTTCTGCCGTGTATACTAGGCACGGTTTTCGAGACAAAAGCAAAATCGTTTCAAGATCGTTTTATGAAAAACACATGGAAAAATTTATGTGGCCTCGCTCTGATACCACTTGTGGGTTAATATCCGTATACTACCCTTTAAATTTAGGATTATAACGTAAATTTAACATGCGAATATCGTCATAAAACATAAAAACAATATAGAAACGATAAGGAGTTAGAATCAACCTCGGGTCCTTATAGTGCGGCGTAAAGAACAGAAATCAAATGAGATTCCCTCCTAATTGTTGCACCCAAGACCTTGTCCGAGATATGCCCGTGTGCTAGATGGTGTTCTCCGATTGCTTTGCAATATTGGGAGAACTGATGTGTGTTTTTCTTGGAGATGAGAGATCTCAGGTTTTTTAGAGGAGAATACTCTTTAAAACCCTAGTTTATTTTTTTCAAATGAATTCGGTTTCAAAAGGAGAAGAAACCTCTCCTTTTGATGACCTCGGTCCGCGGGTCACTAGAGGGGGGAGTGGGCTTTCCACTTCCTCCTTATTAAACTCGTGGTCCGACTCATCTCGCTAAATGTATATGACGCGGTCTGATTATAAACTGTTATCGGTTATCGGAAATTTAGGCATCGCCTAATAATACGGGTTAGTCAATTATTAATACGTGTCCGACAAAAACAGTATTGTATAATTTATTCAATATACATTAATTAAATATAAAACGCTTATATTTAATTTTACGAATTAACTGGTTAATTCGCCTTAGCTCATGATATTTAATCCGTATTAAATATAATATCTCAACATCACATATTTGACTAATTACTAGTCAAATAACTCGGACTAACTGGTTAGTCAATCTTGGCATCTACATGACAGTATTTTCATACCGTCACATCTCTCGAACGTATCCTATAGGTGTGACTTTTAGGGACCAGTTGATCACCGCCATCTGTATGACAATAACGTCAAACTTATCTAGCAAGCCAACCGTTATTGATAAACGTGGATCAACTGATAATAATACCAAAGTATGCCCTTTGATCCTTTTAGAGGTTTATAAGTCCTTGCACTAACTGTTAAGGACACCAACCCCAACAAGCTCCCACTTGTCCGTACAAGTGCATGTGCAATGACGTTATCCGCACTAACTGGAGGACACAAGCTCCAACAGGAAGGGCTTCTTGTTATCCGACTCTGGTGAGTCGGGCTCCTTTCTTCGTTTCTTCGGGGGTGGCCTCGTTGGTGCCGCGGCGACGCTGTCCTCCCGCGAGGGGGGGGAAGGACTTTGGTCTGCCACTGGCAACACGGGCACCGCTGGCGTTTTGGTACGCCCAACCTCTTGCATTGCTTCGGTCAAGTTGTTCGGAGTCACTTTATGGGCTCGGGGCACCGGGTGCAGGTCTTATTTCTTTGAACTGTAAATCGTTGCGACGGGGGTTAGCGGCGTACTACCCATCAGGTCCAGGAATAGCTTCAGTTTCGCTGCATCAACCACATGTCCCATGATGGTGACTTGGTCGGCGGGCAGCGGTGTTTCTGGTAGTATCGGCATCCCGTACGCCGGTTGGATGACTCGGCCGGTGGGGGACTGCCCGATTTCAGAATTAAGGACTGTGTCATCTTGGTAGAATTCAGTTTCTACACTCACAAATTCTGGCTGTTTTGACATTCTCTTAGCTTGTTGGGTGGGTTTTGTTTTGTTTTTTTTTGTAAGGGATTTGACTAGCTTTTAGTATTGAGGTCCCCACAGACGGCGCCAATTATTCCGGGTGTGATTACGGAGCAGTGTTATGACCACGTAAGCTTGTAGAATGATGACTTTGCTTGACTCTTCCTTTCGACCTCTCCTGAAACAATGAACAAACTGAGGGCTCGGCTTGGTACCGAGCGAACTCACTCCGACGCTCAAGTCAGTAAACTAAAGGGATTAAGTTGTGTGTTACTTGGCAAAGTCTATTGTAGAGAGATAAGGGAGTTTATACCAGATTAATTGTGGATTATTAGCTTATTTTCGGATCCTTTCCTCAATGAGGTTTGAGGAGTATTTATAGACTTTCACCTTTTGTCACGTTGTGGCCAAGTGGCAGAGCAGGTGGAAAGACTGTTCTACCCTCGGCCGAGGGACCCATGGCAGGCCGGCGGGCCCTGTTGACTCCATGCCGAGGGGTCTTTGATGTGAGTACGCGGATGTGTATCCCGGTTGGCTAGTTGCCTGGCCGAGACCCAAGTGACAGGCCGACAGGCTGCGTCGGTCTTCGCTGTCTAATACGTTGACTTGCTGTGGATATCTTTGACCTTGCTCAATATGTTGACTCGGTCAGCGGGTGCAGAATATGCCCCATCATTAGTATTGATATATGGATATATGGATGTTGATGTTGATTTGCTTATTTTTTTTTTACCTGATGACTATAGATTATATATTAAATTGTGTTTTTTTTCTTTTTTTGCAGCTTATACAATTGCGTTGATTAGTATGGAGACATGGAGTAATTGGGTGTGTATTGCATGATATTCTACACAAATACGAAGTAAAGGTAACCACTAATGTCCAATGATACAAATAAATCATATGCTACGTTGATGAATTGTTTGTAGGAAGATATTTATGATTTGTATTGTTGGTTCTTTTTGTTTATAATGCTTAGCGAGTAATCCGTTGTCCATATTAATTTGTCTAATGCTTAGCAATATTAAACTTTATTGATATTTAGATACAGATACGGAGTATTTGTTAGTGTCTTCTATAGTAACAAATAGATTTTCATGCTAACAAAAAGTATAGAATAAGACAGGTCGCCTCACACAATAATTACAACTAAAGCTAAAGGTTAGCATATTTTTAATAGCTTTAATAATGGCGATAATCGATATCTAATTTATATTTTGTTTTACGTCTAATTTTACTTCATCATTACTTTGTTTAATTTTTTTTTCATCATAGTTGGCTACAAAGAATCAAACCCTTCATGCACTTTTTTTTCGAGTTCAATTTTTATTAAGGATCTATTATGATTTTTGTTTCATAGATGAGCTATATAATCGCCTAATCCATTTGATGATGAACAGCATCGGTGATGATCCGTGATCGAGCAGATTGGAGGGGAACAAATTGATTAAGGAAAGAGTTGAAGATGAATGGAGAATTTTGGTGGTAGTGATGATCTGGGAGAGAATTTGTGGTGAAAATATAGGTTGATTTGTTTGATAATGATTTGGAGATAATGACGTTGAATTGGGGATAATTGGTTTGGGAAAGGATGGGCTATTAATTTGGGGATGGTTTTTTAACAAATTGGATTTCTATATTTAGGGGGTAGGGTTAAACCACGTATATTATTGAGTTTTGTTTTGTTAATTTACTTTTTTTTTCTACTTTTTTTTTTTAACAAATTGCTCACTCTCAATATGATATAAAAAATTGATAGGCCGTAAACACTAGTCCGTACAATCTATTCCTACATGCAAACAAACATACCAGAAAACAAATATACTCCCTCATATTCACTATAATCTTCCCTTTGTTTGTGGACACGAGATTTAAGGAAAGGAATAAAATACGACCTCCTATTCACTATAATCTTTGCTTTGTTTGTGGACACGAGCTTTAAGGAAATAAATAAAATACGAGTAAAAGGGTTGAGTGAGTTTGGTGATAAGGAGAGACAAGATGAATAAAATAAGAGAAATAGGGAATTGTGGGGCCAAAATATTAAGGAAAGTAATAAAATATGAGTAAAAGAGCTGGGTGAGGTTTGGTGATAGGAGTGAGGTGTGAATAAAATAAGAGTAAAAGTTTTTAGAATAAGAAAGTGGAAAAAAAACCTGAATAATCCATTTTAAAAAATAGGGGAAAGTATAGTGAATAGAGGGAGTATTAACGTATGTGCTCCATAAACAAATACTCTAGCATGTTCACTGCTAGCCAAGCACTTAGACCATAATCCCATATCAACCATGCAATTAGACCATATCAATCCTAGCTTCATTGTAGTTTAACACTTTTATTTCATGGAAAATTGATACATTGACGAAGAGACGAGTTTGAAAAAATTGAATATACGTTTAACAGAAGAAATTTATATTAATTCTACAACAATTGTTATTATTATACGACGAATTATGGTGTTTATTTAACCAGCCGATGCATTGAAAAAATCTAACTCCTTATAATGAATACCACAAGTACGAGATAAACGTAACGAGATCACTCTAGCGAGTTTTTTTTTTGTAAAGAAAGTATTTAGAGATTAAATTGATGATTATTTAATGTTCTTTATCAATGAACCTATTTTGTATAGAGGTACTAAACTGAATATTTATTGGGTTGGAAAAAGTAATAATGGGGTGGATGTGGGCGTAGTAGTACAGGGAAGAGAGATGATAGAAGAGACAAGGGAGATGAGAAGGGTATATTGGTTAAAGGTTTGTGTGATAAGTAAAATATGTATTGTGAAAATAAATAAACACCTTATTATAATTTAGAGTAACCTTTGATATTTTACAATGAGTAAAATGTGTGTGCACCCGAAAAAAAACAACCAGTAAAATGTGTACTTGAAAATTAAGAACCCATTATAATTAGGAATATACTTTAACATTTTACAATTACTACAGAGTATATTTTAGAACACTACAAACAAACCCGTGCATCGCACGAGCATTAAATCTAGTATATATAACTAAAGGAGGTTTTTTTTCTAATTATACTATTAGTATTAGAATTAGGAGATAATCAATTATTTACAATTTTTCTATTGTAATTAGGAATATAATTTTCCTATTAGAAATGAGAATTAATTACTTATTTTACAATTTTCCTATTAGAAATAGGAAATAAATTAACAATTTATTAAGGCTTTTTTTCCTAATTATACTATAAAAATTAGGAGATAATAATTTCGAATAGGAGAATTATATTCCTAATTATAATAGAAAAATTGTAAATAACTGATTATCTCCTAATTCTAATACTAATAGTATAATTAGAAAAAAAAGCCTCCTTTAGTTATATATACTAGATTTAAATTTTTTCTATTATAATTAGGAATATGATTTTCCTATTATAAATGGGAATTAATTAATTATTTTATAATTTTATTATTAGAAACATGAAATAAATTAATTATCTACAATTTACTAATATTGAAAAATTATTCATTAGTATTTGTTCACTTTTTATTAAATTAGAAGGAAAAAAAACCTTTGATATATTTATAATATCCAATTTTGTAACAACTTTCGATTAAAAAAATGAGGTATTATGAGGCTAAAAGGCCCTAGGCCTAACTGGGTTGTGAGAAATGTGCATGCATAATACGTAATACATGGAATTTACTCATGTAAAGAGTAAAATGAACGCTGAAATATGCCCTACGTCTTTTGTTATTGCTAATATCATATTTAATTATACATAATACGAAGCTTATTTTTCAAATGTCATATGTACTTCTCCTACTAATTTTAAAGTTATTTCCCTCACAATATACTTCAACTTCTATTGATAATTTATTATATATTATTTACATTCATTTGTCATTATATAAAAATATATTAATCAAAATTTAATTAAGATATTCACAAATTATTGATAAGTACTAAGATTGATATCTATTTTTCAAGGAATATTAAAAGATAAAGAAAGTTGCTGCTAATTTGCGAATCGAAATATCATATTATGACAAATGAGTAAATGTTTTGAAAAACTTTATTGGGCGATTGTTTTACAATTTAAAGTAAAAATGGTACCACGAGTAATAAAATAGATTTGAATGAGACTTGAAGGTAAATTAAATACACTTATTATAGAAATATGTATAAGGTTAAGATTCAATTCAAGCAACGATCAACATTAAAAAAAGTCATGAAAAACACATAAAAGGGTAAGAGTAGTTTTTCCCTAACATAGTGAAGACCGTCTCTCTCAAACTTTTCTTCTGACAAATTTAGATGCATAAAAAACGGTACAATTCAATTATATGGAGCAAACTAATTATTGTTGATGCTATATATTTTTTTTTTGTAAATTGAGCATATCATCACTATAATTTAGGGAGAGATACGAATTGGGGAAGGGTGAGACATATTCGTCATGCATAATACGATGCTTTAACCACTTTTAGGCAAAAATATAAAAATAAATGAAAAAATTTAAACCTAAAAGGGGGTCACGTACTTGCCAACTCTTCTATAGTTCTCTACCTGTGGACAGCGGGGGTGCCCACGGGGGTTCTTGGGAGAGAGGAGAAACAAGCGTTTGCATTTTGTATGGAGTCGCCACCAATTTTTATGGGAAATTGGAACCGTTCGAATACCTCGTGTCATGTCAAGACACAAAGTAGTGACATGAACACTAAGCAATCGTTACCCTTAGCATTCTATGTCTAGAATGACTCTCGTGGATGCCAATGAACACGGGTGTTCACAGATATCTGGAGTAAGGGGTGAGGGTACGTATTAGGAAGCTCTTTTGATCGAACACCTAATCCCGCCCGCCTCGATAGCGGCCTCTACTAATGATTAGGGAAGTTATTCGTACTCGATATATCGTCGGCTATATGCATGCAATGCAACATCCAAGTTTTAATCCTAACATGTGAGAAATTAACTAAGTCGGTTGACACGTAATTAACGTACAATTGGGTCGAAGTAGGATTTAATGCTCAATTACATGTGAAAACATACAAATGGTACAAGAAATAATGATAAATACAATAAAAGAAATTGCAATAATGAAAATTACAATAATTACAATGGATTAGGCGATTTATGTCGAAAATACCTTTAAAACGGATAATTTGAGAAAACGAAATAATAAAAGAATCAACGAACAAAACAGAAGATGATGATACGATTAATAGTTAATTGTACGTATGTTAAATAAACTAGGTCAAGCAACAACGGAGTTCAGAAGAAAAATTCAACCCGGAACAGGCGCAGCAGAGCCGCGTCCTTTGGAATAGGCGCAGCAGACTCTGCGTCTGTTCCTGACCTGAATTCTGGCTGTGAAGCCGGAATTGCGAATTGTTAATATCAATTGGTAAATTTAACGATTGATTAAATTATTTACTCGGATGAAAGTGATTAATATGTTATTTACATGTGATTAATGGGTCATAAAAACAACAAAACATGGATGAGACGGAATATAACTAATTAATTTACACGAAAGAATGATTGATTAGTGACATGAGTGAATAAAATAGATTAATCATAACGAATTAGTGACAAATATACGATGGTGACAACAATAAACAGATGCAAATATGTCAAAGATGAATTCCAGAGACCCAATATTGATGAATTGAATTTCTACAACCCAGATTGAATTTAATGACGAAAACCCGCAAATATTAATTATAAGGGATTTAAGTCGGATTTAACAATGAATTATACGAACTAATGATGATGATTAATGATATACATGTGAAATTATTATGTGATTGCGTGTCAAAGAATTAACAAACAAATGAAAATAAACAAACACGACGAATTACAGAGGACGAACGAAGAAGAAAGGAAGCAGGAACTGCGGCAGCCTCACGAAGAGGCGCAACAGGTACTGCGCTTTTTTGAAGAGGCGCAGCAGTTCCTGCGTCCTTTCTCGACGGTTATCTACTGGAAATCCGTAAAAAGAGGTTTTAAAGACGGTTTTAGAAATCGGTTTCTAAAAGTATTTTCGACATAAACCTTACAATTGATTACAATAATTAAAATACGATAAATAAAAGAGAGATTATACACCCTCAGACTTACATGTTGACGAAACGAGAAGGACTAAGATATCAATTAGTGATGCTCGACGCGAATGCAAAGAAAGTGCCCTCGTAAGAGGAAAACGATTAGATTAATTAAGTTGATTGATTGTGGAGTTGGTCAAATTGGTCGGTCATGCAAACGAGGCTGGTACTCAGAAGGATCCGAGCTTACGTGGTCGAATGTTCAAGCACGTAGACGCCAAAGAGTAAGAACAAAGGTCTAGAATGCAAAGGGATAAGAGAAGGGCGGACACTAGCGTGAGAAATATGAGGAGCGAAGGCTCCTATTTATACTAATCACGTGAAGGAATTAGGGTTTCGGAGACTCTTTGGAAGTGAATCTCGGAAAGATATGAAAAAGATACGAAAATTACGCAAAAAAGGACCTGGGAAGAGGCGCAGCAGCCACTGCGTCTCTTGGAAGAGGCGCAGCACCTGCTGCGTCTGTTCCTAAGTGGTTTCCTCCTGCGGAAGAAAGATTTCCGTGTTTAAGTTATGGTAGGACGGAAATAATTCGGTTTTCCTTAATATCTTATGTGAATATTACGGGAAATTGTTTACCAAAAGATAAAAAGTGTGAAATATGGAATAGAAATATCCGGAACATTCCAGAGCATTCTGACTCGGGATTTAACGGTTATCAGAAAATGGAGACGGTTTTAGGCCCGGACTCCGAATGTACTCTAATTACTGTCAAAACGACCGTATCGTCGTGTAGATGACAACTAAGAGGTAGACATTAATATTTGAGCAATCACTTGACGATAATCTTACGAACTGTCACAAATCGTTCCGCGTACCAAACATGCGGCCCATTCATCACCGGGTGGTTTGCGAGAGGTGCAGAAATGAGGTATCTACAGAGCCCCCACTTTGACTGAGGCTTGGACAAGGCGAAAGTCAAAGTATAGCCATCAGGTCAATCGAAGATTATAACCTGACGACTATGGCGACGCGAGGCGGCTCAAGGGGTCTGAGCCAAGGACCTGTCGTCGGGAACATTTTAGAGTCTGTCGACTATCGGGGAGGGTCATTTAAAGTCCATTAGACTACGTAAGGAGGCTCGCCAGCCATAAGAAGAGACCATACCCGAGACTTCTTTCTCGAGATGTTTCCGGAGGTACATGGGAGCTGTTGAGCGAAGATCAGGCGTCAGGACTAAATAAGGTGAGTAGCAGGACACAGGCGGGAACTACTGAAAGAAGGATGCTTGGGTAGTCTTCGGGAAATACGTAGATAGCAGGACACAGGCAGGAACTGCTGAGGAGAAATCTGCTTAGGTAGATGTGGATCTTTATGTCTTGAGAGGGACAGTACGTCCGCTTACTCTCGCTGGGGACATGATTGGGAATTAGTCTCCATGTCGTGAGAGGGAAAGTGTATCCGCTTACTCTCGTTATAATGAAGGCGTGTCGAATTCTGTGAAGGAATAAATGCTCGTTATGACAAGCAAAAGGTCTTGGATGAAATAAATAATATGCAACAGTCCGCTGCTGGCTTGGGAATGCGGGCCGAAATGAAATAAAATCATCGAACAGACCAAAAGGATAAAATAGCATCAGGGAAGAGGCGCACCAAAAATGGGCCCACAAATAACGAATTTTTGAAAATCCGTATGGAGGGAACACAAGGAAGAGGCGCAGCAAGAGCTGCGTTTCTGCGTAAAAACGCGATAATCAGAAGTTCATTTCATTATTTTGAAACACGAATCCTCCAATTTCTCTCTCAAAAATCAATCATTTCCTCCAAGGTTTGATCCAAAAGCTTGCATTAATCATGACTAATCGAGGTATGTGTCTCATTTTTGCATTAATCGTCTATATTTGCTCAATTTTGAGTCGAAAAAATTAGGGTTTATGACCCAATTGATCGAAAATTTGGGGCTTTTCCCCCAAATGCATTTGCCTTGTCAAATTGACATTAGAAATGGATAATTGGTAATATAAGGAACATAACCATGTTTTTGTCTCGAATTTTTGTTGAGTTTTGAGTGAAATTTGAGACGGTTTTACAGCTAAACCGTAAATTGCTTCGAAAATAGCCTTAGGATTGCCCATTTGGGATGAAACCTGATATTTGGGATCCTTGAACGATGGGTAAACTTCCTACCATCTCGGAATTTTGGTTTGTGACGGCTTTTTCAGGACACTTTTCTAGGGCATAATCGCTGTCATAACGAAATGCTGCCGAAATTTCGACTCGAACCCGGAACTAGGCTTCACATTAGGCTTGACTTGACCCAAATTACCACATGAGTGATCGGGTTTGCGAGAACATGGCCGAAGATAGCGAGAAAAGATCGATTTTAGGGCTTCCGAAGGCTCGAAAATCCCTTAACCAAGGCTTGTCGTCACGTGACGCGGCCTAAACTTGCTTTAATGTTGCAGGTGATGTAGCTTCTACTTCTGGGAGAGCTCCCATGGAGATAGACGTTGCTACTATCGAGGAGGCTTTGGAGCAGGCTTTCACCGCCGCGGTGATGGCTGCTGGGGACGAGGTCCACGAGGAGGAGGCTGTCGAGGAGGAGGAGGCCCCGAGACGGGCCAACGTTGGGCGAGGAGGTCGTCAGCTGAGAGGAGCTCCCGCATGGGCTGAGACTTGGGAGAGCAGGCACCTGCTGTGGGCTGCAGAGGGTCACCTGTCCTACAGGACGGTGAAGAGCTTGGTAAATAGGAATTCACTACTCATTACTCATCCTCTTTCATTCATTCGTTCAAAACTCTTTCGATTTTCATTCAAAACTAAAGATAACTTTTGTTTCAAATCACAATAGGAGGCCGGGAACATCAGATCGTTCTCGGGCTACATGACAGCGATGGAGCACTACGAGCGGCTGTCGGCGGAGGAGCGGGCTATGATCGAGCGTGGAGCGTTCGGTCCTTTGGTGCAGGCCTGGAGGGATATCGCGAAGAGGAAGCTGCGGGCTAACCTTAGCCTGGTCCGCGCTTTCTTGGACCGATTCTGGGATACGACTTCCACGTTTCACATGCCTTTTGGTGAGGTGGGAGTCACTCTGGAGGACTACGGCATGATTTCTGGTCTGCCGTGTGGGACCGAGGAGGTGGAGTGGCCGGAGACTGCCATGAGGGTGGACTCGGCCGAGGCGAGGAGATTGATCGGCTGGAACTTGTCGCCGAAGGCTGTTACAGTGCCGGGTTTGGTGCCCAGCTCCTACATTCGAGACTACTTTGCGGGAAAGATCCCGGCGCTGGTGACGATTGACGGGAGGGAGACGGCTCCTCCTCCCTGTACAGCTGAGCAGAGGGCTCGTTTGTGGCTCTGGTGGTTTCTGTCTTTGATTTACCTCGGAGACAAGTAGGGATGGCAATGGGTAGGATATGAATAGGATCCTATAAGATCCAGATCCGATCCATATTTACAGGATCTGAAATTCCCATATCCATATCCGGATCCGCAGGATCTGGATTGGATCAAGATATATCCATATCCTTTTGATAATAAAAGAAAAGTCCCTCTTAAAATATAAAAATATTTTTTTTTTGTATTTTACTACGACGTAACATACTATTTTCATTTATTAGATACTAATAATAAAGCTAAAGTTCTAAAAACATAAAAATAAAGTCTTATGAAATTACAATAACACTAAAAAAGTATCTTTTTTTAACCAAAAAATGTTAATCAGAAAATATCATGGTTTGATTTATGAAAAAATTATAAGAACAAAGCATATAATTTTACTATTTGTTTAGCTGAACTTATTTTTTAAGAAAATGAAATAAAAATGGATCTAAGGGTAGGATCTGGATCTCGACCATACGATCCATATCCATATCCTTATCCACTGGATCTTAAATATCGCGATCCATATCCGCTCCATAGGATCTAGATTTCAGGATCTGGGCAGGATCTGGATTCTGTTGCCATCCCTAGAGACAAGGGTGAGAGGCTGTCGACGAAGCTTCTTCCCTTCCTTTCTGACCTGAGTTCCCTAGGGCGTTGGGACTGGATGATGTGCAGGACGAAGAGCAAGTGTTCTTCTCACGGCGTCTACCGGCGGGATGTGAACGCTCTTCAGCTGGACAGCGTAAGTATCTTACCTATATTCATTTGCTTCTTATATTGTCTTTTAATTGATCATAGGAATGATCCTCGTTTATCTTGTCACAGTGGGTGCCCAGACCTTGGGCAGAGTACGCTGGAGCGCCTCCTTTCGTGGCTGAGGTCCTTCGACCCAGGAGCTCGAGCCGACTGCTGTTGAGGACGTCGATGGGTCCTGTGTGGTACTTGGGCGAGCGCTTGGCTCGTCAGTGCTCTCGGGACGTGTTGACGGTTCCCGTCGATCCTCCCAGGACGATGTTCAGGGAGCCTTCCGCGGCAGAGAGGGAGGCGGACTTGGCTGGTGCCAGTGGTGACGCCCTCCTTATTCCTGGTGAGGACTACTCAGCGTTCCTCTATGGGAGGTTGGCGTACTGGCCGGTAGTGGTGAGCATCTTTTACTCTTCCTCTTGATTTTCAAAACTACGATGAAAGATCATCGGTTAATGAGAAATATTTGATTTTGTAGGAGGTCGAGGCGGCGGGCATCGAGCCCCCAGAGTACCCCGAGACCCTCGAGTACACTGACACGACCGGGAGGACGACGATCTCCGAGCTGCGTGACTTTGACGTAGCTGTGACGGATGCTGGCCTGGACGACTGGCAGCATCTGATTCGGAGGGTGAGCCTCTAACTTTGCATAACTTATGTGTAAGAACACATTTGATTGAGTTTGTTCAATTGTTGAGAATTTCTTTTTGAAAATGCAGGTTGCGCCGTCTCGGTTTGTGGCGTTGTGGAGGGTGGCCAACCGGCTGCGAGCTACTGCCGTCGAGGCACTTGTCGGCGGTCGAGGTCGTCAGGTATGAACCTTATGCCTATTCCATTTTTGATTTTTAATTTTCCAACTTTGCTTGAAATGATTGACATGAGCCAATTTATTGTTGTTTACAGGCTGACCACGAGCTGGAGCGAGAGTTGACCCAGTCTCGGGAGGAGACAGATCGTTTGTTGAGGGAGCTCGAGGTTCGGGACGCCGAGATTGCCGTTCTTGCGGCAAGAGTTGCAGAGCTGGAGGGCGACCAGCAGTAGTTTTGTGTAGCTTTTGTAGACTTGCACATTTAGGCATTGATTTTGGACATTTTTGGACTTTGTTTGGGGCGAGAGCCCCCAGTTTGTAGTACATTTCCCTTGTTTGGTGTATATACGACGGCCTGAGTGCCTTTGCTGCTGGATTGCATTGCTTGTATCTGCAGGTTAGCTTTGAACAGGTTTGGTAGATGACGGTTTACGCCGTCATGCTGCAGAAATTTACATAGAAATCACGCAAAACATACATTTGTATATACATAGCGCAAAACGAATGACTCAAAAGATGCAAAAATGCAAAAAAATGCAAAAAATTTGCCGGAAATGACCGGACGGCAGGGAGGGTTACCCCTAAAAAAAGAAAAAAAACAGAAATCTATAAGTTAGAAATGTAGAAATGAAATTAAGAAATTGAAATTAATATATAAATGTTGGAATTCGGTAAATTGGAAATTATTTTCTAAAATAAATGAATTAAATGAGAAATGTAAAATTAAAATGAATTAAAACGAAAATTATTTCCTAAAATAAGAATGAAAATGTGCGAGTGTGGTAAAATGGCGAAAATGTCGATGTCGCCTCGAAATGCGTGCCCGCGAAATTAGGAAACCTGAACATGGTAATATTCACGTATTTACCAAAATAATAACCCGTAGGAATAGGAAATTATTCGTCATGGAAAGATCCAACGCGGAAAATCACAGAAGTGAGGCTGAGGAAGAGGCGCAGCATGAGCTGCGTCCCTTTGAAGAGGCGCAGCAGGTGCTGCGCCTGTTCCCAAGGTGTTCTGCTCTGACGGATTTTTGGAAACAGAAATTAGTATAAATTGAAACGTCGATGGGGCTTTTATTCACACAAATCTTCCGTTTCTGCTTCGTCTAATTACATAAAATTCTTAAAATAATTTTATTTTTTCATCATGAATACTTTGGAAATTCGTTTGAATGAATGGACCAACGAATTTTCGAACATGGAGAAACATGATATGGGCTCCTATAATTTTGGATCATTGTTGAGTTTAAAACTCATCAAGGTTGTTAAACCGTTCTTGGATGCTTGTCTTGACTATTGGGACCCGAATTACCATGTTTTTGTGTTCCCTGGAGGTGATATTTGCCCATTTCCTGAAGAAATTGCTGCTATTGGTGGGTGGGATCCTGAACACTTGCCTGCCATTCCTTCTACTTTGCAAGGGTACAAGAGCAAATTCAGAGATTTGCTTGGGTTGACTAGACTTGAGGTGGACCGTCTAGTGACCTCGAAGGGCGTGAGAATGCTGGACTTCATAGATCGATTCATCAACAGGGCCGACCCCACCGTTTCTCATGTTGCTAGGCGGAGGGCATTTGGCTTTTGCTTGTTACATGTGTATGTCTTCCAAGGGCATGTTGATGAAGACTTGAGAGGTGATCCCCGTCTTCTGGGCCTTGTTGAGCAAATGGAGCTGCGCAGAGCTGTGACTTGCTTATGCTTAGGAGAGATTCTTTTGGGCTTGGATAATAGGAAATCCAACCGTGATCTACCGTATTTGGGAAGTCCCGTCATTTTGCAGGTAAAAGACATTTTCCTGTTTTTTTTTTTTTTTTTTTTTTTTTTTTTTTTTTTTTTTTTTTTTTTTTTTTTTTTTTTTTCGTTTTTTTTTTTTTTTTTTTTTTTTTTTTTTTTTTTTTTTTTGATGTCTAATACCCGCTTTTGGTAGGTTTGGCTTATGGAACGGCTCCGATTGATCGAGCCCCCAGTTCATGTGCTTTCCTATCCTGCCCGCTCGATTGCGATGAGGACGAGGTTGTACATGGTGGACTTCACTCGGTGCCGTGATTACTTGGAAGAACAAATCAAGAGCGATGATGGCCCGTTGATTAGGTGGGTCGTACCGTGGTGGCACCTCAAATCCGTTACTGGAGTGTCTTCTTTGGATCCCACTAGGTCCGTGCGTATTCCTGGATTGGAATTTATGGTGTGCATCTTCCCGGAAAGGCTGATGAGACAAGTTGGGCTGAAACAGACGATCCCGAAGCTTGATACCGTCCCGCAGACTGCTATGGCGCTTACTACAGAGAGCCGAAGAGAGTGGGCCATTAAGTGGGCCCAAAGAAACATGTGGTTCTTGAATTTCTCCGCTAATGCCTTGTGGGTGTCGGATTCTTATCTGCGATGGAGAAAGGCTACAACTCCGGAAGAGCGCGAGAGATTGAGGAAGCGCGAGCACGTTGACTACAAGGTGCGCGAGGTAGAGAAAGAGAAAGAAAAGCATTTGACTGAGGGAGAAGAAGAAGCCGGGTTTCAAGTCGTTCATCCTTCGAAGAAACCAAAGACTACTCCTGTCGCGGAAATGGTGATTGGCAAGAATGGAAACGCTAGGCCTCGAGAAAGACCGTTGGTGATTAGGTCTGAAGTGGCGCAAGAGCGTCCGGCTCGAGGTCGTGACAAGAAATATGACAAGAATGACAAGGGCAAGGGGAAGATGGAGGAATAGCCCGAGTCTTTATTTATTATTTGATTATTATTATTATTATTATTGTAATAAAAAGGTGGGGTTTTTAGAATCCTAGCCTATTCTATTTTTATTTTGTAGCCTACTATTATTATTGAAATAAAATAAAAAAGGTTAAGTGGTTATGAAACCGTTGTGATTTTCTATTTATTATTCTTGTCGAATTTCAAATGCAATGCAAATGTCCTTCTATTTACATTTTAGATATAACGGGTTGAATCCTGTGAAGGATTGCCTACTTATTCACTTAAAAAAATGAAATCAAACCTTTGCGCGTAGTTCGAGTAAATGTAAAAGAATAATTGTTCTAAGCAGGAGCTTGTAATGAACTTAGAAAAGAAGCATGAGCTTTTTGCTTACTCTGAAGGTGCAAATTTAGTTTATTTGATGATACGAGGATGACAAATTTGTCAAAATGCAAGAGCACAGTGACATTAGCTTATTACAGCTTGGCCAGGGGCCGTTTATTTAGTGCCACAAGAGCGACACGTGGGGTTACGCGAGGCGCGTTTTTGTTTCTATTCTAGGCATAGTACCGTTTTAGTTGGTCAAGGTTTGTTGGGTTCGAAAACTCATTCCCATCTAGGTCTGTGATTCTAACCGCACCCCCTGGGAGTATGGATTTGACTAGAAATGGTCCGGCCCAATTAGGTTTGAATTTTCCCCGTGGGTCAGCAGGTAGAAGAGCTCTAACCGATTTGAGCACTAAGTCTCCTTCCTTGATGTTCCTTGGTCTAACCCTTTTGTTGAAAGCTGGTTTGATACGTGCTTGATATGTTTGGACATTATGCAAGGCGCGTAGCCTACGTTCATCCAGGAGGATGAGTTCTTCATATCTATCCCTCTTCCAATCGGCTTCCGGGATTTGACTTTCGAGTAAAATACGCAAGGATGGTATTTCTAGCTCGACTGGTTGTACAACTTTCATGCCATAGGTCAAATAGAAAGGAGTAGCCCCAGTGGGCGTCCTAACAGATGTACGATACCCCCATAAAGCGAAGGGTATCTTGCTTGGCCAATCTTTATAGTTGTCAATCATTTTCTTGAGAATCGTGACAACATTCTTGTTTGCCGCCTCTACCGCGCCGTTAGTCTGTGGTCTATAGGGCGAAGAGTGGTGATGCTTAATCTTGTATTTGGCTAGCAATTGCTCGGTCTCAGCTTGGAAGTGTGATCCGTTATCACTAATGATCTCATGTGGGCAACCATATCGACAGATGATGTTGTTTTGTATGGACTTTGCCACATTTTTAGCTGTAAGACTGGTGTAGGAAGCCGCTTCTACCCATTTGGTGAAATAGTCAATTGCTGCTAGAATGAAACAGTGACCTCCTGTTCCGGCCGGGGTTATCTTCCCGATTATGTCAATTCCCCATGCAGAAAATGGCCAGGGAGAGGTCATTGTATAGAGCAACGAAAGAGGGACATGCTGTACATTCCCGAAGATTTGGCAATTGTGGCAATGTCTTACGTATTTGATGCAATCGGATTCCATTGTGGTCCAATAATACCTCAAACGTGTGATTTTCTTTGCCATCATGGGCCCACTCATGTAGGGACCGCATTCTCCGTCGTGGACTTCTTCCATCACCTTTCCCGCTTGTGAATGATCAAGGCAACGTAGGATTACACCAAGAGGTGTTCTTTTGTATAACTCTCCTTGCATGAGAACGTATTGGGAAGCGAGTAGGCGTATAGCACGTTGTCCCCTCTTGTCCATATCGGGTGGATAGGTACCATTAAGCTTAAAATTCATGATTGCTTGGAACCAGGGTTCCTGCGCGATCTCTTCTTCATCGGTGATTTGGTGGACATAAGCCGGCTCTGACCGTCGTTCGATGCACAAAGGCATTTCCACCATGTGATCCGGCATATTAATCAAAGATGCAAGTTTCGCAAGAGCGTCTGCAAATTGATTTTCTTCCCGAGGTAGGTGTAGGTAGGTTACGTGATCAAAGAATTGAGCGACTTGGTCTATTCTAGCCTGATAAGGTGCGAGGCTTTCGCTTCGAATTTTCCAAGATCCTGTAACTTGGTTGATGATCAGTGATGAATCCCCATGTACTCGGAGGTTTTTAATGCCTAAGCTTACCGCCGCTTGTAGTCCAATGAGACAAGCTTCGTGATTCTCGCAAGATTGTTCGTCACCTCGAAGTCGAGTTTGACAAGAATTGGTGTATGCTCGCCTTCAGGAGAAATGAGCAACACTCCTATTCCAAATCCTCTCAAGTTTGATGCTCCATCAAAGTAAAGATCCCAGGAATCTACATCAGTTTGGAGTATATCCTCGTCTGGAAATGACCAAGTGTCTATCGTTTGTGCGTCATTGATGGGATTTTCTGCGAAGAATTCGGCGACGGCGCGACCTTTAATAGCTTTCAGTGGCACGTATTTGAGGTCGAATTCTGAGAGCATCAGGGTCCATCTTGCTAGGCGTCCGTTGAGGACGGGTTTCTCGAAGAGGTATTTGACTGTATCCATTTTGGAATATATTTTGACGGAGTAGCTAAGCATGTAATGGCGTAGCTTCTTCGTTGCCCACACAAGAGCGAGGCATGTCTTTTCGAGTTGTGAGTATTTGCACTCGTACTCCAGGAACTTCTTACTAAGGTAGTAGATAGCCCTTTCTTCACTTCCTACGATTTGAGCCAACATGGCGCCCATGGTCATTTTCATCTTGTGAGATATAAACCAAGAGGTTGATCTCGTTGAGGTGGCATGAGCACTGGTGGTTTAGCCAATATCTCTTTGATTCGGTCAAACGCCTTCTGACAATCGTCGTCCCACATGGTGTGGTCTGTTTTCTTGAGTTTCTTGAAGATAGGCTCACAAATCATTGTAAGTTTCGATATGAATCGACTTATATACTGCACTTTTCCCAGGAATCCTCTGATTTCTTTTTCTGTTTGAGGTTGTGGCATTTCGATCAGAGCTTTGATTTTGGAAGGGTCTATTTCTATACCTCTTTGACTAACGACGTATCCCAGGAGTTTGCCAGATGTTACCCCGAATGTGCATTTTTGAGGATTGAGCCTCATGTTGTACTTTCGTAGCCTTGCGAAGAACTTGCGAAGGTTTGCAATATGCCCCTCTATTTCTTTGGATTTGACAATCATGTCATCTACGTATACCTCAACTTCTTTGTGCATCATGTCATGTAAGAGTGTAGTCGCGGTGCGTTGATATGTAGCTCCCGCGTTGATCAATCCAAACGGCATGACCGTATAGCAATAGGTTCCCCATTGAGTGACGAAGGCGGTCTTATGCATATCTTCCATGGCCATTTTGATTTGATTATAACCCGCATATCCATCCATGAAGGATAGTAACGCGTGGTCAGCAGTGTTGTCCACCAATATGTCGATGTGAGGTAAAGGGAAGTCATCCTTAGGGCTTGCTTTGTTCAAGTCCCTAAAGTCAACACAAACACAGATTATCCCATCCTTTTTGGGTACGGGTACTATGTTGGTTACCCAGTCAGAATACTCGGAAACTTTGATGAACCCGGCTTTGAATTGTTTGTCAACTTCTTCCTTAATCTTGAGAGCCCATTCTGTCCTATGTTCAACGATATCCCTGTCGATCCCTGGCATGTCTTTGTAGGACCAAGAGAAAACGTCTTTGAATTCGTTTAGGAGGTTTATGAAATCGGCCCTTTCGGTAGAGCTCAAGGTAGTCTCTATCCTAAGTTCTTGGGGTTCTAGTTCGGTTCCTACATTGATGGGTTCGGCGTCCTCTATTACTGGTCCCCCTTCCCCTTCCTGTAATATTTCTTTGGCTATGTAGGGGGGTATTTCGATCAAGTCTGGGTATTGGTCATCCTCAGTATCATCATAAACAGAATTGCACTCAAGATAACACAAAGAGTAAGCAGAACCTGATTTATTCATATTAGAATTTGAGTAGAGTTGAAACAAAGAAGCCAACTGATCCATGGTCAGTGGCGGCAAAGGGACAGTGGTTGGGGCATTTCCCGAACTACTGTGACTACTCGAGGCTAAGCTAGGAAAAACAAAGGGAGTAGGGATGACGACAGGAGGAGACTCTCTAATGACTTCTCTAGACTCCGACTCTGACTCCGACTCCGACTCGAACTCATCGTCCTCTGGTTCTCCTTTGAAAATCTCTCCTTCTCCGGTGGTGAGCTTGAAGAGTCTTCCTTGATTATTGGTCCACTTGATTGATTTTCTCCATCCTTTCTGCTGTTTTGCGTTGGTTTCTGTGATCAACGCGGTGGGGTTGAAGCGATCGTCTTGAAGTATCATGGTAATGATCTCATCCCGCGCGACCCTAACAAATCGATCTTCTCCGAACAACAGGCTAACAACTTGTTCGTCTAAGCAAGGTGCTTGACGGGTTTTGACGGTAGGAACCGTTTCTGGAGGGATAAAGTAGCAATCGTGAAAGATCTCGATTCCGGCTAGCTTCCTCTCGAGATAATGCCAAGGCTCGGGAAACCCGTGAAAGAGTTCTAGACTTCCTTCTTGAACAAAGTACCCATTTAAAATAGGGAGATAGGGCCTCATTTGGACTCCTACATGCTTACGGTTTTGGACTTGGGCAAGCATTTCGAGAACTTCTTCTTTAGTGGGTTTGTACGCGAGTCCCAGTGGTATCCTCTTTGAGTTGCCTTCCTTGTATGGTGCGAAGGTGTTTCTTCGGGTAGGGTTCAAAGGCATTCCAGGGAAGTATCCCTGGGTTTTGAGCATGTAGTTGACCACCAAGTTGGAGTAGGGATCATAGTATAAGGGTGCCAACTCACTTTCTATGACGCTTACACTTTGGAAGCCTCCAAGTTCGTATACGGGATCTGCAAGGACTTGATTGTTCGACTTTTTTTCGATTATTGCCTTGATGGGTGACGAAGTGATCGTCACTACTTTGCCATTTAGTGGGATCTTGATCTTTTGATGAAGGGTGGATGTTACCGCTTTGGAAGCATGAATCCACGGCCTTCCCAGAAGTATGTTGAAGGAAGCTTCAATGTCCACTATTGGGATGTTAACCTTTCGTTCAATTGGCCATGTGGCTATGGTTAGGTTAACAAGTCCTACCACCTTTCGTCGTGTACCATCATATGCATGCACACCTTGATTGGTAGGGGTCCAATCCGACTCTTTCATGCCTAGCTTGTATGCCATTTTGAGAGGTATGACGTTGACCGCGGAGCCATCATCTACCAAGGTCATTGGCACATTTTTCTTTAGACAAATGACAGTGATGTAAAGAGCTAAATATTGATTAGCGCCAAAAGGTGGCAAATCTTCGTCTGAGAAAGTAATAGGATTACTTAGCTTTGGTGATTCTTGGAAGACCAAGTTGACTACATCTTCGGGTGTCGAGTTATGTGCTACATTTAGTTTGGCCAAAGCTTGCAGTAAAGCTTGGCGATGTGGGAATGAGCTTGCTACTAATCGCCAGACTGAAAGATCAGCCTTCGTCTTCTGTAATTGCTTGAGCAAATGGTCAGTGGAGTCCTCTTCGTTATCATTTGGTGTAACAACGTTGGTTGGACCGTTTTGAGCAATGCTTTGATATGGACGACCCGAACGAGTTAGGTGGTCTACGTCTTGGTCTTCACCATTTTGGACTATTTCTTTGACTAGGGAGTTTTCAATGAGATACTCGTCCTCATCATCGTCGGCCCAAACTCCATTGATTGCAGTTAGCTCTCTCATTCTCATGACTTCATCTTCCAGTCGTATGATTTGGTCAACTAGTTTATCAACCATGGTGACTACTTCTTGCATAGTAGCATTTTGAGAGAAGATTATTGGCACATGTTCTTTGGGGGTTGCATTGGGATCGCGTAAAGTTGTCACCATATTTTCTAATTCCCAAACTTGCCCATCTACACTCCTTGCCCATATGATGAAGTCGGAAATGGTAGGGGAGATAGTAGAGTAGAACCCTTCATTCTCGATTGCATAGATTTCATTTTCGATTGGAGAAATGAGGTGTGAGCAATCTAAGGTAGATTCGTCACTTGTAATCACTAGAACTCCAAGAGGATTCTGAGTGTTGTTGGGTTTACCTCCCGGCGGTATTGGCAATCGACCATCTTCAATCATGTCTTGAAGTACGTTTTTCAACTTGTAGCATTTTTCTGTGTCGTGCCCCTTGCCCATATGGTATTCACAGTACGAGTTCTCGTCCCAGAATTTGGATTTCCTTTCGGGTTCGAGAGTAGGCCCAATGGGTTGGAGTTTACCTTACTTCATTAACCTTTTTAGAGCGTTGGAGTAAGTGTCCCCAAGATTGGTGAATTTCCTTGGTGAGGTGCTTTTCTTGGATGGCTCGAGAATGTTAACTTCATCGGTCTTGCTAGTAGAACCGTATGAACGACTTGTTGAACCTTGATATCCTCGACCTACCGTTTTGGACAAGAGTCCTTTACGGATGTCATCTTCAATCCTCGTCCCTAGAACGGTTAAGTCTTTGAAAGTTTTGATATTTTGGTATCTCAAATGATTGGCGTAGATGGGTTTGAGATTGTCTACAAACTTCTCCACAAGGGTAGCCTCGTCCGGGCGTTCAACTAGTTGGGTACTAGTCTTCCTCCACCTACTTAGGAAGTCGGTGAATCCTTCTTTGTCATTTTGGGTAAGAACCTCTAGAGTGCGCATGTTAACTTGGATCTCAGCATTATCCGCATATTGTTTAGAAAACTCGATTGCAGCATCTTCCCAAGTAGCGACCTTCTTATGATCTAAGGAGTAGAACCATTGTTTTGGGATAGTGTCAAGAGATGAAGGAAAGATCCTTAAGAACATCTCGGGTTTGATGCCTTTGATAGACATGTAATCTTTGAAGGTACGGATGTGGTTTAAAGGGTTCTCGTGCCCCTTGAATTTAGGGATATCCGTCATATTGAAGTTGGTTGGCAATTTGGAATTGACGGCCTCATACTTGCGATTGTTCTCCCTATAAATGTCATCCCCCTTAAGGTACATCAATTGCTCCTCTAAGTATTGGAGTCTTTTCTCAGCTACAGTCATCCCCATGAGAGGATTTTCATCCTTGGATTCATTATCGGAGTCACCTAGTACTTCACTTTCATGAGGAGGCAACCTTCCCTCTACGGCATAGATACGGCCCTTGATGAGCTCAAGGCGGTCATAGACTTGGTCTTGGGTAACTTGCATTTGGGCTAGCGCGGCTAGGATTCGATCATTACCATCTTGAAGTTGGTGGAGGTTTGTTTCGCTGGATCCAGGCATCTTGAAAACTGGATAAGAGATCGGCGACGAATCAAAACACGATCGACCACTCTAACACACTTGCTAAAAGAAGAAATGTTTTGACTCGTGAAGTGGGTGTGTGCCACTTGTGTTGAGTGAGCTTTGAAGAAAGACAAAGTTTTTGAAAATGTGTATCCTAGTCAACTATAGTGTAGTTGTAGGAGTGTACTCAAAGTGAGGTTTTGAAATGGGCTTGTGGCCCGAATTTTAACACGACAAATGGACAAAGTTTTGACTGGATTTTGCGCTAATTGAAGGCCTTTTTCAAAATTTTGATTAAGAAAAGGGTTTTGATTTTTGAAAAATCGTCATGGTTTTGTTTAGAAATGGTGATCACGTAAGGTACAAACATTTATACAAGCATTATAACGGGATGCTGAGTGCATTTAAAAGGGTTTTGGTTTAAAGGGTGAGTTGTCATACCGAACCATCAAACCCGAAGTCTGTGGAGAGGCTCGTACCAAACAAGAGTAAGGCCGATTCCTAGTCCATTTCCTCAAATAGTGAAGGCCCTTGATACAAACAAGAGTAAGTACCATGGTATGGATAACGTCAATCGCTATCCATCCTTAGGCCCAAATAAGAATTAGGACCGTTTAGACGGGACGATTGGTCGAATGGGTTGGGTTGGGCCTAGGAAGGCCGAATAAAACGATCTAGGAAGACCGAGTTATGAAAACCGACAATTGTCTTATACAAACTATTCCCTAACCTTGTTCAAGTTTCACCCTTGCTACACGTAAGTGTATTATCCCCAGCGGAGTCGCCAAACTGTGGACAGCGGGGGTGCCCACGGGGGCGCTTGGGAGAGAGGAGAAACAAGCGTTTGCATTTTATGTGGAGTCGCCACCAATTTTTATGGGAAATTGGAACCGTTCGAATACCTCGTGTCATGTCAAGACACAAAGTAGTGACATGAACACTAAGCAATCGTTACCCTTAGCATTCTATGCCTAGAATGACTCTCGTGGATGCCAATGACCACGGGTGTTCACAGATATCTGGAGTAAGGGGTGAGGGTACGTATTAGGAAGCTCTTTTGATCGAACACCTAATCCCGCCCGCCTCGATAGCGGCCTCTACTAATGATTAGGGAAGTTATTCGTACTCGATATAAGTCGGCTATATGCATGCAATGCAACATCCAAGTTTTAATCCTAACATGTGAGAAATTAACTAAGTCGGTTGACACGTAATTAACATACAATTGGGTCGAAGTAGGATTTAATGCTCAATTACATGTGAAAACATACAAATGGTACAAGAAATAATGATAAATACAATAAAGGAAATTGCAATAATGAAAATTACAATAATTACAATGGATTAGGCGATTTATGTTGAAAATACCTTTAAAACGGATAATTTGAGAAAACGAAATAATAAAAGAATCAACGAACAGAACAGAAGATGATGATACGATTAATAATTAATTATACGTATGTTAAATAAACTAGGTCAAGCAACAACGGAGTTGAAGCGAAATTCAACCCGAACAAAGCAGCAGCAGAGTGTGTCCTTTGGAATAGGCGCGCAGACAGCTGCGTCGTTTCTGACTCAATTCTGGTCGTGAAGCCGGAATTGCGAATTGTTAATATCAATTGGTAAATTTAACGATTGATTAAATAATTTACTCGGATGAAAGTGATTAATATGTTATTTACATGTGATTAATGGGTCATAAAAACAACAAAACATGGATGAGACGGAATATAACTAATTAATTTACACGAAAGAATGATTGATTAGTGACATGAGTGAATAAAATAGATTAATCATAACGAATTAGTGACAAATATACGATGGTGACAACAATAAACAGATGCAAATATGTCAAAGATGAATTCCAGAGACCCAATATTGATGAATTGAATTTCTACAATCCGGATTGAATTTAATGACGAAAACCCGCAAATATTGATTATAAGGGATTTAAGTCGGATTTAACAATGAATTATACGAACTAATGATGACGATTAATGATATACATGTGAAATTATTATGTGATTGCGTGTCAAAGAATTAACAAACAAATGAAAATAAACAAACACGACGAATTACAGAGGACGAACGAAGAAGAAAGGAAGCAGGAACTGCGGCAGCCTCACGAAGAGGCGCAGCAGGTACTGCGCTCTTTCGAAGAGGCGCAGCAGTTCCTGCGTCCTTTCTCGACGGTTATCTACTGGAAATCCGTAAAAAGAGGTTTTAAAGACGGTTTTAGAAATCGGTTTCAAAAGGTATTTTCGACATAAACCTTACAATTGATTACAATAATTAAAATACGATAAATAAAAGAGAGATTATACACCCTCAGACTTACATGTTGACGAAACGAGAAGGACTAAGATATCAATTAGTGATGCTCGACGCGAATGCAAAGAAAGTGCCCTCGTAAGAGGAAAACGATTAGATTAATTAAGTTGATTGATTGTGGAGTTGGTCAAATTGGTCGGTCATTCAAACGAGGCTGGTACTCAGAAGGATCCGAGCTTACGTGGTCGAATGTTCAAGCACGTAGACGCCAAAGAGTAAGAACAAAGGTCTAGAATGCAAAGGGAGAAGAGAAGGGCGGACACTCGCGTGAGAAATATGAGGAGCGAAGGCTCCTATTTATACTAATCACGTGAAGGAATTAGAGGTTCGGAGACTCTTTGGAAGTGAATCTCGGAAAGATATGAAAAAAATACGAAAA
The DNA here is from genome assembly GCF_048544455.1 of Silene latifolia. Taxonomy (NCBI): domain Eukaryota; kingdom Viridiplantae; phylum Streptophyta; class Magnoliopsida; order Caryophyllales; family Caryophyllaceae; genus Silene; species Silene latifolia. The sequence goes on along the minus strand of NC_133528.1, from coordinate 123,240,564 downwards.
TTACGCAAAAAAGGACCTGGGAAGAGGCGCAGCAGCCACTGCGTCTCTTGGAAGAGGCGCAGCACCTGCTGCGTCTGTTCCTAAGTGGTTTCCTCCTGCGGAAGAAAGATTTCCGTGTTTAAGTTATGGTAGGACGGAAATAATTCGGTTTTCCTTAATATCTTATGTGAATATTACGGGAAATTGTTTACCAAAAGATAAAAAGTGTGAAATATGGAATAGAAATATCCGGAACATTCCAGAGCATTCTGACCCGGGATTTAACGGTTATCAGAAAATAGAGACGGTTTTAGGCCCGGACTCCGAATGTACTCTAATTACTGTCAAAACGACCGTATCGGCGCGTAGATGACAACTAAGAGGTAGACATTAATATTTGAGCAATCACTTGACGATAATCTTACGAACTGTCACAAATCGTTCCGCGTACCAAACATGCGGCCTAATCATCACCGGGTGGTTTGCGAGAGGTGCAGAAATGAGGTATCTACACTGCCGCATTAATATTCTCATGAATTTTATGACATTTATTTCATATTAATAAAAAAAATGATTATACTGCTTCGTACAATTTGTGATTTATAACTTTTAGCTAACTTTTTTGAACTTGCTTAAATTTATAAATTTTAAGTGAAGAATATTAATATAAATATGATAAAGATAAAGTTTGATCTTTAATTTCTTCGGAGATAAAAAAAACTCAATTTTTATTTTTTTACAATATACTAATTAAAGGTCATAATGTAAAACAAGAAATTACACCACAATCTACTATTTCAATATGTCGATGACCAACACTCAAAATAGCACATTTGTTATTTAAATAGTGTAAAAACTCTAAAAATGCTAAAAAAAAATGTTCAATCTGTCGTTATCAAACAAAACCTAAGTTTCTGCATTTTTTTTTGTCATGTTCAACTTAATCTTTACGGGGTGTAAAAATGATGAAGTTCAGAAAGTAGCGGTTAGTTTTCTGTTAGTTAGATGGACTTTTCAAGAGAGAGATGAAAGCATTGCATTTTAGACTGTTTTATGTGTGAACCGAAGGGATTAAGTAGTGGGTAAATGTTGTTTCGAGTGGGAATGAGGTTGATTGCGACGAGTTGGTTGACTAAAGTTTTTCCTTAATAGTTCTAGAAAGGGGATAATAATTATGAGATAATAAAATTTGAAGAAAAAAAGGACAATGAAAATGAGATGGAGGTAGTAAGATTTATTTATGCAAAATGAATTAAATAGCAAAGTTCGTGTATATATATATAATATTCAAACTTATTCAGTTTACAAACATAGTACCCAAACACTTTGTTTGAGTATCTGAAATGGAGGTAGGGGAGGGGACGAGAAAAAGACTAGGAAGGGAAAGGGAGAGAGATAAGAGGAAAGATTGCTTCTTATACTTTTCTTTGTTGAAGGAGAAATAAATTGCCTTCGATAAGGGAGACGAGGATCCATATCATCTGGATTAAAGATTGGTGTTTCATGGAGGAGAATGTGATTTATGACTTCTTAGATGTAAAACGTGGCAGAAAGGTAGTGATAGTGGTAGTGGATTGGAGGTTGTTTCAAGTAGTAAGAACTAATCACAGTGGCTGATGTTTTATTTCGCGGTTAAATTAGTGGGGTGGAGGGAGAGTGCATTTGTAGACGGTGATGAGTTTAACGAGGATAGTGATAATAAATAAGGTTATTTATCAGAAAAATATCGCTTGCGTAAAAACATATAGGTAACATGAATAATAACAAGAAACCTCAAAAGATCATACTGATAAACCTGTATAGATAAATTTGAGAGACGTTTCGAAGACAAGGATCGATCTTTCAAGGGATGAGATTGTTTTAGATCATGTGTGTGAATAGGGAAGAAAAATAGGGGTTTGCGTGAAGGATTTTGTTTCAAATGAGAAGATGGGGGGCAAGACTATTGTTATAGAGGGGTGTCATAAGCAGCCCCAACCATGTAGTATTGCGTCGGAATTTGGTTCACATTCAAACGTATTTCTATAATTTGACCCGGAGATATAACATTCTAACTACCTCTAAATGTTTTTACATAATTACAATTTGATCTAGCAATGATTAAATTATGGTTGTTATTCGAAAGAAGGAGATTTGTTGCATCATTGAGTTGATTATGCAGATTACAGAGTATATATTATTGTTTTTCTTGACCAATTGAAAAACAAACATGTATTAATGAACAAATTCTAAAAACTATCAGTCTAAGTATCATATATATATATATATATATATATATATATATATATATATATATATATATATATATATATATATATATATATATATATATATAGAGAGAGAGAGAGAGAGAGAGAGAGAGAGAGAGAGAGAGAGAGAAGGGGTTCTTATAAGGTCTTCATACCTTATAAAGCCCTAAGTCTTTATAAGAGCCCTTGGATGAATGGATTGAAGGGATGAGATGAGGAGAGAGGGCGTGATTTTTAGAGCAAAAAAAAAGGAAAATGGTGATTGTGTGAGAGAGGGACCACTTTCACTGTTTATGTATCTTGCCTCCATATCAAATCCCGCGGACAATAGCAATAAACAAAGCCTCCTAAATCATTTTGCATGCTTCCCTCCTCTTTTCACCATTCAAAACCTCTCAACAAGCCAAACCCATGAAAATCATCAAAAAAACTTGAATAATTCTGCAAATCCATTATAAATCATCAAAAAGATTAAAGAAATTTCATTCCCACTGTTAACTACATCATCTTTCCATATAAAATTCATTCGCTTTGTTGAAAATAAATAATTTGTCATTGTTCATCACAAAAAGACGATCAAAATGACAGTCAGGGTTCGTGAAATCGATTATATGCAGATTGAAGTTGCCGTCGATGGTGAGTTCCGAATGTTCATTATTGTAGGTTGTAGTTATTTAATTTGTGTTCATTATTCTTAATACTGTTGTACTTTCATTGTGTTCATCATATTTGTTCTTTCATTTTGGTAGCTTGTTGTTGATCGAAAAAAATGATGGTAATTTAAAAGCTTCATCAAGTACGAATTATAACTTCAAAGGGGTTTTAGTAAAACTCTGACCCAAATATGTATAACTTCAATAATACAGTGTACACACGCAGTTCTTATATTCATCGTGTTATAACTCCAGAGGTTTTTTGTAAAACTCTTTGACAATTTCCTGCAGCTGTGGCTAAAGTTATACATTGTGCGTAATTCAAACCCTAAATTGTGCGTAAAAATCTTACTAAAGAACCAATTTTGATATAGTTATACAGGCTGTGGCTAGAGTTATACATTGTATCATTAGAGTTATTCAGACTGTGTATAGAGTTATACATTGTATGATTACAGTTATACACGTTTTGTACAGGAGTTATACAACACATCACTGCAGTTATCCATATATAGGTAAGAGTTATACAAGTTGTACAACACATCACATTCTGGATCTACAGTAATACACTCTAAAATGTATAAGTCTAGGCGTATAATGTATAACTCGTAGCATATAATGTATAACTCTTAGCATATACAAACAGTGTTTGGAGTTATACATTATATGCTAAGAGTTATACATTGTGTAGCTAGAGTTATACATCCTATGACTAGAGTTATACAGACTGTTCATAGAGTTATACATTAAATACATAGAGTTATACAGTCGTGTCTAGAGTTATACAAATTGTGTACAACGATTACACAACACATGACTCTAGATTATGAGATAGGCAAAATTTATTACAGTTATGAGTTATACATTCTGTGAAGTACAGTTATCCATATATAGGTAAGAGTTATACAAATTGTATGACTAGAGTTATACATTCTGGAACTACAGTAATACACTCTACAATGTATAACTCTAGGCATATAATGTATAACTCTTAGAATCTAATGTATAACTCTTAGCATATACAGACTGTGTTTGGAGTTATACAATCTATGCCTAGAGTTATACATTATATGCCAAGAGTTATACATTATATGCATAGAGTTATACATTAAATGCCTGCAGTTATACATTTTGTGCCCAGAGTTATACATGTTATTTGCATGTGTTTTTCTCCGTCATTGTTTTTTCTGTAATTATTTTTCGCTTAGTTTTTCTGCGTTTGTTAGTAAAACAAATTAAATAAAATAAAACAAAGAAGATGATGGAGAGGATAGTAAAACAAATCCACATTTACCATACATGAACTTAATTAATACATATAGATACATAAACTTAATGCATTGCTAAAAATACAGTTCTTAGATGTTCATATAGGGATGCATTCTCTTCTATGATATTCATCCTCTCCTCCTTTGCTATTTGGAGGTTTCGTTCCGCAGATGCAATATCTTCTAATAGCTGCATAATCTGCGGCTCTAACAGGCCATTTTTTTTGGCGTCCTTGAGTGCGATCTGAGCGTCCTCAAGGTAGCTCCTATACCTCCTCTCGATGTCCAGCAACCGGCGTATGAAACTCTTGTTGTACTCGGTCATAATGCATGTATTACGAATGGTATCATTCATTGTTGTTGAAGGAAGTTTGGAGTTTATTATTAGGTTTTAAAGATTTAGGGTTTGGAGTTTAGGGTGGAGATAGGGATATAATGGACTGGTTATTGAGATAGTGGAATGAATTTATAATTAGTAATGTGTCCTTTGAGTTGCCATATCCCTGCTTCAAAATCTTATAACTCTTCCCATTCCATATATTGTGCCGTTTCATTAAATGTATAACTCTTAGAATATAAAGTATGACTAGAGTTATGCATTATATACCTAGAGTTATACATTATTTGCTAAGAGTTATACATTGTGTAGAATGAGTTATACATCTTACAGTCTCCGCCTAGAGTTATACATTGTGTATCTAGAGTTATACATCGTATGACTAGAGTTATACAGACTGTGCCTAGAGTTATACATTGAATGACTAGAATTATAAATACTGTAACTAGACTTATACATTATCTCGACTACGATTATACATTATGTGCCCGTAGTTATACATTGTATGACTAGAGTTATACAAACTGTGACTAGACTTATACATTGTATGACTAGAGTTATACAGTATCTACCTAGAGTTATACAGAGTGTGATATGGTAAGAGTTATACATTGTGTAGAATGAGTTATAAATCTTACAGTCTCTGCCTAGAGTTATACATTGTGTAGCTAGAGTTATACATCCTATGACTAGAGTTATACAGACTGTGCCTAGAGTTATACATTGTGACTAGAGTTATACATTGAATGACTAGAATTATAAATACTGTGATTAGAGTTATACATTATCTCGACTACGATTATACATTCTGTGCCCGAGTTAGACAAAGTGTGACTAGGGTTATACATTAAATGACTAGAGTTATACATTGTATGACTAGAGTTATACATCCTGTGACTAGAGTTATACATTGTATGACTAGAGTTATACAGTATCTACCTAGAGTTATACAGAGAGTGACTATAGTTATACATGATATGGTAAGAGTTATACATTATATACCCAAAGTTATACAGTCTGTGCCCAGAGGTATACAGTCTGTGCATAGAGTTATACAAAGATATGTGTAAAGTTATGTATTTCTTAATCATTTCATGGATGTTTGATTCTCGCTCGGATGGTCGCAAGGCAAATGAAACGAGTATTGTAAGCATTTGGCAGCGGAGTTTACACCTTGTGTAGGGCAACAATTCTTTGAAATCGACGAGGCAGTGACATTCTATAAAGTTTATGCATTGGCGACCGGGTTTGATGTTCGGAAGTACTCGACGAAAAAATGGCGACACGGTGAAATGCAGACAAAGTTGCTGGTTTGCAACAGAGAGGGATTCACATATGTCCCAAAAGGAGAGGTAGTAAATAAAAAAAATGAGTCCGGGATTAGGGAAGAAGGAATGCAATGGGGAAAAAGAACTGCGAACCAGAGGAAATATACAGTTAAGAGGGTAGGGTGTAAAGCACATGTCAGGCTATTTATGAAGAATGGAGTACTAGTAATTGACCGATTCCACATGGGGCATAATCACGAGCTTGTATCGAGTGAGGATCGTCAGTTTCAAAAGATGTCGCGGAACATAGAAGATTTTCACAAGTACTTGATAATGTACAACTCAAGGGTTAGTTTACTATTAAACAAACATCCACTAATTGAATGGCAAACTTCTAAAGTTATTCACCGAGATGATAGAGTTATGTAAACCTAAAAGTTATAAATAATAAGAAGTTGCATAATCAATCAATGGAGTTATGCATATGTTTCAAGAAGTTATAAAAATAGCTGAAAGAGTTATAGTTGAGGAATTCTTGGTTATTAATCAAAGATCGATAAGGATTTGTTGTCCACTGCAGTTGAGAATAGGAGCAACTAGGACGTACAACATGTGTAAGGAGTTCGTAAACGGGTTCGAGAACATTGGTGCATCCTTAACTGATTTTAAGAACTTCCACCGAGATGTGAAGTGCTTCATCCATAAATGGGACGGTCAATTGTTCATTGACCGGTTCAAGAATATGGCACAAAATAGGCAGGGGTTTTATTTTGATTATGAAGTTGACAAGGATAACACCTTGAAGCGCAATATGGGTGACGAATCGCTAGAAGGAACTACTCCGTTTTTGGAGATGCGGTGTCGTACGACCCAACATACTCAACAAACAAGTACGATATGATTTTCACGCCATTCACCGGCATAAATCACCATAAGCGATCGGTGACATTCTGTGGGGCATTGATTGCCCATGAAGACCATGAATCCTTCCGGGGTTTTCAACGAGGTTTTTGAATGCTATGGGAGGAAAGGAACCCAAGTACATTATCACAGATCAGTGTCCGGGCATTATTAAGGCCGTACCCCTTGCCTTCAAGACTGCACGACACCGATTTTGCATGTGGCATATAATGAACAAGGTGCCATCAAAGGTCGGGGTGACAAGGGAGGATTATAAGGAGTTCGTTCAGAAATTGAACAACATTATATGGGACGACAACATAGAAGCATTTACTTTGACGCTAGGTGGGCAAAAATAATGGAAGCGCATGGTCTTGTGAACGAAGAGTGGTTTACTGAAGCGTACGATAAAAGGAGCCAATGGGTGATGGCCCATTGCAGGGACTTGAACATGGGTGGTGTAATGAGGACAACCCGGAGATCGAGAGCAAAGAATAGTTTTTTTAAGAAGTTCGAGCGAAGTCGCACGTTAGTGGAGTTTTGGATGCGTTTTGAAAGAGCTATGGACCATCAACGACATACGCAGAAGAGACTTGACCATGAAAACCGACACTCAACACCGGCAATGGGGACGCATTTACCCATAGAGGAATATGCGTCGGATGTTTATACCCGTGAGGTTTTCAAGGAATTCCAACTAGAGGCCATTTGCTCAATCGATACATGTAAGAGTGTCGGCTATGCTGAAGTCGATGGAGTTGAAGTGACTGTCGTAAAGGATTCAATCAGACAGAAAAGTTTCAACGTCGAGTACAACCCAGGTAACAACATTTTGGCATCAACTTTATGTGGTAGTTGACTGAAGTTGCTAGATATAGTGCCAAAGTTACATTGTCTGAACATAGGAGTTATACAATTGTTCAGTGAAATGCAGTTATCTGCTGTATAAATCTGACAACAATTTGAATAACTTAAGTTTTATGAATGTATAACTTTTCTTATTATATGCATAACTCTACTTGCAGAATGTATAACTCTTGTTGACATATGTATAACTCTACTTTCAGAATAACACTAGAAATTCAATTTTTCATTGAACTGTTGTCATTTGTAGTATAACTCTGATTACATTTTGAATAACTTTAGCTTTCAGAATGTATAACTCTTGTTGCCATATGTATAACTCTACTTTCAGAATAACATTAGAATTTATTCAATTTTTCACTGAACTGTTGTCATTTGTAGTATAACTCTGATTACATTTTGAATAACTTTAGTTTTCAGAATGTATAACTCTTGTTGCCATATGTATAACTCTACGTGATAATGTTTAACTCTTATTATTATATGTATAAGACTACTAACGGCATAATTTAATTGGATTACAGGGACACTTGCTACACAGTGTAGCTGTATGATGTTTGAAAGGATGGGATTTGTATGCCGACATATAGTATGGATTTTGTCGGCTAACGGCATGAAGACAATTCCAGTTGATTACGTTTCTACAAGATGGAGAAAGGATGCATTGCAATTCAGATTATCAGAATGTGATGGTGAACAAATGGAAACAAATAGTAGCGCTGATGCAAAAGAAGTTGCGATGGTGAAGTTGTGGTCAGAAGTTCATGCAACCATTGGTTTACTTCGTGGCACGAGTGAGACTGAAGTTATGAAATTAAGCTCGTTAATTAGAGAGTTCAAGGAGAAACTTTTACCGTACAAGAAGGATTTAACAAAGCAGCAAGAATTTGAGCAAATCCTTGGTTGCTCGGCCAGTGACGAGGTAACGATACTTCCACCAAAACAATCGAAAAACAAAGGCAGCGGTAAAAGAATGGTGTCAGCTAAGGCTAAAGCCATTGCCTTGGCTTCTAAGCCAAAGCGCATGTGTAATAACTGTAAACAAATGGCACACCACGATAAACGGAACTGCCCTAACCCATTCTCTGAGCATCCACCGTCTTCACCAACATCTGAAGGAGTAGAAGAAGAAGAAGAAGAAGAAGAAGAAGAAGAAGAAGAAGAAGAAGAAGAAGAAGAAGAAGAAGAAGAAGAAGAAGAAGAAGACGAAGACAACGAAGAATAGAGAAACATAACATGCTGTAGTAGTAGGCAGTAGAAAAATACCTCCGTCTCAACAAATTATTTACAATCTTTTTTTCTTTAAAAGGTAAAAAATCTGGTGAGACGGAAGGGGTATTTAATAGCTAGCTTTTGTCTATTTTGAAGGGGGATTGCACCTTCCAGAATGTATAACTTCAGTAATATGGTGTGTGAAATTTCAAGCTAATGTTGTATAACTCTTTAAGAACGAATTATAAGTCCAGTGGCTTTAAGTAAAACTCTTACCTATATATGGATAACTGTATTTCACAGAATGTATAACTCTTGTACCCAATTTGTATAACTCTTGTTATTTTTTGAAAAACTCATAACTGTCTAATAAAATATTCCTTTTACATAATCATAGCTGATCATATGTTGTATAACTCTTGTACACAGTTTGTAGAACTCTTGATGTTTTTTGTATAACTCTTAGCTGTCTAATAAATTTTGCCTTTTTTTCATAACTACAGACATGTGTTGTATAACTCCTGTACATAATTTGTATAACTTTAGTTCATAGAGTGTATAACTCTAACACTTATCTGTAAAACTTGGATTTTCATTATGACTGACCAAGATGATATAGTAACAATATATTCCAAAAAGTTGTCTAAGTTGTTAAGGAGTTTCTTGATAACATACTAGAGTTGCAAAAAAAGAGAATACAGAATGAAAGGAAATACATTCTATTTTTTCGCAGGTTTTTTATCTCCTCTCCGCGCTACTTTCCGTCTGGCTTCTACTTGCTTCAGGATCTGTAATTTCTCGCCAATGAAACCGTTGACCTTGTCCAGAACTCCTTCCTTGATGATGTTCATGTCAGCTAGGAGAAGCGTCGTTGCCAACTGGATCACCAAATATCGACGGTTCACCTTCCTCTCGAGATCAACGTGACCAAAACTTTCACCCTCGTACATTAACATGTGCATCATGGCGAACAAGCCGACTCGGTGTCGTTTATCGTTTGCGATGCCAGCAAACCGGATCTGACGGAATCGAACGCCGTCGTCTTTCCCTCTGTTCTTCGTGTTGTCCCTAGACTCCACGTAGTCGCTCATGAGGCTCGCCTGGCAGAGACAAGAACGTCAAAAAGTGAAATTGTAAAAGCGGTGACAACACTTTTTAGTTGAACATAATTACAAATTACTTCCACTTACAATAACGTGACATGCTTTGCATATCTCCGATTGCCGCGGACTTGAATAGTACTTATTGTCCAGAAGATCAATCGTCCTAGAATTAAAGTTGAAACACACACATGCATAATGGGCTTCAATCTTAATGGGTACGAAGATTAAATCAGCCTTCAAGCTGAAATCATCCCCACGATCGGTTCGGAAGACGTCCCACGTATTGTACAACCTATCGGTGTCCGGTGTTTGTTGGACGGGGTTTCGTACAAGGCTCAAGATTATTTCTGTTCAAGTAGCAAGATATATGTGTGAGGATACCAAAGTGGAGTTATAGGGGTTGTGCATTGGAGTTGTACAAAGAACTCTTATAGCATAATGAAAAATGCCTAAGTTCATACTGGTTGTTAATAACTATTCAAAACGAAATGTTTAACTCCAGGGAGGGTATGTATAACTTTAGACTCATTTTCCACTGTGAAAGTTTTAAAGAGGGTATGTGCAACTCTTATAACATATTAAAGGATTGATTAGGACCATACCATATGACGGATACCGAAGAAAGACGAACGAAAAATCGCGCAATCCTGTGCCTCCAATCGATTAAGTAACAAGGACCAACACTCAATCACTTTTTCATCCATTGGCGTCTCAGGGAGCATAGAAAACATTTGCAACCTATTAATTGTTCCGTGCCGGCCATAACTCACAAGTGGTTCACCGTAGTTCGAGACAAAGTGTTAGTCGAGCTATAACGTATACTAAATGGGAAGGTAATCGCTATTAAAATGATCGCATCACTTCACCGATGAAATGTATAATCTGCTTTTTAGGAGTGTGTAACTCCATTAACGATATATATAACTTCGGTGATGAAACATATAACTCCATGTATTACTCTAGGTATAACTCCGGGCCTCTAATGTATAACTCCAAAGCATATATTGTACAACTCGAGCATATCTTTGTAAAACTCTACGCAAAATAATGTAGTATTCCGGTAAACCAATGTGTCTATATTGATAAAACTTAATATGATAAAACGTTAGGATTTCGAGATGACTTACTCATTTGGAAATTTGTAGTCATCAAGGAAAACGTAATCAGCCACTTGTTTGCGATACACCAGGATATCCCTAGTTAATGCCTTGTTCATCTTCAGCATCTTGGAGACCACTGTAAGGTCGGCGTCTGGTTCCTTGCAATATGTGGTGCAACTAAGGCCATCGCCCTTACCCCGGGAGCGGCTATTAACAGCTGAGAGGGCCCGACTAGACGGCGTCCGGCCCAGGGCTACTTTGGAAGGTGGAGTCTGATACGTTGAACTGACTTTAGAACAAGGTCGTTTAGAAGAACTGTTCTCTCCGGCGATTCCAACACCTCTCTTCCTTCCACTTGTGTTGCCGGCTATCCTCTGTTTATCACGTGCCTCCTCCATTTCACGGTCTTTAAGCTCCTTAAAAGTCATACCCTGGATAACACATCTTCCCTCTCCAAGTTAATGTCACTGAGGACAAGGGTTGCAGCAATTTCCGCTCGCATGAGGTCATTGCTTTCCTTAGTCCCTAAGGTACGGTCGAATGGCTCTCCATGGTACAAAGAACATATGAACCATGACGTACATGCACCACGATCATTGTCGGTATGTCCTGTTCCCCGCCCGATTGAATTTAATGTTGACAAAAGGAAACCCTTCAACTTTCTTCCCTTTGTCGAGCCCTTTGTAGGCCATATACTTTCCCATTGCATCGGCCTGGCGGAAGTTAGGCAAGGCGTTTAAAATTGGAAGACCAATTAACAAAACAATGGAGCCGATAATTAATATAGTCACCAGTTTTATAAGACTTACGATGTCTACGCGCAATCCCTCCGTACGGTAATTTCAGAAGATCGTCCTCATAAGAACGATTATCAAGGTACTCGATCTGCTCGGAGAGGAAATTTATGCAAATGCAAGAGTAATAATCTTGATCGCCATCACACGGACGAAAACCTACAAACATGCACCAAAAATCTAAGAGTTATGAAACATAATTAGCAGATTAGAGGCGTACATATTGTGCGTAGTTGGAATTATACATTCTATGATTAGAGTTATACATTATATGTGTAGAGTTGTACATTCAATTTCTAGAGTTATACAAAGATATTCTTGCGAGTTGTACATTATGTGCGAAGCGGATGCCTGGAGTTATACATTATATTGTATATGCTTAAAGTTATACATTATATGCCTAGAGTTATGGAGTGAAGTTAGCCACTCATCAAAACTCGAGCATATCTTTGTATAACTCTAGACAAATAATGTATAACTTCAGCCCTAGAACGTATAACTCTAGTCATTCTGAAAGCTAGAGTTATATAATGTATAACTCTTGCCATATGATGTACAACTCTAAGCATATCTTTGAAAGCTAGAGTTATATAATGTATAACTCTCGCCATATATTGTATAACTCTAGACAAATAATGTATAACTTCAGTCCTAGAACGTATAACTATAGTCATTCTGAAAGCTAGAGTTATATAATGTATAACTCTTGCCATAGGATGTACAACTCTAAGCATATCTTTGTTAAACTCTAGAAAAATAATGTAGTATTCCATTGTAAATGTCTCTATATTGATATCCGAGCTCACCATATCAGAGTCCAGTTGGAATGGACTAGAACACGACTCTTGCCACATGTCCCACGAGGCACAAAAGCCTTCAGAATTATCAACAACCAAGTTTTTCTTCCTGCCTTGCCACATTGCAATTGCTAGGTCCTATAAAAATGATAGACGGGGTTGGCGGCTTGTATCACAAGTTACGTACGCTTTTGTCACAAAATAACTTGCGGAGTTCGAGCACACTTACAGCGTGACCTAGGCCAAAGAAACAGCGTGAACTTGAAACAGCTGCAGTGTTCGCGTGCGTAAGCTAATTGAGTAGTACAGACCAGCAGTCGATGACGTTGGCCAAAATCTGAACCCCGGGCATCAACGACTGGAGATCAATACGCGTTATGCAGTTTGGTGTGGGATATGTGACCAATTGTTCCCTACAAAGGATTAGAAAAATTGAGACACGCAAAGAAGGGAAAAGATTCATGGGTTGTTTGACTGTCGTATTGAAATATAGGTAAAACTTATCTTCTACTTACACTTTCTTATGGTCGTGGAATTGATCGAAGACATAATCCATTACATCCTTCCTCACCCTGAACACCGTCCTGAAACGTTCCTTGTTAAATCGCAACCACTGTGAGCATACGTGCTGGTCAGGTTCGGGTGCCCCGCAATCGTGAGAACACCCTAGGTTCTCAGGTACAATGTCCATACACGGAAGGGGGGCAGTTAAATGCAATAAGAAAGGATGGTGGATCATGTCACATCGCGGCACATAAATAGGGGTGGGAGTGGTGCAACCGCTCAACCCTAGCACCATCGATTTCAACTGCGCCAACCTTCTTTGGCAGCACCAATCGTTCGCTCCTCAACCCCGGCAAATGCCTCATTCAAATCTGCCGTGCTCATGAAAGTCAGCGGGATTTGATTTCCACTCCATTCCGTTGAAGGATTCCCCGGGGTGATCTCCGCACCATCGACGACATCTACGTTTACACCCCCATTGTTAGAATGTTGTTCAACATTCTCAATTACATCCTTTTTAACAAAGTGGCTTGAATGAAAAATAATAAAATTAAACACCAAACGTATAACTCTGGCCATAAAATGTATAACTGTGAGCATAGAATGTATATCTCTCGGCCATAAAATGTATAACCGTAAGCATATACACTATAATGTATAACTCCAGAATAACTCCGGTATAACTCTAGCTATACCTCCAGCTATCTAAGGTATAACTACAAAGCATATATTGTATAACTCTAGTCATATATCTTTGTATAACCGTAGTCATATATTGGTTAGGAGTTGTACCAACCTAGGCCGTTGCGGTGGCACTACGATTCTGAAGGCCTCAACATAAGTTTCAACAAAGTTATACTTTATCAACTTAGAGTTATACACGACCAATAAAAAGAAAAATACGATTGTAACAAAAGTATTTAGCGCAGATTAACAAACTTACCTCGCCACCAGGACCACTCCCGTCGCCGAAGTCCACATAAAGCTTCCTTCATTTCAGCAGTAGAAAACATACACTCCATCAATTCTTGTGTCTCCAAACCCAATTCTGGGACCGTAGATTTTTCCATCTCCTTATCTGACGGTTTATTGTCTGACAATCTTTCAACATTTTCTTGCAATCCCTCCCCATGAACTTGCTCATGCACCTCATCACCTACCACGGGCCGAGATTCAGCATCCTCTGACGGTCCGTCAGCTTGGCCTACAATGTCTGCTGCTCTTTCATGGTCAATGTCTGACAATCTTCCAACATTTTCAGCATACATGTTCAATTCCTCCCCATGAACATGCTCATGCCCCTCATCACCTGCCCAGGGGCGAACCTCATCGTCCTTTGACCGTCCGTAAGTTTCGTCAATTTCTTCCTCGGTGTAATTCGCCTCCAACAACAGTTCTCTGACAGTTGGGCCGGGGGTGCACAAAACTTGATCCTCTAACCCTGGGCTAGCAGGTGACAACGGCTTAGAAACTTCTGTATCACCTCCCACTTCCTCCATAATTTTTGACCAAGAAACTGCAACTGATTTCGTTGGCGTGTCGGCTTTGACGGACTCTCGACACGGCTCAACACGGGGGTTACCACCCCTGCCACCCCCATCATTGGCGAGACTAGAAAGAACTTCACTTATTTGCCGCGTAGATGCATCGATTCCGTCAGATTTTTTGGGAGGCTCGGTAACTACCTCTCCAAATGCAGGAGCGTTACCAACAGAAACCTTCACCTTTCTCGCAACTGCTCCTTTCAAATGACGTACTTTTGAATCTTTTCACCCTCAAAGAATTCTTGAGAGGGTGACTAGGATTTAGGCCCGTCGGATCACTAGTTCTGACTTTGATCCTTGCGGTTGCATCTGCGTACCATGAATAGAACACAATAGCGTTCCTTTGCATTTGTAGATAAAGCTCGTGAGTAGACTGCATTCAAGAAGTACAGTAAGTTAGTTATATTATAATAGATGCGTACGTTCAGCTGAACCAGAATCCATCTGCAGAAATATATAATAGTTTGAACTTACATCGACACCTAACTTTCAATTCCCGGTCATCCTCGACACTGCTTTGGTAGTTCTATCTCGAATGAACTTCTTCTCGAAGTTGAGCGGAAAGAGGGGGTGGGGAGCTGATAGCAACATAGTTTGGGTTCACGCGGGTCGCTGAGGCTGCTACTGTCCACACTCCTTCCATAAGAGGGGTCTTGAAGGCACCTCGGATACCTGGTCTTAGACAAGGTTAAAGTACCCAATCCCCCTTGACCCACCTCAAATTTTACCCTCTCTACAAGCGAAGCTTCATCCCAATGCTTAATCAATGGTAAATCGTGGCGGCACGGCTTACCCTTGTAATCATATCGCTGAAAGTAGCTTATCATGAGGAACGGGATACACCCGTTCAACATTGTTACCCCCTTTTACGCCTAACCCCGCTTTCACCATCATGTCCAAAATATAAGAGCACCAAATCAAAATGCGGGATGGCTTTAGGATCTTCTACATCCCTTAACACTTCCAATCTATCCCGCTGTTTGGGGTGGGTGCGAGAATGAAGACATACGAAACAAAACAAATAGGCGGCAAAATTGATCGTCCGCCTCCTCATACTCCGTGTTGCTTGTAAACTTTCCCTAAGGGTATTGCACTATTCCCTTTGGCCACCCCGTACGCTTGCCCATTTTGTCCTTCACTCCTTATTCTCGGGATCGTTGGACCCCTTCTCGAGCTCACAGGGCACCAAAGGGAGAGGGTTGGGTCCGAAAGGTAACAAGAAAAAGCATCATGCACGTTATGCTTACTGATCATAAACTCCTTCTTCCGCGAAGCCCTGAACACATATGACCCGTCGAGAAGGACTCCAAGAACAGTGAACGTGTGCAAGTGGGAAGCTGCTAATCTTGAGCTCCAAAAGGCCACCAAACCCAATTTTCTTAACAGCGGACACCTGATCCTCATTAAGCTTTTCAATGAGAGAGACAAGTCTTTGAGGTCGACACGAAACCGTGATTTCATGCACCCTCTTTACCCTTGGCTTGACCTCAACCATCCGGGAAAAGCAAGGACAACACACAAAATTAGACATATTGTAGTTGCAATTAGAGATATTTGGAACAAAGAAATAGACATACTTGTGAATTAAAGTAATACAATAGATAGTCGAGTTATACAAAATATAAGTAAAGTTATACATTCGATAATAGAGTTAATCGAAAAATATCAAGAGTTATACATTCTGACAAAAAAATTTATTCAAAATGAAATCGAGTTATACAACAAATGACAACATTATAAAAAGGTCAAACTTTGAACCCGGGAATCGCTCCCTTCTCGGTACTTGGTGCATCATCCATCTGTAGTGACAAACAAAAAGGGATTCAAATTAACGATGCAAGATTATACATATACATATAATCTGTAGCTGACAAACAAAAGAAGAGGTAATCAGGAGAGTTATACAGAATAACAGTACAGTTTGACCTATTATTAAAATGTATAACTTCAAGTATATACTGTGTAACTCTAGGCATATCCTGCATAACTCTAGGCCATATATTGTATAACTCCAGTTATACATTATGACAGCAGAAGTTATTCAACATGTAATCAGAGTTATACAACAAATGACTGCAATATAATGTATAACTCTAGCAATAAAAAGTATAACTCCGGCCATATAATGTATAACTCTGGCCATACAATGTATAACTCGTAAGTATATACAAGATAAACACTAGCAATATAAAGTATAACTCGCAATATAAAGTATAACTCGGCCAAATAATGTATAACTCGGCCATATATTGTATAACTCGATTATACATTATGACAAAGCAGGTTATTCAACATGTAATCAGAGTTATACAACAAATGACTGCAATAGAATGTATAACTCTAGCAATATAAGTATAACTCCGGCCATATAATGTATAACTCTGGCCATACAATGTATAACTCGTAAGTATATACAAGATAACTCTAGCAATATAAAGTATAACTCGGCAATATAAAGTATAACTCGGCCATACAATGTATAATCAAGCATATGCGATAATCTATAACTCCAGAATAACTCCGGTATAGCTCTAGGTATAATTCCAGGCATCTAATGTATAACTCCAAAGTATAAATTGTATAACTCTAGCTATACATTGTATAAATTCAGGTATAAATAGTGTAACTGTAGGCATATATTGTATAACTCTATGCATGGAAACTAATTAGAAGTATAGTTATACATATAACAATTAGAGTTTGATATTATGAAAAAGGAGTTGGTCACAGAATCAAAAGAGCTATACATCTAGAACCCAGAGTTATACAGCTAGATACCAGAGTTCTACATATTGCGTACTAAAGTTATACATCTAGTAACCAGAGTTTTACATTAAGTAACCAGAGTTATACACATTGAGTACTAAAGTTATACATCTAGTAAGCAGAGTTAGACATCTAGTAACGTATAAATCAAAATCAAAACTTTTAACCTGGATATCAACTCCCGTGTCAATACTTTCTACAACATCCATCTCAGATGACAAACAATTGGGATTAGAGTTATACAGATATTTAATTGAAGTTACACATCATTCTATAAGAGTTATACCAACAAGACGAGATTTTTTACCTTCGATTTAGATTTCTTGGAAGATTTCTTGGCATTTTTCTTGGCAAAAACCATTGTTAATTATCAAATGACCTCGAATTTGATCTCGCACAACCATAATTAACAATTGGACAAATCAACATCAAAGAAACCCATAATTGAAGATTGAAAAATCAAATGTACTCTTTTTATGATAGTTTAACAAAGGCGATAATTAACAAAAAACAAACTACAAATCACTAAATAAGGAATGGAAAAAATACCTTATAAAAAATGGAGACATGCGAGTTTGCAGACGAGTTGGAATTAATTTGTAGTGATGAAAATGGCGTTTGTTAGGATGGAGTTAATTGGTAGTGATGAAAATGGAGTTATCAGAATTGTGAGGAAAGAAGAGGAAGACGAAATGACAGGAAATAGAGGGAAAAATACCCGCAAGTTGTTTTGAATTGTCTAGAAAATGAGGAGGGAAATGATCATAGACTGATGGACAAACAGTGTAGCATGCATGGGTTAGTGGGTAAGAGGAGAGAGGTAAATCAAAAATATTAGTTTAATGGGGTTTAGTGGGGTTTGACTGCGAAATCGTGGTCATTCGTTTGATTGATCCAACCGTCCACATTAGGACTTATGGACTTAATATATCTAAGGACCTTAGTTGATCTCTTCTCTATATATATATATAATATATAATATATATATATATATATATATATATATATATATATAAACTTCATATTGGTTTTATTTTCCTAAAAAAAAAGTATTTTATTAATCAAACACCCTTTTATTCATATGTCAATATTATGTTAATGGGAATTATTTGTTGATTATGCGGCATACATAAAATCTTAGACATGAACGATGTACTATATGTCTATATTCCATTTTATTGAGAAATTTATCACACATTATTTTACTATCCGTGCAATGCACGGGCAAGAAAACTAGTTCTAACTGATCCCGTCTTTGGTCTTAGAGTAAGGCCCTGTTCTTTCTGACTTTTTAGAGCTGAACTGATTTGAGCCGGATCAATCGAATGGAGCTGAGCCGAATCGAATCGAATGGAGCCGAATGAATCGAATCAATAATAGAAATGAGCTAATTAGAGCTGAATTGAACTGAAGTAATATTAATATTATTATTAATATTAATACTAATACTAAATATAATAATAATAATAATAATAATAATAATAATAATAATAATATTATTATTATTATTATTATTATTATTATTATTATTATTATTATTATTATTATTATTATTATTATTACTACTACTATTTTTTTTATAAAAACGCAGATTATTATTACTATTACTACTACTACTACTACTACTACTACTACTACTACTACTACTACTACTACTACTACTACTACTACTACTATAACAAGAAGAAGAACATTTACTAAATTAAGATTAATACTAGTAATTATACTAATTTGAGTGATTAACTAGCTTAGGTAGCCACCATGAACCACAGTACACCATTAATTTTATTAGGTGAAATAATAGAGCACCGATTTGCTAGAATGTTGTTCAAAGTCTAGCCATATATCATCCTGATTTGAGTGATTAGGTAGCCACCACGAAGCAACAACAACCCTAATTTTATTAATTAGATAAATAAAATCGCCAGGCGGCCCTAATTTCATCTTTAACCAATAAATAAAATTTGATTGATTAATTAAAACTCAACAAATAATATTAATAATTGATAAACAAGTAAATTAATTTATTATTTGATAAATTAGAATCTTTCTTATAAGTTTTAAATCATTTGAGCAATTAAATTAAGTTTTAGGGAAAAATATTGATTCAAGAGTCCATTTGGTTCAGTTTTAGGTGAAAAAGGTACAAACTAGAACGTTTATGAAAAAGTCTATGTGAAAGATTAAAGTTCGTATATGAAAAAACAATTAGGTATTAATAATAGTAATATTAAAATTAACAATGTTATTAATAATATTATTAATAATTAATATTCGTATTCATATTCATTTAATAATAATATTATTAATTTTATTAATATGAATATTATTGATTTTAATAACTATAATATTCAAAATGATAACAATAATGAGGATCATTAATTAATAATAAATTAATGATAATAATAATAATAATAATAAAATAATTATAATAAAATAATAATAATAATAATAATAATAATAAATAAATAAATAAATAAATAAATAAATAATATTAAAAATATTAATAAAAACTATTAAGTTTAAGTTGTGCAAAATTGAAATGGCCTGAATTTAGTGGAATCAATCAATCAATCGAAATTTGAATCAATAGAATAAGTGAAATTTGAGCTGAATAATAGAAATTGAAAATTTGAATAGAATGAAATTTGAATCAAGTGAAAAATGAAAATAAGCGAAAAACAAGCGCCTAAGTGGTAATCCGATCCGCGAGTTCACAGGTCCAGTTTCGAATAGTGAATACCTCTAGTTCCAGCCGTATCGTTTCCCTTCATATTGCTCTTAAGGATTGTCAAAGCAGGCCCATTATTTAGGAAACGGACACAATTGAAACTTCACTAGGCTGTGGGCTTTGGAAAGAATTATTAGTTGATTAAATCGCAAAACAATGGTTTCGTTGGGCCTCTCCAACAGAAAAACAACAATGGTTTGTAATCAAATTAAACTAAAAATTAACAATAACTCTTCTATAGGACGAGCCCAATAACAAAAAACCGCCCAAATTAGTTGAACAAATTACATAAAAAGGAAAAAAAATGAAAGGTTTCTTAGTCTCAGAATATCAACCAAACACACATACACGGTTACCACGGCCACCACAACACCACTGCATCACCACCACCACTGACTCTGACGCGTCTCCCACCAACTGATTGTCGTCTCCCACCAACCATAACACAGCAAGAAAACCAACCACGTCACCAACAAACCGAGTTTGGATTCGACTTTGAAAGCTTCAGATTTCAATGAAAATTCCGTTCATCTAACTCAGCTTACTTTTGATAACAAATTGTCTTTACTTGAATACTCAATGTTTTAACTTGAAAACTTTGATTTGTAAGTTACTTTTTTTTTTAACTTATTTCAAAACAAATATTTTTAACTTCAAAACTAAAAAATTTATTTTGAAAATTCATACATCATGATTAATTGATTGGTAGCTTCGTCTTTAACCTTCTTGAAGTAGGATTTTAGTTTAATTACTTGTAGTTTTAAGTCTAACGAGTTCATCTTCCAAGACATTTGCTTTGTCTTTCTTAGTATGAACTAGTTTTCACACCCGTGCATAATCCACGGGGTTAGATAAGGATGACTATTCAAAAGTGAGTTATTACTACTTAGCAAAAATATAGATCATGGTCAAGTTGAGAAAGAGTTGTATTCATATAATTTGGCACAAATTCTTCCTTGTGACGGAGATACCCGTCGCAAACTTGCGACGGGTCAATTACATACCATATTAATCACAGGTCGGGAAACACGAAAGGGACAACGCACTGTTGCTCATTTATGGCGTTTTGTACGTATGTGTACTTGGCACATTATTTATTGTCAATTATTTGCAATAAGTCCTTCTTGCTTTTAGTGACATATATCTCTCATAAATGCAAGTCTTCTGCGTCTTCTTCTTCACTTCAATATTGTTTCATTTGTAAGAAAGCAAAAAAAAAAAAAAAAAAAAAAATCCCATTCATTGCTCTTTATTGTTCAAAATTATATATGCGTCTTACAATCAATTATCAAAATTTACATTCTTAATATCTAAAAAAACTTGCGATAAAAAAAATGCCTGACGAAAATGGAGCCTTAATTGACGTTATGATGGTGGACGAAGATGATGATGTCATCATAATTCATGGAGGGTTGACGAATAATAGTAAATGTATGTATAATTAGGATGTTTATGTTGTGTAGAACTTATAGCTTATTATCATTCCCATTATTAGGGCACAAATCCAATTACAACTTATACTTTATAACTAGTTGAGTCAGAAAATCAAAAATTACAATAGAATGGTTACAATTTTTTCTCCAATCTTTATCAACTTTTACTGCTATTGTCAGACTGTCAACACTGCATTACAACATATTCTAAAATTACAACAGAATGTTTACATTTTTTTTAGTGTCACCATGTCAACTACATTACTTCAGTTCATATAATTGTACAAGTCGTTTGTATTTTTCACAAAGGTGTTTACTTTTAGGGCAAATGTCAACTGTCAACTAGAGTAAGGCATATAATGTAAAATGCAGTTGTTGTGTTGTATTTTATTGATGTCTATACTTTTCTAATGTGATCCTCTTAACTTGATTATGTCATTTCATATAAATGCATATGTTGGTGGGTTTTTCAGAAAGGTCTACACTTTTAGGACAAATATTACCTTCTCAACTATAGTAAGGCATATAATTTATTACACTTCTTGTTTAGTATTGTATTGATGTCTGTATTTTTTGGGCAAATGTCACCCTGTCCACTAGACTATCTCAGTTTGCACTTGTTGTCTAGTATTGTATTGATGTCTATACTTGTTGGGCAAATGTCACCCTGTCAATGAGACTATCTCAGTTTGCACTTATTGTTTTCTACTATATTGATGTCTATACTTTTTGGGCAAATGTCACCCTGTCAACTTCACTATCTAAGTTCATTTAAATGCACTTGTTGTTTTGTATTTTATTAATGTCCATCCTTTTATTATCTAATGTGACCCTGTCAACTTCCATAGGTACTGATTATTCGAAGTCACTGTCGAGGATGACAACAGAAAAATGGGAAGAGATCTACGAGATGTATCGAAAACACTCACATGCAGTTGGTTTCAGCATTAGGAAAGGAACTTCTCGTAGAGCAAACGGGCCTGGCACACCCGAAGTCGAGAGATACTTTGTATGCTCATGTGAAGGAAAACATGGGAATGGTTTACCTCCTATTGCTATGAACTAATCTAGGAATGCCGCAATCATGCGGTGCGAATGCAGAGCTGGCCTAAGGTCGCAACTAAATGAGGATGGGCAGTGGGAGGTATTGCAACATATCACAGTACACAACCATGCATTGACCCCCACGCAGTGGCAGTAGCATCACCGATCTGAAAGGCGAATAAGCGATGCCGAGGCAGAGTCTATATAAGGGCTCTGACAGAAGCGTTAGTCCGCCCATCTGATCAATACAAGGCGACGACTGTTGCAGCGGGAGGTGAAGCATTTGTTGGACACACAAAGCGGGATCACATTAATTTTGTCATAGGCTGAAGAGTAAAGCCATTGAGGGTTGTGATGCAACCACACTTGTTAATCTTTTAACGAAAAGACAAGCGGAAGACCCTGGTTTCTTCTTCCGTTTGCAATTCAATGAAGAAGGAAGGCTATGTCACCTATTCTGGTGTGACTCAATGATGAGGGAGGACTATCGATTGTATCATGATGTACTTATCTTTGACACAACGTACCGCACCAATAGGTACAATCTTATATGCGGTGCCTTTGTCGGTATAAACAACCACTGGTCCAATGTCATGTTTGGGTGTGCTTTTCTATCGAACGAGAAAGAAGAATCATTTCAATGGTTGTTCAACGTGTTTAATGAAGCTATGGGTGATGATCTCCGTCCTGTCTCTATTTTCATCGACCAAGACAAAGCAATGAGAAACGCTCTTGAAGGGGTATTTTCTGTTTCAATTGTTAAATTTCGCACATGATCCGATGATTCTTTAATATGTGACCACTCAAACTATGTTACGTCAGTAATCATCCTAATGTCAACAATAATCTTAAATTTGGTCACATATTGAAGACTTTGCACCTGTCGTCTTACATTTTTATGTCACTAATATATCAATATATGTCAGCATGTCAACTGAGGTTAATAGATATTTCACATGTCAACATAATTCCAATATCTGATGACATGTAATACTGACTAATTCTTGACACAAATTTTTGATTTGTCACCATATTTAGGACTTATGTGTACACTAATATCAATTCCAGAGATATAAACATCTACCCTCGAGATGGTAACACAGTTTTCTATGTTGAACATGTGTACCCACAAAGTAGACATAGGCTATGCCAATGGCATATCCAACAAAATGCCATCTCTCACTTTGGATCTTTAAAGCATGATAGGCCATTCCAGAATATGTTCAACCAATGCCTCAATGGTTGCTTTAGTGAAACTGAATTTGAAGCGACTGTGCGAATAATGACGACAGAGTATGGCCTCGACAACCACCCGTTTTTCAACAGACTGTACAGCCTACGAACCAAATGGTGCACTGCGTTCAATAATATGTACTTTTTCAGCGGGTATCCTATCTTCTCAAAGGAGCGAGGGCACAAACCATGCAATGAGTTTCCAAGCTTCAAAAACAACTTCAGTTACCGAATTCTTTGGTATATACGAAACGACTGTCCGGAGATGGAGAGAAGAGGAGGAGCTCAAAGAAATCAACTTTATTAGAGCGACCCCGACCTCCGTGTTCCCCCTTGTGGACCTCTTGCAACATGCTTCACAGATTTAAACTCTGCATCTGTTTCGTATTTTTGAGAAAGAGTTTGGCCTTGCCATGGGTACCCGCGCAGCTATTGTTCAATCCGAAGACTCTACCCTATTGTACAGGGTCCACACTGGCGGCAATGAGGGATCATCCCATCACGTGACTTATGATTGCGGGAACCATCTAACTGACTGCACTTGTAGGAAGTATCAAGTGATGGGTATTTTATGCAGTCACATCATTAGGGTCCTCCACATGCACTCTGTTCAGGAAATCCCGACTGTATATATTCGAAGGCGGTGGACGAAATTCGCAAAGACTGAGATGTGGAATCGTTTACTCCCAGCGGACATGCGCCGAAGCGCTGCAAACGAGGCTGTCAATTGGCGACGTTCAATGTTTACAAATGTCAACAATCTGATAACAAAGAGCCAGAACGTTAATGAGGCTAGGGCAATTGTCGAGAACTTCTATGGTACGGCCAATGTTGAAGTTACCTCTCTACTTCAAAAGCTTGCTATGGACGGGGACCATAACACTCAACCAACTGAAGACCGTGCAGTTTCAGATCATGTTCGGTGTACGACGAAAGGGAGGAGCCAAAGGAAGAAAAGGGCCTTCGGTAAGAAGAAAAGACCGAAGAAAACCAATGACAATGGCCCGGTGAATGCCGATTCCTACACGCCAGTCCCGCGGCTCCTGTGAGCGTTTGAGCTATTCTAACAGTTTCACCTTTTGAGAGCGACACCTACCTACTATGTATCATTTTGGCGCAATAACTATATCGTCTCTTAGTTTTTATTTTTAAATTATGTTAAGAATTATGGACACATGACCATTATTGCATAATTTGGGACCTCTTTTTATGTGGTAATATAATAGTCAAATATGTGAACATGTATTGCAGTTTATATATCCAAAGTCTAAAATATTCCCAATCTAAGTTTTTCCTCTCCAAAATGTCACCATAAATAAATTGATAACATAATAGCAAAATATGTTCATAGAATAGGAGGTCTAATGTGTAAAATATTTCAGAGGACCTTTCATCTTTCATTGTATTACACAGGTCATTTGATGGCCTCCTGACCACCACTAAATAATTAGTGGTTATCTTTTACGTGCTAACATAATGGCAGAATATATGAACATGTAATCAAGGGTGTTTGCTTGAAACTGCCAACATAATAACAGACTATGTGAACATTCGACATAATGCTCATGTATGTGTCATTAAACTTCCAGCTGTTTATGTTGCCATTGTTGATGGATATGTTATCATAAGTCTTATAATCACACACATTCTTACCAACATAAACTTGGCATATCATTTTCTAATAACCAACATCAATCCGTCTTACTTGTTTTTGACGGAGATGCCACACTTACAAAATAAAAGTTGTTCACAAAATTTACAAACTAAGAAACCGGATATGTCCAAAATACAAGGCCATAGACATTACCCAAAATGAGGCCCTACAGAAAGTCTTCCAAAATACAACAAACCCAAGTTCATAAACATCACTACTTAGGCTGTGTAGTAGCCATCCTTCCCCTACTGCGAGTGTTAGCCTGGGTCACTCTCTGACTTGGACCACCAATTTCATCTACTCCAAGTGAAAAGGATGGTGGATGAACCATTTCGACATCAATCAAGGCATCCAACTTTTCTCCAAGTGCATTCCAGGCCGCAACAAACTCTGGATTGGCCAACGCCTGTGTAAACGATCCTTGCGATTGCGTGCCTGAAGCTCCACTAGTCATCTCACTGGACTGAAGTTCTACACCACCCTCATCCTGGGCTCCTAACTCCTGCATCAGGCTCTTGTGGATAACATTGACCACAGAAAGATTCCGCCTTGTTGTCATCCAATTACGGACGCGGACCTATAGAATATGCAAGAACATTAGCAGTGTTTATAAATGGTCACATTTTAGTATTTTACCATAAAAATTACTGACAAATCTATAAACAATATGATAACAAAACATGCAATAGGTGTGGAGATAACCATACATCATAGAACGTGGCCTGCAACTCTTCATCTGTCGGAACTCCGTCTGGTAGTGGTAGTTGGACAAACCGCATTGGAGGGTTCCTTGAAGCTGGTTCGTTTTCAGTTGGCCTACGGTAAAGCCTCTTTACCTGGTGCCTTGATACGGGATACGACTGAAGCTCTTAAACGCCAATCCCGAATCCCTGATGATGGGGGTAGGCTGCCACCTCCTGGGCCATTCTCTCCTTCAAACGCTCATAAGTCCAATGTTGGACCAGGGGTAGACTAGTCTTCTTCGGCTCGCCCCACCACGTGCAGCGGTGGAAGTACATCATCTGCAGGAACATAATACAACCGTCGACGTTCTTGGTGTTGTGTGTCCTCCAGGATTCGATAGCTGCATTGAGACGTAGTAGCACCAACGAACACCAATCCAACTTAGCAATGCTGTCCACATCCTCCACGGCTTTCACCAGACGAAAGTCGATACGGTTGTGCACAGTAGTGCCAATAATGTCCCCATAGAAAACACGACAAACAACTTATTGAAATGAGGTCTTTCATCAGCCAGAGCCAACATCTCCTGCCCAACAACGTCAAATGACAACTCATCCTGTTTCGACAGCTTGAAATGGTCACGCCAAATCTTGGCCAAATCCTGATCGGTCCTTGCATCTATATGATTATCAGTACAAGGTAACATGAATGCATCATAGACATCGTGCTTCATTAGGACAAACTGGACGTGCCTGTTAAAGAGAAACATCCGGGAGCTAGGATCATATTTACGTAGCAACCAATCAACCATTTGATGATAAAACGCATGCGTTTTCAGCTCTAGCAGGCCACCAAAGCCGATGTCCTCCACATCCTTCCTTTGAGACTCCGTTAACATACCAAAATGACAACAAACTCAACACACTTAAATATCACTACAAACAACGCGAAATTGGTTACCCAACAAATTCATCACACTTGTTACCACTTTTATTAATAATGTAAGCTACACACTCTCTTAAATCAAAACGAAAACATTACAAGACACATATAAAATACACCAAATTTAGTAGGCTTTGTCACCACTTTGAACAACTTTGTTAATAATGTCACCTACACACTCTCTTAAATCAAAATGAGAACATTACAAGACACATAAAAATGACAACAACTTCAGCCCACTTTGTGACCATTTTATATCACTACAAACATGTCAGAAATGGTTACTCAATGAGTAAAGACACATAAAAAATAACACCAAAAATCCACAAACTTGTCACCATTTTGAAACAATGTTGTTAATAGTGTATGCTACATACTATGTCAATAAAAAAGATGACATTAAATGAGTAACACACTTAACAAAATGTCAACAAATATACCCCACTATGTCACCCTTATCATTTCATTACAATTGACCGACATTTATATCAGAATGCAAACATTAGAAGACCAACCCACATACCAAAATGACAACAAATTTCGGCCATTTTGTCAACATTTTTAACATTGGTGTTGATAGTTTAAGTTACTTTCTATGTGAACAAAATATAATGACATTAAAAAACTAACACACATACCAAAAATGTATCATTTCATTACAAAAATGACAACAAATTCAGCCAACTTTGTTACCATTTTATATCACTACAAGCATCTCATAAATGGTTACTCAATGAGTGAAGACACATAAAAAATAACACCAAAATTCCACAAACTTGTCACCATTTTGAAACAATGCTGTTAATAGTGTATGCTACATACTATGTCAATAAAAAACAATGCCATTAAATGAGTAACACACATAACAAAATGTCAACAGATATACCCACTATGTCACCCTTATCATTTCATTACAATTGATCGACATTTAAATCAGAATGCAATTATTAGAAGACCAACCCACATACCAAAATGACAACAAATTTCGTCCATCTTGTCAACATTTTTAACATTGTTGTTAATAATATAAGTTACTTTCTATGTGAACAAATATAACCACATTAAAAGACTAACACACATACCAAAAATGTAAACAAATCCACCCATTTTGTCACCCTTTTCATTTCATTACATTTGACCCACATTTGAACACCCAAATACTGAAGAAACATAAAAAATTACAAATGTGCAAAAAACTTGTCATCACTTTCAAGACATATGTCAATAATCAACACCAGAAGATTAAGATCATAAAAGATTACTCACTTTGCCAGCACCATAGAAGATTCACCTCCCTTTCGTCTCTTTGACCCATCATCAAACTCTCTCCTGCGCTGAATCATTTTCAAGGCCTTTGGCTCCAATGGACGATCTGCAAAATTTAAACAAACTACTGTAAATAATGTCTACACTATAACTATATTTGTAATTACCTCATTCCCATAACATTCCCATATCATCTGAACCATGTCAACAACTTTACAAAATATGTTACCCTTTAATTTGTACTGAACATTTTCAAATCTAACTTCTGCCCAGTTCAACAACTTTAGAAAATATGTCAACAAAGTCACAGAATATGTCAACAACTCACTTTTTGTTACCTCAGTTGGCTTTCCAACCGCTTTCATTTTCAGCGCGCTTTTCCAAGCGTTTACCGCCACCTTCACAACTTCATTCACAACATCTATATTTTTCGACAAAAACAATGGTATTAGGATAATCAATAAAAAATAATAACACTAATAAATGAAAATGTGACACCCCCATATACCAAGGAATCTTAATAAGACCTTCCCTAGCATATAAGGACATCACTATCTCGGTTGCCCGAGGAAAGTAATCATCAAAGGTCAATAAAAGAACATTTATAATTATTTTACAAGTGATATAACCAAACTACTAATACAAAAGGTACATCTCATCAAAACTATATAAACTACTTCCGACTTTACTCATGAAGACTCGTCCCGCCAAGACTCCAACTACCGTCCAAGACAACACCTGCTGAGACTGACTGCTCACCATAAGGGATCACGACAGACACAACAGAGACAAACAAGAAACAACCACACAAGGTCAGTAACTGAAGACATACACTAACCACTGGCATAACAATATGGAAACAATAATAAACACACAAGCCACATCTCCTCCAATCAATCACCGTCACCGACTGTCCACTGGAACAACCCTGACAGTGGGGGACCGCAGCCGTTCCCACCTAAGCCCCGCTCATCATACTGAGCGATAACCCTATCCCATTAATGTGCACATCCCCTCCGTGGCGGGTTCCACGGAGGGCAAAAATAGGGCGTGAAGCCACTCCCGCAAGTGACTCCACTCAGCCGAGGACGCACCTCGAGAACCATAGACAACCAATCATAAATAGCTGCACTTCAACAACCACAAAGGAACAGCACACCCAACCGATTACCATACACAATCAGTCATACTAACGCAACAACAATACAACAACCGACACACTAGACAACCAACAGAAACTGAGTAGGCGAACCTACCTTTAGCCAACTGCAGCAACTCCTCGATCAAACACATGACATCAACCAAGCAAGCAAACCCTATACAAATCGCATAACAGCCTATTACTACCATCAC
This sequence comes from Silene latifolia, assembly GCF_048544455.1. Classification (NCBI taxonomy): domain Eukaryota; kingdom Viridiplantae; phylum Streptophyta; class Magnoliopsida; order Caryophyllales; family Caryophyllaceae; genus Silene; species Silene latifolia. The sequence continues at coordinate 123,210,886 of NC_133528.1, read as the reverse complement.
AATCCTACAAGGAACAACAATGACAAAGATGATGATGATGACATACCTACGCATAACATATCGACGTTAAGACCTCTACCTTACTTAAGCAACTCATCCTCAAGGCACTAGCATCCTTTAAAGCTCCCATGGAAGGAATTATGGTGATGGGAAATGAGGGAGGCGACATCTAGGTCTGAAGGAAATAGGCGGAAATGATTTACGATTCTAACAAAATAAGATTATAAACCCTCGCTGGAAAGACGCTACTCGATCGAGTAACCAACCTACTCGATCGAGTGGCCCCTACTCGATCGAGTACCCAAGCTACTCGATCGAGTAGCCTCTACTCTATCGAGTACCACTCACCCCCAAAATCTATCACGACACAAGGCAGCTCTTGCATGCATTCCTAAAGGCTATCACATGGCCCCAAGGTCGGTCAACGTTGGTCAACGGGTCCCTAAAAGGACGGGTATTACAGTCTTCCCCCCTTAAAAAGAACTTCGTCCCTGAAGTTCGACTCACCCTCCCCCAAACCACATGACAAGAAACTAAGGTCGACTTCACCGTTTACCCGTCACAGGTCCACAACTCTCTAAAGGCATTATCCCAGTAAGTCATCATCATCAACCGTCCGGACACACCACATATTCAAGCTTCTGAAAAGCACCACCTGAGTAACCGAACACCACATGCAACAAACGATCACCACATGCAACAAACGATCCTATCACAGATTCAACAATATGTGATTCATACTCATACAACGCAAAACTACTGACGATAACCCTGCTACTGTTCATGACATCTCATTCGCATTATGACCACTTTCCCATTATAACACGTAAATTACTCCCCTTTTTAATAAACATACAACTTCCTCAACAAAATTATTAAAACAACTATAACCTCGTACTTGAAATGTAACAGAGACATTATAAATATTATAAACATACGGTGAAATTGTTATAATTTCGGCTTTTTCTTTTGCGACATTACTCTTCCCCTCTAAAAAGGAACTTCGTTCCCGAAGTTCACCATCAAACAACTTATTCACTTAACCTGACACATATTGCACCTTACCGACATTACTCACTAATCACGTCTAACATTAACTTATATACACCTGCTACATTATGAGAATGATTATCAACAGCCATGAAGCACATGCAAATCTTACTATGGAAAGTCCATGAAGTAAGTAACAAATCTTTTTGGTAATAAATAAGTGAGGCGGTCTTGTAGATGTTGAGTAAGTAAACTGAATGCATTAAAAACCCATTAATATTTCCCACAAAATGTCATTTATAAGTCAAGCACGAACCCAAGCATAACTAATAAGTCGACCCAAACATGTTACTAACCTTCAATAACCATGATAAATATCGAAATATGCAAAAATAAAAGCATTCAAACAATTTAATTTTCGAAAAATGCCTGTAACAGTGCTACTCGATCGAGTGGATTAGGCACTCGATCGAGCTGGCCCTACTCGATCGAGTGTCTTAGCTACTCGATCGAGTAGCATGAGATCAGAATGGCCCCTATCGGCCACACTTGCAGCTACTCGATCGAGTGAGGGGCACTCGGTCGAGTGGCCACAGGTCAAAAACTACTCAAAACTTCTCTAACACAATACAATATATACGATCGCAAAATCATTAGTCGGGATGGTAACCCAACCACAAATCCTGCAAAAAAAGTCTAAGAAAAACAAGTACGACCTTATGGCCACCAATACCAACCAAATATGATAAGTACGAATCAAAACAAACTAATATCCAACACAGCTGACAATCACAACAAAAGAAAAGGAGTATCACTCCTGCTGCTGCTGCTCATCCATCATATCATCCTCATCTCCACCACCACCCACCGAGGTGCCTGCTCCTGATGCACCCAGACCCGCATCACCACCGGCTCCAGCATCTTGTCTCACATACCAAGGGGTCAAGCCGTCGTAGAGGTATGTCTGAGGTGCTCCCCATGTGGACATATCCACCCCGTAGGAGTGGAAAACCCGGCTGTAATCCCCAACTCCTCTCCACCAAACTGGATGCGGTCTCGAGGTCCCAATGCCCTGAGTATACGCCATCTCATACAAGTTCCGGAGCGTCAAGGTAGAGGACACTCTCTCTGCCAGGTAGCCCTTACGCGTCTCCGGGGTATCAAGGTAAGGGTAACAAGGAAATGGGTACTGCGGTGGTATTGCAGGCTGTGGCTATTTCTCAGCCACCCTCTCTCTCACTCGGCGCGGCCCTCTCCCTAGCTTGGGCCGATCCTCCTCAGCTCTCACGTTCTCCCCCTTCCTTGGCTCAGGCATGGTTCAGAGGATCTCGGGGTCGATGAAGTATGTCTGCCTCGCAGGACGTGCATCCTCATCCTCCTCCTCATCAGAATTGGCAGCCACCACTGCCGCGGCTAAAGGCTTCGTCGGTGGGAGGTGCTCAGGAGCTGGTATCTTTATCCAACTCATGCCCCACACCCTCCATGCTAAGCTACTGTCCTCCAAAGTTCTCAACCATTTCAGGTCGAGGAAGTAATCTCTGTCCATGGTAGGTACCGGGGTGGCTAGAGGGGTGTACTCCAAGGAAGCCTCAAAAGAAGTTAGCTTCTCAGCTAAACGTTTGACAATAGCACCACAACTCAGAAATCTAGTGCCAGAGGAAGCCATCAAAGCAAGGCTGGCACACACCATAGCGGGAGCACTAAAGATCACTCTCTCAGTCCGCTCAGGGTTGAGGTACGCCATCAAAAGCAACAACTCGTGGGAGTTCAACTTGCTCATATCAAATCTCTCGTAGAGGAGACACGACACAGCTCGAAGAAAGATCCTTAAGGTGACATGTTGCACATCATTGATCAACATGTTACTAGCAGTGGGAGTTGATTTCCCGGTGATACAAGGCATAAGGCGGCAAACCCAACACTCAGACGGTATGTCATGAAGGGCTCCCTTGGGAGGCTTAGCCAAGCCAAGGTAAGAGGCAAATAGGTCAATGGTCAAGACAAAACTGGTGTTCATGAGGCGGAACTTCACAGTCTGTTCCACCGGCTCGTATTTAAACGAGCTCATAAACTCAAGGGTCGGAAAGGCATACGGATGCTTTCGTAGGCGGTAAAGTCTGGTGAATCCCAAGGTCTCAAAGATGTGTCGGACGTCAGTCTCAATACCCAAATCCTCTAAAATGGTCGTGTCCACACATCGGGTCGATCTCATCTTACGGGACTGTAAGGCTACAAAATTCTTCCTTTGGTTGAAATCCACGAATACCACGGATGGGTATTCAGGTACAGCAGGTACTACTGGTCCACTTCCCTCCCCAACTTCAGGCTCGGAAGCTCTACCCCTCTTACTTTGTCTGGTTCCCAGGTTTAGTCTCGGCATCTGTTTCAACATACAATTTAAATATACCAACACATATGCACCAAAAACGTACAAATTACACATATTTGGTCATGGAAGAATCATCTAAGTACACACTATCACCAACAATTCCCAATTTACAAGTACAACTCCAATTCTTATAGCTCAGACGGTCTCTACAGCTGTGAAGATTTTGACATAATTAACATGAATTAACCCAACCACAACTATTTTTAGGACTCAAACCTTCAAAACATATTCATATATCACCCAAATTTGCAATTATATAAGACGAATTTCAGTTTAGGGTACTTTTAAAACGGAGTTTTAAGACAAATTATGGGGTGATAATCACAAAAATTAACTCCACACATGATATATACAATATACATTTGGGGACATGGGCCACGGGGGTGCTTGGGAAACAAGCGTTTGCATTTGTGGAGTCGCCACCAATTTATTGTGGAAAATTGGAAACCGTTCGAATACCTCGTGTCATGTCAAGACACAAAGTAGTGACATAGACACTAAGCACTCGTTACTTTTAGCATTTTATGTCTAGAATGACTCTCGTGGATGCCAATGAACACGGATGTTCACAGAGATCTGGAGTAAGGGGTGAGGGTACGTATTAGGAAGCTCTTTTGATCGAACACCTAATCCCGCCCGCCTTGATAGCAGCCTCTACTAATGATTAGGGAAAATCATCTATACTCGATATGTTGTCGGTTATATGCATGCAATGTAACATCCATTAGATTAATCCTAACATGTGAAGAATTAGACTAAGTCGGTGAATAATTAATTTAACATACAATTGAGTCGGAGTAGGGATTTAGATTTAATTACATGTGGAAGCATACAAACAATGCGATAAAAGAAATACAATAAAAATACAATAATTAAAAACACAATAATTACAACGGATTAATGATTTATGTCGAAAATACCTTTAAAACGGATAATTTGGGAAAAAGAAGAATAAATAAATTAACGAACGGGAATTAGGCGATAATACGAATAATAGTAGATTAATACGTAAACTAATTAAACTAGGTCAAGGTAGAACGGGAGTTCAGAGACAGAAATCAATCTGGAACAGGCGCAGCAGAGCTGCGTCCCTTGGAAGAGGCGCATCACTTGCTGCGTCCGTTCCAAGGCTGAGTTCTGGCTGTGAAGCCGGAACTGCAAATCGTTAGTATTTGTGGGTGAAATTTAATGATTGATTACGATATATGACTCGGATGAAAGTGATTTAATACATTAATTACATGTGAATGAGTCATAAAATCGATAAAACATGGATGAGATGAATGCAAACGAATTAATTACATGAATGAAAGATTGATTAGTGACATGAGTGAACTAATTAGGTTAAACATGACGAATTAATGAAGAACTAATGACGAACAAACAGAGGGGAATATATCAAAGATCGAATTCCAGAAATTCGATATGAATGAATCGAATTTCTACAACCCGGATTGACTTTAATGACGAAAACCCGCAAATATTGGATTATAAGGGATTTAAGTCGGGATTTAATGATGAATTAATTATTAACAGTGATTAACAACATGTTGAATTATTATGTGAACAAAACAAGAGCAAACAATGGCGAAAGAAAATAAAGAAACGAAACTAATAGAGGACGAGGGAAGAAGAAAGGAAGCAGGAACTGCGGCAGCCTAACAAAGAGGCGCAGCAGGTGTTGGGTCCCTTCGAAGAGGCACAACAGTTGATGCGTCCTTTCTCGACGTCTGTCTCCTGATAATCCGTAAAACGGGTTTTAAACATGGTTTTACAAATCGGTTTTTAGAAGTACTTTCGACATATACCTTACATGATGATTACATAAAGTAAATAACAATAAATAAAGAAGGATTTACACCCTCAGACCTACATGTTTGACGAAACGAGATGAACTAAGTTTATGATTAGTGATGCTCGACTCGAATGTAACGAAAGTGCCCTCGTAAGAAGAAAACGATTAAGATTAATTAAGTTGATTATGGCGGAGTTGGTCAAATTGGTCGGTCATGCAAAACGAGGCTGGTACTCAGAAAGATCCGAGCTTACGTGGTCGAAAGTTCAAGCACGTAGACGCCAAAAAGTAAGAACGTGGTCTAGAATGCAAAGGGAGAAGAGAAGGGTGGACACTCGCGTGAGAAATATGAGGAGCGAAGGCTCCTATTTATACTAATCACGTGAATGAATTAGGGTTTTCGGAGAGACTTTGGAAGTGAATCTTGAAAAGATATGAAAAGATACGAAAAAATACGCAGAAAAGGACTTGGGAAGAAGCGCAGCATGCACTGCGTCCCTTGGAAGAGGCGCAACACCTGCTGCGTCTGTTCCCAAGTGGTTTCCTCCTGCGGAAGAAAGATTTCCGTGTTTAATTTATGGAATAACGGATTAATCTTATTTTCCTTAATATTTTGTGTGAATATTACGGGAAATTCTTTACCAAAGATTAAAAGATTGTGAAATACGGAATAGAAATATCCTAACATTCCAACATTCGACTCGGGATTTAGCGGTTATCAGAAAATGAAGACGGTTTTAGGCCCGGACTCCAAATGTACTCTAATTACTGTCAAAACGACCGTATCGGCGCATAGATGACAATTAAGAGGTAGACATAAATGTTTGAGCAATTACTTGACAATAAACTTACAAACTGTCACAAATCGTTCCGCGTACCAAACATGCGGCCCAATCATCACCGGGTGGTTTGCGGGAGGTGCAGAAATGAGGTATCTACAGAGCCCCCACTTTGACAGAGGCTTGGACAAGGCTAAAGTCAAAGTATAGCCATCGGGTCAATCGAAAATTACAACCTGACGACTATGGCGATGCAAGGCGGCTCAAGGGGTCTGAACCATGGACCTGTCGTCGGGAACATTTTAGAGTCCGTAGACTGTCAGGGAGGGTCGTTTAAAGTCCATTAGACTACGTAAGGAAGCTCGCCAACCATAAGAAGAGACCATACCTGAAACTTTTTTCTCATGATGCTTCTGGAAGTGTATAGGAGCTAAGGTTAAGCGTAGGAGCTAAAGATAAGCATAGGAGCTAAGGGTAAGACCTAAAAGATATATAAAGGTTGTGTTAGGGTATGGGACCCTAAAGGAAAGCATCGATGGGGAGGAGGCCAAATATAAGTTCAATCTTAAGAGGTAACCAAGGCTTGAGTGTAAGAACTCTGCCGGTCTGGGAACTTCTGGAGAACGACACCTTTATCGCACTCCGTGGGGAAACAATAAATATCGTGAGTAGCAAGACACAGGCGGGAACTGCTGGGAGAAATCTGCTTGGGTCGTCTTCAAACAAACTTCAGAAGAACTTGAGAAGGAGGATTGTATGTCGTGAACTCTCGTTGGGGGAAAACCTTATCGGGAACTGATCTCCATGTCTCGAGAGGGATTGTCTATCCTCTTACTCTCGCTGGGGGAATATAATGAAGGCGTGTCGAAACACCTGTCAGAGAATACTCGCTCGTTGTGATAAGCAAGGTCTTGGAATAAATAAATAATGTACGATAGTCTGCAGTTGGCTTAGAAATGCGGGTCTGAGTGAAGAATAATCGTCAAACGGACCAGAAAAGATAAAATGGCATGGGGGAAGAGGCGCACCAAAGATGGGCCCACAAATAACGAACTCATAACGAATTTTTGAAAATTCGTAAGAAGGGAAGTTGAGGAAGAGGCGCAGCAAGAGCTGCGTCTCTTGAAGAGGCGCAACACCTGCTGCGTCTATTCCTGAGGATGGCTTTCCTGCGTAAAAGCGCGATGAAACAGGGGTTTCATTTCATTATTTCGAAACACAAATCATCAATTTCTCTCTCAAATCTCAACCATTTCCGTCAAAATTTGATCCAAAAGCTTGCATTTGTCATGACTAATTGAGGTATGTATATAATTCTTGCATTAATCTTCTATAATGGACGAATTGGATCGACAAAATTTAGGGTTTTCAACCCTAAAATGTCGAAAATTTGGGGCTTTTCCCCCAAATGATCTTGTCTTGCAAAATTGACCTTGTAAATGGCTAATTGGTAGTATAAGGATCATAACCATGTATTTGTTTTGAATTTTCGTTGAGTTTTGGGCATTTGAGTGAAATCGTGACGGTTTCACAGCTAAATGTAGACACCTCGTTTCTGCACCTCCCGCCAAACACCCAGTAATGATTGGGCCGCATGTTTAGCATATGTCGCGATTTTATGACGTTTAGTAAATAGGTTAATAAAAGGTAACTCATACACTTGTGTCTACTTCATGGTCATCATCTAGGTGTCATTACGGTCGGTTTGGCAGTAATTAGAGTACATTTGGAGTCCGGGTCAAAAAACCGTCTTCATTTCCTAAAACCGTCGAATCCCGAGTCAAAGCAATGTCCTTGTCTACCTAAGGTTAGGATGTCATAAAATGTTGAGATTATATCTCATTTTGAGTCTCATGTCACTTCTTTGGGCTAAACTTAAAGTTTACATTACAAAATGTGCCCGGTTTACGAGGTGAACGACTTTTTTGGAACAGGCCTATTTCACAAATGTTCTAGATCTCTTTCTTAGCTTTCCAACGCCACCAAAATCACCTTATTCCGAGTCTTGTAGAGAAAGTTATGCTTAAAATACGACAGGCCGTCAAACGCGCTTTCTTGCGCAGGAGAAACCCGCAGAAGAAAGGACGCAGCAAGTGCTGCGCCTCTTCCAAGGGACGCCGCACTTGCGGCGCCTTTTCCTCATGGTTTTCTTTTTGTCCAAGTTTCCGTGTTTAACCTAAGTCGGTTGTTTTCGGATCTTTCTCTCCTTTCCTAATTCCGTCGTGTGATTAGTATAAATAGAGACCTTCGGTCTCTCATATTTCTCACGCGAGTGTCCGCCCTTCTCTTCTCCCATTGTATTCTAAGACCACGCTCTTGCTTTTTGGCGTCTACGTGCTTGAACTTTCGACCACGTAAGCTCGGATCCTTCCGAGTACCAGCCTCGTTTTGCATGACCGACCAATTCGACCAACTCCTTTACACCATAATCAATTAATCAATTCAATTTGCTTTTAAATCCTTTTTCAAGGGCACTTTCATATTTGCATTATAGATCGAGTCGAGTTACCACAAAAAACCGATTTAGTTAAATCTCGCGACGCTAAGATGTAAGTCTGAGTGTGTAAAATCCCAATTTTATTTAATGTATTTATTTTCTGTATTATAATTAATGTAAGAATTTATGTCATAAGCATGCTCGAAACCGCCTTTTAAAATCACCTTTTGTAAAATCCTTTTAACGGAAATAACACAGATCTGACGTGGGGATGAAGGAAAGGGCGCATCATCTACTGCGCCTCTTCCAGGGGCTGCTTTCAGTTGATGCACTTCGATCTTCTTCTTCCTCGGGTTTTTATTCCTTTCGTCTTTTATTTTTCTTTCTTCGTTCTTTCCCTTATTTCTCCTAATAATTTTCAAATTAGTTTTTATGAATCCATTTCAATATTTTTCGACTTAAATCCCTTATAATTAATATTTGTGGGTTTTCGTCACAATTTCAAACTCGGATTTTAGAGACTCGATTCGTTCATATCAAGTCCCTTGATTTTGTCTTTGATACATGTTTTAAATCTGTTTTCTTCATCAATTCGTAATCTTTTGTTTCCGCCATTAACTTCAAGTTTGTAAATAAATCAATTCCAACATCGTAAATAATATCTAACTTATAATAATTCGTTTTAAATTGTTTTGTTTCACTTCATGATGATCCCAGATGCATGTAAATCAATTAATCACTTCTACTCGAGTTACAAATCAATAAATCAATGTAAATTAACCAACGAACATTAACAAACCGCGAGTCTGACTTTCACAGTTAGAACCCAACTCAAGAACAGACGCGAAGTGTTTGCGCCTCTTTCGAGAGGACGCAGCAGATCTTTGCTTTGTTACTTCGAGGTGGTTTCTGCCTCTGAACTCTTCTCGTTTTGACGTAGGTTTCTAATTAGGATTTTAATTAACCATTATTCTTATTATCACCATAATTTCCATATTTTCCATATTTTCCTTATTTTTCATAATTTCCTTATTTTCCAAATTTTCATATTTTCCTTATTTTCCAAATTTCCATATTTTCCATGTTTTCCTTATTTTCCAAATTTCCAAATTTTCCAAATTTTCCTTATTTTTCAAATTTCCATATTTTCCATATTTTCCTCATTCACCATAATTTTCCTTTTCTTCATATTTTCCTTATTTTCCAAATTTTCCTTTTCTTCAAATTTCCTTATTTTCCAATTTTCCTAATTTAAATCAATTTCCAATTTCCTTATTTTTTTCCAATTTTCTAATTTTCATTTATTCTTTTATTTTATTTCTAAAACTCTTTTGGGCATGTTTATGACGTAAATTCATGTTTATCATTGTAATTTATTTCTTTATTTCGTATTCGTACTTATTATGTATGATTTATTTATTTGGCATTCATATGTAATTAATCTAACATTCACTTCGACCCCAATTTATGTGCTAATTACTTGTTCATCGACTTAGTCTAAATTCTTCACATGTTAGGATTAATCTAATGAATGTTGCATTGCATGCATATAAATCGACAATATATCGAGTATGGACAATTTTCCCTAATCATTAGTAGAGGCCGCTATCGAGGCGGGCGAGATTAGGTGTTCGATCAAAAGAGCTTCCTAATACGTACCCTCACCTCTGACTCCAGATCTCTGTGAACATCCGTGTTCATTGGCATCCACGAGAGTCATTCTAGACATAGAATGCTAAGGGTAACGAGTTCTTGGTGTTCATGTCACTACTTTGTGTCTTGACATGGCACGAGGTATTCGAATGGTTTCCAATTTTCCACAATAAATTGGTGGCGACTCCACAAATGCAAACGCTTGTTCCCAAGCGCCCCCATGGCCCATGTCCACAGTTTGGCGACTTTGCTAGGATAATACACTTACGTGTAGCCAAAAGGGTGAAACTTGAACAAGGTTAGGGAATAGTTTGTACAAGACAATTGTCGGTTTTCATAACTCGGTCTTCCTAGTTCATTTCATTCGGCCTTCCTAGGCCCAACCCAACCCATTCGACCGACCGTCTCGTCTAAACGGTCCTAATTCTTATTTGGGCCTAAGGATGGATATCGATTGACGTCATCCATACCATGGTACTTACTCTTGTTTGTATCAAGGACTTTCATTACTTGAGGAAATGGACTAGGAATCGGCCTTACTCTTGTCTGGTACGAGCCTCTCCACAGACTTCGGGTTTGATTGTTTGGTATGACAACCCACCCTTTAAACCAAAACCCTTTTAAAAGCACTCAGCACCCCGTTATAATGCCTGTATATATGTTTGTATCATATGTGATCACCATTTTGTAAACAAAACCATTTTGTAAAATAAAATCCTTTTCAAAATATAAATATTTTCAAAATAGCGCAAAATGAGTCAAAACTCTGTCCAAATATCGAGTCAAACATCGGGCCTAATACCCATTTCAAAACCTGTGCAAAAAAAAAAAGAACAAAAAAATCCAAAAAAAAATCCAAAAAAAAAACCGAAAAAAAAGAAACAAAAAAAAAGTCCGTAAAAAAACGAAACAAAAAAAGTTTTAACCAAAATATTTTCAAATCATGTAAATATGTAAATTCGATTGGGCTAAGTTAGAGTCAAAATTCAAACCGACTATGTCCTAGTCGGAACTCCGTCGAGTCATAAACTCGTCTTCCTTTACATTTCGGGTCACTTCAAATTCAAGTCAAGTCCTAAGACATCACGCCGTCATTTTGGACTCCCTACCCCAACTCAATTAGGATCTAAACATTTCCACACCTCAACTCACGCACTCGAGGCTAACACATCCAGTCATTCCAAAATCCGTTTCTTGAATTCTCCTAATGACACGTTCGGGACACACATACCCGAACCTCGAGTCAAGTCTGTCTTAAACAACACAAATTAGAATTAACATGTGTCATCAATCCCGTCAATAAGGTCAATCATATGAGGGTCACTCCGTCAAAGTTAACACTCGAGTCTAAAATTAAAAGTCAAGCACCGGGAATTCAAACACGAGAAGTCGCTCACGACGTTTCACGAATTCACAAGTTAAGTCTAGATTTGTCATCTTGTCCCTTCCTTAGTTTGTTGCCTTAGTATGCGTGATCCCATGTCGAATCGAGTTGTAATGCGCGTCATTTCTGTCGAACATGAATCCGGCAAGTTCCGTCAGTCAGCAAGGTCACGAAGGAGTTCAAGCCACAATCACCGTGTCTCTTCAAGACGTTTATGCCATGGTCATGCAAGTTTAAGTTACAGTGGAAAATTTGAGCATTCGCGTCCTCACCCTCGAGAATGGAATGGTGGAAAAGAACACGCCACCTAGAGAAACCTCTAGTCTAGGTCGTCCAAAGCTTACCTCTTGCAATAACCATCGTCCTAGAAAGCCGAAAACAGCTGTAAGGAAACCTGGGAGGCATCAAAGGGTGCTTACCGATTTAGGCATGTCTTATGCCGATGCTTTGAAGAGACTTTCTGCCCAAGGCAAGCTACATCCAATAGGGCCGACTCCGGATCCACCTTTAGAGAAACAGGTAAACCTCTGGAAGGGTAACAAATACTGCTTATATCACCAAGGTAGAGGTCATGATATTGAAGAGTGTTTTCTCTTGAAACACACCATCCAAGATATGATCGAAGAGCGCAAGCTTCCTAAGCCACCTTCTGTCGCGCAATCTAAGAAAATCGACCCTATTGGGTCTAATATCATTAAACATGACGAAAAATCATCTCTAGACTGTTCTCATCTCCTCAATCCTCGTAACGATAAAGAAATCAATGTCCTCCAAGATGACGATATCCAAAGTAAAATGCTCATGCTTTCCATTGCCTTTAACAACAAATTTTCCAAAATAGACGGAGCTATTGATAGCCTAAACTCTCGGCTTTCCAACATTGAAAACCAGTTCGCCGAAATGGGTAAGAAGCTTGATGCCCAACCTCTCAAAATGAAAAGTTTCCAGATAAACCCTCAACTTGACGGTCTTAAGGAGAAAGCAAAAAGCGAGCAATCTATTCCTAGTTCTTCTCATCCAAGAATCAAAATCAACAAAGGCAACCTCATGGAGCCTTCATCAAAGAAACCTAACAACTCTTCAAGGTCATTCACAAAGGCTTCCGAGAAGAAGGATACACCCTCTAGGAAATTTACCAACATTGGTATTACATACACCGATGCCCTTCATAGACTCATAGAACGACGAATGTTGAAACCTATCGGTCCTACACCTGATCCAGAAAAGAAGGCTAAATTCTGGATGAGAACGTCTATTGCCGGTATCACGGGGGCAAAGGACACGATCTTGAGATGTGTTATAAGCTCAAGCATGTGATCCAAGATATGATTGAAAACGGGAAATTGTCTCTCTCAACCTTTAACTCACACGACAGGTTAGGAAATCCTCATGGATACACCACTTATCAGGAAACTCTTCTTGACTGTTATCCTTCCAGTGTTCCCAATGATGAGGACGGGGTGATCAAATGGGTGAATGCTCAAAGTCAGATGCCGAAGCCAGTTGCTGGAAGAGAAAATGTTCAAGCATGGTCCGATGATTACGAGTCTAGATCTAAGATCGAGTCAAAGTCCGGGTCCGAGTCCTAGGTTTTCTATCCCATAATTTTGTTCTAGTATCTTTCTTCGTGTCCATTTCTAGTGACAACCTGGGGGCTGTCCCACGAGTCACATGTCTTCTCGAGTCTATGCTAAATACATTCATTCTTCATCTCAATGAAAGTACAATTCTCAATCCACATATTCTATCATATCTCTTCCTTTACCATTTCCTGTGACAACAAGAATTGATTTGAGGCATTTTTTTTTAAAAACGAACAACAACCACACGTTCCAAGTCGATGTGAGTGCACTTATATGATGTTCCATTCTATGTTGTAGAGGACCTGAAACTCCGTGTTCTTTTCTTACCTATTCCATGTCTGGCAATAGAAACCACAATATAACCCCAGTTTAGGACGAGCATATCTCTAGAGATTCTAAGACGAATCCAGAGCATCTCCTTTGTTGATGATCCATGACGGAAGGCAAGCCCATTCCCCACAATAAACAACCCGTGTTACCAAAAAATAACCCATTTCACACCCAAAGGTGCTAGTCTGACCCAAATCCATGGTAGCAAGCAAATCTAAGACGATACGAGCCATGGTCAAAGATAAAGGCTCAATCAAGAGAAATAACTGGTGTCAATATCCAAGGCCGTAGTTATGCTCGTAATCCAAGATAAAGAAGAAGGCTCAATCAAGAGAAACTGAGGTCAATATCCAAGGCCGCAGTTGTGCCCGTAATCAAAGACAAAAGAGTCAAAAGAAGGTCAATCAAGCAAGTCAATATCGAAAGTCAATGTTATCCTCAAAAAAACGAATCAAAAATCTGAGCAAGAAGCCGAGATATATTCTAGACCAAGAATCCGAGTCTGAATCAAGAACAAACCTAAAATCAAATACGAAATACTACCGAAGTCTATATAGAATCAAGATATCAATAAAGATGGTTAGCTAGCAACCCACTTAGCCTTTCACATCACACACCCTAAGTCTTTCTCGAGACCGTTACGGGGAGATAGTTAGGAATTTTGAGAATCCTCTAAAGCTCGTCAAATATACCCATCCTTTAGGGCCAAGACAGAGAAACTTGATCCCACGTCATTTTAACCTACCTTTATGTGCTTAGGCTACATCAAGCCAAGAGACTCCATTTCCAAGCCACATTACAAGACATAACCCCATTAAGCCTTAACTCCACAAAATCAAAGCTCCAGAGATTTGTTCATCAAAGCCTCTTATTACCGAGCTCCACATTCCAAATATCCAATCCCGTTTCACCTTGACCCAGACATGGAGTCTTCAGATACCTTTCTACCTAGGACGTCACATACCCATATTCATCCTTAAGGTCCACTTTTAGGTGTGCTCACGTGACAAGGAATTTTTTTTTTTTGACAAACTTAATCATACCTCTTTGATCTATGATTAGAGGGAGTTATCTCAAATCGATTCTTCGAGTCACCAAAGGAATATACTCTCGTGACCCATGCACTTTAAGGTCCTAACAACATAACTTAGGCACACATCTGAACTACGAGCATGGTTTGATTTCACCTTTTCAGGTGGATACGTAGGCAATCCTTTCTTACACAAGAAGGATACAACCACAACACCCAAATAAAATTAGCCAAACCTCAGAACTACGATCTGGTTTGATTTCACTTCACGTGAATACGTAGGCAGTCCTCAAGGACACGACCATCCCCACTTCCAACTTTCAATCTCAATTAACATCCCTTCCATAACCAACACCTCTATACTGGGGCTCCTTATCGCCGCCCAACCTCTTTTTTACCAATGTCCAGAGTCATCTTCTCATCCTGGGGGCTTCTCTTCCAAGATGCCACCCTTCCTTTATTCCTCTAAGTCAAGCTAGTACTTGGTCCGGATAATGACAAAGATCTTAGATCAATTTTCCAAGCCATCGTGCCTTAAGAGGGGTCTCTTTTACAGCGAACGGTGGTGAAAGAAGTCCTAGTAGACGGCTGATCCATGGCTCGTGCCTTGCCTTTATATGCCTTCATCATTCTTGCAATTCTTATACCTTTAGAACTGATACGCATTGTCACCCACACTTGGCTAGGGGTTGTGCATGCTTAAGCAAAGTCTGTCTAGGTCATCCCTGTGTCGCGTCAAATCTAAGTTGGTGTCGCGCCAGTCCAAGCTAAGTCTATATTTTGCGTCTAAATAAGGTCTACGCCGTGTCAAGTCCTACGTCTAAAGCCCATTGAATATGCATAACGCATTACAAACGACAAATTTCTTTGAACAAGTTTTAAACGAATTTTAAAAACAAACAACTTTTGCAAAACCTATGTGTTTCCTTATTCGAGGTCCATGTGATAATCGCTTATGTGCATATATTAGATTGCATTCTTGTGTGGCTACTAACCACGCAGGTAAGTATCAGAAGCAGTACTTTATCAAGACCTCGCTTGCCACAACGAGCGAATATTCTTTGACAGGTGTTTCGACACACCTCTATTCTGTTCCCCCAGCGAGAGTACACGGATAGACATTCCCTCTCGAGACATGGAGATCAGTTCCCGATTATGTTCCCCCAGCGAGAGTACACGGACAGACAATCCCTCTCGAAACATGGAGATCAGTTCTTGATTATGTTCCCCCAGCGAGAGTACACGGATAGACATTCCCTCTCGAGACATGGAGATCAGTTCCCGATTATGTTCCCCCAGCGAGAGTTCACGGATAGACATTCCCTCTCGAGACATGGAGATCAACATCAACCCTAAGACTTATCAAAGTTTGTTTGAAGACGACCCAAGCAGCTTCCCCAGCAGTTCCCGCTTACGTCCTGATAGTCTCGACATTTTTGTTTCCTCACAGAGTTCGGCAAAGGTGTTGTTCTCCAGAAGTTCCCAAACTAGAGCCTCATTCCTTAGGTTCGTAAACCCAAAGTAGGATTCTTACCCCTAGATTCTTAAATCCCAAAATGGCTTCCTTTAGGTTCATAAACCTTTAAGCTCCCACACCAACGTCCTTAGGTTCATAAACCCATAAATCCTTTTGAAGTTCTCATACCTCAGAAAGCTTAAGCGCACGCGTTTAAAACAAGAATTAGTAACCCAGTAAGTTCCTAAACTTAACCCTACGATCCCAATTCCTCTTAGCTTCATAAGCCTTTAAGTTCCTATACCAGCCGTCCTTTTAGGTTCATATACCCAGGTTCACACACCTAGCTTACTTTAAGTTCCCAAACTCCCTAGAGTTCATATACTTATACCCTTTAGGATCATATTCCTTTAGGATCACCTTTTCCCTTTAGGATCATAATCCTTTAGGATCGTATCCCTTAGAGTTCCTACACTCAAACCTTGGTTACCCCTTAAGTTGAACTTATATTTCGCCTCCTTCTCGTTGATATTTTCCTTTAGATTCCCACACCCTAGCACAATCCTTATATATATATTTTAGGTCTTAACCTTAGCTCCTACGCTAACCCTTAGCTCCTATGCACCTCCGGAAACATCTCGAGAAAGAAGTCTCAGGTATGGTCTCTTCTTATGGCTGGCGAGCTTCCTTACGTAGTCTAATGGACTTTAAACGACCCTCCCCGATAGTCGACAGACTCTAAAATGTTCCCGACGACAAGTCCTTGACTCAGACCCCTTGAGCCGCCTCGCGTCGCCATAGTCGTCAGGTTGTAATTTTCGATTGACCTGATGGCTATACTTTGACTTTCGCCTTATCCAAGCCTCAGTCAAAGTGGGGGCTCTGTAGACACCTCGTTTCTGCACCTCCCGCCTAACACCCAGTGATGATTGGGCCGCATGTTTAGCATATGTCGCGATTTTATGACGTTTCGTAAATAGGTTAATAAAAGGTAACTCATACACTTGTGTCTACTTTATGGTCATCATCTAGGTGTTATTACGGTCGTTTTGGCAGAAATTAGAGTACATTTGGAGTCCGGGTCAAAAAACCGTCTTCATTTCCTAAAACCGTCGAATCCCGAGTCAAAGCAATGACCTTGTCTACCTAAGGTTAGGATGTCATAAAATGTTGAGATTATATTTCATTATGAGTCTCATGTCACTTCTTTGGGCTAAACTTAAAGTTTACATTACAAAATGTGCATTTCATTTAGCTAAAATGACAACCCGACATTTAGGCCCGTTTTACGAGGTGATAACGACTTTTTTGTGTCAGGCCTATTTCAAAGAAAGTTTTAGATCTCTTTCTTAGCTTTCCAACGCCACCAAAATCACCTTATTCCGAGTCTTGTAGAGAAAGTTATGCCTAAAATACGACAGACCGTCAAACGCGCTTTCTTGCGCAGGAGGAACCCGCTGAGGAAAGGACGCAGCAAGTGCTGCGCCTCTTCCAAGGGACGCAGCACTTGCGGCGCCTTTTCCTCATGGTTTTCTTTTTGTCCAAGTTTCTGTGTTTAACCTAAGTCGGTTGTTTCCGGATCTTTCTCTCCTTTCCTAATTCCGTCATGTGATTAGTATAAATAGAGACCTTCGGTCTCTCATATTTCTCACGCGAGTGTCCGCCCTTCTCTTCTCCCTTTGCATTCTAAGACCACGCTCTTGCTTTTTGGCGTCTACGTGCTTGAACTTTCGACCACGTAAGCTCGGATCCTTCCGATTACCAGCCTCGTTTTGCATGACCGACCAATTTGACCAACTCCACTACACCATAATCAATTAATCAATTCAATTTGCTTTTAAATCCTTTTTCAAGGGCACTTTCATATTTGCATTATAGATCGAGTCGAGTTACCACTAAAAATCGATTTAGTTAAATCTCGCGACGCTAACATGTAAGTCTGAGGGTGTAAAATCCCAATTTTATTTAATGTATTTTATTTAATGTATTTATTTTCTGTATTATAATTAATGTAGGAATTTATGTCATAAGCATGCTCGAAACCGTCTTTTAAAATCACCTTTTTTAAAATCCTTTTAACAGAAGTAACACAGATCTGACGTGGGGAAGAATCGCATCAACTGATGCGCCTTCTGGAAAGGCCGCAGCATCTACTGCGCCTCTTCCAGGGGCTGCTTTCAGTTGATGCACTTCTTCTTCTTCCTCGGGTTTTTATTCCTTTCGTCTTTTATTTTTCTTTCTTCGTTCTTTCCCTTATTTCACCTAATAATTTTCAAATTAGTTTTTATGAATCCATTTCAATATTTTTCGACTTAAATCCCTTATAATTAATATTTGTGGGTTTTCGTCTCAAATTCAACCTAGGATTTTAGAGACTCGATTCGTTCATATCAAGTCCCTTGATTTTGTCTTTGATACATGTTTTAAATCTTTTTTTTCTTCATGAATTCGTAATCTTTTGTTTCCACCATTAACTTCAAGTTTGTAAATAAATCAATTCCAACATCGTAAATAATATCTAACTTATAATAATTCGTTTTAAATTGTTTTGTTTCACTTTATGACGATCCCAGATGCATGTAAATCAATTAATCACTTCTACTCGAGTTACAAATCAATAAATCAATGTAAATTAACCAACGAACATTAACAAACCGCGAATCTGACTTTCACAGTCAGAACCCAACTCTAGAACAGACGCAGGAAGTGCTGCGCCTCTTCCAGAGGACGCAGCAGATGCTGCGCCTGTTCTGAGGTGGTTTCTGCCTCTGAACTCTTCTCGTTTTAACGTAGGGTTTCTAATTAGGATTTTAATTAACCATTATTCTTATTATCACCATAATTTCCATATTTTCCTATTTTCCATAATTTCCTTATTTTCCAAATTTTCATATTTTCCTTATTTTCAAAATTTCCATATTTTCTATGTTTTCCTTATTTTCCAAAATTCCATATTTCCCTTATTTTCCAAATTTCCATATTTTCCATATTTTCCTCATTCACCATAATTTTCCTTTTCTTCATATTTTCCTTATTTTCCAAATTTTCCTTTTCTTCAAATTTCCTTATTTTCCAATTTTTCTAATTTAAATCAATTTCCAAATTCCTCATTTTTTCCAATTTTCTAATTTTCATTTATTCTTTTGTTTTATTTCTAAAACTCTTTTGAGCATGTTTATGACGTAAATTCAAGTTTATCAATTGTAATTTATTTCTTTATTTCGTATTCGTATTTATTATGTATGATTTATTTACTTGGCATTCACATGTAATTAATCTAACATTCACTTCGACCCCAATTTATGTGCTAATTACTTGTTCATCGACTTAGTCTAAATTCTTCACATGTTAGGATTAATCTAATGAATGTTGCATTGCATGCATATAAATCGACAATATATCGAGTATGGACAATTTTCCCTAATCATTAGTAGAGGCCGCTATCGAGGCGGGCGGGATTAGGTGTTCGATCAAAAGAGCTTCCTAATACGTACCCTCACCTCTTACTCCAGATCTCTGTGAACATCCGTGTTCATTGACATCCACGAGAGTCATTCTAGACATAGAATGCTAAGGGTAACGAGTTCTTGGTGTTCATGTCACTACTTTGTGTCTTGACATGGCACGAGGTATTCGAACGGTTTCCAATTTTCCATAATAAATTGGTGGCGACTCCACAAATGCAAACGCTTGTTCCCAAGCGCCCCCGTGGCCCATGTCCACACTAAACCGTAAATTGCTTCGAACATAGCCTTAGGAATGCCCGTTTGCGATGAAACTTGATATTTGGAATCCTTGGATGATGGGTAAACTTCCTATCATCTCGGAATTTTGGTTTGTGACGGCTTTTTCAGGACACTTTTCTGGGGCATAATCGCCGTTATAACGAAATGTTGTCGAAATTTCGCCTCGAACCCATGACCAGGCTTCAACTTAGGCTTGACTTAACCTAAATTACCACATGAGTGATCGGATTTGTGGGAATACGGCCAAAGATGGCGAGAAAATAGCGATTTCGGGGCTTCTAAAACTCGAAAATCCCCTGATCAAGGTTCGTCGTCACTTGACGCGGCCTAAAATTACTTTAACGTTGCAGGTGACGATGCTTCTACTTCTGGGAGAGCTCCCATGGACATAGACACAGCCGTTGACGCTTCTCGTGCTCTCGAGGAGGCAGTTGCTGAGGACGAGGTCCTCGAGGAGGAGGAGGCCCCGAGGCGGGCCAACGTTGGGCGAGGTGGTCGTCAGCTGAGAGGAGCACCTGCGTGGGCTGAGACCTGGGACATCAGGCGCTTGCTTTGGGCTGCATAGGGTCACATGTCCTATAGGACGGTGAAGAGCTTGGTAATCTTTAATTCATCACTCATCACTCATCTTCTTTCATTTCATTTATTCATATCTTTTCCAATTTCATTCAAACTAAAGATAGCTTTTGTTTCAAATCACAATAGGAGGCCGGGAACATCAGATCATTCTCGAGCTACACGACGGCGATGGCGTGCTACGAGAGGCTGTCGGCGGAGGAGCGAGCCATGATTGAGCGGGGAGCATTTGGCGCCCTGGTGCAGGCTTGGAGAGATATCGCGAAGAGGAAGTTGCGGGCTAACCTTAGCCTGATCCGCGCTTTCTTGGACCGATTTTGGGACACGACTTCCACTTTTTACATGCCTTTTGGTGAGGTGGGAGTTATGTTGGAGGACTACGGCATGATCTCTGGTCTGCCGTGTGGGACCGAGGCGGTGGAGTGGCCGGAGACTGCCATGAGGGTGGACTCAGCCGAGGCTAGGAGGTTGATCGGCTGGAACTTGGCGCCGAAGGCTGCTGCAGTGCCTGGTTTAGTGCCTAGTTCTTACGTCCGAGACTACTTTGCGGGGAAGACCCCGACGTCGGTGGTGATTGACGGGAGGGAGACGGCTCCTCCTCCCTGTACAGCTGAGCAGAGGGCCCGCTTGTGGCTCTGGTGGTTCTTGTCTTCTATCTACCTCGGAGACAAGGGAGAGAGGCTGTCGACGAAGCTTCTTCCCTTTCTTTCTGACCTGAGCTCCCTAGGACGTTGGGAATGGGTCACTGCTGGTTTTGCGGTCCTCATCCGCTTCATGAGGGCCATGGTTCGTCCGGAGTTGATGGGGAAGGGGACTTCTCCTGGTGCTGTCGGCCCTGGACTACTGTTGGAGGTATGAACCTTCATTTAGACTAAAATCACTCCCTTTCCTTATCGAATTATGAAAGATCGTTATTGACTATCTTGCTTCACAAGCGTAGGTGTACTCCTACTTTCCGAGCCTCTCGCCTAAGAGGACGGAGCCGCTGGAGAAGGCCTATCCCGTTGTGAGGGATTGGGTGATGTGTTGCACGAGGAGCAAGCGTTCCTCTCATGGTGTCTATCGGCGGGACGTGAACGCTCTTGAGCTGGACAACGTGAGCATCTCACTTATATTCGTTTTGCTTCTTTATTACTTTTTAACCGATCATAAGAATGATTTCTTGCTTGTCTTTTCCCAGTGGGTGCCCAGGCCATGGGCGGAGTACGCTGACGCTCCTCCTTTCGTGGCTAAGGTCCTTCGACCTAGGAGCTCGAGCCGGTTGCTACTGAGGACGTCGATGGGTCCTGTGTGGTATTTGGGCAAGCGCTTGGCTCGTCAGTGCTTTCGGGCTGTCTGGACGGTTCCCATCAATCCTCCTAGGACGATGTTCAAGGAGCCTTCTGAGGCTGAGATGGAGGCTGACTTGGCAGGCGTTGGCGGTGACGCCCTTCTGCTTCCTGGTGAGGACTACTCGACATTCCTCTACGGGAGGTTGGCATACTGGCCGGTTGTGGTGAGCATTTACTCTCCTTATGACCATTTCGAAAGTATGATGAATGATCAACGATTTGATGGCAATCCTTTGTCTTTGCAGGAGGTTGAGGCGGCGGGCATCGAGCCCCCAGAGTACCCCGAGACCCTCGAGTACACTGACGCGACCGGGAGGACAACGATCTCCGAGCTGCGTGACTTTGACGTGGTTGTGACGGATGCTGGCTTGGACGAGTGGCAGCATCTGATTCGGAGGGTGAACCTCTAATTTGTATGATTTTTGTTTAAGAACACATTTGATTGAACTTATCCAATTATTGATAACTTCTTACTTAGAAATGCAGGTTGCGCCGTCTCGGTTTGTGGCGTTATGGAGGGTAGCCAACCGGCTGTGAGCTACTGCCGTCGAGGCACTTGTCGGCGGTCGAGGTCGTCAGATATGAACCTTTCGTCTATTTCTTTTTTGAACTTTCTAACCTTTCTTATGATTGCTTGAAATGATTGACATGAGCCAATTGTTGTGCTTGCAGAGGGAGCGCGAGTTGGCTCAGTCTCGGGAGGAGACAGCTCGTTTGCTGAGGGAGCTCGAGGTTCGCGACGCCGAGGTTGCTGCTCTCGAGGCGAGAGTTGCGGAGTTAGGCGGCGACTGGCAGTAGTTTTTTTTGTTGTTTGTTTTGTTTGTTGTTGGCTGTATCTTGCACATTTGTACATTTTAGGACCTATATTTTGGACATTTTGGATTTTGCTTGGGGCTCGAGCCCCCAGTTTGTTGTACATATCCCTCTTTTGGTTGTATATATGATGGCCTGAGTGCCTTTGCTGTTGGGTTGCGTTGTTTGTACCTGCAGGTTAGCTTTGAACAGGTTTGGTAGATGACGGTTTACGCTGTCATGCTGCCGAAATTTACATAGAAATTCACGTAAAACATACATTTGTATATATGGCCTGAATTAGCGCAAAAAGAATGACTCAAAAGTGCAAAAGATGCAAAAATGAAAAAAATTGCCGGAAATGACCGGACGGTAGGGAGGGTTACCCCCAAAAAAATGAAAAAATAGAAACCTATAAATTAGAAATGTAATGTAGGACGGGAGTGGAATGATTCCCCAAAAGAGAAAAATATATAAGTTTGAAATAAATTACATTAAATTAGAGAAATGATTCCCCAGAAAAGAAAAATAGAAAGAAATGTATAAGTGTGCTAAAATGACGAAAATGCTGATATTGCCTCGAAATGCGTGCATGTAGAGTTAGGAAACACGAACTATGGTAACTTTGACGTATTTACCAAAATAATAACTCGTAGGAATAGGAAATTATTCGCTAAGGAATTTAGAAAAGATCCAACATGGAAAATCACAGAGACGTTGCTGAGGAAGAGGCGCAGCAGGAGCTGCGTCCCTTTGAAGAGGCGCAGCAGGTGCTGCGCCTGTTCCCCGGTGTATCCGTCCTGGCGGATTTTAGTATAAATAGAAACGTCGATAGAGGTTTTATTCACACAATTCTTTCGTCTCTTCCTTCGTCTTATTACATAAAATTCTCAAAACAATCCTTCATTATGAATACTCTTGAAATTCGTCTAAAAGAGTGGACCAATGAGTTCTCTAGTGTGGAGAAGTATGACATGGGTGCTTATAATCTTGGATCATTGTTGAGTTTGAAGCTTATCAAAGTAGTCAAACCATTCCTAGATGCTTGTCTTGATTATTGGGACCCGAATTATCACGTTTTTGCCTTCCCTGGAGGTGACATTTGCCCGTTTCCTGAAGAAATTGCTGCGATTGGTGGGTGGGACCCAGAACACTTGCCTGCTATTCCTTCTACTTCACAAGGGTATAAGAACAAATTTAGAGACTTACTTGGGTTGACAAGAATTGAGGTGGATCGTCTAGTGACCTCGAAAGGAGTGCGAATGTTGGACTTTATTGACCGATTCATTAACAAGGCCGACCCCACCATCTCATATGTTGCTAGGCGAAGGGCGTTCGGATTTTGCTTGCTACATGTATATGTACTTCAAGGGCACGTTGATGAGGAGTTGAGAGGTGATCCCCGTTTCTTGAGCCTAGTTGAGCAAATGGAACTGCGCAGGAGCCCAGCATGTTTATGTTTAGGAGAGATCCTATTGGGTTTGGATAACAGGAAAGCCAATCGTGACCTACCTTATTTGGGAAGTCCCATTATTTTGCAGGTAAAATAATAAAGAATTTTTTCTCTTTTCCTCTTTTTGTTTTCGTTTTCTCTTTTTTTTTTCGATGTTTTTTTTTTCTTTTTTTTTTCTTTTTTTTCGTTTTTTTTTTCTTTTTTCTTTTTTTTGACACCTGGTTTTTGGTAGGTTTGGCTTATGGAGCGTCTTCGATTGATCGAGCCCCCAGTTAATGTTCCTGTTTATCATGCTCGCTCAATTGCTATGAGGACTAGACTCTACATGGTGGACTTCACTCGAGTCTGCAATTATTGGGAAAAAAAATTGAAGAGTGATGATGGTCCCTTGATTAGATGGATTGTACCATGGTGGCATCTCAAATCTGTCACTGGAGTATCTTCCTTGGATCCTACTCGATCTGTGCGCATTCCTGGCTTGGAATTCATGGTATGCATCTTCTCGGAGAGGTTGATGAGACAGGTTGGACTGAAGCAGACAATCCCGAAGCTTGACACCATCCCGCAGACTGCTGTGGCGCTTACTACTGAGGGTCGAAGGGAGTGGGCCATTAAATGGGCTCAAAGAAACATATGGTTCTTGAACTCTTCTGTTAGTGCTTTATGGGTGTCGGACTCCTATCTGCGGTGGAGGAAAGCTACTACTCCGGAGGAGCGTGAGAGATTGAGGAAGCGAGAGCCTGTTGACTACAAGGTGCGCGAGGTGGAAAAGGAGAAAGTGAAGCATCTGACTGAGGGAGAGGAAGAAGCCGGGTTTCGAGTTGTTCATCCTTCGAAGAAACCGAAGACCTCTCCTGCCGTGGACAAAGTGATCGACAAGAATGGGAAGGTTAGACCACGAGAAAGACCGTTGGTGATTAGGTCCGAAGTGGCACAAGAGCGTCCGGCTCGAGGTCGTGACAAGAAATATGACAAAAATGACAAGGGCAAAGGGAAAATGGAGGAATAGCCCAAGTCTTTATTATTATTTATTATTATGATTGTAATAAGAAGGTGGGGTTTTTAGAATCCTAGCCTATTTTTTTTTATTTTTTTGCATTGTTATTATGTAACGTACTATTATTATTATTAGAAAATGAATGAAATAAAGGAGGTTAATTGGTTATGAAACCGTTGTGATTTTCTATTTATTATTCTTGTCGAATTCAGAATGCAAATGCAAATGTTCTTCTATTTACATTTTGAAATTAATGGGTTGTGTCCTGCGAAGGATTGCCTACGTATTCATTAAAAAATGAAATTAAACCCTTGCGCGTAGTTCGAGTAAATATAAAAGAATAATTGTTCTAAGCAAGAGCTTGTAATGAACTTAGAAAATAAGCATGATCTTTTTACTTACTCTTAAGGTGCAATTTAGTTTATTTGATGATATGAGGATGACAAATTGTCAAAATGCAAGAGCATGGTGACATTAGCTTATTTCAGCTTGGCCAGGGGCCGTTTATTTAGTGCCACAAGAGCGACACATGAGGTTACGCGAGGCGCGTTTTTGTTCCTATTCTAGGCATAATACCGCTTTAGTTGGTCAAGGTTCGTCGGGTTGGTAAATTCATTCCCATCTAGGTCTGTGATTCTAACCGCACCCCCTGGAAGTATGGACTTAACTAGAAATGGCCCAGTCCAATTAGGTTTGAATTTTCCTCGTGGGTCGACAGGTAGAAGAGCTCTAATCGACTTGAGTACTAAGTCTCCTTCCTTGATGTTCCTTGGCTTGACCCTTTTGTTGAAGGCTCGTTTGATACGTGCTTGATATGTTTGTACATTATTTAATGCGCGTAGCCTACGTTCATCCAGGAGGATGAGTTCTTCACATCTATCCCTCTTCCAATCGGCTTCTGGGATTTGACTTTCGAGTAAGATACGCAATGATGGTATTTATAACTCGACTGGCTGTACAGCTTCCATGCCGTAGGTCAAATAGAAAGGGGTGGTCCCAGTGGGCATCCTAATAGATGTACGATATCCCCACAAAGTAAATGGTATCTTGCTTGGCCAATCTCGATAGTTGTCAATCATTTTCTTGAGAATTGTGACAACGTTCTTGTTTACCGCCTCTACCGCGCCATTAGTCTGTGGTCTATATGGCGAAGAATGGTGATGCCTAATTTTGTACTTGGCTAGCAATTGCTCAGTCGCAGCTTGGAAATGTGATCCATTATCACTAATGATCTCATGTGGGCAACCGTATCGACAGATGATGTTGTTTTGTATGAACTTTGCTACATTTTTAGCCGTGAGACTAGTGTAGGAAGCCGCTTCTACCCATTTGGTGAAATAGTCAATTGCCACTAGGATGAAACAGTGACCTCCTGTTCCGCCTGGAGTTATCTTCCCGATTATATCAATTCCCCAGGCAGAAAAAGGCCAAGGAGATGTCATCGTATAAAGCAATGAAGGAGGGACATGCTGTACATTCCCGAAGATTTGGCAGTTATGGCAATGTCTTACGTATTTGATGCAATCAGATTCCATTGTGGTCCAATAATACCCCAAACGTGTGATTTTCTTTGCCATCATGGGCCCACTCATGTGAGGACCGCATTCTCCATCATGGACCTCTTCCATCACTTTCCGCGCCTGTGAATGATCAAGGCAACGTTGGATTACACCAAGAGGTGTTCTTTTGTATAGCTCTCCTTGCACGAGAACATATTGGGAAGCTAGTAAGCGTATAGCACGTTGCCCCTTTTGTCCATATCCGGTGGATAGGTACCGTTGATCTTGAAATTTAGGATTGCTTGGAACCAAGGTTCCTTTGTGATTTCCTCTTCATCGTGGATTTGGTGGACATAAGCTGGCTCTGATCGTCGTTCGATACATAAAGGCATTTCCACCATGTCATCTGGCATATTAATCAAAGATGCAAGTTTTGCAAGAGCATCTGCAAATTGATTTTCTTCCCGAGGTAGGTGTAGATAGGTCACGTGATCAAAGGATTGGGCAACTTGGTCTATTCTGGCTTGATAAGGCGCTATGCTTTCGCTTTGGATTTTCCAAGATCCCGTAACTTGATTGATGATTAGGGACGAATCCCCATGCACTCGAAGGTTTTTAATGCCTAAGCTCACTGCCGCTTGAAGTCCAATGAGACAAGCTTCGTATTCTGCAGCATTGTTTGTCACCTCGAAGTCGAGTTTGACAGAGATTGGTGTATGCTCGCTTTCAGGAGAAATGAGCAACACTCCTATTCCAAATCCCCTTAAGTTTGATGCTCCATCAAAGTAAAGGTCCCAGGAATCTACATCGGTTTGGAGTATATCCTCGTCTGGAAATGACCAAGTATCTATTGTTTGTGCATCATTGATGGGATTTTATGCAAATAATTCGGCGACGTCACGCCCTTTTATGACTTTCAGAGGCACGTATTTGAGATCGAACTCTGAGAGCATCAAGGTCCATCTTGCTAGGCGTCCGTTGAGGACGGGTTTCTCGAAGAGGTATTTGACATGATCCATTTTGGAGTATATTTTGACAGAGTATCTAAGCATGTAATGACGTAGCTTCTTCGTTGCCCACACAAGAGCGAGGCATGTCTTTTCGAGTTGTGAATATTTACACTCGTATTCTAGGAACTTATTACTAAGGTAGTAGATAGCCCTTTCTTCCTTTCTTATGGTATGAGCTAGCATGGCGCCCATGGCTGTTTCGGTTACTGTGAGATATAAACCAAGAGGTTGATCTCGTTGAGGTGGCATGAGCACTGGTGGTTTAGCTAATATCTCCTTGATTCGGTCGAATGCCTTTTGACAGTCATCATCCCACATGGTATGATCTGTTTTCTTGAGCTTTTTGAAGATAGGTTCACAGATCATGGTGAGTTTCGATATGAATCGATTTATATATTGCACTTTTCCCATGAATCCTCTGACTTCTTTTTCCGTTTGAGGTTGTGGCATTTGGATCAGAGCTTTGATCTTGGAAGGATCTATTTCTATACCTCGTTGGCTAACGACGTATCCTAGGAGTTTGCCAGATATTACTCCGAATGCGCACTTCTGAGGATTGAGCCTCATGTTGTACTTTCGTAGCCTTGAGAAGAATTTGCGAAGGTTTGCAATTGGACTTGACAATCATGTCGTCTACGTATACCTCAACTTCTTTATGCATCATGTCATGTAGGAGTGTAGTTGCGGTGCGTTGATATGTAGCTCCGGCGTTGATTAACCCAAACGACATGACCGTATAGCAATAGGTTCCCCATTGAGTGGCAAAGGCGGTCTTATGCATGTCTTCTATGGCCATCTTGATTTGGTTGTATCCCGCGTACCCATCCATGAAGGATAGTAACGCGTGATATGAGGTATTGTCCACCAACATGTCGATATGTGGTAGAGGAAAGTCATCTTTAGGACTTGCTTTGTTTAAGTCTCTAAAATCAAAACAAACACGGATTCTCCCATCCTTTTTGGGTACGGGTACTATGTTAGCTACCCAGTCAGAGTAATCGGAAACTTTGATGAACCCGGCTTTGAATTGCTTATCGACTTCTTCCTTAATCTTGAGAGCCCATTCTGTCCTCATTCGACGAAGCTTCTGTTTTACGGGCTTGAAACATGGATTAATTGGGATTCTATGTTCGGCGATATCCCTGTCGATCCCTGGCATGTCTTTGTAGGACCAAGCGAAAAAGTCTTTGAATTCGTTTAGGAGGTCTATGAAATTGGCCCTTTCGGCAGAGCTCAAGGTAGTCGCTATCCTAAGTTCTTGGGGTTCTAGTTCGGTTCCTACATTGATGGGTTCGGTGTTTTCTATTACTGGTCCCCCTTCCCCCTCTTGTAGTATTTCCTTGGCTATGTAGGGAGGTATCTCAATTTAGTCTGGGTTTGGGTCATCCTCAGTATCATCGTAAACAGAATTGCATTCAAGATAACACAAAGAGTAAGCAGAACCTGATTTATTCATATTAAAGTTTGAGAAAAGTTGAAACAAGGAAGCCATCTAATCTGTGGTCTGTGGCGGTAAAGGGACAGTTGTGGGGACATTTCCCGAACTGCTGTTACTATTTGAGGCTAAGCTAGGAGAAACAAAGGGAGTGGGGATGACGACAGGAGGAGACTTCCTAGTAACTTCTCTAGACTCCGACTCTGACCCTGACTCAAATTCATCGTCTTCTGGTTCTCCTTTGAACATCTCTCCTTCTCCAGTGGTGAGCTTGAAGAGTCTTCTTTGATTGTTGGTCCACTTGATTGATTTTCTCCATCCTTTCTGCTGGTTCGCGTTTGTTTCTATGATTAACGCGGTAGGGTTGAAGTGATCGTCTTGGATATCATGGTAATGATCTCATCCTGCGCGGCTCTAACAAATCGATCTTCTCCAAATAGTAGACTAACAGCTTGTTCGTCTAAGCAAGGTGATTGACGAGCCTTGACGGTAGGAACCGTTCTGGAGGAATGAAGTAGCAATCGTGAAAGATCTCGATTCCGGCTAGCTTCCTTCCGAGTTATTGCCAAGGTTCTAGAAATTCGTGAAAGAGTTCTTGACTTCCTTCCCTAACAAAGTATCCATTTAGGGTAGGGAGATATGGTCACATTTGGACTCCTACGTGCTTACGGCTTTGAACTTGAGCAAGCATCTCAAGAACTTCCTCTTTAGTGGGTTTGTATCCTAGTCCAAGTGGTATTCTTTTTTAGTTTCCTTCCTTGTAGGGTGCGAAGGTGTTTCTTCGGGCAGGGTTCAAAGGCATTTCCGGGAAGTATCCCTGGGATTTGAGTATGTGGTTGACCACCAAATTGGAGTAGGGATCGTAGTATAGGGGTGCCAACTCATTTTCTATGACACTTATGCTTTGAAAGCCCCCAAGTTCATATACTGGATCCACAAGGACTTGATTATTTGACTTCTTTTCGATTATTGCTTTGATGGGCGACGAAGTGATCGTCACCACTTTGCAATTTAGTGGAATTTTGATCTTTTGGTGAAGGATGGATGTTACTGCTTTGGAAGCATGAATCCAAGGTCTTCCCAGAAGTATGTTGAAGGAAGCTTCAATGTCCACTATTTGGAAGTTAACCTTTCGCTCAATTGGCCCTGTGGCTATGGTTAAGTTAACGAGTCCTACTACCTTTCGTCGTGTACCATCATATGCGTGAATACCTTGATTGGTAGGGGTCCAATCCGATTCTTTCATGCCTAGTTTGTATGCTGTTTTCAAAGGTATGACGTTAACTGCGGAGCCATCATCCACCAAGGTCATTGGCACATTCTTCTTTAAGCAAACGACAATGATGTAAAGAGCCAAGTTGTGACTAGCGCCAAAGGGTGGCAAATCTTCATCTGAGAAAGTAATAGGATTACTTAGCTTCGGTGATTCTTGGAAGACCAAGTTGACTAAATCGTCGGGTGTGGAGTTATGTGCTACGTTTAGTCTGGCCAAAGCTTACAGTAAAGCTTGGCGATGTGGGAATGAGCTTGCTACTAGTTGCCAGACTGAAAGATCAGCCTTTGTCTTCTGTAATTGCTTTAGCAAATGGTCAGTATAGTCATCTTCGTTATCATTTGGTGTGATAACGTTGGTTGGACCATTTTGAGTAGTACTTTGATATGGACGCCCCGAACGAGTTAGGTGGTCCACATCCTGGTCTTCACCATTTTGGACTATTTCCTTGACTAGGGAGTGTTCAATGAGATACTCGTCCTCATCATCATCGGCCCATACTCCATTGACTGTAGCTAGTTCTCTCATTCTCATGATCTCGTCCTCTAATTGTGTAATTTGGTCGATTAGTTTATCAACCACGGTGACTACTTCTTGCATAGTAGCATTTTGGGAGAAAATTAGTGGCGCATGTTCTTTAGGTGTTGCATTGGGGTCATGTAAAGTTGTCACCACATTTTCCAATTCCGAAACTTACCTATCCGCACTCCTTGCCCATGCGATGAAGTCGGTAATGGTAGGGGAAATGGTAGAGTAGAACCCTTCATTTTCGATCGCGTGGATCTTATATTCGACTGGAGAAATGAGGTGTGAATAATCTAAGGTAGATTCTTCACTTGTGATCACTAGAATTCCAAGAGAATTCTGAGTGTTGTTGGGCTTACCTCCCAACGGTATTGGTAGTCGACCATCCTCAATCATGTCTTGAAGCACATTTTTCAATTTGTAGCATTTTTCTGTGTCATGTCCCTTACCCCTATGATATTCGCAGTATGAATTCTCGTCCCAGAACTTGGATTTCTTTTCTGGTTCGGGTGTAGGGCCTATGAGTTAGAGTTTTCCTTGTTTCATCAACCTGTTTAGAGCATTGGAGTAAGTGTCCCCAAGATTTGTAAATTTCCTTGGTGGGGTACTCTTCTTGGATGGCTCGATGAGATAAACTTCGTCGGTCTTGCTAGTGGAGCCGTAAGAACGACTTGTTGAGCCTTGATATCCTCGACCTACCGTTTTGGACAAGAGCCCTTTACGAATGTCATCTTCTATCCTTGTTCCTAGCACGGTTAAATCTTTGAAAGTTTTGATGTTTTGGTACCTCAAATGATTCGCATAGATGGGTTTTAGGTTGTCCACGAACTTTTACACAAGGGTAGCTTCGTCTGGGCGTTCAACTAGTTGGGTACTAGTCTTCCTCCACCTACTTTGGAAGTCGGTGAAACCTTCTTTGTCATTTTGGGTAAGAACCTCTAAAGTGCACATGTTAACTTGGATC
Organism: Silene latifolia; assembly: GCF_048544455.1. Classification (NCBI taxonomy): domain Eukaryota; kingdom Viridiplantae; phylum Streptophyta; class Magnoliopsida; order Caryophyllales; family Caryophyllaceae; genus Silene; species Silene latifolia. The sequence goes on along the minus strand of NC_133528.1, from coordinate 123,179,459 downwards.
TCAGCATTATCCGCATATTGCTTAGCAAACTCGATCGCGGCATCTTCCCAAGTAGCGATCTTCTTATGTTCTAGAGAGTAGAACCATTGCTTTGGGATGGTTTCAAGAGATGAAGGAAAGATCCTTAGGAACATCTCAGGTTTGATGCCTTTGATAGACATGTAGTCCTTGAAAGCACGGATGTGATTCAAAGGGTTTTCGTGCCCCTTGAATCTAGGGATATCTGTCATGTTAAAGTTGGTTGGTAACTTGGAACTCACGGCCTCATACTTACGGTTATTTTCCCTATAAATGTCATCCCCTTTGAGATACTATAATTGTTCCTCCAAATATTGGAGTCGTTTCTCAGCTGCAGTCATTCCTATGGGAGGATTTTCTTCCCCAAAGGCGTTCACAAAGCCATCATCTACTTCACTTTCCCGAGGAGGCAACCTCATTTCTACGGTATAAATTCGGCCTTCGATTGTATCGAGACGGTCAGACACTTGGTCTTGAGTGACTTGGAGACGAGCTAGCGTGGTTAGGATTTGGTCATTACCATCCTGGAGTTGATTGAAGTTCGCGTCGCTTGTTTCAGGCATCTTGGAAACTGGATAAGAGATCGACGACGAATCAAAACACGATCGACCACTCTAGCACACTTACTAAAAGAGAAATGTTTTGACTTAGGAAGTGGGTGTGTGCCACTTGTGTCGAGTGAGAAAAGATGACAAAGTTTGAAAAATGTGTGTCCTGGTCAACTATAGTGTAGTTGTAGGACTGGACTCAAAGTGAAGTTTTGAAATGGGCTTGGGCCCGGAATTTTGACTCGACAAATGGACAGAGTTTAGCGCTAATCTTTGGCCTTTTCGAAATTTGCATTTTAAAGGGATTTTGATTTTACAAAAGTCGTCATGGTTTCGTTTAAAAATGGTGATCACGTAAGGTACAAACATTTATACAAGCATTATAACGGGATGCTGAGTGCATTTAAAAGGGTTTTGGTTTAAAGGGTGGGTTGCCATACCGAACAATCAAACCCGAAGTCTGTGGAAAGGCTCGTACCAAACAAGAGAGGCCGATTCCTAGTCCATTTCCTCAAGTAGTGAAAGTCCTTGATACAAACAAGAGTAAGCACCATGGTATGGATGACGTCAATCGCTATCCATCCTTAGGCCCAAATAAGAATTAGGACCGTTTAGACAGGACGATTGGTCGAATGGGTTGGGTTGGGCCTAGGAGGCCGAATGAAACGATCTAGGAAGACCGAGTTATGAAAACCGACAATTATCTTGTACAAACTATTCCCTAACCTTGTTCAAGTTTCACCCTTTTAGCTACACGTAAGTGTATTATTCCCCAGCAGAGTCGCCAAACTGTGGACATGGGCCACGGGGGCGCCTGGGAAACAAGCGTTTGCATTTGTGGAGTCGCCACCAATTTATTGTGGAAAAATTGGAAACCGTTCGAATACCTCGTGTCATGTCAAGACACAAAGTAGTGACATAGACACTAAGCACTCGTTACCCTTAGCATTCTATGTCTAGAATGACTCTCGTGGATGCCAATGAACATGGATGTTCACAGAGATCTGGAGTAAGGGGTGAGGGTACGTATTAGGAAGCTCTGTTGATCGAACACCTAATCCTGCCCGCCTCGATAGCGGCCTCTACTAATGATTATTGAAAATCATCTGTATTCGATATGTTGTCGGTTATATGCATGCAATGCAACATCCATTAGATTAATCCTAACATGTGAAGAATTAGACTAAGTCGGTGAACAATTAATTTAACATACAATTGAGTCGAAGTAGGGATTTAGATTTAGTTACATGTGGAAGCATACAAACAATGCGATAGAAGAAATACAATAAAAATACAATAATGAAAAATACAATAATTACAACGGATTAATGATTTATGTCGAAAATACCTTTAAAACGGATAATTTGGGAAAAAGAAGAATAAATAAATTAACGAACGGGAATTAGGCGATAATACGAATAATAGTAGATTAATACATAAACTAATTAAACTAGGTCAAGGCAGAATGGAAGTTCAGAGACAGAAATCAACTTGGAACAGGCGCAGCAGAGCTACATCCCTTGGAAGAGGCGCAGCACTTGCTGCGTCCATTCCAAGGCTGAGTTCTGGCTGTGAAGCCGGAACTGCAAATCGTTAGTATTCGTGGGTGAAATTTAATGATTGATTACGATATATGACTCGGATAAAAGTGATTTAATACATTAATTACATATGAATGAGTCATAAAAGCGATAAAACATGCATGAGATGAATGCAAACGAATTAATTACATGAATGAAAGATTGATTAGTGACATGAGTGAAATAATTAGGTTAAACATGACGAATTAATGAAGAACTAATGACGAACAAACAGATGGGAATATATCAAAGATCGAATTCCAGAAATTCGATATGAATGAATCGAATTTCTACAACCCGGATTGACTTTAATGACGAAAACCCGCAAATATTGGATTATAAGGGATTTAAGTCGGGATTTAATGATAAATTAATTATTAACAGTGATTAACAACATGTTGAATTATTATGTGAACGAAACAAGAGCAAACAATGGCGAAAGAAAATAAAGAAACGAAACTAATAGAGGACGAGGGAAGAAGAAAGGAAGCAGGAACTGCGGCAGCCTCACGAAGAGGCGCAGCAGGTGCTGCGTCCCTTCGAAGAGGCACGGCAGTTGCTGCGTCCTTTCTCGACGTCTGTCTCCTGATAATCCGTAAAAAGGGTTTTAAACATGGTTTTACAAATCGGTTTTTAGAAGTACTTTCGACATAAACCTTACATGATGATTACATAAAGTAAATAACAATAAATAAAGAAGGATTTACACCCTCAGACTTACATGTTTGACGAAACGAGATAAACTAATTTTATGATTAGTGATGCTCGACTCGAATGTAACGAAAGTGGCCTCGTAAGAGGAAAACGATTAAGATTAATTAAGTTGATTATGGTGGAGTTGGTCAAATTTGTCGGTCATGCAAAACGAGGCTGGTACTCAGAAAGATCCGAGCTTACGTGGTCGAAAGTTCAAGCACGTAGACGCCAAAAAGTAAGAACATGGTCTAAAATGCAAAGGGAGAAGAGAAGGGCGGACACTCGCGTGAGAAATATGAGGAGCAAAGCCTCCTATTTATACTAATCACGTGAAGGAATTAGGGTTTTCGGAGAGACTTTGGAAGTGAATCTCGAAAAGATATGAAAAGATACGAAAAAATACGCAGAAAAGGATTTGGAAAGAGGCGCAGCATGCACTGCGTCCCTTGGAAGAGGCGCAGCACCTGCTGCATCTGTTCCCAAGTGGTTTCCTCTTGCGGAAGAAAGATTTCCGTGTTTAATTTATGGAATAACGGATTAATCTTATTTTCCTTAATATTTTTTGTGAATATTACGGGAAATTCTTTACCAAAGATTAAAAGATTGTGAAATATGGAATAGAAATATCCGGAACATTCCAGAACATTCTGACTCGGGATTTAGCGGTTATCTGAAAATGAAGACGGTTTTAGGCCCGGACTCCAAATGTACTCTAATTACCGTCAAAACGACCGAATCGGCGCGTAGATGACAATTAAGAGGTAGACATAAATGTTTGAGAAATCACTTGATAATAAACTTACGAACTGTCACAAATCGTTCCGCGTACCAAACATGCGGTCCAATCATCACCGGGTGGTTTGCGGGAGGTGCAGAAATGAGGTATCTACAACATTACTCGATTTTCTTTTTTCTATATGCAATAGTTAATCAAAAATCAATTCAATTTCACCAAACCCTAAAATTTCGAGTTATAGAATCGTCTTTTTAATTCGATTTTTGGCACATCTACATCAATAATCAACAAATTGAAGCAACTAGAGCAGGTTACACCAATTACAAACAAGATTTGGCACATATGAACCGATTTTCCAACAATTTCTATCATCCTATGTGATTTAATTAACCAAAAACATTGAAATAAAGGAAACATTCATACCTTGATCAATTAGGAAGTAAAAGAACAAATTAAAGCAAGAAAATCAATAGATTGAAGCACCACAAGTAGCAAGCAACAAGGGATTTGAGAGGATAAGATTTAGGGTTGCGGAAATAGGAGATGAAGTGAGGAAATAAGCAAAAGAAAGGGTTTTGAACCAGTGAAATTTTCTGGTACTGTAGCCTTACTCGATCGAGTAAGTAGGGTACTCGATCGAGTGGCCACTACTCGATTGAGTAGGAGCTACTCGGTCGAGTTTCCGTAGGAAATTCCTACTTCCTCGACGTTATAGCTTTCTAACTAGATCGAATGAGGTCTACTCGGTCTAGTAGGCACTCATACTCGGTCAAGCAAGGTTAGATACATGGTCGGAATTACGAGATTTACTAAGATTCCTGCAAAACAACAACACGTGTCGATTCCAAACCAAATTCGAAAATCGTCACAGGTTACTATAATTATTCCCCGCACTTTATCACCATTCAAATGTAACGCAACGGTTTTACCCAACCACGATATATTTCACTCCATTCTATAGCAACCATCGCACAAAACGATTTACCATACTATTAAACCATTCACACATAGCATTAACACATTATTTCATGTCTAATCCTTTGTCTATAACTTCACTAATGAAACTTATAATCATATTACTCTAAGCACTCACTTAACATTAAATTATCATGTATCATTCGAGTCTACCAGCAATGTAACTATGCCTCAACATAAACAAATTAGTCTACTCAAATTAATCACGTCACAAGCGGAAGCTTTCAACCATTCATATATCACATTCATCCCTTACTATTTTGATAATTATCATCACAAATTCACGACTTTTAACTATTATTATTATTTCTATTATAAGACTTGTAAACTCTTATAAGAATTACCATTACCAACTATTTGAAGCAACTGTGACCATCACCGCATTCTATACACTACCCCGCACTTCTACTCTCACACACACACACTTTTATTCGTGTACAAACTTTCACGTTTCTCATTATCGTCACACACATTTTAGCTCCATTAGGAACTTAATCATATATGATTCTATCATAGCCATTACAACTATGCTAACTTCAACATAAACTCTACTACGATTAATTCTAGTATGACTACTATACACGTTAGGCACATAATTGCGGACTCAACATTCCCATACCCAGTGACTGGCTTAAGCACAATGGGGCCGTGATTTTGAAATGAGGGCGCCTAGTCACCCAAAATCTATCATCAGCTGGGACTCCCAATATACATACACCAGGTTCATTTTATTAGACTCGCTACATTCATTAGGTTCATTTGTTACAAGTTCCCAAATCGCCGCTCTGATACCACTTTGTGACACCCCTATATACCAAGGAACCTTAATAAGACATTCCCTAGCATATAAGGACATCACTATCTCGGTTGCCCGAGGAAAGTAATCATCAAAGGTCAATAAAAGAACATTTATAATTATTTTACAAGTGATATAACCAAACTACTAATACAAAAGGTACATCTCATCAAAACTATATAAACTACTTCTGACTTTACTCGTGAAGACTCGTCCCGCCAAGACTCCAACTACCGTATAAGACAACACCTGCTGAGACTGACTGTTCACCATAAGGGATCACGGTAGACATAACAGAGACAAACAAGAAACAACCACACAAGGTCAGTAACTGAAGACATACACTAACCACTGGCATAATAATACGGAAACAATAATAAACACACAAGCCACATCTCCTCCAATCAATCACCGTCACCGACTGTCCACTGGAACAACCCTGCCAGTGGGGGACCCCAACCGTTCCCACCTAAAACCCGCTCATCATACTGAGCGATAACCCTGTCCCATTAATGTGCACATCCCCTCCTGTGGCGGATTCCACGGAGGGCGAAACTAGGGCGTGAAGCCACTCCCGCAAGTGACTCCACTGTAATACCCGTCCTTTTAGGGACCCGTTGACCAACGTTGACCGACCTTGAGGCCATATGATAGCCTTTAGGAATGCGTGCAAGAGCTGTCTTGTGTCGTGATAGATTTTAGGGGTGAGTGGTACTCGATAGAGTAGAGGCTACTCGATCGATTAGCTTGGGTACTCGACCGAGTAGGGGCCACTCGATGAAGTAGGTTGGTTACTCGACCGAGTAGCATCTTTCCAGCGAGGATTTATAATCGTGTTTTGTTAGAATCACAAATCATTTCCGCCTCTTTCCTTAAGACCTAGATGTCGCTTCCCTCCTTTCCCTTCACCATAATTCCTTCCATGGGAGCTTTAAAGGATGCTAGTGCCTTGAGGATGAGTTGCTTAAGTAAGGTAGAGGTCTTAACGTCGATATGTTATGCGTAGGTATGTCATCATCATCATCTTTGTCATTGTTGTTCCTTGTAAGATTGTGATGGTAGTAATAGGCTGTTATGCGATTTGTATAGGGGTTTCTTTCTTGGTTGATGTCATGTGTTTGATCGAGGAGTTGCTGCAGTTGGCTAAAGGTAGGTTCGCCTACTCAGTTTCTGTTGGTTGTCTAGTGTGTCGGTTGTTGTATTGTTGATGCGTTAGTATAACTGATTGTGTATGGTAATCGGTTGGGTGTGTTGTTCCTTTGGTTGTTGTTGAAGTGCGGCTATTTGTGATTGGTTGTCTATGGTTCTCGAAGTGCGTCCTCGACTGAGTGGAGTCACTTGCGGGAGTGGCTTCACGCCCTAGTTTCGCCCTCCGTGGAACCCGCCACGGGAGGGGATGTGCACATTAATGGGACAGGGTTATCGCTCAGTATGATGAGCGGGGCTTAGGTGGGAACGGCTGCGGTCCCCCACTGGCAGGGCTGTTCTAGTGGACAGTCGGTAACGGTGATTGATTGGAGGAGATGTGGCTTGTGTGTTTATTATTGTTTCCGTATTGTTATGCTAGTGTTTAGTGTGTGTCTTCAGTTACTGACCTTGTGTGGTTGTTTCTTATTTGTCTCTGTTGTGTCTGCCGTGATCCCTTATGGTGAGCAGTCATTCTTAGCAGGTGTTGTTTTGGACGGGAGCTGGAATCTTGGCGGGATGAGTCTTCACGAGTAAAGTCAGAAGTAGTTTATATAGTTTTGATGATATGTACCTTTTGTATTAGTAGTTTGGTTATATCACTTGTAAAATAATTTTAAATGTTCTTTTATTGACCTTTGATGATTACTTTCCTCGGGCAACCGAGATAGTGATGTCCTTATATGTTAGGGAAGGTCTTATTAAGGCTCCTTGGTATATGGGGGTGTCACAGAAACAGTTCAACAGAGAACTTGCCTGTATCAACCTCCTCATCTCCCTCCACATCTGTCTATATATCATCTTCCTGTTCATCTGCTTCCTCTTCCTCCACTTCCTTTCCCTTCCCCTTATCTTTTGCACTCCCTAAACTGAATGTCACCTTTTCCTCTTACCTTTATCTACATGTATTGCCTCCTCATCTGTACAGGCAGCCGCATCACTCTCCTCGACTTCATCCTCCACTGCCACAACCTTCTTCCTCTTTCGACCAGTTGAAGATCTCGACTGGTTCATAGCCACCACCCCTTCATCCGCCCCTTAAACAAAATTACAAAAAATGCACCATCGACATACAATCAGAAAAAGAGAACATAATCAACAAAAATTATAATCATTGTCATTTACCAAACATAAAAGAGAACATAAAATTTTATTTGCATGTCCCAATTTTATTTGTATCTCAAAAAAATTACCCCAAAAAATAATAATCATAACCATTTTTATTTGTACCCCAAAAAATAATAACAGTAGCCATTTTTATTTGTACCCCAAAAAATTACCCCAAAAAATAATAACAATAGCCATAGAAATACATACCTCCACTGACATCGTCACTCTTGCTTGCGGATCTTGTGTTCTTCTTCAGAGTGATACTTTTTGTTACCATTTTTATTGATAATGTTTTATTAGTTTTTGGCTAATTATGAACGATCGGCAAGAAAATGAAAGGTTTCTTTCATAAAAATTTGAATAGGGAGAGAGAAGGGGGGAAGATGAGACGGTGTAATGTGTAAATGTATGAGAGAGATGAGGACTGAGGAGGTTACATTGGGAAGGGGGGTTAGTATTTGATTAATAAAACACATTTAATGCTCGGTAAAAAAAGTCAAGCTTTTCTATTCATGTACAGTACACTTTGTCGACTAACTTAGCACGAATACAACACTATCCGACCCGTCGCAAGCTTGCGACGGGTACCTCCGTCACAAGCAAGACGGACTAATAATTTGGTAACCAACCTAACTCTTTTTTCTTGTATATTCATGAGAATTTTTTTTCTATTTGCAACCAACAACCATAATATCGAAGATTTATAACAATTGAGAATTTTAAAATTAGAGTCATGGAAGGGTTAATATTTTAGAAATTCAAAGGTACGGAACTGACTTAATTTCGTAGTCAAATGCATTACAAATGTTTGTCCATTGGTACAATACGAAAAAAAAAACAATAGAAATAAACAACAACAAGGATTAATATCACAAAATCAAGTTTAATTCAAATCCAGCCCTCATGAAAATTTAATCACCAATTTATGTTTCAAAATTTCATTAAAAATACAAATACTTTAACTTAAATCCCAAAACATTATTTATAAAATAGAGTATTTTACATCAAGTGTTTAGAAAACCAAGGGAATGAAAAGAATAATAGAAAAAAAACCATAAACCTCTAATAAATATGTGTATTAGATTGAAAGTCATGGGTAGGCGACAATCAACTTAATCAAACCAAAATTATTAACCTAAATGAGAGGCAAATAGATCAAATGCTTTGCAAGGCTTGAAACTCTTGAGTCTTGACGCAACTAAACCTGAAAATCCAAACACTTTTATTAGTAAGTAAAAATCTCATATCTACAATACACCAATTAAAAAAAATTAATTAATAAATAAAATGATATTTTGAATAGTAAAATAACACTATATTGGAAATCAGAAAATTTTGAATGATAAATATTACTCCTTCAACTTAAATTAGCATATGGAAATATAAACATATTCATAAAAATAAAATCAATCAACAAAAATATTAGGAAAGAGAATATGCTATTGAAAGAGTTAGAAAACTTGTGTATTTATACATTGTTCAAGGCATTAAAGATTTGGGTACGTCTCTTCCTCTTCCCATATGTTAAAACATAAAAATTAAAATGTATACTATATGTGTTTATGAGATTGAATTTTAACAAATTAATATAAAGAGTTCTAGTTATTTGATTTAATAAGTCTTAAATTTGTCATTTTATGTACCTTTTAATTAGATTGTCTAGATTTATTTATAAATTAGTGAATTAAATCAATGCTATGTAATTATAAGTTGATAATCTATGTCATATTTAAATTTTTCATGTCACATTAAAAACTTGTCATGTCACATTTAAATATGTTATTTTAAGTACCCTTTTAATTAGATTGTATAGTTAAAATTTAAATATTGAAATCTATGGTTGTGTAATGGCTATAAAAGCTATAATAATGAATATAAACTATTATAGGTATTATTATAGCTTTTATAGCCATTACACAACCATAGATTCCAATATTTAAATTTTATTTTTAATCTATTTTGTGTTATTGTTGAATAAGATAATTGAATGCCGAGAAACTCAAGAGGTGAATTAAATAAGAAAAAATATTAATGCAATTGGTGGGGATTAAGCAATATGAAGAGATTTAATCAATTTATTAACATATTTTATTATAAAAATTAATTAAATGGGAAAAAGTATTATAATTAATTTGGTGGGTGTTAACTGTTAAGTATTATAAAGAGTGTGAATCAATTTATTAACATGTTTTCTTACAAAAATGAATTAAATAGGAAAAAACATTTTATAAAAATGATGGGTGTTAAATAATATGAAAAGTTTTAATTAATTTATTAACATGTTTTATTACAAAAGTTTCAATTAAAATGTCAATTTATAAGAGTTACATAAATTTTGGAAAATAATATAATTAAATAAATTTCATGTAATAAAAAGTTGATAATTCATGTCATATTTACTTGCCACGTCACATTAAAAATTTGTCATGTCATGTGTAATAAGTGACGTGGCTTTTTGTTAATGCTAGGTGGCAATGTATACGTGGCATTTTAAGTTCCCCTTTTAATAATATTGTATAGATTATTGAATTCTATACGGATTGTTTAATTATACAACTTAATATCTCTGAGTTAAGAACTTACGGATTTAAGATGAAATGAACGAAGTTCGTGGGCAAGCCGGATGAATAATTACTGCCATTAAACCGGATGTGTGCCACCAGGAGACATAGAAAGGAATTGGAATTTGAGAGATTAGGGAGGCGGAGAGGGAAAAGGAGGTTGGGTTATATTTTAACACAAAATCTCATTATAGACGGCAACTATCCGTCTATAATTAGACGGGCCAAGTAACATACTACATTACGCATAAGACAAAAAAAAGTTGCGTAGTAGGATCCAAAAATGTCACCACTTTAAGCATATTTGACCCGTCTATAACTATAAATGGATATATCCGTCTATAGCAAGATTAATTGATATTTTAATTGGGTTTTGTGAGAACAATTTAGTGTGGTTTAGCGATTTTTTATTTTTTATAAATTTCGTTTTTTGGGCTTTTACTTAATGGACTAGTCTTATAGTAAGAGAGCGTCCTATTAAACAATTTGTGAAATAAATGTCTTGTTATTTTGGGCTAATCTCTTTATTGGACTTGTCCTATGCTATAGGACGGTCCTATAAAAGAGTTGTTGGGTTTCCTATATAGCTAGCAGTAGTGGTAAATGGATAGGGTTGTGTTTGGGTCGGGTTAATTTGGGTCATATTATTATGTTTAATTACGTTTTTAATTCATACATCAACGGACAAAATTAGTTCAACAACGAATTCAACGAACTACAACATCATCTCACGTCTTCAATTCATAAAATTTGTTTGGTTATGCAAATATTAAGTTGTTTGGTTATCTCACTTATGGAACTTTCTCTAATAGATGATAAACGGGCATTTACATTGACTGTGAATTTACGAGTTGGGCTAAATGGGGTCAAGATATTTCGATTTAATTTCCTTTTTTTGTTGACCTATATCGAATTCATATCATCGACATGTGATTAATGTGTTAGTAATAATGATTAGGTTATTAATATATATTTATTCACGCTTTAAAGTTAAGATCAATAATTTGAAATTAAACTTTTCACAGATGCTTATGAATATTTTACCCATATTTGGATATTTCACGTATATGCACAAACTATTTTAAATACTTTGAAGGATGTTTAAAAAAATGCTTATAAATATACCCTGTACAACTTTGCACATGTTTTAAGCTAGTTTGGAAGTAAATGATAAATAAAGATTATGTAGTTAAGTTATATGGGTCGGTTCGATTTAATCTTATCATGATATCGTCCTATCTTAGAATATAAAACTAGATTTCATGCCCGAGCGTTGCCCGGGTTATATCATAACAATGGCTTTAGTGTATTTATCATGGTAAGATGTTGGTGGTTCTTTCAATGAAATTGTACTTTGCACATTTTTATGTTGGACAAAAATGGCGCAACCTAATGGTAAGGAGTCCATCTTTTGAATTTGTAGTAGGGATTCGATTCTCATTAAGTTCAAACATAACCTTAGCATATTGTAAGCCATCTGTAAACACCACTTCAAGTCCTGAGAGAGGCCGACAATCTGCCCAGGCCTTTAACTGAATAAAGGCTACCTTGAACTTAGGCTTTTGTGTACAAAAAACATTAACATGCTTAAGAAACATTACATAATAAATACAATACAGATAATTTAATATACTCATGTACATACATACTTTGTATTTTATCATTGGAATAATTGTTGAACTTGTATATAGCTTCGTTGCCTTGCTATATTGGGCTAACCGGAAAATGAAATCAAAACCTAGAATAAAAACGTAGATAATTTAATAGAGCTTGCTTGGTTTGTTGTTTATTACTCCGTAGTACGTATATACTTTTAGCCCACTCGATATTTTACAAAATTCCATTGTATACAACCAAGTAACATAGTAACCGTGAGCAAACACCGGGTAGAATTTGGCACTGTAATCAGAAATAGCTAGCTATTATTAATATCTTATAATAGTAAAATTCAAATATTGTATTAGTAAGGGTATGTATTGTGGTGGGAGAGTGATGTTAAGAGGTGGAGGAGTGATGCGTGCATTTTATATAGACCTTTTAGGCCATATTAGCACGCATTTCCATGCTTATTTCGTAGTAATTTTACGACAAATATCCCCCGAATAGTCTACTTTGGTTTGTTTTGTATTATTTGCAGATATGAGCCGGAGAAGATCATAATCAAGCCTAAAACATGTCCCTACGCATGCATTTAGGAGATGAGTTGAGTCAGAGCTTGGAAAGTGCTATTTTGAGATGCGCATTGGAGTAAGGAAGTTAGGCGAGCCAAGAGAGTGCTTCAATTTGCTAGTTCCTGCTTGTAAGAGCCATATCTCGAGTTCTACAACAGCTATTAAGGTGATTCAGTTGGAGGTGAAAGCTTATCCTCTTAGCTTTCCAACGCCACCAATCACGCCCTATTTGTCCAAGTAACGAAGAAATGGCGGCCATTTGAAGTTTGGTGCGCAAAGCAGAGTTACGCGCTGAGCTCGATCGAGAGCTTATGTACTCGATCGAGAGGTCTAGTGACTCGATCGAGAGGGGTTATCGCGTGGGCTTTAATTCCGTTTTGTAATTAGGTTTGTTTAAGTTAGTTTTAGTATAAAAAAGAGGCGAGAAGTCAGAATTAAGCCTCTCTTACTCTCTCACGCCTTATCACTGTTCCTGTAGCGAGGAAACGGAGGAAACTCCGTCTTCCATTCTTATTTATTTTCCGGATCTAAACTCTTGCAATAATTATTTATCGGTATTAATCTTAATTCCTTCTCTCTTTTCTTCTTTTATGCTTTGGTACTTTATTATGCGTAACTAATTTCCTCGCTAGGACTTAGGGGATCCGCGATTATGATAGAATAGTAATCACCTTATCAGGTTCATGCTATTATAATCTATGTTGTTAATTGTTGCATTTAATTGCTATAGTTTAATTGAGTCGACGCAATTAGCCTATAGACCGTAGTAAACTTTGACCTGGACCGAAAGGTCGGAAAGGGTGAGACTCGCAGCGATACATTAGGGCACGATAGTGAGGGCGAAAGCTAAGCTATTGTCGCTTTAGGGTGAATTGAGACCGAAAGGAGATATTCGCTACCCCATAGATCGTATTTGTTTGACCTGAGACCAGATTGTTAGACTTGATTAATTATGGTGAACCGACTGTCTTAGCTGTTTCCTTTCCCTTGATCTACTCTTTATTTCTCTTGCCCTTCTCTCTTCCCTTTTCTTGTTGTAGTTTAGAAATCATTTTTAAAATCCCGTTTGTGACCAAATAAGCGAACCTAGAACAGATACAATAGCCTTCCTATGGATTCGACCCTACTTGCCACTAGCTTCTACTAGTAGTTCTTAGGTAAATTATTTTTGATACTAAAACGACGGTATCAAATTTTGGCGTCGTTGCCGGGGAGGCAATTGCCCTATCTGTTTTTTGTTTCGTTTATTTCTTTCCGCCTCAGGGAATTTTATTCCTCATGCGCTCTTATCTCCTTTTCTAGTGTTGTTTTGTTAGGTCTTACAGTCCTATCGGTGGTACTTGAGGAGTCCACCTATGTTCCGTTCGTCGAGCAACAGTGGTATTTTGTGAGAGATGTGGCACCGTGGGACACGATGCGATTCTTGTTTTTCGGATCGTGACCAAGTTTATGCTTATCAACAGTATAAGCGAACTCACTATGTTTCGTTCCCACCTTGCAGTTATACACCGCCACATCCGTACTATCAACAAGGCTACCAATAGCCTTCTTATTCCTATTCACCGCCGCAACAACAAACTCCCCTTCCTGCTATCCAAAATGAAGAGATGGATGAATTAAAGTCGCTAATAGCGACACTTACTCTTCAAAAGCAACAAGTTGAAGAAGCAAGAGAGGCCTCTATCAAAGGTCTTGTGCATCAATTTGCGCAATTGACAACTGAGCCAGAGGATGTTATTTATGACTCGGATTTCGATGACTCGGATTTCGAGAAAGTCTTCAATGTTGCTGCTTCTGATTCAGCTATGGAGTTGGTCGATCGAGCAACTGAAACAGCTCGATCGACTGATTGGGATGAGGATTTCCCTCGATCAAGTGACTTACTTACTCGATCGAGTGGTTTTGTTGAAGAGGGTTCTCGATCGAGCGACCACATTGCTCGATCGATTGGTTTTGGTGAAGAAGGGACTCGATCGAGTGATTTATTCACTCGATCGAGCACATAACCGGACAAAGACTTTGTTTCATCACCCGAGGTTGTCCCGACTAGCGATGAGAAGGTAAACAAAGGTCATTCCAACGCATTAGAAGGTAATATTTCTTTTGTTGACCCCGCTATAATTTGTGTTATGCCTTCCGTTAATTCATATACTGCTTTTGAATTAACGCCTCCGCCCCAACTCGGGAGCAATTTAGAGGAAAATCGTTCTGTTTCTTCTTGCGCAGGTCTAGTGAAGTTGAAGGACCCGGGAAGGGGATCGCGAGATTCTATCCCGCCAAAGAAGAAAGTGCGGAAAAGGGTTGATAGAAGAGTGTTGGACGCTATAATAAGCCGTTCTTAGTCTTTGTTCTTTGTGCTTAGGGGCCGATTGTGAAGCTCTTAATGGTGAAATAATCGCATTCATCGGAAGCCGAGTAGGAGGTCAGTGGATTTCTTGACGAAAGATGGTCAAGCCGAGACCTATCTCGCAAACTAGCGCTGTCCGGGAGGCAACCCGGAGTTTTTACTTTTTTTTATTGTTACTTTTTAATACTTTCGTTTTTATTTCGTTATGTACTTAATAAATCATGGAATTTTTAGCCTTGGTATTTGGCGGTATTTTTGGGACGTTATTAGTTGATTGCGGTACAACTACACTATTTTATCGCTTGCTGATGCGACAAAGGATTCGGTCGAGTCTTTACTTACTCGATCGAGCGACAAAGCCACCTGAAGCACTCGATCGAGTACCTCCTTACTCGATCGAGCAGTCCCAATTTGCATGCCCTCGATCGAGCTCCTTCCTTGGTCAATCGAGAGAAAAGCTGGCCATACGTACTCGATCGAGCGGCTGTTTTGTCGATCGAGTACCTGCACCTCCCATGCCTGGTTCGGTTTGGGGAGGTCCGTGGTTTGCGCGCTTTTGTAAGTTTCCGACTCATCCTCTCTTTAGTTTGCATTTTCTTTTCCTTTACTTTGTACAATGGGGACATTGTACAGTTTGGTTTGGGGAGGGTATGCATCCATATCGTGTCTGCATGTTGTTTTTACTGCATTTATGTAATCACGTTTCAATTTCTGCATGCATTGTTGTTTAATTTCAAAAATAGAAAAATTCATAAAAATCAAAAAAATTTCGAAAAAACCAAAAATATTACGTTTAATTTTGTATATTAGATTGAGTCGGATTGGAGTAATTCATTGCTGATAATTGTTTTTTTTTTTTTTTTTTTTTTTTTGCTTGAGCCTTGCATTGTTTTACATCTTTTAGCAAAAGTCTTTTGCAATTTCTCGAATTTCGTTTCAAAATTTGTTGAACAAGTAGACTTGACTGAAATTTTGGCAAACTACATTACTTTCTGAGGTTTAGAGCTGATTTAACTGGTGTCATTTATGACCAGTTTATTTAGGATTGTGAGTAGTTACTCCCTGCATGTCGTGTAATATTAATTTGCACAAGTATGACATTTAATTATTTTTTGCCTTCATACATTCGGGTTAGTGGATGGTGTCACAGGTTGGAGAGTACTTGCAATTTCCTTTTTCTCATTCTTACCCATTAACTCCACTTTTAGCCAAAACTGCCAGTTGACCCATAAACTACACCCAAATCTTAGCCTACCTTGCGTTGAGCTAGTTTAGTGTTGTTTTGTGGTACGTGTTTATCGTACCTGTTTTGGTTTATATTAATTTGTTATGGAGAATTTGGAAGTTGATGTCGGAATTGGTTATATGGAAATATTAGCTGAAAATCAAGAGATGAAAAAAAAAGAGACTGAAAAAAAAAAGAGGAAAAAATGAAAAAGAAAAAGAAAAGTGAAATTCCCAAGTTCTAATTTGTATTTGTGAGGAAATTGTTAGCGCATAATAAGCTAATTAGCTTTTTGTTTCCGATTCATCTTCTATTTGGATTTTAGTGAGTTTTATGCCAAGGATGGTACTGAGTTTATTATTATTGGAGTAGTAAGTCGGATGGATTTATTTGGTTTGATAGGTTCTAGCTTAACGCTTTAACTCCTCTTATCCAATATTGTTTTGCCCCTTTCTACCCATTACCTCACTTATCCAAACTTTTGCAAGTATTCGGCATGTGATTGATCCTGAACGGTTGGAATGTATGCGTACGGTAGTTAGAATTACTTATCATACTATATTGCATGCACGATTGTGTTGGTCGCAGTTAGATGAGCGACTGTTATTTCTTCTTTCTCTTTTACATATAATTTGCTTACCATTTGCTTTGTTGAGAGAAGAGTGACCCGGGAGAGTCCAATTTTGACGTCTTGCAAGGTCAAACGTTCAACATCTTTTTAAAACATGCATAAGTTCGTTTGCGTGACATTGAGCTTTTAGTAGTTGATTCATGAGCATTAAATTGGTTCAAGTCGACGGTTTTCAGTTTGCCCGTGTTTTACTCCTTTCTAGTTAGTCTTTAGCTAATTGCATGAGTTTGCTTGAGGACAAGCAAGGGTTTGGTTTGGGGAAGTTTGATGCGTGCATTTTATATAGACCTTTTAGGCCATATTAGCACGCATTTCCATGCTTATTTCGTAGTAATTTTACTACAAATATCCCCCGAATAGTCTACTTTGGTTTGTTTTGTATTATTTGCAGATATGAGCCGGAGAAGATCATAATCAAGCCTAAAACATGTCACTACGCATGCATTTAGGAGATGAGTTGAGTCAGAGCTTGGAAAGTGCTATTTTGAGATGCGCATTGGAGTAAGGAAGTTAGGCGAGCCAAGAGAGTGCTTCAATTTGCTAGTTCCTGCTTGTAAGAGACATATCTCGAATTCTACAACAGCTATTAAGGTTATTCCAGTTGGAGGTGAAAGCTTATCCTCTTAGCTTTCCAACGCCACCAACCACGCCCTATTTGTCTAAGTAACGAAGAAATGGCGGCCATTTGAAGTTTGGTGCGCAAAGCAGAGTTACGCGCTGAGCTCGATCGAGAGCTTATGTACTCGATCGAGAGCTTATGTACTCGATCGAGAGGTCTAGTGACTCGATCGAGAGGGGTTATCGCGTGGGCTTTAATTCCGTTTTGTAATTAGGTTTGTTTAAGTTAGTTTTAGTATAAATAAGAGGCGAGAAGTCAGAATTAAGCCTCTCTTACCCTTTCACGCCTTATCACTGTTCCTATAGCGAGGAAACGGAGGAAACTCCGTCTTCCATTCTTATTTATTTTCCGGATCTAAACTCTTGCAATCATTATTTATCGGTATTAATCTTAATTCCTTCTCTCTTTTCTTCTTTTATGCTTTGGTCCTTTATTATGCGTAACTAATTTCCTCGCTAGGACTTAGGGGATCCGCGATTATGATAGAATAGTAATCACCTTATCAGGTTCATGCTATTATAATCTATGTTGTTAATTGTTGCATTTAATTGCTATAGTTTAATTGAGTCGACGCAATTAGCCTATAGACCGTAGTAAACCTTGACCTAGACCGAAAGGTCGGAAAGGGTGAGACTCGCAGCGATACATTAGGGCACGATAGTGAGGGCGAAAGCTAAGCTATTGTCGCTTTAGGGTGAATTGAGACCGAAAGGAGATATTTGCTACCCCATAGATCGTATTTGTTTGACCTGAGACCAGATTGTTAGACTTGATTAATTATGGTGAACCTACTGTCTTAGCTGTTTCCTTTCCCTTGATCTACTCTTTATTTCTCTTGCCCTTCTCTCTTCCCTTTTCTTGCTGTAGTTTAGAAATCATTTTCAAAATCCCGTTTGTGACCAAATAAGCGAACCTAGAACAGATACAACAGCCTTCCTGTGGATTCGACCCTACTTGCCACTAGCTTCTGCTAGTAGTTCTTAGGTAAATTATTTTTTATACTAAAACGACGGTATCAAGGAGCACTATTTTAATTCCTAATTAATTAGGTATAAAAGAACAAATACTTTATCTTTGACATCAATAGTTTCATATAATATGCATTTTACATGTGATTTTAGACAAATTATTTAGATTATCTTTTTATCCGTAGTAGTTATTTTATAGTGCTCATATGTTTGTATTTTATTATTATATTCTTTGAATTAGATAAAACTTTGTAATTTGGAAACCAAGTTGAGATTTCGAGTTAAATCATTCAGTAGAAAGTAGAAACTATATTGTAGGACAATATAATTCTAGCGAACTTTTTTTTTATCGTTTTCGTTATCTTTTCAACGGTTTTGAAAAAAGAAAAAAAGAAGTAGCAGTTTCTTGCGGTGGATTACGCTCACTTATTATTAAGATTGTTTTTCCTATTATCGTACAAAGACTAAAAGAGTTCTAATGCTACGGAATACTATTGTCTAAAAAAATATTCGGTTTTTTCCCATGGTACCCTCGAACTTTGGCAGATTACACATGGTACCCCTCCTTTTAGATTTCTACATATGGTACCCTTGTGTTTACCTTTTTCCTTCCCAAAATGCCCTTTGCCAAACTTCCGTTATCACTCCGTTACTTATTTGACAAATGACCTATTTTTTTGGTTATTTAATACACTAATCCCTCATATTATACCCTAAACTAACTTTAATATCTAAATCCCCAAACCACCCATTATCATCATTTTCTTCTTAACTGCCACCACCTGCCCCGCCCTCGTTGACCACCACGCCGACACCAACATGCCGCCGTCGCCGAACCAGTCCACAACTCACCGCTGCCGCCTCTCTCCTCTTTCCCTCCCACCAATCCGTTAAAACAAATAAAATCAGCTACCATTAAGACCACCACCATTTCCACCCTTATCAACCCTAAATCCCCAAATCGATTACCGCCATCTGCCCCTCCCTCGTTGACCACCACGCCGACGTCACCACACCGCCACCGCCACGCTGACGCTGTCAACCCAATCAAAGACCCACCACTGTCTCCTCTTTCCCTCCTCTCTCATTCCGCACTCCATCCACACGACAACCCCGTGACCACCATGCCGTCACCACCAAAATCGACACCCGCCGCACCACCGCACAACCTCCTCCTCCTTTTCGCATTTCTTCTTCCTCTTATCCTTTCTTCTTAGCTTCCACCTGTCGTCGACTCTCCTATTTTCAAATCTGGTGTTTGATGTTGTGTGAGTTGGTGTTGTTGTTATTGTTGGTGGTTGGTCGTTGGTGGTTGGTGGTTGGTGGTTGGTGGTGGTGTGGGCAGTGGTGATCGAAGATGATGATGGTGGTTGATATGGTGGTAGGTGAAAGTGGAGGCTTTGTGGGGTGATTTTGTAGAAGATAATGATAATGGATTAACAAGGATGAATTTATGTATTATTATTAGTGTATTAAATAACAAAATAAAAGGGTCATTAGTCAAAGGAGTAACTGAGTGATGACGGAAGTTTGGCTAAGGGCATTCTGGGAAAGAAAAAGGTAAACACAGGGGTACCATATGTAGAAACGTAAAATGAGGGGTACCATGTGTAATCCGTCAAAGTTCGAGGGTACCATGGGAAATTTCCGAAAAATATTTATAGTACAATCTGCAGTTCCGCACCAACTTGTTGTTTGGAAAATATGGAATCAAAAATTACATGCTTAATAAATTACCTACATACTCCGTATAAAACAACACAAATAAGTTCTTGTTACATGCTTTCATGCAAAAATTACAATTAAGTTCAACAGTTTTCTACACTCGCACAAATGCTGCGTAATGTAACATTACCTATAATCGTCTAAGTTTGAACCGTTAATTCTTCTAGAAATACATGAAAATTAATAAATTAATACACCAAGCTTTTTAACAATGATGAACATACGTTAGGCACTTGGGTGCATCAGCGTATATATAGATAAATATATCTATTTTAAAATAAAATAGATTAAATAGTACCCCGTTTGCATTGTTGGGACAAAATTTTTACTAATCTCATTGCACCCATTGTCATACATTCATATGTACCTACAATTATAATGATTCTCACGACTATATTATAGTCTAAAAAACAGTATAGTCATAAAGTATAATTTAATAGCTAAAACAAATCACATCAATATCATAATATAGTTTCAATATCGTAATAATAATATATGTAATTTTAGTTTCAATATCAATTTTTGTATTTTAATATCAATTTATATATCTTTTTCTAAACACAATATATATATATATATATATATATATATATATATATATATATATATATATATAATCAGGATCCTGTACGAACTAAATTATGGTGCGAACCGTACAAACTCCTTTCTAAGGGTCAAATTTATCTCAGCCCAATCACTTAAAATGGGCCTAAACCTCACAAATAATCCCCGACTTTTCATTACCCGTATCCCAACATACCCAACCCCATACATTAATCCTTATCCTCTCTCACTCCCCAACCACCAACACCAACACTCGCCATCACTACAATTTTAGTCACTCCATTTGCTTTTTAGCATCAACTTCTCCTACCACCTGACGCCATCAATGAAGCTCCGACAACCCCTTTTTACCACCTACCACCACACAACCACTTTACTTCACCAAAACATCACCTTTGTACATTTTCTCGTCTATGGTAATTTAAAAATTCAGTTTGAAAATCTTAGATCTACAATTTACCACAAGGATTTCGAAAAATTAATTCCATAGGTGAAATAGTTGTACATTTTCGAACAGTCTTGGTAGCTTAGTCAATATATTCGTCGCCGGCGCGATAATTATGGTATCTGGGTGTTGAAGAAGGATGGCTAGAGTGATTATGCAGTCTTTTATTTCTCTCCATCTACCGTCGTTCTTTCCTAGCTACTCCGTTCCATAGTTCAGCTGTCGCCGACAACGATACTTCGACGAAGCCCATTTTTCTACCAAAAAATCTTAAAGAATGTCAGTTTGGTTTGTTTTTAAAAATTCTTGTGTATTTTTCGTAGATCTATGAGTTAGAACACAACTTTTTTAAAAAAAAAAAAATGAGATGTATTGTTGTTGAGGCGCGTGACCGAGCCACTGGTGGTGTGAGGCTAAGTAGAATGTGATTTAAGGTAGTGCGATTGGGGATGTGGTGGAGAGAGGATGTTGTTGGGTGTGGTTATGTAGTAGTGGTGGGGATGAAGTTGGGGTGGTGGTGGGCTGGAAGTGTGTCCAGTGCTGCGGATCTGGGTTCATTGTTGGGAAAGCCGTCGGTGATGGTCTTGTTTGGTCGCCGACAATAATGGTGATGATGTGTGGAGGTGGGGTGAGTGGTGGTAGTAGGGGCGATGGTGATGTAGGGCCAGTGGTAGTGGTCTGATCGTATTAGTGGCGGTGGTGGTGTGGTATTAGTTGGGGAGTCAACATTGGTTATGGTGGTGGTGATGATGTGTGGTGGTGGTGGTGGTGGTCAGGGGTGCCTGGAGGTGGCGGTGGGGTGGTGCGTGGTGGCAGTCGGTGGTGGCAGTCGGTGGTGGTGGGAAGTAGTGTTTGGGGTGGATACGTATACGAATACTACTAGATACGTATATGAAAAACTACTAGATACACATTCAATATGTATATCTGGTAGTATAGTCATGCGTATCTGACATTACTTATATGCGTATCTGGGAGTATTGACATGTGTATCTAACAATAGTGATATGTGTATCCGCAAAAAGTATAAAATGTATGCACAAATAATATAAAATGTATCTGCAAAATATAAGATATGTATCTGCCTTTAGTGACATGTGTATATGCAAAAAAATTAGTATTAAAAAAGTGTAAAAGTGTATATAGAATTTTAGTGTGAAAAAAATGTATCTAGTTATGTTATAAAATGTATTTGAATAAGAAGTGTATATGACAAGCTAATAAAGTGTATCTGAAAAAAAAAAAAAAAAAAAAAAAAAAAAAGGTACAACTCGGCTAGTTAAATGCAGTTCGTATGTTAAAGCGATTCGTACAACTCCGCCCTATATATATATATATATATATATATATATATATATATATATATATATATATATATATATATATATATTCGGGATCCTATGAGAACCATGAGGATAATGAGAACCATGAGAACTAATTTAACGGTGAGATGAAGAGTGATTAAACATATTCTGATTTTTTAAACCGTCGCACCTCCAAACTCTCAAGACTCCTTCATTTTTCCAAATTTGCTTTCTCTCTCATATTCTTTCTCTAGTTTCAACAAATTCTAGCTCTTCTTTCTCTGCTTTCGATCGCCACAAACATTCCGATTAAACTCATATTCTTTCTTTTCGTTCGATCGTCACACACATTCCGATCAAGCTCTTCGACGATCAAAATCTTCCACGCTTTTTCAAGCAATGGATCCTGGTAATAAGACGAGGTAAACTTTCAATATTGATGATTATTTTTTGCGAAATTAGGGTTTATATATCATATTCGGGAGTTCGAAGAATGCTTTTCTTGTCAATAAATAGCTCTCAACCAGAATGTTTTTGACTCCCGACTTGTAATCCTTCAATTGTATTTACCATTTGTTCTCTGAGTTCGATCACTAGAGGATTGATAAATAGATGGTAATTTTAAACACTTTGTTTTTTTTTTCACTCTCCTTTTTTGTTTCACGTCTTGAGATTTTCTAGATTTATTATTGATTGTAAGGTCGGGACTATTTCTAAAAATATTTTTGACACGATTGTGAATGGTACAGAGTGCGACCCTTGTAGTTCTTTGGACCATGGGAGGTCACTCTGGAACTCCATGGGATGATGGAGCCTATCCTGCTGTAAGGCAAGTAATCATCGGCGATTCAAAGCAGAATAAACTTCATCCAGTTTGAGTATGACGAGGACAATCACTCAATTTGGTGTGAAAAACACGGTGGTATCATCGGTGTCATCAAGACTGATAAGGTATTATATCTATAATTTATACCAGATTATATAACCCTCTAGTTTCTTTTCTCAATGGACCCAAAGTTTCACTATTATTGGCTTCTGAATATTCAAAGCAAAACAACTCACTAAATTGTCCACACTTCTTTATATGATGTTCAAAGCAAAACAGCCTCTTTGTGCTATTTTACACATGGACAAGGCTCCGTACTTTCGACCCCCTTACCTCG
Source organism: Silene latifolia (assembly GCF_048544455.1). Lineage (NCBI taxonomy): Eukaryota > Viridiplantae > Streptophyta > Magnoliopsida > Caryophyllales > Caryophyllaceae > Silene > Silene latifolia. The sequence continues at coordinate 123,156,092 of NC_133528.1, read as the reverse complement.
TCAATGTGGTAAACTTTCAATATTGATGATTATTTTTTGAGAAAAGCATTCTTCAGAATTGAGATTGTTCAAAGCCTCAATCACATCCGTGACTTTTTATATATCATGTGCTTTGTATTTGTATTTGTATGTGATGGGCTGTAGCACAGTGCCGTCGGAGGATTTTTCGATGAATTACGCTGGTGCTCTTATGCTATTACATTTTTGTACCTCGTTAGCATCCCGGACCACACGCTCGAGATATATACGTGATTGCATTGTGTAAAGGCTGGGATGGTTTAATACGTTTATGTGACCTTCCTAAAACACGCAAATTTAGGTCATTTTCTGCAGAACCATCAAAATATTAAATTTAAGGTCAATTAGATCTAGTAGAAGGTCAGATAATTTTCAATAAGTATAGTTTCTTCATGTCCGTAGTTCCATCTTTACTATAATTATTTTAAACTTTATTTCCTGACCTCTTGAGTGATAGGGATGATTCTTTGTTTGAATTGTCACAGGTAACATTGCAAATTATTTGAAGCTCAAGGAAGTTGATTCCCTGTATCTTCCAGTTCCCTTGAATTTCATTTTTATTGGATTTGAAGGGAAAGGAAACCAAGGTAGTTATTGTCTACTGTATTTTTGCCTACATGGTTGACTATGTGTTCAAGCCAATAGTTATTATGGTGTTTCCTGATTTTTGTTGTTTAAATGTCAGATTTCATGCTACAAGTCGAAGAACTTGAGCGATGGTTCGCAAATATTGATCACGTCTTTGAACATACTCGGATCCCACAGATTAAAGAAGTACGGAACCCATTTCACAATATAAAATCATCATTTTCCCGAAAGGAAGATGTGTCACTGACCGGGTATACTCTGTTACATCCTTTCTTGTGTGTGATGTACACTGATGTTTCTAATGTATGTTACCCTTAGCACGTGACTGTTTATAATATGTAAATCATAGTAAGCTTGTAAACTCAAGTGCTCAAACTCTATTCTTTCTCATGAGGCAATGGTTGATATGATGTAAAACAAGCATCTGCAACTATTTATCTCTCACTTTAGAACCAGCTTCTGCAACTATTTGAGTTTCTTACATGGATTTTTGGATGTGCTGTTTTATAGAGTCGTTTTTTTTAAGACATTTTATTTTCATGAAATAAGATTCTATGTGTGTGAAATAAGGTTCAATGTTCATGAAATAAGGTTCTATGTGTTGCACCCAAGATTGTCCGAGAAATGCCCTTGTGCTAGAATGAATCCTCTAATTGCCTTGCAATATAGAGAGGATTGTTTTGTGAGTTTTAGTTGGATGTGAGATCCGAATTTTGAGAGGCAATTTTTCTCAAAACCCTAGTTTTCATACAAATGAAATGCTTAGGTTAACAAAAGAGGAGATGGCTCCTTTTGTCTATGTTTGGCTCGGCCAAACCGAGTGAGAGGGAGCCTCATGGGCTTTTTCATTTCCTCTTCATATAAACTCGTGGTCCGAATCCAAATTACTAAATGTATATGACACGGTCTAATTATAAATCGTCATCGGTTATCGGTTATTAAAGCATCAACTAATAACACGGATTAGTTGAATTATTAATACATGTCCGACAAAGACAATATTGTATAATTATATTCAATATACATTAATCAAATATAAATCGTTTATATTCAATTTCACGAATTAATCGCTTAATTCGTCTTAGCCGTTATTATTTAATCCGTATTAAATAAAATATCTCAACATCACATTTTTGACTAATTACTAGTCAAATAACTCGGACTAACTGGTTAGTCAAATTTGGCATCTACATGACTGTATTTTCATACCGTCACATCTCTCAAACGTATCCTATAGGTGTGACTTTTAGGGACCAGTTGATCACCGCCATCTGTATGACAATAACGTCAAACTTATCTAGCAAGCCAACCGTTATTGATAAACGTGGACCAACTGATTATGATACAAAAGTATACCCTTTGATCCTTTTAGAGATTTATAAGTCCTTGCACTAATCAAAAGGACACCAGCCCCAACAAGCTCCCACTTGTCCGTACAAGTGTATGTGCAATGACGTTATCCGCACTAACTGGAGGACACAGCTCCAACAAACTCCCACTTGTCCGTACAAGTGTATGTGCGATAACCGATTCTCATATTCATTTAAAATTTCTCCCACTCAATGTAAAACAATTTGCAGATCCGGATCCGCAAAGGTCGTATCTTACAATCGATCTGTATCTAGAGTGGTTTCCCCGACTAGAGAGTAACTCAACTGATAAAACGAATACGTATTCGAGCATGGCCATGCATTTCAGTTACAGCTCCTCGAGTGGCCCTGAGAAATATCGAGTACCTGATAAAGGCTGAATATTTCCTTCAACTCGAACTCCTTCCGATCTAAGCACAACATGAAATGACCCAGAAACAATCTACTTGGCCCCCTGTTACGGATGACCGTGAGAAAGAAACCAAAGTCACCCAAAATCTGCCTTAGTCTCAAGAGACAGTCGATAGTCAAAAGAATCGACTCTTAGGATCACCATGGAGGTCCTATCCACGACCGGGCACCGAATGTTATAAAACATTTAGGACTCCACGTTGATGTCACAATTGTGTCCTGCGAGATATCCGTATAAATCGCCTCTGTGATTGGTCACCAACTTTGTTGACTTATGGCTCGTTGAACCCACCATCAACCAACGTCACAAAATAATTACCTTGAGTTATCAGCTCACGTGGGTAATTAAGGACCAAGAATATTATGTTTGTTCAGTTCACTTTGTGGTGTTCAAATTTGTCGTACAAAACCACATGAAAAACAAAATATATAAATAATTATCAAAACGATGATGTCGTATAGAGTACAAAAGAGAATGAATCTAATCCATAAAAGAGTACTACAACTTAGGAACACGTTTAATTCCCATGGAATTAACATGCCCTCCATGCTTATCTTGTCGTAATGGTTTAGTGAGAGGATCTGCTATGTTATCATCTGTAGCAATCTTTTCTATCACTACTTCCTTTTGCTCCACGTAATCTCGGATTAGATGAGCTTTCCGTTGTACATGTCTAGACTTGTTGCTAGACTTTGGCTCCTTAGCTTGGAAGATGGCACCTTTATTGTCGCAATAGATGGTGATCGGGTCATTCGAACTAGGCACTACAGATAGTCCATGTAAGAATTGACGCATCCATATCGCTTCCTTTGTAGCTTCAGACGCGGCATAGTACTCGGACTCGGTCGTAGAATCTGCTTTGTAACACTTTGTTTGGAACTCTTCCACCGATCTGCAGCGCCATTAAAGAGTAAAAACGAATCCAGACTGAGATTTCGAGTCATCACGATCCGTTTGGAAGCTAGCATCTGCGTAACCGGTTGCGCATAGCTTTTGTTCGCCTCCATAAGTCAATGCCCAATCTTTAGTCCTCCGTAGGTACTTAAGAATGTTCTTGACAGCCATCCAATGTGATTCACCTGGATGCTGTTGGAATCGACTTGTCATACTCAATGCATATGCCACGTCAGGACGTGTGCATATCATGGCATACATGATTGATCCTATAGCCGAGGCATAAGGAATCCGTGTCATGCGCTCTTTCTCTTCCTGTGTCTCTGGTGACTGAGACTTGCTCAAATGCACCCCTGGAGCCATAGGAAGAAACCCCTTCTTGGAGTTAGTCATGCTGAATCTCTCTAGGACTTTGTCTATGTAAGACTCTGATCGAGAGATAACATCCGTCGTGATCTATCTCGATAGATACGGATGCCTAGAATTCTTTGTGCCTCTCCCAGATCTTTCATCTGGAAATGGTTTTTCAACCATACTTTCACCGAAGTTAAGAGAGGTATGTCATTCCCAATCAGGAGTATGTCATCGACATACAATATTAGGAAGACAATCTTGCTCCCACTCGACTTGATATAAAGACATGGTTCCTCGACCGATCGAGTAAATCCATTTTCTTTAATCACTTGGTCGAAGCGATGATTCCAACTCCGAGATGCTTGCTTAAGTCCATAAATGGAACGCTTAAGCTTGCACACTTTCTTAGGATGTTCTGGATCGACGAAACCTTCGGGTTGTACCATGTACAACTCTTCCTCCAAAAAGCCGTTTAAGAAGGCGGTTTTCACATCCATTTGCCAAATTTCATAGTCATGAAAAGCGGCAATCGCTAAGATAATCCGAATGGAACGCAACATGACTACGGGTGCAAAGATTTCATCGTAGTGCAAACCTGGCACTTGGGTGAAACCTTTAGCAACTAGTCGTGCTTTATAGATATCTTGTTGACCTTCCACCGAATGCTTTATCTTGTAAAGCCATTTGCATTGAAGGGGACGAACCTTAGCGAGTAAGTCAACAAGATCCCATACGTTGTTCTCATACATAGAGTCCATCTCGGATTGCATGGCCTCAAGCCATAGCTTTGAGTCGGAACTAGTCATGGCACCTTTATAGGTTGCGGGTTCACTACTCGTTAAGAGTAGAACGTCATCTATGTCATGTTCCTCGACCATACCAATGTATCTGTCTGGAGGAATAGATACTCTTCCCGACCTCCTAGGTTCCTCAGGAATATTCACCGCAAATGGGATTGAAGGAATTGGTTCCTCCAATGGTTGCTCGGTATTTGGTTATGGAATCTCCGACAGGTCGAAGGTTCTATCACTCTTTGCATTCTCGAGAAATTCCTTCTCCAAGAATGTCGCACTAGCCGCAACAAAAACACGTTGTTCGGTTGGCGAATAGAAGTAATGACCAAGTGTTCCTTTAGGATAACCTATAAAGTATGTCTTGACCGATCGCGGGCCGAGCTTATCCTCGTGTCTCCACTTGACATAAGCCTCGCAACCCCAAACCCGTATAAAGGACAAGTTAGGGACCGTTCCCTTCCATAGTTCATATGGAGTCTTGTCAACAGCTTTAGACGGACTTCGGTTAAGTATTAGAGCAGCTGACAGAAGAGCATAACCCCACAATGAGTCGTCCAACACGGTGTGACTCATCATGGATCGAACCATATCAAGTAGTGTTCGATTTCTCCGTTCGGACACACCATTCAATTGAGGTGTTCCAGGTGGAGTTAACTGTAGGGCAATCCCACAGTCTTTAAGGTGTTGATCAAACTCGTGAGAAAGATACTCGCCACCACGATCTGAACGTAGTGTTTTAATCTTTCTACCCAATAGGTTCTGTACCCTATTCTGGTATTCCTTGAATTTCTCAAAGGATTCACTTTTGTGCTTCATTAAGTAGACATAGCCATATCTACTTAAATCGTCCGTGAAAGTGATGAAATACCTATAGCCTTCTCGTGCGGTGATTGACATAGGTCCACATACATCCGTGTGTATGAGTCCTAATAGGTCAGCAGCGCGCATTCCAACACCTTTGAAGGAAATACGAGTCATCTTACCGATGAGACGTGATTCACACGTGCCAAATGATTGAAAATCAAAGGCCGAGATAGCTCCATTTTTAATGAGCTGTTTTACGCGTTTCTCATTAATGTGTCCCATACGGCAGTGCCATAGATACGTTTGATCTTTGTCACCAACCTTTAACTTTTTATTCATTACGTGTAATATTTCGGTGGTCTGATCTAAAACATAAATTCCGTTCATGGAGACTGCCTTGCCATAAATCATATCGTGTAAAGAGAAAATGCAAGTGTTATTCTCTATTACAAATGAAAAACCAAGTTTGTCAAGTGCGGCCCGAAATAATGTTTTTCGAAAGACTAGGTACATAATAGCAGTCATATAATGACAACTCAAATCCGCTAGGAAGGTGGATCACATATGTCCCCTTTGAGATGGCAGCCACTCTTGCTCCATTCCCGACACGCAGTCCACCTCACCCTTTACGAGGGGTTCGATGTTTCGGAGCCCCCGCACATGATTACACAGAGATGAGAACCACAACCAGTATCAAGTACCCAAGTTCCGTAACTTGCGTGGTTAATCTCAATCATATGAATAAAAGTAGAAGAAGAAGACATACCAACAGGTTTAACACGACCTGCCTTTAAGTCCTCATGATAAACAGGACATGTACGCCTCCAATGCCCAGTCTTGTGGCAATGATGGCATTCCATGTTTTCATTCTTGCTCTTTGTCGCGCCTGATGAGGTGCTCGACTCACCAGGCCCACTCTTACCTCGAACCCGACTTCTTAAACTTCGGTTTGCCTCTTTTAGGCCTGGCTGAACTTTGCCCTTACCCTTGCCCTTGTTTGACACAACGAGAACATCTTGTTTCAGGCTCCCACTGAACTTCATGTCCTTCTCGGTCTGTACGAGAAGGGAGTGCAGTTCGTGGGGACTTTTCTTCAGATCATTCATATAGTAATTCGCTCTAAATTGCGAAAAACCATCGTGGAGTGAGTGAAGCATGCGGTCAATGACAATGTTCTCGCTGATCTTACAATCAAGCGTCTCCAGCTTCTCGACATTCTCAATCATGCTGAGAATGTGTGGGCTAACTGGTTGGCCCTTCTGGAGTCTCGCATCAAAGAAGCGAGTGGTATGCTCATAGGTCACGATTCTCGGTGCTTTCGAGAATTCCTTGGTGAGCGTGGTGAAAATCTTGTTTGCACCTTGGGCTATGAAGCGTTTCTGCAAATTGGGTTCCATTGCAAAAATGAGTACGTTTTTAATCGCACCCGCTTCCAAGGCGAAATCGTTATACTTGTCGATCTCGTTAATTCCGGTAGTGGGGCCTGGGTTCGACGGCATGGGCTCAAGCGAAATTTGAGCTTCCGTCGGCGCCGGCAAGATTCCGTAATGCCGCCTCCCGATCCATGCGAAGTTTGATCCATCATTCTTGATCGAGTTGACGATTCATCCGATTCATGAAGATCCGAAGCCAGGACTCACGGTCCAATGTGGCACTTGGCATTGGGTCGTTCAAGTGACCAGCCATATTGTTATTAGCAGTTTATGTGAACGTGATCTACACTGAAAAAGAAAGGAAAACAAGAACGAAATAAGCAACTCATCGAGGTGATTTAAGTCTATTTTAAAATTCATTTTAACGTGTAGACTCTCGCACTTGCATAATTGATCTCCCTCAAGAATGATACAAGTGATCCCAAGACTCAATTTCTGTAAATTGATAAGCCAACTTTTTAGCTAATTCTTCAGTAAGAACTCTTGGTCGATAGATTTCCGTAAATCCTATCTATAGTCCACCATAGTCACAGGATCGTACGAGTGACCATAGTGTTGAGATAAAATAGGTCAATCAGTTCCAACTTACCCGACGTAGAAGGGGTGGCAATTAGAGGATTCATTCTAGCACAAGGGCATTTCTCGGACAATCTTGGGTGCAACAATTAGGAGGAGATCTACTTTGATCTCTCATTGCCGAATTGCACTAGGACCGGAGGTTATTGCTTAATCTTTATCGTTTCCTTGTTAATTTCGTTTATGACAATAAATTGCATATAAAATTTGCGTTATAATCCTATAAAGAAAGGGTTTTATACGGATATTACCCTACACTATGTGCATAAAATAAGTGTTAAATGGTATGAAATAAAATTATATGTGCATGAAATAAGGTTCTATGTGAATGAAATAAGGTTCTATGTGCATGAAAAAGTTATTTAATTGCATCAGTTGGTTAATTATATTATGATACTAACTACTGTTGGTTAAGAACGTTAATTTTATATAGGCATGAAATAAGATTCTATGTACATGAAATAAGATTCTATGTGCATGAAATAAGATTCTATGTGCAATGGTAGAGCGATGTGCATATTTTGCACAAAGGTATGGGTTCGAATCCCGTATAACCTATTAAATAACAAATCCCATGATTTTAGGATAGTCGTCCTGTGTACATGCATGAAATAAGTGTTATATGTGCATGAAATAAGGTTCTATGTACATGAAATAAGGGTTCTATGTGCATGAAATAAGGGTTCTATTATGATATTAATTTGTGTTGGTTAAGGACATTAATTTTATATGGGCATAAAATAAGATTTTATGTGCATGAAATAAGGTTCTATATGGATGAAATAAGTGTTAAATGAGCATGAAATAAGGTTCTATGTGCAATGAAATAAGGTTCTATGTGCATGAAACAAGGTTCTATATGTATGAAATAAGGTTCTATGTGCATTAAAAAGTTCTTCAGTTACACCAGTTGGTTATATTATGTTAGTAATTACTGTTGGTTAAGGACATTAATTTTCATTATATGTGCATGAAATAAAGTTCTTAGTGCATGAAATAAGGTTCTATGTGTATAAAATAAGGGAAATGACAGTGAAGGACATTTAATGTATTTAACGGCCTTTTCAAGGCATTTTAGGCTTATGCATAGAAACTACCAGTCCTTTGCATTCCATACTGTAAATATTGGCTCTGCTAATGCTATGTATGGAACACAAAGTGGTACTTTACGAGATTGAGATTGAGATTTTCGAGCTTAATTTTGAGTTTGGCTAGTAGACAGTAGCAATGGCTAAATGCATTACAAAGTTGAGATTTCCGAGCTTTTAGTAGTCCGAATCGTACTTTGGCAAAATGAAATGGGTCGAATCGGTTGAACTTATTTTGTTGTAGCAATGTAATTCCGGACACAGTTTTCATCATGAGTCATTTCTAGAAAGCCTCATGTGTTGTTACTTGTTAGCATAGAGTTGGGAATTAGGATTGCATATATTGGACCGCCTCACCCCATCATTTGAACTTGTTGCTGAGTATGTTGTTATTGACTTATTGTTGGTACTGCTGCTATACGGATCTATATGACTATTTGTTTCTGTATAATTTCATTAATGCTATTTATCTCCGGTAATAATATGATTTTTTCAGCAGAGCCACCCCCTAAGGAGTCGCCTAAAAAGGTTTCTGTACGACCAAAGAAGACAACTCAACATCAACCCACCTGAACGCAACTCGTCATCTCCATCCAAGAATGCAACCGTCAAGACGCCAAAAGATAAGTGTCCAAAAGTAATCGAACGTAGATCACCAAGGAGTAGCCCAATTTGTGAGGTACTTTCACCTCGTTATTTACCATATTATAGTATGCAGTTGTTTACCATATTTGAACGGTATATGTTAAATATGAAGACACATTTTTTTCACTACTACTGTATGGTGTTTTTGCCTGTCGATTGAATTATATTTTTCATAGCCTTTCTTTTGTTGTATTCCTTTTACAGAAGAAGCGGCCTAGCAAATTGTCTGAATTGGAATCCCAGGTTTCCAAACTCGAGAATGATTTGAAGACAATGAAAGACCAGTTGATTGCTTCCGAGTCACAAAAAAAGGAGGCTCAGGCAGATGCCGAGGATGTGAAAAAGCAACTATCAGATGTTTCTGTAAAACTCGAAGAATCTGAGAAGCAACTTTCGGACCTCTGTGCCTCTAAAAGCGCTACTGCCACAGATTTCCAGGACAATCCTCAAGAGGACCAAGAGTGGGAATCTAAAATCGAGGCTTTGACTAAGCAACAGCTTGATGACGCCGCCGTTAGCGTCGGTTTTGGATGAAATCCGCAGGCTTAAACAACAACTTGAGAAGGCCTCTGAATCGGAAGAAAATAGTTCCCTGGTTGAGCTTCAGAACTTGAAGAATACTTTGGCGGAAACTTGTTCCCTTGCGATACCATGAAACACGAGCTAGTGCGGCCAAAGAATCAAGCCCAGGCCCGACCGATCAAGCGGACTTTAGCCCAACTAGAAGCTGCTAAGGACACCATCAATGCACTCGGATCCGATGTTGCAAATTCGACAAAGGCTTATGATGCGGTTGTGTCTGAATTACTGACGATCAAGGGCACATGTAAGCTTCCCGGAAAGTTTTGCTTTGAGAATGTCAAGACAGTTAATAGTGATCGGTGTCAAATGGATTTGGAAGTCGCTAAGTTGGAGGTAAGGCGACTAAGATCCGCCCTAGAAGCTGCCGAGACGCGAGCCGAGGAAGAACGGTCCCTTAGCGAGGCGCAAATTAGGAGTGCATCTCGAAATCTCGGCTCCGATCAAAGATCGATTCGACTTAAGAGAGGCCGATCAAGGAAGAGTTGAGAAAAGCGGCTGCAAATATCGAGGAGTTGAAGGGAAGCTTGATGGACAAAGAAACAGAATTGCAGGGTATTTCAGAAGAGAATGATATCCTAAACTCGAAGCTTATGAAATCCGAGTTGGAGCCCAACAAAGATCAGGAACTGGGAGCTGAGCTGATGAAGATAAAGGCAAATTTGACGGATAAGGAGATTGAATTACAAAATGTTTTGGAAAAGAATGAAACACTCAAGCTAGAGATCACTAAGCTAGCCAATGTGGGAATTGAACCCACATCTTGTGCATTGCACAATGCTCTGCCGTTTGAGCTAATTGGCTTTCGAAACAAGTAAAATGTGCACCTTGTTTTGCAGCCTAGTAACTCACATTTAGCGGAATCACGTTTTTCTTTAGATTTGATATCTTTGATTTCCATATTTGGCAATATCGGAGTAATTTCTGATTTGTATCATCCCGTGTTACAAAATTATAGGAAAATGCCTGTCAGTTGTTAGTGGCTTCCATTTATAGTTGCAGCAAAAACGAAAGCAAAATAGCAGATTTAACACCTAAATCAGCATCAAAATCTAGTCAGATAAGTCCTGCAATTTTCGCCCAATAATCGACTCAATTCGCTCCCACAAAATGAGAGTAACATCCTCTAGAAGTCGACCATAACTTGAACTAATTGAACCCAAAGAACGAATTTCTGAGGCATATAGAAACTGATAAAAATATTTATTAGATACACGAAAATAACCAGTTCATAGAGAAAAAAAAATGATTGGGACGGAGGGAGTATTTACTGTGGACTCCTTATAAAATCACAAATGTTCGAAAAGGGAAAAACAAGATGAAACATTAATATTTCTTAATCAAATTTATTACTATGCATATAGAAATAAGCTTAGGTGCATTAAAATACTCAGTAGATGCACCAAAATAACCACTATATACACGAAACAACAGATTAAATTTCTCTATGAATAAATATAGGAGGTTGTGCGTTTCTTTTAGGCAGATATACAGCCTGACAGTTTGATAATATGAACGAAAAACTAAACTACCTTGCAATGAATCTAGGTCAAAATCATATTAAGGCAGAATTAGGACTAATAAATATAAACAACAATGGAGTATGGTCTAATTTTCAGATTTTACTGTCTATGAACTGTAATCTTCTGCATATAATGCAATATAATTTAACATTGAATCAAATTAGGTTTAAAACAAAATCAATCAAAGTAATTTGGCTTAAATTCAATCATAGTTCAACTACAATAATATGAAAATGATATCATCTAGGTTACAAAATTGAAGAGATTTGATCATGAAATTTACCTTTATTAATGATGGTGAAGGAGGAAATTACAGTGGTCGGCTATGGCGAAGATAAAGACGCGCAGTGATTGAGGAAAGCAGCGAAAGAGAGAGAGAAGAAATATGTGGTACGTTTGATATTTTTGTAAGACATTGATGTATATAGAATGATTTTATTCATTGGACCGTGACTAATGTAGTGGTAATATAAGAGGTTCTCATGGTTCTCATTATCTTGGTGGTTCTCACCGGATCCCGACCCTATATATATATATATATATATATATATATATATATATATATATATATATATATATATATATATATATATATAGTGTAAAGTTCTTATAAGTCCTTCATATGTTTTGAGTCCATAAGTCCCTCCCATATCCCTTAGATCATGCTTGGTGGATGCTTGAGATTGAAAGTAAGAAACACACTTAACACTAATTAATTCACTTCTCTCTCTCTAGTTTTAATAATACATTTACTAATTCATTATCATACACAATTAACACCACCATTTGTCTTATACTTCAAAGTTTATGAAAATTTTGTTAACACTTTTCCTGTTTCAGTTTTTTTCGTTTTTTTTTAAGACAAGTTTTCGACATTTTAGGATTTTACGAGTGTAATTCTAACAGCAAAAAGTGTAACTTTAATCTACGAAGCGGTTTTGACGGATATTATTTTGAAATTTGTAATTTTAAGGAATGTTTACGAGAATTTTGCGTCTTACGAGTTTAACTTCAGTCTTTTTTGACTGATTTTGACGAATAATATTTTAAATTTTTGTAATTTTATCACAACTTATTGTAATTTTAGCATTTTACAAGTGTTATTTTAACGACAAAAAGTGTTATTTTAGTCAAGGAAAGTGTAATTTCATTCCAATGAGAGTGTTATTTTAGTCCAGGAAAGTATTATTTTAGTCCAGGAAAGTGTAATTTCAGTCCAATGAGAGTGTTATTTTAGTCCAGAAAAGAGTAATTTTAGTCCAAGAAAGTTTAATTTCAGTCCACTGAGAATAATTTCAGTCCATTGAGAGTATAACATTAGTCCAATGAGAATATAACCAAGTCTATTGAGAGAAATTAAGTGTAATTCTAATGGATATAAGTGTATTTCTAGCAGAAAAACGGTAATTTTAGCAGAAAAAAGTCTAATTTTAGCAGATAAAAGTGTAATTCTAGCAGAAAAAATTGTAATTCCAAGGACAAAAAGTGTAATTTTAGCGGAAGAAGTGTAATTCTAACAGAAAAAAAAATGTAATTTTAACAGGAAAAAATGTAATTTTAACACGAAAAAAAGTAATTCTAGCAGAAAAAGTGTAATTCTAGTACAATTAGTGTCGTTCACATTGCAAATTGTAATTCCAAAGGTACAAAGTGTAATTTTAAGAAAATTGTAATTTTAACTTTAATAGAGGAAAAAGTAATTCTAATAGAAAAAATTGTAATTTTAACTTTACTAGAATATTAAATTAACAAATTATACGAGATAAGTGTAACTTTAATAGAGAAAAGTGTAATTTTAGTAATAGAGATCAGTGTAACTTTAATGAAAATAAGTGTAATTTTAACAGAAAAAAGTATAACTTTAATAGGAAAAAGTTTAATTTTAATATAGAAAAGGGTAATTTTAATGAAAATAAGTGTAATTTTAACAGAAAAAAGTGTAACTTTAATAGGAAAAAGTATAATTTTAATATAGAAAAGTGTAATTTTAATAGATTTCAGATCAACCACTATTCTCACAAAGTAAATCTGAAAAAAAGAAGAAAAGTATAACTTTAATAGATATAAGTGTAACTTTAATAATAGAAAAAAAATGTAATTTTAACAAAGAAAAGCGTAATTTTAATAGAGAAAAGTGTAACTTTAACAAAGAAAAAATGTAAATTTAACAAAGAAAAGTGTAACTTTTCAAAAAAACTAAATCTAAATTTTAAAAAATATAACTAATGTCATACTACCATCCGGAAAAAAAATTGCATGTACTAAGACAAAAAAAATATAAAAATAAAATATGGGAGTAAAAAGGAACAAAAAAACAGATCCGAAATACTAGATCTAACATTTTCATAACTAGATCTAAAAAATAAATCTAAAACAAAAAGGGCAAAAATCACCATTTCTTTCAAAAATTTAGACAAAATTTTAAAAATAATGAGAAGAACATCAACAACAACCAGATCTGAAACTTAAAAAAAAAAATTATTTCATATTGAATGAATTTAATATTAAAATCAAAATATAATTTATAATAAAATCACCAAGACTGAAAAACAATACAAAAAAAAGTGAAACTCAATCGGAAAAAACGAGTATAAACGAAAAAACTCAATTTAAAAAAACCGTGTCACACAAAACCGCCACTACCGCCACCAAACCGCGCCAGTTGTAACAAAACAAACCAACACCATCATCGACATTTAAGAAACTTAGCATCTAAAGAAATATATACGAAAACGAAAAAAAAAAACAAGAAAATTCAGATCTGGAAAACGAAGGAAAAAAAAAAGGTAAAACTAGATCTGGAAACCGAGAACCACCAGACACCATTACCCCATAACCAGCCGCGGCGGAGCGGAGGAGGGGGGGAAATAGGAGGGTGGCGGCAGAGAAAGAGGCAGAGGATGGGTTTTCAGATCGAGGAGTGGCGTGTGTTGGTGGTTTCGGTTTGTGATGGGTATGTGTGCGGTGGTTTTGGTGTGAGGTGAGGGTGTGGTCGTGAGTGGTGAGGTTGTGGTGTTAGTTGGTGGGGTGTGTGATGGTGTTGTCAGCAGATCTGGCATAAGGGGGGAGGTGATGGTGGATGGTCGCGCGGGAGGGAGGTGGTCGTGCCGGTGGGGTGGGTGGTTGGTGAGTGCGGGCTGGTGGTGGTGGTGGCTCGTCGATTGGTGAGTGGGTGCTGGGATTTTTTGGGTGATTTTTTTTTTTTTTTTTGTCAGATTTGTGTGGATTGTTTTAGAGAGGGAAATTATTTTGGTTTTGGGAGAGAATTGAATTGTGAAATGAGGGAGAAGTGAAGTAGGGAGAGAAAAGAAAAGCTATATATATTAAATTAGTGAGAAATTAGAGATTAATTAGTTTGGTAGAGAGAGAGTCTCTTAAACACCTTATTAAACACCATTTTTGTGTTTCAATCTCAACCCTCCATCTCCCTTATCTAATGGCCTTAAAGAGGACTTATGGACTCACATGTAAGAGGATGACTCATTTGATCCCAATACTATATATATATAGGGGCGGGTTCAGGTACGAACTGCCTTAACGTACGAGCCGTACGAACTGGCTTATTTTGTCCTTTTTTTTTCAGATACACTTTATTTCTTTACTACATACACTTCTTATTAGATACATTTTATTACATATGTAAATACAAAATTTTCAACACTAAAATTATAGATGCACTTTTACACTTTTTTAAACTATTTTTTTACGGATACATTTTATATTTTTTGCGGATACACATGACATTAATGCCAGATACACATTATAATATTTCTGGATACACAGATCTATACTTCCGTATATGTAACACCCCGGCCCAAACCAGGTCGGGAGCGGTTACTTATGATAGCTCACCGGGCTGTGTACATGGCCCACAGATCAACACGGGTCCTTTATAGCACATTTTGTCCTCACTCGTGCGCATCCCGGAACCTCCCAGAGGTCACCCATCCTAAGACTACTCCCAGCCAAGCACGCTTAACTTTGGAGTTCTTTCGCATGGATGACCATAAAAGAAAGTGCACTTTGTTGATATGAGTAGTACTTCCAATCCCTTTAAGCACTAGTCATTTAAGCCTATCACTGGACCTCTTCAATTACCGTGGGGTGTTACAGTCACCCCCACTTGAAGAACGCAACGTCCTCGTTGCGCCTGGGAGCATAACCGCTAACCCAGAATCCTCCCCCGCTAGGTGTGTGATTACAATGGAGCGTATAACCACTGCCTCCAGGAGCGTATAACAACTGCCTCCGATCACCACACGGTCGCAGGGTTGCTCTGATACCACTTGTAACACCCCGGCCCAAACCAGGTCGGGAGCGGTTACTTATGATAGCTCACCGGGCTGTGTACATGGCCCACAGATCAACACGGGTCCTTTATAGCACATTTTGTCCTCACTCGTGCGCATCCCGGGAACCTTCCCAGGAGGTCACCCATCCTAAGACTACTCCCAGCCAAGCACGCTTAACTTTGGAGTTCTTTCGCATGGATGACCATAAAAGAAAGTGCACTTTGTTGATATGAGTAGTACTTCCAATCCCTTTAAGCACTAGTCATTTAAGCCTATAACTGGACCTCTTCAATTACCGTGGGGTCCAACGCGAGGTATCACCAACACGATAAATAAGTTTAGAGTTAAGTTTAAGTTTACAACACAAGTCAATTTATTGGGGAAAAGATATCCCACGAATTAACATAGTTCAAAAGTAGGTGAGTCTATTAAATGATAACTAAATAAGGTCCGAGGTAAGAACTCGCTAGCTCACACGGTCTTCCCCACTTAAGCTTCATCACCAACCTGTCATTCATAATAAATATGAAAGCCACGGTCGGTGGGGAGTAACTCGGGGTTCTCCCACCACAATATGTCAAAATACAAGTAATTAGGAATTTAATTAAACAAACAAGCATAAGAATAAATACTTACGGTAACAAGAGAATCATGATTAGTATACAAAATGCAATAAGAGTAGTTATGCATAAATGAGAGAAGAATAATTAGGTCAACGGTCAAATATTGACTCGACTCAAATGTAAGACAAATTACAAAGTATAGACTCAAACAAGACAACCCTCTAGACTCCAACCTCTTGGTAGGACGACGATCATAATACGGTCCTAGTCTAAACCTGGCCAGACTCTCGGGATGGACGACACCCGATTCGACAAACGATACCACATCGTATCCAAGACTCGAAATATGGTACACCTAACCGTGCCCGAAAGTCGAGTAACCTCAAATCGGAACCTTGTCACCTAACCGTGACCCCCGGTCCGAAGAGGCGGAAGGAAAAATAGCCCAACTCGGAAACAATGGCACCTAACCGTGACCCAATGTCCGAGGGCAATTAAATAAGGAATGTCGAGTAGTCTCACAATGTAAAACGTCACACTCGGGTCACTAATACGAGCAACAAAGGTTGCACAAACATAACGTAAACAATTCATGTGATGCATGTATAAAATAGAAGAGTAAAGCAATTATCAGTGCGCTCTGCCGGTGTGGGCACCGGCTGCGCCCACCTGAGAGGATACCCGAAGGTGAAACAAGATAAAAATGCTTTGATGTGTGTTTTTTCCAGAGACCTACTGCCCACCACCGGGGAACACCGCTATAGATGGAACAAGGTAAAAAAATACGATGTGTGTGTTTTGCTTGGTGAGACCGGCTACTCCCACCCACCGGGAACACCGCTATAGATGAAACAAGGTAAAAAAGTGATGTGTGTGTTTTTGCCGGTAGACCGATTCTTAGCCGCCCACCGGCAGGGAACACACCCAGATATAAGAAGCACCAAAATTACATTGTCCTCGCTGCCGGTTGGTAGACCGGCTGCCGATCCACCGGCAGGACATACATTGAACTTAACAAAACACAGGGGCGCTTTGCGGTTGGTAGACCGCTGCCGGTCCACCGGCAAAAAGACATGCAAAAATACTAAATTCTTCTTATTTTTCAACTCGGGAAGGCAAGGTCTCGCTGCCGGTTGGTAGGCCGAGTGCCTGCCCCCTACCGGGGACACACAGAGCACGAAAACACCAACAAACAACATCCAAAGTCTTCCAAATTCAACTATCTTTCATCTAATCATTTCATACTTCCCTAATATGATGAATACTCAGAAAATTACCACTTCCAAGATGTAATTAACATATGGGGTTGGTTATTAATCATTAAAATGAGGTTTAATCATGTAATTATGAGAGAATTCCTTTAAGACAATCATATATTTCACCATATTACAACTAGGCATGAAATTACTCCTTAAACATGTGAGAATTATCATACAAGCATTCTACTCAACACCAAATCACCAAAGGGCATGAAAGACATCAAATTTATCATTCATGTGAGTCTAATACTACACAACTCACACAATTTTAACATAAAAGTCGAGTAACCCATCACCGTTACCTTTTTGCACTTCAATCTTCTAAAGACTCGTCAATGATGTAGCTATCCTCCTCCGGGTTGTCCAAGTTCTCCCCTAAACACAAAAATAAAGGTATTAAGTCAAGAATCCACATCCTTGTAAGATGAGAATTTCGAAAAAGATGAAAAGATGACAACTTTCTTACTTAGAAAGAAGGGAAATGAGAAAAGGAAGAGAATGGCGCGAAAAGGAACGAGATTGGCGAAGAATTGAATGAGATATGGTGATTCTAGGGTTAGTAAGGGAAGGTTCAACAATGGTGGGGTGGTTGTTGGGAAATTTCAGAAATTACAAGTGAGGGAGATGAAGTTGTGAGGGTTTAGTTGAGGTTTTGTGTAGAGAAAAGAGGGGAAAAAGGCCCATGAGTCAAGTTAAGCCCAATAACTCAAAATGAGTCGGTATCCACTAGAATTTTCGTCCCAAGTCTACTATAACTCGAGTCGGAGAATAATATTATTCAAATCTACACTATTATCGTCGTTACACGACTATGACGATATTTTATAAAAATAAGCTTTAAATAATAATTATTTAATAAAAATTACTTAAAAGTTTATTAAAAATATAAGGAAAGGGCGGGGTGTTACAATCATCCCACCTTTTAAAAAGTTTCGCCCTCGAAACTTGAAAAGAAAAGGTATTACCTTAAGAAAACAAACTAGGGTACTTGACACGCATGGAAGCCTCCGGCTCCCAAGTCTCTTCTTCTACATCACCACACTTCCACAAAACCTTCACCAAGGGCACCACTTTGCTCCTTAGCTTCTTCTCCTTCTTATCCAAAATCTAAATCGGTCTCTCCTCGAAAGAAAGACTAGGCTCAAGCTCGGGAATCTCATTTTGCAACACATGACTAGGGTCGCTAATGTATTTCCTAAGTTGAGAAACATGAAAGACATCATGAACTTTACCCAAACTCGGGGGCAAATCCAACTTATAAGCCACGACACCAATCCTTTTGATCACTTCATAAGGTCCAATGTACTTCGGACTCAACTTCCCTTTAACTCCGAATCTCTTTACTCCTTTTATCGGGGACACTTTCAAGAACACTTTATCTCCAACTTCAAACTCCAAGGGTCGACGGCGAACATTGGCGTAAGATTTCTGTCGATCTTGGGCGGCTTTCATTCTTTCACGGATGAGCTTCACTTGATCAATCGTCTCGGCTAACTTGTCGGGTCCTAGATCACGAACATCACTTGCTTGGTCCCAACAAATCGGACTACGGCATTTCCTTCCATAAAGGGCTTCATAAGGGGCCATCTTGATAGAAGCATGATAACTATTGTTGTAAGAAAATTCCACCAAGGGCAAGCTCTTCTCCCAACTAGAATGAAAATCAAGGGCACAAGCACGCAACAAGTCTTCTAGAGTTTGAATCGTCCTCTCGGATTGTCCATCGGTAGCGGCATGAAAAGCGGTACTCATCAACAATTTACTACCCATAGCATCTTGCAAAGCTTTCCAAAATCTCGAGCAAAAACGCGGGTCACGATCCGACACGATCTCCTTAGGAACACCATGGTAACGAACGATCTCTTCGACATAAGCACTAGCAAGACGGTCTAAACTCCAAGTCTCTTTGATAGGGATGAACCTAGCACACTTGGTTAACCTATCCACAACAACCCATACGGCATCTTTTCCACCAACGGTCTTAGGCAAAGCCATCACAAAATCCATGGAAATGGACTCCCACTTCCATAAAGGAACCTCCAACGGTTGTAGCAAACCACCGGGTCTCTTATGCTCAATCTTCACTTGTTGACAAGTAAGACACCTTCCAACATATGACACAATGTCATTCTTCATGTTAGGCCACCAAAACTGAAGCTTCAAATCTTTATACATCTTGTCTCCTCCGGGGTGAATCGAATAAGGGGATAGATGAGCTTCATCTAGAACTCTCTTCCTCAAATCAACGGTATCGGGCACATACATGCGTCCTTGGTAACGAAGGTAACCTCTAGCATCAATCTCACAATCCTTTGCTTTCCCTTCAAGAAGCTTGGCTTGAAAACCTTTAAAGGTAGCATCGTCCACAAGACTATCAAGGATCTCACGGTGAAGAACGGGCTCGGCAACCATAGCACCAAGATAATCAAAACCACTCTCCACAAGTTGCAAACCTAGCTTACGAAACTCAGCACAAAGGTCGTCGGGGAGCACACAAATGGCACTCAAGGAATGAGTAGACTTCCTACTAAGGGCATCGGCAACCACATTTGCCTTTCCTTCATGATACAACAACTCTGCGTCGTAATCATTCACCAATTCCAACCATCGTCGTTGTCTCATGTTCAAATCCTTTTGGGTGAAGATATATCTCAAACTCTTATGATCGGTGTAGATGCGGCAATGGACTCCAATGAGGTAGTGTCTCCACATCTTCAAGGCATGAACAACAGCGGCTAATTCCAAATCATGAGTGGGATAGTTCACCTCATGAACTCTCAATTGTCGCGAAGCATAGGCAACAACCTTTCTATTTTGCATAAGAACACAACCTAAACCCATCTTAGAAGCATCACAAAACACATCAAAGTCAACTCCATTCTCGGGCAAGGTCAACACGGGAGCGGTAGTCAACCTCTTCTTCAACTCCTGGAATGCACCTTCACAAGCTTCGGTCCACACAAACTTGGTCTCTTTCTTCAAAAGTTGAGTCATCGGTCTAGCAAGCTTGGAAAAATCTTTCACAAAGCGACGGTAGTAACCCGCCAAACCCAAGAAACTACGGATCTCACCAACATCGGTTGGACTCTTCCACTCAATCACGGCTTCAATCTTCGAAGGGTCTACCATGACACCATCCTTAGATATAACATGGCCTAGAAAAGACACCTTAGACAACCAAAATTCACACTTGGAGAATTTGGCAAACCACTTTTGACGACGGAGGATTCCCAAAATGATACGAAGGTGATCGGCATGCTCTTCTTCGGACTTGGAATAGATGAGGATATCGTCAATAAAGACCACAACACACTTGTCTAAGAATTCACTGAAGGTCCGGTTCATTTGATCCATGAAGATAGAAGGGGCATTGGTTAAACCAAAGGGCATCACCTTAAACTCAAAGTGTCCATACCTTGTGCTAAAGGCGGTCTTAGGGATATCGGACTCACGAACGGGAATTTGATGGTAACTGATCCGGACGATGTCGTCACTCATCCAATCAAACACATTTATAATACTCAACATACAACTAGTTAGTGGTAAGTCGAGGTCGATCCATGGGACGGTGGTTACTCAAATTATTCAATCTAATTATGGTTGTGCTTGGGGTTGTCACAATTATAATGGGTTGATGATTCTAATCTAATAGATGCAATAAACAAGCAATAAAAGGAAAGATGTAAACAATTGATTAAAAATGCTAGGATATCATGGGGTCATAGGGGATTCATGGGAATTGATCATACAAACATGTTCTCAAATTATAAGCAAGCAATTATTGTTGTGATGGATTGAGTTGGGTTATATCTTACAATCCTAGGAAAGTTTGGGTCCCGGAGCCGAATCGATTAGATTGTACAACACCTACAAGTCGACTTAATCTTCCCTACTCAACAACATGAATGGTCTAATGAGACTCGAGTTGGTTTATGTCTTACAAGTCTCATTGAAAAGATAAGAGATGGTAGTAAATGCAAGGATTCATAGGCTTAGCATTTCATCAAACATAACATGTGCATGAGTTGAGATCATAACAAGCAAGCAAATAAACCATGAAAGCATATTAATTTAAGCATGAATCATTCCCCATGTTGGTTTCCCCTAATTACCCACTAATCCTAGCTAAGTAACTACTCACTCATGATCAAGTTTAACATGTTAATAAGGTTGTTAATCATACTAACAAAGCCAAACATGATGAACAAGTAAGAAAGATTAACAATAATTAAAACAAGGATTAAGAGGATTATACCTACTAATGATTCCAATAATAAAGCAAAGATAAAAGAAGTACTTGATAATTGATGGAAGGTTGTCAATCTCCCAATAATAACCCAATAATCTTCAATTACCCAATAATAAACTTGAATAATAAACTTGAACAATAATTAAGGAGAGATTAATGTGTAATTTGTGTGGAAAGATTGAGATTAATCTATTCTAATCTACTCCTAATCTAATCTAAAGAAGGATTGAATTAACCTAATGAAAACTTCCTTGTTTGATTACTACAAATGGGGTATTTATAGTGGAAATTAGGTGGATGCATTAGGGTTAACTAAGGGCTAAACTAGTAATTACACTTTTGAGATTTGAGCAGGAGACTCCGGTATTTTTCGAAGGAAGGAGTCTTTCATTGAAGCTTGAAGAACGAAATTATGTCTTGTAAAGGAATCCGGGCGGATTGTTGTCGGGACGGACGGATTGTGGGCGGTGCAATCCGAGCGGATTCAGGAGAGGGACGCTCGGATTGTTGAGGGGGAATCCGAGCGGATTCCAAGGAGGGACGCTCGGATTGTACCAAGGGAATCCGAGCGGATTGGGAGCAATCCGAGCGGATTGTAGCAGGGGACGAGCGTCTTCAGCGTAAGACGCGCGGATTGCTGTACAGCTTCTTTGTTTGAGCTCGGATTGTAAAACTGACGTCATTTTCTCATCCGGACTCCTATTGGAGTGATTCAAAAGCCTAGATCACTTGTTTTTTCGACGCCGTTCCATCTAGCATATTTTCAGAGCCAAAGGAGCAACCCTTGGTTCGGTTTTTGAGCGATTTCTTCTTGTAATGCCTTCCCTCTCGTCATTCTTACTTTTAACCCCTTGATCCTTCTACATACACTTTATTCCTACATCTTTGGTCATCATTCTTGCCTCCTCTTTATACTAGTCCATCTAATATCATCAATAAGCTTCCAAATATGCACGAAAGACGGGAATTTCCGCCTTATTATCTCCTTTTCTACAAAACATATGAAATGCGATAGAAAAGCAAATAGGAAGGTTTTGACGGGTAAAATGGCCATGAAATGTTATAATAGTATGCAAAATAGGTTCAATTAGGGGACTAAATGTGCGCTAATTATGGTCACATCAAATATCCCCAAACCGAACCTTTACTCGTCCCGAGTAAAGAGGTGACTAAAACTAGACCTTTATTTAAACTAACCTAATAACATAACCGATATGAGACAATTAGCGGGTCTCACTCCGCCCCTTCAACTCACAACAAGACAACCATGAGGTAGGATGCCTTCTTGCAAGGCAAGGTGGGTCTTGCCAAAATGGCGATACATCCAAACATTAAAGCACACAAAACAAGTAATGGATGCATCTACAAAAGAATAGCCACCTTCCTCATCTAAGTGGCGGAAATTATCTACAAGGGAAGCAATTCAAGGGTACACACGCCTTCATAGATGCAATTTCTTCAAACTACTAAGCCTAGAAGGATACCAATAAATCACCTCCAAGTTGTGTCAAGCTAGGGTACCTTTGTCCTCAATCGTTAAATGCTTTTGTCAATAATAGACTCCCTATGGTGTTAAAAACACTGGAGGATCGCGGAATTCCCCCTCTTGCCTAGACAAGAAGAAGGGTCGTCCCCTCTCTACCATGCACAAAAATGGATACGGTGGATAAAGGGATCAATAGATATTGAGTTTCATTTGGGAGTTTGCTTTTGTTGGTTTTTTTCCCCCCAATTTCTTGTGGCATATAACATTTGAGAACACTTTCTTTTTGCCATTTCTTTTTGATTTTTGGCTTTTCAATACTTGACAACTTTTTTGCATTTCTTTTTGAACATTTTCAAAGTCACCCTAATTAGTAACGAGGGTGCCTTGTATTTGAAGCTTAGGAGTTCTATTTTTTTTTTTTGCTCCTCTTTTCATTTGATGCATTTTTGCAAACTTTCTTTCACTTTTCATTTCTTTGAACTCAAATTGATTTCTTTTTGTGCCCATTCCCTTTGATGACAAAAATGTATGGTAGAACATGGATGAATGATGGAAGTATGCATGGTTTCAAGGGTCACCTTGGAATAAACGGTAGCCAAGGAGTTATCACACCACAAGGTACTCTTGACTAGGCCTTAAACCATGGGTCAAAGGATACTAGCATGACACATCCTAGGGTGTTTTACAAACATTCTAACAAGCAAAGTCTTAAGAAGAAAAAGCATCTACTAGGGCCTATATACACTTGTCAAGCTTCCCAAGTAGACGGTTTCGCAAAATTTTTCTAATCATGCAAACTACATGCCATGATGCAACTAGCATATACACATCCTAATGCAAATGATTCTACCAACTAATATGACATATAATCTAAATGCAAGTCCTAGATTCACATTGTTATACCGCATCAATCAAAATAAAGCCACATAGTCATTAACATAAAGAGGAAAAAGGAGATTGGAA
Source organism: Silene latifolia (assembly GCF_048544455.1). NCBI lineage: Eukaryota > Viridiplantae > Streptophyta > Magnoliopsida > Caryophyllales > Caryophyllaceae > Silene > Silene latifolia. The sequence continues at coordinate 123,132,202 of NC_133528.1, read as the reverse complement.
AGATCATACCATGCGGTCTTCAATATCCTCATGTCTCGGATGTGGCGTAGTCAATCAAAGTGAACAAGGATAAACAAACACAATATATAAAACAATATATACAAGACTACACTACAAAGGAAATGAACATGTTTTTGATTTTTCAATTTTTCAAATTTTTATGGTTTTTGTTTTTATGAAATTAAAAGACATATTTTTGGGATTTTTCGAAATTTTTCAATTTTTATGCATTTTTGGAATATAAATTCCCATCCCCCACTTTATTTTGGACATTGTCCTCAATGTACATGTAGGAGTAGGAATAAAAAGGAAATATGTTTTTGGATTTTTGATTTTATGGAAATTGAAGTACAAATGCGATGATATGATATGAATGAATGCATGCTCTAACTAAATGCAATTCTATATGACATATATAACAAATGAATGCAATCTAAACTATACTATGTGATGCATGATTTCTAGTAAACTATGGTCACTTATGATCAAACCTCCCCAAACCGATTTAAACACTATTTCTAGTGTAGAAATGAATAGGTTTGGTCATTAGTAACTATGCATGAATTCTAATCTATATGCAACTATTTACATGAATCATGTGAGATATATTACAATGCAAAATATACTATTTGCATATATACAAATTAATGGTTTTTAAGGGACTCCATCAAACCAAAGATTATCAATTAACAATTTCATGGAAAATCATCACTAGCACTCAAAGCACGTAGAAGTCGGTCAAATTATTGGGAGTGGGACATGAATAGGCATGCATAGCAACACAAGATTATGCAATTGAAAAATGCCCATGTAAAAGACCGAACAAGCATATTAAGAGCATCATGACAAAAATCATAAGAGAAATTATGGATGGTAGAACCATGAAATGGGTAGTTGGTTGGCAATTCACTCAACTTATCCTCCAAATAGTCAAAATCACCACATTCGATGCAAGTACTCTCATTATCTTTTAAGGTGATTTCAAAGGTGTCTATTTGAGGTTCCCAAATGTCCTCATCAAATTCCTCATCCCAACAAGGTCCATTATCAAAGGGGTTGTCGTAACAAGGCTCACCAAGTTCAACACAATTGTCTCCCTCAAATATGTCATCCTCAAAGGGTGAGTTTTCACTCAAGCTCTCATCCATATCACTCTCACTTTGCCCATTAACATCAAATTCCATGGAGGTTGATTTCATTGAAACACAAGAAGAGTAGGATGACGGCATCCAAGCATTAGTTTCACAATCAAAAATGTACTCCTCCTCATCATCACTCTCCTCATCTAGCACTCTATCTTCCCAAGGCGGGGTAATTTTTTGGGCATAGTAGGTTGACTCAAGGTTATAGGAAGGTTTCTCATCCTCACAAATCTCATTTTCATCATAGTTTTCCTCAATGAATTTTTGAAATGTGGTTTTTATCGCTTCCATACCCTCCTTGGCACTTTCAAATATGTCATGTATAGTATGCTTGAGACAATGAATGGTCATGAACTCAACAAATTCCCAAAATTCCTCACAACTCATCTCACATATCCTACCACCACTCAAGTGAAATGCCAAGTTGCGGGTTTCAAGGTTCATGCCATTATAAACAACACAACATGCTTCATAATTTGAAATAGTAAAACCATGATGCCAAGCATGAGTCATATAATCTTCAAATCTTGAAACATATTTATCAAATGACTCATTTTCATATTGCCAAAAATTGAATGTAGACATGTTGAGCATGTGAAATAGAACAAGTACAATAAAACTCAAGAAAAAGAAGCACAACTAAAACTAGACAAAAGAACAATTCAAATAAACAACACCGTCCCCGGCAACGGCGCCATTTTGATCCGGACGATGTCGTCACTCATCCAATCAAACACATTTATAATACTCAACATACAACTAGTTAGTGGTAAGTCAAGGTCGATCCATGGGACGGTGGTTACTCAAATTATTCAATCTAATTATGGTTGTGCTTGGGGTTGTCACAATTATAATGGGTTGATGATTCTAATCTAATAGATGCAATAAACAAGCAATAAAAGGAAAGATGTAAACAATTGATTAAAAATGCTAGGATATCATGGGGTCATAGGGGATTCATGGGAATTGATCATACAAACATGTTCTCAAATTATAAGCAAGCAATTATTGTTGTGATGGATTGAGTTGGGTTATATCTTACAATCCTAGGAAAGTTTGGGTCCCGGAGCCGAATCGATTAGATTGTACAACACCTACAAGTCGACTTAATCTTCCCTACTCAACAACATGAATGGTCTAATGAGACTCGAGTTGGTTTATGTCTTACAAGTCTCATTGAAAAGATAAGAGATGGTAGTAAATGCAAGGATTCATAGGCTTAGCATTTCATCAAACATAACATGTGCATGAGTTGAGATCATAACAAGCAAGCAAATAAACCATGAAAGCATATTAATTTAAGCATGAATCATTCCCCATGTTGGTTTCCCCTAATTACCCACTAATCCTAGCTAAGTAACTACTCACTCATGATCAAGTTTAACATGTTAATAAGGTTGTTAATCATACTAACAAAGCCAAACATGATGAACAAGTAAGAAAGATTAACAATAATTAAAACAAGGATTAAGAGGATTATACCTACTAATGATTCCAATAATAAAGCAAAGATAAAAGAAGTACTTGATAATTGATGGAAGGTTGTCAATCTCCCAATAATAACCCAATAATCTTCAATTACCCAATAATAAACTTGAATAATAAACTTGAACAATAATTAAGGAGAGATTAATGTGTAATTTGTGTGGAAAGATTGAGATTAATCTATTCTAATCTACTCCTAATCTAATCTAAAGAAGGATTGAATTAACCTAATGAAAACTTCCTTGTTTGATTACTACAAATGGGGTATTTATAGTGGAAATTAGGTGGATGCATTAGGGTTAACTAAGGGCTAAACTAGTAATTACACTTTTGAGATTTGAGCAGGGAGACTCCGGTATTTTTCGAAGGAAGGGAGTCTTTCATTGAAGCTTGAAGAACGAAATTATGCTGTAAAGGAATCCGGGCGGATTGTTGTCGGGACGGACGGATTGTGGGCGGTGCAATCCGAGCGGATTCAGGAGAGGGACGCTCGGATTGTTGAGGGGGAATCCGAGCGGATTCCAAGGAGGGACGCTCGGATTGTACCAAGGGAATCCGAGCGGATTGGGAGCAATCCGAGCGGATTGTAGCAGGGGACGAGCGTCTTCAGCGTAAGACGCGCGGATTGCTGTACAGCTTCTTTGTTTGAGCTCGGATTGTAAAACGGACGTCATTTTCTCATCCGGACTCCTATTGGAGTGATTCAAAAGCCTAGATCACTTGTTTTTTCGACGCCGTTCCATCTAGCATATTTTCAGAGCCAAAGGAGCAACCCTTGGTTCGGTTTTTGAGCGATTTCTTCTTGTAATGCCTTCCCTCTCGTCATTCTTACTTTTAACCCCTTGATCCTTCTACATACACTTTATTCCTACATCTTTGGTCATCATTCTTGCCTCCTCTTCATACTAGTCCATCTAATATCATCAATAAGCTTCCAAATATGCACGAAAGACGGGAATTTCCGCCTTATTATCTCCTTTTCTACAAAACATATGAAATGCGATAGAAAAGCAAATAGGAAGGTTTTGACGGGTAAAATGGCCATGAAATGTTATAATAGTATGCAAAATAGGCTCAATTAGGGGACTAAATGTGCGCTAATTATGGTCACATCAGTAACCGGATCTCAAATCAATCTTGGAGAAAGTAGAAGCACCTTTGAGTTGGTCAAACAAATCTTCAATTCTTGGTAGAGGATACTTGTTCTTGACGGTGACACGGTTAAGCTCACGGTAATCAATGCAAAGTCTCATGGATCCATCTTTCTTCTTCACAAAGAGAACGGGAGCACCCCAAGGTGAGGCACTAGGTCTAATGAATCCTTTCTCAATCATCTCATCAAGTTGCTTCCTCAACTCCTTCAACTCGGTTGGCGCCATACGGTACGGGGCTTTAGCAATCGGACCGGTTCCGGGTACAAGGTCGATAGAGAACTCAACATCACGCTCGGGAGGAATTCCGGGCAATTCTTCGGGAAAGACATCGGGGAACTCACAAACCACGGGCACTTCTTCAATCTTTGGTAAGGAAGGGGAGGTAGAAGTCACTACGCATAGAAAGATTTGGTAACCTTTCCTCTTCATGCTCATCAACTTCAAAGCGGAAATCAATTTCACACCTTCTTGGGAACGAACTCCTTTATAGGATATGCGGGCGCCTAGCGGACTCTTGAGGCAAATCTTTTGGTCTCTACACTCGAATCTTGCATCATACTGTGACAACCAATCCATACCCAAAATCACATCGAATTCCTCAAGGGGAAAACGAAGTAGGTTAGCGGGAAACAAGGTTTCCGAAATAGAAATAGGAATGTCGGAGAAAGTGAGGGAGCAAGAGAATATTTCTCCGGAAGGTAAGGATATAGAGGTTTCCTCACTAGGAATGGGCTCAAGAGCTAGTTTTTCCGAGAACTTGGAAGATATAAAAGATAAAGATGCGCCGGTATCAAATAAAATGAGGCAAGGTTGATCAAAAATTGAGAACATACCCGTAATGATATCGGGATGAGCGGCGGCTTCGGCTCGACTCATGACAAAGATAGTTCCTCTTGGCCTAGCATTTGAAGTAGGAGCATTCTTCTTCTCGGGGCAATCGGCAACACGATGTCCGAGCTTCTTACAATGGAAGCAAGTCAAGGGCTTGCCATAGCATCCAATTCCGGGGTGTGCAGCTTGCCTACAATGGTAGCACTTACGGTCCTTCTCAAGTTCATTAGTTGGTGTGGGAGCTTGTCCTCTAGGTTCTTGAACTCTTGGTCCTTGTCCTCCATGGTCTTGTATCCTTGGCACAAACCTCCTCTTGTTGGCATAGTTGAAAGTAGAAGGCACAAATGGTCTCTTGCCATGAAAGTTAGAACGGTGAGAATGAGAAGAGGAGTGGGGCTTGGCTTCTTCTTCAATAGCCTTCAAAGAGCTTTCGGCCCAAATGGCATCATCATAGACTTCCACAAAGGTAGTTGAATTTCTTCTCACCATGCTTTCCACTTTAGGATTCAACTTGTTCTTATAGAAGTAGACACGATCCTCTTCATCTTTCACGAACTTGGAGGCATAATGAGCAAGTTCATTAAACTTGTCGGTGTAGGCTTGAATTGATAGCTTCCCTTGCTTGAAGTCCATGAACTCCTTCAATCTTTGTTGTTTGAGCTCCTTAGGGTAGAAGCGAGTCTCCACAAGTGACTTGAAGCGGTTCCAATCGAAGTTTGGGTCTTGAGTAGCGGTAGGACCAGTCAAAGTCCACCACCTATCGGCTTCCTTCACAAGAAAGTGAGAGGCTAATCTCACCTTGTCCTCCTCTCGGGCATCAAAGAGAGAGAAGTTCTTCTCCATATCACGAAACCACTCCGAGAGGGCAACGGGATCCACTTCACCACCATAGGTCCTAGCCTTGTTCCTTGCTAGTTGACTTGAAATCCAAGCATAGCTTCCTTGACGGTTAGCTTCATGTAGAGGGGGAGCGGGTTGAACATTTTGTTGATTAGCAAGCACTTGAGTGAGGGCTTGCATGATAGCATTCTCCACATTGGTCGCTCGTACCATCTTTTGCACAAGAGCAAACAAGTTAGAACCTATCACAAAACATACACAAAAAGGCTACCAACTTAGGTCCTTAATTCTACCCATCTCTCATTCATTATTCAAGGTCAAGTAAGAATTTTAAGTTGGGGTACACGTGTGTGCGTCGGGAGCAATATATGCTCTGATACCAACTGTGACACCCCTCGATGAGGCAACAAAAATATAACTAGCAAATCGTGGCGGAAACACGAAATTTTTTTAAACTTTTAAGACTTCTAATGAAGTCCAACGCGAGGTATCACCAACACGATAAATAAGTTTAGAGTTAAGTTTAAGTTTACAACACAAGTCAATTTATTGGGGAAAAGATATCCCACGAATTAACATAGTTCAAAAGTAGGTGAGTCTATTAAATGATAACTAAATAAGGTCCGAGGTAAGAACTCGCTAGCTCACACGGTCTTCCCCACTTAAGCTTCATCACCAACCTGTCATTCATAATAAATATGAAAGCCACGATCAGGTGGGGAGTAACTCTGGGTTCTCCCAGCCACAATATGTCAAAATACAAGTAATTAGGAATTTAATTAAACAAACAAGCATAAGAATAAATACTTACGGTAACAAGAGAATCATGATTAGTATACAAAATGCAATAAGAGTAGTTATGCATAAATGAGAGAAGAATAATTAGGTCAACGGTCAAATATTGACTCGACTCAAATGTAAGACAAATTACAAAGTATAGACTCAAACAAGACAACCCTCTAGACTCCAACCTCTTGGTAGGACGACGATCATAATACGGTCCTAGTCTAAACCTGGCCAGACTCTCGGGATGGACGACACCCGATTCGACAAACGATACCACATCGTATCCAAGACTCAAAATATGGTACACCTAACCGTGCCCGAAAGTCGAGTAACCTCAAACGGAACCTTGTCACCTAACCGTGATCCCCGGTCCGAAGAGGCGGAAGGAAAAATAGCCCAACTCGGAAACAATGGCACCTAACCGTGACCCAATGTCCGAGGGCAATTAAATAAGGAATGTCGAGTAGTCTCACAATGTAAAACGTCACACTCGGGTCACTAATACGAGCAACAAAGGTTGCACAAACATAACGTAAACAATTCATGTGATGCATGTATAAAATAGAAGAGTAAAGCAATTATCGGTGTGCGCTCTGTGGTGTGGGCACCTGCATTTGCCGCCCACCTACAGAGGATACTGCGAAGGTGAAACAAGATAAAAATGCTTTGATGTGTGTGTTTTGCCGGTGAGACCGCCGCCGCCCACCGGCAGGGAACACCGCTATAGATGGAACAAGGTAAAAAAATACCGATGTGTGTGTGTTTTTTGCCGGTAGACCGGCTACGCCCACCGGCGGGAACACCGCTATAGATGAAACAAGGTAAAAAGGCGATGTGTGTGTTTTGCTTGGTGAGACCAGTTGCCCCCACCAGGGAACACACCCGATATAAGAAGCACCAAAATTACATTGTCCTCGCTTGCGGTTGGTAGAGACCCATTTCGCCGATCCACCTACGGGGACATACATTGAACTTAACAAAACACAAGGGCGCTTTGCGGTTGGTAGACCGGCTGCCGGTCCACCGGCAAAGACATGCAAATACTAAATTCTTCTTATTTTTCAACTCGGGAAGGCAAGGTCTCGCTGCCGGTTGGTAGGCCAGTTGCCGGCCCCCACCGGGACACACAGAGCACGAAAACACCAACAAACAACATCCAAAGTCTTCCAAATTCAACTATCTTTCATCTAATCATTTCATACTTCCCTAATATGATGAATACTCGAAAAATTACCACTTCCAAGATGTAATTAACATATGGGGTTCGTTATTAATCATTAAAATGAGGTTTAATCATGTAATTATGAGAGAATTCCTTTAAGACAATCATATATTTCACCATATTACAACTAGGCATGAAATTACTCCTTAAACATGTGAGAATTATCATACAAGCATTCTACTCAACACCAAATCACCAAAGGGCATGAAAGACATCAAATTTATCATTCATGTGAGTCTAATACTACACAACTCACACAATTTTAACATAAAAGTCGAGTAACCCATCACCGTTACCTTTTTGCACTTCAATCTTCTAAAGACTCGTCAATGATGTAGCTATCCTCCTCCGGGTTGTCCAAGTTCTCCCTAAACACAAAAATAAAGGTATTAAGTCAAGAATCCACATCCTTGTAAGATGAGAATTTCAAAAAGAGAAAAGATGACAACTTTCTTACTTAGAAAGAAGGGAAATGAGAAAAGGAAGAGAATGGCGCGAAAAGGAACGAGATTGGCGAAGAATTGAATGAGATATGGTGATTCTAGGGTTAGTAAGGGAAGGTTCAACAATGGTGGGGTGGTTGTTGGGAAATTTCAGAAATTACAAGTGAGGGAGATGAAGTTGTGAGGGTTTAGTTGAGGTTTTGTGTAGAGAAAAGAGGGGAAAAAGGCCCATGAGTCAAGTTAAGCCCAATAACTCAAAATGAGTCGGTATCCACTAGAATTTTCGTCCCAAGTCTACTATAACTCGAGTCGGAGAATAATATTATTCAAATCTACACTATTATCGTCGTTACACGACTATGACGATATTTTATAAAAATAAGCTTTAAATAATAATTATTTAATAAAAATTACTTAAAAGTTTATTAAAAATATAAGGAAAGGGCGGGGTGTTACAGTATACGCATCATATTAATACCAGATACACATGATTATACTGCCGGATACACATGTATCTCGTATTAATATCATGTGTATCTACGGTGTATAATACATCTGGATACACAAGTTCATACTTCCGGATTCACATGGTATTACTACTAGATACACATGTATCTGGTAGTAATACGAGGTGTATTTGTTGGGAAATGTGTCCTCGACAATAGTGCGATCACATGATTTAAATATCATTATTAAATCTCATTACAAGAATACGGAAGGGATGATACATTACATATATATATAGTCAACTGGTCCACACATATCAGTAATGATTGGCTGGCTAGAGTTTGACATTACTGTCGTGCGACAGTGGTGATCAGTTGATCCCTTGAGGTCACACCTAAAGGACGATTCCCTTAATTGAAAAGGTTAATTAATTGTATACCGATACAGATTAATTAATTCCTTAAAATTGAACAATTCAATTTGTGAGAGAGAATATTGATATCTTATTGTAATGGGATTAAATAAGATTTATTTTAGTAATAAAATGCTTTATTACTAAAATTGTTTATTGTTTGAGAAACAATAAAGATAAGAATGAATGGTTGATTATAATTACAAGATGTTGTGAATTATAATTATATGACCCATTTTATTTATATGATCAAGTATCACTAGTCAATTTGTTGAATGTAATTTAATTAATTTATAAAATGATATTTATGTGATAAATATGCATCTAATTAATTAGTAACATGTATCATACTACATGTGACATATTGTGTGACAAATGACAAATTGACAAAATAAAATGGTAGTCCATTTTATGTATATATGGACCGAAATAGTGAAAGAGTTAGTGGGTTTTGGTTGTTTTATTTTATTTAATAAAATGGCATGATAATGGCTACCTACAACTAGCCTTACACCTACTCTTACACATCTATTTTCTTGTAAAAAAAAAAAAAAAAAAAAAAAAGACCATGCATTGGTCTTAGATAACCCTCCAACCGGTTTTGTGAGGTAAATATAGAGAATTCTATTCTCTTATTTTTACTAATCATTCATTCATATAAGACATGCAAAAGTTCATGCATTTTCTCTCTTCTCTCTCTTTAATCTTCATCAAAAAGATGAGATTTTAATCCAAATTGTTCATGAAAGATTACTAAAATTATTAATGTAATATATGAGTGTTAGTAATCAATTTTAAGGTAAACCACAATATAAATATCTAGTACATATTAGTTTGTGGGTTTGAGGGATAGTCTTGGGTGCAACTAATTGGAGGGCTTCTATTTTGAGGTCATGTATGTTCATCCAATATGGAAAGCTCAAGAACTAACAAGAAGGAGATCTTGTTGGTGCTCATTTGACCGAAATTCATATGGTGAGAAAATGATTTCTTCACTTATTTATTTTAGTTTGCATGCATAAGATCTAGAATTTATTTTATGACTAAATAAATTTGAAACATATAAGAATATGTTGTATAATGAGATATAGATTTCCAACAAGTGGTATCATGAGCACAAGGTTGTTTGCATGCAAATCGGTTATTGTTTTTCCGAGTTATACGATTAACATATAAAACTTGTAAATTTGTGTTATTATGATATATCACGAAAATAATTTATGCATGTTAAAGTTTCTGATCCTAAAATGTATTTAGGATATTTTGGTTAATTTATGGATTTTTATTGTTCATTTTATATAATATTGGCATTAAAATGTGATTTTTATGATAAAAATGTCATTTTTGGACGAAAATTAGCTAAACTTCGAATTTTCCGGTGGTTTTTGGATATGTTTTCACATATATTATTTTTGGTTGATCTGGAAATTTTCATAATTTTATGAGTTTTTATGATCGAAATATGGATTTTTCATGTTAAAAATCGAATTTAAATGAAAAATAGGTTAATATGAGAAATATTTCGAATCTGGTCATAGAAATTTAGTATGTTGTCACATGCAATTTTAAAAGATGTGTGTAAAATAATAGGCTATAATGAAGTCTTCATGCATGAATTATGGATTTTTGATGAAAAATAGCATAAATAGTGATTTAATTAGTGAAAATTGCTAAAACATACTTCATGACTAAGGAAAAACGTCACATGTTGCATTTTATTATCTTTTTCAGATCTAAAATTGAAAAGTTGATGAATATAATTTTTCTCATGTTTTTATGATTTTTATTGATAAATCCGATAAACCGCAACATTGTTTTTCCCGATAAATTTCGAAATTTTTAACCTAATTTTTTGAACATTATGAGTGTCATGGTCTTTTTCCAGAATGTTCATGAGTTTAAATTTCAAATTTTGAATTTATTTGAAATTTTTGTGATTTATTTGAAGCTTATAGCATTTTATTATAATTTTAAGTCCATTAATGAACAATTTTAGAAATATGAGTTAATTATGGTCAAGTAATTAGTGAAGACTAATTTTGAGTCCTAAGAGGTTAGGGTAATTAACTTGTGCATAAATATGAATTTATGTAATTATTGTGATTTTAAAAGGTTGAATCACGCAAATCCGTAAAAACCGATTAATATACGATATTGGCTCCTTAAAGGCGATTTAGCATAAAATTGGGCATGTTCATACATATTATAATGCTGCATTTTATTTATGATTGTCGTAATTTTATTTTATGTAATTTTTGAATTATGTAATTTTACTTAGTATGGCCTTAGTTTTTAAATTGGTATTACCCGAAATGTATGGGAATATCGATTCAGTTGTAATTTATTGTGATCTCGTATCACCGTTTTGTAATTTAATAGATTTATTTTATTTTAATTACAAATGTATAATAGGAAATTATGTAATTTATTATGTAATTTATTTATTCCGGAATTCCATAAAGACGGATTTCTTCAAGAAGGCGATACATAAAGACGGTGTTACCTCGAGATGTGTGCCTCAACCGAAGTTCAAGGGACCAATGGAGTTGGTTTCCGAATATGTAATAGTTAATTAGATTTTCTATTTTAGGAAGGCCATACTAGGATTTAAATTTATGCTTTGCATTTTATTTATATGTCGCATGCATCGCTAAATCGCCATAACTAAAACATGCATCATCTTTTAATCGAGTATATCGACCGTGTCAATTATAATTATCGTAGTTCACCGCTTTAGTTCACTTAAAACGTGATAGATAATAAATTGACAAGACCTCTCGCTAAAATAAACAATTGAGACTTAGCCTTACCAAATAGTAGAAACCATGAAAACCTATTTCGTGAGGGAGTGCACTCGGCCACACCGGGGTACAAACCTTGTTACGTAGGGGAAGTGGGTGATAAATGTCTATCCACCGAATTCATGTTGATAAGGGATGTATGTAACACCCCCATACTCCAAGTGCCTTACCAGGACCACTCAGGTATAAGGGTGCCACCATCTCGGTTACCCGAGGCATGATAATCATAAGACAATGAAGAAACATACTTAATTAAATAAGTTTAAGTGATTACATTACAAAACCAACTGTAAGCAAAATACAACTGTTCTCAAACTATAAACCAACTGAAAGGAACTGTCCTAACAAACACAAATGGAAGACTAAAGACTCGATATGTGATGACTCCATCCCCGAGATAGATCCCACGCGTATCCAAGATATACCCTTGCAAATCGCTCACCACCCCGAATGGATCACCACAGTTTTTAAAACATTTAAACGGGGTCAGTACTAATCACACAACTCAATATACATCAACAATAAGATAAACAGACAATTGAACACACACACACACACACACCCACCAACCAATTCCCATCATCTCAATACTTGTTCCCACTGGACCCGCCACGCCAAATGGGGGACCGCAGCCGTTCCCATCTAAGCCCCGCTCATCGTACGAGCGATAACCCTGTCCCATTAATGTGCACATCCCCTCCCGTGGCGGGTTCCACGAAGGGCGAAACTAGGGCGTGAAGTCACTCCCACAAGTGACCCCACTCAGCCGAGAACGCATCTCGAGAGCCATAGAAACCAATCACAATCACAATCACAATCACAATCAACATATCAAACAGCTAACTACAGCACATCACCAATATCCCATTATGGGACTAATACTGAGTAGGAAATCCTACCTGGAAGCACAACAAGCAGACGGTATCTACAGCTGTATCAAAACGCCTCTTCTACGAATCCTCCTCCTAACACATAATACATAAAGACTACCAATCACTTACTACTCATAAAACCCCCAATCTCTAAATTAGGGTTTAATCAATCCCAACAAAACATTATAAAAAATTATGTTAAAAGCTTACCCTCGACGCAAGGAATCCAACGACACGAAAAACAACAAGAACCGACCGTCTGAACTCCGGGAATTGCTAAGAATGCGATTAGGAAGATGAACTGGTTGCTTTCTCTCTTAAACGGGGTTTTAGGTTTTGTAAAAGTGAATTAAAACAATGACGAATATGTTTAAATACCTTAATCGCATAATTAACAAAACCCGAGAAAACTCCCCGTAAAACCGGACACTCGATCGAGTACCCAAGGTACTCGATCGAGTACCCCTTACTCGATCGAGTACCCTACTCGATCGAGTGCCCAACAGGTCAGAAACTATTCTAAAACGCAACTTACCCTTACTCGACAGAGTAAGGCCTACTCGATAGAGTACCCCAAGACTTATAAATACGGAGTATTACAGTCTTCCCTCCTTAAAAAGAACTTCGTCCCCGAAGTTCAACCCATACTCTAAAAACAACCATACTAACTCGACCAAGACACAACAACGTAACTAAGAACTCAAACTCGACCAAACATAAAACATGAACTCTTAACACCCACTCCACCAACTATGTTTACTTCCTTAACATGACTCACGATATCGCATCCACCACATATATATCTCTCACGACACCAACTTCATACATAACCAACCACCATCCACTAACACTGCTAGCTCCATAATATCATCCACTATCAAATCCAAAATCAAGACACTCCTAGACATCAAACGGAATGTTACATTCTACCACCCTTAAAAGGAACTTCGTCCTCGAAGTTTACTCAGACTCATAACCTCATCCTCCAACTGTCAACATTATATAAAATATTCTCATACTCCGAAGCATCACAGTACTACAAGCACGACCATGGCCTTTTATAAGTATCGTCCACAAAACAAATCCCTCCTTTACGCTACGCTAACACTCTACTTCCAATTATATTACAACATGCACCACCATGAAACTCTCTTTTATCGCATCCTACTCCTCTTAAGATAAATGTTACGTCCTCGTAACCTACTAATACTATATCCTTAGTTATATCTTCTCGTTATTCTCATCATCATCACATGTCAAAGATAACCACCTAGGACCTAAACACTCGCCATGCAAATATCCAAGGCTCTCTTACTTAAACATTTCTCATAACTCACTCATTCGGCACACCTCTAACCTATACCATAAGGCTCGTAGCAAAATCACCATACTAACTCTCCATTATTTCTGCAAAACAACATACCTCTCTATGTAAAGCACCTATCTCCCAAAAGCATAACTCACGATCCACACTCGTTACGTATACTCACACTAGATCCTCAAGTTCTTTTCTTAATTACCGCAAAACTCATACAAAACTTAACATGACACTAATCCCCAACACCCTACACTCACTGTCCCAAAATCTGATTATGAACCACCTGCAGCGTCCAGATCAATACAACACATGTTCCACCAATCACTTACCATGACTATGTCCAAAGCCTCATCTTAAAACAAGATCAAAAGTACTGTAACAACTTCTGACAACTGTGTCCCATCAACAGAATGTCACTATACCATGACAACAACGAAAACATAGACAACTCTCTTTCATATCATACTCTACCTCATACCAAAACTTAACTGCTAAGAAACATCAATAAACAAAACAACTGTCTATCTGTACAAACTGAAACTCACAGGAAGCAACATCAAACAAAATAACAATCTATATATGGCTGATATGTACTTTTGAAAACTCGTATCATAATCATCCCGCCTGCTCCACCACAACCGGTGACGTCGTCGCGACACCGCCACCAACAGCCACACCACAGTGCGAAAATACCCGCATCACAATACTAAATACCGTGCCCGGATCACCACCGGAGGCACCACAACCACATCGATAGACATCACAGCTACATACAATTCCCACAAACACTGACTCAAAATAACTTCTCAGACAAGAAAAACTTATTCAAATCCACTTTACTAAATCACATCGCAACATATTATATGAATTAAACAGATAACCTCATGAATATCATCCCCTCACCATATTACAGATTAACATGTATCATGAATACATACAAGCATAACCAGTCACACCAGATCACTCAAATTATTACCTTTTTGAATACCATTCAATTAGATTAGCGTACCCAACATGCATTACAGAACATTCAAATATGACTTTGTAATAATCACACTATACCACTTCTTGTGAGGTCAAAACCTCACACAAACGTTTATACACATCCTAGACCCGTAATCACATCCAACAGTCGATCCCGATCACGTAAGTTACCACTCAACAAAGGTTACCTATCGCCCGAGCTTAACTCATATGCCACTCATAACATATTCCCCCATTCGCACAACCATCACTTCCTGCCAAGTATAACCATACTATTGTTGGGAAATGTGTCCTCAACAATAATGCGATCACATGATTTAAATATCATTATTAAATCTCATTTTAAAGAATACAATTGGGAAGTAATTTTGTTATCACAACTCGTCAACATATATCGGTAATGATTGGCTGACTAGAGTTTGACATTACTGTCGTGTGACGGTGGTGATCAGTTGACCCCCTAGGTCATACCTAAAGGGCAACACTCTTAATTGATTATTTAATTGATCGTATAACGTTGCGAGTTAATTAAATTACTTGAAAATTGACGGACGATTTTTTGGAAGTAAAATTTACGTATCAAATTGAAATGTGATTAAATGAGATACTGATCGAGTAATTAAATTGTATAATTACTCGGATGAAACAAATTGTTTAATGTAACAATTAAAATGAATGAATTATTATAAATTCAATCAGTTGAAATTTATAAATGGTAAAATATTTTGGCACAAGTAATTATGAAATTACTAAGTCGATTTTTGTATGTGACGTATTTTTATTAATACGTTGATTTTTAATATGTTAAAAATACATAACACATTTATGTCACATATGACATGTGACACATTGACAATTGACAAAAATAATATGGGATCCATATTATGTAAAGTGCCGAAAAAAATTGGGGAGCATTAAGCTAGTTAATTGTTTTATTTAGTTGATAAAACATAATAATGAAAAAGCAAGTCTAGGCATGCAAGCCTATTGTTCCTTGTGAAGAACAATTTTTCCATGCATTGGCTCCCCAATAGCTCTCCTCTTACACGGTTTTGGGGAAGAAAAACTATCATTGTTTTTCTATAATTTTTATCTAATAATATACTAAGTGTAGTATATTATTTTCATTCTATCATCATCCAAAATCAAGTTCTAGAGAGAAGAAAAATCCTCCTCATCTTCTCTCATAAAACCGAAATAATATAAGTGTTTTATAAATTTTGGTTCAATTTTCTACCTTTGATTAATATTATAACTAGTATTTGTAATATTAATTATATTAAGAGGAGCCTTGGGTATAATACATAGGGAGAGATCTTACACTTAGATCTTTATTCTTCCATTGGAAAGGCTCAAGAACAAGAAGAGAAAGGTGATCTCTCTTGTGCCCTAATAGCCGAAATCTACTATGTAAGGACATGATTTCTCCTCTATTTATATTATTGTTTGCATGCATAAGATCCGTAATTAATTTTATGACAAATTATTTAGACATATAAGAGTATGTTAACATGTATATGAATCTATATTTCCTTCAATCGGTATCAAGAGCCACGGTTGTTTGCATGCAAATTGGTTAAAAGTTTTTCCGAGTTATATGAATAACAAAATAAAACTTGTAAAATTTGTGTTATTATGATATATCACGAAATTATTACATGCATGTTAATATTTCTGGTCCTAAAGTGTTTTAGGATATTTTGGTTAATTTTTCGGATTTTTATTGTTCATAATTTACAATAATGGCATTTAAATGTGATTTTATGAGTAAAAATGTCATGTTTGGTCTAAAAATAGCTATACTTCGAATTTTCACTTGGTTTTTGTTGGTGATTTAAGAGTAATTACCGGTACATTTAGCGTAATTAAGATTGGTTCGTAGATGGGTAATTTCTAAATAATATAATGTGAGTTCGGGAAGTACGGAGTGTACACTCACATAATTATTTACGGAATTACGGTATAGTTTTCGGTTCGAATAACTATGACGGAGGTTGGTAGTAATTAAATTACTCGGGTTTTAATTAATTGAAACCGGAATTTCTGAAGAGTTGTGACTCTTCAGAAATACATCTCCCTATACACTCCTTTGTCATTATAAATAGACAAAGGGATGAGAAGGAAAAGTTACAGTGAAACAAAATCTTCTACTGCATCAAGGAACATATAACATTCTACAACAAAATACTTCTTAATTATATCTCTGTATTCTGTGCCGAATACAGAGGGCAACCGTCTTATCTCAATAGAAAGTTCGATACAACCCAGGCACTAAAGTAAGGGTCGAATTGTTCTATTAGGAAAGCATAGCGATTCGGTGCGGTTTTTATTATTGTCAATTCCTTATTCGTGCATACTCAAATTCTAACAGTTTTTGGATATGTTGTTACATATATTATTTTGAGATAACCTGTAAATTTTCATAATTTTTGGACTTGTTATGCTCGAAAAATGAATTTTTCATCATTAAATTCGGATTTAAGAGAAAAATAGGTTAATATGAGTTAAATTTTGAATCTGGTCATAGAAAATTAATATGTTGTCACATGCAATTTTACAAGATGTGTGTAGAATAATTGGCTATAAAGAAGTCTTTTAGCATGATTTATGAATTTTTGAAGAAAAATAGCATAAATAGTGACATTATTAGTGAAAAATTAATAAAACATAATCTATGACTTAGGAAAAATGTCTAATGTTGCATTTTATTATCTTTTTTCAGATCTAAAATTGAAAAGTTAGTGAAAATAATTTTTCCATGTTTTTATGATTATTTTATTATAAATCGATAAACCGCAACATTGTTTTTCCCGAAAAATTTCGAAATTTTTAACCTAAGATTTTGAACATTATGAGTGTCATGGAATTTTTCCAGAATGTTCATGAATTTAAATTTCAAATTTTGAATTTATTTGAAATTTTAGATTTATTTGAAGTTTAATGGCTTATTTTTGTAATTTTTGGGTCCATTTTTGAACAATTTTATAAATAAAGGTTAATTATGGTCAAATTATTAGTGAAGACTATATTTTGAGTCCTAAGAGGTTAGGGTAATTAACTTATGCATAAATATGAGTTTATGCATTTTTGTGATTATAAAATGTTGAAATCACGCAAATCCGTAAAAACCGAGTAATATACGATATTGGCTAATTAAAAGGCGATTTAGCATAAAAATTGAGCATGTTCATACATATTATAATGCTGCATTTTCTTTATGATTGTCATAATTTTAATTTATGTAATTTTTGAATTATGTAATTTTACTTAGTATGGCCTTAGATTTTAATTGGTATTTCCCGAAATGTATGGGAATATCGATTCGGTTGTAATTTTTATTGTGATCTCGTATCACCGTTTTGTAATTTAATAGATTTATTTTATTTTAGTTACAAATGTATAATAGGAACTTATGTAATTTATTATGTAATTTTATTCATTCCGGAGTTCCAAAAGACGGATTTCTTCAAGAATGGCGATACATAAAGACGGTGTTACCTCGAGATGTGTGCCACAACCGAATTTCAAGGGACCAATGGAGTTGGTTTCCGAATATGTAATAGATTAATAGTTTTTCTATTTTAGGAAAGGCCATACTAGGATTTATTTATCTTTATGCTTGCATTTTATTTTATGTCACATGCATCGCTAAATCGCCATAACTAAACATGCATTGTTATTTTATCGAGTTTATCGACCGTGTCAATTCGAATTATCGTAGTTCACCGCTTTAGTTCACTTAAAACGTGATAGATAATAAATTGACATGACCTCTCGCTAAAACAACTAATTGAGACATAGCCTTACCAAATAGTAGAAACCATGAAAACCTATTTCGCGAGGGAGTGCACTCGGCTACCCCGGGGTACAAACCTTGTTACGTAGGGGAAGTGGGTGATAAATGTCTAATCCACCGAATTCATGTTGATGAGGGTTTCATCGGCTACCCCGTGCCTAAATTAATATGGGTTTGGATAATGGACACATTTATTCGAAATTTGGATTGAACTCAACAAAAGTAATTGATAAGGGTTTCATCGGCTACCCCGTGCCCTTGTTGATGTGTTTTGGGCTATAGATAAATATTAGAGTAATTTTATCGACCAAGAGTTCTAAAAGTAGAATCGATTAAAAAGTTAATCCACCGAGTTATATTGATGAGGGTTTCATCGGCTACCCCGTGCCTAAGTTGATATGAATTTGGGTCTTGGAATCATTTATTATAGTTGGGTAGAGGTCACTATATAAATGTTCATATCTTGTTAAATTTGCAAGTATGATTTAAGAAGACAAATGTTAATATTTCCTTTCCTCCATATTTGTAGTGCATTACAATGAATCCATCAAATGCTACCGCACCGATAACCATTGAGTCATATCACCATGTTCTTGACGACGTATGCTCCAACAATAATTTCGATACAACTAGAGAACTTCATTTCGGGATAGGTTCGGATGGAAACCTTAATTTCATCACCACTTCTAAACCACCCACTACTACTAGACCTCGTGTGAGTCCGTCTCAGGAAGACTACCTCATACGATCTATAGGGTCTTTATCTCTGGAAGATAAGGATGCCAAAGCTAGTAGGAGCTCATGCAATCAAGTTCTTGCTTCAAAGGGCAAGAGGTTCAAGAAGAAAGGAAAGAAAATCAAAAACTTCAAGCAAGTTAATGATGAGTGCCATTATTGCTATGGCATGGGACATTGGCTTAGGAATTGCCCTATGTATTTGCGAAATATAAGGGAAGGACTCATTACTCCAAAAGGTACAATTCCTAAAGAAATTTATGTTATTGATATAAATTATACTTCCACTACGACATGGGTACTAGATACCGGTTGTGGTTCTCACCTTTGTAATCATTTACAGGGTTTAAGAGATGTGGAGAAGCTTAGCAAGGGAGATGTGGATCTTCGACTTGGAAATGGAGCTCGGGTAGCGGCCGAATCCAAAGGAACTTATGTTCTAGCTTTGCCAAACGGTTTTGAGTTGTATTTGCATAATTGTTTTTATGTTCCTACGCTCTCTAAAAACATTATTTCAATCGCCATGCTAGACATGGACGGTTTTTGTTTTGTCATTAAGAACAATCGTTGCTCTATTTCTAGGAATGATTTGGTTATTGGCCAAGCTTCTTCCATAAATGGCATTTACATTTTAGAGACCTCAAAACCGACTAATGATATTTATAACATTCAATCAAAGAAACTCAAAACAAGTGACCCAAGTGAAGCGTTCATTTGGCATTGTCGATTAGGTCACATAAACGAGAATCGCATCAAAAGATTAATTTCTACTAATGTGATTACACCATTTGATTATCAATCATTTGGTACATGCGAATATTGCCTACTTGGCAAAATGACTCGTAATCCTTTTAGCGGTAAAGGGACACGAGCTAGTGAGCTATTGGGACTCATACACACCGATGTATGCGGACCAATGAGTATCACCGCTCGTGGTAATTATGACTACTTTATAACCTTCACCGATGACTTGAGTAGATATGGGTATATCTATTTAATGAAACACAAGAGTGAAGCATTTGAGAAATTCAAGGAATTCCAAAACGAAGTAGAGAACCAATTGAACAAAAGGATTAAGGCACTACGATCCGATCGTGGTGGTGAATACCTTAGTCTTGAATTTGATTCACACTTGAAAGGTTGTGGCATTATATCACAACTTTCTCCACCCAGAACACCACAACTGAATGGTGTTGCCGAAAGGAGGAATCGAACCCTACTTGATATGGTTCGATCCATGATGAGTCAAACCGAGTTACCGAACTCGTTTTGGGGATTTGCAATCCAAACCGCAATTCTATCTTTAAATAATAGTCCCACTAAAGCCACCGAAAAGACTCCATTTGAGACATGGAAAGGAAGGGTTCCTAATCTATCCTATATGAAAATTTGGGGATGTGATGCTTACGTCAAGGCTAAACCCGACAATAAGCTTGCCCCAAGATCCGAAAAATGCATCTTTGTAGGTTATCCTTTGACCTCTCGAGGTTACTACTTCTACAAACCTCAATAAAACAAAGTGTTTGTGTCTTGTGAGGCTGTCTTCTTAGAAAGTCAATTTATTTCTAAGAGACAGAGTGGGAGAAATTTTGAACTTGACGAAGTTCAAGAGCCACAAACCGAGGTAGAGACGCAAGAAGATGTTCCTTCGTCGTCTAACGCGGTTGTACCTCCTCCACTAAGAAGGACGGGCCGAGTCATTCGCCATCCCGATCGATATGTGGGACTTATCGAAGAAGATGGAACGCTCGATGTGTTGCTTATGGAAAGTGACGAGCCTGCCACCTACAAGGCCGCAATCTCTAGTCCT
The DNA here is from genome assembly GCF_048544455.1 of Silene latifolia. NCBI lineage: Eukaryota > Viridiplantae > Streptophyta > Magnoliopsida > Caryophyllales > Caryophyllaceae > Silene > Silene latifolia. The sequence continues at coordinate 123,111,124 of NC_133528.1, read as the reverse complement.
AATTCCACCTTATGGCTTGAAGCCATGAAGTCCGAAATGGATTCTATGCTTGAAAACCAAGTTTGGGACTTGGTAGATTTGCCTAAAGGGGCAAGACCCCTTCAATGCAAATGGATATTCAAAGTCAAGAATGGCATAGAAGGACATGACGATGTCTACAAAGCTAGGCTAGTGGCAAAAGGATTTACCCAAGTCCAAGGTCTCCATTATGATGAGACCTTCGCCCCGTAGCCATGCTAAGATCCATACGGATTTTGTTAGCGATCGCCGCATTTCATGATTATGAAATTTGGCAAATGGATGTCAAAACCGCTTTTCTAAATGGGCATTTAGAAGAGGAGGTGTACATGATACAACCCGAAGGTTTTGTTGATTCTAAAAATCCTAACAAAGTGTGCAAACTTAAGAGATCCATTTATGGTCTTAAGCAAGCATCAAGAAGTTGGAATCATCGATTCAATGATGTGATAAAGGAAAATGGTTTCACTCGAAATGTTGAGGAACCATGTTTATACATGAAATTTAGTGGGAGCAATGTTGTGTTCCTAATTTTGTATGTCGATGACATACTACTCATTGGAAATGATATTCCAATGTTGTCTTCTGTTAAGAAGTGGTTAGGTAACCACTTCCAAATGAAGGATTTAGGAGAGGCACAACGCATATTAGGTATCCGGATCTATAGAGATAGATCCAAGAGGATATTGGCACTAAGTCAAGAGTCTTATGTTGATAAGATTCTTTGACGATTCAGCATGGACAAATCCAAAAGGGGTTTGGTACCTATGGTAACCGGAACGATATTGAGCAAGACTCAATGTCCCTCCGAACCCCATGATGTTGAACGCATGAAGTTGATCCCTTACGCTTCCGCTGTTGGATCAATCATGTATGCCATGATATGCACACGTCCTGATGTCTCGTATGCCTTGAGCATGACGAGTAGATATCAAGGAAATCCAGGTTAGAGTCACTGGATTGCTGTCAAGAACATCCTTAAGTACTTGAGAAGAACTAAGGACTCTATCCTTGTGTTTGGAGGAGACACTGAGTTGCGTGTTACAGGATACACGGACTCAAGTTTTCAAACAGATAGAGATGACATGAAATCACAAGCTGGTTTCGTGTTTATGCTAAATGGTGGTGCCGTAAGCTGGAGAAGCTTCAAGGAAGTCAGAATCGCGGATTCAACAACGGAGGTGAGTACATAGCAAAGATCGAAGCTGCCAAGGAAGCTATGTGGATCAAGCAATTCACGGAAGGTCTAAAAGTAGTACCTACCGCCAATGATCCCATCACTCTCTATTGTGATAATAGTGGGACGATCTTCCAAGCTAAGGAGCCAAAGTCTAGTAATAGATCTAGACATGTACTTAGAAAATATCATGTAATAAGAGAGTTCATTGAAAGAAAGGAAATTGCGATTTGTAAGGTTGGGACGGATGACAACATAGCCGATCCGCTCACCAAGCCTTTATCGCAGGCTAAGCATGATGGACATGTTACGTCCATGGGACTTAAACGTGTACCAAACTTTTATTAGATTTTGAAATGAAATAAAAGTGTTGTTTTTGTTCATGTTCATAATCGCATTTGTCTTTTATCTTTAATTTATACTTTGTTGCATCCAAACGGGTTGTGGAGACAATTGAACCCCGTTAAAGTGAACACGGATTAACATAGTATTTGCCCATAGTCACTTGTATGGGGTGACGTCTCGAAGTGACTAGAGTGTGAGGCGATTGATGGCAAGTTCAAGTGCCATAGAGTCATGTGAGATGACTAGTCGATCACATAGGCAGATCGTTAAGAACATTTTGTCGGGCTAATGACCGCTTATAGAGTTCTGGCAAGTTTATATAGCCTGGTCGTGGCGAGAGCTACTATAGTATTCAAATGAGTCGATTCTTTTGACTAAAGACTATTCGCCTAAGATGGCACGATTTTTGATTAACTTTGATTTGTGTTACTACGACCTTCGTAAATGGGGTCAAATGGGCATATTTTGGGTTATGATGGCTGTGGCTAGTCGAAGGGAATGAGTGCGATAGGAATTGTCCACCCCTAGTCAGGGTTATAACAATATCTCAGGGCCACTCGAGGAGTAATCAACTGGAAATGCGTGGCTACGCTCGGAAGGTATCCAGAGTGGATAAATCCGGTCAATCAGTTATTCTCCAGATCGAGGAAACCACTCTCGATATGATCACTTGCAAGTACGACCTGAAAGACACCTTGCATTGAGTGGGAGATAGTAATAGGACAAGAGAATTGGTGACGCACACTTGTCGAGGACAAGTGGGAGATTGTTGGGAAATGTGTCCTCAACAATAATGCGATCACATGATTTAAATATCATTATTAAATCTCATTTTAAAGAATACAATTGGGAAGTAATTTTGTTATCACAACCGGTCAACATATATCGGTAATGATTGGCTGACTAGAGTTTGACATTACTGTCGTGTGACGGTGGTGATCAGTTGACCCCCTAGGTCATACCTAAAGGGCAACACTCTTAATTGATTATTTAATTGATCGTATAACGTTGCGAGTTAATTAAATTACTTGAAAATTGACGGACGATTTTTGGAAGTAAAATTTACGTATCAAATTGAAATGTGATTAAATGAGATACGGTCTGAGTAATTAAATTGTATAATTACTCGGATGAAACAAATTGTTTAATGTAACAATTAAAATGAATGAATTATTATAAATTCAATCAGTTGAAATTTATAAATGGTAAAATATTTTGGCACAAGTAATTATGAAATTACTAAGTCGATTTTTGTATGTGACGTATTTTTATTAATACGTTGATTTTTAATATGTTAAAAATACATAACACATTTATGTCACATATGACACGTGACACATTGACAATTGACAAAAATAATATGGGATCCATATTATGTAAAGTGCCGAAAAAAATTGGGGAGCATTAAGCTAGTTAATTGTTTTATTTAGTTGATAAAACATAATAATGAAAAAGCAAGTCTAGGCATGCAAGCCTATTGTTCCTTGTGAAGAACAATTTTTCCATGCATTGGCTCCCCAATAGCTCTCCTCTTACACGGTTTTGGGGAAGAAAAACTATCATTGTTTTTCTATAATTTTTATCTAATAATATACTAAGTGTAGTGTATTATTTTCATTCTATCATCATCCAAAATCAAGTTCTAGAGAGAAGAAAAATCCTCCTCATCTTCTCTCATAAAACCGAAATAATATAAGTGTTTTATAAATTTTGGTTCAATTTTCTACCTTTGATTAATATTATAACTAGTATTTGTAATATTAATTATATTAAGAGGAGCCTTGGGTATAATACATAGGGAGAGATCTTACACTTAGATCTTTATTCTTCCATTGGAAAGGCTCAAGAACAAGAAGAGAAAGGTGATCTCTCTTGTGCCCTAATAGCCGAAATCTACTATGTAAGGACATGATTTCTCCTCTATTTATATTATTGTTTGCATGCATAAGATCCGTAATTAATTTTATGATAAATTATTTAGACATATAAGAGTATGTTAACATGTATATGAATCTATATTTCCTTCAACTATTACTATTCAACTATTAGCGTCCGCCTCATCTAACCACATCTTATACCCTCTCACAATTATACACAACAATCAGGTCCCTACCAAATCAACCTCTTTTGAATTGCTACCTTTCTAATATACCATCACTCTTAACCATTAGTCACAAACCATAACACCACCACTGTTCGGACATCAAACCTCTTTCACTCATCTCTAAATATCACGATTTCTTTCCTATCTTTGGCTAACATTCCAATAGCTATCCTCAAATTCACCAATCAAAATTACATCAACATCATTCCCAATACTATCTTACTCGTATTTTCATCTAACTCTCCACCAATTATCGATTATCGTGCAAATTCTCCACCAACTTCTTACTCCCTTAATTCCTCGAAACTCATGATTAATCACGTTGTCCTGAAATTTCTGTACAATTGTTAACTTACTTATTCTTTATAGTATCATATATCCCGATGATTCCTTACTTTTATATCACATAACTCCGGTGAATATTTTTCTCAGCTTACTTTTATCCTTCTTTTCTCTTCATACTCAACAATTCCATTTAATATCTCAACTCCTATTACTTCTACCTAACCCCCTTTAGTGCTCCAATTACCTTCTCATCGCCCCAAAACTCAAATCTCACTATTTCATGTCTATATCATCTCATTCTTTCTTACCTTGGATCCTTTTTCATCACTCCACTCACTCACACTTGTCACTAATTTGTCCATAAAAATCAACGTTTAATGTTCAAATAATTACATCTCCCTTTTTACATTTCTAGAAATCAAAATTCTTTTTATATCGTTAATCGTCCAATGAAATCACACATTAGTTTCGTCTCTCGATAACACAAATTCCCAAACTCAGTCACTATCTGCAAATCCACCTCGCGACATGTCTCCATTAAGTTCACTATATACCACTCTTCTCAATTCCTCTAAAATGACCTTTCATTACATATATTCCTACTCAACACTATTCCTAACCATCTCCCTCCATAATTCGTTATACGTCTCAGATTGTTACTATCCACATCCTTTCTTTCAATCTTTTCATTCTCATGTTCCATAAACTCACATCATCCCCTGCCCACATTCACTTACTTTTACGTTACTCAACACACAACCATATCACTCATCTCATTTCATCTCAGAAAACATGCTCTATGTCTCAATTAAGCCATAACAATCTTCCTTTTCTTTTTCCACTATCTATCACAACACATATAACCCATGTCCTCCCACCAAATTTCTACTCACCACAGGCGTCACTCACTTCAACATAAGATTGGGTAACTTACGTATCAAGACCAACATACATGTAAAACAATGCATAAAGAAGCAATATAACAACTTTGAATTAAACAAAATATGCAACGAATTCAAAAGATAAGCATATGACCCAAAATAGGGGTCACTAGATCGAGTACAGGCCACTCGATCGAGTAAGGGACTTACTCGATCGAGTAAGTCAAGATCAGAAGCACGTAAAATAAATCACCAGGACTACTCGATCGAGTAACTAACGTACTCGATCGAGTGCCCCCTTACTCGATCGAGTACCAAGGATACTCGATCGAGTACCCCAATTCTCAAGACTGTCCAGTTTTTAAAAAAACAGTCATAACTCACTCATTTCTTGGTCCTTTTGGGCGTGTGACCTATCGTTAGAATCGTAAAAGGACAAGCTATCACCTCCAATTGGAATCACATCAAAATCATTTATGCATCTCAAGTTATAACAGTTTAAAGACACCCTCTTTATAATCGAAAAACACAACTATTGATTTTTACTTTCCAAACGACTTGAACAACAAGAAGGTAGACAAAACCAGTCCAAAACTCATAAAACCAGTATTCATACTCATATGTTACTATTTTCAAAAGCCAAGCAACAACATTCATCATGCACATAGGTTATTTCACTTGTCAATCACGATTTACCCACATGCTTTTATTTTATAACTTTACGTACACAATAATATAATATACGACATAAAATCCCCTATTCACATGTTACTAACATCGCAAAAGTAGAAAATCCACTTCCATCACATAAACATGTCCTCCACATGAATTTCATATTCTCATGCAATTCCTTAACTCATCTTTTCAACCAATTCAAAACAACATTATAAACCAACCGTCTTGCAATTCATGTATTCAATCAATGACAATTATAATCATATCATCATTATCCTTCACTACACATCTCACATCCTCCACATGTATACATCCATTGATTCATACAACACCTTACTATATAGATACACAACACACAAATTATGCACATAGCGATCCCGACTCATATCCCATGTGACCGGTTCAAAATTGTAGGGCGAGTTCGCGACTTTAGGACGTATCCCAAGTCTTTGCATTAGCTCCTACAACTTCTACCCCGGGTTCAATTTTAATTAGACACCCTAGGTTCATTAGATTCATTGGTTACAGGTTTCAGGATCGTCGCTCTGATACCATTTGTAACACCCCCATACTCCAAGTGCCTTACCAGGACCACTCAGGTATAAGGGTGCCACCATCTCGGTTACCCGAGGCATGATAATCATAAGACAATGAAGAAACATACTTAATTAAATAAGTTTAAGTGATTACATTACAAAACCAATCGTAAAGCAAAATACAACTGTTCTCAAACTATAAACGAATCGAAAGGAACTGTCCTAACAAACACAAAGGAAGACTAAAGACTCGATATGTGATGACTCCATCCCCGGATAGATCCCACGCGTATCCAAGATATACCGCTTAAGCAACCGCTCACCACCCCGAATGGATCACCACAGTTTTTAAAACATTTAAACAGGGTCAGTACTAATCACACAACTCAATATACATCAACAATAAGATAAACAGACAATTTGAACTGTCACACACACACACACACACACACCAACCAATTCCCATCATCTCAATACGACCGTCCACCGGACCCGCCACTGCCAGATGGGGGACCGCAGCCGTTCCCACCTAAGCCCCGCTCATCGTACGAGCGATAACCCTGTCCCATTAATGTGCACATCCCCTCCCGTGGCGGGTTCAACGAAGGGCGAAACTAGGGCGTGAAGTCACTCCCGCAAGTGACCCCACTCAGCCGAGAACGCATCTCGAGAGCCATAGAAACCAATCACAATCACAATCACAATCACAATCAACATATCAAACAATTAACTACAGTACATCACCAATATCCCATTATGGGACTAATACTGAGTAGGAAATCCTACCTGGAAGCACAACAAGCAGACGGTATCTACAGCTGTATTAAAACGCCTCTTCTACGAATCCTCCTCCTAACACATAACACATAAAGACTACCAATCACTTACTACTCATAAAACCCCCAATCTCTAAATTAGGGTTTAATCAATCCCAACAAAACATTATAAAAAATTATGTTAAAAGCTTACCCTCGACGCAAGGAATCCAACGACACGAAAAACAACAAGAACCGACCGTCTGAACTCCGGGAATTGCTAAGAATGCGATTAGGAAGATGAACTGGTTGCTTTCTCTCTTAAACCGGGTTTTAGGTTTTGTAAAAGTGAATTAAAACAATGACGAATATGTTTAAATACCTTAATCGCATAATTAACAAAACCCGAGAAAACTCCCCGTAAAACCGGACACTCGATCGAGTACCCAAGGTACTCGATCGAGTACCCCCTTACTCGATCGAGTACCCCAGCTACTCGATCGAGTGCCCAACAGGTCAGAAACTATTCTAAAACGCAACTTACCCTTACTCGACAGAGTAAGGCCTACTCGATAGAGTACCCTAAGACTTATAAATACGGAGTATTACAATGTATCGGCCACACCGTGCCCAAGTTGATGGGGATTTGGATCATGGACACATTTATTCGAAATTTGGGTTGAACTCAACACAAGTTTTTGATAAGGGATGTATCGGCCACACCGTGCCCTTGTCGGATGTGTTTTGGGCTAAAGATAAATGTTAATGTAATTTTATCGACCAAGAGTTCTAAAAGTAGAATCGATTAAAGAGTTAATCCACCGAGTTATATTGATAAGGGATGTATCGGCCACACCGTGCCCAAGTTAATATGAATTTGGATCTTGGAATCATTTATCATAGTTGGGTAGAGGTCACTATGTAAATGCTATACTTGTTTACAAGTATTATTATTATAACGATAAATGTTTTGTTTTCATTATTCCGTTGACGTATTGTTCTATTTCTTTACCACAATTCATATACGATATCATTTCGTTTTTGATTCAAATCTCCATCAAAACATCGTAACTAAAGACAAATATGAATTTGCTTCTAAAACCTCAAATGAACCATTGCTAAGGATCTCTTGTAAAGAGTATAGATATAAGTTATTCATTATCAAACAGGTTTTTGATTCTTGACTAACACATCTACTTACAATGGCTTGTTTTTCATATACTTAATTGAATTAAGTACCTTGAAGCGATAAATTGTTTTGGTAATTAGATTTGTTGGAATTCGTAATTGACCAAAATATCGCAACCACTTCAATGAAAGTTTTAAGACTAAAACGAACAAATGAAGAGTAATCTTCATGAATTCAATTTTGCTTCTCAAAGCAAAGACTCATTGAAATGAGTGGGAGCATTCTCTTAAACCGTTAAGATAAGAATGAGGTTCAAGAAGTAAAGATTATAATGGAATTGATACAAGGTAATGTTAAAGGTAAAGTTGTTGAGAATGACGATACTAAACCTATCAATCCCGACCGATAAAGTTTCCATTGTCTTAAATGTTGGACACGAGAAAGGAAACTACCCCAAATTATTGAAGAATCAACAAGTTAGTTGTGGGACATCTAATGGGACCTTCTTCTTTAAATGTTTATTTGATTAAACATAAATTTTGCTAGTACCACTTCGTCAATATTAGAAACCAGTGGAGGTTTTCATCATTGTATTCGACACATAAGATGATTAGAATATGACGACTAGCAACAATAATGTCGAGAGATAGAGTAATTGTGTACTCAATCTAGTTTTTGGATTTAAAGTTGTACTTAATTGTGACTATTAAGTGCATAAACTCTAAATAAGAATATAAACTTGTTAAGATACAAAAGAGGTTTTCACTTTTGTGACCCTATACACCACGATTTGATGTATGGCTAGCCCATTATCAAGGTGATTATATTCTAAACCAAACTAGAATGATATATCATGTAGATGATGCAAGACTCAAATTGGTAACCCAAGTTAAACCTTAAATTTTGGAATGATGAACGCAAAGAGTTATCGAGTACTCTTGAAACCATTAGATTGTTAATGGTATATGCGTATCTTGTATTCAAAGTAAGATGTCCCGTGCCTTTTGGTTGAAAAGGAGATCGAGGTTGTAAATCATCGATCCATAATAGGTTGATTATTATCTTTTACCAACGATTTAAGTTGACACTAATATGTTCACTTAATAAGGTAAATAGAGAAATCTTTGAAGAATTTCAAAGAGTTCAAAGAAGCACGATTCAGTCGTGATGGGATTATCAAAGTGAAAACTTTGATATAAGCCAAAGGAAATGTGATATAGTATCACAAGTTAATCTCTCTTAGCACGCATTATGGAATAATGTGTGGTTGGATAAGAAATCAAACGCTATTCGATATGGTTTGGACTTCGATCAAGTTACTTTGAGTTACTTGATCCTTTTGGGGATTTTATCATTTTGTCTAGATTATCTTTCCACTAAATCTAAAACGATTCATATGAGATATGAAATGGTAGGATACCATGTTTGTAAGTTTTCACAAGAAACAAATGCTCATTTTCCCTTAATTTATCACGAGTACGACGGGTTTGCGGCTCGTGAAGCTATCTTTCTAAAAATACAAGTTTATTTTTAGAAGACAGAGTGGGAGAAATTATTCAAGAGCCACAAAGAATGTTATGTCGTAAGAAACTGGTCTTTCTTGGCTACGTGAGACGTTTTGTGTAAGACATTGTTTCTTCAAAACCTAGGAGGTTAAATTCGTCACTTGTTAAAAATAATGAATTCATGCTACTTTTAAGAAAGTAAAGAGCTTATAACTTACAAAAGAAATTGTTTGATTCAATTTGATTACTTCTAGAAAGTAATGAACATATGACTTACATAAGAGTGTTTAAGTCACAATTCAATACAAGGCTAGAGCCATGAAAATCCGAAACAAAAGGGCATGATTAGTGACAAAGGGTTTTGCACTAATAAAGAGAGATTTCAAAGCAAGATTGGTTGCAAAGGGTTTTGCACTAATTGAAATGCTTAAGTCTATTTGGATCTTCTTAGGGATTGTGTTTCATTATGAGGATACGCACACAGCATGTGAATCTAAATACCACTTCTTTAAAAGAAGGAATGTATTCAATACATGTCATGAGTTTTATAGATTCTTGCAATCCTAAGATAATGTGTAACTTAAGAGATGGTCTTAAGTAGGACATCAATGAGTTAGAATCAATGTTTTGATCATGTTATAAAAGTTTTCTCGATAAGTCGAGAAGTTGTGTTTATACATGGAGTTTAGTGGGAGTTACGAAAATTTTTATTAGTCTTATATGTGGATGACATATTGATCATTGCGAATGATTTAAGACTTTTGGAGTATTATAATACATCTTTAATATCCGGATTTATGAAGATAAATCCACATGATAATAGCGTCAATAAGAAGTCTTACGTTGATAAGATTCATGACTAGTTCAATTAAATTGAACATATTTGATTGATTACATTTGCTTCCGCTGCCGGATCAATTAAATAAGTAAAGATGTGTAACACTTCATATACTTTGAGTATGATGAATTGTTTTCAAAATCGAATTTAAGTAATCTTTACCAAGTAAGCCATAAAGATTACCCTTAAGTGCTTGCAGAAGCATTAAGGAAGTAAAGCAAAGTGTTTATGATGCAATTTTTGTGTAAGAGTGTTACACAAGTGACAATTGACAATTGAGATTGCGCATGGTTTCCGACAAAACCATAATCAAAACACATCAGGATGGTTAAGATACCATTGTGGTTATGTTATTTAAGAAATAGATTTTCTAGAATCGTTTTAGGCAATAAAGAACAATGAGAGATATTTATAACGGAAATTGAGTACACTTGCAATCATGAGATGTGCAAGAGGATGAGTCCCGCACACTGTGAAAACAGTGGGAGCTATTCTTAAGCTAGAGGACATATGTCTTGGTTGGATCTCGACACGTACTCAGAAAGTTTTGTGATGCAAATGTATACATTACAAAGGAAAACGAGTATGTAGTAAGGTTGAGTAAGGTACAAGAAGTTGATAAAACCTACTAACCAAAGCCTTCTTAAAGGCTAAACATGATGAGTCATGTCATTTCAATTGAATTGAAATGAACAACTACATACAAGATCAAATTAGATTATAGAACATGAAATAGTAATCAGGCATTGACTATTCATATGTGATAATCGCATTTGTCGTTCGAGTTTTTCCTTAAAACTCTTTTATTATACTTTGTTACATCCAAACGGGTTGTAGAGACAATTGAACCCCGTTAAAGTGAACACGGATTAGCATTGTATTCGCCCATAGTCACTTACATGAGGTGACGTCTCGAAGTGACTAAAGTGTGATGCGATTGATGGCAAGTTCAAGTGCCATAGAGTCATGTGAGATGACTAGTCGATCACATAGGCAGACTGTTAGAAACACTTTGTCGGGCAGTGACCGCTTATAAAGTTCTGGCAAATTTATAAAGTCTGGTCGTGGCGAAAGCTACTATAGTATTCTAATGAGTCGATTCTTTTGACTAAAGACTGTTCACCTAAGATGGCACAGTTTCAGATTAACTTTGATTTGTGTTACTACGACCTTCGTAAATGGGGTCAAATGGGCATATTTTGGGTTATGATGGCTGTGGCTAGTCGAAGGGAATAAGTGCGATAGGAATTGTCCACCCCCTTGTCAGGGTTAAAACAATATCTCAGGGCCACTCGAGGAGTAATGAACTGGAAATGTGTGGCCACCTCGGAAGGTATCTATGATAGAAAAATCCGGTCAATCAGTTATTCTCCAGATCGAGGAAACCACTCTCGATATGATCACTTGCAAGTACGACCCGAAAGACACCTTGCATTGAGTGGGAGATAGTAATAGGACAAGAGAATTGGTGACGCACACTTGTCGAGGACAAGTGGGAGATTGTTGGGAAATGTGTCCTCAACAATAGTGCGATCACATGATTTAAATATCATTATTAAATCTCATTACAAGAATACGGAAGGGATGATACATTACATATATATATAGTCAACTGGTCCACACATATCAGTAATGATTGGTGGCTAGAGTTTGACATTACTTGTCGTGTCGACGGTGGTGACCTATTGATCCCTTGAGGTCACACCTAAAGGACGATTCCCTTAATTGAAAAGGTTAATTAATTGTATACCGATACAGATTAATTAATTCCTTAAAATTGAATAATTCAATTTGTGAGAGAGAATATTGATATCTTATTGTAATGGGATTAAATAAGATTTATTTTAGTAATAAAATGCTTTATTACTAAAATTGTTTATTGTTTGAGAAACAATAAAGATAAGAATGAATTGTTGATTATAATTACAAGATGTTGTGAATTATAATTATATGACCCATTTTATTTATATGATCAAGTATCACTAGTCAATTTGTTGAATGTAATTTAATTAATTTATAAAATGATATTTATGTGATAAATATGCATCTAATTAATTAGTAACATGTATCATACTACATGTGACATATTGTGTGACAAATGACAAATTGACAAAATAAAATGGTAGTCCATTTTATGTATATATGGACCGAAATAGTGAAAGAGTTAGTGGGTTTTGGTTGTTTTATTTTATTTAATAAAATGGCATGATAATGGCTACCTACAACTAGCCTTACACCTACTCTTACACATCTATTTTCTTGTAAAGACAAAAGTAAAAAAAAAAAAAAAAAAAAAAAAAAAAAAAAAAAAAAGACCATGCATTGGTCTTAGATAACCCTCCAACCGGTTTTGTGAGGTAAATATAGAGAATTCTATTCTCTTATTTTTACTAATCATTCATTCATATAAGACATGCAAAAGTTCATGCATTTTCTCTCTTCTCTCTCTTTAATCTTCATCAAAAAGATGAGATTTTAATCCAAATTGTTCATGAAAGATTACTAAAATTATTAATGTAATATATGAGTGTTAGTAATCAATTTTAAGGTAAACCACAATATAAATATCTAGTACATATTAGTTTGTGGGTTTGAGGGATAGTCTTGGGTGCAACTAATTGGAGGGCTTCTATTTTGAGGTCATGTATGTTCATCCAATATGGAAAGCTCAAGAACTAACAAGAAGGAGATCTTGTTGGTGCCCATTTGACCGAAATTCATATGGTGAGAAAATGATTTCTTCACTTATTTATTTTAGTTTGCATGCATAAGATCTAGAATTTATTTTATGACTAAATAAATTTGAAACATATAAGAATATGTTGTATAATGAGATATAGATTTCCAACAGTATTCGGTGGTAATACAAAGTGTATCCGTCGTGGTATTTTGTGTATCCACTACCCTACCTTCACCACCACCACCGCTGCCGCCACCAGTACACTGCTACCGCCGCCACCACCACCACCACCACTACCGCCACCATTACACCGATGTCGCCGCCACCACCACCACAGCCGCAAATTATGACTAATATCACCACCGCCACACACTAATGACCCAAATAACACGTTCCAACCCCTAACAAACACCGCTTCTATTCACCCATCACCACCATAAACACCCACCACCATCAGCTATCGCCGACGACGACAAATGACATCACCAAAACTGACAGACGACGCCGGTGAGATAATCAGAACTACGACACCGCCATCACCCACCCGTGACTACCACTAGATCCACCACATCACCGTCGACATCATAAACCAACCTAAACGGCACCAACATCACAACCACCTGAAACTCTCGCCGTTTCCACCACCATCACATCTAGTTACCATTTATATTTCTGTTTGCAAAAAATCGATCTAATGGCTAGATCTAAAACAAACAAAGTAAAAATTAAGAAAGCGGACAACAACAATAACTTCCCCGACCTCTGTCACCATAACTCCCTCCACTAGCAGTAGCACAACCTCCGACCACCGCCAAAACCACCGCTCTACCTCCACGACCAGTAGCACAGCCTCCGTATTCGCACGCACCAGCAGCAACACCGACGACCACACAACCCACCACCTCTCACCCTGACCACCATATTTCGACACACATAACCAATCACCACCTCTCACCCTGACCACCTCATTTCACCACAACCGTATACACGATCTCAATTTTGTTAAAACTAAAATTGTGATTTGAATAATAGATCTATAAAATATAAAAAAGATTTTAGAAAATTAACCAGACCAATGAAACAACCGTCGTCGACGGCAACCGACGCTAGCGCCGATGACCAGCAATCCCAGCCATTCACACAACCACCACCCTCACTCCACTACCGACGATATGCACACCTTTCTCCATGACCGACTCCGACACACTGATTCACCACAACCAGGCGCGAAGTCAACAAACAACCCCTGCCTCGCATCACTTCAAGCCGTACCGGCGATATTTCACCATCAAGAAAACAAATTTCAATCCAAAATTTCAGATCTGAGAATTAAGTATTGATTTTATTTATGTATGTCGTTTTAATAGGACTATTGGAGATTGTTGGTCGGAATTCGAGGAGAGAGAAACGAGTCGGTTGAGGTGCCGGGGTATTGAGACTAGAAAAGGCAGTCCGGTGCCGATGATCTATGCCGTGGGGTAGTTGGTAGGGATGATAGAGTATGTGGACCTCATTTAGTTTTGTGTTAGAAATGGCAAAATAGTGAATGCGTGAGAGAGCGCGTCTATTTCTAAGGTCTATTTAGTCAGATCGTACGATTCGCACCGTAATTTAGTTCGTACAGGATCCTGATTCTATATATATATATATATATATATATATATATATATATATATATATATATATATATATATATATATATATATATATATATATATATATATATATATAAAATCAGGTTGAAACAAGGTGGATACGCCACATGGCGTTTCAACCTTAGTTACAGTCATTAATTACAACTAATTATTACATATGAATATAATAAATACTGCATAAATTTCAGCAAAGTTTTAATTATAGTTTAATAAATGTTACGTTTTTATTAACTTATACTCCCTTCTTTCTAAATAATTGACATTTTCATTTTACGAGGCGAGCCTTTGAATTCTATTTCTACACAAATACATTGGTTAGAAAATTATAAAAATTACACCATAAATTTCTTTACGAATAGAGCTTTAATATGAGTATATATTTCAATATATTTTAAGTGATATTGAAAAGAGAATTGAGTGTATCGAAACGTAAGAATGACAATTAAAAAAGAATAGAGAAAGTATTATAAGTACGATTATTTGATTCTAAATTTAGTAAAAAAAATATTTTAATAAAAAATCTAAAATGTAAATACTCATAAGATTTTATGAGAGCTTAAAAAGTGTTATAAAGATCATGTATGTACACAGTGATAGCGAGTGCATTTTTATTAAATATTTTATATGTTCTATTTTAAAATACTTTGGTGTTAAACCTCAAACAATTATACTTGATAAAAAGTTCAATCTATTTAATTTATAAGTAAAATCTTAAACACCATTATATATAGTTCTGTCAATTTTGTTTTGCAATTTTCTTATAAATACGGTGGACCCTATATATTTGATACATAAGCATCATATGTTATACATAAAAAATAAAATAAAAAAAGAAGCATAAAATTATATTCACATCCTTTTTAAATACTATTGATAATTTGGAAAAATAATGTATGGTTAAATGATCTAATTTAAGAACATAATGTTGATTGTTGTATTATTCGAGTATATTTTATTTTCATTAATATGATATTAAATACTACTAAAATTTATACGATGTATATGGCAAAGATTAGAAGAAATTCGACATAAAGAAAAATATAGAAAACATTTTATGTGACATGTATGTTTTTAACAATAGCAAAATTTACCGCAAAAGTTTATGTATGTACATATTAAATAAAAGAACATATCACGAGCTCATGTCGGCATAGATAATATATTAACGATAATGTATGTGTCATGTGGCATCACATCCATATTTCATTCCCTACAAAATTAATGACATTTAAGTGATAAAATACATGAGAAAGAGAGGTAAGATGATTCATTTTCTAATTATTATCGTCAAATAATCATTGTATACTTATTTATAAAACATTGATCACACAGAACAAATTAAGCTTATTACCTATAATATATTTATACGGAGTATGTATTTTATTTAAAAAATTTGAAGTAAAACCTAAAAAATTAATATTTGAAAAAAAAATCTATTTCTATTTAAAACTAAAAATATAAAATGTCATATATCAGTTCAAATATGTTTCTTCAATTATAATAATAAAAATATTCAAACAGAACGTGCGAAGCGCGAGATGCTATCTAGTTTATTAAACAACACAAAATCTCATTTGTGACCAACAATATCCGTCACTTCAAAGTGACGGATACCATTTTACGTCACAAAGTACCCACTTTTTCTCTCTCTGCAATACTGTTCATGTGGTCCCCTTTCTCCACTAACCCATTTTGTTACCATTTTATCTCACAAAATATCCGCCACAAATGGTAACCCGTCACAAGGGAGACCAATTGATTAAACAAAAAGCAGTAGCTAATGATGTCACTTTAAAAGTTCCTCTTTTATATATATATAAATATATATATATATATATATATATATATATATATATATATATATATATATATATATATATATATATATATATATAGTAATAAGATCATCTAAGTCCATGTCTTACACTTGAGTCCATGAGTTCCATTGTCTACCCTTAGATCATGTTATTGAATGGCTTAGATTAAAAGTAAAAAGCAACTAATAATATTATTCTAATGGCTAAAATAATTACCTCTCTCCTCCTACCACTTATAGGGTGGGTATTAGCATGCATGCGGCAGTTGTCAATCAAAACATCACACACACACGTCCTAAAAACTTCCCCCCACTTTCCATCTCTCAATTATTCAAAATTAATTTTCCCCCAAAACATTTGCCCCAAATTAAACCACATTCATTTCAAGATTTAAATCGCTCTAAAAATCCCCCAAATTTATCGCTTTTTTGCTACCTTATTATCGTTTTTTTCTCTATTTTCTTTGCTCACTTGCAAACCGCCATTGTCGTCCTTTCAATCACTTCAGAAGGTAATTTTTTTGGGGTTTTTATAGTTTTATGATTTTTTTCTGGGTTTTTAGAGTTTTATTATTTGTTCTCTTCATTTATTTAGACGTTTTTTTTAATTTATTGGACATTGTTATGCTATTGGATCGTATTTGATCACAAGATTTTTGTCACCATTGTTGATGTACTGTTCTATTTGATCACTGTTTTTGGTTTCTTCATTTTGATTAGCCAGTTATTTTTAGCACATTTAGGACATGTAGGACAGTTATTTTTTATCACTGTATTTTGTCAACTAACGTTTTGAGCATATATGTTCATATTCATTAAGATTAGTCATATTTTTTGGAAAAATCCTACTTTTGTTGCTTACAATTACTCTTTCTTTGTTAAAATTACAGTTTATCCATATTTTTGTTGGAGAAATCCCACTTTTGATTACCCTTTTGTTAGAATTACACTTTTGATGCTAAAATAACACTTTATGCTGCTGCAATCACACTTTTCTTTGCTAAAATTACAATGTAGTCATTAAAATAACACTTTATATTGTTAGAATTACACTTTTCTCAAAAAAATCACACTCTTTTCTCGTAAAAATGTCACTTTGTTGCTGCTGTTAAAATAACACTGTATTTTGTTAGAATTACACTTTCCTCTGCTACAATTACACTTTTGTTTATTAAAATAACACTTTGTCTTTGCTACAATCACACTTTTCTTTTTCTTTGATAGTTTTTTGTTGCACATTAAAATAACCATTTATTTTATTAGAATTACACTTGTGGTTTGCTATAATCACACTTTTCTTTGCTAAAATTACAATGTAGTCTGTTAAAATAACACTTTATCTTGTTAGAATTACACTTTTCTCACTAAAATCACACTCTTTTACTCGTAAGTCATCATTTGTTGTTAAAATAACACTGTATTTTGTTAGAATTACACTTTTGTAAGTTAAAATAACACTTTATTCTGGTACAAATCCCACTTTTGACCCTTTTGTTAGAATCACACTTTTGTTGCTAAAATAACACTTTATCTTTTCTACAATTAGACTTTTGTCACTAAAATCACACTTTTTTCTCGTTAAAATGTCACATTGCTGTTAAAATAACACTTTATTTTGTTAGAATTACACTTTCCTCTGCTACAATTACACATTTGTTTATTAAAATAACACTTTGTCTTTGCTACAATCACACTTTTCTTTTCTTTGATAGTTTTCTTTGCTGTTAAAATAACCATTTATTTTATTAGAATTACACTTGTGGCTATAATTACACTTTATCTTTGCTACAATTTTAAATTTTCTTTTTGTCTTATTTTTTTTTGTATGTAACAATTAATTTTGAGTAATGTTAACAGATGTCAAGTGGAAATGAGGGTAAATCAGGCAAGTCCAAAAAAGCAAAGGTGCCTGTTAAGTTGAGTAAGGAGCTTGTTGTTGCCAAACCAAAAAAAAGCGACCAAACCAAATAAAACCAGACACGAAGAAAATAGCAAAGGTGGCTGTCAAGTGCCGGCCGAAGCAGCTGGTTGAGCTTGTTGAAAAGCTTAATGATGCACAGCGAGATGCGGTACGGAGGATTGGTTTCGGTGGTATTCTGGAGCTTAAGCTCAAAACATATCCGATGGGTTATGTTAAAGATTTTCTGAAAGCATTCAGTGATGAATCGTATATTTTTCGGGCCAAGGATAAGGAGTTCACGGTCACCAAGCATGACGTGTATGACTGTTTTATGTTACCACTTGGTCCTAAAACTCTTGATCTAGTACCTACGGGCCGCCAAAAGGATTCTCAAGCGCCGGAGAACAAGCAATTGAAAGATAAATGGCGAAAAGCGTACAACATAAAAGGGGTTAATGAAGGCATTAATTTAGGAATTGTCTTCCAAGATATTTTAAAAAAATACAAAAAGGAGGTCCGCACTGCAGTCTGTTTGTTCTTGCTCGCAATGTCATCATTCCTAACTCCAACATCATACAGTGGGGTTGACTTCAAGCTTTTGAGAGCATTGAAGATGTGGACTCGATTACGCAGATGCGATTGGTGTACTTATGTCTTTGGAAAATTTGGTGAAGGTCATGCGGAGATCATCGGTGAAAATAAATGACGCTGGGGGGTGTATCCCCTTCTTAATGATTACGTACTTTCAACGTTTCGATTTCCGTGGTGAGAGTTGTCGCCACACCCCGCCCCATTAAGCACTGGGGCCGTGCGGACGCTTTCGACGACTACATGGTGAGCTTGACAAGAGCCGTTTGGGTCGGCTAACTTGGTCCGTGGTCAAGTATCCTCGGTGCCTTCAAAAAGAACTGTTAAGCATTGGTGGGGTGCCTAATGACAGCCAAGTGTTGGCCATTGGAAATGTGGTCAGTGATGCGGCATTCCAAGTGACTTCAACTTCAGACAGGAAGAAGTTCATCGAGATTGAACTCCCTTCTGGTGTTGATGATGACGAGGAGTTGAAAGCTCGGGCTGTAGATGTAAGTGCTATTTTAATGTTTTAAAGTTACTTTTTCTTTCACTACAATTACACTACAATTATAATTGCGATATTAATCAGTAATTGCTTAAATTACAAGGTTGTCAGTTAAAATTATACTTTTTAAAGTTATAATTATACTTTTGTATGTTACAATTACACTTTTGTCCGTTAAAATAATACTTTTTAAAGTTAATATTTTACTTTGTTGTAGCTTAAATTACACTTTCGTCCCTTAGAATTATACTTTTTGACCTTAGAATTACAGTTGCTAAGGTTACAATTATACTTTTGAATGAACACTTTTGACTGAACAATTGTCCAATTATCTGTATTTTAATGTAGGATGTGCATGAGCTTTACTTGAAGATGCAAAGGAATGCTACTGTCTTCTATTCATGGTATGCAGATGCAGCCATGACGCTCAAAAGGTTAACAGGAGGGATGAACCATCCTAGTGACCCTGTCGCTACACAATGCACGCAATCATTCTTTCAAAGCCAAAGGGTGAAGGATTATCTTTGTGGAAATGCGAGAGATAGTGAAACGAATAAATCGTTCCGTGAAATCGACTGTTCGCAACAAAGTCCAGCGATCGAGATCGAATGATGAGGTAGATGACGACGGGTACGAGCAGCATGTTGGTGACGATGATGAAGAGGAGGACAATGGTGATGAGGACGAGGGAGATGACGAGGATGTTGATAATGTCGACGATGAGGAGGATGGTGATGATATGGAGGATGATGGATCCGATAATGAGAAAGAGGTGACTGTAGATATTGGTACAGACCGTGAAGGCACGGTGGCCGCCTCAATTGTTTCGGATGAAGCAGCTAGTGAGAAAGCACTGGAGGTGTCTACACAACAGATAATGGAGGCCGTGCAATTTTACGGCTCGGCTGAATTTACGGACTCTGTTCACGAGAGACGAGTACAAAGAAGGACACCGACGTGGATGTTGGTAGTACTCGTGAGATTTCCGTTATCTGACGAAGGAGGAAGGTAGATAGAAAGCAGGTGGTTGTAGAAGAACCACCAAAATTTGACCGGGAAATTCTGGAAGATATATATTCAAAAGAGGAGCTTGATGAGGCTGAGAAGAAGTTCTATGCGAATGCTGCAGCTGCAAAGGAAGAAGAGTAGACGATGGATCTGGACGTGCATGTGGCCGGGGATAGTGAGATAGCTGACAATAAGAATGAGGCCGAAGAAGAGCAGACGATGGATCTGGACGTGCATGTGGCCGGGGATAGTGAGATAGCTGATCTTACTAAAAATGAGGACGACGGGCCCACCGACGCTGATCCACCCGTCACTCAACTGCTGATTTCGACTGCGGAGATTATTGAAGCAGACCGCCGAGCAGAAATGCCGGCCAGAGAAGACCATGGAATCGGAGAGGTAAGAGAATTGGTGAATGTGGCCTCCGACGCTACGGGAGCGGTTGTGCATGTGAGTGAAGTTCTGAATGCCGAGGCGGACAAGGATGATGACAAGATTGGGAAGGGTAATGCTGAACCTGGTCTCCAATGTTCAAGTTCAATAGTGGTTTCTGCAACACTAGACGATGCTGTACAAGTGGACTCTAAATCTTTGGAATTTAGTGGGCCTGATGCCGGGGAGACTGAGAAGGCGGATAATGCTTTGGCGGAAGTTCAGAACACAGAAGTCCCCCCCCCGCCACTCAGTCCCTGTTCTCCACTGCTGAGATTTGTGATGCAGAGCGCGCAGCCGAACAACATTATCAAGAGGGTGCAGGAAACGGCGGAGGCGCAACCACTGACGAGCGGTTGTTAAAGGAAAACGAGCAGCCGGAATATGTATATGCGTTGCAGGCAAAGGAATTTATGGACGTAGAATGGACAAGTACTGTATATTCTTCGGCGGACGTAAACGCGCTATTCACAGAGCACCCAATATCTGTGCCGACTGTAAATGAGGAGGGTTCGAATAATGATGAGCCAAATTTGGATATAAGTTCTCAGACAGTGGTAGAGAAGGTGGTGGATGGGGCTGCACTGAAGGATCACGGAGGTAATGTCGTGGATGAAGTTATTTAGTTAGAATTACATTTTTCTCTTTTAAAGTTACACTTTTGTTATTTACAGTAACACTTTTTTGGCTTAGAATGACACTTTTCTCTGCTGCAATTAGACAATTGTTAGTTAAAATCACACTAGAATTACAATTTTCTCTACTAAAACTACACTTTTTTAAGTTAAAATTATACTTTTGTAGCTTACAATTACACTTTTGTCCTCTAGAATTAGACTATTTTTAGTTAAAATTACACTTATTTGTGACAAAATAACACTCTGTTTTGTTTGAATTATAATTTTGTCGACAAAATTATACTTTCTTCTCTGCCACAGTTACACTTACTTACTGATGATGAAATAACACTATTGTTATTACAGATGCGGCAGTTGAGGATGTTGCCTTGAAGTCTTCGGAAGGGACTATCGAGAGAAGAGAGGTAACAGCTGACGTAGTACCAGAGGCAGAGAACGCTGACATTCCTATCCTGGTCCCGTACGTCCCTCACAAAGATCCGAGCTACCATCCTTTTTACTTCACTCGAGTGAGCCCTTACCATGCATGGATCACGTCATTGAGAACCTTGGGTGTTCACTTGATTGTGGGGCACCTAATCCTGATTTGTGCTTTGCGACGAGAAACCTAGCATTCAGTCAAGAGCTCCTAGTGCCAATGTTCAGTGACAGGAAATATGTGATTGACTCTGCGTTCAATCAGTCGGACGCGTTTAACGAGTTGTAAGTGTATTATTCTTTACAAGAGGCTCTTAACATTGCTAATTATATACATATTTGTTGGCTAATTACATTTTTTTGTTGTAGGGAACGATTGGTCCAATTCAACGAGTTTTATTTCATTACCCGGGAAGATATTGCAACTTTGAACCCTCAGGAGCAAATCATGACAAGTGTTATTGATGGTTGGTGCTTGCTACTCAACCACATCATGAAACCTTCGGACATATCCCGTTCTTTCTTTGGACTAAGTCACACTGTAAGTTAAAATGTTACCTTTGTGTGTTAAAATTACACATTTGTCCGTTAGAATTATACTTTTTTAAGTTAAAAAGTTGGTTTTGTATGTTAAAATTGCACATTTGTCCGTTAAAATGATACTTTTTGCCGTTAGAATTACACTTTTTATTGTTTAAATTATACTTTTACCATCTCCTTCGAGTTTATTCTAACACTTTTTTGGGTTAAAGGTTCACTTTATTTTTATAAAATAGCTCTTTTAATTATCTGTTCACGCATTTAACACTTTTCAAATTACAAAGGCCCCGCAAGGTATATTTGGGACGCTCAAAAGCTTGGGAAAGTGTTGAACAAAGACGAAGACATTTATGGTGGTCGGGATGCTTGGGCTGAAACTCCGTGCACCATTCCAGCTTGATACGGACATGGTAGGTAACAAAACATGTAATCTTGTCTCATGGTTTTTAAGTTTTCCTTGTTCGATCTTAGCGACACACGGTACGCATCTTTCTCCCGTTTTATCCGGCGATGGTGATCACTACAACGTGTGAATTAACTTTCTCACCGAGCAGATTGACTACCTCGACAACCGCAAGTACGATGACCCAATAGAAACGCTCCCTTACGGAGGGATAGCGCGTATTTCCGTAAGTGTCTGATATCCAAAAGTCAACGAATTTTAGTGGGTCGTACTACGCTAACTCACTGACGTTTTTTCATGTCCAGGCAAATATAATGGGGAAGTATTTGGTGTTTAAAGGGGTCATCTAAGGGGGCAAAGGTCGGCGGGTTCAAGATTGTCAACATTGAGTTCACCGGCAAGGTCAAGGGTATTCGAGAAATGACTGTGGTGTTTTCATGATGCTACATATGATGTTCTACCGCGGAAGCCCGTTTCAATGCGACCTCGGGAAAGAGGATGCTATGAGTTTGTACCGTGCTGAGATTGCTGCAACACTCGTCCTCTGTGACATTAACAGTATCAGAGAAGATATCCTGACGAGGGTTGGTTTTTTCAAAACGATCTGCTGGACATCCGTTGACAAGAAAGTTGAATGTTTGTTAAGAGGAAAACAGATGGTGACATAGGGCCGAGTCCACAAAACGTGCTCGCGTAAATCGAATTTGAAGAGCCCGTTATGGAGGTGACGCTTTGTTTGCCATGCGCATTCCATCTGGTAAAGCGCTATCCTCTGTTAAGAGCCATCCCCGTGGAAAGGGGGACGGGTTGGGCTGCTCTCTCGACTGTGGTAGAGGTGGTCTCAATACAAATGTGGTGTCGAAGCTGCTCCGGGGCAATCAAGCGTTAATCAAGGATATTAAAAACAGGAGGAAGCATGTTGCCGACTATTGCTTATTAGATGACCACACTTACGATGAACAGTCTGTCAAGCTGGCTTAATTAACTACTTCTTTATTCAAGGATACTAAGATTATTTTTGACATTTATTTTACTTTAATTAACGACTTCTTTAATATTACGGAGTGCAGTGAACAGCTAGTTTGGTACACCCGTCACGCAACGCTTCGGAGAAAAGACATTATGTCCTTGATGCCTGAAAACCTTATGTCGTTAAATGTGATCGAGTGCTGGTCGATTTTGATGAACCATTTGGAGAAGGAGGAATATGGCGACCAAATGAGGATGTCATTCTTTGGTATACGTCACATGGTAATTCCATTCATCATTGCATAATATTTATGTCCACTTCTATTACACCTTTGTTACTTAGAATGACACTTTTCTTAATTACAGTGGTTGCATGTGAATGTGTCACTTTAGTTCTTTTAATCCACAAAAGTGTCATTCTAACCGTGTGAAGTGTAATTTTAAGGGACAATAGTGTAATTTCGGGTGACAATTTAAACACATTAATCATGTTCACTATTGCCTTTTCAAGGATTTACTGTTGCGTATGCTCGGGACGTTTGAGCAACCAGGCACACAATTAGACAGCAACTATGACGACCTGTACCAGATCTGGGACACCTTCATCGTCGACAGTGACCGCACCGTTAACTTGAAAACAGACTTGATATTTGTCCCGTTCTGCATTGACGACCATTTTGCATGCGTATGTATCAATCACAAATCAAATACAGTCGACTTGCTGGACGGGCAAAGGCATTCTGACTTGAAGAAGTCGCAGTTTGGCAAAGCAGCGCGTTTAATTGTAAGTTATTGTCGATCGCTTTCTTCCGAATGCTATATTCTTTGTTCAATCAGTTTTTTTAAGGTAATTACGTACATTTGCAGTCTAGCGCAGTGAGTGATTATTTAGAATCACGGGATAAGGAAAAGAAGAACACTAGGGCACGGGAAATTCCTAATTATGTGTTGCGCCAGATACCTTTCAGCGGGATGTCACCAACTCTCAACCAACCAGAATCGGGTCTGTTCACCATGATGGCGATGCTCTTATACGAGGGTCTTCCTTTTCAACATGAAGATCTCGAGAAGAAGAAATCACGGCGCTATTTGGTGATCCAGCTGGTAGCTACCCTCGTTCTGGCAGACATGAACATTTTGCGCGAAGGTGTGCTCGAGAAGGTCAAAGCTTTTGTTAGCACGAAGGACAAACTGTGGAAGGTATTACAGCAGAAGCGTAGACAGCCCCGTGCCAATGTGAAAAAATAACAACCTTAATGATATGTTCATTTTATATATACTTTTACCCCTCATTTTAGCTCGGTTTCTATTGATTATCATACTTTAATTAGTATACTTTTGAGCTAATTTTGTGTTCTAGTTGTATTGTTGTATTTGCTACGGTTTTGTAGGAATCTAAGCATTTAGAGGCTTTTTCCTATGATTTTGTACACCAAAGATCATTAAGCTAAACAAGGCCAAACATTGGACTAAGCATGGAACATTGGATTGATGTTTGCATAAAGATTTGTTGGATTGAAATAAGAATTACAAATGTTGCCAACAATCAAAGTCAAGCCCAACTTCAATGTCCTTACTAAGGTCAAACATTGGATGCCATGAAAGCTTTGGATGCCAAGAAGAGCTTAGGATGCTAGGAATTAAGCACTACCGAAAGAAGCATAGAGATCCCTCACGCAATCAAGCACGAGCGAAGTGGAATGACGAAGGGGCACATGACCCCGATCGGGGCCGCCCAACCCCGATCGGGGCCACATGGTTCTCGGTTGTTTTTGTTCTTCCTCCTCTCCTATAAATAGGAGAGGTATTCCTAGGTTCTAAGCATCTCATTTTACGACTAATTCTACTACAATAAGCCTCAAACATTATAAGTTTTCTCTCTTTAGTTTTCATTTAAGTTATAAGTTGTTTAAGCATTCCTTAGTTAATCTTTCAATAGTTTGTATTTCAAGAGATTTTCAAGCATTTGTCATTCAATCTTTTGGTTATTAGTTACTTGTTCTTCCATACAAGTCTTCCTTATTAAGGTATTTCTCATTACAAGTTTACAATTTACACCATTACTTTAGTTATCACATAGTCATTATAATCAAGTTTTTCATATTTGCTTTAGCTTTGTTCTTTACATATGTTATATCACTTAACTAATATAATTCATATAACCATGTTTAATATTCTTTACAAATTAGTTTGCATTTTACATCTTAGTATGAGTAGCTAAATTCTCTAGTCTAAAGGCTAGGGGAGCCATGCAAAATCAAACATATAATATGACTAAATAAAGTTCGTAATAATATTGATCAATTGTTTCCACCACATGCTTGTTTTGTTATGTTTAATCTTTGATTATCGGCCATAGTCATTGATTAAGTTTGTTCATTCGTTCTAAAGTCGAGAGGCACGGAATTGAATTAGACTAAGCATGTGTGGTAGGACGACCTAGTCATGGACGAGAGTTTCTCTAGGACCCGGTCTATGGTTGACACTAATGCCGTAAGGTGGGTGTCTTTAAGCCTAAGCAATTGACAAGATTATTACTAACAAGTTTATCATGTTATTATGTTTACCTTTGCATGGGTAACCCGACCCCTTTAGACTACCTTTAATCATATTTTATTTACATTGCATTTTCATTAATCATCAAACAAACAAACAAAACCAAAATCGTAATCAACCTCGATAAAAATCTAATCACAGCAATTCAAGACGTAATTCCCGTTTCCTTGTGTTCGACCCCTACGTACTACATTAATTTGTGTCTAGGGTATAAATATTATCTTTGCATAGGTGTGCGAAAAGCCTATCAAATTTTGGCGCCGTTGCCGGGGAAACGGTTTTGTTGCTTATTGAATTGACGATTTTTATCTTGTTTTTCTTTGTCTTGAGGAACACTTGTTCCTTGAGACCGTTACTTATCACTTCTCTAGAAATTGTTGTCTTATGCCCAGGTCCTCTCGAAGTGGAGAATTACTTTCACCGGATTCCGATCCCGAGAAAACATTTAGGAGAAGACGACGTTTTTGGAAGGAAGTAAAAGAAGCCGCTTCTCCCATACAAATTGAAAGTGCTAGAAAGTCTTATTTAGACGATCTAGAGGTTCTTGAAGGGGAGGAGGTTTCTTGTTCATCAACTCCACCACCACCACCATCTACTACCAAAAAGATGGTGAAACTTTCCGATCACTCGAAGCCCACCGCGGCTATGCTTCCGGCTGGAATCACAACCACTCAAATCACCGCACCAGACTTCGAGATCAAACCGGCTTTTATCAGCCTTGTGGAGAGAAGACAATTTGGGGGAAGTCCTTTGGAGGATCCCAATTTGCATGTGCAAAACTTTTGTGACTATTGCTCCATGATCCGTCAAACGGGCGTCACCCAAGAGCAAATAAGGGAAATACTTTTCCCTTTCTCTTTAAAGGACAAGGCCAAGCTTTGGATCAATAGCCTTGACCGCACCACCTTGAAAATCACCAATTGGGAGACCTTGGCTCTCGCTTTTTATCAAAAGTTTTTTCCACCAGAGAAAACTCAAACTTTGAGGAGCCAAATCACCGGATTCCGTCAACAAGCTCTTGAGAGCTTATATGAAGCTTGGGAGAGGTACAAAGAGCTTCAAAGGCAATGCCCACACCATGGGCTAGATGATTGGTTTCTGGCAATAACATTCTACAATGGATGTTGTGCCGAGTCCCGAAGGATTCTCGATTCCGCCAACAATGGGCGGTTTGATCAAATTGACACCAATCTTGCTCATTCCACGATAGAATCTATGGCAATCCATGATGCCCAATATGTCAATTCCCGAGTTGTGCCACCTAAAGGTAAAGAAGAATCCTCCAACAACTCCGTCTTGCTAGCTCAAATTGCTTTGCTCCAACAACAATTGGCGGAGAGGGATGCTAGAGATTCCATTCAACAAGTCAATGCCATGTCCTCAACAAACCAAATCGTTGTGTGTGAAGGTTGCGGAAGTGCGGGTCATTATGCCGCTCATTGCCGAACCCCCATTGAAGAGGTAAATGCCTTTCAAGCTTTTAGACAAAGTTCATATCCACCGGGTACATTTTCCAACACTTACAACCCGAATTCAAAATTCCATCCGAACTTGTCTTACACTAGCAATAATGTGCTAAACCCTCAACCCCCACCACAACAAAATGCCTATGCTCCTCAACAACAAAAGTATATCCCTCCACCGGGTTATCAAAATCAACAAAGGCCCCCACAAAATAATTACCAACAAAATCCACCGCAAAATAGCCAACAAAACAATCAAGGAGGTGGTAAGCTTGAGGGCATGATAATCCAAATGCAAAAGGAGTTGTTGGCTCAAATTCAAAAGAATGATCAAGCTCATAGTGCCGCGGTCAAGATGTTGGAACAACAAGTGGCTCAATTAGCCGCCTCTAGCTCTCAAAGGAAGAACGGTCAACTACCTCCCCAAGGTGAGCAACCACATGAAACCGCTAATTCTATTTCCTTGAGAAGTGGTTCAAGCTATGATGGGCCATCCATGACTTTGGATGATGAGATGGTTGTTAAAAAGGCTAAGCTTGGGGGAAATGACAAAGGGAAGGCTAGTGAAGAGCCTATTGTTAAAGATCGTGTGCCATTTCCTCATCGATTGTTGATGCTAAAGAGGAAGAGCAAGCTTGATGGCAAAAATGTTGGGTCTCCTATGCAAAAAGAAAGTGATGAGGTGGTTATTGAAGAAATCTCTCCTAATGCTAAGGAGAGTGATGTCGTTTCAAACAAGGTGAGTGCTCCAAAAGAAATAGTGAATGATGTGGAGGATGCTCCTCCAAAAGAAGTTGTTCAAATGCCATTTCCCCACCGTCTAGCAAAGCATAAGGAGGAAGGTAAGTTTGCTAAATTTTTGGAAGTTTGTAAGAATTTGCAAGTCACCATCCCGTTTATGGAATTGATTACCCAAGTCCCTTCTTACGCAAAGTTTATGAAGGAAATCCTCTCAAAGAAGAGATCCCTCAATGTGGTTGAGACCATTGCTTTCACCGAAGAGTGTAGTGCACTCTTACAAAACAAGTCTCCCCCGAAACTTAAGGACCCCGGTAGCTATTCTATTCCATGCACTATAGGCAAATATACCATTGATAAGGCCCTTTGCGACCTAGGTGCTAGTGTAAGCGTCATGCCCTATTCCCTTTGTGAAAAACTTAACATGAGTGCTTTAAAATGCACAAGTATTACATTGCAAATGGCGGACCGTTCTTTAAAGCGACCTCTAGGTGTCTTAGAAGATGTTCCCGTCAAAGTTGGCAAGTTTTTCATACCCGTTGACTTCCTCATACTTGATATGACTGAGGACCCACAAACCCCAATTATATTGGGTAGGCCATTTTTACGCACCGCGGGTGCGTTAATTGATGTGAAAAATGGGAGGTTGACGTTGGAAGTGGGTGATGACCGAGTTTCCTTTAGCAAAAACAACACCATTAGAAGCCCAATGTTACAAGAGTCTTGTTATTTATTTAGCACTGTGGACTCTTCTTATGCCTCTACTATGCTTGGATCCTCACTAATGGATCCGTTGGAGGACGATGTGGGTGTTGTTTGCCTTGTAGGAGACGATGCTAAGGGCACTAATGCTAGGAGTGCCAAGAGGAAGAGGAAATTTTATTTGAACAATTTCAAATGGTTGAGAAATGCAAAGATAGCTATGAAATGGAGCTTGGTCGGTGGCAAGCTCAATGACAAAACTTGAATCAAATAGCTTCTTACGTCGTGCGGGAC
The DNA here is from genome assembly GCF_048544455.1 of Silene latifolia. Classification (NCBI taxonomy): domain Eukaryota; kingdom Viridiplantae; phylum Streptophyta; class Magnoliopsida; order Caryophyllales; family Caryophyllaceae; genus Silene; species Silene latifolia. The sequence goes on along the minus strand of NC_133528.1, from coordinate 123,081,590 downwards.
GTTAAACCAGCGCTTCTTGGGAGGCAACCCAAGCTTTTTTTTTATTGCTTTTATTTATTTTTCTCATTTTGCTGCAATTAATTGTTTATCGTAGATTAGTAATAATAATACTCAACTTAACGATTTTTCTTTTGTGATTTATAGGTGAAAATGAAGAAAGGAAAAAGGAGTGCTTAACACGCAAACCCATGCAAACACACCCGTATACGAGAAAGTCAAAATCCGGAGAATGGGTCAACCCCGATCGGGGCAGCCCAACCCCGATCGGGGCCGTGTTACTGTTGCTGTGCTGCGTTTTTGCGGAATTATGGCACCAAGAAAAGCCCCCTCACAAGGTGCTTCTAAGAGAAGGAGAGGTGAGCCAGAACCTTCAAATGCAGCGGAGGATATCCCAATGGAGGAAGTCCCACAATGGCATGACCCGGACTATCCAAATGTGATCTTCAATTCACTAGCTCAATACAACAATTGGGTTGTTTTGAGAAGCAAAGGTATGGAACCGACGAAATTCATCAACCAAGCATCTTTAAACAACATTGGAATAGATAAAAATGTGAAAGCTTTGTTTAAAAATCTTGGCATGAAATCTTGTTATACAATGAATTATAAGACCTTCCCCGAACTCACCCTTGAGTTCTTAAGCTCTTTCGAGTTTCACAGGTCTAAGAAACCCGGTTTCATTCTTTTTGTTACCTTTCGATTGTTTAATGAAGATCATAGGATGGACTTAGCGGATTTCGCCGCTATCTTTGATTTGCCTGGCCATGACTTACCATTCGATTCACCCGATAATTATAACCCCGGTTTAACTTGGGATGCCATTTCTCACTTGACTTTTCCAGGTTTTGATCATTTACCTCATCAATTTGTTCATTATCCCGACATAAGGGTGTGGCAAAGGTTTATGGGGTGGACTTTTTTTTTCGAAATGAACCTCACTCGGTGAGGAAAGTTGAGTTAGAAATTTTGGGTGCGTTCTTAAATGTTAATGGTGATGAGATTTGGGGAATTAATATCCCCTACCACTTTGCGGTCCACTTGACCAAACAAACTAACACCAAGAATAGTTGCATTGTCTTAGGTGGTTTGGTCACTAGAATTGCTCACGATCGGTGTCGGTTTAACCAAGAAACCACCGATTTGACACCATTGCTTGAGTCCAGGTCTAAGGGAGTTGGTCTTGATTATGAATATTTTCTTTCTTGTAATTGGTTTAAAAATGAATATCCCAACATGACTTGGAAGATAGGTAGGCAAGACTCCATTCGTCTACCGGAGGAAAAGAAAGAAATAAGGGCCTTAGTTCACACGAAGCCTCGTCGAGGAAGTGCCCCCTTTGTTAGACCGACTTACCATTTACCCCTTAGGGGTGAGTCCACTACCACTGTTGAGAGACGTGTGGGAGGTTCATCCTCCCAAGCACGTCATTCCACCTCTAGCCTTGAGTCACCATCTAGCAGAGAAATGATGAATATGATGCGGGAATTGAACTTAGGTGTTAACCAAATTCGTGACGACCAACGTCTTGCATTGCATCCTATTTATGATCATTTTGCTAGGCAGGGAGTTATCCGACCCGAGGGGCCACACCCTTCATTTTATACTTATCCCCCGGGTGGATTTCTACCTCCCCCTCCCCCTCCTAACACTGATGCAGGTACATTTGCTCGCTATGAACCCGGCCCGGACTTTTGTGGTTCGGATTATGGGGTTGAGGCATTGCCAGGAGGTTATGGAGGATATGGAGGATATGGTGGCTACGGTGGCTATGGTGGGATTAGTAGCTATGGTGAAGGTCTTGGTAGTGGACAAGATATTGGTGAGTATGTCACTCCTCTTCAAGGAGATGACTCAAGTGGAAGTGGCCAACAAGGAGAATCAAGTGGGAGTGGCCAGAAAGAGAAGAAGAAGAAAGGGAGGAAGGGGTTCAATTTTTGGCCCTTTTCTTAGTTGATCAATGAAGAAATCCCCCGAATTCATGCTAGCTTGGGGGGGCTAGCAAGTTGAGTAAGTTTTTAATTGTTTTGCATATTAGTTTAGATCTTGCAACCCATTAAACATAACCTCTAGTCCTTCCTGTTTTGTGCTTTGAGCCATTTTTATGGTTTGATTGGATGATTTGGATAGTTGGCACATTGAGGACAATGTGATGTTTAGCTTGGGGGGGGATTGCATTTGCATATAGTGTAGATTGCATGTAGTGTAGAAATTTTGAAAATTATTGAGAGAAATTTTTGCTTTGTGCTTGCTTATAGCCTACTTTCCTCTTTGCTTATCCTATTAATAGCTTGTTGCTAACGATTTATTCTATAATGATGGGATATTAGCTACATGGGGATGTCTTGACATAGTAGGTAGGAGATGGAGAATGAACCGAATAGGCTTGATCTTGACTTTTGGCAAGCTACAAAATGGTAAGGTAGAACCTCTTTTGACCGACGCATCCATATCCGGTCTCTCTTAGGTGAGTGTAGGTGTCTCCTTATAAGGTGTGTTACATCAAAACGCACAAGTATGGTTCTCATGTCATCTCTTGGTAAGCATTCATTCACTTGTTATAGCATTTTGGAGAATTTTCCCTTCACAAACAATTTTTCCTTGTTATAGCATTTTGGAGAATTTTCCCTTCACAAACAATTTTTCCTTGTTATAGCATTTTGGAGAATTTTCCTTTCACAAACAATTCTCCCTAGCTACATTATAAATTGCCTACCCTTGTTGAGCTAGTAGCTTTGTTTGTCCTTGTTCGGGTGCTCGATTGGGATTTATTTCAAAGTTTGGACAATCATGTGAGCTTGGTCTTAAAGCTCAAGAAAGAAAAAAAAAAAAAAATGATGATGAATTGAATTGGAAAAAATCAAGAAGAAAAAGGAATGAATAAGCATGAAAGAAAATGAAAAAAAGAGATGAATAAATTGAAAAAGAAAAAAAAAAGGGGAAAAAGAGAAGAAGTTGATGTGAGAAAATCTCATGCATTATTCATATATTTTGGAGGATTTTCTCATGATTTGCATTGCAAAATTGGGTTAGAAATAGGATTGAGCACCTTTACAATTTGGTAGTTGCTAGCTTGACTTAGCTCCACATTACCATAATTCATTTGTTCCCCCTTCTTACCCATTACATTATTGCCTTCTTCCTACCCATTTGGCTTCTTTATCATGCTTACATATGATTATCCTTGCTTACTAGTTTTGACATGTTTACCATATTAGATTGCGGACACATTGTTATAAGTTGAGGATAGTTGAGTGTTCACTCACAAAAATTGTCCTTTCACATATAAAAGAGTTTGAGTGTCCCGTAAGAGTCCATAAGTCAAAAGATCATGCAAAAGCTTAAAGGTTCATTCAAAGTTTTCTATGCTACGCCGTCATATAAATCTCATCCATGTCTTGCTTTATTCCTTGCCCATGTTGTTTCGGGTTTTTAAATCGTTATGCTTAGCTTGTTTAGGATATAGCATTTGATGGATTTGGTTTCTTGCTTGAGGACAAGCAAGGGTTTAGCTTGGGGGAGTTTGATATGTTCATTTTATATATACTTTTACCCCTCATTTTAGCTCGGTTTCTATTGATTATCATACTTTAATTAGTATACTTTTGAGCTAATTTTGTGTTCTAGTTGTATTGTTGTATTTGCTACGGTTTTGTAGGAATCTAAGCATTTAGAGGCTTTTTCCTATGATTTTGTACACCAAAGATCATTAAGCTAAACAAGGCCAAACATTGGACTAAGCATGGAACATTGGATTGATGTTTGCATAAAGATTTGTTGGATTGAAATAAGAATTACAAATGTTGCCAACAATCAAAGTCAAGCCCAACTTCAATGTCCTTACTAAGGTCAAACATTGGATGCCATGAAAGCTTTGGATGCCAAGAAGAGCTTAGGATGCTAGGAATTAAGCACTACCGAAAGAAGCATAGAGATCCCTCACGCAATCAAGCACGAGCGAAGTGGAATGACGAAGGGGCACATGACCCCGATCGGGGCCGCCCAACCCCGATCGGGGCCACATGGTTCTCGGTTGTTTTTGTTCTTCCTCCTCTCCTATAAATAGGAGAGGTATTCCTAGGTTCTAAGCATCTCATTTTACGACTAATTCTACTACAATAAGCCTCAAGCATTATAAGTTTTCTCTCTTTAGTTTTCATTTAAGTTATAAGTTGTTTAAGCATTCCTTAGTTAATCTTTCAATAGTTTGTATTTCAAGAGATTTTCAAGCATTTGTCATTCAATCTTTTGGTTATTAGTTACTTGTTCTTCCATACAAGTCTTCCTTATTAAGGTATTTCTCATTACAAGTTTACAATTTACACCATTACTTTAGTTATCACATAGTCATTATAATCAAGTTTTTCATATTTGCTTTAGCTTTGTTCTTTACATATGTTATATCACTTAACTAATATAATTCATATAACCATGTTTAATATTCTTTACAAATTAGTTTGCATTTTACATCTTAGTATGAGTAGCTAAATTCTCTAGTCTAAAGGCTAGGGGAGCCATGCAAAATCAAACATATAATATGACTAAATAAAGTTCGTAATAATATTGATCAATTGTTTCCACCACATGCTTGTTTTGTTATGTTTAATCTTTGATTATCGGCCATAGTCATTGATTAAGTTTGTTCATTCGTTCTAAAGTCGAGAGGCACGGAATTGAATTAGACTAAGCATGTGTGGTAGGACGACCTAGTCATGGACGAGAGTTTCTCTAGGACCCGGTCTATGGTTGACACTAATGCCGTAAGGTGGGTGTCTTTAAGCCTAAGCAATTGACAAGATTATTACTAACAAGTTTATCATGTTATTATGTTTACCTTTGCATGGGTAACCCGACCCCTTTAGACTACCTTTAATCATATTTTATTTACATTGCATTTTCATTAATCATCAAACAAACAAACAAAACCAAAATCGTAATCAACCTCGATAAAAATCTAATCACAGCAATTCAAGACGTAATTCCCGTTTCCTTGTGTTCGACCCCTACGTACTACATTAATTTGTGTCTAGGGTATAAATATTATCTTTGCATAGGTGTGCGAAAAGCCTATCACTTAATTTAGTAGTTCTGTTTTTGTGGGAATATTCCCTTGGCTATGTAAACACTTATTTCATACTTTGCATTATTTGCAGATGTTAGCAAACTTAATGTAGACAGTTAGTTTTTGTGTAAATAATCTTACGACATTCTATAAAAGAATGCCTTTTCCTCTCAAGCAAGATGCAGCCTCAACTGTCTTTCAATGTATCTACTTCAACAATATAGAGTAATATGTTAGTTAAATCAATCAGAAGAAAGTGTGACTGTAATACACAAAAGTGTAATTCTAACCGTCAGAAGTGTAATTCTAACAGGCCATATCTGTGACAGATTCTCCTTGCATTACATAAAATATAAATGTAATTTTAAAAGGCAAAAGTGTCATTTTAGTAGTTAGTTAAATCAATCAGAAGAAAGTGTGACTGTAATACACAAAAGTGTGACTGTAATACACAAAAGTGTAATTCTAACCGTCAGAAGTGTAATTCTAACAGGCCATATCAGTGACAGATTTTCCTTACATTACATAAAATATAAATGTAATTTTAAAAGGCAAAAGTGTCATTTTAGTAGTTTGATTTATGAAAAGATAGTAATGTTGTTTTACCTATCTGAAAGATGTTGCAATAATAACTATGTGTACTTTGAAGAACATAATTTGTCATAATAGTCAATCGTGAAAATTTCAACGTTCTGAATTTGCACATTATAACTGTGTCGTCTAATAAAGAATACTTCATCAAAATACATTCTAATACCAACGGCGACCACTTGTCTTCCTGGCAGTTTGATGTCTAAACACAATACGAAACATCATGTTGTACCTCGTATTTTGTGTAGACATCCCAAAAAATTGTACTACTTATTACGTCTTAAATTGATTATTCTAAGATGCCTTCTTCTTCTTCTTCTTCGTCTTCTTCTTCGTCTTCTCCATCTTCTTCTTCTTCCGACGAGGTTTCCGACGATTGCGAGACTGGCGGGTGCTCTGCGAATGGGTTAGGGCAGTTCCTTTTGTCATGGTTAGCTAATCGCTTGCAATTTTTACACATGCGTTTTGGCTTCCTTGCCAAAGCAACTGCTTTTTCCTTCTTCGACAACATTCTCTTTCCGCTCCCTTTGTTCTTGGATTTCTTGGGCGGCAAAATGGTTATCTCCTCACTAGGAGAACATCCAAGAATCTTCTCCAACTGTTGTCGTTTATTCAATGATGATCCTAATGGTGAGAGTTTCTCCTTAAACTGTCTAATTAGACAAGAGAAGTTATCGACATCATTCTTCAATTTGCCCATGAGCAACCCAACTGTCTGATGAATCTCCGACCACATTACTGACATCGCAATCTGTTTTCCATCTATTATATCAACGTCCTCAGTTGCTTCACCATTACAATCGAACATTTTAGACAACCTTGCATCTTTACACCATCTTTTAACAATACATTGTTCTGGAATAATCTTCACTCCGTTTGATGAGTAAATCCATATGACATGCCGGCAAATAATGCCTTTCCTCTTAAGCATTCTGCAGCTACAAGTGGCTTTCAGTGTATCTAGTTCAACATTATAAAGTAATATGTTAGTTAAATCAGTCAGATGAAAGTGTTACTGTAATACACAAAAGTAGCATTTTAATCAATAAAAGTGTGATTATAACGGATAAAAGTATAACTTTAATCAATTTGTAATTTTAACTACCCAAAGTGTAATACTAATCAATAAAAGTGTAATTTTAACGGATTAAAGTATAACTTTAGCAACCCAACGTATTATTTTAACAACCCAACGTATAATTCTAACCCCCCTAGGTGTAAATCTAATCAACAAAAGTATAATTTTAACGGATAAAAGTATAATTTTAGTAAACAAATGCTACAGAATGATACCTGGGCAGTATGTGACCTCATAATTTCTCTCCCTGCTTGCATCTCTTACAGTGGTCACTTCTAAAGAGCCACACTCAGTGAATCCTCTACTTTTACAAGTACCAATTGACCACTTGGCGTCTTCTTTAAATTCCTCGAATACTTTATGACTGTACACTTCCGCCCCGTGCACTTCAATAGCTAGATGCGTTGATATTTCAGGGAAACTGTGTCTGTTACAGTTGTCAATCTGTTTCTGTGTGTGTCTTTGCTGGTCCATTGCGCTGTCAAAACGCATCGTAAACTCAACTAATGTGCCTGACTTACTCTCAAATCTCTTAAAAAAACTATTTTCGCTCTCTGATCTTTGGGTTGTCCTCATAACACCTCCCATATCTAGGTCCCTACAATGAGCCATAACCCAGTGCCTCCTTTTAGCGTACATTTCTTGGAACCAGTCAATGTTATTAACATTGTGTTCCCTGCCAATTTCTTCCCATTTTGCATCGAACTCGGCCGGTTCAATGTCTTCATCCCATATTATGGCATTCAATTTCTTTAGAAACATTGAATAATCATCTCTCGCCATTCCATACTTGCTTGGAACCTTGTTCATGATATGCCACATACAATAGCGGTGGCGCGTCTTTGAACACCAACGCAGCCGCTTTAAGAATACCAAAGATCCGATCGGTGATAATGTACTTAGGCTCTTTGCCACCCATCGCACCCAGAAAACGGGTGAACACCCATTTAAACGAGTCTGCATCTTCATGAGCAACAAGCGCTCCACAGAAAGTGACTGACCGTTTATGATTATCAACCCCCGTGAAAGGTGTGAATGACATGTCATACTTATTGGTAGAATACGTCGGATCGAATGACACCGCATCCCCAAAACCGAGTAGTTCCTTCTAGCGATCCCGTCGGCCCAAATAGCTTTACTAAGGCTACCGTCAGAATCAACATCATAGTCAAAGAAGAACCCTGGTCTAGTAACAACCAATTCCTTAAAGTGGTCCACGAACATCTGACCGTCCCGTTCATGAATGTAGCATTTCACATCCCTGTGAAAGTTCTTAAAAGAATTCAAACTAGCACCGATGTTTTCAAACCCATTAACATGTTCCTTCAGAATTTTGTAAGTCTTCGTAGCTCCTATCTTCAATTTGTTGATTAATGACAATCTTTTAGATGTCTGATTTTAATCATCAAAAACATTATTAAAACAGATACGAATATATCAGTTCAAAAAAATAAAAGTGTTGTTTTAACAATAGAAAATGTAATTGTAGACTCAAAAAGTGTCATTTTAGATGACAAAAGTGTAATTCTAACAAAATAAAGTGAAATTATAACATAAACAAGTGTAATTTTAATCAAGAAAAGTGTAATTCCAATCAACTCACCTTGAATTATAAAGGATTATCATTTTGTGATAGTCCATGTTATGTTGCATGACAACTTTTGAAACTCTCTATCTCTTGCTGATAGAGAAAACAGATACAAATGTATAAGTTCAAAAAAACAAAAGTGTTCTTTTAACAAGAAAAAATGTAATTGTAGACGCAAGAAGTGTCATTTTAGTTGACAAAAGTGTAATTCTAACAAATTAAAGTGAAATTATAACATAAACAAGTGTAATTTCAATCAAAACAAGTGTAATTTCAATTAACTCACCCTTGAATTATAAAGGATTATCATTTTGTGATAGTCTCATTATGTTGCATGCCAACTTTTGGAACTCTCTATCTCCTCGGGATACGAGTTCATGGTTGTGCCCACTGTGGAATCTGTCAATTCGTAATTCCCCCTTCATCAAGAAACAGACCTAATCCTCGCTTTGCAACCAACACGCCCGACTTTGTGTCTCCTACCTGATTCCTGCCCGCCACTACACTCCAATTGTCCCTTCTGTTTGAACCCCTCCCGGTTGTAAACCAACAGTTTAGATTTGATCTCCCCTCCACGCCATCTCTTAGTCGTGTACTTACGCACATCAAAACCACAAGCAACAAAGATAAATTCTATAAAATGTCACTGCTTCCTCTATTTCCAGAATTCCCGCCCAACATAGGGGTGAACTTAGCTTCAACATCTTTGCAAAATTCTTCTTCGTTCGGCTTTTGTTTTCCATTGTGCTCAATATTATCTGACAATAGCATAAGAATTATCAATTGTTTTCATAACAACTTAAAGTAACCCATATATTTGTTCAAATTATATATTTCTTAAAATTACACTTTTCTTAGTTATAATTACACTTTTGCCTGTTAGAATTATACTTTCTACTATTACAATTATAGTTTATAAACTTGCAGCTTTTCTGTTGCAATCAACCCTTTGGTTGTTAAAATTACACTTTTCTGTGTTACAATTATACTTGTTTCTATTAGAATTACAGTTTGAAAACTTACAGAAATTGTCTTTTGCAATCACACTTTTGCCTGTTAAAATTACAGTCCAATCTGTTAGAATTATGCTTTTTATTATTACAATTACGGTTTCAAAACTTGCTTTTCTCATTTACAATAAACCATTTGGTTGTTATAATTACACTTTTGTATGTTACAATTATACTTGTAATTATTACAATTACAGTTTGAAAACTGACATATTTTGTCTCTTACAATAACACTTTTACCTGTTAAAGTTATACTTACGATATTGACAATTTTAATTTAAGATACAAATATTACACTTTTGAAATTCAATTCTACCATAATAATTACAATAATACTTTGGTGGCTTACATTCACACCTTTTGCAGTTAAAATTACAATTTCATCAAATTCACTGTTATAAATTTCAAGCCTGACACTATGATGTTGTACTTATTATTCACAGAGTTGATATTGAACTCCATAATGATGGAGTTCATGATAAAACAGTGGATTTACAGATTTTACATAATAAAAAACAAGCTTCAAAAATAACCTAAAATACACTTCCTCAACATATTTAAAGAACTGTTAATATCTAACCTAATGTTTTCATAACAATATGTTACATAAACTAACATGAAGAAAATAAAAAAAAAACAATCCAATAATTACCATGGCCAAATGGAACCATCTGCAAATCCGTCATTTTTTACGTTGGACGTTGGTCTTGTTGTTTGTTTCTCAGCTTCGAGGATAATAATGGAAGATGCTCAAGGATAATAATGGAAGATGAACAACGAAGCTGATAAAGGAAGATGGGAAATGAAGAAAGTCTGATGAGTTTTTTTTTTTCAAATTGTGTTTTGGTGGAGTATGTCTAAGAAATGTGTTGAGGAAGGCTGATGAGTGATTATGCATGTGTTTGTGTGTGCACAAAGTGGGTAATAGCAAATTGTCTTGACACACCCTTCTCTCTCCTGCTCACCCTATTTCATTTTTTTTTTTCACGCCTATAATGGGCTTAAAGTAGGCAAATCTCCACTCTCCATTCTTCTAATCCAAGGGCCCTAAAAAAGACTTAGGGACTCAAAAGATATTAAGGACTTAGAAGAACTTATCACTATATATATATATATATATATATATATATATATATATATATATATATATATAGAGAGAGAGAGAGAGAGAGAGAGAGAGAGAGAAGGGTTCTTATAAGGCCTTGATACCATATAAGGCCCTAAGTCCTTATAAGAACCCTTGGATGGAAGGGATGGAGGGGTGAGATTACATCTAAATTGGATGGCCACTAACCAATCTACCCTAATTTGCTCCTCATTGCAATTAAAGTTCTCACTAATCCACTCATCCTCCTCCCATAATCATAATCCCCTCCCTCTCTCTATATCTCATTTTCCTCACATTTCCTCTCATAATACCTGACAAAAAAAAAACCCAATTTCTCTCTAAAAATCCCAACAAAAAAAAACCAAAAAAAAAAAACCTTTCTCTCCTCCTCACCCACTCACCAACCCAGCCACCCCACCACATCTCCTAACCCGGCTCACCAACCCAACCACCTCTCCCTCTCCTTCTCGGTGACCACGAGGCCACCACCTACGCCCACCACAAGCCACAACCTTCACCAGCCGTCCTCGTCCAGATCGAACCGCACAACGACAACCCCGCACCATCCGACAACAACAACAGCACGCTGCATCCCCTCCACGTCCACGTCCAACAACCCGACAGTCACCATCAACACCCACATCCCCTCCACGTCCAACAACCCGACAGCCACCATCAACACCCTCCTCTAGATCCCGCACCTCCAGATCCCGCACCTCCTTCCTCCTTGGTCGATTTTTTCGAATTTTTTGTGTGTTGTTTTTGGTTTTATTGTTCTTAAATCTGGGTTTTCGAATTTTTTTTGATTTTTTCGAATTTTGTCGAATTTTATTGTCATGGAAGTAGTCATAGAAAGCCTTCTGCAATTTCCCTTTTCATATTGATTTTGTTTTTGGTATATGCAGTGGAGGGGATGCAACGTGCTCTTGATTTTGTTTTTTCATGAACCAATGCATTTAAAATTGTAGCTTGTGGTATATGCAGTGGGACACTTAAACGTTTTTGTTCTTCATTTTTGTTCTTCATTTTTTTGTTCTTCATTTTTTCAGATTCAGTTTTCTTTGTTTGTTTTTGTTTTTTGTTTTTTGTTATTTTTTTATTTGGTTATTTTTGTTATTTTGGTTTTGTTATTTTTGTTTTTTGTTTTTTGTTTTTGTTTTCAGATTCAGATCTTTGTTTTTGTTATTGTTTTTGTTATTGTTTTTGGTTTTTTATTATTGTTATTTGGTTTTTGTCATTGTTATTTGGTTTTTTATTGTAGATCTAGTTTTGGTTAGTTTTTTTAAAGTTATACAATAATCAAAATAGAGTTATAATGTTAATGTCTAAAGTTATACATTGTATAAATTGAAGTTACACAAATTTAAGACTAAAGTTATACATCTTGTCTATTAAAGTTATACACTGCGTGCATTAGAGTTATACACACGATATTTAAATTTGGTTTTTTTTTTATTGTTATTTGGTTTATTTCAGATTTCGGGTTTCGTTGGGTTGTTGGTTTTTTGGTTTTATTATTGTTATTTGGTTTTTTGTTTTTGTTATTATGAGTTTTTTTGGTTTTTGTTATTATTTTTTTTTTTTCATATTTTTCATATTTATTGTTTGATTTTTTTACTATTTACGACTAAAGTTATACATTTTATGACTAAAGTTATACATTTTATGACTAAAGTTATACATTTTATGACCAAAGTTATACAAAAAAAGACTAAAGTTATACAAAAATTGGACTAAAGTTATACAAAAAATTGGACTAAAATTATACAAAAATGAACCAAAGTTATACAAAAATGAACCAAAGTTATACAAAAATGGACCAAAGTTATACAAAAATGGACTAAAGTTATACAAATATGGACTAAAGTTATACAAAAAAGGACTGAAGTTATACAAAAATAGACCAAAGTTATACAAAAAAAGACTAAAGTTATACAAAAATTGGACTAAAGTGATACAACAATGGACTAAAGTTACAAAAATGAACCAAAGTTATACAAAAATGGACCAGAGTTATACAAAAATGCACCAGAGTTATACAAAAAATTGGACTAAAGTTATACAAAAATGAACCAAAGTTATACAAAAATGAACCAAAGTTATTCAAAAATCGACCAGAGTTATACAAAAGTGCACCAAAGTTATACAAAAATTGGACTAAAGTCATACAACAATGGACTAAAGTTATACAAAAAATTGGACTAAAGTTATACAAAAATGAACCAAAGTTATACAAAAATGAACCAAAGTTATACAAAAATGGACCGGAGTTATACAAAAATGCACTGAGTTATACAAAAATTGGACTAAAGTTATACAAAAAATGAACCAAAGTTATACAAAAATGAACCAAAGTTATACAAAAATGGACCCGAGTTATACAAAAATGCACAGTTTATACAAAAATGCACTGAGTTATACAAAAGTTAGTTCATTTTTGTATAACTTTAGTCCATTTTTGTATAACTTTGGTTCATTTTTGTATAACTCTGGTTCATTTTTGTATAACTTTGGTTCATTTTTGTATAACTTTAGTCCATTTTTTGTATAACTTTGGTGCATTTTTGTATAACTCTGGTCGATTTTTGTATAACTTTGGTTCATTTTTTGTATAACTTTGGTTCATTTTTGTATAACTTTGGTTCATTTTTGTATAACTCTGGTGCATTTTTGTATAACTCTGGTGCATTTTTGTATAACTCTGGTCCATTTTTGTGTAACTTTGGTTCATTTTTGTATAACTTTGGTCCAATTTTTTGTATAACTTTAGTCCAATTTTTGTATAACTTTGGTCTATTTTTGTATAACTTTGGTTCATTTTTGTATAACTTTAGTCCATTATTGTCTTAGATGAAAAAAAGTATCTCACAAAAAAAAACGAGATTTAAAATACGAAATCTTAAAAAAAACGTATACCAAAAAGAGATTTAAGAAAATGAATAATAAATGAGAACTAACAAAATAAAAGACAACTAAAATAAAATAAAAGACAAAAAAAAATAATGAATGGAAAAAACAACTCAAAACATACAAATTAACACAAAACGAAAAAAAAAAAAAAAAAAAAAAAAAAGCATCAGCGGCGGTGGGGGCGGCGGCGGGGGTGGTGGGTGGTTAGTTGGTGTCGGGTGGGGTGGTGGTGGGTGGTGGTGAATGAGGAAGAGAGGAATGAATGATTTATTTGAGTTTTTTGATTTATTTGGATTTTTTGGGTTTTTTATTTATTTGGATTTTTGGGTTTTTTTTAATTTATTTGGGTTTTTTTTTAGAGTTTGAGAGAAGAGATAAATGAATTGTGTAAGATGAAAGAGAAATGGATGAGTGGAAAACAAATACTCCCTCCTATTCACAATAAACCTCCCTATTTCCTTTTCCGTCTATTCACAATAACCTCCCTATTTCCTTTTTTGGTAAGTGTTTGTGTGGTCCAAATTTAATTGTATGGTGGGGTAGTGTATTTGTGTGGTCCAAATTTAATTATATGGTGGGGTAGTGTGTTTCCTTAATATTTGTGCCAAAATGAAATGGGAGGTTTATTGTGAATGGGAGGAAGTATATAGTAAATTAGTGATTAATTAGAGTGGATTAGTGAAGGAGGAGAGAGATGGTGAGATTAGCTTATAAACACACTTTTTTGGGGTTGATCTCATCCCTCCATCTCCCTCCATCCAATGGCTCATAATAGAACTTATGGACTCAATATATCTTTTGGCCTTAGTTGATCTCTTCTATATATATATATATATATATATATATTTTTTGATTGATTGTTTTTTTTCCAAAATTCATATTGCCTTTAAGTGCCTTCACAAATCACACATATACTTTCCTCCATTGCCATGATGTCATCCAATTAAGCCTATTTCCACTAGGATACTACACATTGTAACGACTAATGACGAGCTAAAATCCCATCATTAATATTGATGAAAAGTGGACATTAACACTCATATTTCAAGATTCATTCTTAGGCATTCATCTTACCAACCCACCCACAATGCATTCCCTACCTTGATTAGTTACCCTCACATTCATCCACAACCTACCACGGTACCAGTGTACCACCCACCCTAGCCTTGTTGGCACCCTTCTTATTTTTCCCTTTTTTTAAGGGGTACTCCGTACTAAATAACCTAATTAGTTTTTATTTAGAATGGTATACTCAATTTTATCAAAAAAAAAAAAAAGAAAAAAAGAATATTTATCGAATAGGACAAGGATAAAACATCCATGTTAAATAAAATCGTAGAGACTGCTCTGTATTAGCTTGTAGTTTTTGTGTATTTGTCAGCTACAATAATATGGAAACAAATTTGAAAAACTGGTGCAACTTCTAAATTCATACTAAAATGGTAGTACAATCATTTTAGTATACCAAATTTAAAAATAAGATAATTAATTTGACATAAATTTTGAAAACGGAGGATAATAAAAGTAGGATGAAAGAAGTATTAGTTAACAATTTAACATCACCAAATTTTAAACAATATAATCTGATTTAACTGATTTCTATCAATTGAACCTAGATATTAATTCATTTTGAAAGAGATGGAGGGAGAGCTTTTTTTTTTTTCTAAGATGGAGGGGAGGGTAGTTATGAAATAAGGCTCTGTTCTTTTTTGCATGATAGAAGTTGAACTGAACTGAATAGAGTTTAGCTGAATTGTACTGAATTGAACGAAACTGAACTGAATAGAGCTGAACTGAATTAAATTATGCTGAAGTAAGAGTTAATTTGTGAAGAGATGAGCTTAACTGAACTGAAATGAGCTAAATTAAATCAGAAAGAACAAAACCTAAAATAAACAAAGTATATGAAATATAATAATAAATTTCTGTGCGGGATTTAGCAATTACGGATTGCACTTCCCTACCTAAGAATCCCCATAATTAAACTAGCACAAACAAATTATATATTTAAGATGTCACAAAGCAAAGCACTCCTTGTAGTTGAAAAATGGAACATGACTGATTGTGTACGTAATTAGTTTGGTGAGGCTTTATTTTCAGTAATATGATCAAAGATTTGGACAAAATGAAAATTATGGGATACCACTAAGTGCTATCGAGGGCCGACTATCTTCATTGACTTACTTACACTCGTACCATTATCTTTTTATTAAATAAATATATACCAAGATTTTGTATTCTTAACAACAATTATGCATAGGTGTGTCTTCTCAGATAATGAGAGGAGTCTATGTGAACTAATCAAAAATTATTTTACAATTGTAGGTTTGATTTTTGGTTTGATCAATTGGAGAACATTTGCATTGATTTTAAGCAATATTTTGTACTATGTCAAATGTATGAAAGTGATTTGACATGTAAGGAATGTAATAGTACCAATTTGTATTTTTTCTAAAAATTGTACGGAGTAAATTAGAATCGGTCCGTTTTTCTTAAGACCATTGCTTTTGGTCTGAAATAAGACGGGTAACATGTCATCATTTTACAATAAAATGTTGTTATTTTTTGATAACATGTTACCATTATTGTTCACATCATTTTCAGGGTAAAAAATGACACCTCTAGTCATAAGATTTTGTGAATTAATTGGTTACATTTTTTTAAAAAATGGCAACATTTTATCCGTCTGACAAATAAGACCAAAAGTGTCCGTCTGAAACAAAAATTTGTGAATTAGAATGGGTGTCAATGTTGATATTTTGTACTAGAGGCTGATAACCATTTCTAACTAATTTTTAGGCTTAGCTAACTGACTTATAACTAACTCTCTTAACCGATTAATTACTAGCACTACTTACATCAAGGTTTACATTATCAACATCCCCCCTTGGGCTACAATAGGATGAACTGTTAGGCCAAGCTTGTAACAGAAGAACTTATGTTGAAATGCTTCAAGTGGCTATGTCGTTACTTCTGATATCTGAAGGTTTGACCTGACATGTTTAGTGACCAGAAAACACTCTTATTGCATATCTCTAACAATGTGACAATCAATGTTTCAATGATTTGTTCACTCATGAAAATTAGGATTTTGAGACATATGTTTTACTGCTTTATTATCACATAACAAATGAATTGAATTGGCCTGGGCACTTTTGGTTGACTTAAGAAGTGACTCAAGTGATAAACAACATATGAGGTTACAATCTCTCTCCTCTGCAAATAACACTTCAACCTATCAGTAATTCGAATTAAATCCATCTTATTCACTAATCTTTCCATAACGAACTCACTTAATATCATGACCGATAACTTTAGGTTACAATCTCTCTCCTCCTTTTATAACTATTTTCGACTGATTTCTGACATTTTTGTACATCTCCTCCATCTTTCGTCAACATTTGTGTTCTACTTTTTGTTCTTTTGATTCTCCTTCTCCCTTATTTTTCTTATTCCGTTTTTTATTTTCAACTCCCCCTTTAATTCTCCTTCTCCCTTATTCTTCTTATGTTAATTGAATTTTAGAAAATATTAATTAATTCAAATTGGTATGTTAAATTGAATTGTAGCGGAATCACCGTGACTTATTTCAAATGGAGCTGCTTTCGGCACGGCGAAGGTGAGTCATGGTGGTGCTCGGATTCAGTTCAATGACGCTGCTCTTGTGGCTGGTTAATGCGAGCACGGTGGTGAGTGGTTGGTTCTCACGGTGCTCGAACTGAGAACAAAGTTGGAGGTGATGTGATGGCTGAAGGTAGCTATAATGATGCTCAGATTTGTCCATGGAGGAGCACGTGAAGAATTGGTGGAGATACCTGATGTTGATGCAGCTGTTGCTGGTGGCGAAAATGGAGGTAGCACCTGGTTGGTGCGGTGGTGGTGATGAATGAGTGGATGAGTGTCGTGGTGGTGCTTGGTTCACGAATTGATGGGTGAAGGAGGCGAATTTTATGGTGGCTTGAGGTGGGTACGAGGAGGTTTCTATATGGAGATGGATGTTTAGACTGAGTTAAAGAGATGCAGCTAATCAATTTCGTAATTCGTATTTCAGGCTACCATGGCTGATGGCCTGACTTTTTAGTTAAGAGAGGGAGTGTTTGGTGTATTTAAAGTGTGTTGAACACGCTTCACTTCTATAAAATAACAGTTCATAGACTATACATCTGAGGTAGTACCTCTTATTGTTATTTTCTGAGTTTTATTTTATTGTTTTTGAGTTCTGCTCTAGTATCAAGTTTTTGAGCACATTTCCTAAAACATTACACTAAAAAAAATATAATATTGCTCAAAAACTATATTTATAAATGGTAATATGCTCAGAAAAAATGTGTATATGCTCAAAAACTACAAGATCTGAGGTACTACCTCAGATGCGTAATCCTTTTTCTCATAAAATAACACGGGTGACCTGTTCTTTAGGTTTCCCGTCGCATGAAAGTGTTATGGGAATATTAGTGAATGGGATGGATTTATTTCGAATTACAGGCATAGGATGAAGTGTTATTTGCAGGGGGGGCATAGGTGAGATTATTCCCATGAAATAATCCTGTAAATTAATGGAATTGTTGAAGAATGTATTAGAAAAACATATAAGGGAGGGAGAAAAGGCAATAAAAGAAGTAAAAATTCAATTTAAGATGACAATTTGAAATGGATGACTGAAATTTTCTCTTCTTGCTTTCTTTCCTGATGTAGTAATTAGTTTTAATCCGAATCAACAATATTGGTAGCGGTTTTTAAAGAAATATTATTTTAATAGCAATTGATAAAATCTAAACTATACGTGATAACAGTTATAAAAAAAACCCTATAAATTATAAAGAACCGGTAGATAGAGGAAGAGACACGAATCATAAAATGGTATATTCACAATCTTACCCTTTGAAGAGTTCAGAATATTTAAAAAGTTTCAAAAGATGCATCATCATTTACATGTACATTATCAACCAACCATTTCCCCTTGGACCTTTAAGGACCACAACTAACCACTCCAACACATGACCCAACCCCATAATTTAACTTTTTTTTGGAGGAATTGAAAAAATTCCCAGATTTTCAAGAAAATCCCCTCCAAAAAACACTACCATCTATTTTTATAGTTTAATAATAATGTAAACAATACAAATAAACAAACCAACACATTTTCTTTATCTTCAATTTCTTCATAAATATATATATGTCATCCAACGATCCGAAAGCGTCCAAGGATCATTGCTGATCATCACACCGCGAGGGGGACCAAGGTGACATATCCATAGGATAACTACCCAACACTCTCAAGAAAGAGGTGAATTCTTGAACTTCAGCAAGTGCATTTTGAGCTCTAGGCTCGGCTAACGACGCCTCAAAGTCCACGTAAAACATGTACTCGAAATGTTTCGCAGTCCCTACGTTGGTGTCGTCCACGAGTCTGATAGGCCGGTTGCGATGGGGACGGCTCTCAATCTTAGAAAGGCTTATATTTCTAAAGGCAAAGGCCGAGAGCACCTTGAACAGAGATGAGGTACCTTTACCCTCCATATTGTCACGGGTTGCGAAAACTATGCTAGTCTTGAATGGCCGGTCGGTCCGTGGAATAATAGGCTCCCTAGCTAGCATTACGAAGCGAGTAACATTTCCCGAATCGTCTTGAATTCCGTCTGCTAAAATCTGTTCCATGTGACATTATAATTTGTAAGTTAGTTGAACAAGTAAACCAAAAATAAATATATGAATAATTGGTTGGTACAACATAAAAGCAAGCTGTATGAAATGTGACACTGGATTTCTATAACTCTCATACTAGTATTATTATCTGTCAATTGTCAAAGCCAGAACAAAAGAAATTCCACTGCCAATTACAGTAAAGATTCCCATCAATGAAAACAAAATATGATCAACTACATTACATGCCATTTTTACAACTTTTTAACTTTTTTCTTGCCCACCCATTTTTAGCACAACATTAACCAAATTTCTTTGGCCGTTTTAGAGAACGTAAAATCTCATTTCAGACGACATCTTTCCTAATGTGATCATTTAACCATTTTAAATTGGTAACATTTTTACCTACCATTTCAAAATGGTCATATCTAACCATAAAAATGGTCACATAAACTCTTTTGAAACTTTCAGACGGAATATGTCGTCTAAAATGAGACTTATTGTTCAGGAAAAACCAAAATGTGATGATGTTGATCCATTTCTTATACTAGTAATTAGTTTGGAAAGGCCCCAATTTTTGTAATTAGTTTACGTTTCAACCCCATCTGTGCAAAAAGTTCTACATATGATGTGTCTGTTCCTATATAACCTCATTTACTATATAATCTCACAGCAATAATAATAAGATTAGTTCATAGTTTTAAACAAAAATGCGAAATCTTATCCTCAAAATTTGGTAATATGGTACTTCCTCTCATTCGTTGCACTTGAACCATATATAAAATGAAAAATGTCACAAATTTGACGAATGAGAGTAATAGATTTATAGTTATAATGCAACGGATTGGAAATACGAGTTAAAGAGTATACAATACCGCCCCTTCAACGGAAAATTTCTACAAGTAAAATAGAAAACGAGTTGAATTGTTCAATATTGAACAATTGCTATTTAGTAGTGGGTGAGATGTCAGTAGTCAATAATGCTATAATCCACATAATAGATAGCAAGATCATAACTACTGTCTCCAACTACAAATTAAGACTTGGCAAGTTTTAATTAATATTAATATTTCATGTAATAATAACAAATTCAATAATAGTCGCATTTGTGCACGACAAAATACTAACAGACGTCCCAATAAGGCCGACAATAATGAATTGATTAAATTCTCTACTTGTAAAAATACTTCTCCGTTTCTCCCTACTTTTTCTATAGCCTAGTCTATCTTTCGGCACAATTATTACTCCGTATGATTAAAAAGAGAGCGATAAAGGGCAATTCTTCTAATAACGAGTTTCAAATTAAACTAGCTGACCACTACTTAAACTCGAAAGAGTGTCATAACAATAGTCGACGAGTTTGCGACTAAGCTTGCCAACAACTAAACGCTGAAAGTTGTGTTGGACCAAAACATCCTCGGGCGAAGATTGTAGTATAAGTTAACAATGACGTGATAAAACCCAACTAATTCATTTTACAAGGAACCTTAGTTTTCTTATAGTTGTGGGTTTATCTTAATTCTTCAAAATCCAATTTAAAAATGAGTTTAATCGTACAACTTGTTTAATCTAGCTACGAAACCCCTCTACAATTCTACATTGACAATTAAGTAGTACTAGTTGACCGCATATATTGATATGGTACTTGTTCTATTCGCGTTCAAATTAGTTGGGACTCCCATGTGATTAGGCACATACAACTCTAGAAAACTAAAAAATTTACGAGTTTATTATTATAAAACAAAACATTATAATTTCAAAAGTTATCAATACGGCCCTTTGGATCGGCCAATGTCCGTACCGTACGAGTTATTTATCGTCACAAACTAAAACGCATTTGTTTTAATTTTGTTGGTTGCAACTAACTACGCAAATTATAGCAGTATTCAAATTTCAAATAGGGCAATTTAATCGACCGTCATAATTCACCTATACATCATTAATTACTAATTACGCATAGTTAACTGCAAACATTATTGCATACTTTGGTTAATTGGTCCCGATGATAAACAAAATCGTAACATTGACATAATATAACTAGAGTTATAAATCTAATAATTAAAAAACTACGGAATATTAATTAATCTTTCGGTTATTAGTCATTATGCAAAATTCCCCGCAAATAATTTTAAAAAAAATGAGGCAACTCCAAAGAATACGGAAAAAGGACAAACCTGAAGGCCGTATAATTTAGCAGCGCGAGCAGAAGCAATAGCAGCGGTATCCCTCAATCCATTAACAGCAACATACTCGGCAGCACCAGCAGTATCATCAACAGCTTCACGAGTCACGTTCAATCCCAATTCCGTAAGCGTATGCTCGCACTGCGCAAGCGCTTGCGGATGACTAATAACCCGGGTTAAGAACTCCTTCCTAACACCCGGCATCGCCAACAAACAATGATGAACCGGTAACTGAACCTCCCCAACAATATGAAGCCTATGCCTCAACAACAAATCATAATTCCTATGAATCGAACCGCCGAGTGAATTCTCAACCGGGAGAACAGCACGGTCCGCAATCCACAGCTCAACCGCCTGAAACGCCACCTCGAATTGATCACACGGAATTGCTTCGCAACCCGGGTATGCCTTCCCCGCCGCTGCTTCAGAGTACGCGCCGGGAACACCTTGGTACGCGACGCGCAACGTGGACCCGTGCATCGGAGCGGGGGAGAGGTCGGTGGAGAGGGGCTTCGGCAGGTTCGATGCGGTCAGAGCCGTGGTGGCACCGCCGTCGGTGGTAGCGGTGACGGCGGAGGATACCGGTACCAGGTCGAGAGTGCGGTGGCCGTTGATTGATTCCGGCGTGGAGTGGTTGTTGGTGTTGTCGGCGGCGGCGTGAGGTGGTTGCTGGGAGGAGATAATAGCGCAGGTGCTAAGCCAGTCAGCGCGGGTCGCGCCCACCGTGCCGTATCGGGTAAATGCGGCGTTGCAGCGGATGGAGAATGAATGATTTGGTGCGGTGACCCTCGGGTTGGTGGGAGCGAGTAATCGAGTCCGTAATGGGTTTGGTGTGGTGGTTGCTGAATATGGCGAACATGGTGAATATGATGATGGAGATAATGCCTGCATTTTTGTATTTGTATTTGTTTTTTTTTGTTTATTGCGGTTTTATTTATGTTATTGGTTAGGTTAATTAAGATGATTAATGAATGAATGAATACTACTATGTATGAAGCTTGGAGTTGTAGAAACTGCAAGCTGAGGGGAAATGGAGGAGAGAAGAGGGGTTATATAGGGGAAAGGAAGGGAGATGGTGAAAGTGTGCGTGTTTGTTGGTGATTCGGTCAATCTCACACCTACCCCCTTCCACTTTCCTTTTTCCTTTTCTTTTGTTTTCTTTAGTTTTACACTTTTACCTTTGTCATACAAGTGGATTGGGTAAATGACTAAATGGGTGTGCAATTGAGATTCAAGACGAAAGCTACTAAGGTAATTACTTCATTAATTGGTCTCCCTTGTGACGGGTTACCATTTGTGACGGATATTTTGTGAGATAAAATGGTAACAAAATGGGTTAGTGGAGAAATGGGACCACATGAATAGTGTTACAGAGAGAGAAAAAATGGGTACATTGTGAGGTAAAATGGTATCCGTCACAAGCTTGTAACGGATATGTCATGTCTTCAATGAGAATTTGTGTTACTTCATATGTCTCGTTTGATCTTTCTAATCACAAATTATCATTTAAGTCGGTCAATATTCGTCTTAAGTTTAATACGGATCAAATAGCTATCACTTTTATAGATAAAACAAAAGACTTGTTTTTATCTATACAAGTACACAAATTCTTATTTCAGACCGTCATATCCTTCTGAAATGGTCAGACGGATACCATTTTCTCTCACAAAAAACTCATTTAGGGTGTGAGTGGGAAAGTACATGGAGGTGTCCCACCACCTATGTGTTTCTCACTTGTGAGAGGTTTTATTACGGTCTGAAATAAGGCGGTCTTAAGCAAGACGGACTGATACAAGTAATATATATTTAACCTTAATTAATCAAAGAATACTATTTATCATCTCTTCTCTACCTTCTATTCTATCTTCTTCTCTTACAATCAGTTGAAATATAGTATATTTTGTCTCATTCACATGTCATCCGAGTCCACATAGTACATATTTATTTAATTGATTATGAGAGGGCAAAGAGAAACGATCGGAGAGAAGGCTAGAGGGAAAAAAATAGATAGTAACCCTCTAATGGATCATATACTCACCACATGATAATAGCAAGGATAAATTTTAAACAGATCGGCTCGTGTTGTGTTCGTGTCCGTGTCAACTTTAAACGGGTCACAATTACCCCAACCCTAACCCAACCCAATTACATAAACGGGTCATTTGTCTCAACCCTAACCCAACCCATTTAATTTTTCTATAACTAAACTCGACCTATTTAACTTATTTATCTTTAATTTTAGCATGTCATTTTTAACCCACTTAACCTATTTAATCCAATAAACTAAGCTTTATAGTCTTATTATCTCAAAAATGATGAATGAAAATGCTTATTTTTAAGTTGTTTGATTGGGTTACTGATTCAACCCAAATATATTATGACACTTAAGTAAATGGGTTATTCTTGTCGGGTTCGTGTAAAAAATGCTCAACCCTAACCTGACCCGTTTAAGTTTCGTGTCATGTCCGTGTCAACCCAATTACTTAAATGGGTCACAACATCTTAACCCTAACCAACTAATTTCGTGTCGGGTTCGTGTCAGGTTTTCGGGTCGTGTCAATGATTGCCACCTGTAATCCTAGACAACTAGTCTTATTTAAGAACTAGTGTAGTTCCCGTGCTATAGGACGGTACTTTTTAGATTTTTTTTATAAAGAGTCATTGTTAATTAAATTATTTGCATAAATGAAGTGTACTTTTAATTTAATATTATAATTTATTAAATATAATATTAATAAGAGATAGAAAAAAAAGTTTACTACCATAAGAAGACATTTTAAGTTAAGTTATTTTATTACTATTAAAAATAACACAATAATTTTAT
This sequence comes from Silene latifolia, assembly GCF_048544455.1. NCBI lineage: Eukaryota > Viridiplantae > Streptophyta > Magnoliopsida > Caryophyllales > Caryophyllaceae > Silene > Silene latifolia. The sequence goes on along the minus strand of NC_133528.1, from coordinate 123,057,596 downwards.
ACCGTTGCATACAACTAATTTATGACATTAATAGTACAATTATTAAGTTAGTTGTATAATCTTTTTAAAATGCGTATTAACCTTAAAATAAAAGGCGGTAAAAACAATATTCCGCGCATCTAAAAAGACGATTTACGAATTATTAAAATAATATTTTCACTTTTTATTTCTAATAAAAAAAATACATAATTGGTTTTACATCCTTAAAAAAAATAGTCCATATTGCTAAAACAAAAATTTACATAATAAATAAATGATGATTTCTTACAAAAGAGGTAACATATGAATATAATATAAATTTAAATTTTGTAAGAAATCAAGTTCACTCATCTAGCTTGTAATATGACATGTAGAGTCCAAAATTGTGGGCTATTAATAGCTTTTATTTTGATATATGAGATAGAAAAAAGTGGGTTACGTATAAGATCCACAATTTACAATCCATCAAATCTTGTAATGTTAGCAGTATCCAGAAAAATAGGCTCAACTAAGAAAAAGTCTTTTAAGCGGGAAAACTAAGAGAATTTTTATTCTCTTAGTAGTAGGGGGATTCATGTTAGGTTGTGTTTGGCAAATTGTGAAAATAGATTCATAATATTGGATAACGTTATAGCAAGTTTTAGTAATAAGTTTGACTATCAAATCAACAGAAATACAAAATGACGTATAGTTATTAGCATATTATAGAATAAGTAGAATGGTTTCGAGTATAAATTGAATATGCTATTATTAGCAACATATTCAAAAATAGTAGATTAAGACTAATAAATTATCAGAATATGTGTTTACCAAACACATGATAATAGATTGATATTTATCAAGCATGGCCTTAGTTTGTTTATTTTAAAACGAACATATTCGTCATAAAATTAAAATGGGTCAAATAACACTTTATTTAGAGCACTGGCCTAATTTATAACAATGAATTTTTATTTCCATCAAGTTTAATTTTTTGAAATTTTTTATTTTTTTCAGAAAGTAGAAGTATCAAAATGACATTTCTATTTAGAAGGGCAAAATGATGGTTGTTGAGATTTTAAATAAATTATTTTTAACTTTTGAATAATTGTTATTCTCTTTTTAAAAAGTTAGGCCAAACACACTCTTAAATAGATCGGATAAGCTTTTTGCTACTCCCCTGGTTTTCTGTTTTTGTGTCATCTATTGTATCAGACTCGCTAATTGTAGCTAAATTTGGTGTTTGAGAAAAACATTTACGTACACACCAATGTCATGAACCGACTTGTTAAACCAATATAAATGATGGTAATTCCAAATAAAATATCTAATCTACAATTGACCAACTAGTTTTTGAAATTAAAAGATAGATATATCTAAATTCACATGAAATCAATATCTTCTTGGATGTGGAAAAAAGAAAAAAAAATATCCAATTAAATTACGAATAAGTTTCCATGATTTTGTTTTCCAAAAAATTTGATTTTTTTCCTATTAAAGTTTTATATATGTCTAAAAATATACAAATAAACAATTATGTAGAGGTTGGCATGACTCCCAAGATGTGGGAAATTTTCCCAATTTACTAAAAAAGAAATTAATTTTTTTCTTATTATATTTTCTTATAAATATAAAAAATATAAATATTATCTATGGGTGGACAAGGCTCCTAAGATGTAGGAGATTTCCCTATTGTGACATCAAATCCAGTCAATTACTGTGAAATATGTTACCTTAATATGTGTATATATGTCTAAAAATATACAAAGAAACAATTATGTAGAGGTGGCCATGACTCTCAAGATGTGGGAGATTTTCCCAATTTACTGAAAAAGAAATTGATTTTTTTTTTATATTTTCCTATTAATATAAAAATTTAAATATTACCTATGGGTGGACACGGCTCCTAAGATGTGGGAGATTTCCTATTGTGACATCAAATCTAGTTAATTACTACGAAATATGTTACCTTAATATTTGTTTTCGCTATTTTTTTAAAATTTTTTTTAGCATAAATAAAACTTGAACTGTCATCCATGGATGGTAAATTTGAACCTAAATCATACGGAGTCTCAAAGGTTATTTATTTCAACCACAAGTTAGCACAAAATAGTATAAACTATATTTAAAATATCAGTATAACGATTAAAGAGATCAAGCCGTGATGATGGATTTCTCTACCAAGTTTGAAACCAAGATTCATGAATGATTATGGGGTAATCAAATTTTAGGTTTTATCAGTTTGTTTCAGCCTAATTGCCAAATTTAAAATTTCATTAAAATATTATCAAAACTAGCTATATTTAGGTTAAAAAAAGACATTAAACCTCAACTAAACCATCAAAAAAAAAAACCAAAGAGAATGAAATAAAGTTACTAAATAGTTCAAAAAAAAAACGGAACTGCAATCTTCTCTCCTCCAACGACAATTTGCATTTTATTTAGTTTTATTACTGAAATTCTAACTAAAACATAGATAATTCCGCTGCAACTTCATTCACGTTAATTTCACTTTAAAATTCGACGTAATTCTACATCAATTTGGTTACCAAAGCAAGGTTTTAATTTGTTTTCAACAAATTTGTCTTGGAAACTTCGTTATCATGGGAGATAAAGGTGGAAACGGAGACGAATCAGAGAAACCATGGAAAGACGACATGGATACAATGAGAAGAGAGATTGGTCAGATCTCATACGTTGTGAAGAACATAGCCACGAGTTTGGCTACGAAGTAGAAGAAGAAAGGCGGTGAAGATTCGTCCAGCAACACGTACTGAAGGCGAGTAAGAAGATGAACGATAAAAAACAATAAGAAAAATAAGAACGATGATGATCGAGGTCTTAAGCTCAACATACCCGAGTTCAATGGAGATTTGGATGTGGAGAACTTTCTTGATTGGGTTCGACATGCCGAGAGGATTTTCGAGTACAAAGAGTATGACGAGTATAAACAATTCAAGGTCGCTACTTTGAAATTGACTAAATATGCGTCGTTGTGGTATGAGAACTTGAAAAAACAGCGAAGACGAAATAAGAAGAGTAAAATTGAGACTTGGGAGAAATTAAAGATGCATCTTCTAAAGAGGTTTCTTCCAAAAGATTACGAGCAAGATCAGTACCTCAGATTGACATCTTAAGCACAAGAGGGTTCGAGTGTACCTGATTATGTCAAGGAGTTCGAGAAGTTAAACATATAGTATATGCGATTTGGAGGAGAAATAGGAGTTGAGGACAACATGATTTATTCGCGGCCTCAAACCATCAAGCAAGTCCAATGGTAAGTTAGTTGCTACTAGATTATCTTTGCCACATCACATTTTAAGTTTTAAAATTTTTGAGCTAGTAATGTATTCCAATGGTTTAGCTTGATTTTTCACTAGTTTGATTGGGCCAACATTTTAAGCTACTAACTTTCTATTGGTTGTTTCTTTGTGGTAGGTCCATTTAAGCTACTAGTTTAATGAAGCTAGTTGCTTAAATCAAGCTATCATACATGGATAACTCCAATGGTTTAACCACTAGCTTGTAAATTTTTTAAAATTGCAAGTCCCTAATCCAAACAATTGGACTTGCTCAAAGACACGAAAAGTTAGTATTCCATTCGTACAAATCATCTCTTTACTTTTATTAGTTTTTGTAAGAGATATTTTAATGAAAGGTAAACAAATGGAATATTCTTTTTTATCGAATTTTATTTATCAAAATTAGCTTTTTTTTAATGTTTTTTTTAATATAGTTGAAGAATTTTGTAATAATTATAACGACTTTACTTAAATATTATTGTTTCGAAAATATGTGTCAATGTATGATATTAATATCAAACAAATTTAGTGCACCAATTTTTTCTTACATAATAACTTACGTACTTAATTAATTGATCTAATTTATGATGATTAAATTAAATGTTACCCATCAATCCTTAAGAAGTTTGAAAATGTCAGCTAACTTCATTGATAAAATAATGAGGATGGGTACTTATAATCTGGACTTAAATCCTCTTAACAACATATTTTCCTCTTGAATTCCTTTTAAAAGAAAAGAAAGTTTAATGATTATGGGGCTATTCAGTTAGAGGTCTAAAGGAAAGGCAAATGGTTGATTCCCTTTGTTAGTGTTTGTTTGATACAAACAAAGGAAATCAGTTTCTCTCTCTTACCCTCAAACTCATCTAATTCCTTACCCCTTCACCCCACTAAGGTATCCTATACCCTTTTCCCATTAACCCAACATTAGCCACTACCAACACCCACTACCACCAACTTCCACCGCAATCACCACCAAGAACACCACCACCATTGCCGAGGACTGTACTCTGGTCGCCTGATTGACGGTGGTACGCCCTTTATCTCAACAACTCCACCCTCTTCCCGCCGGACCTCATCTCCCCTCATTCAGAAACCCTCTCACCACCACTATCATAAGCACCCAAGACCCATAATACCCCTCGCAACCACCTAAAAGCACTAGATCTGGTATTTTTAAGGGTTGGAGAAGGGATTTCGGGTGGTTGTCATGGTTTTTTATGGGTTTGGGGTGGTTGTTATAATGGTGGTGAAAAGATTTTCGAATGGAAGTATGACGGGTAACCTACAACCGGGAAGGTGGCGCCGGTGCCGGAGGCATGTCGTCGTCGGCGACGACTCATAATGGTGGCAGGTGGTGTGGATAGAAGGTGGGCGATGGTTGTGTTTGAAAAAAAATGGAGGGTGGTTAATTGATTAGACTATTCCTTATCTTGTTCCAGCCAAACAATGAGGAAGATTATGGGTAATCCCATTCATCTTAATTTCATTCTCTTTCTTAATTTCATTTCCTTTCCCTTTGATAAACCAAACGCCCCTTAAGTACTATAATCCCCTATAGACTACTGATGTGACCATAATTAGCGCACATTTAGTCCTCTAATTGAGCCTATTTTGCATACTATTATAGCATTTCATGGCCATTTTATCCGTCAAAACCTTCCTATTTGCTTTTCTATCGCATTTCATATGTTTTGTAGAAAAGGAGATAAATGAGGCGGAAATTCCCGTCTTTCATGCATATTTGGAAGCTACTTGACGACACTAGATGGACTAGTATGAAGAGGAAGTAAAGACTAAAGACCAATCCCGCAAGAATAAAATAGGAATGAGCAAAAGGGAAGAAAAGAAGCAGAATCGTTGCTGAAGAACAATCCGAGCGGATTGTCTCCAATCCGTCCGTCTCCACACTACACAATCCGAGCGTCTTGCTTTGAATCCGCTCGGATTGCCCTACCAGAATCCGCCCGGATTCTAGCGAATCCGCCCGGATTCCCCTACCTGAATCCGCCCGTCCCGACACCAATCCGCACGGATTCCTTCACAGCACAATTTCGTCTTCTTCAAGCTTCAAATAAAGAAGACCTTCCTTCGAAAAATACCGGAGTCTCCCTGCTCAAATCTCAAAAGTGTAATTACTAGTTTAGCCCTTAGTTAACCCTAATACATCCACCTAATTTCCACTATAAATATCCCATTTTGTAATTAATCAAGGTGGTGGGTTTTAGAAGGAAATTCTTTAGATTAGATTAGGAGTAGATTAGAATAGATTACTCTTTAATCTTTCCACAAATTACACATTAATCTCTCCTTAATTATTGTTCAAAGTTTATTATTCAAGTTTATTATTGGGTAATTGAAGATTATTGGGTTATTATTGGAAGATTGACAACCTTCCATCAATCAATCAAGTTTCTTCTATTATTCTTTGCTTTATTATTTGGAATCATCTCAAGTTTGGTATAATTCCTTTACTCTTTAATCTTTATTGTTCTTTTCTTCATTCTATTATCATGTTTATACTTGTTGTGATGATTGACACCATTAATGACATGTTTCCCATGATAATGAGTGAGTAGTTTCTTTAGCTAGGATTAGTGGGTAATTAAGGGAAACCAACATGGGATTGATTCATGCTTAATCTAATATGTTCACATGATTAAATTGCTTGCTTGTTGTGATGTCAACTTTATGCACATGTTATGTTTGATGAAATGCTAAGCCTATGAATCCTTGCATTTACAACCATCTTTTATCTACTCAACTTGACTTGTAAGATATAAACCAACTCGAGTCTTGTTAGACCATGCATAGAAGTTGAATAGGAGGAAAGTAAGTCGACTTGTAGGTGTTGTACAATCTAATCGATTCGGCTCCGGGACCCAACTCTTCCTATGAACCGTAAAACATAAACCAACTCGGTTCCTCCACAACATTAATTGCTTGCTTATAATTGTAAACATGTTTGTATGATCAACACCATGAATCCCTTATGACCCCATGATATCCTAGCACTTTTAATCATTTGTTTACATCTTTCCTTTTATTGATTGCTTTACTTTATTGTTTGCATTAGTCTAGACACAACTACAAACCCAACCAAATTGTGACACTAGCATAAATTGAGATAGATGGACTTAGAACCCAAAGCACACCGTCCCATGGATCGACCTCGACTTACCGCTAACTAGTTGTTTGTTGAGTATTATAAACGTGTTTGATTGGTTGAGTGACGACATCGCTCTACATCAAAATGGCGCCGTTGCCGGGGACGGTGCTATGTGATTAAGTTCTTACTTGTTTGTCTATTTTAATTGTGCTTTCACCTTGAGGAACTTGTTCCTCAAGGATTGTTCTTACCGTTTTTGTGTAGTTTCCATGCTTGTAGTTGTTTCCTTGTCTTAGTGATGATGACTCAAGACTTGACATATGGAGTATGTGGTGGATCTTTTGAGTATGACTATGGGTATGGGGAGTTTGAGGAGCAAGTCAACACAAACCTACCTTATTATTCGTACAATGAAAATCCTAACTACTACCCCAACTTCTCCCACCAAAATCACCACATCCAATACCAACAACAACCATCCACCCAATACCCACTTCACAATGAATTCCAAATGCCACAATACAACCACTTTCACACCTACCCACAACAAGAAGATGAACCCATTGAAAATGTGATTCTCCAAATGATGGGAGATCAACAAAACTTCATAAAACAAATGCTAGAGGAGAGCCAAAAGAGGGACAATGTTTTTCAAGGCATTGTTGCCCAATGTGAGGAGTTGGAGATTCAAATTGCCCAAATGAGAGAATCCCAAGAAACCACCCCCACCACTCCTTAGACATTGACCATGAATGTGAGTTTGAAGGAGTTACCTTTGATGAGAAGTGGGAAGAGCCAACCTCTTTGGGCTCTTGTGAGTATGAAAGTGTGGTATTTGATGATGAAGACATGAGGTTGAGTAAGCCAAATACTCTTAGCCTTTGTGAGTATGAGGGTGTGTCATTTGAAGTAGATGTTGAGGTGTTGGAGAATGAGTTGGTGAAGAAGAGTGAAGCCCCTATTTATGATTCATATGGAGAAAGTGATGATGATGCATCTATGGAAGAAGATGATGAGGGAAATATGGACTCAAATGATGAAGGGAGTTATGGGATTAGCTTTCTTGAGGAACCCATCCTTGAGAAGTTTGAAGATTGCTTCGATGAAGAGGAGGAATGCCTTCATGAGAACCTTTTCGCACCCACTATGGAGCCCATGATAGTTGGAGATGACATTATGGACCTTCTCACGAAGGTCAAATCGTCATACAAGAATTACTTAGTGGTGAAGCTCAAAGAAAAGGTTAAGAAGGAGTCTTTATGTGGAAATTTGGCATCCACTATCCCAACTCCTAAGACATCCCATCATCAATGCCATGAAAGTTCGCCTTCTACCCTTGGAGAATTGACTAGTCCAAGCATTTGTGTCATCAAATTTGGAAGAAATAGGAGCTACCGGAAAAGCCCCCATGACAAGAATCTCAAGTTTGCTAGTTTTAAGAGTCGGGAAGGCCATCATCACAAAGCAAAAGAGAAGGGGAAGGAGTTCAAAGGGAGGTCCCTCATGGATTGGCCCTACTCTATTTTGCAATGGTTCAAGACTTATTCATGCTTACTTGAGGACCATTCACAAGCTTTTGACCAACTATTGAGAGCATTGAGCTCCATGGATAATGGAACTTGAATGAGTTTGGTGGAGTCCTATCTCAAACCACCATTTGTAAGATATCCTTTCCTTTAACTTTGCATTACATTTACACTTGCATTTAGTTATTTACATATATCTTGCATTTGTATTATATATCATATTGCATTTACATTAGTTAGTTCATATAATATAGTTGCATTGTAATATAATTCATGTAGATAGTTGCATATAGACTAGAATTCATGCATAGTCACTAATGACCAATCCTATTCTTTTCTACACTAGAAATAGTGCTTAAATCGGTTTGGGGAGGTTTGATCATAAGTGACTTAAGCATTTATCATGCATCATATAGTATAGTTTAGATTGCATTCATTTGTGATATATGTCATATAGAATTGCATTTAGTTAGAGCATTCATTCATTCACACCATATCATTGCATTTGTACTTTATTTCAAAAAAAAAATCAAAAATCCAAAAACATGTATTTCTTTTTCATTCCTACTCCTACATGTACATTGAGGACAATGTCCAACATAAAGTGGGGGATGAGAATTTATATTCCAAAAATGCATAAAAATTGAAAAATTTCGAAAAAAATCACAAAAATATGTCTTTTAATTTCATAAAAACAAAAACCATAAAAATTTGAAAATTTGAAAAATCCAAAAACAAGTTCATTTCCTTTGTAGTGTAGACTTGTATATATTGTTTTGTATATATTGTGTTTGTTCATCCTTTTTCACATTGATTGACTACACCACATCCGAGACATGAGGATATTGAAGACCGCATGGTATGATCTTTCCAATCTCCTTTTTCCTCTTTATGTTAATGACTATGTGGCTTTATTTTGATTCATGCGGTAAAAACAATGTGAACTTAGGACTTGCATTTAGTTTATATGGCATATTAGTTGGTAGAATCATTTGCATTAGGATGTATATATGTTAGTTGCATCATGGCATGTAGTTGCATGTTAGAAAATTTTGCGAAACCGTCTACTTGGGAAGCTTGACAAGTGTATATAGGCCCTAGTAGATGCTTTTTCTTCTTAAGACTTTGCTTGTTAGAATACTTGTAAAACACCCTAGGATGTGTCATGCTAGTATCCTTTGACCCATGGCTTAAGGCCTAGTCAAGAGTACCTTGTGGTGTGATAACTCCTTGGCTACCGTTTATTCCAAGGTGACCCTTGAAACCATGCATACATCCATCATCCATGTTCTACCACATTTTTGTCATCAAAGGGAATGGGCACAAAAAGAAATCAATTTGAGTTCAATGAAATGAAAAATGAAAGAAAGTTTACAAAAATGCATCAAATGAAAAGAGGAGCAAAAATAGAACTCCAAAAGCTTCAAATACAAGGCACCCTCGTTACTAATTGGGGTGACTTTGAAAATGTTCAAAAGAAAAGTTGAAAGTTGTCAAGTGTTGAAATGCCAAAAATCAAAAAGAAATGGCAAAAAGAAAGTGTTCTCAAATGTTATATGCCACAAGAAATTGGGGGGAAAAACAACAATGAAAGCAAACTCCCAAAATGAAACTCAAATACTATCGATCCCTTTTCCATCTTATCCATTTTTGTGCATGGTAGAGAGGGGACGACCCTTCTTCTTGTCTAGGCAAGAGGGGGAATTCCGCGATCCTCCAGTGTTTCTAACACCATAGGGAGTCTATTCTTGACAAAAGCATTTAACGATTGAGGACAAAGGTACCCTAGCTTGACACAATTTGGAGGTGATTTATTGGTATCCTTCTAGGCTTAGTAGTTTGAACAAATTGCATCTATGAAGGATTGTGTACCCTTGAATTGCTTCCCTTGTAGGTAATTTCCGCCACTTAGATGAGGAAAGTGGCTATTCTTTTGTAGATGCATCCATTACTTGATTTTGTGTGCTTAATGATTGGATGTGTCGCCATTTTGGCAAGACCCACCTTGCCTTGCAAGAAGGCATCCTACCTCATGGTTGTCTTGTTGTGAGTTGAAGGGGCGGAGTGAGACCCGCTAATTGTCTCATATCGGCTATGTTATTAGGTTAGTTTAAATAAAGGTCTAGTTTTAGTCACCTCTTTACTCGGGACGAGTAAAGGTTCGGTTTGGGGATATTTGATGTGACCATAATTAGCGCACATTTAGTCCCCTAATTGAGCCTATTTTGCATACTATTATAGCATTTCATGGCCATTTTATCCGTCAAAACCTTCCTATTTGCTTTTCTATCGCATTTCATATGTTTTGTAGAAAAGGAGATAAATGAGGTGGAAATTCCCGTCTTTCATGCATATTTGGAAGCTACTTGACGACACTAGATGGACTAGTATGAAGAGGAAGCAAAGACTAAAGACCAATCCCGCAAGAATAAAATAGGAATGAGCAAAAGGGAAGAAAAGAAGCAGAATCGTTGCTGAAGAACAATCCGAGCGGATTGTCTCCAATCCGCCCGTCTCCACACTACACAATCCGAGCGTCTTGCTTTGAATCCGCTCGGATTGCCCTACCAGAATCCGCCCGGATTCTAGCGAATCCGCCCGGATTCCCCTACCTGAATCCGCCCGTCCCGACACCAATCCGCACGGATTCCTTCACAGCACAATTTCGTCTTCTTCAAGCTTCAAAGAAAGAAGACCTTCCTTCGAAAAATACCGGAGTCTCCCTGCTCAAATCTCAAAAGTGTAATTACTAGTTTAGCCCTTAGTTAACCCTAATGCATCCACCTAATTTCCACTATAAATATCCCATTTTGTAATTAATCAAGGTGGTGGGTTTTAGAAGGAAATTCTTTAGATTAGATTAGGAGTAGATTAGAATAGATTACTCTTTAATCTTTCCACAAATTACACATTAATCTCTCCTTAATTATTGTTCAAAGTTTATTATTCAAGTTTATTATTGGGTAATTGAAGATTATTGGGTTATTATTGGAAGATTGACAACCTTCCATCAATCAATCAAGTTTCTTCTATTATTCTTTGCTTTATTATTTGGAATCATCTCAAGTTTGGTATAATTCCTTTACTCTTTAATCTTTATTGTTCTTTTCTTCATTCTATTATCATGTTTATACTTGTTGTGATGATTGACACCATTAATGACATGTTTCCCATGATAATGAGTGAGTAGTTTCTTTAGCTAGGATTAGTGGGTAATTAAGGGAAACCAACATGGGATTGATTCATGCTTAATCTAATATGTTCACATGATTAAATTGCTTGCTTGTTGTGATGTCAACTTTATGCACATGTTATGTTTGATGAAATGCTAAGCCTATGAATCCTTGCATTTACAACCATCTTTTATCTACTCAACTTGACTTGTAAGATATAAACCAACTCGAGTCTTGTTAGACCATGCATAGAAGTTGAATAGGAGGAAAGTAAGTCGACTTGTAGGTGTTGTACAATCTAATCGATTCGGCTCCGGGACCCAACTCTTCCTATGAACCGTAAGACATAAACCAACTCGGTTCCTCCACAACATTAATTGCTTGCTTATAATTGTAAACATGTTTGTATGATCAACACCATGAATCCCTTATGACCCCATGATATCCTAGCACTTTTAATCATTTGTTTACATCTTTCCTTTTATTGATTGCTTTACTTTATTGTTTGCATTAGTCTAGACACAACTACAAACCCAACCAAATTGTGACACTAGCATAAATTGAGATAGATGGACTTAGAACCCAAAGCACACCGTCCCATGGATCGACCTCGACTTACCGCTAACTAGTTGTTTGTTGAGTATTATAAATGTGTTTGATTGGATGTGACCCGACGACATCGCTCTACATCAACTACGGGGGTGTTTGGTTGGGGGTATGGAATGGATTGGAATGGATATCACCGATTCAAGTGTTTGGTTGACCATTTTTGGAATGGATTTAGAAACTCAAGGGTTTCTCAATCCACCTCAATCCCTTGGAATCCCATATTCTATTCCTCCCCCAAGTTTCTAAATCCAATCCCCCATGGATACAAAACCTAAAATTAAGAAAGAAAAAAAAAACTAAATTGATGTTGTTCTACTCTACGTAAGTCTTCATCTTCTACTTTCATAATATTTTTTTTTTTTGCTTTTATAAAAAAATTTGATTGTGATTGTTCATAGGTATACATAATTCGTTGCAATAATACATGTGTCTATTGTTTTAAACAATATTTACGGGTTGTATGACGATTCGTATGACAATTGCCTTAAAGAATTGTGTTGTTGTATAAGTAATATTGAAATATGCACATGATTGAATTATTTTCGCAGGATTGAATAGTAGAGTTCATTGTCTATGACTAGTTACATTCCGTCTGTTGATTGAATTACAATCCATTACAAAATTGAACCAAACAAGTGTTAAAAGGTATGGAGTTCTAACTCCATTCCACCCTGGATTCTCATCCCAATCCATTCCATTCCCACACTTTGAACCAAACAGCCCCTAAAAGATTAACAAGCCTAGGGTAATCCCGCTCATTTTCCCCGCTCAACTGCTTTCTTGCTTGCGCAAAAATATCCTCTTCTATTTTCAGCAATAATATATTGTAGTCAATTAATAAACATCCTCTTTTATTTTCAGCAATAATATATTGTAGTCAATCTATTTTGAGCAAAATAATTACACTAATTGGAATTAAACCTCTTCTATTTTCAGCAAGAATATATTGGAGTCAATTAATATTGTAGTCAATTTATTATGAGGCAAAAAAAAAATAGACTAATTGGAATTAAATACACAATACTTCCTTTAAACTTCCCGTACATTTGATATGGTCCTTTTCAACTGATTCTCATAGAAAAAATAAATCAGCAATCCCCTATATACTAAAAGATTAACAATACTTAAACATTCCCGCTCAATGTTATTATTACTCTTGTCAAATTCTAACTAATGAAGTAAGTGGACCCATTGTTAATTTAGTCCATTAATAGGGAAAAATCTTGCTAAAAAATCACACTCAGTGTTATTCTTACAAAATCTTTCGAACTAATATGATTTCATTTAATAAAAATTTTAATTATCTTAAAAATCAAGAAATATAGAGATGTAACTTGTTAAATTTTTTAAATCAATTTCTAAATATTTTTTCCAAATCAACGTTCTAAAAAATATCAGGCATTTAAAATACCTTTTATGTAACTCTCATGTTGGCCAAATTTCGTAAAAAAAAAAAATTGAATTCTCAACTACTATAAGTGATTCAGAATTTGTCTTAATACAAAACTTTATAATATTAGATTTATTAAACGTAAAAATGTTCAATGGCAACATTTTAATTATAACTTTCTCCAACATGGCCTTTTACAAATATCGTACTGTAGTATGACATCTATACTAGTGTATAATTAAACCAAACTAAACCAAACTACCATTAAAATTTTTATTACTTAGGGCTTGTTCATTTGGACTGAAATTGTCTGAACTGAACTGAAATGAACTTAATGAAGCTGAACTGAACTAAACTTAATGGAGTTGAACTGAACTGAATTGATGAACTTAATGAACCTGAATTGAACTGAACTGATCGAACTGAAATATAATAACAATAAAAAGATTATAATAATTATAATAATAATAATATTATTAATAATAATAATAATAATAATTATTATTATTATAATTATTATTATAATTATTATTATTGTTATTATTATTATTATAATAAATATTATAATAATATTATTCGTTAATAATAATAATCTAATAAGATATGTAAAAAATAAAAAAATAAAATAATAATAATAAAGATGCTCATGGTAGAAGGAGTATCATGTTTGTATGATTGTGGATTTGTGGACTTGATTTATAGCATTTGGCAAGTCAGGAACAATTGTGTTCGGAAGGCTGTTATAGCTTCTCCTAATGCAACAGTAAACAAATTGTTTTTTGTTGATCCGGAGGAGAGTCTTTGCTCTTGGTGGAAACCCTTTGGGCTAATTGATAGTGATTGATTTCTTTGATGCACGTTATTATGATTTGGGATAAGTCATACCTTAGGTTGTAATATCATCTTTTTTTAATTAATGTAAGCCTACGTTACACGAAAAATATAAGGGATATTCTACATGTATGCTATCCTCCTGTTTTTTTTTGTTAAGGGGTACCCCTCTTTTAGCACGCAGTAAAAAAAATTGACGGCCCATAATTCGTGATCATGAGTTCGGAATACGATGATTCTTTTTTTTTTTCAAATTAATAATCTTTACGAGATATTCGATTTGACAAAAAAAATATTGCCACTTTCGAAACTTGTTGCAAAAATTACGGTCGGTCAAACATTTTTAACCAATTAAACTTTGACCGGCTATATCTCATGGCTACGAGTTCATAAAGTAATGACTTTTTTTTTTCAAATTGATCGTCTTTAGGACATCTTTAATTTGAAAAAAAATGTCGTTTTCGAGTTCGTGACCAAGAATTATAGACAATCAAAGATTTTTAGCTCAAAAAGAGGGGTACCGCATTCGATATGCAAAAAACATAGGGGTACCATGTAGAATATACCAAAATATAATAATAAATAAATAAATAAATATATTAAATATAAATATAATAATAATATAATTAATATAATAATATAATAAATGATAAGAATAATAATAATAATGTTGAGCAGAACTAAAACTGAACTGAACGGAACGGAATTGAACTGAACTGAACTGAACTAACTTAATGGAGCTGAACTGAACTTAATAGAGTTAACTGAACTGAACTGAACTGAACTTATAAGAACTGAAATTAAGTTCAAAAGAACATGGTCTTAAACCACTTGATACTATTTTGTTTTTGTGTATCTTGATTATCCAATGGTTATTCGAGTAATAAAAATAATCATATGGATATTTCACAAATATTTTGAAATAAACTGCTATTATTATCTTTTAACAAAGAACGCCCCATACTTTATTTGTATAATACTAGCCCTAAAAACCTTTGACTAAACAACCTTACCTACATCAACTATAAGTCCATGATGAAGAATAAAACTTGAATTATCATGAATTGATCACAGATCCATTATAATATTCTTTTTGTCTCGATAATTTATTTACCTTTAGTTTTGACACAATAATTATTAAGAAAATTAATATAGCTCCCGCGCGAATGCGCGGTTTTGTAGATGGACAATTTAGATAAAATAATTATTATAGTAATAATAGTATTTATTTCCGGTTGACATTTAGTTATAAAATTTAAATTAGTATAGTAATGTTTTTTATTAAAAGGTAGAAAAAAGTAGTTTCAACACTTTTAATCTGTATAAGACTGTCAGTTTTACTCGAACTATTTTGTTAACTTTGTTTTAAAAAAATATTGTTATTATATTATTATATCCACTAAAGCATAATATAACCATTAAGTAATTATTGTAGTCATCAAGTTTAGTTTTAAAAATAATAATAGTAAAATATTGCTTTCACATCACACTTATAATCAGTACAATTTTATTTATGTAAACAAATAAGCTAGAATATTCTATTAGTATTGATGGGGCATATTCTGCACCCGCTGACCAAGTCAACATATTGAGTGGGGTCAAAGACATCCACAGCAAGCCAATGACTTAGACATCCCAGCCGATGCAGCCTTTCGGCCTGCCAGCCTTGGGTCTCGGCATGGCAACCTACCAGCCGGGGCACATACCCGCGTACTCATATCCAAGAACCCTCGGCATGGAGCCAACCAGGCTCGCCGGCCTGCCATAGGTCCCTCGGCCGAGGGTAGATCAGTCTTTCCACCTGCTACGCCACTTGGCCCACTTGGCCACTACGTGACAAAAGGTGAAAGTCTATAAATACTCCTCAATCCTCATTGAGGAAGGGATCCAGAATCCAACCTAAGAATCACTTAAATTGGTATTATCTCTCTCATCTCTCTACAATACACGTCATCAAGCTACATACTACTTAATCACAATAAGTTCACTGACTTGAGCGTCGGAGTGAGTACGCTTGGCACAAAGCCAAGCCCTCAGTTTGCCCATTGTTGCAGGAGAGGCCGAGGAGAGCAGTCAAGGCTAGAAGAGGCATTATTCGACAAAGCTAGCGTGGTAAACAAACCTACTTCGGAATTCATACCCGGAACAATTGGCGCCGTCTGTGGGGAAACAGATACTAGAAGCTAGTCATTCCCAAACACAAAAAAAAAAAAAAAAAAAAAAACCCACCCAAAAAGCTAAGAAGATGTCAAAAGAACAAGAGGTGTTCGTAACCGAAGAGCCCCTCCACCCAGATGATACCGTCCACAATTCTGAGGTTGTGCGGCCCTCCACCAAATGGATAATTCAACCGGAGATCGGGATGCCAATAATGCCGATACGCCGCCCCGCCGACCAGTCACCATCATGGGCGTGTGGTTGACGCAAAGAAAGCCGACTCTCCCGGACTGATTGTCGCCGCGCGCTCACACCGTCACACCGACAAGAGCGGCGGGACCCGTCCAGGAAGCTAGGGCCCAAAAGGTGACTCCGAGAAACCTGAACGAAGCACTGAGAGAAGCTGAGCCTACCAAGACGCCGGGGGAGCCCAGAGTGTCAGTGGTAGAACTAAGCCCTTCCCGCACTCGCGGAAGGACGATGTCGCCGCGACGCCCACGAGGCATACCCCGACGAGCGAAGGGAGTCCGACTCACCGTAGTCGGAGAAGGAGTCCGACTCACCGAGTCGGAGAAGGAGTCCGACTCACCGAGTCGGAGAAGGAGTCCGACTCACCGAGTCGAAGAAGGAGTCCGACTCACCGTAGTCGGAGAAGAAGCCCTTCCCGCCACGGGGAGAGGGGCCGGACTAGGGATGCGAGGAGCCGATCGCCGCGTGTCATTAGACACGTGGTCGACACCCCTCGGTGCCTACGTCCTAGAGACCCCAGTGCCGCCAAAGCTAAAGCTACCGTCTATATCATACAAAGGAGAGGGCGACCCAACCGATCACGCCGAGGCTTTCGAGTCTCACATGTCGGTATGGGAGCAACCCGACGAGGTCCGTGCCGAGTTTTCCCAACGACCTTGGTTGGAATGGCGCAAAGCCGGTACAAGGGGCTACCCGATGGGTCGGTATACTCCTATTCCGACCTAAGAGACGCGTTTTTGGCCCAAGATTTCTACCAATAAAGGAGAGCCGTCGAGACATCGGATCTCCCGACCATCGAGCAGAGGGAGGCGAGTCACTCCGAAGCTATGTGAAGAGGTTCGATGCCGTGGTTCAGCAGATTAGGGAGCCGAACAAATGAACTAGCGGCCTTCGCACCGATGAAAGGCCTCCCCGCAGGGGACTTGAAAACGAGCTCATCAAGTGCGGTGGCTCGAGCCTTGAGTCCGCCAGGAAATTGGCCGACCAGGCCATCAAGGTCGAAGACTATCACAAAATATGGGTAGGCCACGGCGAGGCCGGCACTCGAAAGAAAGAGCCACCGGGAGGACAAGCCGGATGAAATGCGCCGTGACAATAATAGGTCGCGGACCGACAGCCCGCCAGAAATGAACCCGGCGGACGCCGGGGAGTTCGTGTCCGTACTACCATAAGAAGTACAAGGATCACACCCCCGGTCGTATCGGCCGCCGAGGTCTTCTCCCCGAGCGAAAACGAGGGGCGAGAAGTGGGAAAGGCCCCCAAACCTAGGGGGGACGGTGACACGAGCCCGCATCGTGAGTACCACGCCACACCGGTCACTTAACCAACGATCGCGGCATTTGAAGAATGCCATTGAAGAGCCGATCCGAAAGGGAGCCTCGGCAAATATGTTGCCGTGAGGTCAAAACACAAGCACCGGCGGCTCGGATAAAAAATCCGTCTTTCAACGGATAGGAACAATTCATGTTGTCATCGGGGAAACGAGAACGGCGGATCCGCTCACGGCACAAAAGGCACTGAACGAATCGTATCGGGCCGTCAACTTCGTGCCCACTACAGCGGCCCACGCTTCCAACATCCCGAACATAACTATTGGGAAGAAGGACTACGAAGGAGTCATCGCCCCACATAGCGACCCACTCGTAGTCCACTTAGACATAGCTAACCACCTGGTCATGAGATGCCCGATTGACACGGGTGCTTACACGAACATCATGTTCGGGGAGTGCTTTCGGGGCTCGGCCGAAAATTGCGGACCTTAGCCCATGCACCAACCCATTGTACACTTTCTCCGGCAGGCTTGGTCCCCCTGGGGTCTATCAAGTTACCAGTGATGTTCGGCCAATCCGACGCGGCCAAGAATGTGATGTCCGAGTTCGTGGTCATCGACGACTCATCCGCATACAACGTTCTCATCGGTCGTGTCACCCCGAGTGAGGTCGATGCTTTGTAATGTCCATCCGGCCCGACACCGATGTATGTCTCGGACCGCGGAGAGGTCCATAAACTCGTCTCAAAGAACGAAAAAGACGAGGTGGTCAACGTCCAAATATCGGCCAGAGGATGCAACATGCAATCCTTCAAAGTGGCAAAGAAAGAGGAAAAAGGGAAGAACCCATCCTTAAGACAAGAGGACGAACCGATGAGCACCAACCACGTCGCCATGGTCGAAGGGGCTGAGACCGAGCAGATAGAGATTGATCCAGGACGCACCGTAATCGTTTCGGTGTCGGCCTGAACCAAAATTCAGGGCCGATCTCCTAGACTGCCGAGAAGGAACAAAGATGTCTTTGCATACTCGGCCGCCGAGATGCCAGTGTAAGCCGGGAGGTCATCGTCCACAAGTTGAACGTACTCCCCGCGCTCGCCCCGTGAAGCGGGGGTGAGAAACTCCTCGGCCGAGAAGGAAGATGCCATCAAGGCCGAGGTCGATAAGTTGTTAGATGCGGGCTTTATCATCCCTTGTACATACCCCGAATGGCTAGCTAATGTTGTAATGGTTAAAAAGTCATCGGGGGGGTGGAGGATGTGTGTTGATTTTACGCAACTTAATAAAGCATGCCCGAAAGATTGCTACCCCTTGCCTCGGATAGATAGCTTAATAGACGCAACGGCAGGCTACACAATGCCGAGCCTCGCTCGACGCCTTTTCAGGATACCATCGGTATTCATGGCGAGAGAAGACATGCCTAAATGCGCATTCATCACCATACACGGCACCTACATGTACAAGATGATGCCGTTTGGTTTGAAAAACGCCGCGCGACTTACACAAGACTCGGTGGACAAAGTGTTCCAAAATCAAAAAGGGCGAAACATTGAGGCTTACGTCGACGATGCTATTGTCAAGAGCAAGTCCGACGGCGAGCACCTAGCCGATTTACACGAGACATTTTGTTCACTAAGGAAATACAAGATGAAGCTTAACCCTACAAAGTGCAACTTCGGTGTCCGGCCGGCAAATTCCTCGGCGTGCTTGTCGGCGCGCCGGGGAATTGATGCCAATCCAGAGAAAGTGCGAGCAATTCTAGACCTGCCGGAGCCGAGGAATCGCAAAGAGGTCATGATATCGACCGGGAGGATGGCGGCCCTTGCCCGTTTCATCTCTCGGTCAGCCGACAAGAGCACCCCATTCTTCAAAGTGCTAAAGGGGAATAAGGACTTCTGGGGGGAG
Organism: Silene latifolia; assembly: GCF_048544455.1. NCBI lineage: Eukaryota > Viridiplantae > Streptophyta > Magnoliopsida > Caryophyllales > Caryophyllaceae > Silene > Silene latifolia. The sequence continues at coordinate 123,038,117 of NC_133528.1, read as the reverse complement.
GAACAGAGCACGGCTTTCAAACAATCAAGGCCCATCTCGCAAACTCTCCCGACCCTGTCCGCACCGACGCTGGGGGAAACACTATATCTATATCTAGCAAGAACCTCGGCCACGGTCGGTCGTAATCGTCGAGAAGAAAACAAGCAAAGAAAGACCCAATCTACTTTATCACCATACACTGTTGTTGCCGAGAGAAACTACCCGCCGATTGAAAAAGCGCCTTTGCCGTGGTTGTTGCCGCAAGGAAGTTGAAACCCTACTTCGACGCACATCCCATGACGGTCTTAACCGACCAGCCGTTGGAAAAAGCATTGAAAAATTCGAACAATCAGGCGACTTATCAAATGGGCAAGAGAGCTATCCGGCTTCGGCATTCAATACAAACCGAGGCCTTCGATAAAGGGGCGGTGCGCGTGCACTTCTTGGCCGAATGCACGTATCAGGAAGAATCGTGTCCCGGCATGTGGGAGGTATATACCGATGGATCCTCCACAACGAACGGCTCGGGAGCCGGCATCCTTATCATCACCCCAAACGGGGACGACCGAGTACGCTTTGAAGTTTACCTTCTCGACCTCAAACAACGAATCCGAATATGAGGCGGTGATAACCGGAGTTGAGTTAGCCGAGAGCCGCCGGGCGTAACACATCATTTTGAAATGACTCTCTCTTGGTGACAAACCAATACGAAGGAGAGTACGAGGCTCGGGACGATGGGATGGTAAGATACCTGGAAAAGGTAAAAGCCGAGACCTCAAAATTGAAGTCATTCAAAATGCGACACATCCCTGTGTCCGAGAACAACCGGCCGACGCTCTCTCAAAGCCGGCGCTTCAACCATAAAGAATATCACCAACCGTGCTTTGGTGGACATCGAGAACGCTAAAAGCATTGACGAAACCATCGGCATGGTGTGCGACGTGGAAGCCGAGACGACATGGATGACTCCGATAAAGAGGTATAAACTGTCAAACGAATTACCAGGGGACCGCAACCTCTCACAAAAGATAAAGAGGATCGCAGCAAGGTACTTGGTATTCGAAGGAGAGTTATACAGGAGGTCCGTGACAAGGCCACTCCTAAAATGTGTCGGTCCAGCCGATGCAGAGCTAATACTGACAGAAATACACGAAGGCATCTGTGGACATCACATGGGGGCAAGAACACTAGCCCACAAAGCTCTCCGAGCCGGCTACTTCGGCCCACCATGCTTGAAGATTCCGAAACAAAACCGAAAAATGCAACAATCGCCGGATGCACGCTCCGGTGATACACGCACCTTCCCGAGACCTGCAACCAGTGCTTAATCCCCTTCCCTTTGCACAGTGGGGAATGGATCTACTAGGGCCATTTCCAACGGCATCCGGAGGAAGAAAGTTCCTAATCGTCGCCGTCGACTACTTCACCAAATGGGTTGAGGCCGTGGCGTGCCTGCGAAAACCGCGGCGGCCGTAAGAAAGGTGATCTGGGAAAATGTCATAACTCGTTTTGGGTTACCCCAAGTCATGGTGTTCGACCATGGCCGAGAATTTTGGAGTGACACAATAATGAGCTGGTTGGAAGAACTCGGCATCAAATTTGCATACTCCTCCGTCCGCCACCCCGAGCAACGGACAAAGGAGGCACCAATAAAACGATCCTCAACGGCTTGAAGAAGACAAATTGAAGACCTCAAGGGAAGATGGGCCGATGAGCTACCCGGCGTTCTATGGTCCCTCCGGACCACGGAGAAAAGAAGCAACGGGTGCAGTCCTTTTCACCTAGTCTACGGGTCCGGCGATCCCGCCGATTGAAGCAACGGTGCCAACATTCAGAACGGCCACTTTTAACCCCGATGAAAACGAGGAAGGCCTAAGAACCTCCCTGGACCTGGTCGAAGAAAGCCGAGATACGGCACGCCTCAACTTAGCAAAGATATCGAGCCGAATGAAAAGGGCCTACAACCGAAGAGTCCACAAAAGGGACTTAAAAGTAGGAGATCTGGTCCTAAGGAAGTCAGCTGCCACCAACAAAGGAAACATCCATGGCAAGTTGACGGCCAACTGGGAGGGTCCCTACAAGGTAGTTGAAGAAATGAGGCCGGGTACATACCGGCTGACGGACATGGGAGATGTACCTTTGATGAGCCATTGGAACACCGACAATCTCAGAAAATACTTTGTATAACAAATGAGTTGCCCAAAACAATTGTTGGCACCCCAATGCATATTCATATCTAATGAGGAGTCATCCAAGTTTTTCATCAAAGTGTTAATCCACCCCAATCGAAGGCATACTAACATATGTACACAAAGCAGACAGAGCAAAACCTCGTCTCATCCCTACCTTTAACGGAGTGACGGGGACGAGCCGATATGCTAACATATGTTCAACGGCGGTCAAAACGTAAACTCCGTTGCCCCGTGAATCGGCCGGGAAGAGACGAGTGAAACGCGATCGCCTCGGCAAATTAAGACCGAGCTTAAAGACGTTAAACACAACAGATACGCATTCTAACGGCCTCGGCCAAGCCGAAGGTAAAAACGAAAAAGCGCTCAATTAATTAACGAATCGCCCTCGGCAAATTAAGACCGAGCTTAAAGACGTTAAACACAGATGAGATACGCATTCTAACTGCCTCGGCCAAGCCGAAGGTAAAAACGAAAAGCGCTCAATTAATTAACGCAATCGCCTCGGCAAATTAAGACCGAGCTTAAAGACGTTAAACACAAATTGAGATACGCATTCTAACTGCCTCGGCCAAGCCGAAGGTAAAAACGAAAAAGCGCTCAATTAATTAACGCAATCGCCTCGGCAAATTAAGACCGAGCTTAAAGACGTTAAACACAAAGAGATACGCATCCTAAACTGCCTCGGCTCAAGCCGAAGGTAGAAACGAAAAAGCGCTCAATTAATTAACGCAAGAAGACAAGTGAAGGAATAAATCAAAGGCCTCGGCCAAGCCAGAGGCAAAACAAGCGAGTTCTCATTAAAGAAAAAGATAACAAAGTTACAAGAAGGAGAAATACAGACGACGGCCGTCCCCTTTGGGATAAGCCAAAACTCTACCTACCAAGGTTTTACAAAATACAAGGAAAAGTAAAGCAAAAGGTTACGGACTGGTTCTTTGAAGCGCCAAAAGGATGACAGGGAGAAAAGGCTTAATAGTTGGCCCCCGAATAGCTGAAGCTATCCGAGACGCCGGGTGAGCCTGGTGACGACCGCCCGTCTCCCTATGCCCGCCTCTTTGCTTGCTTGCCCTTACCACCATCGCGCGTTACCCTCGGCGAGCGACTTAGATGCGCTCTGGGCGGCCTTAGCATCCTCAGCTTTCTTAGCAGCCTTAGCATCCTCAGCTGCCTTCAGTCTAGCAGACTCCTCCTCGGCCGCCCTCGTCTTCTCTGCAAGGGCCGCCTTTGCAGCGGTCGCCTCCTCCTCCTTCTTGGCCCTCGCATCCTCGGCAGCCTTATCCGCCACAGCCTTCTCTTTAGCCTCGAGCCTATCGTCGAACAGCTCGTCAAATTTTGACCATAGAAAGGAGCCATCCGGATAGACCTCATCTACCACCTCTCTGAAAACTTCTTCGGTCAGGTCCCTATACTGAGCACACATGCGAGGGAGAATCGTGCTTTGAAGTGTCTCAATATCCTTCTCCCTTTGGGCAAGGATAGCACTAGTCTCCCTATGCGACTCAGCTTGGAGCCGATACGCCCTTTTCGACTCCTCCCTTTGGGCGACAACAACGTCGTAGCCGCCCTTGTACCTGTCCCGTTCCTCCTTCAACTTGGCGGCGGCAGAATCAGCAGCCTCTACCTTGGCCTTCTCGGCCGACAAAGCTTTCTCAATTTCCTCGACCCGCGCTTGTGCAAAGCAAGGAGGTCAAGTTTAGCCTTCCCGCCACCCCCTTTGCGGCAACAACATCGAGCCTCACCGCTCTATCAACGGTCCCGTATCGGCCAAGGCCTTTTCTTGCTCCCTAATACGAGAGCCGACCGATCGGACCAAATCCCAACCTTCTTGCTCGCCTTTGTACCCTCCGCTATGAGCCGGTCGTTGGATATCGACGCGAGTACGGAGTCGGCATTTTTCCCGCCGTCTCGCATAGGCCTCTTCTCAACTCGCCGCTCGCACTGGGACGATCGCGCCGGTTGATCTACAAAAATTCAACCAAAGAGTCCACGTCAACGTTCATGGACATACCGAGAGAGCCGGTCATCGGTATATCTAATGAGCCAAGCAATCTGAGCCGCAAGTTAGACCTGTACCGAGGGCTTGCTCTTCTTGGCCGCTTGATCCGTTTCCTCGGCTACCGGCATTAACATGAGCGACGGAAGCCGAAGCATCGGTGGCATGGGTAGATCTTTTCCTCTTACGCCTAAGCGGAGATCCTCAAAGATCGGAATCCTCTCCATCGACAATGTCAACGACCTCCACCTCTGGTGGAGGCGGAACAGAGGTTGACACCGTCGCCGCCGTAGACTTGGCTTTTCGGACCCGGCGAGGAATGGCAAAGCGCTACCTTGGCCTCGGGCCGCCGTATCGTCCAAGCCCTTCAGAGGTCGAGGGCGACGGACGGCGGTCATGCACATCGACCTTCGGATTCTTCTCCTTAACGTTTCCGTCTTTGTCCAGCCCCATCTTCTCGAGGAGTTGCTCGGACAGTTCGGGACCAAAGTGCTCTGTAAAAGAAACAAAGCAAAACTTAGACAAAGGGACATGTCAAGAAACAAACAACGAAAAACATTAAAGCGAAATGGGCCTCACACACCGACCCCACTCACCCCGTGCTAGGGCCGGTATGAGGCCGACGTGGCAAAGCGGCTCATCCATCTGGATGACTTGCGTCGGGGGCAACCAAACCTTCGGCGCCCCATCATCATCGACCTCGAAAAGCTTCGGTGCCGCGCTTCGTCCTCATTAAGATAGACATTCCCAGCGTCCATCTTATTCTTGCCCTTGGGGATCATCTTCTCACGCTCCCCTTTGCTCTCGCACGGCAAGTTAACATGGTGCTCAAAAGACCGAGGCAACGGATAATCATCCGGGACCTCGACATACACCCACCGTTCCTTCACGGCCCTTGCAAGAGGTGAGCTTAGGCACGGTGAGATAGCCCGCTCGGTCCGGACGCTATACCACCCCCGGCCACCTTGAACATTCATTCGAAGAAAATGAATTCGGCGGAATAAGTTTACCGTTGGGATCACCCCCCCGGCGACACACCACACGAAGCCGACTATAGTCCTAACGGCCAAAGGGTGAAGCTGCGCGCCGCCGCAACGTTCATCGCCTGAATTATGGAAGAGACGTACATATTGAGAGGAAACCGGAGACCATACTCCAGGTGCCTCATATATACGCCGATGTGACCCGGGGGAGGGCAACAGACGGCCTGACCCTCCCCAGGGATGACAATGTTGTACCCCTTGCCAAAAAAGAAGTGCTCTTCGAAAAATTCAGAGCCAGAGCAGCGGACCAACTTATCGATAAAACCACGATCGGCGCGTAGTACGGGCATCGTAATGATGCAAGACTGTCGCCCTCTCCGCCCCGGAAGGATTCCTTTCCTCATCATCATCACCGTCATCCACATCGTCATCATCCTCCCACTGCTCCAGAACTCTGCGGTCAACTTCAGGGGAAGGAGACCTAGGGCCCCTCGACCTTAACGGAATTGCGGCTACCACCTCCTCCTCATCAAAACGCGACGGGGAACCCCCGCGCACGGCACTGGGACCGGCATCAGTAGAAGACATGGTTCACAACAATTACTTAAACAAAACAAAAAGTTGAAGAGGTTTTTCGGTTTACCTTGAAGAAAAGTGCTACGCCGACGTAAAAATTCTGAAGATCGGAAGAAAGGGAAAGACTTGGAATTTTGGAAAGAAGAAAATTTTTAGAATGAATGAAATTGCTAACCAATTTCACTTCAAAAGTCTGGTATTTATAGGCAAAAGCCCATAAAGGAGGACCAATCAAAACGCAGCCCATAAAGCGTCAGCCAATCAACGAAGAGACACATGTCAGGCATGCGTACACGGAATGTCAATCGACGCAACAGTTGAATGTCAATCAATGCAACAGTAACCAAGCGTCTTCAACACGCCCCTTTATATCCCTTTGACTATTCATCTTCCTCAGCAAAATCCTAAAGTATCTGTTCTCCGCCGCGATGACTAAACAAGCTAGGTAGCACGGCCGGGCAATCAAAAGTACACCGGCACTCTCAACCTTGGGAACGCCGGCCAGTAACATCTTCTCTTCCACATTTGATGTCCATTACCCATCCATGTGGAGGGGGGATATGGTACGGCCTGCACAGAAGTAAGCCGAGGGAGAAGAAGCCGGGGCGGAAAATTTTCACTTGCGCAGAATATACGCTCAACATACATCGGAGCCCATACCACGGCATAGACTACGCTGGGGGCAAATTGATGGGGCATATTCTCGCACCCGACCAAGTCAACATATTGAGTGGGTCAAAGACATCCACAAAGAAGCCAATGACTTAGACATCCCACCGATGCAGCCTTTCGGCCGCCCGACCTTGGTCTCGGCATGGCAACCTACCACCGGGCACATACCCGCGTACTCATATCCAAGAACCCTCGGCATGGAGCCAACCAGGCTCGCCGGCTCGCCATAGGTCCCTCGGCCGAGGGTAGATCGCCTCTTTCCACCTGCTACGCCACTTGGCCCACTTGGCCACTACGTGACAAAAGGTGAAAGTCTATAAATACTCCTCAATCCTCATTGAGGAAGGGATCCAGAATCCAACCTAAGAATCACTTAAATTGGTATTATCTCTCTCATCTCTCTACAATACACGTCATCAAGCTACATACTACTTAATCACAATAAGTTCACTGACTTGAGCGTCGGAGTGAGTACGCTTGGCACAAAGCCAAGCCCTCAGTTTGCCCATTGTTGCAGGAGAGGCCGAGGAGAGCAGTCAAGGCTAGAAGAGGCATTATTCGACAAAGCTAGCGTGGTAAACAAACCTACTTCGGAATTCATACCCGGAACAAGTATGTCTAATTAAATTGAAAAATATTATCCCTTTTAAATGGGCTAGAATTATATAATTATTACTCCGTATATGAAATTAAACAATATGACCCTATTTTAGATATGACATAATGAAGCCCAATTATAGAGTAGCTTTCATTTAGGCGGGAAAATATTGGAGATCTCTTAGAGCAAGTGCAATGGAAGAACTTTATATAAAGTTCTTCCTTTGCCAAATCATATTTTGACAATCTCAATAATCTCAATTTTTTTGTCACAATGAAAAAAAACTTTAAATAAAGTTCTTCTTTAATCCATAACTAATTGATAATGTAATTAATTGGTTAATTTTTCAGTGGAACTCACAATTTGTTCATGTTTTTTTGAAAGAACTTAGTTTTTGTTTTCAAACCAAGTTTGTTAATTTAAGAACAAATTTTTGTTTGCAATGTGACAAACTTTATTTTAGAGTTTGATTTTGATAAACCCAATAAAAAAACTCTTCAGTTTCTTTACCTTATAAAAAAAATAAAAAAATAAAAAAACTCTCCATTGCTAATTTGCTATTGCTCTTATTCTTTTAGAGCATCTCCAACCATAAGGAACAAACTATGCGAATAGCCGAGGAAGAGGAGTTGAGCAGCAAATTTGAGCTCCAATGATGAGGATAGAAACTCATAGAAGTGAGGAAGAAGACGCTCAGCGGAAATGAGCGGAAGAAGACGCGTAGAAGATGTGGCCCAAATGAATGTGCAGGGTTGTTTTTTAATTGCTTTTTGACCAAAAGAATGTTACACGTGTAAGTTTGTTTCATTTTGTAGTATGAAAAAAAATGTACCATTGATTTAATTGCCAACAAAATTTTATTTTTGCCAAAAATTAATTTATAATTAATTTTTTTTAAAAAAAATTATTACACTATAATTCCTATTTTTTTCCTCTACAAATAGGTAGTAGTATTGACATATATCCGCTCACTTTTACTTCTATTCTTTCTTTGATTTTCTTTACTCTCTTAAATATCGTTTTTTTAATAGACGTTTTAATTTATCTATGTAATATTTGGTGTATTTTTTTAAATATTGTATTAATGTAACCTTGTAAAATATTGTTTTAAATGTTATCTCTTTTATGTTTTAGAAATTGTCTTGGAAAATATATTTTTTTTAAAGAAAAAAAAACGTCTTACCTTTTTTCTAAAATAAAACCGAAGTCGGTAATTATCGAGTTGTAAATCCGAACAAATTACGAAAATAGATTTTTAATGTAAAAAATGTGTGGGGTATGTTAAAGTAAGAGAGATAAATAATGAAAGAGAGTTATGAGGAATAAGTGTAAATTATTGTTGGAGGGGTAAAATTGAAAAGTTGAGGAATAATGAGGTGGATGAGTAAGAAGTGATAAGAGAGAGTGAGATGAGGAAGGGTATTGAGTATGGTTGGAGATGGTCTTAGTATAATTGGGATGTGAATGAACCACTTGTGATTGTTGTTATTAAATGTCAATAAGTGGATCACTATTGGTATTTGGATGATCAAAATACTCATTAAAAACACCCCCAATATAGAAAGCATTATTGTTGTTAAACTCTCGATCCTGATCGTAGGATCTTACGATTTTACGATCCATAAAGTAGTGATCGATCCGATTCTAAGTAGGATCTTAATTTTGGAGGATCTTATGATTCAACTTATCTCAATTTTTTTTTTAAAGTAGAATCTTAGCCCGATCCTACGATTCTACGATTACACGACTCAATCCTACATTATTAACATTTCAATTTTTCAGTTACTAAAATTTTATATATGACTTTAAAGATAGTAATTACTATAGATTGGAATAATTTGTAGACACATGATAAATAGTGTTTTGAGAAACAGGACATTTTCACATATTTTGATAATACAATTAGGTATTTTAGTTAATTTGTAGGATTTTACAATTTTATGATCCGATCCTAGTAAGGTTATCGATCTAAAGTAGGATCCCGATTCTAGCAATATTGATAGAAAGGTAAACAAATGAATAAGATACCCTAAAATAAAAATGGTAAACAAATAACTCGGAAAGAGGGGATAATAGTTTATAACTAATTTTTTTTTTTGGTTTTTTTATAACTAAATTAATGTAATTCGATTTCTTAGAAAATAAATCTAGTGGTAAATTTGCCGGCTAGAAGAGTTTAACCCTACATACATTGATACATGCATGCATTTTGTTTCCTTTTCCGCATTTAAATACTTTGATATTTTAACAGAAAGGGCTACATATCTTTGACCGGAAAAGTGGACTGGTCGCCCGCCATGTAGCTAAAAGTTTAGCTACTTGACAATTGCTATGAAGATGCAGCCTCTTTCCCAACTTAATTTCTCCTTAATTTACCGGTGGTTCAAAAACTTCCGCACAAAAGATCACGTCACCCACTCTAATTAGCACGAGTTCTATTCGAAGACATTTTTTATATACACAAATTTTCAAACTCCGCATTATACTTTATTGATAATAATAAAATAAAGTTAAGTCCATGAGTTCTTAGATACGGAGTAATATTTTTCATACTCCATTACTCCCAACCCAATCTCAATTGCGGGCTTCACTGACTTACCACTATTTCGTTCGATCAAACATGTTACAGCGGCACATTAATTTCAAATTAATACTCTATATTTTTTTATTTCACGACCAAAGAATTAAGTTTCTACCAAATTCAAAACTATTGCGAAAAATTTTAAGAGATAAGTAAAGTACAAAACAAAAAAAGGCAGGAATTTGAATGTGATAGCAATAAAAAAAAGTTAAAATAAGAACGAACAAAAAATTATAGTCTCCTTATAATTATAAAAAGTCCAAGTGGTTGAATATTAAATCAAACAAAAGAAAAATTGCTAAGAATTAAATGGTGAGAATCATGTTGGTAGTAACGGCAACATTACAACAATACCATTTAGCTTTTTTCACTTATTTTATGGGAGATTCAATTAAGCTCCTCCTTAAGGTACGTACATGCATGGTTCTTTCTCTAATGCCTAACGAAGCTTAGTTTTTTTGTAACATTCCAGTCACCCACGGTAGTTTATCCGACTTTGTACTTGCTCCCACAAATTAACACGAGCCCTTTCAACGAATTTTATTCTCACTCATTCACATCTTAGGAATTTTCTCAGATGTCACCTATCCAAAAACTTCTTCCTAGTTAGCTCTTTAAACTAAAAAATTCTTTTGCATGGGCTATTAGAAGAGAAATTGAATTTGTTGGTTTATACCATACTTTCTATCTCCTTACGCACTAGTTATTTAAGTGTTGCAAATGCAACTAAAGGTGATGATAATGTGTTGGAAATAGGGGCTCCTTAAGCCAAGTCTATTTTTCTCAATTGTCCCACATTGATGAGGAAATGAGAGTTTTGTGTATTTATATAACTCTCCACACCTTATCCTATCACTAGTGGGTTAAGAGAATCTTTTGTAGAGGCTGGCGAGTTGCTTAATTCAGCTTGCACATGCGCGCGCCGTGCCTGAGCTCGGTCCGGATTCGGATTCGTGATTCGAGATTTGACAAACGCCTGCGGCGGGCGATGCCTATCTTTTTGGGCCCGAGTCGTGTGTTTTGTGTTATGGGCTGAAGTGTCCAGGTGCATAGTCAATATGACTGTTAGTGGATGAGAGTTTCTCTCTCCATTTCCAGCCTTGACTGCTGAGTGTAGGGCCTGTTTTGGCTCCTCTAACTGCTCTCGATTTTTTCTATATAAGGAGCACTCTACTGCACTTCATAAACACAACACAACAACTCTCTCTTCTCTGTCTTTTCCTCTTCTATTTTTCTAAAACATTTCTGGGTATTGTCTATAATCGTTCCAAAGCTCTTGGCCTCAAGTGGACGAGTCTAAGCGTTGTAGTGTAAATCCTTGGGGGACTACCGGTAATTGCCAATCGCCACCACGGTCGTTGATACGTGCATTTTATATAGTCTTTTTAGGCCTTTTCATGCACGTATTTCCATGCTTTTATCGTAGTTTTATGCTACGAAATGCCCCGAATATGCTACTTTGGTTTGTTTTGTCTTATTTGCAGGAATGAACCAGAAAGTAGTGAAATCGAGCCATTTATCGTCCATTTTTGCATGCATTTGGAGGAAGAGTGAATTTGGAGCGGAAATATAGTTGTCTTGGGATGCGTGAAGCCATTTCGGGAGCTAAAAGGACAGGTCAAAGCGTCAAACTAACGGAATTATGAGCTGCTGAAGTCAAAGTTACTCGATCGAGTACATTTCTTGGTCGATCGAGTGCTTCTGCTAGGAATAAGAGTTCGATCGAGTGCTTTATATGGTCGATCGAACAGTTGCGAATTTAGACTTAGTCGATCGAGTGATACTTTTGGTCGATCGAATGGTTTGAGCTCTGATCTGCTCGATCGAGTAGTTTTAAACCACTCGATCGAGTGGATTCGCTTATGGGGTTGGGCTTTTTAGTTTATTTCCGTCATTAGGTTAAATAATTCCTATTTTCTTATAAATAGGAGAGTAGGACGTCATTTGTAATCTCTCTCGCACTCTCGGATCAGACGTTACCTTTCCTCTGGTTACTGTTCCTGTTACTTTGTTCTTCTTATTTCCGGATCATTAATTCAGTAATTTAATCTTTCCCTTCACTCTTATTTAATGCTTATTTCTTCTTTATCTCTCCCTTTTATTCTTGTTCTCTATTTAATTATGTCTAGCTAATTCTCTAGCTAGGATTAGGGTAGTCAATGGACTGTTGTTAATTACTGATTAGGTTAATAGATTCGTCGTTGTAGTTAGGTCTATGTTGTTAATCGCTGCTTTAACTGTATCCTTCTAGTTGATTCGAAGCAATTAGCCTTTTAATATTGGTAAACCTTGACCTGGACCGAAAGGTTGGAAGGGGTGAGACCCGCAGTGAACAATAGGATGCTTTAGTGAGGGCGAAAGTTAAGCTAATAGCATTTTAGGGCGAATTGAGACCGAAAGGAGATATTCGCTGCCCCTTAGACTGACACATCGACTAATCTATGACTTTAACTGCGATTGACTGACGTTCATTGATGACCCGAAATCCTAGTTCCCTTCTCTTTATTGTTAATTTATTTTATCTTTATTTCTCTCGCCTTAATCTCGTAGTTTAGTCAAAACAATTCAAACTCCCAAATCGTGACATTAGACAGACAGAGTAGACAAGTGAATAGTGACCGCCTCCCTGTGGAGATCGACCCTACTTATCGCTAGCTTCTGTTAGTTATATTTAAGTATTTATTTTTGGTACAGAAACGACCGTATCAGTCGTACTGAAATAGTGTTCAAGGCAGTGACTCTCATACCACGTTACTACGAATATGGTTGTAATTTTATAATCTTTCTTTTCATTGTTACTGCACTTTCGTCATAACAATTTGAAAACTATTTGTTGTTGTAACAATGTCTACCATGTCGAAAATTATTCCTGATGTGTCTAACCTCGATCCGTTAGTCGATGGCAATAATTATAAACGTTGGTCCCAGAAATTGTTATTGTTTTTTGATCAGTTAGAGGTCGATTATGTCCTGCTTATCGACCCACCCAAACCTATTGTTCCTAATGATGTTGAGACTACCCCTCCTATTGCTACTGTTGTAAAGACTATTGAAGATGATATAAAGAAATTCGAAAAAGACAACAAAACTGCTAGATGTCATTTGTTAAACCACATGACTAATACTCTGTTCGATCTGTTTGCGCAAAATGAATCTGCTAAAGTCATTTGGGATTCCTTAGTCAAAATATAGGTCGGATGACGCGGGGAAAAAGAAGTATGTGGATGGGAAATGGCTTTAGTATATTATGGAGGATGGTAAACTTGTAATTGAACAAGTGCATACCTATGAGAATTTATGTGCAAATGTGATTATTAAAGGGATGAAATTATGTGATGTTTTTCTTGCTAATGTGCTGCTGGAAAAATTCCCTCATTCCTGGTCTGACTATAGAAACCATTTTAAGCATTAGAAAAAAAGACTTGTCCCTCTAAGAACTTGTAGGACACATGAGGATTGTGGAGACTAATCGCCTCAAAGATAACCGTGTTAATGCTGCTAAAGTTAATATGCTTGTGGTTGAGTGTGGTGGTCCGTCTAATGCTGAAAAGTTCAAGCGTAAGGGTAAGGCCGAGGGTGGTCAGGCCAAGAGCCAGGGTCAAGCTAAGAAGAATTGTCCAGGGAAGCATACCAAGCCAGTTGCTAAGATTCAGAAACCAAAGGGTTCCATTGTCTGTTATGTCTGTGGAAAAGTTGGTCATAAAGCCTACCAATGCACTGAAAGTAAATCTGTTGAAGCCAATGTTGCTGTGACTGATGATGTCATTGCTGTTGTGGTTGTGAAAGCAAATCTGGTGGGTAATGTTGCTGAATTGGTCTTGGATACTGGTGCTTCTAGACACCTCTGTGGTGATAAGGGGTTGTAGATACCCAATATCTGTTGAATCCTCAACAAGCACTCGATGATTGTCGGACGACAACATGCTTAGGAATCGCCACGTTTAATCTACAGTTTGTATAACTATACATCAGAAAACTCAAAACGATTTCGAGAACAAAACATTTTCAAAACTTTTCAAAAGTACCTGGAGTGTTTTATGCACGACGATGGGGTCGCAATGACACTAACTAGAGCCAAAACCGACTTCTGACCAAAAACCGACCCAAAATTCAAATCTCGACTCCAGCAACGAATCAAACACAAAAAACAAACATCACAAAGCTTGCATGTTAAGTATACACGGTATACTTGATGGTCAAGTACAACAATCATGCCATCCAAAACCTAGGATAGAACAAATCATGATTTCAAATGCGTGATAGTGACAAGACAGCTCGAAGACCCACAAAATGGCTCGCGCCTCTTCAAGTAGCCTATATGGCCACGTCACTCAAAATGCACACAACCACACAATAATCTATAAATACCTCTCAAATGCCACCATTTGAAGGGACGCGAGTGTCCGCCTCCTTATTTCTCCCTTAAAATTATAGACTCCACTTCTCAAGTCACAAACCGACACGTATTTTCGACCTACCGAACGAAAATACGAGCCATACACATTGTTTGGTACCGTCATCGTGCATTAAATCACTTGACCGACCATTTCGACCAACTACATAATCACTAAACAAAACAACACTCTTTACATTGCCAAAACTGTTTTAAACCGAGTTTTCTGACCTAACAAGTTTTTACACTTCCGTCGATTTCTCGCCAACGACCTAGCATGTATGTATGAGGGTGTAATTTATCCTCTTCTTTCATGTTTTTTTTATCTGTTTTTATGACCTCAACATGCTAAAATATGCATAATATGGTCCAAAATACGGATTGAATGAGCCAAAACCGAGTTTTGACCTGAAACAGAAGTCCCTAGTCACAACTAGGTGGCTCGTGCCTATATGGGTTGTCCAGGTCAGAATTCAAACGTGTTTGAGTTCATTCATTCCATTTTCATTTCATTTTACAATCGGTTTTTACCGTTACAAATAATTTCTATGATAAATATTTTTAACCATAAAAAATGTTCACCCTTTGTTCCTTATACCATGACGGTTTAATTTGTGTTTCGGTGATAATATTTGGTTAATTACATTTTAAAAGGTATTTTAAAACCTTTTATTCATTTGGTTACATTTTCCAAAACAACCATATTAGTCATACATGCATAATCTTCCTTGGTTCCACATACCATGTCGGTTTGAAACCGAGTACGATGATGAACATTGACTAATTACAAAACAATGAACTTAACACAATTAGTTCATAATAAATATTTTTCAAAACTATTCATGTCAAGCTTGCGAAATCGAACATGACATCGAATATCATCAACACAATGATGATTATTCAAGTATCGTTCTTCATATTGGCACAAAAGCGGTCTAAACGACCTTTTCAACAAAGATAGGTTCAAATACCCTTTTACAAAACATTTCATAAACATTTTCAACAACTAGGAGACACCCATTTGGCTCGTCTGCTGCCTTGCGCCTAAAGAGGCGCACCGATTTCCAATTTTCAAACATGGCCAGGCTCCTTTGCATCGCCATAAGGCTCGCGCCTCAATAGGTTGTCGGATACAGGTCCTGTTTCATTTCCCACACTTTTCTAGGACGATCCCGACTTTGGTTAACCCGAATATAGGACGGATCAGATTGACAAAGTCCGCATTTTGTTTTGTATTTGCAAAACGCCTTTCTAAGACAAATGGATCACGTTATGCACCATAAACCTAACTCAGTAAATGGATGTTTAATTTCCGTCTTGCATGCAAATAAACACTAAATCCAACTTGACATCAATTACTTGATATTTGGATAAACAACCGACATAGTAAACTCACATGTTAGGCTTAAACTTGTGGATGCGCATTCATGCATTTACCCATTTTATCAACTTTTGCATTCAACCAACCAAGATCGATCAGTAGAGGCGCTACCGTGGGCTGGATTGGGTGTCCGATTAAAGGGCTTCCCAATACGTACTAAAACACCCCCATATACCGAGGAGCCTTAACTAGATCTTCCTTAGCATATAAGGGCGTTACCATCTCGGTTGCCCGAGGAAAGTAATCATCAAAGGTCAATAACAGAAAATTTATAATTATGTTACAAGTGTTACAACCAAACAACAAAATAAAGATACAACTCGTCAGCTACACACCAACACTATCAGAACTCGTGATGACTCATCCCTGCCAGGACTCTAGCTATCAACCACCTCAACACCTGCTAAGACTGACGGCTCACCATAAGGGATCACGACAGACACATAAACAAACAAGACAACCACACAAGGTCATCAACTGAGGTAAGACACAACACAAACCAACAACAATTGTCAACGCAATAAAAACACAACTAGTCATACACAATCACACCCACTCCAATCAATCTCCATCACCGACTGTCCACTGGACCAACCCTGCCAGTGGGGGACCGCAGCCGTTCCCACCTAAGCCCCGCTCATCATACCGAGCGATAACCCTGTCCCATTAATGTGCACATCCCCTCGTGTAGCGGGTTCCACGGAGGGCGAAACTAGGGCGTGAAGCCACTCCCGCAAGTGACTCCACTCAGCCGAGGACGCACCTCGAGAACCAAAGATAATCAATCACAGACAGTTGCAATACAATAACAACCAACAAACTGTATACGCCAACCGACTACCGCATATAGTCTGCCACACAAACACAACAACAACACAACAACCATGACACAACAACCGACACACTAGACCATCCACAGAAACTGAGTAGGCGAACCTACCTTTAAGCGACTGCAACGATTCCATGCCCATAAACGCAATACCCAGCAATCAAGCAACACCTATATACACAAAACAAACATCTATCACCACTAAACTAACCCTAACTGCAAAGACAAAGATACCGATGATGATGACGACATACCTACATGAGAAAACCTGGCAAAGGACTGCTACCCGACTCAAGCTATGCACTCCTAAGGCACAAGGACCTTCAAAGGCTCCCATGGAAGGTATATGATGAAGGGAAGGGAAGGAGGCGACCTAAAGATCTGAAGAAATGAGGCGGAAATGATTTGCGGTTTTAACAAAACACGATTATAAACCCTCGCTGAAAAGACGCTACTCGATCGAGTGGCCCACCTACTCGATCGAGTGGCCCATACTCGATCGAGTATCCAAGCTACTCGATCGAGTAGCCTCTACTCTATCAAGTACCACCCACAACTCAAAACACAGGATAACTTTGGTACGCACTTCTAAGGACTATTACTGCTCCCAAGGTCGGTCAAAGCTGGTCAACGGGTCTCTAAAAGGGCGGGTATTACAGTCTTCCCTCCTTAAAAAGAACGCCGTCCCCGAAGTTCAACTCACCTATCCCAAAGCACAAGATAAGGAAACAAAACGACATCACTACTCTTCCGACATAGGTCATTACTCCCTGGAAATACTATCCCCCATGTCATCATCATCAACTGTCTAACACTCCATATAGATCGACTTCTACAAGCTACCACTTGAAATACTAACCTCACCACATGGACCAACACAACCAACGACTACACTTCTGCTCACAACTCTTAGTCACACACTAAGAGATTACACGTTCACTAATAACAACCATTAACACGAAACATGTCACATTAATACAACTATGTTATCCAACGATACGATTCTATTCCCAACACATGACATCATAACTATCTTTCTATGACCGTCTCTTCATAACACACTATTCAACCTTTACTTCAACATACAAATTACTCAACGAACACGTGAGAACAATTATAGTTTCGTACAAGAAATGTAACCGCAATAATAGAAAACATCATAAACGAACAACAAAAGATTGCAATATCGGCCTTTTATTTTGCGACATTACTCTTCCCCTCTAAAAATGAACTTCGTCCCCTATGTCCACAGATTGGCGACTCCGTTGGGGATAACTAGGACATTTGTGTCTTGTCATCTCTAGATAGTGAGACTCGAACGAGGTCTTGGTTGAAATGCATTAATTGATATATGGTCATAAGTCG
Source organism: Silene latifolia (assembly GCF_048544455.1). NCBI lineage: Eukaryota > Viridiplantae > Streptophyta > Magnoliopsida > Caryophyllales > Caryophyllaceae > Silene > Silene latifolia. The sequence continues at coordinate 123,020,575 of NC_133528.1, read as the reverse complement.
GGTTCCTTATCCATCCCACAACCTAATCTTTATCGACTAATTGGCTCGTCCCGTCTGCGTGAGTTTTCTCATTCCCGCGTTTCGAACCTGATTGAGTCAAGCATACCATTGATGTAACACATTTCTATTTCGTCAAAGAACTTTCATTTCCTTCGTGCACGAGGCTAGGGCACCCTCCTTACACATTTTGTTTGGATTGGTATCCCTATCGAAAATTGGGGATTGATCGCTTGGTGTGTAACCACCCTTTTTAATCCAAAACCCGTGTCAGCATTATGCATAATATAATGAACTGCGAGTGCTTATGTGCTATATGATCATAAGTCATTTCGTGTCATTTCCAACTTTCAAAACACCCTTTTTGCGCCGTTATAATGGCCATTCCAAACCTCGGTCTTTGGCCGACCGTTGCACACTTTTTTAGGCCGTCGTAATGACGATTTTCAAACCCGGTTTTCTACAACCATTTCAAAAGCACCTTTTTAGGCTGACCGTTGTAATGACGACTTTCAAATCCGGTTTTCTACAACCGTTTCAAAAAGCACTTTTTTAGGCTGTCGTAATGACGATTTTCGAATCCGGTTTTCTAAAACCTTTTGAAAAATACTTTTTTACGCCGTTATAATGGTCGCGTCAAGACACGAATTTTAAACCGTCTCGCCGACACAATGGTTCTTTCAAAACTCGAAAATGACACACACCCTTTTTTGAGGCTTTTCAAAACTCGAGGACCATACACCGTTCTCGGGACCGCAACCTTTTAAAACCTTTCAAAACTCAATTTTCAAAACACATGATTTTGAATTTCAAAAACCGTCTTCGTAAACAATACATTGTTTTCAAAGCTGCCGCAACTGAATTCAAACCGTCTTTTGAAAACAAACCTAAGATAACCCTTTTCAATTGACCGACTCTTTAAAGATCCCTACTCTTAGGAAGCCGTCCATAAAACGACAAATGAAGCTTTTTGAAAATTTCTATTTTCAAAAGTTTCAGTCCACTATTCCAATTCTGCCTTGTGTCTATCGAGTAAAAGCAAACGTACTTATGGGTCTTTAATTGTGAGTCGTCTCAACACAAGACTCGTTCAATGGCGTCACGCCCTTACGTTGAACGCGAGTCAAAGTCCAGTCAACATCGTCACACCATAAATCGAGTTAGCACCGAGGCACCATACACGGTTGCCCTCGTCTCGTTGGGTCCGAAGTGTCTTTCCCTCTTTTGTGTTGTCTGAGTTTAGTCATTAAACCGTGTCATATTGGGATGTAACTGTAATACTACAGTTTTCTATGTCTATGGGTACTCTATCGTGTGGGGCTTACTCTGTCGAGTAAGTATATTTTTATACGAAACAATAGGTGACCTGATGGGTACTCGATCGAGTACGTGTGACACTCGATCGAGTAAAGGGCACTCGATAGAGTAAGTCACTTACTCGATCGAGTAAGTGAGTCTTACGGGTTATTTTAGCCGGGATTCATTAATGACGCGTGATTAATATAAAGGGTTTCCGTCATTCTTACTAATCACTTTTTCACCTTTCTAAAACCTTTTAAAAGAAAGGAAGTTTCGTAGTTCGCTTTCATTACGTTATTGGCAAATCCCAAGGCTAAGATCGTCGGATTATCTTGTTTTTTATACCATTGAGTTCGTCGCATCGAGGGTAAGATTCTTGTATAATTTTTATAATATTTTGTTGAGTTTGGTTAAAACCCTAATTGGGTAGATTTGGGGGTTTGGGGTGTATTGTGTTGATTAGGCGTTAATTATGTGAATATATGTTTTAGGAGGATGATTCGTAGAGGAACATTATTGATTAGCTACTGTGACGGTGTTGTGGTTGCTATTCCAGGTAGGGTTTCCCTACTCGGTTATTGTTTACATGTATTATGGTGGTTGATCATTGTTGTTGGTTTATATCATATCGGAATGGGTAAATAGTAATTGTTGTGGTATAATGTGGTTATTATATAATTGTCTGTGGTTTGCGAGGTGCGTCCTCGGCTGAGTGGAGTCACTTGCGGGAGTGGCTTCATGCCCTTGATTCGCCCTCTGTGGAACCCGCCACACAAGGGATGTGCACATTTAAGAACATGGGTTATCGCTCGGATGAGATGAGCGGGGCTTAGGTGGGAACGGTTGCGGTCCCCTACTGGCGGTGTGGAATACTTGTTGCGATGGGTATTCTGGTAGGACTACACACTTTAGTGTATAGTCAGGTGTGAGGTGATATGATGGAGATTGGTTGGTTGGATTGGATTGTTGTATTGCTTTGTTGTATTGTTTTATGTAAACAGTAATTGACCCCGGTTTAAATGTTTTGAAAACTGTGGTGATCCATTCGGGGATGGTGAGCAGTTATTGAGCAGGTATGAGTTGATGCGCATGGGATAGCTGGGTTGAGTCGCCATGAGATGTTTAGAAGTCTTCCGCTGTGTCATAAACATTCTTTTACCTTATTTTGGTTTAGTACTTTTGGAACAGTTGTATCTTCTTTATTAGTTTTGGGATTTGGACTTGTATCACTTTAAACTAATTTATTAAAGTATGTTTCTTTTTTGTCTATTTGATATACATTGCCTCGGATAACCAAGATAGTAGCACTTCCATGCTTTAAGTGGTTCTGGTAAGACACTTGGGGTATGAGGCTGTTACAAAGTGGTATCAGAGCGACAATTTTGGAACCTGTAACTAATGAACCCAATGAACTTAGGGAGTCAAAATAAAATGAACCCGGGTAGGAGTTGCTAGGAGCTAATGCAAAGACTTGGGAGACGTCCTAAAGTCGTGATCTCGCCCTACAACTTTGAACCGGTCACTATGGGGTGTGTCTTGGGATCATTATGTGTTTATCTAATTATGTTGCACGTCTATATAGAAATGTGTTGTGTGAATTGGTGGATGAATGCATGTGGAGGATGGGGGATGTTGTGGTGAAAGATGATGAGTAATATGAGTATATATGTTGATTGAATAACGGAATTGCATGATAGATGATTTCTAATGTGGCTTATTAGTAACATGTGAAATAGGATGTTGTTTATTATATATCCACGTATGTTTATCGATTTATATATATATATATATATATATATATATATGTAGTTGTTGGTTGGAAAGTAGTCGAGTTGAGCATGCGGGTAGTATACGAGTCTGCATAACTCGATCGAGTGGGGGCACTCGATCGAGTAGGTGAGGGACTCGATCGAGTGGGTGTGACTCGATCGAGTGGGGTGTATATCGTTTCTAGAAAGTATGCTGTTTTTGGGCACTCGGTCGAGTAGGATACGGGACTCGATCGAGCTGGGTCAACTCGATCGAGTAAGTAGTGGGCTCGATCGAGTGAGATTTTGATGCATTCTGGTCAGATTCTGGAGTCGAGGCACTCGATCGAGTAAGTGGGCAACTTGTTCGAGTGACCTTAACTCGATTGAGTAGGTTGTGTTGCTCGATCGAGTAGGTTATGCACAGGTCATATACGTGTTTGAGTTGTGGGATGTGTGTTTATGTTTATCTTTTCTCTCATGTAGTTCAAAGATGCCGCCAAAGAGAAATGCGCTGTATGCTAGGGCTGAGATGATGAGTATTGATGAGATAGTTAAGATGCTAGATCATCAAGATGCGGTTACAGAAGCTCTAAAGAAGTTTGGGAAAGATAAAGAGGCTGGGTTGGATTTCGCTAAGATGAGCATCAACATCGCTCGGTTCAACCCAAAAGAGTACATGGGTACATGTGCGCCAATTTTGCTTGATAATTGGCATAGAGAGATGGAGAATATACTTAATGTGGTTCATTACCCTGAGGACTTTAGGGTGGAATAAGCTGCGTTCTAACTGAGGGATGCGGCCGGAGAATGGTAGGATAAGGTTAGAGGGAGTGCTTTGGACCTCTATATGAAACAGGGGATGTCTGCTATACCTTGAAGTAAGTTCAAGAAAGCTATGCGACGAGAGTTTGTGCCGGAACATGTGCGTAGTAAGTTGAGAGAGGAGTTTGATGATTTCAAAATGACTCCGGATATGACGGTGGCTGAGTACTATCACAAGTTCAATGAGAAGTCTAGGTACGTTGAGGATTTGGGGCTGAGTCAGGAGAACTTAGCGTTGAGGTTTGAGAAGGGTTTGACACCTAGGATCATGGAAAAGCTGCCTGTAGGAGTCCTTACAGATGTTAAGGAAGTGTATGAGTGAGCCGAGAGAGCTGAGAGGTTCGTCGATATGGCCAAGGAGAATAGGAAGAGAGGTTATGAGAAGAGGAAGGCTGAGACTGAGGGTGGTGGTCAGTCTAGTTACAAGAGGGGCGACCATAACCAGGCAAGGGCTTATTCGTCGGGATCGTGTTGGAGCTTGTGTCCTCCACAAATTAGTGTGATAACATTTGTAAATCTCTTACAGGTTCACAAAGGTATACTTCGTATATTTAATCAGTTGGTTAACGATTACCTAATAACGGTTGGCTTGCTAGAAAGTTTGACGTTATTATCATACAGATGGCGGTGATCAACTGGTCCCTAAAGGTCACACCTATAGGATGTGTTTGAGAGATGTGATTATAGAAATATGATCACATTGATGCCTAATATGACTAAACAGTTAGTCAATGTGTTGATGAGACAATTATTTAATGAAGATTAAATAATATTAGTTGAGATGAATTAACTGTCAATTCGTAAATTGAATATAATAAGTTATATTTAATTAAATGTATGTAGTGTTAGCTTGGACGAATTAATCTGTTAATTCGTAATTAAATATAATCGGTTATATTTAATATCAACAAGATGAATGTGTCATAGTGGTAATACTGAGGGTACTCAAACCAAGAGGTCATGGGTTCGATCCTCACTAGATGACAATTTACACATTTTATACATTTTTGGAATAACCGAAAAAAAGAGAAATTAACTCTCTTAATTTCGGTATATGGGCCGAAAATTTGGAAGGAAAATATCTACCCTATTACACTTTATACTCGGTTTTATAAGGGATGGTAGATCATTATTTTTCGAACCTAATTTTAACCTAGTTTTGCTCATCATTTCTCTCATCAGAAAATCACACAAAAACCCTAACATTTACAGAAAATTGGGGATCTCATTCTAGCAATTTTGAGGGGTATTTCTCGGAGCATCTTGGGTGCAACTGATAGGAGAATATCATTGTGATATTGTTCATAGGCCGAATTAGCTAGGACCGAAGGTTATTTCTAATTCTCTTTACCCTTTTGTTTATGTAATTTAATTTTATGACCAGCATTCATCACTTTATAATTCGTTATAATCTTTAAAAATAAAGGGATGCATACAGATAAATCCCACAAGTGGTATCAGAGCTAAGGCCACGAATTTTAATTTTGATGATTTTCATAAAATTGTTTGTAAACAATAATTAGGGTTTGCGAAAAAAAAGGTAATTGGCTGGATTTTTTTTAGCCGTGGAATTTTTTTTTCGTTTCCGTTACTGTTCACGGATGAACAGTACTTTTTTTTTTTTAAAAAAAAAATATTTTCTGTTTCTCCTGAAAAACCGATTAAAGTTTTTTACGGCTGTTTTTGTTTATGCCGATTTGAAAAGCATCCGAGAAAAGAATTTTTTTTTCCTGTTACTGTTCACGTGGTTACTATCCACAGTGGCCAGAATAAAAAAAAAAATTTTTTGTTTTGTTATGGTTTTTACAGAAAAACCGCAAGAAGATAGAAATAAAAACGGGATGTTTTTGTTGTTTTGTCTATCCAGCCGAGAGAAAAGTAAAAAAAAAAAATTTTTTTTTTGGTTTCTGTTACTGTTCACGTGCTGGACAGATTTAAAAAAAAAAAATTCTTTTGTTTTTTTTCGGTTTTAGCTGTAAAATCGAGAAAAGTTTTTTTGGGTTGTTTCGGTTTTTACCGAGATAAATTTTAAAGAAACTTTTTTTGGGTTTGTTGTGGCCAATTAATTATTATGAAGCGGTTCATAATTCATGGATACCTAATCATTTTAAAGCAGTTTAAAATTTTGACGAATTAAATTCATATTACAAGTTTAATATGAATTAAGATTGAAATTAATGTGATTAATTGAGGAATTATCACTTAATTTGATAATTTAAATGGGTGGTTTGGATAAAATTAATCTACATAATTAAAGAATTATGTCTTGCATGTTTAATTTTTTTTAGTTGATGCATTTTATTTTAGTTGAATGAATCGATTGAATGAATATAATTTACGTATTTTTGCAATCAGTTGTAATTTGTAATACTTAGTGTGACCTTAGTCAAATTATGTTTTCTTAATGAAGGAAACATAATTTTTTATGTAGTTATGAGATCTCGAATCTCCTTTATTTTTTCTTTAGTTTTGGGTTTTGAAATTAGAATGTAATAAATAGGTTTATTATGTAATTTTATTTATTGTAATTTTCAAAGAAGACTAAAGATGGAGATTGGAGCTCACTCCCGCTACATGGATCAAGATGGAATATCAAGACAAGCTTCTCGGGTCCAAGGATGGATTCCAAACTTGTATTTATGTTCATTTTGATAGGATATGCCACACTAGGACTTTATTATTGTTTTTACGTTTTACTATTCTTATTGTTTTTCATTCACATGCTAGTTAATGCATCCTATTCCGCCTAAACCAAACCACCTACTACTAAAATGCATGAAAATTGACTCATATAGATTGTATGTTAGTTTTCATGAACATACAGATGTCACATACTTATTAAGCCATCACCTTAGTTTATTCATTCACGCATGCTTGATATTAGTTCACTTAAAATGAATTAAAATAAAGTTGATGGGATCTTCCTCTAAAACGGAAATTGAGATTAGTCTTTATAAGGGCAAACAACTATGAATCCCTTCTTCGTCGGTAGGCATAATATGACCCCTTCTATGTTGGGTAAGTAGTTTGTGTTGACTTAGTTTATCTCAACATTATAGTCCGAAGAGTTTCTCGTGATTATAATGGACTAAATATAGAATTTACAGAAATTTATCGACCAAGAATTCTAAAGGTAGAATTAGCCAAGAGGTGGGCTTATCAATTTACAGAAATTGAGTCTTGGGATCATTTATATAATTCTTGAGGAAGGTCAATTGTATAAATGCATGAGTCTTCGCGTTATAACAGTATTGCATTAGACTTAAAAATCAAATCGATGCATATGCTTATTATTATTATTCAATTTTCTTTTCGCAGTGTAGAACACGTTAATTTTACTGTTACAACAAATGGCTGGAAATAACGAAATCCCGATGCCAAGTGCCACACTTGATCGCGCGTCCTAGCTGAAAGTTTTTATGGACAACATGAATCAGTTCACACGTCTGAAAAAATGACGGGTCCAACTTTGCGGACTGGGAGGCAGCACTACGGAATGCTGCCATTGCTGACGATAAGCTCAAGTACTTAACTGAGCCAATACCGGTCAACCCAGGCCCCAATGCAGGAGTCAACGAGTCACTCGCTTATAGTGACTTCGTTATGGAAGCGGGTGCGATAAAGAACGTACTCATCTTTGCAATGGAAACCAATTTGCAGAGACGCTTCATTGCTCAGGGTGCAAACAAGATTTTCACCACGCTCACTAACGAATTCTCAAAGGCACCGAGAATCGTTACTTATGAGCATACCTGTCGCTTCTTTGATGCGAAACTCCAAAATGGCCAACCGGTTAGCCCACACATTCTTAACATGATTGAGAATGTCGAGAAATTGGAGGCACTTAATTGCAAAATCAGTGAGAGTATTGTCATTGACCGAATGCTTCATTCTCTTCATGATTGTTTTGCCCTTTCAGGGCGAACTACTACATGAATGACTTGAAAAAGAGTCCTCATAAGATACGCTCCCTTCTTGTACAGACCGAGAAGGATATGAAATTGAGTGGGAGCATGAAGCAGGATGTTCTCATGATTTCCAATAAAAGTAAAGGTAAGGGCAAGGCTCATGGCGACCTAGCTGTAGGTAAGCCAAAGTTCAAGAAGCCAGGAAACGTTAAGAGTGGGCATGGTGAGACTAGTGGCTCACAGGGCAAGACAAAGAGCAAGGGCGGTGACATTGAGTGCCACCATTGTCACAAGATTGGACATTGGAGGAGGAACTGTCCCGTGTACCGTGAGGTCATCAAAGCAGGCCGCGTCGTTCCTGTTGGTATGTCATCTTATATTCATATGATTGAGATTAACCATACAAGTTTCGGAACTTGGGTACTTGATACTGGTTGTGGTTCTCATCTGTGTAATTATTTGCAGGACCTAAAGAACATCATGCCTCTCGAAAAGGGTGATGTGGACCTGCGAGTCGGGAATGGAGCACGAGTTGCTGCAGTCTCGAAGGGAACATACGTAATCCAACTCCCTAGTGGTTTTGAGTTATTTTTATAACTGTTACTATGTACCCAGTTTATCTAAGAACATGATTTCAGTTTTCGTACTTGCTAAAGACGGTTTTGCATTTTCAATAAAGGATAATAGCTATATTTTCTTTTTATGAAATGATTTATGGCAAAGCAGTTTCCATGAATGGAATTTACATCTTAGATCAAACCACGGAAGTATTACACGTGAATAATAAGAAATTAAAGGTTGGTGACAAAGATCAAACCTATCTATGGCATTGTCGAATGGGACATATAAATGAGAAACGCGTGAAGAAACTCGTCGATAATGGGACTATTCCCGCATTCGATTTTTTTCTACATATGGCACGTGTGAATCATGTCTCATTGGCAAGATGACTCGAATTTCCTTCAAAGGTGTAGGAATGCACGCTAGTGACCTATTAGGACTCATACATACTGATGTTTGTGGACTTATATCAATTACCGCTAGAGATGGCTATAGATATTTTATCACTTTCACGGACGATTTGAGTTGATACGGATATGTCTACTTAATGAAGCATAAAAGTGAGTCCTTTGAGAAATTCAAGGAATACCAGAACAGGGTTGAAAACCAACTGAGTAGAAAGGTTAAAGCACTCCGTTCAGATCGGGGTGGCGAATATCTTTCAAATGAGTTTGATCAACACATTAAAGACTGTGGAATCGTTTTGCAGTTAACTCCACCTGGAACACCTCAATTAAATGGTGTGTCCGAACGGAGAAATCGAGCCTTACTTGATATGGTTCGATCCATGATGAGTCTGAAAGAAATGTAGATCTTTATACATACTAACATACTCATATATGTTGAAATTAATTTGTCATAAAATTAAATACGGATTTTATGCATGCAAACAATATAATAAAATAGAGAAGAAATCATATCCTTACAATGGTATTTCGGTTTAATGGGGCACAAAAGAAATCTCCTTTTCTTTTGTTCTTGAGCTTTCCTTTAATGGAAGAACAAGATCCAAGTGTTCTCTCCTTAGGAATAATACCCAAAGCTAACTCTTAATCTAATTAATATTATTTGAGCTAGTATAATATTAATCTAGTGAAAAATTGAACCAAAAATGTTTGGTTTTTACTCTCTAAAACCGGGTAGGAGTAGTAAGTAGGAAGAGTATTATTTTTATCTCTCTAAAAATAATATGTTGTGAAGTGAATGAATAAAATTATTACCAAAAACATGCATATAGAGAATGATAATAATTTAAGCAAAAACACCCTTGTTCTATCCAAGGGAAAACCGGTTGGGTGGAAGAGGAAGGCCAATGCATGGGCTAGGTGCTCTTCCACAAGAAGCACTAGGTATGCATGCCTAGTGTAAAAAGAATGATTACATCTTCCATTCCACTAATTAACATTATAAGAATATGTTAATTAAGTCCAATATTTCGGTCCAAATGGATAATATGAAATCCATTTTATTTTTGTCAATTGTCAATATGTCACATGTCATATGTAACATAAATTTGTTATGTATTTTTAACATATTAAAAATCAACGTATTAATAAAAATACGTCATATACAAAAATCGACATAGTAATTCATAATTACTTGTACCAAAATATTTTACCGTTTATAAATCGCATTTATAATAATTCATTCAAATCCAATTGTTTCTTTAAACAATAATTTCATCCGAGTAATGATACAATTCGATTACTCAAACCGCATCTCATTTAATCACATTTCAATTTGATGCGTAAATTTTACTTCCAAAATCGTCCGTCAATTTTTCAAGTAATTTAATTAACTCGTAACATTATACGATTAATTAAATGATCAATTAAGAGTATTGCCCTATAGGTATGACCTAGGGGGTCAACTGATCACCATCGTCACACGATAGTAATGTCAAACTCTAGTCAGCCAATCATTACCGATATATGTTGACCAGTTGACAGTAACAAAATTACTTCCCAATTGTATTCTTTAAAATGAGATTTAATAATGATATTTAAATCACATGATCGCACTATTGTTGAGGACACATTTCCCAACAATCTCCCACTTGTCCTCGACAAGTGTGCGTCACCAATTCTCTTGTCCTATTACTATCTCCCACTCAATGCAAGGTGTCTTGCAGGTCGTACTTGCAAGTGATCATATCGAGAGTGGTTTCCTCGATCTGGAGAATAACTGATTGACCGGACTTATCTATCATAGATACTTTCCGAGCGTGGCCACGCATTTCCAGTTCATTACTCCTCGAGTGGCCTTGAGATATTGTTATAACCCTGACTAGGGGTGGACAATTCCTATCGCACTCATTCCCTTCGACTAGCCACAGCCATCATAACCCAAAATATGCCCATTTGACCCCATTTACGAAGGTCGTAGTAACACAAATCAAAGTTATTCTGAAATCGTGCCATCTTAGGCGAATAGTCTTTAGTCAAAAGAATCGACTCATTAGAATACTATAGTAGCTCTCGCCACGACCAGGCTATATAAATTTGCCGAACTCTATAAGCGGTCATAAGGCCCGACAAAGTGTTCCTAACATCTGCCTATGTGATCGACTAGTCATCTCACATGACTCTATGGCACTTGAACTTGCCATCAATCGCCTCACACTCTAGTCACTTCGAGACGTCACCTCATACAAGTGACTATGGGCAAATACTATGTTAATCCGTGTTCACTTTAACGGGGTTCAATTGTCTCTACAACCCGTTTGGATGTAACAAAGTATAAATTAAAGATAAAAGACAAATGTGATTATGAACATGAACAAAAACAACACTTTTATTTTATTTCAAAATCTAACAAAAACTTGGTACACGTTTAAGTCCCATGGACGTAACATGTCCATCATGCTTAGCCTGCGATAAAGGCTTGGTGAGCGGATCGGCTATGTTGTCATCCGTCCCAACCTTACAAATCGCAATTTCCTTTCTTTCAATGAAATCTCTTATTACATGATACTTTATAAGTACATGTCTAGATCTATTACTAGACTTTGGCTCCTTAGCTAAGAAGATCGTCCCACTATTATCACAATAGAGAGTGATGGGATCATTGGCGGTAGGTACTTCTTTTAGACCTTCCGTGAATTGCCTGATCCAAACAAATTTTCTTAGCGACTTCGATCTTTGCGATGTACTCACCTCCGTTGTAGAATCCGCGATTCTGACTTCCTTGAAGCTTCTCCAGCTTACGGCACCACCATTGAGCATAAACACGAAACCAGCTTGTGATTTCAAGTCATCTCTATCTGTTTGAAAAATTGAGTCCGTGTATCCATTAACACGCAACTCAGTGTCACCTCCAAACACAAGGATAGAATCCTTAGTTCTTCTCAAGTACTTAAGGATGTTCTTGACAAAGAATCCAGTGACTCTCACCTGGATTTCCTTGATATCTACTCGTCATGCTCAAGGCATACGAGACATCAGGACGTGTGCATATCATGGCATACATGATTGATCCAACAGCGGAAGCATAAGGGATCAACTTCATGCGTTCAACATCATGGGGTTCGAAGGGACATTGAGTCTTGCTCAATATCGTCCCGGTTACCATAGGTACCAAACCCCTTTTGGATTTGTCCATGCTGAACCGTCGAAGAATCTTATCGACATAAGACTCTTGACTTAGTGCCAATATCCTCTTGGATCTATCTCTATAGATCCGGACACCTAATATGCGTTGTGCCTCTCCTAAATCCTTCATTTGAAAGTGGTTACCTAACCACTTCTTAACAGAAGACAACATTGGAATATCATTTCCAATGAGTAGTATGTCATCGACATACAAGATTAGGAACACAACATTGCTCCCACTGAATTTCATGTATAAACATGGTTCCTCAACACTTCGAGTGAAACCATTTTCCTTTATCACATGATTGAATCGATGATTCCAACTTCTAGATGCTTGCTTAACACCATAAATGGATCTCTTAAGCTTTCACACTTTGTTAGCATTTTTAGAATCAACAAAACCTTCGGGTTGTATCATGTACACCTCCTCTTCTAAATGCCCATTTAGAAAAGCGGTTTTGACATCCATTTGCCATATTTCATAATCATGAAATGCGGCGATCGCTAACAAAATCCGTATGGATCTTAGCATGGCTACGGGGGCGAAGGTCTCATCATAATGGAGACCTTGGACTTGGGTAAATCCCTTTGCCACTAGCCTAGCTTTGTAGACATCGTCATGTCCTTCTATGCCATTTTTGACCTTGAATATCCATTTGCATTGGAGGGGTCTTGCCCCTTTAGGCAAATCTACCAAGTCCCAAACTTGGTTTTCATGCATAGAATCCATTTCGGACTTCATGGCTTCAAGCCATAAGGAGGAATTTGGACTAGAGATTGCGGCCTTGTAGGTGGCGGGCTCATCACTTTCCATAAGCAATACATCGAGTGTTCCATCTTCCTCGATAAGTCCCACATATCGATCGGGATGGCGAATTACTCGGCCCGTCCTTCTTAGTGGAGGAGGTACAACCGCGTTAGACGACGAAGGAACATCTTCTTGCGTCTCTTCCTCGGTTTGTGGCTCTTGAACTTCGTCAAGTTCAAAATTTCTCCCACTCTGTCTCTTAGAAATAATTTGACTTTCTAAGAAGATAGCCTCGCTAGACACAAACACTTTGTTTTCTTGAGGTTTGTAGAAGTAGTATCCTCGACAATGCGAGGGGTAACCTACAAAGGTGTATTTTTCGGATCTTGGGGCAAGCTTATTGTCGGCTTTAGTATTGACGTAAGCATCACATCCCCAAATCCTCATATAGGATATATTGGGAACCTTTCCCGTCCACATCTCATATGGAGTCTTTTCGGTGGATTTAGTGGGACTATTGTTCAAAGATCTAATTGCGGTTTGAATCGCAAATCCCCAAAATGAGTTCGGTAACTCGGTTTGACTCATCATGGATCGAACCATATCAAGTAGGGTTCGATTCCTCCTTTCGGCAACACCATTGAGTTGTGGTGTTCCGGGTGGAGAAAGTTGTGATATAATACCACAACCTTTCAAGTGTGAATCAAATTCAAGGCTAAGGTATTCACCACCACGATCGGAACGTAGTGCTTTTACCTTTTTGTTCAATTGGTTCTCTACTTTGTTTTGAAATTCCTTGAATTTCTCAAACGCTTCACTCTTATGTTTCATTAAATAGACATGCCCATGTCTACTTAAGTCGTCGGTGAAGGTTATAAAGTAGTCATAATTACCACGAGCGGTGATACTCATTGGTCCACACACATCGGTGTGTATGAGTCCCAATAGTTCACTAGCTCGTGTCCCTTTACCACTAAAAGGATTACGAGTCATTTTTCCAAGTAGGCAATATTCGCATGTACCAAATGATTGATAATCAAATGGTGTAATCACATTAGTAGAAATTAATCTTTTGATGCGATTCTCGTTTATGTGACCTAATCGACAATGCCAAATGAACGCTTCACTTGGGTCACTTGTTTTGAGTTTCTTTGATTGAATGTTACAAATATCATTAGTCGGATTTGAGGTCTCTAAAATGTAAATGCCATTGATAGAGGAAGCTTGGCCTATAACCAAGTCGTTCCTAGAAATAGTACAACGATTGTTCTTAATGACAAAACAAAAACCGTCCACGTCTAGCATGGCGATTGAAATAATGTTTTTAGAGAGTGTAGGTACATAAAAACAATTATGCAAATACAACTCAAATCCATTTGGCAAAGCTAAAACATAAGTTCCCTTGGATTCGGCCGCTACCCGAGCTCCATTTCCAAGGCGTAGATCCACATCTTCCTTGCTAAGCCTCTCCACATCTCTTAAACCCTGTAAATGATTACAAAGGTGAGAACCACAACCGGTATCTAGTACCCATGTCGTAGTGGAAGTATAATTTATATCAATAACATAAATTTCTTTAGGAATTGTACCTTTTGGAGCAATGAGTCCTTCCCTTATATTTCGCAAATACATGGGACAATTCCTAAGCCAATGTCCCATGCCATAGCAATAATGGCACTCATCATTAACTTGCTTGAAGTTTTTGATTTTCTTTCCTTTCTTCTTAAACCTCTTGCCCTTTGAAGCAAGAACTTGATTGCTAGAGCTCCCACTAGCTTTGGCATCTTTATCTTCCAGAGACAAAGACCCTATAGATTGCATGAGGTAGTCTTCCTGAGACGGACTCACACGACGTCTAGTAGTAGTAGGTGGTTTAGAAGAAGTGATGAAGTTAAGGTTTCCATCCGAACCTATCCCGAAATGAAGTTCTCTAGTAGTATCGAAATTGTTGTTGGAGCAAACGTCGTCAAGAACATTGTGATATGACTCAATAGTTATCGGTGCGGTAGCATTTGGTGGATTCATTGTAAAGAACTACAAATATGGAGGAAAAGGAAATATTAACACTTGTCTTTTTAAATCATACTTGCAAATTAACAAGATATGAACATTTATATAGTGACCTCTACCCAACTATAATAAATGATTCCAAGATCCAAATTCATATTAACTTGGGCACGGTATGGCCGATGAAACCCTTATCAATATAACTTGGTGGATTAACGTTTTAATCGATTCTACTTTTAGAACTCTTGGTCGATAAAATTACTCTAATATTTATCTATAGCCCGGAACACATGCAACTACGGTCGCGAATACTTCCGTTGAGCTCAATCCAAATTTCGAATAAATGTGTCCATGATCCAAGTCCACATCAACTTGGGCACGGTATGGCCGATGAAACCCTCATTAACATGAACTCGGTGGATTAACATTCATCACCCACTTCCCCTACGTAACAAGGTTTGTACCCTGGTAGGGCCGAGTGCACTCCCTCGCGAAATAGGTTTTCATGGTTTCTACTATTTGGTAAGGCTATGTCTCAATTGTTTGTTTTAGCGAGAGGTCATGTCAATTTATTATCTATCACGTTTTAAGTGAACTAAAGCGGTGAACTACGATAATTCGAATTGACACGGTCGATAAACTCGATAAAATAAGGATGCATGTTTTAGTTATGGCGATTTAGCGATGCATGTGACATAAAATAAAATGCAAGCATAAAGATAAATAAATCCTAGTATGGCCTTTCCTAAAATAGAAAAACTATTTAACTATTACATATTCGGAAACCAACTCCATTGGTCCCTTGAACTTCGGTTGTGGCACGCATCTCGAGGTAACACCGTCTTTATGTATCGCCATCTTGAGGAAATCCGTCTTTGGGAACTCCGAGATAAATAAAATTACATAATAAATTACATAATTTCCTATTATACATTTGTAACTAAAATAAAATAAATCTATTAAATTACAAAACGGTGATACGAGATCACAATAAAAATTACAACCGAATCGATATTCCCATACATTTCGGGAAATACCAATTAAAATCTAAGGCCATACTAAGTAAAATTACATAATTCAAAATTACATAAATTAAAATTATGACAATCATAAAGAAAATGCAGCATTATAATATGTATGAACATGCTCAATTTTATGCTAAATCGCCTTTAATTAGCCAATATCGTATATTACTCGGTTTTTACGGATTTGCGTGATTTCAACATTTTATAATCAGAAAAATACATAAACTCATATTTATGCATAAGTTAATTACCCTAACCTCTTAGGACTCAAAATTTTAGTCTTCACTAATAATTTGACCATAATTAACCAATATTTTATAAAATTGTTCATAAATGGACCAAAAATTACAAAAATAAGCTCTTAAACTTCAAATAAATCACAAAATTTCAAATAAATTCAAAATTTGAAATTTAAACTTATGAACATTCTGGAAAAATTCCATGACACTCATAATGTTCAAAATCTTAGGTTAAAAATTTCGAAAATTTACCGGAAAAACAATGTTGCGGTTTATCGATTTTTAATAAAATAATCATAAAAACATGAAAAAATTATTTTCATTAACTTTTCAATTTTAGATCTGAAAAAGATAATAAAATGAAACATTAGACGTTTTTCCTAAGTCATAGATTATGTTTTATTAATTTTCCACTAATAATGTCACTATTTATGCTATTTTTCTTCAAAAATCCATAAATCATGCAAAAAGACTTCTTTATAGCCAATTATTTTACACACATATTATAAAATTTCATGTGACAACATATTAATTTTATATGACCAGATTCGAAATTTAACTCATATTAACCTATTTTTCACCTAAATCCGAATTTAATAATGAAAAAAAATCATTTTTCGAGCATAACAAGTCCAAAAATTATGAAAATTTACAGGTTATCTCAAAATAATATATGTGACAACATATCCAAAAACCAATTGAAAATTCGAAGTATAGCTAATTTTAGACCAAAAATGACATTTTTACTCATAAAATCATATTTAAATGCCATTATAGTGAAATATGAACAATAAAAATCCGTAAAATTAACCAAAATATCCTAAAACATTTTAGGACCAGAAATATTAACATGCATGGATTAATTTCGTGATATTTCATAATAACACAAATTTTACAAGTTTTATTTGTTATTCTTATAACTCGGAAAAAATTTTAACCGATTTGCATGCAAACAACCGTGGCTCTTGATACCGATTGAAAGAAATGTAGATCTTTATACATACTAACATACTCATATATGTTGAAATTAATTTGTCATAAAATTAAATACGGATTTTATGCATGCAAACAATATAATAAAATAGAGATGAAATCATATCCTTACAATGGTATTTCGGTTTAATGGGGCACAAAAGAAATCTCCTTTTCTTTTGTTCTTGAGCTTTCCTTTAATGGAAGAACAAGATCCAAGTGTAGGATCTCTCCTTAGGAATAATACCCAAAGCTAACTCTTAATCTAATTAATATTATTTGAGCTAGTATAATATTAATCTAGTGAAAAATTGAACCAAAAATGTTTGGTTTTTACTCTCTAAAACCGGGTAGGAGTAGTAAGTAGGAAGAGTATTATTTTTATCTCTCTAAAAATAATATGTTGTGAAGTGAATGAATAAAATTATTACCAAAAACATGCATATAGAGAATGATAATAATTTAAGCAAAAGCACCCTTGTTCTATCCAAGGGAAAACCGGTTGGGTGGAAGAGGAAGGCCAATGCATGGGCTAGGTGCTCTTCCACAAGAAGCACTAGGTATGCATGCCTAGTGTAAAAAGAATGATTACATCTTCCACTACACTAATTAACATTATAAGAATATGTTAATTAAGTCCAATATTTCGGTCCAAATGGATAATATGAAATCCATTTTATTTTTGTCAATTGTCAATATGTCACATGTCATATGTAACATAAATTTGTTATGTATTTTTAACATATTAAAAATCAACGTATTAATAAAAATACGTCATATACAAAAATCGACATAGTAATTCATAATTACTTGTACCAAAATATTTTACCGTTTATAAATCGCATTTATAATAATTCATTCAAATCCAATTGTTTCTTTAAACAATAATTTCATCCGAGTAATGATACAATTCGATTACTCAAACCGCATCTCATTTAATCACATTTCAATTTGATGCGTAAATTTTACTTCCAAAATCGTCCGTCAATTTTTCAAGTAATTTAATTAACTCGTAACATTATACGATTAATTAAATGATCAATTAAGAGTATTGCCCTATAGGTATGACCTAGGGGGTCAACTGATCACCACCGTCACACGACAGTAATGTCAAACTCTAGTCAGCCAATCATTACCGATATATGTTGACCAGTTGACAGTAACAAAATTACTTCCCAATTGTATTCTTTAAAATGAGATTTAATAATGATATTTAAATCACATGATCGCACTATTGTTGAGGACACATTTCCCAACAGAGTCACACGGTAGTGCCTGAATCATTATGGGGTTTTGCTCTTTTGTCAGCTGTTCTTATACTTAACCGAAGTCCGACTAAAGCTGTCGACAAGACTCTATATGAAATGTGGAAAGGAACGGTCCCTAACTTGTCCTTTATTCGGGTTTAGGGCTGCGGGGCTTATGTCAAGTGGAGACACTAGGATAAGCTCGGCCCGCGATCGGTCAAGACATACTTTATAGGTTATCCAAAAGGAACATTTGGTCATTACTTCTATTCGCCTACCGAACATCGAGTTTTTGTTGCGGCTAGTGCGACGTTCTTAGAGAAAGAATTTCTCGAGAACAAGACAAGTAATAGAACCTTCGAGCTGTCGGAGATTCCAGAACCAACAACCGGGGAACAGATAGAGGAAGTTGTTCCTCCAACTGATGATACGGTTAATATTCCTGAGGAATCTAGGAGGTCGGGCAGAGTCTCTAATCCTCCGGACAGATACATTGGTATGGTCGAGGAGAATGACGTTTTACTCCTGGAGAGTAATGAACCCGCTACCTATAAAGGTGCCATGACCTGTTCCGACTCAAAACTATGGCTCGAAGCCATGCAATCCGAGATGGACTCCATGTATGAGAATGATGTATGGAATCTAGTTGATTTACCTAATAAGGTAAAACTTCTATAGTGCAAATGGCTTTACAAAATAAAGCGTTCTGTAGACGCGCAACCAGATACCTATAAGGCACGACTAGTGGCAAAAGGTTTCACTCAAGTGCACGGATTGCAATATGATGAGATTTTTGCACCTGTAGTCATGTTACGTTCCATTCGGACAATCTTAGCGATTGCCGCCTTTCATGAGTATGAAATTTAGCAAATGGATGTAAAAACCACCTTCTTAAACGGTTATTTGGAGGAAGATTTGTACATGGTGCAACCCGAAGGTTTCATAAATCCTGAACATCCTAAGAAAGTATGCAAGCTTAAGCGTTCCATTTATGGACTTAAGCAAGCTTCTCGGAGTTGGAATCATCGTTTCGACCAGGTGATAAAAGAGTATGGTTTTACTCGATCGGTCGAGGAACCATGCTTATATACCAAGTCGAGTGGGAGTAAGATTGTATTCTTGATATTGTATGTCGATGACATACTCTTGATTGGGAATGACATTCCTCTCCTATCTTCGGTTGAAGGATGGTTGAAGAACCATTTCCAGATGAAAGATCTGGGTGAGGCATAACGCATTTTGGGAATCCGTATCTACCGAGATAGATCACGATGGACGTTATCACTTAGTCAGGAGTCTTATTTGGATACGATTCTTGAGAGGTTCAGCATGACCAACTCCAAGAAGAGGAACCTTCCAATGACGTCTGGGATGCAGTTGAGCAAGTCTCAGTCACCCACGACGCCTGAAGGGATTGAGCGCATGCGTCGTGTTCCTTATGCATCTGCAATAGGATCAATCATGTATGCCATGATATGCACATGTCCAGACGTGGCATATGCATTGAGTATGACGAGTCGGTACCAAAAGAATCCAGGTGAAACACATTGGATAACTGTTAAAAATATCCTCAAGTACCTATGGAGGACTAAGGATAGGGTATTGACTTATGGAGGAGATACTAAGCTATGCGCAATCGGTTACGCAGATGCTAGCTTCCAAACGGATCGAGATGATTAGAAATCTCAGTCTAGATTCGTTGTTACTCTTAATGGTGCTGCGGTCAGCTGGAATAGTTCCAAACAGGAAGTTGTAGCAGATTCTAATACTGAGCCATTCAAATATGATAAGCATTGAGGGCACGTTATTTCCATGAGAATTAAACGTGTACCTGAGTTAGAGTAGTTTATTATGAATTCGATACGTTATCTTTTTCATAAACTATTTATAACTTCATCGTTTTTATAATATTTTGTTTTTCATATGGATTGTACTGACAACATTGAACGCCACAAAGTGAACTGAATTACATTATATTTGTTTTGGTCCGTAATCGCCAATGTGAGCTGATAACTCCGGCTATTATATTGTGCAGTCGATTGATGGTGGGTTCAACGAGCCATAAGTCAAGCGGTTGACTGATCGATCACAGATGCGAGATTACAACGATTCCTTGTAGGACAACTTTTTGTGACAACGTAATGGAGTCCTAAATGTTTAAAAACATTCGGTGCCAGGTCGTGGATAGGACATCTATTGTGTTCCTAGAGTCGATTCTTTTGACTATCGACTGTCTCTTGAGATTAAGGCAGTTTTTGGGTGACTTTGGTTTCTTTCTCACGGTTTTGCCGAATCGGAGGCTAATTAGATTTTTTCTGGGTCATTTCATACTGTGCTTACATCTGCAGGATTCGAGTTGAGGAAAATATCCAACCCTTATCAGGTTTAGTTATTTCTCAGGGCCACTCGAGGAGTTGTAACTGAAATGCATGGCCATGCTCGAATGTTGATTCGTTTATCAGTTAAGTTACTCTCTAGTCGGGGAAACCACTCTTGATATTGATCGCTTGTAAAATATGACCTTTGTGAATGCGGATTTGCAAATTGTTTTACATTGAGCGGGAGAAATTTTAGGATATGAGAATCGGTTATCGCACATACACTTGTGAGGACAAGTGGGAGTTTGTTGGAGCTTGTGTCCTCCACAAATTAGTGTGATAACATTTGTAAATCTCTTACAGGTTCACAAGGGTATACTTCGTATATTTAATCAGTTGGTTAACGATTACCTAATAACGGTTGGCTTGCTAGAAAGTTTGACGTTATTATCATACAGATGGCGGTGATCAACTGGTCCCTAAAGGTCACACCTATAGGATGAGTTTGAGAGATGTGATTATAGAAATATGATCACATTGATGCCTAATATGACTAAACAGTTAGTCAATGGGTTGATGAGACAATTATTTAATGAAGATTAAATAATATTAGTTGAGACAAATTAATCAATTAATTCGTAAATTGAATATAATAAGTTATATTAAATGTATGTAATGTTAGCTTGGACGAATTAATCTGTTAATTCGTAATTAAATGTAATCGGTTATATTTAATATCAACAAGATGAATGTGTCATAGTGGTAATACTGAGGGTACTCAAACCAAGAGGTCATGGGTTCGATCCTCACTAGATGACAATTTACACATTTTCTACATTTTTGGAATAACCGAAAAAAAGAGAAATTAACTCTCTTAATTTCGGTATATGGGCCGAAAATTTGGAAGGAAAATATCTACCCTATTACACCTTATACTCGATTTTATAAGGGATGGTAGATCATTATTTTTCGAACCTAATTTTAACCTAGTTTTGCTCATCATTTCTCTCATCAGAAAATCACACAAAAACCCTAATATTTACAGAAAATTGGGGATCTCATTCTAGCAATTTTGAGGGGTATTTCTCGGAGCATCCTGGGTGCAACTGATAGGAGAATATCATTGTGATATTGTTCATAGGCCGAATTAGCTAGGACCGAAAGTTATTTCTAATTCTCTTTACCCTTTTGTTTATGTAATTTAATTTTATGACTAGCATTCATCACTTTATAATTCGTTATAATCCTTAAAAATAAAGGGATGCATACAGATAAATCCCACAGATCAGACTTTAGTGGTGGAGCTTCTTTTGGGCGTGGCAGCTGTAGTGGTAGTAGAAGTTGGGGAATATCTTCCTTTAACTGTGGCGGTATGGGCCACAAGAAACATGAGTGCACCAGTGCTGTGGGCAGGGGATTCCATAGACCATCACAGGGGAGTTTTTCTCAGGGTCCATCTCAGAGTTATGCTAGTAACCTGTCGGCTGGGTCATGGAATAATCAGGGTGGACAGAGTAACATCAACGGTGGGGCTAACCGCAATGGCGGTAATTCATATCAAACACCAGCAATGAATAATAACCGGCAGTCGGCTGCTAAGCCGTCTACTTCTGCTAGTACTGTCCAAGATGGTGGATAGAAGACCAGTGGCAAGCTTTTCATGATGGAGAAGAAAGTAGATGAGGATGATGCTCATATAATCACGGGTACTTTTCTTGTTAATGGTGTCTTTACCTTTGTTTTTTTTGATTCCGGGGCATCACAGTCTTTTGTATCGTTGGGTCATGCTAAGCTTCTGGGTTTGAGAGAGTTTGAGTCTGTAAAAGGGGAAGTTTTTATACCATCAGGTGAGTCTGTATCCTGTGGGAGGTTCTAAAAGGGTGTGTCTATGATAGTTGGGCAGGTTGACCTACCAGTGGACTTGTTAGAGTTTCCTATGGATGGTTTTGAAATGATAGTTGGCATAGATTAGTTGGGTGTATAAAGCGAGAATAGACTATCACCAAAAGAGAGTCTCTTTGAGAGGTCCTAAGGGAGTTAGTGTGTCTTATCGTGGGTTTGTTGTCAAACCCAAAGTCAAAGTGATTGCAGCGGTGACATTGAAGTCTTATCTGAGGAAGGGGTGTCCGTTGATGCTATGCCATGTGAGAGACCATAGTATGGTGAGTTCGACAATTGATCAGATACCAGTGGTGGGAGAGTTCCCAGATGTCTTTCCGAAGGAGATACCAGGTCTACCAACAAAGAGAAAGATAGATTTCAGTGTGGAGCTGAAACCAGGGACGAGACCAATCTCTAAGGCCCCGTACCGCATGGGTCCTAAGGCGTTGGAGGAGCTGAAGAAACAGATGGATGATTTGATTGATAAGGGATACACTAAACCTAGTGTATCACCATGGGGAGCACCAGTTCTGTTCGTGAAAAAGAAAGATGGGAGTTTGAGGTTCTGCTAATACTTACAATACTCTTACCCATCATTCAAGATTTAAACCAATAGTATTCATTCAATGACTTACCACTCATAAGCTTATACATGTACCTCTCTACTTGACTCAAATCCACATTACTTACTCAATTTTACCTCAATTCCAGTAAAACACTTGTTTCCCATTCACAACCCTCAAGATGTCACACTCACTCATCGCACATTATTAGCATTTTTCTCCTTATCCTAATGAGCTCGCCAATTCACTCCCGTCTCACATCCTCTCAATCACAAGTCTATACGTCCTTACTCATCAAAATCATACAATTCGCAAGGTAAGCTAAGCATTGACTCATTCATAAACAAAATAACACAGTATCAACAAAATTGCAACACTATGAAGCAAGGAAGGCTTATTCAAATATGAAAATGTAAAATTTAATCATATACCCCATGGTATAAAAAAAAAACAAAATTGGCAAAAATTTAAGATGAGATTCGGTAGATACCTCATTTCTACACCTCCCGCCAACCACCCTGTGATGATTGGGCCGCATGTCTGATATGCGGAACGATTTTATGACTGTCCATAAGTTCATCGACAGGTGATAGCTCAAATACTCGAATCAACCCCTGGGTCATCATCTACGCACCGATACAGTCGTTTTGACAGTAATTAGAGTTCATTTGGTGCCCGGGTCAAAAACCACTTCATTTTATAAAAACCGTTTAAATGCCGAGTCGGAATGTTCTGGAATGTTCTGGAATTCTTTGGATATTTATTCCTAATTAAAATTAATATTTTAAGTAAATATCTACCGTATATTGTGTTTTATGGAATAAGGAAGTGTATATCTACCGAAAATCCATAATAAAGCGCGAAAATCTTTCTTGATGAGGAGGAAACCTCTAGGGAAATGACGCGGCAGGTGTTGTGCCTCTTTCAAGAATCGTAGTGATTGTTGCGCCTCTTCTCCAGCCCTCTTTTCACACTTTTCAGAATATTTCCGTGATTTGTTTCCAAATCTGTGTCATTCCTAAACTCTTCCATATGTTTCGTATTAATTGAGGCCTTCGGCCTCCATATTTGGCAGGCGAGTGTTCCGCCCCCCCTCTCTCTCTCTCTGTCTCTCTGTCTCTCTGTCTCTCTCTCTCTCTCTCTCTCTCTCTCTCTCTCTGCATTCTAGACTACGCTATTACTTTCGACGCCTACGTGCTTGATCAATCGACCATGTAAGCTCAGATCATTCTGAGTACTAGTCACGTTGCATAGACCGACCAATTTGACCAACTCCACCTTTGATCAACCTAATCAATTTGCTAAATCCTCTAACGAGGGCACTTTCCACGCATATTCGAGTCGAGCAATCACTAAACGATAACTTTAGTCAATCTCGTTTCGTCAAACATGTAAGTCTGAGGGTGTAAATCCCATTTTATTATTGTACTTTTATTTTGTATCAATTAATGTAGATCTATATCAAAAGCACGTTCGAAAACCGATTTAAAATGTACTATCTTTTAAAACCATTTTTTTTACAAAACAGCAGAGGTTAGACGTCGAGAAGAAACGCAACAGTAGTTGCGCCTCTTCCAGAGGTTGCTTGCTTCTCCTGCTCTTCTTCTTCCTCAACTTCTTGCAACTTTCTATTTTTCTTATTCTTTCGCTGTTCTTTCGTTCTTTTTGTTGTTTCAGTATTTTTAACAATTCTTTTTTTAATTACAATATTTAATTCGTCCTTAACACCGAGTAATTCAATGCTTGCAGGTTTTCGCCTTTTTAATTCAAATCGATTCTTCGGGGTTTCGACTTGTTCATGTCGAGGTTCTGGAATCCTAATTAGATACATAAGTTTTCTTTCGAATCTTATTTGTCTGGTTTCGTCTTAATTTAATCTCAAGTTTCGCTTTTTTTTTGTGTTTCCGACACGAGTTAAATCATGTAAACCGCTGTAATTTCTCATTTTAATTTGTTTTATGACCTGCCCAGATGCATATAATCGGTTAAAACACTTCAATTGGAGTCTAATATCGATAATTCATCCTAAACTTACCAACGAACGATAACAGTGTTGCGGTTCTGACTTCACAGCCAAAACCCAGCTCTAGAACAGACGCAGGAAGTGCTGCGCCTCTTCCAGAGGACGCAGCAGATGCTGCGCCTGTTCTGGGTTGGCTTGTCTCTGATCTCTTTCTCGCTTTGACGTAGCTCCTAATTACGGTTTAAATCAACTATTATTCGTATTATCAACTCTAATCTGACATATTTTCGTATTTTAATTCCAATTTCATTTTTCTTTTATTTTGTCCTTTGAAATCCCGTCTTTGAGTGTGCTTTTGACGTAGATCAAATAAACCTTGTAATATTTGTAATTTTAATTATTCGTTTATCGTAATTATTATTATAATGTATGATTTAATTGTATGGCATTCACATGTATTGAATCTAACATCTACTTCGACCAAATTGTTTGCTAAAACACGTGTTAACCGACATAGTCTAATTTCACATGCTATGATTAATCTATGTTTGTTGCATTGTATGCATTTCATCGACGACATATCAAATATGAACAATTTCCCTAATCATTAGTAGAGGCCACTATCGAGGCGTGCGGGATTAGATGTTTCAAATAAAGAGCTTCCTAATACGTACCCTCACCCCTTACTCCATTTATCTCTGGACATCCGTGTCCATTGGCATCTCGAGAGTCATTCTAGACATGGAATGCTAAGGGTAACGAATTTATTAGTGTTCATGTCACTACTTTGTGTCTTGACATGAGATGCGGTATTTCAACGGTTTCCAATTTTTCCACAATAAATTGGTGGCGACTCCACAAATGCAGGCTTATTCAACCTTTCATTGGTTTCAATGCCTCACCAATCGGTAACGGCCCATGACGTGCTTTGGCAAACCAAGGTTCCGTGGGAGAAGTGTCTCCGCCTTGAAATAAACGTGCGGGTGACCCATGTCCACAGTTTGGCGACTCCATTGGGGATGATACACTTACGTGTTACCCAGGGTTAAACTTGAACATGGTTAGGGAATAGTTTACACGAGACAGTTGTCGATTTTCATTACTCGACCTTGTTAGGTCGTTTCATTTGGTCTTCCTAGGCCCTAAACCAATCCATTCGACTAGTCGTCCCGTCCGGACGGTCCAAATTCCTATCCGGGCCTAAAGATGGATAGCGATTGACGTCAACCATACTGCGGTACATACTCATGTTTGTATCGAGAGCTTTCATGACCTTACTCATGTTTGGCACGGACCTCTCCACAGACCAGGGTTTGATTGCTTGGTATGGCAACCCACCTTTTTAAGCAAAAACCCTTTAAATACACTCAGCATACTATTATAATGCCTGTTTGTATGTGTACATTGTATGTGTTTAAAATTCCTCATTTATAAACTAAATAATGTCAAAATTATTGTGTAATAAGATTCATTTTAAAACCTTTTCAAGTATCACATTTGTAAACCAGATAATGCCGAATTTTCCAATTTTCAAATTTTAATTTTCCAACAAAGAAAAAAAATACCTCTTCAAAAATCCATTTTGTAAATCAAATAATGTTCAATTTTCTGTAAATGTAAAATCCGATTCCTTTCAAAAATCACTTTATGTAAAATTCTATTTTCAAATTCAAGTCAATTTTAAATTCTCTATAAATAAAATCCTTTGTAAATTCTCAAAAAAAAGAAAAACGTAAAAAGTCCAGGAAAAAAAAAACAAAAAACGTTTTAAACCATAATATTTTCAAACCATGTAAATGTAAATATGTAAATTCAATTGGGCTAAGTTAAAGTCAAAATTCAAACCGATTATGTCCTAGTTGGAACTCTGTCGAGTCATAAACCCGTCTTCCCTTACATTTTGGGTCTTTTCAAATTCAAGTCAAGTCCTAAGGCGTCACGCCGTCATTTTGGACAGGTACCCCAATTCAGTTAGGATCTAAATATTTTCGACATCTCGTGTCACACGTGCCTGAGTCGTACACAAAAGACTTAATGGGGCTCTCCTTTCAAATCCATTTTCTTTCAAAGCCACGTTTTCAAAATTCTTCCTAATGACACGTCCCGAGGCTCAACACACGAGTCTTAATGTGCCTCACATTTGAGTCTAACGTCTTAAAATGCAGTCGTCTTCTTAACACCTATAAGCACACCCCGGGTATCTACACATATACTCGACTCTAGAATTAACACGTGTCATCAATCCCGTCAATCAAGTCAACCATATAAAAGTCAATCCGTCAAAGTCAATACTCGAGTCTAAGGTCAAAGTCAAACACCGTGAGTCCAAACACGAGAAGTCACTCACGACATTTCGTGATTTCTCAAGTCAAGAGTCTAGTTATCCCGTCTCGTCCTCATATATTTTTTTTCTTCGTATATCCCTTGTTGGTCGTCTTAGTATGCGTGATCCCATGTCAAATCAAGTTGTAACGCGCGCCATTTTCTTCTCAGTAGGAATTCTGTGATTTCCAATGAAAATGTTCAAGAACGTTTGTCTGTCGTCATCGAAGAACTAAGTACTGCAGTCATTAAACTTCAGGCCACCATCGAAGACTTGAGCGCTCGTGTCATCAATATGGAAAATAAGATAGACATGATAAAACTTTACCATCTTCTCGTACCCTAAGGCCAGGTCATAGCTTCAACACAACTCACCCATCTAAGAAGGCCAATGAAGACAAGGGAGTCAAACTCTTGGAAACTCCACCCAGAAAGTCGGGATGAGCTCATAGGGAATTCATTGACCTCAGAACCACATATCAAGTAGCTCTACAAAGATTGGTTTCCTAGGGAAAACTTCATCCAATTGGTCCAACCCTAGACCCTGAATAGATATTGCCTTGGTGGAAGGGCAAATCGTATTGTCAGTACCATCGAGGTAGGGGACACGATACGGAGGAATGCTTTTGTTTAAATCATATTATTCAGGAAAAGATCGAGGATGACAAGCTTCCTGTGCCACCTTCCGTCAAGAAATCCAAGAAGATCGACCCTCTTCGGTCTAATATCATTAAACATGACGAATAATCATACCTAGATTGTTCTCATCTCCTCGATCCTCGTAACGACGAAGAAATCAATGTCCTTGATCAATCGACCACGTAAGCTCAGATCATTCTGAGTCCCAGTCACGTTGCATAGACCGACCAATTTCACCAACTCCACCTTTGATCAACCTAATCAATTTACTAAATCCTCTAACGAGGGCACTTTCCACGCATATTCGAGTCGAGCAATCACTAAACGATAACTTTAGTCAATCTCATTTCGTCAAACATGTAAGTGTGAGGGTGTAAAGCCCATTTTATTATTGTAGTTTTATTTTGTATCAATTAATATAGATCTATATCAAAAGCACGTTCAAAAACTGATTTAAAATCTATTTTTTAAAACCGTTTTTTACGAAACAGTAGAGGTCAGACAACGAGAAGAAACGCAGCAGCAGCTGTGCCTCTTCGAAGGATCGCAGCGTTGTTGTGCCTCTTTCAGAGGTTATTTGCTTTTTGCTCTTCTTCCTCTTCTTCTTCTTCTTCTTCTTCTTCTTCTTCTTCTTCTTCTTCTTCTTCTTCTTCTTCTTCTTCTTCTTCTTCTTCTTCTTCTTCTTCTTCTTCTTCTTCTTCTTCTTCTTCTTCTTCTTCTTCTTCTTCTTCTTCCTCGACTTCCTGCAAGTTTCTTTTTCTTATTCTTTCGCTGTTCTTTCGTTTTTTTCTTGTTTCAGTATTTTTAACAATTTTTTTAAATTACAATGTTTAATTCGTCCATAATCCCGAGTAATTTAATGCTTGCGGGTTTTCGTTGTTTTAGTTCAAATCGATTCTTCAGAGTTTCGACTTGTTCATGTCGAGGTTCTGGAACCTTAATTTGATACATAAGTTTTCTTTCGAATCTTATTTGTCTAATTTCGTCTAAATTTAAACTCAAGTTTTGCTTTTTTTGTGTTTCCGACACGAGTTAATCATAATCCTGTAAACCGCTGTAATTTCTCGTTTTAATTCGTTTTATGACCTGCCCAGATGCATATAATCGGTTAAAACACTTCAATTCAAGTTTAATATCGATAATTCATCCTAAATTTACCAACGAACGATAACGGTGTTGCGGTTCCGATTTCACAGCCAGAACCTAGCTCTAGAACAGACGTAGGAAGTGCTGTGCCTCTTTCAGAGGACGCAGCAGATGCTGCGCCTGTTCCGGGTTGGCTTATGTCTCTGAACTCTTTCTCGCTTTGACTTAGCTTCTAATTACGGTTTAAATCAACTATAATTCGTATTATCACCTCTAATCTGACATATTTTCGTATTTTAATTCCAATTTCATTTTTCTTTTATTTTCTTCTTTGAAATCCTGTCTTTGAGTATGCTTTTGAGGTAGATCAAATAAACCTTGTAATATTTGTAATTTTAATTATTCGTTTATCGTAATTATTATTATATATGATTTAATTGTATGGCATTTCATGTATTGAATCTAACATCTACTTCGACCAAATTATTTGCTAAAACACGTGTTAACCGATATAGTCTAATTTCACATGTTAGGATTAATCTATGTTTGTTGCATTGCATGCATTACATCGACGACATATCAAATATGAACAATTTCCCTAATCATTAGTAGAGGCCGCTATCGAAGCGAGCGAGATTAGGTGTTCGAATTAAAGAGCTTCCTAATACGTACCCTCACCCCTTATTCCAGTTATCTCTAGACATTCGTGTCCATTGGCATCTCGAGAGTCATTCTAGACATGGAATGCTAAGGGTAACGAATTTCTTAGTGTTCATGTCACTACTTTGTGTCTTGACATGACATGAGGTATTCAAACGGTTTCCAATTTTTCCACAATAAATTGGTGGCGACTCCACAAATGCAGGCTTATTCAACTTTTCACCGGTTTCAATGCTTCACCAATCGGTAACGGCCCATGACGTACTTTGACAAACCAAGGTTCCGTAGGAGAAGTGTCGCCGCCTCGAAATCAACGCGCGGGTGCGCGTGGCGTGGGTGGCCCATGTCCACATTTACCCATGGCCTTTCTACCCATGTCAATGATGCATCTTTTTTGATTTATCCATTTTTACTCGGACATAAATCAACGACTATATCCATAGAAGAATCATTATTTTCTAAATTTCAATTCTTGTTGAATTCAAAAGTCATTACAATATTTGTAGAAAGAAATATATTGCAATTACTGCATTCTAGTAATTACGACAATATGCTCAATTCCTAAGCGCCTGCGGCTGCTACTCGACCTTCTTTGGGAATGTCCTCTAATTCTTCTATGCAAATTTCATGAATCTTATTGAAGACATTATGCTCTTCAATATCTACTATTTGCCATTGATCAAGCGCTTCCACCCGCGGATCTAACGCCTGTTCCTTAGAATCATTATCCAAGTTAGTGACATTTACTTCGACAGTAGGAATGTCAGCATAAATGATTTCATACTTTCTACCATTCCACATAACCAATAATTGATGTAATGAAGAAGGGATAGTGTAATTTTTATGCAAACAACTCCTCCCTAACAAAACATTATAGGTAGTTATACTTCTATCCACGTAAAAAGGCATCATTTTCGTACACAACCCCACCTTAACTGCTAGCGATATTGTTCCCTCACAACATTTTGTGGTTCCAGCGAAGCTAGTCACTGACACTTTTCAAAGAGTTATATCCTTTTTTGTTTTCCCAACCAATTGAAGAATAGCAATTGGGACAATTTTAGAAGTAGCCCCATTATCAATTAAGACTCTACTAATCAACCGATTTTCCAATTTGACTTTAGTAAACAAAGGTTTACCATGGTCAGTCAGTATCCACACCCCATCGCACAAATAAAGCCTTAATAATTCTTTTCACCTCTTGATCAGACAAATCCCTGTCAAGAGCGTCATTACGAATAAAATTACTTACAATTAAACATTCAGGGATACCTGATCCTGACAATTCTGAGCTTACAGATTGTGACCCTTTTGCGCTGTATTCCTTAGGCAACATGGTCACTATCATGCATTCCATCGTGTCCGGATCCAAAGAACCGAACTAAATTGGTTGTAGATATTCATCATTCACCAACAAATCTAACTCAGAGTTGGAGAAATCCCACAAATCCGCATCTTCTTTATCAGTACCCCTCACTTGATCACTCAATTTATCGATGACATTGACACATACTTCAATACTGGTATCATCCTCTTTCTTCTTCATGGCCTTCTTTATCAGCACCCCATATCACTTATATTCATCAACTGGTTCTTGAAAAATTGGATCAACTTGTTGGGCTTGTTAATCATTTGATCAAGGAAAATGCCAAGCTAAGGGATGAAGTGGCTGATCTCCGTACCATGAACGAGGACCTCTTTTAACGTCTTGATGACAAGAAGCCAAAATCCATGGCTTAAGCTCTTGCCTCCCTAATCCTTTTATCCCTTATCCTAATTTGGCTCTTTGTCTTTTAAAACTCTTATGCACCTTTTGGATGTTTTCTTATTTTGCTTGAACAATATTTGCGTGTGTTTTAAATCGTGTAGCTAAATTTGAACATGTTTTATCCCTCCTTGATGATGTCAAGAGGGGGAAGTAGTTCAAAACGTGCTTATGTGTGATCTCTTAACTCTTAGGCTAACGTTCACCGTAATTATGTCTTAGCTTCCATGATTAGATGTTCTACTTTAGCCAAGCATGTTGCACCTTTCGAATACCTTGATCATGTTTATAAATTATGTATATGTTGAAATGACCAAAGACCGACTAACCATGGGCTAAGGGTCAATATCACATATATTTGGACTTGCCATCATCAAAGGGGGAATTTGTTAGAACACATTTGGTTGATGATGCCAAGTCCCTTTGTTATTTGATTGTTTGCTTTTAGTTGAAAATGATTAGTGATTGAAGCAATCAAATGGACTCTCAATGATGGCTCAACATGATCAAGATAAAGCAATCAAGAAGTCAAGACAATGATGTTATCCTAGCCTTAGTCGAAAATTGTAAGAGTAAGTGTAACACTCTCACTTATGTCAAGTAGCCGCAAAACCATGCAACAGTGCACTGCACTGTGGTTTTTGATACTACCGTATGGAGGATCTTTTTACTCGAAATGTTTAAGTGTTAAAACTGTACAAATTTCAAACCTTAGCATTTGAGTCTTCAAAGTTTGAAAAAAAAAATCTGAAATTTTAAGTCACAAATCCACATTGATTAAACCTCTAGATTTGTGCATTTACCTTTTACCAAAATAGTAAGTTGAACTTGTCAAACTTTTAAAGCTAGAAAGATTTTTTGCCATTTTGGTAAAGTGTCACATGTTGAGTGTTTTGGGAAGAGTTTCCTGATTTTGATTCAAGAGTTGTGCTTCAAGCCTACAACCTAACACTTTCCATCACTCAAAGGCTACCTATTTAAATTGGATTTATTTATCTAAGTTGTACTACTTGGATGATCAAATCCACTATAAATAGAGTGTCTTAGTCGCATTTATTTCTCAAGACTTTCCAAAGCATTTATTGTAAAACCTTGCAAATCATTTGTACATTTAAAGCTTTGTTCTTCAAGTATTTACAAAATGTTTTTCAGATTTTAAAGTCTTCATTTGTTTTCGAAAATATGTAAACCTCCATGTATCAGTTCGCTGTACTGTGACATAATGAGTTTGTTCTATGATTCTCGTGTTAAGTCTTAATTGTAATCTCCATGTTCATCAAGTGAACTCTTGAGATTCAAAGATTTTGTACACCTAGAGATAAAACACATAAACTCTTGAAGCGGAGTAGCTTTAAGTTTGAGTGCAACCAGAGTAGGTTGGCGAGTTATTTTCATTGTAAGGGGTTTAGTAAGTTTGAGTAAATTTCTAAACAAGCAATAAAATAACGGTTGGACGTAGGCCTCAGAGTAGAGGCTTAACCAATTTTTAAATGTCGTTTGTTTGTTCATTTACTTTTACGTTCTTTCACTTTGCTATTTTTCATTTATATCTAATCAAGTTCTGTGTCACAGTCAGCTATACTAAGACATAAAACGGCTGTACCATCTTGTGAACTTACATTCTATTAAGTTTCTCAAGGTATGTGCTTTAAGGCTCTTTACTTAAGTTATCAATTAACTAAGTTAAGAACAAATTTTTAAAAAAGGTACACCTAATTCATCCCTCTTCTTCTTAGGTGTTTATCGTGCCTAACTCTTCAATTGGGATCGGAGCCTCGTGCTCTTGATATTGGTTAAAACCAACGAGTTGATCCTATAGTTATTGACGATTTAAAATACACTAAGTATCCCATCTTCAAAGGAGAAAACTATGCTTGGTGGAAACATCGCATGGAGCACTATGTCAAAAGTACGGACTATGAATGTTGGTTGATCATTTAAAAAGGTCCCCTCAAAATCGAAGTGACTAATGCTGATGGCACTAGTACCTTGAAAAGTGAGGACAAATATGTTGCGGCTGATTATAGGAAAATCGAGAAAAACTCTAAGGCCACATCCATTCTTCAATATGGGGTTGGTGACCAAGAGATTAATCGAATATCCGTATGTGCCTCGGCCAAGGAGATTTGGGACACCCTAAGCCTTGCTTACGAGGGAACGTCACAAGTCAAAAAGTACCGTATTGATCTTCTCATGCAACAGTACGAGATGTTCAAAATGGAAAGAGATGAGTCAATTAATAGTTTGTCCTCGCGTTTTTCTAGTATTGTCAATGACCTTAAGAGTTTAGGTAGAAGTTTTCAATCCGAGGATTTAGTTCGTAAAATTCTTCATAGCCTAACTGAAAAATGGCAATCGAAGGTTACGACTATTGAGGAAGCTTAAGGCCTTTCATTGCTCACCCTTGATGAACTTATGGGATCACTTATGGCTCATGAGTTAACTCTCACGAAGCGCTCTAGTGAAATCTCTAAATAGAAAGGACTCGCTCTTAATGCTCTCTCAAGTGAGGAGGAGAATGAAGATGATGAGTTCGCAATGTTCACTAAAACATTGTTGGCATGATAAATGGTCGAAACTCACAAAGGTATAGCAACAATTCCGGCAAACGTCGTTTTCCTAAGAGAAGGTCAAATTTCACTGTTGGTTGCTTTAAATGTGGTGACAAGAGTCATCAAATCAAAGAATGCCCAAAGTGGAACGATATAAAATCTAAGGAAAAACGCGATTTTGCTAAACGTGATTACAAAAACAAGGTAATGACTGCTATTTGGGGCATGTCTGGTTCTGAAGAGGACGGTGTCCTTGAGGATGAATTAGACGCTAAATTATGCATCTCGTCTAGTTCCTCAAAAGGTGATTCCAATTCCTCAAAGAAAGAAGACATCAAATGTCTTATGGCTCACTCCGCAGATTCCGACTCAGATTCCGACCATGAGGTAATTAAGCTCAAGAAAAAGGTTCGATCTTTCTCTAAAGACAAAATTTGTCTCCTCCAAGATCAATTCATTGATAAATGTCGTGTCCAAATTAATAAATTGGAAGCTATGCAAATTGAAATTGAGGACATAGCCGAAGAAAATGTTAACTTAAAATAATGTCTAAATGAGAATGATCAACCTAGTTCCTTGTTGAATCTTGAAAAAGAAATCAAAAAGCTTCGAAAACAAAATCTGTTCCTAGCCAATAAGGTTGATGAAACGAATGTAACAAATCCCTGCACTGTTGCATCTGGTTCTAACAAAGAAAATGTGTCGTCATTAACTCAAGAACGTAACCAACTTTTGATTGACTTAGCAACTCGTGAAAGTGAAAAAGATGATCTTGTTAAGATTGCTGAAATGTTGAATGATGAGTCAAGTCATGTCAAAAGTGCTTTAGATCGAGTGCAAAAATCAAATGATGACCTTCTTGCTCAAATTGAGATCTTGAAAAAAGCTGAACAGACTCATGCATCAGATGCTGCTACCGTGGCATCTGAATCAAGAAAAGAAATAGATACTCTCACTAAAATAGTGTCTTCTTTAACTAAAGAACGTGACTCTCTTCTAGATGACCTCACCATGTGTAAAAGAGATAACAAGCAACTTGAGCAAATTGGCTTATTGCTTAGTGATGAAGTAAGGCATGCAAAACAAGCTTTCGACAAAGTTGGTCAATTAAATCTTAATCATCTTGCTAAAATCGAAACATTGACAAAAGAGCTAGATGTGGCTAAGATGTTCTATATAAAATGGGAAGGAAGTCAGAATGTTTTTGAGTTTCTTTTAAAACAATCACAAGAATATGAAACATTTGCAAAGAAAGCTGGACTTGGTTTCAAATGCAACAGTAACACGCACTGTTGCACTCGAAACCAAGATCCAGGCAAAACTGACTTCCGAAGAAGAAAATATGCCGGTCTTCCTGAATATATCATCTGTTACTATTGTTGTAAAACAGGTCATGAGTTTAATGGTTGTGAGAAAAAGGTCCGTGACTTAGAAAGAAACACTAAAATGGCTAAATAAGTTTGGATCAAGAAAGAGGAAGTCAAGAAAATTGTTGTCAAGAAGGAACCCAAACAAGTTTGCGTTCCTAAACTAAAAATTTGATTTCTTATAGGCATTAGTGAGAGGCAGCATCAATTGGTACTTAGACAGTGGATGCTCTCGTCACATGACGGGAGATGAAAGCCAATTCCTCTCGCTAGAAGCCTACGATGGTGGCATGATGACTTTTGGCGATAACAAAAAGTGTGAGATCATTGGCATTGGAAAGGTTGATAAGTCAAAGTCATTATGCGTCGACAAAGTGTTGCTTATCAAAGGTTTGAAACACAATCTTTTGAGCATTTCACAACTATGTGATCGAGGTAATATTGTTGAATTTCTTGCTAGTGAATGTAGAATCATTAATAGAAAAACTAGAGAACTTATACTTGAAGGTAAACGTGTCAAAGATGTTTACATGACTAATATATACTCATTGTAGGGTCAAGCATTATCATGCATGAGTGTTCAAAAGAATGACCCTTGGCTTTGGCACAAACGACTTGGTCATGTAAATGCTAAAACACTTAACACCCTCAAGAGACTTGATCTAGTTGACGGCATACCTAACATTAAGTTTGAATTTAAGTCACTTTGTGATAATTGTGTTAAAGGAAAACAAGTCAAGTACTCCTTTAAATCCAAAAAGGTAGTTAGCACTTCCTTACCTCTTGAACTTATCCATAATGATCTATGCGGTCCCATGCGTATTGTGAGTAGAGGTGGAAGTCGTTATATTTGTGTCATTGTAGATGATTTTAAAAGATTTGTTTGGCTTCTATTCTTAAGTTCTAAGGACCAAACATTTGATGAGTTCTTAATTTGGGTCAAAAAGGTTCAAAATAAATTTGGTTATAAACTTGTCTCATTGAGATCCGACCATGGAACCGAATTTGAGAACTTGTCATTTGAATCCTATTGTAATGAGAATGGTGTTAGCCACAACTTTTCGGCCGCAAGAACCCCACAACAAAATGAGGTTGTGGAACGAATGAATCGAACTCTTGAAAATATGGCTAGGACCATGCTCATTAGCTCTAAAGTTCCTACGAATTTTTGGGTTGAAGCCGTAAACACATCTTGTTACATTTACAACCGTATTATGATTAGAAAAATCATTGAAAAAACTCCATGTAAACTACTACGAGGAAGAAAACCTAACATTTCACACTTAAAATGCTTTGGTAGCAAATGCTTTGTGCACAATAATGGAAAAGACAACCCCGACAAATTTGATGCTCGTAGTGATGAAGTAGTTTTTGTTGGTTATTCCGATCATAGTAAAGCTTAAAAAATTTATAACAAAAGGACTATGAAAATGGAAGAAAGTGTTCATATAATATTTGACGAATCTAGTCTTTTTGTGTCAAACACATAGGTTGATGATGAGGATGATGAATATGATGATGATTTTGAGATTGGAATGACACGACATGATATGGATCAAGTAGTTGGAGAGGCTGAGCAACAGTTGGAGCCACTGTTGCCTGAGGAGGATGTCCAAAATTCAGGGGGAACTAATCGTCCTCCAACACAAGAAGATGCTAGCTCATTCAGGGGGAATGAGGATGGTGAAGAACAGCCCAACTAAATAATAAACGAAACACAATCATCCCCTTCAAACAATCCCCATGCAACAGTCTCCTCCACTGTTATAAACGAACAAACAACTCCTCTAACTCACTTATTCCCAAAAAATGGAAACACCAAAGCTCACATCCTTTATCAAACCTAACCAGTGACTTAACATCTAGAATAAAAACCAGATCATCGCTTCAAAATTTCTGTGCATACAATGCATTCCTCTCTCAATTTGAACCTGACCATGTCACAGTAGCTCTGACTGATGAAAACTGGGTGACAGCCATGCAAGAGGAATTGGAGCAAGTTGAAAGAAACAAGGTATGGCATCTTGTCCCTAGGCCCTCCTAACGTACTGTAATTGGTACACGGTGGGTCTTTCGCAACAAGCTAGATGATGTTGGAGAAACCGTAAGGAATAAAGATAGACTAGTGGTGCAAGGTTTTAACCAACAAGAGGGAATCGATTATGACGAAACCTTTGCACCGGTAGCTAGGCTTGAAGCCATACGAATGCTTGTAGCTTTTGCATCTTATCAAGGTATAAAACGTTTTCAAATGGATGTCAAAACCGCATTTTAAATGGATACCTTGATGAAGAAGTGTTTGTTGAACAACCTGCTGGCTTTGTAAACAACGAGTTTCTTAACCACGTTTTTAAACTTGATAAAATAATTTATGGTTTAAAACAGGCTCCTAGGGCCTGGTATGATAGGCTTTCAAAGTTTCTATTGGAAAATGGTTTCTTAAGTGGTTCCGTTAATAAAACGTTGTTTATCAAGTCACAAGGAGACGAACTGTTGCTTGTGCAAGTATATGTCAATGACATTATTTTTGGAGCAACTAACAATGTTCTTTATAAGCACTTTCCTGATTTAATGACTTACAAATTTGAAATGAGTATGATGGGAGAACTTGGATTCATCCTTGGTCTTCAAATTAAACAAAGTGAAAACGGAACAATGATTCATCAACAAAAGTACTTAAAAGAAATGCTAAATAAGTTTGGGTTGACTAATTCTAATCCTATGCTTATACCAATGGTGCCTAAAATAAAGCTTGATAAGGACGAAAATGGTAAAAGCATTAGTGAAAAGGTATATTGAGGTATGATCGGTTCATTACTCTATTTAACTGCTAGTCGACCCGACATACAATTTAGTGTGTGTGTTTGTACTCGTTTCCAATCAAATCCTAAGGAATCACATTTCAAAGTCGTCAAACAGATTTTTAGGTATTTGATTGGAACACAAGGCCTATATCTGTAGTACCCAACTCACTACGAACTTGATCTTATAGGATTTTCGGATGCAGATTATGCTGGTGACTCATTGGATAGGAAGAGAACTTCGGGTATTGCTACAATCTTAGGACCATGTCTCATCTTATGGGAATCTAAGAAGCAAAACACCGTTGCATTATCAACGGCCGAAAGTGAGTATGTAAGTGCCGCTCTTTGTTGTGCAAAAATTCTTTGGGTACGTCAACAATTGCATGATTATGGTATTATTTTCGAGACCAGCCCCATATTTTGTGATAATATTAGTGCAATTAACATATCAAAGAATCTCATACAACATTCACGCACTAAACACATCGACATAAGATATCATTTCTTGCGTGATCAAGTTGTAAAAGGTAATATATGTCTAAGTTTTTGTAGAACGGAAGATCAAATTGCAGACATTTTTACAAAACCGTTAGAACGAGAACAATTCGTAAAACTTCGGTTGGAAATTGGTTTATTAGGTCATATGTGACATGATTGGGTTAATTCTCTTGATCATTGATTAGAGGATGGATTAACATTTAAATGAAATTGGCTAAACACATTATTTATTGCATACAAATTAACCGAACAAAACAACTTAATAACCTCTTGTTGCATTTGAGATAATTGTTTCATTGAGCCACTAAACACCTTTATGTCACATCAATAAAAAGCCTAAGCCTAGCCTTAACTCCTAACACTCAACCGTCCACTATCATTACCCTCACCTAGTTAACCACACCAACCCCACAATTACCTCTCATATACCCACGCTAACTTCCTTTTATCCACTAAACAAAACCTCCCATCAACTTTCTTTTTGAATTCCCAAAACCGTCAAAAACCCTTTTTCCTCTACAATAATTTAAATGTCCTCAAAACCAAAGTACTCTAAGGAAGTTCTCCAATTTAAAAACACTTTCAATCCAAAATACATTGCAAAAAGAAAAATGCCTCCCAAATCCGCTGCCAAAACCGATGAAACCATTCCTGCTACTGCCAAGGCCACCATTGCACGAAAGAAAACAACTGCCAAAAGAGATGGTGGTCGGGGTAGAGGAGGTCGTGGTAGGAGACCTCGAATCTTGCAACAGTTGGACACCGAGCTTGACTTTGATACTGATGAGGAGGAACCCGCTACCATGCAATTTGAAAAAGTTGGAACAGTTGAAAAAGAGGATGAGATAATCGAAAAGTCGAAAGAAAAAGAAAAGGAGAAAAAGAGTCATTCGAGTGACAATAAAGAGGAGAAAGAGGGGGAACTTCTCGAGGGGGAATCAAACGAAAATGAGAGAGAATCAAAAGAAAGTGAGGAAGAATCAAAAGAAAATGAGAAAGAATCAAAAGAAAAGGAGAAAGATTTGAGAGAAAAGGAGGAAAAATCGAAAGAAAATAAGGAGAAAAGTGTTGAAATTGAAGCCGAGAAAGAAAAGGAGAAGATTGGTGAAGTTGAGGAAAAAGAAATCGGTAATAATGCTAAAAATATTGATGAACGCCCAAATATTGATGCAACAAAGGAGGTGTATGTTGAAAAAATCATCAATATTGAAGATCAAGGGGATGCCGAGCAAGTATT
Source organism: Silene latifolia (assembly GCF_048544455.1). NCBI lineage: Eukaryota > Viridiplantae > Streptophyta > Magnoliopsida > Caryophyllales > Caryophyllaceae > Silene > Silene latifolia. Next base: position 122,980,754 of record NC_133528.1, on the reverse strand, counting down.
TGATGATGGGCTTGACCCATTGTTCTCAAAACCCACCTCTAGAACCCGATCCAAGAGAAAGATGGTTGAGATATTTGGTGGTGATGATGATGTGACACCTGAATCATCTCCACCTAAACCCAAAAACGGCGGCAAACGAGGAAAAGGATCCGGGTCAAAACCTCGGGCTCCCAAATTAAAAAGCCTCGATATCCACGAACCATACCCGGTCTAGAGGAAGGTGTGGCTAATGAAGATGACATCATTGAGGCCAAAGTTCCCCTTAACACATGCACGGACCTGGTTGTTGCACCCTTTGGAGAATCATTCAAGAATGATGTGTCCTCAATCACCTCAACTCACTTGACCTTCCGGAGGATGTACTCAAGCTATGTCACGGTATGCTGGTCTGTTGCTTTCACAGTAAAATAAGGTACAAAAAATCCTGGTATGATACTTCTCTTGCCTTCAAATACTTCAAAGAAGCCATGTATGCTCAGGGTTGGGTGAATCCCTTGGACAAATATAGTCCTATGTATTTCTCTGAGATCATTCAATTCTATGCTACAGTCAAAGTCGATGTTGCATCTGGAACCCTTTCGGCTTATATCAATCAAAAACCCTTTGTCTTAACAATTGAACAACTTGCTGCCCATCTTGATGTGTGTGATGTCGGGCTTACCTCTTACCCAAAACGTGATTGGGGTGAGATTGATGAAGTCACATCTATCCAAGTCATAAAGGTTCTTCGACCTGATGACGACAACGACCCAACCAACATTTATGCTCTTGAATTATCCGCACCCGTTAGGTTTATCTTCAACCTTGTTTTCCGCAACCTTTTCCTAGCAATAACAGTCGAGGGAGATGCTCTCTTCTTGACATGCTCCTTAGTCACCATATCATCAAACACATACCAATCAACCTTCCCCGTCTTATGTTTCACCGCATTCACGAGATGTCCACCGAATTTCAAAACGGCAACTTTGACAAAAATGTCGTGGTACCTTATGGTATATGGCTCTCCATTATCTTTATGAAAGAAGGGTTGGTAATGAAGGGAAGTCCCGCCATTGAAAAATTCAGTGATGAAATGACTCCGGGCCTTATCTCTTGGATGAATATGGAAATACGAAATGGGAAATTGATGCGGAAAAATCAAATTGGAGGTGGTGCTACGGTTGGGTCTACTGTTGAACAGGGGGTGGTTCTTGCAAAATTGTATCAACTTGTTGGGCTTGTTAATCATTTGATCAAGGAAAATGCCAAGCTAAGGGATGAAGTGGCTGATCTCCGTACCATGAACGAGGACCTCTTTGAACGTCTTGATGACAAGAAGCCAAAATCCATGGCTTAAGCTCTTGCCTCCCTAATTCTTTTATCCCTTATCCTAATTTGGCTCTTTGTCTTTTAAAACTCTTATGCACCTTTTGAATGTTTTCTTATTTTGCTTGAACAATATTTGCGTGTGTTTTAAATCGTGTAGCTAAATTTGAACATGTTTATCCCTCCTTGATGATGTCAAGAGGGGTAAGTAGTTCAAAACGTGCTTATGTGTGATCTCTTAACTCTTAGGCTAACGTTCACCGTAATTATGTTTTAACTTCCATGATTAGATGTTCTACTTTAGCCAAGCATGTTGCACCTTTCGAATACCTTGATCTTGTTTATAAATTATGTATATGTTGAAATGACCAAAGACCGACTAACCATGGGCTAAGGGGGAATATCACACATATTTGGACTTGCCATCATCAAAGGGGGCAATTTGTTAGAACACATTTGGTTGATGATGTCAAGTCCCTTTGTTATTTGAATGTTTGCTTTTAGTTGAAAATGATTAGTGATTGAAGCAAGGACTCTCAATAATGGCTCAACATGATCAAGATAAAGCAATCAAGAACTCAAGACAATGATATTATCCCAGGCTTAGTCGAAAATTGTAAGAGTAAGTGTAACACTCTCACTTATGTCAAGTAGTGGCAAAACCATGCAACAGTGCACTGCACTGTGGTTTCTGATACTACCGTATGGAGGATCTTTTAACTCGAAATGTTTAAGTGTTAAAACTTTACAAATTTCAAACCTTAGCATTTGAGTCTTCAAAGTTTGAAAACAAATCTGAAATTTTAAGTCACAAATCCACATTGATTAAACCTCTAGATTTGTGCATTTACCTTTTACCAAAATAGTAAGTTGAACTTGTCAAACTTTTAAAGCTAGAAAAGTTTTTTGTCATTTTGGTAAAGTGTCACATGTTGAGTGTTTTGGGAAGAGTTTCCTGATTTTGATTCAAGAGTTGTGCTCCAAGCCTACAACCTAACACTTACCATCACTCAAAGGCTACCTATTTAATATTGGATTTATTTATCTAAGTTGTACTACTTAGATGATCAAATCCACTATAAATAGAGTGTCTTAGTCTCATTTATTTCTCAAGACTTTCCAAAACATTTATTGTAAAACCTTGCAAATTATTTGTGCATTTAAAACTTTGTTCTTCAAGTATTTGCAAAACGTTTTTCAAATTTTAAAGTCTTTATTTGTTTTCGAAAAGCTGTAAACCTCCAAGTATCAGTTCGCTGTACTGTGACATAATGAGTTTGTTCCACGATTCTCGTGTGAAGTCTTAATTGTAATCTCCTTGTTCATCAAGTGAACTCTTGTGATTCAAAGATTCTGTACACCTTGAGATAGAACACATAAACTCTTGATGCGGAGTAGCTTTAAGTTTGAGTGCAACCGGAGAAGGTTGGCGAGTTATTTTCATTGTAAGGGGTTTAGTAAGTTTGAGTAAATTTCTAAACAAGCAATAAAATAACGGTTGGACGTAGGCCTCGGAGTAGAGGCTGAACCAAATTTTAAATGTCGTTTGTTTGTTCATTTACTTTTACGTTCTTTCACTTTGCTATTTGTCGTTTATATCTAATCAAGTTCTGTGTCACAGACAGCTATACTGTGACATAAAACGGCTGTACCATCTTGTGAACTTACATTCTATAAAGTTTCTCAAAGTTTGTGCTTTAAGGTTCTTTACTTAAGTTATCAATTAACTAAGTTAAGAACAAATTTTTAAAAAAGGTACACCTAGTTCACCTCTCCCCCTCTTAGGTGTTTATCCTTTCTAACTCTTCACCTTAGAGTAGCGGTTAAGAGACTTTTCATCTCCTGTAACATCCTTACTAATTCCCTTGATTGATTATCCTCAAGGTTTTTAGCAATTGATCTCACAATATTTGTGAAAACTCTAGTATTCTCTTGAGTTAGGAGCCGATAATGTTCATGAAAATTATTTCTCATAGCTTTCCTAACCTCGATCAACACATTGTTCAAAGATCCTACATATTTCTTATGTAGTTTACGTAGATACCGCTTATTTGCATCATATATGTCCTCTGCCAAACTTCTAGCGTGATCATATTTTTCATGTGCATTATAAATATATCATTAGGAGTAGACCTAGATAGAGGACTTTCCAAGTTCCTTTCATGGGTAGTCTACAATGAATCATTGCTAGATATTTTGCGTAAAGATGTTCTTCAATATGGACATTTTGTCCTTTACTTTGATCGTCCGCTTCCCTCATTCTAGAATTAGATCTAGTTGAGTACATTTTCCACTGTAATATGAGATTTAATATATTAGAAGGATCAATTATCTTAATCCTCCCACTGTGATCGCCAAAAACTTGTTTGTGTGCAAACAAGGTTAATACCTTAAGGTACCTTGGAGGTCGTAACTACCCACCTACACTTTATGATCCAGCCTTTAATGCAAGGGTTTGAGCCACGGTTGTAGATGCGTAATCTAATAAATAACGCTAAATTACTTATGATAATTTAACGCTCAACAATAAATAATATAATTCTCAATCTTAAACACAGGAATTCCCAACGATACTTATATATCAAGAAGAATCCAATAACACAACATCAACTAGAGTGTTCACAAGAGTACTTGTGGATGCTAAATTACAAACTAAGGGATAAATGGCTGATTATCTCCATGATCGGATGGGCTCGCCGTGCTACTTGTACTGCTAATGCTAATCTACGCTACGCCTAAGAGCAGTGGCGAATCTAGGATTTACGGAAAGGGGGTGTTTAATAAAAACTATAGCATAAAAAAAGCCAAATTATAATTACTCGAATTAGGACCGCCCCTAACATTTCGGGGTCTTGTACAATATTTAAAATATAAGTCACTTTTTTACAATAACTTATATATATATATATATATATATATATATATATATATATATATATATATATATATATAGGGTCGGGGTCAGGTGCGAACTAAAGTACGGTACGAACCGTACGAACTAATTTAATAAAAGCAAAACCAAACCCATCAGTCTCACTTCCCTCACCCTTATCCTTTATATTATCACACACCCCACCTAAATTTCCATCTCCTTCATCCACCACCAGTCACCACCACCACCATCCGCCGTTGCTTCGATAAAGACCACCGGAGATGGTGCTATCCTCCACCGGCCACGCATACCAGGCCACCGCTCTTCTTTTGTCGCTCCTATGGCCAACAACCAAGTTATGGATTTTTTGACGACTTCCTTGGAGTTTGCGGCTCTAAATTTCCAGATTTCTTCGACGGTACTATTAGTTTTCTGAAATCTTACTTCGTTTATTGTAGATCTCGCATTTCAATTGATTTTGGAAAAAATATCACTGGTTAATAAAAATATCACTGTAATTATAATACGGAGATGCCAAAGCAGCAAGATGTGATGCTTGGTCCTAAATCGAAATGTGATGATTGGTCCTAAATCGAAATGGGGAAGTGGTAAAACCCGATTTAAGATTTTCCATTTGTCTTCGACTTTGAACTTCAGTCGCTACACAAATGAAGATGAGGATCCACTCCAAGCCCAAGATGTGATGCTTCTGTTCTTGGCCCATGTGGATGCTAGTGTTGATCAAGATGATAATGATGTTATAATGGCTTGCCTTGCTGATATGGGCGACGAGGAAGGAGAAGCAGATAAAAAAACGGAGCTTAGAGAAATTGTGGCACAATTCCTAGCCGATGAAAATTGTATGGTGTTCATTTGATTTAAATTTAAGATATTGTATGTCTATATGCTGTTACGTTGGCTCACTTGGCTGGTACGCCAGTTTCGGATAGACTGTTACAAATTCAGAATGCTACTGTTATATATGTTCGGTTTGCTGCATTTTGGCAGAACTGAAACTCTCAAAGCGTGTCATTATTCTTTATTGAAGTTCAGCAGCCTGATATCTAGAGGTATGTATCTAGCAACTTAATGAAGTGTATGTAGCTAATTAGAGGTATGTATCTAGCAACTTAATGAAGGGTCTAGCTATCTAGAGGTATGTATCTAGCAACTTAATGAAGTGTATGTAGCTAATTAGAGGTATGTATCTAGCAGGTTAAAGGAGTGTATTTAGCAGTTTAAAGGAGTGTATCTATAAACTTAAAGAAGTGTATCTAGCTAACCAAAGGTATTTATCTATAAACTTAAACGAGTGTATCTAGCTAGCCAAAGGTATGTATCTAGCAACTTTAAATAGTGTATCTAGCTAGCTAAAGGTATGTATCTAGCAATTTTAAAAAGTGTATCTAGCTAGCTAAAGGTATGTATCTAGCAACTTTAAAAAGTGTATCTAGCTAGCTAAATTTATGTATCTAGCAACTTAAATGAGCGTATCTAGCTAGCTAGAGGTACGTATCTACCAACTTAAACAATTGTATCTAGCAACTTAATGACAATAAACGCGAGGGACGAGTATCCTAAATTTAAGAAGGGTTTAGGGTTGGTTTGTATCTGCCAATCGACATTATTTTTATTGACTATTATAGCGTAGTTTAGCTGTATGAGATTGATTACATTCGATTAAAAGATGTTCGGAGATTTAATGCGCTATGTTGATCATAGCTAGGTTAGTTATATTGTAGATGCTCGCCTTTGAAATTAACGCTGACTTAGTTGAAACCTGGACATTGATTATAAGCTTTCTCGATGTCAATTTTCATGTTCCGATGATATGTGATTTAATCGGACATTGATTATAATTTTGCTCGATACAAATTGGACTTGATATGAGGAAATCAGTTAATATCTCCATCGTATGCTTGCTCCTCAGTTATCTTGTCAATGTTCAGGAATTTGTTTATGTCCAGAAGCATCTCTTGACGCGGAAGATGGATCATCTGTGGTAATTTTGGAGCTTTGTTTATATTTAGTAATGTTTTGATTTGATAGAAAATCTATGAATCTCATTGAAATTATTTTCATATATAGTTGGCATTAGCTTCCTCTTCTTCTTCTTCTTCTTCTTCTTCTTCTTCTTCTTCTTCTTCTTCTTCTTCTTCTTCTTCTTCTTCTTCTTCTTCTTCTTCTTCTTCTTCACATTCAATTTACGCGAATCCTTTCTCATACATTCGATTTCTTTGTATTTGTTTCAACAGGCTGTTCAGATCAACTTCTTCTGAGGAATCAGGTAATATTATAGTTCTAGAAAACAATTCATTTAGCCACTATCGATTTGGATCCTTTTAGTTGTATTATGCACTTATCAGATCATTTGGGGTTTGATTATGTCCGTTCAATGGTTAGGAGTCGGACAATTGGGCTTGAGTGGGGTAATTAGTAATTAAGGGTCATGAGTGCTAAGGTTTATCTTATTTTTCTGGTAGATAATCCTAATGTCAGTTCACAGTGCTGATTTCTGAACATTTTGCCAGTTCAGGTTTCCGGCTTTCCGGTCTTGTTTAAGCTGCACAGTTCAATTTTTTTGTTTTGTTTTACATGTTCTGTTTAATATGTGAAAGTAGAAATTGCAGATTCTCATCATTAGCATGGTGGCATATATATTCCCTAGGACAGGAGCAGCCATAGCGATAATCCGATACTTAAAAGAAGTGACAAGCAAGGTTACTCAAGCCATGACAATCATTCTATCTGCTATATCTACACTCATAGTAACTTCACTATTTTGTAACAACTTTGCTTCACCCATTTGTATTTAGAAATCTATTCCCTAACAACGTTTCAATAGCCATCAGCGACAGAGCTCCTAAACTACACAAAAGGTGGTTTCATCTCAGCTCGGATTCTAAAGACATTGAGAATTACTTGGAAGTTTGAAATCAGCCACTGTCAAAGCTCATCACAATCTTGTCGACATTCATCCGCATGTTGGTGTTAAGCATGTTCAAGTCTTGAATGCTGTCACAACTTCGGATGATATAAAGATTCGTTAGATAATTGATTGTTATATTTGTTGATGTTGATGATTGAATTGGAATGTTAGGGGCAAGTTACTTCTTGTTTTTTTAACAAATTAACATTAACAAATTAACAAATGGTAGAGCATTGTGCAATGCACAAGATATGGGTTCGACTCCCACATTGGCTATGAAATTTTACCTTATACTCATGTCTTTCGTATTACAAGTAAATTGTACAACCACAGCCAAGTTGGAGCTAATTGGCATATCCTATTTCAGGAGCAACATTGTTTTATTTGTCATCTACTTAAATTTGTGCATCCTCTTTGCTATCTTAAAGTTGTGGGTTTTAATTAATAATGCATCGATCGGAAAGTAAGTGAAATACTCCGTATTCAGTTTAGGCCTTCGTCTGTTACTTTGACCAAGTTGTATTCCGAGTTCGGACACTTTGATTTGTTAACCTGAGTGATGGCAATGAAACTAGTTCCAATGAAATAACACCCATGTAAATTGAAATTCGCGGTCGGAATGGTTTTCATGTCTAACCAAGCTGTCCCATTTTATTTAACTTGTCACGATTGTTATCTATAATTTGTCAGGATATCCCCGTCTAACCATGAACTCCGTAAATGAGTGATGATTATTGATTACGAGGAAATGTTAATGTTGAGGAGGGGGAGTTAGTTTCAATTAATTTGACGAAGCTGCATTCAGAATTTGGACACAATTGTTTTATTTCCTCATTTCTCCAAAGCCGACATCACCCCTCATGATCTCACAGACAACTCTGCCGATGACACTCTCTAACACCGTATAAACTACCAAGGTACCCATATTACTACCCTCAGATACACATGGTAGTACTACTAGATACATATGGTCATGCTACTACATACACAAATCGATTAATGTATCCAACAGTAATACAATGTGTATCCGGGCTCGTATCTTGTGTATCCACCGCTCCACCATGATCCACCAAGCCCATCCCCAAACCACAACCCATTACCGCTACGAACTATCCATATACACAACTATCGATTAATGTATCCGAGATTCCGAGCAACATCACTCAAGCACCACCGCCTAATCCAAGAGACAATGGAGCGACATCTTGAAGTAGAAAGTCTTTGTAATCGAGACCACTTAAAAATGCAGCATATGTCGCATCCCCACAGGCAACGGCCTCGTCAGGGTTGATACTCCTGCATAGCTCCTTACCACTGAAGAAGTCTGTCAATAATTGCTGGATTTTTGGGAACAGTGATGACAGCATTCTTAACGGGGGGAACCAAGATAGGCATCAGCCACTTCTTCATTCTAGTCAGCACCATTGCTGATATTTCTTCGGGTGCAAAAGTCTTCTTCTCGCCTTTGTAGTTGACAGCAATCATAGGCTTCTTATCAATATCAAAACAAGGAGAAGCGACAACAGAAAAGGGCCAAAGTTTGATGTCATTTTGTAAGGACTCGTCATTGAATTTCCTGCCTATCAGCCTCTTTGCATCTGTCATAAATTATCAGTAGATATATAAGACAATGGGGAAAAGATTGACTAATGTCATATCAAAAATCAAACGCATAATTGAATACGAGGAAAAGGCATAAGGTAATGAACACGCTGCAGTACACAGAGAACATAGTATGGTTTCCAAAGACCATCTTACCAGCAAACTGAGTACAAGGGTATATGCTTCTTAACTCGGGTCACTAGTCGACAGTCGTGACTTGAGACATTAGAACTCTGTCCTGAATAGCAAAGACGGTAACCCAGATCCTCCAATAGCAAAGACGGTAACCCAGATCCTCGCCAACAACGTAAGTGAACATCCAAAAAATTCCGACGTCTCCCTATCTCGGTAGAGCTCTGTCATCGACAAAAGCCACCTCCCTGACCACCATTAGAATAATATTGCGCTATCAAAGACGTTTTTTTGACTCTTAACTCTTCCGATTTGTCCATTATAACAATTAGCTTTTCGCAATTTTAATTTATTTAAAGTAAATCTACGATTAAAATCACAAAAAAATTAAAAATATATAAAATAATTGAAAAACAGCGACGATAATTGAAGCGTGTTGTCCGGCGAAGCCTGGTCGACGATGGTGGTTATCGGCGTCGGCGTTGGCATCAGTTGCTTTGGGGGTGAAAGTGAAATGTTGAGTTAGAGGAGAAAGAGACAGTGATTGTGGTCTCTGTGTATGAAAGGAATCAGAGTATTAAAGGACTGTTAATGGGGACCGTTGATTAACTTTAATCTAGGCCTATTATTTTAGTTCGCACGGTTCGCACCGAACTTTCAGTTTGCACGAGATCCTATTTCTATATATATATATATATATATATATATATATATATATATATATATATATATATATATATATATATATATATATATATATATATATATATATATATATATATATATAGTGACACCCTCATTCATTGCGGAAAAGTAAACACATAATTCTAGATAAAAACTGCATGGATATGTTTGTAATAGGTTCATTTGGGTAAAAACCTGTAAATTTTAAAACCTGAACCTGTTATAAAAATATCCAAACGGGAAGGTGTCAAACATGCAAGGTCTAAAATAAATCTCATAAATAAAACATCGCTAAAGTCGCGAAACAAAGTTATACAACCCAAATATAAAAAAGGGAGACATATGTCCCTCAAAAGTACATGTCATAAAAAGGTGTTTAAGGGTCACAATAAGATAAAGCCAATCTAGGTCCCAAGGTTACTTTGCTCGCTAGCTCGTCCATGTACCCCATATATGCATCACCTACCTGTCAATCGCATTTTATACAAATACGAAAGCCACAGTCAGTGGGGAGTAACTCCGAATTCTCCCAGCCACGAAATGTCATAATTAATATAACATGTAAACATAAGAATATGAATATGAATAACACATAGCCTTAGCATATAGATGCTAGACAATTGTGCTTATCATGTGAACAACAATAAAACAACACATATTCCTAGCATGTGAATACTAGACCGACTCATACTACACTATCATGTGAATCACATAACATCAAGGAATCCAAACTCTATCAACCATAGCCGGCTTGCATCTCACCTTCTATGATTCATAAAATCATCAAACAAGAAAGGACAATATATCTAGAGACAGGCATAAGTTCCTAGTACAGTCAATAGTCACTCTGTAACCCGAGTCTATACCACGAGGTAAGGTAAACACCCTAGTCCTAAACCTGCGCAGACCTAGCGACATGCGGAAAATACCGCATCCAAGACCCATGATCACACACATGAGTACCTCTAAGGAGTCCACCAAAGTGTTGGCTAGTACTTAAGCTGACCACATACTTCTACGAGTACGTCAGGAGGTCATGCCCTAACTTGGATATAAACCCACCAAGCTAAGACACAAAGGCTATTAAGCTGTGAACATACACTCGTCAAAGACTATAATGGCCTATCTATGACGATGGTCTAAGATACCAACACCACACAAGACAAGTAGGATACCCACTTAACCATAAGAGGGGCAAAGAGTCCAAACTTGCACACAAAAATGATCATACACACCCTAGCATATGAAAGGCTACGCAAGAGCATATTCAGCTGACAATCCAACAATATCTCCAATATCAATAATAATCCAAATTCCAGCTAACCAACAGTACCATAATCCATGAGAACAAGCTAAAATGGCATAGAGGCAATAAGACTCAAGCATAAGGCATCCAAAGCATCCAACAACCAACATGTGAAATGATAATTACAAATATTAAGGCTTAAACATAAAACATCCAATAACAACCAATCTAACCTCAAAGACAAACCCTCGACCCTAGTCCCGCGACGGGTCATTGGTCAAATCGAGGCTGACCGGTTTAAACCTAGTTTGACCAAACTCGTTCGGTCAATCTGGGCCAGCTCAGAGTCTTGGCCTATTTTGGCCCAAATCACAAAATTCATCACAATATCATTCTCATGCTATTTCCAATTTCTATCATGTGAAAAACTATCAACATAAGGAAATATATTCCAACTTACAAAATATCCAATTCAATTAAATTCTCGCATAATAAAATAGTATAAATAACCGTCTCACACAAGGGTAAACTTTTCTATAAATTTTATCGATAAAACGACGCCATTTACTCATACGGACTCCGAATTGAGTGATTCAAGTGGCTAAACCACCTAATTTTTCGATGCCGTTCAATCTGTCATATTTTTGGAAACATTGGAAAACATCTCGGTCCGGTACTGATGCGTTCCAGCCAACATGCGGACTTGTCACAACACATAATTCCTCATCCAAATTTGTTCTAAACATTAATATACAAATGGTTAACATAAATTAAACATAAGCATACTCATCTTACTCCATTCATTCATTTAACAACAAGATCATCTCAAACAACAACAAACAACAACAACAAACAACGAATACAACTACTAATGTGACATTAATTCGTCGAGTAACTCGGAATAGTTACCTTAAGCTAGCAAAGAGACAAGTAATAACTTGAGAAAGCTTCTAAAACCCAAAATTACTCTTCATCTTCAACAACATATGAGTCACCTAACTCATCTTCAAATTCTTCACCTATAAGAACAACAAAAACACAATTATTAAGCTTAAATTCGAAACCCTAAAAAAAAGTGTCTTAAACAAAAATTGGAGGAAATGAAAATAAAGCTTATAGTAGATGAAGGATGAAAAGAGGATTCCAAATATATAATTTTTATGCAAATTGGTGGAGAAATGAAGGATTTATGGTGGATTTAGGGATTGTAAGGAGGATTTTTAGTGGGTTTTTGGTGTTTGAGAGAAGGAGGAGATAGATTGAGTTATGGAGGAAATGAAAATTGGAAGAGGGGACAAATGGAGGGTAGGTAGCCAGCCAAAGACATGGGGAGATGGGTCATTTGTTTACGTTTTGGTTCGTTTCGACGAAAATTAGAAATATTCGTCGAACGCGATTTCCGAGAAAAGTAAAGTTCTTAAACACGATTTTACTAAAAGATTAAGTACTCATATGCCCAATATCCAAAGTCGTTTACCCAACGACCGTAAGAAATGAGAAAATCCCAATTTTACGACTTTTATCCGAAATCTATTTTAACAAAGAAAAAGGTTTAAATATAGTTTAAATCACTTTTAAACATTTCTAAACTATCAAAAATGATTACATTTCTTCAAAATAAAATAAAGTTATATTTTATCAAATAAATTTTATTTCAAATAAATTAATATTAAATTAAAATAGATTAAAATATTACTCTTAAAATATAATAAATGTCTTCAAATTTACGGGGTGTTACAATCATCCCTCCTTTTACGAAGTTTCGTCCCCGAAACTTAGAAGAAGAAACATTGTATATATGTAGGTCTATCTCTTTAAAATCAAGTAAACAAAATCTTCAGAATATGAATGTATGAAATATAAGTGTCTTTTCAATGGAACGGAATATCCTCGTCGGCCGTTCAAGAACATCAACATTTCAAAACAAAGACATAAAAATATATATTTTTACACCAACAAATGAGAAAACCAATTATCGGACGTCTCCAATAACGAGCTTTACCACTCATTGACGTTAAAACCAGTGGAAAACATTAAAACATTTCCAAAAATCTTTAGTTCGAAACTCTATAATAAGGATAATAACTCCACTAGCTATGACCAAACTCTAACTACGACTTTTAAACAACTAAGCAAGGACTACTAACGCGGAGGGTATTTAAGAGAAGGAGAGGAAACACTCGAAAGGATACCTCACGAGAAGAGTTCGGGATATTTAGCTAACATAGAAGATTCAGGCTCCCAAGTTTCTTCTTCGACATTCCCACAACACCAAAGGATACGAACTAGGGGCACAACTTTGTTTCTAAGTTGCTTGTTTGCTCTTTCGAGGATTCGGATCGGCCTTTCTTCCAAAGTCAAGTTAGGCTCCAAATCTGGGATTTCTTCTTGAATGACATGGCTCGGGTCACTAATGTACTTCCTCAACTGAGATACATGGAAGACATCATGAACCTTGCTCAAATTCGGGGGCAACTCCAAACGGTAAGCAACGGGGCCAATCTTCTCAAGCACACAGAAAGGTCCAATGTATTTGGGACTCAGCTTTCCTTTCATACCAAACCGTTTCACCCCTTTCATAGGTGATACCTTAAGGAACACTCGATCATCAACCTCAAAGGCAAGTGGTCGACGACGGACATCGGCATAAGATTTCTGTCGGTCTTGAGCGGTTTTCATACGCTCTCGAATGATCTCGAACTCGATTGATGGTCTCGGTCCACCAAATCGGGTCCCAACACATGAGCATCTTGGACTTGATCCCAACAAACAGGACTACGGCACTTCCTACCGTACAAAGCCTCATAAGGTGACATCTTGATAGAGGAATGATAGCTATTGTTGTAGGAGAATTCGACAAGAGGTAAACATTTCTCCCAAGAAGTGTGGAAGTCTAAAGCACAAGCACGGAGGAGGTCCTCTAAAGTCTGGATAGTCCTCTCGATCCGCCCATCTCGTAGCGGTATGAAAAGCGGTACTCATCGGTAGCTTACTACCCATGGCTTTTTGCAAAGCGAATCGAGAAACGGAACAGAATCTAGGGTCACGATCTGAAACTATATCCTTAGGCACTCCATGGTAGCGTACTATCTCTTTCACGTAGGCACCAGCTAGGACATCTAATTTCCATGTCTCCTTGATAGGTATAAACCTAGCACATTTGGTCAATCGATCTACAACCACCCAAACCGCATCTTTTCCGCTAGCAGTCTTAGGTAAAGCCATCACAAAGTCCATGGAGATGGACTCCCATTTCCAAAGGGGAACATCCAAAGGTTGTAGCAAACCCCCGGGTTTCTGATGCTCAATCTTCACTTTCTGACAGGTAAGACACTTGCTAACATACTCTAGGACATCAATCTTCATCCTAGGCCACCAAAACTGTAATCTCAAGTCTTTATACATCTTGTCACCACCAGGATGAATAGAATAAGGAGATAGGTGAGCTTCATCAAGAATCTTCTTCCTCAACTCGGCTACTCTCAGAACATACATCCTACCTTGGTAACGAAGGTATCCATCACTATCCACCACACAATCCTTAGCTTGCCCAAGTTGGATTTTTGCTTGAATGGACTTGAAAGTAGCATCCTCAGGTAGGCAAGTACGGATCTCACGGTAAAAATCGGGTTCTGCACTCAAGGCACTAAGATAGTCAAAGGCCTTCCCAACAAGGCTTATCTCTAACTTTTGAAATTCCGTGGTAAGTTCGTCAGGTAACACACGGATAGTGCTCAAAGAGTGACTAGTCTTCCTACTCAAAGCATCGGCCACCACATTTGCATTCCCTTCATGATAAATCAACTCAACATCATAATCATTCACCAACTCTAGCCATCTTCTTTGCCTCATATTCAATTCTTTCTGGGTAAAGATACACCTCAAACTCTTATGATCGGTATAAATGCGGCAATGAACCCCAATAAGGTAATGCCTCCATGTCTTCAAGGCATGTACCACGGCGGCTAATTCCAGATCATGAGTCGGATAGTTCACCTCGTGAACTCTCAGCTGTCGAGAAGCATAAGCAATAACCCTTCGGTTTTGCATCAAGACACAACTTAGGCCATGCTTTGAAGCATCACAATAAACATCGTAGTCCACACCATCCTCGGGTAAGGTTAACACCGGAGCGGTAGTCAACCTAGTCTTCAACTCTAAGAAGGCATTCTCACACTCATCGGTCCACACATACTTAGACTCCTTCTTCAACAATTGAGTCATCGGTCTCGCTAGCTTAGAGAAATCTTTCACGAATCGACGGTAATAACCCGCCAAACCGAGAAAGCTTCGAATCTCAGTCACATTTTTAGGACTCTTCCAATCAACAACGGCCTCAATCTTAGAAGGATCTACCATAACACCATCTTTGGATATGACATGTCCAATAAAAGTTACTTGATGCAACCAAAATTCACATTTCGAGAACTTAGCATACCACTTTTGACGATGTAGAATGTCTAAGATGATACGGAGGTGTAGGGCATGTTCTTCATCATTCTTTGAGAAAATCAAGATATCATCAATGAACACCACCACACACTTATCGAGGTACTCACTAAAGGTACGATTCATTTGATCCATGAAGATAGCAGGAGCATTAGTCAATCCGAAGGGCATCACTTTAAATTTGAAATGACCATATCTCGTGCTGAAAGCAGTCTTAGGAATATCGGACTCACGAACCGAAATTTGATGATAACCCGATCGGAGGTCAATCTTGGAAAAAGTAGAAGCACCACGCAATTGGTCAAAGAGATCATCAATTCGTGGAAGCGGATACTTGTTCTTGATTGTCACACGATTGAGTTCACGATAATCAATGCAAAGTCGCATAGATCCATCCTTTTTCTTTACAAAGAGGACGGGGGGAACCCCAAGGAGAAGCACTAGGCCTAATAAAGCCTTTTTCAATCAAGTCATCAAGTTGAACTCTCAACTCCTTCAATTCGGAAGGTGCCATACGATAAGGAGCTTTAGAAATAGGACCGGTTCCGGGAACTAGGTCAATAGAAAATTCAACATCTCTTTCAGGAGGAATCCCGGGTAATTCATCGGGAAATACATCCGGAAATTCACAAACAATGGGAACATCCTTCAAGGGAGGAAGAGAAGAAGAATTAGAAGTAGTCACTACACATAGGAATGCTTGATGACCCTTCTTCAAAGCATTCACCATCTTCATAGCTGAGATCAATTTCACACCTGTTTGCTTTCTAACTCCTTGATAAGATACGCGAGTACCCAAAGGGCTTTTAAGAACAATCTT
The DNA here is from genome assembly GCF_048544455.1 of Silene latifolia. Classification (NCBI taxonomy): domain Eukaryota; kingdom Viridiplantae; phylum Streptophyta; class Magnoliopsida; order Caryophyllales; family Caryophyllaceae; genus Silene; species Silene latifolia. The sequence continues at coordinate 122,964,715 of NC_133528.1, read as the reverse complement.
TTGATCTCGACATTCAAATCGAGCATGATAGGTAGATAACCAATCCATGCCCAAAATAACATCAAACTCCTCAAGTGGAAATCGAAGGAGATTAGCCGGGAAAATAGATCCCGCTATCGATATAGGGACATCCGAATAAATATAAGAACAAGAGAAGATGTCGCCGGAGGGTAAAGATATTGATGTACTATCTCCAAGTGAAGGTTCAAGAGGTAACTTGTCGGAGAATTTCATCGATATAAATGACAAAGAAGCACCGGTATCAAATAAAACCAAACAAGGGACATCAAATATTAAGAACGTACCGGTGACTATGTCCGGTGTGCCTCGGCCTCGACGGCTCATCACAAAGATGCGACCTCTCGGCCTCTCAGGATCAGCAGGAGTAGTAGTAGTCTTCTTCTCAGGACACTCATTAGCCTTGTGTCCAGGCTTGTTGCAAGAGAAACACACAATTTTCTTATCAAAGCAACGAATTCCGGAATGCAAAGGCTTCTTACAATGATAGCACATACGACCCTTAGGATTTTTGTCGTTGCTAGGAGATAGAACACGAGCACCTTGATTTGCTTGTCCACTCGGAACAAACCTCTTCTTGTTAGGATAAGAGGGGGAAGAAGTAGGCACAAAGGGTCTAGAAGGAGCAACATAAGGCCTAGAAGTGGAGTAGAGTGGCCTCTTGCCAAGGGAAGTACGAGAAGCACGATCCTCTTCATCAATAGCCCGAATAGAGCTCTCGACCCATAATGCATCATCATAGATTGAGACAAAGGAAGTAGAATCCCTACGGATCAAGCTCTTAAGCTTTGGAGTAAGCTTGTCAAGGTAAACGAAAGCCTTTTCTTCTTCATTTTTTACAAGTCTAGAAGCATAGTGAGCAAGTTCATTGAACTTGTCGGTAAAGGCTTGGACATAAAGACTTCCTTGCTTCAAATTCATAAACTCTTTAAGCCTTTGTTGTTTCAGCTCTTTTGGATAGAACCTAGCCTCAACTAGATCCTTAAAGCGATCCCAACCAAAACCAGGCTCAAGAATGGAAGTAGGACTAGTCATGGTCCACCATCTATCAGCTTCTTTCACAAGGAAGTGAAAAGCCAATTTCACCTTGTCTTCTTCACGAACATCATACAAGGCAAAGCTTTTCTCCAATTCACGAAACCATTCGGTGAGTGCCACCGGGTCTACTTCACCACCATAAGTTTGAGTCTTGTTTCGAGTCAATTGACTTGCCACCCAAGTGTAAGAACCGGGTCTTTCACCTTCTGGAAACTGAGGAGGGGGAGGAGGAGGTTGGTTTTGTAGGTTTTGTTGTATGTCTTGCTGGTTCTGGAGAATCTGAGTAAGAGCTTGTAAGATTGCATTATCAACGTTTCTTGTAGGACCCATCTTGCAAAAGAGAACACTAATTAGCACCTAATAAATAGCAATCACAAAGAGACTACAACATAAGGTCCTAAGTTTACCCACCTACCCATCTCTCGAGTTTATTATTTGAAGGTCAAGTTATTTATATTGGGGTGCACAAACGTGCGTCGGGAGCAAATATGCTCTGATACCAACTGTGACACCCTCATTTATTGCGGAAAAGTAAACACATAATTCTAGATAAAAACTGCATGGATATGTTTGTAATAGGTTCATTTGGGTAAAAACCTGTAAATTTTAAAACCTGAACCTCTTATAAAAATATTCAAACGGGAAGGTGTCAAACATGCAAGGTCTAAAATAAATCTCATAAATAAAACATCGCTAAAGTCGCGAAACAAAGTTATACAACCCAAATATAAAAAAGGGAGACATATGTCCCTCAAAAGTACATGTCATAAAAAAGTGTTTAAGGGTCACAATAAGATAAAGCCAATCTAGGTCCCAAGGTTACTTTGCTCGCTAGCTCGTCCATGTACCCCATATATGCATCACCTACCTGTCAATCACATTTTATACAAATACGAAAGCCACAGTCAGTGGGGAGTAACTCCGAGTTCTCCCAGCCACGAAATGTCATAATTAATATAACATGTAAACATAAGAATATGAATATGAATAACACATAGCCTTAGCATATAGATGCTAGACAATTGTGCTTATCATGTGAACAACAATAAAACATCACATAATCCTAGCATGTGAATACTAGACCGACTCATACTACACTATCATGTGAATCACATAACATCCAGGAATCCAAACTCTATCAACCATAGCCGGCTTGCATCTCACCTTCTATGATTCATAAAAGCATCAAACAAGAAAGGACAATATATCTAGAGACAGGCATAACTTCCTAGTACAGTCAATAGTCACTCTGTAACTCGAGTCTATACCACGAGGTAAGGTAAACACCCTAGTCCTAAACCTGCGCAGACCTAGCGACATGCGGAAAATACCGCATCCAAGACCCATGATCACACACATGAGTACCTCTAAGGAGTCCACCAAAGGGTTGGCTAGTACTTAAGCTGACCACATACTTCTACGAGTACGTCAGGAGGTCATGCCCTAACTTGGATATAAACCCACCAAGCTAAGACACAAAGGCTATTAAGCTGTGAACATACACTCGTCAAAGACTATAATGGCCTATCTATGACGATGGTCTAAGATACCAACACCACACAAGACAAGTAGGATACCCACTTAACCATAAGAGGGGCAAAGAGTCCAAACTTGCACACAAAAATGATCATACACACCCTAGCATATGAAAGGCTACGCAAGAGCATATTCAGCTGACAATCCAACAATATCTCCAATATCAATAATAATCCAAATTCCAGCTAACCAACAGTACCATAATCCATGAGAACAAGCTAAAATGGCATAGAGGCAATAAGACTCAAGCATAAGGCATCCAAAGCATCCAACAACCAACATGTGAAATGATAATTACAAATATCAAGGCTTAAACATAAAACATCCAATAACAACCAATCTAACCTCAAAGACAAACCCTCGACCCTAGTCCCGCGACGGGTCATTGGTCAAATCGAGGCTGACCGGTTTAAACCTAGTTTGACCAAACTCGTTCGGTCAATCTGGCCCAGCTCAGAGTCTTGGCCTATTTTGGCCCAAATCACAAAATTCATCACAATATCATTCTCATGCTATTTCCAATTTCTATCATGTGAAAAACTATCAACATAAGGAAATATATTCCAACTTACAAAATATCCAATTCAATTAAATTCTCGCATAATAAAATAGTATAAATAACCGTCTCGCACAAGGGTAAACTTTTCTATAAATTTTATCGATAAAACGACGCCATTTACTCATACGGACTCCGAATTGAGTGATTCAAGTGGCTAAACCACCTAATTTTTCGATGCCGTTCAATCTGTCATATTTTTGGAAACATTGGAAAACATCTCGGTCCGGTACTGATGCGTTCCAGCCAACATGCGGACTTGTCACAACACATAATTCCTCATCCAAATTTGTTCTAAACATTAATATACAAATGGTTAACATAAATTAAACATAAGCATACTCATCTTACTCCATTCATTCATTTAACAACAAGATCATCTCAAACAACAACAAACAACAACAACAAACAACGAATACAACTACTAATGTGACATTAATTCGTCGAGTAACTCGGAATAGTTACCTTAAGCTAGCAAAGAGACAAGTAATAACTTGAGAAAGCTTCTAAAACCCAAAATTACTCTTCATCTTCAACAACATATGAGTCACCTAACTCATCTTCAAATTCTTCACCTATAAGAACAACAAAAACACAATTATTAAGCTTAAATTCGAAACCCTAAAAAAAAGTGTCTTAAACAAAAATTGGGGGAAATGAAAATAAAGCTTATAGTAGATGAAGGATGAAAAGAGGATTCCAAATATATAATTTTTATGCAAATTGGTGGAGAAATGAAGGATTTATGGTGGATTTAGGGATTGTAAGGAGGATTTTTAGTGGGTTTTTGGTGTTTGAGAGAAGGAGGAGATAGATTGAGTTATGGAGGAAATGAAAATTGGAAGAGGGGACAAATGGAGGGTAGGTAGCCAGCCAAAGACATGGGGAGATGGGTCATTTGTTTACGTTTTGGTTCGTTTCGACGAAAATTAGAAATATTCGTCGAACGCGATTTCCGAGAAAAGTAAAGTTCTTAAACACGATTTTACTAAAAGATTAAGTACTCATATGCCCAATATCCAAAGTCGTTTACCCAACGACCGTAAGAAATGAGAAAATCCCAATTTTACGACTTTTATCCGAAATCTATTTTAACAAAGAAAAAGGTTTAAATATAGTTTAAATCACTTTTAAACATTTCTAAACTATCAAAAATGATTACATTTCTTCAAAATAAAATAAAGTTATATTTTATCAAATAAATTTTATTTCAAATAAATTAATATTAAATTAAAATAGATTAAAATATTACTCTTAAAATATAATAAAGGTCTTCAAATTTACGGGGTGTTACATATATATATATATATATATATATATATATATATATATATATATATATATATATATAATACTTGATAAATACTAAAACAATCTGATAATGGAGAGCTGTAGCAAGCCTCACCGACGTACTTATTTTTAAATATGATTACGCTTTTTTAATATATCACTATATTGTCATTGTCATGGTGGTATTACGCTTTTTTAATATATCACTATATTGTCATTGTCATGGTGGTTGAATAAAAGTAAATAACAGATAAGATGATGTAGGTTCGATCCTTACTAAGAACATTTTCAATTTATTTTGTGTAAATTTAAAAGAAAAAGTAAAATATGCAGTTGCAAGGGCTCAAACTCGAGTCGCCTCAAACGTGGGAGATTGCTTCTACCACTGCACCACTAAGGTTTAATGAAATATAGGCACACAAATATACATATATCTTTTTTTTTTTGGAGGATTAATGGTGGTGAGGGTTCACCCCCATCACCCCCTATAAATCCGCCCCTGCCTAAGAGACTAATCTAAAGATAGACTAAGTTATAGTTGTTGTTGTTGTTGATTGAGTTGTTGTTTGCTTGAATGAAATGCCTCCTTATATATAGGCATCACCCGACTCTTTGGAAACTACTCCATAGTGGGAAACGGTTGATAAACCGCCGAGTGTTCTTAAAACTTCATATGGGCGCTTATCATGCCCCTTAGCCGAGCGTTCCTCCTTTTAGACTTCTTGAACTCCGTTTGTCTTCAACTTGGATTGACACAATTTAGGCCCAATAACCTTATTACTTAGTTTTCAGACCCAGATACCCTTAAAATAATAAATTTAGTACCTTAACTAAATTGGGAGCCAACACTTTTATTTTCACTCCTATTTTCCTCAATTATATACACCCCTCTTCATCACTCTCCACCATCTCCTCCGCCCACACTCCTTACCATCAGCCACACCTCTAGCTACCACCACCCTCCTCTACTTACCACCCTCACATCTCTTTATTCCCCTCCCTAATTAAATGTTATATGATGGATTAATTGAGAAGAACCAAAGAATGTTGATAACTTTTTCACGACTTCGATTAATCTAGAAAGCAAATTAAAGAGCCCATTGTTTTGCACAAAATCTCATTATAGACGGCAACTATCCGTCTATAACTAAAGACGTGTCAAGTAACATGTCACATTACTCATAAGACAAACAACAACTTGTGTGGTGGGGCCAAATAATATCACCATTTTAAGGGTATTTGACCCGTCTCTTGCTATAGACAGATATATCCGTCATATCAAGACTTGCTGATTGTTTTTAGATGTGATGGGTAACTTTCATACTGACAGTCAAATTCCCACTTCATTGATTAAGATCTAACACAATTCCTTAAGAGAGACGGTCTCTCTTTAGAGCTTGCCTGGAATCCATGGAATAATTAGAGGATATATTTCAATTGGATGATAATTACTGGGGAAGTTAATTACTTTGGTAAAGAGTTCCTTGAAGATAGGTTTGGCATGTAGGAGTAATGATTACTGAGGAGATGTTTTACTCCCTTAATCATTATCTAGGGGGAGGGTCGGTAATGTATTACGCCTTCATGAGGGTAATAGATTCGGGAGGTGAATAATTATTCTCATACCAAACATGAAAACATACCTTACAAATCACTCCCTTATTCATTCCCTCCCTTTTACCTTCATAGGTAATTACTATTTTTATTATTTTTTTTCTTTCTTTTTTAATTAGTTCTTGTTTTTTTTATTGGTTATCTCTCATTAATATAGTGAGAGACAGTCTCTCAGGTCTAATGTTCGTAAACTAGCTTAAACAAATCAATTTGCAGTGACCTGTTTATTACTTTTGGGAATGTCCCCACAAATCACTTCCCTAAGAAAAGCCTAATTAAAAGAAACTTAACCCTAATTATGCATAGCATATGATTTATTTAATTAACTTCCTCCAACTAAATATCATGTAATTTATTGATAAGATGAAGAAATTACTGATTGTAAAAGAGAATTAGAATTCATAATTTGTAAAATTTGAAGGATTATATTAGGTTTTAGAGAAAAAAGAGAAAGGAGAATACAGAATTAGAATTTGAGGGATGGAGTAATGTTTGGAAATATTATTAACCAAGAAAACATGTAAAAGAGTAAAATGCATAATGTGAAATAGTAACTACAAGTTTAATTTGACAACTAAATCGGGTTTTGCCCAAATAAAATAACTCAAATAAAGTTAAGACGGGAATAACCTAAATTAATTAACCCAATAGATAGTTAAAACGATTTACCCCATTTTATAAAAAAAATCCACTATATTACAAATGGGCCCAATACCAAAATAGGCATAATTGAGAACAAAATAATTTTTCAAAACTAAATTTATAGGAGTTTAACTTTTCTGAACTGATGAGTTACGATTTTATTTTTAAATTTAATATCAAATATTTTTACTTATTTAAATTTAATATCAAATAATTTTACAAAAATAAAATCATACAATTATTATTATAAAATATACTCCATCCGTTCCGGTCATTTATTTGCCTATTCTATTTTGTGGTGTCTTAGTCAATTGTTTGCCTTTTTTTTATGAATATCTTTGATGGACTATTAGATGCTCCACATTCAATTTGTTACACTTGTCATCTAATAATTGACCACTTTTACTTCCTAATTAGTCTTTGTGCCAAATCTAAAAACAAACAAATGGTTGGGACTGAGAGAGTATATTTTATAAAATTTAAATAACATGTCACGTGTCCCAACATTTATGGGATGTCGTGTCACGTGTTCATATCGTATCCGTACAGGGGCGGATCCAAGGGTAGGCATAGCCCAAGTAGTTTATGAGGAAAACAAAAATATATAGATTATGAAGTACTATAGAATCACATGGTTGCTTGTAGACTGTTGGTTTGTTGTTTGGTTTCCATAGAAGGTTCCCGGGTTCGACTCTCACTAACGAATTTTTTTTCCTCATCATGTATTATGCGCTGAACTATAAGGCTTAAGATTCACTTTATTTTACAATTTTACATTGTCCGGCTTAAACCATTAGCCTATATTTATATAGATACAATATATGGTGATTATTTCTTCTCATTATATATGAACTACCAGTTATTTTCTCTCTTTATTTATTTACAAACTTATACTCTTTTTTCTATTTGTTGTAGACTTATAGCTATTTCTTTTTATCTTTCTTTCCAATCATTCAATCAATTATCAATCATTTTACTAATAACGATTTAACGACTAAAATATGATACTCCGGGAGAAAAAAATTATATAATATTACTTCCATTATAATTATAATAAATTGTATACTCTCTATGTCTTAAACATTTGTCTACTGGTTAAAACACCCCCTTACAAATATTAAAAATTGAGAAAATATTGGAAAGGAGAGAGTATCATTTTTTAAAATTACCTTGTATACCTTGTAATTTAAAAAAAAAAAAATTTACATTCTTATCGAATGCTGTATGAGTACAAGTCAATTGAAATAAATTTTGCTAAGCTTCGTTGAAAAAAAAAAGTTGAAATAATTATAAATTAGCTTCATTCATTATCCAACATGAAAAGTATCTTACCGATAAAAAGTAATAAATAATACTTAGTAATTTTTATATTTGGTTCAAATAGTACATAAATAAATGACACATAAATTTAATGTCCTTACAAATTTTTAAAAGGTATCGACTTACAAGGCTTATATTGAGAAAAAAAATCACTTTGTATAGTTTTAAAATTTAGTCCCAGATAGACGGAATTCCTGGATCCGCCTCTGTATCCGTATCCATTTTAATGCTACCTAGGTATCTGTTTAAACTTTAAAGTAATAATCTGTACTGATATCGTTACAAATATCCTCTCATTTTTTTTGACAACAATAAACTGAAATATCCTCTCATAGGTGATGTTTTTTGGTTTGCGATAACATTCATGAAATACAATGTGATTACGGCGTAATAAGTAATATGAACATGTAGACTTGCGGGGAAGGAATGAATACTTCAAGAGCTCGACTGTCTCCAAAACTTCTACGTTTGACTTGTTCTACTTTAATTTGTTTAATTGTTTTCTTCTTGTCTTAATTTGTGGCACACGTAATTTCCTAGATGACATCTCCGTCTCCATCTTGTTTTAATTCAGCAAAGCCCAAAGCTATCATTCCCGTTAACATGCATGTGTTTGGTTAATTCTAGTGGCGGACCCAGAATTTTTCGTTTTGTGTAGCAATAATAAAACGCTAACAAGTATTTTTGGCAACTACGAGATATATACATGTATCATCATGTATGTCTCATTTATGTAGCAATAATATTTTTGGTAGCTACAAGATATTTTTGGCAGCTATGCTAAATATCCGTGTTGCTCAAAAGTAGAGTTGTTCATGGATGAAACAACACATTTTGCCCGTTCAGTCCGGTCTACTAATAAAGCGGGCTTTGACAATGCATTTTCAAAAATTATAAAGGTCCGACCCATAAACGCACCCAAAACTCGCGAATCAAAAGCTCGTGCGAGCTCTTTGGGCTTAATTTACGTACAAATTAAGCAAGGCCAGATGGCACGATATGAGGCACGGTATTACTGGATAATCAAGTGGAGCACAGATCGATGACGTTGGGTAGGAGGGGCCATTGGATTACAAAGGAAGAAAAACACATAAGGTTACACAATTATAAAAGATAACGACAGGCAGACTCTGTCAGCTAACTACTCCTTATTTTATAGGGAAGATGGACGAGATCCAGAAGATTACAGAGGAGGTAGCTCGAGTGAGGAACCCAAAAGGCGAAATATTATAAAAGGAGGGCAGAAGCAAACAAGACGCATAATCTCATTCATACTCGAAGAGCCACACGCAAAATAGCATTCATAAGCAATTATAATTCGATAGCCATTAATTCAGTCTTCTTGCTCCACAATTTGTACTCGACAAACTCTCCTATTCTAGTAGAATTTTGGTGGGATTTTGATTCTCCCCACGGTTTTTCCCACAATGAATTTTCCGCATCACCAATCACTTGTGTCTTTGCATCTCATTTCGCTTTCATTATTTACTTTCATTTATGTCATTTTTCAATTAGTCCTTTGGCAATTAGAGTGATGCTCCACATTCATCCCTCTATTTGAGAGGTTCAAGAATTATGTGGAAGATCAATTTTATCTCAGAATCGTATGGTGCTTTGATGGATATTGGATTATTGCTTACGATTTGTGAGATCGGACAAGATTAATCTCTTTCAAAACTTTATTATCGATCTATGGATCCTCGATTAGGTTGTAAAAAAAACAATTTTTTTAGAGGGTGGTGTGCAGAAGCACTTTTATCTGATAACGATCTTTGTTTTAGGAAGAGTTTGTCTTGCTTGTGTTTTACAAATTTGTATTCAATTAATTTTAACTAGTTTAGATCCCGCGCGCAATGAATGCGCGGTATTTATAGACTTTTTATTTTTGTATTACTTAATCATGCTAAACTAACAGTTCATTAATTTTTCATATTTCACGTATTATATTTTGAGGAAAAAAAATTGAACTTTAAAATTGTTCAAGAAAACTAAGTAAAATTGAACTGTAAAATAATAATGTTATCTCATTAATTGTTTATTTTTCTCGTTATTATATTTTTTTGAGCAAAAAATAAATTAAAACTGAAAATTAATCCAAGAGGATTGAGTAATTTGTTGAAATACATTTTTTAAAAATTATTTTTTATACCACAACGGTAATGATTCCAATTTATAAATTCTCTCAATTTTTTTTTGTTATGAAAGTAATCAAAACCAGTTATAGTTTTGTTTATACATAGTATGAGTCAAGTCATTATCAAATAATAATATCAATAAAAAATTTAATAGTTTATAGTCTTATATTTTTTATACTTTAATTAAAATATAATAGTTTAGTATTTAGTGAAAATTATATAATTTGATGAAAAGATTAATTTTTATGAAAAGAATTATATAATGAAATACATTATAATTATTAATTTCATTATTTAGTAAATACAATTAAATTATCAATAGTTTCCTTATTTAAAAAGATGCTTTTTAGAGGGAAAATTTGTGAGTTCACCTATTCATTTAGTAAATAGGGGATTTTTGTTGCAATTCTTGTATGACATATTATTATTATTATTAATGAAATTGATTTTTTACTCAAAAAAATAATAATAAAACAACACTAGTTAATTTTTTTTTTTTTTTTACCAAAAACAGTTTGGCGGCCATTGTAGGGACATAGTGATCTTCATGTCGGGAACAGTAAAAATCTCTGTCCAACGAATTGCAGCCCAGTTTATTGGAAGACTATCTCTTCCAGCATCATCAGGAGCCGTCAGTGCCCTAGCTTTAGCCAGCCAGATGGCCCATGTATGACCTAGGGTCGCTCCTACAGCCATCAAACAACTGCAGCCTCTCAGGGAGACATGCATTCACGTGACCAAGGCACCTAATGGATCCATCTTATCCAAATTTAGCAGGGAGAGCAGCCCTTGTCGGAGTGTAACCGTGACATATTCCCTCAAAGTTAGTCACCATGCTAGATCTTGAATGCCGTCGAGTGTAGCAATGAAGCCCATGGGATTGGGAGCCTTAACGCCTAGCTATTCACCTGCACCCAACAGCCTAGTGGCTTTCTCAAAGCTAACTTTATTCCTAATGCAGGAATGCCAAGCCAGTAAGCATCAGAATAGCAACTAGGTTCAGTTATCACAGCAACCCCACTAGCCAATGACTAGGGCATAAACACAGATCGGATATTCGATCCAAACTGCTAGTTTGGATCGAATATCCATATTAGAAATTTCCGAACTCAGATATTTAAATCAAATGTTTCGGATATCAAATGTTCAGATATCCAAAATAATCGGATCGAATGCGGATATCCGTCGAATATCCATATTTTGAAATTTACTTTAAAATTAAGTTTGAAATACGATCATATTCATCGTCTTACTTGGTAATTTTCTTTAGCATTCTCAATCCAATGTTCTTGACATAAAGTTTAAGAATCACTTACATATTTCTATAATATTTAAACTTTAATTAAGTTGTTATATCAGTTATTGTATATTCTCGAAATTATACTAGAAAATTATAGTTTCGGATTGGATCGAATATTCAAATGTTTTAATTCTAATATCCATATCCAAACTAAAACCAAAGATTCACTACAACAGATATAGGCTATAACAACGGTTAAAAACCGTTGTTATATAAAAAAGCGGACGTTGTTAAAGCGTCCGTTGTAAAAGGTTTTAACAACGGTTGGTTTTCTTAAGGAACCCGTTGTTAAAACTATTAACAACGGTTTTAAGTATAAAAACCCGTTGTGGAAAGTGTGACTCAATTTTGGTGGGAAAGTTATAACAACGGTTGTAATATAGCAAACCGTTGTTATAACTAAAGACAACGGGTTGTTTCTCAATAACCGTTGTTGTTTGTTTTTAAAAAATAAAAAAAAAAATGAAATTAAATATTACTAGATGCATGCATAATTACGACCCGTTATAATTCCGATGCATGCATTATTACTGTCATCCCTGTGCATATGAATGGACAATATGGAATGAGAAGGGTTATAATAAGATTTGAAGCAGCAGAGAGAGATATGATGATGATTATGGCACAACTTCCTAAGTATTAATTAAAAAACAACTCAAACCACACATTACTTAGTATAAATACATGCATTATCTCAACTACCATTCCATTATCTCACTATCTCCAAACCCTAACTGCTAAAACAAACTCCAAACCCTAATTAATCTTTCAAACAAACTCCAAACTTCATCAGCAAAATGAATGATATCATCCTTAAGACTCTTACTATGATCGAGAACAACAACAGTTTCATCCGCCGGTTGCTCCACATTGAGGACAGTTTCAGGAGCTACCTTGTGGATGCTCGATCCGTACTCAAGGACGCCAAAAAAGATGGCTAGGCAGAGCAGCAGTTGTTGCAGCTATATGACGATATAGCAACTGCTGAACGGAACCTCCAAATAGCTAAGGAGGAGAGGACGGATATCATCGAAGAGAATAAGACTCTCTATAAAAATATAAGAATTGCATTTTTAATAATGTAATTTTTTTTTTAATTTATGTATTTATATATATATATATATATATATATATATATTAATTAAGTTTATCATGCATTCCTCTCTATCATCTTGCTTCTTCTTTGTTTTATTTTATTTAATTTGTTTTACTAGATAATTAAGCAAATAATACTTAGAGAAATAACATAATGATCGATAAAAAACACATACATGCAAATGAAATAATTAGAAAAAGAAAATAATGACGATGAAAGACGATGAAACCAACAGTGACGACGAGATTTACCTGATAATTAGAAGAAGTAAGAGACGATGAAATCAACAGTGACGGCGAGATGATAAAGCGACGATGAGAAAGAGAGAAAGAGACGATGAGAAAGTGTGTGTTTTGTGTTTGTGTTTGTGTTTGTCTGTGTTTGTGTTTGTGTTTGTGTTAAGGTTTGTGTTTTGTGGCTGTAGCTGATCTGTGTTTGTGTGGTTTATAGTATGGAAAGTATTGACAACGGTTGTTAAACAAAAACCGTTGTTAAAACGTTTTAACAACGGTTGTAAAACAAAAACCGTTGTTAAATAAGTTTTAACAACGGGTTTCAAAAATAACCGTTGTGATTACTTTTCACTAACTTTGCGCCAATTTTTCGCCAAACTATTAACAACGGTGGTGCATGTTTGACCCGTTGTTAAAACTTATAACAACGGTTATATAACCATACCCGTTGTAATTAATTTTAGTAAAATTCGCGTCATACATTCTACAACGTCTATTGTGATTTTCGTGAATAAGCGTTGTTAAAGGGGCGTTGTAGTTGCCTGAATTTGTAGTAATGAATTCGGATCGGATATCCGTCCAAACTTAACTTCCGGATCGAGTATTCAAAAATTCGGATCGGGTTCAGATCGATATCGGATCGGTTTGAATAATCGGATCTTTTGTTCAGCCCTACGACAGTAACCCTGACAGTCTGACCCCAGCAGGAGCATGGACAAGAGATAACATTTTGGGATTTGCTTCGTTTGTTCCTAACCCTCTTGAAGGTGTATGCAGCCTGGTGGAACGAAAACTCAAGGAATTGAGGAGCATGATCAACAAGATACCTAGAATGCCTCGTCCCAGGTAGAAAGCAACACCAGATAGCTATGCGGATTCTCCCTTCTTAGATGGGATTAAACTCATCAACTTGTCCAAACCGAGGCGAACCTAGAAATAAAATTTTGGGGTAACCGATTTTTATCGTGTTGTTTTACTCTCTTATGTTAAGGTCTCATATTTAAGAATTTTTGGCTGAAAAAAATTGATAACTTTACCCATTTTTTGAAAGTTTGAGGTAGCGATTGTTACCCTTTGATATTAGTTGGGTTCATCTTGTGCCTAAGGGATTTGTGCCACCATCCATGGTGCTCTATGATGGTGCAACAGACCCCTGAATCACATCAACCAGTATAAGTAAAAGATGATGATGGTGGTAACCACCACCAGACCACTGTATGAGGCCTGCATGTGCAAGGAATTCGTATCAACCTTGTCTGGAGCAGCCCTGCAGTGACTCATCAGCCTGCCCAACAAGTCCATCACATCCTTGGCTGACTTGGTCAACACCTTTAACCAACAATTCGCCAGCAGTCGCAAGCTAGAGAAGCAGACCAGCGACCTTTACCAGGTGTTGCAAGGGTTTGAGGAAACAACTCGTGATTTTGTGAACGGGTTCATTAAGAAAAAGGTGTCAATTTCCAGGTATGATATACTAGCCATTATAGAAGCCTTACGGTATGCACTCCATTAGGATTCTGACCTCTACAAGGACCTGACTAAATACTCGTGCTTCACATTCGAGGACAGGCTTTAAAGGTCATCTGACCATGGCAAGGGATCTACCATTCATACGGTGAGCCATGTCACCCAGATCAAAACCAGCCCCCATAGTCTAGTTTAGAGCAACAGCTAGGAGCACAACCGTCTCGATCTAGACATAAGGGACAAGCTGAGCAACAGGGACGCGGGTCAAGCTATTAAAATGGAAAATTGGAAATACGTGTTCATTATATATAGAAATAAATATATGTAAAGGGATTAATTTCACAACACTTTACATATAAAAATTGCAAAATACTTTATAATTTTCATAACTTAAGGGGCTTATTCACTACAGTCTAAATAAAACAATATTCAAAACTTTTTATCTTTTCGAAATTGCAAAATACTTTACATAAAAAAATTCTTGATTGTTTTTTTCTTTCTTTTAAAAACACATTTTTTTTGGTACGAGATAATGAAATTCTCGTGAGATTTTGTAAGAGGCTTTATTTTACAGGTTTCATAACTTAAGGGGCTTATTCACTATAGTTTAAATTCAATATATTGAATCACACGATTAGATAAAGTAAAGGGGCTCGATTTCATTTTACTACTCTGTTCTATTTTATTCTTATTTCAAACAATTTTTTTTCTTTACTTTATCCCTTATCTCAACAAAAAAATATAGATAAGAGTGTAGGACTCACTTTTCCATTAGAACATGTTATTCATGTGTTCGAACTTTGAAGTTAGTCTTAAATTTTTAAGACTTAATTTAAGACTCGTAAAACCTTAAGCTATTTTATCCCTAGTTTTATGTTAAGGGCATAAGGCTATCTTTATCACATACTCAAAATGGGTCTTAAGATCAACAATTTATTTTTAATATTCAGTTCAGACTCGCGTGCTTTTTTCCTGTTAGTCCCAGATGGATACTCAGACTCATGAAAAATCTTTATATAACAATATATATATATATATATATATATATATATATATATATATATATATATATATATATATATATATATATATATATATATATATATATATATATATATGAAACCCATTTTCTCCCTCACATTTTACTATTCATATATTTTAAATATATATGTTTGATGAAATTAACGGGAATAAGCAGTTTAACCGTTAAAATAGTAAGATTATTCAAAGAAACAATAGTAACCATGGGAGTAGTGAACGTAATAGTATGTAGTAACAACGAATATCATGAATGTTATAACATTAACTACGCGAGTAGTGAATGTGTCTCATAATTTGAAGATAAATTTACATTTATAGATGTTAATCATATGAGTTAAGCAAGTTTAACGTAGTTTTATGTAATAGAAAATAGAATTTGACGATGAATAGTGGTAGCCCAGGCAGAGGCGGACATCAAACCTAGTTTTCAATAAATTCAAATCAAGGCAGATGTCAACTAACTTAATTGATAAAATCATGAGGTGTGGTACTGATAACCTAGGTTCAAACCCCGTCGACATAAAAAAATCGTCCTTATATTTTCCCTTACAACTTTACACGAAACCTAAAAACATTCATTTAGATTTAAGTATATATACCACTCGGGAGATGTTATCATATTATCCCTAATCAAAGTAATCACAACCATTTAAAACCCCGACATGATTCCATACTAGTGCAGATCTCGTGCTACTCCACGGTATTTTAGATCTTATCGCTTACCAAATTTTAGTTCTTAGTCAGGGGCAGTATTGCGTGAAACAGTCTTACAATGTACGTCAATCTAATCATGTGAAACGGTCTAAATGTGTAAAAGGCAACTCATTCATTAGCATTAAATAAATAGTTATTTATTTTTTGTCAAACACAACCTTCAAAAAAACTTTTTTTCCAAACAGCACCTTCAAAAAAAAAAAGTATGTCAAACACGAGCTTTAATATAATTTTTGTTGCCAAACACGACATTTTGGCCAGATTTCGTCAACTTAAAGCAACTTGCAATGGACTGACTTTCAGTGGATATTTGAGTTAGCAAACGGGGTCGGTTTCAGGTGTTCTTGGACTCATTGGAAAGGTGGGAGTACATGCTTTTCAGGGGTTATTAACACAGTAGTCAAAGGTGAACTTATGTGGAGCCTTTTTGGTCACTTAAGTGTTTCGCACGTGAGAACCTACTTTGACTTTTTTGTTTTATTTTTCCCTCCAATTCACTCCCCTCGAACCAATACTTGAAACAAACAACCACCACAAACTACACAACTACGACATACCTTGCACTTCCGTCTTCCTACATATCAAATTTCAGACCAAGCAAAGCATCATAACATTATTAAAAGACCCACGAAAAACCATCTTACCACCCGCCGTAAACCCAGACTTACAACAACCCTCTCTGACCAGCCTTAATTTAAACACCAATAGACCTCACATAAGGCCACCTTTGACCATTGTGTTGACAATCCCTGAAAAGCCATTACTCCCACCTTTCCAACGAATCCAAGAACACCTCAAAACGATCTTGTTTTCTATCTCAAACATCGATTGCAATTCACTCATTGCAAGTTGCTTTAAGTTGACATAATCAGCCCAAAATGTCGTGTTTGCCAACAAAATTTATATTAAAGGTTGGGTTTAACAAACTTTTTTTTAAAGGTGGTGTTTGGAAAAAAGTTTTTTTTCCTTAAAGGTTGTGTTTGACAAAAAAACCCTTATTTAAATAATGGTTTGTCGTACTACTCTTACCTTCCAATTTGTTAAAAAAAAAGTAATTCATTGCAATTCGTCATATCTAACTTTTATGTGTAAGACCTTACAAATACACAATTTATATAATACCTTAAAAACTTCAATTTGTCATTTGATAGATCATATACTTATTTTAATTGAAGAGACCCAATTTGATTAAGTTAATGTTGATGATGCCTTCAGACAAATTAGTCTCATTGTTATTTAATTGTGTACCTCTTAAGTTTTAACCATGTAGCATGAAACTCCAATTGTCAATTCAAGGTTATCAAGATATTAATCATGAAGATCAAGATGAAGATTGTCATTAATATTAAAATCATGTGTTGTAAGGAGATCTTTAACTCGAATTTACGTTTAGGTGCAAAAATAACAGTTCAGTCAACTGTTACTTAAGACTCGTCTTTGAAAAAAATATTTCGAAAATATTTAAATCTTTGTTAAAATGCTTTCAATGTTCACAAATGTTTTCTGGAAATATTTTGACGTCTTTTGAAAGTATAGAGCTTTCAATGTCTTGCTACGGAGTTTTCTTGCAAAATAAGACACTTTCTATAAATGGGTTGTTTGCTCTTTACATTTATGAAAATGTTTATGGTTCCCATAAACACAACCATTTATGCTTGTTTCTTGATGAAAAACCCAACCTATTTTTGTGTATGTGCACAATCTGATTTCTTGTATTCTTAGGCACCGATTTCTTGAGGAAGAATACTCGGTTGCTTGGAGAATATTTCGGTTGACTTGTGCATGATGCCCAATCAAACTACTTACAATATTTTAATCACTTGTGCTTATGAGTGTAAGATATTTTAATGTGTAAAGTATACTACTTGGACATTATAAATAGCTTGCTTAATTCATTTTTTCAAGTGTGCAACAAACGAGTTTTAAACTGAAAAAGACTTAAGCTTTCAATCGAGTAAATTAGCTTTGCAAAATCGTTTTTCACTTACAAATCTTTGAATCATTTTGCAAGTTTGTTTCTTCTCTTTGAGTCTTTTATTGACTTTGGTGTGTTGCACCTAGTCATTTAGTCGTGTTCAAGGACCCCGTGTTTTGTACTTAAGCTTTATGTCCCCCGTTCAATTAAGTGAAGAACATTGAGATAAGTGGAGTCTTGTAACAACCGGGTAAAACCGAGCAAAGTCTTAGGATAGAGTTATCCTTAAGCATGACGTCTTAGAAGCGGAGTAGCTTTTGAGCACGGAGTCTTTCGGCGGAGTAGCCCAAAGCAAAAGCCTTATTGCGGAGTAGCTTTAAGCACGGAGTCTTTCAGCGAAGTAGCCCCAAGCAAAAGTCTTGGAAGCGGAGTAGCTTTTAAGCATTAGCAATCGGAGTAGGTTGGGGAGTTGTTTTATTATTCGAGGTAGTCTTAGTTTGTATGAGTTTAATTTTAAGACATTTAATAAAATAGCGTTGGACGTAGGTCGCGGAGTAGTGACCGAACCAGTTTTAAAAACATCGTTTGTCGTGTCTATTTTGTTTTATTTCCGCTGCCACTCTATACTCACGTTTATATCTTCAGAATCAACAGTTGAGTACACTGTAACTTCTGCTTGCTGAATCGTTGTTGATTACTTCTAACTCTCTAGTTCTAAGTATCAACTTCTCTTTTCATCTAAGCATTGTTTAAAGTGTTTACGAGTTTTAAAATAAACTTTCATTAAGCTTAAATTTTAAATAGACACTTAATTCACCCCCTCCGCCTCTTAGGTGATCTTTCCCGTGACTCTTCAATTGGTATTAGAGCCTTGTGCTCTTGATAACTGATTAATTACCAGAGAGTTGATCCTATAGTCATCGACGGGAAACATACTAAGTACCATATCTTCAAAGGGGATAACTACTCTTGGTGGAAGCACCGTATGGAACACTATGTTAAAAGTACGGATTATGAGTGTTGTTATTATATAAAAGGGTCCGCTTGCTATAATGGTCACTGACTCTGACGGGAATAGTGCCGTAAAAAGTGAGGAAAGTTATGTCGAGGCTGACTATAGTAAAGTCGAGAAAAATTCTAAAGCCACGTCCATTCTTCAATATGGCATTGGTGATCAAGATATAAATCGCATCTCCGGATGTACCTCGGCTAAAGAGATTTGGGACACCTTAAGCCTTGCTTATGAAGGAACGTCTCAAGTCAAGAAGCATCGTATTGACCTTCTCATGCAACAATATGAGATGTTCAATATGATGAAAGATGAGTCAATCAATTGTCTTTATTCTCGCTTTTCTAGTATTGTAAATGAACTTATGAGTCTAGGTAGAGAGTTCGCATCCGAGGATATAGTCTGAAAGATCCTTCGTAGCCCAAGTGATAAATGGCAACTGAAGGTGACGGCTATTGAGGAGGCTAAAGATCTGTCCAAATTGTCCATCAATGAGATAATGGGCTCACTCATGGCACACGAGTTAAGTCTTGCAAAGTGCTCGGGTTAAAGTTCCAAAGTTAGAGGTTTCGCTCTCAAATCAACCTCAAGTGATGAGGAAGATGATGGAGATGACGAACAAGCCATGTACTCACGTAACATGGCGGATATGATCAATAGTCACAATCCTAAGAAGTTCAACAATTCTAATAGAAAACGTTTTCATAAGAAGAGATCTTATTCCACGATGGCTTGTTTCAAATGTGGTGAGAAATGTCACCTTTTCAAAGATTGCCACAAGTGGAATGAGTTCAAATCCAGAGAAAAATGACATTTTGCAAAGAAAGATTTTAAGCATAAAGTCATGTTTGCAATATGGGGTGTATCTGATTCCGATGAGGATGAAGTTCTTGAGGAAGAATTAGATGCCAAAGTTTGTATGACAACTCGTCTTGATCTTGACGGACCTAAGTCTTTAAAGAAAGAATCTGCACTATGTCTTATGGCTCATTTAGCCAGTGATAACTCCGAGACCGAGGTAATTAATCTCAAGAACAAGGTGAGAACTCTTTCAAAAGATAAGCTTTGTTTGATGTTTGATGACGTACTTGACAAGAGCCTAGCTAAAAATGATAACCTCTATGACTTGCAAACTTAAATTGAGGAAATTACCGAAGAAAATGTTGGTCTTAGAGAGTGTCTAGACGAGATAAAAGAAAGTAACATCATTCCATCACTCAGAAAGGAAATTAAGAAATTGAGAAAAGAAAACCTTGTTCTCACGAATATTGCTAGCTCGTCAAAATCAATTGTAACCTCTACTGTTGTTTCTGATGTTCAAAAAGAAAACGAGTCTTTAATTATTCAAGTTGATATTTTGATTAAAGAACGAGACTCATTGCTAGCTGACCTTACCTCGTGTTGAAATAATAATAAGCAACTCAAACAAATTGCTATGTTTCTTAGTGATGAATGTAGTCATGCTAAATCCGCTTTTGACAAAGTAGGCAAACTAAATCTTGACCATCTTGCTAAAATTGAAACATTGACCAAAGATTTGCATGACGCTAAAGAGTTTTATAGGAAATGAGGAGGTAGCCAAAATATTTTAGACTCCCTCATAAATCAGTCCCAAAAATCAGAAGAGAAAGCTGGACTTGATTTCAAAAGCAACAGTTCAGTGAACTGTAACTTTCGAAACCAGGAACCAAGCAAAACTGATTTTCGAAGGAGAAAATATGCAGGCCTTCCTGAGTATATTGATTGTAACTTTTGTGGTAAGACTGGTCATGAATTTAATGGTTGTCCTAACAGATTAAACGACTTAAACAATAACATCAAGGTTGCTAAAAAGGTATGTGTAACACCCCCATACTCCGAGTGCCTTACCAGGACCACTCAGGTATGAAGACATCACCATCTCGGTTGCCCGAGGCATGATAATCAAATAGACAAAACAGAAACAACATTTATTATGAGTAGTTAAATGAATGAGTACAATCCTCGAAACCAAACTGAAAGTACAATACATTAATCCAAACTAACTGTTCTCAACTGAAACATAAATAAAACTAAACTACAGCGGAAGACTCTATCGTCATGTCGTGGCCATCCCAAATATCCCGATCATCTCTCTATACCTGCTCAATAACTGCTCACCATCCCCGAATGGATCACCGCAGGTTTTACAAAACAACACCGGGGTCAGTACTAATCACACAATCAATATAGATAACAACAATAAGACAAACAGACAGCTGAACTGCCACACACACACACACACACACACACACCCAACCAACCGTCTCAATCCCTGACTGTCCACTGGACCAGCCCTGCCAGTGGGGGACCGCAGCCGTTCCCACCTAAGCCCCGCTCATCGTACGAGCGATAACCCTGCTCATTAATGTGCACATCCCTTCTGTGGCGGGTTCCACAGAAGGCGAAACTAGGGCGTGAGATCACTCCCGCAAGTGACCCCACTCAGCCGAGAACGCATCTCGAGAACCATCAACAATCACAATCACAATCACAATCACAATCATCATATCAAACAACTAACTACAGCACATCACCAATATCCCATTATGGGACTAATACTGAGTAGGAAATCCTACCTGGAAAGCACAACACGCAGACGGTATCTATCAAATGTCTCAAAACGCCTCTTCTATGAACTCTCCTCCTACCATACAACACATAGATACTACTATTCAATTACTATTCATAAAAACCCCCAATTCCTAAATTAGGGTTTCACTAATCTTAACAAAACATTATATAAATTACATTAAAAGCTTACCCTCGACGCAAGGAATCCAACGACACGAACTACGATGCAAACCGACCGTCTGGAACTCCGGAATTGTCAAGAACGCGATTAGGAAGAAGACAAGTTGCTTTCTCTCTTAAACAGGTTTTAGGTTTTGTAAAAAGTGTTTTAAAACAATGCCGAATATGTTTATATACCTTAATCGCGTAATTAACAAAACCCGAGAAAACTCCCCCGATAAACCGGACACTCGATCGAGTACCCAAGGTACTCGATCGAGTACCCCCCTACTCGATCGAGTGCCCCAGCTACTCGATCGAGTGCCCAACAGGTCAGAAACTATTTATCTGCGCAACTTGCCCTTACTCGACAGAGTAAGGGCTACTCGATAGAGTACCCCCAAGACTATAAATACGGAGTATTACAGTCTTCCCTCCTTAAAAAGAACTTCGTCCCCGAAGTTCAAACCACTACCAAAAACAAAGGTACTCCCTCAACCTCCCGACTCAAAAGCCAAACAAAACATGATACAAACCCAAGACAAACATCCCGACACAACATACAAAAGGTGTATAAAACTCTTAAAAACTCTCGCGATCATCTCCTACCCCCCTAAAAGAAACAAGGTTACGTCCCCGTAACCATACATACCTGATCAAAAAGGAAAGGGTAACGCTCTTTCATGATGTCCTCGGCCTCCCATGTAGCTTCCTCGGTCTCGTGGTTAGACCACAGGATCTTAAGCAAAACTGTCTCACCACTCCTAGTCTTTCTAACTTTTCGGTCTAGGATCTGCTTAGGTACCTCAAGATATGATAAAGACTCATCTAGCTCCAAGCTCTCTCGCTCTAACACATGTGACGGGTCACTCACATACTTCCGCAGCTGCGATACATGAAACACATTATGCACTCTCTCTAACGCAGCAGGTAAAGCCAGACGATAAGCAACCTCTCCAACTCGCTCTAAGATCTCATACGGCCCTATAAACTTCTGACTTAGCTTGCCTTTCTTCCCAAATCTCATAACCCCGCGCATAGGAGACACTTTCAGAAGAACCTTATCCCCAACCTGAAACTCTATATCCCGGCGATGTAGATCTGCATAACTCTTCTGTCGATCCTGAGCTGCTCTCATCCTCTCCCTGATCATCTTGATCTGTTCAACCATCTCATGCACCATCTCTGGTCCTAAAACCACTGCCTCAGCACTATCGTCCCAACAGATTGGACTCCTACATCTCCTCCCATACAAAGCCTCAAACGGTGCCATACCAATACTAGTGTGATAGCTGTTATTGTAAGAAAATTCTATCAAGTCCAACCTCTCGCTCCCGCCTACCACCAAAATCCATCACACAAGCTCGCAACATATCCTCAAGAGTCTTGATTGTTCTCTCGTCACCCCATCCGTCGCAGGATGAAATGTCAGTACTCATCTTCAAGGTCGTTCCCAACGATTCCTGCAACTCCTTCCAAAACCTTGATATAAACCTCGCATCTCTGTCAGACACTATGTCCTTAGGGACTCCATGTAACTTAAGCACGTTCTTTCGATAGGCCATAGCCAATTGTGCCTTAGTCCATGTATCTTTCATTGGAACAAAGTGGGCTGACTTGGTCAAGCGATCCACTATCACCCAAATCATGTTGTTACCTTGCTGACTCTTTGACAAACCCACAATAAAATCCATGGAAATGGATTCCCACTTCCACTCAGGCACCTCTAAAGACTGAATCTTACCTTGTGGTCTTCTCTGTTCCCCTTTAACTCTCTCGGCATGTCAAACAACGGACACAAACTCACTGTCTCTTTCTTCATCCCCGGCCACCAAAACGTTTTCTTCAAATCCTTGTATAACTTGTCTCCACCGGATGAACTGAATATGGTGTGCAATGCGCGTCGTCATGATAGTCCTTTTCAACTCCTCATCATTAGGAACACACCACCTACCATCAAACCTCAAACTACCATCTCGTATGAATGGAAAATCGGGACACCTGTCCTTTCTCTACTCCCGCTCTCCACTCAACTATCTTAGGATCCAAAGCCTGTTTACCTCGAATGTCATCATAAAACTCCATATGTACTGTCATATCACCCATGGCGTCTCCTTTCTGCATCATATGAATCCCAAAACTCGCTACCTCATCCCTCAACCTCATCAAAGATAGAGCTGTACACAAGGAATGTACACTCTTCCTACTCAAAGCATCAGCAACAACATTGGCCTTCCCTTCATGGTAGATGATTTCCATGTCATAATCGCCAATCAACTCCATCCACCTCCTCTGTCTCATGTTCAACTCCTTTTGAGTGAAGATGTACTTGAGACTCTTGTGATCAGAAAATACCTTAAAGATTGCTCCATAAAGGTAATGTCTCCAAATCTTGAGAGCAAACACCACTGCACCCAACTCCAGATCATGAGTAGGGTAATTCTCCTCATAAGGCTTCAACTGCCTAGAAGCATAGGCAATCACCTTACCATTCTGCATCAACACACATCCCAACCCATTCTTCGAGGCATCGGTATAAACCTCAAAATTCTCGCTCCCTTCAGGTAATGCTAAGACAGAGGTGGGTCAAACGCTCCTTTAATGTTTGGAACGCCGTCTCACAACTCTCATCCCAACGAAACCTGTTCTCTTTCCTCATCAACGCTGTCATCGGTCTAGCTATCTTGGAGAAATCTTTCACGAACCGTCTGTAGTATCCCGCTAAACCCAAGAAACTCCTAACCTCAGCAACATTCTTTGGTGCCTCCCACTTTGTCACTGCCTCAATCTTCGCCGGATCTACAGCTACCCCATCTTTAGATATCACATGCCCCAGAAAAGCCACTTTCTCTAACCAGAACTCACATTTGGACAGCTTAGCATACAACTCATGCTCCCTCAATGTCTGCAACACGATCCTCAAATGCTCCTCATGCTCCTCCTTAGTCTTAGAGTAGACTAAGATATCATCGATAAACACCACTACAAACTGGTCCAAGAACTGTCTAAAGATCCTATTCATCAAATCCATAAACACTGCCGGCGCATTAGATAACCCAAACGGCATCACCACATACTCATAATGGCCATACCTCGACGTGAAAGTCAGTCTTCGGTATGTCCACCTCTCTAATCTTCACCCGATGGTACCCCGACCTCAAATCAATCTTAGAAAAGACTGTTGCACCACTCAACTGATCAAACAGGTCATCTATCCTTGGCAAAGGATACTTGTTCTTTATCGTCACACGGTTCAACTCTCTGTAATCTATGCATAACCTCAAAGTTCCATCTTTCTTCTTCACAAATAGAACTGGTGCTCCCCACGGCGATACACTTGGTCTAATGTATCCCTTCTCTATCAGATCATCCAACTGCTTCCTAAGCTCCTCCATCTCCTTAGGACCCATACGGTACGGTGCCTTAGAGATTGGCCCCGTTCCTGGCTTCAACTCCACGGTAAAATCTATCTCTCTCCTCGGTGGTAACCCCGGAATCTCCTCTGGAAACACATCTGCGAACTCTCCCACCACTGGTATCTCCTCAACTGCCGGGCTCTCTATCCGGTCATCTCTCACATGGCATAAGATCAAAGGACATCCCTTCCTCAAATATGACTTCAAGGTGACAGCTGCAATCAACTTAACTTTGGGTTTGACTAGAAACCCCCGGTAAGACACACTAACACCCTTAGGACCTCTCAAGGACACTCTCTTTTGATGGCAGTCTATCTTAGCTTTATACTTTCCTAACCAATCCATCCCAACTATCATCTCAAAACCGTTAAAAGGAAACTCTAGCAAGTCTACAGGAAATCAACTTGCCCAACTATCAAGGATACATCTCTAAACAACCTCCCACATGGTACGGACTCACCCGAAGGTATGAAACTTGCTCATTAACGGACTCATATACTCTCAAACCCAACTGTTTTACATGACTCGAAGACAC
This sequence comes from Silene latifolia, assembly GCF_048544455.1. Taxonomy (NCBI): domain Eukaryota; kingdom Viridiplantae; phylum Streptophyta; class Magnoliopsida; order Caryophyllales; family Caryophyllaceae; genus Silene; species Silene latifolia. The sequence goes on along the minus strand of NC_133528.1, from coordinate 122,939,089 downwards.
AAACGACCGAGAAGCCCCCGAATCAAACAAAACAAACGTAGGAATACCATTAACAAGGAATGTACCGGTGATAACATGCGCATCTTCCTCACCGCCTTCTTGTCCATCATGAATAACTCGCCATCGGTCTTCCGCCCACCTCCCCGGACAAGATCTTGGGCCGACGCGGTCGGCTTAGCACCCGACCCTTGATTGTTGTTGTTGTTCATCGGTGTCTTCCGATAAGAATTACCGCCGTTGCGGTTGCCTCCACTCTGGTAGCTCGACCTCCCGGTTTGGCCATGATCCACCGGTCCATTGCTCGCGAAGCTCGTGCGGTCTCTCGAAAGATCCCGCGCACTCGTGCACTCATGTCTCTTGTGGCCTACGCCACCACATCCAAAGCAGTCACTCCCCAGCCTATTACTCACACTCCCTCGGCCTCGCCCAAAGGAAGCCCCAAAGACTAAACCCCGATCCGTAAGAAAACCCCTTAGACGGATTGTGGTTGCCTTTCTTGTAATTAGATTGGCCACCACCCTCGCTCTCCGACTTCCTCTTCTCACCACCAGACCTCTCCCGAGCCATCTCCACTAGTCTCTCGGCTCTCCCGGCCCTCTCATACGCTTCCTTTACATCGCAAGGACTCCCACGGGTAACTTATCCATAATTTTCGTGGTTAGCCCGCTCTCAAACCTCAAAGCCAGATTCTCATCACTCAAACCCATATCCTCAGCATATCTAGATTTCTCATTGAACCGCCTGTAGTACTCAGCCACGACATCTCAAAGATCATCTTAAACTTATCAAACTCCTCCCTCAACTTACTCCTCACATGCTCCGGCACAAACTCCTTCCTCACAGCCCTACGAAATTCCTTAGCACTCACCTTCACCGAATCCCACCACTTGCCAGCTGCCTCCCTCAGATAAAATGCAGCCTGATCCACTCTCATCTCATCGACAAATAACTAAATATAGTATGTTCTCCATCTCCCTCACCAATCACAAGATGGTTAGGCTCCTCAACCCCCTTGTACTCCTTCGGGTTAAACCTCGCAATATAGAGGCTGACTTTAGCATGATCAACCTCCTTCTCCTTACTCTTATCCTTGTCCTCATTCACTCTCTTCGGGTCTCTTGTAAGAGCGTCCTGGTGTTCCAACATCTTAACGACGTCATCCGTAGTCATAACCTCAGCTCTTGCGTACAAAGCATTTCTCTTGGGCGGCATCTTGAAGCTATAGAAGAAAGGGATAAACATAAACACGCGTACTAAACCTCAAAACACGATAACGCGCTGCATAGGACCTACTCGATCGAGTATCCAAACCCACTCGATCGAGTAACGGGCTACTCGATCGAGTGCCCCTATGTACTCGATCGAGTACCCAAACTCCAGAACCAAACAGACCTTCTGATCTCTAACCCACTCGATCGAGTATCTAGGCTACTCGATCGAGTGACCCCCTACTCGATCGAGTACCCCTAGCTACTCGATCGAGTGCCCCAAAACGCGATTCTGGACTCAAAATCGCCAGAAACCCACCCGATCGAGTTAGTCTCACTCGATCAAGTATCACTAGTACGTAAAGGCTACCCGCATGTTATGTCATATACTAACATGCTAACTTTATAAAAACCGCATGATATCATAAATTATATGCTACGCATCTATTCTACTTATCAACAAAATCAATTCATCATGCTATGAAAGCCACATTGTAAGCACTCAACATGTTATTCCAACCATACATTACTTTTCTTTCACATGCTCAACCTCCTACTTCAACACCAAACAATCAACACACTTCATCACTTTGTTGCACAAGTTAAACAATCACACAGACGACTCAACAAACACGTTCCCATGTGACCGGTTCAAAGTTGCAGGGCGACCCCCGCGACTTTAGGACGTCTCCCAAGCCTTTGCACTAGCTCCTACAACTTTTACTCCGGGTTCATTTTAATTGACTCCCTAGGTTCATTAAGTTCATTGGTTACAGGTTTCAGGATCGTCGCTCTGATACCATTTGTAACACCCCCATACTCCGAGTGCCTTACCAGGACCACTCGTGTATGAAGACATCACCATCTCGGTTGCCCGAGGCATGATAATCAAATAGACAAAACAGAAACAACATTTATTATGAGTAGTTAAATGAATGAGTACAATCCTCGAAACCAAACCGAAAGTACAATACATTAATCCAAACTAATCGTTTCTCAATCAAACATAAATAAAACTAAACTACAAATGAAGACTCTATCGTCATGTCGTGGCCATCCCACTATCCCAAAGATCATCTCTATACCTGCTCAATAACTGCTCACCATCCCCGAATGGATCACCGCAGTTTTACAAAACAACACCGGGTCGACTAATCACACAATCAATATAGATAACAACAATAAGACAAACAGACAAACCGAACCGCCACACACACACACACACACACACACACCCAAACCAACCGTCTCAATCCCCGATCGTCCACCGGACCCGACCGCCAGATGGGGGACCGCAGCCGTTCCCACCTAAGCCCCGCTCATCGTACGAGCGATAACCCTGCTCATTAATGTGCACATCCCTTCTGTGGCGGGTTCCACAGAAGGCGAAACTAGGGCGTGAGATCACTCCCGCAAGTGACCCCACTCAGCCGAGAACGCATCTCGAGAACCATCAACAATCACAATCACAATCACAATCACAATCACAATCATCATATCAAACAACTAACTACAGCACATCACCAATATCCCATTATGGGACTAATACTGAGTAGGAAATCCTACCTGGAAAGCACAACACGCAGACGGTATCTACAAATGCCTCAAAACGCCTCTTCTATGAACTCTCCTCCTACCATACAACACATAGATACTACTATTCAATTACTATTCATAAAAACCCCCAATTCCTAAATTAGGGTTTCACTAATCTTAACAAAACATTATATAAATTACATTAAAAGCTTACCCTCGACGCAAGGAATCCAACGACACGAACTACGATGCAAACCGACCGTCTGAACTCCGGGAATTGTCAAGAACGCGATTAGGAAGAAGACAAGTTGCTTTCTCTCTTAAACAGGTTTTAGGTTTTGTAAAAAGTGTTTTAAAACAATGCCGAATATGTTTATATACCTTAATCGCGTAATTAACAAAACCCGAGAAAACTCCCCCGATAAACCGGACACTCGATCGAGTACCCAAGGTACTCGATCGAGTACTTTCTACTCGATCGAGTGCCCCAGCTACTCGATCGAGTGCCCAACAGGTCAGAAACTATTTATCTGCGCAACTTGCCCTTACTCGACAGAGTAAGGGCTACTCGATAGAGTACCCCCAAGACTATAAATACGGAGTATTACAGTATGGGTTCGCAAAGATTTGATTAACAATGCAACTCACAAAAAGGGATCCAAATTCGTTTGGATTCCTAAACTAACCTCTTGATTTATTATAGGCATTAGTGAGAGGCAGCAGCAATTGGTACTTGGACAGTGGATGTTCACGTCATACGACGGGAAGTAGAAACCAATTTCTCTCACTAGAAGCCTACAATGGTGGCACCATGACGTTTGGTGACAATAAGAAAGGTGAAATTATTGCAATCGGGAAGGTTGGTAAGTCATCGTCATAATGTGTCGACAAAGTGTTGCTTGTCAAAGGTTTGAAGCATAATCTCCTTAGCATATCTCAATTGTGTGATAATGATAATATCGTTGAATTTTGTGCTAGTGAATGTCGTGTTCTAGATGCTAATACAAGGGAAAGTTTTTTATAAGGAAAATGTGTTAAAGATGTTTACTTGACTAATCTTTTTGCATTGTCTAGTCATACCATGTCTTGTATGAGTGCTTTGAAAAATAACGACCTATGGCTTTGGCATAAAAGATTAGGTCACGTAAATGCTAGAACATTGAACACCCTTAAGCGACTTGACTTAGTCGACAACATTCCTAATATAAAATTTGACTTTAATAGCTTGTGTGATGATTGTGCTAAAGGGAAGCAAGTAAGAAGCTCCTTTAAATCCAAAAAGTTCGTTGGTACATCTAAACCTCTTGAGTTACTTCATATTGATTTATGTGGTCCAATGCGTGTTAGAAGTAAAGGAGGTAGTCGTTTCTTATGTGTGATTGTTGACGATTTTTCACGATTTGTTTGGTTTCACTACTTGAGTTCAAAAGATAAAGTATTTGATAAATTTTTAATTTGGTTAAAAAAGGTCCAAAACAAGTTTGATAAAAATCTCATATCTTTGAAATCCGACTATGGAACCAAATTTGAAAATTCCTCATTTATTACTTATTGTGATAAGCACAGTATTAGCCATAACTTTTCCGCGCGTGCTACACCTCAACAAAATGGGGTTGTAGAGCGTAAGAACCATACACTTAAAAACATGGCTAGGACTATGCTCATTAATAGTAAGTTGTCAAAGAATTTTTAGGCCGAAGCTGTCAACACATCATGTCACATTTATAACCGTGTTATGATCCGAAAAATGCTTAACAAAACACCCTACGAGTTGCTTAAAGGAAGAAAGCCAAATTTATCCTATTTGAAATGCTTTGGAAGCAAATGTTTTGTTCACAACAATGGAAAGGATAATTTGGGTAAATTCGATGCTCGTAGTGATGAGGCCGTATTTGTCGGTTATTCGGATCGTAGCAAGGCTTATAAAGTGTATAATAAACGAACCATGAAAATGAAAGAAAGTGTGCATGTCATATTTGATGAGTCTAGTCTTTTTAATTCTAATACACAGGAAGAGGATGATGAAGATGATGAGGACTATGAGCTTAGAATGATCCGACATGACATAGATGATGTACATGAGGAGAACAAACAAGAGGAGCAGAATCAACAGTTGGATCAACTGTTGATTGAAGGAACTGCCAAGAGACAGGGGGAACAAAACCACTTGAACCACAAAATGAGGCTATGACATCCAGGGGGAATGAGGGCACACTTGAACAAAACGAACAAACAAAAATAAACCCTCAAACACAAATGAACCAGAACTAACAGTTGAGCGAACTGTTAAGTCAGAACCCCAAGAAGCCTCACCAACCTTAATCGTACCAAAGAAGTGGAAACACCAAAAATCTCACCCCCTTTCTAACTTGACCAGTGACTTGAATTCGGGAAGGAAAACAAGGTCGTCCCTCAATGATTTCTTTGCATTTCATGCGTTCCTCTCACAAATTGAACCGACGAACATCACCATGACACTTGAATATCCGAGTTGGGTGATGGAAATACCAGAGAAACTTAATCATTTCAAAAGAAATGAGGTATGGCATCTTGTTCCTACCTACTGGTTGTACCGTGATTGGTACCAAATGGGGCTTTCACAATAATCTAGATTATTCGGGCAATATCCTAAGGAATAAAGCTAGCCTAGTGGTGCAAGGATTTAAACAACACGAAGGTATTGATTACAATGAAACCTTCGCACTAGTAGCTAGGCTTGAAGCCATATGTATGCTAATAGCTTTTGCAGCTCACAAAGGCATCAAACTTTTTCAAATGGATGTCAAAATGGCTTTTCTAAATGGATATTTAGAAGAGGAAGTCTTTGTGGAGCAACCACCGGGTTTTATGAACAATGAATTTCCAAACCATGTTTTCAAATTGGATAAGGCGCTTTATGGTTTAAAACAGGCTCCAAGAGCTTGGTATGATCGCTTGTCAAAATTTCTTTTGGAAAATGGTTTTGTGCGTGGATCAGTTGATAAGACATTGTTCATAAAGTCACAATGTGGTGAACTGTTAATTGTACAGATTTATGTCGATGACATAATATTTGGTGCAACGAATGAACTCCTTTATTTGTACTTTTCGGAATTAATGAAATCTGAGTTTGAGTTGAGTATGATGGGAGAACTAGGGTTCTTCCTTGGGCTTCAACTCAAGCAAACTCAAGATGGTGTGATGATTCATCAGCAAAAGTACATAAAGGAGATGATATGTAAGTTTGGTATGACTAATTCTAAACCTTTCTATACACCTATGGTTTCGTCCACCAAGCTTGACAAAGATGAGAATAGTAAGAAAGTTGATGAAACAATGTATCGAGGTATGATCGGTTCATTACTTTATTTAACCGCTAGTCGTCCGGATATTTTATATAGAGTATGTATATGTGCTCGTTTCCAAGCTAGTCCTAGAGAATCGCGTTTCATTGCTGTAAAACGTATTCTTAGGTACTTGGTTGGAACGTCTAATTTGTATCTTTGGTATCCCTCACATTGTTCTTTTGAGCTTTTAGGATACTCGGATGTGGAGTATGCCGGAAGCGTTGTTGATCGAAAGAGTACATCCGGGATGACTACTTTCTTAGGTCCGTGTTTGATCTCATGGGCGTCTAAGAAACAAAACACCGCTGCTCTTTCCACCGCCGAAAGCGAGTACGTAAGTGCCGCATTGTGTTGCGCGCAAGTTATTTGGGTTCGACAACAATTAAGGAACTATGGTATTATCTTTGATTCAACTCCCATTTTATGTGATAATACTAGTTCCATTAATATTTCAAAGAACCTTATACAACACTCAAGGACTAAGCATATTGACATAAGACATCATTGTTTACTTGATCATGTGGAAAAAAGTCAATTTCGTCTTAAATTTTGTAAAACGGAAAATCAAATAGACGACATTTTTACAAAACCGCTTGAAAGAGAACAATTCGTAAAATTTCGGTTGGAAATTGCTGGTTTGTTGGATTCCGCGTAAAATTTTATGACGACTTGCCCTCGATGATTGACTAGAGTAGATTTTTACATTTGTTTTTATAAGTGATTATGTGTCAATTTTACTAAATGAATTAGATGATTAATTTGCATGTAAATCCAATGGGTAAATATATTGTTTACATGGAGCCACTCAATTACCATCCATCCATCATATCCTACTTTTCCCATTACCCATGCACCTAGCCGCCTACTACCACCAAACCGGCTACACACCCTTTCTCTCAACCAATCAAATAAAAGCTAAACACTATTCACCCACCTCATTTACTACATGTATATTTTTCAACTCTTAAATGATGACCTGCCTTCTCACTTTCAAAATATTCAAAAAACTCCATCTTCCCCAAATATTCTCCAAAACCATCAAAAGCCTACCTTTCTCAACCGTTACTTTTACCTTCACTATAAAAGTAATGCCTCCAAAATCAACTAAACCTAAAATTTTGAAGGAAATCCGAGACTCCTACAAACCGAAAGCTTCATCGGTTGAACCACAAATCGAAAGTCTTGGTTCCAAAACTGTCCAAAATCAGAAACCACCAAAGAAACCTAGACTCTTTGTACCAAATGCCCCAATGACAAGAAGAAAATCAATTGTTAATCGTCCTAAAACAGCATCCGGAGCTAAGAGATTCTCAAGTCGGGTTTTCAATCAAAAATTTGATTTGAATATGCCGCATGCAACCGAAACCGAGGGTGAAGAAGGAAGCTCACGGATTGTTGGTGAAGTTGATGATGATGGTACTCCAATTATTCAATTAGTTGAGGAAGTTGATGTTGTTGGTAAGGAAAATGAAAAAGAAAAGGACATTGTTGGTGAGGATGTCGGGATTGAAGGAAAGAAAAACAATAAGGGAAAAAAAGATGAAGAAGAAGGAGAGAAAAATGAGAAAAGCATGTAAAAAGAAAAAGAAAAGAGTGTTGAAAAATCAATTGAAAAAGGTAAGGAAAAAGAAAAGTGTGTTGAGAAGAGTGTTGAGGAATCGGTTGACAAGAGTAATGGGAAATAGATTTCAAAATCAAAATCGAAAGAGAGTGTGGGTAGTGATGTGATGTTGAAGGATATGATTGGTAATAAAAGGCGAAAGAGAAGAGGGAAAACCGTGAGTGAGGCAAAGGTTGTGGAAACGAAGGTTGATAAGGAGAAATTGAATGCCGTCTTTGAGGATGGCGAGTTGTTCAAAGAGGAATCCGTTCCCAAACCGAAAGGCAAAGCTAGGAAGGTGTCCACTCGGTTGACCTCGAGGAAAAGGAAAGTGGAGGAAATGGCAAAGGAAGTTGATGAATCAAATAGTGCTATGATTGCTATTGAGCAACCTCTCGATGAGAACAAGTCCAAGGCACTCAAGATTCTTCATGGGTATCGCTTTCCAAAGGTGATCTTTGATTATTGCAAGCATGTCATTCAAGGAAACTTTAAGTCGCGTCGCCGCTATGAACTCGAATGGTATGATTCGTCCCCCGCTTTTAAGTTTTTTAAAAATGCAATTCATGCACAAAAGTGGGAGAGTCTTCTTAATCTTTATAATCGAGTTTATTTAGCGGAGATTGTTCAATTTTATACCACGGTCAAAGTCGATGTCCAATCGGGTAGTCTTACCGCCATGATCAATAACAAACCCTTGTGTCTAAATGTTGAGAAAGTCGGAAATTTACTTAGTATTCCTTCAATCGGGTTGTCTTCATTTCCTAAAGGTGGTTGGCCGACTATAGATGGTATAAGTTCCTTGACCGTCACAAATTTTCTAAGTCCCAAAGCTTCATCCCCCATCAAAATAAAACCATGATAAATCAAAATAAACCATCGGTTCTTTTTCAATTTCATTTATATAACCTTGATACCTTGCAATGAAAGCTGTGGTGTGTGTGGTGTGCTAGAAATGTGGTTGATTTTTTATCTTGCTAAACACCTTCAAATTAACCTACCCGCTTTGATTTCTTTCACATTGATCATCTTGCTAAGATAGTAGAGAAGCGTAAGGTTGATAGTTCCACTGTGTTAGCATATAGGATGTGGTTATCGGTCATTCTTGAGAAAATGGACTTTGTTGTCTCGACAAGTTTCGGTGTGGATCACATGTGTGACACTATGACCTCGGGAGTTTTATCACAAATGTACTTGAAAATTGAAGATGATAAACTTGATCGTATTTGGTCGGGTATGAAGGCTACGGATGTTGCCTCCTCCTCTATGCAATCGTCTTCCTTGACACGTCTCACAAAGGATGTAAAAGCCTTGTTGGATCTCCAACATGCTCAAATGGGTAAGATTGCGGGTCTTCATTTGGAAGTGATGGGTTTGCGTAAGGAACTCACGGAGGTTAAGGGTCAAAATGAAGAGCTTGTGGAGATGGTTCACGGGTTGGTTGATGAAGAAGTGGATGATTGATCTCTTGCTCATAACCGTGCCTAGCTTATGTCGTACCAAGCCTTTTGCCATAACCATGCCTAATGCCTAATCAAAACAAAAGCATTTCTAATCCCTTTTTGCCTTGGCTTTATGTTTGTGATTTTATTTTACTAATATTGGTTATGTTGTTAGTTGTTGAATAATTTATTTTGTATAAATCTAATCCTTAGTTAGACTATGTGTTCTTCCTACTTGATGATGTCAAGAGGGGGAAGTTGTTTAAAATTGCAGGTGGTGATTCAATAACTCTTAGGCTTGCGTACACCGTATCTATGTTAACTTGGTGATTAAATGTTCTACTTAGGCTAATTAGAAATTTGACTAATTTTCAATGACCATGTCTTTATGCATCTTATTTTGATCATGTTTTGACTTGTTAACCTTGACCATAGATTAAGGGGGAATGACACACTCAATTTTATTTGTCTTGCCATCATCAAATCGGGAAATTGAAGAGACCCAATTTGATTAAGTTAATGTTGACGATGCCTTAAGACAAATTAATCTCATTGTTATTTAATTGTGCGCCTCTTAAGTTTTAACCATGTAGCATGAAGCTCCAATTGTCAATTCAAGGTTATTAAGATAGTCATCATGGAGATCAAAGATGAAGATTGTCATTAATGTTAAAGTCATGTGTTGTAAGGAGATCTTTAACTCGAATTTACGTTTACGTGCAAAAATAACAGTTAAGTCAACTGTTACTTAAGACTCGTCTTTGAAAAAAATATTTCAAAAATATTTAAATCTTTGTTAAAATGCTTTCAATGTTCACAAATGTTTTCTGGAAATATTTTGACGTCTTTTGAAAGTATAGAGCTTTCAATGTCTTGCTAAGGAGTTTGCTTGCAAAATAAGACACTTTCTATAAATGGGTTGTTTGTCTTTTACATGTATGAAAATGTTTATGGTTCCCATAAACACAACCATTTATGCTTGTTTCTTGATGAAAAACCCAACCTATTTTTGTGTATGTACACTATCTGATTTCTTGTATTCTTAGGCACCGATTTTTTGAGGAAGAATACTCGGTTGCTTGGAGAAGATTTCGGTTGACTTGTGCATGTTGCCCAATCAAACTACTTACAATATTTTAATCACTTGTACTTATGAGTGTAAGATATTTTAATGTGTAAAGTATACTACTTGGACATTATAAATAGCTTGCTTAATTCATTTTTACAAGTGTGCAACAAACGAGTTTTAAACTGAAAAAGACTTAAGCTTTCAATCGAGTAAATTAACTTTGTAAAATCGTTTTTCACTTACAAATCTTTGAATCATTTTGCAAGTTTGTTTCTTCTCTATGAGTCTTTTATTGAGTTTGTTGTGTTGAACCTAGTCGTTAGTTGTGTTCAAGGAACCCGTGTTTTGTACTTAAAATTTATCTCCTCCGTTCAATTAAGTGAACATTGAGATAAGTGGCGTCTTGTAACAACCGGGTAGAACCGAGCAAACTCTTAGGATAGAGTTATCCTTAAGCATGAAGTCTTAGAAGCGGAGTAGTGTTTGAGCACGGAGTCTTTCGGCGGAGTAGCCCAAATCAAAAGCCTTATTGCGGAGTAGCTTTAAGCACAGAGTCTTTCGGCGGAGTAGCCAAAAGCAAAAGTCTTGTAAGCGGAGTAGCTTTTAAGCATTAGCAATCGGAGTAGGTTGGGGAGTTGTTTTATTATTCGGGGTGGTCTTATTTTGTATGAGTTTATTTCTAAGACGTTTAATAAAATAGCGTTGGACGTAGGTCGCAGAGTAGTGACCGAACCAGTTTTAAAAACATCGTTTGTCGTGTCTATTTCCTTTTATTTCCGCTGCCACTCTATACTCACGCTTATATATTTAGAATCAACAGTTTAGTACAATGTAACTCCTGCTTGCTGAATCGTTGTTGATTACTTCTAACTCTCTAGTTCTAACTATCAACTTCTCCTTTAATCTAAGCATTGTTTAAAGTGTCTAAGAGTTTTAAAAGAAGCTTTCATTAAGTTTAAATTTTAAATAGACACCTAATTCACCTCCTCCCCCTCTTAGGTGCTCTCGCCCGTGACTCTTCAATAGATCCGTCATATCCTTTTTTTTTTGAATTTATATCCTATTTTTTTTTTTTGAATTAATACCTTACAAGATAAAGGTAAAAAAATGAAATTAAATGAACCGGATAGATTAGCCTAATTACACTTGAAAATATTTTAATGGAGAATGTTTGCGACAGTTCAGATGATTGAATATAATTTTTAAGATAATACTCATATATGTTAATAGTACTAAATATTGTATAAGAATATATTTTGGTTATTTTATATATGTAGATTTCTTATGCAGCACATGTGTCACTACTGAAAGAATCTAATAATGATATAACTACTTATGGGCATAATTTGCAAAGAATATTGTTACAGAATGATTAGCTAATAAAGGGCCAATACCATGTTGTGGAATTTGATCTGGGAAATTTTCCGTGTGTGTTTTGATTGAGAAAATTAGAGGGAAAGGGATGACAGGGAAATAGAGGGGTTTAATTTTCTTTGCTTTGTTACAATATATGGAAGGAGGGAAATGGAAGGGGAGGGGAATGAGATGATTTAATTTCACTCCTTTAAACCAAACAAAAATATTTCCATCATTGACAAGATTTGGAAGAAAAACTTTTTTTGACTCTCATTTTATCATCCTCCTCCATCTACTCTACCATCTCTCTCTTCCTCCCCTTCCATTACCCTTTCATCATTTTTATTATCCAAACAACTACTCCCTCCTATTCACTATTTTCTTCCCTATTTCCTTATTTGGATTATTCGGGTTTTCTACCCTATTTCCTTTTTTTGGTTGATTTGTGTGGTCCAAATTCATTTGCATGTGGGGTAGTGTGTTTTGTGTGGTCCAAATTCACTTTCTTATTTCTTGTGCAAAAAGAAAAGGGGAAGAAAATGGTAAATAGGAGGGAGTATAATTTATTTTCCCTCTCCTCTCCTACCTTCCTTCCCCTCACTCCCCCTCTCCTCCCCTTCCCTCCTAAAATGATATCCAAATACATCCTTAGTCTTTTAGTTATAGGGGGATTATAGAGGGATTTTGAAGTTAAGGCTCATTAGGCAAACAGTCTGTTCAATTGCAAAGAGCCTCAGACCCAAATTTAGCAGAAGGTCTCTTTCAGACGTATATTTTTGTTTAAAGACTTCAAACGAGTTATATTTGACTCATTTACAATTAAATATGACCTAGTTTAAATGGTAGCGTTTTACCATAAAAATGCGACCCCGTTTAAATGGTCACATTTTACCATTAAACATATAAGGTCGAGGTCGTTTGATGGTTTCAAACAGAATAGTGCATCTGAAATGAGAATTAGTGCAAATTCAGAGTCCCAGATAAACATCCCTGTTGCAACTTGAGGACAGAGCCGACAAGTCTGACCCGACCCGACACAACCTTGGAATATTGCAACCCGAAATCGACCCGACCCGACCCGATGATCAGTGACCCAAACCCTACCAAAACCCAATCATCTAACCCAATACTGCCCCGATTAAATTATTGATCCGACAATTATTAAGTTTAATATTGATCAAAATGAAAGTTATTTTGTGTTTACATTGATAGTTTGACTTAATAATGAATTAATTAAACCAAATAATGGCTAAAAATTAAATTTAATGATAAAAAATTGAAGTAATGTGATAAAATAACTGGACCCGATTCGATACATCGTTTAACCCGAAGTGACCCGGCTCAATAGCAACCCAAACCCGACTCGATCTGACCCGAAAGGACAGACTAGCCTGACATGATCCGATCCGACTTAACCCGACTTGACTAACCCGATTGCCACCTTCTAATTGAAGTGTGAATGTCCTACCATGAAATAAAGTGTGTATACTTGTCATGTCGCGATCAACATTGGATATTTTTTAAAAATGATTTCTTTGTTGATTTTCCCGTTAGTCACAAATCTCACCAACTTGACCTTGGTTGTCTTCATTTTTTCCTTTAGGTCTATGATGAGTATCTATTCTTTTATGTTCTCATTTCACATTTACCAAACAAACCACAAAGGTTAAAGTCTTAATTTTGATGGCATAATGACGCATTTTCACGTAAAACACTCGTCTAATTGCATTTAGTTAAACTATGTCTATGAGGCTTATGAGTACACAAACCACAATTAGCGATGACTTCTCAAGGTCAAATTCAGTTTGATTTTAGATCTCCATTTGTCATCGAAGCTCAAACTCAAAATGACATAAATAAGATTTGATCTATTTTTAAACATTTGAAAATCTCAGACTCAAACTCAAAACGGTAAGCAACTATTTCCAAGCAAAAAGAGTCGCCAATATTTGAATTTTTTTGAGAGAAACTATATTCTCACGCCTCATTTTGTCTCCCTCCTTCCCCCTTCTCTACCAAATTAAATTCAAATAAGACCAATGTCGTCGTGGTGGTTATGTTAGTAGCAAGAGGTCACTTTCTACGGCAAATCTCAAAAAATAGTTAAAATTATCGATTTCTATTACTCGAAAATTTCTCTTTCAAAGACGTAAACATTTAACAAAGATATTAAAATATTACTTCATCCGTTCCGATCATTTATTTGCCTTTGGTTTTAACACAAAGATAAAAAAGACGAAGCCAATTATTAGATGACAAATGGACCAAATTGAGTATGGAAGATCCAATTACCCGTCAAAGACATTCTTATAATTGAAAAACAAACTACTCCCTCCATACCAGACCAATGGTAACATGGTAAAAAAATGGGGTTTTTAAGAAAAGAGGGTAAAAACAGGGGTAAAAAGGGAAAAAAATAGGTGTGGTATGTAATTTTGGGTTGATAGGTGAGGTATATAATGACATTTTATGTAAATATCAAAAAGATATAAGGATAACTTGGTAATGTTGTGGGCCAAATAAGAAATGTTACCATTGACTTAGTACGGTCGTATTAAGTAAGTGTTACCATTAGTAACTAAGACACAAAAAAAAAATTAGGTAAACAAATGATGAGAAAGTAATCAGCAACGTTTGTCCCATTTGATACAAAATTGAGAGAAAGAATCCTAAAATACCGTTTTAACACCCACTGATTTATTTTAAGAAGTGGAGCAATGTCATACGACTGAGTATAGAAAGTTGGTACCATCTATAGTCTATGCTCTATACTTCTAGGTCTCCCTTGTGACGGGTTACCATTTGTGACGGATATTTTGTGAGATAAAATGGTAACAAAATGGGTTAGTGGAGAAAGGGGACCACATGAATAGTGTTGCAGAGAGAGAAAAAGTGGGTACAATGTGAGGTAAAATGGTATCCGTCTTCAGCTTGTGACGGATATGTCATGTCTTCAATGAGAATTTGTGTACTTCTATAACAAGGACACTTTACTCTGTCATTTCCAGGAAAATAAACTTTCACATGTTCTAGTAAGATTAACTCCTAAGTTACCTAACCAAATACACTACTAACATAAATTATGGTTAAACAATCTTTAATCACATCACAATATCCCATAATATCTACAGTTCAAAACCATTGAGGACCACAAAAACAATAATGGTGTTATTAAATTAATTAATATCTTAACGAATAGAAGGATGTGTTAATCACAATATCACATCTAATGACATCTCAACAATACCTAAGTATGAAGACCACTTACAGTCTTACTCAAATAAAAAAAAGACCACTTACAGTCTACACCATTCACCAAATATTGTTCAATATCTAATACTTTATGAACAGACATCTACTAACTTCCCCTCTTAATGAAACTTCTTATCTATAACACTTGTTTCATATCTTAAGTAATCTTATAACCCCTAAACTTTTTGACAACAATAAGTTTATGATATAAGATATAGAAAACTGTGAATATAAGAGTATAATTTTGTTGTAATGTTTATCACTAACAACTTTCTCTCTAGAAGTAAATCTATTCAAGCGACTAAGAGAGGGTATCAAGACTGTAGGTCTGTAGCCTCAAGCGAGGTCTCGGGCCTCTCGGCCATCCACCAATAATGTACTAACTTAGGCATTAGAGATGGACTCCTTGGGCCCTTGAGAACCCCTGTTTGCTACATAGGCAGAAACCTTCTAAGACAAACGAGCATCAACCCAATTATATATCACCCGAGAGGAGCCCGTTGACCCGACACGAATTCGTGCAACACTGACTTGATTGTTCTCACCCTACGTCCATTATTCTCTTATAAATATTTTAGTATCGAATTCAGGATTACAATATTAATACTCTAATAAACGATTAACTATAAATAAATCTAAAATCTTAATTTACATAAACCAAAACTCCTATTACAACTAAGGAGTCGTTTGGTTGCATATAGGAATTTGTGTTGCCTAGGAAGTCATAAAACACGTGAATTTGGAATTCATGTGAATTGCAAAAAAATGTTTGGTTGCCATGGAGGAAGTGAAATTCATGTAGGCATTCTAACTTACCTAGGGGGGCTTAGGTAAGCAACTTCCTCCATTGTGGAGGAATTGGAATTCATGGGAACTTCCAATTCATGTGAATTGGGGTAACCAAACAACATACCCATTTTGCAATTCACATGAATTTAAGTTCCTGCATTGTTTAGTGGGTAACCAAACAACCCCTAAGACAATTTACGTAGAATAGGAAACTGATTCCATAACGCGTAATTTTACATTGGTTGGCAAGTCAAGCTAATTCCAAAAATATATTTTAGTTAAATTATAACTCAATAAAATATTTTTCAAAATCACAAAAGAATTTTACTTCTACTGCATTTTCCAAAAACACTATTTTCTAAAAACAATTTACGAAATAAATACTTAGTAGTTAGTACAATCCAAATAGATACAACTCTTTCGGACTATCACTGTTGTTCCGGGTGTAATTCCAGAGCAAGTATAGTTACCACCCGTGGCTTGTTGAATGATGTCTTGAGTTGGATTCTCCTTTGGTCTTAATCGTTCCTCTCGGCCTCTCCTGCAACAATGAACGAACTGAGGGCTTGGCTTTGTGCCAAGCGTACTCACTCCGACGCTCAAGTCAGTAAACTTAAAGGATAAGTTGTTACTTGGCTGAATGTATATTGTAGAGAGATAAGGAAGATATTACCAGATGAATAGTGTATTTAGGTTTAGTTGTGTATTTTTTGGATCCTTTCCTCAATGAAGGTTGAGGAGTATTTATAGGCTTTCACCTTTTGTCACGTAGTGGCCAAGTGGCCAAGTGGCTAGCAGGTGGAAAGACTGATCTACCCCTCGGCCGAGGTTTCTATGGCAGGCCGGCAGGCCCTGTTGACTCACCGCCGAGGGGTCTTGGATATGAGTACGCGGGTATGTGTCCCGGCGGCGGTTGTCATGCCGAGACCCAGTCGACCGGCCGATGGGTCAGATCGGCTAGGCTATCTAAGTCGTTGACTTGCTGTGGATATCTTTGACCTTGCTCAATATGTTGACTTGGTCAGCGGTGCAGAATATGCCCCATCAATTTGCCCCCAGCGTAGTCTATGCCGTGGTATGGGCTCCGATGTACGTTTGAGCGTATATTCTGCGTAAGTAATTTGCGGAAAATTTCTGCATCGGCTTCTTCTGCGGCGGCTTCTTTTACCTCGGCCTGGTCTTTCTTAGGCCGTACCATATCCCCCCTCCACATGGATGTGTAAAGGGCATCCGATGTGGAAAAGAAAGTGACGCTGGCCGAGACCAGGATTGAGTGTGCCGGTTGTTTTTGATTGCCCCCGGCCGGCGCTACTTAGCTTGGTTGACCATGTGGCCGGCGGAGAACAGATGCTTGGGAATTTGTTGAGGAAGGTGAATAGGCAAGGAGATATGAATAGGCGTGTTGAAGACGCTTGGTTACTGTTGCATTGATTGACGTCTAACTGTTGCAACGATTGATATCCCGTGGTTGCATGTCCGACACGTGTCTGCACGCTGATTGGTTGACGCTTCATGGGCTGTTCTCTGATTGGTCCTTCTTCATGGGCTTTTCTCTATAAATAGGGCAGTTATCCCGTGAAATTGGCCACCAATTTCATTCTCCAAAAATTTTTCTCTAAACTTTCAAGGGTTTCATTGTCTTCTAATTTTCAGAGTTATTACTCCGGCGGGTGTTTTTCTTCAAGGTAAACAAACTTTCCAATTTCTTAACTCTGTAAGTTATTATTGTAAACATGTCTTCTCGCGATGCCGGGCCTAGCAAACCGACGCGGCGGGGTTCCCCGTCGCGCCTTGATGAGGAGGAGAAGTTGGACGCCCTCCCGATAAGGCACAGGGGCCCTAGGTCTCCTTCTCCTGAAGTCGATCCTCGAATTTTGGAGGAATGGGAGGATGACTCTGATGTCGATGATGACGCAGACGATTTTGGTGATGATGCTGAAGAGGCTCGTCCCAAAGAGGTGAGGCGGTACGTTATGGATCACGGTGACGTCCTCGCAAGATACGCGTTGACCGAGCTTGGACACATAAGTTTGCCGGTTGTTCGGTGAGAAATTTTTCGAGGGTCATTTCTTCTTTGGCAGGGGATACAAGATTGTTATCCCTGAGGAGGGCCAGGCCGTCTGTTGCCCTCCGCCGGGCCATACCGGCGTATACATGCGACATTTGGAGTACGGGCTCCGGTTTCCGCTGAATGAGTACGTCATGGCCATCATTAAAGCTATGAACGTCGCTATGGCCCAACTGCATCCGTTGGCCATGAGGACGATAGTCGGCTTTGTGTGGCTTTGTCTCTTCAAGGGGGAGGCCCCGACGGTAAATTTATTCCGCCGGCTTCATTATCTCCACCAATCTCTCGGCGCGTCGGTTGGTACAGTGTGCACACGGAGAAAGGTTATGTCTCTGTTGACAAACTTACTTCTTGCAAAGACCGGAGAAATCGGTGGGTGTATGTTAAGGTGCTTGGGATGACTATCCGCCGCCCTCTCCTTTCAAAGACCAAGTGAATTTGCGGTGTGAGACTAAGGCGGAGCATGACGATGGGTCACCGGAAGAAGCTTAAAATGGATGCCAGCAAGGTCCTTCTTAAGGAGGACGAGAAGCTGGCGATGAGGCTTTTTGAGTTGGACAAGAGTGGGCTGCCGAAAAGATGGATCCCCCCAACGCAGATCATTCTTCAGGATGAGCCTCTTTGCCATGTCGGCCTCATACCGGCCCTAGCGCAGGGTGAGTGGGGTCGGTGTGAGGCCCATCACCGTTCTCATTGTGTCTCGAACTTTGATTTATTTCTTCTACTTAACTCTTGCTTTGTCTCTTTCGCAGCCACTTTGGACCGGACTGTCGAGGATATCCTCCGGAGAATGGGGCTGCACAAAGATAAAACCGTTGCCAACTTGCATCCCAAGGCTCTAGCCCATGACCGCAGGACGTCGCCGAATGATCTTATGGATCGGCAAAAAAAGCTTGAACGTGGTGGAGGCCCAGGCGAGGGTTGTAAGTAACATACCGCGCCGCACGCGAAAAACAAAGCCTTCGGCGGTGATGGTGTCGACATCGGCTCGCCTTCCACCCCCCCTGTTCAGAAGGAGACGGTGGAGATCGTTTATATCTCCAATGGGGATGACTCCGATGAAGAGGAGGGGTCGCCCCTTGTCCGTAAAAGAAAGCAGACAGCCTTTACCGCTGCCGATGCTTCTGCCGCTGACGAGGAAATGCGCCCTTCGGCCAAGAAGGCCAAGCACGGTATTGATCTATCCTGTGGCTCAGACTTAGCCGGTTGATATCTCCAATGGGCATGTCTGTGTATGTTGATACTGATGCTTACTTTAAATTTTGTAGATCAGCCGCAGTCGTCCGCCGCTCTTGTTGGGCAGCAAGTGGAGGGGAATTCTGTGCGGGCTGGTGATCAAGACGTCACCGTGAGCTCTTCGTCCCAGAAGGCTTCCCTCTCCCAGCTACAGGCCGGTGATCAAAATGTCACCACTGTCTCTTCATCCCGAAGGCTTCCTCTCCCGCCTACAGGCCGGTGATCAAAATGTCACCACCGTTCCCTCATCCCGAAGGTTTCCGTCTCCCGGCTCATAGAGGAAGGCACGGAGTGATCAAGGAGTCGGCGAGGTGGAACGATCTTACCGGTGCTCGTATCACGAGCGGAGAAAGCCGTGGCTCAATCCGCTTTTGAGCTTAATGCCACTAAGAAGGTGGCCGCGAAGGCGAAGCCGGATCTTCTCAATGAGCAGAGGCTTAGGGGAGATGCTTGAGAAGGCGCTCTTGGCGAAAGAAAACTCGAGCGGACGCTGAAAAGGAGGTCCTTGTTGAGAGAGCCAAGGCCGAGGCCGCGGCAGCCGAAGCTGCGAAGCTGCTGGAGAAGTGTAAACTTGTTCAGAGGCATGCCGACCTCTACCTCCAGCAGAGGAACGAATCCAGGGACCTATTTAAGGCCCAGGCGGAGGTGATTCGGAGCAAAGAGGCCATCACCAGGCAAAAGGAGAAGGACATTGAGATGCTCCAAACCGTCATGCTCCCTAACATGTGTGCTGAATTCCGGGATTTGGCCGAAGGAGCTGCTAGGGAAGTGATTAGGGAGCTCTTCCCTCTTGATGGTTCCTTTCCGTGGGGCAGATATGACGAGCTGCTTGATGACAAGCTTGAAGCCAAGGAGAAAGCCGTGGCGGAGAAGGCCAAGGAGGCGGTGAGAGCGAAGATAGAGAAGGAGGCGGCCGCGGAGAAGGCAGCTCTTGCTGAGAAGGCTAAAGCGGCCAAGGAGGAAGCCGATCGGGCAAGGGCAGCTGAGGCTGCCGAGGCTAAGGCTGAGGCTGCTGAAGCTGAGGCTGCTAAGGGAACTGCTGGGTTACCCATCGAAGAAGGTGCCGCTGCCGCTGCTGATGGCGAGCAACAACGGACATAGGGAGATGATATCTGTAGCCTTTTGTTTTTTGGCTTATCCTTGTAATTTCTTGTAATTCGTTGAACATTTTTAATAAGAGTTCGTTTCTTCTGCCTCCGGCCTGGCCGAGGTTTTTACCTCACTTCTTTTTCTTGCGCTAGTATTTGAGCGTCTCAATTGTACTCTAGCGTCTATGTCTTCGTCTGGGTTGTCTCCTTACGTTATTAATTGAGTGTCTCTTTTGTTTCCGCCTCGGCTTGGCCGAGGCGGTCTAGAGTGCGTATCTCAATCGTGTTAACGCTTCTGAGGCATTTTGAACGCTTTGCGAGTATCACCTGCGCTGGTCGTTACCATCGAGGTGTCTGCTTCCTGGTGGTGATTGCCGCTCTTGTCGGTGTGTGACAGTGTGAGCCAGCATCTGTTCTTGTTATTGACTGCCGTGGCGTCTACCACTTGGAGTGACTGCGACGGCGTCAAATCTCTTGGGGTGACTGCCGTGGCGTCTACTACTTGGGGTGATGCGACGGCGCCTATTTCTTCATGGAGATCGCCGTGGCGTCTACCACTTAGAGTGACTGCGGCGGCGTCGGACCTCTTGGGGTGACCGCCGTGGCGTCTACTACTTGGGGTGACTGCGACGGCGCCTATTTCTTCATGGAGATCGCTGCGTGGCGTCTACCACTTGGAGTGACTGCGACGGCGTCAGACCTCTTGGGGTGACTGCCGTGGCGTCTACTAATTGGGGTGACTGCGACGGTGCCTATTTCTTCATGGAGACTGCCGTGGCGTCTACCACTTGGAGTGACTGCGACGGCGTCAAACCTCTTGGGGTGACTGCCGTGGCGTCTACTACTTGGGGTGACTGCGACGGCGCCTATTTCTTCATGGAGACTGCCGTGGCGTCTACCACTTGGAGTGACTGCGACGGCGTCAAACCTCTTGGGGTGACTGCCGTGGCGTCTACTACTTGGGGTGACTGCGACGGCGCCTATTTCTTCATGGAGACTACCGTGGCGCCTACCACTTGGAGTGACTGCGACGGCGTCAAACCTCTTGGGGTGATCGCCGTGGCGTCTACTACTTGGGGTGACTGCGACGCGCCTATTTCTTCATGGAGACTCGCCGCTCTTGTCGGTATGACAAAGTGTGAGCCAACATCTCGCTATCGATAAAGACTACCGCTCTTGTCGGTATGACAGTGTGAGCTGGCGTCTGCTGCTTCCTAGTGACTAGGGGGAAAATGAACATTTTGATGGAAGACTCGGACGATTTTTCATTAGGTAAAAACATGCGTCTGGGTGCCCACAGCTGTTTTGGACACCTCCGCCGCTACATAGAGTATTCCCGAGATTACCGGCGTCCTAATGGCCTATCAAAGGCACACCGCCCTAGTCAGCCGCTAGTTACATCCATGAGGTCGTCGTCCTGTTGTAAGGATAGACTTTTCCCTTTTTCTGATTTCTTTGCCACTTTGAGGGATTGCATGTTGCATCCTCTGGCGGCTATCTGGACGTTGACCACCTCGTCATTCTCGTCTTTGGAGACGAGCTTATGCGCTTCCCCGGTCCGAGACATACATCGCATTAGGGCCCGGATGGACATCACTGCGTCGGCCTCACTCACTCAGTGACTCGGCCTATGAGAACGTTGTAGGCGGACGAGCCGTCGATGACCACGAACTCGGCTAGGACATTTTTAGCCGCATTCTTTTCGCCGAATGTCACCGGAGTCCGATTGATCCTAGTGGTACCAGGCCGGCCCCGGAGAAGTCCGTATAGTGGGTTGGTGCGGGGCTCAAGTCCTTGACTTTCGTGCCGAGGCTGAGGAAGCACTCCCTGAACATGATGTTCGTGTATGCGCCTGTGTCAATCAGGCACCTCTTGACTAGGTGGTTGGATATGTCCAAATTGACTACAAGTGGGTCGCTGTGAGGAGTGATGACTCCTTCGTAGTCCTTCCTTCCAATGGTTATATCGGGGATGTTGGAAGCAGGGATCGCTGTGTTGGGCACAAAGTTGATGGCCTGATATAGCTCGTTCAGGTGCCGTTTGTGCCCATGAGCGGACCCTCCGTTCTCGTTGCCCCCGATGACAACATGGATTACTCCTATCCGTTCGAAGACGGATTTCTTACCCGAACTGTCGGCGTCAGTCTTTTGGCCTTTGGCAACGTACTTGCCGAGGCTCCCCTTCCGGATCAGCTCTTCAATGGCATTCTTCAGATGCCGGCAGTCGTTGGTTAGATGGCCGGTGTGGCCGTGGTACTCACAGTACTGGCTCGTGTCACCGTCACTTTTTGGCTTGGGGGGTCTCTCCCACTTCTGGCCCTCGTTTTTGCTCAGGGCGAAGACCTCGGCGGCTGATACGACGAGAGGGGTTTTATCACTATACCGCCTCTGGTGGTACGTGCCCGAACTCCACCCGGCGCCTGTCGAGTCTTGTTTCCTGGCAGACTTGTCCGACCGTGACCTATTATTCTCACGGCGTCTTTCATCGGACCGTGACCCGTTGTTGTCACGGCGTCTTTCATCCGGGTTGTCCTCCCGGTGGCTCTTCTTTTCGGAGGGCTCGGCCTCGCTGGGGCCTACCCATGTCTTGTGATAGTCTTCTACCTTGATGGCCTGGTCGGCCATCCTCCTGGCGGCATCCAAGCTCAGGCCTCCGCACTTGATGAGCTCATTTTTTAAGTCTCCCCTTGGGAGGCCCTTCATCAGCGCGAAGGCCGCCAGTTCGGGATTAATTTCTCGAATCTGCTGGACCTTTCCATCGAACCTCTTCACATAGCTTCGTAGAGACTCGCCCCCCTCCTGTTTGATAGTTAGGAGGTCCGATGTCTCCACGGCCCTTCTCTTGTTGCAAGAGTACTGGGCTAGAAAGGCGTCTCTTAGGTCGGCGTAGTAGTATACCGAGCCGTCGGGAAGCCCTTTGTACCAACTTTGAGCCATCCCATGCAAAGTTGTTGGGAAGACTCGGCACCAGACCTCATCGGGCTGCTCCCATACCGACATGTAAGACTCGAAAGCCTCAGCGTGGTCGGCTGGATCATTATCTCCTTTGTATGATAGGGGTGGCAACTTGAGCTTAGTTGGCACCTGGACTTATAGGACATAGGCGTTGAGGGGCTGTCTGACCACGTGTCGAACGACACGCGGCGATCGGCTCCTCGCATTCCTAATCCGGCTCCTCTCCTCGTAGCGGGAAGGACTTCTTCTTCGACTCGGACTTCTTCTCCAACTCTGCTGAGTCGGACTCCTCTGGTTCCTTTGGGGTAAGCCTCGTTCGTGTTGCGGGGACGCTGTCCTCCCATGAGTGCGGGAAGGACTTAGGTCTACCACGCCGCCCACTTTGGGCTCCCCCGGCGACTTGGCTGGGTCAGCTTCTCCCAGTGCTCCGTTCAAATTTCTCGGCCGAGGTTTCTATGGCAGGCCGGCGGGCCCTGTTGACTCACCGCCGAGGGGTCTTAGATATGAGTACGCGGGTATGTGTCCCGGCTGGCAGGTTGTCATGCCGAGACCCAGGCTGACCGGCCGATGGGCTGCATCGGCTAGGCTATCTAAGTCGTTGACTTGCTGTGGATATCTTTGACCTTGCTCAATATGTTGACTTGGTCAGCGGTGCAGAATATGCCCCATCAACTGTAAATCTCATACTGTATAAACAGAAAGCTAATATTGTATAACTTGTACTCCGATAGCTTAACACATCCTACTGACAAATGCTTAGTAATATTGTTCATGAGATTGTATAAACTGACACAGGTAGAAGAACTTTTTCTTTGACTATGCCAATTCCTTGCCTTCAATTATATCAACAATTTATCAACTCATGTGTTGATCTTCACTTCATGACATTCTCAACTTAACTTCATCCTAGTGTTTGATAATGTTTCATGCTTTCATACCTATAATAAGAACAACACTAGATACAACATATTGCACACATACTTGTTATCATCAAAACAAAAAATAACAAGAAAATCTTCAACCATCTTCAAAATGCCTCAATGGGAAGAAGCTGGAGAGGGATATTCCTGTTGTGTAAGGCACCAACAAAATCCTGCACAATTGGAGTCCCCAGCAATCAACAGGCCAGCTTTTCATTCAAACGGTAGTGCCAAACGTGACACAACCTCGCCAAACCAAAGACACCCGGCTTAAAGGGATTATGGTTGAGGCCAACACACATGCACCACATAAGAACGCCGCTGCACCCCGTGAAGCACCTAGCCCAAGCAAGTTGATACTGCCATTAAAACCCTGCAGAGAGCACGGGCCAATATTTTAGGTACCCAACAAAACATTGGGAACGACGAGAAGGGTCCAAACCATATCACACCTTGTCAACTGTTCAGTGAGTAAATTCCTAAGAAAGTAGAAGGTAGTGTTTGGGCTAAAAATAGCACAATAAAGAAGGCCCACTTAATAAAGTAAAGGCTATGAAAGAAGTGATGAGGAGGAAGTAAGCCCGCGGTTGGAGAAAGGGGAAACGGGCTCAAGGAAGATTAGGAGCCCATCATAGGAGACGTCCGCATTAAGGAAAGAAGTGCCAGGGAGAAGTTAGGGAGAAGTTAGGAAGATCAGGGAGAATTGGCAAGGGAGTCCGGGTTTGGAAAGAGTCCTTATGGAAATTATATTCCCTTTCCATATTCGAGGTAGGACACAACTAGGGTTCTTACCCTATAAATAGCCAAAGGAGCGAATCAAGAAGGGATTGAATTCAACACACCCGCATTCATACATCAACATTCAGGATCACCTCTCAACATGTAATATACGTTCTTCCAAGATCTTGAAGGCCTGACGCCTAGGGCTAGTAGGATTAGCATCGTGCCATAATTGTAATCATCCTCCTATTTATATAGTGCAATACTTGGCAGGGTATCGTCCCTCCCGCGGTTGTTCCCACATTGGGTTTTCCGCGTCAACAAATCTTACGTGTCAATTTACATTACGCACTTTATTTTTCTATTTATCTGTTTACATACGAACGAGCATACACACAACCAACGAGTAAGACTACATTGATCCTAATTAATCGACTTGGTTAAAAATACCTAAACAGTTTGGCGCCTACCGTGGGGCATTGTGGTCGTTAGAGCTGGCAAGTCTGACCCGAACCGAGTGACCCGGCCCGAACCCGAGCAAACCCGACCCGACCCGAACCCGAAAATATTGTGACCCGAAACTGACCCGACCCGACCCGATGATGACCCGTACCCGAAACGACCCGATTATGAGTGACCCGAACCCGACCCAGACCCGACCCGATATTGACCCGACCCGATTAAGTTGATGACCCGATAATTATTAAGCTTAATATTGATCAAAATGAAAGTAATTTTGTGTTTAGATTGATATATTTTACTTAATAATGAATTAATTAAACCAAATAATAGTTTAAAAAATAAATTTAATGGTAAAAAATTATAGTAATGCGATTAAGTTACCGAACCCGATAATGACCCGACCCAAACCCGACCCGACCCGATACTTCATTCGACCCGAAATGACCCGACCCTATAACGACCCGAACCCGACTCGACTCGACCCGAAAGGGTATGCTGACCCGATATGACCCGAACCCGATATGACCCGACCCGACGTGACCCGAACCAAACCCGACCCGACTGACCCGATTGTCACCTCTAGTGGTCGTCAATCGTTGATATTCTAGATATACAATGGAAAAGCAAGCATCTGAAGCCGTGTCAGGGAGCAGGCAACCATCGCCACCACCACCGTCTACCCAAAATCCAACATCAACAGTGGCCACGCAGGCTCCCGGACATACCTCAAGAATCATACCGACAACAAAAGCCTCTCTACCTCCCAGGACTCCTGCTGTCGTGACCCAGGCCAAGTCAGATAAGGGAACAGCAAGTTCAGGCATCACTCCGCCACCTAGTCCCACACAAATCTTACTCACTAGCGTGGAAAATCTTCAGAAAGCCATGGAAAACATGAGAGAAGACCAAAGGAGAGCAGATGCTGAAGCAAGAAGGAGAGACAGAGAGCTCTGGGCACAGATTGATATCCTAAAACAAAGATCTGTCACTCCAAAGAAGTGGGACAGTGAAGGAAGATCTCCTTTGATAGATCGACACGGGGAGCATCGGGCAAAGAGCGATACCAAATTGAACTAATAACAAGATTAGATTTGGCTACATGCATCGTCGGATGGAAGAATAACCCCACGAGGGTTAGGATACCTCACACCTGATAGCTGGCAGCCGGCTAACTGCATAGGGACACAGACAGGTGGCCTCCCCGTCAGCAGCCCCGCAACAATCGATCAGACACCTGTAGCACGATCCGAGTCAAACCAGCAAGTGAACGGGCAGCAGGGGACAATCGTTACTACAACCCCCTTAGCTGCCGGAACCTATCAGAACCTTCAATAACCCGGATCAGGAGGAAATATGCAGACAGCTGACAGACGGACCCCAGATTCAGCCAGTATAACCAACCAGCAGTACTTGGAGCTAAAGGAGATGCTGAGCAGGGTCCCAGGGCTACCACCCCCACTCGAGAAAGCAGCTCTAGACAGTTACGACGATTCACCATTCGTGGACACCATATCCATCACAGCCATGCCAAAGGGATTCACAAATCCAAATATGCCTCTCTTCGACGGCACAACAGACCCCTTTGATCATATCAGCCAGTATAAGCAGAAAATGATGACGGTAACAGCTATAGGGCAAGTTAAGAAGGCTTGCATATGCAAAGGATTTGGGTCCACCCTAACAGGACCGACACTTTGATGGTTTGTGAGCCTGCCCAACAGGTCGATATCTACATTTGCTGAATTGGTGAACGCATTTACTCAACAGTTCACAAGCAACAGAAAGCCACAGAAGCACGCAGGAGACCTGTACAAAATCGTCCAGGGGGTAGGAGAGAGCATTGGAGAATACAATACTAGGTTCAACAATGAGAAGGTAGCAGTACGAGAATGTGATGTCTCAACAGTAGTAGAAGCCTTCAGAAGAGGCCTCCACCACGACTCCGACCTATACAAGCAGTTAACCATGCATCCGTGCCATAATTTCGAGGCAGTACATGAGAAGGCAGCTGTCGCAATCAGATTGGAGAAAGATATCTCAGTCAGAGCCAGCTTACTAAGCACGCCAAGTATCTCTAGTACCTCAGCCGTGGAGAAATCAGGAAGAATGCAAACCACCAGCAAGAAGGATGAGAGATACAGACCATATGGGAGGGGAGTCAACAGAATCGAGGAAAATCAGCTACTCCCCACTCTGGCAGAATACGGATTCACCACATAAATCGGAGGAATCTTGAAGGCACTCAGGGAGATGGGAGATGGAGTTAGGTGGCCCAACCCACCAGTAGGAGAGCAAGCATGGAGGAAGGACAGCAAGAAGAAGTGCAAATTCCACCGGGATATTGGGCACAACACTGAGGATTGCTATACATTACGAAGAGAGATCAAGCGCCTGTACGAACAGGGAAAGCTGAACCACCTATTACCACATGGGGGCAAGCAGCAGGATAAGGTAGTCTCTGCCAAGCCGGCAGACCCACCCACACACACCAAAATTATAAACGTGATAACAGGCGGCTCAGACTTGAGCGGGCTGACATATTCAGCAGCTAAGAGACGTGCTATGTTTAGGTCTTTTTTACCTAAGTCGATTTAGGGTCAATGTAGTCTATATTCGTTGGTCGATTGTATGATGATTTGTATGTCAATAAGTAAACGGGAAATAAAGTGCGTAATGTAAATTGACACGTAAGATTTTGGTGACGCGGAAAATCCAATGTGGGAAATCCGCGGGAGGGACGGTACCCTGCCAAATATTGCACTATATGAATAGGAGGATGATTACAATGATAACGTTTATGCGAATCTTGCTGGCGTTAGGTATCAGGCCTGCAAGATCTCGGATGGTGTATATTTGTGAGTGATATGCCGTGATGTGGTTCTCTTGAATATAATCTTGAATGAATATATGGATGAGTGAATACTTTTCTTGATTTCCTTCCTTGGCTATTTATAGGGTAAGAACCCTAGATATGTCCTACCTTGAATATGGAAAGGGAATATTATTTCCATAAGGACTTCTTTCCAAATCCGAACTCCCTTACCAATACTCCCCGATCTCCCTAACTTCTCCCTAACTTCTCCCTGACGCTTCTTTCCTTAATGCGGACGCTATCTTCGATGGGCTCTTGATCCTTCTTAAGCCCGTTTCCCTTCTCCTGACCGCTGGCTCCCTTCCTCCTCACCTCTTCTTTATAATCTTTATTTCACCAAGTGGGCTTTCTTTATTATGCTATTTTTAGCCCAAACAGTTTGTCCCAAATTTCTTGTGAAGTACGCTTTCAAGTATCGAACAAGGAATTTACGTAACCAAATGCTAAACCCTACGCCGTCTTTTCTCTTCTTCTCATGCAAGCCGCCTTTCTCCTCTTTCTCCGCACCCAACTCCCTCTCTCCTCTTTATAACCCCAACGTCCTCCCTCCAACTTCACTAATCATTTCAAATTATTTTAAAAACTCTTCTCTCTTAAACCCTCAATCTTCTTCCCCCTTCACTCCTTGCCAGCTTCACTGTTCCCCTTCCCGTCTACATCGTCAGGTAATCCATCTTTTCTTCTCCTTTTAATCTTCATTTTCTCTCTCCATTATGGGTAAAACTCGCCAATCTTCCACACCCTCTGACCGTCTCGACCCTACTTTCCCTTCTCGGGGACGTTTCAAACATCCACATGATTGTGACTCCGTCCTAACTCCGGCCGACATTCCTTCGATCAAGAACTTGCTTGGTCTTGGTGATGGGGTGGAGATCGCCATCCCTGAACCGGGACAGAAAGCTGATGCCCTCCGTCCAGGGTGGGTTTGCTTCTACTTATATCCGTTTAGATATGGCCTCCGTTTCCCTTTCCCGAAACTCGTTCAAGATTTCATCTTCACCAACAATTTCGCTATGGCAAAAATCTCTGCCGCCATTTGGAGAGTTCTTCTCTACTCTTTGGCCGCTGGTCAGAGTACTGGCAAAGCTGTCACTCTGGGCGATCTGGCCCACATGTACAACATCAGGTCCCTGGGTAGGGGTCAGTTCTCCTTCCGGGGCCGTGGAGAGGCTCCCTTCAAACATGTGTCAAAATCTCGCGATGAGAAATGGTTCGAGGACTTCTTCTATGTGAGGAAGGACTCCATCCAGCCTCCTGCCGATTATATTTTCGAGAAATGGGTTCTGACCTCGAGTAAGTAGCTTTCCTGTTACCTGATTTGTTTTATCTCGCTGCTTACTAGCTTACTTCACCGTCTTCGTGCAGGCCCCTGCGACCTTACCCATATCGGCGCCAAGATCCCTGCTTGCAGCAAGCTGTTCAGTATTTCTGAGTCTGAGAGAAAGTTTCCAGACCTGCTTCCTGGCTTTTCACCTGCTTCCTCCTCCAATCCTCCTCAATCAGCCCACAGTATGTCTTCTAGTAAGGTTTCTGTAAGCACTTCTGTTTGCATGCTGTTGCTACTGATGTTTTATGTATTCTGCCGTCTGAGACTGTATGCTTGTAGGTTCAAAAGTTGATCAACTGGAACTCATCCTCCAAAGTGCTAAAAGAAAGAGACCGTCTGCCAGCCCTGATGTGGCCTCTGCCTCCAAGAGGAGTGCTCCTGCTGCCTCTTTTCAGACTCCTCCTACAACTTCTGGTCCTACTGCTCGTGAACCCTTGGAGGTCCGCCCTTTATCTCGCCATCCACCTACTCCTCCTGCCAGTCCTCGTGCTTCGTCTAGTGGAGGCACCATTGCTCATTTCCCCGAAGGCTTTGGGAATGTGGACAAGGTGCCGTACTGGCCGGAGATTGATCAGTTGCTCTTTCCTCCTGTCGAGGAGACATTCTCGGAGTTCACGCCAGAGGAGATGGCTGAAAACGACGTGCACAATGCCTTTATGGTAAACATTCTTCGTCTTCTATCTGTCTGTCCATCTGCTTCTTGCTTAAATTCTGCCTCCCAACTCTTTTGCTGACTTCTGATTATTTATGCCCCAGACTCTTCAGTCTGCACTCTACAACAGGAAGATGATCAACATAGTGCAGACCACCGGCCGTGCTACCGGCGCCAAGAACCGGAGAGTCAAGGAGACTATTGCGGATCCGGCACAAAGAACGGGTTGATCGAAGGAGCGTGTGGTGGAGCAAGACCGAGCTTCTTGTCACCAAGAAGAAGTTGAAGGAGGGGGCTGATCACCGGCTCAAACCCGGCGGTGTGCAAGACCTTTTCCGACTCTCCGGAAGCGATCGAGGAGAAGATCAGTGAGCTGATCTCCCTGGCCACCAACGTCATTGTATATGCAACCTGGCGGGGAAAGATCAGTGGGATGCGTGCTGCACTCGAGGAGGCTCCCACCCAGCAGGCCATAGAGGAAGAGGAGAAGCAGCTGGAGATGCTCTACCCTACCCAACCTGATTTGAGCGTGCTGATGCCCGAAGTTGGTGAAGTGAATTCTCTGCGTTGGCCGAGCAGTCTTTGGGGGTGGTCTTTGGAATGTCCTAGGATGTCACTGACGGAGCTCGGGAGCTATGGCGGCCGAGGATGCTCAGCCGAAGCAAAGACACGAAATGAGAGGTCGGAGAGCGAAGAGATGCCAGAGGTGGAGGTCATTAATGTGACCGATAATTAAGTTTTTATGTTTTGATAAACTTTTTGGCAGTCTGGCCCAGAGGTGGCAGACTTTGTAATTTTCAAACCTGTTCTTTTGTTTGCTCCGCCAGGGTGGCGGTTAAACTTGAAGCCGTATTTTGGCCATATTTTGGAATGCCCCTTGCCATAGTTTAGCAAGGTTTTAGCTTTACATATCGTGTGTTTGTTTGTTTATCTTCCCTGTTTTTAGGAAGTTTATGCCGTGTCAGTCTGTTTGACTGATTTAGGCGAGTCCTGTCACCCTGAAAAGGATAACGTTATGACTCAAATAGTCGCCGTGTCGGCGATGGCGATTTAGGCGTATGCCGCAATGTAAGGAGGAGTGGCCGTGTCAACCCAGGGGGCTGATTTAGACCAGCCTGGTCAGCCTGAAAAGACTGATCCAGACCAAGCTAGCTGCCGTGTCAGCTGGCTGGCTGATTTAAGTGTATGCCGCAGTGTAAGGAGGAGTGGCCGTGTCAACCCAGGGGGCTGATTTAGGCCAGCCTGGTGAGCCTGAAAAGACTGATCCAGACCAAGCTAGCAGCCGTGTCAGCCGGCTGACTGATTTAGGCGTATGCCGCAGTTTGTGTACTACTTAACCTTGTTCATGACGCAAGGTGTGTTCGTCTCGTTTTATGCCAGCAGGGGCGTCATTGAGGCAAGTTTATCGTCATTCTAGGACCAGATGGAGACGCTGCAGATTCTCGGTAGCGCGAGATATCCCTACGTTCCATGTTCGTTTTTGCATGCATCTTTGGGGCCCCGATTAGTGCGATTAGTGCGAGCTACATCCGGGGGTGGTATCGGGGGTAGCCGGATAAGCGTATTCACCGCTGTCGGCCAGGCTCCTTTCGTATGTTCCACACCGCTGGTGAGGGTGCTCCTTGTGGAGAAAGTAGGTTAGGCATGTTGGAGTGCCATGTGCCTTGTCACCCCGCGTTGGCAGTTGACAGTCCTGCTAAACATCCTTTCAAAGTACCATAGATACCAGAATTCAAAGTGATGTAGTTAGAGAAGCCTGAAAATAGGAAAATCTATCGAATGGTGTGAAGTACACTGCGCCATCTCATGGGGTACTGAGCAATTGTGGTCCCGGACGCCGCCACCACACCATCCAATAGTAGTTTAAAGTTTAAAAACAACTAAAGACACCGAAATAAGAGTGAAACGGCGATGCCTACTACCGAATTTTTTATTTTATCTTTAAAAATGATTTGGCTTCTCATAGTACATTATTCTGAAAACTAGAGTCTACTTATTATTAAAAGTAATATCTCTTCAGGTGAAGTATGTTCCATGGGCGTTGAATGATTTGACCGTCCATAGTCATCAGTCTGTATGCACCATGGCCAACAACTCCTTCTACCTGGTATGGTCCTTCCCATTTGTAGGCGAATTTGTCTGCTTTTCGATTCTTGGTGTTTTGGAACACCTCTCGGAGAACCAGGTCTCCTACCTCCAGGAGCCTGATTTTTACGTTCTTGTTATAACTCCTGGCCACTGACTGTTTGTGGGCAGCCAAACGGATTTTTGCGCTTGCTCGCAGCTCGTCAATGTGTCCAGGCTTCGGTCATCTCTCGCACTTTATTCGGTTCCTCATCATATTTTCATACCTGTGAGTGGGAACTAGAACTTCTGATGGAATGATCGCTTCCGCGCCAAACACCAGGCTGAAGGGTGTTTGACCCGTTGCTATCTTTGGCGTCGTTCGTCCGACCACAACAACAAGAGTGGCAATTCATCCGCCCACTTTCCTCCTAACTCCTGTAACCTCCTTCTCAGATTGTCCATAATGATTTTATTGCTGGATTCAGCTTGTCCATTGGACTTTGGAGTCCTGGGTGCTGACTTTTTTAAGGTGATGTTCCACCTGGCACAGTATCCCTCGGCGTCGTTGGAGATAAATTGTGAGCCATTGTCACATATGATTTCTGATGGGATACCAAATCTGCAAACGATGTTTCGTTTTATGAATGAAATGACTTGTTTGTCTTTTACTTCTGTGAATGTTTCTGCCTCTATCCACTTGGAGAATTAATCTCTCATTGCTAGCATCCAGGTTCTGTTCCCTGTGGCCCGTGGTAGGGGGCCTACTATGTCCATGCCCCATGACATGAATGGCCAAGGAGAGATGATAGGGTGCAGAGGCTCTGCTGGCTGGTGGATCATGGGCGCTGAGCGCTGGCAGGCATCACATTTTTGTGCATACTCTGCTGCATCTGCTTTCATTGAAGGCCAATAATATCCCTGTCTGAGTGCTTTATTTGCCAGACTCCTGCCCCCTGCATGGTTTCCACATTCGCCGCTGTGGGGAGCATGTAACACAGTCTGTGCTTCCTCCTTGCCCAGGCACCGTAGGTAGGGGCCTGCTAGTGATTTTCTGAACAGTGTATCATCAATAAGTATGAATCTAGAGGCCTTTGTTCTAAAAGCTCTCACTTCCTTCTTATCATCTGGTAGTTTGTTATGGCGCAGCCAGTCTAGGTAAGGTGTGCGCCAGTCGTCTGCTGGATCAGCTACCTGGTCAGGCGTCTGCCTGTTTGACCGAGAACTCTCACCTTCCTCTGTAACTGCTTGGATTTCCTTTTCGTTTTGCGGATCCTCCAGTTCACCCCTGTCTATTTCGTCTTCCTTTTGGATAGAAGGTTCCAACATATGTGCTATTGGAATGCTGGATAGCTCTGTTGGCTTGAAGGTTGCCCCCAGGGTTGCTAGGGCATCTGCTTCCACGTTCTGATCTCTGGGGACCTGTTTAAGCTTGCAAGATTCAAATTTTTGTTTTAATTCCTTTGCTACCTTTAGGTATTCTATCATCTTCGAATCTCTGGCTATAAACTCATCGTTTACGTGGTTGACTATTAACAAAGAGTCACTGGATATGAACAGGTGTCTGACCCCTAACTCCAGAGCTAGCTTCATTCCCAATATCAAGGCTTCGTATTCCGTTTCATTGTTGGTTGCCTTGAATTCACACCTTACAGCTTGCGCTATCAAATCTCCCTGTGGTGACCGCAGAATTAATCCTACACCTGCCCCCCTTTGGTTGGAGGCTCCGTCGATATGCATCTGCCAGACTCCTGTCTGCTTGCCTCCTTCTAGAGCGAGGATCTCAGTATCTGCTAGATTCTGGATAGCTGGACTGAAGTCTGACACGAAGTCGGCCAATGCCTGTGATTTGATTGCTGTTCTAGGGTCGTATTGGATGTCGTATCCACTGAGGTGCACAGACCATTTAGACATTCTTCCTGACAGTTCAGGCTTCCTCATGATAGCTTTTAGCGGGTAGTTTGTCACAACATGTATGATGTGTGATTCAAAATAGGGACGCAGTTTGCAAGATGCTACTACCAATGCTAGTACTAACTTTTCAAGGGATGTGTACTTGGTCTCTGCCGGCAGCAGAGACTTGCTTACGTAGTATACTGGCTTCTGCTCCTTTTCTTGCTCTCTGACCAGGACAGCACTCACTACTACTTCTGTGACAGCCAGGTATAGGAATAATGGTTCACCTGGCTTTGGTTTTGACAGCAGTGGTGGGCTACTGAGATAGTGCTTCAGGTCTCTGAAGGCTTGCTCGTGTTCAGCAGTTCACTCAAACTTCTGGCTTTTCCTTAACACGTCGTAAAATAGTCTGCATTTGTCTGAAGATCTTGAAATGAACCTGTTCAGGGCTGCTACCTTTCCAGCTAATCTCTGAACATCTTTAGGCTTCTCGGGTGATTCCAAACTGTAAGACAAACTTTTTGATCTCGCTCGATCTTTGGCTTCTATTCCTCTTTGAGTCACAATATAGCCCAAGAACTTGCCAGAAGATACCTTGAAGGTGCATTTAGATGGATTTAGTTTCATCTTGTATTCCCTGAGGGTGCTGAATGTTTCTGCCATATGCCGCATATGATCTTTGGCTTTTTCTGATTTTACCACCATGTCATCAATGTACACCTCCATGGTTCTTCCTATTTGCTCTTTGAACATACGGTTAACCAACCTTTGATATGTGGAGCCTGCATTCTTTAGGCCGAATGGCATGACGTTGTAGCAATATATTCCTCTCTCGGACATAAATGCTGTCTTCTCCTGATCTGCAGGATCCATCTTGATCTGATTGTATCCACTCCATGCGTCCGAAAATGTTAGCATCTCGTGTCCAAATTGTTGCATCTACCATTGCATCAATATGAGGCGGCGGAATGGATCTTTAGGACATGCTTTGTTGAGATCGGTGAAGTCCACACATACTCTCCACTTCCCATTCTTTTTAGGCACCACCACTACATTAGACAGCCATTCCGGGGTATTTCACTTCTCTTATCTTCTTTGCTGCCCAGCAGTCGTCTACTTCTGGTTGATTACCTTATTTCTCTCTCACGCAAACTTTCTCCTTCTCTGTTGGATGGGTTTACACTTTGGGTCCACGCTAAGCTTGTGTGTTATGATGGATGGATCTATGCCTATCATATCATCGTGTGACCATGCAAAGCAATCCATGTTATCTTGTAAGAACTTGACTAGTCTGCCGTAAGCTTCCTGTACATCCCGCTCCAATGAGCACGGTTCTCTCTGGGTGCGGCTTGTCCAGTTAATCGATCCATCTCTTCTGCTGGGGCTCGATGTATTCGTCCTGGATAGGCTGCTTCTGTAATTGCTATGCGGGGGGGATGGCAGTTCACTTGAGTGCCTTCTTGTAGCAGCCTCTAGCTTCCTCCTGATCTCTTCTTATCGTTTCTACTCCCCATGGGGTGGGTAACTTTATGCACTGGTGATATGTTGAAGGGACTACTTTCATCTGGTGCAGCCATGGTCTTCCTAGGATGACGTTTTAAGTAGATGGGCCATCTATAACCAGGTACCTGACTTGCTTGTTGACTCCTCCCACATAGGTGGGGATGATTATCTCACCTAGCGAGCTGGCTGTTTCTCCGCTGAAGCCTACTAGCGGAATAGTCTTCTTCTGTAAATCCTTCTCGCTGAATCCCATGTTCTCTATGGTTTTTAGCATGATTAAGTTGACCGAGCTTCCTGTATCTACCAAGACCTTTTTTACTGTGCAATTGGCTATTGACAAGGTGATAATAAGTGCATCATGGTGCTCTCGTTCATCGTATGTATCTCCTTCATCAAAGCCGATCACTGCGCATCATCAACGTGGGATATTCTGCAAGAATTGACTGGTCTGTCTCCTTTGGTCTCGGTGGCATGCCTCTTAGCTGCTGAGTATGTCAGGCCGCTTAAGTCTGAGCCGCCTGTTATCACGTTTATAATTTTAGTGCATGTGGGTGGGTCTGCTGGTTTGGCGGAACCTACCTTATCCTGCTGCTTGCCCCCACGTGGTAACAGGTGGCTCAGCTTTTCTTGTTCGTACAGGCGCTTGATCTCTCTTCTCAATGTATAGCAGTCCTCAGTATTGTGCCCAATATCACGATGAAATTCGCACTTCTTCTTGCTATCCTTTCTCCAAGCTTGCTCTCCTACGGGTGGGTTTGGCCACCTGACTCCATCTCCCATCTCTCTAAGTGCCTTCAAGATTCCTCCGATATTTGTAGTGAATCCATATTCTGCCAGGGTGGGGAGTAGCTGGTTTTCCTCGATTCTGTTGACTCCCCTCCCATATGGCCTGTATCTCTCGTCCTTCTTGTTGGTGGTTTGCTTTCTTCCTGATTTCTCCACTACCAAGTACTATAAATACTTGGCGTGCTCTCGTAAGTCGGCTCGCTGGATATCCTCTTCCAACCTGATTGTGGCAGCTGCCTTCTCCTGTACTGCTTCGAAACTATGGCATGGATGCATGGTTAACTGCTTGTATAGGTCAGAGTCGTGGTGGAGGCCTCTCCTGAAGGCTTCTACTGCTGTTGAGATATCACACTCTCGTACCGCTACCTTCTCATTGTTAAATCTGGTATTGTATTCTCCGATGCTCTCTCCTGCCCCCTGGACGATTCTGTACAGGTCCCCTACATGCTTCTGTGTCTTTCTGCTGCTTGCGAACTGTTGAGTAAATGCGTTTACCAATTCATCAAATGTAGATATCGACCTCTTTGGCAGGCTTACAAACCATCGAAGTGCTGGTCCTGTTAGGGTGGACCCGAATCCTTTGCACATGCAGGCTTCCTTAACTTGTCCTATGGCTGTTATCGTCATCATTTTCTCTTTATACTAGCTGATATGATCAAAGGGGTCTGCTGTGCCGTCGAAGAGAGGCATATTTGGGTTTGTGAATCCCTTTGGCATAGATGTGATGTATATGCTGTCCACGACTGGTGAGTCGGCATAACTGTCTAGAGCTGCTTTCTCGAGTGGGGGTGGTAGCCCTGGGACCCTGCTCAGCATCTCCTTCAGTTCCAGGTACTGCTGATTAGTTATATTGGCTGAATCTGTGGTCCGCCTGTCAGCTATCTCCATAATTCCTCCTGATCCGGGCTCTTGAGGATTCTGATAAGTTCCGGCTGCCAGGGGGGTTGCGGTAACGATTGTCCTCTGCTGCCAGTTTACTTGCTGGTTTGACTCGGATCCTGCTACAGGTGTCTGATCGATTACTGCAGGGCTGCTGACGAGGAGGCCACCTGTTTGTATCCCTACGCAGCTGGCTGGTTGCCAACTATCTGGTGTGAGGTATCCTAACCCTCGTGGGGTTATCATTCCATCTGATGGTGTCATAGCCAAATCCAATCTTGTAATTATTTCAGCCGGTATCTGCCTGCTGCCTGCTGCTCCTTGTGTCAGATCGACCAAGGTAAATCTTCCTTCACCCGTCTGTTTTTGAGTCTTTGGATTCTTTGCTTTAGGAGATCAATTTGTGCCCAGAGCTCTCTGTCTCTCCTTCTTACCTCGGCATCTGCTCTCCTTTGGTCTTCTCTCATGTTTTCCATAGCTTTCTGAAGATTTTCCACGCCGACGAGCAGAATCTGCGTGGGACTGGGCGGCAGAGTGACGCCTGAGCTTGATGTTCCTTTATCTGATCTGGTTTGAACCGAGACAACAGGGGTCCTGGGAGGTAGAGAGGCTTTTGTCGTCGGTATGATTCTTGGGGTGTGTCCGGGAGCCTGCATGGCCACTGTCGATGTTGGACTTTGGGTAGACTGTGGTGGTGGCGATGGTTGCCTGCTCCCTGACATGGCTTCAGATGCTTGCTTTTCCATTGTATATCTAGAATATCAACGATTGACGACCACAATGCCCCACGGTGGGCGCCAAACTGTTTAGGTCTTTTTTACCTAAGTCGATTTAGGGTCAATGTAGTCTATATTCGTTGGTCGATTGTATGATGATTTGTATGTCAATAAGTAAACGGGAAATAAAGTGCGTAATGTAAATTGACACGTAAGAT
This sequence comes from Silene latifolia, assembly GCF_048544455.1. Classification (NCBI taxonomy): domain Eukaryota; kingdom Viridiplantae; phylum Streptophyta; class Magnoliopsida; order Caryophyllales; family Caryophyllaceae; genus Silene; species Silene latifolia. Next base: position 122,901,150 of record NC_133528.1, on the reverse strand, counting down.
TTTGGTGACGCGGAAAACCCAATGTGGGAACAACCGCGGGAGGGACGGTACCCTGCCAAATATTGCACTATATGAATAGGAGGATGATTACAATGATAACATTTATGCGAATCTTGCTGGCGTTAGGTATCAGGCCTGCAAGATCTCGGATGGTGTATATTTGTGAGTGATATGCCGTGATGTGGTTCTCTTGAATATCATCTTGAATGAATATATGGATGAGTGAATGCCTTTCTTGATTTCCTTCCTTGGCTATTTATAGGGTAAGAACCCTAGATATGTCCTACCTTGAATATAGAAAGGGAATATTATTTCCATAAGGACTTCTTTCCAAATCCGAACTCCCTTACCAATACTCCCGATCTCCCTAACTTCTCCCTAACTTCTCCCTGACGCTTCTTTCCTTAATGCGGACGCTATCTTCGATGAGCTCTTGATCCTTCTTAAGCCCGTTTCCCTTCTCCTGACCGCTGGCTCCCTTCCTCCTCACCTCTTCTTTATAATCATTATTTCACCAAGTGGGCTTTCTTTATTATGCTATTTTTAGCCTAAACATGCTACAGAGACCAAAGGAGATAGGCCAGCCAATTCGTGCAAAATTCCTCACAGTGACCTGCCAGCAGTCAGCTTTGATGAAGGAGATGCATACGATGAGCGAGAACATCACGACGCACTTATTATCCCCTTATCAATGGCCAATTGCACAGTTAGAAAGGTCTTGGTAGATACAGGAAGCTCGGTCAACTTGATCATGCTTAAAACTATAGAAAATATGGGATTCAGCGAGAAGGATTTGCAGAAGAAGACTATTCCGCTAGTAGGCTTCGAGAGAAACAACCCATTCGCTAGGGAGATAGTCATCTCAACCTATGTGGGGGGAGTCAACAAGCAAGTCAGGTACCTGGTTATAGATGGCCCCTCTACTTACAACGTTATCTTCGGAAGACCATGGTTGCACCAGATGAAGGCAGTCCCCTCAACATACCACCAGTGCTTAAAATTCCCCACACCATGGGGATTAGAAACAATAAGAGGAGATCAGGAGGAAGCTAGAAGCTGCTATAAGAAGGCACTCAAGTGCACTGCCAGCCCCCCCGCATAGCAATTACAGAAGCAGCCTATCCATGACGAATACATCGAACCTCCAGCAGAAGAGCTGGATCAAATCAACCTGGATAAGCTGTACCCAGAACGAACCGTGCTCATTGGAGCAGGATGCACATGGAGCTTAAGACAGCAGCTAATCAAGTTCTTACAGGATAACATGGATTGTTTTGCATGGTCACACGATGATATGACAGGAATAGACCGTCCATCATAACACATAAGCTTAGTGTAGACCCAAAGTGTAAGCCCGTCCAACAGAGAAGAAAGAAGTTTGCAGCGGAGAGAAATAAGGTAATCAACCAGGAAGTAGATAGCCTGCTGGCAGCGAAGAAAATAAGAGAAGTAAAATATCCAGAATGGCTGTCTAACGTAGTGGTGGTGCCTAAGAAGAATGGGAAGTGGAGAGTATGTGTGGACTTCACCGATCTCAACAAAGCATGCCCTAAAGATCCATTCCCGCTGCCTCATATTGATGCAATGGTGGACGCAACAGTTGGACATGAGATGTTAACATTCCTGGACGCATGAAGTGGATACAATCAAATCAAGATGGATCCTGCGGATTAAGAGAAGACGACATTTATGTCTGAAAGAGGAATATATTGCTACAACGTCATGCCATTCGGCCTAAAGAATGCAGGTTCCACATATCAAAGGCTGGTTAACAGAATGTTCAAAGAACAGATAGGAAGAACAATGGAGGTGTATATTGAGGACATGCTGGTGAAATCAGAGAAGGCCAAAGATCACATGCGGCATCTAGCAGAAATATTCAGCACCCTCAGGGAATACAAGATGAAGCTAAATCCATCTGAATGCACCTTCGGAGTATCTTCTGGCAAATTCTTGGGCTATATCGCAACTCAAAGAGGGATAGAGGCCAGCATCGAGCAGATCAAAGCCGTCTTGCAGCTGGAGTCGCCTGAGAAGCCTAAAGATGTTCAAAGACTAGCCGGGAAGGTAGCAGCCCTGAACAGGTTCATTTCAAGATCTTCAGATAAATGCAGACTGTTCTACGACGTACTAAGGAAAAGCCGGATGTTTGAATGGACCTCTGACCACGAGCAAGCCTTCAGAGAGCTGAAGCATTACCTCAGCAGCCCGCCGCTGCTATCAAAGCCGGAGCCAGGAGAACCACTATTCCTATACCTACCCGTCACAGAGGTAGCAGTGAGTGTTGCCCTGGTTAGAGAGCAAGAAAGGGAGCAGAAGCCAGTATACTACGTGAACAAGTCTCTGTTGCCGACAGAGACCAGGTACACATCCCTTGAAAAGTTAGTACTAGCATTGGTAGTAGCATCTCGCAAACTGCGCCCCTATTTTGAGTCCCACATTATACATGTCGTGACCAACTACCCGCTAAAAGCTATCATGAGGAAGCCTGAACTGTCAGGAAGAATGTCGAAATGGTCTGTACACCTCAGTGGGTAAGACATCCAATATGACCCCAGAACAACAATCAAATCACAAGCATTGGTCGACTTTGTATCAGACTTCAGTCCTACCATCCAGAATCTAGCAGATACAGAGATCCTCACCTTAGAAGGAAGCAAGGAGGCAGAAGTCTGGCAGATGCATATTGTTAGGACCTATTTGTTGATGATGACATGCCCAATCTAATCGTGTTTCTAAGTGTACCATTTCAGGAATAATGCAACCTCCTTAAACAAGAATTAATCAATGTCAAAGTCAAGAATGGTTGATTATTTGCTACCCAAGATTTAGAGTCAATTGTGTCATCTAATGTACAAGTTAGGGAGTAGAGTGTTTAAAAGCAATAACAACAGTCACGACTACTGTTACCCTTACAAGTAACAATAGCCTGGACTGTCACTATGGTCCGTAACACTTGAAATTCAATTTCCTTTCGAAAATCCTTTCTATCCTTTTTAAATGGCTTGGATTTAATTAACAACTTTCAAATTTCTTCTCTAAAGATTTGGGTTTCTAGAAAAAGGAAAAGGTTTAGCTAATTATCAATTTAAATTGTTTCCTCGTTGTGTCAATTTGACTCTTTGGTCTTTTGTAAAAGAAGGAATGCCTTTTTGCCATTTTTGTGAAAGCTTGTCATCTTGTGACTTGTTTTACACTCTTTGTTTTCTGAAAAATCAAAGGCTTCTTTTGGATAATTACAAACCTTATTTTCTTCTTTTACCTCTCAATAAAAGTACCTTCTTTTGTGCAAGTTTGGGGAAGTGTTGGTCTTCATCACATGTGAAGACCTTTGACTCACAAACCCTAGCTTGCCTCCTCTTGTGTGCCTCCTCTATAAAAGGAACCCTTCTCTTCACTTTGAAAGCAAGACTTTTCAGAGAAATCAAAGTATTTTTGCAAAATTAGTTTTTAAAGAACACGAAATTTTCTTTGCAAAAAATCTTCTAAGTCTTCAATTGCGACAGTCAAAATCACTGTTACTTCACAGTGTTCTACCTCTCATCTAGAAATCGTTTATACCAATAAGTTATCCTTCTCAATTCTTTTTAAGAATCAGTCTAAGAAAACTTGGTTTGAAAACATTCTAGTTAGAGTGTAGAGTTTGCAAAATTGTTTTCAAGTTTTCAAATCCTTTTGATATTTTGCAAAGCTTTCAAAGTCTTCAAGTGTTACAATCACTGTGACTGTTGCTTTAAGTAATAAACTCTCTCACTTATGAACCGTTTGATCTTGTAAGTTGTCCATATCAATTCTTGTTAAAGAATCAGTCCGTGGAAACTTGATCCTTGTAAACGTTCTAAGTTAGAGTGTTGAGTTCTAGGACGGAGTAGTCCTTTAACTCTTGTGGCAACCGGAGTAGGTTGTGAGTTGTTGAGTTCTAGGACGGAGTAGTCCTTTGACTCTTTGGCAACCGGAGTAGGTTGCGAGTTACCTTGTTCTAGGACGGAGTAGTTCTTGAACTTGTGTCACAACCGGAGTAGGTTGTTGGTCTTTTTATTGTACGGGTTTTTTATTAGTCGGAGTAGATCACTAAAATTAATCAATAAAAAGTAGATTGGACGTAGGCATTTGAGTTCTTGCCGAACCAATTCAAAAATCTCGTGTTTGATTTTCTTTGTTTTATTCCGCTGCTCTTTATTTTGTTTGTCTTGCTTTGCTTAACTTTCGAAGTAACAGTTCCATATACTGTCACATTTGGTCTGCAGTCTGTATTCCATAAACTGAGACAAATAGCTACAGTCAGAACAGTTGTTACTTTCATACTTCAGTAAACATTCATTTTAATACTCGTTTAATCTTGCTATATTATTCGAAGTATTCTCTCATCTCTTTCGTTACTACAACTCACTTTAAATTAATAAAGTTGAAGTTAAAATTTTTATATAATACCTAATTCACCCCCTCCCCCTCTTAGGTACTTGAATCCATAAACTCAACAATTGGTATCAGAGCCTCGTGCTCTTGATCGAGGCTAATCGCCTTAGAGTTTGATTCGTGGGTAATGGATTCCGAGAAACACTCCAAGATCCCGGTCTTTACCGGTGCGAATTTTGGATGGTGGAAACTCAAAATGGAACATTACATCAAAAGTATCGATTTTCAATGTTGGAACATCATCCAAAATGGACCTCTTGTTATTGAGGAAACCGATATGCTAACCGGTTTCACCAAAACTAAAGAGGAAAGAAATTACAATGAAGACGACTTTAAACTTGCCGAAAAGAACTCCAAAGCAATGTCGATTCTTCAACGTTGTGTTGGTGAGGCGGAAGTTAGTCGAATCTCTGGATGTCCTACGGCAAAATCTATTTGGGACTCTCTTGTACTTGCTTATGAGGGGACTTCCCAAGTTAGAAAACACCGTATTGACCTTCTCATGCAACAATATGAGATGTTTAGAATGTCAAAGGACGAGTATATAAATAGTTTTTCTTCACGTTTTTCTTATATTATTAATGAGCTAAAAAGTCTAGGAAGGGATTTCGAGTCCGAGGACATCATTCGGAAAATCCTTCGTAGTCTAACCTCTAAGTGGCAACCCAAAGTTACCGCTATAGAGGAAGCCAAAGATTTGTCAACCCTATCTCCTCATGAACTAATGGGATCAGTAATGGCTCACGAGTTCAATCTCGATAAGCATTCTAGTGAGTCTTCAAAGGGAGGGAGCCTCACTCTCACGTCCTCTCCAAGCGATGGAGAAGACGAGGAGGAAGACGAGTTTGCTATGTTCTCAAGGAATCTAGTTGGGTTGGTCAATGATCAAGAAAATAGAAAGTTCAATAATAATTACTCGAAAAAACGTTTTCCTAGGAAACGACCTAGTTCCACCGTGGGATACTTTAAGTATGGTGATAAAACTCACCAAGTTAAAGAATGTCCCAAGTGGGATGAAATCAAATCAAAGGAAAAACAAGATAAAGTTAAAAGGGACTACAAACATAGAGTCATGACCATGATTTGGGGAATGTCCGACTCCGAGGAAGATGAGGAACTCATCGAGGAGCAACTAGAGTCTAAAATGTGTCTTACAAGTCATCTCAAGGACAAAGTCTCAAAAAATTCTAAAATTGAACATCTTAGATGTCTCATGGCTCACCCCGATGATTCCGACTCGGACTCCGACAATGAGGTAAAGCATCTAAAAGCCAAGGTTAGATCTTACTCCAAAGAAAAGGTATGTAAGCTTCTTGACAAACTCTTTGATAAGTGTTGTTCACAAAATGATAAGCTTGATATCATGCAAGACGATATTGAAGAAATTGCTCAAGAAAACTTTAACCTTAAAAATGAACTGAAAGCAACAGACAGTGTCACTGTCACCTCTGAGGCTTATGATGAAGTAAAAAGAGTCAAGAAATTGAACAAACAATTGACTAAAGAACTTGAGTGTCTTAAGATGATCCCCACGGATGTCTCTGACCTTGAAAATGTCAACACCACCTTGGTGATGCAAGTTTCCTTGCTAACAAAGGAATGTGATGACCTTTTGAAGGACAAAGATGCTCTCAAAGACGAATTGGATGACCTAGTGGTTGAGATAATTGACTTAAGAGAAACAGTGTCTGAGACTGTTGCTTCCAACAAAGATCTAGCTAAGTCAAATGAACATGTCAAACATTTTGTCAATGAAAACGAGTGTCTTAAAATTGAATTATGTGATCACATGAAAGAAATAGGAGTTCTTCATGAAAAGCTTGCCTTTTTCAAAAAGGGTATGCCCGAATGTAGCACTTCTAAGTCTAATGCTCACGAAAGATCCGAAGAATTCGTTGATCTAAACAAACGTCTTGATAAAATGACATCTAAGTATGAGGATTCTAAAGAAAGAATTGGATATCTTGTGTCGAAACTCAATGCTCACACTCATGACTTCATAGTGGAAAAAAGATTGTCTATAGAAGTTGAAAAGAATGGTGAACTTTTAAAAGAAAAATCTGTTTTCAAAAGCGTCATTAATGACCTAGTTGATGAGGTAGAAGAACCTAAAGTAACAGTGTCTCGATCACCTCGACAAGAACAATGAAGTCTCAAATGAACTTGTCACTAAATTATCTAAGGAGAATGAATGTCTTAAGGTTAACATAGATGCCTACAAAAGGGAAATTAGAATGCTTCACGAAAAATTTGTCAAATTTCAACATGATTCTCCCGTATGTAGTTCATCTAGTTCTAAAATCATTCACCTAGATAATTGCATCTCGAGTCTTAAGCTTAATGTTCAACAAAAATATGAAACTTTCATAAAGCTTAAATCCGAGTATGACATAATGAAAAGGGAGCTTGAAAGTTCTAAAGAAAGAAACAAGTATCTCACTTTCAAAGTCAAGGAACTTGTTGAGGCTAAGAATGTTTCAAAGAATTGTGAAGGCGGACAAAATGTTTTAAACTTTCCAACAAAACAGCCCAAAAGATGTGATAAGGTTGCCGGTCTAGGTTTTAAATGGAACAGTCAGTCCGACTGTTACATCCAGAAGCCTAAACCTAATTTTGGGAGAAGGAAATATGTTGGTCTTCCCGAATACATTATTTGCAACTATTGTGGTAAGAATGGTCATGTCTTTAATGCTTGCAAGAAAAGACATAATGACATTAACAAGAACATTAAAGTTGTAAAACAATGTGGATTAGGAAAGACATTGTAAGATATGTTGATCATAAAAGGGGACCCAAGTTTGTTTGGATTCCTAAACTCAAAGTCTAATCTTGTGTAGGGCTTGGTGAGAGGCGGCCGCAATTGGTACTTGAATAGTGGATGCTCTCGTCACATGACGAGTCATAGATGCCAATTCCTCTCACTTAAAGCTTATGATGGTGGCACGGTAACGTTTGGTGACAACAAAAAGGTGAAGTAATAGGCATTGGAAAGGTTGGTAAGTCATCGTTACTTTGTGTCGACAACGTGTAGCTTGTCAAAGGTTTGAAGCATAATCTCCTTAGTATTTCTCAACTTTGTGATAAGGGTAATATTGTTGAAATTAGTGCTAATTTGTGTCGTATTGTTGATACTTCAACCCATGAGTTGATTCTTGAAGGTAGACGTGTCAAAGATGTTTACTTAACCGATTTGAACATGCTATCTGGTCATACTATGTCTTGCATAAGTGTAATGAAAAATGACTCTTGGTTGTGGCACAAATGATTTGGACAGGTTAGTGCTAAAACTATTAATACCCTTAGAAGACTTGACCTAGTTGAAGGTTTTCCTAACATGAAGTTTGAATTTGATAAGTTATGTGATAAATGTGCTAGATGCAAACATGTTAGAAGCTCCTTTAAATCCAAAAAAATGTACATGTCATATTTGATGAATCTACCATTCTTGGACAGGTACAAAATAAGGATGAAGATGATGAAGATGATGAGGATGAATTTGAGATTGGTCTTGTTCGAAAAGATTTCGTGGTCGAGGAAATAGAAGCTCCCAACGCTGAGTTGCAACAGACACATGGACTGTTACCTTCAAGGGAAGTCAGCAGCTCAGGGGGAACACGTAGCACACCTGCTACTGTTTCCTCTCTGGAAGCAACAGACCCAACGACTGTTGCCTCCACCTCCAGAACTGAATCAACCCAAAACAATGATGATAAAGATCACTCCAGGCCAAAAGAAACAGTCACTGTGACTGATGCTACTGAGGGGGAACAAGAAACAATTGTTCCAAAGAGGTGGAAACATCAAAGCTCTCATCCACTCTCTAATCTCACAAGTGATCTCAACTCGGGAATTCGAACAAGATCATCCATCAACAATCTCGTTCATCTCAACGAATATTGTGCCCACAATGCCTTTCTTTCTCAAATTGAACCCTCAAATGTAACAGTCGCTCTGACTGATGCAGATTGGTTGCTTGCTATGCAAGAAGAACTCAATCAATTCAAAAGAAACGAGGTATGACACTTAGTCCCTAGACCGCCTAATCGTACCGTCATCGGTACTAGGTGGGTCTTTCGCAATAAGCTTGATGACTCGGGAAAAATTGTAAGGAACAAGGCTAGACTAGTGGTGCAAGGTTATAACCAACAAGAGGGTATTGATTACGATGAAACCTATGCACCGGTAGCTAGACTTGAGGCCATACGATTGCTTATAGCTTTTGCGGCTCACAAAGGCATTAAACTCTTCCAAATGGATGTTAAAACCGCTTTCTTAAATGGATATTTGGAAGAAGATGTCTTTGTAGAGCAACCACCGGGTTTTGAGAACAATGATTTGCCTAACCATGTTTTCAAATTAGACAAAGCTCTTTATGGTTTAAAACAAGCACCTAGGTGTTGGTATGATAGATTGTCTAAATTTCTTATTGAAAATGGTTTTAAAAGAGGCTCCGTTGACAAAACATTGTTCTTAAAGTCACAGTCAGACGAACTGTTGGTTGTACAAGTATATGTTGATGACATTATATTTGGTGCAACAAATGAACTCCTTTACTTATATTTTTCGGAACTAATGAAATCAGATTTTGAAATGAGCATGATGGGTGAGCTAGGATTTTTCCTTGGGCTCCAAATTAAACAATCAAAGGATGGAATCATGATTCATCAACAAAAGTACATTAAGGAAGTGCTTAAGAAATTTGGGATGACAAATGGTAGGTCACATGATACACCTATGGTAGCCGGGTCCAAAATGGACAAAGATGAACTCGGTAAGAATGTTAGTGAAAAGGTGTATAGAGGTATGATAGGCTCACTTCTTTACTTGACCGCAAGTCGTCCCGACATTCTCTTTAGTGTTTGTTTATGTGCTAGGTTCCAAGCAAATCCGAAAGAATCTCACTTCAAAGCCATTAAACGAATTCTTCGGTATTTGATTGGAACACAAGATCTCTACTTGTGGTACCTCTTACATTTTCCTTTTGACCTTATAGGTTTTTCCGATGCGGATTATGCGGGTTGCACGGTAGATCGAAAGAGTACATCCGATATTGCAACATTCTTGGGTCCGTGTCTCATTTTATGGGGCTCAAAGAAACAAAATACGGTGGCTCTTTCAACGGCCTAAAGTGAGTATGTTAGTGCCGCACATTGTTGTTCTCAACTTTTTTGGGTAAGACAACAACTTCTTGACTTTGGAATTATTTTTGACTCCGTTCCCATAATGTGTGATAATACGAGTGCAATAAATATTTCCAAAAATCCGTTTCAACATTCTAAGACTAAGCATATTGAGATTCGTCACCATTTTACTCGTGATCACGTAGAAAAAGGGCATATTAAACTTATTTTTCTATGCAAAACCGAAAATCAAATTACCGACATATTTACTAAACCACTTGCATGAGAACAATTTGAAAAACTTAGGTTACAAATTGGTTTAATTAATTGCATGTAGTCTTTGTGTGAATTTAACTAATCCCTCATATGATTGACTAGAACGGGTTTGCTATCTTTTATTCTAGTTTATTCATTCCATGTTATGTCCATAATCGATAAACCGTGTATGTGCTTAATAATCACTCAACCGCATGTCTAGTCTTGTGTTTAATGGTACATACCCTATTGAATGAGGACACCTCCTCTCTCAAATCAATCCAAATACCAACCCTTTCAACCACCTTCAAATGGATGTCTCCTATACTCTTCAAATTGCTCAAAATCCTTCATTTTCAATACCCAAAGACCCCACCCCTTCACATTCAATTCACTTATATTGCAAAGGTCTATATGAAACAAAGAACCAAACAACTACATGTTCTACATATGCATCAAGAGATGATTGGGAAGTTGGTTAGAAAAAAGGAGATAGATGAAATTGAAAATTGAAGTTGGTTAGAAAAACGGAGATATATGGAAAAAAAATGGAAAGAAATGGGAAGGCAATATGCGAAATGTCCAAGTGATTATTGGAAACGAAATAGATGCAATTGAAAAATACGACGGTCTTGAGAAAAGAAGTAAAAAAAAAAAAAATTTGGAAGAAATTGAAAGGAAGTCACAGTGTATGCCACTGTTGCTATGCTCAAAGGTCAAAATCAAATTTGTCAAGAATTTTCATGAAATGAGAGCAACATATAAGAAGTTGATGTTGCTTCATCACATTGTTGGGAACTTATTTGGTGCATACCTTGTTGGTTTCCATATATAAAGTCCAATGCAACAGTAGAGATGACTGTGACTCAGCCCTTCATTGTCAAACCTTAACCATTTTGCTATCTTCTTCATTATCCTCAAAAACGATGACCAAACTTCCGCACCCTAAATTTTCCCATAGTCAAACTTGTCTTTTACCTTACACCTCTTGTCCCTCTCTCATTATCATTCGGTGGTGTACTCATTAAACTATGGTTTAGCCTTGTTGAACTTTGTGTTTGAACTCATGTTTAAACCTTTGCTTTGTGTTGACCTTGTTATTATAATGCAACCATGGTTGTCTTTCATGTGACGTCTCACGCATGATTATTCTGTGTCCGGGGGTAGCCTCTTACCCTCTTGATGATGTCAAGAGGGGGAAAAGGGAAAATTCATGTTCTTTCTACTTGCTTATTGATTAAACTCTTGCTATGTGGTGGACTATATATGTTAGTAATCTTGTTCTAGGCTTTGTGTGTTTCTTAAGTTTACATTGCTCTTATTTGTACCTTCATGATTTATCTTGGACTAACCACTTAAGGGGAAACTCAATGGGAACACAATTTTATGGGGCTTGTCATCATCAAAGGGGGAATTTGTTAGGACCTATTTGTTGATGATGACATGCCCAATCTAATCGTGTTTCTAAGTGTACCATTTCAGGAATAATGCAACCTCCTTAAGCAAGAATTAATCAATGTCAAAGTCAAGAATGGTTGATAATTTGCTACCCAAGATTTAGAGTCAATTGTGTCATCTAATGTACAAGTTAGGGAGTAGAGTATTTAAAAGCAATAACAACAGTCACGACTACTGTTACCCTTACAAGTAACAATAGCCTGGACTGTCACTATGGTCCGTAACACTTGAAATTCAATTTCCTTTCGAAAATCCTTTCTATCCTTTTTAAATGGCTTGGATTTAATTAACAACTTTCATATTTCTTCTCTAAAGATTTGGGTTTCTAGAAAAAGGAAAAGGTTTAGCTAATTATCAATTTAAATTGTTTCCTCGTTGTGTCAATTTGACTCCTTGGTCTTTTGTAAAAGAAGGAATGCCTTTTTGCCATTTTTGTGAAAGCTTGTCATCTTGTGACTTGTTTTACACTCTTTGTTTTCTGAAAAATCAAAGGCTTCTTTTGGATAATTACAAACCTTATTTTCTTCTTTTACCTCTCAATAAAAGTACCTTCTTTTGTGCAAGTTTGGGGAAGTGTTGGTCTTCATCACATGTGAAGACCTTTGACTCACAAACCCTAGCTTGCCTCCTCTTGTGTGCCTCCTCTATAAAAGGAACCCTTCTCTTCACTTTGAAAGCAAGACTTTTCAGAGAAATCAAAGTATTTTTGCAAAATTAGTTTTTAAAGAACACGAAATTTTCTTTGCAAAAAATCTTCTAAGTCTTCAATTGCGACAGTCGAAATCACTGTTACTTCACAGTGTTCTACCTCTCATCTAGAAATCGTTTATACCAATAAGTTGTCCTTCTCAATTCTTTTTAAGAATCAGTCTAAGGAAACTTGGTTTGAAAACATTCTAGTTAGAGTGTAGAGTTTGCAAAATTGTTTTCAAGTTTTCAAATCCTTTTGATATTTTGCAAAGCTTTCAAAGTCTTCAAGTGTTACAATCACTGTGACTGTTGCTTTAAGTATTAAACTCTCTCACTTATGAACCGTTTGATCTTGTAAGTTATCCATATGAATTCTTGTTAAAGAATCAGTCCGTGGAAACTTGATCCTTGTAAACGTTCTAAGTTAGAGTGTTGAGTTCTAGGACGGAGTAGTCCTTTAACTCTTGTGGCAACCGGAGTAGGTTGTGAGTTGTTGAGTTCTAGGACGGAGTAATCCTTTGACTCTTTGGCAACCGGAGTAGGTTGCGAGTTACCTTGTTCTAGGACGGAGTAGTTCTTGAACTTGTGTCACAATCGGAGTAGGTTGTTGGTGTTTTTATTGTACGGGTTTTTTAGTAGTCGGAGTAGATCACTAAAATTTATCAATAAAAAGTAGATTGGACGTAGGCACTTGAGTTCTTGCCGAACCAATTCAAAAATCTCGTGTTTGATTTTCTTTGTTTTATTCCGCTGCTCTTTATTTTGTTTGTCTTGCTTTGCTTAACTTTCGAAGTAACAGTTCCATATACTGTCACATTTGGTCGGGAGTCTGTATTCCATAAACTGAGACAAATAGCTACAGTCAGAACAGTTGTTACTTTCATACTTCAGCAACATTCATTTTAATACTCGTTTAATCTTGCTATATTATTCGAAGTATTCTCTCATCTCTTTCGTTCCTACAACTCACTTTAAATTAATAAAGTTGAAGTTAAAATTTTTAAATAGTACCTAATTCACCCCCTCCCCCTCTTAGGTACTTGAATCCATAAACTCAACACATATTGATGGAGCCTCCAACCAAAGGGGGGCAGGCGTAGGATTAATCCTGTGGTCACCACAGGGAGACCTGATAGCACAAGCAGTAAGATGTGAATTCAAGGCAACCAACAATGAAACAGAGTATGAGGCCTTGATATTAGGAATGAAGCTAGCTTTGGAGTTAGAGGTCAGGCACCTGCTCATATCCAGTGACTCTCTATTAATAGTCAACCACGTGAATGATGAGTTTATAGTCAGAGATTCGAAGAAGATTGCATACCTAAAAGTAGCAAAGAAGTTAAAACAGAAATTCGAAACTTGCAAGCTTAAACAGATCCCTAGAGATCAGAACGTGGAAGCAGACGCCCTAGCAATCCTGGGGGCAACATTTAAACCAACAGAGCTATCCAACATTCCAATAGCACACATGCTGGAACCGTCTATTCAGAAGGCGGACGAAATAGACAGAGGTGAACTGGAGGATCCACAGAGCGAGAAAGAAATCCGAGCAGTTACAGAGGAAGGTGAGAGCTCTCAGCCAAATAGGCAGCCAGACCAAATAGCCGATCAGGCAGACGACTGGCGCACATCTTACCTAGACTGGCTGCGCTATAACAAGCTACCAGATGACAAGAAGGAAGTGAGAGCTTTCGGAGTGAAGGCCTCCAGATTCATACTTATTGATGACACATTGTTCAGAAAATCGCTAGCAGGTCCCTACCTACGGTGCATGGGCAAGGAAGAAGCACAGACTGTGTTGCATGCTCTCCACAGTGGCGAATGTGGAAACCATGCAGGGGGCAGGAGTCTGGCAAATAAAGCCCTCAGACAGGGATACTATTGGCCTACGATGAAGGTAGATGCAGCAGAATACGCACAAAAGTATGACGCCTGCCAGCGCTCAACACCAATGATCCATCAGCCAGCAGAGCCTCTGCACCCTATTATTTCTCCCTGGCCATTCATGGCATGGGGCATGGACATAGTGGGCCCTTACCACGGGCCACATGAAATAGAACCTGGATGCTAGCAATGACAGATTACTTCTCCAAGTGGATAGAGGCAGAAGTATTCACGGAGGTAAAAGACATACAGGTCATCTCATTCATAAAACGAAACATTATTTGAAGATTTGGTATCCCATCAGAAATCATATGTGACAATGGCTCACAATTCATCTCAAACGATACCAAGGGATACTGTGCCAGGTGGAACATCACCTTAAAAAAGTCAGCACCTAGGACTCCAAAGTCCAACGGGCAAGTCAATCCAAAGAACAAAATCATCATGGACAATCTGAGAAGGAGGTTACAGGAGTTAGGAGGAAAGTGGGCGGATGAATTGCCACTAGTGTTATGGTCGATTTAATGACACCAAAGATAGAAACAGTCAAACACCCTTCACCTGGTGTTTGGCGCGAAAACGATCATTCCGTCGTTTCTAGTTCCCACTCACAGGTATGAAAATATGACAGGGGAACTAAACAATGCGAGAGATGACCAAGCCTGGACACATTGACGAGCCGCGAGCAAGCGCAAAAATCCGTCTGGCTGCCTACAAACAGTCTGTGGCCAGGAGTTATAACAAGAATGTGAAAGTCAGGCTCCTGGAGGTAGGAGACCTGGTTCTCCGAGAGGTGTTTCAAAACACCAAAAATCGAAAAGCAGGCAAATTCGCCTACAAATGGGAAGGACCATACCAGGTAGAAGGAGTTGTTGGCCATGGTGCATACAAACTGATGACTATGGACGGTCAAATCATACAACGCCCATGGAACATACTTCACCTGAAGAGATATTACTTTTAATAATAAGTAGACTCTAGCTTTCAGAATGATGTATTATGAAAAGCCAAACCGTCTTTTAAAAATTAAAATAAAAATCAGGTAGAAGGCATACTGCCAATTTCACTTTTATTTCTGGTGTCTCTAGTTATTTTAAGATTTTAAACTACTATTAGATGGTGTGGTCTGGCAGCGTCCTGGGACCACAATTGCTCTGGTACCCCATGAGATGGTGACAGGTACTTCACATCATTTTAATAGATTCTCTTATTTTCGGGCTTCTCTAAGTACACCACTTTGAATTCTGGTATCTATGGTACATTGAAAGGATGTCTAGCAGGACTGTCAACTGCCAACGCGGGGTGACAAGGCACATGACACTCCAACATGCCTAACCAATTTTCTCCACAAGGAGCATCCTCACCAGGCAGACTGTGGAACATACGAAAGGGAGCCTGATTGACAGCTGAATACGCTTATCCAGCTACCCCTGATACCACCCCCTGGACGTAGCTCGCACTAATAGCAATTAATCTGGGCCCCAACATGCATGCACCCGAACATGGAACGTAGGTATATCTGCGCTACCAGAATCCTGCAGCGTCTCCATCGGTCCTAGAATGACGATAAACTTGCCTCAATGACGCCCTTGTCGGCTTTAAACGAGATGAACACACCTTGCGTCATGAACAAGGTTAAGTAGTCCAAAACTGCGGCATACGCCTAAATCAGCCATCAGGCTGACATGACAGCTAGCTTAGTCTGGATCAGCCTTTTCAGGCTGACCAGGCTGGTCTAAATCAGCCTCATAGGTTGACACGGCCACTTCTCCTTACATTGCGGCATACGCCTAAATCAGCCACCAGGCTGACACGGCAGCTAGCCGAGTCATAACGTCAGCCTTCTCAGAATGACAGGACTCGCCTAAATCAGTCAAACAGGCTGACACGGCAAATTTCCTAAAAATAAGGAAAGTAAATAACAAAGCACACGATATATAAGCTAAAGACTTGCCAAACTATGACAAGGGGCATTTTCAAAATATGGCGAAAGTACGGCCCAAAATTTAACTGCCACCTTGGCGGAGCAACAACAGAAAGAGTTTTAAAAAATTACAAAGTCTTCCACCTCTTGGCCAGACCACCAAAAAGTTCGTCGAAACATAAAAAAAAAAAACTTAATTATCGGTCACATTAATGACCTCCACCTCTGGCACCTCCTCTGCCTGCTGACCTCCCGTTTCAGGTACCGCACCAGCCTGTGCATCCTCAGCCGCCATAGCTCCTTGAGCTCCGTCAGTAGCATCCTGGGACATTCCAGCCCCATCCCCAGCAGCCTGCTCAGCCAGCACAGGAGAATTCACCTCCCCAACTTCAGGCATCAGCACGCTCAGATCAGGTTGGGTGGGGTAGAGCATCTCCAGCTGCTTCTCCTCTTCCTCTATAGCCTGCTGGGTATGAGCCTCCTCAAGGGCAGCACGCATATCGCTGATCTTTGCCTGCCAGGTAGCATAGGCAACAACGTTGGTGGTCAGGGAGATCAGCTCACTGATCTTATCATCAGAGCGCTTGAGGGAGTCAGAGAAAGTATTGCACACCGCCTGAGTGCGCGCCAGCTGATCAGCCTCCTCTTTCAGCTTCTTCTTGGTGACAGCAAGCTCAGTCTTCAGCTCCACAACACGCTCCTTCAGATCGATCCGTCAGCTGTGCGGATCGCAACACTCTCCTTCGACTCCCGGTTCTTGGCGCTGGTAGCACGGCTGGTCGTCTGCACTATGTTGATCATCTTCCTATTGTACAGTGCAGACTGGAGGGTCTGGGGCAGGAAAAATCAAGAGTCAGCAAGGAAATCAGGAGGCAGAATCTAAATAAAGCAGACAGATAGACAGGTAGAAAATGAAGAATATTTACCATGAAGGCGTTGTGTACGTCATTTTCAGCCATCTCCTTTGGGGAGAACTTCGAAAACGTTTCCTCAACAGGAGGAAAGAGCAGCTGATCAATCTCCGGCCAATAAGGCACCTTGTCTACATTCCCAAAGCCCTCTGGGAAATGAGCAATAATGCCTCCGCTAGATGAAGCCCGAGGATTGGCAGGAGGAGTAGGCGGATGGCGAGATAACGGGTTGACCTCCAAGGGCTCACGTGCAGCAGAACTGGAAACTGTGGGAGGAGTCTGGAAGGAGGCAGCCGGAGCACTCCTCTTGGAGGCAGAAGCCACGTCAGGACTAGCAAAAGGTCTCTTTCTTTTGGCACTTTGGAGGATGATTTCGAACTGATCAACTTTTGAACCTGCAAGCATATATAGCCTCAGATGACAGAATACTTAAAACGTCAGCAGAAACAGCATGCAAATAAAAAGTGGTTGCAGAAGTCTTACTAGAAGACATACTGTGAGCTGACTGAGGAGGATTGGAGGAGGAAGAAGGTGAAAAACCAGGAAGTAGATCTGGAAACTTTCTCTCAGATTTAGAGATGCTGAATAGTTTGCTGCAGGCAGGGATCTTGGCGCCAATACGGGTAAGGTCACAGGGGCCTGCACGAAGACGATGAAGTAAGCTAGTAAGCAGCGAGATAAAACAAATCAGGTGACAGGAAGACTACTTACTCGAAGTTAGTACCCATCTCTCGAAAATATAGTCAGCAGGAGGCTGGATGGAGTCCTTCCTCACGTAGAAGAAGTCCTCAAACCATTTCTCATCATGGGATTTTGACACGTGTTTGAAGGGAGCCTCTCCACGGCCCCGGAATGAGAATTGACCCCTGCCCAGGGATCTGATGTTGTACATATGGGCTAGGTCACCTAGAGTGACAGATTTACCAGTACTCTGACCAGCGGCCAGAGAATAGAGAAGAACTCTCCAAATGGCAGCGGAAATTTATGCCATGGCGAAATTGTTGGTGAAGATGAAGTCTTGAATGAGTTTAGGAAAAGAAAAACGGAGGCCATATCTAAACGGGTACAGGTAGAAACTAACCCACCCTGGACGAAAGGCGTCAGCTTTTTGTCCCGGTTCAGGGATGGCGATATCCACCCCGTCACCAAGGCCAAGCAGATTCTTGATTGTGGGAATGTCGGCCGGAGTTATAGCAGAATCACAGTCGTGGGGGTGCTTAAAAAGTCCCCGAGAAGGAAAAGTGGGGTCGAGATTACGATCAGAAGGTGTGGAATATTGACGAGTTTTGCCCATGGTGGAGAGAGAAAGTGAAAATTAAAGAAGGAAGGAGGAAGGATTACCTGATAAAGAAGACGGGGAAGATGAACAGTGGAACCGGCAAAGGATGAAAAGAAGGAAGGTTGAGGGTTTAAGAAATAAGAAGTATTTTTGAAATGGTTTGAAATGATTAATGAGAGTGGAAGATGGACGTTGGAGTTATAAAGAGGAGAGAGGGAGTTGGGTGCGAGAAAAGAGGAGAAGGGCGGCTGAAGTGATGGATTGCATGGGAAGGAGTAAAAACGATGGCGTAGGGCTTTTGGGCATTTGGTTACGTAAAATTCCTTGCTCGATACTTGAAAGCGTACTTCACAAGAAATTTGGGGCAAACTGTTTGGGCTAAAAATAGCACAATAAAGAAGGCCCACTTAATAAAGTAAAGGCTATGAAAGAAGTGATGAGGAGGAAGGAAGCCCGCGGTTGGAGAAAGGGGAAACGGGCTCAAGGAAGATTAGGAGCCCATCATAAGAGACGTCCGCATTAAGGAAAGAAGTGTCAGGGAGAAGTTAGGGAGAAGTTAGGGAGATTAGGGAGAATTGGCAAGGGAGTCCGGGTTTGGAAAGAGTCCTTATGGAAATTATATTCCCTTTCCATATTCGAGGTAGGACACAACTAGGTTTCTTATCCTATAAATAGCCAAAGGAGAAAATCAAGAAGGAATTGAATTCAACACACCCGCATTCATACATCAACATTCAGGATCACCTCTCAACATGTAATATACGTTCGTCCAAGATCTTGCAGGCCTGACGCCTAGGGCTAGCAGGATTAGCATCGTGTCATAATTGTAATCATCCTCCTATTCATATAGTGCAATACTTGGCAGGGTACCGTCCCTCCCGTGGTTGTTCCCACATTGGGTTTTCCGCGTCACCAAATCTTACGTGTCAATTTACATTACGCACTTTATTTTTCTATTTATCTGTTTACATATGAACGATTATACACACAACCAACGAGTAAGACTACATTGACCCTAATTAATCGACTTGGGTAAAAATACCTAAACAGGTAGCAACCGCCATATCTTAACCCATGTTGAAATTATACAAGAGTCAACTGCCTCGGTGAACAACGAACGCACCCCATTAAGAAGCCTTTAAAAAAGAAATAGGTTACCCGAGAAGTCTAATTATGTCCTCATTCTCACGCTTGAGTGAAAAGATTAAGAGGAGGACGACCAGCTGTGACCCTAAGAGCGACTACAGGAAGAAGGACATCCTTCCACGCAAAATCCGTTAGACAAAAGGATTAGAAAGATAAAAGTTTCTAAAATGAAGATATCAACAACCCCGTTCAAACAGGATGATCACGTGGCCGCAGAGAAAAGCTACGTCGAGATTTAGGACATAAATGATGTCACCTGTGTAAAGTGCTCCCGATCACTCTTGTGAAGATGGCGCAATCCTGGCTTAAAAGCTTACCCGATAAATTGATTAGATCCTACGATAGTTTGTGTTGCCACTTTAGGAACTAATGCGCCATCAACAAAAGACGAAAAAAGGATAACGGTCGAGCTCCACACGCTGAAGTAGTCGAATAACGAGCAAATCAAAGATTGCGTTCGCCGCTTTGACCTAGAGAGCGAACAAACCCAAGGCCTGGACGTGCAAATGACATTTGTTACCCTCACTCACGGACTGTAGGATGAGGCCCGGAAAAGCGAGATGTTGAGAAAGCCGCCAAGGAGCCTCGTCGAAGCCCGGGACATGGCGGACGGGTGCATAAGAGGAGGAATTACAGAAAATATTTGTTATGGCTAACACCTCCCTAATTCGAGGTAGGAAATCAATCAGAGAATCGCCTTCCGAAAGAGAGAGGAAAGGTGCGGCCCCTACACGCAAAAAAAGACGTTTAAAGTGTGAAAGATGGGTTAGGGCCGAGGAAAAGCGAAAGTGATCTTTTCCTTCGATTCCACCATCACAACCCTCGAAATATAATTATGTCGGAGGCATACGCGCTGGAAACGAACAACAAGAAGTGAAAAAAACCTCTGAAGGCAGGAAAGAGAGAAGAAAAAGTGTTGCGATTACCACAAATTAAATGGTCACATGATAGATAAGTGCAGGCACCTGAATGAGACAATATAAGACTTCATTTTTCGAGTATACCAGGGAAAGTACAAGACCCCGGAAAAACCGGTACATGAAAAGGATGTTGACCTAGAGAACAACGTCCCATTATTCGCATGGTTACCAACAAAGACGATAATGAGGGCACACACAACAACCATAAGAACTTCCGAAATCTAATAGCCAGACCAGAAACACCCAAGCGGAAAGGCTGATCATCAACATCCCTAACATGATGATAGATGCCTTCAATCATAGGCGAATAGTGAGACTTTACCATGACCCGCTCGTCCTCGACCTTAAAATCAGCAGCCACATGATCAAGAGATGCCTTGTAGACACCGGAGCCTACACCAACCTGCTGTATCGAGAAGCCTTTTAGCAGCTCAGCTTAAGACAATTCCACCTAAAACCGGCCGTCGGCTCACTTTATGGTGTCTCGGGAGAGGGTTCTGATCCCCATGGGGACCATTTTGTTGCTCGTCCTATTCGAAAAGGGGGCAAGAATGAGAATAGTGCAGACCACTTTTTTTGTTGTAAACTTCGAATTGGCATACAACGTCTCAATTGGAAATGATCCAATCATTGGGAGAAATCACTGTTATTGTGGTGCCGATCTGAGCACTAAGCCTGGTGTACATATTAGACGTTGGGAAGGTAAAGAATTTGCACGATAATCAAGTCTCCTTAAGATCCTGCTGATAAGTGCATATTTTATATATTTTCACCCCCCTATATTAGCTCCATTTTACATGTCATTTATCACTTATCATAGTGTTTTGAGCTAATATATTTTATTCTAGTTGCAATTGCTTGTTTACACATGTTTTGTAGGAGTGTAAGTTTTTAGGAGCCAAAATCCAACAAAAATGCAAACTAGAGTGCAAAGGCTAAACAAGACTAAGTATTGGACTAAGTATATGAAGTTGCATGGGTATTGCATGAAGATTTAGTGGATTGAAGTAAGAAATTACAAATGAAGCCAAATGCAAAGTCAAGCCCAAAAATGAAAGTCCAAATTGAGGTGAAAGCATTGGATGCTATAGAGCTTTGGATGCTAAGAATATAGAGCATTACCGGGTGATTAAGGGACATTTATCACGAACATTGGATCCCTCAAGAAATTAAGCAAGAAATTAAGAGAAATAAACCCGGCCAACCACGCCCCCGATCGGGGCTGGCAACCCCGATCGGGGTTGACCCTCTCATGCCATTTTTACGTTATGCCCCTATTTTCTTATAAATGGGGGCCTTAATCCATCATTAGAGTCATCTTATTCCTAAGTCTCACATACTTCACAATAGCCTTAAGCATTATTTTCTCTCAATAGTTTTCATATTAGTTTTCAATAAAGTTAAGCTTGTAGTTATCAAACATTTAGTTCTACTTTGTTTCTTCCATAAAGTTCATTTCCACTATGGTATTTCTATTTCTAGTTTACGATTTTTCATTTCTATTTAGTTTACGCATAGTTTATCATTAGTACTTTATTTATATTACATTAGCATTATATTTTTATTACATGTTATATCATTTTGTTTATATAATTCATACAATCATGTTTAGCATTTCTTACAATAAAGTTTATAATTTACATTTCGCCATGAGTAGCTAAATTCCTTAATCTAGGGGGCTAGGGAAGCCATGCAATATCAAGTATATAAAATGTTAAATTAGGATGATATAATATTGTTTAATTGTTTCTATCACATGTTTGCGTCGTCATGTTTAATCTTTGTTTAAGGCCTTATTCAATTGATTAAGTTTGTTCATTCGTTCTAAAGTCGAGAGTCACGAAATTGAATTAGACTAAGCATGTGTAGTAGGACGACCTAGTCATGGACGAGAGTTTCTCTAGGACCCGGTCTATGGTTGACACTAATGCCGTAAGGTGGGTGTCTCTAAGCCTAAACAATTGACAATGTTATTGATATCGAGTTTAACATGATCATATATTTACCTTTACATGTGTGAACCGACTCCCCTAGACTCCCTTTTACCATATAGTTTAAATTACAATTTTTGTTAGTTATCAAACCAAACAAACGTACCCAAAACGAAATCGACCTTGATAAGAATCTTTCCATAGCATTTCACAACGCAATTCTCGTCTCCTTGTGTTCGACCCCTATTACTAAATTAATTTGTGTCTAGGGTATTTATCTTTACATAGGTACACGATAAGCCTATCACCTTGTAGATACTTCATTTCTGCACCTCCCGCAAGCCACCCGGTGATGATTGGGCCGCATGTTTGGTACACGGAACGATTTATGACAGTTCGTAAGTTTATCATCAGGTGATAGCTCAAACACTTGTGTCAACCCCTTGGTCGTCATCTACGCGCCGTTACGGTCGTTTTTACAGTAACTAGAGTACATTTGGAGTCCGGGTCAAAAACCGTCTTCATTTTCTAATAACCGTTTAAAATGCCGAGTCAGAATATTCTGGAATGTTAAGGATATTTCTATTCCATATTTTCGATCTTTTAATCCTTTGGTAAATTATATCCCGGAATTATTTTATAAATAATAAGGAAATCAAGATCAAACCGCAATTCCATAATAGAAACGCGGGAATCTATCTTCCGTAGGAGGAAACCCTTGGGGAAAGGACGCAGCAGGTGCTGCGCCTCTTCCAAGATACGCAGTGGTTGCTGCGCCTCTTCCCCAACTTCCTTCTGCGTATTTTCAAATCTTTTCGAGATTTATTTCCAAAGTTTTACCGAAACCTTAATTCCTTCGTGTGATTAGTATAAATAGAGATCTTCGGCCTCTCATGTTTCTCACACGAGTGTTCGCCCTTCTCTTCTCCCTTTGCATTCTAAGACCACACTCTTGCTTATTGGCGCCTACGTGCTTGAACTTTCAACCACGTAAGCTTGGATCTTTCTGAGTACCAGCCTCGTTTTGCATGATCGACCAATTTGACATACTCCACCTCAATCAAGTTAATCAATCTTGTTTAATTTCCTCTTAGAGGGCACTTTCGTCGAACATTCGAGTCGAGCATCACTAAACGTTAACTTAGTTAATCTCGTTTCGTCAAACATGTAAGTCTGAAGGTGTAAATCCCATATTTTATTATTGAACTTTATTTTTGTAATCATTATTGTAAGGTTTACGTCGAAAATATATTCAAAACCGATTTATAAAACCTTTATTCAAACCCTTTTTACGGATTAACGGGAGACAGATGTCGAGAAGGAACGCAGAAACTGCTGCGCCTCTTCGAAGGGACGCAGTACCTACTGCGCCTCTTCCTAAGACTGCCGCAGTTCCTTCTTTCCTTCTTCTTCCTCCGTCTTTTGTTTAATTCGTCTGTTTATTTTTTGCTTCGTCTTTGCTTGTTCTTATTTCATTAACATGATATTTTTTTAGCATATAATTTATTATTAATTTATCATCATTAAAATTCCCGACTTAAATCCCTTATAATTCATATTTGCGGGTTTTCGTCATTAAAATCAATTCGGGTTTTTAGAGATTCGATTCATTAATATCAAGTCTCTGAAATTCGTCCTTTGGTATATTTTCATCTGTTTATTATCATCGTCATCATTAGTTCATCAGTAATAACCTAATTAATTTGACCTAGTAAGTTTATTCATTATTAACCTCATAATTAATCTTGTAATTATTTGTTCTAATTAATTTGAGTCCATGTTTTATCGTTTTTATGACCAATTTGCATGTAAATAATATATTAAACCACTTCTATCCGAGTGAAATATCAATAATCGAGCATTTAAACCACCAATGAACATTAACGACATGTAATTCCGGCTTCACAACCAGAATTCACCTCAGGAACAGACGCAGCGAGCACTGCGCCTCTTCCAAAGGACCCAGCCGTGCTGCGCCTGTTCCGGGTTGAATTCTGCCTCTGAACTTCCTTTGTTGCTTTGACCTAGTTTATTAGTTTACATATAAATTAACTATTAATCGTATTATCACCTAATAATCTTTCGTTAATTTATTTTCCTCTTGTTTTGTAAAACCATCCGTTTTAAGTGTATTTTCGACGTAAATCAATTAACCAATTGTAATTATTGTAATTTCCTTTATTGTATTTTTTATTCTATTCTTTACTATTTATTGTTTGTATGTTTTCACATGTAATCAACAATAAATCCCTACTTCGACATTAATGCATGTTAAATTACGTGTTTACCGACTTAGTTAATTCTCACATGTTAGGACTAATCTAATGGGTGTTGCATTTTATGCATATAACCTTCAACATATCGAGTATAGATGACTTCCCTAATCTTTAGTAGAGTCCGCTATCGAGGCGGGCGGGATTAGATGTTCGATCAAAAGAGCTTCCTAATACGTACCGTCACCCCTTACTCCAGATCTCTGTGAACATCCGTGTTCATTGACATCCACGAGAGTCATTCTAGACATAGAATGCTAAGGGTAACGAGTTCTTAGTGTTCATGTCACTACTTTGTGTCTTGACATGACGCGAAGTATTCGAACGGTTTCCAATTTTCCACAATAAATTGGTGGCGACTCCACAAATGCAAAAGCTTGCTCGCTTTTCTCCCGAGCGACCCCCATGGGCCCGCGTCCATAGTTTGGCGACTCCGCTGGGGATATACACTTATGTGTAGCCAAGGGTGAAACTTGAACAAGGTTAGGGAATAGTTTGTACAAGACAGTTGTTGGTTTTCATAACTCGGTCCTCCTAGATCGTTTATTCAGCCTTCCTAGGCCCAACCCAACTCATTCGACCAATCATCCCGTCTAAACGATCCAAATTCCTATTTGGGCCTAATGAGGGATAGCGATTGACGTCAACCATACCATGGTACTTACTCCTGTTTGTATCAAGGACTTTCACTACTTGAGGAAATGGACTAGGAATCGGCCTTACTCCTGTTGGGTACGAGCCTCTCCACAGACCTCGGGTTTGATTGTTCGGTATGGCAACCCACCCTGTATAAATGCTTATATTATATGTGATCACCACTTTCTAAACAAGACCATGACGAATTTTGTAAAATCAAAACCTTTTTTTTAAAAATGTAAAATTTTCGAAATAGGCCCAAAATTAGCGCAAAGAATCAGTCGAAACTCTGTCCAACTGTCAAGACAAAATTCGGGCCTCAAAAGCCCATTTCAAAACCTCACTTCGAGTCCACTCCTACAACTACACTATAGTTGAATAGGACCAACATTTTCAAACGTTGTCATTTCCTCAAAACTCACTTGACACAAGTGTCACATTCCCACTTCACGAGTCAAAACATTTCTTTTCGAATAAGTGTGCTAGAATGGTCAATCGTGTTTTAATTCGTCGTCGATCTCTTATCCAGTTTCCAAGATTCCTGAAACAAGCGACGTGAACTTCAACCAACTCCAGAATGGTAATGATCAAATCCTAGCCGCACAAGTGGTACACTTCCACTTCACGAGTCAAAACCTTTCTTGGAGTAAGTGTGCTACTAGAGTGATCGATCGTGTTTTGATTCATCGTCGATCTCTTGTCCAGTTTCCAAGATTCCTGATACTAGCACCACAAGCAACAGTCAACCCCAGAATGGTAATGATCGAATCCTAGCCACGCTCGCTCGTCTCCAAACTAGCCAAGACCAAGTGAATGATCGACTCCACACGATCGAAGATCGAATCGTTGCAGTAGAGACTAGGTTGCCTCCCCCAGGAAGTGAAGTGCATAATGATTTTGTGAATGATTTCATGGACGATAATCCTCCACCTTTTGTGGGAGCACAAGAAGTCAACCCTCCCGTAGGTCCTACTGAAGCTGAAAAGCGACTCCAATATTTGGAGGAACAACTGATGTACCTCAAAGAGGATGATATCTATAGAGAAAACAATCGCAAGTATGAGGCCGTGAATTCCAAATTGCCAACTAACTTCGACATGACAGATATCCCGAAATTCAAGGGGCATGAAAACCCTTTGAACCATATCCGTGCTTTCAAGGATTATATGTTTACCAAAGACATTAAACCCGAGATGTTCTTAAGGATCTTTCCTTCATCTCTTGACACCATTCCTAAGCAATGGTTCTATTCCCTAGAACACAAGAAGATTGCCACCTGGGATGATGCCGCAATCGAATTTGCTAAGCAATATGCGGATAATGCTGAGATCCAAGTCAATATGCACACCTTAGAGGTTCTTACCCAAAATGATAAAGAAGGCTTCACCGACTTCCTAAGTAGGTGGAGGAAGACTAGTTCCCAACTTGTCGAACGTCCAGATGAAGCTATCCTCGTGGAAAAATTCGTGGATAACTTAAAGCCCATTTATGCAAGTCATTTGAGGTACCAAAACATTAAGACCTTCAACGACTTAACTGTACTAGGAACAAGGATCGAAGATGACATCCGTAAAGGACTCTTGTCCAAAACGGTAGGTCGTGGATATCAAGGCTCAACAAGTCGTTCTTACGGCTCTACTAGCAAGACTGATCAGGTTAACCTTCTCGAACCATCAAAGAAAAGTATCCCACAATGAAAGTTCACAAACATCGGGGATACATACTCCAACGCTCTGAAGAGATTGATGAAACAGGGTAAACTCCAACCCATAGGGCCTACACCTGAACCAGAAAAGAAATCCAACTCCTGGGACGATAATTCATACTGCGAATATCATAGAGGTAAGGGACACGATACAGAAAAATGTTACAAGCTAAAGCATGTGCTTCAAGACATGATTGAAGACGGTCGCCTACCAATACCGCCTCGAGGTAAGCCTAACAATACTCAGAATCCTCTTAGAATTCTGATGATTACAAGTGAAGAATCTACCTTAGATTGTTCACACCTCATTTCTCCAGTCGAAGATGAGATCCATGCAATAGAAGAAGAAGGGAACTACTCCACCATTTTCCCTGCTATCATCGACTTTATCGCATGGGCAAAGAGTGTGAATAGGCAAGTCTCAGAATTAAAAAGTGTAGTGGCAACCCTACGTGATCCAAATACAACACCCAAAGAACGTGCGCTACTAAGTCTCTCTCAAAATGCTACAATGCAAGAAGTAGTAGCCTTGGTTGATGAACTAATCGACCAAATTATCCAATTGGAGGCCGAAATCATAAGGTTGAGAGAGCTTGCTACTGTCAATGGAGTATGGGCCGACGATGATGAAGATGAATACCTCACCGAACACTACCTAGTCAAAGTCATAGAGGAAATAGTCCAAAACAGTGAGGACCAAGATGTAGACCACCTTACTCGTTCAGGATGTCCATATCAAAACGTTTCTCAAAATGGTCCCATAGCAAATGGTCCAATCACTAATACCAACGTTGTCACACCAACTGATAACGAGGATACCTCTACTGACCATTTACTAAAGCAACTACAGAAGACAAAGGCTGATCTTTCAGTCTGGCAACTAGTTGCAAGCTCGTTCCCACATCGCCAAGCTTTACTGCAAGCTTTTGCCAAGTTAAACGCGGCGCATAACTCCATACCCGATGACGTAGTCAACTTGGTCTTCCAAGATTCAACTAAGCTAAGTAACCCTGTTACTTTCTCGGATGAAGATTTGCCACCTTTCGGCGCTAGTCACAACTTGGCTCTATACATTACTGTCATTTTCTTGAAGAAGAATGTGCCAATGACTTTGGTAGATGATGGTTCGGCAGTCAACGTCATACCATTGAAATCAGCATACGAATTAGGCATAAAAGAGTCGGATTGGACGCCTACCAATCAAGATGTTCGTGCATATGATGGTACACGATGAAAAGTGGTGGGAGTAGTTAACCTTACCATAGCCACAGGGCCTATTGAACGAAAGGTTAGCTTCTAAAGAGTGGATATTGAAGCATCCTTCAACATACTTCTGGGAAGACCTTGGATTCACGCTTCCAAAGCGGTAACATCCACCCTCCACCAGAAAATCAAGATTCCACTAGATGGTAAAGTGGTGACGATCACTTTGTCACCCATCAAGGCGGTAATAGAAAAGAGGTCAAGCAACCAAGTACTTACAATGTAACACCCCAAGTCCTTGAGAGTAAGGTTGTCCCACATCGGGGAATTGAGGAGGTTGTGATATGTTTATAAGGGATTCCACCCACCACTTAGTAACAAGGCCTTGTGCTTTTAGGCTTAAGTGAGGACAAATAATGGGCCCAAAAGTACACTTCCCATCATATTGGGATTGTGTTATGATGGTGGTGGGTCGGGTTGTTATAAATGGTATCAGAGCGACCCTGCAACCGTGTGGTGAGCCCGTGGTCGGGAGTACCCGGATCACACACCTAGCGGGGGAGGATTCTGGGCTTGGCTGCGGTCAAGTTGGAGGCACAACGAGGACGTTGTGTTCTATAAGTGGGGGAGAATATAACACCCTAAGTCCTTGAGAGTAAGGTTGTCCCACATCGGGGAATTGAGGGGGTTGTGATATGTTTATAAGGGATTCCACCCACCACTTAGTAACAAGGCCTTGTGCTTTTAGGCTTAAGTGAGGACAAATAATGGGCCCAAAAGTACACTTCCCATCATATTGGGATTGTGTTATGAAGGTGGTGGGTCGGGTTGTTATAAATGGTATCAGAGCGACCCTGCAACCGTGTGGTGAGCCCGTGGTCGGGAGTACCCGGATCACACACCTAGCGGGGGAGGATTCTGGGCTTGGCTGCGGTCAAGTTGAAGGCACAACGAGGACGTTGTGTTCTATAAGTGGGGGAGATTGTAACACCCTAAGTCCTTGAGAGTAAGGTTGTCCCACATCGGGGAATTGAGGAGGTTGTGATATGTTTATAAGGGATTCCACCCACCACTTAGTAACAAGGCCTTGTGCTTTTAGGCTTAAGTGAGGACAAATAATGGGCCCAAAAGTACACTTCCCATCATATTGGGATTGTGTTATGAAGGTGGTGGGTCGGGTTGTTATAAATGGTATCAGAACGACCCTGCAACCGTGTGGTGAGCCCGTGGTCGGGAGTACCCGGATCACACACCTAGCGGGGGAGGATTCTGGGCTTGGCTGCGGTCAAGTTGGAGGCACAACGAGGACGTTGTGTTCTTTATGTGGGGGAGATTGTAACACCCCAAGTCCTTGAGAGTAAGGTTGTCCCACATCGGGGAATTGAGGAGGTTGTGATTTGTTTATAAGAGATTCCACCCACCACATAGTAACAAGGCCTTGTGCTTTTGGGCTTAAGTGAGGACAAATAATGGGCCCAAAAGTACACTTCCCATCATATTGGGATTGTGTTATGACGGTGGTGGGTCGGGTTGTTATATACAGATCCAGTATACGAACTTGGAGGCTTCCATAGCATAATCCTCGTAGAGAGTGAGTTGGCACCTTTGTACTTCAATCCCCACTCCAATTTAGTGGTCAACCACATGCTCAAATCTCAGGGATACTTCCCGGGAATGCCCTTGAATCCCATCCGGAGAAATACCTTTGCACCTTACAAAGAAGGCAACTCACAAAGGATACCACTAGGATTAGGATATAAGCCTACCAAGGAAGAAGCTCTAGAAATCCTCACTCAATTCCAGAACCGCAAGAATGTAGGAATCCAAATGCGACCCTACCTCCCTACCCTAAATGGATACTTCATTAGATAAG
The DNA here is from genome assembly GCF_048544455.1 of Silene latifolia. Lineage (NCBI taxonomy): Eukaryota > Viridiplantae > Streptophyta > Magnoliopsida > Caryophyllales > Caryophyllaceae > Silene > Silene latifolia. Next base: position 122,871,526 of record NC_133528.1, on the reverse strand, counting down.
GGAGTCAAGAACTCTTTCACGGGTTTCCCGAACCTTGGCACTATATCAAAAGAAAATTAGCTGGAATCAAGATCTTTCACGATTGCTACTTTATTCCCACAGAAACGGTTCCTACCGTCAAGACTCGTCAAGCACCTTGCTTAGACGAACAAGCTGTTAGCTTACTATATGGAGAAGATTTATTTAAGAGCCGCGCAAGATGAGATCATTACCATGATACTTCAAGAAGAAAACTTCAACCCTACCGCATTGATCACAGAAACTAGCTCGAATCACCAGAAAGGATGGAGAAAGTCGATCAAGTGGACAAACAACCAAGGAAGACTCTTCAAACTCACCACTGTAGAAGGAGAGATGTTCAAAGGAGAACCAGAAGACGATGAATTCGAGTCAGAGTCGGAATCAGAGTCGGAGTCTAGAGAAGTCCCTGGAGAGTCTCCTCCTGTCGTCACTCCCACTCCCCTTGTTTCTCCTAGCTTAGCGTCAAGTAGTAACAATAGTTCGGGAAATGCCCCAACAGCTGTCCCTTTACCGCCACTGACTACCGAACATATGGCTTCTTTGTTTCAACTCTTTTCAAATTTTTATATGAATAAATCAGGTTCTGCTTACTCTTTGTGTTATTCTGAATGCAATTCTGTTTACGATGATAATGAGGATGACCTAGACCCACACTCAATTAAAATACCTCCCTACATAGCCAAAGAAATGCTACAAGAGGGGGAAGGGGGACCAGTTATAGAAAATACCGAACCCATCAACGTAGGAACTGAACTAGAACCCCAAGAACTAAGGATAGGGACGACCTTGAGCCCCGCCGAAAGGGCCAGTTTTATAGACCTCCTACACGAGTTCAAGGACATTTTTGCTTGGTCCTACAACGACATACCGGGGATCGACAGAGATATCGCAGAGCACAGAATCCCAATCAAACGAGGTTTCAAACCCGTAAAACAGAAGCTTCGCCGAATGAGGACAGAATGGGCTCTTAAGATCAAAGAGGAAGTCGATAAGCAATTCAAAGCCGGGTTCATCAAAGTTTCCGAGTACTCAGACTGGGTAGCGAACATAGTACCCGTACCAAAAAAGGATGGGAGAATCTGTGTTTGTGTTGATTTCAGAGACTTAAACAAGGCGAGTCCCAAGGATGACTTTCCTCTACCACATATCGACATATTGGTGGATAATACGGCAGATCACGCATTGTTATCCTTCATGGATGGGTATGCGGGATATAATCAGATCAAGATGGCCATAGAAGACATGCACAAGACCACCTTCGTTACTCAATGGGGCACTTATTGCTACACGGTTATGCCGTTTGGGTTGATCAACGCCGGAGCTACATATCAACGCACCGCAACTACACTATTACATGACATGATGCATAAAGAAGTTGAAGTATATGTTGATGATATGATTGTCAAGTCCAAAGATAGAGAGGGGCACATTGCAAACCTTCGCAAATTAGAGACTACGAAAGTACAACATGAGGCTCAATCCTCAGAAATGTGCATTTGGGGTAACATCCGGCAAACTCCTGGGATATATCGTTAGCCAACGAGGGATAGAAATAGACCCTTCCAAGATCAAAGCTCTAATCGAAATGCCACAACCTCAAACAGAGAAGGAAGTTAGAGGATTCTTAGGTACGGTGCAATACATAAGTCGATTCATATCGAAACTCACCATGATCTGTGAACCTATCTTCATAAAGCTAAAGAAAATGGATCACACTATGTGGGACGATAACTGTCAAAAGGTGTTCGACCGAATCAAGGAGATACTAGCCAAACCACCAGTCCTCTTACCACCCCAACGAGATCAACCTCTTGGTTTATATCTCACAGTAACTGAAACAACCATGGGTGCTATGCTAGCCCAAACCGTGGGAAAAGAAGAAAGAGCTATCTAGTACCTTAGTAAGAAGTTCTTCGAGTATGAGTGAAATTACACACCACTCTAAAAGACATGCCTCGCTCTTGTGTGGGAGACGAAGAAGCTACGCCATTATATGCTTAGCTACTCCGTCAAAATATACTCCAAAATGGATCCTGTCAAATACCTCTTCGAAAAACCCATTCTCAATGGACGCCTAGCAAGATGGACTTTGATGCTCTCAGAGTTCGATCTCAAGTATGTACCTCTGAAAGTTATAAAAGGACGTGCTGTCGCCGAGTTCTTCGCAGAAAATCCCGTCGAGGATGCACAAACAATAGATACTTGGTCGTTTCCGGATGAGGATATACTCCAAACCGATGTAGACTCCTGGGACCTTTATTTTGATGGAGCGTCAAACTTAAGAGGATTTAGAATAGGAGTATTGCTCATTTCTTCTGAAGGCGAGCATACACCACTCTCTGTCAAACTCGACTTTGAGGTGACAAATAATGCGACAGAATATGAAGCTCGCCTCATTGGGCTACAAGCAGCAGTAGGTTTAGGCATCAGGAACCTTCGGGTACATGGAGATTCATCATTGATCATCAACCAAATTACGGGATCTTGGAAAATTCGAAGTGAAAGCCTAGCACCCTATCAAGCCAGGATAGACCAAGTTGCCCAATTTTTCGATCAAGTAACTTACGTACACCTACCTCGAGAAGAGAATAAATTTGCAGATGCTCTTGCAAAACTTGCATCTTTGATTAATATGTCAGATAATATGGTAGAAATGTCTTTATGCATCGAACGACGGTCAGAACCAGCTTACGTGCACCAAATTACATATGAAGAAGAAAACCCAGAAGAACTTTGGTTCCAAGCAATTCTGAACTTCAAACTCAACGGCAACTATCCACCAGACATGGATAAGAGGGGACAACGTGCTATACGCTTACTAGCTTCCCAATACGTCCTCATGCAAGGAGAATTATATAAAAGAACACCTCTTGGTGTAGTCCTGCGTTGCCTTGATCATTCACAAGCACGAAAAGTGATAGAAGAAGTCCATGATGGAGAATGTGGCCCTCACATGAGTGGACCAATGATGGCAAAGAAAATCACACGTTTGTGATATTACTGGACCACAATGGAATCCAATTGCATTAAATATGTCAGACATTGCCACAACCGCCAAATCTTCGGGAATGTGCAACATGTCCCTCCTTCATTTCTCTACACCATGACATCTCCTTGGCCATTTCCAGCTTGGGGAATTGACATCATCGGAAATATCACCCCAGCCGGAATAGGAGGTCACTGTTTCATTCTAGTGGAAATCGATTATTTCACCAAATGAGTAGAAGCAGCATCATATACTAGTCTCACAGCCAAGAACGTGGCAAAATTCATACAAACCAATATCATCTGTCGATACGGTTGCCCACATGAGATTATCAGTGACAATGGGTCACATTTCCAGGCTGAGACTGAGTAATTGCTAGCCAAGTACAAGATCAAACATCACCACTCCTCGCCATATAGACCACAAACTAATGGTGCAGTAGAGGCAGCAAACAAGAACGTTGTCACAATCCTCAAGAAAATGATTGACAACTATCGAGATTAGCCAACTAAGATACCATTCGCCTTATGGGGATACCACACATCCGTAACGACGCCCACTGGGGCCACTCCTTTCTATTTGACCTACGACATAGAAGTCGTGCAACCAGTCGAGCTCGAAATACCATCCTTGCACATTTTACTCGAAAGTCGAATTCCAGAAGCCGATTGGAAGAGAGACAGATATGAAGAACCCATCCTCCTGGATGAACGAAGATTGCGCGCATTACATAATATGCAAACATATCAGGCACGTATCAAACGAGCCTTCAACAAAAGGGTTAAGCCAAGAAACATCAAAGAAGGAGACTTAGTGCTCAAATCAGTTAGAGCTCTTGTACCTGTCGATCTACGAGGAAAGTTCAAACCCAACTGGGCCGGACCATTTCTGGTCAAGTCCATACTCCCGGGGGGTGCGGTTAGAATCATAGACCTAGATGAGAAGGAATTTTCCAACCCAACTAACTTCCACCAACTAAAATGTTATTATGCCTAGAATAGGAGCAAAAACGCGCCTCGCGTAACCTCACGTGTCGCTCATGTGGCACGAAATAAAACGGCCCTTGGCCAGGTGAAATAAAACTTAATGTCACCTTGCTCTTGCATTTTGACAAATCGTCATCCTCATATCATAATTAAACTGAATTGTGCTTTAGGATTAAGTAAAGCTCATGCTTATTTTCTAGTTCATTACAAGCTCTTGCTTAGAACAATTATTCTTTTACATTTACATGAACTACGCGCAAGGGTTTGATTTCATTTTTTATAATCAATACGTAGGCAATCCTTCACAGGATAAAACCCATTATTTTTAAATGTGAATAGAAGGACATTTGCATATGTATTTGGAATTCGACAAGAATAATAAAAGAAAATCACAGCGGTTTCATGACCAATTAACCTTTATTCATTTCTTTCCATAATAATAATAGTATGCCACATAATAAATAATGCTAAAAATAAAATAGGCTAGGATTCTAAAAACCCCACCATTTTATTACAAATAATAATAATAATTATAAATATTATCAAGACTTAGGCGATTCTTCCATTTTCCCATTGCCTTTGTCATTCTTGTCATACTTCCTATGTCGACCACGAGTCGGGCGCTCCTGCGCTATCTCGGACCTAATCAACCACCTTTTCCACGACGGGAGAAGTCTTCGATTTCTTCGACGGATGAACAACTCGAAATCCGGGTTCTTCCTCTCCCTCGGTCAAATGCTTCTCTTTCTCCTTCTCTACATCATGAACCTTGTAGTCAACAGGCTCGCGCTTCTTTAGCCTCTCGCGCTCCTCGGGAGTAGTAGCCTTCCTCCACTTCAAGTAGGAATTTGATACCCATAGTGCACTAATAGAAGAGTTTAGGAACCACATATTTCTCTGAGCCCATTTGATGGTCCACACTCTTCGGCTCTCAGTCGTAAGCGCCATGGCAGTCTGAGGAAAAGTATCAAGCTTAGGAATCATCTGCTTCAATCCAACCTACCTCATCAGCCTCTCTGGGAAGATGCATATCATGAATTCCAAGCCAGGAATGTGCACCGATCGGGTAGGATATAAAGACGACACTCCAGTAACAGACTTGAGATGCCACCATGGTACAATCCATCTAATCAGGGGACCATTCTCGTTCTTCAACTTGTTCTCCAAGTATTTGCAAACTCGAGTAAAGTCCATCATGTAAAGCCTAGTCCTCATTGGAATTGAGCGAGCACGATAAGCATGAACATTAGCTGGGGGCTCGATCAGCCGCAAGCGCTCCATAAGCCAGACCTACCAAAAAGCTGGTATTAGTATAAAAAACGAACGAAAAAAAAAACGAAAAAAGAAAGAAAAAAAACAAGAGAAAGTTGTGTTCTTTTACCTGCAAGATGATGGGACTTCCTAAATAAGGAAGGTCGCAGTTGGCTTTCCTGTTATCTAACCCCAATAGGATCTCTCCTAAACATAGGCAAGCTGGGCTCCTGCGCAGCTCCATCTTCTCAACTAGGCTCATATAGCGAGGATAACCTCTCATATCCTCATCAACTTCCCTTGAAGGACATAACCATGCAGTAGGCAAAACCCGAATGCCCTACGTCTCGCAACATAGGAGATAGAAGGGTCTGCCCTATTTATGAATTGATCGATAAAATCAAGCATTCAGACTCCTTTTGAGGTCACAAGACGGTCAACCTCAGCTCTTGTCAATCCAAGTAAATCCCTAAATTTGTTCTTATACCCTTGAGAAGTGGAGGGTATATCATGCATATGTTCCGGGTCCCAACCGCCAATTGCAGCTATTTCTTCAGGAAACAGACAGATATCGCCTCCAGGGAAAGCAAATATGTTGTAGGCACCCATATCGTGTTTAGCTTTAAGCTCAAAATCGATCCAAAGTTGTAGGCACCCATATCGTGTTTCTCCACATTTGAAAATTCGTTGGTCCATTCTTTGAGACGGATTTCTAAAGTATTCATGTTATATGATTAATTAAGAGTTTTTATGTGATAGACGGAAGAAAGACGGAAGAATTATGCGAATAAAACTTCCATCGATGTCTATATTTATACTAAAAGTTGTTTCCTAAAATCTGTCAGGACGGACACACTGAGAAAAGGGTGCAGCACCTGCTGTGCCTCTTCAAAGGGATGCAGCTCATGCTGTGCCTCTTCCTCGGCCTTTTTTTCTGTGATTTTCCGCGTTGGATCTTTCCTAATACCTTAAAGCATAATTTCCTATTCATACGGGTTATTATTTTTGGTAATTCCGTCAAGTTACTATATTTCGAGTTTCCTAATCTTACGGGAACGCATTTCGAGACAAGATCGACATTTTCGTCATTTCAGCACATTTACCCATTTCTTTTTAATTTTCTTTTTTGGGGAATCATTTCACCAATTTAATTATTTATTTTCAAACTTACCCATTTCCTTTTTAAATCTTTCTTTTTGGGGAATCATTTCACTCCCGTCTCACATTATATTTCAAACTTATATGTTTTCTATTTTCGTTTTTTTAGGGGCTAACCCTCCCTACCGTCCGGTCATTTTCGGCAATTTTTTTTGCATCTCGAGTCTTTGTCTTACACTAATTTAGGCCATATGTACAAATATGTGTTTTATGTGAATTTCTATGTAAATTTCGGCAGCATGACGGCATAAACCGTCATCTACCAAACCTATTCAAAGCTAACCTACAGGTACAAACAGACAACCCAGCAGCAAAGGCACTCAGGCCGTTATATATACAACCAAAACCAAAATGAAGGTCCTAAAAATGTACAAAAGTGTATGCAGTACAACCAACAAAAAAGCAACAAAAAAACAAATAAACTACTGCCGGTCACCGCCCAACTCGGTAACTCTCGCCTCGAGAGCAACGATCTCGGCGTCGCGGACCTCTAGCTCCCAAAGGAGGCGAGTTATCTCCTCCCGGGACTGCGCTATCTCTCGCTCCAAGTCGCGCTCCCTCTACAAATAACAACGATTGGCTCACGTCAAACATAAAGAAGGTTAGAAAATTCAAAAATGAAGTAAATGGAAGGTTCATACCTGGCATCCTCGACCGCCAGCAAGTGCCTCGACGGCAGTAGCCTGTAGCCGGTTGGCTACCCTCCACAAAGCCACGAACCGAGATGGCGCTACCTGCATTTCAATAAACAAGGATTCTCAATGATTGGACAAAGTTAAACAAATGTATTCTTATACAAAAGCTAAACAAGTTGGGGAACATACCCTCCGAATCAGATGCTGCCACTCGTCCAGCTCAGCATCTGTCACCGCCTCGCCAAAGTCACGAAGCTCGGAGATCGTTGTCATCCCCGTCGCATCAGTGTACTCGAGACTCTCGGGGTACGCTGGGGGCTCGACGCCCGCCACCTCAATCTCCTGTAAAAAATCAAGTGGTTTCCGTTAACCGATGATCATTCATCACTTTTTCAAGCCAATCAAAAGAAAAGTGAAGCACTCACCACAACCGGCCAGTTACGCCAACCTCCAGTAGAGGAACACCGAGTAGTCCTCGCCAAGGAGAAGGAGGGCGTCACCGCCAACGTCTGCCAAGTCAGCCTCCCTCTCAGCATGAGAGGGCTCCCTGAACATCGTCCGAGGAGGATCGATGGGGACCGTGAAAGCATCTCGTGAGCATTGGCGAGTCAAATGCTCGCCCAAGTACCACACGGGACCCATCGACGTCCTCAGCAGCAACCGGCTCGAGCGCCAGGGTGGAAGGACCTCAGTCACAAAAGGAGGGACGCCAGTGTAGTCCGCCCAAGGCCTGGGCACCCACTAAGATAAGCAAACAAGAGGTCATTGTTATGATCAGTTCAAAAAGAAAGCAATGAGAAAACAAGAATAGAAAGATGAGTCGGGGATACTCACGCCATCCAGATGCAGAGCGTTCACGTTTCGTCGAGAAACGTCGTGAGAAGAATGCTGGCTCTTCGTACGGCATATTACCCAGTCCCTCATGACGAGATAGGCTCTCTCCCCCGGTTCCGTCCTCTTGGGCACGAAGCTCGGAAAATAGGAGTACACCCACGCCTGCAAAACAAGATAATCAATAACGATCTTTCATGATTCGATAAGGAAAGGAAACGATCTTTCATGATATGAAATGAAAGGAAGGTTCATACCTCTAGCAGTAGTCCAGGACCAACGGTGGCAGGAGAAGTCCCCTTCTCTACCGGCTCCGGACGAACCATGGCCCTCATGTAGCGAATGAGGACCGCAAAATCAGTAGTGACCCAGTCCCAACGACCTAGGCCACTCAGGTCAGAAAGGAATGGAAGAAGCTTCGTCGACAACTTCTCTCCCTTGTCTCCGAGGTAGATCGAAGACAAGATCCACCAGAGCCACAAACGAGCTCTCTGCTCTGCAGTATAGGGAGGAGGAGCCGTCTCCCTCCCATCAATCACCACCATCGTCGGGGTCTTCCCAGCAAATTAATCCCGGACGTAAGAACTCGGCACCAACCCGGGAACCGCAGCAGCTTTCACCGGCAGATTCCAACCGATCAAGCTCCTAGCCTCAGCCGAGTCCATCCTCATGGCTGTCTCCGGCCACTCCACGGCCTCAGTCCCGCATGGCAAGCCAGAAATCATGCCGTAATCCTCCAACGTGACCCCAACCTCGCTAAAAGGCATGTGAAAGGTCGAGGTCGTGTCCCAGAACCGATCAAGGAAAGCTCGAATCAGGCTAAGGTTAGCCCGAATCTTCCTTCCCTTGATGTCCCTTCACGCTCGTACTAAGGCACCAAACGCTCCCCACTTGATGATGGTCCGCTCCTCCGCCGACAGTCTCCCATAAGCCTTCATCATCGTAGTGTAACCCGAGAAAGACTTGATGTTCTCGGCCTCCTATTTTGATTCAAAGCAAGAGCTATCTTTAGCTCGAATGAAATAGAAAAAGGAATAGCAAATGAAAAATGAAAGAAGGTAAATGAAAGAATGATGAGTTCGATTTACCAAGCTCTTCACCGTCCTGTAGAACAGGTGACTCTCCGCTGCCCAGATGAGATGTCGGCTATCTCATCTCTCAGCCCACTCCGGTGCTCCCCTCCGCGGGTGACCACCCCGTCCAACGTTGGCCCACCTCGGGACCTCCTCCTCAACAGCCTCCTCCTCGACGGCCTCGTCCTCAGCAGCCGCCACTGCAGCAGCAAAAGCCTGCTCTAACGCCTCCTCGAGCGTACGAGAAGGGTCAAGAACGGTGTCCACGTCCATGGGACCCCTCCCAGATGTAGAAGCTTCGTCACCTGCAAAAGTAGAGTAATTTAGGCCGTGTCAAGTGACGACGAGCCTTAGTTAAGAGATTTTCAAGCTTTCAAAGCTCCAAAATTGCTCTTTTCTCGCCATCTTTGGCCATTTTTTTCCCAAAAACCTGCCCGCTCATGTGGTAGTATGGGTCAGGTCAAGTCTAAATTGAAGCCTAGTCATGGGTTCAAGTCGGAATTTCGACAGCATTTCGTTATTACGACGATTATGCCCTAAAAAAGTGTCCTGAAAAAGCCGTCACAAATCACAAATCCGAAATGGTAAGAAGTTTACCCATCATAAAAGGATTCTGAATATCAGGTTTCGTCACAAATGGGCAATCCTAAGGCTATTTTCGATGCGATTTACGGTTCAGTTGTGAGACCGTCTCAATTTCACTCAAATGCTCAAAACTCAATGAAAATTCGAAATGAACACAAGGTTATGATCCTTATACTACAAATTATTCATTTACAAAGTCAATTTTCCAAGGCAATATCATTTGGGGGAAAAGCCCCAAATTTTCGACAACAAGGGTCGAAAACCCTAGAATTGTCGGCTCAAATCAAGACGAATATGGAAGACTAATGCAAAAATAATACACATACCTCGATTAGTCCTGGCAAATGAAAGATTTTGATCAAATTTTGGCGAGAAATGGTTAGAATTTGAGAGAGTTATGAGGGAATTGTGTTTCGAAAATTATGAATAAAACACGATTTTTATCGAGTTTTTACTCAGACAGGGACACATCCAGGAAAGGACGCAGCCACCCGGTGATGATTGAGCCGCATGTTTGGTACACAGAATGATTTATGACAGTTCATAAGATTATCGTCAGGTTATAGCTCAAACACTTGTGTCAACCCATTGGTCATCATCTACGCGCCGTTATGGTCATTTTGACAGTAATTAGAGTTCATTTGGAGTCTAGGTCAAAAACCGTCTTCATTTTCTAATAAACGTTTAAAATGCAAGAGTCAGAATATTCTGGAATGTTTCGGATATTTCTATTCCATATTTTCGATCTTTTAATCCTTTGGTAAATTATATCCCGGAATTATTTTATAAATAATAAGGAAATCAAGATCAAACCGCAATTCCATAATAGAAACACGGAAATCTTTCTTCCGTAGGAGGAAACCCTTGGGGAAAGGTCGCAGCAGGTGCTGCGCCTCTTCCAAGAGACGCAGTGGTTGCTGCGCCTCTTCCCCAGCTCTTTTCTGCGTATTTTCAAATCTTTTCGAGATTTATTTCCAAAGTTTTACCGAAACCCTAATTCCTTCGTGTGATTAGTATAAATAAAGACCTTCAGCCTCTCATATTTCTCACGCGAGTGTCCGCCCTTCTCTTCTCCTTTTGATTTCTAAGACCACGCTCTTGCTTATTGGCGCCTACGTACTTGAACTTTCGACCACGTAAGCTAGGATCCTTCGGAGTACCAGCCTCGTTTTGCATGACCGACCAATTTGACCAACTCCACCACAATCAACTTAATCAATCTTGTTTAATTTCCTCTTAGAGGGCACTTTTGTCGTACATTCGAGTCGAGCATCACTAAACGTTAACTTAGTTAATGTCGTTTCGTCAAACATATAAGTCTGAGGGTGTAAATCCCATCTTATATTATTGTACTTTATTTTTGTAATCATTATTGTAAGGTTTACGTCGAAAATATATTCAAAACCGATTTATAAACCTTTATTCAAACCCTTTTTACGGATTAACGGGAGACAGATGTCGAGAAGGAACGCAGCAACCGCTGCGCCTCTTTGAAGGGACGCAGTACCTGCCGCGCCTCTTCCTGAGACTGCCGCATTTCCTTCTTTCCTTCTTCTTCCTCCGTCTTTTGTTTAATTCGTCTGTTTATTTTTTGCTTCGTCTTTGCTTGTTCTTATTTCATTAACATGATATTTATTAGCATATAATTTATTATCAATTTATCATCATTAAAATTCCCGACTTAAATCCTTTATAATTCATATTTGCGGTTTTTCGTCATTAAAATCAATTCGGGTTTTTAGAGATTCGATTCATTAATATCACGTCTGTGAAATTCATCCTTTGGTATATTTTCATCTGTTTATTATCGTCGTCATCATTAGTTCGTCAGTAATAACCTAATTAATTTGACCTAGTAAGTTTATTCATTATTAACCTCATAATTATGAAGGAAAAGTAGATCTATATACTAACATATTCATATGTGTTTTTGTTAATTTACTCATAAAATTAAATAGTGATCTTATACATGGAAACAATAAACAAAATAAAGAAGAATTAATCATCCTTACATATGATTTTCGGATCAAAGGGCACAAGAGAGTTCTCCTACTCTCTTGTTCTTTAGCTTTCCTTAATGGATGAACAAGGATTCAAGATGAGAATCCCTCCCAAGGAATTATACCCAAGATATACTCTTAATAAAACTAATATTATTATTACTAGAATAATACTAATTTTGTATAAAAATTGACCAAAAAAATTATTTGATTTCTCTATCAAAACCGGTTGTGAGAGAGGAAGAATAGAGGAAATTTTTATCTTTCTAAAACTCTTGTTTTTAGATAGATGAATGAAAAATGATCACAAGTGTGTATATTAGTGAATATTAGGCAAAAAATAAGAAGAAAAACCACAAGGGTTTTCTTCCCAAAACCGGGTGGGAGAGGAGGAACAAGGGAGCCAATGCATGCTCATGGCTGCCTTCACAAGAACAAGTAGGCATGCAAGTCTAGTATTAGGTAAACATGATTATGTTTACCACTAATACAATTAACCTAATATTTTCCTAATCCTCTCCAATATTTCGGTCAAGAGGATAAAATGGACTCCATTTTATCTTTGTCAAAATGTCAATTTGTCATATGTCACATGTCACATGTCACATAAATTTATTGTGTATTTTTAACATATTAAAAATCAACGTATTAATAAAAATACGTCATATACAAAAATCGACCTAGTAATTCATAATTACTTGTACCAAAATATTTTACCAATTATAAATCACAATAACTTGTATTTATAATAATTCATTCAATTTCAATTGTTTCCTTAAACAATAATTTCATCTGAGTAATGAAACAATTCGATTACTTAGACCGTATCTTATTTAATCAGATTACAATGAGATACGTAAATTTTACTTCCAAAATCGTCCGTCAATTTTCAAGTAATTTAATTAATTCGTAACGTTATACGATCAATTAAATGATCAATTAAGAGTAATATCCTTTAGGTATGACCTAGGGGATCAACTGATCACCACCGTCGGAAGACAGTAATGTCAAACTCTAGTCAGCCAATCATTACCGATATGTGTGGACCAGTTGACAGTAAAAATACTTCCCAATTGTATTCTTTTAAAATGAGACTTAAACATGTGATCATCATGATCAACAGTTGTGATCGCATTATTGTCGGAGGACACATATTTCAACAATCTCCCACTTGTCCTCGACAAGTGTGCGTCACCAATTCTCTTGTCCTATTACTATCTCCCACTCAATTCAAGGTGTCTTTCAAGTCGTACTTGCAAGTGATCATATCGAGAGCTGTTTCCTTGATCTGGAGAATAACTGATTGACCGGATTAATCCACCATGGATACAATCCGAGCGTGGCCACGCATTTCCAGTTCATTCCTCCTTAAGTGGCCCTGAGATATTTTTATAACCCTGACTAGGGGTGGACAATTCCTATCGCACTCATTCCCTTCGACTAGCCACGACCATCATAACCCAAAATATGCCCATTTGACCCCATTTACGAAGGTCGTAGTAACACAAATCATAGTTAATCTGAAACTGTGCCATCTTAGGCGAATAGTCCTTAGTCAAAAGAATCGACTCATTTGAATACTATAGTAACTCTCACCACGACCAGGCTATATAAATTTGCCAGAACTCAATAAGCGGTCATTAGGCCCGACAAAATGTTCCTAACAGTCTGCCTATGTGATCGACTAGTCATCTCACATGACTCTATGACACTTGAACTTGCCATCAATCGCATCACACTCTAGTCAGTTCGAGACGTCACCTCATACAAGTGACTATGGGCAAATACTATGTTAATCCGTGTTCACTTTAACGGGGTTCAATTGTCACTACAACCCGTTTGGATGTAACAATGTATAAATTAAGGATAAAAGACAAATGTGATTATGAACATGAACAAAAAACAACACTTTTATTTCATTTCAAAATCTAACATAGACTTGGTACACGTTTAAGTCCCATGGGCGCCATATGTCCATCATGTTTAGCCTGCGATAAAGGCTTGGTGAGCGGATCGGCTATGTTGTCATCCGTCCCAACCTTACAAATCACAATTTTCTTTCTTTCAATGAAATCTCTTATTACATGATATTTTCTAAGTACATGTCTAGATCTATTACTAGACTTCGGCTCCTTAGCTTGGGAGATCGTCCCACTATTATCACAATTGAAATAATGTTTTTAGAGAGTGTAGGCACATAAAAACAATTATGTAAATACATCTCTGATGGGGCATATTCTGCACCCGCTGACCGAGTCAACATATTGAGCAAGGTCAAAGACATCCACAGCAAGTCAACATATCTGACAGCCTAACCGACGCAGCCTGTCGGCCTGTCACTTGGGTCTCGGCCAAGCAACTAGCCAGCCGGGAGACATTACCGCGTACTCATATCCAAGACCCGTCGGCATGGAGTCAACCAGGTCCGTCGGCCTGCCTTGGGTCCCTCGGCCGAGGGTAGAACAGTCTTTCCACCTGCTCTGCCACTTGGCCACTTGGCCACTACGTGACAAAAGGTGAAAGTCTATAAATACTCCTCAACCCTCATTGAGGAAAGGATCCGAAAATAATCAGTTAAACACACTAATCTGGTATAAACTCCCTTATCTCTCTACAATATACTTTGTGCCAAGTAACACACAACTTAATCCCTTTTAAGTTTACTGACTTGAGCGTCGGAGTGAGTACACTCGGTACCAAGCCGAGCCCTCAGTTTGTTCATTGTTTCAGGAGAGGCCGAATGGAAGAGTCAAGCAAAGTCATCATTCTACAAGCTTACGTGGTAACAAATCCTGCTCCGGAATTACACCCGGAACAATTGGCGCCGTCTGTGGGGACTGGTACTAGAAGCTAGTCAAATCCCTTACAAAAAAAAAACAAAAAACAAAACCCACCCAACAAGCTAAGAAGATGTCAAAGCAACAAAAAGTAATTGTGAGCGACGAAACTGCATTCTATCAGGATGACAAAGTCCACACCAGATTGGCGCATCCCCACCGGCCGAGTAATTCAACCGGCGTACGGGATGCCAATACTACCGAAACACCGCTGCCGCCGCCACGTCACTGTCATGGGACATGTGGTCGATGCAGCCAAACTGAAGCTATTCCTGGACCTGATGGGTAATACGCCGATCACCCCCGCTGCAACGACGGTGACGGCAGCACACCCGCAGGTTACCAGGGCCCATAAGGTGACCCCGAACAACTTGTCCGTGGCGATACAAGGAGCCATGCATACTAGGACGCCGGCGGAGCACGTGCTGCCAGTGGCAGACCAAAGTCCTTCCCCCACTCGCGGGAGGACAGCGTCGCCGCGGCAACAACGAGGCCCGCCCCGAAGAAATGAAGAAAGAAGTCCGACTACCCAAAGTCAGACAACGAGAAGCCCTTCCCGCCACGTGGAGAGAAGCTGGACAAGGATTGCGAGGAGCCGATCGCCGCGTGTCATTCGACACATGGTTAGACAACCCCTCAGTGCCTATGTCCTCGAAGTCTCCGTGCCGACCAAACTGAAGCTGCCGTCCCTATCATACAAAGGGGAAAGTGACCCAACCGACCATGCCGAGGCTTTCGAGTCTTACATGTCGGTATGGGAGCAGCCTGATGAGGTATGGTGCCGAGTCTTCCCAACAACCCTGCATGGGATGACCCAGAGTTGGTACAAGGGGGGTCGCCTAATGGTTCAAGATATCTTGCTACGCCGACCTAAGGGATAACTTCATAGCCCAGTACGCCTGCAACAGGAGAAGGGCCGTGGAGACATCGGATCTCCTCACTATCCGACAGGGGGAGGACGAGTCTCTACGAAGCTATGTGAAGAGGTTCGACGCAAAAGCTCAGCAGATCCGTGAGCTGAACACCGAACTGGCGGCCTTCGCACTGATAAAAGGCCTCCCGAAAGGCGAGCTCAAAAATGAGCTGATCAAGTGCGAGGTCCTCAACCTGGACTCCGCCAGAAAGATGGCGGACCAAGCCGTAAAGGTGGAGGATTACCACAAGACCTGGGTAGGCCACAGTGAAGCTGGGCACCAAGAAAGGAGGAGCCGCCGGGAGAATACTGACGAAGGTCGCCGTGACGATGTCGGTCACGGCTGAAAGATCTAACAGAAATGAGCTCGGCGGGCGCCGGGGGGAGTTCGGGACCATACACCCAGAAGCGGTACCACGGTCTCACCCCCCTTGTCAAATCACCGGCCGAGGTCTTTGCCCTGAGCAAGAATGAAGGGCAGAAGTGGTCAAGACCCCCCAAGACGAGGGCGGAGGGCGACACAAGCCAATTTGGCGATTATCATGGCCAGCCCGGCCATAAGACCGACGACTGTCGGCATCTGAAGAACGCCATCGAGGAGCTGATCCGAAAGGGGGCCCTCAGCAAGTCGTAGCTGGGGCCCCCGAAACGAGCTCGACGGGGCGAACAGAAATCGATTTCCGGAGGATGGGAGTGATCCAGGTGGTTATCGGAGGAAACGAGAACGGAGGGTCGGCTAATGGGCACAAACGGCACCTAAATGAGCTTTACCAAGCCATCAACTTTGTGCCCACCACAAAATGATCCCCGCTTCCACCGTCCCCGATTTAACCATCGGAAAGAAAGACTACGAAGGAGTCGTAGCCCCGCACAGCGACCCGCTGGTGGTCCACCTGGACATA
The DNA here is from genome assembly GCF_048544455.1 of Silene latifolia. NCBI lineage: Eukaryota > Viridiplantae > Streptophyta > Magnoliopsida > Caryophyllales > Caryophyllaceae > Silene > Silene latifolia. Next base: position 122,855,348 of record NC_133528.1, on the reverse strand, counting down.
TCCAACCACTTGGTCAAGAGGTGCCTAATTGATACAGGCGCCTACACGAACATCATGTTTAGGGAATGCTTCCTAAATCTCGGTCTGAAGATTGAGGACCTGAGCCCCTGCACAAACCCACTATACAGCTTCTCTGGGGCCGGCCTAGTCCCCCTGGGGTCAATCAAACTGCCGGTGATGTTTGGCCAAGCCGATGCGGCCAAGAACGTTTGGTCCGAGTTCGTGGTCATTGATGGTACGTCTGCCTACAATGTTCTAATAGGCCGGGTTACTTTGAGCGAGGCCGACATCAGAATGTCCATCCGGCCCGACATTGATGTATGTCTCGGACCGGGGGGAGGCACAAAAGCTCGTCTCAAAGGACGAGAGGGACGAAATTGTCAATGTCCAAATATCTGCCAGAGGGTGTAACATGCAATCCCTCAAAGTGGCGAAAAAATCAGAGAAGGGGAAGAGCCCATCCTTACGACAGGAGGGTGATCCGATGAGCACCAACAACGTCAGCATGGTCGAGGGGGCCGAGACCGAACAAATAGAAATTGACCCAGGACGCACCATAACTGTCGGTGTCGGCCTGGAGCCAAAATTCAGAGCCGACCTCTTGGACCTGCTGAGAAAGAACAAAGACGTCTTCGCGTACTCAGCCGCCGAGATGCCAGGCGTGAGCCGAGAGGTGATCGTTCACAAGCTGAACGTACTCTCCAACGCTCGCCCTGTCAAGCAGAAGATGAGGAACTCCTCGGCCGAGAAAGATGAGGCCATCAAGGCCGAGGTAGACAAACTATTAGAGGCGGGCTTTATCATGCCTTGTACTTACCCTGAGTGGCTAGCAAACGTTGTAATGGTAAAGAAGTCATCAGGGGGGTGGAGGATGTGTGTTGATTTTACAAATCTTAATAAAGTATGCCCTAAAGATTGCTATCCCTTGCCTCGAATAGATAGTTTAATTGACGCAACGGCAGGCTACACTATGCTGAGCCTGCTAGATGCCTTCTCAGGGTACCATCAGGTATTCATGGCCGAAGAAGACATGCCTAAGTGCGCATTCATCACCATACACGACACATACATGTATAAAATGATGCCGTTCGGTTTGAAAAACGCTGGCGCAACTTACACTAGGCTGGTGGACAAAGTGTTTCAAGATAAAAAAGGGCGAAACATCGAGGCTTACGTCGACGATGGTATTGTGAAAAGCAAGTCTGACAGCGAGCACTTGGCCGACTTGAGCGAAACATTTTGTTCACTTAGGAAATACAAGATGAAACTTAACCCAATGAAGTGTAACTTCGGTGTCCGGGCAGGTAAGTTCCTCGGCGTGCTTGTCAGCGCCAGGGGAATTGATGCCAATCCAGAGAAAGTCCAAGCAATACTGGACCTACCGGAGCCGAGGAATCGAAAAGAGGTTATGATGTTGACCGGGAGGATGGCGGCTCTCGCCCGTTTCATTTCCCGGTCAGCCGACAAGAGCACCCCATTCTTCAAAGTGTTGAAGGGGAATAAAGACTTCAGCTGGGGGGAGGAACAGAGCACAACTTTCAAGCAACTGAAAGCTCATCTTCAAACTCTCCCAACCCTGTCCAGACCGATGCTGGGGGAGACGCTATATCTATACATAGCAGTTACCTCGGCCACGGTCGGCCGTAATCATCGAGAGAAGAAGACAAGCAAAGAACACCCAATCTACTTTGTCACCACACACTTTGTTGCCCGCCGAAAGAAATTACCCACTGATTGAAAAAGCAGCTTTTGCTGTCGTCGTTGCCGCAAGGAAACTGAAACCTTACTTCGACGCGCATCCCGTGACGGTCTTAACCGACCAACCATTGGAGAAAGCATTGGAAAAATTTGAACAATCCGGCAGGCTCATCAAATGGGCAGTAGAGCTATCCGGCTTCGGCATTCAATACAAGCCGAGGCCCTCGATAAAGGGACAAGCACTTGCAGACTTCCTAGCCGAGTGCACATACCAAGAAGAATCACACCCCGGTGTATGGCAAGTATACACCGACGGGTCCTCTACGGCAAACAGCTTAGGAGCCGGCATCCTTATCATTAGCCCAAACGGGGACGAGTTTGAGTACGCCTTGAAGTTTACCTTCTCGGCCTCAAACAACGAATCCGAATACGAGGCGGTGATAACTGGAGTCGAGCTAGCTAGAGCTGCCGGGGCGGAACACATTGTGTTGAAGACAGAATCACTATTGGTGACTAACCAAATCAGAGGAGAGTATGAAGCTCGAGACGATGGGATGGTAAGATACTTGGAAAGAGTAAAAGCTGACACTGCAAAATTGAAATCTTTCCAAATCCAATGCATCCTCAGGTCTGAGAACAACCGAGCCGACGCTCTCTCAAAACTGGCCAATTCAACCATCAAGAATGTCAGCCGAACCGTGCTGGTAGATATCAGGAATGCTAAAAGCATCACTGAGACCGTCGGCATGGTGGGCAACATAGAAGCCGAGACGACGTGGATGACTCCGATAATGAAATACAAACTAACAAAAGAGTTACCGGAGGACCGCAGTCTCTCTCAGAAGATAAAGAGGATCGCCGCAAGATACTTGGTGTTCGAAGGAGAACTATACAAAAGGTCTGTGATAAGACCACTTTTGAAATGTGTCGGCCCAGCCGACGCGGAACTCATACTGACAGAGATTCACGAAGGCATCTGTGGACATCACATAGGGGCAAGAACGCTAGCCCACAAAGCTCTCCGAGCCGGCGACTTCTGGCCTACCATGCTTGAAGATTCCAGAACTAAGACCAAGATGTGCAAGAATTGTCAGATGCATGCTCCGGTGATACATGCACCTTCCCGAGACTTGCAGCCAGTACTTAGCCCCCTACCATTTGCACAGTGGGGGATGGATTTATTAGGGCCATTTCTGACGGCCTCCGGAGGAAGGAAGTACCTAATCGTCGCCGTTGATTACTTCACCAAATGGGTCGAAGCTGTCGCAGTACCTGCCAAAACCACGGCGGCCGTAAGAAAGGTGATTTGGGAGAACGTCATAACTCGTTTTGGGTTACCCCAAGTCATGGTATTTCACCACGGCCGAGAGTTTTGGAGTGACACGGTGATGAACTGGCTAGAAGAACTCGGTCTCAAGTTTGCATACTCCTCCGTCTGCCACTCTCAGAGCAACGGGCAGGCGGAGGCAGCTAATAAAACAATCCTAAACGGGCTGAAAAAGAAGGTTGAAGATCTAAAGGGAAGGTGGGCTGATGAACTACCCGGCGTCCTGTGGTCCCTTAGAACCACGGAGAAAGAAGCAACGGGATACAGTCCATTCCACCTTGTCTATGGGTCTGAAGCCGTCCTACCAATTGAAGCATCGGTGCCGACATTCAGAATGCAAACCTTTAACCCAGTCGAAAATGAGGAAGGCCTGAAAGCCTCCCTAGACCTGGTCGAGGAAAGTCGAGACACGGCACGGCTCAACTTAGCCGTTTACCAAAACAGAATGAGAAGAACCTACAACCGAAGGGTCCACAAAAGGGACTTAAGAGTAGGAGATCTAGTCCTAAGAAAGTCGGCCGCCACCAACAAAGGAAACATCCATGGCAAAATGACGGCCAACTGGGAAGGACCCTACAAAGTGGTTGAAGAAATGAGGCCGGGTACATACCGGCTGACAGACATGGAGGGTGTGCCTCTAATGAGCCACTGGAACACCGACAACCTTAGAAAATACTTCGCATAACGGCGGAGGTGTCCGAGACCGTTGTGGGCACCCCAACGCATGATTATATCTAATAAAAAGTGTTCCAAGTTTTCCATCAAAATGAAGAATCCCCCTCCATAATCCTACCAAAGTAGACGCCGCTGCCAAAGCCAGGCAGTCACTCCCGAAGTACAAAACCGTATAAGCACTGTTGAAACGCAAATCTGACTTCCCCGGCCAATCCGGGGGTGGCAGAGGAAGCGATCAATATGTCTATAGATATGGAAAGCAGTCAAAACGTAAACTCGGTTGCCTCGGCCAAAGCCGGGAGTAACGAGGGAAACGCGACTTGCCCACAGCAGTTGTTACTCGCCACAACGACCAACATGCTTAGGAACGTATAAGTACGGTTGAGAAACGCAAATCGGACGCCTCGGCCAGGCCGGGAGTGAAAGAGGAAGCGATCAACACATCTACAGATACGAACGCTTTCGCGCCGTAACCTCGATTGCCTCGGCCAGACCGAGAGTGACGGGGACACAACGACCGATACGCTAACATGTTCACAACGGCGGTTGGGAAGCGCAAATCTGACGCCTCGGCTAGGGCCGAGAGTGAAGGAGGAAGCGACCGACACGCCAACATGTTTAAAGACGTTTAAGTACAATTGAGATGTGCATCCTAACTGCCTCGGCCAGGCCGAAGGTAAAAACAAAAAGCACTCAATATGTTAAAAACGCAAGGAGACAACTCAGACGAAAATGAGATAAAGACCTCGGCCAAGCCAGAGGCAAAATAAACAAACTCTTATTAAAATTGTTCACAGGTAATACAAGAAAGAAGTCGACGGCCGTCCCCATAAGGATAGCCTAAACACTACCTACCAAAAGTTCAACAAAAAAAAGGAAAGGTACAACAAATGGTTACAGACATGAGAATTGAAAGCGCCAAAAAAGATGGCAGGGAGGAAAGGCTCAATAGTTGGCCCCCGAAAACCTGAAACTGTCTGAAGGACCGGGTGAATCCGGTGACGACCGCCCGTCTCCCTATGCTGTTTACGCTCGCCATCGCCAGCGAGAGAACGGCATCACCATCGATGGGCGACCCGAGCCGACTTGGCGGCCCTTGCCTTTGCCCTCTCGCCTTCCTCCCCGGCCGCCTTCACCTTTTCAAAGCATGGGCCGCCTTCTTCGCAGCCTCCTCAGCGACTTTCTTCGCCTCTGCCTCCTCCGCAGCCTTTTCCTCCGCAGCAGCCGCCTTATCATCAAGCAGCTGGTCAAATTTTTTCCACGGGAAGGAGCCGTCAAGAAAGAGCTCTCTGATTACTTCCCTGGTAGCTTCTTCGGCCTGGTCCCGGTATTGGGCGCACATGTTAGGGATGACGTCAGTTTGGAGCGTCTCAATGTCCTCCTCCCTCTGGGCGAGGATAGCCCTTGTGTTCCTGTGTGCCTTCGACTGAGCCAAATACAGAGACTTCCATTCTTCCCTCTTACCAACAGCAAAGTCGTAAGCAGCCTGAAGCTTGTCCCGTTCCTCCCGCAGCTTAGCGGCGTCAGCCTCCGTAGCCTCAACCTTGGCCCTCTCGGCTAGGACCGCCTTCTCAGCATCCTCCATGAGCTTTCGCTCAGCGAGGAAATCCTTTTCGGCGGCCTGGAAGTCCTTCTTCGCCTTCTCGGCCTCTTGCTTAGAAGCATCAAGCTCAAGCCTAAGCCGTTCAAGCACAGGGGCAGCTTCAGCCATGACCTTTTCTTGCTCCATAATGTGAGCACCGCCACGTCGGCCCACTTCGCCAGCATCTTCCTAATCTGGGCGGGGGAAGGCTTCGGGGAGGAGGAGACGACGACGGCATTCTTATCACCCGTCGGCACAGGCCGCTTCTCTAATCGCCATTCAGAGGGACCGGTAGACGGCGGCGGTTGATCTACAAAAAATTCGGACAAAGCATCCATGTCAACATTCATTGACATGCCGAGAGCTTGTCATCGAGAACGCCTAATGAACCAGCTAAATCTGAGCCATAGGTTAGATCTGTACCAGGCTTGGCCTTCTTGGTTGGAGGACCCATTTCTTTGCCGGCCTCGGTAGCAGTAGCAGTGGCAGCAGCAGACGCTGTCTCTTTTCTCTTACGTAAAAGAGGAGATTCCTCTGCAACGGTGACCTCCTCTTCGACATCAACAACGACCACCACCTTATCCTTTTGGACTGCAGGGATTGAAGGTTGAACTGAAGTTTACGCCGTCGCCGCCATAGACGTTGCTCTTGGCTTTCGGTGCGACACGTTACCGGCGATCTTCCTCTGAGCCGCCCCCGCATCCAAAACCTTCAACTGCTGATCCATGAGTTCGTTTGGGGCCGGTCTGCGATCACGTGCCGCGGCCTTAGGATGCAACTCAACAACTCTCCTGTTCTTGTCAAGTCCCAACCTCTCGAGGACGTCAACAGACAGTTCCGGGACAAAGCGGTCTGCAAAGGAAACGAAGCAAGAGTTAAGTAAAAGACATATATCAAAGTTCAAAAACAGAAACATTAAAAGCAGAGATGGGCCTCACACCGACCCCACTCACCCTGTTCGAGGGCCGGTATGAGGCCGACGTGGCAGAGTAGCTCATCCTGAAGAATGATCTGCGTCGGGGGCATCCATCCCTTCGGCGTCCCATCCTTCTCAGCCTCAAACAGCTTCATTGCCCGCCTTTCGTCCTCATTGAGATAGACCTTCAAGGCGTCCATCTTAAGCTTATTCCGGGAGACATATTTCTCACGCTCCCCCCGACTCTCACACCACAAATTGACGCGGTGCTGGAAGGACCGGGGCAGTGGATAATCCTCCGGAACCTCAACGTATACCCACCGCCCCTTCCAGTCCTTACAAGATGTAATTTTGGACACGGTAACGTAACCCGGCTCTGTCTGCACGCTGTACCACCCCGTGCCACCGGGGGTTGACGGCCGAAGATGATGAAGCCGGCGGAACAAGTTAACCGTTGGGACCTCCCCCTTAAAGAGACAGAGCCACACAAAGCCAATTATAGTCCTAATGGCCAATGGGTGCAATTGAGCCACGACGACATTCATGGCTTTAATGATGGCCACAACGTATGCATTCAGAGGAAACCGGAGCCCATACTCCAGGTGTCTGATGTACACGCCGATACAGCCCTTGGGAGGGCAACAGACCGCCTGACCCTCCTCAGGGATAACAATTTTATATTCCCTGCCGAAGGAGTAATGGTCCTCGAAAAGATCAGAACCGGAACAACTAGCGAATTTATTTGTCCGGGCGCGATCAGGGTTGATCGAACAGGCGTCGCCGTGATCCAAGAGACGCGGCCTCCCCTCATTAGAATGAGCCCTTTCCTCATCATCACCATCATCATCAACATCATCACCATCATCCTCGAAATCCTCCAAATATTTTGGATCAATCTCAGGAGAAAGCGGCCTGGGACCCCCAACGGTTAACGGGGTGACAACCAGTGCCTCCTCTTCATCAGGGCGCGACGGGGATCCCCTTGGCGTAGAAGCACTAGGTTCAGCATCAGCAGAAGACATGACAACAGATACTTAATAAATAAGAGTTGAAAAAGTTGTTTGTTTACCTTGGAAAAGTGTTACGCCGAGTAACGCTTTGAAGACTAGAGAGAAGTTTCGTCAAAGAAGGCTAGAGAGAAGAAATTTTTTTGAGAAAGTGAATTTTTGGCGGCCAAAATCAGGGGCTAACTACTCTATTTATAGAGCAAAGCCCATGAAACGGACCAATCAGGGCAAAGCCCATGAAGCGTCAACCAATCAACGCCGAGCCACGTGTCTAGCATGCAGCCATGGAATGTCAATCGACAAACAGTTACAAAACTTCTTCAACACGCTCCTTGACAGAATGCCAATCGACGTATCTTCTTCAACACGATCCTTGGTATCTACTTGCCAAACGGCCCGCTGTTCAACCGAGCTTGGCAAAGACCGGGTGGGGCAATCAAAAGCACACGGCACTCACAACCTCGGTCTCGGCCCGCGCCATTTTCTTTTCCACATTTGATGCCCTTTACACATCCATGTGGAGGGGGATACTGATGCGGCCCGAGCGAGAACCAAGCCGAGGAAGAAGAAGCCGGGAAGAAATTTCAACTTGCGCGAGAATACGCTCAACACTCATCGAAGGTCCATACCACAGCATAGACTACGCTGGGGGCAAATTGATGGGGCATATTCTGCACCCGCTGACTGAGTCAACATATTGAGCAAGGTCAAAGACATCCACAACAAGTCAACATATCTGACAGCCTAACCGACGCAGCCTGTCGGCCTGTCACTTGGGTCTCGGCCAAGCAACTAGCCAGCCGGGAGACATTACCGCGTACTCATATCCAAGACCCCTCGGCATGGAGTCAACCAGGTCCGCCGGCCTGCCATGGGTCCCTCGGCCGAGGGTAGAACATTCTTTCCACCTGCTCTGCCACTTGGCCACTACGTGACAAAAGGTGAAAGTCTATAAATACTCCTCAACCCTCATTGAGGAAAGGATCCGAAAATAATCAGTTAAACACACTAATCTGGTATAAATTCCCTTATCTCTCTACAATATACTTTGTGCCAAGTAACACACAACTTAATCCCTTTTAAGTTTACTGACTTGAGCGTCGGAGTGAGTACGCTCGGTACCAAGCCGAGCCCTCAGTTTGTTCATTATTTCAGGAGAGGCCGAAAGGAAGAGTCAAGCAAAGTCATCATTCTACAAGCTTACGTGGTAACAAATCCTGCTCCGGAATTACACCCGGAAGAATCTCAAATCCGTTAGGCAAAGCTAAAACATAAGTTCCTTTGGATTCGACCGCTACTCGAGCTCCATTTCCAAGGCGTAGATCCACATCTCCTTTGCTAAGCCTCTTCACATCTCTTAAACCCTGTAAATGATTACAAAGGTGAGAACCACAACCGGTATCCAGTACCCATGTCGTAGTGGAAGTATAATTTATATCAATAACATAAATTTCCTTAGGAATTTTACCTTTTGGAGTGATGATTCCTTCCCTTATATTTCGCAAATATACGGGACAATTCCTAAGCCAATGTCCCATGCCATAGCAATAATGGCACTCATCATTAACTTGCTTGAAGTTTTTGACTTTCTTTCCCTTCTTCTTGAACCTTTTTTCCTTGGAAGCAAGAACTTGATTGCTCGAGCTCCCACTAGTTTTGGCATCTTTATCTTCCAGAGACAAAGACCCTATAGATTGTATGAGGTAGTCTTCCTGAGACGGGCTCACACGAGATCTAGTAGTAGTAGGTGGTTTACAAGAGGTGATGAAGTTAAGGATTCCATCCGAACCTATCCCAAAATGAAGTTCTCTAGTAGTGTCGAAATCATTGTTGGAGCAAACGTCGTCAAAAACATTGTGGTAAGACTCAATAGTTATCGGTGCGGTAGCATTTGATGGATTCATTGTAATGAACTACAAGTATGGAGGAAAAGGAAATATTAACATTTGTCTTTTTAAATCATACTTGTAAAAAGATTTAACAAGATATGAACATTTATATAGTGACCTCTACCCAACTATTATAAATGATTCCAAGACCCAAATTCATATCAACTTAGGCACGGGATAGCCGATGAAACCCTTATTAATATAACTCGGTGGATTAAGGTGTAATCGATTTTACTTTTAGAATTCTTGGTCGATAAAATTACTCTAGTGTTTATCTACAGCCCGGAACACATGTGACTACGGTCACGAATACTTCCGTTGAGGTCAATCCAAATTTCGAATAAATGTGTCCATGATCCAAATTCACATTAATTTGGGCACGGGATGGCCGATGAAACCCTCATCAACACGAATTCGGTGGATAGACATTTATCACCCACTTCCCCTACGTAACAAGGTTTGTACCCCGGGATGGCCGAGTGCACTCCCTCGTGAAATAGGTTTTCATGGTTTCTACTATTTGGTAAGGCTATGTCTCAGTTATTTATTTTTAGCGAGAGGTCATGTCAATTTATTATCTATCACGTTTTAAGTGAACTAAAGCGGTGAACTACGATAATTCTAATTGACACGGTCGATGAACTCGATGAAAGATGATGCATGTTTTAGTTATGGCGATTTAGCGATGCATGCGACATATAAATAAAATGCAAAGCATTAAAAATAAATCCTAGTATGACCTTCCTAAAATAGAAAATCTAATTAACTATTACATATTTGGAAACCAACTCCATTGGTCCCTTGAACTTCGGTTGTGGCACGCATCTCGAGATAACACCGTCTTTATGTATCGCCATCTTGAAGAAATCCGTCTTTGGGAACTCCGAAATGAACAAAATTACATAACAAATTACATAATTTCCTATTATACATTTGTAACTAAAATAAAATAAATCTATTAAATTACAAAATGGTGATACGAGATCACAATAAATTACAACCGAATCGATATTCCCATACATTTCGGGTAATATCAATTAAAAACTAATGCCATACTAAGTAAAAATTACATAATTCAAAATTACATAAATAAAATTATGACAATCATAAAGAAAATGCAGCATTATAATATGTATGAACTTGCCCAATTTTATGCTAAATCGCCTTTAAATAGCCAATATCGTATATTACTCGGTTTTTACGGATTTGCGTGATTCAACATTTTATAATCACAAAAAATTACATAAATTCATATTTATGCATAAGTTAATTACCCTAACCTCTTAGGACTCAAAATTTAGTCTTCACTAATTATTTGACCATAATTAACTCATATTTCTAAAATTTGTTCATTAATGGACCTAAATTACAATAAAAAGGCTATAAACTTCAAATAAATCACAAAATTTCAAATAAATTTGAAATTTGAAATCTAAACTCATGAATATTATAGAAAAATACCATGACACTCATAATATTCAAAAACTTAGATTAAAAGTTTTGAAATTTATCCGGAAAAACAATGTTGCGGTTTATCGGTTTTAACAAAATAATCATAAAAACATGAGAAAAATTATATTCATCAACTTTTTAATTTTATATCTGAAAACGATAATAAAATGCAACATGTGATGATTTTCCTTAGTGATAGAGTATGTTTTATTAATATTTCACTAATTAAGTCACTATTTATGCTATTTTTCTTCAAAAAATCATAAATCATGCATAAATACTTCAATATATCCTATTATTTTACACACATCTTGTACAATTGCATGTGACAACATACTAAATTTTTATGACCAGATTCGAAATTTATCTCATATTAAAATATTTTTCATCTAAATCCGATTTTAATAATGAAAAATCCATTTTTCGAGCATAAGAAGTCCAAAATTTATGAAACTTTACAGGTCATCTCAAAATAATATATGTGACAACATATCCAAAAATCACTTGAAAATTCGAAGTTTAGGTAGTTTTAGTCCGAAAATGACATTTTATTCATAAAATCATATTTTAATACCATTATTATATAATATGAACAATAAAAATCCATAAATTAACCAAAATATCTTAAAAACATTTTAGGACCAGAAATTTTAACATGCATAATGATTTTCGTGATATATCATAATAGCACAAATTTAACAAGTTTTATATGTTATTCGTATAACTCGGAAAAACTTTTAACCGATTTGCATGCAAACAACCATGTCTCTTGATACCAATTGAAGGAAAAGTAGATCTATATACTAACATATTCATATGTGTTTTTGTTAATTTACTCATAAAATTAAATAGTGATCTTATACATGCAAACAATAAACAAAATAAAGAAGAATTAATCATCCTTACATATGATTTTCGGATCAAAGGGCACAAGAGAGTTCTCCTACTCTCTTGTTCTTGAGCTTTCTTTAATGGATGAACAAGGATTCAAGATGAGAATCCCTCCCAAGGAATTATACCCAAGATATACTCTTAATAAAACTAATATTATTATTACTAGAATAATACTAATTTTGTATAAAAATTGACCAAAAAATTATTTGATTTCTCTATCAAAACCGGTTGAGAGAGAGGAAGAATAGAGGAAATTTTTATCTTTCTAAAACTCTTGTTTTTAGATAGATGAATGAAAAATGATCACAAGTGTGTATATTAGTGAATATTAGGCAAAAAATAAGAAGAAAAACCACAAGGGTTTTCTTCCCAAAACCGGGTGGGAGAGGAGGAACAAGGGAGCCAATGCATGCTCATGGTTGCCTTCACAAGAACAAGTAGGCATGCAAGTCTAGTATTAGGTAAACATGATTATGTTTACCACTAATACAATTAACCTAATATTTTCCTAATCCTCTCCAATATTTCGGTCAAGAGGATAAAATGGACTCCATTTTATCTTTGTCAAAATGTCAATTTGTCATATGTCACATGTCACATGTCACATAAATTTATTGTGTATTTTTAACATATTAAAAATCAACGTATTAATAAAAATACGTCATATACAAAAATCGACCTAGTAATTCATAATTACTTGTACCAAAATATTTTACCAATTATAAATCACAATAACTTGTATTTATAATAATTCATTCAATTTCAATTGTTTCCTTAAACAATAATTTCATCTGAGTAATGAAACAATTCGATTACTTAGACCGTATCTTATTTAATCAGATTACAATGAGATACGTAAATTTTACTTCCAAAATCGTCCGTCAATTTTCAAGTAATTTAATTAATTCGTAACGTTATACGATCAATTAAATAATCAATTAAGAGTAAAATCCTTTAGGTATGACCTAGGGGATCAACTGATCACCACCGTCGGACGACAGTAATGTCAAACTCTAGTCAGCCAATCATTACCGATACGTGTGGACCAGTTGACATTAAAAATACTTCCCAATTGTATTCTTTTAAAATGAGACTTAAACATGTGATCATCATGATCAACAGTTGTGATCGCATTATTGTCGGAGGACACATATTCCAACAAATTAATCTTGTAATTAATTTGTTCTAATTAATTTGAGTCCATGTTTTAACGTTTTTATGACCAATTTGCAAGTAAATAATATATTAAACTACTTCTATCCGAGTCAAATATCAATAATCGAGCATTTAAACCACCAATGAACATTAACGACATGTAATTCCGGCTTCACAGCCAGAATTCACCTCAGGAACAGACGCAGCGAGCAGTGCGCCTCTTCCAAAGGACGCAGCAGTGCTGTGCCTGTTCCGAGTTGAATTCTGCCTCTGAACTTCCGTTGTTGTTTTGACCTAGTTTATTAGTTTACGTATAAATTAACTATTAATCGTATTATCACCTAATAATCTGTTTGTTAATTTATTTTCCTCTTCTTTTGTAAAACCATCCGTTTTAAGTGTATTTTTGACGTAAATCAATTAACCCATTGTAATTATTGTAATTTCCTTTATTGTATTTTTTATTCTATTCTTTACTATTTATTGTTTGTATGTTTTCACATGTAATCAACATTAAATCCCTACTTCGACATTAATGTATGTTAAATTACGTGTTTACCGACTTAGTTAATTCTCACATGTTAGGACTAATCTAATGGGTGTTGCATTGCATGCATATAACCTTCAACATATCGAGTATAGATGACTTCCCTAATCATTATTAGAGGCTGCTATTGAGGCGGGCGGGATTAGGTGTTCGATCAAAAAAGCTTCCTAATACGTACCGTCACCCCTTACTCCAGATCTCTGTGACCATCCGTGTTCATTGGCATGCACGAGAGTCATTTTAGACATAGAATGCTAAGGGTAACGAGTTCTTAGTGTTCATGTCACTACTTTGTGTCTTGACATGACGCGAAGTATTCGAACGGTTTCCAATTTTCCACAATAAATTGGTGGCGACTGCACAAATACAAAAGCTTGCTTGCTTTTCTCCCGAGCGACCCCTGTGGCCTGCGTCCACACACCTGCTATTTTATGGCGTTCAAGCAGGACTCTACGACATGGAAAAGGAGTGAGCCAGAGCCTAGAACGGGCGTAGGTAAGTCTAGAAAAGGAAAAAGTTGACCCCAAGCGCCCAACACCAGGGGCAAGCGCCAGCTCTAGCAACAAAAAGTAGCCTGGTCTCAAACGCCCAATAGCGGGGGAAGGTACTGCCACAATAGTTCTAGGCCTTGGACGCTCTCTGATCATAGGAGAATTAATTATGCCAACGTTTAGAGATTGGATGGTATGAGTGATAGAAAGAAATAATATGTTTTCGCCTCCTCCAGCGACGAGATGTCGAGGGTGGACAAAAATGTCATCGTCCACAAGCACAACATAAACGTACCATGAAAAATGGTCAAACAGAAAAAGATAAACTTGTCGGCTGAAAAAGACGGAGCCATAAAGGAGGGGGTAGACAAGCTCTTAAATGCAGGTTTCATAGAAAATTGTGAGTACCCTGGCTCGCCAACGTTCTGATGGTGAAAAAGGCTTCTGGAGCGTGGAGAATGGGTGTAGACTTCACCAACTTAAACAAGGTGTGTCCGAAAGATTGTTATTCCCTGTTAAGAATAAACCAGCTGATCGACTCCACCAATGATCACTCTATGTTGAGTTTCCTCGATGCCTTCTCAGGGTACTATCAGGTGCACCTCTGGGAGCCCGTAAGGTGAAGTGTGCGTTCATAACAAGTCACGGTACATTCATCTATCAGATAATGCCATTCGGGTAAAGAACGCGGGAGCCAGCTACAAGGCTGGTCATCTAGATTTTCACCAACAATAAATGAAAGACCGTGGAAGTGTATGTCGACGACGCAACTTTAAAAAGAAAGAGCAAAGACGAGCACCTTGACATTATCGAGGAAACGCAAATACGAGCACCTAGACAATATCGAGGAAACGCCAGGTCCCTTCAGAAGTACCAAATGAAGCTAAACCCCAAGAAGTACACCTTTGGTGTACGATCAGGCTGAAAAATTCCTAGGACTTTATTGTCACCGCCAGGGGAATCGACGCCAATCTAGAAACGGTCTAGGCCATCTTGGACCTCCCCGAGCCTACAACCATAAGATATATCTAGAGGCTCACAGGGCAGATGGCCGCATTGTCTCGATTTATAACCAGATCAACAGACAACTCAAAACCCTTCTTCAACATTTTGAAAAGAAATGACAAGCATTACCAAAGGAAGGAATAACCAAAGCAGGCCTTCGTAAGCTTAAAGAACCATATGAATGAGCTCCCTACCCTTCCAAGGTCGGTGCCATGAGAGACGCTATTCTTCTATATAGATGTTACTGACGTTACCATCAATGACGTGATCCTCAATGAGGAAAGGAAGAATCAACAACCAATATACTTCGTTACTTATATGCTAGGACCTGCAGAAAATAACTACCCACTCATTGAGAATGTCGTCTATGTCCTAGTCGTAGCGACTAGAAAACTCCGCCCATACTTCACCGCTCACCCAATCATAGTGGGTAATGACAGACTAATGCTCGAGAAAGCATTGGAGAAGTTCAAAAATTCGAGCTGAAACTTGAAATGAGCAGTCGATTTGTTGGGATATGAAATCAAATACCGGTCACGAACAACCATCAAAGCCCAAGCCATGGCACACTTCCTGGCAAAGAGCACCCTTTACAACAGGAAAACAAGCTCGAAAACGCCTGGGAGATCTACACGGACGGGTCGCCCATAGTTGCAGGCTTCATAGCATGAGTAGTCATAGTTAGTCCTAAAGGAGCAGAATTTGAACATGCCTTGAGGTGCACCTTTAAGGCCTCAAACAACGAGGCTGTAATACCCGTATTTTTTAAATAGTTTAAATATAATTTTTTATATTATATAGTTTTATAAAATAATTTAAGAGTTGGGATTAATAAGTTATGAGACGGGTTTTTGGTTATGGGTTTAGAAAGAAAAAAAAAACAAAACCACAAGACTTGGTGACTCGGTTTAGACCGAGTATTGCAAGTATAGGCCGGGTAAATTGAGAACCCATGTGTCCAATTATATATATACTCCAAAATCATAACATCACTACCTTATTTTCACATTAACCAAACAAACGAAAAAGCTAAGGGAGATCAGTGGGACGGGCGAGAAGTAGAGGAAAGGGGAAAATCGGGTTTCTACTGGGTTTAAGACGATTTCTAGTTTGGTTTTTCATCCTATTTTCGTAAGTAGTCTATCCTATCATTATTCATTTAGTTATTAGTATAGTTATGGTAGTAAATGAACCCATTTTTGTAACCCTAATATGGAAATTTGGGGGTTTTGATTATACTTTGTTAAGACGGTTTTATTTGTGAAAATTGACCATTTATTGGGGTTTGGCTGGTTTAGATTGTGTTAGGATGTATTGTGTTGGGTTAGTGTACTATTTTATGCCATATTGTACCGTTTTATACATAGTTTATACCATCTTATATCTCGTCTTAAGACCGTCTTATACATAGTTGCAATGTGGGTAGGTAGTCGTTGCTTTTATTGGTGTTGCGTGAACTAGAAAGTTGTTTGCGGGTCGACCGACCTGGCCGTGGGTCGACTGACCTCGTCAGCTGTTCGATCGACCTAAGGCCGTGGTGGTGTTGTTTGTTGTTGCGGGAGTTATGCGAGGGCGGTAATATCATTGTTGTTGTAATTTATTTAGACTAGTTAGTTGTTATTTATTTTATTTAGGTGACGACTTTATCTAGGAAGCATTTTAGTGTTGTTTGCTGAGCTTGGATTTGCCAAAGGTAGGCTAGCTACTCAACACTTGTTTGCGGGGTTCATTATGTGTTAATTGTGTGCATTGTTGAGATTGGCATGTTGAATGTTAAGAGTTTAGTTGGTAAGGCCTATAGGCCGTGTGTGTTGGTTGCATTATTGGTATTTTTGTTCGTTATCGTTATACGCATATTTCCATGACATTGTTTTTTGGTGAAATGTGAAAATTGCATTAATAATTAATCAAGTTACATTATCATCACCTTACAATCACCAAGCATACTCCTACTAGTACATTCAATGAACTAGGATATGATTCTTAAACCAAACATGCTCTCTATGACTACCCATAATTTGCTCAAATCCTCTTGCTCGTAAAGCTGTTAGACTCTGCAATCTCTTAAGAAGACAAGCAGGTCTGGTAACACGGTGCTCACAACGGCTAACATTCCTACTATCCCAGATCAAGTACACAAGACCTGCAATTACTGCCATTAGTACCTGTTTCTTCAACAATGACCTACATCTCCATTGAATAAGCCATTCAACCACATTTGGTTGCCAAGGAGCAGGGAGCCACAACTGAACTAACTGAAGACATCTCTTACTAAACCCACACTCAAAGAAAAGGTGAGCTGTGGACTCAGCAGCAGTCCCACAAAGAAAGCACAATCCATCAGTCAGAATTCCAAACCTGGCCATTCTATCCTTTGTTAACAGTCGCTGATGGATGAACAACCAATTAACAAAGGAAACCTTAGGGAGAGCCACCCTATTCCAAACATAGGAGAACCACTGAACCTTCTGATGCAGACCCAATAGCCACTGATATCCCACCCTAGCTGTATAATCAGGCCAGAGACCAGCAACAAAACCAGGTAGCAACCTACTCTTCACTTTACATAATTGACGCCAAGACCAGCTGGAATAACTAGGAGCTTGATACTCCCACCAATCCTGATGCTTAATATATATGTGATTCACCCATTTGACCCACAAAGAGTCTTTCTTCTGAGCCACCCACCAGACGTACTTACCAAGCATGGCAAGGTTCCGAGTCCAAAGATTAAGAATACCCAGACCACCATATTTTTGAGGTAAACAACAATGATCCCAAGCAATAAGAGGAACTTTGGCAAAATTCTCAGAATGAGACCACAAGTAGTTTCTACAAATTGCCTCAACTCTAGCAATCACTCCTTTGGGCAGCAAGAAAATCCTAGCCCAATAAGAGTGCATTTGAGAAAGAACATGTCTTACCAAAACTAACCGACCAGCATAACTAAGCTTCTTGGTGCCCCACCCTCTAATTTTCTTAACAATTTTATCCACCAAGATATTACTATCAGCACTAGAAAATCTTTTAAAAGAGATGGGAATGCCTAGATATCTGAAAGGGAAGGTCCCTTGCTGAAAGCCAGACATCTGCAGAATTTGATCCCTAACCACCTGGTTCACCCCATTCATATAAATATCTGATTTACTTCTATTAAAGCAGAGTCCAGAAGCTTCAGAAAAGGAAAGAAACCCCCTCATCAAGACCTTAACAGAAGTAATATCACCTTTACAGAACAAGAGCAAGTCATCTGCAAAGCAAAGGTGACAAAGCTTGAGGCTCTTACACTGAGGATGGAAGTGAAAATCATTAGTAGAGGTGACCAAGTCCAAAATCCTAGTCAAATACTCCATACACAAAGTGAACAAAAGAGGAGACATAGGATCCCCTTGCCTAATTCCCCTAAGTCCCTTAAAATACCCAAACTGATTACCATTCAAGGATAAAGAGAATGAAGTAGAAGTGACACATTGCATTATCCACTGAACCATCTTATGAGGAAACTTAAGAGCAATCAACATTCCTTCAATAAAACTCCATTCAATGGAGTCATAAGCCTTCTTTAAATCTATTTTCATCATCACCCTTGGGGAACAATTCTTTCTATTATAGAGCCTCACCAAATCCTGACATATGAAAATATTATCTACAATCTCCCTTCCCTGTATGAAAGCACTTTAATTTGGCATCATGTTATCATATATCATATCATTTGATCTCGCTTAATTATTATTATTATTATTATTATTATTATTATTATTATTATTATTATTATTATTATTATTATTATTATTATTATTATTATTATTATTATTATTATTATTATTATTATTATTATTATTATTATTATTATTATTATTATTATTATTATTATTATTATTATTATTATTATTATTATTATTATTATTATTATTATTATTATTATTATTATTATTATTATTATTATTATTATTATTATTATTATTATTATTATTATTATTATTATTATTATTATTATTATTATTATTATTATTATTATTATTATTATTATTATTATTATTATTATTATTATTATTATTATTATTATTATTATTATTATTATTATTATTATTATTATTATTATTATTATTATTATTATTATTATTATTATTATTATTATTATTATTATTATTATTATTATTATTATTATTATTATTATTATTATTATTATTATTATTATTATTATTATTATTATTATTATTATTATTATTATTATTATTATTATAAAAGGAACTTGGCATTGTAGGTTGCATTCATATTTATTGTGATTCTTATTGGCTCGAATTGGTATTGGTATTGTTTGGCAACGTGGTTGCGAGATGGGATGAAGTTTGATGCGTGTCTTTTATATGATGTTTTACATCCCATTTTACACGCATTTCAGAGCTCATTCATGTAGTTTATGCTACATTTCTCCCCATTTCCGTCTACTTCCGTGTTTTTGTACATTATTGCAGAAATGTGAAGAATCCAGCGGAAATCGAGCTAAATCCGTCCCCGAGTATCCTGCATTGCATTTGACGTGAAGTATTTGCTTAAGGAACGGGCTTGGTGCGCAATCCAAGGCCCAAAAGACAAATCCACAAGATTATAAAAGTCAAGTAGCAGCTAAAGCAGTCGATCGACCACTACCTTCAGTGGATCGACCAAATCACGGCTCGAAGCTCACCAGACATCGCTAGTCGATCGATCGACCACCATGCTCAGTCGATCGACCACATCGCTGCTTCAGACGAGAATTAAAAGATCGAGGAACTTGAAGCCCATGATGTTTAGGTTTTGGAAATAAAAGTTACGTATACTTTCTATATAACGTAACCTAGAACATCAGATACAATCATCCGGTTTTTATCAAGTTTTACATTATGTTTTACATAGAGTTCCTTAGAAATAATTAGGGTTCGAGATTACTTTCGGTATTGAATGCAATTTGCTTTGTCACTCGGCTTTGTTCTTTTCCTTCGCAATTCACACGGTACTCTCTGGCTTTATACTGTTATTTTCGTTCATAGTTATCGAATTGCTAGATCAGTTCCCAAGCCGAATTGCCATCTTTTGTTAATTGTCTATTTTACCGTTTTAAGCATGAATTCCGTAGCTTTAATCCTTAATATTATTGTTGCCTTTAATTTCAGTATGAGTAGCTAATTTATTCGTGCTAGGATGTAGAGGAATTGTAGTGTAGGCGGCAATATAATGAACACGGACTGAATCGCGTGTCAGTCGATCGACCGCCATACCTGGTCGATCGACTGACCACGTGAGGTTTTATTTTCGTTTTAATTGTTTTAATTCTTTATTCGACAAATCGAGTGCACACGACTAGTTGAATGTTTAGGATATGACTGACCCATTAGATCGAGAGATAGGGACAGTTATTAGATCACCAATTAAAATGACTAAACTATGCTGAGATCGAAAGATAGGTAAAGTTTAGACCGTTAGTCACTTTTCAAGACGAAAGATAGTATTAGTGATATTAGGGACCTATAGCGAGATCGAAAGATGCTATTTGTTAAGAGTGGACCGAGAGGACCTCTTTATTTCCCGCCTCATGTGTTTGATTTAGACCTGTTTAGTATGCTGCCGCCGAAACTATAACGAACCGACCATCCTAGTACCTCTTTTTATACTTGATTTCATCCGTTTGCTTAGTTTACTTTATTTTATTGTTCATTAGCTATAGACCAATCCAATCAACCCCCACCTTATTGTTACCTTAGACCGAATTTAAACAACGAGAAATTACGTCTGCCTCTCTGTGGTTCGACCCGACTGCCGCTAGCTATAGTTGTAGTTGGAGATTATAATTTTATTTTTGACACCTCACGACGGGTATCAAATTTTGGCGCCGTTGCCGGGGAGGCAATTGTTCTAATTTTTAGTTGTTTTTATTTAGTCTTTCTTTAGTTTAAGGGACTTCCGTTCCTTAAACTTTTCTTATATTCTTTTTGTAGTTTCTTTTTATGCGCAGGTCACAGGGTGGTGAACTAGTACCATTAAATCCTGAGATCGAGAAATCCTTGCGCGAGTTGAGATGATCACAAAGAGTATTACCGACAGAGGAAGAGCTGAGTACTCTGTCAAGCTACTACGAGAACGCTCTGTTCGAAGGAGATCCACCTACATCTCCTGCCTCTACTTCTTCAGCTGAGACAGTCACTTCTCCAGAAATTCCAGTCATGGCTGAAGAAGCAACCATTGCTAGTCACTCAGAGCCGACAGCTGCGAATCTCTACAAAGGATTCGAACTACCTGGGGAGGCGAGAAAATTCGAGCCAAAGCCCTCCTATATTAATCTGGTTGAGAGAAACCAGTTCGGGGGAGCTGCAAACGAAGATGCAGCCAAGCACATGGAGATTTTTATTGATTATTGTTGCTCTATACCCCCGTCGGCCGGTGTGAACCAATACCAGATCAAGGAGACCATGTTCATTTTCTCCCGTCGTGATGCTGCAAGAGAGTGGTATATATATAGAGATCTGGACCGAGCCGTTCATGGGATCACCGACTGGAATTCCTTAGCCCTGGCATTCTACAAAAAGTACTTCTCTGCCTCGAAGACTAATGCCATTAGAGCTCAGATCACGAGCTTTAAACAGGGGCCTGATGAGAACTTTCATGAAGCATGGGTCTGTTTCAAGAAATTGGTGCGAACCATACTGCACCATGGGTTCGAAAAATGGAGTCTTTGCAATCAGTTCTATAATGGGCTGTATGACGATCAGAGGGCTATTTTGGATGATGCAGCCAATGGCCGATTTGCTGAGAACATGGGAGAGACTAAGGGGTGGAAGATCATCGATGATTTGGCCACTCATAAGGCTGAATATGCGAATTCGAGAGGAAACCAGAGGAGAGCTGCTGAATCTTCCTCTGTTGCTACACTAGAAGCTCTCACTGCAAGGTTTGACAAATATGAGTTAGGAGGAGCTTCTAAAGGAGGGATGTGCCATGTTAACGTTGTTTCAGACGGTCCTTTTGTATGTAGAAGATCTGGAGCTGAGGGGCATGTCTCAGAGAATTGTTCTGTCCCCTTTGAGTCTTGTGCTGCCTTTCAACACTATAGGCAGACAAACACGTACTATGAGCCGAATGTCCACCCCAACTTGAGGTGGAGTAGCCAGAATGTCCTGAATCCGACCCAACCTCCACAACAGCAGCAGCAGCAAACATATGTGCCTCTACACAAACAACCATATCAAAAACCTCCGTATATTCCTCAGCAGCAGCAACAATCCCAAAATTTCGAGTTCACTGAGTTGAAGAACTTATTGCTGAAGGAGTCCCAAGCTAGAGAGGCTGGGATGAAGATGTTAGAGAGCCAAATTGCTCAATTGGCTAGCAACAGTACCACTCGAGCTCCGGGACACTTACCGACTCAAACTGACCAGAAAGAGACCCTAAATGCCATAACTTTGAGGAGTGGGTCTACCCTGGAGGGGCCTGCTATGGTCGAGGATGCCACTGCAAAAGATGAGGCAAAACCGGGTCAAAACAAAGCTGGAACGAGCAAAGGAAAGAAAAAAGCGTCTACCAGGTATATCAGTCGATCGACTGACATACCCGGTCAATCGACCGTGCGGGGTTACGTGCTTACGCCTGTTCATCTCAGTCGATCGACTGACATCACTGGTCGATCGACTGAGATCGCTGCTGATAGTGAGATTTTTCGTCCTCCGATGCCCGACAACTTGAAGGATCATTTGTTTCGGGGCACGACGAAATTCCGAAAATATTGGGGAAAGACCCGAGTCTGATGGGTCGATCCCCGGCTCAATACGACCCGATGTCGATCAATGGTTCACATTTTCGACGGTCTGAAGAGGGTTCAAGCTTCAACAAGGAGAAAGCAGTGGACTTCCAGCCTAAGTCCACGGATACCGGCATGCGCGATTTAGAGGAGAGGGCTAAGCTACTTCTTATAGCCCCATATCCGGAAAGACTAGTGCCGACGAAGGAACAGGTATCTTTCAATAAATTTGAAAAAGTTATTCGTAGCTTGAATGTATAAGTACCCTTCCTTGAGTTAGTTAATCAAGTGCCTGCCTATACTAAATTCATGAAACAACTCTTGTCTAAGAAAAAGTCACTTGAAAATGTGCATACTGTCGCATTAACCAAAGAGTCATGCTCTTATTTGTCTCACACTGCACCCCATAAGCTAGAGGACCCGGGTAGCTTTTTCTGTTCCTTGCAATATAGGTACCTTCTCTATTGAGAAGGCATTATATGACTTAGAAGGCTAGTATAAGCGTCATGCCCCTGAGTTTTGCTAGGAAGCTCAAATTCACTAGGTTCGCAGTGACAGACATGACAGTACAGATGGCTGACCGGTCTGCGGTCCAGCCAATAGGAGTCTTAGAGGACATTCCTGTCCAAATAGGGAAGTTTTTCTTCCCCGTCGACTTCGTTGTACTTGACATGCCTGAGGATGCCCATATTCCCATTATTTTGGGTAGGCCATTTCTGCACACTGCTGGTGCAGTCATAGATGTCGGTCTAGGAACCTTGACCTTCAAAGTGGGCAAGCATTCTATTGTCTTTGCCCAGCCGTCTAAGAAAAAGGACCCCATGTGGCCTGTGACTTGTAATACGGTTTATGACAAGAAATCGTACTTTGTGCTTCCTGACATGCCTATCTCTATTCCTGTTGTAACCCCTCCGCCCCAGATTGGGAGCAAATTGGAGGAAGATTTGTCTATTTCTGATATTGCAGGAGCTGGTTTGGGGAAGGAAGAACTGCAAGTCACTCTAGCTGCGAAGAAGCCAATCATTTCACAAGGAGGTCTTGGTTGCCTTAGCTATGCCACCGATGAGGAAGTTGATGACGAGCCAGTCAAAGTAAAGGAGTCCGACTTGGACTTTGATGAGCAAGAAGAGGCCATTGACTGGGGAGATGATGAAAGTGTTGCTCCGTTGAGCCATACGGACATGGAAGCTAAGAAGGGTGCAGCTGATAAGATAAGCACCGTTGAGGCTACCTCTAGTAGCCAGAAGCCGACGAAGTGGGCCATTCCGTGGCCGTTCTTGATCAACTACTAGTTGATCACATGTTTTCCAAACTTTTTATTTGCTTTTGTTAGACACTTTTTATTGCTTTTGTGTGCGCAAAACTTCGCATTTTATTTTGCTTGCTTAGGGTTTTATACGCTCTAGGCTTTACTTTGGGTTTTGCGCAATTTTGGGCGCGTATTATTGTGCACTTACAGGTTTTTAGACCTCATTAGCTCAAGTAATTGAGAAAATACGAAGAAATAAGAATTTACAGTAGTATCTTCAGTCGATCGACTGGGCTATATAGTCGATCGACCGGTCTGCAGTTTCCAGGAGCTACTGTTCCTTCCACCTCGGTCGATCGACTGAGCTATATGGTCGATCGACCGACATGCACTGCTGTACCTGTTCACGGCCTCTCTCCTGCTATGTTTGGTCGATTTGCGGAATTGAGGGAGTTTTCTACTCCACTTTATCTTCCGTCATTTTATTTATTTCTTCTATTTTTCTCAATTATGCACATAATACCGCTTCATTATTGTCTTTCTCGATTTTATGCGTGGTATTTTGTTTGTCTTTTCAGGCACTTATTAGTAGCACTGCTGGCTACTGAAACCTCCTAGCTTACGCTGGTTTGGAGAGGTTTCCTTTGCTGCGCTTAAAGTCTTGTGAGTCTCTAAGTCTTTACTTCATGTTTTATTTGTTTAAATTTCTCGCAAATTCTCATTTCTCTTTTCTTCATTACACGATTTTGCACAATGGGGACATTGTGCGATTTGGTTTGGGAAAGGGTTTTGCGTCGCATATCATTTGCTTGCATTCACGTTTACATTTTGTTTTGCATTGTTTATTTCATTCTTATATACAAAAATCCAAAAAAATTGAAAAAATTTCAAAAATTTCAAATAAAATGCACGTTTATTTTAGCATATAGGTCGAGTCGGAACGGTAGTATTTCAATGATGACATTGCATTTGCATTTGGTTATGCCTAAGCCTTGCTTGATTAACATGTTATTAGTAGAATCGTATAAGTGCATATCTACGAGTTTTCGTTAATTTATTTGCTGAGCTTGAGACTTGACTTTGAAAATTGGCAAACTACATCATATTTCTGAGATTCAGAGCCTATAACTGGTGACATTTATGACCGGTTTATTTAGGAATGTGAGTAGTACTCCTTATGAGACATGTTACATCAATGTGCATAAATATGAACTTAATCTGCTTAATACCTGTATGCATTCGGTTTGTGGTTAGTTGACACATGTGGTAGAGGTTTTCCTTTATTCATTTTACCCATAAGCTCCACACTGCCAAAAATATCCTTTTTGTCCTATTTACTACATCCTACATTTAGCCTGCCCTTGTCAAGCTAGTAGTTTAGTTGTTGGGATTGTTACTTAGTTTTTTGTAGCATTTGCTCTTATTTGAGATGTTGTTGGGAGAATAAAAAGAAAGAAAAGAAAGAAAAAAAGAACTGAAAAAGTTGGAAAAAAAAGAAGTGAAAAAAAACAAATGATTCAAAGAAAAGAGAAAAAGAGGTTCTGTACTGTTTAAGCGGTCGATGGACTGGCATCGTAGGTCGATCGACTGAGGTTCGAGAAAAAAAGAAAGAATCAATTTCGCATAATTCAAGTTTTATCTTATGGCGATTTTTGCTCCCATGTATTATTCATATCTTATGGGGAGTTAGTTGATTACTTTTATACCTGGAGATTGTGAGATTTGTGCTTGCTATAGCACCGTTTCATTTGATTTTTGAGCAAGAAGTTGGATGTTGCCATATGGTTCCGTTTTGGTACTAGCTTGATCACATGTACCTCCACTTTTCCATATATGTTTTGCCTCTTCTTACCCATACCTCACATATCCCATATATACCTCGGCATGTATCATGGTCATTTGTTGGTTGGAATGCGTATGTACGGTTGTAGAGATTGTTTTCATATTATATTGCAGGCATGCTCTTATAGGTCGTAGTTAGGTGAGAGTTTGTACAAAATGAATTCTTTCTATCCTC
The DNA here is from genome assembly GCF_048544455.1 of Silene latifolia. NCBI lineage: Eukaryota > Viridiplantae > Streptophyta > Magnoliopsida > Caryophyllales > Caryophyllaceae > Silene > Silene latifolia. The sequence continues at coordinate 122,829,673 of NC_133528.1, read as the reverse complement.
TTATATATTCACCTGTGCTTATTTGAGTGATTTGAGCGACCCGTGAGAGTCCGATTTGATAAGTCTCTATGGTTGACGGTTCAGCAGTTTTTAACGACCTTATAACTCGTTTGCATGATTCGCATTACTAAGTGATTGTTAGTTATTGCATTAAATTGGTTTAGGCTTTACATGTTGTAATTCGCTCTGAGATTGAACTCGTTCCATTAGGTCATTAGATCGAGTCTAGTTCTTGCTTGGGGACAAGCAAGGGTTTGGTTTGGGGAAGTTTGATGCGTGTCTTTTATATGATGTTTTACATCCCATTTTACACGCATTTCAGAGCTCATTCATGTAGTTTATGCTACATTTCTCCCCATTTCCGTCTACTTCCGTGTTTTTGTACATTATTGCAGAAATGTGAAGAATCCAGCGGAAATCGAGCTAAATCCGTCCCCGAGTATCCTGCATTGCATTTGACGTGAAGTATTCGCTTAAGGAACGAGCTTGGTGCGCAATCCAAGGCCCAAAAGACAAATCCACGAGATTATAAAAGTCAAGTAGCAGCTAAAGCAGTCGATCGACCACTACCTTCAGTCGATCGACCAAATCACGGGCTCAGAAGCTACTGTACACTGCTAGTCAGTCGATCGACCACCATGCTCAGTCGATCGACCACATCGCTGCTTCAGACGAGAATTAAAAGATCGAGGAACTTGAAGCCCATGATGTTTAGGTTTTGGAAATAAAAGTTACGTATACTTTCTATATAATGTAACCTAGAACATCAGATACAATCATCCGGTTTTTATCAAGTTTTACATTAAGTTTTACATAGAGTTCCTTAGAAATAATTAGGGTTCGAGATTACTTTCGGTATTAATGCAATTTGCTTTGTCATTCGGCTTTGTTCTTTTCCTTCGCAATTCACACGGTACTCTCTGGCTTTATACTGTTATTTTCGTTCATAGTTATCGAATTGCTAGATCAGTTCCCAAGCCGAATTGCCATCTTTTGTTAATTGTCTATTTTACCGTTTTAAGCATGAATTCCGTAGCTTTAATCCTTAATATTATTGTTGCCTTTAATTTCAGTATGAGTAGCTAATTTATTCGTGCTACGATGTAAGGGAATTGTAGTGTAGACGGCAATATAATGAACACGGACTGAATCGGGTGTCAGTCGATCGACCGCCATACCTGGTCGATCGACTGACGATGTGAGGTTTTATTTTCGTTTTAATTGTTTTAATTCTTTATTCGACGAATCGAGTGCACACGACTAGTTGAATGTTTAGGATATGACTGACCCATTAAATCGAGAGATAGGGACAGTTGTTAGATCACCAATTAAAATGACTAAACTATGCTGAGGTCGAAAGATAGGTAAAGTTTAGACCGTTAGTCACTTTTCAGGACGAAAGATAGTATTAGTGATATTAGGGACCTATAGCGAGATCGAAAGATGCTATTTGTTAAGAGTGGACCGAAAGGACCTCTTTATTTCCCGCCTCATGTGTTTGATTTAGACCTGTTTAGTATGCTGCCGCTGAAACTATAACGAACCGACCATCCTAGTACCTCTTTTTATACTTGATTTCATCCGTTTGCTTAGTTTACTTTATTTTATTGTTCATTAGCTATAGACCAATTCAATCAACCCCCACCTTATTGTTACCTTAGACCGAATTTAAACAACTAGAAATTACGTCTGCCTCTCTTTGGTTCGACCCGACTGCCGCTAGCTATAGTTGTAGTTGGAGATTATAAATTTATTTTTGACACCTCACGACGGGTATCAAAGTTGTATAGGCCGGGCACGACGATGTGGAAAAGCTGTGGACCTTGGAGGTATAGAACAGGCAGGGCATGGTATATGGAGTTAGCCCTGGACATGACGTGGCAAGCCCACATGGTGTGGTTGAGCTTGGGCTGTGAGTCTCTTGGTAACAGACCACTTGGTTTGAGTTTGAGACAACGTTGGTTGAGAGCCCTTCGGGCGTGTGACATATCTATTTTTATCAGCATTGTTGTTATATTTACTAGTCATGCAATTGTTATAGTTTCAACATGTTAGTCTTATTATTCATATGGTCATTTAGGTTTACTTGTGTGTTTAATGGTGTATGTTTATGTTTCTTTCCTGGAAATAGTTGACTAGCGGGTTAGTCCTTGAAGGGTGTCGGATACTGGTTGGGACTAGAACGATGACTACAGTTGTGTCTAGATCACCTAGTTATTCAGACATTCATTATTTTATAAACTAGACTTAATTTTTATTCCGCTGCGAGTTTGTATTATGTAATACCCGTTCTTTTAGAGACCCTTTGACCAGTGTTGACTGACCTTGGGAGCGGGAATAGTTCTTAGAAGTACGTCCCAAAACTATCTTGGGTTATGTGTTAGGAGTGGTACTCGATAGAGTAGAGGCTACTCGATCGAGTAGCGAGGTTACTCGATCGAGTAGGGGGTCACTCGATCGAGTATGTTGGGTACTCGATCGAGTATCGAGTTTTCAGCGAGGGTTTTTAATCGCGTTTTGTTAAATCCGCAATTAATTTCCGCCTCATTCTTCCCATCCATCAGTCGCCTCTTTCCCTTCCCTTCACCACAAAACCTCCATGGAAGCCCTTTGAAGGACCGTGTGCCTTAGGAGAACGTAGCTTGTGTCGGGTAGCGGTCTTTTGCCGGGTTTCTCCTTATAGGTATGTCGTAATCATCATCACTATCCTCATCTTTGCAATTAGGGTTTGCTTGGTAGTAATAGATGATAGTGTTGTGCTTATAGGCTTTGCTTGGTTGCTGGTTATGGCATGTGTTGGCATGGATTGGTTGCAGTTGCTTAAAGGTAGGTTCGCCTACTCAGTTTCTGTAGATGGTCTAGTGTGTCGGATGTTGTGGTTGTATTGTGGTTGTTGTATTTTATCGCATTCGTAGTGTGACGGTTCTGATTGCGATTGTGATTGTTTGTCTCTGGTTCTCGAGATGCGTTTTCGGCTGAGTGGAGTCACTTGCGGGAGTGGCTTCACGCCCTAGTTTAACCCTCCGTGGAACCCGCCACGGGAAGGGATGTGCACATTAATGGGACAGGGTTATCGCTCGGTATGATGAGCGGGGCTTAGGTGGGAACGGCTGCGGTCCCCCACTGGCAGGGCTGGTCCAGTGGACAGTCGGTGACGGAGATTGATTAGAGTGGGTGTGTTTGTGTGTGTGACAGATTGTGTTGAGTGGTATTGATAGTTATTGTTGATATTGCCGTATCTTATCTCAGTACTAACCTTGTGTGGTTGTCTGGTTTGTGTATGTGTCTGCCGTGATCCCTTATGGTGAGCAGTCTGTCTTAGCAGGTGTTGATATGGTTGATAGCTGGAGTTCGGGCAAGGATGAGTCTTCACGAGATTTGATAGTTATAGCGAGTAGTCTTTGAGTTGTATCTTTATATCATCAGTTGGTTTTAAATCACTTGTAAAGTAACATAATAGCTCTTTTATCAACATTTGATTATTACTTCCTCGGGCAACCGAGATGGTAACGCCCTTATATGCTAAGGAAGGCCTAGTTAAGGCTCCTCTGAATATGGGGTGTTACAAAGTGGTATCAGAGCGACGATTTTGGAACCTGTAATGAATGAATTAATGAATGTAGTGAGTCTAATAAAATGAACCTGGTGTATGTATAATGGGAGCCCCGCTGATGCTAGATTTTGGGTGAGTAGGCGCCCTCATTTCAAAGTCTTGGCCCCATGATACTTAAGCCAGTCACATGGTACGGGAATGTGGAGTCCGTGTGTCTATGTGTGATGTGTATGTTAATTGTGCCGGAGCTACCTCTGGTTAAGTCTTTTAAGGGGGGTGTGATAGTGGTATTTGGGCCGTGTATAGTAATCTTTGGTGGAATTAGTAAAGTTTTTGGCGTGATTAGTGAGCTTATACGATGTTTATGAGATACGTAATAAAGGTTTACGTGATTGAGATGCGTGAAAATGTGGAAGTGTATGTCGTGACTTGAAGAGTGAACATGTTGGTGTTTGCTATAAGTGATGATGACGGTAGTCATATACGAGTTTATAAACCCTACCGGGATTACGATGATGATAATTATGGAATTGTTGAGTTATAATATGAAACATAGCTTATAATAATGCGCATATGCCTTGTTTATTAGTTGAAATTTTCCGTTGCGTAATAATTGATTTGTGTAAAATGATTTACTTATGATTGAATGTGGAACATGATAGATTAATTTGTTATGAAGAATATGCAATTATATGTTATATGAAAGGATGAACTAATGCTAATTTACATGTTTTAAGTCGAATGAACACAAATTTGGTAGTAACGTATAAAGTAAGTTAAGTGTAATATGATGACGTGATTATGTTTATGGAAGATTCGGTAGCAGGTAACCCGAGTTGGGTAACTTGAGTAGCGTAATGTGACATACATCTTATTAGTTGAGACGATATGTTATGCTTGAACAATTGTGGTAAGGCGTGAACAAGTGTGATAATTAGTGTCGAGTTCCGAACTTAGTTTCGAATCGACACGCGATGTTGTTTTTGCAGGAATCTTCGATTTATTTCGTATTTCTGGCCGAGTACTTAACTATACTTGACCGAGTGCGAGTGCTTACTAGGCCGAGCAGACCTCACTCGATCTAGTTTGGAAGCTATGACGTCGGGATGTGGAAATTTTCTGCAGATACTCGACGAAATAGCTCCTACTCGATCGAGTAGGGTGGTACTCGATCGAGTACCCTAGACACTCGATCGAGTAGGTTACTGTACAGTGAATCCTACAGGTTTCTTAAAACCCCTATTCTTTCTAATCCTTCTCATTCTTCTCCTATATTTCGAGCCCTAAGCTAGTTTCCTCTCAAAATCCTCAAAATCTCTCATATCTTGCGTTGGTAGTGGTTAATTTGGGGTTATTTTCTTTATTTAATTTTGTTCCTTTACTTTACTACTTGATCAAGGTATGATTTCTACCCTATTTACATGTTTTTATGCTTTAAACTTGTTGAGGATGATTATATAACCTGAAGATTTCGATTCATATGATCAATTTGTTGCTTTTAATTGTTGAAATATGATTCACATGTCCTCTCTTCTTGATTGTTGATGATTAATTGCTGTAATATAGACTAGAAATTTGCAATTTGGGGGCCAAAATTTCTAGGGTTACAAAAATCAAAATCGATTTTGGGTGTTTTACATTGATTAGATGATGAAATTGAGTACTATACCTTGTATATAACATGTTGAAGGTTGAATTTTGATGACTTTTACCTTAAAAAGTTGCCTTAAAACTCCGTCTTAAAAGTGCCTCAAATGGAAATTCGTGATTTATATGTGGAATTTGGTGTTGTATATAACTGTTTAAATAAAGGTTGAACTTCAATATGATAGTAGTGGTGTTGATTCATGAAGAATACGTCAAAATAATTACAGTTGTAGAGACCGTCTGACAAGTTTAACTGAGTTATTTGTTACTAATATTGAAGATGATGATAATATGTCCTGAGTTACTTTGCCATGAGTATGTACAAATGTCTCACATGTTATTAGGTATGCGTAGAGAGTAACAATTGAATTGTGCTAGGATGTTAGGATTGGTCAGGAAAGATGTGTTTAACATGCTGAACCTTTCACAATTGTTGGATATAAGTTGCTATAATCTGAGTCTGCATATCAAATTGGGAATCCATTGGTGAATGTGTGTACCTAGCTGAATATTCAAGGTTTAATGTAATGATTTAAGTACTTCACGTGGCGACCTTGTTGGTGAATTTGTGTACTTAACTGAGTATGTAAAGTCCGAATTACGTGAAGTATATGTTTACAAGTTTATACAAGTTTGTTTAAATCATATGCCGAAACAGATGCCGAGACCGAACGTAGGGACCCGTCAGAGTAAACGGGGGAGGGTTACACAGCCTGAGACTGGGGAGGGGAGTGGACCCGTGGTACCTGCAGTTCCGGAATACCCTTATGTTGTGTTTGTAGATTTCAAACAGATAGAGCGTTTTGTAGATTTGCAAAAACGCAAGATGAGACCAACGAGGTGTATAGATACTACACTTTTGGAGGAGTTGGGAATAGAGACGGATGTCCGTCACATATTCCAGACTTTTGGTTTTACGGGTTTGTACAGGCTGAGGAAACACTCTTATCCTTTTCTTATCTTGGAGTTTATGAGCTCCTTTAGTTATGACCCAGCTGCCCAGACCGTTGAGTTTCGGTTGATGAACACCAGTTTCCTGTTGACTATGGATCTGTTTGCGTCTCACCTTGGGTTGGCCAAGCCTCCAAGGATTCTATCACTGATATTCCTGCTGATTGCGGTGTCTGCCGCCTAATGCCTTGCTTGACCGGAAAGCCAGCTCCCACCTCAAGCAACATGCTGATTAATGATGTTCAGCATGTTACCTTGAGGGTCTTTCTCCGTTCTCTTTCAAACCTCCTTTATGACAGAAAAGATATCAGTAAACTGAATAATCATGAGGTGCTGCTTCTGATGTCTTACCTCAACCCGGAGCGGGCCAGGAAAGTGGTCTTTAATGCTCCTTCCATCGTATGTGCTGCCCTTGCCTTGATGGCTACTGCTTCTTCCCGGTACTTGAGCTGTGGCGCTATCGCCACTCGGTTATCTGAAAAGCTAACCTCCTTTGAGGCTTCTTCAGAGTATGTGCCTTTATCTACCCTAGTGCCGACTATGGACCGTGACTACTATCTCGACCTGAAATGGTTGAGAACTTTGGCTGACGGTAGCCTTGCCTGGAGGGTGTGGGGCATGAGTTGGATGAAGATTCCAGCTCCTGAGCACCTTCCACTGATAGAGCCTTTGGAGCCGGCGGTTGTGGCTGTGGACTCTGATGATGATGAGGAGGAGGAGGATGTTGATAGACCCCGCCAGCTGCAGACCTACCTCATCCACGACACGATTCTCGAGGTGATGCCAGAGCCGACGAAGGGCGAGAACGCGACGGTTGTGGTGGTGGAGAGACCCAGGTTGGGGAGAGGACCCCGTCGAGTGAGGGAGAGGGCCTCAGAGACTAGGCCACAGCCGGTAAGACCTCAGCAGCAGCAGCGCCCTTTGCCGTGCTACCCTTACCTTGACACCCCGGAGACGCGATCCAGCTACTTAGCAAAGAGAGTGTCATCTACCTTGACACTCAGGAACATGCACGAGATGGCGTACACTCAGGGGATAGGGACCGAGGGACCGCATCCGGTTTGGTGGAGTGGAGTTGGGGACTATACAGGGGTTTTCCACTCCTACGGGGTGGATCACTAGACGTGGAGGACACCTCAGTCCTTTGCCTACGGTGGCTTGACCCCATGGTACGTGAGTCCGGGAGCCGGGGCAGGAGTTGATGCGGACATTGGTTCATCAGGAGCGGGTACGTCTGGAGGCGGTGGTGGTGATGATGAGGTGATGGTTGATCAGCAGCAGCAGCAGGAGGAGTGATGCTCCTTGTTTTTATCCTTGTTTATGGTCGTTGGTAGTAGGTGTCGGTAGTATGGTTAGATTTTGGTTGTTTTTTTCGTCGAAACTTTGGTTATGGATTTGTATTGTTGGCCATAAGGCCGGATTTATTACTTAACATTGTTGCAGGATTGATCTTAGAGGTCGGAAAATCATCCCGACTCAAGTTCCGTGATGACTATGCATACATATGTTAGTTATGACAGGTTTTAATAAGGCACCTTGGCCTGTAGGTACTCGACAGAGTACCCCATACTCTATCGAGTAGCTGCAGGACGGAAAGAATTAAAGTATTCTGATCTCTGGGCTACTCGATCGAGTAGCCAAGTCACTCGATCGAGTAGCATGGCACTCGATCGAGTACCACTACATACTCGATCGAGTAGCACTGTTACAGGAAGTTTTCGAAAATTAGAAGTGTGAAAATGTTTTATAATTGCAAGTTTTATGTTTAACGTGGTTGTTAGTGCTTAGTAACATCTTTGAACCGTTAATTTCATATGTTGGAAGTCGTGCTTGAGTTTTATATGCAGATTTGTCACAATTAGTGACGCGGTGATAGTTTCTTGTTACTTAAATGTTGCATCCGCCCTATTACTATCTAATTATCGGAGTTACATCTTCTCATACATTTGTGCATACCATATGAACATGATTTATCGACGGTGGCTAGTTATTCCGGTGATTTGTGTATGATTTCGAATTTAACAAGGATATGCTTAGCGAGTAATGTCCATAACAAATAATATGGTTTTATTTTATGTTATGATGCAAGTAATAGGTAATGTGTGTTGTAATTTTTGGTGGTGAACTTCGGGGATGAAGTTCCTTTTTAGAGGGGAAGAGTAATGTCGCAAAGTAAAAAGGCTGATTTCGAAATTGTGTTTTTGTTTGTTTATAATGTTTTGTTGTTTAATTACAAAATTTTCTAGTATTTTGATAACATTGCTCATACGAAGTGTAAGTGGTTACTTTAGTTCATTAAAGTGAATGTGATGGTATGTTTTAAAGGACGGTCATGAAGAGATAGTTATGGTGCAATGGATCGTAATTGAATCGCGTGGTTAAGTAACATGGTGGTATTAGTTGTACAACATGAAGTTGATGTGAGACATGTTTCGAGTTGATAGTTGTTATCATATGATGAGTGATCGTTGTTCGTGCTTCGCATTACGAGGTTGATGTTTTATATAACATATAGAGTAACAGTTGATGATGATAATGTGTGTATGATAGGAGTAAGAGTCGTTACGAATAGAGCGTTAGATAGTGATGATGATGACATGGGGGATGGTATTTCCGGGGAGTAATAACTCAAGTAGGAAGGGTGGTGAGGTCGTGTTGTCCCGTGTCTTGTGTGGGGAGATAGGTGAGTTGAACTTCGGGGACGAAGTTCTTTTAAGGGGGGAAGACTGTAATACCCGTCCTTTTAGAGACCCTTTGACCAGTGTTGACTGACCTTGGGAGCGGGAATAGTTCTTAGAAGTGCGTGCCAAAACTATCTTAGGTTACGTGTTAGGAGTGGTACTCGATAGAGTAGAGGCTACTCGATCGAGTAGCGAGGTTACTCGATCGAGTAGGGGGTCACTCGATCGAGTATGTTGGGTACTCGATCGAGTATCGAGTTTTCAGCGAGGGTTTTTAATCGCGTTTTGTTAAATCCGCAATTCATTTCCGCCTCATTCTTCCCATCCATCAGTCGCCTCTTTCCCTTCCCTTCACCACAAAACCTCCATGGAAGCCCTTTGAAGGTCCGTGTGCCTTAGGAGAGCGTAGCTTGAGTCGGGTAGCGGTCTTTTGCCGGGTTTCTCCTTATAGGTATGTCATAATCATCATCACTATCCTCATCTTTGCAATTAGGGTTTGCTTGGTAGTAATAGATGATCGTGTTGTGCATATAGGCTTTGCTTGGTTGTTGGTTATGACAAGTGTTGGCATGGATTGGTTGCAGTTGCTTAAAGGTAGGTTCGCCTACTCAGTTTCTGCAGATGGTCTAGTGTGTCGGATGTTGTGGTTGTATTATGGTTGTATTTTATCGCATTCGTAGTGTGATGGTTCTGATTGCGATTGTGATTGTTTGTCTCTGGTTCTCGAGATGCGTTCTCGGCTGAGTGGAGTCACTTGCGGGAGTGGCTTCACGCCCTAGTTTCGCCCTCCGTGGAACCCGCCACGGGAGGGGATGTGCACATTAATGGGACAGGGTTATCGCTCGGTATGATGAGCGCGGCTTAGGTGGGAACGACTGCGGTCCCCCACTGCCAGGGCTGATCCAGTGGACAGTCGGTGACGGAGATTGATTGGAGTGGGTGTGTTTGTGTGTGTGACTGATTGTGTTGAGTTGTATTGATAGTTGTTGTTGATATTGTCGTATCTTACCTCAGTGCTGACCTTGTGTGGTTGTCTTGTTTGTGTATGTGTCTGCCGTGATCCCTTATGGTGAGCAGTCTGTCTTAGCAGGTGTTGATATGGTTGATAGCTGAAGTTCGGGCAGGGACGAGTCTTCACGAGATCTGATAGTTATAGAGAGTAGTCTTTGAGTTGTATCTTTATATCATCAGTTGGTTTTAAATCACTTGTAAAGTAACATAATAGTTCTTTTATCGACATTTGATTATTACTTCATCGGGCAACCGAGATGGTAACACCCTTATATGCTAAGGAAGGCCTAGTTAAGGCTCCTCTGAATATGGGGGTGTTACAGTATTATTATTATTAGTCTTTAACGTCTGGCAACTGAGATGGTAACACCTTCTTTTACTTGGAAATACCTCGCTTAAAGGCTTCTAAATAAATGGGGGTGTTACAAAGTGGTATCCGAGTGAACGACCTTAAGGCCTAAAACAAATGAATCTAATGAACTTAGGATACGTCTAAATAAAATGAACACCGGGTATAAACTATTAGGAGCCCCCTTAGCTCGGGTTAGGGAGACGTCTTTAATTCGGGTTATGGCCTCTTAGTTTTGAACCTGGCACTTAGGTGATGATAAGGAGAGAGGGTAGATAGCGTGTATGTTTACATATGGGTATTTAACATGTTTGTGTATTGTTATGTGTATTTTGTATATAACCAGTTGTGCAGGTACAAATGAAACATGCTAAGTAAAATTTGGCCATAAGAGCTGGATGGTAAGTGTGCGTCGTGAATTGGCTAAAAAGGAAATTAGTATGTCATTGCCAAGTTCCCATGAAATATGCCAAGTAAAAAAAGCAAAGAAAGAGAGAAAATCATAATGCATTTGCATGATAACATGTATTAGTGACTATTGAATTGTTCAATTAACATGATCTGTGTATGGAGTTAGCACTGGACATGACGTGGCAAGCCCACATGGTGTGGTTGAGCTTGGGCTGTGAGTCCCTTGGTAACAGACCACTTGGTTTGAGTTTGAGACAACGTTGGCTGAGAGCCCTTGGGGCGTGTGACATATCTATTTTTATCAGCATCGTTGTTATATTTACTAGTCATGCAATTGTTATAGTTTCCACATGTTAGTCTTATTATTCATATGGTCATTTAGGTTTACTTGTGTGTTTAATGGTGTATGTTTATGTTTCTTTCCTGGAAATAGTTGACTAGCGGGTTAGTCCTTGAAGGGTGTCGGATGCTGGATGGGACTAGAACGATGACTACAGTTGTGTCTAGATCACCTAGTTATTCAGACATTCATTATTTTATAAACTAGGCTTAATTTTTATTCCGCTGCGAGTTTGTATTATGTAATACCCGTCCTTTTAGAGACCCTTTGACCAGTGTTGACTGACCTTGGGAGCGGGAATAGTTCTTAAAAGTGCGTGCCAAAACTATCTTAGGTTACGTGTTAGGAGTGGTACTCGATAGAGTAGAGGCTACTCGATCGAGTAGCGAGGTTAATCGATCGAGTAGGGGGTCACTCGATCGAGTATGTTGGGTACTCGATCGAGTATCGAGTTTTCAGCGAGGGTTTTTAATCGCGTTTTGTTAAATCCGCAATTAATTTCCGCCTCATTCTTCCCATCCATCAGTCGCCTCTTTCCCTTACCTTCACCACAAAAGCTCCATGGAAGCCCTTTGAAGGTCCGTGTGCCTTAGGAGAGCGTAGCTTGAGTCGGGTAGCGGTCTTTTGCCGGGTTTCTCCTTATAGGTATGTCATAATCATCATCACTATCCTCATCTTTGCAATTAGGGTTTGCTTGGTAGTAATAGATGATAGTGTTGTGCTTATAGGCTTTGCTTGGTTGCTGGTTATGGCATGTGTTGGCATGGATTGGTTGCAGTTGCTTAAAGGTAGGTTCGCCTTCAGTTTCTGTAGATGGTCTAGTGTGTCGGATGTTGTGGTTGTATTGTGGTTGTTGTATTTTATCGCATTCGTAGTGTGACGGTTCTGATTGCGATTGTGATTGTTTGTCTCTGGTTCTCGAGATGCGTTCTCGGCTGAGTGGAGTCACTTGCGGGAGTGGCTTCACGCCCTAGTTTAACCCTCCGTGGAACCTGCCACGGGAGGGGATGTGCACATTAATGGGACAGGGTTATCGCTCGGTATGATGAGCGGGGCTTAGGTGGGAACGGCTGCGGTCCCCCACTGGCAGGGCTGGTCCAAAGGGACGATCGGTGACGGAGATTGATTGGAGTGGGTGTGTTTGTGTGTGTGACTGATTGTGTTGAGTGGTATTGATAGTTGTTGTTGATATTGTCATATCTTATCTCAGTACTAACCTTGTGTGGTTGTCTTGTTTGTGTATGTGTCTGTAATACTACGGATTTTATTAAGCTAAGTACTCGACCGAGTAGAGCCTACTCGGCCGAGTAGTGCTAAGTGCATGTTATGTTTGGCTTCTGCCGAGGAATACTCGGCCGAGTATGATGAATACTCGACCGAGTAGAGGATACTCGGCCGAGTATGCTCTATACTCGACCGAGTATTCGGTTCGTCGAGTGTTATTTCAGCGGTTTGATGCGGGAGTAGTTAGGGGTTATTTATTCGATAAACAGTTTCTAAAACATCATTTTACAAAATCTAATCAAACGTACGACGCTCTAATCACTCCCAATCTCTCCTTTGTGTATGTATGGACAATCTTAGCAATCGCATTCAATCATTCATCCTTTCGTTGGTAAGTCTTTATTCCCATGATTGTTGGTGTTTAATTCTAGGGTTTGCCTTTAATCATGAATTGGGGGAAATGGGGTTTTGCAGTTAGTGATTGGAACTATGTGATTGTTGTTGTAGGTGACGATGTGGTATTTGTTATGCATTTGTATGGTTGATTGCAGCGTAAGCGGATTGCGAAAAGGTAGGGTTTCCCTACTCAGTTTACTGTTCTTTGTAAGACATGTTTGTTGTGATTTTTGTTATCTGTTGATCATCGGAGTATGGAGATTGTTGTGACGATGTTGGTGTGAGGGGATTGAGATGGCTGTGATGTCATGTGATTGTGATTGTGGTGGAGTCACTTACGGGAGTGGCTTCACACCCTAGTTCGCCCTCCGTGGAACCCGCCACGGGAGGGGATGTGCACATTAAGGGACAGGGATTGTTAGTCGCTCGTTGATGAGCCGGACTAGGTGGGGATGGGCTGCGGTCACCCATCGGCGGCGAGGATTACCTTTGCGATGGGTAATCGGCGGGGCTACACACTTCGGTGTGTAGTCGGTTACTGTGTGAGATCGATGGTCAACTGGTTGTCTTGTTGTTGTCTTATATTGATTGAGTAGAACTGACCCCGTGTTGTTGTTTTGTAAAACCTGCGGTGATCCATTCGGGGATGGTGAGCAGATTGTGACAGGTAATGCAGATGTTTAGCTATGGGACAGTCATGGGGAGTCATCACGTCAAGTCTAGCTTCCGTTGTTATGATTTTAGATGTCTTGGATTTCATTTGTATTGAGACATTGTACGTTTATTTTGAGTTGGTCTGAGATAATGTAATCTTTAACTTTTATACTTTAATAAATGTTGTTTGGAATTTGTAACTTTGATATACTAACCTCGGGAAACCGAGATGGTAATGGCCTTTCATGCTAGGGTAGTCCTTGGCAAGGTACCTTGGTATGAGGGGGTGTTACAAAGTGGTATCAGAGCCGACGATTCCGGCACCTAAAACTAATGAACTCAATGAACTTAGAGAGTCAAAATAAAATGAACCCGGGGAGAGTTGTTTGGAGCTACCGCAAAGACTTGGGAGACGTCCCGAAGTCGCACTATGGCCCTCACAATCTCAAGCCGGTCACCAAGGGGAATTTGTTGTGAGTCTTTTCGATGCGTGTGTGTGGCATGTGGAACTTGAATGGTTGAATCATGTGAAAGGAAGTGAGATGTGTGGAAACATGTGTAAGACATGGTGAAACTTGTTGAAACGGATTTGGTATGAAATATGTTGGCATGTTAAATGTTTATTATGTGGCTTTCAAAAGGGTAGTGATACATGCGTATATAATCATGATGATGTTAATGTTGGTGGTTGGTAGTAGCATGTGATTAAGGTCTTCCGTCTATGCATATGAATATTGTGTTTAATTTTGATGTGGGTATGGTAAACGCTCACCTACGTACTGGTTTTTAGAAGTATTGGGTCGTTATTATTTGTTTTATGCATGTTTAAGTTGTTTTGTTAAGGAATTTTGAGTTGTATACAAACCGATGTTTGGAAGGGTTGTCTTAAAACTGTCATAAGTCGAGTTTTAGAAATGATATTGCTGTGATTCCAAGTTGAGGTGATAGCTTGTCCACTTACGATTCTAACGATAGGTCACACGTCCAGATTGACCAAGTAACGAGTGAGATATGACTGTTTTACGAAAACTGGGCGGTCTTTGAGAATCTGCTGATACTCGACCGAGTAGTCCCTACTCGGCCGAGTATCTTTTATACTCGACCGAGTGTTTCATATTCGGCCGAGTAATCTCTCTGTGATAATACTGTTTAGCGTCTGGAGTCGTGAACTCGGCCGAGTAGTCTCATACTCGACCGAGTAAGGTCTACTCGGCCGAGTATTCCCAATACTCGACCGAGTAATCCTTCTGCGACAATTGAGTTTGCTTCTGGAGTCGAAACTCGACCGAGTAATATAGTTACTCGACCGAGTACCTTGTACTCGACCTAGTATGTTATGTACTCGACCGAGTACCTCTTTGGGCGGCCATTTTGAGTCGGTGGCTATATTCTTACTTTTGTTTTGAGTCGGTGGCTATGTTCTTACTTTTGTTTTGAGCCGGTGGCTATGTTTTTACATTGTTTTGAGTCGTAGGGTATATACACATGTATGTTTTGAGCCTTCACGCCTTCTTTTATATGTGAGACGGTCTTGATACGTAAGTTACCGGAAGTTATGACATGGAGAATGACGGCTTATGAGGGACATGTGTTGGGTAAGGAAGACATATGTTAATGTAGTTGTGAAGGATAGTGGAAAAAGAAAAGGGAAGAATGATGAGCTAGTCGAGGTAAAGAGCATGTTTTGTGAGATATGATGAGTGATATAGTCGTGTGTTGAGTAGTATAAAAGTAAGTGTATATGGGCAAGGGTGATGTAAGTGTAAAGAAGCATGAGAATGATAGATTGAGATAAGGGATACGAATAGTGGCATATTTGGATGTGTAAGGATTTATGGAGGAAGACAGTTAGGATAGAGTTGCTTAAGGATATATGTAATGGAAGGTTGTTGTAAGAAGATAGGAAAGAGAGGTATATAATGAACTTAAAGGAAGTTATGTCGTGATGTAGATTTGTAGATAGTGGCTAATTTAGGAAGTTGGAATATCAAGGGGTGAGCCTAGTGTGTAATTCTTTGGACAAACGGTATGAAGTGAATTTTGGTTTCTAGAAATGCGAAAAGGAGATACGACTAATTGAAGAGTAACTGTTAGTGCGTGGACTTGATGGTGACAAGGGTGAGTGTGAAGCAAGATGAGGGATGATAAATGCTAAGAAGAATGATAGGATATTGATATGAATTAATGGAATTAGAGTTGTGGAGCTATGGAAAATAAACAAATTACTACAGAGATAGGTAGAAAGAGAAAGGAGAAGAATTATTAACTGGTATTATTGAGTAAAAAGGTAGAAAGAAGGATGGAAGTAAGTTGAGAGAACGTTGACCGAAGCTAATGAGCATGAAAGTAGGAAATTATGAAATGTACGATGTCCCCACTAGAGGGTGTGAGTTAATGGTTATATAGGAGAGCAGGACGACGTGTTAGCCGTGAGTTTCGAGGTATTAAGGGAAATAGGAAGCTTGTGAAGTGTTGCAAGATCTGAGATTTTGGTGGAGAGTTAGGTAGCGATATGATAAAGGATGGAATTGGAAATAATGTTGAGGTGATTTTGTTGATATATTTGATGTTCGTTGTTTGGGATGATAACTAAAGGGAGGAAACGGATTGTTATATTAAGAAGTGATAGTAAGAGAGTAGTCACATGAAAGATGTTGGTGTCATAGTATTGTCACTAGTGGTTGAGGACGATGTTATTTTAGGGAAGTTAGTTGTTCTAATGAGGTTGATTTTGTGGAGGTGATTAATGTTTGGTTGTGAGGGAGTTTAAGGTATGGATATATGAGGTGTTCGGCTGATAGTTGGGTACATATGATATGGCTACGTTCATCGGGTGGTGATAATTGTGTGTAAGAGAAGATATGTTATGAAGGGCACCGAGTTAAGTCCGGAAAAGAGATATTCATTGTTAATTGGTAACTTACGTGATCAGGATTAACTAGTTGGATGTGATTATGGGTCTAAGATGTATATAAATGTTTGTGTGAGGTTGTGATCTCACGAGAAGCGGTATGGTGTGATAGTTATAATGTTGTTATCTG
The DNA here is from genome assembly GCF_048544455.1 of Silene latifolia. Classification (NCBI taxonomy): domain Eukaryota; kingdom Viridiplantae; phylum Streptophyta; class Magnoliopsida; order Caryophyllales; family Caryophyllaceae; genus Silene; species Silene latifolia. The sequence continues at coordinate 122,813,415 of NC_133528.1, read as the reverse complement.
AATGTTCGGTAATATATGTTGGATATGGTAACTTAATGGAATGATGATCAAAAGTGATAGTTTGGGTGGTCTGACATAACTGGTTATACTTGCATGTGTATTCATAATATATGTTTATTCCATGAAAAAGTATGGATGGTATGCATGAGATTCTTGTCTATTTATTTCGTATGATATATGGTGTTGTGATCTAGTAAAGCGATCTTGAGTAAGTTTTTCTTGTCCGAGATGTTATACTGAGTCGGTGTTTATGGGATTGTGTATGTTGTGATGTCTATCGGTGTAGTTGTGGTGCCTCGGGTGGTGATCCGGGCACGGTACTTAATGTTGTGCTGCGGGTATTTTCGCACTGCGGTGCGGCTGTTGGTGGCGGTGTTGTGATGCCGTCACCGGTTGTGGTGGAGTAGGTGAGATGATTATGATACGAGTTTTCGAAAGTGCATAGAAGTTAAACATAGATTGTTGTTTTGTTTGCTGTTGTTCCTTGTGAGTTTTGGTTGAACATAAAGACTGTTGTTTTGTTTGTTGATGTTTCTTACCAGTTTCAGTTTGGGAATGAGAGTAGAGTATGATATGAAAGAGAGTTGTATATGTTTTCGTTGTTGTCATGGTATAGTGATATTCTGTTGATGGGACACTGTTGTGAGAAGTTGTTACAGTAATGTTGATCTTGTTTTAAGATGAGGCATCGGTAGTCATAGTCATGGCAAGTGATTCGTGGAATATGTGTTGTAATGATCTGAAAGCGGCAGGTGGTTCATAACCTTTTGTTGAGATAGTGAGTGTAGGATATTGGGAATTGATGTCATGTTAAGTTATGTATGAGTTTTGCGGTAATGAAAGAAAAGAACTTGAGGATCTAGTGTGAGTGTACGTAACAAGTGTGGAGTGTGAGTTATGCTTTTGGTGATATGAGTTTTATATAGTTTATATAGAGAGGTGTGTCATGTTGCGGTAATGTGGAAGATTTGAAGTTTTGGGTTAAATTAAAGATTTTGAGGTATAGGTTAGGGAGTGTGACGAGTGAATTGAAGGATGAGAGTTGTTTAAGTAAGAGAGCCTAAGATATATGTATGGCGACTGTTCAGATTATAAGTGGTCATCTTTGACATGCGGTGGTGATGGGGATAATGAGAAAATATAGCTAGAATTTAGTATTAATGAGTTACGAGGACGTAACATTTATCTTAAGAGGAGTAGGATGCGATAAAAGAGATTTTGATGGTTGTGCATATGGTAGTATAATTGGAAGTAGAGTGTTGGTGTAGCATAAAAGACGGATATTTGTTTTGATTTTATTAAAGGTCATGACCGTGCTTGTAGTAGTTCGATGTTTAGGAACGAGAGAATATTTCAATAGTGTTGACAGTTGAATGATGATGATTATGAGTCCGATAGTTTTGACAGTTGGAAGATGATGTTTATGGGTTTGAGTAAACTTCGAGGACGAAGTTCGTTTTAAGGATGGTAGAATGTAACATTCCGTTTTGACGGTTGATCTTCTTTTGTGGATTGAGTGCTATTGAGTGTTATGGAAGTGAGACAAGGTTGGCAACATTATATTGTGGTTATTTGGTAATGTTATGGAGTCAGTATTGGGAGCCTATGCTATAGTTGAGACGATATCCTGAGCCATGTTGTGGAAGGAAGAGTGGTTTGTGGAGTTAGTGTTAAATGTCCACGTTTTATAGGTTGGGTTGGAACTTCGGGGACGAAGTTCTTTTAAGGGGGGAAGATTGTAATACTACGGATTTTATTAAGCTAAGTACTCGACCGAGTAGAGCCTACTCGGCCGAGTAGTGCTAAGTGCATGTTATGTTTGGCTTCTGAGGAATACTCGGCCGAGTATGATGAATACTCGACCGAGTAGAGGATACTCGGCCGAGTATGCTCTATACTCGACCGAGTATTCGGTTCGTCGAGTGTTATTTCAGCGGTTTGATGCGGGAGTAGTTAGGGGTTATTTATTCGATAAACAGTTTCTAAAACATCATTTTACAAAATCTAATCAAACGTACGACGCTCTAATCACTCCCAATCTCTCCTTTGTGTATGTATGGACAATCTTAGCAATCGCATTCAATCATTCATCCTTTCGTTGGTAAGTCTTTATTCCCATGATTGTTGGTGTTTAATTCTAGGGTTTGCCTTTAATCATGAATTGGGGGAAATGGGGTTTTGCAGTTAGTGATTGGAACTATGTGATTGTTGTTGTAGGTGACGATGTGGTATTTGTTATGCATTTGTATGGTTGATTGCAGCGTAAGCGGATTGCGAAAAGGTAGGGTTTCCCCTACTCGGTTCTATTTCTTTGTAAGACATGTTTGTTGTGATTTTTGTTATCTGTTGATCATCGGAGTATGGAGATTGTTGTGACGATGTTGGTGTGAGGGGATTGAGATGGCTGTGATGTCATGTGATTGTGATTGTGGTGGAGTCACTTGCGGGAGTGGCTTCACACCCTAGTTCGCCCTCCGTGGAACCCGCCACGGGAGGGGATGTGCACATTAAGGGACAGGGATTGTTAGTCGCTCGTTGATGAGCCGGACTAGGTGGGGATGGGTCTGCGGTCACCCATCAAGCGAGGATTACCTGTTGCGATGGGTAATCTGGCAGGGCTACACACTTCGGTGTGTAGTCGGTTACTGTGTGAGATCGATGGTCAGCTGGTTGTCTTGTTGTTGTCTTATATTGATTGAGTAGAACTGACCCCGTGTTGTTGTTTTGTAAAACCTGCGGTGATCCATTCGGGGATGGTGAGCAGATTGTGACAGGTAATGCAGATGTTTAGCTATGGGACAGTCATGGGGAGTCATCACGTCAAGTCTAGCTTCCGTTGTTATGAGTTTAGATGTCTTGGATTTCATTTGTATTGAGACATTGTACGTTTATTTTGAGTTGGTCTGAGATAATGTAATCTTTAACTTTTATACTTTAATAAATGTTGTTTGGAATTTGTAACTTTGATATACTAACCTCGGGAAACCGAGATGGTAACAGCCTTTCATGCTAGGGTAGTCCTTGGCAAGGTACCTTGGTATGAGGGGGTGTTACAGTGTCTGCCGTGATCCCTTATGGTGAGCAGTCTGTCTTAGCAGGTGTTGATATGGTTGATAGCTGGAGTTCGGGCAGGGATGAGTCTTCACGAGATTTGATAGTTATAGCGAGTAGTCTTTGAGTTGTATCTTTATATCATCAGTTGGTTTTAAATCACTTGTAAAGTAACATAATAGCTCTTTTATCGACATTTGATTATTACTTCCTCGGGCAACCGAGATGGTAACGCCTTTATATGCTAAGGAAGGCCTAGTTAAGGCTCCTCTGAATATGGGGGTGTTACAAAGTGGTATCAGAGCGACGATTTTGGAACCTGTAATAAATGAACTTAATGAATGTAGTGAGTCTAATAAAATGAACCTGGTGTATGTATAATGGGAGCCCCGCTGATGCTAGATTTTGGGTGAGTAGGCGCCCTCATTTCAAAGTCTTGGCCCCATGATACTTAAGCCAGTCACATGGTACGGGAATGTGGAGTCCGTGTGTCTATGTGTGATGTGTATGTTAATTGTGCCGGAGCTACCTCTGGTTAAGTCTTTTAAGGGGGGTGTGATAGTGGTATTTGGGCCGTGTATAGTAATCTTTGGTGGAATTAGTAAAGTTTTTGGCGTGATTAGTGAGCTTATACGATGGTTATGAGATACGTAATAAAGGTTTACGTGATTGAGATGCGTGAAAATGTGGAAGTGTATGTCGTGACTTGAAGAGTGAACATGTTGGTGTTTGCTATAAGTGATGATGACGGTAGTCATATACGAGTTTATAAACCCTACCGGGATTACGATGATGATAATTATGGAATTGTTGAGTTATAATATGAAACATAGCTTATAATAATGCGCATATGCCTTATTTATTAGTTGAAATTTTCCGTTGCGTAATAATTGATTTGTGTAAAATGATTTACTTATGATTGAATGTGGAACATGATAGATTAATTTGTTATGAAGAATATGCAATTATATGTTATATGAAAGGATGAACTAATGCTAATTTACATGTTTTAAATCGAATGAACACAAATTTGGTAGTAACGTATAAAGTAAGTTAAGTGTAATATGATGACGTGATTATGTTTATGGAAGATTCGGTAGCAGGTAACCCGAGTTGGGTAACTTGAGTAGCGTAATGTGACATACACCTTATTAGTTGAGACGATATGTTATGCTTGAACAATTGTGGTAAGGCGTGAACAAGTGTGATAATTAGTGTCGAGTTCCGAACTTAGTTTGGAATCGACACGCGATGTTGTTTTTGCAGGAATCTTCGATTTATTTCGTATTTATGGCCGAGTACTTAACTATACTTGACCGAGTGCGAGTGCTTACTAGGCAGAGCAGACCTCACTTGATCTAGTTAGGAAGCTATGACGTCGGGATGTGAAAATTTTCTGCAGATACTCGACGAAATAGCTCCTACTCGATCAAGTAGGGTGGTACTCGATCGAGTACCCTAGACACTCGATCGAGTAGGTTACTGTACAGTGAATCCTACGGGTTTCTTAAAACCCCTATTCTTTCTAATCCTTCTCATTCTTCTCCTATATTTCGAGCCCTAAGCTTGTTTCCTCTCAAAATCCTCAAAATCTCTCATATCTTGCGTTGGTAGTGGTTAATTTGGGGTTATTTTCTTTGTTTAATTTCGTTCCTTTACTTTACTACTTGATCAAGGTATGATTTATACCCTATTTACATGTTTTTATGCTTTAAACTTGTTGAGGATGATTATATAACCTGAAAATTTAGATTCATATGACCAATTTGTTGCTTTTAATTGTTGAAATATGATTCACATGTCCTCTCTTCTTGATTGTTGATGATTAATTGCTGTAATATAGACTAGAAATTTGCAATTTGGGGGCCAAAATTTCTAGGGTTACAAAAATCAAAATCGATTTTGGGTGTTTTACATTGATTAGATGATGAAATTGAGTACGATACCTTGTATATAACATGTTGAAGGTTGAATTTTGATGACTTTTACCTTAAAAAGTTGCCTTAAAACTCCGTCTAAAAAGTGCCTCAAATGGAAATTCGTGATTTATATGTGGAATTTGGTGTTGTATATAACTGTTTAAATAAAGGTTGAACTTCAATATGATAGTAGTGGTGTTGATTCATGAAGAATATGTCAAAATAATTACAGCTGTAGAGACCGTCTGACAAGTTTAACTGAGTTATTTGTTTCTAATATTGAAGATGATGATAATATGTCCTGAGTTACTTTGCCATGAGTATGTACAAATGTCTCACATGTTATTAGGTATGCGTAGAGAGTAACAATTGAATTGTGCTAGGATGTTAGGATTGGTCAGGAAAGATGTGTTTAACATGCTGAACCTTTCACAATTGTTGGATATAAGTTGCTATAATCTGAGTCTGCATATCAAATTGGGAATCCATTGGTGAATGTGTGTACCTAGCTGAATATTCAAGGTTTAATGTAATGATTTAAGTACTTCACGTGGCGACCTTGTTGGTGAATTTGTGTACTTAACTGAGTATGTAAAGTCCGAATTACGTGAAGTATATGTTTACATGTTTATACAAGTTTGTTTAAATCATATGCCGAAACAGATGCCGAGACCGAACGTAGGGACCCGTCAGAGTAAACGGGGGAGGGTTACACAGCCTGAGACTGGGGAGGGGAGTGGACCCGTGGTACCTGCAGTTCCGGAATACCCTTCTGTTGTGTTTGTAGATTTCAAACAGATAGAGCGTTTTGTAGATTTGCAAAAACGCAAGATGAGACCAACGAGGTGTATAGATACTACACTTTTGGAGGAGTTGGGAATAGAGACGGATGTCCGTCACATATTCGAGACTTTTGGTTTTACGGGTTTGTACAGGCTGAGGAAACACTCTTATCCTTTTCTTACCTTGGAGTTTATGAGCTCCTTTAGTTATGACCTAGCTACCCAGACCGTTGAGTTTCGGTTGATGAACACCAGTTTCCTGTTGACTATGGATCTGTTTGCGTCTGATCTTGGGTTGGCCAAGCCTCCCAAGGATTCTATCACTGATATTCCTGCTGAGTGCGGTTTCTGCCGCCTAATGCCTTGCTTGACCGGAAAGCTAGCTCCCACCTCAAGCAACATGCTGATTAATGATGTTCAGCATGTTACCTTGAGGGTCTTTCTCCGTTCTCTTTCAAACCTCCTTTATGACAGAAAAGATATCAGTAAACTGAATAATCATGAGGTGCTGCTTCTGATGTCTTACCTCAACCCGGAGCGGGCCAGGAAAGTGGTCTTTAATGCTCCTTCCATCGTATGTGCTGCCCTTGCCTTGATGGCTACTGCTTCTTCCCGGTACTTGAGATGTGGCGCTATCGCCACTCGGTTATCTGAAAAGCTAACCTCCTTTGAGGCTTCTTCAGAGTATGTGCCTTTATCTACCCTAGTGCCGACTATGGACCGTGACTACTATCTCGACCTGAAATGGTTGAGAACTTTGGCTGACGGTAGCCTTGCCTGGAGGGTGTGGGGCATGAGTTGGATGAAGATTCCAGCTCCTGAGCACCTTCCACTGACGGAGCCTTTGGAGCCGGCGGTTGTGGCTGTGGACTCTGATGATGATGAGGAGGAGGAGGAGGATGCTGATAGACCCCTCCAGCTGCAGACCTACCTCATCCACGACACGATTCTCGAGGTGATGCCAGAGCCGACGAAGGGCGAGAACGCGACGGTTGTGGTGGTGGAGAGACTCAGGTTGGGGAGAGGACCCCGTCGAGTGAGGGAGAGGGCCTCAGAGACTAGGCCACAGCCGGTAGGACCTCAGCAGCAGCAGCGCCCTTTGCCATGCTACCCTTACCTTGACACCCCGGAGACGCGATCCAGCTACTTAGCAAAGAGAGTGTCATTTACCTTGACACTCAGGAACATGCACGAGATGGCGTACATCAGGGGATAGGGACCGAGGGACCGCATCCGGTTTAGTGGAGTGGAGTTGGGGACTATACCGGGGTTTTCCACTCCTACGGGGTGGATCGGGCCGACGTGGGGACACCTCGGTCCTTTGCCTACGGTGGCTTGACCCCATGGTACGTGAGTCCAGGAGCCGGGGCAGGAGTTGATGCGGGCATTGGTTCATCAGGAGCGGGTACGTCTGGAGGCGGTGGTGGTGATGATGAGGTGATGGTTGATCAGCAGCGGCAGCAGGAGGAGTGATGCTCCTTGTTTTTATCCTTTTTTATGGTCGTTGGTAGTAGGTGTTGGTAGTATGGTTAGATTTTGGTAGTTGTTTTCGTCGAAACTTTGGTTATGGATTTGTATTGTTGGCCATAAGGCCGGATTTATTACTTAACATTGTTGCAGGATTGATCTTGGAGGTCGGAAAATCATCCCGACTCAAGTTCCGTGACGACTATGCATACATATGTTAGTTATGACAGGTTTTAATAAGGCACCTTGGCCTGTAGGTACTCGACAGAGTACCCCGTACTCTATCGAGTAGCTGCAGGACGGAAAGAATTAAAGCATTCTGATCTCTGGGCTACTCGATCGAGTAGCCAAGACACTCGATCGAGTAGCATGGCACTCGATCGAGTACCACTACATACTCGATCGAGTAGCACTGTTACAGGAAGTTTTCGAAAATTAGAAGTGTGCAAATCTTTTATAATTGCAAGTTTTATGTTTAACTTGGTTGTTAGTGCTTAGTAACATCTTTGAACCGTTAATTTCATATGTTGGAAGTCGTGCTTGAGTTTTATATGCAGATTTGTCACAATTAGTGACGCGGTGATAGTTTCTTGTTACTTAAATGTTGCATCCGCCCTATTACTATCTAATTATCGGAGTTACATCTTCTCATACATTTGTGCATACCATATTAACATGCTTTATCGACGGTGGCTAGTTATTCCGGTGGTTTGTGTATAATGTCCAAAACAAATAATATGGTTTTATTTTATGTTATGTTGCAAGTAATAGGTAATATGTGTTGTAATTTTTGGTGGTGAACTTCGGGGACGAAGTTCCTTTTTAGAGGGGAAGAGTAATGTCGCAAAGTAAAAAGGCTGATTTCGAAATTGTGTTTTTGTTTGTTTATAATGTTTTGTTGTTTAATTACAAAATTTTCTAGTATTTTGATAACATTGCTCATACGAAGTGTAAGTGGTTACTTTAGTTCATTAAAGTGAATGTGATGGTATGTTTTAAAGGACGGTCATGAAGAGATAGTTATGGTGCAATGGATCGTAATTGAATCGCGTGGTTAAGTAACATGGTGGTATTAGTTGTACAACATGAAGTTGATATGAGACATGTTTCGAGTTGATAGTTGTTATCATATGATGAGTGATCGTTGTTCGTGCTTCGCATTACGAGGTTGATGTTTTATATAACATATAGAGTAACAGTTGATGATGATAATGTGTGTATGATAGGAGTAAGAGTCGTTACGAATAGAGCGTTAGATAGTGATGATGATGACATGGGGGATGGTATTTCCGGGGAGTAATAACTTAAGTAGGAAGGGTGGTGAGGTCGTGTTGTCCCGTGTCTTGTGTGGGGAGATATGTGAGTTGAACTTCGGGGACGAAGTTCTTTTAAGGGGGGAAGACTGTAATACCCGTTCTTTTAGAGACCCTTTGACCAGTGTTGACTGACCTTGGGAGCGGGAATAGTTCTTAGAAGTGCGTGCCAAAACTATCTTGGGTTACGTGTTAGGAGTGGTACTCGATAGAGTAGAGGCTACTCGATCGAGTAGCGAGGTTACTCGATCGAGTAGGGGGGTCACTCGATCGAGTATGTTGGGTACTCGATCGAGTATGTTGGGTACTCGATCGAGTATCGAGTTTTCAGCGAGGGTTTTTAATCGCGTTTTGTTAAATCCGCAATTCATTTCCGCCTCATTCTTCCCATCCATCAGTCGCCTCTTTCCCTTCCCTTCACCACAAAACCTCCATGGAAGCCCTTTGAAGGTCCGTGTGCCTTAGGAGAGCGTAGCTTGAGTCGGGTAGCGGTCTTTTGCCGGATTTCTCCTTATAGGTATGTCATAATCATCACCACTATCCTCATCTTTGCAATTAGGGTTTGCTTGGTAGTAATAGATGATCGTGTTGTGCTTATAGGCTTTGCTTGGTTGCTGGTTATGACAAGTGTTGGCATGGATTGGTTGCAGTTGCTTAAAGGTAGGTTCGCCTACTCAGTTTCTGTAGATGGTCTAGTGTGTCGGATGTTGTGGTTGTATTTTATCGCATTCGTAGTGTGACGGTTCTGATTGCGATTGTGATTGTTTGTCTCTGGTTCTCGAGATGCGTTCTCGGCTGAGTGGAGTCACTTGCGGGAGTGGCTTCACGCCCTAGTTTCGCCCTCCGTGGAACCCGCCACGGGAGGGGATGTGCACATTAATGGGACAGGGTTATCGCTCGGTATGATGAGTGGGGCTTAGGTGGGAACTGCTGCGGTCCCCCACTGGCAGGACTGGTCCAGTGGACAGTCGGTGACGGAGATTGATTGGAGTGGGTGTGTTTGTGTGTGTGACTGATTGTGTTGAGTTGTATTGATAGTTGTTGTTGATATTGTCGTATCTTATCTCAGTACTGACCTTGTGTGGTTGTCTTGTTTGTGTATGTGTCTGTCGTGATCCCTTATGGTGAGCAGTCTGTCTTAGCAGGTGTTGATATGGTTGATAGCCGGAGTTCGGGCAGGGATGAATCTTTACGAGATCTGATAGTTATAGCGAGTAGTCTTTGAGTTGTATCTTTATATCATCAGTTGGTTTTAAATCACTTGTAAAGTAACATAATAGTTCTTTTATCGACATTTGATTATTAATTCATCGGGCAACCGAGATGGTAACACCCTTATATGCTAAGGAAGGCCTAGTTAAGGCTCCTCTGGATATGGGGGTGTTACAGTATTATTATTATTAGTCTTTAACGTCTGGCAAGTGAGATGGTAACACCTTCTTTTACTTGGAAATACCTCGCTTAAAGGCTTCTAAATAAATGGGGGTGTTACAAAGTGGTATCCGAGTGAACGACCTTAAGGCCTAAAACAAATGAATCCAATGAACTTAGGATACGTCTAAATAAAATGAACACCGGGTATAAACTATTAGGAGCCCCCTTAGCTCGGGTTAGGGAGACGTCTTTAATTCGGGTTATGGCCTCTTAGTTTTTAACCTGGCACTTAGGTGATGATAAGGAGAGAGGGTAGATAGCGTGTATGTTTACATATGGGTATTTAACATGTTTGTGTATTGTTATGTGTATTTTGTATATAACCAGTTGTGCAGGTACAAATGAAACATGCTAAGTAAAATTTGGCCATAAGAGCTGGATGGTAAGTGTGCGTCGTGAATTGGCTAAAAAGGAAATTAGTATGTCATTGCCAAGTTCCCATGAAATATGCCAAGTAAAAAAAACAAAGAAAGAGAGAAAATCATAATGCATTTGCATGATAACATGTATTAGTGACTATTGAATTGTTCAATTAACATGATCTGTGTGCAAGTGAGTATATGAATTCTTTTATATGCAGTACTGTGACTATAACATGCGGAATGTATGCCCTAAGCCAAGTAGTAAGTTTAGGGTATGCCAAAATGAATCTTAGAGTGGTTAGAAGTACAGGAGGACTGAATTTAGGGCTCAAAAGGGGCTGATGTCGTGCGAAAATTTACCTCAGACGGGGTGAAATAAACCCGACTGAGTAATTTATTATTGATGTAGGGATTTATTCTTCCTATTTCTACTTATGTTTTCAATTAGTAGTATTATTTACATATTATATTTACTCCAATAAGCAAATGCTTACTTCGTATCTCATAAATCTTATTTATTCTTAATAGAATTTCATAATGCCTCCAAAGAAATCAATACCTACCAGGCTACCACAATGACTCAAGGGGATATTGACCGACTTATAGCGACAAATGAAGCCTTGACTGCTGCGTTAAAGGCAAAGATTGCTACATAAGACCCTGTCAAGATGAGTGTAGTAATTGCGAGGCACAATCCAACAAAGTATGATGGTCTGGGTAAAATGCCATCACTACTCAAAGACTGGTGTAGCGAGTTTGACAACCTATTTGACAACATATTTGATCTAATTAGTTGCCCTGCGTAGATGCAAGTGGATCAAGCTGCGTTCTACTTAAAAGGAAAAGCTAGGTTGTGGTGGATTCGAAGTAAGGAGACCATAAGAGAAGTTGCTGCTAATAATAACAGTCCGTACATGAAGTCGAAGTGATTTAAGAAGATTCTGTGAGCTACTTTTGTTCCAGAACATATCAGAAGTAAGATGAGTGAAGAGTTCGATTCTTTCAAGATGACAAATGATATGACGGTAGAGACTTATCGTAGTCGATTACTGGAGCTGTCAGAGTATGTAGCAGATCTGAACTTTAGTGAGGAAATTTTGGCGATAGATGTTTGAGAAGGAGTTGACTACAAATATAAAGAAGAGACTAGTAGCTGGTGAGCCAACCACTATAGAAGAGGTTTACTAGCGAGCTAGTCATGCTGAGAAGATAGCTGACATGTTAAAATAGGAGAGGAAAGCAAAAGGAGAGATGATGAAAGCTGAGAGAGTGAGTGAAGGTGCTGGAGGAAGTAAGAAACAGAATCCGTTCCGGGCCTACTTCTCTAATGGGTTAGGAAATGGCGGGATGGCAGTTATAGAGGGAGTAACCGTGGTTATGGCACTCCAGTGAAGCATACTTGTTTCAGTTGTAGTAAATTCGGGCGCAAGGCAGTTGCGTGCAGGCCTACAACAGAAATGGTAATAATGGAGGAGGCTATAGGAATGGATATCAAAGAGGGTACTGTACACCGGCACCCAATTCTAAAGGAAATCGCTATTTAGGGCAATAGAACAACTAGAGGGGATGCTACAATCAATATTTTAACCAAAACCGCTCCAATGGTAATGGGAATGGAACTTATCAGAGGTCTAATAATGGCGGGCAGCAGCAAAGCGCGGCCAAGACAGTGGTGGGCTCTGCCACTACAATGTAGGGGGGGTTAAATCTTCTGGGAAATTATTTATGATCGAAATAGAGGTTGCAGAGAATGATGTGGATGAGGGCTCGGGTATTTTTATCGTTAATTCTAAGCGTACTTATGTCTTGTTTGATTCGGGAGCTACCAATTCATTTATTTCAAGTATTCATGCTAAAACCTTAGACTTGGGTAGTTTTGACCTTATTAAAGATGATGTAAACATACCTTCTGGGGAGTCAGTTAAGTGTGAAAAGTTATATAAATGGATGACCATTTTAATCGGGGAGGTTTCATTTCATATGGATTTAATTGAATTTCCTTTGGGTGATTTTGGGAATGGACTGGCTGGGGATAAATAAAGCCTTTATTGATTGTCATAAAAAGAAAGTGTCTTTAAGGGGACCAAAGGGTTTAAGAGTCTCTTATAAGAGATTTTTGGTTAAACCTAAAGTAAAATTAATATCAACAGTCACCTTAAAGTCTTGTTTGAGGAAGGGAGGACAACTATTTCAGTGTCACGTGGTGGACACGCGAGCCGAGGAGAAGGGTGTTAAGGATATTGACGTGGTGTGTGATTTTCAAGATGTTTTTCTGGATGAGATTCTTGGGTTACTACCTCAAAAGGATGTGGATTTTAGTATTGAATTAAAACCTTGGACGTGACCTATTTCTAAATCACCTTATAGGATGGGAGCTAAGGAACTGGAGGAATTGAAGAAACAGTTGGAGGAGTTACTAGACAAGGGTTATATAAGACCTAGTGTATCACCTAGGGGAGCACCAGTGTGGCAGTGTTATTTGTCAAAAAGAAAGATGGGAGTATGCGTTTATGCATTGATTATAAGGAGTTGAACAATGTGACCATAAAGAATAGATACCGTTTACCTCCGATTGGTGACTTATTTGACCAATTGAGTGATGCTGGGGTCTTTTCTAAGATTGATTTGAGGTCGGGGTACTATAAATTGGGAGTTAAAGGTGAAGATATTTCTAAGACCGCATTTAGGACTAGATATGGACACTATAAATTTATTTTTATGCTATTAGGGTTGACTAATGCACCGACAGTCTTTATGGACTTGATGAATCGAGTGTTTAGTCCCTATTTGAATCAGTTCATAGTAGTCTTTATCAATGATATCCTACTGTATTCTAAGGATATGGACGAGCATGAGAAGCATTTGAGAATAGTATTGCATACCTTGAGTGATAATGGTTTATATGCTAAGCTGAGTAAGTGTGAATTTTGGCTGGAGAAGGTTGCCATTTTGGGGCATATGGTGTCTAAAAAGGGAGTGTCAGTGGATTAGGCTGAGATTGAGGCAGTAGCTATGTAGGAGAGACCGAAGAATGTGGGGCATATTAGAAGTTTTTTGGGGTTGGCTGGCTACTATAGGATATTTGTGAAGGATTTCTCTAAAATAGCTAAGCCTTTGACTGCGTTAATAAGGAAAGAGAACAGGTTTAAGTGGGATAAGAGCTGTGAGATGGCTTTCCTAACATTAAAGGAGCGCTTGACTACAGCTCCGATTATAGCTTTACCTGAAGGGAGGGAATATTTTGAAGTGTATACTGATGCTTCGAAGAATGGGCTACGATGTGTGTTGATGCAAAGGGGAAAGGTGACAGCTTATGCTTCGAGGCAGTTGAAACCGTATGAAGATAATTACCCTACTTATGATTTGGAGTTAGGAGATGTGGTGTTTGCTTTTAAATTATGGAGACATTATTTGTATGGGGCTACTTTCTAGATATTTTCTGATCATAAGAGCCTTAAGTACATTTATACCCAAAAGGAGCTTAATATAAGTCAGAGGAGGTGGATTGAACTGATTGGAGACTATGACATGGAGATAATTTATCATGAAGGGAAAGCGAACGTTGTGGCAGATGCTTTAAGTAGAAAGTATGTGCATTATTTGTGTACAACTATGTCCAGGATGAGATTGGAAGGTGAGGTGGAAAAGATAGGAATTTATGTGATAAGAAAAAGAGGGGTTTGATTGGGGATTTAACGATTAAACCTGAGTTATATTCTGAAATTCGGGAAAAACAGCAATTTGATTCAAGGATGGCGAAATGGTGGGCCCTTTCTACAAGTTGGGAACTCACGTGGTTCACTATCCATGCCAATAGGAGTCTACGATTTGAAGACCGCAAGGGAAGGTGAAACCTTTATATGTACCTGAATGGAAGTGAGAAAGTATTTCTATGGACTTTATAGTGGGATTGCCTCGGACTCAAAAGGGGATTAATATGATTTGGGTGATTATAGACCGACTGACTAAGTCAGCTCACTTCATTCCAATGAAGGATACATGGATTAAGGCATAGTTAGTTAAAGCTTAAAGGAGGAATGTTGTCAAATTGCATGGAATACCTAAGGATATTGTATCTGATTGTGATTCAAGGTTTATATCAAAGTTTTGGCAAGAATTGCAGGAGTTTATGGGTACTACCTTAAAGATGAGTAAAACATTTCATCCGACTGCTGATGGGCAGACAGAGCGAACGATTCAGACTTTGGCAGACATGATTAGGGTTTGTGTGATGTAGTTTGGGGTTCATGGAAAGAAAAGTTGGATTTGATTGAATTTTCTTATAATTATAGTTACCATTCTAGTATTGGCATGACATAGACAGGAAATTTATACAGATCTGAAGAGGAGTTCCATTGAGTTCGCGGTTGGTGATAAGGTGTTACTTAAAGTGTCACCAATGAGGGGAGTTATGAGATTTGGGAAGCGTGGGAAGCTAAGTCAGAAGTTTGTGGGACCGTATGATATTCTGGATAGAGTTGGGGAAGTAGCGTACTGTCTAGCGTTACCACCAGCTCTAGCACGAGTCCATAATGTGTTTCATGTGTTGCAGCTGAATAAATATGTAAGTGATCCGTCACATGTGCTGGGAATTGAAAATATTGAGCTTGATGAGCAGCTGACCTATAAAGAATTTCCTAAGGAGATTTTGGACAATAAAGTTCGCAAGACTAGGAATGGTGGAATGTCTTTAGTGAAAGTGCTATGGTCTAATCATAACGTGGAGGAAGCTACATGGGAGACAGAAGTCTCTATGCACGAGAAGTACCCTCACCTTTTTCCATAGGTATGTATATGGTTACGGGGACGTAACCATCTCTTTAAGAGGGTGGAATGTAAAACACCACTTAATTCAGTAATTTCATGTTAATTTGAGTGGGTTATCTTGTGATAAGGCTAAAGTCATATCACCTTAATCAAAGTAAACCTAAATTACTACTAACAAGATAGCTAGCGGTAAGTCAAGGTCGAATCCACAGGGAGGCGGTGATTATCTAGTTTGTTGATGTTTAGAGTGTCTTAAGGTAACCAATTGTGGGGGGTTGTTGATTTGATTTCTAACAGCTAATAACAATGTAAAATAAGGATGGATAACAATAACATTAATCAGCCTAAGGATTTGGGTTCACTAGGCAGTCATACGGGGTGTGATTTAATTCATTGATATAGCTAATTATGTTACTTAAGGTTATATGATCGATCGATTCAATATTCCTTTAGATCTAATTTAACATGCAATCGCTATCATTAAATTATCTATATTCAGTTATTATGGCCTATATTGATTCTAACCCAATCGGTGAAAGTCTGAATTCGCTATACTAGTCAATTAACCCTAGCCAGTAATTAATTTACTACATGAATTGAAGAACAATAACATGAACAACAACAAATAAGAAATATTAACTATCAATTCATTAGTTCAATCCCCTTCTAACAACCTAGATCCCCTTTCGCCCTAGATAAAACATTTAGCTACTCATATTAAAGGGAAGAACAACAACAATAATAACGGAAAACATGATGAACAATAATAAAGATGAACAAGTAATTGAACTAATAATTATTGAAAGATTAGAACAATACCCTGAAATAGCAATGTTTAGATCCGAAAGGAAGAACAGTGAATATAAACTAAAACTAAGTATTTGAGAGAGTTTTCTAAGGTAGCTATACTAAACTACGGAAATAAAAGCGTAATTAACCTAGGATAGGAGTTTAGGTATTTATAATAATACATAACCGACTTAAGGAATTTGCGGAAAAATGTGGAAAGTGGAAGGTTTCTCGATCGAGCCTATGTGCGCTCGATCGAGTCACCACTTCCTCGATCGAGCCTGGTCTTACTCGATCGAGGCAGCAAAGTTCACGAACCCCAACTCTCGACATTGCAAATTTGAATTGATTAGGTTGGTTCCTCGATCGAGCCTCACTGTACTCGATCGAGGAACCAAGTTCCTGCTTCACGGACAGAACTTTAAACGGCCGCCATTTCTTCGTTACTTGTCAGAAACAAGCGATTTTCATGGCTTGGAAAGTTAAGAAGATAAGATTTCATCTCCAGCTAGAATCTCTTGAAAATCAGTTGTAGAACTCGAGACACGGCTCTTCAAACTAGGCACTAGTAATAAGAAGCTCTTTTCTTCGTGTTTTCTTCTTAACTTCTCTTCCTTCATTCTTATGGATTCTCGTGTCATGCTTCGTGTATACCTTCATGCCCACTCCTTGATGCCCATTTTATTCCTTTGCTCCTCAAATGAATAATTCCTGCATTAAACATTAAAAAGCGGAAGTATCGACATTCTAACATAAAAGACATGTAAATAATATAAACTAGCACGAAAACTGTATCAAAATTAATTAAGGGGAGGCAGAAATATGTATATAATTATGACTCATCAAACTCCCCTAAACCATCTCTTTTATTGTCCTCAAGCAAAGCAACACACAATAAAAAAGGCAATCATACAAATGGCGAATAAACAACTCAGAACTAATGTTTAATGCACATACAAATCCCAAGCCATCCATATCTGTAACAAAGTAATGACTAAAGTGTACCAATAAAACCAAATCAAAAGTATGGGAAATATAAAACTTAGCTCAAGTCTCAAGTCACCATACTATAGACAAATGCCAAATACCTTTCGATCTTGCAAGAAAAATTAGTCGGGTACTCGCGGATTCACTCATGCACTCATAAGTATGTAAGGGTGAGTTATATGTGAAGATAGAAAGAAGTAGAAACACTCACTCAACTTATGAAACATACATGCAATCTAATGTGACAGAAATTTCTCAAACTAATATGCAATCACAAGATAGACAAAAGTACATGTATCGAGGACAATAAGGGTGGCAAATGGGTTAAAGGGATAGAAATGGTTTGTGTCAAAGCACGTTATGAATATGTGGAGCTAAGAAGGTAGTCGCAGCGCTAACCAAAACCAAATCTTAAAATAACAGATGAACCCAGCTTAGAGAAATGATGTCAACTTTACAACATATGAGAGCTAACAAACTACTCTCCAATTATGCATTAGACTGTAACAACCATCCTTTTGATCATTGACAAAACCAAATGAAGCAAACAATTTATTTTCTTTTTTTTTTTTCTCTTTTGCTTCATATTTTTCTTTTCCAACACAAGGATACAACACAATTGCTAAATAATGATCTTGCTATACCCACATGACAACAATAAGTCTCAACCCAACCATAATAGCAAAATAAACATGATAAACAAGTAATTGGGATTGTCCCGAAAAGGTAGGCAAACTCTTAGATTGTAGCTCATAGGATGTAATTTAAGATTGGCTACAAGGGTTCAAACGGGCTAACAAAAGGTAATGTAAGGCTTATTTGAACGATAAGAATCGCCTATCCACATGTACTTAGTCAAATTAAAGCAATAAAAGCATCAAGAAATCAATGTCACACTTATGCAGTTTGATATTACATATTCTACAAGGAGAAACCACACTCAAGCCTAATTGACAAATGAGACCAGTTTATTGATCTTCCTGGTCTAGGAAGCTCTATAGACCTCAGAATTTGAGTAGTTTACCAACATAATTTTGTCAAATATAATCAATATAAGGCATGTCAATACGGCTAAGACTTGAATTATGAGCTTTGTTTTCATGGCTAACAAGTCAAAAGAATGTACATGAACAACTATTAGGGATTAAAATGCAAAAACAACGCAATTTAACATCATAGTTATTAAATTCACCAAGATCGACTAAAGACAAGGAAAAACGTGTTTTTGTATTTTGAAATTTTTATGGATTTTTGATATAAAAGCACACAACAATAAGTAAAGCACACAACATAAATAAACTCCTTCCCCAAACCTAAATGTCACAGTGTCCTCATTGTGATGCCTATAGCATAACAATCACACACAAATCCAGTAACCTAGAGGACACAACTAACAAGAGAAATGGAAAATAAATAGACAATACAATTAAAGAAGCTACAAGGAAAGAGAATACCGGGTAAGAGCTGAGAAATTCCCCCCAAACCAGCTGCAAAACAGGGGAAATTAATCATCCGCGCAATTCTTATCATCGTCAGCTACGAAAAATACCCAAAAGACGAGGTGACTCGATCGAGCCTCGTCTTATTCGATCGAGGAACCATCTGGACCAGCAACTTCCTATATTTAAAATAAATGCGCACACAAATCGTAATCAATACAAGTTAAAGCACTTAGTAGTAAATCAAAACGTAGCGCATGTGCTATACATAAGCATAAGTAGCAGCAATAAAAAGTCCAAACAAAGAATAAAAGCAATGAACAATGTCCTGGCTCATCAAACACAAAGTTTATAAAATATGAGCAATGCTCATCATTCTTTAGGTCATCCTCTTGAGGAAGGAGATAAGGCACTTCATCTATCATAGAAGCTTCATCAAAAACTCTAACTGACTCCTCTCTGAAAATTTTAGCTTCCAAAGTATCCAATTCAGCTTCTATGTCAACATTCTCATCACAGTTGTGAACCATCTCATGAGGAGGATCATCTCCATAAATCAGCTTCTCTATCTCATCCACTTCCTTGCTCCATGGATATGACGCAACAACAAGGGCGTTAGGTGAATTCCTATCAAAACATAAAGCAAGACAATCATCAAAAGTAGGATCAAGAGCATTAATCATATGAAAAGAAGCTTTTAAATCAGGAGGATGTTTTAAAGTATTATCAAGAACAAATCTAATAGTGTCATCCCCAACTCTTAGTGTCAAACTACCATCCCTAACATCTATGAGCGCTCCTGCATTGTGAAGGAATGGTCTACCAAGAATGACGAGTACTTGAGAGTCATCAGCCATATCCATAACAATAAAGTCAACTGGAATGAAATACTTTCCTACTCTAAGGGCACATCCTCTAAGACACCCATAGACTTCTTTAAATATCTGTCAACCATTTGTAAGGTCATATTAGTGATACGGAGTTGACCCATATTTAACATTTTACATATTGAATACGACATGACACTAACAATAGCCCCTAAATCACAAAGGGCACTATCAATATCTATACTACCAATATGACAAAGAATAGAAAAACTCCCTGGATCCTTAAGCTTTGGTGGTGAGTTAGCTTGCAATGCAGCCGCACACTCCTGAGTAAATTCTATTGTCTCCACTTCATCAAAAGACCGCTTCTTTGACAAGATTTCTCTTAAAAATTTAGCATACGCCAGCACTTGAGTTACCAATTCAGTAAATGGCACTATCACTTGAAGATTATTTACTACCTCCATAAACCTACCAAACTGTTGTTCGTTCAAGTTTGGACTTTTGTTGACGATGCGGAAAAGGTAGTGCAATAGTAATCTGCTCGGCTTCCTTCGCTTTAGAATCAACTTTTGAAACACCGTCATCGATCAGGGAGGTTCCTCTATCGAGCCCTGATAACACTTGATCGAGTAATGAAGTTCCTCAATCAAGCCTGATGTTACTCGATCAAAGAACCTTGGCAGATTCGATGTTTTTATTTTTCTCGCTTTTATTCTCAACTCGTGTCTCAACTTCGTCAACTTCTTTTTCATCATCACTTAGCTCCAAATTTCCCAATCCCTTAGGATGCATATAGGGAACCTCATCTTTATTAGTGGGAATGTCCGAACCCTTATAAGTAATACCGCTCCTCAAAGAAATAGGATTTACATGCTCATGAGGTTGTTTACCTTGAAGGGGAAGACCGGACTGTTTTGATGGATTTTGAGCTACCATTTGAGCAACTTAAGTATCCAACATCTTATTATGAGCCATAAGTTCGAAGATTTGAGCCATTTGCTTTTGTTGCATCTTCAAAGTTTGTTGCAATAGAGCTTTTAACTCCGACACCTCATTACTTAGAGCTTGAGGAGAAGGTTGACATTGTTGAAATACTCCTTGATTTGGCCTTTGATAACCTCCTTGTGGCTAATTACCACGATTTGGAGGAATAATATAGGTACCTTGTTGAGGAGCTTGAAAGAAGTTAGAATATGGTGTACTTTACTTGAAAGATTGGAAGGCATGAACTTGCTCTGTAGTACTCATACACTTGGCCATAGTGTGGCCATCTATACCACATCTCTCGCAGGACACTTCTTGTTGAACCATGTGAACCATCTCTTACTTACCCAAGGACTGGGTAGTCTTCAATTCGGCTATTTGAGCTATTAGAGCCTCCAGTTATGCTGCAATAGCACTATATGTACCACTTCCTCTCTTACTTCCCCTGGGGTTACCATACTTAGCTGTGTGAGTAGCTATCTAATCAATCAACTTTCAAGCATTACCATCATTAGTGTTATCTTGGAATCTCCCATTGGCAGCTGAATCAAGTAGAGCTCTATGATCATCATACAACCCGTTGTAAAACTGGTTGCAAAGGAACCAAATCTCAAATCCATGGTGAGGGACGGACCAAACTAGCCTTTTGAACGGTATCCATGATTCATTAAAATCCTCAGTAGGGCCTTGCTTAAAACTTGTAATTTGACTTCTAATAGCATTGGTTTTCTATGGTGAAAAATACCTCTTATAAAATGCAAGAGCCAATGAAGTCCAGTTGGTAATTGTGTCGGTCTCCATATCCAAGTCCCTTAACCACTCAGCTACATCATCTCTCAAAGAGAAAGGAAATAAAGTTTGCTTGACCTGATCTTGAGACACCCCAACTGTCAAAGGAATAGAACAACAATAAGTAACAAACTTTTCCATGTGCTTTGCGGGGTCCTCTCCAGCTTTTCCTCCAAATAAATTCCTCTCTATTAGGCTTATGTATGAAGGATTGATCTCAAAAGTTCCCTTATCAGCATTAGGGATTTTGAAGCCTTTAGGAATAGAATCAACCGTGGGTTCGGAGTGACTTGCTAATGTAGGCATCTTTGGTGTTGTAGAAGTCACGGCTCCAGAAATAAGTGTATTCTCTTCTAAGGATGAATCTTCTGCAAAAGTATACCGCTCGTAGTCAAGTGTACTCAAGTCTTCCACTTGACTTACTTCTCTTTGAAATTTTTGTCTGTAGCGAAAAGTCTTTTCTGGCTCGGGATAAAAAAGTATGATCTCTGACGTGTTAGACCTGGGCATACACGAAAACAACAAGAAAAGATAAAACTGCCTCAAGGAACTAAAGTTTCCTGAAACAAAAGACAAAAATAAACAGAAACAAACAGAACAATTGTTGCTACTCGGCAACGACGCCAAATTTGATAAGGCTAAAGTCGTATCACCTTAATCAAAGTAAACCTAAATTACTACTAACAAGATAGCTAGCGGTAAGTCAGGGTCGAATCCACAGGGAGGCAGTAATTATCTAGTTTGTTGATGTTTAGAGTGTCTTAAGGTAACCAATTGTAGGGGTTTGTTGATTTGATTTCTAACAGCTAATAACAATGTAAAATAAGGATGAATAACAATAAAACTAAAGAGTCTAGGGATTGGGGTTCACTAGGCAGTCATACGGGGTGTGATTTATATCATTGATAGAGCTAATTATGTTGCTTAAGGTTATATGATCGATCGATTCAATATTCCTTTAGATCTAATTTAACATGTAATCGCTATCATTAAATTATCTCTATTTAGTTATTGTGGCCTATATTAATTCTAACCCAGTCGGTGAAAGTTTCAATTCACTATACTAGTCAATTAACCCTGACCAGTAATTAATTTACTAGATGAAGAACAATAACAAGAACAACAACAAATAAGCAATATTAACTATCAATTCATTAGTTTAAACTCTTTCCAACAACCTAAATCCTCTTTCGCCCTATATAGAAGATTTAGCTACTCATATTAAAGGGAAGAACAACAACAATAATAATAATAATGGAAAACATGATGAACAATAATAAAGATGAACAAGTAATTGAAATATTAATTATTGAAAGATTAGAACAATACCGTAAAATAACAATGTTTAGATCCGGAAGGAAGAACAATGAATATAAACTAAAACTAAGTATTTTAGAGAGTTTTCTAAGGTAGCTATACTAAAAGACGGAAATAAAAGCGTAATTAACCTAGGATACAAGTTGAGGCATTTATAATAACTAGTCATTGCGCCGCGCCCTCCCGGGCGCGGAGCCCCAATTTGACAAATCGCTGTCATGATGCTTACGTTAATCGCTTTTAGTTAATGTGTGCTTGGCCTTAGAATGGCAGGCGAATGACTTTACGAAGTTGGACTCTACCATTTAGCAGATAGAACGACAACCTTACACTACTACCTTGGGTAGGCTAAATGCTATAGTATAGCGTTGGTGCGAGGACGTGCAATATTTTGAGAGTGATGAACAGCTTGTAGCTATCGGGCGCAGAACCGCGTTTTGGAAAACAGTTTGGGAGTACACATGCCAAGTTAGCAGCATGGATTCAGAACTTCTAATCATTTATCCTCAATCTGGATAATCGTTTATCCGACGGTGAAAGGATGCATTTGAATAGAAAGGGATGTTCCCCATCATCCGCCCGTAAACGCCAGCGGAACGTAGTAAACATGCGGAAAAAAGTCGATAATGCAAAGCATCAACAGTACTATAGTCGTAAAATATTAAGCAATACGCCTATGACAGTAAAGCACACATTTTTTTAAAAAAAAAAATCTCGTGCAAATTGAAATAAAGAAAGAGATAATAGCGGATGATCAACACAATTAGCCTCCCTAACGGGCGAGATGCCGCAATCTGTCTAAATAGTACGAACTATTGTAGAGTAACAGGGGTGTATTTGAAAAAAAAAAGTATTTTTTCCTAAACACCCACAAAGAAATATGAATGTAATACCTCAACTTCTTATAAATTAGTGGAATACCTTACAGAATAGTACTAAACACGCAGAGTAGCTAAAGCCTCAGAATGCCTTGCAACTTTAATCTCTCTAGACACTATAAATAGACCAATGTAGAACCCACAGTTTTAAAGCGTTATAGCTTACGTATTAAAAAAAAAAGTAAGTGTTATAAACTTGGGCAGCAATAAAGAGCCTACCCAAAATATTGTAACGCAATAAAATAATTAATACAACACAGTCTCACAAGCGGCATTTAAACGTTTGAGTAACTCCACATCTTGCATCAAATCTGTCATCCTGCACATTAATAGTAAAACTGCTTATGTTTCATTTAAATCGTTAATACATTCCTTATATTAGCAATATTACGAACTAACTCGAAAGCGTTAGGATATACCACAAATATGAGATCATGACCAGAATAAACAAAATCCAACATATCAACCCCCAAACTTACAACAAATTTTTTCTACTCCTTCACTCTATTTCACACTACCATTTCTTTAGTCTAGAACTGCAATTATATTCATATTTTATGAAAGTTTCATAAATCATAACTTCTTAGAGAGGGATATTTTATACTGGCTACCTATGTATTTAGTTGACTTCCCTCAATAATATGTACTTCATACTTGTTTCTTAGCTTCTTAGCGAATATTTCAATTAGTTTTAGATGCTCTAAAGTTTAAACAACACCATCCCCAAAGCTCAACCCTTATACCATAGACAAGAGGGTGCCAATGTTACTTAAACTACCGATCTATAAGGTAAATACGAAAATCCAATTAGAATCCGGGCTACTTCCTCATTTGGTATCAATGAGCATTAAAGGCATTTACCTCTCCTTGTACCCTTCCACGGGATCATCAAAACCATAATGAACAACTAAGTATAAATTACATTAATACACGTAATTCGTCAAAAAAAACTATGTGGTGGAAAATAAAAAGGAATGATGAGTAAATATTACTTGAATCAGAACGATAAAGAAATTCATTTTGCTCTCTTTCGTTCTTCCCGGTAGCTCGTCTCAAATGGTTTAAGAATGACAAACCAATTCAATTAGTTCTAATAATGAAATTGCATAGGTCATATAGCGTATCTGGCCGGTTCACCCTATTTTATAGTCTAATAGATTCTAAAGCTCTTAGGCCGTCAAGTTTCAAATCAGTAATTTTTCAATTAGGACTAAATTATTATTAATATACTCATCATATTATGATTAATATATTCATCATTTGAAATATGTCGAGCTTTTAAAAAGTTCTAAAAACGTTCACACTGTTCAAGTGGTTTGCCATTCTTAAACACTTTTTAAGGTTTTTCTAATTGTAGGGGCCACTCCAAAAGCCATTTGAATTCCATCTTACAAAGTAACCAAACTTATAAGATTATCAAGTAGGTGTAGGTATTGCAATATAGTTCAAAGTCATAATCAGCGTATCCTATTGTCTTCTCTAGATTCATCCTCATCAACATCTATATAAGGTTATGGTGTTTGTCCTCTCTCTACCTCCCTCTCTCTCTCTCTCAATATAAACAAAACCAAATAGAGTTTCTCTCGAATTCAGCCTAGCCCAAGACAACATCTCCCTCCTTCCTTCTCTCTTTCATTCCCTCTCTCCAATATGAACAATAAAAAAGAGAGTCATTCTCCCTCCCTCTCTCCAACTCTCTCCGCCTTTTCCTCTCAAAGTAAACAAAAGCCAAACAAAACAAACATTCGTTGTTCTCCCTCCCGTTTCTGTGACTATGTGATAGGTATGCACCTAGTCCCATGTAAGTAGGTTTTAATGACGGATTGACCACATATGTGACCGTAATTTGAACAAGATTAAACATAGACACTCTAGCTCCCCCACTATATCCCTCCGTCTCAACACTCCCTCGTCTCCCTACCAAACAATAAGCATATCCTACAAAATTAACATCACACCAATCTGGAGAAAACTATTTGTGAAATTAAAAAGTATCTACTCATTCATATATATCCGATTCAGACCCATGTCCTCCAACAAAATCTCTAGGCTTGGCATTCACAAAAAGATTCACTTTTATAGTAACTTACACCTTCTCAAGACCACAACAAATATTACAATGCGGACTAAAAAAACACTCAACGTCCTTTTAAAGAGATTTTGTTTATGGTAACTCACTGATTCTCTTGTGGTTTACCTATAATCTCCATGGATGATATTGTAAAAGATATTGTATTTTATGGTTATTTGAAGATAGGACATAATATGATGTCGACTAAAACAAATCGTATATTTTTCTTGTAAAAGAACCAAAAAAATGTTCTCAAGCGCATCCAGTCAAGAAAAGACCTTAATTGAATCACCTGTCCAAAAACTCAAACTATATAACCGAAAAATAAACATCCTCCCTAAATTAATATAGCCTATCAAATCAAAGCAACCCAAAAGAACTTGCCACAAGATTACAAGGAACGACAAGACTCAATAAAGGCTTTGACTCCTTTACCCTCCTCATCCTCCCATTCCCTCCTTTCTGCCTCCCCCTCTCCTCATCCACCTCCCCTTCCCCCTCCTAAGTAAATGTAGCATCTTTGAACATGAAAACCCTACGCCACACATCAATCACTTTGATTAAACTCTTACCTATTTAAAAAAAACAGCATATAAATAAGAATAAAAACTCACACAAAATAAATAAGATGCTAACTGATTGATTCATTACACTACTACAAATCCAGGTAACCACAACGGCCCTTTAACAACGCTTATTCACGAAAATCACCATAAGACGTTTTAGAATTAATGACGCGAATTTTACTAAACTTAATTACAACGGTTATGTGTTGTTAACCGTTGTTATTGGTTTTAACAACGGGTCAAACTTGCACAACCATTGTTAATATAAAAACTAATAACAACAGTTTACTCTGTAATACATTATAACCATTGTTAATAATTTGGCGCAAAATTAGTGAAAAGTAATTACAACTGTTATATTAAAACCGTTGTTAATACTTTTTAACAACGGTTTTTTAAGGAACCGTTGTTAATATATTATCTATTGACAACGGTTTTATGTGTAATAACCGCTGTCAATACTTTTAAGCAAATACCACAATATATACCACACAAACACAAACACAGATCAGCTACAGCCACAAACACAAACACAAACACACAACCACACTCTTTCTCATTGTCGCTTTATCATCTCCGTCACTGTTGTTGTCATCGTCTCTTTCATTCTCTAATTATCAGGTAAATATCTATCGCTTTATGGTTTTATGTTTTGTCATCTCTGCCATTATTGTTCTTTCTCTAATTATTTAATTTGCATGTGTTTTTCTCCGTCATTGTTCTTTCTCTAATTATTATTCGCTTAATTAGTTTTTCTACGTTTATTAATAAAACAAATTAAATAAAATAAAACAAAGAAGATGATGGAGAGGAATGCATAAACTTAATTAATTGATATATATACATAAACTTAATGCATTGCTAAAAATACAATTCTTAGATATTCATATAGGGATGCATTCTCTTCTATGATATTCATCCTCTCCTCCTTTGCTATTTGCAGGTTTCGTTCCGCAGATGCAATATCGTCATATAGCTGCATTATCTGCGGCTTTAAAAAGCCATTTCTATGGCGTCCTTGAGTGCGATCCGAGCTTCCTCAAGGTAGAGCCTGTACTTCCTCTCGATTTCCAGCAAGCGACGTATGAAACTTTTGTTGTACTCGGTCATAATGCATGTAAAACGAATGGTATCATTCATTGTTGAAGGAAGTTTGGAGTTTATTAGGTTTTAAAGATTTAGGGTTTGGAGTTTAAGGGTGGAGATAGTGATATAATGGATTGGTTATTGAGATAGTGGAATGAATTTGTACTTAGTAATGTGTCGTTTGAGTTGTTTTTTAATTAATATGTTTAGGATGTTGTGCCATATCCTGCTTCAAATGTTATAACCCTACTCATTTCATATATTGTGTCCTTTCATATGCAGGGATTTGGCAGTAATAATGCATGCATCGGAAGCATAAGGGGCATTAATAATGCATGCATCTAGTAATATATAATTTTTTTTTTTAAATCAACAACAACATTTATTTAAAAAAAAACCGTTGTCTTTAGTTATAACAACGGTTTTTTCTATTGTAACCGTTGTTATAACTTTTCCATCAAAAATTAGTCACACTTTCCACAACAAATGTCTCGTAACGACAACGGTTTTTAACCGTTGTTAATAGTTTTCACAACGGGTTTCTTAGAAAACCCAACCGTTGTTAAAACCTTTAACAACGGACGCTTTAACAATGTCCGCTTTTTTATATAACAACGGTTTTTAACCGTTTTTATAGCCTGTATCTGTAGTAGTGTTCACTCACTGAATGCAAAATCCAAGGACTCTGGTGGGAAGTAAATAGAGTGTTAGAAGAATTAATCAGTTCAGAGGTACATCAACTACAACATTGGCGGTGGTGGAGAATGATAGAAGCAAATGAGTTGGTGGGGAGTAAATATGAGTAACAATAAAGGAGAACACACAGAGTTGCACATGAGGAGGAACAAGAGAAGGAAGCGGGGAAAAGGGTTGAACCTCCTGCCCCTTTTCCTTCTCGTCCTACTCCCTTCTTTCGTTTCCATCCGTCACCGCATCCTCCTCCTCACCTCTTCCCCTTCCCCCTCATTCTCTTCCCATCAAACAAGCATTTCTTCGGCACGTAATGTTCTTTTTACTCGAAAAGCGGTGACTTTTATACTATTAATTTTTATCAACCATTTGAAGACATGGATTTCAAGTCAACATTTAAGCATCTTTCTAAGCATCCGGCCTAACAAGAAATTTTTTTCAGCACGTGTTGATCTTTTTGGTCGAAAAGTTGTGACTTCTGTACTATAAATTTTAGGTTCTAGTCCTATTTTTGTCACCTAACAATTGTTTGATATTTAAAACCATGCACAAATGAGTACACAGACTATCTACACTGCATGCAGCAACACGATTACCAAAATTCCACCTAGTATTAACTAAACAAAACCACAATAATATAAAGCAACACAGATCACTAACCATTGTCTCATATTTTAAGACGGTCTTATACAATAATCATTGCTAATTTAGTCAAGGATGTAAAACTAATACCTGAATCCAAGTGATTATCCAACTCTCCATTATAAGGACCATCAGAATGATGTGAATCCTCAGCAACAGGAATAGATGCGCACATAGCATTATGCAAAGCTTAATGAGATGTTTCACCCACCAATTTATCATGCTCTTTTATATCATCATCTGCTTCATCAGAAATTTCACTGATCCATTAATTACCAACATCAAATCACTGATTTATACAAATAAAATGCCCAATACATACTAAATAAAACAACCAAATTTAATTCTTTTCCTCTCTTAGCAAACTCAACTCTTTTCCTCTCTTTTCCTCTTAGGTTTAACCAAATAGTGTTGAGGTCCCTTAAAGTGGACTTTATAGTAATAATAATACATAAACCTAGGACCAATCTCAAAGAAAACAGATAATAACAAGTCACATTTATCATAATGGTAAATTAAGAAACAATAAAATTGCCCCGAGTTAGCCATAAAGAAGTGAGATAAATAAACTCAACATGAACTATAGAAATGTATGAAAATATGGCATTGGCCATATTTGGGCTGCTGTCTGTGCCATTCAAGCCTATAAAGTCTGGTCACAGATATGCAGGGTCCAATTCAACGGTACCGAATCCAGAAGTCTACTTTGGAGTCCACTTTAAGTGACCCCAGCAGTATTTCCTCATATTTAGATGTTAAAAGAGAACGGAACAAGATTCAACCCGACCCACGATAGTCTAGAATCAACGTCACGTTTAAAATTAGGATACTAATTTTAAAATTCAACACTCTAACTTACCACACAATAAGAGAACTTTGTTTGGTAGCTTCTTGATGACCTCATAACATGGGCCAACAAATCGATACTAAAGATATTCTCGACAGACACAACGGAACTCTGGAAAAATTCACAAAAATATACATACAATAAGATCAGAACTCAATATCAAGGGAGAAAAGGACCACTATAAGTTAGTGACCTACCTACAGTTGTACTCACTTTGATGGGTGTTGAAGTTTTCTCCAAGTACTAAACACTCACCTTGCAGCCATATAAGTTATCCTCCAATGGAACAACGTTTTCATCTGAGCTTGTTGTACCAGTCTGATAATGGATCCTCCAAAGTGAAACCACTTATATCATATATTAGATGCAAAGGATCTCTAGGGGCACAATAGCCCGTGACATAATGTTACAAAGTTTAATAGATCAGTATAGAACTAAACTAAACTGAAACCATGAAATTTAGAAGGTATTATGAATTTACATGATATGTCAATCTTGGTGATAAAAGGTTAGCCTATAACCTCGGTCGACGACGTCTACATCAATGCCCATCTCCTCAATAATTAGCATCTATAAATTAATGAAAAAAATATACAGGTGAATGGCAAAGCTAGGAACTGAAGTTCCAAACCTGTAAAATCCAATCAACAGACACAGGTCATGAGACAGAAAAAGCAACTCAAGATCCGGAACGACCATGTTTTCTGTAAAAGAGGAAGTAAATTAGGCAACCAAAGATAAAAGAAGATTTTAAAATATAGTCAATCTTCAGAAACAGAGCATCTATAATATAGTCAATCAGTCAAAAGAAGCACAAGTATATACCTAATTAGGATGGAGGAAAGATCTTCTCACACTATTATCTAAAGTTGTCCAAACCCCTGTAAATTGCAAGGTGGCATTTATAAAACTTTAAACATAGATGGAGAAAACATAGTAGTGAAATATGCAACTATTATAGCCAAATTAAGGAAGAGGATCATGAACATTACTACAAAAAAAACTCAATAACCTAACGATTTCTTTAATGGGATAGATAATGTCTCGGTGAGGGGATGTATAGATGATCAGATATTAAAAAGATCTATTTTCCATTTATTTGGTCCACCTTTCCTATCATTCATTACTACCAAAAATGAAACCAGTAGACACGGATTAAAATACTAAGCGATAACAAGCAATAAGATGTAAAGACGCTAACAAGGACATGTTATTCAAAATAAAAACAACGAAGCCGAATTAAAAAAAGGCAGGGTTAAAAGCAATAGCTGTGGGATCACGATCAACTCCTCCTGAAGTTGACAGTGCAGATCTCAAGCAAATCCCAAAACACCGTATATAACAAACTCAATTTTAAACATCATGAAATGAAGGAAACCAAACAAGCCCTAGTAAATAAAGAGCAGCAATGCAAAAAACACAAGATACCCCAACAAACTAAGAATAAAATAGTAAACGATAAGATATAAAAACACAAAAGAAATCATGAAAAACAAAATTAATTAGGGTGAGAATCAATACCTCGCATTCTGACCTCAAACTCTCACTACATAGCCCGATACAACTACAACCACAACAATTTCAATCTACATAAATAAAAGCAATAGAAGGAAGTGCATAGCTCAAAAACAAATTAATTAGTGTTAGTGATACCGTCGTTTCAGTACCAAAAATAAATACCTAAGTACAACTAACAGAAGTCAGCGGAAAGTAGGGTCGATCTCCACAGGGAGGCGGTCACTATCTACTTGTCAATTTAGTCCGTCTGAGGTCACAAGATGGGGGGGTTTAAGTTGTTTAAATTAAACTAATTGAGATTAAAGCAAGAGAAAAGAATAAGGAAGATTAACAATAAAAGAGAGAAGACTATGACTGTCGGGTCATCAATGGATGTCAGTTAATTGCAGCTAAGGTCACAGATCGGTCGCGTGTATCAGTCTAAGGGGCAGCGAATATCTCCTTCCGGTCTCAATTCACCCTAAAACGCTATTAGTTTAGCTTCCGCCCTCACTAAAGCATCCAAATGTTCACTGCAGGTCTCACCCCTTCCAACCTTCCGGTCTAGGTTAAGGCTTACCAAAGTTAAAAAGGCTAAGTGCATCGATTCAATTAGCTAGATACAATTATGAGAAGTGATTAACAACATAGACAAAACAACAACGAACGATCTATAAACCTAATTAGCAATTAACATTCATTCATCGAATCCCCTAAATCCTAGCAGGGTAATTAGCTAGACATAGTAATAAGTAGAACAAGAGCAAAAAATAAAGGAATAATTAACATCATAAATTAAGAAGAGAATAAAGGAAGAGAAAGAGCAAAAGGGAAGAAATTACAGATTAGGAGATCCGGCAAGGAATAGAGAAAAGAAGTGTTTAACAGTGAAAGGAGAGAAAATAAATGTATGAAGTGTAGAGAGTCGTCCCAAGCAGTCCAAAGGAGTGCCAAAGATAATTATGACCTAATCCCGACTTCCTTTATATAGGGAAGCGGGATTTTACAAACTTAAACCTAATCACGGACTAACTAACCCGTGTATTAAACCAAACTACTCGATCGAGCAACTTTATATCACTCGATCGAACAAAACCAAGCTAAAACCTCTCGATCGAGTACTTTAGGTACTCGATCGAACACTTATTAAAAAGGCACCATTCGATCGA
This sequence comes from Silene latifolia, assembly GCF_048544455.1. NCBI lineage: Eukaryota > Viridiplantae > Streptophyta > Magnoliopsida > Caryophyllales > Caryophyllaceae > Silene > Silene latifolia. The sequence goes on along the minus strand of NC_133528.1, from coordinate 122,781,739 downwards.
GTAGAAAAAGGAGTCGATCGAACACAATTGTACTCGATCGAGTACTTTCCAGCGCACAATTCCTGCTTCGCGCACTGAACTTCAAACAACTGCCATTTCTTCGTTATCTGGGCAAACAGGGCATTTCCGGTGGCTTGGAAAGCTAAGAGGACAAGCTTTCATTTCCAATTGGAATCAGCTGAAAATATATTGCTGAACTCAAGATATAGCTCTTCAAAGTAGGCACTAGCAATTTGAAGTTCTTCCTTTGCTCGCCTAGCTATCTTACTTCTTTGCGCATCTCAAAATAGTAGTCTTAAGGCTCCGACTCAGCTCATCTCCTAAATGCATGCATAGGGACATGTTTTAGGCTTGTTTACGCTCCTTTCCGGTTCATACCTGCAAATAATACAAGACAAACCAAAGTATCCAATTCGGAGGACATTTGTAGCTAAATACTACACAAAATGCATAGAAATGCGTGCAAATGAAGTATGAAATACCTATATAAAATGCACGCATCAAATCTCCCCAAAAAAAACCGTACAATGCCCTCATTGTACCAAAAAAAATAGGGAAAGGAAATGAAAACTAAAAACGAGAGAATGTAGATGCGGAAAACTTACAAAAAATACGCAAAATAGGGACCTCCCCAAACCAGCCAGCACCGTGGGAGGTCGTTAAATAGCCCAGAATGTCGTCACAGGAAGCTAATCCAAGCAAAAAGCACTCGATCGAGAAAGTAGATTACTCGATCGTGTGACCTAGGCATCTAAAACAGCTCGATCGAGGAAATGGGGCACTCGATCGAGGGGTCATCTTTGGCAGGTACTCGATCGAGAAGAATGGATACTTGATCGAGTGAAATTATCAGCAAAAGGGTTCGATCGAGTAAAATTAGTACTCGATCGAGCCATCCTCAATATATTCCTGCAAAGATGCAACAAAATCAGCCCGCAAAACTAACAAAACAAGCATAACTGAAATAGTCTATGGTATGAAAAACAATTATTACACACACAAAACTAAAATGAAATGCAATGTTTGAAAAACAACTAAAAATAATTTCTCCGGGTTGCCTCCCGGGTAGCGCTAGTTTCAGACAGGTCCTAGCTTGACCTTCTTTTCTTCGAGCCTCTCTAATTTAGCCTGGTCAAAACAGCTCAAAGCACACAGCAACCGATCAAATAGCTGCGCATGTGCTACACAAAACTGTAAGTAGCACCACAGTAGAACAGAAGCATAGGAAAATAAAATGTACAAACGTTTAAGCCTAAAAAATTTCCTATGACGGCTCCTAAATTTGTCCACAAAATAAAGGAGGTCGGGAGCAATTATCAATAATTTAGGGTACCGTTTAAGATTAACAAGATTAAGATGACAAGTACGGTGAAAAGTCGTTAAATTACTTGTCCAAATGAGAGGGGGTATAGCATTAAAATGCGAAGCATAAGTCAAATGAGGCAATGTACTACTCAAACAAATAATAATAAAATTATCGTTAACTACCTCGGGTTGGTTGCTCTCAATGACGGAATCATTGACAAAGGAAGATATTACCTCTTCCATGCTGGGAGCAATCATTGACTCAACTACTTTCTCGTCACTCTCCTCTGTGGGAACCGTCCCGTAAATCGCAGCCTCAAGCGCATCCAGCTCGGCTTTGAAAAGGGGAGATTCACCGTAACCATTATCATCGTCAAAATCGTCATCTAGAACGAACCCAAGTGACATATCAATGCTCTCTTTGGCTAAACTAGTCGATCGAGCAAAAATAGAACTCGATCGAGAGCTTCCTTCCTGATTTTCACTCGATCGAACACATTGAAATGCTCGATCGAGGACTTCCTCAACACAACTGTTCGATCGAGTGGAATCAACTGTTCGATCGAATGTTTTCTCTGGTAATCCACTCGATCGAGCACTATTACTAGCTCGATCGAGTGATCTTTGTAGTGCATCGCAGAAATATTCATAACTCGCTTCATTTTCGAATAGATCTCCGTACTCCGAGTCATATAAACTATCAGCAACGATAGGCAACTCGGGTCCTCCCTGGGAAAAACCACTCTCCGCGTGCCTAAAGGTCGTCTCAGCGGCTAGCTGAGCTATTTGAGACTCAAGCTCATCGATTTGAGCGTACGTATGTCTATCATACTCTTGCTTTTTGAATGCAAGTGTCTTGATCAAAGATTTCAGCTCCGCAATCTCTTCTTTCCGCTTATCAGGAGGAGGAGCTTCTTGCTGCGGTGGCCAGACAAACGGAGGCTGTTGATAGCCTCTTTGATAGGGCAGGTGCGGCGGCGCAATTACAACAGATTGATTAGCTTGTTTACGTTGCTTGAATGCATAAACCTCGTCATTTTCTGCTAAGTAAAAAGCTGCATTGTGCTCAACAACACCACATCTTCCGCATTAAATCACCTGCTGCGCTATATAATGGAACATAGTTGACGGGTCAAAGGTACTCAAGCCTTCCCTTTGACACTCTTTTACCTAGAACTGTATAGGTAGGACCTGTAAGGCCTATCAAAACAGCACTAAAGACAAATATTAGAACGGCCTCAAGGGAAAACTCCCTTGAGGCTAAAGACAGACAAAATTAAACAAATAAATACAGTAGTTGCCTCCCCGACAACGGTGCCAAAATTTGAAACCGTCGTTTCAGTACCAAAAATAAATACCTAAGTACAACTAACAGAAGTCAGCGGTAAGTAGGGTCGATCTCCACAGGGAGGCGGTCACTATCTACTTGTCAATTTAGTCCGTCTGAGGTCACAAGATGGGGGTTTGAGTTGTTTAAATTAAACGAATTGAGATTAAAGCAAGAGAAAAGAATAAGGAAGATTAACAATAAAAGAGAGAAGACTAGGACTGCCGGGTCATCAAAGGATGTCAGTTAATTGCAGCTAAGATCACAGATCGGTCGCGTGTATCAGTCTAAGGGGCAGCGAATATCACCTTCCGGTCTCAATTCACCCTAAAACGCTATTAGCTTAGCTTGCGCCCTCACTAAAGCATCCTAATGCTCACTGCAGGTCTCACCCCTTCCAATCTTCCGGTCTAGGTTAAGGCTTACCAAAGTTAAAAAGGCTAAGTACATCGATTCAATTAGCTAGATACAATTATCAGAAGTGATTAACAACATAGACAAAACAACAACGAACGATCTATAAACCTAATTAGAAATTAACATTCATTCATCGAATCCCCTAAATCCTAGCAGGGTAATTTGCTAGACATAATGTAGATACCCAGTATCTGCTGAGACTCTAACAAACAGCCGATGATTATAGGACTATAACATGCTCTGGAATCGCGGCGTTTGATCGACAGTTTGTGTACAACTCTACGTCGGAAAACTTAAAATGATTTCGAAAATAAAACATTTCAAAATATTTAAAAAATACATGGAGTGTTTAATGCACGACGACTAGGTCGCAATGATACTAACTAGAGTCTAAACCGACACCGGATAAAAAACCGACTCAAAAATTCAAATCCCGACTCCAACAACAAGTCAAACCAAGTCAACCACCAAAAACAAAACTTTCAAAACCTTCTATGCTAAGATTTCCCGGATTTTTGTTTGGTCAAGTACCAAACATATGACTACAAATTCTAGAATAGAACAAATCATGATTGCTCTTGTGTGAAAGTGACAAGACAACTAGAAGACCCGCGACGTGGCTCGCGCCTCTTTGAGCAGCCCAGGTGGCCACGTCGCTCAAAACTCACACAACCACTCATTTTCCTATAAATACCCCTCAAATGCCCCCATTTGAGAACGCGCGAGTGTCCGTCTCCTCTTTTCTCCCTTAAAATTCTCGACTCGACTTCTTAAGTCACAATCTGACGCGTATTTACGACTTTTTATTTGTTTCATGACTACGACATGCTAAAACTTGCATAACATGAACCAAAACATGGAATAAACGAGCCAAAACTAATTTTTGCCCTGAGACAGAAGCCCCTTGGCTCGCCGGCTTGCCCGCGTCTAAATGGGGTGTCCAGGTCAGAACTCAACCGTGTTTGTTCTCGTCTTTCCACTTTAATTCATTTTCATATTTGTAATCGGTTTTTACTATTTCAAATATTTTCGAACCTTTTCATTTTATTTTATGTGTTTTAACCATAAAATATTTTTCACCCTTGGTTCCTCATACCATGACGGTAAAATCCGTGTTTCGGTGATAATATTTGGTTAATAACATTTAAAAGGTATTTTAAAGCCTTTTATTACATTTTTGGGAGGTATTTTAAAGCCTTTCATCATTTCTTTACATTTTCGAAACAAACATATTAGTCCCCAACACAAAGTCATCCTTGGTTCTACATACCATGACGGATTTTAACCCGGGTACGATGATGAGTATCGACTAATTACATTCAAATGAACTTAAAACAATTAGTTCATAATTTTTTTCGAAACTATTCATGTCAAGTTTGTCAAAGTCGAACCCGACACCGAATATCATCAAAACAATGATGAATATTCGAGTCTCGTTCCTCAAATCAACAAATGCGGTCTAACGACCCTTTCAAATCAAATCGGGTTCAAATACCCATTTCTCAACACGTTTTATAACGTTTTCTTTCTCATTTTCAAAACCAGGGGAGGCCCCTTGTACCGCCGGCTGGCTCGCGCCTCATGTAGCCGTCTAGTACAGAACCTGTTCTCTTTCTAGCACTCGTCTAGGACGATCCCGACTCCGGTTAGCCCGGATATAGGACGGATCAGATGACTATTTGCTTATTCAAAATCATACTTGCAAAACGCTTTACCAAGACAAATGGATCACGTTATGCACCCTAAACCTAATTTGGTAAATGGATGTTTAATTTCCGTCTTGCATGCAAATCAATCATTAATCCAACCCGAAATCGTATACTTGATACTTGGATTAAATCAACTGACTTAGAAAGCTCTCACTTGTTAAGTTTAAATTATTGGATGTGCATTCATGCATTTAAACCGTTTTATCAACTTTTGCATTCAACCAACCAAGATCGATCAAGAGAGGCGCTACATGGGCGGGATTGGGTGTCTGATTAAAGGGCTTCCCAATACGTACCTTCACCTCTTACTCAGAAACTTTGCATAGTGGACGGCCTTATCCAGGGCGTACGAGAGTCATACTAGAGATAGGATGCTAAAGAGGGACGATTTCCTTATCTTTAGTACCTATGTCAAACGCTGCTTTGCGCTTCGATTTGACCGAGGTATAAAGTGGATTTCGAACGGGTTCCAAGCATCCCACAAATGCTTGGTGGCGACTCCGTACATCTCTAATCGTTTCGAGACCCTTGCCGAGATGAAACCGACCGATCGAAAACGATCCGGTCGAAAGCATTTTTATGCCGCCGAGCGTGGCTTTCAGAAGACCGCTATACGTCCACAGATTGGCTTGGCGTGTAGGTGGTCATGTCCACAGATTGGCGACTCCGCTGGAGAAAACTAGGACACTTACGTCTTTGTGATCCCTAGATGGTGAGACTCGAATGAGGTCTTGGTTGGAAAACATTAACTGATATTACGGTCACGGTCGGTTTCCTTGTCCGGGCCCACAACCTAATCCTTTTCGACCAATTGGCTCATCTCGTCGGCGTGAGTTTTCTCATCCCCGAGTTTCGAATCCCGATTGAGTCAAGCATACCATTGATGTTACACATTTCTGTTTCATCAAAGAGCTTTCATCACTTTCGAGCACGAGGCTAGGGCACCCTCCTTACACATTTTGTTTGGATTGGTATCCCTCTCGCAAATCGGGGTTTGATTGCTTGGTGTGTAACCCACCCTTCTAAGCCAAAACCCGTGTCAGCAAAATGCATAATATAATGAAACTGTGAGTGCTTATGTGCTACTTGATCATAAGTCCTTCCGTGTCATTTTCAAAACTTTCAAAAAACACCCTTTTGCGCCGTTATAATGGCCGTTTCAAACCTCGGTCTTTCGCCGACCGTTGCACGCCTTTCTAGGCCGTCGTAATGACGATTTTCAAACCCGGTTTTTCATAACCATTTCAACACTCCTTTCTAGGCCGTCGTAATAATGATTTTCAAACCCAGTTTAAATAACCATTTCAACACGCGTTTCTAGGCCGTCGTAATGGCAATTTTCAAACCCGGTTTTCTACAACCATTTCAAATCAGCTTTTTACGCCGTTATAATCGCCGCGTCTAGACATGGATTTTAACCCGTTTCGCACCGACAATGGCTCTTTCAAAACCCGAGAAAAGCACACACCCTTTTCTCGAGACACTTTTGAGATTCCGAGGACCATGCACCGTCCCCGAGACCTCTTCAAACATTTCAAACCCGATTTTCAAAACATACAATTTTGAATTTCAAAAAACCGTCTTGGGAGACGATACACTGTTTTCCGAGCCGACTCAAACTCAAACCGTTTTTTGCAAATAAACTTAAGACAACCCTTTCAACTGATCGACTTGCGGAGATCTCTATCTTCGGAAGCCATCCACAAAGCGTCAAATGAATCTTTTTGAAAATTTCTATTTTCGAAAACTTCAGTCCATCATTCCAATTCCGCCGCGTGTCTATCGAGTCGAAGCAAACGTAGTTATGGGTCTTTACTTATGAGTCGTCTCACCACGAGACCCGTCTAATGGCGTCACGCCGTTATATTAGACTCATGTCAAACGTTCGGTCAACACCGTCACGTCATAAATCGAGTCGGCACCGAGTAACCACACACGGTCACCCTCGTCTAGTTGAGTCTGATCTTTGTCTCGTCCTTTGTGTTGTCTGTGTTCAGTCTTTGAACCGTGTCGGATTGAGTTGTAATGTGAGACGTTTTTCTGGCTCAGAGCCATGGCCCCGTCTTCAACTTCGTCTGTCAACAACAACAACAATGATAACAACAGAGATGTCACGACTGATCAGTTAGCCAGCCTGCTCACTGCTCTTAAGGTCACCCTGGATCGCGTCGAGACCCGTATCGATGCCCTGGAAAACAAGGAAACTGGAGAACATAATGCTTCACCTCTGACTGAAACTGAGTAGAGGCTAAAGCTCTTGGAAGAACAGCTCCTAGCCCGGGGTAACAATATCCATCTTGAGAACAACCGAAGGTTCGAACCTGTTGGGGATCAATTACTTGACAACTTTACCCTAACTGATGTACCTAAGTTCAAAGGAGTGGAGGACCCGCTCAATCATATTCGTGCCTTCAAAGACTACATGGCCATAAAAGGGGTCAAATAGGAACTTTTCACCCGGATCTTTCCGTCCTCCTTGGAACCGATCCCTCGCCAGTGGTACTACTCCCTTGATCCGAAAAACCTTACTACTTGGGATGAGGTCGCAGTTGAATTCACCAAACAATATGCTGACAATGTTGAAATCCAAGCCAATACCCGTACTCTCGAAGTTCTAACCCAGAACGACAAGGAGGGGTTCACCGAGTTCTTAACCCGTTGAAGGAGGGTGAGTACTCAGTTAGTCAGTAAGCCGAGTGAATCAACTTTGGTGGAAAATTTCGTCAACAATCTCCACCCAGTGTACGCCAACTTACTAAGGTACCAAAATATTAAGACCTTCCAGGATCTGCAAATTCTGGGGACACGCATTGAAGACGACCTCCGAAAGGGTGTCCTAGCCAAGACCACTGGCAGTGGCTACCAACGATCCACCTCAACAGGATGCCGTCCCTACGGCCAAACAAACAAAATTGATGAGGTCAATCTCGTTGAACCATCTGCTAAGAGAGTTGAGCGCCCCCAGAGAGTGTTCACTAATATAGGGTCAACTTATGCAAGTGCCCTGAAAAGGCTCATGGACCAGGGAAAACTACAACCAATCAGACCCACCTCGGATCCGACCGATGCTAAGAATTACCGCTTCTGGAACCCCAATGCCTATTATCAGTACCATCAAGGGAAAGGGCATGATACGAAAACCTACTTCAAACTCAAACACATCATCCAAGACATGATTGAGAAAGGGGATTTACCTTTACCCCCGCCGATTAAGCCAAACAACAAAACAAATCCTCTGGGAATCCATGCCATCTTTAACGATAAGCCAACTCTGGACTGCTCTCACCTCATCCTCCCAGTTGATGACGAGGTGAACACCTTGGAAAAGGATCCATCAGAAGGGGTATTTGTGTTCAGTGCCGCCACTATGCTCACTATATTCCAATAGGTTGAGGAAGCCATAGCCAGTCTCTCCGAAAGGATCACCCGACTTGACGATGCCTACCGTCGACTTATCTTCAATCCTACGCCACCACGCCCGAGGGAGAGTCCCCCGAGCGCCCAAAACTACCCTCACCGAGACGGATTGCTCCCGCGGCCATTCTGGCATGCACCTCACAATAATCACCCTCACAATAATCAAACCCACAAAAACTACCCTCACAAAAATTACCCTCACATAAATATCCCTCACAAAAACTGCCCGCCGAGGAATACCCCTCCAAGATGCCTTCGAGATCCTGAAATCAACGTCATCTAGAGAGATGATGTTGAAGATGTCTACCTTATCCCAGAGAAAGAGAAACGGGCGAAAGAGATCGGTCACCTTACCTGGTTCGGACGCCCCTATCAGAATCCGAACAATCCAACGGACTTTCCAACAACAAACGACCAAGTTGTCCCGAACATAGACACTGAACCAAGGGCTCCTGAGAATTCAATCCTCAAACAACTTCAGAAGGCAAAAGTCGAGATCTCAATTTGGCAACTGATCACGACATCTTTTGAGCATCGACAGGCTTTGCTCCAAGCCTTGGGAAAATTAACTGCGCCCTCAACCTCTTCCCCTAAAGAAATAGTGGCGCACATGACGAGGGACGCCCCTGATTTGAACAACCCAGTCATCTACTCCGACGAAGATATCCCTCCCTTCGGAGCCAACCATAACCTTGCCCTGTACATTACCGTACAATGTCTCAAGAAGAATGTGCCCATGGTCCTTGTGGATGATGGATTCCCGGTGAATGTCATTCCCCTCAAGACTGCTCACAAGCTGGGTATTAAGGAAGCTGATTTGGTCCCAACAAAGCAAGGAGTACGCGCCTACAACGGCACTCGTCGCAAAGACACGGGGCTTATCACTCTAGCCGTCGCAACCGGACCACTGGAAAGACAAACCAGTTTTCAGGTGGTCGACATCGACAGCTCTTTCAATATGCTCCTGGGACATCCCTGGATTCACACCGTCAAAGCAGTTACCTCAACTCTCCACCAGAAAATCAGGGTCCCCTTTAACGGGAAAACAATAACACTTCTTACTTCCTCGATCAAAGCCGTCATGAGAAAGGGAATAGCCTCCCAAGCCATCGAGGAGGATGACAATGAAATGTTGGGGTTCCAAGCCGTGAATGCCATAACTGACGAATCAACACCCTTTGATTGTGACCCGTTCGCCAATCTCACAGTCAACCGTATCATGATGCGCCAGGGTTACTTCCCGGGCTTGCCCCTCAACCCACTGAAGAGCACCTTACCTCCCTTGAAACAGGCTAAGGTCCCCAACATTCCCTTCGGACTGGGATATGAGCCTACCGATGAAGATATCCAGGAGATGAACCCCCTAGTTCGAAAACGCAAGAAGCACGGGGTTATCCTCCATCCCTATCATCTGACCCTCAATGGATACTTTGTCCCCGAGGGAGAATAGGAGCTATACCATGGCTTTCCGGAGCCGACCTATGACTCTGTAGCCAAGGCCAGGTACCCGGGTGTGGAACTCTTCCAGGACTGCTACTTCATCCCCGACAACACCGAAGCTGCTTCAACCGAGTCTAAGCCATCGTCATGCCTCGACGGACAAGCTATCACTCTCCTCTTTGGAGAAGATAACATCAAGCACCTCGACTATGAGGACATCATCAAGATCGCCCTGAAGGGCAATCAAGTTGACCCAACCGCCTTGATCTCCGACACTGACCCAGAGAAAGCTACACAGGGCTGGAGGAAGACCGTCAAGTGGACCGATCGCCAAGGCTGCATTCTCAAGATCACAATTGGAAAAGGCCCTATGTTCAAGGAGGGAAGTGAAGAAGAATCTGAGTCTGAGTCTGAGTCTGAGTCTGTCATAGCTCCTAACACTCCTGACGTCCCAGTCAAGGTCCCCTTCCCACTGTTTTATCATAAGGTCGTGGCTAATTCAGAGAACGACTCTACAAGGGTCATCCCCACTCCCGTGAAAGGTGACAACCTGGAGCCTGTTCCAGTGGCCACCTCCTCTGTTGTGTCGCCTCTGACTGACCACGAGATGTCTGTCCTCTCCGAGCTTTTCGCTCGTCTCAACTTAATGAACGCTAAGTTTGCTTATGACTCGTCTCAATTTAACTGCAATGCAATTCTGAATGACTATGAGGAATTTTACTTGAGTGACTACCCACCTCACCTAGCCAAGGAACTTGACAAACGGGAAACCAGAACCCCCATCATTGAGGAGACCGAACCTTTTAACGTAGGAACCGACAACACACCTCAAGGACTTTGGATAGGTACAACCCTGGACCCCTTGAAAAGACAACAGTTCATTGACCTCCTCCACGAATACAAGGACGTATTCGTCTGGTCCTACAGAGACATGCCCGGCATTGACAGGGAAATTGCAGAGCACCGGATACCCATTAAGCCCGGAGCCAAACCCGTGAAACAAAAGCTACGACGGATGCATCCTGAATGGGCCGTAAAAATCAAGGAAGAAGTGGACAAACAGTTCAAGGCTGGGTTCATCAAAGTGTCTGAATACTCCGACTGGGTGGCCAACATTGTGCCCGTACCAAAGAAAGACTGAAGAATTCGGGTCTGCGTCGAGTTCAGGGATCTGAACAAGGCGAGTCCAAAGGACGACTTCCCTTTGCCACATGTTGACATTCTGGTGGACAATACTGCCGAGCATGCTCTCCTATCATTTATGGACGGGTATGCTGAGTACAACCAGATTAAAATGGCTGAGGAAGACATGCACAAGACTGCTTTCACTACACAGTGGAGTACATATTGCTATATGGTCATGCCCTTCGGTCTCATCAACGCCGGAGCAACCTATCAAAGAACCGCTACCACTCTCCTACATGATATGATTCACAAGGAGGTAGAGGTATATGTCAATGACATGATCGTCAAATATAGAGAACGGGACGGCCACATCAACGCCCTTCGGAAATTTTTCGCTCGTCTGCGGAAATACAACATAAGACTAAATCCTCATAAGTGTGCATTCGGGGCCACCTCCGGAAAACTCTCGGGACATGCCGTCATCAAAAGAGGCATTGAGATTGATCCAACCAAAATCAAAGCCCTTCAACAAATGCCTCATCCTAGGAACAAGAAGGAGATTCGAGGATTTCTTGGTCAGGTCCAATACATCAGCCGCTTCATTTCCAAGCTCACCATGATTTGTGAACCGATATTCAAGAAGCTTCGCGCCTCCAATAACACCGATTGGGACGATGACTGTCAAAAGGCCACCTCAACCGGGGATTCCTTCATCCCTATACCTGACTGTTACCAACACAGCCATGGGAGCTATGCTAGCACAAACAGTTGACGGCGAAGAACGAGCCATCTACTACATCAGCAAAAAGTTCATTGAGTACGAGACAAGGTACACCCAACTAGAAAAGACATGCCTTGCCCTAGTATGATCAACAAAGAAGTTGCAACATTATATGTTCAGCTACACAGTCCACATCTACTCCAAGATGGACCCGGTCAAATATATCTTCGAAAAACCCGTACTAAAGGGAAGGCTGTTTAGGTGGACGCTCATGCTGTTCGAGTTTGATCTCAAGTTTGTACCCCTCAAGGTTATCAAGGGAAGAGTAGTTGCCGATTTCCTAGCAGAGAATCCCGTCAACGAGGATCCAACGGCTGATACATGGTCACTTCCTGACGAAGACATCCTTTGTGCCGATTCCGACGCATGGGACCTATACTTCGACGGTGCATCTAATCTGAGAGGCTTTGGAGTAGGAATCCTTCTAATATCACCGGAGGGAGAACATGTTCTGATCTCGGTCAAGCTAGACTTCGCCGTCACCAACAATGCCGCTTAATATAAAGCATGCCTCATCGGCCTACAAGCAGCCATCACACTTGGCATCAAGAGACTGAGGGTTCGTGGCGATTCCTCACTCATCATCAATCAGGTGTCCGGATCATGGAAAATCCCATCTGACAGTTTAGCTCCCCACCGAGCAAAGATCAATCAAGAGGCTGAGTTCTTCGACCAAATCGACTATTTTCACTTGCCACGAGAGGAAAATCAATTTGCTGATGCCCTGGAAAAACTTGCCGCACTCGTCAACATACCTGACGACATGACATCGATGCCCCTATGTGTCGAGAGAAGGAGCGAGCCAGCCCACATTTGTGCCATCAACGACGACGAGGAAAGCCATGATGAACCTTGGTACCAAGCCATCCTTAACAACAAAACCAAAAACGAATTCCCTCCCAACTCTGATCAAAGAGGACAAAGGGCCATCCGTTTACTTGCATCACAATTCGTGATAAACTAAAATCAACTATACAAAAGAACACCCCAAAGAATTCTCCTCCTTTGCATTGACCATCACAAAGCAAAGAAACTCATGGGAGAGGTCCACGACGGAGAATATGGACCTCACATGAGCGCAATGATGCTTACTCGAAAAATCACACGGCTAGGTTACAACTGGACCACCATGGAAGCCGATTGCCGTAACTACGTCAAACATTGCCACAATTGCCAAATCTTCGCCAAAATACAACACATACCACCATCCCTTTTATACACAATGACCTCACCCTGGCCTTTCTCAACCTGGGGCATCGACATCATCGGGAAAGTCAACCCGGTAGGCACCAAGGGGCATTGCTTCGTCCTCGTCGCCATCGACTACTTCACCAAATGGGTAGAAGCACAGTCATATGTAGTCTTGACCGCCAAACAAGTGGCCAAGTTCATCCAAAACAACATCATCTACCGGTATGGGGTACCCCATGAAATCATCAACGATCAAGGCTCTCACTTCTGGGCGGAAACTCAGACCTTGCTGGACAAATACAAGATCAAACGACATCGATAATCCCCTTACCGTCCCCAAACTAACGGAGCGGTGGAGGCAGCTAACAAAACTCTTGTCACCATTATCAAGAAAATGCAAGACAACTACCGCGATTGGCCGAGCAAGCTCCCATTCGCACTCTGGGGATACCGAACCTCCATTCGAACACCGACAGGCGCCACACCCTTTTACCTAGCATACGGTATGGAGGCGGTTTAACCGGTAGAGTTAGAGGTCCCTTCTCTACGCATCCTACTGGAGAGTCAAGTCGCTGAGGCGCAATGGACTCGTCGAAGGTACGAGCAACTCACTCTTCTAGATGAACGGCGACTCAACGCCTTGCACAACGTCCAGCTATACCAACGACGTATACAACGGGCATTCAACAAGAAGGTCAAACCCAGGAACATCAAGAAGGGAGACTTGGTCCTCAAGTCAGTTCGAGCACCGCTGCCCGTTGATCCGAGGGGAAAATTCAAACCTAACTGGGCCGGGCCATACCTGGTCAAGAAAATGCTTTCGGGGGGCGCAGTGAGACTGAGTGACCTAGATGGGGAGGATTTTACAAACCCGACCAACCTAGACCAACTCAAGAAATACTACCCTTGAACCATAGCAACCAACAACCCAAGCCTAGTTCTACCACTAGCACCCTCTTCAAGTCAAGTTCCTCAATGCGTTCTGATTTGATATTGCATGTTTTATCGAGTCTAAGTTGCGGCACCTTGCCCGTTTCGAATGTCCTTTGATCTGTCAAAGGCAACATCCATTTACACTAAAACAAAAAAAACCCTGAACTACAAGCATGGTTTGATTTCACCTCTTCAGGTGGATACGTAGGCAGTCCCTCTTACATCTGAGGGATACAACCACAAAACCCAATCAAATTTACAAAGCATTTCGAACTACGATCATGGTTTGATTTCACCTCTTCGGGTGGATACGTAGGCAGTCCTTTCTTACACAAGAAGGATACAACCATCTCCACAATAAAAAAGTAACCATCCTCATACGACAAAAACCCCACATACAAAAAAACATCCCCATAAAAAAAAAGAAAGGGAACAACATTCCCTTTTCTCCACAAAATACAAAAATAAGCCTTTCTCCCTTCCTACAAAAATCCCACTTTCCCAAGTGCAAACGTTTAGAACGATTCAAGTCGAATTGCCCTTACAAAATGGATGGAAGAAACAAACGTTCACAATTTTCGACACGAGCAATCCTCTTATTTAATTAATAATGGGAGGGATTACAATTTCAACAACAAATAAAGCTCGACGAGTCTACAACTTCTCAAAGCTAAGGTGTGAACTAAAACACCTCACATAATAAAACTAGCACAAAACACACAATAACTAGCTAGTACTACATAATAAAAACTCACAACAATAATACAACATAATAATAAAACGGGTAATGGAGGTCTTCACTCTTCCATTCTACCCTTGTCTTTTCCCTCGGGGCACATCTTCCCCTTGTTCTTCTTGTTGGCCCGCCTAGCTTGGACTTCCTCCTCGGAACGGATCCTCAACGGATCTAAAACGCCGACGGCCTCCGGTCTAGCACAAGACCCCATGTTCGACCCAAAAAGAGCCTATGCACGACTCACCGTATTCTTGGGGCCAGAACTCCTCCTCTTCGGTGGTCTTATCACATCAGGGGTAGCTTCATCAACATACTCCTCAAAACAGGCACGGTTGGCCTTGCCAACCTCTTGATACTTCAAGTCGACAACCTCGTCCTTACGGAATTTGGACCTCTCTTCCAAGGACGGAGCACGTGATCACTTGACATAAGCGGGAGTCACCCATGTTGTGGCAACGGGGTTTGGTACCTCCCAAAGAGGCCGAGTGGCCCACCATCTTTCGAAGAACTCCACAAGCTCGGAGTTCCGGAAAACACTCTTAGACGAGAGTATCTTGAGCGGGCACTTTTTGTTGACGCCCCATTTGCCTCATGAGCCTTTCAGGATAAATGAAGGAAACAACCTTCAAGCCCACCACCATCAAGGACCGAGGACTAGCACCCGATGCGGGCAACCCCGTAAAGGACCTTAAGTGCCACCATGGAACCACCTAACGGATGTGAGGACCACCCTCCTCCGCCAATCTTGCGGCCCAATAAACCTCGGTAGAAGCAAAACTATCCGGGTACAACTTCTTCCTCATGGTAAGGTGACGGAAGGAATAAGAAGAAGAATCAACCGGAGCCTCTACATACCTTAGCCTCTCCAATAGCCACACTTGAAGGATCCTTGGGGATCCGAAGGAGGGAGCTTCTCCACAAGAGCCTTTCTTCTCCAAAGCTTGGATGATTTCTCCAAGCACCAACCACGATGGATCTCTACCATGCTCCATTTGCTCAACCACGTGGATAATGGTCATGCTACCATAGCAGTTTGGCCCCTCCTTCTTCAAAACATCAACAAAGAGATACACATGGACAAGGCAAAAGGCAAGAGCCCTTTTCCTAGCCACCTCTGAGACATTGGCATCTAATCGATTTGAAAAGATGTTGATAAGAGCCAACATATCCACACCATGTGGAGCAAAAAGAAAGTTGACTTGACTTGTTGACAAACCCAACATAGAACGGAATTTCTCTTTGTAGCACAACCTAGTCGGAGGAAGCACCGGAACACAACCCGGCCATCCACCAATGGCTTCAACTTCTTCGGCAAGAGGACAAATTTCACCTTTCGGGAAAACGAAAACATGGTGTTTCGAATCCCAAAACCGAGAACATGCTTCAAGAAATGAAGGTTTCACCTTGACTTGACGGAGCACCAACAATTAACCAACTCCCATGCAAATGAGTTGATACTTTTCGGGAGGCGATAAATTCCGGCACCATTGTCGCAATGCATTCTCAAAGGCATCCATAGAATATTTTTGTGGAAGAAGAAGAAGAAGTTTTGTAGAGATGTTTTTTTTCGTGTTTCGGATGATGAAACAATGAAGCACGAACATCACTATTTATACAAAAATTATCAGCGCATTTTCAGAAAAAGGGGAGAGGTGGCTTCCATCGCCAGGCAGATCGCGCCTCTTTGGGCCTTCCTCAGGATTCCCGCTGTTGACTTGTCTCTTTCAACTTGTGTTTTCTCCTGACACCTCAAACCTCCCGCCAGGACGCTCGCGCCTCTTCGGGATGATCCAGGACATTTTTGTGTTTCCTCACACTCACATTTCCTTGCTTTCGCGTTTTACGAAATCCGACACGGTTTCCATGACACAGCTTTAAACATACGGATTTTTCTTTCTTCTTCTTAAGGGGGGAAGGGCTAGTCGTCCCGATCCGCGACGGATCGTTTCCATGTCAGTCGAAATTCCGAAATTTTTTTGGCTTTTTCACAATTTTCCATCAAAATAAAATCGAAAATTGATAACACGACGTCGATTTTCCTCAAATTTCAAGCACTCACAAATTCGAGTCTTAACCTTAAAAAACAAATACACTCGTAAAATTTGTCTTCTAAAATTCATCCGTGACGGTTTGAGTTTGAAAATTTTCGAGTCACAAATCAATTTCAATAATTCCCGGTGCAATTTAATTCAAAACACGAGTTAATTGCTCAATTTTCAAATTAATTCCTTTTATCTAAAGTGACAACTTGTTGCAAAAAATTTCAAAATTCATTTCCAAAAATCAATTTTAACTTCAAGTCATCTTGGTTAATTTTGTTTTCAATCAAATGCTTTTACGTGTTTACGTTTATGCATATGTGCTATCTGTCGCCTGTTTTCTACACTAACGATGCAGGAACCGGTGCCAAGCAAAAGGAGAATTGACAGCCGACAGCGCTCCTCCGAAACACAACATAAAAAAGCCAAAAATCACAAAATGAACCACAATCCAAAAACACATATATACAAACCGCCTCACGCAAAATACATCGACACACGTTTGATACGGACAACTGACCGCATAAACAGGATCCAGTACAGACATCTATCATACAGACACTGGCCTAAAACAACCGTTTATCATATAGACACTGGCCTAAAACAACCGTCTATCATACAGACACTGGCCTAAAACAACCGTCTATCATACAGACACTAGCCTAAGACAACGAACTGGAGGCTATCCGCCACCTACCAAACTAAGCACTCTCTATCCTCTCAAACAGAAAAGAAAGGGAGCAACACAGGAAACAGAGGAGCAGCAATGGAAGTAGAGGTGATTACCATTATGGTAATACCTCGTTCCTGCTCCACAACAAAAACGAAGACAGTGTCTGGCAGACTTCGGATGATAAGGAGGCCAAGAACCATGATGCGATGCACCACCCCACTGCTGACCCCCAATCATCAGCCATCCTATCTATGAGCCACAATGAAAAGGACGGGTCGGCCACATCAGCCGCCTCTTCTCCTCTACGGAAGCATCCTCCACCACCGCCTCAAATCCGGCAGCCTCCTCAGTCAGTGCAGCTCCTCCGAGATCATCCTCCTCCTCCAATGCCTCCACGACGGACCCCATAGGTCCCAAATGGTACCCTGCGATCAAAAGAATAAACAAAAAAGAACGTCAGCCGAAATTTCGGCATCATGACGGCATAAAATGGACAAATAAAAAAAAACAACAACCTATGGAGTATTGGGCTGGTTTTGATTCAGTCTGTTTTATCTCAACTCCATGTATATTGGGCTCGAATTTTTGTGATCCGTGTTACAGTTCTTGATAGGGCCACTGCTATCTGTAGGAATTACCTATGGAGTAGTAGTGATCAGTATAGGAGAGCTCCTTCTGTGGCATGGGATGCACTTTGTAATGAGAAAAAATTTAGGGGTCTTGGCATAGTGAACTGCAGATTATGGAATCAAGCTTTAATTGGTAAATATACCTGGTGGCTTGCTTGTAAAAGTGATCACTTGTGGATTAAGTGGGTGGATCATGTGTATATGAAAGGTAGGAACTGGCAAGATTATGCTCCTTCATTACAATCTAGCTGGACTTGGAGGAAGATATGTGCTGTTAAGGACATTTTTAAACATGGTTATCATCTGAATCAGTGGTGTGATGGTAAGTATACTGTGGCTACTGGATATAGATAGTTGTAGGGTTCTCAGACTAAAGCACAATGGGCTCCTATGGTATGGAATAGGCTTAATGTTCCCAAGCATTCCTTCATTGCTTGGTTGTTTGCAAAGGAGAGGTTGTTGACTAAAATAGGCTGAGGGCATTTGGTTTACCTATTGATGGGGTCTGTGACCTTTGTGCAATGCATACAGAGGTTCACAATCACTTGTTCTACCAGTGTGCCTTTAGTATCAGGTGTTGGGCGCTATTAAGGCAATGGATGTGTGTCTCACTACCTCCCCAGGACATCCTTCACTGGTGTGTTAAGTGGAGATGCAGATCATTGCTCAAGAAGCACTTGGTTTTTGCTGCAATGGTGGCTGTCTTGTACCATATTTGGCGGGCCAGAAACCTCTGTAGAGTTGATATGGTCGTTCATTCTCCTACTCAGGTGATGAAGGATGTGAAAGTTTCTGTTCAAGCACGGTTCCAAAGCAAGAAGTGGCCGTCCAAATATCAGACTACCTGGCTTTTTTAAGGCACTCTGATTTTTTTGTTAGGAAGTTGTGTAGGTTCCATATATAGAATGTTATTCAAAAATTGTATGTAATGGTGGCACGTTTTGCATATTAATATATATATTCACATTCTACCAAAAAAAAAACAACAACCTGCAAAGCAAAACAAGGGCAACCTCGCCCAAACCCAACCAAACAAAACAAAAACAATTCACAAAAAACGCACAAAAAACGACTCGCCGTTCTTTTCAAGCAAAAGACGAGTCAAAACAACAAACTAAAATGGCATCTCGAGACCCATACAAGGTCCGCCAACAACCAAAAATACATTCCCGATGCAGTGAGGAATTTTTCTACGGCTCAGAAAGGCAATTTATACGCCAATATGAGCACAAACCGGTCAAAAATTCAAAGACGATCGCAAAAAAAGGCAAACGTGATTTTATCACGCCTCAAGGTGACCTAAACTACCAATAAGGTCCATTTCTGTGACACCCTCATTTATTGCGGAAAAGTAAACGCGTAATTCTACAGAAAAACTGACAGGATATGTTTGTAATAGGTTCAATTGGGTAAAAACCTGTAATTTTTAAAAACCTGAACCTATTATAAAGATATCCAAAAGGGAGGGTGTCAAACATGCAAGGTCCAAAATAAATCTCATGAATGAAACATCGCTAAAGTCGCGAAACAAAGTTATACAAACCAAATATGAGAAAGGGAGACATATGTCCCTAAAATGTATGTGACATAAAAAAAGGGTTTAAGGGTCACAATGAAATAAAACCAGTCTAGGTCCCAAGGTTACTTTGCTCGCTAGCTCGTCCATGTACCCCATATATGCATCACCTACCTGTCATTCGCATTTTATACAAATACGAAAGCCACAGTCAGTGGGGAGTAACTTCGAGTCCTCCCAGCCACGAATCGTCAAAATTAATGTAACATGTAGTAAAACATGTAAACAATATGATAAACAATGTAATTATCATGTAAATCTAACCTATGACCCCTAAACTGACCAAACTAAACTATCATGTGAATCATATAATTCAAATAGTAATCCAAACTTTATCAATCAGAACCGCTTACATCTCACCTATTACAGTTCATAAAATCACCATACAAGAAAGGGCAATATATCAAAGACAGGCATAAGTTCTTAGCACGGTCAATAGTCACTTTGTAACTCGAGTCTATACCACGAGGTAGGGAAGGTAATCGAACCGGTATCTTGGCTCAGCGGTTAATATTAATAAAACATGGCCAAGAGACAACACAACCCTAGCCTAAAATCTGCGCAGACCTAGACATGCGGATACACACCACCGCACCCCAGACCCACAATTTTTCTAAAACAAAGTGAGTACCCTAAGGAGTCCACCAAAGGGTTCGCTAGTACTTAAGCTGACCACTTACTATCAAAATAAGTAACTGAGGTCATGCCCCAACTTGGATATAAATCCACTAGTCAGGAACACAAAGGCTATCAAGCAGTGAACATATACTCGTCAAAGACTATAAAGACCTATCTATGATGAAGGCCGAAATACTCACCTAGGACCTAGTCCCAGCTAGTCCCAGCTTGAATACTTTAGCCCACACCACACAAGACTCACCACACAAGTCAAGTAAGACACCCACTTAACCATAAGAGGGCAAAGAGTCCTACTTACCAACATAAATTCTAACATTCTATCATGTGAAAGGCTATATAAATGTCTATTCAAAGATACAAATCCAACAAAGATCCTCAATAAGTATTAAATACCAATTTTCAATTCTAACAATATTAAAGGCTTCAGGGAATCTAGGGCCGTTTCTACAATATAAGAAGCTACTTAAATTCAACTAACTACACATGTGAAATAGAGATATAATAAATGGCCTAAAGCAAGAAAAAGGCCGATTATCTAATTCATTCAACCGAATTTTTACCCGCAACCCCAGCCCCTGCGACAGTGCACGGGTTAAATTGCGGTGACCAATTACTCAATTAATCGACATCGCATCGATCAAAGGGACTAAGGCTCGATTTTAAGGCACAATCATCAAAACATGGCAATTATTGTTATAAAATTTACCTTGAGCCTAATCATTACAATTTGAACTTATAAACTATCCTAACATGTGATAATTATCAATATAAGCTTAATTTTACCAACCTCATTATCTTTACTACTAACATTATTCATTTTAAGCCTTTTTATTACCATTTCATTTTATAACCTAAACTAACATATGCTAACTACCAATATAAGAATAATTTCAACTACTAGAATGATTCAATTTAAAAGTGTACTCATATGTGACTTATACAACTTTAACATTAATTAACCCGAAATGACCAATATTGTACGAAAAATCGTGAAACAAGCAACGGACCGACCCGGGCCAGCCATGGGCCAGCCGTGGCCTGTCGGGCTGCTGCCGGGCCCGCTGCCGCCCCATTACTCCTCTTTTTTTTCATTTTTATTCATTATAAGATCGTCTGAACATTAATTAGTCGTTCCCATACTAATATCCTAACTTAAACTAACCAAAAGACATGAATTAACCATGCATGCATCAAATTTAAACATGTGAAAATTTCTACTCAATTAAAAATCACCCAAACATACAAAAATCAAAGCATGTGACGATCTTTCGTCGAGTAACTCGAAATATGTTACCTTAAGCTAGAAAATGAGCAATTAGCACCTCAAAACCCAAACCCTAAAAACAACTAGCCGCTATCCTCGACAATATACGAGTCCCCGAACTCGTCCTCCAATTCTTCACCTAAATAAACAATAAAAACGCACAAATAAGCATAAATACCGAATTTTACCCAAAATTCGTCTTAAAACAACTTCAAGAAAACTGAAATTAAAACATACAAGGTTGTAGATCGCGACGAGAGGATTCCGAAAATATAAATTATGCGAGAATCCGAGTAGAAACGAAGAAATTATGTCGATTTTGGCTTGAATTTGTAGTAAAATGGTGGTTTTTAGGTGATGGAGTGTTTTTAGAAGATGAAGATAGACCAAGAACAACAAAAATCAGAAAAAGAAAGGGGAAAGGGGGTTGGTCCGCGGGAAAGGGAGAAAGGAAAGGAGGGAGTCGGGTTTGAGTCGGGATTTTTCGAGTCGGTTTTGACTCGTTTCAATAATAATTAAAATCGTAAGTCAAATGCAAATTCCGACAAGACCAAAGCTTTTAAACACGAGATTACAAGAAAATTTAATATTTATACTACCCATTTCCAAATTCGTTTACCCAATGTTCAAAAGAATTGTTATTTTCCCCCCGATACGCCCTTATTTTGAAATAAAAAGTTTTACACGGTTTAAACTATTTTTAAACATTTCGAAACTATCAAAATAAATACTTTACCTCAAAATATAATAAAGTGATTAAACGGTTTAATAAATTTTAAATGTCAAAAAGGGAAATTCGCGGGTGTTACAATTTCAAGGCAAACTGACTCAATTTACGCCCAAACAGGCGCTTATTTTGTCAGACATAAGACCGTCACAAAAGGCAAAAATTCCAATTTTGCCCGCAACACCCAACAAAGGTCCACAATGGCAAATACGGTCTTTCCCGACTACAATGCAACCTAGGGGGCCCACTACCCAAGCAAATAAACTTGGCATTGCGATATGAGACGGTTTCTCACCTCACTCACGTTTTTCGAGCACAGGGAGCGGGAACGGGGACCAAAACGCAAACTAAAAGCAGCCCTATACTCCTAAACAGGTTTCTAACCTAATGCAATCATCAATTTCACTCGAAACGGGCTCAATCAAAAAACGCCCAAATTAATTTTCTAGGGTAAAATTTCACCCTAATTCAATGAAGCTAAAGACCAACAAATTCAAAAGGATTCAAGAGGAATTACATACCTTTAGATGACATTACGGTTGATAGCACGAATGGAAGTGAGCAAAGGTCCAACACGGGCGATTTTTGAGGGATTTTCGAAGGATGAAGATGAATGAGGAATGGGATGCCGCCAAACCTCGCGTCTTTTATACAAAAATAGGGACGCCCCTTTGGTTCGCAAGGTGGCTCGCGCCTCAATCAGGCCTCCTCTTGCTTTTTCACCGAAATTTGGGCTTTAGCCCAATTCCCCATAGTAAACTTCGAGTTTTCGTTGACGACATAAGGGCCGTCATTTTTCGAATACAAAAACAAATAGTGAAATTCCAAAGTTCACTATTTCTTCAAATTTTCAAAAATAATAGTGAAAATTCAAAGCTCAAAAATAATAGCGAAAATTCAAATCCGCTATTTCTTCAAATTTCAACGACGGTAATTAAAACCGTCAAATTTCAAAATAATAGTGAAATCAAGATTCACTACTTCCTCAAAATTCGAACAACGGCAATTAAAACCGTCAATTTCAAAAATAATAGTGAAATCAAAATTTACTATTTTCCTTCAAAATTTTCAAAATTAATAATGAAGATTCCAAATTCACTATTTCCATCAAATGTCAACGGCGGCACATAAACCGTCACTCCATATTATATTGGAGATTCCAAATTCACTATTTCCATCAAATGTCAACGGCGGCACATAAACCGTCACTTCAATTAATAGTGAAGATTCCAAATTCGCTATTTCCTACACATGTCAACGGCGGCACATAAACCGTCACTCCAATTAATAGTGGAGATTCCAAATTCACTATTTCCTTCAAATGCCAGCGGCGGCACATAAACCGTCGCTCAAAAAACATGATATCAAAATTTAAAATCTGCTATTTCCTTCAAAACAGACGGCGATCAAAATCGCCCCTTCAAATTCAAAAGAGAACAGCGAATGGTGAAGATTCCAAATCCACTATTCCTTCAAATACCACCTGGGAGCTTCCTCGCGGAACCCGCTCATTTCAAAAAACAGTGATAGTGAAGATTCGAGTTCACTATTTCCACGGCGAAATCATGAGTTCGCTACTTTCGAAACAAGCCCATTTGACGCGGCTATTCTCACGGTCCATTAACCGACCGCCCCATGGTTGGCGAGCCTTACTACGCGCCATGGCTGGAGAGCCTTACTACGCACCATGGCTGGCCAGCCTTACTACGCACCATGGCTGGCCAGCCTTACTACGCGCCATCGCTGGCGAGCCTTAATACGCACCGTGGCTGGCGAGCCTTACTACGCGTCGTGGCTGGCGAGCCTTCCTACGCATCGTGGCTGGCGAGCCTTACTACGCGCCATGGCTGGCGAGCCTTACTACGCGCCATGGCTGGCGAGCCTTACTACGTGTCATGGCTGGCGAGCCTTACTACGCACCATGGCTGGCGAGCCTTACTACGCACCAAAGCTGGCGAGCCTTTGTCTGCAAACACGCAAGGACGTATCCAAAGATGCCTCAGTTATGACTCCTTCTTATGGCTGGCGAGCCTTTATACGTAGTCTAACGGACAATTAAACGACCCACACGGATAGTCGACAGACTCTAAAATGTTCCCAACGACAGGTCCTTGGCTCGTACACTCGAGTCGCCTTGGCGTCGCCCTTCCCGACGGCAGGTCCTTGGCCCGAATCCTTTCGAGCCGCCTTGACGTCGCTCGGGTCTCCAGGTTTTAATCTTCGATTGACCTGGGGGCTCTACTTTAACTTTCGCCCTGTCCAAGCCTCAGTCAAAGTGGGGGCTCTGTAGATACCCAGTATCTGCTGAGACTCCAACAAACACCCCATGATTATCAGACTATAACATGCTTTGGAATCGCGGCGTTTGATCGACAGTTTGTGTACAACTTTACGTCGAAAAACTTAAAACGATTTCGAAAATAAAACATTTCAAAACATTTCAAAAATATATGGAGTGTTTAATGCACGACGACAGGGTCGCAATGACACTAACTAGAGTCAAAACCGACACCGGATTAAAAACCGGCTCAAAAATTCAAATCCCGACTCCAACAACGAGTCAAACCGAGTCAACCACCAAAAAACACAACTTTCAAAACCTTCTATGCTAAGATTTCCCGGATTTATGTTTGGTCAAGTACCAAACATATGACTACAAATCCTAGGATAGAACAAATCATGATTGCTCTTGTGTGAAAGTGACAAGACAACTCGAAGACCCGCGACGTGGCTCGCGTCTCTTTGAGCAGCCCTGGTGGCCACGTCGCTCAAAACTCACACAACCACTCATTTTTCCTATAAATACCCCTCAAATACCCCCATTTGAGAACGCGCGAGTGTCCACCCCCTCTTTTCTCCCTTAAAATTCTCGACTCGACTTCTTAAGTCACAATCCGACGCGTATTTACGACCTACCGATCGTAAATACAAGCCTTACACATTGTTTGGTACCGTCATCGTGCATTAAATCACTACACCATCACTAATCTTAAAACACTCTTATTTACTTACCAAAACGGTTTTAAACCGAGTCTTTTCCGACCAAACGAGTTGTTACACTTACGTCGGTCACTCGCCATAACCAAACATGTAAGTATGAGGGTGTAAAAATCCTTCTTTTATCATGTTTTTATTTGTTTGATGACTACAACATGCTAAAACTTGCATAACATGAACCAAAACATGGAATAAACGAGCCAAAACTAATTTTTGGCCTGAGACAGAAGCCCCTTGGCTCGCCGGCTTGCCCGCGCCTAAATGGGGTGTCCAGGTCAGAACTCAACCGTGTTTGTTCTCGTCTTTCCCCTTTAATTCATTTTTATATTTGTAATCGGTTTTTACTATTTCAAATATTTTCGAACCTTTTCATTTAAAGCCTTTTATTACATTTTTGGGAGGTATTTTAAAGCCTTTCATCATTTCTTTACATTTTCGAAACAAACATATTAGTCCCCAACACAAAGTCATCCTTGGTTCTACATACCATGCCAGATTTTAACCCGGGCACGATGATGAGTATCGACTAATTACAATCAAATGAACTTAAAACAATTAGTTCATAATTGTTTTCGAAACTATTCATGTCAAGTTTGTCAAAGTCGAACCCGACACCGAATATCATCAAAACAATGATGATTATTCGAGTCTCGTTCCTCAAATCAACAAATGCGGTCTAAACGACCCTTTCAAATCAAATCGGATTCAAATACCCATTTCTCAACACGTTTTATAACGTTTTTAAAATGTCAGAACACGGCATATAACCGTAGGTTGACCCGCGCCTCAAGCAGGCCTTTTCTTTCTTATTTTCAAAACCAGGGGAGGCCCCTTGTACCGACGGCTAGCTCGCGTCTCATGTAGCCGTCTGGTACAGGACCTGTTCCCTTTCCAGCACTCGTCTAGAATGATCCAGACTCCGGTTAGCCCAGATATAGGACGGGTCAGATGACTATTTGCTTATTCAAAATCATACTTGCAAAACGCTTTACCAAGACAAATGGATTACGTTATGCACCCTAAACCTAATTTGGTAAATGAATGTTTAATTTTCGTCTTGCATGCAAATCAATCATTAATATAACCCGACATCTTATACTTGATACTTGGATTAAATCAACCGACTTAGAAAGCTCTCACATGTTACGTTTAAATTATTGGATGTGCATTCATGCATTTAAACCCTTTTATCAACTTTTGCATTCAACCAACCAAAATCGATCAGTAGAGGCCGCTACCGCGGGCGGGATTGAGTGTTTGATTAAAGGGCTTCCTAATACGTACCTTCACCTCTTACTCAGAAACTTTGGATAGTGGACGACCTTATCCAGGGCATATGAGAGTCATTCTAGAGATAAGATGCTAAAGAGGGACGATTTCCTTATCTTTAGTACCTATGTCCAACGCTGCTTTGTGCTTCGATTTGACCGAGGTATAAAGTGGATTTTGAACGGGTTCCAAGCATCCCACAAATGCTTGGTGGCGACTCCGAACATCTCTAATCGTTTCGAGACCCTTGCTGAGACGAAACCGACCGATCTAAAACGATCCGGTCGAAAGCATTTTTATGCCGCCGAGCGTGGCTTTCAAAAGACCGCTATACGTCCACAGATTGGCTTGGCGTGTAGGTGGCCATGTCCACACATAGTAATAAGTAGAACAAGAGCGAAAAATAAAGGAATAATTAACATCATAAATTAAGAAGAGAATAAAGGAAGAGAAAGAGCAAAAGGGAAGAAATTACAGATTAGGAGATCTGGCAAGGAATAGAGAAAAGAAGTGTTTAACAGTGAAAGGAGAGAAAAGAAATGTATGAAGTGTAGAGATTCGTCCCAAGCAGTCCAAAGGAGTGCCAAAGATAATTATGACCTAATCCAGACTTCCTTTATATAGGGAAGCGGGATTTTACAAACTTAAACCTAATCACGGACTAACTAACCCGTGTATTAAGGCAAACTACTCGATCGAGCAACTTTATATCACTCGATCGAACAAAACTAAGCTAAAACCTCTCGATCGAGTACTTTAGGTACTCGATCGAACACTTATTAAAAATGAACCATTCGATCGAGTAGAAAAAGGAGTCGATCGAACACAATTGTACTCGATCGAGTACTTTCCAGCGCACAATTCCTTCTTCGCGTACTGAAATTCAAACGGCTGCCATTTCTTCGTTACTTGGACAAATAGGGCGTTTCCGGTGGCGTTGGAAAGCTAAGAGGACAGGCTTTCATTTCCAATTTTAATCACCTGAAAATATATTGTTGAACTCGAGATATGGCTTTTCAAAGTAGGCACTATCAATTTGAAGTTCTTCCTTTGCTCGCCTAGCTATCTTACTTCTTTGCGCATCTCAAAATAGTAGTCTTAACGCTCCGACTCAGCTCATCTCCTAAATGCATGCATAGGGACATGTTTTAGGCTTGATTACGCTCCTTTCCGGTTCATACCTGCAAATAATACAAGACAAACCAAAGTAGCCAATTCGGGGGACATTTGTAGCTAAATACTACACAAAATGTATAGAAATGTGTGCAAATGAAGTATGAAATACCTATATAAAATGCACACATCAGTTAGAATCAATACCTCGTGTTCTGAGCTCAAACTCTCACTCTGTATCCTGAGACAGTCAGACAACTGCAATCAAAACAACGGCTACCCGAGAAATTAGAGGTGCACAAACACCTTCAAGTGCCCAGATCTATAAACCTAAAGGGTATTAACAAAATCTCAGTTGTAGAAATGGTTAATATCGAACACAAAAAGAGGTACGCCATAAAAGGCTCAGGCGTAAAAGAAACATAAGTCCAAAGTATCCAATATGACATATAAACGCCAGTTAAGGAGTAGACACAAAGAAGTGATTACATTTCATCATCAGGGGCATCATCTGTAAGGGATTTCGATGTAAGGCAAATAATTACATAATGTAAGTCGAAGCAGCAGCAGTATCCCAACGCCCGACCATGTTCTGTATCTACCCAGGCCGATTGAAGTTTCCATTGTCAATGACACGTAGTAATGGTACTGTAAAGCTGTATTTTGGAAGCATAGAAAAATAGACAACACGTCGTCAGACAGCCAATAATATTAATAGCAATACAAATAACGTCTAATGATAAAAAATTGTCTAGACTAAAATCAAGTAATAACATCCAATAATATTAATAACAATCCTCGTCCAAAGAAACAAGCAATAAGGTTAGCCCACCCTAACCCTCTCTCTGGTGTAGAGTGTACTTTGAGTCCTTTAGGCGTCCCGTCCTGGTAGCATTAATCAGGAACTTCCCTTTTAGTGTTCTCGGGTGCAATGGTACTATCTTTGTTGTCAACCTAAGAAAGCACATAATTAAATTATAAGCAAAAAAACTTCATGAGACACCAGTTGCAGATGTTGCATTGCCTTTTCGGGATGAGAACTCTTCTAGATCAGGTAACAAAGACATCTGCATTAAGATAAGCAAGGTTTGGATTCAGTGATGAGCGTGAAGGAACTCTAAATCTACAAGAAAAGATCAGATGGCAAATAAGTTGTTTTCACTGTGTGCACAAAACATTACCTTCTGCAGATGTTGCATTACCTTTCCGGGATGAGAACTCTTCTAGATCAGGTAAGGAGGACATCTGCATCAAGATAAGCAAGGTTTGTATTTAGTGATGAGCGTGGAAGGGCAGAAACTAAACAGGAAGTTTGATTCTCGGCCAAGTGCACACTTTTAGTAATAATGAAAGGATATTACTGAATTCTTCAAAATCCTGATTAAAGGTTATATTCCCAAGTCCAAAGAAAGGGGTAATATGGACGAAATAATGCATATAATCCCTACGATAGTCGACAACAATTTAAAGGCCCTGCTTCTCATAGATGCATATAATAAGAAAGTTAGATAATACATTGTACTGTTATTAATGAGACGGCAATGCCAATAGACAATGACTCAATGAGAGAAAGGTAAACAAAGATAGCACCCATTGTCTACCCTAGCTTCTTCTTAATCCCTGAGTAAGGAGTTCGAAGGACATAAATGTGCATCTATGTTACTCCGATACTTCACTCAGCTGTCATAACCAAACAATAAATGTAGTCTCAACACACCGAAGAGTTTCCTAAATTCCCTTTCTCCATAACATAATCAAACGATGATAAAACTAACTACAAAGAGATTATACCTAGAATAAGGCAAGTAATTTGAGGGATAATCACATCCAACCACCATCTCACGCATCAGCCTCATCACTTCCTACCACCATGGTGCGGCTCAGGGCCTACCTCTCATGAACTTTAGCCCCCACATTCAGTCATCCACATAGATAGCTCCTCCATCCAATAAGGTCAGTTGCCTCTTCAGATTTTGCAATATGAAAGAGTACATCAACAACAACCAACTGCAGCTACTGCCAACTACGTCTGTGGTGGAAAAGATATGTCTGAGCATCAACAAAATTCAATCAAAATTTAGCATCAATCAACAAATTTCAAGCCCACACAAACAAAATCTAATGAAATGTTACCTAAAAAAAGTTAACAAGACACATCTTAAACCAAATAACAATCACTAAAGTTAAACTCAAAAATTACCCAAATAAGAGCTAATCACAGAAATGAAACCGGTAAAATAAAATTAATTATAAAGGAGTAATTGAGATGCTAATTTGAGGCTGAAAATGGAATTAAAAGGTGGCTCTAGAGCCTAACCTTCTGTCAGGTTTTCGTGACCTTCAACGACAACAAAAACTGCAATCATAACCAAAAAGAACACCAGAAACAATTGAAAGAATCATATAAGATGAACAAATAAATAACTAAAACAACCTAAAACAAATAAATCAACAAATAAAAGCTATATTCGAGGGAACAATTTATGAATAAATACAATGGAAAAGGGAAAGGAAACAAGAGCCAGATGTAACCGAAGTAGGAAATGCGTAAAGAATAAATTAAAATATGGGGAAAACGAAAAATAGTCGGTCAAATGTAAAGTTATTTGTTTGTGGAGGAGAGGAAATTGTGGGTGAAGGGACAAGTAAGCAAGACTGAGAAACAAGAAGTAAACAATGATAAATGTTTTGGTATGTACCTCACAGGAATTAGTGAATTACGAATGTCTATGACTGTACTCCAAGCATCTCCGTCTGGCTATGACTGCTTCCGGTATCAAAGGGACTGGTTGCAGTCGTCTTTGACCGTGGTTGGAGGACCAACCGGTCATGAACTATCTTCTCTCGGCTCCGCCGACGTAGAAACTTGAGACTCAGGAAAGACATCATAGATATGAGAACTGCCGGGAAGGATAGAAACAGTGAGCTTACTAAAACACAATGTCAACTATAACCTGAACAAGACAGGGTCCGGTAACAGCAGACTCGCAAAAGACAAAAAAATACCATCGTTCACTTCTAAAAAAGAAAACAGGATGTCCCGACGCCAACTGCTGGGCCAAGAGCTCTCCGTATAGACCATACAGAACAGGCCCGAACCTGGTAGGCGTTACACCGTAACACAATGAATTGGCAGACGAGGTCTACACTAAACCCACCCAGCAACCAACCAACCAACAAACAAGCAAACAAACACTGCAGTCTGCAACCACTACAACGACAACGACAAGATACAATCATCTCCACAGCCCCACAACCCGCAAACACTACAACGACAATGTACATATATAAAAGCAATGAAAGGAAGACAATAACTGAGATTACATCACCTATTGCAGGCGGTCAGCCAAAGTCAAAACCCCAGGAATACAATAATGATAGTAATAGTAAAATCAAATAAAAAAACAAAAAAAAAGGAGAAAAACATTTGTATAACCAAAACTACGAAACACCTTTGAGTTTCGACATAAGACAGACTCCGGCCAGCCAGCAGCTCCAATTGATCCGCAACAAAACCCTAAAACTGCAGCACCTCCGATTCAACCACAACAAAACCCTACAACTCCAGCACCTCAGATTCAACCGCAACAAAACTCTACAACACCAGCAACTCCGATTGATCCACAACAAAGTCTTATAGTCTGAGAAGCAATCCAAAAACAATCGAAATCCCTAATTTAATTGTGAACCATAGTCCATAACCCTAATAATTCGTGATATTTAAGTGATCTGGGAAATTAGGTTTGTTCAAGTGATGAATTTGCGATGGGATCCGAATATTTGAAGCAATTTGTGTGAAATTTGTGAAGGTTTATTAAAAGAAGTGAATTTGGGAAGGATTTAGAGAGTAGTATTTTTATGAGAGAAGCAAATGAGTGTAGAAGAAGGACGAAAAGAGTGAGGGTGATGAAGGATAGGTTAAGCTAGAATGGAAGGGTGAGATTGAGGGTGAGAGATCAACAGTGCACATTGCTCGTTTACTATTCATCGCTACAGTACCAGAACTTCTCTCTTTTTAAAGGGTAGGGATACATAACCAACATAAGGAATTTGCGGAAAAATATGGAAAGTGAAAGGTTCCTCAATCGAGCCTATGTGCACTCGATCGAGTCACCACTTCCTCGTTCGAGCCTGGTCTTACTCGATCGAGGCACCAAAGTTCAGGAACCCCAACTCTCAATATTGCAAATTTTAATTGATTAGGTTGGTTCCTCGATCGAGCCTCACTGTGCTCGATCGAGGAACCAAGTTCCTGCTTTGCCCACTGAACTTCAAACGGCCACCATTTCTTCGTTACTTGTCAGAAACAAGCGATTTTTGCGGCGTTGGAAAGATAAAAAGATAAGCTTTCACTTCCAGTTGGAGTAACTTGAAAATAAGTTTTATAACTCTAGATATGGCTCTTCAAAGTAGGCACTAGTAATAAGAAGCTCTTTTCTTCGTGTTTTCTTCTTATCTTCTCTTCCTTCATTCTTATGGATTCTCGTGCCATGCTTCGTGTATCCCTTCATTCCCACTCCATGATGCCCATTTCATTCCTTTTCTCCTCAAATTGAAAATTCTTGTATTAAACATCAAAAAGCGGAAGTATCGACATTCTAACATAAAAGGCATGTAAATGATATAAACTAGCACGAAATTTGTATCAAAAGTAGTTAAGGGGAGGCATAAATATGTATATAATTATGACTCATCATCTTGTGTTTGTCTTAGGTGAACTACGTGAAGAATTTCATTTTAGGGAGGAAAGACTGTACTACCTATAATTTTTATATAGTTTAAATAGCATTTTATATTTTATATAGTTTTATAAACTAATTTAATAGTTGGGGTTAATACGTTATGAGACGGGTTTTTGGTTACGATTTAGAAAAGAAAAAAAAACAAGACTTGGTAGCTCGGTTTGGACAAAGTTGCAAGTATGGGCCGGGTAAATTGAGAACCCATTTATCCAATTATATATATACTCCAAAATTATAACATCACTACCTTATTTTCACATTAACCAAACAAACAAACAAAAAAGCTAAGGGAGATCAGTGGGACGGACGAGAAGCTGGAGAAAGGGAAAATGGGGGTTTCTACTAGGTTTAAGAGAAGCTGGAGAAAGGGAAAATGGGGATTTCTACTAGGTTTA
This sequence comes from Silene latifolia, assembly GCF_048544455.1. Lineage (NCBI taxonomy): Eukaryota > Viridiplantae > Streptophyta > Magnoliopsida > Caryophyllales > Caryophyllaceae > Silene > Silene latifolia. The sequence continues at coordinate 122,749,295 of NC_133528.1, read as the reverse complement.
AAAGGATTTCTAGCTCGATTTTTCATCCTATTTTCGTAAGTAGTCTATCCTATCATTATTCATTCAGCTATTAGTATAGTTATGGTAGTAATTGAACCAATTTTCGTAACCCTAATATGGAAATTTGGGGGTTTTGAGTATACATTGTTAAGACGGTTTTATTTGTGAAAATTCACCATGTATGTATTGGGGTTTGGTTGGTTTAGATTGTGTTAGGATGTATTGTTTTAGGTTAGTATACCATCTTATGCCATATTATTGTAACACCCCCATACACCAAGGTGCCTTACCAAGACCACCTAGCGCATGATAATTCTACCATCTCGGTTACCGAGGCATAGTAATCAAAATAGACCATCCAAAACGTACTTTAAGTAATGAAGTTAAATGTGATTATATCAAAACCAAAACTGAAAAGTAAAAGTACAACTGTTCCAAAACAAAAATCCAACTAAGCAAACGTATTATGTCAAAATAGCGGAAGAGTGAGACTCTGACACGTGGTGACTCCAACCCCAGCTAGATCTCGCGCGTATCCAAGATATACTTGCTAGACAACTGGTCACCACCCCCGAATGGATCACCACAGTTTTTAAAACATTTAAACCGGGCCAGTTACTTTATAAACAATATAAGACAATATAGACAGTTACACAATCACAATCCTTCAACTCTGTCACATCACCAAACATCTGACTACACACTAAAGTATGTAGCCCTGCCAGAAAATCTATCACAACAGATATTCCACACCGCCGGAGGGGGACCGCAACCGTTCCCACCTAAGCCCCGCTCATCTCCATCGAGCGAATATCCCATGTCCATTAATGTGCACATCCCCCTTGTGACGGGAACCACAAGGGGCAAATCAAGGGCGTGAAGCCACTCTCGCAAGTGACTCTACTCAGTCGAGGGCGCACCTCGAGAACCACATACAAATCACAATCTGATCACAAAACCAATGTAAACAATTCCTAAAATCGAGTTGCCCTCACTTTTGAACTCGTATAGCCTGACTTACTCGATCGAGTAACTGAGGTATTCGATCGAGTACCGCCTACTCAATCGAGTTTCCCTCACTCAATCGAGTATCGATCAGGCAGAATACACTCCAGAATGCAAAACTAACTTAGTCGACAGAGTAAGTCTTACTCGATAAAGTACCCAACAACTTATAAATCTTAGGTATTACAGTCTTCCCTCCATAAAAATGAACTTCGTCCCTGAAGTTCAAACCCAACCTATAAAACATGTACACCTAACACTAACTCCACCAACTATGCCTACTTCCATAACACGGCTCACGATATCGTCTCAACTATAGCATGGCCTCTCGATACTAACTCCATAATACTACCGAATACCAACCACAAATGTCGCAACCTCTGTCTCACTAACCTATTGCCCAATAGCAAATCCAATGTCAAGACAATCCACCAAGCAAGATCAACCACCCAAACGAAATGTCGCATTCTACCACCCTTAAAATGAACTTCGTCCTCGAAGTTTACTCACACTCATAAACAATACACTACTACAAGTGCTGACATTACCTTTAATAGTATCAATCGCAACATAAATCCATCATTTATTCTACACCAAGGCTCAACTTCCAAATACACCGCAACATGTGCAACCATCAAACTCTGTTTGTCGCATCCTACTCCTCTTAAGATAAATGTTACGTCCTCGTAACTCACTAATACTAGATCCTTTGCTATACCTCCCATAACCCTCATCACCACCACATGTCAACGATAACCAATTATAATCTCAACACTGTGGACAAGGCCCTCGGGAACTGCGTCCGCGGGATCCACACTAGGCATAATCGACTCGAGGTTCTTTCGAATCGAATTAAGACAAATTAGAGTCGCCACCAAGTTTTTTGGGAACTTGGAACCGTTCAAGTCAACTTTACACATTTCATCGAAAAGCATAAAGCCAATCGACTACGAGTGATTAAAGATAAAGACTTGTACCCTATATCACTCGATTTGAATGACTCATAATCCAATGGTAAATAGACGGATCCACAAACCATAGATCTTGAGTAAGGGGTGAGGGTACGTGTTAGGAAGCCCATAAGGACACCTAACCCCGCCCGTCGATAACGGCCTCTACTAAGTCAAGTGTCGGATTTCAAACAAGGTCATAGCTACTACGATATATGATATGCAAACATCGTTTTCAAAACCCTAACATGTGAAGTTTCTATGTCGATTTAGATGCAACTAAACTAACTTTGTCAAAGTTGTAATTTAGCATGTGGGTTGATTGATCTAACAACATACAAAACAAAGTAAACAAGGCTTAGGGGGAATGGGGGAGCCGTTGGGATCTATCCTATTACAACCCAGGCATTTCATGACGACACAACGATAAATTAAAGATACAACTCGATCTAAAATACAACGCTATACACAAAACCGTACACGACACATTACACGGCCAATTCGGCCTAGGGAAACGTGCACAAGGGGGGTGGCCCATGTCTTACATGACTCACGGCCTTGGGTCACTCCTCGTGATGCGTGCTTTCACTTAATCTTATCGAATTAGACATAGGGCCACACACCAAAGCATGCATTAGCATAAATCGGGCCATGTTGCATTAAACAACATACGATTTACTACGCTCTTACTTGCATTGGGGCACAACTCATCGAGTGTTAATAAGACGGTGTTAATCACGCACTCTTATACTAGCGAGAAATTAGGTGAAAGAGAGAGATGCATTCAATTAAGTTACAGAATCGTCAGTTGATTTTTAAAGCTATGTCGATGTACCCTAACATGTCTAATTAGGTTATTAAATTGATCTAATGTCATCTAAACGAGTTATATGTTAACAATCAGAGGTTATACTAACATGTGAATGGTCCTAGGGTGGGTCGAATTACACGAAACAAAAGAGGGGTCAAAAGCGAAGAGCGAAGTTAGAATTCGTTTTATTAATGCCCTACCTTGAACACGAGGATATGTAAATGAGACGGGGGTTACGACCGACTGATGTAGCGGATTTCTTTCCCATCTCAAGTCAACGCGGGTGTTCATGGTGGTACTTTAACTCATACTCGGACTAAACTAGTTTCATAGTTAATGATAACAATCGATAAACAAAATAAAACGAAACAATAAAAAACAAACATAAAAAAAACGAAATAAAAGGGAGAAAGAGGAGGATTTGATGCACCCTCAACCTACATGTATCGTTGACACCGTCTTGGGTCATAATCGATGGTAGATTTTATCTCGAGAGGCCGTCGTCGACGAAGAAACAAAGCAAACAACACGTTTTTTGCAAATCTGGACAGCAACTTTCAAACTGCGATTTCTCTCTCGTTTCACGGTGAAAATTCGATTTAAAAGATGTCTTGAAAACAAGAAAGAGAGGAGAACAGAGATCTTAAAACAATCCCTGCTCGTTTTGAGTTATTGGGCACGAAAAACGAGCACAAACAGAACTGGACAGACAGGAAAACCCGCAAAAACAGAGTGTATAACACTCTGTTTTTCGAGGGAATTCGTGTACTCTCAAGAGCAATTTGGCTCGTAAATCTTTGTCTAATGTGTAGATGGATGTTTTATGGTTAATTTGGAATAAGAAACTCGAATTTTGATGGAGGTTTGAAGGGAGAACGAAAGGTTTTCAAGAGGACACACAAACTGATTCTCAGTTTGTAAGTCGGTTTTGTGGAGGGTTTTTGAGAGGCAATTAGGGTTTGTTTCTGGAGTTTAAAGCTTGTGAATGACGGTTGTATCTATGGAGAACTTAGAGGAATGAATGTATGGTGAAGGGGGGGTATTTATAAGGAGTTAAGGTAAGGTTTTAGAGGGGAGAGGCAGACGGGCTCATTCGCGCATAGCTGCTGTCCAGCAGCTTTTGTGAGGGTTTGAGAGGCTTTGTGAGGGGTTTTCTTGGTGGTTAAGCTAAGGTAATATGGGTAGGATATTAGGGTATGGGTTAGGTTTAATGGGCACGGGTTTTGGTGGTATTTGGAGCGGGTTTTGGGCTCGGGATTTGGCACGCAAAACAGGGGGGCTGCTCGTGTTTTATGCGGGCTGTTGGGGAGTTTTTGGGACGGGATTTGGGCCGTGATTAAGGGGGTTCGTACTGGGGTTGGATGGGTAGAGGCTTAGGTTGGTTAGTGTACTCGAGATTCGTGCCAACTCGTAAAGAAAACGGGCTCAAAAACCGAGCTATAATCGAGCTCCAAAACGCGTGTTTAAAACGAGTTTTTTTCGATTTTTAAATCGATTTTTCAAATCGATTAACACATTAAATAAATGACTTTTCAAATCAAATATACTCATAAAATGATTTTTCAAATCAAAAATTTATTTTATTTTCAATAAAATAAACTTGAGAAAATAAATTCAAAATAAAATAAAATGAATTCACTTTTAAAAAAACTTTAATTTAAATATCATTTAAATTAATAAAATACTCCGTCGACAACGCTCATTCTACATCGTAAAACGAACCCAAATAATGACAATGACAACTAAAGAATACATGTGTCCTATCATCATCGGGTGTTTGTCGGGTTCTCTATAAATTCCAATATCGACGGATACGGGTATCTACAGAGCCCCCACGTTGACCGAGGCTTGGACAAGGCGAAAGTCAAAGTATACCCCAGGTCCCTCTCGACCTGAGGATTCTGCGGGTCGTTTATAGTCCATTAGACTTGCGTATATAAGCTCGCCAGCCATAAGAAGAGATCATACCTGAAACTTCGTCGGGGATTGACTCTTGCTTCTGTTGTGTCAAATTATCATCGTTGGTCATCGACCCATATGGTGCATATACGGTGGATTGAGCCTTATCCTTAGGCGCCTACGTATCCGTTTCTGACGGAATCAAACCCGCGTCATAGTTCGGCAACTGCTGACACTTGCCCAAAGTTTATCATCTGCTGGCATTTGTCCGAAATTCATCATCTGTTGACACTTGCCCAAAGCTTATCATCTGCTGGCAGGTGCCCAAATGGGACGGGACTTTCCGAGGAGGTTGCCGCCGCTTTCATCATTTGCTTTCAGCTAAGGAATTCTTCCATTTCATACTCTTGTATTGAATTGAATTCTGAGTGGATGTCATCCATTTCATCTTGATAATGGTCTCTGAAGCCAACGGCTTCAGAGCCCCCAGTTTGCGATGGCTCTAAAGTCGAAGACTTTAGAGCCCCTAGTTGAAGCATATCCTGTTATATTTGAAACATAGAAAATGTACAAGCAATAATCATCACATAAGCACATTTGGATCATCGATCTTAAAATTGGATCATTCAAAAGATTGGGTCATCGACCCGAAAATTGAATTTGAAAAATTTTGAATAATTGGGTCATCGACCCGAATTTTGAATTTTGACATCTCTTAGAATGTTGGGCCATCGACCCGAGGTCTGAAGTTGAAGTGTTGGAATGCTGGGTCGTCGACCTGAAATTGAATTTGAAAGACTGGGTCATCGACCCGAAATTTGAACATGTTGAAAATTTTGAATAATTGGGCCATCGACCCAAATTTTGAATTTGACATCACTTTTGATGTTGGGCCATCGACCCGAAATTTGAATTTAAAACGAATCATTTGGATGTTGGGTCGTCGACTCAAAATTTAATTTTGAACTTTGAGATTTGAACCTTGACTTAAAATGTACCACTACTTGGATCATCTATCCCATAATTCGCAAAAAGTTTTTGAAATTTCGGAATTCTGAAATCTTTGGCATTTTGAAATCGAACCTTGACGGGTGAGCACGAAATACAACTCAGACACTCTGTATGACCCGTAAACAAACGTGGGCGTAGCCCGCTACCGTAAAACAAAAAAGGAAAATAAAACTGTAAGTGTGCACGAGTTTAAATTCAATTATTGACTTGTTGGGGGTAGAAATGTAAATTGGCCATTCTGGTGCCAAAAGATGGCAAATGGGAATCACAAGGTCGTCGAACTTGGGACGGAGATATCGTATGGCATGGGCGTGCTCCCGAGGGCACATGGGAATCAAGATCACTTGGCATTGACAAGGTGGATTAAACTCACAGAGCAACAACGTTGGCTTCGCCCAGACACTAAACAAAGACTGATTTTATGAGAACAGTTGGACATCACACATCACTCTTGTTGGGAACATTCTGCCACTCTTCTCCTCGCCTCCTTTCTTTTCAGCGAGTTTTTTCATCATTTCTTGCCACCGCCTTCTTTCTTTTCAGCGGGCTTTTACTTTTTTCCTTCCACGCCTTCTTTCTTTTCAGCGGGTTTTTCATATTTTCTGTTCCCAACACAAACCTACATCTATATGACTCGGCATCTTTGCCTAAACCGTTCGATAAAGCTCATTCTGAGACTTGATACTATTCATCTGAACCTATATCCTTTTGCTAGCCTACATCGAGTGCTAAGACCGACTCAAACAAAGGTGACTTCATTTGGACTTGGTTAAGACCCGTAAGAAACCGACAAGATGACAACTTGGTTGATGAGTGGATTGAATCCCTTATTATGAAGGACTGCCTACGTATTCGCGTGGAGCGAAATCAAATCCGACGTAGTTCGATCAAGGTGCATAAACTTGGCATTTTGATTGTGTGTACACACTCGAAGGTTTCACCTAAGGTATCATGTCGTATCCCATTCTAGCCTGTAAGGTACCGTTGTATCCCGTGTCTAGGGTTGGTACAAAAGGTTTTGATTCTTTGGGATGTGGAGCTTGGTAAAAATAGGTTCGTAAGGTAAACCATCATTCTGAAGGTTCGTTTTGTGGTGCTAAGGCTAACGGGTTATGGCTTACATCGTGGTTGGAAAGGTGTCTCGGTTTTGACGAAATCCGAGTGCAAATGGGTTGGAAAACGATGTGGGTTCAAATTTCCATGTCTGGATCCTAAAGGCTGGGTGTAACAGAACAAGCGGAATGATTCTCAAAATTCCTGACTATCCCCTTATAACTGTCTCAGGAAGGACTTAAAGGGTAAAGAGGTCACTACTTACGCTTTTGGGCTTCGCCCATTGAACCTCAACTATGGGTACTTGACTTGAATTCTGGCTTCCGTAACTTCGACATTCAACCAAAAAGCATTCCGCAATAACTTCAACATCTTTTTTTCTTTTTTTCTTTTTCTTTCATCTTTTTTTCATTTTTCTTTTTCTTTCATCTTTTTTCATTTTTCTTTTTTCATTTTTTTTCATTTTTCCAATTTTTCTCCTTTTCTCCTTTTTTCATTCTTTTTCATCTTTTTTTTTCCTCTTTGAAAATGATCTTCTATTCATTCTCTTAGTCACAAATGGATACACCTTGAAAACTGGGCTTCGCCAACTAATTTGGGTAAGAACTAACAATTCCTTGTTAGAACGGGTTGATATCTTCTCTCTTCGAGATGGGATGATTTTGTTGGGGATGGGCTTGCCTTCCATCATCGATAGGGAAACCATGAGCTAGTCCGGGTTCATCATAGAATCATCTAACGGCTTGTATTAAGCATTGGTTTTGATGGAGGTTTTCTACCGCCAGACATGGAATAGGTAAAGGAATCAAACACGGGATCCTAGTGTACCTTACATTTTGAAACGGGACATATTTCTACCCCAGGGATGCCTTTGAGTGTGTTGTGCGTTTTATCATGTTTCGGAATGATTGAGGATTGGAAACGAGACATATTTGGAAACGAAACTGCAACTTTTTATTGGGACGAGAAATGCTTAACAGACTCGAAGAAACGATTCCTAGGACACATCCTAGGTCATCGTGGAACAAATGACTCAAATTCAAAAAAAGAAAGTCCTAGACTCGACTCGAATAAGAAAAGAAAACAGATCCCGACTCATAATTTTTCAAATCTGGTCTTGAGTTTTCCCTTGTTCAGCTGTCAGCTTAGATGCTCGGTTCTAGTCCTTGATCCCTTTGATGGTCTACCTCCACCCCGAGGTAGTCCTCTGAGGATCTACGCCAGTGATGAAGGTTGGTGAATCAAATTGTCTTTTATTAACTTCGTTAACGAGAGGAGTACATTCTAGAGCAAGACTCCCGATTTGAATTTCATTCTTCGGGTTTGGCAAGAATTCAAAGCAATCCACAAATATTTTCCCGATAAACACCCCTTTCAAGTGACATGGGTGGATAAGATGGGAATAATCGACATTGTCTTCGACAAAAACAAAGTTGGCATGATCGCCAAATGGATTGGTGATGTTATTGGGTTTAACAGTTGGGATTGGGAGTGTTCCATTCTCAATCATGTCCTGGATTTCATACTTCAGTCGATAGCACCTTTCAGTATCATGGCCTTTCCCTTGATGAAAGGCACAGTAGGCATTTGGTTTATACCATTTACCTTGTTGATCAGCAAGAGGGTCCGGAGTTGGACCAATAGGCTTCAGCTTTCCTTGGGCTATGAGCCTTTGGAGAGCATATGTATAAGTGCATCCGATATCGGTGAATGCCCTAGGTGTTTGGCGCTGCGACTTCTTCGATTGCCCTTCTAAGAGAGTGATGGCTTCATCAATATGGGCCGTTGCTGGGGCCTTGCCCTTAGACGATGAGGCCCCTTGGTACCCTTTCGGCTTTTCAGCCTCTGCCCTTATGACATCATCTTCTACCTTTATCCCGATTCTTATCAATTCTTTGAAAGAGCCAAAATTCTGGTATTTCAGAGCATTGCGGTAAATAGGTCGTAGATTCTTTACGAACTTATCTACCATTTCAACTTCATCAGGCTTCTTGGCTAACTTCACGCTTTCAGCGCGCCATCTTGCAAGGAATTCAGTAAAGTCTTCTTTTTCTTTCTGTGTCATAACCTCCAGCGTTCTTATATTGGTTCGAATCTCGACATTGTCAGCATAGTGCTTACAAAACTCCACCGTGATATCTTCGAAAGTAGAGAAGTTCTTTAGGTCCAGATTGTAGAACCACGCCTTCGGGTGTTCATCCAGAGATTGAGCGAAAATTTTAGAGAGCATGTCAGCAGGTACTCCCTTTAGTGCTAAGTACCCCTTATAGGCCTTAACATGGTGGACTGGATCTTCTGTGCCCTTAAACTTTGGGATATCAGTGAGTACCATGTTCGTGGGCAACTTATCCTGAATTGGGGCATAGGCCCTAGCATTTTCGTAATGGATGTTCTTCCCCTGGGAGAGTTTCAGACGGTCCTCAATGAACTTGTACCGTTTCTCCAGATCAGTCAGAGATGGGGTAGATGAAGAGGAATCTTCACCCAACTTGGATTCGATCACATCCATTCTGGCCATCATGAGGTTCACGGCCTCAGTGAGTTTGTTAACAGCGTCTTCCATTGCTTGAAGTCGGGTTTTTGGCGGCCTTTCTACAAGAAAATCCCGAACTGAGTCAATATTCAAATGTAAGAGCCCCTGCACACTTAAGAACACGGCACCAACTTGACTCAAACAAAGACTCGACTTATGACTGACTAACCTAAAAGGTTCGACTCACGGTTGGATTTAGACCTCGATTCATTTTAGACTCGACAAGACGACATGACTCAAGCTGTCGTAGCTCGATTCTGAACTGGACTCGGTGTGACTAAACCCGTGATTGGACTAACATAGCCCATAGGTTTAAGTGAAACGCTCTAAATGGCCTAGCTTGGACGTTTCTGTGGACTATCCTAGACCAATTGGTCGACCCACATGACTCGAAGCCCAAGAGGTGAGCTTGGGTGACCCAACAAGGTCATGTTCTAGACTCTCGGGGAAAAACACGCCTAGCCTAACACGGCCAGGACCCGGACACGACTCGACGCATTTCATGCTTGGTTAAGGTTCGAGAAATATTTTGGATTGAATTTGAAAAAAACGAAAAAATCGATTTGAAAATGAGATTTAAAATGGGCAGCATGCCGGCTATAAAAGCTCATTTTGGGCCGAAAAATCTAGTCCTATTTGGGCAGCATTCCGCGTTTTGAAAATCATGCTATTTTGACAGTAAGTTGTTCAAAAGTTCGGTTTTGAAATTGATATGGAAAATTTTGAAAAGACTCGGGAAATTCATTTCGCACATTGTCATTCACATGTTATAAGGATGTCTGCTCCTAGACATCTCTAAGTCTCGGCAAGTCTTCTACAAGAAGGTATATGCCCTCCATCCTTTTTGGGTCTTATAGAGCAAGGGCCTTTAGGTAGAGTACCTAGAAGAGAATCCCCACCATCAAGAACCACGATGAGGAGGAGCGGAAGCAAGCAATGTGCAAGTTCCTGGCATAGTGGGACGTCGCCCCCCACGCATCACAAAGAAACGCTGGGACGGCCCGGGAAAGTCCTTAAGGGTTTATGCATGAATCGTAGCACTATGAGTAATGTTTTACTTTCCAATACTTTCTTTTCAAGTTTCACCTCGGAGGAAAAGACCCTAGAAACAAAGTGTAACTAGTCCTCTTTTCCCCAGCGGAGTCGCCAAACTGTGGACAAGGCCCTCGGGAACTGCGTCCGTGGGATCCACACTAGGCATAATCGACTCGAGGTTCTTTCGAATCGAATTAAGACAAATTAGAGTCGCCACCAAGTTTTTTGGGAACTTGGAACCGTTCAAGTCAACTTTACACCTTTCATCGAAAATCATAAAGCCAATCGACTACGAGTGATTAAAGATAAAGACTTGTACCCTATATCACTCGATTTGAATGACTCATAATCCAATGGTAAATAGACGGATCCACAAACCATAGATCTTGAGTAAGGGGTGAGGGTACGTGTTAGGAAGCCCATAAGGACACCTAACCCCGCCCGTCGATAACGGCCTCTACTAAGTCAAGTGTCGGATTTGAAACAAGGTCATAGCTACTACGATATATGATATGCAAACATCGTTTTCAAAACCCTAACATGTGAAGTTTCTATGTCGATTTAGATGCACTAAACTAACTTTGTCAAAGTTGTAATTTAGCATGTGGGTTGATTGATCTAACAACATACAAAACAAAGAAAACAAGGCTTAGGGGGAATGGGGGAGCCGTTGGGATCTATCCTATTACAACCCAGGCATTTTATGCCGACACAACGATAAATTAAAGATACAACTCGATCTAAAATACAACGCTATACACAAAACCGTACACGACACATTACACGGCCAATTCGGCCTAGGGAAACGTGCATAAGGGGGGTGGCCCACGGCTTACATGACTCACGGCCTTGGGTCACTCCTCGTGATGCGTGCTTTTACTTAATCTTATCGAATTAGACATAGGGCCACACACCAAAGCATGCATTAGCATAAATCGGGCCATGTTGCATTAAACAACATGCGATTTACTACGCTCTTACTTGCATTGGGGCACAACCATCTAACCAAACAAGACTAAGGTTTTTGGAAGAGGTTTTGACTCGATAAAAGAAAGCTAACTTGAAAATTACAACTCGACGAACAAACGATAAATTACAAGCGACAAAACAAATAAAGAACAAACGATTCATAAAAAACGAAGCAAGAAAGACCAAAGGACACGGCCAAGCCACGGCCACTCTAGACACGGCTACCCTAGGTCCTAGGTCAGGTTCATTAGTTAGATCAATTGATTGCGAAACAAGTTCGAAAGCGGGATAGAAAACAAGTTAGAAACGACGTTGATCGATTGAAAAGATGTCTTGCAAACGTGTATTCTACACGGCCTAAAGGGGTCCAATTAGGCCAAGTTCGCTAATTAATTTAACCCATCGAGTGTTAATAAGACGGTGCTAATCACGCACTCTTATACTAGCGAGAAATTAGGTGAAAGAGAGAGATGCATTCAATTAAGTTACAGAATCGTCAGTTGATTTTTAAAGCTATGTCGATGTACCCTAACATGTCTAATTAGGTTATTAAATTGATCTAATGTCATCTAAACGAGTTATATGTTAACAATCAGAGGTTATACTAACATGTGAATGGTCCTAGGGTGGGTCGAATTACACGAAACAAAAGAGGGGTCAAAAGCGAAGAGCGAAGTTAGAATTCGTTTTATTAATGCCCTACCTTGAACACGAGGATATGTAAATGAGACGGGGGTTACGACCGACTGATGTAGCGGATTTCTTTCCCATCTCAAGTCAACGCGGGTGTTCATGGTGGTACTTTAACTCATACTCGGACTAAACTAGTTTCATAGTTAATGATAACAATCGATAAACAAAATAAAACGAAACAATAAAAAACAAACATAAAAAAAACGAAATAAAAGGGAGAAAGAGGAGGATTTGATGCACCCTCAACCTACATGTATCGTTGACACCGTCTTGGGTCGTAATCGATGGTAGATTTTATCTCGAGAGGCCGTCGTCGACGAAGAAACAAAGCAAACAACACGTTTTTTGCAAATCTGGACAGCAACTTTCAAACTGCGATTTCTCTCTCGTTTCACGGTGAAAATTCGATTTAAAAGATGGTTTGAAAACTAGAAAGAGAGGATAACAGAGATCCTAAAACAATCCCTGCTCGTTTTGAGTTATTGGGCACGAAAAACGAGCACAAACAGAACTGGACAGACAGGAAAAGCCGCGAAAACAGAGTGTATAACACTCTGTTTTTCGAGGGAATTCGTGTACTCTCAAGGGCAATTTGGCTCGTAAATCTTTGTCTAATGTGTATATGGATGTTGTATGGTTAATTTGGAACAAGAAACTCGAATTTTGATGGAGGTTTGAAGGGAGAACGAAAGGTTTTCAAGAGGACACACAAACTGATTCTCAGTTTGTAAGTCGGTTTTGTGGAGGGTTTTTGAGAGGCAATTAGGGTTTGTTTCTGGAGTTTAAATCTTGTGAATGACGGTTTTATCTATGGAGAACTTAGAGGAATGAATGTATGGTGAAGGGGGGGTATTTATAAGGAGTTAAGGTAGGGTTTTAGAGGGGAGAGGCAGACGGGCTCATTCGCGCATAGCTGCTGTCCAGCAGCTTTTGTGAGGGTTTGAGAGGCTTTGTGAGGGGTTTTCTTGGTGGTTAAGCTAAGGTAATATGGGTAGGATACTAGGGTATGGGTTAGGGTTAATGGGCACGGGTTTTGGTGGTATTTGGAGCGGGTTTTGGGCTCGGGATTTGGCACGCAAAACAGGGGGGCTGCTCGTGTTTTATGCGGGCTGTTGGGGAGTGTTTGGGACGGGATTTGGGCCGTGATTAAGGGGGTTCGAACTGGGGTTGGATGGGTAGAGGCTTAGGTTGGTTAGTGTACTCGAGATTCGTGCCAACTCGTAAAGAAAACGGGCTTAAAAACCGAGCTATAATCGAGCTCCAAAACGCGTGTTTAAAACGAGTTTTTTTCGATTTTTAAATCGATTAACACATTAAAATAAATGACTTTTCAAATCAAATATACTCATAAAATGATTTTTCAAATCAAAAATTTATTTTATTTTCAATAAAATAAACTTGAGAAAATAAATTCAAAATAAAATAAAATGAATTCACTTTTAAAAAAACTTTAATTTAAATATCATTTAAATTAATAAAATACTCCGTCGACAACGCTCATTCTACATCGTAAAACAAACCCAAATAATGACAATGACAACTAAAGAATACATGTGTCCTATCATCATCAGGTGTTTGTCGGGTTCTCTATAAATTCCAATATCGACGGATACGGGTATCTACAAACACCTACAACCATTCCTATATCCAGGGCTTTCTTTCTGTAACAACTCTCGTGCCTCCAGTTATTCTGCACTCCATCTACCTAAACCATAAAATCCACAGCATAATCACTACTCCAACTCTTCAGCATTACCGTAAAACGACATACTTCTTTATGCTAGATCCTCAAAATCATAACTCACGATCCACAATGTTACACGCACTCACACTAGATCCTCAAGTTCTTTTCTTTTATTACCGCAAAACTCACCCATAGCTTAACATGATACTAAGTCCCAACACTCCATACCTACTGTCCCGATAAAAGTTATAAACCACTTGTAGTTTCCAGTTCAGTACAACATATGTTCAATTCCACAAATCACTTACAACTACTATGTCAACCAATGCCTCCTCTAAAACAAGAGCAAAAGTACTCCAACAACCTGTCACAACTATGTCTCATTAACAGAATATCACTATACCATGACAACAACGGAAACATACGCAACTCTCTTCCATATCATACTTTACCCTCACTCCCAAGCCGAAACTGGTTAGAAACATCAATAAACAAAACAACAATCTATATACTCAGACCGAAACTAGCAGGAAACAATAATAAACAAAACAACAATCTATATAACTGATACACACTTTCGAAAGTTCGTCTCAACAATATCCCGCCTACTCCATTACAACCGATGACGGCATCGCAACACCGCCACCAACAGCCGCACCGCACCGCGAAAATACTCGCATCACAAGATGAAGTTCCGTGCCCGAGGCACAACAACCACATAGATAGTCATCGCAACTTATACAATCTCATAAACACTGAATCAATGTAATTCCTTGACAAGAAGACTTCCTAAAACCGCTTCGCTAGATCACAACGCAACATATTACATGGAATAAACAGATAATAACCTTATGAATATCATCCATACTATTACTCATGAGGTCGGAACCTCACACTATCACTTATATATATCATAAATACATATACAAGTATAACTAACCATTCTAGATCATCCAAATTACCACTTTTTGAATATCATCCTATTAGGTTACCGTACACAACATATGACGTGGAACACTCAGATAACGACTTTATAACTATCACACCATAACACTACTCGTGAGGTCAGAACCTCACATAAACACTTACTCACATCATAGACCCATAATCGAATCTTACCAGTCAATCCTGATCACGTAAGTTACCACTTAATAATGGGTATATCTCACCCAAGCTTAAACGCATATGCCCTATATAACTCATTCGCCCGTCACATAAATACCACCACCTGGCACATGTAACCATATCATTAATACCCAACTACTAGCAACCGCCTCCTATAACCACATCTTATACTCCCTCACAACCATGCATATCAATCCGGCCTCTACAAAAGCAAGCTCTTTAGACTGGCTATCTTTCCTATTTATCATCACCCTTTACCACTAGTGACAACGCCACAATAGCACCATTGTTCATATATCAAACCTCTTACACTCACCTCTAAATATAATAGTTCATTTCCTATATTCGGTTAACATCCCAAATAACGAACATCAAATCCATCAACAAAATTACCTCAACATTCATTTCAATTCTATCCTTAATTGTATCGTCGCCTAACTCTCCACCAAAATTTCGTATCGTGCAAATACTCTACCAACTTCTTACTCCCTTAATTCCTCAAAACACATGGCTAACATGTCGTCTTGAAATTCCCATATAACCATTAACTCACACCCTCATGAGAGTATCATACATCTCGACGATTTCTTACTTCCTTATCGCATAACTCCGGTCAACATTCTCTTAGTTTACTCCCCTCATTATTTTCCCTTTACACTCGACAAAATTAATTAAAAATTCAACCCTTATTCCTACTACCTAATTTTTTAGTGCTCTGGTTACCTTTTCATTGCTTTAAACTCAAATTTCATTAATTCATATCGGTACCTTCTTACTTTTTCTTACTATGGATCTCTCTCATCATGTTAATCACTCACACTTGCCACCAATTAGTCGACACAATCAACGTTTACTCTTCAATTAATTGCATTTTTTTACATCTCTAGAAAAAAAAATTCATTTCAAACCGTTAATTGACCAAGGAAATTCCGCACTAGGCTCACCTCTTGATAATCCAAATTCCCACACTCGGCCACTATCTATACATCGTGGTATAACTCGATCTCACTATACACCATTCGTTTCCATCCCTCTATAACGACCTTCCATCACATATATCCTTAACCAACATAATCCTAACCATCTCCCTCCATAAATCCTTACACATCCCAAGTTGCCACTATTCGCATCCCTCATTTTAATCGTTTCATTCTCATGTTCCTTACACTTACATCACCCCTTGCCCATATACGCTTACCTTTAAATTACTCAAACTCACGATTATATCACTCACCACATCTCACAAAACATGCTTCATGCCTCGATAAGCTCATCAATATTCCTTTTTCTTTTTCTTCTATCCATCCCAACCACATATAACCCATGTCCTCCCCACCAAACTCATACCCATCATAAGGTGCTACTCCTTACATCAAAAGGTCTGGTAACTTACGCATCAGGATCAACACATATGTAAAAAAAAAGCTTAAAGAAGCAAAAGAACATCTTTGAAATAAATATGATATGTGACGAGGTGAAAAGAAAAGCATATGACCAAAACAGGGGTTAATAAATCGAGTATAGCCTACTCGATCGAGTAGGTGAAGATCAGAAAAACGCATAATAAATTACCAGGGTTACTCTATCGAGTACCAAGAGGTGTACTCGATCGAGTAGGTACCCTACGCAATTCTCACCACTGTCCAATTTTCATAAAACGGTCATATCTCACTCGTTTCTTGGTCATTTTGGGCGTGTGACCTATCGTTAGAATCGTAAAAGAACAAGCTATCACATACAAGTGGAATCACATCCATATCATATATGCATCTCAAGTTATAAAAGTTTAAAGACAACTTCTCTATAGTCGGACAACATAACTACTTGATTTTTCCTTCTAAACAACTTAAATAACAACAAAGAAAACAAAAGCAACTCGATACTCGTAAAACCAATATTCCTAACCACATGTTACCATCCACAAAATCCAAACAATAACATCCATCAAGCTAATATAATATTCAACTTATCAATTATGTACTACCTGAATGCTCTCATAACATTACGTAAACAATAACATGTACATACAATATCGTATCCCTTAATCAAATGTTACTAATACAACAACATTATAAATCCACTTCGTCACATAAACATATTCTTAAATCATAAATCATATTCTTAAGCAACAATTACTTCATCTTTTTCCACCATATCATTCATTCAACCATATACTCATCCAACATATACATATGAACAATAGTAAACAAGTAACGATCCCATGACACCCCATAGTGACCGGTTCAAAGTTGTAGGGCGAGTTCATGACTTTAGGACACCTCCCAAGCCTTTGCATTAATTCCCAACAACTCCTACCCGGTTCATTTTAATTTGACTCTCTACATTCGTTGGGTTCATTAGTTACAGGTTCCAAAATCGTCTCTCTGATACCACTTTGTAACGGCCCCACACACCAAGGTGCCTTACCAAGACCACCTAGCGCATGAGAATGCTACCATCTAGGTTACCCGAGGCATTGTAATCAAAGTAGACCATCCTGAAACGTACTTTAAGTAAATAAGTTTAATGTGATTACATCCAAAAACAACTGTTCATTCCAAAACCAAAATCCAACTAAGCAAACGTATTATGACAAAACAGCGGAAGACTACGACTTTGACACGTGGTGACTCCATCCCCAGCTAGATATCGCTCGTATCCAAGATATACCTGCTAAACAAGTGCTCACCACCCTCGAATGGATCACCACAGTTTTCAAAACATTTAAATGGGCCAAGTTACTGTATAAACAATATAATACAATACAACAGACAGTTACACAATCACAATCCTCCAACTCCGTCACATCACCAAACATCTGACTACACACTAAAGTTGTATCCTTGCCAGAATATCCATCGCAACAAATATTCCACACCGCCGGTGGGGGACCGCAGCCGTTCCCACCTAAGCCTCGCTCATCTCCATCGAGTGAATAACTCATGTCCATTAATGTGCACATCCTCCTTGTGACGGGAACCACAAGGGGGCAAATCAAGGGCGTGAAGCCACTCCCGCAAGTGACTCCACTCAACCGAGGGCGCACCTCGTGAACCACAAATAAATCACAATCCAATCAACAATTCCTAAAACATATTACGATATAATCACATGCCAATCAACCAACAACCATCTTATACAATTTACACAATAACTGAGTAGGGAAACCCTACCTAGAATGCAATCACCAATCAACAATCACAAGCAGCATATCAAAAACGTTCCTCTACGAAATCACCTCTTATAATCACATAATCATACAATTACAATCTATAATCAACCATACTCCCAATAACCCCCAATTCACCCAATTAGGGTTTAAACAAAACTAATGAATGAACATAAAAACGGTACAAGGACCTTACCCACAATACGACGATCTCATCGGTATAAAGAACTTCGAAATACGACGACTCTAGCTCTTGATTTTGATAGCAATGCGAAAGAAGAATTCAACGTAGTTTGTTTTATTCGTAAACAGGTTTAGAATAAGGTAAAAAGTAAAAGAAACTGACGAATATCCTTTATATAACATTTCACGCATTGCTATCAAACCCGACCAAAAACTCGTATAACCCGACTTACTCGATCGAGTAACTGAGGTACTCGATCGAGTACCGCCTACTCGATCGAGTTGCCCTCACTCGATCGAGTATCCGTCAGGCAAAATACACTCCATAATGCAATACTAACTTACTCGACAAAGTAAGTCCTAGTCGATAGAGTACCCAACACCTCAGCTCATAAATCCGAGGTATTACAGTCTTTCCTCCTTAAAAATGAACTTCGTCCCCTAAGTTCAAACCCAACCTATAAAACATGTACACCTAACTCCAACTCCAACAACTATGCCTACTTCCATAACACGGCTCACAATATCGTCTCAACTGTAGCATGGCCTCTCGAAACTAACTCCATAATACTACCGAATACCAAGCACAAATGTCTCTACCTCCGTCTCACTAACCTATTGCCCACTAGAAAATCCAATGTAAAGACAATCCACCAAGCAAGATCAACCACGAAAATGAAATGTCACAATTATAGCGTCTTATACATAGTTTATACCATCTTATATCTCGTTTTAAGACCGTCTTATACATGGTTGCATTGTGGGTAGGTAGTCCTTGCTTTTATTGGTGTTGCATGAACTGGGAAGTGGTTTGCGAGTCATGGATCGACCAACCTTGTCAGCTGGTCGATCGACCTAAGGCCGTGTGGGTGTTGTTTGTTGTTGCGGGAGTTATGTCAGGGCGGTAATATCATTGTTGTTGTAATTTTTTTAGACTAGTTAGTAATTGAATGTTATTTATTTTATTTAAGTGACGGCTTTGTCGAGGAAGCATTTTAGTGTTGTTTGCTAAGCTTGGAGAAAGGTAGGCTAGCTACTCAACACTTGTTTGCGGGGTTTAATATGTGTTAATTGTGTGCATTGTTGAGATTGTAATGTTGAATGTTGAGTTTAGATGGTAAGGCCTCTAGGCCGTGTGTGTTGGTTTCATTATTGACATTATTGTTCATTATCATTATACGCATATTGGCATGACATTGTAAATTTGGCATCATGTTATCATATATCATATCATTTCATCTCGCTTAATTATTATTATTTATTGTGGCATTGTAGTTGTCATTCATATTTATCGTGGCATATTCTTATTGTTTCGAATTGGTATTGGTATTGTTTGGCAACGTGGTTGCGATATGGGATGAGTTTGTATAGGCCAGGCACGGAGATGTGGAAGAGCCGTGGACCTTAGACGTATAGGACAGGTAGGGCATGGTGTATGAAGTTGGCCCTGGACTTGGCGTGGCAAGCCCACATGGTGTGGTTGAGCTTGGGCTGTGAGAGCCTTGTCAACAGACCACTTTATTAGAGTTTGAGACAGTGTTGGCCGAGAGTCCTTGGGGCGTGTGACATCTCTATTTTTATCAGCATCATTATTATATTTACTAGTCATGCAATTGTTATAGTTTCCACATGTTAGTCTTATTATTCATATGATCATTTAGGTTGACTTGTGTATTTAATGTTGTATGTTAACGTTTCCTTCACGGAAATAGTTGACTAGCAGGTTAGTTCTTGAAGTGTGACGGATGCTAGATGTGATTGGGACAATGACTACAGTTGTGTCTAGATCACCTAGTTATTTAGACATTCATTATTTTATAAACTACTTAATTTTTATTCCGCTGCGAGTTTGTATTGTTATTATTCTATAACAGTTTGTAAAATGTAATAAGGCCTTTTATCACTTTTTACTCAGTTAACTTGAATTATTTAAAGTACCTTTTGGCTTGTTTTGTCTTTTGTATTATTACCTCAGGCAACTGAGATGGTAACTCCTTCTTTTACTTGAAAATGCCTCGCAAAAAGGCTTCTAAATAAATGGGGGTGTTACAAAGGCAGAATACAAAGCAACTATAACTGGAATAAAACTAGCCAGTGTGGGCGGAGCTAAAGTGATATAACTCTTCACAGACTTCCTCCTCATCACCAACCATATCAAATAAGTGTATCAACGAAGAGAGCCCTCCATAGTAAAATTCATCGAGTAGGTAAAGAAATGGCTGGCCGGACTTTGGTTATACGAGATAGTGCAGATACCCCGGTCACAGAACAATAGAGCAGACACGCTATCAAAATTTACCAGCTCTAGCCTACAGGAGTTGTCGAGAGATGCGAGCCATCCCGTCGATCTGTATGAGTGGACATCTGATATACTAAGAGTGTCGAAAGAGAAGCGACACCGGTAGGAGTTGTCTAGCCAGGCGAGCCATCCTGGCCGACGAACATAATCAACTTCAAGATTTAGGGAAAGATACCAGACAACAAAAGCAAAAGGAAGATGTCCATGATAGCCACTCGTTTCTGCTGATAGAAGAAATCCTATACAAAAGAGGATTCTCGAGCCTAGTCCTGAGATGCTTAAGCCCGGTGCATAATCAACAGAAGTTCAGACATTCATTTAGGAATTCGTACACACCACAATGGGGGGGGGGGGGGGGGTAGGAACTTAGACCATAAGGCCCTGCGTTCGATACCATTCGACCAATGGGTAATGGACAAATTAGGACCCTTCATCACCGCCAGAGGTCGATGTAGTGTTCAAGATCATGGAAGCAGCCATCAGGAAGGTCATTTGGCAAAATGTTATAACGTGATTCGAATTGCCAAAAGTGATGGTCTTCGACCATGGACGCCAATTAATTTATCAATAAAAAAATGATTGAGCGGCTGGAGACATTCAAGATAAAGCATGCCTACTCTGCCATCTTTCACCCCCAAAGCGAAAGCCCAACTGAGTCGGCCTGAGGAAAAGACTCGACAAGTTGAACGAGGCCAGGGTGGACAAGCGGAACAGTGTGCAATGGTCAATCAGTACCACCGTCAAAGAATCCACCGGTCACTCGCCCTTCAACCTAGTGTATGGAGTTGAGGCCATGCTGCCAATTGACGTGCAAATACCCATCCTCCGTAGCAGGTACTTCAACCCCACCGATAACAAAGAAGCCACGTGAGATGCCCTTGATGTGACTCTTAATTTCACACATTTAGTCCCCTAATTGAACCTATTTTGCATACTAATATAGTATTTCATGGCCATTTTATCCGTCAATTCCTTCCTATTTTGCTTTCCTATTGCATTGTTTATGTCTTCTAGGAAAGAGGATAATTAGGCGGAGTTCCCATCTCTCGCGCATATTTGGAAACTTGTTGACGATCTTGGATGGAATACTATAAAGAGGAGGCAAGAATGATGACAAAAAATGTAGTAATAAAGAGTATATAGAAGGATCATAGGCTTAGAAGCAAGGATGACGAGAAGGAAGCCATTACGAGAAGAAACTGCTCGGAACCAAACCAAGAATTGCTTATTTGGCTCTTAAAGTATTCTAGATGAAACGGAATCGAAAATTCAAGTGGTTTAGGCTTTTGAATCACTCCAATATGAGTCTGGATGAGGAAATGGCGTCCGTTTTACAATCCGAGCTCAAATAGACAAGCTGTCCCAGGATCCGTGGGTCCCGAACTCAATCCGCGCATCCCGAGCTGCTTTGCCATTTCAGAAAATACTTTCTGAGGATCCGCACATCCCGAGCTCAGGATGAGCATCCCAGACCTAGGATCCGCGCATTTCCCTCAGGACTTGCAAAACTCTACTCAACACTTAACATTGTTATTTACTAATCTACCCTTACTTAACCTAATGATGTACCACTATATATACTCCATTTGTAATAACCAAAAAACCAAGTTCCCTTAGTATAGAGAAAGCCCTCTTAGAGGCGGCAAAGTCTTCTTAGCTTAGAACTAAGCCCTCTTAGTGGAGGCAAACCTTCCTTAGATTAGATTAGTAGTAGATTAGAATAGATTAATCTCAATCATTCCGCATTAATCTTTCCTTAATTATTGTTCAAGTTTATTATTGGGTAATTGAAGATTATTGGGTTATTATTGGAGAATTGACAACTCTTCATCAATCAATCAAGTTTTCTTCTATTATTCTTTCCTTTCCAATTGTTCATCTTAAGTTTGGTATAATTCCTTTACTCTTTACTCTTTACTCTTTACTCTTTATTGTTTATTTCTTCACTGTCTTATCATGTTTATACTTGTTCTGATGATTGACACCATTGATAACATGTTTCCCATGATAATAAGTGAGTAGTTACTTAACTAGGATTAATGGGGGATTAGGGGAGTTAATCATGGGATAAATTTATGCTTAATGTGTTCATATGAATGCTTGCTTATTGTTAGAACTTATGCACATGTCATGTTTGATGAAATGCTAGACTATGAAACCTTGTATTTTTTACCCATCTCTTATCTTTTCAATGAGGCTTGTAAGATATAAACCAACTCAAGCCTTATTAGACCATGCATAGAGTTGAATAGGGAAAACCCAAGTCGACTTGTAGGTGTTGTAAAGTCTTAAACGACTCGGCTTCGAGATGTAAGTTTCCGTAGGATTTGGTTTATCATGCATGTAGTTTAATAGGAAGAGTTAAGTCGACTTGTAGATGTTGTACAGTCACAAATGACTCGGCTCCGGGACCCAAATCTTCTTATGAACGGTATGACATAAACTAACTTAAATCCAACAATAATAAATTGTCTGCTTCTATATAACTCATTTATGCTATCTTACCATGATTCCCTTATGATCCCATTACATCCTAGTATCCTTTATCATTTGTTTAAATCCCTATTTGCTTTATTGCTTGTCATATTTTATTGCTTTCATTAGTTTAGAATACAACTACAATCCCAAACCAATTGTGACAATCCTAAGCACAACACACAATTAGATTGAACAATTTGAGTACCCCTGTCCCGTGGATTGACCCCGACTTGCTTGCTATGCTAGTAGTTGGATATAAATGTGTTTGATTGCGGACAACAACCCGCTCCATCAGCCCTTTACCTAGTAAAGGATACTAGGGGAAAAGCCCGGTTCAACATCGCGGTGTACCAGAATCGAATGAGAAAACAGTTTAAACGGAGAGTGCAAAAGTGACAGATCCAGGTCGGAGATTACGTCCTCAGGAAAATTGTAGCAGTCGGTTAAGGCAACATAAACGAAAAACTATCCGCCGACTGGAATACCCATACTAGATCACCAAAAGCCTAAAGTCGGTTACCTACACCCTGGCCACATCGGAAGGAGATGAGCTTGGGGCATATTAAATCGCCGATACTATTAAAAAGTATTATTTCTAGTGCAAGTTGGCTCCGGGGTAAAATTAGTTTATTTTCCTTTTCAAACAAGTCGGAGGACAATCAAGCATGTTAACGACTCTGCGTAAAGTTGTAATAAGACTCCTTTTGAAGCAATGAAATGTTTAAGACGTCTCATATACCTATCAGTTGTTTTATACTTTCACAACTAAAAGGCATGGGAAATAGGAAGGTATAATCCTATCGGCGATGCCAAAAGAGGGACCCTAACAAAAAGGTAGGAGGGAAAAACCCTCATCGGCTACTCCAAAGAGGGACATCCCTACCAAACAGTAGGAAAGGAACACCTCACATAGAGGGATACCCGTAATTGAAATGAAGACTAGGCGATATTGGGGGAAGGGGGGATAGCCATCTATGGCTTTTAACTTTCGCAAATGAGGAAAGACTCGCCTAATGCCAACAAAGGTAACCTAGATAAGGTAGATTCAACGGCTCACGCAATAAAAGGACATGGCCGAGACCCAAAAACACAGTGAATAAGGGCACAACCCATAAACCGGAAATGGAGGCCAAGAGTGTTAATAATGGCGAATTCCCACGAGAAGCATTCAAATGACAAAAGAACAAAATAAAATGAACGATGCATTAACAGTTGAATAAAATGAGATAAAAATGAGAAATGTGTTAGTGAGATTATGGAACGACTAGGCCAAAAGAAGGGAAGAAAAGGGAGTCAACCCCAAAATCGGCGGCCTTCCACCCAAAAAGGACCTAACTCCACCTACGTCATTTAAAAGTCGAAAACAAGAAAAAACCCATAAAGGTAGGCAGAAACAAGGACTCGTGAAGCCCCCCGAGAGAACGACTCAGCTGTGTCAAGAAGACTCGGCTTAGGGCTCCCGGGGAAGCAAGACACACAGTAGGACGACATCCCGATTTTCTATTTGGGGGAAGGGGACCCAATGTCCCCCAGATCAGTTTTGACATGTAGCGGCAGGACGTTCACTTTAAGCCCTATGCCAACACCATCTTCAGCGACACCAACTTCATCTTCAGCAATTTAACACAAGCATCATCCACGACCATCAAGAAGTCAAAATGAGCCCAATCAAAGTTGGGATCAACACGGTTAACACGATCCCTCATCTCCGAGAAGCACTGCTCATAACACTAGAGGTGGGTTTCGGGAGAAACACCGAGCAACATTTCAGCCGTATCCGTAACCTCTTTCTGAAGTTCGGCCACCTGGTAGGACATCTCCATCTTTAGAGCTTCAGTGGTCATTATTAACCAAAATGTGGTCACATTTTGCAAAAATACACAGGATAAGACCGTTCGTTACATAGGATAATTCTCATACGACTTTTATTATAATCGAAGCAAAAAAAAAACATTAATTATTTACTCTAAACATTAATACTTTATAAAAAACGAAATTGTCTACTGTTTCATTGAATACTCCAAAGTCCCAGTCACTTTACTCTTTCTCCTCTCAAATTGTCCCAAAATTAAAAAACATAAATTGTCCCAGAATTACTATTACTATTAAGTTAAGTTCACAAAAGTTAAGCTTCTATAAATTAAGTTTAGAATAGTTAAACAAAAATAAGTTAAGTTCAACAAATATAAGTTAAGTTAAGTTTAGCAAACATAAGTTTGAAAAGTTAATCAAAAATAAGTTAAGTTCAGAAAAGTTCAGAAAAAATAAGTTAATTTAAGTTAAGTTAAGCAAAAATAAGTCCAAAAGAACAGGACCTAATAACTAAGGGGGCGTTTGGTTCGGGTGCTTTAGGAAAGGGAAAGAGAATTAAAATGGGTGATTCCTTTTGTTGTTGTTTGTTTGACACAAACAAAGCGTAACTCATACCCTGTCTTACCCCGAAACCATCCACATCCATACCTCCCCCCCCCCCCTTCTCTTAGGGTAAGCCCATACCCTTTCCCTCCTACTTTCTATTTCCACCACTACATCCGTACACCCACTATCACCAACACCCACCACACCCTCCCACACCGACACAACCACCATCAGTGACGTCGGCGGTCCCTGATCATTCCGGCCCACTCACCGGCGTACTCATTCGGACCCTACATCCCCAACCACTAAACACCACACCAACACCTTCAATAACTCTCCCACCCTACCGAAACTCCCTCCCCCGCCGGTAACCTCTCTCTCTCTCTGACAGCCTCATTATTGGCAAAACTCACCCTGGCTAGCTTTGCCAGCGCCTTCTCACACATCTTCTCAGCATGGGTTAGTTGGTTGCGCAGGTCAAAGATAGCTGCCTCCGAAGCGGCTAATTGAGAATCAACGACATCACCTTTCCTTTCTGCCTTCTTAAGAGCCGTCTCAGAAAGGAACAAAAGTTCTTCCAAGGTCGACACTCGATTCTCAGCTTCCTGGCGTGTTTAAGGATTTGCAAGTCTTTGGGGTAGTGCCACCACCTTACCCTCAACTACTTCTTTGGCCCTCAGCCTCCTTCCTATCGTGGATGGCATTAGTGTAATAAGTGATAGCATCATAGTAGAATTTGCTTGATTGAGATACGTATTCCAAACAAACCAAAGTAGTCTGCATCTGTACGACCAAGTCATTCCTACGGTGAGGCACGTCCTCAAGAATAAGGCCATGTTCTTTTGGACTTTTCTTTACTTAATTTAAGTTAAGTTCAGCAAAAATAAGTTAAGTTCAGCAAAAATAAGTTAAGTTAAGTTAAGCAAAAATAAGTTCAGAAAAGTTAAGCAAAAATAAGTTAAGTTAAGTTCAGCAAAAATAAGTTTAGAAAAGTTCAGTAAAGTTAAGTTCAAAAAAATAAGTTAACTTAACTATAAAAGTCATACCCGTTTTATAGTATTGACGAGTTTTGGAAAAGTTGCGATTTTCACAAATTCTCTTGTACGACCGTCTCATGTGCGATCTTTTTTTTTTTTTTTTTTTTTAAATATGACCAATCGCATAAGATAATTACTATTAACCCAAAAGTGGTCACTATTAACCAAAATGTGGTCACATTTTGCAGAAATACACGGGATAAGACCGTTCGTTACATAGGATAATTCTCATACGACTTTTATTATAATCGAAGCAAAAAAAAAACAAAACATTAATTATTTACTCTAAACATTATACTTTATATAAAAAACGAAATTGCCTACTGTTTCAAAGTCCCACTCACTTTACTCTTTCTCCTCACAAATTGTCCCAAAATTAAAAACATAAATTGTCCCAGAATTACTATTACTATTAAGTTAAGTTCACAAAAGTTAAGCTTCTATAAATTAAGTTTAGAATAGTTAAACAAAAATAAGTTAAGCCAAATATAAGTTAAGTTAAGCTTAGTAAAAATAAGTTTGAAAAGTTAATCAAAAATAAGTTAAGTTCAGAAAAGTTCAAAAAAAATAAGTTAATTTAAGTTAAGTTAAGCAAAAATAAGTCCAAAAGAACATGACCTAATAACCAAGGGGGCGTTTGGTTCAGGGGCTTTAGGAAAGGGAAAGACAATTAAAATGAGTGATTCCTTTTGTTGTTTTTTGTTTGACACAAACAAAGGATAACTCATACCCTCTCTTACCCCCAAAACCATCCACATCCATACCCCCACCCCCCCTAGGGTAAGCCCATACCCTTTCCCTCCTACTTTCTATTTCCACCACTACATCCGTACACCCACTATCACCAACACCCACCACACCCTCCCACACCGACACAACCACCACCAGTGACGTCGGTGGTCCCTGATCATTCCGGCCCACTCACCAGCGTACTCATTCGGACCCTACATCCCCAACCACTAAACACCACACCAAAACCCTCAATAACTCTCCCACCCTACCGAAACTCCTCCCCCGCCGGTAACCTCTCTCTCTGACAGCCCCAATACTGTCGAAGCCTCCGCCAACCACAATAAAACACCAGATCTGGTGTTTACTACGGTGAGGGAGGGAGTTTCGTAGGTGGTGGAGGTTGTTTTTAGGTTGGTTTCGGATTTGGGTTAAGGGGTGTATGGCGGTGTGGTAGGCTGGGGTCGACAATACGACGGTGAGGCGGCTATTGGGCGGCAGCGGTGAATTGCCTAATGGTGGTGGTGGCGTAGGATAAGGTGGTTTGTGGTGGTGGTGGTGGATACGGTGGAACTGAATTTCCCTTTCTTGTTTCAAAACAACTAATATAATCTAAGGGTAACCCATACCTTTTCTCTCATTTCTCTTTCTTTTTTCCATTCTCTTTCCCTTTCCCGTACCAAACGCCCCCGATAATTACGTAGCCCCGTCCTCTTGTGCACGGTCTTAGTCCACTTATACTTGGTCCTTCATCCTTTTTTATTTGGGCTTGGATATGCTGCTATCCACTTCAAAGTTGAAACCACGTCAACAGTCTCTCTTTGAATCTTTATTGGGCCTTTGATCCATTGTTTAGTTTTGTAGCATTCAATTGTCAGCAATCTCTTTACTTAGCTGTAAATGTATAGATGCGGCCGAGTCTTTTGTGAATTAAGATCTAAAACACTTTTATGCCATCGAACAAAATCATAATCCTATGGTTCCTCCTCAGCCAATAAAAGCTTTCATTTCTAATATTTTTCTTACATTTGTCTTTATATATTTATAGCTTATATCTTTTTACTAATGATTTTATAATCATATATTATAATATTATGTAAAAACGGTTCTAACATGTACCTTAGAGCACACAAAATCCTTTTAGAAAAACTATTGTTAAATCGTTTATTCGACTTTTCTTAGGCAAAAGGAGAAAAACATTGCTCTTACAAACTTTCCTTCTTACGTTCCCATAGTATAACAGAAGTAGGAATTATGTTTCCAGTATAATTCCTTCACCTTATGTCCTTATTTCAATTTCCTTATATATATACAACATGAGTTAAATCTCTGTTCTCCCTGATTATCTATCTACCAAAGAAAGAAATTAAAACAAATGGGTATTCCATCACCGATAATGTGCATGATAAATGCGACATTCAATCCCACAAAGAAGAAAGAAAGTCATGAAAAAGTGAGTTTTTGCGTTGATTGTGGACGAGAATCATTATCGAGAGCAGACGAAGCAGAACACGATCCATCTCACCGGATTTTCAAAGCGTACTTTAACACAAACGACTACGCTTACTTAAAAACAGACATCATGAGCCTAGGGTCTAATGTCCTAGATGTTTCGGACGTTCGAGTTTACAACATAAATGGCAAAGATGTCTACTTCCGAAAGTCTAGAA
Source organism: Silene latifolia (assembly GCF_048544455.1). Taxonomy (NCBI): domain Eukaryota; kingdom Viridiplantae; phylum Streptophyta; class Magnoliopsida; order Caryophyllales; family Caryophyllaceae; genus Silene; species Silene latifolia. The sequence continues at coordinate 122,720,604 of NC_133528.1, read as the reverse complement.
ATAATGAGAAAACTTATGCTAAGAATATGGAGAATAAAGGACTTCCAAATCACTGTAATAATTGTGGGTATAATTTACTGGAAAAGACGTCTTCTTCGTATTGTTCGTTATTATGCAAGCTAAGTTGTATCGAAAAGGTGAAGGCCAAATTAGAGGCTTTGGTTAATGTTGTTGACCATAACGGTAACAGTAACAGTAACAGTAACAGTAAGAATGAGAGTGATCATGCAAAGAGTTTAAGGCCTAAAAATAGGAGGAGGAAGAGATCAAGACCTCAAAGGGCTCCTTTCTTTTGATCGATTTTTGGGAGGCTAGATTAATATGAAAATACAATCTTATCGACTAACATATGTAAATACATTCGGGTCGGGTTGGGTAACATACTAACATATATGAGCAGCATGAGTTAGTTCTGTACAAGTCCTTTTTGCTTCGAGATTTTTTGACCAAATAGTCATGTATTCCTTATCGACTACAGGAGTATTTGGACCGTCTTACAGTAAGACGACTATACACAATAGGCTACGCGTAGGCCTTTGTTATGTACTTTTTTATTTTTCAGCCTTTGGGGTAAGTTTCAATATTTTATTAATTCTACTATTTTGTTATAAGAAAATATTTACATTACTTTCATGGTTATTAGATGTTGGATCTCTACCGTCTTAGGATTTTAGAGGATGACAATGTTTGCAGAATTTAACGATTGTGCATTCATCATTTCTATTTATACAATCTTACAGTTGAATTTTGTGTCGACCCGACCATAACACTCCTATTTTAGGCTAGAACATGCAAAACTCCCTAAAATAGGTATTGGCTGACACACATCCATATCCGGGCTTGAGTATATAGAAAGAATGCATAAGAGAAGAGAATGACTAATTCGGAATTTTTTGAAAAAGCTCAGGAAGTTCATTAAAACAGCATGGCTATACAAAGGTTACTGAAAGAATTCAGCATTCGAATTGGTGATGTGCATTTCGACAGCATGACTATACAAGACTAACCTAGTACTCTTCGTCCTCCAGAGTAGATTTAGTGATGGGGATTGACCATCTTCCTAAATGAGCAGTATAATTTATGCATCTAATGATACCTTTTCCAGTCGGTCCGTCAGGGAAATCGATGACGCTTATACTACCTTCATCCAGATGGAAAGATCCCAACCAATCTTCGCTCAAATTCAGGCAATGTGTCATTAGAGCAATGTGCAGAATTGGATGTCCTACTGCAACCACCACTTGCTCTTGTTCTGATGAATTAGATAGCTCCTTAATTAAACTTTGCCACGCGTTTTCTGTTTGATCCCACAGTGGATTTATCACACCGTCCTCGAGTCCATTGAGTGAAGACCCGATAATGGAATCCATAGCCAAGTTCTAAAAAAGGATGGAGAAGAAGAATAACTAAGCCTTAGTTGAGAGGTAGTATGTTGAAAGACGTGTCGTAATAATATAAAATGAGAGACCAACCAATTCAACTAAAATCATATCCCATTTAACGCATTAACATACTATAAAGTATGAACTTAACCAGAAACAACAACCCCATAATACGTCTTATATATGAGAATCGGTGTGGTCCAAATGATTTAGGGTCAGCTAAAATTAATCAAGATTCTTTAACCGCTTAAAGCTAGACATGACAATACTAACCCGAGTTGAATAAGTCAACTGGAGACCAAAATGAGCTCTACCGGAAGTGACCAAACAATATCATACACTAGACCAAAATTTACCCTACCCGAAATCAATAGAAGTTAACTGATGCGAATGTCCCATTTGCCAAGTCTATTTACAGCTGGGACATTTTGGTCCTGAAAATGTCCTAATTCCGAACGGGAAGAGTTAACTATACAACAATTGCTTTTGCGTAACTGAAACCACATTAAGTCCTAAAGTCATTGTACTAGAAATCTTACTTGTTTTGATTGGCCAAGAAAGGTTTCCACGGAAAGTTGTTCCATTTCCTTCACATCCACATAGCGCGGCACACAATCAGCACCTAAGCAATCTGCAGCTTCTTGAACCTGATTTAAGACAGTGTGTTATCTACTGCAAATGTAATAAACCTAGGAAAAGAAAATGAAAAGGAAGATTAATACTAAGAGGCTTACTTGAGATATGATCTTAGCTGTTTCAGCTGAGGCCTTTCTTGGGCTGCTAACTACTGTGTTCACTTTCAAATCAAGCAATAGCTCTGCAGTTTTCTGTGCCTGTTTCATTCACAAAAGAATTATGTCATTTGATAAGCATCAAAGGGATGGACAATTGTTGGTTGTTTGATTCATTACACAAAATCATAACGCCTGGAAAGTAGTATTTCTCATTCTATGTCCATAAATTGACACATACTTCCTCGTTTTTGAAGGATGTGGAATTTCTCATTCATTATCATATGTTTTGTGACAACCAAACAACCTACTGTTAGTAGAATGCCCATAAATTGTAATTCCAATGTTTTTTCTTAGCAATCAAGTAACCACAAGATTATGAGAAGGTACAAGTCACCTGAATGACACCAAGCATGTTCATTGGTTGATCCCCAACCTGCCAAAAAAATTAACTCAAATTTTAGATCTAAAATAATATTGAAATTCCACCCAAGAAGATGTAAAGTGTAAAGTAAGTTGATCAGGGAAGTGACTTATAGGACATTAGGACATTCACCAATTCTCATTGAAGACGGAGACTTTTTGTCACAAGCTCAAAACGGGCCAAATGTCGTCATTTTAACGACAAAATGTGACCATTTTAATGACAAATTATTATAGCTTAGGAAATTGTTCTGGTAACTTTTTAGGTAAAATGGTTACATTTTCGTCTTAAATGGGTCACATTTTACCTCGTCTTCAGCTTGTGACGAAATGTACCTGTCACAAGCAAGACGCTTTGTAAATGCACACCTCAAAATGCGAAAATATAGAAAAGAAAAAGTAAAAAACAAAAGGGAGTGAAACATAATACAAAAGAAAGTAAACTTAAGGTTTAAAAATCGAAGTCCGGATTTCTTTTATAAAAACTTATAATTTAAATCGAGAATAAAGATTAAAACGATTTTGAAAACCGAAGTAAACTTAAGGGTCCGGAAAACCTTAAAAGTGAACCAAGTATTAATATATAAGAAAGCTATTGGTAAAAGGTGTAATAAAACCGAAAATAACAAATACATTTTTAAAAATTAAATAAAAAACATTAAATATTTCAAATAACGTCAAATACTAAAAATCCACATGTATCATTTCCCTTCATTGTGCTCTCTACGTCACCATACCCTCATCAAGCCCGAGAAATCTCATATCGTTCTCTATCACTCTCAACCATGTCTGTTTTGGTCTCCCTCTACCCCTAGCAACCTTTTCTGCTGCCCAGGTCTCCAATCTCCTAACTGGTGCGTCCATAGGCCTCCTTCTCACATGGCCAAACCATCTTAGTCGGTTTTCCATCATCTTGTCCTCTATTGGCGCCACTTTCAGCTTTTCCCCAATCACCTCATTCCTTAATTGATCTTTCCTTGTATGGCTGCACATCCACCTAAACATATGCATCTCCGCCACACTCATCTTTTGAACGTGACAATGTTTCACGGCCCAACACTCGGAGCCGTACAGTAAGGCAAGCCTAATTGCCGTGCGATAAAATTTTCCCTTTAATCTTTGGGACATATCTTTATCGCATATCTTTGGAAAAGGCAACAATGGAAAGAAGACATTCAGTATGCGCATACCTCTCCACTGTTCTCTGATGTCCCGTGACAAGCCAGGATGATCCGACTGCTTGCTTTCCTACCCGCAGAAGTTCCACCAGCTATGGGTGAACCCGGAGTCTGCCATAAACAAAATTAATCTCTACTAATCAGAGGATAGAAAAGTAAAACAAAAACTAGCACTCGCAGAATAGCTTATGAAATTTAAGATAATTGCTATGCAACTAATATGCAAAATTGCAAAGCTATGTTGTGAAATAAAGGGGTACGCCAAACACAGGTACTGATCCGAGCTTTATTAAGCATGAAAACAAAGAATGTCTGAAGTTCCTTGGTAAAGCAATCATATGATGCAAGTCTTATCCACAGTCTTACAAGCAAGTGCCTCAAGGACCTTTCACCCGCCTAAGGTGGAGTAATATAGTTGGATGTACAAAGTCTTATCTCTATGTCAGACAATACACACTTAATATCTCAGAATGACTCGTGCAGATAATTGCGTTGTTCGATTGCTGCTCCACAGCACCAGAAGTGCAGTCATAGAGTTATTTTTGCTTTACTCCTTATTCCAAAAGCACCAGAAGTGCAGTCATAATGAGTCTTGGCCCTATTGGAATCAGAGAATATTTCTTTCTTATTGTAATTGCTTCATTATCACTAATATGACCCCAAAAAATTGTGGAAGACAAAAGAACATTTTTCATATCGAACATTAAAACATTATTATTCAAACACATCTGCACTTACACAACAAACTTGACCACAGAAATGAAGAGTAAGAGTATCAGCAGTTTAATGGTTAAGTCTCAAAAAACTGAATAAGGGAGAGATCTATGTTAAACAGGTCCTTGTACCTGGTTCAAACGATTAAGGCAGATGTATGGAGACCTGTCCTCAGGCCGAGGTATGAAATCCAACACACTTACACCACAGTTGCTCTGAAGTAGCACTCTGAAATACTCGGTTCCCAAGCCTGATAGTTTGAAAGACATGAAGAAGGATTAACATAAGCATCATACTGAAACATCAGGCACAAACACAACTAGACCGGCAAAAAGACATGACCTACATTGGCCTGAGTCCTGACCCAAACCCAACAACAACGGCCTGAAGTAGACCCAAACCTGAATTGACAAGACCCTAAGATGACCAGCCCAGTAACTGCTTACCTAAAAGACCTGAACTGACCCGTACATGGAATGACCTAAACTCGTAATGACCTGACCAAAATTGTACTCGAATAACCCATTTGCCTGGTCTAAATTCTAAACTCAACAAGACTTCACAAAGTTACCAATTGCTGTTGCAACAAGTGCTTGGTTCACAGCATTATGAGCAACTACAAGTACAGACTTGCTTTGGTGTTCTAGGATCCTGTCCCAGCAACTTCTCGCACGTGCCCATAACTCCCTGACAGGATAATGATCATCTATCACAAAGTTCGGAGCATCAACTTGCCACTGGCGAAAAGCAGGGCCAAACTTCTCCTTTCCCTCGTGTTTTAAAAGTCCCTATAGAAAATCAGATGGATCAACAGACCATTGCAGAATCCATTTTACAGTAGGTTGTCGCCCTAAGGAAATTGGAAAAGTTAACTCAACTTGAAAAGAATACAGATCTATTTCCCTCAGATCAGTATCCGGGATCATTGGTGCATCGCGGGTACCCCAAATAATTTCAGCCGTTCGCTTTGATCTAGAGAGGGGACTGCATCAGGAAAACAAAGTCCTGTCAAGCTCATTTGGTGAGTGAAAACGGACTAACGTGACAGGTTAAGAAACATTGAGAGCCTTTAGAATTTTGGGACACAATTATTCCAAATAAATTGTGGCACGACTTAAGAGCCCAAACATGTCTCACATCATAGCTCCTACATTCCGTGAAACACGAACCACATTCATTTCATCAGAGTAATAAACCTTCTTGTTACCCTTTTATTCTTTGATTTACTCATTTCAAGCTTAATCCTTGATTGATTCGTTTCAAGCTTAATCCTTGATTTATTCATTTTAAGCTTAAGTACCTTCATGATTAAATCTAATAAGGAAATAACTCCTTAAACAACGCTTGCACATGCCTCTTAGAAACAGATGAACAAAAAATTGAAACTCAAATGAAACCACTTTTTTTACCAGTTCGACCAATATTTGGTTTGTTGGAGATTAGACACCAAACATTACATAGATTGTTAGATACCTAGATGAACTTGTTCGCTCCTATGCTACTTGAACTCATTTTAGAGCAGACACTTCCAGCTCCAATAGCACCAAATATGAATATTTGGACCAACATAGCAAGATCCAACGGGTTTCGAATACTAAAGATACACCCAGACAAAATCATGATTTATTCATTTCAAGCTTAGAAGCTATATTATTTTGACACTTCAGTTTGGTTGCGGAATTGCGCTATTGATGTGATACTGCTTGTGATCAACAAGACACTTGGACACTTATTTTATACCAAAAAACATTTTATATCATAAAATTGATGCATAACATAATCTCGCAAGATGATCCGAGTGGCTGAACAAGTAACATCAACCCCTGCTAATAACCAAATCCAAACACAAGCACATAATTTTGAAGCTGCAACACAGTGTTAACCATTTAACGGTCCCATAGACATATTCATTTACACCCTAGTTTAGTTTAAAGGTCTAAGAAATTTCTTTACCTACTAAAAGAACTTGAAAGCTTGGAAATACCCTCAAGTTAAACATCTAATGAGAACAACCGTGATTGAGATAATGGATTATGCTAAAGCATTTCACACTAGTATATGTTAGAATATAAAACCGATCAATGTGGCTAGCTCAGTTTGTAGTTATAACACATGTAAGTGGTTTACAAGCAATGCGCTTCAAAGGTAGCGGTAACGTCTTCATCCACAACTCAAATAACTAGGTACATGTACATAATAATATAACAATACATTATAAACACAACAGCAAACCAGATTGTCGCAATGTCGCATGTTTTGATTGCACAAATTCCCACTGACTTAGTGATTTTATTTTTCAAAACAAGCTAAGAACGAGGTGCCGGTGTATAGGTCTAAACAAGGCATGATTAATCTTGACACTGAATTTTAGCAACATTTTACTCTACAAAAAGTGATGCATATGTTCCAGCTTCACCTATTTGCCTTAGACCTATGACCTATCATCAGCCTTGAATTCCTTATCAACTGATGAGCTGAGCAGCTCGAAATCCACAATTGACATCATTCCTTGTAATTTCTCCACAACATTATTCTCAAATTAAGCATTCCTATAATTCAACTACTTCAATTCACCTCATTTTTATCCAATTCAATCCAGATTTTTAATTTGTTCAACACTAAACCTAAATAATACAAAATCATACACAACAATAAAAAAATCAAATCAATCAAACAAACAAAAAACCGAAGAATAAAAGGAAGAAAAACCTAGTGAAGCAAACATCAAAGGAATCATCAAGAAGCATTTGACGAGAAGTCTCAGCTTGAGCCTCGCCTTTCGGAGTAAGTACCGAGAAATTGGAACTCCCTTGTATTCTTCCCTCAGCATTCCACGTGCTTTGCCCGTGCCTCACCAATACCACTCGCTTCGCCGCCTTAATCGCCGGAAATTCAACCGATAATTCTCTCTCCGCCGTCAATGTCGTCGCGGATGATCGAATCTTCCATAGTTTAGGGTTAGTGGAGTATGAATAATAGGGTTTTTTGGTGATGATTATGAATTGGAGTGGAGATGGTGAAAAGGCATGCATTTTGGTAGTTTTAAGTGTACTGGTTCAGTTGTTCTCTTGGGATTTTTCGCGGTAAATTTGGAGGATTTGTCTTCCATTATTCTATGGTTACCGTTGCTCATGCCTCATGGGCGTTATCCGTCCTTGGCCGAGTCATTCCAAAATATCTGAGTTTAGAGGTGCCAATCACATTATTGGACTTGGTTTTACTTGGGATTTAAGTCGGTTGAAACTCGAGACATATCGGATTTGGATTGTTTCATAGAATAATTTGAGGACATTATTAGTTTATATTTTGTCTGGCTTATTTTCAGCTCACTTTAGTTTAGCTTCGCTTTATTCAATTCAATTAACTTTAGTTCAATTCACCATTTTCGTTTAATTCAGTTTAATTAAATTTCAACTTGATTGATTCAAATTTATTTCGATTCTTTTTTTTTTTTTTTTTTTTTTTTCAAAAAAAATTATCATTTCATTTAATAAGGATGAAATTATATGAGTTTTGCAAAAACTATCCAATATACCAACAAACAAACTAGGAGCATAACCTAGCTACAATAAAACTATACTGATTGTGATTTTTCCACATCAACATCCGCACAGACACTAAGAATTGGATCCTACGGACAATGTTGGCACCAACATTCTTCCTTCCTTGAAAGATTTTGACATTTCTTTCTGCCCATAACTGATGCACAGTAGCAGCAAGTGAGGTCTGAAACCAGACTTGCTCCCATTGTCTATGCTGTCTTCCTGTGACCACTATCTCCAAAATCTGCTGCAGACTACCACCAATGCAATAGATGCCCATCCATTGTTGTATTTTAGTCCAGACTTCATATGAGAAAGGACATTGAAAGAAAATATGGATATGAGTTTCCAAAGCACCCTCACACAGAGCACATCTATTTATAAACCAAAAGCCTCTTTTCTGCAAGTTATCAACAATAGTAAGCTGCTGCCGAGCTGCAAGAGAGCAAATAAACTTGTGACTAGGCACAATCCTAGCATGAACAAGGGCTTTTGTCCAAGGGCCAGCATCATCAGCACCTCTGAAGAAGACATAAGCAGCTTTAACACTAAACTTATGTCCAGAAGACCAGCTATTCAGGAACATTTTGACATTGTTTTTTCATATAGGAATTTTACTCTTTTACATATACTTTTTCATAAACGTTCCATTTTGTACCAAACCAGGTTATCGAGATATCTTTAATTTTGACTTGTACAAATTATACGCTTTTTTTATGGGACACCTGCAACCTTTATCTTTTTAGGGGCTGCGCACTACACAAAATTCCGAGCATACGTGATAACTTACAAAGTACGCATACCAGGGTCCAGGTCAGCCACTCATTTTACCATGCATCGTGACAGCTCAAAGTTTAGAAGTAAGAAGCATAATCTCATACTCCCTCCATAAACCTGTTTTTTTCGCGGTAAATTTGAAGGATTTGTATTCCATTATTCTATGGTTACCGTTGCTCATGCCTCATGGGCGTTATCCGTCCTTGGCCGAGTCATTCCAAAATATCTGAGTTTAGAGGTGCCAATCACATTATTGGACTTGGTTTTAGTTGGGATTTAAGTCGGTTGAGACTCGAGACATATCGGATTTGGATTGTTTCATAGAATAATTTGAGGACAGTATTAGGTTATATTTCGCTGAAAGATTCTCACATTTCTCTCTGCCCATAACTGATGCACAGTAGCAAAACGTGAGATCTGAAACCAGATGGAAAAGAAAATAAGGTAGTTTATATTGAATAGGAAGGAGTATGAAATGCATGACAGACCATATAGACTATGACATGCCAAACATGTCATGGATACCAGTTCCTCAAATATACCGACTCGTCGAATCGTCATGACCAACAACATGCAATGTGACTCACTCAATGCAATTAAATGACAAAAGACTCATTTTATAAATGTAACACCCTTATCTACCAAGGAGCCTTAATAAGACCTTCCCTAGCCGATAAGGGCGTTACCATGTCGGTTGCCGAGGATAGTAATAATCAATTGTCGATAAAAGAACGATTATATTAAATTTACAAGCGATGTAAACAAAATAAAGATACAACTCGTGACTACTACCAACTATGTGAAACTATCTCTGCCATGACTCGTGGTAGACTCGTCCCTCCAAGCACCCAGCTATGATCCAAACATCAACCTGTTAAAACCGACTGCTCACCATAGTGGATCACGGTAGGCACAACACAAGAAGACAACATGATAAGTGCATATTTTATATACTTTCATCCCCTATATTAGCTCCATTTTATTTGTCATTTAGCACTTATCATAGTGTTTTGAGCTAATATTTGTTATTCTAGTGCATTTGTTTGTCTCCACATGTTTTGTAGGATACTTAAGCTTTTTGGAGCTAAAATACTACAAGATGAGCTACTAGAGTGCAATGGCTAAGCAAGACCAAATATTGGGCTATCATGGAGTGTTTGCATGGGTTTTTCATGAAGAAGTTGATGGACTAATGTGTGCAATACAATTGTTGTCAACAAACTAAAGTCAAGCCCAACTTCAAGTCCAAGTCAAGGTGGAAAAGATAGGATTCCAAGCTACCTAGGATGCCAAGAATTAAGGTCTTAACCGGGTGATTAATCGCACAATTAATCACCAACATAGGATTCTCCAAGCAATTAAGAGGAGAATTAAGGCAAAGGAGCTGGAAACACACGACCCCGATCGGGGTTGCATGCCTCTTGGCGTTTACGTTATGTCCTCCTCTCCTATAAATAGGAGAGGTATTCCTAGGTTTTAGGCATCCAATTTTTACGTCCAATTTTAGTTTACAATAGCCTTAAGCATTATATTTCTCTCAATAGTTTTCATATTAGTTTACAAATTAGTTAATCTTGTAGTTCTTCAAACATTTGATACTAAGTTATTTCAAGCTTTTGGTTATACATTGTTCTTCCATGCAAGTTCTCTACTTTTCAGGTATTTCTACTTATAGTTTATATCCCTACATTTCTATTTCAGTTTATACATAGTTTATAATTAAATAATTTGTTAGATTACTTTAGTTTAATTCTTCCACATGTTAAATCAATTAGTTTATATAAACCATACAATTATGTTCACCATTTCTCTTAATTTAGTTTACAATTTACATTTTAGTATGAGTAGCTAAATTTCCTAGTCTAAGGGCTAGGGGAGCCATGCATAAATCAAGTATATAACATGATAAAATAGATTAATAATAATATTGATCATATTGCTTCTATCACATGCTTGTGCCACAATGTTTAATCTTTGTTTAGGGCCCTCTTCAATTGATTAAGTTTGTTTATTCGTTCTATAAGTCGAGAGGCACGGAATTGAATTAGACTAAGCACGTATAGTAGGACGACCTAGTCATGGACGAGAGTTTCTTTAGGACCCGGTCTAAGGTTGACACTAATATCGTAAGGTGGGTGTCTTTAAGCCTAAGCAATTGACAATGTTATTAGTACCACATTTATCATGATCGTATATTTACCCTTGCATGTGTGACCCGAACCCCTTAGACTCACTTTTATCATATAATTTACATCATTATTGTTATTAATCACCAAACAATCAAACCAACCCAAATCGAAATCGACCTTGATAAGAATCTACCCATAGCAATTCACGACATAATTCCCGTTTCCTTGTGGTTCGACCCCTATTACTACATTAATTTGTGTATAGGGAATTTTATCTTTGCATAGGTACGCGATAAGCCTATCAAATTTTGGCGCCGTTGCCGGGGAAACGGTTTTGTTGCTTATTGAATTGTCGATTTTTATCTTGTTTTTCTTTGTCTTGGGGAACACTTGTTCCTTGAGACCGTTACTTATCATTTTCCTAGAAATTTTTGTCTTATGCCCAGGTCCTCTCGTAGTGGAGAATTGCTTTCACCGGATTCCGAGCCCGAGAAAACCTTTAGGAGAAGACGACGATTTTGGAGGGAAGTGAAAGAAGCCACTTCTCCCATCCAAGTTGAAAGTGCTAGAAAGTCTTACTTAGATGATCTAGAAGCCCTTGAAGAGGAGGAGGTTTCTTGTTCATCATCTCCACCACCATCACCATCTACTACCAAAAAGATGGTGAGACTTTTCGATCACTCAAAGCCCACCGCGGCTATGCTTCCGGCCGGAATCACAACCACTCAAATCACCGCGCCGGACTTCGAGATCAAACCGGCTTTTATTAGCCTTGTGGAGAGAAAGCAATTTGGAGGAAGTCCTTTGGAGGATCCCAATTTGCATGTGCAAAACTTTTGTGACTATTGCTCCATGATCCGTCAAACGGGCGTCACCCAAGCCCAAATAAAGGAAATACTTTTCCCTTTCTCTTTGAAGGACAAGGCCAAGCTTTGGATCAATAGCCTTGACCGCACCACCTTAGGAATAACCAATTGGGAGACATTGGCTCTTGCTTTCTATCAAAAGTTTTTTCCACCGGAGAGAACTCAAACTTTGAGGAGCCAAATCACCGGATTCCGTCAACAAGCTCTTGAGAGCTTATATGAAGCTTGGGAGAGGTACAAAGAGCTTCAAAGGCAATGCCCACATCATGGGCTAGATGATTGGTTTCTAGCAATAACATTCTACAATGGATGTTGTGCCGAGTCGCAAAGGATTCTTGATTCCGCCAACAATGGGCGGTTTGATCAAATTGACACCGATCTTGCTCATTCCACGGTCGAATCTATGGCGATCCATGACGCCCAATATGTCAATTCCCGAGTTGTGCCATACGAAGGTAAAGAAGAATCCTCTAACAACTCCGTTTTGCTAGCTCAAATTGCCTTGCTCCAACAACAATTGGCGGAGAGAGAGGCTAAGGATTCCATTCAACAACTCAATGTTGTGTCTTCAACGAGCCAAATCATCGTTTGTGATGGATGTGGAGGTGCGGGCCACTATGCCGCTCATTGCCGAGCTCCTATGGAAGAGGTAAATGCTTTTAAAGCTCTAAGACAAAGTACATATCCACCGGGTACATTTTCCAACACCTATAACCCGAATTCAAAATTCCATCCGAACTTGTCTTACAATAGCAACAATGTGCTTAATCCACAACCTCCACCACAATAAAATGCCTATGTCCCTCAACAACAAAAATATATCCCTCCACCGGGTTATCAAAATCAACAAAGGCCCCCACAAAACAATTACCAACAAAATCCACCACAAAATGGCCAACAAAACAATCAAGGAGTGAGTAAGCTCGAGGGCATGATCATCCAAATGCAAAGGGAATTATTGGCTCAAATTCAAAAGAACGATCAAGCTCATAGTGTCGCGGTCAAGATGTTGGAACAACAAGTGGCTCAACTAGCCGCTTCTAATTCTCAAAGGAAGAATGATCAACTACCTCCCCAAGGTGAGCAACCATATGAAACCGCTAATTCTATTTCCTTGAGAAGTGGTTCAAGCTATGATGGGCCATCCATGACTTTGGATGATGAGGTGGTTGTCAAAAAGGCTAAGCTTGGGGGAAATGACAAAAAGAAGGCTAGTGAAGAGCCTATTGTTAAAGATCGTGTGCCATTTCCTCATCGATTGTTGATGCTAAAGAGGAAGAGCAAGCTTGATGCCAAAGATGTTGGGCCTCCTATGCCAAAAGAAAGTGATGAGGTGTTTATTGAATAAATCTCTCCTAATGCTAAGGAGAGTGATGACGTTTCAAAGAAAGTGGATGCTCCTAAGGAGAATGAGAAAGAGATAGTGAAAGATGTGGAGGATGCTCCTCCCAAAGAAGTTGTTCAAATACCATTTCCTCATCGTCTAGCAAAGCACAAGGAGGAAGGTAAGTTTGCTAAATTTTTGGAAGTTTGTAAGAATTTACAAGTCACCGTCCCATTTTTAGAATTGCTTACCCAAGTCCCCTCCTACGCAAAGTTTATGAAGGAAATTCTCTCAAAGAAGCGATCCTTCAATGAGGTTGAGACCATTGCTTTCACCGGAGAGTGTAGTGCACTCTTACAAAATAAGTCTCCCCCGAAACTTAAGGACCCCGATAGCTATTCTATTCCTTGCACTATAGGCACATATACCATTGATAAGGCCCTTTGGGACCTAGGTGCTAGTGTGAGTGTCATGCCTTACTCTCTTTATGAAAAACTTAACATGGGTGCTTTAAAATGCACAAGTACAACATTGCAAATGGCAGACCGTTCTTTAAAGCGACCCTTAGGTGTCTTAGAAGATGTACCCGTCAAAGTTGGCAAGTTTTTCATACCCGTTGACTTCCTCATACTCGATATGGCCGAGGACTCACAAACCCCAATTATATTGGGTAGGCCATTTCTACGCACCGCGGGTGCGTTAATTGATGTGAAAAATGGGAAGTTGACGTTGGAAGTAGGTGATGACTGGGTTTCTTTTAGCAAAAACAACACCATTAGAAGCCCAATGTTACAAGAGTCTTGTTATTTATTTAGCACTGTGGACTCTTCTTATGCCTCTACTACGCTTGAATCCTTACTAATGGATCCGTTGGAGGAAGATATGGGTGTTGTTTGTTTTGTAGGTGACGATGCTAAGGGCACTAATGCTAAGAGTGTCAAAAAGAAGAAAGGGAAATTTTATTTGAAAAATTTCAAATGGTTGGGGAATGCTAAAGGAGCTATGACATGGAGTTTGGTTGGTGGCAAGCTCAAGAACAAAACTTGAATCAATTAGCTTCTTACGTCGTGCGGGACGTTAAACCAGCGCTTCTTGGGAGGCAACCCAAGCCTTTTATTGCTTTTATTTATTTTTGTTTTTAATTTTCTGCAATTTATTGTTTTTCGTAGATTAGTAATAAAATGTTCGACTTGACGATGTTTCTTTTTGTGATTTTTAGGTGAAAATGAAGAAATGAGGTTTAGAAGTGAATATGGCACGCTTTCCCATGCAACAACCCCGTTCGGGGACGTGGTTTTCGAAAAAGAGAAGGAAATTACATCAACGCGGAAAAGAGGCAAAACCTGTAGAGGAGGTCAACCCCGATCGGGGTTGGTGGCCCCGATCGGGGTCGTGGTTCTGTGAAATTTCGGCCTTTCTTCCTTATGCGGGTAAAGAGTGAATCGTTTTATCATTCTTATATAAACCCGATGGTACCTCCATTCTCTTTCTCTACCATTTTTCTTCACTATTTTTCACTTTGGTCACAAAGAAACATCTACATTCCCCCGGATTCATGCTAGCTTGGGGGAGATTAGCAAGTCGAGTAAGTTTTTCATTGTTTTGCATATTAGTTTAGATCTTGCAACCCATTAAACATAACCTCTAGTCCTTCATGTGTTGTGCTTTGAGCCATTATTATGGTTTGATTGGGTGATTTGGATAGTTGGCACATTGAGGACAATGTGATGTTTAGCTTGGGGGAAGATATTGCATTTGCATATAGTATAGTTGCATATAGTGTAGAAATTTTGAAAATTTTTGAGAGAATTTTTTTTTTCTTTATGCTTGCTTGTTGCCTACTTTCCTCTTTGCTTATCCTAATAATGGCTTGTTGCTAATGATTTATTCTTTCATGTTGGGATATTAGCTACATGGGGATGTCTTGACATAGTAGGTGGGAGATGAAGAATGAACCGAATAGGCTTGATCTTGACTTGCGGCAAGCTACAAATTGGTAAGGTAGAGCCTCTTTTGACCGATTGCATTCATATCCGGTCTCTCTTAGGTGAGTGTAGGTCTCCTTATGAAGTGTGTTTCATCAAAACGCACAAGTATGGTTCTCTTGTCATCTCTTGGTAAGCATGCATTCACTTGTTATAGCATTTTGGAGCCATTCACATGAATATAATTGCCTTCTTGACCCCTTCACAAACAATTTTCCCTAGCTACATTATAACTTGCCTACCTTGTTGAGCTAGTAGCTTGATTGGTCTTGTTTGGGTGCTCAATTGGGATTTGTTTCAAAGTTGAATATCATGTGCTTGGTCTTAATGCTCAAGAGATAAAAAAGAGGAAAATGAAAAAAAATGAAAGAAAAAAAAAGTGAAAAAGAAAAATGATGAAAAAAAATGAGAAAAGAAAGAAGAAAGAAATGAAAAAAGCATGAAAGTGAAATGAAGAAGAAGTATGCATTGGAAAAAAGAGAAGAAGAAAAGATGTGAGAAATTCTCAAGCATTATTTACATATTTTGGAGAGTTTTCTTATGATTTGAATTGCAAAATTGGGTTAGAATTAGGGATTGAGCATCCTTACATTTGGTTGTTGCTAGCTTGACATTAGCTCCACAATCCATAATTTATTTGTTCCCCCTTCTTACCCATTACATATTGCCTTCTTCCTACCCATTTGGCTTCTTTATCATGCTTACATTTGCTTGTTTTGGCTTACTAGATTTGACATGTTTACCATATTAGATTGCGGGCATATTATCATAAGTCGAGGATAGTTGAGTGTTTATTCACAAAATTGTTCTTTCACATATAAAAGAGTTTGAGTGTCCCGTGAGAGTCCATAAGTCAAAATATCATGCAAGAGCTTAAAGGTTCATTCAAAGTTTTCTATGCTACGCCGTCGTGTAAATCTCAACCATGCTTTGCTTTATTCCTTGCCCATGTTGTTTCGGGTTTTTAAATCGTTATGCTTAGCTCATTGGGATATTGCAATTGATGGGATTTGGTTTCTTGCTTGGGGACAAGCAAGGGTTTAGCTTGGAGGAGTTTGATAAGTGCATATTTTATATACTTTCATCCCCTATATTAGCTCCATTTTATTTGTCATTTAGCACTTATCATAGTGTTTTGAGCTAATATTTGTTATTCTAGTGCATTTGTTTGTCTCCACATGTTTTGTAGGATACTTAAGCTTTTTGGAGCTAAAATACTACAAGATGAGCTACTAGAGTGCAATGGCTAAGCAAGACCAAATATTGGGCTATCATGGAGTGTTTGCATGGGTTTTTCATGAAGAAGTTGATGGACTAATGTGTGCAATACAATTGTTGTCAACAAACTAAAGTCAAGCCCAACTTCAAGTCCAAGTCAAGGTGGAAAAGATAGGATTCCAAGCTACCTAGGATGCCAAGAATTAAGGTCTTAACCGGGTGATTAATCGCACAATTAATCACCAACATAGGATTCTCCAAGCAATTAAGAGGAGAATTAAGGCAAAGGAGCTGGAAACACACGACCCCGATCGGGGTTGCATGCCTCTTGGCGTTTACGTTATGTCCTCCTCTCCTATAAATAGGAGAGGTATTCCTAGGTTTTAGGCATCCAATTTTTACATCCAATTTTAGTTTACAATAGCCTTAAGCATTATATTTCTCTCAATAGTTTTCATATTAGTTTACAAATTAGTTAATCTTGTAGTTCTTCAAACATTTGATACTAAGTTATTTCAAGCTTTTGGTTATACATTGTTCTTCCATGCAAGTTCTCTACTTTTCAGGTATTTCTACTTATAGTTTATATCCCTACATTTCTATTTCAGTTTATACATAGTTTATAATTAAATAATTTGTTAGATTACTTTAGTTTAATTCTTCCACATGTTAAATCAATTAGTTTATATAAACCATACAATTATGTTCACCATTTCTCTTAATTTAGTTTACAATTTACATTTTAGTATGAGTAGCTAAATTTCCTAGTCTAAGGGCTAGGGGAGCCATGCATAAATCAAGTATATAACATGATAAAATAGATTAATAATAATATTGATCATATTGCTTCTATCACATGCTTGTGCCACAATGTTTAATCTTTGTTTAGGGCCCTCTTCAATTGATTAAGTTTGTTTATTGGTTCTATAAGTCGAGAGGCACGGAATTGAATTAGACTAAGCACGTATAGTAGGACGACCTAGTCATGGATGAGAGTTTCTCTAGGACCCGGTCTAAGGTTGACACTAATATCGTAAGGTGGATGTCTTTAAGCCTAAGCAATTGACAATGTTATTAGTACCACATTTATCATGATCGTATATTTAACCTTGCATGTGTGACCCGAACCCCTTAGACTCACTTTTATCATATAATTTACATCATTATTGTTATTAATCACCAAACAATCAAACCAACCCAAATCGAAATCGACCTTGATAAGAATCTACCCATAGCAATTCACGACGTAATTCCCGTTTCCTTGTGGTTCGACCCCTATTACTACATTAATTTGTGTTTAGGGAATTTTATCTTTGCATAGGTACGCGATAAGCCTATCACAACACAACAACACCACACAAGGTCAGTAACTAAAGGAACATACAAGAACAGTCACAACAAGACATAACAAATTACACACGCCACCAACTCCAACCACCCACACACCTCTGACTGCCCGAAGGTCTAGTCCTGCTAGGTACGAAGAAAGATCTTCAAAGTGATATGTTGCACATCATTTATCAACATGTTACTCGAGGTGGGGGCGGGCTTACCGGTAAAACAAGGCATGTAACTACTGGCTCCACACTTAGTTGGGATATCCCTAGGGGCTCCTTTCTCTGGTTGGGCAAGGCCAAGATGTGTAGCAAACATGTCCATGGTCAAAAGGAAACTAGTGTTAATGAGGAGAAATTATACGGTCTTAGCCGCCGCATCATAGAGGTAAGAGCTCATGAACTCCAAGGTCAAGGAGTAGGAATGCTTCCTAAGGCGATACAAACCAGTCAATACCAAGGTCTCAAATATGTGCCTCACATCCGTCTCTACCTTAAGGTCCTCTAAGATGGTGGTGTCGATACAACGGTTTGGTTTCATAAGACGTTTTTGTAACTCGACAAAGGCATCCCTCTGCTTAAAGTCAACAAAGATGATGGTGGGGTACTCAGGCACAGGTGGTACTCTGGGTCCTTGGCTTCCTTCCCCAACCTTGGGTTTGGAAGCCCTCTCCCTCTTACTCTAACGGGTACCAACAACAGGTCTCGACATCTGTTTCAACACATATCTTTAGGCACATAAACAAACACTTACTTGGAGAAAACAACCTTTCAAGACATGCTCATGAAGAAAGAAACAACAATATAAACTAGTTTTCACCAAAACAACCAACAATTACCAAAACATGCTACTTCTACAACTCATAAAAGACGGTTTTATAGCTTCCAAATATGAAAATCACAACATCAATTAACAAATTATGGTATTACTCCCTTCAAAATAGTTTCACAAAAGGTAAACATCATAAAAATTTTGGGCGGATTACAGTTTCGGGCACTTTTAAGACGGAGTTTTAAGACAAAATTTTGGGTAAAACTAGTCAAAATCAACACCAAATATGATACCCACAACATACATTACTCAATTTCCCTTTTTTCATGCTCAAAAGTGTAGATACCTCATTTCTGCACCTCCCGCAAACCACCCGGTGATGATTGGGCCGCATGTTTGGTACACGTAATGATTTATGACAATTCGTAAGTTTATCGTCAAGTGATAGCTCAAATACTTGTGTCTGCCCCTTGGTCGTCATCTACGCGCCGTTACAGTCGTTTTGACAGTAATTAGAGTACATTTGGAGACCGGGTCAAAAACCGTCTTTATTTTCTGATAACCGTTTAAAATGCCGAGTCGGAATGTTCTGGATATTTCTATTCCATAATTTCAATCTTTTAATCTTTTGGTAAAGTATTTTCCGGAATCATATTTTAAATAATAAGGAAATTAAGATCAACCGCAATTCCATAATAGAAACGCGGAAAATCTTTCTTCCGCAGGAGGAAACCTCTGGGGAAAGGACGCAGCACCTGCTGCGCCTCTTCCAAGAGCCGTAGTGGTTGCTGCGCCTCTTCCCCAGCTCTTTTCTGCGTATTTTGAGATCTTTTCGAGATTTACTTCCAAAGTTTAATCGAAACCCTAATTCCTCCGTGTGATTAGTATAAATAGGGACCTTCGTTCCTCATATTTCTCACGCGAGTGTCCGCCCTTCTCTTCTCCCTTTGCATTCTAAGACAGTGCTCTTTGCTTATTGGCGTCTACGTGCTTGAACTTTCGACCACGTAAGCTCGGATCCTTCTGAGTACCCGCCTCGTTTTGCATCACCGACCAATTTGACCAACTCCACTCAATCAACTTAATCAATTTTGTTTAAATTCCTCTTACGAGGGCACTTTCGTCGTACATTCGAGTCGAGCAATCACTAATAGTTAACTTAGTTAATCTCGTTTCGTCAAACATGTAAGTCTGAGGGTATAAATCCCATCTTTTATTACTGTATTTTATTTTTGTATTAATCATTGTAGATTTACGTCGAAAGCATATTTAAAAACGATTTATAAAACCTTTATTCAAACCTTGTTTACGGATTAGCAGGAGATTGATGTCGAGAAGGAACGCAGCAACTGTTGCGCCTCTTCCTAAGGTTGCCGCAGTTCCTGTTTTCCTTCTTCTTCCTTCGTCTTCTGTTAATTTGTTTATTTTCTTTCGTCCTTTGTTGTTTATTTCTTATTTAATTCGTATAATGATTTTAACATATAATTCACTACTAATTTATCATCTTTTAAATTCCCAACTTAAATCCCAAGTAATCAATGTTTGCGGGTTTTCGTCATTAAATCAAATCCGGATTTTAGAGATTCGATTCATCAATATCAAGTCTCTGGAATTCGACTTTGGTATATTTTCATCTGTTTATCGTCATCATCATCAATAAATTTAACATTAATTAACCTAATTAGTTAGTTTTAACCAATTTAATTTATCTTGTAATTAGCAATTAATTTGTTCTAATTAATTTGAGTCCGTTCTTTATTGTTTTTATGACCCATTCATATGTAAATAATCCATTAAATCACTTCTATTCGAGTCAAATATCAATAATCGATCATTAAATTCACCAACGAACATTAACAATATGCAGTTCCGGCTTCACAGCCAGAACTCACCTCAGGAACAGTCGCAGTGAGCACTGCGCCTCTTCCATGAGACGCAACATTGTTGCGCCTGTTCTGGGTTGAGTTCTGTCTCTGAACTTCCGTCATTGCTTTGACCTAGTTTATTAGTTTACGTATTAATCAACTATTATCCGTATTACCACCTCTAATCCGTTCGTTAATTTATTTTTCCTTTCTTTTCTCAAAATATCCGTTTTAAATTTATTTTCGACGTAAATCAATCAAACCGTTGTAATTATTGTAATTTCAATTATTGTATTTTCTCGTATTCTTTATTATCATATTGTGTGTATGTCCTCACATGTAATCAACATTAAATTCCTACTTTGACCCAATTGTATGCTAAAATTACATGTTCACCGACTTAGTTTAATTCTTCACATGTTAGGATTAAAACGTTGTTTGTTGCATTGCATGCATATAACCTTCAACATATCAAGTATAGATGATTTTTACTAATCATTAGTAGAGGCCGCTATCGAGGCGGGTGGTATTAGGTGTTCGATCAAAAGAGCTTCCTAATACATACCCTCACCCCTTACTCCAGATCTCTGTGAACATCCGTGTTCATTGGTATCCGCGAGAGTCATTCTAGACATAGAATGCTAAGGGTAACGAGTTCTTGGTGTTTATGTCACTACTTTGTGTCTTTACATGACACGAGATATTCGAACGGTTTCCAATTTTCCACAATAAATTGGTGGCGACTCCATAAATGCAAAAGCTTGTTTTCCCAAGCGAACCCGTGGGCCCGCGTCCACAGTTTGGCGACTCCGCTGGGGAGTAATACACTTACGTGTTACCAAGAGTGAAACTTAAACAAGGTTAGGGAATAGGTTATACGAGACAGTTGTCGGTTTTCATAACTCGGTCTTCCTAGATCGTTTATTCGGCCTTCCTAGGCCCAACCCAACCCATTCGACAAATCGTCCCGTCTAGACGATCCAAATTCTTATCTGGGCCTAAGGATGGATAGCGATTGACGTCAACCATACCATGATGCTTACTCCTGTTTGTATCAAGGGTTTTCACTACTCGAGGAAATGGACTAGGAATCGGCCTTACTCCTGTTTGGTACGAGCCTTTCCACAGACCCCAGGTTTGATTGTTCGGTATGTCACCCCACCCTTTAAACCAAAACTCTTTTAAATGCACTCAGCATACCGTTATAATGCCTGTATGAATGCTTGTATCATATGTGATCACCGTTTTCTAAACAACACCATGATGAGTTTTGTAAAAAATCAAAACCTCTTTTAACATGTAAGAATTTTCGAAATAGGCCTAAAATTAGCGCAAAACCAGTCGTAACTCTGTCCAAAAATCGAGTCAAAATTCGGGCCTCAAAACCCATTTCAAAACCTCACTTCGAGTCCACTCCTACAACTACACTATAGTTGAATAGGACCAACATTTCAAAAACTGTCATTTTCAAGCTTCACTTGACACAAGTGGCACACCCTCACTTCACGAGTCGAGTCTCTTCTTTGAGTAAGTGTGCTAGAATGGTCGATCGTGTTTTGATTCGTCGTCGATCTCTTGTCCAGTTTCCAAGATGCCTGACACTAGCACCACAAGCAACAGTCAACCCCAGAATGGTAATGATCAAATCCTAGCCGCGCTCGCTCGTCTCCAAACTAGCCAAGACCAAGTGTATGATCACCTCAACACAATCGAGGGCCGAATTGTTGCTGTAGAGACAAGGCTACCTCCTTCAGAAAATAAAGTGTCCAATGAATTTGTGAATGACAACCCTCCACCTTATGTGGGACCACAAGAAGCCAACCTTCCCGTAGGTCTTACTGAAGCTGAAAAGCGACTCCAATACTTGGAGAAACAATTGATGTAACTCAAAGGGAATGATATTTACAGGGAAAACAATCGTAAGTATGAGGCTGTGAGTGCCAAATTACCAACCAACTTCAACATGACGGATATTTCCCAAATTCAAGGGGCATGAAAACCCTTTAAACCATATCCGTGCTTTCAAGGACTATATGTCTATCAAAGGCATCAAACCCGAGATGTTCTTAAGGATATTTCCTTCATCTCTTGACACCATCCCTAAACAATGGTTCTACTCCCTAGAACACAAGAAGATTGCCACCTGGGATGACGCCGCAATTGAGTTCGCTAAACAATATGCGGATAATGCCCAGATCCAAGTCAATATGCGCACTTTAGAGGTTCTTACCCAAAATGAGAAAGAAGGTTTCACCGATGATACGTGCATTTTATATAGTCTTTTTAGCCTATTTTATGCACGTATTTCTATGCTTTTATCGTGGTTTTATGCTACGAAATGCCCCGAATATGCTACTTTGGGTTATTTTGTCTTATTTGCAGGAATGAACCCGAAAGGAGTGAAAACAAGCCTAAAACATGTCCCTACGCATGCATTTAGGAGATGAGTTGAGTCGGAGCTTGGAAAGTACTATTTTGAGATGCGCATTGGAGTAAGGAAGTTAGGCGAGCCAAGAGAGTGCTTCAATTTGATAGTTCCTGCTTGTAAGAGCCATATCTCGAGTTCTACAACAGATATTCAGGTGATTCCAGTTGGAGATGAAAGTTTGTCCTTTTAGCTTTCCAATGCCACCGGAATCACCCTGTTTGACCAAGTAACGAAGAAATGGAAGCCGTTTGAAGTTCAGTGCGCGAAGCAGGAATTACGCGCTGAGAGGTGCTCGATCGAGAACTATTTCTGTTTGATCGAGAGCCCATTTGCTCGATCGAGAGACACTTCTTCTCGATCGAGTGGTTTTAGGATGAATAAGTATTCGATCGACCAGTTCCTTTTATGCTTTTGCTCGATCGAGTGATTTAGTTACTCGATCGAGTGGATATTGTTGACGGGCTGGGCTTTTTAGGTTTAATTCCGTCATTAGGTTTAGCTAATCCTATTTTCTTATAAATAGGGAGTCAGTATGTTTTTATAAACTCTCTCAGACACTCTACACTCTAACTTTCTTTTTTTTCTTTCCCTTGCTACGTTACTTTACACTGTCACTTTGCTCTTAATTTCCTGGATCATTTATTTACGTAATTTCTCTCCTTCTTCTCTTTAATTATTTAATGTTTATTATTTGTTCTTTCTTTATTTATTGTTTTTCCTTAATTATGCATAGCTAATTCCCCTTAGTATGTTAGGATTAGGAAAGCCGTGGTAGCATGCTTTAATTGTATTAAATAGATTAGCCCTGCGATAAGAATTGTATTAGGCAATTTAATTGTTATCCGGTCGAATGAATGCATGCAGGAGACCATAAATTTAGTTAACCCCGACCTAGATCGAAAGATTGGAAGGGAAGGCTTGCTTAATTACAATAGGGTATTGCGGTGAGGGGGCGAAAGTTAAGTCGTTTACGCTCTAGGCGCTTCAAGGACCGAAAGGTGACGACCATAGCTCTTCTTATCAATAGTCTAATCGCCTTAGTATTCTCGATAATATAAGATCTGATAGCTGCCACGGTGGACCGACTCCTAGCAAACTTCCTTTCTCTTATTGTTAATTTCTCTCATCTTTTTCCCTCGCTTTAGTCTTTAGTTTAGTCAACACAATCAATTCAACCCCCAATTGTGACATCAGACGGATAGAATAGACAAATAGATAGTACACCGCCTCCTGTGGAGATCGACCCTACTTACCGCCGACTTCACATTTAGTAGTATCTAGGTATTTTATTTTTGGTACGAAACGACGATATCAAATTTTGGCGCGTTGCGGGGAGGCAATCTATTTATTTATTTGTTTAATTTTATCTGTTTTTAGCCTCAGGGGATTTTTCCCTTGAGGCCGTTCTAATCTTTTGTTTAGTGCTGTTTTGATAGGCCTTACAGGTACTACCTAGACAGTTCTAGGTGAAAGACCGTCAAAGGGAAGGCTTGAGTACCTTTGACCCGTCACCCATGTCCCATTATATGGAACAGTGGTGATCTCTGCTGGGAGATGTGGTCCTGCTGAGCACAATGCAGCTGTAGTTGTGCCGCCACATCCATCCTATCAATGGCCACCGCAACAAGATCCTCCTGATATACAAGAAGAAGAGATTGCGGAGCTGAAATCCTTGATGGAGACACTTGCATTCCAAGCGCAAGAGTATGTCTCGCGAGTTGATAATCTCGAGTCTGTAGTTGCTCAGTTAGCAGCTGAGATGGAGAAAGAAGAAATCGCGGAGCTGACATACTTAATGGGGACCCTTGTATCCCAAATGCAAGAGAGTGATAGATATATGGACACTCGAATCCATGCGCTGAAGTCACAAATAGCTCAGTTAGCAAACCGAGATGCAAGAAGAAGAGGTTTATCTCGCCGAGAGCGGTTTTTCTCCTGAGGAAACCGTGTTGCCCAATGATGAGGATGACTTCTATGACTCAGACGACGAGTTCCTATCATATTTCACTGCCCCGCGCGAAGATTTCAGCCCTATGCAGGAAGAATCACTCGATCGAGTGACTAAAACTAGTCGATCGAGTGAAATTTCAGAAGGAAGCCCTCGATCGAGTAGTATTCCTACTCGATCGAGTGAAATGCAGGAGGATAGTCCTCGATCGAGTGATTTTGTTACTCGATCGAGTGAGATGCGGGAGGAAAGTGGTCGATCGAGTGATTATTCTGCTCGATCGACCGAGTTGGCCATTGGGAGTTTTAATTCGTCACTTGGGTTCATATTGGATGACGAGTTTGACGATGATGAAGGTTACGGTGAACCTCCCTTATTCAAAGCCGAGTCGGATACACTTGAAGCTGCGATCTACGGGATGGATTCCACCGAGGAGGTTGATGAAGAAGCAGCTGAGACGGTAATTGCTCCTAGCACGGATGAGGTAATCCATTCCTTTGTCAGTGATTCCGTCGTTGGGAGCGACCAACCCGAGGTAGTAAGCGATAATTTCATTATTGTTTGTTTCAACAGTATATTGCCTCGTTTAATTTGTGCTCCTTCTTTTAATGCTACACCCTCTCATATGTGGACGCATAATTTAACGAATTTTCACCGTCCTTATCATTTTAAGTTTGCTAATCTGAATCGGGACCCTTATACATTGACAACTGCTCCCGTGCTCCTTTATTTTGTGGATAAATTTAGGAGCGCCCATAGGAAATTTGTTAGACTTAAATGTTTACACATTTTTATTTCCTATTTCTGTATTCCACTTTGGTGCTACTTATGCTGTTGTGTAGCACATGCGCAGCTATTTGACAGGTTGCTGCGCGCTTTGAGCTGTTTTGATTGTGTTTAATTTGAGTGGCTCGAAGAAAAGAAGGTCGAGCTGGGACCTGACTGAAGCTAGCGCTACCCGGGAGGCAACCCGACGATTTTATTTTGTTTTTATCTCAATTTCAGTTGTAATAAATGGTTTTATACCATAAAACTATCTCAGTGTGCTTGTCTTGTTAGTTTGCGGGCTGTTTTCATTTGCATTTTGCAGGAATTCATCGAGCATCACTCGATCGAGTGGTTTTTTCTACTCGATCGAGCACTGTAGCTGAAGGATTCACTCGATCGAGTGATTAATCACTCGATCGACCCCCTGCAGAATGAGAAACCACTCGATCGACCCATATTCCTGTCGATCGAGCAGTTTTTTGCATGCCCATTCACGTATTGACTTGGATTAGCTTCCTGAGACGGTTTTCCGGGCCTTTAGCAACCTCCCATTTCATGGTCGGTTTGGGGAGGTCCCCTTATTCGCGCAATCTTGTGAGTTTTCCGCATTTACTCTTTTTCTCCTTCAGTTTGCATTTCCTTTCCATGTTTTGGTACAATGGGGGCATTGTACGGTTTGGTTTGGGGAGGTTATGCATCCATATCTGTGTCTGCATATTGTTTTTATTTGCATTTCAGTTATCACGTTTAATTTTCTGTTTGCATTGTTTTTTATTTCAAATCAAATTCCATAAAAAATTAAAAAAATTGTTAAAATTCAAAAAAAATTTCACGTTTATTTTAGCATATAGGTTGAGTCGGAACGGTAGATTTCCATGATGATATTGCACTACAACTGTCTTTTTGCTTAAGCCTTGCAATAAACTGTTATCTCATTAGCTTTGTCTCTTTGCATATCTACGAGTTAATGTTTAAATTTAGCTGAGCGAATAGACTTGACCTGAAATTTTGGCAACCTACTTACAATTTCTAAGATTTAGAGCCTTATCAACTGGTGTCATTTATGACCAGTTTCATGTAGGATTGTGAGTAGTTACTCCTTGCATAACATGTTCATTAATTTGCACGTATATGAAATTCAATTGCTTTCTGCCTTCATACATTCGGGTTGGTGGTTGGTGTCACATGCAGGGAGGTGCTTACAATTTCCCTTTCTTTCATTTTTACCCATTTAAACTCCACATTAGCCAAATTTACCTGTTGACCTTTAGCTACATTCCAAATTTAGCCTGCCTTGTCAAGCTAGTTTAGATTGTTCTGCGGTATATTGTCTATTGTATCAAATGTTGGCGCGTATTCTGTTGATTCGGAGTTGGTAATTTATGAAGGAAAGGAGGATGATGAACAAATGACGTGAAAAACAAAAAAAAAAAGGAGTTGAAAAAAAATTGAAAAAAAAGAAGATGAAAAATGAAAAAAAAAAGGAAGGAAAAAGAAGAAACCGAAAAAAAAAAAAAAACGTGATGAAAAAAGAAAAAAAATTGAAAACAATTCGAAAAAAAAAAAGAAATGTTGTTTGGTTGACGGTTTCTGCTCCTATGTTCTATCTTATATCATTTGAGGAGTATGTTTGGTTTGGTTTGGTGAGATTTTATGCCAAATGAAGGGCATGTGCTTTATTCTATAATTGAGTTGGAAATGGATATGTCTCATATGGTTCTGTTTAGGTACTAGCTTGATCACCTATACCTCCACACTCCCATACATGTTTTGCCTTTTCTTACTCATTGCCTCACTTTACCATATTTTTGTAAGCCCTCGGCTGTGACAGGACCTTGTTTGGTTGGAACGTATGTTTGGTAGTTAGAATTGTCTATCATATTAGTTGCATGCATGTTTATGTGGGTCGTAGTCTAGGTGAGCGGCTATTTTTCTTCTTCTCTCTTACATTCATTTGTTCACCCTTTGCTTCATGAGAGAAGAGTGACCCGTGAGAGTCCATTATTAAAGGTCTTACAAGGTTGACGGTTCAGCTTTATTTATAAACATCCTATAACTCGTTTGCATTTGACTGTCTGCTATAAGTGTTAGTTTGCTTGCATTAAATTGGCTTAAGTGGGCATTTGTAGCTGGCTCTGAGTTATCTTTTTCCGTTCCTTTAGTTGCATTTTAGTTTACTCGGGGACGAGTAAAGGTTTGGTTTGGGGAGATTTGATACGTGCATTTTATATAGTCTTTTTAGCCTATTTTATGCACGTATTTCTATGCTTTTATCGTGGTTTTATGCTACGAAATGCCCCGAATATGCTACTTTGGGTTATTTTGTCTTATTTGCAGGAATGAACCCGAAAGGAGTGAAAACAAGCCTAAAACATGTCCCTACGCATGCATTTAGGAGATGAGTTGAGTCGGAGCTTGGAAAGTACTATTTTGAGATGCGCATTGGAGTAAGGAAGTTAGGCGAGCCAAGAGAGTGCTTCAATTTGCTAGTTCCTGCTTGTAAGAGCCATATCTCGAGTTATACAACAGATATTCAGGTGATTCTAGTTGGAGATGAAATTTTGTCCTTTTAGCTTTCCAATGCCACCGGAATCACCCTGTTTGACCAAGTAACGAAGAAATGGCAGCCGTTTGAAGTTCAGTCTTGCGAAGCGGAATTACGCGGCCCGAGAGGTGCTCGATCGAGAACTATTTCTGTTTGATCGAGAGCCCATTTGCTCGATCGAGAGACACTTCTTCTCGATCGAGTGGTTTTAGGATGAATAAGTATTCGATCGACCAGTTCCTTTTATGCTTTTGCTCGATCGAGTGATTTAGTTACTCGATCGAGTGGATATTGTTGACGGGCTGGGCTTTTTAGGTTTAATTCCGTCATTAGGTTTAGCTAATCCTATTTTCTTATAAATAGGGAGTCAGTATGTTTTTATAAACTCTCTCAGACACTCTACACTCTAACTCTCTTTTTTTCTTTCCCTTGCTACGTTACTTTACACTGTCACTTTGCTCTTAATTTCCGGATCATTTATTTACAGTAATTTCTCTCCCTTCTTCTCTTTAATTATTTAATGTTTATTATTTGTTCTTTCTTTATTTATTGTTTTCCCTTAATTATGCATAGCTAATTCCCCTTAGTATGTTAGGATTAGGGAAGCCGTGGTAGCATGCTTTAATTGTATTAAATAGATTAGCCCTGCGATAAGAATTGTATTAGGCAATTTAATTGTTATCCGGTCGAATGAATGCATGCAGGAGACCATAAATTTAGTTAACCCCGACCTAGATCGAAAGATTGGAAGGGAAGGCTTGCTTAATTACAATAGGGTATTGCAGTGAGGGCGAAAGTTAAGTTGTTTACGCTCTAGGGCGGTTCAAGGACCGAAAGGTGACGACCATAGCTCTTCTTATCAATAGTCTAATCGCCTTAGTATTCTCGATAATATAAGATCTGATAGCTGCCACGGTGGACCGACTCCTAGCATACTTCCTTTCTCTTATTGTTAATTTCTCTCATCTTTTTCCCTCGCTTTAGTCTTTAGTTTAGTCAACACAATCAATTCAACCCCCAATTGTGACATCAGACGGATAGAATAGACAAATAGATAGTACACCGCCTCCCTGTGGAGATCGACCCTACTTACCGCTGACTTCTGTTAGTAGTATCTAGGTATTTTATTTTTGGTACGAAACGACAGTATCAACCGACTTCCTAAGTAGGTGGAGAAAGACTAGTACCCAACTTGTCGAGCGTCCAGACGAAGCTACCCTCGTGGAAAAGTTCGTGGACAACTTGAAACCCATTTATGCAAGTCACTTGAGGTACCAAAACATTAAGACCTTTAAGGATTTAACGGTACTGGGGACAAGAATCGAAGATGACATCCGTAAAGGACTCTTGTCCAAAACGGTAGATCGTGGATATCAAGGCTCAACAAGTCGTTCCTACGGCTCTACTAGCAAGACTAATGAAGTTAACCTCCTTGAATCGTCAAAGAAGAATAATCCACAAAGGAAATTTACGAACATTGGCGATACATACTCCAATGCATTGAAAAGATTGATGAAATAGGGTAAGCTCCAACCCATATGGCCTACACCTGATCCAGAAAAGAAATCCAAATTCTGGGATGAAAATTATACTGTGAATATCATAGAGGTAAGGGACACGATACAGAGAAATGTTACAAGCTAAAACATGTACTTCAAGACATGATTGAAGACGGCCGCCTACCCATACCCGCCTGAAGGTAAGCCTAACAATACTCAGAATCCTCTTGGAATTCTGGTGATCACAAGTGAAGAATCTACCTTAGATTGTTCACACCTCATTTCTCCAGTCGAAGAAGAAATCCATGCAATAGAAAGTGAAGGGAGTTACTCCACCATTTCCCCTACTATCACCGGCTTTACCGCATGGGCAAAGAGTGTGAATAGGCAAGTCTCAGAACTACAAAGTGTAGTGGCATCCCTACGTAATCCAAGTACAACACCTAAGGAACGTGCGCCACTAAATCTCTCTCAAAATGCTACAATGCAAGAAGTAGTGGCCGTGGTTGATGAGCTAATCGACCAAATCATCCACTTAGAAGCCGAAATCATAAGGTTGAGTGAGCTTGCTACTATCAACGGAGTATGGGCTGATGACAATGAAGATGAGTGCCTCACCGAACACTACCTAGTCAAAATCAGTGAGGAAATAGTCAACAATAGTGAGGACCAAGATATAGACCACCTTACCGTTCAAGGTGTCCATATCAAAATACTTTTTAAAATGGTCCCATAACTAATGGTCCAATCACCAACACCAACGTTGTCACACCAAATGATGGCGAGGATACCTCTACTGACCATTTTCTAAAGCAACTACAGAAGACAAAGGCTGATCTTTCCGTCTGGCAACTAGTTGCAAGCTCATTCCCTCAACGCCAAGCACTACTGCAAGCATTGGCTAAATTAAACGTGACACATAACTCTACACCCGATGACGTAGTCAACTTGGTCTTCCAAGATTCTACTAAGCTAAGTAACCCAGTTACTTTCTTGGATGAAGACTTACCACCTTTCGATGCTAGTCACAACTTGGCTCTATACATCACTGTCATTTGCTTAAAGAAGAATGTGCCAATGACCTTGGTAGATGATGGCTCGGCAGTCATCGTCATAACATTGGAAACGACGTACAAGTTAGGCATGAAAGAGTCGGATTGGACCCCTACCAGTCAAGGTGTTCGCGCATATGATGGTACACAACGAAAAGTGGTAGGACTAGTCATCCTTACCGTAGCCACAAAGCCGATTGAACGAAAGGTTAACTTCCAAATAGTGGACATCGAAGCATCCTTCAACATACTTCTGGGAAGACCTTGGATTCACGCTTCCAAAGCGGTAACATCCACCCTCCACCAGGAAATCAAAATCCCACTCGATGGCAAAGTGGTGACGATCACTTCGTCACCCATCAAGGCAGTAATAGAAAAGATGTCAAGCAACCAAGTGATTGCAGATCCTGTATATGAGCTTGGGAGCTTCCATAGCGTAAACCTTGTAGAGAGTGAGTTGGCACCTTTGTACTTCAATCCCTACTCTAATTTGGTGGTCAACCACATACTCAAATATCCCAGGGATACTTCCCGGGAATGCCATTGAATCCTGTCCGAAGAAATACCTTTGCACCTTCCAAAGAAGGAAACTCTCAAAGGATACCATTAGGATTAGGATATAAACCCACCAAGGAAGAAGCTCTAAAGATGCTCACCCAATTCCAAAACCGCAAGAACGTGGGAATCCAGATGCGACCTTACCTCCCTACCCTAAATGGATACTTCGTTAGAGAAGGGAGTCAAGAATACTTCCATAGGTTCCCCGAACCTTGGCACTACAAAGGAAAGCAACTAGCTGGAATCGAGATCTTTCACGATTGCTTCTTCATTCCTTCAGAAACGGTTCCTACCTTCAAAACTCGTCGAGCACCTTGCTTGGACGAACAAGCTGTTAGCTTACTATTTGGAGAAGATCGATTTGTTAGAGCCGCGCAGGACGAGATCATTACCATGATACTTCAAGATGACCACTTCAACCCTACCGTATTGATCACAGAAACCAGCCCGAATCAGCAGAGAGGATGGAGGAAATCAAACAAATTGACCAACAACAAAGGAAGACTCTTCAAGCTCACCAGTGGAGAAGGATAGATGTTCAAAGGAGAACCAGAAAACAACGAATTCGAGTCAGAGTCAAAGTCGGAGTCTAGAGAAGTCCCTAGAGAGTCTCCTCCTGTCGTCACTCCCCACTCCCCTTATTTCTCCTAGCTTAGCATCAAGTAGTAACAGTAGTCTGGGAAATGTCCCGACAACTATCCCTTTACCGCCACTGACTACTAAACAGATGGCTTCCTTGTTCCAACTATTTTCAAATCTTAATATGAATAAATCAGATTCTGCTTACTCTTTGTGTTATTCTGAATGCAATTCTGTTTACGATGATAATGAGGATGACCCAGACCCAGACTCAATCAAACTACCTCCCTACATAGCCAAAGAAATACTACAAGAGGGTAAAGGGGCACCAGTTATAGAGAACACTGAACCCATCAACGTAGGAACCGAACTAGAAGCCCAAGAACTTGGGATAGGGACAACCTTGATCCCCACTGAAAGGGCCAGTTTTATAGACCTCCTACACGAGTTCAAAGATGTTTTCGCTTGGTCCTACAAAGATATGCCAGGGATCGATAGGGATATTGTCGAACACCGAATTCCGATCAAACCAGGTTTCAAACCCGTAAAGCAGAAGCTTCGTCGAATAAGGACAGAATGGGCTCTTAAAATCAAAGAAGAAGTCGATAAACATTTTAAAGCCGGGTTCATCAAATTTTCCGAGTATTCAGACTGGGTAGCCAACATAGTACCCGTACCCAAAAAGGATGGGAGAATCCATATTTGTGTTGATTTCAGAGACTTGAACAAAGCGAGTCCCAAAGATGACTTTCCTCTACCACATATCGACATATTGGTGGATAATACAGCAGATCACGCGTTGTTGTCCTTCATTGATGGGTATGCGGGATATAATCAGATCAAGATGGCCATAGAAGACATGCACAAGACCGCCTTTGTCACTCAATGAGGTACCTATTGCTACACAGTTATGCCATTTGGGTTAATCAATGCTGGAGCTACATATCAACGCACTGCGACTACGCTACTACATGACATGATGCATAAAGAAGTCGAGGTGTATGTAGACGATATGATTGTCAAGTCCAAAGACAGAGAGGGGCACATTAATAACCTTCGAAAGTTCTTCTCAAGACTACGAAATTACAACATGGAACTCAACCCTCAGAAATGCGCGCTTGGGGTAACATTCGGCAAGCTTCTAGGATACGTCGTCAGTCAACGAGGAATAGAAATCGACCCTTCCAAGATCAAAGCTCTGATTAAAATGCCACAACCTCAGACAGAGAAGGAGGTTAGAGGATTCTTGGGCAAGGTAAAATACATAAGTCGATTCATATCGAAACTCACCCTGATCTGTGAACCCATATTCAAAAAGCTAAAGAAAACAGATCACACCATGTGGGATGACGACTGCCAAAAGGCATTTGACAAAATCAAGGAGATACTAGCCAAATCACCAGTGCTCATGCCTCCCCAACGAGAACAACCTCTTGGTTTATATCTCACAGTGACCGAAACAGCCATGGGGGCTATGCTAGCACAAACCGTTGAAAAAGAAGAAAGAGCTATCTACTACCTTAGTAAGAAGTTCTTAGAGTATGAATGCAAGTACACACCACTCGAAAAGACATGCCTCACTCTTGTGTGGGCAACGAAGAAGCTACGCCATTACATGCTTAGCTATTCAGTCAAGGTGTACTCAAAAATGGATCTTGTCAAATACCTCTTCGAAAAACCCGTTCTCAATGGACGCTTAGCAAGATGGACCTTGATGCACTCAGAGTTCGATCTCAAATATGTACCTCTGAAAGTTATAAAAGGACGAGTCGTCGCCGAGTTCTTCGCAGAAAATCCCATCAACGATGCCCAAACAATAGACACCTGGTCGTTTTTGGATGAGGATATACTCCAAACCGATGTAGACTCCTTTATTTTGACGGAGCGTCGAACCTAAGAGGATTTGGAATCGGAGTGTTGCTCATTTCTCCTGAAGGTGAGCATACACCACTCTTTGTCAAACTCGACTTCGAGGTGACAAATAACGCAGCGGAATACGAAGCTTGCCTCATTGGGCTACAAGCGGTAGTAGGCATAGGCATCAAGAATCTTCGAGTACATGGAGATTCATCCTTGATCATCAACCAAGTTACGAGGTCTTGGAAAATTCGAAGCAAAAGTCTAGCACCATCTCAAGCCAGAATAGACCAAGTTGCCCAATTCTTTGATCAAGTGACTTACCTACACCTACCTCGAGAAGAAAATGAATTTGCAGATGCTCTTGCAAAACTTGCATCTTTGATTAATATGCCGGATGATATGGTAGAAATGCCTTAATGCATCGAACGACGATCAAAACCAGCTTATGTGCACCAAATCACAAATGAAGAAGAAAACCCAGAAGAGCCTTGGTTCCAAGCGATTCTGAACTTCAAGCTCAACGGGCTATACACTTACTAGCCTCCCAATATGTCCTCATGCAAGGAGAATTATATAAAAGAACACCTCTTGGTGTAGTCTTGCGTTGCCTCGATCATTCATAGGCACATAAGGTAATGGAAGAAGTCCATGATGGAGAGTGTGACCCTCACATGAGTGGACCAATGATGTCAAAGAAAATAACGCGTTTGGGATATTATTGGACCACAATCGATTGCATCAAATATGTCAGACATTGCCACAATTGTTAAATCTTCGGGAATGTACAACATGTCCCTCCTTTATTACTCTACACCAGGACATCTCTTTGGCCATTTTCTGCTTGGGGAATCGATATCATCGGGAAAATTACCCCAGCCGGAACAAGAGGTCACTATTTCATTTTGGTGGCAATCGACTACTTCACCAAATGGGTAGAAGCGGCTTCTTACACTAGACTCACAACCAAGAACGTGGCAAGGTTCATACAAACCAATATCATCTGTCGATATGGTTGCCCACATGAGATCATCAGTGACAATGGATCATAATTCCAGGCTGAGACCGAACAATTGCTAGCCAAGTACAAGATCAAACACCACCATTCCTCGCCATATAGACCATAAACTAATGGTGCAGTAGAGGCAACCAATAAGAATGTTGTCACCATCCTCAAGAAAATGATTGACAATTATCGAGATTGGCCAAGCAAGATACCATTTGCCTTATGGGGATATTGCACATCCGTTATGACACCCACGGGGGCTACTTATTTATATTTGACTTACGGCATGGAAGTCGTGAAACCAGTTGAGCTGGAAATCCCATCCTTGCGTATTCTACTCGAAAGTCAAATTCCAGAAGCTGATTGGAAGAAAGATAGATATGAAGAACTCATCCTCTTAGATGAACGAAGATTGCATGCATTACACAATGTGCAAACATATCAGGCGCGTATCAAACAAGCCTTCAACAAAAGGGTTAAGCCAAGAAACATCAAAGAAGAAGATTTAGTCCTCAAATCGGTTAGAGCTCTCTTACCTGTCGAACCACGAGGAAAGTTCAAACCCAACTGGGCTGGACCATTTTTGGTCAAGTCAATACTTCCGGGGAGGTGCAGTTGGAATCACAGACCTAGAAGGGAATGAATTTGCCAACTCAACTAACCTTGACCAATTAAAACGATATTATGCCTAGAATAGGAACAAAAACGCGCCTCGCGTAACACTACGTGTCGCTCATGCGGCACGAAATAAAAAACGGCCCCTGGCCTGCTGAAATAAAGCCTATGTCACTTTGCTCTTGCAATTTGACCATTCGTCATCCTCATATCATCAAATAAATTGAATAGTGTTTTAGGAGTAAGTAGAGCTCATGCTCATTTTCTAGTTCATTACAAGCTCTTACTTAGAACAATTATTCTTTTACACTTACTTGAACTACGCGTAAGGGTTTGATTTCATTTTTTAAAATGAATACGTAGGCAATCTTTCACGGGATGCAACCCATTATATTAAATGTAAATAGAAGGACATTTGCATATGCATTTGAAATTCGACAAGAATAATAAAAGAAAATCAAAATGGTTTCATAACTAATTAATCTCTTATTCATTTCTTTCATAATAATAATACGCTACATAATATAAAATAAATAAGCTAGGATTCTAAAAACCCCACCATTTTATTACAAATAATAATAATAATAATAATAATAATAATAAAATAATACTACGACATTAGGCTATTCTTCCACCTTCCCCTTGCCTTTGTCATTCTTGTCATACTTCTTATCTCGACCACGAGCCGGACGCTCTTGCGCTACCTCGGACCTAATCACCAACGGTCTCTCTCGCGGTCTAGCCTTGCCATTCCGATCAACTACCATTTCGACGATCGGATAAGTCTTCGGTTTCTTCGATGGATGAACAACTCGGAATCCGGCCTCTTCCTCTCCCTCGGTCAAATGCTTCTCTTTCTCCTACGCTACCTCACGAATCTTGTAATCAACAGGCTCGCGCTTTCTTAGCTTCTCACGCTCCTCAGGAGTAATAGCTTTGCTCCACTGCAAGTAGGAATCTAACACCCAAAGTGAGCTAACCGAAGAGTTTAGGAACCACATGTTTCTTTGAGCCCATTTGAGAGCCCACTCTCTACGGCTCTCGGCGGTAAGTGCCACTGCAGTGTGAGGAACGATATCGAGCTTAGGAATCCTCTACTTTAAGCCAATCTGCCTCATCAGTCTCTCCGGGAAGATGCATAT
Source organism: Silene latifolia (assembly GCF_048544455.1). Taxonomy (NCBI): domain Eukaryota; kingdom Viridiplantae; phylum Streptophyta; class Magnoliopsida; order Caryophyllales; family Caryophyllaceae; genus Silene; species Silene latifolia. The sequence continues at coordinate 122,684,367 of NC_133528.1, read as the reverse complement.
CATGAATTCCAAGCCAGGAATGCGCACCGATCGAGTATGATCCAACGACGATATTCCAGTGACCGACTTGAGATGCCACCATGGTACAATCCATCTGATCAGGGGACCGTCCTCATTCTTCAACTTGTTCTCCCAATAATTGAAAACCCGGGTGAAGTCCACCATATAAATTCTGGTCCTCATTGCAATCGAGCGAGCATGGTAGGTAGGAACATTAACTGTGGGATCGATCAACCGCAGACGCTCCATGAGCCAAACCTACCAAAAGCAGGAATTAATATCCAACCAAAAAAAAAACAGAAAAAAAAAACAAAAAAAAAAACAAAAAAATCGAAAAAAAAATTTAATAAAAGGTTACCTGCAAAATGATAGGACTTCCTAAATAAGGGAGGTCACGGTTGGCTTTCCTGTTGTCCAATCCCAATAGGATCTCTCCTAAACACAGACAAGGTTGGCTCCTGCGCAGCTCCATTTGCTCGATCAAGATCAAATAACGAGGATCACCTCTCATCTCCTCATCAACATGCCCTTGGAGGACATAACCATGCAATAGGCAAAACCCGAATGCCCTACGCCTCGCAACATAAGAGATAGAAGGGTCAGCTCTGTTTATAAATCGATCAATAAAATCAAGCATTCGGACTCCTTTTGAGGTCACAAGATGGTCAACCTCAGCTTTAGTCAGTCTAAGCAAATCCCTAAACTTGCTTTTGTACCGTTGAGAGCTAGAAGGTATAGCAGGCATATGTTCTGGGTCCCATCCACCAATTGCAGCAATTTCTTTGGGAAAAGGACAGATATCGCCTCCAGGGAAGGCAAATAGGTGGAAATTAGGGTCCCAATATTCGAGACAAGCATCCAAGAATGGTTTTACAACCTTCACCAATTTCAAGCTCAAGATCGACCCCAAATTGAAGGCACCCATATCATGTTTTTCCACATTTGTAAAATCGTTTGTCCATTCTTTGAGACGGATTTCCAAAGCATCCATGATGTATAAATTTTTTAGAAATTTTTTATGTAATAGACGGAAGAAAGACGGAAGAATTGTATGAATAAAACCTCCATCGACGTCTATATTTATACTAAAAACTGTTTCCTAAAATCTGTCAGGACAGACACACTGGGGAAATGGCGCAGCACTTGCTGCGCCTCTTCGAAGGAACGCAGCTCATGCTGCGCCTCTTCCTCAGAAAGAATTTCCGTGATTTTCCACTTTGGATCTTTCCTATTTAATCAATCATAATTTCCTATTCCTATAGGTTATTATTTTTGGTAATTCCGTCAAATTACCATGTGTTGAGTTTCCTAATCTGACGGGCATGCTTTTCGAGACGAAATCGGCATTTTCGTCAAACAAGCACACTTACTCATTTATTTTTATTTTTCTTTTTGGGGGAATCATTTCACCCATTTCATATTTTATTTCAAACTTACCCAGTTCTATTTAGTTTTTCTTTTGGGAGAATCATTTCACCCATTTTACATTTTATCTCTAACTTACCGATTTCTATTTACTTTTTTCTTTTTGGGGGAATTATTTCACTCCCGTTTCACATTTTATTTCAAACTTATACGTTTCTTTTTGCGTTTTTTAGGGGGTAGCCCTCCCTACCGTCCGGTCATTTTCGGCAATTTTTTTGCATTTTTGGGTCTTCTTTTATGCGCTAATTTAGGCCAGATGTACAAATATGTGTTTTATGTGCAATTTCTATGTAAATTTTGGTAGCATGACGGCGTAAACCGTCATCTACCAAACCTGTTCAAAGCTAACCTGCAGGTACAAACAAGACAACCTAGCAGCAATGGCACTCAGGCCGTCGTATACACAAGCAAAAGGTCATATGTACATCAAACTGGGGGCTCGTGCCCGAAACAAAGTCCAAAATATCCAAAATAAAAGTTCTAAAATGTACAAAATGTATGTGGTACAACGGGAGCAGCAAAAAACAAGGACAACTACTGCTGGTCGCCGCCTAGCTCAGCAACTCTTGCCTCGAGAGCGGCAATCTCGGCGTCGCGGACCTCCAACTCCCTGAGCAGGCGAGCTGTCTCCTCCTGGGACTGCGCTAGCTCCCGCTCCAGGTCGCGCTCCCTCTGCAAATGACAGAGAAATGACTCATGTCAATCATTTCAAACACAAAGAAAGTTAGAAAATTCAAAAAAAAAAGTAAACGAAAGGTTCATACCTGACGCCTCGACGGCAGTAGCCCTTAGCCGGTTGGCTACCCTCCACAAAGCCACGAACCGAGATGGCGGCACCTGCATTTCAATAAACGAAGATTCTCAATAAATGGACAAAAATGGACAAATGTATTCTTATACAAAAGTTAATCAAATCGGAGAAGTTACCCTCCGAATCAAATGCTGCCACTCGTCCAGGCCAGCATCTGTCACCGCCTCGCCAAAATCGCGAAGCTCAGAGATCGCAGTCATCCCCGCCGTGTCTGTGTACTCGAGGGTCTCGGGGTACGCTGGGGGCTCAACGCCCGCCGCCTCAACCTCCTGCAAAATCCAAACGATTTATGTAATCGATGATCATTCATCATGTTTTCAAATCAACTCGAGAAAAAAATGAAGCACCTACCACGACCGGCCAGTACGCCAATCTCCGGTGAGTGAACGCGGAGTAGTCCTCGTCGGGAAGAAGAAGAAGAGCGTCACCGCCGACGTCTGCCAGGTCAGCCTCCCTCTCAGCATTGGAAGGCTCCCTAAACTGTTGGGGTTGGTGTCCTTAACAGTTAGTGCAAGGACTTATAAACCTCTAAAAGGATCAAAGGGCATACTTTGGTATTATTATCAGTTGATCCACGTTTATCAATAACGGTTGGCTTGCTAGATAAGTTTGACGTTATTGTCATACAGATGGCGGTGATCAACTGGTCCCTAAAAGTCACACCTATAGGATACGTTTGAGAGACGTGACAGTATGAAAATACTGTCATGTAGATGCCAAAATTGACTAACCAGTTAGTCCGAGTTATTTGACTAGTAATTAGTCAAAATGTGATGTTGAGATATTATATTTAATACGGATTAAATATCATGGGCTAAGGCGAATTAACCAGTTAATTCGTAAAGTTAAATATAAACAATTTATATTTAATTAAATGTATATTGAATATAATTATACAATATTTTTTTTTTGTCGGACACGTATTAATAATTCACTAACCCGTATTATTAGGCGATGCCTTAATTTCCGATAACCGATAACGATTTATAATCGATCACCGCGTCATATACACTTAGCGAGATGAGTCGGACCACGAGTTTAATAAGGAGGAAGTGGAAAGCCCACTCCCTCCCGAAGCAAACCCACGGTTTGGCCGAGCTCAACAAAAGGAGAGCTATTCTCTCCTTTTGACCTAATCGATTCATTTGAAACAAAACTAGGGTTTTGGGAATTGTGCCTCTCAGAACTCGGATCTCTCATCCAACAAAACTCACAACAAGTTCTCCCAATATTGCAAGGCAATCGGAGAACACGTTCTAGCACAAGGGCATATCTCGGACAAGGTCTTGGGTGCAACAATTAGGAGGGAATCTCGTTTGATTTCTGTTCTTTACGCCGTGCATCAAAGGACCCGAGGTTGATTTCTAATCTTTACCGTTTCCTTGTTATTTTGTTTTATGACTAAAAATTACATATGAAATTTGCGTTATAGTCCTACAATTAAAGGGTAGTATACGGATATTGACCCACAAGTGGTATCACAGCGAGGCCACGTAATTTTTCTATGTAATTTTCATTAAACGAAATGAATCGATGATTTTTGTTTAAAAATTTTGTCTCGGCAGCCAAATTTTTTTTTTTGCACGGCAGAAATTTTTTTTCCTGTTGTTGCTGCGTTTTTGGTTGCATTGGGAACCGTGTCCTGTTTACACGGTTGCTCTTGTTGTCGTTTTGTCTTGAAAACCGTGTCGTTTCATGTTTTTCACGGCTGTTTTGTTTCAATTTTCATATTGTTTTTACATGTTGTTATTTTATACGGAGATTATAGCAACATGTCAAGTTTTTGTCAATTGATAAATTTGTTTTGATGCGTTTTGATCAAAATTGCAATTGATTTTGTCTCGACAAACTGTTTTCACGAGGGTTTTGAAGTTTCAGCCATGTTTGCATTCGATCGAGCGTATTTCTACTCGATCGAGTGCTATTTCTGTCTTGTTTTGTTCGATCGAGTCCCTGTTGTACTCGATCGACCCCTTTCAAAACCCCTCTGCTCGATCGAGTTGTCCTCGTACTCGATCGAGTAGATTCGCTGATAAAGGTACTCGATCGACCACCAGTTTAGTCGATCGAGTACTTTCTGTTTGGCAACCCTCTCGATCGACTTGCAGTTCAGTCGATCGAGCCCTTTTGTCCCTCGATCGAGCACTTATGTCCCTGGATCGAAGGATTTTGTTTTAACAGCTTTGAAAATTTATTCCTTTTGCTTTAAATTTTCTTTTGGCTATAATATGTACTTTATACGGATATTGTACACTCGCTATGATTGTGAAACGGTTCACACACGTACCATTAAGTTATTTTATCGTGTATTTAAAGTAACGGATCGTATTGGATTAAAATTAAATGATAGAAGCGGTTTTATCACATGAATTTTAATCATTAAAAGGTGGTTTGGATAAATTTAACATAATTACGGAATTATGTCACGAATGAATTTGTTTTTAGTTGATGCATTTTTATTTATCGTTGATTTTAAATGCTTGTGAATGCCTTTTATTACGTATTTATTTTATTTTATTTTGCAAACGGTTGTAACTTAGTGTGGCCTTAGTAGAACGTGTTACCGTAATGATGGAACACGGTCTTGGTTGTATTTTGAGATCTCGTATCTCCGTTTTGGGATTTTTCACTTGTAATTACAGTTTTAAATTAGAATGTAAATAGGTTTATATTTTGTATTTTTTAAAATTGTAATTTTGAGAAGACCAAAGATTGAGACCGGATGCTCACTCCCGCTACTTGGATCAAGATGGAACATCAAGACAATCTTCTCGGGTCCAACGGTGGATTCCAAAGTTGTTTTATGTTTTGTTTTACTAGGATAGGCCACACTAGGAATTTTCATTTACGTATTGCATTCATTTATTTATTTTTCGCAACGATAATATGCATCATATTCCGCCTAAAAACCAAACCACCTATTTATTGCATGAAAACTGACACATATAGAGGTCACGAGTTAGTTTTCATTGACATTCTCATGTCACACGTTTTAAAGCCATCATCCAAATAAATTCATTCACGACAGACGCTAGTTATTCGTTCACTTAAAATGAATTATAATTTTGTTGATGGGATCTTCCTCGTATAAACTAAAATTGAGAACGGTCTTTATAGGTCAAACTCCAATGAGTCCCTTCTTCGTCGGTAGGCATAATATGACCCCTTCTACGTCGGGTAAGTTGGAACCGATTGACCTATTTTATCTCAACACTATGGTCACTCGTACGATCCTGTGATCATGGTGGACTATAGATAGGATTTACAGAAATCTATCGACCGAGAGTTCTTACGGAAGAATGAGCTAAACAGTTGGCTTATCAATTTACAGAAATTGAGTCTTGGGATCACTTGTATCTTTCTTGAGGGAGATCAATTATGCAAGTGCAAGAGTCTACATGTTTAAAATGAATTTTAAAATAGACTTAAATCACCTCGATGAGTTGCTTATTTCGTTTTTTTTTTCTTTCTTTTTCAAAGTAGATCACGTATTTTAAATCGCTAAACATCAAATGGCTGGTTCTCACGAAAACCCAATGCCAAGTGCCACATTGGACCGTGAGTCCCGGCTTCGGATCTTCATGAATCGGATGAATCGGTCTACTCGATCAAGAATGATGGATCCAACTTCGCGGACGGGAGGCGGCATTACGGAATGCTTGCCGCTGGCGACGGAAGCTCAAATATCTATTGGAGCCCATCCCGGCAAACCCAGGTCCCACGCTTAGAGCTGCTGAAATCACCAAGTTTAATGATTTCTGTATGGAAGCGGGTGCGATTAAAAACGTACTCATTTTTGCAATGGAACCCAATTTGCAGAAGCGCTTCATAGCCCATGGTGCAAACAAGATTTTCACCACGCTCACTAAGGAATTCTCGAAAGCACCGAGAATCGTGACCTATGAGCATACCACTCGCTTCTTTGATGCGAGACTCGAAAAAGGGCCAACCGGTTAGCCCACACATTCTCGGCATGATTGAGAATGTCGAGAAACTGAGACCTTTAATCGTAACATCAGCGAGAATATTGTTATCGACCGTATTCTTCACTCACTCCACGATGGTTATTCGCAATTTAGAGCGAATTACTATATGAATGATTTGAAGAAAACTCCACATGAACCGCACTCCTCCTCGTACATGACCGAGAAGGACATGAAGTTCAGTGGGAGCATGAAACAGGATGTTCTCGTTGTGTCAAATAAAGGAAAGGGTAAGGGCAAAGCTCGAGCAAACCTAGCGAGGGTAAGGCGAAGTTCAAGAAGTCGGGTTCAGGTAAGAGTGGGCCTGGTGAGTCGAGCACCTCATCGGGCGCGACAAAGAGCAAGAATGAAAACATGGAATGCCATCATTGCCACAAGACCGGGCATTGGAGACGCACATGTCCTGTTTATCATGAGGACTTAAAGGCAGGTCGTGTTAAACCCGTTGGTATGTCTTCCTCTTCTTCTACTTTTATTCATATGATTGAGATTAACCACGCAAGTTACGGAACTTGGGTACTTGATACTTGGTTGTGGTTCTCATCTCGTGTAATCATGTGCGGGGGGCTCCAAAACATCGAACCCCTCGTAAAGGGTGAGGTGGAACTGCGTGTTGGGAATGGAGCAAGAGTGGCTGCCATCTCAAAGGGGACATATGTGATCCAGCTTCCTAGCGGATTTGAGTTGTCTTTATATGATTGCTATTATGTTCCTAGTCTTTCGAAAAACATTATTTCGGTTTACGCACTTGATAAACTTGGTTTTTCATTTGTAATAGAAAATAATACTTGCATTTTCTCATTACACGATATGATTTACTGACAAGGCGATCTCCATGAACGGAATTTATGTTTTAGATCAGACCACGGAAATATTACACGTAATGAATAAAAGGTTAAAGGTTGGTGACAAAGATCAAACGTATCTATGGCACCGCCGTATGGGACACATCAATGAGAAATGCGTAAAACACTCATCAAACATGGAGCTATCTCGGCCTTTGATTTTCAATCATTTGGCACGTGTGAATCATGTCTCATCGGTAAGATGACTCGTATTTCCTTCAAAGGTGTTGGAATGCGCGCTGCTGACCTATTAGGACTCGTACACACGGATGTATGTGGCCCTATGTCAATCACCGCACGAGAAGGCTATAGATATTTCATCACTTTCACGGACGATTTGAGTAGATATGGCTATGTCTACTTAATGAAGCACAAAAGTGAATCCTTTGAGAAATTCAAGGAATACCAAAATAGGGTACAAAACCTATTAGGTAGAAAGATTAAAACACTACGTTCAGATCGTGGTGGCGAGTATCTTTCTCACGAGTTTGATCAACACCTCAAAGACGTGGGATTGCCTTACGCTTAACTCCACCGGAACACCTCAAATGGTGTGTCCGAACGGAGAAATCGAACACTACTTGATATGGTTCGATCCATGATGAGTCACACGATATTACCCGATTCATTATGGGGTTATGCTCTTATGTCACCGCTCTAATACTTAACCGAAGTCCGTCTAAAGCTGTTGACAAGACTCCATACGAATTATGGAAGGGAACGGTCCCTAACTTGTCCTTTATACGGGTTTGGGGCTGCGAGGCTTATGTCAAGTGGAGACACGAGGATAAGCTCGGCCCGCGATCGGTCAAGACATACTTTATAGGTTATCCTAAAGGAACACTTGGTCATTACTTCTATTCGCCAACCGAACAACGCGTTTTTGTTGCGGCTAGTGCGACATTCTTAGACAAGGAATTTCTCGAGAATGCAAAGAGTGATAGAACCTTCGACCTGTCGGAGATTCCAGAACCAAACACCGAGCAACCATTGGAGGAACCTGTTCCTTCAATCCCGGCTGCGGTGAATATTCCTGAGGAACCTAGGAGGTCGGGAAGAGTCTCTATTCCTCCGGACAGATACATTGGTATGGTCGAGGAACACGACATAGATGACGTTCTACTCTTAACGAGTAGTGAACCCGCAACCTATAAAGGTGCCATGACTAGTTTCGACTCAAAGCTATGGCTTGAGGCCATGCAATCCGAGATGGACTCCATGTATGAGAACAACGTATGGGATCTTGTTGACTTATCCGCTAAGGTTCGTCCCCTTCAATGCAAATGGCTTTACAAGATAAAGCATTCTCATGGAAGGTCGAAAGATATCTACAAAGCACGACTAGTTGCTAAAGGCTTCACCCAAGTGCCAGGTTTGCACTACGATGAGATTTTTGCACCCGTAGTCATGCTGCGTTCCATTCGGATTATCTTAGCGATTGCCGCTTTTCATGACTATGAAATTTGGCAAATGGACGTGAAAACCGCCTTCTTAAACGGCTTTTTGGAGGAAGAGTTGTACATGGTACAACCCGAAGGTTTCATCGATCCAGGACATCCTAAGAAAGTGTGCAAGCTTAAGCGTTCCATTTATGGACTTAAGCAAGCATCAAGGAGTTGGAATCATCGCTTCGACCAAGTGATAAAAGACAATGGATTTACTCGATCGGTCGAGGAACCATGTCTATATATCAAGTCGAGTGGGAGCAAGATTGTCTTCCTAATATTGTATGTTGACGACATACTCCCGATTGGGAATGACATACCTCTCTTAACTTCGGTGAAAGTATGGTTGAAAAACCATTTCCAGATGAAAGATCCGGGAGAGGCACAAAGAATTCTAGGCATCCGTATCTATCGAGATAGATCACGACGGATGTTATCTCTCGATCGAGTCTTACATAGACAAAGTCCTAGAGAGATTCAAGATGACTAACTCTAAGAAGGGGTTCCTTCCTATGGCTCCAGGGTGCATTTGAGCCGATCTCGGCACCAGACACCGGAAGAGAAAGAGCGCATGACACGGATTCCTTATGCTTCGGCTATAGGATCAATCATGTATGCATCGATATGCACACGTCCGGACGTGGCATATGCATTGAGTATGACAATTCGATTCCAACAAAGATCCAGGTGAACCACATTGGCTGGTGTCAAGAACATTCTTAAGTACCTACGGAGGACTAAAGATTGGGCATTGACTTATGGAGGCTCTCCAAAGCTATGCGCAACCGGTTACGCAGATGCTAGCTTCCAAACGGATCGAGATGACTCGAAATCTCAGTCTGGATTCGTTTTTACTCTTAATGGCGCTGCATGATCAGTGGAAGAGTTCGAAACAAATGTTACAAGAGATTCTACGACTGAGTCCGAGTACTATGCCGCGTCCGAAGCTACAAAGGAAGCGATATGGATGCGTCAATTCTTACATGGGCTATCTGTAGTGCCTAGTTCGAATGACCCGATCACCATCTATTGCGACAATAATGGTGCCATCTTCCAAGCTAAGGAGCCAAAGTCTAGCAACAAGTCTAGACATGTACAACGGAAAGCTCATCTAATCCGAGATTACGTGGAGCAAAAGGAAGTAGTGATAGAAAAGATTGCTACTGATGATAACATAGCAGATCCTCTCACTAAACCATTACGACAAGATAAGCATGAAGGGCATGTAAATTCCATGGGAATTAAACGTGTTCCTAAGTTGTAGTACTCTTTTATGGATTAGATTCATTCGCTTTTGTACTCTATACAACATCATCGTTTTGATATTTTATATAAATATATATTTTGTTTTTTCATGTGGAATTGTACGACAATTTTGAACACCACAAAGTGAACTGAACAAACATCATATCTTTTTAGTCCTTAATTGCCCACCCGAGCCGATAACTCGCAATTATTTTGTGACGTTGGTTGATGGTGGGTTCAACGAGCCATAAGTCAACCGGTTGACTGACCAATCACAGAGGCGATTTATACGGATATTTCGTAGGACACAATTGTGACATCGACGTGGAGTCCTAAATGTTTTATAACATTCGTTGCCCGGTCGTGGATAGGACTTCCATGGTGATCCTAAGAGTCGATTCTTTTGACTATCGACTGTCTCTTGAGACTAAGGCAGATTTTGGGTGACTTTGGTTTCTTTCTCACGGTCATCCGTAACAGGGGGCCAAGTAGATTTTTTTTCTGGGTCATTTCATGCTGTGCTTAGAACGGAAGGAGTTCGAGTTGAAGGAAATATTCAGCCTCTATCAGGTACTCGATATTTCTCAGGGCCACTTGAGGAGCTGTAACTGAAATGCATGGCCATGCTCGGATACGGATTCATTTTTATCAGTTAAGTTACTCTCTAGTCGGGGAAACCACTCTAGATACAGATCGATTGTAAAATACGACCTTTGTGGATCCAGATCTGCAAATTGTTTTACATTGAGTGGGAGAAATTTTAAATGAATATGAGAATCGGTTATCGCACATACACTTGTACGGACAAGTGGGAGTTTGTTGGAGCTTGTGTCCTCCAGTTAGTGCGGATAACGTCATTGCACATACACTTGTACGGACAAGTGGGAGCTTGTTGGGGTTGGTGTCCTTAACAGTTAGTGCAAGGACTTATAAACCTCTAAAAGGATCAAAGGGCATACTTTGGTATTATTATCAGTTGATCCACGTTTATCAATAACGGTTGGCTTGCTAGATAAGTTTGACGTTATTGTCATACGGATGGCGGTGATCAACTGGTCCCTAAAAGTCACACCTATAGGATACGTTTGAGAGATGTGACGATATGAAAATACTGTCATGTAGATGCCAAAATTGACTAACCAGTTAGTCCGAGTTATTTGACTAGTAATTAGTCAAAATGTGATGTTGAAATATTATATTTAATACGGATTAAATATCATGGGCTAAGGCGAATTAACCAGTTAATTCGTAAAGTTAAATATAAACAATTTATATTTAATTAAATGTATATTGAATATAATTATACAATATGTTTTGTCGGACACGTATTAATAATTCACTAACCCGTATTATTAGGCGATGCCTTAATTTCCGATAACCGATAACGATTTATAATCGGACAAGCGTCATATACACTTAGCGAGATGAGTCGGACCACGAGTTTAATAAGGAGGAAGTGGAAAGCCCACTCCCTCCCGAAGCAAACCCACGGTTTGGCCGAGCTCAACAAAAGGAGAGCTATTCTCTCCTTTTTGACCTAACTGATTCATTTGAAACAAAACTAGGGTTTTGGGAATTGTGCCTCTCAGAACTCGGATCTCTCATCCAACAAAACTCACAACAAGTTCTCCCAATATTGCAAGGCAATCGGAGAACACGTTCTAGCACAAGGGCATATCTCGGACAAGGTCTTGGGTGCAACAATTAGGAGGGAATCTCGTTTGATTTCTGTTCTTTATGCCGTGCATCAAAGGACCCGAGGTTGATTTCTAATCTTTACCGTTTCCTTGTTATTTTGTTTTATGACTAAAAATTACATATGAAATTTGCGTTATAGTCCTACAATTAAAGGGTAGTATACGGATATTGACCCACATAAACATCATTAGAGGAGGATCGATGGGGGTTGTGAAGACGTCTCGAGAGCACTGGCGAGTCAAACGCTCGCCCAAGTACCACACGGGACCCATCGACGTCCTCAACAACAACCGACTCGAGCTCCTAGGTCGAAGGACCTCAGCCACAAAAGGAGGGACGTCAGCGTAGTCCACCCAAGGCCTGGGCACCAACTAAGATAAAGCAAACAAGAGGTCATTCTTATGATCGTTTCTGAAAGAAGTGATGAGTAAGGAAATAAAGGAAAATGATCAAAAGGTACTCACGCCACCCAGCTGTAGGGCGTTCACCATCTTTGGCCATTTCTTCCGAAACCCGACCGCTCATGTGGTAATATGGGTCAAGTCAAGTCTAGTCACGGGTTCGAGTCAAAATTTCGACAGCATTTCGTTATAACGGCGATTATGCCCTAGGAAAGTGTCCTGAAAGAGCCGTCACAAATCAAAATTCCGAAATGGTAGGAAGTTTACCCATTACTCAAGGATTCCAAATATCAAGTTTCGTCACACATGGGCAATCCTAAGGCTATTTTCGAAGCAAGTTACGACTCAGCTGTGAAACCGTCACAATTTCACTCACATGCTCAATACTCGATGAAAATTTGAAATGAACACATGGTTATGATCCTTATACTACCAATTATCCATTTCTAAAGTCAATTTCACAAGGCAAGATCATTTGGAGGAAAAGCCCCAAATTTTCGACAATAAGGGTCGAAAACCCTAGATTTGTCGGCTCAAATCAAGACAAATACGGAAGTTTAATGCAAAAATAAGACATACCTCGATTAGTCATGGGAAATGCAAGCTTTTGATCACATTTTGATGAAAAATGGTTGGAATTTGAGAGAGTTTTTGAGAAATTGTGTTTTATGATTATGAATGAAATACGGGTTTTTTGTCGAGCTTTTACTCAATAGGACAAGCCCAGGAAAGGATGCAGCAGGATGTATTTTGGTCCGTTTGATGTTTATTCTTCGTCCGGATCCGTATTTTCGAGCAGACTGCGAACTGTCGCAGTACTTTATCAAGACTTCGCTTGCAACAATGAGCGAATATTCTCGGACAGGTGTTTTGACACGCCTCAATTATATTCCCCCGGCAAGAGTTCATGACAGCCGATTTTTCCTCTCGAGACATGGAGTTCAACCTCAACCTTAAGTTTTTGCCGGAGTTCGATTGAGACACGCAAGCAGATTCCCCCCAGCAATTTTTACCGACGTCAGTCTGCCCCCTTCAATATTACGTTTACTTCCCCTCAAAGAAAGAAGACTCAGGTATGATCTCTTCTTATGGCTGGCGAGCCTCCTTACGTAGTCTAATGGACTTTAAACGACCCTCCCCGATAGTCGACAAACTCTAAAATGTTCCCGACGATAGGTCCTTGGCTCAGACCCCTTGAGCCGCCTCGCAACGCCATAGTCGTCAGGTTGTAATCTTCGATTGACCTGATGGCTATTCTTTGACTTTCGCCTTGTCCAAGCCTCAGTCAAAGTGGGGGCTCTGTAGATACCTCATTTCTGCACCTCCCGCAAACCACTCGGTGATGATTGGGCCGCACGTTTGGTACACGGAACGATTTATGACAATTCGTAAGTTTATCGTCAAGTGATAGCTCAAATACTTGTGTCTACCCCTTGGTCGTCATCTACGCGCCGTTACACGGTTGTTTTGACAGTAAGTATAGTACATTTGGAGTCCGGGTTAAAAACCGTCTTCATTTTCTGATAACCGTTTAAAATGCCGAGTCGGAATGTTCTGGATTGTTCCGGATATTTCTACTCCATAATTTCAATCTTTTAATCTTTTGGTAAAGTATTTTCCGGAATCATATTTTAAATAATAAGGAAATTAAGATCAACCGCAATTCCATAATAGAAAAGCGGAAAATATTTCTTCCGCGGGAGGAAACCTCTGGGGAAAGGACGCGGCACCTGTTGTGCCTCTTCCAAGAGCTGCAGTGGTTGCTGCGCCTCTTCCTCAGCTCCTTTATGCGTATTTTGAGATCTTTTCGAGATTTACTTCCAAATAGGGACCTTCGTTCCTCATATTTCTCACGCGAGTGTCCCCCTTTCTCTTCTCCCTTTGCGTTCTAAGACCGTGCTCTTTGCTTATTGCCGTCTACGTGCTTGAAATTTTGACCACATAAGCTCGGATCCTTCAGAGTAGCAGCCTCATTTTGCATGACCGACCAATTTGACCAACTCCACTCAATCAACTTAATCAATTTTGTTTAAATTCCTCTTACGAGGGCACTTTCGTCGTATATTCGAGTCGAGCAATCACTAATCGTTAACTTAGTTAATCTCGTTTCGTCAAACATGTAAGTCTGAGGGTGTAAATCCCATCTTTTATTATTGTACTTTATTTTTGAATTAATCATTGTAATATTTACGTCGAAAGCATATTTAAAAACCAATTTATAAAACCTTTATTCAAACTTTTTTTACGGGTTGGCGGGAGATTGATGTCGAGAAGGAACGCAGCAACTGCTGCGCCTCTTCGAAGGGACGCAGCAACTGCTGCGCCTCTTCCTGAGGTTGCCGCAGTTCCTGTTTTCCTTCTTCTTCCTTCGTCTTCTGTTAATTTGTTTATTTTCTTTCGTCCTTTCTTGTTTATTTCTTATTTCATTCGTATAATGATTTTAACATATAATTCACTACTAATTTATCATCTTTTAAATTCCCGACATAAATCCCAAGTAATCAATGTTTGCGGGTTTTCGTCATTAAATCAATCCGGGTTTTAGAGATTCGATTCATCAATATCATGTCTCTGGAATTCGACTTTGGTATATTTTCATCTGTTTATCGTCATCATCATCAAATAATTTAACATTAATTAACCTAATTAGTTAGTTTTAACCAATTTAATTTATCTTGTTATTAGTGTGGACATGGCCCACCTGCGTATGCCCAGCCGATCTGTGGACAATGGCAGCGGTCTTTTTGAAAGCCACGCTCGGCGGCGTAAAAATGCTTTCGACCGGATCGTTTTTAGATCGGTCGGTTTCGTCTCGGTAAGGGTCTCGAAACGACTAGAGATGAACGAGTCGCCACCAAGCATTTGTGGGATGCCTGGAACCCGTTCGAAATCCACTTTATACCTCGGTCAAATTGAAGCACAAAGCAGCATTTGACATAGGCACTAAAGATAAGGAAATCGTCCCTCTTTAGCATCCTATCTCTAGAATGACTCTCGTACGCCCTGGATAAGGTCGTCCACTATCCAAAGTTTCTGAGGAAGAGGTGAAGGTACATATTGGGAAGCCCTTTAATCAGACACCCAATCCCGCCCGCGTTAGCGGCCTCTAATGATCGATCTTGGTTGGTTGAATGCAAAAGTTGATAAAACGATTTAAATGCATGAATGCGCATCCAATAATTTAAACCTAACATGTGAGAGCTTTCTAAGTCGGTTGATTTAATCCAAGTATCAAGTATAAGATGTCGAGTTGGATTAATGATTGATTTGCATGCAAGACGGAAATTAAACATCCATTTACCGTATTAGGTTTAGGGTGCATAACGAGATCCATTTGTCTTAGTAAAGCATTTTGCAAATATGATTTTTGAATAATCAAATAGTCATCTGATCCGTCCTATATCCGGGATAACCGGAGTCGGGATCATCCTAGACTAATGCTGGAAGGGAACAGACCCTGTATCAGGTGGCTATATGAGGCGCGAGCCAGCCGGCGATACAAAGGGGTCTCCCTCTAGTTTTGAAAATGAGAAATGGAGGGCCAGTTTAGGCGCAGGTTAGTCCACGGTTTATGTGCCGTGTTCTGACCTTTTAGAAAACGTTATAAAACGTGTTTAGAAATGGGCATTTGAACCCGGTTTGGTTTGAAGGGGTCGTTTAGACCGCATTTGTTGATTCGAAGAACTAGTCTCGAATAATCATCATTATTTGGATAATATTCGGTGTCGGGTTCGATTTGATAAACTTGACATGGATAGTTTTGAAAGTAATTATGGACTAATTGTTTTAAGTCCATTTTAATGTTATTAGTCGATACTCATCATCGTACCCGGGTTAAAATCCGGCATGGTATGTAGAACCAAGGATGACTTTGTGTTGGGGACTAATATGCTTGTTTGAAAATGTAAAGAAATGAAATAAAAGGTTTTAAAATACCTTTTAAATGTCAATAACCAAATATTATCACCGAAACACGAATTTAACCGTCATGGTATGAGGAACCAAGGGTGAAAAATGTTTTATGGTTAAAACAAATGAAATAAAATAAAGAGAGTTCGAAAGTATTTGGAATGGTAAAAAAACCGATTACAAATATGAAAATGAATTAAAGGGAAATGACGAGAACAAACACGGTTGATCTCTGGTCTGAACACCCCATTTAGGCGCGGGTAAGTTGGCGACCTAAGGGGATTCTGCCTCAGACCAAAAATTAGTTTTGGCTCGTTTATTCCATGTTTTGGTTCATGTTATGCACGTTTTAGCATGTTATAGTCATGAAACAAATGAAAACATAATAAAAGAGGATTTTTACACCCTCATACTTACATGTTTGGTTATGGCGAGTGACCGACGTAAGTGTAACAACTCGTTTGATCGGAAAAAACTCGGTTTAAAACCGTTTTGGTAATTAAAAAGAGTGTTTTGATGTTAGTGATGGTGTAGTGGTCGAATTGGTCGGTCAAGTGATTTAATGCACGATGACGGTACCAAACAATGTGTAAGGCTCGTGTTTACGATCGGTAGGTCGTAAATACGCGTCGGGTTGTGACTTAAGAAGTCGAGTCGAGAATTTTAAGGGAGAAAAGAGGGGGCAGACACTCGTGTAACTCTCAAATGGGTGGCATTTGAGGGGTATTTATAGGGAAATGAGTGGTTGTGTGAGTTTTGAGCGACGTGGCCACTTGGGCTGCTCAAAGAGGCGCGAGCCACGTCGCGGGTCTTCGAGCTGTGTTGTCGCTTTCACAACAAACGCAATCATGATTCGTTCTATCCTAGGTTTTGTAGTCACATGTTTGGTACTTGAGCAACATGAATCCGGGAAAACTTAAGGTAGAAGGTTTGAAATATTTTGTTTTTGGTGATTGACTCGGTTTGACTCGTTGTTGGAGTTGGGATTTGAATTTTTGAGTCGGTTTTTGGTCCGGTGTCGGTTTTGACTCTAGTTAGTGTCATTGCGACCCCGTCGTCGTGCATTAAACACTCCATGTATTTTTGAAATGTTTTGAAATATTTTATTTTCGAAATCATTTTAAGTTTTCCGACGTAAAGTTGTACACAAACTGTCGATCAAACGCCGCGATTCCAAAGCATGTTGTAGTCCGATAATCATCGGGTGTTTGTTGGAGTCTCAGCAGATACTGGGTATCTACAGAGCCCCCACTTTGACTGAGGCTTGGACAGGGCGAAAGTCAATGTAGAGCGCCTAGGTCAATTGAAGATTACAACCTGGAGACCCAAGCAACGTCGAGGCGGCTCGAAAGGATTCGGGCCAAGGACCTTCCGTCGGGAAGGGCGACGCCAAGTCGACTCGAGGGTACGAGCCAAGGACCTGTCGTCGGGAACAGTTTAGAGTCTGTCGACTATCCATGCGGGTCGTTTAAAGTCCATTAGACTACGTACAAAGGCTCGCCAGCCATAGGAAGGAGTCATACCTGAGGCATCTTCGGGTATGTCCTCGCTTGTTTGCGGATAAAGGCTCACCAGCCATGACAAGGAAATGTACCCGAGGCATCTTCGGGATCTGTCCTTGAAAGGTTGCGGACAAAGGCTCGCCAGCCAATGGTAAGGAAATGTAACCGAAGCATCTTCGGGATCTGTCCTTGAAAGGTTGCGGATAAAGGCTCGCCAGCCAAGGTAAGGAAATGTACCCAAGGCATCTTCGAGATTTGTCCTTGAATGTTTGCGGACAAAGGCTCGCCAGCTGTGGTAAAGAAATGTACCCGAGGCATCTTCGGGATGTGTCCTTGAGTGTTTGCAGACAAAGGTTCGCCAGCCATGATAAGGAAATGTACCCGAGACATTTTCGGGATCTGTCCTTGGACGTTTGCGGACAAAGGCTCGCCAGCCATGACAAGGAAATGTACCCGAGGCATCTTCGGGATCTGTCCTTGGATGGTTGCGGACAAAGGCTCGCCCGCTGTGGGGCGGTCGGTTAATGGACCATGGGAATAGCCGCGTCAAATGGGCTTGTTTGAAAGTAGCGAACTCATGATGCCGCTGTGGAAATAGCGAATTTGAATTTTCACTATCACTGTTTTTGAAATGAGTGGGTTCCGCGGGGAAGCCCCCTGCCGGTATTTGAAGGAATAGTGAATTTGGGATATTCGCCACTCGTTGTTCTTCTTTGATTTTGAAGTGGCGGTTTCGATCGCCGTCCGTTTGAATTTTGAAGAAAATAGCAAATTTTAAATCTGCCATTACGTTTGAAATGACGGTTTATGTGCCGTCGTTGACGTTTGATGGAAATAGTGAATTTGGAATCTTCACTATTGATTGAAGTGACGGTTTATGTGCCGCCATTGACATTTGAAGGAAATAGTGAATTTTGAATTTTCACCATTGACTGAAGTGGCGGTTTATGTGCCGCCGTTGACATTTGAAAGAAATAGTGAATTTGGAATCTTCACTATTGATTGAAGTGACGGTTTATGCGCCGCCGTTGACATTTGAAAGAAATAGTGAATTTGGAATCTTCACTATTAATTGAAGTGACGGTTTATGTGCCGCCGTTGACATTTGAAAGAAATAGTGAATTTGGAATCTTCACTATTGATTGAAATGACGGTTTATTTGCCGCCGTTGACATTTGAAAGAAATAGTGAATTTGGAATCTTCACTATTGATTGAAGTGACGGTTTATGTGCCGCCGTTGACATGTGCGGTGAAAATAGTGGAATTCAATTTCCAGCTATTATTTTGAAAATGACGGTTTTAATTGCCGTTGCTTGAAAATTTGAAGAAATAGCGAATTTTGAATTTTCACTATTATTTTTGAAATTTTTGAAGGAAAATAGTGAATTTCGATTTCACCATTATTTTTGAAATTGGCGGTTTTGATCGCCGTTTGCTTGAAATTTTTGAAAATAGCGAATTTAGATTTTCACTATTTTTGTCTTTAAGGAAATGACGATTTTCAATATCGTCAATGAAAATCCGAATTTCGTTATGTGGAATTTGGGCCAAAGCCCAAAATTCGCTGAAAGAGTAAGGGACGCCTGATTGAGGCGCGAGCCACCTGGCGAACCAAAGGGGCTTCCCTTTTTTTTCTGTAAAAAGACGCGAGGTTGGACTGCATCCCATTCACCATTTCGTCTTCTTCATTTTTCGACAAAAACACGCCAAAATCGCCATTGTTGGTGCTTCTAGCTCGCTTGAATTCGTGCCATTATCAACAATGTTATCTCAAGGTATGTATTTCCTCTTGAATCCATTTAAATTTGTTGATCTTTAGCTTGATTGAATTAGGGCGGAATTTTACCCTAGAAAAATTGAATTGGGCGTTTTTGATTGAGCCCATTTCGAGTGAAATTGATGCTTGCATTAGGTTAGAAGCCTGTTTAGGAGTGTAGGGGTGCTTTTAATTTGCATTTTGGTCCCCGTTCCCGCTCCCCATGCTCGAAAAACGTGAGTGAGGTGAGAAACCGTCTCATTTCACAACGCCAATTTTATTTGCTTGGGTAGTGAGGCCCACTAGGTTGCATTGTAGTTGGGAAAACCCGTATTTGCCATTCATGGACCTTTGTTGGGTATTGTGGGCAAAATTGGATTTTTGCCTTTTGTGACGGTCTTATGTCTGACAAAATAAGCGCCTGTTTGGGCTTGAATTGAGTCAGTTTGCCTTGAAATGGACCTCATCGGTGGTGTAGGTCCCCTTGAGGTGTGATAAAATCACGTCTGCCTTTTGCGGTCGTTCTTGAATTTTTGACCGGTTTGGGCTCAAATTAGCGTATGAATTGCCTTTTTGAACCGTAGAAAAATCCCCATTGTGTCGGGAATGTATTTTGGGTTGTTGGCGGACCTTGTAGGGGTCTCGAAATGCCGTTTTTGTGGTTTTGACTCGTCTTTTGCTTGAAAAGATGGGCGAGTCGTTCGGTTTTTTGTTTTTTTGAATTGTTTTGTTTGGTTGGATTTTGGGCGGGATTGCCCTTGTTTTGTATTGCAGGTTGTGTTTTTTGAATTTATCCATTTCATGCCGTCGTAATGCCGAAATTTTGACTGACGTTTTTTTATTGTGTTTTTTTTTATTGCAGGATATTGTTTGGGACCTATGGGGTCTGCCGTTGAGGCCTTGGAAGAGGAAGTCGATCCTGGAGGGGGAGTGACGACTGTTTTTTGTTACAGGCTTCGTTGTGTTTCTGCCTGGCGGTCTTTGCTCGGCCAATGATCGGGCATCGATCGTTGGTCGTTGTCTGCAGAGGTTCGGATGACCGATGAGTGGGGTTTAATGCGGGCGTGTTATCCCACGTTGCCGCTTTCGGTCGTTGTCGAATTCAGCTTAGTGGGGTTCAACATCGGGATAGCATCCGTTGTCCTGATCCCTATTCATCCTCGAATTCTGACGATTGGAGGCCAACGTCGGGGTAGCGCGCTGAGCTACGAGCCTCCGTTATCGCGTCGTCCATAATCTGCCAGGCACCATTTTTCTTTTTGTCGTGGAGCAGGAACGAGGTGTTACCGTCGTGGTAACCTCCTCTGCTTCCGTTGTTGCTCCTCTGTTCCCTATGTTGCTCCCTTTCTTTTCTGATTGGAAGGGTAGGGAGTGCTTAGTTCGGTAGGTGGCTGATAACCCCCAGTTCGTTGTCTTAGGCCAGTGTCTGTATGATAGAAGGTTGTTTTAGGCCAGTGTCTGTATGATAGATGTCTGTATTGGATCTTGTTCGTACATATTTACATTTTGCGTGAGGCGGTTTGTATATATGTGTTTTTGGATTGTGGTTCATTTTGTGATTTTTGGCTTTTTTGTGTTGTGTTTCGGAGGAGCGCTGTCGGCTGTCGATTCTCCTTTTGCTTTGCACTAGTTCCTGCATTGTTAGTGTAGAAAACAAGCAACAGATAGAACATACGCATAAACGTAAACACGTAAAAGCATGATTGAAAACACGTAAAGCATTTGGTCGAAAACCAAAAAATTAACCAAGATGACTTGAAGTTAAAATTGAAATTTTGAAAATTTCGTGACAAGTCGTCACGTTTGGAATTCAAAAAGGAGTTGATTTGAAAATTTAAGCAATTAACTCGTGTCGTGAATTAAATTGCGTCGAAATTATTGAAGTTGACTCGAAAAATTCAAACTCGAACCGTCAGGAAGAATTTTAGAAAAGGATTTTTGCGAGTATATTTGATTTTTGATTTTTGATTTTTGGAGGTCAAGACTCGAATTTGTGAGTGCTTGAATTTGAGGAAAATTAACGTCGTGTTATCAATTTTCGATTTTGATTTTTGATGGAAAATTGCGAAAAAGCGAAATTTTTTTTTGGGATTTCGACTGACATGGAAACGATCCGTCGCGGATCGGGGCGACTAGCCCTTCCCCCCTTTAAAAAAAAAAAAAGAAAAATTCGTATGTTTAAAGCTGCGTCATGGAAACCGTGTCGGATTTCGTAAAACGCGAAAACAAGGAAATGTGTGTGTGAGGAAACACAAAATGTCCTTGGATCATCCCGAAGAGGCGCGAGCTTCCTGGCGGGAGGTTTGAGGTGTCAGGAGAAAGCACAAGTTGAAAGAGACAAGTCGACAGCGGGAATCCTGGGGAAGGCCTAAAGAGGCGCGAGCAGCCTGGCGATGGAAGCCGGCTCTCCCCTTTTTCTGAAAAATGCGCTGATCATTTTGTATAAATAGGGACGTTTGCACTTCATTGTTTCATCATCCGAAACACAAAAACATCTCTATAAAACCTCTTCTTCTTCTTCCACAAAATATTTCATGGATGCTTTTGAGAATGCGTTGCGACAATGGTGCCGGGCTTTGTCGCCTCCCGAAAAGTATCAACTCGTTTGCATGGGAGTTGGGCAATTGTTGGTGCTCCATCAAGTAAAGGTGCAACCTTCATTTCTTGAAGCATGTTCTCGGTTTTGGGATTCGAAACACCATGTTTTCGTTTTCCCGAAAGGTGAGCTTTGTCCTCCTGCCAAAGAAGTTGGAGCCATTGGTGGGTGGCCGGGTTGTGTTCCGGTGCTTCCTCCGACTCGGTTTGCTACAAGGAGAAATTCCGTTCTATGTTGGGCTTATCAACAAGCCAAATCAACTTTCTTCTTCCTCCACATGGTGTGGATAAGTTGGCTCTTATCAACATCTTTTCAAACCGATTAGATGCTAATGTCTCGGAGGTGGCTAGGAGAAGGGCTCTTGCATTTTGCCTTGTCCATGTGTACCTCTTTGTTGATGTCTTGAAGAAGGAAGGGCCAAAATGTTATGGTAGCATGACCCTTATTCATGTGATTGAGCAAATGGAGCATGGTAGAGATCCATCATGGTTGGTGCTTGGAGAGATTATCCAAGCTTTGGACAAGGAAGGCTCTTGTGGAGAAGCTCCCTCTTTCGGATCCCCAAGGATCCTTCAAGTGTGGCTATTGGAGAGGCTAAGGTATATAGAGCCTCCGGTTGATTCTTCTTCTTATTCCTTTCGTCACCTTACCATGAGGAAGAAGTTGTACCCGGATAGTTTCGCTTCCACCGAGGCCTATTGGGCCGCAAGATTGGCGAAGGAGGGTGGTCCTCATATCCGTTGGGTGTCGCCGTGGTGGCACTTGAGGTCCTTCACGGGGTTGCCCGCTTCGGGTGATAGTCTTTGTTCTTTGATGGTGGTGGGTTTGAAGGTTGTTTCCTTCATTTATCCCGAAAGGCTCATGAGGCAAATGGGACGTCAACAAAAGGTGCCCGCCCAAGATACTCTTGTCCAAGAGAATATTTTCCGGAACTCCGAGCTTGTGGAGGTCTTCGAAAGGTGGTGGGCCACTCGGCCGCTTTGGGAGGTGCCAAACCCCGTTGCCACGACATGGGTGACTCCCGCTTATGTCAAGTGGTCACGTGCTTCATCCTTGGAAGAGAGGTCCAAATTCCGTAAGGACGAGGTTGTCGACTTGAAGTATCGAGAGGTTAGCAAGGCCAACCGTGCCTTCTTTGAGGAGTATGTTGATGGAGCTGCCCCCGATGTGATGAGACCACCGAAGAGGAGGAGTTCCGGTCCCAAGAATATGGTGGGCCATGCATTGGCTCGTCTTGGGTCGAACATGGGGTCTTGTAGTAGACCGGAGGCCGTCGCCGTCTTAGATCTGTTGAGGATCCGTTCCAAGGAGGAAATCCATGCTAGGCGGGCCAACAAGAAGAACAAGGGGAAGATGTACCCCGAAGGAAAAGGCAAGGGTAGAATGGAAGAGTGAAGACCTTCATTACCCACTTTATTATTATGTTGTAATATTGTTGTGAGTTTTTATTATGTTGTACTAGCTAGTTATTGTGTGTTTTGTGCTAGTTTTATTATGTGTGGTGTTTTAGTTGACACCTTAGCTTTGACAAGTTGTAGACTCGTCGAGCTCTATTTGTTGAAATTGTAATCCCTCCCATTATTAATTAAATAAGAGGATTGCTTGCGTGAAAATTGTGAACGCTTGTTTCTTCCATCCATTTGGTGAAGGCAATTCAATTTAAATCGTCCTAAACATTTGCACTTGGGAAAGTGGTATTTTGTGGAAAGGGAGAAAAGCTCATTTTTGTATTTTTGTGGGAAAGGGAAAGTTTTTCCCTTTTCCTTTTTTTGTAGGGATTTTTTGTATCTGGGGATGGTTGTATCCTCCTTGTGTAAGAAAGGACTGCCTACGTATTCACCTGGAGGGGTGAAATCAAACCATGGTCGTAGTTCGAAGTGTTTTGTAGATTTGAATTGGGTTTTGTGGATTTGAATTGGGTTTTGTGGATTTGAATTGGGTTTTGTGGTTGTATCCCTCAGGCATAAGAGGGACTGCCTACGTATCCACCTGAAGAGGTGAAATCAAACCATGCTCGTAGTTCAGGGGGTTTGTTTTAGTGCAAATGGATGTTGCCTTTGACGGATCAAAGGACATTTGAAACGGGCAAGGTGCCGCAGCTTAGACTCGATAAAACATGTAATTTCAAATCATAACACGTTGAGGAACATGCCTTGAAAAGGGTTGAGGTCGTTGCTAGTTGTAAAACTAGGCTAGGTCGTTGGTTGCTATGGTTCAAGGGTAGTATTTCTTGAGTTGGTCTAGGTTGGTAGGGTTTGTAAAGTCCTCCCCATCTAGGTCACTCGCTCACCGCCCCCTCCCTCCCCCCCCCCGAAAATATTTTCTTGACCAGGTATGGCCCCGGATCGACGGGTAATGGTGCTCGAACTAACTTGAGGACCAAGTCGCCCTCCTGGATGTTTCTGGGTTTAACCTTCTTGTTGAATACCCGTTGTATACGTCATTGGTATAGCTGGACATTGTGCAAGGCGTTGAGTCGCCGTTCGTCTAGAAGAGTGAGTTGTTCGTACCTTCGACAGGTCCATTCCGCCTCAGGGACTTGACTCTCCAGTAGGATGCGTAGAGATGGAACCTCTAACTCTAGCGGTTGAACCGCCTCCATACCGTATGCTAGGTAGAAGGGTGTGGCGCCTGTCGGTGTTCGAATGGAGGTTCGGTATCCCCAGAGTGCAAATGGGAGTTTGCTCGGCCAATCGCGGTAGTTGTCTTGCATTTTCTTGATAATGGTGACAAGAGTTTTGTTCGCTGCCTCCACCGCTCCGTTGGTTTGGGGACGGTAGAGGGATGATCGATGTCGTTTGATTTTGTATTTGTCCAGCAAAGCTTGAGTTTCCGCCCGGAAGTGAGAGCCTTGATCGCTGATGATTTCATGGGGTACCCCATATTGGCAGATGATGTTGTTTTGAATTAACTTGGCCACTTTTTTGGCGGTCAAGACTACGTATGACTGTGCTTCCACCCATTTGGTAAAATAGTCGATGGCGACGAGGACGAAGCAATGCCCCTTGGTGCCTATTGGGTTGACTTTCCCGATGATGTCGATGCCCCAGGTTGAGAAAGGCCAAGGTGATGTCATGGTGTACAAAAGGGATGGTGGTATGTGTTGTATGTTGGCGAAGATTTGGCAATTGTGGCAATGTTTGACGTAGTTACGGCAATCGGCTTCCATGGTGGTCCAGTAGTAACCTAGCCGCATGATTTTTCGAGTAAGCATCATTGCACTCATGTGAGGGCCACATTCTCCGTAGTGAACCTCTCCCATGACTTTTTCGGCTTTGTGATGGTCGATGCAAAGGAGGAGAATTCCTTGGGATGTTCTTTTGTATAGTTGGTTTTGGTTTATCACGAATTGTGATGCAAGTAAGCGGATGGCTATTTGTCCTCTTTGATCAGAGTTGGGAGGAAATTCGTTTTTGGCTTTGTAATTGAGGATGGCTTGGTACCAAGGTTCATCATGGCTTTCCTCGTCGTTGATAATGGAACAAATGTGAGCTGGCTCGCTCCTTCTCTCGACACATAGTGTGATGGCTGCCTGTAGGCCGATGAGGCATGCTTCATATTCAGCGGCATTGTTGGTGACGGCAAAGTCTAGCTTGACCGAGATCGGAACATGTTCTCCCTCTGGTGATATTAGAAGGATTCCTACCCCGAAGACTCTCAGATTAGATGCACCATCGAAGTATAGGTCCCATGCGTCAGAGTCGGCGTAAAGGATGTCTTCGTCAGGAAGTGACCATGTGTCGGTCGTTGGATCCTCGTTGACGGGATTTTCCGCTAGGAAATCGGCAACTGTTCTTCCCTTGATAACCTTAAGGGGTACAAACTTGAGATCAAACTCGGACAGGATGAGTGTCCACCTAGACAGCCTTCCGTTTAGTACGGGTTTTTCGAAGATGTATTTGACCGGGTCCATCTTGGAGTAGATGTGGACCGTATAGCTGAGCATGTAATGCCGCAGCTTCTTTGTTGACCATACTAGGGCAAGGAATGTCTTTTCCAGTTGGGTATACCTCGTCTCGTATGCAATGAACTTTTTGCTGATGTAGTAGATGGCTCGTTCTTCGTTGCCAACTGTTTGTGCTAGCATTGCTCCCATGGCTGTGTTGGTAACTGTCAGGTATAGGGATAAAGGAATTCCTGGTTGAGGTGGCATGAGGACATGAGGTTTGGATAGGATTTCCTTTATCCTGTCGAAGGCCTTCTGACAGTCGTCGTCCCAATCGGTGTGATCGGAGCCACGAAGCTTTTTGAATATTGGTTCCCAAATCATAGAAAGCTTGGCAATGAAGCGGCTGATGTATTGGACCTGACCGAGAAATCCCCGAATCTCCTTCTCGTTCCTAGGCCGAGGCATTTGTTGAAGGGCTTTGATTTTGGTTGGATCAATCTCAATGCCTCTTTTGCTAACGACATGTCCCAAGAGCTTTCCGGAGGTGACCCGGAATGCACACTTCTGAGGATTTAGTCTCATGTTGTATTTCCGCAGACGAGCGAAGAATTTTCTAAGGGCACTGATGTGGCCGTCCCGTTCTTTTGATTTGACAATCATGTCATCGACATATACCTCTACCTCCTTGTGCATCATATCATGTAGGAGAGTGGTAGCGGTTCTTTGATAGGTAGCCCCGGCGTTGATGAGGCCGAAGGGCATGACCGTGTAGCAATATGTACCCCACTGTATGGTGAATGCTGTCTTGTGCATGTCTTCCTCAGCCGTCTTAATCTGGTTGTACCCAGCATACCCGTCCATGAATGATAGGAGAGCATGCTTGGCAGTATTGTCCACCAGAATGTCAACATGTGGCAAAGGGAAGTCGTCTTTTGGAGTCGCCTTGTTCAGATCCCTGAAGTCGACGCAAACCCGAATTCTTCCGTCATTCTTTGGTACGGGCACAATGTTGGCCACCCAGTCAGAGTATTCAGACACTTTGATGAAGCCAACCTTGAACTGTTTATCCACTTCTTCCTTGATTTTTAGGGCCCACTCAGGACGCATCCGGCGTAGCTTCTGTTTCACAGTTTTAGCCCCGGGTTTAATGGGTATCCGGTGCTCTGCAATTTCTCTGTCAATCCCAGGCATGTCTCTGTAAGACAAGGCGAACACATCCTTGTATTCGTGGAGGAGGTCAATGAACTGTTGTCTTTCCGAGGGGTCCAGGGTTGTCCCTATCCTAAGTTCTTGAGGTGTGTTGTCGGTTCCTACGTTAATAGGTTCGGTCTCCTCAATGATGGGGGTTATGATTTCCCGTTTGTCAAGTTCTTTGGCTAGGTGAGGTGGGTAGTCACTCAAGTCAAATTCCTCATAGTCATTCAGAATTGCATTGCAGTTAAATTGAGACGAGTCATAAGCAAACATAGCGTTCATTAAGTTGACACGAGCGAAAAGCTCGGAAAGGACAGACATCTCGTGGTCAGTCAGAGGCGACACAACAGAGGAGGCGGCCCCTGGAACAAGCTCCAGGTTGTCACCTTTTATGGGAGTGGGGGTGACCCTAGTAGACTCAGCCTCTGAATCAGCCACGACTTTGTGATAAAACAGTGGGAAGGGGACCTTGACTGGGACATCTGGAGCGTTAGGAGCTACGACGGACTCTGACTCTGACTCTGGCTCTGACTCTGATCCTTCTTCACTTCCCTCCTTGAACATAGGGCCTTCTCCAGTTGTTATCTTGAGAATGCGGCCTTGGCAATCGGTCCACTTGACGGTCTTCCTCCAGCCTTGGGTAGCTTTCTCCGGCGATGCATCGAGATCAAGGCGGTTAGATCAAATTGATTGTCCTTCAGGGCGATGTTGATGATGTCCTCATAGTCGAGGTGTTTGACGTTATCTTCCCCAAAGAGGAGTGTGACAGCTTGTCCGTCAAGGCATGGTGACGGCTTGGACTCAGTTGATGCAGCTTCGATGTTGTCGGGGATAAAGTAGCAGTCCTGGAAGACTTCCACTCCCGGGTACCTAGCCTTGGCCACAGAGTCATAGATTGGCTCCAGAAAGACATGGTAGAGCTCGGATTCTCCTTCGGGGACAAAGTATCCATTGAGAGACAGATGATAGGGACGGAGGGTAACCCCGTGCTTCTTGCGTTTTCGGACTAAGAGGTTCATCTCCTGGATATCTTCGTCGGTAGGTTCGTATCCTAGCCCAAAGGGAATGTTGGCGACCTTAGCCTGTTTCAAGGGAGGCAACGGGTCTTTCAGTGGATTGAGCGGCAAACCCAGGAAGTAACCCTGGCGCATCATGATGCGGTTGACCGTGAGGTTGGTGAACGGGTCACAATCAGAGGGTGTTGACTCCTCAGTTATGGTGTTTACGACTTGGAAACCCCACATTTCGTTGTCGTCCTCCTCAATGGCTTGGGAGGCTATTCCCCTCCTCATGACAACTTTGATTGGGGAAGCAGAAATTGTGATCATTTTCCCGTTGAAGGGGACCCTGATCTTCTGGTGGAGAGTTGAGGTAACCGCCTTGACGGCGTGGATCCAGGGACGTCCCAGGAGCATATTGAAAGAAGCATCGATGTCGACCACTTGAAAACTGGTTTGTCTTTCCAGTGGTCCGGTTGCGACGGTCAAAGTGACAAGCCCAGCGACCTTATGACGAGTGCCGTTGTAGGCGCGTACTCCTTGATTTGTTGGGACCAAATCCTCTTCCTTAATCCCCAGCTTGTGGGCAGTCTTAAGAGGAATGACATTCACCGCGGAACCGTAATCCACGAGGACCATGGGTACATTTTTCTGGAGGCATTGTACAGTGATATACATGGCCAGGTTGTGATTGGCTCCGAACGGAGGGATATCCTCGTCGGAGAAGACGACTGGGTTGTTTAGAACAGGGGCGTCCCTTGTCATGTGCGCCACTATTTCTTCTGGGGAAGAGGTGGAGGGCACTGTTAATTTTCCCAAGGCCTGTAGCAAGGCTTGTCGATGCTCAAAAGAAATTGCGATTAGTTACCAAATTGAGATTTCAGCTTTCGCCTTCCGAAGCTGTTTAAGGATTGAATTCTCAGGAGCCCTTGGTTGAGCGTCCACTTCCGGGACTGCTTGGCCATTCGTTGTTGGAACGACCGTTGGATTGCTCGGGCTCTGATAGGGACGTCCGGACCGGGTGAGATGTCCGACTTCTTTCGCCCGTTTCTCCTTCCCTGGGACGATATAGACATCCTAAACATCATCTCTCCAGATGTCGTTAATTTCAGAGTCTCGAGGGTACCTTGGAGGGGTATTCCTCGGTGGGCAGTTCTTGTGAGGGACATTTTTGTGAGGATGGTTTTTGTGAGGGTGATTTTTATGGGGGTAGTTATTGTGAGGGTAGTTATTTTGAGGGTAGTTACTTTGAGGATAGTTATTTTGAGGGTGATTTTCGTGAGGACTATGCCAGAATGGTCGCGGGAGCAATCCATCCTGGGGTGGGTAGTTTTGAATGCTTGGGGAATTCTCCCTCGGGCACGGTGGTGGAGGATTCAAATGAGTCGAGGGTAGGCCATCGTCGAGTCGGGTGATTCTCTCAGAGAGGCTGGCTATGGCCTCCTCAACTTGTTGAAACATAGTGAGCATAGTGGCAGCACTAAACACAAACACTCCGTCTGAATAATCTTTTCCCAAAGTATTCACCTCGTCGTCAATCGACAGGATGAGGTGAGAGGAGTCTAGGGTCGGCTCATCGTCAGAGATGGCGTGGATTCCCAGAAGATTCGTTTTGTTGTTCGGCTTAGTTGGTGGGGGTAGAGGCAAATCTCCTTTCTCAATCATGTCTTGAATGAGGTGCTTGAGTTTGAAGAAAGTTTCGGTATCATGCCCTTTTCCCTGGTGGTACTGACAGTAGGCACCGGGGTTTCAGAACCGGGACTTCTTGGCATCGGTCGGATCCGGGGTGGGTCCGATCCGTCGTAACTTCCCCTGGTCCATGAGTCTTTTCAGGGCACTCGCATAAGTTGACCCTATGTTGGTGAACACCCTCTGGGGGCGCTCAGTTCTCTTAGCAGATGGTTCGACGTGGTTAACCTCATCAATCTTGTTCGTCTGGCCGTAAGGGCGAGATCCGGTTGAGGTGGATCCTTGGTAGCCTCTGCCAGTGGTTTTGGCCAAGACACCCTTTCGGAGTTCATCTTCAATACGTGTCCCCAGAATCTGCAGATCTTGGATGGTCTTGATATTCTGATACCTTAGTAGGTTGACAAACTTTTCCACCAAAGTTGATTCGCTGGGCTTACTGACCAGTTGAGTACTCACCCTCCTCCAACGGGTCAAGAACTCGGTGAACCCTTCCTTATCGTTCTGGGTTAGCACCTCGAGAGTATGGGTATTAGCCTGGATCTTGACATTGTCAGCATACTGTTTGGCAAACTCAACTGCGATCTCGTCCCAAGTGGTAAGGTTTTTCGGATCAAGGGAGTAGTACCATTGGCGAGGGATCGGTTCCAAAGAGGATGGGAAGATCCGGGTAAAAAGTTCCTGTTTGACCCCTTTAATGGCCATGTAGTCCTTGAAAGCACGGATATGGTTGAGTGGGTCCTCCACTCCTTTGAACTTAGGCACATCAGTTAGGGTGAAGTTGTCAGGTAGTTGATCCCCAACAGGTTCGAACCTTCGGTTGTTCTCAAGATGGATATTGTTGCCCCGGGCTAGGAGTTGTTCCTCCAAAAGCTTTAGCCTCTTCTCAGTTTCAGTCAGAGGTGGGGTGTTATGTTCCCCAGTTTCCTTGTTCTCCAGGGCGTCGATACGGGTCTCGACGCGATCCAGGGTGACCTTAAGAGCGGTAAGCAGACTGGCTAGTTGATCAGTCGTGACATCTCTGTTGTTATCATTGTTGTTGGATGAAGCTGAAGACGGGGCCATGGCTCTGAGGCAGAAAAACAGCTCACATTACAACTTAATCCGACACGGTTCCAAGACTGAACGCAGACAACACAAAGGACGAGACAAAGACCAGACTCAACAAGAAGAGGGTGACCGTGTATGGTTCCTCGGTGCTGACTCGATTTATGACGTGACGGTGTTTGACCGAACCTTTGACACGAGTCCAACGTAACGGCACGAAGCCATTGGACGGGTCTTGTGGTGAGATGACTCATAAGTAAAGACCCATAAGTACGTTTACTTTGACTCGATAGACACGAGGCGGAATTGGAATGGTGGACTGAAGTTTTCAAAAATAGAAATTTTCAAAAAGATTCATTTGTCGCTTTAATGGACGGCTTGTGAAGATAGAAATCTCCGCAAGTCGGTCAGTTGAAAGGGTTGTCTTAAGTTTATTTGCAAAAGACGGTTTGAGTTTGAGTCGGCTCGGAAAACAGTGCATTGTTTCCCAAGACGGTTTTGAAATTCAAAATTGTATTTTTTGAAAATCGAGTTTGAAATGTTTGAAGAGGTCTCGGGGATGTTGCATGGTCCTCGGGATCCCGAAAGTGTCTCGAGAAAAAGGGTGTGTGCTTTTCTCGGGTTTTGAAAGAGCCATTGTTGGCGCGAAATGGGTTAAAATCCGTGTCTAGACGCGGCGATTATAACGGCGCAAAAAGGCGATTTGAAATGGTTGTAGAAAACCGGGTATGAAAATCGTCTTTACGACGGCCTAGAAAGGCGTGTTGAAACGGTTATAAAACCGGGTTTTGAAAATCGTCATTATGATGGCCTAGAAAGGCGTGTTGAAATGGTTATAAAAACCGGGTTTGAAAATCGTCATTACGACGGCCTAGAAAGGCGTGTTGAAATGGTTATAAAAATCGGGTTTTAAAATCGTCATTATGACGGCCAAGAAAGGCGTGTTGAAATGGTTATAAAAACCGGGTTATAAAATCGTCATTTTGACGGCCTAAAAAGGCGTGCATCGGTCGGCGAAAGACCGAGGTTTGAAATGGCCATTATAACGGCGCAAAAAGGTGATTTTGGAAGTTTGAAAATGACACGGAAGGACTTATGATCAAGTAGCACATAAGCATTCGCAGTTCATTATTTTATGCATTATGCTGACACGGGCTTTGGCTTAAAAGGGTGGGTTACACACCAAGCGATCAAACCCCGATTTGCGAGAGGGATACCAATCCAAACAAAATGTGTAAGGAGGGTGCCCTAGCCTCGTGCTCGAAAGTGATGAAAGCTCTTTGACGAAACAGAAATGTGTAACGTCAATGGTATGCTTGACTCAATCGGGATTCGAAACGCGGGGATGAGAAAATTCACGCCGACGAGACGAGCCAATTGGTCGAAAAGGGTTAGGTTGTGGGCCCAGACAAGGAACCCGACCGTGACCGTGATATCAATTAATGCATTCTAACCAAGACCTCGTTCGAGTCTCACCATCTAGGGATCACAAAAACGTAAGTGTCCTAGTTTTCCCCAACGGAGTCGCCAATCTGTTGACATGGCCCACCTGCGTATGCCCAGCCGATCTGTGGACAATGGCAGCGGTCTTTTTGAAAGCCACGCTCGGCGGCGTAAAAATGCTTTCGACCGGATCGTTTTTAGATCGGTCGGTTTCGTCTCGGTAAGTGTCTCGAAACAACTAGAGATGTTTGGAGTCGCCACCAAGCATTTGTGGGATGCCTGGAACCCGTTCGAAATCCACTTTATACCTCGGTCAAATCGAAGCACAAAGCAGCGTTTGACATAGGCACTAAAGATAAGGAAATCGTCCCTCTTTAGCATCCTATCTCTAGAATGACTCTCATACGCCCTGGATAAGGTCGTCCACTATCCAAAGTTTCTGAGTAAGAGGTGAAGGTACGTATTGGGAAGCCCTTTAATCAGACACCCAATCCCGCCCGCGTTAGCGGCCTCTACTGATCGATCTTGGTTGGTTGAATGCAAAAGTTGATAAAACGGTATAAATGCATGAATGCGCATCGAATAATTTAAACCTAACATGTGAGAGCTTTCTAAGTCGGTTGAAATCCAAGTATCAAGTATAAGATGTCGAGTTGTATTAATGATTGATTTGCATGCAAGACGGAAATTAAACATCCATTTACCGTATTAGGTTTAGGGTGCATAACAAGATCCATTTGTCTTAGTAAGGCATTTTGCAAATATGATTTTTGAATAATCAAATAGTCATCTGATTCGTCCTATATCTGGGCTAACCGGAGTCGGGATCATCCTAAACTAATGCTGGAAGGGAACAGGCCCTGTACCAGACGGCTATATGAGGCACGAGCCAGCCGGCGATACAAAGGGGTCTCCCTCTGGTTTTGAAAATGAGAAATGGAGGGCCTGTTTAGGCGCGGGTTAGTCCACGGTTTATGTGCTGTGTTTTGACCTTTTAGAAAACGTTATAAAACGTGTTTAGAAATGGGCATTTGAACCCGGTTTGGTTTGAAGGGGTCGTTTAGACCGCATTTGTTGATTCGAAGAACTAGACTCGAATAATCATCATTCTTTGGATAATATTCGGTGTCGGGTTCGATTTGACAAACTTGACGTGGATAGTTTTGAAAGTAATTATGGACTAATTGTTTTAAGTCCATTTGAAAGTTATTAGTCAATACTCATCATCGTACCCGGGTTTAAATTCGGCATGGTATGTAGAATCAAGGATGACTTTGTGTTGGGGACTAATATGCTTGTTTGAAAATGTAAAGAAATGAAATAAAAGGTTTTAAAATACCTTTTAAATGTCATTAACCAAATATTATCACCGAAACACGGATTTAACCGTCATGGTATGAGGAACCAAGGGTGAAAAATGTTTTATGGTTAAAACAAATGAAATAAAATAAAGAGAGTTCGAAAGTATTTGGAATGGTAAAAAAACCGATTACAAATATGAAAATGAATTAAAGGGAAATGACGAGAACAAACACGGTTGATCTCTGGTCTGAACACCCCATTTAGGCGCGGGTAAGTTGGCGACCTAAGGGGCTTCTGCCTCGGACCAAAAATCAGTTATGGCTCGTTTATTCCATGTTTTGGTTCATGTTATGCACGTTTTAGCATGTTATAGTTATGAAACAAATGAAAACATAATAAAAGAGGATTTTTACACCCTCATACTTACATGTTTGGTTATGGCGAGTGACCGACGTAAGTGTAACAACTCGTTTGATCGGAAAAAACTCGGTTTAAAACCGTTTTGGTAAGTAATAAGAGTGTTTTGATGTTAGTGATGGTGTAGTGGTCGAAGTGGTCGGTCAAGTGATTAAATGCACGATGACGGTACCAAAAAATGTGTAAGGCTCGTGTTTACGATTGGTAGGTCGTAAATACGCGTCGGGTTGTGACTTAAGAAGTCGAGTCGAGAATTTTAAGGGAGAAAAGAGGGGGTGGACACTCGCGTAACTCTCAAATGGGTGGCATTTGAGGGGTATTTATAGGAAAATGAGTGGTTGTGTGAGTTTTGAGCGACGTGGCCACTTGAGCTGCTCAAAGAGGCGCGAGCCACGTCGCGGGTCTTCGAGGTGTGTTGTCGCTTGCACAACAAACGCAATCTTGATTCGTTCTATCCTAGGTTTTGTAGTCACATGTTTGGTACTTGACCAACATGAATCCGGGAAAACTTAAGGTAGAAGGTTTGAAATGTTTTGTTTTTGGTGGTTGACTCGGTTTGACTCGTTGTTGGAGTCGGGATTTGAATTTTTGAGTCGGTTTTTGGTCCGGTGTCGGTTTTGACTCTAGTTAGTGTCATTGCGACCCCGTCGTCGTGCATGAAACACTCCAGGTATTTTTGAAATGTTTTGAAATATTTTATTTTTGAAATCGTTTTAAGTTTTCCGACGTAAAGTTGTACACAAACTGTCGATCAAACGCCGCGATTCCAAAGCATGTTGTAGTCCGATAATCATCGGGTGTTTGTTGGAGTCTCAGCAGATACTGGGTATCTACAATTAGTAATTGATTTGTTCTAATTAATTTGAGTCCGTTCTTTATTATTTTTATGACCCATTCATATGTAAATAATCCATTAAATCATTTCCATTCGAGTCAAATATCAATAATCGATCATTAAATTCACCAACGAACATTAACAATATGCAGTTCCGGCTTCATAGCCAGAACTCACCTCAGGAACAGACGCAGTGAGCACTGCGCCTGTTCTGGGTTGAGTTCTGTCTCTGAACTTCCGTCGTTGCTTTAACCTAGTTTATTAGTTTACGTATTAATCAACTATTATCCGTATTACCACCTCTAATCCGTTCGGTAATTTATTTTTCCTTTCTTTTCTCAAATTATCCGTTTTAAATGTATTTTCGACGTAAATCAATCAAAACATTGTAATTATTGTAATTTCAATTATTGTATTTTCTCGTATTCTTTATTATCATATTGTTTGTATGTCCTCACATGTAATCAACATTAAATTCCTACTTAGTTTAATTCTTCACATGTTAGGATTAAAACGTTGTTTGTTGCATTACATGCATATAACCTTCAACATATCAAGTATAGATGATTTTCCCTAATCATTAGTAGAGGCCGCTATCGAGGCGGGCGGGATTAGGTTTTCTATCAAAAGAGCTTCCTAATACGTACCCTCACCCCTTACTCCAGATCTATGTGAACATCCGTGTTCATTGGCATCCACGAGAGTCATTCTATACATAGAATTCTAAGGATAACGAGTTCTTGGTGTTCATGTCACTACTTTGTGTCTTGACATGACACGAGGTATTAGAACGGTTTCCAATTTTCCACAATAAATTGGTGGCGACTCCACAAATGCAAAACCTTGTTTTCCCAAGTGAACCCGTGGGCCTGCGTCCACAAAAAAACAAACAAAAATTCAATTTGAATCCGAAACACTAGGAATTTCGGTCCACATATGTTCTCATATAGGTTTGATTTTTCTACTTCTAGCATTAATAATCAACAAATTAAAGCAATTATACCAAATTACAACAATTATAAACACGAATTCATGAGCATAAATCGAATTTTTCAGAAAATCTAATACTTTTATATGGTTCTAATCGATTAAAAACAAAGAAAGAGATCAGCATTCTTACCTTGAATGATTAGCAAGTGAAAAGGGCGAATTAAAGAAGAAGAAACAAGCAAATCTAGCACAAATCCACCAAGGTTTTGAGAGAAAAAGAGAGATTAAAGGGAATTAGGGCTTAGAGTATGAATAAATAAGAGAAGAAAGAAGTTGGAAAAGTATAAGAATCCCCCGTGAGTCCGGGTACTGTAGCACTTACTCGATCGAGTAAGTTGGGTACTCGATCGAGTGGCCTCTACTCGATCGAGTTTTCGCTGGCAGTTCTAACTTTTTCGATCTAATAACTTCACAGTTAGATCGAGTAAGGTCTACTCGGTCGAGTAGCCACTTGTACTCGGTCGAGCAAGATCAGGTAAGAGATTAAAAGTTACGAGTTTAGTTAATGATTCCTACAAAACAACAACCCGTGTCGATTCCAAAGTATATTTGAAAATCGTCACAGATTATTTCGTCCAATCACGACACATCAATACTAACTCAATTGTAGCATAACTATTTCATTCGAACATTACACATGTCATTCCATCCCTTATCAAACATTATGCAAGACAATTCGCTATAATATCAGCTCATACATATATACAATTAACACATTACTCCACGGCTACTTACGCACATGCAAATTCGATTATCCGGCTTATGTTTACACTACTTGAAGCATCCATATAGCAACATAATTACCACTTTCTACACAAGTTTGCTCAAAATTTCAAACATGTCACAACAATTCATCAATCAAACATGTAACATAACTATGCCATGTCACAAGAGTACACAACACATTAATCCATTGTATTTCCAAACATTACTTGCCAACTTATACAAATTAGAACGCATACCAAGACTCGAATCCCAACTCATTATCATCATCACATCACCCAACACTAGTATGCAACTATTAGCACCCTTACCACCTTTATCACATTCAGATACACTTCTAAGAATTCACAAGTCTTCACAGTTCATCGTCACTAATTACATGCACTAAACATTACCATAGACTCCATCACAACTATTTCTAACCTATTTATCGTACATATCTATGGACACTATTCCCGACTCGATGTCCCCATTCTCGGTGACTGGCTTAAGCATATTGGGGTCATGATTTTGAAATGAGGGCGCCTTCTCACCCAAAATCAAGCATCAGCCAGGGCTCCCAACATACATACACCAGGTTCATTTTATTAGACTCAATACGTTCATTGGGCTAATTAATTACAGGTTCCAAAATCGTTGCTCTAATACCACTTTGTAACACCCCCATCTACCAAGGAGCCTTAACAAGACCTTCCCTAGCAGATAAGGGCGTTACCATCTCGGTTTCCCGAGGATAGTATAATCAAATGTCGATAAAAGAACGATTATATTAAATTTACAAGTAATATAAACAAAATAAAGATACAACTCGTGACTACTATTGATACCGTCGTTTAGTACCAAAAATAATTACCTATAACTACTAACGGAAGCTAGCGGAAGTAGGGTCGATCTCCACAGGGAGGCTATTATATCTATCTGTAAATCTAAGTCTGTCTAGTAACAAATGGGGGTTTTTTAATTTATTTCTAGACTACTAGTAATTAAGGCAAGAGAAATAGCGAAAAGAGCAGTAAAAGCAAGAAGAAGCAAGGTGTCTTATCAGATAAAGAGGGATATGCTAGGATTTCGGTTCACCATGACAACTAATCAACTCAATCGTAAATAGTTCAGACGATCTACTGTGAGAAGGGTAAGGGAAAGGTCCTTCCGGTCCGCTATCCACCCTAGATTACAACTAACTTAACTTCCGTCCTCATTAGGGTATTCTACTATTCATAACAGGTCTGTTTATTCCAGTCTTCCAATCTAGGATTGAATTTAACCGAATTAATGGGTTTAGAAGCGTGCACTCAACTAAACTATTACAGTCATTTTGTTAATGAGACAGTTCTCACAATTAATCATCTAACCTATTTACAACATCATCAATCCATTACCATGGCTCCCCTAATCCTAACATAAGGGAATTTAGCTACTCATGCTATTGGTGTAAATAACAACGACAACACTAAATATACTAGAGAATGACATATTAACGAGATTAAAGGGATGAATCATAAACTATTAATGATAACAATAAAAACAGAAATTAGAGAACAAAGATTAAGAGAAGAACAAAGAAAGATTAAATTAAGAGTAAAAGTAAGGAAGGGTTACAAGAAGATGAATCCGGCAAACAAGGAGCAAAGCAACGTGAAAACCAAAAGAAAGAAAGAAATAAAATCTGCTTAAGGAGTAATTAAGAGTAGCGTAATGTGTGTTTGTTAACCTAATGACATTTTCCTTATATAGGAAAGTTATTATTAACAAAACAATAAACATAACACGAAATAA
Organism: Silene latifolia; assembly: GCF_048544455.1. Classification (NCBI taxonomy): domain Eukaryota; kingdom Viridiplantae; phylum Streptophyta; class Magnoliopsida; order Caryophyllales; family Caryophyllaceae; genus Silene; species Silene latifolia. The sequence continues at coordinate 122,646,450 of NC_133528.1, read as the reverse complement.
AAATCCCGAGTAATTAAGCAAATCACTCGATCGAGGCATTTCATTCCTCTCGATCGAGTGAATCTTCAGCCAATCCCTTCGATTGAATAAGTATGGCTTTTGATCGAAGACCTCCAATACAGCACACTTCGATCGAGTATAGCAGGGACTCGATCGAACACCAGCAATCGGCAAAACCACTCGATCGACCAATAAAGTACTCGATCGAGCATTTAGCCACTAAAAACAGCTTGGACTCCGTTTGGTTAGCTTCTAAGGATCTCCTTCACGCTTCCCAAGGTACGGCATTTCGCTCTAAGTCTCCCATCTTCTTAAATGCATGCTAGGAGGGACGAATAAGGCATGATTTCACCACTTTGAGGTTCGTTCATGCAAATGAGACGAAACAAACTAAAGTAGCCTATTCGGGGCAATTTGCAATACAAAACAACGAGAATGACATAAAAATGCGTGCAATAAGAGGCTAAAAAGTTTATATAAATTGCACGTATCAAATCTCCCAAAACCGAACCTTTACTCGTCCTCGAGTAAACTAAATGCAAACTAATGGAACGGAAACGAAAACTCAGAGCTAGCTATAACTTGCTCACTTAAACCCTTTAATGCAAACAAAGTTGACAATTATAACTACAACAGTCAAGCGCAAACGAGTTGTATGATGTTTATAAATAAGCTGAATTGTCAACCTTGCAAGACCTCAAAAAAAATCGGACTCTCACGGGGCACTCTTCTCTCATGAAGCAAAGGGTAAGTATGAAAGTGAAAGAGAAGAAGAGAAGGTAGTCACTCACCTAAACTGTGACCCAGATAGACATGCTTGCAACAAAAATGATAGACGATTCTAATCACCATACATACATTCCAACCAAACAGTGTATGTGACAGCCGGGGGCTTTCAAATGTTATGGTTTAGTGAGGCAACGAGTAAGAAAATGCAAAACAGTTATGGATAAAGTGGAGGTAAAGCATCAAGCTAGCACCTAAACAAAGACCATACTAAGCAAATCCGATTCTCCGCCGAATATGAAATCAAACACAAGTGCCCTTCCCTGGCACACCACTCACTTACCAACAAAAAAACTCCTCAAATGATATAAATAATGCATAGGAGCAAGACCGTCACTAACTTCCTTTTTTACACGGTCTATTCTTTTTCTTTTTCTTTCTTTTTTCTTTTCTAATGCTTTTCTCATTTTCCTGCCCACATTTTTCTTTTTCTTTTTTTTTTTCATTTTTCACAATTTTTTTTTTCAATCAAAACATTGTGGGAAATAATCTGTATACTTCTCTTGATTTAGAAGGATTATAACGATTTAACAATGATGATTAAAGGTCATAAACAAAATACATAAACAAAGTATAGGGATTCAGAATTAACCTTCGGTCCTAACAAATATGGCCTAAGAACAATATCAAAATTGATATTCACCTATTAGTTGCACCCAAGACGATATGAGATATGCCCTTTGATTATGCTAGAATCGATCTAAAATTTTCTGTAAAATTTAGTTGTTTTTGTGTTCTTGTGATGAGAGAGAGGAGGCAAGGTCAAGAAAAAGCATTAGGGTAGAAATAATTCTCCCCTTTTCTCTTATATAGACCGAATTACCAATTCAATTAGGAAATATATTATTCTCCTAATTTTCGGCCAATAATGACCGAAATAATGAATAAAAATTTCCTTATTTTTGGTCTTTCCAAAAATATATAAAGTGTGTTAAATTGTCATCTAGTGAGGATCGAACCCATGACCTCTTGGTTTGTGTACCCTCACTATTACCACTATGACACATTCAACTTGGTGATATTAAATACAACTGATTATATTTAATTACGAATTAACAGATTAATTCGTCCAAGCTAACATTATATACATTTAATTAAATATAACTTATTATATTTAATTTACGAATTGATTAATTAATTGTCTCAACTAATATTATTTAATTTTCATTAAATAATTATCTCATCAACACATTGACTAACTTTTTAGTCATATTGGGCATCAATGTAATTATATTTCTATAACCACATTTCTCAAACACATCCTATAGGTGTGACCTTTAGGGACCAGTTGATCACCGCCATCTGTATGATAATAACGTCAAACTTTCTAGCAAGCCAACCGTTATTAGGTAAACGTTAATCAACTGATTAAATATACGAAGTATACCCTTGTGAACCTGTAAGAGATTTACAAATGTTATTACACTAATTTGTGGAGGACACTAGCTCCAACAAACTCCCACTTGTCCTCACAAGTGTATGTGCGATAACCGATTCTCATATCCTTTAAAATTTCTCCCACTCAATGTAAAACAATTTGCAAATCCGAATTCACAAAGGTCGTATTTTACAAGCGATCGTTATCAAGAGTGGTTTTCCCGACTAGAGAGTAACTTAACCGATAAACGAATCAACATTCGAGCATGGCCATGCATTTCATTCTAACTCCTCGAGTGGCCCTGAGAAATAACTATACCCGATAAGGGATGGATATTTTCCTCAACTCAAATCTTGCGGATGTAAGCACGTATGAAATGACCCGGAAAAAATCTACTTAGCCCCGATTCACGGTAGACTCGTGAGAAAGAAACCAAAGTCACCCAAAGACTGCCTTAATATCAAGAGACAGTTGATAGTCAAAAGAATCGACTCTAGGTACACAATAGATGTCCTATCCACGACCTGGCACCGAATGTTATAAAACATTTAGGACTCCATTACGTTGTCACAAATAAAAATTGTCCTACGAGGTATCGTCATAATCTCGTATCTGTGATCGATTAGTCAACCGTTTAACTTATGGCTCGTTGAACCCACCATCAATCGACCGCACAATATAATAGCCGGAGTTATCAACTCACATTGGCGATTACGGACCAAAACAAATATAATATAATTCAGTTCACTTTGTGGCGTTCAATGTTGTCAAGACAATCCACATGAAAAACAAAATATTATATATATAAAACGATGAAGTTATAAATAGTATATGAAAAAGATAATGTATCAAATCCATAATCAAGTACTACAACTCAGGAACATGTTTAATTCCCATGGAATTAACATGCCCTACATGCTTATCATAATTCAACGGTTTGGTGAGAGGATCCGCGATGTTATCATCCGTCGCTATCTTATCAATCACTATCTCTTCTTGCTCCACGTAATCATGGATCAGGTGAGCCTTCCGAAGTACATGTCTAGATTTGTTGCTAGACTTTGGCTCCTTAGCCTGGAAGATGGCACCTCTATTTTCACAATAGATGGTGATCGGGTCATTCGAACTAGGAACTACCGAAAGCCCTTGTAAGAATTGACGCATCCATATCGCTTCCTTTGCTGCCTCCGAAGTAGCATAGTACTCGGATTCAGTAGTAGAATCTGCTACAACACTCTGTTTGGAACTCTTCCACCTGACCGCAGCACCATTAAGAGTGAAGACGAACCCGAACCGAGATTTTGAATCATCTCGATCCGTTTGGAAGCTAGCATCTCGTAGAATCCGGTTGCGCATAGCTTAGTATCGCCTCCATAAGTCAATACCCAATCCTTAGTCCTCCGTAGGTACTTGAGGATATTTTTGATCGCTATCCAAAGTGTGTTTCACCGGAGTCTTTTGGTACCGACTCGTCATACTCAATGCATATGCCACGTCTGGACGTGTGCATATCATGGCATACATGATCGATCCTATTGCAGATGCATAAGGAACACGACTCATGCGCTCAATCCCTTCAGGCGTCGTGGGTGACTGAGACTTGCTCAACTGCATCCCAGTCGTCATATGAAGGCTCCCCTTCTTGGAGTTGGTCATGCTGAACCTCTCAAGAACCTTATCCAAATAAGACTCCTGACTAAGTGATAACGTCCGTCGTGATCTATCTCGGTAGATACGGATTCCCAAAATACGCTGTGCCTCACCTAGATCTTTCATCTGGAAATGGTTCTTCAACCATTCTTTAACCGAAGATAGGAGAGGAATGTCATTCCCAATCAAGAGTATGTCATCGACATACAATATCAAGAATACAATCTTGCTCCCACTCGACTTGATATATAAGCATGGTTCTTCGACCGATCGAATGAATCCATACTCTTTTATCACTTGGTCGAAACGATGATTCCAACTCTGAGAAGCTTGCGTAAGTCCATAAATGGAACGCTTAAGCTTGCATACTTTCTTAGGATGTTCAGGATCTATGAAACCTTCGGGTTGCACCATGTACAACTCTTCCTCCAAATAACCGTTTAAGAAGGCGGTTTTCACATCTATTTGCCAAATCTCATAATCATGAAATGCGGCAATCGCTAAGATTATCCGAATGGAACGTAGCATGACTACAGGTGCAAAAATTTCATCATAATGCAGTCCTTGCACTTGAGTGAAACCTTTTGCCACAAGTCGTGCCTTATAGATATCCGGTTGCGCGTCTACAGAACGCTTTATTTTGTAAAGCCATTTGCACTGTAGAGGTTTTACCTTTTTAGGTAAATCAACTAGATCCCATATGTTATTCTCATACATGGAGTCCATCTCGGATTGCATGGCTGCAAGCCATAACTTTGAGTCGGAACAGGCCATAGCACCTTTAGAGGTTGCGGGTTCATTACTTTCTAGAAGTAAAACTTCATTCTCCTCGACCATACCAATGTATCTGTCCGGAGGATGAGAGTCTCTACCCGACCTCCTAGGTTCCTCAGGAATATTAACCGTATCATCAGTTGGAGGTACAGCTTCCTCCGTCCGTTCCTCGGTTGTTGGTTCTGGAATCTCCGACAGCTCGAAGGTTCTATTACTCGACTTGTTCTCGAGAAATTCTTTCTCTAAGAACGTCGCACTGGCCGCAACAAAAACTCGATGTTCGGTAGGCGAATAGAAGTAATGACCAAATGTTCCTTTTGGATAACCTATAAAGTATGTCTTGACCGATCGCGGGCCGAGCTTATCCTCGTGTCTCCACTTGACATAAGCCTCGCAGCCCCAAACCCGAATAAATGACAAGTTGGGTACTGTTCCCTTCCACATTTCATATGGAGTCTTGTCGACAGCTTTAGACGGTCTTCGGTTAAGTATAAGAGCAAAATTTTTCTCCATCTTTTTCGGCAAAAGGCAATAAAAAAAACTTTCCTAATTTTTTTTTTTTTCTTTTTTTCGGTTTACCAAAACCAGAAAATTAAAAAATTTTTTTTTTTTCGGTAAACCCTAAAAACGGCCTCTCCTTTTTTTCTTTCCTTTTGCGGCAAAATGCCCTAAAACTAGATCTGATGACTAAATTGTTTACCTTTGCTATTAGAACATGATTAGCATATGAAATAATGAACATGATCAATTTATATGCCAAAAACTATATAGCAAAAACAATCTTTTTATCATAAACATGATGATTCCATTCAATTTTAACTTAATCTGCATTAAATTAAAACAACCAATTCTTCATATGATAATTTTAACTGATTATAAACTATAATATGAAAAAATAGAATGGAAAAAATATCATCAAACTAGAAAGAAAAAACGGCACAAAAACGGCACACAGAAAAAAAATTCCGAATCATAAAATTCGAAACCCTAATTTTTCGAAAAACAGGTTAAAGTTTACATACAATTTATATGAAAATCATCAAGATTAAAATCATAGCCTAGTGCTCTGATACCACTTGTGGGAAATAATCTGTATACTTCCCTTGATTTAGAAGGATTATAACGATTTAACAATGATGATTAAAGGTCATAAACAAAATACATAAACAAAGTATAGGGATTCAGAATTAACCTTCGGTCCTAACAAATATGGCCTAAGAACAATATCAAAATTGATATTCACCTATTAGTTGCACCCAAGACGATATGAGATATGCCCTTTGATTATGCTAGAATCGATCTAAAATTTTCTGTAAAATTTAGTTGTTTTGTGTTCTTGTGATGAGAGAGAGGAGGCAAGGTCAAGAAAAAGCATTAGGGTAGAAATAATTCTCCCCTTTTCTCTTATATAGACCGAATTACCAATTCAATTAGGAAATATATTATTCTCCTAATTTTCGGCCAATAATGACCGAAATAATGAATAAAAATTTCCTTATTTTTGGTCTTTCCAAAAATATATAAAGTGGGTTAAATTGTCATCTAGTGAGGATCGAACCGATGACCTCTTGGCTTGTGTACCCTCATTATTACCTCTATGACACATTCAACTTGTTGATATTAAATACAACTGAGTATATTTAATTACGAATTAACAGATTAATTCGTCCAAGCTAACATTATATACATTTAATTAAATATAACTTATTATATTTAATTTACGAATTGACAGTTAATTCGTCTCAACTAATATTATTTAATTTTCATTAAATAATTATCTCATCAACACATTGACTAACTTTTTAGTCATATTGGGCATCAATGTAATTATATTTCTATAACCACATTTCTCAAACACATCCTATAGGTGTGACCTTTAGGGACCAGTTGATCACCGCCATCTGTATGATAATAACGTCAAACTTTCTAGCAAGCCAACCGTTATTAGGTAAACGTTAATCAACTGATTAAATATACGAAGTATACCCTTGTGAACCTGTAAGAGATTTACAAATGTTATCACACTAATTTGTGGAGGACACCAGCTCCAACAAACATATCCTCCTTTCTTTTTCTTTTCTACCAACTCCATACGAATTAGAACGAACCAACTTACATCAATGGAAAATATACCACAAAAACACACTAAACTAGCTTGACAGGAAGGCTTAATTTGGGTGTAGTTAATGGGTCAAAAGGTTAAGTTTGGCTAATGTGGAGCTAAATGTGTGAAAATGAAAGAAATGAAAAAATTACAAGCACCACCCTGCATGTGACAGCGACCACAAACCCAAATGTACGCAAGCAAAAAGCAACCAAATTTCATGAAAGTGCAAAATGATGAACATGTTATGCAAGGAGTATACTACTCTCAACTCCTACATGAACTGGTCATGAATGACACCAGTTATACGGCTCTAATAACTTAGAAATTTTAAAGTAGTTTGCCAATTTTTCGGGTCAAGTCTATATGTTCAGATGTATTTTTAACATTAACTCGTAGACAATGCGTATGACAAAGCTAATAAACTGCCAATCTAATGCAAGGCTTCAGTGAAATGACAAGTACAGACGAGGAAGAAAATCCAGAGGAACCTTGGTTTCAAGCAATTCAAAACTTCAAGCTCAATGGTACATATCCACAAGATATGGATAAGAGGGGACAACGTGCCATACGCCTACTAGTCTCTCAATACCTCCTTATGCAGGGAGATCTGTACAAAAGAACGCCTCTTGGCGTAGTCTTGCGTTGCCTTGATCATTCACAAGTACAAAAAGTGATGGGAGAAGTTCACGATGGAGAATGTGGTCCTCACATGAGTGGACCAATGATGGCAAAGAAAATGACACGTCTAGGATATTACTGGACCACGATGGAGTCAGATTGTATCAAGTATGTCAGACATTGCCATAATTGCCAAATCTTCGGGAATGTGCAACATGTTCCCCCTTCACTACTCTACACCATGACCTCTCCTTGGCCATTTTCTGCTTGGGGAATCGACATCATCGGGAAGATCACCCCAGTCGGAACAGGAGGCCACTGTTTCATTTTGGTGGCTATCGACTATTTCACCAAATGGGTCGAAGCGGCTTCTTACACTAGTCTCACGGCAAAAAACGTGGCAAAGTTCATAGAAACCAATATCATTTGTCGATATGGTTGCCCACAGGAGATCATCAGTGACAATGGATCACATTTCCAGGCTGAGACTGAGCAATTGCTGGCCAAATATAAGATCAAGCATCACCATTCCTCGCCTTACAGACTTCAAATTAATGGCACTGTAGAGGCAGCTAATAAGAATGTCGTCACAATCCTCAAGAAAATGATCGACAATTATCGCGATTAGCCCAGTAAGATATCGCTCGCATTATGGGGGTATCGCACATCAGTTAGGACGCCCACTAGAGCTACTCCTTTCTATTTGACTTATGGCATGGAAGTTGTACAACCAGTTGAACTAGAAATCCCGTCCTTACGCATTTTGCTCGAAAGTCAAATCCCAGAAGCTGATTGGAAGAGAGATAGATATGAGGAACTCATCCTCATGGACGAACGAAACAGGTTAAGCCTAGAAACATCAAAGACAGAGACTTGGTACTCAGATCAGTCAGAGCTCTCCTACCGGTCGATCCACAAGGAAAGTTTAAACCCAACTGGGCCGGACCATTCTTAGTCAAGTCCATACTCTCGGGGGGTGAGGTTAGGATCACAGACCTAGATGGGAATGAATTTACTAATCCAACTAACCTCGGCCAGCTGAAACGATATTATGCTTAGCGTAGGACAAGACACGCGCCTCGCGCAGCATGATACGGTCGTTCTGTACCAAAAATAAAATACCTAAGTACTACTAACAGAAGTCAGCGGTAAGTAGGGTCGATCTCCACAGGGAGACGGTGTACTATCTACTTGTCTATCCTATCTATCTAATGTCACTATTGGGGGTTTTGATTATTTATATTAAACTAAAGAGACTAAGCAAGAGGGAAAGGAAAGTAAGAAATTAACAATAAGAGAAGGGAATATGCTAGGAGTCGGTCCACCGTGGCAGCTATACTATCGGGTATACTGAGACGATTAAACTGTTGATAAGAAGAGCTATGGTCGTCACCTTTCGGTCCTTAAACCGCCCTAGAGCGTAAATAGCTTAGCTTTCGCCCTCACTACAATACCCTATTGTAATTGAGCAAGCCTTCCCTCCCAATCTTTCGATCCAGGTCGGGGTTAACTACTTTTATAAATTGGTCTCCTGCATGCATACATTCAACCTAATAACAATTAAATTGCCTAATACAATTCTTATCGCCAGACTAATCTATTCAAGTCAATTATAACATGTTGCTACCACGGCTTCCCTAATCCTAACATACTAAGGGGATTTGGCTAGACATGGAAATAAGGAAAACTAGAGTAAAAGAAATAAGAACAATAAACATTAAATTAAAGAGAGAAGGGAAGAAAGAATTACTAAATTAAAAGATCCGGAAATGAAGAACAAAAGTAACAGTAGCCAAAGTAACGTAATAGAAGTGTCAGATAAAGAGGAGAGGAAAAAGAGAGAGAAATGAGAGAGAGTTTACAATGATTTCCTACTCCTATTTATAAGAAAAATAGGATTTATTAAACCTAATTGACGGAAATAAGCTAAAAAGCCCAACCCATCAGCGAAACCACTCGATCGAGTGATTTAGAACCACTCGATCGAGTAACTAAAGCTTAAACCACTCGATCGAGTAGAAAAACTACTCGATCGAGTAAGCCAGAAATTGAATCTACTCGATCGAGTAGAAAAAGGACTCGATCGAGCAAAATTCTACTCGATCGAGTACTTTCCAGAAACAGTTTCCTGCTTCGCGCACTGAACTTCAAACGGCTGCCATTTCTTTGTTACTTGGTCAAACAGGGTGATTCCGGTGGCATTGGAAAGCTAAAAGGACAAAATTTCATCTCCAATTGGAATCGTCTGAATATCTGTTGTAGAAATCAAGATATAGCTCTTCAAAATAGGCACTATCAATTTGAAGTTCTTCCTTTGCTCGCCTAGCTATCTTTCTTCTTTGCGCATATCAAAATAGCTACATTCCCGCTCCAAATTCACTCTTCCTCCAAATGCATGATAAATGGACGGTAAAAGGCTTGATTTCACTACTTTCAGGTTCATTCCTACAATTAAGACAAAACAAACCAAAGTAGCATATTCGGGGCATTTCGTAGCATAAAACCACGATAAAAGCATAGAAATACGTGCATAAAATAGGCTAAAAAGACTATATTAAATGCACGTATCAAATCTGCCCAAACCAAACCTTTACTCGTCCCCGAGTAAACTAAAATGCAACTAATGGAACGGAAAAAGGTAATTCAGAGCTAACTACAAATGCCCACTTAAGCCAGTTTAATGCAAGCAAACTAACACTTATAGCAAATAGTCAAATGCAAACGAGTTATAGGATGTTTATGAAAGTAGCTGAACCGTCGACCTTGCAAGACCTTTAACAATGAACTCTCACGGATCACTCTTCTCTCATGAAGCAAAGGGTGAACATATATATGTAATAGAGAAAGAAAAATAGTCGCTCACCTAGACTACGACCCACATAAACATGCATGCAACTAATATGATAGACAATTCTAACTACCGTACACACATTCCAACCGAACAAGGTCCTGTCACAGCCAAGGGCTTACAAAAATATGGTAAAGTGAGGCAATGGGTAAGAAAAGGCAAAACATTTTATGGAACTGTGGAGGTATAGGCGGCCAAGCTAGTACCTAAACAAAACCATGTGACAACATCCATTTCCAACTCAATTATGAATAAATACATGCCCTTCATTTGGCACAAAACTCACCAAACCGAACTAGAAACACTCCTCAAATGATATAAATAAAACATAGGAGCAGAAACCGTGAACAACCAAACAACATCTTTTTTTTGGAATCGTTTTTTTTTTTTCATTCTTTTTTTTTTTCATTCTTTTTTTTTCTTCTTTCTTTCCTTTTCACGTTTTTTTTTCAACTCTTTTTTTTTTCTATTTTCCTACTTTTCTTCATAAATACCAACTCCAAAACAATAGATATAAGCCAAACTTGATACAATAGACAATATACCGCAAAAACAATCTAAACTAGCTTGACAAGGCAGGCTATATTTGGAATGTAGTTAAGGGTCAACAGGCAAATTTGGCTAATGTGGAGTTAAATGGGTAAAAATGAAAGAAAGGGAAATTGTAAGCACCTCCCTGCATGTGACACCAACCACTAACCCGAATGTATGTAGGCAAAAAGCAATTGAATTTCATATATGTGCAAATTGATGAACATGCTATGCAAGGAGTAACTACTCACATTCCTACATGAAACTGGTCACAAATGACACCAGTTTATAAGGCTCTAAATCTTAGAAATTATAAGTAGGTTGCCAAAATCTCAGGTCAAGTCTATATGTTCAACTAAATTTTAACATAAACTCGTAGATATGCAATAAGACAAAGCTAATAAGATAATTAATTCAATGCAAGGCTTAAGCAAAAAGACAAATATAGTGCAATTTCATCATTGAAATTCACCGTTCCGACTCAACCTATATGCTAAAATAAACGTGAAATTTTTTGAATTTTTCAATTTTTTATGGAATTAACAACAATGCAAACATAAATTAAACATGATAACAGAAATGCAATAAAAACAAGATGCAGACACAGATATGGATGCAAAATCTCCCCAAACCAAACTGTACAATGCCCCCATTGTACCAAAACATGGAAAGGAAATGCAAACTGAAAGAGAAAGAGAGTGAATGCGGAAAACTTACAAGATACGCGAATAAGGGGACCTCCCCAAACCAGCCAGCAACGTGGGAGGTCACTAATAGCTCCGAAACATCGTCACAAGAAGCTAATCCAAGCAATGGGCGTCCAAAACAGTTCGATCGAGAGGAATTGTGGTCGATCGAGTGGAATGGTGGTCGATCGAGTAAATTTTTTTTCTTTTTTTTTTTTTTTTTTTTGAAAAAAAATACTCGATCGAGTAACTCGTCTTTCTGCAGCTTAAGGATCGAGTAGAATTCCTGCAAAGACGCAATAAAAACACGCATACTGAAAAAGTCTATGGTATAAAAACCATTTATTACAACCAAAATTAAATAGAAAAATAAAATAAATCTCCGGGTTGCCTCCCGGGTAGCGCTAGCTTCAGTAAGGTCCCAGCTCGACCTTCTTTTCTTCAAGCTTCTCTAATTAGTCACAATCAAAACAGCTCAAAGCGCGCATCATTAAATCATAAATCTGCGCATGTGCTACACAAAAGCATATAAGTAGCACCATAGTGGAATAGCAGAATAGGAAATTGAAATATAAAGCCGTTTAAGTAGAACAAATTTCCTATGGGCGCTCCTAAATTTATCCACAAAATATAGGAGCGCGGGAGCAATAGACGATGAAGTGGGGCTCCATTTCAGATTAACAAATTTATAATGATAAGGACGGTGAAAAATCGTTAAATCGTACGACCTACTAGGAAGGGGTAAAGCATTAGAATGCAAAGCATAAGTCAAACGAGGCAATTTACTATTTAAACAAACAATAATTAAATTATCGTTCACTACCTCAGGTTGATCGCTCTCAAAGACGGCATCATAGATAAAAGAATTTATTACCTCATCCGCGCTAGGAGTAATTACCGACTCAGCCTCCTTGTCACCCTCCTCAGTAGATTTCATCCCGTAAATCGCAGCCTCGAGTGCATCTAACTCGGCTTTGAAATAGGGGGATTCACCGTAACCGTTATCATCGTCAAAATCGTCATCTAAATCAAACCCAAATGACGAATCAAAGCTCCCAATGGCCAGACTACTCGATCGAGTAGAATTGTCAGTCGATCGAGCAGTTTCCTCCTGATTTCCACTTGATCGAGTGGAAATATCACTCGATCGAGCACTTTCTCCTGGCAAGTCACTCGATCAACCAATATTAGTCACTCGATCGAGTGATTCCTCCTGAACAGGGCTGAAATCTTCGCGTGAGGCATTGAAATATGATAGAAACTCGTCATCCGAGTCATAGAGGTCGTCCTCAGCATTGGGTAATACGGTTTCCTCAGGGGAAAAACCGCTCTCAGCAAGGTATACCTCTTCTTCTTGCATCTCAGCTACTAACTGAGCAATATCAGTTTCGAGCTTAAGGAATCGAGCGTCCATATTTTTATTGCTCTCTTGCATTTGTGAAAAAAGCGTTACCATTGAATATGTCAGCTCCGCGATCTCTTCTATCTCCATCTCAGCTGTTAACTGAGCAACTACAGACTCGAGCTTATCAACTCGCGAGAAGTATTGTCTATCATATTCTTGCCTCACCTGCATTTGAGATGCAAGTGTCTCCACTAAAGATTTCAGCTCCGCAATTTCTTCTTCTTGTATATCAGAAGGATCTTGTTGCGGTGGCCATTGATAGGGTGGTTGTGGCGGCACAACTACAGCTGCTTGACTAGCTCGACTGCGCTGCTTGAACGCGTAAACTTCATCATTATCTGCCAAACAAAAAACTGCATCGTGCCCAGCAGCACCACATCTCCCGCAGTAAATAACCTGCTGTGCCATATAATGGGACATTGGTGATGGGTCAAAGGTACTCAAGCCTTCCCTTTGACGATCTTTCACCTAGAACTGTCTAGGTAGTACCTGTAAGGCCTATCAAAACAGCACTAAATAAAAGATTAGAACGGCCTCAAAGGAAAAAAAAAAAAATCCCCCTGAGGCTAAAAACAGATAAAATTAAACAAATAAATAAATAGATTGCCTCCCCAGCAACGGCGCCAAAATTTGATACGGTCGTTCTGTACCAAAAATAAAATACCTAAGTACTACTAACAGAAGTCAGCGGTAAGTAGGGTCGATCTCCACAGGGAGACGGTGTACTATCTACTTGTCTATCCTATCTGTCTAATGTCACTATTGGGGGTTTTGATTATTTATATTAAACTAAAGAGACTAAGCAAGAGGGAAAGGAAAGCAAGAAATTAACAATAAGAGAAGGGAATATGCTAGGAGTCGGTCCACCGTGGCAGCTATACTATCGGGTATACTGAGACGATTAAACTGTTGATAAGAAGAGCTATGGTCGTCACCTTTCGGTCCTTAAACCGCCCTAGAGCGTAAATAGCTTAGCTTTCGCCCTCACTACAATACCCTATTGTAATTGAGCAAGCCTTCCCTTCCAATCTTTCAATCCAGGTCGGGGTTAACTACTTTTATAAATTGGTCTCCTGCATGCATACATTCAACCTAATAACAATTAAATTGCCTAATACAATTCTTATCGCCAGACTAATCTATTCAAGTCAATTATAACATGTTGCTACCACGGCTTCCCTAATCCTAACATACTAAGGGGATTTGGCTAGACATGGAAATAAGGAAAACTAGAGTAAAAGAAATAAGAACAATAAACATTAAATTAAAGAGAGAAGGGAAGAAAGAATTACTAAATTAAAAGATCCGGAAATGAAGAACAAAAGTAACAGTAGCCAAAGTAACGTAATAGAAGTGTCAGATAAAGAGGAGAGGAAAAAGAGAGAGAAATGAGAGAGAGTTTACAATGATTTCCTACTCCTATTTATAAGAAAAATAGGATTTATTAAACCTAATTGACGGAAATAAGCTAAAAAGCCCAACCCATCAGCGAAACCACTCGATCGAGTGATTTAGAACCACTCGATCGAGTAACTAAAGCTTAAACCACTCGATCGAGTAGAAAAACTACTCGATCGAGTAAGCCATAAATTGAATCTACTCGATCGAGTAGAAAAAGGACTCGATCGAGCAAAATTCTACTCGATCGAGTACTTTCCAGAAACAGTTTCCTGCTTTGCGCACTGAACTTCAAACGGCTGCCATTTCTTCGTTACTTGGTCAAACAGGGTGATTCCGATGGCATTGGAAAGCTAAAAGGACAATCTTTCATCTCCAATTGGAATCACCTGAATATCGGTTGTAGAACTCGAGATATAGCTCTTCAAAATAGGCACTAGAAATTTGAAGTTCTTCCTTTGCTCGCCTAGCTATCTTTCTTCTTTGCGCATCTCAAAATAGCTACATTCCCGCTCCAAATTCATTCTTCCTCCAAATGCATGATAAACGGACGGTAAAAGGCTTGATTTCACTACTTTCAGGTTCATTCCTACAATTAAGACAAAACAAACCAAAGTAGCATATTCGGGGCATTTCGTAGCATAAAACCACGATAAAAGCATAGAAATACGTGCATAAAATAGGCTAAAAAGACTATATAAAATGCACGTATCACAGCACCTACGTGCCGCTCATGCGACACGAAATAAAAATGGCCCTTGGCCCGCTGAAATAAAGCTTATGTCACCTTGCTCTTGCATTTTGACAATTCGTCATCCTCATATCGTCAAAAATTGAGTTGTATTTTAGGAGTAAGTAAAGCTCATGCTTATTTTCTAGTTCACTACAAGCTCTTGCTTAGAACAATTATTCTTTTACATTTACTCGAACTACGCGCAAGGGTTTGATTTCATTTTTTAAATGAATACGTAGGCAATCTTTCATAGGATACAACCCATTATAAAAAATGTAAATAGAAGGACATTTGCATTTGCATTTGAAATTCGACAAGAATAATAAAAAGAAAATACAATAGTTTCATAACTAATTAATCTTTTATTCATAAGTAAGAATAATATGCCACATAATACAAAATCCTAAAAACAAATGCTAGGCTAGGATTCTTAAAACCCCTATATTATAATAAATAATACTACGACTTAGGCTACTCTTCCATCTTTCATTTGCCTTTGTCATTTTTATCATACTTCTTGTCTCGACCACGAGCCGGGCGCTCTTGTGCTATCTCTGACCTAATCAGCAAAGGTCTCTCTCGCGGTCTAGCCTTACCATTTCGATCCACCACCATCTCTACGGCAGGAGCGGTCTTCGGTTTCTTCGACGAATGAATGACTCGGAATCCAGCCTCTTTCTCCCCCTCAGTCAAATACTTCTGGTTCTCTTTTACCACCTCACGAATCTTGTAGTCGACGGGCTCGCGCTTCCTCAATTTCCCACTCTCCTCGGAAGTATCAGCCTTCCTCCATTGCAAGTACGAGTCTGACACCCATAAAGAGCCAGCAGGAGAGGGTATGAACCACATGTTCCTCTGAGCCCACTTGAGGGCCCACTCTCGACGAACCTCTGTAGTATGTGCCAATGCAGTCTGAGGGAACAGTGTCAAGCTTAGGGATCTTCTGCTTAAGGCCCACTTGCCTCATCAATCTCTCCGGGAAGATGCATATCATGAATTCCAAGCCGGGAATGCGAACTAACCGAGTAGGATCTAAGGATGACACTCTAGTGACTGACTTGAGATGCCACCATGGCACAATCCATTGAATCAAAGGACCTCCTTCATTCTTCAATTTGTTATCCCAATAGTTGCAAACCCGAGTGAAGTCCACCATGAAGAGCCTAATTCTCATCGCAATTGACCGAGCATGGTATCCTCACACATTAACTGGGGGCTCAATCAACCGCAGACGCTCCATAACCCAAACCTACAAAGAAGACGGGAATTAATGCCCAAAATCGGAAAAAAAACAACAAAAAAAAACGGTTGGCACTGTACAAAAAGAGAAAGCGGGTTCTTACCTGCAAAATAATAAGACTTCCCAAATAAGGAAGCTCGCGGTAGACCTGGCAAAACGGGTCAACGGGTCTGGTTCGGGTCGGGCCGGGTCAGTTTGGGTCTCTCATTGATTTCTGGTTAACTCGGGTCGTGACGGGTCATTTCGGGTTTCGGGTCTGTTTCGGGTCAAGCGGGTCGGGTTGTTTCGGGTTGGGTCATTTTCGGGTCAATGAATAAGAAAGAAAAAAGTCATTTCAAGTCTTTTCTTTTCAATTAGAGTTATATTTTGTCGGGTCATTTTCGGGTTTAGTGGTTTCAGATCGGGTTATTTTCGGGTCGAGTCATTACGGGCCAAGAAAGCTCGGGTCATGTTCGGGTTGGGTTGGGTCAATTCGGGTTTTCAGGTCACATTCAGGTGATGTAGTTCAGGTCTCGGGCCAGTCTTTTCAGGTCGGGTCAATCGGGTCGGGTTGCTTTTGTCAGGTCTAGCTCGCGGTTGGCTTTTCTGTTGTCTAACCCCAGTATGATCTCTCATAGGCAAAGACACGCTGGGCTCTTACGCAGCTCCATCTGTTCCACCAAGCTCAAGTAACGAGGATCCCCTCTCATCTCCTTATCAACATCCCCTTGGAGGACATAACTATGCAGTAGGCAAAACCCGAACGCCCTACGCCTCGCCACATAAGAGATAGAAGGGTCTTCCCTGTTTATGAATCGGTCAATAAAGTCAGACATATAGACTCCTTTCAAGGTCACAAGACGATCAACCTCAGCCTTAGTCAGTCCCAACAAATCTCTAAATTTACCTTTATACCCTTGAGAGCTAGAGGGTATGGCAGGAGCATTTTCTGGATCCCATCCACCAATTGTCGTAATTTCCTAAGGGAAAGGACAGATATCGCCTCCAGGGAAGGCAAACACATGGAAATTAGGATCCCAATATTCAAGACAAGCATCCAAGAAAAGTTTCATAACCTTCACCAATTTGAGACTCAAGACTGATCCCAAATTAAAAGCACAAATGTCATGCTTCTCAACGTTTGTAAACTCATTTGTCCACTCCTTGAGATGGTTTTCAAAGGCATCCATAATTTTTTGAATTTTTTTATGAAAATGGGAGAGCTTTTGTGAAATAGACAAAAGGTAGACGGAGGAATTATGTGAATAAAAGCTTCCCCGACGTCTCTATTTATACTAAAAGTTGTTTCCTAGTTTCCTTCAGAACTGACCAACCGGGGAAGGGTCGCAGCTGTTGCTGCGCCTCTTCCCCAGAAGGATTTCCGTGATTTTCCGCTTTGGATCTTTCCTAATTTATTTTGGCTATAATTTCCTATTCCTATAGGTTATTATTTTGATAATTCCGTCAAATTACCAACTTTTATGTTTCCAAATCATTGTCGGGTTCACTTCTCGAGACGAGATCGACATTTTTCGTCAAACAAGCACACTTACCCTTTTTTTGGGGAATCTATTTCACTCCCTATTTCACATTTCATTTCAAACTTAGACATTTCTTTTTATGTTTTTTTAGGGGGTAGCCCTCCCTACCGTCCGCTCATTTCTGGGCAATTTTCGCAATTTTAGGTCTTTTTTCGCATTTCGCGCTAATTTAAGTCATGTGTATAATATGTGTTTTAGGTGTAATTCTATGTAAATTTCGGCAGAATGACGGCGTAAACGTCATCTACCAAACCTATTCTAAGCTAACCTGCAGGAACAACAGACAACCCAGCAGCAAAGGCACTCAGGCCATCATATATATAACCAAAATGCTATATGTACATCAAACTGGGAACTCTCACCCAAAACAGGTCCAAAATGTACAAATATATATACAAGACAACCAATGACAACAAAAGGGAAACGGCTACTCCTGCTCGTCACCCCGCTCGGCGACCCTCGCCTCGAGAGCAGCAATCTCGACGACCCTGACCTCTAACTCCCTCAAGAGGCGAGCTGTCTCCTCCTGGGACTGCGCCAGCTAACGCTCCAGGTCGCGCTCCCTCTGCAAGTGATAAAGAAATGTCTCATTTCAAACAAAGCACGAGAAATTGCAACAAAATTCAAAATAAATAAAATGAGAGGTTCATACCTGCCGTCCTCGGCCACTTGCAAGTGCCTCGATGGCTGTAGCCCGCAGCCGATTGGCCACCCTCTACAATGCCACATGCTGTGACGGCACCACCTGCATTTCGAGAAACAAAAAGGTTTCAGTAAAGAACAAAATGCATTCTTATGCAACAAAAACAGCAAAAGACAACTGAAGCTAGAGGATTACCCTCCTCACTAAGTGCTGCCACTCCTCCAGGCCAGCGTCCGTCACCTCCTTGCCGAAGTCACAGAGCTCGGAGATCGTCGTCATCCTCGCCGCGTTAGTGTACTCGAAGGTCTCAGGATACGCTGGGGAATCGACGCCTGCCTCTTTCGATCTCCTGCAAGTTCAAATGAATTCTTTATTTGACGATCATTCGTCTGTTTGTCGAATTAATTCAAAAACGAAGGTGAAATACTCACCACGATCGGCCAGTATGCCAATCTCTAGCGAACAAATAGAGAGTACTCCTCATCAGGAAGGAGAAGAGCATCGCCACCAATGTCCGCTAGGTCAGCCTCCCTCTCAGCATCCGAACGCTCCCAAAACATGGTCCGTGGAGGATCGATGGGAACCGTGTAAGCATCACGAGAGCACTGACGAGTCAAACGCTTGCCCAGGTACCACACTGGTCCCATGGACGTGCTCAGCATCAACCGACTCGAGCTCCTAGGTCGAAGAACCTCAGCCATGAAAGGTGGAGCGTCGGGGTAGTCCACCCAAGGTCTGGGCAACCACTAAGACAAGCAAACAAGGGGTCATTCTTATGATCACTTCTAAGAAGTAATCAATAACGATAAAGGAAAAGTGATTGAAGATACTTACGTCACTCAACTTCAGGGCATTCACGCCCCGTCGACAAACATCGTAAGAATAGCACTGGCTCTTCCTACGACACAACACCCAGTCCCTCACGATCGGGTAAGCCTTCGGCTCAGGCTCCGTCCTCTTGGGCGTGAAGCCCGGAAAGTAGGAGTACACCCACGCCTGCAAAATAAGACAATCGATAATGATCTTTCACAATTCGATAAAGATGGAAATAAAAGAAGAAGTAATGATCTTTCATGCATAAAGAAGGTTCATACCTCCAACAGCAGTGTAGGACCGACAGTAGCAGGAAAAGTCCCCTTCTCCATCAGCTCAGGACGAACCATGGCCCTCATTTAGTGAGTGAGGACCGTAAAACTGGGAGTGACCCAGTCCCACCGACCCAGGTCGCTAAAGTCAGAAAGGAAGGGAAGAAGCTTTGTCGACAGCCTCTCCCCCTTGTCTCCGAGGTAAAGCGAAGACAAGAACCACCAGAGCCACAGACGAGCCCTCTACTCCGCAGTACAAGCAGGAGGAGGCACCTTCCTCCCATCCATCGTCACCAACGCCGGGGTCCTACCCGCAAAGTAGTCCCTGATGTAAGTACTCGGCACTAACCCGGGAACCGTGGCAGCACCCTCTACCAGGTTCCAGTCGATCAGCCTCCTGGCCTCAGCCGAGTCCACTCTCATGGCACTCAACGGCCACACCACAACCTCCTCTCCACACGACAGACCAGAAATCATGCCTTAGTCCTCCAGAGTGACCCCGACCTCCCCAAAAGGCATGTGAAAGGTCGAGGTCCTCTCCTAGTACCGATCAAGAAAGGCTCGAATCAGGCAAAGGTTAGCCCGAAGCTTTCTTTCCTTGATCGCCCTCCACGCTTCCACCAAGGCTCCGAAGGCTCCTAGCTCGATGATGGCCCTTTCCTCCTTCGTCAAAGCTCCGTGGGCCTCCATCATCGTCGTGTAGCCGAAAAAGGACCTCATGTTCCTGGCCTCATGTATCCATTCAATGCGAAGCTATCTTTAGCTCAAAGCAAAAGAGAAATGAAACGACAAACGAATAAAGAAAAATGATGAGGAAATGACAAGTTCAAGATTTACCATACTCCTCGCCGTCCTCTAAGACAGGTGGCTCTCTGCTTCCTAAATGAGATGTCGACCATCCCATTTCTCAGCCCACTCAGGTGCCCCCACTAGCTGGCGACCACCTCGTCCAACGTTGGCCCGTCGCGGGACCTCCTCAACCTTCTCTTGTACAACCTCCTCGAACACCTCCTCAAAAGTGAGAGAAGGGTTGAAGTTGGTATCAACATCCATGGGAGTACTCCCCAACATAGAAGCCATGTCACCTGCAAAATTAGAATAAATTAGGCTGCGTCAAATGACAAGAAGCCTCGGTAAGGGTTGTTTTCAGCCTTTCAAGCCTCGAAAATGGCATTTTCTCGCTATCTTTGGCCACTTCTTTCAAAACTTACCGCTCATGTGGTAAATTGGGTCAAGTCAAGTCTAAATTCGAGCCTAGTTATGGGTTTGAGTCGAAATTTCGGCAGCATTTCATTATAATGGCGATTATGCCGTAGAAAAGTGTCCTGAAAAAGTCGTCACAAGTCAAAAACCCGAAATGGTAGGAAGTTTAACTATCACACAAGGATTCCAAAAACCAAATTTCATAAAAAATGGGCAATCCTAAGGCCATTTTGGAAGCGATTTTCGAAACAGCTGAGGAATCATCTCGATTTCACTCAAATGCTCAATACTCAACGAAAATTCAAAAAGAATACATGGTTATGTTCCTAACATTACCAATTATCCATTTCTAATGTCAATTTCACAAGGCAAATCCATTTGGGAGAAAAGCCCCAAATTTTCGAAATAATTGGGTTGAAAACCCTAATTGTTTCGATCAAAACCAAGCAAAATACGGATATTAAAGCAAGGATGAGACACATACCTCTATTAGTCATGATTAATGGAAGGTTTGTTGGAAATCATATTTTACATATCCCATATAATAGTTTAAAGTTTTAGTCATAAAAACTTAAGGATCTTATGCATGCAAAAACAATTACATAAGATTAAAGAAATCGGTTTTTCATACCATATAAAATGGACCGAACTGGGCACAAGTAAGGTCTCCTACCTTCACTTTTTCTTGAGCCATAACATAATGGATGATCCTCCTAAACCACGATCTAAAATAAGATCGTCTCCTCAAGGTTCGTATCAAGGAAATCCTTCTTAATACAAATATTAATTTGATTACTAGAATTAATATTTGTTCCCTTAAAATTACTAATATTATATGTATACTACTTCTAGTATTAAGAGAAATAATATTAGAGATTATATATGAGTTTTTATGATTTTGTTCAACAACAAAAGTAGTGAGATAAATCAATATTCAAGTGAATGCATTGTTAGAATTAATTTAATCTCATTATTTAACATATTCATATATGTGACATTTTAATTTAATCATAAAATTAAAACTAGATCTTATGCATGCAAACTAAAATAGACAAGAGAAGAAATCCTCTTTCTTACTATGGAATTTCGGATTAAAGGGCACAAGTAAGATCTCCTTCTTACATGTTCTTGAGCTTTCCTTATATGGATGAACAAAGATTCAAGCTTAGAATCCCTCTCAAAGATGAATACCCAAGATAACCTCTTAAAAGACTAATATTATTAGAACTAGAATAATATTAATCTTGCTAAAAATTGACCCAAAATATTTATTTTGGTCTCTTGCAATTTCGGTCAAGAGGAAGAAAATTTTTTTGGAGACTTTATCTCTCTAATTTTTCATAAGATATAGAGAGGAAATTATATTTCTTACACTAGAAATTATAATGTAAAATTGTGAATGATTAAGAGAAAAAACCCTTGGCCTTTTTTCTCCTTCAAAACCCGGGCGGGGGAGCAAGTTAAAATAGAAAAACTCACATTGGGGCATAATCACAGTCTTTTCTAATGCAATAAAGTTGTCGTTGGTAAATTTACCAAAGATGAAAAACATTTGTGTATGGGGGGTGGCAAGGGCCAATGCATGACCAAGATACTCTTCACAAAAGCAACTAGGTGTGCATGGCTATATATTAGGTTTAATGATCATGCTTTCCACTTAAAAATAATCAACACAATATTAACCTAATACTCCCTCCATTTCGGCACTTATATAAAATGGAAAGTCCATTTTATATTTGTCATTTGTCAATTGTCACATGTTACTAGTCATGTGAAATTGTCATGTATTTTTAACATATTAAAATCAACGTATTAACAAAAATACGTCATGTACAAAATCGACTTAGTAATTCATAATTACTTGTACCAAAACGGTTTATCAATTATAAATCACAACGTCTTGTATTTAAAATAAATTATTCATTCAGTTCCAATTGTTTCGTAAACAATAATTTTATCTAAGTAATAAAACAAATTGATTACTTAGACCGTATCTTATTTAATCGAATTACAATAAGATGCGTCAATAATACTCACAAAATTGTCCATCAATTTTAAGCAATTTAATTAACCCGTATCGACATACGATCAATTAAATAATCAATTAAGAGTGTTACCCTTTAGGTATGACCTAAGGGGATCAACTGATCACCACCGTCGCACGACAGTAATGTCAAACTCTAGTCAGCCAATCATTACCGATATGTGTGGACCAGTTGACTGTAAAATATTACATCCCACATGTATTCTTAAAATAAGATTTAAATATGTGATCATCATGATCGACAGTTGTGATCGCATTATTGTCGGAGGACACATACTCCAACAATCTCCCACTTGTCCTCGACAAGTGTGCGTCACCAATTCTCTTGTCCTATTACTATCTCCCACTCAATGCAAGGTGTCTTTCGGGTCGTACTTGCAAGTGATCGTATCGAGAGTGGTTTCTTTGATCTGGAAAATAACTGATTGACCGGAATTATCTACCATAGATACCTTCCGAGCGTGGCCACGCATTTCCAGTTCATTACTCCTCGAGTGGCCCTGAGATATTGTTATAACCCTGACAAGGGGTGGACAATTCTTATCGCACTTATTCCCTTCGACTAGCCACAACCATCATAACCCAAAATATGCCCATTTGACCCCATTTACAAAGGTCGTAGTAACATAAATCAAAGTTAATCTGAAACTGTACCACCTTAGGCGAACAGTCTTTAGTCAAAAGAATCGACTCATTAGAATACTATAGTAGCTCTTGCCACAACCAGGCTATATAAATTTGCCAGAACTCTATAAGCGGTCATAAGGCCCGACAAAGTATTCCCAACAGTCTGCCTATGTGATCGACTAGTCATCTCACATGACTCCATGGCACTTGAACTTGCCATCATCGCATCACACTCTAGTCACTTCGAGACGTCACCTCATGTAAGTGACTATGGGCGAATACAATGCTAATCCGTGTTCACTTTAACGGGGTTCAATTGTCTCTACAACTCGTTTGGATGTAACAAAGTATAAGGTGAGTTAATAATAACTCAAACGACGAATGTCGACATCACATTCGGGTAGTCAATACCATATTACAACCTTGTGATGTATGTCGTAAGTGTGTAAACACTAGTCGTTTGCAACATGAGTTTAACATACCATGTGTCCATGTGTTCAAACTCTTGAATTGCATTTTCCTTTGTTTTCATGTTAGTCTCACATAGCATGAACCTTACCAAGTACACATCTAGGTTCCCAACCTAGGTTTGGGTTCTTTATCTTGAAAGAACTTTCTTGTTGTTTATCACATAACCAACGAATTGTAGTGGATGATATAACTTGCATTGGTGTGTTCTACCAACTCGCAATGCACTAGGTATATGTTTTGTAGAGTCTTGCAACAATTGTCAAGATGATTAGCCTAACACTTCTCATAAGTCCTAGCATATTAGAAAATACTAGTTTTGAGTAACTTCTTACTATAACAAGTACCTTTTCAAACTTATTATTTCTCCTTTTAGCTTGAATAGCTTAGGATTTTCATAAATCCTTACGCGTTTTCGAACTTCAATGTGTGCAACTTCTTGTCACATAACAGAGTGTTCTGTCAAACACTAGAATAGCTCATTAGTTATCCTCGAGAATTCATGACGATTCTTCTATGGCTTACCAATGAGTTATCATGCTCTTAAGCATATGATTCATTATTGGACATGTGCATGATTATTCTAATGGCGGAAACATTAGTAATCTTTAATCATGTGATCAACCATTCTTAGGTTCAATGAATGACCATGACTGCTTATGGTAATTCCATTTTCATCGATATGAATAACCTATGTTTCTCGTTGATTTGATGTGTATATCTCAATACTTATCCAACATCCCATGATGTGATTGGATTCATCATAGTCCATTTGCATCCAGAATTGAAAACTCAAATACTTCTTTGTGAAGATAGTACTAGCTCGTCATTCTCAATAAGCAATGAGTTATAAATTTTACAAGATGATTGCTCCCACTAAATTCCATGTCTTCACATGATAATTTCAAACTCCCACTCAATTCCACATGTTTCGTAATTGACTACTCAATTGAAACATTTCAAGAATTGAAATACATTTTGCTTTGCCAAGTTATTAAGATATAACCATATATGTTCCCAGCATATCCTTTCAAAATACCTATTTTGAAAAGGTTTCAGTCTTAAACTTTATGGAAAGAGATTTTAATCTCTAACTCATTCATTTTTATAATGATGCGTAGCAATGTCATTATGTAAATGTGAAATTCCATTTAATACACGTCCTTCTCAAAAAACCCTTTTCTGGAAGGAGGTTTAACCATTTTATTTTCATAATGAGGTTAAGTAATGACACTAGCGTGGTTAACAATTAACTTAGCTTTTGTAGATATCGGCATATCTTCCTTTGCAACTTTTAATCATAAATCTCATTTATATTCAAGGATGCAACTTTGTTTCATTTAGGCTCTTATGTAAATATCTATATTGAAACTCTTGGTCATATGTTGTTCATAAACTAGCCAAATCTCTTGTTAAGACTTTTCTTTAGTCATTTTATTTTAAAACTTTCTTTTGGTCTCCTCGTGTAGTTATCTTGAGAACATATTCTTTTGATTACTTCACTTGGTCTCTTTTGTCATGTAGATCTCATCTATTCGAGACCATAGATCTCATCTATTTATGGATACTATCTATTTAGGTATACAAATCATTCTTTCTTTCGTAGATCTCATTTACTCAAGCATACAAATTATTCTTTGTATTCTTTGTGTCTTCATTTTTCTCCCACTCTATCTTTAGAATAAATACACTAAATCTTCAAAGATAGTTTATGAGACACAAGTGATGATTTTGAAGTAGAGGAAGGACTATCTCATAGATTGACTAATAGATTTTTAAATTTGATGAGTGTACTTGGTAATTGACATTTCTTTAGGAGAGTTCAACAACTCAACATCACTTTACAATTGATCATACACAAGCCTTAAGCTTGTGGACATATAATGAATCCCATCATCATAGTTGTCTATTGGATCACTTTAAGTAGATGATCATATGTTTCTATGTGCAAGCATATAAAGACGAATTTTTAGAACAATGAAATACGATAAAAAGGGATGACTTGGGTTGCAAACCAAGCCACCATAATCCAAAATACAACCATTGTTTAGAAAGGATCAACCATTTCCATGTCGAACACGGAAATCAAAATAGTTCTAAAAATCCGAAACACAACTTAAAATAAGACAATAATAAAAAGCCAAGCTTCATTGGTAGCTACTCCTAGCTCCTTGATGATTTCTCAAGCTTGCTTTTCCATTCCTTTGTCTTTGCTTGGAGGAGGCCCTATTTATAATAAAAAGGGGATACATTATCACAACTTTGTATCAAAATACCATAGTTGAATTAGAAACATAAAAGAAAGGATAGTCATTTACCTACTGGAGTGATTTTTCCAGCTTTGATGTCACCAAGGTACTTGGAACAATTCCTCTTCCAATGTCCAACACCATTACAATAATGGCATTTGTCAAGAGGACCCTTCTTGGTTTTGGAAGTGCTAGCTTCAAAAGTCTTAGCCTTGGTGGACATGGGAGCTTGCCTCTTACCCTTTTTCTCATTCTTCTTGAACTTCCCCTTGCTCTTGGTGCTTATATTAAGCACATCCTTAGGTGGGTTAACATTTAACTTCATGTCTCTTTCGGCTTGCATAAGTAACTTGTGCAACTCTTCAAGAGACACGTCCTTGTCTTGCATGTTAAAATTCACCCGCAATTGAACATATGCCTTGACTTTGGATAAGGAGTGTAGAATCCTATCTACAATGAGCTCTTTGGGGATTTCAACCTTTTGAAGTTTCAATGTCTTGACTAGCTCCAACAATTTGAGCACGTGAGGGCTAAGCTTTTGGCCCTCCTTAAAATCGAGATCAAAGAATGCCGAGGCCGCCTCATATTGGACGATCCTTGGAGCTTGTGAAAACATTGTCACAAGTTTGGAATAGATTTCATAAGCGGTGCCCATTTTAAAGACTCTCCTTTGGAGATCCGCCTCCATCCCAAAAATCAACACATTTTTCATAGCGGCGGATTCTTTGCGGTAAGCCTCATATGCTTCCCTAGTGGCGCCACTCGACCTAACATTAGGTTCGGGTGGAGAGGCCTCGGTGAGGTAATGAAGCTTGTCGTCACCTTGGGCGGCTAATTTGAGTTGGGCATCCCAATCGGAGAAATTTGACCCATTCTTTTCAAGTTTATAACGATCCATGAAGGATCAGAGCCATGAAACATTAGTGAGAGGTGCGGCGTTGGTGTTTGGTGCGGCCATTTGTTATGAGAAATAAAAGTGGTCTACAAAACGAAAATAGAAGGAATAAAACATTTGTCGTTTTCAAAATAATAACACTCGTAAATTTTTAATTTAAACAAGTTTTATTACATTTATTTAGTGACCACTACCCAACTTGATAAATGATTCCAAGACCCAAATTCATATTAACTTAGGCATCGGTAAAGCCGAATACAACCCTTATCAATATAACTCGGTGGATTAACTTTTTAATCGATTCTACTTTTAGAAATCTTGGTCGATAAATTTACATTAATATTTATCTTTAGCCCGAAACACATCCGGCAACCGTCGAGAATACTTTCGTTGAGTTCAATCCAAATTTCGAATAAATGTGTCCATGATCCAAATTTACATCAACTTGGGCATCGGTAAAGCCGAATACAACCCTCATCTTTATAAATTCGGTGGGTAGACATTTATCACCCACTTCCCCTACGCAGCAAGGTTTGTACCCCGGTAAAGCCGAGTGCACTCCCTCACGAAATAGGTTTTCATGGTTTCTACTTTTTGGTAAGGCTAAGTCTCAATTGTTTATTTTAGCGAGAGGTCATGTCAATTTATTACCTATCATGTTTTAAGTGAACTAAAGCGGTGAACTACGATAATTGTAATTGACACGGTCGATAAACTCGATTTAAATGATAATGCATGTTTTAGTTATGGTGATTTAGCGATGCATGCAACATATAAATAAAATGCAAAGCATAAATAAAATCCTAGTATGGCCTTCCTAAAATAGTAAATCTAATAAACTATTACAAATTCCGAAACCAACTCCTTTGATCCCTTGAACTTCGGTCTTGGCACGTATTTCAAGGCAACACTTTCTTTGATGGATCGCCTTCTCGAGTGGCACCGTCTTCAAGGAACTTCGGAATAAATAAATTACATAATAAATTACATAATTTCCTATTATACATTTGTAATTAAAATAAAATAAATCTATTAAATTACAAAACGGTGATACAAAATAACAATAAATTACAACCGAATCAATATTCCCATACATTTCGGGTAATATCAATTAAAACTAAGGTCATACTAAGTAAAATTACATAATTCAAAAATTACATAAAAATTAAAATATGACAATCATAAATAAAATGCAGCATTATAATATGTATGAACATACCAAATTTTATGCTAAATCGCCTTTAAGGATCCAATATCGTATATTAATCGGTTTTTACGGATTTGCGTGATTTAACCTTTTAAAATCACAATAATTACATAAAATCATATTTATGTACAAGTTAATTACTATAACCATCTTAGGACTTCAAATTAGTCTCCACTAACATTTGACAATAATTAACCTAGATTTCTTAATATTGTTCATGAATGGACCTAAAATACAAAATTATGTCATAAACTTCAAATTAAATCATAAAAATTTCAAATAAATTCAAAATTTAAAATTTAAACTCATGAACATTCTGTAAAAATACCATGACAATCATAATGTTCAAAAACTTAGGTTAAAAATTTCGAAAATTTATCGAGAAAAACAATGTTGCGGTTTATCGATTTTAACAATTATCACCATAAAAATATGAGAAAAATTATTTTTATCAACTTTTCATTTTTAGATCTGAAATATATGATAAAATGCAACATCTGACGTTTTTCCTTAGTCATGAAGTATGTTTTAGCATTTTTACTAATTAAAGTCACTACTTATGTGATTTTTCATCAAAAATTCATAAATCATGCATAAAAACTTCATTATAGCCAAATATTTTACACACTTCTTTTAAAATTTCATGTGACAATATACTAAATTTCTATGACCAGATTCGAAATATAACTCATATTAACCTATTTTCCCATTTAAATACGATTTTAAATTGAAAAATCCATATTTTGAGCAAAACAACTCATTTTATTATGAACGTTTACAGGCTATCAGTAGATAATATATGTGAAAACATATCCAAAAACCACTGAAAAAATCAAAGCTTAGCTATTTTTAGTCCAAAAATGACATTTTTATCATAAAAATCACATTTTAATGCCAATATTATATAAAATGAACAATAAAATCCATAAATAAACCAAAATATCCTAAATACATTTTAGGAGCAGAAACTTTAACATGAAAATAAATTTCGTGATATTTCATAAAAAACACAAATTTATAAGTTTTGTTTGTTAATCTTATAACTCGGAAAAACAATAACCAATTCGCATGCAAACAACCTAAGGCTCATGATACCGCTTGTTAGAATTAATTTAATCTCATTATTTAACATATTTATATATGTGACATTTTAATTTAATCATAAAATTAAAACTAGATCTTATGCATGCAAACTAAAATAGACGAGAGAAGAAATCGCCTTTCTTACTATGGAACTTCGGATTAAAGGGCACAAGTAAGATCTCCTTCTTACTTGTTCTTGAGCTTTCCTTATATGGATGAACAAAGATTCAAGCTTAAAATCCCTCCCAAATATGAATACCCAAGATAACCTCTTAAAAGACTAATATTATTAGAACTAGAATAATATTAATCTTGCTAAAAATTGACCCAAAATATTTATTCTGGTCTCTTGCAATTTCGGTCAAGAGGAAGGAAATTTTTTTGGAGATTTTATCTCTCTAATTTTTCATAAGATATAGAGAGGAAATTATATTTCTTACACTAGAAATTATAATGTAAAATTGTGAATGATTAAGAGAAAAAACCCTTGGCCTTTTTTCTCCTTTAAAAACCGGGTATGGGGGGTGGCAAGGGCCAATCCATGACCAAGATACTCTTCACAAAAGCAACTAGGTATGCATGGCTACATATTAGGTTTAATGATCATGCTTTCCACTTAAAAATAATCAACACAATATTTAACCTAATACTCCCTCCATTTCGGCACTTATATTAAATGAAAAGTCCATTTTATAATTATCATTTGTCAATTGTCACATGTTACTAGTCATGTGAAATTGTCATGTATTTTTAACATATTAAAATCAACGTATTAACAAAAATACATCATGTACAAAATCGACTTAGTAATTCATAATTACTTGTACCAAAACGGTTTATCAATTATAAATCACAACGTCTTGTATTTATAATAAATTATTCATTCAGTTTCAAATGTTTCGTAAACAATAATTTTATCTAAGTAATAAAACAATTTGATTACTTAGACCGTATCTTATTTAATCGAATTACAATAAGATGCGTCAATAATACTCATAAAATTGTCCGTCAATTTTAAGCAATTTAATTAACCCGTATCGACATACGATCAATTAAATAATCAATTAAGAGTGTTACCCTTTAGGTATGACCTAAGGGGATCAACTGATCACCACCGTCGCACGACAGTAATGTCAAACTCTAGTCAGCCAATCATTACCGATATGTGTGGACCAGTTGACTGTAAACTATTACATCCCACATGTATTCTTAAAATTAGATTTAAACATGTGATCATCATGATCGACAGTTGTGATGGCATTATTGTCGGAGGACACATATTCCAACATGAATAATATTAGAATAAATTAGTGTAAGATGAAAACACACTACTTAAGTGTGTATAAAGGAGACCACCGGTTTTTATTGGCCATGGGTAGAATGCCCAATGCTTTATCATTTTTCTCTTCTCAAGAGTGTAGATAGGGAAGCCTAAGATTAGTAGGTAATCATGATGTCTTCCACTAAACAAAAGAATTAAGCACAACCAACCTCCTCTCCTTCATTTACACGGTACCCTTAACATTATAAGGGTCCATTTTAACTTTGTCAATTTGTTAATATGTATTGTGTGACATATTGGACATGTTACTAGACATGTCATTTAAATAATGCATTTTTAACAAATTAAAAATTATTATATAAACAAAATAAAACAATACAAAAATTAATTAGTAATTCACAATTACCATTACTTAAAATGGGTCATATAATTATAAATCACAACTACTTGTATTTATAATAAACAATTCATTCTTATTTCAATTGTTTCATAAACAATAAATAAACCTCAAGTAATAAAACAATTTAATTACTTAGAACGAATCTTATTTAATCAAATTACAATAAGATACGTATAATCACTCACAAAAATCATTTGTTCAATTTTAAGGAATTAATTAACTTGTATCGTCATACAATTAATTAATTAATCAATTAAGAATGTTTCCCTAGAGATATGACCTTAAGGGATCAACTGATCACCACCATCACACGACAGTAATGTCAAACTCTTGTGGATTAGTTGACAATAAAATGTTACAATTCCTTGTGTATTCTTAATATGAGTTTTAGACATGTGATCGCATTATTGTCGAGGACATATACTCCAACAATCTCCCACTTGTCCGCGACAAGTGTGCGTCACCAATTCTCTTGTCCTATTACTATCTTCCACTCAATGCAAGGTGTCTTACAGGTCGTACTTGCATTTGATCATATCGAGAGTGGTTTCCTCGATCTGGAGAATAACTGTCTGACCGGAATTCTCTAGCATAGATACCTTCCGAGCGTGGCCACGCATTTCCAGTTCATTACTCCTCGAGTGACCTTGAGATATAAGATAACCCTGACGGGGATGGACAATGCCTTTTGCACTCTTCCCTTTGATTAGCCACAGCTCATCATGACCCAAAATATGCCCATTAGACCCCAGTTGCGAAGGTCGCCAAACATAAATCAAAGTCACTCTGAAACTGTGCCATCTTGGGCGAACAGTCATTAGTCAAAGAATAGACTCATAAGAATACCATAGTAGCTCTCGCCATGACCAGGCTATAAAAATTGCCAGAACTCTATAAGCGGTCATTAGCCCGACAGAGTGTTCCAAACCGTCTGCCTATGTGATCGACTAGTCATCTCATATGACTCTATGGCACTTGAACTTGTCATCAATCGCATCACACTCTAGTCACTTCGAGACGTCACCTCATACAAGTGACTATGGGCGAATACCATGTTAATCCGGGTTCACTTTAAGGGGGTTCAATATTGTCTCTACAACCCGTTTGGATGTAAGAAAGTAATAAAAGAGTTTTTAAGGTAAAAACTCGAACGATAAATGCGATTATCACATATGAATAGTCAATACCTAATCAATACTTCATATTCTATGATCCAATTTAATCTTGAATGTAGTTGTTCATCTCAATCCAATTGAAATGACATGACTTATCATGTTAAGCATATTAGTAGGCCTTGGTTAGTAGGTTTTATCAACTCCTTGCACCTTACTCAACCTCTCTACATACTTGTTTCCCTTTTGTAATGCATACACTTTGCATTACAAAACTTTATGAGTACGTGTCTAGATCCAATCTAGACATAGGCTCTCTTACCTTAGATTAGCTCCCAGTGTTTTCACAGTGTGCGGGACTCTTCCTTCTTGCACATCTCATGATTCCAAGCGTACTCAATTTCCGTTGTAAATATCTCTCATTGTTCTTAATTGCCTAGAACGATTCTAGCAAATCTATTTCTTAAATAACATAGCCACAATGGTTCCTAAACCATCTTCACGTGTTTTGAATATGGTTTTGTCTGAAACCTTTCGCAATCTCAATTGTCATTTGTGTAACATCCTTAGACAAATTAGTCAATTGCATCAAAAACACTTAACTTTACATCCTTAATGCTTCCTCAAGCACTTAAGAATAATCTATATGGCTACTTGGTAACTATTACTAAAATTCGATTTTGAAATAATTCATCATACTTAAAGTATATGAAGTGTTATACATCATAGCTCATTTAATTTATTTGGCAGCGGATGGAATCAATCAAATATGTTCAACTTGATTGAACTAGTCATGAATCTTATCAACATAAGACTTTTTATTTGACCCTAATATCATGTGGATTGATCTCCATAAATCCGGATATTAAGGATGTATTATAATACTCCAAAAGTCTCAAATCATTCTCAACGATCAATATGTCATCCATATATAAGACTAATTAAAATTTCCGTAACTCCCACTAAACTTCATGTATAAACACAACTTCTCAACCTATCGAGAAAATTTTTATAACATGATCAAAATGTTGACTCCAACTCAATGATGTCCTACTTAAGACTATCTCTTAAGTTTCACATTGTCTTAGGATTGTAAGAATCTACAAAACTCATAACATGTATCGAAGACATTCTTTCTTTGAAGAAGTGGGTTTTAGATTCACTTGCTATATATCATCATAATGAAATACAATCGCTAAGAAGATCCAAATAGACTTAAACATTTTAACTAGTGCAAAAACCCTTGCAACCAATCAAGCTTTAAAATCTAATCATTCCATTTGGAATTTGTTTCGGGTTTACATGGCTCTAAGCCTTGTATTGAGTTGTGACTTAAACACTCTCATGTAAGTCATATGTTCATTACTTTCAGGAATTAACTTGAATCAAATAATTTCTTTGTAAGTTGCAAGCTCTTTACTTTCTAAAAGTAACACGAATTCATCATCTTTAAGAAGTGATGTGTTCAGCCTCCTAGGTTTCGAAGAAACAACATCATGTAGCCAAGAAAGACCAGTTTCTCGCGACATACAATGTGTCACATCATGTAGCCAAGAAAGACAAGTTTCTCGCGACATACAATTTATGACACAATTCTTTTGTGGCTCTTGAATATTTTCTCCCACTCTGTCTTCTAGAATTAAACTTGTATTCTAGAAAGACAGCTTCACGAGCCACAATCCCGTTGTACTTGTGATTATTGTAAGAAAAATGAGCATTTGTTTCTTGTGAAAACTTACAAGCACGAGACCCTACCATTTCATATCTCATATGAATCGTTTAGATTTAGTGGAAAAATTATTTTAAACAAAATGATAAAATCCTCAAAAATAAGATCAAGTAACTCAAAGTAACTTGATTAAATTTCAAACCAATTTGAATAAGGTTTGATATTTTCATTTAATCACATCTTATCCCATAATGCGTGCTAAGAGAGATTAACTTGTGATACTATGTCACATTTCCTTTGGCTTATATCAAAGTCTTCACTTAGATAATCCCATCACGACTAAATCGTGATTCCTGGAACTCTTTGAACTTCTTCAAAGACTTTTCATTTTACCTTACTAAGTGAACACATTAGTGTCAACTTAAATCGTTGGTAAAAGAAAATGATCAACCTATTCTGGATCAATGATTTACATCCTCGATTTCCTTTTCAACCAAAAGGCACGAGGCATCTTGCTTTGAATACAAGATACGCATATACCATAAGATAACAATCTAATGGTTCCAAGAGTACTCGATAACTCTTTGTGTTCATCGTTCCAGAATTTAAGGTTTAATCTTGGGTTACCAATTTGAGTTTTGCATCATCTACATGATATATCATTCTAGTTTGGTTTAGAATATAATCACCTTGATAATGGGCTAGCCATACATCAAATCGTGGTGTATAGGGTCACAAAAGTGAAAGCCCTTTGGAATCTAAACAAGATTATATTCTTATTTAGATTTTATGCACTTAATAGTCATAATTAAGGTACAACTATAAACCCAAAACTAGATTGAGTACATAATGACTCTATCTCTCGACATCATTTGTTGCTAGTTGTCATATTCTAATCATCCTATGCATCAAATACAATGATGAAAACCACCATCGGTTTCTAATAATGACGAAGTAGTACTAGCAAAACTTATGTCAATCAAATAAACATTTAGAGAAGAAGGTCTCATTAGATGTCCCACAACTAATTTACTTATTCTTTCAATAATTTGGGGTAGTTTCCTTTCAGTGTCTAACACTTCCAAAATGGAAACTTTATTGGTCAGGATTGATAGGTTTAGTATCGTTATTCTCAATAACTTCACTTTTATCATTACCTTGTATCAATTCCATTCTAATTTTACTTCTTTGAACCTCGTCCTTTTCTTAACGGTTAAGAGAATGCTCCCACTCATTTCAATGAGTCTTTGCTTAGAGAAGCAAAATTGAATTTCATGAAGACTACTCTTCAATTCATTCGTTTAGTCTTAAAACTTTCATTGAAGTGGTTGCGGTATTTTGGTCAATTTTGATTTCCAACAAATCTAGTTACCAAAATGATCGATTTAACGTTTCAAAGTACTTAACTCAATTAAGCACATGAGAAATAATCCATTTCAAGTAGATATGTTAGTCAAGAATCAAAAACTCTTTTGATCATGAATAACTTTCATCTTTAATCTTCACAAGAGATCCTTCTAATGGATAACACGAGATTTTAGAAGAAAATTCATATTTGTCTTTAGTTACGATGTTTTAATGGAGATTTGAATTAAAATCGAAATGATATCGTATAATTTGAGGTAAAGAAATAGAACAATATGATAACGGAATAATGAAAACAAAACATGTATCGTTATAATAATATTTGTAAATAATTTAACAAGTAAAGCATTTACATAGTGACCTCTACCCAACTATGATAAATGATCCCGAGATCCAAATTCATATTAACTCGGGCACGGTGAGCCGATTCATCCCTTATTAATATAACTCGGTGGATTAACTCTTTAATCGATTCTACTTTTAGAACTCTCGGTCGATAAAATTACTCTAATATTTATCTTTAGCCCGGAACACATGCGACTACGGTCACGAATACTTCTGTTGAGCTCAATCCAAATTTCGATGTAATAATATTTTACTACCCCACTTCGCCAACGTAACAAGGTTTATATTACGGTGAAGCCGGCTTAACTCCCTTATGAAATTGGTACTTCATGGGTTCTACTATTTGGTAAGGCTATTTCTCAATTATTAATTTAGTGAGAGGTCATGTCAATTTATTATCTATCACGCTTTAAGTGAACTAAAGCGGTGAACTACGATAATTATAATTGACACGGTCGATGACTCGATTAAATAAAATGCATGTTTAGTTATGGCGATTTAGCGATGCATGCAAACATATAAAGAAAATGCTTAGCATAAATATAAAGTCCTAGCATGGCCTTCCTAAAATAGTAAATCTAATAAACTATTAAAAATTCGGAAACCAACTCCTTTGGTCCCTTGAACTTCGGTCTTGGCACGCATCTCGAGGTAACACCGTCTTCTTGGAAACTCCGGGAAATTACAAATAATAAATAAAAATTATATAATTTCCTATTATACATTTGTAATAAAAATAAATCAATTAAATTACAAAACGGTGATACGAGATCACAATAATTACACAACCGAATCGATATTCCCATGCATTTCGGGTAATATCAATTAAAAACTAAGGTCATACTAGGTAAAATTACATAATTCAAAAATTATATAAAATAAAAATATGACAATCATAAATAAAATGCAGCATTATAATATGTATGAACATGCTTAAATTTTATGCCAAATCGCCTTTTAAGAGCCAATATCGTATATTTTATCGATTTTTATGGATTTGCGTGATTATAAAACTTGTTAAAATCACAAAATGTCTCATAAATTCATATTTATGTTCAAGTTAATTACCCTAACCATCTTAGGACTCAAAACTTAGTCTTCACTAATAATTTGACAATAACTCAACTTGATTTCTTTATATTGTTCATAATGGACCAAAAATTACAAAATTATGCTATAAACTTCAAATTAAATTATAAAAAATTTAAATAATTTCAAAATTTGAAATTTAAACTCATGAACATTCAAGAAAAATACCATGACACTCATAATGTTCAAAACTTAAGTTAAAAATTTCAAAATTTTTTCCAGAAAAACATAGTTGCGGTTTATCGGTTTTAACAACCAAGACCATTAAAATATGAGAAATTTAATTTTAATCAACTTTTCACTTTTAAATCTGAAATGTGGGATAACATACAACATATGACGTTTTTCATTAATCATGAAATATGTTTTAGCATTATAGGCTAATTTAAGTCACTATTTATTGAATTTGTACTCAAAAATTCATAAATCATGCATAAGAAGTTTAATCCATCCAATATTTTTACACGTACTGAGTAAAAATGCATGTGACAACATATAAAATTTTCATGACCAAATTCGAAACATAACTCATATTAACCTAATAAACCCTTTAAACTCGATTTAAACTTATAAAATCCATATTTTATGCAAAATAACTTATTATTTCATGAAATTTAATATGCAGCCAGTAGATTATATATGTGAAACCATATCCAAAAATCAATGAAAAATTCGAAGTTTAGCTATTTTTCGTCCAAAAATGACATTTTTCTCATAAAAATCACATTTTAATGCCAATAATATATAAAATGAACAATAAAAATACATAAATCATCCTATATGACCTAAAATCTATTTAGGACCATAAAATTTTAACATGCAAAAGTATTTCATGATTTATCTTCATAAATCCTAAATAACAAGTTTTATTTGTTAATAAATTAACTCGGAAAAACTAACTCGATTTTGCATCAACAACTGTGTTGCTCTGATACCACTTGTTGGAAATCATATTTTACATATCCCATATAATAGTTTAAAGTTTTATTCATAAAAACTTAAGGATCTTATGCATGCAAAAACAATTACATAAGATTAAAGAAATCGGTTTTTCATACCATATAAAACGGACCGAATTGGGCACAAGTAAGGTCTCCTACCTTCACTTGTTCTTGAGCCATAGCATAATGGATGATCCTCCTAAACCACGATCTAAAATAAGATCGTCTCCTCAAGGTTCGTATCAAGGAAATCCTTCTTAATACAAATATTAATTTGATTACTAGAATTAATATTTGTTCCCTTAAAATTACTAATATTATATGTATACTACTTCTAGTATTAAGAGAAATAATATTAGAGATTTTATATGAGTTTTTATGATTTTGTTCAACAACAAAGGTAGTGAGATAAATCAATATTCAAGTGAATGAATAATATTAGAATAAATTAGTGTAAGATGAAAACACACTACTTAAGTGTGTATAGAGGAAGCCACCGGTTTTTATTGGCCATGGGTAGAATGCCCAATGCTTTAGCATTTTTCTTTTCTCAAGAGTGTAGATAGGGAAGCCTAAGATTAGTAGGTAATCATGATGTCTTCCACTAAACAAAAGAATTAAGCACAACCAACCTCCTCTCCTTCATTTACACGGCACCCTTAACATTATAAGGATCCATTTTAACTTTGTCAATTTGTTAATATGTATTGTGTGACATATTGGACATGTTACTAGACATGTCATTTAAATAATGCATTTTTAACAAATTAAAAATCATTATATAAACAAAGTAAAACAATACAAAAATTAACTAGTAATTCACAATTACCATTACTTAAAATGGGTCATATAATTATAAATCACAACTACTTGTATTTATAATAAACAATTCATTCTTATTTCAATTGTTTCATAAACAATAATTAAACCTCAAGTAATAAAACAATTTAATTACTTAGAACGAATCTTATTTAATCAAATTACAATAAGATACGTATAATCACTCACAAAAATCATTTGTTCAATTTTAAGGAATTAATTAACTTGTATCGTCATAAAATTAATTAATTAATTAATCAATTAAGAATGTTTCTCTAGAGATATGACCTTAAGGAATCAACTGATCACCACCGTCACACGACAGTAATGTCAAACTCTAGTCAGCCAATCATTACCGATTAATGTGGATCAGTTGACAATAAAATGTTACAATCCCTTGTGTATTATTAATATGAGTTTTAGACATGTGATCGCATTATTGTCGAGGACACATACTCCAACAAGGTTTTGATCAAATTTTGACGAAATATGGGTTGAATTTGAGAGAGTTTAAGAGGAATTTGTGTTTTGTTATAATGAACAAAACACGGCTTCTGTCTAGTTTTTACTCAGACAAGGACGAGCTCTGGAAAGGACGCAGCAGGTGCTGCGCCTCTTCCCCAGCTTCCCTCCAGCTCAATTTTCAAAAGTTCGTTATTTGTGGGCCCACCTTTGGTGCGCCTCTTCTCCAACACCATATATCATATATTTGGTCCATTTGTTATTTATTCTTTATCCGGACCCGTATTTCGAGCAGACTGTGAACTGTCGCAGTACTTTATCTTCGA
This sequence comes from Silene latifolia, assembly GCF_048544455.1. NCBI lineage: Eukaryota > Viridiplantae > Streptophyta > Magnoliopsida > Caryophyllales > Caryophyllaceae > Silene > Silene latifolia. The sequence goes on along the minus strand of NC_133528.1, from coordinate 122,607,462 downwards.
GCATAATGTGAACCGTCGGAGTACTTTATCAAACCCAGCAAAGATATTTCATCAAGACTTTGCTTGCAGCAACAAGCGGATTTTCGACGGTGTTTCGACACGCCTTTATCAATACCCTATTATTTTTCCCAGCGAAAGTTCATGACAGCCGATTGTATTTCTCGATAGATGGAGTTCGCTTGAGACCGACGCAAGTAGATTTCCCCCAGCAGTTTCTACCAACGTCCTGCTGTTCTCAACATTTATTTGTTTCAGACAGTCCTTCAGTAATCTTCAGAATTGATGTGACTCTCCTGCCTTCAGGCATCAAGTTATCTTTAAATCAAAGAGTTTTGTCGAAACGTCTTCAGTCTCGTTTCGCCCAGGAGTCTCAGGTACGGTTTCTTCTTATGGCTGGCGAGCTTCCTTACGTAGTCTAATGGACTTTAAACGACCCTCCCCGATAGTCGACAGACTCTAAAATGTTCCCGGCGACAGGTCCTTGGCTCAGACCCCTTTAGCCGCCTCGCGTCACCATAGTCATCAGGTTGTAATCTTCGATTGACCTGATGGCTATACTTTGACTTTCGCCTTGTCAAAGCCTCAGTCAAAGTGGGGGCTAAGTAGATACCTCATTTATGCACCTCCCCAAACCACCCGGTGATGATTGGGCCGCATGTTTGGTACGCGAAATGATTTATGACAGTTCGTAAGTTTATCGTCAAGTGATAGATCAAATATTTGTGTCTATCCCTTGGTCATCATCTACGCGCCGTTACGGTCGTTTTGACAGTAATTAGAGTTCATTTGGAGTCCGAGTCAAAAACCGTCTTCATTTTCTAATAAACCGTTTAAAATGCTAAGTCAGAATGTTCTAAAATATTCCGGATATTTCTATTCCATAATTTTAATATTTTTATCATTTTGGTAAAATATATCCCGAAATCGTATTTTAAAGAATAAGGAAGTTGAGATCTACCGCAATTCCATAAAAGAAACGCGGAAATCTTTCTTCCGCAGGAGGAAAACTCTGGGGAAAGGACGCAGCACCTGCTACGCCTCTTTCAAGAGTCGCAGTTGTTGCTGCGCCTCTTCCAAGAGTCGCAGTGGCTGCTGCGCCTCTTCCCCAGCCCTTTTCTGCGTATTTTCATATCTTTTAGATTTGTTTCCAAAGTCCGAGTCATACCATAATTCCTCCGCGTGATTAGTATAAATAGGGACCTTCTTCCTCATATTTCTGACGCGAGTGTCCGCCCTTCACTTCTCCTTTTGCATTTTAAGACCGTGCTCTAAGCTTATTGACCTCTATGTGCTTGTTCAATCGACCACGTAAGCTCGGATCCTTCTGAGTACCAGTCTCGTTGCATGACCGACCAATTTGACCAACTACACTCAATTAATCAATCAATTTAATCTAAATCCTCTCACGAGGGCACTTTCATCATACATTCGAGTTGAGCAATCACTAGACGTTAACTTAGTTAATCTCGTCGTCAAACATATAAGTCTGAGGGTATAAATCTCATATTTTATTATTGTATTTTATTATTGTATCAATTAATGTAAGGTTTACGTCAAAAATATGCTTAAGAACGATTTCTAAAGCCTTTTTATCAAATTGTTTTTACGGATTAATTATGGGCATGCGCGTCGAGAAGAAACGCAGCATCTGCTGTGCCTCTTCCAGAGGCTGCCACAGTTCCTGCCACAGTTCCTGCCTTTCTTCTTCCTCCTCCATCCTCTGTTAATCCGTCCCTTTTGTCTTAATTTCGTCTTTTTCTTTATTCCAGTCGCACATAATAATTATAACATACATAGTTCATAATAATTATCGCTTTAAATCGGACTTAAATCCCTTATAATCAATATTTGCGGGTTTTCTTCATTAAATCAAACCCGTATTTTGGAGATTCGATTCATTCATATCAGGTCTCTGGGATTCGACTTTTGTATATTTTTATTAGTTTATCACATCTTTCATTCGTTTCCGTCTTAATAATTTGACCTAATTAGTTATAATTCGCTCATAATTAGTCTTAATTCGTTTCATTCGTGTTTACCGCTTTTATGACCAACTCATATGTAAATAACCTGTTAAATCACTTTCATCCGAGTTAGATATCGATAATCAATCATTAAAATTACCAACGAACATTAACAACATGCAGTTCTAACTTCACAGCCAGAACTCACCTCAGGAACAGACGCAGTGACCACTGCGCCTCTTCCAAGAGAGGCAACATTGATGTGCCTGTTCCGGGTTGAGCTCTGTCTCTGAACTTCCGTTCTCGCTTTGACCTAATTCGTTAATTATGTATTAATCGACTATTAACCCTAATATCACTCCTAATCTGTCCGTATTCTCTAACCTAATTTATTTTCTCTTATTTTTCTCAAATCCGTCTTAGATATATTTTTGACGTAAATCATTAATCCGTTGTAATTTATTGTAATTTTTATTATTGTAATTTATTTATTGTATTATTTTGTATCGTTTATTTGCTTGTTTTCACATGTAATTAATTCTAAACCCTACTTCGATATTAATGAGTGCTAAATTACATGTTCACCGACTTAGTCAATTCTCACATGCTAGAATTAATTTGTGGGTGTTGAATTGCATGCATATAACCAACAATATATCGAGTACGAATGACTTCCCTAATCATTAGTAGAGGCTGTTATCGAGACGGGCGGAATTAGGTGTTCATTAAAAGGACTTCCTAATACGTACCCTCACCCTTTACTCCAGATCTCTGTGAACATCCGTGTTCAATGGCATCCACGAGAGTCATTCTAGACATAGAATGCTAAGGGTAACGAGTTCTTAGTGTCTATGTCATTACTTTGTGCCTTGACATGACGCGAAGTATTCAAACGGTTTCCAATTTCCCCTAAAAATTGGTAGCGACTCCACAAATGCAAAGGCTTGTTTCCCAAGCGCCCATATGGGCCCCCCGTGTCCACACATGTCCATGGTCAAGAGGGAACTATTGTTCATGAGGCGAAATTGTACGGTCTTAGCCGCCGCATCATAGAGGAAAGAGCTCATGAACTCCAAGGTCAAGTAGGAGTAGGAATGCTTCCTAAGGCGATACAAACCAGTCAATCCCAAGGTCTCAAATATGTGCCTCACATCCGTCACTACTATAACACCCCCCATCTACCAAAGAGCCTTAACAAGACCTTCTCTAGCAGATAAGGGCGCTACCATCTCGGTTGCCTGAGGACAACAATAATCAAATGTCGATAAAAGAATGATTATATTATATTATAAGTGATTTAAACCAACAAACGTTATAAAAGGTACAACTCAAGACCACTACAATTATGTGAAGCTGTCTCTGCCATGACTCGTGGTAGACTCATCCCTCCAAGAACCCAGCTATGATCCAAACACCAACCTGCTATGACTGATTGCTCACCATAGTGGATCACGGCAGACACAAACAAAGAGACAACACAACAACCACACAAGGTCAGCAACTGAGGTGACAAATACAAAATAAGACACTACACAAGTACAATATTACATACACACACACACCGCCTCCTCCAACCAACAACACATCTCTGACTTCTTGAAGGTCCAGTCCTGCCAATGGGGGACCTCAGCCTTTCCCACCTAAGCCCCGCTCATCTATCCGAGTGATAAACCCATGTTCCTTAATGTGCACATCCCTTCTGAGGCGGGTTCCACAGAAGGCAAATCAAGGGCGTGAAGCCACTCCCGCAAGTGACTCCACTCAGCCGAGGACGCACCTCGAGAACCACAAACAAGCAATCACAACCAACTGTACAATCAACAATTACCAACTCCTATTTCCAATACATCAATAACCAACAAGCCAAAATCAAACATTATCAATGACCACAATCCCACTACACAACAACAATTGTCACTCTAGACAATCGACATTACTGAGTAGGCGAACCTACCTTTAGCAAACCGTAGAGATTCCCCGTCCCATCACAAGATACCAATCAACCGTGACAACCCCCTATACAACCATCACAATTATCTATTACTACTACCATAGTCATAACTGAAATCAAAGGAGACGATGATGATGATGATGACAACATACCTATACAAAATAATCTAGCGTAAAGACCGCTACCCGACTCAAGCATCCCATTCCCTATGGTGTAAGCATCCTCAAAGGTCTCAAGGAAAGGGACTATGGTTGAGGAGAAGTGAAATGACGACATTTAGGTTTAGGAAGAAGGTAGGGAAATGATTTGAGGTTTCACGATTTACGATTTATAATTCCCCGCTACAAACTCGTTACTCGATCGAGTAACCAACTTACTCGATCGAGTGACCTCTACTCGATCGAGCTCCCAAGCTACTCGATCGAGTAGCCTCAGCTAGATCTAGTAACAAGCACACAAGGATTCACACCGTCACAAGTCATCGCTCGTATGGTTTCCGAATGTAGTAACAAGCACTCAAATGTAAACCAATACAACTATCAGACTATTCCCTCATCAATTACTTGTCAACAACTATCAGTTACAAGACATCCAGAAGAAACAATTCTATTACTGATACACAACAACATATCATTCATTCCACCCATTCATATTAATTCTTTTAACTCCACTCTACTACTCAATCGTAAAACACAATTCCACTAACAACAATTCTAGTATTTACTACTAACATCAAACTTCATGACAAAATAGTGAACAATTACTTGAAAATAAGATACAACAATACGCTATTCTATTCAACAGTTACAAACTACTACTCAATTGCACAACAACTACTAGGAAATTACCTACACAACCATTTTAAAATACTACATAATGTCATAAAAATACTATAAAGGTGCTATAATTACGTCATTTTCCCATGCGACATTACTCTTCCCCTCTTAAAAGGAACTTTGTCTCTGAAGTTCACCATCAGAGTGACCTTAATTATTGCTCAAGTCGATCAATTATTATTCCTCATTGACATTACGAAAGAACCATATTACACATTTGACTTATGTCAATCACGATACTTCCTTGACAATACATAATTACGACTCATATATATATATATATATATATATATATATATATATATATATATATATATATGAAACTATCGGTAAAGTGAACAACACAACAAGACATCCTATCATCAACCATCGGCCATGTCGTTAATTACTTTCTTATGCGACCATATAAATTATGCAACAAGGATTATAACCATTATACACTACGTTACCTGAGACAATTTGATTTAGTATAACCACCTCTGAGACGGAACAAAGATATATCACACCCACAACAACAAACATTATAACAAGAACCACCGAATTGATGATATACATGAATTCTAAAACGAAATTAACATCAAGAAGGGGCACTCGATCGAGCTCGTGAGGCACTCGATCGAGTTGACATTACTCGATCGAGTGTACCAAGCACTCGATCGAGTACGTCAAGATCAGAATGCATGCTAAAGTCACCCCTGCAGTTACTCGATCGAGTAAGGGGCATCCGATTGAGTAGCCACAGGTCAATACCCTCATATTCGTCACCTCGTGAGGCCAAGGAAACATATTCATGAGTCGGAAATGTATTACCGACACTAACGTCCTGCACAAAAGGTCTGAAAAACATCTAAAGTACGGCCTTATGGCCAAAATACAAACCAAAGTAACCAAATATATCAACCAAATCAAGTGTCAACGACTACAAATCCATGCAAACAAAATAAACTAAATGGATCATTATCACTCCAAGGTCTGCTCATCCATCATCTCATGTCCACCACTGCCTCCGGACGTGCCCGCTCCAGCTGTACCCGCACCTACGAAATCACCCGTGCTAGCATCTGCTCCCACTCGCCATGGTGCCAAGCAACCGTATGGGTAACTCGTAGGCTCTCCCAAAGTAGACCGCTCCACGCCAAAAGAATGGAAAACCTCTCTATTATCTCGAACACCTCTCCACCACACCGGCTGAGCCGCCTCGGTCCCGATGCCCTGAACATAAGCCATCTCATGGAGGTTCCGGAGTTTCAAGGTAGAAGACACTCTCTCCGTGAGCTCACTCACTCTCATCTCGGGGCTGAAGAAGGAAGGATAGCTGGAAAATTGAGGCTGTGGAGGCACATGCTACTCTGGCTGGGACTCAACCATCGTCTCCCTCACCCGTCACGATCCTCTCCACTCTAGGCTGCCTATCCTCGGGTCTAGCCTGATCCCTCTTCGTCGGCTTAGGCATCACCTCCAAAATGTCAGCATCAATGAGCTAAAATTGTCTAGCGGAGACCTCCTCCTCATCGTCCTAATTCGCTGCCACCACTGCCGCCGGTAAAGGCTCAGTCACGAGAAGGTGCTCGGGGTCAGGTACCTTCATCCAACTCATCCCCCAAACTCTCCAGCTAGGTCACCACTCTCCAAAGTCCTCAACCATTTTTTGTCGATAAAGTACGCATGGTCCAAGGTAGGCACCGTCGGGGTCAAAGGTGTATAGGCCGAGGAAGCCTCAAAGGTGGTCAGTCTCTCCACCAACCGGGTGGCGATGGCACCACAACTTAAGAAACGGGTGTCAGACGAGGCCATCAAAGCTAAGCTAGCACACACTATGGATGGGGCATTGAAAGAGACTGTCTGGGCTCGGGTGGGATTAAGGTAAGCAACAAGCAACATCACCTCATGTGAGTTAAGCGTACTCACATCCTTCTGGTGATAGAGTAAACAAGTTAAGGCACGAAGAAAGATCTTCAAAGTGATGTGTTGCACATCATTGATCAAAATGTTGCTAGAGGTGGGGGCTTTTTTTCCGTTAAAGCAAGGCATGAAACTACTGGCTCCACACTCAGTTGGGATGCCCCTATGGGCTCCCTTCTCCGGTCGGGTAAGGCCAAGGTAGATGGCAAACATATCCATGGTTAAGACAAAGCTAGTGTTCATGAGGCGGAATTGGACGGTCTTTTCCACCGCATCATAAAGAAAACAACTCATAAACTCCAAGGCAAGAAAATCATAGGAGTGTTCCCTAAGACAATATAACCCGGTCATACCCAAGGTCTCAAATATGTGCCTCACATCCGTCTCCACCCCTAGTTCTGTCAAGTGTGTGGTGTCAATACAGCGGGTAGGTTTCAGACGACGTTTCTGTAACTCGATAAACGCATCTCTTTGCTTGAAATCAGCAAAGACGATGGTAGGGTACTCCGGCACAGGTGGGACCGTAGGTCCCCCACTCCTCTCACCAACCTCAGGCTCAGAAGCCCTCCCCCTCTTACTTTGACGTGTACCAACTGTAGGTCTCGGCATCTGTTTTCAACACACATTTTAGATACACAAACAAACACTTACTTGAATGTACATAAACTTTCATGTATAATCATAGAAAAAGAACAACTATATATACACTTCCACCAAACAATCCAAAAATTTCAAATATACAACTCTCAATTTCTCATCAGACGGTCTTACAGCTACAAACATTAAGGAGAGCATAACATCAAGTAACACATCAATTAACGAATTTATGGTATAAGACTTTCAAAATAGGTTCCCAGATTGAGTAATCATCAAAAGAATTGGGGCGATTTTCAGTTTGGGGCACTTTTAAGACGGAGTTTTAAGACAAATTTTGGGGCAAAATTCATCAAAATCAACACTAAACATGATACCCAGTACATACATTACTTAATTTTCCCCCTTTCATATGCAAAAGACAAACAAAAATCAATTTAAATCCCCAAACCATATAAATTTCGGTCCATTCACACCCTCATATTGATTCGATTCTTCCATTTCTAGCATTAATACTCAACAAATTTAAGCAATAAAATCATATTACAACAACTACAAGCAAGTTTTCATGCATATAAATCGAATTTTTCAAAAAAATCCAATAAGTTACATGTTTCTAATCAATTAAAAACATAGAAAAGAGTGAACATTCTTACCTTGAATGATTAGCAAGTGAAAAGGATGAATTAAACAAGAAGAACACCAAGAAATCAAGAACCAAATCACAAGTTTTTTGAGAACAATTTGAGAGAAATAGAGGAATTAGGGTTTAGATGTGAAGTAGAATTAAGAAGAAGAAAGATAGGAAAAGGGTATAAGAAACCCGTAGAAACTCGTGTACTGTTCACTTACTCGATCGAGTGGCCTCTACTCGATCGAGTTGGGGTTACTCGATCGAGTTTTCGCTGGCAGATCCAACTTTTTCGACCTTATAGCTCCCTAACTGGATCGAATAAGGTATACTCGCTCGAGTAGGCACTTGTACTCGGTCAAGAAATGTTTGGTACACGGTTACAACTATAGTTAGCGATTCCTGCAAAACAACAACTCGTGTCGATTCCAAAGCATATTTGAAAATCGGCACAGATTATGTCATTCATTCACAACACCATTATTACTACTCAAACATAACTCAACGATTTCATCCGAGTGAGACACATATTACGTCATTCTACAACAAACACTACGCAAAACGATTTACCATACCATTAACTTATTCGTGCCTACAATCACATTACTTAACTTCTAACTATGCATTTGCAAATTCAACAATTCAACTTATACATACACTACGCTAAGCATTCATCTAACAATAAACCATCATATATCATCCGAGTTTGCTAAGAAATTTGAACCTGTCACAACAAGTTATCAACTCAATCGTTTGACCTAAATATGCAATTCCATGAAAGTACTCAACAAATTCACCCATTGCAATTCTAATCACTGCTTGATAAACTCTATCATCCAACACATGACTTACCATTCCTTTATGTACTCATACGCATACAAAGACTTAAAACTCCTCATTATCATTACATTTGTCAATACTATCATGCATCTATCGGTGCTTTCACCATCTCTACCACATCCATTCACATTTCCACTCAACCACAAACTTACACAGTTCCTCATCGCAATTACACATACTAGACATTACCAGAGACTCCATCACAGTTATTTCTAACTTATCTATCATACACTCTAAGCACATAATTCTTGACTCGATATCCCGTACCCGGTGAGTAGATTAAGCATAATGGGGCCGTGATTTTGAAATGAGGGCGCCTACTCACCTAAAATCAAGCATCGGCTGGGGCTGCCAACATACATACACCAGGTTCATTTTATTAGACTCGCTACGTTCATTGAGCTCATTTGTTACAGGTTCCAAAATCGTCTCTCTGATACCACTTTATAACATCCCCATCTACCAAAGAGCCTTAACAAGACCTTCCTTAGCAGATAAGGGCATTCCCATCTCGATTGCCCGAGGACAGCAATAATTAAATGTCGATAAAAGATCGATTATATTATATTATAGTGATATAAACCAACAAACGTTATAAAAGATACAACTCAAGACCACTACAACTATGTGAAGCTATCTCTGCCATGACTCGTGGTAGACTCATCCCTCCAAGCACCCAGCTATGATCCAAACACCAACCTGCTAAGACTGACTGCTCACCCTAATGGATCACGCAGACACAAACAAAGAGACAACAGAACAACCACACAAGGTCGGCAACTGAGGTGAGAAATACAAAAGCAGACACTACACAAGTACAACATTACATACACACACACACCGCCTCCTCCAACCAACCACACATCTCTGACTTCCCGAAGGTCCAGTCCTGCCAGTGGGGGACCGTAGCCTTTCCCACCTAAGCCCCGCTCATCTATCCGAACGATAAACCCATGTTCTTTAATGTGCACATCCCTTCTGACGCGGGTTCCACAGAAGGCAAGTCAAGGGCGTGAAGCCACTCCCGCAAGTGACTCCACTCAGCCGAGGACGCACCTCGAGAACCATAAACAAGCAATCACAACCAACTGTACAATCAACAATTACCAACTCCTATTTCCAATACATCAATAACCAACAAGCCACAATCAAACATTATCAACGACCACAATCCCACTACACAACAACAATTGACACTCTAGACAATCGACATTATTGAGTAGGCGAACCTACCTTTAGCAAACCGCAGAGATTCCCCGTCCGATCACAAGATACCAATCAACCGTGACAACCCCCTATACAACCATCACAATTATCTATTACTACTACCATAGTCATAACTGAAGTCAAAGGAGACGATGATGATGATGATGATGACAACATACCTATACAAAGTAATTCGGCGTAAAGACCGCTACCCGACTCAAGCATTCCATTCCCTATGGTGTAAGCATCCTCAAAGGTCTCAGGGAAAGGGACTATTGTTGAGGAGAAGTGAAATGACGGCATTTACGTTTAGGAAGTAGGTAGGGAAATGATTTGGGGTTTCACGATTTACGAATTATAATACCCCGCTGCAAACGCGTTACTCGATCGAGTCACCAACTTACTCGATCGAGTGACCTCTACTCGATCGAGCTCCCAAGCTACTCGATCGAGTAGCCTCAGCTAGATCTAGTAACAAGCACACAAGGATTCACACTGTCACAAGTCATCGCTCGTATGGTTTCTGAAGGTCAAGAAAGGTGTCTAAGTTCAGTCAACGGGTCCCTAAAAGGACGGGTATTACAATCTTCCCCCTTTAAAAGAACTTCGTCCCCGAAGTTCGACTCATCCTCTCCTACGACACCAAGTCAAAGAAGTTAAGGTAATCACCACTGTTCGTCCGACACAGGTCAACACAACCGTTTAGAAATACCAACCCGCTGTGACTGTTCATCACTCATCATCATCATCTACCTTAGCACATATTTCACAACACACGACTTCCTATCGAATCACGAACTTCCTAATGAATCACCAAAAAACATCTTGTACACAAGGACAACCAACTCGACCATTGTTTGCAATCATCTCATGTTATTACTCAAATGTAAACCAATACAACTATCAGACTATTTCCTCATCAATTACTTGTCGACAACTATCAGTTACAAGACATCCAGAAGCAACAATTCTATTACTGATACACAACAACATATAATTCATTCCACCCATTCATATTAATTCTTTTAACTCCACCCTACTACTCAATCGTACAACACAATTCCACTAACAACAATTCTACTATTTACTACTAACATCCAACTTCATGACAAAATAGTGAACAATTACTTAAAAACAAGATACAACAATACGCTATTCTATTTAACAGTTACAAACTACTACTCAATTGCACAACAACTACTAGGAAATTACCCACACAACCATTTTAAAATACTACAAAATGTCATAAAAATACTATAAAGGTGCTATAATTACGTCATTTTCCCATGCGACATTACTCTTCCCCTCTTAAAAGGAACTTTGTCTCCGAAGTTCACCATCAGAGTGACCTTAATTATTGCTCAAGTCGATCAATTATTATTCCTCATTGACATTACGAAAGAACCATATTACACATTTGACTTATGTCAATCACGATACTTCCTTGACAATACATAATTACGACTCATATATATATATATATATATATATATATATATATATATATATATATATATATATATATATATATATATGAAACTATCGGTAAAGTGAACAACACAACAAGACATCCTATCATCAACCATTGGCCATGTCGTCAATTACTTTCTTATGCGACCATATAAATTATGCAACAAGGATTATAATTATTATACACTACGTTACCTGAGACAATTTGATTTAGTATAACCACCTCTTAGACGGAACAAAGATATATCACACCCACAACAACAAACACTATCACAAGAACCACCGAACTGATGATATACATGAATTCTAAAACGAAATTAACATCAAGAAGAGGCACTCGATCGAGCTCGTGAGGCACTCGATCGAGTTGACATTACTCCATCGAGTGTACCAGGCACTCGATCGAGTACGTCAAGATCAGAATGCATGCTAAAGTCACCCCTGCAGTTACTCGATCGAGTGAGGGGCACTCGATCGAGTAGCCACAGGTCAATACCGTCCTATTCGTCACCTCGTGAGGCCAAGGAAACATATTCATGAGTCGGAAATGTATTCCCGACACTAACGTCCTGCACAAAAGGTCCGAAAAACATCTAAAGTACGGCCTTATGGCCAAAATACAAACCAATGTAACCAAATGTATCAACCAAATCAAGTGCTAACGACTACAAATCCATGCAAACAAAATAAACTAAAGGGATCATCATCACTCCAAGGTCTCCTCATCCATTATCTCATCTCCACCACTGCCTCCGGACGTGCCCGCTCCAGCTGTACCCACACCTACGAAATCACTCGTGCTAGCATCTTCTCCCATTCGCCATGGTGCCAAGAAACCGTGTGGGTAACTCGTAGGCTCTCCCCAATTAGACCGCTCCACGCCAAAAGAATGGAAAACCTCGCTATTATCTCCAACACCACTCCACACCGGCTGAGCCGCCTCGGTCCCGATGCCCTGAACATAAGCCATCTCATGGAGGTTCCGGAGTTTCAAGGTAGCAGACACTCTCTCCGTGAGCTCACTCACTCTCATCTCGGGGCTGAAGAAGGAAGGATGATAGCTAGAAAACTGAGGCTGTGGAGGCACATGCTGCTCTGGCTGGGACTTAGCCATCGTCTCCCTCACCCGTCACGGTCCTCTCCACTCTAGGCTGCCTATCCTCGGGTCTAGCTTGATCCCTCTTCGTCGGCTTAGGCATCACCTCTAAAATGTCAGCATCAATGAGGTAAAACTGTCTAGCGGAGGCCTCCTCCTCATCGTCCGAATTCGCTGCCACTACTGCCGCCGGTAAAGGCTCAGTCATGGGAAGGTGCTCGGGGTCAGGTACCTTCATCCAACTCATACCCCAAACTTTCCAGCTAGGTCACCACCCTCCAAAGTCCTCAACCATTTTTGGTCGATAAATTACGCACTGTCCAAGGTAGGCACCGTCGGGGTCAAAGGTGTATAGGCCGAGAAAGCCTCAAAGGTGGTCAGTCTCTCCACCAACCGGGTGGCGATGGCACCACAACTCAAGGAACGGGTGTCAGACGAGGCCATCAAAGCTAAGCTAGCACACATTATGGCTCGGGCACTAAAAGAGACTCTCTGGGCTTGGGTGGGGTTAAGGTAAGCAACAAGCAACATCACCTCATGTGAGTTAAGCTTACTCACATCCTTCTGGTCATAGAGTAAACAAGTTAAGACACGAAGAAAGATCTTCAAAGTGATGTGTAGCACATCATTGATCAACATGTTGCTAGAGGTGGGGGCTTTTTTTCCAGTAAAGCAAGGCATGAAACTACTGGCTCCACACTCAGTTGGGATGTCCCTAAGGGCTCCCTTCTCCGGTCGGGTAAGGCCAAGGTGGATGGCAAACATATCCATGGTCAAGACAAAGCTAGTGTTCATGAGACGGAATTGGACGGTCTTTTCCACCGCATCATAAAGAAAAGAACTCATAAACTCCAAGACAAGAAAATCATAGGAGTGTTCCCTAAGACAATACAACCCGGTCATACCCAAGGTCTCAAATATGTGCCTCACATCCGTCTCCACCCCTAGTTCTGTTAAGAGTCTGGTGTCAATACAACGGGTAGGTTTCAGATGACGTTTATATAACTCGATAAACGCATCTCTTTGCTTGAAATCAGCAAAGACGATGGTAGGGTACTCCGGCACAGGTGGGACCGTAGGTCCCCGACTCCTCTCACCAACCTCAGGCTCAGAAGTCCTCCCCCTCTTACTTTGACGTGTACGAACTGTAGGTCTCAGCATCTGTTTTCAACACACATTTTAGATACACAAACAAACACTTACTTGAATGTACATAAACTTTCATGTATAATCATAGGAAAAGAAAAACTACATACACACTTCCACCAAACAATCCAAAAATTTCAAGTATACAACTCTGAATTTCTCATCAGACGGTCTTACAGCTACAAACATTAAGGAGAGCATAACATCAAGTAACACATCAATTAACGAATTTATGGTATAAGACTTTCAAAATAGGTTCCCAGATTGAGTAATCATCAAAAGAATTGGGGGGATTTCCAGTTTGGGGCACTTTTAAGACGGAGTTTTAAGACAAATTTTGGGGCAAAATTCATCAAAATCAACACTAAACATGATACCCAGTACATACATTACATAATTTTCCCCTTTTCATATGCAAAAGACAAACAAAAATCAATTTGAATCCCCAAACCTTGTAAATTTCGGTCCATTCACACGCCCATATTGATTCGATTCTTTCATTTCTAGCATTAATACTCAACAAATTTAAGCAATAAAATCATATTACAACAACTACAAGCAAGTTTTCATGCATATAAATCGAATTTTTCAGAAAAATCCAATAAGTTACATGTTTCTAATCAATTAAAAACATAGAAAAGAGTGAACATTCTTACCTTGAATGATTAGAAAGTGAAAAGGATGAATTAAACAAGAAGAAAACCAAGAAATCAAGCACCAAATCACAAGTTTTTTTAGAACAATTTGAGAGATATAGAGGAATTAGGGTTTAGATGTGAAGTAGAATTAAAAAGAAGAAAGATAGGAAAAGGGTATAAGAAACCCGTAGAAACTCGTGTACTGTTCACTTACTCGATCGAGTAAGTAGGTTACTCGATCGAGTGGCCTCTACTCGATCGAGTTGGGGCTACTCGATCGAGTTTTCGCTGGCAGATCCAACTTTTTCGACCTTATAGCTCCCTAACTGGATCGAATAAGGTATACTCGCTCGAGTAGGCACTTGTACTCGGTCAAGAAAGGTTTGGTACACGGTTACAACTATAGTTAGCGATTCCTGCAAAACAACAACTCGTGTCGATTCCAAAGCATATTTGGAAATCGGCACAAATTATGTCATTCATTCACAACACCATTATTACTACTCAAACGTAACTCAACGATTTCATCCGAGTGAGACACATATTACGTCATTCTGCAACAAACACTACGCAAAACGATTTACCATACCATTAACTTATTCGTACCTACAATCACATTACTTAACTTCTAACTATGCATTTGCAAATTCAACAATTCAACTTATACATACACTACGCTAAGCATTTATCTAACAATAAACCATCATATATCATCCGAGTTTGCTAAGAAATTTGATCCTGTCACAACAAGTTATCAACTCAATCGTTTGACCTAAATATGCAATTCCATGAAAGTACTCAACAAATTCACCCATTGCAATTCTAATTACTGCTTGACAAACTCTATCATCCAACACATGACTTACCATTCCTTTATGTACTCGTACGCATACAAAGACTTACAACTCCTCATTATCATTACATTTGTCAATACTATCATGCATCTATCAGTGCTTTCACTATCTCTACCACATCCATTCACATTTCCACACAACCACAAACTTACACAGTTTCTCATCGCAATTATACATACTAGACATTACCAGAGACTCCATCACAGTTATTGCTAACTTATCTATTATACACTATAAGCACATAATTCCTGACTCGATATCCCATACCAGGTGACTGGCTTAAGCATAATGGGGCCGTGATTTTGAAATGAGGGCGCCTACTTACCCAAAATCAAGCATCGGCTGGGGCTCCCAACATACATACACCAGGTTCATTTTATTAGACTCGCTACGTTCATTGAGCTCATTTGTTACAGGTTCTAAAATTGTCGCTCTGATACCACTTTATAACACCCCCATCTACCAAAGATCCTTAACAAGACCTTCCCTAGCAGATAAGGGCATTCCTATCTCGATTGCCCGAGGACAGCAATAATTAAATGTCGATAAAAGATCGATTATATTATATTACAAGTGATTTAAACCAACAAACTTTATAAAAGGTACAACTCAAGACCACTACAACTATGTGAAGCTATCTCTGCCATGACTCGTGGTAGACTCATGCCTCCAAGCACCAAGCTATGATCCAAACACCAACCTGCTAAGACTGACTGTTCATCATAGTGGATCAAGGCAGACACAAACAAAGAGACAACACAACAGCCACACAAGGTCAACAACTGAGGTGACAAATACAAAAGCAGACACTGCACAAGTACAACATTACATACACACACACACTGCCTCCTCCAACCAACCACACATCTCTGACTTCCCGAAGGTCCAGTCCTGCCAGTGGGGGACAGCAGCCTTTCCCACCTAAGCCCCGCTCATCTATCCGACCGATAAACCCATGTTCCTTAATGTGCACATCCCTTCTTAGGCGGGTTCCACAGAAGGCAAATCAAGGGGGTGAAGCCACTCCCGCAAGTGACTCCACTTAGCCGAGGACGTACCTCGAGAACCACAAACAAGCAATCACAACCAACTGTACAATCAACAATTACCAACTCCTATTTCCAATACATCAATAATCAACATTCCACAATCAAACATTATCAACGACCACGATCCCACTACACAACAACAATAGACACTCTAGATAATCAACAGTGCAGAGTAGGTGAACCTACCTTTAGCAAACCGCAGCGATTCCCCGTCCGATCAGAAGATACCAATCAACTATGACAACCACCTATACAATCATCACAACTATCTATTACTACTACCATAGTCATAACTGAAATCAAAGGAGACGATGATGATGATGACAACATACCTATACAATGCAATCTGGCGTAAAGACCGCTACCCGACTCAGGCATCCCATTCCCATGGTGTAAGCATCCTCAAAGGTCTCAAGGAAAGGGACTATGGTGGAGGAGAAGTGAAATGACGGCATTTAGGTTTTGGAAGAAGGTAGGGAAATGATTTGGGGTTTCACGATTTACGAATTATAATTCCCCGCTGCAAACTCATTACTCGATCGAATAACCAACTTACTCGATCGAGTGACCTCTACTCGATCGAACTCCCAAGCTACTTAATCGAGTAGCCTCGGCTATATCGAGTAACAAGCACACAAGGATTCACACCGTCACAAGTCATCACTCGTAAGGTTTCCGAAGGTCAAGAAAGGTGTCAAAGGTCAGTCAACGAGTCCCTAAAAGGACGGGTATTACATCTACCTTAAGGTCCTCTAAGATGGTGGTGTCGATACAACGGGTTGGTTTCATACGACGTTTTTGTAACTCGACAAAGGCATCCCTCTGCTTAAAGTCGGCAAAGATGGCGGTGGGGTACTCAGGCATGATTGGTACTGTGGGTCCTTGGCTTCCTTCCCCAACCTCGGGTTCGGAAGCCCTCCCCCTCTTACTCTAACGGGTACCAACAGCAGGTCTTGGCATCTGTTTGAACACATATCTTTAGGCACATAAACAAACACTTACTTGGAGAAAACAACCTTTTAAGACATGCTCAAGAAGGAAGAAACAACAATATAAACTAGTTTTCACCAAAACAACCAACAATTACCAAAACATGCTACTCCCTCAACTCATAAAAGACGATTTTATAGCTTTCAAAATATGAAAATCACAACATCAATTAACAAATTGTGGTATTACTCCCTTCAAAATATTTTCACAAAAGGTAAACATCATAAAAATTTGGGGCGGCTTTCAGTTTGGGGCACTTTTAAGACAAAATTTTAGGTAAAACTAGTCAAAATCAACACCAAATATGATACCCACAACATACATTACTCAATTTCCCCTTTTTCATGCTCAAAAGACAAACAAAAATTCAATTTGAATCTCAAACCCTAGGAATTTCGGTCCACATATGTTCTCATATAGGTTTGACTTTTCTACTTCTAGCATCAATAATCAACAAATTAAAGCAATTATGCCAAATTACAACAATTATAAACACGAATTCATGAGCATAAATCGAGTTTTTCAAAAAATCTAACACTTTTATATGGTTCTAATCGATTAAAAATAAAGAAAGAGATTAGCATTCTTACCTTGAATGATTAGCAAGTGAAAAAGACGAATTAAACAAGAATAAACAAGCAAATCTAGCACAAATCCACCAAGGTTGTGAGAGAAAAAGAGAGATTAAAGGGAATTAGGGTTTAGAGTATGAAGAAATAAGAGAAGAAAGAAGTTGGGAAAGTATAAGAATCCCGCGTGAGTCCGGGTACTGTATACAACTATTAGCACCCTTACCACCTTTATCACATCCACATACACTTCTAACAATTCACAAGTCTTTGCAGTTCATCGTCACTAATTACACGCACTAAACATTACCATAGACTCCATCACAACTATTTCTATCCTATTTATCATACACATCTATGGACACAATTCCCGACTCGATATCCCTATTTTCGGTGACTGGCGTAAGCATATTGGGGCAATGATTTTGAAATGAGGGTGCCATCTCACCCAAAATCAAGCATCAGCCGGGGCTCCCGACATACATACACCAGGTTCATTTTATTAGACTCACTATGTTCATTGGGCTCATTAGTTACAGGCTCCAAAATCGTCGCTCTAATAACACTTTGTAACACCCCCATCTAACAAGGAGCCTTAACAAGACCTTCCCTAGCAGATAAGGGTGTTACCATCTCGGTTGTCCGAGGACAGTAATAATCAAATGTCGACAAAAGAACGATTATATTAAATTTATAAGTGATGTAAACAAAATAAAGATATAACTCGTGACTACTATAAACTATGTGAAACTATCTCTGCCATGACTCGTGGTAGACTCGTCCCTCCAACCACCCAGCTATGATCCAGACATCAACATGTTAAGACCGAATGATTACCATAGTGGATCACGGCAGACACAACACAAGAAGACAACACAACAACACCACACAAGGTCAGTAACTGAAGGAACATACAAGAACAGTCACAACAAGACATAACAAATTACACACGCCACCAATTCCAACCACCCACACACCTCTGACTGCCCGAAGGTCCAGTCCTGCCAGGTTACTAATTGCAACCAGTAATCCACACCGCCAGTGGGAGACCGTAGCCATTTCCACCTAAGCCTTGCTCATCTCATCCGAGCGATAACCCATGTTCCTTAATGTGTACATCCCCTCTGTGGCGGGTTCCACGGAGAACGTATCAAGGGCGTGAAGCCACTCCCGCAAGTGACTCCACTCAGCCGAGGACGCACCTCGAGAACCATAGACAAAAATTACAAAGACCAATCACAACCAATCCACAACACCATCAACAATAATAAAACCAATGATACAATACAATCGACACTCTAGACATCCAACAGTACTGAGTAGGAAAGCCTACCTTTAGCAAACCGCAGCGATTTCGCGCACGACCTCAACACAACAAGCAATCACCATAACCACGTATAACAACCAGCATAACCATCTATTAAAACTACCATAAACACAACTGAAACCAAGGGAGACGATGATGATGATGACAACATACCTATACAAAGCAATCCAGCATCAAGACGACTACCCGACTAAAGCATTCCATCCTATGGTGTAACCACTCTCAAAGGCCTCCAGGAGATGAACTACGGTGAAGGAGAAGTGAAATGGCGGAATCTAGGTTTAGGAAGAAAGGTGGACAAATGATTCGGGTTTCACGATTTCACGATTTATAATTCCCCGCTGAACTCACGTTACTCGATCGAGTAACCAAATTACTCGATCGAGTGGCCTCTACTCGATCGAGTGCCCAAGATACTTGATCGAGTAGACTCTGTTAGATCGAGTAACCACAACTGAAAGTATCACAATGTGACAAGGTTTAGCTCGTAAGGTTTCCGAAGGTCTAGATAGGTGTCTCAGGTCAGTCAACGTCGGTCAACGGGTCTCAAAAGGACGGGTATTACAATAAAAAAAAATACGACGATGAAACTAAGTAGGATAAACCTACCTCACAACAAATCCGCTTAAGCAATCCGTCACACAAGCTAGGCCCGTCTCGTAAAAGCGTCTCACAAAATCCATTTCCAAAAATACGATAATAATACAAATACATATAAATATATCAATCTAATACATATATAAATACGTATAAATATACAAATTTATTTATAAAAATACGACTAATTAAACCCGTCTTATACACTACCCAAAACCCGACTCAAACTCAAATACCACCACCATCTCCGCTGCTACCATAGACCACCAACAACACCACTCGCAACAACCACACACACACACACCCACAACCCGCAACCAACCCTAAAACAGCCACCCTTGCCGACGGCAGCCACCGCCCCTGACCACGGTAGGTCCAGTGGTCACCCACCACGATGGGGCAACCACCGGCAGCAACTAACAACAACACGGCAGCAGCAACAACAAACAACAACGCAATAACAACTTCAAACAACAACAACTCGACATCCCTTCTTTCTCTCGGTTGTTCGACCACCACAGCCGCCATATCCACCAACCGTGACAACCCCTCAACTCCCCTCACTACGCTCGACAACAACCACCCAAAACCCGGACCCAAACTAACCCGAAACACCCTTAAAATAGCAGCCCTAACTCGAGTCACTAATATCCCTCAAAACCCTTTTTTCAACTCGGTCAAAGCCCTTAATGGGCGGTCAACGGCAGCCCCTTTGGTGGTTAAAGACGGGTCAGAGGTGGGTCAAGGTCGGGACGAGTCAATGGTATAAAAATACTAACATAAAGGTTAGTATAAGACGGTTTACCTTACGATCTCGAGGCAGAGGGTCAGAGGTGGGTCAAGATCGGGACGAGTCGATGGTATAAAAATAATAACAAGAAACTGATGCATGCATGTTATATTAATTTATTTCACTACTTTAGCACGTGTTTCTATGTATTACCATTTCGGGATTAGGCCGTGCATCGACCTCGTCGCTCAATTGTGGACATCAGTCTAGCCCTCGATCAAGGACAAGCGTACGTGTTGGAAACTAAAGCGACTCAACCCACTCATCTAAGTCAATCGTTCCATGCTTTCTCGGATCAACCTCATGTCGATCCATGGTACATGGATATAGGTGCATCATCACATCTCACCCCTGACCCAGGTATGATTTGTGGTCCGTTTAATACGAGTAAAATTTGTTCTATTTATGTCGAAAACGACAATAGCATTCCAGTATCGGGTTTGGACGCAACCACCATACCCACAAATACCCGAACCCTTCACCTTCGCCAAGTCTTTCACATACCGCACATAATTAAAAATCTTATTTCGATTCGCCAATTTACCAAAGATAATAATGTTAGTGTTGAGTTTGACCCGTTTGGCTTTTCTGTGAAGGATATTCCGACGGAGAAAATGATTTTGCAGAGTGACAGTAATGACGAGCTCTATCCTGTGTTAAGTTTCCCGTCATCTAAAACATTCAGCACCTCCTCTCCGCCTCAAGCCCTCGTTGTCCACGGTCACGATGTCTGACACTCACGACTCAGTCATCCCGGCTCATCATCTATTTTAAGTTTGTTAAAGTCTGCTAATTAAGCATATTAATTATAATAAAGTCCCTGAAATTCATCTTTGTTCATCTTGCCAAATTAGTAAAAATAAAAGATTGTCTTTTTATGACTCTAGTGATCAAACTATCGCGCCTTATTTGATATTGTACATAATGATTTGTGAGCGCGTTATTGATATTAGTAAATATGGTTAAATATTTACGTAATATTTGTTTGACTAACAAT
Organism: Silene latifolia; assembly: GCF_048544455.1. Lineage (NCBI taxonomy): Eukaryota > Viridiplantae > Streptophyta > Magnoliopsida > Caryophyllales > Caryophyllaceae > Silene > Silene latifolia. Next base: position 122,586,015 of record NC_133528.1, on the reverse strand, counting down.
TAGGTGTGTCAATCCCTAAGCTAATCCTAAGTTAATTATTATTTAAACGTAGCTTGTATTATGTAAAACAAATTCACCAATAATACAATTACATTCTTCCTAATCTTATCACAAAATCGCAAAATGATCGAATTCGAACCCGTCTCAGTCGAGCCGGGGTAATATAAAGTTAATTGAGCAAAGTACAAAATAGATCTCACAATCTGCTAACAACCTCGTGATATTAAGTAATAAGAAACCACAAGAATGAAGCTTTTGTTTATTAAAACTTGACTTGGTCTATTTAATTTAATTTAATTTAATGGGCGTTATGTTGTGTAGGGACTTGGCAAGTTAAGTCACATTCTCTAATTAAAGATTTTGCCTTGGGAGACTATGACTTTCACATGCAATTCAAGATGAAACGTCCTTTCACTTTTAGACTTTTTATTAAAAAATAAAACACATTGAATATAAATTAAATTCCATTGTAAATTAAGTTTGTTTAATGAAGGCTCTTTAATTCGTACTCCGTATATAGCTATGTAACGACAAGGATACACGATTTGCAAATGGAAGGATGCTATTTGTGTCTTGCGTGTTCTGCTCTTTCCTAACATGCCAACTTGTCGGCGTTTCTTGACAATTAAACTACAATTGGTCTCTCTTGTGACGGGTTACCATTTGTGACGGATATTTTGTGAGATAAAATGGTAACAAAATGGGTTAGTGGAGAAAGGGGACCACATGAATAGTGTTGCAGAGAGAGAAAAAGTGGGTACATTGTGAGGTAAAATGGTATCCGTCTTCAGCTTGTGACGGATATGTCATGTCTTCAATGAGAATTTGTGATTAAACTATCATTAAATCTTGCCCAAGACGGGTAACATTTTGTTATAAGTAGAAGACGAGGTAAATTGTGAACCATTTAAAACGTAAATATATCCATTTTTAAATAAAAGGGTATCAGAATAATTTTCTAAGTTATGACAGTTTGTCATTAAAATGGCGATATTTGGCCCGTCTTTAGCTTGTGACGAAAAGTGTTCATTTTTTATGAGAATTAGTGTTAAACTAATTTCACAAATTTCTGCTAAGAGGGGTATATTGCTTTAAATAAAATTAATGTTTAGGAAATAGTAGAAAGTTTATCTATTCAAGTGAAATGCTATTTTACCTATTTTAATTTTAGAACGGAGATGTGTGTGTTTAAAAACACCGATTGAGCTAGTTTATGTGCTAAGCATGCCTGTTAGAGGAATTGTTAGGCAATTTCACTAGCTATTTTATGCAAATTATTATGTTAGTGTCTCGTATTTACTCCCTCTGTCCTGGTTATTTGTTGTCCTTTTTCAATTTGGGGTGTCTCAGTCATTTGTTGTCGTTTCTATTTTAAGAATGAACTTGATGAGTAATTTAATCATTCTCATTCAATTTGTTTCACTTGTCATTTAGTTATTGATTCTCTCCTCTTTTCTTGGTCTTTGTGCCAAAATTAAAGGACAACAATTGACCGGGACGGAGGGAGTATGTGGTAAGCATGTTCTCTATTACATCTCTAAAGGCTAAAGCCCCTTAACCACCGCACATCAAAGGCAACTTTTTGAGACAACTTAATTTTTTACACCCTCCTATCCACCCTTTTTTTCCCCTTTGGAGTGGGCACGGAGATTAAGGGTGGGGAGTATAATATTGGTAAAAATATGAGTGGGGTTTGGTAATTGGAGAGAGGTATGAATAATAATGATTAAATATTAATAAAGGAGATGGGTGGGGTTTGGTTATTGGAGAGAGGTAGGGATAATTAGAATTAAATATTAATAAAGTATATAGTGGGGTTTGATGAGTGGAAAGAGGTAAGAGTATAATATTAATAAAAACTTTCTCAAAAAGGAAAGGGGAAGAAAACCTGAATAATCCGTTTTAGGAAATAGGGAAGAAAAGAGTGGATAGGAGGGAGTAGAAAATATGGGGCATTAAGAGAACATGTTGAGAATGATAAGGGTTAGGGGTATTAGGTTTGTTATAACTCGAATTTGGAGACACAAAAAATCTATCTTAAAATTAGAATATTAGAATAGGCTTATATAGGTTGGGAAATTAAGGACAAAATCTTCAAAGCTAAAATTTAATTAAAACTACAAGATAGTAGAGTATTTAAAGTGAAATACAGAGTACAAAGATATTTAACTTATGAGACTAGAGTATTTTTTTAAAAAAAAAAATTGAAATAAAAATGGTAATAGTATTAACATGGGTAGTCAAATGTATTATACAAAATTATTATTTAATTATCAATAAAAGTAGTCTTAGGTATGATAAAGTGGGTATCCTAGTCATAAAATCTGTAAAAAAAAAATGAAAAATCATTTTGAATCACGGTTAATAATAAAAGGATTACAAATAGTATTTGAAATGATACAAGATTACCGATTACAAACATATGATCCAAGGACAAAGCACAATCTAGGCCGAACAGGCCATGACCCGGGTAGCCCTTGTGTAAACTTAGCAGTGCATAAACCTTCATGATTAAACTCGAAAAAGCAAGTTATAATTTATACGCTTTTAATACTAATTTTATAAAGATACTTTGTAAGTTTATAAACCGGATCTCCGACTTTTTCATCCGAGCTTCATCCCTGGAATAAACTCTTAATAAATTAGACATCTCACAAGTCACAAGTCTCTAGAAAAAATAATAGACTCGACGTTAGTCCTTACGTCCAACGAGGCTCTATTGATCTTTAGTTCTTTGATGAAGTGATAATTAAACATTGCTTTCGTGAAGCCGACAAAGTTGCCGACTTCTATTGGACATTCATGTCCAACTCTTTCAAGGTGGTTTGATAGCCGGTGGCTTCAACTTATCTCTATCATTCGAAAGAATGAGATAGATTAGTCTTACCTTAGAGGATCAATCTAGTTTTATTACCTTATCAAAAATATAAAAAAAAAAAAAATCCTAGGCTCTATTGCTCTAAGGCCATAATATCGTTCTGTTCATAGAGGTTGAAGTCGATGAAATAAAAACGTTGATTACGAAGGGTGCATATATATTTTATTTACAAATGGTAGTTGAGAAAGTAGTTTAGCGAAAACATAATTAATTCATTTGACATTCATACCAGCTTATGATTGGGCTACGTTATCTTAAGTCAAGCTAAACAATAGTATGTGATGTGCTATTTCTTAACATCTATTTTCTTGAAGTGAACGTTTTGAGTTTAGTCGTTTAATTGCCAACTTATGTACGAGCAACTATTAGTTGTTGTGCCTACCAAAGCCGGAGTAGTTTGGTTTTCGGTTTATTTCCAACGGATTCGATATTTGGATGGTAATAATGTTCGTGGGGTGGAGATTTAAACTTGGAATTTCAAATTTACTATACCTATATTTTAACCATTAAACTGACACATTTTTTGTAAAATGATCAGAGATGGTGTGTATTGTGTTAGAACACACTTGGTTGATGATGGCAAGTTTCATTATGATTTAATTGTTTGCCTCTTAGTTTAATGTTTAGCAAATTGAAACATCCAATGATAGATCAAAGAAGTTCAAAGATAATCAAGATGAAGGACAAGTCAAGCATGCCCATAGTCTAGAACAAATGTTGTAAACGAGGTAGTTCAACATATTCCCTTTATGCATAAGTTATGGCAAAACCGTGCAACAGTTCCTGAGACTGTTGCACCAAGGTTTCTGGTACTAACGTATGGAGAATTTTCCGAAAAATTCACAAGTGTTTGAAATCCTTTAAAAAGTTTTTCTATGTTCAAGAGGAACATTATTTCAAAACTGAAGAACAAAAAGAATATGTTTGCACAATAATTTAAAAGATGTCAATCCCATTTGTGCAAGTTATTTTTCATGCTAAAAATAGGTCTTATGCTTTTTCCATTTGTGGCAAAATTGTGAGTTCCCATATTTTATGGGAAACACTCCTTTGCTTTGGAAAAATGCAGCCACCTTGAGCCTCTCAAACCTGATTGTTCTTTTATAATTTTAAATGAAAATGCATACTACAAACTTATGGATATTAGATTAATGTAGTGTTAAGACCCTTCTCTTACACACTACCTTTCTCTATAAATAGCACTTCATTTATCATTTATTGCAAGACTTTGAAAGAGCATTCATTGTAAACACTTTGCAAATCTTTTCAGCATTAAAAGCTTTGTTCTTCAATCATTTGCAAAACCGTTTTCTGTTTTTCAAAAGTCTTCAATTGTTTTTCAAAGTCAAAATCTCCAAGTATCGGTTTAAATCATTGCATAAAGAATATGTTCAATGATTCTCGTGTTTAGGTCTTAATTGTAATCTCCATGTTCTTAAGTGAACCACCGAGATTCGACTCAGAAACCGTTGAGATAGAACCTTAAGTCTTGAAGCGGAGTAGCTTTGAGCAAGAGAAAGTCTTGAAGCGGAGTAGCTTTAAGCAATTGCAACCGGAGTAGGTTGGCGAGTTGTTTTCATTGTAATGGTATAGTTAAGTTTGAGTAAATTTCTAAACAAACAATAAAATAACGGTTGGACGTAGGCTCCGGAGTAGGAGCTGAACCAATTTTTAAACATCGTCTTGTTTGTTCATTTACTTTCACGTTTCTTATCATTCTTCTTTTATACGTTAAATCTCGCTCCCAGTCTTTGTGCAACGATCTCTCATCTTGTTGCATGACACTGCATCTGCATTTGTGAACTTACAATCCATTAAGTTTCTCAAACTCGTACTTAATAGATCTTACTTGTGTTAGTCATTAACCAAGTAAAAGAGAAAATTCTTAAAAGGTACACCTAATTCACCCCCTCCCCCTCTTAGGTGTTTATCGTTCTTAACTCTTCATATTGGGAAGTCATTTTTATGTAGTATGCTAGTGTGCAAATACATGTCCCACATCGGTGATGTAAAGACGGAAAATCATTTTTATAACGTTTACAAATATAATAGTATAAGGCATTTTGGGAAGGAGCTCTAGAGTAAATTCGTTAAGGCTTGATCCAAAATGTACAAACAAATATCGTAGTATTATGAACAGTGGACAGCGAAGCAACGTATGCCCAACATATCCGCACAACACATACATAAGTCACTTTCAATGGAGAGAAAATTATGTAGTTGTACATAATGCACACTTGAAATGGTGGTTTGATATGAAATTCACTAATACCAACTAAGTAATACTATCTCATTTTTGAGTTAAAAAACCTGACGCACCCAAAAAAAAAGTCAAACTAAATGAATTTACTTAAAAGTAATGAAAGTGCCAAGTAAAAATTTCTTAAGTACTACATTTAGAAAAGTTAAAAAGATTTCTGAATCAAAATCTCAAGAAGTAAATCTTGTCGTCATTTCTGGAGAATAATAATAACGGTGTAGATAAATCCACGGGGTTAATATACTTTAACATTGATTTGTACTCTATAGAAATAAAATGATATTCTAATCCCCCTCTCACATTTGTCCGTGTCCCAGTACATTAGGCCCGTGGCAATAGCATGAGCCTAGTATTACTTATTACATCATCTTTTTTAATTAATTAAACTAAAATGATAATGTACTTCAAGTGTTTAAGTCACATAATTATGCAATTGGAGCCTACAAGTAGAGACCATGATAATTGTGGCCTCGAGTCATATCCTTTATTTTCAGAATTATTATTGGGGTCATGCTCCAACACATATTGCCCCTTTCGTTTTTGCCCACTTACTATAAACTATAATTCCAAAAATATAAAAAATAAAAGAAATTTAAATTAAAGGAAGCTAATAATTAAGGGCACTAAAAAAATCGAGCGGTATACTTTAGTGGCAAAATCTTCGTTCCCATGCTGTGTTATAAGGATCACTCCAGCGCACGTCCAAATGCTTTTAAATCATAATTTGCATGGGTGATTGTCGTTTTGTGACTACATATTATATATCACCTCTTTTTAATCATCCCTTGTTGGTTTTTCTCCCACTTTACTTTTTATATATAATCTGAAAATTATTTGATTTTGACTGAAAAAAAAAATGTTTTCGTATGAATGTATGATTTTCCAATTTCATCAATGCTGAAAAATGGTATGGCATGCAAATGCTATATTATATTATTATCCTAGATCATAAAATTGATTATTTTAATTTTATAAATAGTACTCGTAATAGAGTATGAGATGGTCTAAGCTCGAGATCAACTAGGTCATGTTCTTTTCGCTTTTTAGAAATTTGAATCAACTGAATGAATTGAATTGAATGGAATTTGAGTTGAACTCAATCGAGCCGAATCAACTAAATGGAGCCGAAATTTAATCGAATCGAGCTGATCGAATCGAATGGAGTAAAATAATCCGAATCGAATGGAGCTGAAATAATCGAATCGAATAAGAGAGCCGAATGAATCGAATCGATTGAGCCGAATTGAATTGAAGTAATATTAATATTATTATTAATATTAATATTAATACTAAATATAATAATAATTATTTTATTATTATTATTGTTCCGGGTGTAATTCCAGAGCAGTTATTTGTTACCACCCGTGCTTGTAGAATGACGTCTTTGGTTGAATCCTCCTTGCGGTCTCCTGAAACAATGAACAAACTGAGGGCTCGGCTTTGGGCCGAGCGAACTCACTCCGACGCTCAAGTCAGTAAACTTAGAGAGATAAGTTGTTGTTACTTGGTGAAGTATATATTGTAGAGAGATAAGGAAGATATTACCAGATGAATAGTGATTCTTAGGTTAAATTGTGGATCCCTCCTCAATGAGAGTTGAGGAGTATTTATAGACTTTCACCTTTTGTCACGTAGTGGCCAAGTGGCTAGCAGGTGGAAAGACTGTTCTACCCTCGGCCGAGGGACCCATGGCAGGCCGGCGGGTCCTGTTGACTCGCCGCCGAGGGGTCTTAGATATGAGTACGCGGATATGTGCCCCGGCTGGCTAGTTGTCCTAGCGGGACCCAAGAGACAGCCGACAGTGCGTCGGTTAAGGTTTGTCTAAGCCGTTGACTTGTTGTGGATATCTTTGACTTTGCTCAATATGTTGATGTCACGGGTGCGAGAATATGCCCCATCAATTTGCCCCCAGCGTAGTCTATGCCGTGGTATGGGCTCCGATGTATGTTGAGCGTATATTATGCGCAAGTAAAAAATTTACTCGCCCGCTTCTTCTTTCCCGACACGGCTCGCTTAGGCCGTATCATATCCCCCCTCCACATGGATGTGTAATGGACATCAGGTGTGGAAAAGAAAGTGGTACCGGCCGAGACCGAGGTTGTGAGCGTCGTGTGCTTTTGATTGCCCCCAGCCGGTGCTGACAAACTTGGTTGATCGTGTGGCCGACGGAGAACAGATACTTAGGAGTTTGTTGAGGAAGATGAATGGGCAGAGAGATTTGAAGGGGCGTGTTGAAGACACTTGGTCACTGTTGCATTGATTGACGTTCAACTGTTGCAACGATTTACATTCCGTGGTTGCATGTCGACACGTGTCCGTTTCTTTGATTGGTCAAGGCGTTTCATGGGCTGTGCCCTGATTGGTCCTTCTTCATGGGCTTTCCCCTATAAATAGGGCAGTTAATCCCTGAAATTGGGCACCAATTTCATTTTCTCAAAAATTTTCTTCTTTCTAGCCCTCTTTGACGAAACTTCTCTCTAGCTTTCAGAATCATTACTCCGGCGTAGCATTTTTCTTCAAGGTAAACAAACAAATTTTCTCTTTTTAACTTGTAAGTTTTGTTGTAAACGTGTCTTCTGCTGGTGCCGGACCTAGTAAGCCTGCACCGGGGGGTTCCCCGTCGCGTCTTGATGAGGAGGAGATACTAAACGCCATCCCGATAAGGTTTGGGGGCCCTAGGTCTCCGTCTCCCGAAGTCGATCCAAAAGCTTTGGAGGGTTGGGAGGATGATGATGTTGATGATGACTGTGAGGAAAGGATTCCTTCTGGTGAAGAGAGGCCGCATATCCTGGATCACGGCGAGGCTCGCATGACCGTCCCGACCGTGCCTGGACCAATAAATTCGCATTGTTCGGTGGAACTCTTTTCGAGGGTCATTTCTACTTCGGTGAGGGGTACAAAATTGTTATCAATGGGGAGGTCAGGCGGTCTGTTGCCCTCCTCCGGTCATATCGGCGTATATATCGTGCACCGGAGTATGGGCTCCGGTTTCCTTTGAATAAATACGTCACGGCCATCATCAAAGCTATGAACGTCGCCGTGGCTCAACTGCATCCGTTGGCCATTAGGACGATAGTTGGCTTCGTGTGGCTCTGTCTTTTAAGGGGAGGTACCTACGGTTAACTTATTCCGCCGCTTCATCATCTTCGGGCATCGACCCCGTAAGGTGGGGTGGTACAAACGTGCGAGATGGAGCCGGCGTCCTCTCTGTTGATAAGCTTTCTTCCCGCAAGGACCGGAAGGGGCGGTGGGTGTATGTCGAAGTCGGGATGACTATCCGCTGCCCCGTCCTTCCAAAGACCAAGTCGGCTTACGGTGCGAGAGTAAGAGGGAGCGTGAAAAATGGGTCTCCCGAGTAAGCTCAAGATGGATGCCGTAGGGTTCCTCTTGGTGCGGACGAGGAGCGGGCGATCTGTTTTGATGCTTTGAGAAGGGATGGGTGCCCCGACTCGGATTATTCTTCGATGAGCCGCTTTGCCGCGTCGGCCTCATACCGGCCCTTAACCAGGGTGAGTAGGGTCGGTGTGAGGCCCATCTTTGCCTGTTACGCTCCTGTTTTTAGAGCTTTGTTTTACTTCTTTTATGTAACTCTTGTCCGGTTTCTTACGCACCGGTTTGGCCAGGATCTGTCTGAGAGGACCTTGAAGAGGTTAGGGCTTGATAAGGATGGGAACGTCGTTGAGCGGCACCCTCAGGCTGACGCGCGTGATCGTAGACTGGCTCCCAACGAACTTATGGATAAGCAAACAAGGCACTTTGGATCCGGCGGCGGCTCAAGCACGGGTTCTCGGAGGCGTGCAAGAGAAAACCAAAGGCGCGTCCGGTTGGCGACGTCGTCAATCCCAACTCCCTCTTCAACCCCAACGGCCCAGAAGGAGCATGTGGAGGTCATCGATGTCTCCGAGGAGGTGGTGACCGTTGCGAAGGGCCCTCCTCCTCCGAAGAAGAGAAAAGAGCCACTGCCGGCTTCTACCGTTGCCGGGGAAAAGAATGATTCACCCGGTCCTCCATCTAAGAGGGTCCAGACTGTACGGACCTAACTCGTGGTTCGAGACTTAGCTGGTTCATTATGCATTCCCGATGACAGACTCTCTGATGTGTCAATGAATGTTGACATGGATGCGCTGTGTGAATTTTTTGTAGATCCGCCGTCGGCAGCCGTCGTTCTCACTGAACGGCAATTAGAGAAGCAGCCTGAGAAGGCGGGTGATAGAAATGTCACCGTTGACTCCTTACTCCAGAAGATTTCCCCCGCCGAGCTTGTGGCAGAGGGTACAAGGATACACAAGAGGTTGGCGAAGTGGACTCAACTAGCCGGCTCCCACATTATGGAGCAAGAAAAGGTCATGGCCCAAGCTGGGCCATTGATCGAACGGCTTAAGCTTGATCTTTCCGCTGCAAAGGGAGAAGCCGGGAAGGCTAAGCTTGACCTCCTTGCTGCTCGGAAGCGTGCGGAGGAAGCTGAGAAGCAGCTACTGGCCGAGAGGGCCAAAGTTGAGGCTGCTGATGCCACCTCTGCCCAGTTGCTGGAGGAGCGGGACAGGTATAAGGGCGGTTATGACGCCGTTGTTGCCAAGAGGGACGAATGGAAAGATCTGTATTTGTCCCAGTCGGAGGCACATAGGGATACAAGGGATATCCTTGCCCAAAGGGAGAAAGATATTGAGGTGCTTCAAACCGAGATCATGCCTAACGTGTGCGCTCAATTCCGGGATCAGGCCGAGGAAGCGACTAGGGAGGCAATCAAGAAGCTCATTCCTGAAGGCTCCTTCCCGTGGGCAAAATTTGAACAGCTTCTGGATGAGATGGCCGAAGCCGCGGAAAAAGCGGCTGCGGAAAAGGCGGAGGCGGCGAAGGCGGCTCAGATAGCCGAGGCCAAGGCGGCCTACGATGCAAAGGTGAAGGAGGCCAAAGAGGAGCCTGAGAGGCTAAAGGCACGTGAGAATGACGAGCCCTCCTCTGGGCCGGCCACCGAAGATGATGCTGCTGCTGATGATGCTGCTGCTGCCGATGGAGGGCAGCAACTAGCATAGGGAGACGGGCGGTCGTCACCAGACTCACCCGGCATCTCGGATAGCTGTAGCTGTTCGGGGGCTAACTATTGAGCCTTTCCTCCCTGCCATCTTTTGGCGCCTGAAATGATCATGTCTGTAACCTTTTGCTTTTCTTTTCCTTGTTTATGTAAAACTTTGGTAGGTTGCGTTTTGGCTTATCCCTATGGGGACGGACGTCGTCTGCATTCTTCTCGTTTGTAATCTGTTATCATTAATGAAAGTTTGCTTGTTTTGCCTCTGGCTTGGCCGAGGTCTTTTCTTGTCTTCTTGCGTCATTAATTGAGCGCTTTTTCATTTTTACCTTCGGCTTAGCCGAGGCAGCTAGAATGCGTATCTCAACTGCGTTTAACGTCTTTTTCTCGAACATGTTAGCGTGTTGGTCGCTTCCTCTTTCACTCTCGGTCTAGCCTGTGGGTCAATATCCATATACTACCCTTTAATTGTAGGACTATAACGCAAATTTCATATGTAATTTTTAGTCATAAAACAAAATAACAAGGAAACGGTAAAGATTAGAAATCAACCTCGGGTCCTTTGATGCACGGCGTAAAGAACAGAAATCAAACGAGATTCCCTCCTAATTGTTGCACCCAAGACCTTGTCCGAGATATGCCCTTGTGCTAGAACGTGTTCTCCGATTGCCTTGCAATATTGGGAGAACTTGTTGTGAGTTTTGTTGGATGAGAGATCCGAGTTCTGAGAGGCACAATTCCCAAAACCCTAGTTTTGTTTCAAATGAATCAGTTCGGTCAAAAGGAGAGAATAGCTCTCCTTTTGTTGAGCTCGGCCAAACCGTGGGTTTGCTTAGGGAGGGAGTGGGCTTTCCACTTCCTCCTTATTAAACTCGTGGTCCGACTCATCTCGCTAAGTGTATATGACGCGGTCGATTATAAATCATTATCGGTTATCGGAAATTAAGGCATCGCCTAATAATACGGGTTAGTGAATTATTAATACGTGTCCGACAAAACAAAGATTGTATAATTATATTCAATATACATTTAATTAAATATAAATTGTTTATATTTAATTTTACGAATTAACCGGTTAATTCGCCTTAGCCCATGATATTTAATCCGTATTAAATATAATATCTCAACATCACATTTTGACTAATTACTAGTCAAATAACTCGGACTAACCGGTTAGTCAATTTTGCATCTACATAACAAAGATTTTCATACTTGTCACGTCTCTCAAACGTATCCTATAGGTGTGACTTTTAGGGACCAGTTGATCACCGCCATCTGTATGACAATAACGTCAAACTTATCTAGCAAGCCAACCGTTATTGATAAACGTGGATCAACTGATAATAATACCAAAGTATGCCCTTTGATCCTTTTAGAGGTTTATAAGTCCTTGCACTAACTGTTAAGGACACCAACCCCAACAAGCTCCCACTTGTCCGTACAAGTGTATGTGCAATGACGTTATCCGCACTAACTGGAGGACACAAGCTCCAACAAACTCCCACTTGTCCGTACAAGTGTATGTGCGATAACCGATTCTCATATTCATTTAAAATTTCTCCCACTCAATGTAAAACAATTTGCAGATCTGGATCCACAAAGGTCGTATTTTACAATCGATCTGTATCTAGAGTGGTTTCCCCGACTAGAGAGTAACTTAATTGATAAAAACGAATCCGTATCCGAGCATGGCCATGCATTTCAGTTACAGCTCCTCGAGTGGCCCTGAGAAATATCGAGTACCTGATAGAGGCTGAATATTTCCTTCAACTCGAACTCCTTCCGTTCTAAGCACAGCATGAAATGACCCAGAAAAAATCTACTTGGCCCCCTGTTACGGATGACCGTGAGAAAGAAACCAAAGTCACCCAAAATCTGCCTTAGTCTCAAGAGACAGTCGATAGTCAAAAGAATCGACTCTTAGGATCACCATGGAAGTCCTATCCACGACCGGGCAACGAATGTTATAAAACATTTAGGACTCCACGTCGATGTCACAATTGTGTCCTACGAAATATCCGTATAAATCGCCTCTCGTGATTGGTCACCAACCGGTTGACTTATGGCTCGTTGAACCCACCATCAACCAACGTCACAAAATAATTGCCGAGTTATCACTCAGGTGGGCAATTAAGGACTAAAAAGATATGATGTTTGTTCAGTTCACTTTGTGGTGTTCAAAATTGTCGTACAATTCCACATGAAAAAACAAAATATATATTTATATAAAATATCAAAACGATGATGTTGTATAGAGTACAAAAGCGAATGAATCTAATCCATAAAAGAGTACTACAACTTAGGAACACGTTTAATTCCCATGGAATTTACATGCCCTTCATGCTTATCTTGTCGTAATGGTTTAGTGAGAGGATCTCGCTATGTTATCATCGCAGCAATCTTTTCTATCACTACTTCCTTTTGCTCCACGTAATCTCGGATTAGATGAGCTTTCCGTTGTACATGTCTAGACTTGTTGCTAGACTTTGGCTCCTTAGCTTGGAAGATGGCACCATTATTGTCGCAATAGATGGTGATCGGGTCATTCGAACTAGGCACTACAGATAGCCCATGTAAGAATTGACGCATCCATATCGCTTCCTTTGTAGCTTCGACGCGGCATAGTACTCGGACTCGATCGTAGAATCTCTTTGTAGCTTTTGTTTCGAACTCTTCCAAATGATCATGCAGCGCCATTAAGAGTAAAAACGAATCCAGACTGAGATTTCGAGTCATCTCGATCCGTTTGGAAGCTAGCATCTGCGTAACCGGTTGCGCATAGCTTTGGAGAGCCTCCATAAGTCAATGCCCAATCTTTAGTCCTCCGTAGGTACTTAAGAATGTTCTTGACAGCCAGCCAATGTGGTTCACCTGGATGCTGTTGGAATCGACTTGTCATACTCAATGCATATGCCACGTCCGGACGTGTGCATATCATGGCATACATGATTGATCCTATAGCCGAAGCATAAGGAATCCGTGTCATGCGCTCTTTCTCTTCCTGTGTCTCTCGGTGCCCGAGATCGGCTCAAATGCACCCCTGGAGCCATAGGAAGGAACCCCTTCTTGGAGTTAGTCATACTGAATCTCTCTAGGACTTTGTCTATGTAAGACTCCTGACTGAGAGATAACATCCGTCGTGATCTATCTCGATAGATACGGATGCCTAGAATTCTTTGTGCCTCTCCCAGATCTTTCATCTGGAAATGGTTTTTCAACCATACTTTCACCGAAGTTAAGAGAGGTATGTCATTCCCAATCAGGAGTATGTCATCGACATACAATATTAGGAAAACAATCTTGCTCCCACTCGACTTGATATAAAGACATGGTTCCTCGACCGATCGAGTAAATCCATTGTCTTTTATCACTTGGTCGAAGCGATGATTCCAACTCCTTGATGCTTGCTTAAGTCCATAAATGGAACGCTTAAGCTTGCACACTTTCTTAGGATGTACTGGATCGATGAAACCTTCGGGTTGTACCATGTACAACTCTTCCTCCAAAAAGCCGTTTAAGAAGGCGGTTTTCACGTCCATTTGCCAAATTTCATAGTCATGAAAAGCGGCAATCGCTAAGATAATCCGAATGGAACGCAAAGATGACTACGGGTGCAAAAATCTCATCGTAGTGCAAACCTGGCACTTGGGTGAAGCCTTTAGCAACTAGTCGTGCTTTATAGATATCTTGTTGACCTTCCACGAAATGCTTTATCTTGTAAAGCCATTTGCATTGAAGGGGACGAACCTTAGCCGGTAAGTCAACAAGATCCCACACGTTGTTCTCATACATGGAGTCCATCTCGGATTGCATGGCCTCAAGCCATAGCTTTGAGTCAGAACTAGTCATGGCACCTTTATAGGTTGCGGGTTCACTACTCGTTAAGAGTAGAACGTCATCTATGTCGTGTTCCTCGACCATACCAATGTATCTGTCCGGAGGAATAAAGACTCTTCCCGACCTCCTAGGTTCCTCAGGAATATTCACCGCAGCCGGGATTGAAGGAACAGGTTCCTCCAATGGTTGCTCGGTGTTTGGTTCTGGAATCTCCGACAGGTCGAAGGTTCTATCACTCTTTGCATTCTCGAGAAATTCCTTCTCTAAGAATGTCGCACTAGCCGCAACAAAGACGCGTTGTTCGGTTGGCGAATAGAAGTAATGACCAAGTGTTCCTTTAGGATAACCTATAAAGTATGTCTTGACCGATCGCGGGCCGAGCTTATCCTCGTGTCTCCACTTGACATAAGCCTCGCAGCCCCAAACCCGTATAAAGGACAAGTTAGGGACCGTTCCCTTCCATAATTCATATGGAGTCTTGTCAACAGCTTTAGACGGACTTCGGTTAAGTATTAGAGCGGCTGACATAAGAGCATAACCCCATAATGAATCAGGTAATATCGTGTGACTCATCATGGATCGAACCATATCAAGTAGTGTTCGATTTCTCCGTTCGGACACACCATTCACCGAGGTGTTCCGGTGGAGTTAACTGTAAGGCAATCCCACAGTCTTTGAGGTGTTGATCAAACTCGTGAGAAAGATACTCACCACCACGATCTGAACGTAGTGTTTTAATCTTTCTACCTAATAGATTCTGTACCCTATTTTGGTATTCCTTGAATTTCTCAAAGGATTCACTTTTGTGCTTCATTAAGTAGACATAGCCATATCTACTCAAATCGTCCGTGAAAGTGATGAAATATCTATAGCCTTCTCGTGCGGTGATTGACATAGGGCCACATACATCCGTGTGTACGAGTCCTAATAGGTCAGCAGCGCGCATTCCAACACCTTTGAAGGAAATACGAGTCATCTTACCGATGAGACATGATTCACACGTGCCAAATGATTGAAAATCAAAGGCCGAGATAGCTCCATGTTTGATGAGCTGTTTTACGCGTTTCTCATTGATGTGTCCCATACGGCAGTGCCATAGATACGTTTGATCTTTGTCACCAACCTTTAACCTTTTATTCATTACGTGTAATATTTCGGTGGTCCGATCTAAAACATAAATTCCGTTCATGGAGACTGCCTTGCCAGAAATCATATTGTGTAATGAGAAAATGCAAGTATTATTTTCTATTACAAATGAAAAACCAAGTTTATCAAGTGCGAAACCGAAATAATGTTTTTCGAAAGACTAGGAACATAATAGCAATCATATAAAGACAACTCAAATCCGCTAGGAAGCTGGATCACATATGTCCCCTTTGAGATGGCAGCCACTCTTGCTCCATTCCCGACACGCAGTCCACCTCACCCTTTACGAGGGGTTCGATGTTTCGGAGCCCCCGCACATGATTACACAGATGAGAACCACAACCAGGATCAAGTACCCAAGTTCCGTAACTTGCGTGGTTAATCTCAATCATATGAATAAAAGTAGAAGAAGAGGAAGACATACCAACAGGTTTAACACGACCTGCCTTTAAGTCCTCATGATAAACAGGACATGTGCGTCTCCAATGCCCAGTCTTGTGGCAATGATGGCATTCCATGTTTTCATTCTTGCTCTTTGTCACGCCTGATGAGGTGCTCGACTCACCAGGCCCACTCTTACCTGAACCCGACTTCTTGAACTTCGCCTTACCTACTGCTAGGTTTGCCTGAGCTTTGCCCTTACCCTTTCCTTTATTTGACACAACGAGAACATCCTGTTTCATGCTCCCACTGAACTTCATGTCCTTCTCGGTCTGTACGAGGAGGGAGTGCAGTTCATGTGGAGTTTTCTTCAAATCATTCATATAGTAATTCGCTCTAAATTGCGAATAACCATCGTGGAGTGAGTGAAGAATACGGTCGATAACAATATTCTCGCTGATGTTACGCTTAAAGGTCTCCGTTTCTCGACATTCTCAATCATGCTGAGAATGTGTGGGCTAACCGGTTGGCCCTTCTGGAGTCTCGCATCAAAGAAGCGAGTGGTATGCTCATAGGTCACGATTCTCGGTGCTTTCGAGAATTCCTTAGTGAGCGTGGTGAAAATCTTGTTTGCACCATGGGCTATGAAGCGCTTCTGCAAATTGGGTTCCATTGCAAAAATGAGTACGTTTTTAATCGCACCCGCTTCCATACAGAAATCATTAAACTTGGTGATTTCAGCAGCTCTAGCCGTGGGACCTGGGTTTGCCGGGATGGGCTCCAAGAGATATTTGAGCTTCCGTCGCCAGCGGCAAAGATTCCGTAATGCCGCCTCCCGGTCCGCGAAGTTGGATCCATCATTCTTCGCCGAGTAGACCGATTCATCCGATTCATGAAGATCCGGCCGGACTCACGGTCCAATGTGGCACTTGGCATTGGGTTTTCAGTAGAACCAGCCATTTGAAGTTTAGCAGTTTAAAATACGTGATCTACACTGAAAAAGAAAGAAAAACAAAAACGAAATAAGCAACTCATCGAGGTGATTTAAGTCTATTTTAAAATTCATTTTAAACATGTAGACTCTCGCACTTGCATAATTGATCTCCCTCAAGAAAGATACAAGTGATCCCAAGACTCAATTTCTGTAAATTGATAAGCCAACTGTTTAGCTCATTCTTCCGTAAGAACTCTCGGTCGATAGATTTCTGTAAATCCTATCTATAGTCCACCATGATCACAGGATCGTATTTGTGACCATAGTGTTGAGATAAAATAGGTCAATCGGTTCCAACTTACCCAACGTAGAAGGGGTCATATTATGCCTACCGACGAAGAAGGGACTCATTGGAGTTTGACCTATAAAGACCGTTCTCAATTTTAGTTTATACGAGGAAGATCCCATCAACAAAATTATAATTCATTTTAAGTGAACGAATAACTAGCGTCTGTCGTGAATGAATTTATTTCGATGATGGCTTTAAAACGTGTGACATGAGAATGTCAATGAAAACTAACTCGTGACCTCTATATGTGTCAGTTTTCATGCAATAAATAGGTGGTTTGGTTTTTAGGCGGAATATGATGCATATTATCGTTGCAAAAAATAAATAAATGAATGCAATACGTAAATAAAAATTCCTAGTGTGGCCTATCCTAGTAAAACAAAACATAAAACAACTTTGGAATCCACCGTTGGACCCGAGAAGCTTGTCTTGATGTTCCATCTTGATCCAAGTAGCGGGAGTGAGCATCCGGTCTCAATCTTTGGTCTTCTCAAAATTACAATTTTAAAAAATACAAAATATAAACCTATTTACATTCTAATTTAAAACTGTAATTACAAGTGAAAAATCCCAAAACGGAGATACGAGATCTCAAAATACAACCAAGACCGTGTTCCATCATTACGGTAACACGTTCTACTAAGGCCACACTAAGTTACAACCGTTTGCAAAATAAAATAAATACGTAATAAAAGGCATTCACAAGCATTTAAAATCAACGATAAATAAAAATGCATCAACTAAAAACAAATTCATTCGTGACATAATTCCGTAATTATGTTAAATTTATCCAAACCACCTTTTAATGATTAAAATTCATGTGATAAAACCGCTTCTATCATTTAATTTTAATCCAATACAAATCCGTTACTTTAAATACACGATAAAATAACTTAATGGTACGTGTGTGAACCGTTTCACAATCATAGCGAGTGTACAATATCCGTATAAAGTACATATTATAGCCAAAAGAAAATTTAAAGCAAAAGGAATAAATTTTCAAAGTCATTAAAACAAAATCCTTCGATCCAGGGACATAAGTGCTCGATCGAGGGACAAAAGGGCTCGATCGACTGAACTGCAAGTCGATCGAGAGGGTTGCCAAACAGAAAGTACTCGATCGACTAAACTGGTGGTCGATCGAGTACCTTTATCAGCGAATCTACTCGATCGAGTACGAGGACAACTCGATCGAGCAGAGGGGTTTTGAAAGGGGTCGATCGAGTACAACAGGGACTCGATCGAACAAAACAAGACTGAAATAGCACTCGATCGAGTAGAAATACGCTCGATCGAATGCAAACATGGCTGAAACTTCAAAACCCTCGTGAAAACAGTTTGTCGAGACAAAATCAATTGCAATTTTGATCAAAACGCATCAAAACAAATTTATCAATTGACAAAAACTTGACATGTTGCTATAATCTCCGTATAAAATAACAACATGTAAAAACAATATGAAAATTGAAACAAAACAGCCGTGTAAAACATGAAACGGCACGGTTTTCAAGACAAAACGACAACAAGAGCAACCGTGTAAACAGGACACGGTTCCCAATGCAACCAAAAACGCAGCAACAACAGAAAAAAAATTTCTGCCGTGCAAAAAAAATTGGCTGCCGAGACAAAATTTTTAAACAAAAAATCATCGATTCATTTCGTTTAATGAAAATTACATAGAAAAATTACGTGGCCTCGCTCTGAAACCACTTGTGGGTCAATATCCAAATACTACCCTTTAATTGTAGGACTATAACGCAAATTTCATATGTAATTTTTAGTCATAAAACAAAATAACAAGGAAACGGTAAAGATTAGAAATCAACCTCGGGTCCTTTGATGCACGGCGTAAAGAACAGAAATCAAACGAGATTCCCTCCTAATTGTTGCACCCAAGACCTTGTCCGAGATATGCCCTTGTGCTAGAACGTGTTCTCCGATTGCCTTGCAATATTGGGAGAACTTGTTGTGAGTTTTGTTGGATGAGACATCCGAGTTCTGAGAGGCACAATTCCCAAAACCCTAGTTTTGTTTCAAATGAATCAGTTCGGTCAAAAGGAGAGAATAGCTCTCCTTTTGTTGAGCTCGGCCAAACCGTGGGTTTGCTTAGGGAGGGAGTGGGCTTTCCACTTCATCCTTATTAAACTCGTGGTCCGACTCATCTCGCTAAGTGTATATGACGCGGTCTGATTATAAACTGTTATCGGTTATCGGAAATTAAGGCATCAGCTAATATTACGGGTTAGCTGAATTATTAATACGTGTCCGACAAAACAGTATTGTATAATTATATTCAATATACATTTAATTAAATATAAATTGTTTATATTTAACTTTACGAATTAATCGTTAATTCGCTTTAGCCCATGATATTTAATCCGTATTAAATATAATATCTCAACATCACATTTTGACTAATTACTAGTCAAATAACTCGGACTAACCGGTTAGTCAATTTTGGCATCTACATAACAAGATTTTCATACTCGTCACGTCTCTCAAACGTATCCTATAGGTGTGACTTTTAGGGACCAGTTGATCACCGCCATCTGTATGACAATAACGTCAAACTTATCTAGCAAGCCAACCGTTATTGATAAACGTGGATCAACTGATAATAATACCAAAGTATGCCCTTTGATCCTTTTAGAGGTTTATAAGTCCTTGCACTAACTATTAAGGACACCAACCCCAACATAGTCGAGGCGTCGGATTTGCGCTTCCCAACCGCCGTTGTGAACATGTTAGCGTGTCGACCGTTGTGTCCCCTGCCAGGCCTTCGGTTGACCGAGGCGACTAGGAGTTACAGCGCGACAGCGTATATTGGCGTATCAACCGTTGTGTCCCCTGCCAGGCCTTCGGTTGACCGAGGCGACTAGGGGTTACGGCGCGACAGCGTTCTTTGGCGTATCGACCGTTGTGTCCCCTGCCAGGCCTTCGGTTGACCGAGGCGACTAGGGGTTACGGCGCGACAGCGTTCTTTGGCGTATCAACCGTTGTGTCCCCTGCTAGGCCTTCGGCGGGCCGAGGCGACTAGGGGTTACGGCGCGACAGCGTTCTTGGGGTGACTGCCCGGCTTGGGTCGTGGCGTCTACCTCGATATGACTGCGGAGGGGATAAACACTTTGATGGAAAAATTGGGTGATTCTTCATTAGTTGTAAACATGCGTTGGGGTGCCAACAATTGTTTTGGACACCTCCGCCGCTACACAAAGTATTTCCTGAGATTGTCAGTGTTCCAATGGCTCATCAGAGGCACACCCTCCATGTCGGTTAGCCGGTATGTACCCGGCCTCATTTCTTCAACCACTTTGTAGGGACCCTCCCAGTTGGCCGTTAGTTTACCATGAATGTTTCCTTTGTTGGTGGCGGCCGACTTTCTTAGGACTAGATCCCCTACTTTCAAGTCCCTTTTGTGGACTCTTCGGTTGTAAGCTCTTCTCATTCGGTTTTGGTATACCGCCAAGTTGAGGCGTGCTGTATCTCGGCTTTCTTCAACCAGGTCTAGGGAGGTTCTTAAGCCTTCCTCATTTTCAACCGGGTTAAAGGTGGTCGTTCGAATGTCGGACCGTTGCTTCAATTGGCGGGGATCGCTTCGGACCCGTAGACTAAGTGGAACGGATGTACCCGTTGCTTCTTTCTCCGTGGTTCGCAGGGACCACAGGACGCCGGGTAGTTCATCGGCCCATCTTCCCTTTAGGTCTTCAACTGTCTTCTTCAAACCGTTGAGGATTGTTTTATTGGCCGCCTCCGCCTGTCCATTGCTCTGTGGGTGACAGACGGAGGAGTATGCAACTTTGATACCGAGTTCTTCCAGCCAGCTCATTATTGTGTCACTCCAAAACTCTCGGCCGTGGTCGAATACCATGACTTGGGGTAACCCAAAACGAGTTATGACATTTTCCCATATTACCTTTCTTACGGCTGCCGTCGTCTTTGCAGGTACTGCTACAGCTTCAACCTATTTGGTGAAGTAATCAACGGCGACAATCAAGAACTTTCTTCCGCCGGATGCCGTTGGAAATGGCCCTAGTAGATCCATCCCCCACTGTGCGAAAGGAAGGGGATTAAGTACCGGCTGCAGGTCTCGGGATGGCGCATGTATCACCGGAGCATGCATTTGACAGTTGTTGCACTTTTTGGTCTTGGCTCTGGAATCCGCAAGCATGGTGGGCCAGAAGTAGCCGGCTCAAAGAGCTTTGTGGGCTAGTGTTCTTGCCCCCATGTGATGGCCGCAGATGCCTTCGTGAATTTCTGTCAGTATTAGCTCCGCGTCGGTTGGACCGACGCACTTTAAGAGTGGCCTCGTCACGGACCTCCGGTACAATTCCCCTTCAAACACCAAGTACCTTGCTGCGATCCTCTTTATTTTCTGCGAGAGACTGCGGTCCTCCGGTAGTTCATTTGTCAATTTGTATTTCATTATCGGAGTCATCCACGTTATCTCGGTCTCTATGTTACCCACCATGCCGACGGCCTCAGTAATGCTCTTGGCATTCCCGATGTCCACCAAAGACGGTTCGGTGACATTCTTGATGGTTGAACTGGCGAGTTTTGAGAGAGCGTCGGCTCGGTTGTTCTCGGACACTGAAATGCATTGTATCCGAAAGATTTCAACTTTGAGGTGTCGGCTTTTACCCTTTCCGGGTATCTTACCATTCCGTCGTCTCGAGTCTCGTACTCTCCTCTGATTTGATTAGCCACTAAAAGTGAATCTGTTTTCAAAATGATGTGCTCCGCCCCTGCGGCCCTAGCCCTCGACTCCGATTATCACCGCCTCGTATTCGGATTCGTTGTTTGAGGCCGAGAAGGTAAATTTCAAGGCGTACTCGAACTCATCCCCGTTTGGGCTGATGATAAGTATGCTGCGGCTCTGAGCTGTTCGTCGTGGAGGACCCGTCGGTGTATACCTCCCATTCTCCGGGGTTTTGCTCTTCTTGGTATGTGCATTCGGCCAGGAAATCTGCCGATGCTGTCCCTTTATCGAGGGCCTCGGCTTGTGCTTGAATGCCGAAGCCGGGATAGCTCTCTTGCCCATTTGATGAGTCTGCCGGATTGCTCAAATTTTTCCAATGCTTTCTCCAATGGCTGGTCGATTAGGACCGAATCACGGGATGTGCGTCGAAGTAGGGTTTCGATTTCCTTGCAGCGACGACGACAAAGAAAGGCTGCTTTTTCAATCGGCGGGTAATTTCTCTCGGCGGGCAACAATGTATGGTGACAAAGTAGATTGGGTGCTGCTTGCTTGTCCTCTTCTCGACGATTACGACCGACCGTGGCCGAGGTAATCGCTATGTACGGATATAGTGTTTCCCCCGATCGGCACAGACGGGGGTTGGGAGAGTCGAAGATGAGCTTTCGCTTGTTTGAAAGCCGTGCTCTGCTCCTCCCCCCAGCCGAAGTCTTTATTCCCCTTCAACACCTTGAAGAATGGGGTGCTCTTGTCGGATGACCGAGAGATGAAACGGGCTAGAGCCGCCATCCTCCCGGTCGATCATAACCTCTTTTCGATTCCTCGGCTCCGGCAGTCTAGGATTGCTGGACTTTGTCCGGATTGGCATCAATTCCCCGGCGCCGACAAGTACGCCGAGGAACTTACCTGTCCGGACACCGAAGTTGCATTTCATTGGGTTGAGCTTCATCTTGTATTTCCTTAGTGAACAAAATGTCTCGTGTAAATCGGCTAAGTGCTCATTTGTCGGACTTGCTTTTTACAATAGCATCATCGACGTAAGCCTCAATGTTTCGCCCTTTTTGATTTTGGAACACTTTGTCCACCAGTCTTGTGTAAGTTGCAACGGCGTTCTTTAAACCAAACGGCATCATTTTGTACATGTATGTGCCGTTAATGGTGATGATGAACGCGCATTTAGGCATGTCTTCCTCGACCATGAACACCGATGATACCACGAGAAGGCGTCCGGCAGCTCAAGATAGTGTAGCCTGCCGTCGCGTCGATTAAACTATCTATTCGAGGCAAGGGATAGCAATCTTTGGGGCATGCTTTATTAAGATTGGTAAAATCCACGCACATCCTCCATGCCCCCGATGATTTCCTCACCATTACAACATTAGCTAACCACTCAGGATAGGTACAAGGCATGATAAAGCCCGCCGCCAATAATTTATCTACCTCGGCTTTGATGGCCTCATCCTTCTCGGCTGAGGAGTTCCTCATCCTTTGCTTGACAGGGCGAGCGGTGGGGAGTACGTTTAGCTTGTGAACAATTACCTCCCGGCTCACGCCTGGCATCTCGGCCGCTGAGTAGGCGAAGACGTCTTTGTTCTTCCTCAGCAGATCTAGGAGGGCGGCTCTGAATTTTGGCTCCAGGTTAACACCGATAGTTACGGTGCGGCCTGGGTCAATCTCCACCTCTTCGGTCTCCGCTCCTTCGACCATGCCGACGGTGGTATCCATGCGCTCGCCCTCCTGTTGCAAGGATGGGCTCTTACCCTTCTCTGACTTCTTCGCCACTTTGAAGGATTGCATGCTGCACCCTCTGGCGGACACTTGGACATTGACCACTTCGTCCTTTTCGTTCTTTGAGACGAGCTTATGCGCTTCCCCCCGGTCCGAGACATACATCAATGTCAGAGCCCGGATGGATATTACTGCATCGGCCTCGCTCAGAGTGACTCGGCCTATGAGAACGTTGTAGGCAGACGAGCCGTCAATGACCACGAACTCAGACATAACGTTCTTGGCCGCACTTCCCTCGCCGAACCTCACCGGCAGCCTGATTGACCCAAGGGGTACCAAGCCGGCCCCAGAAAAGCTGTACAACGGGTTGGTGCAGAGGCTCAAGTCTTCAACCTTCAGACCGAGGTTGAGAAAGCATTCGCTGTACATAATGTTTGTGTAGGCGCCCGTGTCAATCGTGCACCTCTTCACCAGGTGGTTGGCTATGTCCAAGTCGACTACGAGTGGGTCGCTGTGAGGGGCGATGACTCCCTCGTAGTCCTTCTTCCCAATAGTTATATCGGGGATGTTGGAAGCGGGAGTCGCTGTGTTGGGCACAAAGTTGATGGCCTGATACAGCTCGTTCAGGTGCCGTTTGTGCCCATGAGCGGACCCACCGTTCTCGTTGCCCCCGATGACAACATGGATTACTCCTATCCATTCGAAGACGGATTTCTTATCGAACCGCCGCATCGGTCTTTTGGCCTTTGGCAACATACTTGCCGAGGCTCCCCTTCCGGATCGGTTCCTCAATGGCATTCTTCGATGCCGCAGTTGTCGATAAGGTGACCGGTGTGGCCGTGGTACTCACGATCGGCTCGTGTCACCGTCACTCCCCGGCCGGGAGGCCTATCCCACTTCGACCCTCGTTCTTGCTCGGGCGAAAACCTCGGCGGCGGACACGGCCGGGGGGGTGTGATCATTGTACCGCTTCGGCGGTTCGTTCCCGAACTCCCCGGCGTCCGCCGAGTTCATTTCCTGGTGGACTGTCGACCGTGACCTATTAACGTCACGGCGTCTTTCATCCGGGTTGTCCTCCCGGCGGCTTTTTCTTTCGAGTGCTCGGCCTCGCTGGGCCTACCCGGGTTTTGTGGTAGTCCTCCACCTTAATGGCTTGATCGGCCATTTTCCTGGCGGAGTCTAGTCTCTGGCCGCCGCACTTGATAAGCTCATTCTTTAGGTCCCCTCTTGGGAGGCCTTTCATCAGGGCGAAGGCCGCCAGTTCGCTATTCAGCTCACGAATCTGCTGAACCTTGGCGTCGAACCTCTTCACATAACTTCGGAGGGACTCGCCTCCCTCCTGTCTGATAGTCAGGAGGTCCGAGGTCTCAACGGCCCTCCTCTTGTTGCAAGAATACTGGGCTAGGAATGTGTCCTTTAGGTCGGCGTAATAAGACACACCGACCGGGGTAGCCCCTTGTACCAACTTTGTGCCATCCCATGCAGTGTCGTTGGGAAGACTCGGCACCAAACCTCATCGGGTTGCTCCCATACCGACATGTGAGACTCGTAAGCCTCAACGTGGTCGGTTGGGTCGCCCTCTCCTTTGTATGCTATGGGTGGCAACTTTAGCTTAGTCGGACACTGGGTATCTAGGACGTGGCGCCGAGGGGTCTGTCGACCACGTGTCGAACGACACGCGGCGATCGGCTCCTCTCATCCCTAGTCCGGCTCCTCTCCCCGTGGCGGGAAGGGCTTCTTCTCCGACTCTGGCGAGTCGGGCTTCTTCTCCGACTCTGGCGAGTCGGACTTCTTTCACTCCTCTGGGGGATGCCTCGTCGGTCTTTGCTGCGGGCGACGCCGTCCTCCCCGAGTGCGGGAAGGACTCGGTCTACCACTAGCATTCAGGCTCCTCCGGCGTCTTGACAGGCCGGCTTCTTCCGTGCTCCATTCAAGTCTCTTGGAGTCACATTCTGGGCCCTGGTCTCCTGGACGGGTTCCGCCGCTCTTGTCGGTGTGACAGTGTGAGCCGACGTACTACCAATGAGGTCCAGGAGTAGCTTCAGTTTTGCTACATCAACCACATGTCCCATGATGGTGACCTGGTTGGCGGGCAGCGGCATATCTTGTTCCTTCGGCGTCCCGTTCGTCGTATCAGTGATACGGCCGGTGGGAGACTGCCCGATTTCTGAGTTGTGGAACGTGTCGTCTTGGTAGAATTCGTTTTCCACCAACACCTTCTCTGGTTGTTTCGACATCTTCTTAGCTTTTTGGGTGGGTTTTTGTTTCGTTTTTTTTTTTTTTTTTTTTTTTTTTTTTTTTTTTGGGAATGAATGTGACTAGCTTCTAGTATCTTTCCCCACTGACGGCGCCAATTGTTCCGGGTGTAATTCCAGAGCAGTTATTTGTTACCACCCGTGTTTGTAGAATGACGTCTTTGGTTGAATCCTCCTTGCGGTCTCCTGAAACAATGAACAAACCGAGGGCTCGACTTTGGGCCGAGCGAACTCACTCCGACGCTCAAGTCAGTAAACTTAGAGAGATAAGTTGTTGTTACTTGGTGAAGTATATATTGTAGAGAGATAAGGAAGATATTACCAGATGAATAGTGATTCTTAGGTTAAATTGTGGATCCCCTCCTCAATGAGAGTTGAGGAGTATTTATAGACTTTCACCTTTTGTCACGTAGTGGCCAAGTGGCCAAGTGGCTAGCAGGTGGAAAGACTGTTCTACCCTCGGCCGAGGGACCCATGGCAGGCCGGCGGGTCCTGTTGACTCGCCGCCGAGGGGTCTTGGATATGAGTACGCGGATATGTGCCCCGGCTGGCTAGTTGTCCTAGCCGGGACCCAAGAGATAGGCCGACAGGCTGCGTCGGTTAGGCTGTCTAAGCCGTTGACTTGCTGTGGATATCTTTGACCTTGCTCAATATGTTGATCGTCGTGGTCTGCGAGAATATGCCCCATCAATTATTATTATTATTATTATTATTATTATTATTATTATTATTATTATTATTATTATTATTATTATTATTATTATTATTATTATTATTATTATTATTATTGTTGTTGTTGTTGTTGTTGTTGTTGTTGTTGTTATTGTTGTTGTTGTTATTATTACTACTATTTGTTTTTTTTTTATAAAAACGCAGATTATTATTATTATTATTATTATTATTATTATTATTATTATTATTATTATTATTATTATTATTATTATTATTATTATTATTATTATTATTATTATTATTATTATTATTATTATTATTATTATTATTATTATTATTACCACCATCACATATTTCTCATCTGATTGATGTCCTCCGGCGAATATTCCGGGGCTTTGTTGAGTATTAGTGGAAACTACAATTCAAAATATATATAATCAAAATAGATATAATACATGGAAGTATGCAGAATTGAACTCAATTTACATCTGAAATAGTTTTAAATCACACTAACCCGTATCGGAATGGTAGAAAGTTTTCCGTCGATAACCTTCCACATGGAATGACAAACGTAAAAGGCGCATTGTTTGTCGTCTGGTGATTTAGGAGACTATTATATAAATCACACACAAATCAGCTAAATTAGATAATCAACCTCTCGCATAAACATTCATTAAATGGTACGAGTAATTATTAAGAATACACTTACTATTGGCGTGATAAAATTGAGATCAGTGTTGCTTTCATATTTCCCAAATGGACTTAATCTTTTTTTTTTTGCTTCAAAAATACTAATTCATAAATATACACACATGCCATTATTATTTGTATATATATGGCTCAAGTCATACAATAACAAATGACATTATTCAAGGATGTAAACTTACTCAGTTATCATCATCACACAACTGTCACAGGGTTTGCCTTCGCGAGAGTCAATCCAGTACACTGTTTTTGTTTCCACTTGGATTGCCAGTAGCACCCAATGCTTCCTATTCATTTTGAGACATTGAACTGTTAGTTCATTTACACGCATTTAAGCATGTTAATAATAAATTTATAGAACCGTGATTCATTACAATAATCACGTACTATACATACATGTTCTCATTGTAGGGGGCAAACCATCAAATAGAATATTTAGTAAGTCTCTTGAGAGATTATCTCTCAATAAACTTACGTAATTGCTAAATTCCACGCATAATTTTACTATATTCCGCACACTTTTTCCTAATTTTCCATCACTATTTTTCATTTAAAAAAAAAAGAAAAAAAAATTGTGGAATCACGATTTCACGCAAGACAACCCTCTGCCACCCCCAATCCCTTCCTGACTACTCCTCCCCCATCTTCGAACACCCTAAACCTCTCGCCGTCAACCAGTCCAACCCCTCATGGTCGACCAACCTAACCCCTCGTCGTCGATCACCCTATCCACCATACTCCGACAAATCTATGTGACCCATCCACCCTACCCAACTGCTACACCGTCGACCTAACTCCTTATCTCCGACCATCCGACCTTTGCGCCGTCGACCATCCTACCCTATCCTACCCAGTCTGGTTGTCGACCACCATACCACCATACTTCGACAAATCTACGTGACCCATCCACCCTACCGAGCCGCTTCTCCCTCGATACACCCTACCCACGTCGCCGTCGACTCAACCCCCTCCTCCTTTTTTTGTCACTGGTCGTCTGGTGGGTTGCCTGGAGGGCGGTTGTTATGTGGTCTCCCCCCTCTCTCTCTCTCTCTCTCTCTCTCTCTCTCTCTCTCTCTCTCTCTCTCTCTCTCTCAGTGTCTCTCTAGGGTTGTTTGTGGATAGGAAATGTGCGGGATTTAGTCAAATTATGCGCGGGATTTAGCATGTTCCTAAACTTATTAAGAAACCAATTACAAATTGATAGAAAAATAACACAAAAAGTAATAAAGTGGGTAGGTATCCTATAAAATGGGGTAATAATAAAAATAATTACAATACACGATAAAAATAGGTATGAATGTTATTTCAAATTGGATGTTCTAAACTTTAGTTATGCATAATAATAATAATAATAATAATAATAGTAATAGTAGTAATAGTAGTAGTAGTAGTAGTAGTAGTAGTAGTAGTAGTAGTAGTAGTAGTAGTAGTAGTAGTAGTAGTAGTAGTAGTAGTAGTAATAATAATAATAATAATAATAATAATAATAATAATAATAATGTGTTTGTTTGTTTTTTCCCTCATCCTAAAGCAATGGTACCCTAATTTTTCCATGGAAATGGATAGAGTGTCCACTGTTCCTATTTGGGTCCTGTTCCCTGACTTGGAAACTTTTCTGTGGTCTGAAAATGTTCTTAGTAAGATGGCTAGTAAGATTGGGAAGCCTTTGTTTGCTGATCTCAATACCACTTGTAAGGCTAAACTTTCCTTTGCTAGGATTATGGTTGAAGCTGATGTTTCAACCACTCTGCCTGACAATATTGTTCTTAATACCCCTTATCATGGGCAATCTTCTCAAAGGGTCATTTATGAATGGTTACCCTTCCATTGTTCTGGCTGTGGGAAGTTGGGTCATCAGCTTGGTAGTTGCAAATGGCACCAGCCAAAGGCCCCAGCTGTCCCCAAGAAAGTCTACAAGCCTGTTTCTAAGCCTGTGCCTGCTACTGCACCCAGTGTTTCTCAGCAAGAGGAGGGACATGGCTCAGAATGCCTTGAGCTAGGTGGTACCTCAGCTAGCCTTGATGATCCTACTGCCTCTGGTGGTGGTGAGGAGTTGAAGGCTCCTATCCCTACTCAGTTGGTGGTATCTTCTCCCTTGGCTGCTAAAATGCACTCAGAATGCCTTGAGCTAGGTCATAGTCCCCCTCCTTCTGATGATGCTAGTGTGATTAGTAGTGAGTCTTAAATTGCCAAGAAGAGAGACTGCATAGAGGCTTCTGTATCCCATACTTCTGATACTCAGTCCTGGGTTACTCCTAATAAGTTTGACCCTCTCCAATCTAGTGATCTTATTGCTCTTGCACCAGTGGATAAAGCTCCCCCTGATAAAACTTGTCATGAGGATCTGCTCTTGGAACATTAGAGGGTGTAATGACCCTCTGAAGCAGCAGGAACTTAGTGATTTCCTATGGGCTAATAAACTTGATATTTTTGGAGTTCTTGAGACTAGAATAAAAGATAAAAAAGCTAAAAAGATTATCAAGAATAGGTTCAGTAACTACCATGTGGTCTGTAACTACTCTAGTCACTATAATGGCAGGATTTGGCTTATTTGGAATCCTGTCACTATTGCTGTTACTACCTTGCTTGTCCATGATCAATTCATTCATTATAGTATAGTTCACCATGCCACTTCTCACCAATTCCATTTGACTATAGTCTATGGTAATAATGATCCCCAAATCAGACTGGATCTGTGGTCTGCTCTTGCCTCTATTAAGGTCACTGTTACTGACTGGCTAGTTCTGGGTGATTTCAATATGGTAAGGGATGTCTCTGAAAGGGTTAGCTCCTCTCCCCCTGATTTAGCTGATATCTTGGACTTCAATGAATGTATCCTGAACTGCCAGCTGGATGATATTAATGGTTCAAGTTGTGAGTTTACCTGGACTAACAAGCAAGATGATAATACTAGAGTTTGGTCCAAATTAGATAAGGCTCTTGCTAATTCTTCCTGTCTCTCTAATTTTCCTACCACTCATGTTACCTTTCTTCTTGCTGGTGTCTCAGATCACTCTCCTGTTATGGTCAGTGTTTTTGATGATCCCCATGTTAAATCCAGGTTTAGTTTTTTGAACTGCTGGATTGGCCATTCTTTGTACAAGGGCATTGTATCTCAGGCTTGGCAGACTTATGTAAAAGATTCTGCAATGTTTAGAGTATTTAGCAAGCTCAAGTATGTTAAGCATGGTTTACTCAAGCTTCATAAGGACCATTTCAGTTCCCTCCCTGATAGAGTTTCTCTTGCTCGATCTTCTCTCATGGACTGTCAGTAGGAGCTCCAAGCTTCTCCTTTATCTCAGTCTCTAATTGATCTGGAAAGGAGGCTTTTGGCTGAGTATAGTAGTCTTAAAGCTGTTGAGATGAGTATGCTCAAGCAAAAATCTAAGGTAGATAATATTAAACACGGGGATTGCTCTTCTAAATTCTTCTTTGCTAAAATTCATGAAAGGAAGCAGCAGCAAATTATTGGTAGGATCCTTGACAAAGATGGTAGGGACGGGATTGGCTTAGCTGATGTTGCTGATGGCTTTGTGGATTACTACACTACTCTTCTGGGTGCCAGCACTGCTGTCAATCCCTTATATGTTGAGTTTATCCAACAAGGTCCTTGTGTTCCTAATACTGACTATGCTGCCCTTACCAAGCCTGTTACTACCTCTGAAATCAAGGATGCTTTATTCAGTATTGGGTCTGATAGAAGTCCTGGGCCTGATGGGTTCTCTTCTGCTTTCTTTAAGGACTCTTGGGATCTCATTGGGAATGATTTTTGCACGGATGCACATGAATTTTTCAGGACTGGCAAGATGTGCAAGCAAGCTAATTCCACTCTCATTAATCTCATCCCTAAAAAGAAAGTTAGTCAGTCTGTCCTTGATTTTTGACCTATCTCATGTTGTACTACCATATATAAAACTGTGAGTAAGGTCATTGCCAACAGACTCAAAGATACTCTCCCTTGTATCATTGGCCCTGAGCAGGCTGATTTTATTCAGGGTAGAAGTATATTTGAAAATATTATGCTCTCTCAATCCTTGGTTAGAAATTATACAAGGAAATACATTACTCCTAGGAGTTTGATCAAGGTTGATATTAAAAACGCCTTTGATTCTCTTCAATGGGATTTTGTTAGGAGCATGCTTGAAGCTTTGAAGTTCCCTCCTATCTTTATTAACTGGATCATGGGATGTATCTCAGGCTCCTGGTTTTCAATCAAAGTCAATGGAGTAGTTCATGGCTTCTTCAAAGGGAAGAGTGGTGTCAGGCAAGGTGACCCACTCTCTCCCTATATTTTTGTCTTTAGTATGGAGATTCTATCACGTCATCTCAGGAAATTAACTCTCCAAACTCAGGTCTCCCTGCATCCTAAATGCTCTAAGCTTAAGCTTACCCACTTGATTTTCGCAGATGATCTTATGCTTTTTGTAAGAGGTGATCTACCTTCTGTTCAAGGGGCTGTTCATCTGTTGAATCTTTTTGCTAAATGGTCAGGATTAAGAGCTAATATTAGTAAAATTGAGATTTACTTTGGTGGGGTTTCTCCTACAGTCAAAGCCCTTATTCTTCAGCATAATGGGTTTACTGAAGGTAGCTTCCCCTTCAGATACTTAGGTATCCTCCTCAACTCTTGTCGAAATTCTGCTGAGGTTTACGGTACCCTTCTCACTAAAATTCAGATTTCCCTCCTCCACTGGTCTAATAGTTTTCTTTCCTATGATGGGAGGGTTCAGATTCTTAATTTTATAATTTTTGGTATTACTAACTTTTGGTGTGCTAGTGCTCTACTTCCCAAAGCCATTTTGAAACGTATCATTAAGATCTGTAAAGATTTCTTCTGGCATGTTGATGAGGGCTGCAAGAAGCAAGTCTTCCACTCTTGGGCGGCTTTTTGTCGACCAGCTCAGGAGGGTGGTCTTGGTGTCAAGGAAATCCTATCCTGGAATAAAGCCCTTCTTGATAAATGGCTCTGGCTTCTGGAGAATGACACTTCTGCAATCTGGGTGTAACACCCTCATACTCCAAGTGCCTTACCAGGACCACTCAGGTATAGAACGTCACCATCTCGGTTACCCGATGCAATGATAATCAAAAGACAATAAAGAAACGTACTTTAAAAGTAAATATAGTTTAAGTGATTACATGTTTCAAAACCAAAACCGATAAAAGGAAATACAAGGTCTACTATCAAAAATAATATAAAGTGTCAGACACAGCGGAAGACTTCTAAACTGCAACGTGGCGACTCATCCCAGCTATCCCATACGCATCATCTCATACCTGCTCAATAACTGCTCATCACCCCCGAATGGATCACCACAGTTTTTAAAACATTTAAATGGAGTCAGTACTAATTACACAAAAACAATGCCACAATGAAACAAGTACACAAACAGTTCAAACAGCTCAACACAACCCTAGTCTCCATCTCCAATCTCCACACAACTGACTACACACTAAAGTGTGTAGCCCTGCCAGAGTACCCATCGCAACAGGTTACACCTCGCCGCCAGTGGGGGACCGCAGTCGTTCCCACCTAAGCCCCGCTCATCTCCATCGAGCGATAAACCCATGTTCATTAATGTGCACATCCCTTCTGTGGCGGGTTCCACAAAAGGCGAATCAAGGGCGTGAAGCCACTCCCGCAAGTGACTCCACTTAGCCAGGGACGCACCTCGAAGATCACAGACAATTAAACAGTAATCACAATACAAAATCAACAACCGTCTGAATCAATCAACAATATGAAATCACAACCGTCTGAATCAACCAACAACATGAAATCGCAACCGTCTGAATCAACCAACAATCATTAACTACAGCACAATCACCACACATTATGTAACTAATACTGAGTAGGGAAACCCTACTTGGAAAAGTAATCACCACAGACGGTCTAGCAGCTAATCAAAATCGTTCTTTAATGAAATCACCTCCTATCAAACATACAATCATACAATCACCATCTAATAAAAACAATACTCCCAAAACTCCCAAATTACCCAATTAGGGTTTCAACTAAAATCAACGGATCAACATAAAAACGGTACAAGGATCTTACCCATAATATGACGGTCTCAACAGTATAAAGAACTCAGGATTATGGCGACACAAGCCTTGGGATTTGATAGTAACGCGACGACGTAGACAACGTAACTTCTTTTCTCTTTGAAAGTTTTTTATAAAAAGTACAAATGATGAAGAAAGTGACGGAAAGCTTAATATATCTATCACGAGTTACTAACAAAACCCGACTAAAACAACCCGTAAAAGTAACCTACTCGATCGAGTAAGTAACTTACTCGATCGAGTAAGTAACTTACTCGATCGAGTGCCCCTTACTCGATCGAGTGCCATACATACTCGATCGAGTACCCATCAGATAGAATACTGTTTCGTATAAAAACATACTTACTCGAGAGAGTAAGCCCCACTCGATAGAGTACCCAAAGACTTGTAAAACCGTAGTATTATAGTCTTCCCTCCTTAAAAAGAACTTCGTCCCCGAAGTTCAACCCATACTCAAAAACAAACATACTAACTCGATCAAAACACAACAACGTAACTAAGAACTCAAAACAAAACTCCAACCAAACATAAACTCGTAACACCAACTTCACTAACTATTCCTACCTCCACAACATGGCTCACGATATCGTATCAACTCCATTATATCTCTCTCAACACTAACTCCATACACTACCAACTACCGTCCACAAACGCTGCTAGCTCCATAATATATCATCCACTAGCAAATCCAATATCAAGACACTCATAGATATCAAACGGAATGTTACATTCTACCACCCTTAAAAGGAACTTCGTCCTCGAAGTTTACTCACACTCATAACATCATCTTCCAACTGTCAAAACTCATAATCATCATCATTCAACTGTCAACACTATTGAAATATTCTCGCACTCCTAGACATCACACTACTACAAGCACGGTCATGACCTTTAACAAAATCAACCACAACAGAAAACCATCCTTTATTCTCCATTAAGACTCAAACTTCCAAATATACTACAACATCTACAACCATCAAACTCTCTTTGCCGCATCCTTCTGCTCTTAAGATAAATGTTACGTCCTCGTAACTCGCTAATACTAAATCCTAGCTATATCTTCTCATTATCCTCATCACTACCGCATGTCAAAGATAACCACCTATAATCTAAACACTCGTCATGCATATATCTAAGGCTCTCTT
Organism: Silene latifolia; assembly: GCF_048544455.1. Lineage (NCBI taxonomy): Eukaryota > Viridiplantae > Streptophyta > Magnoliopsida > Caryophyllales > Caryophyllaceae > Silene > Silene latifolia. Next base: position 122,551,940 of record NC_133528.1, on the reverse strand, counting down.
ACTTAAACAATTCTCATACTTCAATTCACTCGTCACACCACCTAACCTATACCTCAAAATCTTTAACATAACCAATACTCCAACTCTTCCACATTACCACAACACGACAAACCTCTCTATATAAACTATATAAAACTCCTATGGCCAAAAGCCTAACTCACGATCCACACTTGTTACGTACACTTACACTAGATCCTCAAGTTCTTTTCTTTCACTACCGCAAAACTCATACATAACTTAACATGACACCAATTCCAAATACCCTGCACTCACTATCTCAACAAAAGATTATGAACCACCTACCGCTTTCAGATCATTACAACACATGTTCCACGAATCACTTGCCATGACTATGACTACTGATGCCTCATCTTAAAACAAGATCAAAATTACTGTAACAACTTCTCACAACTGTGTCCCATCAACAGAATATCACTATACCATGACAACAACGAAAACATATACACCTCTCTTTCATATCATACTCTACCCTCATTCCCAAACTGAAACTGGTAAGAAACGTCAACAAAAAAAACAACAGTCTACATGTTCAACCAAAACTCACAAGGAACGGCAGCAAACAAAACAACAATCTATGTTTAACTGGTATGTACTTTCGAAAACTCGTATCATAATAATCTCGCCTACTCCACCACAACCGGTGATGGCATCGCAACACCGCCACCAACAGCCACACCGCAGTGCGAAAATACCCGCTGTTGGAATATGTGTCCTCCGACAATAATGCGATCACGACTGTTGATCATGATGATCACATGTTTAAATCTCATTATAAAGAATACAATTGGGAAGTAATATTGTTATCAAATCGTCAACATATATCGGTAATGATTGGGTCGACTAGAGTTTGACATTACTTGTCGTCGACGGTGGTGATCGATTGACCCCCTAGGTCATACCTATAGGGCAACACTCTTAATTGATTATTTAATTAATCGTATAATGTTACGAGTTAATTAAATTACTTGAAAATTGACGGACGATTTTGGAAGTAAAATTTACGTATCGAATTGAAATGTGATTAAATGAGATACTGATCCGAGTAATTGAATTGTATCATTACTCGGATGAAATTAATGTTTAAAGAAACAATCAAAATTGAATGAATTATTATAAATACAATCTGTTGTGATTTATAAATGGTAAAATATTTTGGCACAAGTAATTATGAAATTACTAAGTCGATTTTTGTATGTGACGTATTTTTGATAATACGTTGATTTTTAATATGTTAAAAATTACATAACAAATTTATGTGACATGTGACATGTGACATATTGACAATTGACAAAAATAATATGGAATCCATATTACACAATGTGCTTAAAAAATTGGAGGTGTATTAGGCTTAATATTGTGTTTATAATTAAGTGGTAAACATAATGATTAAAAAGGAAGAGTAGCCATGCAACCCTATTAACCTTGTGAAGACAAATATGGGCATGCATTGGCTCCCCTAAACACCTCCTCCTAACCGGTTTTCCAAGAGAGAAAGGCAAGGGTTTTGTCTTATATTTTCTAATATACACTACTTAGTTTTAGTTGGTGTATTATTCATTCAAACTATTATCCAAAATTTAAGATTTCTAGAGAGATAAAAAGCTCCCTTATTCTTCTCCATTAAACCAAAATTGTTAAGTGTTCATAATAATTTTGGGTCAATTTTCTACTAGATTAATATTATACTAGTACTTGTAATATTAATTTGATTAAGAGAAAGCTTTGGGTATTAATCCTAAGGAGAGATCCTATACTTGGATCTTTGTTCTTCCATAAGGGAAAGCTCAAGAACAAGAGAGAAAGGTGATCTCTCTTGTGCCCATTAAACCGAAATCATCAATGTAAGGACATGATTTCTCCTATATTTTTCATATTGTTTGCATGCATAAAATCCACATTTAATTTTATGACAAATTTATTTCGACATATATGAGTATGTTGGTATGTATATAGATCTACATTTCCTTCAATCGGTATCAAGAGCCACGGTTGTTTGCATGCAAATCGGTTAAAAGTTTTTCCGAGTTATAAGAATAACAAATAAAACTTGTAAAATTTGTGTTATTATGATATATCACGAAATTAATCCATGTATATTAATATTTCTGGTCCTAAAATGTTTTAGGATATTTTGGTTAATTTTTCGGATTTTTATTGTTCATATTTTACAATAATGGCATTTAAATGTGATTTTATGAGTAAAAATGTCATTTTTGGTCTAAAATTAGCTATACTTCGAATTTTCCATTGACTTTTGGATATGTTGTCACATATATTATTTTGAGATAACCTGTAAATTTTCATAATTTTTGGACTTGTTATGCTCGAAAAATGAATTTTTCATTATTAAATTCGGATCTAGGTGATAAATAGGTTAATATGAGTTAAATTTCGAATCTGGTCATAGAAAATTAATATGTTGTCACATGCAATTTTACAAGATGTGTGTAAAATAATTGGCTATAAAGAAGTCTTTTTGCATGATTTATGGATTTTTGAAGAAAAATAGCATAAATAGTAACATTATTAGTGGAAAATTAATAAAACATAATCTATGACTTAGGAAAAACGTCTAATGTTGCATTTTATTATCTTTTTCAGATCTAAAATTGAAAAGTTAATAAAAATAATTTTTCCATGTTTTTATGATTATTTTATTAAAAATCGATAAACCGCAACATTGTTTTTCCGGAAAAATTTCGAAATTCTTAACCTAAGATTTTGAACATTATGAGTGTCATGGTTTTTTTTTCCAGAATTTTCATGAATTTAAATTTCAAATTTTGAATTTATTTGAAATTTTGTGATTTATTTGAAGTTTAATAGCTTATTTTTGTAATTTTGGACCATTTATGAACAATTTTATAAAATATGGGTTAATTATGGTCAAATTATTAGTGAAGACTAAATTTTGAGTCCTAAGAGGTTAGGATAATTAACTTATGTGTAAATATGAGTTTATGTATTTCTGTGATTATAAAATGTTGAAATCACGCAAATCCGTAAAAACCGGGTAATATACGATATTGGCTAATTAAAGGCGATTTAGCATAAAATTGGGCATGTTCATACATATTATAATGCTGCATTTTTCTTTATGATTGTCATAATTTTAATTTATGTAATTTTTGAATTATGTAATTTTACTTAGTATGGCCTTAGATTTTAATTGGTATTTCCCGAAATGTATGGGAATATCGATTCGGTTGTAATTTTATTGTGATCTCGTATCACCGTTTTGTAATTTAATAGATTTATTTTTATTTTAGTTACAAATGTATAATAGGAAATTATGTAATTTATTATGTAATTTTATTCATTCCGGAGTTCCCAAAGACGGATTTCTTCAAGAATGGTGATACATAAAGACGGTGTTACCTCGAGATGCGTGCCTCAACCGAAGATCAAGGGACCAATGGAGTTGGTTTCCGAATATGTAATAGTTAAATAGTTTTTCTATTTTTAGGAAAGGCCATACTAGGATTAATTTATCTTTATGCTTGCATTTTATTTTATGTCACATGCATCGCTAAATCGCCATAACTAAACATGCATTGTCATTTTATCGAGTTTATCGACCGTGTCAATTAGAATTATCGTAGTTCACCGCTTTAGTTCACTTAAAATGTGATAGATAATAAATTGACATGACCTCTCGCTAAAACAATTAATTGAGACATAGCCTTACCAAATAGTAGAAACCATGAAAACCTATTTCGCGAGGGAGTGCGCTCGGCCCCACCGGGGTACAAACCTTGTTACGTAGGGGAAGTGGGTGATGAATGTTAATCCACCGAATTCATGTTGATAAGGGATGTATCGGCCACACCGTGCCCAAGTTAATGTGGGTTTGGATCATGGACACATTTATTCGAAATTTGGATTGAACTCAACAAAAGTTTTTGATAAGGGATGTATCGGCCCCACCGTGCCCTTGTCGAATGTGTTTTGGGCTAAAGATAATTGTTAATGTAATATTATCGACCAAGAGTTCTAAAAGTAGAATCGATTAAACGTTAATCCACCGAGTTATATTGATGAAGGATGTATCGGCCCACCGTGCCTAAGTCGATATGAATTTGGGTCTTGGAATCATTTATCTAGTTGGGTAGAGGTCACTAGAAAATGCATAAAACTTGTTTAAATCATACATTTTTACGAGTATTATTAAAACGACAATTGTTTTACTCCTTATATTTTGTTTTGTAGACCACTTCTTTTTCATAACAAATGGCAACACCAACACCAACTCCTAATGCTACACCTCTCGCTAGTTCGTCATGGCTCCGATCCTTTATGGATCGATGTAAACTTGAAAAGAATGGGTCAAATTTCTCCGAATGGGATGCCCAACTCAAATTAGCCGCCGAAGGTGACGACAAGCTTCGTTACCTTACCGAGGCCTCTCCACCCGAACCCTCCACTAGGTCCACCGCGGCCACTAGGGAAGCATATGAGGCTTACCAAAAGGAGTCCGCCGCAATGAAAAATGTATTAATATTTGCGATGGAGGCGGACCTCCAAAGGAGAGCCTTTAAAATGGGCAATGCTAATGAGATTTACTCCAAACTTGTGACCATGTTTTCACAAACTCCGCGGATCGTCCAATATGAGGCGGCCGCGGCATTCTTTGATCTCGACTTCAAAGAGGGCCAAAAGGTTAGCCCTCATGTGCTCAAACTCATGGAGCTTGTCGAGACCTTGAAAATTCAAAAGGTTGAAATCCCCAAAGAACTCATCGTAGATAGGATTCTACACTCCTTGTCCAAAGTCAAAGCATATGTGCAATTCCGGGTGAATTTCAACATGCAAGACAAGGATGTGTCTCTTGAGGAGTTGCACAAGTTACTTGTGCAAGCCGAGAGGGACATGGGGTTAAATGTGAACCCTCCCAAGGATGTGCTTAACATAAGCACTAAAAGTAAGGAGAAGTTTAAGAAGAATGGGAGAAAGGGCAAGAAGCAAGCTCCCACATTCACCAAAGCTAAGTCTTGTGAAGCTAGCACCTCAAAAGTCAAGAAGGGTCCTCTTGATAAATGCCATTATTGTAATGGCATGGGACATTGGAAAAGAAATTGTTCCAAATACCTTGGTGATATCAAAGTGGAAAGATCACTCCAAAGAGGTAAATGACTAACCTTCTTTTATGTTTCTAAATTCAACTATGCTATTATGATGCAAAGTTGTGATAATATATCTCCCTTTTTATTGTAAATAGGGCCTCCACCAAGCAAAGACAAGGGAAAGGAAAAGCAAGCATAAGAAACCATGGAGAAGCTAAGGATAGCTTTTATGGAGCTTTGCTTTTCATTGTCTTACTTAATTTATGTTTTGAATCTTTAGAATTTTAAGTTTCCGTGTTCGACATGGAAAAGTATTTTGGATAATGGTTTGTATTTTGGATGATGGTGACTTGGTTCGCAACCCAAGTCACCCGTTTTATCATTTATCCTTTTATGTTCTAAAAATTCATCTTTAAATGCTTGCACCTTGAAACATAAGATTAGTCACTTAAAGTGATCTAATAGACAAATATAATGACGGGTTTCATTATATGTCCACATGCTTAAGGCTTGTGTATGATCATTTATAAAGCGATTTTGAGTCTATGAACTCTCTTAAAGGAATGTCAATCACCAAGAACACATATGAAATCAATAACTATTAGTCTATCTATGAGATAGTTCTCCTTATACTTCAACATCATTAATTTGTGTCTCATATACTATCTGATGCGTGTCATTTATATGATGTTTTACATCTCTTTTTACACGCATTTCAGAGCTCATTTGTGTACTATTTGCTGCTTTTCTCCCTATTTCCGTCTACTTCCGTATTTTGTACTTTATTGCAGAAATGTGAAGAATTCGACGGGAAATCAAGCCAAATCTGTCCCCGAGTAAGCTGCATTGCGAATGACGTAAAGGAGTTGCTTAAGGAACGAGCTTGGTGCGCAATCCAAGGCCCGAAAGACAAGTCCACGAGTTAAAAGAAGTCAAGTAGCGACTTAGCGACCGACTAACCTAGTCGATCGATCGACCAAGGCTTCGGTTTCGAAGCTACTTTTCTTTGAGGAGCGATCGATCGACGACCTGAGCAGTCGATCGACCAGATTTCGATTCCAGACGGAATTAAAAGATTGAGAAACTCAAGGCCCGTGAAGTTTAGGTTTTAGGAAATAATTGTTGCGTTGGTTCCTATATAACGTAACCTAAGAATATCAGAATAGGCATCAAGTTTTTATATCAATTTTTACTTAAGTTTTCATAAAGTAATACTTAGTTTTGTGCAAAGTTCAATAATTAGGGTTTGGGTTATTATTGAGCATCGGATCTTTCAGTTCTTAATCTTAATCTTCCTTTGAAATCTCGGTATTCCTCTGCCCTAATTCCTATTCTTCTTTATTTTCGTTAGTATAGAATTGTTAGTTAATTCCCTAAGCCGTTTTATTGTTTATGTTTATTGTTTTCTTCATCAATTCAAGCATGAATCCTTTAGTCTTAATCTTTAATATTGTTATAGTTTTCATCATTGCCATGAGTAGCTAAATAGCTTGTGCTAGGATGTAGGCGATTTATGGCTAGGCGGCATTAGATTAGACACGGACTGAACCATCGACTGACATTGTTGGTCGATCGACTGACCTTGTAAGGTTATCTTCGTTTTAATTGTTTTTAAACTTGTATTTAACAAATCGAATGCATGCGACCAGTTAGATACCTATTTTGTGACCGACCCATTAGACCGAAAGGTAGGGTAGGTTATGTGACCGTCAATTAACTCGACTAAACTGTGCTAAGATCGAAAGATAGGTATAGTTTGGACCATTAGTCACTTTTCAGGACGAAAGTTAGTATTAGTGACATTAGGGACCTATAGCGAGATCGAGAGATGCTATTTGTTAGGAGTGGACCGAGAGGACCTCTTATTTCCCGCCTTACCTGTGTTTAATTCAGACCGGCTTAGTTTGCTGCCGCCGAAGCTGTAATGACCCGACCATCCTAGTACCTTTCCTTTATCTGTTTAATCCATATCTTTAGTTTATTTTCTTCTTATTGTTATTAGTTATAGACCAATTCAACCAACCCCCATAATAGTTACCTTTGACTGATCATAGAACAACTAGAATTTACAACTGCCTCCTTGTGGTTCGACCCTGTTACCACTAGCCTAGGTTAGTCTTAATAGGAGATTATAAATTTTATCTTTGGTACTCACAACGACGGGTATCAAATTTTGGTGCCGTTGCCGGGGAGGCAATAGTCCTAATTTTAGTTGCTTTTATTTTCAGTCTTTCTCAGTTTAAGGGACTTTTGTTCCTTAAACTTTTCTTATATTCTTGTTGTAGTTTCATCTTATGCGCAGGTCACAGGGTGGAGAATTATTACCATTTGACTCTGAGATAGAGAAATCTTTGCGCGGGTTGAGACGAGCACGAAGGATATTGTCGACAGAGGAAGAGCTGAGTACTCTGTCAAGCTATCTCGAGCACGATCTGTTTGAGGAAGACCAACAGTCTTCACCCACCTCTTCACCAACCAGTTATTTTCCCGAAATTCCAGTCATGGCCGAGGAAGCGAGTATAGCTAGTTTTTCGAGCCGACACCGCCGACTTGTACAAAGGGTTCGAATTACGGAGAAGCCAGGAAATTCGAACCAAAGCCTGCTTACATTACTATGGTTGAGAGAAACCAGTTTGGGGGAGCTGCAAATGAAGATGCAGCTAAGCACATGGAGACCTTCATTGACTACTGCAGCGCCATTCCCCCACCAGCTGGCGTGACCCAGGATCAAATTAAGGAGACCATGTTCATCTTTTCCCTTCGTGATGCCGCAAGGGAATGGTATAGGGATTTGGACAAGACCGTTCTGGAGATCACTGATTGGAATACATTGGCATTGGCGTTCTACAAGAAGTACTTCTCTGCTTCAAGGACGATCGCTATTAGAGCTCAAATCACGGGCTTTAAACAAGGGCCAGATGAGAATTTCCACGAGGCATGGGTCCGATTCAAGAAGTTGGTGCGGACCATACCGCACCATGGGATTGCAAAGTGGAGTTTGTGCAATCATTTCTACAATGGGTTGTACGACGATCGAGGGCCATTTTGGATGTCGCGCAATGGGAGATTCGCTGAAAATTTGGGAGCAACCAAAGGGTGGAAAATCATTGATGATCTCGCTACCCACAAGGCCGAGTATGGAAATTCGAGAGGGAACCAGAGGAGAGCCGCCGAATCTTCCTCTCGTTCTTTGCACTTGAGGCTCTTACTGCAAGATTTGACAAGTATGAGCTAGGAGGAGTCTCTAAGGGTGGGATATACCAAGTCAATCTTTGTGTTAGACGGTCCCTTCTGTCTCGTGAAAGGTGTGGAGTTGAGGGCCATGTCTAAAAAAATTGCCCTAGTCCATTTGAATCTTCTTGCGCGCCTTCCAACACTATAGGCAGACAAACACCTACTTTGAGCCAAGCCACCCGAATTTGAGTTGGAGAAGCCAAAATGTCCAAAATCCAACCCAACATCCGCCACAAAGAAGCAGCCGTATGTTCCGCCTCATCAAAAGCAACAAGAGCACTTAAGCCTCCTTATGTGCCGCAGCAAGAACAATCACAAAATTCTGAGTTTTCGAGCTTAAGAATCTGTTGCTAAAGGAGTCCCAAGCAAGAGAGGCCGGGATGAAGTTACTTGAGAGCCAAATTGCTCAATTAGCTAGTAAAAGTAACACTCGAGCTCCCGGACACCTATCCACTCAACCCGAACAAAAGGAGACCCTAAATGCCATCACCTTGAGGAGCGGGTCCACCCTTGATGGTCCTGCCATGGTTGAGGATGTTGTCGAGAAAGATGAGCCAGAAACAAGCCAAGAGAAAGCTTCAACGAACAATTCAAAGAAAAAGACGTCACAGAAAATCGGTCGATCGATCGACATACCTAGTCGATCGATCAAACACGGGTTCCAGGAGCTTCGAATCGTGCAATCCATCGATCGATCGAGGAGGGTGGTCGATCGACCAATATCACTGCTGATGTTGAAGAATTCCGTCCTTTAATGCCAACTAATCTACGAGACCACTTGTTTCGGGTACCACCGTCCCGAAAGTTCTAGGGGCGGACCCGAGTGCTTGATGGGTCGATCCCGGCTCCGAAGTTCGATCCAATGACGGTCAATGGGTCTCATTTGAGACGGTCTGAGGAGGGATCTAGCTTCAACAAAGAAAAGGTAACGGACTTCCAGCCAAAGTCCAAGGACGCCGGCGCGCGCGAATTAGAGGAGAGGGCTAAGGTGCTCCTTACAGCCCCATATCCGGAGAGACTCGTGCCAACCAAGGAACAGTATCTTTCAAGTAAGTTTGAGAAAGTTATCCGTAGTCTGAATGTGCAAGTCCCCTTCCTTGAGCTAGTTAACCAAGTACCCGCTTACACTAAATTTATGAAACAACTGTTGTCTAAAAAGCGGTCACTTGAAACAGTGCACACTGTCGCACTCACCAAGGAGTCTTGTTCCTATCTGTCTCACACTGCGCCCCTTAAGTTAGAAGACCCGGGCAGTTTTTCCGTCCCTTGTAACATAGGTACCTTTTCTATCGAAAAGGCTCTATGTGATTTAGGAGCTAGCATAAGCGTAATGCCCTTGAGTCTAGCTAGGAAGCTTAAACTGACCAGGTTTGCTATTACTGAGATGACAGTCCAGATGGCTGACCGATCTGCGGTCGAGCCCATAGGAGTCCTAGAGGACATACCCGTCCAGATAGGGAAGTTTTTCTTCCCTGTCGACTTTGTTGTCCTTGACATGCCTGAGGACGACCATATTCCCATCATTTTGGGAAGGCCATTTTTGCACACTGCTGGTGCGGTCATCGATGTCGGTCTAGGTACCTTGACCTTCAAAGTGGGAAAGCACTCTATTGTTTTTGCCCAGCCGGCTAAGAAAAAGGACCCCATGTGGCCTGTCACTTGTAACACGGTTTCTGAAAAGAGATCGTACTTTGTACTTTCCGACATGCCTATTACTACTGCTGTATTAACCCCTCCGCCCCGGATTGGGAGCAAGATGGAGGAAGAATCTGTTGTTTTAAATAATGCAGGAGCTGGTTTGGGGAAGGGAGTACTACAAGTTGCGCCAGCTGTAAAGCAGCCGATCATTCAAAGAGGAGGCCTAGGATGCTTAAGCTATGGGACTGATGAAGAAGTAGAGGATGAGCCAGCCAAGGTGAGATGGGCTGATTTGGACTCCGATGATTCTGAGGGAGTCCTTGATTGGGAAGATGACGACGCTGATCACCAATTCTCCGTCTGTCGAAGCCGGGAAGGGTGCAACCGATAAGATGAGCACCATTGAGGCTACCTCTAGTAGCCGTGCCGACGAAGTGGGCCATACCGTGGTCCTTTTTGATCAACTATTAGTTGATCGAGTTCGTTATAAACTTCATTTTATTGCTTTCGAACTATTTTCTATTACTTTTGTGTGCGCGAAAACTTCGCTTTTATTTTGTTTTGCTTAGGATTTTCAAGTGCTTTAGACTTCGTCCTGGGTTTTGCGCAATTTTGGGTGCGTACTATTGTGCATTTGCAGGTATTTAGAGCTTATTAGCTCAAATCATTGAGCAATTACGAAGAAATAAGACACTGCAGCAGTGTTTTCAGTCGATCGACTGGCCCCATTGGTCGATCGACTGAATTGCGGGTTACAGGAGCTACTGTTCACGACCATCTGGTCGATCGACTGCCTCTTTAGGTCGATCGACTGCTGCTGCTGCTATATTCTTTCACGACCTCTCCCCTGCTGTGTTTGGTCGATATGCGGACCTAAGGGAGTCTTCTACTCCTCTTTATTTTTCCGTCGAATTATCTATTTCTTCTTTTGTCTCATTTATGCACAATTTTTACGTTTCAAAATTGTTTTCTTCGGTCTTACGCGTGGTAATTTATGTCTTTCAGGCACACTTATCGGTAGCATCGCTGCCACCGAAACCTCCTAGCTCACGCTGGTTTGGGGAGGTTTCTTTTGCTGCGCTTAAAGTCTTGTGAGTTCCCAAGTCTTTACTTTATGTCATTGTGTTTTATTTCCCTTTTCTCGCAAATTCCCGTTTTCCATTTTTCTTCATTACATGATTTTGCACAATGGGGACATTGTGCGATTTGGTTTGGGGAAGGGTTTTGCGTCGCATATCATTTGCTTGCATTCACGTTTACATTTTTGCCTTGCATTGTTTATTTCATTCTCATATATACAAAATTCCAAAAAAAATTGAAAATTTCAAAAATTTCCATAAAACGCACGTTTATTTTAGCATATAGGTCGAGTCGGAACGGTAGTATTTCAAGGATGATTTTGCATTTGCACCTGTTTTGCCTGAGCCTTGCTTGATTAACATGTTATTAGTAGAATCGTAAATGCATATCTACGAGTTTTCGTTACATTCTTGCTGAACTTGAGACTTGACTTTAATAATTGGCAACCTACATCATATTTCTGAGATTTAGAGCCTATAACTGGTGACATCTATGACCAGTTTATTTAGGAATGTGAGTAGTACTCCTTATGAGACATGTTTCCTTAATTTGCATGATTATGAATTTGATCTACTTAATACCTGTATGCATTCGGTCTGTGGTTTGTCGACACATGTGGTAGAGGTCACCTTTTCTCATTTTGCCCATAAGCTCCACACTGCCAAAAATATCCTTTTTGTCCCATTTGCTACATACTACATACAGCCTACCTCTGTCAAGCTAGTAGTCTTGTTTTTGGGATTGTTACTCGTTTTTGGTAGCCATTGCTCTTTTGAGATGAAGTTGGGAAAATGAAAAGAAAGAGACAAAAAGAAAAAAAAAGAAATGAAAAAAATGATTCGAAAAAAGAAATGAAAAAGAGAAAAACGTCCTGTACTGTTCAGAGCAGTCGATCGACTGCTCATTTAGGTCGATCGACTGATGTCCGTGAAAGAAAAAAGAAAAAAATCAATTCGCATGATTTAATCCTTATCCTTTGGCGATTTTTGCTCCCATGTTTCATTTATATCCTATGGGGAGTTTTATTGATTTGATAGTTGGAGATTGTGAGTTTTGTGCTCGTTATAGCACCGTTTCGTTTGTTATTGAGCAAAAAGTTGGATGTTGTCACTTGGTTCCGTTTTGGTACTAGCTTGATCACCTGTACCTCCACTTCACCATAAAATGTTTTGCCTCTTCTTACCCATACCTCACATTTCCATATTTATACCTCGGCATGTGTCTTTGGTCATCTGTTGGTTGGAATGCATATGTACGGTCGTAGAGATCATTTTCATATTTTATTGCTGGCATGTTTTCATAGGTCGTAGTTAGGTGAGAGTCACTACAAAATTAATTCTTCCTATCTTACAAATATATCACCTGTGCTTAATTGAGTGATTTGAGCGACCCGTGAGAGTCCAATTTGATAAGTCCCTATGGTCAACGGTTCAGCAGTTTTCGACGACTTTATAATTCGTTTGCATGATTCACATTTCTAATCAATTGTTGGTTATGCATTAAATTGGTTTAGGCTTTACAGTTGTCAATTCGCTCTGAGATTGAACTCGTTCCATTAGGTCATTAGATCGAGTCTAGTTCTTGCTTGGGGACAAGCAAGGTTCGGTTTGGGGAGATTTGATGCGTGTCATTTATATGATGTTTTACATCTCTTTTTACACGCATTTCGAGCTCATTTGTGTACTATTTGCTCGCTTTTCTCCTATTTCCGTCTACTTCCGTATTTTGTACTTTATTGCGAAAATGTGAAGAATTGACGGAAATCAAGCCAAATCTGTCCCCCGAGTAAGTCGCATTGCGAATGACGTAAAGGAGTTGCTTAAGGAACGAGCTTGGTGCGCAATCCAAGGCCCGAAAGACAAGTCCACGAGTTAAAAGAAGTCAAGTAGCGCTTAGCTTAGCGTCGACCAACCAACCTAGTCGGTCGATCGACCAAGGCTCGGTTTCGAAGCTATCGTTCTTTGAGGAGCGATCGATCGACCCGATCTGAGCGATCGATCGACCAGATTTCGATTCCGATTTTAATTAAAAGATTGAGAAACTCAAGGCCCGTGAAGTTTAGGTTTTAGGAAATAATTGTTGCGTTGGTTCCTATATAACGTAACCTAAGAATATCAGAATAGGCATCAAGTTTTTATATCAATTTTTACTTAAGTTTTCATAAAGTAATACTTAGTTTTGTGCAAAGTTCAATAATTAGGGTTTGGGTTATTATTGAGCATCGGATCTTTCAGTTCTTAATCTTAATCTTCCTTTGAAATCTCGGTATTCCTCTGCCCTAATTCCTGTTCTTCTTTATTTTCGTTAGTATAGAATTGTTAGTTAATTCCCTAAGCCGTTTTATTGTTTATGTTTATTGTTTTCTTCATCAATTCAAGCATGAATCCTTTAGTCTTAATCTTTAATATTGTTATAGTTTTCATCATTGCCATGAGTAGCTAAATAGCTTGTGCTAGGATGTAGGCGATTTATGGCTAGGCGGCATTAGATTAGACACGGACTGAACCCGCGTGTCAGTCGATCGACTGACATTGTTGGTCGATCGACTGACCTTGTAAGGTTATCTTCGTTTTAATTGTTTTTAAACTTGTATTTAACAAATCGAATGCATGCGACCAGTTAGATACCTATTTTGTGACCGACCCATTAGACCGAAAGGTAGGGTAGGTTATGTGACCGTCAATTAACTCGACTAAACTGTGCTAAGATCGAAAGATAGGTATAGTTTGGACCATTAGTCACTTTTCAGGACGAAAGTTAGTATTAGTGACATTAGGGACCTATAGCGAGATCGAGAGATGCTATTTGTTAGGAGTGGACCGAGAGGACCTCTTATTTCCCGCCTTACCTGTGTTTAATTCAGACCGACTTAGTTTGCTACCGCCGAAGCTGTAATGACCCGACCATCCTAGTACCTTTCCTTTATCTGTTTAATCCATATCTTTAGTTTATTTTCTTCTTATTGTTATTAGTTATAGACCAATTCAACCAACCCCCATAATAGTTACCTTTGACTGATCATAGAACAACTAGAATTTACAACTGCCTCCTTGTGGTTCGACCCTGTTACCACTAGCCTAGGTTAGTCTTAATAGGAGATTATAAATTTTATCTTTGGTACTCACAACGACGGGTATCACTATCTTTGAATATATAGTGTATTTATTCTAAAGATAGAGTGGGAGAAAAATGAGGACACAACACACAAGGCAAGATAAAATTGTGTACTTGTGTATATGAAGATCTACGCAAGAGAGAATGATTTGAATGAAAGTATATTTATTTACATAGTATGCCGAATGGATGAGATCCATGGTCTTAAGTTAGTTCTATATGACTAACGAGACCAAGTGTAGTAATCATAAGAGTATATTCTCAAGATAACTACACGAGGAGACCAAAAGAAAGTTTTGGAAGAAAAATGACTAATGTAAAGTCTTAACAAGTTTTTGACTAAGTTTATGAAACATTTGACCAATAGTTTCAACCTTGAGATTTACTTAAGAGCCTAAATGAATCATAGTAACATACTAGTTATGATCGAGTTGCAAAGATTGATATACCGATATCTTCAATGACCAAAGTTTTAACCACGCAAATGTCATTGCTTAACCTCACTATGGAATGGTTAAGCCTCCTTCCAAAAGAGTATTTGAGAAGGACGTATTCTAGACATTGTTTATATTTGAATAATGACATTACTACACATCATTATGACATGAGTGTGTTGGAGATTTAAAATCTCTTTACGTAAGGTTGAGATGAGACCACTTCAAAATAGGTATTTTGAAAGGATGTGATGGAACATATATGGTTTTATCCTAATAACTTGGCAATGCAATTTATATTTCAATTCTTGAATAAATTTCGATTGAGAAGTCAATTTCGAAATATGTAGAATTGAGTGGGAGTTAGGAAATTCTCATGTGAAGACATGGAATTTAGTGGGAGCTATCATCCTTGAATGTATAAAACTCATTACTCATTAAGGAATGACGAGCCAATATCTTCTTCACAAAGAAGCATTTGAGTTTTCAATTCTGGATGAAAATGGACTATGATGAATCCAATTACATCAAGGGATGTTGGATTAGTATTAAGAGATACACATCATATCAACATTCACATAGGTTATTCATGTAGATGAAAATGAAATTGCCATTAGCAGTCATGGTCGTTCAATGAATCTATGAACGGTTGATCTCATGATTATTAGTAACTAATGTTTCCGCCATTAGAATAATCATGTACATGTCCAATTATAAATCATATGCATAAGAGCATGATGATTGATTGGTAAGCCATAATAGAAACGTCATGAATTCTCAAGTAGAATCCGATGAGCGATTTCGGTGTTTGACGGAATACTCCATTATGTGATAAGAAGTTGCACATATTATAGGGAGTCCGAGCACATATAAGGATTTATGAGAATCCCAAATCTTTCAAGCCTGAAAGAGAAATAAGAAGTTTTGGAAAGATGCTTGGTCGAATAAGAAGTTATTCAAAAATAATCTTTCCTAGTTAAGCTAGGACTTGTGAGAAGTGCTAAGCTAATAATCTTGACAAATTGTTACAAGATTCTACAAAATATATACCTAGTGCATTGTGTGTGGATGGAATACTTGATCAGTACAAGTTATATCATTCATCACAAATTCGTTCGTTATGTGATATTCGATAAGAAAGTTCTTTCAAGTTAAAGAACCGAAACCAAGGTCGGGAACCTTGATGTGTACTTGGTAAGATTCATGCTATGAGAGAGAACATGAATGTGAAGGAGATTGCAAGTGTAAGAAGTTTGAACACATGGACACATGGGATGTTAAACTTCTATTGCAATCAATAAGTGTTTACACTTACGATATACATCACAAGGTTGTAATATGATATTGACTACCCGAGTGTGATGTCGACAATTGTCGTTTGAGTTATTATTAACTCACCTTGTACATTGTTATATCCAAACGGGTTGTAGAGACAATTGAACCCCGTTAAAGTGAACATGGATTAACACTGTAATTGCCCATAGTTACTTATATGAGGTGACGTCTCGAAGTGACTAGAGTGTGATGCGATTGATGGCAAGTTCAAGTGCCATAGAGTCATGTGAGATGACTAGTCGATCACATAGGCAGACTGTTAGGAACATTTTGTCGGGCCTAATGACCGCTTATAGAGTTCTGGCAAATTTATATAGCCTGGTCGTGGCGAGAGCTACTATAGTATTCGAATGAGTCGATTCTTTTGACTAAAGACTATTCGCCTAAGATGGCACAGTTTCAGATTAACTTTGATATGTGTTACTACGACCTTCGTAAATGGGGTCAAATGGGCATATTTTGGGTTATGATGGCTGTGGCTAGTCGAAGGGTATGAGTGCGATAGGAATTGTCCACCCCTAGTCAGGGTTATAACAATATCTCAGGGCCACTCGAGGAGTAATGAACTCGAAATGCGTGGCCACGCTCGGAAAGTATCTATGATAGATAAGTCCGGTCAATCGCTTATTCTCCAGGATCGAGGAAACCACTCTCGATATGATCACTTGCAAGTACGACCTGAAAGACACCTTGCATTGAGTGGGAGATAGTAATAGGACAAGAGAATTGGTGACGCACACTTGTCGAGGACAAGTGGGAGATTGTTGGAATATGTGTCCTCCGACAATAATGCGATCACGACTGTTGATCATGATGATCACATGTTTAAATCTCATTATAAAGAATACAATTGGGAAGTAATATTGTTACTGTCAACTGGTCAACATATATTGGTAATGATTGGCTGACTAGAGTTTGACATTACTGTCGTGCGACGGTGGTGATCAGTTGACCCCCTAGGTCATATCTATAGGGCAACACTCTTAATTGATTATTTAATTAATCGTATAATGTTACGAGTTAATTAAATTACTTGAAAATTGACGGACGATTTTGGAAGTAAAATTTACGTATCGAATTGAAATGTGATTAAATGAGATACGGTCTGAGTAATTGAATTGTATCATTACTCGGATGAAATTAGTGTTTAAAGAAACAATCAAAATTGAATGAATTATTATAAATACAATCTGTTGTGATTTATAAATGGTAAAATATTTTGGCACAAGTAATTATGAAATTACTAAGTCGATTTTTGTATGTGACGTATTTTTGATAATACGTTGATTTTTAATATGTTAAAAATTACATAACAAATTTATGTGACATGTGACATGTGACATATTGACAATTGACAAAAATAATATGGAATCCATATTACACAATGTGCCGAAAAATTGGAGGTGTATTAGGCTTAATATTGTGTTTATAATTAAGTGGTAAACATAATGATTAAAAAGGAAGAGTAGCCATGCAACCCTATTAACCTTGTGAAGACAAATATGGGCATGCATTGGCTCCCCTAAACACCTCCTCCTAACCGGTTTTCCAAGAGAGAAAGGCAAGGGTTTTGTCTTATATTTTCTAATATACACTACTTAGTTTTAGTTGGTGTATTATTCATTCAAACTATTATCCAAAATTTAAGATTTCTAGAGAGATAAAAAGCTCCCTTATTCTTCTCCATTAAACCGAAATTGTTAAGTGTTGTTGGACCATATAGCTTATATGTTTATGTTTTGATGATGTCAAGGTGCCTTACATGTTATATACTTGTTGCGTGTAATTGTTTGTTAAGTGTTTTAGCATTAACTTATTACGAGCAACCAAGAAGATTGTGACGTACACATGAGAAGTTCAAGTCCTTGTTTAAAGATCAAACAATTCGAAGATTCGTTCAAGCATTATGTGAAGACGGAGTTCTTCTAGAAGATTAATCAAGCTTGGATGATGATGTAGCCTATACTCGAAGATCTCCCTGAAGATTAGAATAGTATAGGTGATTATCTCGTAGTGGTAATCAAGAATGAGTTTCTTAATTAGTAAAGTTATAGCTTTGCAGCTATAACATTACTAGTAAAAGAGCTCAATGTTATAGCTCTTCTACTATAACATTGAAATGCTGAGTTTTTATACACGACTTTTAAATGGTTCGAAAATTGTTTTACAATTTCTTAAAGTCTATTTTATATGTTTTAATGGAAGTATTTATTTTGTAAAGCCCGGTTTAGTGAGGAGTCCGGTTTTATGATTGACGTTAATTGATGGTCATTGAGTCAACTTATGAGTTGGACTTTACTATCAATTAGGGTTTTCATCTAACCTCTCCTAAAACCTAAATTCTAATTATATACTAAGATTAGGGTTTGCATGGATACACGAGCCCATGAGCCGTGTCATGCCGTGTTGCCTAAGAGATTTGGTAAAGATTTTAATATTTTATTATGTAAAATAATCTTTACATATCTTGTATATCTTACTTATATATTTGTTTATGGTAAAAGATTTTCTTGTTTTAGGAAATCTTATCATAATCTTAGAATTTATAGTAAAGATAATATTAGATAGATTATATTCTATCTTTTAGAATAATCTTTATTATCTTCTATGGCTTTTAGGTAAGAGATAATAGGAAGATATAATTTATAATTATATCTTATTATTCGGCTATTAGGGTTTCCTTGAAACCGTGTAGCTCTCCTTCTCTTTGCCTATAAATACTTTGTTATTTACAACATCTAAAATAGAGACCTTAAGCATAAAATTGTTTTTCATATTTTAAAGAGCAAACCGTGTGTTTTTAACGAAAACCGATTTGCTAATTTCGAAAGGTCGTGTCTTTACAAAAACTCGCATACTTGTTCTTCATTATCGTTATAAGATAATAGTGCTATAATTGATTGCTTACTTGTTCATTAACGTGAACTATTAGAAGAATCATTAGTGCTTTCTTATTAGCGTAAGTTAGTCACTCGAGTATTTAACGGTACTCATTGAGTTACTGACTAGAGTTAGTTGTACGAGTTGGGTTAGTAAATTTGTAATCCGTAGAAAGGTACTAAATTTATTAATCGAGAATAGTGGACGTAGGTTTCGACTTGTGAAACTGAACCACTTCAAAAACCCTTGTGTCTCTTCTTCTTTCGTTCTTTTGTTTGTTTCGTTAATCATCATTAGTTGAATAGTTAAAGTTTAATCAATAAACTTTAAATATTCAATTACATATACATATCGAAAAAGATTTTAAAAAGTTTTAAATCCTCAATTCACCCCCCCCCTCTTGAGTATTTTGGATCAATAGACTCTTCAATTGGTATCAGAGCCTCGTGCTCTTGATTGCCTAACCGCAAAGAGGCTGATCTATCTTGTTTTTCATTTATCTTATCGTTTTATATTCCGCTGCCTATCACGTGATAAATGGATTCCAAATATCTCAAGTGTCCCGTCTTTGATGGGAAGAATTATGGATTATGGAAAAACATGATGACTCACTATGTGAAAGGACACGATTGGGAGTCTTTGGAGGATTATTCAAAACGGACCGCATAAAATTCTTGTGGCATCCGAGGAAGGCACTACCTATGAAAAGAAAGAAGAGGACTATGTCGAGGCCGACTACAAGAAAGCTGAGAAGAACTCCAAAGCAATAAGTCTTCTGCAAAACGGAATGACTTCCACAGAGTTTGATCGGTTCTCCTCTTGTTCCACGGCCAAGGAGATATGGGATGGGCTCGAATTAGCTTATGAAGGTACTTCCATTGTTAGGAAGCACCGAATTGATTTGCTTATGCAAAAATACGAGCTATTCATCATGGAGCCTAATGAGTCCTTAGATAGCATGTCTGCAAGATTTTCGAGCATTATAAACGAATCAAAAACCTAGGTAGGAAATTCAAGATCGAGGACATTGCTAGAAAGGTTCTTAGGAGCCTTACTAAAAAGTGGCGTGCTAAGGTCACTGCAATGGAGGAATCACGAGATCTTGAAAACCTATCCTATCAAGAACTCATAGGTGCTCTCATGGCCCATGAAATTACTCTTAACAAAGATGACGCTGAACCAAGCCGAAATAAGAGTATGGCCTTAAAGAGTGAAGAAGTGGACTCGAATTAGAGGATGAAACTGCTTTGTTTTGCACGCCGTTTCAAAAACAAAATATTTCGAAACAAACAAACAAAATCATCCTTTAACAACAACAACAACAAGTCATTCAACAAAAAGGTTAATGACTCAAAGTCGTCTTTCGCAAATAGAGGTTGCTTGGATGTGGAGAATCTGGTCATATGATCAAAGATTGTCCAACATGGGAGAAGATAAAGGACAAGACGAAACGTGAGAAGACAAAGAGAGAATTCAAGCAAGTTATGATGGCTTCGTGTTGGGGAGACCTTGAATCGAAAGATGACGAGGAATCAAGACGACGAAGTGGCTAACCTTTGTCCGAGCAAAGTGTTAGTCTTGACCTAATCTCCGACAGTGATGATGAAAACACAACTTCTCACTCAAACTATTGTTTTCTTGGAGAATCGGACGAAGATGACGATGAAGAGGTAAGTTACCTTGAGCTTAAAAAACGTGTTAAGAAATTGTCTAAAAGTGCCCTAATTGAATTCTTTGAACAATCTCTTGATAAGTGCCATGAACAGGATTTGGAATTGAAAGATCTAAAGGAACAGATTCTCGATATTGCGGAAGAAAATCATAATCTCAAGACTAAAGCTAAGAAGTTGAAATCTAAAGTTACAAATTTAGAAAGCTACAACATTAGATTCTACTATGGCTGAAAAGAAGGAATTAGAGTCCAAAGTTATAGCTAATGAAGCTATAACTTCCGACCTAAAGCTTAAAATCAAGCACCTTCAAGCCAAAGTTATAGCTAATGAAGCTATAACTTTAGAACTTAGAAAAGTCAAAGAAATCTTGGAAACTAAGGTCACATCTAATGAAGAAGTGATCTTGGATCAAAAGAAAGAGATAGACTCTCTTTCAAAGCAATTGAAAGAATCCAAGACCGATATGATCAATGTTAAGAAACACCACACCGACGTTGTGTTCATTCTTAACAAACGATTCCAAGACTTTCGTGACAACTTTAAAAAGGACAATGATGTAGATCACACGAAATGTCAAGAGGAAATCAAAACCCTAAAAAACCTTCTTCTACACGCTAGAAAGGTCCATGATAAGTGGGAAGGTAGCACAAAAGTCCTAAACTTCCTAACCGAACAATCTGACAACAATATGAAGATGGGGTTAGGACATGAGTGCTACAAAGTAGAGATCACTCTAAATGCAAATCAACACCTTCGGATTTTGATTTTAGAAAAAGGAAGTATCTTTGATCTTCCTGAATATTTGATTTGCAATTACTGTGGTCATACGGGTCACATCCAAATCAACTGTGTCAAAAAGGCTCATGACTTACGAAAGAATGCCGAACATGCCAAAACTGTTGACACAGTTGACGAGGATAAGGAAACTCCCACTGACGAACCTAACGAAGAAAGGAACAATAAATTCCGTTGGTTCTATGACATGGCCTTTGACTACTCTAAGAAACCTAGCACCTCACAAAGCCCTTGCAAATCTAAACCTAGTAAACCTATTCACAAGGCATCTAGTCAAGAGAGACCTAGAGAAGTTCCGAGACCTAGAGAAGTTCCGAGACCTAGAGAAGTTCCGAGACCTAGAGAAAACCCTAACCCTAGAAATCCTCCCAAGATAAATAAACCTAAAGTTAGAAAGACGGTGATTAGAAGTATTTGGGTTCGAAAGGATCTAATATTTAGAGTAACTAATCATAAGGGACCCAACTTAGCTTGGGTACCTAAAAATTGTATCTAATCCTTTCTGCAGGAAGAAGTGAAAGAAAACAACCAATGGTATCTTGACAAAGGATGTTCAAGACACATGACCGGAGACAAAAATCTGTTTCTTTCACTCAAGCCTTTCAACGGAGGAAAAGTGACGTTCGGGGATAATAAAAAGGGAAAAGTAATAGGAGTTGGCAAAATCGGAATCTCCAAATCTCACGCAATAAGTGACGTTTATCTCGTAGATGGTCTAAAACACAACTTGCTAAGCATATCTCAACTATGCGACAAAGGTAACAAAGTAGTCTTTCATACTGATAGTTGTCGCATTATTATTGAAGGAACTAGCAATGTCATTCTTGAAGGCCACCGTAAAAGGAACGTTTATATGGTAGATTTAAATGTTGTGCCTACTAACTCTTTTTCGTGTATGAAAGTTACTCTTGATGATCCTTGTTTATGGCATAAACGATTCGGTCACATTAGCTCACTAACCTTGAATAAACTCAAGAAGTGGGACTTGGTTGAAGGACTGCCTAAGATAAAGTTCGACCAAGAAAAGATGTGTGACACATGTGCTAGATGTAAACAAGTAAGATCATCGTTCAAACCGAAACGAGTAGTGAGCACAAATGAAGCCTTGGAACTGGTACATATGGATCTATGTGGACCTATGAAGGTAAGAAGTAGAGGAGGATCAAGGTACGTCTTTGTTCTTGTAGACGACTACTCAAGGTATGTATGGCCTATCTTTCTTCATTCAAAAGATGAAACTTTTGATGAATTTGATTGTCTTATGAAACGTGTTCAAAATAAATATAAGACTAATCTAGTATCTATTCGTACGGATCATGGCACCGAATTTGACAATCAAACCTTTATAGAATATTGTAGAGTTAATGGTGTAGGACATAACTTTTCCGCACCAAGAACTCCGCAACAAAACGGTGTCGTTGAACGTATGAATAGAACTTTAGAAGATATGGCACGTACAATGCTTCTGTGTAGTGGTTTACCTCGTAACTTTTGGGCTGAAGCCATTAGTACTTCTTGCTACATCCATAATCGTGCTATGATCCGACCTATCCTTAAGAAAACCCCATATGAACTCCTTAGAGGTCGAAAACCTAATATCTCCCATCTTCGTTGTTTTGGGAGTAAATGTTTTGTACATAATAACGGTAAAAACCGTTTAAGTAAGTTCGACCCTAGGAGTGATGAGGCGATTTTTTTAGGATACTCAGATCATAGCAAGGCTTATAAAGTATTCAATAAGAGAACTCTCTGTATTGAAGAAAGTGTCCATGTTATCTTTGATGAAGATAACATGTTCGATAAGCCTTTACAGGATGAGGAAGAAGACTTGGATGAACCCGACTTCCGTCTCTCAAGAGATGATCCCCCGGATTTGGAATTAGAGGATAATGAAATTGAGGGAATAAACGATGAACTTGATCGTTCCTCAAAAGACAAAAAGGAGAAGGACAAAGTTATAGTTGATGATACTATAACATCTACTCAAAATAAGAACTCCCAAACCAATGTTATAGATGATGTTACCGTAACATTGAATCCAAATCAAGGTGTAGAGTCCGAGGTTATAATCGGCTCAAATACAACACCCGGATTGGATTCAGGGGGAACTTCCTCTAATTCCGAGCCAAATGAAGTCGGGACAAGCTCAAATAACGAGGAAGAACCAAGCACTTCGACGAAGTGGAAATACAAGAACTCACACCCCATGGACAATATTCTTGGGAATATTAAGAAGGGTGTTCAAACAAGACGGTCCTTAAACAACTTCTGTTCCTTCTACTCTTTCCTATCCATGGTCGAACCAAAGAACATCAATGAAGCTCTTCTTTGAATCGATTGGATTGTCGCTATGCAAGAAGAGCTACAAGTTGAAAGAAAAACAAAGTTTGGCATTTAGTTCCTAGACCAAAAGATCGGACAATTATTGGAACACGGTGGGTCTTCGAGAACAAATTAGACGATGCCGGAGTCATTGTCAGAAACAAAGCAAGATTGGTGGTCCAAGGATATAATCAACAAGAAGGAATAGATTATGACGAGACTTTCGCACTTTGTTGCACGTCTTGAAGCTATTCGACTTCGATAGCATTCGCCGCGCACAAAGGAATGAAGCTCTTCCGTGATGGATGTCAAGACGGCATTCTTGAACGGTTATCTACAAGAAGAAGTCTTCGTTGAACAACCTCCTGGTTTTAAGAATATCAAATTTGAGGATCACGTGTTCAAATTAGATAAAGCCCTATACGGATCGAAGTAAGCACCTAGGGCCTGGTACGACGATTATCCAAGTTTCTACTTGACGGTGGATTCATGAGAGGATCCGTCGACAAAACCCTATTTCGAAAACCGAGGATTCTGACCTTTTGGTTGTTCAAATATACGTCGATGATATCATCTTTGGATCAACCAACCGACGCCTATGCAAATACTTTTCTGAGTTGATGACTTCCGAGTTCGAGATGAGTATGATGGGAGAATTAAAATTCTTCCTAGGTCTGCAAATACAACAAACAGATGAAGGCATTAAGATCCATCAACAGAAATACATCAAAGAGTTGATTCGGAAATTCGGGATGGAAAATTCACACGCTATGCCTACTCCAATGGTCGAGAACAAGAAATTGACATTGGATGAAAACGGTAAATCAGTTGATGAAACTACTTACCGTGGGATGATTGGGTCATTGTTATATTTGACCGCAAGTAGACCGGATATCATGTTTAGCGTATGCGTTTGCGCGAGATATCAATCGTCTCCCAAAGAATCGCATATGACGGCCGTTAAACGGATTTTACGTTATTTAATTGGAACGGCCAACTTATATCTATGGTATCCTATGGAATGCAATTTTGACCTAGTCGGCTATTCTGATGCCGACTACGCGGGATGTTCTCTAGACAGAAAAAGCACGTCAGGTGTCGCCACTTTTATCGGACCATGTATCATCACGTGGGGTTCAAGAAACAAAATTCGGTTGCTCTCAATCGCCGGCCGAATATATTGTTTGCAGGATCGGTATGTACTCAACTTTTATGGCTTAAGCAACAATTACGTGATTATGGTGTTGATGTAGGATGTATTCCTATTTTATGTGATAATACTAGCGCGATAATTATTTCTAAAAATCCCGCACAACATTCTCGTACCAAACATATTGAAATAAGACACCATTTTATACGAGACCATGTTGAGAAGGGGAATATAAAACTTGAATTTTGTAGTACTGAAAAACAATGGGCTGACATTTTGACAAAATCATTAGCTAGAGAACGATTTGAGACTTTACGGTTGGAAATTGGTTTAATCAGTGGTACCTAAGCTTCTATATATGTTTAATCTTTTTATGACTGACTAGTTAAGTTAAGATTGTATGATCAGTGTCCGTATATTGCGTTGCATGAATAAATGCGTTTATAGAAATATTATTTTCATAAGATTCTTTTTGCTATTTAGAATTTAATTAATGTCCAAACTTATTCTCTCAATAAACAAACACACCATATTTTCTTGTATTTTTCCAAAAATCAAAAGAAAATCTCACAAAATCAGCTCACAATACACGGCTCAATGATTCCTATATCAACTCAATTTCCTAAATCTCATCCTATTACTCTCCTATTCCTAATTAACCACACTTACCATAAAATATCTACACTTGTTAACCCTAGAACACCTACACCTATATCTACCCTTCCCTTGACCGTCCACCCATCCCACTTGCCTACCTCTTTCCTCCCTCAAATATTTACCATCATTACATATCTTCCTCTTTACTCCAACAATCACCATCATCCCTTTTTCAAACCATCTCCATCATCATGAACTCATCCCATGCAAAAACCACTCGTTCCTCAACCCGTATCAACCAAAACCGTCCCCTTCCTCACCAAACATCACCCCTACCACCACATACTCCTCATTCCATGAATTGTCCTTCACCTCAACCCAACCAAAACTCGCCCCTGTTTCGTAGTCGGGACGAATCGGTCTCCGAAGGAAAAAGACGCCGTCTTTTCAAAGGGAAAAATAAGGTTGTAGTTGATAATGGTGAAGCTGGTGTGGAGGAACCCGAGGTGATGGTTCGGAATGGTGTTACTCGTGCTCTGTTCAAAGATGCTTCGAAAGCCGCGACGAAGGAAGGATTGAATCGTGTTCGGCTTACACACGATGAAAGCATCTTGGTAAATCGAGTTTTGAGGTATTCTATTCATGGTGGTCGGTATTATCCGAAGTCTTGGTTGGTTAGTGTACCCGCTCTTTCCTTCTTTATCAATTTTCTTGATTTTCAAGGTTGGAGTCACATAAGTCGGTTTCGGGTCCTGTATACCCGGTTGAAGTGGTACAGTTCTTTGCTAGTGTGTCGATTAAAAAGGGAGTGTTGCATGCGGTTGTTAATGGTGTCGATGTTACCGTCTCTTTTTCGGATTTTTGCTCTGCTTTTTCGGTTCCTAATGAAGGGATTGAATTAAATCCGAGTCTTGAATGGTCTAATGTTGGGAGTGAAAAGGAATCTTTGGTAAAACAATATTTTGAGGAGATGACGGAGGGTGTCAATATCGTGGTTCGTCCTCTTTCGGCCAAAATTAAATTTTTCTTGAATTTTTTGTGGAACACCATAGTGCCGAGAAGAGGGGGCCGTGATAAGGTGTCAAGTTATGAGGCAATTATGGTTTATTCTTGGTTAGAGGGTCAAAAGGTAAATTTAGCAAGTGTTGTTTTGCACCGTATTCTTCAAACTGGTCTTACGGTGACAAAGGATAAGTTGAGCACCACGATTGATTTGCCTTACGGTATGTGGATCTCTCGGTTGTTGGAAATTAAGCAAGTAATAGGGCCTGACAGTTATGGTGTTAGTGCTAGAGATTGTATGTGTGACAAATTAATCAAGTTAATGGGTCGATTCTTTGATGGACCCGAATTGCAACTTGTGAAAGATGTTGAAAAGGTTCCCGTGGATTCGGGTTTAGGAGTCATTGAATCGAAATTGGAAGGATTTATGAATGGGTTAATGCAGAAATTTGAGGAGCATTCGGCTAGCTTGGCCACGGCATTGTCACGAGTTGGACCATCTCGGTCCTTAGACTCGGAATTAGATGCTAGTCGGGTGTACTCATGGATGGAGGGTGTGGATAAGAGATTGGCGGGTTTTGAAAGGGAGCTAAAGGCTATCCGTGGGGAAGTGTTCCCACATGGTGATCGTCTCGGTTCCTTACTAGTCGTGGAGGTGCGTTGGTGATGCACGGGAAAGCATTGGCGGGAGATCAAGCTCTTACTTTGGAAGCTACAAAGGCTCTTTCGTTGAAAGTCCTTAATTTTGAAAGAAGCATTGCTACTCTCTCACAGTTGGTTAGGAGTTCTTTCGACCGTCTGGATGCTTTGGAGCACCGTACCCGACCCGACTACGTAAACCCATATAAGACACGCAACATCTGATTCCTCACGTCCTACCATCATTAGCCTTTAATTTCATTAGCTTCTTTGTTTGTGGTGTGTTAATCAAACTATCATTCGGCCCATTTTGGCTTACACTTGTGGTTATGGCCCAAGTGTTCTATTAAACATGTGATCATTCGGCCCATTTGGCTTTAGACATGTTTAACTCTTAGTTTGGATGTTTATTATCTTTTGGATGCTTTTAGTCTTGCATGTTATCTTATTTTCTAATGACGTTTTTATCTCTTGTCTCGTCTTATATTATTCTAGTCATTTTTAATTTGTTCTTAACTTTTCGATGATGTCAAGAGGGGGAAAGAACGTCTATGGTAAGCATCTACCTAAGCTTGCTCCTTGTCAAGACCAATTGTCTCTTAAAGTCCTTAAAGCTTTGATATTGGATATAATTGTTTGATCTTGTGTTACTCTTTATTATCAAGATAATGGTATTATATTAAGGGGGAACTTGTTCATTAGTCACAATTTTAGGAGACTTGCCATCATCAAAAAGGGGGAATTTGTTGGACCATATAGCTTATATGTTTATGTTTTGATGATGTCAAGGTGCCTTACATGTTATATACTTGTTGCGTGTAATTGTTTGTTAAGTGTTTTAGCATTAACTTATTACGAGCAACCAAGAAGATTGTGACGTACACATGAGAAGTTCAAGTCCTTGTTTAAAGATCAAACAATTCGAAGATTCGTTCAAGCATTATGTGAAGACGGAGTTCTTCTAGAAGATTAATCAAGCTTGGATGATGATGTAGCCTATACTCGAAGATCTCCCTGAAGATTAGAATAGTATAGGTGATTATCTCGTAGTGGTAATCAAGAATGAGTTTCTTGAATTAGTAAAGTTATAGCTTTGCGGCTATAACATTACTAGTAAAAGAGCTCAATGTTATAGCTCTTCTACTATAACATTGAAATGCTGAGTTTTTATACACGACTTTTAAATGGTTCGAAAATTGTTTTACAATTTCTTAAAGTCTATTTTATATGTTTTAATGGAAGTATTTATTTTGTAAAGCCCGGTTTAGTGAGGAGTCCGGTTTTATGATTGACGTTAATTGATGGTCATTGAGTCAACTTATGAGTTGGACTTTACTATCAATTAGGGTTTTCATCTAACCTCTCCTAAAACCTAAATTCTAATTATATACTAAGATTAGGGTTTGCATGGATACACGAGCCCATGAGCCGTGTCATGCCGTGTTGCCTAAGAGATTTGGTAAAGATTTTATTATGTAAAATAATCTTTACATATCTTGTATATCTTACTTATATATTTGTTTATGGTAAAAGATTTTCTTGTTTTAGGAAATCTTATCATAATCTTAGAATTTATAGTAAAGATAATATTAGATAGATTATATTCTATCTTTTAGAATAATCTTTATTATCTTCTATGGCTTTTAGGTAAGAG
This sequence comes from Silene latifolia, assembly GCF_048544455.1. Classification (NCBI taxonomy): domain Eukaryota; kingdom Viridiplantae; phylum Streptophyta; class Magnoliopsida; order Caryophyllales; family Caryophyllaceae; genus Silene; species Silene latifolia. The sequence continues at coordinate 122,523,309 of NC_133528.1, read as the reverse complement.
ATAATAGGAAGATATAATTTATAATTATATCTTATTATTCGGCTATTAGGGTTTCCTTGAAACCGTGTAGCTCTCCTTCTCTTTGCCTATAAATACTTTGTTATTTACAACATCTAAAATAGAGACCTTAAGCATAAAATTGTTTTTCATATTTTAAAGAGCAAACCGTGTGTTTTTAACGAAAACCGATTTGCTAATTTCGAAAGGTCGTGTCTTTACAAAAACTCGCATACTTGTTCTTCATTATCGTTATAAGATAATAGTGCTATAATTGATTGCTTACTTGTTCATTAACGTGAACTATTAGAAGAATCATTAGTGCTTTCTTATTAGCGTAAGTTAGTCACTCGAGTATTTAACGGTACTCATTGAGTTACAGCTAGAGTTAGTTGTACGAGTTGGGTTAGTAAATTTGTAATCCGTAGAAAGGTACTAAATTTATTAATCGAGAATAGTGGACGTAGGTTTCGACTTGTGAAACTGAACCACTTCAAAAACCCTTGTGTCTCTTCTTCTTTCGTTCTTTTGTTTGTTTCGTTAATCATCATTAGTTGAATAGTTAAAGTTTAATCAATAAACTTTAAATATTCAATTACATATACATATCGAAAAAGATTTTAAAAAGTTTTAAATCCTCAATTCACCCCCCCCCCCCTTGAGTATTTTGGATCAATAGACTCTTCAAGTGTTCATAATAATTTTGGGTCAATTTTCTACTAGATTAATATTATACTAGTACTTGTAATATTAATTTGATTAAGAGAAAGCTTTGGGTATTAATCCTAAGGAGAGATCCTATACTTGGATCTTTGTTCTTCCATAAGGGAAAGCTCAAGAACAAGAGAGAAAGGTGATCTCTCTTGTGCCCATTAAACCGAAATCATCAATGTAAGGACATGATTTCTCCTCTATTTTTCATATTGTTTGCATGCATAAAATCCACATTTAATTTTATGACAAATTTATTTCGACATATATGAGTATGTTGGTATGTATATAGATCTACATTTCCTTCACCCGCATCACAACACTAAGTACCGTGCCCGGATCACCACCCGAGGCACCACAACCACACCGATAGACATCACAACATACACAATCCCATAAACACTGACTCAATATAACATCTCGGACAAGAAAAACTTACTCAAGACTAGGGATGGCAATGGGTAGGGTCTGGGTAGGGTCCGCCTAGACCCGGACCCGACCCGAGATTTTTCCATTGGACCCGTACCCGACCCAGACCCGCAAGGGTCTAAAATTTGAGGACCCATACCCGGACCCTATGGGTAAGGGTAGGGTCTGGGTCTACCCGCGGGTCCGAGTTTCAGCCACTTTAGTAACAAGATTAACAACTATAGGGTCAATAATATTAAAAAAAAAAATCATACTACTTTAACATTATGAGTTTATTAATCTGCCGTTAATGGTGGTTGTGGTCCTCGGCTATTAGAGAGGTGGTTGCCAGTCGCGTATCAGTGCTGTGGTGGTGGTTTTCTTGTGTCAGTGGTGGAGTGGTGGTATTGTCAGAAGGGTTTGGTTGAGTTTTATCACTTTATGGGATGAGGGAAGAGAAAGAGATTTTAGTCGGATTTCTACAGTCTACCAGTATGAATTCAGAAAAGTTGTAATTTTGATTTTTTTTCTTTAATAAAGGGTCTAAGGGTCGGGTATGGGTCTCATAACTTAGACCCGGACCCGGACCCGAAATATTTTCTTAAGACCCATACCCGACCCATACCCATTGGGTCTGAAAAAATGAGACCCATACCCGACCCATTAGGGTCCGACCCTCAGGGTCTGGGTCGGGTCCCCGACCCACTGCCATCCCTACTCAAGACTGCTTTACTAGATCACAACACCATATATCATACGGAATAACAGACAAGAATCTCATGCATACCATCCATACCTTTTCACGGAATAAACATATATCATGAATATACATGCAAGTATAACCAGTCATGTCAGACCACCCAAACTATCACTTTTGATAATCATTCCATTAAGTTACCGTATCCAACATATATTACAGAACATTCAGATAACAACATTATAACTATCACACCATACCGCTTCTCGTGAGGTCACAACCTCGCACAAACATTTATATACATCTTAGACCCATAATCACATCCAACTAGTCAATCCTGATCACGTAAGTTACCACTCAACAAAGGTTACCTGTCGCCCGAGCTTAACTCATATGCCCCTCATATAACATATTTCCCTATTCGCATAACCATCACCTCCTGCCAAGAATAACCATTCAACTAGTACTCAACTACTAGCAACCACCTCCTAAGACCACACCTCATACTTCCTCACAACCGTACTCATCAATCGGGTCTCTATAAAATCAACCCCTTTAGAATGACCATTTTTCCTATTTATCATCACTCTTAACCTTTAGTGACAACCCTTCAACTCTACCATCGTTCGGACATCAAGCCTCTTACACTCATATCTAAACATCACAGTTCCTTTCCTATCTTTGGTTATCATCCCAAATAACGAACATCAAATACATCAACAAAAATCACCTCAACACTATTTCCCATTTCCATCCTTAATTGTATCGTCACCCGACTCACCACCAAAATCTCATATCGTGCAAATTCCTGACCCAACTTTTACTTTCTTTAATTCCTCGAAACTCATGATTATCATGTTGTCCTGGAACTTCTATATAACTGTAAACTCAAATCCTCATGATAGTATCACACATCTTGATGATTCCTTACTTTTATATCACATAACCTCGGTGAACATGTTCCTAGTTTTACTCCCCTCATTCTTTTCTTTTACCCTCGACAAAATCAGTTAATAATTCAAATCTTCATTATTTCTATCTAATTCTCTAGTGCTCCGGTTACCTTCTCATTGCTCCAAAACTCACATCTCATTATTTTATATCGATATCATCTCCCTCTTTCTTACCATAGATATTCTCTTATTATGCTATCACTCACCCTTGCCACTAATCTGTCCATAGAATCAACGTTTAATGTTCAAACAGTTGCATCTCCCTTTTTACATCTCTATAAATCAAAATTCATTTTATACCGTTAATTGCCCAAGGAAATCACACATTAGTTTCACCTCTTGATAACACAAATTCTCAAACTCACTCACTATCTGCAAATTCACATTGCTGCATAGCTCAATCTAAGCTCTTTATACACCATTTATTTCCATTTACCTATAACGACCTTTCCATTATATATATTCTTAACCAACCGAGTCATAACTACCTCCCTTCATAATCCTGAAACATCCAAAGTTACCACGTACAATTTGCATCTCTCATTTCCATCTATTCATTCTCACGTTTACATCACCCCTTGCCCACATTCACTTACTTTTACATTACTCATCACACAATCATATCACTCGTCTTATCTCACAAAACATGCTCCATGCCTCAATAAGCCTTAACAATCCTTTTTTCTTTTTCCACTATCTATCACAACCACATATAACTCATGTCCTCCCCACCAACTCATACTCACCACAAGAGCCACTCCTTATATCATAAGATTGGGTAACTTACGTATCAGGACCAACATACATGTAAAACAATGCATAAAGAAGCAAAATAACACCTTTGAATTAAACATGATATGCAACGAAGTCAAAAGATAAGCATATGACCCAAAACAGGGATCACTAGATCGAGTACAGGCCGCTCGATCGAGTAAGTGACTTACTCGATCGAGTAGGTGAAGGTCAGAAGTACGTAAAACAAATTACCAGGACTACTCGATCGAGTAAGGGTTACTCGATCGAGTAACAGAGGTGCACTCGATCGAGTAAGGGCCACTCGATCGAGTACCCTCCGCATTTCTCAGCACTGTCCAATTTTCGTAAAACAGTCATAACTCACTCGTTTCTTGATCGTTTTGGGCGTGTGACCTATCGTTAGAATCGTAAAAGAATAATCTATCACCTCTAATTGGAATCACATTAAAATCATTTATGCATCTCGAGTTATAACAGTTTAAAGACAACCTCTCTATAATCGAAAACACAACTACTTGATTTTACTTCCAAACAACTTAAACGACAACAAGGTAAACAAAAACAACTCGATGCTCATAAAACCAGTATTCTTAATCACATGTTACTATCTTCAAAAGCCAAGCAACAACATTCATCATGCACATAGATTATTCAACTTGTCAATCATGATTTACCCACATGCTTTTATTCTATAACTTTACGTACAACAAACATACTCGTACATTACAAATCCTATTTCCATGTTACTAATGCAACAATATTACAAATACACTTCGTCACCGAAACATATTCGTAATCACAAAATTCATATTCTCATGCAATTGACATCCCATCTTTTCCATTCTATTCTTTCCATTTCAACCACATTCTTCATCTAACAAGTGTATATGGCACAACAGTAGACAAGCATATGAACTTATTATTTAAGTTTACGCAAACAGAACTGTGTAAAATCATATTACATCCCCTAATCACATGTTACTAGTATAGACACGTTATAATTCATTCATCCTGCAATATCATTATTCATCACATATTATAACATATGAACTACTTCCTTTTCCACCACCTCATTCATCATTCTCACATACTTTTCCAACTACTCCAACCAACATTGTAAACCAACTATCATTCAGCATGCTTTCAACCAACAACATACAAAATCACACCGATTCATGCCACACATCACTATATTGGTACACAATTCACAATAAACACATAGCGACCCCGACTCATATCCCATGGTGACCGGTTCAAAATTGTAGGGCGAGTTCGCGACTTTAGGACGTCTCCCAAGTCTTTGCATTAGCTCCTACAACTCCTAACCCGGGTTCATTTTAATTTGACTCCCTATGTTCATTAGGTTCATTGGTTACAGGTTTCAGGATCGTCGCTCTGATACCACTTTAAAACACCCCCATACTCCAAGTGCCTTACCAGGACCACTCAGGTATAGGAACGTCACCATCTCGGTTACCCGAGGCAATGATAATCAAAAGATAATAAAGAAACGTACTTTAAAAGTAAATATAGTTTAAGTGATTACATGTTTCAAAACCAAAACCGATAAAAGGAAATACAAGGTCTACTATCAAAAATAATATAAAGTGTCAGACACAGCGGAAGACTTCTAAACTGCAACGTGGCGACTCACCCCAGCTATCCCATACGCATCATCTCATACCTGCTCACCACCCCCGAATGGATCACCACAGTTTTTAAAACATTTAAACGGGGTCAGTACTAATTACACAAAAACAATATCACAATGAAAAAAGTACACAAACAGTTCAAACAACTCAACACAACTCCAGTCTCCATCTCCAATCTCCACACAACTGACTACACACTAACGTGTGTAGCCCTGCCAGAGTACCCATCGCAACAGGTTACTCCTCGCCGCCAATGGGGGACCGCAGCCGTTCCCACCTAAGCCCCGCTCATCTCCATCGAGCGATAAACCCATGTTCATTAATGTGCACATCCCTTCTGTGGCGGGTTCCACAGAAGGCGAATCAAGGGCGTGAAGCCACTCCCGCAAGTGACTCCACTCAGCCAGGGACGCACCTTAAAGATCACAGACAATTAAACAGTAATCACATTACAAAATCAAAAACCGTCTGAATCAATCAACAATATGAAATCACAACCGTCTGAATCAACCAACAACATGAAATCGCAACCATCTGAATCAACCAACAATCATTAACTACAGCACAATCACCACACATTATGTAACTAATATCGAGTAGGGAAACCCTACCTGGAAAAGCAATCACCACAGACGGTCTAGCAGCTAATCAAAATCGTTCTTCAATGAAATCACCTCCTATCAAACATACAATCATACAATCACCATCTACTAAACACAATACTCCCAAAACCCCCAAATTACGCAATTAGGGTTTCAACTAAAATCAACGGATCAACATAAAAACGTATAAGGATCTTACCCATAATATGACGGTCTCAACGGTATAAAGAACTCAGGATTATGGCGACACAAGCCTTGGGATTTGATAGTAACGCGACGACGTAGACAACGTAACTTCTTTTCTCTTTGAAAGTTTTTTATAAAAAGTACAAATGATGAAAAAAGTGACGGAAAGCTTAATATATCTATCACGCGTTACTAACAAAACCCGACTAAAACAACTCGTAAAAGTAACTTACTCGATCGAGTAAGTAACTTACTCGATCGAGTGCCCCTTACTCGATCGAGTGCCATACATACTCGATCGAGTACCCATAAGATAGACTACTGTTTCGTATAAAAACATACTTACTCGACAGAGTAAGTCCCACTCGATAGAGTACCCAAAGACTCGTAAAACAGTAGTATTACAGTCTTCCCTCCTTAAAAAGAACTTCGTCCCCGAAATTCAACCCATACTAAAAAACAAACATACTAACTCGATCAAGACACAACAACGTAACTAAGAACTCAAAACAAAACTCCAACCAAACATGAACTCGTAACACCAACTCCACTAACTATTCCTACCTCCACAACATGGCTCACGATATCGTATCAACTCCATTATATCTCTCTCAACACTAACTCCATACACTACCAACTACCGTTCACAAACGCTTCTAGCTCCGTAATATATCATCCACTAGCAAATCCAATATCAAGATACTCATAGATATCAAACGGAATGTTACACTGGGCACAGTGGAATAGAGCCTATATTCTTTCCACTGGGTTTATTTGGACACTTAGTGTCAAAGATCGTTATTCTGAGAGTCTTTGCAGTATACTGGCTGTAAAGGATGAAATTGTTGCTAGAACTGGTTCTATTGTGGCTGCTACTCAGATACTGAACAACTGGGTCAGGCATGGTAAATTCAAGGTTAGCACAGCTTACCATTGGTTCAGAGAAAAGGGGGAGACTGTCTACTGGTTTAAAACTCTGCAGGAGAATGCTATTGTTCCTAAACACAGGACTTGTGCCATCTTAGCTGCTTCTAAACATCTACCCACGGTTGATCTTCTTATCAGCAGGGGTCTGATCCTGATTAACAGATGTGTCCTTTGTCAGGCTGTTGCTGAAAGTCATGAACATCTCTTTTTCAGCTGTACATTCTCTCAGGATGTCTGGAATGCTTTGCTTCAGTGGATGCATCTTTGCAGTCGTTCTGTTAACCTCTGGTCAAAATTTCGATGGATGGCTCAAACCAAGAGTCAGAGGCATTGGAAGAATATGTGGCGAAAAGCTTGTCTTGCTGCTGTTATCTATTACTTATGGCAGGAGAGAAATCAACGAATTTTCACTGGGCATCAGAACTCTACTGCAGCTCTTCTCAGTCAGATTCAGTTAACTGTTAAACATCGTTTGTTAGCTTGTAGTTCTCTTCCTAGTTGTCTTGTTGCTCATCTTGCCTAAGGCTCTTAGCCTCTTAGTGGTTAGCTTTGTAAGTTTTTATCCTCTTTCTAATAAAATGAGGTATATCTTCTTGTAAAAAAATAAAATAAATAAATAATAATGTGTTTGGAGAATTGGATTATGACACCTCCTATTTATTCATGTTGCTGTCAAACCAAGATGTTACTTCACATGTTATTTCAATTTTTCTGCTTGTTTTAATAGGAGTATATGGTTACATTCAAGTTGGAAAGGAATTTGACGAAGAAGAAAAGTACAAGAGAGAAAATATAAATGTGAAATAGATGAGAAAAATAAAAAAAAGATAGAGTTCTAATTTGACTCAATTTTTGTGACAAGGAATATGATCGACTTGCATTAGCTTTGGATGCATTCATTGCATTGCATTGCATTGTATTGATGTATGTAGCAAGTTAGCAACTTTCAATTTGTAGTCGTACCCACTTTTTATTTGGTATCAATAATGTGATTAGAGGAGGAACGGATAAAGTTGCATGGACTCCTATTTTTTCTTAGACAACTCATGTATCCAAGTGTTCAAATAGGTGTTGGTTTTTAATTTTGTAGGGTAGTCACTCACTATCATTATTAAGATGACCAAAGTGCAAACCAAACACTACCCTAGCCTTAAAGATTACCAAGTTATCATTCCATTGTATCAAATTCTATTAGTCACAAAAATTATCGTTGCGATCGTGAATAGGACGAGTATATTAGCGCAATATGATGCGTTGATACGGGCAGTGAAAGAAAAACCATGACTTAGTTAGTTTTAATTATATCACTATGTAGTTTTGGTAAGACCTCAGGTTCACTGTAATAGTTAATAATGAGATGTAATAACGAATATCAATATCAAATACTTGTATTTTTAAAGTTCCTTTACAATAAAAATGGTAAAAAAAGAAAAAAAAAATTAAGTTCTGTTTGTGTTAGGCCGGATTGTAACGTCTTGGCTAATAATTTAATACCATGTTCGATTGATCGTACTAGACGATCTAAAGTGACCCTCATCAATTTCAGAGTAATAACGCTTCTTCACTTTTAAGTACGAAGTACGAGTACATTACAAAAGCGATTACAATTGTAAATAGTAAATATATAGTGCACTTGAACTAATTAGTTTGACCTAAAAATGTTAACTTTTTACCTATAGTTTTGAAAATTTGGACAATAATTAGATGATATGTTACCTTCTCTAACTTACCTGCCTTACAAATCAAACCTTGTCACCCAAACCGAAAATGACATTAGAGGAAACGTAAGTAAATGAACCTAAAATGTTTGATCTTATGACTTTAGAATTAGGTTTGTTAATTTCTAGCTACCTTAGTTAGGCATGATTCAATTATTATTACACACTTTACACTTTACACTTTACACTCTAGGTTAGGAGTCTAGGTGGAACGGGTAGTATTTGTTGGGAAAATCCCAAATAAATAAGTTTTAAGACAAATTCTTATTTGTGGCCGTTTTGTTTTGTGAAGGAATTAAATGTGATCATTTCTATGAGAAAATGTGACCATTATTTAATATGTAATATTTAGTGACTGGTTACTTTTTATTATAAAGTGATCATATTTAAAGCCGTCACCACAATTGATGACTGTCACAAAAAAAACCAACTGTTATACTTGACTTGCATACTTTAGGAGCTTTGTTTACTTACTTTGTTGTGCACTTCTAGAAATAATTTTCTAAGGTCTTGAAATATCAAGAGATATGGGATAGGAAACCCATGAATTAAGATTCTCTCCATTTCTTAAAAAGGAGTAAAGGGTTTATTTTCTCTAAATGATTAAGATTATATTTCGGTGCAATCTAACGATTCTATATTTATATATAAAAATAAAGGAATAAGAGTCTATGGAGGACAATACATTATTATGTGATTGTTAGTAGAAAATGGAGAGAATCCTATCTCGAAACATAAATTTATCTTGGACACTTAATTACATCCATCTGTATGCCTCTTAAAAGATCGATATAATTAATTAAAGTAATATTTTATCCCGTATTTATTTACTACCGGTCCATAAAAAACAAAAATAAAGTATTAACAACTCTTTTATAAGTTGGTAACATACATGAATATAAGTTGTGATTTTGACAAGTCTAACATGAAAAAAAATGTAAGGCGGTATTAGTAAAAATTGTCTTTATTTTCCAATGGAAAAACTCATTATTTCTATTTACTAAACACAAATTTAAGTCATGTGCAAAGTAAAATTTTTATCTAATAACGATCTTGGTTTTATGAAGAGTTTGTCTTGTTTGTTTTTTAAAATTTTGTATTCAGTTAATTTCGATTTTTGTTGCAATTCTTATACGACATATTATTATTATTATTATTATTATTTTTATTAATAAAATTAATCTTTTACTTCAAAAAAAAGTAAAAATATTATTTTCGGTTGTCTTTACTCTTTAGTGCCATTGTTTCTATACATGAATTCCTCATTATCTTAGAAAGATTTTTATTACCATTGTGATCTTACTAAGATGTTTATTACCATTGTGATCTTACTCGACTTAAATATGAACAATATTTAATAATTTTTAGTGAAAAAAAGTGTAAGAGAATGGCAACTAATTACTAGTGAGGTATTGAGGAAATATTTACATCTTCTAAGTAAGGGAATGAAATTTTTTAAATTATTATGATTATCTCTGTTGATATGAGCCACCTTTTTACAAGTGGTTTATAATGTATACTTTTTGAATTCAAATTTTTAATGAAAGTAATCATGTGAATATGGTGAGATAGGCCACGAGACACTAGTTTAGAACTAAAACGATTTTCATACCTTAACTTTTTAGTTTTTACTGCCTTAATTAGTTAGTTAACTAGTTTTCTTGTCCGTGCGTTGTACGTATATTAAAATAATGTGTGATAAAGTTCACAATAAAATGAAATATAGACATATAGTATATCGTTCATGTCTAAGATTTTATATATGCTGCATGACCAACAAATATTTCCTGTTAACATAATATTGACATAAGAATAAAAGAGTATTTGATTAATAAAATACTTTTTTTAGGAAAATAAAACCAATATAAAGTTTATATATATGATACTTGGATTGATAATTTTTAAATTTGTTCGTTAATACCTGTTTGTTTTTCAATTGGTCAAGGAAAACAATAATATCTACTCTGCGTAATCAACTCAATGATGCAACAAATCTCCTTCTTTCGAATAACAACCATATTTAATCATTGCTGGATCAAATTGTAATTATGTAAAAATATTTAGAGGTAGCTAGAATGTTATATCTAGGAGTGTTAATGAGACGAGACAGCCCGAGAGCTACTCGAGATCGGCTCGGTCAAAGCTCGGTCAAAGCTCGGCTCGTGCGAGCTCGGCTCGGGCTCGGGCTCGGCTCGAGAGCTTAATGAGTCAAGCCGAGCAAAGGCCGACTCGACTCGAAAAGCTCGCGAGCGGCTCGAAGTTGTGTAACTACATAGAATATTGCTCATATTTTATAAAAATATTTTATCATGATTATATTTTTGTATCACATAATCAAATGTCTCGCTAGTTTGCCAAATATTTTTACATATAACCTTCGAGCATTATTATTGAAAATATCGAAAGAAAATAAATAAAAAATAAAAAAAATTTATATAGGCTCGATTTAGGCTCGAGTTTGGCTCGAACTCGCGTTAAAGCTTGCAAGCTTTATAACGAGCACATTTTTTTCAAGTTCGGGTAAGCTCGAGATCGGCTCGAGTTCGAGTTTTGGTTCTTGAGCACAAGCCGAGCAAGGCCAAGCTCGGGCTCGGCTCGGCTCGTTAACACCCCTAGTTATATCTCCCGGTGAAACTATAGAAGTACGTTTGAATGTGAACCAAATTCCGACGCAATACTACATGGCTAGGGCTGCTTATGACCCTCCCCCCCCCCTCCTATAGCAATAGTCTTGGCTCCCATCTTCTTATTTGAAACAAAATCTTTCACGCAAACCCCTATTTTTCTTCCCTATACACACACACATGATCAAAAACAATCTCATCCCCTTGAAAGATCGATCCATGTCTCCGAAACTTATCTTAAATTTATCCAAGCAAGTGAAAAACTAAACCCCTAGTTCTAGAAAAATTCACCATCCAATGTAAACTAACCCTTGCTCTCGACAATGTTCTTTTTTTAAGAAAATAAAACCAATATGAAGTTTATATATATGATACTTGAGATTGTGAGTTTTTAAATTTTGTTCATTAATACCTGTTTGTTTTTTAATTGGTCAAAGAAAACAATAATCATTGTTGGGTTAAATGGTAGTTACATAAAAACATTTACAGGTAGTTAAATGTTATATCTCCCGGTCAAACTATTGACGTACCTTTGAATGTGAACCAAATTCCAACGCAATACTACATGGCTGGGGCTACTTATGAGACCCCCCTATAACAATAGTCTTGCCCCCCCATCTTCTCATTTGAAACAAAATCCTACACGCAGACCCCTATTTTTCTTCCCTATTCACACACATGATCTAAAACAATCTAATCCCTTGAAAGATCGATCCTTGTCTTCGAAACTTCTCTCAAATTTATCCAACCAAGTGAAAAACTAAACCCCTACTTCTAGAAAAATCCATAATCCAATGGAAATTAACCCTTGCTCTTGACAATATTGTTAGAATTAAGGTTTTAATTTAATTTGAATTGATGGGGTCAAGATTAAGTTTATTAGTATGATTTTTTGAGGTTTCTTGTTATTATTCATGTTACCTATATGTTTTAATGCAAGTGATATTTTACTGATAAATAACCTTATTTATTATCACTATCCTCGTTAAACTCATCACCCTTCTACAAATGCACCCTCCCTCCACCCCACTAATTTACCCGAAAAATAAAACATCAGCCACTGTGATTAGTTCTTACTACTTGAAACAACTTACAATCCACTATCACTATCACTACCTTTTTGCTATGTTTTACATCTAAGAAGTCATAAATCACAATCACCTCCATGAAACACCAATCTTTACTCCAGATGATATATATGGATCCTCGTCTCCCTTGTCGAAGATAATTTATTTCTCCTTCAACAAAGAAAAGTTTAAGAAGCAATCTTCCCTCTTATCTCTCTCCCTTTCCCTTGCTAGTCTTTTTCTCATCCCCTCACCTATCTCCATTCCAAATACTCAAACAAAGTGTTTGGGTACTATGTTTGTAAACTGAATAAGTTTGAATATTATATATATACACGAACTTTGCTATTTATTTCATTTTGCATATATAAATCTTACTAACTCCATCTCATTTTGCATATATAGATCTACTAAGGAAAAACTTTAGTCAACCAACTCGTCGCAATCAACCTTATTCCCACTCGAGACAACCTTTAGCTCATTACTTAATCCCTTCGGTTCAAACATAAAACGGTCTAAAATGCAAAGATTTCATCTCTCTCTTGAAAAGTCCATCTAACTAACAGAAAACTAACTGCTACTTTATGAACTTCATCATTTTTACATCCCATAAAGATTATGTTGAACATGACAAAAAAATGCAGAAACTTAGGTTTTGTTTGATAACGACATATTGAACATTTTTTTAGCATTTTGAGAGTTTTTACACTATTTAAATAACAAATGTGGTATTTTGAGTGTTGATCATCGACATATTAAAATAGTAGATTGTTGTAATTTCCTGTTTTACATTATGACCTTTAATTAGTATATTATAAGAAAATAAAAATTGAGTTTTTTTTTTATCTCTGAGAAAATTAAAGATCAAACTTTATCTTTATCATATTTATAATTAATATTCTTCACTTAAAATATATATGTTCCGGGTGTAATTCCAGAGCAGTTATTTGTAACCACCCGTGCTTGTAGAATGACATCTTTAGTTGAATCCTCCTTGCGGTCTCCTGAAACGATGAACAAACTGAGGGCTCGGCTTTGGACCGAGCGAACTCACTCCGACGCTCAAGTCAGTAAACTTAAAGGGATAAGTTGTTGTTACTTGGCGAAGTATATATTGTAGAGAGATAAGGAAGATATTACCAGATGAATAGTGATTCTTAGGTTAAATTGTGGATCCCCTCCTCAATGAGAGTTGAGGAGTATTTATAGACTTTCACCTTTTGTCACGTAGTGGCCAAGTGGCTAGCAGGTGGAAAGACTGATCTACCCTCGGCCGAGGGACCCATGGCAGGCCGGCGGGCCCTGTTGACTCACCGCCGAGGGGTCTTAGATATGAGTTCGCGGATGTGTGCCTCGGCTGGCGCTTGCCCAAATGGGACCCAAGAGATAGGCCGACAGGCTGCGTCGGTTAGGCTGTCTAAGCCGTTGACTTGCTGTGGATATCTTTGACCTTGCTCAATATGTTGACTGGTCAGCGGGTGCAGAATATGCCCCATCAATATAAATTTAAGCAAGTTCAAATAAGTTAGCTAAAAGTTATAAATCACAAATTGTACGAAGCAGTACAATCATTTTTTTATTAATATGAAAAAAATGTCATAAACTTCATGAGAATATTAATGCGGTAGAGAACTATAGAAGATTTGGCAAGTACGTGAGTCACGTGACCCCCTTTTAGGTTTAAATTTTTTCATTTATTTTTATATTTTTGCCTTATGGTGGTTAAAGCATCGTATTATGCATGCCCTTCCCCAATTCGTATCTCTCCCTAAATTATAATGATGATGTGCTCAATTTACACACACACAAAAAAAAAATATATAGCATCAACAATAATTAGTTTGCTCCATATAATTGAATAGTACCTTTTTTTATGCATGTAAATTTGTCAGAAGAAAAGCTTGAGAGAGACGGTCTTCACTATGTTTGGGAAAGACTACTCTTACCCTTTTATGTGTTTTTCAGGACTTTTTTTTAATGTTGATCATTGCTTGAATTGAATCTTTACCTTATACATATTTCTATAATAAGTGTATTTAATTTACCTTCAAGCCTCATTCAATTCTATTTTATTACTCATGGTACCATTTTTAATTTAAATTGTAAAACAAACACACAATAGAGTTTTTCAAAACATTTACTCATTTGTCATAATATTATATATATTTCGATTCGCAAATTAGCAGCAACTTTCTTTATCTTTTAGTACTCCTTGAAAAATAGATATCAAACTTTGTACTTATCAATAATTTGTGAATATCTTATTTAAATTTTGATTAATATACTTTTATATAATGACAAATGAATGTAAATAATATAATAATAAATTATCAATAGAAGTTGAAGTTGAAGTGTATTGTGAGGGAAGTAACTTTAGAATTAGTAGGAGAAATACATATGACATTTGAAAAATAAACTTCGTATTATGTATAACTAAATATGACATTAGCATTAACAAAAGACATAGGGGCATATTTCAGCGTTCATTTTACTCTTTACATGAGTAAATTCCATGTAGTACGTATTATGCATGCACATTTGTCACAACCCAGTTCGGCCTAGGGCCTTTTAGCCTCATAATACCTCATTTTTTTAATCGAAAGTTGTTATAAAATTGGATATTATAAATATATCAAAGGTTTTTTTCCTTCTAATTTAATAAAAAGTGAACAAATACTAATGAATAATTTTTTAATATTAATAAATTGTAGATAATTAATTTATTTCCTGTTTCTAATAATAAAAATTGTAAAATAATTAATTAATTCTCATTTCTAATAGGAAAATTGTATTCCTATTTATAATAGAAAAAATTTAAATAATTATTATCTCCTAATTCTAATAGTATAATTAGGAAAAAAAAGCCTTAATAAATTGTTAATTTATTTCCTATTTCTAATAGGAAAATTGTAAAATAATTAATTAATTCTCATTTCTAATAGGAAAATTATATTTCTAATTATAATAGAAAATTATAAATAATTAATTATCTCCTAATTCTAATGCTAATAGTATAATTAGAAAAAAAACCCTCCTTTAGTATTTCTTATTTCTAATAGGAAAATTGTAAAATAAATTATATTTCTAATTATAATAGAAAATTAAAAATAATTAATTATCTCCCAATTTTAATGCTAATAGTATAATTAGAAAAAAAAAGCCTCCTTTAGTTATATACTAGAGTTAATGCCCGTGCGATGCACGGGCCACATGTAATATTCTGTCTTATTAGTCACAAAGAGTGTATGTTTCATTTATAACATACCACGTTAAGATTTAAAAAAATTGGTCTATTTTAGAGGTGATTATTAGCGAAGTTGCTCTAGACATGGGCGGGTATATACTTGAAAACATTGTCCGATAGACTTGAATTTATTACCCTTGTCCATAATACCGGGCTTGGTTTGGTTGTTCATACCAGCGGGCTGGTGGACTTAAAATTAAAACAATAAATAAACTCGGTTGCTAAACTAAATAAAATTACCTATTACCAAGAATAAAATAGGTTTATAAACTTTTTTTTCGAGCTCAATTTCATTTTGCTTAAATCACGTAACAAATAGTCGCTTAATGTTACGTACATTTCTGATAGAAGAGCACTTGTGAAGAGATCAAGGTGTTATTAAGAAGCGTAAAAATATAGGTCATATGTGTGTGTTTTACAAACACGAATTAGTATTTTATTGTTAATCTAACTAATTCATGTAAATGAGTTTGCTTTTATAGCAAAAATTGGTAATGCATAAATAAAATGGTGTAGTTATTGAGTTTGTTTTCACGAATGAATTTCGAACATAGGGATTAGTTTTTGTTTTCTTAATGAATTTGCTAAGTTATAAATTGATCTCTTATTCTGATTCTCATACAAACACCATCACTAAGATCATAATGGGGAGTTTCATCCTTATTTTATCAACAATGTTTTATATCAAACCATTCCACCGATTTTTACGTACATGTGACTATGTGAGTTAAGCTACATATAATTGGTAGGCAATATATGGGGTATATATAGAATTATGTTAGAGCGTTTGCCGTTTGGTTTGATTTTAACTTCTGAATTTTTGTCCAACTCAAACTCAATCTTTTTGTCACACTAAACCTCATTTTTTTTAATAATACCAATTACTTTTTCTTTAAAAGATTTTTTTTCTTTTATCTTTATTTTATTTAGTGTTTTAGAATAGTTGGAGACTCTCTCGTGCCTCGAAAAAAGCTTCCTTTAATAATATAGATAGATAGATATTGATGATTATGGCAAATCACTCCTTAAACTAAATGTAAGCCGGGTAAATATTATCCGATCATGATTTTATTACTCAAGACAGTTTAATTATGCACTTAGATCTCACAGCAAAAATGTTAATTATATCTAACCTTGTGCCCTTAAGCCACACATTAACAAACTAACTAGAGAAACGTTATGATATACGAAGTACTATACTATAGTATTCTTTAGAACCATTCTACAATTAGCTTCTTATCGTGTGTCCTTAGAACTTAAGGATACACATTAGAAAAACCGATTAAAATATTCGTGAAAGTGACAATTTGCCCCCTTAACTTTGTTCAATGGTGAAATGAGACCTCTTAACTTTCAATTGTAGCAATGAACCCCCTTAATTTTAACAAAAAGTGAAATTAAATTCTATTGTTTGATTGCTCATGAAATTCCACCCAAATTCATTTTATAATTTAATTAATAAATTACAAAATTTATCTTTGATAAGCTTACAACTTTTATAAAATATATAATTTTAATAGCGAATGTTTTTTTATATAATTTTACAATTGTTAGACAATTTATTATGAATGTAAAAATAATTCATAACTTTTCTCATATTTTTATTTTGTTTATTATAAATGAATGTAAAATTATTTTTTAGGTGGATGACTAATTTTATATAAATTAATAAAGTTAAAATTAGGCATTTTTATGTGATATTAGTTATATGATATAAATGTAAAATGATTTTTTGTTGATATTTAAATGAAAATTAAAAATTTGGTTTCAATTTCACTTTTTGTTAAATTTAAAGGGGTTATTTTCTACAATTAAAAGTTAAAAATCTGATTTCATCATTGAACAAAGTTAAGGAGGACAAATTGCCACTTTGACGTTAAAATATCATAATGACATGAGAATTTTATTGAATAGATCAAATTCCATAATTCAATTAAAAACCCTCATGGGTCCCCTCCTTCCCTTCAACTTTCTTTAATCTCATATTTTTAAAGGATATATGAACTGGCAGGACAAAGAATCCTCTGCTCCAACCTTCTATTCTCTTTCCTTTGATATTAAAATACAAATCCATCCATCACTTATTAATAACACAAACATGGAATCATAATAAATACATATATATGGGAGTTTGTCACAACATTTGGATCTCCTTCTTTTCCTGCAATTTCTAGTATAACACCCTTTTGCAATTTCTTCAAATTTCTTTCATTTTCATGCAATTTATAGTGATATTTCTTAAATCGTATTGAATTTTGTAACGGCCACATTAATAGTGGGTGTTACTGTTATAATTCGGCATAAAGGTAAGTCCTTATATTCCTACAATTCTCTTCTCCTAGAATTAAAAATGAGGGACATGGTAACATGTTTCAGTGAGCATGCTGTAAAAGTATCAGAAACAACTTGTTCAAGTTACATTCCTGCTGCAACAAACCATAGCATCAGTCCTGCTATACAAAACGCTGTCGTTTACCTCTACAAAACAACCCTGATCCTGACCCAAAAACAGTTTTTAATTACAGTCACTTGGTGCAGGAATCAGTTAGGTCAAGGGGGTCTCAGTATGAATTTCGGAAACACTGACGACCCCTCGAATTCATTTAGATTGAATACATTTTCCCGCCTTTTTCGAAAGAAAAAAGGTCAGAAATCATTCCAAACCTCTGATTTATCCAAAATCGACTTGTTTTGGGACCTGTCATCAGCTACATACCATACAGGTCCTGAACCTGTAGATGGGTACTACATTTTAGTAAATGTAGACAGTCAATTGGCCTTAACTCTTGGTGACCTGGCACACGAAGCCGCCACCAAGAGACTAAAGGGTCCAACACCATGGCCAAAAACTTCCGTTGTTTCGAGACGAGAGCATTACTCAGGAAATACACTGTACTGTACTAAAGTACAGTTCTGTGAGTTTGGGATACAACATGATATTGTGATCAGGTGCAGTGAAGACCAAGATAAGATTAAACAGCCTGTTTTATATGTGAGTATTGATAAGAGGAATGTTATGAAAGTAAGGAAATTGCAGTGGAATTTTAGGGGAAATCAAACAGTTTTTATTGATGGATTGTTGATTGATTTGATGTGGGATGTTCATGATTGGTTCTTTAACAGTGTTTCTGGGTTTGGAGTGTTTATGTTTAAGGTAAGAAGTGGTGGTGAAAGTAGGCTTTGGTTGGAAGAAAAATTGGCTCAAAAAGATCAAGATTCTGTTGATTTCTCATTGCTATTATATGCTAGTAAGAACACTTAGAACATTAATTTAATTTAATGCTTATCATTTTAGTTTGTTTTTTTTTTAATTGAGATTTTTGAGTTTTTGATCCAAGAATTCAACCCTTTTTTAGTTGAATATTTTAGATATTATTAATGTGTTGCTTTATTGATTTTACAAGTAAATACATAATGATTCTTTCAATTACGATAACGTGAAGCAATGTAGATTGACTTCTAAGTGTTACTTCCTCGGTCCTTTTATTTATTGAGATCAAACTAGGCACTTTTTATATATTTGTAGTTGAGTTTTTAATCCAGAATTTAACCCCTTTTTAGTTGAATATTTTAGATAATTATTAATGTGTTGTTTTGTTGATTTTACAAGTAAATACATAATAATTCTTTCAATTATTATAATGTGAAACAACTTAGATTGACTTTTAAGTGTTACTCCCTCGGTCCCTTCTATTGAGATCAAACTACCCACTTTTTACATATTTGTGGGTCTCGGGTAGTTTGGTCGATAGATGTGTTGGAGTAAAGTATACATGAAATGAAAGATCATATAGTTGTGACAACATTTATTTGGACGGAATTGTGTGTTGTGTTTTATTTAACAATGATACTCCGTAATTTTATTCTTGATCTTGGAATTATCATTGTGATCACTATAACTCTATAAGTCATACAGTTCATACTATTTGAAATGTTGTTATGGTATTCTTTAAAAATCTTTGTGGTGTGATGCGTTATCGAACAACATCAACAATATTACCACCGTGTTTCAATGACTCCCAAATAATCTGTGGGATAAGGAGGGGTCCAATATATACAAGCCTTGTTCGTGTGTTAGCAATACAAAGAGATTGCTTCCAAATAACCCTAGATGAAAATTTTGAGTCGAAAACTACATCAAATAACTTCACTGAACCATTTTGTTTTATTTCTTCATAATCTTAAACCAACAAGTAATGTGTCTTTAGCTGCATAGAACAATGAAAACATAACTTATGGTGACCTACATTTAAAATGAGCTAGTTCCATTGGTGTTCCTTTCTACTGGTTTTAGAGATAAAATAGCAACAGGTGAGAAAAGCACAAGCTGTAGAAAGGTGAAAGTTAGTGGGAATTAGATGCTAAAAGGGAGTACATGGAAGAACTAAAAAAGATCTTGTACAGAAGAGCATCAATTAAAGGCACTTTTGCAGAAGTTATCAGTTGAACACTAAACAGTATTGCTCAAGTTTTTCAACTGCTTTCTCATCTTTGTTGATTGTCTTCCTCAACCTACCAAAACATGTAGCAACAGGGCTGGATCCATATGGCCGCAAAATTGAGATTCTCTATTTTCTTCCTCTTTGTCTTCAATTCTATATTCATATCGTCAATGAGGCAAGACAGTTCAAGAGTAACTTGAGATCGGCTTGGTCAAAGTTTGGCTAGTGTGAGTTTCACTCGAGCTTGGGTCGATGGCAAGTCACGCTGAGCTCGGCCCGAAAAGCCTGTCAGCAGCTCGATATTTTTTTTAACACTATAATTTAGTTTTGTACAATCAAAGTAGCTGTACAAGTTGCTTTTAGTTAGACCATGCCCAAGCGAGGTCACCAACAGGGTCGTGACCTTGTTAGGTCATGCTAATGACGTAATTAGCTAGTAAATCGATGTTGTTATTGGTGATCTTGAGTTAGTCAAGACCAATTGGTGCCCCTTGAGTTGATAAGAGGTTGAAGGTTGGTGACCTTCCACATGTCGCATTTCTATTGGCTTATAACAAATGAAAGGACAACCCAAAAAAAGAGGACGGAAGATTTAATATTTCAAATAAAACCGTCAATTTTAATTCGATTTTTTTTTAAATGTACACTTTCCAAAATTAATTTAATTTGAGTAGTTTTTATTTTATTAAAATGACAAAAATAACTTAATTATAGTAAATAATAATTGTAAAAGTAAGTGGAAAAATGATTGTAAAAGTAAGAGAAAGGTTTTGGTGGGGTAGTGAATGTGGTAAATGATTGTAAATGTTGCAAAGTGAAAAAAATAATTGGGTTGGTGACATAGGTCGTGACCTTCTGCTTGGGAGAGTGAAAGTGGGTCAAGATTAATAAGGTGTGATTAAGAGGAAAAATTTTGGTGACCCAGTTAGTGTGACTTTCTGCTTGGGGATGGTCTTAGTGGTTTAGAACTAACAAATAGTGACCCAACTCGTTAATACAACACGAACTCGATATGAAGTTAGCGGGTTGAGACAATTTAACTCATTTAAATAATTAAATTTAATTTCCACGAGTACGGCGCGAAAGTTAAAACCTACACTTTTACTTTGACCGCCCTAACATTTTTAAATGAAAGATCTAAAAAAAAAAATCACACTTTGATTTAAAGTTTTTTAAATTATACTTTTGACTTTATCATCTTAAGAGGCGAAAGGGATTAGACATCATTTGGTTTAATCATGTTATTTTGGATTAAACAGATCATTTAGATTAACTGAGTTAGATGGTGGGGTAAAATGAAATTGAGTGTTTAAAAGTTAACTGTTAAATAAGTCGGGTTGAGTTATAAGAAACTAAGAAAGTTAAATGAGTTTGGTTAGGAATTAGGATAGAGGTCTATGGCCTATTAAAGTAAATGAGTTAGGTTCGAATTGAGGGTGGGCTGGGCATAATCCGGTTTGGGCCGTAAAATCAGCCCAGACCGAATCAGAATCGGGATTAAAAGTTCCGGTTTGGTCTTCGGTCCAACCTTTTTATGGATTTCGATTTTCGGTCCATTTTGGTGTCGATCAGTTTCTTGTGGTCTGGACCGGAATTTACGTTTAATTTTTTTTTTATTAGTTCAGTTTACGTACAATCTCCCTTACTACTAAGAGAATAAAATTCTCAAGTAGTTTTCCCGCCTAACTTACACTACTCTTTGATGGGCCAGTCTAAGTTGGGCCGTCGACTTTTACTAAATTAAATTTGCTTTTGCGTCAAGTCTAACGTATGATTTGGATCAATTGAAAACCTATACATGAAAACAAATGTATGCTTTGACTTTTTGAATAAATGCAACCCTATACATGGAAACAACCTCTCAAATTATGCAATATTTACAATATTATCCCGAAAATATACAATCACAATCAATTACCCCTAATATATTTTGCAATTTTACAACATATCAATTGTACTCTCGAATTATGAAATCTTTATTTTAGTAATATGGAGTATATGGAGTATGGAGTATTTTTTAAATAATGTATTATAATTTTTATGTATTTTCTTATAGGAAATAGAAAGTGAAAACGTTAGTTTTAATAATTTGTAAATCGTGTTTTTAGACGTGTAGTATATTATTTTTATCAGTTTTCTTAATAAGGCTAATAGGTGTTTTAACTAGATTTTACATCTAACTTAATTTCATAAATTAGTTCCCCTTATCGATTTAACATTATAGTGTTATTATTAATAGTAAACTTTCTTTTCTATCTCTTTACTAATATTATATTTAGTATATTATAACATTAAATTAAAAGTAGCTTTAATTTGTGCAAATAATTTTATTAAAAGTTCCTCTTTATAAATTCCATCTTAAAAATACCGTACTGTAGCACGAGAACTATACTAGTTCTCTATAAATGTTATTAAAATATGTTTAATTTGTCGTTATTTTATAATAAGGAGGGACTTACTTCTCTTGTCGACAATTGCTTTTAAAAATAAATATTTTAAAGTTAACTAGTTTCGAATCCCGTGCAATGCATGGGATATCACAAAAATTGTAAATTGTTGGTACAACATTCCCTAATAATATTCTTCATTCTCCCCATTTCTCTCTGTTGGAAATAGGGGCTTTGTTTGGCAAGTTCTATTTTCCAATTGTCCCATATTGGTGAGGAAAAGAGTGTTTCATATGTTTATATATGTCCACACTCCTTACCATATCACTAGTGGGTCATGAGAGGCTTTTGTGGAAGCTTTGCGAGGTGCTTAATTCAGCTCGCACACACGCGCGCGTGCCCGAGCCCGGCCTGGCCCGGAGATTTGGGATTTGGCAATCGCCTGTGGCGGGCTATGCCTATCTTTTTGGGCCGGAACCGAGTTATGTATTGGGCTGTGTTTTTGTTGTTAGCTGTGTTGAATAAGTCAGTCAACCTGACTGTTAGTGGGGAGAGTCTTACTCCCACTAACTCGGATTGAGGCACAGTTTCAGGAGTCGGTTTTGGCTCCTGTAACTGCTCCTCTTTTGCTATAAATTCGAGTCTTCAGCAGCTTCTAAAAACACAACAATCATACACTCTTCTCCGTTCTCTTCTCTCTTCTTCTCTAAATATTTCTGGGTAAAGATAAAATCGTTCCAGGCTTCTCCAGTCACGAGTGGGCGTTTCTGGAAGGCAGCAGTAGTGTAATGCTTGGGGAACTACCGGTCATCTGCTGATCGCCACCACGGTCGTACCGGAAATAGTTTTCAAGGCAGTGGTTCTCGTCCACGTCACTACTAATCTCGTTAAGTATTTCTAATCTCTTTTACATTGTTACTGCTCTACCCGAATAACACTCTCAAGCAATTCATTGGTAAGTTAGAGTTGCCGAGAAAATAAAGCTTTACTTGCAAGTTGCAAATCATACAATTTATTTCATTCTTGATAAATCTACCTTATACGACTCTTTTCTTGAGCATTTAAGCGATCTTCGTTTGTTTCATTTTGGAGATATCTAAAATTTGGAGCATCCTTATGCTTATATCCTCAACCTGGTGAGCATAAGATATCGATTGTGAGTTAATTTTCGTATGTGAAATTATTGTTCTTTTGTATTCCAAAAATTACTTCATCTCCCCTTTATTTGATCGTTATTTTAAAATCAAACATGAACGATCCACTGGAACGGAGAGAATATCACACACAAAATCAGACATATGATTTGAGATTTTTGAGCTAAAAAAAATCTTCTAACGCCATGAAAATCAAAGATACTAATATTTAAGAGTATAATCTCGTATCATATATAATAAGATGAGTTTATATGATGTTAGTTTTCAGGGTTCGGTGACATCAACTATAAGCTGCAGGGAGCTGGGGTGCATCTTCAGCGACAGATTTACTTTATTTTAACAAATACAATCATTGGAGCATGTCCATCTACATATTTACTTCATTTAAATAAATACAATAATCATTAATAGGAAAAAAAATAAACATTTGAATACCAACCCCAAATTATGCATAGATATATTTTATATTTGTAAAAAAGAACTTTTATGTATGAATATATGTACAAAATACAATTTGCCAAAAGATTAACATTTGAGTGAAAAATCATACGAAGGTAAAAACTACGGTATGGGTAAATTGAAATCTAACTATGTTATATTTGCAAATGAATTGATAATTGGATTGATCAGTTGTAACACCCCAAGATATTGAGAGAGAAAAGTTTTCTCACATCGGGAAAATAAGAGGCTTTTAATATGTTTATAAAGGATTTCACCCATCACTTAGTAACAAAGCCTTATGTTTTTGAGTTTAAGTAAGGACAACTAATGGACAAAAATGTGCACACCCATCTTATTGGGGTTGTGTTACGACGGCGTTGGGTCGGGTTGTTATAAATGGTATCAGAGCAACCATACGGCTATGTGATGAGCATGTGGTCAGGAGTACCCGGGGTCACCCACCTAGCAAGGGAGGATTCTGGGCTTGGCTACGGTCAAGTTTGAGGCACAACGAGGACGTTATGTTTCAAAGGTGCATACCCATCTTATTGGGGTTGTGTTACGACGGTGTTGGGTTGGGTTGTTATATCAGTGTATACGCAAATGTAAAATAAGACATGATTATTGATCATGTGTTGTCCTTATTCATCATACACTACAATTTTTCTCGGCATTGTTAACATGCTTATTAACTTGTGTTCTTCAACGTATTGCTTGGCTGCCCGCAACCACTGTCAATCAACAATAAAATCATCGTATATGTAAAAGTTAACGAAATTAAGCAATCAATAAATTTAAATCTGTAGTAAATAATGTTGGAAATATAGGGGCTTTATTGCCTTTGGAGTGTTTCCAATTGTCCCACATTGGTGAGGAAAAGGAAGTTTTATGGGTTTATATATACCCACCCTCCTTACCATATCACTAGTGGGTTATGGGAGGCTTTTAGTGGAATTAGTCAGTGCTGTTAGTGGGTGAGTTATTCTCTCCCCCTTTCTCTCGTTGACTGACGTTTTTGGAGGAGCAGTTTTTGGCTCCTAAAACCGTCTGTTCTGCTATATAAAGACAAAGACTATTCCACTCTTTACACACAACAAAACTCGTTCTCTTCTATTCTTTCTCTTCTCTACTCTATAAAGTTTCTGGGTACTGCTTTAATATCGTTCCAAGTCTCACAGTTCCGAGTGGGCGGAACTGCGTGGAGACTGTAGTGTTAACCTTGGGGAACTACCGGCACTAGCTGATCGCCATCACGGTCGTACCGGAGAAATAGTTTTCAAGGCAGTGGTTTATACACGACACTACATTCGGGTTTACTTTATCTTCGCTTATATTCTCATCGTTTACCGGTATTTCTATTCTCCTTCATTTCGCATCTTTCGAATAACAATTTGAAAACTATTTAGTTCTTTGTAACTATGTCATTATATCGAAAATTGTTCCCGATATGTCGAAATGGAGTCTTTAGACGGTCACAATTATAAGCGCCGGTCCCGAAATTATTGATGTATTTCGAGCGACTAGAAATTGATTACGTTTTATTTAGTGACCCGCCTAAGCCTATCACCCCTACGATCTTTGAAAAACCCCTCCTCCCTCTAAAGATGTTAAGTCCAATGAAGAGGATATTGCAAAATTTGTTAAGGACAACAAAACCGCTAGGTGTCACATTCTCAATAATATGACAAACACCTTGTTCGATTTATTTGTTTGTTAATAAATCGGCTAAGTTTATTTGGGAGGCTTTAGAAACCAAGTACGGGTCGATGACGCGGGGAAAAAGAAATATGTTGTGGGAAAATGGTTGGGATTTCAAATGGTCGACGGAAACCTATCATGGATCAAGTCCATGTCTATGAAAACTTATGTCCTGATGTTGTGAATGAGGGCATGAAACTTGATGACATCTTTGTAGCTAATGTTCTCGCTAGAGAAATTCCCTCCCTCCCGGCCTCGATTACCAAACCAACTTAAGCACAAAAAGAAAGACCTGTCCCTTAAGGAACTTATAGGACATATGAGGACCGAGGAGGCTAATCGCCTTAAAGACCTTCCCGCTAGTCAATCTGGATCGTTCTCTTTATTCTTCTTTAAAAGCTAATCTGGTTGAGTCCGGTGGTCCGTCTTATCTTTGAGAAATATAAGGGTAAGGGTAAGGCCAAGGTTGGTCAGGGTAAGAACCAGGGTCCTGCTAAGAAGAATGGTCCAAGGAAGCATACCAAACCGGTTCCTAAGATTCGAAAAGTCGCTAAGGGTCCTATTGTCCGCTATGTGTGCGGAAAAGTCGGGTCACAAAGCCTACCAATGTTCTCGAGAAGAAATCTGCTTTGAGGCCAATGTTGCTTGTGGATCGATGATGTTATTGCAAAATTGTGGTTGTGGAAGCTAATCTGTGGGTAATGTTCTTTGAATGGGTCTTGATATCGGAGCTTCGAGACACCTATGTCTTTGATAGGGGTTTATTTGCCGAGTTCGAGGAAGTTCTTTGATGGGGAATGCGTCTACATGGGTAATTCTTCAGCCGCAAAGATCACAGGCAAAGGCAAGATCTTTCTCAAACTCACCTCGGGAAAACACTTGCTCTCGCAATGTTTTATTTGTACCCTCATTGCGTCGAAACCTTGTGTCCGGTGCCTTATTAAACAAAGCTGGTTTGAAACTTGTTTTTGAGGCCGACAAGGTGGTAATGTCGCGTAATGGGGAATTTGTGGGCAAGGGTTATCTTTCCGGGGGTCTTTTTGTATTGAACTCGATTCTGCTATTAATAATATTGCATCTTCTTCCTCGCTTATATCGCCGAGTCTATTGATATTTGGCATGGTAGGTTAGGTCATGTGAATGTGGATTATATTAAAAAACTTAGAACTATGAGTTTAATTCCGAGTTTGACGAGTCAAGAATTCTCTAAATGTGCTAGTTGTGTTGAGGCTAAGTTTACAAAGAAGCCTAGTAAACCCGTGACTACTAGGAACACGAGTCTTCTTGAGTTAATTCACACCGACCTAGCCGACTTCAAAAATGTTGCAAGTAGAGGTGGCAAGAATTATTATGTTACGTTTATAGATGACTGTTCTAGATACACCCGTGTCTATTTGCTTAAGACTAAAGATGAAGTCAACACTCTTTTATAAACTTTAAGAATGAAGTTGAGAACCAACTTGACAGAAAAATTAAAAGGGTAAGATCTGATAGAGGTGGTGAGTATAAATCCAGCTTATCTAGCCGACTTTTGTCTTTAAACGGTTTAATACATGAGACTAGTCCACCTTATTTACCCCAATCCAATGGTGTAGCTCAACGTAAAAATAGAACCTTAAAAGAAATGATGAATGCTATGCTTTTAAGTTCTGGCCTATCTGACGATATGTGGGGGGAAGCAATACTTTCTGCTTGTCACATTCTTAACCGTGTACCTCATAAGAAAATTGACAAGACCCCCTATGAGATTTGGAAGGGCTATCCTCCTAACCTAAGTTACCTTAGAGTGTGGGGGTGTTTGGCTAAAGTGGGCTTACCTGATTTTAGGAGACCTACCATTGGACCTAAGACCTATGATTGTGTGTTTATAGGTTATGCTCAAAATAGCTCTGCTTATAGATTTATGTCTTTGAGTGACCGTTCTATATCTGAGGCTAGAGATGTCGAATTTTTTGAGCATGTTTTTCCTTTTCATAAAACTGTTGTACCATCTCCTAGTTTATCTGTTGCATCTTCTGATATGTCTTCACATGCTAGTGCTAGCACTTCTAGTGATGTTTCTGTTGAACCTAGAAGAAGTAAAAGACCTAGATGCCCAAAGAACTTTGGTGATGATTATGATACAACTATGTTGTCTGAACTAGGATACACTGTTTGTGCTAGTGATGAGTTTGTTTCAGCCTTTTTAATAGAAGATGACCCAAAAACCTATAGTGAGGCAATGAAATCCATTGATGCTAATTTTTGGAAAGATGCTATTAAAAGTGAACTTGACTCTATTGTGTCAAATCAGACTTGGGAGTTGACTGATTTACCTAAAGGTAGTAAACCCATTACAAGTAAATGGATCTTTAAAAAGAAAATGAGACCTGACGGTACAATAGAGAGGTTCAAAGCTAGACTTGTAGTTAGAGGCTTTACACAAAAGAAGGGTATTGATTACTTTGATACTTACTCTCCTGTGACCAAAATTTCGACTATTAGGACTCTTGTCGCCTTAGCTCGCTATTCATAACATTGTTATACATCGATGGATGTTAAAACGCCTTTTGAATGGTGAACTAAAGGAAGAGATCTATATGTCTCAACCTGAAGGTTTTGTGATTGAGGGTCAAGAGAGTAAAGTGTGTAAACTGAACAAGTCACTCTATGGATCGAAACAAGCACCTAAACAGTGGTATGAGAAATTTAACAACACTTTGATAAGTAATGGCTATGTGGTTAACAATTCTGATTCATGTGTTTATTCAAAGGTAATAGAATCCGATTGTGTGCTTATATGCCTTTATGTTGATGACATGTTAATACTTGGTAATAATTTAGAGGTGATAATTAGAACCAAAGAATTTTTGTCATCACATTTTGAGATGAAGGACTTAGGAGAAGCTGATGTTATCCTAGGAGTTAAGGTCATCCGAAACCCCAATGGAATCTGTCTAAGTCAATCTCATTATGTTGAAAAAGTGTTGAAAAAATTTAACTGCTTTGATGATGTGCCTGCTAGAACACCCTATGATCCTAGTGTACACTTGTGTAAAAACTTGGGCAAGAGTGTTTCCCAAGAAGAGTATGCTAAAATCCTAGGTAGTGTGATGTTTTTAATGAACTGTACTCGACCAGATATTGCTTATGCAGTTAGTAGACTGAGTCGTTATACACATAACCCTAATAATGAACACTGGAATGCTCTTCGTCGTTTACTAAAATACCTAAAAGGAACAGTTGACTTATGTTTGCATTATAGTAAATTTCTGCTTTGTGTTAGAGGGATATTGTGATGCGAATCGGGTTGCAGTAACGATGAGATCTGTTCTACTAGTGGTTATGTCTTTACCATGGGTGGAGGTGCTATATCGTGAAAGTCCTCTAAATGTAGACTTGTATCGCACGCTCTACCATGGAATCTGAGTTCATAGCTCTTGAGTTGGCGGACAAGAGGCTGAATGGTTGAGAAACCTTTTAGTGATATACCAAGTGTGGGGCGGACGGCTAACACCGGTCTCTCTACACTGTGACTCGCAGGCTGCTATTGGTGTTGCAAAGAATAGTGTCTATAATTCGAAAAAGAGACATATTCGAATAAGGCACGCTGCAGTTAGACAACTCCAAGACAATGGAGAGATTGCTTTGGACTATGTGAAGTCCGAAAACAATCTTGCTGATCCCTTTACTAAAGGGCTGGCTAGGAGACTAGTCGTTGATACGTCGAGGGGAATGGGGCTTAAGTCCTTAGGTCAAGAGTGAGACTTGACTAAGTCTAAAGCTTCTATTCCTATGGCGTTGTATGATTCATAGCCTTAATGGTGGTGCTTTTGAGACGCACTTGATGGATCATACACCAGGTTGGACTTAGGTCCTTAATGACTCATGTGAGAAGTGCTGTTGAGAAGCACTTGAGCCACCTATGCAGGTGTGATGATCACAAGACTATGAGAAGTCCTGTGAACATGTCTGCCAATACCAAGTTAAACGCATTGCTCCAAAAGAGCGCGTTGCACTTTCGCGGAACGATTTTAATCTGAAGGTATGATATGTGTTGTGGGGGTATCGACCAAGCTCGCTAGGAATTCAAATCGCAAGATATTCTCTAACTGTAAGTAAGTTGTTTCCTCATTTCACTAAAGTGTCAATTCAAATCGAAAGATATTGATACCTAAGTATCCAATCCTTCCTTTACCCAGGAATTTCTTTCTCTGTCTCTGGCGCCCCTAGTGGGGGATTGTTGGAAATATAGGGGCTTTATTGCCTTTGGAGTGTTTCCAATTGTCCCACATTGGTGAGGAAAAGGAAGTTTTATGGGTTTATATATACCCACCCTCCTTACCATATCACTAGTGGGTCATGGGAGGCTTTTGTGGAAGCTTTGCGAGGTGCTTAATTCAGCTCGCACACGCGCGCGTGCCCGAGCCCGGCCCGGCCCGGATCCGGATTCGTGATTCGGGATTTCACTACTACAAATGAGCACTTGGGCCACGGCTAAATTCGTGGCGCAAGTACTAAATTTCCGTGGCTAAATCATTTTGCCACGGGAATACCTTCCGTGGCGCAAGTGGCCGTGGCAAAGGGATAGCCACGGGAAAAACAAGAACGTGGCTATTATTGAATTTTTGGCCACGGATTCTCTCGTGGCGAATAACTCCCGTGGCCAAAGAAATTTCCCGTGGCGAAAAAATAATTCCCGTGGCAAATAATATATATGAAAATTAAATAAATAAAACGTAAAATAATTTATTTATTTTTCACAATGGGTATTTTATCATATGCGGAACCGTGACAATCTAGGTAATTGTTTCGCTAGTTAACTTGATTCATTTGAACGTTATTTCGTTTCACGAGTCATGCATTTGTGAGCATCGGAGAGGCTTCCCAGGAGGTCACCCATCCCAACACTACTCTCACCTGAGCACGCTTAACCGTAGAGTTATTTTGATGTGCCACCGAAATTGAATGTTACCTTTGTTGATATAATTAGCACTTTGAATCCTTTTAAGTTTATTTTTTTTCTTTCAAATCTTACCTTTAGTACTATTTAATTACATAAATGTTACATGTTTTACAATTTTTGCGGGAAAAACATTATTTTGGCCGAAACAATTAAATTTTCGACATTAACTTCCTGATTAATGATTTTGACATCATTTTTTTTGCCTAAACCATTTTCTCCAAAAAGTAAAATTAATTGTGTTTTTCTAACATTTTTTTATTTCTTTTGTTTATCGACATACTTATTTTCATTTCTCATGTACTCATTTTTTCGTATATTTTTCTTTGCAAATTCTATTGTATAACCGTTGTACCTGCGATATGAAAAATGAGACCATTTTTTTGGTAAAATAATGACCGCTTTTTATAATTAAAGGTCTTTTTTCCCCCAAAGTGATCACTATTAACCAAAAAATAGTCACTTTTTTTACCCAAAAACCACGAAAAAGATTATTGTACAAAGAATCGCTTATTTTCCTAAACTGATTTCTCTTTGTTATGATTTATCGTTTCTTTTCTTAAAATTTTCACATTATTTTCACATGTGACTTTAAATTATTATAATTTATATATTTTTCCGTGTGATGCGCTCATTTTTAATGAAAAAAAATTTCCCAATTTTTTTTTTCTCAGCAAGATAAATTTTACGTAAATTTTTCACAGCACCCTTGAATTTTGACAGATTACATATGGTACCCTTTTTTAAAGTTTTTACATATGGTACCCCTGTATTTACGTTTTTCAGTCTCAGAATATCCTTTGACAAACTTCCGTCATAACGCCGCTACTCATATGCCTTGTGACGCCTTTTTTTGTTATCTAATACACTATCAATTCATCATCCAATAATACCTAAATCCTTATTTTGTCTAATAAACTAACATTTAGTACCTAAATAATATAACAATAACAACATAACATACACAATTACTCATCAAATTACTTATAGGAGTAACGACGTTATGACGAAATTTCCCCAAAGAGTATTCTGGGAATGAAAAAGGTAAACACAAGGGCAACATATGTAGAAACTTAAAATAAGGGGTACCATGCGTAATCTGGCAAAGTTCGAGGGTACCATGGGAAGTTTCCGTAAATTTTATATCAAATTCAAATTTTTCTATAAATATCCTACAAATAAAGTTGGAAATAAAATTTTGAATGAAATAGTTTAACAATATATTAATTTTGGATTTTCAAAGATAGATGGTAAATAACTTTTTTATTCAATTTGATATGCTATATCTTTAAATGTGATACGATCATTTAAGATTGTTATTCAAGTTTATAAAGTTTAATTTAAAAAAGTAAAAGAAATTCACGACTTTAATAAACAGAGTATATATTAAAACAATTTTTTTAAATTATCAATATTTTGAAAAAACTACAAAACATAAATGTGATCTGTAAAAAATCAAAAAATTAGACAATAAACTTTTCTTTGCTTGCATATAAGTTTATAAAATTTTAAAATTTCTTATTAAAGTAAATAAAACAATAAAAAATTTTAATTAAATTAATCAAAGTGTTTCTAAATTTTTATATTCAAATGTATTTTCATATTATTATATTTGATTAAATTTCATTCAGATTTAAGTCGGAAAATATACTCGCCACGGGTGTTTGTTTGTTCGTGGCTAAAAAAATAATTGCCACGGAACAATTCGTGACTAAATAAAATTTCGCCACGGGTGTGACATAGGTCGTGGCTAAAATGATTATTTGCCACGGGTGTAGCCTAATTCGTGGCGGTAGTGACTTTTTGCCACGGGAAAAGTTATCCCGTGGCATAAATTTTTTTTCCAAAATAATGAATAAGTTTTTCCCGTGGCTAAGCAAAATTTAGCCACGAATTATGAGTTCCCGTGGCATAATTCGTGGCGCAAGTGATGATTTGTTGTAGTGTTTGGCAATCGCCTGCGGCGGGCTGTGCCTATCTTTTTGGGCCGCGTCCGAGTGGGCTTCTGTTGTGTTGAAACGGTCTAATGGGCTGTTAGTGGAATTAGTCAGTGCTGTTAGTGGGTGAGTTATTCTCTCCCCCTTTCTCTCGTTGACTGACGTTTTTGGAGGAGCAGTTTTTGGCTCCTAAAACCGTCTGTTCTGCTATATAAAGACAGCAGCTATTCCACTCTTTACACACAACAAAACTCGTTCTCTTCTATTCTTTCTCTTCTCTACTCTATAAAGTTTCTGGGTACTGCTTTAATATCGTTCCAAGTCTCACAGTTCCGAGTGGGCGGAACTGCGTGGAGACTGTAGTGTTAACCTTGGGGAACTACCGGCACTAGCTGATCGCCACCACGGTCGTACCGGAGAAATAGTTTTCAATGCAGTGGTTTATACACGGCACTACATTCGGGTTTACTTTATCTTCGCTTATATTCTCATCGTCGGCTGGTATTTCTATTCTCCTTCTGTTTCTGCATCTTTCGAATAACAAATAACCAATCTCGAATACAAACAATTATATATTCATCAAAACATTGACATGAATTAAACATATACATTGTAATCAACAAAACTAAATTTTGCATAATTTTGTAAAGTAGAAAATAGAATCCACCTTAGCAAATACTCTCCATGTGAGAAAATGATTTAGTGAAGCCGCTAGGTTTTAGATCGTTATTATGACCGTTTATATATCAAATGAATAAGAAATTATTATACGTACTTTTATAATCATTAACTTATTGCAAAGAAGATGAAGTGATGGAAATAAACAAAATTAAATAAGAAAAAGAAGGAAAAATGAGTACAAAAAGCTTGTACTTATTTTTTAAGGCAAAAAGCAAAAGTAGCTTGGATCAAGGATGGAGACTGTAATTCTAAATACTTTCATGGTGTTATTAAAAGTAAATTTTTGAGAAATCAGGTAATATCCATCAAAGATATTAATGGTTTGGAGCATGATGATCCCCAAAAAATTCAGGAAGCTTTCTTACAGTACTATATTCATCTTTTGGGGACTGAGATTAATACAGTCTCTGTGAATGAAAAAATAATAAGGACAGACAATGTATGTAATGCTGATCATGTTGCTACCTTACTCAAGCCTGTTACTTATGAGGAGATAAAGGCAGCTATTTTCTCTATTCCCGACCACAAGGCCCCTGGCCCTGATGGGTACTCGAGTGCCTTTTATAAAGATTCTTGGAGCATCATTGGTGATGAGGTGTGTTCTGCTATACAAGATGTGTTTAGAACTGGTAAA
Source organism: Silene latifolia (assembly GCF_048544455.1). Classification (NCBI taxonomy): domain Eukaryota; kingdom Viridiplantae; phylum Streptophyta; class Magnoliopsida; order Caryophyllales; family Caryophyllaceae; genus Silene; species Silene latifolia. The sequence goes on along the minus strand of NC_133528.1, from coordinate 122,489,451 downwards.
TTGTTCAAGCAACTGAATGCCACCATTCTTACCCTTATCCCTAAGTGTAAGATGCCACCCATGTTAATCAATTCAAGACCTATTGCTTGCTGCAATGTGTTGTATAATTGTGTTTCCAGGCTACTCTGTGCAAGACTGGCTGATATTTTATCAGGGATTATTAGCTTAAACCAGGGTGGATTCATCAAGGTAGGAGTATTATTGAAAACATCTTAGTGTGTCAAGATCTTGTCAGGCTATATAATAGACAAGCTTGCTCATCTAGGTGTATGTTCAAGATGGATTTAATGAAGGCATATAATTCTGTCAGTTGGAAATTCTTAAGAGAGTTGTTAACTGCATTCAAGTTCCGTGTTGTCTTCAAAGAATTGATTATGGAGTGTGTAACTAGTGCTTCCTTCTCAATTGCTCTAAATGGAGAGATTTTTGGCTTCTTTCCTGGCAAAAGAGGCCTTAGGCAGGGTGATCCCATGTCCCCTCTCTTATTTACATTGAGCATGGAGTACTTGAGTAGAATTATGAAGCGTGCTATAGAGAAACTTCCTTTCAACTATAACCCTTTATGCAAATAACTGAAATTGACACATCTAATGTTGCTGATGATTTGTTGTTGTTCTGCAAAGGGAATGCACACTCAATAATGGTTTTGTTGATAGCCTATTCTGCTTTTTCTGAAGCTTCTGGTTTAAAAATGAATGCTCATAAGTCCTGTGCTTATTTTAATGGAGTTCGCACCGGTCTAAAGAAGGATATTATGACAGTCTCTGGATTTTTGGAAGGAAAGCTACCTTTTAAATATCATGGAGTCCCTATAGCAGCAGGAAGGTTAAAAAAGAAGGATTGTGGAGTCCTAATTGATAAAATAGTGGAGAGAATTAGAAGTTTAGGAGCAAAAAAATTGTCCTATGCAGGGAGATTAGTTTTGGTGTCCTCTATGTTGTCCACTATGCATAATTACTGAGCTGATATGTTTGTCTTACCCAAAGGTGTCCTCAACAGAGTCGATGCTATTTGTAGCAACTTCTTATGGGAAGGAAGCACTAAATATAATAGATCCCCTCTAATTGCGTGGCAGAAAATCCGTGTGCCTAAAAAGGAAATGGGTCTAGGATTGAAACAAAGTCAACTGTAGAATGTTGCAATGGTTGGAAAACTGGTATGGTGGTTGGCTGTTAAACCAGACAAACTTTGGTTTTAATGGGTGAATCATATATACTTAAAAGGTTCTTCATGGTCAGAATATACTCCTTCTTCTAATGTCAGTTGGTACTCGAGGAAAATCTGCAGTGTCAGGGATATTATTATGGAAAGTTTTGTTGATGGTCAGTGGACTATTGATGTGAAGGATTATACAGTCAAGAGTTGCTATGAATGGATCAGAGTCAACCAGAATTGGGTGCCTTGGCATAGAACTGTCTGGTGCCCTATGGCAGTGCCTAAGAACTCCTTCATTGCGTGGATCATAATTCATCAGGGATTAATGTTGAACGATAAGCTGATGCAGTTTCAGATTAGTGCAGATGATTTGTGTTGCATCTGTTTGCAGCAAACTAAAACACATGAGCATCTATTCTCTGACTGTACGTTCAGTCAGGAAGTGCTGCAGCAGGTTGGGAAATGGTTATCAGCTGATATTAGTAAAATGAGTAGTCTGATATCTAATGCAAACAAAAGATGGAGCAAAACCAGAAAGAGTGTTACTACTGCAGCTGTCATGGCCTTCTGGTATGCTCTTTGGATGCAAAGGAATGAAGCAAGATTGAAGAGTTGTGTCACTAGACCTGATGTAGTAGTGAAACAAATTCAGATGACTAAAACAGGTTTGTTCAATGTAAAACCCATGGAGTTTCTCATAGAGACTCAATGTGGTTGTCTAAGGTGCAATTAAACTAGTATATGCACTAAAATTGTAAGGTGAAGGAAATTTGTCTTGTAAAATTTGCCATATCAATGGAAATGCTTACATTTTAGCAAAAAAAAAACCCGGATAATTCACGCGGTACCCCTAAAGTTTGCCACTTTGCACGAAATACCCAAATTTTTGATCCGAAAATCTTAAAGAGGTCGTAACTCGTGTTTACGAGTTCCAAAAGTGACAAATTTTTTTCCCAAATCGCTCATCTTTCCGAGAACTACAATTTGAAAAAAAAAATTGCCGTATTTGGATTCCGCTACTAGGAGTTATTATGCGTTAAAGTTTTTTTCGACCGAAAAAACTTGAGTGAGCATATCTCCTTGTCACGAGTTCCAAACTCGTCAATTTTGTTTTTCAAATCGTAGTAATCGGAAAGATGATCGATTTGAAAAAAAAAAGTCTTCACTTTCTGAGTTCGTAAACACGAGTTATGGCCTCTTTAAATTTTTCGGATAAAAAATTTGGGTATTTTGTGCAAAGTGGCCAACTTCAGGATACCGCGTGAATTATCCGGGAAAAAAAGAAGGGAAGATGAATAATAGGATAAAATTGAAAAGTCAAAAACAATGGAGAATTTTGAAAGTTGGTCTATGATAAATTAATTTTCTTGCATTTATTTTTGAGATTTTTCATTGTCTTTGGAAAAATAATAGGTATTTTTATTTAGTATGTACACTGTGGCACACTATTAATATTAAACTATTGAAACATTACAATGAGATTGCTTAAGCTGCCCTTTTAATATTATTTATATATTTATATATGTGTTGACTTTTTTTACGAGTCTGACAGGTGGAACAGATCCTTTTTATGGATTCCACATGGCGAAGTGATCAAAAAATTTATAATTGAATTGTTTTAAATATTTTATATTAATGTACATTTTGTAATATTTACTTGTACATTTCCATAAGTTAACCTTAAAGGCTCAAAAGAAGAATGTTTACGGATTAAAAAAAACAAAGAAGTTATTTCATTTATTTAAATGGGGCAATATTTGGCCCTTTTAAAAATTAAGACAAATATATCGATCTTAAGAAAGTCAACTGAAATCGCTCAAGGAAAAATTCCAACTCGATCGGATCCGCATCAATACACCATACATTAACCACCATTAACTTGAGTGAATATCATCTTCATTTCCTTTCTCTCCATTTCCTATCCGTTTTCTCTAATTACATCATATCATATACTGAGTATTGTATTACGTCCTTTCTATCATTCATTGCTTGAAATTGTGGCAGATTTTTCCAAGGATATATAATATCGGCTGCCAAAAAAAAAAGAATAAATATAAGGAAATTACTCCTTTTCGAAAGGTTTGGGTCCAAGGAAATTACTCCGCAAAAAAAGAATAAATATAATATCCAAGGAAATTACTCCTTTTCGAAATTCAATTTTTTTTTTAAAATTACTCCATGTTGAAATTTTCTCTAAAATTGCTCCCTTAAGTTGCATTTCACCTAATATTACTTCAAAACTCCAACTTAAGTGAATTATTTCGTCTGTTTTTGAACTTATTGATGGTGAGATTGTCGTCGTGTCTCCCAATCAAACACATTTATATTCTCAACAAACAACTAGTTAGTGGTTAAGTCGAGGTCGATCCATGGGACGGTGTGCTTTGGGTTCTAAGTCTATCTATCTCAATTTATGCTAGTGTCACAATTGATTTGGGTTTGTAGTTGGTGAGTCTAAACTAATGCAAGCAATGAAGTAAAACAAACAATAAATTAAGAGAAGATGTAAATAAATGACTAAAAGTGCTAGGATATCATGGGTTCATAGGGGATTCATGGGAGTAAATCATACAAACATGTTCTCTACTAGATGCAAGAACTTATTGTTGTGATGGGATCGAGTTAGTGTATAACTTACAATCCCTAGGAAGGTTTGGGTCCCGGAGCCGAATTGATTAGATTGTACAACACCTACAAGTCGACTTAGTCCTTCCTATTCAACTATATGCATTGTCTAATGAGACTCGAGTTGGTTTATGTCTTACAAGTCTCATTGAAAAGATAAATGATGGGTAAAAATGCAAGGATTCATAGGCTTAGCATTTCATTGAACATAACATGTGCATAAGTTGAAATCACAACAAGCAAGCAAATTAACTATGAAAACATATTAGATTAAGCATGAATCATTCCCCATGTTGGTTTCCCTAATTTCCCATTAATCCTAGCTAAAAGACTACTCACTTATTATCATGGGAAACATGTTATCAATGGTGTCAATCATCACAACAAGTATAAATATGATAAGAGAGTGAGGAAACAAGCAATAAAGAGTAAAGAGTAAAGAGATTATACCAAACTTGAGATGATCCAAATAATAAAGCAAAGAATAAAAGAAGAGAACTTGATTGATTAATGAAGAGTTGTCAATTCTCCAATAATAACCCAATAATCTTCAATTACCCAATAATAATAAACTTGAATAATAATTAAGGAAAGATTAATGTGTAATTTTGTGGAATGATTGAGATTAATCTATTCTAATCTGCCCCTAATCTAATCTAAGAGAACTTTCTATTATGGGGACTTCCTCCTATCTTGATTATTATAAATGGGGTATTTATAGTAGTGTATTACTAGGTTAAGTAAGGATAAATTAGTAAATAACAATGCTAAGTTCTAAAGTGGAGAAATGCAAGTCTTTCAAGGAGATGAGCATATCGCGCTAGAGTCGTCACTATCCGCTCGGACCAAGGAGGGAGACGCTCGGATTGTGAGGTGAGGCGACGAGTGTCTTCTGCTCGGGACGCTCGGATTGGTAGGCAGGGAGACGAGCGTCTTCTGCCTAATTCGCTCGGATTGTTCCTCACAATGGCCCTTGCTTTTCCTCCTTTTGCATGCTCCTTATCTTGTGTTGTCGATCTTCGTACTTACCTCCTCTTTCACACTAGTCCATCCAGTATCATCAATAAGCTTCCAAATATACACGGCAGACGGGAATTTCCGCCTAATTATCTTCTTTCCTACAAAACATACGAAATGCACTAGGAAAGCAAAATAGAAAGCATTTGACGGATAAAATGGCTATGGAATTTTATAATAGTATGCAAAATAGGCTCAATTAGGGGACTAAATGTGCGCAATTAAGAGTCACATCAAATATCCCCAAACCGAACTTTTACTTATCCCGAGTAAAGAGGTGACAAAAACTAGGACCCTTATTTAAACTAACCTACTAATATATCCGATGTGAGATAATTAGCGGGTCTCACTCCGCTTCTTCAACTCACAATAAGACAACCATGAAGTAGGATGGCATTTTGCAAGACAAGGTGGGGCTTGCCAAAATGGCGGCACATCCAAGCATTAAAGCGCACAAAATCAAGTAATGGATGCATCTACAAAAGAATAGCCACTTTTCTCATCTAAGTGGCGGAAATCATCTACAAGGGAAACAATTTAAGGGTACACACGCCATCATAGATATTGTTTTTTCAAGCTACTAAGCCTAGGAGGATACTAATAAATCACCTCCAGGTTGTGTCAAGCTAGGGTACCTTTGTCCTTAATTGTTAAATGCTTTCGTGAAGAGTAGACTCCATATGGTGTTAGAAACACTGAAGGATCGCGGAATTCCCCTTCTTGCCTAGACAAGAAGAAGGGTCGTCCCCTCTCTACCATGCACAAAAGTGGATACGATGGAAAAGGGATCAATAAAACTTGAGTTTCATATGGGAGTTTGCTTTTGTTGTTGTTATTTCCCCCTAATTTCTTATGGCATTTGACATTTGAGAACATTTTCTTTGCCATTTCTTTTGATGTTTGGCATTTCAATACTTAACAATTTTTATCTTTTGCATTTTCTTTTGAACATTTTCAAAGCTACCCCATTTGTAGTGAGGGTGCTTATTTTTGAAGCATAGGGGTTTTTATTTTTGATACTCCTCTTTTCTTTTGATGCAATTGCAAAAAATTTTGACTTTTCATTTCAATTCTTGAACTCAAATTTGAACAATTTTTGTGCCCATTCCCTTTGATGACAAAATGTGGTAGAACATGGATAATGGTTGCATGGTTTTGTAGATACCTCATTTCTGCACCTCCCGCAAGCCACCCGGTGATGATTGGGCCGCATGTTTGGTACACGGAACAATTTATGACAATTCGTAAGTTTATCATCAAGTGATAGCTCAAATACTTGTGTCTACTCCTTGGTCGTCATCTACGCACCGTTACGGTCGTTTTGACAGTAATTAGAGTACATTTGGAGTCCGGGTCAAAAACCGTCTTCATTTTCTAATAACTGTTTAAAATGCCGAGTTAGAATATTCTGGAACGTTCCGGATATTTCTATTCCATATTTCAATCTTTTAATCTTTTGGCAAAGTATTTTCCGAAATTATATTTTAAATAATAAGGAAATTGAGATCAACCGCAACTCTATAATAGAAACGCGGAAAATCTTTCTTCCGCAGGAGGAAACCTCTGGGGAAAGGACGCAGCACCTGCTGCGCCTCTTCCAAGAGCCGCAGTGGTTGCTGCGCCTCTTCCCCAGCTCCTTTTTGCGTATTTTGAGATCTTTTCGAGATTTACTTCCAAAGTTTTACCGAAACCCTAATTCCCCCGTGTGATTAGTATAAATAGGGACTTTCGTCCCTCATATTTCTCACGCGAGTGTCCGCCCTTCTCTTCTCCCTTTGCATTCTAAGACCGTGCTCTTTGCTTATTGGCGTCTACGTGCTTGAACTTTCGACCACATAAGCTCGGATCCTTCTGAGTACCAGCCTCGTTTTGCATGACCGACCAATTTGACCAACTCCACTCAATCAACTTAATCAATTTAGTTTAATTCCTCTTACGAGGGCACTTTCGTCGTACATTCGAGTCGAGCAATCACTAAACGTTAACTTAGTTAATCTTGTTTCGCCAAACATGTAAGTCTGAGGGTGTAAATCCCATCTTTTATTATTGTATTTTATTTTTGTATTAATCATTGTAAGATTTACGTCGAAAGCATGTTTAAAAACCGATTCATAAAACCTTTATTCAAACCTTTTTTATGGATTAACGGGTGATGTTTTCGAAGGGCCGCAGCAACTGCTGCGCCTCTTCCTGAGGCTGCCGCAGTTCCTGCTTTCCTTCTTCTTCTTTCGTCTTCTGTCAATTCGTCCACTTTCATTCTTTTTCTTGTTTGTTTCTTATTTCATCCGCATGCTAATTTTAATATGTAATTCATTAATAATTTATCACTTTTAACTTCCGACTTAAATCCCAAGTAATTAATATTTGCGGGTTTTCGTCATTAAAATCAAATCCGGGTTTTGGAGATTCAATTCCTCAATATCAAATCTCTGGAATTCATCTCTTGTATATTTTTCATCTGTTTATCGTCATCATCGTCAGTAGTTCGACATTAATAAACCAAATTAGTTTGTTCTAATAAACCTAATTCATAATTAATCTTGTAATTAGTCTTTAATTCGTTCTAATTAATTTGAGTCCGTCTTTTACTGTTTTTATGACCCTTTCATATGCAAATAATCCGTTAAATCACTTCTATCCGAGTCGAATATCAATAATCGAGCATTAATTCACCAATGAACATTAACGATATGCAGTTTCGGCTTCACAGCCAGAACTCATCTCAGGAACAGACGCAGTGACCACTGCGCCTCTTCCAAGGGACGCAGCTATGCTGCGCCTGTTCCGGGTTGAGTTCTGTCTCTGAACTTCCGTTGTTGCTTTGACCTAGCTTTTTTAGTTTACATATTAATCAACTATTACCCGTAATATCACCATTAATCTGTTCGTTAATTTATTTTCTCTTTTCTTTTCTCAAAATATCCGTTTTAAATGTATTTTCGACGTAAATCAATCAAATCATTATAATTATTGTAATTTCAATTATTTTATCTTTATTATATCCTTTATTATCGTTTGTTTGTATGTTTCACATGTAATCAACCTTAAATCCTACTTCGACCTAATGTGTGCTAAATTACATGTTCACCGACTTAGTTAATTCTCACATGTTAGGATTAATTTATTGGATGTTGTATTGCATGCATATAATCGACAACATATCGAATATAGACGATTTGCCTAATCATTAGTAGAGGCCGCTATTGAGGCAGGCGGGATTAGGTGTTCCATCAAAAGAGCTTCCTAATACGTACCCTCACTCCTTACTCCAGATCTCTGTGAACATCCGTGTTCATTGGCATCCACGAGAGTCATTCTAGACATAGAATGCTAAGGGTAACGAGTTCTTAGTGTTCATGTCACTACTTTGTGTCTTGACATGGCACGAGGTATTCGAACGGTTCCAATTTCCCATAAAAATTGGTGGCGACTCCACAAATGCAAACGCTTGTTTTCCCAAGCGACCCCATGGGTCCGCGTCCACAGTTTTGCGACTCCGCTGGGGAGTAATACACTTACGTGTTGCCAAGGGTGAAACTTGAACAAGGTTAGGGAATATTTTATACGAGACAGTTGTCGATTTTCATAACTCGATCTTCCGAGATCGTTTTATTCGGCCTTCCTAGGCCCAACCCAACCCATTCGACCAATCGTCCCGTCTGGACAGTCCAAATTCTTATCTGGGCCTAAGTATGGATAGCGATTGACGTCAACCATACCATGATGCTTACTCCTGTTTGTATCAAGGGCTTTCACTACTCGAGGTAATGGACTAGGAATCGGCCTTACTCTTGTTTGGTACGAGCCTCTCCACAGACCCCGGGTTTGATTGTTCGGTATGGCAACCCACCCTTTAAACCAAAGCCCTTTAAATGCACTCAGCATGCCGTTATAATGCCTCTATAAATGCTTGTACTATATGTGATCACCATTTTCTAAACAAAACCATAACGAATTATTTTGTAAAAATCAAAACATCTTTTAAAATGTAAGAATTTTCGAAATAAGCTAAAATTAGCGCAAAACCAGTCGAAACTCTGTCCAAATCGAGTCAAAATTCGGGCCTTAGAGCCCATTTCAAAACCTCACTTCGGGTCCACTCTTACAACTACACTATAGTTGACTAGGACCAACATTTCAAAACTTTGCCATTTTTCAAACCACACTTGACACAAGTGGCACACTCCCATTTCACGAGTCAAGTCTTTTCTTTGAGTAAGTGTGTTAGAATGGTCGATCGTGTTTTGATTCGTCATCGATCTCTTGTCCAGTTTCTAAGATGCCTAAAACTAGCACCACAAGCGACAATCAACCCCGGAATGGTAATGATCAAATCCTAACCGCGCTCGCTCGTCTCCAAACTAGCCAAGACCAAGTTATGATCGCCTCAACACAATCGAGGGCCGAATTGTTGCTGTAGAAACTAGGCTACCTCCGCAGAAAATGAAGTGTCTAATGAGTTTGTGAATGAATTTGTGAATGACAACCCTCCACCTTATGTGGGAGCACAAGAAGCCAACCCTCAAGTAGGTCTCACTGAAGCTGAGAAGCGACTCCAATACTTGGAGGAGCAATTGATGTACCTCAAAGGGGATGATATTTAAAGGGAAAACAATCGCAAGTATGAAGCCGTGAGCGCCAAATTGCCAACCAACTTCAACATGACGGATATCCCGAAATTCAAGGGGCATGAAAACCCTTTGAACCATATCCGTACTTTCAAAGACTACATGTCTATCAAAGGCCTCAAACCCGAGATGTTCTTAAGGATCTTTCCTTCATCTCTTGATACCATCCCTAAGCAATGGTTCTATTCCCTAGAGCACAAGCAGACTGCCACCTGGGATGACGCCGCAATTGAGTTTGCTAAACAATAAGCGGATAATGCCGAGATCCAAGTCAATATGCGCACTTTAGAGGTTCTTACCTAAAATGAGAAAGAAGGTTTCACCGACTTCCTAAGTAGGTGGAGGAAGACTAGTACCCAACTTGTCGAATGTCCAGATTAAGCTACCCTCGTGGAAATATTCGTGGACAACCTGAAGCCCATTTATGCAAACCACTTGAGGTACCAAAACATTAAGACCTTCAATGATTTAACTGTACTAGGGACAAGAATTGAAGATGACATCCGTAAAGGGCTCTTGTCCAAAATGGTAGGTCGTGGATATCAGGGCTCAACAAGTCGTTCATACGGCTCTACTGGCAAGACTGATGAAGTTAACCTTCTTGAATCATCAAAGAAGAATAACCCACAAAGGAAATTCACGAACATTGGCGATACGTACTCCAACGCTTTGAAGAGATTAATGAAACAGGGTAAGCTCCAACCCATAGGGCCTACACCTGATCCAGAAAAGAAATCCAAATTCTGGGACGAAAATTCATATTGCGAATATCATAGAGGTAAGGGACACGATACAGAGAAATGTTACAAGCTAAAACATGTCCTTCAGGACATGATTGAAGACGGTCGCCTACCCATACCGCCTGGAGGTAAGCCTAACAATACTCAGAATCCTCTTGGAGTTCTAATGATCACAAGTGAGGAATCTACCTTAGATTGTTCACACCTCATTTCTCCAGTCGAAGATGAGATCCATGCAATAGAAAGTGAAGGGAGTTACTCTATCATTTCCCCTACTATCACCGACTTTATCGCATGGGCAAAGAGTGTGAATAGATAAGTCTCAGAACTAGAAAGTGTAGTGGCATCCCTACGTAATCCAAGTACAACACCTAAGGAACGTACGCCACTAAATCTCTCTCAAAATGCTACAATGCAAGAAGTAGTAACCGTGGTTGATGAGCTAATCGACCAAATCATCCACTTGGAAGTCGGAATCATAAGGTTGAGAGATCTTACTACTATCAATGGAGTATGGGCCGATGACGATGAAGATGAATACCTCACCGAACACTACCTAGTCAAGATTAGTGAGGAAATAGTCAACAATAGCGAGGACCAAGATATAGACCACCTTACTCGTTCAGGGCGTCCATATCAAAACACTTCTCAAAATGGTCCCGTAGCTAATGGTCTAATCCCTAACACCAACGTTGTCACACCAAATGATGACGAGGATACCTCTACTAACCATTTACTAAAGCAACTACAGAAGACAAAGGCTGATCTTTCAGTCTGGCAACTAGTTGCAAGCTCGTTCCCTCTTCGCCAAGCACTACTGCAAGCATTGGGTAAATTAAACGTGGCACATAACTTTACACCTGATGATGTAGTCAAATTGGTCTTCCAAGATTCAACTAAGCTAAGTAACCCAGTTACTTTCTCGGATGAAGATTTGCCACCTTTCGGCGCTAGTCACAACTTGGCTCTATACATTACTGTCATTTGCCTAAAGAAGAATGTGCCAATGACTTTGGTGGATGATGGCTCGGCATTCAACGTCATACCATTAAAAACAACATACAAGCTAGGCATGAAAGAGTTGGATTGGACCCCTACCAATCAAGGTGTTCGCGCATATGATAGTACACGACGAAAAGTGGTAGGACTAGTCAACCTTACCATAGCCTCATGGCCGATTGAGCGAAAGGTTAACTTTCAAATAGTGGACATTGAAGCATCCTTCAACATACTTCTGGGAAGACCTTGGATTCACGCTCCACCAGAAAATCAAAATCCCACTAGATGGCAAAGTGGTGACGATCACTTCGTCACCTATCAAGTCAGTGATAGAAAAGATGTTAAGCAACCAAGTAGTCATGGATCCAGTATATGAGCTTGGGGGCTTCCATAGCGTAAACCTTGTGGAGAGTGAGTTGGCACCCTTGTACTTCAATCCCTACTTCAATTTAGTGGTCAACCACATACTCAAATCTCAGGGATACTTCCTGAGAATGCCATTGAATCCTGTCCGAAGAAATACCTTTGCACCTTACAAAGAAGGAAACTCTCAAAGGATACCACTGGGATTAGGATACAAACCCACCAAAGAAGAAGCTCTAGAGATGCTCACACAGTTCCAAAACCGCAAGAATGTGGGAATCCAAATGCGACTCTACCTCCCTACCCTAAATGGATACTTCGTTAGAGAAGAGAGTCAAGAATACTTTCATGGGTTTCCCGAACCTTGGCACTACAAAGGAAGGCAACTAGCTGGAATCGAGATCTTTCACGATTGCTACTTCATGCCTTCAGAAACGGTTCCTACCGACAAGACTTGTCAAGCACCTTGCTTGGACGAACAAGCGGTTAGCTTACTGTTTGGAGAAGATCGATTTGTTAGAGCCGTGCAGGACGAGATCATTACCATAATACTTCAGGATGACCACTTCAACCCTACCGCATTGATCACAGAAACCAGTTCGAATCAGCAGAAAGGATGAAGAAAGTCAATCAAATGGACCAACAATAAGGGAAAACTGTTCAAGCTCACCACTGGAGAAGGAGAGATGTTCAAAGGAGAACCAGAAGACAACGAATTCGAGTCAGAGTCAGAGTCGGAATCAGAGTCGGAGTCTAGAGAAGTCCCTAGAGAGTCTCCTCCTGTCGTCGCTCCCACTTCCTTTGTTTCTCCTAGCATAGCATCGAGTAGCAACAGTAGTTTGGGAAATGTCCTGACCGCTGTCCCTTTACCGCCACTGACTACTGAACAGATGGCCTCCTTGTTTCAACTCTTTTCAAATTTTAATATGAATAAATCAGATTCTTCTTACTCTTTGTGTTATTCTAAATGTAATTCTGTTTACGATGATAATGAGGATGACCCAGACCCAGACTCAATCGAACTACCTCCCTACATAACTAAAGAAATAATACAAGAGGGGGAAGGGGCACCAGTTATAGAAAACACTGAACCCATCAACGTAGGAACCAAACTAGAACCCCAAGAACTTAGGATAAGGACAACCTTGAGCTCCACCGAAAGGGCCAGTTTTATAGACCTCCTACACGAGTTCGAAGACGTTTTTGCTTGGTCCTACAAAGACATGTCAGGGATCGACAGGGATATCGCCGAATACAGAATTCCGATCAAGCTAGGTTTCAAACCTGTAAAGCAGAAGCTTCGTCGAATGAGGACAGAATGGGCTCTTAAAATAAAAGAAGAAGTCGACAAACAATTCAAAGCCGGGTTCATTAAAGTTTCCGAGTATTCAGACTGGGTAGCCAACATAGTACCCGTGCCCAAAAAGGATGGGAGAATCCGTGTTTGTGTTGATTTCAGAGACTTGAACAAAGCGAGTCCCAAAGATTACTTTCCTCTACCACATATCGACATATTGGTAGATAATACAGCAGATCACTCGTTGTTGTCCTTTATGGATGGGTATGCGGGGTATAATCAGATCAAAATGGCCATAGAAGACATGCATAAGACCGCTTTTGTCACTCAATGGGGTACCTATTGCTACACAGTTATGCCATTCGGGTTAATCAATGCTGGAGCTACATATCAACGCACCGCGACTACGCTACTACATGATATGATGCATAAAGAAGTCGAGGTGTATGTAGACGATATGATTGTCAAGTCCAAGGATAGAGACATGCATATTGATAACCTTCGAAAGTTCTTCTCAAGACTACGAAAATACAACATGAGACTCAACCCTCAGAAATGTACATTTGGGGTAACATCCGGCAAACTTCTGGGATATGTCGTCAGTCAGCGAGGAATAGAAATTGACCCTTCTAAAATCAAAGCTCTGATTGAAATGCCACAACCTCAGACAGAGAAGGAGGTTAGAGGATTTTTGGGCAAGGTGCAATACATAAGTCGATTCATATCAAAACTCTCCATGATCTGTGAACCTATCTTCAAAAAGCTAAAGAAAATAGATCACACCATGTGGGATGACGACTGCCAAAAGGCGTTTGACAGAATCAAGGAGATACTAGCCAAACCAGCAGTGCTCATGCCTCCTCAACGAGACCAACCTCTTGGTTTATATCTCACAGTAACAGAAACAGCCATGTGGGCTATGCTAGCACAAACCGTTGGGAAATAAGAAAGAGCTATCTATTACCTTAGTAAGAAGTTCTTGGAGTATGAATGCAAGTACACACCACTCGAAAAGACATGCCTCGCTCTTTTGTGGGCAACGAAGAACCTACGTCATTACATGCTTAGCTATTCAGTCAAGGTGTACTAAAAAATGGATCCTATCAAATACCTCTTCGAAAAACCCGTTCTCAATGGACGCTTAGCAAGATGGACCTTGATGCTCTCAGAGTTCGATCTCAAATAAGTACCTCTGAAAGTTATAAAAGGGCGTGCCGTCACCGAATTTATCGCAGAAAATCCCATCAATGATGCCCAAATGATAAACACATGGTCGTTTCCGGATGAGGACATACTCTAAACCGATGTAGACTCCTGGGACCTTTATTTCGATTGAGCGTCGAACCTAAGAGGATTTGGAATAGGAGTATTGCTCATTTCTCTTGAAGGTGAGCATACACCACTCTCTGTCAAACTCGATTTCGAGGTGACAAATAATGCAACAGAATACGAAGCTTGCCTCATTGGACTACAAGCGGCAGTGGGCTTAGGCATCAAGAATCTTAGAGTACATGGAGATTCATCCTTGATCATCAACCAAGTTACGGGATCTTGGAAAATTCGAAGTGAAAGTCTGGCACCCTATCAGGCCAGAATAGACCAAGTTGCCCAATTCTTCGATCAAGTAACTTACATACACCTACCTCGAGAAGAGAATCAATTTGCAGATGGTCTTGCAAAACTTGCATCTTTGATTAATATGCCAGATGATATGGTAGAAATGCCTTTATGCATCGAACGACGGTTAGAACCAGCCTATGTGCACCAAATCACAGACGAAGAAGAAAACCCAGAAGAGCATTGGTTTCAAGCAATTCTGAACTTCAAGCTCAATGGCACTTATCCACCAGATATGGATAAAAGGGGACAACGCGCTATACACTTGCTAACTCCCAATACGTCCTCATGCAAGGAGAATTGTATAAAAGAACACCTCTTGGTGTAGTCTTGCGTTGCCTTGATCATTCACAGGCACAGAAAGTAATGGAAGAAGTCCAGGATGGAGAGTGTGGCCGTCACATGAGTGGACCAATGATGGCGAAGAAAATCATGCGTTTGGGATATTACTGGACCAAAATGGAATCCGATTGCATCAAATATTTCAGACATTGCCACAACTGCCAAATCTTCGGGAATGTGCAACATGTCCCTCCTTCATTACTCTACACCATGATATCTCCTTGGCCATTTTCTTCTTGGGAAATCGATATCATCGGGAAGATCACCCTAGCCGGAACAGGAGGTCACTGTTTCATTTTGGTGGCAATCGACTATTTCACCAAATGGGTAGAAGCAGCATCCTACACTAGTCTCACGGCCAAAAAGGTGGCAAGGTTCATACAAACCAATATCATCTGTCGATATGGTTGCCCACATGAGATCATCAGTGACAATGGATCACATTTTCAGGCCGAGACCGAATAGTTTCTAGCAAAGTACAAGATCAAACACCACCATTCCTCGCCATATAGACCACAAAATAATGGTGCAGTAGAAGCAGCGAATAAGAATGTTGTCACCATCCTCAAGAAAATGATTGACAATTATCGAGATTGGCCAAGTAAGATACCATTTGCCTTATGGGGGTATCGCACATCCGTTAGGACGCCCACTGGGGCCACCCCTTTCTATTTAACTTACGGCATGGAAGCCGTGCAACCAGTTGAACTAGAAGTTCCATCCTTGCGAATTCTACTCGAAAGTCAAATTCCAGAAGCTGATTGGAAGAGAGATAGGTATGAAGAACTCATCCTCTTGGATGAACGAAGGTTACGCTCATTACACAATGTGCAAACATATCAGACACGTATCAAACGAGCCTTCAACAAAAGGGTTAAGCCTAGAAATATCAAAGAAGGAGATTTAGTCCTCAAATCGGTTAGAGCTCTTTTACCTGTCGATCCACGTGGAAAGTTCAAACCCAACTGGGCCGGACCATTCTTGGTCAAGTCAATACTCCCGGGGGGTGCGGTTAGAATCATAGACCTAGATGGGTATGAATTTTCCAATCCAACTAACCTCGACCAACTGAAACAATATTATGCCTAGAATAGGAACAAAAACGCGCCTCGCATGACACTACGTGTCGCTCGTGCGGCACAAAATAAAAAAATGGCCCCTGGCCCGCTGAAATAAAGCTTATGTCATTGTTGCTCTTGCATTTTGACAAATCGTCATCCTCATATCATCAAATAAATTGAATTGTGCTTTAGGAGTAAGTAAAGCTCATGCTCATTTTCTAGTTCATTACAAGCTCTTGCTTAGAACAATTATTCTTTTATATTTACTTGAACTACGCGCAAGGGTTTGATTTCATTTTCAAAATGAATACGTAGGCAATCCTTCACAGGATGCAACCCATTATTTTAAATGTAAATAGAAGGACATTTGCATATGCATTTGGAATTCGACTAGAATAATAAAAGAAAATCACAACGGTTTCATAACCAATTAATCTTTTATTTATTTCCTTCCATGAATAATAATAATACGCCACATAATATAAAAAATGCTAAAATAAATAAGCTAGGATTCTAAACACCCCCACCATTTTATTACAAATAAGAAATAAATAATACTACGACTTAGGCTATTCTTCCATCTTCCCCTTGCCTTTGTCATTTTTGTCATACTTCTTATCTCGACTACGAGCCGGGCGCTCCTGCGCTATCTCAGACCTAATCACCAACGGTCTCTCTCGCGGTCTAGCCTTACCATTTCGATCAACCACGATTTCAACGACAGGAGAAGTCTTCGGTTTCTTCGACGGATGAACAACTCGGAATCCGGCTTCTTCCTCTCCCTCGGTCAAATGCTTCTCTTTATCCTTCGCTACATCACGAATCTTGTAATCAACAAGCTCGCGCTTCCTTAGCTTCTCACGCTCCTCAGGAGTAGTAGCCTTCCTCCACTGCAAGTAGGAATCCGATACCCACAGTGAACTAACCGAAGAGTTTAGGAACCACATGTTTCTTTGAGCCCATTTGAGAGCCCACTCTCTACCACTCTCGGCGGTAAGTGCCACTGCAGTCTGAGGAACAGTATCGAGCTTAGGAATCCTCTGTTTTAAGCCAACCTGCCTCATCAGTCTCTCCGGGAAGATGCATATCATGAATTCCAAGCCAGGAATGCGTACCGATCGAGTAGGATCCAAAGACGATACTCCAGTAACCGACTTGAGATGCCACCATGGTACAATCCATATGATCAAGGGACCATCCTCATTCTTCAACTTGTTCTACCAATAGTTGCAAACCCGGGTGAAGTCCACCATATAAAGACTGGTCCTCATTGCAATCGAACGAGCATGGTACGCAGGAACATTAGCCGGGGGATCGATCAACCGCAGACGCTCCATGAGCCAAACCTACCAAAGCAGGAATTAATATCCAAAACAAAAAAAAAAACAAAAAAAAAACAAAAAAAAAACGAAAAAAAGAAGAGAAAAAACGAAAAAAAAAAACATATACGAAAAAAAAAGAAAATAATAAAAGGTTGTATTTTTTACCTGCAAAATTATGAGACTTCCTAAATAAGGGAGGTCCCTGTTGGCTTTCCTGTTATCCAATCCCAATTAGATCTCTCCTAAACACAGGCAAGCTGGGCTCCTACGCAGCTCCATTTGCTCAACCAAGCTCAAATAACGAGGATCACCTCTCACCTCCTCATCAACATGCTCTTGGAGGACATAACCATGCAATAGGGAAAACCCGAATGCCCTACGGCTCGCCACATAAGAAATCAAAGGAGCAGCTCTGTTTATAAATCGATCAATGAAATCAAGCATTCGGACTCCTTTTGAGGTCACAAGGCAGTCAACCTCAGCTTTAGTCAGTCCAAACAAGTCCCTAAACTTGCTTTTGTACCCTTGAGAGTTAGAAGGTATGACATGCATATTTTCCGGGTCCCATCCACCAATTGCAGCAATTTCTTCGGGAAAAGGACAGATATCACCTCCAGGGAAGGCAAACACGTGGAAATTAGGGTCCCAATGTTCGAGACAAGCATCAAAGAACGATTTCACAACCTTCACCAATTTCAAGCTCAAGATCGACCCCAAGTTGAAAGCACCCATATCATGCTTCTCGACATTTGTAAATTCGTTTGTCCATTCTTTGAGACGGATTTCCAAGGCATCCATGTTGTATGAATTTTCTATATAAATAGAGAGTTTTTATGTAATAGACGGAAGAAAGACGGAAGAATTGTATGAATAAAACCTCCATCGACGTCTATATTTATACCAAAAGCTGTTTCCTAAAATCTGTCAGAACAGACGCACTGGGGAAATGGCGCAGCAGGTGCTGCGCCTCTGCCTCAGAGGTTTTCTGTGATTTTCCGCGTGGATCTTTCCTAATTCATTTTAGCATAATTTCCTATTCGTATAGGTTATTAATTTTGGTAATTCTATCAAATTACCATATTTCGAGTTTCCTAATCTTGCGGGCACGCTTTTCGAGGCAAAATCGGCATTTTCGTTAAACAATCACACTTACCAATTTCTTTTTATTTTTCTTTTTGGGCGAATCATTTCACCCATTTCATATTTTATTTCAAACTTACCCTTTTTTTTGGGGAATCATTTCACTCCCGTTTCACATTTCGTTTCAAACTTATACGTTTCCTTTTTTCGTTTTTTTAGGAGGTAGCCCTCCCTACCGTCCGGTCATTTTCGACAAATTTTTTGCATTTTCAGGTCTTTTCCTTGTTTTGCGCTAGTTAGGCCATATGTACAAATATATTTTTTATGTGCAATTTCTATGTAAATTTCGGCAGCATGACGGCGTAAACCGTCATCTACCAAACCTGTTCAAAGCTAACCTGCAGGTATAAACAAGACAACCCAGCAGCAAAGACACTCAGGCCGTCGTATATACAATCAAAAGGTCATATGTACATCAAACGGGGGGCTCATGCCCGAAACGAAGTCCAAAAGTCCAAAATAAAAGTCCAAAAAATGTACAAAATGTATGTGGTAAAACAGGAGCAACAAAACTAACAAAAGCAACTACTGCTGGTCACCGCCTAGCTCAGCAACTCTCGCCTCAAGAGCAGCAATCTCGGAGTCGCGGACCTCCAACTCCCTCAACAGGCGAGCCGTCTCCTCCTGGGACTGCGCTAGCTCACGCTCCAGGTCACGCTCCCTCTGCAAATCACAAAGAAATGACTCGTGTCAATCATTTAAAATGCAAAGAAAATTAGAAAATTCAAAAATGAAGTAAACGAAAGGTTCATACCTGACGTCCCCGACCACCAGCAAGTGCCTCGGCGACGGTAGCCCGTAGCCGGTTGGCTACCCTCCACAAAGCCATGAATCGAGATGGCGCCACCTGCATTTCAATAAACGAAGATTCTCAATAAATGGACAAAAATGGCCAAATGTATTCTTATACGGAAGCTATTTGAGTTGGGAACTCACCCTCCGAATCAAAAGCTGCCACTCTTCCAGGCCAACATCTGTCACCGCCTCGCCAAAGTCGCGAAGCTCAGAGATCGTCGTCATTCCCGCCGCGTCAGTGTACTCGAGGGTCTCGGGGTACGCTGAGGGCTCGACGCCAGCCGCCTCAACCTCCTGCAAAATCTAAGTGGTTTCTGTAATCGATGATCATTAATCATATTTTCAAACCAACTCAAAAAGGAAGTGAAGCACTTACCACGACCGGCCAGTACGCCAACCTCCGGTGAGTGAACGCCGAGTAGTCCTCGTCGAGAAGAAGGAGAGCGTCGCCGCCGACGTCTGCCAGCTCAACCTCCCTCTCAGCATCGGAAGGCTCCCTAAACATCGTCCGAGGAGGATCCATGGGAACCGTGAAGACATCTCGAGAGCACTGACGAGTTAAACGCTCGCCCAAGTACCACACTGGACCCATCGACGTCCTCAACAGTAACCGACTCGAGCTCCTGGGTCAAAGGACCTCAGCCACGAAAGGAGGGATCTCAGCGTAGTCCACCCCAGGCCTGGGCACCCACTAAGACAAAGAAAACAAGAGGTCATTCTTATAATCGTTCCTAAAAAAGTAATGAGTAAGCAAATAAAGGGACGTGATTAAGATACTCACGCCACCCAGCTACAGGGCATTCACACCCCGTCGACAGACATCGTAAGAAGAGCGCTGACTCTTCCTACGACACATCACCTAATCCTTCACAACGGGATAAGCTCTCGCCCCCAGCTACGTCCTCTTGGGCGTGAAGCCCAGAAAGTAGGCGTACATCCATGCCTGCAAAACAAGATAATCAATGGCGATCTTTCGCGATTCGACAAGGAAGAGAAATGATCTTTCACGATACAAAATGAAGGCTCATACCTCCAGCAGCAGTGCAGGGCCAACAGTAGCAGGAGAAGTCCCCTTCTCCACCAACTCAGGACGAACCGTGGCCCTCATATAGCGAGTGAGGACCGCAAAGCCAGGAGTGACCCAGTCCCAACGACCTAAGTCACTCAAGTCAGAAAGAAAAGGAAGAAGCTTCGTCGATAGCCTCTCCCCCTTGTCTCCAAGGTAGAGTGACGACAAGAACCACCAGAGCCACAAACGAGCTCTCTGCTCCGCAGTGCAAGGAGGTGGAGCCTCCTCCCTCCCATCGATCATCACCACCGTCGGGACCTTGCTAGCAAAGTAATCCTTGACGTAAGTGCTCGGCACTAGCCCGACAACCGTAGCAGCGTTCACCGCTAGGTTCCAGCCGATCAACCTCCTGGCCTCAGCCGAGTCCACCCGCATGGCCGTCGACGGCCACACCACAGCCTCTGTCCCACACGGCAAGCCAGAAATCATGCCGTAGTCATCCAACGTGACCCCAACCTCGCCGAAAGGCATGTAAAAGGTCGAGGTCGTGTCCCAGAACCGATCAAGAAAGGCTCGAATCAGGCAAACGTTAGCCCGAATCTTCCTCCCCTTGATCTCCTTCCACGCTCGCACCAAGGCCCCAAAAGCTCCCAGCTCAATGATGGTCTGCTCCTCCGCCGACAGTCTCCCGGAAGCCTCCATCATCGTTGTGTAGCCAGAAAAGGATCTCATGTTCCCGACCTCCTATTTTATTTCAATGCAAAGCTATCTTTAGCTCGAATAAAAGAGGAAAGAAATGACAAATGAATGACAAGAAAGATGGCAAGAAAATGATTATTCGAGATTTACCAAGCTCTTCACCGCCCTGTAGGACAGGTGACTCTCCGCTGCCCAGATAAGATGTCGGCTATCCCATCTCTCAGCCCACTCGGGTGCTCCCTTCAGCTGATGACCACCTTGTCCGACGCTGGCCCGCCTTGGGGCCTCCTCCTCAGTAGCCTCCTCTTCGACGGCCTCCTCCTCGGCCACCACCGCAGCAAAAGCCTCCTCTAACGCCTCCTCGAACATTAAGAGAAGGGTCGAAACTAGTATCCACATCCATGGGAGCTCTCCCTGACATAGAAGCCTCGTCACCTGCAAAATTAGGGTAATTTAGGCAGCGTCATGTGACGGCGAGCCTTAGTTAGGTGATTTTCAAGCTTTCTAAGCTCCGAAATCGCTCTTTTCTCGCCATCTTTGGCCATTTCTCTCGAAACCCGACCGCTCATATGGCAATATGGGTCAGGTCAAGTCTAAATTCGAGCCTAGTCATGGGTTTGAGTCGAAATTTCGTCAGCATTTCGTTATAACGACGATTATGCCCTTGAAAAGTGTCCTAAAAAAGCCATCACAAATCAAAATTCTGATATGATAGGAAGTTTACCCATCACACAAGGATTCCAAATATCAAGTTTCGTCGCAAATGGGCAATCCTAAGGCTATTTTCGAAGCAGTTTACGACTCAGTTGTGAAACCGTCTCAATTTCACTCAAATGCTCAATACTCGATGAAAATTCGAAATGAATACATGGTTATGTTCCTCATACTACCAATTATCCATTTCTAAAGTCAATTTCACAAGGCAAGATCATTTGGGGGAAAAGCCCCAAATTTTCGAGAATAAGGGTCGAAAACCCTAAATTTGTCGGCTCAAATCAAGACAAATACGGAAGTTTAATGCAAAAATAAGACATATACCTCGATTAGTCATGGCAAATGCAAGCTTTTGATCAGATTTTGACGAAAAATGGTTAGAATTTGAGAGAGTTTTGACGAAATTATGTTTTGTTATTATGAAACAAATGCGGGTTTCTGTCGAGTTTTTACTCAGACAGGACGAACCCAGGAAAGGACGCAGCAGGTGCTGCGCCTCTTCCATGAGTCGCAGCTCTTGCTGCGCCTCTTCCTCAGCTTCCCTCCAATTCGACTTTCAAAAGTTCGTTACAAGTTCGTTATTTGTGGGCCTCTTCCTCAACACCATATACCGTATATTCGGTTCGTTTGATGTTTATTCTTCATCCAGACCTGTATTTTCGAGCAGACTGCGAACTGTCGCAGTACTTTATCAATACTTCGCTTGCCACAACGAGCAAATATTCTCTGACAGGTGTTTTAACACACCTCGATAATCCCCCAGCGAGAGTTCATTGTTCTTCTTCTCGACATGGATATTCAACCTCAATTATGTTCCCCCAGCGAGAGTTCATGATAGCCGATTGTTCCTCTCGAGACATGGAGATTGAACCTCAAGTTTTTCCGTAGTTCGCTTGAGACGACGCAAGCAAATTCCACCCAGCAGTTACTACCGATGTCCAGCTGCCCTTCATTGTTACGTTTTGTTTCCCCTTGGAGTCCGACAGAGTAAGGAGTCTCAAGGAGTCTCAGGTATGATCTTTTCTTATGGCTGGCGAGCCTCCTTACGTAGTCTAATGGACTTTAAACGACCCTCCCCGATAGTCGACAGACTCTAAAATGTTCCCGACGACAGGTCTTTGGCTCAGACCCCTTGAGCCGCCTCGCGTCGCCATAGTCGTCAGGTTGTAATATTCGATTGACCTGATGGCTATACTTTGACTTTCGCCTTGTCCAAGCCTCATTCAAAGTGGGGGCTCTGTAGATACCTCATTTCTGCAGCTCACGCAAGCCACCCGGTGATGATTGGGCCGCATGTTTGGTACACGGAACGATTTATGACAATTCATAAGTTTATCATCAAGTGATAGCTCAAATAGTTGTGTCTACCCCTTGGTTGTCATTTACGCGCCATTACGGTCGTTTTGACAGTAATTAGAGTACATTTGGAGTCTGGGTCAAAAACCGTCTTCATTTTCTAATAATCGTTTAAAATGCCGAGTCAGAATGTTCTGGAATGTTCAGGATATTTCT
Organism: Silene latifolia; assembly: GCF_048544455.1. Taxonomy (NCBI): domain Eukaryota; kingdom Viridiplantae; phylum Streptophyta; class Magnoliopsida; order Caryophyllales; family Caryophyllaceae; genus Silene; species Silene latifolia. Next base: position 122,466,416 of record NC_133528.1, on the reverse strand, counting down.
ATTCCATATTTCAGTCTTTTAATCTTTTGGCAAAGTATTTGCCGAAATTATATTTTAAATAATAATAAAATTGAGATCAACCGCAATTCCATAATAGAAACGCGGAAAATCTTTCTTCCGCAGGAGGAAACCTCTGGGGAAAGGACGCAGCACCTGCTGCGCCTCTTCCAAGAGCCGCAGTGGTTGCTGCGCCTCTTACCAGCTCCTTTCTGCGTATTTTGAGATCTTTTCGAGATTTACTTCCAAATTTTTACTGAAACCCTAATTCCCCCATGTGATTAGTATAAATAGGGACCTTCATCCCTCATATTTCTCACGCGAGTGTCCACCCTTCTCTTCTCCCTTTGCATTCTAAGACCGTGCTCTTTGCTTATTGGCGTCTACGTGCTTGAACTTTCGACCACGTAAGCTCGGATCCTTCTGAGTACCAGCCTCGTTTTGCATGACCGACCAATTTGACCAACTCCACTCAATCAACTTAATCAATTTAGTATTCCTCTTACGAGGGAACTTTCGTCGTACATTCGAGTCGAGCAATCACTAAACGTTAACTTAGTTAATCTCGTTTCTTCAAACATGTAAGTCCGAGGGTGTAAATCCCATCTTTTATTATTGTTATTTATTTTTGTATTAATCATTGTAAGATTTACGTCGAAAGCATGTTTAAAAACCGATTCATAAAACCTTTATTGAAACCTTTTTTACGGATTAACGGGTGATGTTTTCGAAGGGCCGCAGCAACTGCTGCACCTCTTCTGAGGCTGCCACAGTTCCTGCTTTCCTTCTTCTTCTTTCGTCTTCTGTCAATTCGTCTACTTTCATTCTTTTTCTTGTTTGTTTCTTATTTCATCCGCATGCTAATTTTAATATGTAATTCTTTAATAATTTATCACTTTTAACTTCCGACTTAAATCCCAAGTAATTAATATTTGCGGGTTTTCGTCATTAAAATCAAATCCGGGTTTTAGAGATTCAATTCCTCAATATCAAATCTCTGGAATTCATCTCTTGTATATTTTTCATCAGTTTATCGTCATCATCGTCAGTAGTTCGACATTAATAAACCTAATTAGTTTGTTCTAATAAACCTAATTCATAATTAATCTTGTAATTAGTCTTTAATTCGTTCTAATTAATTTGAATCCGTCTTTTACTGTTTTTATGACCCTTTCATATGCAAATAATCCGTTAAATCACTTCTATCCGAGTCGAATATCAATAATCGAGCACTAATTCACCAATGAACAGTAACGATATGCAGTTCCGGCTTCACAGCCGGAACTCACCTCAGGAACAGACGCAGTGACCACTGCGCCTCTTCCAATGGACGCAGCTCTGCTGCGCCTGTTCCGGGTTGAGTTCTGTCTCTGAACTTCTGTTGTTGCTTTGACCTAGCTTATTTAGTTTACGTATTAATCAACTATTACCCGTAATATCACCATTAATCTGTTCGTTAATTTATTTTCTCTTTTCTTTTCTCAAAATATCCGTTTTAAATGTATTTTCGACGTAAATAAATCAAATCATTGTAATTATTGTAATTTCAATTATTGTATCTTTATTATATCCATTATTATCGTTTGTTTGTATGTTTTCACATGTAATCAACCTTAAATCCTACTTCGACCAAATGTGTGCTAAATTACATGTTCACCGACTTAGTTAATTCTCACATGTTAGGATTAATTTATTGGATGTTGCATTGCATGCATATAATCGACAGCATATCAAATATAGACAATTTCCCTAATCATTAGTAGAGGCCGCTATCGAAGCGGGCGGGATTAGGTGTTCGATCAAAAGAACTTCCTAATACGTACCCTCACCCCTTACTCCAGATCTCTGTGAACATCCGTGTTCATTGGCATCCACGAGAGTCATTCTAGACATAGAATGCTAAGGGTAACGGGTTCTTAGTGTTCATGTCACTACTTTGTGTCTTGACATGGCACGAGGTATTCGAAGGGTTCCAATTTCCCATAAAAATTGGTGGCGACTCCACAAATGCAAACGCTTGTTTTCCCAAGCGACCCCGTGGACCCGCGTCCACAGATTTCAAGGGTCACCTTGGAATAAACGGTAGCCAAGGAGTTATCACACCATAAGGTACTCTTGACTAGGCCTTAATCCATGGGTCAAAGGATACTAGCATGACACATCCTAGGGTGTTTTACAAGTATTCTAACAAGCAAAGTCTTAAGAAGAAAAAGTATCTACAAGGGCCTTATATACACTTGTCAAACTTCCCAAATAGATGTTTTCACAAAATTTTTCTAACCATGAAAACTACATGCCATGATGCAACTAACATATATACAACTCGAATGCATATGCTTCTACCAACTAGTATGCCAAATAATCTGAATGCAACTCCTATAATCACATTGGTTACACCGCATCAATCAAAATAAAACCACATAGTCATTAACATAGAGAGGAAAAAGGAGATTGAAAAGAATATACCATGCGGTCTTCAATATCCTCATGTCTCAGATGTGGCGTAGTAGATCAATGTGACAAAGGATAGACAAACACAATATATACAAACACAATATACATATAAGACTACACTATAAAGGAAATGAACATGTTTTTGGCTTTTTCAATTTTTTTAAATTTTTATGGATTTGATTTTATGAAACAAAAGGACATTTTTTTGTATTTTTCAAAATTGTTTATTAATTTTTTTTTGTATTTTTGGAATATAAATTCTCATCCCCCACTTTAGTTTGGACATTGTCCTCAATGTACATGTATGAGTAGGAATGAAAAAAAATACATGTTTTTGGATTTTTAAAGTTTTATGAAAATGAAGTACAAATTCAATGATATGATATGAATGCATGCTCTAACTAAATGCAATTCTATATGACATATATAACAAATGAATGCAATCTAAATTATACTAGATGATGCATGTTCTCACCTATGATCAAACCTCCCCAAATCGATTTAAGCACTATTTCTAGTGTAGGAGAAATGAGGGTGGGTCATTAGTGACTATGCATGAATTCTAGTCTATATGAAACTATCTACATGAATCACGTGAGATATATTACAATGCAAACTATACTATATGAACTAACTAATGTAAATGCAATATGAAATATAATACAAATGCAAGCTAAATGTATATGTAGATAACTAAATGTAAGTGTAAATGTAGTGCAATGCAACTATACATAAGAGATAAGGAAAAAAGGGTATCATATAATTGGGGATGGTGTGGTAGGAATCTCTCATTCGTCATCATCACCATCATTGCGGTATCCATACTCACTAGAACCTCCTTGGTCATACCCTCCTCCTTGGCCATAGAATCCTCCACCTTGGCCGCCAAAGTTCCCGTCTTGGTTCCCTTGACTAGGGAACAAAAGGTGTGGCTGAGCCCAAGATGGACGAGAGCCATTAGGGTCTATATACCCTTGTTGTGCCATTTGGTAATATTGGGGATAGAGGGCCAAATAGTTGTCTTCTTGCCCTCGGTGTACCCCAAGATCGACCCGTTGCATAAGGCTCATCAAATCATTCACATCCGGAGCATTGGGAACTTGCGGTTTCAATGGCACATAAGGAGTGGGATATGGTGGAATGGGTACATAAGATGGTGGTTGAATACCCCTTACCGGCATCTCACGAGGTTGTTGAGGTTGGCGAGGTGCTTCTTCTCTTTGAGGTGGGTTGGGGTGGATCTCAATGTCGAAGAGATAGCTCGGTGTAGGCGAATACCAACTCAACCTTGGCTTGGTAGGTGGCACATTCCACCCCGTGAGAACAATAGAAGAGCACCCCTTTGTAAACCACTCCACACTCCCGGTTTGGGTGTAGGTACACCACCGGTGGTGGTGGAAAATGGCCTCTTCATCAATCAAGGTGCTCCCCTTGATCTTTACATAAGTCTCATGAAGGTTAAACCCGGGACAAAGATCATTGGCCAACATCATGACTAGGCCTCCCATCACGAAGGTCTTAAGAGCAAACTCGAAGAATCTTGTGAGCATCTCAAGGGTAGTGTTGAAATTATAAGGCCTTGTTCCTTGAACATTTAAATATGACTCTAAGAAGGTTAAGTCAAGGAGAGTGCACCTATCTTGTTCATATCTCCCATTGATAGTGCCGACAATGAAGCGTTCGGTGATTCGAATCACCGGATGTTGAATCGCGAAGGTATAGCATTGTTTCAAGTGTATGAAGTCCCTCCCGGAGATAGCTCTCCAAACGCGGTCAACAATGAAGTCCGCGGGTTTGTCGGTGTTTTTCGTGGGCACAAGAAGACCAAAGATATTTGCAAATTGATCAAGGGTTAGCCTATGGTCTCGATTGCATAGTCGGAATTCCATACAAACAGTTCTTTGTGTATTTGTGACGATACGGAGACTACACAAGAACTCTAGGGTAAGGCTAAGGTAGGTTTCTTCATGGGCATAGAATAGCTTTCCAAGCCCCAAACCATTAAAGAACATTTCATTATCATACCTTATATCTAGGACCTCTAAAACTTTGGTATCAATGAATTGAGTTGGCTCAAAATGCTTACCTAACAATGTGAGGAATTTTTGGCGATGTTCCTCGCAAGCGAAGATCACTTCCGGGAAAAATTCGAGTTGCTCCACCCCTCCTATCATCACATTACGATAGTTTCTTGCCTCTCCTTGGGCGGATGAAGAAGTGCCCTTGCGCTTCGTGGGTGCGGCCTCAGCGAACTTCTTGCCTTTTCCTCTTAGGTTCATCATTTTTTATTTGATAAAGTTAGGGTTTTTGGGTTGATTTTGTGATGAGGGTGTTTAGGAGATGATGATGTGAGATTTTGGGTAGATAAGATAAGGGAAATAAGGGATGGTGGGGGTGTTTATAAAGAAAAAGGGGTGGGAGACGAGCGGCTGAGGGTCGGGCTCGGGTGGACTTCACGAAGTTTCTAGCTAAAATCGAAGGAATCCGAGCATCTTTAAGTCAGGACGAGCGTCTTCGGGGGGGAATCCGAGTGTCTTGAAATGAATACGCGCGGATTCTGAGTCAGTGATCTTGGCTCTTTTGAGACTGGCTGGGGATGAGCATCTTAAGAGGGACGAGCGTCTTTCTGGGAATTCGAGCGGATCTGTAATACTCCGTATTTATAGTCTTGGGGGTACTCTATCGAGTAGCCCTTACTCTGTCGAGTAAGGGCAAGTTGCGCAGATAAATAGTTTCTGACCTGTTGGGCACTCGATCGAGTAGTCAGGCACTCGATCGAGTAGGGGGTACTCGATCGAGTACCTTGGGTACTCGATCGAGTGTCCGGTTTATCGGGGGAGTTTTCTCGGGTTTTGTTAATTACGCGATTAAGGTATATAAACATATTCGGCATTGTTTCAAAACACTTTTTACAAAACCTAAAACCTGTTTAAGAGAGAAAGCAACTTGTCTTCTTCCTAATCGCGTTCTTGACAATTCCCGGAGTTCAGACGGTCGGTTTGCATCGTAGTTCGTGTCGTTGGATTCCTTGCGTCGAGGGTAAGCTTTTAATGTAATTTATATAATGTTTTGTTAAGATTAGTGAAACCCTAATTTAGGAATTGGGGGTTTTTATGAATAGTAATTGAATAGTAGTATCTATGTGTTGTATGGTAGGAGGAGAGTTCATAGAAGAGGCGTTTTGAGACAGCTGTAGATACCGTCTGCGTGTTGTGCTTTCCAGGTAGGATTTCCTACTCAGTATTAGTCCCATAATGGGATATTGGTGATGTGCTGTAGTTAGTTGTTTGATATGATGATTGTGATTGTGATTGTGATTGTGATTGTGATTGTTGATGGTTCTCGAGATGCGTTCTCGGCTGAGTGGGGTCACTTGCGGGAGTGATCTCACGCCCTAGTTTCGCCTTCTCGTGGAACCCGCCACGAAAGGGATGTGCACATTAATGAGCGGGGTTATCGCTCGTACGATGAGCGGGGCTTAGGTGGGAACGGTGCGGTCCCCCATCGGGTGGTCCGGTGGACGATCGGGGATTGAGACGGTTGGTTGTGTGTGTGTGTGTGTGTGTGTGTGTGTGTGGCGGTTCAAATTTGTCTGTTTGTCTTATTGTTGTTATCTATATTGATTGTGTGATTAGTACGACCCGGTGTTGTTTTGTAAAACTGCGGTGATCCATTCGGGGATGGTGAGCGATTATTGAGCGGTATAGAGATGATCTTTGGATAGGCTGGGATGGCCACGACATGACGATAGAGTCTTCCGCTGTAGTTTAGTTTTATTTATGTTTCAGTTGAGAACAGTTAGTTTGGATTAATGTATTGTACTTTCAGTTTGGTTTCGAGGATTGTACTCATTCATTTAACTACTCATAATAAATGTTGTTTCTGTTTTGTCTATTTGATTATCATGCCTCGGGCAACCGAGATGGTGATGTCTTCATACCTGAGTGGTCCTGGTAAGGCACTCGGAGTATGGGGGTGTTACAAATGGTATCAGAGCGACGATCCTGAAACCTGTAACCAATGAACTTAATGAACCTAGGGAGTCAATTAAAATGAACCCGGGGTAAAAGTTGTAGGAGCTAGTGCAAAGGCTTGGGAGACGTCCTAAAGTCGCGGGGGTCGCCCTGCAACTTTGAACCGGTCACATGGGAACGTGTTTGTTGAGTCGTCTGTGTGATTGTTTAACTTGTGCAACAAAGTGATGAAGTGTGTTGATTGTTTGGTGTTGAAGTAGGAGGTTGAGCATGTGAAAGAAAAGTAATGTATGGTTGGAATAACATGTTGAGTGCTTACAATGTGGCTTTCATAGCATGATGAATTGATTTTGTTGATAAGTAGAATAGATGCGTAGCATATAATTTATGATATCATGCGGTTTTTATAAAGTTAGCATGTTAGTATATGACATAACATGCGGGTAGCCTTTACGTACTAGTGATACTTGATCGAGTGAGACTAACTCGATCGGGTGGGTTTCTGGCGATTTTGAGTCCAGAATCGCGTTTTGGGGCACTCGATCGAGTAGCTAGGGGTACTCGATCGAGTAGAAATCACTCGATCGAGTAGTCTAGATACTCGATCGAGTGGGTTAGAGATCAGAAGGTCTGTTTGGTTCTGGAGTTTGGGTACTCGATCGAGTACATAGGGGCACTCGATCGAGTAGCCCGTTACTCGATCGAGTGGGTTTGGATACTCGATCGAGTAGGTCCTATGCAGCGCGTTATCGTGTTTTGAGGTTTAGTACGCGTGTTTATGTTTATCCCTTTCTTCTATAGCTTCAAGATGCCGCCCAAGAGAAATGCTTTGTACGCAAGAGCTGAGGTTATGACTACGGATGACGTCGTTAAGATGTTGGAACACCGGACGCTCTTACGAGACCAAGAAGAGAGTGAATGAGGACAAGGATAAGAGTAAGGAGAAGGAGGTTGATCATGCTAAAGTCAGCCTCTATATTGCGAGGTTTAACCCGAAGGAGTACAAGGGGTTGAGGAGCCTAACCATCTTGACATTGGTGAGGAGATGGAGAACATACTAGATTTAGTTCGCTGTCCCGATGAGATGAGAGTGGATCAGCTGCATTTTATCCGAGGGAGGCAGGTGGCAAGTGGTGGGATTCGGTGAAGGTGAGTGCTAAGGAATTGTATACCAACCAAGGGTTACCTGCTATACCTTGGGAGGAGTTTCGTAGGGCTGTGAGGAAGGAGTTTGTGCCGAAGCATGTGAGGAGTAAGTTGAGGGAGGTGTTTGATAAGTTTAAGATGACTTTCTTGAGATGTCTGTGGGTCGAGTACTACACAAAAAGCGCCAATGAGAAATCTAGATATGCCGAGGACATGGGTTTGAGTGATGAGAATCTGGCTTTGAGGTTTGAGAGCGGGCTAACCACGAAAATTATGGATAAGTTACCCGTGGGAGTCCTTACGATGTAAAGGAAGCGTATGAGAGGGGGCGGGAGAGCCGAGAGACTAGTGGAGATGGCTCAGGAGAGGTCCGGTGGTGAGAAGAGGAAGTCGGAGAGCGAGGGTGGTGGCCAATCTAATTACAAGAAAGGCAACCACAATCGATCTAAGGGGTTTTCTTCGGATCGGGGTTTAGTCTTTGGGGCTTCCTTTGGGCGAGGCCGAGGGAGTGTGAGTAATAGGCGGGAGTGACTGCTTTGGATGTGGTGGCGTAGGCCACAAGAGACATGAGTGCACGAGTGCGCCGGGATCTTTTCGAGAGACTCGCACAGAGCTTCGCGAGCAAATGCACCAGTGGATCATGGCCAAACCGGGAGGTCGAGCTACCGAGTGGAGGCAACCGCAACGGCGGTAATTCTTATGCGAAGACACCGATGAACAACAACAACAATCAAGGGTCGGGTGCTAAGCCGACCGCGTCGGCCAAGATCTTGTCCAGGAGGTGGGCGGAAGACCGATGGCAAGTTATTCATGATGGACAAGAAGGCAAAAGAGGAAGATGCGCATGTTATCACCGGTACATTCCTTGTTAATGGTATTCCTACGTTTGTTTTGTTTGATTCGGGGGCTTCTCAGTCGTTTGTGTCTTCGAGTCATGTGAAACAGTTGGGTTTGAGAGTATATGAGTCTGTTAATGAGCAAGTTTTCATACCTTCGGGTGAGTCTGTACCATGTGGGAGGTTGTTTAGAGATGTATCCTTGATAGTTGGGCAAGTTGATTTCCCTGTAGACTTGCTAGAGTTTCCTTTTAACGGTTTTGAGATGATAGTTGGGATGGATTGGTTAGGAAAGTATAAAGCTAAGATAGACTACCATCAAAAGAGAGTGTCCCTGAGAGGTCCTAAGGGTGTTAGTGTGTCTTCTTAGGGGTTTCTAGTCAAACCCAAAGTTAAGTTGATTGCAGCTGTCACCTTGAAGTCATATTTGAGGAAGGGATGTCCTTTGATCTTATGCCATGTGAGAGATGACCGGATAGAGAGCCCGGCAGTTGAGGAGATACCAGTGGTGGGAGAGTTCGCAGATGTGTTTCCAGAGGAGATTCCGGGGTTACCACCGAGGAGAGAGATAGATTTTACCGTGGAGTTGAAGCCAAGAACGGGGCCAATCTCTAAGGCACCGTACCGTATGGGTCCTAAGGAGATGGAGGAGCTTAGGAAGCAGTTGGATGATCTGATAGAGAAGGGATACATTAGACCAAGTGTATCACCGTGGGGAGCACCGATTCTATTTGTGAAGAAGAAAGATGGAACTTTGAGGTTATGCATAGATTACAGAGAGTTGAACCGTGTGACGATAAAGAACAAGTATCCTTTGCCAAGGATAGATGACCTGTTTGATCGGTTGAGTGGTGCAACATCTTTTCTAAGATTGATTTGAGGTCGGGGTACCATCGGTGAAGATTAGAGATGTGGACATACCAAGACAACACTTTCACGTCGAGGTATGGCCATTATGAGTATGTGGTGATGCCGTTTGGGTTATCTAATGCGCCGGCAGTGTTTATGGATTTGATGAATAGGATCTTTAGACAGTTCTTGGACCAGTTTGTAGTGGTGTTTATCGATGATATCTTAGTCTACTCTAAGACTAAGGAGGAGCATGAGGAGCATTTGAGGATCGTGTTGCAGACATTGAGGGAGCATGAGTTGTATGCTAAAATTTGTCCAAATGTGAGTTCTGGTTAGAGAAAGTGGCTTTTCTGGGGCATGTGATATCTAAAGATGGGGTAGTCAGAGATCCGGCGAAGATTGAGGCGGTGACAAAGTGGGAGGCACCAAAGAATGTTGCTTGAGAGTTAGGAGTTTCTTGGGTTTAGCTGGATACTACAGACGGTTCGTGAAAGATTTCTCCAAGATAGCTAGACCGATGACAGCGTTGATGAGGAAAGAGAACAGGTTTCGTTGGGATGAGAGTTGTGAGACGGCGTTCCAAACATTAAAGGAGCGTTTGACCACAGCTCCTGTCTTAGCATTACCTGAAGGGAGCGAGAATTTTGAGGTTTATACCGATGCCTCGAAGAATGGGTTGGGATGTGTGTTGATGCAGAATGGTAAGGTGATTGCCTATGCTTCTAGGCAGTTGAAGCCTTATGAGGAGAATTACCCTACTCATGATCTGGAGTTGGGTGCGGTGGTGTTTGCTCTCAAGATTTGGAGACATTACCTTTATGGGGCGACCTTTAAGGTATTTTTCGATCACAAGAGTCTCAAGTACATCTTCACTCAAAAGGAGTTGAACATGAGACAGAGGAGGTGGATGGAGTTGATTGGCGATTATGACATGGAAATCATCTACCATGAAGGGAAGGCCAATGTTGTTGCTGATGCTTTGAGTAGGAAGAGTGTACATTCCTTGTGTACAGCTCTATCTTTGATGAGGTTGAGGAATGAGGTAGCGAGTTTTGGGATTCATATGATGCAGAAAGGAGACGCCATGGGTGATATGACAGTACATATGGAGTTTTATGATGACATTCGAGGTAAACAGGCTTTGGATCCTAAGATAGTTGAGTGGAGAGCGGGAGTAGAGAAAGGGACAGTGTCCCGATTTTCCATTCATACAGATGGTAGTTTGAGGTTTGATGGTAGGTGGTGTGTTCCTAATGATGAGGAGTTGAAAAGGACTATCATGACAGAAGCGCATTGCACACCATATTCAGTTCATCCAGGTGGAGACAAGTTATACAAGGATTTGAAGAAAACGTTTTGGTGGCCTGGGATGAAGAAAGAGACAGCTGAGTTTGTGTCCCGTTGTTTGACATGCCAGAGAGTTAAAGGGGAACAGAGAAGACCACAAGGTAAGATTCAGTCTTTAGAGGTGCCTGAGTGGAAGTGGGAATCCATTTCCATGGATTTTATTGTGGGTTTGCCAAAGAGTCATCAAGGTAACAACATGATTTGGGTGATAGTGGATCGCTTGACCAAGTCAGCCCACTTTGTTCCAATGAAAGATACATGGACTAAGGCACAATTGGCTATGGCCTATCGAAAGAACGTGCTTAAGTTACATGGAGTCCCTAAGGACATAGTGTCTGACAGAGATGCGAGGTTTATATCAAGGTTTTGGAAGGAGTTGCAGGAATCGTTGGGAACAGCCTTGAAGATGAGTACAGCATTTCATCCTGCGACGGATGGGCAGACTGAGAGAACAATCAAGACTCTTGAGGATATGTTGCGAGCTTGTGTGATGGATTTTGGTGGTAGCTGGGAGCAGAGGTTGGACTTGATAGAATTTTCATACAATAACAGCTATCACACTAGTATTAGTATGGCACCGTTTGAGGCTTTGTATGGGAGGAGATGTAGGAGTCCAATCTGTTGGGACGATAGTGCTGAGGCAGTGGTTTTAGGACCAGAGATGGTGCATGAGATGGTTGAACAGATCAAGATGATCAGGGAGAGGATGAGAGCAGCTCAGGATCGACAGAAGAGTTATGCAGATCTACATCACCGGGATATAGAGTTTCAGGTTGGGGATAAGGTTCTTCTGAAAGTGTCTCCTATGCGCGGGGTTATGAGATTTGGGAAGAAAGGCAAGCTAAGTCAGAAGTTTATAGGGCCGTATGAGATCTTAGAGCGAGTTGGAGAGGTTGCTTATCGTCTGGCTTTACCTGCTGCGTTAGAGAGAGTGCATAATGTGTTTCATGTATCGCAGCTGCGGAAGTATGTGAGTGACCCGTCACATGTGTTAGAGGCAGAGAGCTTGGAGCTAGATGAGTCTTTATCATATCTTGAGGTACCTAAGCAGATCCTAGACCGAAAAGTTAGAAAGACTAGGAGTGGTGAGACAGTTTTGCTTAAGATCCTGTGGTCTAACCACGAGACCGAGGAAGCTACATGGGAGGCCGAGGACATCATGAAAGAGCGTTACCCTTTCCTTTTTGATCAGGTATGTATGGTTACGGGGACGTAACCTTGTTTCTTTTAGGGGGGTAGGAGATGATCGCGAGAGTTTTTAAGAGTTTTATACACCTTTTGTATGTTGTGTCGGGATGTTTGTCTTGGGTTTGTATCATGTTTTGTTTGGCTTTTGAGTCGGGAGGTTGAGGGGGTACCTTTGTTTTTGGTAGTGGTTTGAACTTCGGGGACGAAGTTCTTTTTAAGGAGGGAAGACTGTAATACTCCGTATTTATAGTCTTGGGGGTACTCTATCGAGTAGCCCTTACTCTGTCGAGTAAGGGCAAGTTGCGCAGATAAATAGTTTCTGACCTGTTGGGCACTCGATCGAGTAGTCAGGGGCACTCGATCGAGTAGGGGTACTCGATCGAGTACCTTGGGTACTCGATCGAGTGTCCTATTTTATCGGGGAGTTTTCTCGGGTTTTGTTAATTACGCGATTAAGGTATATAAACATATTCGGCATTGTTTTAAAACACTTTTTACAAAACCTAAAACCTGTTTAAGAGAGAAAGCAACTTGTCTTCTTCCTAATCGCGTTCTTGACAATTCCCGGAGTTCAGACGGTCGGTTTGCATCGTAGTTCGTGTCGTTGGATTCCTTGCGTCGAGGGTAAGCTTTTAATGTAATTTATATAATGTTTTGTTAAGATTAGTGAAACCCTAATTTAGGAATTGGGGGTTTTTATGAATAGTAATTGAATAGTAGTATCTATGTGTTGTATGGTAGGAGGAGAGTTCATAGAAGAGGCGTTTTGAGACAAATTTGTAGATACCGTCTGCGTGTTGTGCTTTCCAGGTAGGATTTCCTACTCAGTATTAGTCCCATAATGGGATATTGGTGATGTGCTGTAGTTAGTTGTTTGATATGATGATTGTGATTGTGATTGTGATTGTGATTGTTGATGGTTCTCGAGATGCGTTCTCGGCTGAGTGGGGTCACTTGCGGGAGTGATCTCACGCCCTAGTTTCGCCTTACGTGGAACCCGCCACGAAGGATGTGCACATTAATGAGCGGGGTTATCGCTCGTACGATGAGCGGGGCTTAGGTGGGAACGGCTGCGGTCCCCCATCGGCGGGTGGTCCGGTGGACGATCGAGGATTGAGACGGTTGGTTGGATGTGTGTGTGTGTGTGTGTGTGTGTGTGGCGGTTCAAATTTGTCTGTTTGTCTTATTGTTGTTATCTATATTGATTGTGTGATTAGTACGACCCGGTGTTGTTTTGTAAAACTGCGGTGATCCATTCGGGGATGGTGAGCGATTATTGAGCGGTATAGAGATGATCTTTGGGATAGCTGGGATGGCCACGACATGACGATAGAGTCTTCCGCTGTAGTTTAGTTTTATTTATGTTTCAGTTGAGAACAGTTAGTTTGGATTAATGTATTGTACTTTCAGTTTGGTTTCGAGGATTGTACTCATTCATTTAACTACTCATAATAAATGTTGTTTCTGTTTTGTCTATTTGATTATCATGCCTCGGGCAACCGAGATGGTGATGTCTTCATACCTGAGTGGTCCTGGTAAGGCACTCGGAGTATGGGGGTGTTACAGGATCCTCTTCCAGCTAAAAACCATTTCCAAGTCCATGCTCAGGACGAGCGTTTTGGACCAGTACGAGCGTCTTGTCTTAAGAGACGAGCGTCTTGTTTTGAATCCGAGCGGATTGTGGATCAGGATCAAGTAATGCTCACGACAAGGCTCTGACGAGCGTCTCGTGCCGTTTTTTTCACTCCTTTATTCTTTTCTTTCAAAAATCGTTCCCTTGCACCCTTCTGTGATTCCTTCTTATCTTTTTTTGAAATTATGCTCAATAAATGGGTAAGAAACCCTCTCTCTCTACTCTCATGTAAGAAATGCGAAATTATATACAATACTATACAATTTTATACAATGCAAATATTATGGGAAGGAATATCTTACAATTGGTGGTTTGAGATAAGACTCTACCAAACTAGTTCAAATTGTCGAGATTCTTTGTCCATAGAGCTCAAGGCTCTTAGAAGAAGATCAAAGGCTTGTGAACAAGCCCCAAATAAGTATAAGTATGGTTTGCTTAACTTCAAAACAAAGCTTGGTCAAGGGAATTTTTTATTCATTCTCTTTTTCACCTTCCTCTTGGCACTTGAGTATTTGCGATGCTTCAAACCAACAAGCCCATGATTCTTGTCAATGAAGTATGGCTCACTTTTGTCCGGAAACTTCCGCTTAGGATCTTCCTTTTTCATTTTGGTGATGATGATAGAATTTTGATTACTCAACCCTTCCAAAGTATAAGGAGAATTCTCATAACATTGATGACCGGATACCTTAGGAATTGATGTTGTGGGTGCCAAATTTCCACAAGCACGTTCATTTGCAAGTTTGTTCTTGAGCTTTTCTACCAAGTATCCTTTATATGACGATTTGACTTTTTGGAGGAGATTCACCATATCATCTCCAATAATCATAGGTTCCATGGTGGGTGTAAAATAGTCTTCATTGGCAATAGAAAAGAGGCATTCTTCTTCTTCATGATAAGATATCTCAAATTTCTCAAGGATAGGCTCCTCAAGTAGAGTGATCTCACAAACTTCCTCTTCCTTATCCCATGAGTTCTTGCAAAACATGGTCTTGTCATCATGGCTATCTTCATAGGAATCATAAATGAGGGTTTCATTCTTCTTCAATAATTCTTCCTTCACCATCTCAATATTCACATCAAAAGATACACCCTCATACTCACAAAGGCTAAAAATATTTGGCTTACTCAACCTCGTATCTTCTTCATTGAATACAACACTTTCATACTCACAAGAGCTCAAAGGGATTGGCTCTTCCCCACTTCTTATCAAAGGTAAATCCTTCAAACTCGCATTCATGATGAATGTCTAAGGAATGGTGATGAGTAGTTACATTGGGCAATTTGAATCTCCAATTCCTCTCCTTGGGTAACAATGCCTTGAAGAACATTGTCCCTATTTTGGCTCTCCTCTAGCATTTGTTTGAAGAAGCTTTGTTGATGTCCCATCATTTGGAGGATCACATTTTGAATGGGTTCATCTTCTTATTGTGGGTGGGTATGAAAGGGGTTGTATTGTAGTATTTGAAATTCATTGTGAAGTGGGTATTGGGTGGGTGGGTGGTTGTTGTGGATATTGGATGTGGTGATTTTGGTGGGAAAATTTGGGGTAGTAGTTAGGATTTTCATTGTATGAGTTGTAAGGTAGGTTTGTATTGACTTGCTCCTCAAACTCCCCATACCCATTGTAGTCATACTCAAAATATCCACCACATACTCCATGTACTAAGTCTTGGGTCATCATCATAACCAAGATAAAGATACAAATACAAACATGGAAACTACAATAAAACGGTAAAAACGAACCTTGAGGAACAAGTTCCTCAAGGTTAAAGGACAAATAAAAATAGACAAACAAGTAATAACTGAATCACATAACACCGTCCCCGGCAACGACGCCATTTTGATGGTGAGATTCTCGTCGTGTCTCCCAATCAAACACATTTATATTCTCAACAAACAACTAGTTAGTGGTTAAGTCGAGGTCGATCCATGGGACGGTGTGCTTTGGGTTCTAAGTCTATCTATCTCAATTTATGCTAGTGTCATAATTGATTTGGGTTTGTAGTTGGTGAGTCTAAACTAATGCAAGCAATGAAGTAAAACAAACAATAAATTAAGAGAAGATGTAAATAAATGACTAAAAGTGCTAGGATATCATGGGTTCATAGGGGATTCATGGGATTAAATCGTACAAACATGTTCTCTACTAGATGCAAGCACATATTGTTGTGATGGGATCGAGTTAGTGTATATCTTACAATCCCTAGGAAGGTTTGGGTCCCGGAGCCGAATCGATTAGATTTTACAACACTTACAAGTCGACTTAGTCCTTCCTATTCAACTATATGCATGGTCTAATGAGACTCGAGTTGGTTTATGTCTTACAAGTCTCATTGAAAAGATAAGTGATGGGTAAAAATGCAAGGATTCATAGGCTTAGCATTTCATCGAACATAACATGTGCATAAGTTGAAATCACAACAAGCAAGCAAATTAACTATGAAAATATATTAGATTAAGCATGAATCATTCATTCCCCATGTTGGTTTCCCTAATTGCCCATTAATCCTAGCTAAAAGACTACTCACTTATTATCATGGGAAACATGTTATCAATGGTGTCAATCATCACAACAAGTATAAACATGATAAGAGAGTGAGGAAACAAGCAATAAAGAGTAAAGAGTAAAGAGATTATACCAAACTTGAGATGATCCAAATAATAAAGCAAAGAATAAAAGAAGAGAACTTGATTGATTGATGAAGAGTTGTCAATTCTCCAATAATAACCCAATAATCTTCAATTACCCAATAATAATAAACTTGAACAATAACTAAGGAAAGTTTAATGTGTAGTTTTGTGGAATGATTGAGATTAATCTATTCTAATCTACCCCTAATCTAATCTAAGAGAACTTTCTATTATGGGGATTTCCTCCTATCTTGATTATTACAAATGGGGTATTTATAGTAGTGTATTACTAGGTTAAGTAAGGATAAATTAGTAAATAACAATGCTAACTTCTAAAGTGGAGAAATGCAAGTCTTTCATGGAGATGAGCATATCGCGATAGAGTCGTCACTATCCACTCGGACCAAGGAGGGAGACGCTCGGATTGGTGGGCAGGGAGACGAGCGTCTTCTGCCTAATCCGCTCAGATTGTTCCTCAGAATGGCCCTTTCTTTTCCTCCTTTTGCATGCTCCTTATTCTTGTGTTGTCGGTCTTCGTTCTTGCCTCCTCTTTCACACTATTCCATCTAGTATCATCAATAAGCTTCCAAATATGCACGGGAGACGGAAATTTCCGCCTAATTATCTTCTTTCCTACAAAATATACGAAATGCACTAGGAAAGCAAAATAGAAAGCATTTGAAGGATAAAATGGCTATGGAATGTTATAATAGTATGCAAAATAGGCTCAATTAGGGGACTAAATGTGCGCAATTAAGAGTCACATCACTTATTACGTTTGTGGTTTAGCCAATTTATACTTTGGAAGCTATAACTACGTAAATAAATGGAGGGAAAAGTTAACAACAGGCGAAATAAGTCAGTTATATTGGATGAGCAATTTTATGTCAAAATGCAACTTTATTTAGAGAATAATTTTAGAAAAAAATTTCAAAATAGATTAATTTTTTAAAAATTAAATTTGAAAAGAGAATAATTTCTAATTTACTCGAAAATAAATGAAGACTAGTTTTCTTTTCCGTGCGTTGCACGAATATTAAAATAATGTGTGATAAATTTCACAATAAAATGGAATATAGACATATAGTACATCGTTCATGTATAAGATTTTATGTATGCCGCATGACCAACAAATAATTCTCGTTAACATAATATTGACATAAGAATAAAAGAGTATTTAATTAATAAAATACTTTTTTTAGGAAAATAAAACCAATATGAAGTTTATATATATATATATATATATATATATATATATATATATATATATATATATATATATATATATATATAATACTTGACCGATAGTTTTTAGAATTTGTTCATTAATACTTGTTTGTTTTTCAATTGGTCAAGGAAAACAATAATATCTACTCTGCATAATCAACTCAATGATGCAACAAATCTCCTTTCGAATAACAACCATAATTTAATCATTGCTGGATCAAAATGTAATTATGTAAAATCATTTAGAGGTAGTTAGAATGTTATATCTCCCGGTCAAACTATAGAAGTACGTTTGAATGTGAACCAAATTCCGACGCAATACTACATGGCTAGTGTTGCTTATGACAACCCCCCCCCCCCTAGCAAAATTCTTGGCCCCCATATTCTCATTTGAAACAAAATCTTTCACGCAGACCCCTATTTTTCTTCCCTATTCATACACATGATCTAAAACAATCTCATCTCTTGAAAGATCGATCCTTGTCTCCACTTATCTCAAATTTATCCAACCAAGTGAAAAACTAAACCCCTACTTCTAGAAAAATCCACCATCCAATGGAAACTAACCCTTGCTCTCGAAAATGTATTTTTTTTAGGAAAATAAAACCAATATGAAGTTTATATATATGATATTTGGGACTGAGAGTTTTTAGATTTTGTTCATTAATACTGTTTGTTTTTCAATTGGTCAAGGAACACAATAATATCTACTTTGTATAATCAACTCAATGATACAACAAATCTCCTTCTTTAGAATAACAACCATAGTTTAATCATTGTTGGGTCAAATGGTAGTTACGTAAAAACATTTACAGGTAGTTAAATGTTATATCTCCCGGTCAAACTATAGACATAACTTTGAATGTGAACCAAATTCCAACGCAATACTACATGGCTGGGGCTGCTTATGAGACCCCCCCCTATAACAATAGTCTTGCCCCCATCTTTTCATTTGAAACAAAATCCTTCACGCAGACCCCTGTTTTTCTTCCCTATTCACACACATAATCTAAAACAATCTCACCCCTTGAAAGATCGATCCTTGTCTTCGAAACTTCTCTCAAATTTGTCAAACCAAGTGAAAAATTAAACCCCTACTTCTAGAAAAATTCACAATCCAATGGAAACTAACCCTTGCTCTCGACAATGTTGTTAGAATTAAAATTTTACTTTAATTTGGATTGATGGGGTCAAGATTAAGTTTATCAGTATGATCTTTTGAGGATTCTTGTTATTATTCATGTTACCTATATGTTTTAATGCAAGCGATATTTTGCTGATAAATAACCTTATTTATTATCACTATCCTCACTAAACTCTTCACCCTCCACACATGCACCCTCCCTCCACCCCACTAATTTACCCGCAAAATAAAACATCGGCCACTGTGATTAGTTCTTACTACTTGAAACAACCTCCAATCCACTACCACTATCACTACCTTTCTGCCACGTTTTACATCTAAGAAGTCATAAATCACATTCACCTCCATGAAACACCAATCTTTACTCCAGATGATATGTATCATCGTCTCCCTTATCGAAGACAATTTATTTCTCCTTCAACAAAGAAAAGTTTAAGAAGCAATCTTCCCTCTTATCTCTCTCCCTTTCGCTTCCTAGTCTTTTTCTCGTCCCCTCCCCTACCTCCATTCCAGATACTCAAACAAAGTGTTTGGGTACTATGTTTGTAAACTGAATAAGTTTGAATATTATATATATACACAAACTTTGCTATTTATTTCATTTTGCATAAAAAAATCTTACTACCTCCATCTCATTTTTATTGTTCTTTTTTCTTCAAATTTTATTGTCTCATAATTATTATCCCCTTTCTAGATCTAGTAAGGAAAAACTTTAGTCAACCAACTTGTCGCAATCAACCTCATTCCCACTCGAAACAACCTTTAGCCCAGTACTTAATCCCTTCGGTTCACACATAAAACGGTCTAAAAATGAAAAGCTTTCATCTCTCTCTTGAAAAATCCATCTAACTAACAGAAAACTAATCTCTAGTTTCTGAAATTCATCATTTTTACATCCCGTAAAGATTAAGTTGAACATGACAAAAAAATGCAGAAACTTAGATTTTGTTTGATAATGACAGATTGAACAATTTTTTTTTTAGCATTTTGAGAGTTTTTACACTATTTAAATAACAAATGTGCTATTTTGAGTGTTGATCATCGACATATTGAAATAGTAGATTGTGGTGTAATTTCCTGTTACCTTTAATTAGTATATTATAAGAAAATAAAAATTGAGTTATTTTATCTCTGAGGAAATTAAAGATTAAACTTTATCTTTATCATATTTATAATTAATATTCTTCACTTAAAATATATAAATTTAAGCAAGTTCAAATAAGTTAGCTAAAAGTTATAAATCACAAATTGTACAAAGCAGTATAAATTATTTTCATTAATATGAAATAAATGTCATAAACTTCATGAAAATATTAATGCGGCAGAGAACTATAGAAGAGTTGGCAAGTACGTGACCCCTTTTTACGTTTAAATTTTTTCATTTATTTTTATACTTTTGCCTAAAGGTGGTTAAAGATCGTATTATACATGACGAATATGTCTCCCCTTTCCCCAATTCGTATCTCTCCCTAAATTATAGTGATAATGTGCTCAATTTACACAAAAAAAATTTAGCATCAACAATAATTAGTTTGCTCCATATAATTGAATAGTACCGTTTTTTATGCATTTAAATTTGTTAAAAGAAAGCTTGAGAGAGACGTTTTTCACCATGTTAGGGAAAGACTACTCTTACCCTTTTATGTGTTTTTCATGACTTTTTTTTAATGTTGATCGTTGCTTGAATTGAATCTTAACCTTATACATATTTCTATAATAAGTGAATCTAATTTACCTCCAAGCCTCAGTCAAATCTATTTTATTACTCGTGATACCATTTTAACTTTAAATTGTAAAACAATCGCACAATAAAGTTTTTCAAAACATTTACTCATTTGTCTTTTAATACTCCTTGAAAAATAGATATCAAACTTTGTACTTATCAATAATTTGTGAATATCTTATTTAAATTTTGATTAATATACTTTTATATAATGACAAATGAATGTAAATAATATAATAATAAATTATCAATAGACGTTGAAGTGTATTGTGAGGGAAATAACTTTAAAATTAGTAAAAGAAATACATATGACATTTGAAAAATAAACTTCATATTATGTATAATTAAATATGACATTAGCAATAACAAAAGACATAGGGGCATATTTCAGTGTTCATTTTACTCTTTACATGAGTGAATTCCATATAGTACGTATTATGCATGCACATTTGTCACAACCCAGTTCGGTCTAGGGCCTTTTAGCCTCATAATATCTCTTTTTTTTTTTAATCGGAAGTTGTTATAAAATTGGATATTATAAATATATCAAAGATTTTTTTCCTTCTAATTTAATAAAAAAAGTGAAGAAATACTAATGAATAATTTTTTAATATTAATAAATTATAGATAATTAATTTATTTCCTGTTTCTAATAATAAAATTGTAAAATAATTAATTAATTCTCATTTCTAATAGGAAAATCATATTCCTAGTTATAATAGAAAATTTTTAAATAATTATTTTCTCCTAATCAATATCTATCTATCTATCTATCTATCTATATTAATAAAGGAAGCTTTTTTCGAGCAATTACAGAGAGTCCATCTTTTACAAGCTACCAGAAATTAATTAATTAGTTTTAATTAAGAGGATATAATTTAAAGTATTATCCTCTTATTTATTACGTACATGGTCATGGTGTTGGTTACTAATATTTACATGTACTTGAATTGTTCCCAAACTAAAATTTCACAAGAATAACAACACTAAGAAAATACAACTACCTAAACGTGCATATGTATATATATGTATATGTATATATATGTATATGTATATATATGTATATGTATATATATGTATATGTATATATATGTATGTATATATATGTGTATGTATATGTGTGTGTGTATATATATATATATATATATATATATATATATATATATATATAATTCCTTCTCGCCTTATCGTCTACCAAAATCATGATTGGTCTGCATGTTTTTCATTTTTCTTATATTTTCCGATTCTTTAATTGACTACCATTACTACATCGTCTGCTGCATGCATGTTTTTTGTTTTTCTTAATTTTTTCGGTTCTCTAATTGCGTACCATTTGATTTTTGTTTTGTAGGTACTATGCAGCTTACACAATTGATAAATAATCCATGATCCTACGTAAAAATACATAGAGAAGAGTTCATTTACAAACGGATTCAAAAATAGAAATAAAGCCGTTTGTTCTTCATAAACCCAATATGTTAACTCCATGTTCCTTGCCTAATTTGTTTTATTATCTCCTTCTGTCTCAACCAGGTAAAAATTCTTGGCTGATATCACTGTATAAGATGATTTTGTACGGTCTATAGTGCTTGGAGTTGTATCTGATTAGTACTAATGTACGGCTGTTGCTACTGGTGACATAGATAAGGCTTTTAATTTTATAAGCAAACAAAGAAATCTATTTTGTAACCATAATTTGTTATGGTATGATATGAATCCTAAACTAAGACAAAAACTAATCACGCTGGTTTTTTTTGTAGCTTCAAGCCTTCAAACAATCAAACTCTATACGTACTATATATAGATTGATATACGCTCTAATCTCCCAAAAAAAAATATAGTTTCAAGTTCTTTTATTTTGTTTGTTTATTTATTAGGTGTATGTTTACTAAGCAATCTTTGTTTGTAATTCAGGAAATATATATGAAGATCGACTAAAATACCGAATATGGTGTAACTTTTGGAGCTTCGACTGCCCAAGAGAACTGAGATCAGATTCTTTAAGTCTTCAAATTAAAGTTTCTTCGAATGTTTGTATTTAGCCGTACTAATATATGCTTTTTTTCGGTTCGTTAAGCTTTAACCCAACAATTAGCTATGCTCATTGTTAACGTATGGTTTTCTTTTGTTATTAAGATTTTTTCACTCTAATATAGAGTATTTGATTTTATTTTGCAGGTATAATTCAAGATGGTACAATGATTTAATTGAATTAATAGGGTCCGTAACTTGTGCTCCATACAATATTATCGGATTTGCAAAACCATTAATTTTTTTAATCTTTTTCATGTAGTCTAACCAATGTAGGTTGGATATTTATTCTAGAGTATTACATGTCGAACAACTTCTTAGCATTGGAAAAGATTCATATTTTTGGATACAACAATTTTTTAAAAGGAGGACAAAGGTTGGAAAGATCGTTTGGTATTTTTCATAAATTGTACCTCTTTATGATCTATCTATATATTTTTCAATCAATATCAAGTTTGAGAACTAATCAAATCCTATATCTAATATGTGATTCTAGGTTGTTTGTTGAGATAAAAGTACTTCTTTATTGTTACACAACTTTTGGTCAAATTTCACAATATGATATAAGATGTTTTGTTGGGTGCAATATGATACAAGATGTTTAAAAGAAGAGGGGTGTTGTAGAATTTTGGAAGGAAGGTAATAAACGATATTTTAATAGGTTGTGAGAGAAAAAGGTAGAAGAGAAGCTTGGAAAAAGAAAAGAATTTTTTTATTAATGTTTTGTTATGTTGATAGAATGATGATGTAGTATTATGGCTTACGAAAGTGTAATCAGCATTAGTAATATTATACGTTACTTTGATTATTTATTTGCCTTACTTAACTCAGTCAATGCATTATTACAACTTACAAGAATAGTTGATGATAAGCGCTTAACTTTTGTTTGTCTTAGATCACAAGAGTTACGGATACTAGAGAATACTTGAAGCAATATTAGAATCCCCAACTTTCGCAAGATACTTAAGAGAGATACATTTTTATATTTGGTGGTCTCCGTATAGATAAATTTTGTCATTATAGTAGTACCAAACTTCTATAATGGTTTATATTTATTGCTAATAGTATTTGAGTTGGATTTATATTCTTATCTGTATACAAAAGGAATATGAAACTCTTTTTATTTAATTAATTAATCAACAATTCAACTTCAACTGTAAGTAGCTAATTATCAGTCATGTTGCTAATTGCTGCTCTTTTTATACTGCGTACTATATGTACGTAGATGTGTATATAAGACAAATATGTTATTTTTTCTTATACATATCGGTTTTGTTTTGTTTTAATTACATAATCTGTCTTAAACTTAAAACTAATTTAACCATCCTGTTATTTTTTTCTTATACACATACCGATTTTGTTTTGTTTTAA
Source organism: Silene latifolia (assembly GCF_048544455.1). Classification (NCBI taxonomy): domain Eukaryota; kingdom Viridiplantae; phylum Streptophyta; class Magnoliopsida; order Caryophyllales; family Caryophyllaceae; genus Silene; species Silene latifolia. The sequence continues at coordinate 122,442,859 of NC_133528.1, read as the reverse complement.
CTACATAACCTGTCTTAAACTTAAAATTAATTTAACCGTCTTAAATAAAAATTTGTGATAAACAATATACCCATCATATCCGGAATTGTGGGGTAAAGCCTAAATGATATTAGTGGCTAACTAATTCTACTATATATTAAAAAAAAAAAAAAAGATGGATCAAGCTATGATATTGGTAACGACAAAATGGGATTGGTATGAATTAGCTATATTTACGTATATCCCTTTTGGTGGAGTATAATCGGAACACTTTGGAATACTTTTACGGTCAGTAATGAAATTATGTGTATAAGTTTAATACTCTTCAAATCATATAAACCCGAATAAATATTTTAGGATAACTTATATAAGTTGGTTAAAGAGAAAAATGATTGTATATCAGATGTACTATATCATACTTAATGACTTTTTGAGTTTGTGTATTTTTTCCGAGTACTATAGAGTTTATAAATTACATTTTAGTTTTATGATGTCAAAAATCAATTTTTTTTGAGTTTATATGTAATTTTTTTGAGTTATAATGTAACTTTTTGAGATTAAAGTTTAAGTAAATAAATTCAAAAACTTTATAATAAAACTCAAAAATTTTAGATTAAAACTCAAAAACGTTATCTTAATGCTCAAAAACTATACCATCTGTTATACTACATGAGATGTATAATCCACTTATTGTTGGTTAAATACCTTATAATTAAAGCTAAGCCAAATATGGGTTTGATTCATTAAGAATTAGGCTATATTCTTTTGGACTTAATTTCAATTTATTTTGTTCAGTTCAACTCTATTAAATTCAGTCTCAGAATTAGTTCAATTCTTTTCGACAAAAAAGAACAGGGTCTTAATTTATACTTATATGTTAAAAGATGGGGTCAAGTAAAGCATATGTAGTCATCATAACTACTGAATCATAAATCGTAGGATATTACAAATTTGCCCGTGCATCGCACGGGCATTAAATCTAGTATATAACTAAAAGAGGCTTTTTTGAGAATTTTCCTATTAGAATTAGGAGATATTAATTATTTACAATTTTTCTATTAGAAGTAAAAAATAATTTGTAATACCCAGGATATTTAAGAACGCTGTTGACCGACCTTGTTGACCAAACAGACCTTAGGGATGAATGGGTGAGGGATCAGGCTTGTAACATGAGCTTTATAGGATTGTTTACTCGACCTAGCTGAGGCTACTCGGCCGAGTATCACCTATACTCGACCGAGTAGAGCCTACTCGGCCGAGTACTCCCGTACTCGACCGAGTATGGCTGCTGTGGACACGTTAATATAACATGCAAGTTCGCGAGATTCATTTCATTTCCCATTTCCTCGACAGTTTCTCTTTCTCTAACCCTAGCCTATCTCCCTCTCCTATCACCCCATCTCTTCACACTCTAATGTATATAGCCTAAACCCCCACCATGGGAAGAACGGGATTCGCTAGCGAAGGATGACGTGTGTGGTGGCCGTCTATGTCACCGCCGATGCGTATTGTTAGGTAAGTCTCTGCCTTGTGTTCTTTTTGGTGATTCTTTGAGTATAGTTGTGTAATAGGAGGTGGTTATCATTGTTAGGATGCTTATTGGAGTCGTGCGTGGCTGGGTATGGATGTCTTACATGCTTTGCGACGAGGTAGGGTTTCCTACTCAGTTTTACTGTTAATTGTTATGGCATGATTGTTTCGTGATTATTGTTAACTGCTGATCATCGGAGTATGGGCGTTGTTGTGACGGTGATGGTGTGGAGAGGTGGTGACAGCTGTGATGCTGTGTGTTGTGATTGTGGTGGAGTCACTTGCGGGAGTGGCTTCACACCCTAGTTCGCCCTCCGTGGAACCCGCCACGGGAGGGAATGTGCACATTAAGGGACAGGGACTTGTTTTAGTCGCTCGTTGATGAGCTGAAATTGGTGGGATCGGCTGCGGTCACCCACTGGCGGCATGGATTACCTATTGCGATGGGTAATCTGGCAGGGCTACACACTTCGGTGTGTAGTCGGTTACTATGTGAGATCGGGAGACCGGGGAGTGTGGATGATCAACTAGTTACCTTAATGCTTGCCTTATATTTATTGAGTAATACTGACCCCGTGTTGTGTTTGTAAAACCTGCGGTGATCCATTCGGGGATGGTGAGCAGTTGGCTTAGCAGGTACTGTTGATTGTGGCTGCTAGGATTGGAGGGATCGAGTCACCACGCTACCAGTTTAGAGATGTTGTGTCATGAGTGTTGTAGTTGTGTCTTTGGTGTAAAGAGTTTGTATTGAGTCGTATTGTATGAGATATATTAATATTTTATAATTGTTCTTTTATTGTCTAATTTGATCTACTTCCTCGAGAAACCGAGATGGTGACACCGTCATACACTGGGATGGTCCTTGGTAAGGCGTCCTGGTGTGCGGGGGTGTTACAAAGTGGTATCAGAGCCGACAATTTTGGGACCTGAACCAATGAATCTAATGAATGTAGGGTGTCAACTAAAATGAACCTGGTGTATGTGCGTTGGGAGCCCCAGCCGATGCTAGATTTTGGGTGAGAAGGCGCCCTCACTTCAAAATCATGGCCCCATAGAACTTAAGCCAGACACGGGAAAAAGGGTAGCTAGTGAGAGTCGTTGATTGCTTAATGATGATTGTTGTATGCATCTATGTTTATGATAATATGTGTCAAGGTGTGTAGAAAAAAAAAAGTTTAGAGTGGGTGATGGAATGGATGCGATGTGCGACCAGAGGTAAGTTAATCAATTGTTAAACGGTGATTGCATTGTGTAGTGATTGTTGCCTGGTAAATGTGGTTAAGGTGTATATTTTGTGAGTAGCGGAATCTGTGATGATGTGTTATAGGAGCTAAACCATGCAGGTACAGTAATTAATTGCTAAGTATGCTAAAAGGTAGGGTGTAGTCGTTTCATAGCAAAGTGAGGAATGAAGGTAGAAATGATGATCGAATTGGTAGTGGATGTACAAAATACGTGTTGATATGTGTTTGTGTGGTAGAACTAAGATCTAATAGTGACGAGCCGGTTGCACGGAACTCCGAACGATGTTATTTATTTTGCAGGAACAATGAAAATTTAGGATTTCCTCTTCACTTTTGGAAACTCGACCGAGTAGAGTACTGTACTCGACCGAGTAGACCATACTCGGCCGAGTGTAAAGCTACTCGACCGAGTGTCCGTTTGGTGAAAATTATAATCGCTACTGTCCTTGAAAACTCGACCGAGCAAGGAGGATACTCGACCGAGTAGTCGACACTCGGCCGAGTATGCCCAACACTCGACCGAGTATTGCTGTAGCGGGACTTACACGGGTTATACAAAAACCCTATTTTCGTCCCATTCTTTCTTATTTCCGCCTCCCATCTTCACATCTCCTTCTCTCTAAAACTCCATACCCTTCTTTTCTCAAGCTTTTGGGGTCAATCCTTGGTGATTAATTCATTCTCCCTTGCTATAAACCAATCTAAGGTAAGGTTTTAAGTCGATTTCTCTCTTTATTTTCAAAGTTATGGTATAGTTTCAGCTATACTTCGAATTCTCTTTGTGAGCATCTGAAATCGAGTATTCATCTTACTAATTCTTGGATTTAATCGTATATAAACCTCGTGTATACCCTTGTTTAAGCAATCTCATAGTTTAAAATTTGATTTCTATATCCTAGGGTTGCTAAAAACGAAACCCTCTTTGTTTGATATTTATCCTTTGGTTTGAGGCAACTCAAAGCTTCTAATCATATAATTTGTAAGGTATTTGGTGATTCTCTGATAAAATTTGTCTTAAAAGATCGTTTCAAAATCTGTATACAATTGAAAATAGACCGTCTTTTGCTATAAGAGTTGTTGTGTCAATCCCCTATTAAAAACTTGTTCTTTTGCAGTATGGTGAATACCAGAGGCTTACCCAACAAAAGAACTCGTGTTAATGTCCAGCTTGGACGGGTCAGTCCAGCCGTGAACCTGTAGTTCCACCGGTGGAGGCACATCCATCGGTAATATTCTCTGACTTTAATCACCGTAAGGCTTTTGTGGCCCTTATGCGTCATCCATTCCGCCCCACCCGCTGTATTAATCCTGGAATTCTTGAGACTTTAGGGATCAAAGAGGACATATTTCACATCTTTCGGATTCTGGGTATGGAGGGGTTATATCACCTGAGGAAGAAATCCTACCCCCACTAGACCTTGGAGTTTTTGAGCTCCTATGTTTATGACAAGAAGGGAAAGACTGTCTCTTTTCGTCTCATGAATGAGGATCATGAGCTTACCCTAGACGAGTTTGCTGACCATTTGGGTCTAGAGACCGAGGGGGAGGGGTACCTTAGTGATGTGGCCAAGAACAGTGGTGCACCTCTTTACCTTCCATATTCGACTGGCAGACCTGCCCCTAGTGCCAGTGCCATGCTGATCAATGATGTGCAGCACGTTTCCCTTCGTATGTTTCTGAGGATGTTGACCTGTTTGCTGTACTCGAGAGACGACGTGAGCAAGCTTAATTCTCACGAGGTCATGTTGCTTATGTCTTATCTTAACCTACACCGTCAGAAACCGTTCTACTACAGTGCTCCAGGGGTAGTGTGCTCTAGTCTTGAGCGCATGGCACAGTCCGATAACCGACACATTGCTTGCGGGGCCATAGTGACCCGCCTAGCTCAGCGCCTGGCAGATTTTGAGGCCCCACCTCTGGAGAGGGATGAGTATGTAGAGATTGTTCCTACCATGGACGCTCAGTACTTGTGTCAGAACAAATGGTTGAGAAGGATGGATGACGGGTCTTATGCCTGGAGGGTGAGGGGATCTATGTGGATGGTGCTTCCAGACCCAGCTCGCCTCCCTGTTGTTGACCATTTGGCTGAGTGGGAGCCTTGTGCTATTCCTAGGCCTGCGCCCCAGACCTACCTGATTGACCCAAGGATCCTCTTGGACCTACATGAGCCTGTCACCGTGCCTGAGGGGCAGCAGCAGGCACCTCCCCTACCTCGAGAGCGCCGTAGGGTGAGGCAGTCCAGGGTAGACCCGGTTGTACCTGAGCCCTCTTACTCCGCCCCTGACTTCTACCCTGACCAGTACTCGCCCTACCCCACAGTGCATGACCCCAGGATGCAGCCGAGTGACCTGGCTGAGCGGATCTCCACTACTTTAGTGCTCCGCAACATGCATGAGATGGCCCTTAACCAGGGCATAGGGACACAACTAGCACAGCCTGTCTGGTGGAGGGGATCGGAAGTGGACACGGGAGTATTCCACAGCTACGGAGTTGACCCGAGTTACTGGAGACCTCCGGAGGAGACTGAGTTTGGCTGCCTTGCGGGACCGTGGGGAGCCAACTATGGCAGTCAGCTAGGAGGAGATTCATCAGCAGCAGCAACAAGTTTTCCAAGAGCGGGCAGTTCAGGTGCATGTACTTCTGGTGCAGGCGGTGACGATAACATGGAGGAGGGTCCTGGTTATTGATCTTGTGTTGTTATATTACTTGGATTGACTTCGTTGGTGTTGGATTTATTTCTTTTGTGTTAGATTTATGACTTTTGCGTTGGATATTCACTTTCGGGATTTATTATTTACTGTTGGATGACTGTACTCGGCCGTAAGGCCGCTATTTACTTAACTTATCGTATGGAGACGTGTTGGATTTCGTGATGATAGGAACCAGTTATGTATGGTATTGTTGTGGAGAGTTAGGTTGCAGGTAATTTGTGAATGCTCTATGTGATGGCGTTAAAAGCCCTCTGCCTGTCATAACTCGACCGAGTAGAGCTTACTCGGCCGAGTATACAAATATACTCGACCGAGTACAGCTTACTTGATCGAGTATCCGTTTATACTCGGCCGATTATTGCTGATACAGAGATCATGACATGTGATAGTTATGAATCGCAAGAGTTATGTGAATACTTGTATGTAAGAGTCTGCAGGTGCCTTATATTGTCGTTTTGTGTAATCAATTGTCCAAAAGATGGACTATGATCACGTCACAGGTATGCAATTGCTTTGATCATATACTAATGGTGAATGTTTAGTTATTTGGCAGCGGTTAATATCAGGGTATACATGAGTCTTTAAATAATATGGAAAGGTGACACAATGCCAGACGATATTGCAGCTGTCACCAGCCTTACACGTGTATATGTTTGGTTGTTTGTCGTCGCGTCATAAGTATAGCAAATCCAACTGGATGAGTGAAACAGGCGGTTGGTATATGACTAAAATGACAAGTTAAAGAATAAAGCTGCTAATATTCGATAACATCATCTTTTGATATAGAATACTTAATTGCCATATTATTCTGTTGTTATGGGTCACGAATGAGTAATGTCGTAGGTTAAGTGTTATAGCATGAATCAAGTCGTGCAGTCCGGGAGTAATGTCGTGATTGGGATGTATGTGTTAATTATGGGTGTGAGAAGTGATTCGCGGTGAACTTCGAGGACGAAGTTCCTTTAAGAGGGGAAGAGTAATGTCGCGGAAATAAATATTTAATTATGTCTATAATATTTGGAATCACGTGTATATTATGTATGTTAGTATTCGGAATTGCATTTATGTTTCCTTATCCATAGTGAACTCAAGTGATATGAATGTCATACTTTGTATGGGTATATGGAATGTTGTGGTTGGGTATTGTTTTGTGGTTGGGTATTGTTTTGTAGTTGTGTATGGTTGCTAATTGTTGTATTGCTTTTAACAAGAGAGTGCGGATGAATTCATTAATTTCCGTAAGTTATGTGTAATAGTTGTGATCGGTATTGCTTGGAGGAATAGCTGTGGTAGATAATTGTTGCATGAGAAATGTGGTGTGGCGGTAGTGTCAGAACGGTTTGAGGCCGTACACCACTAGGTAGGTGGAGGGTGTCACAGTGCGTGACCCTGAGGTGAATGGAGTGTGGGCTGAACTTCGGGGACGAAGTTCTTTTTAAGGGGGGAAGACTGTAATACCCAGGATATTTAAGAACGCTGTTGACCGACCTTGTTGACCAAACAGACCTTAGGGATGAATGGGTGAGAGATCAGGCTTGTAACATGAGGTTTATAGGATTGTTTACTCGACCTAGCTGAGGCTACTCGGCCGAGTATCACTTATACTCGACCCAGTAGAGCCTACTCGGCCGAGTACTCCCGTACTCGACCGAGTATGGCTGCTGTCGACACGTTAATATAAAATGGAAGTTCGCGAGATTCATTTAATTTCCCATTTCCTCGACAGTTTCTCTTTCTCTAACCCTAGCCTATCTCCCTCTCCTATCACCCCATCTCTTCACACTCTAATGTATATAGCCTAAACCCCCACCATGGGAAGGACGGGATCGCTGGCGAAGGATGGCGTGTGTGGTGGCCGTCTATGTCACCGCCGATGCGTATTGTTAGGTAAGTCTCTGCCTTGTGTTCTTTTGGGTGATTCTTTGAGTATAGTTGTGTAATAGGAGGTGGTTATCATTGTTAGGATGCTTATTGGAGTCGTGCGTGGCTGGGTATGGATGTCTTACATGCTTTGCGACGAGGTAGGGTTTCCTACTCAGTTTTACTGTTAATTGTTATGGCATGATTGTTTCGTGATTATTGTTAACTGCTGATCATCGGAGTATGGGCGTTGTTGTGACGGTGATGGTGTGGAGAGGTGGTGACAGCTATGATGCTGTGTGTTGTGATTGTGGTGGAGTCACTTGCGGGAGTGGCTTCACACCCTAGTTCGCCCTCCATGGAACCCGCCACGGGAGGGGATGTGCACATTAAGGGACAGGGACTTGTTTTAGTCGCTCGTTGATGAGCTGGACTTGGTGGGATCGGCTGCGGTCACCCACTGGCGGCATGGATTACCTGTTGCGATGGGTAATCTGGCAGGGCTACACACTTCGGTGTGTAGTCGGTTACTATGTGAGATCGGGAGGCCGGGGAGTGTGGATGATCAGCTAGTTACCTTAATGCTTGCTTTATATTTATTGAGTAATACTGACCCCGTGTTGTGTTTGTAAAACCTGCGGTGATCCATTCGGGAATGGTGAGCAGTTGGCTTAAAGCAGTGCGTTGATTGTGGCTGCTAGGATTGGAGGGATCGAGTCATCACGCTACCAGTCTAGAGATGCTGTGTCATGAGTGTTGTAGTTGTATCTTTAGTGTAAAGAGTTTGTATTGAGTCGTATTGTATGAGATATATTAATATTTTATAATTGTTCTTTTATTATCTAATTTGATCTACTTCTTCGGGAAACCGAGATGGTGACACCGTCATACACTGGGATGGTCCTTGGTAAGGCGTCATGGTGTGCGGGGGTGTTACATAATTAATTATTTACAATTTTCTTAATGGAATTAAGAAACTACTCTTTAATATTTTTACACTTATTATTTACATAATACGGAGTACTGGAATTTATTTATGTAAAAAGCAAAATGAATGCTGAAATATGATCCTACATATGTTGTTATTTCAAATGTCAAGTTTGATTACGCATTATACGAAGTATTTTTTTCTACTGATATATGTATTTCTTCTAGCAATTTAAAAATTATCTACCTCCCAATACACTTCGACATTTGTTGTTACTTTATTATATATTTACATCCATATTTTATTATATGAGATATATAAAAGTCTATTACTCCAATTTATATGAAACAATGAAAACGTTAAATATCTATGAATTCACACTTAGACTTTTATTTCATTTTTTTAAATTCATGGGAACTTCTACTCCTTCCCATTTTCATACCGGAAACCAAGCAACCCCCAACTTAGCGTACAGCCAACTAAAAATGTATATATCCAGTGTATATAAGACCCCGCATTAGAATTTTTCACATGTAACCCTCAAAACTATTTTGCTACTATTTTCAATATTAATATGATGATCGACTATATTTTTTTTTGTGTGGAATGGTACTCATTACATCTCATGATTTATATTTTTTTATTAAATTTACGATAAAAATAACAGAAGATACTATACATGACTATTATTACAACTTTACGAGTCTCACATAAAAAATCTATAAATATTATGAAATATTTAAACAAATAATGTAATCTGCAGGAGAAAGCGCTTTCTCTGAAATGCGGTTTTGCAATCGAAACCATTCACGTCAAGTTATTGCCTATACTCAGACCTTAGTGCATATATCCAATATTTTTGGGTGGTCCCGAAGTGACACTTTAACTGTAGTTTTTTCCTTTGTACATAGAGTTTTTTTTATCAAAAATATAATTTTATGAAAGTTATTAGATAACAAAATTAAATATGTTAGTTTTAACTTTCAAAGTTTTATATTTTTAAATGAACTAACGGTCAAAGTTTTTCAAAGTTTCACCTTCTAAAAGCAAATAGGTACATTATTGGATTGAAGTGGAATGAGTAATTTATTAGTGCACAAGTGTGATAAACTGGTAATAACTCATGTTTAAAGTTACAAGGCTTATGGTATAAATGTACGAATCTTAGTTTTTCAATAAGTGTCTGGTAACTATTAATATATTAAGATTTATATATTTAAATATTAAACAAACTCTATGAGGAGTCATTTGGTTATAAGGTAGGAATGGTATAGGATGGAGCGTAGTATCATGGAGGTATGGATTTTGAATCTCAAACTTTTTTATGGTTGTTTGGTTCATATTAAGGGGGTGTTTGGTTCGGCCTTTGGGAATTGAATGGTAGATACTCAATGGATTCTAACTCCTTTCAAAACCCAAGAATATCATAAATAATGTAATCTGCAGAAGAAAGCGCTTTCTCTTAAATGTAGTTTTGCAATCGCAACCATTCACGTCAAGTTATTGCCTATACTTAGACCTTAGTGCATATATCCAAAATTTTTAGGTGGTCCCGAAGTGACACTTTAACTATATTTTTTTTCCTTTATACATAGAGTTTTTTTTATCAAAAATATAATTTTATGAAAGTTATTAGATAACAAAATTAAATATTTTAGTTTTAACTTTCAAAGTTTTATATTTTTAAATGAACTAACGGTCAAAGTTTTTCAAAGTTTCACCTTCAAAAAGCAAATAGGTATATTATTGGATTGGAGTGGAATGAGTAATTTATTAGTGCACAAGTGTGATAAACTGGTAATAACTCATGTTTAATTTACAAGGCTTGTGGTATAAATGTACGAATTTTAGTTTTTCAATAAGTGTCTGGTAACTATTATATATATTAAGATTTATAAATTTAAATATTAAACAAACTCTATGAGGAGTCATTTGGTTATAAGGTAGGAATAGTATAGGATGGAGTATAGTATCATGGAGGTATGGATTTTGAATCTCATACTTTTTTATGGCTATTTGGTTCATTTTAAGGGGATGTTTGATTGGGCCTTTGGGAATGGAATGGTAGATACCCAATGGATTTTAACTCCGTTCAAACCCCAAGAATATCATACCCATCTTACTCCCTTGGTATCAATCCCCATTCATTTCCTTTACAAGTTTAGAATGAACCAAACAGTTTTAAGAAGGAATAGAGTTGGATCCTATACCTCTAAGCTATCATACTCTATTACATTACGTTTATTCATCCTGAACCAAACAACCCTTAAGATTGTATACTAAAGGAATGGAGTTTGAAATCTTGGTAAAGATAAAGTGGGTATGAGATTTCAAGGGATTGGAATAGAGTTATTTAAATGATAGGCTCTAACTCATCTCCAAGATACCCAAACCAAACATTGAATGAAACAAATCCATTACAATTTATTCCAATAACTCCCCACCCCCGATTGTATGAAACAAAATGATATTAATCATAGTTATATTATATAAACAGAGTTTGTATTCCACATTTTTTTTCTCTTACATGTTTAAACTGCTCTTTACGGGTAAACATAGATCTTATGGGGAGAGGTGATACGGTCGTTTTTGTACCAAATATAAAAACCTAAGTACAAATAACAGAAGTCAGCAGTAAGTAGGGTCGATCTCCACAGGGAGGCGGTCACTATCTACTTGTCTATTCGGTCTGTCTAAGGTCATAGTTGGAGGTTTTATTTGTTTAAGCTAAACTATATAAGATTAAAGCGAGAGAAGATAGCAAGAGAGATTATCAAGAGAGAGAGAAAACTAGGATTGTCGGATCATCAATGAATGTCAGATAGTTGCAGCTAAGGTCACAGATCGGTCAATTGTATCGTTCTAAGGGGCAACGAATATCCCCTTCCGGTCTCAATTCGCCCTAAAATACTATTGGCCTAGCTTCCGCCCTTACTAAAGCATCCTAATGTTCACTGCAGGTCTCTTCCCTTCCAACCTTCCGGTCTAGGTTAAGGCTTACCAAGATTAATTAAGCTAAATGCATCGATTCAAGTGGCTAGTTACAGTTAATTGCAGTGATTGACAACATAAACATGATAACAACAAAAGATCTGTAAACCTAATTAGCAACTAACAACAGTTCATCGAATCCCCTAAATCCTAGCAATTAAATTAGCTAGACATAATAGTGATAGAATAAGAGCGAAAGAATAGAGGAATAATAAACATCATAAAGAGATAAGAGAGAAAAATAAAGAGAAAGAGTAAAAGGAAGAATTACAGATTAAGAGATCCGGGAAAAAAAAGAGCAGAACAATCGAACAGTAACCGGAGGTAAAAGTGGAACGTATGTGGTGATGTATCAGGTGGTGTAAAACCTAATGTCATCTTTCCTACTTATAGGAAAGACAGTTATTTAAACCTAGAAAACGAAATAAAACTAAAACGGCCCGAGCCCTTTAGCAAATCACTCGATCGAGCAATTTAGAACTACTCGATCGAACAGATTCATAGCAAAACCTCTCGATCGAGTAGAAAAACTACTCGATCGAGGAACTCCAATTATGCGCAATTCGATCGAACATGGATTTCACTCGATCGAAGTCTTATGCTATCCAAAACTACTTGGATCGATCATAAAAGCCTTCGATCGAGTGACTTTGACTCAGCCAGCTACTAGTTTCGTTGATTTCGGCATTGACTTGTTTATTTAGCTTCCGAAATAACTTTACACATCCCAAGACAGCAGCGTTTCCGCTCCAAATCCACTCATCCTCTAAATGCAAGCAAAACGGACGATAAAAGGCTTGATTCTGCTATTTTCAGGTCCATTCCTGCAAATAAAGCAAAATAAACCAAAGCAGAATATTCGAGGCATTTCATAGCATAGAACCACGAGAATCACATAGAAATACGTGCATAAGAGGCTTATAAAGACTATATAAAATGCACGTATCAAGAGGATTGATTTTATGGTGAGTATTTTATTTTTCTAAGGGGTTGACGTGGATTTTGGGGGAAGGGGGAAAGTGTCTTGACGAGTAAGACTACTTTCCGACGTTTAAGAGTGTGATTTAGGAGATAGAAAAATATATTCATATGTGCGGGCTGGGATTATTGTTCAGGGATAAGGTTAAGGTTGATTTTGATAGATTTGGTTGGTTACTTGGATGGAAAGGGTTGGATATGGAAAAAGGTCGGTATAGTGAGGTATTGATTGGAGAAGGTAAACAGATAAATTTTATTTGAAAAGTGTATTATATTGTGGACATGGGCCACCCGCGGCGCGCGCTTGAACAAGCGTGCATTTGTGGAGTCGCCACCAATTTTTATGGGAAATTGGAACCGTTCGAATACCTCGTGTCATGTCAAGACACAAAGTAGTGACATGAACACTAAGAACTCGTTACCCTTAGCATTCTATGTCTAGAATGACTCTCGTGGATGCCAATGAACACGGATGTTCACAAAGATCTGGAGTAAGGGGTGATGGTACGTATTATGAAGTCCTTTTACTAAACACCTAATCCCGCCCGCCTCGATAGCGGCCTCTACTAATGATTAGGGAAATTGTTCATAGTTGATATGTCATCGATTATATGCATGCAATGCAACATCCAACGTTTTAGTCCTAGCATGTGAGATTAAACTAAGTCGGTGAACAAAGAATTTAGTATTTAATTATGTTGAAGTTGGAATTTAGGTTAATTTACATGTGAAAACCAAATAAATAAATCATACAAAATAAATACGAAATAAAGAAATAAATTACAACTGATAAACTTGAATTGACGTCATAAACATGCTTAAAAAGGATTTGGAAAGAAAAGAATAAAGAGATAAAAGAAAATAGAAGATATAAGGAAATTAAAAGAAATAGGAAATTAGAAAAAATAAAGAAATTGGAAAAATAAGGAAATTGGAAGAATAAGGAAATAAAGAGAAATTAGGAAATAAAATAAAGGAAATAAAAAAAAAGAAAATAAAAAGAAAATAGAAAATATGGAAAATATGAATTATATGGAACACAATGGCTGATGTTTTATTTTGCGGGTAAATTAGTGGAGTGGAGGGAGGGTGCATTTGTGGAGGGTGATGAGTTTAACGAGGATAGTGATAATAAATAAGATTATTTATCAGCAAAATATCGCTTGCATTAAAACATATAGGTAACATGAATTATAACAAGAAACCTCAAAAGATCATACTGATAAACTTAATCTTGACCCCCATCAATCCAAATTAAAGTAAAATCTTAATTCTAACAACATTGTCGAGAGTAAGAGTTTGTTTTCATTGGATTGTGGATTTTTCTAGAAGTTGATTATCTCAATTGCAAATTTTATTCAAAATACTTTTAATTTCTCTTGAGCAATATTATTGGATGACCAACGAACTCGGTCGCCATCCGCTGAGCAAATAACATTTTTTTACCACCATCAAGTATTCTAGTTGTTCACCGTTGAATAACTTGCCTGTTCAGTGGATTAAATATTTGAACATTTTGGCCCATCGTCTTTTTTATTAGTTGATCATAACTTCGTAGTTTAAATGCAAAATTTATAGGATATATATTTGAAAACACGGTTTACCCTCTTTTTATGGTTAATATTTAATCTTTGTTTGGTGAAATTAATTGAGAAAGTAACTTAAAACTGAAAGCTTAGCTAAAAACTAAAAAGTTAATTGAAATTTGAAAATATAATCGATAAGGTAACTGATAATTATTTAATATATTATATATTGAAGGGATAAAAAAAAATATAGACCAGAATCAGGTACCTGAACTTTCTAATGCTACCCTAGGTAACATTTCATTTGAGGTAGCTTATTTGGCCAAATAAGCTACTGACCAAACACTTGCAAAAAAATAAGCTACCTGAATATTTTGTCAAAAAAGATACCTGAAAGGTATTGCCAAACAGAGCCTTATTACTATCAAACATGATAAAAGCAATTAAAATGTTTATAGATATTGCATAATTAGACCGGTTAAACGGATTATTGGGACATTTGGTTAATTCGGTTTATGTTTTAATCGGATTAACCTTAGTTTCGGTAAATTTCAACTTCGAAAGGGTAAATTTAGAATACTTATTTTAATTGGTTTGTATATTTATTTCGAGTCGGGTACGACTCGAGTTGGATCAATATAAGTTCAGTTGAGTTTCAGATTATAATTTTCCGAGCTTAGGGTTTAAAATTGGCTTGATGTTCTTTATACTTTCAAATTTGGATGTAATAAATAAAAATACCACTAATATATACAAAGAATCAAAGAAAAAACTCCTAAAATAGGAGTGTTTTTATTAGAAAATAAATATTTTTGAATTAGGTCAATCGATTTAGTTATTTTTGGTTTAGATGTCTTTGGGGTTCGGGTATCATGCGATTAAATTAATATTTGTTAGTTAATATTCACAAATTAATTGAATTAACTGATTTACATGAGAGATAGGTCAAATATTAACAAATTAATATTAGGGTTTTTGCCATCTGTGCTCTGGTAGTTTTCAGTTTTCCCAACTGTACCCTGCGTCTGACACTTTCCCAATTGTACCCTTAAACTTAGTTAGTTATTCCCATCTGTAGTCAATCTACCTTAAACCGTCTATTTTCTCGTTAAGTGCCAACATGGAATTGCCAACTGTAGGTAAATATCCGTATACTACCCTTCGAATTAAGGATTATAACGTAAAATTTATATGTAGTTTATAGTCATAAAACGAAAAACATGATGAAAACGATAAAGATATAGAAATAACCTTCGGTCCTAGTGCAAAAGGCAATGAGAGATCAAGTTAGACCTCCTCCTAAACGATGCACCCAAGATAGTCCGAGATATGCCCTTGTGCTAGATCAAATCCTCTAATTGCCTTTGCAATATTGAGAGGATAGTTTTTGTGAATTGTGTTGGATGTGAGATCCGAGTTCTGAGAGGCACAATTTCCCAAAACCCTAATTTTGATTAGCAAATGAGATTAGGTTAGACAAGAGGAGGAAACTCCCCTTTTGTCTTTGTGATTCTCGGCCAAACCGAGTGAGTAAGAGGAAATGGGCTTTTCATTTCCTCTTTACTTAAACTCGTGGTCCGGTCCAAAGCTTGCTAAGTGTATACGACGCGATCCGATTATAAATCTTATCGGTTATCGGAAATTAAGGCATCAACTAATAATACGGGTTAGTTGAATTATTAATACATGTCCGACAAAACAGTATTGTATAATTATATTCAATATACATTTAATTAAATATAATTAAATATAAAACGCTTATATTTAATTTTACGAATTAACTGGTTAATTCGCCTTTAGCCCATGATATTTAATCCGTATTAAATATAATATCTCAACATCACATTTTGACTAATTATTAGTCAAATAACTCAGACTAACTGGTTAGTCAAATTTGGCATCTACATGACCGTATTTTCATACCGTCACATCTCTCAAACGTATCCTATAGGTGTGACTTTTAGGGACCAGTTGATCACCGCCATCCGTATGACAATAACGTCAAACTTATCTAGCAAGCCAACCGTTATTGATAAACGTGGATCAACCGATAATAATACCAAAAGTATGCCCTTTGATCCTTTTAGAGGTTTGTAAGTCCTTGCACTAACTGTTAAGGACACCAACCCCAACAAGCTCCCACTTGTCCGTACAAGTGTATGTGCAATGACGTTATCCGCACTAACTGGAGGACACAAGCTCCAACAAACTCCCACTTGTCCGTACAAGTGTATGTGCGATAACCGATTCTCATATTCATTTAAAATTTCTCCCACTCAATGTAAAACAATTTGCAGATCTGGATCCGCAAAGGTCGTATTTTACAATCGATCTGTATCTAGAGTGGTTTCCCCGACTAGAGAGTAACTCAACCGATAAAACGAATCCGTATCCGAGCATGGCCATGCATTTCGATTCTGACTCCTCGAGTGGCCCTGAGAAATATCGAGTACCCGATAAAGGCTGAATATTTCCTTCAACTCGAACTCCTTCCGATCTAAGCACGAAGATGAAATGACCCGAAACAATCTACTTGGCCCCCTGTTACGGATGACCGTGAGAAAGAAACCAAAGTCACCCAAAATCTGCCTTAGTCTCAAGAGACAATCGATAGTCAAAAGAATCGACTCTTAGGATCACCATGGAGGTCCTATCCACGACCGGGCATCGAATGTTATAAAACATTTAGGACTCCACGTCGATGTCACAATTGTGTCCTACGAAATATCCGTATAAAACGTCTCTGTGATTGGTCACAACTTTGTTGACTTATGGCTAGTTGAACCCACCATCAACCAACGTCACAAAATAATTGCCAGAGTTATCAGCTCATGTGGGCAATTAAGGACTAAAAAATATAATGTTCTTGCAGTTCACTTTGTGGTGTTCAAAATTTGTCGTACAAATCCACATGAAAAACAAAATATATATATAAAATATCAAAACGATGATGTTGTATAGAGTACAAAAGCGAATGAATCTAATCCATAAAAGAGTACTACAACTTAGGAACACGTTTAATTCCCATGGAATTAACGTGCCCTTCATGCTTATCTTGTCGTAATGCTTAAGTGAGAGGATCTGCTATGTTATCATCTGTAGCAATCTTTTCTATCACTACTGTCTTTTGCTCCACGTAATCCCGGATTAGATGAGCTTTCCGTTGTACATGTCTAGACTTGTTGCTAGACTTTGGCTCCTTAGCTTGGAAGATGGCACCACTATTGTCGCAATAGATGGTGATCGGGTCATTCGAACTAGGCACTACAGATAGCCCATGTAAGAATTGACGCATCCATATCGCTTCCTTTGTAACCCGGACGCGGCATAGTACTCGGACTCGATCGTAGAGAATCTGCTGTAACAGTTTGTTTCGAACTCTTCCAGCTGACTGCAGCGCCATTAAGAGTAAAAACGAATCCAGACTGAGATTTCGAGTCATCACGATCCGTTTGGAAGCTAGCATCTGCGTAACCGGTTGCGCATAGCTTTTGAGAGCCTCCATAAGTCAATGCCCAATCTTTAGTCCTCCGTAGGTACTTAAGAATGTTCTTGACAGCTAACCAATGTGATTCACCTGGATGCTGTTGGAATCGACTTGTCATACTCAATGCATATGCCACGTCTGGACGTGTGCATATCATGGCATACATGATTGATCCTATAGCCGAAGCATAAGGAATCCGGGTCATGCGCTCTTTCTCTTCCGGTGTCTCTGGTGCCTGAGACTTGCTCAAATGCACCCCTGGAGACATAGGAAGGAACCCCTTCTTGGAGTTAGTCATCTGAATCTCTAGGACTTTGTCTATGTAAGACTCTGATCGAGAGATAGCATCCGTCGTGATCTATCTCGATAGATACGGATGCCTAGAATTCTTTGTGCCTCTCCCAGATCTTTCATCTGGAAATGGTTTTTCAACCATACTTTCACCGAAGTTAAGAGAGGTATGTCATTCCCAATCAGGAGTATGTCGTCAACATACAATATTAGGAAGACAATCTTGCTCCCACTCGACTTGATATATAAACATGGTTCCTCGACTGATCGAGTGAATCCATTTTCTTTTATCACTTGGTCGAAGCGATGATTCCAACTCCTTGATGCTTGCTTAAGTCCATAAATGGAACGCTTAAGCTTGCACACTTTCTTAGGATGTTCTGGATCGATGAAACCTTCGGGTTGTACCATGTACAACTCTTCCTCCAAAAAACCGTTTAAGAAGGCGGTTTTCACGTCCATTTGCCAAATTTCATAGTCATGAAAAGCGGCAATCGCTAAGATAATCCGAATGGAACGCAGCATGACTACGGGTGCAAAAATCTCATCGTAGTGCAAACCTGGCACTTGGGTGAAACCTTTAGCAACAAGTCGTGCTTTATAGATATCTTGTTGACCTTCCACAGAATGCTTTATCTTGTAAAGCCATTTGCATTGAAGGGGACGAACCTTAGCAGGTAAGTCAACAAGATCCCATACGTTGTTCTCATACATAGAGTCCATCTCGGATTGGATGGCCTCAAGCCATAGCTTTGAGTCAGAACTAGTCATGGCACCTTTATAGGTTGCGGGTTCACTACTCGTTAAGAGTAGAACGTCATCTATATCATGTTCCTCGACCATACCAATGTATCTGTCTGGAGGAATAGAGACTCTTCCCGACCTCCTAGGTTCCTCAGGAATATTCACCGCAGCTGGGATTGAAGGAATAGGTTCCTCCAATGGTTGCTCGGTGTTTGGTTCTGGAATCTCCGACAGGTCGAAGGTTCTATCACTCTTTGCATTCTCGAGAAATTCCTTCTCTAAGAATGTCGCACTAGCCGCAACAAAAACACGTTGTTCGGTTGGCGAATAGAAGTAATGACCACGTGATCCTTTAGGATAACCTATAAAGTATGTCTTGACCGATCGCGGGCCGAGCTTATCTTCAGGTCTCCACTTGACATAAGCCTCGCAGCCCCAAACCCGTATAAAGGACAAGTTAGGGACCGTTCCCTTCCATAGTTCATATGGAGTTTTGTCAACAGCTTTAGACGGACTTCGGTTAAGTATTAGAGCGGCTGACAAAAGAGCATAACCCCATAATGAATCAGGTAAAACCGTGTGACTCATCATGGATCGAACCATATCAAGTAGTGTTCGATTTCTCCGTTCGGACACACCATTCAATTGAGGTGTTCCAGGTGGAGTTAACTGTAGGGCGATCCCACAGTCTTTAAGGTGTTGATCAAACTCGTGAGAAAGATACTCGCCACCACGATCTGAACGTAGTGTTTTTATCTTTCTACCAAGTAGGTTCTGTACCCTATTTTGGTATTCTTTGAATTTCTCAAAGGATTCACTTTTGTGCTTCATTAAGTAGACATAGCCATATCTACTTAAATCATCCGTGAAAGTGATGAAATACCTATAGCCTTCTCGTGCGGTGATTGACATAGGACCACATACATCCGTGTGTATGAGCCCTAATAGGTCAGCAGCGCGCATTCCAACACCTTTGAAGGAAATACGAGTCATCTTACCGATGAGACATGATTCACACGTGCCAAATGATTGAAAATCAAAGGCAGAGATGGCTCCATTTTTAATGAGCTGTTTTTTCGCGTTTCTCATTAATGTGTCCCATGCGGCGATTGCCATAGATATGTTTGATCTTTATCACCTACCTTTAACTTTTTATTCATTACGTGTAATATTTCGGTCGTCTGATCTAAAACATAAATTCCGTTCAAGGAGACTGCCTTGCCATAAATCATATTGTGTAAAGAGAAAATGCAAGCATTATTTTCTATTACAAATGAAAAACCAAGTTTGTCAAGTGCAGAAACTGAAATAATGTTTTTCGAAAGACTAGGAACATAATAGCAATCATATAATGATAACTCAAATCCGCTAGGAAGCTGGATCACATATGTCCCCTTTGAGATGGCAGCCACTCTTGCTCCATTCCCAACACGCAGGTCAACCTCACCCTTTACGAGAGGCTCGAGATTTCGGAGGCCCTGCACATGATTACACAGATGAGAACCACAACCAGTATCTAGTACCCAAGTTCCGTAACTTGCATGGTTAATCTCAATCATATGAATAAAAGTAGAAGAAGAAGACATACCAACAGGTTTAACGCGACCCGCTTTTATGTCCTCATGATAAACAGACATGTCCGCCTCCAATGCCCAGTCTTGTGGCAGTGATGGCATTCCATGTTTTCGGTTTTGCTCTTTGTCGCGCCTGATGAGTTGCTCGACTCACCAGGCCCACTCTTACCTGGACCCGACTTCTTAAACTTCGGTTTACCTACTGCTAGGTTTGCCTGAGCTTTGCCCTTACCTTTCCCTTTGTTTGACACGACGAGAACATCCTGTTTCATGCTCCTACTGAGCTTCATGTCCTTCTCGGTCTGTACGAGAAGGGAGTGCAGTTCATGGGGAGTTTTCTTCAAATCATTCATATAGTAATTCGCTCTAAATTGCGAATAACCATCGTGGAGTGAGTGAAGTATCCGGTCGATCACAATGTTCTCGCTGATCTTACAATCAAAGGTCTCCAGCTTCTCGACATTCTCAATCATGCTGAGAATGTGTGGGCTAATCGGTTGGCCCTTCTGGAGTCTCGCATCAAAGAAGCGAGTGGTATGCTCATAGGTCACGATTCTCGGTGCTTTCGAGAATTCCTTAGTGAGCGTGGTGAAAATCTTGTTTGCACCATGGGCTATGAAGCGTTTCTGCAAATTGGATTCCATTGCAAAAATGAGTACGTTTTTAATCGCACCCGCTTCCATACATAAATCATTAAACTTGGTGATTTCAAAGCGCTCTAGCCGTGGGATCTGGGTTTGCCGGGAGGGGCTCCAATAGATATTTGAGCTTCCCGTCGCCAGCGGCAAAGATTCCGTAATGCCGCCTCCCGTCTCCGGTTGGATCCATCATTCTTCGATCCGAGTAGACCGATTCATCCGATTCATGAAGATCCGAAGCCAGGACTCACGGTCCAATGTGGCACTTGGCATTGGGTTATCAGTAGAACCAGCCATTTGATATTAAGCAGTTTAAAATTTCGTGATCTACACTGAAAAAGAAAGAAAAACAAAACGAAATAAGCAACTCATCGAGGTGATGTAAGTCTATTTTAAAATTCATTTTTAAACATGTAGACTCTCGCACTTGCATAATTGATCTCCCTCAAGAATGATACAAGTGATCCCAAGACTCAATTTCTGTAAACTGATAAGCCAACTGTTTAGCTAATTCTTCCGGAAGAACTCTTGGTCGATAGATTTCTGTAAATCCTATCTATAGTCCATCACAGTCACAGGATCGTACGAGTGACCATAGTGTTGAGATAAAATAGGTCAATCGGTTCCAACTTACCCGACGTAGAAGGGGTCATATTATGCCTACCGACGAAGAAGGGAGTCATTGGAGTTTGACCTATAAAGACTATTCTCAATTTTTGTTTATACGAGGAAGATCCCATCAGCTTAATTATAATTCATTTTATGTGAACGAATAACTAGCGTTTGCGTGAATGAATTAATTTAGGTGATGGCTTAAAATCGTGTGACATGCGAATGTCAAAGAAAACTAACTCGTGACCTCTATATGTGTCAGTTTTCATGCAATTATTAGGTGGTTTGGTTTTTAGGCGGAATATGATGCATACTATCGTTGCAATAAAATAAATAAATGAATGCAATACGTAAATAAAATTTCCTAGTGTGGCCTATCCTAGTAAAAAGAACAAAATACAACTTTGGAATCCACCGTTGGACCCGAAAAGCTTGTCTTGATGTTCCATCTTTATCCAAGTAGCGGGAGTGAGCATCCGGTCTCCATCTTTAGTCTTCTCAAGAATTACAATTTAAAATTTACAAATATAAACCTATTTACATTCTAAATAAAAACTGTAATTAAAAGAAATAAAATGGAGATACGAGATCTCAAAATACAACCAAGACCGTGTTCCATCATTACGGTAACACGTTCTACTAAGGTCACACTAAGTTACAACCGATTGCAAAATAATTAAATACGTAATTAAAAGGCATTCAAAACATTCAAAATATAAACAAGAACGATAAAATAAAATGCATCAACTAAAAATTAAATTTATTCGTGACATAATTCCGTAATTATGTTAAATTTTTATCCAAACCACCAAAGATAATTAAAATTACATGACAAAACCGCTTTAGTCAAGTTAATTTTAATCCGAGATAATCCGTTACAATAAATCATGTTAAAGTAACTTTATTTTACGTGGGTGAACCGTTTCACTAATCATGCGAGAGCATAAAAAAAAAACGTTTTATGCATTAAAAGGGCCGAAAAAAAAAAAAAACAAAGAATTTTTTTTTTTTCTTCTCTGTACTGTACGTGAACAGTACCAGGGGCCAAAAAATTTTTTTTTTTTAAATAGGCAGAAATGCCGAGAGCCTCTAAAGGCAAAAAAAAATTTTTACACGGCTCAATTTTTGAGCAATGAAAGATCAAAACAAAACGGTTTGATTAAAACACAATTGCAATTTACTCTAATCCGGATTAAAATAAAAATGCAATTGACATGTTCTTCACATTTTGTTGTAATTATCGATTAAAACAACAAATCGCTAAGAACAACACGAAAACAAGAGATCGAACGATCTAACAAAAATGTGTGGCACGCAAATCAATGCAAAAACAGAAAAAAACAGGCCGTGATACATGAAGCACGGTTTTCCAGAATTTTCGAGATAAACAATTTTGCCACACGAAATTTGATGCAATCATTTTGACGGATCTTCTTTATATCGCAATGAATATCGATTACAATGCAATATGCAAAGATTAAAATGAAAAACAAGACAAAATCACAACCGTGTAAACTAGACACGGATCCCAACACAAAGGAAAAAAACGCAGCAAATTTTTTTTAAAAAATGCCGAGACAAAAAATAGGCAGCCGTGACCCTTTTTGAACAAAAATTCATCGTTTCAACAATCGTTTGATGAAAAACACATATAAAAAATTACGTGGCCTCGCTCTGATACCACTTGTAGGTAAATATCCGTATACTACCCTTCGAATTAAGGATTATAACGTAAAATTTATATGTAGTTTATAGTCATAAAACGAAAAACATGATGAAAACGATAAAGATATAGAAATAACCTTCGGTCCTAGTGCAAAAGGCAATGAGAGATCAAGTTAGACCTCCTCCTAAACGATGCACCCAAGATAGTCCGAGATATGCCCTTGTGCTAGATCAAATCCTCTAATTGCCTTTGCAATATTGAGAGGATAGTTTTTGTGAATTGTGTTGGATGTGAGATCCGAGTTAAGAGGCACAATTTCCCAAAACCCTAATTTTGATTAGCAAATGAGATTAGGTTAGACAAGAGGAGGAAACTCCCCTTTTGTCTTTGTGATTCTCGGCCAAACCGAGTGAGTAAGAGGAAATGGGCTTTTCATTTCCTCTTTACTTAAACTCGTGGTCCGGTCCAAAGCTTGCTAAGTGTATACGACGCGGTCTGATTATAAACTGTTATCGGTTATCGGAAATTAAGGCATCAACTAATAATACGGGTTAGTTGAATTATTAATACATGTCCGACAAAACAGTATTGTATAATTATATTCAATATACATTTAATTAAATATAATTAAATATAAAACGCTTATATTTAATTTTACGAATTAACTGGTTAATTCGCCTTTAGCCCATGATATTTAATCCGTATTAAATATAATATCTCAACATCACATTTTGACTAATTATTAGTCAAATAACTCAGACTAACTGGTTAGTCAAATTTGGCATCTACATGACTGTATTTTCATACCGTCACATCACTCAAACGTATCCTATAGGTGTGACTTTTAGGGACCAGTTGATCACCGCCATCTGTATGACAATAACGTCAAACTTATCTAGCAAGCCAACCGTTATTGATAAACGTGGATCAACTGATAATAATACCAAAAGTATGCCCTTTGATCCTTTTAGAGGTTTGTAAGTGCTTGCACTAACTGTTAAGGACACCAACCCCAACACCAACATGGCTTTTCCTTTCCTTTTTTTCTTTATTTCTCCCCATTTTATTCAATATTTCCCTCCATAACTTTCCTCCATTACTTTCTCTATATAATCTACAAATCCCTTAATTTTATTTCATTAATTTCCCTTAATCCGGACAACAATTATGAATATATAATTAAGGAAAAAAAAGAGGGTGAAGGATCCGGACAACAATTATGAATAATTAAGGAAAAAAAAAGAGGGTGAAGGATTTTGGAGGATTAATGAAATAAAATTGAGGGATTAGTAGTTTATATAGGGGAAGTAATGGAGGGAAATATTGAATAAAATGGAGGGAATAAAGAAAAAAAAAGCCATGTTGGCAATTCCATGTTGGCACTTAACGACAAAACAGACGGTTTAGGGTAGATTGGCTACAGATGAGAATAACTAACTAAGTTTAAGGGTACAATTGGGAAAGTGCCAGATGCAGGGGTACAGTTGGGAAAAGTGAAAATCATAGGGGCACAGATGCGAAAAACCCTTAATATTATTATTAGTTCTTGTAACACCCAATTCTTACGCGGCCAAGGTAATGGGAGGATGCTACTATCTCGGTTTCCCGAGGCGGTGAATCGGAGTTGCAATTAAGAAATATTTAAATATAAATAAAGTATTTAATGAGTTACAAATGAATAAATGAATAATAAATGTGAATTAGTCATAATACAACTTGACTACTATCTACGTCATCCAAACATGTAGCTCGAATCCTAGTCCAAAGCGCGTCCCGTCTCCCACGTTACACTAAACCAACCTATACTCAACCGGCTTCCCATATGATCGGAAATATCATATGGATCAACACAGGTCACCTTGGAAATAGGTGGCAATGTACACACAACCCAAACGCACGTCAGTTTCAATAAATAAACATAGAAGACGACGCAATATCTAAGTATACAATATGCCAATGAAATGCATAAACCATGACTATACAACACCACATCGGTACCGGGACACGCCCAGCCATACCCACAACAACACCGGTGCCAGGGGCACGCCCACGGCACCACACCTCAGAAATAGGTACTCGAGACATGCTCGTAGTACAGGGTCCGGAAGCCAACCGGATCCCCTGCCAGACGTCGTCCCTCAAGCACAGGAGTCCCTCCGAACTCAAGTCCTTAATGTGCACATCCCTCTTGGAGTGGGAAGCTCCAAGAGGCGACTCAAGCGTAAAACGGTCTCCCAACCGCCTTACGTCTCCTCAATCAACCAAGTATCACCACAACAATTCTACCAACAACCACATATATCACAATATGCATCACAATGAATATAAAGTGTAACTCTTTCACATTAAAATAATTCACCAACATGACCCGAATACACGTACTCGTAACCATACAGACTCTTAAGATCACCTTACCTCATTATCATGCCAAGATGCAACCTCCGCATATTATGAGTCTAACAACGAATGCCAACTATCATGTTATCGTGAAACTACAATGTTCATACGAGACCAACATCACTACTCAATACCATGTCACAAAGAACACCCAACAACATTATGAAGCCAACACTCATAATCCTCAAAATATTATTATAATACAACAACAATAAAATAATGACACATGCAACCATATATGCTTATTGAAACCGAGTAGGATTAACCTACCTTTTAGCATATTCCATAAGCCACTCAAAACCACCAGTATCCATCTCATAAAACCGTCTCATCCTACATAAATTACATAATAACTATCACAAAACATTCTACAACAAATAATAATACTAATTAACTCCCTTAATTACCCCCACTTAATTAGTCAAAACCCTAATTAATTATAAGATAACCTACTAGAGAAATTAAAGTCTACTAAATAAGAATAAGGGAGAAAGGTTAAGGATAAACTTACAAATGCTAACAAATGAGCAAGAACAAGAAATGAAAAACAAATCTTCAAATGTGAGAGCTAACAATTATTGTCTTAGAAATAAAGTAAAGTCTACAGACCGAAAGTAACAATATTTAGGACTGTTATTAAAGGAAAACGCAAATGAAGAACAAGTAAACTAATTGCAGCGGAATTTAAAGTAACGAGAGATCAACACAATAATTTTTGAATTTGTTCGGCCAACGCCCTAAGAGCTTACGTCCAATCTTTTTTTTATTGATTAGTTAAGTGATCTTCCCCGACTACTTAAAACCCTTACAATAAAAAGGACAAACAACCTACTCCGGTTGTTATACGTGCAATTTGTACAGTCTTTTTGGCCTCTTATTGCACTCATTTCTATGTCATTTTCATTGCTTTGTATTGCAAAATGCCTCGAATTGGCTACTTTGGTTCGTCTTGTCTCATTTGCAAGAATGGACCTTAAAGTGGCGATATCGTACCTTATTCGTTCTCCTTAGCATGCATTTTGAGGAGATGGAGATTTAGAGCAGAATGCCATATCTCGGGAAGCACGAAGGAGGTCCTTAGAAGCTAACCAAACGATTCCAAGCTGTTTTCAGTGGTTATCTGCTCGTTCGAGAGCTTTTTTGTTCGATCGAGTAGATTTGGCAGTTGAAGTTGTTCGATCGAGTCCCTGCTGTACTCGATTGAAGTGAGCTATTTTTGAAGTGTTCGATCGAGAGCTATATTTGCTCGATCGAGAAGAATTGCTGAGGAACCACTCGATCGAGAGGAATGGAATGCCTCGATCGAGTGACTAGTTTATATACGCGGGATTCTTATCTCGTGTTAGGTTTATTTATGTTAATAAAAATGCTTCCCTATATAAAGGAAGTCGTCATTAGGTTAGAGATCATCTGAGACATCTTAATCACATCTTACGATACTTTACTCTACTCTAATTACTGCTGGAACTTTGCTTTGTAAGATAAACATTATAATTTCATTAATGAAATCAGTCCCAAAAACATATAGACTTGAATTAATTCAACCCTATTACAATTATAAAGACGGAATAAAAGACTAACCTTGGTCCATGTCTTACAGACGCAATCAATTCAATAATGAGAAGTATAAACCAATTGATTCTCCTCCTTAACCCTTTCTTAATGTTCCTTAGATGATGGAGGAAGAAACTGACTTTCCCTTTCACTTTCTTAATTGTACGTTGTTTTGTTTTTGTCAGGAAAATTGTTTCTGTATCATAATTTCTGTCACGTAGATCCTCTTATTTATATAATGGGCTACGTATCTTTTCGCAAAAACAAACTCGATCGTACCTTTTCGTGAAAAGACGACTTATTAGAGTAAGGTAAGAGGGAATAATAATTCCCGAACTTTAATTACATTAATCGGGACCGATCCATCACGATACCGTCTTTTATATTAAAGTCTCATAATATTAATGTGAACTTAACTTTTATTAAAACCCGAAACACATAGGCCATACGAATATTATTAATTATTCTAACATTCTCCCACTTGGCCTTTGTGTTGACTTAATGGTTTAATAACTATAATGTGCACTTTTATGTTAAAGTCACTAACTTTCATATTCTTAATCGAAATAGAACTAATTGGATCATGGCGGTCACACGTCATTTACTAATCGACATGATTCCTTCCATGTATCACAAAAACTTTAATTTGAGAAGAACATTAATTCTCATAATTAGTCACATGTAATCTAATAAATGTAATGTATACATATACTATAATGATTAACATGTCTATTATAACAGAAACAATACTATAAGTGAATTCTAGATGTCACATTTATTATAAGCATATTAACTTCATAATAACAAGGCCTTTGATACAACACCCATGCGTTCTACATGGCCAATGAACGCCTTGGGTGGTAATCCCTTAGTTAATGGATCTGCCACCATTTTATCTGTTCTAATATGCTCAAATGACACTCTTTGCTTCTGTACCTCCTCTTTGACCGATAAGAATTTTAATTCCATGTGCTTAGCACCCTTGGAGTATTTATCGTTCTTAGAGAAGAAGACGGCTGCAGAATTGTCACAATAAATTCTTAGCGGCTTGGCTATACTATCGACGATCCCAAGTCCCGAGATAAAGTTTCGCAACCACAATGCATGAATAGTGGCCTCAAAGCATGCCACAAATTCGGCTTCCATAGTAGAAGTAGCAATGACAGACTGCTTCCCACTTTTCCATGATACTGCCTCTTCAGCTAAAAGGAACAAGTAGCCAAATGTTGATTTTCTACTATCAACACATCCGGCATAATCTGAATCTGAATAACCAATCACCTCAAGATGATCAGATCTCCTATAAGTAAGCATGAGCTCCTTAGTGCCTTATAAGTACCTAAGGTCCTTCTTCGCAGCTTTCCAGTGGTCCATCCCGGGATTACTTTGGTACCGACCCAACATTCCAACAGCAAAGCTGATATCTGGTCGAGTACATGTCTGAACATAGTTCAAACTCCCAACCACAGATGCATAGGGAATTTTCTCCATTTCTTTTCGTTTCAATTCATTACGGGGATATTGCATTTTACTAAATTTGTCCCCTTTCTGTATAGGAACTATCCCTGCGGAGCATTCATTCATTCTATATCTCTCTAAAACTTTGTCAATGTAAGTTTTCTGAGATAACCCTAACAGTCCTTGTGATCTATCACGGAAAATTTCAATTCCGATCACATAAGATGCCTCACCCATATCTTTCATTTCAAAGTTCTTAGATAGATATTTCTTTACATCATGCAACATGCCTAGATCATTCGCAGCTAGCAAAAATATCGTCAACATATAAGACTAAAATAACAAATCTGCTCCCACTGATCTTTATGTAGATACACCGATCAAAGGTAATCTCTACAAACCCATATGACGTGATAGTATCATTAAACTTTAAATACCATTGTCTGGAAGCTTGCTTTAGTCCATATATCGACTTTCTCAGCCTACACACCTTATCTTCATTACCCGGGGATGCAAATCCCTCAGGTTGGTCCATATATACTTCTTCCTCAAGCTCACCGTTTAGAAAAGCGGTCTTTACATCCATTTGGTGAAGCTCTAGATCATAATGAGCTACCAAAGCCAAGACAATTCTTAAAGAATCTTTCTTTGACACCGGAGAGAAAGTTTCTTTATAGTCAATACCGTCTTTCTGAGTAAAACCTTTGGCAACAAGTCGAGCCTTATACCTTTCAATGTTACCTTTAGAGTCCCTTTTGGTCTTATAGACCCATTTCGACCCAACGGCCTTAGAACTCTCAGGTAACACTACTAGGTCCCATACTTTGTTGTCATCCATAGATTTCATCTCCTCTTTCATGGCAATTAACCACTTTTCAGAATTATCACTTTCCATGGCCTTACGGAATGAGACGGGATCTTCACTAATGCTCAAGTCACATTCAACGTTATATGTCTCGTAGTCATCTGGGACGGCTGATCTTCTTTCTCTTATAGATCGCCTTAATTGTTCCTCTGGAACATTGACTACCCTTCTTCGCCTTACAGGTTGCCTTGACTGTTCACGTGACATATTATTCTCCCCTTGAATTGTGACTTGATCATCATTGTTATTGTCATTTTGTGGGTCTTGCACTTCGTTTCGTTGTTGTCCCATTATGTCATTTGACTGTGACGACACGATTGGTACAACAATTTCAGGTGCAACTTCAGAAGAAGAAACTTCAACCTGAATTTCTTTAATGTCCACTTTTCGTGGTTCAATGCTCCCACTAGTTTGACCGTTCTCAATGAATCTAGCATTTCCAGTCTCTACTATTCTCGTACTATGATTAGGACAGTAAAATCTATACCCTTTTGACTTTTCAGGGTAGCCAATGAAATAACCACTGACTGTCCTAGGATCTAGCTTCTTTTCATTTGGGTTATACAACCTTACTTCAGCTGGGCAACCCCAAACTCGAAGATGTCTTAAAATCGGGTTCCTTCCCGTCCATAGTTCATAAGGAGTCTTAGGAACTGCTTTACTAGGAACCCGATTTAAAACATAGGTTGATGTCTTTAATGCATAGATCCATAGTGAAAGAAGTAAAGAACAATTACTTAACAATACTTCTAATCATTTCCATTAAAGTACGATTCCGCCTTTCAGCAACACCGTTCTGCTGAGGTGTACCGGGCATTGTATATTGTGTACAAATACCCCTACTTTTAAGTAACTTCGCAAATGGACCAGGACATTGTCCATTTTCAGTAAACCTTCCATAAAACTCACCACCCTTATCCGATCTCACAATTTTCACTTTCTTTTCCAGCTGCCTTTCTACCTCATTTATGAATATCTCAAGGACATCCACAGAATGAGCCTTTTCATGCAATAAATAAGTGAAACCATACCGCGAGAAATCATCTATAAAAGTGATAAAGTACTTTTCACCACTCCAAGATGGAGTGTCAAAAGGTCCACAAATCTCGGTGTGTATAATTTCTAAAAGCTGAGAGCTCCTTGTAGCTGATTTCTTTATTGTATGTTTAGCCTGCTTACCTTTAATGCAGTCTACACACACATCTAAATCACTAAAATCCAATTGAGGTATAATTTCATCTTTTACCAACCTCGTTAACCTTTCTTTGGATATGTGACCTAGCCTTTGATGCCACAAGTAAGCTGATTTTTCATTCGATGCACTACGTTTAATACCTTGACTCTCAACATAAAATAGGGAATCGGAAAATTTAACATCAAGATTGAACCTATAAAGTGAATCAATCAGAGTACCACCACCATAAAAGTATTAATTACGGTACATAGAAAATACACCATGTCCAAACTTAAAATTAAAACCTAAATTATCCAATTTACTTAATGATACAAGATTTCGAGCACAATTAGGTACATAGAGACAATCTATAAGATCTATATGACAACCAGTGTCTAAGATTAATCTGTAAGTCCCAATGCCCTCAATGCGTGCTTTCATCCTGTTTCCCATTGATACAAACTGTTCAGCTCCTCTTATGGGCTGGATCATACGATATCCCTGTTTAATGTGAGAAATATGAGTAGTTGCACCAGAATATAACCACCAAGTATTACTAGGCACTTCTATAAGATTTGATTCAAAGAAAACAAGACTATAATGTTTACCTTTCTTTTCGAACCATGCCTTCCTTTTAGGACAATCCTTCTTGAAGTGTCCAGGTTTCTTGCAGAAGTGACACTTCTTTTCTTTCTGGATCGCACTTTCAGGTCCTTTAAAGAAAGATTTTCCCTTCTTACCATTCTTACCCTTCTTACTCGGTTTAGCCTTGCTGCTGCTGGCACCATCATGACTCAAGAAATGAATAGCTTGATCTTTCATCTTCTTTAATCTCCCCTCCTCCTGTATAAGCATGGATTTTAACTCTTGATAGTTCCATTTATCTTTAATGGTGTTATAGTTCACCTGAAAATGGCCAAACTCATAAGCTAGAGAGTTAATGATGAATTGGACCAAGAAAGTATCACTTACATCCATTCCTAAAGTCTTCAACTTTGCTGCTAGGTTAGACATGTGTGTCACATGATCATGAATCGGTTGAGACCAGTCAAACCTTTTAGTAGTTAGCTCACTCATTAAACTACCAACAATTGACTTATCAGCTAAATCCGACTGTGAACACTCCTTTACTTTAAGCATGAATTCCCTTGCTTTCTCTGTTTTAGGCATGGAGGGCTTAATGTTATCAGCCATTGTCATCCTCATGAGGTGTAAACCTAACCTGTTAGATTTCTCCCAAGTCTGATAATGACAATTTTCGGCTTCGGAGCTTTCAGGTGTAATTTTTGTTGTTACCTCATCTGTCAGGATGGCAATATCCAAAGCCATTATACCCAGTGTATACTGGATCTTTAAGGCCCACTCATCATAATTAAGCCCATTGAACTTTACAAAAGAGTCAGCGGATGCAAACAAATTTGGAGATGCTGCAAACATTTATACATGTTACCAATTAGTGCTTTGAAAAACTATCATACAGATTCAAATAATATTATATAAACTTTTATACATGTATTTAAATGACCTTTGGGCAACACTTAAATACAAGTAGCCATCATTGATGTTAATGTATACTTTAACAATTAATTATAACACACATGAATCAAATAAGAATGCTATCTTTGGATATACATACTATTAGACCCAATTTATGAATAATTAATCCTTTTATATCATCAACTATATTTAATGACCCACCTTTGGGTGATCTCACAAAATATAGATGACAAAAAATAATTGATCAATCTATCTACAATGTCATTTATACATCCCTTTTAATCATGATCAATTAAAAACTTTAATTTCAAATGTTTAAATGCAATATAACAAGGCCACTTTGGTGACTAACATGTAATATATACAAAATAAACATTTAAAGTTAATAGTAAATATATTATCATAATATGTTAACAATTCATAACATGAATTTACCCATTACTTTAATGTGAGTCATTCTATTGTCTAACTTTATGTGTGTCGGAATAAGTAGAAATATGTTAAACATTTAATCTCCAAAAAAAACACAGCCGAAAAGCAATAGATACAATACCATTAATGAACATTGATCAACATCAAAGTGCAAAATTTATCATTATCATTCTGATCCATATGCAAACAAAATATAACAGACCATAAGTTCAGCCCTAATAATCAATGCTTAATAATGCATATGAATATTTAAAAAAAAAATGGTTGCCACAACCCCAGGGAACAAACAAACCAGTGAAACAAATTATATGGATCATGCGTACACCAATTCTTGATTGACCCTTATATTAAAGTCCCGGGAATTATTACACGGATCATGCGTACACCCAAAGAGACAAGTCAATATTGTATTACCAACATTATTCAACGTGCAATTTATGGCTATAAAATTGCAAAAGTTACACAGCAGAAGGAATTTATAAACCAATGGTTTCAGGCATAAAACAATGGTTTCATTCATAAAACCTAGAATAAATCAATCAAAAAAAATGCTACTGATTTCATGCGTGAACCGTGATGTGAACATGTGCCATTATTTTCGAACATACTCAAACGCACATATACAACTTTGCATACACTTTAATGGTAAATTAATCAAATCTATAATGGCTCTGATACCAAATGTAAGATAAACTTTATAATTTCATTAATGAAATCAGTCCCAAGAACATATAGACTTGAATTAATTCAACTCTATTACAATTATAAAGACGGAATAAAAGACTAACCTTGGTCCATGTCTTACAGACGCAATCAATTCAATAATGAGAAGTATAAACCAATTGATTCTCCTCCTTAACCCTTTCTTAATGTTCCTTAGATGATGGAGGAAGAAACTGACTTTCCCTTTCACTTTCTTAATTGTACGTTGTTTTGTTTTTGTCAGGAAAATTGTTTCTGTATCATAATTTCTGTCACGTAGATCCTCTTATTTATATAATGGGCTACGTACCTTTTCTCAAAAACAAACTCGATCGTACCTTTTCGTGAAAAGACGACTTATTAGGGTAAGGTAAGAGGGAATAATAATTCCCGAACTTTAATTACATTAATCGGGACCGATCCATCACGATACCGTCTTTTATATTAAAGTCTCGTAATATTAATGTGAACTTAACTTTTATTAAAACCCGAAACACATAGGCCATACGAATATTATTAATTATTCTAACATGCTTTGCCTCTTTAATCCGGATTCGCTACTTTGTAATCTTTCCCTTCTCTTAATCTCAATTTAATTCTTTGCTTGCTCTTAATTATTGTTCTTCTTTACTTCATTGTCCTTTAATTTCTATTTTATTGTTATCATTGTTAATATACAAATCATCCCTTAATTCTCTTTATCATGTCTCTTATTAGCATATTCATTGTTGTTTATGTTGTTATTATCGAATGCTTGAGTAGCTAAACTCTCTTATGTTAGGATTAGGGGAGCCATGGTAGGGAATTGATGAGGTCATGAATAGGCTAGACGATTGATTGTGAGAACTGTCTTATAGCAATATAACTGTAATACGTTTAGTTGAGTGCACGCTTCTAAACCCCCTTAATCTGGTTAAATTCGCTCCTGGATGGGAAGATTGGAATGAACAGACCTGCTATGAACAGTAGACTATCCTAATGAGGACGGAAGTTAAGTTAGTTGTAATCTAGGGTGGATAGCGGACCAGAAGGACCTTTCCCTTGCCCTTCTCACAGTAGATCGTCTGGATTATTTATGACTGAGTTAGTGAACTGCCATGGTGAACCGAACTCCTGACATATCCCTCTCTATTTGACTACATTCGTTGCTTTTTCTTGCCTTTATTGCTCTCTCCTTTGCTTCTCTTGCCTTAGACCTTCAGTAGTTTAGATACATTAGCAGATAGATACATTAGCCTCCCTGTGGAGATTGACCCTACTTACCGCTGACTTCTGTTAGTAGCACTTAGGTATTTATTTTTGGTACTGAACGACGGTATCAGGTTGCGACAAGAGTTCAAAGACTACTCCGTCTAAGAACTAGACACTCTAACTTAGAATGTTTACAAGATCAAGTTTCCCAAAACTAATTCTTAAAAAGAATTGAAAAGGATAACTTATTGATCAAGGATTCTAGGTAAGAGAACCTAATACTTAAAGCAACAATAGTGAAGACTGTGACACTTGAAGACTTAGAAGAATTTCGCAAATGAAAGAAATGCTTTGAGTTCTTAAAAACAGTTTTGCAAAAACACTTTGAAATTCTCACAAAAAAGTGTTAAGGAATGAAGGAGAGGAGTGCTCCTTTTATAAAAAGGCAAACTAGGGTTTTGAAGGTCAAACCTTTTGATAGAAAATAAATGTTTTTGACCTTTCCAAGTTTACACATAAAAAGAGCATTCTTGAAAAGGTAAAAGAAGAACAGAGGTTTTCCAGTCATCTAAAAAGGTCTTTGTAAATCAGTTACAAGGCGAAGTTGACAATCAAATGAAGACACTTTAAAAAATCAATTTTGGAAAGAAACAAGTTTTACTTTCCAAAAACCATGTTAGAATGTTTTCCCAATTTGAGTAAAGCCTTTTTAAAAGATGCCAAAGGGATATTCTTTTCTTCATAAAAAACCTTTCATTATTTTCAAAATATCAGAAATGTAAACTTCTCAAATAGAAGTCAGTATTTGAAAGATTGAGTGTTTTGAAAGCTACGACTTTTATTTCTTCAAGTGACATGAACTTGAGCAACAGTCTTGCTTACTATTGCCTAGTTAAGCAGACCGTTGCTGAGCAACAGTCTTGTTTACTGTTGCACAAATAAACAGACTGTTGCTTATGACCGTTACTTAGTACCATACTCCCTTACCCTTATATTAGTAACTCTATTACAACACAAGTCTTGGGCAGCATTTATCAACAATTCTCCTACCCCATACATAACCGCAACAAAAATCAAAAAACAAAACCCAAACAAAACCCATACCGACTAAAAACAACCACTAACTGTACCAAAACCAACATAAAACCATACCAAAACCATATGCATTCATCTCCTATCCCCCTAAAACAAACATGGTTACGTCCCCGTAACAACACATACCTGTTCAAAAAGAGACGGACACCGCTCCTTCATAACCTCTTCCGCTTCCCAAGTCGCTTCCTCGACATCGTGATTAGACCATAAAACCTTAAGCAACAGTGTTTCCCCGGACCTAGTTTTGCGAACCTTGCGATCAAGAATCTGTTTTAGCACCTCTAGATAAGACAAGGATTCATCCAACTCGATATTCTCCACTTCTAACACATGGGAAGGATCACTCACATACTTCCGTAACTGAGACACTTGAAACACATTATGTACACGATCCAAAGCTGGTGGCAAAGCTAACTGATAAGCAACCTCTCCCACACGATCCAAAATCTCATACGGTACAATAAACTTTTGGCTTAACTTCCTTTTCTTACCAAACTGCATAACCCCACGTATAGGTGACACATTCAAAAGAACCTTATCCCCAACCTGAAACTCGATGTCCCGACGATGTATGTCCGCATAGCTCTTTTGTCGATCCTGGGCCGCTTTTATCTTTTGCCTAATCACCTTCACTTGTTCTATCATCTCCTGTACCATCTGTGGTCCTAAAATCACTGCCTCGGCTCTATCATCCCAGCAAATCGGACTCCTACACCTCCTCCCATACAAAGCCTCAAATGGAGCCATCCCAATACTCGTATGATAGCTGTTGTTGTAAGAAAACTCGATCAAATCCAACCTATCTTCCCAACTACCACCAAACTCCATCACACAAGCCCTCAACATATCTTCCAAAGTCTTGATAGTTCTCTCTGTCTGTCCATCTGTTGCAGGATGAAACGCAGTAATCATCTTCAAGGTATTTCCCATCAACTCCTGTAACTCTTGCCAAAACCGAGAAATGAACCTCGCATCCCGATCTGACACAATGCCTTTTGGCACCCCATGTAACTTCACCACATGCTTCCTGTAGCCATTAGCCAGCTGCACCTTACTCCATGTATCATTCGTTGGAATAAAGTGAGC
Organism: Silene latifolia; assembly: GCF_048544455.1. Classification (NCBI taxonomy): domain Eukaryota; kingdom Viridiplantae; phylum Streptophyta; class Magnoliopsida; order Caryophyllales; family Caryophyllaceae; genus Silene; species Silene latifolia. Next base: position 122,406,649 of record NC_133528.1, on the reverse strand, counting down.
TGACTTAGTCAAACAGTCAACTATCACCCATATCATGTTATTACCTTGCCGGCTCCTCGGTAAATCCACTATGAAATCCATGGAGATAGACTTCCATTTCCACTCAGGTACCTCAAGAGACTGAATCTTACCATTCGGACGCCGCTGTTCCCCCTTGACTCTCTGACATGTCAAACACCTAGCCACAAACTCAGCTGTCTCCCTCTTCATCCCACGCCACCAGAAAGTCTTCTTCAGATCTCTATAGAGCTTGTCACCACCCGGATGCACTGAATACGGTGTGCAATGAGTCTATGTCATGATTACCTTTTTCAACTCATCATCCTTAGGTACACACAATCTCCCATCAAACCGAACACTCCCATCAGAATGAATAGAGAACCAAGACATTGTCCCTTTCTCTACTCCAGCCCTCCACTCCTGAATCTTAGAATCAAGAGCTTGCTTCCTGTGAATATCATCATAAAGATCCGGATCCACTGTCAAGTCTCCTCTAGCATCCCCATTTTGAATCACATTTATCCTCATCTTACCCACCTCATCTCTCAACCTCATTAAGGACATAGCTGTGCATAGAGAATGCACACTCTTTCTGCTCAATGCATCAGCAACCACGTTTGCCTTCCCTTCATGGTATATGATATCCATGCCATAGTCCCCGATAAGCTCCATCTACCTCTTCTGTCTCATGTTCAGATCCTTTTGAGTAAAGATGTACTTTAAACTCTTATGATCAGAAAACACCTTAAAGGTTGCCCCATAAAGATAGTGCCTCTAAATCTTGAGAGCAAACACAACTACACCCAACTCTAGATCATGCGTCAAATAGTTCTCCTCATAAGGCTTCAATTGCCTAGAAGCATAGGCAATGACTTTCCCGTTCTGCATCAACACACAACCCAACCCGTTCTTTGAAGCATCTGTATACACCTCAAAGTTCTCACACCCTTCAGGTAAAGCTAAGACTAGAGTTGTGGTCAAACGCTCCTTTAATGTTTGGAACGTCATCTCATAACTTTCATCCCATCGAAACCTGTTCTCTTTCCTCATCAATGCAGTCATAAGCCTGATAATCTTCGAAAAGTCTTTCACGAACCGTCGATAGTACCCTGCCAAACCCAAGAAACTCCTAATCTTGGCCATATTCTTTGGTGCTTCCCACTTAGCTACTGTCTCTATCTTGCTAGGATCCACAGATACATCCTCTTTAGAAATCAGATGACCCATAAAAGCCACTTTCTCTAGCTAGAACTCACACTTAGACAACTTTGCATACAATTGATTGTCGCGCAGAGTTTGCAACACCAACCTTAAATGCTCCTCGTGCTCCTCCTTAGTCTTAGAATATACTAAGATGTCATCTATGAACACTACCACGAACTGATCCAAGAACTGACAAAGAACCCGGTTCATCAAATCCATAAACACTGTCGGCGCATAAGACAACCCAAACGGCATCACCACATACTCATGTTGACCCTATCTCGATCGAAAAGCTGTCTTTGGTATGTCTTCATCCCGAATCCTCACCTGATGGTACCCTGATCTCAGATAAATCTTTGAAAAGACTCCGGCCCACTCAACTGGTAAAACAGATCATCTATCCTTGGCAAAGGATACTTGTTCTTCACTGTAACCTTGTTCAGCTCCCTGTAGTCGATACACAACCTCAAGCTCCCATCTTTCTTATTCACAAACAAAACTGGTGCTCCCCATGGCAATACACTAGGTCTAATGTATCTCTTCTCTATCAAATCATCCAACTGCTTCTTCAGCTCCCCTAACTCCTTAGGACCCATGCAGTACGGGGCCTTAGAGACCGGTCTCGTCCCTGGGTTTCAACTCCACACTGAGATCTATATCTCTCTTTGGCGACAAACCTGGTATCTCCTCCGGAAAAACATATGGAAACTCTCCCACCACTGGTATCTCATCTGTTATTGGCTCAACCATACTATGATCTTTCACATGGCATAGAATCAAAGGATACCCCTTCCTCAGGTAGGACTTCAAGGTCACCGCTGCAATCACTTTGACTTTGGGTTTGACAACAAACCCACGATAAGATACACTAACTCCCTTAGGACCTTTTAAAAAGACTTTCTTTTGGTGACAATCTATTCTAGCCTTGTACTTACCCAACCAATCTATACCAACTATCATCTCAAAACCATCCATAGGACATTCTAACAAATCTACTGGAAAATCAACCTGCCCAACTATCATGGATACATACTTATACAATCTCCCACAAGACACGGACTCAGCCGATAGTATAAAAACTTCATCCTTTACAGACTCAAACTCTCTCAAACCCAAAATTTTAGCATGACTCAACGATAAAAAAGAGTGCGACGCCCCCGAATCAAACAAAACAAAGGTAGAAACATCATTAACAAGAAAGGTACCAGTGATCACGTGTGCATCATCCTCAACAACTTTCTTGTCCATCATAAACAATTTACCACTGGTCTTCTGTCCACCTCCTTGTACTGTACTAGCTGAAGTACATGGCTTGGCAGCTGACCCCTGATTGTTGTTAGCCGCCGGTTTCTGATAAGAATTATCGCCATTGCGGTTGCACCCACCGTTGTTGTTACCGTGCCCTCCTTGATTATTCCATGACCCAACAACTCCGTTGCTAGCATAGCTTTGTGTTGGACCCTGCAAAAAGCTCCCCTGCGATGGTCTCTGAAAACCTCTGCCCCCGGCACTCGTACAACCATGCTTCTTGTGGCCCATACCTCCACAGTTGAAGCAAGAGATACTCCAACTGCTGCTACCACCACGACCACGCCCATAAGAAGATCCACCACCGAAACCCGATCCCGATGAGTAAACCCTTGCCTGATTGTGATTACCCCTCTTGTAGCTAGACTGACCACCACCCTCACTCCCAGCCTTCCTCTTTTCTGGTCCCCTCTCTTTGTTTTCTTTGGCCATCTCGACCAAACGCTCAGCTCGTCCCGCCCTCTCATACAATTACTTAACATCAGTAAGGACCCCAACCGGTAGCTTCTCCATGATCTGATAGGTCAACCCCTTCTCATACCGAAGTGCCAAGTTCTCTTGACTCAGCCCCATGTCCTCAGCATATCTCGACTTCTCAGTAAACTTATGATAGTACTCAGCCACCGTCATATCCGAGGTCATCTTTAAAGAATCAAACTCCTCCCTCAACTTATTGCGAACGTGCTCCGGAATGAACTCCCTCCTCATCACTCTCTCTAACTCCACCCATGGTATATCTGACTTACCCTGCTTCAGATAAAGATCTAGGGCACTCTCCCTCACCTTGTCCCACCATTCCCCCGAAACATCTCTTAGGTAGAATGCAGCTTGTTCCACCTTAAAATCCTCGGGACAATGAACCACTCCCAAGATGTTCTCCATATCCCTATGCCAATTGTCGAGCAAGATTGGCGCACCAGTACCCATATATTCTTTTGGGTTGAAGCGGGATATCGTAGTGCTCATATTGGCAAAGTCCACCCCGGCATCTTTGTCTTTCCCAAACCTCTTAAGATACTCGGTAAGCGCATCTTGATGCTCAAGCATCTTGGCAATCTCATCAACACAAATCTCCTGAGCTCTAGCATACATGGCAGACCTCTTTGGTGGCATATCTTTGTGCTATAAGAGGAGAGATAAACGTAAGCACATAGCCTACTGCTCAAAGCAAATTTAACCTGCACAACACCTACTCGATCGAGTAACCAACCCCACTCGATCGAGTAGAGGTCACTCGATCTAGTTTCCCACTTACTCGATCGAGTTCCCCAACTCCAGAACCTAACCAGAACTGACACAAAAACGCACTCGATCGAGTCACAAACGTACTCGATCGAGTAGCCCTTACTCGATCGAGTACTCCTCTTACTCGATCGAGTTGCACAAAACAGAAGCTACTGCCTAACGTTTTCATATACCCACTCGATCGAGCTCAGCCCACTCGATCGAGCTCAGCCCACTCGATCGAGTTACCCCCACTCGATCGAGTCATGCTGACGTTTCCAACTACCCACATGCCTTTACCTTTATAAATTTTCGCAACAATAAAATATATGTATACAACACAACATCTCCTATTCACATGTTACTATTATCGCCACATAATAAATCATTTTATCATACAACATACTTCACTACAAATCACATTATCATAGAAATTGCCTTCACCTTTTTCCCATCACATCCTCCATCCAATCACTTATCATCCATTCATCATATTCATATAAACATTTAAAAACACATAGCGATCCCATGACACCCCATAGTGACCGGTTCAAAGTTTTAGGGTGAGTTCGCGACTTTAGGACGTCTCCCAAGTCTTTGCATTAGCTCCTAGCAACTCCTACCCGAGTTTATTTTAGTTTGACTCTCTAAGTTCATTTGATTCATTAGTTAAAGGTTCTAAAATCGTCGCTCTGATACCACTTTGTAACACCCTCATACACCAAGGTGCCTTACCAAGACCATCAAATGCATGAAAGTGCTACCATCTCGGTTACCCGAGGCAATGAATCCAAATAGACCATAACAGAACATACTTTAAAGAAATAGTTTAAGTGAAAACATCAAACTCCAAAACCTATAAAGTAAGATACAACCGTTCTAAATCCAAAAACAAATTAAATTAAATGAAATGTTCGACAACACAGCGGAAGACTTCTAATAGACTCGTGATGACACATGCCCAGCTATCCCTCGCGCATCCGAATCATACCTGCTCAATAACTGCTCACCATCCCTGAATGGATCACCACAGTTTTGAAAACAATTAAATGTGGTCAGTTACTACATAAACGATATAAGATAATACAAAAACGACAATACACACAATTCTCCAACACCGTCACATCACCAATCACCCGAATAGCCTGAAGGTCTAGTCCTGCCAGATTACGGCTGCAACCAGCAATCCACACCGCCAGTGGGGGACCGCAGCCGTTCCCACCTAAGCCTCGCTCATCTTTACCAAGCGCAAACCCATGTTCCTTAATGTGCATATCCCCTCTTGTGGCGGGTTCCACAAGGGGCGAATCAAGGGTGTGAAACCACTCTCGCAAGTGACTCCACTCAGCCGAGGGCGCACCTCGCGAACCACAGACAAACAACAACAACCAACTACAACATCAACAATACCAATTCAATTACGATATAGAAAAATGCCATTAACCAACAATCAACAACCAATCAACTATCTCATATTCATGTAAACAATAACAAAATAGGAAACCCTACCTGGAAATGTAATCAGCACAACCGACACAACAACAGATCTGTAACACTCCTGTATGTAATCACCTCCTATCAACATACAATCATACAATCACCAACCAATACCAATAGTACACCCAAAACCCCCAAATTACCCAATTAGGGTTTAAACCAAAATCAACGAAATAAAATAAAAACTGTACTAGGATCTTACCCACAATGTGACGGTCTCAAAGGTATAAAGAACTCTGGAATCCGACGACTCAAGCCTTTGGATTTGATAGCAATGAGGGAGAGGAGAGCTACGTAACTTTGTTTTCTCTTTGTGAAAATTAGAATAAAGTAAAAAGTAAAAAGAAATTGGTAAAAATCCTTTATATACCAATCTCGCGTTGCTATCAAAACCCGGCCAAAAACCCGTAAGAGCCGACGCACTCGGTCGAGTAAGTGAGGTACTCGATCGAGTGGCCCCTACTCGATCGAGTTGCCCCCTACTCAATCGAGTACCCAACGGACAGAACACTGTCCAGAACGCCTAAACACACTTACTCGATAGAGTAAGCCTTACTCGATAGAGTACCCATCAACACATAAAACCGTACTATTACATGAATATTCCCATTGAGATCCTCTTTAATTGGTCAGTCCAAGATATATCATGAAGGTAGAGAAAGTAGCAAGGTAAACTTATGAGACGAACAAATCCTAGAGTAAATTTACTAGCATACTTAGGCCACCACATAGCAAGAGATTAATTAATGAGCAAGTAATAAGAACATGAATTTTCTCTTTTCCCCCTCTTGACATCATCAAACAGAAAAGAGGCTATCCCCGGACACAGAGTAAGCATGCACGAGACATCACGGAAAAGACAACCGAGTGTGTAACAAAATAATAAGGTTAATATAAACAAAGTTCAAACAAAGGTCGGAACAAGTTCGTCAAGGCTAAGCATAGTTTAATAATACACCACCAAAATAAATATGAACTTGGGGCAGGGTGTAAGCAAAAGATAGGCAGTTTTTAGGTTATAGGGAGAGGGGCAGGTTCAAGAATTAGAGTCTTGGACACCATCTAAGTCGTCATCATCATCATCATCATCATCCGACGCATCAACAACATTCTCATCACCTGTTTTCGCCTGAAGTAAGTTGGACACGATGTACACTTATCCTTTAAGGATATCAAGAGTGACCTTGATGAGCGGCACATCCGTTTTGAGCCCTGTGAGACCAGCTACTTCTTCCTTGAGGTCAGCCATAATCCCTTTGAGGCCCATTACCTCTTCCTTAAGGTCAGTGATAGCATCAAGAACGACAAAATTCTCGACATTCCTAGTCACAACCCCTCCCTTGGATGACGAACCCTCTTCAGCAACCTTAATCTTCCCACTTTTAATGGTTAACAGATGACCTTTATGAGCTTTCAACATCATCTTAGCCAAATTTCCCGTGGACATACGACCAAACATATGCTGACAACCCACACTCTCTTTCACTAGCACGCCTTTGCATTTGAGCATGAGAGAAGTCCAAGTCCCATATGGTAAACAGATTTGATTGGTATAGTTAGGGTCTTAGATTTTGGCTTCAATTATGGCAAATCATTTGAACATGAGGCTAGGGAGATTGATTTTGCGGTGTGCGACTAAATGATAGACTAGGTATTGTTGGGCAATGGACAGTTTAGCACGATCATTGGATGGGTATATTGTGTGACAAAGCAGGTTGAAGAGTAGTTTAGGGAGGGCAGGGAGTTTGTTGGGATGAACCAGTTGGCATTTTTTGGTTGCAGGATTAACGGTTTGGGCAATTACCAAAGGTGAGGCATACTCAAGAACGGGCCAGGTATTTTTCGTAGGGGTAAGGTCATATCCCTGATGGTGGATGTTGAGAGTTTTTTCTAGGTGAACGAGAGTCAGGGAGAAGGTCTTACCATTAACCTTGGCAGTCAAAGATGCCAGGCTAGGGTTCACATGAACCGTGGCATAGAACTGGATGACCTCGCTCGCAAAAACGGGTTTCTCCATCTGCACATTGTCCTCATATCCTTGAGCCGCAATAGCCGCTTCAAACCCAGAAAAAGCAGTATCCAAGGTGTACCAGGACGATTCATATACCCTCGGGGTATGTACGACTTCTTTGAGATTAACCGAGCACATGTTTTCTTGATATGAGGAGGGAGCTTGCTTTCTTCTATAACAACCTGACTCGCCACTATCGTAACACAACCCCAATAAGATGGGATGTGTACCTTTGGGCCTATTATTTGTCCTCACTTAAGCCCAAAAGCTCAAGACCTTGTTACCAAGTGATGGGTGGAATCCCTTATAAACATATCATAAGCTCCTCACTTTCCCGATGTGGGACAACTTTTACTCTCAATACCCTTGGGGTGTTACAAACTCCCTCACTCAAAGAACACAACCTCCTCGTTGTGCCTCAAACTTGACCGCAACCAAGCCCACAATCCTCCCCTGCTAGGTGGGTGACCCCGGTACTCCTGACCACAGGCTTACAACACGGTCGTAGGGTTGCTCTGATACCATTTATAATAATCCGACTCGCCAATGTCATAACAAAACCTCAATAAGATGGGATGTGTACCTTTTGGCCTATTATTTATCCCCATTTAAGCCCAAAAGCACACGATCTTGTTTCCAAGTGGTGGGTGAAATCCCTTATAAACATATCACAAGCTCCTCATTTTCCCGATGTGGGATAACTTTTACTCACAATACCCTTGGGGTGTTACATATTCAATTTGTTATAGAACAAGGGTATGGTCCCATTTTCCGAATAGAGAAACCGGATTGATAAGGTTATTTTCAGTCGTTGGCCTATCAAAATAAATCCTATTCTTAACTAACTAGTAGCTAGCAGTAAGAAAGGGTCGAATCCACAAGGAGGCAAGTTAATTAATCTAGTTTGTTTATATTTAAGTTCCTCTTAAAGGTAACAATTTTATGGGGTTTTGTTTGTTTGATTTCTAAACTAATTGTGATGTAAATAAAGACAAATTCAATAATATTAAAGAGTCTAGGGATTCGGTTCACTAGGTAGTCATCCAAGGGTGAGATTTAACTCATTTATTGAGCAATTTATATTGTTGAAAGTCATACGATCGGTCGATTCTAATATGTCTTTTTAGATCTAAACTTAACATGCGATCGCTATTATTAAGTTAGTCTAATTCAATTATCGTGGCCTATACTAGTCTTAACCCAGTCGATGAAAATCCTAGTTTGGAAGACTAATTAACCAATTCTGATCAATAATTAATTGATTAAATGTAAGACAACAATTGAACAACAATCAAGAGCAGTTTAACAATCAATTCATTAATAACCCTTTTCTAACAACCTAGATCCCCTTTCACCCTAGATTATGAAATTAGCTACGTATACTATCAGTAATAACAACAATAATAATTATAAAAGACATAATTAAAAGCATAAAAGATGAATAACGAATATTGAATGAAATAGAACTTGAATTAATAATAACTAAAGAAGGATTAGAGAATACCGTAATTAAAGGGTGTTTAGATCCGGAAACAATAATGATAAAACTACACTAAGAGTTTTTAAGAGAGTTCTAGGGTAAAATAAAGCGTAGCTAGGTAAGCTAAAGCGTTCATAAACATAGGGTACGAATTGGGTATTTATAGTAAAACACAACTGACTTATGGAAATTGCGTAAAATCTCCCAGCTCGATGTGTACTTGATCGAGCCTAGGTGCACTTGATCGAGTACACTACTTCCTCGATCGAGCATATTTGGGATTGATTGAGTATTCTCCCGTTTCAGCTCTTTTCTTCGTGTTGTATTCTTCACTTCTCTTCCTTTATTCTTCAATATTCCCGTGCCATGCTTCGTGTTTACCTTCATGGCCACTCCGCGATGCCTATTTCATTCCTTTGCTCCATAAATTCATCATTTCTGCATTAAACACCAAATTGCGGAAGTAACAACATTCTAGCATAAAAGGCATGTAATTAATATAAACTAGCACGAAAACCGTACCAAAATTAACTAAGGAGAGGCATACATATGTATATAAATAATTATGGCTCATCAAACTCCCCCAAACCATCTCTTTGCTTGTCCTTAAGCAAAGCATCACACATTACATAAGGCAATCATACAAATGGCAAACAAATAACTCAGAGCTAATGTTTAATTCATACAAATCCCAAGCTATCCATAATTGTAACAAATCAATGACCAAAGTGTACTAATAAAATAAATTCAAAGGTACGGGAAATAGAAAACGTAGCTCAAGTCTCATGTCATCATACTATAGACAAATGCCAAATACTTTTCGATCTTACAAGACAAATTAGTCGGGTTCTCGTGGATTCACTCATGCACTCATAAGTATGGGTGATTTATATGTGAAGATAGAATGAAGTAGAAACACTCACTCAACTTATGAAACATGCATGCAATCTAATGTGATATAGGTTTCCCCAACTAATATTAAAGAGTCTAGGGATTGGGATCACTAGGTAGTTATCCAAGGATGAGATTTAATTCATTGATTGAGCAATTTATATTGTTAAAAGTCATACGATTGGTCGATTCTAATATGTCTTTTTAGATCTAAACTTAACATGTGATCGCTATTATTAAGTCAATCTAATTCAATTATTGTGGCCTATACTAGTCTTAACCAAGTCGGTGAAAATCCTAGTTTGCAAGACTAATTAACCAATTCTGATTAGTAATTAATTGATTAAATGTATAACAACAATTGAACAACAATTAAGAGCAGTTTAACATTTAATTAATAATAACTAAAGAAGGATTAGAGAATACCGAAGGGTGTTTAGATCCCGAAACAATAATGATAAAACTACAATAAGAGTTTTTAAGAGAGTTCTAGGGTAAAATAATACGTAGCTAGGTAAGATAAAGCGTTCATAAACATATATAGGGTACGAATTGGGTATTTATAGTAAAACACAACCGACTTATGCAAATTGCGGAAAATCTCCCAGCTCGATGTGTACTTGATCGAGCCTAGGTGCACTCAATCGAGTACACTACTTCCTCGATCGAGCCTACTTCGGATTGATCGAGTATTCTCCCGTTTCAGCTCTTTTCTTCGTGTTGTCTTCTTCACTTCTCTTCCTTTATTCTTCTAGATTCCCGTGCCATGCTTCGTGTTTACCTTCATGCCCACCCCGCGATGCTCATTTCATTCCTTTTTCTCCATAAATGCATCATTCCTGCATTAAACACCAAATAGCGGAAGTAACAACATTCTAGCATAAAAGGCATGTAATTAATATAAACTAGCACGAAAACTGTACCAAAAGTAACTAAGGGGAGGCATAAATATGTATATAAGTATGGCTCATCACGGATCCTTGATCGAGAGATACCCTCCCTTTTTGTTTGCGGCAGCGGACTTTCCTTTCGATTTCTTTTTGGGAGGTTCCTTCTCAATTGATTCCGTTTCCTTTTCAACAGAATCAAATCCCTTTTCAACAGATTTGACTTCTTTTTCAACAGATTCAACTCCCTTTTCACCGGATTCGACTTCTTTTTCACAAGAATTAGGCGAATGATTCTCACCGCCTTTTTCAGGATCCCTATTATCGTCGTCTTCTTCCACTTCTTCGTCAAACTCCTCCTCTTCTTCCATAATATTAGACAATGGCGATGTGTCTTTTCTCCTTTTTGATGTCGGTTTCTTATCTACCTTAGATCCACCCGAATATTGAGTGACCTCATCATCTGAGTAAATAGGTTGATCTAATGGATCTTTCTCACAAGCGTCCGCATCATTAATGATGATGGGTTCCGATGATGCACTTGAGGCGGAGTTTGCTTTCTTCAACCCAGATCTGGTTCTCTTTCTAGCCATGGAGAGAGTGGGAGTCTTCTTAGTGATGATTGGTTGTGGTATCGAGGCTACGGTTTCGGTTGGGGTGGGAGTTTTTGAGGATGGATTGATGGGAAAAGCATAGGAGCCTTTGGGGTTTTCAGGAACTGTAACGGAGGTTGATTTGGATGGAGATGATGGATTAGGTGTGGTGTCGATTGTGGAGGAAGGTTTAGGCATGGTTGGTGATTTGATGGGTATGTGAGTGTTGAGGAAGTTTTTACCATAGTAAAAAAAATAAGGTTTAGGCTTATATGGTAAGGAAGGGGAAGACGATAAATATGGGGCAAACGACGGGTGAATGGGGTTTTTTAGGTTTTGGGCTTTGGAGGGTAGGTGCGCATAAATGATGGGTTAGGTGACTATTAAACACAAGACTAGACATGAGGTTGAGTGATTATTAAGCACACACACGGTTTATCCATTACGGACATCACATGGAATGAATAAACTAGAATAAAAGATACCAAACCTGTTCTAGTCAATCATACAAGGGATTAGTTCGATTCATATAAAATTTACACGCAATTAATTAAACCGATTTGTAACCTAAGTTTTTCAAATTGTTCTCTTGGATGTGGTTTAATAAATATATCGGCAATTTGATCTTCGGTTTTGCAAAAAATAAGTTTAATATGTCCTTTTTCTACGTGATCACGAATAAAATGGTGACGAATCTCAATATGTTTAGTCTTAGAATATTGAATAGGATTTTTTGATATATTTATCGCACTCGCATGATCACATAATATGGGAACGGAGTCGTAAATAATGCCAAAATTGAGAAGTTGTTGCTTTACCCAAAGAAGTTTTGAGCAACAATGTGCGGCACTAACGTACTCAGTTTCAGCCGTTGAAAGAGCAACCGTGTTTTGTTTCTTTGAGCCCCCATGGGATTAGACATGGACCCAAGAACTTTGCAATCCTGGAAGTACTCTTTCGATCAACACTACAACCCGCATAGTCCGCGCCGGAATATCCTATAAGATCAAAGGGACAATGTCGGGGTACCACAAATAAAGATCTTGAGTTCCAATCAAATATCAAAGAATACGTTTAACCGCTTTAAAGTGAGATTCTTTCGGATTTGATTGGAATCTAGTACATAAACAAACACAAAAAAGAATGTCGGGACGACTTGTGGTAAAATAGAGAAGTGATCCAATCATTCCTCGATACACCTTTTCACTAATGCTCTTACCTTTCTCATCTTTGTCCAACTTGGACTTGGATACCATAAGTGTGGAGAATGGGTTGCCGTTAGTCATCCCAAATTTCTTAAACATCTCTTTAATGTACTTTTGTTGATGGGTCATGATTCCATCTTTGGATTGCTTGATTTGGAGCCCAAGGAAAAATCCTATCTTACTCATCATACTCATTTCGAACTCCGATTTCATTAGTTCCGAAAAACAAGCATAAAGGATCTCATTTGTTGCTTCAAATATAATGTCATCGACATATACTTGAACAACCAACATTTCACTGGACTGTTGCTTTTAAAAACAATGTTTTATCTTGGAACCTCTTCGAAAACCATTTTCAATGTGAAATTTAGAAAATCTATCATACCAACACCTAGGTGCTTGTTTTAAACCATAAAGAGCTTTATCTAATTTGAAAACGTGTTTAGGAAAATCATTGTCTAAAAAACCCGGAGGTTGCTCCACAAAGACATCCTCTTCCAAATATCCATTTAAAAAGCGGTTTTGACATCCATTTGGAAAAGCTTAATGCCTTTGTAAGCCGCAAAAGCTATCAATAAGCATATGGCCTCAAGTCTAGTTACCGGTGCATAGGTTTCATCGCAATCAATTCTTTCTTGTTGATTATACCCTTACACCAAGCTTTATTCCTTACAATTTCACCGGAATCATTAAGCTTATTGCGAAAGACCCTACCTAGTACCAATGACGGTACGATTAGGTGGTCTAGGGACCAAGCGCCATATCTCATTTCTCTTGAATTGATTGAGTTCCTCTTGCGTTGCCATTAACCAATCGACATCCGTCAAAGCATTTGTTACATTGGCCGGTTCTATTTGAGAAAGAAAGGCATTTTGAGCATAAAATTCATGGAGAGATGCAAGGTTGTTGAGGGATGCTCTTGTTCTTACCCCGGAATTCAAGTCACTTGTTAGATTTGAGAGTGGATGGGAGCTTTTATGTTTCCACTTTCTTGGAACAATAGTGTTTTAGTCCCTCTCATATGTAACAGTCTCCGTGACTGTTGTTTGCTGGTCAGAAGATGGCTCCACATCAGAGTTTGAGGACTCTCCTGGAGTAACAGTGTCTTGGACAGTTGCTATTCTGGAAGTGGATGCAACAATGGTTGGGACTATTATTGATTGGGAGGAGGAACTAGTAGTAGTAGTGTCACTATTTGTTCCCCCGAGTTATTGCTTATATCTGTAGGTAACAGTCCCTGTGACTGTTGCATAGCGTCATTGTTTGGAACTTCCTTATCTTCGAACACGAAATCTTTTTGCACAAGACCAATCTCAAATTCGTCATCTTCATCCTTATTTTTTACCTGTCCAAGAACACTAGATTCATCAAATATGACATTGACACTTTCCTAAATTAGCATGGTTCTTTTATTTTAGACTTTGTATGCTTTGCTATGGTCAGAATAACCAATAAAATTCGCTTCATCACTACGTGGATCAAATTTACCCAAATTATCTTTACCATTGTTGTGAACAAAATATTTTCTCCCAAAGCATCTAAAGTATGAGATATTGGGCTTTTATCCACGTAGTATTTCATAGGGGGTTTTATTGATTATGCTCCTTATCATGACGTGATTATGAATGTAACAAGCGGTGTTTACCACTTCGGCCCAAAAGTTCTTAGGCAATTTGCTACATAACAACATGGTTCTAGCCATTCCTTCAAGCGTCCTATTCATTCATTCAACTACTCCATTTTGTCGTGGAGTTCTAGGAGCCAAAAAGTTATGATCTACACCATTGTCATTACAATAAGCACTCAATGATGAGTTTTCAAATTTGGTTCCATGATCCGTTCTTATGGAAACAAGTTTGAAATCAAGTTTATTTTAAATCTTTTTCAACCAAATTAAACACTCATCAAATGCCTCATCCTTGGAACTTAAGAAAAGTGCCCAAACAAATCTAGAATAATCATCAACAATGACACATACATAATGACTACGACCTCTACTTCTAGTTCTCATTGGTCCACATAAGTCGATATACAAGAGTTGTAAAGGGCGAAGAGTACTAACAATTCTTTTGGATTTAAAGGAGCTTCTAATATGTTTACATCTTGCACATTCATCACATACTTTGTGAAATTCAAACTTCATGTTAGGAAAAACTTCAACTAAGTCAAGTCTTTTAAGAGTATTAAGAGTTTTAGCACTAACATGTCCAAACCTTTTGTACCACAACCAAGGATCGTTTTTCATTACACTCATGCATGACATGTTATGACTGGATAACATGCTTAAAGCAGTTAGGTACACGTCTTCCTTTGAGAATAATTTCATGAGTTGTGGCATTAATTATTCGACACAAATTAGCACTAAACTCCATAATATTACCTTTATCACATAGTTGAGAAATGCTAAGGACATTATGTTTCAAACCTTTGACAAGCCGCACATTGTTGCCACAAAGTGAAGATGACTTACCAACCTTCCCAATGCCTATTACTTTACCTTTCTTGTTGTCACCAAATGTTACCGTGCCACCATTATAAGCTTCTAGTGAGAGGAATTGGCTTCTATCTCCCGTCATGTGACGAGAACATCCACTATCCAAGTACCAATTGCAGCCGTCTCTCAACAAGCCCTACACAGGATTAGACTTTGAGTTTAGGAACCCAAATAAATTTGGGTCCCTTCTTACGATCTCCTTGTTTCAAGATATCCTTTCTAATCCACATTTGTTTTACAACTTTAATGTTCTTGTTAATGTCATTATGTCTCTTTTTGCGAGCATTGAAAATATGACCAGTTTTACCACAATAATCAAATGATGTACTCGGTAAGACCAACATATTTCATCCTTCGAAAATCGGTTTTAGTTTGATCCAGCTTTTGAATGTAACAGCTTGACTGAATGTTCCATATAAAACCCAAACCCGCAAAACCGTCACACCTTGCTTAGTTTCTCAATTTTCAAAGAAAGAATTTTGTTCTTCTCTTTAGAATTTTCAAACTCCTTTTTCAATGCAAGATACTCAGATTTAATCTCTATGATAGTTTCAGATTTTTGTTTAACATTAAGTTTAAGACTTGAGATGCATCTATCTAGATGAACAATCTTGGATCTATAAGAACTACATTCGGGAGATTCATTTTGAACTTTGACAAACTTTTCATGAAGAATTCCAATTTCCCTTTTGTAGGCTTCAATATTTATTTTAAGATACTCATTCTCATTTGTAAGGTTAGTGACCCATTCATTTGAGGTTTCCTTAGTACTGTCAGAAGAAACAGTATGAGACACTGTTGCTTTAAGTTCCTCTACCTCATCAACTAAGTCATCAATCACACCTTTAAACATAGATTGTTCTTTTAGAAGTTGATCATGTTCCTTGGTTATCATGGACATTTGCATAACCAGGGTAGTGTTGACATTTTCACGATCAGAAACATCATTGGGAGTTGACTGAAGACACTCTAGTTCTTTGGACAATTCTTTGTTTAATTTCTTTACTCTTTTTAGTTCATCATATGCTTCAGAAGTAACGGTGACAGTGGCTGTTGCTTTAAGCTCATTTTTGAGGTGAAAGTTTTCTTGAGCAATTTCTTCTATCTCATATGAAAGAAATGTAGATTCATATACATACTAACATACTCATATATGTCATAATTAATTTGTCATAAAATTAAAAGCGGATTTTATGCATGCAAACAATAATAAAATAGAGGAGAAATCATGTCCTTACATTGGTGATTTCGGATATTAGGGCACAAAAGAGATCACCTTTCTCTTTTGATCTTGAGCTTTCCCTTATGGATGAACAAGATCTAAGTATAAGATCTCTCCCTAAGCTTAATACCCAAGGCTTTCTCTTAATTTTAATTAATACTACAAATACTAGTATAATATTAATCAAGTAGAAAATTGAACCAAAATATTTTTAACACTTTGAATATTTCGGTTTTTAGAGAGAAAGAGAAGAGGATTTTTATTCTCTCTAAAATTGTATTTTGGATGATAGATGGAATGAATGAATAATACACTACACTTAGTATATTATTAGGCAAAATTATGGAAAAACAATGATAGCATTTGCCTTCTCAAAACCGTGTAAGAGGAGGGCATTAGGGGAGCCAATGCATGGAAAAGTTGTTCTTCACAATGAACAATAGGCTTGCATGGCTAGTGACTAGTGCAATCATCATGCCTTCCACTAATTACAAACAACATATAATTAGCTTAAATCCCTCTAATTTTCGGCCCACTCTATAATATGGATTCCATATTATTTTTGTCAATTGTCAATATGTCACATGTCATATGTGACATAAATTTGTTATGTATTTTTAACATATTAAAAATCAACGTATTATCAAAAATACGTCACATACAAAAATCGACTTAGTAATTTTATAATTACTTGTGCCAAAATATTTTACCATTTATAAATTACAACTGATTGTATTTATAACAATTCATTCAATTTAATTGTTACATTAAACAATTATTTCATCCGAGTAATGATACAATTCAATTACTCAGACCGTATCTTATTTAATCACATTTCAATATGATACGTAAATTTTACTTCCAAAATCGTCCGTCAATTTTCAAGTAATTTAATTAACTCGCAACATTATACGATTAATTAAATAATCAATTAAGAGTATTGCCCTTTAGGTATGACCTAGGGGGTCAACTGATCACCACCGTCACACGACAGTAATGTCAAACTCTAGTCAGCCAATCATTACCGATATATGTTGACCAGTTGACAGTAACAAAATTACTTCCCAATTGTATTCTATATAATGAGATTTAAACATGTGATCATCATGATCAACAGTCGTGATCGCATTATTGTCGGAGGACACATATTCCAACAATCTCCCACTTGTCCTCGACAAGTGTGCGTCACCAATTCTCTTGTCCTATTACTATCTCCCACTCAATGCAAGGTGTCTTTCGGTCGTACTTGCAAGTGATCATATCGAGAGTGGTTTCCTCGATCCGGAGAATAACCGATTGACCGGATTTATCCACTCGGATGCCATCCGAGCGTGGCCACGCATTTCGATTCATTACTCCTCGAGTGGCCCCGAGATATTGTTATAACCCTGACTAGGGGTGGACAATTCCTATCGCACTCATTCCCTTCGACTAGCCAAAGCCATCATAACCCAAAATATGCCCATTTGACCCCATTTACGAAGGTCGTAGTAACACAAATCAAAGTTAATCTGAAACTGTGCCATCTTAGGAGAATAGTCTTTAGTCAAAAGAATCGACTCATTCGAATACAATAGTAGCTCTCGCCACGACCAGGCTATATAAATTTGCCAGAATTCTATAAGCGGTCATTAGGCCCGACAAAATGTTCCTAACAGTCTGCCTATGTGATCGACTAGTCATCTCACATGACTCTATGGCACTTGAACTTGCCATCAATCGCATCACACTCTAGTCACTTCGAGACGTCACCTCATATAAGTAACTATGGGCAAAAACAATGTTAATCCATGTTCACTTTAACGGGGTTCAATTGTCTCTACAACCCGTTTGGATATAACAATGTACAAGGTGAGTTAATAATAACTCAAACGACAAATGTCGACATCACACTCGGGTAGTCAATATCACATTACAACCTTGTGATGTATATCGTCAGTGTAAACACTTATTGATTGCAATAGAAGTTTAACATCTCATGTGTCCATGTGTTCAAACTTCTTACACTTGCAATTTCCTTCACATTCATGTTCTCATAGCATGAATCTTACCAAGTACACATCAAGGTTCCCGACCTTGGTTTCGGTTCTTTAACTTGAAAGAACTTTCTTATCGATTATCTCATAACGAACGAATTTGTGATGAATGATATAACTTGTACTGATCAAGTACTCCATCTACACACAATGTACTAGGTATATGTTTTTGTAGAATCTTGTAACAATTGACAAGATTATTTAGCTTAGCACTTCTCACAAGTCCTAGCTTAACTAGGAAAGATTGATTTTTGAATAACCTCTTATTTAACTAAGCATCTTTCCAAAACTTCTCATTTCTCTTTCTAGGCTTAAAAGAATTGGGATTCTCATAAATCCTCATATGTGCTCGGATTTTCTATAATATGTGCAACCTCTTGACACACAATAGAACATTCCGTCAAACACTGAAATCGCTCATCGGATTCTACTTGAGAATGCATGACGTTTCTATTATGGCTCACCAATCAATCATCATGCTCTTATGCATATGATTTATAATTGGACATGTACATGATTATTTTAATGGCGGAAACATTAGTTACTAATAATCATGAGATCAACCGTTCATAGGTTCAATGAACGACCATGACTGCTAATGGCAATTCCATTTTCATCTACATGAATAACCTATGTGAATGTTGATACGATGTGTATCTCTTAATACTAATCCAACATCCTTTGATGCAATTGGATTCATCATTGTCCATTTTCATCCAGAATTGAAAACTCAATTGCTTCTTTATGAAAGAAGGTATTAGCTCGTCATTCTTTAATGAGTGATGAGTCGTAAAAATTCAAAAGATGATAACTCCCACTAAATTCCATGTCTTCACATGAGAATTTCCTAACTCCCACTCAATTCTACATATTTCAAAATTGACTTCTCGATCGAAATTTATTCAAGAATTGAAATATAAAATTGCATTGCCAAGTTATTAAGATAGAACCATATATGTTCCCATCATATCCCTTCAAAATACCTATTTTGAAGTGGTCTCATCTTAACCTTACGGAAAGAGATTTTAAATCTCCAACACACTCATGTCACAATGATGTGTAGCAATGTCATTATTCAAGTATAAACAATATCTAGAATACGTCCTTCGCAAATACCCTTTTGGAAGGAGGTTTAACCATTTCATAGTGAGGTTAAACAATGACATTTGCGTGGTTAAAAACTTTGGCCATTGAAGATATCGGTATATCAATTTTGCAACTCGATCATAACTAGTATGTTACTTTGATTCATTTAGGCTCTTAAGTAAATCTCATGGTTGAAACTATTGGTCAAATGTTTCATAAACATAGTCAAAAACTTGTTAAGACTTTACATTAGTCATTTTATTCCAAAACTTCTTTTGGTCTCCTCGTGTAGTTATCTTGAGAATATACTCTTATGATATCTTGAGAATATACTCTTATGATTATTACACTTGGTCTCTTTAGTCATATAGAACTAACTTGAGACCATAGATCTTATCTATTCGGCATACTATGTAAATAGATATACCTTTATTCAAATCATTCTCTCTTGCGTAGATCTTCATATACACAAAAACACAATATGATCTTTGTCTTGTGTGTTGTGTCCTCATTTTTCTCCCACTCTATCTTTAGAATAAATACACTAAACATTCAAAGATAGCATATGAGACACAAATTAATGATGTTGAATTATAAGGAGAACTACCTCATAGGTAGACTAATTGTTATTGAATTCATACGTGTACTTGGTGATTGATATTCCTTCAAGAGAGTTCATAGACTCAAAATCGCTTTATAAATGATCATACACAAGCCTTAAGCATGTGGACATATAATGAAACCCGTCATTATAATTGTCTATTAGATCATCTTAAGTGAATAATCTTATGTTTCAAAACGCAAGCATTTAAAGATGAAATTTTAGAACATAAAGGATAAATGATAAAACGGGTGACTTGGGTTGCAAACCAAGTCACCATCATCCAAAATACAACTCATTATCCAAAATACTTTTCCATGTCGAACACGGAAACTTAAAGTTCTAAAATCCAAAACATTACTTAAAATAAGACAATGAAAAACAAAGCTCCATAAAAGCTATCCTTAGCTTCTCCATGGTTTCTCATGCTTGCTTTTCTTTTCCTTTGTCTTTGCTTGGTGGAGGCCCTATTTACAATAAAAAGGGAGATACATTATCACAACTTTGCATCATATTACCATAGTTGAATTTGAAACAAAAAAGAAGGATAGTCATTTACCTACTGGAGTGATCTTTCCAGCTTTGATATCACCAAGGTATTTGGAACAATTTCTTTTCCAATGACCCATGCCATTACAATAATGGCACTTATCAAGAGGACCCTTCTTGACTTTGGAGGTGCTAGCTTCACAAGACTTAGCTTTGGTGAATGTGGGAGCTTGCTTCTTGCCCTTTCTCCCATTCTTCTTGAACTTCCCCTTACTCTTTGTGCTTATGTTAAGCACATCCTTGGGAGGGTTCACATTTAACCCCATGTCCCTCTCGGCTTGCACAAGTAACTTGTGCAACTCCTCAAGAGACACATCCTTGTCTTGCATGTTAAAATTCACCCGAATTGCACATATGCCTTGACTTTGGACAAGGAGTGTAGAATCCTATCTACGATGAGTTCTTTGGGGATCTCAACCTTTTGAATTTTCAAGGTCTCGACAAGCTCCATGAGTTTGAGCACATGAGGGCTAACCTTTTGGCCCTCTTTGAAGTCGAGATCAAAGAATGCCGCGGCCGTCTCATATTGGACGATCCGCGGAGTTTGTGAAAACATGGTCACAAGTTTGGAGTAAATCTCATTAGCATTGCCCATTTTGAAGGCTCTCCTTTGGAGGTCCGCCTCCATCGCAAATATCAAGACATTTTTCATTGCGGCGGACTCCTTTTGGTAAGTCTCATAGGCTTCCCTAGTGGCCGCGGTGGACCTAGTGGAGGGTTCGGGTGGAGAGGCCTCGGTAAGGTAACGAAGCTTGTCGTCACCTTCGGCGGCTAATTTGAGTTGGGCATCCCATTCGTTGAAATTTGACCCATTCTTTTCAAGTTTACATCGATCCATAAAGGATCGGAGCCAAGACGAACTAGCGAGTGGTGTAGCATTAGGAGTTGGTGTTGATGTTGCCATTTGTTATGAAAAAGAAGTGGTCTACAAAACAAAATATAAGGAATAAAACAATTGTCGTTTTAATAATACTCGTAAAAATGTATGATTTAAACAAGTTTTATGCATTTTTCTAGTGACCTCTACCCAACTAGATAAATGATTCCAAGATCCAAATTCATATCAATTTGGGCACGGTGTGGCCGATGAAACCCTTATCAATATAACTCGGTGGATTAACGTTTTAATCGATTCTACTTTTAGAACTCTTGGTCGATAATATTACATTAACATTTATCTATAGCCCAAAACACATTCAACAAGGGGACGGTGTGGCCGATAAAACCCTTATCGAAAAACTTTTGTTGAGTTCAATCCAAATTTCAAATAAATGTGTCCATGATCCAAACCCACATTAACTTGGGCACGGTGTGGCCGATGAAACCCTCATCAACATGAATTCGGTGGATAGACATTTATCACCCACTTCCCCTACGTAACAAGGTTTGTACCCCGGTGTGGCCGAGTGCACTCCCTCACGAAATAGGTTTTCATGGTTTCTACTCTTTGGTAAGGCTATGTCTCAATTAATTGTTTTAGCGAGAGGTCATGTCAAATTATTATCTATCACGTTTTAAGTGAACTAAAGCGGTGAACTACGATAATTATATTTGACACGGTCGATAAACTCGATAAGACAATGCATGTTTAGTTATGGCGATTTAGCGATGCATGTGACATAAAATAAAATGCAAGCACAAAAGTAAATAAATCCTAGTATGGCCTTCCTAAAATAGAAAAACTATTTAACTATTACATATTCGGAAACCAACTCCATTGGTCCCTTGAACTTCGGTTGTTTCACGCATCTCGAGGTAACACCGTCTTTATGTATCGCCATTCTTGAAGAAATCCGTCTTTTGGAACTCCGGAATGAATAAAATTACATAATTTCCTATTATACAATTGTAACTAAAATAAAATAAATCTATTAAATTACAAAATGGTGATACGAGATCACAATAAAAATTACAACCGAATAGATATTCCCATACATTTCGGGAAATACCAATTAAAATCTAAGGCCATACTAAGTAAAATTACATAATTCAAAAATTACATAAATTAAAATTATGACAATCATAAAGAAAATGCAGCATTATAATATGTATGAACATGCTCAATTTTTATGCTAAATCGCCTTTTAATTAGCCAATATCGTATATTACTCGGTTTTTACGGATTTGCGTGATTTCAACATTTTATAATCACAAAAATACATAAACTCATATTTATGTATAAGTTAATTACCCTAACCTCTTAGGACTCAAAATTTAGTCTTCACTAATAATTTGACCATAATTAACCCATATTTTATAAAATTGTTCATAAATGGACCAAAAATTACAAAAATAAGCTATTAAACTTCAAATAAATCACAAAATTTCAAATAAATTCAAAATTTGAAATTTAAACTCATGAACATTCTGGAAAAATTCCATGACACTCATAATGTTCAAAATCTTAGGTTAAAAATTTCGAAAATTTTCCGGAAAAACAATGTTGCGGTTTATCGATTTTTAATAAAATAATCATAAAAACATGGAAAAATTATTTTCATTAACTTTTCAATTTTAGATCTGAAAAATATAATAAAATGCAACATTAGACGTTTTTCCTAAGTCATAGATTATGTTTTATTAATTTTCACTAATAATGTCACTATTTATGCTATTTTTCTTCAAAAATTCATAAATCATGCAAAAAGACTTCTTTATAGCCAATTATTTTAAACACATCTTGTAAAATTTCATGTGACAACATATTAATTTTCTATGACCAGATTCGAAATTTAACTCATATTAACCTATTTTTCACCTAAATCCGAATTTAATAATGAAAAATTCATTTTTCGAGCATAACAAGTCCAAAAATTATGAAAATTTACAGGTTATCTCAAAATAATATATGTGACAACATATCCAAAAACCAAGTGAAAATTCGAAGTATAGCTAATTTTAGACCAAAAATGACATTTTTACTCTAAATGCCATTATTGTAAATTATGAACAATAAAAATCCGAAAAATTAACCAAAATATCCTAAAACATTTTAGGACCAGAAATATTAACATGCATGTAATAATTTCGTGATATATCATAATAACACAAATTTTACAAGTTTTATTTGTTATTCTTATAACTCGGAAAAACTTTTAACCAATTTGCATGCAAACAACCGTGGCTCTTGATACCGATTGAAAGAAATGTAGATTCATATACATACTAACATACTCATATATGTCATAATTAATTTGTCATAAAATTAAAAGCGGATTTTATGCATGCAAACAATAATAAAATAGAGGAGAAATCATGTCCTTACATTGGTGATTTCGGATATTAGGGCACAAAAGAGATCACCTTTCTCTTTTGATCTTGAGCTTTCCCTTATGGATGAACAAGATCTAAGTATAAGATCTCTCCCTAAGCTTAATACCCAAGGCGTTCTCTTAATTTTAATTAATATTACAAATACTAGTATAATATTAATCAAGTAGAAAATTGAACCAAAATATTTTTAACACTTTGAATATTTCGGTTTTTAGAGAGAAAGAGAAGAGGATTTTTATTCTCTCTAAAATTGTATTTTGGATGATAGATGGAATGAATGAATAATACACTACACTTAGTATATTATTAGGTAAAATTATGGAAAAACAATGATAGCATTTGCCTTCTCAAAACCGTGTAAGAGGAGGGCATTAGGGGAGCCAATGCATGGAAAAGTTGTTCTTCACAATGAACAATAGGCTTGCATGGCTAGTGACTAGTGCAATCATCATGCCTTCCACTAATTACAAACAACATATAATTAGCTTAAATCCCTCTAATTTTCGGCCCACTCTATAATATGGATTCCATATTATTTTTGTCAATTGTCAATATGTCACATGTCATATGTGACATAAATTTGTTATGTATTTTTAACATATTAAAAATCAACGTATTATCAAAAATACGTCACATACAAAAATCGACTTAGTAATTTTATAATTACTTGTGCCAAAATATTTTACCATTTATAAATTACAACTGATTGTATTTATAACAATTCATTCAATTTAATTGTTACATTAAACAATTATTTCATCCGAGTAATGATACAATTCAATTACTCGGACATCAGTATCTTATTTAATCACATTTCAATATGATACGTAAATTTTACTTCCAAAATCGTCCGTCAATTTTCAAGTAATTTAATTAACTCGCAACATTATACGATTAATTAAATAATCAATTAAGAGTATTGCCCTTTAGGTATGACCTAGGGGTCAACTGATCACCACCGTCACACGACAAGTAATGTCAAACTCTAGTCAGCCAATCATTACCGATATATGTTGACCAGTTGACAGTAACAAAATTACTTCCCAATTGTATTCTATATAATGAGATTTAAACATGTGATCATCATGATCAACAGTCGTGATCGCATTATTGTCGGAGGACACATATTCCAACATCATATTGCATGACATCTAACTTTTCAGTTTGTGAACGACACTTATCAAAAAGTTTGTCAAGAAGCTTACACACTTTCTCTTTGGAGTACATCCTAACCTTGGCTTTTAGATGTTTTACCTCGTTGTCGGAATCATCGGGATGAGCCATAAGACATCTAAGATGTTCAATTTTAGAGGATTTAGAGACTTTGTTTTTGAGATAATGTGTAAGACACATTTTTGCCTCTAGTTCCTCCTCGATGGGTTCATCGTCTTCGGAGTCGGACATTTCCCAAATGGCAGACATGACCTTATATTTGTATTCCTTCTTAGCCTATTCACGCTTATCCTTTGATTTGATTTCCTCCCACTTTGGACATTCTTTGATTTGGTGAGTTTTATCACCACATTTGAAGCATTCAATAGTGGAAGTGGGTCATTTCTTAGGAAATTATTTTTTCGAGTAATTATTGTTGAACCTTCTATTTCCTTGGACATTTACCATTCCCTCAATGGCGGTGACCTTAGGTTTCCACTTGGGTGTAAGTCTACAAAGAATTTTTCGAACAATGTCCTCAGACTCTAATTCTCTTTCCAGACCTTTTAGTTCATTAATAATACAAGAAAAGCAAGATAAAAAGCAATTTATGGATTCGTCCTTTGACATACGAAGCACCTCATATTGTTACATGAGAAGGTCAATACGATGTTTTTTTTAACTTGAGACGTCCCTTCATAGGTGAGTACAAGGGAGTCAAAAATTAGTTTAGCTGTAGGACATCCAGAAATTCGGCTCACTCCCGCTTCACCTACACATCGTTGAAGAATCGACATCGCTTTCGAATTTTTCTCGGCCAACTTGAAGTCATTTTCATTATAATCCTTCTTGACCTTGATTTTAGAAAAAGTCGTCAAGATGTCGGTTTCCTCAATAACGAGAGGTCCGTCCTCAATGATTTTCCAACATTGATAATCGATGCTTTTGATATAGTGCTCCATTTTGAGCTTCCACCATCCAAAATTCTCACCGGTAAAGACCGAGATCTTGGAGTGTTTTGAGGAATCCATATCCTAAGAATCAAACTCTAAGGCGATTGGCCTTGATCAAGAGCACGAGGCCCTGATAGCAGTTGAAGAGTTTAGGATTCCAAGTACCTAAGAGGGCGAAGGGGTGAATTAAGTACTATTTAAAAAATTTCAACTTAAATCTTTATTGCTTTAAAGTAAGTTGATTAACAATATGAGAAACAAATGGATACATCAAATAAATCGAGTAATTAGAAGTGTATCACGTTGTTAAAGAAGGTTGCTGAAACCTAGAAACAACAGTTGTTTTGACTGTTACATATAAGTCTTAGCAAATGATGTAAAGACTACAAACCGAAAGTAACAGTATTTAGGACCGTTATTAATGGAAAATGCAAATGAAGAATAAGTAAACTAATTCCAGCGGAATTTAAAGTAACGAGAGATCAACACAATGATTTTTGAATTGGTTCGGCCAATGCTCTAAGGGCCTACGTCCAATATTCTTTATATTGATTAGTTAAGTGATCTACTCCGACTACTTAAAACCCTTATAATAAAAAAGACCAACAACCTACTCTAGTTGCGACAAGAGTTCAAAGACTACTCCATCTAAGAGCTCGACACTCTAATTTAGAATGTTTACAAGATCAAGTTTCCTCAAAGTGATTCTTAAAAAGAACTGAGAAGGACAACTTATTGATCAACGATTCTTAGTAAGAGAACACAATACTTAAAGCAACAGTAGTGAAGACTGTGACACTTGAAGACTTGGAAGATTTTTGCAAATGAAAGAAATGCTTTGAGTTCTTAAAAACAGCTTTGCAAAAACACTTTGAAATTCTCAGAAAAAAATCTTAAGGAATGAAGGAGAGGAGTGCTCCTTTAATAGAAAGGCAAACTAGGGTTTTGAAGGTCAAACCTTTTGATAGAAAACAAATATTTTTGACCTTTCCAAGTTTACACATAAAGGAGCATTCTTCCAGAGGTAAAAGAAGAAAAGAGGCTTTGTAGTCATCTAAAAAGGTCTTTGTAAATCAGTCACAAGGCCAAGTTTACAATCAAATGAAGACACTTTAAAAAATCAATTTTGGAAAGAAACAAGTTTTACTTTCCAAAAACCATGTTAGAATGTTTTCCCAATTTGAGTAAAACCTTTTTAAAAGATGCCAAAGGGATATTCTTTTCTTCATAAAAAACCTTTCATTATTTTCAGAATATCATAAATGTAAACTTCTCAAATAGAAGTCGGTATTTGAAAGCTTGAGTGTTTTGAAAGCTAAGACTTTTATTTCTTCAAGTGACACGAACTTGAGCAAGAGCAACAGTCTTACTTACTGTTGCCCAATGAAGCAGACCGTTGCTGAGCAATAGTCTTGCTTACTGTTGCACAAATAAACAGATCGTTGCTTATGACCGTTGCTTAATACCATACTCCCTAACCCTTACATTAGTGACTCTGTTACAACACAAGTCTTGGAGAACTTTTATAGACAATTCTTGACCTTGAACATTGATGAATTCTTGATTAAGGAGGTGGCATTAATCCTGAAATAGAACACTTGGAAACACAATTAAAATGGGCATGTCATCATCAACAATTAGGTCCTAACAATGCGGTATTACAATCTTACCTCCTTAAAAAGAACTTCGTCCCCGAAGTTCACACTCGACTCAAACAAAGACACCTCCGACTTTATTGTTCTCTCACAAAGCTAAAGCAACACTAACAAAAAAGAGGTTTCGACAACTCATAGAACTAACTCAACGAATAAGGTCAACCTCACATGTGACTCACACCACCGCAACAATCCCAAGCATCACGGCCAAAATCACGTTCGACCTATCATCGTCACTAAGCGTTCCACATTACTAGCACTCCAATACTAATGACATTCACCAAGTAAGGGCATCTACCAAAATGAAATGTTACATTCTCCCCTCCTTAAAATGAACTTCGTCCCCGAAGTTCGATCACAATCTAACACATAAAAGTCCGCTTCCGCTCAACACCCTCAATACTCTCACAATTATATATGACTGCGACTTTACTTTATGATTTCTCTCCTTTCCGACAAGTAATACCACAAAATGTCCACTCCGTACTATGTCTTTACCTACTTTTGTTCATTAACACCATCCCTTCATGGGTTTACCAACCTCTTCTCTACTACACAAGTCTATAGTCAAATATTGTAGGTTTATAATGCCGTTGATATAAGTCTTAGTCTGTGGGTCTCCTGAAGGTCAAAGAACGAAGTCAAACCCGAGGTTTAACGTTCCAATCTCATAAGTAACTCGCAGCCGATGTTTGTGATACACGTATATATATGTATATATCTACCACGCAACATGACTCAACATTATTACGTATGTATATGTCACGTCAAATCTCACTCAATCACATGGATGTGCATCAAATCACAAGAATATAAGGACTCCATGGAACAATTAAGAAATGTCAAAATTACTCATGATGTGACTCATCATGTTCAACACTTCCATTTTTCGCATACACCGAGTCACGCATGTATTGCGTCAAATCCCCCACATAATCACACATGTGTTTCCATGCTCGTTTCCATCCACCATCGACACTTCCGTTTATGAGGAAGATTACCATACTCAATCATGCAAATAACCACTATATGACGCATAATTTGCACCCATCACATGACATGAACATCGTTATCACAATATAAAATACGGTAAGTAACGTGCACTATGTAAGCTTATCACATCCTCTTTATCATCAAATCACTCATGTTAAAATAATTTTTGTTCAATTGCACCTTGAAATAGGAAAATGTCACATAATATGACCAAACGTAAACAACTCACAAGAATATCACTCCTATGGTCTATCATGCTTATCTAAGCGTAAGTCGACTAACATAAACCGCAAAATAAGGGTATAAACCCAATATTTGGTCGAATATTAACAAAACAAGGGCCATAGCAGACCACTCGGTCGAGTGGGGTGGCCACTCGGTCGAGTGAACAGAGCACTCGGTCGAGTGTCACCTGGCAGAACTGGATTGGTCCTAAAAATCGTTCTAAGCTTACCTATACCACTTACAAAAACGTAAATAACCCCCAATGGTGACTAGCACACCGTCTTTTAAACGAATCGAAAGCAATATCTTTGCCTTATGGCCACTGTTACAACATAATCAAAACAAATATTCAAGTTATACGACCGACATAAATATGATATTTCAAAATTCGCTTCATGACATTACAACTCAAATAAACACAACAACAGGATCACAATGCGTAACATGGATGTTTCACATAATAAATAGAAGACAACTTTGCAAACAATATCTATACTACCATTAATAGGGTCGGAGTCTCACATAACCACTTTCACACTTCAAGCATACATACTTAAATTAAACAGTTATACTATACTCCCTCCGTACCACACCAAAGGTAACACTTACTATAAACGGACGTACCACACCAAAGGTAACCTTCCTTATTTGGCCCACAACATTACCAAATTATCCTTATAACCATTTGATATTTACACAAAATGTCACTACATACCCCACCTACTAACCCACAATTAAACACCCAATTACATATCCCACCTATTTATTCCCTCTTTACCCTTACTTTTTCCACTTTCTTAAATACTCCATTTTTCCCTGCGTTACCTTTGGTGTGGTACGGAGGGAGTATAACACAAGTGATGAAAATATATTAACAACATGATTGAATCCATATGCATTATATATCACACTCTTAATCTCATAACCGCAAAAACCAAGCTTGGTAGTACAAAATCCGTAATTATATATCCTAATTATTATAGCTAAAACTCATCCCTCTTACATCACGGCCGATAACACGACCTTGTTATAAGAGTTTATCCCGAACTTGTAACAAATTCCTTATTAAATGTTTGCATAGTCCCCAACTCTTCTCTCGTTCTAGTGCTTTTTCGTATTCTAATCTCGTAAATCCGTGTCACCATCTATTCGGTTCATAGCATTCCTTAAGTCTAATCTCACACCCTCCAACCACTTTCAACAACTCATGTATACACTCCCTTTTTAACTCTTCCTTACCCCAACTGTTCCCTCATAGTTCCACAAATCCAAACTCAACCATATGCTAGCCAGAATCCCCGAATCATGCTCAATAAGGGTCACTCTCACGTGCCCTTCAAACCTCATTCTCTAACTATGAGTCCAAGAAATCGCTATGTATCCAACCTTGAGTACACACCACTCATCATACATAGGTTACCTCGTACAATCAACTTAACTCAAGACTTGGTATAAGCTAAACCTTTTCTAGTACTTTCAAATTCCCACACTTAACGACTACATATGCAATTCTACACACCTTGTCGGGACCGTAGGGCTAAGACTAGGACAAGGAAGGCGTTCTCTTAGGGCTCACACTCAAACTTGATGTCCGTATACTCCGGGACTTCAATCACGGAAGATGCTACCGGTCCTTGGTCGTCTTCCACGGTCGCTTCAGAGGGTTCTTGATGGCCTCGACATGCCACATGACCGATTCACACAACAAGACACCGAATGGAAGAGATAAGGATCAAAGCAACTTAGAAAATGGAAATTTTTTTTCCAACACCTTAAATTGTTAAACTGCAATTGGAAATAAATTCTAGTATGGCGTCCTTAGATTTGAACAAAACAATGTTAACTTAAACACAAGCTTTCCGAAAAATGAAGTCTTTGTGAAATTATGTCACATCTAATTCCAATTAAATGAGGAGAAATAATTACTAAACTTTTTGACTTCATTATTTCTAGAGTGAACTCACAATTAAAATTTTTGGTATGCCATTACACCGTAAAAAAATTTAGGCGATTTTAACACAAGTTTCCTAGTTTGAATTAACATAACAATTATCGACAAGAATTTAAGTGCCAAGAGACATTCAAATTAAAAGTCTAAGCACGAAAACGAAATCCGGGCATGCTTACTACCCACGATTGAAATTTTGAGAGTTTTTAAGACAAAAATTTTCTCAATGCAAGTCTTCACAAGACATCATAGTGAAGAATTTACCATTATGTGAGCCACTTAAATCATGTCCAGAGAATAAAATCAAACTTTAGTATTTGCGACACAAAATTGAGAAACCTTGTGGCCATTTTAAGACGGAATTTTAAGACAAAATTTTCACATTCAAGACAAGGTCTATCACTAACAACAAAGGTTAGGCCTTTGTTGATCAATTAAATCCAAGAACAAGCACCAAAAATCCAATTATTGACTCAAGAACAAAATTTTCGAGTTCATCAAAGATGGACAAGAATTCAACATAAAAATTTGATTTTTAACAACATTAGTGATGTAGAAACTTAATTACTACCATGAATTAAACAAAACATGTAAATAATTCATTAAACTTGTAGGAATTAGTGTAGATCTAAGGGAAAATCAAATTGGGGAAAAATGAAGGAAGATGAACACACTCACGTGGTTAAATTAGTGATGATTGAAGGAGTAAAATGGAGTAAGAAACTTGATTCCAAGCAATAAAGAATGATAATGGAGGTTTTTTTTGGGGTTTTGATGTCGTAAAAAGTTGAAGATATGAAGAGAGGTGAAGATAAGAAGAAGATAAGATAGGGTAAAAAGTAGGATTCTCGTGAAATTTTCAGCCCAGAATGTCACTAGGTCCAGTGCCGAGTCCACTCGGTCAAGTGCTCGGACACTCGGTTGAGTGGCTCGCTTTCCAGAAAGTTTTCAGATTCTGGAAATGAGTCCACTCGGTCGAGTGACCCGTACCACTCGGTCGAGTGTGGAGTACTTAGCCTAGTGCCTGCTAGCACTCGGTTGAGTGCTTCACTATGGCTTATTAGTTTGAAGCATTGGGAAATTGAAGGAGAAGGTGGTAAGTGGAAGTCTTCGGACGAATATGAACCATACTTCATACCTAGTGTTGACGAGAATCATGGGCTTATTGGTTTGAAGCATTGGGAAAGCTCTAGTGCCAAAGACAAGGTGAAAGAAAGGATATATGACAAACTTCCTTGGCCAAATTTCACGTTCAAATGGAGCAACCCATACTTATGCTTATTTGGAGCTTGTTCACAAGTTTTTGATCTTCTTCTAAGAGCCTTGAGCTCTATGGACAAAGCAAAAGAACTTCAACAATTCAAACTAGTTTGGTGGAGTCCTATCTCAAACCACCATTTGTAAGATATCCTTTCCTTTCACTTTGCATTACATTTACACTTGCATTTAGTTATATATATATATATATATATATATATATATATATATATATATATATATATATATATATATACATTTAGCTTGCATTTGTATTATATTTCATATTGAATTTATATTAGTTAGTTCATATAGTATAGCTTGCATTGTAATATATCTCACATGGTTCATGTAGATAGTTGCATATAGACTAGAATTCATGCATAATCACTAATGACCAAACCTATTCATTTCTACACTAGAAATAGTGTTTAAATCGGTTTGGGGAGGTTTGATCATAGGTGACCATAGTTTAATAGAAAACATGCATCATTTAGTGTAGTTTAGATTGCATTCATTTGTTATATATGTCATATAGAATTGCATCTAGTTAGAGCATGCATTCATATCATTGCATTTGTACCTCAATTTCCATAAAACTTTAAAAATCCAAAAACATGTATTTCTTTTTCATTCCTACTCCTACATGTACATTGAGGACAATGTCCAAAATAAAGTGGGGGATGGGAATTTATATTCCAAAATGCATAAAAATTGAAAATTTTTGAAAAATCCCAAAAATATGTTCTTTAATTTCATAAAAACAAAACCCATAAAAATTTTAAAATTTCAAAATCCAAAAACATGTCCATTCCTTTTTAGTATAGAATTGTATATATTGTATATACTTCTTTGTTGTTTGTCCGTTTTCACATTGATCGACTACGCCACATCCGAGACATGAGGATTATGAAGACCGCATGGTATGATCTTTCTAGTCTCCTTTTTCCTCTTTATGTTGATGACTATGTGCCTTTATTTTGATTGATGCGGTATAAACAATGTGATTATAGGATTGCATTTAGATTATTTGGCATACTAGTTGGTAGAAGTATATGCATTAGGTTGTATAAATGATAGTTGCATCATGGCATATAGTTGCATTTAGGAAAAGATTTTGTGAAAACAACTATTTGGGAAGCTTGATAAGTGTATATAAGGCCCTTGTAGATACTTCTTCTTCTTAAGACTTTGCTTGTTAGAATGCTTGTAAAACACCCTAGGATGTGTCATGCTAGTATCCTTTGACCCATGGATTAAGGCCTAGTCAAAAGTACCTTGTGGTGCGATAACTCCTTGGCTACCGTTTATTCCAAGGTGACCCTTGAAACCATACAACCATCATCCATGTTCTACCACATTTTGTTATCAAAGGGAATGGGCACAAAAATTGTTCAAAATTTGAGTTCAAGAAATGAAAAGAAAAGAAAAAGTTTGCAATTGCATCAAAAGAAAAGAGGAGCAAAAATAGACTCCTAATGCTTCAAATATAAGCACCCTTACTACAAATGGGGTAGCTTTGAAAATGTTCAAAAGAAAATGCAAGAAAAAGTTGAAAAATTGTCAAGTATTGAAATGCCAAACATCAAAAGAAATGGCAAAAAGAAATATTATCAAAATGTCAAATGCCACAATTTGGAGGGAAAAACAACAACAAAATCAAACTCCCAAATGAAACTCAAATACTATTGATCCCTTTTCCATCATATCCACTTTTGTGCATGGTAGAGAGGGGATGACCCTTCTTCTTGTATAGGCAAGAAGGGGAATTCCGCGATCTTCCAGTGTTTCTAACACCATAGGGAGTTTATTCTTGACAAAAGCATTTAACGATTAAGGACAAAGGTACTCTAGCTTGACACAACTTGGAGGTGATTTATTGGTATCCTTCTATACTTAGTAGTTTGATGAAACCATATCTATAATGAAATGTGTACGCTTGAATTGCTTCCCCTTTAGATAATTTCCGCCACTTAGATGAGGAAAGTGGCTATTCTTTTGTAGATGCATCCATTACTTGATTTTGTGTGCTTTAATGCTTGGATGTGTCGCCATTTTGGCAAGACCCACCTTGCCTTGCAAGAAGGCAACTTACCTCATGATTGTCTTGTTGTGAGTTGAAGGGGTGGAGTGAGACCCACTAATTGTCTCACATCGGCTATATTAGTAGGTTAGTTTGAATAAGGGTCCTAGTTTTTGTCACCTCTTTACTCGGGACGAGTAAAGGTTCGGTTTGGGGATATTTGAAGTGAATACTATTTGCGCACATTTAGTCCCCTAAATGAGCCTATTTTGCATACTATTATAACATTCCATAGCCATTTTATCCGTCAAATACTTTCTATTTTGCTTTACTAATGCATTTCGTATGTTTTGTAGGAAGGAAGATAATTAGGTGGAAATTCCCGTCTCTCGTGCATATTTGGAAGCTTTTTGATGATATTGGTTAGACTAATATGAAGAGAAAGGCAAGAATGATGCCAAAGATGTAGGAATAAAGAGTATATAGAAGGATCATAGGCTTAAGAGCAAGGATGACGAGAAGGAAGTCATTGCATGAAGAAATTGCTCGGAACCAAACCAAGGGTTGCTACTTTAGCTCTGAAAGTATGCTAGATAAAACGGCGTCGAAAAATCAAATGATCTAGGCTTTTGAATCACTCCAATAGGAGTCCGGATGATAAAATGACGTCCGTTTTACAATCCGAGCTCAAACAGAGAAGCTGTCCGCCAATCCGCTCGTCCCGAGACTCAAGACGCTCGTCCCCTGAGACAAGACGCTCGTCCCCCCCCCCCCTCCCCAGGATGCTCGACTTGAAGCCTTGTGATCCGAGCATCCCGTGCTCACGACGCTCGTCTTGAGGTCTTGTGATCCGAGCGTCCCGAGACCAATCCGCTCGGATTCCTCTCCAGTACCAACCGTCCCTCGACCTAGACGCTCAAGATGAGCATATTTTCTGGAGACCACAAAAAAGGAGACTAGCATCTCCCTTCGAAGAGCATTTCCTCAACTCAACAATTAGCATTGTTATTTACTAATCTACCCTTGCTTAACCTAATGATGCACTACTATATATACTCCATTTGTAATAATGAAACCATCAAGCTTTCTTAGATTAAATCAACTTTCCTTAGATTAGATTAGGAGTAGATTAGAATAGATTATCCATTAATCTTTCCACAAAATTACACATTAATCTTTCCTTAATTATTGTTCAAGTGTATTATTGAGTAATTCAAGTTTATTATTGTGTAATTAGAAGATCATTTGGGTTTATTGGGAGATTGACAACCTTCCATCAATCATCAAGTACTTCTATTATTCTTTGCATTATTATTTTGGAATCTCCATAGGTATAATTCTCTTAATCCTTATTTTAATTATTGTTAATCTTTCTTACTTGTTCATCATGTTTTGCCTTGTTAATATGATTGACAACCTTGTTAGCATGTTAAACTTGATAATGAGTGAGTAGTCTCTTAGCTAGGGTTAATGAGGAATTAGGGGAAACCAACATGGGGATTGATTCATGCTTAATCTAATATGATTTCATAATTAATTTGCTTGCTTGTTGTGATCTCAACTTATGCACATGTTATGTTTGATGAAATGCGAGCATATGAATCCTTGCATTTTTTACCCATCACTTATCTTTTCAATGAGACTTGTAAGACATAAACCAACTCGAGTCTCATTAGACCATGCATATAGTTGGATAGGGAGGATTAAGTCGACTTGTAGGTGTTGTACAATCTAATCGATTCGGCTCCGGGACCCAAACCTTCTTAGGGATTGTAAGATATACACTAACTCGAACCCATCACAACAATAAGTGCTTGAATCTAGTAGAGAACATGTTTGTATGATCAACTCCCATGAATCCCCTATGAACCCATGATATCCTAGCACTTTTAATCATTTGTTTACATCCTTCCTTTTATTGCTTGTTTTACCTTATTGCTTGCATTAGTCTAGACACAACTACAAGCCCAAACAAATTGTGACACTAGCATAAATTGAGATAGATAGACATAGAAACCAAAACACACCGTCTCATGGATCGACCTCGACTTACCACTAACTAGTTGTTTGTTGAGAATATAAATGTGT
Source organism: Silene latifolia (assembly GCF_048544455.1). NCBI lineage: Eukaryota > Viridiplantae > Streptophyta > Magnoliopsida > Caryophyllales > Caryophyllaceae > Silene > Silene latifolia. The sequence continues at coordinate 122,370,795 of NC_133528.1, read as the reverse complement.
TTGATTGGGAGACCCGACGACATGTCCCATCACCCGTCTCCCGCGTGACACTAAACCAACCTGTTCTCAGCCTACTTTCCATATGATTGAAAATATCATATGGATCGACACATGCCACCCCAGAAATAGGTGAGAATTTACACACAACCCAAATACGTCAGTTTCAATAAGTAAACATAAAACACGATGCAATATGTAAGTATACAATATGCCAATGAAATGCATAAACCATTACTATACAACACCACACCGGTACCGGGACATACCCAGCCGCACCCACAATCACATCGGTGCCAGGGAAACACCCACGACAGTACACGTCACAAATAAGTACTTGGGACACGCCCGTGGTACCGAGTTTGGAAGCCAATCGGATCCCCTACGAGACGTCGTGCCATAACCACATGGGTCCCTCCGAACTCAAGTCATTAATGGGCACATCCCTCTTGGTATGGGAAGCTCCAATAGACGACTCAAGCGTAAGACGATCTCCCAACCGCCTTATGTCTCCTCAATCAACCAAGTATCACCACCATAATTCTATCAATAATCACATATATCACAATATGCATCACAATGAATATAAATTGTAACTCTTTCACATTAACATGATTCACCAATATGACCCGAATACATGTACTCATAACCATACCGACTCTTCAAGTCGCCTGACCTCAATATCAGCCAAGATGCAACCTCCACATATTATGAGTCTAAAAATGAATGCTAACTATCATGTTATCGTGCAACTACAATGTTCATATGAGACCAACACCACTACTCAATACCATGTCACAAAGAATACCCAACAACATTATGAAGCCAACACTCATAATCCTCAAAATCATATTATAATGCAACAACGATACAATAATGACACATGCAACCATATATGCTTATTTAAACTGAGTAGGATTAACCTACCTTTTAGCATATTCTATAAGCCACTCAAAACCACCAAGTATCCATCTCATAAAACCGTCTCATCCTACATAAATTACATAATAACTATCACAAAACATTCTACAACAACTAATAATACTAATTAACCCCCTTAATTACCTCCACTTAATTAGTCAGAATCCTAATTAATTATAAGATAACCTACTAGAGAAATTAAGATTTACTGAATAAGAATAAGGGAGAAAGGTTAAGGATAAACTTACAAATGCTAACAAATGAGCAAGAACAAAAAATTGAAGATAAATCTTCAAATGTGAGAGGTAGATCTTTGTGGATAGTGTTTGTGATGTTTAGAGATATTTCTAGAGAGTAGAAGGGATAAGGTGGGAGTGTTTTTCGGGGAGGAAATTTGAAAAATAAGGATTAGAAAGTAATAGGCCACCTACCACAATCCTATGCAAAAAGCTGGACAGTGACATGGCACTCGGTCGAGTGAACCGCCACTCGGTCGAGTGACTCAACATCAGAATGTTTCATAACATTACATGTCTAACTCGGTCTTTCACTCGGTCGAGTAAGCTCTACTCGGTCGAGTACTCAGTTTACTCGACCGAGTATAGGTCTTATAAACTATGGGGTATTATAGTTCAGATGTCCATTTTTGTTTGAATGATGTTATTATGCTCTAGACTAACATCAACCAAATTAATATTATCTCTGCATTATTCTCTTGTTGACATTAAGTCAGACGTATTCAACAATACCACATATTTATCCTGAATAGTAAGAAAAACATAGGCAATTAATAATTGTATCAGAAGGCATTAGCGCCAAGAGGCTTCTACCTTCTCGATAAGTTTTGAGACTTTCCTAAGGATTGAGTTATTGACCATCAAGTGTGAACCTCCGCGGTTATAGAATAAAATAAACACCGCCACTGCAGTGGAAAATGCAAGATTTTAACAAATTTAATAATAAAACAGCGAAGTCACTAAATTATAAAACCAAAATATAAAATTGGAAAAGTTTTATACAAAATAAAATTTAAATGAATACAAGGAATCTTGAACCCTCAAAACTCACAATTACAAATGCAATAATCAAATCTAAACTACAACTTGAAGGATCAATCATTGTATGTACAACTCACACTAGCTCACCCATCGAACCCATGTATGCATTGACCTCAACTTGTTCATTCATTAAAAAAATGAATGGCATAGTCAATAGGAAGTAAAGCGAAGTTCTCCCAACCATATTACATCATAACTAAGCAATAAAGTAAGAAGCAAGTAAATAACTTACCACATGAATCACGTGAGAACCATAAATAAAGAATAAACGATAGAAGACATGAATAAGTCATTACATGCCACGAAGCTAAATCATATTTAATAACACAACTTTAATCTAATATACTCATCATGGGACATATATAACAATATGATAACAACACAATACATATACCAACATATATAAGTCATATGAGTACCAAGAGAAAGAAGAGTACATTTAACATCAATATTAAACAAAGGTCAACTCCCGCCAATCATATTGATTCTAAGAGGCTTGCATCTCACTCTGTAGTGATCAATAAGACCAAACGACATCAAAGTAAGCAAGATAGAAGAAAATTAAAATAAATGCGAAATCCTTGGAATAATGTTTTCTAATGCAACACGGTTACGTTTCGAGTATAAACTTTGCATGAGGCTCGAGGGTAACTCACATTACATACACACAAACCAAGACACAAAACTCATGGTAAATGACATGTACAAGGCAGACGGAACTAGACAAGCCTCAAACCTTTTGGTAGGGCTACGATTATTTTACACCCCTAAGTTAAACCCTGGATCCAGACTCTCGGGATGTACTTTTCTTATTTGACAAGCGATACCTAATTAGCATTCGAGACTCGAAACAAGGCACACAGACCGTAACCAAAGGTCGACTAACCCGTTACCGTAAACATGGCACACATTCCATAATCAAAGGCCCTAAGAAGGGCGACAAAACCAAGTTAAGCTAGTGATCAATGCACTGTAATACCCCTTAAATTATAGCTATGTACTCGGCCGAGTACGGCAGACTACTCGACTGAGTGGCACTCACTCGACCGAGCTTCTCCTGAGCTTATCCCCAGATTTTGGTTGTGTGTCACTCGTCCGAGTGGCTGTGCACTTGACCGAGTGCCTTCGAGCACTCGACCAAGTGTACGGGCCCAAACTTAGTTTTCGCATGTTGGGCTCTGTGTGTTGGGCCTTGCTATATATACTTTCTTTTCAGCTTTCTTCTTCATTTTTACAAAGTGCACAGCCACTTGGCCGAGTGCCTTCGAGCACTCGACCGAGTGTACGGGCCCAGACCTAGTTTTCGCGTGTTGGGCTCCGTGTGTTGGGCCTTGCTATATATACTTACTTTTTAGGTTTCTTCTTCATTTTTACAAACCCTAAACACTTTCTAACTCTCTTAAACTCTCGAAACATTTCCTATCACCCTTTATGAACATTTAACTTGGGATTTGAGGATATAGCATCATACTTCACCTTTCCTTTGCCATTTTCAAATTGCGAGTCTTTAATTATTTTTTTAATCCTTTTATTTGTTATCTAAACCTTAGAATTGGGGGAACACTACAACAAATTGTCACTTGCGCCACGAATTATGCCACGAGAATTTATAATTTGTGGCTAAATTCTGCTTAGCCACAGGAAAAACTTATTTATTATTTTGGAAAAAAATTTATGCCACGGGATAACTTTTCCCGTGGCAAAAAATCACTCGCGCCACGAATTAGGCTACACCCATGGCAAATAATCATTTTAGCCACGAGCTATGTCACACCCCTGACGAAGTTTTACTTAGCCACGAAATGTCCCATGGCAAAAACAATTTTTAGCCACGAACAAACAAACACCTGTGGCGAGTATCTTTTCCGACTTAAATTAAGATATTTTCATTTTAAGACAAACCTAAAAATTGCTTGATTATACAAAAAATACAAAATTTGAATGAAATTTAATCAAATAAAAATAATATAAAAATACATTTCAATATAAAATTTTGGAAACACTTTGATTAATTTAATTAGTATTTTTTATTGTTTTATTTACATTAATAAAATTTTGTAAAATTTTATAAACTTATATGTAAGCAAAGAAAAGTTTATCGTCTAAATTTTTTGATTTTTTTTTTACAAATCAAAATTATGTTTTGTAGGTGTTTATAAACATTGATAATTTAAAAAATTTGTTTTAATATATAATTTTGTTTAATAAAGTCGTGAATTTCTTTTACTTTTTAAATTAAAACTTTATAATCTTGAATAACAATCTTAAATGATCGTATCACATTTAAAGACATAGCATATTAAATTATATAAATAATTTATTTACCATATATCTTAGAGAAATCTAAAATTAATATATTGTCAAACCGTTTCATCCAAAATTAGATTTACAGCTTTATTTGTAAGATATTTATAGAAAAATTTGAGTTTGATATAGAATTTAACTTGTTGAGAAAAAAAAATTGGGAAATTTTTTTAGGAGTGAAAAAGAAACACAAATTAGATTAAAACATTGATTAAATAAAATAAGTGCGCTTAAAAATGGAAGTAAAAAAATGATCTCCCACAAATCAATTAAAAAAAATATATTGGAAAAATTATCAATATAAAAATTCAATATGGTGAATTTTTTTCATTTAAAATGAGCGCATAGCAGAGAAAATATAGAAATTATAATAATTTGAAGTCACAAGTGCAAATAATGTGAAATGTTTGAGAAAAGAAACGATAAATTATACAGTAACAAAGAGAAATCAGCTTAGGAAAATAAGCGATTCTGTTTGACGACGGTCTTTTTTGTGTTTTTTGGGTAAAAAGTGACTACTTTTTTGTTAATAGTGACCACTTTGGGGAGGAAAAAGACCATTAGTTATAAAAAGATGTCATTATTTTACAAAAAAATGGTCACATTTTTCATATCGCAAGTACGACGGTCATATTAAAGAATTTGCATAGAAAAATATACGAAAAAATGAGTACACGAGAAATAAAAATAAGAATGTTGATAAACTAAAGAAATAAAAAAAAATGTTAGGAAAACAAGATTAAGTTTACTTTTTGGAGAAAACGGTTTTGCTGACTTCAACAACAAAAAAATGACGTCAAAATTATAGTCGGGAGGTTAACATCAAAAATTTGATTGTTTTGGCCAAAATAATGTTCTTCTCGCAAAAATTTGTAAATCATGTAACATTTTTTTAATTAAATAGTATTAAAGGTAAATTTTGAAAGAAAAAATAAACGTAAAAGGATTCAAAGCGCTAATTATATCAACAAAGTTAACTTTCAATTTCGGTAGCACATCAAAAGAACTCTATGGTTAAGCGTGCTCAGGTGAGAGTAGTGTTGGGATGGGTGACCTTCTGGGAAGCCTCTCCGATGCAAATGAATGCATGATTGGTGAAAACATGTTAACGTTCAAATGAATCAAGTTAACTAGCAAAACAAGTACCTAGATTGTCACGGTTCCATATATGATAAAATATTCATTGTGGAAAAAAAAATTATTTTACGTTTTGTTTATTTAATTTTCATATATATTGTTTGCCACGGGAATTATTTTTGGCCACGGGAAATTTTTTTGGCCATGGGAGTTATTAGCCACGAGAGACTCCGTGGCCAAAAATTCAATAATAGTCACGTTCTTGTTTTTCCCGTGGCTATCTCTTCGCCACGGCCACTTGCGTCACGGTAGGTATTCCCGTGGCAAAATGATTTAGCCACGGAAATTTAGCACTTGTGCCACGAATTAAGCCGTGGCCCAAGTGCTCATTTGTAGTAGTGGAAATTAGGGGTTTTGTTATTTGCGTAAATTTATTGGGGGGTTTTTGGGTAGTTAGAAGGTTGTAATAAGTAATTAGATGTATTATAATGTTGTAGGACATGATTGTGATAGGAATTACTTGGCTAACTATAGGAGTAGTACTTCTAGCAATTTGGTTGCCTTTATGGAGTTTGTTAAAAGGTAGGATTTTCTTACTCGGTTTTAATAATATGAATGCTTACATATGTCACTATTGTTGTGGTTAGTACCACATGATTGTTGTGATTGCATATTAACATGTTGTTGGGTAATTGTGCAAAGGTTTGTTGAAATTGTGGGGTTTGCATTATAAAATGTAGAAGGGAAATTGTTGATGGTCTCATATTGTTGATAGATTTAAATTATAACATGATAATGGGTGATTATTGTTAGTTTTACGTTGTTGGTGGAAGTGCATTATAACATGAGAATGAGTGAGTGTTGGTACATGTGTTCTTGTATGTTGAGATTCATATTCTATGAGGAGGTTGCATATTTGGCATATTGTGTTGCATATTGTGATATATGTGATGATGGGTGGATGATGGTGGATGGTTGGCGGAGTTATTGTGTGTTGAGTTGTTGTTGAGGAGACGTAAGGCGGTTCGGGTGACCGTCTTGCGCTCGGGTCGCTCCTTGGAGTTTTCCACTCCAAGGAGGACGTGCACGTTTATGACTTTATGAGGGACTCGTATGATGTCACGATGTCTGGCAGGGGTCCGGTTAGCTCCCGGGCTTGGTACCATGGGCGAGTCTCGAGTACCTGTTTTACGGGCTGCGATCCAGGTGTTTGGTGATGGTGTTGCGATGCCGTCACCAAGTTATATATGTGTGTGTGTGTGTGTGTGTGTGTGTGTGTGTGTGTGTGTGTGTGTGTGTGTGTGTGTGTGTGTGTGTGTGTGTGTGTGTGTGTGTGCCTATGGAGTTGCGGTGGATGAAGGCTTGTGACTCATGTGTTACATTATTGTATTGCATATTCATAATCACATGTCATCTAGTGAGCATTTGTATTATTGTAACTGACGCGTGTTGATTGTATATAAATTGTTGCCTTCTTTAATTGGGTGGCATGTGATGACCCATATGATATTTTCGGTCATATGGGGAGCAGTTTGAGTACAGGTTTGGACTTGGTATCGAGCAGGACACGAGCCGAGCCTTGGACTTTGGAGTCAAGTCGAGTATTCATGAGATAGTAGATGTTGATTTTATTTGAAGATAGTAGTAGTTAAGACATTTTGTATTGTATAATTCATTTATGTAATTCACTAAACATGTATTTTAATAAAATGTTACTTAATTAGAATTTCGATTCACTGCATCGGGAAACCGAGATGGTGACATTACCGATTACCTTGGCCGGGTAAGAGGGGATGTTAAAAAGTATTATCAGAGCGACGATTTTGGAAACTGAACCAATGAACCAAAATGAACTTGGGAGTGTCTAATAAAATGAACCCGGTATAAGTACAATAGAAGGTTGGCTTTGGACGAGTAAGTGTCCTCATTCCAAAATCTCTCTTGAATTTGAACATGCTTTCATATATCATGATTAAATGTGTTTTTACATGATGAATGCAATGTATAGGGGATATCATTGTGGTGAATAATTGTGATGATTATGCATGATAGATAAACTCATGTGGATAACAAGGGATGAGTTTCCATGGATAATGATGCGGTAGCCAAGCTTGAAATAGAGTAAGGGTACTATGAGTATGGTGGATACGTTTACAAGTTTTGTGTCGTAGTCATGTGATTGCTTTGTAATTATGTGATTAGAAGCATGCAGAATAGGTGATAAGTGCATATTTTATATACTTTCATCCCCTATATTAGCTCCATTTTATTTGTTATTTAGCACTTATCATAGTGTTATGAGTTAATATTTGTTGTTCTAGTGTATTTGCTTGTCTTAACACGTTTTTGTAGGAATCTAAGCACTTAGAGGCTTTTTCCTATCATTTTGTACACCAAGTCCACTAAGCTAAACAAGATCTAATATTGGACTAGCACGGAAGTATTTGAATGGGTGTTTGCATGAAGATTTGATGGATTGAAGTGAGAATTAGAATTGAAGCCTAATGCAAAATCAAGCCCAAAATGAAGGGCCATATTAGGGTGCAAGCATTGGATACCAAGAAGCTTAGGATGCTAAGAATTTAGAGAATTACCGGATGATTAAGGAGCATTAAAGCACGAGAATTGGGATTCCTTAAGCAATTAATCAAGAATTTAAGGAGAAAACCCGGAAATCACACGACCCCGATCGGGGCTCCCAACCCCGATCGGGGATGCATGCTCCCAGGATTCTTACGTTTCTTCTCCCTCTCCTATAAATAGGAGAGGCATTACAAGGCTTAGGGCACTTCATTTTTATGTCTCATTTCCTTACATAGTCTTAAGCATTATAATCTCTCTCAATAGTTTTCATCTTTAGTTTACAACATTGTTAAGCTTGTAGTTCTTCAAACTTTTAGTTCTTAATTCATTTTCAAAAATTTGGTTAATCGTTCTTCCATACAAGTTTTATACTATTAAGGTATTTCTAGTTTATACTTTTACATTTCTATTTAGTTTATACATAGCTTATAATTAGATACTTTATTCATATTTCATTAGCATAATTTTCCTCTACATGTTATATCACCTAGTTTATATAAATCATACAATTATGTTTAGCATTTCTTACAATATAGTTTATAATTTACACCTTAATATGAGTAGTTAAATATCCTAGTCTAAGGGTTAGGGGAGCCATGCAAAATCAAATATATAATATGTTAAAATAGGTTGATAAATAATATTGTTCAATTGTTTCTATCACATGTTTGCACCATAATGTTTAATCTTTGTTTAAGGCCTTATTCATAGATTAAGTGTGTTCATTCGTTCTAAAATCCGAGAGGCATGGAACCGAATTAGACAAAGCATGTGTAGTAGGACGATCTAGTCATGGACGAGAGTTTCTCTAGTACCCGGTTTATGGTTGATACTAATGCCGCAAGGTGGGTATCTCTAAGCCTAAATAATTGACAATGTTTTTAGTACCGAATTTATCATGATCATATGTTTAGTTTTACATGTGTGACTCGAACCCCTTAGACTCCCTATTAATTATATAATTCACACCATAGTTTTTATTAGTCATCAAACAAACAAACCAAACCAAAAACGAAATCGACCTTGATAAGAATCTTTCCATAGCATTTCACAACGTAATTCCCGTTTCCTTGTGTTCGACCCCTATTGCTACATTAACTTGTTGTTTAGGGTAATTATCTTTGCATAGGTACACGACAAGCCTACCAAATTTTTGCACCGTTGCTGGGGATTCGGTTTTATTGCGTTTTGAATTGTCGATTTTTATCTTGTTTTCTTTTGTCTTGAGGAACACTTGTTGCTTGAGACCGTTACTTATCATTTCTCTAGAAATTGTTGTCTTATGCCCAGGTCCTCTCGTAAGGAAGAATTGCTTTCACTGAATTCCGATCCCGAGAGAACATTTAGGAGAAGACGACGTGTTTGGAAGGAAGTGAAAGAGGCCTCTTCTCCCGTACAAGCTGAAAGTGCTAGAAAGTCTTACTTAGACGATCTAGAAGCCCTTGAAGAGGAGGAGGTTTGAAGTTCATCATATCCACCACCACCACCATTTACTACCAAAAAGATGGTGAAACTTTCCGATCACTCAAAGCCCATCGTGGCCATACTTCCGGCCGGTATCACAACCACTCAAATGACCGCGCCGGACTTAGAGATCAAACCGGCTTTCATTAGCCTTGTGGAGAGGAAGCAATTTGGGGGAAGTCCTTTGGAGGATCCCAATTTGCATGTGCAAAATTTTTGTGACTATTGCTCCATGATCCGTCAAACGGGTGTCACTCAAGCCCAAATAAGGGAAATACTTTTCCCTTTCTCTTTGAAGGACAAGGCCAAACTTTGGATCAATAGCCTTGACCGCACCGCCATGGGAATCACCAATTGGAAGACTTTGGCTTTTGCTTTCTATCAAAAGTTTTTTCCACCGGAGAAAACTCAAACTTTGAGGAGCCAAATCATCGGATTCCATCAACAAGCACTTGAGAGCTTATATGAAGCTTGGGAGAGGTACAAAGAGCTTCAAAGACAATGCCCACATCATGGGCTAGATGATTGGTTTCTAGCAATAACATTCTACAATGGATGTTGTGCCGAGTCCCGAAGGATTCTTGATTCCGCCAACAACGGGCGGTTTGATCAAATTGACACCGATATTGCTCATACCACGATCGAATCTATGGCGGTCCATGATGCCCAATATGTCAATTCCCGAAGTGTGCCACTCAAAGGTAAAGAAGAATCCTCCGACAACTCCGTCTTGCTAGCTCAAATTGCCTTACTCCAACAACAATTGGCGGAAAGAGATGCTAAAGATTCCATTCAACAACTCAATGTCGTGTCTTCAACAAGTCAAATCGTTGTTTGTTATGGTTGTGGAGGTGCGGGTCATTATGCCGCTCATTTCCGAGCTCCTATTGAAGAGGTAAATGCTTTTCAAGCGTTTAGACAAAGTTCATATCCACTGTGTACATTTTCCAACACTTATAACCCAAATACAAAATTCCATCCGAACTTGTCTTACACTAGCAACAATGTGCTTAACCCTCAACCCCCACCACAACAAAATGCCTATGTCCCTCACCAACAAAAGTATATCCCTCCACCGGGTTATCAAAATCAACAAAGGCCCCCACAAAACAATTACCAACAAAATCCACTACAAAATGGCCAACAAAACAATCATGGAGGAGGTAAGCTTGAGGGCTTGATAGTACAAATGTAAAGGGAATTATCGGCTCAAATTCAAAATAATGATCAAGCTCATAGTACCGCGGTCAAGATGTTGGAACAACAAGTGGCTCAATTAGCCGCTTCTAACTCTCAAAGGAAGAACGGTCAACTACCTCCCCAAGGTGAGCAACCACACGAGACCGTCAATTATATCTCCTTGAGAAGTGGTACAAGCTATGATGGGCCATCCATGACTTTGGATGATGAGGTGGTTGTTAAAAAGGCCAAGATTGGGGGAAATGATAAAAAGAAGGCTAGTGAAGAGCCTCTTGTTAAGGATCGTGTGCCATTTCCTCATCGATTGTTGATGCTAAAGAGGAAGAGCAAGCTTGATGCCAAGAATGTTGAGTCCCCTATACCCAAAGGAAGTGACAAGGTGTTTGTTGAAGAAGTCTCTCCTAATGCTAAGGAGAGTGATGCTGTTTCAAAGAAGGTGAGTGTTCCCAATGAGAAAGAGAAAGTGAAAGATGTGGAGGATGCTCCTCTCAAGGAAGTTGTTCAAGTACCATTTCCCCATCGCTTAGCAAAGCACAAGGAAGAAGGTAAGTTCGGTAAGTTCATGGAAATGTGTAAGAATTGACAAGTCACCATCCCGTTTATGGAATTGCTTACCCAAGTCCCTTCTTATTCAAAGTTTATGAAGGAGATTCTCTCAAATAAGCGATGCTTCAATGAGGTTGAGACCATTGCTTTCATCGAAGAGTGTAGTGCACTCTTAGAAAATAAGTCTCCCCCGAAACTTAAGGACCCCAGTAGCTATTCTATTCCTTGCACTATAGGCACATATACCGTTGATAAGGCCCTTTGCGACCTAGGTGCTAGTGTGAGTGTCATACCCTACTCCCTTTGTGAAAAACTTAACATGGGTGCTTTAAAATGCACGAGTATCACATTGCAAATGGCGGACCGTTCTTTAAAGCGACCCTTATGTGTCTTAGAAGATGTACCCGTCAAAGTTGGCAAGTTTTCATACCCGTTGACTTCCTCATACTTGATATGGCCGAGGACTCGCAAACCCCAATTATATTGGGTAGGCCATTTTTACGCACCGCGGGTGCGCTAATTGATGTGAAAAACAGGAGGTTGACGTTGGAAATGGGTGATAACTGGGTTTCCTTTAGCAAAAACAACACCATTAGAAGCCCAATGTTACAAGAGTCTTGTTATTTATTTAGCACTGTGGACTCTTCTCTTGCCTCTACTACACTTGGCTCCTTACTAATAGATTCGTTGGAGGACGGTATTGGTGTTGGTTGTTTTGTAGGTGACGATGCTAAGGGCACTAATGCTAAGAGTGCCAAAAAGAAAGGGAAATTTTATTTGAAAAATTTCAAATGGTTGCGGAATGCAAAAGGAGCTATGAAATGGAGCTTGGTTGGTGGCAAGCTCAATGACGAAACTTGAATCAAATAGCTTCTTACGTCGTGTGGGACGTTAAACCAGTGCTTCTTGGGAGGCAACCCAAGCTTTTTATTTGTTTTTATTTTTCTGCAATTTATTATTTTTCATAAAATACTCGACTTGACGATGTTACTTTTTGTGATTTATAGGTGAAAATGAAGAAAGGAGAATCTGACACGCTTCCCCATGCAAGATCCCCGTTAGGGGACATGGTTTTTAAGAAACGAGAAGGAAATTAAATCAACGCGGAAAAGAGTCAAACCCCGAAGGAGTAGTCAACCCCGATCGGGGTTGCCAGCCATGATCAGGGATGTGGGATTGTGTTTTCTTGGCTGCTGTTTTACACGGGTAAGAGAAAATAAAGAGATTCATTTTATCCTTCTTCTACAACCCTACGGTACTTTCCTCCTCTCTTCTCTCTCTTTTCTTCGTTACTCTTCACTCAAAATCACAACCAAACATCGTTCCCCCGAATTCATGCTAGCTTGGGGGAGGCTAGTAAGTCTAGTCAGTTTTTAATTGCCTTGCATTTTAGTTTAGGTCTTGCAACCCATTAAACATAACCTCTAGTCCTTCTTGTTTTGTGCTTTGAGCCATTTTTATGGTTTGATTGGGTAATTTGAATTGTTGGCACATTGAGGACAATATGATGTTTAGCTTGGAGGGAGATTGCATTTGCATATAGTGTAGTTTGCATGTAGTGTAGAAAATTTGAAAATTTTTGAGAGAAATATTTGCTTTGTGCTTGCTTGTAGCCTATTTTCCTCTTTGCTTATCCTAATAATGGCTTATTGCGAATGATTTGTTCTTTCATGATGGGATATTAGCTACATGGGGATGTCTTGACATAGTAGGTGGGAGATGGAGAATGAACCGAATATGCTTGATCTTGACTTGTGGCAAGCTACAAAATGGTAAGGTAGAGCCTCCTTTTGACCGATGCATCCATATCCGGTCTCTCTTAGGTGAGTGTAGGTGTCTCCTTATAATGTGTGTTCATAAAAACGCACAAGTATGGTTCTCATGTCATCTCTTGGTAAGCATGCATTTATTTGTTATAGCATTTTGGAGCCATTCACATGATATATTAGCCTTTTTGACCCCTTCACAAAATTTATCCCTAGCTACATCATTGAAATTGCCTACCCTTGTTGAGCTAGTAGCTTAGTTGGATAATGTTTGGGTGCTCATTGGGATATGGTCTATTGTTGGAAGTCATGTGAGCTTGGTCTTAATGCTCAAGAAAGAAAAAAAATGAAAAATTGTAGATTTGAAATGAGAAAAAAATGGGAATGAAGAAAAAATGAAAAAATGAAGAAAGAAAAAGAAAATAAAAAGCATGAAAAAAGAAGAAGTATGCATTGAATTGAAAAAAAAAAAAAAAAAAAGAACAAGAAAAGATGTGAGAAATTCTTAAGCATTATTCATATTATTTTGGAGAATTTTCTTATGGTTTGAATTGGAAAATTGGGTTAGAATTGGGATTGAGCACCTTTACATTTTGGTAGTTGCTAGCTTGACTTAGCTCCACATTACCATAATTCTTTTATTCCCCTTTCTTACCCATGTTTATTTGCTTTCTTCCTACCCATTTGGCTTCTTTATCATGCTTACTTTTGATTGTTTTGGCTTACTAGATTTGACATGTTTACCATATTAGATTGCGGGCACATTATTATAAGTTGAGGATAGTTGAGTGTTCAATCACAAAATTTTCCTTTCACATACAAAAGAGTTGAGTGCCTCATGAGAGTCCTTAAGTCAAAAGATCATGCAAGAGCTTAAAGGTTCATTTCAAGTTTTCCATGCTACGCCGTCATGAAAATCTCATCCATGTTTTACTTTGTCCCTTTCCCATGTTGATTCGGGTTTTTAAATCATTGTGCATAGCTTGTTTGGATATTGCAATTGTTGGGATATGGTTTCTTGCTTGAGGACAAACAAGAGTTTAGCTTGGGGGAGTTTGATAAGTACATATTTTATATACTTCCATCCCCTATATTAGCTCCATTTTATTTGTTATTTAGCACTTATCATAGTGTTATGAGCTAATATTTGTTGTTCTAGTGTATTTGCTTGTCTTAACACGTTTTTGTAGGAATCTAAGCACTTAGAGGCTTTTTCCTATCATTTTGTACACCAAGTCCACTAAGCTAAACAAGATCTAAAATTGGACTACCACGGAAGTATTTGAATGGGTGTTTGCATGAAGATTTGATGGATTGATGTGAGAATTACAATTGAAGCCTAATGCGAAATCAAGCCCAAAATGAAGGTCCATATTAGGGTGCAAGCATTGGATACCAAGAAGCTTAGGATGCTAAGACTTTAGAGAATTGTCGGATGATTAAGGAGCATTAAAGCACGAGCATTGGGATTCCTTAAGCAATTAATCAAGAATTTAAGGAGAAAACCCGGAAATCACACGACCCCGATCGGGGCTCCCAACCCCGATCGGGGCTGCATGCTCCCAGAATTCTTACGTTTCTTCTCCCTCTCCTATAAATAGGAGAGGCATTCCAAGGCTTAGGGCACCTCATTTTTACGTCTCATTTCCTTACATAGCCTTAAGCATTATAATCTCTCTCAATAGTTTTCATCTTTAGTTTACAACATTGTTAAGCTTGTAGTTCTTCAAACTTGTAGTTCTTAATTCATTTTCAAGTATTTGGTTAATTGTTCTTCCATACAAGTTCTCTACTATTAAGGTATTTCTAGTTTATATTTTTACATTTCTATTTAGTTTACACATAGCTTATAATTAGATACTTTATTCATTAGCATAATTTTCCTCTACATGTTATATCACCTAGTTTATATAAATCATACAATTATGTTTAGCATTTCTTACAATATAGTTTACAATTTACACCTTAATATGAGTAGCTAAATCTCCTAGTCTAAGGGTTAGGGGAGCCATGCAAAATCAAATATACAATATGGAGGTGTACATAGGCTGGCTCTGACCACCGTTCGATGCACAAGGGCATTTAAACCACGTCCTCTGGCATATTAATCAAGGATGCTAGTTTTGCAAGAGCGTACGCAAATTGATTTTCTTCTCGAGGCAGGTGTAAATAGGTAACCTGATCGAGGAATTGGGCAACCTGATCTATCCTAGCCTGATAGGGTGCTAGATTTTCACTTCGGATTTTCCAGGATCCAGAGATTTGGTTAATGATTAAGGATGAGTCCCCGTGAACTCGAAGGTTCTTGATGCCTAAGCTCACTGCTGCTTGTAGACCAATGAGACAAGCTTCATATTCTGCTGCATTATTTGTCACCTCGAAGTCGAGTTTGACAGAAAGTGGTGTATGCTCGCCTTCAGGACAAATGAGCAACACTCATATCCCGAATCCTCTCAAATTGGATGCCCCATCGAAGTAAAGATCCCAAGAATCCGTATTGGTCTGTAGAATATCCTCATCTGGAAAGGACCATGTGTCTATTGCTTGCGTATCGTTGATCGGATTGTCTGCGAAGAATTCAGCCACAGCACGCCCCTTTATGACTTTCAAGGGTACGTATTTGAGGTCAAACTCTGAGAGCATTAAGGTCCATCTCGCTAAGCGTCCATTGATAATGGATTTCTCGAAGAGGTATTTGACGGGATCCATTTTAGAATACACCTTGACATAGTAGCTAAGCATATAATGGCGTAGCTTCTTTGTTGCCCACACAAGAGCGAGACATGTTTTCTCGAGAGGTGTATACTTACACTCGTACTCCAAGAACTTATTACTAAGGTAGTAGATATATCTTTCTTCTTTTCCGACAGTCTGCGCGAGCATAGCCCCCATGGCTGATCAGTGACTGTGAGATATAAACCAAGAGGTTGATCTCGTTGGGGAGGCATTAACACGGGTGGCTTAGCCAATATCTCCTTTATCCTGTCAAATGCCTTTTGACAGTCATCGTCCCATATGGTATGGTCCATTTTCTTGAGCTTTTTGAAGATAGGTTCGCATATAATAATGAGTTTCGATATGAATTGACTTATATATTGGACCTTGCCCAAGAATCCTCTGACCTCCTTTTCTGTTTGGGGTTGTGGCATCTCGATTAAGGCTTTGATTTTGGATGGATCAATTTCTATCCCCCTCTGGCTGACAACGTATCCCAGAAGCTTGCCTGATGTCACTCCAAATGCACATTTCTAAGGATTGAGCGTCATGTTGTATTTGCGCAATCTGAGGAAGAACTTGGGAAGGTTATCGATGTGCCCTTCCCTGTCTTTAGACTTGACAATCATATCATCCACGTACACCTCCACTTTTTTATACATCATGTCATGTAGGAAATTAGTTGCAGTGCGTTGGTATGTAGCCCCAACATTGATTAGCCTAAATGGCATAACAGTATAGCAGTATGTGCCCCAATGAGTGATGGAGGCTGTCTTGTGCATATCTTCTACGGCCATTTTGATCTGGTTATACCCGGCATACCCGTCCATGAAGGATAATAACGCGTGATCTGCTGTATTATCTACCAATATGTCGATGTGTGGTAGAGGGAAATCGTCCTTAGGACTCGCTTTGTTCAAGTCTCTGAAATCAACACAAACCCGGATTCACCCATCCTTTTTGGGTACGGGGACTATTATAGCCACCCAGTCTGAATACTCGGAAACTTTGATGAATCCGGCTTTGAATTGCTTTTCGACTTCTTCTTTAATCTTAAGAGCCCATTCTGTCCTCATCCAACGAAGCTTCTGCTTTACGGGCTTGAAACCTGGCTTGATTGGAATGCGATGCTCTGCGATATTCTTGTTGATCCCTGGCATGTCCTTGTAGGACCAAGGAAAGACGTCTTTGAACTCGTGTAGGAGGTTGATGAAATTGGCCCTTTCAATTGGGTCTAGGGTCGTCCCGATCCAAAGTTCTTGGGGTTCAAATTCCGTTCCTACGTTGATAGGTTCGGTGTCTTTTATAACTGGTGCCCCTTCCTCCTCTTCTAGTATTTCTTTGATTATGTAGGGAGGTAATTCAATTGAGTCTAGGTCAGGATCATCCTCATTATCATCGTAAATAAAATTGCATTCAGAATAACACAAGGAGTAAGCAGAATCAGATTTATTCATATTAAAGTTTGAAAATAGCTGAAACAAAGAAGTCATCTGCTCATTAGTCAGTGGCGGTAAAGGGACAGTTGCTGGGACATTCCCCAAGCTACTGTTATTAGGTGATGCTATGCTAGGAGAAACAGAGGGGTGGGGAGTGACGATAGGAGAAGACTCTCTAGCGACTTCTCTAGACTTAGACTCTGACTCCGACTCTGATTCTGACTCTGACTCGAATTCATCATCTTCGGGTTCTTCTTTGAACATCTCTCCTTCTCCGGTTGTCAGCTTGAGGAGCCTTCCTTGACTGTTGGTCCATTTGATCGACTTTCTCCCTCCTTTCTGCTGGTTTGAGTTAGTGTAAGTGATCAATGTTGTAAGGTTGAGATGGTCGTCCCGAAGTATCATGGTAATGATCTCCTCCGTAAGACTTTCGGCACTTTTGATCAAAGGAAGATCCTAGAGGTAGACATCTTCATCGCTATCTGTCCATATTCCATTGATGGTATGGAGTTCTCTCAAGCTTATGATTTCAGCTTCTATGTTGATTATTTGCTCGACCAGATTGTCGGTCACTGCGATCACTTCTTGCATTGTGGATTCTTGAGATAAGATTGGAACCAATGGCCCACCTTCCCTAGATATAGTGCTTGGGTTGTGTTGGGATGCTACTACAGCTTTTAGCTCTGAGACTTGTCTACTTACACTCTTTATCCATGCGTCAAAATCAGCGATAGTAGGGGAGATTATAGAATAACTCTCCTCATTTTCCATTGTATTGACCTCATCTTCGGATGGACAAATGAGGTACGAGGACAAGGTGGATTCCTCATCCGTGATCATCAGAATTACAAGAGGATTCTGAATATTGTTGGGCTTACCTGCAGGAGGTTTGGGCAGGTGCCCATCTTCAATCATATACTGAATGACATGTTTTAGTTTGAAGCATTTCTCTGTATCATGCCCCTTACCTCTATGGTACTTGCAGTATGCATTCTCATCCCAGAATTTAGACTTCTTCTCTGGGTCAGGTGTAGGTCCTATGGGTTGGAGCTTACCTAGTTTCATCAATCTTTTAAGAGCATTGAAGTACGAGTCTCCAACATCGGTGAACTTCCGGATACCGTCGTTTTAGTACCAAAAATAAATACCTAAGTACTACTAACAGAAGTCAACGGTAAGTAGGGTCGATCTCCACAGGGAGGCGGTCACTATCTACTTGTCAATTCAATCTGTCTAGGGTCACAATTTGGGGGTTTGAGTGTTCTTACTAAACTAATGAAGGTAAGGCAAGGGATGCAAAAAGAGAGAAATCAAATAGAGAGAAAAATGCCAGGATGTCAGGTTATCATGATAGATGCACAAGTCAGCTAAAGGTAGGTCAGTCGATCTAATGTGAGAAGGGTAAAGGAAAGGTCCTTCCGGTCCGCTATCCGCCCTAAAATACAACTATCTTAGCTTTCGCCCTAACTAGTGTAGTCTATTGTCATAGCAGGTCTATTCATTCCAATCTTTCGATCTAGGATTGAACTTAACCAGATTAACTAGTTCAATTGCATGCATTCAACCAAACGATTAAAATTAAATTTTTAATGAAACAATTCTCACATTAAATCTCCTAACCAACTATCGCATCATTGTTATACTACCATGACTCCCCTAATCCTAGCATTAGGGAATTAGCTATGCATAAATACAAATAAAGCAAGAACAAGAGATGAAGAAATAATAACCATTGCAAATTAAAGAGAGTAAAGAGAGAATTACAGGTTAAGATCCGGAGTAAAGAGAGGCAAGAAAAAAGTAGCAGCAATTAAGAGAGAAAAAACATTGTTTAAGAGTGTATGAGATAATTATTAACCTAATGGCGACTTCCTTTATATAGGGAAGTAATTATTAGCATAAAATAAACCTAACACGAATTAAGAAACCCGTGTATAATAGCTAAATACTCGATCGAGGACTTTTATATAACTCGATCGAACAAATCCAAGCTAAAACCTCTCGATCGAGTACTTTAGGTACTCGATCAATTTACTCGATCGAACACTATCTAAAATAATCCATTCGATCGAGAACTTAAACTACTCGATCGAATACTATTCTACTCGATAGAGTGGTTTCCAGCGCATAATTCCTGCTTCGCGCACTGAACTTCAAACGGCTACCATTTCTTCGTTATTTGGGAATACTGAGCGTTTCCGGTGGCGTTGAAAGCTAAGAGGACAAGCTTTAATTTCCAATTGGAATCACCTGAAAATCAGTTGTAGAACTCGAGATATGGCTCTTCAAAATAGGCACTAGTAATTTGAAGTTCTTCTTTTGCTCGCCTAGCTATATTACTTCTTTGCGCATCACAATTAGTAGTTTCCAAGCTCCGACTCAACTCATCTCCTAAACGAATGCATAGGGACATGTTTTAAGCTTAATTATGCTCATTTCCAGTTCATACCTGCAAATAATACAAGACAAGCCAAAGTAGCCTATTCGGGGGACATTTGTAGCTAAACACTACACAAAATGCATAGAAATGCGTGCAAATGAAGTACGAAATACCTATATAAAATGCACGTATCAAATCTCCCCAAACCAAACCTTTGCTTATCCCCAAGCAAACTATATGCAAAACTAATGGAACGGAGTAAAGCTTAGAGCTAGCTACAAATCATCCACCTAAACCAATTTAATGCAGCAAACTAACACTTATAGCAAAAGAGTCAAATGCAAACGAGTTGTAAGATGTTTATAACAAAGCTGAACCGTCGACCTTGCAAGACCTTTGATGATGGACTCTCACGGGTCACTCTTCTCTCATGAACATGCATGCAACTAATATGATAGACAATTCTAACTACCATCCATACATTCCAACCAAATAAGATCTGTCACAGCCGAGAGCGTACAAAAGTATGGTTTAGTGAGGCAAAGGGTAAGAAAAAGGCAAAACATTTATGGAATTGTGAGGAAATAGTAAAGCTAGCTACGTAACGAAACCATACAAAACAAATCCGATTCTTACTCCAATAAAATTAAGCACAAGTACCCTTCATTTGGCATACAAACTCACTCAACCAGACAATAACTCCTCAATAGATATAAATAAAGCATAGGAGCGAAACCGTCTCATCAAACAAACTCTTTTTTCATCATTTTTTCATTCTTTTTCTTTCTTCTTTTTTTACGGCTTTTTTCTTTTCTTTTTCTGAGTTATTTTGAATTCTTTTTTCCTTTTAACTTCCTTTTTTCATCCTTCTTCTCCTTCATAAATTACCAACTCCAAATCAAAACAATACAAACCAAACTCGGCACGATAAATTATATACCGCAAAAACATACACTAAACTAGCTTGACAAGGCAGGCTAAATTTTGGATGTAGTTAAGAGTCAAAAGGCAAATTTGGCTAAATGTGGAGTTTAATGGGTAAAATGGAAGAAAAGGGAATGTAAGCAGCTCCCTGCATGTGACACCAACCACTAACCCGAATGTATGCATGCAAAAAGCAATTGAATTTCATATACGTGCAAATTAATGAACATGTTATGCAAGGAGTATACTACTCACAATCCTACATGAAACCGGTCACAAACGACACCAGTTGATAAGGCTCTAAATCTTAGAAATTATAACTAATTTGCCAAAATTTCAGGTCAAGTTTATTCGTTCTGCTAAATTTTAACATAAACTCATAAATATGCAGAAGACAATGGTAAAAGATATTAATTTATGCAAGGATTAAGCAAAATGACAAATTATAGAGCAATTTCGTCATTGAAATATACCGTTCCAACTCAACCTATATGCGAAAATAAACTTGAAAATTTTTGATTTTTCATAGATTTTATAATTTTTATGAGATTTTTGAATTTTATAAAAATAAACAACAATTCATACAGAAATTAAACATGATAACAGAAATGCAATAAAAACATAAATGCAGACACAGATATGGATGCAAAACCTCCCCAAACCAAATCGTATAATGCCCTCATTGTACTTAAAAATAGGGAAGGGAAATGCAAACTAAAAAGAAGAGTGAAGCTGTAGAAAACTTAGAAAATTACGCGAAGTAAGGACCTCCCCAAACCAGCCAACAACATGGGAGGTCACGAACAGCTGCATAATAGCATCACTGGAAGCGAAACAAAACAGGCGAACTTGGTGCTCGATCGAAAAGATTAAGTACTCTCTCGAGTGCATTAGGCTGCAAAAGTGGTCGATCGAAGGAGTCAAGCACTCGATCAAGTAAAAAGAGTGCTCGATCGAGAGGTACCTGCAGACAAATGTCGACCAAAAACCAAGCCTAAATCATTCACAATCTATGGTTTAAAAACCATTTATTACACACACATAAAAACTAAAATGTTCGAAAATCAACTAAAAATTAAACTCCGGGTTGCCTCCCGGACAGCGCTAGTTTCAGATAGGTCCCAGCTCGACCATCTTTTCTTCAACAGCCATTCTAATTGAGCCCACTCAAAACAGCTCAAAGCACGCATCAATCGATCAAATAACTGCGCATGCGCTACATAAAACTGTAAGTAGCACCATAATAGAATAATAACATAGGAAATTGAAAAGTACAACTGTTTAAGCCTAACGAATTTCCTATGATAGCTCCCAAAATTATCCACAAAATAATTCTGCCCTCCAGCTACGGGTGGAGCATAAAAGATCAAATTAACCATCGATGGAAAATAAGAGAGCTTAGGAGCATTTAAAAGAAATCTAAGGTACCGTCTTAGCATAACGAATTTGGTGAAAAATTGTTAACTTATTCGTCCAACCGGGAGGGGGTAGAGTATTGAAATATAAAGCATAAGTCATATGAGGTAGTATACGATTTATACCAGTAATAATAAAATTATCGTTAATTTCCTCAGGTTGGTCGCTCCTAACGTCGGAACCATTGACAAAAGAATACATTACCTCTTCCGCGCTAGGAATAGCCACTGACTCAGCTACCTTCTCATTCCCTTCCTTGGTAGGTTCTGTCCGATATATCGCAGCTTCAAGAGCATCCAACTCCACTTTCTAAATGGGAGATTCACCATAACCATTGTCTTCATCAAAATCGTCATCCAAAATGAACAAAGATGACATATCAATGTTCTCTGTGGCCAATATGTTCGATCGAGCAAAGAGTGTACTCGATCGAAGACTCTCCTCCTGAATATTACTCGATCGAACATCATGATCTGCTTGATCAAGGTCTTCCTCATAAAGACAGTTCGATCGCGGGGTAGTTTCTGCTCGATCGAACACTTCCTCAAATAATGCACTCGGTCGAACATTGTGACTAGTTCGATCGAGTCTATGTCGCTGTACAGTGCAGAAATCTTCAAGAAATGCTTCGTTTTCAGATAGATCTTCGTATTCCGAGTCATACATGTTATTGTCGTCAATAGGCAATCCATGTCCTTCATAAGAAAGACTGCTATCGGTGTAGGTAGCATGTACCTTCTCCGAGTGCCTAATGTTCGACTCAGCTGCTAACCGAGCTATTTGAGTCTCTAGCTCATTGAATTGAGCTTCCTTATATCTATCATCTTCTTGCAGTTTAAGGGCAAGTGTCTTAACGAAATATTTCACTTCAGCAATCGCTTCTTTCTGTTTATCAGGAAGAGGAGCTTGTTGTTGCAGTGGCCAAACGAATGGAGGCTTTTGATAGCCTCGTTGTTGAAACGGATGTGGCGGCACATATGCAATGAAATGACTAGCTTGTCTATGCTCCCTAAACGCATAGACTTCGTCGTTTCCCGCCAAGCAAATAATGGCATTGTGCCCAGCAGCACCACATCTCCCACAATAAACCACCTGTTGCGCCATAGGATGGAACATAGGTGGAAGATCAAAGGTACTCCAGCCTTCCCCTTGATGATCTTTTAACTAGAACTGTCTAGGTAGGACCTTTAGGGCCTATCAAAACAACACTAGAGAAAAAGATGAGAACTGCCTCAAGGAAATAATCCCTTGAGGCTAAAGACAGACAAAAATAAACAAGTAAATAAAATAGTTGCCTCCGCGGCAACGGCGCCAAAATTTGATACCCTCGTTTTAGTACCAAAAATAAATACCTAAGTACTACTAACAGAAGTCAGCGGTAAGTAGGGTCGATCTCCAGAGGGAGGCGGTCAATATCTACTTGTCAATTCAATCTGTCTAGGGTCATAGTTTGGGGGTTTGAGTGTTGTTACTAAACTAATGAAGGCAAGGCAAGGGATGGAAAAAGAGAGAAATCAAATAGAGAGAAAAGTACCAGGATGTCAGGTTATCATGATAGATGCACAAGTCAATTAAAGTTAGGTCAGTCGATCTAATGTGAGAAGGGTAAAGGAAAGGTCCTTCCGGTCCGCTATTCGCCCTAAAACACAACTAGCTTAGCTTCCGCCCTCACTAGTGTAGTCTATTGCCATAACAGGTCTATTCATTCCAATCTTCCGATCTAGGATTGAACTTAACTAGATTAACTAGTTCAATTGCATGTATTCAACCAAACGATTAAAATTAAATTGTTAATGAAACAATTCTCACATTAAATCTCCTAACCAACTATCACATCATTGTTATACTACCATGACTCCCCTAATCCTAGCATTAGGGAATTAGCTACGCATAAATATAAATAAAGCAAGAACAAGAGATGAAGAAATAATAACCATTGCAAATTAAAGAGAGTAAAGAGAGAATTACAGGTTAAGATCCGGAGTAAAGAGAGACAAGAAAAAAGTAGCAGCAATTAAGAGAGAAAAAAACAGTGTTTAAGAGTGTATGAGATGATTATTAACCTAATGACGACTTCCTTTATATAGGGAAGTACTTATTAGCATAAAATAAACCTAACACGATTTAATAAACCCGTGTATAATAGCTAAATACTCGATCGAGGACTTTTATATCATTCGATCGAACAAATCCTATCTAAAACCTCTCGATCGAGTAATTTAGGTAATTCCATCGAGGACCTAAACTACTCGATCGAACACTATTCTACTCGATCGAGTGGTTTCCAGTGCATAATTCCTGCTTCGCGCTCTGAACTTCAAACGGCTGCCATTTCTTCGTTACTTGGGCAATCAAAGCGTTTTCGGTAGAGTTGAAAAGTTAAGAGGACAAGCTTTCATCTCCAATTGGAATCACCGGTAAATAAGTCGTAGAACACGAGATATGGCTCTTTAAATTAGGCACTAGTAATTTGAAATTCTTACTTTGCTCGCCTAGCTATCTTACTTATTTGCGCATCACAATTAGTAGTTTCCAAGCTCCGACTCAACTCATCTCCTAAATGACTGCATAGGGACATGTTTTAAGCTTGATTATGCTCCTTTACGGTTCATACCTGCAAATAATATAAGACAAACCAAAGTAGCCTATTTGGGGGACATTTGTAGCTAAACACTACACAAAATGCATAGAAATGCGTGCAAATGAAGTACGAAATACCTATATAAAATGCACGCATCAAATCTCCCCAAACCAAACCTTTGCTTGTCCCCAAGCAAACTATATGCAAAACTAATGGAACGGAGTAAAGCTCAGAGATAGCTACAAATCGTCCACCTAAACCAATTTAATGCAGCAAACTAACACTTATAGCAGAACAGTTAAATGCAAACGAGTTGTAAGATGTTTATAACAAAGCTAAACCATCGATCTTGCAAGACCTTTGATGATGAACTCTCACGGGTCACTCTTCTCTCATGAAGCAAAAGGTAAGCATATGAATTGTAAGAGAAGAAGAAAAATAGTCGCTCACCTAAACTACGACCAACATAAACATGCATGCAACTAATATGATAGATAATTCTAACTACCATACATACATTCCAACCAAACAAGGGGTGTCACTGCTGAGGGCTTACAAAAGTATGGTTTAGTGAGGCAAAGGGTAAAAAAAAGGCAAAACATTTATGGAATTGTGAGCAAATAGTCAAGCTAGTTGCCTAACGAAACCATACTAAACAAATCCGATTCTTACTCCAATAAAATTAAGCACAAGTGTCCTTCATTTGGCACACAAACTCACTCAACCAGACAATAACTCCTCAATAGATATAAATAAAGCATAGGAGCGAAACCGTCTCATCAAACAAACTCTTTTTTCATTCTTTTTCTTTCTTCGTTTTTTACGGCTTTTTTTCTTTTCTTTTTCTGTTTTTTTTTCGAATTCTTTTTTCTTTTCAACTTCCTTTTTTCATCCTTCTTCTCCTTCATAAATTACCAACTCCAAATCAAAACAATACAAACCAAACTCGGCACGATAAATTATATACCGCAAAACCATACAATAAACTAGCTTGACAAGGAAGCCTAAATTTTGGATGTAGTTAAGGGTCAAAAGGCAAATTTGGCTTAATGTGGAGTTTAGTGGATAAAATGGAAGAAAAGGGAATGTAAGCACCTCCCAGCATGTGACACCAACCACTAACCCGAATGTATGCAGGCAAAAAGCAATTGAATTTCATATACGTGCAAATTAATGAACATGTTATGCAAAGAGTATACTACTCACAATCCTACATGAAATCGGTCACAAATGACACCAGTTGATAAGGCTCTAAATCTTAGAAACTATAAGTGGTTTGCAAAAATTTCAGGTCAAGTCTATTCGTTCAACTAAATTTTAACATAAACTCGTAGATATGCAGAAGACAAAGCTAAAATATATTAATTTATGCAAGGATTAAGCAAAATGACAAATTACAGAGCAATTTCATCATTGAAATCTACCGTTCCGACTCAACCTATATGCAAAAATAAACGTGAAAATTTTTGAATTTTCATAGATTTTATAATTTTTATGAGATTTTTGAATTTTATAAAAATAAACAATGCATACAGAAATTAAACGCGATAACAGAAATGCAATAAAAACATAAATGCAGACATAGATATGGATGCATAACCTCCCCAAACCAAACCGTACAATGCCCTCATTGTACTCAAAAATAGGGAAGGGAAATGCAAACTAAAAAGAAGAGTGAAGCTGTAGAAAACTTACAAGATTACGCGAAGTAGGGACCTCCCCAAACCAGCCAACAACATGGGAGGTCACGAACAGCTGCATAACAGCATCACCGGAAGCGAATCAAAACAGGAGAACTTGGTGCTCAATCGAAAAGATTAAGTACTCGATCGAGTACATTAGGCTGCAAAAGTGATCGATCGAAGGAGTCAAGCACTCGATCGAGTAAAAAGAGTGCTCGATCGAGAGGTACCTGCAGACAAATGTCGACCAAAAACCAAGCCTAAATCCTTCACAGTCTATTTTTTGAAAACCATTTATTACACACACAACAAAACTAAAATGTTCAAAAATCAACTAAAAATTAAACTCCGGGTTGCCTGCCGGACAGCGCTAGTTTCAGATAGGTCCCAGCTCGACCATCTTTTCTTCAACAGCCATTCTAATTGAGCCCACTCAAAACAGCTCAAAGCACGCAACAATCGATCAAATAAATGCGCATGCGCTACATAAAACTGTAAGTAGCACCATAATAGAATAATAACATAGGAAATTGAAATGTACAACTGTTTAAGCCTAACGAATTTCCTATGACAGCTCCCAAAATTATCCACAAAATAATTCTGCCCTCCAGCTACGGGCGGAACATAAAAGCTCAAATTAACCGTCGGTGGAAAATAACAGAGTTTAGGAGCATTTAAAAGAAATCTAAGGTACCGTCTTAGCTTAACGAATTTCTGATTACAAGTATGATGAAAAATTGTTAACTTATTCGTCCAACGGGGAGGGGGTAGAGTATTGAAATATAAAGCATAAGTCATATGAGGTAGTATACGATTTATACCAATAATAATAAAATTATCGTTAATTACCTCAGGTTGGTCGCTCCTAACGTCGGAATCATTGAGAAAAGAATACATTACATTTTCCGCGCTAGGAATAGCCACTAACTCAGCTACCTTCTCATTCCCTTCCTTGGTGGGTTCTGTCCCATATATCGCAGCTTCAAGAGCATCCAGCACCGCTTTCTAAATGGGAGATTCACTATAACCATTGTCTTCATCAAAATCGTCATCCAAAACGAACCAAGATGACATATCAATGCTCTCCGTGGCCAATATGTTCGATCGAGCAAAGAGTGTACTCGATCGAAGACTCTCCTCCCGAATATTAATCGATCGAACATCATGATCTGCTTGATCGAGGTCTTCCTCATAAAGACAGTTCGATCGAGTGGTAGTTTCTGCTCGATCGAACACTTCCTCAAATAATGCACTCGATCGAACACTGTGACTAGTTCGATCGAGTGTATGTCGCTGTACAGTGCAGAAATCTTCAAGAAATGCTTCGTTTTCAGATAGATCTTCGTATTCCGAGTCATACATATTATTGTCGTCAATAGGCAATCCAGGTCCTTCATAAGAAATACTGCTATCGGTGTAGGTAGCATGTACCTTATCTGAGTACCTAATGTTCGACTCAGCTGCTAACCGAGCTATTTGAGACTCCAGCTCATTGAATTGAGATTCCTTATATCTATCATCTTCTTGCAGTTTAAGGGCAAGTGTCTTAACCAAAGATTTCACTTCAGCAATCACTTCTTTCTGTTTATCAGGAGGAGGAGCTTGTTGTTGCGGTGGCCAAACGAATGAAGGCTTTTGATAGCCTCGTTGTTGAAACGGATGTGGCGGCACATATGCAATAGAATGACTAGCTTGTCTATGCTGCCTAAACGCATAGACTTCGTCGTTCCCCGCCAAGCAAATAATGGCATTGTGCCCAGCAGCACCACATCTCCCACAATAAACCACCTGTTGCGCTATAGGATGGAACATAGGTGGAAGATCAAAGGTACTCAAGCCTTCTCTTTGATGATCTTTTACCTAGAACTGTCTAGGTAGGACCTGTAGGGCCTATAAAAACAACACTAGAGAAAAAGATGAGAACTGCCTCAAGGAAATAATCCCTTGAGGCTAAAGACAGACAAAAATAAACAAGTAAATAAAATAGTTGCCTCCGCGGCAACGGCGCCAAAATTTGATACCCTCGTTTTAGTACCAAAAATAAATATCGAAGTACTACTAACAAAAGTCAGCGGTAAGTAGGGTCGATCTCCAGAGGGAGGCAGTCATTATCTACTTGTCAATTCAATCTTTCTAGGGTCACAGTTTAGGAGTTTGAGTGTTGTTACTAAACTAATGAAGGCAAGGCAAGCGATGGAAAAAGAGAGAAATCAAATAAAGAGAAAAATGCCAAGATGTCAGGTTATCATGATACATGCATAAGTCAGCTAAAGGTTGGTCAGTCGATCTAATGTTAGAAGGGTAAAGGAAAGGTCCTTCCGGTCCGCTATCTGCCCTAAAACACAACTAGCTTAGGTTCCGCCCTCACTAGTGTAGTCTATTGCCATAACAGGTCTATTCATTCCAATCTTCCGATCTAGGATTGAACTTAACCAGATTAACTAGTTCAATTGCATGCATTCAACCAAACGATTAAAATTAAATTGTTAATGAAACAATTCTCACATTAAATCTCCTAACCAACTATCGCATCATTGTTATACTACCATGACTCCCCTAATCCTATCATTAGGGAATTAGCTATGCATAAATATAAATAAAGCAAGAACAAGAGATGAAGAAATAATAACCATTGAAAATTAAAGAGAGTAAAGAGAGAATTACAGGTTAAGATCCGGAGTAAAGAGAGACAAGAACAAAGTAGCAGCAATTAAGAGAGAAAAAAACAGTGTTGAAGAGTGTATGAGATGATTATTAACCTAATGACGACTTCCTTTGTATAGGGAAGTAATTATCAGCATAAAATAAACCTAACACGAATTAAGTAACCCGTGTATAATATCTAAATACTCGATCGAGGACTTTCCAGTGCATAATTCCTACTTCGAGCACTGAACTTCAAACGGCTGCCATTTCTTCGTTACTTGGGCAAACAGAGCTTTTCCGGTAGCGTTGGAAGGCTAAGAGGACAAGATTTCATCTCCAATTGCAATCACCGGAAAATAAGTCGTAGAACACGAGATATGGCTCTTTAAAGTAGGCACTAGTAATTTGAAGTTCTTCCTTTGCTCGCCTAGCTATCTTACTTCTTTGCGCATCACAATTAGTAGTTTCCAAGCTCCGACTCAACTCATCTCCTAAATGAATGCATAGGGACATGTTTTAAGCTTGATTATGCTCCTTTCCGGTTCATACCTGCAAATAATACAAGACAAACCAAAGTAGCCTATTCGGGGGACATTTGTAGCTAAACACTACACAAAATGCATAGAAATGCGTGCAAATGAAGTACGAAATACCTATATAAAATGCACGCATCAAATCTCCCCAAACCAAACCTTTGCTAGTCCCCAAGCAAACTATATGCAAAACTAATGGAATGGAGTAAAGCTCATAGCTAGCTACAAATCGTCCACCGAAACCAATTTAATGCAGCAAACTAACACTTATAACAAAACAGTTAAATGTAAACGAGTTGTAAGATGTTTATAACAAAGTTGAACCGTCGACCTTGCAAGACCTTTGATGATGGACTCTCACGAGTCACTCTTCTCTCATGAAGCAAAGGGTAAGCATATGAATCGTAAGAGAAGAAGAAAAATAGTCGCTCACCTAAACTACGACCAACATAAACATGCATGCAACTAATCTGATAGATAATTCTAACTACCATACATACATTCCAACCAAACAAGGTCTGTCACAGCTGAGGGCTTATAAAAGTATGGTTTAGTGAGGCAAAGCGTAAGAAAAAGGCAAAACATTTATGGAATTGTGAGGAAATAGTCAAGCTAGCTACCTAACGAAACCATACTAAACAAATCCGATTCTTACTCCAATAAAATTAAGCACAAGTGCCCTTCATTTGGCACACAAACTCACTCAACCAGACAATAACTCCTCAATAGATATAAATAAAGCATAGGAGCAAAACCCTCTCATCAAACAAACTCTTTTTTCATTATTTTTCCATTTTTTTTCTTTCCTCTTTTTTTACGGCTTTTTTTCTTTTCTTTTTCTGTTTTATTTCG
Organism: Silene latifolia; assembly: GCF_048544455.1. NCBI lineage: Eukaryota > Viridiplantae > Streptophyta > Magnoliopsida > Caryophyllales > Caryophyllaceae > Silene > Silene latifolia. The sequence goes on along the minus strand of NC_133528.1, from coordinate 122,340,711 downwards.
AATTCTTTTTTCTTTTCAACTTCCTTTTTTCATCCTTCTTCTCCTTCATAAATTACCAACTCCAAATCAAAACAAAACAAACCAAACTCGGCACGATAAATTATGTACCGCAAAAACATACACTAAACTAGCTTGACAAGGCAGGCTAAATTTTGGATGTAGTTAAGGGTCAAAAGGCAAATTTGGCTAAATGTGGAGTTTAATGGGTAAAATGGAAGAAAAGGGAATGTAAGCACCTCCCTGCATGTGACACCAACCACTAACCCGAATGTATGCAGGTAAAAAGCAATCCTACATGAAACCGGTCACAAATGACACCAGTTGATAAGACTCTAAATCTTAGAAATTATAAGTGATTTGCCAAAATTTCAGGTCAAGTCTATTCGTTCAGCTAAATTTTAACATAAACTCGTAGATATGCAGAAGACAAAGCTTAAAGATATTAATTTATGCAAGGATTAAGCAAAATGACAAATTATAGAGTAATTTCATCATTGAAATCTACCGTACCGACTCAACCTATATGCGAAAATAAACGTGAAATTTTTTTAATTTTCATAGATTTTATAATTTTTATGAGATTTTTGAATTTTATAAAAATAAACAACAATTCATACAGAAATTAAACATGATAACAGAAATGCAATAAAAACATAAATGCAGAAACAGATATGGATGCATAACCTCCCCAAACCGAATCGTACAGTGTCCTCGTTGTACTCAGAAATAGGGAAGCGAAATACAAACTAAAAAGAAGAGTGAAGCTGTAGAAAACATACAAGATTACGCGAAGTAGAGACCTCGCCAAACCAGCCAACAACATGGGAGGTCACGAACAGCTGCAGAATAGCATAACTGGAAGCGAATCAAAACAGGCGAACTTGGTGCTCGATCGAAAAGATTAAGTACTCTCTCGAGTACATTATGCTGCAAAAGTGGTCGATCGAAGAAGTCAAGCACACGATCGAGTAAAAAGAGTGCTCGATCGAGAGGTACCTGAAGACAAATATCGACCAAAAACCAAGCCTAAATCCTTCACAGTCTATGGTTTGAAAACCATTTATTACACACACATAAAAACTAAAATGTTCGAAAATCAACTAAAAATTAAAATCCGGGTTGCCTCCTGGACAGCGCTAGTTTCAGATAGGTCCCAGCTCGACCATCTTTTCTTCAACAGCCATTCTAATTGAACCCAGTCAAAACAGCTCAAAGCATGCAGCAATCGATCAAATAACTACGCATGCGCTACATAAAACTGTAAGGAGCACCATAATAGAATAATTACATAGGAAATTGAAATGTACAACTGTTTAAGCCTAACGAATTTCCTATGACAGCTCCTAAAATTATCCACAAAATAATTCTGCCCTCCAGCTACGGGCGGAACATAAATGCTCAAATTAACGGTCGGTGGAAAATAAGAGAGCTTAGGAGGCATTTAAAAGAAATCTAAGGTACCGTCTTAGCTTAACGAATTTCTGATTACAAGTATGGTGAAAAATTGTTAACTTATTCGTCCAACCGGGAGGGGGTAGAGTATCGAAATATAAAGCATAAGTCATATGAGGTAGTATACGATTTATACCAATAATAATAAAATTATCGTTAATTACCTCAGGTTGGTCGCTCCTAACGTCGAAACCATTGACAAAAGAATACATTTCCTCTTCGGCGCTAGGAATAGCCACTGACTCAGCTACCTTCTCATTCCCTTCCTTGGTGGGTTCTGTCCCATATATCGCAGCTTCAAGAGCATCCAGCTCCGCTTTCCAAATGGGAGATTCACCATAACCATTGTTTTCATCAAAATCGTCATCCAAAACGAACCAAGATGACATATCAATGCTCTCTATGGCCAATATGTTCGATTGAGCAAAGAGTGTACTCGACCGAAGACTCTCCTCTTGAATATTACTCGATCGAACATCATGATCTACTTGATCGAGGACTTCCTCATAAAGACAGTTCGATCGAGTGGTAGTTTCTGCTCGATCGAACACTTCCTCAAATAATGCACTCGGTCGAACACTGTAACTAGTTCGATCGAGTGTATGTCGCTTTACAGTGCAGAAATCTTCAAGAAATGCTTCGTTTTCAGATAGATCTTCGTATTTCGAGTCATACATATTATTGTCGTCAATAGGCAATCCAGGTTCTTCATAAGAAAGACTGCTATCGGTGTAGGTAGCATGTGCCTTCTCTGAGTGCCTAATGTTCGACTCAGCTGCTAACCGAGCTATTTGAGACTCAAGCTCATTGAATTGAGCTTCCTTATATCTATCATCTTCTTGCAGTTTAAGGGCAAGTGTCTTAACCAAAGATTTCACTTCAGCAATCGCTTCTTTCTGTTTATCAGGAGGAGGAGCTTGTTGTTGCGGTGGCCAAACGAATGGAGGCTTTTGATAGCCTCGTTGTTCAAACGGATGTGGCGGCACATATGCAATAGAACGACTAGCTTGTCTATGCTGCCTAAACGCATAGACTTCGTCGTTCCCCGCCAAGCAAATAACGGCATTGTGCCCAGCAGCACCACATATCCCACAATAAACAACCTGTTGCACCATAGGATGGAACATAGGTGGAAGATCAAAGGTACTCAAGCCTTCCCTTTGATGATCTTTTACCTAGAACTATCCAGGTAGGACCTGTAGGGCCTATCAAATCAACACTAGAGAAAAAGATAAGAACTTCCTCAAGGAAATAATCCCTTGAGGCTAAAGACAGACAAAAATAAACAAGTAAATAAAATAGTTACCTCCGCGGCAACGGCGCCAAAATTTGATACCCTCGTTTTAGTACCAAAAATAAATACCTAATTACTACTAACAAAAGTCAGCGGTAAGTATGGTCCATCTCCACAGGGAGGCAGTCATTATCTACTTGTCAATTCAATCTTTCTAGGGTCACAGTTTGGGGGTTTGAGTGTTGTTACTAAACTAATGAAGGCAAGGCAAGCGATGGAAAAAGAGAGAATCAAATAGAGAGAAAAATGCCAAGATGTCAGGTTATCATGATAGATGCACAAGTCAGCTAAAGGTAGGTCAGTTGATCTAATGTGAGACGGGTAAAGGAAAGGTCCTTCCGGTCCGCTATCCGCCCTACAAGACAACTAGCTTAGCTTCCGCCCTCACTAGTGTAGTCTATTGCCATAACAGGTCTATTCATTCCAATCTTCCTATCTAAGATTGAACTTAACTAGATTAACTAGTTCAATTGCATGCATTCAACCAAACGATTAAAATTAAATTGTTCATGAAACAATTCTTACATTAAATCTCCTAACCAACTATCGCATCGTTGTTATACTACCATGACCCCTCTAATCCTAGCATTAGAGAATTAGCTACGTATAAATATAAATAAAGCAATAACAAGAGATGAAGAAATAATAACCATTGCAAATTAAAGAGAGTAAAGAGAGAATTACGGGTTAAGACCAGAGTAAAGAGAGGCAAGAACAAAGTAGCAGCAATTAAGAGAGAAAAAATAGTGTTTAAGAGTGTATGAGATGATTATTAACCTAATGACGACTTCCTTTATAAAGGGAAGTAATTATTAGAATAAAATAAACCTAACACGAATTAAGAAACCCGTGTATAATAGCTAAATACTCGATCGAGGAGTTTTTATCACTCGATCGAACAAATCCAAGCTAAAACCTCTCGATCTAGTACTTTAGGTACTTGATCGAACACTATCTAAAATAAGCCATTCGATCGAGGACTTAAACTACTCGATCGAGCACTATTCTACTCGATGGAGTGGTTTCCAGCTCATAATTCCTGCTTCGTGCACTGAACTTAAAACGGCTGCCATTTCTTTGTTACTTGGGCAAACAGAGCGTTTCTGGTGGCGTTGGAAAGCTAAGAGGACAAGCTTTCATTTACAATTAGAATCACTTTAAAATCAGTTGTAGAACTCAAGATATGGCTCTTCAAAATAGGAACTAGGAATTTGAAGTTCTTCCTTGGCTCGCCTAGCTATCTTACTTCTTTGCGCATCACAATTAGTAGTTTCCAAGCTCCGACTCAACTCATCTCCTAAATGAATGCATCAGGACATGTTTTAAGCTTGATTATGCTTCTTTTCGGTTTATACCTGCAAATAATACAAGACAAACCAAAGTAGGACATTTGTAGCTTAACACACCACAAAATACATAGAAATGCGTGCAAATGAAGTACGAAATACCTATATAAAATGCACGCATCACTTCCTCTGCGGGTTATTCTTCCTAGATGATTCGATGAGGTTGACCTCGTCGGTCTTGCTGGTGGAGTCATAAGAACGACTCGTTGTGCCTTGATATCCACAACCTACCGTTTTGGACAAGAGTCCTTTACGGATGTCATCTTCAATCCTTGTTCCTAACACAGTTAAGTCTTTAAAAGACTTTATCTTTTGGTACCTTAGGTGGTTCGCATAGATTGGCCTTAAATTATCCACGAACTTTTCAACAAGAGTAGCTTTGTCTGGGCGTTCGCCGAGTTGCGTGCCAGTCTTTCTCCACCTACTTAGGAAGTCGGTGAATCCTTCTTTCTCGTTTTGGGTAAGAACCTCTATAGTGCGCATATTGACTTGAATTTCAGCATTATCTGCGTATTGTTTGGTGAACTCAAATGCAGCATCGTCCCAAGTAGCAATCTTCTTATGATCCAAGGAGTAGAACCATTGCATAGGAATAGTATCGAGAGATAAAGGAAAGATCCTTAGGAACATCTCTGGTTTGATGCCTTTGATAGACATGTAATCTTTGAAGGCACGAATGTGGTTCAAAGGGTTTTCATGCCCCTTAAACTTCGGAATGTCAGTCATGTTGAAGTTGGTTGGCAATTGAGCATTTACCGCCTCATACTTGCGATTGTTTTCCCTGTAGATGTCGTCTCCCTTGAGGTACATTAATTGCTCCTCTAAATATTGGAGTCGCTTTTCAGCTTCAGTAGGGCCTGGCGGAAGATTGACTTCTGGTTGCCCAACAAATGGTGGAATACTATCATCTACGACCATGTCAGGAATGTCATTCTCTGCAGGAGGAAGTCCGGCTTCTACAGCGACAATACGGCCTTCAATAGCATTAAGGCGAGCATAAGCTTGGTCTTGACTTGTCTGGAAAAGAATGAGCGCAGCTAGGATTTGATCATTACCATTTACGGACGGTTGAGGTTGACCACTGACACTTTCGTTACTAGTTCCCACCATTTTGGAATTGAGGAAAAGATATCGACGACGAATCAAAACATGATCGACCATTTTCGCACACTTACTCAAAAGAGACTAGACTCGTTAAGTGGGTGTGTGCCACTGTGTCAAGTGGGGTTTGAAAAGGACAGATTTTAAAATGTTGGTCCTAGACTACTGTAGTGTAGTTGTAGGAGTGCTGACTCGAGGTGAGGTTTGAAATGGGTTTGAAGCCCGAATTTTGACTCGATATTTGGACAGAATTTCGGCTTATTTTGCGCTATTTTAGGCCATTTTCGAAAATATTTACGTTTTGAAAAGGATTTTCACATTACAAAATTTCGTCATAGTTTTGTTTGCAAAATGTCGATCACGTATATGATACAAACATATATATATGCATTATAACAGTATGTTGAGTGCATTTAAAGGGCTTTGGCTTAAAAGGGTGGGTTGCCATACCAAGCAATCAAACCCTGGTCTGTGGAGAGGTCCGTGCCAAACATGAGTAAGGTTGGTTCCTAATCCATTCCCTCGAGTAGTGAAAGCTCTCGATACAAACATGAGTATGCACCACGGTATGGTTGACGTCAATCGCTATCCATCTTTAGGCCCAGATAGGAATTTCGACAGTCCAGACGGGACGATTGGTCGAATGGGTTGGGTTGGGCCTAGGAAGGTCGAATGAAACGACCTAAGAAGGTCGAGTAATGAAAACCGACAACTGTTTTGTATAAACTACTCCATAACCTTGTTCAAGTTTCACCCTGGGTAACACGTAAGTATATCATCCCAAGTGGAGTCGTCAAACTGTGGACATGGGCCACCCTTGGCGAGCGTGAAAGGGCTCGAATAAGCCTGCATTTGTGCATTCGCCACTAATTTTTATGGGAAATTGGAACCATTCGAATAACTCGTGTCATTTCAAGCCACAAAGTAGTGACATGAACACTAAGAACTCGTTACCATTAGCATTCTATGTCTAGAATGACTCTCGTGGATGCTAATGAACACGGATGTTCACAGAGATCTGGAGTAAGGGGTGAGGGTACGTATTAGGAAGCTCTTTAATCGAACACCTAATCCCGCCCACCTCGATAGCCCTCTACTAATGATTAGGGAAATCGTTCATATTTGATATGTCGTCGATTATATGCATGCAATGCAACAAACAATAAATGAATCCTAGCATGTGAGATTAAACTATGTCGGTTAACACGTGACTTAGCAAACAATGTGGTCGAAGTTGGAAGTGAGGTTAAATTACATGTGAAAAACAAGTAAATAAATCATACATAATAATAAATGAACTATAATAAATTACAATACTTAAAATTACAAGGATTACAAGGTTTACAAGGTTTAACTGATTTACGTCAAGAGCACGCTCAAAGCGGAATTTTGGAGAAGAAAAATAAAGAAAACCAAACTGGAAATCAAATTAAGAAAATACGACATATTAGAGACGATAATATGGTTAGTAGTCGATTTAATACGTAATTAAGAACTACGTCAAAGCGAGAAAGAAGTTCAGGGACAGAAACCAACCCAGAACAGGCGCAGCATCTGCTGCGTCCTCAGGAAGAGACGCAGCTCTTCCTGCATCTGTTCTTGAGTTGGGCTCTATCTGTGAAGTCAGAACCGCGGATTGTTAATGTTCATTGGTGAATTTAAGGTCGATTGTTGATATTCGACTCAAGTAGAAGTGATTTAACAGATTACATGCATCTGAAATCGTCATGGAACGAATTAAAGATGAGAATTTACAGCGATTTACATGATTATAACGAACTCGTGTCGGAAATATAAAGAAATAAACTTTGAACTCGAAAACTGAATCAAAACTTGGATGAACGGAAATCAAATAAAGAAAGTTATATACAAAAGACGGATTCCAGAGAATCGATATGGGGAAATCGAACCCCTAAAATCCGTGTTTGAATAAGATGACGAAAACCCGCAAATATCAAATTATAAGGGATTTAAGCCGAATTTCAACATTATAATTTAAAAGGATTAATTAAAACACGGTTATATACTGAAAATTGCAAAAGAAACAAAAGAAATAAAAGAAAAGGAAAATTTACAGAAGGTCGAAGAAGAAGCAGAAGAAGAAAAGCAGGAGCAGCGCAGCCTCAAGAAGAGGCGCAGCAGATGCTGCGATTCTTCGAACAGGCGCAACTGCTGCTGCGTTTCTTCTCAACGTCAGACCTCCCCTGATTTGTAAATACGGTTTGAAAAAGGTGGTTTTTAAGATGGTTTTGAGCGTGCTTTTAATATAAACCTTACATTCGTGATACAAAATAAAAGTACAATAAATAAAATAGGATTTTACACCCTCAGACTTACATGTTTGACGAAACGAGATTGACTAAGTTATCGTTTAGTGATTGCTCGACTCGAATAATGCGTGGAAAGTGCCCTTGTTAAAGGATTTAGATTAATTGATTAAGTTGATTAACTAGAGTTGGTCAAATTGGTCGGTCTATGCAACGTGACTGGGACTCAGAATGATCTGAGCTTACGTGGTCGATTGATTAAGCACGTAGGCGTCGAAAGCGAAGAGCGTAGTCTAGAATGCAAAGAGAGAAGAGAAGGGCGGAAACTCGCGTGCCAAATATTATAACAACCCGACCCACAACAGTCGTAACACAACCCCAATAAGATGAGATGTTTACCTTTTGGGCCCATTACTTGTCCTCACTTAAGCCCAAAAGCACAAGGCCTTGTTACTAAGTGGTGGGTGGAATCCTTTATAAACATATCACAAGTCTCAAATTTTCCCGATATAGGACAACTTAATCTCATAATCTCTTGGGGTGTTACAAACTCCTCCACTTAAATAACACAACGTCCCCGTTGTGCCCAGAGGCCGACCGCAGCCAAGCCCATAATCCTCCCCCGCTAGCTCTGATACCAGTTTGTAACACCCTCATTTATCAAGGAGCCTTTAGCAAGACATCCCCAAATAAATAGGACTGTTACCATCTCGATTTCCCGAGGTAGTGAATAACAAAGTACAACAAACCAAAGTACTTTAAATACAATTTAGCGATTACATGTTTATTACAACTTATCCCAATTGAAACTTAATATAAAATTTAATACAACTCGCAGCGGAAATAAACAAGTGATTAATTAGCAAAATGGTCTAGACTTCTAGATAACTGGCTGAGTCCTCACGCATCCCCATAAGCTCCCAAGTCAGCTAATCTTAAGCACCTGCAAGTCTGCTCCCCATTTATGGTTCATCACAGGTGTTCACGATTATTCTACTCAACCTCGCGGTTGAGTAGAATAACCACCACAACAGAAGTAAGATGAACACGATGAATATGCATAATAAGAAATGCCAATGCCAATATAATTAATCTCATCACCCGAAACAACCATTCATCCCACCAATCCCTGGCCAGGGGCAGCCTCAACCCGAAGTTGAGTAACCAGGATAAACCTGAGGACACCCAGAGACAAGTCTGCAGAACCAGCCTGGGGCCTTACACCACCATGAAGGTATATAAACGGTGTCAGCCAGAATAAATCTGAAATACGTCACCCTAAGGCTCTTACCACGACGTCTGCCAAGATAACCAGAATAACCAATGCAATGTTATGCCAAAGTATGCACCCTTAATAATAATCTATATCACCACGAAAGGATGTCTGCCAGTATTAAACTTAATAACCAATGCAATAACAATAATCATCCATCATAAATAAACCAACCAACCAAAGGCTTAAATCCACCCAACATATATTCCAGTACAAAATGTCATAAAAATAACAGATATACAATAAAGCATTCAGTTGAGTAGTTATCCTACCTGACAAGCAATTCTACTCAAGCAATCCAAATAATGCAGCTAGAAGTACTCCTGCACAAACTCGACACCTAGCATAGTAAATACACTTATAATTACCAACTATTTATTTCACTTTCATAATTAAACTATTTATATTTAATTACATTAATTATTTAACTTATACTATAAGGTCACGGTCTTAAACCCGTCTTATAATAACCACCCCAAATGTACACAATCCCACGAGAGCACCCATACACCAAATTCCCCACGACACAAAAACATTAATTAACGAATTATAAAATGATTACACGATCTAATAATTACAAACCCGTCTTGAACAATTATAATATTTATAATTACTAATTAATTAATTATGTAACACAATTAAACTAATTATAAATTAATTATATGAATTATATTACTACGTAAAATATTAATTTAATAACCCGTCTCAAACCAACGCAAATCCCGACCCATAACTAAAACTAATTCATAAAACTAACGCATAACTAACTCATAACGCAACCCAAAACGCAAAACCACGTTAAACTCGAATCACGACGCCATCATGTATCTCCTATCAGGGCCCGACTGCCACCACACCATACCTGACCCACTCGATGAACCAACCACCACCATCACACTACTATAAGGTCAACACCTACACGGCACAAACACCACTCATGACCACCACTGTAGCAGTCGCCAGAAACAACAACAATACCGCGCGATTCTACCCATAACATCTACAACACCACCCATACACCCAACCACGACACTAACCGACATGACACAACCAGTCACGACCAACCCCAATCGTGCCTTAGCACATTACCCACGGCATAAACGACAAGGCAACTCGCGACATTCCACAAACCACAACCACCCCACACCACTAGTGGCCACCACCGTGGTCTCCACCAGCAGCCACCAAGGTCAGGTCGAGGTCTAGGTTGAGCACGGATGTCCTAATCTAGCAATTACGTGTTTAATCGCGTTACCGCAACGATATTAACCCACTCAGTTTCCTCACTACCAAACACCACAACGACCACTCCGGACCACCACCTAGCACTCCCTGACCCGCCATGAACCACCAGCTCTAGACCCAACCCAAGCACAGGTCTGACGGGTCACGGTGGGGTCAGAAAATCCCTTATTTATCCATGGTTCAAGCAACAACAATCAACCACCAAACCATAGTCAAAACAAACGGTCAAACCACCCATAGTCGGTCAACGGTGGTCAAGCTAAGTCCGGGGTCAGTCATGGTGGTCTGAGGTCGAGGTCATGGTCAAGGCAAATCATACGGTGATCTAGTATGCGTGTTAACATAGTTACAAAATCAATATATTATATAATAAGACGGTCTTACTTGAGACGATAATAAAGCTATATTCTCTTCCTCTTTCTTCTATAGATCTCCTTCCCCTCTCTCTCTCTCTCTCTCTCTCTCTCTCTCTCTCTCTCTCTCTCTCTCTCTCTCTCTCTCTCTCTCTCTCTCTCTCTCTCTCTCTCTCTCTCTTTATGTGTGATACTTGTGAAATTATGTGAATAAAACTATATGGTAGGTCTAGCTTTGCTTTTACACTAGTAGAAGGTAGTCTTATTAGGAAACTTACTAATTTAACAATATGTATTCTACTACTACTACTACTACTACTACTACTACTACTACTACTACTACTACTACTACTACTACTACTACTACTACTACTACTACTACTACTATTATTATTATTATTATTATTATTATTAATTATTATTATTACTATTACTATTAGTATTATTATTATTATTATTATTATTATTATTATTATTATTATTACTATTATGGTATTACTATTATTACAATATTACTACTATTAAAATCACATGAGTACACTCGGCCCAATACACACGGCCTACATCTATTCCCGACTCATTATTTTATTATTTTATTCCGTCTCACTACGTACTTATTAATTGTAAATATCATTAATTAATTATTTGAATTACATAAATTATTCATATAAGTACTTATGAAATTACGGGGTATTACAGTCTTCCTTCCTTAAAATGAACTTTGTCCTGAGTCTAACCCAGAAATGCTTAACAAGCCCCCCACTACTAACAAAAGACCATACCAATCATATAGAACTCGTAACACAATGTTATCATTTCAGCTCATCATTAATTGCAGCACGATCATCAATTTATCAAAATGTACCACAAAATAAACTTAACAAGAAAATGTAACTTGAAATAAACTTAACACATGAGGTGTCACATTCTATCCCCCTAAAATAAACTTCGTCCCGAAGTTTCACAATGATAAATACTTGTCAAAATGCCACACGTATCATAAATGTCTATACAGTAATAATCCTCCAGTAACCAACTCAACCATATGATTATCAATATTAACATAAATTCCATTTCAGCAAACCACCCAAGCACTCTAGCAAACATGTCATCTCATTGAAATATCAAATCAAGCAATACAACATTTTACCACATATAACTTCCTTTTTACCGCATATCAAGCATATAATTAACGAGTATACCATTCACATCATGTAAACATACTTATTAAGACATATCAACAAGGTTCATAACTTATAAAACAATTTTGATTACACTTTTGTCATGAAATCAGGCATTTCAAAAGCTAGTAAACATGTTGTAACTTTTAAAAATCACTAATAAATAACCGCTTAACTAGTTCTTGAGATTTTATACTTTTAAGAAAATATACAGAGTTTTCAAAAAATGAGAAAAGAATCAAGTCCAAAGCTCAAATAACCATTTTATAATGATGTTTACAACTCAATTGGTCAAACAGAAACCGATCAGCAATTCATTATGAACTTAGGTCAACTTGCAAAAATCATCATTAAATATCAAGACAATAATTTGGCCGTGGCTTATCAATTTGCAAACGTATACAAGTCTTTTAAACAGTGGAGTTGAAATTATACAAAAATTATACGTAAAAATTAAATGATATATTTTGCAAAATTGGTGGTCGAAAACATAACTGTACTGGAACTTCATGACCACTGTCTACTAAAATATTTATTACTCCTAAACTGTAAATCGTATAAGCATGAAACCAGCGGTAAACAAAAGCTAACACACAAGGCTATCACCAATAAAATTTTCGTTCATAGATTATAATCAGGCAATAAATGAAAGTCAAAACAAATAAGGGTAAAAATCTGAGAAATTAACCAAGTGCAATATTACAATCCTAACCCCCTTACAATTAAGGTTATGTCCCCGTAACCGACTCACCTTAAACAAAAGAACAAGTACGCAACATAACTAGATAAACATGGCTTTGGGGCAACACATAATCCACATATCACTAGACATATTAGGTCTACTTCATATACTACACCAAGAGTCATATTCAAAACTTTCACTTAAAAATAAATAGCATTTGAACTCCCACGTATATACACCCATTTATCATCCAATTTACCATATATTTCATAAAACTATTCAATTGGAAGCAACCTCCAATATAATCCCATTCCACAAGCATTTAGGCCATTCATACATCACATAATATTTACCTCACTCCGCATCCTGTAACAAGATTAGCAATATTCATCTTAAGGTAAACAAATGACTCTAAAAAGAATTAACACGACTCCTTTTTTATTACCCCACTCAAAATTTTCTATCAAGGTAACCGGTTCAAAACTGAGAGGGCCATGGTATGAGATAAGGCGCGCTTCTTAACCGCACTAAGAGGGGCTCCTAACAGTTTCTACCCGGGGTTCATTTTATTTAGACACATCCTACATTTATTATTGTTCATTGGTTAGGCCTGAGGATCGTTTTACTCTGATACCACTTATAACAACCCGACCCACCACAGTCATAACACAACCCCAATAAGATGAGATGTTTACCTTTTAGGCCTATTACTTATCCTCACTTAACCCCAAAAGCACAAGGCTTTGTTACTAAGTGGTGAGTGGAATCCTTTATAAACATATCACAAGCCTCATATTTTCCCGATGTGGGACAACTTAATCTCGTAATCTCTTGGGGTGTTACAAATATGGAGACCGAAGGTCTCTATTTATACTACACACACGAAGGAGTTTAGGTATGGCACGGATACGGAAACAAATCTCGAAAAGATTCTGGAAAGCATGGAAAGAGGGCTGGGGAAGAGGCGCAGCAGCCACTGCGACCTTTGGAAGAGGCGCAGCACCTGCTGCGTCATTTCCCCAGAGGTTTCCTCCTCTGCAAGCAAGATTTCCGCGCTTTATTATGGAGTTTCGGTAGATCTATACTTCCTTATTCCATGAAACACAATATACAGGAGATATTTCCTTAGAAAATATTAATAAGGAATAGATATCCAGAAAATTCTAGAACACTCCGGAACATTCCGACTCGGCATTTAAACGGTTTTTAGGAAATAAAGCGGTGTTTGACCTGGACTCCAAACGAACACGAATTACTGTTAAAACAACCGTATCGGCACGTAGATGAAGACCATGAGGTTGACTCGAGTGTTTGAGCTATCACTTGTCGATGAACTTACGAATAGTCATAAATCGCTCCGCGTATCAAACATGTAGCGCGATTATCAAACATGGACTTTAGCTCACGATTTGAAACTTCAACTTGGCCACTTGTTTGTGGATGATAGGCCAAGCCACTTCTATGGAAAACTCCATAGTTTGCAAGTAATGCATCAAGTTGTTTCTCACCAAAATGTGTGCCACAATCACTAATCACCGCTTTAGGAACACAAAAGCGCGGAAATATGATCTTCTTGAACAGGTGATAGGCTATCGCACACCTAACAAAGATAAATATCCGGGTAACAAATGCATGTAGTAATAGGGGTCGAACACAAGGAGACAGGAGTAAGTTGTCATGGAGTTAATTCTATCAAGGTCGGTAATCGTATGATTGTTTGGTTTGATTGTTAAACTTGTGATAACATAATGTAAAAACAATAATGATAAAAGAGTCTAAGGGAATCGGGTCCCACATGAAAATTATATAAATGCTCATGTCAAACTAGGAAATTGATAATAACGATAATTGTTTAGGCTTAAAGAAAACACCTTTCGGCCTTATTGACAACCATAGAACGGGTTCTAGCGATCTCTCGCTATTACTAGATCGGTCTACTAAATCATGCTTAGTCTAATTCAATTTCGTGCCACTCGACTTATAAAAGTGAATTAACAAATTTAATCTAGGATTGTGGCCAATAATCAAAGACTAACAATTCAGTACAGGCATGTGATGGAAACTTTTAATCGATATTGTATCATCATAATTCAATATTTACAAGTAGTATTTATACATGGTTCCCCTAATCCCTAGATAAATAAACTACTCACACATATTGAAAACTAAACTAATAACATATGATATAATAAACATGATGATAATGGAATAAAATAAGTACTAGAAATAGAATTACCTTAACAATGGAAATGGAATATGGAAATGAAGAACAAGGTACTAAATGGAAATAACTTGAAATGTATTTGTATATAACTTGAAATGCTTAAAAGAAATTGTTTGTAACAACAAGGAAATGCTTAAGGAAATGCTAAACTACATTTTATTCTGAAAACTAAGACTAAAGCATATGAAAAAGTGTACGGAAGTGTGTAAAAGTGGTCGGATAAAACACCCTTTATATAGGAATAAAGGGTGAAACGTAAACGAGTCAAAGAGAGGCAACCCCGATCGGGGACACCCCACCCCGATCAGGGTCGTGGTATTTTAGCTCTTCGTCTTAATTCCGTCTTAACTTCTTGCTTTATGGTGATGCGGAATCCAATGCTTGCATATTTATGAGTCCGTCTAAGGCATCTTAGGGATCATATGGCATCCAATGCATGCTCTTAACTTGGGCTTTTACTTGGACTTCATTTCTTTATTTGTTCACTAACCAAAGTTTGTTTCTTCATGCTCGAGATTTCCAATTTCTTCCCGAAACGCCCTCATACTTCCCAAAACGCTCTTGCATGGTCAAGACTTGCTCTCATTAGCCTCGTGAACTTGGGTGAATGCTAATTTGATGGGGAAAAGCTATAAAAACTTCATTTCCTACAAAATGCAATGAATACGAGCAAAAACACCTAGAACACGGAATTAGCTCACAAATACACTTATAGAAGTGCAATAATCAAATAAAACCGAGCTAAAATAGGGAGTTAAACTATATATAAAATGGACCTATCAACAGGTTTATAACATGGCGAGCATCATTTGTTCGAGTAGCAATGGTCTCTACCCATTTAGAGACGTAGTCAACGGCGACAAAGATGGTCCATGGTGACCACCGTAAGGAAAAGAATGACAACCTTCCAACACACCCTTCACATCCCATTGTGGGATACATCTCTGGTAGAACCCATCGGAGCAATGCTTGAACAAATTAGGATCATCCCATAGATAGAACTTGGCATCATGCATGAACTTCTTCTTTTGTTGATATGAAATATTTGGTGGCAGTTCACGACCAACAAGATAGTTGGCAATATCGGCATACAATGAGGAATTGTCATCCAAAATCATTAACGAACCATCGGCAAAATAGTCATCAATTGGAATATGAATACTTCCATTATCAAACCTCAAATGGGAGAGGTGATCGGCAACAACATTTTCAGCCCCTTTCTTGTCACGAATCTCAACATCAAATTCTTGCAAGAGCAAGATCCATCTAATAAGCCTTGGCTTTGCCTCATTCTTTGAAAGTAGATGTTTTAAAGCGGCATAGTCGGAATAGACAATAACTTTGGATCCAATTAAATAGGAGCGGAATTTATCTAAAGCATAGACAATAGTAAGAATCTCCTTCTTGGTGGTAGCATAGTTGATTTGAGCTTCATCCAAAATTTTGCTTGCATAGTAGATTGCATGGAGCACTTTGTCCTTCCTTTGTCCAAGAACGGCACCTAATGCATAGTCACTTGCATCACACATCAATTCAAAAGGCAAGTTCTAATCCGGTGATTGGATGATAGGTGCGGAGATCAAAGCTTTCTTAATTCTGTTGAAAGACTCAAGACAAGCATTATTAAACACAAATGGAGCATCCTTTAAAAGAAGCTCGGTGAGGGGCTTAACAATTTTTGAAAAATCCTTATTGAAGTGGCGGTAGAACCCTGCATGGCCTAAAAAGCTCCTTACACCTTTGACATTCACGGGAGGGGAGAGTTGTTCAATGACTTGAACATTAGCATGGTCCACTTCAATACCTCTTTCGAAAACTAGATGACCCACCACCACTCTTTCATTCACCATGACGTGGCACTTTTCCCAATTCAACGCCAAATCAACTTCTTCACATCTTTTCAAAACCTTAGTCAAGTTAGCCAAACATGCATCAAATGTAGTGCCATAGACACTAAAATCATCCATAAAAACTTCCATGATTGACTCAATAAAATCCGGAAAAATACTAGTCATGCAACGTTGGAAGGTGGCATGGGCATTACATAGACCAAAGGGCATCCTACTGTAAGCAAAGGTACCATAAGGGCAAGTGAAAGTGGTTTTTTATTGCTCATCGGGGTGAATGGGTATTTGGAAGAAATCCAAATAACAATCTAAGTAGCAAAAGTACTTATGACATGCCAACCTCTCCAACATTTGGTCAATAAAAGGCAACGGGTAGTGGTCTTTCTTGGTGGCCAAATTCAACCTCGTATAGTCAATGCACATGCGTTATCCCGTCACAATTAGAGTGGGGATGAGTTTATTTTTATAATTTTTTACTACCGTGGTCCCTCCTTTCGTAGGGACAACTTGGACCGGACTTACCCACTTTGAATCGGAAATAGCGTAAATGATACCCGCATCTAAAAGTTTCATGACTTCCTTTTTTACCACTTCTTGCATGTTAGGATTTAATCGACGTTGACCTTGGACACATGTTTTATGATCTTCCTCAAGATGAATTCTATGCATGCAAAAATCGGGACTTATCCCCTTCAAATCATCAAGAGTATAACTAAAGGCTTTCTTATGTGCTTTCAACACGTCCAACAATGAATATAATTGACTCTTATTTAAATGGACCTTAACTATGACTAGACACATTTCCGACTCATTGAGAAAAGCATATTTCAAATTCTAGGGGAGGGGCTTAAGTTCGGGTTTTTGCACCTCAACCTTGTCAGAAGTAGCAACCAAACCTATGAATTAAGAGCTTTCCTCCAAAGGTAGTTCCTCTCCATCTAGTTCCACCGCCAAAGCATCAATTTCATCATCTCCAATATCACCATCACCTGCAAAAGATTCCAACAACAAGAGTGCCTCCAAGAGATCTTTTCTTAAAGATCGAGGCAATGAGTCATCAACTATAACATCAATAGCATCTATGACTTCTATGGAATAACATGACTCTTCTAACATTGGAATTTTCATGGCATTGTTCAAATTATAAGTGACCTTGTCATTACCTACTTCCAAGGTTAGCTTACCATTCTTAACATCAATGACCGCACCCGCGGTGTGTAAAAATGATCTTCCCAAAATAATTGGGATTTGTGAATCCTCGGCCATGTCAAGAACGATAAAATCAACCTGAATGAAAAATTTTCCAACCTTGGCGGCCACATCCTCCAAAACACTCAAAGGGAGTTTTATAGAACGGTCCGCCATTTGCAAGGTGACACTAATACATTTCAAGACACCCATGTTCAACTTTTCACAAATAGTGTAAGGCATCACACTCACACTAGAACCTAGATCACATAAAGCTTTATCAATGGTGTAGGTGCTAATGGTGCATGGAATGGAAAAGTTATCAGGATCTTTTAACTTAAGAGGATACTTGTTTTGCAAAAGAGAACTACACTCGGTGGTGAATGCTATAGTTTCAACAATATCAAAAGTCTTCTTCGTAGTTAAAATGTCTTTCATGAACTTGGTATATATAATAGGGGATTTGGGTGATAATTAATTCAGTAAAAGGAACGGTTACCTGAAAATTCTTCACCACTTCCATGAACTTTCCAAATTGAGTCTCTTTGTGAGCCTGTTTCAATCTATCCGGGAAAGACACTTGAATTTTTGCCGGCTCTTTGACTTGATCACCCTTCTTTGGAGGAGCATCCTCCACATTTTCCACCACTATTGGCTCATCAACTTTCTTTGGAACGTCATCAACCTTTCTTGCTCCATCAACCTTTTTGCTATCAACACTTTTCTTACCAACTAACCCATCATCAACATTTGGCATAGGGGGGTCATCATACTTGGTACCACTCCTTAAAGTAATGGCATTTCCAGTGTCATGAGGTTGTGCACCTTGAGGTGGCAATTAGCCTTGTTGTCTTTGAGCACTTGAGGTAGCAAGTTAAGCAATTTGGGTCTCAAGCATTTTGATGGTAGCATCCCTAGCGTGGTCACTCTTTTGGACATGGTTAGTCAAGCTCCTTTGTGTCTCAACCACTTGTGTCATTAAAGCCTCCATTTTGCTCATTTGTTGGTTGATTTGATGGGAATTGGATGATTGACCTTGAACTTGTTGATTTTGAAAAGGTTGTTGAAAACCTTGTTGGAAATTATTTCTTTGTCCTTGATTTTGGAAACCCAGTGGGGGTGCTTGGACTTGTCTTTGTTGTTGTGGCACATTTTGAATTTGATGTTGTGGATTTAGAACATTGGTGCTTTTGTAGGACAAATTTGGATGGCACTTTGTAGCGTCATTGTAAGTGTTGAAGAAAGGATTGAAATTTTGCCTAAAGCTTTGGTAGGCATTCACTTGCTCAATTGTACTCCTACACTCTTGTGCAACATGCCCCGCACCTCCACAACCTTCACACACAAAGATTTGTCTAGTGACATTGAATTGTTCATGAGATTGTGATGAACTTGATCCTCGATTGTCCATTTGTTGTTGGAGAAGAGCCACTTAAACTTTCTAAAGAGTTATGCTTTGATATTCTTCATTGGTCTTCAATGGGGGGCTACAAGAGTTGACATATTGAGAGTCATGTACCGCCATGTATTCAATGGTGAATGAGAAAGTTCCACATCAATTTGGTCGAACCTGCCATTGTTGGCGGAGTCCAAAACTCGGCGATACTCGGCACAACAACCATTATAGAATGTGATTGCAAGAAACCATGGATCCAACCCATGATGAGAGCATTGTCTTTGTATTTTATTATCTCTCCCATGCCTCAAACAAGCTTTCATTACCATTTTGACGGAATCCCGTGATTTGGCTTCTCAATTGTTGGGTATTTTCCGTTGGAAAATACTTTTGGTAGAATGCCAGAGCCAAGGTATC
Organism: Silene latifolia; assembly: GCF_048544455.1. Taxonomy (NCBI): domain Eukaryota; kingdom Viridiplantae; phylum Streptophyta; class Magnoliopsida; order Caryophyllales; family Caryophyllaceae; genus Silene; species Silene latifolia. Next base: position 122,321,445 of record NC_133528.1, on the reverse strand, counting down.
CCAATTGATAATCCCCATTGCGGTTCTATCAAGGCTATTGATCCACAACTTGGCTTTGTCGGTCAATGAAAAAGGGAAAAGTATCTCCCTTATTTGATCTTGTGTCACCCCTGCTTGCCTAATCATTGAGCAATAGTCACAAAAATTTGTAATGTGAAAATTGGTATCTTCCAACGGACCTCTACCAAATTGCTTTTTCTAGACAAGGCTTATAAAGGCCGGCTTGATCTCAAAATTCGCCGCATCAATTTGGGCAGTAGCAATACCACTAGGAAGCATAGCCGTGGTGGGCTTAGAGTGATCGGACAAATGAACCATCTTCTTGATTTTTGGTTGAGAAGTAGAAGCTTCCTCTTCTTCAAGAGCTTTGAGATATTCTATGTAAGTTGTTTGAATGCTTTCAAGTTCCGCAGGAGATGCGGCATTGATAATCTCCTTAAGGAAGCGCACCCGTCTACGTAAGGTTTTCTCGTGCTCAGGATCAACGGGAAGTAGTTCACTGATTCGAGAGGACCTGGGCATAAGACAACAACCTAGAAGAGATTGTAATTAACGGTCTCAAGGAACAAGTGCTCCTTAAGACAAAGCAAAACAAGTTAGAATTAAACTAATCACAAGAAATGAAACCGTGCACCCCGGCAACGGCGCCTAAATTTGATAGGCTTATCGCGCACCTAACAAAGATAATTACCCTAGGCTTAATTAACAAACAAATGAATATAGTTAGGGAAGTAGGAGTCGATCACAGTGAGATGGGTAATGTAATATGAATAACTATGAATAGAATTCTATCAAGGTCGGTCACGAATTATTTTAGTTTGATTAAAGTAATAACGATAAAACAATATGAGTTGTAAACAAATATGATTAAAGATTTAAGGAATGGGGTTACACATATGATTAGCATAAAGTGATGTCAAATTAGAAGAACATATGATCAATTGTTGTTTAGGTTTTAAGTAATTCCCCTCGGCCTATTACCTAACCATAGAACGATTACTAACGGGCTCTCGCACAAATTAGATCGGACTATTATAGCATGCTTTGCCTAATTCTAATCCCGACTTATCTCTTAGGAAAAGAATAACAAATTAATCAACGATTATGGGCAACAATCAAAGATTAACAATAAGAACAAGCATGTATATAAACAACAAATTTGACAATAGCGTTCTTCAATTTAACATATATAAAATGGTAATCAAACATGGCTTCCCCGCCCCTAGATTAGAATACTACTCATACATATTAACGATGAAATTAACAATGATTATGAATATAAGCATAAACATGATGGATAATAAAAATAATTAGAGATGAAATACAACAACAACAACAACAACAACAACAACAACAACAACAACAACAACAACAACAACAACAACAACAACAACAACAACAACAACAACAACAACAACAACAACAACAACAACAACAACAACAACAACAACAACAACAACAACAACAACAACAACAACAACAACAACAACAACAACAACAACAACAACAACAACAACAACAACAACAACAACAACAACAACAACAACAACAACAACAACAACAACAACAACAACAACAACAACAACAACAACAACAACAACAACAACAACAACAACAACAACAACAACAACAACAACAACAACAACAACAACAACAACAACAACAACAACAACAACAACAACAACAACAACAACAACAACAACAACAACAACAACAACAACAACAACAACAACAACAACAACAACAACAACAACAACAACAACAACAACAACAACAACAACAACAACAACAACAACAACAACAACAACAACAACAACAACAACAACAACAACAACAACAACAACAACAACAACAACAACAACAACAACAACAACAACATCATCAGAGCCTTAATCCCAAAATGATTTGGGGTCGGCTGACATGAATCATCCTTTAGAACCGTCCATGGGTGAACGCACACCTTAAAATGCGAATAGAAAAGGGAAAATGAAAAACAAAAGGGAGAGCGAAAATGTAATGGAAAGTCAAGGTAAACTTAGAGGTTTTAAAATCGAATTCCAGATTTCTTTTATAAAAACTTATAGTTTAAATCGAGAGAACAGATTAAAACGATTTTGAAAACCGAAATAGAATTAAGGATCCGGAATGTCTAAAAAGTAAACCAAGTAAAATATATAGGAAAGTGATTGGTAAAAAGGTGTAATAAAGGAGAGAAAAACAAATAATTTAATTGTTTTTAAATTAAATAAAAATACTAAATATGTCAAAAAAAACATCAAATACTAAAAATCTGACAGGGCAGTCGTATACCTATCAAAAATAACCAACTGGCTCTAACTAATATAGCTAGGGAAGTCGGGTCGATCTCCACAGGGAGATGGGAAAATGTCAACTTTGTCTAAGTTCGTCACGGTAACCAATTTGGGGGCGGGGGGGGGGGGGGGGGGTTTAATTGGGTTGTTCTAAACTAATGAGAATGAGAAAGAGAAAAAGGCAGAGAATAAAGATTAAACAGATAAAGGAAAAGCAGCTAAGACAGTCGGTTCACCATGATCATTCAGTCAAGCAATTTAGGTCTCAGGTCGATGCAAGTATGGTCAAAGGGGCAGTGAATATCTCCTTCCGGTCTCAATTCGCCCTAAAGCACAAATAGCTTAGCTTCCGCCCTCACTATGGTGCCCTAATGTTCGCTACGAGTCTCACCCCTTCCAACCTTCCGGTCCAGGTCAAGGTTTACCACGATTAAATGCCTAATTGCGTCGACTCAATTAGACAGAAACAATTAACAGCAGCGATTAACAACAAGGACTACACAAGCATTAACCTAATAACTCAATTACTCTCCCTTCATAATCATGGATCCCCTAGCCTTAGCAAAAGGGAATTAGCTACACATTACTATCGAATCAACAACAATAATATATAGATAATAAGAATTAAACATGATAATAATGAAAGCCGAGGGACTGAATACAACAATAATGAAAGCAATAAGAGAAAAGAAGAAGTCGAATAGCAATTATGATTACGAAATTAACAAGGAAAAATAATACCGATTACAAAATCCGAATCTGAGTAGCAAAGAGTAAAGAAGAGAGAAGCATTGAGTAAGATCAAGGAGTAGTAAGTGTGGAAGAGTTACGCAGTCTACTTCTATTAGTAGCATACGGATATCTCCCCCTTAAACCTAATCCAAAGCCTAATTACAAAGGCTCATACGAAAATAGGCGGAAAAAATACAAATACAAAGAAAACCACTCGATCGAGTGGAATAAAACCGCTCAATCGAGTAAACTAAGCAAAATTCCCTTCGATCGAGTAGAAATACTACTTGATCGAGTAGCTCCTTATTGTGGCCTGCTCGATCGAGTAAATAAACAACTCGATCGAGTAATCTTCATGGTATAAAGCATTCGATCAACTAGATAAGTGGTTGATCGAGCTATATTAGCACACGAGACACTTCGACACCTTCCGAAATCAGCTCGCTCGTCTTCAAAGTAATAGATTCCAAGCTTCGGCTTCTTGTTCTCCATAAATGCATACAAATGGGACGGGTTTAGGCTTGATTTATCTTCTCTTCGGTCTATTCCTGCAATTTACACAAGACGAACCAAAGTAGACTATTCGGGGGTATTTGTAGCTAGATGTTACATAAAATAGTACAAAAATGCGTGTAAAAATGATGTGAAAACCTTATATAAAATACACGCATCAATTCTCCCAAAACCAAACCTTTGCTTGTCCCCAAACAAACTATGAATGCAACTAAGAACAAACAGTGGAACAGGACCACCGCATCAGCTACAAATCATCCACCAAAACCAGTTTAATGCAACAACTAACAAAGTGGCAAGTGATAAATGCAAACGAGTTAAATCAATGTTTCAAACTTACTGAACCGTCGACCTTGCAAGACTCAAAGAAATCGGACTCTCACGGGTCGCTCATCACTCAAATTTAGGCACAGGGTGAGTATATATGTGAGAGATAGAAAGAAGTAAAGACACTCACCTAACTCGACCTATAATAACATGCATGCAATTAACATGAATAAAGTCTCTACAACCGTACATATGCATTCCAATCAAACTAATGACCAAGACACATGTCGAGGACTTACATTTAGGTAAGTGAGGTAATGGGTAAGAAGGGGCTACGATGAATTTGGAAATGTGGAGTTAGTAGCCAGGCTAGTACAACGGATCCAAATTTTGAAACTGCATCCCAACTTCGTACTCAGTATAATAAAACAGAATGGTGCAAATTCGATGCACTCAGCTCACAAAACACCAATAACATGTCAACTCCCCATAAAAAACAAATAAGCCATGGGAGTGAAAATCATCCATATAATTTTTCATCTTTCAATTATGATTTTTCGTTCTTTCAACTTCTTTTTTTTTCATTTTCATTCATTTTTTCTTTTCAATGTATTTCTTTCAACAACATTTTCTTCTTTTTCATTCCCTTCGATTCTTCCACCAACTTCTGAAATTAGATATATAACCAGACTGCAGTGAAACATTCCAACAGCTACACATCACTAGCTCGGCTAGGGTAGGCAAAATTATAAAATGTAGCTAATAGGACAAAAAGGCAATTTGGCTATGTGAGGCTCATGGGTAGAATGAAATAAAGGGAACTGCCTCTCCTACATGTGTCACCATCCACAGACCGAATGCATACAGGTATTAAGAAGACTAGACTTATGCTTATGCAAATTGATGTTGTATGCCTTACAGAGAGTACTACTCACATCCTAAATAAAACCGGTCATGAATGTCACCAGTTTATAGAGCTCTAACCTCAAATGTAATGTAGCTTGCCAACATATGAGTCAAGTCTATTCGTTCAAATAAGAGAGAAACAAAAACTCGTAGATTATGCACATTATCATGCCAGCTAAATGTCAAGAATATGCAGGGCTAAGGTAGGGATTCAATGTAGCGTCAAAGTTCAAATGTTCCGACTCAAATTAAACGTAAAAATTTTTGAAATTTTTGAGAATTTTGTGTGATTTTTTTAATTTAAGAGCGACAATGCATGCGAAAGTAAATAAAACGTGCAAACGGAAATGTAAGAAAACATGCAGACACAGATATGGATGCATACCTCCCCAAACCAAACCGTACAATGCCCTCATTGTACCAAAAATAGGGAAAGAAATGCAAACTGAGGAGAAAAGGATAACTGGATTCGGAAAACTTACAAAACGTCATGAAGAGGGACCTCCCCAAACCGACCATGAACATGGGAGGTCATAAGAAGTCAATAAGAAGTCAAGCAGTAGCTCAACATACGAAAGTAGCATCTTGAAGACGAAACAACTCGATCGAGTGGCCTTGAATAGCTCGATCGAGTGGAATGGTGTCAGAAATTCTCGATCGAGTGAAATTATTACTCGATCGAGTGATTGTGGATTTGCAGCTTGCCGATCGAGTATAGATGTTACTCGATCGAGTGATTCTCAAAGCAAAAGTGCTCGATCAAGTAAAAAAACTACTCGATCGAGTTGCTGCACCTGCAAAACACGTATGAGAAGCAAGGGAAGTACAAAGGACGCATAGTTTAGCGTTTAAAGTTCAACAAAAAGCTAAAGGCAAAGAAATAGTTCAACAAAAATACAATAAACAGTCTGGGTTGCCTTCCGGAAAGCGCAGGTTTAAGAGGTCCCGCACGACCTTTCTGGCATCAATTAACTGGCGCATCAAGCTCGTCGAAGTACAAGACTGCAACACGATCGTCTACTTCATTTGCCTCGTGATAATGCTTCACATACTGCCCATTCACCTTGAACCGATTTCCTTCGGGGCTTTCTAGCTCAATGGATCCAAATTTGGTGACAGCTGTCACCGTATAAGGACAACTCCACCTGGACTTCAGCTTGCCAGGAAATAATCGCAGTCGGGCATTAAACAGCAGCACCTTCTGCCCGACATGAAATTCCCGAGGTAGAATTCTTTTGTCATGCCATCTCTTCGTCTTTTCCTTGTAAATGCGCGAGCTGTCATAGGCATTAAGCCTAAACTCTTCCAATTCATCTAGCTGCAAAAGACGATTCTGACCACACAACTTTGGATCAAAGACGAATTGCCCACCAAGCCTTACATTCCAACTCAACAGGTAAATGACATGATTTCCCATAAACTAACCAATAAGGTGATGCACCAATCGGTGTCTTAAAGGCAGTTCTGTAAGCCCATAATGTGTCTTCTAATTTAAGACTCCAGTCTTTCCGTGATTTAGAAACTACCTTAGACAAGATCTCCTTAATCTCGCAATTAGAGACCTCAACCTGACCACTAGTTTGGGGATGATACTCCAAACCACGCCGGTGTTGAACACCAACCTTAGACAGAATGGAAGTTAGTTTCTTCTCTTTAAAGTGCATTCCCCCATCACTAATGACGACCCTAGGGACACCAAATCGGGGAAATATGATCTTTTTAAACATTTTTATCACGGTCTTGGCATCACAATGAGGTGAGGCGATTGTCTCAACCCATTTCGACACATAATCTACAGCTACTAAAATGTACCTGTTTCCTTTACTAGACGGGAACGGTCCTTGGAAATCAATGCCCCAGACATCAAAAACCTCGACCTCTAAGATACCATTTTGTGGAATCTTATGTCTCTTTGAAATATTCCCTGATCGTTGGCAGGCATCACAAGCTGAAACAAAAGCCTTAGCATTAGCAAACAAAGAAGGCCAGTAAAAACCAGTCTGAAGTACCTTAGCCACGGTGCGCGAAGGACTGTGGTGACCACCATAGGGAGAGGAGTGACACCCTTCTAGGACTACTTTGGTCTCCCACCGCGGGATACACCGTCTGTAGAGACCGTCTGCGCATTCCTTAAACAAATAAGGATCATCCCAAAAATACTGCTTAGCGTTATACAGAAAATTCTTCCTCTACTGATGAGATAGATCAGGCAGCAGCATCCCACTGACAACGTAATTAGCTATATCTGCATACCAAGGTTCTTGGTTAACAATATACGATAATATAGCAAATAAGGAATCATCAGGAAAAGACTCATCAATTGGTAAAGAATCTTCCCCCTCTTGTCGTAACAGTCGCGACAGATCATCAGCTACAACGTTCTCAGCTCCTTTCTTATCTTTAATCTGCAAATCAAACTCCTGGAGAAGGAGTATCCATCTCAATAGCCGTGGTTTAGCCTCCTTCTTGGCAAGGAGATGCCTCAAAGCTGCATGGTCGGAAAAACAAAGAACTTCGATCCAATCAAATAAGAACGAAATTTCTCTAAGGCATAAACTACAGCTAGGAGCTCTTTTTCAGTGGTGGTGTACTTCACTTGAGCCTCATCCAGAGTTCGGCTCACATAATAGATTGCATTTAAAGCTTTGTCTTTCCGTTGGCCTAGCACCGCTCCTAGTGCATAGTCACTGGCATCACACATTATCTCAAACGGCAAGTCCCAGTCGGGAGGCTGTATGATCGGCGCAGATACCAAAGCCTGCTTTAATCTGTTAAAAGCAGAAAGACACTCGTCAGTATATACAAAAGAGGCATCCTTAAGCAGCAGCTGTGTAAGTGGTTTAGAAATTTTTGAAAAATCCTTGATAAACCGGCGATAAAAGCCGGCGTGACCAAGGAAACTCCTCACTCCGTTAACATTAACAAAAGGGGGTAATTGCTGAATCACTTCCACTTTTGCTTTATCAACTTCTATTCCCCTATCAGAGACTAAGTGCCCTAAGACAACTCCCTCGTTGACCACGAAATGGCACTTCTCCCAGTTAAGCATGAGATTAACTTCAATGCAGCGCTGCAACACTTTATCAAGGTTAGACAGACAGTTAGAAAAATCACTTCCATAAACACTGAAATCGTCCATAAAAACTTCCATAATAGACTCAATATACTCTGAAAATATCCCCATCATGCACCTTTGGAAGGTGGCAGGGGCATTACATAAACCAAAAGGCATCCTGCGATAAGCGAACACGCCCTGAGGACAAGTAAATGTAGTCTTAGCTTGATCATCTGGGTGAATAGGGATCTGAAAGAACCCTGAATACCCGTCTAGATAGCAGAAAAGCTTATGAGAAGCTAATATTTCTACAATCTGATCAATAAAAGGAAGGGGAAAGTGATCTTGGCGGCATTCAGCTGTCTGTAATCTATACACATCCGCCAACCAGTCACTACTCTAGTAGGTATTAATTCATTTTTGTCATTCTTAACCACGGTAGTCCCTCCTTTCTTAGGGACCACCTGCACTGGACTCACCCACTTAGAATGACCAACAGAATAGATAATACCTGCATCAAGCAGCTTCATTACCTCAGCCATCACAACATCTTGCATCTTCAGGTTCAGCCGGCGCTGACCCTGTCTGCAAGGTTTATGATCTTCCTCCAACTTTATCATGTGCATACAAATACCGGGACTAATCCCCTTGATATCGTCCAAGGAATAACCCAAAGCTTTCCTGTTTTTCTAAAGCACGGCTAACAAGGAAGTCAGCTGATCATTATCAAGCTTAACATTAACAATGACTGGATATTACTCAGTATCATCTAAGAAAACATATTTTTGATGAGAGGGAAGAGGCTTACGCCCAGGCACTTTTACCTCAATGGAGCAAAGGGTACTGATCATCTGTTCCACTTGCTCTCCCTCAGTGTCGGTGAGTTCACGCTCATCTAAATCATCTATAAGCAAATCCAACACAGCATCATCGTTATCTGGGTTATCTGCACACTCATCCAAAAGCATAAGAGCCTCTAGTGGGTCCTTTATAAAAGAACCTGCCCAGAAGTCATAAATAGACTCGTCAATAATATCGACAGAATAACATGTATCCTCTATCATTGGCCGAGCCAAAGTGCTAGGCAGACTGAAAGTGATCGCGTCATCCCCTACTGCAAGAGTCAAACGCCCTTGTTTGATATCAATAATGGCCTCAGCCGTACAAAGGAAAGGTCTTCCTAATATAATCGGGGTCCGGGTGCCCTCAGCTATGTCTAGGACAATAAAGTCTACTGGTATAAAGAGCTTGCCTATTTTCACAGGCACGTCCTCTAAGACACCCAGGGGTCGCCTAACAGATCTATCAGCCATATGCAGGGTAATGTTAGTCAATGTAAGATGACCCATATTCAATTTCTTGCAGATAGATAGGGGCATGACACTGACACTGTGATGTGACCATAATTGGCGCATATTTAGCCCCCGAATTACCATTGTTTCCATGCTTTTTAGTGCCTATTTGGGTCATTTCTTATCTTTAGTTCTTTGTTTTACATATTCTTTGAGATTTTGATCCCTTGGTAGGAAAGGAGTAAGAATCTTGCATTTTCATGGCAAAACGAGGCTAAATTGATCGTATTCAATGACCAAGCATCAAGGAGAGACAAGACTAGAAGGCCTTTGTACATATCATAGTAGAAGAGCAATGTTGAGAAAAGGATCCTTGAGTCCCCAAGGAAATCCCCAAGGAATTCATGAAGAAAAGGGAAGAAAAGAAGAAGAATTGACGCTGCCAGACAATCCGAACGGATTGTATACAATCCGCCCGTCCGTCCAGCCCAATCCGAGCGTCCCTCAAAGGAATCCGCTCGGATTCCCCCTCGCCAATCCGAGCATCTTGCCCAAGGATCCGCTCGGATTCTCCAGCCCAGATCCGGCCGTCCCGACTCCCATCCGCACGGATTTCAGTACAGCACGTTTTCATTCTTCAAGCTACGATTAGAGAAGCCCTTCTCTCGAAAAATACCGAGTCTCCTTGCTCAACTTAAAAAGTGTAATTACTAGTTTAGCCCTTAGTTAACCCTAATGCATCCTCCCTAATTTTCACTATAAATACCCCATTAGTCTAATTAGAGGAGCATGTTCTTATTATCAATAATTAGTGTAGTTAATATCAATCAAATCTCTCTTCAATATTGTAATCAAGTATTAATCAAGTTTTAATCCAAGTTTTAGTTCTTTAATCTCTCTCTTGTTCTTACTTTATTTTGGGTAATTGAAGATTATTTGGGTTATTATTGGGAGATTGACAACCTCTCAATCTAGGATTCAAGTACTTCTATTATTCTTGCTTTATTATTGGAATCATTAGTAGGTATAATCTCTTAATCCCTTTTTAATTATTGCTAATTACTTTCATTTATTCATCATGTTTCATTATGTTAGTATGATTGACAACCTTTCTAGCATGATCAATATGATAATGAGTGAGTAGTCTCTTAGCTAGGGTTTAATGGGTGATTAGGGGAAACCAACATGGGGAATGATTCATGCTTAAATTAATATGCTTTCATATCTTATTTGCTTGCTTGTTTTGATCTTAATACATGCACATGTTATATTTGATGAAATGCTAAGCCTATGAATCCTTGCATTTACTATCATCTTCTATCCCTTCAACTTGACTTGTAAGACATAACCCAACTCGAGTCTTGTTAGACCATGCATGTGTTGAGTAGGAAAGATTAAGTCGAATTGTAGGTGTTGTACAATCTAATCGATTCGGCTCCGGGACCCAAACTTTCCTAGGACTGTAAGATATAACCCAACTCAATCCATCACAACAATAATTGCTTGCTTATAATTTGAGAACATGTTTGTATGATCATATCCCATGAATCCCCTATGAACCCATGACACCCTAGTGCCTTTAATCAATTGTTTACACCCCTTATTTTATTTACCTTGTTAGTTTATTTTCATTGCTATTTTAGTTTAGTAACCTTCTACATCAACCCAATTTGTGACACCCCTTAGACACTACTATTTACAATAGAATTCTCATTTCAATACCCGTCCCTTGGGATCCGACCTTTACTTGCCTCTTTACTAATTGTAGAGTTGTTTGTGAAGTATAAATTGTGTTTTGTATCGACCATTGACCAACGACCACATATGCTTAATTGTGAACACGAAATGGCCTCGATCAAAAATGGCGCCGTTCGGGGGGACGGTGTTTAATTGATTTAAGATTTCTTTTATTGTTATTAGTTGTGTCTTTTTCACCTTGGGGAAGTAAAACTCCTCAAGGTTTGTTCTAATTGTTTTCGAGTTGTTTGATTTTTTTTTGCATGTCTAGAAGGTTACAAAGAGATTTGTTACCTTTTGACCGTGAAATCGAAAGAACCTTGACGAATAATAGGAGACTTGTTAGGAGGAATTTGGGAGGTGTTGGTGAAGTTGTTCAACCCACTAGTGAGTTTGTCAATCCTTTCGCAATAGAAGGAGAAGAGAACCCATTAAACAATACCACACAAAATCCACCTACAATGCCTAAATTCTCGTCACACTCTATACCCACCGAGGAGGATCTACCAAATGGTACTCCTACACCACAACATCTTACCGGAAACTTTATTGCCAAGTCCGCCTTCATCCAACTAGTTGAGAGGAGCCAATTCGGTGGAATGCCTAGTGAGGACCCTCATTCTCATATGGAAACCTTTTGCGATTATTGTGAAGCTATCTCTCAAACGGGCGTGACTCAAGACCAAATAAGATGGGTCTTATTTCCTTTTTAGTTAATCGGCACCGCAAAGCAATGGTTGAAGGGCCTTGATAAGGCCACCCTTGGAATAGATTCTTGGAAGAAGCTAGCTCTAGCTTTCTACAAAAAATTCTACCCACCGGAAAAGACTAACATGCTAAGAGCTCAAATTACGGGTTTTAAACAAAGGGATGAAGAATCTTTGTATGAAGCTTGGGAGCGGTTCAAAGGTATTTGTCGCTCATGTCCTCACCATGGACTTAGCGAATGGTTTTTAGTGCAACAATTTTGGAATGGTTTATATGAAGATTCAAGGAACATTCTCAATATGGGATCAAATGGAATGTTCACCGAAGTTGATGACAATCAAACATGGAACAAGATTGAGGAAATGGCGGTCCATAATTCACAATATAGTAGACCTCGCAAGGCTACTAGAGGAGGAAAGTATGAAGTGGACTCCGTTACTCAATTGGGTGCTCAACTTAGTGCTCACATTGACACAATCAACTTGAAGTTTGAACAAGCTATGGCTAGACTTGAGGAAAACTCAAAATCATCAAAGCATCATGTCAATGCCATGACGGCATCCTCATCAATCCCAAGTGGGATATGTGAGAATTGTGGAACCTTGGGTCATGACTCAAGTGAGTGTAGGGGAACAACCGAACAAGTTAATGCTTTCCAAGCTTACAAAAGTGGTACCCCTTATTCAAATTTTTACAATGAAAACACCAAGTTCCATCCAAATCTCTCATACAAAAGCCAAAATGTTCAAAACCCTCAAACAACATACACTCCACCACCCATGAGAAATCAAAATCAAAGACCCTTTTACAATCAAAACCAAGGCTACCAAAATCAAAATCCATACAATCACCACAATGACCAAGGTTTTGATGTCCAAAAAGCGGTCCTCCAAATGCAAAAGAATCAACAAGAATTTTTCACTCAAATGCAAAAAGATAGCCAAGCAAAAGACACCACCATCAACAACATTCTAGCTCACACCAAGATGTTGGAAACACAATTGACTCAACTAGCATCTTCAAGCTCACAAAGACAAAAGGGGCAATTACCACCTCAAAGTAATCCCCCTAGACATGAAACGGTTAGTGCCATTCACTTGAGAAGTGGTACAAGATATGAGGCACCGAAGAAGCAAGTTGAGGATGAAGTTGTGGTGCAAAGCCCCAAAGAAGGGGAACCATCAAAAGAAGAAAGTTCAAAGAAAAATGAAGACAAGGCCAAAGAGAAGGAGCCCATTGTGATTAGACTTCCTTTTCCAAGTCGTCAAGCCAAGCCCAAATTTGATGATCAACTTGGAAAGTTCATGGAAATTGTGAAGAACTTAGAAGTCTCAATTCCTTTCACGGAATTAATCAATCACGTTCCGGCCTATGCAAAGTACATGAAAGATATCCTCACAAAGAAGAAGTCGATCCGGAAACTTGAGACTATCGCCTTCACTAAGGTGAGTAGTGCAATACTTCAAGGGAGTTCACCTCCAAAGTTAAAGGATCCGGGAAGCTTCTCAATACCGTGTACCATTGGCGACACGACGATCAACAAAGCCTTATGTGATCTAGGGGCTAGTTTGAGTGTCATGCCGTACTCGGTGAGTAAAAGGTTGGGAATGGGAGAGCTTAAATGCACCAATATCACTCTTCAAATGGCCGATAGATCGACGAAGACACCATTAGGGATATGGGAAGATGTCCCCGTGCGAATTGGGAAGTTTTTCATCCCGGTGGACTTTGTCATTGTTGATATGGAGGAAGATTCCAACATTCCAATCATCTTAGGAAGACCTTTCCTACACACCGCGGGTGCGGTGATTGATGTGAAACATGGAGAGCTCACTTTAGAAGTGGGAGATGAAAGCATAACTTTTAATCTTGACAAGACCATGAGAGCTCCTCGTTTGCATGAGCCATGTTTCATGATTGACCATTATAGCCGAAAAGATGAAAGGAAGAAATCGGAACTCCAATGGAGGAAGAAAATTAAAGATGCTTCATTCAAAGAGCAAGTGAATTGTGACAAGAAGAGCTTGCAAAGCTCATCCAAATCAACCAAGGAAGAAGAAGATGGCCTCATTGGCCAAGAGAAGAAATTGGGAGAGTTGTCTCCATCTAAGCAAGATATTTTCAATGATCAACTCAATGAAGTTTGTGGTCTTTGGGACGACGAATTTGAAGGGATCTTTAATCCCTACATTGGGCATGCCATCGATCATGATCAACAACAAGGGCCACGGTCTATTGAGGACCTCTACCATAACAATGAACAAGCTTTTGATTACTTCTTCAAGGTGTTGAGCAACATCAACAACACCTTGAACATGCCCCCTTGACATCTCATCAAGAATGAGAGTTTGGTGGAGTCCTCCCTAAACCACCACTTGTAAATATTTCTAACTCCCTAACTTACTTTTCAATTTTTGTATTGCATTTTTGTCATTTTTGGATTTTTATTTACTTTGATCAAAATAATTGTCATGAAAAGAGAGAAGTGAGGGAGGGATTAACAATTTTAATTGATGTGTAGTGCTTTACCTTAGTGTGGGGATGGCAATTGCCTAGGCTATTCATGCCATAGTAGTGCCCCCACAATGAAGAACACAAGCTTTGAAAGAAAGAAAGAAAGAATGATAAGGGAATGCGTTTGTGCACGGATGGAACTGAATCCGTGTACACAAGGACCAATCCGAGCGTATTCCTGAGAATCCGCCCGTCAAGAAGATCCGAGCGTCTGCCGAGAAGACGCCCGTCTTGGGCCGAAAGCTGAAATTGCAAATTTTCTTGACTGTCAAAGAATCCGAGCGGATTTCTGGAAAGACGCCCGTCTCACAGAATCCGTCCGTCTTGTGAACAATCCACCCGTCTTGCAGCTGAAGAAAAACAAAGAAAAATCTCTGGACTAGAATCCGTCCGTCCTGCACAAAATCCACCCGTCCCATCACAGAAGAATCCGAGCGGATTCCCCAGAATCCGCCCGTCTCTATGCGGGATTTTGAAAATTTTGAAGCTGTAGAATCCGCACGGATTGCGCCCAAATCCGCACGGATTGTCCCTGCGTCTTGAAAAATCTCGACTCCTTTATAACCCATCCCACCTTCATTCATTCATTCATTCATTCATAAACACTACCCACAACATCAAAACCCTCATCCTCTCCATCTCAAAAACAAAAACCCTCAACAAAATCCACCAAAATCAAATCAAACCATCTTTCACACAACAAATCAATCACTCCATCTTCAACAACAATCAAAACCAAGAACAAAATCTTCACCTTTGAGTCGATTTTCGATTTCATAAAGGCAAAGCCTTTCACCTTCAAAATCGATTTGGGCATTCTACAAATTGAAGATTTTTGACTCTTTTCTTGGTTAGTTCATCAAATGGCAAGAACAAAGGGAGCAACAAAGGCAACAAAGGCACCAAAAGCAAAGGCTCTCTCTCAAAGGCAAAAAGCTCTACAAACAAAGAAAGCTTTGGCAATGGTGGTATCAACACCAAACTTGGAAGTGCAACAACAACAACAAATTTCTATGGAAGCATCACCTTCTACTCCGGTAATCGATCAACTCTTGCATTTTCCGGAGGTAACTTTCATTTCCGATACCCATATAAATACATTTGTCAAGTTTGCTATGAAACAAATTCAATCCACCAAATTCATATGTAAAGATGCTTTGGAGAAATTGGGTGTTCTTGAACAAACAAAAGCCTTTTTCAATGCCATGGGTTTGAAGAAATTGTTTGAAATGAAGGAAGTAACATACCCCTCCCTTGTCTTGGAATTCTTAAGTTCTTTAAAAGTGACAAAAGTTGAGAATAGGGAAAATATTGAGTTTCGTCTAGCTAACACTAGTAGACGCATTACCTTTCCGGAATTGGGTGAAATTTTGGGTCTTAGCGATGAACATAAATTTTATAAGCAATATGGGAAGTATGACCCCGAGCCTCTTTGGGAGGCAATCTCCGGGAAGAAATTTGAAGATTTTCATGCTTGTCGTGCTCTTTTGGTCCATCATCCGGGCATAAGAGTATGGCACAAAGTTGTGGGAAATACCATAATTGCTAGGAAAGACACCAATCATTTCACGGGACTCGATTTTATTCTCCTTGAATCAACTTTGAATATTGGAAGAATTCACACCAAGCCTTACAATTCTTTGAGGCTATTGGTTGATAGATGGCTCCATGTAGATAGTGGGAAGAAGGGTACAACCGTTATTGTTAATGGCGGCCTAGTCACGGTCCTAGCCAAGCACTTTGATCCTAATTTCAATAAGGATAACAAGTACAAGGCAAAGGAAGGTGGCCATCTTATTGATATGTCCATCATGATTAACAAGTTTAAGTGGGTTGCTCACAATCCCCTTGACACCAAGTATGGGTGGCTTACTAGTGAGGCTCGATCATTCACTTTACCCGCAAAGATTTGCCGTCTTAGTGTCCACCGGACCAACTATTTACTTCCCCTATCCGAAGAAGCCGAGTACATCATTCAACAACAAAAGGGTGATCATGAAACTCCCTCCTCTTCCATTGTTATACCGCCTTACCCCTTTGTGTATGAAGAGTTCAAACCGCAAGGAATTGAAATTGGAAAAGACTATGTCACTCTTCTTATGCAAGCCATGCACAAGCAAGCTTATGAAGATCGGAAGAATGCTTATTTGGCTCAATATCCTCCCCTCTTACATCTAGCTAGGCAAGGACTCCTTGATCCATCTTGTCCTTTGCCTAGTTGGGCGGATAGAGAAGCCTTATTTCCGGGTGCATCAAGAGACGTGGTGGAAGACAATGAGGTTGTTGGAAATGGTGAAGAAATTGATGATAATATTGAGGAAGAAGCAAGTGGAGATGAAGAAAGAGATGGTGAAGATGAAGATGGTGAAGATGATGATGAGCAAGATAATGAAGAAAGTGCCAAGGAAAGTGGCAATGTGACCGCTTCTCATGAGGGAAGTGGTGATGATAATAGCATGATGGAAGACTAGCCTTGGAGACTCCTACACTCCCATGGTTTGTCTATATCTCTTTGTATTTTATTTCATTTTGATCATTGATGGTTTAGTCCTAGCAACATCAAAGGACTCACACCTCGGTTCCATTGAGGTGTTCTTTCTTTATTGTTCCCATTTTTGAAAATCCAAAATGACAATCTAGTTTCATGCATAGCATAGTGTGTGCATGAACTATACCCATGCTTTGACATTAGCAATAGTGTCTTATTTGGTTTGGGGAAGTTAATGCATACACAACGGGAGGTAATCTAAATTATCCTCTCCGTCATAACAAAAACCATGAATCATGTAGTATAGCTTAGTGTAGAATTGCATTTAGTATAGAAATCATGCATCATTTTTGCATAATTTCCATCATTTTGGCCATTGAGGACAATGCCCATATTAGTGTGGGGATGGGAATTCTAACACTTGACTTTTATTCAAAAACCATAAAAATTGAAAAATTTCAAAAAAAATCATAAAAATTTGAAAAATTGAAAAACCAAAAACAAGTTCATTTCCTTTGTATATATTGTCTTGTATATATTGTGTTCGTTTATCCTTGTTCACTTTGATTGACTACGCCACATCCGAGACATGAGGATATTGAAGATCGCATGGTATGATCTTTCCAATCTCCTTTTTCCTCTTTATGTTAATGACTATGTGGCTTTATTTTGATTGATGCGGTAAAACAATGTGAACTTAGGACTTGCATTTAGGTTATATGTCATACTAGTTGGTAGAATCATATGCATTAGGATGTTTATATGTTAGTTGCATCATGGCATGTAGTTTGCATGTTAGAAAAATTTTGTGAAACCGTCTACTTGGGAAGCTTGACAAGTGTATATAGGCCCTAGTAGATGCTTTTTATTCTTAAGACTTTGCTTGTTAGAATACTTGTAAAACACCCTAGGATGTGTCATGCTAGTATCCTTTGACCCATGGATTAAGGCCTAGTCAAGAGTACCTTGTGGTGTGATAACTCCTTGGCTACCGTTTATTCCAAGGTGACCCTTGAAACCATGCATATCATTCATCCATGTTCTACCACATTTTTGTCATCAAAGGGAATGGGCACAAAAAGAAATCAATTTGAGTTCAAAGAAATGAAAAGTGAAAGAAAGTTTGCAAAAATGCATCAAATGAAAAGAGGAGCAAAAATAGAACTCCTAAGCTTCAAATACAAGGCACCCTCGTTACTAATTGGGGTGACTTTGAAAATGTTCAAAAAGAAATGCAAAAAGTTGTCAAGTATTGAAATGCCAAAAATCAAAAAAGAAATGGCAAGAAAGTGTTCTCAAATGTCAAATGCCAATGAAATTGGGGGGAAAAACAAAAACAAAAGCAAACTCCCAAAATGAAACTCAAATATCTATCGATCCCTTTATCCATCATATCCATTTTTGTGCATGGTAGAGAGGGGACGACCCTTCTTCTTGTCTAGGCAAGAGGGGGAATTCCGCGATCCTTCAGTGTTTCTAACGCCATAGGGAGTCTACTCTTGACAAAAGCATTTAACGATTGAGGACAAAGGTACCCTAGCTTGACACCTTTTGGAGGTGATTTATTGGTATCCTTCTAGGCTTAGTAGTTTGAACAAATTGCATCTATGAAGGATTGTGTACCCTTGAATTGCTTCCCTTGTAGATAATTTCCGCCACTTAGATGAGGAAAGTGGCTATTCTTTTTGTAGATGCATCCATTATGTGATTTTATGTGCTTTAATGTTTGGATGTGTCGCCATTTTGGCAAGACCCACCTTGCCTTGCAAGAAGGCATCCTACCTCATGGTTGTCTTGTTGTGAGTTGAAGGGGCGGAGTGAGACCCGCTAATTGTCTCATATCGGCTATTATTATTAGGTTAGGTTAGTATTGGTCCTAGTCTTTGTCACCTCTTTACTCGGGACGAGCAAAGGTTCGGTTTGGGGATATTTGATGTGACCATAATTGGCGCATATTTAGCCCACGAATTACCATTGTTTCCATGCTTTTTAGTGCCTATTTGGGTCATTTCTTATCTTTAGTTCTTTGTTTTGCATATTCTTTGAGATTTTGATCCCTTGGTAGGAAAGGAGTAAGAATCTTGCATTTTCATGGCAAAACGAGGCTAAATTGATCGTATTCAATGACCAAGCATCAAGGAGAGACAAGACTAGAAGGCCTTTGTACATATCATAGTAGAAGAGCAATGTTGAGAAAAGGATCCTTGAGTCCCCAAGGAAATCCCCAAGGAATTCATGAAGAAAAGGGAAGAAAAGAAGAAGAATTGACGCTGCCAGACAATCCGAACGGATTGTATACAATCTGCCCGTCCGTCCGGCCAATCCGAGCGTCCCTCAAAGGAATCCGCTCGGATTACCCCTCGCCAATCCGAGCGTCTTGCCCAAGGATCCGCTCGGATTCTCCAGGCCAGATCCGGCCGTCCCGACTCCCATCCGCACGGATTTCGATGACAAAGACGTTTTCATTCTTCAAGCTACGATTAGAGAAGCCCTTCTCTCGAGAAAATACCGAGTCTCCTTGCTCAACTTAAAAGTGTAATTACTAGTTTAGCCCTTAGTTAACCCTAATGCATCCCCCTAATTTTCACTATAAATACCCCATTAGTCTAATTAGAGGAGCATGTTCTTATTATCAATAATTAGTGTAGTTAATATCAATCAAATCTCTCTTCAATATTGTAATCAAGTATTAATCAAGTTTTAATCCAAGTTTTAGTTCTTTAATCTCTCTCTTGTTCTTACTTTATTTTGGGTAATTGAAGATTATTTGGGTTATTATTGGGAGATTGACAACCTCTCAATCTAGGATTCAAGTACTTCTATTATTCTTGCTTTATTATTGGAATCATTAGTAGGTATAATCTCTTAATCCCTTTTTAATTATTGCTAATTACTTTCATTTATTCATCATGTTTCATTATGTTAGTATGATTGACAACCTTTCTAGCATGATCAATATGATAATGAGTGAGTAGTCTCTTAGCTAGGGTTTAATGGGTGATTAGGGAAACCAACATGGGGAATGATTCATGCTTAAATTAATATGCTTTCATATCTTATTTGCTTGCTTGTTTTGATCTTAATACATGCACATGTTATATTTGATGAAATGCTAAGCCTATGAATCCTTGCATTTACTATCATCTTCTATCCCTTCAACTTGACTTGTAAGACATAACCCAACTCGAGTCTTGTTAGACCATGCATGTGTTGAGTGGGAAAGATTAAGTCGACTTGTAGGTGTTGTACAATCTAATCGATTCGGCTCCGGGACCCAAACTTTCCTAGGATTGTAAGATATAACCCAACTCAATCCATCACAACAATAATTGCTTGCTTATAATTTGAGAACATGTTTGTATGATCATATCCCATGAATCCCCTATGAACCCATGACACCCTAGTGCCTTTAATCAATTGTTTACACCCCTTATTTTATTTACCTTGTTAGTTTATTTTCATTGCTATTTTAGTTTAGTAACCTTCTACATCAACCCAATTTGTGACACCCCTTAGACACTACTATTTACAATAGAATTCTCATTTCAATACCCGTCCCTTGGGATCCGACCTTTACTTGCCTCTTTACTAATTGTAGAGTTGTTTGTGAAGTATAAATTGTGTTTTGTATCGACCATTGACCAACGACCACATATGCTTAATTGTGAACACGAAATGGCCTCGATCACACTGGCTCCTAAATCACAAAGAGCCTTATCAATAACCACATTGCCTATAACACAGGTAATAGAGAAGCTACCCGGGTCTTTCATTTTAGGTGGAGCCTTATTTAAAAGTAAATTACTAGACTCTTCCAAAAATGAAACGGTCTCAAATTCACTTAGCTCTCTCTTACGCGTCACAATATCTTTCATGAATTTAGCGTAAGTAGGTACATGGGTAATAAGTTCGGTAAAAGGGACAGTTACCTGAAGGTTCTTCACAACGTCCACAAACTTACCGTACTGTCGCTCGACCTCCGCGTCCTTCAGACGACTTGGAAAGGGTACTCTGGTAGTAATGAGTGGACCCGTGACTTTCTCTTTACCTTTATCAGTGCGTGACGTCTTCTCAGCAGGAGAAGATGACACGGTAGCGGAATTAGATGTCAAAATAGGATCTCCCCTGGTTTTGGCACTCGATCGAGTAATTTCCTCACTCGATCGAGTGGTTTTCTCCTGATATTTACTCGATCGAGCTGTTTGAACCACTCGATCGAGCTCTTCTATTTCATGCTTACTTGATCGACCATCTGCTTCACTCGATCGAGTGACTTCTTCATCTTTTTCACTCGATCAAGGAGAATTTGCACTCGATCGAGGATCTATAAATTGGACACCACTCGATCGAGTAAGGTTACCACTCGATCGAGTACCTGGATGGATTATTTCACTCGATCGAGTAGAAATTTCACTCGATCGAGTGTCTGGACAGCACGCAGCAAGGATTTCGTCCAGAAACTCGTCCAAATCATCTTCCGGGGTATTATCAGCTATCACTACCCCGTCTTCTAGTATTTTTGGCCCCTCATAAGCAGGGCCACTTCGGAGATTTATTGCATTGACTGGGTCGCACGACGGTGGATGATTAGCTTGGCTTTTCGCGAGTGTCAACTGCGCGACTTGTTCCCTTAACTCCACGATAGCGGTATCATCCTTGTTGCATTTCTCCCCAAACTGTTGTGTTAAGCTCAAAACCAAGGATTTCAGTTCGGCGATCTCTCCATTTGTAGATGGAGGGTGTGGTTGCGGTATTTGCCTAGAGAGAGTAGAAACATTCGTCATCTTTTCGTATAATTGGGAAAAAGGAATTCCTTGCTTGTATTTCTGGTAAGAAAGGACGCGCTCTATTCTCGCCATACAACCAATGGTGTCATGCCCCTCCATGCCGCATCTACCACATATCTCCACATGCTCAGTAATAGCACAAATTTGTGCATGCTCACCTATAGTCTCCGTAATCTCCGCACTACCTAGACTTTTGCTAGGACTTGCCATCTCAGCTGCCACCAACTCGTTAACTTGCCCACTTCTTCGGAGATTTCCATATTCGGCAACATGGATGGCCATATCCTCAATAAGATGCCACCCTTGATCATCCTCTACATTCTTCGTGAATCTCCCCTTAGCTACATTATCAAGGATAACTCTCTGTTCCGTATATAACCCGTTATAGAATTGGGTACATAGGAACCAACGCTTGAAACCGTGATGAGGCACAGAACGGATGAGCTTCTTGAACCTAGTACAAGCCCCATTCAAGTCTTCAGTAGACAATTGCTCAAATGCAGTAATCTGAGATCTCAACGCATTAGTGCGCTGTGGCGGGAAATATCGCCTGTAAAAGGCCAAGGCAAGGGAACTCCAGTCAGTTACACCGGCTGATTCCCTGTCTAAATCCCTCAACCATTCCCGGGCATCATCAGCTAAAGAGAAAGGAAAAAGAACTCCCTTTACTCTGTCTTGTGTTACCCCAGCAGCAAGAGGAATGGGAGAGCAGTACTCTGTAAACAGCTTTATATGCCTGCACGGATCTTCTTCAGATACCCCCCTGAAAAGATTTCTCTTGACCAGCTGTATGTAGGATGGGTGGATTCCAAAAGTTCCCGATTCAGTAGTGGGTAGTAAGAAACCTTTTGGAAGAGAATACACATTAGGCTCTGAATGGCTGGCTATATTCGGCATTCTGGCAGATAGAATTTACAAAGCAAAGCAGGTGTGACAATGTTCTCTTATAGAACAGATAACCTGCAAACTAATCAAAAACTTTTGCAAAAATGAGATCAGTCTCAAGGAAAAAAGTTCCTTGAGACGAAAGACAAACTTAAATAAAGCAACAAAATTGCGCCACCTCCCCGACAACGGCGCCAAAATTTGGCAGGGCAGTCGTATACCTATCAAAAATAACCAACTAGCTCTAACTAATATAGCTAGGGAAGTCGGGTCGATCTCCACAGGGAGATGGGAAAATGTCAACTTTGTCTAAGTTCGTCACGGTAACCAATTTGGGGAGGGGGGGTGTTAATTGGGTTGTTCTAAACTAATGAGAATGAGAAAGAGAAAAATGCAGAGAATAAAGATTAAACAGATAAAGGAAAAGCAGCTAAGACAGTCAGTTCACCATGATCATTCAGTCAAGCAATTTAGGTCTCAGGTCGATGCAAGTATGGTCAAAGGGGCAGTGAATATCTCCTTCCAGTCTCAATTCGCCCTAAAGCACAAATAGCTTAGCTTCCGCCCTCACTATGGTGCCCTAATGTTCGCTACGAGTCTCACCCCTTCCAACCTTCCGGTCCAGGTCAAGGTTTACCATGATTAAATGCCTAATTGCGTCGACTCAATTAGACAGAAACAATTAACAGCAGCGATTAACAACAAGGACTACACAAGCATTAACCTAATAAATCAATTACTCTCCCTTCATAATCATGGATCCCCTAGCCTTAGCAAAAGGGAATTAGCTACACATTACTATCGAATCAACAACAATAATATATAGATAATGAGAATTAAACATGATAATAATGAAAGCCGAGGGACTGTATAAAACAATAATGAAAGCAATAAGAGAAAAGAAGAATTCGAATAGCAATTATGATTACGAAATTAACAAGGAAAAATAATACCGATTACAAAATCCGAATCTGAGTAGCAAAGAGTAAAGAAGAGAGAAGCATTGAGTAAGATCAAGGAGTAGTAAGTGTGGAAGAGTTACGCAGTCTACTTCTATTAGTAACTTACGAAAATCTCCCCCTTAAACCTAATCCAAAGCCTAATTACAAAGGCCCATACGAAAATAGGCGGAAAAATTACAAATACAAAGCAAACCACTCGATCGAGTGGAATAAAACCGCTCAATCGAGTAAACTAAGCAAAATTCCCTTCGATCGAGTAGAAATACTACTTGATCGAGTAGTTCCTTATTGTGGCCTGCTCGATCGAGTAAATAAACAACTCGATCGAGTAATCTTCATGGTATAAAGCATTCGATCGACTAGATAAGCGGTTGATCGAGCTATATTAGCACACAAGGCACTTCGACACCTTCCGAAATCAGCTCGCTCGTCTTCAAAGTAATAGATTCCAAGCTCCGGCTCCTTGTTCTCCATAAACGCATACAAATGGGACGAGTTTAGGCTCGATTTATCTTCTCTTCGGTCTATTCCTGCAATTTACACAAGACGAACCAAAGTAGACTATTCGGGGGTATTTGTAGCTAGATGCTACATAAAATAGTACAAAAATGCGTGTAAAAATGATGTGAAAACCTTATATAAAATACACGCATCAAAATCCACATGCATTCTTTCCCTCCAGTGTGCCCTCTCCATCACCATACTCTCCTCAAGCCCCAGAAATCTCATATCGTGCTCTATCACTCTCGACCATGTCTGTCTCGGTCTTCCTCTACCTCTAGGGACCTTTTCTGTTCTCCAAGTCTCCAGCCTCCTAACTGGTGCATCCATAGGTCTCCTTCTCACATGGTCAAACCATCTTAGTCGGTTTTACATCATCTTGTCCTCTATTGGCGCCACTTTTACCTTTTTCCTAATCACCTCATTCCTTAATCGATCTTTCCTTTTATGTCCGCACATCCATCTCAACATACGCATATCCGCCACACTTATCTTTTGAATAAGACAATGTTTCACGACCCAACACTCGGAACCGTAAAGTAAGGCATGCCTAATTGTCGTGCGATAAAATTTTCCCTTTAATCTTTGGGACATATCTTTATCGCATAAAAACCCTGAAGCACTCTTCCATTTCAACCATCCCGCTTTAATTCTGTGAGCCACATCTCCGTCTAACTCCCCATCTTTTTGAGTAATAGATCCTAGATATCTGAAGAAATCTGACTCCTCAACAACATTCCCATCGAAAAAAATACCCCCCGCCTCTGTCGGTCTCAACCCCGCCACTTTAGTGAACTGACACCTCAAATACTCGGTCTTATTCCTGCTCAGCCTAAACCCACGAGTCTCTAAAGTCTGCCTCCACAATTCCAACTCTCCCTCTACCCCGTCTTTTGTCTCATCAATCAACACAATATCATCATCAAACATCATACACCAAGGGATGTCGTCCTGAATATCCCTTGTCAACTCATCCATAACTATAGCAAAGAGAAAAGGACTAAGTGCGGAACCTTGATGCACCCCGATGGTAATGGGAAATTCTTCCGTTCTCCCAACATTAGTGCGAACACTTGCACTGGCCCCCTCATACATGTCCTTTATGAGGTCAATATATTTTCGAGACACACCCTTTTTCGCCAAAGCCCACCAAAGTACTTCTCTTGGTACCCTATCATATGCCTTTTCCAGGTCAATAAAAACCATATGCAAGTCCTTCTTCTTGTCCCGATGGTTTTTTATCAACTGTCTCATGATAAAAATCGCATCCATAGTCGATCTCCTGGGCATAAATCCAAATTGATTATCCGAGATGTCTACACATCTCCTAAGCCTTTGCTCGATTATCCGCTCCCATAACTTCATCGTATAACGCATAAGTTTAATTCCCCGATAATTGGAACACTCTTTAACATCACGTTTGTTCTTATACAAAGGGACAAGAGTGCTTCTCCTCTAAGCTGATGGCATCTTGTTGCTCCTCCAAATCTTGTTGAAGAGCATGGTAACCCATTCGATCCCTTAATTAGAGATGAAATGATAAAATTAAATTAGGGGCATAAATTACCAACTTGAAAAAAATAAGAACAAGAACTTTGAAGGAAATAAGAACAAAATAACCCGGAAATCCACTTGAAATAACTTGAGCGATTGTTACAAACGATTACAAACTAAATTATTAAACTAGGGTTTTGATGTGAAGACTGAAATATAAATTATTGGATGATGAACTTAAACGGAATACAAGAGTTTATATAGGAAAAGGAGAGAAAGACGAAGCGTTTGGCATTGGCGTTCACATCCCCCGTACCCCGGGGACATATCCCCGATCAGGGACGCATGTCCTCGACTTTCCTTTGCCAATTTCTCATCGACAAGTTATAATCATGCTTCCCCTGGGGGTTGGGGACATATCCCCGATGGAGGACGTAACAATTTGACTTTGGAGCAAATTTCTTTAATAATTCCAATGATTCACATCCCCTAGGTGTAGAGGGTAGAGGACGTACAGGGGGACGCGTAAAAGTCCGCCAAAGCTCCATATCTTCACTCGATACTTGATAAAATCCTGTCACTTTTTCCTTGCGTCATGTGAAACATCCCAAAACGCCATTTTATGACCAAAACTCATTCCTCATAACCTCGTGTTCCTTGGTAGATGCCAAAATGGTAAGAAAAGGCCATCAATTGCTCCATTTCCTACAAAACACAACCAACACATGCAAAGTACCTAGAATACGGAATTAGCTCACATAATTACTTCGTAAAGTGCAAATGACATGTAGAAATGAGCTATAAAAGGGATGAAAATCCTATAAAAATAAGACACATCATATATATATATAGATGCGAAAGCGTAATTTCAGGAAACAATTTCCTAACATCTACCCTAGGATCAGATGCATAAGATAATATGAATCATAATAAAATACGAAAGAATATTTACCTCTTGAGCGTAAATTCCACAAATAGCTTATAGAAGAGTTCTGAGAGCCCCTATAACAACCCGATCCACCACCGTCGTAACACAACCTCAATAAGATGGGTCTGCACCTTTGGGTCCATTATGTGTCCTCACTTAAGCCGAAAAGCACAAGGCCTTGTTACTAAGTGGTGGGTGGAAGACCTTATAAACATATCACAATCCTCATATTTTCTCGATGTAGGTGGTAAGCACAAACTAGGTGTCGTAATACTAGAATTAACTACCAAATTAACAATTTATAGCCTAAACTTTGACTCTACTAACTTTCAATAAAAACAATAGTAAAGCGGAAGTAAAGGGTCGAACCCAAGAGAAGGGGATAAGACTAAAGCTTGAATTGTAAACTAATGGCTACTAAGTGGGTCTCTACTACTAATTAAGAACCTAATGACAATTTAAACTTAACAAAAGAAAATAATCACAAACAATGGCTATTAACAAGGATCAACTAGTAGAAAACATAGATGGAAAAAGATTGATTTTGAGAAACAAACATGGAAATATGAGTAGAACTTGAATATCTTCCTATTGAGACAATTCTACAAACAACTAGTATGCAAGATTCAATATAAAGGGGGAATACTTGATGTAACTCTCTCTTAATAACCCAACAATGACAAAGCTTGACTCTTTTATTCCTCTCTTACAATTTTCTACCCAATACTATCATCTCAAGATGTTGATACATGCAAATTAAACCATCCACACATACCCTTCAAGCTTAAGTAACAAATCATTAAACCATGACAAGAGACTAAGCATGAGCATTAAGAATTCAACCAAAAGATGAAGCTAGGATCAATTCCTCATAAGATTAAACCATACAAATGAGCAAAAGACATGAACTTTCCTATTTGTTGCATGAATCCTTTAAACCAAATCAACAAACAACAAACTTGCTTCAACAATCCCAACTAAATTAAACCATTTCATTAGGATTTGCAATAATCAAGTAAATAACATGCAAGGATGGCCAACCCAAACATTCAATTACTCAACAAAAGAAATTAAGCACAAGGAAAGAACTTTAGATAAATAAAGAGAGGTTTAAGAGTCTTACAATTACCAAAGTTGGATACTTTGATCAAATTACATCAAGTAAGGGAAGAACTAGCCTTCCATAGTTTGCTTACAACCCAAAAACAAAGAAAGATTACAACTTGAATGCCAAATAAATTGTTCTTGCTTACTACAATTTTTAGAGATTATTCAATGCTTAGGTGATAATTAGGTCTTCAAACATGAGGGGTATATATATGGGTGCACTCCTTTCTAGGTTAAAAGCCTCAAAGCAAGCCCAAAAACACGGAATGTTTCCTTAAGCCCGTGTTTAAAACCAAAAATGCGCAGCACCTCGACGTAGGCGCAGGTCACAGAACTGCGCAGTCGCGACTTTCACTCGCAGCAGTGCGCACCATCTTGGGAGTTCAGCTTCAAAATCTTCAAACTTTGCTTCCTTCTTTACTTTCCAAGTTTCACTCCTACTTCTTCAAGAAGGCTTCTAGGCTACATGGGAGCTCCTTGTGCTTGTCTTAACCTTTGAAGGGTGCCCTATGCCTCTCGGGTTCCGTTCATGAGGATCAATCGTCCAACCGAGGTGAATTACATAAGTTCAACCACATCAACCCCTATGCCAAGTGTTAGGAAAAGCATACTAAAAGACCCATATTAAAAGACACGAGGGTGATAAAATCACCCTCTTAGACCGACACAAAACAATGCTATCAAACTCCCCCACACTTAGACTTTTGCTAGTCCCGAGCAAAACCCGGAACAAGCAATCGTAAAGTCTACAAGAGGGTGTGGGAGGGAATGATCTCTCTTCCCTTTCCTCTTCCTTCTTATACCTCCCTCAAAACACAACCACCGATTAAAAAGAAAAGACATGACTCAAAGTTTTTGCACACACTCTTCACTCACTCACCCTCCTTATTTCTCCCTCAAACAAGACACGACACACCACCAACTCCGACTCATCAATCAATTCCACCCTTCTTATATCACCAAGGTAGTAATGGACACTCTTGCCTTATCCCAAGGCAATAGCAAAGTGACCTCTCGTCCTCCTAACAATCACAACTCACCACTACTTATGACACCCCCTTATCACTCCATAAAAATGCAAGATCATGCTACTTGGTTGGCCAAACACCCTTAAGATCAACAACTCAAGTAGCCAATCGGAAAAACCACCAATTTGAAGCAAATTTTTGTGATACAAAAAGAAATTAAGTCCTAATCTAGCCTCCTTCCAAGACCCTCCTTATCACTCCCTTCTTATCCCTCCATCTTTTTGGTGTTACAATTTTCAATTTTTCAATTTTTTTGGTGACAATCCCTCATTTTGCCTAAGGTGCCCTTTCGGGTTTTCACCTTAGCTTTTTCCTTACCTCTCATTGGTGGCTCGCAACTCGATTCTTCATTTTGCCCGGAATGCCCTTTCGGGTTTTCATTCCGTCCTCGGCCACCTTTCCCTATCTTGCCTAGGTGCCCACCCTTGTGGGTTTTCACCTAGCCGGGATTGTCATTTTTTTTTTTTTTTTTTTAACACACATTCAATGGAAAGAAATGTACATATATTACAATTTCAATCATCTTACTCCCCCACACTTAGATTCCACATTGTCCTCAATGTGGAGGAGTACCCTCATCCTCTCAAGGTTGGTAGTTGGAGGGACCCGAGCCTTCCCCTTGCTCATTTGTCCCTTGATCTCTTCTTCTTCTTCCTCTTGCTTGCTTCACTCTCTTGGCCCTCTCATAGGCCTCCTCAACTTGAGGCTCGGAGATGGTTGGTTGGTAGGTGGGGTCATTTGGATGGAGGGTCATGCCGAAAAGGCCCCGGATAAGCCCAAAAGAATCCTCATGAGCTTGAGCATCTTCATAAGAGTCTTCAACATATTGGTGGTGCCGCTCATTTTGCACAGCGAATTGTTGAGATGCTTGCTCTCTCCATTCATTTTGGGCCTTCCACATGGCTTGTTGCTCTTCCATGTACTTGGCTTGTTGTTGTTGCCAAGCATAAGCCTCATCTTGCCTCTTAGCCATGTCTTGGAGCATCTTCATTTGGGCTCTTTCGGCCTCCGCACTCAACTTTTGATGCTCCATACTAGCAACCCTCCATTGATCCAAACTCTCAAGCCGTGGCGTTTGTTGTTGTTGCCACGCATAAGAGCTATCAACTCTCCCACTAATTGCCTCCAAAGTTCCCCGGGTCTCCATGAAGTAATTATACATTTGTTGTTGCCACGGGGCGATTGGTGGAGTAGAGCTTGTTCCCGCCTCAAACATTGGTGTGTCGTGTATGGGCGGGTCACGCTCTATGTTCCGAATCTCCCTCTCTTCGTCACTATCAACGTGGACAACCGGGGGCGGTTCGACCCTTCTCCTTTGTTCCCTCCTTTGTGCCTCCCTTTGTTCCGGCGTGTCGGGCGGGCAAAAGAAATGAATGGCACGGGTGCCATGAGGAATCGGGCCGTTCTTTGGTAGAACCATGTAGGGAGTTTTTCCCTCTCCCAACCAATTGCATTTAAAATTTTGTTTATCAAGGACTTGGATCATATGTGTCTCCTCAAGTCCATGAGCATTATAAAAATGATTTCCCCAAACGGGGAGTTGATCATCCGACGTCGAGCCCACATATTTCTCCACAAAAAGGGTGATGATACCCCCACTATTGATATTTCCTCTCCTCCTCTTCTTATGTTTTAAGCAAGAATCAACAAAAAGCCGAGCCCAATCCGGCACACCACTCCCTTCCGGGAGCATAGCCCAAATGCACTCCCTCACCGCATCGCTCACTTTCGTTGGCTCCCCCATGGAGAAGAACCAACAAGCCA
Source organism: Silene latifolia (assembly GCF_048544455.1). Classification (NCBI taxonomy): domain Eukaryota; kingdom Viridiplantae; phylum Streptophyta; class Magnoliopsida; order Caryophyllales; family Caryophyllaceae; genus Silene; species Silene latifolia. Next base: position 122,291,465 of record NC_133528.1, on the reverse strand, counting down.
AACACCTTGTCAATATACGGATTGGGGGGTTGGTTATGGCGGAAAGTTTGTCATTATGATCTTGGGCATCCCTTCCCGTGAGGTGACACCACACCTCATTAAGCTTGCCCTTGGGTGGGTTGACCGGGGAGGGCGGTTTTGTGATTCTTAAAATCTCTCTTACCTCATCAAAAGAAATTGAATGCCACACTTTATGAAGACGGAAATTCACTCTCTCATTCGCCCCCTCCCCCGTTTTAGAGATGGTGGACAAGAATTCATAAGTAAAAGAGCGGTATGTGTCGTCATGAAGGTCCATGTATAGCTCTAATCCTACCCGACTCAAAAGTTGAAAAGTGAGTTCCTCTAATCCTAGTTCTTGAAGAGTGTCCCGGTGGAGGAATTTGGTGATGGGGGTGGGGTTTTCTTTTTCAAGTTTTGCAAAGATTTTCTTTTGTTCCGCACTAAGACCCTCATTCCCGTTAAACACCTTGGGGTTACTTCCCTCCCCTTGAGCTTTCCTCTTACCGAAAACCATGATTCCTAGCAAGCAAGAGTACCAAAAAGACCAACAAAAACACTCAAAACAGTTTTGCTCTCGTTGAGGCAATTCAACAAACACCTTCAAGGCACAAATTCAAGAAGGTGGGATTAAGTGATGTTTGTTGAATACCTCTCCCCTTTCTCAGAAAACAAGTTTATCCCAGCAATTAGAGACAACAATCAATCGAAAATATCCAAAAATTCAATGTAAAAACACCAAATCCCGGATGGAAGCAAGGTAAGTAAAGAAAAAGATGGGAAAAGTTGTTATACCTCCTCGAATCCACTTAAAATGCTAGTTGATTGAAGTATAATGCTAAAAACCCTTCCAAGAATGCTTCAATTACCCAGAAATCTCTTGAAACGAACTTGTCACCACAATTTGCAAGGTTAGGGTTTGGGATAAAATTGGGGAAAATCAGAAATTTGAAAGGTAAAGTGAGTATTTGAGTTGTTGGGTTGGGTTGAGAGGTGATTGTGATGAAAGGAAGGAGTTTGTTGAAGGATTGATGGTGGATTTTGATGAAGGTGATGAAGTTTGAGTTGGGAATATGGGAGTTGAAGGTATAAGGTGTCGAAAAATATGAAGGATAATGTGTTTGTGGTTTGTAAAAAGCCCCTTTGAAATCCCGTGGTTTGCTTCCTGCGCAGGCTGCGCTTTTCGACTGCGCAGGCTGCGCCAAATTGCGCAGGCTGCGCACTTCCACTGCGCAGGCTGCGCCCTGGCTCGGGATGTCGAGTAAAAAGCTTGCTATCAACTTTTTCTTTGCGGGGATTTTTGGCCTTCCTTTCGTGCTTTTCCTTCATTTGACTCGTATAGATGGTGTCCCGAGTCATTTCACCTCCCGATACGACTTGGGCACGCTTCCCAAGGAGCTTCATCCTACTACCTTCAAACACTTCAACAAACTTTCAAAAGATTCCATAATGCATGCTTCTAAAATGCGTTAAGAGTAAATAAATTGACAAGAAAACAGTAAATTCTATGCTACAAAGAGGGAATATTTACAAAAGTTGCCGTTATTTAACGTCGATGGCTCGACAAAGACATTGTTGGAGAATCAATCTTTATAAATTGGATCTTCTAAAAGAAGATCCTCTTCACCTTGTAGTGCGATGCCTTTGTAGTACTTCTTCAACCTTTGTCCATTCACTTTTATCACCTTCCCCGAGGTCGGGTCTTCCACCTCCACCGCTCCGTGGGGAAAAACCTTCTTGACTTTGTAAGGTCCAAACCACTTTGACCTTAGCTTGCCGGGAAAATTCTTGAGTCGACTTTGAAAAACCAACACATCTTCTCCCTCTTTGAAAACTCTTCTTGTGACCATCTTGTCATGCCAAGACCGAGCCTTTTCCTTGTAGATGCTAGCATTGTCATAGGCATTGTGCCTAAGCTCTTCCAATTCTTGTATTTGAAGCTTTCGGTGCAATCCCGCCTCATCGACATTTTGATTAAAAGCTTTGATTGCCCAATAGGCTTTGTGCTCCACTTCTACGGGAAGGTGGCATCCCTTCCCATAAATTAGCCTATACGGGGACATGTCGATTGGGGTCTTATAGGCCGTTCTATAAGCCCAAAGAGCATCTTCAAGCCTCTTGCTCCAATCCTTTCGGTCGGGATTGACCGTTCTTTCCAAGATGTGTTTAACCTCCCGGTTAGAGACTTCCGCTTGGCCATTTGTTTGGGGGTGATATGCCGTAGAAACTTTGTGAAGCACACCATATTTTTGAAGCAAGGTTGAGATCACCTTGTTACAAAAATGAGTCCCCCTATCACTCACAATGGCTTTTGGGAAGCCGAATCTTGAAAATATATTGCTTTTGACAAATGCTTGCACCGTCTTTGCATCATCACATTTTGTGGGGATGGCTTCTACCCACTTAGACACGTAGTCGACCGCCAAGAGGATGTACATGTATCCATAGGAGTTAGGGAATGGCCCCATGAAGTCTATTCCCCAAACATCAAAAATTTCCAAGTAGAGCATCGGTTGTTGGGGCATTTCGTTCCTACGTGATATGTTGCCAAAACGTTGGCACCTATCACAAGTAGTAACGAAAATATGAGCATCTTTAAATAACTTGGGCCAATAGAAACCGCACTCAAGGATTTTACGTGCCGTTCTATGCGGCCCAAAGTGACCCCCACAAGCGTACTCATGGCAATGCTTTAGGATGGATGGGATCTCTACATCCGGCACACAACGGCGGATGACTTGGTCTTGGCACATTTTCCACAAATATGGCTCATCCCATATATAGAACCTAGAATCGGACTTGATCTTGTTCCTTTGGCTAGATGAAAGGGAGGTGGGAAACTTCTTGGTGACCATGTAGTTTACCAAGTTGGCATACCATGGCTCCGTCATCCTCAAACTATAAAGAGATTCATGAGGCAAACTCCCATCCACTACCCCCATTTGTTGCATTTGTTGATCATTAAGTTGTAGTCGACTTAGGTGGTCGGCCACCACATTTGCCAATCCCTTTTTCTCTCTTATCTCTATGTCAAACTCACTAAGTAGGAGAACCCACCTCATTAATCTTGGTTTGGTGTCCTTCTTGCTCACAAGTTGAGTGATGGATTTGTGATCGGTATAGACAATCACCTTGACTCCTAGTAAGTATGAGCGGAACTTCTCTAGAGCATATACCACCGCCAAGAATTCCTTCTCGGTGACGGTGTAGTTTCGTTGAGCATCATTCAAGAGAGATGAAGCATATTGGATCACATATGAAGCTTTGTCATCTTTTTGTCCCAACACGGCTCCAATGGCAAAATCGCTTGCATCGGTCATTATCTCAAAAGGTCGATCCCACTTGGGTGCTTGAATGATTGGGGCCGATACAAGTCTCTCCTTCAACAAGTCAAATGCTTCCCTACAATGATCATCAAACACGAACTCCACATCCTTGTGCAAAAGTTTGCACAAGGGGTTAGCTATTTTGGAGAAATCTTTAATAAACCTTCGATAAAAACCTGCGTGTCCCAAGAACGACCTCACGTCTCGAGTATTAGATGGATACGGCAAGGTTTTAATCACATCCACCTTTGCCGTATCCACCTCAATCCCTCTTTTCGACACTATGTGCCCTAACACGATTCCGCTACTCACCAATAAGTGACACTTTTCAGAGTTTAAAACAAGGTGAGAGTCTATGCACCGTGATAGGACCATAGCGAGGTGGTCTAGACACGAGTCAAATGAGTCCCCATGGATGGTGAAGTCATCCATGAAGACTTCCAAAATGCGCTCCACATAGTCCGAGAAAATGCTCATCATGCATCGTTGGAAAGTGCCGGGGGCATTGCACAATCCAAAAGGCATGCGGCGGTAAGCATAAGTACCGAATGGGCAAGTAAAAGTTGTTTTGGATTGATCCTCCGGGTGAATGGGGATTTGAAAATACCCGGAATATCCATCCAAAAAACAATAGTACTCTTTCCCACCTAACCTCTCTAGCATTTGATCTAGAAAGGGTAGGGGGAAATGGTCCTTCCAAGTGACTTGGTTGAGGCGGCGATAATCAATACACACCCTCCATCCCGTTTGCAAACGGGTGGGGATCAATGCCCCTTGAGTGTTTTTGATTACCGTCACCCCTCCTTTTTTTGGCACAACTTGAGTAGGACTTACCCATTGGGAGTCACTAATGGGAAAGATAATACCCATTTGGAGAAGTTTGATAATTTCTTCCTTGACAACTTCCATCATGGGTGGATTGAGCCTCCGTTGTGGTTGCCGGACGGGTTTTGCATCTTTTTCCAATCGAATTTTGTGCATGCAAGTGCTTGGACTTATTCCCTTTATATCCGCGATGCTCCATCCAAATGCTTCTTTGTATTTATGCAAGACATCCACCAATCTCCTCTCTTGATCACTCTCAAGGCGGTTTGAAATGATGAGAGGTAGAGTGTTGTTTTCCCCAAGAAACACGTACTTCAAGTGGTCGGGGAGTGGTTTTAGATCGGGGGTGGGTGGCTTAATGATTGAGGGAAGTGGTCTTTCAAGGGAAGCCTCTAGAGGAAGAAATTTAGCTTGATAATCATAAGAGGAGGAGGAAAAAAATCTTGGGTGGAGTCCGAGAATCTGCAGTCGCGCCCGGTGTGAGTCTGCGCAGTCGCGCCGAGATGCGCAGGCTGCGCCCCTGTTTCGGGATGTCCTCCTCATTTTCTCTCATTTCTTCCTCCCCCCTAGATTCTTCTAAGGGCTCTTCCTTTTCCAAAGCTTCTATACTTTCCTGCACATCATGAGACAACAAAAACCGCAACCCTTCCTTCTCGACATTGTTAGTGAGGGCCATCTCAAGTGGGTCCCTATGACACAACATATAAACTTGAGAGGTAATTGGTTCAATGATGTCTAAGAAATAACATGAATGTGAATCGCTAGGTTGTTTCATAGCATCATAGATGTTGTATGTGAGTTTCCTTCCATCAAATTCCATAGTGAGGTTCCCATTAGACACATCAATCTTGGTTTTAGAGGTCTTCATAAAAGGCCTCCCCAAAAGGATTGGAGTGGCCCTCGAGTCGGCTTCCATGTCAAGAACATAGAAGTCGGCCGGGAAGGTTAAGTGATCTACCTCTACCAACACATCCTCCACCATCCCCTTTGGGTATATGTTTGAGCGATCCGCTAGTTGGATCACTACATCGGTTTTGTTCAATGGTGGAAGTCCCAAAGTCTCATAGAGGGCATATGGCATAACATTGATTGATGCACCAAGGTCTAACATAGCATGAGTGAAACTTTTGTCCCCAATAGAGCATGGTATGGTGAACATTCCCGGGTCTCCACACTTTTTGGGAAGTGATTTTTTAAAAATTGCGGAAACATGTTCACTTACCCTTACTCTTTGGGTTCCCTTCCTTGGGCTTCTCCTAGGTGTGCAAAGTTCCTTGAGAAACTTTGCATACCTAGGCACACCTTTCAAAAGATTTAGCAAAGGGATATTTACTTCACACTTCCTAAAAGTTTCATAGAGATCCTCCACAACATATTCTTTCTCGATCTCCTCAACATGATCCTTGGTTTTGTTGCTTTCACTCTTTTCTTTATCATTCCTCAAGGGACTCTTCTCCTCTTCTCCATTAGTTTTAGAGGGTGTCTCTTTCTCTTTCTCAACCACTAGCTCTTTTTCAATTTGTTCCTCAATGTCAATGACCCTCTCATGTGACTTGGCCTTCCTCTTCTTCTTCGGGGGAGATTCTAGGGTTCTCCCCTTTCTCAAAGTCATGGAGCTTGCATTTTCCTTTGGTGGAAATGTTGTAGATGGAATTGAGTTAGAGTTCCTTTGATTGTTCTTGGCCATTTCTTATGCAAGTTGGCCAAGTTGGATTTCAAGGTTCTTCACCCTAGCATCACTTGAAATTTTGTCCGCATCCATTTTGTCAAACCTCTTGGTATTTTCGGCTTGCCCTTTCATGATCATTTTAAACATCTCCTTTGTAGACAAATCTTCATTTCCTTGGGAGGAAGAGCCCCCTCCTTGTTGGAAGTTCTTGGGGTTACCTTGGAAATTCCCTTGGTGTCCTTGGTTTCCAAATTGGAAGGATCCTCCCTTGGATTGTTGATGATTGTTGTTTCTTTGGTAATTGGAGTTTTGTCCTTGAGAGTTGGAGTTCTTCAAGTGGTTGAATTGACCATTTTGGAAGCTCTTGGAGGTATCTCCTCCCCAACTAAGGTTTGGATTGTCTCTTGACCCAATGTTGTAAGTATTGCCGCTCGGATCATACTTATAATACCCTCCCCCATTGGGGTTCCTAGAGTTGTATTGACCGTGCATCATGGCACTCACATTCTCCTTGCTTAGTCCTTGCTCTTCCATGATGGGACAAGTTTCCATTGGGTGTGGCCCTTGACAAAAATTACACTCCACATTAGACCCTTGTGCTCCTCCTTGATTGTTCCCCACTAGTTGAGCAACCATTTTTGTGAGATCATCCACGGTTTTCTCAAGCTTGTGGGAGGAAAGAGAGGATGTCTCAATGGAGTTAATATTCTTTGACCCTCGGCTTCTTCCATAGTTCCTTGTGCTAGCGGCCAACCTTTCTATGATTTCATTTGCCTCCGCCACGGAATAGTTGTCAACTCCACCACCCGTAGCGGAATTAACCATGATTTGGTATTGTTGTGTAAGACCATCACAAAAGTTGACCAAAAGGTCATCACCACTAAAGCCATGGTAAGGACATTGAGCAACTAGCTTCTTGAATCTCTCCCAATACTCATATAAGCTCTCACTTGCATCTTGCTCCGGAGAAGTGATGGCTTTCTTTGCATGGTTATGTCTTGAGTCGGGGTAGTATTTCTCAAGAAAAGCCGCCTTCATGTCCTTCCAAGTACGGATTGTACCCGGTTGAAGGTAAAACAACCAATCTTTTGCCGCATCTTGAAGTGAAAATGGGAAAGCTCTCAACTTAAATTGATCTTCCGTGACACCATTTGGAATTGCACCCTCACACATCATATGGAATTCGGAAAGATGGCGATTTGGGTCATCCCCCGCATGTCCATGAAACTTTGGGAGGTTGTGAATGAAATAGCCCTTCAATTCAAAGTTGGCATTAGCCCCCATGGGTGGGTAGGCAATGCAAAGAGGTTGAGTGTCATAATTTCTTGCCCGGAGCTCCCTAATAGTTCTAGTATCATTCGCCATTGAAGGGTATTCCACTTCAATTGGCTCCACGTCAATAGGGTCTTCTTCAATAGGGGCTTCTTGTTGGAAATCTTTATTTCAATTTTAACATATTCATATATGTTCCAAATTAATTTAGTCATAAAATTAATAACAAATCTTATGCATGCAAACAATAATGAAATTAGAGAAGAAATCGTATTCTCACCATATAAATTTCGGTTCAAATGGGCACAAGAGAGATCACCTTTCTCTCTTGTTCTTGAGCTTATAATGATGGATGATCCTCCAAGATCCCAAGTATAGAAATCCTCCTTAGATTGCACCCAAGACTTACCCTTAAACTAGTATACTAATTAACTAGATTAATATACAAGTATCCTTAAAATATTTCTAATATGATTATTACTACTACACTAGTAATGATGTTTTGATATTAGAATTAATGAACAATAATTTTTGTATCTTCAAAACTTGTTGAAGAAATTGTCGAGAGAATGATAAGAGCAAAAACATTTTTGCATTGTTGAATGAATTGTATTATTGTATGTCAACAACAATCACAATGGATTCATCATAAATCCCACGGTTTGATGGTGTATTAGGCGTGCCAATTTTGTTAGACCAAAAGACAAGAGTGCATTGCCCATAACACCTTTTGTGTAACACAAAGCAAAAGCATAAAGGCATGTAGTTTTATAAACAAAACCCATAATGTGTTTATGATAAAATAAGTCAATTATTCATCATAAACAATACCTCCATACGGTCCATACATCTCAAAATGGACTACCATTTTATTTTGTCAATTTTGTCATTTGTCACACAATATGTCACATGTAGTATTTTACATGTTATTAATTAATCTAATGCATATTTATCCCATAAATATCATTTTTCGAATTAATTAAATTACATACAATAAATTGACTAGTGATACTTGATCACATAAATAAAATGGGTCACAAAATTATAATTCACAACATCTTGTAATTATAATTAACCATTCATTCTTATCTCTATTGTTTCTCAAACAATAAGCTATTTTAGTAATAAAGCCTTTTATCACTAAAAAGAATCTTATTTAATCCCATTATAATAAGATATTAAACTTCTCTCTCACAAGTAAATTGTTCACTTTTAAGGAATTGATTACCTCGTATCGTCATACAATTAATCAATTTATCCATTAAGGGAATTGTCCTTTAGGTGTGACCTTAAGGGATCAACTGACCACCACCGTCACACGACAGTAATGTCAAACTCTAGTCAGCCAATCATTACCGATTAATGACGGTCAGTCGACTTAATAAATAATCATCCCTCATGTATTCTTTATATGAGATTTAATAATGATTTTTAAATCTTGTGATCGCACTATTGTTGAGGACACATTTCCCAACAATCTCCCACTTGTCCTCGACAAGTGTGCGTCACCAATTCTCTTGTCCTATTACTATCTCCCACTCAATGCAAGGTGTCTTTCGGGTCGTACTTGCAAGTGATCATATCGAGAGTGGTTTCCTCGATCTGGAGAATAACTGATTGACCGGATTTATCTACCATAGATACTTTCCGAGCGTGGCCACGCATTTCCAGTTAACTACTCCTCGAGTGGCCTTGAGATTTGTTTTAACCCTGACAAGGGGTGGACAATTCCTATCGCCCTATTCCCTTCGTTCTCACCACAGTCCATCATAACCCAAAATATACCCAGTTTGACCTCATTTACGAAATCGTAGAGTATAAATCAAAGCTAATCAGAAGTTGTGCCAACTTGGGCGAATAGTCTCTAGTCAAAAGAATTGACTCATAAGAATACTATAGTAGCTCTTGCCACGACCAGGCTTTATGAATTACTGAACTCTATAAGCGGTCACCGCCCGACGAGTGTCCCATACATCCGCCTATGTGATCGACTAGTCATCTTATATGACTCTATGACACTTGAACTTGCCATCAATCGCATCACACTCTAGTCACTTCGAGACGTCACCTCATACAAGTGACTATGGGCGAATACTATGTTAATCCGTGTTCACTTTAACGGGGTTCAATTGTCTCTACAACCCGTTTGGATGTAACAAAGTATAATAAAAGAGTTTTAAAGTAAAACTCGAACGACAAATGCGATTATCACATATGAATAGTCAATGCCTGATTACTATTTCATATTCTATAATCTAATTTGATCTTGTACGTAGTTGTTCATTTCAATTCGATTGAAATGACATGACTCATCATGTTTAGCCTTTGATAAGGCTTTGGTTAGTAGGTTTTATCAACTTCTTGTACCTTACTCAACCTTACTACATACTCGTTTTCCTTTGCAATGTACACATTTGCATTACAAAACTTTCTGAGTACGTGTCGAGATCCAATCTAGACATAGGCCCTCTAGCCTAAGAATAGCTCCCACTGTTTTCACAATGTGCGGGACTCATCCTTCTTGCACATCTCATGATTGCAAGTGTACTCAATTTCCGTTATAAAAATTTCTCATTGTTCTTTATTGCCTAGAACGATTCTAGCAAATCTACTTCTTAATTAACATAGCCATAATGGTCTCTTAACCACCCTAATGTGTTTTGATTATGGTTTTGTCGAAACCATGCGCAATCTCAATTGTCAATTGTCACTTGTGTAACACCCTTACACAAAATTGCATCATAAACACTTTACATTACTTCCTTAATGCTTCTGCAAGCACTTAAGGGTAATTTTCAGGCTTACATGATAAAGATTACTTAAATTCGATTTTGAAAACAATTCATCATACTCAAAGTATATGAAGTGTTATACATCATTACTCATTTAATTGATCCGGCAGCGGAAGCAAAAAGAATCAATCAAAATGTGTTCAATTTAATTGAACTAGTCATGAATCTTATCAACATAAGACTTCTTATTGACGCTAATATCACATGTGGATTTATCTTCATAAAACCGGATATTAAAGATGTATTATATTACTCCAAAAGCCTTAAATCATTCTCAATGATCAATATGTCATCCACATATCGGACTAATTAAAATTTCCGTAACTCCCACTAAACTCCATGTATAAACACAACTTCTCGACTTATCGAGAAAAGTTTTATCACATGATCAAAACAATGATTCCAACTCATTGATGTCCTACTTAAGATTCTCACTTAAGTTTCACATTATCTTAGGATTGCAAGAATCTACTGAACTCAAGACATGTATTGAATACATTCCTTCTATTGAAGAAGTGAGTTTTAGATTCACTCGCTATGTATTTCATAATAATGAAACACAATCCCTAAGAAGATCCAAATAGACTTAAGCATTTCATTTGGTGCAAAACCCTTTGCAACCAATCTTGCTTTGAAATATCTCTTTATTAGTGCAAAACCCTTTGTCACTAATCAAGCCCTTTTGTTTCGGATTTTCATGGCTCTAAGCCTTGTATTGAGTTGTGACTTAAACACTCTTATGTAAGTCATATGTTCATTACTTTCTAGAAGTAATCAACTTGAATCAAACAATTTCTTTTGTAAGTTATAAGCTCTTTACTTTCTTCAAAGTAGCATGAATTCATCATCTTTAACAAGTGACGAATTTTAACCTCCTAGGTTTTAAAGAAACAGCGTCTTACACAACACGTCTCATGTAGCCAAGAAAGACCTGTTTCTTGCAACATAACATTCTTTGTGGCTCTTGAATAATTTCTCCCACTCTGTCTTCTAAAAATAAACCTGTATTTTAGAACGACAGCTTCACGAGCCACAAACCTGGTGTACTCGTGATTATAATAAGGAAAAATGAGCATTTGTTTCTTGTGAAAACTTACAAACATGGTACCCTTACCATTTCATATCTCATATGATTCTATTTAGTGGAAAAATAATTTAGACAAAAAATGATAAAATCCCCAAAAGGATCAAGTAACTCAAAGTAACTTGATTGAAGTCCAAACCATATCGAATAGCGTTTGGTTTCTTATCCAGCCACACATTACTCCATAATGCGTGCTAAGAGAGATTAACTTGTGATACCATATCACATTTCCTTTGGCTTATATCAAAGTCCTCACTTTGATAATCCCTTCACGACTAAATCGTGATTCCTTTGAACACTTTGAACTTCTTCAAAGATTTCTCTATTTACCTTATTAAGTGAACACATTAGTGTCAATTTAAATCGTTGGTAAAAGAAAATGATCAACCTATTTTGGATCAATGATTTTCAATCTCGATCTCCTTTCAACCAAAAGGCACGAGGCATCTTGCTTTGAATACAAGATACGCATAAACCATTAACAATCTAATGGTTTCAAGAGTATTCGATAACTCTTTGCGTTCATCATTCCAAAATTTAAGGTTTAATCTTGGGTTACCAATTTGAGTCTTGCATCATCTTCATGATATACCATTCTAGTTTGGTTTAGAATATAATCACCTTGATAATGGGCTAGCCATACATCAAATCGTGGTGTATAGGGTCACAAAAAGTGAAACCTCTTTTGTATCTTAACAAGTTTGTATTCTTATTTAGAGTTTTTGTACTTAATAGTCACAATTAAGTACGACTCCAAACCCAAAAACTAGATTTAGTACACAATGCCTCTATCTCTCGACTTCATTGTTGCTAGTCGTCATATTCTAATCATCCTATGTATCAAGTACAATGATGAAAACCTCCATTGGTTTCTAATATTGACGAAGTAGTGCTAGCAAAATTTATGTTTAATCAAATAAACATTTAAAGAAGAAGATCCCATTTAGATGTCCCACAACTAACTTTTTGATTCTTCAATAATTTGGGGTAGTTTCCTTTCTCGTGTCCAACATTTTGAGACAATGGAAACTTTATCGGTCGGGATTGATAGGTTTAGTATCGTCATTCTCAACAACTTTACTTTTGACATTACCTTGTATCAATTCCATTATAATCCTTACTTCTTGAACCTCGTCCTCATCTTAACGGTTTAAGAGAATGCTCCCACTCATTTCAATGAGTCTTTGCTTTGAGAAGCAAAATTGAATTCATGAAGATCACACTTCATTTGTTCGTCTTAGTCTTAAAAACTTTCATTGAGATGGTTGCGTTATTTTGGTCAATTACGAATTCTTGACAAAACTAATTACCAAAACAATTATTTCAAGGTACTTAATTCTTTTAAGTACATGAAAAACAATCCATTGTAAGTAGATGTGTTAGTCTAGAATCAAAAACCTGTTTGATAATAGATAACTTTAATCTATACTCTTTGCAAGAGATCCTTAGCAATGGTTAATTCGAGGTTTTAGAAGCAAATTCATATTTGTCTTTAGTTACGATGTTTTGATGGAGATTTTGGAAAAATCGAAATGATATCGTATATGAATTGTGGTAAAGAAATAGAACAATATGATAACGGAATAGTGGAAAACTTAACATTTATCGTTTTAATAATACTTGTAGATAACAAGTAAAGCATTTACATAGTGACCTCTACCCAACTATGATAAATGATTCCAAGATCCAAATTCATAATGATTTGGGGCACGGTGTGCCGAAATACCCCTCGTCAATATAACTCGGTGGATTAACTCTTTAATCGATTCTACTTTTAGAACTCTTGGTCGATGATATTAACATTAATATTCATCTCTAGCCCGAAACACATCCGGAAATACGTCGTGAATACTTTCGTTGAGTACAACCCAAATTTCGAATAAATGTGTCCATAATCCAAACCCATATCAACTTAGGGCACGGTGTGCCGAAATACCCTTTATTAACATGAATTCGGTGGATAGACATTTATCACCCACTTCACCAACGTAACAAGGTTTGTCTTACGGTAAAGCCGGCTCAACTCCCTTGCGAAACTGGTACTTCATGGTTTCTACTATTTGGTAAGGCTAAGTCTCAATTGTTTATTTTAGCGAGAGGTCATGTCAATTTATTATCTATCACGTTTTAAGTGAACTAAAGCGGTAAACTACGATAATTATAATTGACACGGTCGATATACTCGATAAAAATGAAAATGATAATGCATGTTTGGTTATGGCGATTTGGCAATGCATGTAACATATTAAAAGAAATGCAATGCAATAAATAAAATTCCTAGTATGGCCTTCCTAAAATAGAAAATCAAATAATCTATTACATATTCGGAAACCAACTCCATTGGTCCCTTGAATCTTCAATTGGCAAGCCTCCCAAGACACCGTCTTTGTCGGATCACCCTTCCGAATGGCACCGTCTTTGAAGATGCTCCATAATTACAAATAATAATAAAAATACAAAGCTATCCCTATTATACATTTGTAAAATGGAAAAACTAATGAAATAGTAATAAAAGTGATACGAGATCACATAAAATTACAACCAAATCAATATTCCCTTTCATTACGGGTAATATTAATTAAAACTAAGGCCATACTAAGATAAAATTACATAATTCAAAATTATATAAATAAAAGACATTCAACAATTGAAATATGCAGCATTATAATATGTACCTATCATGCAAAATCATGTGCCAAATCGCCCTATTTATCTTATGTCGTACATATAACCCGGTTTCATGGAAATGCGTGATAATAACCTTTTAAAATCACTAATTAACACTTAAATCACATCTAAGCTCAAGTTAATTATCCTAACACATTTTAGGACTCAAAAATCAGTCTTCACTAAATTTTTGACAATAATTCAACTTGATTTAATTTTATGCTCATTTTTGACCTTAAAAAACTCAATATATATGATATAAATCCAAATTAACTCATAAAAGTTTCAAAATTTGAATTTTAAAATTTTGAACATTCTGGAATAATTCCATGACCCTCATAATGTCAAAAACATGGTTAAAAAATTTCGAATTAATATTGAGTAAATATAGTTGCATTTTATCAGTTTTATCTCATAAAATACATAAAGTACTCGAAAATTACTCCAATAATTTTTACAACTTTAGTTCTGATAATAGGGATATTAATTCAACTTAAAATAATTTTCTCAAGCCATGTTTTACGTTTTAGCTAATATTTGCTAAAATAGTCACTATTTATGCCATTTTTACTCAAAAATCCATAAATCATGCTAAAGAAGATATTTAAATCTGGAAAAATACATACTCTCTGTAAATCTAGCATGTGACATCATATTAAAAGATCATGGCTTAATTCGACATTTAACTATTTTTAACCATTTTACCTCTTTTAATCCATCTTTATCTCATAAAAATCATAAATCATGCAAAATTAATCACATTAATTCGTCCTTTTACACACAACTTGTAAAATATGCATGTGAGGTTATATAATTTTTCCAAGGTCAGAAACGAAATTTAACTATTTTTAGCATTTTAATTCCCATTTTAGTCATAAAAATGTAATAAAATGACCAAAAATCCTTAAAATGAGCAATAATATTTCCGTGAATCATAAAAATGACCTAAAACGTTTTAGGACCAGAATATATAACATGCAAAATAAATTTCGTGATATTGCATAATAAACACAAATTTATAAGTTTTGTTTGTTAATCATATAACTCGGAAAAACAATAACCGATTTGCATGCAACCAACCTTGTGCTCTGATACCACTTGTTGGAAATCTTTATTTCAATTTTAACATATTCATATATGTTCCAAATTAATTTAGTCATAAAATTAATAACAAATCTTATGCATGCAAACAATAATGAAATTAGAGAAGAAATCGTATTCTCACCATATAAATTTCGGTTCAAATGGGCACAAGAGAGATCACCTTTCTCTCTTGTTCTTGAGCTTATAATGATGGATGATCCTCCAAGATCCCAAGTATAGAAATCCTCCTTAGATTGCACCCAAGACTTACCCTTAAACTAGTATACTAATTAACTAGATTAATATACAAGTATCCTTAAAATATTTCTAATATGATTATTACTACTACACTAGTAATGATGTTTTGATATTAGAATTAATGAACAATAATTTTTGTATCTTCAAAACTTGTTGAAGAAATTGTCGAGAGAATGATAAGAGCAAAAACATTTTTGCATTGTTGAATGAATTGTATTATTGTATGTCAACAACAATCACAATGGATTCATCATAAATCCCACGGTTTGATGGTGTATTAGGCGTGCCAATTTTGTTAGACCAAAAGACAAGAGTGCATTGCCCATAACACCTTTTGTGTAACACAAAGCAAAAGCATAAAGGCATGTAGTTTTATAAACAAAACCCATAATGTGTTTATGATAAAATAAGTCAATTATTCATCATAAACAATACCTCCATACGGTCCATACATCTCAAAATGGACTACCATTTTATTTTGTCAATTTTGTCATTTGTCACACAATATGTCACATGTAGTATTTTACATGTTATTAATTAATCTAATGCATATTTATCCCATAAATATCATTTTTCGAATTAATTAAATTACATACAATAAATTGACTAGTGATACTTGATCACATAAATAAAATGGGTCACAAAATTATAATTCACAACATCTTGTAATTATAATTAACCATTCATTCTTATCTCTATTGTTTCTCAAACAATAAGCTATTTTAGTAATAAAGCCTTTTATCACTAAAAAGAATCTTATTTAATCCCATTATAATAAGATATTAAACTTCTCTCTCACAAGTAAATTGTTCACTTTTAAGGAATTGATTACCTCGTATCGTCATACAATTAATCAATTTATCCATTAAGGGAATTGTCCTTTAGGTGTGACCTTAAGGGATCAACTGACCACCACCGTCACACGACAGTAATGTCAAACTCTAGTCAGCCAATCATTACCGATTAATGACGGTCAGTCGACTTAATAAATAATCATCCCTCATGTATTCTTTATACACTACAAGAAAAAGGTCACTTAGCGACCAACCTTTGCGACCAACTACTTATTGGTTGCTAATTAGCGACTACTTTTAAGTTGGTCGCTAATTAGCAACCTACTTAACATTAGTTTCAAATATCAGAAGCTAATTAGCGACCAATTTAATGTTGGTTGCTAATTAGCAACCATTTTAAAGTTGGTTACAAAATTAGATGCTAATTAGAAACTAATAATAAGTTGGGTGGTTGCTAATTAGCAACCAACTGGAATGGACCAAACTTTTACCCTAACTTTGGTGGACAATGTAGCCGCCTTATATAAACAATTAAACTCACAAACTCACTCATCCTCACAATTTTCCCCAAGTCTGTTGCTCTCACTCTCTTCTTCTCTCCTTTTTATCTCCTCTCCCTTAACTTAACTCCAAAGTCCATAGCCATCTATTATCCTCCATCATTAACCCCCACTTTTCTTATCTTCAGTCAATCAATTTATTTGTTGGTCAAATATCAAAGATTGCTAAAGGTAAGATCTAATTTTCGTGGTCAAGTGTGGGCATCTTATTGCTTTTATATAGATGTTAATTTTTTAAATGCGGTTTGATATCTTTCGTGGATTTAATGTGTGTATTGTGGATCTAACAACATTTCATTGTTGTTTTTAACGAGTTTCATTGTTATTTTATTTTTGTCAGTCTTATTCTATGTTTAGATCTAGTTTCATTGTTATTTTTTTTAAAGCTGGTTGTTTCCGTTTTCCTCATTATTGGATGATGCCATTAAATTCGTCTCTAACGAATACTCCGTAATGTCTTTTCTTTGTAGGCATGTCTAGCAAAGGTGGACTTGATGCAGCAGTTGGAGGAGATGCCATTACATTGCTAGTGTAGATAGTAGATTTAATAGTGAAATCATATTACGAATTTGTGGTTTGTTTGTATGAGATTTTTGACTTTGGATTTTTATTAATGACAATAAAGACAATAGCTTTTTTAAGGATATGCTTTTAATGTATTTTTATTTATGTATTTTATTTCATGTGTTTTATACATTTCAGAGGTAATTTGGTACATCTACAATCTACATACCTACATCCTACACCCAACTCAAAAGTTTTTGAGTTGGTATTAATTTTTTTTTATACTAAATACATTTAGAGACCAACCTAGGAAAATGGTTGCAAATCCGCAACTATTCAAGTGGTCGCAAATCTGCAACTATTACAAGTGGTCGCAAATTTGCAATCACATAAGTAGTCGCAAATCGCAACTAATAGTGTTGGTTGCAAAACAGCAACCAATTTAGCGACCAACTGCAATTAGCGACTGAGGCTACAGCAACCAAAGGAAATTAGTCGCAAGTTAGTCGCTAAATCCAATTAGCGACCAATTTTCAGACATTTGCAACCAATTCAGTTGGTTGCTAATGCCCCTTTTCCTTGTAGTGATATGAGATTTAATAATGATTTTTAAATCTTGTGATCGCACTATTGTTGAGGACACATTTCCCAACACTTCTAAGGGTGGTTCTTCCACTATATGGTCTCTTTGGGCCCTTCGGTACCAAGGGTTAGTGAATAGCCAAGAATAGGCCCCAAAAGCGTCTTCTTCCACGGGAGTCGATTCACCGTGTTGTGGGGAACCAAACATATACCTTCGCACTAAGCAAACAAATTAGAACTTCCTAGTACTTCTAACAACAAGAGGAGTAATAAAACAACTAAACATAAATTCACAAACTCAAGTTCTAGCTATGTTGCCCTTCCCCGGCAACGGCGCCAAAATTTGGTAAGCACAAACTAGGTGTCGTAATAGTAGAATTAACTACCAAATTAACAATTTATAGCCTAAACTTTGACTCTACTAACTTTCAATAAAAACAATAGTAAAGCGGAAGTAAAGGGTCGAACCCAAGAGAAGGGGATAAGACTAAAGCTTGAATTGTAAACTAATGGCTACTAAGTGGGTCTCTACTACTAATTAAGAACCTAATGACAATTTAAACTTAACAAAAGAAAATAATCACAAACAATGGCTATTAACAAGGATCAACTAGTAGAAAACATAGATGGAAAAAGATTGATTTTGAGAAACAAACATGGAAATATGAGTAGAACTTGAATATCTTCCTATTGAGACAATTCTACAAACAACTAGTATGCAAGATTCAATATAAAGGGGGAATACTTGATGTAACTCTCTCTTAGTAACCCAACAATGACAAAGCTTGACTCTTTTATTCCTCTCTTACAATTTTCTACCCAATACTATCATCTCAAGATGTTGATACATGCAAATTAAACCATCCACACATACCCTTCAAGCTTAAGTAACAAATCATTAAACCATGACAAGAGACTAAGCATGAGCATTAAGAATTCAACCAAAAGATGAAGCTAGGATCAATTCCTCATAAGATTAAACCATACAAATGAGCAAAAGACATGAACTTTCCTATTTGTTGCATGAATCCTTTAAACCAAATCAACAAACAACAAACTTGCTTCAACAATCCCAACTAAATTAAACCATTTCATTAGGATTTGCAATAATCAAGTAAATAACATGCAAGGATGGACAACCCAAACATTCAATTACTCAACAAAAGAAATTAAGCACAAGGAAAGAACTTTAGATAAATAAAGAGAGGTTTAAGAGTCTTACAATTACCAAAGTTGGATACTTTGATCAAATTACATCAAGTAAGGGAAGAACTAGCCTTCCATAGTTTGCTTACAACCCAAAAACAAAGAAAGATTACAACTTGAATGCCAAATAAATTGTTCTTGCTTACTACAATTTTTAGAGATTATTCAATGCTTAGGTGATAATTAGGTCTTCAAACATGAGGGGTATATATATGGGTGCACTCCTTTCTAGGTTAAAAGCCTCAAAGCAAGCCCAAAAACACGGAATGTTTCCTTAAGCCCGTGTTTAAAACCAAAAATGCGCAGGCACCTCTGACGTAGGCGCAGGCTGCGCAACCTGCGCAGGCTGCGCACTTTCACTGCGTAGGCTGCGCACCATCTCGGGAGTTCAGCTTCAAAATCTTCAAACTTTGCTTCCTTCTTTACTTTCCAAGTTTCACTCCTACTTCTTCAAGAAGGCTTCTAGGCTACATGGGAGCTCCTTGTGCTTGTCTTAACCTTTGAAGGGTGCCCTATGCCTCTCGGGTTCCGTTCATGAGGATCAATCGTCCAACCGAGGTGAATTACATAAGTTCAACCACATCAACCCCTATGCCAAGTGTTAGGAAAAGCATACTAAAAGACCCATATTAAAAGACACGAGGGTGATAAAATCACCCTCTTAGACCGACACAAAACAATGCTATCAGTAGGACAACTCAATCTCATAACCTCACGGGGTGTTACAGCCCCTCTTTTTGCTCCTCTACTCGGTCAACAAGCACAATCCGGAAACCCACGTCTGTTAGAACGGAAGAGAAGGATCAATATTACTCTCTTACTTTAATAGGTGCTTGAGGCAGAATTGTGGTTTCTTATTGAAAAACTTCATAGTCTTTTTCCATCACCCTAGCTCCCTATATATATAGTATCACATACCATACTAGAGCCTAGGCGGGATAAGGAAAGAACTCATATTCCTTTCCTAAACCAGTGCCTCATATTGTTTACTTATTGCACTTATATTATTTTTCTGATTGTACTTATATGTGCGACCTCATAAGATTATATTATTTTAGCCATTAATTCAATCTTATTGTGACTAATTATCATAATTATTCTCTAGCAAGTAATTATGATTTAATAAAATAATATAATTATTATCTCCATAAAATATTATTCTATATTATATTTAGTAATTGTCGAAAATGTCTTAGGACACAATTCTTTAAAAAGAAAACTTTTAACATACAAAAACTCCCACCTAGTGGACTATTAAAGTTTTACGAATAAAAAAATTAAATATTTCGTGCAAAATATCAAAGCTTAGGAGTATCATGTGAATCTTCCTAAAAAATTAATAGAATGGTTGTTATCATGCAAATACATGCAATCAAGTCCCACAATTAGCAAATTAGCATGAGGGTTGTCACAATTCACAAGTGACTACACAATCACAAAGATTGAGCACGTGGATAGGGATATCAAGAGATCTTTGCCGACCTCATACCCATCATCATAATCACCATAATCTTGTAAAGCTCCATCTCTTCTAAACTTCCATATGATAATATCATGAGCTTGATAGATAGTGTAGTTTAGGAATGACAACTTTGTTTAAAACTATATTCAAATTGAATCGACACTATTGAAAATGATTAATTTGATCCCAATAATGGCATCTGATGTTACCGTCTTAAATGAGAACTTGTATATTTAGAAAACTCAAACTCAAACTCAAAACCAAATTTATATTCGGTTCATTTTATATGGCAACTTGAATTAATTTTGAAAATAGGAAACAATTCAGAAACTCAAAGAGTAATGGATTTTTATCTTAGCACCATATGATCAAACCCCATAGAAGAGCTGGCAAGTCTGACCCAATCTGAACTCGAGCAAACCCAATCCACCCCAAAAATGTTGAAAACCTAACCTAACTCGACCCGACCCCACCCCACCCTAAAATGACTTGTAAGTTGTAACCCGACCCGGCTTGATACATGCTTTGACCCAACATGACCTGACAACTAACCTAACCCAAAAGATAACCCGAAAGCTGACTCGATCTTAAAGATAACCTCAGACTAACATGAAATATAACTCCGACATGAACGAAAAGTAACGGGGATAAAACTAAAATAAACCGACATTATGAAAGACTTTTATAAAGTATTTAAAATTAAGTAACCTTGTAGTTTCCCTAAATAATGACCATAACTCACTAAAATTGGTAAAATGACCGGAAAAAAATCAACCCTATAACGAATTTATGAGCCAAACCAAACAAAACCCGACTCAGATCCGACTAGCCCTGAAAAATTATCATAATATAATTACCCGATGCTAAAATGACCTTGCCCGAAAACGACTCTGGTAATGACCTGAACCGTCAATGACCGGACTCGACCAAAACACAACTCGACCTGACAAATGTATCTAAATGACCCAGCTTAGCAATGACTCGAACCCGACCCAAACCCGAACCCGAGCTAAGTACTGACCCGACTAACCCGAGCTGTAAGTTACCCCGAACCCGGCCCGGACATAGTCATGACCTGATATGACATGAACCCGAGGTGGCCCGACCAGAACAACCCCATTACCACCTATAAAACATGCAATTTTTTATTAAAATCCCGGAATCGCTTTGCATCATCAATTCATGATTCGTTAGTACATTCTATTAATAGATCAATTGGTCTCCCTTGTGACGGGTTACCATTTGTGGCGGATATTTTGTGAGTTAAAATGGTAACAAAATGGGTTAGTGGAGAAAGGGGACCACATGAATAGTGTTGCAGAGAGAGAAAAAGTGGGTACTTTGTGAGGTAAAATGGTATCCGTCACTCAAGAGTGACGGATATGTGCCGTCACAAACAAGAATTTGTGTTAATAGATAACGTGCAAATTTTAGGTTAACAAAAAGACATTTTTATCTCACTATAAATAAAATAGTTGTCGTAAATTTACAAACCCAATCTCTACAATTTTGTATTTTAGGGCTCATTATATAAAACGCTTTATAGTAATTTTCTTACAACCTTTGAATATAAAGTTTTCTAATTTTTCAAATAGGGAATATTATAGAGTAATTAATTTTATTTAAATAAATAGTAAATGACGATCGTGTAGCCTCTGACATCTTAGGGCTATTATTACCTCTTGTCCAAGGAGCCTTTTAAGGTACAGTGCAAACTTAGGTGTAGTGGGGGACATGAAAACCTCAAGTCATATTGACAAGGACATTCACGAGCCTTGTTTGGCCAATTGCCTTAAAGCTTGATTGCAAAAGCCAACATTATTTTGATTGATCTTTCATTCGAACCTCTTATTGCATATAGAAATATTCGAGTGTCTTTAAATAATCGTAATCGTACTCCTTATACCTAAATCTTTATAAGATTCTATTTGGATAATTGTTTTTAGAAGTAAAGATGGTTCTTCTTATACCTAAATCTTTATAAAATTCTATTTAGAGAATTGATTTTAGAAGTAAAGACGGTTCTCCCAAAAGACACAAGAATTTTTCTTACGGATATACTATTACAACTTTTATGATCATTTTAGGGTCAAATATAATTGCAATGATTGAGTTACTAGTGTTACAATTTATGATAACTTATTTTCCAAAAAATGATCATATTTAACTGTAAATGATCTCAAAACTCCGTCTTATTGTTTCAAACCAAAATAGTTCATCTAAAAGAAGAGGAACTCTAATTAATTTGATTTCACCATAATTTAATTGTAGTAGTACACATATTGCATGCATGCATTTTGATTGCTAATGAAGAGCTTAACATCAGACATTAAGACATTTCATGACACCCACTTATAATAAACAACCCTATTAAATAGGGAGCTTATTATTGTTATTATGCTGGAGGAGCAGGAGTTTCCGCCGCTGGTGGGACTTCCGGCACAGCTGGCTTGATAGGCTTGGCAAGGACTCTAGAGAAGTCGAGGAGAACAACTTTCTCAATAGCAGCGGAAAATGTGGATGAAAACTCAACATGTTTAGGATGAGACATGAATGCAATGAAATCTTCCTTGTTATCAAATGACATAAGAAATGAGTGTGTAAATCCTTGCCTAAGCATTTCGTGGCTCTCTACATCTTGTCCCCTGTTTCACATTACACATTTTTTGTTGGTCTTCTTATACTTCAATAAATATGTATGAAATGACTAGTGCACGAGTTATATTTACATGCAAAGTAACATCTATTTCAAAAGGAAAATAGTAGGAGGATAATAGTAGGATAGAACTAGAGTAGCCATTTCGGGACGGGCCAAGGCGGGCGGTACGAATCCGGCATGCCACGGTGAATAAAGGTGACCCGGGTCGGGCACGATCAGGGAAGAGGCGGGCTGCAACCCCAAAATTCCAAAAAAAACCCTTGCCTTGGCACGAGGCATGATAGGTCAGATACGACGTTTTTAGAGGTAAGTAATTAAAAAAGCATTAAAAACTACCCGAAACAAAATGGGCGGCACGCGTCCGGCCCGACTTGCCCGGGCCAAGGGGTGGGCCATGGTGAGGGTGCGAAAAGTTGGTCGGCACGACACGGCCTGAAAGAACGATTGACCGTGCCTAAGCCGGGCCGGGACCCGGGCTGACACAGCACAACCCATTGCCTTCTATAGATAAAACCATATTTTTCACGCATTAGAATCCTGTGCATTTCCTTTAGATAATCGAGTCTCAAACTTATATAATACAGAGTTATATTTTTATATTTAATCTCCACTATCCGTTTATTTCTGTGCATGAATTTCGAAATATTAGATGTTGCTGGAATACGACCTACTTCCTTTGAAAGTAAACAAAATCCTCTTTTCCTTTTAGAAAATGGAAAAGATGTGAACTCATATGCATATATATAATTTAGTTGTCATCTTGTTACACTATCATTTTTAAAGTTAATATAATGTTGAATTCCAACTCGATAATCTCAATATCACACTCTGATCACCGATTTATAGTTTATCCTTCCACAATAACCTATATACTACACTCTCATTAGTTTCAAAATCTCGTACACCAAAACATATCGAGATCGAGATAGTACTAAAAATAAGTACCACAGAATACTCGAACACCAAATAATCAAGGTACGAAATCATCAGGTAAGCCTAAGAGATAATTCAAATGAAAAAGATTATTAAAGAACACAAGTAATTAAAACATGCAATGAAATCGTTAATTACTACATACCACTCAAAAGACTTGACAGAATCAACATCGGAGACAAGATCTTGCATCCCTTTGATAATGTCATCAACAACAACACCCTCTTTGAACTTAGCCACTACTAAATGCTTAAACTCCCCCATTGTTATAACAATTATTTTTAGTACTCTTAATTAATTTAAATCTTCAATTTTGAGTGTTGTATGTGTAGTAGTGGCTTGAAATGTGTTGCAATAGCTTAGTATTTATACACCTAAACAATTATGGTTACTGAAATAAGTTACCATATGACCTATGATGACTAGTGTGACCCATGACCCATTTCTCATTTCTGTAAAGTTTGTCTATACAAAAGATAGATTATGGTACATTTCGTGTTGGGTCCATTCATATGAAACTCATCCAATAGCTTTTTTTTTTTTTTTTTTTTGGGTTAAATGTAAGTATAATATAAAAAAACCGAGTAAAAACGTCCATGTACAATCAAATCGGGTATCCAGTAATAATCGGATCACCCTTACAACCTAACTCTCTATCTCTCATCACTAACTGCATTCTATCCTCACCAACAAAATCAGATCCCCTTTTCTATGTCATAAAACAATGAAATTCCTATCCTGATCCTTCGTCTTCCTCAGCATCCAACACCCCAATAGCTACATAATCGTCTCTCCAATTAAAAAAATACTATCTACCTTCTCTTTTCACAATGCGTTAAAATATTTTATATTTTGTCTCGGTCACTTGTCATCCGACCTCGCACGATATATATTTGTTTATCGATTGTGAGAGAGTAAAGGAAGAAAGTAGAAGAGAAAATTGGAGGGAGAAGGTAGATAGCAACCCTCGCTTCACCAATTTTGTTTATTTATTGAGATATTCTACGTAATAATCTTGTATTTTTTTTTTATTTTTTTACATAGAAACCTTATTTTTAACCAAAAAATCTAGTTATAACTTATGATCATGCGGTTCGAAAGCGACGAATTTTTTTTCGAAATTGAAGATATCTTAAAGACGATCAATTTTGAAAAAAAAAAACACCGCATTCAAACTCGCCACAAAGAGGTGTGGCCAGTCTGTATGCCATGAAAAAAAACCAGTCAATTTGAAAAAAAAAAAAAAAAAAAAAAAAAAAAAACTCTGTTTTCACAACTCATGATTGTGTGTTATGTCCCGTCAAAAACTTTTTTTTTTGTTAAAAATGAGGTTATTATGTGAAAAATGAACAACACACTGTTACCATGCGAAATGTCCCTCATTTATTTGTAAATGAAGTTATAAAAGTTATTTTAGGTTGACAATTTTGAGATTTAAGAAATGATTAATAGTTGACTACCCCCACGCGATAACTTCATTAACTAATTATATATGTAACACCCCTATTTTCCATAATATAATTCTTTAATTTTATTTTCCCATATTTCATATTTTATTTTTCGGAAAAATATCCGTCTCTTATCTTTTGGGCTCGTTGGGCTCGAAAAACGGTGAAGACCCGCTCCTTCCTTGAGTCTCACGTGATTCTTGGTGTAGATGGGTAAGTTTTGGGCCTAAGCTTGAAATAAACCCATGAGCTTCTGTATAAATATGAGGGGAAACCAAACCCTTGCTTTTCTTTTCTCATAATTCTCAAAACCCTAAACCTAATTTCTCTCCTCCTCCTTCCTCCCTTGGTGCCGTGTGTCTCCACCCTTTCTAGGGTTTCGTGCCGCGCCTCTTTCCTCCTCCTTCATCATCTTTCGTGCTTAGATCGATCCTACTTCTTGGATCTATCTATCTCCTTCGTAAGTTTTATGTTTTCACATAGTTTTATAGTTTTTATAGTTTTTATCTATATAGTTAGTATATTTATTAGATTTGTTATCTTTGGCACGTGGATGATTTAATGAAGGCGTGGAAGTTGCTCCTAGAGAGGACGTTTACATCGTTGAAGATGATCTTTAGGATTATTTGCTTAATAAGGTAACTAGGTGTATTCTTTTAATTGTGTTTATGCCAATTGATGTAATTAATGTGATTTAATGATTGATTTGTATGATTGGTACATGTTTGATTGTTTATTATCATGATTAATTATGTTTTCGCATGATTGTATATGTTTTAATGCTTTAATTATATATCATATGTCATTTATATGTTTATTATGGGTGTCATGAGCGCAATTAGGGTTTACAAATAAACCCTAGTGGCGGCATGATAGGCGGCCAAGAGTTCTCTCCAAAGTTATAGCTAAAGCTAGTATAACCTTGATGATGATTCATGTGTTATAGCTAAAGTTAATACAACTTTGGGTAGTTATTCTAGTTATGGCTGAAGCTGTTGGGGCTGGTGTCCTCTACAGTTAGTGCAATAACATTTAAATCTCTAAAAGAATCAAAGGGTATACTTTTGTATTATTATCAGTTGGTCCACGTTTATCAATAACGGTTGGCTTGCTAGATAAGTTTGACGTTATTGTCATACTGAAAGCGGTGATCAACTGGTCCCTAAAAGTCACACCTATAGAATACGTTTGAGAGATGTGACGGTATGAAAATACAGTCATGTTGATGCCTAAAGTTGACTAAGCAGTTAGTCGGAGTTATTGACTAATAATTAGTCAAACGCGATGTTGAGATAATTATTTAATACGGATTAAATAATAATGGCTAAGACGAATTAAGCGGTTAATTCGTAAATTGAATATAAACGATTATATTTAATTAATGTATATTGAATTAATTATACAATATTGTCTTTGTCGGACAAGTATTAACATGTCGACTAATCCATGTTACTAGTCGATATTTTAATAACCGATAACCGATGACGATTTATAATAAAAATCCCGTCATATACATTTTAGCATTTTGAGTCGGACCACAAGTTAAAAAATAAGGAGAAAGTGAAAGCCCACTCTCTCCCATTTTGAAACCCACTGCCGAAACAAACAAAAGGGGAGCTTCTCTCCTTTTGTGACCTAATCATCTCATTTGCAAAGAAATTAGGGTTTCGGGGCAATTTTCTCTGAAATTCTAGATCTCACATCGAAAAACCTCACAACAACTCTCTCAATATTGCAAGTCAATTAGAGAGTATTTCTAGCACAAGGGGCATAGTCTCAGACGGTCTTGGGTGCAACGATTAGGAGGAAATCTATATTGATTTCTGTCTTAGGCCGAATTCACAAGGACCCGAGGTTGATTCTATTCTCTTATCGTTTTCTCTTGTAATTTTGTTTTATGACAATAATCACATGTTAAAGATACGTTATAGTCCTATATTTTAAGGGTTTTATACGGATATTACTCCACAAGTGGTATCAGAGAGAGGCCACGTAAATTTTTCATGTTGATTTTCATTAAACGATTTGAATCGATAAATTATTTTGCATTAAAAAAACCGTGCGGCTGCTATTTTTGTCTCGGCAAAAAAAAAAATTTTTTTGCGGCTGTTTTCGTTTTTTTTGCTTTGGAAACCGTGCCCTACGGTTTACGTCTGTTCAGACGGTCTTTTGTCTTCGATTTGTTCTTTGCATATTGTTATTATAAATGATTTTTATTGCAATATGTTTATGTTTTGTCAATTGTAAATTCATTTCTATACGGATTAGGTTTAATTTGCAAATGGTTTTATCAAATCGATTTTTTGTTTGGGACTGTTGTAGCTCACGGTTTAGCTGCTGAAAAAAATTTTTTTTTCTCCTTTTTGGTCTCGGCAATGCTGCTGGAAATTAAAAAAAAAAAAAAAAAATTGCTGTTTTGTCACGGTTCAACCGTGAAAAGAAAAAGAAAAAAAAATTCGTGTTTTATTTTATTTTTTTTCTTTTTCGGCCATGTTTTGTGCATAATACGGATTTTATGCATTCGCTTGATAGTGAAACGGTTCACTCACGTACCATTTAGTTATTTTAAAGCGATTTAAAGTAACGGATTGTAATGAATTAAAATTAAGTTGATTAAAGCGGTTTTGTCACATAATTTTAATCATTAAAGGTGGTTTGGATAAATTTAACATAATTACGGAATTATGTCACGAATAAATTTTATTTTAGTTGATGCATTTTATTTATCGTTAATTTGAATGCCTTGAATGTTTTAATTA
Organism: Silene latifolia; assembly: GCF_048544455.1. Lineage (NCBI taxonomy): Eukaryota > Viridiplantae > Streptophyta > Magnoliopsida > Caryophyllales > Caryophyllaceae > Silene > Silene latifolia. The sequence continues at coordinate 122,263,582 of NC_133528.1, read as the reverse complement.
CGTATTTATTTTTTACAAACGGTTGTAACTTAGTGTGGCCTTAGTAGCACGTGTTACCGTAATGATGGAACACGGTCTTGGTTGTATTTTGAGATCTCGCATCTCCGTTTTGTTTTTTTTTTTTGTAATTACAGTTTTAATTTAGAATGTAAATAGGTTTATATTTTGTAAATTTTAAATTGTAATTTTGAGAAGACCAAAGATAGAGATCGGATACTCACTCCCGCTGCATGGACAAAGATGGAACATCAAGACAAGCTTCTCGGGTCCAACGGTGGATTCCAAAGTTGTATTATGTTCTTTTTACTAGGATAGGCCACACTAGGACTTTTATTTACGTTTTGCATTCTTTTATTTATTTTATCGTAACGATAGTTTGCATCATATTCCGCCTAAAACCAAACCACCTAATAATTGCATGAAAACTGAATCATATAGAGGTCACGCGTTAGTTTTCTTTGATATACAGATATCACACGTTTTTTCATAAGCCATCACCTGAATTAATTCATTCACGCAATGCTAGTTTTTCGTTCACTTAAAATGAATTAAAACCAAGTAGATGGGATCTTCCTCGTATAAACAAAAATTGAGAATAGTCTTTATAGGTCAAACTCCAATGAATCCCTTCTTCGTCGGTAGGCATAATATGACCCCTTCTACGTCGGGTAAGTTGGAACTGATTGACCTATTTTATCTCAACACTATGGTCACTCGTACGATCCTGTGATTATGGTGGACTATAGATAGGATTTACGGAAATCTATCGACCAAGAGTTCTGACGGTAGAACTAGCTAAACAGTTGGCTTATCAATTTACGGAAATTGAGTCTTGGGATCACTTGTATTATTCTTGAGGGAGATCAATTATGCAAGTGTAATGAGTCTACACATTAAAATAAATTTTAAATAGACTTAAATCACCTCGATGAGTTGCTTATTTCGTTTTGTTTTTCCTTTCTTTTTCAGTGTAGATCACGATCACTTAAACTGCTAATAACAAAATGGCTGGCCGTGCGGACGACCCAATGCCAAGTGCCACATTGGACCGTGAGTCCTGGCTTCAGATCTTCATGAATCAGATGAATCAGTCTACTCGACTGAAGAATGATGGATCAAACTTCGCGGACTGGGAGGTGGCGTTACGGAATGATGCCACCGCCGACGGAAGCTCAAATATCCGACGAGCCCATCCCGTCAAACCCAGGCCCCACGGCTGGAGCTAACGAGATCGCCAAGTATAACGATTTCGTCATGGAAGCGGGTGCGATTAAAAACGTACTCATTTTTGCAATGGAATCCAATTTGCAGAAACGCTTCATAGCCCAAGGTGCAAACAATATTTTCACCACGCTCACTAAGGAATTCTCGAAAGCACCGAGAATCGTGACCTATGAGCATACCACTCGCTTCTTTGATGCGAAACTCCAGAAGGGCCAACCGGTTAGCCCACACATTCTCAGCATGATAGAGAATGTCGAGAGACTGGAGGCGCTTGATTGTAAAATCAGCGAGAACATCGTGATTGACCGCATGCTTCATTCACTCCACGATGGTTTTGCGCTCTTTAGAGCGAATTACTATATGAATGATTTGAAGAAAAGTCCTCATGAACTACACTCCCTACTCGTACAGACCGAGAAAGATATGAAGTTTAGTGGGAGCTTGAAACAGGATGTTCTCGTTGTGTCAAACAAGGGCAAGGGTAAGGGCAAAGCTCAGGCAGACCTAGCAGTAGGTAAACCGAAGTTTAAGAAGTCGGGATCAGCCGATCAGGTAAGAGTGGGCCTGGTGAGTCGAGCACCTCATCAGGCGCACAAAGAGCAAGACCGAAAACATGGAATGCCATCACTGCCACAAGACTGGGCATTGGAGGCGTACATGTCCTGTTTACCATGAGGACATAAAAGCAGGTCGTGTTAAACCTGTTGGTATGTCTTCTTCCTCTTCTACTTTTATTCATATGATTGAGATTAACCACGCAAGTTACGGAACTTGGGTACTAGATACTGGTTGTGGTTCTCATCTGTGTAATCATGTGCAGGGGCTCTGAAACATCGAACCCCTCGTAAAGGGTGAGGTGGACCTGCGTGTCGGGAATGGAGCACGAGTGGCTGCCGTCTCGAGGGGAACATACGTGATCCAGCTTCCTAGCGGATTTGAGTTATTTTTATATAACTGCTATTATGTACCCAGTCTTTCTAAAAACATTATTTCAGTTTCTGCACTTGATAAACTTGTTTTTCATTTGTAATAGAGAATAATACTTGCATTTTCTCATTACACGATATGATTTATGGCAAGGCAGTCTCCATGAATGGAATTCATGTTTTAGATCAAACCACCGAAATATTACACGTAATGAATAAGAAGTTAAAGGTTGGTGACAAAGATCAAACGTATCTATGGCACTGCCGTATGGGACACATTAATGAGAAACGCGTAAAACAGCTCATACAGAATGGAGCTATCTCGGCCTTTTATTTTCAATCATTTGGCACGTGTGAATCATGTCTCATTGGTAAGATGACTCGAATTTCCTTCAAAGGTGTTGGAATGCGCGCTGCTGACCTATTAGGACTCATACATACGGATGTGTGTGGACCTATGTCAATCACCGCACGAGAAGGCTATAGGTATTTTATCACTTTCACGGATGATTTAAGTAGATATGGCTATGTCTACTTAATGAAGCACAAAAGTGAATCCTTTAAGAAATTCAAGGAATACCGAGAATCGGGTACGAACCTCTTTGGGTAGAAAGATTAAAACACCGTGATCGGGCACCGTGGTGGCGAGTATCTTTCTCACGAGTTTGATCAACACCTCAAAGACTCGTGGGATTGCCTTGCGATTAACTCCACCTGAACACCTCAGTTGAATGGTGTGTCCGAACGGAGAAATCGAACACTACTTGATATGGTTCGATCCATGATGAGTCACACCGTGTTGCCTGACTCATTGTGGGGTTATGCTCTTCTGTCAGCTGCTCTAATACTTAACCGAAGTCCGTCTAAAGCTGTTGACAAGACTCCATATGAACTATGGAAGGGAACGGTCCCTAACTTGTCCTTTATACGGGTTTGGGGCTGCGAGGCTTATGTCAAGTGGAGACACGAGGATAAGCTCGGCCCGCGATCGGTCAAGACATACTTTATAGGTTATCCTAAAGGAACACTTGGTCATTACTTCTACTCGCCAACCGAACAACGTGTATTTGTTGCGGCTAGTGCGATATTCTTAGAGAAGGAATTTCTCGAGAATGCGAAGAGTAATAGAACCTTCGAGCTATCGGAGATTCCAGAACCAAATACCGAGCAACCATTGGAGGAACCAGTTCCTTCAATCCCGACTGCGGTTAATATTCCTGAGGAACCTAGAAGGTCGGGAAGAGTCTCTATTCCTCCGGACAGATACATTGGTATGGTCGAGGAACATGACATAGATGACATTCTACTCTTAACGAGTAGTGAACCCGCAACCTATAAAGGTGCCATGACTAGTTCCAACTCAAAGCTATGGCTTGAGGCCATGCAATCCGAGATGGACTCTATGTATGAGAACAACGTATGGGATCTTGTTGACTTACCTGCTAAGGTTCGTCCCCTTCAATGCAAATGGCTTTACAAGATAAAGCATTCTGTGGAAGGTCAACAAGATATCTATAAAGCACGACTAGTTGCTAAAGGTTTCACCCAAGTGCCAGGTTTGCACTACGATGAAATTTTTGCACCCGTAGTCATGCTGCGTTCCATTCGGATTATCTTAGCGATTTCCGCTTTTCATGACTATGAAATTTGGCAGATGGATGTGAAAACCGCCTTCTTAAACGGTTTTTTGGAGGAAGAGTTGTACATGGTACAACCCGAAGGTTTCATCGATCCTGAACATCCTAAGAAAGTATGCAAGCTTAAGCGTTCCATTTATGGACTTAAGCAAGCTTCTAGGAGTTGGAATCATCGTTTCGACCAAGTGATAAAAGAAAATGGATTTACTCGATCGGTCGAGGAACCATATCTATATATCAAGTCGAGTGGGAGCAAGATTGTCTTCCTAATATTGTATGTCGATGACATACTCCTGATTGGGAATGACATACCTCTCTTAACTTCGGTAAAAGTATGGTTGAAGAACCATTTCCGGATGAAAGATCTAGGTGAGGCACAAAGAATTTTGGGCATCCGTATCTATCGAGATAGATCACATCGGATGTTATCTCTCGATCAGAGTCTTATATAGACAAGATACTAGAGAGATTCAAAGATGACTAACTCCAAAAAGGGGTTTCTTCCTATGGCTCCAGGGGTGCATTTGAGCAAGTCTCGGGCACCCGAGACACCGGAAGAGAAAGAGCGCATGACACGGATTCCTTATGCCTCGGCTATAGGATCAATCATGTATGCCATGATATGCACACGTCCGGACGTGGCATATGCATTGAGTATGACAAGTCGATTCCAACAAAGATCCGGGTGAATCACATTGGATGGCTGTCAAGAACATTCTTAAATACCTATGGAGGACTAAAGATTGGGCATTGACTTATGGAGGCGAACAAAAGCTATGCGCAACCTATTCTGTGATACTAGCTTCCAAACGGATCGAGATGACTCGAAATCTCGATCTGGATTCGTTTTTACTCTTAATGGCTCTGCATCAGTGGAAGAGTTCCAAACAAAGTGTTACAGCAGATTCTACGACTGATTTCGAGTACTATGCCGCGTCGAAGGCTCGCAAAGGAAGCGATATGGATGCGTCAATTCTTACAAGGACAATCAGAGTGCCTAGTTCGAATGACCCGATCACCATCTATTGCGACAATAGAGGTGCCATCTTCCAAGCTAAGGAGCCTAAGTCTAGCAACAAGTCTAGACATGTACAACGGAAAGCTCATCTAATCTTAGATTACGTGGAGCAAAAGGAGGTAGTGATAGAAAAGATTGCTACAGATGATAATATAGCAGATCCTCTCACTAAACCATTACGACAAGATAAGCATGAAGGGCATGTTAATTCCATGGGAATTAAACGTGTTCCTAAGTTGTAGTACTCTTTTATGGATTAGATTCATTCTCTTTTGTACTCTATACGACATCATCGTTTTGATATTTATATATTTTGTTTTTCATGTGGATTTGTACGACAATTTTGAACACCACAAAGTGAACTGAACAAACATTATATTTTTGGTCCTTAATTGCCCACATGAGCTGATAACTCGGCAATTATTTTGTGACGTTGGTTGATGGTGGGTTCAACGAGCCATAAGTCAAAAGGTTGACTGACCAATCACAGAGGCGAGTTATACGGATATCTCGTAGGACACAATTGTAACATCGACATGGAGTCCTAAATGTTTTATAACATTCGGTGCCAGGTCGTGGATAGGACCTCCATGGTGATCCTAAGAGTCGATTCTTTTGACTATCGACTGTCTCTTGAGACTAAGGCAGATTTTGGGTGACTTTGGTTTCTTTCTCACGGTCATCCGTAACAGGGGGCCAAGTAGATTTTTTCGGGTCATTTCATGCTTTGTGCTTAGATCGGCGGAGTCGAGTTGAAGGAAATATTCAGCCTTTATCGGTACTCGATATTTCTCGGGGCCACTCGAGGAGTCAGAATCGAAATGCATGGCCATGCTCGAATACGAATCGTTTTATCGCTTAAGTTACTCTTCGTCGGGGAAACCACTCTTGATACAGATCGATTGTAAAATACGACCTTTGCGGATACGGATCTGCAAATTGTTTTACATTGAGTGGGAGAAATTTTAAATGGATATGAGAATCGGTTATCGCACATACACTTGTACGGACAAGTGGGAGTTTGTTGGAGCCGTGTCCTCCAGTTAGTGCGGATAACGTTATTGCACATACACTTGTACGGACAAGTGGGAGCTTGTTGGGGCTGGTGTCCTCTACAGTTAGTGCAATAACATTTAAATCTCTAAAAGGATCAAAGGGTATACTTTTGTATTATTATCAGTTGGTCCACGTTTATCAATAACGGTTGGCTTGCTAGATAAGTTTGACGTTATTGTCATACTGAAAGCGGTGATCAACTGGTCCCTAAAAGTCACACCTATAGAATACGTTTGAGAGATGTGACGGTATGAAAATACAGTCATGTTGATGCCTAAAGTTGACTAAGCAGTTAGTCGGAGTTATTGACTAATAATTAGTCAAACGCGATGTTGAGATAATTATTTAATACGGATTAAATAATAATGGCTAAGACGAATTAAGCGGTTAATTCGTAAATTGAATATAAACGATTATATTTAATTAATGTATATTGAATTAATTATACAATATTGTCTTTGTCGGACAAGTATTAACATGTCGACTAATCCATGTTACTAGTCGATATTTTAATAACCGATAACCGATGACGATTTATAATAAAAATCCCGGCATATACATTTTAGCATTTTGAGTCGGACCACGAGTTAAAAAATAAGGAGAAAGTGAAAGCCCACTCTCTCCCATTTTGAAACCCACGGCCGAAACAAACAAAAGGGGAGCTTCTCTCCTTTTGTGACCTAATCATCTCATTTGCAAAGAAATTAGGGTTTCGGGGCAATTTTCTCTGAAATTCTAGATCTCACATCGAAAAACCTCACAACAACTCTCTCAATATTGCAAGTCAATTAGAGAGTATTTCTAGCACAAGGGGCATAGTCTCAGACGGTCTTGGGTGCAACGATTAGGAGGAAATCTATATTGATTTCTGTCTTAGGCCGAATTCACAAGGACCCGAGGTTGATTCTATTCTCTTATCGTTTTCTCTTGTAATTTTGTTTTATGACAATAATCACATGTTAAAGATACGTTATAGTCCTATATTTTAAGGGTTTTATACGGATATTACCCCACAGAAGCTACTATAACATTGAAGTACGAGATAAGGTTATAGCTGGAACTAACGTACCCTGAGATTTATGGCTCAAGGTTATGGTTGGAACTAGTATAACTTTGAGTTTCGTGTCAAGGTTATAGTTGGGGTAAGTATAACTTCAAGTCGTATATGTTGAAGTTATAGTCGAGGTTACTATAACCTCGCATCCAGAGTCCATGTTATGGTTAGGGTTACTATAACATTGAATGGTTAATGTTAAAAGTTATAGCTAGAGTACTATAACATTGAATGGTTGATACTTGTTTCACATGTTATGTGGTGTTTAGTTTCATTATATAACGCTATGTTGCATATATCGTTTATTACTCTTGTTCATATAATCGTAGCATGGTTTGCTATATTATTCAATGATTTGATAGTGGTGTTATTAACATGTATGTATGGTCAGTTATACTGTGCATTGTTTATGGGCTAGTTGTATAGATGACGTGAGGTATCAGTTACATACCGATCGGAATGAGCAAACGCTACCCCTTGTGGGACTTGTCGTAGGTTTATGTTCGGGATTGGCTAGAGGCAGTTGTTATACGCTCTGGTTCCCGTGTGTCGTTCGGTGTACAGTTATTGCACCGAGAGTCTTGCCAGGTCTTAGGCATATAGGCAGTTGATATACGCTATACATAGTACCGTGGATGCAGTTGTTATACGATCCACACCGATGGAGGCAGTTGTTATACGCTCCGTCCGTTCAGAGGTAGTTGTTATACGCTTTGACAGTTAGAGGCAGTTTTTATACGCTCTAACGGCGTTCGTTCTATACACTATGCTTGGGGTAAGTGGAGGCAGTTGTTATACGCTCCGTGATTGGTTATTTGGTTCTTTCGTTGCTGATTTCTTATGGTTAGCAATGTCGTACGTCGTGTTTATATCTTCGTGTATTGTTGATTAATGATAAGTTGTTGTCGAGTCTTCATGAGTATAGATGGTCTCACATGTTTACGAGTTTTGCATTTCAATTGTTAATGATTGTTGGTTAAGTTCAATTGTTGTAAACATGACTGGGAGAGCATCTAGTTACTCCCGACTGATTGTCGACCCCCCCTTCTCAGGTTGTTCAGGTTGAACGCTTGTTGCTGACTTGTTGATGCTTGCTTGGGGAATGTGCGAAGCGAGCTTAATAATAAAATAAGAGTTTGCTTTAAGTTTTAAGAACCCTTTGAATAATGTATTAGTGTTTTGGATTTTGGATTTTAGTAGCGAATCGGATTGGTCAGGTGTTTCCGCCACCTTGACCCTTTTTATCAGTATCGTACTCTGATATTTACTTTAAATAAGTTTTTCCTTTGTTTTATAATCCGGGTTGTTACAGCTGGTATCATAGTGAACACGCTCCCAACTCTCGCTTAGTTGATGACTAAATTAAATGACCTAGTTAATGAGTGAGAGTAAATGGGGTAGAAACCACCGTTCTCCGACTTATGATGGTGCGAATGATCCTACTGCTTTGGAGGCTTGGATTCGAGAGATCGAGAAGCTGTTCCTTGCTACTGGATGTCCTGAGGATCAGATGGTGGATATCGTCACCTATTATCTAAAGGATGAGGCCGACAACTGGTGGGCTCTTGCTAGGGCTGGTCTGGAAGTTCAACCAGGATATGGTTGGACTGTTTTCTCTGAAGCTCTGAAGAAAAGGTTTTACCCTGAAGAGATGCGCTGGCAGAAGGAGCAGGAGTTCCTTCGTCTACAGCAAGGTTCCATGACCATTGAGGAATACACCAACAAGTTCGTGAAGTTGTCACGTTTCGTTACTTCTGTAGCTATGGACGAGGTTTCGAGGACTCGTCGCTATGAGAAGAATCTAGCTCCTAAGGTCCGGACTGCAATGTCCGGTATTCCTTCAAATTCTTTTCAGTAGGCTTACGATCGTGCTTTTAGTATCTATGATTCAGCTCTTGCTACTGAGGCTGAGGAGAATGCGAAGAGTAAGTTTGTGAAGAGGCCTTACGTTGCGCCTAACTCCTTCCAAAAGAAGCAAAAGGTTGATGCTAGTTCGTCCGTCTCCCGTGGCGAATTCCAGCCCCGAAAGAACACTTGGTGTTTTCGTTGTAGGAATGTTTACCATCCGGGTAAGGATTGCGACGGAAATGTTCTTACATTTTATCTCTGCAAGTCACCAGGTCACAAAGCGGTTGACTGTCCTCAAAAGCCGAAGACTGATGCCCCGAAGACTAGTGCGCCGAAGGCTGATGCTCCCAAGACTGGGCGAGTGTTCGTTATGAGTCATGCTGAGGCTGATGTTAATCCAGATGTGGTTACGGGTACCTTTCTCGTTCACTCTTTATCTGCTTTTGTTCTTTTTGATACGGGTGCCTCGATGTCTTTTGTATCCGAATCCTTTTCCGTCCGAGCTGGACTCTCTTCTTCTTCATCCGTTCATACCTCTATATCCCTTCCTACGGGTGAGATTGTGCCTTGCTCCGTTCTTTTCAAGGACGTACCTGTCAGTATCGCAGGGGCGATCCTTCCTGCCGATCTCGTCCAATTCAAACTCGGAGAGTTTGATGTGATTTCTGGTGTGGATTGGTTATCTCGCTATGACGCTAGGTTCCTGTGTCGTGATCAGAAGATCAGGCTTAAGAGTCCCACAGGTTCGAGAGTTTCTTATCAGGGTGTTAGGGTTACACCTACGGTCAAGTTGGTTTCTGCTATGAAGATGGTTAACATGGGTAGAAAGGGTTATCAGATCTATTTGTGTAGTGTTCATGGTATTTCAGCTGAGCCTAAGTTAGAGGATATCCCTGTGGTTAGGGATTTTCCCGATGTCTTTCCTGAGGATCTACCTGGTATTCCTCCTGAGCGAGACGTGGAGTTCTCGATTTAGTTGCTACCTGGAACTGGTCCCATTTCGAAAGCTCCGTATCATATGGCACCAGCTGAGTTACAGGAACTCAAGAAGCAACTTAAGGAGATGATCGATAAGGGTTTTATCCGACCGAGTGCTTCGTCGTGGGGTGCTCCTGTTTTGTTCGTCAAGAAGAAAGATGGTAGTATGCGGTTGTGCATTGACTATCGTGAGTTGAACAAGGTTACTGTCAAGAATAAGTATCCTTTGCCGAGGATTGAGGATTTGTTTGATCAGCTCCGTGGTGCAAGTGTGTTCTCGAAGATCAACCTGAGGTCTGGTTACCATCAGATTCCAGTTAGGAATGAGGATATTCCTAAGACTGCTTTTCGTTCGAGGTATGGCCACTATGAGTTCGTGGTGATGCCGTTTGGGTTGACGAATGCACCTGCCGTTTTCATGGATCAGATGAACCGCACTTTCAGTGAGTATTTGGATAAGTGTGTCGTAGTGTTCATAGACGACATACTGATTTACTCAAGAGATAAGGCTGAATACAAGAATCACCTCCGTGTTATCTTCGAGACTCTGCGTAAGCAGAAGTGGTATGTTAAGTTCTCAAAGTGCGAGTTTTGGTTAAAGGAAGTTACCTTCTTGGGTCATGTGATATCTGGCGATGGAGTTATGGTTGATCCGTCGAAGATCCGAGCTGTGGTCGATTGGGAGAGTCCAAAGAATATGAACGAGGTTCGGAGTTTCCTTGGACTAGCTGGGTATTATCGTCGGTTTGTACATGATTTCTCCAAGATCGCAAGACCGATGACTCAGTTAATGAAAAAGGAATCCAAGTTCATTTGGACAGAGGCTTGTGAAGCTGCCTTTCAGGAGTTGAAGGAGAGGTTAACTACCGCTCCTGTGTTGACTCTACCAGAAGAGGGTGTTGAGTTCGATGTTTTCTGCGATGCGTCAAAGTTTGGGTTGGGTTGTGTCTTGATGCAGAAGGGTAAAGTTGTGGCTTATGCTTCCCGTCAGTTGAAAGTTCACGAGACGAACTACCCGACTCATGATCTTGAATTAGCAGCAGTGGTGTTTGCACTTAAGCTTTGGCGACACTACTTGTATGGAGTCTCTTGCAACTTTTATACGGATCACAAGAGCTTGAAGTATATCTTCACTCAGAGAGATCTTAATATGAGGCAGAGACGTTAGTTAGAGCTGCTTAACGACTACAAGATTGAGCTGCAGTATCATGAGGGTAAGGCAAACGTGGTTGCTGATGCTTTGAGTCGCAAGGTGTGTCATGCTATGAGATTTGTGTTGGTGTTACCTGATGACTTGAGTCGAGAGTTCCAGAAGATGAGCCTTGAGGTAGTTCTTCATGGTACTTTAGATTTGAGTGCGATGGTTGCTGAACCCGAGATCCTTCATGAGATCCGAGTTAAGCAAAGAGAGGATGAATACTTAGAAGGAGTTCGAGTCGCTATAAGCGAAGTACGCGCCAAAGACTTCGACGTTGGACCTAATGATGGTCTAAGATTCCATGGTCGTTCGTGTGTGCCTAGCTGTGAGGTCTTAAAATGTAAGATTCTCAAAGAAGCTCATAGTACTCCCTATTCGGTTCATCCTGGTGGTGATACGATGTATAAGGATCTGAAGCTAAGGTTTTGGTGGCCGGGTATGAAGAAAGAGATCGCCGAGTTTGTGAGTCGTTGATTGGTTTGTCAGAAGGTCAAGTTCGAACATTAGAGACCTGGTGGTCTACTGCAACCTTTGGAGATTCCCAAATGGAAATGGGATTCGATTTCGATGGATTTCGTTATGGGTTTGCTGAGGTCGCCGAGAGGAATGAATGTGATTTGGGTCGTGGTTGATCGTTTGACTAAGGTCGCGCATTTCATTCCGATGAAGGAGACTTGGAGTCTCGAGGAACTAGCGAATGCTTATCAACGAGAGATCATTCGTCTTCATGGGGTTACTAAGGATATCATCTCCGACCGTGATCCGAGGTTTTGTTCTCAGTTTTGGAAGAAGCTTCAGTTGGCTTTGGGTAGTGAGCTTAAGATGAGTACGGCTTTTCATGCTGCAACTGATGGTCAGATTGAGTGTACGATTCAGACGCTTGAGGATATGTTGCGAGCTTGCGCTTTGGAGTTTCAAGTTAGTTGGGAGAAGAGTTTACCGCTTGTGGAGTTCTCCTACAACAACAGTTACCAAGCTATTATTCAGATGGCTTCGTTTGAGGCATTCTATGGAAGGAAGTGTCGTAGTCCTTTGTGTTAGGACGATTCTAGTGAGGATGTCGTTCTTGGTCCAGAGTTGGTTCAGGAATCAATTGAGCAAGTGAGGTTGATCCGCGAGAGGCTTAAGGCAGCCCAGGATCGACAGAAGACGTATGAAAACTTGCGGCGTAGGCCGATTGAGTTTGAGGTTGCCAATAAGGTTTCGCCGATAAAAGGTGTTAAGAGGTTTGGGCTTAAGGGCAAGCTTAGTCCTAAGTACATTGGACCGTATCAGGTGCTCGAGAGAGTTGGCGAGGTAGCCTATAGGTTGGTTTTACCTCCGAATCTCTCGAAGGTTCACGATGTGTTCCATGTTTCGCAGTTGCGTCGTTATCGCAGTGATCCTTCTCATGTTCTACAGGCTGATGTTATCGAGGTTGAGCCTAAGCTGACTTATGAGGAACGTCTTGTTCGCATTTTGGAACGTCAGGAGAAGAGGTTAAGGAATAAGGTTGTACCTTTGATTCGGGTTCTGTGGAGGAGTCAGAAGTTTGAGCAAGAGACTTGGGAAACCGAAGCGTCTATGCGAGAGAAGCATCCGCATCTTTTCGAGTGAGGTAGTTCTCTTATCAAGTTTCGAGGACGAAACTTCTTTTTAGGGGGTTGGATTGTAACACCCCTAATTTCCATAATATAATTCTTTAATTTTATTTTCCCATATTTCATATTTTATTTTCCGGGAAAATATCCGTCTCTTATCTTTTGGGCTCGGTGGGCTCAAAAAACGGTGAAGACCCGCTCCTTCCTTGGGTCTCACGTGATTCTTGGTGTAGATGGGTAAGTTTTGGGCCTAAGCTTAAAATAAACCCATGAGCTTCTCTATAAATATGAGGGGAAACCAAACCCTTGCTTTTCTTTTCTCATAATTCTCAAACCCCTGAACCTAATTTCTCTCCTCCTCCTTCCTCCCTTGGTGCCGTGTGCCTCCACCCTTTCTAGGGTTTCGTGCCGCGCCTCTTTCCTCCTCCTTCATCATCTTTTGTGCTTAGATCGATCCTACTTCTTGGATCTATCTATCTCCTTCGTAAGTTTTATGTTTTCACATAGTTTTATAGTTTTTATAGTTTTTATGTATAGAGTTAGTATATTTATTTGATTTGTTATCTTTGGCACGTGGATGATTTAATGAAGGCGTGGAAGTTGCTTCTGGAGAGGACGTTTACATCGTTGAAGACGATCTTTAGGATTATTTGCTTAATAAGGTAACTAGGTGTTTTCTTTTAATTGTGTTTATGCCAATTGATGTATTTAATGTGATTTAATGATTGATTTGTATGATTGGTACATGTTTGATTGTTTATTATCATGATTAATTATGTTTTCGCATGCTTGTATATGTTTAATGCTTTAATTATATATCATATGTCGTTTATATGTTTATTATGGGTGTCATGAGCGCAATTAGGGTTTACGAGTAAACCCTAGTGGCGGCATGATAGGCGGCCAAGAGTTCTCTCCAAAGTTATAGATAAAGCTAGTATAACCTTGATGATGATTCATGTGTTATAGCTAAAGTTAATACAACTTTGGGTAGTTACTCTAGTTATGGCTGAAGCTACTATAACATTGAAGTACGAGATAAGGTTATAGCTGGAACTAACGTACCCTGAGATTTATGGCTCAAGGTTATGGTTGGAACTAGTATAACTTTGAGTTTCGTGTCAAGGTTATAGTTGAGGTAAGTATAACTTCAAGTCGTATATGTTGAAGTTATAGTCGAGGTTACTATAACCTCGCATACAGAGTCCATGTTATGGTTAGGGTTACTATAACATTGAATGGTTAATGTTAAAAGTTATAGCTAGAGTACTATAACATTGAATGGTTGATACTTGTTTCACATGTTATGTGGTGTTCAGTTTCATTATATAACGTTATGTTGCATATATCGTTTATTACTCTTGTTCATATAATCGTAGGATGGTTAGCTATATTATTCTATGATTTGATAGTGGTGTTATTCACATGTATGTATGGTCAGTTATACTGTGCATTGTTTATGGGCTAGTTATATAGATGACGTGAGGTATCAGTTACATACCGATCGGAATGAGCAAACGCTACCCCTTGTGGGACTTGTCGTAGGTCTATGTTCGGGATTGGCTAGAGGCAGTTGTTATACGCTCTGGTCCCCATGTGTCGTTCGGTGTACATTTATTGCACCGAGAGTCTGGCCAGGTCTTAGGCATATAGGCAGTTGATATTGTTGGAGCTTGTGTCCTCCACAGATTAGTGTGATAACACTTGTAAATCTCTTACAGGTTCACAAGGGTATACTTCATATATTTAATCAGTTGATTAACGTTTACCTAATAACGGTTGGCTTACTAGAAAGTTTGACGTTATTATCATACAGATGGCGGTGATCAACTGGTCCCTATAGGTCACACCTATAGGATGTGTTTGAGAAATGTGGTTATAGAAATATAATCACATTGATGCCCAATATGACTAAAATGTTAGTCAATGTGTTGATGAGATAATTATTTAATGAAAATTAAATAATATTAGTTGAGACGAATTAACTGTCAATTCGTAAATTAAATATAATAAGTTATATTTAATTAAATGTATATAATGTTAGCTTGGACGAATTAATCTGTTAATTCGTAATTTAATATAATCAGTTATATTTAATATCAACAAGATGAATGTGTCATAGTGGTAATAGTGAGGGTACACAAACCAAGAGGTCTTGGGTTCGATCTTCACTAGATGACAATTCAATACATATTATATATTTTTGGAAAGACCAAAAATAAGGAGGAGATACTCCTTATTTCGGTCAGTTTGGCCGAAAATTAGGAAGGATTTTTCTTTCCTAATTGACTCCAAGTTTTGGTCTGTATAAAAAGAAAGGGAGAGAATTATTTCTACCCTAATTCTTTTTCTTGACCTTGCCTCATCTTTCTCATCAGAAAAACACAAAAACAACTAAATTTTACAGAAAATTTTAGATCGATTCTAGCACAATCAATAGGGCATATCTCATATCGTCTTGGGTGCAACTGATAGGCGAATATCAATTTTGATATTGTTCTTAGGCCAATTTTGTTAGGACCGAAGGTTAATTCTAAATCCTTTATACTTTGTTTATGTATTTTGTTTATGCCCATTGATCATCATTGTTAAATTCGTTATAATCCCTCTAGTTTAAGGGAAGTATACAGATGATTTCCCACAAGTGGTATCAGAGCACTAGGCCACATTTTTGATTTTGATGATTTTCATAAAAATTGTATGTAAACAATAACCTAATTCTCGAAAAAAATTAGGGTTTCATTTTTTTTCGTCTGAAAAAATTTTTTTGGCCGAGTTTTTATCTTTCGGCCTGTTTTTTTTTTTCTTCTTTCGTTTTTCCTTTTGTTTGATGATTTATATCCAATTTCTTTAGATCATATCATTGTTTTAATCGGTTAAAATTATCATATGAGAATTGGTAGATTTTGATTTAATGCAGATTAAGTTAAAATACATATAGTATCATCATGTCATTGATATAAGAATTTGTTTTTGCTATATAGTTTTAGCATATACGATTAATCATGTTTGTTAATACTTTTGCTAAATCATGTCCTAATAGCAACTTAAACATTTTCTTCATAAAATCTTTGAATTAGGGCATATTGCCGCAAAAGGGAAATATTTTTTTTTTTGACGGCTCAATTTTTAGGGTTTGCCGTTGGAAAAGAAAAAAAAACGGTTTTTAGGAAATTTTTTTGATTTACCGAATCAGAAAAAGAAAAGGAAAGTTTTATTTTTTTTTTCTCTTTTTGCCGCATAAAAAAAAGGGGAAAGTTTTTTTTATTACCGGATAAATAAAAAAAAAAAAAATTTTTGGCTGTTTTCTTTTTCCAGCCGAGAGCTGGGATTTTAATAAAAAAAAAAATTCTTTTATTTGGTTCTGCCGAGACCAAACAAGAAAAAAAGGTTGTTTTTTTATTTTTATTTTGGCCAATTAGTTATTGTGAATCGGTTCACAATTTAAAGATACCGAGTTATTTTAAAGCAGTTTAGAATTTTGACGGATAGAATTCATATTACAAGTTTAATGTGGATTGAGAATGAAATTAATGTGATTAATTGCGGAATTATCACTTAATTTAATTTAAATAGGTGGTTTGGATAAATTAATCAACATAATTAAGGAATTGTGTTATGTATGTTTAATTTATTTTAGTTGATGCTTTTAATTTTGTTGAATGAATCGAATGAATGAATTTTATTTACGTATTTATTTTTGCAATCGGTTGTAATTTGTAATACTTAGTGTGGCCTTAGTCAAATTATGTTTTCGTAATGAAGGAAACATGATTTTTTATGTAATTATGAGATCTCGAATCTCCTTTATTTTAGTTTTGGGTTTTGAAATTAGAATGTAATAAATAGTTCAATTATGTAATTTTATTTATTGTAATTTCAAAGAAGACTAAAGATGAAGATTCAAGCTCACTCCCGCTACATGGATCAAGATGGAACATCAAGACAAACTTCTCGGGTCCAAGGATGGATTCCAAACTTGTATTTATTGTTCATTTTGATAGGATAGGCCACACTAGGACTTTTACTGTTTTTTACGTTTTTCATTATTATTGCTTTTCATTCACATGTTAGTAATTGCATCATATTCCGCCTAAAACCAAACCACCTACTTCTAAAATGCATGAAAATTGACTCATATAGGTTGTATGTTAGTTTTCATGGACATGCAGATGTCACAGTCTATAAGCCATCACCTTAGTTTATTCATTCTCGCATGCTAGTTTTTAGTTCACTTAAAATGAATTTAAATAAAGTTGATGGGATCTTCCTCTAAAACGGAAATTGAGATTAGTCTTTATAAGGGCAAACATCTATGAATCCCTTCTTCGTTGGTAGGCCTAATATGACCCCTTCTACGTTGGGTAAGTAGTTGTGTTGACTTAGTTTACCTCAACATCATAGTCTGAAGAGTTTCTCGTGATTATGATGGACTAAAGATAGTATTTACAGAAATTTATCGACCAAGAATTCTAACGATAGAATTAGCTAAAAGGTTAGCTTATCAATTTACAGAGAATTGAGTCTTGGGATCATTTATATAATTCTTGAGGGAGGTCAATTGTATAAATGTTTTGAGTCTTCGCGTTATGACATTAGCTCATTAGACTTAAAATTAAAACGATGCACATGCTTATTATTTTATTCTTCTTTCGCATTGTAGAACACGTTTATTATCAATAATACTGTTACAACAAATGGCTGGAAATAACGCAATCCCAATGCCTAGTGCCACACTAGATCGTTCGTCCTGGCTAAAAATGTTCATGGACCAAATGAATCACCACTCGATCAAGAATGATGGGTCCAATTTTGCGGACTGGGAGGCGGCACTACGGAATGCTTGTCATCTGCGACGACGTAAGCTCGGGTATTTAATCGAGCCAATACCGGTCAACCCAGACCCAAATGGAGGAGTCAACGAGTCACTCGCTTATAGTGATTTCGTTATGGAAGCGGGTGCGATAAAGAACGTACTCATCTTTGCAATGGAAACCAATTTGCAGAGACGCTTCATTGCCCAAGGTGCAAACAAGATTTTCACCACGCTCACTAACGAGTTCTCAAAGGCACCGAGAATCGTTACATATGAGCATACCTGTCGCTTCTTTGATGCGAAACTCCCGAAGGGCCAACCGGTTAGCCCACACATTCTTCACATGATTGAGAATGTCGAGAAGTGGAGGCACTTTGAATTGTAAAATCAGTGAGAGCATTGCCATTGACCGAATGCTTCATTCTCTTCACGATGGTTTTGCCCTTTTCAGGGCGAACTACTATATGAATGACTTGAAAAAGAGTCCTCATGAGCTACACTCCCTTCTCGTACAGACCAAGAAGGATATGAAATTGAGTGGGAGCGTGAAACAGGATGTTCTCACGATTTACAAAGGTAAAGGTAAGGACAAGGCTCATGGCGACCTAGCTGTAGGTAAGCCAAAGTTTAAGAAGCCAGGAAACGATAAGAGTGCGCCTGGTGAGACTAGTGGCTCACAGGGCAAGGCAAAGAGCAAGGGCGGTGACATAGAGTGCCACCATTGTCACAAGACTGGACATTGGAGGAGGAACTGTCCCGTCTACCGTGAGGACATCAAGACAGGCCGCGTCGTTCCTGTTGGTATGTCATCTTATATTCATATGATTGAGATTAACCATGCAAGTTTCGGAACTTGGGTACTAGATACTGGTTGTGGTTCTCATCTGTGTAATCATTTGCAGGGCCTAAAGAACATCATACCTCTCGAAAAAGGTGATGTGGACTGCGAGTCGGGAATGGAGCACGAGTTGCTTTGCTTTGCCTCGAAGGGAACATATGTAATCCAACTCCCTAGTGGTTTTGAGTTATCTTTAAATAACTGTTACTATGTACCCAATTTATCTAAGAATATTATTTCTGTTTCCGTACTTGCTAAAGACGGTTTTGCATTTTCAATAAAGGATAATAGTTGTATTTTCTCTTTTAATGAAATGATTTATGGCAAAGCAGTTTCCATGAATGGAATTTACATCTTAGATCAAACCACGGAAGTATTACACATGAATAATAAGAAATTAAAGGTTGGTGACAAAGATCAAACCTATCTACGGTGATACTGTCGTTTCGTACCAAAAATAAAATACCTAAGTACAACTAACAGAAGTCAGCGGTAAGTAGGGTCGATCTCCACAGGGAGGCGGTGTACTATCTATTTGTCTATTTATCTGTCTAATGTCACAATGCTGAGGGTTTAATTGATTTAACTAACTAAGACTAAGGCGTGAGGGAAAAGAATTAACAGTAAGAGAAGGAAGTATGCTAAGAGTCGGTCCACCGTGGCAGCTACACTATCGGAAATACTAAGGCGATTAGACTATTGATAAGAAGAGCTATGGTCGTCACCTTTCGGTCCTTAAACCGCCCTAGAGCGTAAATAGCTTAGCTTTCGCCCTCACTACAATACCCAATTGTAATTAAGCAAGCCTTCCCTTCCAATATTTCGATCCAGGTCGGGGTTAACTAGATTTATTGGTCTCCTGCATGCATTCATTCGACCTAGTAACAATTAAATTGCCTAATACAACTCCTATCGCAAGGCTAATCTGATTAAGTCAATTAAAACATCGCTACCACGGCTTCCCTAATCCTAACATACTAAGAGGAATTAGCTAGTCATAATAAAATAAGCAATGACAATAATTAAAGAAGAAATAAGCATTAAAAGAGAATAAGGGAAGGAATTACTGAATTAAGTGATCCGGAAATTGAGCAAGAAGAAAAGTAACAGTGTATAAAGAAGGGGAGAGTATTAAGAGTAATTAGAGAGGAGAAGCCCCCCAAATTATGTCGACCTCCTATCCTATTTATAAGAAAAATAGGATTATTAACCTAATTGCGGAAAATAAAGCTTAAAAGCCCAGCCCGTCAAGGATTGTTGCTCGATCGAGCACTTAAGGCTCTCGATCGAGTGATATTCCTTAGCATTCCTCTATATCGAGAACTTCTTCCCCTTTAATCACTCGATCGAGAAGAAGTAGCTCTCGATCGAGCAAATGGGCTCTCGATCGAATAGAAATAGTTCTCGATCGAGCACTTCTCAGCGCGTAATTCCTGCTTCACGCACTAAACTTCAAACGGCTGCCATTCCTTCGTTACTTGGACAAATAGGGCGTGGTTGGTGGCGTTGGAAAGCTAAGAGGATAAGCTTTCACCTCCAACTGGAATCACCTTAATAACTGTTGTAGAACTCGAGATATGGCTCTTACAAGCAGGAACTAGCAAATTGAAACACTCTCTTGGCTCGCCTAACTTCCTTACTCCAATGCGCATCTCAAAATAGCACTTTCCACGCTCCGACTCAACTCATCTCCTAAATGCATGCGTAGGGACATGTTTTAGGCTTGATTCCGCATCTCTAAGCTCATTCCTGCAATTAATACAAGAATTTCCAAAGTATGCGATTCGGGGCATATTCGTAGCAAATAACTACTAAAATAGCATAAAGATGCGTGCAAGAATAGACTAAAAAGACTATATAAAATGCACGTATCAAATCTCCCCAAACCAAACCTTTACTCGTCCTCGAGTAAACTCAAAACTATACGCTAATGGAACGGAAAAATAACTCAGAGCTAGCTTAACTTGTCTACTTGAACCAATTTAATGCAACAAACTAACACTTATAGCAAGACAGTCAAATGCAAACGAGTTATAAGATGTTTATAAAATAGCTGAACCGTCGACCTTGCAAGACCTTTAATAATGGACTCTCACGGGTCACTCTTCTCTCATGAAGCAAAGGGTGAACATATATATGTAAGAGAGAGAGAAATATAGTCGCTCACCTAAACTACGACCCACATAAATATGCATGCAACTAATATGATAGACAATTCTAACTACCAAACATACATTCCAACATAACAAGGTCCGTCACAGCCGAGGGCTTACAAAAATATGGTAAAGTGAGGCAATGGGTAAGAAAAGGCAAAACAATATGGGAATGTGGAGGTATAGGTGATCAAGCTAGTACCAAAACAAAACCATATATCGACATCCGTTTCCAACTCAATTATGAATTAAGCACATGCCCTTCAATTGGCATAAAATCTCACCAAACCGAACTAGAAACACTCCTCAAATGATATAAGATAGAACATAGGAGCAGAAACCGACTAATCAACAAACAACATCTCTTTTTTTTTTTTTTTTTTTTTTTATTTCTTTCGGTTTCTTTTTCTTTTCTTCGAATTTTTTCCTTTTTTTTTTTCGTTTTCTTTTTTTTCTATTTCTTTTTCACGTCTTTTTTTCTCATCAACCTCCTTTTCTTCATAAATTATCAACTCCAAATCAATATGATATGAGCCAAACTTGATACAATAGACAATATACCGCAGAACAATCTAAACTAGCTTGACAAGGCAGGCTAAATTTGGATGTAGCTAAGGGTCAATCGCGATTTGGCTAATGTGGAGTTTATGGGTAAAAATGAAAGAAAGGGAAAATGTAAGCACCTCCCTGCATGTGACACCAACCACTAACCCGAATGTATGACGGCAAAGAGCAATTGAATTTCATATACGTGCAAATTGATGATACATGATATGCAAGGAGTAACTACTCACAATCCTACATGAACCGGTCGTAAATGACACCAGTTTATAAGGCTCTAGTTCTTAGAAATTATAAGTAGGTTGCCAAAATTTCAGGTCAAGTCTATTCGTTCAGCTAAATTAAACATTAACTCGTAGACATGCAAAAGACAGAGCTAAAAGATAACAGTTTAATGCAAGGCTTAAGCAAAAAGACAATCGCAGTGCAATATCATCATTGAAATCTACCGTTCCGACTCAACCTATATGCTAAAGTAAACGTGCAAATTTTTGAATTTTAGCTATTTTTTTTTTTGATTTTTATGGAATTTTTGAATTTTTAACAAAAATAAACAACAATGCAAACATAAATTAAACGTGATAACTGAAATGCAATGAAAACAAAATGCAGACACAGATATGGATGCATAACCTCCCCAAACCAAACCGTACAATGCCCCCATTGTACCAAAACATGGAAAGGAAATGCAAACTGAAGGAGAAAGAGAGTAAAAGCGGAAAAACTCACAAAATGCGCGAATAAAGGGACCTCCCCAAACCGACCATGAACATGGGAGGTTGCTAAGGGCCCGGAAAACCGTCTCAGGAAGCTAATCCAAGTCAAAAGCACTCGATCAAGAGGGATAGTAGCTGATCGAGTAACATGGGCGTCTAAAACTGCTCGATCGAGTAAAATAGCAGTCGATCGAGTGGTTCTCTATTTGCAGGTGGTCGATCGAGAGGAAGGTCTGCTCGATCGAAGGGAATTGCCGGCAAAAGTGCTCGATCGAGTAAAATAGCTACTCGATCAAGTGATTCTCAGCTAGTACCTGCAAAACGCAATGAAAAACAGCCCGCAAACTAACAAGACAAGCATACTGAGATAGTCTATGCTATAAAACCATTTATTACAACTGAAATTGAATAAAAAGCAAAATAAAATCTCCGGGTTGCCTCCCGGGTAGCGCTAGCTTCAGTCAGGTCCCAGCTTGACCTTCTTTTTCTTCGAGCCTCTATAATTAATCACAATCAAAACAGCTCAAAGCGCGCAGCAACCTGTCAAATAGCTGCGCATGTGCTACACAACAGCATAAGTAGCACCAAAGTGGAATCAAGAAATAGGAAATGAAATTAAACAACCGTTTGAGTCTAACAAATTTCCTATGTGAGCTCCTAAATTTATCCACATAATAAAGGAGCGCGGGAGCAATAGACGATATATTGGGGCTCCATTTCAGATTAACGAATTTATAAAGATAAGGACGGTGAAAAATCGTTAAGTTGTACGACCTACTAGGAAGGGGCAAAGCATTAGAATGCAAAGCATAAGTCAAACAAGGCAATTTACTATTTAAACAAGCAATAAACAAATTACCGTTCAATACCTCAGGTTGATCACTCTCAATGACGGAATCATAGATAAAAGAATTCATTACCTCCTCCGTGCTAGGAGTGATTACCGACTCAGCTACCTCTTTGTCACCCTCCTCAGCAGGTTTCATCCCGTAAATCTCAGCCTCAAGTGCATCTAACTCGACTTTGAATAAGGGGGATTCATCGTAACCGTTATCATCGTCAAAATCGTCATCTAAATCGAACCCATATGACGAATCAAAGCTCCCAATGGCCAACTCAGTCGACCGAGCAGAATAGTCACTCGATCGACCAACTTCCTCCTGAATTCCACTCGATCGAGCAGTGATATCACTCGATCGAGCAGTTTCTCCTAGCAAATCACTCGATCGACTAATATAAGTCACTCGATCGAGTGATAATTCCTGGGTGGGGCTGAAATCTTCGCGTAAACTCTGGAAATACGATAGGAACTCGTCGTCGGAGTCATAGAGGTCATCTTCAGCATTGGGCAATACGGTTTCCTCAGGGGAAAAACCGCCCTCAGCAAGGTATACCTCTTCTTCTTGCATCTCAGCTGCTAACTGAGCAACTACAGACTTGAGCTCATCAACTCGCGAGTAGAATTGTCTATCATAATCTTGCTGAGCTTGCAATTGAGATGCAATTGTCTCCATTAAAGATTTCAGCTCCGCAATCTCTTCTTCTTGTATCTCAGGAGGATCTTGTTGCGGTGGCCATTGATAGGGTGGATGTGGCGGCACAACTACAGCTGCTTGGCTAGCTTGACTACGCTGTTGGAACGCGTAAGCTTTGTCATTCCCTGTCAGACAACAAACTGCATCATGCCCAGCAGCACCACATCTCCCGCAGTAAATCACCGGCTGCTCCATATAATAGAACATAGGTGATGGGTCAAAGGTACTCAAGCCTTCCCTTTGACGGTCTTTCACCTAGAACTGTCTAGGTAGTACCTGTAAGGCCTATCAAAACAGCACTAAACAAAAGATTAAAACGGCCTCAAGGGAAAAATCCCCTGAGGCTACAAACAGATAAAATTAAACAAATAAATAAATAGATTGCCTCCTCGAACGGCGCGCAAAATTTGATACTGTCGTTTCGTACCAAAAATAAAATACCTAAGTACAACTAACAGAAGTCAGCGGTAAGTAGGGTCGATCTCCACAGGGAGGCGGTGTACTATCTATTTGTCTATTTATATGTCTAATGTCACAATGCTGGGGGTTTGATTGATTTAACTAACTAAGAATAAGGCGTGAGGGAAAAGAATTAACAGTAAGAGAAGGAAGTATGCTAAGAGTCGGTCCACCGTGGCAGCTACACTATCGGAAATACTAAGGCGATTAGACTATTGATAAGAAGAGCTATGGTCGTCACCTTTCGGTCCTTAAACCGCCCTAGAGCGTAAATAGCTTAGCTTTCGCCCTCACTACAATACCCTATTGTAATTAAGCAAGCCTTCCCTTCCAATCTTTCGATCCAGGTCGGGGTTAACTAGATTTATTGGTCTCCTGCATGCATTCATTCGACCTAGTAACAATTAAATTGCCTAATACAATTCCTATCGCAAGGCTAATCTGATTAAGTCAATTAAAACATCGCTACCACGGCTTCCCTAATCCTAACATACTAAGGGGAATTAGCTACTCATAATAAAATAAGCAATGACAATAATTAAAGAAGAAATAAGCATTAAAAGAGAATAAGGGAAGGAATTACTGAATTAAGTGATCCGGAAATTGAGCAAGAAGAAAAGTAACAGTGTATAAAGAAGGGGAGAGTATTAAGAGTAATTAGAGAGGAGAAGCCCCCCAAATTATGTCGACCTCCTATCCTATTTATAAGAAAAATAGGATTATTAACATAATTGCGGAAAATAAAGCTTAAAAGCCCAGCCCGTCAAGGATTGTTGCTCGATCGAGCACTTAAGGCTCTCGATCGAGTGATATTCCTTAGCATTCCTCTCGATCGAGAACTTCTTCCCCTTTAATCACTCGATCGAGAAGAAGTAGCTCTCGATCGAGCAAATGGGCTCTCGATCGAATAGAAATAGTTCTCGATCGACCACTTCTCAGCGCGTAATTCCTGCTTCACGCACTGAACTTCAAACGGCTGCCATTCCTTCGTTACTTGGACAAATAGGGCGTGGTTGGTGGCGTTGGAAAGCTAAGAGGATAAGCTTTCACCTCCAACTGGAATCACCTTAATAACTGTTGTAGAACTCGAGATATGGCTCTTACAATCAGGAACTAGCAAATTGAAACACTCTCTTGGCTCGCCTAACTTCCTTACTCCAATGCGTATCTCAAAATAGCACTCTCCACGCTCCGACTCAACTCATCTCCTAAATGCATGCGTAGGGACACGTTTTAGGCTTGATTCCGCATCTCTAAGCTCATTCCTGCAATTAATATAAGAACTTCCAAAGTATGCGATTCGGGGCATATTCGTAGCAAATAACTACTAAAATAGCATAAAGATGCGTGCAAGAATAGACTAAAAAGACTATATAAAATGCACGTATCATATGGCATTGTCGAATGGGACACATAAATGAGAAACACGTGAAGAAACTCGTCGATAATGGGACTATTCCCGCATTCTATTTTTCTACATATGGCACGTGTGAATCATGTCTCATTGGCAAGATGACTCGAATTTCCTTCAAAGGTGTTGGAATGCGCGCTAGTGACCTATTAGGACTCATACATACGGACGTATGTGGACTTATGTCAATTACCGCTAGAGATGGCTATAGATATTTTATCACTTTCACGGACGATTTGAGTAGATACGAATATGTCTACTTAATGAAGCATAAAAGTGAGTCCTTTGAGAAATTCAAGGAATACCAGAATAGGGTACAGAACCAACTGGGTAGAAAGATTAAAGCACTCCGTTCAGATCGGGGTGGCGAATATCTTTCAAATTAGTTTGATCAACACCTGAAAGACTGTGGAATCGTTTTGCAGTTAACTCCACCTGGAACACCTTAATTGAATGGTGTGTCCGAACGGAGAAATCGAACCTTACTTGATATGGTTCGATCCATGATAAGTCACACCATAGTGCCTGATTCATTATGGGGTTATGCTCTTTTGTCAGCTGCTCTTATACTTAACCGAAGTCCGTCTAAAGCTGTCAACAAGACTCCATATGAAATGTGGAAGGGAACGCTCCCTAACTTGTCCTTTATTCGGGTTTGGGGCTGCGAGGCTTATGTCAAGTGGAGACACGAGGATAAGCTCGGCCCGCGATCGGTCTAGACATACTTTATAGGTTATCCAAAAGGAACATTTGGTCATTACTTCTATTCGCCTACCGAACATCGAGTTTTTGTTGCGGCTAGTGTGACGTTCTTAGAGAAAGAATTTCTCGAGAACAAGTCGAGTAATAGAACCTTCGAGCTGTCGGAGATTCCAGAACCAACAACCGAGGAACAGATGGAGGAAGTTGTACCTTCAACTGATGATACAGAGACTCTCATCCTCCGGACAGATACATTGGCATGGTCGAGGAGAATGACGTTTTACTTCTGGAAAGTAATGAACCCGCAACCTATAAAGGTGCTATGGCCTGTTCCGACTAAAACCTATGGCTTGAAGCCATGAAATCCGAGATGGACTCCATGTATGAGAATAACGTATGGGATCTAGTTGATTTACCTAATAAGGTAAAACCTCTACAATACAAATGGCTTTACAAAATAAAGCGTTCTGTAGACGCGCAACCAGATATCTATAAGGCACGACTTGTGGCAAAAGGTTTCACTCAAGTGCAAGGATTGCATTATGATGAGATTTTTGCACCTGTAGTCATGCTACGTTCCATTCGGATAATCTTAGCGATTGCCGCATTTCATGATTATGAAATTTGGCAAATGGATGTGAAAACCGCCTTCTTAAACGGTTATTTGGAGGAAGAGTTGTACATGGTTCAACCCGAAGGTTTCATAGATCCTGAGCATTCTAAGAAACTATGCAAGCTTAAGCGTTCCATTTATGGACTTAAGCAAGCTTCTCGGAGTTAGAATCATCGTTTCGACCAAGTGATAAAAGAGTATGGTTTCACTCGATCGGTCGAGGAACCATGCTTATATATCAAGTCGAGTGGGAGCAAGATTGTATTCTTAATATTGTATGTCGATGACATACTCTTGATTGGGAATGACATTCCTGTCCTTTCTTCGGTTAAAGAATGGTTGAAGAACCATTTCTAGATGAAAGATCTAGGTGAGGCACAGCACATTTTGGGAATCCGTATCTACCGAGATAGATCACGACGGACGTTATCACTTAGTCAGGAGTCTCATTTGGATAAGGTTCTTGAGAGGTTCAGCATGACCAACTCCAAGAAGGGAAACCTTCCTATGACGACTGGGATGCAGTTGAGCAAGTCTCAGTCACCCACGACGCCTGAAGGGATGGAGCGCATGATTCGTGTTCCTTATGCATCTGCAATAGGATCGAGCATGTATGCCATGATATGCACTGATACCCGTCGTTGTGAGTACCAAAAATAAGATTTATAATTTCCTATTAAGACTAACCTAGGCTAGTGGTAACAGGGTCGAACCACAAGGAGGCAGATGTAAATTTTAGTTGGTTTATATTCAGTCTAAGGTAACAATTGCGGGGGTTAAATTGATTTGGTCTATAGCTAAGAACAAATAAAGATAATAAACTAAAAAGACGGTTTAACAGATAAAGAAGGGGTACTAGGATGATCGGTTCATTATAGCTTCGGCGGCAGCAACTAAGTCGGTCTGAGTCAACACAGGTGAGGCGGGAAATAAAGACGTCCTCTCGGTCCACTCTTAACAAATAGCATCTTTCGATCTCGCTATAGGTCCCTAATATCACTAATACTTACTTTCGTTCTGAAAAGTGACTAACGGTCTAAACTATACCTATCTTTCGATCTTAGCACAGTTTAGTCGATTCAATTGATGGTCTAACAACATACCCTATCTTTCGATCTAATGGGTTTGTCATAAATTAAGTATCTAACTGGTCGCATGCATTCGATTCGTTAAATACAACATTAAAATCAATTAAAACGAAATAAAGCTCACGAGGTCAGTCGATCGACCAGGTAAGGTGGTCGATCGACCAACACGCGGGTTCAGGCCGTGTATAATCTAATGCCGCCTATGCTACAATTCGCCTACATCCTAGTACAAACTATTTAGCTACTCATGCTGAAAGTGATACTAACAATAATACTAGGGCGTAAAAGAATTGAATTCATAATTAAAGCGATAAGGCAAACAATTAACATGCAACAATAAAGATGGTTTCGGGAAGCTACTAGCAATTCTAATCTAATAACGAAACAGATGAATTGAAATAGGGCAGAAGAATACCGAGAATAGCAGAAGAATGATTAAGAACAAGAGCGAAAATTCCAATGCTTACAATATTCCAAACCCTAATTCTTCCTAAAACCGTATGTAAACTTAATGTCAAACTGATTGAATAAAACTTAGGTAAAAACTTGAATAATAAACTTGATGATAACTGAAAGTTTCTAGGTTACGTTATATAGAAAGTAACGTAACTTCTTATTTCCTAAACCTAGCATCATGGGCTTGCGCTTCCTCAGTCTTCTAATTCTCGTCTGAAATAGCAGTTGGGTCGATCGACTGAAGGAGATGGTCGATTGACTGGTCCTCAGCAAACAGTAGCTTCTGGAACCCGATAGTTGGTCGATCGACTGAAGGAGGTGGTCGATCGACAGGATGAGCTGTTACTTGCCTCTTATAAACTCGTGGATATGTCTTTTGGGTCTTGGAAATGCGCACCAAGCTCGTTCCTCAGATGAGTACTTCACGTCAAAATGCAATGCAGGATACTCGGGGGCGGATTTAGCTCGATTTCCGCTGGATTCTTCACATTTCTGCAATAATGTACAAAACACGGAAGTAGACGGAAATAGGGAGAAATGTAGCATAAACTACATGAATGAGCTCTGAAATGCGTGTAAAATGGGATGTAAAACATCATATAAAAGACACGCATCAAACTTCCCCAAACCGAACCCTTGCTTGTCCCCAAGCAAGAACTAGACTTGATCTAATGACCTAATGGAACGAGTTCAATCTCAGAGCGAAATGCAACCTGTTAAGCCTAAACCAAGTTTAATGCACAACCAACAATCAACTAGCAAATGAATCATGCAAACGAGTTATGTAGTCGTTAAAAACATGCTGAACCGCCAACTATAGAGACTTATCAAATTGGACTCTCACGGGTCGCTCAAATCACTCAATAAGTACAGGTGAATATATGTAAGATAGAAAGAATTAATTTTTTAGTGACTCTCACCTAACTACGACCTATGAAGACATGCCAGCAATAAAATATGAAAATGATCTCTATGACCGTACATATGCATTCCAACCAACAGATGACCAATGACACATGCCGAGGTATAAATATGGAAGTGTGAGGTATGGGTAAGAAGAGGCAAAACAATTATGGAAAAGTGGAGGTACAGGTGATCAAGCTAGTACCAAAACGGAACCAAATGGCAACATCCAACTTCTTGCTCATAATCAAACGAAACGGTGCTATAGCAAGCACAAGACTCACAATCTCCAAACTAACAAATCAATAAACTCCCCATAGGATTATGAACGAATCATGGGAGCAAAAATCGCCAAATAATAAAGACTGAATCATGCGAATTGATTTTTCCTTCTTTTTTTTTCTTTCGAACTCCAGTCGATCGATTAAAAATGGCAGTCGATCGACTGCTTCTACAGTACAGAACCTTTTTTTTTTTCTTTTTTCGAATCTTTTTCATCTTTTCTTTTCCTTTTTCTATTTCTTTCTTTCCTTTATTTCATCTTCCCAATAACGTCTCAACAGAGCATATGCCACCAAAAATGAGTAACAACCCCAAGAACACAGACTACTAGCTTGACAAAGGACAGGCTAAATGTAGGATGTAGTAAATGGGACAAAAAAGGATATTTTTGGCAGTGTGGAGCTTATGGGCATAATAAGAAAAGGGAAAACTCTACCACATGTGTCAACAAACCACATACCGAATGCATACAGGTATTAAGCAGATTAAGTTCATATTTATGCAAATTAAGGAAACATGTCTCATAAGGAGTACTACTCACATTCCTAGATGAACTGGTCATGAATGTCACCAGTTATAGGCTCTAAATCTCAGAAATATGATGTAGCTTGCCAATTTTCTAAGTCAAGTCTCAAGTCCAGCAAGTAATTCAACGAGAACTCGTAGGTATGCATAAACGATTCTACTAATAACATGTTAATCTAGCAAGGCTCAGGCAAAACAGGTGCAAATGCAAAATCATCATGGAAATTCTACCGTTCCGACTCGACCTACATGCTAAAATAAACGTGCATTTTTTGGAAATTTTTGAAATTTTTTCAATTTTTTGGAATTTTGTATAAATAAGTGAAATGAAATAAAACAATGCAAAACAAAATTAAACGTGAATGCAAGCAAATGATATGCGATGCAAAACCCTTCCCCAAACCAAATCGCACAATGTCCCCATTGTGCAAAATCATATAATGAAGAAAAGAAAAATGGGAATTTGCGAGAAAGGAAATAAAATATGACATGAGGTAAAGAAATCAGGAACTCACAAGACTTAAGCGCGAAGGAAACCTCCCCAAACCAGCGTGAGCTAGGAGGTTTCAAAGAGGCAATGATGCTACTAATAAATACCTGAAAGACAGAAGATACCACGCATAAGACTGAGAAAAACAATTTTGAAGCGGTAAAATTGTGCACAAATGAGAAAATCAGAAGAAATAAGTAAATTGGATGGAAAATAAAGTGGAGTAGAAGACTCCCTTAAGTCCGCATATCGACCAAACACAGCAGGGGAGAGGTCGTGAATAAGTACAGCAGCAGCGGTCGATCGACCACTTAACCCAGTCGATCGACCAGGTAAACATGAACAGTGTCTCCTGGACCCTGCAGATCAGTCGATCGACCACTGGAACCAGTCGATCGACTGAAAACACTGCTGCATCCTCATATTTCTTCGTAATTGCTCAATGATTTGAGCTAACAAGCTCTAAATACCTGCAAGTGCACTATAATACGCGCCCAAAATTGCGCAAAACCCAGAATAAAGTCTAAAGTGCATAAAAAAAAATCCTAAACAAGCGAAATAAAAATGCGAAGTTTTCGCGCACACAAAAACAATAAAAAAAATAGTTCGAAAGCAATAAAATGTTTGAAAAGCTTTTGATCAACTAGTAGTTGATCAAGAAAGGCCAAGGTATGGCCCACTTCGTCGGCTTCTGGCTACTAGAGGTAGCCTCAATGGTGCTAATCTGAGCAGCTGCACCCTTCTTAGCTTCCACATCCGTATGGCTCAACGGATCAATAGTCTCATCATCTCCCCAATCAAGGGTCTCTTTGGGCTCATCGGAATCCAAGTCGGACTCCTTTGCTTTGACTGGCTCGTCATCAACTATCTCATCAATTCCATAGCTCAGGCAACCAAGACCTCCTCTTTGAATGATAGGCTTTGTCGCAGCTAGAGTGACCTGCAGCTCATCCTTCCCCAAACCAGCCCCTGCAATGTCTAAAACAACAGATTCTTCCTCCTTTCTGCTCCCAATCTGGGGCGGAGGGGTTAGCACAGGAGTAGTAATAGAGACAGGCAATTCAGGAAGCACAAAGTACGATTTCTTTTCAGAAACCGTATTACAAGTAACAGGCCACATGGGGTCCTTGTTTTTAGCAGGTTGGGCAAAAATGATAGAATGTTTCCCAACTTTGAAGGTCAAAGTTCCAGAGCCTACGTCAATAACTGCACCAGCAGTGTGCAGAAACGGCCTACCTAGGATGATCGGTATATAGGCATCCTCAGGCATGTCAAGGACAACAAAGTCAACAGGGAAGAAAAACTTCCCTATTTGTACGGGTATGTCCTCTAGGACTCCTATAGGCTCGACCGCAGATCGGTCGGCCATCTGAACTGTCATGTCTGTGACATCAAACCGGGTCAGCTTAAGCTTCCTAGCTAGACTCAAGGGCATGACACTTATACTAGCCCCTAAATCACGCAATGCCTTCTCAATTGAGAAGGTACCTATGTTGCAAGGAACAGAAAAACTGCCCGGATCCTCTAACTTGAGGGGTGCAGTGTGAGACAGATAAAAGCAAGACTCCTAAGTCAGTGCGACAGTGTGCACTGTTTCAAGTGACCACTTCTTGGACAAAAGTTGTTTCATAAATTTAGTATAAGCGGGCACTTGGTTAACTAACTCGAGAAAAGGAACCTGTACATTCAGACTACGAATAACTTTCTCAAATTTGCCGAAAGATACCTGTTCCTTGGTCGGCACTAGCCTCTCCGGGTAAGGGGCTGTAAGAAGTACCTTAGCCCTCTCCTCCAAATCACGCGCGCCGGCATCCTTGGACTTAGGCTGAAAGTCCGTCACCTTCTCTTTGTTGAAGCTTGACCCTTCCTCAGACCGTCTCAAATGAGAACCATTAACCGTCATTGGATCGAACTTGAGCCCGGAGACAGACCCAACAGCACTCGGGTCTTGTCCTAAAGTCTTGGATCGTGGTACCCCGAAACAAGTGGTCTCGCAGATTATTTGGCATTAAAGGACGAAATTCCTCAAAGATCGGCGATCGATCTCGGTCGATCGATCGAGATGTACGATTCAGCTCCTCAGTAACCCGTGCTTGATCGATCGACTAGGTATATCGATCGATCGATATACCCGGTAGACGGCTGTTTCTTTGATTTATTCGTTGAAGCTTTCTTTTGACTTGTTTCCGGCTCATCTTTTTCAACAGCGTCCTCGACCATGGCAGGACCATCAAGGGTGGACCCGCTCCTCAAAGTGATGGCATTTAAGGTCTCCTTTTGGTCAGTTTGGGTCGGCAAGTGTCCGGGAGCCCGAGTGTTGCTTTTGCTAGCCAATTGAGCAATTTGGCTCTCTAGTAGCTTCATCCCGGCCTCTCTTGCTTGGGACTCTTTTAGCAACAAGTTCTTAAGCTCGGAAAATTCAGAATTCTGCGATTGTTGCTCCTGCGGCACATAGGGAGGTTTCTGATAATGTTGTTGCTTTTGATGAGGGGGTTTATAGGGTTGCTGCTGCGGCGGAGCTTGAGTTGGGTTCAGGACATTTTGGCTCCTCCAACTCAAGTTTGGATGGGTATTCGGCTCATAATAGGTGTTGGTCTGCCTATAGTGTTGAAAGGCAGCACAAGACTCAAAGGGACTAGGGCAGTTCTTCGAGACATGTCCCTCGGCTCCACACCTTTCACGGACGAAAGGACCGTCGACACGACGTTTACAGTACATCCCACCTTTAGAAGCTCCTCCTAGTTCATACTTGTCAAATCTCGCAGAAGAGCCTCAAGCGCAGCGGACAGAGGAAGATTCAAAGCGACTCTCCTCCTCGGTTCCCTCTAGAATTCCCATACTCGGCCTTGTGGGTAGCTAGATCGTCAATGATCTTCCACCCCTTCGGTTGCTCCCAAATTTTCAGCAAATCGTCCATTGGCTGCAACATCCAAAATGGCCCTCTGATCGTCGTACAACCCATTGTAGAAATGATTGCACAAGCTCCACTTTTCGAACCCATGGTGCGGTATGGTTCGCACCAACTTCTTAAATCGGACCCATGCTTCGTGGAAATTCTCATCTGGCCCTTGTTTAAAGCCCGTGATTTGAGCTCTAATAGCAATCGTCCTTGAAGCAGAAAAGTACTTCTTGTAGAATGCCAATGCCAATGAATTCCAATCGGTGAACCCCTGAACGGTTCGGTCCAAATCTCTATACCACTCCCTTGAAGCATCACGAAGGGAGAAGATGAACATGGCCTCCTTGATCTAGTCTTGGGTCACGCCGGCTGGCGAGGGTATGGAACAGCAGTAGTCAATGAAGGTCTCCATATGCTTAGCTGCATCTTCATTTGCAGCTCCCCCGAACTGGTTCTTCTCAACCATGCTAATGTATGAAGGCTTTGGTTCGAATTTCCTGGCATCTCCTGGTAATTCGAACCCCTTGTATAAGTTTTCAGCTGTCGGCTCGGAATGACTAGCTATACTCGCTTCCTCGGCCATGACTGGAATCTCTGGAGAGGTAACTGTCTCGGCTGAAGAAGTGGAAACGGGTGAAGACTGTGGGTCTTCTTCAAACAGATCGTTCTCGTAATAGCTTGACAGAGTACTCAGCTCTTCCTCTGTCGGTAGTATCCTTTGTGTTCGTCTCAACTCGCGCAAAGATTTCTCTAACTCATGGTCAAATGGTACTATTTCACCACCCTGTGACCTGCGCATAAGAGGAAACTACAAAAAGAATATAAGAAAAGTTTAAGGAACAGAAGTCCCTTAAACTAAGAAAGACTAAAAATAAAAACAACTAAAATTAGGACTATTGCCTCCCCGGCAACGGCGCCAAAATTTGATACCCGTCGTTGTGAGTACCAAAAATAAGATTTATAATTTCCTATTAAGACTAACCTAGGCTAGTGGTAACAGGGTCGAACCACAAGGAGGCAGATGTAAATTTTAGTTGGTTTATATTCAGTCTAAGGTAACAATTGCGGGGGTTAAATTGATTTGGTCTATAGCTAAGAACAAATAAAGATAATAAACTAAAAAGACGGTTTAACAGATAAAGAAGGGGTACTAGGATGATCGGTTCATTATAGCTTCAAGCGCGAAAACTAAGTCGGTCCGAGTCAACACAGGTGAGGCGGGAAATAAAGAGGTCCTCTCGGTCCACTCTTAACAAATAGCATCTTTCGATCTCGCTATAGGTCCCTAATATCACTAATACTAACTTTCGTTCTGAAAAGTGACTAACGGTCTAAACTATACCTATCTTTCGATCTTAGCACAGTTTAGTCGATTCAATTGATGGTCTAACAACATACCCTATCTTTCGATCTAATGGGTTTGTCATAAATTAAGTATCTAACTGGTCGCATGCATTCGATTCGTTAAATACAACATTAAAATCAATTAAAACGAAATAAAGCTCACGAGGTCAGTCGATCGACCAGGTAAGGTGGTCGATCGACCAACACGCGGGTTCAGGCCGTGTATAATCTAATGCCGCCTATGCTACAATTCGCCTACATCCTAGTACAAACTATTTAGCTACTCATGCTGAAAGTGATACTAACAATAATACTAGGGCGTAAAAGAATTGAATTCATAATTAAAGCGATAAGGCAAACAATTAGCATGCAACAATAAAGATGGTTTCGGGAAGCTACTAGCAATTCTAATCTAATAACGAAACAGATGAATTGAAATAGGGCAGAAGAATACCGAGAATAGCAGAAGAATGATTAAGAACAAGAGCGAAAATTCCAATGCTTACAATATTCCAAACCCTAATTCTTCCTAAAACCGTATGTAAACTTAATGTCAAACTGATTGAATAAAACTTAGGTAAAAACTTGAATAATAGACTTGATGATAACTGAAAGTTTCTAGGTTACGTTATATAGAAAGTAACGTAATTTCTTATTTCCTAAACCTAACATCATGGTCTTGCGCTTCCTCAGTCTTCTAATTCTCGTCTGAAATAGCAGTTGGGTCGATCGACTGAAGGAGATGGTCGATCGACTGGTCCTCAGCAAACAGTAGCTTCTGGAACCCGATAGTTGGTCGATCGACTGAAGGAGGTGGTCGATCGACAGGATGAGCTGCTACTTGCCTCTTATAAACTCGTGGATATGTCTTTTGGCTCTTGGAAATGCGCACCAAGCTCGTTCCTCAGATGAGTACTTCACGTCAAAATGCAATGCAGGATACTCGGGGGCGGATTTAGCTCGATTTCCGCTGGATTCTTCACATTTCTGCAATAATGTACAAAACACGGAAGTAGACGGAAATAGGGAGAAATGTAGCATAAACTACATGAATGAGCTCTGAAATGCGTGTAAAATGGGATGTAAAACATCATATAAAAGACACGCATCATGCACACGTCCAGACGTGGCATATGCATTGAGTATGACGAGTCGGTACCAAAAGACTCCAGGTGAAACACACTGGATAGCAGTCAAAAATATGCTTAAGTACCTACGGAGGACTAAGGATTGGGTATTGACTTATGGAGGCGATACTAAGCTATGCGCAACCGGTTACGCAGATGCTAGCTTCCAAACGAATCGAGATGATTCAAAATCTCGATCCGGTTCGTCTTCACTCTTAATGGTGTTTGGTCAGCTGGAAGAATTCCAAACAGAGTGTTGTAGCAGATTTTACTACTGAATTCGAGTACTATGCCGCTTCGGAGGCAGCAAAGGAAGCGATATGGATGCGTCAATTCTTACAAGGGCTTTCGGTAATTCCTAGTTCGAATGACCCGATCACCATCTATTGTGACAATAGAGGTGCCATCTTCCAGGCTAAGGAGCCAAAGTCTAGCAGCAAATCTAGACATGTACTTCGGAAAGCTCACCTGATCCGTGATTACGTGGAGCAAGAAGAGATAGTGATTGACAAGATTGCGACGGATGATAACATCGCGGATCCTCTCACCAAACCGTTGAATTATAATAAGCATGTAGGGCATGTTAATTCCATGGGGATTAAACATGTTCCTGAGTTGTAGTACTTGATTATGGATTTGATACATTATCTTTTTCATATACTATTTATAACTTCATCGTTTTATATATATAATATTTTGTTTTTCATGTGGATTGTCTCGACAACATTGAACGCCACAAAGTGAATCAATTACATTATATTTGTTTTGGTCCGTAATCGCCAATGTGAGCTGATAACTCCGGCTATTATATTGTGCAGTCGATTGATGGTGGGTTCAACGAGCCATAAGTCAAACGGTTGACTGATCGATCACAGATGCGAGATTATGACGATACCTCGTGGGACAATTTTTTTGTGACAACGTAATGGAGTCTTAAAGGTTTAATAACATTCGGTGCCAGGTCGTGGATAGGACATCCATTGTGTTCCTAGAGTCGATTCTTTTGACTATCAACTGTCTCTTGAGATTAAGGCAGTTTTTGGGTGACTTTGGTTTCTTTCTCACGGTCTGCCGTAACTGGAGGCTAAGTAGATTTTTTCAGGGTCATTTCATACTGCGCTTACATCTGGAGGATTCGAGTTGAGGAAAATATCCAACCCTTATCAGGTATAGTTATTTCTCAGGGCCACTCGAGGAGTTGTAACTGAAATGCATGGCCATGCTCGAATGTTGATTCGTTTATCAGTTAAGTTACTCTCTAGTCGGGGAAACCACTCTTGATATTGATCGCTTGTAAAATACGACCTTTGTGAATTCGGATTTGCAAATTGTTTTACATTGAGTGGGAGAAATTTTATAGGATATGAGAATCGGTTATCGCACATACACTTGTGAGGACAAGTGGGAGTTTGTTGGAGCTTGTGTCCTCCACAAATTAGTGTGATAACTGTGGACAGCGGGCCGTCCACGGGGGCGCTTGGTGAGGAGCGAAAACAAGCGTTTGCATTTTGTATGGAGTCGCCACCAATTTTTATGGGAAATTGGAACCGTTCGAATACCTCGTGTCATGTCAAGACACAAAGTAGTGACATGAACACTAAGCAATCGTTACCCTTAGCATTCTATGTCTAGAATGACTCTCGTGGATGCCAATGAACACGGGTGCTCACGGAGATCTGGAGTAAGGGGTGAGGGTACGTATTAGGAAGCTCTTTTGATCGAACACCTAATCCCGCCCGCCTCGATAGCGGCCTCTACTAATGATTAGGGAAGTTATTTATACTCGATGTATCGTCGGTTATATGCATGCAATGCAACATCCAAGTTTTAATCCTAGCATGTGAAGATTAATACTAAGTCGGTTGACACGTAGTTAGCATACAATTAATGTCGAAGTAGGATTTAATGCTCATTTACATGTGAAAGCTTACAAGCAATAAAAGAAATACAATAAAAGAAATACAATAATGAAAATTACAATAATTACATTGGATAGGCGATTTATGTCGAAAATACCTTTAAAACGGATAATTTGAGAAAATGGAATAAAAGAATAAAAATAACAAATTAACGAACAGGAATTAGCGTGATAATACGGACATTAGTTAATTAATACGTAAACTAATTAATTACGTCAAGGCAGAAAAGGAGTTCGAGGCGTAAACTCATCACGAACAGCGCAATGCAGAGATCGCCCTCTGGAAAGAGGCGCAGCGCGATTCTTTGCGTCTGTTCCAAGGGTGAGTTCGGCTGTCTTTAATCGCAAAACCGTTAATGCCGATTGGTGATTTTAATGATGGATTAAATTATTTACTCGGATGAAAGTGATTAGCAGATTAATTACATGTGAATGATGGTCATAAAAGCGATAAACATGAATGAGACGGAATATAACGAATTATCTACATGATGAAGCGATGTTAATGAATGAGTCCTCTGTTGAAACCAATTAGATACGATGAATTAATGACGAATATGACAAAAGACAGATTAAAACTATATCAATGACGAATTCCAGAAACTCAATATGAACAAATTGAATTTCTACAACCCGGGTTTGAATTTAATGACAAAAACCCGTAAATATTGATTATTTAGGATCTAAGTCGGACTTATGACAAATAAAATATGCTAATGACGGTGATTATAATACATGTGCATTATTATGACATTAAGACGAAGAAATAACAGACGAAACAAACAAAGTAAAGAATTTGGAATACGAATTACGAGAGGATTTAAGAAGAAGAAAAGAAGCGAGAATCGCGGCCTCACGAAGAGGCGCAGCAGAATCTAGCTCCCTTTCGAAGAGGCGCAGCGATTCTTGCCGCGTCTTTTCTCGACGTCTGTCTACTGGAAATCCGCAAAAACAGGTTTTAAAGCACGGTTTTAGAAATCGGTTTTAACGGTGTATTCGACATAAACCTTACAATGATGATACGATGAATAAAATACAATAAATAAAGAGAATTATACACCCTCAGACTTACATGTTGACGGAACGAGATGAACTAAGATATCGACTAGTGATGCTCGACGCGAATGCAAAGAGAGTGCCCTCGTAAGAGGAAAACGATTGATTAATTAAGATTGATTGAGTGTAGTTGGTCAAATTGGTCGGTCATGCAACGGAGAGGCTGGTACCCGGAAAGATCCGAGCTTACGTGGTCGGAAGTCCAAGCACGTAGGCGCCAATTAGTAAGAACAAAGTCTAGAATGCAAAGGGAGAAGAGAAGGGCGGACACTCGCGTCAGAAATATGAGGAACGAAAGCTCCTATTTATACTAATCACACGGAGGAATAGGGTTTCGGAGACTCTTTGGAAGTGAATCTCGGAAAGATATGAAAAAGATACGTAAATCATGCAAAGAAGGGCCTGGGAAGAGGCGCAGCAGCCACTGCGTCTCTTGGAAGAGGCGCAACACCTGCTGCGTCTGTTCCCAGGAGGTTTCCTCCTGCTGAAGAAAG
The DNA here is from genome assembly GCF_048544455.1 of Silene latifolia. NCBI lineage: Eukaryota > Viridiplantae > Streptophyta > Magnoliopsida > Caryophyllales > Caryophyllaceae > Silene > Silene latifolia. Next base: position 122,224,677 of record NC_133528.1, on the reverse strand, counting down.
ATTTCCGCGTTTGAGTTATGGTAGGACGGAAATAATTCGATTATCTTTGTGAATATTACGGGATATTATTTGCCAAAAGATAAAATTTGTGAAATATGGAATAGAAATATCCGGAACATTCCAGAACATTCTGACTCGGGATTTAACAGTTATCAGAAAATGGAGACGGTTTTTGACCCGGACTCCGAATGTACTCTAATTACTGTCAAAACGACCGTATCAGGATGTAGATGACAATTAAGAGGTTGACATTAATATTTGAGCAAACACTTGACGATAATCTTACGAACTGTCACAAATCGTTCCGCGAATCAAACATGCGGCCCAATCATCACCGGGTGGTTTGCGGGAGGTGCAGAAACGAGGTGTCTACAGAGCCCCCACTTTGACTGAGGCTTGGACAAGGCGAAAGTCAAAGTATAGCCATCAGGTCAATCGAAGATTACAACCTGACGACTATGGCGACGCGATGCGGCTCAAGGGGTCTGAGCCAAGGACCTATCGTCGGGAACATTTTAGAGTCTGTCGACTATCGGGGAGGGTCGTTTAAAGTCCATTAGACTACGTAAGGAAGCTCGTCAGCCATAAGGAGAGATCATACCTGAGACTTAATCGAACTTCGCGGGGAAACAAGAAATATTGAAAGCAGCAGGACGTCGGTAGAAACTGCTGGGGAATCCGCTTGCGTCGGTCTCAAGCGAACTCTGGCGAAACTTGAGGTTGAATCTGCTTGCGTCGGTCTCAAACAAACTCTTGTTGGTGAATATTGTGACGACTAGGAACATCTGGATCGTCGCGGAAGGAACCTCGAATGAGCAGTACTGCAAAATACTACTGCGCTGGGGAAGACGACTAGGAACATCTTGATCGTCATGAAAGAATCTTGAGTGAGCAGTACTGCAAAATACTACTGCGCCGGATAAAATGAGTTGAGCGATACTGCAAAATACTGCTGCGTGGGATAAAATGATCTTGGACAATACTGCAAAATATTGTCGCGCGGGATAAAATGCGGACCGGAACGAAAGAAAATCGCCGAAACGGACCAAAAGGATATAATAACATTGAAGAAGAGGCGCACCAAAGATGGGCCCACTAATAACGAACTCATAACGAATTTTTGAAAATTCGTATGGAGGGAACACAAGGAAGAGGCGCAGCATGAGCTGCGTCTCTTGGAAGAGGCGCAGCGCCTGCTGCGTCTTTTCCCCAATTTGGCTATTTCCGCGTAAAAACGCGAAATCAGACGGGACTATGTTTCATTATTTCGAAACACATTTCCTTCAATTTCTCTCTCAAATCTTCACCATTTCCGTCGAGGTTGGATTCAAAAGCGTGCTTTAAACATGACTAATCGAGGTATGTGTCTTAATCTTGCATTAATCACCTACATTTGTCGAATTTTGAGCCGCGAGAATTAGGGTTTTCGACCCTTTTGATCGAAAATTTGAGGCTTTTCCCCCAAATGGATTTGCTTTGCCAAATTGATGCTAGAAATGGATATTAGGCAATGTTAGGAACATAACCATGTGTTTGTTTCGAATTTTCATCGAGTTTTGAGCCCTTGAGCGAATTTTGAGACGGTTTCACAGCTGAACCGTAAATTGCTTCGAAAATAGCCTTAGGATTGCCCATTGGCGATGAAATTTGATATTCGGGATCCTTGGATGATGGGTAAACTTCCTGCCATCTCGGAATTTCGGTTTGTGACGACTTTTTCGGGGCACCTTTCTAGGGCATAATCGCCGTTATAACGAAATGCTGCCGAATTTTCGGCTTGAACCCGTAACTAGGCCTTGACTTGGGCTTGACTTGACCCAATTTATCACATGAGTTATTGGTTTGGCGGGAATATGGCCAAAGATGGCCTGGAAAGGGCGTTTTCAGGGCTCCGGAGGCTCGAAAACTCCTTAACAAAGGCTTGTCGTCATGTGGCGCGGCCTAAATTTACTTTAACGTTGCAGGTGATGAGGCTTCTACTTCTGGGAGGACTCCCATGGAGATAGACGTTGCTGTTGAGGAGGCTTTGGAGCAGGTCTTCACCGACGCGGTGATGGCTACTGGAGGCGAGGCTCGCGAGGAGGAGGCTGTCGAGGAGGAGGAGGAGGCCCCGAGACGGGCCAACGTCAGGCGAGGAGGTCGTCAGCTGAGGGGAGCTCCTGCGTGGGCTGAGACCTGGGAGAGTAGGCACCTCGTGTGGGCTGCAGAGGGTCACCTGTCCTACAGGACGGTGAAGAGCTTGGTAAATAAGAATTCACTACTCATTACCTATTCTCTTTCATTCTTTTTATCCAAACTTCTTGCAAATTTCATTCAAAACTAAAGATAGCTTTGTTTCAAACCATAATAGGAGGCCGGGAACATCAGGTCGTTCTCGGGTTACACGACAGCGATGGAGCACTACGAGCGGCTGTCGGTGGAGGAGAGGGCCATGATCGAGCGTGGGGCGTTTGGTCCTCTGGTTCAGGTTTGGAGGGATATCGTGAAGAGGAAGTTGCGGGCTAACCTTAGCCTGGTCCGCGCTTTCTTGGATCGGTTCTGGGATACGACTTCCACGTTTCACCTGCCTTTTGGTGAGGTGGGAGTTACTCTGGAGGATTACGGCATGATTTACTCGGTCCAGGTGTGGGACCGAGGAGATGGTGTGGCGGAGACCGCCATGAGGGCGGATTCGGCCGAGGCGAGGAGGTTGATCGGTGGAACTTATCGCCGAAGGCTGTTGCGATCTTAGGGCTTGGTACCCGACCTATGTCCGAGACTACTTTGGGGAAGACCCGGAGTCGGTGACGATCGATGGGAGGGAGATCGCTCCTCCTCCTCCTGCACACCGAGCAGAGAGCTCGTCTCGTGGCTTTGGTGGTTCTTGTCTTCGATTTACCTCGGAGACAAGGGCGAGAGGCTATCGACGAAGCTTCTTCCCTTTCTTTCGACTGAGTTCCCTAGGACGCCGGGACCGGGTCACCTGCTGGTTTTGCGGTCCTCATCCGCTTCATGAGGGCCATGGTTCGTCCGGAGTTGATGGAGAAGGGGACTTCTCCTGGCGCTGTTGGACCTGGGCTACTGTTGGAGGTATGAACCTTTCTTTAGACCAAAGTAAATTCTTTTCTTTATCGAATTTCGAAAGATCGTTATTGATTATTCTGTTTTATAGGCCTGGGTGTACTCTTACTTCCCGAGTCTCGCGCCCAAGAGGACAGAGCCGTTGGAGAAGGCCTATCCCGTGGTGAGGGATTGGGTGATGTGCCGGATGAAGAGCAAGTGCTCTTCTCACAATGTCTACCGGCGGGAAGTGAACGCCCTTCAGCTGAGCAGCGTGAGTATCCCACTCGTATTCATTTATACTTCTTGTCCTTTGCTTTTAATTGATCATAGGAATGATCTTTGCCTTATCTTGTCGCAGTGGGTGCCCAGACCTTGGGCGGAGTACGCTGGAGCGCCTCCTTTTGTTGCTGAGGTCCTTAGACCTAGGAGCCCGAGTCGGCTGCTGTTGTGGACGTCGATGGGTCATGTGTGGTATCTGGGCGAGCGTTTGGCTCGTCAGTGCTCTCGGGGCGCGTTGACGGTTCCCATTGACCCTCCGAGGACGATGTTCAGGGAGCCCACTGAGGCTGAGAGGGAGGCGGACTGGCCGGTGCCGGTGGCGACGACCTTCTTCTCGCTCTGGCGAGGACTACTCGCGTTCCTTTACGGGAGGTTGGCGTGCGGCGGTAGTGGTGAGTATCTTTTATTTTCTTGATTTGATTTCGGGAATTACGACGAAAGATTGTCGATTAATGAGAGCTATTTGTCTTTGCAGGAGGTTGAGGCGGCGGGCATCGAGCCCCCAGTGTACCCTGAGACCCTTGAGTACACTGACGCGACTGGGAGGACGACGATCTCCGAGTTGCGTGACTTCGACGTAGCTGTGACGGATGCTGGCCTAGACGATTGGCAGCATCTGATTCGGAGGGTGAGCCTCCAGCTTATATACCTTTCGTGTAAGAACACATTTGATTTGAACTTGTTCACTTTACTGAGAATTTCTTTTGACATGTAGGTCGCACCATCTCGGTTCGTGGCACTATGGAGGGTGGCTAACCGGTTACGAGCTACCGCCATCGAGGCACTCGTCGGTGGTCGAGATCGTCAGGTATGAACCTTATTTGATTTCTTTTGATTTTTGATTTTCAGTTTTGTTTGAATTGATTGACATGAGCCAATTTCTTGTTGTCCACAGGCTGGTCGTGAGCTGGAGCGAGAGCTGACCCAGTCTCGGGAGGAGACGGCTCGCCTGTCGAGGGAGCTCGAGTTTCGGGACGCCGAGATTGCTGCTCTTACGGCGAGGGTTGTTGAGTTGGAGGGTGCCCAGCAGTAGTCTGCGTAGTTCTGTAGACTTGTACATCTGATTTTGAACATTTTTTGGATTTGTTTGGGGCGCAAGCCCCCAGTTTCCCTGGACTTTGAACTTTGTTCAGGGCGCAAGCCCCCAGTTTGCTTGTACATTTGTATATATGATGGCCTGAGTGCCTTTGCTGCTGGGTTGTGTTGCTTGTACCTGCAGGTTAGTTCTTGAACAGGTTTGGTAGACAACGGTTTACGCCGTCATGCTGCCGAAATTTACATAGAAATCATGCCAAAGCATACATTTTATACACATATGGCCTTAATTAGCGCAAAAATGAGACTCAAAAGGACAAAAATGCAAAAATGCAAAAATTTGTCGGAAATGACCGGACAGTAGGGAGGGTTACCCCCTAAAAAAAAGAAAAAAGAGAAATTTACAAGTGTAGAAATGAAAATGTTGAAACAAAAGAAAATTATTTCCTAAAAAGAAAATTACTTCCTACAAATAAAAAATGAAATAAATAAATGAATTAAAATAATAACAAAAGAAGAATTGAGTGCGATGAAAATGGCGAATGTGTCGACGTCGCCTCGAAATGCGTGCCCGCGAATTTAGGAAACAGGAAACATGGTAAATTGCGCGGATTTACCAAAATAAAATCCCGTAGGAATAGGAAATTATTCGTTATAGAATTAGGAAAGATCCAAACGCGGAAGTCGCAGAAAGCTAGTCTGGAGAAGAGGCGCAGCATGAGCTGCGTCGCTTTGAATAGGCGCAGCAGGAGCTGCGCCTGTTCCCAAGCTTGTCTCTTTTGGCGGATTTTTGGAAACAGCAATTAGTATAAATAGAAGCGTCGACGAAGCTTTAAATCATATAATTCTTCCGTCTCTTCTCCGTTAATCCACATAAAAACTCCCAAAATAAATTTTCAAGAGAAAATTGTCATTATGAATACTTTGGAGATCCGCTTGAAGGAATGGACTAATGAATTCTCGAATGTTGAGAAGCACGACATGGGTGCTCATAACCTTGGGTCTCTATTGAGTTTGAAACTCATTAAGGTTGTAAAACCGTTCTTGGATGCTTGCCTTGACTACTGGGACCCAAATTGTCATGTTTTCGCGTTCCCGGTGGTGATATTTGTCCTTTTCCTAAGAAATTGCTTGCTATTGGTGGGTGGGACCCCGAGCATCTACCTGCCATTCCTTCCACTTCACAAGGGTATAAGACAAAATTCAGAGACCTGCTCGGATTGACTAGACTTGAGGTGGATCGCTTGGTTACCCCGAAAGGCGTGAGAATGCTGGACTTTGTAGACCGATTCATCAACAGGGCTGACCCCACTGTTTCTTATGTTGCTAGGAGGAGAGCATTCGGCTTTTGTTTGCTTCATGTGTATGTCTTCCATGGACACGTTGATGAAGATTTGCGAGGTGATCCCCGTCTTTTGGGTCTTATCGAGCAAATGGAGCTGCGCAGGAGCCCAGCTTGCTTGTGCTTAGGGGAGATTATCTTGGGTTTGGATAATAGGAAATCCAACCGCGATCTTCCATTTTTGGGGAGTCCCATTATCTTACAGGTAAAAGACACCTTTTCTTTTCTTTTCTTTTTTTTTTCGTTTTCGTTTTTTTTTTTTTTTTTTTTTTTTTTTTATCGGTGTCTAATACCTGCTTTTGGTAGGTTTGGCTTATGGAACGGCTCCGACTGCTCGAGCCCCCAGTTCATGCACTTTCCTATCATTCCCGTATGATTGCGATGAGGACGCGGTTGTACATGGTGGACTTCACTCGGGTTTGTGACTATTGGAAGAACAAGCTGAAGAATGATGATGGCCCGTTGATTAGGTGGGTTGTACCGTGGTGGCACCTCAAGTCTGTCACTGGAGTGTCTTCTTTGGATCCCACTAGGTCCGTGCGCATTCCGGGATTGGAGTTCATGGTATGCATCTTTCCGGAGAGATTGATGAGGCAAGTTGGTTTGAAGCAGACTATCCCGAGGCTTGATACCGTTCCGCAGACTGCTGTAGCGCTTACCACCGAGAGCCGAAGAGAGTGGGCTATCAAATGGGCCCAAAGGAACATGTGGTTCTTGAGCTTCTCCGCCAATGCTTTGTGGGTGTCGGATTCCTATCTGAGGTGGAGAAAGGCTGCAACTTCGGAAGAACGCGAAAGACTGAGGAAACGCGAGCCTGTTGACTACAAGGTGCGCGAGGGAGAGAAAGAGAAGGAGAAGCATCTGACAGAAGGAGAAGAAGAAGCTGGATTTCAGGTCATTCGTCCTTCAAAGAAATCAAAGACTACTCCTGTTGCGGAAATGGTGGTTGGCAAGAATGGAAGAGTCAGGCCTCGAGAAAGACCGTTGGTGATTAGGTCTGAAGTGGTGCAAGAGCGCCCGGCTCGAGGTCGTGACAAGAAATATGACAAGAATGACAAGGGCAAGGGGAAGATGGAGGAATAGCCCGAGTCCTTATTTATTATTTGATTATTATTATTATTGTTGTAATAAAAAGGAGAGATTTTTAGAATCTAGCCTATTCTATTTTTATTATGTATCGTACTATTATTATTAGAAAATGAATGAGATAAAAAAAGGTTAAATGGTTAAGAAACCGCCGTGATTTTCTTTTATTATTCTTGTCGAATTTCAAATGCAATGCAAATGTCCTTCTATTTACATTTTAGGTATATTGGGTTGAATCCGGTGAAGGATTGCCTACGTATTCACTTAAAAAAAGCGAAATCAAACCCTTGCGCGTAGTTCGAGTAAATGTAAAAGAATAATTGTTCGAAGCAAGAGCTTGTAATGAACATAGAAAATAAGCATGAGCTTTTGCTTGTTCTCAAGGTGCGAATTTAGTTTATTTGATGATATGAGGATGACAATCTTGTCAAAATGCAAGAGCATAGTGACACTTAGCTTATTTCAGCTTGGCCAGGGGCCGTTTATTTAGTGCCACAAGAGCGACACATGGGTTTACGCGAGGCGCGTTTTTGTCCTATTCTAGGCATAGTATCGTTTCAGTTGGTCAAGGTTTGTGGGGTTTGAAAACTCATTCCCATCTAGGTCTATGATTCTAACCGCACCCCCTGGAAGTATGGATTTGACTAGGTATGGTCCGGCCCAATTAGGTTTAAATTTTCCCCTTGGGTCGACAGGTAAAAGAGCTCTAACCGATTTGAGTACTAAGTCTCCTTCTTTGATGTTTCTTGGCCTAAATCTTTTGTTGAAAGCTCGTTTGATACGTGCTTGATATGTTTGGACATTGTGTAAGGCGCGTAGCCTACGTTTATCCAGGAGGGTGAGTTCTTCATACCTATCCCTCTTCCAATCGGCTTCAGGGATTTAACTTTCGAGTAGAATACGCAAGGATGGTATTTCTAGCTCGACTGGTTGTACGGCCTCCATGCCGTAGGTCAAATAGAAAGGAGTAGCCCCAGTGGGCGTCCTAACTGATGTACGATACCCCCATAAAGCAAAGGGTATCTTGCTTGGCCAATCTCTATAGTTGTCAGTCATTTTCTTGAGAATTGTGACAACGTTCTTGTTTGCCGCCTCTACCGCGCCGTTAGTCTGTGGTCTGTAGGGCGAAGAGTGGTGATGCTTAATTTTGTATTTGGCTAGCAATTGCTCGGTTTCAGCTTGGAAGTGTGACCCGTTATCGCTGATGATCTCATGTAGGCAACCATATCGACAGATGATGTTGTTTTGTATGAATTTTGCCACATTTTTAGCCGTAAGAGCAGTGTAGGAAGCCGCTTCTACCCACTTGGTGAAGTAGTCAATTGCTACAAGAATGAAACAGTGACCTCCTGTTCCGGCTGGGGTTATCTTCCCGATTATGTCAATTCCCCATGCGGAGAATGGCCAAGGAGATGTCATCGTGTATAGCAATGAAGGAGGGACATGTTGTACATTCCCGAAGATTTGGCAATTGTGGCAATGTCTCACGTATTTGATGCAATCAGATTCCATGGTGGTCCAATAATACCCTAAACGTGTGATTTTCTTTGCCATCATGGGCCCACTCATGTGGGGACCGCATTCTCCGTCGTGGACTTCTTCCATCACCTTTCGTGCCTGTGAATGATCAAGGCAACGTAGGACTACACCAAGAGGTGTTCTTTTGTACAACTCTCCTTGCATCAGAATGTATTGGGAAGCTAAAAGGCGTATAGCACGTTGTCCCCTTTTGTCCATATCCGGTGGATAGGTACCATTAAGCTTGAAATTCAGGATCGCTTGGAACCAGGGTTCTTGTGTGATTTCTTCTTCATCGGTGATTTGGTGGACATAAGCCGGTTCTGATCGTCGTTCGATACACAAAGGCATTTCCATCATGTGATCTGGCATATTTATTAGAGACGCGAGTTTCGCAAGAGCGTCTGCAAATTGATTTTCTTCTCGAGGTAGGTGTAGGTATGTTACGTGATCAAAGAATTGAGCCACTTGGTCTATCCTGGCTTGATAGGGTGCGAGGCTTTCGCTTCGGATTTTCCAGGATCCTGTAACTTGGTTGATGATCAGTGATGAATCCCCATGTACTCGGAGGTTTTTGATGCCTAAGCTTACTGCCGCTTGTAGTCCAATGAGACAAGCTTCATACTCTGCAGCGTTGTTTGTCACCTCGAAGTCGAGGTTGACAGCAATCGGTGTATGCTCACCTTCAGGAGAAATGAGCAACACTCTTATTCCGAATCCTCTTAAATTTGATGCTCCATCAAAGTATAGATCCCAAGAGTCTACGTCTGTTTGAAGTATATCCTCGTCGGGAAATGACCAAGTGTCTATGGTTTGTGCGTCGTTGATAGGATTTTCTGCGAAGAATTCGGCGACGGCGCGACCTTTTATGACTTTTAGTGGCACGTATTTGAGGTCGAATTCTGAGAGCATCAGAGTCCACCTTGCAAGACGTCCGTTGAGGACGGGTTTCTCGAAGAGGTATTTGACTGGATCCATTTTGGAATATATCTTGACGGAGTAGCTAAGCATGTAGTGACGTAGCTTCTTCGTTGCCCACACAAGAGCGAGGCATGTCTTTTCGAGTTGCGAGTATTTGCACTCATATTCCAAGAACTTCTTACTTAGATAGTAAATAGCTCTTTCTTCAATTCCTACAGTTTGAGCTAGCATAGCACCCATGGCAGTTTCAGTTACTGTGAGATATAAACCAAGAGGTTGATCTCGTTGTGGTGGCATGAGCACTGGTGGTTTAGCCAATATCTCCTTGATTCGGTCAAACGCCTTTTGACAATCATCATCCCACATGGTGTGGTCTGTTTTCTTGAGTTTCTTGAAGACAGGCTCGCAAATCATGGTAAGTTTCGATATGAATCGACTTATATATTGTACCTTTCCCAGGAATCCTCTGACTTCTTTTTCTGTTTGAGGTTGTGGCATTTCGACCAGAGCTTTGATTTTTGAGGGATCTATTTCTATACCGCGTTGGTGACGACATATCCCAGAGTTTTCCTGGATGTTACCCCGAATGTGCATTTCTGAGGATTGAGTCTCATGTTGTACTTTCGTAGTCTTGCGAAGAACTTGCGAAGGTTTGCAATGTGTCCCTCTCTTTCCTTGGATTTGACGATCATATCATCTACATATACCTCAACTTCTTTGTGCATCATGTCATGTAGGAGTGTAGTTGCGGTGCGTTGGTATGTAGCTCCGGCGTTGATCAATCCGAATGGCATTACTGTATAGCAATATGTTCCCCATTGGGTGACGAATGCGGTCTTGTGCATATCTTCCATGGCCATCTTGATTTGGTTATAACCCGCATATCCATCCATGAAGGATAGTAACGCGTGGTCTGCAGTATTGTCCACCAATATGTCAATGTGAGGTAGAGGGAAGTCATCTTTTGGACTTGCTTTGTTTAAGTCCCTGAAGTCAACACAAACACGGATTCTCCCATCCTTTTTGGGCACGGGTACTATGTTAGCTACCCAGTCAGAGTACTCGGAGACTTTGATGAACCCGGCTTTGAATTGCTTATCAACTTCTTCCTTAATCTTTAGAGCCCATTCTGTTCTCATTCGTCGAAGCTTCGTTTCACAGTTTGAAACCCGCTTAATCGGAATCCTATGTTCGGCGATATCCCTGTCGATCCCTGGCATGTCTTTGTAGGACCAAGCGAAAACGTCTTTGAATTCATTTAGGAGGTCTATGAAATCGGCCCTTTCGGTAGAGCTCAAGGTAGTCCCTATCCTAAGTTCTTTGGGTTCTAATTCGGTTCCTACGTTGATGGGTTCGGTGTCTTCTATTACTGGTCCCCCTTCCCCTTCCTGTAATATTTCTTTGGCTACGTAGGGAGGTATTTCGGTCAAGTCTGGGTCTTGGTCATCCTCAGTATCATCATAAACAGAATTGCACTCGAAAGAACACAGAGAGTAAGCAGAACCTGATTTATTCATATTAAGATTTGAGTAAAGTTGAAACAAATGAGCCAACTGATCCATGGTCAGTGGCGGCAAAGGAACAGTAATTGGGGCATTCCCCGAACTACCATGACTATTCGAGGCTAAGCTAGGGGAAACGAAGGGAGTGGGGATGACAACAGGAGTAGACTCTCTGATGACTTCTCTAGACTCCGACTCTGACTCCGACTCCGACTCCGACTCGAACTCGTCGTCTTTTGGTTCTCCTTTGAACATCTCTCCTTCTCCAGTAGTGAGCTTGAAGAGCCTTCCTTGGTTGTTGGTCCACTTGATAGATTTTCTCCATCCTTTCTGCTGCTTTGTGTCGATTTCTGTGATCAATGCGGTGGGGTTGAAGCGATCGTCTTGAAGTATCATAGTAATGATCTCATCCTGCGCGGCCCTAATGAATCGGTCCTCTCCAAACAATAGGCTAACAGCTTGTTCGTCGAAGCAAGGTGCTTGACGGGTTTTGACGGTAGGAACCGTTTTGGGAGGAATGAAGTAGCAATCGTGAAAGATCTCGATTCCGGCTAACTTCCTCTCAAGATAATGCCAAGGTTCGGGAAATCCGTGAAAGAGTTCTGAACTTCCTTCTTGAACGAAGTACCCATTTAGAGTGGGGAGATATGGCCTCATTTGGACTCCCACGTGCTTGCGATTTTGGACTTGAGCGAGCATTTCGAGAACTTCTTCAGTTGTGGGTTTGTATCCTAGTCCAAGTGGTATCCTTGTCGAGTTACCATTCTTGTATGGTGCGAAGGTGTTCTTCCGAATTGGGTTTAAAGGCATTCCAGGGAAGTATCCCTGAGATTTGAGTATGTGGTTGACCACCAAGTTAGAGTAGGGATTATAGTATAAGGGTGCCAACTCACTTTCTATGACATTCACACTTTGGAAGCCCCCAAGTTCGTATATGGGATCCGCAAGGACTTGATTGTTTGATTGCTTCTCAATTATTGCCTTGATGGGTGACGAAGTGATCGTCACAACTTTGCCATTTAGTGGGATCTTGATCTTTTGATGAAGGGTGGATGTTACCGCTTTGGAAGCGTGAATCCAAGGCCTTCCCAGAAGTATGTTGAATGAAGCTTCGATGTCCACTATTTGGAAGTTAACTTTTCGTTCGATTGGTCCCGTGGCTATGGTTAGGCTAGCAAGTCCAACCACTTTTCGTCGTGTACCGTCATATGCACGTACACCATGATTTGTAGGAGTCCAATCCGACTCCTTCATGCCTAGTTTGTATGCCGTTTTGAGGGGTATGACGTTGACTGCGGAGCCATCATCTACCAAAGTCATTGGCACGTTCTTCTTTAGACAAATGACAGTGATGTATAGAGCAAGGTTGTGACTAGCGCCAAAAGGTGGCAAGTCTTCATCTGAGAAAGTAATAGGATTACTTAGCCTCGGTGATTCTTGGAAGACCAAGTTGACTACATCTTCGGGAGTGGAGTTATGTGCTACATTTAGCTTGGCCAAAGCTTGCAGTAAAGCTTGGCGATGTGGAAATGAGCTTGCCACCAGTTGCCAGACTGAAAGATCAGCCTTGGTTTTTTGTAATTGCTTGAGCAAATGGTCAGTGGGGTCGTCTTCGTTGTCATTTGGCGTGATGACGTTGGTTGGACCGTTTTGAGTAGTGCTTTGATATGGGCGACCCGAACGAGTTAGGTGATCCACATCTTGGTCTTCACCATTTTGGACTATTTCCTTGACCAAGGAGTTTTCAATGAGATATTCGTCTTCATCATCATCGGCCCAAACCCCATTGACTGCAGCTAGTTCCTTCATTCTCATGATATCACTTTCTAGTCGTATGATTTGATCGACTAGTTTATCAACCACGGTGACTACTTCTTGCATAGTGGCATTTTGAGAGAAGATCAATGGTACACGTTCTTTAGGCATTGCATTGGGATGGCTTAAGGCCGTTACCATGTTTTCTAGTTCCCACACTTGCCTATCTACATTCCTTGCCCATGTGATGAAGTCGGAAATGGTAGGGGAGATAGTAGAGTAGAGCCTTTCTTTCTCAATTGCATGAATTTCATTTTCGGTGGGAGAAATGAGGTGTGAGCAATCTAAGGTAGATTCGTCACTTGTAATCACTAGAACTCCAAGAGGATTCTGAGTGTTGTTGGGCTTACCCCCTGGTGGAATTGGAAGTCGACCATCTTCGATCATATCTTGAAGCACGTGTTTCAACTTGTAGCATTTTTCTGTGTCGTGCCCTTTGCCCCTATGGTATTCACAGTAGGAGTTTTCATCCCAGAACTTGGACTTCTTTTCGGGTTCGGGAGTAGGTCCAATGGGTTGGATTTTACCTTGCTTCATTAGCCTTTTTAGAGCGTTGGAGTACGTATCCCCAAGGTTCGTGAACTTCCTTGGTGGGCTAGTTTTCTTGGATGGCTCGAGAAGGTTAACTTCGTCGGTCTTGCTAGTAGAGCCGTATGAACGACTTGTGGACCCTTGATATCCTCGACCTACCGTTTTGGACAAGAGTCCTTTGCGGATGTCATCTTCAATTCGTGTCCCTAGTACGGTTAAGTCCTTGAAAGTCTTGATGTTTTGATATCTCAAGTGACTGGCATATATGGGTTTGAGATTATCCACGAACTTTTCCACAAGAGTAGCCTCATCCGGGCGTTCAACTAGTTGAGTACTAGTCTTCCTCCACCTACTTAGGAAGTCGGTGAATCCTTCTTTATCATTTTGGGTAAGAACCTCTAGAGTATGCATGTTGACTTGGATCTCGGCATTATCCGCGTATTGTTTCGAGAACTCGATTGCGGCGTCCTCCCAAGTAGCGACCTTCTTGTGATCTAAAGTGTAGAACCATTGCTTTGGGATGGTGTCAAGAGATGAAGGAAAGATCCTTAAGAACATCTCGGGTTTGATGCCTTTGATAGACATGTAGTCCTTGAAGGCGCGGATGTGGTTCAAAGGGTTCTCATGTCCTTTAAACTTAGGGATATCCGTCATGCTAAAGTTAGTGGGCAATTTGGAATTGACGGCTTCATACTTGCGATTGTTTTCCCTATAGATGTCATCCCCCTTAAGGTACATCAATTGCTCCTCTAGGTATTGGAGTCTCTTCTCAGCTGCGGTTATCCCTGGGACAGGATTCTCATCTTTAGACTCGTCATCGGAAAATTGTAGTACTTCACCTTTAAGGGGAGGCAACCTTCCCTCTACATCAAAGATACGACCTTCGATAAGTTCAAGGCGGTCATAGGTTTGTTCTTGAGTGATTTGCATTTGGGTTATCGCGGCTAGGATTCGATCATTACTTTCTTGAATTTGCTGGAGGTTTGTTTCATCACTTGACCCAGGCATCTTGGAAACTGGATAAGAGATCGGCGACGAATCAAAACACGATCGACCATTCTATCACACTTGCTAAAAGAGGAAAATTTTTGACTCGTGAAGTGGGTGTGTGCCACTTGTGTTGAGTGAGTTTTGAAGAAAGACAAGGTCTTTGAAAATGTGTGTCCTAGCCAACTGTAGTGTAGTTGTAGGAGTGGACTCGAAGTGAGGTTTTGAAATGGGCTTGTGGCCCGAATTTTGACGCGATAAACGGACAGAGTCTTGACCGGATTTTGCGCTAATTAAAGGCCTACTTTTTTTCGAAATTCTTGTTTAAAAATGAGGATTTTGATTTTTTTTTTTTGAAAATTCGTCATGGTTTTGTTTAGAAGTGGTGATCACGTAAGTTTTACACATTTATACAAGCATTATAACGGGATGCTGAGTGCATTTAGAAGGGTTTTGGTTTAAAAGGTGGGTTGCCATACCGAACCATCAAACCCGAAGTCTGTGGAGAGGCTCGTGCCAAACAAGAGTAAGGCCGATTCCTAGTCCATTTCCTCAAGTAGTGAAGGCCCTTGATACAAACAAGAGTAAGCATCATGGTATGGATGACGTCAATCGCTATCCATCCTTAGGCCCAAATAAGAATTAGGACCGTTTAGACGGGACGATTGGTCGAATGGGTTGGGTTGGGCCTAGGAAGGCCGAATAAACGGTCTAGGAAGACCGAGTTATGAAAACCGACAATTGTCTTGTACAAACTATTCCCTAACCTTGTTCAAGTTTCACCCTTGCTACACGTAAGTGTATTATCCCCAGCGGAGTCGCCAAACTGTGGACAGCGGGCCGTCCACGGGGGCGCTTGGTGAGGAGCGAAAACAAGCGTTTGCATTTTGTATGGAGTCGCCACCAATTTTTATGGGAAATTGGAACCGTTCGAATACCTCGTGTCATGTCAAGACACAAAGTAGTGACATGAACACTAAGCAATCGTTACCCTTAGCATTCTATGTCTAGAATGACTCCCGTGGATGCCAATGAACACGGGTGCTCACGGAGATCTGGAGTAAGGGGTGAGGGTACGTATTAGGAAGCTCTTTTGATCGAACACCTAATCCCGCCCGCCTCGATAGCGGCCTCTACTAATGATTAGGGAAGTTATTTATACTCGATGTATCGTCGGTTATATGCATGCAATGCAACATCCAAGTTTTAATCCTAGCATGTGAAGATTAATACTAAGTCGGTTGACACGTAGTTAGCATACAATTAATGTCGAAGTAGGATTTAATGCTCATTTACATGTGAAAGCTTACAAGCAATAAAAGAAATACAATAAAAGAAATACAATAATGAAAATTACAATAATTACATTGGATAGGCGATTTATGTCGAAAATACCTTTAAAACGGATAATTTGAGAAAATGGAATAAAAGAATAAAAATAACAAATTAACGAACAGGAATTAGCGTGATAATACGGACATTAGTTAATTAATACGTAAACTAATTAATTACGTCAAGGCAGAAAAGGAGTTCAGAGGCAGAACTCATCCTGGAACAAAGCGCAGCAGATCGCGCCCTCGGAAGAGGCGCGCGAGCTCTGCGTCGATCCAAGGGTGAGTTCTGGCTGTGAAGCCGGAACTGCAAACCGTTAATGCCGATTGGTGATTTTAATGATGGATTAAATTATTTACTCGGATGAAAGTGATTAGCAGATTAATTACATGTGAATGATGGTCATAAAAGCGATAAACATGAATGAGACGGAATATAACGAATTATCTACATGATGAAGCGATGTTAATGAATGAGTCCTCTGTTGAAATCAATTAGATACGATGAATTAATGACGAATATGACAAAAGACAGATTAAAACTATATCAATGACGAATTCCAGAAACTCAATATGAACAAATTGAATTTCTACAACCCGGGTTTGAATTTAATGACAAAAACCCGTAAATATTGATTATTTAGGATCTAAGTCGGACTTATGACAAATAAAATATGCTAATGACGGTGATTATAATACATGTGCATTATTATGACATTAAGACGAAGAAATAACAGACGAAACAAACAAAGGAAAGAATTTGGAATACGAATTACGAGAGATTTAAGAAGCGAGAAAAGAAGCAGAATCTGGCAGCCTCACGAAGAGGCGCAGCAGAACTGCGCTCCTTCGAAGAGGCGCAGCGATTCTTGCGTCTTTTTTCTCGACGTCCTCTCTTCACGGAAATCCGCAAAAACAGGTTTTAAAGCACGGTTTTAGAAATCGGTTTTAACGGTGTATTCGACATAAACCTTACAATGATGATACGATAAATAAAATACAATAAATAAAGAGAATTATACACCCTCAGACTTACATGTTGACGGAACGAGATGAACTAAGATATCGACTAGTGATGCTCGACGCGAATGCAAAGAGAGTGCCCTCGTAAGAGGAAAACGATTGATTAATTAAGATTGATTGAGTGTAGTTGGTCAAATTGGTCGGTCATGCAACGGAGAGGCTGGTACCCGGAAGATCCGAGCTTACGTGGTCGGAAGTCCAAGCACGTAGGCGCCAATTAGTAAGAACAAAGTCTAGAATGCAAAGGGAGAAGAGAAGGGCGGACACTCGCGTCAGAAATATGAGGAACGAAAGCTCCTATTTATACTAATCACACGGAGGAATAGGGTTTCGGAGACTCTTTGGAAGTGAATCTCGGAAAGATATGAAAAAGATACGTAAATCATGCAAAGAAGGGCCTGGGAAGAGGCGCAGCAGCCCACGCGTCTCTTGGAAGAGGCGCAAAGACTGGCCGTTGCGTCTGTTCCCGTGAGGTTTCCTCCTGCTCAAGAAAGATTTCCGCGTTTGAGTTATGGTAGGACGGAAATAATTCGATTATCTTTGTGAATATTACGGGATATTATTTGCCAAAAGATAAAATTTGTGAAATATGGAATAGAAATATCCTAACATTCCAACATTCGACTCGGGATTTAACAAATTATCGAAAAATGGAGACGGTTTTTGACCGGACTCCGAATGTACTCTAATTACTGTCAAAACGACCGTATCAGGACGTAGATGACAATTAAGAGGTTGACATTAATATTTGAGCAAACACTTGACGATAATCTTACGAACTGTCACAAATCGTTCCGCGAATCAAACATGCGGCCCAATCATCACCGGGTGGTTTGCGGGAGGTGCAGAAACGAGGTGTCTACAATAACACTTGTAAATCTCTTACAGGTTCACAAGGGTATACTTCGTATATTTAATCAGTTGATTAACGTTTACCTAATAACGGTTGGCTTGCTAGAAAGTTTGACGTTATTATCATACAGATGGCGGTGATCAACAGGTCCCTAAAGGTCACACCTATAGGATGTGTTTGAGAAATGTGGTTATAGAAATATAATCACATTGATGCCCAATATGACTAAAAATTTAGTCAATGTGTTGATGAGATAATTATTTAATGAAAATTAAATAATATTAGATGAGACGAATTAATCAATTCAATTCGTAAATTAAATATAATAAGTTATATTTAATTAAATGTATATAATGTTAGCTTGGACGAATTAATCTGTTAATTCGTAATTAAATATAATCAGTTATATTTAATATCAACAAGATGAATGTGTCATAGTGGTAATAGTGAGGGTACACAAACCAAGAGGT
This sequence comes from Silene latifolia, assembly GCF_048544455.1. Lineage (NCBI taxonomy): Eukaryota > Viridiplantae > Streptophyta > Magnoliopsida > Caryophyllales > Caryophyllaceae > Silene > Silene latifolia. The sequence continues at coordinate 122,206,942 of NC_133528.1, read as the reverse complement.
CTTGGGTTCGATCCTCACTAGATGACAATTCAACACATATTATATATTTTTGGAAAGACCAAAAATAAGGAGGAGATACTCCTTATTTCGGTCATTTTAAAAAATTAGGAAGGATTTTTCTTTCCTAATTGACTCCAAGTTTCGGTCTGTATAAAAAGAAAGGGAGAGAATTATTTCTACCCTAATTCTTTTTCTTGACCTTGCCTCATCTTTCTCATCAGAAAAACACAAAAACAACTAAATTTTACAGAAAATTTTAGATCGATTCTAGCACAATCAATAGGGCATATCTCATATCGTCTTGGGTGCAACTGATAGGCGAATATCAATTTTGATATTGTTCTTAGGCCAATTTTGCTAGGACCGAAGGTTAATTCTAAATCCTTTATACTTTGTTTATGTATTTTGTTTATGACCATTGATCATCATTGTTAAATTCGTTATAATCCCTCTAGTTTAAGGGAAGTATACAGATGATTTCCCACAAGATATAGGCTATACATAGTACCGTGGATGCAGTTGTTATACGATCCACACCGATGGAGGCAGTTGTTATACGCTCCGTCCGTTCAGAGGCAATTGTTATACGCTCTGACAGTTAGAGGCAGTTGTTATACGCTCTAACGGCGTTAGTTCTATACACTATGCTTGGGTATGTGGAGGCAGTTGTTATACGCTCCGTGATTGGTTATTTGGTTCTTTCGTTGTTGATTTCTTATGGTTAGCAATGTCGTACGTCGTGTTTATATCTTCGTGTATTGTTGATTAATGATAAGTTGTTTTCGAGTCTTCATGAGTATAGATGGTCTCACATATTTACTAGTTTTGCATTTCAATTGTTAATGATTGTTGGTTATGTTCAATTGTTGTAAACATGACTGGGAGAGCATCTAGTTACTCCCGACTGATTGTCGAACCCCCCCCCCCCCTTCTCAGGTTGTTCAGGTTGAACGCTTGTTGCTGACTTGTTGATGCATGCTTGGGGAATGTGCGAAGCGAGCTTAATAATAAAATAGGAGTTTGCTTTAAGTTTTAAGAACCCTTTGAATAATGTATTAGTGTTTTGGATTTTAGTAGCGAACTGGATTGGTCAGGTGTTTCCGTCACCTTGGCCCTTTTTATCACTATCGTACTCTGATATTTACTTTAAATAAGTTTTTCCTTTGTTTTATAATCCGGGTTGTTACAATATAGGTTTATTTTTGTGAATTTTTGACGTTATGCTATTTCTTTTTCGGAATGGGTCTCTTTAGATACTAGCAATAATGTGGATGCGACCTTGGATGATTGGTCAATGAAATTTGCGATTATGTGTGGGTAGATTTGGAGGTGGAAAAATAATGTCGTGTTTGTGTAATACCTCAGATATTTGAGCTGTTGGGTACTCTATTGAGTAGGACTTACTTTGTCGAGTAAGTCTTTGACGCATTCAGGAGTGCGTTCTGCTTTGTAGTTACTCGATCGAGTAGGCGGTTCTCGATCGAGTACATTAGTTACTAGATCGAGTAAGTCGTGTTTTACGGTTTTTCGACCGGGTTTGATAGTAAAGCGTGGAGATGTATTTAAAGTTCTATCGATAGTTTCTTTTACTTTTACTTCTACTTTCTAAACCTTTTACTAAAGAAAAACAAAGCGACGTTCAACCATCTTCTCTCTTTGCTATCAAATCAAGGCTAAGGTTGTCGAATTTCTGAGATCGTCATACCTTTGTGAGCGTCATTTTGTGGGTAAGGTTCCTATATTGTTTTTATGTCAGATAGTTAATGTTTTTTAAACCCTAATTGGGTGATTGGGGTTTTTTTGGATTATTATGTGATAGATTTGTGATTATGTGATTATTGTTTATAGGAGGTGATTTCGTAGAGAAAGGTTTTTGATCTGTTGCGTTGATTGTTGGTGATTCCGTCTCAGGTAGAGTTTCCCTACTCAGTTGACTGCGTAAATAATATAAGATAGCATGATTGTTTGATTGGCATAGTTATTGTTATCATACTTTGGATTTGGCATGTTATATTGGTATTGTGGATTGATTGTTTGTCTGTCTGTGGTTCGTGGGGTGCGCCCTCGGCTGAGTGAAGTCACTTATGGGAGTAGCTTCACGCCCTTGATTCGCCCCTTATGGTTCCCGTCACAAGAAGGATTTGCACATTAATGGACATGGGTTATTCGCTCTATGTTGTTGAGCGGGGCTTAGGTGGTACGGCTACGGTCCCTACTGCGGTGTGGAATATCTGTTGCGATGGATATTCTGGCAGGGCTACACTCTTTAGTGTGTAGTCAGATGATTGGTGATAAGACGGAGTTGGAGAATGTTTTTGTATAATTGGATGTGTTGATTGCTTATTTTGTTTATGCAGTAACTGACCCCGTTTAAATGTTTTGAAAACTATGGTGATCCGTTCGGGGATGGTGAGCAGTAGATTAGCAGGTATTTCCTTAGAGTACGCACGGGGATCTAGCTGGGGATGGAGTCACCACTTGTCAGAGTCTTTAGTCTTCCGCTATGTTTTGTTAAGACATTTTTACTTAGTTGGTTTACAATTTGAAACAGTTGTACTTTCTTATTTCAATTTTGGTTTATAATGTACGCACGTTAAACTTTATTACTTAAAGTACGTTTCTTTATGGTCTCCTTTGATTACTAAACCTTGGGTAACGGAGATGGTAGCATCTTCATGTGCTAGGGTGGCCTTGGTAAGGCACCTTGGTGTATGGGGGTGTTATAAAGTGGTATCAAAGCGACGATTTTGGAACCTATAACTAATGAACGCAATGAATGTAGAGAGTCAAATTAGAATGAACTCGGGTAGGACTTGTTAGGAGCTAATGCAAAGGCTTGGGAAACGTCCTAAAGTCGCGAACTTGCCCATGCAACTTTGAACCAAGGTCACTCTGGGGTGTCATGGGGATCGCTACTTGTTTATTGTTGTTTCATATGCATATGTTGAATGAAGTGAGTATTGAAATGGATGGATTGGTTGGAAAAGATGAAGTAAGTAATTGCATGAGAATATGAAATTCATGTTAAGAACATGTTTTTGCGATGGAGGTGGATTTTATAATGTTTGTTATATTAGTAACATGTGAATAGGGGACTTGATGTTTATGTTATATTTTACGTAAAGTTGTAGAATAAAAGCATGCGGGTAGTACGATTCATGAGCATGACTCGACCGAGTAGGGGAAAACTTGATCGAGTAGGGTGGACTCGATCGAGTGAGTATGTTTACGTGTTGGGCAATAGCTACTAGAGTTGTGTTACTCGATCGAGTAAGGGGAGTACTCGATCGAGTGTCGTGCACTCGACCGAGTACATTAGTCACTCGATCGAGTTTGTCTTTGTGCGGGTCATATTTGCTTTGAGTCGTAGGCTATGTGCTTACGTTTATCTCTCTTTTATAGCTCAAAGATTTGTCGCTAAAGAGATCAGCCGCGTATGCTAAGGCTCAAGAGATGGGCATTGAGGATATTGCCAAAATTGTTGAGCACTAGGACGCGCTCACTGAGACCCTGAAGAAGATGGGGAAAGATAAGGAGGTTGTGGCAGATTTTGCCAAGATGAGCACTATTATATCTCGCTTCAACCCCACTAACTATGTGGGTACAGGTGCGCCAATTCTGCTCGACAATTGGCATTATGAGATGGAGAATATCCTTGGGGTGGTGCATTGTCCAGAGGAGTTTACGGTGTAATAAGTTGCGTTCTACCTAAGGGACTCAACCGAAGAGTGGTGGGATAAGGTGAAAGACAAATTTCTAAAGTAAATGATTTCATATATTGCGCTCCAAGTTTCACAAAATCACTTACTAGTTTCACAAAATAAGGCCTAAGATTCACAAAATAAGAAATAAAGAAATTCATAAGTAACTGATTTCACACATTGAGCTCCAAATTTCACAAAATCACCTCTTAGTTTCACAAATTAAGGGGTAGGATTCACAAAATATGAAATAAAGAAATTTCTAAAGTAAACGATTTCACATACCGCGCTCCAAGTTTCACAAAATCACCTTCTAGTTTCACAAAATAAAGTGTACGACTCACAAAATAAAAAAAAACTCATAAGCAACCATTTCACATAATGAGCTCCAAGTTTCACAAAATCACATTCTATTTTCACAAAATCACCTTTTATTCATAAAAATTTTGTTAATTCAGTCACAAAATTTATTCGGTATGCCCGCCTGGTTGCAGCACAAATTGTGTATATATTGTCCTACTCTGACAAGTGCATCCAATAAATTAAACAATCCCCTTATGCACGTTCACCACGAATGCGACGAGCGAGCTGGATATCCTTAGACATGATGGTGACCCTCTTAGCATGAATGGCGCACAGGTTGGTGTCTTTAAAGAGACCCACCATGTATGCTTTTGCTGCTTCCTGCAATGTCAGCATTGCGTGGCTCTGGAACCTTAGGTCTGTCTTGAAGTCTTGAGCAATTTCTCGAACGAGACGCTGGAAGGGGAGCTTGCGGATTAGGAGTTCTGTGCTCTTCTGGTACTTGCGGATTTCGCTGTTCATTATCAAACATATAAGAATTAGTATTACCTTTATGGTACGAAATGGTTGAGTCATTGAGTGTTGGAATGGTTATTGGATTAAGGAATTTACCGGAGAGCGACTGTTCCAGGACGGTAACGGTGAGGTTTCTTGACTCCTCCAGTTGTTGGAGTCGACTTACGAGCAGCCTGAATAGACATGATCAAAATTAGGAAAAATACGAGTCTTGTTCAAGGAAATTGACACCGTAACAAACTAGGAAATTTAATATTACATGTCTTAACTTCGATTACAGCATAACAAACTTGGAAATAATAAAAAAAATTATAACGAGTTGAAATCACTTGATCATCCATGGAAATCAACAGAAATAAATTCTCATAAATTTCGGAGAAAACAGATTCATCTTAGATTACACCATACATGTCAAATACACATGAAATTGGGGATCAATAAATCCAGCGACATCAATCAAATTAAATTAAAGTACTAATTCAATCACTAATTTCACAATAATCAAGCGACATTGTAGTTGCAATCAAGAAAAAACTAACGTAAAACATGATTAATACTCGTGATTTCGAGGAGAAGTACAAATAATCCGATTATTTAAGCTATAAATCAACATCATCTAACCGAAGAATGGAGTTTTTCAACAAGATTCAAGAACACAACGAAACCCTAATTTCAAAGTAAATTGCTGATAAATTAATTTTGGATACATCAAATTCGCATATACAGTACGGAGTTTTAATCCAAGAAATATCAAAATAAGTAACTATACTGCAGCATTCAAGCAAAATTTAACATAAAACAAGACCGATAATTGCGATTCGAGAATGTGCGATGAGCGAGCTGGATATGCGAATTAAGGAAATCTCTTAATTTTGATCAAAATTGAGCCTTATATTAAGGAAATCGCTTAATTTTGATCAAAATCGAGCCTTATATCATCAATTTATGAGTGAATTATATCAATATGATCAAAGTTATGAAATTACCTGAAATTTAATTGAAATCTTGCTCTAAAATTACCGAATCTACGCACAAGTTCAATGAAAATCGCTGCACTTGATTTACTAATTCGATTGTTAGAAACACGATAGTTTTATGAAAAATTTGTGTTTTGCTTTGGTGAATGTCACACGAGCAAACAAACAGAGAAAAATGGAGTTTTGTGTGATTTTTTAGAGAGAGAAAAAATTTGGGCCAAATGAATAGATTAGGAATGACCCTAAACTTCCAGCCCAATGAATAATTAAAAACCAGTCCATAAGATTAGCTTAATGGCTGCCTTTGGTGAAGCCGGCCGCCTCACCATAATTAACGGCCTCACCGGATCCGGCCTCTTTAGTTTTGTTATGAAAATATCTTTTACAAAATTATACTCCCTTCAATCCTCTATTTTCTTCTCTATTTCCTAAAACGGATTATTCAGGTTTTCTTCCCCTTTTTGTTTTTGGTAACTTTTACTCTTATTTTATCCATCCCTCTTTCGTATTACCTACCCCATCCAACTCTTTTACTCCTATTTTATTCCTTCCTTTAATATTTGTGATCCACAATTCATTATTTAACTCCTAATTATTTATCTCTCTCTCCCACTCCCAAACCCCGCCCAACTCTTTATCAATATAATACTCCCTCCCTTAATCCTTGATTCTTTGTGCCCAAACCAAAAGGGAAGAAAATAGAGGATTTGAGGGCGTATTTTTTGTGATAAATTTCTACGTTTAAAGAAAGAAATCACGGTCAAAGTGTTGCCTAAAAAACAACCCAAAAAGTAAATAAGGAGGTTGGTGTGGATTGGAGGGAGTACTCGGTAGCCATTTTATAATACACTAGGTTTGGTGCCCGGCTTCGCCCGGGCTACCTCTATTTACCGTTAATTTTATTTTCAATGAAATAAACTATGTTGGAGCTGTCTAACTCACACGTTTACTATTTGTAATATATTTTTCTACGGCATATCTTGTAATTATGATGAAATGTAAAATTTATTTCAAATTATGAGACACGTTCACTACCCCGCTATTAATATTATTACTTTCACGACATTCTTTCTTAATATCATTACGTTCACTACTCTCGTGGTTACTATTATTTTTTTTACTAATTCCTCTATTTTTTTTCTGTTCAATTCATTATTCCCGCTAATTTTATCCGGCCTATGTTTAAATAAATAAAATATTTCCTTGAGTCGATTGGTTATTTAATTGTCCATACTTTTTCTCATTGTTACCACTGATACTTTCACTAAATTCGTAGTTACTTCCACTACTCCCACTATCATTATTATAATTGTCACTACTCCCACATTAATACTGTTAATTTTATTAATCTCGTTGCTGCTACTATTACTTTTACTACATTTAATTTAATGGTATAATTTTATGATGATACTAATTAATTACATAAGTGGGGCATGTTAATTTTAAGGAAAATCACTATATTCTTGTGTTTTCTAAATTTAATTACTTTAATTTAATGTAATTTTCATAAATATTCTTCATCAAGGCATCTTTACATTATACTTTTAACCAAAACTATATAATATTTACATTGAGGTCCTTTTATCAGGTCCATCACACGGTGCTATTGATTTAAAACTATATAGTATAATTAATTTGTATAGATTTCTTTAATACATTGAAGTTCCTTAATTTCTGAAATTAATATATAGTATAGTATTGGTGCCCGGCTTCGCCCGGGCTACCTCTACTTACCATTATTTTTTTTTCCATTAAATAAAATTACTTAAAGTTATGTAACCCATAAATTTATCATTAATATATTTTTCTATGACATATCCTAAAATTACGATGAAATAAAATTTGAGACAAATTCACTACTCCCGCTATTAATATTTTACTCTTATTAATGAAACAATAGTAATAACATTTCACTACTTGCCCGTAATCATTGTTACTTAGCTTTCACTACTCCCGCCGTAATTATTGTTACTGTCACTACTGCCGCATTGATATTGATAATTTCACTACTCTCGCCTAATTAATTGTTACTTTCACTATTGCCGCATTAATATTGATTATTTCACTACTCCCGTTGTTATCTACCAACTTTCACTAATCTCGCCGATAACATTGTTACTTTTATTATTCAAATGAGTGATTACTGTCATATAACTATATCTTTTCACCCAAAAAAAATCATATAACTAACTATATCCAATGTTACTACAATTCTTTTCTTTACTGACGAAATTACTTTCACTACTTAGGCATGCAATTTTAAGAGGATTATATATTTATATAAATATATTACATATATGCATTAAATCAAATCGAAAGAATTATGCAATATTATTTTTAGAGAGATTTCGAGTTGCGAACTCGAGGCATGACAGTTATTATTTAATTATGCGATAATTGAATAATAAATTTTGGGAGACGGGTTTTAGTTAATTAATTGTTAATTCATTAAAATTGTACTAATTGATTAATGTGATTAATATTAGTACGTAAATAATATGTGTAGCGGTACACGTATATTTACGGAGTAATTTGGACGAAATTAATTGGAAGCATTTAAACATGAAACGATGTTTAAATAAAATTTACACGTATTTGTGTGACAAATATTAGAACCAAAATGGACCCGTAAATGGGACATTGGACCGTGTAAATGGAGTGTAGTGGATGATTATAATCATTACACATTACTTGTTATTCTTCCATAATATTGTCATATGATCATGTGCATGTGATGAAGATTGGACAAAAATTATAACAAGTTCACTCCCTCACTCCACCTCACTCCACCCGCCACTTTTCCCCTTTATACACTCCAAATTGTTGTTCATTTCACTACACTTCACTTGTAAATACATTACAATAATTTGTCTATCTTCTCTCTAAAATATAGTATTGATTGATTTGTAACAAAAATGAAGTATATTTTGGGTTTAGCTGAAACCAAGTTTACCCGTAGGGGTATTTGCACATGGATTGTTGTTGCTTCTTTTATGTTTTACGTCTTCTGTGACATGTACTATAACTCATTTTGCACGTCAAAGTTCACATACTCGAGAGTGAGGCTGTCACTTGCACAGTTTAGGTAGTCTTGCTTGTGACGGACTAATCTCATCACAAGCTTGTGACCCCTCACAAAAAGGAAGAGGGGACAAGGTGGGGCACCCCCATGTACTTCCCACTCACCTCTCAATGGGCATTTTGTGAAAGGAAACGGTATCCATCACAAGCTTGTGACGGATATCGCCGTTTTCAATGAGAATTTGTGTGCAAAGTTTAGCATCCAATTTTTCTGTAGTAGTTTAATTTTTGAGTTACAATAAAGTTCACATTAATTTTAGTATACTTGGATTTTACTAACTTTAATTTTATGTATCTTACTCGAATGAATGTTTGATTATATATAACTTTGTGTTGAGTGTTTGATTGAAAAAATATTTTTATTCAATGGCTATATTTAGGCCAATCATAAAGTTGTTTCTAGCAGCACCATGATATCGGGCTCAGCGATAGAGGTATAATCGTCCTTTAATTCTTCATCACAGAAAGCATGGAGACCGGGATGAGTGAGGTGTAATAAAGTTGAATACCCGCATGAATGGTGCCATGAAGGTAACACAATAACCGTTTTAAGGCAAGGAAATGGGTGCCTGTCGAGTTTTTCATAAATTGTGCTAATTTGTTGACGGAGTAGGCCACAATCAGACTAAAAACTAGCAACAATTGCTCTAGAATATGTGGCATTGGCAATCAGACCAGACTACTAGTATTTACATGTAAACCATCACGGTTGGGCGTGAATTCGACTCCCAAAAAATAAGATAAATTTCCAGCAACTTTGAGTAAAAATAGGGTGGATAATTGGGTGACGTGGTTGACAAGAGGTAAAGGACACACCCGTTCCATTATGTCATTGACTGACATAGACGAGCACATAGATAGATTGTGGACCGTGACTGCAACTGCAGTTGATTGATCCTCGTACTCGAGCTTTGGAAAGGAATTCCCTAATAAAAATTAACGTCATAGCAGAAGTGTTAGTAGCAACTTGTTTGGGCAAAAGTGTCCAGATTTGGTTTTAAATCAAAGTCGTAAATTTCTCATACATTACATCTCGCTGGTAGAGGTATATGTAAGTGAATTCAGGTCAATAAGGTGGGCATATCTTAGTTTAATTATGTTGTCATAGAAACGTGTACAAATGTGGTGCCGTGGCGGGATGATGGTGGTTTGGTGGCGGAAGCAATGGAGAGGTAGAAATGGATCTGTCATGAATCATGATGTAGTTGAGGCGCGGCAGTGGCAAGTAAGACTAGCATAGGACGGAGTACGGACGTGGGGAAGGTGTTAGGCAGACCTGTCAAAATTCAATACGGCCCAACCCAATAACAAAAGTCAGAAATCTTCTATTCGTAAGCTTACGCTCTTGCTTAATCCTATTGGAACGAGGAGGCGAGCACCCCCATCTTCCGTATCATATTAAGATGGCTTTTGTTGATCTAGCCCGATAACACAACACGAATCCAACTCGAAATTCACAAATTTGCGGGTTAAAGTTAAGACATTGTAATCCGTTTGAGCAACTAGATTGACAGAGACACGACACAAAATTTATTTAGGTTCAAGTTAGGATTGAGATCTCTCGACACGAACTTAATATTAACTTCTTAATTAAAACGATCACAACTTCGGATGTAATGACAATAACCTACACGATCTTTTTAAAAATAACACGCAACCTTAATCACTTTTTAGGTTAATAGGTTGTATATGTTAGTTTCTTTGACGGATTTAACGGCTATACAGGTTAAATGGTTGAAACAAACCTACTTAAAAATACGCAATTGCTAAATCCCGCACACCCTTTTACTAAAATCCCGCACATTTTCCACTATTATTCCCTTATTACCCTTTTTATAAAAGAAGTTAAAAAAAAACACAAACCCTCTAACTCCTCACCATACCGTCGACCGCCCATCTTGAATAAGAATCATCACAAATCGTCGACCACCCTCATCTCTTCCCCGCGCTGTTTTATCAACGATTAGGGGTTCGATTCAGTTTGGTTGTTGAAGGGGTGGTTGTGGACTTGTGGGGTCGTCAGGTCGGAGGGGCGGTGTCGATTGGTAGTGTTAGGGACGCGTCATCGAATTTGGTGGTTGTCGTAGCAGGGAGGGGTTGTCAAGGTTGTAGGCGCGCGGGGAGGGGGTTGTCGTAGCAAGGAGGGCTGATCGGCGGGGGTGGGATGGTTGGCGCGAGTATGGGGCTGTGGAGGGGTGGCCGGTGGCGGGGGAGGGTGGTGGGGGAGGGGTTGTCGGGGTTTGGAACTTGGGAAGGTAGTTGTATGTTTTTTTATTTTTCTTTTTTTCCTTTTTTTCTCTCTCTTGTTTCTCTCATGGTAGGTGTGAGAAATGTGAGGGGCAGATTTGGTATAAGGGGAATAAATGTGCGGGATTAAGTAAAATAGTATGCGAGATTTAACAAGTCCCAAAGACTTGCTAAATCCCGCACACTATTTTACTAAGTCCCGCGCTAATTTTCCGTCTTTCCCAACTTTATCCCTCTTATTTCAAACACAACCCTAATTAAACTAATTTAGAATAGAAAAATAGGGAATAGGGAGAATACCACCGTGCGACGGCTACAACGCAGGGGCATGGACCACCGGCAACGGCGAAGGCCCAGTGGCCACCGGCGCTATCGTAGGCAGACAGGAAACTAACGATGACGATGATTTAGGGCCATAGACCACATACGATGACTCAAAGCCACAAACGGGTTCGACGAGACGACGGTGACGGCTATTGTTCGGCCCACAGACCATCGATGATAACTCGACGGTAGACCACTGGTTCGGCGCGCTGAAAATACGGGATGGAAGTTGGCTAAATGTGCGGGAGATAGGGAGGGTGGTGTAGTCGACTACTCGATGGTGCCGGAGATGAGTAAGGGGAATGGGGCTGAGGTGAGGGTGGCCAGGGAGAGGGAGGTCGGGGAAGAGGCTGGTATTTTTAAAAAAAAATTCTATTATTTTTTTTTAATTTTTTGATAGAGGAAGGGTAGGATAGAAATAAATTGGCAAATTGTGTAGGATATAGTAAAAGTTTGTGTAGGATTTAGCAATTCCGAAAAAAAAAAATGAGTTATTAGTTATGAGGGTTCAGTGTCGTTTCCAATTTTGGTAGCGGTAAACCCCAAATTTTAGTACCGATTTCTTTTTTAGTTAAACCCTTATCTACATATTAGAAATGACACTCCAAACCCTATGTAACACCCCGGCCTAAACCGGACCAAGAGCGATTACTTACGGTAGCTCGTCAGGCTGTGTACATGGCCCACAGATCAACACGTTTCGTCATAGAATAGATCAACTCAGCTCCCTTTCTTGCTTTTTTTAGCTATTTTTTATAGGTTTTCCGGTGCCCTCCCAGCGCATTTTGTCCTCACTCATGCGCATCCCGGGTACTTTTCCAGGAGGTCACTCATCCTAAGACTGCTTCCAGCCAAGCACGTTAACTGTTGAATTCTTTTGCATGGATGGCCATGAAAAAAAAGTAGTGTACTTTGTTGATATGAATAGTACTTTCAATTTCTTTAAGCACTAGTCATTTAAGCTTATTAATGAACCTCTTCAATTAACGTGGTTGTTACACCCTAATAACTAATGTACCCATATCCAAAACAGATTAATAGGAAAGGTGATACACCTCGTGTATATGTAGCCTTTTTGGATTAATAGCCAACAATTTGTAATGAACTAAAAGTTATCCAAAACATACATGAAAACAAAGAGATTAGAAACTCTTGGATTATTAATTTTGAATGATGATTAACGGGAATGAGAACGAGATTTTAAATTATTGTAATTTGTACACCGCCGTTATAATTCAGGAGTTTATCATTATTAGTAGGTCTTATATGAGAATTTGTGTATCACAATTAGCCGAAATCACAATATGACATCCTCCATATAAATTCAGAACTGAGCAATATCACCAATCTTTTTCGAGTTTCTTCAATTTAACATTTCAAGTGTTAATTTTGTCCACCTATATGTTTATCCGCAAAGGTGAGGCTCCCCATAATTTCTCTTTCCTTTTTTTATTCGTCCACCTCATTTTCCACTAACTTTTCCATTTACCCTCCCCATTTCATAACTACATTAATGCAACAATGGGTTTCCCCAATTCACACACAAAAATTTGGGAAGCTCTCCCAAAAGAATAAAATTGCTTACTTTTTTTTGTTGGGGAGCTTCCCTAAAAACAGTGAAACCCCAAAAAATGGGGAGGTTGGTGCAACAATGGGGTTGCTCATTTCAGGAAAGAGAAGCCAAAAGGGGAGCTTATTTCCTTTCTTTGCGGATGCTCTCAGCAACTACTCTCTGCTTCCCCAATAAATATAGGTATGTATATCGGTTAACACATGTGCAAGTCGTTATCGTAAACAAAATAAGTGACACACATGTACATATATTGCATTACCATTATTAGTTTTGAGATACTATTGTAAATCTTTCATTTATATACGTAGTTGGTCTCCGTACAGATGGGACTATTTTGGCCTGAAATTATAAGACGAGGTTTTGTATTCAATTGACAGTCAAATGTGACCATTTCTGAAATACAAGTTACCATAAAGTGTAATACTAACTGGACCAGTGGTGGAGTTAGGGGGGGCTAGCAGGGGCTCTCGCCTCCCATGGCGGACAAGATTTTTGTAGTTTTTAGTGTCCCTTTATATAACTACTCATTCGCCCCACATTACATTTTAGGTCGTGCTTTTTCACATACAAATTTTACTCTTTCACATACGCATTTTAGGACTTTACTCTTGTTATTTTTTTTCCATCTCACTCCCTCAAATCCAGTTATCAGTCCTTTCCTCCCCACCCACCGGCCAACCACCACAATCCGAGCCGGCAACCAAATACACGAGACCAACCGACCACCATCACCTCCCCAACCGACAAACACCAGCCACCCACCCTCGACAACACAATAGCCGACCAAAATTAGCTATGCTAATTTGCCGAATTAGGTATGCCTCCCAACCATTTACAAATTTGCTGGAAAGAATTAATTAATATCTATCACCAAACTCTAGCTTATTAGATGAAATACGCTAAAAGTGATGTTGATTGCAATTGCTTGTTGAGTTTTGTTTAAAACAAGGTTTGCTAAAAGTAATGTCAATGTTGTGGTGCTGAAAACAGGTACTTCCTCCATTCAACTCCACTCTACCACTTTGCTTTTTCACGTTCGCCAACGCGTATTTTACGCGGTAAATATCGTTAACTACGTATTTGCAAAAATTATAAAAGTTATATATTTTTAATATACTCGTAAAGACGAATCAAACAAGATCCCACATGAATATATTATCACTTATGTATTGAGAGAAAATCGAGATTGAATGTGCATTTGTGAATAGTATAAAAAATAAAAATAGGTAGAGTGGAGTTGAATGGAGGAAGTATGCTTTTATTTCTAGGTCTTTTGCAGAACGAAATCGGTCTGTTAAACGCCGATCATTACGAACTCGCCCTAATATCACCACCCACCTCGCTAATCACCACGAACAACCAGCAACCCAAATTTAATTAATTGTATAAAACTCAACAAACCCTAATTTCATCTCTATCAAACTCATAAAATTTGATTATCTAAATAAAACTTAATAAATAATATTAACCGTCGATAAACAAGTAAATTGCTTTATTAATTGGAAAAATACGATCCATTGTTCAATTCCTTGAGCAATTAGATTAGGTTTTGAGAAAAAAAAAAAAAAAAAAAAGTTAAATGCAAGAGTTTAGATTTAACTTTACACAATAAGGGTATTATATGGAAAATGAATTAAAAAATGTACGTGAAAGAGTAAAGTTCGTATTTGAAAAAGTAATTCGTATATTTTTCGCCCCTCTAAGTTCAAATCCTAGCTCCATCACTGGGCTGGACCATAGATGGATGGACGTACTCAGTTGAATATACAAATCAATTACGTACACAAGACGTATAATCTATTCAATCGTGAAAGAAAATGGTCCATCATTAACTTCATCATTCATTATTAAATAAACTAGAAAAAAGGATGCTAGTACTACCCCTAGTAGTCCCTCTTATTCCGGTCTTAACTTAAGACGAAAAAAATATCACCAGTTTATAATAAAAAGTTACCACCCAATAATAAAAACTTGTAACTAAAAATGTCACTTTTTAATGTTAATTTGATTGTAATTTTTTATCAGAAAATGTTCAAATTTTATCCGTTTTAATTTCAGATAGATACCATAGGTATGAGATGAGAATTTGCTATGATAAATAGTTTAAGCATTTATGAATAATTATTGGATTATTTAACATAAATACTCCAAACTATAGGGTGTCTTCTCATAATAATACAAACTACATTTTAATTCAAAATATACCCAACTTTGAGTATTCTCTTCTTAAAATAGAATCAGATGACCGACTACCTAACTAACAGGTTACCGTCATTTTAATTTCTTTTTTTAATAATAATATTATTACTTCCACCTAGAGTCCTAGTAAGTGGGCGTTTGACTGTTTTCTACCTTTAATTTTGTACACCAAAATTAACAAATGGCTTATCACTGTGATAACTTTTTGGTAAGAGATCATATTACAGATTAGCCCGTACTGGCATCCAACCCACCGTATGACCACAAATCCATCCTTGTCCTCCACCAACTCAACCACCGCAACCCAGCCCACCATTGTCGGCGTGACAATATGCTCGTCGCCGGCGTGTCATCATACATCACGGTCTTCGCTTACCTTCTTCTCCTTCCCACCTCACCAACCCAAATCGCATCGGCGCAACCATTTGACCGATGATAACTGACCTCGTCTGACAATTATCCATTTATCCCCGCCATGGGAAGCGACTACCTACATTGAAAATCTATCCCACAACCTCGTAATTCCCTTTCCCTTCCTCCGAAAACCCTAATTTCACCACCACACAGGTAGACGGCTTCTCCCATAAAGTCCCTCTTGGCCCCTTAAGGCCTTAACACTTCCCGACCCCGACCACTACTCCCCAAGTCGCCAAAACCCGTGCCTGAAAGGTACGCGATTACGCCAATTTCATGAGGATGCAAATCGTGGGTATGAGCGGCGGTGGTCATGGTGAAGTGTGAATGGTGGTGGTTGATGCGTGGTAGCTGGGATATAGTTGGAGCGCGGCATGGTATAAGTGGAGAATAGGTGGTGGTTGTTAGGCTTCAGCAGTTGTGGCGGTGGTGTAGTACTGATGTGGTGGTGGTTGTGGTGAGGTGTGAGGGTTGGGTAATTGATGGAGGACGAGATTAGATTGAACTATTGAGGGAGGTAATAAGTAATAAGGGTAATTAGTTGGAGGGTGTTATAGTAAAATACATTAACTTATTTATTTAAATACTGTACTGTTAAAAGCCATGTCACTGCCACATGGACTACACATAGATGCCACCTCAATTTTAACTTGGTATAACAGGTCAAAATTTGACGAGTCTATTTAAAGAAAATGATATACATAGTTGGGTTTATTTTGAGTTAAAATATAGTTCGGAGTATTATGAGAAGATCACCTATAGTTCAGAGTATTCTTATCAAATAACCCATAATTATTTGACTTCATCTCCAATTGATTTTCTTGTCTCTAGCTCCTCCAATTTAGTGCGAAAACAAATTTTATCCTCTAAATTTGTCATGGCTTCCTTAGCAAACTTGAATGGTGAGTTTCTTCAACTTTTCAGAATAACTTTCTCATTAAACTTGTCACTATACACACAATACAGTAACATTTTTAAAGGGCTATATTTGTATGGTTTAGGAATAACTTCTAGTAAAAATGTAAAATTTTCGCTAAACTATATTGTTTACCATTGCGAATGCAGGATTACTGTTGTCAGGCATATGTGAAGGAAAACTGGAGTTAAGCTCTTCTTGCATTCAAAGAGTCATCATAGATGGAGTAAACTTACTTTACCTGCTTATCTTTCTGCTTTTCATCCTTTTAAGCTTCTTAAGAGAACAAGGACAATCAAGCAACAGAAGTAACACCATTTTTCGGTTGACTTCAATCTGTTGCCTGCTGTTGAGCCTAGCATACTTGGTTTTTGGTTTGCTTACCCTGACATCAGAAAACAGAACAGATTCCTCATCACATTGGCTTCTTTACATAGTTGATTCAATCATATGGTTAGGTTTGACAGTATCGTTGCTAGTTCAGAGATCAATATGGGTCGTAATTCTAACCTCAGTTTGGTGGGCAATGTTCTTTCTGCTTGTTTCAGCTCTGAACATTACAATGATCATAAACAAACAGCAGGTGCAAATCTTAGACATCATAGCTTGGCTGGTCAACGGTTTGCTGTCTTTATGCGCCGTTAAAAACCTGCATAATTGCATTACACAGAAACAAGTACATACAGCAGAGTCAGTGCCCCTACTAGAAGAAATAAATCCGAGAAAAACAAAAAAGCCAAGTTTTTTCAGCCAAATTGTATTTTCTTGGATCAATCCTTTACTTTGTGCAGGGTATTCGAAACCATTAAGTGCCAAAGATATCCCTAACTTGTTTCCGGAAGATGAAGCCTGTATTGCATTCCAGGAATTCAGCCAGGCATGGGAAGAGCTTAAGGTCAAGCCAGATTTAACAAATAATGGAAACTTGGTTATGAAGGCTTTAACCAAGGTATACTGGAAAGAGACCGTTTGTGTCGGGGTAGGAGCACTGATAAGGACAATGTCAGTTGTAGTTTCACCTCTACTATTATACGCATTTGTCAACTATTCGAAATTAGAGGACGAGAACCTAAGTGAAGGACTGTTCTTGGTCGGATGTACGGTTTTCGTGAAATTAGTGGAGTCGATATCCCAAAGGCAATGGATTTTTTATAGTAGAAGAACAGGAATGAGGATGAGATCAGCTCTAATGGTGGCAATTTACCAAAAACAACTAAAACTCTCTAGCCTTGGAAGAAGAGAACATTCTACCGGTGAGATTGTAAATTACATTTCGGTGGACGCATATCGGATGGGTGAATTTCCATGGTGGTTTCACACTGGTTGGTGTTCTGTCATTCAGGTCTTTCTCTCCATTGGAGTCCTTCTAAAGGTAGCCGGGTCAGGGTCCCTAGCCGGCCTTGTCCCACTATTGATTTGCGGGATTCTCAATGTGCCCTTTGCTCGTCTCCTTCAGAATTGTCGGTCTAAGATTACAGTAGCTCAAGATGAGAGGCTCAGAGCAACATCAGAGATATTGACTAACATGAAACTAATAAAGTTACAGTCATGGGAAGGTAAGTTCCAAGAAATGGTGGAACAACTGAGACAAAAGGAATACGGATGGTTGAAGAAGTTACAGTATATTAGGGCTGGTGGAACTGCATTGTACTGGATGTCCCCCACTATAATATCTTCTGTCATCTTTTTAGGTTGTTTTGTTTTTGACAATGCCCCCTTGACTGCTGATACCATTTTTACCATCCTTGCTACACTAAGACTGATGTCAGAGCCTGTAAGAATGATCCCTGAAGTTCTCTCTACTACAATCCAGGTCTTGGTTTCTCTTAAAAGGATCAATACCTTTTTGCTTGAGGACGAGTTGATAAACGATCAGATACAGGTATCGAAAAGAGAAAATTCAGAAGCTCATGTGGTTATACAAGCAGGTTGTTTCAGCTGGGAACCAGAATCAGAAACTCTAACACTACGAAACCTATATTTGGATGTGCGGAAGGGACAAAAGGTTGCAGTTTGTGGACCAGTTGGAGCAGGAAAATCGTCGCTGCTGCATTGTATTTTAAAAGAAATGCCAAAAATCTCAGGACAGGTCAGTAAAACAATCACTGATTCTGATGAGCTATATGTGAATCTTCTATTCGTACATGAGACCGACTCATATTATGAGACGTCTCAAACATTATTATCATCCTTATAAGGGGTTGCTTGGAATAGGGGTAAGGGGATACGGGGATACAAAAAATTAATAGCGATAAAAATAAAGGAAATTGGGAGGTAGTGCAAGGAGGAAGGAAAGGAAGAGAAGATGATAACGTACATATCTTCAAATGGGGTAATACTTCCCCAACCACCCCCTTTCCTCCCTTCACCATCTATCAGCCCTGAAACAATTACTCCATTCCAAGTCAACCCTCAGAAAGTCAGAAGTAACCAGCCCAAGATTTAAAACTATACTGAATGCTATGTTCCGTTTCAGATAAGACTTACAAGTTAAAAATGTCAAAATGACTTACATACAAATTTATGTCTTGAGTTTAGGTTGCTGTTGTTGGGTCCATTGCCTATGTTTCTCAAACTGCTTGGATACAAAGTGGAACAATTCGCGAGAACATACTTTATGGGAAGCAAATGGATGAAGATAGATATAAGAAGGCTATCAAAGTAACAGCTCTTGATAAAGATATAAGCACTTTCAGCCATGGTGATCTGACAGAGATTGGCCAGAGAGGAATCAACATGAGCGGAGGTCAGAAACAAAGAATTCAACTTGCAAGAGCCGTTTACAGTGATGCTGATATATATTTGCTTGATGACCCATTCAGTGCAGTAGACGCTCATACTGCAGCGGTTTTGTTTCATGTAAGCCTTCTAAACTCCCTTATCAATCAATAATGATTACAGTTCACGCCAAAAAAAATATCCAATTTTCTACAAGGTTATTGCAGATTGTTACTTATTTCTGCCATAAAATTCCAGGACTGTGTTATGGGTGCTTTGAAGCATAAAACAGTTATCCTAGTGACTCATCAAGTGGAGTTTCTTTCAGAAGCTGATACAATTTTGGTAAATCGTTTATTTTCCTGAGCTACTCCAACAAATTGGTAAAACGACAGTATTTTTTTGTACATTGGAAATAGTGAATATTTCCCTTTCGAGCTGATACAATTTTCGTAAATGCATATTAGAAGTTGATCAGTAGAAGGGATAATTTAATCATAGAAGAAAAAATCATAATGTCACGCAATCATAACTAGGTAATGAGAGACGGTGAAGTCACCCAATGTGGAAGCTATCAGGAGCTACTGACAGCAGGGACAGCATTTGAGCAACTGGTAACTGCTCACAGGAATGCAGTAAGCACAACTTTTGATTCCAAGAGTGAAGCTTTTAGTGGAGGAATGCCTCCGAAGGAAGAAATCGAGGAAGCCCTCAAAGTCAAAACAGAATCTTCTATCACTGGAGAAAAGAACAAGGAATTTTCTACTGAGAACTTAACAGCAGTTCAGCTGACAGAAGATGAAGAAAAAGAAATTGGGGATGTTGGGTGGAAGCCCTATTTGGATTACATCTTCGTCTCAAAGGGTCTATCTTCTTTGAGTCTAAGCATACTTGCACAAATCCTGTTTATTGGTTTTCAGACTGGTTCAACTTACTGGTTGGCCTTTGGTATTCGAATTCCTAATATCACTAATTTAGTCCTCATCTCCATTTATGCTGGAATTTCAAGTCTTAGCATATTCTTTGCGTTTCTGAGATCATTCTTTTCAGCTCAGCTAGGATTAAAAGCTTCAAAAGCTTTCTTCAATGGTCTCAATAATTCTATATTTAAGGCTCCTATGCATTTCTTTGACTCTACTCCTGTTGGACGGATTTTCACCCGTGTAAGATTGATTACCTTTTGCAAGCTTCCTGATTTTCACACCCTCGCAATTTTTTTATCAGATCCACTAACCTTGAAATCTAAAATCTTTC
Organism: Silene latifolia; assembly: GCF_048544455.1. Classification (NCBI taxonomy): domain Eukaryota; kingdom Viridiplantae; phylum Streptophyta; class Magnoliopsida; order Caryophyllales; family Caryophyllaceae; genus Silene; species Silene latifolia. Next base: position 122,186,719 of record NC_133528.1, on the reverse strand, counting down.
AGGTTGCATCAGATTTAAGCACATTAGACATTGACATTGCATTCTCCTTGGATTTCGTGATGACTGGCGCAATTGAGTTGATTGTCATAATTGTTATTATGGCATCGGTCACTTGGCCAGTCCTCATTGTGGGGTGTCTTGCTTTGGCTGCCTCTAGATATGTCCAGGTAGAATTTGACAAACAGTTTGGTGAAGACTAAAGTGGCGGTAATTGAAGTCCTGAATTTTCATTTTTGTTATTGTTTTTTTGCTTTTATAGGGTTATTACCTAGCTTCTGCAAGGGAAATCACTAGGATCAATGGAACAACTAAAGCTCCACTGACGAATCATGCTGCAGAAACCTTTCTAGGGGTCACGACCATAAGAGCGTTCAACATGACTGACAGATTTTTCAGGGATTTCTTAGAGCTAGTAGACACAGACGCAAAGATGTTCTTCTATTCCAAAGCGGCCTCAGAATGGCTAGTCCAGAGGATAGAAGCCTTACAACTTGTGACACTGTTTACAGCTACGCTTCTCCTAGTTATGCTTCCTAAGGGTTTTATTGCACCAGGTACAGCACAGAGATGAAAAACTAAAGCATGTTCACAAATTGAAGGAAAAACAACAATAACCTTGATTGTTGAGCTCTTGCAGGACTTGTGGGGCTCTCCCTTTCCTACGCTCTTGGTTTGTCAATGACTCATGTATTCCTGACATGGTGGTACTGCAACTTAGAAACCTACATCATCTCTGTAGAGAGGATCAAGCAATTTATGCACATTGAAGCTGAGCCACCTTCTATTGTCCTGCAAAATAGACCTCCATCTTCATGGCCCTACAAAGGAAGAATAGAACTTCAAGAGCTACAGGTATATACATTTGCTATTTTTTTATTTTTTTATAAAAGATAATTAGGACCCTTACCCAGAAATAGGTCTCTATGATATTAACACAGATAAAGTTGCCGGCATTGGATCTCCTTACTAGGCCATTTTGGGGACCCCTTGTGATATTAGGGTAATTGGGTAATTCGTCGCTATAAGGAGGGACCTACTAAGCCAGACCCATTGCGTCTCATCCAGCCACTATCAATTGGCCAAGCCCTAGAAAGAAGGGAATAAACGAGAGAAATTCCTTCTCCGAAGTCCCAAGTGCCCTATTAAAGAGACCTCCAGTCAACTCACATGTCCACCTCTTATCAAGTATCAGAAGCATAACATGATTTATGATAAAGACGGAAAATCATAAATTTGAACCTAATCATCATAATTTTACTTATTTGGATATTTTAGATAAGATACCGCCCAAATGCCCCCTTAGTTCTGAAGGAAGTCACTTGCATTTTCAAAGAAGGCTCTAGAGTAGGAATTGTGGGGAGAACAGGCAGTGGCAAAACTACTTTGATTAGCGCGTTGTTCCGATTAATAGAGCCCCAAAGTGGGAGAATTCTGATCGATGGACTCGACATCTCAACAATTGGTCTGAAGGATTTGAGATCAAAGCTGAGCATTATCCCTCAAGAACCAACTCTATTCAAAGGCAGTGTAAGGTCAAATTTAGACCCTCTTGGACTCTATTCTGACCAAGACATATGGAAGGTATTTTACTAAGTTAGCTTGTATGTTAAAAGTAAAATTACGCGACTCTTCTGAAATAGAAAATTGACAGAACTGCTAATATGTCAGGCACTGGAGAAATGTCAGCTTAAAGAAACAATCAGCAATCTACCCAATCAACTAGATTCATCAGGTAAGACCAAAACTACAAAGGCAAATATTAATATAAGACAGCTTGACTTTCAAGAAGTATCTGTATAGTCTAAAATACACACTTTTACCTGAAAATCTCACACAAAATATATCATAAAACTTAAGCTTAGTGGGCCTTTTTTTTAAGAAAAAGCAATTGAAGGGCACTGAAGAACTGAAGGGCGTATCGACTAACCAACTGCAATTTTTGGCAGTGAGCGATGAAGGACAGAACTGGAGTGCTGGGCAGAGACAACTTTTCTGCCTAGGAAGAGTTTTACTGAAAAGGAACAGAATTTTAGTTTTAGATGAAGCAACGGCATCAATAGACAGCAAAACTGATGCCATCCTTCAGAGAATAATTAGAGAAGAATTCGCACAATGTACCGTGATAACAGTAGCTCATAGAGTTCCAACCGTGATAGACAGTGACATGGTCATGGTCCTATCCTTCGGTAAGTGTAAACACTTCCTGCCACATATATTGTTAAGATCAATGATCATCTTGATTCTATATCAGTAGAATTTATTTACACAAGTTGGAACAATTTTTTTCAAAAATACTATTAATCTGAGATGAAATATGGGTGCAGGGAGGCTAGTGGAGTATGATGAGCCGTCAAAGCTGATGGAGACTAATTCCTGTTTCTCCAAACTCGTTACCGAGTATTGGTCGAGCTGCAAAGGAATCTCCTCTTGAAAATTCAAGCAGTTGTAGAAAATCACACTTCCCCTTCTGCACCTCGCATATTTGTAGATCCAGTTGATTGCGCTAGCAAATTATTACTTTATTTCTTAATCCTTCAGCATCAGTTTGTAAGGCTGGCTAATGTGCGACCTCCGAGGAAGGTATCTAATAAAACTAGTAACATCCTTCTTAGTACTGAGGACAGTCTTGTCAATATGCTCCATCTGATAATATAAGAGATCAGATAAAAATAAAATAAACCATTCTATGTAAACCTGTCCATTACAGACCCTTCATCAATTTTCAACCTTATTTACATATTTGTTTCAGATTTCTACAAATTTGCTTCAGTGTCCATCCAGAATCTTTTGGTATCTCAAAAGTCACCCAACAATTGGTCTCGTTTAAGTCCATTGTATGGGTCATTATTGTGAAATGAATGCATCTCCATAAGCAATGGTGGACCCAGGATTTCCAAGGGGAGCACAATTTTCCAATGTTGTCCGGGTGTTATACTGTCCTTCAAGAGACCACATTTTTCATCCATGGAAAATGACAAATTTAGGACTCCAAAAGTAATTAGTTCGTATATTACTAATAATATCGTACGAATCTGAAAAAATATTATGTGAGGAAAAAAATATTGGAACTTTTCAATAGTGTACTTTTTCTTATTTCAGATTTTTCATCCCCCATTGATACCTCGATTGAAATTACCTTTTTTTTTTTTTTAAAAAAAAAAAAAAAAAAAAAAAAACTATAGCGCAAATTGATGGCAGCTGAAAGTAGTTTAAACAAGTTAAGAATTTCTCATCTACTCCATAATTAAATTTAGGGGTTGTGGGAGTAGTAGTTAAGCCTAGTTAAAATTTTCATTTCAGATAAATACCTGATTAAATTGTCTACAATTTAAAAAAAACCATAAACAAATTGATGGCTATTGAAATATAGTTTAAATGAGTTTTTGATTACGTAAATAGCAAAATTTAAGGTTGTAGGAGTAGAAAAGATGTTATACATATATACAAAAGACCTAGGTTCAAACCTTTCAAACTACCTACGCTCATTGAGAAATTCAAGAGCCTTACCAGTTACCACTGGAGTCCTAGACCAAAGGCAATTACTTCGATAATGGTTACAATGTCCACAGGGAACTATGACAATCTTATTGGCAATTCGGAGAATTTCAATCCGTTCCATAATTGAGACTCATGCAATGGTCGTAAGTGATAATCTGTAGTTCGGCCAATTCTCACTTTTGAAGACAGTGTATCGATCCATCTTACCCATAAAGGTTCACTACTCTGGCTGGTATTCCAAACATACTTACCAATCACTGCTATTGGGGTTGGTCAGCATATTACTGTATGTGTCAAGCGAGTGCGGGAGACCTAGGTCCAGTTGCTTTTCCTTCCCATAAAAACTACCTGCAGATAGACTGAATTCTCTTGCAGGCACTATAAAGCAAAATGAACATAGAAGCCCATTAAGAATGCAGGAAGTTTCTTGAGTGACGAGTTTCACTCTGCCAGCATACGGCAGATTTCTAGCACCCTAATACTTCCTAGTCCATCTTGTTGATATTCCTTGAAGATATGGGAAGTCGTAAATAACAAAAGGGGAAGCAACCCAATCTACTCTATGAATTAATGTTCTATGCTTCACAGTCCATCTTATCATGTACGTTCGTCGTCCCAAAAAGGTTGAACAGATTCCTATTCTATGTTGCTGAAAAATAATTAATCACCTCCTAGACATAGTACATTAATTTATTAAAACACTAATGATCTTATAGAAATCTTTTATACAGCAGAGGACAATATCCATCAATCATAAATTTGTTTTCTTCTATGTCATCAAGTTCAATATCAAGGTCATTGTTTTAACCTGGATAGTGGTAGCACTAACTAACCTGTGAGCAAATTTCGATACGTGACGCAGCAGAAGAAACTATTCCAGAATCAAGACACTTCAAATAATGCTCCAAAACTGCAGTCAGATTAATATCACTTTGACATCAATCCAACAAGACCAACAATTAATCATTTCTTGGTAGCAAATACAGAAAAGAGGTTCCCTCCATCCCAAATTTATTGTCCCTATTTAACTTTAGCGGTCATTATTAACTTTGACCAACATTTTTGCAAAACCTACACTTAAGTGGACCATTTATAAAATGATATTCTATGAGAATAGTTGTTCTACTATATCAAACTTAAGAAATTTTACATTATATCTCAACGCATTGTGATAAATTAATGATCATAGTCGGGGCGATAAATTTGGGATGGAGGAAGTATTGAATGTTATATGCAAACTAGACCATCCTGAATAATAAAAGCACTAAACTTGAAAGTTTCAAATATGTTTATGGCTGAATTAATAGCCAACTGCCATTGATATATTCTATAGTACCCATGAAATTCATCATTGTAGACCCATTGACCCATTCAAATAATAATTTGGATCAAATGCAAATAAAATAATTATTAACACTGAATTTGGACCCACTAAGATAGTGTCAATTCAACGTAACCAGCTCAAATTGTAACACAAAATTTGGACTCGACAATAATTTAGGAATACAGACAAGTAACCTCTTAACCTCCAAGTACGACCCCTTATATTGCCTCACACACTCAAGCCCGGTTGAATTGTTACCCTTATCACAAACCCTTCATTTAATTTATGTGAATATCTCACAAAATACCGTGAGACCTGTCTTGTACTAAAGTACAATACCAACAACACTCACTTATTCCTCGCCTTTTCTCTTTTCCCTACCAAATTCCAAAGGAATGCATCAGGCATTTATAATACCTTGGAACAAGTTTGGAGCGACCAAACATGACTTAAAACCAATATGCATACGCACATTTTCATACATTCAATTTACTGCACGTAACATCCATTAAAACTTTGCCAGCCAAATTATTTACATAGTCAAGCAATGTTTGTTTATCAACAAGTCAGGAGGTACCCATTTTAGCAGTAGTAAAGCTACTGCACATTTCTTGGACTTGATACCAACAAATAGACACTTGCTTAAATAATGGATGTTATACGTAACAAATATATATGTTTTTTTCTTAAGTCATTAGGTTACTGTTTTTTTCCCCATGTCAACCGTCAAATACTCCAAGACGCCCTTGAGTTTTCCAAAAACTAAACCATGTGTTAAGACATTCCCGGCTTAAGCTTTAAGTATAATTGTAGTCAACTTGCTCAATAAACACTGAACCTCACTTGCATGGATCTCTTGCTCCAAAATCAAACACATAAACGACCAATGGCCGAATAAATGGGATAAAAATACGACACAAGTAAAATAAATGCTTATGTGAGAGGGATATATTAAGTTAAATCACATCGTCGATCGCCTCAAAATGCAACTAATCGGAAGAGTGACCAGGTACGGTTTCCACTTCCTCATAGGGCAACGTACGTTGATCTAGATGTGATTAATTTATAGTCATACTCGAGTTATCATTAGTGTCATAGTTAGTATGCTCATACGATAAATAAAAGTTAGTATGTTAGCATAATATAAGTAAAAGAAAAGCGAAAGAAATAAAAGTTAGTATGCTGTTTTGAAGTGTGATTTGAGGGATTTTTGTGCTCCCGGATGTTTTGGAACCTTGGGAGTGTGAAGTTTGCACTGGTGATCAGAGGGGTAGTCAAGGGTGGTCCTAGGTGATGTAAAAATGGTCGAGACAGTGACTGGTTCACGGTGCTCTGTTTTCGCGAAAACATGGGGTTCTTGTTCGTTTTTTGAGTGAGTTTCTGGTTTGTTTGCAGTGTGAGTGAGGTAAGTATGAGAGGTGTTTTTGAGGGGGGTGTATTTATAGGGAGAAATGGAGGTGTAAAAATAGGGTTTTCAAGGTGAAGAGCGACTCGGGGCTGCCCCTGTTTTGCAGTTGTCATGCGGGTTTGTTAGGGTTTGGGAAGAGGTTTCTTGGAGGCTAAGTGTGATGATCCGCACACTTTGAACACTTAGATTTATTCATGCTTATGTAAATTCATTTCCCTTGTATATTTGTAGTAAATACTTTCCTAGTTTAGCATAGTTAGTATAGCTTTTCTTTCCATAAATAGGTATATCGCTATTTTACACTTTCAATGTTTCCTACTACCAGGATGTAAATATCAAATTTCCCTCTTTAGGGAGTACTAGTGAATGAAAATCTGCTTCCTACCTTGTGCCTTCGTATTGCTTGTTGTTGCTTTGTTGTGAACGACTCTTTGCCTTCACTTTTCTAACAAGCCGTGTTTGTGGGATCGACACTAGGATCTCGACTCACACACCCGAGACCGATTACGAACGCCTAGTGCTTGACAAACACTAGTGCTTGACGCTCTCGTTGCAATCCTGTCGAGTGTTGCCGAGACCCGAGTATCGTGCTAGTGAGCGATCCTTCACTAGTACGAAGATCCTTGTCGCTTGCATCTTGCCTTGAGCCGGGCAAGGGTACGCGCCACGATCCGGCAAAAGTATCGGACCGTGACACTAAGGCACCGGGAAAATGGGTGTGGATAGTCAGGTATGGATATATGTTGGTAGTTGCGAGCTATGGGCTGGTTTCGAACAGGTTTGGTTGGTGTTGAATGCTGGTAAGGGAAAGAAAAAAGGAGAATGGTGGGCTGTTTTTGTGTGACTTGGAAGGCTCGAACCTGGGGTGTAAGCGGCGACGAGATTAGGGCCTAGAAAGTCGAACCCAAATGAGTGTGAGAGACGAGTGGAAGATGGGTTTGAAATTGGGTCAAAAATCGTATTTTAAATGTTTATTGAAATGATGGGGAGAATTGAGAAAATCGGTGAACATGTCTCAATATCTCATCCTGATCCTAAGCAACTACTCTCACCTTCCCCCCAATAAATATAGGATGTATATCGGTCAACAGAAGTCGTTATCGTAAACAAAGTCATTACGACTTTAGCGGGTCTTGATATTCAATAAAATACCCGTTTGATTTTAAAAAACTTCGAATCCCCTATGTCCTAAAAAAATAGGTGAACTCACAAATTTTCCCTCCAAAAAGCATCTTTTACAATAAGGAAGTTATTAATAATTTAAGTGTATTCACTAAATAAGGAAATTATCAATTAATAATGTATTTTATTATCTTTTCATTAAAAAATTAATCTTTTTATCAAATTATATAATTTTCACTACACTAAACTATAATTTTTTAATTAAAATATAAATAATATAAAACTATAAACTGCTAAGTCTTTTATTAAAGCTATTATTTGAGAATGACTTGCCCCATAAAACATATAAACAAAACTATAAATCGTTTTTATTACTTTCATGACAAAAAAAATTGAGAGATTATAAATTGTAATCATTAGCTTTGCGGTATAAAAAATATTTTTTAAAATACATTTCAGCACACTACTCAAATCTCTACTCAAATCTCTGGGATTAATTTTCAGTTATAATTTTTTTCACTCAAAATAAAATACAATAACGAGAAAATGAACAATTAATAAGATACCACTATTATTTTAAATATCTTATTAAAAATAAAAAATTATATATTTATTGCACGGGTTCTAAACTAGTATATAAGTATTTGGATTGGTCTAACACAACACTCGAACAAAATTACGAGGATCTAATATTTGATTTTTCTCTATGATAACAACATATCACCATTTTCAGGTTAGACTTTAGTTACACTACTGTGCTTGAGGGAGAAAATCCAAAGATATGAACTACACTAATCCAAACAAGTATTAATGCATTTAAGTTTGAACATTCCAGGTTATTTGTTTACCTATACTACTAGAATTATTCACTCAATAAAATACCCCTTAATATGGATGGATGGACGTACAAATCAATTACGTACTTTTTTAATGACCAACACAGAAACGTTATAATCTATTCATCGTGAAAGAAAATGGTGCATCATTAATTTATTTGAAAAAGAGACTTATTTAATGCAAACCATATGATAAATTAGTTACTCTCCCTTAATACGGTCTTAACTTGAGACGAAAAATGTCATAAATTTATAATAAAAAATGACCATTTAAAGATAAAGACTTCTAACTAAGTTATCACTTTCTAACAATAAATTGATGGTAACTTTATATCAGGAAATGTTGACATTTTATCCGTCTTAATTTTAGACAGATTGAGATTAGAATTTGCTACGATAAATAATTTAAGCATTTATGACCTAATTATTTGACTTCATCTCCAATAGATTTTCTTGTCTTTAGCTCCTGCATTTCCTTGATCCTCTAAATTTGTCATGGCTTCCTTAGCAAACTTAAATGGTGAGTTTATTCAACTTTTTAGTATAACTTTGTCACTATATATTTATATGGTTTAGAAAGAACTTCTGTAAAAACGCAAAATTTTCACTAAACTATATTGTTTACCATTGCAAATGCAGGAATATTGTTGTCGAGCATATGTGAAGGAAAACTTGAGTTAAGCTCTTCTTGCATCCAAAGAACTATCATAGATGGAGTAAACTTACTTTACCTACTGATCTTTCTCCTTTTCATCCTTTTAAGCTTCTTAAGAGAACAAGCACGATCAAGCAACAGAAGAAGTAACACGATTTTCAGGTTGACTTCAATCTGTTGCCTACTGTTGAGCCTAGCTTACTTGGTTTTTGGTTTGCTTACCCTGACATCAGAAAACAGAACCCATTCCTCATCAACTTGGCTTCTTTACATAATTGATTCAGTTATATGGTTAGGTTTGACAGTATCGTTGCTAGTTCAGAAATCAATATGGGTCGTAATTCTAACCTCAGTTTGGTGGGCAATGTTCTTTCTGCTTGTTTCAGCTCTGAACATTGCAATGATAATTAACAAACAGCAGGTGCAAATCTTAGACATCATAGCTTGGCTGGTCAATGGTTTGCTGTCTTTATGCGCCGTTAAAAACCTGCAGAACTGCATTACACAAAAACAAGTACATACAGCAGAGTCAGTACCCCTACTACAAGATGAAATAAATCAGAGAAAAACAAAAAAGCCAAGTTTTTTCAGCCAATTTGTATTTTCTTGGATCAATCCTTTACTTTGTGCAGGGTATTTGAAACCATTAAGTGCCAAAGATATCCCTAACTTGTTTCCGGAAGATGAAGCCTGTATTGCATTCCAGGAATTCAGCCAGGCATGGGAAGAGCTTAAGGTCAAGACAGATTTAACAAATAATGGAAACTTGGTTATGAAGGCTTTAACCAAGGTATACTGGAAAGAGACCATTTGTGTCGGGGTAGGAGCACTGATAAGGACGATGTCAGTTGTAGTTTCACCTCTACTATTATACGCATTTGTCAACTATTCGAAACAAGAGGACGAGAACCTAAGTAAAGGACTGTTCTTGGTCGGATGTACGGTTTTCGTGAAATTAGTGGAGTCAATATCCCAAAGGCAATGGATTTTTTATAGTAGAAGAACAGGAATGAGGATGAGATCAGCTCTAATGGTGGCAATTTACCAAAAACAACTAAAACTTTCTAGCCTTGGAAGAAGAGAACATTCTAACGGTGAGATTGTAAATTACATTTCGGTGGACGCATATCGGATGGGTGAATTTCCATGGTGGTTTCACACTGGTTGGTGTTCTGTCATTCAGGTCTTTCTCTCCATTGGAGTCCTTCTAAAGATAGCCGGGTCAGGGTCCCTAGCCGGCCTGGTCCCACTATTGATATGCGGGATTCTCAATGTGCCCTTTGCTCGTCTCCTTCAAAATTGTCAGTCTAGGATTACAGTAGCTCAAGATGAGAGGCTTAGAGCAACATCAGAGATATTGACTAACATGAAAGTAATAAAGTTACAGTCATGGGAAGGTAAGTTCCAAGAAATGGTGGAAGAACTGAGACAAAAGGAATACAGATGGTTGAAGAAGTTACAGTATATTAGGGCTGGTGGAACTGCGTTGTACTGGATGTCCCCCACTATAATATCTTCTGTCATCTTTTTAGGTTGTTTTGTTTTTGACAATGCCCCCTTGACTGCTGATACCATTTTTACCATCCTTGCTACACTAAGACTGATGTCAGAGCCTGTAAGAATGATCCCTGAAGTTCTCTCTACTACAATCCAGGTCTTGGTTTCTCTTAAAAGGATCAATACCTTTTTGCTTGAGGACGAGTTGATAAACGATCAGATAGAGGTATTGAAAATAGAAAATTCAGAAGCACAAGTGGTTATAGAAGCAGGTTGTTTCAGCTGGGAACCAGAATCAGAAAATCTAACACTACGAAACCTATATCTGGATGTGCGGAAGGGGCAAAAAGTTGCAGTTTGTGGACCAGTTGGAGCAGGAAAATCGTCGCTGCTGCATTGTATTTTAAAAGAGATACCAAAAATCTCAGGACATGTCAGTAAAACATTCAGTGATTCTGATAAGCTATATGTGAAACTTCTATTCTTACATGCGACCGACTCATTTTATGAGACACCTCAAACACTATTATTATCCTTATAAGGGCTTGCTTGAATAGGGTAAGGGGATATACAAATTTAATAACGATCAAAATAAAGGAAATTGGGAAGTAGTGGAAGGAGGAAGGAAAGGAAGAAGACGATAATGTACATTATCCTCAAATGGGGGTAATACTTCCCCGGCCACCCCTTTTTCCTCCTTCCATCACCATCTATCAGCCTTGAAACAATTATATTCCATTCCAAGTTACCTCAAACTGAATGTTACGTTCAGTTTTAGATAAGAATTACAGGTTTAAAATGGTAAAACGACTTATATACACATTTATGTTTTGAGTTTAGGTTGCTGTTGTTGGGTCCATTGCCTATGTTTCTCAAACTGCTTGGATACAAAGTGGAACAATTCGCAAGAACATACTATATGGGAAGCTAATGGATGAAGCTAGATATAACAACGCTATCAAAGTAACAGCACTTGATAAAGATATAAGCACTTTCCGCCATGGTGATCTGACAGAGATTGGCCAGAGAGGAATCAACATGAGCGGAGGTCAGAAACAAAGAATTCAACTTGCAAGATCCGTTTATAGTGATGCAGAGATATATTTGCTTGATGACCCATTCAGTGCAGTAGATGCACATACTGCAGCGGTTTTATTTCATGTAAGCCTTCTAAACTCCCTTATTAATAATGATCATAGTTCACGCTAAAAATATCAAATTTCTACAAGGTTATTGCAGATTGTTACTTATTTCTGTCATCAAATTCCAGGACTGTGTAATGGGTGCTTTGAAGCATAAAACAGTAATCCTAGTGACTCATCAAGTGGAGTTTCTTTCAGAAGCTGATACAATTTTGGTAAATCATTTATTTTCCTGAGCTCTTACTCCAACATATTGGTGAACGACGGTGAAGTCAGTGAAGTTCTCCCTATTGAGCTGATACAATTTTGGTAAATACACATTAGGAGTTAATCAGTAGAAGGGATGATTTAATAATAATGTCAATCATTCATTACTAGGTGATGAAAGACGGTGAAGTCACCCAATGCGGAAGCTATCAAGCGATACTGACAGCAGGGACAGCATTTGAGCAACTAGTGACCGCTCACAGGAATGCAGTAAGCACAACTTTTAATTCCAAGAGTGAAGCTTTTAGTGAAGGAATGCCTACGAAGGAAGAAATCGAGGAAGCCCTCAAACTCAAAACAGAATCTTCTATCACTGGAGATAAGAACAAGGAATTTTCTAATGAAAACTTAACAGCAGTTCAGCTGACAGAAGATGAAGAAAAAGAAATTGGGGCTGTTGGGTGGAAGCCATATTTGGATTATATCTTCATCTCGAATGGCCTATCTTCTTTGAGTCTAAGCATACTTGCACAAATCCTGTTTGTTGGTTTTCAGACTGGTTCAACTTACTGGTTGGCCTTTGGTATTAGAATTCCTAATATGAGTAATTTAGTCCTCGTCTCCATTTATGCTGGAATTTCAAGTCTTGGCATATTCTTTGCGTTTCTGAGGTCTTTCTTTTCAGCTCAGCTAGGATTAAAAGCTTCAAAAGCTTTCTTCAATGGTCTCAATAATTCTATATTTAAGGCTCCTATGCATTTCTTTGACTCTACTCCTGTTGGACGGATTTTTACCCGTGTAAGAATAACTTTTGCAAGATTCCTGATTTTCACACCCTCATGATTTTTTAACAGATCTATTAACCTTCAAATCTAAAATATTTCAGGTTGCATCAGATTTAAGCACATTAGACATTGACATTGCATTCTCCTTAAGTTTCGTGATGGCTAGCGCAATTGAGTTGATTGTCATAATTGTTATTATGGCATCGGTCACTTGGCCAGTCCTCATTGTGGGGTGTCTTGCTTTGGTTGCCTCTAGATATCTCCAGGTAGAATTTGACAAACAGTTTGGAGAAGACTAAAGTGGCGGCAATTGAAGTCCTGAATTTTCATTATTTATTCATATTTTGCTTCTACAGGGTTATTACCTAGCTTCTGCAAGGGAAATCACTAGGATCAATGGAACAACTAAAGCTCCACTGATGAATCATGCTGCAGAAACCTATATAGGAGTCACGACCATAAGAGCATTCAACATGACTGACAGATTTTTTAGGGATTTCTTAGAGCTAGTAGACACAGACGCAAAGATGTTCTTCTATTCCAAAGCGGCCTCAGAATGGCTAGTCCAGAGGATAGAAGCCTTACAACTTGTGACACTGTTTACAGCTACGCTTCTCCTAATTATGCTTCCTAAGGGTTTTATTGAACCAGGTACAGCACAGAGAAGAAAAATTAAAACATGTCCACAAATTTAAGGAAAAATAAGATTAACCTTGAATTGTTGAGCTCTTGCAGGACTTGTGGGGCTCTCCCTTTCCTACGCTCTTGGTTTGTCAATGACTCACGTAATCCTGACATGGTGGTACTGCAACTTAGAAACTTACATCATCTCTGTTGAGAGGATCAAGCAATTTATGCACATTGAAGCTGAGCCACCTGCTATTGTCCTGCAAAATAGACCTCCACCTTCATGGCCCTACAAAGGAAAAATAGAACTTCAAGAGCTACAGGTATATAGATTTACTTTTTTTTTATACGATATTAACACAGAGGTAAGGAACTTCAAGGAAGAATAGGTCTGTACGATATTAACACAGAGATAAGGTTGCTGGCAGGGATGGCAATGGGTAGGGTCTGGGTAGGGTCCGCCTAGACCCGGACCCGACCCGAGATTTTCCCTTTGGACCCGCACCCGACCCAGACCCGCAAGGGTCTAAAATTTGAGGACCCATACCCGGACCCTATGGGTAAGGGTAGGGTCTGGGTCTACCCATGGGTCCGAGTTTCAGCCACTTTAGTAACAAGATTAACAGCTATGGGGTCTATAATATTAAAAAAAAAATTTATACTAATTTAACATTATGAGTTTATTAATCTGCCGTTAATAGTGGTTGTCGGTCGCCGGCTATTAGAGAGGTGGTTGTCAGTCGCGTATCAGTGTTGTGGTGGTGGTTTTCTTGTGTCAGTGGTGGAGTGGTGGTATTGTCAGAAGAGTTTGGTTGGGTTTTATCACTTTATGGGATGAGGGAAGAGAAAGAGACTTTAGTTGGGTTTCTACGGTCTACCAGTATGAATTCAGAAAAGTTATAATTTTGATTTTTTTTTCTTTAATAAAGGGTCTAAGGGTCGGGTATGGGTCTCATAACTTAGACCCAGACCCGGACCCGAAATATTTTCTTAAGACCCATACCCGACCCATACCCATTGGATCTGAAAAAATGAGACCCATACCCGACCCATTAGGGTCCGACCCTCAGGGTCTGGGTCGGGTCCCCGACCCACTGCCATCCCTAGTTGCTGGCATTGAATCCCCTTACTAGACCATTTTGGGGAGTCCTTGTAATACTGGGTAATTGGGTGAGTTGTAGCTATAAGGAGGGCCCTGCTAAGCCATACCCATTGTGGCTCATCCAGCCACTATCAATTAGCCAAGCCCTAGAAAGAAGGGAATAAACGAGAAAAACTCCTTCTCCGAAGTCCCAAGTGCCCTATTAAAGAGACCTCCAGTCAACTCACATGTCCACCTCTTATCGAGTATCAGAAGCATAACATGATTTATGATAAAGACGGCAAATCATAGATTTGAACCTTATCAACATAATTTTTCTTATTTGGATATTTTAGATAAGATACCGCCCAAATGCCCCTTTAGTTCTGAAGGGAGTCACTTGCATTTTCAAAGAAGGCTCTAGAGTAGGAATTGTGGGGAGAACAGGTAGTGGCAAAACTACTTTGATTAGCGCGTTGTTCCGATTAGTAGATCCCCAAAGTGGGAGAATTCTGATTGATGGACTCGACATCTCAACAATTGGTCTGAAGGATTTGAGATCAAAGCTGAGTATTATCCCTCAAGAACCAACTCTATTCAAAGGCAGTGTAAGGTCAAATTTAGACCTTCTTGGACTCTATTCTGACCAAGACATATGGAAGGTATTTTACTAAGTTAGCTTGTATGTTAAAAGTAAAATTACGCGGCTCTTCTGAAATAGAAAATTGACAGAACTGCTAATATGTCAGGCACTAGAGAAATGTCAGCTTAAAGTAACAATCAGCAATCTACCCAACCAACTAGATTCATCAGGTAAGATCAAAACTACAAAGGCAAATATTAATATAAGACAGCTTGACCATAAGTGATTATCGCCTATCGGTCCTCTTGGCTTTCAACAAGTATCTGTATAGTCTAAAATACACACTTTTACCTGAAAATCTCACACAAAAGATATCGTAAAACTTAAGGTCTGAACATGACCTTATGGTGTGAGTTTCGTAACAGGAAAATAATGATATAAGACAGTGGGCCTTTTTTTTTTAAGAAAAAGCAATTGAAGGGCACTGAAGAACTGAAGGGTGTATTGACTTACCAACTGCAATTTTTGGCAGTGAGCGATGAAGGACAGAACTGGAGTGCTGGGCAGAGACAACTTTTCTGCTTAGGAAGAGTTTTACTGAAAAGGAACAGAATTTTAGTTCTAGATGAAGCAACGGCGTCAATAGACAGCAAAACTGATGGCATCCTTCAGAGAATAATTAGAGAAGAATTCGCACAATGTACTGTGATAACAGTAGCTCATAGAGTTCCAACCGTGATAGACAGTGACATGGTCATGGTCCTATCCTTCGGTAAGTGTAAACACTTCCTGCCACATATATTGTTAAGATCAATGATCATCTCGATTCTATATCAGTAGAATTTATTGACACAAGTTGAACAACTTTTCTCAAAAATATTATTAATCTGAGATGAAATATGGGTGCAGGGAGGCTAGTGGAGTATGATGAGCCGTCAAAGCTGATGGAGACTAATTCCTGTTTCTCTAAACTCGTTACCGAGTATTGGTCGAGCTGCAAAGGAATCTCCTCTTGAAAATTCAAGCAGTTGTAGAAAATCACACTTCCCCTTCTACGCGTCACATATTTGTAGCTTTAGTTGATTGCACTAGCAAATTATTACTTTTTTTCTTAATCCTTCAGCATCATTTTGTAAGGCTATCAAACCATTTCCTGACATGCCTAGTGCGCGACCTCCGGAGAAGGTATCTAATTCAACTAATAACATCCTTCTTAGTACTGAGGACAGTGCTGTCAATATGGTCCATCTGCTGGTTCCATACAGCTTCAAAACGTATTCCCGATATAAGATAATATAAGATTAACCATTCTATGCAAACCTGTCCAATACACACCCTTCCTCAATTTTCATCCTTATTTACATATTTGTTCCAGATTTCTACAAATTTGCTTCAATGTCCATCCAGAATCTTTTGGTATCTCATAAGTCACCAAACAATTGGTCTCGCTTAAGACCATGTATGGATCATTATTGTGAAATGAATGCATCTCCATAGGGAAACTACACGACAATCTTATTGGTAATTCGGATGATTTCAATCCGTTCCATAATTGAGACTCATACAATAATTCCTGCTTAAAAAACTCTTAATGTGTTTCCCACCTTTGGTATTGGGGTTGGGTCTGCATATTACTGTATGTCTCAAGCGAGTGCGGGGGACCTAGTTCCAGTTGTTTTCTCTTCCTATACGACTACCTGTAGCTAGACTGAAGTTTCTTGCAGGCGCTATAAAGCAGAATGAACATAGAAGCCCATTAAGAATGTAGGAAGTTTCTTGAGTGTTTCACTCTGCCAGCATAGGGCAGATTTCTAGCACCCTAATACTTCATAGTCCATCTTGTTGATATTCCTTGATAATATGGGATGTCGTATATAACAAAAGGGGAAGCAAATCAATCTGCTCTATGAATTAATGTTCTATGCTTCACAGTCCATCGTATCATGTATGTTTGTCGTCCCAAAAAGGTTGAACAGATTCCTATTTTATGTTGCCAAAAATAATTAGTCACTTCCTAGACATAGAAATCTTAAAACACTATGGTCTTGTAGAAATCTTTTATAAAGCAGAGGACAATATCCATCAATCATAAATTTGTTTTCTCCTATGTCATCAAGTTCAGTATCAAGGTCATTGTTTTAACCTGTGGATGGTGGTAGCACTAACTAACCAGTGAGCAAACTACGATACGTGGCGCAGCAGAAGAAACGATTCCAGTATCCAGATACTTCAAATAATGCTCCAAAACTGCAGTCAAAATAATATCACACTTTGGCATCAATCCAACAAGACCAACAATTATCATTTCTTGGTTGCAAATACAGAAAAGAGATTCTCCCTCCATCCCAAATTTATCGTCCCTATTTAACTTTAGCGGTCATTGTTAACTTTGACTAACATTTTTTTCAAAACCTACACTTAAGTGAACCATTTATGGGATGGAGGGAGAATCTCTTTTCTGTATTTGCAACTTAATACATTTTACATTAACTTTTTTTTCAAAACCTACACTTAAGTGAACCTACACTTAACTTTGACTAACTTTGACTAACATTTTTTTCAAAACCTACACTTAAATGATATTCTATGAGAATAGTTGTTCTATTTGTCTCAAACTTAATACATTTTACATTATATCTCAACACACTGATAAATTAATGATCATATTCTATAATCTCGTGTTCATCATTGTAGGCCCATTGACCCATTCAAATAATATTTTGGATCAAATGCAAATAAAATAGAGCATACTATATATCTATATACTAATATTCACATTAAAAAACACCCACTACGGCTATTATCTAGCTTCTGCAAGGGAAATCGCTAGGATCAATGGAACAACTAAAGTGCCACTGATAAATCATGCTGCAGAAACGTCTCTAGGTGTCACAACCATTAGAGCTTTCAACATGACTGACAGGTTTTTCAGAGATTTCTTAGACCTAGTAGACACAGACGCAAAGTTGTTCGTCTATTCCAAAGCGGCTTCAGAATGGTTAGTCCAGAGGATAGAAGCACTACAAATTGTCACTCTGTTTACAGCTACCCTTCTTCTGGTTATGCTTCCTAAGGGTTTTGTTGCTCCAGGTACAGTTCAGAAAAGTAAAATTAAAGTCAACAACCTTACCTTACTTCAGAAAAGAACAGCTAAAGTCCAATGTATGCAGCCTTACCCCTTAATATATACAGAAAGCTTATGCCTCATGATGAAGATTGTGTCGATAAATAAATTGAAACTCAGCTACTTCCTGATACTAGAAGCATAATGAGTTCAATGAGACATTTCTCTTTATTCTATCATACTCCAAAGCCGCAAAAATAGTGATACTTTGGCCTCCTTTGAAAAAGAAACAAGAGAAAGACCTATAGTATGTCTACAAATTTAACAAAACTTGAGTATCTCAACGAACGTAAGAAAATATATCATTACCATGAATTGTTGAAATCTTGTAGGACTTGTGGGCCTCTCCCTTTCCTATGCTCTGGCACTGTCAACGACTCATGTATTCATGACATGGTGGTACTGCAACTTGGAAACTTACATCATCTCTGTTGAAAGGATCAAGCAGTTTATGCACATTGAAGCTGAGCCGCCAGCTATCGTCGAGCAAAATAGACCTCCATCTGCATGGCCCTACAAAGGAAGAATAGAACTTCAAGAACTAAAGGTATACGCAATTCTCCTCTTATTCACTTGAGCAACCTATTTCGGTTATAACCTTTAAAAAGCTAATATCATAAGATACTTTTGATAAAAAGGCAAATCATAAATCTGAACATAACAATCCTTAGTTTTCTTATGTGTATATTAGGTAAGATATCGCCCAAATGCTCCCTTAGTTCTGAAGGGAATCACTTGCAGTTTCAAGGAAGGCTCTAGAGTAGGAGTTGTGGGAAGAACAGGCAGTGGCAAAACTACTTTGATCAGCGCCTTATTTCGGTTAGTAGAGCCCCAAAGCGGGAAAATTCTGATTGATGGAATTGACATCTGCTCTATTGGTCTGAAGGATTGGAGAACAAAGCTCAGCATTATTCCTCAAGATCCAACTCTGTTCAAAGGCAGTGTTAGGTCAAATTTAGACCCTCATGGACTTTATTCTGACCAAGACATATGGAAGGTAATTACGGAATTAGTTGTAAGTTAAAGGTATTTAAGGTAAAATCACCTGGCTCATCTGAGATTGGAAAATGACTGAACAACAAATATGTCAGGCACTGGAGAAATGTCAGCTTATAGAAACAATCAGTAATCTACCAAGCCAGCTGGATTCATCAGGTAATATTAACACTTAACATAATGGTTTTTTCATCAGTAAAATCACCTCCTAAGACAGCTTTTCACCAATTCAATGATGATGAACGAGAAGGAAGTACTGATTAGCCAACTGTAATTTGTTGACAGTGAGTGATGAAGG
This sequence comes from Silene latifolia, assembly GCF_048544455.1. NCBI lineage: Eukaryota > Viridiplantae > Streptophyta > Magnoliopsida > Caryophyllales > Caryophyllaceae > Silene > Silene latifolia. Next base: position 122,167,536 of record NC_133528.1, on the reverse strand, counting down.
GCAAAACTGGAGTGCTGGCCAGAGACAGCTTTTCTGCCTAGGAAGAGTTCTACTGAACAACAACAACAACATTACCCCAGTGCCTCAATGGCTCCCGCAAATTGCGGGGTAAGGGGGGGTCGGATGTACGCAGCCTTACCCTTGTGTTAGCAACACAAAGAGGCTGTCCCCGAATGACCCAAGATGAAAATTGCGTCGAGAACTGCATCGAAGGACCACTACTTCACAAGAGAAAGAAGCGCAGCCACTTTAGTGAGCCATTTTGCTTTATTCCATCATAATCCAGAACCAAAGAGTAATGAATCTTTGGCTCCATTGGAAATATGGAAAGGAAGAGTTCTACTGAAAAGGAACAAAATTTTGGTCCTAGATGAAGCAACAGCATCAATAAACACCGAAACTGATGTGACCCTCCAGAGGATAATCAGGGTAGAATTTGCAGAATGTACTGTGATAACAGTAGCTCATAGAGTTCCAACCGTGATAGACAGTGACATGGTCATGGTATTGTACCGATGAATGATGAGCACGTCAGTATACTACATGCACCTAACTAATACCATATTTCTTTACAATTTACGAATCTGAGAAGAAATACGTGTGCAGGGAGGCTAGTGGAGTATGATGAGCCATCAAAGCTCATGGAGACTAATTCCTCTTTTCTTTAGCAACCGGCTCGTCTGAACTCGATCAATCTACGAAGGTACGGAACCCCTGCTGTCAAGGTCTCCATGCGTAGGGTAGAGCATTTTCTGAAAGATCCGACGATGCTCCTTGTCGGTCCCACCTTTAGGCCTTCCTTACGTGCAGCCGTCGCTCATGCTACCAAAGGAGGAAATAAAATCGAACAGCCTGGCCACTAAGCCAGTTGTTAGAAGAAGAAGAGGACATCTTCAAAAGTCATAACCTTCAGGGAAGCAGGTAATTGAACTACATTATATAAGATATTAGTTGCCGAGTATTGGTCTAGCTGCAGAGGAATCTCCTCTTGAAACTTCAAGCAGCTGTAGAGAATCAAACCATTTCCAAACATTGGAATCTCCTCTTTTAAAATTAATTGCTCAACTTGTTTAAATAATTTGGTATATAAGAAAATTCTTACTACAAATCGGCAGTCTACTTCAATATGGTGGCAATTTCATAGTACAGAGGATTGCTGCAATTGAAATAGCAGCTCAATCGTCACACTTGAGTTCAGCATCATTCCTTGAGAAAAATAGATAAACCAGCATTGTTTGTTTACCAAAATAGCCATACTGCCTCCCCCCATCCTTCGTCAAAATCAGTCATCCCTCTTGCGAGCCACATTATACTGCCACGTCAACGCCAGCACCACACTCAGCCACCACAAAGCTCATTCCCTAGCTTTCTCCAACCTCATTAATGGACTAACCGCATATGTTATAAGGGTTGGTAAGGTTACCACGACTGTACTTTGAGGCTTTTGCGGCAATATTGGTCCCCCATTTATTGCACATCAGCAGACAAACGCTACGAAAATTTCGAGATAGAAACCGAAATCAAGATTATATCAAATCATCATTCTTTCCTTCAAAGTAAAGTAACATAGCTCACTAAATTGTTCGCGCTTTTTATATTGTGAAGTATGTGCTCATCACAATTCTGTTAAGTGACAAGGGACGAGGTTGTGTACATCTTATCCTTTACAATAAAATAAAAACTTAACTACCTAGATTTGGCAACCAGTCACAGTGCCTTAAACTCGGTTGTTGCACCATCAAATGCTGTTGATACTGCCTCAAAATCCATCCGCAGAACCCCGTCAGAATATTGAAAACCCGGCCAAGGTGCAGTGCGAGGCCTTAGGATAATATTGTTATATAGAGGGACGTAAAAATTATGTTTCCTTGTACTTAAAATGACGTCATAACAAAAAAAAGTGATCAATCGTTTTGGGAAAGTAAGTCTTGCTAACCTGTGAGAAAACTTGAGTTCAGCGGAGAGAGTAGAGTGTGATGAGCAGTCAAAGCTGATGGAGATCAGATCCTGTTCCTAAAAACTTGTTGCAGCGTACTGGTCGAACAGCAGAAGAAACTCCTTCAGATATTTCAAATGCCCCAACACTGCATTCACATTATCACAACCTAGCATCAGTAGCAACCAGACCAGCAACTATTCCAACTAATCATTTCCTTGAACAATTTTGAAAAAGAATTGGTATAAAGTTTCAAGAATCAAATAATTTTGTTTAAGCATATGTCCACAACAATCCATAACCTAAAGCCATGGTTGATGGGGATACTGACACGCTGGATGAGAACGAAGATGTCAGGAATATACAAACACTTAGATGTTCTGAACTATCCCCTATTTCCAGGTATTCCAGGTGGTACTACTTGTTCCCTGTGGATGAATGACTTAATGATACATGAAGAGACTAGTGTTGCATGGTTTGGTGTTCGATTCAGTTCATGGAACACATTTAGGTTTCATAAAATGCCTTTTGGTTCAAAAATAAAGGACCTTGTCATCCTTATCCGACAACAAACTATGCTCAAGTACTGACAACCCTATACTTGGTCCCGACATAAGTGGACTCTATGAACACAACTGCATTGCTACACAGTCAACATTGTACAATTTCACAACTAAACGAGATGAAGAACAGCTGGGAATGATCAAAAACTGAACCTTTGGGGACAAAAAAATCAAAACTAAAACCCTCACAAATTTGTAGTCACAATTGCAATGTGCAAAATACGAATTAAAGATGCAGAAGTGACATCTGCACACGTTAAATTTGAGAATTGTCGAGTATATCACAGTAACACAACTTTATCATATATGTTTTCATAAGCTTATTTTAAAATATATATATTGCACCAATTTATAGGAGGTCGGAACAATTGTATAAGTTAAAATAGTCACTAATTGACCTAGATGTGATTGAACAGATAAGGAAAGATGTAATTAGTATAGAATTACGTTGTACGGTAAGTGTAAAATATAATACACCATTTACAAAAATTAAGCCATTCAATGGATAATATAACGAACAGGCAGAGAGTTGAATGACCATAACAAAACCAAGAAAAACTGGCCAATAAATTATCTATAGAAGTCTTTCTATATTCAAACTCAAACTTCTGAAAACATTTAAGCATTGATATTCACATAGTCCTCCAAACTGGCCGATGTCAACTAAGCTAGTTGAAAAAATCATTGAGATGTGATAGTGTGGTTATCATGACCTAGGTTTCATAGCTATTAGCATCAAAACAACCCTTGCGGTTCCGTTTACCAAAAAAGGTCATCTTTGAGGTTAATTTCTAGAGTTTTAAGAAGTGCACCATAAAGAGACAAAAAACCAGAAATAAAAAGAGAATCCACATTGAAAAATGTTGATTTCCTCCAATAGAAAATAGCAAGAGTAGAAAAAAAACCATTTTGAATTTACAAAAACCACTTAAAAATTAAGGCGATAACACGATGAATGATACAAATGGGGCAATAGAAAATAGAAACTACAAACCAAAAAGTAGGACCACATTGGTCAAACCAGCTCAATCTTAACAAAGTCCAGTCTAATTAATACTAGTATTTTACAAGAAAAATATCAGCATATATAAAATCCAACAAATTGTAAATTTTTGTTGTTTTAAATCAACAAGTTGCTAATATTTGTCCTCCAAAAACCCTATCGTGCTCAAAAGCATGGCATACTAAATCCGAAAGACATGGACCCTTTTATGAGATCTATGTGGCATAGAGGTAGTCAACCTCTTTCAAGGTAAAGAACTTTCTTAATTGGGTAATCTTTGTTTCTTTATACACCAACTTGCATGACAGTGGAGCCGTCTTATATTAGTATAATCCTCAAGTTGGATTATGCTACGCACAATCTTGCGGCTAATTCAAGCTGACAATTTAACTAATCCTTAAATATTAGTGAACATGTCACACAAACTCTTTGAGTAACGCAAGAGCTGTTCGTATTGGTCATTATCATACTAGTTCACATTACAACAATAACTACTTAAGTCTCGAAGGCTCTCGCTTATGACTATGTAATAGGGGCCTGAAGATCTTGACAAAAAAAAATTAGGGGTCATGGCATGAACATATAACATGTCTACATATAAAACAATCGATGTGAAACAAAAAATGTATGGAGAGTAAGCCCTCGACCGACCCTCCTATGATCCAAGCCTTATGGTGTCGGACGTACACTATCCGGAGAAAATGACATACATGATAGGCTTAGGACTTTTTTTAATAAGCTAGAAATCAAAAGAGAATTTTGAAAGACCATGAACCATGTTACACAATAGCACATGTACAATGTAGTTAGTAGGAAATACATTAGTAGGAAACCGGCTGCACAAGGAAAACAGCGGCACAGAGGGAACCAGAGATATTTTTGAATTATATCCTCATTTACAGGAAATATAAAGTGTCTACTGTCTACATGTACAAAGGTACGGTTATAAGAACATACTTTAATAATTTGTTCACCTTTGATTAAAATACTCCTTAGAAAAAATAAAATAGGTAAACAAAGGAATGGGACAGAGGAAGTACATACTATATAGTATGAAATATGAGCCCAGACGCCGCATCGTTTTACAAGGTTGTAACGGTTACCATGACCACATTTCTATGCGGTATCGGCCACATTACAGCGCAATGACCAAAATTGGCAACAATGATGAATCCCAGGATAAGAGTATTTTATACAATGATCACACACACAAAAAAGAATTTATTAAGAACTCAGATTTATTTGCGCAATAGAACTCGAATATCGTCAATTGTACTAAAGTTAAAAGAAATGAAGAGAAACATAATCATTTAGCCTAGTTAAATATATATCTAGTATCTACTTCCCTTCTGCACAAAAGAATGAGTGGATATGTGACACTAGGGAGATCAAATTTACACTCCATTAGATAATGCCCTTGAAGAGCATTAAGAAATACTAAGGGAAAAAATAATTTTCAATTTCTTAGAATAAAAAATGTGAAAAGAGGAACCTGCGTCCACTGAAAAATGAAATGGAGGGGGTAATTACACATTTTGTAGCCAAATATAAATATGTCATTACCAACCAAATACGCAAATGACTTACTAAAATAGACGCTGAACAATGAAAAACTCAACAAGATGAAATATCAAGGCTAGAAGATTGTGGATGAGACTTGTGGCAAAACACTACCTCCATCATAAATTTATTTTCCCCATTTGACTTAGGTGGTCAACCGATGTCGATTTCGACAATTAAATCTCCAAATATATGTAGAGTTACAATGTCTAATTGTCATGTTTGATTATTAAACCAGCTATTTTTCCTGTTAACCATTTGTGAGAAAATATCGGTTAAAGTCAGCATTGTTTGACTACCAAAGCCGAACAGGGACAATATACAGTGATGGAGGGATTACAGACAAGTGTTCAGCGAAGCCAGGTTCTACTCCAGGAACCTAAAGAAGGCCACAAACACACAACAGATTAGTAGTCAACTGCAGACAAATGACAGCATTGACCCAGCTAAATTATTTAAAATACAGAGAATGGAAAGCGTTAATCAGAAGACAAAAAAGGTTTTTATTTATTAGTTTATTTTAAGCGCAAATATAAGGTTGCATAACCCACCAACATACCTCATCATAGGCGAGAACATTTGACACACTTGGTCTTGTCAAATTTTTCACCAGCGAATGATATATGATCGCAAATCGGGGTGATGTAAATTCAAGTAGCCCGTTGGTATGATGTATTCCGATAAACTGCATGCACATATAACAGTAAACCCTCAACAGAAGCCTAGTAGCTCTCCATGGTTAAGCATCAACTTTTAATCTAATTAATTCCCAGAGAACAATGAGCTGTCCAATAACACCAAAATAGCATCTCTTTTAGCACATAAATAAATCAAATACTCAGACAAATAATTCAAACATTCAACCTTTCCCCTCAGCACTCCCTGAGAAAAGCCAATAAATAAGCCCATTGTCACATGAAATGGTCCAACTTCTCCTCTCTCTCTACACCATTATCAATATTCCTACCTCCATCTATCTCTCTCTCTCTCTCTCTCTCTTCTTACTTCTCTAAGCAAGATCTAACATAAGTGCAAATTAGCGCCTCTGATTTATGGACCGGAACCCATTGTTGCCCCAGAGTCTTACATCAGAAGAGTATGCTAAGCTGGAGAATGTAATCAACACATGCCACACGGCGGAGTCATCCTCGAACAAATGTTCATCCCTAATAATACAGCGCATAAACGCCCCGGCAAACGTTGTTTGGCGGTACGTAAGAGCTTTCGATAACCCTCAAACTTATAAGCATTTCATCAATAGTTGCACAATGAAAGGTGAATTAGCGGTAGGAAGTGTAAGAGATGTTACAGTGATCTCCGGGCTGCCAGCAGAAACAAGTACCGAACGACTAGAGATGCTCGATGATCAGAAACGAGTAATAAGCTTCAGGATACTAGCAGGTGAGCACAGGCTGAAGAACTACTGCTCGGTCACATCGGTAAATGAGATCAGTCAGATGGGGAAGGTCTACACTATTGTTTTAGAATCTTACACCGTCGACATACCACAAGGTAACACGGCAGAGGATACAAAGATGTTTGCTGATACTGTAGTGAAATTAAACCTTCAAAAACTTTCAGAATTATCAGAGATGACGGCCTCATGAAATATACAGATCAATTAAAAGTGCCTAAGGCTTGGTCAGAAACAACAAAGATTTGACTCTTCAGCGCTTTCAGTTAGTAGTGGGAATGCTTTTATATCTTGTAAGTTGAAATTCTTCCATTGTACTTGATAGTTTTATTTATGAAGTTGTGTTGGTATTTTAAGACGCGTTATTATAAGAGTGCAAGACAACGTTATATTTTTCTTGAAAGAAAAATGTTCTATTCATTAAATGTCTGCTCAAAACTTAGAAAAGAAAGTCAATGCATAACTACTTAACAACCATATAACCCTCAGATGAGTTAGCTTTTGGTATTAGTTTAGGTTTTAATCTTCATTTGCATTTTATATTCATCTACAAAATGCCCTCCAAATTATCAGCATAAACAAGGTCAAGCTGACTACTTCTCACGGAAACTATAAAAAATAATTACATCAATATATATGTCGGACACACGAACGCTCCACAAGGAAAATATAATTTCACTTGATGCAGTTAGTTTTCATATTCCTTCACTGAAATTTAGGGCAGGCAACAATAACTATTTTTCCTAGTTTGAAAATTCCTACATGATCTTCCTTTTCTTGAATTCCCTCTTTCTTTACTAGGCATCCGACTTGAATTACACCAATAAAGGGAGCTTTCATTAAATTAAGATACAGCTTTCTTGTATAGGTATGAACATCTTCAATGTTAGTCGCACATGGGAAGAAAAAGATTTGGGATCCGCTAACAATCTAACATGGATTGTCATAAAGTAGCATAGTGATAATGTATAGAAAAGAAGAGAACTAGAGCCAAGAGAAATAATTTTCTTGTGAATTATATGTATATGTAAGAAGAGCTGAGACAAAGAGAATGGGAAATTGGTAAGTAAGACAACAGATACCCTATAAAAAGGGAAAGGAAAGAAATGATACAAAAACGAATAAAAACGAAAAACTTAGGAGCTTAACGAGAAAGAAACCAAAAAAAAAGTAGAATCAAAGGGAAAATAAGTGTGAGTGAAAAAAATACAAAAAAAAAAAAAAAAAAAAAAAAGCGAAGAGTTAAAGAAATCAATGGACGCACATAGTTACATCAAACACCATCATCTGCCTAACTTCTCACCTTCTATTCAGCCCTACCCAAAGCCATAACCTTCTGAATTCCAAGTAGGCACATATCACTACTATTTCCCTTATGGCCTTATACGAGTCTTATTCGCTCTTCCTCTACCCTTGATGACATCACTTTGCAAACCATCAATCTTCCTAACTTGTGCAACACTACTTCTCTCAGAAAATTTGGCCAAGCCACCTTGGACAATATTCCCACGTCCACAATACTGAATACAAAGCACCAACACAATCAATGCCTAAGAAATTGTGAATGGTTTTGCTAAAATTCTACAAAAAAAAAAAAAAAAAACATAAATAATAAGATCATCCGTCTATTAAGAGGTGGTTAAGACCTTCACTAAGGAAAGGTGTATACAATGAGTAGATGATTTTGGAGTTCAGTAGACCCAGGCACCCAGCATGTCAAGAAAGCACATGAAATAATCGGCTAAGAGTTAGGAGTTCTACAAATCAAATGGGAGAGTTTGGTGTCAGGTTACTGTTGAGTTCCCTGACTGGAAAAAATACATGATTTCCTAAAATAAATTAACAAAAAAAAATGAGTTAGCATACTTAGCAACAAATAAAGGTTGGTTACAGTCAAAAGTTTTCAAATTATCCAACTTTAAATTGCAGACAGTTCCAACTAAACATCTATCTTTCACAGCTCTAGATGCTTCAATGCATGAAAAGGCAACATGCGGAATTGTGTATGCCACTATACCCTTTCATGAGTATGTAACATATAACAGTGATGAGTCACAATTCACAAGTCACAACTTATAAAAACAGCAGAAAACACATAAAATATTAAGAGGAAAGTGAAATATAAAGTTAGGGCTAGACTAAGTTTTGGGTATCTGAGGTTTAAGACTTCGATTCCTCAATAAAAAGAAAACAGCACTTCAGGTTCAAATTCAGTAACTATAATGGCATCATGATTTCTGCCATTATCATCTTAGTTTGTTTGCACTTAGTTAGGAAGTTTAGAATTCTAAATTTCTAACCAGCCAGCTAACTCCATGCCTTTTAGCAACTTTGATAATGGTTTAATTGCATTAAGCATTGAAAAATTATCCTTCATGATTTTCAAATGAAAGAAGCCACATACAAGACCAAGAATGTGTCACCATGGATCTTGAATTACATGATTCTGAAGCTCTCTCTTCACACTTACACATAATACCATGTCTTCGTTAAGTGCAAGCCTAATTGTAAAAATTGCAACAATTGGCCCGAACTCTTAAAGTAAAATCCACAAGAACAACCTTTCTTCCTAAATGTCCAACATCTAACGAGTCTAATTAACTTGACGATGTGGTGTAGTTGGCAATATCTAATACCATGAATACACCTTTGACATCACGTCGGTTTAGGTGAAGAATCTGTATCCATAGTCAAACTCACCTGCAAGCTTTTGGTGTGATACCACTTGGTTAGGAATGTTCATCTTAGTACCTCTATGACACTTCTCAATTTTCGGACACCCTCCTCAGAATCTGCCCTATAAAACAAGAAAGAGACGCTCCCACTGCCACTCATTCCCATTCCATTATTCCAAGCCACTAGCTCTCCGATTTGTAGCGTCCAAAAGAGAGGCAAATAAAGGAAAGGAGGACTAGACTTCTGAAGGGTGTAATAAGTGATTAGCACACCAGTATCATAGAAAAAGACCAATTAAGTCAACCTGTAACCTGGATCCTAAGTCCAAAGACTCAGATGCAGGAATTGCAAAGCTTGCTCCATCAACCATGGTATTTCTCAATTAACAGAAGCTTTAAACATTATTCTGCATCCCAAAAGTGACCACTTTTCCAGATTTGCAAACTGAAAGAAGGAAAAGACCTCCCACACAAACTAAGATCAATTCATCTCATCAATTTTAGATTCAAGAAGAACAACATCATCATATCAATATTTCCTCAAATCCATTCAATTCCTCCCTTCTGTTCGAGCAATTAATCCCTTACTCTAAAATGATACTGAGTTACTAACATCAATTATCATCCAAAATATCAACTCGCTAAACCCTACCAGTGATGGCACCATCATATTTCTTTCTATCAGCTTCTAAGTAGATCATCCCAATTGTTGACTCCTTCACCTCGCTCAAACAAAAATTCATGTGATGTAGGAAGTTGGTTATTAAGCGCAAAATTAAGCGAAGGGAACAATTCCAAATATAATGGGCCTATAGCATTACATATATATTAGATAAAAGTTTCATATATGCAGTTGTATTCACACTTCACAGCTAGGCCCTAAATCCTACAAACTTGACTGGCATCCTGGATGACTGTAGCATCACGGCTAGTTTGTTAAACTTCCACTTTTTTCATTGAGACAGTCTCCACAAACTTTTGTCAAGTCAGTCACGGGTAATCAATTTCTGAATAGAATAGACAACTAGCCTGTTACAGATTAACTAGCCTCTTACAGTTACACTGTAGTAGCAACTGTTAAATCAACCAGATCTCAGACAAATAAAATTGAGTATTAAATAGAGCAAGAATGTTATTATGAACAGATTCCTGGGTGGCCTGAGACACATTAGCGATTGCTTTTTTAAAGAGGATAACTCCACTCTATTACTCTAATATATTCCCCAATTACATAAACAAACATCAAACTTTGTGAGATTTTACCAATAGACGATATTTCCCCTTTGGTTTTTGAGAAAGCACGGCTCCATTGCACTAAAATCAAGAACCCAAACCTAATACAAAAGAATCATGTCTGAAAGAAAGTGTCAACATTCATCCAATGCATGCACCATCAGACAATGAAAAAATCAGAAAAATAAAGATGAATGGGTCGACATATCTTACTCAAAAACATTTCTTCAGGCTTCAAATACAGCTCTCTGAATATTCATTTATCTGAAATCTCCATTGACGTCGCCAATCTGATATCGAGTATAAATTTCCAATGTGACCTTGAACCCTGCAACAGGCGCCGAAACACAGTAAACAGGAAAGCGACTGTGTTTAAAGTTCTAGTTACTAATAACATAAGTGACTGTTTGTGAAGTAAACTGTTTAAGACCTTTCGACAAATACACATAGAATCAGGCACCCAACAGACAGAATAATGTTTTCCCACTTGCTAATGACCAATACAAGATGATTCCCCGAATATGTAGCACCTAACTAAACCATCTAGGCAAATATAGAATGTATCTTTTCCAATCTACCGTTGATGACATGGTATGTACTAAAAACATAAGTAATGTAAAACTGATCATACTATACTCGAAAGAAAATGTAATAGCACAAGTCATGCTCATAAAACATTATGAAAGAAGATACAAATCAAAGAGAATGAACCTTCACATAGGAAACAGAACAATGAATGTCCAACACATAGGTCAGACATTTGGACTAAGAGCAGCCTGTAGGCATGCATTGCTGAAGTAAATCATTAGTTTTAGCTCTGCCAAGAGTCATAACCAAACAAAAAAAAAAACATGAACCTTGCAGGGAATTTGGTGTGCCAGATTCCACAAGATTGTAGACTCTTTAGGGTGATGCCACAACCACTAAAGCCACATTTGTAAGTGCCAATCAAGAAATCCACCCCTCCATATTTCAGACAACACACTAAACCTACGTAGTAATTAACAATCCAATGATCCTTCTTGCTATCAGACATACCAACTACACTTCATTATCACATTTCCCATTTCTAAAACTTTCCCAACTTCAACCAGATTTTTAAACAAAGACAGATATCAAAGGAGAATTTCCTGAACCATATATGATTGCTTTCAGGAATCCATGTCCTTAGTTATCAAATCCAAGCGCTGGTTAATTTATATCCGAGTGATGAGTTACTGTGATCAGTTAAATCTTGCAGAACTATCTAATACCGTCATACAGAGACTTTAACTATCTTAAGCTTAAGGACTACAGGAGTGGTGTCGGTTTAATGTAGGTGAAGAGCCTTCCTAACCTCTGTTATGAGCTAAGGCTAAAGTGTAGTGGGCAAAAAGAAATCCGTCACTATTCACTGTAAGCGAAATTCATGAAGCTAAAATAACTTTTGAGAAAAGAACAACAAATACTCTTCCATAAACATGAATGCTTTGTCTCATGAGCAAAGAGATCTTCAGAAATATTGCATTCAAGTTATTTTGTAAAATTTGATCCACAAACTCAAGCCTAAAATAAGCACCTACTCCCTCCATAATTAAATGTTCTTCTAACATGACTTGGGCACATATATTTGTCGAAACATATTTTCTGGGAAAAAAATTACCGAAAATTCACATGGTGCCACTGAGGTAAGACATTTCCCATGGTACTTAAAATTTTAAGTTTGTGCATGTGGTACCTTTGAGGCTTGTTTTTAATACCCATTGTAACCAGGGACGGACCCACCTAGTAGCAAGGGGTGGCGGCCGCTACCCCAACATAAAAAAAATGGTTTGGAAGACGGATTTTTGCTACCCCAATTATTGCTGAATAGTAGATAAGTAGATATTATTCCATTAAATGTACAACCAACATCTTGTGGTTCAATGGTAAAGGCTTTGATTTTCCACCAATTTCCCCGGGTTCGAATCCCTTTACATGCATATATAGAGTAATTTGTTTTTTGCTACCCCATACATTAAATCTTGGATCCGCCCCTGATTATTTGTAACCAAATGATAACATCTGTTATGTTTATGGTCATTACTGACATAATGACATCTCATAGATTAATATCTGATTAATAGTTACTAGTTAGGGAAAATTAGTTAGGTATTTGAAATTAAAACATTGCTAATTTTGTTCACATGGTACCGCTTAAGTTTTTCGTTGGGTACACATGATACCCTTGAAACTTTCTGTTTTTCAAAATGGTACCGCAAAAAAGATGGTGATTTATTCAAAAACAATTGTAACTAGTTTCCTTCCAAATTAATTCATCATTTACGAATGACATATCATCATAGAACACTAAAGTTTAACGGGTGTTACAATTTGGGTCACGGTGGACAAAAAATAAACTACAAGGATATCATGGGCACAAACTTCTTAATTTGGATGCCATATGAAAAATGGTAAAACGTCAGGAATACCATGTGCATTTTCCCTAAAAATTCATAGCAAAAATATACTTTGGTATCATATCATAATTTTTCATGTTTTTCAACATATTTACCGCTGAAGTTCTCAAATTTTGACCTCAATAAGTCAATGGGAAGTACATGACATTACGACGGGAGTATTACACATGCAACATTGGCATTGTATTTAAAGACACCTGAACGAACGAATTAAAGAGTGGGAATTCCCATAGTGGTATCACCACTTCATTCAGTCCACAACAATTATAGGAATTTCTTAGTCTGTGGGAGTTACAGATTTAGTCTCACGAGTCAATGAAGCCCGTGTAAAAAGGCATATCACTAATACAATCATCTAGTTCTGAAGAAGAGTTTGAGCTATGTAGAAGACACCAAGCTAAGGCAGCTAACTTATAGTTAGAATTTTCTATTATGATTTGTATAAGGTTCGATTTTGTGACACCATATGCTCAGATAGTATTGCCAAATAACTTTACAAAACCCAAAAATATCCACGACATCAAACAAGCCTATGACATTTTTACAGCGATAATAAAAGTCTAGTTTTCATGAGATTTGAATCATCCAAAAATACAATCAATTGTACTTAGAAAGACTTGAGAACTTTGTCAAAAAAATTGTAATGTGACATTGGTCTACAGAAAAGAAAATAGTATTCACATAATTGTCTCAAACCACTTATTCAAACTGAATTAAAGTTCATCTCGTCAAGAAGACACCACCAAATTATGCTATTCGCCAAGTACACATCCAAAACTAATAAAAAATGGGCCTAAAAGAACTTTCATCCTCAACTTGCAATTCATATCATGAATTACACTCCCACTTGGTGAAGAAATTAGTAATTCTAAGCCAACTTGCTAATTAGTCATTATAAGAACAAAGTTGTCCCCCGTCATGTTCAGCTTATGTAGGCCCACTATTAAGTCCAGCATCTCCTTTTAATGAATTTGTCCTCAACTATTCAAATTTTCAAAGAACTTTCAGAAAGAAAAACTATTTTGTTCTGGTTGTTAATGGAAAAGGGAGATTACAGGTACTTACGAGCTCAAATAAGCATATGTTTAAACACAACTAGCATCAGACACAGACAGAGAGAACAGGCAAGAAAATCTTGAATATTGATCAGTAAAACTTGGGAAATGACAAACGGCCTCTTACTCAATCAGCTGGACGACTGAAGATACACAAAAACCCTAATCTAAGGAGCACCAGTAACCAACATAGCTATTTACTTCTCACTTCATTTTTACAAAGCTACCTAATGCCGTTATGCCAAGTTGCCACAAACATACACTACCGCCGGCTCCACCCAGAATTAATTGGCCCCATATAATTTTGCCAGTCAGTAGTCAACTGGTGTCAACCTGACCATTAGTTTCTCCAGATATATATTGAAATACCACATAGAATTTGTTAAGTTTGATTTAACAAAAAAAAAAATATTTCATTTTAAAAACATGTAAATGGTTGAAATATCAGTCAAAATCATTCGGTGATCACCAAAGTCAAATTAAGATGATACTAATGGATGGTAAGGAGTAATAAGCATGCATATTTTAAGAAACAATCACTAAGAGCTTAATAAGTCTTGTTCATTGTTCCTTTAATATATTAGAATAGGCAATAATAACAAAAATTAGGCCAACTAGTTGCATATACGGTACAAGTACAAACACATTAATATTTCTATGGTTTTTGTATGAAATGGTTTAAGAAATTTGAGTCCATAGTACCGACAAAACCCTTACTAGTCACACAGCCTATCATTTAATACATACGTCCAACGAGACCAAAGATATCCCAATTGAGAGATCGATCAGATTTAAGGCTTAAAATATCCGTTTAGAAAGAAAGATTCATTTGTGAGTCCAACAGAAGGTATAATAGAGAACATTTAGGAAAAAAGGTCATTACAGATTGCAAATCATAATACAGATGACTTAGAAAGACAATCACTAAGATTACAAATCATAGAATCATTTGATGCTTAACAAACAGTAAAATTAATTATTTATCTCCTCGAAGCTATCTAGTATCCACCACAAAAATGTGCAGTAAGCAAAATTAACCACATGAACACAGTATTAGTTAGACCTATCGAAGAAATACATATCTACAACTACATTTTTCAAATCATGGAATAATATATTATTTATTACTATTGTCATTATTATTAGTTAATTTATGGTAGTAATAAAAACTAAACTATTATTTTTTATATCCATATCTTGTTCAGTTCCCTATATATTATTTAAACAATAGAGCTTCTCATGTGTAACGTAATTAGCTTTATAAAAAAGGGAATAGACAAATACCAGAAGCACAATGTTATGCACGAGGCTTTGATTCTCCTAGCAATGCTGTAATCAACGCACTCTACCTTGCCTCCGCATTTCAATCTGAATATAACGTTTGTTTAGTGTAACAATGTAATAAGTTTCTTCCTTAAAGAACATCAATAACAAAAGGAGAATATGAGGAAATACTTCTACAAGGAACAATCTAAATAACATGCAGAAAATCCAACAAGGCAGATTATAAATCAGGAATTAAGAAAGACAAATCAAAACCAGATAGGGAAGAAAGAATTTGTTGAGGCAATCATAGGAACTTAATATAATGGACAGCAAAACTTTGACCAATAATAGCAAATTTAGATGTCAACAAAAGCCCAATCTGAACTAGCATAAGTTTCAATCACAGTCTAATGAAACAACACAGCTTAACTTTTCGATTAACAACTCACTGTAGATGACGAAAGTTTTTTTTATAAGATACACTATTCATTATAAGGACACCAAGGAGTTGACAGCATGACGCCTCTATACAAAAGACACACCATATTCACAGCCGGTACACTAAATGCTTGCAGCCAAACTCACTTGTGATGACAGCCATAAACACATATGGTTACTTATGTATGCATATTTTCTAAGTAACACTCACATGGTTGTTATAAGGCCAAGGCGGACTTTATCTTGCTTTCTCTAGAACAAAAAAACACTTCGCTGGTTGGTGTCTTCTTCAGGGTGTGATCCACACATATTCTCAAACAATCATGAACTAATGTGCAAGTTATATTAACCTCGAACTAAAGCCATTGTTTACCTTTTCCTAGTTGAATGAGAGTAATGTAAATGCTTATAGCACAGATTAAGAACAAAGAATTTAAATTTCAGCATCGCAGCGAAAAGAAGCTAATAATTGGTGCAATTATGAACCGACTTAGACTGTACATCAACAAGGAAGCAAGATATTGTATTTACTACAGAAACATAGAAGGGCATATCAACATCCACAACGGAGCACCTTCCATGCTTCTTCACATAAAGCCTTATATTTTCAACTTCAAACCCTTTAGAGTGAAGAAAAAGTAAGCACCATGCATATACATAAATATAAAGGCAAATTTTCAAAAGTGCAATTAAAAATGTTGTCTTGGATAAAGAAGATATCCCAAGTATATGACTACCATTGTTTAACTGCCACCTTAAACCCCACCTGCCCATAAAAATACGCACCAAAAACATATATTAAATCAATCAAGAATTCTTTTAATAAAATATCTTCAGGAAAAAAAATGCTATTTCTGAAAACATTCAAGTCTCAATTAATTAATTAAATTCATGGCTCGTTCCGTTTCTATACCTCAATTTTAAAGGTCCTGCCATACATAACAAATTTTCAACACACCCAATTTTCAGAACAGTTCACTCAAAAGGTTCGCCGGAAGTTACTCCCTCCGATTCTTTAGAATTGCCCCATTTGTTCAATATTTTGAAAAATGGGGGCAATCCAAAAAAAATGGAGGGAATAATTTTTACCAAGAGAAAAGCTATTTCGATGAATATAATCATTGTTTTTAAGATTAGCAAAGCATGTGATCCTCTAAAATACGACCAATTTATCTCATGCTTTCAAATGAGGGAGGAAAGGGACAGCCATTGGCTATCAACCCGCCTCGAAAAAGTAGGACACAAAATTCTCATACTGGCCGTTAAATCACCAACTTTAATGGCCTCATGAAAACAATGATTGTAGCTCAGTTCCTTTAAAAAGAAAGTTCAGTTTTAACATCTGCAACAACAAAAGAAATTCAAAGGTTATTGCCTTCAATGCCTGGTTTGCTAAGTCATAATTTGTTTCGCAATTATCAGTCGCGAATGGTTTTTACCTCCCACCAAAAGTCAATTTTATGGTAACAATTAACATCTTTCGTGATTGATATTCACCAGAAAATCGCTTTGTTTTTTTTTGTCAAACCGACTTTTCGACAATGTCCGAAGGAAATGTTTCAAAAAGGTAAGAATTTAGAAGAAAATTACGGAAGATATGAGTTTGAAAATGGGGTATAAAACATGCAAGGATCAAAATTTAATCCTTAATTTTAAAAGTGCATAGTGTGCTCAACCAGTTTTTTCATCTCTAATGGACCCAAAGACTCAATACCCTTTGGCTATGGATTATGATGGAATTACACAAAATAGCTTACTAAAGTGGTCGTTCTTCTTTCTATAGTGAAGTACAGGTCATTCGACATTTCGATGCGGTTTTCAACGCAATTTTCATATTGAGTCATTCGGAAACAGCCTCTTTGTATTGCTAACACAAAAGTAAGACGGCTTACATCCGAACACCCCACCAAACACAAAATATTGTTGCATAGTGCAATCAGCCTGTATTAGTATGAACTGCAACATGCAATCCTAAATCATATGAATTAAACAAGAACTCCTTCCGTCACGTCAAATTCATTTGTTTACCTTTGATTAAAATAAATGATTGGGACGGACAGAGTATTCATGATTCTACAGACATATTTGAGCTCTAGTCCAATAATCTCAACCCAGATACATTTCTATAATAATAACACCCACAGTTCCCAAAGAATCAAACTATAAATTAACATGCACACAGATAAATGTAAAACCAGAAATCAACTTTTTGCATCACATTTTTCTATCCCACGTAAACTATAATGTGAACCCATATTTGGAAATCAAATAAGCAAGATTAACAATAAAATATAATGAAAGAATACACAAAGAGATGGAATGGTGTTAAGTTCAATGGATTAGGGGATTAAACCCTAATCAACAAATATTAAAGTATTAACAATGGAAGTAACCATTAATATAAAATTAAGAAAGTACCTCCATTGAAGAAGTCGGCATCTCCAGCAATACCCAAGTGGCAAAATATGCTTATTCTTTGCTATATATAAATATTGGAATTTGGATTATGAAATTGACTACTATCTCCATATTTTTGTCTGCATTACCGACTAAGCATTCAAGTTTTCAGCTTTCAAAGGCCTCCAACTTTCCAACTGCCATTGTTAACTCCTTACTCCACTCCTAAATCCTAATCCATCATCCTAATTTACTTTTTGACACTATTATGAAAGGAGAAAATCTCTAATATATAAATTTTAGGGATATTTTACGGTGTACCCTTAAGTTTTTCGGTTTTCTATGTTGTACCCCTTATTTTTTTATATTTTACCTTATACCCCTAAACTTCTTACTTATTTCTCCATCATGACCAAATTTAACTCTCCATTAACTTTATCACTATCAAACAACCGTACTTTAACTTTTATTATGACTTATTAGTGTTGTATCTTCATTCTATATGAGAAATATCAGGAATCACTGTTAATAAGCACAAACTACTATTAAAAACATTTGTTATGATTCATGACATGATAATGAGGATTTGATGAACTTTTAGTTAGATTCTTAAACTATTTGGTGGGTTAATAGGTAATGCGGCCAACTAATAAGTAAATGAGTAAGTTATCGAGGAATTGGAATGGTAAATAAACGATTTAATAGGTCAGTTAAAAAATCAAATTAGCAAAGATAATAAATAAGGTCATGGTATAGACTAATTTATAGCTTTTAGGGGTACACCATAGAATTTTAAAAATATAGGGGTACAACGTAAAAAACCGAAAAACTCAAGGGTATACCGTAAAATATCCCTAAATTTTAAATATATAACATAAAATTAGTTTTGAATCCGGTGAAAACCACGGAATCGTTGATAATTTATTGTTTTAATCGGCTTAAAGATTATGGAATATGATTGGTTTTCTTAACCAACAAATACTTGTGTTAGTTTAATTTCATTTTATTGATTGATAGAATTACAGTTTTTAGACCTCTAACTAGTTTTGTGACCCGCGAAAATCGTGGGCTTTTTAATAGCCGTACTCATTTATGGTCGGTAAAGACAAAAAATGCAAATTAAGACAACTGATATTTTACAGTTGTAAGTTTTGGCAAATGTTAGAATGTTGCAGTTTCAATTTTTATCACCATCAATAGACCACGTCTCAAACATTAGTTCTATTTCAAATCTATTTTTTAAATAAATTCAACATTTTTAACGAAGTGTCAAAATCTTAATGGTCAACTGAAGAAGGAACCCTAAAATTAAACTCATATTTGATCAACATAGTTCTATAGAAGGCACTGATTTATGTTAAGAACAATAAGACTATCAAAATATACTTTTATCGTCAAAATAAATAATACTACAACCGGCATTGTATGATTTGGCCTAAATTTGATAAGAATATGTATTATATGCTCGACAAAGTCTCCTCGTATCCTGCAAATTGAAACCATAAGCAATAATTTTTCAAATTAAATAAAAAAAGAATATCAAACTCGCAATTTTAAATCTAAGTTACCCAAAAATACAAGGATAATATTTTTGTTAGTTTTTTTTTTGTAAAAGATAGTGAGTAAATTAATAAAATATGAACGATAAACAATGAAAATGCACACTCTACTTACCAAAAATTTCCCTAAAATGTTACTAGAAATTAGCCAAGTCTTAGCTATGTTGCATTTGCATGTTCCTCATCATCTTCATAATTTCACTTTGGGAGGTGTCACCCATGGGCTCTTGATAAGGTTGATTAGCAATGGGTAGAGGGAACCCATACTCATTTTGAGTGTTGGGACCTTGATTGTTGTTGTAATTTTGTCCCCCTTGATTAGTTCCCCTGATAATTTCCTTTAGGACCATGATTGTTGAAGTTTGATCCTTGTCCTTGTTCTTGAAAGCCTTGAGCAAACCCTTGATCAGCTTGGTTAATTTGGTTCCCTTGATAGAACCCTTGGTTGTTTTGGTTACCTCCAAAATCTTGGTATCTTTGAGATTGGTTCCCAAAATTTTGGTTTTGATTTCCGGTATTGTTTCTTTGATTAGGGAATCCACCTCTAGGTTGCGAAAACCCGGGTGGATTGGTGTTCGGAACTTGTGGTTGAAGGTGTTGTGGGTTTTGAACATTGGTGATCTTTGACAGGGTTGTCGTATACCTATCAAAAATAACTAACTAAACTAACTATATAGCTAGGGAAGTCAGGTCGATCTCCTCAGGGAGGCAAGATATCTGTAAAAGTCTGTCTATTTGGTCACAAATGGGGGTGTTTATAATTTGATTTCTAAACTAAAAAGGGTTAAAGGAAGAGAAATAAAGAAAGAGCAGTAAAGGCGGAAAAAGGGTGATAAACTATCAATAAAGAGGGGACATGTCAGGATTTCGGCTCACTATGGTAGTCCAGTGACTCAACTATAAACAACTTAGATAAATTATTGCGAGACGGATATGGAAAGGTCCTTCCGGTCCACTTTCTATCCTAAACTCCCACTAACTTAACTTCCGTCCTCGTCAGGGTAGTCTACTGTTCATAGCAGGTCTATTTAGTCCAATCTTCCGATCCAGGATTAAATTTAACCAGATTAAAAAGGTGACTCAGAAGCGTGCACTCAACTAAGTCGGTAAATACAGTTATATTGCTATGGTGACAGAATCTCACAATTAATTCGTCTAACTTATTTACTACATCGTCACATTTCTACCGTAGATCCCCTAATCCTAACATGAAACAGATTAGCTACTCATGCTATTAATGTTGTCAAAACTAATAACGATGAACAAACTAACAATAAACATGATGAAACGATAATTAAATTGCATAAAAGTAATTAGGGCAGAAATTAAAAGGAACAAAGCAAACAATTAAAATAAATGAAAGAGAGATTAATATTAAGAAAGGAGAAAGAGATTACAATCGCAAGAATCCGGCGTAAAGAACAAAAAAATCCGAGCTAAGTAACCCCGAAAGCAAAAGTTACAGTGAAGAAGAAAAGTAACGCAGTCTTTATTGGGTAGATGAATGATAGATAAAACTTAGATAGAATAGAGTATGATAGATAATAGATATCTAATGACCTAGCTAATGTACGTTTTAAATAGAAAAACACCAAATCCAATAACTAAAACAAGTTCACGGGCTAATTAAAGCCCACGCCAGCCAAAATCACTCGATCAAGTAGAATGAAACAACTCGATCGAGCATTTCTCCAAAATATCTACTCGATCGAGTAGAATTGTTACTCGATCGAGTAACCTCAATTTCCAGCTCTTCTTGATCGAGTATAAAACTACTCGATCGACCAACTCCAGCTATAGAAACCACTCGATCGAGTGATAAAACAACTTGATCGAGTAACCTTCCTTCAAATCAGCTCAAACTCGTGACCGACTGCCTCGTAGACCGTGCCTTCATGCATCCCAATGCAATATCTCGCTCTGAAAAATCCCGTCTCCTCAAAATGCATGCAAAAAGGACGAAAATTGTACGATTCCACTACTTTCGCGTTCATATCTACAAAATGGACAAAACGAACCAAATTAGCCAATTCGGGGGCAAAATGCAATATAAACAGTACGAAAGTACATAGAAATACATGCTAAAATAGGCTAAAAAGACTATACAAAATGAACGTATCAAATCTCCCCAAACCGAACCTTTACTCGTCCTCAAGTAAACTAAAATGCAACTAATGGAACGGAAATGAAAACTCAGAGCTAGCTTAACTTGTCTACTCGAACCAATTTAATGCAACAAAAATTAACAGTTATAGCTAAGCAGTTAAGACGCAAACGAGTTATAAGCTGTTCAGAAATATAGCCAACCTATCGACCTTGCAAGACCAACAAAATCGGACTCTCACGTCGTCACTCTTCTCTCATGAAGCAAAGGGTGAATGTTATATGTAAAAGAGAGAAAGAGAAACCGTCACTCACCTAACTGCGACTTACATAGCATGCATGCAACAAAAATGAAAGACGATTCAAGTACTAATGCACACACTCCAACCAATAATGTCCGTCACAGCCGAGGGCTTACAAATGATATGAGAATAGTAAGGTTCAGGTGAGAAAAGGCAAAACAAGTTATGGTAAAGTGGAGGTAAAAGCGTCAAGCTAGTTCCTAAACAGGACTATATAAGACCGTCTGAATCTCAACTGACTGAAAAATAAAGTACAAGTACCCTTCATTTGGCACACAGCTCACTAATTTCATACACAATCTTCTCAAAAATATGGAATAAAGCGGAGGAGTGAGACCGTCACAAGGTAAAAATTAGCATATACGGTCTCAATTAAACTTAAATACAAAAACTTCTAACTTTTTTTTTTCTTTCTTCCACTGTGAACGTGAATCACACTTTTTTTTTCTTTTTTTTTATTCACGTTTTTCTCTTTTTTTTTCTTCTTTTTCTAATTTCAAATTTTTTTTCTTTCTTTTTCTCCTTTCTTTAATTTCCACCAACTCCAATCATATACACACGGGCCAAACTGCAGACGGAAAAGTATACCACAAAAGACATACTAAACTAGCTTGACTAGGCATGCTCAGTTTGGGATGTAGCTAATGGGTCAAAAAGGCAAGTTTTGGCTTAAGTGGAGCTAAATGGGTGAAAAATATAAGAAAAGGGAAAAATTTGCAAGCACCTCCCTGCATGTGACACCGACCACAAAGCCGAATGTGTGCATTTGACAAGAAATCGAATGTCATAAAAGTGCAAAAATGATGAACATGCTATGCAAGGAGTACTACTCTCAATTCCTAATGAACTGGTCATGAATGTCACCAGTTATGGGCTCTAAACCTCAGAAATTGTAAAGTAGGTTGCCAATTTATCAGGTCAAGTCTAAACAGTCAGCTATATTTGAACAAAAACTCGTAGACTATGCGTATGACAAAGCTAATAACCATCAATAGAAGTGCAAGGCTCAAGTAAAATGACAAGTTATAGTGCAATATCATCACGGAAATCAACCGTTCCGACTCAACCTATATGCGAAAATAAACGTGAAATTTTTTGAAATTTCCTAATTTTTTTTGAATTTTTTGATTAAAAAACAATGCAGGCTGAAATAAATAAACGTTAATGCAAAATAAATGCAAATGCAGACTCAAAAGGATGCAATACCCTCCCCAAACCAAAACGGACAACGCTCTCGTTGTCCTCCAGCATACACCTGCAGATATATATAGGGGAACGGGAATATACAACCAATAAAGAATGAAAAATAATAAAATAAAAAGGAGTCAAAATAAATAAAAGAGCGAGAATAAACATACAAAACACGAACTTCTCCAAACCAGCCAAAAAATTGGGGAAGTGAGTAGACCAGCAGCTACTCGTCAGCCTCCTCGTCACTCTCACGCACGTCCTCCACCGTCACCGTGAAGTCCGGGTCTACCTCATGTTCTCTCCTCCTCCTCTACTCAGCTCGAGCTCTCTCCGTCGCCGCCGCCGGGTCCTCCTCCTCCTCCTCCTTCTTACTAGCAGACTCCGGGTACCCCTCAGCTGGGTACCGGTATAAGTAAGAGTGTGGCCAACCCTCTGGGATCGGACGGTGTCGCCTCAAGTGGTACTCGTATAGAGGGAACAAAGTCAAAGCTATGTCCCGCTCCATACGAGCCTGTCTCTCTGCAATCTCAACTAACAAACCGTCATGGCGCCCTTGGTCCATGACCGAGGATGCCTCAAAGGGTGGTGGAGGTACAAAATTAGCCGGTAAAACCGGCTGTGTCTTTGTCTGGTCGGCGGGTGCGGGAGTAGGAGTAGGATTAGGGATCGGGGTAGGTGTGGCCGTGGAAGTCTGGCCACCCGTGGAAGGTGCGGATCCCTCTCCGATCTCAGGTCTACGCCGCTTCTTAGCGGCGGGTAAAGTAGTAGGTGGGCGGACCTGGAGGTGGTAGTCAGGTAGAGGTGGAAGTCGGGCGCCCCGTGCAACAGTAGGCAAAGGGGCTAGACGGAGGAGGGTGTCATAAGGAAGGTCCACGAACAAGGAACCGTCTATCTTCCAAGTCCGGTAGTCAGAAGTCAGCCAGGTCTGAGAGTGCATAGGCGCTAGGCTCAGGTACCTATCTCCCTCTAGGTACGGTATGTCACGAGGCCAGGCAGGAAAGAGGGAATGGGCAAGAATGGTGGCTATGCCACCGCAGACAATAGATCCCGTGACCTTCTCCCCCTGGGCCTGGAAGTACTGGGCGGTCAAATAAACGATGTTGAGGGTAAAAGGACCCTCGCAGTCAATGTTCAGGTAACCGCCTAAGATGGAGAGCTCGTTGTTGTTGATGTTGTTTGGCTCCCTTCGGCCAAAAATGGTACTCCCCATCAGTCTAAGAAAGTAACGGGCAGGGGGAAGGTGAACTTGAGCGAGCTTTCGCTCGGGAAAGGTGGTCTGGGCCAAGGTCCGCCAAAGCTGACGAATGACCTTCCTAGGGGCAGCAGTGTCGCCCGTAAAGGAAAGGCCAAGTCTGGTACCAAACTCCTCCAATGTCATCGAAAAAGTTCGGTTGAACAACCGGAAAGACACAGAAAGACTAGTGGGGACAGCGTCGTGTGCCCCGGAGGAGAAGGTGAAGGATCTGAAGAACTCAAGGCTCAGCTTCAGAAAGGTGTGGCCACTCATAGTGATGAGTCCGGCCATCCCCGTGCCCTGTAAAAGCTCACAAACAGGCTCATAGAAATCGAGCCTCTCAAGTGCCGGACGGTCTAAGAATTGGGTAGGGAGAAACTCGCAGCCAACTAAGTTATAAAACCTTTTACGATGTACACCATTAACGAAAATTACCTGCGGGTACTCAGGGTGGGAGTCGAGGGAGTCGTCCCCTCGGACAGTGACCGTGCCAGAAGGAGTAACAAAAGTACTAGGAGTTGGAGTAGCATGAGCACAACCACGACCTCAGCCCCCGCCTCTAGAACCTGAGGTAGAAGACCGTCCAGTGACGGTACGAGGAACTAGGGCCCCCGTAAAGCAGCTGCGACTGCGGGTGAGTCTGCCACAGGTGTGCTCACCGTGGCTGAAGTAGAAGCTGTGGCTGCTGTGACCACCACTGAGGAAGAAAGACTAGCAGCAGGGCTAGCAGTGGTGGTGGCTGTGACTGAGGTGGCAGCTGAAACAGGGCTAGCAACAGTGCTAGTGGTAGTAAACACAGTACCGACAGTAAAAACTAGAAAAACAGAGGTACTGGCAGGTGCGGAGACGGTAGTAGCAGCATGGACTACCGTCTCAGACAGAGACATGGACGGACTGACAGCAGAGGTCGAAGAAGGCATCGAGCTAGAATCCATCCTGAACAAATAGGGCAGGGGAATTGATAAGAAAACAACAGCTAAACAGCTAGAAAACGGCGTGACAACAGTATGACAGTTCCTCTCACCAGTCGAAAAATCCGACTATAGCCCAAAAATTCCCAAATTACCTCAAAATTTTGAATGGTAGCAGGTAGACAGCAATAGGGGCGGGATGGCAGATGACATAAGTAGCAATTTAAGCAACAAATGGGACAAATTAAGCCTAGCCAGCAGCAACAACCAATTTACAGTCGAAAATTTTGACTGTAAATACCCCTAATCGCAAATTTCTCGCTAAATTCGAATTAAATATGCAAAAATCAATGAGGTACGGGAATTGATCATCAAGCAAGACAAATAGGGCATACAATTAAAATTATAGTCGAAAAAAAACTCGACCAAACAAGGAATTTCGAAACCCTAATCCTAATTCACCTCATAATAAGCAAAATTAATGAAATTAAAGTGCAAAGAAGTGTAGGAATCACTTACTTGATGATTAGGAACCTACAAATTGCAATTAATCGATAACCAATAAGCAAAAATAGCGATTTTTAATCGAAAAACCGCGAACCCTAATACCCTTAATAGACCGAGTAAAGCAACACGAATCAAGGGGAAAGTAGAAGGCTATGCATGATTAATTAGCAGGGAGTAAAATATAGGTGGCGAATTTGGTAAATGGGCAAGAAAAATGGAGGAATTGGGGTTTGTTTGATCGCAAATGAGGAAGGGGTCGAAATAATTGGGGATAAAATGAAATAACAAAGAAAAAGAAGGAAGTTAAAGAAACTCCCTGCGTGTCATTTCCAAAATCACTCGATCGAGTGGTTTAAAACTACTCGATCGCGAGCTTCTTATGTGCATCCTATCGATCGAGTAAAAAGTTACTCGATCGAGAACTCCCCTTTTCATCTTTAGTCGATCGAGTAATATGGAATCACTTGATCGAACAGATTTCACTCGATCGAGTACAAAAAATACTCGATCGAGCTCTTTTCCTCGTGTAAGCTCTTGAATTTGCGTATAATTCCCCAAACCTGCATAAAAACACTCGCAAAAATATCCCAAAATACCAAATACGTAAAGTAAAAGTCTATAGTCTCTAATCTACGCTAAAAATCGTCTAAATTCTAATTGTCCTAATTAAAAGCAATAAATGAAATTCAACGGAAAATTTAAAAATTGTTTATACAATTTGTTACACGGGGCATTTCCCCGCTTACTTCTCAAGTCAATTCAGTAGCCCCTCGGAGGGCTTCTGACTGGAGGACGTCATCTCAGCAACATTAATCGTCCTCTTCAATTTCCACGAGCTTGCATTTGAATCGTTAGGAGGAGAATAGTTGACGTTCACATACGCGCGAACTTTTCTCATCCTTACTCCTTTCTCACCGGCTTTAACATCGTCACTCCCACTTTAACCGAAGTTAATTGCACAATACCCTTTGACAGCGCCTGCATTATTTTCATCTGTACCTGCAGCAAGGAAAACAGACGAACTTTCCTCCTTTTTGCTCTCAACCTGAGGCGAAGGGGTCACAATAGCAGCACAATACTCAAAATTCTCGTTTGGAGTGTCAATAGGAGGGTCAATAGAAGAGAGGGCGTTGCAAGGCTAAGCGTGCATGGGAGCCCTTTGGAACTTAGACTGATGGAATATCAATTCCTCGTCCCCAACCTAAAAAGTCAATGGCTTGCCCCCGACGTCTATTACTGCACGGGCAGTGAATAAAAATGGTCTCCCTAAAATAATAGGGGTATGGGCATCTTCGGGGATGTCAAGTACAACGAAGTCAACGGGAATAAAGAATCTCCCGATCTTAACAGGTATGTCTTCTATGACACCTAGTGGTCGTGATATGCTACGGTCGGCCATCTGAACAGTCATGTTTGTGCAATTAAACTTGGTCAAACCAAGTCTCTTAGCCAGAGACAGCGGTAAGACACTCACGCTAGCGCCAAGATCGCATAACGTGTTATCAATCAAATGGGTACCAATATGACACGGAATCGAAAAACTACCCGGGTCTGACTGTTTGGGAGGTAACTTATTCTGAACTAGGGTCGTCCCTACCTCGGTCAAAGCTACCGTCTCATGATCATTAATGTGCCTCTTACGCGATAAAATTTCTTTCACAAATTTAAGGTAAGAGGGTACCTGTGTCAGCAGTTCGGCGAATGGCATAGTGACTTGCAAGCTTTTCAGGAGTTCGGCAAATTTGCCGAATTGTTGATTAGCCTTAGTACTCTGCAAACGCCTCGGGAAGGGCACCGTGATGGGTATCTCGAGTCCCTTGTTCCTCTCTTCCAACGTGTCAGCCGGATCAAGCTCCACATCCTTTGAACGCTTCTTTCCTCTCGAACGAGGTTTTTCAGGCGATTTTTCACTCGATCGAGCACTAGCAGGCTCTCGATCGATTTGTTCTTTATCTACGCTACTCGATCGACCAGACATACCATTCGATCGAGCTGTTTCTTCAACAAAATCACTCGATCGACCAAAAATTTCACTCGATCGAGTAAGATCTTTTTCCTGTTCACTCGATCGAGTAGAAATTTTACTCGATCGAGTCATTTCTTCAGCACTTTCACTCGATCGACCCCCTGTAATCAGTCGATCGAGTACTTTCTTTGTCTTCAGCTCCTTTTTTTCACCAGAACACTGTTCATCAGCAATGATTTCCTTCCTCGGGTCTGATTTCAACACGTCCGGTCCCTCATATGAACGACCGCTCCTCAAATTGATTAAATTTACCGTCTCATATGGATTTTTATCAGCTTGTGACGGTAAATGACCCGGTTTCCTTGTGGACTGGTTCGCGGCTAACTGGCAACTTGAGTTTCAAGTGCCTTGATAGATGCATCTTTTTGTTGATCACTCAGCTGCCACTGCTTTGTCAAAGACTATAACATCGTCTTCAACTCACCTAGCTCACTTACTCCACCAGAAGATGATGCACCTTGATTAGGTGTAGGAAAGGAAGGAAGCTTCTAAAAGCCTTGTTGAGTCTTATGTGGAGTGACATACGGCTGCTGGTGCTGCGGAGGAGGGGTAGGATTGAGCACATTTTGACTTGTCCATCTCAAATTAGGATGGACTGCCCCGTGGTTGTTATAGTAGGAACCCCCTCCTTGCCTGTATTGTTGAAAAGCAAGGACTTGTTCCATCTCCGTAAGACAGCCAACAGCAGTGTGACCGTCGTTGCTCCCACACCTCTCACATGTGACAGTCTCCCCTCTACTAAACAAATGAACCGTCCGAGGCTCCCCAGCAGAATGCAACTCTAACTTATCAAACCTAGCATTCATGGCTTCCAGCTGAGCCACAACTTGCTTATCGACTGCATGAACTGTCCTAATACCATCCCCCGGGTTTCCATACTCAGCACAGTGGTTTGCCATTTCTTCAATAAGAGCCCATCCCTTATCATCGTCAGTGTTCTCTTGGAATCTTCCATTAGATGATGCATCAAGTATGGCTATGTGATCATTGTACAGCCCATTGTAGAACTGGTTGGACAGAAACCACGGGTCAAAACCATGGTGAGGAAGAGACCTCACCAACTTCTTGAAACTGGACCATGCTTCATAGAAAGTCTCATCAGGTGCCTGCTTGAAACTTGTGATATTTTCCCTCAGCTGATTGGTGCGCTGTGGAGGGAAATATCTCTTATAAAAAGCAAGAGCAAGGGTCTCTCAGTCTCTGACCCCCGCGACCGTACAGTCCAAAACAGTCAGCCACTCCCTGGCTGAGTCAGTCAAAGAAAAAGGAAATAGAACCTCCTTAATCTTGTCTTGAGTTACCCTCTTTGTGGCGGGGATAGTAGAACAGTAGTCCGTAAAGACCTCCATATATATGCTTCCTCGGGTCTTCACCTGCCACACCTCTAAAGAGATTCCTCTCCACCAGATTGATATAGGAAGGTCGGATGTCAAATGTATTCCCATCCTCAGTCTGGAGATTGAAACCCTTTGGAATAGACGATGCTTTAGGCTCCGAATGACTGACAATGTTTGGCATCTTTACTGGTTGGCTTACAGAACTAGAAGTATCTTCTTCAAAAAATGGATTCTCTGTAAAAAGGAAATGCTGAAGCTCTGGTTCGAAAGTACTCAAGTCTTCCTTTCGTGATTCTCTTTGCAGACGGAGTCTATGCCTGAACAGTCTCTCTGGCTCGAATCACCAAAACTAACTCAAACCTGTGTGACCTGGGCATACACAACACTGAAAGAAAATAAATAAGAACTGCCTCAAGGAATAAAAATTCCCTGAGACGGATAAAATAAACGAACAAAGACAGATAGGGCAATTGCCTCCCCGGCAACGGCGCCAAAATTTGACAGGGCTGCCGTATACCTGATGCGTGTCCTAAATATGATGTTTTACACCCTATTTTACACGCATTTTAGAGCTCAAATGTGTAGTTTATTCTACTATTTTCCCTATTTCCGTCTACTTTCGTGTTTTTGTATAAAATTGCAGAAATGTGAAGAATCCAGCGGAAATCGAGCCGAATCCGTCCCTAAGTACTTAGCATTGCATTTGACATGGAGTAAAGACTCAGGAAGTGAACTTGGTGCACATTTCAAGGCCTGAAAGATGTATTTACGAGAGTTTTAGAAGCGGATTACCAGCTACAGCAGTCTATAGACTGACCTACATGGTCTATAGACTGTCAGAATGCTTCTCGACATTGCAGCCTTATTCATATGGCTATATCTCGAGTTCTAGATCTGATAATCGAGTGATTCCAATTGGAGGTGAAAGATTATCCTCTTAGCTTTCCAACGCCGCATAGAACGTCTGATTTGACCAAGTAACGAAGAAATGACAGCTGTTTTAAGATCAGTGCGCGCTGCAGAATTTATCAGAAGTTATTGTACAGCGCCTGTGGTCGATTGACTGGTCTCATTGGTCGATCGACCACCCCATGAGCTGACGCACAAATTAAAAGACGAGGAAGCCCATTGTAATTAGGTTTAGGAATAGGTTACGTTATTTTTCCTATATAACGTAACTTTACCTGCTG
This sequence comes from Silene latifolia, assembly GCF_048544455.1. Lineage (NCBI taxonomy): Eukaryota > Viridiplantae > Streptophyta > Magnoliopsida > Caryophyllales > Caryophyllaceae > Silene > Silene latifolia. The sequence continues at coordinate 122,137,198 of NC_133528.1, read as the reverse complement.
CTTGACGGATCTATCATTCATTAGCTTAGTTTAATTCAGTTCCTATAATACATTAATGATTCGTAGTTAGAATTCTCAACAAAGTTCTCATCTTATTTTCGGATTCATTGCTTATTCCTTTGCTTCAGTAACTTTATTCCTTAATTTCAGTTTACTTTCAATTCTTCCGTAGTTTAGTTCTTGCTAGTTTAGTTTTCCCAAAGCCAATTTATCGTTTCATGTTGATTATTTGTTTAGTTAATTCAATTATGAGTTCATTTGCTTTAGTTGTTAATTTTACTGTTATTATTATCGCTAGTATGTCTAGCTAAATACCCTTTGCTAAGATGTAGGGGATCTATGGCGTAGATGGCATTAGAATAGGTGACCCCGAATTAAGGCATGGTCGATCGACTGGCTTAACTAGTCGATCGACTAAGCCGTGTGGTCGGTCGACTGAAATAGTTGGTCGATCGACCAGACCGTGTTTGATTAGCGTTTGTTTGATTCGTTAAGTGCAATATTTAACAATGAGACCGAGAGGAGACTTGTTAGATGCTTAGTTTTGACCAACCCGTAGATCGAGAGATAGGGAAGGGCATTAATTAATGAATTAAGACGACTAAATTGCTGAGATCGAGAGATAATGTAATTTAGGCTTTAGGAATCACTAATCGGGGCGAGAGCTAGCATTAGTGAGACTTAGGGACTGGTAGCATAGGCCGAAAGGAGCTACTAGTTAACTTGGACCGAGAGGACTTGTTTTACCCATCCTACACGACTGTATTTCGGACTTACCTAGGATTATGTGCCATCGTAGCTATAGTGAACTGACCGTCTTAGCATTTCTTTTATCATTGTTTACCGTCCTTATTTACTTTTATTTGTTTATTTAGTTTATGTATTTAGACTTAGCTATAATTCATATCAACCCCCCCCCCCCCTCACTGTTACCGTTAAACTAAAATAAAAGCAACTATAATCTCCCTACCTCCCTGCGGATCGACCCTTACTACCACTTGCTAGTTGTAGTTTGGTATTATAAATATTATTTTTGGTGCACACAACGACAAGCATCAATATCTATCAAAAATAACTAACTAAACTAACTATATAGCTAGGGAAGTCAGGTCGATCTCCTCAGGGAGGCAAGATATCTGTAAAAGTCCGTCTATTTGGTCACAAATGGGGGTGTTTATAATTTTATTTCTAAACTAAAAAGGATTAAAGGAAGAGAAATAAAGAAAGAGCAGTAAAGGCGGAAAAAGGGTAATAAACTATCAATAAAGAGGGGACATGTCAGGATTTCGGTTCACTACGGTAGTCCAGTGACTCAAATGTAAACAACTTAGATAAATTTTGGCAAACTACTTATAATTTCTAAGATATTAGAGCCTTATAACTGGTGTCATTTATGACCAGTTCATGTAGGATTGTGACTAGTATACTCCTTGCATAGCATGTTTCATTTATTTGCACATGTATGAAATTTAATTTCTTTTTGCCTACATACATTCGGGTTTGTGGTTGGTGTCATATGCAGGGAGGTGCTTACAATTCCCCTTCTTTCATTTTTACCCATTTAACTCCACTATTAGCCATATTTGCTTTTTTGACCCTTTACAATATCCAAATTTAGCCTACCCTGTCAAGCTAGTTTAGTATATGTTTTGCAGTATATAATTTATTGTGTCTAGTTTGGTTTATGTTGTATTGTTTGGAGTTGGTAGTTTATGGAGGGAGGAGGATATAAAAAAAAAAAAGAAAAAAAAGAAGAGAAAAAACGTGAAGTAAGAAAAAAAAACAAAGGAACCGTGAAAAAGAAGAAAAGAAAAAGAAAAGGAAGTTTGATTATTGACGGTTTTTACTCTTATGCCTTATTTATATCTTATGAGGAGTATGTTTGGTTTGGTTAGTGAGTTTTTGTGCCAAAATAAGGGCACTTGTGCTTAAATTTGAGATGGATTAGGAATCGGATATTGTTTACTTGGTTTTGATTAGGTTGCTAGCTTGACTATTAGCCTCACATATCCAAAATGTTTTGCCTTTTCTTTTCCCATCGCCTCAATTTCCCATAATTTTTGTAAGCCCTCGGCTGTGATGGACATTGATTGGTTGGAATGTATGTATGGTAGCTAGAATTGTCTATCATATTAGCGGCATGCATGTATATGTGGGTCGTAGTTTAGGTGAGCGACTATTTTTCTTCTCTTACATTCACATGCTTACCCTTTGCTTCATGAGATAAGAGTGACTTGTGAGAGTCCATTATTAAAGGTCTTGCAAGGTCGACAGTTCAGCTTATTTATAAACATCATATAACTCGTTTGCACTTGACTGTTTTGGCTATAAGTGTCAGTTTTGTTTGCAATAAATTGATTTAAGTGGACAACTTGTAGTTAGCTCTGATTTTTCTTTTCCGTTCCATTAGTTTGCATATAGTTTACTCGAGGATGAGTAAAGGTTCGGTTTGGGGAGATTTGATACGTGCATTTTACATAATTCTTTCTGGCCTCTTATGCACGCATTTCCATGTAATTCTCGTAGTTTTGTATTGCAAAATGCCCTGAATAAGGTACTTTGGTTTGGTTTGCCTTATTTTCATAAACGGACCCGGAATTAGCGGAATCGTGCCTTTTTCAATCCCCTTAGCATGCATTTATGGAGATGGAAGATTTGGATCGGAATTACTATGCATCGGGAAGCGTGAAGTGGTTTCGGAAGCTAACCAATAAAGAAACGAGCTGTATCAGTGGCTGAGTACTCGATCGAAGCCTTCTTTGTTCGATCGAGTGGATTTGGTGGTCACAAATGTTCGATCGAGTCCCTGCTATACTCGATCAAAAGGTGGCATTTCAAGGTTCCTCGATCGAAGACATCTTCTGTTCAATCGAGAGGTTTTATTGGGAAGTTACTCGATCGAGAAGTTCTATGTTACTCGATCGAGGACTTTTGTCTTTAGTCGTAGGATTTATTTATCTTGAGTTAAGTTTAGGTTAATAAAATATCTTCTCTATATAAAGAGAATACGTCATTAGGTTTAAACACACTTCTTAATATGATACTTTGCTCGTAATTACTCTTAAGCATTCAATAAGCAGACACTTTTCTTTCTCTTCCTTTCGTTCGTTGCTTTGCTCTTTAATTTCCGGATCTCAATACTTTGTAATCTCTCTTTACTCTGTTGTTTTGATTTAATTCTTCTTTGCACTCTTAATTATTAGTCTTTTAATTACTGATTTTAATTGTTGTTCTTGATTTATGCAATTTCACTCCTTTAATCTCCATATCATGTCTTTGATAAGTTCTTCTGTTATTGTTGTTTGTTTCATCATAAACATGAGTAGCTAGTTCCTTTTATGTTAGGATTAGGGGAGCCATGGTAGTGAAACAATGATGTTGTAATTAGATTAGATGGTTGATTGTGAGAACTGTTTTATAACAATTTAATTATAATCGTTTAGTTGAGTGCACGCTTCTAAACTAGTTAATCTGGTTAAACTCAGACGTAGATCAAGAGATTGGAATGAACAGACCTTTTATGAACAGTAGACTACACTAATGAGGGCGAGAGCTAAGTTAGTATATTTTTAGGGCAAAAAGTGGACCGAGAGGACCTTTCCTTTACCCTTCTCACATTAGACCGACTTATCTATTTATGACTGAATTGGCTAATTACCATGGTGAACCGACTTCCTAGAATTTCTTCTCCTTATTTGATCACAACTTTATTTCTCTTACTTTTTAATTGCTGTTTTTCTCTCTGCCTTAATCTCATTTAGTAGTTTAGAAAACAAATCAAAACACCCAATTATTACCGTGACAGACTAGAATAGTGAGTAGATATAATAGCCTCCCTGTGGAGTACGATACCCGACTTACCTATACTATATTAGTTGAGCCGGTTGGTTTATTTTTGATAGGGTTGCGACAGCCGTGTCATTCCTAGTGCTTTTATACACTAGGGAAAGGCAAAAATCATACACTCTACAATGAAGCACATAACTACTAAAGCAAACAAGCAAGTGAACTAAGAATAAAGCTAAGACCTTTAACAAACTAAATATAACCTAACGCCATCCCCGACAACGGCGCCATTTGATGAGTAAGATGTTTAGTCGTCTTTTCCTACTATCAAAATAATTTATAAAACTCCGACAAAAAAGTAGTATCTATCGGGTATCGAACACGAGGATGGTGTGTGTTTCTATTCAATTCGATCTAGGTCTATTTTAGTCAAACAAAAAGAGAATTTGAAGTTTATGTAATTAATTCAAGCAACTAAAGAAATGATAAAGCTAAGGGTGTAGACGATTTATATTAAAGCTAGGGTATTCGGGTTCCCCTAAGTGGGTAAAGGTAAACAAAGGGTAAATAACGGGGTATGGATAGAGGTTAACTTAGGTAAGAGGTCCAATATCTTGGTCTCTCTAAAGATAGACACACAACTTTCATCAAGTATCCAATATCAACTTAATCAAGCTATCAAAACACCCTACAACTTTCATTTATAGAGCATTAAAGCAAACAATGAAGAAAGGTGAGAGCTTTTACTCACACAATTCCACAAACACCTTGTGTGTATGAATAAGTAAGCTAACAATTCTACCCAAAATCCAATTATTGATTACCCAAGTTATACCATTAATTTCCACTTAGGATCCTCCTAAACCCTAGGGGGTCACTACTCACACATCATATTTAAGCAAATGTAAACAATTGATGAAACATAAACAAACATAGTGGAAAACATGGTATGAATTATAACAATAACAAAGAGAGAAATAGAAATGTAAATAATTGAATTAAAGATAATAAAAGATGAGAAGTTGTACCACAACAATGAAAGATTGAGTCTTGGATTAAATTAGAAAAGAGATTCTTCAAAATCTTCTATTGCAATTCAATACCCAAATGTAAACTATTGAATAACACTAAAACAATACTAATTAACTAAAGGATTAAGATTTAATTAGGGAAAGATTAAGACTTGATTAACAAAGTTTGAATAAATATTAAGTGCTTGAAAATATCTAGGGTAGTGTGTTTTATGATTAAGAGAAGAGGGGTATTTATATGATCTCCAAAAATTAGGTTACAATTGAGGTTGATGGGTGTGTTGCGTGTAGAGGGGTCCTCTACCGGCTGACCGGCTGCCGGCCTAACCGCTGCCGGCAGGGAACACCTCTTTGTCTTCATTACTTAATTTTCAAAGTCTGGGGAATGTCCCTGCCGGTTGACCGGTTGCCGGCCTACCGGTAGGGAACTCCTCTTTCACTTCTTTTCTTCACTTTTCAGCTCTTCTTAGATCTCTCTGTCGGGCTACTGGCTACCGGTACCTCTGCCAATAGCGATATATTTGGCATTTAGGCTCAATTCCGTGTTCAAAATTTGGCTAAGGCAAAGGGGGTGCTCTCTGCCGGCTGGCTGGTTGCCGGCCTACCGGTAGAGAGCTCTTTCTCAGCATACTCCTATTTTCCTCCTTGCTTTGACTTGAATCTCTTTCTTTCTTACTTCATCCAATTCCGACTCATTCCTACACAAATGAGTAAAATAGTGAAAGTGCGGGATCAAGGGCACAAAATAGCGAGATAAGGCTCGTGGAGCGCCTCCAAATGGGCCAAAAAGCAAGGAAATAAAGAGGAAAAATGGTACGAAACTGGCACGCATCAGTCAGCCATCTGCAAGGTCATATTAGTAACACGGAGTTGACCCATATTTAACTTTTTTCATTTTCTTAGACACATCCTAAATTCATTGAGTTCATTTGTTTTAGGCCTGAGGAACCTGGCTCTGATACCACTTTGTAACACCCCCATTTATTTAAGAGCCTTTATTTGGCATTCATAGATAAATGAACGTGTTACTATCTCAGTTTCCTGAGGTAGTGATTACAAAGATAAACGAAACCACAGTACTTTAAATAAATATAACGTTTAAATGGCCTTATTACATAGTCCAATTTAAATAACTGTAATTAAATAAATACAACTGCAGCGGAAATTAAATAATACGAATAATAAATATTGTTTGACCAATCTAAGTGACCTAGACATCTAAGTAAATGGCATATTCTATCGCCCTTCAGCTCCCCTTCTAAGCCAGCTCAATTACCTGAAATCAATCTACTCCCCAATTATTGGTTCATCACAGGTGTTTAACGAATAGACGGTCAACCCAACGGTTGAGTAGGACTATCTAAACAATAAGAATAATACAACAATAAAACAAATCAAAAATGCAAATGCTCAACCCCTTTCACAACTCCAACATCCATACATCCTCCGAGACACCCATCAACATATATAACCTGAGACACCCATATTAATAACCCGAGATACCCTTATAAATAATTATCAAATCCCGAGACACCCTTTTATATACCTTTACCTGTGGACCGGTTCTTCAATATTACCCTCCATCCTTGGACCGGGCCTTCATACAACAACAATATAATATGCAATAGGGATAATAATAAATCAACGGATAAATAATAGTAATAACCATCAAACAACCAACATCCAATTTCAATTAACGTTCAACAAATAACTTACACCAATACACATTCGAGTTGAGTATATAACCTACCTCAGTAGAAAAATCCAATAAAGCAGTCCAAGAAAAATAATCAGAAGTACTCCACTTCAAAACCGTCACCTAAACGAAATATTATAATTTAATTATTAATTATTCAATTTATTATATTATTCAATTATAATTTAATTATATTAATTAGTTTCCATGTAGATTATTACGTAAAACCCGTCTTAAATAATTAACAAGTCAACCCAATACCCAAAAACACGTGAAAACAACCCAAACACACACCCACATACACACGGCAAAACCGTGTTCATCACTCTTCCTTTACCCGCTTTTTCCCGACTCCACCAACGACACCGCCACAGCCTGCACTACGATGCACCCCAACATCCTCCTATCACCTATGAAACCATCCCCTGCAACCCGCTAACACACGCCCTAAACAGTCCCCGAAAACCCGACACAAACAAACACAAACATACACACTCACCACCTTACCACCACCCTGACAGCCCGTGGCCACCACCGTGGTCTCCCTTGACCCACGGTGGTCCCACTACCTTCCAGGACCTCACACGACAACCTACGAGCACCCAGAAACGACACACGATCCGTATTTTAACACAAACACGCTACAACCACCACAACTGACAACCACCATACCAACCACCACCTGCAACCACCCCAACACCACCACTAGGACCGCCCATAGCCGACCTAGCCAACTACCCAGGTCTAACGTCCATTCGACAAACACACAAGCTACAAATTTCGTCTTAAGGCTCATGACAAACTCCCCTTTAGACGCCTTTTCCGCCACCCACGGTGATCAACGACTCTCAACAAAGGTCCTACTGGAATCACGACGGTCAAAGGCAACTGCTAAGGTCAACGACGTTGTTCATGGTGGTCTATATGGTGTAAAAATGATAGATTAATTGATTAAGACGATATAAACATTAATTATGATGGTCTTACCTTGAGGCGATAATACTTTGATGAATTCCCTTATTTTTCTCCCTTAGATCCTTCTCCCTTGCCTTAGATCAATTATTTGTATTTTTATGTTGTTATATGATTATGGGTAGGTAGAATAGCTTATTTATATAGGTGTATGAAGGAAAGAGGGAGGACACTCAGTTTTCATCGTTTTTTCGCCTTTTCTCTTATCCCGTGTTTTATCCTTGCTAAATTCTTTCTCGTCATCACTTAGCTCAAGATTACCCAATCCCTTAGGATGCATATAAGGGACCTCATCTTCATCAATGGGCACATCTGAACTTTGATAAGAAGTACCGCTTCTCAGTGAAATAGCATTAACTTGTTCATGTGCTTGTTTACCTTGAGGAGGAAGATTGTCGGGCTATTTTGAGGGATTTTGTACCGCTAATTGAGCAACTTGAGTGTCTAGCATCTTGTTATGAGCTATAAGCTAGGTTGCACGAAAATGGACATGGACACAACACGCGACACGCGACACGGCACTTCGAAATTTTAAGGACACGGACACGGCAAAAAAAATATCAATATATATATATATATTAAAATAAAGGGAATTTAAAGAACATTATAACCAACATCTAAACTTTAGTCATTTAAAGACTACAAAGCAAATTAGTAAAATGATAACCAATATTAATATTATATACATCAAAATTAACATGTCTAACTATAAAGGTTTAGATTACAATTGAACATTCAAGTCTTACTAAGTAAATAAAAAACATTAAAGGGTCCAAATTACAAACCCAAAAGTGGGTTCAAAACAATCAAACAAGAAGTCGTGCAACATTTTATATCCTGCTTCTTCCTATGCTTTGCTTATATCAAACCAAAAATAACAAGTTACCACCATTCTCTCAATATTCCCGATCTTCTATCTTTTTGCAACTCTCAATTTTCTTCATCTTCTCTTATCTTTTTGTAACTCTCTCAATTTTCTTCTGATATTGCTTACCACCATTCTCCCATAATAAAAATCAACACCCTAGTTTTTGTTCATTTGTATGATTTACCAAATCAATGATACCCTTTGTTTATGTCCTATTAACTGATTATGATTAATTAGAGAAAACCAAGCAAAACCCAAGAATAAGAAATTAGGGAAAATTGATTTTGAATAAGAAATAAGAAATTAGGGGAAAATGATTATCCTGGAATGTGGTGTCGAAGACGAGATGCCGGCGGCGACGACGAGGAGGTCTTGTGTTGGCGGCAAAGGGAGGCTGTTGAGGGTCGTATTGTTGTCCAATTGGGTCTTGTTGTCTTGAAAAGGCATAAATGTCTTGTCCACCAAATACAGGCCGTGTCCAATTGTTATAGAACGTGTCCGACACGCCGTGAATTAAAATAAACCCGACGACATGGTTTTTGAGGTGTCGGACACGTTTTGAGCCGTGTCCTAGGCGTGTTCGTGTCCGACACCATTGATACCGTCGTTTAGTACCAAAAATAAATACCTAAGACAACTTATAGAAGCTAGCGGAAGTAGGGTAGATCTCCATAGGGAGGGTATTATATCTATCTGCTATCTAAGTCTGTCAGGTAACAAATGGGGGTTTTAAAATGATTTCTAAAAAACTAAAAGGATTAAGGCAAGAGAATAAAGCAATAAGAATAAAGAGAAATAAAGAGATGTGATCAATTAAAGAGAAATATGTTAGATAGTCGGTTCACCATGGCAGCTAATCAACTCAGTCATAAATAGCCCAGACGATCTAATGTGAGAAGGGTAAGGGAAAGGTCCTTCCGGTCCACTATCCACCCTAGAATACAACTAACTTAACTTTCGTCCTCATTAGGGTAGTCTACTGTTCATAAGAGGTCTGTTCATTCCAATCTTCCGATCTAGGTCTGATTTTAACCGATTTAACTAGTTTAGAAGCGTGCACTCAACTAAACGATTACAATTATACTATCATAAAACAGTTCTCACAATTTAATCATCTAACCTATTCACAACATCGTCAACTCACTACCATGGCTCCCCTAATCCTAACATAGAGAGAATTATCTACTCATGCTATTAATAATCTACCAATAATAATAATAAATAAACTAGTGAAAGACATAATAAAAGAATAATAAAGATTAATCATGAACTAATAACAATAATTAAACAGAAATTAAGAGGCAACCGATTAAGAGCAAAAGAAATTAGATTGAGTATAAAGGGTAGAGAAATATTACAAAGAGATGAATCCGGCAATAAGAACACAAGTACGTAGCAAAGGAGAAAAGGAAGAGCAAAGTGTGTGCTTAAAGTAATTAGGGACTGATTAAAGAGTGTGAAAAAAGAATAGAGTATAAAGTATATCATGAGAGATGAGATCGTTTAACCAAATGACCTCTTCACCTTATATAGGAAAGCATTTATTAACTAAAACTAAGATAATCACAGGTTAGTATCCCGTGTAAATAAGCAAAGTACTAGATCGAGGCATTTTAGACCTCTCGATTGAGTAACTTCCCATCAAATCCTCTCGATCGAACAGAAACGGCCTTCGATCGAGAGCCTCAAGATTAGCACCCTTCGATCGAGTTCAGCAGGGACTCGATCGAACACCTTGAACCGTCAAAACCACTCGATCGACCAAAAAAGTACTCGATCGAATGGTTAGCCACTGAAAACAACTTGATCTTCATTTGGTTAGCTTTTAAGGACCTCCTTCACACTTCCCGAGGCGCAGCACTTCCACTCTAAATCCTCCATCTCCATAAATGCATGCTAGGGGGATTGAATAAGGCACGATTTCACCACTTTGAGGTCCATTCCTGCAAATGAGATGAAACAAACCAAAGTAGCCTATTCGGGGCATTTTGCAATACAAAACTATAGAAAGGACATGGAAATGCGTGCAATAAGAGGCTAAAAAAACTATATAAATTGCATGTTTTGAATCTCCCCAAACCGAACCTTTACTCGTCCTCGAGTAAACTAAACGCAAACTAATGGAACGGATAAGAAAACACAGAGCTAGCTATAAATCGTCCACTTAAGCCGTTTAACACCAACAAAACTGACATTTATAGCTACAACAGGCAAGCGCAAACGAGTTATATGATGTCTATAAAAAAAACTAAACTGTCGACCTTGCAAAACCTTAAAAATCGGACTCTCACGGGTCTCTCTTCTCTCATGAAGCAAAGGGCAAAGGGTAAGTATATAAGCATAAGAGAAGAAGAGAAAATAGCCACTCACCTAAACTACGACCCACATAAACATGCTTGCAACTAAAATGATAGACAATTCTAATCACCATACATACATTCCAACCAAACAATGTCTGTCACAGCTGAGGGCTTACAAAAATTATGGTTTAGTGAGGCAATGGGTAAGAAAAGGCAAAACAGTTATGGAAAATGTGGAGGTAATGAAGCAAGCTAGCGCCTAAACATTACCATACGGAGCAAATCCAAATCTTAACCAGTTATGAAATCAAACTCAAGTGCCCATCAACTGGCACCAAAAACTCACTAACCAAACACAACAACTCCTCAAAAGATATAAGTAATGCATAGGAGTAAGACCGTCACAAACTTCCCTTTTTACACGGTCTGTTTTTGTTTTTCTTTTTTTTATCTTTTCTAATTCTTTTCTCATTTTCTTCCCCACATCTTTTCTTCTTCTTTTTTTTTTTTCATTTTTCAACTCTTTTTTTTTCTTCCAATTCCGACACATCCTCCTTTCTTTTCTTTTCTACCAACTCCAAACAATATAAAACAAACCAACTTGCATCAATGGAAAATATACCGCAAAATACACTAAATTAGCTTGACAGGCAGGCTTAAATTGGGTGTAGTATTGGGTCAAAAAGGCTAAATTTGGCTAATGTGGAGCTAAATGGGTGAAAATGAATGAAAGGGAAAATTGCCATCGCCTCCCTGCATGTGACACCGACCACAAACCCGAATGTATGCAAGTAAAAAGCAATTCATAAAAGTGAAAATTAGTGAACATGTTATGCAAGGAGTATACTACTCTCAATTCCTACATGAACTGGTCACAGATGACACCAGTTATACGGCTCTAAATACTTGAAATTTTAAGGTAGTTTGCCAATTTTTTCAGGTCAAGTCTATATGTTCAGCTGTATTTAAACATTAACTCGTAGACTATGCGCATTACAAAGCTAATAAAATGTCAATCTGATGCAAGGCTTAAGTGAAATGACAATTTACAGTGCAAAATCATCACAGAAATCTACCGTTCCGACTCGACCTATATGCTAAAATAAACGTGATATTTTTGAAATTTTCTATTTTTTTTGGATTTTTTTTATTTATTGAAATTAAAACAACGATGCAAGCAGAAATTAAATGTGAATGCAAAAACAAATGCAAATGCAGACTCAAAGGATGCAATACCCTCCCCAAACCAAAACGGACAACGCCTTCGTTGTCTTCCAGCATACACCAGCAGAATATACGGGGAACGGGATAAAAACAACCACTAAATGAATGAAATAAATAAATAAATAAAGGGAGATGAAAAAGAAATAAATAAAGCGGAAATACTTACAAAATAAGCGAACTTCCCCAAACCAGCCATAAAACTGGGGAAGTGAGTAGGCCAGCAGCTACTCATCCGCCCCCTCCTCCTCGTCAGCCACCGTGTAGGTGGGGTCAGTCTCCTCCTCGTCTCTCCTCTTGTGACGACCTGCAGCAAGGTCGGCTCTGACCCTCTCCTCCTGCTCAGCCGTGTCCGTCTCGCTCACCGACTGTGGGTACCCCTCCGCCGGGTACCGGTAGAAAGAAGGGTGTAGCCAGCCGTCTGGAACGGGACGTCCTCTCCTCATGTGGTACTTGTATAGATGAAACAAGGCAAATGCCTGGTCCCGCTCTATACGAGTCACTCTCCTGCACATACCAAGAAGCAAACCATCACGACGCCTTTGGTCCATGACGTCGGGCGCCTCAAAGGGTGGAGGAGGAACAAAGTTAGTCGGCAGAACCGGCTGTGGCACAGAAGGAGTAGGGATAGGGGTCGGTGTAGGCATGGACGTGGACGTCTGCCTAGCCTGAGTCGGTGTGGACCCCTTTCCGGTCTCAGGTCGCTTCCACTTCTTAGAAGCGGAAGAAGTGGAGGGAGCAAGTGAAAGGTGGTAAGAAGGTACAGGTGGAGGTAACCTACCCGACACAGTGGTCAAAGGTGAAAGACGGGGTAGGACGGGAAACGGTAAGGTCACGGACTCGGAATCACAGATCTTCCAAGTCCGTTGGTCCTTTGCTAACCAAAACATCGCCAACATGGCGTTAATATCTATGTACACATCCTTATCTACATGTGTCAGGCCACGGGGGAAGTCAGTGAAGAGGCCGCGGTATGTAGGAGGCTAACCCTCCACAGAAAATCGTACCCTTCCTCTTCTGCCCAACAACGTTAAAATGTTGAGCTGTCAGATAGACAATGTTAAGAACGAAAGGGCCAACACTATCAATGTTCAGATAGCCCGCTAAAATAGACAACTCAATGTTATTAACGTTGTTAGGATCGTGGCGGCCAAAGATCGTCTCCCCGAGGAGACAAAGGAAGTAACGGGCTCGGGGAAGATGGACATGAGCCACCTTCCTGTGGTCGTAGGGAGTCTGTGCTAAAGTGGGTTAAAGTAAAGACAGGAACTTCCTGAGGGCCGTCACTAGTCAAACCTAACATCCTCCCAAACTCACCTTATGTCTAAGTAAAGGTCTGGTTAAACAGTCGAAATGAAATGCAAGAACTCTCCGGGTCAGTGTCATAGGCAGCGGATGAGAACGTAAGAGAGCTAAAGAACTCTAGTGTCACTAGCTCATACGTGAGCGCTCTCATCATGGTCAGACCAGTCATCCTAGTCCCGTTTAACAGTTCAGCCACGGGTTCTAAGATCCCCAACTTCTCTAGTGAAGAACGACACAAAATTTTTGTAGAGGTAATGTTACAGTCCATCAAATGCATGAAACATTTACGGTGAAGTGGGTTAATGAAGCATACCTCGGGATATTCCTGTACAGGATCCAAAGAATCATCAGCTACAAACCATGCGCACATCAGCCGTGGAACCCACTCCCCGTCCCCGTCCTCGTGAACCTGAGGCAGTGGAAGCAGCTAAGGCAGAAGCGGCCAGTCCAGGAGCGCGGCCTGAAACTGGTCGAGGGCCAAGAGTAAACGATGTGACTGTGACAGAGGGTGCCGACACAGCAAGGGTCGACACCAAGGATGGTACAACAGTAGTAGCAGCAGTTGTAATAGTAGCAACAGTAACAGTAGCAGTAACAACAGGCGTGGTAACGGTGGTGGCAGCAGGGACCACCGTCTCAGAGCTCAACGGAGCAGTAGTAGAACTAGGGGCAGGCAAAGAACTACTATCCATCCTATTAATCAAGTAGGTCCTAATGTCAGAACATAACCCAACTGAAAGACGATTTTTCCCCGAATTTCGAAAAATTCGAAACCTTAAATGCGAAATTAAGGCCGAAAAACTGTAATTAAACGATAGGAAATAGGGAGAAGGACTTACTTGTGAATTACCCAAGAAGAAATGCAATTAAAATCAACAAACAAGCACCAAATAATCGGATTAAATCCCAATTTTTCGCAAACCCTAATTCGAGTAAAATTCCACTAGAAACACGAAATTCAAAGGGGAAAAATAAGGGGCTTTGGTCGAAATTAATGCAAGGAACAAATTGGGTAGTTTAACTTGGTGATTAGGGGAAGAAAAATGGAGATTTGGGGGAATTATTGGGGTTTTTCGCTAAAAAGGAAGAGGAAAGGAAGCGAATAATGAAATAGAATAGGAAATTAGAAACTCCCTTGTGTGTTTATCAATGCTGTCTCTCGATCGAGTAATTTGAAACCACTCGATCGAGTCCTTTCTTCAACATTCTGCTCGATCGAGTAAAATGCCCTTCGATCGAGAACCCTTCAGTTATGACCCTTCGATCGAGAACAGGTAACCACTCGATCGAGGACTTTACATGGGCATTCTGCTCGATCGAGTACAAAAAGTACTTGATTGAGGCTTTCTCCTTTTAGCACGCATCCCAATGCAGCATATCTTCCCCAAACCTGCATAAAAACGCAGAAAAATGCTTCCCGCAAATACCAAATCCACAATACGCAGTTCGGTCTTACGCTAAAAACTAACTACACTATTGTCTAAAAAGCAATTAAAAATGTCTAACAAAAATCCAAATTACAAAGTTGAGTCAAGTTCAAATGAGTCCACCTAAAATGGTGAGTCCCTAAGTCCTAATCTAAGCCGTTGATCTTCTAAGATGGATGGTTTAGATTTGAAACTTCTAAGCAATTTCTAAATTGAAACTCTAATGTTTTAAAAGTGAAACTTTAATATGTGAATGTAACTTTAAAGAACTTTAATTCTTTACAAATGTAACTTTAATTTTTTAAAATCATTTTATGTATAAAAATTTAAATTTTTGAATTTTTGAATATAACTTTAATGTCCTACGACTGAAACTTTAATGCAAAAAAAATGGAACTTTAATTTTTTTAGGCCATTTTTTAATATAAAAATTTGATTTTATGAAATAATGTAATTAGGATTAATATTTATGTAATTCAACTAATTTTTGTCTGTAACTTTAATAGTATACGAGTGAAATTTTAATGCTTTAAAGTGAAACTTTAATTTTTAATGGCCTTTTTTAATATAAAAATTTGAATTTATGTAATAATGTATTTGTGACTATTATTTATTTAATTTCACTGATTTAAAAATATAACTTTAAAGTTTAACGAGTGAAACTTTAACACTAAAAATTGCAACTTTAATTTTTTTTGACCATTTTTAATATAAAAATTTAAATTTATTTTATAATGTAATTGTCATTAATTTTTATATAATTTCACTAATTTATGAATTTAACTTTAATGTGATACGAGTAAAATTTTAATGCTAAAAATTAGAACTATATTTTGTTTAGGCCATTTATAATTTTAATGGATTATGTAACTTTAGTCTTCGTTTATGAAACGTTATTCTCTTAGGAATGAAACTTTAACCCTTGACGGTGAAACTTTATACGTGATTTTGGATATATTAATTTAAATTTACGTAAATTTTGTCCATTAAAAGTGTAATTTTAGTCCTTAGCCACGTAACTTCAGTCCATATCGATGAAACTTTAATCTTAACCACCCTGCCAATAACTAATAACAACCACCACCGCCTTTGTCACCCTAACTATCCCACCACTGCTTTCACCAAATCCCATAACGACCCCACTGCAACCGTAGATACCTGTCCTTATCCCACCAACTGCCACCACTAACAACCACTATAGATCTGAAAAAGAAAAAAAAGGTGGCAGCCACAACCGCCACCAACACCTCCACAACCCACCAGAGCACCACGACAACCACCACCGTAAACTGAAAAAGAAAAAAAAATAGAACGGAGAAGGGAGAGGCGGCAGCCACAACCGCCACCAACACCCCCACATGACCCACCACAACCACGATCGTAATCTGAAGAAAAAAAAGAGAACGGAGAAGCGAGAGAGGCGGCAGCCACAACCGCCACCAACAATCACGCCAACAATAACAACACCACCAACTGCCATCCAAAGAAATTTTAGATCTGAAAAAATCTCACCAAAAAAAGAGAAGAAAGGCGGAAAAGCGGGATTTCTGAGAAGGAAGAGAGGAAAACGCGAAGAGTGGTGGTGCGGTGGCTGTTGTGGATGTTGTAGTTGGTGGTGGTGCCGGGGTTGGATGGTTAGAGGGAGTGGTGGTGTCAGGTGGTGTGGGTGAAGGAGTTAGAGAGAGAAGTGAGAGTGAAGGAGACAGAGGGAATGAATGAGTAAGAGAGGGTGGATTAGGGTTTGTTTGCCTTTTATATCTTGGCTTTTTTTTTCTTTTTTTTTAATCTTAGCCCTTGATTTTCTATTATCCAAGGGTGTAAAATAGGACTTAGGGACTCATCTAAGTAGGGTGGACTTAGTTGAACCTAATTCTTACAAAGTTTTTTCAACAGGACATTTTCCGCTGATCTTCCGAAGCACTTTAACAACCCATGAGAGGGCTTCTGACTGGAGGAGGTCCCTTCAGCATCACGAACCGTCCTCTTGGATTGCCATGAGCTTGAATTGGATGGAGAAGAATAGTTCGCATCCACATACGCCTTTACTTTCTTCTTTCCTCTGTCTTTCTTTTCTCGTTCATGATCCTTTTCCTTGGCATCTTTCTTGGCATCATTCCCATCTGTGAGCTTGGCTTTCACTGTACCCTTATCGACGAAATCTCCAATGTTCATTCTGTTTATGCCTGCAACAATAGAAATAACAGAATGGTCCTCCATATTGCTCTCAGTCTGAGGCGGAGGTGTGAATATAGCAGCACATGACTCAATATTATCAACTGGAGAATCTGTGTCTGGGTCTATAGAGGGTAGAGCATTGCAAGGGTGGACCTGCATAGGGGCCCTACGAGTATTGGACTGATAGAAAATCAGCTCCTTATCACCTACCTGAAAAGTAAGAGTCTTTCCTCTGACATCGATTACTGCGTGAGCAGTAAATAAAAATGGTCGTCCTAATATAATAGGGGTGTAAGAATCTTCGGGGATGTCTGAGACTACAAAGTTGATGGGAATAAAGAATTTCCCGATCTTTACATGTGTCTTCTCTAAGACACCTAGGGGCCATGATAAAGTACGGTCGGCCATCTGCACAGTCATGTTGGTACAGTGAAACTTGGTCAAACCCAGTCTCTTAGCGAGACACAATGGTAGGACACTCACGCTAGCTCCCAAGTCACATAACGCATTATCAATCAAATGAGTCCCTATATGGCATGGAATAGAAAAGCTACCCGGGTCAGACTGTTTGGGTGGTGTCTTATTCTGAATTAGGGTAGTGCCCACTTCAGTCAAAGCTACCGTTTCATGATCATTTATATGCCTCATACGCGTTAATATTTCTTTCATAAATTTCACATAAGAGGGTACCCGAGTTAGCAATTCGGCGACGGGAACGTTGACATGAAGGCTCCTCAAAATATCAGCAAATTTACCGAACTGTTGCTCAGCCTTCCTATTCTGCAATCGCCTCGGAAAAGGGACCGTAATGGGAATTGCCAAACCTTTATTTCTTTCTGCCAAAGAATCAACACGATCAGCATCATTTCTACTCGATCAACCAACTTTTCCTTTCGATCGAGTTGTTTCTTTAACAATTTCACTCAATCGAGGGCTCCCATCTACTCGATCGAAATCTTCTTTTTCTACAGTACTCGGTCAAGCATCAGATCCATTCGATCGAGTACTTTCCATGGCAATTATCCTCGATCAACCTGCAGAAATGAGTCAATCGAGTACTTTCTTAGGATTTAGTATTGTTTCGTCCAAAGACAACTGTTTCTGCTCAACAACATCAATTTCCGGGTCTGATTTATCACCTTCTGTCGGCATTTTAGGTCCTTCATAGGAAAGACCACTCCTCAAATTAATTAAGTTCACCATCTTATGATGCTTCTTATCAGGTTGGGACGGTAAATGATCCGGCTGCCTTGAAGCTTGATTGGTGGCGAGTTGAGCTATTTGTGACTCAAGTGACTTTATGGATGCATCTTTTTGTTGGTCACTTTTCTTCAATTGAATTGTCAATGATTGAATCATCGACTTCAACTCGACCATTTCACTTACGCCCTTAGAAGAAGCACCTTGTTGCGATGGCGGAAAAGATGGAGGCTTTTGAAAGCCTTGTTGAGCTTTATGAGGTAGGACGTAAGGTTGTTGCTGCTGCAGTGGAGGTGTAGGATTCAATACATTTTGACTAGTCCATCTCAAGTTATGATGGACTCCACTCTGATTGTTGTAATAGGAGCCCCCTTGCCTATATTGTTGAAAGGCAAAAACCTGCTCCTTCTCAGCTAGAGAGTCAACAGCAGTGTGACCATCATTACTACCGCACCTCTCACATGAAACGGTTTCTTGTCTACTCAACAAGTGAACCGTTTGTTGATCTCCAGCAGCCTGCAACTCCAACTTGTCAAATCTAGCATTCATGGCTTCCAGCTGAGCCACAACTACTCTATCAACTGAGGAAACTGTTCTAATTCCACCTCTTGGGTTCCTATATTCAGCACAATAGGTAGCCATCTCCTCAATAATCCCCCAACCCTTATCATCATCGATATTCTTTTGGAACCGACCATTTGATGCAGTATCCAAAATAGCACGATGATCGCCATACAACCCATTATAGAATTGGTTGCATAAAAACCACTGATCGAAACCTTGATGAGGAACGGACCGCACAAGCTTCTTAAACCGACCCCACGCCTCATATAAATTCTCATCTGGTGTTTGCTTGAAACTTGTAATCTTTCCACTCAGCTGATTAGTTCGTTGTGGAGGAAAGTACCTTTTATAGAAGGCTAGGGTCAGGGTCTCCCAATCAGTAATCCCAGCTGCAGTCCTATCAAGATCAGTGAGCCACTCTCAGGCACCATCAGTCAGAGAGAAAGGAAATAGAACTTCCTTAATCTTGTCCTGCATCACTCCTTTAGTAGCGGGAATGGTAGAACAGTAATCAGTGAAGACTTCCATGTGTTTTTGCGGATCCTCACCAGCTACCCCACGGTACATATTCCTCTCGACCAAATTGATATAAGACAGCCGAATGTCAAATGTACTGCCATCCTCTGTTGCAAAGTTGAAACCTTTAGGAATGGAAGCAGTTGTAGGCTCAGAGTGACTCGCGATATTGGGCATCTTCACAGAATTGGCTGCAGAAATAGAGTTGTCTTCTTCAAGAGAGTAGTCTTCTGCAAATAAAAACTGTTCAAGTTCGGGTTCAAAAGTAATCAAGGCTTCTTTTTGATTCTTTCTCAGCAATCTTTGTCTATAGCGAAAAGTCCGCTCTGGCTCAGGATCAGCTGGCACTAATTCTGACATGTTAAACCTGGGCATAAACAACACTAGAGAAAATAAATAAGAACTGTCTCAAGGAATTAAAAATTCCCTGAGATGAAGACAAACGAAAATAAGCAGATAAATAGGCTAATTGCCTCCCCGGAAATGACGCTAAAATTTGATACCATTGTTTAGTACCAAAAATAAATACCTAAGACAACTAACAGAAGCTAGCGGAAGTAGGGTCGATCTCCACAGGGAGGCTATTATATCTATCTGCTATCTAAGTCTGTCAGGTAACAAATGGGGGTTTTAAAATGATTTCTAAAAAACTAAAAGGATTAAGGCAAGAGAATAAAGCAATAAGAATAAAGAGAAATAAAGAGATGTGATCAATTAAAGATAAATATGTCAGCTCAGTCATAAATAGCTCAGACGATATAATGTGAGGAGGGTAAGGGAAAGGTCCTTCCGGTCCGCTATCCGCCCTAGAATACAACTAACTTAACTTCCGTCCTCATTAGGGTAGTCTATTGTTCATAATAGGTCTGTTCATTCCAATCTTCCAATCTGGGTCTGAATTTAACCGATTTAACTAGTTTTGAAGCGTGCACTCAACTAAACAATTACAATTATATTGTCATAAAACAGTTCTCACAATTTAATCATCTAACCTATTCAGAACATCGTCAACTCACTACCATGGCTCCCCTAATCCTAACATATAGAGAATTAGCTACTCATGCGATTAATGATACTAATAATAATAAATAAACTAGTGAAAGACATAATAAAAGAGTAATAAAGATTAATAATGAACTAATAACAATAATTAAACAGAAATTAAGAGGCAACCGATTAAGAGCAAAGGAAATTAGATTGAGTATAAAGAGTAGAGAAAGATTACAAAGAGATGAATCCGTCAATAAGAACACAAGTACGTAGCAAAGGAGAAAAGGAAGAGCAAAGTGCTTGCTTAAAGTAATTAGGGAATGATTAAAGAGTGTGAAAAAAGAATAATAGACTATAAAGTATATGATGAGAGATGAGACCGTTTAACCTAATGACGTCTTCACCTTATATAGGGAAGTGTTTATTAACTAAAACTAAAATAATCACGGATTAGTATCCAGTGTAAATAAGCAAAGTACTCGATCGAGGCATTTGAGACCTCTTGATCGAGTAACTTCCCATCAAATCCTCTCGATCGAACAGAAACGGCCTTCGATTGAGAGCCTCTAGATTAGCACCCTTTGATCGAGTTCAGCAGGGACTCGATCGAACATCTTGAACCGTTAAAACCACTCGATTGACCAAAAAAGCACTCGATCGAATGGTTAGCCACTGAAAACAGCTTGATCTTCATTTGGTTAGCTTCTAAGGACCTCCTTCACGCTTCCCGAGGTGCAGCACTTCCGCTCTAAATCCTCCATCTTCATAAATGCATGCTAGGGGGACTGAATAAGGCACGATTTCACCACTTTGAGGTCCGTTCCTGCAAATGAGATGAAACAAACCAAAGTAGCCTATTCGGGGCATTTTGCAATACAAAACTATAGAAACGACATGGAAATGCGTGCAAAAAGAGGCTAAAAAGACTATATAAATTGCACGTATCAACCGTGTCGGACATGCGGAGGCCATAAATGAGCCGTGACCGGGCAACCTAGGCTATAAGTTCAGAAATTTGAGCCGTTTGCTTTTGTTGAATCATCAAAGTTTTCTGCAACAAAGCTTTCATCTCGGCCATATCATTGCTATGAGCTTTTGGAGGAGGTTGCATCTGTTGGAAACCTCCTTGATTCTGTCCAAAACAATTCCCTTATGGTTGATTACCACGATTTTGGGGAATAATATAAGCATTCTGCTGCGGGGCTTGAGCAAACACATCCTGACCTCTTTCAGGGAAGAAGTTAGAATATGTAGTACCTTGCTTGAAAGACTGAAAAGTATGAACCTGTTCAATTGTACTCATACACTTGGCCACAGTGTGGCCATCAATCCCACATCTCTAACATGACACTTCTTGTTGAATCATTGCATGAACTGTTTCTTGCTTATTACCTGATACCCGTCGTTGTGAGTACCAAAGATAAAATTTATAATCTCCTATTAAGACTAACCTAGGCTAGTGGTAACAGGGTCGAACCACAAGGAGGCAGTTGTAAACTCTAGTTGATTTATGATCAGTCAAAGGTAACAATTATGGGGGTTGGTTTGAATTGGTCTATAGCTAATAGTAAATAAAGGCAGTAAACTAAATGAAAGATTTAAGCGGATAAAAGAAGGGCACTAGGATGATCGGTTCATTATAGCTTTGGCGGCAGCAAACTAAGTCGGTCTGAATCAAATACAGGTAAGGCGGGAAATAAAGAGGTCCTCTCGGTCCACTTTTAACAAATAGCATCTCTCGATCTCGCTATAGGTCCCTAATGTCACTAATACTAACTTTCGTCCTGAAAAGTGACTAACGGTCTAAACTATACCTATCTTTCGATCTTAGCACGTCTAGTCGATTTAATTGATCTGTCTAATAACCTCCCCTATCTTTCGATCTAATGGGTCAGTCACAAAATAGGTATCTAACTGGTCGCATGCATTCGATTTGTTAAATACAAGATTAAATTCAAATAAAACGAATATAAACCCTACGAGGTCAGTCGATCGACTGATAAGGTCAGTCGATCGACCAACACGCGAAACAGCCTATTCTAATCTAATGCCGCCTATGCCATAAATCGCCTACATCCTAGCACAATGAAATTAGCTACTCATACTGGGAATATCAATAACAATAAAATTGACTAATAACACAGGAGAATTCATGATCAAAGCAAGGAAATAAACAATTAACAAAGAACGACAAGTTGGCTTTCGGGAGACTATCCTAGCAATTACTATACTATGAATGACAATAAAGTAGTAAAACTGAAATAAGAGCAGAAGAATACCGCGTAAAGGATTGTAAAGAAGAGATCAAAAACCAACTGTAAACCGAACTTTATTAACGGAAGAACAATAGTCTTAAGAACCCTAATTATGAAATAGAACTAAAACTGATAAAGTATGTGATGTGTTATTCGATGCTAAAACTGGATGTTGGTGTTACGTTATATAGCAATCAACGTAACAACTTATTTCTAAAACCTAAACTTCACGGGCTTTGAGATTCACGACCTTCTAAATCTCGTCTGGAATAGAAATCTGGTCGATCGACTAATCAGGCTGGTCGATCGACTGCTCCTCAGCAACAGTAGCTTCTGGAACCCGAGCATCGGTCGATCGACAGGATAAGCTGCTACTTGACTTCTTAAACTCGTGGGTTTGTCTTTTGGGCCTTGAATTGCGCACCAAGCTTATTCCTTACGTGATTCCTTTATGTCATTTGCAATGCAGGTTACTTGGGGACGGATTTGGCTTGATTTCCCGTTGAATTCTTCACATTTCTGCAATAAGGTACAAAATACGGAAGTAGACGGAAATAGGGGGAAATATAGCATAAACTACAAGAATGAGCTCTGAAATGCGTGTAAAATGGGATGTAAAACATCATATAAATGACACGCATCAAATCTCCCCAAACCAAACCTTGCTTGTCCCCAAGCAAGAGCTAGACTCGATCTAAAGGAACGGGTTCAAACTCAGAGCGAAATGCAAACTGTTAAGCCTAAACCAATTTAATGCACAACCAACAATCAATTAGTAATGTGAACCATGCAAACGAATTATGTAGTCGTTAAAAGTATGCTGAACTGTTGACTGTATAGACGTATCAAATTGGACTCTCACGGGTCGCTCAAATCACTCATAAGAAAGGGTGAATATGTGAAAGATAGAAAGAATTAAACTTGTAAAGACTCTCACCTAACTACGACCTATGAAAACATGCCAGCAATAGAATATGAAAATGACCTCTACGACCGTACATACGCACTCCAATCGAACAGATGACCAATGACACATGCCGAGGTATATATGGGATATGTGAGGTATGGGTAAGAAGAGGCAAAACAATTATGGAAAAGTGGAGGTACAGGTGATCAAGCTAGTACCAAAACGGAACCAAATGGCAACATCCAACTTCTTGCTCATAATCAAACGAAATGGTGCTATAGCAAGCACAAGACTCACAATCTCCAAACTAACAAATCAATAAACTCCCCATAGGATATAAACGAAACATGGGAGCAAAAATCGCCAAAAGATAAGGATTAAATTATGCGAATTGACTTCTTCCTCGAATCTCAGTCGATCGACCAAAAGGGGCAGTCGATCGACTGCTATGAACAGTGCAGAACCTCTTTTTCTTTCTTTTTCGAATCATTTTTTTCATTTCTTTCTTTTTTTTTTCTTTTGTTTCTTTCTTTCCTTTTTTTCATTTTCCAATCATCATCTCAACAGAGCAAACGCCACCAAAAACGAGTAACAATCCCAAGAACACAGACTACTAGCTTGACAAAGGTAGGCTAAATGTAGGATGTAGTAAACGGGACAAAAATGCTATTTTTGGCAGTGTGGAGCTTATGGGCAAAATGAAAAAAGGAAACCTCTTCCACATGTGTCAACTAACCACAAACCGAATGCATACAGGTATTAAGTAGATCAAATTCATATTCATGCAAATTAAGGAAAACATGTCTCATAAGGAGTACTACTCACATTCCTAAATGAACTGGTCATGAATGTCACCAGTTATAGGCTCTAAAACTCAGAAATATGATGTAGGTTGCCAATTTTCTAAGTCAAGTCTCAAGTTAAGCAAATAAATTAACGAAAACTCGTGGATATGCATATATGATTCTACTAATAACATGTTAATCTAGCAAGGCTCAGGCGAAACAGGTGCAAAATGCAAAATCATCATAGAAATACTATCGTTCCGACTCGACCTATATGTAAATATGAATAAAGAAACAACAATGCAAAAACATAATATAAACGTGAATGCAAGCAAATGATATGCGACGCAAAACCCTTTCCCAAACCAAATCGCACAATGTCCCCATTGTGCAAAATCATGTAGTGAAGAAAAGAGAAATGGGGATTTGCGAGAAAACAACTAAGCAAGACATAAAAGAAAGATATGGAACTCACAAGACTTTAAGCGCAAAGAAAGGAAACCTCCCAAACCAAAGATGAGCTGGGAGGTTTCTTTGCAAGTGATGCTACCAATAGGTACCTAAAAGACAATCAAAACCACGCATAAGACCGAGAAAACAATTTTTGAAACGGTAAAATTGTGCACAAATGAGAAAATAGAAGAAATAATAAATTTTGACGGAAAATAAAGTGGAGTAGAAAACTCCCTTAAGTCCGCAAATCGACCAAACACAGCAGGGGAGAGGTCGTGAACCGGTACAGCAGCAGAAGTAGTCGATCGACCTGTAGGGGTAGTCGATCGACCTGATGAACAGGAACAGAAGCTCCTGGAAAGCGCAATTCAGTCGATCGACCATGATAGCTAGTCGATCGACTGAAAGTACTGCTGTGCTCCTTATTTCTTCGTATTTGCTCAATGATTCGAGCTAACAAGCTATAAATACCTGCAAGTGCACAATACTACGCGCCCAAAATTGCGCAAAACCCAGCATAAAGTCTAAAGTACTCAAAGATCCTAAGCAAACAAAATAAAAGCGAAGTTTTCGCGCACACAAAGAACAATAAGAAAATAGTTCAAAAGCAAATAAAATGTTTGTAAAGCTTTGTGATCAACTAGTAGTTGATCAAGAAAGACCAAGGTATGGCCCACTTCGTCGGCTTTTGGCTACTAGAGGTAGCCTCAATGGTGCTTATCTTGTCAGTTGCACCCTTCTCAGCTTCAACAGTCGGAGAGCTCAATGGATCAACTTCGTCATCTCCCCAATCAAGGACTCCCTCAGAATCGTCGGAGTCCAAATCAGCCCATCTCACCTTGGCTGGCTCATCCTCCACTTCCTCATCAGTCCCATAGCTTAAGCGTCCGAGGCCTCCTCTTTGAATGATCGGTACGCTACCGTGGCGTAACTTGTAGTACTCCCTTCCCCAAACCAGCTCTGCATTATCTAAAACAACGATTCTTCCTCCATCTTGCTCCCGATGCAGGGCGGAGGGGTTACAACAGGAATAGAAATAGGCATATCGGGAAGTACAAAGTACGATTTCTTTTCAGAAACCGTATTACAAGTTACGGGCCACATGGGGTCCTTTTTCTTAGCCGGCTGGGCAAAGACAATAGCGTGCTTTCCCACTTTGAAAGTCAAGGTTCCTAGACCGACATCTATAATCGCACCGGCGGTGTGCGAAATGGCCTACCCAAAATGATGGGAATATGGTCATCCTCGGGCATGTCAAGGACAACAAAGTCAACAGGGAAGAAAAACTTCCCTATTCGGACGGGTATGTCCTCTAGGACTCCTATAGGCTCGACCGCAGATCGGTCGACCATCCGAATCTGTCATCTCGGTTATTGCAAACCTGGTCAACTTAAGCTTCCTAGCTAGACTCAAGGGCATGACACTTATGCTAGCTCCTAAGTCACATAATGCCTTTTCGATAGAAAAGGTACCTATGCTACAAGGAACTGAAAAACTGCCCGGGTCTTCTAACTTATGGGGCGTACTGTGAGACAAGTAGGAGCAAGACTCTTTAGTTAACGTAACAGTGTGAACATGTTCAAGCGATTTTTTCTTTGACAACAACTGTTTCATAAATTTAGTGTATGCTGGCACTTGGTTAACTAACTCAAGGAAGGGTACCTGAACATTTAAGCTACGAATAGCTCTCTCAAATTTACTAAAAGATACCTGTTCCTTCGTCGGCACGAGTCTCTCCGGATATGGGGCTGTAAGGAGTACCTTAGCCCTCTCCTCTAAGTCGCGTGTGCCGGTATCCTTGGACTTAGGCTGAAAGTCCGTCACCTTCTCTTTGTTGAAGCTAGACCCCTCCTCAGACCGTCTCAAATGAGAACCATTGACCGTCATTGGATCGAACTTCGGAGCCGGATCGATCCCATCAACTCTAAAGGGCTCGCCCCCAAAATTTTCGGGACGGTGGTTCCCCGAAACAAGTGGTCTCGTAGATTATTTGGCATTAAAGGACGAAATTCTTCAGCATCAGCAGCGATCTCAGTCGATCGACCACTCGTCCTCGATCGATCGATCGAGATGTACGATTCGAAGCTCCTCAGTAACCCGTGAGTCGGTCGATCGACTAGGTACTTGATCGATCGATCAAATGCCTGTGACGTCTTTTTCTTTGATTTGTTCGTTGAAGCTTTCTCTTGACTTGTTTCCGGCTCATCTTTCTCAACAAAGATCTTCAACCATTGCAGGACCATCAAGGGTGGACCCGCTCCTCAAAGTGATGGCATTTAGGGTCTCCTTTTGTTCGGGTTGAGTGGGTAGGTGTCCGGGAGCTCGAGTGTTACTTTTACTAGCTAGTTGAGCAATTTGGCTCTCAAGCAACTTCATCCCGGCCTCTCTTGCTTGGGACTCCTTTAGCAACAGATTCTTAAGCTCGAAAACTCGAGTTCTGATTGTTGCTTCTGCGCGGCACATAAGGGGGCTTTTGATACTCTTGTTGCTTTTGATGAGGCGGGACATAGGGTTGTTCTTTGCTGCGGGTGTTGGGTTGGATTTTGGACATTTTGGCTCCTCCAACTCAAGTTTGGGTGGCTTGGCTCGTAGTAGGTGTTTGTCTCGCCTATAGTGTTGAAAGGCGACAAGATTCAAATGGACTAGGGCGCTTTTTCGAGACATGGCCCTCAACTCCACACCTTTCACGAGACGAAGGGGCCGTCGACACAGCGTTGACTTGGTATATCCCACCCTTAGAAGCTCCTCCTAGCTCATACTTGTCAAACCTCGCAGAAGAGCCTCAAGTGCAAAGAACAGAGGAGGATTCAGCAGCTCTCCTCTGGTTCCCTCTCGAATTCCCATATTCGGCCTTATGGGTAGCTAGATCGTCAATGATCTTCCACCCCTTGGTTGCTCCCAAATTTTCAGCGAATCTTCGTTGGTCGCAAAGATCCAAAATGGCCCTCTGATCGTCGTACAACCCATTGTAGAAATGGTTGCACAAACTCCACTTTTCAAACCCATGGTGCGGTATGGTTCGCACTAACCTTTTGAATCGGACCCATGCCTCGTGGAAATTCTCATCTGGCCCTTGTTTAAAGCCCGTGATTTGAGCTCTAATAGCGATCGTCCTTGAAGCAGAAAAGTACTTCTTGTAGAACGCCAATGCCAATGTATTCCAATCAGTGATCTCCTGAGCGGTCCGGTCCAAATCTCTATACCACTCCTTGGAGCATCACGAAGGAGAAGATGAACATGGTCTCCTTGATTTGATCCTGGGTCACGCCACCGGTGGGGGGAATGGAGCAGCGAGAGTCAATAAAGGTCTCCATATGTCTTGCTTTGCATCTTCATTTGCGCTCCCCAAACCGATTTCTCTCGACCATGGTAATGTAGGCAGGCTTTGGTTCGAATTTCCTGGCATCTCCCGGTAATT
This sequence comes from Silene latifolia, assembly GCF_048544455.1. Lineage (NCBI taxonomy): Eukaryota > Viridiplantae > Streptophyta > Magnoliopsida > Caryophyllales > Caryophyllaceae > Silene > Silene latifolia. The sequence continues at coordinate 122,109,329 of NC_133528.1, read as the reverse complement.
CGAACCCCTTGTATAGATTGCCGGCTGTCGGCTCGGAATAACTAGCTATACTTGCTTCCTCGGCCATGACTGGAATTTCCGGAGAAGTAACTGTCTCGGCTGAAGAAGTGGAAACGGGTGAAGACTGTGGGTCTTCTTCGAACAGATTGTTCTCGTGATAGCTTGACAGAGTACTCAACTCTTCCTCTGTCGGTAATACCCTTTGTGTTCGTCTCAACTCGCGCAAGGATCTTTCAAGCTCAGGGTTCAACGGTACTAATTCTCCACCCTGTGACCTGCGCATAAGAAGAAACTACAAAAAGAATATAAGAAAAGTATAAGGAACGGGTGTCCCTTAAACTAAGAAAGACTAAAAATAAAAACAACTAAAGTTAGGACTATTGCCTCCCCGGCAACGGCGCCAAAATTTGATACCCGTCGTTGTGAGTACCAAAGATAAAATTTATAATATCCTATTAAGACTAACCTAGGCTAGTGGTAACAGGGTCGAACCACAAGGAGGCAGTTGTAAACTCTAGTTGATTTATGATCAGTCAAAGGTAACAATTATGGGGGTTGGTTTGAATTGGTCTATAGCTAATAGTAAATAAAGGCAGTAAACTAAATGAAAGATTTAAGCGGATAAAAGAAGGGCACTAGGATGATCGGTTCATTATAGCTTCGGCGGCAGCAAACTAAGTCGGTCTGAATCAAATACAGGTAAGGCGGGAAATAAAGAGGTCCTCTCGGTCCACTTTTAACAAATAGCATCTCTCGATCTCGCTATAGGTCCCTAATGTCACTAATACTAACTTTCGTCCTGAAAAGTGACTAACGGTCTAAACTATACCTATCTTTCGATCTTAGCACAGTCTAGTCGATTTAATTGACGGTCTAATAACCTCCCCTATCTTTCGATCTAATGGGTCAGTCACAAAATAGGTATCTAACTGGTCGCATGCATTCGATTTGTTAAATACAAGATTAAATTCAAATAAAACGAATATAAACCCTACGAGGTCAGTCGATCGACTGATAAGGTCAGTCGATCGACCAACACGCGAAACAGCCTATTCTAATCTAATGCCGCCTATGCCATAAATCGCCTACATCCTAGCACAATGAAATTAGCTACTCATACTGGGAATATCAATAACAATAAAATTGACTAATAACACAGGAGAATTCATGATCAAAGCAAGGAAATAAACAATTAACAAAGAACGACAAGTTGGCTTTCGGGAGACTATCCTAGCAATTACTATACTATGAATGACAATAAAGTAGTAAAACTGAAATAAGAGCAGAAGAATACCGCGTAAAGGATTGTAAAGAAGAGATCAAAAACCAACTGTAAACCGAACTTTATTAACGGAAGAACAATAGTCTTAAGAACCCTAATTATGAAATAGAACTAAAACTGATAAAGTATGTGATGTGTTATTCGATGCTAAAACTGGATGTTGGTGTTACGTTATATAGCAATCAACGTAACAACTTATTTCTAAAACCTAAACTTCACGGGCTTTGAGATTCACGACCTTCTAAATCTCGTGCGGAATAGAAATCGGTCGATCGACTAATCAGGCTGGTCGATCGATCGCTCCTCAAAGAATAACGAGCTTCGAACCCGAGCATCGGTCGATCGACTGAAAGGGATGGTCGATCGACAGGATAAGCTGCTACTTGACTTCTTAAACTCGTGGGTTTGTCTTTTGGGCCTTGAATTGCGCACCAAGCTTGTTCCTTACGTGATTCCTTTATGTCATTTGCAATGCAGGTTACTTGGGGACGGATTTGGCTTGATTTCCCGTTGAATTCCTCACATTTCTGCAATAAGGTACAAAATACGGAAGTAGACGGAAATAGGGGGAAATATAGCATAAACTACAAGAATGAGCTCTGAAATGCGTGTAAAATGGGATGTAAAACATCATATAAATGACACGCATCATTACCCAAAGACTGGGTAGTCTTTAATTCGGTTAATTGAGCAGTTAAGTCCTCCAGCTGTGCTGCGACAACATTATCCGATCCATCTCCTCTCTTACTGCCTCTGCGATTACCGTACTCAGTAGTGTGAGTAGCAATCTGATCGATCAACTTCCATGCATTATCATCATTGGTATTGTCCTAGAATCTCCCATTAGCTGAAGAATCAAGTAGAACTCTATGATCGTCATACAACCTGATACGGTCGTTTCTGTACCAAAAATAAAGACCTAAATATACTAATGGAAGCTAGTGATAAGTAGGGTCGATCTCCACAAGGAGGCAAGGTATCTGTCTAAAAGTCCGTCTATCAAGGTCATAAATGGGGGGTTTTAAATTGGTTTTCTAAACTACTCAAGGTTAAAAGGCAAGAAAAATAAAGTAAGAGCAATAAATCGAGAAAATGATAGAAAAATGATCAGATAAAAGGGGGTATGTCAGGATTTCGGTTCACCATGGCAGTCTATCGACTCAGTTGCAAATAGCCTAGAACATCTACTGTGAGAAGGGCATGGGAAAGGTCCTTCCGGTCCGCTATCCACCCTAGAATTCCACTAACTTAACTTTCATCCTCTTTAGGGTAGTCTACTATTCATAGCAGGTCTGTTTATTCCAATCTTCCGATCCAGGAACAAAGTTAACCAAATTAATGTTATTTAGAAGCGTGCACTCAAATAAATAGGTGTTACAGTTATATTGCTACGGGGACAGATTCTCACATGTAAATCGTCTAGTCTATTTACTACATCGTCACAATTCTACCATGGATCCCCTAATCCTAACATAGGGAAATTAGCTACTCATGGTCGTAGGGCAATCAACAATAATAACAAAGAGCATACTAATAAAAGACATGATAAAGGAATGATAATCAAGCATAAACTAAACAAGAACAAGAATAATAACAAGGGAACGAGAAATTAAAGTAAAACAACGTATTGAGATTAAAGGAAAAAGAATGATTACAATCCAATAGAATCCAGCGGAAAGAACAATCCACAAAAGCAAGAGCAAAGGTATCAGATTAAGAGAAGTTCAGCAGTGATTAAGAAGTAAAAGTGTAAAGAGAGAGGTGTTTATTAACCTAATTATGACTCCCTTATATAGGGGAGCGAAAATTAACTAAAATAAACCTATCACGGATTAAGATAACCCGTGTAATCTAACAAACCACTCGATCAAGTACTTTTAGACTACTCGATCGAGGTCTTCTCCAGCAAATATACTCGATCAAACACTTCAGGCTCTCGATCGAGTAACTCCTCAAAAGCATATTTCGATCGAGCAGAAAGAACTACTCGATCGACCTTCTATTCCTGCCAAACCACCCGATCGACTCCCAAAACATCTCGATCGAGTGATTTCCACTGAGATCAACCTGCAACTCGTAGTGACAGCTTCTTTTGACCACCCTTCACGCTTTCCGAGGTATGACTCTTGCTCCAAAATCCGCGTCTCCTTACAATGCATGCTAAATGGGACGAATAAGGGTCGATTCCGCTACGCTTGGGTCCATTTCTGCGATTAAGACAAAACAAACCAAAGTAGCCAATTCGCGGCATTTTGCAATACAAAGCGATACAAAAAGGCATAGAAATGCGTGCAATAAGAGGCTAAAAAGTCTATATAAATTGCACGTATCAAATCTCCCCAAACCGAACCTTTACTCGTCCTCGAGTAAACTAAATGCAAACAAATGGAACGGATATGAAAACTCAGAGCTAGCTATAACTTGTCCACTTAAACCATTTAATGCAATCAAAATTAACAGTTATAGCTACAGCAGTCAAATACGCAAATGAGTTGTATGATGTCCATAAATAAGCTGATCTGTCGACCTTGCAAGACCATCAAAATCGGACTCTCACGAGGTCACTCTTCTCTCATGAAGCAAAGGGTGAAAATATATGTGTAAGAGAGAAAGAGAAGACAGTCACTCACCTTAACTGTGACCTACATAATATGCATGCAACAAAAATGATAGACGATTCAAGTACCATACACACATTCTAACTAACAATGTCCGTCATAGCCGAGGGCTTACAAAAGATATGGGAGAGTGAGGTTACAGGTAAGAAATGGCAAAACAGATTATGGAAATGTGGAGGTAAAGCGTCAAGCTAGCACCTAAATAGGACCATTTACGACTATCCAATCTCAGTTGTCTAGGAAATAAAGCACAAGTGCCCTTCTCTGGCACAAAACTCACTACCCAATACACAATCTCCTCAAAAAGATATAAATAAGAACAGAGGAGTAGACCGTCACAAACTTCCCTTTTTAAACACGGTCTAATTTCTATTCAAAACAACTAACTCTTTTTTTTCTTTTCTTTCTTTTTCTTCTTCTGTTCACGTTTTTCATCTTTTTTTTTCATTTCTTTTTCTTTTTTTTTCTTTTTCACCATTTTCCATGCTTTTCTCATTTTCTTGCCCACGTTCTTTCTTTTTCTACCAACTCCATATAAATGAGAACAAACCAACTAGCAGCAATAAAAATATACCACAAAAATTACACTAAACTAGCTTGACAGGCAGGCTTAATGTGGGTGTAGCTAATGGGTCAAAAGGCTATTTTGGCTAATGTGGAGCTAACTGGGTGAAAATGAAAGAAAGGGAGAAATTGTAAGCACCTCCCTGCATGTGACACCGACCACAAACCCGAATGTACGCAAGCGACAAGTAATCGAATTTCATAAATGTGCAAAAGTGATGAACATGTTATGCAAGAAGTAGTACTCTCAATTCCTACATGAACTGGTCATGAGTGACACCATTTATATGGCTCTAAAACTCAGAAATTGTAAAGTAGGTTGCCAATTTATCAGGTCAAGTCTACACAGTCAGATATATTTTCAACATTAACTCGTAGATATTCGCAAAAGACAAAGCTAACAACTGCTAATTAGATGCAAGGCTTAAGTGATATGACAAGTTAAATTGCAATTTCATCATGGAAATCTACCGTTCCAACTCAACCTATATGCAAAATGAAACGTGATTATTATTTTCGAAATGTTCTAATTTTTTATTTTTGATGAATTTTTTGAAATAAAATATAAATGCAAACAGAAAAGTAAACGTGAATGCAAAAACAAATGCAAATACAGACTCAAAGGATGCATTACCCTCCCCAAACCAAAACGGACAACGCCCTCATTGTCCTCCAGCATACACCAACAGATATATAACGGGAAAGGGATATATACAACTAATAAATGAATGAATAACAATAAATAAAAAGGAGACAAAAATAAAGAAAAGAGCAAGAAGTACATACAAAATGACGAACTTCCCCAAACCAGCCAGAAAACTGGGGAAGTGAGTAGACCGCAGCTACTCGTTGCTCTGCTCCTCCTCCTATACCACCACAAAGTCAGGATCCCGCTCCTGCTCCCTCCTCCTCCCCTCCGCCAGGTACCGATAGAAATAAGGGTGTGGCCAGCCCTCAGGAACGGGGCGTCCTCGTCGCATGTGATACTCGTATAGAGGGAACAAGGTAAGTGGAATGTCCCGCTCCATACGAGCCTGCCTGGTAAGAAGCTCAAAAGCAAACTGTCACGGCGTCCTTGGTCAATGACCTCGGACGCCTCAAAAGGTGGAGGAGGGATAAAATTAGCCGGGTAGACTGGCTGTGTAGGAGTAGGAGTGGGGATAGGGACCAGTTGAGGCGTAGGCGTCGAAGACTGCCCAGCCTCAGTGGTCTGTGTGGATCCCTGTCCAGTCTCAGGTCTCTTCTGCTTCTTAGCAGCGGGAGTAGTGGTGGGTGGAGTGAGTGGAAGGTGGTAGAAGGTCAAAGGTGGAGGTATCCTACCCCTAACCGTAGGTAAATGGACAAGACGGGGTAGGGTGGTGCAGGGTAAGGTCTCGGACAAGGAACCACAAATCTTCCAAGTCCGCTGGTCAGAAGGTAGCCAAAACATAGACAACATGACATGAATATCTAGGTACCTATCAGTATCGACATGTGCCAGGTCACGAGGGAAGACATGGAAGATAGAACGGGCAAAAAAGGTAGATATGCCACTGCAGACAATGGTGCCCGACTTCTTCCTCTCAATAGTGTGAAAATATTGAGCAGTCAAATAGGCAATGTTAAGCACAATGGGGCCCTCGCTATCAATGTTCAGATAGCCCCCAAGAATAGAAAACTAGACAATGTTAATGTTGTTGGGCTCTTTACGGCTGAAAATCGTCCCACCAATGAGACGCAAAAAGTAACGGGCCGGAGGGAGGTGGACATGAGCGAGTCTGCGCTCCTCAAAGGCTGTCTGTGCTAAGGTCCTCCAAAGTATACGCATGACCTTCCTAGGAGGGTCCTACTCACCGTGGGAGGACAATCCTAACCTACTACCAAACTCAGCAAGGGTCCAGGTCGTAGTCCGGTTAAACAACCGGAAGGAGACACACGAGCTACCCTGGTCAGTGGCGTAGGCAGCTGCAGAAAAAGTGAAGGAGATGAAAAACTCGAGGGTCAGCTCCTTATAGGTTGTGGCACTCATGGTAATCAGTCCAGACATCTCCGCCCCATTCAATATCTCAACTACAGGCTCGTAAATTCCTAACTTCTCAAGCGATTTCTGACACAAAAATTTAGTCGAAGCAAAGTCACAGCTCTCTAAGTCAAAGAAACGGGTACAATGAATAACATTAACGAAACGTACCTCTAGGTAGTTAGGATGCGGGTCAAGAGACACATCGGCACGGAACGTGACACATCCGGCAGCACGTGTACCTCGTCCTCGACCCCGTCCACGCCCTCCAGTACCTGAAGAAGAAGAAGTCCGTCTAGTAGCGGGGCGAGGTACTAGGGCAGCCCGGAAAGCAACTGTGACAGCTGGTGACGACGCAGCAGGGGTCGTCACCGTAGAAGATATGGTACCAGAAGTAGACGCAGTGGCAGCAGCCGTGCTAGTAGAGGCAGAGCTAACAGAAACAGTAGTAGTACCAGCAAAGACAGCAGTAAAAACAGCAGTACTAACAGTAGAGGTGACGGTGGTAACAGCAGGGACCACCGTCTCAGTCAAGGATGGGGCAACAGTCGAACTAGTCGAAGGTAGTGTGCTACTATCCATCCTAATCAAGTAAGTAAGGGAGGGAATTAATCAATTAAACAAAAAAACACGAAATCCCCTAGTTAAACTCAAATTTTCGAAAAATTTCGAAAAACCCTAAACCCTACTCCTTCGAATTAATCGAAACAAGCAATTAAATAACAAAGGAATAAAGGGAATTACTTACTTGATGATTGACCCACAAGAATAAGCAAGAAATCGACAAAAATCCAAGCAAAAGACGGATTTCAACCAAAAACCCGACAAAACCCTAATTACTCGAATTGAAAGCAACAAGGACGAATTTTAAGAGTAAATTAGGGGGCTAATGTCGAAAAATGCACAAGGAAAATAATGTGGGTGATTGATTTGGTATTAGGGGAAGATTAATGGAGGATTTTGGGTAAATATCGCAGGTTTATCGCAAATAGAAAGAGGAAGGAAGTTAGATTGAAATTAGAACAAAAAGAGAAGTTAAAAGAATAACTCCCTGCGTGTATAGGCACATTCACTTGATCGAGTGATTTGAAACCACTCGATCGAGGCCTTTGGCATCCAATCTGCTCGATTGAACAAAAATCCATTCGATCGAGGAATCCTCATTTTTGACATTTCGATCGAGTGTCTGAATCCACTCGATCGAGTTCTTTTGCTGGGCAATCCTCTTGATCGAGTACAAAAAGTACTCGATCGAGGTGTTTTCTCGTGTAACACATCCCAATGCGACATATCTTCCCCAAACCTGCATATAAACACGCAAAAACATTTCCCGAAAATACCAAATCACAATAATAAGGAGTCTATAGTCGGTTTTCGCTAAACTAACTAAGCTATTGTCTAAAAGTCTAAAGCGCAATTAAAAAGTTTTAAGGGAAATTCAAAATTACAAGTTATTACAACGGGGCATTCCCCGCTCATCTTCCAAAACATTTTAGTAGCCCACAAGAGGGCTTCTGACTGAAGGAGGTCCCTTCAGCATCTCAGACCATCCTCTTCGATCGCCACAAGGTTGAATTTGAACTGATAGAAGGAGAATAGTTGACATCCACATACGCCCTAACTTTCTTCTTCCTCTTGACATTCTCATCGACATTGTCATCTCCATCACTTTGATTGACTTTAACTGTACCTTGACCGTTAGCATCTCCAACATCCACTCTATCTGTACCTTCAGCAAGGAAAACAGAAGAATGGTCCTCCTTTTCGCTCTCAGTCTAAGGCGGAGGGGTTACAATTGCAGCACAATATTCAATATTCTCAGCCGGAGTGTCTGTATCTGAGTCAATAGAGGACACAGCATCGAAAGGTTGAACTTGCATGGGAGCCCTACGAGATTTAGACTGATGAAATATCAGCTCCTCGTCTCCTACCTGAAATGTAAGGGTCTTTACCCCGACGTCAATTACTGCATGAGCAGTAAATAAAAATGGTCGCCCTAAAATAATAGGGGTATGAGTGTCCTCGGGTATGTCAAGAACCACAAAGTCTATGGGAATGAAGAATCTCCCGATTTTGACAGGTATGTCCTCTATAACTCCTAGTGGCCGTGATATACTACGGTCGGCCATCTGAACGATTATATTAGTGCAGTTAAATTTGGTCAAACCGAGTCTCTTAGCAAAAGATAAAGGTAAGACGCTCACGCTAGCACCTAGATCGCATAGCGCGTTATCAATCAAATGGGTCCTTATATGACAAGTAATTGAAAGGCTACCCGGGTCTGACTGTTTAGGCGGTGTCTTATTCTGAACTAAGGCAGTCCCTACTTCAGTTAAAGCCACCATTTTATGGTCATTTATATGCCTCTTACGCGATAAAATTTCTTTCATGAATTTCATATAAGAGGGCACCTGAGTAAGCAATTCGGCGAACGGAACGTTGGCGTGAAGGCTTTTTAGGAGCTCAGAAAATTTCCCGAACTATTGGTTAGCCTTGTTGTCCTGCAATCACCTTGGAAAGGGCACTGTGATAGGAATTTCAAGCCCTTATTCCTTTCTTCCAAAGTCTCGACGGGTTCAAATTCATTCTTACTCGATCGATCCTTTTTACCTCTCGATCAAGGTCTTTCAGCAAGTTTATCACTTGATCAAGCACTTTTAGCTGCTCGATCGAGTCCTTCATTATCAACATTGTTCGATCGAGGCATAATTTCACTCGATCGAACACCTTTCCCAGAATTTTCACTCGATCGAATCCTTGAATATCCACTTTCCTCGATCGACCCATAATTCCACTCGATCGAGCATTATCTTCAGCAATTCTACTCGATCGACCTCTAGAAATCAATCGATCGAGTATTTTCTTTGGATTAAGCACGTTTTCAGCCATGGACGACTGTTTTTCGTCAGCAACGACATTCTCCGGGTCTGATATGTCCTCAACAGTTGACAATTTGGGTCCTTCATAAGAAAGACCACTGCGCAAGTTAATCGAATTTATCGTCTCATGTGGATTCTTCTCAGATTGAGACGGTAAGTGACCCGGCTTCCTCGTGGACTGGCAAGCGGCGAGTTGGGCAACTTGGGTCTCGAGTGACTTAATTTATGCTTCTTTTTGTTGGTCACTCATCTGCATCTGCTTAGTTAATGATTGAATCATCGACTTCAACTCAGCCAATTCACTAACTCCACTAGATGAAGCTCCTTGATGCGGCGGTGGAAAGGATAGAGGCTTTTGAAAACCTTGTTGAGCTTTGTGAGGAGGAACATAGGCTTGTTGCTGCTGCGGAGGAGGAGTATGATTAAGCACATTCTGACTGGTCCATCTCCAATTGGGATGGACTCCACTTTGATTATTATAATAGGAACCCCCTCCTTGCCTATATTGCTAAAAGGCAAGGACTTGCTCCTTCTCTGTTAGACAGTCAACAGAAGTGTGACCGTCATTACTCCCACATATCTCATAAGTAATGGCTTCTTGTCTAGTCAACAAGTGAACCGTCTGTTGATCACCAGCATGTTGCAACTCCAGCTTATCAAAACGAGCATTCATGGCTTCCAACTGAGCCACAACGGCACTGTTGTCGACAGAATTAACTGTCCGAATACCTCCTCTCGGGTTCCCATATTCAGCACAATGGGTAGCCATTTTTTCAATGATACCCCATCCCTTATCATCTTCATTGTTCTTCTGAAATCTCCCATTAGATGAGGCATCCAATATAGCACAGTGGTCATCATACAACCCATTGTAGAACTGGTTGCATAAAAACCACTGATCAAAACAATGATGAGAAAGAGACCTCACCAACTTCTTGAAACGGCACCAAGCTTCGTACAAGTTCTCATCAGGTGTCTGCTTAAAACTTGTAATTTTCCCTCTCAACTGATTAGTTCATTATGGAGGAAAATACCTTTTATAAAAAGCAAGGGCCAGACTCTCCCAGTCAGTAATACCGGCGGCAGTACGATCAAGATCAGTGAGCCATTCACGGGCTCCATCGGTCAGAGAAAAGGAAACAAGACTTCCTTAATCTTATCCTGGGTCACTCCCTTAGTGGCGGGAATGGTAGAGCAATAGTCAGTAAAGACCTCCATATGTTTACGCGGATCTTCACCCGCCACACCCTGAAATAGATTCTGTTCGACCAAATTAATATAGGACGGTCGAACGTCGAAAGTATTACCATCCTCGGTCGCAAGCTTGAAACCTTAAGGGATCGAGACAGCAGTGGGCTCTGAGTGACTCGCAATGTTAGGCATCTTCAATGGCTTTATAGCAGAAATAGAGTTATCTTCTTCACAAGATGGATCTTCTACAAATAGAAAATGTTCTAGCTCGGGTTCAAAAGTACTAAAGACTTCCTTTTGAATCTTCCTTTGCAGTCTTAGTGTATGCCGAAAGGATCTCTCTGGCTCAGGATCAGCATGAACTAATTCTGACCTGTTTGGCCTGGGCATACACAACACTGAAGGAAATAAGTGAGAACTGTCTCAAGGAATAAAAATTCCCTAAGACTGAAAGAAATAAATGAAACAACACAGACAGACATGGCTATTGCCTCCCCGACAACGGCGCCATAATTTGATACGGTCGTTTCTGTACCAAAAATAAATACCTAAATATACTAACGGAAGCTAGTGATAAGTAGGGTCGATCTCCACATGGAGGCAAGGTATCTGTCTAAAAGTCCGTCTATCAAGGTCACAAATGAGGGGTTTTAAATTGGTTTTCTAAACTACTCAAGGTTAAACGGCAAGAAAAATAAAGCAAGAGCAATAAAGCGAGAAAATGATAGAAAAGTGATCATAAAAAAGGGGGTATGTCAGGATTTCGGTTCACCATGGCAGTCTATCGACTCAGTTGCAAATAACCTAGACAATCTACTATGATAAGAGCATGGAAAAGGTCCTTCCGGTCCGCTATCCACCCTAGAATTCCACTAACTTAACCTCCGTCCTCATTAGGGTAGTCTACTGTTCATAGCAGGTCTGTTTATTCTAATCTTCCGATCCAGGAACAAAGTTAACCAAATTAATGTTATTTAGAAGCGTGCACTCAACTAAATAGGTGTTACAGTTATATTGCTACGGGGACAGATTCTCACATGTAAATCGTCTAGTCTATTTACTACATCATCACAATTCTACCATCGATCCTCTAATCCTAACATAGGGAAATTAGCTACTCATGTTCTTAGGGCAATCAACAATAATAACAAAGAGCATACTAATAAAAGACATGATAAAGGAATGATAATCAAGCATAAACTAAACAAGAACAAGAATAATAACAAGGGAACGAGAAATTAAAGTAAAACAAAGTATTGAGATTAAAGGAAAAACAATGATTACAATCCAATAGAATCCGGCGTAAAGAACAATCCACAGAAGCAAGAGCAAAGGTATCAGATTAAGAGAAGTTCAGCAGTGATTAAGAAGTAAAAGTGTAAAGAGAGAGGTGTTTATTAACCTAATTACGACTCCCTTATATAGGGGAGCGAAAATTAACTAAAATAAACCTATCACGGATTAAGATAACCCGTGTAATCTAACAAACCACTCTATCGAGTACTTTCAGACTACTCGATCGAGGCCTTCTCCAGCAAATATACTCGATCGAACACTTCAGGCTCTCGATCGAGTAACTCCTCAAAAGCATATTTCGATCGAGCAGAAAGAACTACTCGATCGACCTTCTATTCCTGCCAAACCACTCGATCGACTCCCAGAACATCTCAATCGTGTGATTTCCACTGAGATCAGCCTTCAACTCGTAGTGACGGCTTCTTTTGACCACTCTTCATGCATTCCGAGGTACGACTCTTGCTCCAAAATCTCCGTCTCCTTACAATGCATGCTAAATGGAACGAATAAGGGTCGATTCCGCTACTCTCGGGTCCCTTTCTGCGATTAAGACAAAACAAACCAAAGTAGCCAATTCGGGGCATTTTGCAATACAAAGCGATACAAAAAGGCATAGAAATACGTGCAATAAGAGGCTAAAAAGTCTATATAAGTTACACGTATCACAACCCGTTGTAAAGAAACCACTTCTGAAAACCATGATGGGGAACTGAACGAACTAATCTCTAGAAGCGAACCCATGCCTCATTCAAGTCTTCAGTGGGACCTTGTTTGGAGCTAGTAATTTGGCTTCTCAAGGTATTTGTCTTCTGCGGTGAGAAGTATCTCTTGTAGAATGCAAGAGCTAAGGTATTCTAGTCAGTGACCCCATGATCCTCCATATCTAGATCCCTCAACCACTCAGCCGCGTCATCTCTGATGGAGAAGGAAAAGAGAACCTGCTTTACCTGATCTTGTAACATTCAGTTTGATGTTTATAAGTGTCTTGATATTGGATATTCTATTGGATAATATGTTAGTGAAACGGAGCTAGCGGCGTTTGTGGAGGATAGTTGCTAGTGTGTGGAGTTAGTGTCGAGAGAGGCTATAATGTGGTGGATATGATATCGTGAGTCATGTTGTGGGGGTAGACATAGTTGGTGGAGTTGGTGTTGGGAGTCCATGTTTGATGGGTTGGAGTTTTGTTTTGAGTTCTTATTTGCGTTGTTATGTCTTGATCGAGTTAGTATGTTTTGTTTTTGTTTATGGGTTGAACTTCGAGGAGGAAGTTCTTTTTTTTGGAGGGAAGACTGTAATACTACGGTTTTATGAGTCTTTGGGTACTCTATCGAGTGGAGCTTACTCTGTCGAGTAAGTATGTTTTTATACGAAACAATAGTCTGCCTGTAGGGTACTCGATCGAGTAGGCTTGACACTCGATTGAGTAAGTGGCACTCGATCGAGGACCCTCACTCGATCGAGTGCACCACTTTATGCGTAGGGTACTCGATCGAGTGCACCTCTTGTTACTCGATCGAGTAACCCTTACTCGATCGAGTAGTCCTGGTAATTTGTTTTACGTGTCCCTGACCTTCACCTACTCGATCGAGTAAGTCACTCACTCGATCGGGTGGCCTATGCTCGATCTAGTGACCTCTGTTTTGGGTCATATGCTTATCTTTTGACTTTGTAGCATATTATGTTTAATTCAAGGATGTTCTTTTGCTTCTGTATGCATTATTTTACGTATATATTGGTCCTGATGCGTAAGTTACCCAATCTTATGATGTAAGGAGCGGCACCTGTGGTGAGTGTGAGTTCGGTGAGGAGGACATGAGTTATATGCGGTTGTGATAGGTAGTGGAAAAGAAAAGAAGGATTGGTAAGACATATTAAGGCATGAAGCATGTTTTGTGAGAAGAGATGAGTGATATGATTTTGTGTTGAGTAATGTAAAAGTAAGTAAATATGGGCAAGAGATGATGTGAGTCTAAGGAACGTGAGAATGAAAAGATTGAAAAGAAGGATGCGAATAGTGGCAACTTGAGATGTGTAAAGAGTTACAGAGGGAGATGGTTGGGAATTGTGTGGGATAAGAATATATGTAGTGAAAGGTCATTTTAGAGGAATTGAGAACAGTGGTATATAGTGAACTTAATGGAGACATGTCGCGACGTGGATTTGCAGATAGTGAGTGAGTTTGGGAATTTTTAATATCAAGAGGTGAAACTAATGTGTAATTTCCTTGGGCAAGTAACGTTATGAAATGAGTTTTGGGATTCTAGAGGAAAAAAAAGGTGATTGGAGATCAGTGAGAGTGATATCATGAGATGGTCTTGACTGATTGGTGATAGGTGTGAGTGATAGCATGATAAGAGAAGATCTGTAGTAAGAAAGAGTGAGATGATACTGATATGAAATAATGGAATTTGAGTTTTGGAGCAATGAGAAGGTAACCGGAGCACTAAAGAGTTAGGTAGAAGGAATAAGGAGTTGAATCATTAATTAGTATTGTTTAGTGTAAAGAGATAAGAAGGATAAAAGTAAGCTGAGAGATGTCGATCGGAGTTATGTGATATGGAAGTCAGGAATCGTCCAGATGTACTATCATGAGGATGTTAGTAAATTGTTATATAGGAGTTTCAGGACAATATGATTAGTCGTGAGTTTCGGGGAATTAAGGAAAGTAAGAAGTCGGGGAAAGAATTTACACGATATGAGATCTTAGTGGTGAGTTGGGTGACGGTACAATTAAGGATGGAATTGGAAATAGTGTTAAGGTAAATTATGTTGATGGATTTGATGTTCGTTATTTGGGATGTTAACCAAAGATAGGAAAGAAACCGTGATGTTTAGAGATGGGTGTAAAAGGTTTGTTATACGAGCAGTGGTGGTATTGTGGTGTTGTCACTAGTGGTTAAGGGTGATGATAGATAAGAAGGATAGCAATTCTAACGAGGTTGATTTTGTAGAGGCCGGATTGATATGTACGTTTGTGAGGAAGTATAAGATGTGGTTATATGAGGCGGGTGCTATTATTTGAATATTAATGGTATGTTTATACTTGGCAGGAGGTGATAGTTATGCGAATGGGAGAATATGTTATGAGGGGCATACGAGTTAAGCTCGGGCAAGAGGTAACCTTTATCAAGTGGTAACTTACGTGATCGGGATTGACTAGTTGGATGTGATTAAGGGTCTATGATGTGTATAAATGTTTGTGTGAGGTTCTGACCTCACAAGAAGTGGTATGGTGTGATAATTATAAAGTTGTTATCTGAATGTTCTATATGTCGAGTACGGTAACCTAATTAAATGATATTCAAAAAGGTAATAATTTGATTGATCTGGCATGGCTAGTTATAATTGTATGTGTATTTATAATACATATGTATCCGTGAAATGGTAGGGATGATGTTCATGAGGTGCTTATCTGTTTATTCCATACAATATGTTGTGCTGTGATCTAGTAAAGCGGTTTTAAGTAAGTTTTCTTGTCCGGGAAGTTGTCCTAAGTCAGTGTCTATGGGAATTGTGTAAGTTGTGATGTCTATCGATGTGGTTGTTGTGCCTCGGGTGGTGATCCGAGCATGGTACTTCGTGTTGTGATGCGGGTATTTTCGCGCTGCGGTGCGGCTGTTGGTGGCGGTGTTGCGATGCCGTAACCGGTTGTGGTGGAGTAGGCGGAATGATTACGATTCGAGTTTCGAAAGTACATACCAGTTATACATAGACTGTTGTTTTGTTTGATGTTGCTTCCTGTGAGTTTCGGGTTGTACATATAGACGGTTGTTTTGTTTATTGATGTTTCTTAACAGTTGAGTAAGGATAGAGTATGATGTGGAAGAGAGTTGTGTATGTTTTCGTTGTTGTCATAGTATAGTGATATCTTGTTGATGGGAAATAGTTGCGAGAGGTTGTTGGAGTACTTGTGATGTTCTTTTAGGGAAGGCATTGGTTGACTTAGTGATGGCAAGTGATTCGTGGAACATGTGTTGTACAGATCCGAAAGTTGCAGGTGTCCATAATCTTTTGTTGAGACAGTGAGTATAGGGTGTCGGACATTAGTATCATGATAAGTTGTGGATGAGTTTGTGGTAATAAAAGAAAGAAATTGAGGATCTAGTGTGAGTGTGTGTAATGAGTGTGGATCGTGAGTTATGCTTTAGGAGATAGGTGCTTTATATAGAGAGAGGTGTGTTGTTTTATGGTAATAATGAAGAGTTGGTATGGTGATTTTGCTACGGATTTTGGTGGTATAGGTTAGGTGGTGTGCCGAATGAATTAGGGTATACGAACTGTTCAGTAAGAGAGCCTTGGATATAGGATTGGTGAGTGTTTAGTTTATAGGCGGTTATCTTTGACATGCGGTGGTGATGAGGATAATGAGAAGATATAGCTAAGGATTTAGTATTAGTGAGTTACGAGAACGTAACATTTATCTTAAGAGGAGTAGGATGCTATAAAAGAGAGTTAGATGGTTGTGCATGTTGTAGTATAATTGGAAGTAGAGCGTTGATGTGCATAAAGGATGGATTTGTATTGTGGTTGATATTGTTAAAAAGGTCATGGCCGTACTTGTAGTAGTGTGACGTCTAGGATGGTGATAATATTTCGATAGTGTTGACAGTTGGATGATGATGATTATGAGTTCCATAGTTTTGGCAGTTGGGTGATGATGTTTATAAGTGTGAGTAAACTTCGAGGACGAAGTTCCTTTTAAGGGTGGTAGAATGTAACATTCCGTTTGATGTTTATAAGTGTCTTGATATTGGATTTTCTATTGGATAATATGTTAGTGAAACGGAGCTAGCGGCGTTTGTGGAGGGTAGTTGCTAGTGTGTGGAGTTAGTGTCGAGAGAGGCTATAATGTGGTGGATATGATATCGTGAGTCATGTTGTGGGGGTAGACATAGTTGGTGGAGTTGGTGTTGGGAGTCCATGTTTGATGGGTTGGAGTTTTATTTTGAGTTCTTATTTGCGTTGTTATGTCTTGATCGAGTTAGTATGTTTTTGTTTATGGGTTGAACTTCGGGGACGAAGTTCTTTTTAAGGAGGGAAGACTGTAATACAACGGTTTTATGAGTCTTTGGGTACTCTATCGAGTGGAGCTTACTCTGTCGAGTAAGTATGTTTTTATACGAAACAGTAGTCTGCCTGTAGGGTACTCGATCGATTAGGCTTGGCACTCGATCGAGTAAGTGACTTACTCGATCGAGTAAGTGGTTTTACGGGTGATATTTGACGGGTTTTGTTAATAATGCGGGAATGGTATATAAGGCTTTCGTAACTTTTCTCAAAACACTTTTATAACCTAAAAACCTTCAAGAGAAGATTGGGAGTTATGTTGAATCGTTCTCTCCACATTATTAGCAAATCCCGGAGCTAGAAGTGTCGGATTTCGTCGTTCTTTATACCTTTGTGATCCTTGCGTCGAGGGTAAGCTTTACATATAACTTTTATATTGTTGGTTAAACCCTAATTGGGTGATTTGGGGGGTTTTTATGATTATGTGGTTAAGGTAGTAATTGTATGCATGTATGTATAGGAGGAGGGTTCGTAGAGGAGAGATTTTGAGACAGCTGCTAGATCGTCTGATTCTGTGGTGATTGCTTTTCCAGGTAGCGTTTCCCACTCGGTATTAATTACATGATGTGTGTGGTGGTTGTATTGTTATTGTGATTATTGTTAAAGTATATTGTTGGTGGTTGTGACGGTTGTTGGTTATATTGTTGGTTGTATTGTTGATTAACATCGTTGATTGTGGTTGTATCTGTCTGTGGTCGTCGGGGTGCGTCCCTGGCTGAGTGGAGTCACTTGAGGGAGTGGCTTCACGCCCTTGATTCGCCATCTGTGGAACCCGCCATAGGAGGGGATGTGCACATTAAGGAACAAGGGTTTATCGTTCGATGGAGATGAGCAGGGCTTAGGTGGGAACGGCTGCGGTCCCCCACTGGCGGTGTGGAGTATCTGTTGCGATGGGTACTCTGGCAGAGCTACACACTTTAGTGTGTAGTCAGTGGTGTGGAGATTGATTATGGAGACTGGGGTTGATGTGACGATTGAGCTGTTTGCCATTTGTTCTGTTGTGATTTGTGTTGCGTAATTAGTACTAACCCCGTTTAATTGTTTTAAAAACTGTGGTGATCCATTCGGAGATGGTGAGCAGTTGTTGAGCAGGTTTAATATGATGTATATGGGCTAGCTGGGATGAGTCATCACTTGCAGTTAGAAGAGTTTTCCGCTGTGTCAGACGGTGTCCTTTAGTTATTCAGTTTTGTTAGTAGACAGTTTTGGTTTGGTTGTATCTCATTTAACAGTTTTAGTTTGAGACATGTAATCACTTAAATTATATTTACTTTTAAAGTACGTTTCTTTATTGTCTTATGATTATCATTGTCTCGGATAACCGAGATGGTGACGTTCCTATACCTGAGTGGTCCTGGTAAGGCACTTGGAGTATAGGGGTGTCACAGATCTTGAGTTACTCCTGCAGTCAGTGGAATAGAGCAACAATAGTCAGTAAATTTCTCCAGCTGCTTGGCAGGATCCTCATTAACTCCTCCCCCAAACAAGTTTCGCTCCACCAAATTGATATAAGACGGGCGAATCTCAAAAGTGCCCTTGTCAGTAGTAGGGAGCTTGAATCCCTTAGGAATAGAAGCCAAAGTAGGCTTGGAATGACTGGCAAGAGTAGGCATCTTTGTCGAATTTGTGGTAGAAATAGGCTTGTCCTCTTCTAAGGACTGATCTTTTGCGTCAAATATGTGCTCTGAATCACTGTCAAGTATACTCAAGTCTTCTACTTGACCTATTTCTCTTTGAAATTTCCATCTGTACCGAAAAGTCTTCTCTGGCTTGGGATCAAAAGGTATAATCTCCAATCCGTTAGACCTGGGCTTACACGAAAACAACAAGAAAAATATCAAACTGTCTCAAGGAACTGATGCTCCCTGAGACAAAAGACAAAAATAAACAAAAGCAAACAGAAAAATTATTTCCTCACCGACAACGATGCCAAATTTGATAAGGTTGTTTTCAGTTGTTGGTCTATCAAAATAAATCCTAAATTACTACTAACTAGTAGCTAGTGGCAAGAAAGGGTCAAATTCACAGGGAGGCGAGCTAATTGTTCTATTTGCTAATATTTAAGCCCGTCTTAAGGGTAACTAATTTCTTGAAGGATGTTTGTTTGGTTTGCTAAAACTAATTGCACTAAAGTAAATAAGACAAATTCAATAATATTAAGGAGTCTAGGGATCAAGTTCACTAGGTAGTTATCCGGGGGTCAGATTTAATTCATTAACAGAGCTAATTACGTTGTTTAAGGTTATATGACCGGTCGATTCAATATTCCCTTTAGATCTAATTTAACATGTGGTCGCTATCATTAAATTATCTCTATTTAGTTATCGCAGCCTATATTGATTCTAACCCGGCCGGTGAAAGTCTCAATTCGCTATACTAGTCAATTAATCCTGGCCAGTAATTAACTAACTAGATGAAGAACAATAAACTGAACAACAACGAATAAGCAATTTAACTATCAATCTATACAATATAATTAAAAGGCTAATGTGACATGGCAAATTAAATGTGACATGGCAAATGTGACAAGAGAAAATTAAATGTGACATGCCAATATCATAATCCACATATTATCAATCTATACAATATAGTTTAAAAGGCTACTTAAAACATTAAATTTTATTCCATGAGCCATTTTTATAATTAATTTGTATTTTGTATTTGATTATATAATATTTGCTTAGTGACAGACGATTATAATACAATATTGACGTCTTGACGGATAATTCTTACTAAAAAAACACACATTGAATGATACTTGAGTTAGTGCCCCACCAAAAAAAAGTAAAAGCCTATTTGGGGAGTTGTATATCAATTATAAATAATTTTCTATAATAAAAAAAAATACCCACATGAACACCGAAACTTTGACTATTTCTAATATAACACTCTTTATTTTGAATGAGACCATTAAAAGTAACTAAATTACCCTACAAAGTAATATTTACACATTTTTGGGATCAACTTAAAAATAGTTTAAGTATTTGTGATTTAAAAATTGAGAAAATATTGCGGTCATACAAAAGAATGGTCTCACAAAAAAGATTATCTTTATGTAGAATTTAGAACATAATCAACACAAATATTTATTATAATATTTATGTAATAATAATTAAAAAAAATGATGCTCAAAAGTCATGAACTTTGCTCCATATTTAAGCCTATATTAAATTTGATAATAATGAAAAAGGATGTTCACATGTCATAAAAAATATACTCAATTTTTTATATATTTTTTATGAATGACAAAATTTGTGAGACAAAAAAAAAATTTAAAACATTAAATGCAAATAAAATAACAAACATTAAAATTTGGCCTTTTTAATTTCAAGATAAATGAAACAACAATTAAAAATCAAATAAAATTCATACTAAATTTTAAATTTTTACTTTATTGTTAGAATATTCTAAGCAACGGATAATTATCCCATGATTCTATTTTTACGCCGTTTAAAAAATAATAAAGAATTTGTAAAGATTAAGGGCAAATAATAAAATACTTAACATTAAACATTGACTTTTTAATGTTTCAAACTAGAATAGGTTAAATGACAAATAAAAATTTACATCACTCTAATTTTAAACTGTTTATATGTGCAATTCCCTCTTAAATCTTATTGCAATAAACTTGCTCAATTTTTCATTAATTGGATACAAGGCAAAATATCTACCATCTTTTAGTTTCGTAAGATAACTCCCTAAACAAATCTCATGCAATGTGAATTTTGTAAAAAAAAAAGAAAAAAAAAAAGAAAAATTAAAGCAAACCTTTTACATTTCATTTCTCCTTACTCTATATTTATGTCTATATTAAATTTGCTAATAATGGAAAAGAATGCTCAAAAGTCATAAAACTTTGCTACATATTTATGTATATATTAAATTTTATAATAATAAAAAAAACACAAATACTATCTTACAACCAGTTGTATAATAACATTATACAACCGCCTCAAAGTTGTTGAGCTATTTTACAAGTAATTGAGCTATTTTGCGAAGTTATTGAGCTTAATAATTATTCTGTTAAGCTCAATAAATTTGTACCATAGCTCGATAATTTTGTTAATATGGCTCGACAACTTTGTAACAACGCTCAATTACATTGACTAAGTTGTATATACAACCAGTTGTATAATACATTAACTGATAAAAAAGACGCCAAAAGTCATAAAACGCATCCTCATTTGGCTATAAATGTTGATGGAAGACAACATTTGTAAGCCAAAATAAGCCAATTTCTTTTTGCCCTCATCGCCAAAATAATTGTAAATATGTGTCAATAATCTTTCTTATCATTTTATCAGCATCAAGGTAAGTGTATTAAGGTTTTAAATTGACAATTTATTTATTTATTTTTATGTTCCATTGGTTATGAAGTACTCTTCACATTTTTAACCTTCTCATATATGTTGTTTTGTTCCATTTAGGGGCAATCAAGATTTGTGGAGTTGTGCTATTCAAAGGTAAATACACTTACATCTTTATGATTCAATGCCCTCTTTTTTTTTTCATTATTTACGGGAAAAGTTAAATTAATAACGATAATATTACATAAATCAAATTCCACCATTTTGTTTGTTATTAATCACTCAGTGGTGTTTTTGTTTTTGTAGGGATATTTCATTAGAGAAAGCAGACTAAATGAAGAAGAAAATACTAGAATTGCATAAATAAATACTCTCTCCATTCCACTCAATACTATATTATAAACTAACTACAAGATTGACAATACGTATTGAATATGAATGACTAATTGTTTTTAGGTTCATAAATTTTTTTTAGGATTTCAGAAACTTTCAAAAGTACGTTTTATTTGGGTATGTGTTGCTTTTTTATTCATCATTTTTCCTTTGAATAATAGCTCCCATAAAATAAAATTGGAGTTGAGATGATCTCAATCTTATTAACAAGTTGGACAAAAAATCCTATTGACATGGATAATGGCTAAATGTAAATTATTATCTAATATTTATACGCACATGTCATATTATCTATCTAATGTATATATACAAAACATATAATGAGATTGCAATGAAATTTGTAGTAGGCTACTATATATTTAACTCATTTTATCATTTATGCAAAAATTTAAAATTTAGGATTTTTGACAAATTGATATAGATGATATACTAAGACTAGTATTTATTAAACTTCATAACTATGTTACTATAAAAAATATAATTTTGGAGAATTAAAATATTGAGAAGATAAAAAAGCTCCTTATATTGTGAGATTTATCATTCTCAAAAAAAGAAAGAAAAAAAAAGAAAAAATAATTCAACATTATGCATTAATTTGCCCTTTCATCTTCACTTACTAACTTTATTTATCCTAAATGACAAAGGGACGTTCAAACTTTCACATATAAATTTTAGTACAAAATGTATACAATCTAATTAAAAGGCAACCTTAACCATTTTTTTATATGGTTGTCAGGAATTACTGTACTCATTGATGATTTTAAGGTATTTTTTTGTGAATATCAAATGAAATCGGAATTTATTTCATCATAGATACATATGCCTATTCTTTAATTTTGATCATCATCTAATAAAAATTCATAAATTTTAGAATTTGGTTATGTACGAAGTAGAAAACTTTAAAACCAAATTGAAATATTGAAGTTGTTAGTTGTATAAAAAGTGAATTTACCTGTGGAGTGTCCATGGCATCAAGAGTTAGCCGCTAACTATATGACTTCACCACAAGGTCTTCCTTTCATACCGCCTACAAAACAAAAGTACAACAAAAAACAATACACAAATTAGTAATCCGTCATTCCAAATTCAAGTTAAAGAAAATACTGCAAACTTTTACCACCCCCAAATGATTGTTTTGCGGGTTTATCTGTTTTAGTTTTATTATTTGTATCGTATTGTTTATATTTGTCTGAGCACTTAGTTGATCCATTTAAAAAATATAGTCTTGAAATATATATAAGTTAGTTGGTTAATGCTTTAATTGTTTGACAATTTTGGTTTATTTTCAAAACTATATATTGTATTTTAGTTGTTATTTTGATTAAAATACTAAAAACACGTGGTTTTAAAAAAAGTTACCTTTCAATGAGTCCAGTAATTCATGACACCATGTAAAAAAAATTAAATGCTTAAGGTTGCTTTTTGATTAGATTGTATAGATTTTGTACTAAATTTTCTATGTAAAAGTTTTAACGTCGCTTTGTCTTCCGGCAAATAAAGTTAGTAAGTAAAGACGAAATGGCAAATTAATGCATAATGTTGAATTATTTCTATTTTTTCCTTCTTTTTTTGAGAATAATAAATCTCACAATGTAAGGAACTTAAAACATATAAAATTATAAGGTTTTTTTATCTTCTCAATATTTTAATCGTCATAAATCATATAGTAGCATAGTTATAAACTTTAATAAATGCTAGTCTTACTATATCATCTATACCAATTTGTTAAAAATTCTAAATTTATATTTTTTCATAAATGATAAAATGAGTTAAATAATAGCCTACTGCAAATCTCATTGCAATCCTTTATGTGTTATAAGACATATGCATTAGATAATATGACATGTACGCATAGCCATTATCTATGTCAATAGAAATTTTTTGTCCAATTTGTTAATAAGATTGAGATCCTCGCAACTCCAATTTCATTCTATGAGAGCTATTTTTCAAAGGAAAAATAATGAATAAAAAAGAAACACATACCCAAATAAAACATACATCATAGAATGAAATTGGAGTTGTGAGGATCTCAATCTTATTAACAAGTTGGACAAAAAAAATCTATTGACATAGATAATGGCTAAATGTAAATTATTATCTAATATTTATGCGTACATGTCATATTATCTAATGCATATGTCTTATTTTTTGGTACATAATGCATATGTCTTATAACACATAAGAGATTGCAATGAGATTTGTATTAGGTTATATTTAACTCATTTTAACATTTATGCAAAATTTAGAATTTTAACAAATTGGTATAGATGATATAGTAAGACTAACATTTATTAAAGTTCATAACTATGCTACTATATGATTTATGACAATTAAAATATTGAGAAGATAAAAAACCTTATAATTCTATATGTTTTAAGCTTCTTACATTGTGAGTTTTATTATTCTCAAAAAAAGAAGGAAAAAAAGTGAAATAATTCAACATTAGGCATTAATTTGCCTTTTCGTCTTTACTTACTAACTTTATTTGCCGGAAGACAAAGCGACGTTCAAACTTTTACATAGAAAATTTAGTACAAAATCTATACAATCTAATCAAAAAGCAACCTTAAGCATTTAATTTTTTTTACATGGTGTCAATTACTGGACTCATTGAAAGGTAACTTTTTTTAAAACCACATGTTTTTAGTATATTAATCAAAATAACAACTAAAATACAATATATAGTTTTGAAAATAAACCAAAATTGTCAAAGAAATTAGGCATTACCCAACTAACTTTTATGTATTTCAAGACTATATTTTTTAAAGGATCAACTAATTGCTCAGACAAATATAAACAATACGATAAAAATAAGAAAACTAAACCAGATAAACCCGTGAATTTCACGGGTCACAAACCTAGTTCACTAATTAATCCCCCTTCTAAGAACCTAGATCCCCATTCACCCTAAATTAGAGGTTTAGCTACGCATACTATAGGGAATAACAATAATAAGATGAATTAAAGGCATTATTAAAGACATAATAAGATGAACGATGAAATAATTGTATAAACGGGAACTTGAATAACTAATGAGAGATTAAAGAGTACCGTAATAGAGGAATGCTTAGATCCGAAAACAATAATAATAGAACTAACCTAAGAGTTTTTAGAGAGTTTTCTAGGGTAAATTATACATAGCTAGGTAGAATAAAACCTAATTAGGCGTAGGGTACGAATTGAGTATTTATAGTAAAGTATAACCGACTTAAGGAAATTGCGGAAAAACCCTCTGCTCGATGTGTACTCGATCGAGCCTGGGTGCACTCGATCGAGTACATTCCTATTTGATCGAGTTCACTTGGGTTTGATCGAGTATCTTTCCTGTTTCAGCTCTTTTCTTCGTGTTGTCTTCTTCACTTCTCTTCCTTTATTTTTCTAAATTCTCGTGCCATGCTCCGTGTATTACTTCATGCCCACTCCGCAGTGCTCATTTCATTCCTTTGCTCCATATATAAATGCATCATTCCTGCATTAAACACTGAATAGCGGAAGTATCGACATTCTAGCATAAAAGGCATGTAATAATATAAACTAGCACGAAAACCATATCAAAAGTAACTAAGGGGAGGCATAAATATGTATATAATTATGACTATCAATTTTATTGTAAAGTGGCGTAACTAGGTAAAATATGACGTAAAAATAAAATAGGGTACGAATTGGGTATTTATACTAAGCATAAACTGATTTAGGAAACTTGCGCGAAAAGTCATCAGGTCACTGTATACACGATCAAGTCTGTGCATACTCGATCGAGTACACCACCACTCGATCGAGTCTATAAGGGCTCTGTAACACCCCCATTTATCTAAGAGCCTTTAGCTAGGCATTTCTAGATAAATAGGACTGTTACCATCTCGGTTTTCCGAGGTAGTGAATAACAAAGTACAACGAATCAAAGTACTTTAAATAAAATTTTACAATTACATGTTTATTACAACTTGACTAAACTAAAACTTAACATAACATTATATTACAACTTGTAACGGAAATAAATAAGTGACTAATATACTAAATGGCCTAGACTTCTAGGTAGACTGGCCAAGTCCTCACGCATTCCCATAAGCTCCCAAGTCAGCTAATCTTTAATACCTGTCAAATAAGCTCCCCAATTATGGTTCATCACAGGTGTTCACGAATACACAGTCAACCACGAGTTTGAATAGGATAACTAAATAACAACAATAATACGATAACCTGCATTAAGATATATTAAAGAAACACAAGCCAAATACCGTCTCAATCATGACGAGTCATAATTATATACATATTTATGCCTCCCCTTAATTGCTTTTGATACGGTTTTCGTGCTAAATTATATTATTTACATGCCTTTTATGTTAGAACGTCGATACTTCCGCTATTTGATGTTTAATGCAGGAATGATGCATTTGAGGAGAAAAGGAATGAAATGGGCATCGCGGAGTAGGCATGAAGGAATACACGAAGCATGGCACGGGAATCCATAAGAATAAAGGAAGAGAAATTAAGAAAACAACACGAAGAAAAGAGCTGAAATAAGTTAGTGCCTTGATCAACTGGAGCTGGGCTCGATCGAGGAAGCATGTACTCAATCGAGTACATTGGGGCTCGATCGAGGAACCACTTGATTCCATATTTTCCGCAATTTTCATTATGTCGGTTATGTTTTATTATAATTACCTAGAATCGTACCCTAGTTTAAGGGACGTCATAATTTCCGTAGTTTCATAGAACTTCTCTAAAAACTCTCTTAGAATACTATTGTTGAACCATATAGCTGATGAAAGTATAAAATGTTCAAGCCTCTATTCAAGATCAAACGATATGAAGATTCATTCAAGATTTATGTGAAGACGAAGTCCGTCTAAAGGTTAATCAAGCTTGGATGATGACGTAGCCTATACTCGAAGATCTCCCTGAAGATTAGAATAGTATAGGTGATTATCTCGTAATAATAACCAAGAATGAGTTTCTTGAATTGGTAAAGTTATAACTTTGCAGGTATAACATTACTAGTAAAAGAGCTCAATGTTATAGCTCTCCTCCTATAACATTGAGATGCTGAGTTTATTATACACGACTTATAATGTTTCAAAATTGTTTTGAAAATTGTTTACAGTTTATTTTAAATGTTTTGATAAAAGTATTTATATAATAAAGCCCGGTTTAGTGCGGAGTTCGGTTTTATGTTGAACGTTGACTAGTGGTCTTGTTGGGTCAACTTATCAGTTGGACCATGCTACTAATTAGGGTTTCAACAAAGCCTCTCTTAAAACCTAATGTAACACCCCCATACTCCAAGTGCCTTACCAGGACCACTTAAGGCATGAAAGTGCTACCATCTCGGTTACCCGAGGCAATGATAATCAAATGATAATGAAGAAACATAATTTAAATAACAATATAGTTTAAAGTGATTACATGATCAAAACCAAAACTATTAAACTGAAATACAAGATTCTCAGACGGTCTACTGCTAAAACTATCAAAGCTATAAAACATCGTCTGACACATCGGAAGACTTCTAACTGCCACGTGATGACTCATCCCAGCTATCCCATACGCGTCATATCATACCTGCTCAATAACTGCTCACCACCCCCGAATGGATCACCACAGTTTTTAAAACATTTAAACGGGGTCAGTACTAATTACACAAAAATAATGCCACAATGAAACAAGTACACAAACAGTTCAAACAACTCAACACAATCTCAGTCTCCATCTCCCATCTCCATACAACTGACTACACACTAAAGTGTGTAGCCCTGCCAGAGTACCCATCGCAACAGGTTACTCCTCGCCGCCAGTGGGGGACCGCAGCCGTTCCCACCTAAGCCCCGCTCATCTCCATCGAGCGATAAACCCATGTTCATTAATGTGCACATCCCTCCTGTGGCGGGTTCCACAGAAGGCGAATCAAGGGCGTAAAGCCACTCCCGCAAGTAACTCCACTCAGCCAGGGACGCACCCCGAAGATCACAGACAGTTAAACAGTAATCACAACACAACCTCAACAACCGTCTGAAATATTCAACAACACAATATCACAACCGTCTGAAACAATCAACAATACAATATCACAACCGTCTGAAACAATCAACAATTACTATCTACAACACAATCACCACACACATCATGTAACTAATACTGAGTAGGGAAACCCTACCTGAAATAAGCCATCATCAAGATCATTACAATCAGCTAATCATAATCATTCTTCAACGAAATCACCTCTTATAGACACACAATCATACAATCCCAATCTACAACAACAATACTCCCCAAAACCCCCAAATTACCCAATTAGGGTTTTAAAGAAACTACACGAAACACTACATAAATTATACAAGGAACTTACCCCTGACACGACGATCACAACGGTGTAAAGAATAAGATGATCCGACTAACCAAGCCTTGGGATTTGCCACTAATGCGATGAATGCGAAGAACGTAACTTTCAATCTTCTCTAGAAAGGTTTTAGGATGATAAAAGTGTTTAAGAAAAGTGACGGAACCTTTTTATATTAATCCCGCATTAGTAACAAAACCCGTCAAAACAAACCCGTAAAACACACTTACTCGATCGAGTAACTAACGTACTCGATCGAGTGCCAAGGCTACTCGATCGAGTACCCTACAGGCAGAATACTGTTTCGTAAATCAAAACATGCTTACTCGACAGAGTAAGCCCACTCGATAGAGTACCAAGAGACTCATAAAACCGTAGTATTACAGTCTTCCCTCCTTAAAAAGAACTTCGTCTCCGAAGTTCAACCCATACATAAAAACAAACATACTAACTCGGTCAAGACACAACAAAGCTACTAAGAACTCAAAACAAAACCCCAACCTATAAAACATGAAACCATGAACTCTTAACACCAACTCCACCAACTATTCCTACCTCCACACATCGCTCACGATATCGTATCAACTACATCATATTCTCTCTCGACACCAACTCCCAACACCACCAACTATTATCCACAAACGCTGCTAGCTCCGTAACATATTATCCATTAGAAAATCCAATATCAAGACATTCACAAACATCAAACGGAATGTTACATTCTACCACCCTTAAAAGGAACTTCGTCCTCGAAGTTTACTCACACTCATAACATCATCATCCAACTGTCAACAGAATTGAAATATTCTCTCATTCCTAAACATCGAACTACTACAAGCACAGTCATGACCTTTAATAAAATCAAAACAAATATCCGTCCTTTATGCTACACCAACACTCTACTTCCAATTATACTACCATATGCACAACCATCAAAATCTCTTTTATCGCATCCTACTCCTCTTAAGATAAATGTTACGTCCTCGTAACTCACTAATACTAAATCCTAGCTATATCTTCTCATTATCCCCATCACCATCGCATGTCAAAGATAACCACCTATAATTTGAACACTCGCCATGCATAAATCTAAGGCTCTCTTACTTAAACAATTCTCATACTTCAATTCACTCGTCACGCCACCTAACCTATACCTCAAAATCTTTAGCTTAACCAAAACTTCAATTGTTCCTTATTACTGCCAAAACGACATAATCCTCTATGCATGCACCTATCTCCATACTCATAACTCACGATTCACAATTATTACATACACTCACACTAGATTCTCAAGTTCTTTTCTTTCATTACCGCAAAATTCATACAAAACTTAACATGACACTAATTCCCAACACCCTACACTCACTGTCTCAACGAAAGATTATGAACCACCTGCAGCTTTCAGATCATTACCACACATGTTCTACGAATCACTTGCCATGACTATGTGCACCGATGCCTCATCTACAACAAGATCAAATGTACTGTAACAACTTCTGACAACTGTGTCCCATCAACAGAATATCCCTATGCCATGACAACCACGGAAACAAATACACTCTCTTTCATATCATACTCTACCCTCATTCCAAAACTTAACTGGTAAGAAACATCAATAAACAAAACAACTGTCTATCTGTACAAACTGAAACTCACATGAAGCAACATCAAACAAAACAACAATTCATGTATAACTGGTATGTACTTTCGAAACTCGAATCATAATCATCCCGCCTACTCCACCACAACCGGTGACGGCATCGCAACACCGTCACCAACAGCCACACCGCAGTGCGAAAATACCCGCATCACAACACTAAGTACCGTGCCCGGATCACCACCCGAGGCACCACAACCACACCGATAGACATCGCAACATACATAATTCCATAAACACTGACTCAGAAATAACTTCTCGGACAAGAAGACTTACTCAAATCCACTTTACTAAATCACAACGCAACATATTATATGAATAAACGGATAAGCACCTCATGACCATCATCTCTACCATTTCACGGAATACACATGTATTATAAATACACATACAATTATAACTAACCATGCCAGATCAATCAAACTATTACCATTTTTTTTATCAATCAATCAGGTTACCGTACTCAACATATAGAAAATTCAGACAACAACTTTATAATTATCACACAATACCACTTCTTGTGAGGTCAAAACCTCACACAAACATTCATACACATCATAGACCCGTAATCATATCCAACTAGTCAATCCTGATCACGTAAGTTACCACCTGACAAAGGTTACCTCTCACCCGAGCTTAACTCGTATGCCCCTCATAACACATTCTCCCATTCGTATAACCAGCATTTTCTGCCATACATAACCATACAGCTAACCCTCATTACGAGGAACCGCCTCCTAAGACTACGTCTTATACTTCCTCATAACCATACATATCAATTCAGTCTCTACAAAATCAACCTCTTTAGAATTGTCATCTTTCCTATTTATCATCACCCTTAACCACTAGTGACAACATCTCCACACTACCACCGTTCGTACATCAAAACATCACATTTTCTTTCCTATCTTTCGTTATCATCCCAAACAACGAACATCAAATACATCAACAAAAATCATCTCAACACTATTTCCAATTCCATCCTTAATTGTATCGTCACCCGACTCACCAGCAAGATCTCATATCGTGCAAATTCTCTACCCAGCTTTTACTTTACTTAATTCCTCGAAACTCCTGACTAATTATGTTGTTCTGAAACTCCTATATAACCATTAACTCAAATCCTCATGATAGTATCATACATCTCGACGATTCCTTACTTTTATATCACATAACTCCGGTGAACATTTTCTTAGTTTTACTCCCCTCATTCTTTTCTTTTTACACTTGACAAAAGCAATTGTGGACATGGCCCTACCTGCAGGTCCGGTTCGATCTGCGGACATGCAGCGGTATTTTTGAAAGCCACGCTCGGCGGCGTACAGATGCTTTCGACTGCATCGTTTTTAGATCGGTCGGTTTCGTCTCGGTAAGGGTCTCGAAACGATTAGAGATGTTCGGAGTCGCCACCAAGCATTTTTGGGATGCCTGGAACCCGTTCGAATTCCACTTTATACCTCGGTCAAATCGAAGCACAAAGCAGCGTTTTGACATAGGTATTAAAGATAAGGAAATCGTCCCTCTTTAGCATCCTATCTCTAGAATGACTCTCGTACGCCCTGGATAAGGTCGTCCACTATCCAAAGTTTCTGAGTAAGAGGTGAAGGTACGTATTAGGAAGCCCTTTAACCAGGCATTCAATCCCGCCCGCGTTTAGCGGCCTCTATTGATCGATCTTGGTTGGTTGAATGCAAAAGTTGATAAAACGGTTTAAATGCATGAATGCGCATCCAATGATTTAAACCTAACATATGAGAGCATTATAAGTCGGTTGATTTAATCCAAGTATCAAGTATAAGATGTCGAGTTGGATTAATGATTGATTTGCATGCAAGACGGAAATTAAACATCCATTTACCGTATTAGGTTTAGGGTGCATAACATGATCCATTTGTCTTAGTAAGGCATTTTGCAAATGTGGTTTGAATAATCATCTGATCCGACCTATATCCGGGTTAACCGGAGTCGGGATCGTCCTAGACTAATGCTGGAAGGGAACAGGCCCTGTACCAGACGGCTATAAGAGGCACGAGCCAGCCGGCGGTGTAAGGGGCCTCCCTCTGGTTTTGAAAATGAGACGGAAAGGGCATGCTTGAGGCGCGGGTTAGCCAACGGCTGTATGCCGTGTTCTGACTGTTTAGAAAACGTTATGAAACGTGTTGAAAATGGGTATTTGACCCGGTTTGATTTTGAAAGGGTCGTTTAGACCGCATTTGTCGATTTGAAGAACTAGACTCAAATAATCATCATTATTTGATAATATTCGGTGTCGGGTTCGGTTTTGACAAGCTTGACAAGAATAGTTTTGAAAATGATTATGGACTAATTGTTTTAAGTCCATTTTGAATGTAATTAGTCGGTACTCATCATCGTACCCGGGTTAAAATCCGGCATGGTATATAGAACCAAGGATGACTTTGTGTTGGTGACTAATATGTTTGTTTGAAAAATGTAAAGAAATGAAATAAAAGGCTTTAAAATACCTCTTAAATGTCATTAACCAAATATTATCACCGAAACACGGATTTAACCGTCATGGTATGAAGAACCAAGGGTGGAAAATGCTTTATGGTTAAAACATGTGAAATGAAACAAAAAGGTTTCGAAAATATTTGAAATGGTAAAAACCGATTACAAATATGAAAAATGGATTAAGGGAAATGACGAGAACAAACACGGTTGATCTCTGGTCTGAGCACCCCATTTAGGCGCGAGGCTATTGGCGACCTAAGGGGTTTCTGCCTCAGACCAAAAATCAGTTTTGGCTCGTTTATTCCATGTTTTGGTTCATGTTATGCATGTTTTTGCATGTTAAAGTCATGAAACAAATGAAAACATAATAAAAGAGGATTTTTACACCCTCATACTTACATGTTTGGTTATGGCGAGTGACCGACGTAAGTGTAACAACTTGTTTGATCGGAAAAAACTCGGTTTAAAACCGTTTTGGTAAGTAAAAGAGTGTTTTAAAAGTTTAGTGATGGTGTAGTGGTCAAAGTGGTCGGACAAGTGGTTTAATGCACGATGACGGTACCAAACAATGTGTAAGGCTCGTGTTTACGATCGGTAGGTCATAAACACGCGTCGGATTGTGACTTTAGAAGTCGAGTCGAGAATTTTAAGGGAGAAAAGAGGGGGCAGACACTCGCGTAACTCTCAAATGGGTGGCATTTGAGGGGTATTTATAGGATAATGAGTGGTTGTGTGAGTTTTGAGCGACGTGGCCACCTGGGCTGCTCAAAGAGGCGCGAGGCACGTTGCGGCACTTCGAGTTGTGTTGTCACTATCACAACAAACGCAATCATGATTTGTTCTATCCTAGGTTTTGTAGTCGCATGTTTGGTACTTGACCATTCATGAATCCGGGAAAACTTAGTATAGAAGGCTTGAAGATATTTTGTTTTTGTGTTTGACTCGGTTTGACTCGTTGTTGGAGTCGGGATTTGAAATTTCGAGTCGGTTTTTGGTCCGGTGTCGGTTTTGACTCTAGTTAGTGTCATTGCGACCCCGTCGTCGTGCATTAAACACTCCAGGTATTATTGAAATGTTTTGAAATGTTTTGTTTTCGAAATCGTTTTAAGTTTTCCGACGTAAAGTTGTACACAAACTGTCGATCAAACGCTGCGATCCCAAAACATGTTGTAGTCCGATAATCATCGGGTGTTTGTTGGAGTCTCCGCAGATACTGGGTATCTACAGAGCCCCCACTTTGACTGAGGCTTGGACAGGGCGAAAGTCAAAGTAGAGTCCCCAGGTCAATCGAAGATTACAACCTGAAGACCCAAGCGACGTCGAGGCGGCTCGAAAGGATTCGGGCCAAGGAACTGCCGTCGGGAAGGGCAACGCCAAGGCGACTCGAGGGTACGTCCAGGACCTGTCATCCGGAATAGTTTAGAGTCTATCGACTGTCCGTGCGGGTCGTTTAAAGTCCATTAGACTACGTATGAAGGCACACCAGCCATAAGAAGGAGTCATACCTGAGGCATCTTCGGATATGTCCTTGCATGGTTGCGGATGAATGCTCGCCAGCTGCGGTGCGTACGTGAGGAGGGCTCGCCAGCCGCGATGCGTTGTAAGGCTCACCAGCCGAGACAAGGAAATGTACCCGAGGCATCTTCGGGATGTGTCCTTGAAAGGTTGCGGACAAAGGCTCGCCAACCATGGTGCGTATGTGAGGAGGGCTTGCCAGCCGCGATGCGTTGTAAGGCTCGCCAGCCGAGACAAGGAAATGTATCCGAGGCATCTTCGGGATGTGTCCTTGAAAGGTTGCGGACAAAGGCTCGCCAGCCATGGTGCGTATGTGAGGAGGGCTTGCCACGCGCGATGCGTTGTAAGGCTCGCCCGGTAGAGGTAAGGAAATGTACCCGAGGCATCTTCAGGATGTGTCCTGGAAAGGTTGCGGACAAAGGCTCGCCAGCCCTGGTGCGTATGTGAGGAGGGCTCGCCAGCCGCGATGCGTTGTAAGGCTCGCTAGCCGAGGTAAGGAAATGTACCCGAGGCATCTTCGGGATGTGTCCTTGAATGTTTGTGGACAAAGGCTCGCCAGCCAATGGTAAAGGTTGGTTAATGGACCATGGGAATAGCCGCGTCGAATGGGCTTGTTTCGAAAGTAGCGAACTCGTGATGTCGTTGGGGAAATAGCGAGTATGGATTCTCACTATCACTATTTTTGGAATGAGCGGGTTTCGCGAGGAAGCCCCCTGCTGTCATTTGAAGGAATAGTGAATTTGGAATTTTCACCATTCGGTTTGAATTTGCAGTGGCGGTCTCGATCGCCGTTTGTTTTAATTTTGAAAGGAAATAGCAAATTTTAAGTCTGCTATTACGTTTGAAGTGACGGTTTATGTGCCGCCGTTGACATTTGGAAGAAATAGTGAATTTGGAATCTTCACTATTGATTGAAGTGACGGTTTATGTGCCGCCGTTGACATTTTGAAAGAAATAGTGAATTTGGAATCTTCACTATTTATTGAAGTGACGGTTTATGTGCCGCCGTTGACGTTTTAAAAGAAATAGTGAATTTGGAATCTTTACTATTGATTGAAGTGACGGTTTATGTGCCGCCGTTGACATGTGTGGTGAAAATAGTGGAATTCAATTTCCAACTATTATTTTGAAATTGACGGTTTTGACCGCCGTTGCTTGAAATAGCGGTTTTTGAATTTTCGCCATTATTCTGGAAAATTTGAAGGAAAATGGTGAATTTTGATTTCGCCATTATTTTTGAAATTGGCGGTTTTGATCGCCGTTTGCTCGAAATTTGGAGAAAATAGCGGTTTTCGAATTTTCGCTATTATTTTTTTGAAGTTGGCGGTTTTGATCGCCGTTTGCTTGAAAATAGCGAGTTTTAAATTTTCACTATTTGTTTTGTTTGTTTTCGAGGAAATGACGACATTCAATATCGTCAACGAAAATTTAGAATTTGTCATGGGAAATTGGGCCAAAGCCCAAATTTCGCTGAAAAAGAAAAGGGGAGGCCTGGTTTAGGTGCGAGCCACCTGGCGATGCAAGCCGGCTTCCCTATTTTTGTTAAAAAGACGCGAGGTTGAGTTGCAGATGAATATTCATCTTCAACCTCAAAATCTCGCCAAAATCGCCATTACCGGACCTTTTAGCTTGCTTTTGCTTGTGCCACTATCAACAAATGTCATCTCAAGGTAAGTATTTCCTCTTGAATCCTTTCAAATTTGTCGATTTTAGCTTGATTAAATTAGGGCGGAATTTTGCCCTAAAAATCGAATTGGGCGTTTTTTATTGAGCCAATTTCGAGTGAAATTGATGTTTGCATTAGGTTAGAAACCTGTTTAGGAGTATAGGGGTGCTTTTAGTTTGCATTTTGGTCCCCGTTCCCGCTCCCTAGGCTCGAAAAACGTGATTGAGGCGAGAAACCGTCTCATTTCACAATGCCAAGTTTATTTGCTTGGGTAATGGGTTCCACTAGCTAGGTTGCATTGTAGTTGGGAAAACCCGTGTTTGCCATTTAAGGACCTTCGTTGGATGCTTGTGGGCAAAATTGGGTTTTTGCCTTTTGCGACGGTCTTACGTCTGACAAAATAAGCGCCTGTCTGGGCTTGAATTGAGTCAGTTTGCCTTGAAATGGACCTTATTGGTATTTTAGGTCACCTTGAGGCGTGATAAAATCACGTTTGCCTTTTTGCGGTCGATTTTGAATTTTGACCGGTTTTGGCCCAAATTAGCGTATGAATTGCCTTTTGAGCCGCAGAAAAATCCCATTGTGTCGGGAATGTATTTTGGGTTATTGGCAGACCTTGTATGGGTCTTGAAATGCTGTTTTTGTGGTTTTGACTCGTCTTTTGCTTGAAAAGAGGGGCGAGTCATTTTTGTGTTTTGTCGTTTGTGAATGGTTCGGGGCGGGATTGCCCCTTGTTTTTGTATTGCAGGTTGTTTTTTTTTGGATTTATCCATTTCATACCGTCGTAATGCCGAAATTTTGGCTGACGTTTTTAGTTTGTTTTTTTTTTTATTGTAGGATATCATTTGGGACCAATGGGGTCCGTTGTTGAGTCTTTGGAGGAGGAAGTCGATCCTGAAGGGGATGTAGCGGCCGAGGAGGCTGCCGTATTCGAGGCGGTGGTGGAGGATACTTCCGTAGAGGGGGATAGGCGGCTGATATGGCCGGTTTGTCCTTTTCGTTGTGGCTCATAGACAGGGTGGCTGATGAGTGGGGTTCAGTATCGGAATGGTGCATCGCATCATGGTTCTTGGCCTCCTCATCTGAAGTCTGCAAGACACTGTCTTTTTTTTTGTCATGGAGCAGGAACGAGGTGTTACCGTCATGGTAACCACCTCTGCTTCCGCTGTTGCTCCTCTGTTTCCCATGTTGCTCTCTTTCTTTTCCGTTTGAGAGGATAGAGAGTGCTTAGTTCGGTAGGTGGCGGTTAGCCCCCAGTTCGTTGTCTTAGGCCAGTGTCTGTATGATAGACGTTTGTTTTAGGCCAGTGTCTGTATGATAGACGTTTGTTTTAGGCCAGTGTCTGTATGATAGACGTTTGTTGATGTATTTTGCGTAAGGCGGTTTGTATATATGTGTTTTTGGATTGTGGTTTGTTTTGTGATTTTTGGCTTCTTTTGTGTTGTGTTTCGGAGGAGCGCTTGTCGGCTGTTGATTCTCCATTTGCTTTGCACCAGTTCCTGCATCGTTAGTGTAGAAAACAGGCAACAGATAGCACATACGCAAAAACGTGAACACGTAAAAGCATTTGATTGAAAACCACGTAAAGCATTTGTAAATCAAAATTAACCAAGATGACTTGAAGTTAAAATTGAAATTTTGAAACGAACTTTGAAAATTCCGTGACAAAATCGTCACGTTTGTAATTCAAAAGGAATTGATTTGAAAATTTGAGCAATTAACTCGTGTCGTGAATTAAATTGCATCGAAATTTTTTGAAAATTGACTCGAAAAATTCAAACTCAAACCGTCAGGAAAGAATTTTAGAAAAGGATTTTTGCGAGTATATTTGGCTTTTGATGTCAAGGCTCGGATTTGTGAGTGCTTGAATTTTGAGGAAAATTGATGTCGTGTTATCAATTTTCGATTGTAATTTTTGTTTTTGCGAAAAAGCGAAAAATTTTCGGAATTTCGACTGACATGGAAACGATCCGTCGCGGATCGGGGCGACTAGCCCTTCCCCCCTTAAAAAAAAGAAAGAAAAATCCGTATGTTTAAAGCTGCGTCATGGAAACCGTGTCGGATTTCGTAAAACGCGAAAACAAGGAAATGTGAGTGTGAAGAAACACAAAGTTTCCCGAATCATCCCGAAGAGGCGCGAGGTTCCTGGCGGGAGGTTTGAGGTGTCAGGAGAAAACACATGTTGAAAGAGACAAGTCAACAGCGGGAATCCTGGGGAAGCCTCAAAGAGGCGCGAGCTGCTCGGCGATGGAAGCCAGGTCTCCTCTTTTTCTGAAAAACGCGCTGATCATTTTGTATAAATAGAGACGTTTGCGCTTCATTGTTTCATCATCCGAAACACGAAGTCATCTCTACAAAACCTCCTCTTCTTCCACAAAAATATTTCATGGATGCTTTGGAGAACGCATTGCGACAATGGTGCCGAGATTTGTCGCCTCCCGAGAAGTATCAACTCGATTGCATGGGAGTTGGTCAATTATTGGTGCTTCGTCAAGTCAAGGTGCAACCCTCGTTTCTTGAAGCGTGTTCTCGGTTTTGGGATTCGAAACATCATGTTTTCGTTTTCCCGAAGGGCGAGCTTTGTCCTCTTGCCGAAGAAGTTGGAGCCATTGATGGGTGGTCGGGTTGTGTTCCGGTGCTTCCTCCGACTCGGTTGTGCTATAAGGAGAAATTCCGTTCCATGTTGGGCTTGTCAACAAGCCAAGTAAACTTTCTTCTTGCTCCACATGGTGTGGATATGTTGGCTCTTATCAACATCTTTTCGAATCGGTTAGATGCTAATGTCTCGGAGGTTGCTAGGAGAAGGGCTCTTGCATTTTGCCTCGTCCATGTGTACCTCTTTGTTGATGTCTTGGAGAAGGAGGGGCCAAGATGCCATGGTAGCATGACCCTTATCCATGTGATTGAGCAAATGGAGCATGGTAGAGATCCATCATGGTTGGTGCTTGGAGAGATTATCCAAGCTTTGGACAAGGAAGGCTCTTGTGGAGAAGCTCCCTCTTTCGGATCGCCAAGGATCCTCCAAGCGTGGCTATTGGAGAGGCTAAGGTATGTAGAGCCTCCGGTTAATCCTTCTTCTTATTCCTTCCGTCACCTTACTATGAGGTAGAAGTTGTACCCGGATAGTTTTGCTTCCACCGAGGCCTATTGGGCCGCAAGATTGGCGGAGGAGGGTGGTCCTCATATCCGTTGGGTGGTGCCGTGGTGGCACTTGAGGTCCTTCACGGGGTTGCCCGCTACGGGTGCTAGTCCTCGTTCTTTAATGGTGGTGGGCTTGAAGGTTGTTTCCTTCATTTATCCCGAAAGGCTCATGAGGCAAATGGGGCGTCAACAAAAGGTGCCCGCTCAAGATACTCTTGTCCAAGAGAATGTTTTTCGGAACTCCGAGTTCGTGGAATTCTTTGAAAGGTGGTGGGCCACTCGGCCGCTTTGGGAGGTACCAAACCCCGTTGCCACGACATGGGTGACTCCCGCTTATGTCAAGTGGTCACGTGCTCCGTCCTTGGAAGAGAGATCCAAATTTCGTAAGGATGAGGTTGTCGACTTGAAGTACCGAAAGGTTGGTAAGGCCAACCGTGCCTTCTTTGAGGAGTATGTTGATGGAGCTACTTCCGATGTGATGAGACCACCGAAGAGGAGGAGTTCCGGCCCCAAGAATATGGTGGGCCGTGCATTAGCTCGTCTTGGGTCGAACATGGGGTCTTGTGCTAGACCGGAGGCCGTCGCTGTCTTAGATCCGTTTAGGATCCGTTCTGAGGAGGAAATCCATGCTAGGCGGGCCAACAAGAATAACAAGGGGAAGATGTACCCCGAGCGAAAAGGCAAGGGTAGAATGGAAGAGTGAAGACCTCCATTACCTGTCTTTATTATTATGTTGTATTATTGTTGTGAGTTTGTATTATGTTGTACTAGCTAGTTGTTGTGTGTTTTGTGCTAGTTTTATTATGTGAGGTGTGTTAGTTGACACCTTAGCTTTGACAAGTTGTAGACTCGTCGAGTCTTATTTGTTGTTGAAATTGTAATCCTTCCCATTATTAATTAAATAAGAGGATTGCTCGTGTCGAAAGTTGTGAACGCTTGTTTCTTCCATCCATTTTGTGAAGGCAATTCGATTTGAATCGTCCCAAACAATTGCACTTGGGAAAGTGGTATTTTGTGGAAAGGGAGAAAGGCTCATTTTTGTATTTTTGTCGGAAAGGGAATGATTTTCCCTTTCTTCTTTTTTTTGATGAGGATTTTTGTATTTGATTGTGGGGATGGTTGTATCCTTCTTGTGTAAGAATGGACTGCCTACGTATTCACCAAAAGAGGTGAAATCAAACCATGATCGTAGTTTGAAATGTTTTGTGAATTTGAATTGGGTTTTGTGGTTGTATCCCTCAAGCATAAGAGGGACTGCCTACGTATTCACCTGAAGAGGTGAAATCAAACCATGCTCATAGTTCAGGGGGTTTGTTTTTGTAGTGCAAATGGACGTTGCCTTTGACGGATCAAAGGACATTCGAAACGGGCAAGGTGCCGCAGCTTAGACTCGATAAAACATGCAATTTCAAATCAGAACATATTGAGGAACTTGACTTGAAAAGGGCTGAGGTGGTTGCTAGTTGCAAAAACTAGGCTAGGTTGTTGGTTGATAGGGCTCAAGGGTAGTATTTTTTTGAGTTGGTCTAGGTTGGTCGGGTTTGTAAAGCCCTCCCTGTCTAGGTCACTCAGTCTCACTGCGCCCCCCGAAAGTATCTTCTTGACCAGGTATGGCCCGACCCAGTTGGGTTTGAATTTTCCCCTCGGATCGACGGGTAATGGTGCTCGAACTGACTTGAGGACCAAGTCGCCCTCCTGGATGTTTCTGGGTTTGACCTTCTTGTTGAATGCCCGTTGTATATGTCGTTGGTATAGCTGGACGTTGTGCAAGGCGTTGAGTCACCGTTCGTCTAGAAGGGTGAGCTGTTCGTACCTTCGACGGGTCCATTCCGCCTCAGGGACTTGACTCTCCAGTAGGATGCGTAGAGAAGGGACCTCTAACTCCACCGGTTGAACCGCCTCCATACCGTATGCTAGGTAGAAGGGTGTGGCGCCTGTCGGTGTTCGAATGGAGGTTCGGTATCCCCAGAGTGCGAATGGGAGTTTGCTCGGCCAATCGCGGTAGTTGTCTTGCATTTTCTTGATAATGGTAACAAGAGTTTTGTTCGCTGCCTCCACCGCTCCGTTGGTTTGGGGACGGTAGGGGGATGATCGATGTCGTTTGATCTTGTATTTGTCCAGGAAAGCCGGAGTTTCCGCCCGGAAGTGAGAGCCTTGATCGCTGATGATTTCATGGGGTACCCCATATCGGCAGATGATGTTGTTTTGAATGAACTTGGCCACTTGTTTGGCGGTCAAGACTGCATATGACTGTGCTTCCACCCATTTGGTGAAGTAGTCGATGACGACAAGGACAAAGCAATGCCCCTTGGTGCCTATCGGGTTGACTTTCCCGATGATGTCGATGCCCCAGGTTGAGAATGGCCAGGGTGATGTCATGGTGTATAAAAGGGATGGCGGTACATGTTGTATATTGGCGAAGATTTGGCAATTGTGGCAATGTTTGACGTAGTTTGGCAATCGACTTCCATGGTTGTCCAGTAGTAACCTAGCCGCATGATTTTCCGCGTAAGCATCATTGCACTCATGTGAGGGCCGCATTCTCCATCGTGAACCTCTCCCATGACTTTCTTGTCTTTGTGATGGTCAATGCAAAGGAGGAGAATTCCTTGGGGTGTTCTTTTGTAGAGCTGATTTTGGTTTATCACGAATTGTGATGCAAATAAACGGATGGCTCTTTGTCCTCTTTGATCAGAGTTGGGAGGGAATTCGTTTTTGGTTTTGTAATTGAGGATGGCTTGGTACCAAGGTTCATCATGGCTTTCCTCGTCGTCGATAATGGCACAAATGTGAGCTGGCTCGCTCCTTCTCTCGATATATAGGGGCATCGACGTCATGTCGTCAGGTATGTTGACGAGCGCGGCAAGTTTTGCCAGTGCATCAGCAAATTAATTTTCCTCTCGCGGCAAGTGGAAGTAGTCGACTTGGTCGAAGAACTCGGCCTCTTGACTGATCTTCGCTTAGTAAGGAGCTAGGCTGTCAGATCGGATTTTCCATGATCCGGATACCTGATTGATGATAAGTGAGGAATCGCCATGGACCCTCAATCTCTTGATGCCAAGTGTGATGGCCGCTTGTAGGCCGATGAGACATGCTTCATATTCAGCGGCATTGTTGGTGACGGCGAAGTCTAGCTTGACCGAGATTGGGACATGTTCTCCCTCTGCTGATATTAGAAGGATTCCTACCCCGAAGCCTCTCAGATTAGACGCACCATCAAAGTATAGGTCCCATGCGTCGGAGACGACACAAAGGATGTCTTCGTCAGGAAGCGACCATGTTGATACGTGCATTTTATATAGTCTTTTTAGCCTACTTTATGCACGTATTTCTATGCTTTTATCGTGGTTTTATGCTACGAAATGCCCCGAATATGCTACTTTGGGTTATTATGTCTTATTTGCAGGTATGGACCCGAAAGGAGTGAAATCAAGCCATTTACCGTCTATTTTGCATGCATTTGGAGGAAGAGATGATTTGGAGCAGGAAATGTTGCTGTCTTGAGATGCGTGAAGGTGTTCCGGGAGCTAAAAGGACAAGTCAAGGCGAACTAGCATGAAATACAAGCTGCTGAAGTCAATTATCACTCGATCGAAGACATTCTTGGTCGATCGAGTGGTTTTAGGTTGAATAATCAGTCGATCGAGTTGTGTTCCTACTCGATCGACCAGTTCCTGTATAGCCTTACTCGATCGAGCACCCTCCTTGGT
This sequence comes from Silene latifolia, assembly GCF_048544455.1. NCBI lineage: Eukaryota > Viridiplantae > Streptophyta > Magnoliopsida > Caryophyllales > Caryophyllaceae > Silene > Silene latifolia. The sequence continues at coordinate 122,067,235 of NC_133528.1, read as the reverse complement.
CGATCGAGCTGTTTCTAAGTCAAGTTCACTCGATCGAGTGATTTAAGTGGTCGATCGAGTGGATATTGATGACGGGCTGGGCTTTTTAGTTATTTTCCGTCATTAGGTTTAATCCTACTCCTAATTTCTTATAAATAGGAGTAAGGGTTGTCATTTGTATGGGGCGAATAATCCGGGAAGGATCACGTTACTCCTTTTCCCTTTCTATATACACTGTTACTTTTCTTCATTTCCGGATCCCTTAATCTAGTAATTTCTTCTTCCTTTATTCGCTTTTAATGTTTATTTCTTCCTTTATTATTGTTCTTGCTTATTTTATTATGAGTAGCTAATTTCCCCTAGTATGTTAGGATTAGGGAAGCCGTGGTAGCAATGCTTTAATTGTATTAAATAGATTAGACCTGCGATAAGAATTGTATTAGGCAATTTAATTGTTATCCGGTCGAATGAGTGACATACAGGAGACCAATAATTTTAGTTAACCCCGACCTAGATCGAAAGATTGGAAGGGAAGGCTTGCTTAGTTACAATAGGGTATTGCAGTGAGGGCGAAAGTTAAGCTGTTTACACTCTAGGGCGGTTTAAGGACCGAAAGGTGACGACCATAGCTCTTCCTATCAATAGTCTAATCGCCTTAATATTCCTGATATAATAGATCTGATAGCTGCCACGGTGGACCGACTCTTAGCATACTTCTTTCTCTTACTGTTAATTCTTTTCCCTTGCCTTAATCTCTAGTTTAGTTAAATCAATTCAACCCCCAATTGTGACATTTAGACAGATAAATAGACAAATAGATAGTACACCGCCTCCCTGTGGAGATCGACCCTACTTACCACTGACTTCTGTTAGTTGTACTTAGGTATTTTATTTTTGGTACGAAACGATAGTATCAAATTTTGGCGCCGTTGCCGGGGAGGCAATCTATTTATTTATTTGTTTAATTTTATCTGTTTTTAGCTTCAAGGGATTTATCCCTTGAAGCCGTTTTAATCTTTTGTTTAGTGCTGTTTTGATAGGCCTTACAGGTACTACCTAGACAGTTCTAGGTGAAAGACAGTCAAAGGGAAGGCTTGAGTACCTTTGACCCACCACCGATGTCCCATTTTATGGAACAGACGGTGATTTACTGGCGGAGATGTGGTTCTGCCGAGCACAATACAAATTGTAGTTGTGCCGCCACATCCGCCCTATCAATGGCCACCGCAACAAGATTCCCCTGATATACAAGAAGAAGACCTTGCGGAGCTGAAATTCTTGATGGAGGAACTTGCATTCCAAGTGCAAGAATATGTCTCGCGATTTGATGAGCTCGAGTCTGCAGTTGCTCAATTAGCAGCCGAGATGGAGAGAGAAGAGGTTGCGGAGCTGACATATTTAACGAGAATGCTTGTATCACAAATGCAAGAGAGTGATAGATATATGGACGCTCGAATCCCTGAACTGGAGTCACAAATAGCTCAGTTAGCAGCTGAGATGCAAGAAGAAGAGGTTTATCTTACTGAGAGCAGTTTTTCTCGTAAGGAAACCGTGTTGCCCAATGATGAGGATGACTTCTATGACTCGGACGACGAGTTCCTATCATATTTCACTACCCCACGCGAAGATTTCAACAGACAGAGGTATCACTTGATCGAGTGACAATTATTGGTCGATCGAGTGATTTTTCAGAAGAACTTGCTCGATCGAGTGATATCACAGCTCGATCGAGTGGAATGCAGGAGGATAGTCCTCGATCGAGTGATTCTGCCACTCGATCGAGTGAATTGCGGGAAGAAATTGGTCGATCGAGTAGTAATTCTGCTCGATCGACTGATTTGGCCATTGGGAGCTGTAATTCGTCATTTAGGCTTGATTTGGATGACGACTTTGATGATGACAACGGTTATGGTGAGTCTCCCTTATTCAAAGCCGAGCTGGATGCACTTGAGGCTGAGATTTACGGGACGAATTCCACTGAGGGCGACAAAAGGACAGCTGAGTCGGTAATTACTCCTAGCACGGAAGAGGTAATGAATTCTTTTATCTATGATTCCGTCATTAAGAGTGATCCACCTGAGGTAGTAAACGGTAATTTTATTATTATTTGTAAATTGCCTCGTCTTATTCATGCTTCCTTTTTCAAAGCTATACCCCCTCATATGTGGACGCATAAATTAGCAATTTCTCACCATCCTTGTCATTTTAAAATTGTTAATCTAATTTGGAGCCCTGAATTATTGACAATTGCTCCCGCGCTCCTTTATTTGGTGGATAAATTTAGGAGCGCCCATAGGAAATTTGTTAGACTTAAATGTCTACATGTCTTTATTTCCTACCTTGCTATTTCACTTTTGTGCTACTTATGCTTTTGTGTAGCACATGCGCAGATGTATGATTTGATGCTGCGCGCTTTGAGCTGTTTTGATCGTGATTAATTATGTGGCTCGAAGAAAAAGAAGGTCGAGCTGGGACCTGACTGAAGCTAGCGCTACCCGGGAGGCAACCCGGAGATTTTATTTTGTTTTTATTTCATTTAAGTTGTAATAAATGGTTCTTATACCATAAAACTTTCTCAGTATGCTTGTTTTGGTTAGTTGCGGGTTGTTTTCATTGCATTTTGCAGGAATTCATCGAGCATCACTCGATCGAGTGGTTTCGATCACTCGATCGAACACTGTAGCAAGGGGATTCACTCGATCGACTGATTAATCACTCGATCGAGTGCCTGCAGAAAGGAAACTACTTGATCGACCGGTGCACCATTCGATCGATCAGTTTTTGAGCGCCCATTCATTCGATCGACCACTGTTCAACAGACATCGAGTGATATTGACTTGGATTAGCTTCCTGAGACGGTTTTTCGGGCCTTAGCAACCTCCCATTTCATGGTCGGTTTGGGGAGGTCCCCTTATTCGCGCTATCTTGTAAGTTTTCCCGTTTTTACTCTCTTTCTCCTTCAGTTTGCATTTCCTTTCCATGTTTTGGTACAATGAGGGCATTGTACGGTTTGGTTTGGGGAGGTTATGCATCCATATCTGTGTCTGCATTTTGTTTTCATTGCATTTCTGTTTCACGTTTATTTTCTGTTTGCATTGTTTTTATTTCATAAAAATCAAAAATCTCAAAAAAATTGAAAAATTTTGAAAAATTTCAAAATTTTTCACGTTTATTTTAGCATATAGGTTGAGTCGGAACGGTAGATTTCAATGATGATATTGCACTGCATTTGTCTTTCTGCTTAAGCCTTGCATTAAACTGTTATCTTTTAGCATTGTCTTATTGCATATCTACGAGTTTATGTTTAAATTTAGCTGAACGAATAGACTTGACCTGAAATTTTGGCAACCTACTTATAATTTCTAAAGATTTAGAGCCTTATAAACTGGTGTCATTTATGACCAGTTTCATGTAGGATTGTGAGTAGTATACTCCTTGCATAACATGTTCATCAATTTGCACGTTTATGAAATTCAATTGCTTTTTGCCTGCATACATTCGGGTTAGTGGTTGGTGTCACATGCAGGGAGGTGCTTACATTTCCCTTTCCATTCATTTTTACCCATAAACTCCACATTAGCCAAATTTGCCAGTTGACCCTTAGCTACATCCAAATTTAGCCTGCCTTGTCAAGCTAGTTTAGATTGTTTTTGCGGTATATAATTCATTGTATCAAGTTTGGCTCATATCTATTGTTTTGGAGTTGGTAATTTATGAAGAAAAGGAGGAAAATAGAAAACAAAAGAGTTGAAAAAAAGACGTGAAAAAGAAGTTGAAAAAAAGAAGAAACCGAAAGGAATGAGAAAGAAGAAAAATGAAAAAAATAGAAAAAGAAAGAAGAAAAGAAAAGAAAAAAAATGTTGTTTGATTGATGAGACGGATCTGCTCCTATGCTTTATCTATATCATATGAGGAGTGTTATCAGTTCGGTTTGGTGAGATTTTATGCCAAATGAAGAGCATGTGCTTAATTCTATAATTGAGTTGGAATTGGATGTTGTCATATGGTTCTGTTTAGGTACTAGCTTGATCACCTATACCTCCACATTCCCATAATTGTTTTGCCTTTTCTTACCCATTGCCTCACTTTACCATATTTTTGTAAGCCCTCGGCTGTGACGGACCTTGTTTGGTTGGAATGTATGAACGGTAGCTAGAATTGTCTATCATATGAGTTGCATGCATGTTTATGCGGGTCGTAGTCTAGGTGAGCGACTATTTTTCTTCTTCTCTCTTACATTCATTTGCTTACCCTTTGCTTCATGAGAGAAGAGTGATCCGTGAGAGTCCATTATTAAAGGTCTTGCAAGGTCGACGGTTCAGCTTTATTATAAACATCTTACAACTCGTTTGCATTTGACTTTTTGCTATAAGTGTTTAGTTTGCTTGCATTAAATTGGCTTAAGTGGGCATTTGTAGCTAGCTCTGAGTTATTTTTCCGCTCCATTAGCGTATAGTTTTTAGTTTACTCGGGGACGAGTAAAGGTTTGGTTTGGGGAGATTTGATACGTGCATTTTATATAGTCTTTTTAGCCTACTTTATGCACGTATTTCTATGCTTTTATCGTGGTTTTATGCTACGAAATGCCCCGAATATGCTACTTTGGGTTATTATGTCTTATTTGCAGGTATGGACCCGAAAGGAGTGAAATCAAGCCATTTACCGTCTATTTTGCATGCATTTGGAGGAAGAGATGATTTGGAGCAGGAAATGTTGCTGTCTTGAGATGCGTGAAGGTGTTCCGGGAGCTAAAAGGACAAGTCAAGGCGAACTAGCATGAAATACAAGCTGCTGAAGTCAATTATCACTCGATCGAAGACATTCTTGGTCGATCGAGTGGTTTTAGGTTGAATAATCAGTCGATCGAGTTGTGTTCCTACTCGATCGACCAGTTCCTGTATAGCCTTACTCGATCGAGCACCCTCCTTGGTCGATCGAGCTGTTTCTAAGTCAAGTTCACTCGATCGAGTGATTTAAGTGGTCGATCGAGTGGATATTGATGACGGGCTGGGCTTTTTAGTTATTTTCCGTCATTAGGTTTAATCCTACTCCTAATTTCTTATAAATAGGAGTAAGGGTTGTCATTTGTATGGGGCGAATAATCCGGGAAGGATCACGTTACTCCTTTTCCCTTTCTATATACACTGTTACTTTTCTTCATTTCCGGATCCCTTAATCTAGTAATTTCTTCTTCCTTTATTCGCTTTTAATGTTTATTTCTTCCTTTATTATTGTTCTTGCTTATTTTATTATGAGTAGCTAATTTCCCCTAGTATGTTAGGATTAGGGAAGCCGTGGTAGCAATGCTTTAATTGTATTAAATAGATTAGTCTGCGATAAGAATTGTATTAGGCAATTTAATTGTTATCCCATTCGAATGAGTGACATACTGAGAGACCAATAATTTTAGTTAACCCCGACCTAGATCGAAAGATTGGAAGGGAAGGCTTGCTTAGTTACAATAGGGTATTGCGGTGAGGGCGAAAGTTAAGTCACTTTTACACTCTAGGGCGGTTTAAGGACCGAAAGGTGACGACCATAGCTCTTCCTATCAATAGTCTAATCGCCTTAATATTCCTGATATAATAGATCTGATAGCTGCCACGGTGGACCGACTCTTAGCATACTTCTTTCTCTTACTGTTAATTCTTTTCCCTTGCCTTAATCTCTAGTTTAGTTAAATCAATTCAACCCCCAATTGTGACATTTAGACAGATAAATAGACAAATAGATAGTACACCGCCTCCCTGTGGAGATCGACCCTACTTACCACTGACTTCTGTTAGTTGTACTTAGGTATTTTATTTTTGGTACGAAACGATAGTATCACATGTATCGGTCGTTGGATCCTCGCTGACGGGATTTTATGCTAGGAAATCGGCAACTGCTCTTCCCTTGATAACCTTGAGGGGTACGAACTTGAGGTCAAACTCAGACAGCATCAGTGTCCACCTAGACAGCCTTCCGTTTAGTATGGGTTTTTCGAAGATGTATTTGACTGGGTCCATCTTGGAGTAGATGTGGACCGAGTAGCTGAGCATGTAATGCCGCAGCTTCTTTGTTGACCAAACTAGGGCAAGGCATATCTTTTCCAGTTGGGTATACCTTGTCTCGTACTCAATGAACTTTTTGCTGATGTAGTAGATGGCTCGTTCTTCGTTGCCAACTGTTTGTGCTAGCATTGCTCCCATGGCTGTGTTGGTTACAGTCAGGTATAGGGATAGAGGAATCCCCGGTTGAGGTGGCATGAGGACAGGAGGTTTGGATAGGATTTCCTTTATCCTGTCGAAGGCTTTCTGACAGTCTGATGTGACCATAATTAGCGCATATTTAGCCCCCGAATTAGCCTTGTTCCCATGCTTTTTAGTGCATATCTGGGTCATTTATTGTCTTTAGTTCTTTGTTTTGCATATTCTTTGAGATTTTGATCCCTTGGTAGGAAAGGAGTGCAAATCTTGCATTTTCATGGCAAAACGAGACTAAATTGATTGAATTCAATGACCAAGCATCAAGGAGAGACAAGATTAGAAGGACTTTTTACATATGATAGTAGATGAGCAATGTTGAGAAAGGATCCTTGCATCCCCGAGGAAATTCCCAAGGATTTTATGAAGAAAAGGGAAGAAAAGAAGAAGAAACAATGCTGAGCTACAATCCGAGTGGATTGCCTTGAATCCGTCCGTCCCCAGCACGAGAATCCGTGCGTCTTCCTTCAAAGACGCCCGGGTTAGCAGCCACCAGAATCCGCCCGGATTCCCTCGAAGACGCCCGTCTTCCCCTGCTACAATCCGCCCGTCCCGACACCAATACGCCCGGATTCCAGCCCAGCACGAATTCGTCTCTTCATGCATCAAAGAAAGAAGCCCTTCCTTCGAAAAATACCTGCTTCTCCCTGCTCAATCTAAAAAGTGTAATTACTAGTTTAGCTTTTAGTTAACCCTAATGCATCCACCTAATTTCCACTATAAATACCCCATTAGTCTAATTAGAAGAGCATGTTCTTTTTATCAATTATTAGAGTAGTTAATATCAATCAAATCTCTCTTTAATATTGTAATCAACAATTAATCAAGTTCTAATACAAGTTTTATTTCCTTAATCTCTCTTTTGTTCATCCTTTATTTTGGGTAATTGAAGATTATTTGGGTTATTATTGGGAGATTGACAACCTCTCAATCAAGCATCAAGTACTTCTTTTATTCTTTGCTTTATTATTGGAATCATTAGTAGGTATAATTCTCTTAATCCCTTTTTAATTATTTTTAATTACTTTCATTTGTTCATCATGTTTCCTTTTGTTGGTATGATTGACAACCTTGCTAGCATGATCAACATGATAATGAGTGAGTAGTGACCTAGCTAGGGTTAATGGGTAATTAGGGGAAACTAACATGGGGAATGATTCATGTTTAAATTAATATGCTTTCATGGTTTATTTGCTTGCTTGTTTTGATCTCAACTCATGCACATGTTATGTTTGATGAAATGTGAGCCTATGAATCCTTGCATTTTTTACCTATCACCTATCTTTTCAATGAGACTTGTAAGACATAAACCAACTCGAGTCTCATTAGACCATGCATGTTGTTGAGTAGGGAAGACTAAGTCGACTTGTAGGTGTTGTACAATCTAATCGATTCAGCTCCGGGACCCAAACTTTCCTAGGATTGTAAGATATAACCCAACTCAATCCATCACAACAATAATTGCTTGCTTATAATTTGAGAACATGTTTGTATGATCAATTCCCATGATTCCCCTATGACCCCATGATACCCTAGTGCTTTTTATCAATTGTTTACAACCCTTTTATTTCATCTTGCTTATTTACTTTCATTGCTATTTAGTTAGTGGCCTTCTACATCAACCCAAATTGTGACACCCCTAAGACACCACTAGTTTCAATAGAAATCTCATCTCAATTCCCGTCCCTTGGGATCCGACCTTTACTTGCCTCTTTACTAATTGTAGAGTTGTTTGTGAAGCTATAAATTGTGTGTTGATTCGGACGTGACCCAACGACAACATCTATTCAATTGTGAACACGAAGTGGACCGATCAAAAATGGCGCCATTGCCGGGGACGGTGTTAACTTGATTTAGATTTTCTTATATTGTTATTAGTTGTGTCTTTCTTTGCCTTGGGGAAGTAAAACTCCTCAAGGTTTGTTCTAATTATTTTCAAGTTGTTCGATATTTTGCAAGATGGACCTTATAGATTGTTTTGTAGAGGACCACTTAAGTATACCTTTCTTCAAAGATCCCATGCAAGCATTGGAAGCCTTGGAAGCCTTGGAAGCAAGTGAGGCTAAGAATATGTATTGGGAATTGGAGGTAGATCTTTTTGAGGCCGCTCTAGCTAACAAAGAACTTATTCATGCACAATCCGTATTGGTGCATAACATCCTTGTGGAAGCATGTCAACCCATAGAAGATGAGCAATCCATCCTAGAAGATATTTTACAAGCTCAAGAGCAAGAGGAACCCATCATGGAATTTGAATATGATGAGGTTGATGAGGATGAAGTTGAATATGCTATGAGAATGGAATGTCTGATGGAGATGGAGCAAATTCTCAATGAAGTTCCAAAGGAGGAAAGTGAGGTACAAATTCCTACTTTAAAACCCCTTCCCCCAAATTTGAAATATGCTTACCTTGATGAATCAAAGACCAAACCCGTGATTGTTAATGATAGACTTGATGAGAACCAATTGGGAAAATTGCTTGATGTGTTGAAACAACATGAAAAGGCTATAGGTTATAGTCTAGATGACCTTAAGGGGATAAGTCCCAACTTTTGCATGCATAGAATTCATCTAGAGGAAGACCATAGACCTACCATTCAACCCCAAAGAAGATTGAACCCCCACATGCAAGAAGTTGTCAAAGGAGAAGTTATGAAATTACTTGATGCGGGAATCATATATCCCATATCAGACTCTTTGTGGGTTAGCCCCGTTCAAGTGGTACCTAAGAAAGGAGGTACCACGGTAGTGACAAATGAAAACAATGAACTAATACCCACAAGAATGATCACCGGTTGGCGTATGTGTATTGACTATCGAAAATTAAACTCCGCAATAAGAAACGATCATTTCCCCCTACCATTCATTGACCAAATACTTGAGAGGTTAGCCTACAACAAATTCTTTTGTTACCTTGACGGGTATTCGGGATTCTTCCAAATCCCTATACACCCGGATGACCAACATAAGACCACCTTCACATGCCCTTATGTTACTTTTGCATATAGTAGGATGCCTTTTGGTTTATGTAATGCCCCCGCCACTTTCCAAAGATGCATGATGAGCGTCTTCTCCGATTACTTAGAGACCATAATGGAAGTTTTTATGGATGATTTTAGTGTTTATGGAAAGGACTTTGACTCATGTTTGCATAATCTTTCTCTTGTGTTGCAAAAATGTGAAGATGTTAGTCTTGTTTTAAATTGAGAAAAGTGTCACTTCATGGTCAATGAAGGAATTGTTTTGGGTCATTTAATTTTGGAAAAGGGCATCGAGGTCGATAAAGCTAAAGTTGAGGTGATAGAGAAACTCCCACCTCCCGTGAATGTTAGAGAGGTGAGAAGTTTTCTCGGTCACGTGGGTTTCTATCGCCGTTTCATAAAGGATTTTTCAAAATAGCAAAACCCCTCACTCAACTTTTGCTTAAAGATGCCCAATTCCAATTCACTGATGAGTGTGTTGAAGCCTTTAATAGAATCAAGGAAGCACTAATCTCGGCACCGATCATCCAACCTCCAAATTGGGAATTACCATTCGAGATTACGTGTGATGCTAGCAACTACGCCGTTGGAGCGGTTCTTGGCCAACGGGTAGGGAGAGCTCTTCACGCCATCTATTATATAAGTAAGACTCTTGACTCCTCCCAAGTGAATTATGATACCACCGAGAAGGAGCTTCTTGCCATTGTCTATGCTTTGGACAAATTCCGTTCCTACTTGCTTGGATCCAAAGTGATTGTATTTTCGGATCACCGTGCTCTCCGACATCTCTTGATAAATAAGGAGGCAAAACCAAGATTGTTGAGATGGATTTTGCTTCTTCAAGAATTTGACTTAGAAATAAGAGACAAGAAAGGAGCCGAGAATGTAGTGGCGGATCATTTGTCAAGAATCCGGTTTCATGATGAAAATGGAGAAACCCCGATCAATGACTCATTTCCCGACGATATTTTGATGGCCATTCAAACACAACTCGAAAGGCACATCACCCCATGGTTCGCCGATTATGCTAATTATATTGTTGGAAAAGTACTCCCTCCAAATTTGAATCACAACCAAAGGAAGAGATTCCTATTCGAAGTGAAGAGGTACTTTTGGGACGACCCAAACCTCTACAAAGAATGTAGTGATGGGCTCTACCGGAGATGCATCCCTCAATGGGAAGTCCAAGGAATCTTGGAAGGATGTCACTCATCACCTTACGGTGGACACCATGGAGCAAGGAGGACCGTTGCAAAAATTCTTCAATCAGGCTTCTATTGGCCTACAATGTTTCAAGATACAAGAGAATTCATCATTCATTGCGATGCTTGTCAAAGAACGGGGAATATCTCTTGGAGGAACGAAATGCCACAAAGGGGCATTCTAGAGGTGGAGATCTTCGATGTTTGGGGAATCGACTACCAAGGTCCCTTTGTGACATCCAATGGGAATAAGTACATCCTTGTGGCCATGGACTACGTCTCAAAGTGGGTGGAGGCAATTGCCACCCCAAATGATGATGCAAAAACGGTCACCAAGCTCTTCAAAAAGATAATCTTCCCAAGATTTGGAGTTCCTAGAGCAATCATAAGTGATGGAGGAACATATTTCCATGAGAAGAAACTTGCATCTCTTTTGACCAAATATGGTGTTCAACATAGAACCGACTTGGGATATCATCCTCAAACAAGCGGTCAAGTTGAAATTTCAAATAGAGAGATCAAACAAATCCTTGAGAAAGTTGTGAACAAGACTCGGAAAGATTAGAGCACAAAACTCGATGATGCTCTTTGGGCTTATAGGACGGCCTATAAGACTCCCATAGGAGCCTCCCCTTACAAGCTTGTTTATGGAAAAGCATGTCATTTGCCAATCGAATTGGAGTACAAAGCTTTTTGGGCAATCCGAGCACTTAATCTTGATCTCAAATTGAGTGGTCAAAAGAGGATGATTCAAATTCAAGAGTTGGAGGAATTCCGACTACAATCCTATGAGAATGCAAAGATTTACAAGGAAAGAACGAAATTACTCCATGACAAGAGAATTAGACAAAAGGCCTTGCACAAAGGGGACAAAGTCCTTCTATTCAATTCCCGCTACCGACTTTTTCCGGGAAAGTTGAACTCTAGATGGATGGGTCCCGTTGTGATAACCGAAGTTGGAAGATATGGAGATTTTGAACTCAAGGCGGAAGATGGAAGCAAGTTCAAAGTCAATGGTCAAAGATTGAAGCCATACTATGAAGGAGCGTTCATTGGAGAGGTCGAGGTCACCTACCTCGGGCCTTCTCATCCTTGAAAGAACCATCAAAGGGAGCGTTTGGTGGAGTCCTCCCTAAACCACCACTTGTAAATATACTAACCCTCTAACTTGTATTTATAATTTTATTGCACTTCTTTTAATAATAAGCATGAACTCTTTTCATGAGAGTAAGTGAGGGAGGGTCACTAACGAATTTTTATGAAGGAAGGAACCAATTTTCAAGCGTGGGGAAGCATCTAAGAGAGGAAAGAAAGTCAAAGGAAGAATTCACAGCTTGAACACGTGCGTATTCCCCGGAATCCGGCCGTCTTGCCAGAATCCGGGCGGCCTGAGGAGAATCCGTCCGTCCTGTTGAACCGAGAATTTGAAGATTTTGGGACTGAAGTTGAATCCGAGCGTCTCAGAAGGGAAGACGCCCGTCCTGAAGAATCCGGCCGGCTTTGCAGAAAGACGCCCGTCTTTCTACCTGTGCATTTCAAGAAAAATTCCTGGAAGGGAATCCGTCCGACTTCAGAAGAATCCGCCCGTCCCGATAAAAAGAAATCCGAGCGTCTCATGCTCGGGACGCCCGTCTTTGTGGCGTTATATTTTTGGAAATTTAGCTGTGAAAGAATCCGGGCGTCTTACCCAGAATCCGCCCGTCCCGAGAAGCCTGAATCCGAGCGTCTTCTGCTCGAATCCACCCGACTTCCCACGTTGATTTGACCCGTCTTTTCTTAATTAAAATTACACCCCACCTCACATTTAGTGACACATCACCCTTCCTTCCACTTGCATTATTAAACCCACCTCCTTATGACTCCCAAGCTTATCCAAATCACTCTTAAACCTACAAAATAAAAAAAGCCCCAATTTTCTAGGGTTTCCAAAGGCAACACTCAATCAACAAGGAGCATCTTTATTTCTTCACAAATCAAAATAATCCAGCTCTATAATCAAGGAATGGCACCAAGGAGATCCTCTTTTAGGAATAGGAGGAGACCAAGGATGAAGGGAAGTTCCTCTACCTCCCATGTTAACACATTAAGAAGGGAGCATGAAGAGATTGTAGATCTCACAAGGCTTGATGACTTCTCAAATGTGGAATTTGTCAATGATGTGCAAAGATTAGTCTTCCACCGGCTTCTAAGTAAGAATATTCTTCCCACTAAGTTTTTATGTCATGCTACCTTGAGGAAACTTGGGATTTATCACCAAGTGGAAGCTCTCTTTGAAGTATTTAGTCTCTCAACCCTTTTTCGCATGTATGAACAAACTTATCAATCTCTTGTGCTTGAATTTTTGAGCTTTTTGAAGATTACAACCTTGAACAAAACAATTTGCATAGAGTTTAAGTTGGAGAATATTTCTAGGATGATGACCCTTGTAGAATTCGCAAATGTACTCGGTCTCGATGTTTCGCCTACCCGAACATCGAAGCCAAAGAAGTATAGTGTTGAACCTTTGTGGAGGGCCATGACCGGCCGGGATTTCATACACACCAAGGAATGCCTCGCTTTTCATATCGAAAATCCGATCTTGAGGCTTACTTATCGATTCCTTTCGGGCACCCTACTTGCCCGCCGAGATCCGGCCATAGTGAACCAATTAGACCTTGTGTTTATGGAATCCTACCTCAATATTCAAGGAAGAAGTGCGTACCACTTCAATGCACCGCTAGTATTACTAGAGAAATGGGCAAAGTTTAGGAATGGCGACGATGATGGAATGAAACACATTGTGAATGGAGGACTCATTACTAGGCTTGCGAAGCATTTCAACCCGAGATTCAATGAGAATAATGAGTATGCTCCTCTTTTGGGAAACACGAGGATAAATGAAGATCTTCTTCTCATCCATCACCATTGGATAACCCTTGAGGGGGTCGATAAGCGGATCAAGTGGTTAACGAAAGGAAGCAATCTGATATATCTACCAATGAACGACCTACCACGTATCTCCCCGAGAAGAGGACATTTGTCTCCAATCCCATCCTACCTCATCCCTCCAAACCCAACCCAACCAAGACAAGCACCACCTCCAAATCCCCAACAACAACAACAAGAGCAACAATCCCGAGATGAAAAGATTAAAGTGCCTCCCTACCCATTTCCTTATCAACCGTATAACCATCCCAACCCCTTCATCCTTCCCCGTGACGACTTTGTCACGAGAATTCTACAAGATTTGCACTTCCGCCAATACGAAACCAACGTGGACATTTACTATGCACTCTATCCTCAATACCACGATATGGTTCAAAATGGAAAGATTAGTGAGGAAGGAGCATTTCCCTCATGGGCTCAAATGGACCTACTCTTCCCCAATTCGGAGAGGGCAAACGGGAGACAAGAGGAGGGAAGCATAAACTCTTGCGGAGGGGACACGGTGGAACTTGAAAGTGAAGAGGACGAGTTCATGGACCCAAGTATGAGTAATGCATCAAAGGAGATATAAGATAGCGATCTAGAAGGAGATGATGCCGATCTCTAGAGGATTACTTCATAGCTAGGTGGAGCGGGCGAGAGGCACCCACCCAAGTTTAAGTGAAGTTCCCTCATCTCCTCTCTTTAATTTTTCTAGTTTCATGAAAAAAAAGTTTGTGTCTTGTTAACTTGTACTTTATTTGTTTTGATCATTGTTAGAGTAGTCATAGCACCATAGAGGACTCACACCTCGGCTCCATTGAGGTGTTCTCATTTTATTGTTCCCACTTTCAAAATCAAAAATGACAAAATTAGTTTCATGCATTGCATAGTGTGTTCATGAACTACACCCATCCTTAGGACATTAGCAATAATGTCTAGATCGGTTTGGGGAAGTTAATGCATACACAACGGGAGGTAATCTAAATTATCCTCTCCGTCATAAACAAAAACCATGCATCATGTAGTGTAGATTAGTGTAGCTTGCATTTAGTGTAGAAATCATGCATCATGTTTGCATAATTTCCCATCATTTTGGCCATTGAGGACAATGCCCATATTAATGTGGGGATGGGGAATTCTAACTTAACTTTTATTCAAAAATCCAAAAAAAATTGAAAAATCTCGAAAAACCATAAAAATTTGAAAATTGAAAAGCCAAAAACAAGTTCTTTTTCTTTTGTAGTGTAGTTATGTATATATTTTATATATTGTTTGTTCGATCCTTGTTCACACTGATTGACTACGCCACATCCGAGACATGAGGATCATGAAGACCGCATGGTATGATCTTTCCAATCTCCTTTTTCCTCTCTATGTTAATGACTATGTGGCTTTATTTTGATTGATGCGGTATAACAATGTGAACTTATGACTTGCATTTAGTTTATATGTCATATTAGTTGATAGAATCACTTGCATTAGGATGTATATATTAGTTGCATCATAGCATGTAGTTGCATTTAGATAAAATGTTTTGAAAAGTGCGTAATTGAGAACTTTGACAAGAGCAACTAAGCCATTACAAATACTTTTTCAACTTAAGACTTTGCCTACTAGAATGGTTGTAAAACACCCTAGGTTGTGTCATACTAGTGTCTTTTGACCCATGACCCAAAGCCTAGTCAAGGGTTTGCATGTGAGTCACCTATCCAACCCCGTGATGCGATGTGGACTTGGTTAACTTGTCTAGGTGACCTTGATTGACCTTGTGGTAAGGCAACCCAAAAATACTTTTCTATCAATAAGTTTGAAGTGCTCATTTCGAAAATTTTGTCATGTGGAAGTAATTTATTGCTAAGGAAACCTCAAATGTTATGAAATGTTGAAATGTTGAGAAATTTTAGTTGTTTTGATGGAGGCGTACCACTTCGATGTGCTTTGGAGAGGGATCCATTGAATTGGGCCCCCACACGGTTGTGAATTCGACCGCCCAGAGACAGAGTGACTATCACCCCGAAAAGCTATTGTCTAGAGGTTAACCAGTTGCCTAATAAGCGATTGGCGAAAGCAAAGGACACTAGCCCGGAAGGGACAAACCCCATCTTAAATTTTTGAAATGTGAAAGTTAAATGAGGACAATTTTGAATACTAGTCATATCAACCCTTGTTTATAAAGATTTGAGCATTTCATTCCCAAAAAAGCCTTTTGTCAAGCCACTTTGTCGAGCTTGGGACGATCCATGACCTTTACTTTTGTAGAGAATTCGAGACTTGTCATGTCATATGCTACTAGCATCATAGGGATCATCATTCCACCACCATCCGATCGCTCTTGACGAAAGCATTTGGAAATTGAGGACGAAAGTAGTCTAGTTTAACACCATTTGGAGGTGATTTAGTGCCATCCTCTTAGCCTTAGTAATTTGTTGAACTAGTATTTGTGAAGGATTACATGCTCTTAAATTTGTTCTCTCTTAGTGCCTCCGCCACTTGATGAGGAAGTGGCTATTCCTTTTGTAGATGCATCCATTATTTGATTTTGTGTGCTTAATGTTTGGATGTGTCGCCATTTTGGCAAGACCCAACTCGCCTTGCAAGAAGGCATCCTACCTCATGGTTGTCTTGTTGTGAGTTGAAGGGGCGGAGTGAGACCCGCTAATTGTCTCATATCGGCTATGTTATTAGGTTAGTTTAAATAATGGTCCTAGTCTTTGTCACCTCTTTACTCGGGACGAGCAAAGGTTCGGTTTGGGGATATTTGATGTGACCATAATTAGCGCATATTTAGCCCCCGAATTAGCCTTGTTCCCATGCTTTTTAGTGCATATCTGGGTCATTTATTGTCTTTAGTTCTTTGTTTTGCATATTCTTTGAGATTTTGATCCCTTGGTAGGAAAGGAGTGCAAATCTTGCATTTTCATGGCAAAACGAGACTAAATTGATTGAATTCAATGACCAAGCATCAAGGAGAGACAAGATTAGAAGGCCTTTGTACATATGATAGTAGATGAGCAATGTTGAGAAAGGATCCTTGCATCCCCGAGGAAATCCCCAAGGATTTTATGAAGAAAAGGGAAGAAAAGAAGAAGAAAGAATGCTGAGCTACAATCCGAGCGGATTGCCTTGAATCCGTCCGTCCCCAGCACGAGAATCCGTGCGTCTTCCTTCAAAGACGCCCGGGTTAGCAGCCACCAGAATCCGCCCGGATTCCCTCGAAGACGCCCGTCTTCCCCTGCTACAATCCGCCCGTCCCGACACCAATACGCCTGGATTCCAGCCCAGCACGAATTCGTCTCTTCATGCATCAAAGAAAGAAGCCCTTCCTTCGAAAAATACCGGCTTCTCCCTGCTCAATCTAAAAAGTGTAATTACTAGTTTAGCCCTTAGTTAACCCTAATGCATCCACCTAATTTCCACTATAAATACCCCATTAGTCTAATTAGAAGAGCATGTTCTTTTTATCAATTATTAGAGTAGTTAATATCAATCAAATCTCTCTTTCATATTGTAATCAACAATTAATCAAGTTCTAATACAAGTTTTATTTCCTTAATCTCTCTTTTGTTCATCCTGGAGATTATTTGGGTTATTATTGGGAGATTGACAACCTCTCAATCAAGCATAAAGTACTTCTTTTATTCTTTGCTTTATTATTGGAATCATTAGTAGGTATAATTCTCTTAATCCCTTTTTAATTATTGTTAATTACTTTCATTTGTTCATCATGTTTCCTTTTGTTGGTATGATTGACAACCTTGCTAGCATGATCAACATGATAATGAGTGAGTAGTGACCTAGCCAGGGTTAATGGGTAATTAGGGGAAACCAACATGGGGAATGATTCATGCTTAAATTAATATGCTTTCATGGTTTATTTGCTTGCTTGTTTTGATCTCAACTCATGCACATGTTATGTTTGATGAAATGTGAGCCTATGAATCCTTGCATTTTTTACCCATCACTTATCTTTTCAATGAGACTTGTAAGACATAAACCAACTCGAGTCTCATTAGACCATGCATGTTGTTGAGTAGGGAAGACTAAGTCGACTTGTAGGTGTTGTACAATCTAATCGATTCGGCTCCGGGACCCAAACTTTCCTAGGATTGTAAGATATAACCCAACTCAATCCATCACAACAATAATTGCTTGCTTATAATTTGAGAACATGTTTGTATGATCAATTCCCATGATTCCCCTATGACCCCATGATACCCTAGTGCTTTTTATCAATTGTTTACAACCCTTTTATTTCATCATGCTTATTTACTTTCATTGCTATTTAGTTAGTGGCCTTCTACATCAACTCAAATTGTGACACCCCTAAGACACCACTAGTTTCAATAGAAATCTCATCTCAATTCCCGTCCCTTGGGATCCGACCTTTACTTGCCTCTTTACTAATTGTAGAGTTGTTTGTGAAGCTATAAATTGTGTTTTGATTCGGACGTGACCCAACGACAACATCTATTCAATTGTGAACACGAAGCGGACCCATCACAGTCGTCGTCCCAATCGGTGTGATCGGAGGCGCGAAGCTTCTTGAATATCGGTTCACAGATCATAGTGAGCTTGGCAATGAATCGGCTGATGTACTGGACCTGACCGAGAAATCCTCGAATCTCTTTCTCGTTCTTAGGCCGAGGCATTTGTTGAAGGGCTTTGATTTTGGTTGGATCAATCTCAATGCCTTATTTGCTGACGACATGTCCCAAGAGTTTTCCAGAGGTGACCCCGAATGCACACTTCTGAGGATTTAGTCTCATGTTATATTTCCGCAGACGAGCGAAGAATTTCCGGAGGGCATTGATGTGGCCGTCCCGTTCTTTTAATTTGACGATCATGTCATCGACATATACTTCCACCTCCTTGTGCATCATATCATGTAGGAGAGTGGTAGCGGTTCTTTGATAGGTTGCTCCGGCGTTGATGAGGCTGAAAGACATGACCGTGTAGCAATATGTACCCCACTGTGTAGTGAACGCAGTTTTGTGCATGTCTTCCTCAGCCATTTTAATCTGGTTGTACCCGGCATACCCGTCCATGAATGATAGGAGAGCATGTTCGGCAGTGTTGTCTACCAGAATGTCAACATGTGGCAAAGGGAAGTCGTCTTTTGGACTCGCCTTCTTCAGATCCCTGAAGTCGACGCAAACCCGAATTCGTCCGTCTTTCTTTGGTACCGGCACAATGTTGGCCACCCAGTCAGAGTATTCGGACACTTTGATGAACCCAGCCTTGAACTATTTGTCCACCTCTTCTTTGATTTTTAGGGCCCACTCAGGTCGCATCCGGCGTAGCTTCTGTTTCACAGGTTTAGCCCCGGGTTTGATGGGTATCCGGTGTTCTGCAATTTCTCTGTCAATCCTAGGCATGTCTCTGTAAGACCAGGCGAACACGTCCTTGTATTCGTGGAGGAGGTCAATGAACTGCTGTCTTTCCGAGGGGTCCAGGGTTGTCCCTATCCTAAGTTCTTGAGGTGTATTGTCGGTTCCTACGTTAATAGGCTCGGTTTCCTCAATGATGGGGGTTCTGGTTTCCCGTTTGTCAAGTTCTTTGGCTAAGTGAGGTGGGTAGTCGCTCAAGTCAAATTCCTCATAATCATTCAGAATTGCATTGCAGTTAAATTGAGACGAGTCATAAGCAAACTTAGCGTTCATTAAGTTGACACGAGCGAAAAGCTCGGAGAGGACAAACATCTCGTGGTCAGTCAGAGGCGACACGACATAGGAAGTGGCCCCTGGAACAGGCTCCAGGTTGTCACCTTTCATTGGAGTGGGGGTGACCTTAGTAGACTCAGCCTTTGAATCAGCCACGACTTTGTGATAAAACAGTGGGAAGGGGACCTTGACTGGGACATCTGGAGTGTTAGGAGCTATAACAGACTCTGACTCTGACTCCGACTCAGACTCGAATCCTTCATCACTTCCCTCCTTGAACATAGGGCCTTCTCCAGTTGTGATCTTGAGAATGCGGCCTTGGCGATCTGTCCACTTGATGGTTTTCCTCCAGCCCTGGGTAGCTTTCTCCGGGTCAGTATCGGAGATCAAGGCGGTTGGATCAAACTGATTGTCTTTCAGGGCGATGTTGATGATGTCCTCATAGTCGAGGCGTTTGATGTTATCTTCCCCAAAGAGTAGTGTGACAGCTTATCCGTCAAGGCATGGTGACGGTTTGGACTCGGTTGATGCAGCTTCGATGTTGTCGGGGATGAAGTAGCAGTCCTGGAAGACTTTCACTCCCGGGTATCTAGCCCTGGCCACAGAGTCATAGATAGGCTCCGGAAAGCCGTGGTAGAGTTCAGACTCTCCCTCGGGGACAAAGTATCCGTTGAGAGTCAGGTGGTAGGGACGGAGGATGACTCCGTGCTTCTTGCGTTTTCGGATTAGGAGGTTCATCTCCTGGATGTCTTTGTCAGTAGGTTCGTATCCCAGCTCAAAGGGAATATTGGGGACCTTAGCCTGTTTCAAGGGAGGCAATGGGTCCTTTAGCGGATTGAGCGGCAAACCCGGGAAATAACCCTGGCGCATCATGATACGGTTGATCGTGAGGTTGGCGAACGGGTCACATTCAGAGGTTGTTGATTCATCAGTTATGGTGCTCACGGCTTGGAAACCCCACATTTCATTGTCGTCCTCCTCAATGGATTGGGAGGCTACCCCTCTTCTCATAACTGCTTTGATTGGGGAAGCGGGGATCGTGATCGTTTTCCCGTTGAAGGGGACCCTGATCTTTTGGTGGAGTGTTGAGGTGACAGCCTTGACGGCGTGAATGAAGGGTAATATCCGTATAAAACCCATAAATTGAAGGATTATAACGCGAATTTTATATGTGATTAATTTTCATAAACGAAAAACAACAATGAAACGATAAAGATTAAGTAATAACCTCCGGTCCTAGTGCAATTCGGCAATGAGAGATCAAAGTAGATCTCCTCCTAATTGTTGCACCCAAGATCGTCTGAGAAATGCCCTTGTGCTAGAATGAATCCTCTAATTGCCTTGCAATATTGAGAGGATTGTTTTGTGAATTTTATTTAGATGTGAGATCTAAAAGTTTTGAGAGAAATGTTTCTCAAAACCCTAATTTGTTTTTGCAAATGACAATTAGGTTACAAGAGAGGAGAAGGTCTCCTTTTTGTTTCCTCTCATTCGGCCAAACCGGGTGGACTAGGAGGAAATGGGCTTCCATTTTCTCCTTATTTTTAACTCGTGGTCCGAGGCTAAAATGTATACAACGCGGTATTTATTATAAACTGTCATCGGTTATCGGATATTAAATCATCAACTAATAACACGGATTAGTTGAATTATTAATACATGTCCGACAAAGACAATATTGTATAATTATATTCAATATACATTTAATTAAATATAAAACGCTTATATTCAATTTACGAATTAACCGCTTAATTCGTCTTAGCCATTTTTATTTAATCCGTATTAAATAAAATATCTCAACATCACATTTTGACTAATTATTAGTCAAATAACTCGGACTAACTGGTTAGTCAAATTTGGCATCTACATGACTGTATTTTCATACCGTCACATCTCTCAAACGTATCCTATAGGTGTGACTTTTAGGGACCAGTTGATCACCGCCATCTGTATGACAATAACGTCAAACTTATCTAGCAAGCCAACCGTTATTGATAAACGTGGACCAACTGATTATGATACAAAAGTATACCCTTTGATCCTTTTAGAGATTTATAAGTCCTTGCACTAACTGTAAAGGACACCAGCCCCAACAAGCTCCCACTTGTCCGTACAAGTGTATGTGCAATGACGTTATCCGCACTAACTGGAGGACACCACCTCCAACAAACTCCCACTTGTCCGTACAAGTGTATGTGCGATAACCGATTCTCATATTCATTTAAAATTTCTCCCACTCAATGTAAAACAATTTGCAGATCCGGATCCGCAAAGGTCGTATTTTACAATCGATCTGTATCTAGAGTGGTTTCCCCGACTAGAGAGTAACTTAACTGATAAAACGAATCCGTATCCGAGCATGGCCATGCATTTCGATTCTGACTCCTCGAGTGGCCCTGAGAAATATCGAGTACCCGATAAAGGCTGAATATTTCCTTCAACTCGAACTCCTTCCGATCTAAGCACAAAGACGATATGACCCGAAACAATCTACTTGGCCCCCTGTTACGGATGACCGTGAGAAAGAAACCAAAGTCACCCAAAATCTGCCTTAGTCTCAAGAGACAGTCGATAGTCAAAAGAATCGACTCTTAGGATCACCATGGAGGTCCTATCCACGACCGGGCACCGAATGTTGTAAAACATTTAGGACTCCACGTTGATGTCACAATTGTGTCCTACGATATATCCGTATAAATCGCCTCTGTGATTGGTCAGTCAACCTGTTGACTTATTGCTCGTTGAACCCACCATCAACCAACGTCACAAAATAATTACCTTGAGTTATCAGCTCACGTGGGCAATTAAGGACCATAAAATATAATGTTTGTTCAGTTCACTTTGTGGTGTTCAAAATGTCGTACAAAACCACATGAAAAACAAAATATATAAATGTCAAAATGATGATGTCGTATAGAGTACAAAAGAGAATGAATCTAATCCATAAAAGAGTACTACAACTTAGGAACACGTTTAATTCCCATGGAATTAACATGCCCTTCATGCTTATCTTGTCGTAATGGTTTAGTGAGAGGATCTACTATGTTATCATCTGTAGCAATCTTTTCTATCACTACTTCCTTTTGCTCCACGTAATCTCGGATTAGATGAGCTTTCCGTTGTACATGTCTAGACTTGTTGCTAGACTTTGGCTCCTTAGCTTGGAAGATGGCACCTCTATTGTCGCAATAGATGGTGATCGGGTCATTCGAACTAGGCACTATAGATAGTCCATGTAAGAATTGACGCATCCATATCGCTTCCTTTGTAGCTTCAGACGCGGCATAGTACTCGGACTCGGTCGTAGAATCTGTTTAACATTTGTTTGGAACTCTTCCAGTGATCAGCGCCATTAAGAGTAAAAACGAATCCAGACTGAGATTTCGAGTCATCTCGATCCGTTTGGAAGCTAGCATCTGCGTAACCGGTTGCACATAGCTTTTGAGCGCCTCCATAAGTCAATGCCCAATCTTTAGTCCTCCGTAGGTACTTAAGAATGTTCTTGACAGCCCATCCAATGTGATTCACCGGATGCTTTGTTGGAATCGACTTGTCATACTCAATGCATATGCCACGTCCGGACGTGTGCATATCATGGCATACATGATTGATCCTATAGCCGAGGCATAAGGAATCCGTGTCATGCGCTCTTTCTCTTCCGGTGTCTCGGTGACCGAGACTTGCTCAAATGCACCCCTGGAGCCATAGGAAGAAACCCCTTCTTGGAGTTAGTCATGCTGAATCTCTCTAGGACTTTGTCTATGTAAGACTCCTGACTGAGAGATAACATCCGTCGTGATCTATCTCGATAGATACGGATGCCTAGAATTCTTTGTGCCTCTCCCAGATCTTTCATCTGGAAATGGTTTTTCAACCATACTTTCACCGAAGTTAAGAGAGGTATGTCATTCCCAATCAGGAGTATGTCATCGACATACAATATTAGGAAGACAATCTTGCTCCCACTCGACTTGATATAAAGACATGGTTCCTCGACCGATCGAGTAAATCCATTTTCTTTAATCACTTGGTCGAAGCGATGATTCCAACTCCGAGATGCTTGCTTAAGTCCATAAATGGAACGCTTAAGCTTGCACACTTTCTTAGGATGTTGTGGATCGATGAAACCTTCGGGTTGTACCATGTACAACTCTTCCTCCAAAAAACCGTTTAAGAAGGCGGTTTTCACATCCATTTGCCAAATTTCATAGTCATGAAAAGCGGCGATCGCTAAGATAATCCGAATGGAACGCAACATGACTACGGGTGCGAAAATTTCATCGTAATGCAAACCTAGCACTTGGGTGAAACCTTTAGCAACTAGTCGTGCTTTATAGATATCTTGTTGACCTTCCACAGAATGCTTTATCTTGTAAAGCCATTTGCATTGAAGGGGACGAACCTTAGCAGGTAAGTCAACAAGATCCCATACGTTGTTCTCATACATAGAGTCCATCTCGGATTGCATGGCCTCAAGCCATAGCTTTGAGTCGGAACTAGTCATGGCACCTTTATAGGTTGCGGGTTCACTACTCGTTAAGAGTAGAACGTCATCTATGTCATGTTCCTCGACCATACCAATGTATCTGTCTGGAGGAATAGAGACTCTACCCGACCTCCTAGGTTCCTCAGGAATGTTAACCGCAGCCGGGATTGAAGGAATAGGTTCCTCCAATAGTTGCTCGGTATTTGGTTCTGGAATCTCCGACAGGTCGAAGGTTCTATCACTCTTTGCATTCTCGAGAAATTCCTTCTCTAAGAATGTCGCACTTGCCGCAACAAAAACACGTTGTTCGGTTGGCGAATAGAAGTAATGACCAAGTGTTCCTTTAGGATAACCTATAAAGTATGTCTTGACCGATCGCGGGCTGAGCTTATCCTCGTGTCGCCACTTGACATAAGCCTCGCAGCCCCAAACCCGTATAAAGGACAAGTTAGGGACCGTTCCCTTCCATATTTCATATGGAGTCTTGTCAACAGCTTTAGACGGACTTCGGTTAAGTATTAGAGCAGCTGACAGAAGAGCATAACCCCACAATGAGTCAGGCAACACGGTGTGACTCATCATGGATCGAACCATATCAAGTAGTGTTCGATTTCTCCGTTCGGACACACCATTCAAATTGAGGTGTTCCAGATGGAGTTAACTGTAGGGCAATCCCACAGTCTTTAAGGTGTTGATCAAACTCGTGAGAAAGATACTCGCCACCACGATCCGAACGTAGTGTTTTAATCTTTCTACCCAATAGGTTCTGTACCCTATTCTGGTATTCCTTGAATTTCTCAAAGGATTCACTTTTGTGCTTCATTAAGTAGACATAGCCATATCTACTTAAATCGTCCGTGAAAGTGATGAAATACCTATAGCCTTCTCGTGCGGTGATTGACATAGGGCCACATACATCCGTGTGTATGAGTCCTAATAGGTCAGCAGCGCGCATTCCAACACCTTTGAAGGAAATCCGAGTCATCTTACCGATGAGACATGATTCACACGTGCCAAATGATTGAAAATCAAAGGCCGAGATAGCTCCATTCTTGATGAGCTGTTTTACGCGTTTCTCATTAATGTGTCCCATACGGCAGTGCCATAGATACGTTTGATCTTTGTCACCAACCTTTAACTTTTTATTCATTACGTGTAATATTTCGGTGGTCTGATCTAAAACATAAATTCCGTTCATGGAAACTGCCTTGCCATAAATCATATCGTGTAAAGAGAAAAAGCAAGTATTATTCTCTATTACAAATGAAAAACCAAGTTTGTCAAGTGCAGAAACTGAAATAATGTTTTTCGAAAGACTGGGTACATAATAGCAGTCATATAATGACAACTCAAATCCGCTAGGAAGCTGGATCACATATGTCCCCTTTGAGACGGCAGCCACTCTTGCTCCATTCCCAATACGCAGGTCCACCTCACCCTTTACGAGGGGTTCGATGTTTCGAGCCCCAAAGACATGATTACACGAGATGAGAACCACAACCGGTATCTAGTACCCAAGTTCCGTAACTTGCGTGGTTAATCTCAATCATATGAATAAAAGTAGAAGAGAGAGAAGACATACCAACAGGTTTAACGCGACCCGCTTTTATGTCCTTATGATAAACAGGACATGTACGCCTCCAATGCCCAGTCTTGTGGCAGTGATGGCATTCCATGTTTTCGGTTTTGCTCTTTGTCGCGCCTGATGAGGTGCTCGACTCACCAGGGCCACTCTTACCTGAACCCGACTTCTTAAACTTCGGTTTGCCTACTGCTAGGCCTGGCTGAACTTTGCCCTTACCCTTGCCCTTGTTTGACACAACGAGAACATCCTGTTTCATGCTCCCACTGAACTTCATGTCCTTCTCGGTGCATACGAGAAGGAGTGCGATTCATGGGGACTTTTCTTCAAATCATTCATATAGTAATTCGCTCTAAATTGCGAAAAATCATCGTGGAGTGAATGAAGCATGAGGTCAATAACAATGTTCTCGCCGATCTTACAATCAAGCGTCTCCGACTTCTCGACATTCTCAATCATGCTTTGAGAATGTGTGGGCTAACCGGTTGGTCCTTCGAGTCTCGCATCAAAGAAGCGAGTGGTATGCTCATAGGTCACGATTCTCGGTGCTTTCGAGAATTCCTTGGTGAGCGTGGTGAAAATCTTGTTTGCACCTTGGGCTATGAAGCGTTTCTGCAAATTGGGTTCCATTGCAAAAATGAGTACGTTTTTAATCGCACCCGCTTCCAAGGCGAAATCGTTATACTTGTCGATCTCGTTAATTCCGGCCGTGGGGCCTGGGTTTGACGGCATGGGCTCAAGCGAGAATTTGAGCTTCCGTCGGCGGCGGCGGATTCCGTAATCTTTGCCTCCCGATCCGCGAAGTTTGATCCATCATTCTTCGATCGAGTTGATGATTCATCCGATTCATGAAGATCCGAAGCCAGGACTCACGGTCCAATGTGGCACTTGGCATTGGGTCGTTCAAGTGACCACCATATTGTTATTAGCGCTTTATGTGAACGTGATCTACACTGAAAAAGAAAGAAAAACCAAAACGAAATAAGCAACTCATCGAGGTGATTTAAGTCTATTAAAATTTATTTTAATCGTGTAGACTCATTGCACTTGTATAATTGATCTCCCTCAAGAATAATACAAGTGATCCCAAGACTCAATTTCCGTAAATTGATAAGCCAACTGTTTAGCTAGTTCTTCCGTAAAAACTCTTGGTCGATAGATTTCTGGAAATCCTATCTATAGTCCACCATAATCACAGGATCGTACGAGTGACCATAGTGTTGAGATAAAATAAGTCAATCGGTTCCAACTTACCCGACGTAGAAGGGGTCATATTATGCCTACCGACGAAGAAGGGATTCATTGGAGTTTGACCTATAAAGACCGTTCTCAATTTTTGTTTATACGAGGAAGATCCCATCAACTAAGTTTCAATTCATTTTAAGTGAACGAATAACTAGCAACTGCGTGAATGAATTAATTTAGATGATGGCTTAAATCGTGTGACATGCGAATGTCATAGAAAACTAACGCGTGACCTCTACATGAGTCAGTTTTCATGCAAATATTAGGTGGTTTGGTTTTTAGGCGGAATATGATGCATACTATCGTTACGATAAAATAAATAAATAAATGAATGCAATACGTAAATAAAAATTCCTAGTGTGGCCTATCCTAGTAAAAAGAACATAATACAACTTTGGAATCCACCGTTGGACCCGAAAAGCTTGTCTTGATGTTCCATCTTTGTCCATGTAGCGGGAGTGAGCATCCGGTCTCCATCTTTAGTCTTCTCAAAATTACAATTAAAATTTACAAATATAAACCTATTTACATTCTAAATAAAAACTGTAATTAAAAGAAATAAAAGGAGATACGAGATCTCAAAATACAACCAAGACCGTGTTCCATCATTACGGTAACACGTTCTACTAAGGCCACACTAAGTTACAACCGTTTGCAAAATAAATAAATACGTAAATAAAAGCATTCAAAACATTCAAAAACGATAAATAAAATGCATCAACTAAATTAAATTTATTCGTGACATAATTCTGTAATTATGTTAAAATTACCCAAACCACCAAAGATAATTAAAATTATGTGACAAAACCGCTTCATCAACTTAATTTTAATTCATGATAATCCGTTACTTTAAATCGTTTTAAAGTAATTTAATTTTGCGTGGGTGAACCGTTTCACCATCAAGCGAGAGCATAAATCCGTTTTATGCAAAAATTTGGCCGAAAAAAAAAACAGAATTTTTTTTTTTTCTTCACTGCTGGGCGTGAACAGTACCGTGAGCAACAAAAGGAACAAAAAAAAAACGGCTCAATCAACAAAAGATCAAACAACAAAACGATTTGTAAAAACCCAATTGCAATTTAATCTAATCCGTATAGAATTGAAATTACAATTGAAACAACTTTAACATATTGCAATAATTATCGATTAAAATTACAATATGAAAAGAACGATTGAAAACATGAGATCGAATGATCTATCAAAATTGTGTGGCACGCAAAACGATGCAAAAATCAGAAAAACAGGCCGTGAGCATGAAGGCCACACGGTTTTCCAAAATAAAATCTGGCCGAGACAAAAAAAAATGCCACACGAAATTTTATGCAATCATTTTGATAGATTTTTAACATATTGCGATGAATATCGATTACAAAACAATATGCAAAGATCAAAATGAAAACAAGACAATGGCAACCAACACCATGTAACCAAGACACGGATCCCAAGGCACAAAAAAAACAAAAAACGCAGCAATTAAAAAAAAATTGCCGAGAAAAAAATGTACCGCAAGGAATTTAATCAAAAAATTATCGATTCAAAATCCGTTTGATGAAAATCACATAGAAAAATTTACGTGGCCTCGCTCTGATACCACTTGAAGGGTAATATCCGTATAAAACCCATAAATTGAAGGATTATAACGCAAATTTTATACGTGATTAATTGTCATAAACGAAAACCAACAATGAAACGATAAAGATTAAGTAATAACCTCCGGTCCTAGTGCAATTCGGCAATGAGAGATCAAAGTAGATCTCCTCCTAATTGTTGCACCCAAGATCGTCTGAGAAATGCCCTTGTGCTAGAATGAATCCTCTAATTGCCTTGCAATATTGAGAGGATTGTTTTGTGAATTTTATTTAGATGTGAGATCTAAAAGTTTTGAGAGAAATGTTTCTCAAAACCCTAATTTGTTTTTGCAAATGACAATTAGGTTACAAGAGAGGAGAAGGTCTCCTTTTTGTTTCCTCTCATTCGGCCAAACCGAGTGGACTAGGAGGAAATGGGCTTCCATTTTCTCCTTATTTTTAACTCGTGGTCCGAGGCTAAAATGTATACAACGCGGTGTTTATTATAAACTGTCATCGGTTATCGGATATTAAATCATCAACTAATAACATGGATTAGTTGAATTATTAATACATGTCCGACAAAGACAATATTGTATAATTATATTCAATATACATTTAATTAAATATAAAACGCTTATATTCAATTTACGAATTAACCGCTTAATTCGTCTTAGCCATTTTTATTTAATCCGTATTAAATAAAATATCTCAACATCACATTTTGACTAATTATTAGTCAAATAACTCGGACTAACTGGTTAGTCAAATTTGGCATCTACATGACTGTATTTTCATACCGTCACATCTCTCAAACGTATCCTATAGGTGTGACTTTTAGGGACCAGTTGATCACCGCCATCTGTATGACAATAACGTCAAACTTATCTAGCAAGCCAACCGTTATTGATAAACGTGGACCAACTGATTATGATACAAAAGTATACCCTTTGATCCTTTTAGAGATTTATAAGTCCTTGCACTAACTGTAAAGGACACCAGCCCCAACAAGCTCCCACTTGTCCGTACAAGTGTATGTGCAATGACGTTATCCGCACTAACTGGAGGACACCACCTCCAACAGTGAATCTAGGGACGTCCCAGGAGCATGTTGAAGGATGCGTCGATGTCGACCACTTGGAAACTGGTTTGTCTTTCTAGTGGGCCGGTTACGACGACTAGAGTGATGAGACCAGCGACCTTGCGACGAGTGCCGTCGTAGGCGCGTACTCCTTGATTCGTTGGGATTAAATCAGATTCCTTAATACCCAGCCTGTGGGCAGTTTGAGAGGGATGACATTCACGGCGGAACCGTCATCCACAAGGACCATTGGTACATTCTTTTGGAGGCATTGCACAGTGATGTACAGGGCCAGGTTATGGTTGGCTCCGAACAGAGGGATATCCTCGTCGGAGAAGACGACCGGGTTGCTCAGATCAGGGGCGTCTCTTGTCATGTGTGCCACTATTTCTTCTGGGGAAGAGGTGGAGGGCACGGTTAATTTTCCCAAGGCCTACAGCAGGACCTGTCGATGCTCAAAAGACGTTGCGATCAGTTGCCAAATTGAGATCTCGGCCTTTGCTTTATGAAGTTGTTTCAGTGTTGAGTTCTCAGGAGCCTTTGGTTGAGTGTCCGCTTCCGGGACAATTTGGTCATTCGTTGTTGGAACAGCCGCTGGGTTGCTCGGATTCTGATAGGGACGTCCGGACCGGGTGAGATGTCCGATTTCCTTCGTCCGCTTCTCCTTTCCTGGGACAACATAGACATCCTCAACATCATCCCACCATATGCCGTTAATTTCAGGGTCTCGAGGATACCTCAGAGGGGTATTCCTTGGTGGGTAGTTCTTGTGGGGAATATTTTTGTGAGGGCGATTTTTGTGGGAGTAGTTATTTTTAGGGTAGATATTTTGAGGGTAATTCTCGTGAAGGTGGTTATTTTGAAGGTGATTTTCGTGGGGTCTATGCCAGAATGGTCGCGGGAGCAATCCATCCTGGGGTGGGTAGTTTTGAATGCTTGGGGAATTCTCCCTCGGACGTGGTGCCGGGGGATTGAAGATGAGTTGACGGTAGGCGTCGTCGAGTCGGGTGATTCTCTCAGAAAGGCTGGCAATGGCCTCCTCAACTTGCTGAAACATAGTGAGCATAGTGGCAGCACTGAATACAAACACTCCGTCTAAAGGGTCCTTTTCCAGAACATTCACCTCGTCGTCAATGGGCAAGATGAGATCAGAGCAGTCTAGGGTCGGCTCATCGTCAGAGATGGCGTGAATTCCCAGAGGATTCGTCTTGTTGTTTGGCTTAGTTGGTGGGGGTATAGGCAAATCTCCCTTCTAAATCATGTCTTGAATGAGGTGCTTGAGTTTGAAGCAATTTTTGGTATCATGCCCTTTCCCTCGATGATCTTTGCGAGGGCGTTGGGGTTCCAAAATCGGGATTTCTTGGCGTCGGCCGGGTCCGGGGTGGGCCCGATCGGTTGTAGCTTCCCTTGGTCCATGAGCCTTTTCAGGGCACTTGCATAAGTTGACCCTATGTTGGTGAACACTCTCTGGGGGCGTTCACTTTTCTTGGTAGATGGTTCGACGAGGTTAACCTCATCAATCTTGTTTGTCTGACCGTAAGGGCGAGATCCGGTTGAGGTGGATCCTTGATAACCCCTGCCTGTGGTCTTTGCTAAGACACCCTTTCGGAGGTCGTCCTCAATACGTGTCCCCAGAATCCGCAGATCTTGAAAAGTTTTGATATTTTGATACCTCAGCAGGTTGGCATTAACCGGGCGGAGGTTGTTGACAAATTTCTCCACCGAGTTGATTCACTCGCTTCGACCAACCGAGTACTCACCCTCCTCCAACGGGTTAGGAACTCAGTGAATCCTTCCTTGTCGTTTTGGGTTAACACCTCGAGAGTACGGGTGTTGGCCTGGATCTCGACATTGTCGGCATACTGTTTGGCAAACTTAACTGCGATCTCATCCCAGGTGGTAAGGTTTTTCGGGTCCAAAGAGTAGTACCATTGGCGAGGAATCGGCTCCAAAGAGGATGGGAAGATCCTGGGAAAAAGTTCCTGTTTGACCCCCTTAATGGCCATGTAGTCTTTGAAAGCACGGATGTGGTTGAGTGGGTCCTCCACTCCCTTGAACTTAGGCACATCGTCGGGGGGTGAAGTTGTCGGTGGCGGTCTCCAACAGGTTCGAACCTTCGGTTATTTTCAAGGTGGATGTTGTTACCCCGGGCTAGGAGTTGTTCTTCCAGAAGTTTCAGGCTCTTCTCAGTCTCAGTCAGAGGTGGGGTATTATGTTCCCCAATTTCCTTGTTCTCTAGGGCGTCGATACGGGTCTCGACGCGATCCAGGGTGACCTTAAGAGCAGTAAGCAGGCTGGCTAGCTGATCCGTTGTGACATCTCTGTTGTTATCATTGTTGTTGTTGGACGAAGCTGAAGACGGGGCCATGGCTGTGAGGCAGAAAAACGGCTCACATTACAAGTCAATCCGACACGTTTCCATGACTGAACGCAGACAACATAGAGGACGAGACCAAGATCGGACTCAACAAGACGACGGTGACCATGTGTGGTTCCTCGGTGCTGACTCGATTTATGACGTGACGGTGTTTGACCGAACCTTTGACACGAGTCCAACATGACGGCGTGACGCCGTTGGACGGGTCTCGTGGTGAGACGACTCATAAGTAAAGACCCATAAGTACGATTGCTTTGACTCGATAGACACGAGGCGGAATTGGAATGGTGGACTGAAGTTTTCGAAAATAGAAATTTTCAAAAGATTCATTTGTCGCTTTAATGGGCGGCTTCCGAAGATAGAAATCTCCGCAAGTCGATCAGTTGAAAAGGGTTGTCTTAAGTTTGTTTGCAGAAGACGGTTTGAGTTTGAGTCGGCTCGGAAACCAGTGTGTTGCTTCCCAAGACGGTTTTGAAATTCAAAATTGTATGTTTTGAAAATCGAGTTTGAAATGTTTGAAAAGGTCTCGGGGACGGTGTATGGTCCTTGGGATCTCGAAAGTGTTTCGAGAAAAGGGTGTGTGCTTTTCTCGGGTTTTGAAAGGGCCATTGTCGGCGCGAAACGGGTTAAAATCCGTGTCTAAACGCGGCGATTATTACGGCGTAAAAAGGTGATTTTGAAATGGTTATACAAAACCAGGTTTGAAAATCGTCATTACGACGGCCTAGAAAGGCGTGTTGAAATGGTTATACAAAACCGGGTTTGAAAATCGTCATTACGACGGCCTAAAAAGGCGTGTTGAAATGGTTATACAAAATCGAGTTTTGAAAATCGTCATTACGACGGCCTAGAGAGGCGTGTTTAAATGGTTATACAAAACCGAGTTTGAAAATCGTCATTACGACGGCCTAGAAAGGCGTGTTGAAATGGTTATATACAAAACCGAGTTTGAAAATCGTCATTACGACGGCTTAGAAAGGCGTGTTGAAATGGTTATACAAAACCGAGTTTGAAAATCGTCATTACGACGGCCTAGAAAGGCGTGCATCGGTCGGCGAAAGACAGAGGTTTGAAATGGCCATTATAACGGCGCAAAAGGTGATTTAAAAGTTCGAAAATGACACAGAAGGACTTATGATCAAGTAGCACATAAGCACTCACAGTTTCATTATATTATGCATCAAGCTGACACGGGTTTTGGCTTAAATGGGTCGGTTACACACCACGCAATCAAACCCCGATTTGCGAGAGGAATACCAATCCAAACAAAATGTGTAAGGAGGGTGCCCTAGCCTCGTGCTCGAAAGTGATGAAAGCTCTTTGACGAAACAGAAATGTGTAACGTCAATGGTATGCTTGACTCAATCGGTATTCGAAACGCGGGGATGAGAAAACTCACGCCGACGGGACGAGCCAATTGGTCGAAAAAGGGTTAGGTTGTGGGCCCAGACAAGGAACCCGACCGTGATCGTAATATCAATTAATGCATTCCAACCAAGACCTCGTTCGAGTCTCACCATCTAGGGATCACAAAGACGTAAGTGTCCTAGTTTTCCCCAGCGGAGTCGCCAATCTGTGGACATGTCCCACTTGCAGGTCTGGTTCGATCTGCGGATATGCAGCGGTCTTTTTGAAAGCCACGCTCGGCGGCGTAAAGATGCTTTCGACCGGATCGTTTTTAGATCGGTCGGTTTCGTCTCGGTAAGGGTCTCGAAACGATTAGAGATGTTCGGAGTCGCCACCAAGCATTTGTGGGATGCCTGGAACCCGTTCGAATTCCACTTTATACCTCGGTCAAATCGAAGCACAAAGCAGCTTTTTGACATAGGTACTAAAGATAAGGAAATCGTCCCTCTTTAGCATCCTATCTCTAGAATGACTCTCGTACGCCCTGGATAAGGTCGCCCACTATCCAAAGTTTCTGAGTAAGAGGTGAAGGTACGTATTGGGAAGCCCTTTAATCAGACACCCAATCCCGCCCGCGTTTAGCGGCCTCTACTGATCGATCTTGGTTGGTTGAATGCAAAAGTTGATAAAACGGTTTAAATGCATGAATGCGCATCCAATGATTTAACCCTAACATGTGAGAGCTTTCTAAGTCGGTTTATTTAATCTAAGTATCAAGTATAAGATGTCAAGTTGGATTAATGATTGATTTGCATGCAGGACGGAAATTAAACATCCATTTACCGTATTAGGTTTAGGGTGCATAACATGATCCATTTGTCTTAGTAAAGCATTTTGCAAATGTGGTTTGAATAGTCATCTGATCCGTCCTATATCCGGGTTAACCGGAGTCGGGATCGTCCTAGACTAATCTTTGGAAGGGAACAGGCCTGTGCATTTACGACTATAAGAGGTGCGAGCCAGCCGGCGGTGTAAGGGGCCTCCCTCTGGTTTTGAAAATGAGAAGGAAAGGGCCTGCTTGAGGCGCGGGTTAGCCAACGGCTGTATGCCATGTTCTGACTGTTTAGAAAACGTTATGAAACGTGTTGAAAATGGGTATTTTACCCGGTTTGATTTTGAAAGGGTCGTTTAGACCGCATTTGTCGATTTGAAGAACTAGACTCGAATAATCATCATTATTTGATAATATTCGGTGTCGGGTTCGGTTTTGACAAGCTTGACATGAATAGTTTTGAAAATGATTATGGACTAATTGTTTTAAGTCCATTTTGAATGTAATTAGTCGGTACTCATCATCGTACCCGGGTTAAAATCCGGCATGGTATATAGAACCAAGGATGACTTTGTGTTGGTGACTAATATGTTTGTTTGAAAAATGTAAAGAAATGAAATAAAAGGCTTTAAAATACCTCTTAAATGTCATTAACCAAATATTATCACCGAAACACGGATTTAACCGTCATGGTATGAAGAACCAAGGGTGGAAAATGCTTTATGGTTAAAACATGTGAAATGAAACAAAAAGGTTTCGAAAATATTTGAAATGGAAAAAACGATTACAAATATGAAAAATGGATTAAGGGAAATGACGAGAACAAACACGGTTGATCTCTGGTCTGAGCACCCCATTTAGGCGCGAGCCTATTGGCGACCTAAGGGGCTTCTGCCTCAGACCAAAAATCAGTTTTGGCTCGTTTATTCCATGTTTTGGTTCATGTTATGCATGTTTTAGCATGTTAAAGTCATGAAACAAATGAAAACATAATAAAAGAGGATTTTTACACCCTCATACTTACATGTTTGGTTATGGCGAGTGACCGACGTAAGTGTAACAACTTGTTTGATCGGAAAAAACTCGGTTTAAAACCGTTTTGGTAAGTAAAAGAGTGTTTTAAAAGTTTAGTGATGGTGTAGTGGTCAAAGTGGTCGGACAAGTGGTTTAATGCACGATGACGGTACCAAACAATGTGTAAGGCTCTTGTTTACGATCGGTAGGTCGTAAACACGCGTCGGATTGTGACTTTAGAAGTCGAGTCGAGAATTTTAAGGGAGAAAAGAGGGGGCAGACACTCGCGTAACTCTCAAATGGGTGGCATTTGAGGGGTATTTATAGGAGAATGAGTGGTTGTGTGAGTTTTGAGCGACGTGGCCACCTGGGCTGCTCAAAGAGGCGCGAGCCACGTCGCGGCACTTCGAGTTGTGTTGTCACTATCACAACAAACGCAATCATGATTTGTTCTATCCTAGGTTTTGTAGTCACATGTTTGGTACTTGACCATTCATGAATCCGGGAAAACTTAGTATAGAAGGCTTGAAGATATTTTTTTTTTGTGTTTGACTCGGTTTGACTCGTTGTTTGAGTCGGGATTTGAAATTTCGAGTCGGTTTTTGGTCCGGTGTCGATTTTGACTCTAGTTAGTGTCATTGCGACTCCGTCGTTGTGCATTAAACACTCCAGGTATTTTTGAAATGTTTTGTTTTTGAAATCGTTTTAAGTTTTCCGACGTAAAGTTGTACAGAAACTGTCGATCAAACGCTGCGATCCCAAAACATGTTGTAGTCCGATAATCATCGGGTGTTTGTTGGAGTCTCCGCAGATACTGGGTATCTACAGAGCCCCCACTTTGACTGAGGCTTGGACAGGGCAAAAGTCAAAGTAGAGTCCCCAGGTCAATCGAAGATTACAACCTGAAGACCCAAGCGACGTGGAGGCGGCTCGAAAGGATTCGGGCCAAGGACCTGCCGTCGGGAAGGGCGACGCCAAGGCGACTCGAGGGTACGAGTCCAGGACCTGTCATCGGGAATAGTTTAGAGTCTGTCGACTGTCCGTGCAGGTCGTTTAAAGTCCATTAGACTACGTATGAAGGCTCGCCAGCCATAAGAAGGAGTCATACCTGAGGCATCTTCGGAT
This sequence comes from Silene latifolia, assembly GCF_048544455.1. Lineage (NCBI taxonomy): Eukaryota > Viridiplantae > Streptophyta > Magnoliopsida > Caryophyllales > Caryophyllaceae > Silene > Silene latifolia. The sequence goes on along the minus strand of NC_133528.1, from coordinate 122,031,604 downwards.
ATGTCCTTGCATGGTTGCGGATGAATGCTCGCCAGCTGCGGTGCGTACGTGAGGAGGGCTCGCCAGCCATGATGCGTTGTAAGGCTCGCCAGCCGCGACAAGGAAATGTACCCGAGGCATCTTCGGGATGTGTCCTTGAAAGATTGCGGACAAAGGCTCGCCAGCCATGGTGCGTATGTGAGGAGGGCTCGCCAGCCGCGATGCGTTGTAAGGCTCGCCAGCCGAGATAAGGAAATGTACCCGAGGCATCTTCGGGATGTGTCCTTGAAAGGTTGTGGACAAAGGCTCGCCAGCCCTGGTGCGTATGTGAGGAGGGCTCGCCAGCCGCGATGCGTTGTAAGGCTCGCCAGCCGAGGTAAGGAAATGTACCCGAGGCATCTTCGGGATGTGTCCTGGAAAGGTTGCGGACAAAGGCTCGCCAGCCCTGGTGCGTATGTGAGGAGGGCTCGCCAGCCGCGATGCGTTGTAAGGCTCGCCAGCCGAGGTAAGGAAATGTACCCGAGGCATCTTCGGGATGTGTCCTGGAAAGGTTGCGGACAAAGGCTCGCCAGCCCTGGTGCGTATGTGAGGAGGGCTCGCCAGCCGCGATGCGTTGTAAGGCTCACCAGCCGAGGTATGGAAATGTACCCGAGGCATCTTCGGGATGTGTCCTTGAATGTTTGCGGACAAAGGCTCGCCAGCCAATGGTAAAGGTCGGTTAATGGACCATGGGAATAGCCGCGTCGAATGGGCTTGTTTCGAAAGTAACGAACTCGTGATGTCGCTGGGGAAATAGCGAGTATGGATTCTCCCTATAACTATTTTTGGAATGAGCGGGTTTCGCGAGGAAGCCCTCGACTGTCATTTGAAGGAATAGTGAATTTGGAATTTTCACCATTCGGTTTGAATTTGCAGTGGCGGTCTCGATCGCCGTTTGTCTTAATTTTGAAAGGAAATAGCAAATTTTAAGTCTGCTATTACGTTTGAAGTGACGGTTTATGTGCCGCCGTTGACATTTGGAAGAAATAGTGAATTTGGAATCTTCACTATTGATTGAAGTGACGGTTATGTGCCGCCGTAGACATTTTGAAAGAAATAGTGAATTTAGAATCTGCACTATTGATTGAAGTGACGGTTTATGTGCCGCCGTTGACGTTTTGAAAGAAATAGTGAATTTGGAATCTTCACTATTGATTGAAGTGACGGTTTATGTGCCGCCGTTGACATGTGTGGTGAAAATAGTGGAATTCAATTTCCAACTATTATTTTGAAATTGACGGTTTTGACCGCCGTTGCTTGAAATAGCGGTTTTTGAATTTTCGCCATTATTCTGGAAAATTTGAAGGAAAATGGTGAATTTTGATTTCGCCATTATTTTTGAAATTGGCGGTTTTGATCGCCGTTTGCTCGAAATTTGGAGAAAATAGCGGTTTTCGAATTTTCGCTATTATTTTTTGAAGTTGGCGGTTTTGATCGCCGTTTGCTTGAAAATAGCGAGTTTTAAATTTTCACTATTTGTTTTGTTTGTTTTCGAGGAAATGACGACATTCAATATCGTCAACGAAATTTGGAATTTTTCATGGGAAATTAGGCCAAAGCCCAAATTTAGCTGAAAAAGAAAAGGGGAGGCCTGGTTTAGGCGCGAGCCACCTGACGATGCAAGCCGGCTTCCCTATTTTTGTTAAAAAGACGCGAGGTTGAGTTGCGGATGAATATTCATCTTCTACCTCAAAATCTCGCCAAAATCGCCATTACCGGACCTTTTAGCTTGCTTTTGCTTGTGCCACTATCAACAAATGTCATCTCAAGGTAAGTATTTCCTCTTAAATCCTTTCAAATTTGTCGATTTTAGCTTGATTAAATTAGGGCGGAATTTTGCCCTAAAAATCGAATTGGGCGTTTTTGATTGAGCCAATTTCGAGTGAAATTGATGTTTGCATTAGGTTAGAAACCTGTTTAGGAGTATAGGGGTGCTTTTAGTTTGCATTTTGGTCCCCGTTCCCGCTCCCTAGGCTCGAAAAACGTGATTGAGGCGAGAAACCGTCTCATTTCACAATGCTAAGTTTATTTGCTTGGGTAATGGGTCCCACTAGGTTGCATTGTAGTTGGGAAAACCCGTGTTTGCCATTTAAGGACCTTCGTTGGATGCTTGTGGGCAAAATTGGGTTTTTGCCTTTTGCGACGGTCTTACGACTGACAAAATAAGCGCCTGTCTGGGCTTGAATTGAGTCAGTTTGCCTTGAAATGGACCTTATTGGTATTTTAGGTCACCTTGAGGCGTGATAAAATCACGTTTGCCTTTTTGCGGTCGTTTTTGAATTTTGACCGCTTTTGGCCCAAATTAGCGTATGAATTGCCTTTTGAGCCGCAGAAAAATCCCATTATGTCGGGAATGTATTTTGGGTTATTGGCAGACCTTGTATGGGTCTTGAAATGCCGTTTTTGTGGTTTTGACTCGTCTTTTGCTTGAAAAGAGGGGCGAGTCGTTTTTGTGTTTTGTCGTTTGTGAATGGTTCGGGGCGGGATTGCCTCTTGTTTTTGTATTGCAGGTTGTTTTTTTTTGGATTTATCCATTTCATGCCGTCGTAATGCCGAAATTTTGGCTGACGTTTTTTGTTTGTTTTTTTTATTGTAGGATATCATTTGGGACCGATGGGGTCCGTTGTTGAGTCTTTGGAGGAGGAAGTCGATCCTGGAGGGGATGTAGCGGCCGAGGAGGCTGCCGTATTCGAGGCGGTGGTGGAGGATGCTTCCGTAGAGGGGGATAGGCGGCTGATACGGCCGGTTTGTCCTTTTCGTTGTGGCTCATAGACAGGGTGGCTGATGAGTGGGGTTCAGTATCGGAATGGTGCATCGCATCATGGTTCTTGACCTCCTCGTCATCCGAAGTCTGCAAGACACTGTCTTCTTTTTTGTCATGGAGCAGGAACGAGGTGTTACCGTCATGGTAACCACCTCTGCTTCCGCTGTTGCTCCTCTGTTTCCCATGTTGCTCTCTTTCTTTTCCGTTTGAGAGGATAGAGAGTGCTTAGTTCGGTAGGTGGCGGTTAGCCCCCAGTTCGTTGTCTTAGACCAGTGTCTGTATGATAGACATTTGTTTTAGGCCAGTGTCTGTATGATAGACGTTTTTTTTAGGCCAGTGTCTGTATGATAGACGTTTGTTGATGTATTTTGCGTAAGGCGGTTTGTATATATGTGTTTTTGGATTGTGGTTTGTTTTGTGATTTTTGGCTTCTTTTGTGTTGTGTTTCGGAGGAGCGCTTGTCGGCTATTGATTCTCCATTTGCTTTGCACCAGTTCCTGCATCGTTAGTGTAGAAAACAGGCAACAGATAGCACATACGCAAAAACGTGAACACGTAAAAGCATTTGATTGAAAACCACGTAAAGCATTTGTAAATCAAAATTAACCAAGATGACTTGAAGTTAAAATTGAAATTTTGAAACGAATTTTGAAAATTCCGTGACAAAATCGTCACGTTTGGAATTCAAAAGGAATTGATTTGAAAATTAGAGCAATTAACTCGTGTCGTGAATTAAATTGCATCAAAAATTTTTGAAAATTGACTCGAAAAATTCAAACTCAAACCGTCAGGAAAGAATTTTAGAAAAGGATTTTTGCGAGTATATTTGGCTTTTGATGTCAAGACTCGGATTTGTGAGTGCTTGAATTTTGAGGAAAATTGATGTCGTGTTATCAATTTTCGATTGTAATTTTTGTTTTGCGAGAAAGCGAAAAATTTTCGGAATTTCGACTGACATGGAAACGATCCGTCGCGGATCGGGGTGACTAGCCCTTCCCCCCTTAAAAAAAAAGAAAGAAAAATCCGTATGTTTAAAGTTGCGTCATGGAAACCGTGTCGGATTTCGTAAAACGCGAAAAGAAGAAAATGTGAGTGTGAAGAAACACAAAGTTTCCCGAATCATCCCGAAGAGGCGCGAGGTTCCTGGCGGGAGGTTTGAGGTGTCAGGAGAAAACACATGTTGAAAGAGACAAGTTAACAACGGGAATCCTGGGGAAGCCTCAAAGAGGCGCGAGGTGCTCGGCGATGGAAGCCGAGTCTCCTCTTTTTCTGAAAAACGCGCTGATCATTTTGTATAAATAGAGACATTTGCGCTTCATTGTTTCATCATACGAAACACAAAGTCATCTCTACAAAACCTCCTCTTCTTCCACAAAAATATTTCATGGATGCTTTGGAGAACGCATAGCGACAATGGTGCCGGGATTTGTCGCCTCCCGAGAAGTATCAACTCGATTGCATGAGAGTTGGTCAATTGTTGGTGCTTCGTCAAATCAAGGTTCAACCCTCGTTTCTTGAAGCGTGTTCTCGGTTTTGGGATTCGAAACATCATGTTTTCGTTTTCCCGAAGGGCGAGCTTTGTCCTCTTGCCGAAGAAGTTGGAGCCATTGGTGGGTGGCCGGGTTGTGTTCCGGTGCTTCCTCCGACTCGGTTGTGCTACAAGGAGAAATTCCGTTCCATGTTAGGCTTGTCAACAAGCCAAGTCAACTTTCTTCTTGCTCCACATGGTGTGGATATGTTGGCTCTTATCAACATCTTCTCGAATCGGTTAGATGCTAATGTCTCGGAGGTTGCTAGGAGAAGGGCTCTTGCATTTTGCCTCGTCCATGTGTACCTCTTTGTTGATGTCTTGGAGAAGGAGGGGCCAAGATGCCATGGTAGCATGACCCTTATCCATGTGATTGAGTAAATGGAGCATGGTAGAGATCCATCATGGTTGGTGCTTGGAGAGATTATCCAAGCTTTGGACAAGGAAGGCTCTTGTGGAGAAGTTCCCTCTTTCAGATCGCCAAGGATCCTCCAAGTGTGGCTATTGGAGAGGCTAAGGTATGTAGAGCCTCCGGTTAATCCTTCTTCTTATTCCTTCCGTCACCTTACTATGAGGAAGAAGTTGTACCCGGATAGTTTTGCTTCCACCGAGGCCTATTGGGCCGCAAGATTGGCGGAGGAGGGCGGTTCTCATATCCGTTGGGTGGTGCCGTGGTGGCACTTGAGGTCCTTCACGGGGTTGCCCGTTTCGGGTGCTAGTCCTCGTTCTTTGATGGTGGTGGGCTTGACGGTTGTTTCCTTCATTTATCCCGAAAGGCTCATGAGGCAAATGGGGCGTCAACAAAAGGTGCCCGTTCAAGATACTCTTGTCCAAGAGAATGTTTTCCGGAACTCCGAGTTCGTGGAATTCTTTGAAAGGTGGTGGGCCACTCGGCCGCTTTGGGAGGTACCAAACCCCGTTGCCACGACATGGGTGACTCCCGCTTATGTCAAGTGGTCACGTGCTCCGTCCTTGGAAGAGAGATCCAAATTTCGCAAGGACGAGGTTGTCGACTTGAAGTACCGAGAGGTTGGTAAGGCCAACCGTGCCTTCTTTGAGGAGTATGTTGATGGAGCTACCCCGATGTGATGAGACCACCGAAGAGGAGGAGTTCCGGCCCCAAGAATATGGTGGGCCGTGCATTGGCTCGTCTTGGGTCGAACATGGGGTCTTGTGCTAGACCGGAGGCCGTCGCCGTCTTAGATCCGTTTAGGATCCGTTCCGAGGAGGAAATCCATGCTAGGCGGGCCAACAAGAAGAACAAGGGGAAGATGTACCCCGAGCGAAAAGGCAAGGGTAGAATGGAAGAGTGAAGACCTCTATTACCCGTCTTTATTATTATGTTGTATTATTGTTGTGAGTTTGTATTATGTTGTACTAGCTAGTTGTTGTGTGTTTTGTGCTAGTTTTATTATGTGAGGTGTGTTAGTTGACACCTTAGCTTTGACAAGTTGTAGACTCGTCGAGCCTTATTTGTTGTTGAAATTGTAATCCTTCCCATTATTAATTAAATAAGAGGATTGCTCGTGTCGAAAGTTGTGAATGCTTGTTTCTTCCATCCATTTTGTGAAGGCAATTCGATTTGAATCGTCCCAAACAATTGCACTTGGGAAAGTGGTATTTTGTGGAAAGGGAGAAAGGCTCATTTTGTATTTTTGTGGGAAAGGGAATGGTTTTCCCTTTCTTCTTTTTTTTGATGGGGATTTTTGTATTTGATTGTGGAGATGGTTGTATCCTTCTTGTGTAAGAATGGATTGCCTACGTATTCACCTGAAGAGGTGAAATCAAACCATGATCGTAGTTCGAAATGTTTTGTGAATTTGAATTGGGTTTTGTGGTTGTATCCCTCAAGCATAAGAGGGACTGCCTACGTATTCACCTGAAGAGGTGAAATCAAACCATGCTCGTAGTTCAGGGGGTTTGTTTTTGTAGTGCAAATGGACGTTGCCTTTGACGGATCAAAGGACATTCGAAACGGGCAAGGTGCCGCAGCTTAGACTCGATAAAACATGCAATTTCAAATCAGAACATATTGAGGAACTTGACTTGAAAAGGGCTGAGGTGGTTGCTAGTTGCAAAAACTAGGCTAGGTTGTTGGTTGATAGGGCTCAAGGGTAGTATTTTTTGAGTTGGTCTAGGTTGGTCAGGTTTGTAAAGTCCTCCCCGTCTAGGTCACTCAGTCTCACTGCGCCCCCCGAAAGTATCTTCTTGACCAGGTATGGCCCGACCCAGTTGGATTTGAATTTTCCCCTCGGATCGACGGGTAATGGTGCTCGAACTGACTTGAGGACCAAGTCGCCCTCCTGGATGTTTCTGGGTTTGATCTTCTTGTTGAATGCCCGTTGTATACGTTGTTGGTATAGCTGGACGTTGTGCAAGGCGTTGAGTCCCCGTTCGTCTAGAAGGGTGAGCTGTTCGTACCTTCGACGGGTCCATTCCGCCTCAGGGACTTGACTCTCCAGTAGGATGCGTAGAGAAGGGACCTCTAACTCCACCGGTTGAACCGCCTCCATACCGTATGCTAGGTAGAAGGGTGTGGCGCCTGTCGGTGTTCGAATGGAGGTTCGGTATCCCCAGAGTGCGAATGGGAGTTTGCTCGGCCAATCGCGGTAGTTGTCTTGCATTTTCATGATAATGGTAACAAGAGTTTTGTTCGCTGCCTCCACCGCTCCTTTGGTTTGGGGACGGTAGGGGATGATCGATGTCGTTTGATCTTGTATTTGTCCAGCAAAGCCTGAGTTTCCGCCCGGAAGTGAGAGCCTTGATCGCTGATGATTTCATGGGGTACCCCATATCGGCAGATGATGTTGTTTTGAATGAACTTGGCCACTTGTTTGGCGGTCAAGACTGCATATGACTGTGTTTCCACCCATTTGGTGAAGTAGTCGATGGCGACGAGGACAAAGCAATGCCCCTTGGTGCCTATCGGGTTGACTTTCCCGATGATGTCGATGCCCCAGGTTGAGAATGGCCAGGGTGATGCCATGGTGTATAAAAGGGATGGCGGTACAAGTTTTTATATTGGCGAAGAATTGGCAATTGTGGCAATGTTTAACGTAGTCCGGCAATCGGCTTCCATGGTTGTCCAGTAGTAACCTAGCCGCATGATTTTCCGCGTAAGCATCATTGCACTCATGTGAGGGCCGCATTCTCCGTCGTGAACCTCTCCCATGACTTTCTTGGCTTTGTGATGGTCAATGCAAAGGAGGAGAATTCCTTGGGGTGTTCTTTTGTAGAGCTAATTTTGGTTTATCACGAATTGTGATGCAAGTAAACGGATGGCTCTTTGTCCTCTTTGATCAGAGTTGGGAGGGAATTCGTTTTTGGTTTTGTAATTGAGGATGGCTTGGTACCAAGGTTCATCATGGCTTTCCTCGTCGTCGATAATGGCACAAATGTGAGTTGGCTCGCTCCTTCTCTCGACACATAGGGGCATCGACGTCATGTCGTCAGGTATGTTGACGAGCGCGGCAAGTTTTGCCAGTGCATCAGCAAATTGATTTTCCTCTCGCGGCAAGTGGAAGTAGTCGACTTGGTCGAAGAACTCGGCCTCTTGACTGATCTTCACTTGGTAAGGAGCTAGGCTGTCAGATCGGATTTTCCATGATCCGGATACCTGATTGACGATGAGTGAGGAATCGCCATGGACCCTCAATATTTGATGCCAAGTGTGATGGCCGCTTGTAGGCCGATGAGACATGCTTCATATTCAGCGGCATTGTTGGTGATGGCGAAGTCTAGCTTGACCGAGATTGGGATATGTTCTCCCTCTGGTGATATTAGAAGGATTCCTACCCCGAAGCCTCTCAGATTAGATGCACCATCAAAGTATAGGTCCCATGTGTCGGAGTCGGCACAAAGGATGTCTTCGTCAGAAAGCGACCATGTGTCGGTCGTTGGATCCTCGCTGACGGGATTTTATGCTAGGAAATCGGCAACTGCTCTTCCCTTGATAACCTTGAGGGGTACGAACTTGAGGTCAAACTCGGACAGCATCAGTGTCCACCTAGACAGCCTTCCGTTTAGTATGGGTTTTTCGAAGATGTATTTGACTGGGTTCATCTTGGAGTAGATGTGGACCGAGTAGCTGAGCATGTAATGCCGTAGCTTCTTTGTTGACCAAACTAGGGCAAGGCATGTCTTTTCCAGTTGGGTATACCTCGTCTCGTACTCAATGAACTTTTTGTTGATGTAGTAGATGGCTCGTTCTTCGTTGCCAACTGTTTGTGCTAGCATTGCTCCCATGGCTGTGTTGGTTACAGTCAGGTATAGGGATAGAGGAATCCCCGGTTGAGGTGGCATGAGGACAGGAGGTTTGGATAGGATTTCCTTTATCCTGTCGAAGGCTTTCTGACAGTCGTCGTCCCAATCAGTGTGATCGGAGGCGCGAAGCTTCTTGAATATCGGTTCACAGATCATAGTGAGCTTGGCAATGAACCGGCTGATGTACTGGACCTGACCGAGAAATCCCCGAATCTCCTTCTCGTTCTTAGGCCGAGGCATTTGTTAAAGGGCTTTGATTTTGGTTGGATCAATCTCAATGCCTCTTTTGCTGACGACATGTCCCAAGAGTTTTCCGGAGGTGACCCCGAATGCACACTTATGAGGATTTAGTCTCATGTTATATTTCCGCAGATGAGCGAAGAATTTCCGGAGGGCATTGATGTGGTCGTCCCGTTCTTTTGATTTGACGATCATGTCATCGACATATACCTCTACCTCCTTGTGCATCATATCATGTAGGAGAGTGGTAGCGGTTCTTTGATAGGTTACTCCAGCGTTGATGAGGCCGAAAGGCATGATCGTGTAGCAATATGTACCCCACTGTGTAGTGAACGCAGTTTTGTGCATGTCTTCCTCAACCATTTTAATCTGGTTGTACTCGGCATACCCGTCCATGAATGATAGGAGAGCATGTTCGGCAGTGTTGTCTACCAGAATGTCAACATGTGGCAAAGGGAAGTCGTCTTTTGGACTCGCCTTGTTCAGATCCCTGAAGTCGACGCAAACCCGAATTCGTTCGTCTTTCTTTGGTACCGGCACAATGTTGGCCACCCAGTCAGAGTATTCGGACACTTTGATGAACCCTGCCTTGAACTGTTTGTCCACCTCTTCTTTGATTTTTAGGGCCCACTCAGGTCACATCCGGCGTAGCTTCTGTTTCACAGGTTTAGCCTTGGGTTTGATGGGTATCCGGTGTTCTGCAATTTCTCTGTCAATCTCAGGCATGTCTCTGTAAGACCAGGCGAACACGTCCTTGTATTCGTGGAGGAGGTCAATGAACTGCTGTCTTTCCGAGGGGTCCAGGGTTGTCTCTATCCTAAGTTCTTGAGGTGTATTGTCGGTTCCTACGTTAATAGGCTCGGTTTCCTCAATGATGGGGGTTCTGGTTTCCCGTTTGTCAAGTTCTTTGGCTAAGTGAGGTGGGTAGTCACTCAAGTCAAATTCCTCATAATCATTCAGAATTGCATTGCAGTTAAATTGAGACGAGTCATAAGCAAACTTAGCGTTCATTAAGTTGACACGATCGAAAAGGTCGGAGAGGACAGACATCTCGTGGTCAGTCAGAGGCGACACGACAGAGGAAGTGGCCCCTGGAACAGGCTCCAGGTTGTCACCTTTCATTGGAGTAGGGGTGACCTTAGTAGACTCAGCCTTTGAATCAGCCACGACTTTGTGATAAAACAGTGGGAAGGGGACCTTCACTGGGACATCTGGAGTGTTAGGAGCTATAACAGACTCTGACTCCGACTCCGACTCAGACTCGAATCCTTCATCACTTCCCTCCTTGAACATAGGGCCTTCTCCAGTTGTGATCTTGAGAATGCGGCCTTGGCGATCGGTCCACTTGATGGTTTTCCTCCAGCCCTGGGTAGCTTTCTCCGGGTCAGTATCGGAGATCAAGGAGGTTGGATCAAACTGATTGTCTTTCAGGGCGATGTTGATGATATCCTCATAGTCGAGGCGTTTGATGTTATCTTTCCCAAAGAGTAGTGTGACAGCTTGTCCGTCAAGGCATGGTGATGGTTTGGACTCGGTTGATGCAGCTTCGATGTTGTCGGGGATGAAGTAGCAGTCCTGGAAGACTTTCACTCCCAGGTATCTAGCCCTGGCCACAGAGTCATAGATAGGCTCCGGAAAGCCGTGGTAGAGTTCAGACTCTCCCTCGGGGACAAAGTATCCGTTGAGAGTCAGGTGGTAGGGACGGAGGATGACTCCGTGCTTCTTGCGTTTTCGGATTAGGAGGTTCATCTCCTGGATGTCTTTGTCAGTAGGTTCGTATCCCAGCCCAAAGGGAATGTTGGGGACCTTAGCCTGTTTCAAGGGAGGCAATGGGTCCTTTAGCGGATTGAGCGACAAACCCGGGAAATAACCCTGGCACATCATGATACGGTTGATCGTGAAATTGGCGAGCGGGTCACATTCAGAGGTTGTTGATTCATCAGTTATGGCGTTCACGGCTTGGAAACCCCACATTTCTTTGTCGTCCTCCTCAATGGCTTGGGAGGCTACCCCTCTTCTCATAACTGCTTTGATTGGGGAAGCGGGGATCGTGATCGTTTTCCCGTTGAAGGGGACCCTGATCTTTTGGTGGAGCGTTGAGGTGACTGCCTTGACGGCGTGAATCCAGGGACGTCCCAGGAGCATGTTGAAAGATGCGACGATGTCGACCACTTGGAAACTGGTTTGTCTTTCTAGTGGCCCGGTTGCGACGGCTAGAGTGATAAGCCCAGCGACCTTGCGACGAGTGCCGTCGTAGGCGCGTACTCCTTGATTCGTTGGGATTAAATCGATTCATTAATACCCACTGTGGGCGCTTTTGAGAGGGATGACATTCACGGCGGAACCGTCATCCACAAGGACCATTGGTACATTCTTTTGGAGGCATTGCACAGTGATGTACAGGGCCAGGTTATGGTTGGCTCCGAACAGGGGGATATCCTCGTCGGAGAAGACGACCGGGTTGCTCATATCAGGGGCGTCTCTTGTCATGTGTGCCACTATTTCTTCTGGGGAAGAGGTGGAGGGCACGGTTAATTTTCCCAAGACCTGCAGCAGGGCTTGCCGATGCTCAAAAGACGTTGCGAACAGTTGCCAAATTGAGATCTCGGCCTTTGCTTTCTGAAGTTGTTTCAGTATTGAGTTCTCAGGAGCCTTTGGTTGAGTGTCCGCTTCCGGGACAATTTGGTCATTCGTTGTTGGAACAGCCGCTGGGTTGCTCGGATTCTGATAGGGACGTCCGGACCGGGTGAGATGTCCGATTTCCTTCGTCCGCTTCTCCTTTCCTGGGACGACATAGACATCCTCAACATCATCCCGCCATATGTCGTTAATTTCAGGGTCTCGAGGATACCTCGGAAGGGTATTCCTCGGTGGGTAGTTCTTGTGGGGAATATTTTTGTGAGGGCGATTTTTGTGGGGGTAGTTATTTTGAGGGTAGTTATTTTGAGGGTAGTTCTCGTGAAGGTGGTTATTTTGAAGGTGATTTTCATGGGGTCTATGCCAGAATGGTCGCAGGAGCAATCCATCCTGGAGTGGGTAGTTTTAAATGCTTGGGGAATTCTCCCTCGGACGTGGTGCCGGGGGATTGAAGATGAGTCGACGGTAGGCGTCGTCGAGTTGGGTGATTCTCTCAGAAAGGCTGGCAATGACCTCCTCAACTTGCTGAAACATGTTGAGCATAGTGGCAGCATTGAATACGAACACTCCGTCTGAAGGGTCCTTTTCCAGAACATTCACCTCGGTGTCAATTGGCAAGATGAGATGAGAGCAGTCTAGGTTCGGCTCATCGTCAGAGATGGCGTGAATTCCCAGAGGATTCGTCTTGTTGTTTGGCTTAGTTGGTGGGGGTATAGGCAAATCTCCTTCTCAATCATGTCTCGAATGAGGTGCTTGAGTTTGAAGCAATTTTCGGTATCATGCCATTTCCCTCGATGATACTGGCAGTAGGCGTTGGGGTTCCAAAATCGGGATTTCTTGGCGTCGGTCGGGTCCGGGGTGGGCCCGATCGGTTGTAGCTTCCCTTGGTCCATGAGCCTTTTCAGGGCACTTGCATAAGTTGACCCTATGTTGGTGAACACTCTCTAGGGGCGTTCAATTTTCTTGGTAGATGATTCGACGAGGTTAACCTCATCAATCTTGTTTGTCTGACCGTAAAGGCGAGATCCGGTTGAGGTGGATCCTTGATAACCCCTGCCTGTGGTCTTTGCTAAGACACCCTTTTGGAGGTCGTCCTCAATACGTGTCCCTAGAATCTGCAGATCTTGAAAAGTTTTGATATTTTGATACCTCAGCAGGTTGGCATTAACCGGGCGGAGGTTGTTGACAAATTTCTCCACCAGAGTTGATTCACTCGGCTTATTGACCAACTGAGTACTCACCCTCCTCCAACGGGTTAGGAACTCAGTGAATCCTTCCTTGTCGTTTTGGGTTAACACCTCGAGAGTACGGGTGTTGGCCTGGATCTCGACATTGTCGGCATACTGTTTGGCAAACTCAACTGCGATCTCATCCCAGGTGGTAAGGTTTTTCGGGCCCAAAGAGTAATACCATTGGCGAGGAATCGGCTCCAAAGAGGATGGGAAGATCCTGGTAAAAAGTTCCTGTTTGACCCCCTTAATGGCCATGTAGTCTTTGAAAGCACGGATGTGGTTGAGTGGGTCCTCCACTCCCTTGAACTTAGGCACATCGATCGGGGTGAAGTTGTCGTAATCGGTCCCCAACAGTTCGAACCTTAGGTTATTTTCAAGGTGGATGTTGTTACCTCGGGCTAGGAGTTGTTCTTCCGTGTTTCACCTCTTCTCGGTCTCGATCGAGGTGGGGTATTATGTTCCCCAATTTCCTTGTTCTCCAGGGCGTCGATACGGGTCTCGACGCGATCCAGGGTGACCTTAAGAGCGGTAAGCAGGCTGGCTAGCTGATCAGTTGTGACATCTCTGTTGTTATCATTGTTGTTGTTGGACGAAGCTGAAGACGGGGCCATGGCTCTGAGGAAGAAAAACGGATCACATTACAACTCAATCCGACACGGTTCCATGACTGAACGCAGACAACATAGAGGACGAGACCAATATCGGACTCAACAAGACGAGGGTGACCGTGTGTGGTCCGTCGGTGCTGACTCGATTTATGACGTGACGGTATTTGACCGAACCTTTGACACGAGTCCAACATGACGGCGTGACGCCGTTGGATGGGTCTCGTGGTGAGACGACTCATAAGTAAAGACCCATAAGTACGTTTGCTTTGACTCAATAGACACGAGGCGGAATTGGAATGGTGGACTGAAGTTTTCGAAAATAGAAATTTTCAAAAGATTCATTTGTCGCTTTAATGGGCGGCTTCCGAAGATAGAAATCTCCGCAAGTCGATCAGTTGAAAAGGGTTGTCTTAAGTTTTTTTGCAGAAAACGGTTTGAGTTTGAGTCGGCTCGGAAAACAGTGTGTTGCTTCCCAAGATGGTTTTGAAATTCAAAATTGTATGTTTTGAAAATCGAGTTTGAAATGTTTGAAAAGGTCTCGGGGACGGTGCATGGTCCTCGGGATCTCGAAAGTGTTTCGAGAAAAGGGTGTGTGCTTTTCTCGGGTTTTGAAAGGGCCATTGTCGGCGCGAAACGGGTTAAAATCCGTGTCTAGACGCGGCGATTATAACGGCGTAAAAAGGTGATTTTGAAATGGTTATACAAAACCGGGTTTGAAAATCCTCATTACCACGGCCTAGAAAGGCGTGTTGAAATGGTTATACAAAACCGGGTTTGAAAATCGTCATTACGACGGCCTAGAAAGGCGTGTTGAAATGGTTATACAAAACCGGGTTTGAAAATCGTCATTGCGACGGCCTAGAAAGGCGTGTTGAAATGGTTATACAAAACCGAGTTTTGAAAATCGTCATTACGACGGCCTAGAGAGGCGTGTTTAAATGGTTATACAAAACCGAGTTTGAAAATCGTCATTACGACGGCCTAGAAAGGCGTGTTGAAATGGTTATACAAAACCGAGTTTGAAAATCGTCATTACGACGGCCTAGAAAGGCGTGTTGAAATGGTTATACAAAACCGAGTTTGAAAATCGTCATTACGACGTCCTAGAAAGGCGTGCATCGGTCGGCGAAAGACAGAGGTTTGAAATGGCCATTATAACGGCGCAAAAGGTGATTTAAAAGTTCGAAAATGACACGGAAGGACTTATGATCAAGTAGCACATAAGCACTCACAGTTTCATTATATTATGCATCAAGCTGACACGGGTTTTGGCTTAAAAGGGACGGTTACACACCAAGCAATCAAACCCCGATTTGCGAGAGGAATACCAATCCAAACAAAATGTGTAAGGAGGGTGCCCTAGCCTCGTGCTCGAAAGTGATGAAAGCTCTTTGACGAAACAGAAATGTGTAACGTCAATGGTATGCTTGACTCAATCGGTATTCGAAACGTGGGGATGAGAAAACTCACGCCGACGGGACGAGCCAATTGGTCGAAAAAGGGTTAGGTTGTGGGCCCGGACAAGGAACCCGACCGTGACCGTAATATCAATTAATGCATTCCAACCAAGACCTCGTTCGAGTCTCACCATCTAGGGATCACAAAGACATAAGTGTCCTAGTTTTCCCAGTAGTCGCCAATCTGTGGACATGGCCCACCTGCAGGTCCGGTTCGATCTGCGGACATGCAGCGGTCTTTTTGAAAGCCACGCTCGGCGGCGTAAAGATGCTTTCGACCGGATCGTTTTTAGATCGGTCGGTTTCGTCTCGGTAAGGGTCTCGAAACGATTAGAGATGTTCGGAGTCGCCACCAAGCATTTGTGGGATGCCTGGAACCCGTTCGAATTCCACTTTATACCTCGGTCAAATCGAAGCACAAAGCAGCGTTTTGACATAGGTACTAAAGATAAGGAAATCGTCCCTCTTTAGCATCCTATCTCTAGAATGACTCTCGTACGCCCTGGATAAGGTCGTCCACTATCCAAAGTTTCTGAGTAAGAGGTGAAGGTACGTATTGGGAAGCCCTTTAATCAGACACCCAATCCCGCCCGCGTTTAGCGGCCTCTACTGATCGATCTTGGTTGGTTGAATGCAAAAGTTGATAAAACGGTTTAAATGCATGAATGCGCATCCAATGATTTAAACCTAATATGTGAGAACTTTCTATGTCGGTTGATTTAATCCAAGTATCAAGTATAAGATGTCGAGTTGGATTAATGATTGATTTGCATGCAAGACGGAAATTAAACATCCATTTACCGTATTAGGTTTAGGGTGCATAACATGATCCATTTGTCTTAGTAAGGCATTTTGCAAATGTGGTTTGAATAGTCATCTGATCCGTCCTATATCCGGGTTAACCGGAGTCGAGATCGTCCTAGACTAATGCTGGAAGGTAACAGGCCCTGTACCAGACGGCTATAAGAGGCGCGAGCCAGCCGGCGGTGTAAGGGGCGTCCCTCTGGTTTTAAAAATGAGAAGGAAAGGGCCTACTTGAGGCGCGGGTTAGCCAACGGCTGTATGCCGTGTTCTGACTATTTAGAAAACGTTATGAAACGTGTTGAAAATGGGTATTTGACCCGATTTGATTTTGAAAGGGTCGTTTAGACCGCATTTGTCGATTTGAAGAATTAGACTCGAATAATCATCATTATTTGATAATATTCGGTGTCGGGTTCAGTTTTGACAAGCTTGACATGAATAGTTTTGAAAATGATTATGGACTAATTGTTTTAAGTCCATTTTGAATGTAATTAGTCGGTACTCATCATCGTACCCGGGTTAAAATCCGGCATGGTATATAGAACCAAGGATGACTTTGTGTTGGTGACTAATATGTTTGTTTGAAAAATGTAAAGAAATGAAATAAAAGGCTTTAAAATACCTCTTAAATGTCATTAACCAAATATTATCACCGAAACACGGATTTAACCGTCATGGTATGAAGAACCAAGGGTGGAAAATGCTTTATGGTTAAAACATGTGAAATGAAACAAAAAGGTTTCGAAAATATTTGAAATGGTAAAAATCGATTACAAATATGAAAAATGGATTAAGGGAAATGACGAGAACATACACGGTTGATCTCTGGTCTGAGCACCCCATTTAGGCGCGAGCCTATTGGCGACCTAAAGGGCTTCTGCCTCAGACCAAAAATCAGTTTTGGCTCATTTATTCCATGTTTTGGTTCATGTTATGCATGTTTTAGCATGTTAAAGTCATGAAACAAATGAAAACATAATAAAAGAGGATTTTTACACCCTCATACTTACATGTTTGGTTATGGCGAGTGACCGACGTAAGTGTAACAACTTGTTTGATCGGAAAAAACTCGGTTTAAAACCGCTTTGGTAAGTAAAAGAGTGTTTTAAAAGTTTAGTGATGGTGTAGTGGTCAAAGTGGTCGGAGAAGTGGTTTAATGCACGATGACGGTACCAAAAAATGTGTAAGGCTCGTGTTTACGATCGGTAGGTCATAAACACGCGTCGGATTGTGACTTTAGATGTCGAGTCGAGAATTTTAAGGGAGAAAAGAGGGGGCGAACAGTCGCGTAACTCTCAAATGGGTGGCATTTGAGGGGTATTTATAAGAGAATGAGTGGTTGTGTGAGTTTTGAGCGACGTGGCCACCTGGGCTGCTCAAAGAGGCGCGAGCCACGTCGCGGCACTTCGAGTTGTGTTGTCACTATCACAACAAACGCAATCATGATTTGTTCTATCCTAGGTTTTGTAGTCACATGTTTGGTACTTGACCATTCATGAATCCGGAAATCAAAATTCATTTTATACCGTTAATTGCCCAAGGAAATCACACGTTAGTTTCACCTCTTGACAACACAAATTCCCAAACTCAGTCACTATCTGCAAATCCACGTCGTGACATGTCTCCATTAAGTTCACTATATACCACTCTTCTCAATCCCTCAAAAATGACCTTTCATTATATATATTCTTAACCAACACAATTCCTAACCATCTCCCTCCATAATTCTTTACACATTTCAAGTTGCTACTATCCACATTCTTCCTTTCAATCTATTCATTCTCACGTACCTTAGACTCACATCATCCCTTGCCCATATTTACTTACTTTACATTACTCAACACAAAATCATATCACTCATATCTTCTCACAAAACATGCTCCATGCCTTATTAAGCCTTACCAATCCTTCTTTGCTTTTTCCACTATCCATCACAACCACACATAACTCGTGTTCTCCCACCGAATTCATACTCACCACAGGTGCCACTCACTACACCATAAGATTGGGTAACTTACGCATCAAGACCAACATACCTGTAAAACAATGCATAAAGAAGCAAAATAACACCTTTGAATTAAATATAATATGCAACGAAGTCAAAAGATAAGCATATGACCCAAAACAGGGGTCACTAGATCGAGTGCAGGCCACTCGATCGAGTAAATGACTTACTCGATCGAGTAGGTGAAAGTCAGAGACACGTATAACAAATTACCAGGGCTACTCGATCGATTAAGGGGTACTCGATCGAGTACCAAGGTGCACTCGATCGAGTGAGGGCCACTCGATCGAGTACCCTACGCATTTCTCAGCACTGTCCAGTTTTCGTAAAACGGTCATAACTCACTCGTTTATTGGTCGTTTTGGGCGTGTGACCTATCGTTAGAATCGTAAAGTAACAAGCTATCACCTCCAATTGGAATCACATTAAAATCATTCATGAATCTCAATTTATAACAGTTTAAAGACAACCTCTCCATTATCGAAAACGCAACTACTTGATTTTACTTCCAAACAACTTAAACGACAACAAGGTAAACAAAAACAACTCGATGCTCATAAAACCAGTATCCCTAACCACATGTTACTATCTCCAAAAGCCAAGCAACAACATCCATTATGCACATGCATCATTCAATTTACCAAGCATGTATTACCTACATGTTTTTATTCTATAACTTTACGTAAACAAAATCACAAATATATAACATCAAGTCTCCTATTCACGTGTTACTAGCATAACAACATTATAAAATCTCTTCCATCATACAACATGCTTTATCAAAAATCATATTATCATGCAACAATTATCATCTTTTTCCACCAATTATTCATGCTCTTACTCAAACTTTCAGCTACATAAACTCGTACAGCACTACCAACAACATATATGTATACATAACTCTATGTATAACTCAAATCAAACAAATTTTCTTTGCGTATTTCTATAATGCCATATCGTAAAACAACTATCATGCTTTCAATCAATAATGTATAACATTACCTCATTATCATCTTTCTCTACACATTCCCCATTCTCCACATACATAGATCCACCAATTTATACCACACTTTGCTACAAAGATACACAATTCACAAGATAAACACATAGCGATCCCGACTCATATCCCATGGTGACCGGTTCAAAATTGTAGGGCGAGTTCGCGACTTCAGGATGTCTCCCAAGTCTATGCATTAGCTCCTACAACTTATACCTCGGGTTCATTTTAATTAGACTCCCTATATTCATTAGATTCATTGGTTATAGGTTTCAGGATCGTCGCTCTGATACCACTTTGTAACACCCCCATACTCCAAGTGTCTTACCAGGAACACTTAAGGCATGGAAGTGCTACCATCTCGGTTACCCGAGGCAATGATAATCAAATGACAATGAAGAAACATAATTTAAATAACAATAGAGTTTAAAGTGATTACATGATCAAAACCAAAACTGTTAAATTGAAATACAAGATTCTCAGACGGTCTACTGCTAAAACTATCAAAGCTATAAAACATCGTCTGACACAGCGGAAGACTTCTAACTGCCACGTGATGACTCATCCCAGCTATCCCATACGCGTCATATCATACCTGCTCAATAACTGCTCACCACCCCCGAATGGATCACCACAGTTTTTAAAACATTTAAACAGGGTTAGTGCTAATTACACAAAAACAATGCCACAATGAAACAAGTACACAAACAGTTCAAACAGCTCAACACAATCCCAGTCTCCATCTCCCATCTCCACACAACTGACTACACACTAAAGTGTGTAGCCCTGCCAGAGTACCCATCGCAACAGGTTACTCCTCGCCGCCAGTGGGGGACCGCAGCCGTTCCCACCTAAGCCCGGCTCATCTCCATCGAGCGATAAACCCATGTTCATTAATGTGCATATCCCTCCTGTGGCGGGTTCCACAGAAGATGAATCAAGGGCGTGAAGCCACTCCCGCAAGTGTCTCCACTCAGCCAGGGACGCACCCCGAAGATCACAGACAGTTAAACAGTAATCACAACACAACCTCAACGACCGTCTGAAACATTCAACAACATAATATCACAACCGTCTGAAACAATCAACAATACAATATCACAACCGTCTGAAATAATCAACAATTACTATCTACAGCACAATCACCACACACATCATGTAACTAATACTGAGTAGGGAAACCCTACCTGAAATAAGCCATCACCAAGATTGTCACAATCAGCTAATCATAATCATTCTTCAACAAAATCACCTCCTATAGACACACAATCATACAATCGCAATCTACAACAATAATACTCCCCAAAACCCCCAAATTACCCAATTAGGGTTTTAAAGAAACTACACGAAACACTACATAAATTATACAAGGAACTTACCCCTGACACGACGATCACAACAGTGTAAAGAATAAGATGATCCGACTAACCAAGCCTTGGGATTTGCCACTAATGCGATGAATGCGAAGAACGTAACTTTCAATCTTCTCTAGAAAGGTTTTAGGATGATAAAAGTGTTTAAGAAAGTGACGAAACCTTTTTATATTAATCCCGCATTAGTAACAAAACCCGTCAAACCCGTAAAACACACTTACTCGATCGAGTAACTAACGTACTCGATCGAGTGCCCCTTACTCGATCGAGTGCCAAGGCTAATCGATCGAGTACCCTACAGGCAGAATACTGTTTTGCAAATCAAAACATACTTACTCAACAGAGTAAGCCCCACTCGATAGAGTACCAAGAGACTCATAAAACCGTAGTATTACACCTAAATTCTAACCCATATATTGAGCTAGGGTTTGCGCGAGTCACGAGGCATATGAGCCGTGACATCTCATGTAACCTAAGGTGTATTTGGTAAAGATTTTATTTCATAATAATATCTTTACATATCTTATATATCTTGCTTAATATATTTGTTTATGATAAAATATATTCTTGTTATAAGAAATCTTATCATATCTTAGAATTTATATAAAAGATAATATTTGAATAAATTATATTCTATCTTTTGGAATATTCTTTGTTATCTTTTAAGGCTTTTTAGGAAAGAAATAATAGAAGATATGATTTGTTAGCATATCTTCTTTATTCGGCCATTAGGGTTTTTGTAAACCGAGTTGCCCTACTCTTTCTTTCCTATAAATACTTTACTCTTTACAACTTCTAAAATAGAGACCTTAAGCATAAAAATTGATTTTAATTTTACAATGCAAACCGTGTGTTTTCAAAGCAGAAAAACCATTTTGTTATTTTTGAAAGGTCGTGTGTTTTAAACTCGTATACTCGTTCTTATTGTTATCGTTATAAGATAATAGTGCTTAGTTGATTTCTTACTTGTTCATTAACATGAACCTTTGCAAGAATCATTAGTGCTTTCTTATTAGCGTAAGTTAGACACTCGAGTATTTAACGGTACTCATTGAGTTACAGCTAGAGTTAGTTGTACTAGTTGGGTTAGTAAATTTGTAATCCGTAGAAAGGTACTAAATTTATTAATCGAGAATAGTGGACGTAGGTTTTGACTTGTGAAACTGAACCACTTCAAAAACCGTGTGTCTCCTTTCTTTCGTTCGTTTGTTTATTTCGTTTTACATTCACTAGTTGATAAATAAACTTTAAATAATCAATTACATACACATAATCAAAAAAGCTTTCAAAAGTTTTAAACCCTCAATTTACCCCCCCCCCCCCCCTTGAGTATTTTGGATCAATAGACTCTTCAATTGGTATCAGAGCCTCGTGCTCTTGATTGCCAAACCGCAAAGAGGCTGATCTATCTTATTTTTCATTTATCTTATCGTTTTATATTTCGCTGCCTATCACGTGATAAATGGATTCCAAATATCTCATGTGTCCTGTCTTTGATGGGAAGAATTATGGATTATGGAAAAACATGATGACTCACTATGTGAAAGGTCACGATTGGGTGTGCTGGAGAATTATCCAAAACGGACGGCACAAAATTCTTATAGCATCCGAGGAAGGCACTACCTATGAAAAGAAAGAAGAGGACTATGTCGAGGCCGACTACAAGAAGGCCGAAAAGAACTCCAAAGCAATAAGTCTCCTGCAAAACGGAATGACTTCTATAGAGTTTGATCGGTTTTCTTCATGCTCTACGGCCAAGGAGATATGGGATGGGCTTGAACTAGCTTATGAAGGTACTTCCATTGTTTGGAAGCACCGAATAGATTTGCTTATGCAAAAATATGAGCTATTCATTATGGAGCCTAATGAGTCCTTAGATAGTATGACCGCAAGGTTTTCAAGCATCATAAACGAACTGAAAAACCTAGGTAGGAAATTCAGTACTGAGGACATTGCTAGAAAGGTTCTTAGGAGCCTGACTAAGAAGTGGCGTGCTAAAGTCACTGCAATGGAGGAATCACGAGATCTTGAAAACCTATCCTATCAAGAACTTATCGGTGCTCTTATGGCCCATGAAATTACTCTTAACAAGGATGACGCTGAACCAAGCCGTAATAAGAGTATGGCCTTAAAGAGCGAAGAAGTTGACTCTGAACTAGAGGATGAAACTGTTTTGTTTGCACGCCGTTTCAAAAATAAGATATTTCGAAACAAACAAACAAAATCATCCTACAACAACAACAACAAATCATCCAACAAAAAGGTTACTGAATCAAAGTCGTCCTTCGCAAATAGAGGTTGCTTCAAGTGTAGAGAATCTGGTCATATGATCAAGGATTGTCCAACATGGGAGAAGATCAAGGACAAGACAAAAAGCGAGAAGACAAAGAGAGAATTCAAACAAGTGATGATGGTTTCGTGTTTGGGAGACCTTGACTCAGAAGATGACGAGGGATATGAAGACAACGAAGTCGCCAACCTTTGTCTCAGCAGTGTTAGTCTTGACCTAATCTCCGACAGCGACGATGAAAGCACAAACTCTCACTCAAACTATTGCTTTCTCGGAGAATCAGACGAAGATGACGATGAAGAGGTGAGTTATCTTGAGCTTAAAAAACGCGTTAAGAAATTGTCTAAAAGTGCTTTAATTGAATTCTTTGAACAATATCTTGATAAGTGTCACGAACAGGACTTGGAATTAAAAGATCTAAAGGAACAGATTCTCGAAATTGCAGAAGAGAATTACACTCTGAAGGCTAAGGCTAAGAAGTTAAAGTCTAAGGTTACAGCTGAGAAAGCAACAACATTAGACTCTACTATGGCTGAAAAGAAGGAATTAGAGTCCAAAGTTATAGCTAATGAAGCTATAACTTCCGACCTAAAGCTTAACATCAAGCGCCTTCAAGCCAAAGTTATAGCTAATGAAGCTATAACTTTAGAACTTAGAAAAGCCAAAGAACTTTTGGAAACTAGAATCACATCTGATGAAGCAGTGATCTTAGACCAAAAGAAAGAGATAGAATCACTTTCCAAGCAATTAAAGGAATCTAAGACCGACATGATCAATGTTAAGAAACAACATTCCGATGTTGTATTCCTTCTTAACAAACGATTCCAAGACTTTCGTGATAACTTTAAGAAAGATAATGATGTAGATCACACGAAATGTCAAGAGGAAATTAAAACCCTAAAAGACCTACTTCTACATGCTAGAAAGGTTTGTGATAAGTGGGAAGGTATCACAAAAGTCCTAAACTTCCTAACCGAATAATCTGACAATAATATGAAGACGGGGTTAGGACATAAGTGCTACAACCGTAGAGATCACTCTAAATGCAAATCAACACCTTCGGATTTTGATTTCAGAAAAAGGAAGTATGCTGATCTTCCTGAATACCTGATTTGCAATTACTGTTGTCATACGGGTCACATCCAAATCAATTGTGTCAAAAAGGCTCATGATATACGAAAAAATGCCGACCATGCTAAAACTGTTGACACGGTTGACGAGAATGATGAAACCCCCATTAAGGAACCTAACGAAGAAAGGAACAATAAATTTCGTTGGTTCTATGACATGGCCTTCGACTACAGCAAGAAACCTAGCACCTCACAAAACCCTTGTCGATCTCAACCTAGTAAACCTATTCACAAGGGAAATAGTCATGAAAGACCTAGAGAAATTCCTAGACCAAGAGAAATCCCTAACCCTAGAACTCCTCCCAAGCCAAATAAACCAAGGGTTAGAAAAACGGTTATTAGACGAGTTTGGGTTCGAAAGGATTTAGTATATAGAGTAACTAATCATAAGGGACCCAACTTAGCATGGGTACCTAAAAACTGTATCTAATCCCTTCTGCAGGACGTAGTGAAAGAAAACAATCAATGGTATCTTGATAGTGGATGTTCAAGACACATGACTGGAGATAAGAATCTGTTTCTTTCACTCAAGCCCTTCAACGGAGGAAAAGTAACGTTCGGGGACAACAAAAAGGGAAAAGTTATTGGCGTTGGCAAAATCGGAATTTCTAAGTCTCACGCAATCAGTGATGTTTATCTCGTGGACGGTCTAAAACATAACTTGCTAAGCATATCTCAACTATGTGACAAAGGTAACAAAGTAGTTTTTCATACTGATAGTTGTCGCATTATTATTGAAGGAACTAGCAATGTTATTCTAGAAGGCCACAGGAAAAGAAATGTTTATATGGTAGATTTAAATGCTATGCCTACTAACTCTTTTTCATGCATGAAAGTTACTCTTGATGATCCTTGTTTATGGCATAAACGGTTTGGTTACATTAGCTCACTAACCTTGAACAAACTCAAGAAGTGGGACTTGGTTGAAGGGTTACCTAAGATCAAGTTCGACCAAGAAAGGATGTGTGACACGTTTGCAAGGTGCAAACAAGTAAGATCATCGTTCAAACGGAAAAGATTAGCCTTGGAATTAGTACATATGGATTTATGTGGACCAATGAAGGTAAGAAGTAGAGGAGGATCCAGGTACGTCTTTGTTCTTGTAGACGATTACTCAAGGTATGTATGGCCTATCTTTCTTCATTCAAAAGACGAAACTTTTGATGAATTTGATTGTCTTATGAAACGTGTTCAAAACAAATATAAGACTAATCTTGTATCTATTCGTACGGATCATGGCACCGAGTTTGACAATCAAGCTTTAATAGAATATTGTAGAGTTAATGGTGTAGGGCATAACTTTTCTGCACCAAGAACTCCTCAACAAAATGGTGTTGTTGAACGTATGAATAGAACCTTGGAAGATATGGCACGTACAATGCTTTTGTGTAGTGGTTTACCTTTTAACTTTTGGGCTGAAGTCATTAGTACTTCTTGCTATATCCATAATCGTGCTATGATTCGACCTATTCTCAAGAAAACCCCCTAATAACTCCTTAGAGGTCGAAAACCTAATATCTCCCATATTCGTTGCTTTGGGAGTAAGTGCTTTGTTCATAATAACGGTAAAAACCGTTTAAGTAAATTCGACCCTAGGAGTGATGAGGCGATTTTCGTAGGATACTCAGATCATAGTAAAGCCTACAAAGTCTTCAATAAGAGAACTCTTTATTTTAAAGAAAGTGTCCATGTCATCTTTGATGAGGATAATGTGTTTGATAAGTCTATACAGGATGAGGAAGAAGACTTGGATGAACCCGACTTCCGTCTCTCAAGAGATGATCCCCCGGAACTAGAATTGGAGGATAATGAGATTAAGGGAACGAATGATGAACTTGATCGTTCCTCAAAAGATAAAAAGGAGAAAACCAAAGTTATAGTTGATGATACTAAAACATTGACTCAAAATAAGGACTCCCAAACCAATGTTATAGATGATGTTACTATAACATTGAATCCAAATCAAGGTGTAGAGTCTGAGGTTATAATCGGTTCTAATACAACACCCGGATTGGATTCAGGGGGAACTTCCTCCAATTCCGAGCCAAATGAAGTTGGGTCAAGCTCAAATAACGATGATGAACCAAGTACTTCAACAAAGTGGAAATACAAGAGCTCACACCCCATGGACAATATTCTAGGGAATATTAAAAAGGGTGTTCAAACTAGACGTTCCTTGAATAACTTCTGCTCTTTCTACTCTTTTCTATCCATGATCGAACCAACAAATATCAATGAAGCTCTTGCTGAATCTGATTGGATTATAGCTATGCAAGAAGAGCTACAACAGTTCGAAAGAAACAAAGTTTGGCATTAATTCCTAGACCAAAGGATTGATCTGTCATTGGAAAAAGGTGGGTTTTTAGGAACAAACTGGATGATGCCAGAGTCATTATCAAAAACAAAGCAAGATTGGTGGTCTAAGGTTATAATCAACAAGAAGGAATAGATTATGACGAGACTTTCGCACCTGTTGCTCGTCTTGAAACTATTAGACTTCTGATAGCATTCGCAACACATAAGGGAATGAAGCTCTTTCAGATGGACGTCAAGACAACATTCTTAAATAGATACTTACAAGAAGAAGTCTTCGTTGAACAACCCCCTGGATTTAAGAATAGTAAATTTGAAGATCACGTCTTCAATTTGGATAAAGCCCTATATGGATTGAAACAAGCACCTAGGGCATGGTACGACAGATTATCTAAGTTTCTACTTGACAGTGGATTCAGTAGAGGATCCGTTGATAAAACCCTATTTCTAAAATCTGAGGGTTCTGACCTTTTGGCTGTTCAAATTTACGTCGATGACATCATCTTTGGATCGACCAACCTAAGCCTATGCAAGTATTTTTCTGAGTTGATGACCTCCGAGTTCGAAATGAGTATGATGGGAGAACTAAAAGTCTTCCTAGGTCTGCAAATACAACAAACCGATGAAGGCATTAAAATCCATCAACAAAAATACATCAAGGAATTAATTCGAAAATTCGGAATGGAAAACTCCTATGCTATGCCTACTCCAATCGTCGAGAACAAGAAATTAACATTAGATGAAGACGGTAAATCAGTTGATGAAACTACTTACCGTGGAATGATTGGGTCACTGTTATATTTGACCGCAAGTAGACCCGATATTATGTTTAGCATATGCGTTTGTAAGAGATATCAATCATCTCCCAAAGAATCGCATATGACGGCCGTAAAACGAATTTTACGATATTTAATTGGAACGGCCAATCTATATTTATGGTATCCGATGGAGTGTAATTTTGATCCAGTCGGTTATTCCGATGCCGATTACGCAGGATGTTCTCTAGACAGAAAAAGCACGTCGGGTGTCGCCACATTTGTCGGACCGTGTATTATTACGTGGGGTTCGAAGAAACAAAATTCGGTTGCTCTCTCAACTGCTGAAGCCGAATATATTGCTGCAGGACTAGTATGTACTCAACTATTATGGCTTAAGCAACAATTACGTGATTATGGTGTTGACGTAGGATGTATTCCTATTTTATGTGATAATACTAGTGCAATAATTATTTCTAAAAATCCCGCACAACATTCATGTACTAAACACATTGAAATTAGACACCATTTTATTCGAGACCATGTTGAGAAGGGGAATGTAAAACTAGAATTTTGTGGTACTGAAAAACAATGGGCAGACATTTTGACAAAATCGTTAGCTAGAGAACGATTTGAGACTTTACGGTTGGAAATTGGTTTAATCTGTGACACCCCTAAAATTTAGCGTTAAATAAATACGTAAATTCTACAGAAAAACTGACAGGATATGTTTGTAATTGGTTCAACTAGATAAAACCTGTAATTTTTAAAACTTTCCTAAACCATTCACAAACAATTCCAACTTAAGAGTGCCCAAAACCTGCAAATGCCAACCAACTAATTTACATAACCCAACTAAAGTTGCGAGAATATAAAAATACAAACCCAAGGTAAAAGAGGGAGACATATGTCCCTTCAAAATATATACATAACCAAAAATTAAAAGGTTTACTACTAAAAATAGCCAAACTAGGTCCAAGGTTCCTTATGCTCACTAGCTCGTCTGTGACCCCATCTAAATCTTCAACCTGTCAATCGCATTTTATACAAACACGAAAGCCACAATTCAGTGGGGAGTAACTTCGAGTCCTCCCAGCCACGAAACGTCATATTTAATGTAACATGTAATGTAACATGTAAAGAATTTGATAAACCATTTACTTATCAAGTATTCTAACGTGTGAACTCTAAACTGACCAAAATAAACTATCATGTGAAACATATAACAAACAGGAATCCAAACTTTATCAATCAGAACCGCTTACATCTCACCTATTACAATTCATAAAATCACCATACAAGAAAGGGCAATATATCAAAGACAGGCATAAGTTCTTAGTACGGTCAATAGTCACTTTGTAACTCGAGTCTATACCACGAGGTAGGGAAGGTAATCGAACCGGTATCTTGGCTCAATGTTAATATTAATAAAACATGGCCAAGACACAACACAACCCTAGCCTAAAATCTGCGCAGACCTAGACATGCGGATACACACCACCGCACCCAAGACCCACAATTTTTCTAAAACAAAGTGAGTACCCTAAGGAGTCCACCAAAGGGTTGGCTAGTACTTAAGCTGACCACTTACTATCAAAATAAGTAACGAGGTCATGCCCCAACTTGGATATAAATCCACTAGCCAGAACACAAAGGCTATTAAGCGGTGAACATATACTCGTCGAGACTATAAAGACCTATCTATGACAAACACAACAACTGCAAGAAAAGTATTTAATACCAATACCATTTCTAGCAATATTAACAATATTAAAGACTTCAGGGAATCTAGGGCCATTTCTACAATATAAGAAACTATTAAATTCAACCAACTATACATGTGAACTTAAAAACTTGATAAATGGCCTAAAACAAGAAAAAGGCCGATTATCCAATACATATAAAATTTCATCCAACCGAATTTTTACCCGCAACCCCACCTGCGCGACAGTGCGGGTTAAATTGCAGCTGACCCATCACTCAATTAACTGACATCGAATCAGTCAAAGGGACTAAGGCTCAGTTTTCGGCACAATCATCAAAACATTACAATTATTGCTATAAAATTCATTTTATAAACTATCCTAACATGTGATAACTATCAATATAAGCATACTTCATCATCAAAATTATTTTACTACTAACTTTATTTGTTTTCTAAGACTACCCACATACTACTTTTACTAAACATATCATTAATAAACCCGAAACTACAAGTGATGCATGAAAATCCGCGAGACAAGCAACGGGCTGACCCGGGCCAGCCGTGGGCCTGCCATGGGCCTGCCGGGCCTGCTGCCGCCACCCCTACTCCTCCATTTTTCCGTTTTTGTTCATTTTAACATCGTCTGAACATTAATTAATCGTTCCCAATACTAACATGTTAACTTAAACTATCAAAAGACATGTATTAGACATGCATGCAACCCATTTTAACATGTGAAAATTAACTACTCAAACAAAAATCACAAAAACATACAAAAATCAAAGAATGTGACGATTATTCGTCGAGTAACTCGAAATATGTTACCTTAAGCTAGAAAATGAGCAATTAGCACCTTGAATACCAAACCCTAATATACACTAGCCGCTATCTTCCACAATTTACGAGTCCCCAAACTCGTCTTCCAATTCTTCACCTAAACAAACAATAAGAACACAAAAATAAGCATAAAAACCGAAATTGTGCCAAAATTCGTCTTAAAACAACTTCAAGAAAACTGAAATTAAAATATACCAGGTTATAGATCTCGACGAGAGGATTCCGGAAATATAAATTATGCGAAAATCCGACAAGAAATGAGGAAGTTATGGTGATTTTTAGCTTGAAATTGTAGAAAAATGGTGTTTTTGGTGTTTTGGGAAAAGTTTGGAGTAGATAGAAAAGAAAAATCAGAAAAATGAAGGGGAAGGGGGAGGTGCCGCGTGAAAGGGAGAGGAAAGGAGGAAAAGTGCGGGTTTAGTCGGGATTTTACGAGTCGGTTTTGGCTCGTTTCGATAATAATTAAAACCGTTGGTCAAATGCAAATTCCGACAAGACCAAAGTTCTTAAACACGAGATTACAAGAAAATTGAATACTCATACGACCCATTTCCAAAATCGTTTACCCAATTTTCAATAGGTTTGTCATTTTCCCCGATATGCCCATTTTTCGAAATAAAAAGTTTTTACACGGTTTAAACTATTTTTAAACATTTCGAAACTATTTAAATAAATACTTTACTTCAAAATATAATAAAATTATATTTCTTTAAATTATTTTTACTTCAAATACATTAATATTAAATTCAACTTGATTAATAAATTACTTTCAAAATATATTAACGGTCCGAAATTACGGGGTGTTACAATCACCCCTCCTTTTAAAAAGTTTCGTCCTCGAAACTTAGAAGGAGAAATTATAGTAAACAACATTTTAATAATATAGTTATAAGATAATATAGGTATCTTTTCAATGAAACGGTGATATTCTCGTTGATCAGACAAGAACATCCACTTTCATATTAAGATATATAAATATTTCTACACCAATAAATGAGAAAACCCATTATTGGGACGTCTCCAACAACGAGATTTAACACTCATTAATGTTAAAATCAAAGTAAGAGAAAGGTAATCTACTTAAATTTTCTTTTGCAAAAAGCCAAAATAGAAGTAAAGGTTTCACTTTTAAACCCAATTGGGGTCAAATCCCTAAAAATGTAACATTAAACCTTGACAAAGAAGTCATAAATAGATCAAAATTAACAGAAATCGGACAAATCTTAACAAAAACTCGGGTCTAGAAATTAAAATTACGATAAATGAATTTATATTCAAGAAAGGAATAGGGAACTAAATCAAATTTTCATTTTCAAGTCTTCAAAAATAGGTTAGGTTTGCAGAAGTGACATAAGCTTTCAAGAATGAATCGAAACTGGTAGCTTGAAATATTTAGAAATTCCTCGAAGGAAAAAGTAACTTAGACATCATAGGAGCAAATATGCTAAAAGGATTCAAGCTTAACTAATCAAAAGAGCTGTATGAATTTCATGGGGTAAGAATTGAAGTCGAACCTAAAAGAGTGTCAAGAATGGAGTTTCATAGGTTACCAACATCAAACTTATGAGAGGAGTATGATAAAATAAGGAAGAGAGGTATGAGCGGTAACGCTCATGATCAAAGAAAAAGGGAAAATTAATCAACAAGGAAACGCCAGACGCTTTTATCTCAAACAACAACATCACTCAAAACGGTTCCAAAAACTTCCTAACAACAAAACTCATAACCACATCACTCCCAAGGGTTTCCTCAATCGCTTATGTTACCTCATCCTAATCTGTTCCCTGAAACAAGGTACTCCACTATAAGTGTGATCTCATCGCTCCAAATCCTCAAACATCCAGAAACAACTTTCACAAGTCTAAGGTCAAGGCTTCTAACAAAATTACATTCGTATCCAACTAGTGTCAACTAATACCAAATCACATCACCGATCCATTATGGTCATCAACATTTCAAGGAATATTCTTTCAAATTTGACATCCTAAAACTTACTTACCATCAAATTTCCAAGGAGCAAGGTCTTAATTGTAACAACACTTTATCACTTCAGAGTTCCTAAAACCATAAGCTGAAACTATGTTCTTTAACCTAACAATTGGTGTCAACCATACCATTACCCTTTCTAGTTACCAAAACAAGTGCTAAGACTTCCCAATAATGTAGCTTACTCTCACTCTCATACCATAGCTCAAGTAGTAATCAATATCACTCACTAAAATCAACTAATAATCCCACATTTAACATTTCTCTCACGGTAACATATACATTATCAAACCCTCATATCCAAAGTTATTAT
Organism: Silene latifolia; assembly: GCF_048544455.1. Taxonomy (NCBI): domain Eukaryota; kingdom Viridiplantae; phylum Streptophyta; class Magnoliopsida; order Caryophyllales; family Caryophyllaceae; genus Silene; species Silene latifolia. The sequence continues at coordinate 122,000,349 of NC_133528.1, read as the reverse complement.
GGGAGCCAATCAAAAACTCGTCTACTTAGTCAATCCTATATCCTCAAATCCACCATTCAGTTTCATCCATTTTAAGTCAAGTACTAGGCACTAGTACCCAAACATAATCAACAATGCCATGTTCCATAACCTTAGTAACCAATGCAACTCACATTTGACACACAACATCCACCAATCCAACGTACTCACTTTATCAAGGATCTATAGGTATAAGAACCATCAAGTATGTCTCATCACACTACCTAAGTCTTTCCAATATCAAATCCTCTCAAAACCAGGAAAGGGTCAGACACAACAATCCCTTCAAAGGTCATGATGTCCAACCAAGGCCAACATTTCTCAAAAGAATTAGTATTATAAAAAGGCGTTAAGGAAGGATAAGCAAGGAACAAATGACATGTTAGGAAATAAGGAGTCGGACCGTAAAGATAACGATTGACATAAATAAGAGGTATTCAAGTTAAGAAGATATCTCGGGCAAGAAGAAGATACGTAAAATTTGGCATAAAAACAAGGTTCAACCAACGTTAAAGAGAAGGAAAGGAGAATAGAAGCGGCACAATGAAAGGGTTACCGCTTACCAAACACTCATCAAAGCTTATGATCGCTATGATAAGGTTACATCACTAAGGTGCTCAACCAAGCCCCAAAAGTCTACCAAAATATAAGACTAACAAGGACTCCACAAAGGTAGGTATTCCTCAACTCAATTGGTTCTAAGAGCCAAAATCAATTTACCACACCAATCCATTTGTTACCACCCATGTCACAAAGTATCTCCTTTACAATTCTCGTCATTGAACTTCACTTACTATGTCATCCCCAAGTACCATAGCTTGTCTACCCTTTATCTCACCACTTAATACTTATAGTCTCCGATACCATAAATTAGCATCACATCTTTGAACTTACGAACTACATCGAACAACATTCCACCAAAATTCCCAAATTCGGATATGATTAATAAAATCAACCACATGTTCCCAAATTTCGAAAGGTCATCAAGGGTTACTCTATACTAGATTTGGTCAACTCGAAAGGTTTAACAAACTAACTAATTCCAAAGTACGATACCAATCCATTAAGCAACGTCAACGTCCTATTGTATTTCTTCCAAGGCCTTCAAGGATTAGGGCTAACTATCATTCCTTTAATTTCCACAAGAAACATCAAGACTCTCAAATGAAGAAGCTCAGATTCATTCCATCTTATGTGCTAAGGTAGTACCCATGCTCAATCATCTATAACAAACAAGCTCTCATATCAAGCACAACTAACAAGACTAACCTAAGGATCCCAAGTTATATTCTCCTATACAACTCAAACCTTAAACAATCAATTTCTCAACTCGTTCACGCCCTCCAATGATACATTCTCTCAAAACCGGGTTCTCTTGAACAAGGGGACTATCCTGCGGAATAAAAGGAAGGTGTCCACATGGACTTTTATTATAAGAAGGAAACGAACTAAGGATGAATCGGGGGAAAGAATTGAAGAGTAGTTACCAAGGCGAGAGAAGAGGAATTTGAAAGACGAAAATTAATTAGTACCTAACAATTAGCAATCACAAACAGACTACCACATAAAATCCTAAATCTACCCATCCTACCCATCTCTCAAGTTTATTATTTAAAGGTCAAGTGCTTTTAAGTGGGGTGCACAAACGTGCGTCGGGAGCAACAAGCTCTGATACCAACTGTGACACCCCTAAAATTTAGCGTTAAATAAATAGGTAAATTCTACAGAAAAACTGACAGGATATGTTTGTAATTGGTTCAACTAGATAAAACCTGTAATTTTTAAAACTTTCCTAAACCATTCACAAACAATTCCAACTTAAGAGTGCCCAAAACCTGCAAATGCCAACCAACTAATTTACATAACCCAACTAAAGTTGCGAGAATATAGAAATACAAACCCAAGGTAAAAGAGGGAGACATATGTCCCTTCAAAATATATACATAACCAAGAATTAAAAGGTTTACTACTAAAAATAGCCAAACTAGGTCCAAGGTTCCTTATGCTCACTAGCTCGTTTGTGACCCCATCTAAATCTTCAACCTGTCAATCGCATTTTATACAAACACGAAAGCCACAATTCAGTGGGGAGTAACTTCGAGTCCTCCCAGCCACGAAACGTCATATTTAATGTAACATGTAATGTAACATGTAAAGAATTTGATAAACCATTTACTTATCAAGTATTCTTGCAGCAGGAGCTGATAACCAGGCCAACACCCTTTTTATGACAGGCACAATTCAAGCCAGTGACACCACTCAGGCAACCTCAACTACCAGTCCAACTTCACCAGGTCACAAGAACAGCAGCCAGGCTAGCCACCAGCAGCCACCTTGGCCAGCTGAATCCTTGTTCAACTAGTCACAAATTAATCCTAAGGAGCAGGCCAAATTCCTAAAGCATTGCACCAAAAATCGATCAAAAGATAAGTTGCAGGGGGGTAAAACAGATAAAGTAAAGTTGCCATTTTTGGCCAAACAAGGGAAAACTCTCAACAAAGAAGAACCTGGCCTATTCAGCACTCATTTTATAGAGCCTTGAGCCATATAAGATGCCTGCACCAAAGCCACTTGACCCACAACAACCAGCCAAAGATTTCAGCAACCAGACAACATGTCACTATCAACCTGCAGCTCTTTTGTTCTTGTTCAGTTTGCCTTAATTTCCTTTGTATCCGTTGTAAAATAAGTCCACTACTCTTGTTTGCTTCCTAAGTTTAATCCTGGCCCTTAGATGGAGTTGTCTAGGGTTTATCATGTACTTGAACATTGCACGAAAGGCCTATATAAGGACCCTTTCTCGATCTGTTGTACTCGGACTTTGATTAATGAAAACCTTGAGATTTCTCTCAAAAATTTGCAAATCTTTTAACTTTGCTGAGTCTTAGTTATAAGTCAGACTTAATATCTTCTTGTGCTTGCTTAGAAGGTGATTAAGGATCTGTGGTGCTACTTGGAATAGGTCTGTGCTTGCTTGAGCTATTCTAAGTGCATTGTCTGGTTAAGCTTGAATTGATTATGTGCTTGCTTGAACAATTCAGTCTTAATCTTCCTAAATTATTAAGTTTAATCTCTGTGCTTGCTTGAGAGTAAATTTGATAATTATATCCTCCTTTGTGTCCAGAAATTATCACAAAAACAGTCACAAGAATCTTTTAAGGAAACTGTCTGAGATTTCTCTTATTTCAGTCTGGTTCTCTATTTGTTAAAAATACTTGGAGTGTGTGTAAAATCCTGAGAATTGGCACAGTTTTAGTTTACTCCCTTAACTAAATTATCACCAAGTTTCATGATTTTTCAAGGTCATTTACTATTTTTATAAAAATCCCCAAGTTTATTGCATTCCCTGAAAATTGCTCCTTTGCCTGTTTCAGGATTTGTCCCATTTGTGCTTGTTCCCATAGTTTACACTGCAAATTCTGGTAATCAGAGCTTAGGTCCATAACACAATCCTATCTTGTGTTAGTCCTGAGTGAGAGAGAGGTCAGTTCATTTTCCCAGCTACATCAACACTACAAAATAACCCAATGAGTGAGGAGAGGTTAGCAGGAATGGAAGCAAAGATGGATCAGTTAACCAACCTGGTTAATGTGACCCTGGAAGTTGTGAACACTGTGATGGCAAACATTCCCACTCCAGAGAGAGGAAGACCACCACCCTACAGAGGAAGGGGCAGGGGTAGAGGTATCCTTGGAGCAGGAAGAGGCCAGCCACACCATGAAGAGGAACTCAACTCGCATTCGAAGAATCCATGATGGAAGAAGGTAACTACTTGGCTAGAGATAAGGATGTTAAGGTAGAAATCCCTGATTTCCATGGTAGTTTAAATCCTGAGGACTTGTTAGACTGGCTTAGATCTGTTGAGAGAGTCTTTGAGTTTAAAAATTATGATGACAGAAAAGCTTTTAAGGTTGCTATTTTAAAACTCAAGGGCTATGCATCTCTTCGGTATGAGAATATGAAACACCAAAGGATTAGAGATGGTAAGGAACCAGTTAGGTCTTGGCTTAAGTTAAGAAAGAAGTTAAAGGAGAAATTCATAGCTAAAGACTATACTCGGGATATTTTTATTAAGTGACTCGGTTGAGACAAGAGCGATTAATCGTTGAGGCCTACCTTAGGAGCTTTGAACAACTAACCCTACAATGTGAGGTCACTGAAAAACCTGAGCAAAAGATTGCTAGGTTCATTGAGGGTTTAGACCCTAAGATAGCTGGCAAAGTAAGAATGCAACAAGTCCGGTCATTTGATGAGGCGCTTAACCTAGCCTTAAGAATTGAGAAGCTAGGGAAGGTGAAGCCTGCAACACCCAAATTTTCCACCAGAACAACTTTCAAACCCTATACTGGTGTCAAAATGACTGAGGTACCTAAACCAGCTACCCAACCAACAGTAGACAAAGGGAAGGCACCCATGTACCCCAGAACCAACCCACCTTTATCCAGGGATAAGATCAAGTGCTTCCAATGTCAGGGCTTTGGCCATTTTAAGAAGGACTGTCCTTCTAACAGAGCTCTCACAATGGGAGATTGAGGAATGGGAAAGGGAAGGTCTAGTTGAGTATGAGGAAGAAGAGACACTGGTTCAAACAGGGATGGAAACCGAGAAGGAAACGATCAAGGACAAGTTGTGGCTCACCCCGACACAGGCACAATTTGGTCCTATGGAGGGTTATGCACTCTCAACCAGCTCCTCTAGAAGCGATCGAGATCCATGATATTCAAGAGTAGGTGCACTGTCCAAGGGAGAGTGTGTAATTTGATCATTGATGGAGGTAGCTGTACCAATGTAGCTTCCACCATCATGGTTAGCAAGCTAAGCCTGCCTACTCAGGAGCACCCCAATCCATACAAACTGAGATGGTTAAGCAAAGGATCTGAAGTGAGAGTTGACAAGCAATGCATTGTTCCCTTTTCAATTGGGAAGGTGTACAAGGATGAAGTGCTGTGTGATGTGGTCCCTATGGATGCCTGCCATCTACTGCTAGGGAGACCATGGGAGTTTGATAGGAATACCACTCACCAGGGAAAGGAAAATGTCTATGTTTTCAAGCATAATGGAAAGAGAGTCACTCTGACTCCCTTACCACCAAACCAGAGGGGTTATGGAAGTCCTAACATGCCTGAGGAGGTTAATGGAGTACTATTTCTATCTGAGGCAGCTATGATCAAGGAGCTGAGGCAAGAACAACCTGTGTTGTTTCTCCTATCAAGGGAAACCAACACTGAATGGAACAAAGATGTACCTGCAGAGGTTCAACCCCTAATTAAGAAGTACAAGGAGGTTTTTCCAGCTGAGTTGCCTAGTGGATTGCCACCCCTGAGAGGCATTGAGCATCACATAGACCTTGTACCTGGTTCTGTGCTTCCCAACAGACCAGCTTACAGGTGTGATCCCACAACAACTAAGGAGCTACAACATCAGATTGAAGAATTAATGACAAAGGGATTTGTAAGGGAATCATTGAGCCCCCGTGCAAGACTGCCTTACTAGTGCCCAAGAAAGATGGAAGTTGGAGAATGTGTACTGATAGCAGAGCTATAAACAACATCACAGTCAAGTACAGATTCCCTATTCCAAGACTAGATGACATGTTGGATGAGCTCAGTGGGGCTCAGATCTTTTCAAAAATAGATCTCAGGCAAGGGTATCATCAGGTGAGAATAAGAGAGGGTGATGAATGGAAAACAGCTTTCAAAACCAAACATGGCCTGTATGAGTGGCTTGTCATGCCATTTGGCTTGTCTAATGCTTCAAGCACCTTCATGAGGCTCATGACTGAAGTCTTGAGGCCCTGCCTTGGAAGGTTTGCTGTAGTATACTTTGATGACATACTCATTTACAGCAGGAGTCCATCTGAACATGTGTTACATTTGGAAGTGATTTTTAAAATACTCAGGGAACAGAAGTTGTATGGGAAGCTTGAGAAATGTACCTTCATGGTCAATAAGGTAGCATTTCTGGGATATATTATATCAGGAAGAGGGATTTCATTGATCGGGAGAGAAGATTCAGCTATGCAAACTTGGCCAGTCCCACAAACAATCACAGAAGTAAGGGGATTTCATGGCTTGGCATCTTTCTACAGAAGATTCATTAAGAATTTCAGCTCAATTGTTGCACCAATTACTGAGTGTATGAGAAAGGGAGACTTCCAATGGACTGAAACTGCTCAGCAATCCTTTGAGAAGATCAAAAAGTTAATGTGTGAGACTCCCATTCTCAAGCTGCCTGACTTTTAACAACTATTTGAGGTGGAGTGTGATGCCAGTGGGGTTGGAATAGGAGCTGTCCTAATCCAAGGCCAGAGACCAGTGGCCTATTTCAGTGAGAAGTTGAATGGAGCCAAGCTGAAATATTCAACTTATGACAAAGAGTTCTATGCAATCATAAGGGCTCTTACACATTGGAGTCACTACTTGAAACCTAAGCCATTTGTGTTGCATTCTGATCATGAGGCCCTGAAATACATCAATGGCCAACACAAGCTGAGCCATAGACATGCTAAGTGGGTAGAATTCCTGCAAGCCTTTAACTTTTCAAGCAAATATAAAGAGGGGAAGCAGAATGTGGTAGCTGATGCCCTATCTAGAAGGCATTCTTTGTTGACTGTCATTAGTAACAAGGTCCTTGGGTTTGAATTCATGAAGGAGATGTATAAGGAGGACCCTGACTTCTCTGAGGAGTGGATTGTTCTCACAGAAGGAGGCTCAACTCAGAGTAAGAAATATATGCTACAAGAAGGGTTTTTGTTTCATGGTAATAGGTTGTGTGTACCAAGGGGATCCTACAGGGATTTACCGATCGGGAAGTCCATTCGAAGGGTTAGGGGGACATTTTGGTGTTCAAAAAACCCTAGATATCTTACAAGACCAATTTTATTGGCCTAGAATGATGGGTGATGTTCAGGCAGTCCTTAGAAGGTGTTCAACATGTCAAAAAGCCAAGAGTTCCTTCCAAGCAGGACCCTACACCCCACTGCCTATCCCTGATAAACCTTGGGAAGGTGTGAGCCTTGATTTCATTGTGGCATTACCAAGGACACAGAGAGGTAAAGACTCAATCATGGTGGTTGTGGATAGGTTCAGTAAGATGGCTCACTTCATAGCCTGCAAGAAGACTGAGGATGCTGCTAGTGTTGCTGAGCTATATCTTAAGGAGATTGTGAGACTTCATGGGGTTCCTAAGACAATTGTATCTGACAGGGATACAAAATTTATGAGCTACTTTTGGAAAACCCTATGGAAGCTGCTAAAGACAAAGCTTTTGTTCAGTACCTCTCATCACCCACAAACAGATGGGCAAACTGAGGTCACTAACAAAACTTTGGGGAGAATTTTAAGGTGCCTAGTTAGCAAAACCTTGAAGGATTGGGATTTAAAGCTAGTTGCAGCTGAATTTGCATTCAACAGAGCACCATCTACTGCAACTGGTTACAGTCCTTTTGAGATAGTCTATGGGGTTAATCCACTTATGCCCTTGGACTTATCTTCTGTCCCAAAGGAAGAGATCAGTCCTGATGCCAAGAGAACAGCTGAACAACTGCTGAAGTTGAATGAAACTGTAAGAAAACAAATTGAAAAGTCCAATGAGCTGTATAAAAAACAATCCAAGAAGCCTAGGAAAAAGAAGGAGTTTGAGGCAGGAGATATGGTTTGGTTGCACCTTAGGAAGGAAAGATTCCCCTCCAAAAGAAAGAACAAGCTTATGCCTAGAGCAGATGGGCCATTTGAAGTCTTGGAAAGAATTGGTCCAAATGCTTATAAAATTGACTTGCCAGGGGAATATGGGGTTCATGGCACATTCAATGTGGGTGATCTAAGTCCATTCTATGAAGATTCTGAGGGAGAGGAGGATCCAGGCTTGAGGGCAAGCCCTGTTCAACCAGGGGGGGTTGCAGCAGGAGCTGATAACCAGGCCAACACCCTTTTTATGACAGGCACAATTCAAGCCAGTGACACCACTCAGGCAACCTCAACTACCAGTCCAACTTCACCAGGTCACAAGAACAAAGAACAGGCTAGCCACCAGCAGCCACCTTGGCCAGCTGAATCCTTGTTCAACTAGTCACAAATTAATCCTAAGGAGCCAGGCCAAATTCCTAAAGCATTGCACCAAAAATCAGACTGAAAAGATAAGTTGCAGGGGGGTAAAACAGATAAAGTAAAGTTGCCATTTTTGGCCAAACAAGGGAAAACTCTCAACAAAGAAGAACCTGGCCTATTCAGCACTCATTTTATAGAGCCTTGAGCCATATAAGATGCCTGCACCAAAGCCACTTGACCCACAACAACCAGCCAAAGATTTCAGCAACCAGACAACATGTCACTATCAACCTGCAGCTCTTTTGTTCTTGTTCAGTTTGCCTTAATTTCCTTTGTATCCGTTGTAAAATAAGTCCACTACTCTTGTTTGCTTCCTAAGTTTAATCCTGGCCCTTAGATGGAGTTGTCTAGGGTTTATCATGTACTGAACATTGCACAGAAAGGCCTATATAAGGACCCTTTCTCAGTCTGTTGTACTCAGACTTTGATTAATGAAAACCTTGAGATTTCTCTCAAAAATTTGCAAATCTTTTAACTTTGCTGAGTCTTAGTTATAAGTCAGACTTAATATCTTCTTGTGCTTGCTTAGAAGGTGATTAAGGATCTGTGGTGCTACTTGGAATAGGTCTGTGCTTGCTTGAGCTATTCTAAGTGCATTGTCTGGTTAAGCTTGAATTGATTATGTGCTTGCTTGAACAATTCAGTCTTAATCTTCCTAAATTATTAAGTTTAATCTCTGTGCTTGCTTGAGAGTAAATTTGATAATTATATCCTCCTTTGTGTCCAGAAATTATCACAAAAACAGTCACAAGAATCTTTTAAGGAAACTGTCTGAGATTTCTCTTATTTCAGTCTGGTTCTCTATTTGTTAAAAATACTTGGAGTGTGTGTAAAATCCTGAGAATTGGCACAGTTTTAGTTTACTCCCTTAACTAAATTATCACCAAGTTTCATGATTTTTCAAGGTCATTTACTATTTTTATAAAAATCCCCAAGTTTATTGCATTCCCTGAAAATTGCTCCTTTGCCTGTTTCAGGATTTGTCCCATTTGTGCTTGTTCCCATAGTTTACACTGCAATTCTAACATGTGAACTCTAAACTGACCAAAATAAACTATCATGTGAAACATATAACAAACAGTAATCCAAACTTTATCAACTGTAACCGGCTTACATCTCACCTATTACAATTCATAAAATCACCATACAAGAAAGGGCAATATATCAAAGACAGGCATAAGTTCTTAGTACGGTCAATAGTCACTTTGTAACTCGAGTCTATACCACGAGGTAGGGAAGGTAATCGAACCGGTATCTTGGCTCAGCGGTTAATATTAATAAAACATGGCCAAGACACAACACAACCCTAGCCTAAAATCTGCGCAGACCTAGACATGCGGATACACACCACCGCACCTAAGACCCACAATTTTTCTAAAACAAAGTGAGTACCCTAAGGAGTCCACCAAAGGGTTGGCTAGTACTTAAGCTGACCACTTACTATCAAAATAAGTAACGAGGTCATGCCCCAACTTGGATATAAATCCACTAGTCAGGAACACAAAGGCTATTAAGCAGTGAACATATACTCGTCAGAGACTATAAAGACCTATCTATGACAAACACAACAACCTGCAAGAAAGTATTTAATACCAATACCATTTCTAGCAATATTAACAATATTAAAGGCTTCAGGGAATCTAGGGCCATTTCTACAATATAAGAAACTATTAAATTCAACCAACTATACATGTGAACTTAAAAACTTGATAAATGGCCTAAAACAAGAAAAGGGCCGATTATCCAATTCATATAAAATTTCATCCAACCGAATTTTTACCCGCAACCCCAGCCCTGCGACAGGTACGGGTTAAATTGCGGCTGACCCATCACTCAATTAACTGACATCGAATCAGTCAAAGGGACTAAGGCTCAGTTTTCGGCACAATCATCAAAACATTACAATTATTGCTATAAAATTCATTTTATAAACTATCCTAACATGTGATAACTATCAATATAAGCATACTTCATCATCAAAATTATTTTACTACTAACTTTATTTGTTTTCTAAGACTACCCACATACTACTTTTACTAAACATATCATTAATAAACCCGAAACTACAAGTGATGCATGAAAATCCGTGAGACAAGCAACGGGCTGACCCGGGCCAGCCGTGGGCCTGCCATGGGCCTGCCGGGCCTGCTGCCGCCACCCCTACTCCTCTATTTTTCCGTTTTTGTTCATTTTAACATCGTCTGAACATTAATTAATCGTTCCCAATACTAACATGTTAACTTAAACTATCAAAAGACATGTATTAGACATGCATGCAACCCATTTTAACATGTGAAATTAACTACTCAAACAAAAATCACAAAAACATACAAAAATCAAAGAATGTGACGATTATTCGTCGAGTAACTCGAAATATGTTACCTTAAGCTAGAAAATGAGCAATTAGCACCTTGAATACCAAACCCTAATATACACTAGCCGCTATCTTCCACAATTTACCAGTCCCCAAACTCGTCTTCCAATTCTTCACCTAAACAAACAATAAGAACACAAAAATAAGCATAAAAACCGAAATTGTGCCAAAATTTGTCTTAAAACAACTTCAAGAAAACTGAAATTAAAATATACCAGGTTATAGATCTCGACGAGAGGATTCCGGAAATATAAATTATGCGAAAATCCGACAAGAAATGAGGAAGTTATGGTGATTTTTAGCTTGAAATTGTAGAAAAATGGTGTTTTTGGTGTTTTGGGAAAAGTTTGGAGTAGATAGAAAAGAAAAATCAGAAAAATGAAGGGGAAGGGGGAGGTGCCGCGTGAAAGGGAGAGGAAAGGAGGAAAAGTGCGGGTTTAGTCGGGATTTTACGAGTCGGTTTTGGCTCGTTTCGATAATAATTAAAACCGTTGGTCAAATGCAAATTCCGACAAGACCAAAGTTCTTAAACACGAGATTACAAGAAAATTGAATACTCATACGACCCATTTCCAAAATCGTTTACCCAATTTTCAATAGGTTTGTCATTTTCCCCGATATGCCCATTTTTCGAAATAAAAAGTTTTTACACGGTTTAAACTATTTTTAAACATTTCGAAACTATTTAAATAAATACTTTACTTCAAAATATAATAAAATTATATTTCTTTAAATTATTTTTACTTCAAATACATTAATATTAAATTCAACTTGATTAATAAATTACTTTCAAAATATATTAACGGTCCGAAATTACGGGGTGTTACATAATCTGTGGTACCTAAGTTTCTATATACGTTCAATTTCTTTATGACTGACTAGTTAAGTTAAGATTGTATGACTGTGTCCGTATATTGCGTTGCATGAATAATTTCGTTTATAGGAATATATTTATCATAAATTTCTATTTGTTATTTAGAATTTAATTGTCTATACAAACTTAATTCCTTATCAAATAAATAAGACACACCATATCTTTTATTTTTCCAAATCACATACAAATTTTCCTAAATTGCTTTCCATGTTACACGACTCATACACCCCATATACAATTCAACTTTCCAAATTTTATCTTTTACCATATTAATTCTATCACCTAATATCCTATACATACATTAACTCTTATCACTTACCATATTTGATCAATAATTATTCTAGACCTAGACTCCTATATCTACCCCTCCTTGCCGTGTAAACACAATCACATCCCTACTTGCTCAACTTTTTCTCTTTTCAAAATAATTACCATCATCACCATCACCTCCTTTACACAACCATCACCATCACAATTCACAATGAATCCTAACCATGCAAAAACCCGATCATCAACCCGCCATGAACAAAGCCGCCACTTTCACAAACCAACACCACCACTTCCATCTCATGATCTTAACTCCACTAGTTTTCCTTCACCTCAACCAAACCCGCCCCTATTTCGTGGTCGGGAAGAGTCGATGTCCATGGGAAAAAGGCGCCGCCTTTTTAAAGGGAAAAATAAGGTATTTGTTGATGAAGGTGAAGATGTTGAGGAACCCGAGGTCATTGTAAGAAACGGTGTTGCTCGTACCTTGCTCCGGGATGTTTCGAAAGCCGCAACAAAAGAAGGGTTAAATTGTGTTCGGCTAACTCATGACGAAAGCATCCTTGTTTCTCGTGTTGTGAGGTATTCTATTCATGGAGGAAAGTATTATCCAAAATCTTGGTTGATTAATGTTCCCTCTCTTAAATTCTTTGTCGATTTTCTTGATTTTCAAGGGTGGAGTCACATTAGTCAATTTTCGGGTCCTATTTATCTAGTTGAAGTTGTTCAATTATTTGCTAGTGTGTCGGTTAAGAAGGGAGTCTTGCATGCGTTGGTTAATGGGGTTGATGTGACGGTCTCTGTTTCGGATTTTTGCTCTGCTTTTTCGGTTCCCGATGACGGAATTGAAATTAATCCGAGTCTTGAATGGTCTAATGTGGTTAGTGAAAAGGAGATGTTAGTTAAAAGGTACTTTGAGGAGGTTGGTACGGAAGGAGGTAATATTGTGGTTTGTCCTCTCTCGGCAAAAATCAAGTTCCTCTTGAACTTTCTTTGGAACACGGTTGTGCCGAGGAGAGGAGGTCGAGATAAAGTTTCGAGTTATGAGGCTATCATTATCTATTCATGGTTGGAGGGACAAAAAGTGAACTTGGCAAGTGTTTTGTTGCATCGTATCATCCAAACGAGTCTCAAGGTTACCAAGGAAAAATTAAGTACAACAATCGACCTACCATATGGGATGTGGGTGTCTCGGTTGTTAGAAATAAAACAAGTGGTGGGACGGGATAGCTACGGTGTAAGTGCACGGGATTGCATGTGTGATCGGTTGATCAAGCTTATGGGTCTTGCCGTTGATGGACCCGAGTTACTTCTTGTCAAGGATGTTGAGAAAATCCCGGGTGATTCGGGTTTGGGGGCTATGGAGGCGAAATTGGAAGGTTTTAAGACTAGTTTAATGGAGAAGTTTGAGGAGCATTCAACCAACTTGGCTACGGTTTTGTCACATGTTGGACCATCACGGTCTTTGGATTCGGGTTTGGATGCTTCTCGGGTTTATTCTTGGATGGATGAGGTGGATAAGAGGCTAGAGGGTTTTGAACGGGAATTGAAGGCAATCCGTGGGGAAGTGTTCCCACATGGTGACCGTCTTACATTTCTCACGAGTCAAAGTAGAGTGTTGGTCATGCACGAAAAGGCTATGGCAAGTGATCAATCGCTTACATTGAAGGCCACGAAAGCTTTGTCCTTGAAGGTGCTTAACTTTGAACGAAGTCTTCAAAGTATGTCCCAACTTGTGCGGAGCTCATTTGATCGTCTTGATGCCTTAGAGCATCGTACTCGGCCCGACTACGTGAACCCATATAAAACCCGCAACATTTGATCCATCCTCGCCTTACCATATTTAGTCCTTTCTATTTTTAGCTTTCTTTTTCATTTTCTCATGGTGTGTTTTGCAAACTTATCATTCGGCCCTTTTTGGCATACACTTGTGGATTATGGCCCAAGTGTTTCTCTAAACATGTGTTTTATTCGGCCCATTCGGCTTTAAACATGTTTTCTTAAGTTTGTTTGATAATTAATCTTATAGATGCTTATAGTTATGCGTGCTAAATTTGCTCTTTATGACGTTTTATCTCTTGTCTCGTCTTATATTATTCTAGTCATTTTTGATTTGTTCTTAACTTTTCGATGATGTCAAGAGGGGGAAAGAACGTCTATAGTAAGCATCTACCTAAGCTTGCTCCTTGTCAAGACCAATTGTCTCTTAAAGTCCTTAAAGTTTTGGTTTTTGATAAATCGTTTTGATCTTGCATTGATCTTTATTATTAAGATGACGGTATTATATTGAGGGGGAACTCTTTAAGTAGTCACAAATGTAGGAGGCTTGCCATCATCAAAAAGGGGGAATTTGTTGAACCATATAGCTTATATGTTTATGTTTTGATGATGTCAAGGTGTTTTATATTTTATATACTTGTTGCGCGTAGTCGTTTGTCTAAGTGTTTTAGAATCAACTTATCTAATACAAGCAACAAAGGATATTGTGATGAAAGTATAAAATGTTCAAGCCTCTATTCAAGATCAAACGATATGAAGATTCATTCAAGATTTATGTGAAGACGAAGTCCATTTAAAGGTTAATCAAGCTTGGATGATGACGTAGCCTATACTCGAAGATCTACCTGAAGATTAGAATAGTATAGGTGATTATCTCGTAATAATAACCAAGAATGAGTTTCTTGAATTGGTAAAGTTATAGCTTTGCAGCTATAACATTACTAGTAAAAGAGCTCAATGTTATAGCTCTCCTACTATAACGTTGAGATGATGAGTTTATTATACACGACTTATAATGTTTCAAAATTGTTTTGAAAATTGTTAAAAGTTTATTTTAAATGTTTTGATAAAAGTATTTATACAATAAAGCCCGGTTTAGTGCGGAGTTCGGTTTTATGTTGAACGTTGACTAGGGGTCTTGTTGGGTCAACTTATGAGTTGGACCATGCTACTAATTAGGGTTTCAACAAAGCCTCTCTTAAAACCTAAATTCTAACCCATATATTGAGCTAGGGTTTGCGCGAGTCACGAGGCATATGAGCTGTGACATCTTGTGTAACCTAACGTGTATTTGGTAAAGATTTTATTTCATAATAATATCTTTACATATCTTATATATCTTGCTTAATATATTTGTTTATGATAAAAGATATTCTTGTTATAAGAAATATTATCATATCTTAGACTTTATAGAAAAGATAATATTTGAATAAATTATATTCTATCTTTTGGAATATTCTTTGTTATCTTTTAAGGCTTTTTAGGAAAGAAATAATAGAAGATATGATTTGTTAGCATATCTTCTTTATTCGGCCATTAGGATTTTTGTAAACCGAGTTGCCCTACTCTTTCTTTCCTTTAAATACTTTACTCTTTACAACATCTAAAATAGAGACCTTAAGCATAAAAATTGATTTTAATTTTACAAAGCAAACCGTGTGTTTTCAAAGCAGAAAAACCGTTTTGTTATTTTTGAAAGGTCGTGTGTTTTAAACTCGTATACTCGTTCTTATTGTTATCGTTATAAGATAATAGTGCTTAGTTGATTTCTTACTTGTTCATTAACGTGAACCTTTGCAAGAATCATTAGTGCTTTCTTATTAGCGTAAGTTAGACACTCGAGTATTTAATGGTACTCATTGAGTTACAGCTAGTGTTAGTTGTACGAGTTGGGTTAGTAAATTTGTAATCCGTAGAAAGGTACTAAATTTATTAATCGAGAATAGTGGACGTAGGTTTCGACTTGTGAAACTGAACCACTTCAAAAACCGTGTGTCTCCTTTCTTTCGTTCGTTTGTTGATTTCGGTTTACATTCACTAGTTGATTAGTTAAAGTTTAAGCAATAAACTTTAAATAATCAATAACATATACATAATCGAAAAAGCTTTCAAAAGTTTTAAATCTTCAATTCACCCCCCCCCCCCTCCCGTCCCTCTTGAGTATTTTGGATCAATAGACTCTTCAACTATTAGTTTAGTTTATTTATTATTCGCTTCGGATCTATTGCCTTTAATTACGGTACTCTTTAATCTTTCCTCAGTTATTATTATTATTGAATCGGTATTCATCTTTTATTGTTCATCATGTTTCTTATTATTCTTATTGTTGTTCTTCCCCTTAATATGAGTAGCTAATTCTATTATCTAGGGTGAATGGGGATCTAGGTTGTTAGAAGGGGGATTAATTAATGAATTGATAGTTAAAATTGCTTATTCGTTGTTGTTCAGTTTATTGTTCTTCATCTAGTTAGTTAATTACTGGCCAGAGTTAATTGACTAGTTAGCGAATTGAGACTTTCACCGACTGGGTTAGAATCAATATAGGCTGCGATAACTGAATAGAGATAATTTAATGATAGCGATTGCATGTTAAATTAGATCTAAAGGAATATTGAATCGACCGATCATACAACCTTAAACAACATAATTAGCTCTATCAATAAGTTACGACTCACCCCCGAATAACTACCTAGTGAACTTAAACCCTAGACTTCTTAATATTATTGTTTACAGTCTTTACCCTTTTTGAAATTAGTTGTTAGCAAACAAACAATCAAAACCCCCATAAAATTGGTTACTTTAAGACGATCTAAATATAAACAAACTAGAATAATTACCTCGCCTCCTTGTGGATTCGACCCAGACTTACCGCTAGCTATTTTGTTAGTACTAAGCTAGGATTTATTTTGATTAAGGCTAAACGACTGAAAATAACCTTATCAAATTTGGTGTCGTTGCCGGGGAGGCAACAATTTTCTTGTTTGTTTTTGTTTATTTTTGTCTTTTGTCTCAGGGAGCATCAGTTACTTGAGACAGTTTTATCTTTTCTTGTTGTTTTCGCGTATGCCCATGTCTAGCAGGTTAGAGATTATACCATTTGGTCCCGAGCCGGAAAAGACTTTTCGGTACAGACGAAATTTTCAAAGAGAAGTAAGTGAGGTGGAAGACTTGAGTACACTTGACTACGAGCGATATACTTTTGCAAAAGATTCGTCCTTTCAAGAGGACACACTTATTTATGCATCTGTGGTTTCTAAAACATCAAAGATGCCGACCTTGGCAAGTCACTCCGAACCCATGGTTGCTTCTATTCCTAAAGGCTTCAACCTCCCTACCACTGATAAAAGGACTTTTGAGATTAAGCCTTCCTATATAAGCCTAGTAGAGAGAAATATGTTTGGAGGAAAAGCTGGAGAAGACTCCGCAAAGCACATGGAGAAGTTTGTTACTTATTGCTGTTCTATTCCTTTGACAGGTGGGGTGACTCAAGATCAAGTCAAACAGACTTTATTTCCTTTCTCTTTGAAAGATGATGCAGCTGAGATGCTACGTGACTTGGACATGGAGATTGACGCAATCACTAACTGGACTTCATTAGCTCTTGCATTCTACAAGAGGTATTTTCCACCACAAAAGACTAATGCTCTTAGAAGCCAGATCATGAGTTTTAAGCAAGGTTCAACTGAGGACTTTAATGAAGCCTGGGTTCATTTCAAGAGGCTAGTTCGATCCGTTCCCCACCATGGTTTCGAAATTTGGTTCCTTTGCAACCAGTTTTATAATGGGTTGTATGATGATCACAGAGCCTTGCTTGATTCTGCTGTTAATGGAAGATTCCAAGATAATACTAATGACGATAATACTTGGAAGTTGATTGATCAGATAGCTACTCACACAGCTGAGTATGGTAACCCCAGAGGTAGCAAGAGGGGAGGTGGTTCAGATAATGTTATTGCGGCGCAATTGGAGGCTTTAATGACTCAAATAGTCGAGTAGAAGACTACTCAGTCTTTGAATAATAAGCAAGAGACGGTTCGCATGGTTCAACAAGAGGTGTCCTACGAGAGATGTGGGATATCAGAATGCTATTGAACAAGTGTATGAGTACTTTTGAACAAGTTCAAGCCTTCCAATCTTTCAAGCAAGGTACTCTATATTCTAACTTCTTCCTTGAAAGGAGTCAGAATGCTTTTTCTCAAGCTCCGTAATAAGGTGCTTATATTATTCCTCCAAATCGTGGTAACGAACCACAAGGTAACTTTGTTCGGCAAAATCAAGGAGGTTTTTAATAGATGCAACCTCCTCCTCAAGCTCCGAGTAATGAGATGTCAGAGGTGAAAGCTCTATTGCAACAAACTTTGATGATTCAACAAAAGCAAACAGCTCAGATTTCCAAACTTATGACTCACAACAAGATGTTGGATACTCAAGTTGCTCAAATGGCGGCTCAAAATCCTTCAAAACATTCTGGTCTTCCTCCTCGAGGTAAACAAGCGCATGAGCAAGTTAATGCTATTTATTTGAGGATCGGTACATCTTATCAAGGTCCGGACGTGCCCATTAATGATGATGAAGTTCCCTATATGCATCCTAAGGGATTGGGTAATTTGGAGCTTAGTGACAATGAAAAAGAAATTAACGAAACTGAAACACGGGATATGAAGAAAAGCGAGAAAAGCAAAAAAGAAGGATCTGCAGAGGATCCTCGATCGAGTAGAACAAGGCTCAATCGAGGAACCAAGATACTCGATCGAGTTCACCCCGGAGCTCGATCGAGGAACCCCCCTGATGGTGGTTTTTCGCGTGTTTCAGCTACAGCATAGGACAAAAATAGGTTCCTCTATCGAGTGATTACTGGACTCGATCGAGTCACCTCTGGAACTGACGATGATGCTTCCAAACGTAATTCTAAATTCAGAGAAGTCGAGCCGATAAAAATTCAACTACCTTTTCCTCAAAGATGGCAGAAATCCAAACTTGAACAACAATTTGGGAGGTTTATGGAGGTAGTAAAGAATCTTCAAGTGACAGTGCCATTTACTGAATTGGTAACTCAAGTGTCGGCTTATGCTAAGTTTTTGAGAGAAATTTTGTCAAGGAAGCGGTCTTTTGATGAAGTGGAGACTGTCGCGTTTACTCATGAATGCTACACCACATTACAAGCCAATTCTCCACCTAAGCTTAAGGATCCAGGGAATTTTTATATTCCTTGTACTATAGGCCCTTAACTATTGACAATGCTTTATGTGATTTAGGAGCAAGCGTCAGTGTCATGTCGTATAAATTTTACAATCAATTAAACATGACTAAGCTTAAATGTACTAACATGATTATTCAATTGGCTGACAGGTCTATTAGGCACCCTATGGGTATCTTTGAAGATGTGCAAGTGAGAATAGGGAAGTTATTTATTCTGGTCGACTTTGTAGTGATAGATATAGCTGAAGATTCTCTTGTTCCTATTATTCTAGGACGACCATTGTTGCATACAGCAGGGACGGTTATAAATGTTAGGCATGGGAGTCTTACGTTCAATATTTCAGATGATACTATCACTGTTGGTCTTGACAAAGCATCACGTCCTCCAAATTTAAAAGCTTCTTGTCATATGATTAATGCTCTTGATCCTACTTTTGATAATTCCCTTGCTTTATGTTTTGACAGGAATCCACCTGACGCCCTTGTTGTTGCGTCATATCCATGAAGCAAGGAAGTTGATGAGATAGAGAAATTGATATATGGAGATGAACTTCCTCCTGGGCCAATCTATAACTATGATGACCATGTTGACATAGAAGCCGAGTTGCATGCTTTGGAAGCTGAGATTTTCAGAGAGGAGCCAGTCAAAGTTTTGGATGAAGCTCCTATGACGGATGAAGTACCCTATCTCCTACCAAGTGAAGATGATATCAAGAACGATGAACATTGCTCATATTTTACATTAGACTTTGAGTTTGATGAGCAAGAACTTTATTTGTCATTTATTTTTTCTTGGACTATTTATGGTGCTACTTATGCTTGTGTGTATCACATGTGCTACTTTTTGATTTACTGTTATGAGCTTTAAGTTGTATTGATTGTGATTTATGTGCGCATTTGTTCTAAATGTAGAAAATTTTCTTGCCAGATGGTTCCTCGATCGAGTGCTGACATGCTCGATCGAGTAACCTTGCTCGTTGCGTTTGATTCATAGCCATACGATGATGGGAATTGCGTGGTCGATCTTTTTCCCCTATTTTTGCAGCTGGTTTGGGGGAATTCATTCGCTCTTACCCGGTATTCTCTTCCCTTGTACCTTCTTTTATTGTATTATCTATTTCTTTTCCATTCCTTTTGTTAGTTGTGTCCTTTAGGTTGCTGGAACATTTAGTTGTGTGATTGCTATGCTGTAGGCGTCATAATGAGGACACTGTGACATTTAGGTTTGGGGGAGGAGTCTAATTATTGTTGTGTGATTTTACTTATTGTTGTGTGCTTTTATATCAAAAATCCATAAATATTAAAACATTGAAAATACAAAAACATGTTTCTTCCTTTGTTTTTGAGTCGAGTCTTGGTGAATTTAATAACAATGATGTTAAATTGCATTGTTTTTGCATTTGAATCCCATTTAGTTGTCCATGTACAATATTTTGACCCGTTATCCATGAATACAAAGCTCATAATTCAAGTCTTAACCGTATTTTGACATGCCTTATGCTAATTAGATTTGATAGTTATGTTGGTAAACTACTTAAATTCTGAGGTCTATATAGCTTCCTAGGCCTGGTACATCAATAAACTGGTCTTATTGTCAATTAGGCTTGAGTGTGGTTTCTCCTTGTGGAATATGTAATATCAAACTGCATAAGTGTGACATTGATTTCTTGATACTTTTATTGCTTTCATTTGACTAAGTACATGTGGATAGGCGGTTCTTACCGTTCAAATAAGCCATAAATATCCTTTTGTTTAGCCCGTTTGAACCCTTGTAGCCAACTTTAAATTACATCATATAGCTACAATCCTAGAATTTCCCTATCTATCGGGACAGTCGTAGTTGCTTGTTTATCTTGTCTATTTTGCTCTTTTGGTTGGGTTGGGACTTGTTGTCATGTGGGTATAGCAAAGTACTTTTAGCAATTGTATTGTATTCTTCTGTTGGAAAAACAAAAAAATATGAAGCAAAAAAAAAAAAAGAAAAATCGAAAAAATCAAAGAAGAAGAAAAGGAAAAAAAATTGATTGCTTCATTTGGTTTTGTCAAGGATAAAAAGGATGGTCATTACAGTCTAATGTATTTTTGGAGAGTACTTCATTCACTCTCATGTGTTGCAAAGTTGAGATTATTTCTCTAAGTTGGGTTCATTTGTATTGAAAGATTTGGTTTTTGGTTTTTGTTTAGCGCTGCGACTACCGTCTTAGCTCCACATATCCATAACGTGCTTTGGCATAAACTATTTCTATCTCTTTAACCCATTTGCCACCCTTATTGTCCTTGCTACATGTACTTTTGTCTACATTGTGAATGCATATTAGTTGGGGAAATCTCTATCACATTAGATTGCATGCATGTTTCATAAGTTGAGTGAGTGTTTCTACTTCTTTCTATATTCACATATAGCTCACCCTTAAAAACTTATGAGTGCATGAGTGAATCCGCGAGAATCCGACTAATTTGTCTTGCAAGATCGAAAGGTATTTGGCATTTGTCTATAGTATGGTGAAATGAGACTTGAGCTGCGTTTTCTATTTCCCGTGCCTTTGAATTTGTTTTATTGGTACACTTTGGTCATTACATTGTTACAGATATTGATAGCTTGGGATTTGTATGTGCATCAACATTAGCTCTGAGTTATTTTTTATTCGCCATTTGTATGATTGCCTTTTTTAATTGTGTGATGCTTTGCTTGAGGACAAGCAAAGAGATGGTTTGGGGGAGTTTAATGATTCATAAATATATACATGTTTATGCCTCCCCTTAATTGCTTTTGATACGGTTTTCGTGCTAAATTATATTATTTACATACCTTTTATGTTAGAATGTCGATACTTCCGCTATTTGATGTTTAATGCAGGAATGATGCATTTAAGGAGCAAAGGAATGAAATGGACATCGCGGAGTAGGCATGAAGGAATACACAAAGCATGGCACGGGAATCCGTAAGAAGGAAGGAAAAGAAATTAAGAAAACAACACGAAGAAAAGGGCTGAAATAAGTTAGTGTCTCGATCAATTGGAGCTGGGCTCGATCGAGGAAGCATGTACTCGATCGAGTACATTGGGGCTCGATCGAGGAACCACTTGATTCCATATTTTCCGCAATTTTCCTTAAGTCGGTTATGTTTTATTATAAATATCTAGAATCGTACCCTAGTTTAGAGACTTCTTAATTTCCGTAGTTTCGTAGAACTTCTCTAAAAACTCTCTTAGAATACTCTTAGTTTAGTTTATTTATTATTCGCTTCAGATCTATGGCCTTTAAATACGGTACTCTTTAATCTTTCCTCAGTTATTATTATTATTGAATCGTTATTCATCTTTTATTGTTCATCATGTTTCTTATTATTCTTATTGTTGTTCTTCTCCTTAATATGAGTAGTTAATTCTCTTATCTAGGGTGAATGGGGATCTAGGTTGTTAGAAGGGGGATTAATTAATGAATTGATAGTTAAAATTTCTTATTCGTTGTTGTTCAGTTTATTGTTCTTCATCTAGTTAGTTAATTACTGGCCAGAGTTAATTGACTAGTTAGCGAATTGAGACTTTCACCGACTGGGTTAGAATCAATATAGGCTGCGATAACTGAATAAAATAATTTAATGATAGCGATTGCATGTTAAATTAGATCTAAAGGAATATTGAATCGACCGATCATACAACCTTAAACAACATAATTAGCTCTATCAATAAGTTAAGTCTCACCCCCGAATAACTACCTAGTGAATTTAAACCCTAGACTTCTTAATATTATTGTTTACAGTCTTTACCCTTTCTGAAATTAGTTGTTAGCAAACAAACAATCAACACCCCCATAAAATTGGTTACTTTAAGACGATCTAAGTATAAACAAACTAGAATAATTACCTCGCCTCCTTGTGGATTCGACCCAGACTTACCGCTAGCTATTTTGTTAGTACTAAGCTAGGATTTATTTTGATTAAGGCTAAACGACTGAAAATAACCTTATCAAATCACACGGCCAAACTGTGTGCCACACACACGCCACACTAAACCATAACAACCAACACCACACGGTGTACTGCTCAGGTCTATGGCAAACTCTGAACACTGCTTTGCCTGGCCAACCAAAACCGTACAGGACCACGGCTCTTCCACATCCCCGTGCCTAACCGACCAAATAATCTCAAAACATTGCCAATCATCTTTCACAATACCAACCAACAATAGAGAACCAACCAACAATGATAATAATATGGTTATGAGATACGCAAGACAACAATTATACCAATATGCTTAACACAACAAATTGGGACGATATGCTCAAGACAACAATTATAACAAATCCATCTTTTAACTATCACCAATTAACCATGTAACCTAATTGAGTAGTTAACCTACCTGGCAAACAATTACTCCAATTAATGCAATCTACTAAAATTATTCTTCAACAACCCGTTCCACAAGTCTGTCACTTATAGATAAATAGTATTTATGATTTAATTATGAATTATTCAATACATTATTATATTTTAATCAACTATGATTTATTTTCATTAATTATTTTCTCGTGTAAAGTAGTACGATGTGTAAAACCTATTTTATAGTTATTTAAACCCAAATACCCAACACCCAAAACATCCCGTAAAACAATCTCACAACACCACTCATACCCGTTTCAACCATGCCCGACACCCACCTTAAACCGCCAAAACCCGACTCCTCAAGCCACCACCGACACCACCCAACCTAGCAGTTATAACCCCGCACCACGACACACTCTAACCACCAGTGACCACCTGCTAAACCGTCCTCTGAACCCCAACCAAACACGCCCTAAACAACCCCCACAAAACCCGACACAAGCAAACCCACACATTCACTCACCACCTTACACCACCTCACGACAACCACTGGCCACCACCATGGTCTCCCTTGATCCACGGTGGTCCCATCACCTGCCACGACTCCACACGACAACCCACGACCACCCATACACGACAAGACCCGTATAAACAACACAACATGCGACAACCACCACACTCTACAGCCACCGTACCAACCACCATCTACAACCACCCCAACACCACCAGTAGGACCACCCATAGCCAATAATACCAACCACCCAAGTCACAGGTCGAGTCGACAACCACACAAGGTACAAACTCCCTCTTAAGGCTCACGGCACACCCTCCTTTAGATGCCAGTTCCGCCTCTCACGATGATCAACGACAGTCAACAATGGTCCTACTGTAATCACGACGGTCAAAGGCAACTACTAAGGTCATCGGCACTGTTCACAATGGTCTATACGGTGTATAAACGATAACTTAATTGATTAAGATAATATAAACATAAATTACGACGATCTTACCTTGTATCGCTTATTTGTTCCTTCCGTCTCTTAAATCTCCTTCTTCTATTTTATGAACTATTTTTCAGATTAGTTTTGTATATATAGTCTAGGTTTAGAGAGTATAAGATACCAATTAGGAAACTTAGGAAACTATTGCCTTATTTAATTATAATAGGAATTGCTAGCATTATTCTTATTCTTATTATTATTAAATCCCGATACAAATCCCGACCAACACACATACTAGGCCAATAAAATCGGCCCACCTACCTATATCACATGGCCCAATGCCTTAATACCAGCTAAGTCCAATTCCCGACTTGCTTACTTACTTATTATTTAATTAACGTCTTATTTGCAATTATTATTATTATAAATGTCATTAATTAACTATTTGAATGACATTATTTATTCTCATAAATATTATTAAATTACAGGGTATTACAGACTCGGTCGAGTACTCCTTGGTTCAACACTTTTCTTCGTCAAATGTTCTTAAATTCCCTTCCTTTATTCTTCTAGATTTTCGTGCCTTGCTTCGTGTATTCCTTCATGCCATCTCCGCGGTGCTATATTTCATTATTTTGCTCCACAAATGCATCATTCTTGCATTAAACACCAAATAGCGGTAGTAACAACATTCTAATATAAATGGCACATAAACAATGTAATTTAGCACGAAAATCATATCAAAAGTAACTAAGGGGAGGCATATAAATGTATATAAATATGACTCATCAGCTTTATCACCGTGTGCATGCTTCAAATGTTATTTGCATTTGAAAAACATTTTATTATATGGATATAAAAATATTAGAAATGATTCAAACGGGCTCTTCTCGATAAAATATGAATTGAGCTTTCATTTCTAGTCCTTAGTTTGTAAAATAAATCTATAGAATATATTCACACAATCGAAATCAAAAAGGTTCTTAAACTTTCTTAAATTCCTTATTGTTAGTACAAGAATTTCGTCGAATTCTTGATAAACTTGAGTCAACCATCCTATATACAAACAAAATTAGTAATAATGAATATAAAATAACCTATTTCAAAAAACATATAAACTTAAAAACATACGGAGTATAATTTAGAAACCATACTATTTAGTATTTATCTGAAGGTGCACCGTCGCTTCCTTCGTACATGCCTTGATAATGGTACATATCAAATGAAAAGGAAAAAAATATAAATGATATAAAAAAGTATATCACACTTACACAACATTATATATTTGATAACAAATTAATGGTTAAACACCATCAACCACCACCTAAAGAAAGTAGTAATATAAATGATATAAAAAAGCACTAAGGAAGACAAATAGTGGGGAGTTTAGAAAAAAAATGAATTGGTAAAGCAAATGACATAATTGAAAAGATTAGTCATTTCATGATGGTTTAAAAAAGTAAATTGTGCAATTTTAAAAGGTTTTTCAATCAATTTTCTAAATTTACCATTAATTATGAGAGTAAGTTTTGATTGTGGAATTGAAAACATAAGCTACTTATTTAATTTTCTTTATGTATGTTAGCAATGCCATATGGAGTAAAATGACACTCAAGTTGCCTTTTTAATTATATTGTAAAAATTAATTATTCCATGATGGTTCAAAAAGTAAATTGTGGAATTTTAAAAGGTTTTTCATTCAATTTTCTAGATTTATTTTACCATTAATTATGAGAGTAAGTTTTGATTGCGGAATTGAAAACATAAACTACTTATTGAAGTTTTTTTTATGTATGTTGGCAATGTCGTATGGAGTAAAATGTCACTCAAGTTGCCTTTTTGATTATATTGTATAGATAGATAGATAGATAAGTTATGAAACTTATAGGTGAATTTCTAGCATCATTTTTCGAATTTTTTAATTCATCATATCATATATTTAACAAGCATTAATAATAATAATAATAATAATAATAATAATAATAATAATAATAATAATAATAGTAATAATAGTAATAATAATAATAATAGTAATAATAATAATAATAGTAATAATAATAATAATAATAATAATAGTAATAATAATAATAATAATAATAATAATAATAATAATAATAATAATAATGTCACATTAATTTGTCATTCATCATATCATAAATATAATAAACATATAATAATAATAGTAGTAGTAGTAGTAGTAGTAGTAGTAGTAGTAGTAGTAGTAGTAGTAGTAGTAATAATAATAATAATAATAATAATAATAATAATAATAATAATAATAATAATAATAATAATAATAATAATAATAATAATAATAATAATAATAATAATAATAATAATAATAATAATAATAATAATAATAATAATAATAATAATAATAATAATAATAATAATAATAATAATAATAATAATAATAATAATAATAATAATAATAACAAGGGGATAGGACATGAGGTCTTTAACTGTCGAGTATGAGTGGAAGCCTTCAGTCTGTATTAAATGCAAGGGGATAGGACATGAGGTCTCTAACTGTCGAAAAGACATGAAACCACAGAAAAAACCAGTGCAGACAGTTCAGGTTTGGAGACCAATGAAAATAGGAGGAAGTGTAAGCACTTCAAATAAGAGCACTAACCTCAATCTTATGGTTACTCAGCAACCAGTTAACGGAGAGAGTGCTAGTACTTCTCTAGTCTCCCCTGAGAAATCTTATAGAGAAGCTGCAGAGGGTCCAGTCACACCAAAGGTAGGCATTGGACAAAATGGTAACCTCAATTCTCCCAAAATAAATGCATAATATCGGTTTTTGGAATGTGCGTGGTCTCAATAGTGTAAATAAACAGAATAATGTGAAATGGTTTTTGCATAATAAAGGTATTGGTCTTTTTGGTCTACTAGAAACTAAAATTAATCCTAATAAAACACAAAGTGTGTCTGCTAGTATGCTTGATGGATGGAGTGTGACTACTAATGCTTCTTATCACAAAGGAGGTAGGGTATGGCTTTTGTGGAAGGCTGAGTTATTTGATGTCTTTGTTCTACAGTACGATGCTCAGTTTGTCCATGCTCTTGTTACTGAGAGATGTTCCCAGGATCAATTCTATATTACTCTCGTTTATGCTTTTAATGATGGTTTGGAGAGGAGAGACTTATGGAAGAAACTGATTCTTATTCATGGTGCTGTTACTGGAGCTTGAGTTGTTGCAGGTGATTTTAACACAATCATTACCCCTATAGAGAGGCTTGGGGGTAATACAAAACAGAGTGATATGGATGATTTTATAGACTGCCTGGCAACTTGTGAACTGACTGATATTCACACTACTGGTGCGTTCTATACATGGACCAATAAACAGGAGGCACAGACGAGGGTTTACAGTAGACTTGACAGGTTCTTGATTAACCAGGACTGGCTTCAACGTTTTCCTAATTTGACTGCTCATTTCCATCCTGCTGGATACTTTGATCACTGCCCTTGTGTAGTGAGTGATAACCAGTTGTCTGTCACTAGGAAAACTAACTTCAAATATTTTAATATGTGGAGTAAGGCCTCATCTTTCCTAGCTACAGTCCAAGAGGAGTGGCAAAGGATTTATGAAGGGTATCCCATGTACTGTATCACTAGGAAACTGAAAGCTTTGAAGGGGAGACTTAAAAATTTGAATAAGGAATGTTTTTCAGATGTAGAGAATGCTGCAATTCTTGCTGAACAGGCAGTGTTGAAAATTCAGGAGGATTTGATAGATGATCCCCTTAATGCTGATCTTATCCAGGAGGAGATCAAAGCTCTGAAATCTTTTAAGGAACTCAATGATGCCAGGCAAAGTTACCTTAGACAGAAGGCTAAAACACAATGGTTGGAGGATGGTGATGCTAATTCTGCCTATTTCCATGGGGCCATTAAGAAGAGATGCTCTATTAACAAAGTGACTCAGATTGAAGATCATCAAGGTAATCTCTGTACCACCAGTCAGAGCATTCAGGATGCTTTCCTAAATTACTATCAGGATCTGCTAGGGTCTTCAAAGATTACTGATAAAGTTAGACAGCAAGTGATTAATACTGGTAACTGTTGCACTGAGGTCCATAAGGAGATACTGAATAAGCCAGTCACTACAGAGGAGATTAAAGAAGCTTTCTTCCAGGTACCTATTGACAAATCACCAGGTCCTGATGGATACACTAGTGGATTCTTCAAGGACAGCTGGGATATTATGGGGAATGATGTTTGCTATGCTATTCAAGACTTCTTTTCTACTAGTAAGCTTCTTAAGCAGATTAATGCCACCACCATCACTCTTATTCCTAAATGTGAGAGACCTACATCTGTGAAACAGTTTAGACCCATAGCTTGTTGTAACCTGCTATACAAAGTCATTTCCAAATTGCTATGCAATAGGCTATCTATGGTGCTACCAGATCTTGTTAGTGAGAACCAGGGAGCTTTCATCAAAGGCAGATCCATTATTGAGAATATCCTGATATGCCAGGACTTAGTCGAAATGTATAATAGACAAGCAGTATCACCAAGATGCTTGTTCAAAATTGACCTCCAGAAGGCCTATGACACTGTTGAGTGGGGTTTTGTAGCTCAGTTGTTGGAAGGCATGGGTTTCCCGGATAATTTTTCCCAAAAAGTCATGACCTGCATTCAATCCACATCCTATTCTTTGAATTTAAATGGAAGTTGCTTTGGTTTCTTTCAAGGTAAGCGAGGCCTAAGACAGGGTGATCCCATTTCCCCCCTTATATTTGCCTTGTGTATGGAGTATTTAACCAGAATGTTAAAATATGCTACTGATAGATGGCCATTCCAGTACCATCCTCTCTGCAAGAGTATCAAGTTGAACCACCTTATGTTTGCAGACGACTTGTTGATGTTTTGCAAGGGTAATGTCCAATCCATAATGTTGCTGATGAGAGCTTTTTCTTCTTTCTCAAAAGCCTCTGGGCTGACCATGAACAGTTCCAAGTCTGAGGTATACTATAGTGGAGTCTCTCAAACTGTTAAGGATGATATAAGACAAATCACTGGTTTTACTGAGGGTGCTATGCCTTTTAGATATCTGGGAGTGCCTGTTCAAGCTACCAGATTGACCAAAATTGAGTGTAATGTCCTGGTGGAGAAGATGGTTAACAGGATTCGTAGCTTGGGTGCCAAGAAGTTGTCATATGCAGGCAGGCTTGTATTGATAAACTCAGTCCTGAATACTCTACATAACTATTGGTCAGGAATTTTCCTTATCCCAAAATGTGCTGTAAAACGCATTGAGGCAGTTTGCAGGAATTATCTATGGGATGGGATAGCTTATTTCCATAGAGTACCATCAGTGGGTTGGGATAAGGTAACTTTACCTAAAGAAGAAGGTGGATTGGGAATTAAAAGAACGATCACCTGGAACATGGCTTCTGTTGCAAAACTGGCAGACTGGTTATATAGCAAAGCTGATAGGCTTTGGATTAGGTGGGTTAATCAAGTACATATCAAGGGAAAGAATTGGCATGACTACGTCCCCCCTGCTGATGTGGCTTGGTCTTGGAAAAATATTTGCAAAGTAAAAGAGTTGGTCAAGAATGCTTATGTAGAGGATCAATGGATGCCTGATGCTCAAGGGTTCACTATCAGAAATTGCTATGAATGGTTAAGGCATAGAGCTAGTCCTCAGAACTGGGCCCCTGCTGTATGGAACACCTGGAATGTCCCTAAACACTCCTTCATTACCTGGGTGTCCATGAATAATGGTCTTAATACCCGTGCCAAACTTGCATCTTTTGGGTTCTGTCAAGAGCATCATTGCTGCATTTGTGAAAATTCAGATGAAACTCAAGATCACCTGTTCTTTCAATGTGAATACAGTCAAAGAGTCCTGCAGGCAGTTGAGAAATGGTGTGGTTTCAGGGTTGATGTTACTATGGCAGTTTTGGCATCACCTGGTAATAGAATGAAAGGCTTGAAGCAGCTGGTGCACTGTCAGCTCTGGGTCTCCTGTCATTATCATATCTGGTTGGAAAGAAATAGTGCAAGATTGCAAGCAGTGGTCACATCCCCTGCTAAACTGGCTGAAAGGATAGTAGGAGAAGCTAAGACGAGAATTATGAGTAAGGTTTGCAAGTCCAAATTTGCGCAGGATAGTGTGTGGTTGAGGAAATGGGGTTGTTTAGTAACATGAGTGTATCTTAAACTTCCTCTCTTTTGTTCCTTGGAACAATTCCTTGTATATCTTTTTGAGTTTTAATATATTCTTACATTTCACCAAAAAAAAAAATAAAAAAAAATAAAAATAATAATAATAATAATAATAATAATAATAATAATAATAATAATAATAATAATAATAATAATAATAATAATAATAATAATAATAATAATAATAATAATAATAATAATAATAATAATAATAATAATAATAATAATAATAATAATAATAATAATAATAATAATAATAATAATAATAATAATAATAATAACGGGAGGACTATGAACGGTTACGTGCGGTTCCTATCTCAGGGTTGGGGCAGACTATGAACGGGAGGACTTACCGTAGTGTGCTGGGGTATCGTCTGGGTGTTCCGTTATTCACGGTATCTAGGCCCCGTCCCCGCTTGCTCTCGGGTTTTTGGCTTTGGGGATGTTTTTGGGGACCACGCTGTTTCTTGTCTTGGTATCGTGGGCGTTAAACATCAGCATAACCTTGTCCGGGACACTCTTTTCGACATCCGCTATAGATCCGTATTACTTTGCGGGAAGGAGGTGGATATCGGTTTGGTTGATGGGCATGGTGGCTCTCTTCGTCCTGCGGATTTATTGCTTTATTCTTGGGACGGGGGGCGTGATGTGTGCGTTGACCGACAGGGTTCTTCACCTTTGACTCGATCGGGTTGGCGGGTTTTGTGCTTGGGCCGGGTTGTCGCCGATCTTTGCTCGGCGAAAGTGTGCTAAGTATGGGGATTTGTGCGCGGTGGCGGGTTATGGTTTCCTACCTTTCTCTTTCTCTTCACTTGGGGAGTTGAGTTCGGATCTTGTTGCCTTGCTCAAGCGGATCCGAGAAATTCTCGGTATCTCGGGATCTTTGGGGCTCGGGTAGCCGCTTACATTTTTACTCGTATTAGCTTTACTATTGCTAAGGGTGTGGGAGCCCAGATTGTTTCTCGGCTCCCCACCAATTTCATGTAAACTTTTATTCTTATTTTAATAATAATAATAATAATAATAATAAAAAAAAAAAATAATAATAATAATAATAATAAGATTTTGGATCATATGAGAATGGCACAAGCGTGAGAACCGTGAGAACGCGCGTCAGTCGTTGGATCTTGTCTGGCGCGGCTAATCTAAGGGCCTATAACGCGCACTCCTTTACCAAAACTTGAGGGCTTTGTCTTTCTTTTTCACTGAAATTTACCTCGCGCTTCTTCGTTAAGCTTTCAACCATGGATTCCGACCTTCTTTGTTAAGCTTTCAACTATTTCTCTCCCCTTATTCTCTGTGGAGTTGCATTTTCGTCTTTCTGTTGGATTTTCTCTTACCTATTTCGTCATGAAGGTATATAATGTTTAGCTTCAAGCTTTTCTCGATTTCGTCCTTAATTTATGTAACTCTACTGTAATCTAAATTAATGTTTCTTATGTTCATTTTGCCGGATTATTCATTTATTGATGAATTTTGAGTTCAGTATTGTTTTTAAAATCGAAATTTGCGTTTTCATTTGCATGCTATCGGAATTTGTATTTGTCGCATTGTTTGTTGATTTCGTAACTTGCTTATACATTTCGATTTGTTTGTTGTTTTTTAGTTTGATCTAATTTGTGCTTTTTTGATTTTTTGTTGAATTTTAAGTACTTTTAACGTAAGCAGCATCAATTTAAGACCACATGCAAAAGGTCATAATTGCGTGCACATTATTGTTGTAGATCATGCACATTTCAATAAAACTGATAGGACATTTCTTCGTGAAACGTGTACAACACAACAGAACTGATTAATATTACATGCAAAACTACTTTCAGTTATTGAAGCGCAAAGGCGATCCTGGAACTGTTACACGCCGTATTTCTCCGAGGTTGAACAACCTCAGTCCTACTGTTGATGATCCTACTCCAACGTTCTCCCGTATTACCACCCGGATGTCACCTAAAAGTTTTGTTGATGTCCTTCGATACCTTGATTACAATCAATGGTGTGCTCTGGAAGAGATTGGTTTTTCTTCATTGTTTTGGCTAAGGGTTACAAGGCTTCCTTTACGCCTTGGTTATTGGTTAATTAATAACTACAACCCGTATTCGGATTTCATCATTCTACCAGATAAACAGCGCTTTCGTGTTTCTGCTTCTTGTATTCATGATGCTGTTGGCCTCCCAATTGGAGGAAAACCTGTTTTACTTTGATGCTGTAGTGATGAAGATGCAGAATGTGATGCTTTTGACGCGCATTGGAAAGGTCAATTTCATGTTGATGGTCAAGTGGATATCAAGACCCTTGCAGAGCATATTATTTGTCATGATGATTACAGTGATCAATTTAAGATTAATTTTGTGGTGCTTGCTGTGTCTTTGTTAATGCGCAACAATCAGAAGCCGTTCGTCAATCACCATGTAC
Organism: Silene latifolia; assembly: GCF_048544455.1. Classification (NCBI taxonomy): domain Eukaryota; kingdom Viridiplantae; phylum Streptophyta; class Magnoliopsida; order Caryophyllales; family Caryophyllaceae; genus Silene; species Silene latifolia. The sequence goes on along the minus strand of NC_133528.1, from coordinate 121,967,872 downwards.
TAAAATCGCTGAGGAATGTGTCTGCCATTAGTCAGCTTGATTGGTGTCAATTTGTCATCGAGAGTTTGCGGTATAACACAAAGGATTGGGTCAAGAAGGGGAAGAAGAATCACTTTGGTGGACCTCTCCTGTTTCTAATGGTACAAATCTTCTGGGTTACATTTATTGTTAGTTATTATGGTTTTAAAACCTGTCATTTTCCAGTCATAATCCTGTTTTTACTTGCAGCTTGTTTATGTTGACCGTGTTGTCCATGAAAAATGATTCGTAGAAAGAGATTACTATACTCTTTTGAATTGGACATCTGCTGTACTTTTCTCAAGGGAAAAGCAGGAGATGGAAGCTGGTCAGTTTGGTCTTGGTCGTGTAAAAGGTCGATTGATGGAAAGAATTAGATTTTCTAATCCATGTAGACAAAGTGGTTGAAAAAGTGCGGAGAGTGTCGAGGGATGTTAGTACTGATACAAAATCTCCAATTTCATGCTCGTCTCCGGAGGTATATCCATTGATTCTCGAAGTATTCACTATTCCTTTTCAAGATTCACTTTGAAATATTTTCTTTGTACCTTCATAGTACTAAAGATGTACCTTCATAGTAGTAAATATGTACCTTCATACTGTGCCTTGTCCAGGAGTTTGCAGATGACTACACTGCTTCAGCAAAGAGAGTCATGGAAGATATGGTTGTGTTAGATGAGAAATACGCAGTTGGTTTGCAATGTTTCCAAGGTGAAGAGTGTGTCAAACAGGCCCATTCGGCAACTGAATTTGTATATGGTGGTGGTACCGAAGATGTATCGTGTGCACCGCCATGGGAATCCAGCACACTAGATGAGGATGAACAGTTTATTGCTGTAGCAAATGCAGCTGAGAAAGCGTACAAATTGAAACTTGCTCGTGCTAAACACAGAGAACAATGTGCTAAGTGGAGAAATTCATTTGTAACTGTCACTGGTGAATTTTCGTTCGATTTAGGGTTGGAGAAAGACTTTGCTGAGAATGAGGCAAGGTTAGCCGCAGCTAAAGGGGTTAAACGGGATCGCCGTGTCACTGGTGAATCTTCTTCAGCTACCAAAAGGGTTCATTTCATGGCAAGTCCTTCTTATATACCTCTATCCAGCAACAAGCAACAGTCATCTCGTTTTGATCCGTTGTTTTCTGCTATCCAAGATGACACCAATGTGTTAACACCTCTTACTGCGGTGCACCTTCAAGTGGCTGATTATGTTTTCAGTGACCGGGGCACTAACAATCGTCGTTGCAGGTAATCTAAAATGTGTACTTGCTAAATTACCATTTTGTGTATGTTATTTTCAGTGTTTCACACCTGACAAGTAATTTGTTATATTTTTTGCTCTAGTGAGCACTTATATTCGTACAAGACTTATTTTGCAACGCGAATGCATTTGTGGTCATTAAAGCCGTCTGAACATGTTTCGAGTGTTGTAATTGATTGTTGGTCATCATATTTGAATTGTAAAGAGGAAGAAAAAAATTTTGGTACTCCGAAGCGGTTCTTTTTTACCACGCTTGTGCGTGTAAGTACATTTACATACACTCTTAAATGCTGTGTGTAATATGTATTTTGAAATATTGTACTTCCCTCTTTCGTTACTTTCCCATGCAGTCTGTATTAGCAAAACCCAACCCAGGTTTAAGTGATGAAAAAATTTATGAATTATTCAAGGCTCGTGTAAAAATGGAGTTGCAGCTTTTCCCGGGAATAGACTCAATCGCACTCGTAAGTTGTTATTGTTTGCTTGACATACTTTGCAATTTTCTTTGCCATTGTTGTATTGCATTTTTTTTGATTAATTCCAACTACTAAACTCATTTGAACCTCAACTTGTATATACCCATTTTATATTAAAAAAATTCAAATTAGGCCAAAGTAGGATAAATGGCCATTTAACACAATGTTAATGCTATAATTTCTCAATGTACTTTCTAAACGTACTAAATGTACTTTTTAAACATTTACAATGTTAATGTTGTAATTTCTCAATGTGGGGAATATCTAATATGCATGAGCAGTTGCAACTATATGCACACGTTGGGAACATAGACCATGAGTCATACTATCATTCCATGTCTGCATTCTGCTTTTGTTTTATTTCAACTGCTTGAGTCAAAGGGAATTTTCTTTGCGTTTGTATTAAATAAGGTCACTTTATATTGCAATGTACTGTTCTCATTTTTTACATGTGCCTCATGATTAGTTAAAATGTACCCTTTGAAGAGCTTGACTGTACTTATGGTTGTACGTCATTTGTTTTGTAATTTTAGTGTTTTTTCCCAATTGTACACGAGAAACACTTTTTCTTATACGTGGTTGACCTGGTGAGGAAGCGTTTCATCATTCTTGACAACTCACTCTCAGATGAAGACGCCATCAAGAAATATGGTGTATCTCCACTGTTAACAGTATGTTTGAATTTGACACATTTTTGTTGTTCTATTGGCTTTTGACTATTAGTCACGCTTAACACTGGTTTACAATGTTTTGTCATAGATTGATGCTCTTGGAAGGTTTTTGGGTAAGAACCCAAAAACTTCTGACTCTAGCAACATTGTGTTGGCTATGGATCGCATTGTTGCAAAGCTTAGTTGGAGAAATAACTACAATGTTGATGATTGTGGTATATACACAATGAGACACATGGAAACATTTATGGGATTAATCTCTTGGAAATGTGGCCTGATGAAAAATGATGTGAGTGTTAGTTCTTATTTTAAAGAAATTCATGTTCATTGTGTTTTGCCTATCTTGTTAATTGTTGGCTTCTGTTTTGTAGCGGAGCATGCTTAAAGTGTTACGATACAAATATCTATGCACATTACTTATGTTCGAGCACAACGATTGCCATGAAACTGTTGCTGATCATGCGAAGAAGGGTCAGTTCTCTAAAGCTAGTGATTACATTTAATGTTCAGATATTATTTACGCAGTATGTTAGAATTTGTCTGATGACATCCTTGTTCATGTAGTATGATGTTTTAAATTCTAGTGTACGTTAGTATGTGTAATGATTTGTAATTGCATAAGCAAAATGTTGAATTTGTGAGCCAATGTTTTGTTGCACTTAACTAAAGTACTTTTTTGTTTATTTTTGGCGTGCTATTTACTTGAACGTTATTATCTCCTTGAATAGCGACTTATGATGTACTCCCTCCATTCAACTCAACATTGCATATATCATTTTTGCACAAATATTAAGAAAAGTATATTATAGTAATAAAAGTACAACAATTGGAAGGAAAGTGTTAGTATTGTGTGTAATTTGTGTTGAAAAAGTGGGCCTTAATAGTGACATTATAGTATTATAGTATTAAAAGTACAACCAAATAAGGAAAGGTGTAATGTGGAGTTGAATGGACCAAAAAGGAATATGTGTAATGTGGAGTTGAATGGAGGGAGTACTGAATTAGCAAAATAATATAATGTACATTTCAGGTCTGCTTTTAAATCTCTTTTGTAAAACAGTACATGCACATTATGAACATACATAATGGACATTTGAATTAAATTGAAAGCACATTTATTTCTATTATACATTGAAAACAGGGAAATAGGTCTAAAATCACGTCAAAGATCTATCTATAGCGACATCATAATCTAAGTATATGAATGAACTTTTGAAGTTTTCTATCTTATTAAATGATCACATGCATTACAATTTAATTCATGTTTCATGTTCTTTTTAAAATAATTTAATGTACCTTTAAATATAATATAATGTACATTTTCCAAACAGTGCTTAATGATATTTTAGTTGCACCTAATTATCAAAACATGCACATTCTGAATATAGATAATGGACATTTTAATTAAACTGTTTACATAAATTACATAATATATACAGTGTAAACAGGAAAACCTGTTTAATAAACTGTCAAAGATCTATTTTTAATCCCTTCCCAAAAAATGGATTCACTCGCCCCTTGTTGGGTGTCTTTTGGTCTTGGGGCTATACAAACCACACATAAGGGAAAGGGTTTAGAGTTGGATTAGGTGGATTCGCGGTAGCGGTCTGCCTAATGCAACCCTAAACGCTTTCCCGTCCCATTTTAGGATACCTGACCCCCTAGATTTAATCCCGTCCCCAAAAGAGTTCAGTCGCCCCCTCTAGGGTGTCTTTTGGTCTTGCGGCCGTTCATAATCCAACCGTAAACCCTTTCCCATGCCATTCTAGGATACTTGGTCCCCTAGTTTTAATCCCGCCCTAACAAGCGTTCACTCGGCCCCTCTAGGGTGTCTTTTGATCTTGTGGTCGTTCGTAATCCAACAACTTGATCTAATTTGTACATTATGAATGTCGAAAAAGTACATTTAGAACTTTTAGAAAATACATTGACAAATTATAACATTAACATTGTGTTAAATGGCCATATATCCTAATTTGACCTAATCTGAAGTTTTTAATTATAAAATGGGTATATAAAAGTAGAGGTTCAAATGGTTCTAGTAGTTGGAATAAACAAAAAAAGAAAAAAAAAATGGACTTGTGGAATTATAGTATGACCCAATTTTTTAAAAAAAAACCGCCACTTTAAACTTCTTCTCTTTAATATCTTATTACTTTTTGATAAACCTGTCAATTAAATTGTACCTGCACGTTTTCTCATTCTCAGATCGTTCACTTACTCTTATCGCTCTCTATCGGAATGAAGGTTATACTCTTTGCCTTTAATTATTTGCTAAAAACAACTGTGTTTACTTTTCATCTCGCTTGAATTTTACATAGTTTCCTTAGTCTGTTAATGTTCAAGATGTTCATTATAAATCAGTCCTAATATTATTTCTCAGGTGCATCAATATGTCGGAATTTATACGCATTGTTTCCTAATGATTTTGATGTACTTTGCTATGGCTTAATATTTTTAAATGTTTATGATGTATTTCTTCATGTACTTTTTTAATGTTTAGCATTTACTTTCTGGATACGTGTCCTTCATATCAATATGTCGGAATTTATACGAATTGTTTGCTAATGATTTTGATGTAGTTTGTTACTAATGTTTAGCATTTACTTTCTGGATACCTGTGCTTCATATTAATATGTCGGAATTTGTACACATTATTTCCTAATAATTTTGATGTTCTTTGCTATGGCTTAATATTTAGGATGTATTTTCTTCATGTACTTTCTTAATGTTTAGCATGTTCTTTCTGGATATCTGTATTTTTAATGGCTTTATGTTTCTGTCTTATATGTTTTTTTTTTCTTTTTATTTTTTTAAAAAAAACAACATTTAAAATCAAGAACACAGATGTCACTATGGTTGTGCAAATCAGTCCCGATTCACCTCTTGTTTGTCAACCTCCATCAAGATTCACCACAGACTCTTCTTCTCGCTTTGAGATAATTGAAGTTTCGACGGTCCTACAATAGGAGTAGTACATCATCCTAGCATTTGTCATACTTTACAAACAGTTGACAAAAAATATTCTTCTCATTGCGATAATTGATGTTCCCGACAAATTACAATAGAAGAGATTGTTAATCGTCCTAGAGTTCGCCGCACTTCGTGTAGCATCTTAAAAAACTCCTCTTATCCTTTGTTGATAGATGTTCCTGACAGCCCCATTGAAGATGGGATTGTTGATCCATCTTGTAACTGGCCACGCATTAAACAGACTGTGAGGGACAAACATGACATTGTTAGGGCTACCTTAGGAACAAGTCATGCGAGATGCCACCGATAGAAATTCTTGCTCATTTAATCAAACACCAATTCAAACGTCATATCAAACAGACCAGGTTTTCAACAAACAACCCACTTCTGCTAGCAAACACATAGCGGCTCTTCGTAAAGTGAGAAAATTAATTGCTGAAAGGAATAAGGATGCGCCTACAAACGTTGTTGTGTCATTCAGTTTAGGTGTGTTCCCAGAAGATGAGGACTCTTCTGTTTATGCAGCACCAGAGCGGGGTAAAAAAAGAAAGAAACTGTCTGCTGATCGTCGCACCTTTATATCCGAAAAGAGGGAATCAATATCATTTTAGTAAGAGTCCTTCCTGTGAACCTCTCCTTGATGCTATTGACGACACGAATCCCTTCATACCTTTGACATCAATGCAATATCAGATTTCAAATTATGTGTTCACTCGCCACGGCTCGTGGATAACAAATGTAAATTACATACAGAAGATTTAATATTTTATATTCATTTACATAGTTCATCTTTACATATCTCGCTAATCATAATGCTATTATCTTGTTTTTTGTGCGAAGAATACGTTATTTGAGTTCAAAAATAATGTCCTTGGTTGGGATCAACTGTTGTCATTAAAACCGTATCACTATATCTCAAGCTTTGTCATAGATTCTTGGTCGGCATATCTAAACTAAAAAGAAAAGGATGGGAATCCAACCAATCCCACACGATTCTTTTTTAGTACACTTACATATGTAAGTTTGGTCATTGTTTTCATGTATTTCAGTTTACTATTTCCAACATTTTCACATTACTAAAATTTTATCTTCATTGTGCAGTTGTTATTAATGAAGAACACAGGTGCTTCTATTGATGATCATCGTTACAAACCTTTCAAGCGTCGCATCGAAGTAGAATTAAATGAGTTTGAGTGGATTGATCTTCCATCCATTGAACTAGTGAGTCCTTCACTTTATTTAGTAATTGAAATTAAATTCAGTATTACTGTATTAGTCTATTTGAATAGAAGTCAGTGAATGTACTGTCAAAATTTTCAAAATGTGCTATTAATTAACATGAAATTAACCTTTATTTGTCAGTGACCTTACAATTGTTTCTTTCCCTGATGCTAGTTCTTCTTCTCTATTGCACTTGAGAATCATTTTGTGTTGTACGTTTTCGACCTGCAAAGGAAATGTCTCATTATTCTTGACAATCGCATTAGAAGGGGGAGTGTCTTAGAAGAGTATGGTGATAGTGTACTTGAACTGGTAAATTTACATTCTCCTCAACTATGAATTATTATCGTTCACTTGCATTGGTAAATTCATGTATATTATGGTTCATCTCGTCTAATTTTTATTATTGTGTTACAGGGTGATGCTTTTGCACGGTTTTTGGGTGAAAATCAATCAACTATGGAGAAAAGTAATATAGCAATGGGCATGGATCCTACAATAGCAATGCTTCCATGGAGAAATAACAGAAATATTTTTGACTGTGGTATTTACACCATGAGGCACATGGAAACATTTATGGGAATAGCCACTTGGGACTGTGGACTGTCCAAAATTGATGTGAGTCTTACATTTTAATTGTAACTTATTTAGAGCAAATCAATGTTATTTTGTTGGTTATTAAATTCTAATTTCATGTTTTTTTTTCATATTAGATCGTTGACAATGCTGAGATTCAAGTACCTATGCACGCTACTAACATTTGAGCACAACAAACATCGTAACAGCATTATTAGACATGCATTAGCGTGTAACGACATTCACAAATAGTTCCTTAATATGATTTATTAGTTTTCTTTTGTACTTTTGATCTTTGGCGTCTGTACATCGAAGTTGTACTGGATGTGCATTCACCCAAGGTACTTGTTATAATGTACATTCTATAATGATCAGTTGTCCATTTAAAGGAAAACAAATGTTCACCAAAATCAATGATGTTCTTGCTTTAATACGAGAATGTTCATTTTAAAGAAAACAAATTTACATCCTGTGTAACTTTCTTGCTTTAGGATCTCACAATTGATACAATTAATTTATATCGTGCGTGGTCATTTTAATACAAGAATGTTCATTTTAAGGAAAACAAAAAATATACTTCGTATACACTAATAGCAATATTCGAAATTGAGTAAATATGTACAATTAGTACATAGTATTTTAATTTAACTATTACTTCTATATCATATATTGCACACAATTTTCCTACTTGCCCAAATAACCCCAACACACGTAAATCTAGGGTGGACCTAATAATACCTATTATGGAAGTATAGCCAATTTATGTTCAATTATAAAACACACAATTAGGTGTAAATCTAAAATAGATAAAAGGAATACTTCTTTCAAACAATCTTTCCAAAGAAAATAGTTCTTTCAACTACGGAGTATTAGGTAACTTCTCCATAAATTTTGGTTATACTCCACCTTCGTTTTCAATACTTCTTCATTGCCAGGTAATCACGCTCATTTACTAAATTGTCCTGAATTTCGTCCATTCTTTTGGTGTATTTCTTAGGTAATTATACTTGGTTGATTTAAATCATTGACAAAATCACCTGAAAATCATGCCTGTTTTGTTGGTTACATTTTCATCGTTTTCAGTTTAATTGGATGTTCATGTCAAGTTTAATGGGATGTTATTTATTGATTACAATTGTGTGAGATTTTACGTGTGTTGGGATAATTGGGGCAAGTACGAAAATTGTGTACAACATATGAAATACGAGTAATAGGTAAATTAAAATACTAATTGTACAATTTACTCAATTTTGAATATTGCTCACAGTGTTCATCGTTTAATTAATAGTGTTTTTAAAGTTTACAGTATGATGTTCTAAATGCTATCATCCAATGAACATTTTGGAATAACCATTTTAAATCTGTCTACAGAGCAAATCATGTCATTATTTTGCTTGGGATTGGTAACAAATTCTGAAGAGGAAGACAGAAAACAATTCATAGCACATCATCTTGATGCAAATAAGACAATGCTAGGATGGCTATTCAATGGGAAGGACGCCATAATTGCAGGGGTGGAGGATAACTATGCAAAAAACACAGTACTACAAGATGAAACTTACATGCTACAAATCTTTCAAAAAGTTAATCAAGCTGACAAACATAACATGGAAGCAGTATCCAAGTGTTAGGCTAAGATGTTTATCTTACACAATGAGGAAGCCCGTTTAAGAGAGGAATATGAAAACAGATTACAGACAAGCATTTCATTTGGGGTTAGAACGACTACCAGGGATAATGTAGTGGTTTTCCGAAGGTGTCTTTGTTACTTGACAGACAATCTCTTAACAAGGAGGACATTGCACCTGTTTCAATATCATTTGGCACCCGAGTTAGAAAATCTTGTTGTTGTAGACAGTGAAGAAGAAGATTTTGACTCTATCCCAACATCAATTTCCCGACCAGCGGTCGAACTTGCTTTTATTCTATTAAATCAAACCGAGTGATACTATATATAAACAGCTGAGGTACATTTGAGTATAAGTTTTATATTTACCTCATACCCCTTGTACCTACTGTTGATTTTCAATGTCCATTCAGAATATAAGTACATTCTCTTATTTGTTAATGATATTTCATTATATTGACGTAGTACCTTTTGTAATTTTTGAATTTTCGATACATCATGAAAAGAATTGTCCCATCACTGTATTTACAATGTCCATTACGTGCATTAACAATGTACCATTTAAATTAAATAATTATAAATTAATGCATCTAATAATTACACTCTCAGATGCAAGTTGTAAATAATTCAGGTGAAAAGACACCACTATTCATGATTATTTGCTTAAATGAGACATGTGTCAAATGGCAGTTGTAAACTAATGCATGTGAAAAGACAAATAATACTACACTCATAAATTGTAACTTCTCCTATTCTTATCCAAAGGAGTTTATATATAAAACTCACTATAAATACTTACCTAAACTAGTGTGGTAATTACAAAATCTAAGGAATAATCATACAAACCGTCTTCACTGCCTTAAAAAGGTACTCTAATTTCTGTTTTTTTTTTTTGTTCTTATTATTTTTTCCCTGCAAAAGAAATGCATATCTTCATGTAAATAAGTATATTGAATATTATTGCAAGAATAATGCGAATGGAATTGTAATATGCTCCGGTAATTTATTTCATACAAATAAATGTTTCTATATAATGTATTCCTGCCAATGTCCATTGTCATGCCTTTAAAGGAACATTTATTTTATTGATAATGTTCATAGGAAATATTGTTGTGCACTTTGATATAGCATATATAAAAAAATGTATTGAATGTTAATGACAGTAAACGACACAATACTATTTAATTAATATCAGAAATACTTACAAAGCCATTCAAGACTGTTTCAAAATCAGTTTAAATATAAACTCACTATAAATACTTGTCTAAACAAGTGTGCTAATTACAAAATCTATGGAATAATCATATAGAAAACGTCTTCACTCCCTTGAAAAGGTGATCTGGTTTATGTTATATAGTAGCCTGTATAACATTCAGATTATTTCATTTATAAGTATTATTTGATTAATCAGTATGTTTTTTAATCTTGTGAAAAGAAATATATACTATAGTCCCCAGGAAATTAAAAGTTGTTTCAGTGTCCGAAAATCAAACCGCATTTGTGGCTCGAACGTTTTGCCAAAATTAAGTATAGTAGATATTTCAATCTGGCAATGTGCTTAATATTTGCAGGAGAAGATTATTTTACCTTTTGCTGTAATCTGTTTTCACAATAACATTGTTTGCTCTTTGCATGATTATACAATGTGAAAGCCCACGTTAATTTGTTTTACCCTACAGTATGGCCTTAAATATGGTTGAATTGGTACTTCCTATAATGCCTTAAGTTTATTGTCACTCTTTTTAAAATACGTTTATTTTTTGCCTGAACCAGAATATGAGTTCGGTTACCAATGTGGAAATAATGTCGGATATCGAGCAAAAACTCGCTAACGTTGAGTATGATCTCGCTGAAACGAAACGTGAAAGAGATTCACTGGATCAACATCTTATTGAGGTGCTTGGTAAAAACGAAGTATTAGAAGAACATCGGGAAGGGTCAGACGAGAAACGGATATAGTCAAGTGAATGCAAAGTCACTACAACAGAGGTCGGACATTCTTTGAAAGCGCATGAAGTTTATCACGGCTGAAAGAGACAAAGATAGCCCGACAACTTGAAGCTAATAGACAAAAACAAGACACGTAGGTGACATGTACCGTCGCTTTCTCACCTGTGTCACAAACATTTGACGAGAATAATATGGTCTTCTTGATGGTGAAAATACTATACCTTGGCCAAAGATCGTGAAGGCTATGGAATTAATAGACGGTTATAAGAAACATCTAAAGGAGGACTTGCTGGAGGGTGAGAGCAAGTGTTCATCCATCCGTTTGCGATAAAACGCAGAAAGGGTTAAGAACTTTGATGTTAATTTATGTATAATTATAATATGCGGTTAAGTTTAGAAACATATGCGTTTTCATTAAGTATTATTGTCAGAACATATTAGCAGTTTATTATGAATGTTTATTTGAATCTAAATTATTATCATCTACCTAAGCTTTAACTGTTTAGAATTGACCCTTTCTAATTTAAAGCCAGTTACAAGACTGATCAACTATAATGTACCTTCAACATTTTACAAATGTCCATATTACTATGTAACGATGTACCAAAGCTTTAAACCCGCATTTCTTACAAAGATTATCCTCTTAAAATAAGGGAATGGGTTTAAGGTTGGACTAGACAGACCGCTGTCTGCCTAATCCAACCATAAATCCTTCATCGTCCCGTTTTAGGATACTCAGCCCCCTAATTTTAATCCCGTCCCCCAAAAGGGTTCACTCGGCCCCTCTAGGGTGTCTTTTTGTCTTGCCGCCTTCGAATGAGAAGCAAGGGAAAGGGTTTACGGTTTGATTAGGGGGATCCGCGGTAGCGGTCCGCCTAATCAAACCCTAAACCCTTTCCCGTCCTGTTTTAGGATACCCGGTCCCACCAAAAAGGGTTCACTCGGCCCCTTTAGGGTGTCTTTTTGTCTTGCCGCCTTCGAATGAAACGCAAGGGAAAGGGTTTAAGGTTTGATTAGGGGGATCCGCGGTAGCGGTCCGCCTAATCAAACCCTAAACCCTTTCCCGTCCCGTTTTAGGATACCCGGCCCCCCAAAAAAGGGTTCACTCGTCCCCTCTAGGGTGTCTTTTTATCTTGCCGCCTTCGAATGAGAAGCAAGGGAAAGGGTTTAGGGTTTGATTTAGGGGATCCGCGGTAGCGGTCCGCCTAATCAAACCCAAAAACCCTTTTCCGTCCCGTTTTAGGATACCCGGTCCCCCCAAAAAAGTTTCACTTGGCCCCTCTAGGGTGTCTTTTTGTCTTGCCGCCTTCGAACGAGAAGCAAGGGAAAGGGTTTAGGGTTTGATTAGGGGGATCCGTGGTAGCGGTCCGCCTAATCAAACCCTAAACCCTTTCCCCGTCCCATTTTAGGATACCCGGCCCCCCAAAAAAGGGTTCACTCGTCCCCTCTAGGGTGTCTTTTTGTCTTGTCGCCTTCGAAGGAGAAGCAAGGGAAAGGGTTTAGGGTTTGATTAGGGGGATTCGCGGTAGCGGTCCGCCTAATCAAACCCTAAACCCTTTCCCGTCCCGTTTTAGGATACCCTGTCCCCCCAAAAAGGGTTCACTCGGCCCCTCTAGGGTGTCTTTTTGTCTTGCCGCCTTCGAATGAGAAGCAAGGGAAAGGGTTTAGGGTTTGATTGGGGAATCCGCGGTAGCGGTCCGCCTAATCAAACCCTAAACCGTTTCCCGTCCCATTTTAGGATACCCCCCCCCCCAAAAGGGTTCACTCGGCCCCTCTAGGGTGTCTTTTTGTCTTGCCGCCTTCGAATGAGAAGCAAGGGAAAGGGTTTAGGGTTTAATTAGGGGGATCCGCGGTAGCGGTCCGCCTACTCAAACCCTAAACCCTTTCCCGTCCCGTTTTAGGATACCCGGTCCCCCCAAAAAGGGTTCACTCGTCCCCTCTAGGGTGTCTTTTTGTCTTGCCGCCTTCGAATGAGAAGCAAGGGAAAGGGTTTAGGGTTTGATTAGGGGGATCCGCGGTTGCGGTCCGCCTAATCAAACCCTAAACCTTCTCCCGTCCCGTTTTCGGATACCTGGCCCCCCAAAAAAGGGTTCACTCGTCCTTTCTAGGGTGTCTTTTTATCTTGCCGCCTTCGAATGAGAATCAAGGGAAAGGGTTTAGGGTTTGATTAGGGGGATCCGCGGTAGCGGTCCTCCTAATCAAACCCTAAATCCTTTCCCGTCCCGTTTTAGGATACCCGGCCCCCCAAAAAAGGGTTCACTCGTCCCCTCTAGGGTGTCTTTTTGTCTTGCCGTCTTCGAATGAGAAGCAAGGGAAAGGGTTTAGGGTTTGATTAGGGGGATCCGCGGTAGCGGTCCGCCTAATCAAACCCTAAACCCTTTCCCGTCCCGTTTTAGGATACCCGGCCCCCCAAAAAAGGGTTCACTCGTCCCCTCTAGGGTGTCTTTTTATCTTGCCGCCTTCGAATGAGAAGCAAGGGAAAGAGTTTAGGGTTTGATTAGGGGGATCCGCGGTAGCGGTCCGCCTAATCAAACCCAAAAACCCTTTTCCGTCCCGTTTTAGGATACCCGGTCCCCCCAAAAAAGGTTCACTCGGCCCCTCTAGGGCGTCTTTTTGTCTTGCCGCCTTCGAATGAGAAGCAAGGGAAAGGGTTTAGTGTTTGATTAGCGGGATCCGCGGTAGCGGTCCGCCTACTCAAACCCTAAACCCTTTCCCGTCCCGTTTTAGGATACCCGGCCCCCCAAAAAAGGGTTCACTCGTCCCCTCTAGGGTGTCTTTTTGTCTTGCCGCCTTCGAATGAGAAGCAAGGGAAAGGGTTTAGGGTTTGATTAGGGGATCCGCGGTTGCGGTCCGCCTAATCAAACCCTAAACCCTCTCCCGTCCCGTTTTTAGGATACCCACCCCCAAAAAGGGTTCACTCGTCCCTTCTAGGGTGTCTTTTTGTCTTGCCGCCTTCGAATGACAAACAAGGGAAAGGGTTTAGGGTTTGATTAGGGAGATCCGCGGTAGCGGTCCTCCTAATCAAACCCTAAACCCTTTCCCGTCCCGTTTTAGGATACCCGGCCCCCCAAAAAAGGGTTCACTCGTCCCCTCTAGGGTGTCTTTTTGTCTTGCCGTCTTCGAATGAGAAGCAAGGGAAAGGGTTTAGGGTTTGATTATGGGGATCCGCGGTAGCGGTCCGCCTAATCAAACCCTAAACCCTTTCCCCGTCCCGTTTTAGGATACCCGGCCCCCCAAAAAAGGGATCACTCGTCCCCTCTAGGGTGTCTTTTTGTCTTGTCGCCTTCGAGGGAGAAGCAAGGGAAAGGGTTTAGGGTTTGATTAGGGGGATCCGCGGTAGCGTTCTGCCTAATCAAACCCTAAACCCTTTCCCGTCCCGTTTTAGGATACCCGGTCCCCCCAAAAAGGGTTCACTCGGCCCCTCTAGGGTGTCTTTTTGTCTTGCCGCCTTCGAATGAGAAGCAAGGGAAAGGGTTTAGGGTTTGATTAGGGGGATCCGCGGTAGCGGTCCGTCTAATTAAACCCTAAACCCTTTCCCGTCCCGTTTTAGGATACCCGGCCCCCCCAAAAAGGGTTCACTCGGCCCCTCTAGGGTGTCTTTTTGTCTTGCCGCCTTCGAATGAGAAGCAAGGGAAAGGGTTTAGGGTTTGATTAGGGGGATCCGCGGTAGCGGTCCGCCTAATCAAACCCAAAAACCCTTTCCCGTCCCGTTTTAGGATACCCGGTCCCCCCAAAAAAGGTTCACTCGGCCCCTCTAGGGTGTCTTTTTGTCTTGCCGCCTTCGAATGAGAAGTAAGGGAAAGGGTTTAGGGTTTGAATATGGGGATCCGCGGTAGTGGTCCGTCTAATTAAAACCTTTCCCGTCCCGCTTTAGGATACCCGGCCCCCCAAAAAGGGTTCACTCGGCCCCTCTAGGGTGTCTTTTTGTCTTGCCGCCTTTGAATGAGAAGCAAGGGAAAGGGTTTAGGGTTTGATTAGGGGGATCCGCGGTAGTTGTTTGCCTACTCAAACCCTAAACCCTTTCCCGTCCCGCTTTAGGATACCCGGCCCCCCAAAAAGGGTTCACTCGGCCCCTCTAGGGTGTCTTTTTGTCTTGCCGCCTTCGAATGAGAAGCAAGGGAAAGGGTTTAGGGTTTGATTAGGGGAATCCGCGGTAGCGGTCCGCCTAATCAAACCCTAAACCTTTTCCCGTCCCGTTTTAGGATAACCGCCCCCCCCCCCCCCCCAAAAAAAGGGTTCACTCGGCCCCTCTAGGGTGTCTTTTTGTCTTGCTGCCTTCGAATGAGAAGCAAGGGAAAGGGTTTAGGGTTTAATTAGCGGGATCCGCGGTAGCGGTCCGCCTACTCAAACCCTAAACCCTTTCCCGTCCCGTTTTAGGATACCCGGCCCCCCAAAAAATGGTTCACTCGTCCCCTCTAGGGTGTCTTTTTGTCTTGCCGCCTTCGAATGAGAAGCAAGGGAAAGGGTTTAGGGTTTGATTAGGGGGATCCGCGGTTGCGGTCCGCCTAATCAAACCCTAAACCTTCTCCCGTCCCGTTTTCGGATACCTGGCCCCCCAAAAAAGGGTTCACTCGTCCTTTCTAGGGTGTCTTTTTATCTTGCCGCCTTCGAATGAGAATCAAGGGAAAGGGTTTAGGGTTTGATTAGGGGGATCCGCGGTAGCGGTCCTCCTAATCAAACCCTAAATCCTTTCCCGTCCCGTTTTAGGATACCCGGCCCCCCAAAAAAGGGTTCACTCGTCCCCTCTAGGGTGTCTTTTTGTCTTGCCGTCTTCGAATGAGAAGCAAGGGAAAGGGTTTAGGGTTTGATTAGGGGGATCCGCGGTAGCGGTCCGCCTAATCAAACCCTAAACCCTCTCCCGTCCCGTTTTAGGATACCCGGCCCCCCAAAAAAGGGTTCACTCGTCCCCTCTAGGGTGTCTTTTTATCTTGCCGCCTTCGAATGAGAATCAACGGAAAGGGTTTAGGGTTTGATTAGGGGGATCCGCGGTAGCGGTCCGCCTAATCAAACCCAAAAACCCTTTTCCGTCCCGTTTTAGGATACCCGGTCCCCCCAAAAAAGGTTCACTCGGCCCCTCCAGGGCGTCTTTTTGTCTTGCCGCCTTCGAATGAGAAGCAAGGGAAAGGGTTTAGGGTTTGATTAGGGGGATCCATGGTAGCGGTCCGCCTAATCAAACCCTAAACCCTTTCCCCGTCCCGTTTTAGGATACCCGGCCTCCCAAAAAAGGGTTCACTCGTCCCCTCTAGGGTGTCTTTTTGTCTTGTCGCCTTTGAAGGAGAAGCAAGGGAAAGGGTTTAGGGTTTGATTAGGGGGATTCGCGGTAATAGCGGTCCGCCTAATCAAACCCAAAACCCTCTCCCGTCCCGTTTTAGGATACACGGTCCCTCCAAAAAGGGTTCACTCGGCCCCTCTAGGGTGTCTTTTTGTCTTGCCGCCTTCGAATGAGAAGTAAGGGAAAGGGTTTAGGGTTTTATTAGGGGGATCCGCGGTAGCGGTCCGCCTAATCAAACCCTAAACCCTTTCCCGTCCCGTTTTAGGATAACCGCCCCTCCTCCCCCCCCCAAAAAAAGGGTTCACTCGGCCCCTCTAGGGTGTCTTTTTGTCTTGCCGCCTGCGAATGAGAAGCAAGGGAAAGGGTTTAGGGTTTGATTAGGGGGATCCGCGGTTGCGGTCCGCCTAATCAAACCCTAAACCCTCTCCCGTCCCGTATTAGGATACCCAGCCCCCCAAAAAAGGGTTCACTCGTCCCTTCTAGGGTGTCTTTTTGTCTTGCCGCCTTCGAATGACAAGCAAGGGAAAGGGTTTAGGGTTTGATTAGGGGGATCCGCGGTAGCGGTCCTCCTAATCAAACCCTAAACCCTTTCCCGTCCCGTTTTAGGATACCCGGCCTCCCAAAAAAGGGTTCACTCGTCCCCTCTAGGGTGTCCTTTTGTCTTGCCGTCTTCGAATGAGAAGCAAGGGAAAGGGTTTAGGGTTTGATTATGGGGATCCGCGGTAGCGGTCCGCCTAATCAAACCCAAAACCCTTTCCCGTCCCGTTTTTTAGGATACCCTGGTCCCCCAAAAAGGGTTCACTCGGCCCCTCTAGGGTGTCTTTTTGTCTTGCCGCCTTCGAATGAGAAGCAAGGGAAAGGGTTTAGGGTTTGAATATGGGGATCCGCGGTAGTGGTCCGTCTAATTAAACCCTTTCCCGTCCCGCTTTAGGATACCCGGCCCCCCAAAAAAGGGTTCACTCGTCCCCTCTAGGGTGTCTTTTTGTTTTGTCGCCTTCGAAGGAGAAGCAAGGGAAAGGGTTTAGGGTTTGATTAGGGGGATTCGCGGTAGCGGTCCGCCTAATCAAACCCTAAACCCTTTCCCGTCCCGTTTTAGGATACCCGGTCCCCCCAAAAAGGGTTCACTCGGCCCCTCTAGGGTGTCTTTTTGTCTTGCCGCCTTCGAATGAGAAGCAAGGGAAAGGGTTTAGGGTTTGATTAGGGGAATCCGCGGTAGCGGTCCGCCTAATCAAACCCTAAACCTTTTCCCGTCCCGTTTTAGGATAACCGCCCCCCCCCCCCCAAAAGGGTTCACTCGGCCCCTCTAGGGTGTCTTTTTGTCTTGCCGCCTTCGAATGAGAAGCAAGGGAAAGGGTTTAGGGTTTAATTAGGGGGATCCGCGGTAGCGGTCCGCCTACTCAAACCCTAAACCCTTTCCCGTCCCGTTTTAGGATACCCGGCCCCCCAAAAAAGGGTTCACTCGTCCCCTCTAGGGTGTCTTTTTGTCTTGCCGCCTTCGAATGAGAAGCAATGGAAAGGGTTTAGGGTTTGATTAGGGGGATCCGCGGTTGCGGTCCGCCTAATCAAACCCTAAACCTTCTCCCGTCCCGTTTTTGATACACCGGCCCCCAAAAAGGGTTCACTCGTCCTTTCTAGGGTGTCTTTTTATCTTGCCGCCTTCGAATGAGAATCAAGGGAAAGGGTTTAGGGTTTGATTAGGGGGATCCGCGGTAGCGGTCCTCCTAATCAAACCCTAAATCCTTTCCCGTCCCGTTTTAGGATACCCGGCCCCCCAAAAAAGGGTTCACTCGTCCCCTCTAGGGTGTCTTTTTGTCTTGCCGTCTTCGAATGAGAAGCAAGGGAAAGGGTTTAGGGTTTGATTAGGGGGATCCGCGGTAGCGGTCCGCCTAATCAAACCCTAAACCCTTTCCCGTCCCGTTTTAGGATACCCGGCCCCCCAAAAAAGGGTTTACTCGTCCCCTCTAGGGTGTCTTTTTATCTTGCCGCCTTCGAATGAGAAGCAAGGGAAAGAGTTTAGGGTTTGATTAGGGGGATCCGCGGTAGCGGTCCGCCTAATCAAACCCAAAAACCCTTTTCCGTCCCGTTTTAGGATACCCGGTCCCCCCAAAAAGGTTCACTCGGCCCCTCTAGGGCGTCTTTTTGTCTTGCCGCCTTCGAATGAGAAGCAAGGGAAAGGGTTTAGGGTTTGATTAGGGGGATCCGTGATAGCGGTCCGCCTAATCAAACCCTAAACCCTTTCCCCGTCCCGTTTTAGGATACCCGGCCTCCCAAAAAAGGGTTCACTCGTCCCCTCTAGGGTGTCTTTTTGTCTTGTCGCCTTTGAAGGAGAAGCAAGGGAAAGGGTTTAGGGTTTGATTAGGGGGATTCGCGGTAATAGCGGTCCGCCTAATCAAACCCAAAACCCTCTCCCGTCCCGTTTTAGGATACACGGTCCCTCCAAAAAGGGTTCACTCGGCCCCTCTAGGGTGTCTTTTTGTCTTGCCGCCTTCGAATGAGAAGTAAGGGAAAGGGTTTAGGGTTTTATTAGGGGGATCCGCGGTAGCGGTCCGCCTAATCAAACCCTAAACCCTTTCCCGTCCCGTTTTAGGATAACCGCCCCTCCTCCCCCCCCAAAAAAAGGGTTCACTCGGCCCCTCTAGGGTGTCTTTTTGTCTTGCCGCCTGCGAATGAGAAGCAAGGGAAAGGGTTTAGGGTTTGATTAGGGGGATCCGCGGTTGCGGTCCGCCTAATCAAACCCTAAACCCTCTCCCGTCCCGTATTAGGATACCCACCCCCAAAAAAGGGTTCACTCGTCCCTTCTAGGGTGTCTTTTTGTCTTGCCGCCTTCGAATGACAAGCAAGGGAAAGGGTTTAGGGTTTGATTAGGGGGATCCGCGGTAGCGGTCCTCCTAATCAAACCCTAAACCCTTTCCCGTCCCGTTTTAGGATACCCGGCCTCCCAAAAAAGGGTTCACTCGTCCCCTCTAGGGTGTCCTTTTGTCTTGCCGTCTTCGAATGAGAAGCAAGGGAAAGGGTTTAGGGTTTGATTATGGGGATCCGCGGTAGCGGTCCGCCTAATCAAACCCAAAAACCCTTTCCCGTCCCGTTTTAGGATACCCGGTCCCCCCAAAAAGGGTTCACTCGGCCCCTCTAGGGTGTCTTTTTGTCTTGCCGCCTTCGAATGAGAAGCAAGGGAAAGGGTTTAGGGTTTGAATATGGGGATCCGCGGTAGTGGTCCGTCTAATTAAACCCTTTCCCGTCCCGCTTTAGGATACCCGGCCCCCCAAAAAAGGGTTCACTCGTCCCCTCTAGGGTGTCTTTTTGTTTTGTCGCCTTCGAAGGAGAAGCAAGGGAAAGGGTTTAGGGTTTGATTAGGGGGATTCGCGGTAGCGGTCCGCCTAATCAAACCCTAAACCCTTTCCCGTCCCGTTTTAGGATACCCGGTCCCCCCAAAAAGGGTTCACTCGGCCCCTCTAGGGTGTCTTTTTGTCTTGCCGCCTTCGAATGAGAAGCAAGGGAAAGGGTTTAAGGTTTGATTAGGGAATCCGCGGTAGCGGTCCGCCTAATCAAACCCTAAACCTTTTCCCCGTCCCGTTTAGGATAACCGCCCCCCCCCCCCCAAAAAGGGTTCACTCGGCCCCTCTAGGGTGTCTTTTTGTCTTGCCGCCTTCGAATGAGAAGCAAGGGAAAGGGTTTAGGGTTTAATTAGGGGGATCCGCGGTAGCGGTCCGCCTACTCAAACCCTAAACCCTTTCCCGTCCCGTTTTAGGATACCCGGCCCCCCAAAAAAGGGTTCACTCGTCCCCTCTAGGGTGTCTTTTTGTCTTGCCGCCTTCGAATGAGAAGCAATGGAAAGGGTTTAGGGTTTGATTAGGGGGATCCGCGGTTGCGGTCCGCCTAATCAAACCCTAAACCTTCTCCCGTCCCGTTTTCGGATACCTGGCCCCCCAAAAAAGGGTTCACTCGTCCTTTCTAGGGTGTCTTTTTATCTTGCCGCCTTCGAATGAGAATCAAGGGAAAGGGTTTAGGGTTTGATTAGGGGGATCCGCGGTAGCGGTCCTCCTAATCAAACCCTAAATCCTTTCCCGTCCCGTTTTAGGATACCCGGCCCCCCAAAAAAGGGTTCACTCGTCCCCTCTAGGGTGTCTTTTTGTCTTGCCGTCTTCGAATGAGAAGCAAGGGAAAGGGTTTAGGGTTTGATTAGGGGATCCGCGGTAGCGGTCCGCCTAATCAAACCCTAAACCCTTTCCCGTCCCGTTTTAGGATACCCGGCCCCCCAAAAAAGGGTTTACTCGTCCCCTCTAGGGTGTCTTTTTATCTTGCCGCCTTCGAATGAGAAGCAAGGGAAAGAGTTTAGGGTTTGATTAGGGGGATCCGCGGTAGCGGTCCGCCTAATCAAACCCAAAAACCCTTTTCCGTCCCGTTTTAGGATACCCGGTCCCCCCAAAAAAGGTTCACTCGGCCCCTCTAGGGCGTCTTTTTGTCTTGCCGCCTTCGAATGAGAAGCAAGGGAAAGGGTTTAGGGTTTGATTAGGGGGATCCGTGATAGCGGTCCGCCTAATCAAACCCTAAACCCTTTCCCCGTCCCGTTTTAGGATACCCGGCCTCCCAAAAAAGGGTTCACTCGTCCCCTCTAGGGTGTCTTTTTGTCTTGTCGCCTTCGAAGGAGAAGCAAGGGAAAGGGTTTAGGGTTTGATTAGGGGGATTCGCGGTAGCGGTCCGCCTAATCAAACCCTAAACCCTCTCCCGTCCCGTTTTAGGATACACGGTCCCTCCAAAAAGGGTTCACTCGGCCCCTCTAGGGTGTCTTTTTGTCTTGCCGCCTTCGAATGAGAAGTAAGGGAAAGGGTTTAGGGTTTGATTAGGGGGATCCGCGGTAGCGGTCCGCCTAATCAAACCCTAAACCCTTTCCCGTCCCGTTTTAGGATAACCGCCCCTCCTCCCCCCCCCAAAAAAAGGGTTCACTCGGCCCCTCTAGGGTGTCTTTTTGTCTTGCCGCCTTTGAATGAGAAGCAAGGGAAAGGGTTTAGGGTTTGATTAGCGGGATCCGCGGTAGCGGTCCGCCTACTCAAACCCTAAACCCTTTCCCGTCCCGTTTTAGGATACCCGGCCCCCCAAAAAAGGGTTCACTCGTCCCCTCTAGGGTGTCTTTTTGTCTTGCCGCCTTCGAATGAGAAGCAAGGGAAAGGGTTTAGGGTTTGATTAGGGGGATCCGCGGTTGCGGTCCGCCTAATCAAACCCTAAACCCTCTCCCGTCCCGTTTTAGGATACCCAGCCCCCCAAAAAAGGGTTCACTCGTCCCTTCTAGGGTGTCTTTTTGTCTTGCCGCCTTCGAATGACAAACAAGGGAAAGGGTTTAGGGTTTGATTAGGGAGATCCGCGGTAGCGGTCCTCCTAATCAAACCCTAAACCCTTTCCCGTCCCGTTTTAGGATACCCGGCCCCCCAAAAATGGGTTCACTCGTCCCCTCTAGGGTGTCTTTTTGTCTTGCCGTCTTCGAATGAGAAGCAAGGGAAAGGGTTTAGGGTTTGATTATGGGGATCCGCGGTAGCGGTCCGCCTAATCAAACCCTAAACCCTTTCCCCGTCCCGTTTTAGGATACCCGGCCCCCCAAAAAAGGGATCACTCGTCCCCTCTAGGGTGTCTTTTTGTCTTGTCGCCTTCGAGGGAGAAGCAAGGGAAAGGGTTTAGGGTTTGATTAGGGGGATCCGCGGTAGCGGTTCGCCTAATCAAACCCTAAACCCTTTCCCGTCCCGTTTTAGGATACCCGGTCCCCCAAAAAGGGTTCACTCGGCCCCTCTAGGGTGTCTTTTTGTCTTGCCGCCTTCGAATGAGAAGCAAGGGAAAGGGTTTAGGGTTTGATTAGGGGGATCCGCGGTAGCGGTCCGTCTAATTAAACCCTAAACCCTTTCCCGTCCCGTTTTAGGATACCCGCCCCCCCCCCAAAAAGGGTTCACTCGGCCCCTCTAGGGTGTCTTTTTGTCTTGCCGCCTTCGAATGAGAAGCAAGGGAAAGGGTTTAGGGTTTGATTAGGGGGATCCGCGGTAGCGGTCCGCCTAATCAAACCCAAAAACCCTTTCCCGTCCCGTTTTAGGATACCCGGTCCCCCCAAAAAGGGTTCACTCGGCCCCTCTAGGGTGTCTTTTTGTCTTGCCGCCTTCGAATGAGAAGCAAGGGAAAGGGTTTAGGGTTTTAATATGGGGATCCGCGGTAGTGGTCCGTCTAATTAAACCCTTTCCCGTCCCGCTTTAGGATACCCGGCCCCCCAAAAAGGGTTCACTCGGCCCCTCTAGGGTGTCTTTTTGTCTTGCCGCCTTTGAATGAGAAGCAAGGGAAAGGGTTTAGGGTTTGATAAGGGGGATCCGCGGTAGTTGTTTGCCTACTCAAACCCTAAACCCTTTCCCGTCCCGCTTTAGGATACCCGGCCCCCCAAAAAGGGTTCACTCGGCCCCTCTAGGGTGTCTTTTTGTCTTGCCGCCTTCGAATGAGAAGCAAGGGAAAGGGTTTAGGGTTTGATTAGGGGAATCCGCGGTAGCGGTCCGCCTAATCAAACCCTAAACCTTTTCCCGTCCCGTTTAGGATAACCGCCCCCCCCCCAAAAAAAAGGGTTCACTCGGCCTCTCTAGGGTGTCTTTTTGTCTTGCCGCCTTCGAATGAGAAGCAAGGGAAAGGGTTTAGGGTTTAATTAGGGGATCCGCGAGCGGTCCGCCTACTCAAACCCTAAACCCTTTCCCGTCCCGTTTTAGGATACCCCCCCCAAAAATGGTTCACTCGTCCCCTCTAGGGTGTCTTTTTGTCTTGCCGCCTTCGAATGAGAAGCAAGGGAAAGGGTTTAGGGTTTGATTAGGGGGATCCGCGGTTGCGGTCCGCCTAATCAAACCCTAAACCTTCTCCCGTCCCGTTTTCGGATACCTGGCCCCCCAAAAAAGGGTTCACTCGTCCTTTCTAGGGTGTCTTTTTATCTTGCCGCCTTCGAATGAGAATCAAGGGAAAGGGTTTAGGGTTTGATTAGGGGGATCCGCGGTGCGGTCCTCCTAATCAAACCCTAAATCCTTTCCATCCGTTTAGGATACCCGGCCCCCAAAAAAGGGTTCACTCGTCCCCTCTAGGGTGTCTTTTTGTCTTGCCGTCTTTGAATGAGAAGCAAGGGAAAGGGTTTAGGGTTTGATTAGGGGGATCCGCGGTAGCGGTCCGCCTAATCAAACCCTAAACCCTCTCCCGTCCCGTTTTAGGATACCCGGCCCCCCAAAAAAGGGTTCACTCGTTCCCTCTAGGGTGTCTTTTTATCTTGCCGCCTTCGAATGAGAATCAACGGAAAGGGTTTAGGGTTTGATTAGGGGGATCCGCGGTAGCGGTCCGCCTAATCAAACCCAAAAACCCTTTTCCGTCCCGTTTTAGGATACCCTTGGTCCCCCAAAAAGGTTCACTCGGCCCCTCCAGGGCGTCTTTTTGTCTTGCCGCCTTCGAATGAGAAGCAAGGGAAAGGGTTTAGGGTTTGATTAGGGGATCCGTGGTAGCGGTCCGCCTAATCAAACCCTAAACCCTTTCCCGTCCCGTTTTAGGATACCCGGCCCCCCAAAAAAGGGTTCACTCGTCCCCTCTAGGGTGTCTTTTTGTCTTGTCGCCTTTGAAGGAGAAGCAAGGGAAAGGGTTTAGGGTTTGATTAGGGGGATTCGCGGTAATAGCGGTCCGCCTAATCAAACCCTAAACCCTCTCCCGTCCCGTTTTAGGATACACGGTCCCTCCAGAAAGGGTTCACTCGGCCCCTCTAGGGTGTCTTTTTGTCTTGCCGCCTTCGAATGAGAAGTAAGGGAAAGGGTTTAGGGTTTTATTAGGGGGATCCGCGGTAGCGGTCCGCCTAATCAAACCCTAAACCCTTTCCCTTCCCGTTTTAGGATAACCGCCCCTCCTCCCCCCCCAAAAAAAGGGTTCACTCGGCCCCTCTAGGGTGTCTTTTTGTCTTGCCGCCTGCGAATGAGAAGCAAGGGAAAGGGTTTAGGGTTTGATTAGGGGGATCCGCGGTTGCGGTCCGCCTAATCAAACCCTAAACCCTCTCCCGTCCCGTATTAGGATACCCAGCCCCCCAAAAAAGGGTTCACTCGTCCCTTCTAGGGTGTCTTTTTGTCTTGCCGCCTTCGAATGACAAGCAAGGGAAAGGGTTTAGGGTTTGATTAGGGGGATCCGCGGTAGCGGTCCTCCTAATCAAACCCTAAACCCTTTCCCGTCCCGTTTTAGGATACCCGGCCCCCCAAAAAAGGGTTCACTCGTCCCCTCTAGGGTGTCTTTTTGTCTTGCCGTCTTCGAATGAGAAGCAAGGGAAAGGGTTTAGGGTTTGATTATGGGGATCCGCGGTAGCGGTCCGCCTAATCAAACCTTAAACCCTTTCCCCGTCCCGTTTTAGGATACCCGGCCCCCCAAAAAAGGGATCACTCGTCCCCTCTAGGGTGTCTTTTTGTCTTGTCGCCTTCGAAGGAGAAGCAAGGGAAAGGGTTTAGGGTTTGATTAGGGGGATCCGCGGTAGCGTTCCGCCTAATCAAACCCTAAACCCTTTCCCGTCCCGTTTTAGGATACCCGGTCCCCCCAAAAAGAGTTCACTCGGCCCCTCTAGGGTGTCTTTTTGTCTTGCCGCCTTCGAATGAGAAGCAAGGGAAAGGGTTTAGGGTTTGATTACGGGGATCCGCGGTAGCGGTCCGTCTAATTAAACCCTAAACCCTTTCCCGTCCCGTTTTAGGATACCCGGCCCCCCCAAAAAGGGTTCACTCGGCCCCTCTAGGGTGTCTTTTTGTCTTGCCGCCTTCGAATGAGAAGCAAGGGAAAGGGTTTAGGGTTTGATTAGGGGGATCCGCGGTAGCGGTCCGCCTAATCAAACCCAAAAACCCTTTCCCGTCCCGTTTTAGGATACCCGGTCCCCCCAAAAAGGGTTCACTCGGCCCCTCTAGGGTGTCTTTTTGTCTTGCCGCCTTCGAATGAGAAGCAAGGGAAAGGGTTTAGGGTTTGAATATGGGGATCCGCGGTAGTGGTCCGTCTAATTAAACCCTTTCCCGTCCCACTTTAGGATACCCGGCCCCCCAAAAAGGGTTCACTCGGCCCCTCTAGGGTGTCTTTTTGTCTTGCCGCCTTTGAATGAGAAGCAAGGGAAAGGGTTTAGGGTTTGATTAGGGGGATCCGCGGTAGTTGTCCGCCTACTCAAACCCTAAACCCTTTCCCGTCCCGTTTTAGGATACCCGGCCCCCCAAAAAAGGGTTCACTCGTCCCCTCTAGGGTGTCTTTTTGTCTTGCCGCCTTCGAATGAGAAGCAAGGGAAAGGGTTTAGGGTTTGATTAGGGGGATCCGCGGTAGCGGTCCGCCTAATCAAACCCTAAACCCTCTCCCGTCCCGTTTTAGGATACCCGGCCCCCCAAAAAAGGGTTCACTCGTCCCTTCTAGGGTGTCTTTTTGTTTTGCCGCCTTCGAATGAGAAGCAAGGGAAAGGGTTTAGGGTTTGATTAGGGGGATCCGCGGTAGCGGTCCGCCTAATCAAACCCTAAACCCTTTACCGACCCGTTTTAGGATACCCGGCCCCCCAAAAATGGGTTCACTCGTCCGCTCTAGGGTGTCTTTTTGTCTTGCCGCCTTCGAATGAGAAGCGAGGTAAAGGGTTTAGGGTTTGATTAGGGGGATCCGCGGTAGCGGTCCGCCTAATCAAACCCTAAACCCTTTCCCGTCCCGTTTTAGAATACCCGGTCCCCGCAAAAAAGGGTTCACTCAGTCCCTTTAGGGTGTCTTTTTGTCTTGCCGCCTTCAAATGAGAAGCAAGGATCCGCTTAATCCAACTCTAAACTCTTTCTCGTCCCGTTTTAGGATAACCCCCCCCCCCCCGATAAAAAAAAAAAAAAAAAAAAAAAAAAAAAAAAAAAAAAAAAAAAAAAAAAAAAAAAAAAAAAAAAAAAAGGTTTACTTGGTCCGTCAGGTGTCGTTTTTTTTTAAAAAAAAATATGTTGACGAGGGGATTGAATCCCCCCCCGGTCCATGCTCTCTCGCACCAACACATGGACCATGTAAGCCACCCCTTTTCGGGGATCAGCAGTGGCCAAGCTTCAAGGTAACTAACTAACTATTTTAGGGTATTAAATGTATTTATCATTTCCTTTATTTTTTAACAGTTACATTACAATAGTAACTAACTACCTACAAGAAAAAAGAAACGGAGTAAAAAAATAAAAGTAGTAACCGCTTTTTAGCTCGGTCGTTTTACATTACCAGTATATAGACGTTGTCATAGGAGAATTGTTCAACAAAGAGATAATTTTGAAGTTACGCCCAATTTCCTCCGTTATACTAAGGTATTTTCTTTTCAATTTCGTTTCTTCTCTATCATAACTTAATATAATGTTTAATTTGGATCACTTAATTGTTCAATAGCAGATAATTTTGATGTTTTGATTTCTCGATATTTATACTTTGCTTTATTTGTTAAAAATTAATTCGGATTAATGTGCATGAATTTTTTTTTCTACCTTTAGAAACACATTCGCATTGTTCTTCCCCAATTTTATATCTCTGAAGTATTCTTTTAACATTTACTTTCTAGTTTCTGTTAATTTTTAATTTTTAATTGAAGGAAATAATATATATTGTTCATACAGCTTTAAATTAATGTGCGTATTGTTTTTAATATAGAAATCTTTCTGAATCATCTAAAAGTACATTATCTTTGTGACTAATGTACATTTCCTAAAATTAGGTAACTGGTGATTATTTCTACTTGTCAATTTTATATTTTCAATTGAATGTAATAATATAATACATTCAGCTTAAAATAATGTGTGATGCGTGTTATTTATATGATGTTTTACATCCCATTTTACACGCATTTCAGAGCTCATTCTTGTAGTTTGTGCTACATTTCTCCCTATTTCCGTCTACTTCCGTATTTTGTACATTATTGCAGAAATGTGAAGAATTCAACGGGAAATCAAGCCAAATCCGTCCCCGATAAACTGCATTGCAAATGACGTAAAGGAATTACTTAAGGAACGAGCTTGGTGCGCAATCCAAGGCCCAAAAGACAAGTCCACGAGTTTCAAGAAGTCAAGTAGCAGCTCCATTAGTCGATCGACCATCACCCTCAGTCGATCGACCAATCTTCGGGTTCCAGAAGCTACTGTTTGTTCGAGGAGCGATCGATCGACCACCTTATCGGTCGATCGACCAGATTGCTATTCCAGACGAGAATTAGAAGACCGAGAAAGCGCAAGCCCATGATGCTAGGTTTAGGAAATAAGATGTTACGTTATTTGCTATATAACGTAACATAAAACATTCAGTTTATCATCCAAGTTTTGATCACAATTTCACACAGTAACTTTCAGTTTTATTCATTCGAGTAATTAGGGTTTGGAACATCGTTTTATCATTGGAATTCTGTTCTTGTTCTTAATCTTTCCTCCTCAATCTCGGTATTCCTTCCGCCTAATTTCAGTTTATTGTTTTACTTTCATCATTAGTATAGATTTGCTAGTTAGTATCCCTAAGCCAATTATCGTATTATCGCTTTGTTTGTTATTTACTTTCAAAGATGAATTCATGTCGTTATTAGTTTTATTGTTGTTATCACTTTCATCATGAGTAGCTAATTCTATAGTGCTAGGATGTAGGCGATTTATGGCATAGGCGGCAATAGGTTTTACACGGACTGTCTCGCGTGTTGGTCGATCGATCGACATTGTCGATCGATCGATCGACCTCGTAGGGTTTTATTTTCGTTTTAATTGAATTTAATCTTGTATTTAACGAATCGAATGCATGCGACCAGTTAGATACCTATTTTGTGACCGACCCATTAGATCGAAAGATAGGGAAAGTTATTTGACCATCAATTAAATCGACTAAACTGTGCTAAGATCGAAAGATAGGTATAGTTTAGACCGTTAATCACTTTTCAGGACGAAAGTTAGTATTAGTGACATTAGGGACCCATAGCGAGATCGAAAGATGCTATTTGTTAAGAGTGGACCGAGAGGACCTCTTTATCTCCCGCCTTACCTGTGTTTGTTTCAGACCGATTTAGTTTGCTGCCGCCGAAGCTATAATGAACCGACCATCCTAGTACCCTTCTTTTATCTGTTTAAATCGTTTATTTAGTTTATTATCTTTGTTCACTTTTAGTCAGACCAATTCAATTCAACCCCCACAATAGTTACTTCAGACTGAACATAAATCAACTAAAATTTACAACTGCCTCCTTGTGGTTCGACCCTGTTACCACTAGCCTAGGTTAGTCTTAATAGGAATTATAAATTTTATCTTTGGTACTCACAACGACGGGTATCAATGTGCCGTTTGTTTTTAATATAGGAACTGTTCTGAAATATGTAAAGAACATTATATTTGTTATTAATGTACATTTCGTAAAATTAGGTAACTGCTGATTATCTCTACTTGTGAATTTTTGGGTTTTTAATTGAAGGTAATAATATAATGTACATTCAGCTTAAATTAATGTGCCGTTTGTTATTAATATAGAAAATGTTCTGAATCATCTAAAAGAACATTATATTTGTGATTAATGTACATTTCCTAAAATTAGATAACTGCTGATTATCTCTACTTGTTTCGTAATTTCATTTTATTATTACAGACTATGGAGCAGAAAGATAAAAAATCTGAAAAGCGGAGAAAAGTTACTTTTATTTTTCCACCAACTGAAAGTTCCACTGATGGTAAAAATGAGTGTGCTCCATTTACAAGAAAGCGTAAATCAGCTACTATTAACAGTAAATCTAAGTCTATACAATCTTTCGCAAAGAAGATAAATGAAGAAAGTGACGATGATCTTGCAGTTAAGAAACAAATTGTTTCTATTAATAAACAAATTGTTACTGCAAAGAAAGAAAGTCCTCAAAAGGGTAAAGTAAGTAATAAGATGGTATTGGGTTCCAAGTGTAAGCAGAAGTTTGATTTCTCTTCGTTTAAAAGTGCATATACGAGAATGTCTCCTACAGGAGTAGTTGAGGTAGTTGAACGTTTGTCATACGAACAGTGGTGCGCGCTAGAAGAGATTGGATTTAGTGGGATGTTTTGGTTAAGTGTTCGTTCCATTCCTTTAAAGCTTGGGTATTGGTTAATTAAGCGGATAACCCATACCAAAACTCAGATCGATCTTCTTGATGGTGAGAAGTTGTACTTGAAGGTTTCTGATGTAAGATCAACATTTGGATTTCCAATAGGCCCTAAAACAGTTGAATTATCCAAAACTCATACTGAATCAGAAGATTTTCAAGAGTTTTATGGCAAATGGAAACAACAATTTGGTATAAAAGATGGACAAGTTCCACTCAAAACGCTTGAGAATTGGTTGATAAATCATGATCATGGTGGTGATGAATTCAAGGTTAACTTTGTTGTGTTTGCTGTTTCTTTGCTAATGAGAAACACGCAAAAGCCTTTAGTTAATCATCATGTTTTAAAATCGTTGATGAATGTTGATGAAATCAAAGATTACAATTGGTGTTCCTTTTTGTTAAAAAGTTTGCAAGAAAGCAAGATTGAGTGGGTGGAAAAGGAGACTCACATCGGCGGGCCACTGTTGTTTTTGGAGGTAAAAAGTCCCAAAAAATATATTTGAAGTTCATAAATTAATTTAACATTGGAAGGTACGTTTTCATTCTCTTGTAATTAATTTTTTTTTTTTTTTTTGCAGCTCATCTATGTTGATCGCGTTGTTCATGTGGAACGAAAAGTTGAAAGAGATTATTTTACGTTGGTAGGTTGGACTAGTAGTTTGTTATCATCGAGAGTAGGGCTATAAATGAACTGAGCCTGCTCGACAAGCCCTCGGGATCGGCTCGGTCAAAGCTCGGCTCGAGATCGGTCAAACTGAGCTCGAGCTCGGGCTCGAACTAAGCTGAGCCCAAACAAAGCCGAGCTTGAGCACACTAAGGCTCGGCTCGGGAGCTCGTTTGAGCTCGTTATTTTTAAAATTACTTAATGTTTTTCAATATATTTACTTAAATTGTATCAATTTTAAAATAAGTAAATTAAAATATTAGTTTATAAGATAAAATTACATAATAACTGTTATTATAAGCTAACAAAAAAAATAATATTCTCGTTTGAATTTGAATTTTTAAATAAAAAATTACTTTATAATTAAAATAATGCTAGAAAAAATAGTACGCAAACAAAGCTCGGGCTCGGGTTCGGGCTCGTAAAATATTATATGAGCCGATCCCGAACCTTTATTTCAAGAGCTCGGGTTCGGCCTCGAACTCAACTTTTACAATATGAGCCGAGCTCGATCATAGGTAAGCTCGAGCTTGGCTCGGCTCGTTTACACCCCTAATCGAGTGAGAAGGATGAGATGAAAAGCGGTATGTTTGGAAATGGTAAGTTGGAAGCACCAATGGAGGAGGTGGTTGACAATACAGGTGTCGAATCTGTCTATCAAACAAAGGACTACACGGAAGAGTATATTCTTGATCTTGCTAAATGTATAACTAGTTTAGCTCAGAACATATCATCTGTTAAGGCTAAGTTAGAAAAAGGAGCATCAATAATTAAGGAGAACAGGGACTACTCGAAGCTCGTGATCATGCATTTAGTTTACTCAATTTGTCAAATGAGCACAGCTCCTCGATGATAGTGAAAGTTCTGTTGGTATTAATGTTGCTTTGATAATCCGTATCTTTGTTCACTGCTCCCGAGACTGATGTTAGTAATCATCCTTTGGTTGTTGAAGCTTTGAATAATGTAAACATAACTTTAAAAAATAGTATTCAGGTTGAAAGCATGTCATTGAAGAGGCCGATTTTTTATACATACAAAAAGGTAAATATGTTGATCATATTTTTTGTTATATTATGTTAACTTGGTGCTTAAGTGTATTGTTCTTTAATTTGATACATTTCAACTATTCCAGAAGCCTTGTGCATTGAGAAAAGAAGGTGAATTAGTTGACAATGGGAATGAAGATAACAAGGAAGGGGTGTCAAAAGGAGAGTCAGAAGAAAACAAAGTTGAAACAGTTGAGGTTGAAAATGGGAATGAAGACAACAAGAAAGAGGTGTCAGAAGGGGAGTGTGACAACAAAAAAGAGGCGTCAGAAGGGGAGTGTGAAAATGGGAATGTTGACAACAAGAAAGATGATGACAAAAATGTACGAAATGATTTGAAGCATCTTTATGTTGATAGTGACGTGGAGAATGAGGAAGAAGCCAATACGGATAATCTTATAAATACCCTTGTATGTAGCATGTTATCTGAAGATTATAGTGAAGAACCCAAGGCAACCAATCCCAATCCAAGCTTAGATATTAGTACTGAACTTGATTTACTAAGAGGAGACACTGACCCATGTATAGAGCCATCTAAGTTTCAGCATTGTATTGCTGACTACGTCTACTACACCAAGGGAAAAGGCACTGTTCTTGCTAGGTATATTTTATTCTACTCATTATGTTTCTTTTATTTAATCATTTTGTACATTTCGTTTGGGTATTATGTGCATTATTAATAAAGATAATGTACATATGTGTAATTAACTGACTTGTTTTGTGTAACGTCTGAACCAGTGAGAAGCTCTTTGAGTTTAAGAATGTCGTGGGTACCCGATATCGTTTTGCATCTCTAAAACCACCTCGGTATATAGCAGATGCTGTGGTTGATTGTTGGTCACTTACTTGAATTTCAATGAACTTGAAAGAAAATCTTGACTACGTCGATTCTTTGCTTCAACCCTCGTATTTGTATGTAAAATTTTATTTCATTCTATATTACAATAATTTTATGTTATACAAGTGTATATTAATAGAAGAATATTATGTTCTGTGTGTGCAAAGAAGCATTTCAAGGGCAAAGGAAAGAATTCAAATTTGAAAGAGAATTGGAAGTATTCAAGAGGCATTTTAGAAATGAGTTAAATCATGCTGAGATTATTGATGTGACAAAAGTTGATATGCTTAGCTCAAACAATATATATAGTCAATACAAAGTGTTTTCTGCTGCTAATTTACTCTCGTAACAAATTTTATGTCATTTGTATCTTCTAATCATTTCTTATATAAAACAGGTTTTTTTCCCAATAATATCCAACAAGCATTTTTACCTGTTCGTATTCAATATGGAGAAGAACAAGTTTGTCATTCTTGATAATCAACAAAGATGATGAAACCCCAAAACTCGTTATGGAAACAAACCTTGGAATATGGTAATTGTTCAGTTGCCTTTCATTGGTTATTTTTTCTTTTATAATGTCATATTTTTTGCACGGTCTCTCTATACAAATTTGATCTGAATTTTTCCATGCAAAATAATGCTTTGGCAGAATATTTCAATGACATTGGTGATTTGAAGGAAAGAGTAAGAGCAATGGAGCCTGCTGTATTGAAAATGACTTGGAGAAACCATCAAAATGTTGTTGATCGTGATATTTACACAATGAAACACATGGAAACGTACAAGGGGGTCAAGATTTGGACTTGTGGGTTGAAAAAAACAACGTAAGTTTCTAAACAATTTATATCCAATAATTGTAAATGTACTTTTGGTTTAATTAAATGATCTTTCTTAAAGTATTAAAAGCACATTCTTGTTTATAAGTTACCTATCCTCAAGATATTTTAACTTTTGTAGATGAATGGACTTCGAATATTGAGAATCAAATATCTTTGCACTTTGGTTTCATCCAAGTGCAACATTGTTTGTGATGACGTTTTAACAAAGGTGAAGCAGTATCAAGAGAAGCCCTTCCCAAAGAAACTGGATTCGTCTGTTGAAGAATTCTACGAGGGTGATGAGACTGTTGGGGATGAGAAGATAGAAGATGAGGTAGTTGGAAAGAAAGAGAAGAGTACCGATGATATTGGTGTCCCTGACAACAATGAGACTGTTAGGGTTAAGAAGAGAAGAATGGAGGTAGGTTGTACAGAAGGGAATATTATACCAGATGGCTATGATGCTTCTGAGAAGAATGAGAACATGACAGATGTGAGTAATACAAACGACAAGAGTATAAATGAGCATAATCTGGTTGACAGTGGTGACACTACCAAGGGCGAAGTCATCAACAATGAAAATGTTCATGAACATGAAAGAAGTCAACCGAGTCTCGAGCATCCTTGCAAATCGTAATTTACTAAGCACGATACATGCATTATTACTCCTCTTCTGAGTTTCAAATTGCATTGCTTGATTATGTGTCGTATAGTAGAGGAAAACATACCGATTTAGCCAGGTATATATATATATCTCTACTAATGTACAATATTTAAATTTAAAATGTTCTGTATCTTGTTTTGAGTTAACACTGCTAGTCCTGAACCAGGGAATTTCTTGTGCATGTGGGTGAAATTTCTCTTCGGCGTATTGAAATGGCAACGCTACGACAATCTAAATATTTAACGAGTGATGTGATCGATTGTTGGGCAAAACTTTTGAATGCCAAGGAATCTAGAAGAAACTCTTCCGAGCCTTATCGATTGTTTTTCACCACAGCTGTGTCAAATATTTATATAAACTTATTTCAACAAGTAAATTTTGTAATGTTTTTTCCCTTGATTAACATCAAAAACTTTACTTGTCTTGCATACAGATGATGCTTCATGGAGAACTGGACACTGTTGAAAATTTTATCATGATTAAGGATATAATGAAAGAAAAGTTTACCCAATTCTCGGTTAACCCAGATAGAATTGATTTGGTTAGCATTGACAATATACACTCTTTCTACATGTTATATTTAATTTGCTTGTTGCCTAATTAAATCTTTTAAAATCTACAGTTCTTCTTCCCAGTTAAATATAAAAGGCATTACCATTTACTAGTCATTGACAGCAACAAGTATAAGTTCAACATCATTGATAATGTGCATCGTGACGGAAAACCAGAAGAATTTTTCCACGATAGACCACTGTCTTTTGTAAGATTCTATGCTCTCTTTTGCTTAACAGCACTACATACTATTCTTATTCATTATTGTGAATGTACAATGACTTTACATAGAGTGTACCTTCCCCAAAAATTTTGTGTCTGTCTTAATTTTCTAATTTTTGTGATATTGTACCACATAATTATTAGTGTCCTAATATTTTCTTGCACCCCTTCTCCGCCAGCGTAATGTTCTAGCAGAATACTTGAAAGACATCGGTGTTTCAAAGGTAAAAGTTGATCGCATTAAAAAACTGCGGCCTATTCTTGCAAAGATGAAGTGGAGAAACAACACTAACAAGACTGATTGTGGTGTTTACGTTATGAGACATATGGAGACATTTAAGGGTAATCTAAATTGGACCTGTGGGCTTAAAAAAGTCGATGTGAGTTTCAGAAGTAATACAATTATTTTTAATACATAATTCATTACACATTTGTACATGTTCTAACCCCTTGTTTTCTTTATTTTGCTAGGATGCTCCCCTACTGATTCTGCGGAAGAAATACATTTCATATATGATTTCAACAGAAGGCAATGTATGTTTTGATGCTGTACTAAAGAAGGCAATGGATTTCCGTTCAAACCCACTGCCATGGGAAGAATATGACGATGAAGATGAGGAAGATGCTTTGAATTGAAGTCAGAAAAAACTTTTTTAGTTTCGTTTGTGACATGTGTGTGAGTAATGTAACATATATTGAGGAAGCTGCGAGTCGTACAACCTGAAGTTTGAAAAAAATTTAATTCAAGAGAGTGTTATATACCGGAAATAAATTTCAATAAAGTTTATTATGTTCTTGCTGAACAACAATAATGTTTATTGTGCAAAACGCCTTAAAATTATTGTACTCTGGGAAAACAATTCCAATCAAGTTGATGATGTCCCTGCAAAACAACAATAATGAACCTTTAATACAAATGTAATATACTTTGGCTATAAGAGTAATGTACTTTGGCTATAAGAGTAATGTACATACAAGGCTTTAAGAATGTTCCTTGCAGAACAACAATAATGATCCTTTAATACAAATGTAATATACTTTGGCTATAAGAGTAATGTACTTTGGCTATAAGAGTAATGTACATACAAGCCTTTAAGAATGTTCCTTGCAGAACAACAATAATGAACCTTTAATACAAATGTAATATACTTTGGCTATAAGAGTAATGTACATACAAGCCTTTAAGAATGTTCCTTGCAGAACAACAATAATGATCCTTTAATACAAATGTAATATACTTTCCCTATAAGAGTAATGTACTTTGGCAGTAAAATCGAATTGTGCATACAAGCCTTTAAGAATGTTCTCGTAGTGTATATTATGGATGTCTATCCTTGAATCAAAAATTTGCACCTTCCACTTCGTTATCAGATTCATCTTCTTCATCGTCGTCCTCCACATCATCAGATTCATCTCCTTCATCGTCGTCATCTTCATGGTAGTATTTGGTGAATATGCAACAAAATGTAAATTAAATATCAGATTTTATAAGGAGAAAATGGCCAAAATGAACAACTAAATTGATAATAGATTTAATGTTAACCAAATATACATTGCTGAAATTCTCATCTGTGCCTTTAGAACAACCATAATGTTCATTGCACAAAGAGCTTATGTGCCTCCATATAAGATTGATGATTTTGGAAGGTAAACACTATGCGCTATGCTTGTATAATTTAATAATTATTTAACATTAATGTAATATGTTTTAACAAGAAACCAAATTATACATACCGTCGGATGGTTTGTTTCTTTGCAAGTCCTAGAGTTGTGTCCTTGGCGGCCACATGTTTTGCAAAAGACTCTTCTCTTTTCCTCTCTTCTTTAGGGTTTTTAACATTTGTGATTCAATTATCTTGCCCTTGGTCCTACCCTTGTTTTTAGATTTTTTAGGAACATGAATCACCAACTTCTCAGGTATTTTGCAGTCCACGTTGTTTTCTATTTCTTTCATCTTGTCTTTCTTCTTTGCTGGGTACACTTCATTACTAATCATATCCAATCTAATATCTCTCGGTTTTTCAATCAAAAGCTTCATGTCGTTATCATTACACTCACTACGCCGACACAAGAATAAACCTCTTGCCACAGCTCAAGACTCAAACTTTTCCTACGAAAAACTTTTGAGAGACATCTATCGATTTGCCATCTTTGTCAAAGACAAGCTTACTCATTGCAGCTTTTGTCCATCTTTGCGTTATGTACTTTTCGTATTTTCTCAAAATCTTGGTTGTGTAGAATCCAAAGGCGGTGCACTGCACAACAAGCCCATTCTCTGAAACATAGAACAGGAACAAGTAATCTCCATGTTATCTGGTGAATATGCTACGTTCCATGACTTATTTGGCATCTGCAAGTCTGTTAGAATATATATTTTTGTCTCATCAATCTTCTCCACATCTTTAAAACGGCAATCAGACAAAGCTGCAACCAATTCTGTTTGGAAGTCTTTGAAAATGTTGTGCGAGTACATTTCAGAAGCATGGACTTCAAGGTTTGACTTTGTTTTCCGTGGGATTTCAGAGTGTTTGTTGTCACTGTTCAATTTGGACTGCCTGTGTCTTTGTGCTTCCAAGGCACTCTCATAGCACACCCAAAACTCAACAAGGGTCAAATGAGGTGTGAGGAACCTGTCAAAAAAACTATTTTCACTCTCAGACCTAGAAGTAACCCTCATCAAGCCAGACATTGAAACATCTTTAAAATAGGCAGGGATCCACTGTTCCCTGAGATCGTACAAATATGAAAACCACTCGTGTTCTACAAGTTGATAATCAGTCATTATCTTCCCCCATTGTTCTTCGAATTTATCAGGCTCAAGTTGGTTGTTCCAAACACACCTATTGAGCCTGGTCTTAAAATCCTCATCTTGAAACAGTTGATAACTGACTTTCTCTCTTAGTTTCTTCATTATGTGTCACATGCACATTCTGTGTGTTAACTCCTTAAACACTTCCGGGACTACCGACTTCATTGATTTGTCGTGATCAGTAATTATAATTCTCGGTTGGCACCCGCCCATTGCTTCCAAAAATGTCTTGAACAGCCATGTATAACACTCAATACTTTCATCACCTATCAACCCAGCTCCAAACGTTATGCACCTTTTGTGGTGATCAACTCCTGTGAAAGGCACAAACACCATATCGTACTTGTTTGTTCCATATGTAGCATCTGCTGATAAAACCTCATCGAACAGCATGTAGTTCTTTATGCAGATCGGATCTGCCCAAAACACTCCAGCCAAGCACTTGTTTTCATCTACTATAAAATCAAAGTAAAATGAACTGCATGTGTGTTTTCTCCCAATAAGATTTTCAACAAACATTTGTGCATCAAAATTACCAATGTAGGTTTTTATGTCCCTGACAAAGTTTTTGAAATCAACCTCAGTAGCCCC
The DNA here is from genome assembly GCF_048544455.1 of Silene latifolia. Lineage (NCBI taxonomy): Eukaryota > Viridiplantae > Streptophyta > Magnoliopsida > Caryophyllales > Caryophyllaceae > Silene > Silene latifolia. The sequence goes on along the minus strand of NC_133528.1, from coordinate 121,930,540 downwards.
AATGTTGTCATAACCTCCACACAGCTCCTTCCAACCTCTATAGGCTTTCACACCACCTAGTTTTAGCACCTTTACCTTTGTGACAAATTGCTTCTGTACCTCTGTCATTTTTCGGTTTTCTTTCAAGAATATTGTAGATTCAGGCAAAGCAAGTGGATGGTTATGCGCTTCATCGAATCTGGTAACAATATAAGTTCCATTTTCTTAGTATTTAAACTGCAATAATGCACGACAGTCAATTCTTGTAATCGGCCTCACACGGCTTATGTCTGTCACATCAGATTCTGCATCATTCTCAGCAGTATCGGTATCAGTATCAGTCCTCTTCCTTTTCCTACTTTATTTTACACCTTGCCTATTGCAGACAACATTCCTTAATGCAAAACTGTTTGGTAACTCATTGCCTTTAATCCTTTTTTGTTGTTGCAAGTCTTGGCGTAAACCCACAGATTGTACAATATTCTTTGTAGAATAACTCTGCTGATTCTAGCGTTTCGAGTACTTGTCCTACTTTAGGTTTCTTTTCCTCTGGACAGAATGGAATGTACTGGAGTGCATTTAATGTTTCAATTATTGTCCTTGGTGTTTTAAAGTTGTTATTTGTAGAAGAAGACGTAGTTGCATCACTTCTACTCATTGTCTGGTTCAACAGTAGTTAAGTAAGTAAGTATATTGAATATTATTGCATCAATAATGCAGTAATCCAATTCTAATATGCTCTACAAAGATTGGCAATTTATTTCGTACAAATAAAGGTTCGTATATAATGTATTTCTGCGAATGTCCATTATCATGCCTTTAAAGGAACATTTATTTTACTGCTAATGTTCATAGGAAATATTGTTGTCCATTTTTATATAGCATATATATAGTGTATTGAATGCTAATGACATTAAACAAAGAAATAGTCATAATATTATTTCATTAATATTAGAAAAATATTTACAAAAGCCATTTCAGGCTTTCAAAATGGTAAAGCCTACTAAGGCTTATACTGAAAAAAAAAAAAACACAAGATAATACCTAATAACAATAAACAGAAGATAACACAACATATTTCTAAACTAATCTAACAGTCGGAGTCATAATAACCCTCATCCCCAGACTGTTCCTCAATTTCATATTCTTCTTCTCTTTCCTTTAAAAATTGTCGTTCTTGTCTTTTGTGATGTCTAATTATTTCTGCACAACTAGACATAGTCGTGCAGATGCAGAATCTGTCAAGGAGCCGATTATTCTTTATGATAGTTATCACACCATTTTCATTTCCGTGAACCGCGCCTCGGTAATAATCCCTCTCCTTTACCTCTGGCTCGTTCCCTATAAGGAACCACTTTGACCAGCCCTTGCACACCATGGCCATGTTTTCTTTTCTTCCCTCCCAAGTCGCTCAAACAAAATCTGGAGCAAAGGCTGAGTAGTAAGCAAATGATGTAAATGACGACTGGGAGATGGTACATCCATCTCCACAGGAATGTCATCTCCATCAAACCAGTTTGAAGAAAACTAGCTTACTTTCCATTCCCTATAATGGGCCATGAAATTTTGTTTGTAAGCATCATTCTTGTAGGGAACTATCAGGCATTTTGAGTAGTCCATTGTTTTTTTTTTTTAAGAAAATTAAGTACTTTTCTGAAGAGATTAAAAGTTTTGGTTATTGGAAAAGGTAGGATGGAAAACTAGTTGTGTACTCTTGGGTTTATATAGTAGATTAATTGATTATAAGAGATTAAATTCTGTGAACAGTTGTGTCTTTTCAACTGCCACAAACATAATCATGGTAATTAATAAATTGGGTGAAGTTATCTATGTTAGTTAAATCTCTTGCATAAAACAGTATATGCACACTATAAAAATACGTAATGGACATTTGAATTAAACTGAAAGCACATTTATTTTCCAAATAATGTTCCATGTTCTTTTTTAAATAATTTAATGTACCTTTAAATATAATATAATGTACATTTTTCAAACAGTGCTTAATGATATTTTAGTTGCACCTAATTATCAGAAAATGCAAATTATGAATATAGATAGTGGATAATTTATTTGATGGAACATGTTTTTTTATAATTATTATAATGTACATTTAGAATTAATATTCAAATTAATGTGAATAGTTGTGTTTTTTCACCACTTAAGCAAGTTACAAATCGTCATTTGACATATTGAACAGTTGCAAGACCACTTGCAAAAGGTAATAATTACTTGCACATCCTTGTTATATATAATGCACATTTCACTAAGACTGATTAGACATTTCCTTATGAAACGTGTACAGCACAACACAACACATTATTTTTACATGCAAAATTACTTTTCAGTTACTTCAAATTGCACACTTTTCCTTTCTCATTATTTTTAGTACATTTTTTCTCACCACAAAGTACATTTGCATTTATCATCCTCCTAAAATCAAACAAACAAACTATAAACCCTAATTTAACACTTTTCATTATAAAATTAATGTTTTTGTGGTTCTCATACATTAAATCTAGTTAACTAAATTTAATCAAATCCGAAATTAAGTTGAATTTAATCAAATTCAACTTTAACATCATCATAAAATCAATTCAACAACGATTCAGAAAGGAATTAAATAATATTGAATGAACATACCTCAATATTGACTGTAGAAAACAATAATTCCAGATGAATAACCAAATCAATTCCGATTTTTCTTACAAAGTTTTGATCTTGAAATAACTGAATAGCTGATGAATGCAAAAGTTTGAACAAATTGACTCTAATTTGCGCTTCGAACACAGCAATTGATGATGAATAAATGATTTTAGATCACTAAATTTGATATCGAAAGACAAAAATTTACAAATTAAGGAAGGATTAATGATCAAATCGATTGATTTTGTTTCGTGTGGTTTGATTTTGTTACGTAGGCTTGATATTGCTGACATGTACAGTTTTATTTTTTGTTTTCCGTTAAATTTTAAGAGAAACGCGCGTCTAATCTCAGTCGTCAGTTTTATTTGATGGACGGTTGAGAGTTGTTGTCACGGTTCTCACGATAAGCCCCGTTTTCACCGGAACTCTACCCTAATAATAATAATAATAATAATAATAATAATAATAATAATAATAATAATAATAATAATAATAATAATAATAATAATAATAATAATAATAATAATAATAATAATAATAATAATAATAATAATAATAGTAATAATAATAATAATAGTAATAATAATAATAATAGTAATAATAATAGTAATAGTAATAATAGTAATAATAATACAGTAATAGTAATACAGTAATAGTAATACAGTAATAGTAATAATAATAATAGTAATAATAGTAATAATAATAATAATAATAATAATGATAATAATAATAATGATAATAATGATAATAATGATAATAATGATAATGATGATAATGATAATGATGATAATGATAATGATAATGATAATGATAATAATAATAATAATAATAATAATAATAATAATGATGATGATGATGATGATGATGATGATGATGATGATGATGATGATGATGATGATGATGATGATGATGATGATGATGATGATGATGATGATGATGATGATGATGATGATGATGATGATGATGATGATGATGATGATGATGATGATGATGATGATGATGATGATGATGATGATGATGATGATGATGATGATGATGATGATGATGATGATGATGATGATGATGAAGTACTAGAGAACCTGAATAGTTGAGTTGTTTTAGCCTTCTTGTAGGCTATTAGAGGATAGATCTTGTAAGATTACTCCTTTTTATATTCCCTTTATGGAAGAATAAAATGGAGATATTTTTCTTGCAAAATAATAATAATAATAATAATAATAATGGGCGATTTGCGTGCGACTAGGTTTTGTGACTGCCATCCGTCAGTTCGACTACTACCGCCGTCTCCAACCGCCGTCTCCAACCGGTCATTGACTCGCCGTCAGTGCCTGGTTTCGCTGGAGGTCAGTGATAGGTTGTGGGTGGGTTTTCGCGAACGTTGGGGTTCGACTGTGCTTCACCGGTGTTGTCGATAACCCCTGCCACCGCCCTTTAACTTTTAGACCTCACGTCGTCGGTCATTGTTGTGGTGGTTCTCGGAGTTGGTGTCGCCGTCGTCAGTTCTTTTTCTTCTGGATCGTTGCGTTTTAGGGTTTTTGTTAGGGCTTCATTTTCTTTTTTCTTCTCTTCCCTGGCCTGGCCGTTGATGGTGGTCTTCGTGGCAGTGGTAATCTGCCTCATCGTCATCGGTTGACGCCATCTCAAGGACCTTCTTTCTCCAGGTTTTTTTTACGCGGCAACTGTTGGTTATTTTTACGCCGTCGGTTCTTTTCCTCTTGTTTATTTTCTGGTCGGCCGCCGACCAACACTACCTGTTGCTCTAGTTGTGGGTGTCGTGTGTGGAGGGCTTTCATAGTTGTAGTAGTTCTCTGGGGTGGCTGGTTTGTGGTGGTTGTTTGTAACGGTTTTCTTTAAACCGTTTGGCGTTGCTCTTTGCTGTCGTTTGAAGTACGGGGTTGCTGGTGGTGTTCAGTCCGCTAGGCTGCTGGTCTGCTCTTCTTTTTGTGCCTATTGCTCCTTGTGTGTGGCCTGTTTTGTGGTTATCATCCGGGTGGGTTGTTTTGTGGCTATATTGTTTACCGTACAGGTAGGAGGAGAGTTTTTTTTTTCTTCATGCCTGAGCTTGTGCGGTACCATTGTCCTTTTTCGGGTATTCATGGGTGTCGGGATGGTTTTGGTAAGGGCATAACTAAGGCTGCTTGGCAGAAACATTTACAGTACCGACATTGTCATGATGGTGCGTTGGACCTTACGCGTCAGACTCTTACTGATAGTTTGACTGTTTATTCCAATGCCGAGAGTTCTTTGAGACGGATGGGGCTCTGGTTGTGTGGGGTGTGTTCTAAAACCCGAACTACTCGAGCTAGATGTCGGCATAGTCGGGGTGATATACTGATGCATCCGGAGTGTGTTGATGGCCTTTACACCTTCCATATTTATGGTATTCCGAGACCTACGGCTCCTTCTACTTCGGTTTCTTCTGATGATAGTGTTGAGCTTGTTCAATGGTCTATATCCTCGCTTGATCGCTTATTATTGTTGGGCCTTTGCACAGTGAAATCTATTCCTCCTAAGTGCCGTCTTGGGTTTGCTCGGGCTTTGAAAGGGGCTTTGGATGATGTGGCTGATTCCCTTAGTGATCTCTCCCGCTGGGTTCGTTTTCTTGTTCTACCACTTTGTTTGCTCAAGACTTTCGCTCCTCGGAGTAATCATGAGTGTCGGACTGCTATTCGGCGTCAGCATTAGGAGAAGAGTATTGCCATTGCTATCCTTCCTTGGAGTGTACCTGGGGGGGGGGGGGTTGCAGTTGTTGCAGGAGTGTTTTGATGAGGGTCCTTCTTCGTTTCATATGGTTGAGGATATGGATTTGAGTGAGCTTAACCTCCGCTAATGTCGGCGGAAGATTTGTGATGGCCACTATACTGCTGCTATTCGAGTGCTTTCTTCCTCTGGGGTCGCCCCATACTCCGATGCCACTCTTGTGGCCTTGCGTGAGAAGCATCCTGTCGCCTCGCCTCCTTCATTGCCTCCTCTGTCTGGGGATCATCATCCTCTGGTTGCTTCTTCGGCTGTGGTTTTGGATATGATTCGGAGTTTCCCTCGCGGTACATCTTGTGGGCGGGATGGTTTTCGGGCACAACACCTTATGGACTATTTGAGTGGCGCTGCTGTGGCTATCTCCGATGATTTGATCACTTCTATTACTAGGGTGGTTAATCTTTTTCTTGAGGGCTGGTGTCCTCTTCCTCTGGGTGAGTACATTGCCAGCGCCCCTCTCACGCCACTTGTTAAACCGGATGGTGGGGTTCGTCCTATTGCTGTTGGTACGGTCTAGAGACGGCTTGTCTCTAAGGTTGGTGCTTTTATTGTTGGTCCTTCTTTATCTTCTTATTTTGATGGGCTTCAGTTTGGGGTGGGCGTGTCCGGTGGAGGAGAGGCTATCTTGCATACCTTGAACCGGCTTATTGAGGCTCGGGGGGCTGAGGTTGGGCTTTCTATGTTGCTGGTGGATTTCCATAATGCCTTCAACCTTGTTGATCGTGAGACCATGCTTCAGGAGGTCCATCGTCGCTGCCCGGTTCTTTCCCGTTGGGTGGAGTTTTGTTATTCCAGCCCTGACCGTCTTTTTTATGGGGAGCACTGCTTGTAGTCTTGTCAGGGTGTCCAGCAGGGTGATCCGTTGGTCCCTTTGCTTTTCGCTTTGGTTTTGCATCCATTAGTATGCAAGATCCGGGACTCTTTTGACCTCACTATGCAGGCGTGGTACTTAGATGATGGCACCATTGTGGGTGATACTTTGGAGGTGGGGAAGGTCTTGGATTTGATTATGGTGGATGACCCTCGTTTTGGATTGCATCTTAATGTCTCCAAGACGGAGGTCTTTTGGCCTGTTGAGGATCCTCGGAGTCGACTTCCTGGGGTTTTCCCCCCTTCTATTTCTCGGCCATTGCGTGGTGTTACGATTTTGGGTGGACTGTCGGTGCTTGTCTTTGATTTTAGCAGTGAGATTGTGGCGAAGAGAGTAACCAAGACCATTGAGCTAATGGATCTGGTTCCGAGGATTGAGGACCCGCAATGTGAGTTGCTTCTTCTTCGAGCTTGTACTGGTATTTCCAAGCTATACTTCTCAATTCGTACTTGCTCCCCTAGTGTTTTTGGGTCTGTCCGTCTTCCTTTTGATGTCGCTCTTCGTTCTAGCTTGGAACGTATTGTCACCGCGTCAGGGCCGAGTTTTGGGGATTGGCAGTGGCGCCTTGCTACATTCCCTTTTCATCTTGGTGGTCTTGGTGTCTATGCGGCGGGAGATGTTTTATTTTATGCTTTTATTGCGTCTCGTTTGCAGTCTGCTGGTTTGCAGGCTAAGCTCCTCGGCCCTTCTGGTATTGTAGCTGCTGGCCCTGCTTTTGATGATGTCGTGCAGGTGTTAACTGCGACTACAGGCTCTGGTATTTTAGGTAATCATTGTGAAATTGCTGCCCCTAAACTTATGAAGAAATTGGCAGACATTTATTTCGCGACGGTTGCTACTGCCTCAGAGTCTGTTTTCTCTTTAACACCACGCCAGCTTGCTTTTTGGCAGTTTCATCAGGGTTCTCACTCCTCTGATCGGTTACGTGCGGTTCCTATCTCGGGGTTGGGTCAGACTATGAACGGGAGGACTCACCATAGTGTGCTGGGGTATCGTCTGGGTGTTCCGTTATTCACGGTATCTAGACCCTGTCCTGCTTGCTCTCGGGTTTTTGCTGAGGATGTTTTTGGGGACCACATTGTTTCTTGTACTGGTACTGTGGGCGTTAAACATCGGCATAACCTTGTCCGGGACACTCTTTTAGACATCTGCTATAGATCTGGTCTTACTGCGGGAAAGGAGGTTGATATCGGTTTGGTTGATGGACATGGTGGCTCTCTTCGTCCTGCGGATTTATTGCTTTATTATTGGGACAGGGGGCGTGATGTGTGCGTCGACTTGACAGGTTCTTCTCCTTTGACTCGAGGCGGGATGACGGATTTTGTGCCTGGCCGGGTTGTCGGCGATCTTTGCTCAAATGAAAGTGTGCTAAGTATGGGGATTTGTGCACGGTCGCGGGTTATGGTTTCCTTCCTTTCTCTTTCTCTTCACTTGGGGAGCTGGGTTCGGATGCTGTTGCCTTGCTCAAGCGGATCCAGAAATTCTCGGTATCTCAGGGTGCGGGGGCTCGGGTGGCCGCTTATATTTTTACTAGACTTAGCTTTGCTATTGCTAAGGGTGTGGGAGCCCAGATTGTCTCTCGGCTCCCCACCAATTTCATGTAAACTTTTATTTTTCTTTTAATGAAATCTGCGCGCATCCTTCCATAAAATTAAAAATAATAATAATAATAATAACAAGAATAATAATAATAATAATAATAATAAGAATAATAACAATAATAATAACAATAATAATAACAATAATAATAACAATAATAATAATAATAATAATAATAATAATAATAATAATAATAATAATAATAATAATAATAATAATAATAATAATAATAATAATAATAATAATAATAATAATAATAATAATAATAATAATAATAATAATAATAATAATAATAATAATAATAATAATAATAATAATAATAATAATAATAATAATAATAATAATAATAATAATAATAATAATAATAATAATAATAATAATAATAATAATAATAATAATAATAATAATAAGACTCAGGGTAGCTTCTGGCTTTTTTATAACCCTTCCACTGTGGCTCTGAGTAATTTTGTCCTCCATGAACAACTCCTACACTGTGATGTCTTGTTTAGGGAAACCAATCAGACTATAGCTGCTACTTTTGTTTATGGACAGAATGCTCCTAGAGATAGGGTAGGACTGTGGGAAGAATTGGTTGCTATTTCTCGCACTCTTACTCAAGCTTGGATTGTCTTGGGAGATTTAATGTGGTTAGAAGATTAAGTGACAGAGTTGGCCCTAACCCTCCTTCCAACCATGATATAATGGAATTTAACTCTTGTTTGGCTCAGTGCTACTTGGATGACATGCATAGCATGGGGTCTGAGTTTACCTGGTCCAATAAACAGGATGTTACTACTAGAACCTGGGCTAGATTGGATAGGGTTTTGGTCAATCCTGACTGGCTTGCTTTATTTCCTTCCTCTTTTGCTACAAGCCTGCCCCCTGGAATATCTGATCACTCTCCTCTTTTGGTTTTTGTGGCTCCTCCTAGACATATTCAAAGGAGATTCAGCTTCCTTAATGTTTGGCAGGGTCACTCTGATTATGAAGGCTTAGTTGCTTTTGCTTGGCACACCCCTAATTGTGGATCCCCAATGGCTTAATTGTTTCACAAGCTCAAACTTGTAAAATCTTCTCTTCAGATTTTGCATAAGAACCACTTTGCAAATATCTCTGCTAGAGTTCTGGCTGTTAAGAAGGAATTAGATGCTTGTCAGAATGCTTTGCAGGCAGACTTGTTTTCTGCTTCCTTAATTGAGCAGGAACGAATTCTGACTGCAAAATATGCAGCTCTTAGTAAATTGGAAGTTGACTTGCTGTTTCAAAGGGCTAAGGCGCATAATATCAGGAAAGGGGACTGCTCCTTTAACTTCTTTTTCTCTAAAATTGCTCTTAGGCAGCATCATAGTTCTATTGACCTAATTCAAGATAAGGATGGGGTTATGAGATATGGGATTGATGCTATTAATACTGCTTTTGTGGAGTACTATACCAGTCTGCTTGGTGTGACTACTGAGGTTGTGCCAATTAGTGAGTCTCTTTTTGCTTCTGGCCCTAGGATTTCAGATGATGTTAGCGCTCAGCTTACTCTGCATGTTACTAGGACTGAGTTTAAGCAGGCCCTCTTTAGCATCCCTTCTAATAAAAGCCCTGGGCAGGATGGCTTCTCTACAGGGTTTTTTAAGCATTCCTGGGCTACTGTTGGTGATTCTTTATGTCTTGCAGTTGAGGAGTATTTCAAGACTGGGAAGATGAAGAGAAGGGTGAATGTTACTCTCCTTGCTCTCATTCCTAAGAAGGAGGTGCCTCTTACTGTCCAAGACTTCAGACCTATTGTTTAATGCTCATTAATTTACAAGACTATTAGTAAGATAATTGCTAATAGACTTCAGAAGGTCTTGCCTATGTTGGTTGGTAATGAGCAAGTTGCTTTCATTAAAGGTCGTAATATTTTTGAAAATATTATGATGTCGCAGAATTGAATCAAAGGCTATAATTAAGGGCTTGTTTCTCCTCGATGCTTAAATAAAGTGGATATCAAAAAAGCTTTTGATTCACTTCAGTGGGGCTTCATTAAGCAGATGTTGTATGGACTGGGGTTCCCTTCAAAGTTTGTTCAATGGACCATGGGTTGCATTGCTTCAACTTGGTTTTCATTGAAGATTAATGGCAATATTTGTGGATTCTTTCCTGGTAAGTCTGGGGTCAGGCAAGGTGATCCTATTTCTCCCTATATTTTTGTGTTAAGCATGGAAATCCTCTCTAGACAGCTTAGAAGTCTTCATCTCCTTCCCTATGTTTCCTATCATCCTAAGTGTGCTCAGTTTAGGTTAAACCATCTGATCTTTGCTGATGATCTCATGGTATTCATGAGGGGGATATCCCTTCTGTGGTTGCTGTTGCAGAGAGTTTCGATCAGTTTGCAAGCATTTCTGGTCTTTATGCTAATCCTTCCAAGACTAGCATCTATTATGGAGGGGTAACTGATGATATTAAGCAACAAATTGAGGCTGCCACTGGGTATTCTGAGGCTAAATTTCCATTTAGGTACTTGGGGGTCACTTTGAACCCAGGTAGGCTTGCCCCTGATATGTTTAGAGGCATGATGGATAAGATTCAAGCTGCCATTCACCGTTAGACTGGTAACCTTCTTTCCTATGCTGGTAAGCTTCAACTCATTAACTCAGTTTTATTTGGGCTTGAGAATTTTTGGTGCTTTGCTTTACTCTTGCCAAAGGTTGTCATTAAAATGGTAAATAAGCTTTGTAAGGATTATTTTTGGGGCATTCCTCTGGGCAAACGCAAGATGATATTTCAGAGTTGGTCTTCAATGTGCTTACCCTGGTAAGAAGGGGGGACCAATGGACTAAGCTTTGTAAGGATTATTTTTGGGGCATTACTCTGCAAATGGGTTTGGCTTCTAACTCAAAACAGAGAAGGGATCTGGGACCAATGGACTAAGTCCTACAATATGGTTCACTCCTCTATCTGGACAGCTCAGAGTAAACCACATCATGCTGAGAGTTGGAGATCTATCCTCAAAGTGAGGGACTGTCTGCTGGAACTATCAGATGGGCAGAGTGGTACTGAGGCAACCTTACTCTCTTGTGTGGTGAAAGGACAGTTTATTATGGGGAAGGCATATGACATTTTTAGGAGGAAACGAGGTAAGCTAGGTTGGACTAAACTTCTGTCTCATCCAGTAATCCTACCTAAGTACAAAGTTTGTATTATTCAGGCTACTCTTAAGGTGCTCTCTACTATTGATAGTTTTTGCACCCGTGGCTATCCTATGGTGAACCGTTGTTGCTTGTGTGAGGGAGGCATGGAATTTCATCGTCACCTTTTCTTCAGATGTTCTTACTCTGGGCAGGTTCGAAGATTAATGCTGCAATGACTTGGCTTGTCTGGTACTTGCTCAGATATTGACTTGAAGAACTGGTTGTATCTTTTGCTTAACCAGGGTTTACCTACTTGGAAACGAGTCTTGGTTGTTAGTTGTCTTGTTGGCTTGGTTTTCTCAATTTGGGAGGAAAGAAACAATCGAATTTTCCAGGGTAAAAAGAAGGGCCCTGAGGTTGTTGCTAAACACTTGCAGTGGGTTTTAAAAATGCGCCTATCCATTAGTCCTACTATTCAGTTACGCTCTTGGTTTGTAAACAAGTAGAGTAGTACTTTGCTTTCCTAGTGTGTTCTCTGTGGTGTTTTGTTTTTTGTAAGAGCTCTCTCATTTATTTATTTTCCCTACATGGATGAATATAGATGAGTACACCTTTCTTGCAAAAAAAATAAAAAAAAAAAATAAATAAATAAATAAATAAAAAATATAATAATAATAATAATAATAATAATAATAATAATAATAATAATAATAATAATAATAATAACAATCAATAACAATCAATAACAACAATCAATAATAATAATAATAATAATAATAATAATAATAATAATAATAATAATAATAATAATAATAATAATAATAATAAAAGGACACACCACAACAACAAAAAATAAATAAATAAATGAATAAATAAATAAATAAATAATAATAATAATAATAATAATAATAATAATAATAATAATAATAATAATAATAATAATAATAATAATAATAATAATAATAATAATAATAATAATAATAATAATAATAATAATAATAAAAGGACACACCACAACAACAAAAAATAAATAAATAAATAAATAAATAAATAATAATAATAATAATAATAATAATAATAATAATAATAATAATAATAATAATAATAATAATAATAACAATAATAACAATAATAACAATAATAACAATAATAACAATAATAACAATAATAATAATAATAATAATAATAATAATAATAATAATAATAATAATAATAATAATAATAATAATAATAATAATAATAATAATAATAATAATAATAATAATAATAATAATAATAATAATAATATCTAAACTAATCGACATAATACAACAAAGCAAGGACACACGACACAAATGAAACAGGGCAACAGACGGAAGCAGGGGGCCCTGCCAGTCAGCCGCCCGCCGGCAAGGGCACCGACAGTGAGGGTCTTGAAGCAAGGAGAGGAATTGAGTGGGGTGTGTGTGGGAGCCGGTGAGGCGGCTGCCGGGGCACCGGCATAGAGAACCAAAATTGATACGTGTTGCGAGTTGTCATAGAAGAAGAGCGTTGCGTGCCGGTTGGCCGGCCGTCGGTGACAAGGCCGGTAGCGAGCCATTTAAATAAAGGGGAAGAATGTGTGTGCGCCTGCCGTGGGGGAGGAGGCTGCCAGTTTGCCGGCATAGACATCTTCGAGCTGCTACCATGTATGCCGAGGGAGGGAGATGTAGAGGTGGTTGCTGCTTCTGTCGTGGCCGCCATGGTGGAGGTTGGCGATTGGTGGTGTTGGGTTGCTATGGTGATGATAGGTGCTGTCCACGGTGGTTGTAATGGTGGTTGTAAGTGGTAGCAAAGACGGTTGATTGTTGTTTGCAATGTTGATGGATGGATGGGGGGGAGATGTGGTCGCGGTGGCTGATGCCTGATGGTAGTGGATGTGGTGGTCGTGGGTGAGTAGTTTGTGTTGCTGGCAGTCAAGGGTGGTCAGTGATGGTGAGTGGTGGCTGTCACGGTGGCCGGAGGTGGTCGAAAAAGCTCAGCAAAGACCGTCACAAACATGCTCGATGTGGCTTGTTTCTTGCTTGTTTCCCATACTTAGCTTATTTTCACCCTCCGATATTCCGTCTAAAGATCCCGTCTCGCAATTCCGCCTTACTTTCCCGTCTTGCTTTCCCGTCTCACCTGCGCATAATATTAATAAAATAATAATAATACTAATATTATATATAAATACGACTAATTATCAAATATAACTAATACGACTAATTATTATAAATTAGTAACTAAATGAGCTTTTTAGACATTTAAGCACACAAAATCGAGTCGGAATAAGGTAATAGCACGGGGCTAAATCGTCCTAAATTAGGACGATATCAAAACGCTTTAACAGTCAGAAGACGTCTCTTGGACAGTCTGCTGACTCGCGCCTAAACAGGCCAACCGTTTTCCAATTTTCAAACCAGGACAGGCCTGCTTGCATCGCCTGACGGCTCGCGCCTCAATAGGTTGCCTGCTGCAGACCCTGCCTCCCTTCTAACACTTGTCTAGGACGATCCTAACTTCGGTTAACCCGAATACAAGATGGATCAGATGACAAATCTGCCCCTTGTCTATTTTATTTGCAAAACGCCTTTCTAAGACAAATGGATCACGTTATGCACCATGAACCTAACTCGCTAAATGGATGTTTAATTTCCGTCTTGCATGCAAATCAACATTAAATCCAACTTGACATCAATTACTTGATATTTGGATAAATAACCGACATAGAAAGCTCACATGTTAGATTTAAACTTTTGGATGCGCGTTCATGCATTTACCCGTTTTATCAGATTTTGCATTTAACCAACCAAGATCGATCAGTATAGGTCGCTACCGCGGACGGGATTGGGTGTCCGATTAAAGGGCTTCCCAATACGTACCTTCACCTCTTACTCGGAAACTTTGGATAGTGGACGACCTTATCTAGGGGAAACGAGAGTCATTCTAGAGATAGAATGCTAAAGAGGGACGACTCCTTATCTTTAGTACCTATGTCAAACACCGCTTTTTGCCTTGGTTGACCTAGGTATAAAGTGGATTCGAACGGGTTCCAAGAATCCCACAAATGCTTGGTGGCGACTCCGAACATCTCTTGCATCGTTTCGAGACCCTTCCCGAGACGAAACCGACCGATCTAAAATGATCCGATCGAAAATCGGGGTTTGATCGCTTGGTGTGTAACCCACCCTTTTAAGTCAAAACCCGTGTCAGAATTATGCATAATATGATGAAACTGCGAGTGCTTATGTGTTATGTGATCATAAGTCCTTCCATGTCATTTTAAACTTTCAAAACACCCTTTTTGCGCCGTTATAATGGCCATTTCAAACCTCGGTCTTTCACCGACCGATGCATTTCAAAAAGCACGCCTTTCTAGGCCATCGTAATGACGATTTTCAAACCCGGTTTTCTACAACCATTTCAAAAGCACGCCTTTCTAGGCCGTCGTAATGACGATTTTCATACTCGATTTTCTACAACCATTTCAAAAGCACGCCTTTTTAGGCCGTCGTAATGACGATTTTCAAATCCGGTTTTCTACAACCATTTCAAAAGCACGCCTTTCTAGGCCGTCGTAGTAACGATTTTCAAACTTGGTTTTCACAACCATTTCAAAAAATACCTTTTTACGCCGTTATAATCACCGCGTTAAGACATGGATTCCAACCCGTCTCGCGCTGACACGATGGCTCTTTCAAAACCTGAAAATGGTACACACCCCTTTTTCGAAACTTTTTCAAATCCCGAGGACCGTACACCATCCCCGGGACCACAACCTTTTCAAACCTCGATTTTTAAAACGTACAATTTTGAATTTCAAAAAACCGTCTTTTGGAAACAGCACATTGTTTTCAAAGCCGCCACAACTCGAACTCAAACCGTCGTTTGAAAACAAACTTAAGACAACTTTTCAACTGATCGACTTTTGAAGATCCCTATTCTTTGGAAGTCGTCCATAAAGCGACAAACGAATATTTTTGAAAATCTCTATTTTCGAAAAATTCAGTCCACCACTCTGATCCCGCCTCGTGTCTATCGAGTCGAAGCAAGCATACTCAGTGGTGGAGCTAGGGGGGGCTAGCAGGGGCGGTCGCCCCCCCTGGCGGATGAAATTTTCGAAGTTTTTAGTTAAATTTTTCGAAATTTTTTTTGGGTGCCTTATGAAATTAGTCGTTCGCCCCCCCTAAAATTTTTCGCCCCCCCAAGTTCAAATCCTGGCTCCGCCACTGAGCATACTTATGGGTCTTTACTTATGAGTCGTCTCACCTCGAGACTCGTCCGACGGCCTCACGTCACTATGTTGGATGCGAGTCAAAATCAGGTTAACACCGTCACATCATAAATCGAGTCAGCACCGAGGCACCACACATGGTTGCCCTTGTCTTGTGATGACAAAATTGTCTTTCCCTCTTTTGTGTTGTCTGCGTTTAGTCGTTAAACCATGTCGGATTGGGTTGTAACGTGAGCCGTTTTCTGCCTTAGAGCCATGGCCCCGTCTTCAAATTCATCCAACAACAACGATGACAACAGAGATCTCACGACTGCTCAGCTAGCCAGCCTACTCACCGCTCTTAAGGTCACCCTAGACCGTGTCGAGACTCGTATCGACACCTTGGAAAACAAGGAAACCGGAGAACACAATGCTCCGCCTTTGACGAAAACCGAGAAAAGGCTTGGAAGAACAACTTCTAACCCGGGGTAACAACTTCCACCTTGAGAACAATAATCGAAGATTCGAACCCATTGGGGATCAACTACCCGACAACTTTACCCTGACTGATGTACCCAAGTTTAAGGGAGTGGAGGACCCGCTCAACCACATACGGGCCTTTAAGGATTACATGTCTATCAAGGGGGTCAAGCAAGAACTTTTCACCCGGATCTTTCCATCATCCCTGGAATTGATTCCCCGCCAATGTTACTATTCCCTTGACCCCAAGAGAGTTACTACTTGGGATGAAGTCACCGTCAAATTTGCTAAACAGTACGCCAACACCCGCACCCTTGAGGTCCTGACTTAGAATGATAAGGAAGGGTTCACAGAATTCCTGACCCGTTGGAGGAGGGTAAGCACTCAATTGGTCAGTAAGCCGAGTGAATCAACTCTGATGAAGAAGTTTGTCAACAACCTCCGCCTAGTTTATGCCAACCTGCTGAGATATCAAAACATCAAAACTTTCCAGGACTTACAAATCCTCGGAACCCGTATTGAAGACAACCTTCGCAAGGGTGTCCTAGCCAAAACCACTAGTATAGGCTATCAAGGATCTACATCAACTGGATCTCGCCCCTATGGTCAGACAAACAAAATCGATGAGGTCAACGTCCTCGAACCAACCACAAAGAAAACTGAGCGTCCTCAAAGGGTATTCACAAACTTGGCGACAACCTATGCCACTACCCTAAAAAGACGCATGGACCAAGGAAAACTATAGCCAATTGAACACATTCCGGATCCGTCCGAGGCCACGAAAGCCCATTTCTGGAACCCCAACGCCTACTGCCAATACCACCAGGGTAAAGGTCATGACACAGAGGCCTACTTTAAACTGAAGCACGCCATTCAAGATATGATCGAGAAAGGAGAACTACCTTTACCTCCACCCACCAAACCAAACAACAAAACGAACCCCTTGGGAATCCATGCCATCTCTGATGACGAGCCAACCTTGGATTGCTCACACCTCATCCTGCCTATTGATGACGAGGTGAACGTCTTGTAAAAGGATACCCCAGACGGGATGTTCGTATTCAGCGCCGCAACCATGCTCACCATGTTCCAACAGGTTGAAGAAACCATAGCCAGTCTCTCAGAAAGGACTACCCGACTTGAGGACGCCTACCACCGGTTGATTTTCAACCCACCAACACCACGCCCAAGGGAAGGTCCTCCAAGCACCCAAAATTCCTCTCACCGGAAAGGATTAATCCCACGGCCATTCTGGCATGCACCCCACAATAATCAACCCCACAATAATCAACCTCACAAAAACTACCCTCACAAGAACTTCCCCTACAAAAACTATCCGCCGAGGAATACCCCTCCAAGGTACCCTCGCGATACCGAAATCAACGGTATCTGGAGAGACGACGCAGAGGATGTCTACATTGTTCCGGGAAAGGTAAAACAAGCAATAGAGATCGGTCATCTTACCCGGTCTGGATGCCCCTATCAAAAACCGAACAATACAACAACCATTCCAACGACGAATGACCAGGTTATCCCGGACGTGGACACTCAACCCAAGGTTCCCGAAAACTCGGTCCTTAAACAACTGCAAAAGGCAAAGGCCGAAATTTCAATTTGGCAACCGATTGCTACATCCTTCGAACAGCGGCAGGCTTTGCTACAGGCCTTGGGAAAGTTGACAGTTCCCTCTACCTCCTCCCCTGAAGAAGTAGTAGCACACATGACAAGGGATGTCCCCGACCTGAGCAACCCGGTCATCTTCTTTGGCGAAGATATCCCTCTATTTGGAGCCAACCATAACCTGGCCATGTACATCACTCTACAATGCCTCAAGAAGAATGTGCCTATGGTTCTAGTGGATGATGGATCCGCAGTCAATGTCATTCCCCTCAAGACGGCTCACAAACTGGGTATCAAGGAAGCTAACTTGGTCCCGACTAATCAAGGGGCACGCGCCTATGACGGCACTCGTCGTAAGGTTGCAGGGCTTATCACCTTGACCGTTGCAACTGGACCCTTGGAAAGGCAAGCCAATTTTCAGGTGGTCGACATCGACGCCTCTTTTAAAACAATCACATTTCCCGCATCCCTGATCAAGGCTATCATGAAGAAGGGAAAAGCCTCTCAGGTCATTGAAGAGGACGATAACGAAATGTGGGGATTCCAAGCTGTGAATTCCCTAACCGATGAATCAGCATCCTTTGACTGTGACCCGTTCTCGAACCTCACAGTAAACCGCATTTTGATGCGCCAGGGTTATTTTCCGGGCCTACCCCTCAACCCGCTGAAGAGCACCTTGCCTCCTATGAAACAGGCCAAGGTCCCCCAACAACCCCTTTGGGCTAGGCTATGAGCCTACCGATGAAGACATCCAGGAAATGAACCTCCTATTACGGAAGCGCAAAAAGCACGGAGTCATCCTCTGTCCCTACCATTTGACTCTCAATGGATACTTCATCCCCGAGGGAGGATCCGAGTTCTACAATGGCTTTCCTGAGCTAATCTACGACCCCGTAGCTAAGGTCAAACACCCGGGCATAGAAGTCTTTTAAGACTGCTACTTCATCCCCGACAACACCGAAGCTGCGTCGACCAAATCTGAGTCGGCCCCATGCCTGGACGGACAAGTTGTCAGTCTCTTCTTCGGAGAAGACAATATCAAACACCTCGGCTATGAGGACATCATCAACATTGCTCTAAAGGATAACCAGTTCGATCCCACCGCCTTAATCTCTGATATTGACCCAGAGAAAATTACACAAGGCTGGAGGAAAAATGTCAAGTGGACTAATCGTCAAGGCCACATTCTCAAGATCACAACTGGAGAAGGCCCTATATTCAAAGAGGAAAGTGAAGAAGAGTCTGAGTCCGAGTCAGAGTTAGAGTCTATCTTATCTCCTAGCGCTCCTGATGTCCCGGTCAAGGTACCCTTTCCACTGTTCTATCACAAACTTGTGGCTGCTTCAGAGGTCGAGTCAACTAAGGTTATCCCCACTCCCATGGAAGGTAGCAACCTAGAGCTTGTTCCAGGGGCCACCTCATCTGCTGTGTTGCCTCTGACTGCCAATGAGATGTCTGTCCTATCCGAGCTTTTCGCTCAAGTCGACTTAATGAACGCTAATCTTACTTATGACTCGTCTCAATTTAACTGCAATACAATTCTGAACGAATATGAGGAATTTGACTTGAGTGACTACCCATCTCAGAAGTGTGCATTCGGGGTCACCTCCAGGAAACTTCTGGGACACGTCGTCAGCAAAAGGGGCATCGAAATTGATCCTACCAAAATCAAAGCTATTAATCAAATGCCTCGGCCTAAGAACGAGAAAGAGATTCGGGGATTTCCCGGTCAAGTCCAATACATCAGCCGCTTCATAGCCAAACTCACAATGATTTTCGAACCAAACTTTAAGAAGCTTCGCGCCTCGGATCACACCAATTGAGACAACGACTGTCAAAAGGCCTTCGACAGGATAAAGAAAATCCTATCCAAACCTCATGTCCTCATTCCACCTCAACAAGGAATTCCCTTATCTCTATACCTGACTGTCACCGACACAACCATGGGAGCAATGCTAGCACAAACAGTCGACGGCGAAGAACGGGCCATCTACTACATCAGCAAAAAGTTCATCGAATACGAAACAAGATACACCCAACTGGAAAAGACATGCCTTGCCCTGGTCTTGTCAACAAAGAAGCTGCGACATTACATGCTCAGCTACATGGTTCACATCTACTCCAATATGGACCCGGTCAAATAAATCTTCGAAAAACCCGTACTAAACGGAAGGCTGTCTAGATGGACACTCATGCTATCTGAATTTGACCTCAAATTCGTACCCCTCAAGGTCATCAAGGGAAGGGCAATCGCCGATTTCCTAGCATAAAACCCCGTCAGCGAAGATCCAATGACCGACAAATGGTCACTCCTTGACGAAGACATCCTTTGTGCCGACACCGACGCGCGGGACCTATACTTCGACGGTGGATCAAACCTGAGAGACTTCGAGGTAGGAATCCTTCTAATATCACCGGAGGGGGAACATGTTCTGATCTCAGTCAAGCTAGACTTCACCGTCACCAATAATGTCGCCGAATACGAAGCATGCCCCATAGGCCTACAAGCAGCCATAACACTTGGCATCAAGAAGTTGAGGGTCCACGGCGATTCCTCACTCATCATCAATCAGGCGTCCGGATCATGGAAAATCCGAAGCGACAGCTTACCACCCTACCGATCAAATATCAATCAAGAGGCCGAATTCTTCGACCAAATCGAATACTTTCACTTGCCACAGGAGGAAAAACAATTTGTTGATACCCTAACAAAACTTGCCTCGCTCGTCAACATACCTGACGACATGACATCGATGCCCCTATATGTCGAGAAAAGGAGCGAGCCAGCTCACATATGCGCCATCAACAACGACGAGGAGAACCATGTCGAACCTTGGTACCAAGCCATCCTCAACTATAAAACCAAAAATGAATTCCCTCCCAACTCTGATACAAGAGGACAAAGAGCCATCCATTTACTTGCATCACAATTCGTGATAAACCAAGAACAGCTATACAAAAGAACACCCCAAGGGATCCTTCTCCTTTGCATTGATCACCACAAAGCCAAAAAAGTCATGGAAGAGGTCCACGACGGAGAATGCGGCCCTCACATGAGCGCAATGATGCTAGCCCGAAAAATCATGCGGTTAGGCTACTACTGGACCACCATGGAAGCCGATTGCAGAAACTACGTCAAACATTGCCACAATTACCAAATCTTCGCCAACATACAACATATACCACCATCCCTCTTATACACCATGATATCACCCTGGCCTTTCTCGACCTGGGGCATCAACATCATCGGGAAAGTCAATCCGATAGGCACCAAAGGGCATTGCTTTGTCCTCGTCGCCATCGACTACTTCACCAAATGGGTGGAGGCACAGTCTTATGCAGTCTTGACCACCAAACAAGTGGCCAAGTTCATCCAGGACAACATCATCTGCAGATATGGGGTACCCCATGAAATCATCAGCGACCAAGGCTCCCACTTCCGGGCAGAAACACAAGCCTTGCTGGACAAATACAAAATCAAGCGGCATCGATCATCCCCCTATCGTCCCCAAACCAACGGAGCGGTTGAGGCAGCAAACAAAACTCTTATCACCACCATCAAGAAGATGCAAGACAATTACCGCGATTGGCCGAGCAAACGCCCATTCGCACTCTGGGGATACCGAGCCTCCATCTGAACACCAACAGGAGCCACACCCTTCTACCTAGCATACGGTATGGAGGCGGTTCAACCAGTAGAGTTAGAGGTCCAATCTCTACGTAGACTACTGGAAAGTCAAGTTCCTGAGGCGGAATGGACCCGTCGAAGGTTCGAACAACTCACGCATCTAGACGAACGGCGACTCAATGCCTTGCACAACGTCCAACTATACCAACGATGTATACAATGGGCATTCAATAAAAAAGTCAAACCTTGAAATATCAGAGAAGGCAACTTGGTCCTAAAGTCGATTCGAGCACCACTACCCGTCGATCCGAGGGGAAAATTCAAACCTGATTGGGCCGGGCCATACCTGATCAAGAAAATACTTTTGGGGGGGCGTAGTGAGACTGAGTGACCTAGACGGGGAGGATTTCACAAACCCGACCAACCTAGACAACTAGTGACCACAATATTCCCTTCAAGTCAATTCCTCAACGCATTCTGATTTGAAATTGCATGTTTTATCGAGTCTAAGGTATGGCACCTTGCCATATTTCAAATGATATGTGATATGTCAAAGGCGACATCCTTTTGTACTCAAACCAAACCTGAACTACGAGCATGATTTGATTTCACCTCTTTAGGTGGATACGTAGGCAGTCCTTTCTTACACAAGAGGGATATAGCCACAACACCAAAATAAAAATTAACAAAACTTTCGAACTACGATCATGGTTTGATTTCACCTCTTCACGTGGATACGTAGGCAGTCCTTCCTTACACAAGAAGGATACAACCATCCCCACACACACAAAAATCACCCATATCAACTTCAAAACAAAAAAAAAAAAGAGAGAAGAAAAGGAAAAACATTCCCTTTTCCTCACAAAATCAAAAAAGAAGCCTTTCTCCCTTCTCACAAAAATCCCCTTTCACGAGCGCAATGTTTAGGATAATTCAAACCGAATTACCCCTTTACAAGATGGATGGAAGAACAAGCGTTCACAACCTCTTTTGACACAAGCAATCCTCTTATTTAATGAATAATGAGAAGGATTACAAACTTATCAACAAATAAAGCTAAGCAAGTCCACAACTTGTCAAAGTTAGAATGTCGACTAAGACATCCCACATAGTAAAACTAGCACAAAAATACACAATACATAGATAGTACAACATAATAAAACTCACAACACTACTACAACATAATAATAAAGCTGGTAATGGAGGTCTTCATTCTTCCATTCTACGCTTGCCTGTGCCCTCGGGGTACATCTTCCACTTGCTCTTTGACAGGGCTGTCGTACACCTATCAAAAATAACTAACTAAACTAACTATATAGCTAGGGAAGTTAGGTCGATCTCCTCAGGGAGGCAAGATATCTGTAAGAGTCCGTCTATTTGGTCACAAAATGGGGGTGTTTAAATTGGTTTTCTAAACTAAAAGGTTTAAAGGAAGAGAAGCAGAGAAAAGAGCAATAAAGGCAGAAAATGAGTTTAAACTATCAATAGAGAGGGGACATGTCAGGATTTTGGTTCACTACGGTAGTCCAGTGACTCAACTGTAAACAACTTAGATAAATTACTGCGAGACGGATATGGAAAGGTCCTTCCGGTCCACTTTGTATCCTAAACTTCCACTAACTTAACTTCCGTCCTCGTCAGGGTAGTCTACTGTTCATAGCAGGTCTATTTAGTCCAATCTTCCGATACAGGATTAAATTTAACCAGATTAAAAAGGTGACTCAGAAGCGTGCACTCAACTAAGCCGATAAATACAGTTATATTGCTATGGTGACAGAATCTCACAATTAATTCATCTAACTTATTCACTACATCGTCACATTTCTACCGTAGATACCCTAATCCCAACATGAAACAAGTTTAGCTACTCATATCGCTATTTATATCAAAACTAATAACAAGCGATGAACTAACAATAAACATAATGAAACAATAAATAAATTGCATAAAAGTGAATTAGGGTAGAAATTAAATAAAGCAAAACAAAGAATTAAAGTAAACGAAAGAGTGATTATTATTAATAAAGGAGAAAGAAATTACAATCGTGAGAATCCGGCGTAAAGAACGACAAAATTCGAGCGAAATAACCCCGAAAGCAAAGTTACAGTAGAGAAGGGAAAAGCAACGTAATGTTTTTTTACTGTGAATGCTAAAAATGATATATGATAAGATCGCTAATGACCTAGTAAAGTTGCGTTTAAATAGAAAATAAACTAAGTCCAAAAGCTAGAACAAGCTTACGGGCTAATTAAAGCCCACGCCAGACCAAACCACTCGATCGAGTAGAATAAATCCACTCGATCGAGCAAAACTCCAGCAAATCTACTCGATCGAGTAGAATAGTTACTCGATCGAGTAACCTCTCGTTCCAGCACTTCTTGATCGAGTATAAAAGTGCTCGATCGATCAACCAATGACGTAGAAACCATTCGATCGAGTAATAAAACCACTCGATCAAATGTTCTTCCTTCAAATCAGCTTAAACTCGTTCCCGACTGCCTCGAAAACCGTGCCTTCACGCATCCCAATGCAGAAACTCACTCCGGAAAATCCCGTCGCCATAAAATGCATGCAAAAAGGACGAAGAATGGTATGATTCCACTACTTTCGCGTTCATTTCTACAAAACGGACAAAACGAACCAAAGTAGCCAATTCGGGGGCAAAATGCAATATAAACAGTATGAAAGTGCATATAAATACGTGCTAAAATAGGCTAAAAAGACTATATAAAATGCACGTATCAAATCTCCCCAAACCGAACCTTTACTCGTCCTCGAGTAAACTAAAATGCAACTAATGGAACGGAAATGAAAACTCAAAGCTAGCTTAACTTGTCTACTTGAACCAATTTAATGCAACAAAAATTAACAGTCATAGTTAAGTAGTCAATACGCAAACGAGTTATAAGCTATTTAGAAATATAGCCAACCTATCGACCTTGCAAGACCAACAAAATCGGACTCTCTCGTGGTCACTCTTCTCTCATGAAGCAAAGGGTGAATGTTATATGTAAAAGAGAGAAGGAAGAACAATCACTCACCTAACTGCGACCTACATAGCATGCATGCAACAAAAATGAAAGACGATTCAAGTACTAATGCACACACTCCAACCAATAATGTCCGTCACAGCCGAGGGCTTACAAATAATATGGGAATGGTGAGGTTCACGAGAGAAAAGGCAAAACAAGTTATGGTAATGTGGAGGTAAAAGCGTCAAGCTAGTTCCTAACAGGACCATATAAAACCATCCGAATCTCAACTGACTGAAAAATAAAGTACAGGTGCCCTTCATTTGGCACATATCTCACTAATCTCATACACAATCTCCTCAAAAATATGGAATAAGAATGGAGGAGTTAGACGGTCACAAACTTTCTTTTTTTTAACACCGTCTAAATGAATTGACTAAAACATATCAAATCTTTTTTCAACTTTTTTCTTTCTTTCTTTCACGTGAAACACAACTTTTCCCTTTTTTCTTTTTTTTTTTTCTTTTTCTTCTCTTTTCACGTTTTTCTTCTTGTTTTTTTCAATTCTTTTTTTTTCTTTTCTTATTATCCTTCCTCTAATTTCCACCAACTCCAATCATATAAACACGGGCCAAACTGCAGACGGAAAATCATACCAAGACATACTAAACTAGCTTGACTAGGCAGGCTCAGTTTGGGATGTAGCTAATGGGTCAAAAAGGCAAGTTTTGGCTTAAGTGGAGCTAAATGGGTGAAAAATATAAGGAAAAGGGAAAATTTGCAAGCACCACCCTGCATGTGACACCGACCACAAACCCGAATGTGTGCATTTGACAAGAAATCGAATGTCATAAAAGTGCAAAAATGATGAACATGCTATGCAAGGAGTACTACTCTCAATTCCTAATGAACTGGTAATGAATGTCACCAGTTATGGGCTCTAAACCTCAGACATTGTAAAGTAGGTTGCCAATTTATCAGGTCAAGTCTAAACAGTCAGCTATATTTGAACAGAAACCCGTAGACTATGCGTATGACAAAGCTAATAACTATCAACAGAAGTGCAAGGCTCAAGTAAAAATGACAAGTTATAGTGCAGTTTCATCACGAAAATCTACGGTTCCGACTCAACCTATATGCAAAAGTAAATGTGAATTTTTGAATTTTTGAATTTTTTCTAGTTTTTTTGATTTTTTGATTTTTTAATGAAATAAATAAACAATGCAAGCTGAAATAGATAAACGTGAATGCAAAACAAATGTAAATGCAGACTCAAAAGGATGCAATACCCTCCCCAAACTAAAACGGACAACGCCCTCGTTGTCCTCCAGCATACACCAGCAGATATATACAGGGGAACGGGAATATACAACCAATAAAGAATGAAAAATAAAAAGGAGACAAAAATAAAAGAGTGAGATGTACATACAAAACATGAACTTCCCCAAACCAACCAGAAAATTGGGGAAGTGAGTAGACCAGTAGCTACTCGTCAGCCTCCTCATCGCTGTTGCGCACGTCCTCCACTGTCACCCTGAAGTCCAGGACTACCTCCTACACTCTCCTCTTCCTCTGCTCAGCTCGAGCTCTCTCCGCCGCCGCCGCCGAGTCCTCTACCTCCTCCTCCTCAGCAGACTCTGGGTACCCCTTAGCTGGGTACCGGTAAAAGGAAGGGTGTGGCCAACCCTCTGGGATCGGACGGTGTCGACTCAAGTGGTACTCGCATAGAGGGAACAAAGTCAAAGCTAAGTCCCGCTCCATACGAGCCTGTCTCTCTGCAATCTCAACTAACAAACCGTCACGACGCCCTTGGTCCATGACCGAGGACGCCTCAAAGGGTGGTAGAGGTACAAAATTTGCCGGTAGGACCGGCTGTGTCTGGTCGGCGGGTGCGGGAGTAGAAGTGGAGGTAGGGATCGGGGTAGGTGTAGGAGTGGCCGTAGAAGGCTGGCCGCTCCCAGAAGGTGTGGACCCCTCTCCGATCTCAAGTCTACGCCGCTTCTTAGCGGCGGGTAAAGTAGTAGGTGGTCGGACGTGGAGGTGGTAGTCAGGCAGTGGTGGAAGTCGGGTGCCCCGTGCGATAGTAGGCAAAGAGGCTAGACGGGGGAGAGTGGTGCAAGGTAAGTCTACGGACAAGGAACCGTCTATCTTCCAAGTCCGTAAGTCTGTGGTCAGCCAATGCTGAGAATGCATGGCATCTAGGCTCAGATACCTCTCTCCCGGGAGGTACGGTAAGTCATAAGGCAAGACAGGGAAAAGGGAACGGGCAAGAATGGTGGGTATGCCACCGCAGACAATAGATCCCGTGACCTTCTCCCCCTGAGCTGGGCGGTCAGATAGGCATTGTTGAGGGTAAAAGGACCTTCGCAGTCAATGTTCAGGTAACCGCCTAAGATGGAGAGCTCGTTGTTGTTGATGTTGTTTGGCTCCCTACGGCCAAAAATGGTGCTCCCCATCAGTCTAAGAAAGTAACGGGCAGGGGAAAGGTGGACCTGTGCGAGCTTTCGCTCGGGAAAGGTGGTCTGGGCCAAGATCCGCCAAAGCTGACGAATGACCTTCCTCGGGGCAGTAGTGTCGCCCGTAAAGGAAAGTTCAGGTCTGGTACCAAACTCCTCCAAAGTCATCGAAAAAGTCCGGTTGAACAACCGGAATGACACAGAAGGACTAGTGGGGCAGCGTCGTGTGCTCCGGAGGAGAAGGTGAAGGAGTTGAGGAACTCAAGACTAAGCTCCAGAAAGGTGTGGCTACTCATAGTGATGAGTCCGGCCATCCCCGTGCCCCGTAAAAGCTCACAAACTGGCTCGTAGAAGCCGAGTCTCTCAAGTGCCGGTCGATCTAAGAACCGGGTAGGGAAAAACTCACAGCCAACTAAGTGATAAAACCTCTTACGATGTACACCGTTAACGAAAATTACCTGCGGGTACTCGGGGTGAGAGTCGAGGGAGTTGTCCCCTCGGACAGTGACCGTGCCGGAAGGAGAAGCAGAAGTAGAAGTACTAGGAGCTGGCTTAGAGCGGGCACGTCCACGACCTCGGCCCCGGCCTCTTATACCCGAAGTAGAAGCCCGTCCAGTGACGGTGCGAGGAACTAGAGCCGTCCGAAAAGCAGCTGCAACTGTTGGTGAGTCCGCCACAGGTGTGCTCACCGTGGCTGAAGTAGAGGCTATGGCTGCTGTGACCACCACTGAGGAAGAAAGACTAGCAAAGAGATTAGCAGGTGGTGGTGGTCAGATCAAGTGGCAGCCAAAAGGGCTAGCAAAGAAGGTGCTAGCAGGTGTAAAAAGTGTACCAGCAGCAGAGACTAAGAACACAGAGGATGCGGTACTATCAGAAGTGGAGGCGGTGGCAACAGCAGGGACCACCGTCTCATGCAAGGATGGACTAGAAGTCGAGCTAGTCGAGGG
Organism: Silene latifolia; assembly: GCF_048544455.1. Classification (NCBI taxonomy): domain Eukaryota; kingdom Viridiplantae; phylum Streptophyta; class Magnoliopsida; order Caryophyllales; family Caryophyllaceae; genus Silene; species Silene latifolia. The sequence continues at coordinate 121,903,274 of NC_133528.1, read as the reverse complement.
CAGAGAGCTAGAATCCATCCTGAATAAAAAGGGCAGGGGAATTTGATAAGAAAAAGCATGAAAACAAATGGTAATCACCAAAACAACAGAAAACTCCCTAAACAAATCGAAATTTTCGACTTACAGCACAAAAATTCCCAACTTTCCTCAAAAACTCGAATTACAGCGGATAAACAGCGATAGGGGCGGGGTAGCAGGCATCAAAAGCAGCAATTAGGCAACAACTGAAGTAAATTAAGCATATGACAGTCGAAAACCCAGATGAAAACCCAGATGACAGTCAAAAATGTCGACTGAAAATCACCCTTAATCGCGAATTTCGCGCAGAATTCGAACTAGGCAAGTAAAAATCAATTAGGATACGGGATTAAGCATCAAGTAAGCTAAATAGGGCAAACAAGTTCAGTCAAAGTCGAAAAACTCGACTAAATAAAGGATTTTGAACCCTAATCCTAATTCACCTCATAAAAATGCGAAATTAGTGAAATTAAAATGCAAAGAGGTGTAGGAGACACTTACTTGATGATAATGAACCTACAAATTGCAATTAATCGACAGACAACAAGCAGAAATGGCGATTTTTTTGATCGAAAAACCGCAAACCCTAAAATCCCCAATAGACCGAGTAAAATAGCGAAAATCAGAGGGAAAGTAGAGGGCTTTTGACGATTAATTAGCAGGTAACAAAATGTAGGTGACAGATTTGGCAAATGGGCAAGAAATATGAGGGATTTTGGGTATTTTTTTATCGCAAAATGTAAAGGGGGTCGAAAAATTAGGGGAAAATGAAATAACAATAAAAAAGAAAGGAGTTAAAGAAGACTCCCTACGTGTCTTTTCCCATTTCACTCGATCGAGTGGTTTAGAACTGCTCGATCGAGGACTTTTTGGATCCATCTACTCGATCGAGTAAAAATTTACTCGATCGAGAACTCCCCTTTTCAGCTTTACTCGATCGACTAAAATGGAATTACTCGATCGAACACATTTCACTCGATCGAGGACAATTTTGTACTCGATCGAGCTCTTTTCCTCGTGTAAGCTCTTGAATTCGTCATTCTTCCTTTGAAATTGCGTAAAATTCCCCAAACCTGCATAGAAACACTTGCAAAAGTATCCCAAAATACCAAATACGCAAATTAACAGTCTATAGTCTCTAATCTACGCTAAAAATTGTCTAAATTCTAATTGTCCTAATTAAAAGCAATAAATAAAGTTCAACGGAAAATTTAAAATTTGTTTTTACAAGTTGGTACACGGGGCATTTCCCCGCTCACTTCCCAAGGCAATTCAGTAGCCCCTTGGAGGGCTCCTGACTGGAGGACGTCATCTCGGCAACATTGATTGTCCTCTTCAGTTTCCATGAGCTTGAACTTGAATCATTAGGAGGAGAATAGTTGACTTCCACATATGCGCGAACTTTTCTCACCCTTGCTCCTTTCTCACCGGCTTTAACACTGTCACTCCCACCTTGACTGACATTAATTGCACAATGCCCTTTGACAGCTCCTGCAATATTTTCATCTATACCTGCAGCAAGGAAAACAGACGAACTTTCCTCCTTTTTGCTCTCAACCTGAGGCGGAGGGGTCACAATAGCAGCACAATGCTCCAAATTTTCAATTGGAGTGTCAATAATAGGGTCAATAGAAGAGAGGGCATTGCAAGGCTGAGCTTGCATGGGAGCCCTCCGGAACTTAGACTGATGGAATATCAGCTCCTCGTCCCCAACCTGAAAAGTCAAAGTCTTGCCCCCGACGTCTATTACTGCACGGGCAGTAAACAAAAATGGTCTCCCTAAAATAATAGGGGTATGGGCATCTTCGGGGATGTCAAGTACAACAAAGTCAACGGGAATAAAGAACCTCCCGATCTTAACAGGTATGTCTTCTATTACACCTAATGGCCGTGATATGCTACGGTTGGCCATCTGAACAGTCATGTTTGTGCAATTAAACTTTTTCAGACCAAGTCTCTTAGCCAGAGACAACGGTAAGACACTCACGCTAGCGCCAAGATCGCATAACGTGTTATCAATCAAGTGGGTACCAATATGACACGGAATTGAAAAACTACCCGAGTCTGACTGTTTAGGAGGTAACTTATTCTGAACTAGGGCCGTCCCTACCTCGGTCAAAGCTACCGTCTCATGATCATTAATGTGCCTCTTACGCGATAAAATTTCTTTCATAAATTTAAGGTAAGAGGGGTACCTGTGTCAGCAGTTCGGCGAATGGCACAGTGACCTGCAAGCTTCTCAGGGTTTCGACAAATTTGCCGAATTGTTGATTAGCTTTAGTACTCTGCAGACGCCTCGGGAAGGGAACCGTGATGGGTATCTTGAGTCCCGTGTTCCTCTCTTCCAACGTGTCAGCCGGATCAAGCTCCAAATCCTTCGGACGCTTCTTTCCTCTCGAACGAGGTCTTTCATGTTATTTCTCACTCGATCGAGCACTAGCAGGCTCTCGATCAAGCTGTTCCTTATCCATACTACTCGATCGACCAAAAATCCCATTCGATCGAGTAGTTTCTTCAACAGAGTCACTCGTTCGAGCAGAAATTTCACTCGATCGAGCAGTTCCTTTTTCTTGTTCACTCGATCGAGTAGAAATTCCACTCTATCGAGCACTTTCTTCAGCATTTTTACTCGATCGACCTCCATAAACTAGTCGATCGAGCACTTTCTTTGTCGTCAGCTCATTTTCTTCGCCAGAACACTGTTCATCAGCAATATTTTCCTTCCTTGGGTCTGATTTCAACACTTCCGGTCCCTCATATGAACGACCGCTTCTCAAATTAATTAAATTTACCGTCTCATGTGGATTTTTGTCAGCTTGTGACGGTAAATGACCCGGTTTCCTTGTGAACTGGTTCGCGGCTAACTGGGCAACTTGAGTTTCAAGTGCCTTTATAGATGCATCTCTTTGTTGGTCGCTTAACTTCCACTGCTTTGTCAAAGACTGCAACATCGTCTTCAACTCACCTATCTCACTTACCCCACCAGAAGATGAGGCGCCTTGGTTAGGTGTAGGAAAGGAAGGAGGCTTCTGAAAGCCTTGTTGAGTCTTATGTGGAGGGACATATGACTGCTGTTGGTGCAGAGGAGGGGTAGTATTGAGCACATTTTGACTTGTCCACCTCAAATTGGGATGGACTGCCCCTTGGTTATTATAATAGGAACCCCCTCCTTGCCTGTATTGTTGAAAGGCAAGGACCTGTTTCTTCTCTGTAAGACAGCCAACAGTAGTATGGCCGTCGTTGCTCCCACACCTCTCACATGTGACGGTCTCCCCTCTAGAAAGCATATGGACCGTCTGAGGCTCCCCAGCAGAATGCAGCTCCAACTTATCAAACCTAGCATTCATGGCTTCCAGCTGAGCCACAACTTGCTTATCGACTGCATGAACTGTTCTAATACCATCCCTCGGGTTTCCATACTCAGCACAGTGGTTTGCCATCTCTTCAATAAGGTCCCATCCATTATCATCGTCAGTGTTCTCTTGGAATCTTCTGTTAGATGACGCATCAAGTATGGCTCTGTGATCATCATACAGCCCATTGTAGAACTGGTTAGACAGAAACCACGAATCAAAACCATGGTGGGGAATAGACCTCACCAACTTCTTGAAACGGGACCACGCTTCATATAACGTTTCATCAGGTGCTTGCTTGAAAGTTGTGATCTTTGCCCTCAGCTGATTGGTGCGCTGTGGAGGGAAATATCTCTTGTAAAAAGCAAGAGCAAGGGTCTCCCAGTTGGTAACCCCTGCGGCCGCGCGGTCCAAATCAGTCAGCCACTCCCTGGCTGAGTCAGTCAAAGAAAAAGGGAACAAAACCTCCTTAATCTTGTCTTGAGTTACCCCCTTTGTGGCGGGGATAGTAGAACAGTAGTCCGTAAAGACCTCCATGTGCTTCCTCGGGTCTTCACCTGCCACAACTCTATATAGATTTCTCTCCACCAGATTGATATAGGAAGGACGGATGTCAAATGTATTCCCATCCTCAGTCTGGAGATTGAAACCCTTTGGAATTGAAGCTGTTTTAGGCTCCGAGTGACTAGCAATGTTCGGCATCTTTACAAGTTGGTTTACAGAACTGAAAGTGTCTTCTTAAAAAGATGGATTTTCTGCAAATAGAAAATGTTGAAGCTCTAGTTCGAAAGTACTCAAGTCTTCCTTTCGTGATTCTCTTTGCACACGAAGTCTATGCCTAAATAGTCTCTCTGGCTCTGAATCAGCTGCAACTAACTCAAACCTATCTGACCTGGGCATACACAACACTGAAAGAAAATAAACAAGAACTGCCTCAAGGAATAAAAATTCCCTGAGACGGATAAAATAAACGAAACAAAGACAAATAGGGCAATTGCCTCCCCGGCAACGGCGCCAAAATTTGACAGGGCTGTCGTATACCTATCAAAAATAACTAACTAAACTAACTATATAGCTAGGGAAGTTAGGTCGATCTCCTCAGGGAGGCAAGATATCTGTAAGAGTCCGTCTATTTGGTCACAAAATGGGGGGTGTTTAAATTGGTTTTCTAAACTAAAAGGTTTAAAGGAAGAGAAGCAGAGAAAAGAGCAATAAAGGCAGAAAATAAGTTTAAACTATCAATAGAGAGGGGACATGTCAGGATTTCGGTTCACTACGGTAGTCCAGTGACTCAACTGTAAACAACATAGATAAATTACTGTGAGATGGATATGGAAAGGTCCTTCCGGTCCGCTTTCTATCCTAAACTTCCACTAACTTAACTTTCGTCCTCGTCAGGGTAGTCTACTGTTCTTAGCAGGTCTATTTAGTCCAATCTTCCGATCCAGGATTAAATTTAACCAGATTAAAAAGGTGACTCAGAAGCGTGCACTCAACTAAGCCGATAAATACAGTTATATTGCTATGGTGACAGAATCTCACAATTAATTCATCTAACTTATTCACTACATCGTCACATTTCTACCGTAGATACCCTAATCCCAACATGAAACAAGTTTAGCTACTCATATCGCTATTTATATCAAAACTAATAACAAACGATGAACTAACAATAAACATAATGAAACAATAAATAAATTGCATAAAAGTGAATTAGGGCAGAAATTAAATAAAGCAAAACAGTGAATTAAAGTAAACGAAAGAGAGATTATTATTAATAAAGGAGAAAGAAATTACAATCGTGAGAATCCGGCGTAAAGAACGACAAAATCCGAGCGAAATAACCCCGAAAGCAAAGTTACAGTAGAGAAGGGAAAAGCAACGTAATGTTTTTTACTGTGAATGCTAAAAATGATAGATGATAAGATCGCTAATGACCTATTAAAGTTGCGTTTAAATAGAAAATAAACTAAGTCCAAAAGCTAAAACAAGCTTACGGGCTAATTAAAGCCCACGCCAGACCAAACCACTCGATCGAGTAGAATAAATCCACTCGATCGACTAGAATAGCTACTCGATCGAGTAACCTCTCTTTCCAGCACTTCTTGATCGAGTATAAAAGTACTCGATCGATCAACCAATGACGTACAAACCATTCGATCGAGTAATAAAACCACTCGATCGAATGTTCTTCCTTCAAATCAGCTTAAACTCGTTTCCGACTGCCTCGTAAACCGTGCCTTCACGCATCCCAATGCAGAAACTCACTCCGAAAAATCCCGTCTCCTCAAAATGCATGCAAAAAGGACGAAGAATGGTACGATTCCATTACTTTCGCGTTCATTTCTACAAAACGGACAAAACGAACCAAAGTAGCCAATTCGGGGGCAAAATGCAATATAAACAGTATGAAAGTGCATATAAATACGTGCTAAAATAGGCTAAAAAGACTATATAAAATGCACGTATCACTCTTCTTGTTGGCCCGCCTAGCTTGGACTTCTTCACCGGAACGGATCCTCAACGGATCTACAATGGCGACGGCCTCCGGTCTTTTACAAGACCACATACTCGGCCCAAGTCAAGCCCAAACACGGCCCACTACCTCTTTGGGACCCGAGCTTCTCCTCTTCGGTGGCCTCATTACATCTGGGCTAACATCATCGGAAAAATCGTCAAAAAAGGCACGGTTGGCCTTGCCAACTTCTCTATTCTTCAAGTCGACAACTTCGTCCTTACGGAACTTGGACCTTTCTTCCAAGGTTTGAGCTCCTGACCACTTGACATAAGTGGGAGTCACCCATGTCATGGCAACGGGGTTTGGTACCTCCCAAATCGACCGAGTGGCCCACCACATTTCGAACACCTCCACAAGCTCGGATTTCCGGAAAACGATCTCTTGGACAAGAGTATCTTGAGCGGGCACCTTTTGTTGACACCCCATTTGCCTCATAAGCCTTTCGGGATAAATGAAGGAAGCAACTTTCAAGCCCACCACCATCAAAGAACAAGAACTAGCGGCCGAAGCGGGCAACCCCGTGAAGGGCCTCAAGTGGCACCACGACACCACTCAACGGATATGAGGACCACCATCCTCCACCAATATCGAGATCCAATAGGGCTCGGTGGATGCAAAACTATCCGAAGAAGAAGAATCGGCCGGAGGCTCTACATACCTTAGCCTCTCCAAGAGCCACACTTGAAGGATCCTTGGAGATCCAAACGAAGGAGCTTCTCCACAAGAGCCCTTCTTATCCAAAGCTTGGATGATCTCGCCAAGCACCAACCATGATGGATCACAACTGTGTTCCATTTCCTCAACTATGTGCACATGGATCATACTACCGTACCACTTTGATCCCTCCTTCTTCAAGGCATCGACAAGGAGGTATGCATGCACTAGGCAAAAGGCTAGGGCCCTTCTCCTAGACACCTCCGAGACATTGACATCCAACCAGTTTGAGAAGATGTCGATGAGAGCCACCATATCCACACCATGGGGAGCAAGGAGAAAGTTCACTTGGCTCGTTGACAAGCCCAACATTGAACGAAACTTCTTTTTGTAACACAACCGAGTCGGAGGAAGCACCGGAGTACAACCCGGCCACCCTCCAATGGCACCCACTTCTTCGGCAAGAGGGCAAATTTCACCTTTCGGGAAAACGAAAACATGATGTGTCGACTCCCAAAACCGAGAGCATGCTTCAAGAAACGAGGATTGCACCTTCACTTGACGAAGCACCAACAATTGACCAACTCCCATTACAACGAGTTGATACTTCTCGAGAGGCGATAAATCCCGACACCAATGTCGCCACCTATTTTCGAAAGCATCCATGATTTATTTTTGTGGAAGAAGAAGAAGAAAGGTTTTCGTAGACATGTTTTTCGTGTTTCAGATGATGAAACAATGAAGCACAAGCGTCCCTATTTATACAAAACAATCAGCGCTTTTTTCCGAAAAAGGGGGACGCTCATTTCCATCGTCTATGGCCTCGCGCCTCTTTAGGCTGGTCCTCAGGATCCGCACCTTGATTTGTCCCTATCAAGTTGTGTTTCTTCTTGACACCTGGAATTTCTCGCCTCAAGGCTCGCGCCTCTTCGTGCCTATCCGGGAATTTTTGTGTTTTCTCACACTCACATTTCCTTGTTTTCGCGTTTTATGAAATCCGACATGGTTTCCATGACGCAGCAAAATTCGGTGCAATTTAATTCAAACACGAATTAATTTCTCAAAATTTCAAATCAATTTCTTTTGGAAAATCCAAACGTGACGACTTGTCACGGAATTTTCAAAATTTCTTTTCGATTTCATTTTAACTTCGAGCCATCATGGTTATTTTTGTTTTCATCAAAAGCTTTTACGTGTTTACGTGTGTACGTATGTGCTACCTGTTGCCTGTTTTCTACACTAACAATGCAGGAACAAATGCCAAAGCAAAAAGGGGAAGCAGCCGCAGACCGTGCTTCTCCGAAACACAACACAAAAAAGCCAAACAAAATAAACTACAAACCAAAAACACATACATACAAACCGCCTCACGCAAAATACATCGACACACGTTTGATACGAACGACTGACCATACAAACGGGATCCGGTACAAGTATTTATCATACAGACACAGGCCTAAAACAATGAATTGGGGGCTATCCGCCACCTACCGAACTAAGCACTCCCTATCCTTCTAACCAGAAAAGAAAGGGAACAACATGGAAAATAAAGGAGTAACCGCGGAAGCAGAAATGGTTACCATGACGGTAATACCTCATTCCTACTCCGAAACAAAAAGGGGAAAGATGCCTGGCAGATTTCGGACGACGTGACAATCAGAAATTGTGACTCTGTGCATCGCCCCAACGTTAACCCCCAATCGTCGGAATTCAGCGATGAAAAGGAGCCATAACATAGGGTGCCACCCCGATGTTGAAATCCAATCATCAGAATTCAACGACGAAAGAAAGCGGCAACGTAGAACGACGCACTGGTGTTAACCCCAAACCATCAGACGTCCAAATTTCTGCAGACAACAGCCAATGATCAACACGTGATCAAAGGCCGGACAAAGGCCACCAGGGAGAAACACAACTCGACAGGGACAAGGCAACAACTGTCTCTCCTCCTCCTGGATCATCCTCCTCTAAAGCCTCAGCAACGGACCCAGTGAGCCCAGAACACTCACCTGCAATCAAGACAAAACAAAAAAAGTCAGCCGAAATTTCGGCATTACGACGGCACAAAATGGACAAAATCCAAATACAAACCACCAGCAAAAAGAACAAAACAAGGGCAACCCGCCCACACTCATCCAGCAAAAACGCTTCAAAAAATTCACAAAAAACGACTCGCCCTTCTTTTCAAGCAAAAGACGAGTCAAAACAACGACAAAAATCACAAAAACCACCCGGCACCTCAAGGCCCACAAAAGGTCCATCAAATAAACAACAAAAATTCCCGACACAACTGGGTATTTCTCACAGCTCAAAAAGGCAATTTTACGCCAATTCAGGCGCAAACATGTCAAAAATTCAAAATACGACCACAACAAAACAACATGATTTAATCACGTATCAAAGTTACCTAAACTACCGTTAAGGTCTATTTCAAAATCAAGCGGCTCAGTTTGAGCCCAAAAAGACGCTTATTTCATCAGCATAAGACCGTCTCACAAGGGCAAAAATCCAAATTTTGCCCACAACTCCCAACGAAGGTTCAATATAGCAAAGACGGTCTTCCCCGACTACAATGAGACCTAGCGGGGCACACAACTCAAGCAAACAAACACGGCATTGTGAAATAAGACGAATGTCCGTCTCATTCACGTTTTTCGAGCCTAGGGAGTGGGAACGGGGACCAAAATGCAAACTAAAAGCACCCCTATACTCTTAAACAGGTTTCTAACCTATGCAATCATCAATTTCACTCGAAAATGGGCTAAACAAAAACGCCCAAATTGATTTTCGAAAGGTTAGGGTTTCGCCCTAATTCAATCAACAAAAAGATAAATAAATTAAAGTGGAATTAATAGGATTTACATACCTTGAGATGACATAATGGATTTGGCAGAACCACAAACAAGAAAGCACGGCCGAAAATGGCGATTTTGTGGAGTTATAGTGTTTAGAGGAAGAAGACGAAGAAAATGAGGAGCTTGGCTGTCTCGCGTCTTTTTACAGAAAAAAGGGGAGCCTCCTTCCCTCGCAGGAAGGCTCGCGCCTCTTTGAGGTGCTCCCTGCTCTTTCAGCGAAACTTTGTGCTTTGGCCTAATTTCCACCATATTTTCATAAAATTTCCAATGACGGAATTAAAAACCGTTATTTCTTCAAAATATAAACAAATAGTGAAATTCAAATTCGCTATTTTCACAAATTTCAAACGACGGAACTAAAATCGTCATTTTCTCAAACAAACACAAAATAGTGAAGTTCAAATTCACTATTTCCACAAATTTCACAAACTCAAAACAACGACATTAAAAAACCGTCATTTTTCAAATACAAAAACAAAATAGTGAAATTCAAATTCGCTATTTTCATGAATTTCAAAATTCAAAACAACGGCATTAAAAACCGTCACACCTTCGAACAAGATAGCGAAATTCAAATTCACTACTCCTCACAAATTTCAAATCACGAGAAGACGGAACTAAAGTCGTTATCTCCCCGAACAAACATTGGATGGCGGAATTCACAACCGCTATTTCGACAGATTTAAACAAACGGCAATAAAAGCCGTTACCTCTCTTCAAAATTCGAAATCACCGCCGACCACGGGAGTCGAGCTCACAAGCCTATCCCTTTCCACCACCACAAACATCCAATATAAACACAGAAATTCCCCAGCGGGATATCGGAGACCTCCTCACGGAGCCCACTAACTCAACGACCTCTCAAAATAGGCCCGTCCCACACAGCAATTTGCTACTGTCAATCACATTCAACATGGCTGGTGAGCCTCAAAACGCACCTTCAACATGGCTGGCGAGCCTCACAACACACCTTGAACATGGCTGGTGAGCCTCACAACACACATTCAACATAGCTGGCGAGCCTCACAACGCACATTCAACATGACTGGCGAGCCTCACAAAGCACATCCAACATGACTGGCGAGCCTCACAACGCACATTCAACGCGGCTGGCGAGCCTCATCATATCTGCAACACGGCTGGCGAGCCTTTGCCCGCGAATAAGAAACAATTCAAGGACATATCCCGAAGATGCCTCAGGTATGACTCCTTCCTATGGCTGGCGAGCCTTCGTAAGTAGTCTAACGGACTTTAAATGACCCACACGGACAGTCGACAGACTCTAAACTGTTCCCGATGACAAGTCCTTGACTCGTTCCCCGAGTCGCCTTGGCGTCGCCCTTCTCGACGGCAGGTCCATGGCCCGAACCTTTTCGAGCCGCCTCGACGTCGCTTCGGTCTCCAGGTTTTGTAATCTTCGATTGACCTGGGGTTTATACTTTGAATTTCGCCATGTCCAAGCCTTAGTCAAAGTGGGGGCTCTATAGATACCCAGTATCTGTCGAGTCTCCAACAAACACCCGACGATTATCGGACTACAACATGCTTAGGAATCGCAGCGTTTAGTCGACAGTTTTGTACAACTATACGTCGGAAAACTCAAAACGATTTCGAAAACAAAACATTTTAAAACTTTTCAAAAGTACCAGGAGTGTTTAATGCGCGACAACGGGGTCGCAATGACACTAATTAAAGTCAAAACCGACACAGGACCAAAAACCGACTCAAAACTCAAATCCCGACTTCAAATCGAGTCAAACACAAAAAAACAAACTTCTCAAAGCTTCCATGTTAAGTATTCCCGAAAATACTTGAATGGTCAAGTACAAATCATGCCATCCAAAACATAGGATAGAACAAATCATGATTTCAATTGTGTGATAGTGACAAGACAGCTTGAAGACCCACGAAATGGCTCGCGCCTCTTCGAGTAGCCCATGCGGCCACGTCGCTCAAAAAGCACACGACCACCCATTTCTCTATAAATACCCCTCAAATGCCACCATTTGAAGGTACGCCAGTGTCCGCACCCTCATCTCTCCCTTAAAATTCTCGACTCGACCTCTTAAGTCACAAACTGACACGTATTTTCGACCTACCGATCGAAAATACAAGCCATACACATTTTTTGGTACCGTCATCGTGCATTAAATCACTTGACCGACCATCTCGACCAACTACACCATCACTAAACTTAACAAAACACTCTTTACATTGCTAAAACGGTTTTCAACCGAGTTTTTCGACCTAACAAGTTGTTACACTTTCGTCGATTTCTCGTCTCAAGCCTAGCATGTAAGTATGAGGGTGTAAAAATCCTCTTCTTTCATGTCTTTTATCTGTTTTATGACTGCTAAAACATGCGTAACATGGTCCAAAATACGGATCGAATGAGCCAAAATAGAGTTTTGACCAAAACTGAAGGCCCTAAACACCACTAGGTGCCTCGCGCCTCAATGAGGTGCCCAGGTCAGAACTCAAACGTGTTTAAGTTCATTCTTTCCATTTTACAACCGGTTTTTACCATTTCAAATCATTTTTATGATAAACCTTTTAACCATAAAACATTTTCACCCTTGGTTCCTTATACCATGGCGGTCTAATCCGTGTTTCAGTGATAATATTTGGTTAATTACATTTTAAAAGGTATTTTAAAACTTTTTATTTCATTTCTTTACATTTCAAAACCAACATATTAGTCATAAATGCAAAGTCATCCTTGGTTCCACATACCATGTCGGTTTAAACCCGAGTACGTTGATAAACATTGACTAATTACAAACAAATGAACTTAAAACAATTAGTTCATACTCATTTTTCAAAACTATTCATGTCAAACCGAACCTGACATCGAATATCATCAATACAGTGGTGATTATTCAAGTCTCGCTCCTCACATTAACACAAAGTGGTCTAGACGACCTTGTCAAACAAAGACGGGTTCAAACACCCTCTTTACAAACCATTTTGCAAACGTTTTAACAGTCAGAAGACGTCTCTTGGACAATCTGCTGACTCGCGCCTAAACAGGCCAACTGTTTTCCAATTTTCAAACTAGGACAGGCCTGCTTGCATCGCCTGATGGCTCGCGCCTCAATAGGCTGCCTGATGCAGACCCTTCCTCCCTTCCAGCACTTGTCTAGAACGATCCCGGCTTCGGTTAACCCGAATACAGGACGGATCAGATGACAAATCTGCCCCTTTTATTTTGTATTTGCAAACGCCTTTCTAAGACAAATGGATCACTTATACACCATGAACCTAACTCGGTAAATGGATGTTTAATTTCCGTCTTGCATGCAAATCAACATTAAATCCAACTTGACATCAATTACTTGATTATTTGGATAAACAACCGACATAGAAAGCTCACATGTTAGTTTAAACTTGTGGATGCGCATTCATGCATTTACCCGTTTTATCAATTTTTGCATTTAACCAACCAAGATCGATCAGTAGAGGCCGCTACCGCGGGCGGGATTAGGTGTCCGATTAAAGGGCTTCCCAATACGTACCTTCGCCTCTTACTCAGAAACTTTGGATAGTGGACGACCTTATCCAGGGCGTACGAGAGTCATTCTAGAGATAGAATGCTAAAGAGGGATGACTCCTTATCTTTAGTACCTATGTCAAACACCGCTTTTTGCTTTGGTTGACCTAGGTATAAAGTGGATTCGAACGGGTTCCAAGCATCCCACAAATGCTTGGTGGCGACTCCGAACATCTCTTGCATCGTTTCGAGACCCTTGCCGAGACGAAACCGACCAATCTAAAACGATCTGGTCGAAAGTATTTTTACGCCACCGAGCGTGGCTTTCCGACTGCTGCATGTCCACAGATTGGCTGGGCGTTGCAGGTGGCCTATGTCCACACCATCACACCACCAAGACGATCGAACCACAACATCTCCTCTCGCAAACCACTTGCCATTCCTACCGGCCAGAGCACCCCTTCATGTACAACCCGCACCACCCAAGTGGATATTTGGATCTAATGATAAAATATTTCCATACCCATGTTTGTTTTATACGCTTCTCTAACACAGATGATTAGGCTTAAGACGTACGAGTTGTTAGCGTTTTTGAAGATGGACTTGCCTTTGTCACACGTACCTTAATCATTTGAAAGTTCAATACAAACGAGTAATTGTAAACTATACCCACAAAAAATGTAGCCTTCATTCATTTATGTCGTATGACACACATTTTTTGTCCAAATAAGAAACCTTAATTTATGATACAATTTTCATGGATGATAGGTGTTAATTAGAGCTGATCAAATGGCCCAAGCCCATTGGCCCTACCCGGCCCGGCCCGGTTTTTTGAAAGGCTTGGGCCTTTAGTTTTGGCCCAAAAAAGCCCATGGGCCGGCCTAAAAAGGCCCAAAATATTTTGGGGCCGGGTTTGGGCCAAGCGTTTGGCCCGGCCCGGCCCATATTTATTAATAATGAATATTTTTCTAATAAAACCTATTAAAGTAGCGTTAAAGTTATACTCAACTCTTTACAAACTCAAGTATATTTTTTTAGATTTATAAAACAAAGTATACATAACATAAATCATATATAAGAATGCATGATTAAGCATTCTAAAGTGGTGATTTTTGTCATTATTTTATTTTAGAGAGCAATTAATATGCATTTCATCATATTTTGTGCAATTTTATACACTATGTATGTTTTAAAAGTTGTAATTGAAGGTCTTACGCTAATTATTTCCTAGGGTAAGTCGTAAATTTTAGGGCCCGAAAAAGCCCATTTAGGCCCAAAAGCCCGCATTAGCCCATAAGGGCCGGGTTTGGGCTTGCTAAATAAGCCCACACATCTGGGCCGACCCGGCCCGGCCCACACAAATGGGCCGCTTTTATTAGAAGGGCCCGGCCCAAGCCCGCATTGGACCGGCCCATGATCACCTCTAGTGTTAATGTTCTGCCACTTTAATTCAATATTTTTTCATGAAATTTGTTCCGGTTTCTTTAACCCATTGTCTCTTCGAACTTCTATGTTGCTTGTCTTTACCCCAATTCTCCCAAGCTTTATCATTGACAATAATTTTTTCAAACCCTAGTTTCATTAGTTTAAATTAATTTAATCTCCCTAATTTGATATAGCATAGTTAATAAAGGTAATAAATTATGATTGTTATTTGATCGACATGATAACTAGCATCCATGATTGAGAAATTGATGGATTTGATTAATTTTGTTAAGGAGAATTAGAGAGGTTTGTTTATTTTGGTTTTTGAGAAAGGGTAAGGTATGGAAAATTAACGGAATTACTTTTTCAAATACGGACTTTACTCTTTCACATACAATTTTTCATTAACTTTTCATATCGTACCCTTTTCCTAAACCTAGACAAATTAGATCTTATACATACCTTTTTTTCCCCTAAAATCGAATCTAATTATTTTAAAATTTTGAATAATGAATTTTAATTCTCCATTTAATGACGTAATATGTTTTATTGAAATTATTAGGATTTAACAATTGTTTACCCATTATCTGATTGGCAATACTATAAATACATTTTGAGTATTGATTGACAATGCAATACACTTGCTACTGGTACAATTCTCCATATCAATGTTGCAAGCACTACGCCACTGCGTACCGCCAATCAAATGATTGATTTTTTATTGAAAAATGTTGCAGTTTGGGGAAGAGGAGTGACGGAGATGTTGGGAAATTTACGCCAATTACCCACACGCAACGGAAGCACAATCGACAATATAAAACCAAAAGTAGTAACTGTAAACAACAATAAGACGAGACAGAAATATAGGGTAAATACCCAGGGCAAAACCCTCCAAATCCGGAGGTAAAACCCACAGCCAATCGAGCAATCCACTATAATAATAGTACCAAGATCAATCCCGCCGTCCCGAATAATACACCAATTCGGAACCACAATGATTTAGGAAAAAACCAAATCTAAACCCTAGAACAATTGACAAATTCCACCAACTGACTAGTAAGACGGTCTAGATTAAACCACCTAAATAATGTGTAAATCCGTATACAAGACCGTATACAAAGAACTATACTGACCTCGATTAACTGAACCCGAGATAAGAATCTCGACCACAAAATCACCTTGCTCCTGCCACCCAACCACACACTAACCCAAGACAAGAACCGTCTTGTATCAAACCGTGTGTGAGAAGACCCAAGAATTCAGACCCGTTTCTTGTGAGAAGTTGTGGTACCAATTTGAGCTCACGCTCAAATATGCCTGCAAGTGTATATTTTGTGTGGTGTGCTCTGCTTGTTGTGTACGCCTGCCAAACAAAGGACTCACCTTTTATTTGTATCAAACTTCCCAGCCAAATTTCCCTTGGCTTACAAAACAAGCCGTGGACTTGGTCCACTAAACAAGTCAACCTTATGTTTTATTTCATAAGACCAAGTTCTAACAAAAGAACTTTTGGGCTGGACACATATTGGGTTACGACCCAACAAATCTCCCCCTCCAGCCCAAGGGTAACCGAGGAATCAACCATTGACCTGCCGTACTTACCAGCTGCACACCCGAGTTAGTAACCTCACCCTAACTCACAACCACGGCCAATGCACCGTGTACAGCCGTACCAAGTTAGTAGCATCACTTGAATTTGGAGAGGAGCCTCTCCCCCTCACTCTTACCACCCTTGCCCCCGTCTGCAACCTGGAAACTAACATGTCGACGCCTTTCGTTTTTCCAGCCAACATGTGAGCTCTTCAGACGGTATAACCCACGATGCAACTCCCCCTTCATAAGGACCATTGAACCCTTAGTCACCTTCACCACTCCCCCATGAGCTTTGAACCCATAACCTTGAGAGTCTAATTGACTAAGTGAAATTAGATTCCGTCTCAACTTTGGAGCATAAGCAACCCGATCCAAAGTGTTCACCACCCCATTAGAAGTCTTGAATTTCACCACCCCAATACCCATGACATCCACCGTTGAATTATCCGCCAAACTCAACTTCTTAGTCACACCCAATTGGAGCTCTTCAAAACATTCTTTCCGGAAGCAAACATGATTGACACTACCCGAATCTAAAATCCATTCCTCCTTAGAAGAAGTATCGTGCCCATTTGAGACCGCAAGTAATTCATCACCATCGGTTAAGAAGCAGCTACTACTCCCTTCACTTCCTTCACCGATAACCAAGTTGGTGTCACTCTTGCCTTTCCCGCTTTTATTAGGACAAAACCTCCTAATATGCCCAAGTTCACCACACTTGTAACATTTCACATCCTTGCTTGTAGAAGCATTCCTGGATTGAGACCGGCCATGCTTTGACCCATCACCCCTGTTTAATGATCGACCTCTCCCACCATGAGCAACGGCAGCCGTATCTCCACTGCCACTTTGCACCCCAGCCTTGTCCTTCTTCCTCGCATCAAAAGACAATAGAGCTGCTTGCGCTTGATCCATAGTAATGGTATCCTTCCCGCACAAGATAGTATCCACATAATTTTCATATGTATCCGGGAGAGAGTTAAGGAGTAACAATGCTTTGTCTTCCTCCTCCAACTTTACCTCGATTTTGTTCAACTCATCTAAGAGTCCATTAAACATGTTCATATGCCCAATGAGATTTCCATCCTCATCCATCCTCAACCGATACAACCGCCGCTTCAAAAGCAACTTATTGGTCAAGCTTTTAGCCATATACAGCTTTTCCAATTTTTCCCATATCGCCGATGGAGAGTCTTCATCAAGAACGCAATTAATGACTGAATCTGAAATACACAACCTGATGGTACTAGCACACTTAGTACACATCTCTTCCCAGTCATCATCACTCATCTTTTCCGGTTTACCACTAACCCCCTTCAAGGCTCTAGCCAAGCCAAGATGAACCAAGAGGTCTTTCATCCTCCTTTGCCAGAGGGTGAAGCTACTTTTTCCGTCAAACTTCGGTACACCAAACTGAGACCCCATATTTGACGTCATTGTCAATTAAACCGCCACCTGGACCGAGCCCAAGTGGCTCTGATACCAAATGTTGGGAAATTTACGCCAATTACCCACACGCAACGGAAGCACAATCGACAATATAAAACCAAAAGTAGTAACTGTAAACAACAATAAGACGAGACAAAATATAGGGTAAATACCAGGCAAAACCCTCCAAATCCGGAGGTAAAACCCACAAACCAATCGAGCAATCCACTATAATAATAGTACCAAGATACTGATCCGCCGTCCCGAATAATACACCAATTCGGAACCACAATGATTTAGGAAAAAACCAAATCTAAACCCTAGAACAATTGACAAATTCCACCAACTGACTAGTAAGACGGTCTAGATTAAACCACCTAAATAATGTGTAAATCCGTATACAAGACCGTATACAAAGAACTATACTGACCTCGATTAACTGAACCCGAGATAAGAATCTCGACCACAAAATCACCTTGCTCCTGCCACCCAACCACACACTAACCCAAGACAAGAACCGTCTTGTATCAAACCGTGTGTGAGAAGACCCAAGAATTCAGACCCGTTTCTTGTGAGAAGTTGTGGTACCAATTTGAGCTCACGCTCAAATATGCCTGCAAGTGTATATTTTGTGTGGTGTGCTCTGCTTGTTGTGTACGCCTGCCAAACAAAGGACTCACCTTTTATTTGTATCAAACTTCCCAGCCAAATTTCCCTTGGCTTACAAAACAAGCCGTGGACTTGGTCCACTAAACAAGTCAACCTTATGTTTTATTTCATAAGACCAAGTTCTAACAAAAGAACTTTTGGGCTGGACACATATTGGGTTACGACCCAACAGAGGAAGGGGAAGTGCAGGGCAGGGGGACGCCGAGGTCGGATGGCTGGCAAAGTCGGCCAATATTAGGTTTATCGGCGACAATATTGGCCGGATTTTGTGAACGGAGTAGGCGGTGTGGGTTGGTATTAGTGACTTGCTCGTGAAGGAGATGAATGAAGAGTGAAAAAAAAATTAATTTGGTGAGTGATGAAAAAATGACAAGGGTAATATGGTAAAAGACGTATGTGAAAGAGTAAAATTCGTATGTGAAAAAGCACGTCCCAAAGTTAATGGCAAAAAGCCCATGGAAGAGTAATCTTCGTCCATGAAAGAGCAACTACGAAATAATTATGTGAAATTATACAAATATCTCATTATTATGAATATGTCAATTACGTGAGTAAAATTAAAATAAATACCAAAATATATCAAATATGATCTCTACTTGTAGAGAAATAAAAATTATGGATAATGGTATATCTTTTATTATTTTCTAATTTATGAAATTTATGATTTATTTATTATAAAAAAAATTTATTTATTATAAAAAAAGTTTACCGTTATTTAAGATTAACGATTGGGTTACATAGGCCTGATGATAGATGCTAAGCCCATCTAACAATGCATCCTGGCTGTACAAAAGAATCGAATTGTTTTGGGCCCAATAAAATGAAAATGTGCTAACCGTTTTGGTGGGTTGATTTGTTCAGCAGATCCGTGTTCGAAAGTAAAGAGGTGGCAATCAGGTCAATTTAGTCGGGTCAAGTCGGGTTCAAGTCATTTGGGTCAGATCGGGTCAGCTTACCCTTTTGGTCAGGTTGTTATTGGGTCGGGTTATTTCGGGTCAAATGATGTATTGGTAGGGATGTCAGTGGGGCGGGTTTTGGCGGGTCTCGCCCCGCACCCGCCCCACTTGGGGCGGGCGCGGATAATGATTTGACGGGTCATGGGGCGGGGATGGGTTTCAAAAGTATCATTCGTCGCTGGTCGTGGGGCGGGGATGGGTAAGAATGCTAACGGAGCTTTAGATGATTTGAGGGAACAATGAGTGAAGCTCTGTTAATTTGATCAAGCAGCTTTGTTTACTTTGGACAGCGTTTCATACTTTCATTATTTGTAAAACTCTTTCATGGTTTGAAAAACTTGTGTACTAGTTAATTGAATGTATATTTTGCGAAAACTTATTTGTATAAGTAGTACGACTACTCGACTAATATGTTTTAGATTTTAGATTTATATTTTTAAAAATTGTTTATGAGGAGATAGGTAATTTGGCGGGTCAACGGGTCCCCGCGGGGCGGGGACGGATTTTAAAAATTCAACCCGCCGCGGGTCGCGGGGCGGGTGTGGGTACGCATTATAGACTCGCGGGGCGGGTACGGGTTACCCCTCCTTCGCACCCACCCCGCCCCATTGACATCCCTATGTATTGGGTTAGGTCGGGGTTTGTGTCGGGTCATTATCGGATCTGGTTACTTGTCGCATTACTTCAATTTTTGACCATTAAATTTAGTTTTTAACTATTGTTGGGTTTAATTACTTCATTATTAAGTCAAACATATCAATCTAAACACTAAATCACTTTCATTTTGTTCAATATTGAGCTTAATAGTTGTAGGGTCATCAATTTAATGTGTCAATATCGGGTCGGGTCAAAATCGGGTCAAGTTCGAGTCACTGATTATCAGGTCGTGTCGGGTTACGGGTTATCATCGGATAGGGTCGTTTTATGGTTGCAAAATTTTCGAGTTGGGTCAAGTTTGCTCGGATTCGGTCTAGTCAGACTTGACACTGGAACCAAACTACTTTCGAAGAAAAGGGTCATGCTACGGCTATGTTTGGTAAAATTGACTGAAAAGGTAGCTGAAAACTAAAAAGCTAAATGAAACTTAAAAAGATAACTAATAAGGTAACTGGAAATTAACAGCTAATAAAGTAATTGTTTATATAAAATATGTTTGACAAATTAGTTGAAAAGGTAGTTTATTTTTGGTAAAATGACGTAAAATGATATGATAATTATTTAATATTAGAGATTGAAAGGGTAAGAAATGGAAGATAATTTATTTCAGGTGCATGAAATCTAAAATGCTACCTAGAGTATCATTTCATTTCAGGTAGCTTATATGGACAAATAAGCTACTTGTCAAACGTTTCCAAAAAAAAATCAGCTGAAGTTTTGATCAAATAAGCTACTTTAGTTAAATAAGCTACATAAAGTGTCATGTTAAACAGAGTCTACGTCTAAAGGTAGTGTTTGGTAAACAGCGGATTGATAAATTTTCAGCATATTCAAGCCTATTAGCATGTTTGACTTACCAATCTACTATTTTATGTGTTTGGTAAATGACATATTGAAACAGTAGATTGAGCTCCAATCTACTATTTTCCAATATGCTGCACCCCCCAGCATATCCAGTTTCGTAGATTGCTAATAATGAATCCGTCCGTCATTTACACATACATACAACAATCTATTAACTTAAATCCGCTAATTACCAAACACTTCTACTAAATCTGCAAACCTATCAACCC
This sequence comes from Silene latifolia, assembly GCF_048544455.1. Lineage (NCBI taxonomy): Eukaryota > Viridiplantae > Streptophyta > Magnoliopsida > Caryophyllales > Caryophyllaceae > Silene > Silene latifolia. The sequence continues at coordinate 121,882,585 of NC_133528.1, read as the reverse complement.
AATCTATCATCTAGGTTGCACGAAAACAGACACGGACACGACACACGACACCCTAGAATAAGAAATTAGGGAAAATTGATTTTGAATAAGAAATAAGAAATTAGGGGGAAATGATTATCCTGGAATGTGGTGTCGACGACGAGATGTCGGCGGCGATGGTGATGAGGTCTTGTGTCGGCGACAAAGGGAGGCTGTTGGGGGTCGTACTGTTGTCCAATTGGGTTTTGTTGTTTTAAAAAGGCATAAATGTTGCACAAATTCTTGTTTGTGACGGCACATATCCGTCACTCTTGAGTGACGGATACCATTTTACCTCACAAAGTACCCACTTTTTCTCTCTCTGCAACACTATTCATGTGGTCCCCTTTCTCCACTAACCCATTTTGTTACCATTTTATCTCACAAAATATCCGTCACAAATGGTAACCCGTCACAAGGGAGACCAATTGTAAATGTTGTGTCCACCAAATACGGGCCGTGTCCAATTGTTATAGACCGTGTCCGACACGCCGTGAAATAAAATAAAACCGACAACACGGTTTTTGAGGTGTCGGACACATTTTGAGCCGTGTCATAGGCGTGTCCGTATCGGACACGCGGAGGCCATAAATGAGCCGTGTCCGTGAACCCAGACTGTCACTTATAATCTGCTAGACAAATCTGCTTCTGCTAACTACCAAACAGGGCATAAATGTCTAATCCATAAACTTACTATGTCTAACATATTCAAATACGAGTACTTGTTAATAACTTCAACTATTGGAAAGCAATTGGTCTCCCTTGTGACGAGTTACCATTTGTGACGGATATTTTGTGAGATAAAATGGTAACAAAATGGGTTAGTGGAGAAAGGGAACCACATGAATAGTGTTGCAGAGAGAGAAAAAGTGGGTATATTGTGAGGTAAAATGGTATCCGTCTTCACCTTGTGACGGATATGTCATGTCTTCAATGAGAATTTGTGATTGGAAAGTATGTAAAGACTAATATGATGATTTGGATGGAAAACGTGACACATTTTGTGTCTTTCAACTTTCCTCTCATTAGTGAAGAATTAAAGAAGGCAATTTCTTTCTTTTTTTTTTTTTTTTGGGAATGAGAGAATTCGCAGCCGCTATTTTCGGTGTAAACTCTCGGGTGTACGAGATAACCTGCAAATTACGTATACCAGGTAAGTCAACCGAGGGTGACAGACTCGAAGTCTATTAGGGATGGACTCAGACCAAGAATGCTCCACAAAATTTTGCTTTTGAGGAGGCTTGAACTGAGTATCACCCAAGTTTTAACCACTAAAAAACAAAAAAAGATAAAATTTGGTCATGCTTCATTCAATGCGAATTAGAATCCTCTCCGTTAAAAAAATGTTGGGTCGATTTCCTTCTCACAAAACAATTTTATATAGTTTCTCTCATTCCATGTCCCTTTAGCCTTTATTTTTTGTGATTTAAGGTTAAATTATTTTATCGTCGTCAAATCGTCGTGAAATAAAATTTACACCACCCTTCATTTTTAAAAGAAATGAAAAAAATCCTAATTGATTCGATGCTTTATTGATTGAAGGAAGTTAGGAAGAGGTAAACTTTGATTCTACTAAGCAACAATAATACAAAGGGTTTAATTTCATTTTCCCTTCACTTGATTAATGGTGTTACATTAAATGCAACTAACAAAAAAAAAAAGGAACGTATCCAATCTTCAAAATGGTACACGAAGAACTTTAGGTAAGGCTTCATGGGTTGATATAGGCATTGTCTCAAGCTTGCAATCAAGGTTCAAAAATTGAGCCATACTATTTCCATCTTCCTTACAGATAATGTCTTGGATTGTAGACAATAAAACTTGCTCAAGCTCGGCACCATCGGTCCACTCATGGATCTCGGCTCTGATTAGGCTTGGATTTTCCGAGATTAAGTCCCAAACCGGAAAGTTTTTTCTTGGCATCATATGATCACCATCCCTTAGTTTTAAGGACGGGCAATAATCTCCTTTTCCGTCTCCTAAGTAGATGATTTTCTTGTTCTCCTCCTCGGACAATATCCTTTTAATCACGTGGCTCTACGTTTTTATGCAACAAAGTTTATTAGTTTTAAGATTACATCCAATCTTAATCATAGTAGCGAAAAAATGTACTAAAAAATAAAAAATGTTGTAAAATAATACTCCCTCCAATTTCCTTATATCTTCCCTCTTTCCTTTTTCACACAAGTTTGATTATCTTCTCTCTTTCCTTTTTGGTAAGTTTCATTCATTTTTTATTAATTTCTCTCTCCTAAAAAATCAACAACTCTCATTACTTTATCTATTCTTTATTCATCATTCATTCTTTATTATTTTCTCTCACCTATAAATTTCACCATTCACAGTACTTTATTCTACTTTATTTCTTCTTTCTTCCCCTTTCTTAATTTTTGTGCCCAAAAGAAAGGGAAGATATAAGAAAATAGGAGGGAGTACTATATTGGAAATCATGTATTACCTTGCACATATTTGGAGGACATAGATTACACCCATGAGAGGACTTGGTAAAATCATGGTAAGGAAGAATCCTCAATCTCCCTTCTTCATCCACATAACCCGGATTCGTGTTAATCTCGGAGAAATACTCTCTTAATCCAAGATGATTCAATATAGTTTCAATGAAGATAAAATTTGCATCACTTACTACCCTCAAATCACACCTGAAATAAGAAAAAATAATATCCAAATTCCAACGTTAAATTTCGTTTTAAATCAATAATAACCAATAATAAAAATGAAAATGAAAATATTAGAATGTTATAAATACCCCATGGCATGAGCAGTTTTGATAGCAGGAACAACGCGCGGATGAATCGGAACTCGGGTTAAAACCTCCACAATTTGATCAATGGTAATTCCTTGAGAATGCATTTCTCTCATCGTTGTATCCTATTAAATTTACAATTAAATATTAACAATAAACTAAAAATTAATGCATGAAACAGAGGAAAACAGAGGAATGCAGGAGGGTAAGGAAAATTATGTGGTTAAAATTACCATAAGTATGTTCCATGGCATGGTAGGAAGAAGTTTGTCAAATAGCTCAGTAAAACCCAACTCATCAACCACCCAATTATCACTATCGACATCGATAATCGTTTTGTCGAAGTCGAAAATCACAACTATTCCCTCCATTGATTATGTTTTACAAAGAAAAAAAGACTTAAATTTTTTAATGGGATTGTTTGTGTTTGTTGCTTGTGTGTTTTGGTTGATACTAAGTTTGGGGGTGTAGATTAAGGTATATATAGATATGAAAAGATGAGAAGGCTAATATGCGAATGTACATTGAATATGTTTTGATGCCAAAAGAATATTACCAAGACATTCATTCCATGCCTAGTACGTTTACATTACTAGCCAATTAAGACCATGCCTTGTTGTTTTTTAGGTACATAATTTATATAAAACACGTTTATTGTTGGGCTAAAACATAGATCCTTTAATTCCAAGGGTTCAAGAAATAGGGTTGTGTATCTAGGGCTAAGCAAAACCGTATATTTTATTGGATATTCGGTTTTCAAAATCTCATTTTAACTATCCTTCTCCGAGATGGATTTTCCGTATATTCGGTTTTTCCGTATATCCGGAAACCGTATATACCGTATCAGGTTTTCGATTCAATTTATGTATTTTTATTTTTATTTTTATTTATTTTTGGTGATTTTATGATTTTTCTTAATAATTTAAAACAGTATTAAATATTATAAAAGTAAATAACTTAAAAACGTATAAGAATAGTAAGACTGAGTCATGAATATATACTCGATGCTTCGTGGTTTTATGATTTTATTTCAATATTTTATATTTAAAGAAGGAACCATATCGGAAATCATATATCCGGTTTCAAATTTTGCCGATACGGTTTGTACATAACCGTATCGTATATACGGAAATTCATATCGGATATACGAAAATCCGTAATTGAAATTGTGTACCGTATTTTATCATCATGATTATATCGTTGTTCTCCATATCAAATATACTCATTGATTTGTCTAATATTTTTATATAAAACCTTCGAATCCCAAGTTATTAAAAAACATCGAACGAAAAAACGGTAATTTAACAATTATATATACAGAGTATATGCTAAAGTTAAGCTTGAGTTTGGCTCGAGCACGGGTTGAAGCTCACAAACTTCATAATGAGCTCAATTTTTTCAAGTTCTGGTGACCTCGAGATCAAATCGAGCTTGAGTTTTATTCGGCCATTTAAGATACACTTAAAACCCATGTGATTCATACAAGAACTTTTTAATGACAAAAACGTATTATTATTATTATTATTATTATTATTATTATTATTATTATTATTATTATTATTATTATTATTATGCCACAAATCTGCCACTTCCACATGTGCAATTTGCAAGATTGAATTTACTACAAATAGAAATGATATTATTGATTAATACATCAAAAAATGGAAAATGATAACTATTGACCGGAACAAAGAGTAATCATTTGTCAATAATATGTTTTAAGATACCGAATGTTTGTCCATTTCGCTTTGCTAACATTATTTTTAGGGGAAAAATCCGGAACATGAAAAATGTTTTTAAAATTGAAGATAATTTCTTGAAAAGAAATTGGTCCCCTAGAACTAAAAAGTCTACGTCCACCATTTTTTTTATAAATAGCTAAGTTTTATGTAAAAAGTGATGCAGAATACGACAATTATAACACAAGTATATACTTATAGTGCAAATCGATATATATCATAAATTAAAACCTCGAAACTAAAACATGAATTTTATGAGAAAAGTGATGCAGGATAGTAAAATTTGTTTTTTATTAGCCGAACAATCATTTAAATTATGTTTCAAAGGAAAGTTTAATGGGGATTAAGATGGGAATACTGTGTATGTGACAAGGAGAATTTGTACCCTCGAATTAATATTGTAGCCGTCGCACTCAACAGTTACTAGAAGCTGGGGGATCTGTAGAAGTTGTATAGGATGACAAGAGAATATACTGTTTTTAATGCAAAGGCTATTCGATTCTCCACAAGGTTTTTGTCTTTTTATTGTCGCCTGTGGTTGGAGTTGAACCTACTACTACTACTACTACAGATTACGTGTTTTCATTGTACAAAGGATTGTCTTATTATCTTTGGAATGTGTTGGCTGGTACAAATCCTCTCTTAAGTTAAAGAGTATATTCTGATTTTATCCAATGTAAGAGACTATAGAATAACAAAGCCATCACGGCATTACGGGTTACGACTTGAGCACCATTCTAGCCATAATTTAGTGCCCCATGCGTGCATGCCTCCTTGAAATACCGAGTGAGTAATCACATAGGTAATCAACACAACTCGACATTTGACAACTAAGAAGAGATTTGGTTGTCAAAAAAACCAAGAAAAGAGATTTGACTCCAAATTGTTTGTGATGCAGCTCATCCAAACAACTAACCATTTCTGCCAATATACAACGTTGATGCCGTACATATATATATTGTACTTGTATGACAAATTTCGTAATTAAGATGTATTGATATTATCTTTACGCAGAGCGGTTTCTGTCCTCATTTGAAAGCACTTAAATGGTATGGCAAACCTACAGATGGAACGTCTTACCTATCTAATGAAACAAAAATTGCCAGCACCTTCGGCAACTATATTTTCCGCCAACAAAATTACCTGTAACTAAATCTCCGGAGTTTTACAGTTGTGATGACATATAACTACAGCTCCAACTCTTCTGCCTACGATAATTACGTAGAATCAAAAGAATAACTCTAGACGGCAAACGGCAGGCACAAACAGCGAAAATGCAAGAAAGCCGTCATCTCCTGGAAACGTACACTGTATTAATCAAGAAACGGCCAATAATGCGAACTGATTAAACTGGGACTGCTGACTTGGTCAAGAGAAATAGCATACACATCTATGGTAATAGAGTGCTTAGTTGAGTCTTGAAAAGCTCGCCAAGTGCTCCACGAACATCCATCTAATTAGCCCCAAAACACAAAAAAGCAAATCTAGGTTATTGGCTTATTGCACGACTTCAGGAGCACTGCTTAGAATAGAATATGCAATGACACTGTGACTGGGACCAAATGTTAAAGCCCACCTACGATAGGTAGGCGGGTAGCAAATCAAATATTCAAATGATCTGAGACCAGTTGCTAAAAGGAGACTACGCTAAAGGTAAGGAGGAGCTGCTGCAGTAAAGGCATTATGGAGAGATACTCATGACCTGGTCCAGAACCTATCGCATCCTACTAGATTTCAACAACAACAACAACAACATTACCCCAGTGCCTCAATGGCTCCCGCAAATTGCGGGGTAAGGGGGGGTCGGATGTACGCAGCCTTACCCTTGTGTTAGAAACACAAAGAGGCTGTTTCCGAATGACCCAAGATGAAAATTGCGTCGGGAACTGCATCGAAGGACTGCTACTTCACAAGAGAAAGAAGCAGAGCCACTTTAGTGAGCCATTTTGCTTTACTCCATCATAATCCAGAACCAAAGAGTAATGAGTCTTTGGCTCCATTGGAAATCCTACTAGATTTCCTTTCAACAAAATAAAATAAAATAAAGAGCAAAGTACACAAGGACGTAGGTGAGGGGGCTAGAGCATGGTATTAAATCTGGGCGACGACACAACATCGTGATTGCTTTGTACAGGTTATGAACGTTATTGAAATTTTGAAGCACCATCGGCCACATTTATAACAATGACCGAGATCCAGGCAGAATCACTGACACGTGATCAATATTAAAAAGATATTTATACCATGGGCTAGAGAAACATTTTTAAGGTAAACGGCATACATGACCCAGTTAGATGGATAGGTTCAACTTTTATAACAGGGAGAGATTTTAATATTGGGAGGGGACTCTATAAATATATATACTCCGTACCAAACAATAGGCATGTAAACTCACCTGATCACAGCACACCAGTTTAGTAAGCAATGGGTAGAAGTCTCGGAGATGTTTCCTGAAAATATAACTGTTCATAGCGGCCATGCCTTTTATAACCTGCAAAAATAAGCGCAAAAAGACATTCCTCAGCTCAGCATGCAAGCTTAAAGTTGAAGTTTGGCCAATTGATTACATTACCTATAAGGCTATAAGGTTGTTCAGTATATCAAATAAAAAACTTCAGAATAAAAAACTACAGTAGATAGGAAATAACGTTCACAAATACAGTCACATATGTTGCAGGTCACAAACCAGAAAAAGAGTCTGATATGAAAAACTTTCATGTTCCAACATACTCTCTATCAGATATCTAAGCCAGATGTTTACATTTCCTCCCGAGATAAGCATTTGTGATGTGAAACGGCTTAATTGCTGCTTCTTTTTTCTACCAACAACCCATGTGGGGCGTCTGTAATATTTTTGCACGTGTAACTTTGTTTCTATACTTCGGTTTTCAAAATCGTTTTAATCTTTATTCTCGATTTAAATTTTAAGTTTTTATAAATAAAATCCGGAACTCGATTTTAAAACCTATAAGTTTACCTTGACTTTGTATTATGTTTCGCTCCTTTTTTCGCATTTTGAGGTGTGCGTTCACCCATGGACGGTTCTAAAGGATGATTCATGTCAGCCGACCCCAAATCATTTTGGGATTAAGGCTCTGTTGTTGTTGTTGGTGGTGTGTAACTTTGTTTCTTCGAATTAAAGTCTCAGAACACTCTTTCTCCTTTCGTTGGTCTCTGAGCCAAAATCAGACGTAACAATTGATTGGGGATGGAGGGAGATCTAAAGATAGCCGGCAGTTATGGAATAGGTAGCTTTGGGAGCTAGGGAAAGATATGTGGCTTCCCCGAAAAGAAGCACTCGAATCACAAAATTACTTTTATTAACCACATGAACAAGCTTAATTAATGGAACAAAGAAGGCTTCCAAGTAGAAAATCAATAACCATACCTTTACAATTATAGGAGAACGCAACTCGAGTACACGATGAATCTCCATGTTATTGGTCCCTCCAACGGCCAACTGAAGTTCAGACGCCTCTTTAAGCACGTGTCCACAAAATGACACCAGTTTCTCTTCTGCTACCCGGTGAAGCTGCTCTTCTTCATTAGAGTAGGAAACCAGGCTCTCATGATTGTTTGTTGTATTTTGTGAATCTGGACTGTCACTTACTTCTTCACTGTTTTCTTTGCTAGTTTCAAGCTCAGACGTTGTTCTCTGTAATATGTCCAGGTATACACAAGTGCCTGCCAGCTCCTGGCGCAACAGATTTAATGGAGGCCTGCAAAAGGTCATTTGTCTTAGTGCAACTACTAGCATCAGGAACCTTCATCCCATTTATATTTTTCCTTTTTAACTCAAGTGATTAACCAATGTCAACTTGAACCATGTGACCAGATTCGCTATGAATACGCCGTTACCGATTCGCTCTTATAGAATGTGTGTTATGTGTATTTTTATTAAGCAACAGGATAGAATTCGCTCTTAACGATTCGCTATTTGTGGGGTCCCTAGTGAATCCGGTAACCCTAACTTGAACCATTAATTTCCCAATATATATGTAAAAACAAAATATAAGATAACTTATCGAAAGTCAAAACAACTATTTTCACATCAACATTTTTTATAAGTTAACTACATTGTATACAATGTGAAAACCTCGACCAAACATCACATACGTTGACTATGGACGATATAAATGGGATGAAAATCTAATATGAAAGGGTTAATTCCTGAGAGACAAGACATAAATGATAGAGGTCAGAACGACATGAAATGATGGTTAAAAGTGTACTGAATTTTATTGGGGTTAAAAGTGTACAGGACTTTATCTTTCTCCAAACAGAGGACACAGCAACATTTTTCATCGTTCTAGTAATCACGTCAATTAACAAACCAAAATAATGTTGTATTTTGCTTAAATTAAGTGGGACTACTTTTACATCCATAAGAGTTGGGAGCTATGGACCTACTGATGTCAAAGTTCCTGGATAAATCTGACTTTAAGTGTCAGACACAAGGGGGATTGTGCCGAGTCCAATCACCATAGGGACTGCTCGTAATACTAATTATAAGAGGAAATGTGTTTTATTCCTAATGTCAAATACAGGGGGTTCAACAATATATAGCTAATTTAATGAATAAATTAACAGCTACTTATAGACCATTTTGATGTAGAGGCAATATATCAAAAAAGAAAACGCAATGAACAATCATAAAGATCTTATATCTTTACCTATCTGCTGGAATGTGGTTCATGCGCAGTCGGAGGTTATTGTAGGAATTATAAGAAGCGGCAAAATCCAATATAGATAACAATATTTCCATTATAGCGACCTTTTGTTGTGCTCTCAACTTTGACCAATACTTCTTCTGTGGGTAACAATGAAAGAAAAGCTAGTTGTCACATGAGTATAAAAGACTTGTGAACGCAATCAGCAGTACGACATGTCCACATGCATATTTGAAAGGTGTCTAATAAGCAAAATAACAACAAAATATGTCAGATATGCATCAAAAGCTAAACAGAAGAAACGGCAGTTACAACTCTTTTTAGACACTTAGTGTATCTTTCATCTTGCAAACGCAAACTTAAGTCTTAGGAAGAACTCAGTAGGAGACGAAAAGGACAATAAAATCACACACAGACAGCATACAATAAGCTAAACAGAGATTTTTGCTTGTATCATCACGACCCTCGATTTAATTTATCATTATTATTGACCATTCAAAAAATAGCCTCTTTGTCTTGAACATAGGGTAATCTTACGCACAATTCTCTTTTTTACCTTCATTTGTGTTCATTGTTTAACCTCAAGTGATAACTCAAATTAGCCGATCACAAATGATTTTGGGACTAAGGCTTTGTTAGTTTGTTGTTGTTGGATATGCTAAATTGCTAACCAACATGACCACTTAGACACAAGCAACAAAACTCAACTATGCCTGGTAGAACAAGTTCTGGCACAAAGCTCAAATCATACCTGAATACTATCTATTGCGCCCAAAAGCAACAGCTGAGTGACGCATTTGCCCCTAACAATCGTGAGTAGCTGGCTTTCAGCTTCCTCTTTCAGATCAAACTCCACAGATTCAGGAGCCTAAAACAAGAATAAGTATTGGTGAAAATAAAAGTGAAAAAAATAGCAAGAGTACTAAAAGCTAGATAGTTAGGGTAGCGGGAGCAAAGGAACCATGCAAATGACATAAAATTATAAAGCTACACTGAGAGCAATTGAGCAAACAAAAAGCTATTCAAAGAGCTCATTTATAAGTTAACAGGTAAGATCACATTTCAGTAAACCGGAGACCTAAAGCGACAGCAGCTTAATAAAAATTACTTGCATACAAAAGTAAATTGACAACAGCTCAGCCCCACATAGATTTATCCTCAAAAAGCTTTCTCATATTTAAAAAGAAGTGATATCACTAGCTAAATAGCCATCACTTTAAGATAAATGCTACACAGACCTTTTTGACAAAGTACAGAGAATAGAAGGATAACAAAATTTGACGCAGTTGTGACAACTGACCCATGATACCAGAACCTATGGTTCTAAAACCATAGAAATTCCACAAAAAAGCGCTAACGAACTCTGGCTAACTTTTGGCTGAATTGCTATACATCCGTAACTAACAGCCGTAGGGGTCATCGTCTTCAGGAGAATTTTCCAGTACAAAGTCCTCCACTTTCACAGAGAGGAAGTCAACACCCTCCAACAAGGCTTTAAACCATCCATATTTTAATGGCCGCATTACGGAATTACTTTTTCACATACGGAGTTTACTCTTTCACATACACTTTTTCATTAGTTTTCCATCTAATACCCTTCTTACCTAAACCCTAAGCAAATTAACTCTTACATCAACCTTTTTTTTCTAAAATCCAAGCTAATTGCTCAAACGACTTGGACTATGGATCTTAATTTTCTAATTAATGCAGTAATTTACTTGTTTATCAATTATTAATATTACTAGTATGGGTGCCCGGCTTCGCCCGGGCTACCTGTATTTAGCATTAAAATATATTTTCAATTAACTAAAACTATTTTAAAGTTGCATAACTCATAAATATCATTAATATATATTTTTCTATTATACGGAGTATATATATTAAAATTACAGTGAAATAAATTATGAGATAAATTCACTGCTCCCGCTATTAATATTTTACTTAAATCGATTGTTTAGCTAATTTTTCATATATACTTTCTTTTGTTCTTAGAATTGTTAACTTTTATTACATTCGTTATTATTACTTTTACTTTCACTACTCCCGCCGTAATTATTGTTAATTATTGTTATTTTCACTACTTGTACATTAATATTGATAATTTCACTACTCCCGTTGTTATTTCTGTTATTTTCACTAATCCCGCTCGTTGCTAATATTGTTACTTTGACTATTCAAATGAGTGATTATTATCATATTACTATATCCAATGTTACTACAATTCTTTTCACTACTAACAAAATTACTTTTACTCTTTAAGTATCCAATGAGTGATTACTATATCCAATTAAGGCTACTTTTATTACTCTCACTACTCGAAATAAATATATTATATATGTGCATTAAATATATTACATATATGCATTAAATTAATTAAGTCGAAATAATTATGGAATATTATATTTCTTGGAAATCTAGCTTGATTTATTTACTTTTTAGTAGTTTTCAAAATATAATATACTTATATTATATTTGTTTATGTTAAAATAATTAACATCTTTATACTAATTAATAACATAAGTGAGGCATGTTTATTTTAAAGAAAATTACCATATTCCGTGTTCTCTAAATTTATACTTCAACCAAAACTATATAATATTTACATTGAAGTCTGTTGTTCGGATCCATCGCACAGTGCTATTGATTTAAAACTATATAGTATAATTAATTTGTATAAATTTATTTAATTACATTGAAGTCCCTTGGTTTCTGGAATTAATATATAGTATTGATTTGTTAGGAGTTTTATTTATTAATCAGCTTTTATTTGTTTGTGAAAGGATGAAACTAGGGTTGGTTGAGTTTTATTTAAGTAATCAAATTACGGTCGGTGGTGGTGGTTTGCGGTGGCTGGCGCGGTGGGTGGTGATGATGCGAGTTTGGGGTGGCTGATAAACCATTCAGGCGTTCGCTTTAAACATAGTCCTCTCTATTCCCAGCTGACAATATTATTCGCAATAAATCAGTTATCAAAGATTCTGTTTGCTGGAAAACATCAGCAGCATCAATGGTTATTATGGATTGAGATCCACGTCTTCCACAAAATCTAGCCACAAAGAACCAAAGCATTAAAACAAATTCATCAAGTTATCCAGTAACATCTTATTTGGGGTGGAAGTACCAATAAATAAGGACGGATTTTTTATTTGATACGCTAATCGGGGGAGGCCAGGACAAAGACATCGGAGCAGAGAGGGTAAGCCGGAGGTGGGGTAGGCCGGTGGGTGGGGAATAACGGAATGGATAATTGGTTTTTGAGTGACGGAGATGAAAAAAAGTGACAAGGATAAAATCGTAAAAAGTGTATGTGAAAGAGTAAAATGTGTATGTGAAAAAGCACAACCCTTTATCTATAGCCAATTGGTGTCAGCCTACCCTAGATTAGTTCCACAGAAATGTTGGGAGATAATACCCGTGATAGATAGATAGCCCACGAAGCGAACAGACTTGTAAAGGCAATTTTTTTTCGAGGGTTTTGCGTCGTGGGAATCAAGTGATTTTAAAAGCTCCTTAACTAAATGGGTCACGCAATTCTCGGTGTTTAACATTTGCTCTTCTCAGCAAGTAAAATCGAAAGAAGCCCTCTGCCAATTCTTTGATAGCCAATCTTCTTTACCCATATGAGATCAAAAAAAGGGAAAACAACTAACAAATACAAACTCTAGAGCTTCCGTTGGTTTCCATAAGCATTTCCTCAATTCTCAGAGGTAGGAAACTTTAGCAAATAGTATAAGAGTTCCAAATCCAACATAGACTCGTACTCTGTTTAATTACCTGAGCTTGAGATTGCACTGGGACATCAAGTTCTTGATATTTAGCTTTGGAGGTAAAACTTCTAAGGAAAACATTGCCCATTATTCTTTGACCTAAGCTTTGATTTCTTTGAAGGTCTCCAGAGTCGGTAGGCTTCTGAGAGGGAGATGGTAATCCTGCATAACAGACAGTTGTTACCATTATTCTGGTGCGACAATGTTATTATATTTCATCTACATTAGAAGCAGTCATTTGCAATTTGGGCCGCGACATGCTGGCCATATATCCATCTAGCTAATGTGACATTTTTCCCTGTAGGCAATAAACAAATATGATATTTTTGCCCACCGGCAAATAGACTCTACATCATCAGTACTAACTTGTAGACAGCACCTTTTCCGCCCCTAGGCAATAAATCATATTGATAAATGTAACTAACCATCGTATCTTTCATAATTTTGGTGATCCCCATGGTACGTAGTAAGATCTTCACTGCCGTCGAATTGCCGACTATTCACGGACTCGTGGTCAGGAGAATCTGAATAATCTCCATCCCCAACATCAGCCTTTGAATCAACAGGACTTCTGGGAGTATTAGAATGCTGGAAACCCAAATCATTCAGCAGTTCAAGCGGCTGAGTAGTGTATGAAGCATCTCTGAAAGCCAGAACAATAACTTGTCATGACTCTCAAGTCTCATGTTATATAAATGACAAAGCAAATAGGGCACAAACCTTATGCTTTTCAACAAGGTATCCCAATCAATCTCACTGAACTGATGTCCACCAACTTCTATGAGGTGCACTAATGCACCAAGCGCTATAGACACCACTGATTGATCAGTCTTTTTAGCACAATCCAGTAGCAAACTAAGCAATGGTGGTAGCATAAAACATACTTCCTGAAATTAACAAGATAGAGAAAAAATTCATGAAATTTTCAAAGCAACACTTTAACCACAACAACATAGCCTTAATCCCAAAATGATTTAATTAGTTAATAGTGAGTAACGGCACAAATCTAAAACAGCCTAAAAGACAATAAAGAAGGTGCAAGGAAGATGAGGGATAAGAAAACAGGAAATTAATAAAAGAATTGATTAAAACTAAGTGGCACTAAAGGCACTTAGCAAGATCTTTTATATACTCCCATGGAATTTAAATATCAGTTCTATCTTCTAAATATGCTAAATGGATGTATCAGGAATGTTCTAAGTATATGATATGTCATTTTCAAAGGTTTTTGTTCTTATCCAACAGTAACCGTTCAAGCCACTCCATTATTTATTCACTTCTCAGAAAAAATTCTACTCACGTCTTTGATGTTTCAACCAGTTGCTTCACTAAAACAGCTTTTCAAACGAACTCATTGAGTATATGGCTGAGAAAAATAGCCAGCCTTATTTTGAAGCATTGAAAATTCTGATGATCTGCCTGTTTGATCATCGATTCTAGGTAGGCCCATTAGCCAGGATTAAGATTCAAAATAATCTTTACTAACTAGGAGCATTTGAACATGGCTCAATTAATTGCCAAGGCCCTTTAACAAATAACAAATGTCGTATAATAGTATTTCAGCCAAAGATTTCAAGTTTCGCCTTTTGAAGCTTTTATATATTTGGAGCCATATACTCCATCCTAATCGAGATTTGAATTTTTTATTTTTTGAAGATACGATTATGCATGATAGTTTGAGAGTCTAATTTTGTACCTCTCATTTTGTTTATGGGCGTAGCTCTCAGGGTGTATTTTTGTATATGGTCGTCATATCATGACGATTTTGTAGATGGGAGCCACGTCTATTATATCTTTTGTACATAGATAACACCCCTGGTGTCGATTAATTAATATTATATCTTACTTGTCATAAAATAGTATTTCAGCCAAAGATGATGGGTATAGGTTCATTCTCATTTGTGATTGCATAGAGAAATGCTCTAATGGAAACAGAAATTTCTGCCAAGTATGTAGCTGAATCCAAGTGAGATTATATAGTAATTAAGGTTACTCCAGAGTCCAGACTGACAGGAAAAACACTGTACAGTATTATAGATGTGGCATCTAGACACTTATGTAACAAACTTGGAGAAAACTCGGTAGTAATGGGACGAGTGGCGAACTGGCAAAATGCTGAAAAACTAATTAGTGAAATGACAAAATGAATAAAGTACACTTTAATACTTTAATAGTGATTCTGACTAGCAGAAGGTGAAGATTTGTCAGCAGCTCTCAATAAAGGGCATAACGACACTGGTCAACATGAAGGAGGAAGAATATTTTCGTGTCCAATCCTATTCATGCCGGAACTCACTGTCAAAATCACCAAGTGACTGGACTTGGAAAAACTAGATTTCCCACCAACACAGTGGATAGATACAAAGTTAAGGACTAACAAAGCCAAGAAGGCATGTGCATTGGCCATTGGGCAATAAAATATGATGTAAAGGCTATAGCAGTATGGGATATCGGAATGGAAATAGCATAGCAGCACCAGAACAGGGAAAGACAGAAGAATAAACAAAGAAATAAAGCATCTTTCCCAAATTCAGATAACAAACCAATGTACAGAGCAACATCTAAGACCAATATACTATTAATGGTTCCTCCATCAATGCAATTCAAAGGGAAAGGTAAAAACACGGCATACCTTGTAGAAAGTGTTAAAGAGATTACACAGCAACTGTAGTGAGTGAATACAGGTCTCATGGAGCCACTCATCATCGGAAACAAGTGAGGTCTCCTTTCCAGCATGTCTTACATGGTCAAAGATAGGGAATAGGACTCGGCGGAAAATACTCTCCCAGAAGGTCGGAGAAAACTTGCTACCTCTCTCATTCAACAGATCAAAAAGTACTTCCAAGGCACAGTTTCTGACCTCGACCCTTGAATCTGATGTCAGGTCTGACAAACCCGCTAGCATTGGGAACCAGTAATGCTCAGTCACGTCATAATTTTCATCCAGACTTACATCAATAGGCTTCAGAGCACCACCAGGTACAAGACCCTGACAGTTCACAAAAATCAAACCTCTTTCAGCAAAAAGAAAAAAAAAAAAAAAAAAAAAAAAAAAAAAAAAAAAAAAAGCAAAGGCAAAAATATCAAAGACAGTTGTCATAACTAAAGAACTATTTTCGAGTGTTGGCATAGTTATCACCATAAGCAATATCATCAAACATTGAGAAAAAAGAGATCCATTTTTAATATCATTTTAATCTCACTCTCTGTTCACTGTGTTTGCTTGTTACTCCTAGTTGCAATGTCTCAACTCCCAATATATTGTATTTTCTTTTACAAATTACTCAAACAATCACTAATGAGTATTTATTTGTAAAACTCTCCTCGTTATATGTAAAAATGATGTGTTCACACGTAGGAACATAGCAGAAAACCAGGAATTACAAGTTTTAAGGAAAATAATTAGACAGATTTAGATAAGTAAATAATTACTGAGATAGTTTAACTTCTTGCCACCTAAACCTTAAAATTTGTATGCAACATCATTTGTTCACATGTAGCATGGTAGAAAAACAAGAATGTAGAGATTCCATGGCCATTCATTAATGAAATAATCAAAAAGGGTTCCAGAGTTTCGGAAGTATCAGTGTTTGGTGTCAACATCTAAAGAATGAAAAAACTTCTTTGATCCTTAGTAATTAAAAGAAAGAAATAAGAATGACACTACAGTCAGCTACCATGGGAGAGTGGAGACACAACAATATTACACAACCTAGGCATTCAAGATGCACAAAATGTTAACAAAAAAGACAAACCTCAGCAAGTCGGTCTTCACAAATACGCAATAATGCAATAGCCTTCAGACTTATACGATGAGAACTCTTGTTGTTGGCGAACCCAATAAGGCAGTTGACACAATCCATAAAGCAGTCACCAGCAACTTGATCAAAATGTTCAAGGATCACTGTGAATCACATGAATGCCACATAACAATCAATTTCATGTCTTAATGCGTGTAAAAAAGATAACAGAATACATATAGAGGAAATAACACCCCGTCTCACCCTGCTCCACATTCTCAAATGCGCTTTCGACGATTGCCTCTGATTCATCAACTGCAGCGGCCGTGAAAATCATGAATACACTTCGCCATCCAGACTTTATACTTCCCACCTTGGATTTTATCATCTGCAATATGACTTGCACGCTATAATTGTAGTAGTTTATCGAAAGAAAAAAAAGGGCGTGCTAGTCCAAGTTATTGCCAATAATGAAAAATTGAAAATAATGGTGGGAGGAAAACTAGAAAATGTAGAATAATAAACCTGAACTATACAATCGACTATGAGCCTTCTGGTGGATTCGCTTCGACTATTTCGCATGAGGACAACAAATGGTTTCAGAATGTCGTTTTGGAACGTAAAATTGGCAAGTTCAGCGCGCTCCAAGTACTTCATACCCAGTTGCCTCAATGAATCAATAGCATACATAGCCACCTTCTCATCATGATGACTTCCAGCAAAAATAAAGTGGTTGGCCAAAACAGACCAGATTCTAGCCCACACCTGAAAGCAATTTGAAATCCCATTATATGAAGGAAAAGGTGGGTATGTCAAAAACTTGTAAGGCTTATACTGTAAAGTGTGATCCCAATGAGAAGTACTTATTACAAAACTAGTACAATCGGAAATCGCCCTGCCATTTCAATGGACCCAATGACTCACTTTTTCTCGTTCTGGATTATGGTGGAGCAAAGCAAAATGACTTACCAAACTAGCTGTGCATTGTGCATTTTGTACTAGTGGAATAAAATCATTTGATGCAATTTTCAACGTAATTTACACGAGTCATTCGGAATAAATCTTTTATGTGTTGTTAACACAGGTGTAACGCTGCGTGCATCCAACCCCCTTGGCTCGTCATTAACGGGAGCCCTTGAGAAATTGGGGTAATTTGTTGTTGTACAATCTCCTTCAAGTACCAATCGGTTAAAGAAAACAAAAAGTATCTCGTCTAAAGAGGCATTACCATGCGTATACGTGCCATGTTGTAATAACTAATTTCAACAAGTTTCTGTAGGCTATAAACACGAGCAGGATTTTGTTTCAGTTCTTCTGCTGAGACGCCACAAAGAGCAGTGAAGAACTCAACCACAGCATCACTGGGCAGCCTCACACTATTTAAAAACACTTGATCTGTAGGTTTCCCAGCCAATTCTCTTAAGGATTGAAGAAGCGCATCCCTGGAGATCTGATTTGATGCCTGCATCACAGTTGCAGCAACAGCAGGAGTTGAGGTGATGAATTCTAGGCGAGAAATGCATTCCAAAACAGCATTCCACGTGTCCTCAAGAGCATCAGCATCAGACTCCCCTAAAGCTAACAAAGTCCGTAGGGCTTCAACATTTTTACTGCGCATTTCCTTCGGAGCATGCAAGAAAGTAAATCTGTGAAAAATGGAACACTCATAATTATTAAGCAGTCATTGGTTAAGCGCCAGACTAGAATCACACAGCACCCAGGAACAAAATTGTATTTTTCGCTTTGATGATTAGAGTAAAAATAAAGGGTGAGGTTTTGCCCGATGATCACTAGGCATAAACCATTTGTCCGATATTTAAAATTAAAGGGACAAGCGTTCCAGTTTTACAGATAATTTTTTATACATTCCAACAATCAAGCAACAGATATATTAATGTCAACCAACATTATTTCAACATCTTTCTAGAGAGTATCATAAGACTAGCAACATCACCCAGTGCCATGAAATAAGACAAGGTAAGGGGATCCTATGTCTTGTCTTCCCACTGTTGAAAACATGAACAGGCTGTTTCCGGGAGACCCACAATGAAAATTGCATTGAGAAATAAGCCGATTAACTAAATAGTGAGCTATTTTTCTTTATTCCATATTTCCATCATATCATACTTCAACAAAGAAAAAATTGTGAATCTTTAAATCTGATGGGAACTCAAAAGAAAATTAGAGTGACAAAAGGAGCAAGTAGAAAAACCGACTAATTTAATCAAAAAAATCTAAGAGAATGAAAAAACATGAGAAGAAAAAAAGCAGTACACGAGAAAGTGGCAGAGCAAATAGATGTTGGGGAGCTTGTTTTTACACAACGCACAGAACTAAACAGCATAATGAGATACTTAATCGAGAGAAGTTCCCATATTCTTTTATGAATAATGGCTTCACATCACAAATTACCTGACTAATGATGTTAAGAAGGCATAACGCATTGTATCCATTCCTAAAACATGTGTGATGTGAATTCCTGCTTTAAATCCCTCCATACAATGTTGAACCCTTGATTTATTATCTCCTTCCTCCATAATAACAGAAAATGTGGCTAGCAAAGGCCATCCAACTGCTTCAATCATCGGCCTTATGAGTTCCACTCTTTGCGAAGTATAAAATACCCCTCTCTTTCTTCCTCTATTACGGAAAATAGATTGTGTTTGCTTAATAATAGCATCACTCTCAGATTTAGTTTCTGTTGACGACTTGCTTCTGGGAAGAGCCAAATTAAGGATGCTAACAAGGCGCCCTTTTTCTTCAGTTTCTGGCTTTTGTCGACTCGTTTTTCCAATGATAACCCGATCATCTTTCATTTTTATTTCTTCCTTCACAATAGAATCATAAATCTCCTCTAGAAGTTCTGTAGGTGGGGTCTCTTCAGCATCTGTCATAGAATTCAAACGTACGAAATCGGCCTTGGACATTTTAGCTGAAACCATAGGATTGTGAGCATCAGTATTCAGCATAATGACCGCATATGCAAGGACATAAGCAGTATCTGCATTCTTAAACAGAGCTGGATTATCTGCACAATATCTGCAGAGAAGAGATACAGCATCAGTGACAAGTTCACAGCCAGCAACAGAAGAAAAAATCTTTAAAAAAAAAAAAAAAAACCAAAACAAAAAAAAACTTTGTATTAAATCACAGTATGGGTTGTGATCAAGATAATTGATATGAATCACGGTTGCGTACTGTTAAATCATGAAAAACGGGTCTGGTTTAACCTGGTTTAACATGGTATCCAGAGCCCAAGGTTCGGGTTTGATGAGTTTAAACTGGGCCCAAATCATGCTACTGGAGCAGGGCCTCTTTCAGGGTTTGTTAATTTCCACTCTGGTGCGCTCCCACGGTTTCGCCCTGGGTTTCGAAGAGACCTCACATGTGAGGGAGTGTTAAGAGCTCCTATTTGTGGAATCTCCCACATGTGAGCGTCCCACATTGGTAAAATGAGGAGGGAGTTCACTACTTTATAAACCAAATTGGTTTTAGTATGGAACCTCCTTGAGCTAATGAAGTGGGCTCTCTCTCCTACCTATGGGTGCGGCCCAAACCCGTTTTGCATGGTTTAGCACGTACAATGACATGCTGAGTCATTGCTTGGTTAACCGCAGCTTTTTTTTTCGCCTTCATATAATCCGCATATGTCTAGTATTGGTCGTACTGTCAACCCCATATATAATACAATGAACAGTAATCTACCAGACCTTAATAGTGAAAGGAACTAGGCTAGGAAGGGATCAATCTAATCCCTCTCAGTCCCAATGAGTTGATCAACCAAGGGAGAAAATCAAGAAACTCTTTCCATATTGGTATTTTGAATAACATCCCCCATCAGGAATTAAAAGTCACCTCCTCTCCTAATAAAACACCTTAGAAATGCCTTAGGAGGAAGATCAGCATAGAACTAGTAAAACTGCTGTTGTGAAAACTCAAAAAGTAACTGAAGCACTTGACTTAGGAATTGATTATCGCTATAAAGCAGTAAGAGACAAAAAATGTAAGATATTCTCTGTAATATGAGAAACCTACCAACTTATCATGGGCTTTCAGATACGACATTGAGAGATTCGATCCTAAAGTAGACCCACACACCCCGCCATATCTACATCTCACCTATGCGATTAGAAGAACTAGTAACTAATACCTCTATACCCAGGCAATCAAAAATGCAATGACAAATGATTCCACACAAATGAGTAACTGGAGTAATGAATTACGAACAGAGATTCTAGTGTAACAACACAAATACCCACCGTTCCGCAAATTTCTCCATAATACGGTCAATCTTTTGGGCTTCTCCAGGAAGTCTAAACCCACTCAGAAATTCACGTATTGCAGCAGCAAAAGTCATTCCAGAAAAATTCATAGAATCAACATAAGCATGCATGACAGACAAAGGAAATTCTTCATGTTGTCCTAAGAAATCGCCAATCATAGTCTGCATAACAATTGACAATAAAATATTAAAAAAACATCAAATTCTTCCAAAATGCAACTTAAAGTTTTATAAAGTCCTTTAATTATCTTGCCTTGTCCAAATTGGAGGTATTCTTTAGAAACTCGGCTACAGAAGCAGGTGTATTCTCCACCAACTTGTTAGTAATTAGATACTCCACACCCTTGCTAGGATGGCGATTAAACTGTGGCAGCATAGAATAGAACCAAAACATACACATGAATCTGAAATCTCAGGAAAATAAATATTATAGGATGATGATAGTTATAGATCTTCCTACTTGTCATCATTACTATTAGACCACGAAAATAAAACGATGAAAGGCAGTCGTCGGAACCATTTGCTTTTTAACTACACCCCACAAGATATGCTCTATAAGAACCTCTAAAGAAAGCCGTAAAATGTGCAAAGAAAACAAAAAAAAAGTTTGTCAACCATATAACTCTTCTCAAGTAAATTTAACCAGCTGCACCCGCATCTTCAAAAGGTCAATTATGTTCTTTTTGTCTGTGGTTGTCGCCCCCCCCCTGGTGTCCTTTAATCCATATCTAACATTACTAATCAACCCCCCTCAATTACATCATCGCCGCCTGCCCACCTAAATTGAGTCAATTTAACACATTCTGGTACTTATCATACAAAGATTCAGCTCTGTTAAAGTGGAATTGTATGATCACACATATTTTTAGAAGTAAACAACTATCCCCATTCAGTATTTTATAAAGAGATCAAGACTTTAAGACAAGTGTTCAATTTCAACACGTTTACCTGAGCTATTGCAGCTTCCACAGTTGACTTGTGAGCCTTTGCCTTCTCAAAATCGCTGGATGTGTCGTCTATCTGTTCAATTTCAACAGTGTCTTTACTAGAACGTGCATCCAGTGAATTTCCATCCTTCATCTTCTGTTCTGAATCTTTATGTGACTTCTCCCAGTCGACGAGTGATTTGAAGACATTTACAAGGCACTGCAGAGTTATGAAGAAGTGATAGTTTCATAAATTGGAAAGAACATAATGATATTTTAGCTAGCTGACTCCTAGTTTACATATAAACATCTCATGGGCCCAAACTACATTCCAAAGCAAAACATGACGACAACATTAAACAAAGCACGGTAAATAAAATGGACAGAAAACACAGAAATACCACGATAACAACATTATCCCAATGCCTTAAAAAGGCTCCCACCCTCGTGTGGTAAGGGATTTCGGATGTGTGCAGCCTTACTCAGGAATACTACAACAACAACAACAACATCAGAGCCTTAATCCCAAAATGATTTGGGGTCGGCTGACATGAATCATCCTTTAGAGCTGTTCATGGGTGAACGCACACCTCAAAATGCGAATAGAAAAGGGAAAATGAAAAACAAAAGGGAGAGCGGAAATGTAATGCAAAGTCAAGGTAAACTTACAGATTTTAAAATCGAATTCCGGATCTCTTTTATAAAAACTTAAAATTTAAATCGAGAGAAAAGAGCCTATTTTCAACTTCTACTTTCAGTACATAAGCGCAAACAATTTTAGTGAGCCATTTACATCATGTAGTAGACCAAAGTTTAACGAGCATTTGGCTTGGCTGCGAATGGATATTAACAAAACAGTCCCACCGTCATAGTTAGAGCAAGCAAGATCATCCAAAGCTATACAGGTCAATGTCAAACAACTTACCTGAAGTGAGGAACCCTTGACTGATACACTTTGAGAGGCAGCAACAGAATTGGGATCTGAAGCTAGAGTCCCTTGAGCAATTCTCGACAAAGTAGTCACCTACCAAAAGTGAATAAATGTCAGGACATTAAAAAACAACACATAAATTTCATTATGGGGCTCCAAGAAACAGTTACTACCATGCGTTCAAAAAGATTTGGTGCATCAAGATCACAGTCGTAGTTAACAAATATGTCCACAAGCATCTGTGGGTCCTTGCAAACCTTCTCAAGCATCCTACAAAAAGTGCTAACCTTTGAGAAGGCTATAAAAACAAGATAAATCCACCACGGAACGACAAGGCAAAGAGATTAAAAAATATGACTATAAAAATTCGTACCTCAGCACACTTAACCTTTGGTTAGGAGGGCACTCCGCATTATCCAAATACCTTAACACTATCAATGGAAAGAAGATTCCAATCTCACCCTTGAAGAACACAATAAAAACATTGATAAGAAGTTAAGAACACAAAAATCAAGCTCCTAAATCTGAATTAAATAGAACTGAAGTACCTTCAGAGACTCTCTAAATCGGAGCAAAAGCACGGCAAATATTCCAGCAGCATGCTATCAGTATAAAGAAAAATATGAACCCATTAGTTATTAGAATAATGAACCAATGGAAAACTAACATCCAAATGGGCGAAGGCATGGTTTCAAATCTGGATCGTGCCAAAACATTGCAACAGCGTACGTTTTGAAGGTTTCTTTAGACGGCATTTTGATGCAGCACCGGCCACATTAATGAATCATGGCCCAAGGACCAAGATCAGATTGCAACAATCGATTCTGAGATCAAGATTTAATACCATGGACGTAGGGTCAAATAATGCAAATAGATCTACCTGAAATATTATAGTAGATGAAGAAACAGATGCCCTCAACAAAGTGTAGGAAAGATATGCTTTCACTGAGTCAATAAAATGGAAGTTTTTAGTAAATGCATGGCTGACACCTTCCAGTAAACCCTGCCACCAAAAGTAATACTACTAGATTAGATTCCATATAGGCATTTTTAGTATACATACACACGTTACATACAAACAGCAGAAGCTTAGACGAAATTCAATATGACCAAAACCCAAATCAGCCCAGACAACTATCAACACAAGCATACAGTACAGAAACAATTTAGTCTCAAATTAAGTTAATAAAAGGCCCGCATAACCTCATGCCTCATTGTCACCTTTCAAAATTTATCAGTTAATATTCCACCAAATTTAAATAAAGTACAAAAGTAACAACAATACAGCCCCAAATAACCCCAAATAATTGGGGGAGTACAAAGACTGCAAACACCCTCAAAGGAACAGCTTTAAAGTAGTTTAGGACCCAAAAAACTGATAGATATAGAGAAAAATGCAAGAGCAGAAAGACAATGAGAATAAAGAGAAATCCAGTTTAAAAAAACGTTAGAAATTTAAAATATAACAGGGGATCAAATAACCAAGCAAAAGCATCTAAACAAGCAGACCAGATGACCGCCAATAAAACATAAGAGCCATATAAAAAAAAAATTAACAATAACCTGCAGAAGTTCCAGAGACAGAATACGTGTCTTTGTCGCAATTTCATCATTGTCTTCCTTCATACCCATCTGCAAACAATCAATCATAAGTGAACCAAGAAACAAGCAAATTGTATATTAACAAGGAAGTCATTTATGATACAGACCTTGCAAAGAGTGCGGAACAGCAGAAGAGCATCACGATGACTGGTACTCATTCTCTCAAGATCCAGCCCACTTGTTCATAAAAAGGTTGATATTACATTACCAACAAGAAACAATACTTGAACAAAGGACTTCCACTTGAGAAGAATAAAGAGTAAAATATTGTAAAAAAAAAACCACTGCAAAATTACACTTACTGTTTTATCTTATCTCCGTTTTCAAGGTGTACTGCCTTGTCCAGCATGGCCTCCAGACCCTGCAAATTGAATGTTATCTGTCAAGTCTGACGTAGTTTAATTCCTTCAGACAGGATTCCTTCAAATGTAGGGTCAAGGAAAGGAAAAGGTCTCAGGTAGAAGTAGTAAAATACACAAAAGGAACTGGAGTATGTTATTGAATCGATTAAAATATGCACCTTTATATCAGCACCACCTGCAAGATTCTGAAGTTCCTCTACAGATGCAAGAGATGCATCATTTGCCGGGGTTTGAGAAAGTGCATCTCCAAGTGTCATCTCTTTCTCACTTTGACCTTCCACAAGGCTAACTTCTGCATTTAATGTTGGGCCACTGGTGGGGGTATCTTCTGTATGAGAGGAACATTGATCCTGGAACTCTTTCGACTCATGAGTGACATTCTAAAACAAAATTACAGTACACAATTAATATCAATACAAAAAAATCTCACTCATAGCTTGTAATATTGATAATGTTCAGTACTTCACTTCTTTACCCTATGTTTGGGTATAAGTATAGGAGATAAGAGGAGGAGAGGAGGATATAAGGGAGGAAAGCGGATTATTTCCTTCAAATCTTGGTTTTTTTGAGAGGATATTTAACTTCCCTAGTAAAAGGAGAATGGATCCCTCAATTTCATTCCAACTAAACAATGGAAACTGCCTGTCCCTTTTCCTACCCTTCCTTTCCCTCCAAATCCTTTCATCCAAACAAGGCCTTACAGAAAGAGGGATAGTGCCCTCCATGATTAATCAAGAACAAAAAAAACAGGATTTTGAGTTCCACGTGTTCCATACCGGATCAGATTCCATTCTCCGAAATATGATGCTAATCATTTGAGTCAACATAGCCTTTGATGTCGCTTGATTGATAGGACTCTTGCTGGCAGCGCCATAACATCATGCCATACACCATCATCATGTCAGTACAATTGCACAAACATATTCGTAATCTAGAGCTATGGGCCAACTACCACATGATTAAACGGAATTATAAGAACAATGTATGTTGATGTGGCAATATCGAGATACGAAGTACTCATCGGTGGAAAGGCGCTAAATGCCAGCCTCTCACAAGCCCTGAAGGGTGTTGTCAAGCTAAACCTGCCAAGAAGGGTGCCCCTATGGTGACAGCATTTAAGGGTCTCCAACATAGATGCTTGGTCATACCAGTTCAGTCACTAGGTGGTTATAAATTATAATGATTAAATCTGGCAGCAAACAAATCATTCACTCTTTTCCATCTTGCTAAAAATCATATAAATCCAAAGAATCATAAAGATTACCTGTTTAGGGCTATGTTGTAACATACTCTGACGACTCCAAGCAAAGGTTCTCCATGCACTGCATTTGAAGCAGACATAAATAATGCAGGACTGTTACTTGGTCCGTGTAAGTTTGAAAAAAAAGGAAAGAAATAAAAACCAATTCAAACATACAGGAAACAAAAAGTTAAGCAGTTCCTGCAAAATTTGTAGTTTGAAGGACTCCTTGTCCTACAAGTGTTATATGATTTGTGGAAAAAAAAAATCGAAGAGGAGCAGAAGTGCTTTTTGTGAAAAAAATAGTAGTGAGCATCATAACAGATCATTCAAAATTTCAAATACTAAGAATGATAAAAGAAGAAAATTGAAGTAAAATTTTTTTTGTGAAAAATAATCCACATAATATAATTATAATAATTAATACATAAGAAGCAAACTCAATCCTCGACACTATCCTCTCCAACCATATTTTCTCCATCCCAAGTGGAATCAACCAAAAAATACAATTTCCCGCACATTACATAGTTTTTCTAAATTCGTCAATTTCAATCCTTCTGAGATAGAACAACCTCAACAGGTAACATAAAAAACACCAGGATGAACAAAGCCTTCTATAGTAAGTCTCGTGGTATACAATTATATAAGTATATTCATACATCTACAGTAAGCCCACCCTAATTTTTCACAAGAACTCTCAAGTCGGTTAAAAACACAGGCTTCTAATATCGATTGTTGGTATAATATTCAAAAATATCAAAACAATAAGGTGTCAAAATAGTCTCTCTCGTACCTCTGAACTTCATTGATGCCACTGCTGTCAGAAGTACTTTTAGTACTTGCAAAACAGTACTGCAATCACACACACATAGAGTTAGTAAACATGAGAAATTAGTCCGAAGAAATTGTCCAAGTGCTTAGATTGCAAAATGCTACATGCCTGTCAGAGGAAGAATTGTCCACACAACTGCAAATGATGCTCAGAATGTCGGCAAATAAAGCCGCATTTTTTCCACCCTCTAACCCAGGATCACCCTCCAAATGGTCATACGCAATGAGTTTCTAGCTCAATTAAATAAATAAGGCAATACGTTAGCAAGCTGAAAAAAATGAAATGATGTAAATGCTCTTAACCAACAAATTGACAAATTTCCAAGAAAAGAATATACTCCCTCCATTTTTTAATATATGACGTTTTGTTTTTTCGAGGCGAGCCTTTTACTTTAATATTTACAAAAATATATTTGGTAAAAAATTATAAAAATTCCTTATTAGAAATTCTTTCATATGAGTATACATATCATTATATTTAATCATATAATTTGAGAGATATTGAAGAGAGAAGTGTGTGTCTCGAAATGTGAGAAAGTCATATATAGAAAAATAGAGGGAGTACTATATTTTGAGTTGACTAAATGACTGATTGATTTCATATAACTAAAATCATTAAAAATTAAGGAAAAAACACATACATGAAGACAATCCAATGCTAGTTCCACAATTTTCATATTTTTAGTCTCAAATGCGAGTCGAAGTGGGCTAAGAACAAGCTCTGTTTCAGCTTCTTCTAATGTGTGGCCCGCCTTGGATAAGGCTGCCACAATGGAGATCTTGGGTTGAACTATTTCAGAAGGCTTTGTCTCCACAGAGTCCTGAGACTTGTCAGACTCCACCTCTTCCTTGTTAACAGTCTCATCAGAGTTAGATTCACTGCATTAAATGATAGAGGATGTGCATAAGCACAAGGTCAGGCGAGGCTCGGAGCAACTGAAATTAGAATAGAAATGTTCTACGAAACTATCATTAAATTTAAGACTGACAGCTCTCCAAACTTGAAAAACGTTGGGGGGGGGGGGCTGCTTTGTTCATTCAAGCACCCAACCACACAACATCCCAACAACTCATTCTGCTAAACTAAATAACTTATCCAAATTCAGCGCAAATACTCCCTCCATTTCATTTAACATTTGCTTTCAGAATGGAGTTTTTGGTGTAAATTCAAGTGGACGAATGATATCTTTTGTAATTGCATTACTTTTACACCCTCGTGAATAATGTGGGACTACTTGTTCACACAGGTTGGTCAAGCATCAAATTGTCTCCACCCCCCATCCCTTAAAAGTACAAACAAAAAGAACAACAAACCATTGTACTCCCTCCACATTTTACTGGTTCTCCCATATGCTTTATACACGGTTATTAAGAAAATTGGTTAGTGAGCTCCTTATTATCACAAATCTTTTTGTATTAAAGTACATGTCACAAGAAGCAACCACCACACTCGCAATAAGCGATTGCCCTTCACACAACTGCCACCACCACCAATCTCGGCTGACCACCCAAAATTCGCCCGACCACACCACCATTACGAACTAAAAGGACAACGAACCATTGATTTCCCTCCACATTGTATTGTTTCTTTCATATGCTTTATACACGGTTCTTAAGCAAATAGGTTGGTGAGGTCCTTATTAGCACAAATCCTTTTTGTACTGGAGTCACAAGAAGCAACCGCCCCTCTCACAATAAGCCACTGCCCTCAACCAAACTGCCACCACCCTCCCACCAAGCTGCCACCACTACCACACTCTATCACACCACCATCAAACTCGCCTGACCACCACACCACCACCCACAACCACACTAGCAACACCGTTGTCGCATCAAACACCACATCAACATAAATGATAACTGCCATTTGAAGCGTATGTGATTGGAGAACGCTACAGA
This sequence comes from Silene latifolia, assembly GCF_048544455.1. Lineage (NCBI taxonomy): Eukaryota > Viridiplantae > Streptophyta > Magnoliopsida > Caryophyllales > Caryophyllaceae > Silene > Silene latifolia. The sequence continues at coordinate 121,853,814 of NC_133528.1, read as the reverse complement.
GGTGATAGATTTTAAAAATTACATTTGAATCCTTGTAGATTTGAGTTCTGAGGTCCAAATTGGTTCATGGAAGTGCTGACTTTGTTGTTCGTGGTGGTGGGCCAACCGCTGCCACCATCTCCACCTTGTAGTCTAGGTTTGCCGCCCTCCCCTTCCTCATAGTGCGTCCCCCCTTCCCTATTGTGAGTCTGGTATTTTTGGTGGTGGAAGAAGGTTTTGTAGTGTTTACTTTTAGTGTTTAATTGGGGTGGTTATGAGGTGCATTGGGGGTTTCATTGAGGAAGGTGGTAGCGGTTTGGGATGGAAGCGCCAGTGACAGTGGATTGGGCCATTGGGGTGTTCGTCGACGCGGCACTGGCTGTGTGGTGGTAGAAGGTGATGGTGATGGTGGGAGGTGGTGTCTGTATGGTGGAGGAAACGCCCCGCTAGGGAAGGGTAGTGAGGCAGAGATGGAGGTAAGTGAGTGTGGAGGCTGAGGCGCTGGGCTAAGGTGGCGGTTATGAAGAGTCAAGGGTTAGTCTAATTATAAAAATTAGAATGCTAACTTAACATTGTTTTGCTAATATGTATGGCTTAGGGAGATAAGTTGGTATTTTAGTCCCGTAACATTGGCCAGGTAAAGAAAGTTCTTAAATGAAAAGAACAAATTTAAGAACAAAAAGATGTGGACGAAAATGGAATATGGGAGAAACAATAAGATGTGGAAGGAGTCTCTGTCAAAAAAATTTACAGCTTGACTAGAATTTATTTGGCAAGTAATATTGGATATTGATTCAAGGCAAGTCCTTTTGTTGAAACCAAAAGCGTATATCCTAATTAGCACCTAACCTGGATTAACTCAACCTCTTACAGTTACGAGTTGGCTTGAGAGTATTCTACCAATGCACATGCTGAAATCTAATTCTCATACACTCCGATGCTCTATTAAGAGGGTATTCTATTCAGATATGATATGTATTTATATTGAATTACGCAAACATGGTTAACACTAAAGAGCCGAAAAGATTTAAATACTTATTCTTCCATAAATTTAACACCACGAGCTTCAAATTATATTGCCAAGTACATAAAATCACCTTTTGTAGAAAGAAGAGACACTTCTGAAAGATGCAATTGCATATGGCGCCACTACCAAATGCCATCAAACCCGCTCTTCTTTCTACCAAATAAGGCCTTATTTTTTTGGTCTGAAACTTTCTGAACTAAACTGACCTTATAGGCATTAAACTTAACTTATAGAACCTGACTTGAACTGAAAGTGTAGTGAAGAACAGAAATGAACTAAGAGAACCTGAACTGAAATGAACTTATAGAACACGAACTTGACTTAACTTAACTTATAGGATTTGAATAGAAATGAAGTGAAGTGAAATTAAGTCCAAAAGAACAAGTCCTAAGTACCTCTAAGAAGTTACTGATGTATATGAATGATAGTGATCCTCGAGCAATTGGCAAGCTAAACTAGTAAAGTCATGAGAGGCGGTAAATTATGACCTTAGTTAAATCCCTCAACATCAAAAAAAATGTTAATTCCTAAAGTTCAACTGGCATATGAATTGTCGCTTCTGAGAGAGGATCGATATATTTATCACAACAAATAATTCAGAGGTAATCAATGTTGCAGTCATTTTGCACTTCCAATTTAGGGACTTGGGTAGCACAAAATAATATCTATAGATCTCTCAGAAAGTGAGAAACAGTCTACTATTAGGGTTAAGGTTGTGTACATCCACACAACATTATACCCTACACAGCATAATAATACCGGGTTCGTCTTACATTTTCTTCTTGTTGTAAGCGATCAGTCAATCCAAGGGGCATATAGGAAAGTCGCACTATCTAAGTTTAATTGCTCGCCTTTCTTCTAGATACCATACATTTAGCCAGCAAACAATTACTGTTCACTAAAAGAGCTCAATTTAGTGGCCCTGTCAGAATAAGGTAGTTCCAACCATTTCGAGATTTCCTTCACGGCCTACGACAATTCCCTTGTTTGATCACAAAATGCCAGGACTATCTTACAAATGGCGCCTAGATCTTTACCTCCAACCACGTCAAACACACTAAACAACCCCAAAACTGAGCTTATTTTCTACACTCCATTTAGATAAAACTAACCCAATTCACTCCATAATTAACCAATTCCGAAACTACAATAAAACAAACAACAATCTGAGCATGGATCTAACCTCTTCGGCACTTCGGCCACAGGTGCTGAAGCTGCTTGCTCTTTCTCCTCTTTAATGCCATCTATAACAACACAATCACCCCCCAACAATTAAGCATAAAACCACACAATAAACCAAATAATCATAACAAATAGAGTGAAACTAAACCCTAAAATGAAAAAGTGAGACAAACCCAGATAAGATTGGATAGCAGATTGAAGGGAAGTGAATTTTTTAGCAGAAGATTCTTTGAGCATAGACTCAAATGCCCTTGTCACAAACCCACCAGCAGCACCCGCCATTGTTGTTGGATTTAACTTCTTCTTTGATCTATAAACTAATTACAGAAATCTTCAAGTACCATAAAATGTTGTTGTTTGTTATAATCTTGTAAAAATGAGGTGAAATTAAAGGATACCCAGTTGAGATCAGGGGATTATCAACTTAGAAAATTGGAAGATCCAATTAGATTTGGGGAATTTGATCTTCAAACCCAAGTATGTTGGGTGATGAAGGTGGGAGATTCCAATACGGAGAGAGAGCGCAAAAGGGAAGCTATGTTCAGATTTACGACCCAGATCGACTGTTAACATTCAGCTCAGCAAACTAGTCTATTTTTTTTTTTTCCTTTTTACAAACGACGGTGGCGTAAAATAAAGTATTTTTTTTTTTTACAAAGAACAAATAAAGATAAACTTACAAATGAAGCCTTCCCGAAGCAAGATTATGAGTTATCCTATTCACTCCCTGGACAAAAGCTAAGAGAGCAACAAAGTGAAAATGAGACGCAATAGACTTAAAATCCCTGGATAATGCAAGTAATAGACGCACAGCTTATCCGCTTCGCCACCTGCATAACCAAGACAAGGCAATCCGTAACCAATCTAACATGAAGATACCCTTCATCCAAGGCCCATTTTAGCGCCTTGATAGCAGCCTGACCTTCAGCTTGCAGGGCAGAAGAGGCATACGAGCGAGCATGCGCAGTGTTCCTTAAAATCCCATCACCATCCAACAAGCACCACCCCATGCCAGCACTTCTATCATCCCTCCAAGCAGCATCACACTTAACAGTGCAAACATTTTCGCACACAGGTCCACCAAAACAATCCAATAGGGAAATGAGTTTCTAATTCTCTTTGCTAGTTCAAAATCAGAAGAGAAGTCCAACAAAGGCGCTTGAAGGAGGCAAGCATCCTTATTGCACACAACCTCATTCATACACTGAATGTCTCCAAGAATAGAACTGAGGGCACTCATAGGCCAAGGGCGACGACTCCTGAAGACCATATCATTCCTACAACACCAAAATCTCCAAAGGGTAGCGATAAGGGGAAAAAGGAGGGAGGTAGGATCTGGGCCACTTAAGAAATACTTGACCCAGTTTATGACCCAAATCCTAACATCAATATCCCCCCCCCGTGATTCTAATTCCTAAAGGGCAGCCAAACCAAAGAGCTTTTGCAAAGCAACAATCTCTGAAGAGGTGAGAAATAGATTCCACACAAGTAGGTAAGCCATCGCAGAGAGTACAAGAGGAGCGCGAACTCATCTTGCGTTCGAGAAATTCAGAACCCACGGGAAGGGCATTAGCCATAAATTTCCATAAAAACACCCTTAGTTTGTTAGAAATAGGCAACTTCCGAGCTTGATGATTTGCGAAAAAGCCACAATGGTTGGAGACATTCTAGAGCGATCAGCACTCGTGGTAGGTCCATCAGATAAGGCCTTAGCAACATAATAACCCGACTTGACAGTGTAGACACCATGTTTAGAAAATTTCCAATAGAAGGAGTCATCCGAAGGTTGACACAGAATATAAGTTGCGAGGATTTTCCTTGTAACTTCCTCGCCCGGATCGAAACCAAGAGAGGAAATATCCCATCTTCTGTGATTATCGTAAAGGTCACCTACCAAGAGCGTGGAGTCAGTAGAAACATCCAGAGAATCCCCGCAAATATCATGAAGACTATAACCCTCTATCCATTTACTCTTCCAAGCATTAAGACGAGATGAAGATCCAATTGACCAAGCAATATTGTTGGAGATAAGATCGGAACCCCAGACAAGGCTTTTGAGAGCTCATGACGACGCATGGGGAGCCTTCCAGCGATTCTGGAAAAAAAATATCATCTTGGATACTAAGCTTGGGACCAATCACCATACTAATAAGACTTCCCGGATCACATAAGATTCTCCAAGCAGATTTTGCAAGGAGGGCTTGATTAAAGCAACCAATATTGCGAAGACCAAGGCCCCCTTCTCCCACAGGCCTACTAAGAAAGTCTTTACTACACCAATATATAGACTTATTAGTTTTAGTTCCACTCCACCAAAAATGCACCATCAAAGACTGAAGTTTTGATGTTACACTTACCGGTATGCGAAATACCGATAGAGAGAAAAGGGATAGTGAAGAGAGAACAGAACGAATAAGAGTCGGTTACCACCAAGAAAGAAGAATATTATTCCAGGAGGATAGCCTTCGCTTCGTTTTTTCGACAAGAAATTTAAATAGCTCCCTCTTAGAAGACCCAATACTCGTTGGTAAGCCAAGATAGTTACCAAGATCATGCTTAGAAGTAAATTTAAAGTCAGTCAAGCACTTTTTGACCATCATGAGTGAGCAATTTGGACTGAAAAGAATAGAGGACTTATCTTTATTAAAGCATTGTCCAGAGGCAGCACAATATTCATCGATAAGGTTCATAAGAAAGTCCATATCTCCATAGTCACCACGTAAGAAGAAGAGTGAATCATCTCGCAAACAAAGAAGTGGGAGATTTCCGGACCATTCTTACATATCTTAATACCCTTAATGAGATTAGAATCCTGGGCATAGAGAATCATTTGGGATAGTACTTCCGTACACAACGCGAAAATATATGGGGATAAAGGATCACCTTGCCTAATCCCACAGCAAGGTTCAACATTTTCCATAGGAGCACCATTAATTAGGATTTCATAGGAAACAGTTTCAATAGTACTCATAATAAGATGAATCATAGAGTCTGGCAAATTCAAGTAAGAAAGCACCCCTCTTATGAAATTCCAGTTCAGTCTATCATAAGCTTTACTCATATCAGCCTTTAAAGCCATCATACTCTTCTTACCATAGCTCCTATGGTTGATGACATAAAGAATTTCTTGGGCAATAACAATATTATCCGCAATACTTCTATTTGGAACAAAGGCACTTTGAAATGGACTAACCAGATCATCCATAACCCCTTTTAATCTGTTAGCAATACACTTAGTGACAATTTTCATAATAACATTGCAGAGGCTAATCGGCCGAAAATCCCCAACTCTCTCAGGACAATCATTTTTTGGAATAAGGACAATAAAGGTTTTATTAAAGTCCTTAAGGACAGTACCCGGATTGAGAATATTGAGAGCTCCACGAATAACATCATCCTTAACAATAGCCCAATACTTCTGGTAAAAGGCCGCAGGAATCCCGTTAGGACCCGGAGATTTTAGGGGTCCCAATTGAAAAACAGCTTGACGAACTTCATTTTTCGAGTATAAACGGCCCAACTTGGCTCTCTCCTCCATACCCACTTTACGCTTAAGATTATCAAATAAATAACCGTAATTATTTTCCTACTGGAAGAATTTACACTCTCTGATGAATATTCCCTTCAAGGGACCTAGATTCACTTGGTGTAATAATAGGGAGAATCCTTAGCGTAAAATAAAGTAAGGACAATCTAATCGAAGAAAACCCAAGGATATCTTCCTGTGAAACAGCTCGTAATACGGTTGGTGGATTATCGACGGTAGTGATGGACGTGGAGGAGCTCCTTAACTAGATTTCATGTCCGGGCGTTGTTTGGGTCATATCTTGACAGTATTTCAACGTAATTTTTTTTTTGGCAGCTATAAAAGTAGATGTACCTAACTAACTAATCATAGCCTTACACGCAAGGCTATGTGCTACATTATTAAACGATCTAGGAATATAACTAATAGTTAAACAATGAAAGAAAGAAAAGTAAGAGTTGATGTCAGCCAGTATCGCCTGTAGTTGATGGTTGGGACGCTCAACGCCTGCCAATTGACTAACAAGGCAAAAGCAATTAGTCGAAATCTGCAAGTGTCGAATTCCTTGTTCCTGTGCCCACCGGAGAACCAAACGCACACCCAAACTTTCCTCTTGTGCAACAGACTCAGCTTTAATCCTTTTTTCAGCCGTCATAAGTTGTTCTCCTTTTGCATATAGAGTGACCCAGCCAACTCCCGCGATATATCCTTCCCTCTCCAACCTGCATCTACCATCACCCAAACATAATCACAATGTCTAATCTCACCTACAAGACAGACAGGTTTACTTTCACGAATCCATAAATGACTCTCCAGCTGCGGCGAGGTGGTAGTGGCACCACCCATTTCAGTTTCCTTTTGATTCCCCTCAATAATACGATCAGCTGTACACACAATTTGTGTCCATAAATTATAAAATATAATGGGATGAAACTCCATTTCTTGAAATAGAACCCGGTTTCGAATGCTCCATAGACACCATAACATAGCCAAAAACCGGACTAGTCATTTTTCCGCTTCCTCCATTTTCTTCAAATATGAAACCCAGCCAATAATCCATTTTTCAATACTCAGATGTGAATCCATATTAGTGCGAATACCAATCTCCGAGCTAGCCCACAATCGACGGGACACAGGACAGTCCCGAAACAGGTGTTCCATTGTTTCCATGACCAGAACATCCATCTTACACAACTTGCATTTTGGGTCCAGCGCAATATTCCTTTGCATAAAATTATAACCAACCGACAAAGTATCCGTTAGAATTCTCCATAAAAGAATTTTCCATGATTGTGGTCCAGGAAGACCCCACAAAGTCTTATTACAGAAGTTACGCGCATCCTCTGAAATCCTCACCTTATCTTTATGTGTTCTTCTACGGTCCATATAGTCCGCAAAAATAACCCCATAACCACTCTTGACACTATATTGTCCATCCTGAGTATGTAGCCAATAAACTACATCCTTTGTCTGTGTCTTGTAAATAGGCTTTGCTAAAATACTCATTGCAAACTCATCCACAAAAATTTGATGAACCAAATCATCATTCCAAATAACGTCACCCCCATAATGACTCCGTGTTGTAAGCTCATGTATCCGTAAATTTCTCAATTCCACTGATTCCAAACCTAGAAGACTTTGTTTAGGTTCCGGATACTCACCCCTACCCATCTACTTGTCCAAACATTGAGCTTCGACCCTATGCCCGGCTTCCATCCCATATGTTGCCTCAGAAAGTTCAACACATGTAAGACACTTTTCGCCCCCCATGATAAATTATGTCGTTCCACAAGCTCAAAGTTTTTCCCCACTTGTCCTCGTGGAAGAAGCTTTTTCCGGTAAACTTTAGTGAAGAAAGTGCCATCTCCATATATTATATCCTCCATCCATGCTTTGCCAACATTGCTTGGTTTAAACATTCAATATTACGAATCCCAAGACCACCCTTAGTTTTTGGTAAACTAAGAAACCGCTGACTACACCAATGAATAGGTTTCCCTTGTCTTTTACCCGACCACCAAAAATGTGATAATAAGGAATTAACCTTATTCGTCACACTTACCGGTATTTTAAATACCGATAGAAAGTAAATAGAAAGATTTGATAGGAAGGAAGAAATTAAAGTAAGCCTTCCTGCAGGTGATAAGAAAATTCCATTCCAAGAAGAGATCCATTTCATCACATTCTCCACCATACCCTTAAATAATTCCCTCTTTGATCCCTGAATATCAGTGGGTAAACCAAGATACTTTCCTAGTCCCTTATTGCCTTTAATTTCCAGATGTTTCAATCCACACCTCGCCTTTGCAAGTGTTGTACTTGGACTGAATTGAATCCCTGATTTATCTTCATTCATAACTTGCCCCGAAATCTTACAATAATTATCAATAATGTCCCTTAAAGACTTTGTAGAATTTTTTATGTCCTTAAGGAAAAAAACCGCATCATCCGCAAAGAAGAGATGAGTAAGTGGCTCCTCCCCTCGACACAAACTGATGCCCTTAATAATTCCACTATTCTGGGCCCGGGTAAGCTTCCATGAAAGAACCTCCATGCATAGAACAAATAAATAAGGTGATAAAGGGTCCCCTTGTCTAAGTCCACATTTAGGTTTGAAAAGATTTAATGGCCCTCCATTGAAAAGTACCTGGTACAAGACCGTGGTTACACAATTCATGATCAACTTTATGATACGACTTGGCAACCCAATTTTATTTAGAACCTCCCTTAAAAAATCCCATCGTACGCGGTCATACGCCTTACCCATATCAGCATTGAAAGCATAGCAATTATTCCGCCCTGCTTTATGGGAATTGATCTTGTGAAGTGCCTCATGCGCCAGTAGAATATTATCCGAAATCAGTCGTCCCAAAATGAAAGCATTTTGAAATTCTCCTACCAAGTACCTCATCACTCCAGCTAGTCTATTCGTGATACATTTTGAAACAATACGCATAAAGACATTTTTCAACGTAATTATTATGAAGCTAACCTTAAAAAAAAAATTAGCGAAATGGTCATATATAAAGTCTTAGTCGAGTATGATTATTTTCAAGCAGTCTCAAAGCTTAAAATTAATTCACTTGATTCGACATTGTAAAATAAGTTCTTTTAGATTCTGCTCATCGTAATTGGTCTCATTATCATTAAAAAAATGGGGAATTAAATCCAAATCAAAAAAATGATCGATTAAAGTACATAGTTATAGCTAATATGTAACTTATAACTCTACGCTTTTGGAATTATGTTTATACCTTAATTTTGTGCTTCTAGTTGTCTCATGCTATATACTCAGTATTGATCGTGTTGAGAAATATGTTTCCAATTCCTCTATAGTTACCTATATCTACCTCCCAAAAATATTCATAAATTCAATTAAATTTAAAACGATTGTACAATGCTATTATTACAACCGTTGGTTTAATTTTTTTTTTTCCGTCTTAAGGAATATTAATCACACCGAAAAAGGAGCTCATAAACTTTACCATATAAATCATAAATTTTTCACTTAAACTATTGACTTTTGATATTTTATATAACTTGGACTTGGAAACTATGCCATAGTCTACCTACTAATAATCACTTCACCTAGATTGATTGGTACTCCCTGCATTATTAGTGTCATGAGAAAAATGGCTTTGTTCGGCCATGTGTTCGATCTCTTTGATAGTGCTTAATTAAGTTATTTGCATCTTACTTAAATTATACTCCGTAAATAATAAATTATTAGTTACTATAGTAGCGTAGAAAATAAATTATTAGAATTCTGCTTACACATTGATTATCTTCGGAAAGTCACAATAAAAATTACACCATTATATCTATTACTAAAAATTACAAAATCGTGAGAATTTTATTAAAAAAGTCTACTCAACCAGAAATCCATAACTTTGTATACAAATTCTAGAATAGGACGGTCTCACATGTAAGTCTGTTTCTCACATGTAAGAAACCCATTAATTTAGTTTTATTAATAAATGAGTGTTCTCATATAAAACTTATTACTGAAATTTGTAAAGCAAAAGGACATAAATTGATGCTCATAATCATCTTTGATCGTAGTTAATCCTCAACCAAAGTACCAGACAAATTAACAAAAGCCAGTTAAGTACGTAGTTGGAAAATCATTGATTTACATAACAAAAAGATTAGATCGTATAAGAATTTCTAAAATAACAATATAAAGATTTTCTATTGATTAGATCGTATCAGAGATTCAAAAGTACTGTAATTTTCAAGAGTACTCTTACATCCCAAGTAGCCAAGCTTCATGAGTTGCACTTATTGTCGATCGTTCCCCTAAAAAAGAATTTCATAGCAAAACATATAGTAGTTAGTATACGGTTACGTAGTATAATAATGATCAAACTCATTATCAGAAACAAATATAAAATGGAAACAATATGAAGAAATAATGGTGGTGCAAATATATATACGTTATGAATTTATGATTCTAATTAGTTGTAAATAGCTTTTATGTTATGAATTTATGATCCTAATTAGTTGTAAACTAGTTTGGAGCCGTGAAAATCACGGAATCGTTAATAATTTATTGTTTTAATCAGCTTAAAGATTATGGACTGTGAATGTTTATCTTCCAACAAATATTTAGGCGTTATTTTAAGTTCTCTTTATTGATTGAATGAATTAGAGTGTTTAGACTGACAAAATAAAATCTCAAAGGTGTTTAAGGTAGACAAGTAGAGATATTGTGATAACACAAGAGATGATAATCGTAGACAAAAATATGGCAATGTGTATAGGTAGTATAAATGAGAAGGGAAGCCAAAAATTCATCATTTAAGAAAAAACGTTAGATGTTAAATTAGTAGAATGTATCAATTATTAATAGGTATAAAGATGAGAGGAAACTAAAAAGTTTATTACATTTACATTTTTTTTTCACATTAAAATTTGTCATTTTAGGTACCATTTAATTAAATTGTATAGATTTACTTATAGATGAGTGAATGAAATCAATGCCATGTAACTATAAATTGATAATCCACGTCACATTAAAATTTCCATGTTACATTTAATTAAATTTGTCATTTTAAATACCCCTTTAATTAGATTGTATAGATTATAGATGAGGTTTTAGAGCCGGCGCATTAAATTTCATAGTGAAAAGAGTTGCATATTCAACTAATAAACAGTTGCTTAAGGTAACAGTTGTTTTGATATGTGAGTATGTATCATCCTCCTGCAATTTGAAAACACAAAAATAATTAAAAATAAGATTCTAATTAATTCAATATACAATAAAGAAAAAAAGTAAAAAAAATATTCTAGTTATCTATGTAAACTTTACATACCAATTTTTGGAATAAAATGGAAATTTTGATTGTTATATAATGGTGAGGGCCCTGAGGGGAAAGCAAAAAGATCATCACTAAATAAAAGTAATAAAGTTAAATAAATAGGGTAAATAAATAAATTGATGACTAAAGTTATGAGAGGGAGATAAAAAGTTTGAATCAATTTTTTTAATTTATTTTGTATGTTTGAGACTTTATATTTTTTAAATTTTTTTTACTAATAAGCATGTGACACATGATAATAAAAAATGAATTATTTTTATCACACATGGCTTAGTGAGATGACTTAGTGAAATATTTAGTCTTATATTTTTATAATATTGTACTTTACATACCAATTTTTTGAATAACATGGAAATTATGATTATTATTATATAATAGCGAGGAAAAAGCAAAAAGATCAACATTAAGAAGATTATAAAGTTAAATAAATAGGGTAAATTGATAACCAAAGTTATGGGAGTAAAAGGTTTGCATCAATTTACCTTTTTTTTTTTTGCAACGTATATTTTTTAATTTTTTTTTTTAAATTTATGAATGAGGTGAAATATAAGGTTTTGTTTGTCATGTTGAACTCAAAGCCGGTAAGAATAGAAACTATACATATATGAAAATTAAAGGGTTAAACAGATTAAAAAAATGGAAAAATAAAACAATAGGCGAAAGTAGTAACTTACAACATAACAATAAAGCGTTCACATCAATGAAGATCATGACATTGAATCCTATAAAACACAACAAAACAAAGAGGTTAGACTTAATTTACTAATAGAAATAATAAAAAACCATTAAAAAAACAATACCAATATATACACAAAAGATATGTAATTTCACTTAAGAGATGGAGTATATATATATATATATATATATATATATATATATATATATATATATATATATATATATATATATATATATATATATATATATATATATATAAATTAGGATCCCGTACGAACTAAATTATGGTACGAACCGTACGAACTAAATAGAAATTGTCAGATTAAGCAAATCAACTACCCAGTACCCACGTGACTCTGACAAACACTCAAACATCCTCACAAATTAAACGCAATAACCAAACTCCCCCGCCCCTATCTAACTATTATCTATCACCACATGGAGTCACCGGCCAAAGCAACATAACGTCGTCGAGTCTCATAACTCGCCGGAGATAGGCACAACTCCATCATCGCGGCCGAATTCTTCTTCTTTCTCCCCTGCACCTTATCCCGTCACCGGCCACCTTGTCGCAACACTACTAAACTAAAATGATTTTCGGCTTAAATCAGATCTATGGGGCTCGAAAGCTTCCAATAATGTCATTAATGGAGGTTAGTTTTTCGTAAGTCTTATTCGTATTTGACAGATCTTTGATTTCAATCACAACTTTTTTTTAAAAAAAATGAGATCTATAGTGGTTGTGAGGCGCATCGGTCGAGGCAAGAATGGAATGGTAGATATTGTGCTTGATGTTTTACGTAGTTGTGGACTGTGGTGGATAAATGAGAGCGTGAGGTGGTGGATTCAAGGTAGTCGTGAGAACGACGCTGGCTTGGGGAGAGTGTGGTGGTGGGTAATCGTGTGAAACGAGTTGTGGAGGTTGGCATAGTGTTATTCAGGGGTGTTTGGTAGTCGTGGTGGTCGTGGCGGAGGTAGTAGTGTAATGTTGGTCACGGGTGGATGGTGGTGGTGCGTGATGGTGGTTCAGTTTGTCGAATGGGTGGATCTGATGGTTGGTTGTGACGGTGCTTGTGGCAGTGGTGGTAGTTGCAGCAGGGGTGGTCACAGTCAAAGGCGGCAGCAGTGGATGCCCAAAATACCACCCCCAGATACATATTTTATTACTACCGGATACACATGCTATTACTACTAGATACATGTGTATCCGGTAGTATAATATGTGTATCAGGTAGTAATACAATGTGTATCCGGAAGTATTATACTGTGTTTAGAGGGTGGTCTTTGTCATGCTCCTTGTTGGGGCAGTGGCGAAATTGGTAGTGGTTCAGTTGGGTGGTGGATTTGGTGGGTGTGTTAGTGGTGGTGGGCAGTAGTGGTTCAAGTTGTGTGGTGGATACATCAAACATGACTCCGGGTACACATATGAATATGGTTGGACACACATATTGAGGTTGTGTATCCAGGGTACTCATATGTGTATCCGAAGGGAGTAACATGTGTATCCAAGTAAGCTAGCTGCCATGGGATGCAAAGGTTACACTAGAAAGGAGAGGCTAGATGCGTGCCATACTGCCACAGTGCCATAGGAATGTATCTAGCTAATCGCCGGATGCAAATTTGCAATGGGCAATTGAGCTATGGACCGGAGTATGAGAGACTATAGGTGGAGATTATTTTCGTTCCTTGTTTTTGTAGTTTAATTTTCCTTCCTTCTTTTTGTATGCTTAATTTTCTTAGCCATATCAATTAAATTCTCATTAGTTTTAAACTCTATGAGTAACAACGATAATTCTCTGTAGCATTGTTGATGTAATCTGCTTTGCTGATGTTGGAACCTTTTGAAGTACTGCTTTCGACTTCTTTTACTTCCAATTGAATCTTTAACAAGACCGTAAATTGTACTTCCTCCATTCAAATGAATTTTATATTTTTTGTTGAATATATGTGAGGTGTATATTTTAATCAAACGTATGTAATTCATTTGAAAGGAGCGGGTATATGAACTACACCCTGGTTTAATGTTTGGGAATTTTTTTCAATTAGCTTTAATCCACTTAGCTGACTCTACTAACTCGACTCCTTCGACTTTAATTTATGTGTATTTGGTATGAAGGGCTGTGACAAATGCAATTTGGCCATAGTCGTGAGCTCTTTACTTTGTACTCCGTATTTCATTTCAGATTGATGAGAACCCGGTTCCTATGTAATTGGTTATGCCAATGGCTGATATGCCAGATGAACTATTTTTCAGGTTAACTTCGATGTTGATTTTTTTCCATTTTACTTGTTTAAGGTAAAACACCGTCTAAATCATAGATGGGTGTTCATAGCAAACAACCACCATTCGTTACTGCGGATGAAATGGAAGAAGATGAAGAGTTGGACAGTTTGAGTGATATTTCTGAGCCAGATCGGGAATCCGAATCTGATGAAGAAGGAGCCGGAGACATAAAGTTAAGTGAACCGTCAAAGAATTCTATTTACAACAAGGACGGTCTTCTTGACAAGCTTAATGAAATAAGCTGGCCTGAGGATGTGGAATGGATACATACGCTTTCCATTGAGATCAATCAGGAAAAAGAAGTTACCGTCAATGATGATCTGGCACGTGAAGCTGCTATTTACACTCAAGCCCTTCAAGGAACTCGATTGGCTTTTGCAAAGCCCGAGTCTCGTGGTCAACCCTATCTCCGCCCGTCTGATTACTATACAGAGATGGTCAAGTCAGATTCGCACATGGAAAGGGTGAAAAGGAAGCTATTGGTGGAAAAGAAGGAACTTGAAGAACAAGAGCAAGGAAGGAAAGATCGAGAGAATAAAAGGATGGCTAAACAAGTACAGGCTGAAAAACAGAAGAGCTAAAGATAAGAAAGAGCATATTGAAAGCGTTAAGAAATGGAGTAAGCAAAGGGAGAAAAGTGGGTTTGCTGATAACAAAGACAAAATGGGATTGTCATTTGAGAATGGAAGTGGGTTTGACCGAAAAAGCAAGAGACCACTTGGGGTTTCTCCTGGAGAGAGGTCTGGTGGGAAAGGGCGGCAATTTGGCGGAAAGGGCAAAAAGGGAAGCAGAACACAGCCGATACGACCAGTGATCTTAGAGGGTTTAATAGTACGTAACTCTCATTCTGGTAACAAGAAAAGAAGGATATCTTAGTTTCTCGTCTCTGATCTTCTCTGTGGTGGTATTTCAGATCATTGCCTTGGTGTTGCATTTGTAATGAAGTTACGATTTTTGGAGCACTTAATTACTATTTTCGGTTTTTGGAAAAGGAACTGGTTGCTGTACTTTTTTTTAATCCCTCGGTACCAACATTAACCTAAGGTATTGTCCAATTATTTTCTTGTAGGACTCGAAAAGTCGAAAGCATGCAAAAAAATAAAAGTGGTTGTAAACTGAGTGAACGGAACATCGGTGTACCCAAAAAAATAGTTTATTAGTATTTTTTTCCTCTTCGACTTGGCTAACAAACCCACACACTAGGAATCCAGTATTGTTCTATTAGTAGTATTATTATACACACACCGCCTTTAAACTTGATTTACATAGCATTGCAGCACAACAGAACAAACATCTTTAATTGTCGGAAGGTATGATGTTTCGTGACCAAACATCAGCCTTTAATTGCTGCTACCGCCGAAAAGGTAACCTAGAGATGATCCGCCGCCAGGAGCAGCATGGACCTTTGTTGAAGGCCGTTCCTGTCATATCACACCAAGGTTTCAGTATCATCTTATTAGTTGAGTAAATACAATTCTAATCATCTATATGCAGCAAATATGATCCAACATCCAAGAAATGTTAACAGAGCAGAGCAACTTTTCTAGTTCAAAACAGGAGCAGCTTGGTAGCACACTCATCAAATACAATTGAACTCCTGCAATAATAAAGTTGGCAGTGACACTAGCCATCAGCTAAAGGGTTCTTTCACTAACAAGAATTTCTAAAATTAGATATTTTCTATCGAACGGCATTGCAATCCCAGAAACCATGGTCGGACTTTGCTCCCAAGACAACTGACTTATAAATGCTACTCCGTATGTACTAGAGACGTGAAGGGAAACTAGATACATCTTCATTCTTGTAGATTTGTAGTCACTCGTCAAAACTATTTCTAACTGACATAGTGAACACGATCTAAATACTGAAATTAATATTACTACAGAAAAAAATCTAAGCTTTTAACAATTCTTGTCCCTAATTCACGACATCTGTTAGCATGCCCACAAGTTGGCTATCATTCTGAAACGTCTTCAAGACAAAACTTCAGCAAAAACATGTATTCTTAGTGCATGATGCAGCTTACCTTAGCAGTAGAAAGCATGAGCATGACGCAGCCTACCTTAACATGCCTCCGGGTACACATATGAATATGGTTGGATACACACATTGAGGTTGTGTATCCAGGGTACTCATATGTGTATTTGAAGGGAGTAATACGTGTATCCAAGTAGGCTAGCTACCATCGAATGTAAAGGTTACACTTCAAAGGATATGCTAGATGCGCGCCACAGTGCCATAGGATACATATACAACATTATATCATAGATCGTCGATGATATTGGAATTGAGTAGCACTAGATACATTCGTTTAAATTGCTAGATACATACCTCTAATTAGCTAGATACACTTCCTTAAATTGTTAAATACATACCTCTAACTAGCTAGATACATACCTTTAACTAACTAGATACATTCCTTTAAGTTTCCTTATACATACCTCTAATTAGCTAGATACATTCTTTTAAGTTGTTAAATACATACCTTTACTCCTCTAGTTAAGGATACACGTTTCTCAGAGGAAGTTCTACCAAGCATGCAATATAAAACGAATGCCAGAAGCAATACATCAAATGCTACTATTACAGCATGGTTGACACATGAATCCGGATGACTGACCGATAAAAACCCGTTAGTACATGCCTCATTTGAGCATTTCGAGTTTCCACAGAACAAACTCCATAGATCATCCATCACCAATTCACCAGTATTCAGCTCAGCGCCCTCCTACAAATCCTGCATGACCATATACATAAATTCAAAAGTAAAAATGACGACTAACTATCATCTAAAATTCGTAATTTTATTACGAGGAAAACCATACTGGTGAATCTTGTGTGATTTGTGGAGCCAAATGCTATAGAGGGGTACTGAATGAAAGTGAAAAGTATAAGAGAAGCTTCTGAATCGTATACTACTGGTCAAAGAATATAATTATTGATCACAAATCACATTAATAGTAATTTATTCTTCCTGGCACATAAACTACGCTGCAGAAGAGGGAAACAAGAGAAAGGCAATCGGAACTATTGGGTGACAATAGGAGCATTGAGGTTGGTCGCCGGTGGTGTGAAAGACGAATTGCGGTGGTCGTCGGAGGTACGCTGGTAACGTTGCTCGCCGGCAGCGGCATCATGTGTGTGTGATTGTATCATTGTGTGAATAATTAATGAGAGGGAGGAGAGCTTTCGATTAAAGAGGGGACAACAGGGAGGGTTGTATTAGAAATTGAATTTTATATACTAGTTCGTACGGTTTAAAATCAACACTAGTTCGCAAATACCGAACCCGCCCCTATATATATATATATATATATATATATATATATATATATATATATATATATATATATATATATATATATATATATATATATATAAGCGGGATCTCGTGAGTTTGGTTCTTACGGTGAGTTGTGAGTTTGTGTGCTCACAAATCTCAGCCATTGAATAAAGTAGAAATACACGGCTGAGATGAAAATAAAACACGCGTCATCATGAGTCTCTCTCACTCCTCTTATGTTTACCCCTCTTTTCTCCATAAACCTAACTCCCTGTAAAAAAAAATCCCCAAAAAAATTTCAGATTTCAACAATGGCGATCTAATTTAATAAACCTAACTTCTAATTTAATAAGCCTGCATGTGTTGTGATTAAGCCAAATCAAATATCGTTCCACACTAATAATGGAAATATCAATATTGTATAGCAACACAGATCTAGTCGTCCTCTTCATGCTTCATTTTCATGCATTAGTGAGAGGTATCTCAAACTCTCCTTTACTGGTGTCGACTGCATCCACCTAAAGTGACTCGCCTTGACGCCATGGAGAAGAGGAGACGGAGTTACTGACAGCATACTTCCCAAGCGGCTTCCGTCCCTCGTCGACCTCGGATCGCTCTCATGCCAGAGATTTCGCCGGAAAATCGAGTATTGATGAAGAATAATCGAGAATTGGAGTTTGATTGATGAAGAATAATCGATATCTCGCCGGCAGTGGGAACTGAAATTTCGAATAAAGAATGGGAACTGAAATTTCGAATTATGTGGAATAATCAATCGTCGGTGGTCACCGGATCTAAATAGCGGGGAGCATGAAGACCGGATCTAAATATTTAGCTTTCGTTAACAGCACCGACAGCGCCAAATTGGTCACCGGAGATGCATCATCGTTTGAGACAATCGCCGACGGTGTGCCGAGGAGCTCGCTGACAATAAACAAAAGTGGTCGGACCATTGATTGATGAACAAGAGAAGGCCAGTGTATTAGTAAGCTAATTAGGTAACTTAATATTCCTTCCATCCCATTTTATAAAGGAAGACTGATATATTATCTTCTCTACCTCTTATCAAGCAAAAGAAGTAAAGAGAGTTCAGGAACATTCACTGTGATGTAGTGGATGATGGTTAGTTATGTAGGGGTAGTAATTGATTCTCAGTTTTTACCTTGCTAAATTGAGAAAGGAGGTAATAATTTGTTCGGATTAATTTTGAGACGAGAGGAACAATGAAATAAGGTGAACATAAGGTGAACATAAGGCAACTCTTATGGTTAGTCCGGATTTGAGCCGGGTAGGACCACTAAGACGGTTATATACATTGTAAGAATAGTATTACCGGTATATCACAACATGGCACAATTTGTCGTACAAAAATGTCCTCTTTCCTGAAAATGTTGATGCATAATCCAACTGAAAAATATTCGCGTTACCTTATACTCTTAGATGGTCAACTGCTCACTTCACAATAAACATGCTACTTTCTCACCACGTAATTGTATTTTTTTGGTGGTAACAGTAGAATAACAGCACAATAACACGTGGTAAAAAAAAAAAACTCAAGGTTGTAAAAAAAATCAAAGTGGCACCGGAATAACATCACAATAACACCAGAATAACAGCACAATAACATGCGGTAAAAAACAGTGTAAAAAATCAAAGTAGTAAAAAAACATTAAAGTAGTAAAAATATCAAAGTGACACCGGAATAACATCACAATAACAACAGAATAATAGTAGAATAACAGCACAATAACACGTGGTAAAAAAAAATAGAAAAAAAAAATCAAAGTCGTAAAAAAATTCACAATAACAGCAGAATAACATCACAATAATAGCGGAATAACAATAACAGCACAATAACATATGGTAAAAAAAAAAAGAGAAAAAAAATCAAAGTCGTAAAAAAATCAAAGTAATAGCAGAATAACATCACAATAACAGCGGAATAACAATAACGGCACAATAACATGTGGTAAAAAAAAAAGAGAAAAAAATCAAAGTCGTAAAAAAAATCCAGGTAAAAAAAAGCACAATAATAGCATAATAACACGAGGTAAGAAAAATAAGAGTAAAAAAATTTCAAGTAAAAAAAAATCCGGTACAAAAAGAAAAAGAAAAAAAGGTAACATAATGAGTAAATTAAAGAAAAACATAAGAGAAAACAAAAATCAAAGTGGTAAAAAAAAGCATAATAACACAAGGTAAAAAAAAAAAGAAAAAAAAAATTAACATTAGAGAAAAAGAGAAAATAAGTAAATGACAATGGTTTTATATGACATGTAAGATTTGATCTTGGTCACTCATCTCTAATATAATCTAGTGGTTGAGATTCCCCCAACTCACAACTCACCATAAGAACCAAAATCACCAAATCCAATCTCTCTCTCTCTCTCTCTCTCTCTCTCTCTCTCTCTCTCTATATATATATATATATATATATATATATATATATATATATATATATATATATATATATATATATATATATATATATATATATATATATATATAAAAAAAATGCTATAACATTCATTAAGATTAAGAATTTAAGAGTAAGATGAAAGATTGAAATTAGGTTACGAATGGGAGAAGAGGAAAAACAAAAGTGGAGTAAATGCATAATAAAACATCTTGAATGTGTTATTATTATTATTATTATTATTATTATTATTATTATTATTATTATTATTATTATTATTATTATTATTATTATTATTATTATTATTATTATTATTATTATTATTATTATTATTATTATTATTATTATTATTATTATTATTATTATTATTATTATTATTATTATTATTATTATTATTATTATTATTATTATTATTATTATTATTATTATTATTATTATTATTATTATTATTATTATTATTATTATTATTATTATTATTATTATTATTATTATTATTATTATTATTATTATTATTATTATTATTATTATTATTATTATTATTATTATTATTATTATTATTATTATTATTATTATTATTATTATTATTATTATTATTATTATTATTATTATTATTATTATTATTATTATTATTATTATTATTATTATTATTATTATTATTATTATTATTATTATTATTATTATTATTATTATTATTATTATTATTATTATTATTATTATTATTATTATTATTATTATTATTATTATTATTATTATTATTATTATTATTATTATTATTATTATTATTATTATTATTATTATTATTATTATTATTATTATTATTATTATTATTATTATTATTATTATTATTATTATTATTATTATTATTATTATTATTATTATTATTATTATTATTATTATTATTATTATTATTATTATTAGAACTTAATTAGACATGAAATATTATAGCATATTAGGAGGTTTTTGAGAGTTGTCACATGGCAATTAAAGACTATTCAAGTTAGTCTTTTAATGGTATTTTATAAATGATTTAGCTAGTCATTTAACTATATTGTATAGATAGAAATATATTTCAACGCGGACATCGGCAATCAAAAGGCATTTTGGCAAAAAAATTGGGCAAGATGATATTTTGAAAATTGTATATGTAGTTGATTCATATGTGCGCAGAGTAAAAGAACAGGGATTACTAATCCGATTTTGTTTTTTTTTTTAAAGAAGGAAAAAAGAGTGGATTAAAAAATAATTTATTGCTAGGTGGCTTTTAGTCGATGTCTACGTGACATTTAATAGGTGTTTCAAGTGGACTTTTAATAAAATTTTATAGATTAGAGTGACACGTGCATTAAGATGTGGCATTACAAATGCATACGTGGCTTTTCCTTATCCTACGTGGCATTGTCTGCGTGGCCTTTTGAGGCTAACCTTTTAATAAGATTTTATAGATTCTATCTACGTGTTATTCTATAATTAGTTGTAAATTATATCTAAGTAATAACCAATGAAATTGTTTCAAAGCAATAGCTAATGAAATCGCTCCAAAAGTTCTCTTTTAAGTATATATATTGATTAGCGAACAAAACACTAGCTCGGATTACCACCTTACAAATATGATCGATATATACGGTCCAACTTTCGCCTTGTATTAAGGCTTTGCAGCGCTGGACTAATGGTCGAAGGCCATTGCTTATCAGTTGATCGTCTCGTAAAAAACTTACATATGTGGCATTATTTTTGGTTTATTTTTTCTCATTTCTTATTTCTCCTAATCTTTTACTATAAATACCCCTCAATTCCCCACACTAATCCTATCAAGTTGTATTACACACGTGAGATTACACCTGCACTCCCCTGCCACTTCTTTTTTCTCTCACTTCTATCCTATTGTCTTTCGCTTTAATTTGTTCATATTTTTGTTTTCAGTTTTCCAAATTCAATTTATTTTCTTATCAATCATCAAAATTAATACATTCTTATCAATACTTTCATTCTTTTTATCAAAATTTTGATAAAACCCTTGATAATTCAATTATGCAAAATTGAATCAAGTGTTAGAACTATCATTAATTGTTGTGCGACATTGTTTGCGATTCAATTAACACGATAATCATAATATACAAGGTGGTCTCGTGATAATTTGAATGCATATAGGGCATATACACTACAAGAAAAAAGCCCTTTTTGCAACCAACCCTAGCAACCATTCATTAGTTAGTTGCTAATTAGAAACCAATAAACAATTGGTTGCAAATTAGAGACCAGACTGAATTTGGTAGCAAACATTAGTTGCAAACTAGCATCTAATGGGAACTTGGTCGCTGCTTTGCAATCACATTTTCACTGATAGCTAGTATTGGTCGCTAAATGTATAAATACGAGTACTCTGTATATCACAATTCACAAGAGAGAACATGAAGTTGGGCGGTAGAATTTAGGTTCAAAATTTCATTTTCCGCCAAGCAGGAAACATGTTGCCATCTTATAAACCAAGTTTTAGGGTTTATAAAATCCCCTCTTTACACTAACCGCATTCTCTTCCTACATTGTAAAGAGATCTCATTAATTCACCATTTTATCTCTACTCCATCTTTAATCCAACTTAAGCTTCATTCTTTTTCTTCTTTCAGATCATGGTCTTTTTCATCCTTCTATCATTTCAATAAAATCTTCCCTAAAATAATTAGGTCCTACAATTTACCGCACCGTTCCAAATCAACATCAAGCTCAGAGTAAACTTTAATTAATTTCGAGTTCAATCATTCAAAAGGTTAGTATCTTTCAAATTCGATTTTTATTGGCTTCTTGCTACAGATCCGACTTTTGTCATCAATGTTTATTTCTTATTGTCGGTTTAGATGTGGTATGATTATAAACATTCTTGGTTTGATTTTTTAGAATTTTCAATGCAAATACTGGACCTATGTACCAAATAAATATTTTATGGTTTATCTTACTTTTGCAGCATAGGAACAATTGTTCTTGTGGATAAAGATCCCGAAAGTTTCAAATTTTGTTCAAGAACTCAAAGTCCAACTTTTTTCAAGACCTCAAAGAAATTGCTCACTAGTAGATTTGAACACCAGATTTCTTGTATGGTATTTCTCTTTCGTTCAATTTATATAAAGGTTGTAAATTTTAGGGATTTTAATTTTTTCTTGGCCAGGAATAGAAATTGTATTGATGAGTCATATTTATATACATTTATATGTCTCCCCTTAGATACTTTTGATAAGTGCATATTTTATACATTTTAACCCCCTATATTAACTTGATTTTACATGTCTTTAGCACTTATCTTAAGTGTTTTATATATAATATTTGCATTTCTAGTTGTTTTGGATGTTTTGACATACTTTGTAGGAAATAAGCTTTTTGGAGCTAAAATACTACAAGGTTGCTAGAAATTGCAAGCTAAGTGGAAAGAAGAGCAAATGGACTAAGAATTGGATGTTGCATGGACTTTGTACTTCAAGTTGCATGGGTTTTTGCATGGGAATTTGTTGGATTAATTAGCAAAATGCAATTGTGATCAAATATCCAAGTCAAGCCCAAATTACAAGTCAAAAGTCAAGGGGAATGTGACACCCCATACTCCAAGTGCCTTACCAGGACCACTCAGGTATAGAAACGTCACCATCCCGGTTACCCGAGGCAATGATAATCAAATGAGAATAACGAAACATAAATTAAATAGTAATAAAGTTTAAAGTGATTACATATTCCAACTCAAAACTGTAAATGAAATACAACCAATCCAAAAACTGTCTACTAATAAAACTGAAGAACTAAAGAACATCGTCTGACACAGCGGAAGACTCTTCTAACTGCAAGTGATGACTCATCCCAGCTAGCCCATACACGTCATATCATACCTGCTCAATAACTGCTCACCATCCCCGAATGGATCACCACAGTTTTTTAAAACATTTAAACGGGGTCAGTACTAATTACACAATCATACAAACAGCTCACACACAATCCCAATCTCTATCTCCAATCACCTCATAACAGACTACACACTAAAGTGTGTAGCCCTGCCAGAGTACCCATCGCAACAGATACTCCTCGCCGCCAGTGGGGGACCGCAACCGTTCCCACCTAAGTCCCGCTCATCTCCATTGAGCGATAAACCCATGTTCAGTAATGTGCACATCCCTTCTGTGGCGGGTTCCACTGAAGGCGAATCAAGGGCGTGAAGCCACTCCCACAAGTGACTCCACTCAGCCAGGGACGCACCCCGAAGAACACAGACAGATAAACAATAACCATAACACCAAAATCAACAGCCGTCTGAATCAATCAACAACATACAATCACAACCGTCTGAATCAATCAACAATCGCTAACTACAACACAATCACCACACATATCATGTAACTAATACTGAGTAGGGGAAACCTGTAACACCCCCTCATACCAAGGTGCCTTACCAGGACCACCCTACCATGAAAGTGTGTTACCATCTCGGTTTCCCGAGGTTAGTACATATCAAAAGCGTCTGAACTGAGCACATTTATTAAATGCCATAAAAGGGTTAAAGTTTACATCAACCAAAAATCCAAAAACTGATTCAACAAATACAACTCCAATGTCTGACAACTAATGAAATCAAAACTAAGACTCGGACGGTGATGCTATGACTGGTGATGACAACGCTCCCATGATCGCCCCAAGCTCACCACTAGCAATACCGTCAAGCTCTGCTCACCATCTCCGAATGGATCACCGCAGATTCCACAAACAACAACGGGGTCGATACTCAATCAATATAAGACAGACAAACGAGATACTAGCTGATCATCCTCCAACCCCAGTCTCCCGATCTCACACAATAACCGACTACACACCAAAGTGTGTAGCCCTGCCAGAGATTACCCATCGCAACAGGGTAATCCTCGCCGCCAATGGGTGACCGCAGCCGCTCCCACCTAGTCCAGCTCATCAACGAGCGACTAACAATCCCTGTCCCTTAATGTGCATATCCCCTCCCATAACGGGTTCCACGGAGGGCGAACTAGGGTGTGAAGCCACTCCCGCAAGTGACTCCACCACAATCACAATCACACAATATCACAGCCGTCACAACATCTCCACATCAACACCGTCACCACAACACCTATACTCCGATGATCAGCAGACAACAATATTTACAAAAAAAACATGTCTTAACAATGAACAGTAAACTGAGTAGGGAAACCCTACCTTAGCAATCAATAGTAGAATGAAACTCGTACAATCAGAAAGGCTCCTCTACGAAGTCTTCTCCTATACAATAATCACATAACACAATTACACATTGCACAATCCCCCATATTCCCAATTCCATATATGTATACAGTAACCCCAAAGAATACAAATAACATAGAGATAGAACTTACCAACAGTAGAATGAGGAATTATACGCAAGAACCACGAAGATTACACACACAACGATGCTATGAGATGATTAGGAAGTGATTAGGGTAATCGTAAAATGATGAAGTTTGAAATAATGTTTTAGAAACTGACGCGGGATATAAAAATAACCCTAAACATTCCCTAATCGGTCGAGTATCCACTATACTCGGCCGAGTATTCCTCGGCAGAACCGAAACAAACCATACCAACAGCACTACTCGGCCGTGTAGGCTCTACTCGGTCGAGTAGTCACTTAAGAAAATCCGTAGTATTACAGTCTTCCCCCCTTAAAAAGAACTTCGTCCCGAAGTTCACACTCCACCCTCAAACAAGACACTACACAACGCAAAAAGACTACACTAACAAGCATTTATCAACGCCAAAGAACCACACAAGACACCAGAAAACTCACTAACCCGACTCAAAATAAGACAAAACACAACCGCGACCATCTCCTACCCCCCTAAAAGACAACGGTTACGTCCCCGTAACCAAACATACCTGATAAAAAAGACTAGGAAACGTTCTCGCATGGCTTCCTCGGTTCCCATGTGGCCTCTTCCACATTATGATTAGACCAAAGGACCTTGAGTAAGACCGTCTCACCATTTCTTGTCTTACGAACCTTGCGATCAAGAATCTCTTTAGGAATCTCGGCGTAGGACAATGATTCATCAAGCTCGATGTTCTCCATCTCAAGGATATGCGATGGATCACTCACATATTTCCGGTTTGAGAAACATGGAAAACATTGTGAACTCTATCCAAAGTGGTGGCAAAGCTAATCAGAGGCTACCTCGCTTATACGGTCCAAAATCTCATAAGGACCTATGAACTTTTGGCTCGACTTACCTCTCTTCCCAAATCCCATCACACCTCGCATAGGTGACACTTTCAAAAGGACCTTGTCACCTCTGCGAACTCAATGTTCTGCGGTGTAAATCGGCATAGCTCTTCCGACGATCTTGAGTCGCTCTCATTTTTCGCCGAATTAATGGACTTGCTCAACCATATCCTGTACCACCGTGTGGCCCTAAAACCACTTTGTCTCGAACTATCATCCCAACAAATCGGACTTGGCACTTCCGCCATACAAAGCCTCAAAAGGTGCCATCCCGATGCTCGTATGATAACCGTTGTTGTATGAAAGCTCGATCGGATCAAGCCTGTCTTCCCACCGCCCCAAACTCCATAACACATGCCCTCAACATGTCCTCTAAGGTCTTGATGGTTCGTTCCTTCGACCATCGATTCTTTGGATGAAAGGCTGTACTCATCTTCAAGGTTGTACCCATCAACTCCTGCAGTTCTTGCCAAAACTTGGATATGAACCTCGCATCACGATCAGAAACGATATCTTTAGGTATACCATGTAACCGAACCACATGCCTCCTGTAACCCAGTGCTAGTTGCATCTTAGACCAAGTATCTTTCATAGGAACAAAGTGAGCTGACTTGGTTAACCGATCAACAATTACCCAGATTATGTTGTTACCTTGCTGTGACCTAGGCAACCCCACAATGAAGTCCATAGAGATTGACTCCCACTTCCACTCAGGTACTTCCAAAGATTGTATCTTACCTTGTGGTCTCCTTTGTTCACCCTTGACCCTTTGACATGTCAAACATCTGGCCACAAGCTCAGCTACATCTTTCTTCATGTTTGGCCACCATAAAGTCTTCTTAAGATCTTTGTAAAGCTTGTCACCACCCGGGTGAACCGAATAAGGAGTAAAGTGAGCCTCCGTCAAGATCACTCTCCTCAACTCTGCATCCTCGGGAACACACCATCTCCCATCAAAACGAATACTCCCATCTGTATGGATAGAAAACCTGGAAACCGTCCCACTCTCTACTCTTGACTTCCACTCTTGAAGCTTAGGATTAAGCTCCTGCTTACTCTTGATGTTCTCGTACAACTCTGGTTCGATCGTCAAATCCCTGATGGTATCCCCCTTTCTTAACATAAAGATCCCCATCTTGGACATCTCATCCCTCAGCTTTAGCTAGGACATGGCTGTACATAGCGAGTGAACGCTCTTCCTACTCAGAGCATCTGCAACAACATTAGCTTTACCCTCGTGGTAGATGATCTCCATGTCATAGTCTCCGATAAGCTCCATCCACCGTCTCTGTCGCATGTTAAGCTCCTTTTGAGTGTAGATATACTTTAAGCTCTTATGATCAGAAAACACCTTAAAGGTCGCTCCATAAAGATAGTGCCTCCAAATCTTAAGAGCGAAAACAACTGCACCCAGCTCCAGATCATGAGTAGGGTAGTTCTCTTCATATGGCTTCAGCTGCCTCGAAGCATAAGCGATGACTTTCCCTGCCTGCATCAAAACACAACCAAAACCATTCTTTGAAGCATCGGTATATACCTCAAAGTTCTCACATCCCTCTGGCAAAGCTAGGATAGGAGCTGTGGTAAAGCGTTCCTTTAAGGTCTGAAACGCCGTCTCACAACTCTCGTCCCAAACAAATCTGGTCTCTTTCCTCATCAAAGACGTCATGGGCCGTGCTATGGTAGAGAAATCTTTCACGAATCTCCTGTAGTAACCAAAGAAGGCCTAAGAAACTCCGAATCTCAAAGAACATTCTTCGGTGATTCCCACTTGGTTACGGCCTCAATCTTACTAGGATCCACAGATACCCCCTTCTTAGATATCACATGGCCTAGAAAAGCCACTTCCTCCAACCAGAACTCGCACTTAGATAGCTTGGCATAAAGTTGATTCTCTCTCAGAGTCTGCAAGACTATCCTCAAGTGCTCCTCATGCTCTTCTTTAGTCTTAGAATAGACTAAGATATCGTCGATGAAGACAACCACGAACCTGTCCAAGAACGGTGTAAAGATCCGGTTCATCAAATCCATGAAAGCTGCTGGTGCATTGGTCAACCCAAAAGGCATCACCACGTACTCATAGTGACCATATCTAGATCGGAACGCTGTCTTAGGAATATCCTCATCTGCTATCCTCAGCTGGTGATAGCCCGACCTCAGGTCAATCTTGGAAAACACACCTGCTCCACTTAGCTGATCAAACAAGTCATCAATCCTAGGCAAAGGATACTTGTTCTTCACTGTGACACGATTCAGCTCTCGGTAATCGATGCACAGCCTCATACTCCCATCTTTCTTCTTTACAAAAAGAACTGGGGCTCCCCACGGTGACACACTAGGCCTGATATAACCCTTGCTTAGCAACTCATGTATCTGCTTTTTCAACTCTGCTAACTCCTTAGGTGCCATACGGTAAGGTGCTTTGGATATCGGACCTGTTCCCGGTTTAAGCTCCACGCTGAAATCAACATCCCTCTTGGGAGGCAAACTCGGTATCTCTTCAGGAAAGACATCTTCGAACTCTCTCACCACAGGTATCTTAGAAGCTGTCGGCGGCTCTACTCGGTGATCCCTCACATGACAGAGAATCAAGGGGCACTTCTTCCTCAAACATGACTTTAAAGTCATCACAGCTATGAACTTACACTTAGGTTTTACCACAAACCCTCTATAAGACACCCTAACACCCTTAGGACCCTTTAAAGACACTCTCTTCTGCCGACAGTCTATCTTGGCATCATACTTACCCAGCCAATCCATCCCGACAATCACCTCAAACCCATCCATAGGAAACTCTAACAGATCTATCGGTAAATCTACCCCTCCAACCACCAAAGACACACCCTTATACAACTTGAGACATGACACCGACTCCCCTGAAGGTATGAACACATCATCTTTTACAACCTTAAACTTACCCAAACCCATAGACATGGCATGACCCTTAGACACAAAAGAGTGTGTAGCCCCTGAATCAAACAAAACAAAGGATGGTACATTATGAACAAGAAAGGTACCGGTAACTACATGAGCATCATCTTGTGCTTCCTGTTTGTCCATCATGAAAAGCTTCCCACTATTTTTCTGTCCTCCACCCTGAACTGAAGCATTGGAGGTACTTGGCTTGGCTGCGGAATCTTGGGTGGTGCTGTTGTTCTGACGTTGATATGACCCACCACCACTGCGGTTATAACTGCCCTGGTAACCCTGTCCACCTCTGTTGCCCCATGATCTTCCCGGTTGGTTACTAGCAAAACTCTGAGTTGGCCCTTGAGAAAAATTCCCTTGCCGAGCTCCTGAACCAGTGCCGGGCCTGTAACTCGTGCATTCCCGTCTCCTGTGGCCTACACCACCACAGTTGAAGCATGTAAGGTTAGAGTTGTCATTCACACTCCGACCTCCATTCTTTCCCCAACCACGAGATCCCCCCGAGAAACCAGCTCCACCAGAAAAAGCCTTTGCATGATTGAAGTTCCCTTTCTTGTTGGCCGATCGATCGTGCCGTTTCCACTCGTCATCGGCCTTCCTCTTTTCAAGACAGCCCTCTCATCAATCTCTCTTGAGAGATCCACCATTCTCTCAGCTTGGCCCGCTCTCAGGTACACTTCCTTGAGGTCAGTAGCAACCCCAGCTGGCATACGACTCACGATCTTGGAGATAAACCCCTCTCAAAACGGAGAGCTAAACCCCTCGGTTCTAGCTGCATGTCGTCAACATAACAAGATAGCTCCATAAACTGATGATAGTAGTCAATGACTGTCATCTCCTCAGTCATGGTGAAGGAATCAAACTCGGATCTCATCTTGTGTCGGATATGCTCCGGCACAAACTGCTCTCTCATAGCGCTCTTCAACCAGGACCAAGGAATAGCTCCCAGACCCTCAACCTGGTAATAAGCTCTAGCATCTTCCTTGACGTTTTGCCACCAAACTGCAGCTTCACCTCTCAGGTAGTACACTACCCGCTCGACGATCATGTCTTCGGGGCACTTAACCATTTCCATGAGAGCTTCAATCTCACGGTGCCACTTCTCGAGTAGCTTTGGTTCACCTACCCCTTCATATGTGGGAGGGTTGAAGCGAGCAATGATGATGCTGAGCTGAGTAGCATCCATTGGCTTCTCATTCCCTTTTCCCACATTTCGGAGAGCTTCAAGGAGAGCCTCTTGTTGCTCAATCATGCGAGCAACCTCATCAAGAGTCATCTCAAAAGCTTTGATCTGTGCGGGGGTTCTTTTGGGCGGCATTTTGAGCTGATAAGAAACAAGGAAACGTAAGCACAAAAGCCTACGACTCAAAATGTAACACTCTTCCGCCAAAGGAACACTCAGCCGAGTATACTACAATACTCGGTCGAGTAACGACTACTCGGTCGAGTATCCTAGATACTCGGTCGAGTATTCGACTCCAGTAGCTAATGTCAAAAACCCAGAAACAACACTCGGTCAAGTAAAAATAATACTCGGCCGAGTAGTCACTACTCGGTCGAGTATACCTTCTTACTCGGTCGAGTAACACATACAATATCCATTGCTACTCACTGCCAAACAATACTCGGTCGAGTGTTGGGTTACTCGGCCGAGTACTCCCTACTCGGTCGAGTACCAGTCCTGCTCGGCCGAGCCATACTGTAGACGGGTTTAAATAGTAAACGTCCCCTATCATGCTTTCTATTTCCCCCAACAAACATGTATCAACAGGAAATGAATGCCACGTTATAAACATATAATCATACAAATCATGCACAAGCTAAATCCGATACACCAAAAGTTCATAAATCCGTCCCCTCAACTATTTCTGAAATCACCAAACTACAAATTCCACATATATATATTTCTCAACCATCAATTATCATCAACAGGAACCTTCACAAACATGCACATACAAGACACAACTCTCATCACACTTCCCCATGTGACCGGCTCGAGTTAATGAGGGCCAAATTGCGACTCCGGGACGTCTCCCAAGTCTTTGCGGTAGCTCCAAACAACTCTCCCCGGGTTCATTTTATTTAGACTCCCTAAGTTCATTAGATTCATTTGTTTTCGTGCCGGAATCTTCGGCTCTGATACCACTTTGTAGCACCCCCTCATACCAAGGTGCCTTACCAGGACCACCCTACCATGAAAGTGTGTTACCATCTCGGTTTCCCGAGGTTAGTACATATCAAAAGCGTCTGAACTGAGCATATTTATTAAATGCCATAAAAGGGTTAAAGTTTACATCAACCAAAAATCCAAAAACTGATTCAACAAATACCACTCCAATGTCTGACAACTAATGAAATCAAAACTAAGACTCAGACGGTGTGCTATGACTGGTGATGACAACGCTCCCATGACTGCCCCAAGCTCACCACTAGCAATACCTGTCAAGCCTGCTCACCATCTCCGAATGGATCACCGCAGATTCCACAAACAACAACGGGGTCAGTATTAGTCAATCAATATAAGAGAGACAAACGAGATACTAGCTGAACATCCTCCAACCCCAGTCTCCCGATCTCACACAGTAACCGACTACACACCAAAGTGTGTAGCCCTGCCAGATTACCCATCACAACAGGTAATCCTCGCCGGCAGTGGGTGACCGCAGCCGCTCCCACTTAGTCCAGCTCATCAACGAGCGACTAACAATCCATGTCCCTTAATGTGCACATCCCCTCCCGTGACGGTTCCACGGAGGGCGAACTAGGGTGTGAAGCCACTCCCGCAAGTGACTCCACCACAATCACAATCACACAACATCACAGCCGTCACAACATCTCCACATCAACACCGTCACCACAACACCCATACTCCGATGATCAACAGATAATAATATTTACAAAACAAACATGTTTTAACAATGAGCAGTAAACTGAGTAGGGAAACCCTACCTTAGCAATCAACAGTAGAATGAAACTCGGACAATCAGAAAGGCTCCTCTACGAAGTCTTCTCCTATACAATAATCACATAACACAATTACACATTGCACAATCCCCCATATTCCCAATTCCATATATGTATACAGTAACCCCAAAGAATACAAATAACATAGAGATAGAACTTACCAACAGTAGAATGAGGAATTATACGCAAGAACCACGAAGATTACACACACAACAATGCTATGGGATGATTAGGAAGTGATTAGGGTAATCGTAAAATGATGAAGTTTGGAATAATGTTTTAGAAACTGACGCGGGATATAAAAATAACCCTAAACATTCCCTAATCAAACCATCAAAATACACTTCGCCAGACCGGATACTCGGTCGAGTAAAGTGTATACTCGGCCGAGTATCCTCTACTCGGTCGAGTATCCACTATACTCGGCCGAGTATTCCTCGGCAGAACCGAAACAAACCATACCAACAACACTACTCGGCCGAGTAGGCTCTACTCGGTCGAGTAGTCACTTAAGAAAATCCGTAGTATTACAAAACCCTACCTGGAATGCAACACAAACAGCAGACGATCTAGCAGCTATCTCAAAATCTTTCTTCTACGAATCCTCTTCCTATTCACATAATCATATAATCACTACTAACACAACAAATCATTAAAACCCCCAATTCCCAAAATTAGGGTTTAAACAAAGTCAACCAAATGCTATAAAATTGGTATGTAGATCTTACCCTTGACGCAAGGATCACTATGATGCAAAGAACAACGAAATCCAACCTCTCTAGCTCCGGGATTTGCTAATGATGCGATGACAAACAAACTACGTAACTTCTTTCTTCTCAATTAGATTTTTAGATTTGTTAAAAAGGTTTAAGAAAAGTGATGGTAAACATTATATATTAATCTCGCATCATTAACAAAACCCGTCAAAACTCAGCCCGTAAACTAACTTACTCGACCGAGTAAGGCACTTACTCGATCGAGTGCCCCCTACTCGATCGAGTACCCAAATTACTCGATCGAGTACCCTACAGGCAGACTACTGTTTTGCGCCAAAAACTACTTACTCAATAGAGTAAGCCCCACTCGATAGAGTACCCATAGACTCATAAAACCGTAGTATTGCAGTCTTCCTTCCTTAAAAAGAACTTCGTTCCCGAAGTTCAACCCATACACAAAAACAAACATACTAACCGATCAAAACACAACAACGCAACTAAGAACTTATAACAAAACCCCAACCTATAAAACATGAACTCTTAACACGAACTCCACCAACTATGTTTACCTCCACAACATGACTCACGATATCGTATCCACCACATTATAGTGTCTCTCGACACTAACTCCACACACTACCAACTACCATCCACAAATGCCGGTAGCTCCATTTCATTAGCATATTATCCACTAGAAAATCCAATATCAAGACACTCATAGACAACTAACTCGAAAGATTACAACTCGATAAACAAACTATAAATTACAAGCTACAAAACAACAAAGAACAAATGATAACCAAGGAAAGAGAAACGAAATAAGAAAGACAAAACACACGGCCAACTCACGGCCCAAACCAACGGCCACCCTCACGGCCAAGACAAGGCCAACCTAGTTCCTAAGTTAGGTTCATTAGTTAGATCGAATGATTGCAAAACGGATTAGAAAACGAGTTAGAAAACAAGTTATAAAACAAATTGATCGATTGAGAAGAAACGCGCAAGTGTGTTATTCTACACGGCCTAAGGGTCCAATTAGGTCAGATATCATAAGATTAATGCTTACTCGTCGAGTGTTAATAGGAAGGTGCTAATCACGCACTCCTATGCTAGCGAGAAATCAAGTGATGAGAAAGATGCGTTCAATTATTTACAGAATTGTTAGTTGATTTTTAAAGCTATGTCGATGTACCCTAATGTGTCTAATTAGGTTATTAAATTAATTTAAAGTCATCTAAATACGTCATAGGTTAACAATCAGAGGTTAAACTAACATACAACGGGTCCTAGGGTATGTCGATTTGGCCGAAACAATAAGGGGGTCGAAAGCGAAGAGCGAAGTTAGACAACTCGTTTTATTTATGCCCTACCTTGAACACGAGGATATGTAAATGAGACGGGGTGTACGACCGACTGAAGTAGCGGTTTATTTTCCCATCTCAAGTCAACGCGGGTGTTCATGGTGGTACTTTAACTCATACTCGGACTAAACTAGTTTCATAATTAGTTAGAACAATCGATAAACAAAACGAAAAACAAACAAAAACAAGACAATAAAAAAAGCATAAAACAAACGAAATAAAAGGGAAAAGAAGAGGATTTGATGCACCCTCAACCTACATGTATCGTTGACACCGTCTTGGGTCGTAATCGATGGTAGATTTTATCTCGAGAGGCCGTCGTCGACGAAGAGCAAAGCAAACACGCGTTTTTGAAACTTTCTGGACAGCGATTTTCAAACGATGATATCTCCCTCGTTTCACGACGAAAATTCGATTTGAAAGATGTTTTGAAAACTAGAAAGAGAGGAGAACAGGAATCTTAAAGCAACCCCTGCTCGTTTTGGGTTATTGGGTACGAAAAACGAGCACAAACAGAACTGGACAGACAAGAATAAACCGCGAAAACAGTGTATAACACTGCTTTTTTTTCGAGGGATTTCGTGTACTCTCAAGGGCAATTTGGCTCGTAAATCTTTATCTAATGTGTAGATGGATGTTATGTGGTTAATTAGGAGCAAGAAAATCGAGTTTTGATGGAGGTTTGATGGGGGAACGAGTTGTTTTTCGAGGAGGACACACAAACAGTTTCAGTTTGTGTGTCGGTTTTGTTTAGGGTTTTTGGGAGGCAATTAGGGTTTGTTTCTGAGGTTTAAAGCTTGTGGGTGATGGTAGGATGTATGGAGAACTTAGAGGAATGAATGTATGGTGAAGGGGTGGTATTTATAAGGAGTTAAAGTAGGTTAAAAGAGAGGGAGAGGCAATCGGGCTTCATCACGTATGGCTGCTGTCCAGCAACTTTTGTGAGGGTTTGAGGGGGGTTTTCTTGGTGATTAAGCTAGGATAATATGGGTAGGATACTAGGGTATGGGTTAGGGTTAATGGGTACGGGTCTTGGTGGTATTTGGAGCGGGTTTGGGCTCGGGATTGAGCTGCCAAAACAGGGGGCTGCTCGGTTTAGTGCGGGCTGTTTGGGACCTGTTTTGGACGAGAATTTGGGCCGTGGTTAGGGGGTTCGAACAAGGGTGGATGGGTAGAGGCTTGGGTTGGTTAATGTACTCGAGATTCGTGCCAATTCGTAAAGGAAACGGGCTCAAAAACCGAGCTAAAATCGAGCTCAAAAACATGTTTAAAAACGAGTTTTCTTCGCTTTTAAAATCGATTTTTCAAATCAATTAACCCATTAAAATAAATGACTCATAAAATGATTTTTCAAATCAAATATTTATTTTATTTTCAATAAAATAAACTTGGGAAAATAAAATTCAAAATAAAATAAATTAAATTGAAATCACTTTAAAAAAAGCTTTAATTTAAATATCTTTTAAATTAATAAAATGAACTCACTAAAAACATTAATTTAAATATCATTTAAATTAATAAAATACTTCATCGACGACGCCCATTCTGCATCGTAAAACGAGCTCCAAATAATGACAATGACAACTAAAGAATACATGTGTCCTATCATCATCGGGTGTTTGTCGGGTTCTCTATAAATTCCAATATCGACGGATACGGGTATCTACAGAGCCCCCACTTTGACTGAGGCTTGGACAAGGCGAAAGTCAAAGTATACCCCAGGTCCCTCTCGACCTGAGGATTCTTCGGGTCGTTTATAGTCCATTAGACTTGCGTATATAAGCTCACTTGACCATAAGAAGAGATCATACACCAAACTTCGTTGGGGATTGACTCTTGCTTCTGTTGTGTCAAATTATCGTCGTTGGTCGTCGACCCATAAAATTGCATATATGGTGAGTTGAGCCTTATCCTTAGGCGCCTACGTATCCGTTTCTGACGGAATCAAACCCGCGTCGTAGTTCGGCATCTGCTGACACATGCCCAAAGTTTATCATCTGCTGGCGTATGTCCAAAATTCATCATCTGCTGACATTTGCCCAAAATTTATCATCTGCTGGCGCTTGTCCGAATGGGACGGGACTTTCCAAGGAGGTTGCCGCCGCTTTCATCATTTGCTTTCAGCTACGGAATTCTTCCATTTCATACTCTTGTATTGAATTGAATTCTTGGTGGATGTCATCCTTTACATCTTGATAATGGTCTCTGAAGCCAACGGCTTCAGAGCCCCCAGTTTGCAATGGCTCTAAAGTCGAAGACTTTAGAGCCCCCCAGTTGAAGCATATCCTGCTAAAATTGGAACACAAAAAACGTACTAGCAATAATTATTACATAAGCACATTTGGATCATCGATCTTGAAATTGGATCATTTGAAATACTGGGTCATCGACCTGAAGATTGAATTTGAAAGTTTTGAATGATTGGGTCAACGACCCGAAAGTTGAATTTGAAAATTTTGAATGATTGGGTCATCGACCCGAAAATCGAATTTGAAAATTTTGAATGATTGGGTCATCGACCCGAAAATTGAATTTAATTTGAAAATTTTGAATGATTGGGTCATCGACCCGAAAATTGAATTTGAAAATTTTGAATGATTGGGTCATCGACCCGAAAATCGAATTTGTCACCATTTAGAATATTGGGCCATCGGCCCTTCAAAAATTGAATTTTGAATTTTTGAATTTCGAAGGATTGGATCATCGACCCACAAGGATTCC
This sequence comes from Silene latifolia, assembly GCF_048544455.1. NCBI lineage: Eukaryota > Viridiplantae > Streptophyta > Magnoliopsida > Caryophyllales > Caryophyllaceae > Silene > Silene latifolia. The sequence continues at coordinate 121,817,190 of NC_133528.1, read as the reverse complement.
ACTACTTGGATCATCTATCCACAATTAGCAAAAAGTATTTGAAATTTTGAATTTTTTTGAAATCGAACCTTGATGGGTGAGCATGAAATACGACTCAGACACTCCGTATGACCCGTAAATAACGTGGGCGTAGCCCGCTACCGCAAAACAAAAAAAGAAAATAAAACCGTAAGTGTGCACGAGCTTTAATTCAAATATGGACTTGCTGGGGGTAGAAACGTAAATTGGCCAATCCGGCGCACCAAAAGATGGCAAATGGGAATCAGAAGGTCGTCGAACTTGGGACGAAGATATCGTATGGCATGGTCGTGCTCCCGAGGGCACATGGGAATCAAGATCACTTGGCATTGACAGGGTGGATTAAACTCACGGAGCAACAACGTTGGCTTCGCCCGGACATTAAACACAGACTGATTTTATGAGAACACTTAGACATCACACATCACTCTTGTTGGGAACATTCTGTCACTCTTTTCCTCGCCTCCTTTCTTTTCAGCGAGTTTTCATCATTTCTTGCCACCGCCTTCTTTCTTTTCAGCGGGCTTTTACTATTTTTCTTCCACGCCTTCTTTCTTTTCAGCGGGTTTTTCATATTTTCTGCCCAACACAAACCCACATCTATGTGACTCAAATCTCTGCCTAAACCGTTAGATAAAGCTCATTCTGAGACTTGATACTATTCATCCGAACCTATATCCTTATCCTAGTCTACATCGAGTGCTAAGACCGACTCAAACAAAGGTGGCTTCATTTGGACTTGGTTAGGACCCGTAAGAAACCGACAAGATGATAACTTGGTTGATGAGTGGATTGAATCCCTTATTCTGAAGGACTGCCTACGTATTCGCGTGGAGCGAAATCAAATCCGACGTAGTTCGATCATGGTGCATAAATATGGCATTTTGATTGTGTGTACACACTCGAAGGTTTCACCTAAGGTATTATGTCATATCCCATTCTAGCCTGTAAAGTACCGTTGTATCCCGTGTCTGGGGTTGGTACAAAAGGTTTTGATTCTTTGGGATGTGGAGCTTGGTAAAAATAGGTTCGTAAGGTAAACCATCATTCTGAAGGTTCGCTTTGTGGTGCTAAGGCCAATGGGTTATGGCTTACATCGTGGTTGGAAAAGGTGTCTCGGGTTTGATAAAACCTGAGTGCAAATGGGTTGGAAAACAATGTGGGTTCAAATCTCCATATCTGGTCCCTAAAGGTCAGTGTAACAAAGACAAGCGGAATGATTCTCAAAATTTCCGACTATCCCCTTGTAACCGTCTCAGGAAGGACTTAGAGGGTAAAGAGGTCACTACTTACGCTTTTGGGCTTCGCCCATTGAACCTCAACTATGGGTACTTGACTTGAATTCTGGCTTCCGTAACTTCGACATTCAACCAAAACGCATTCCGCAATAACTTCAACATCTTTTTTCCTTTTTTTTTTCTTTTTCTTTCATCTTTTTTTCATTTTTGTTTTTTTTTTTCCTTTTTTTTCATTTTTCCAATTTTTCTCTTTTTCTCATTTTTCATTCTTTTTCATCTTCTTTCTCTCTTTGAAAATGATCTTCTATTCATTCTCTTAGTCATAAATGGATACACCTTGAAAACTGGGCTTCGCCAACTAATTTGGGTAGGAACTAACAATTCCTTGTTAGAACGGGTTGATATCTTCTCTCTTCGAGATGAGATGATTTTGTTGGGGAAAAGGCTTGCCTTCCATCATCGATAGGGGAAACAAGGAGCTAGTTCGGGTTTGTCATGGAATCATCTAAAAGCTTGTCACAAACATTGGTTCAGATGGAGGTTTTCTACCACCAGACATGGAATAGGTAAAGGAATCAAACACGGAATCCTAGTGTACCTTACATTTTGAAACGGGACATATTTCTACCCCAGGGATTCCTTTGAGTGTGTTGTGCATTTTATCATGTTTCGGGAATGATTGAGGATTGGAAACAAGACATATTTGGAAACGAAACTGCAACTTTTTTATTGGAATGAGAAATGCTTAACAGACTCGAAGAAACGATTGCTAGGACACACCCTAGGTCATCGCAGAACAAACGACTCAAATTCAAGAAAAGAAAGTCCTAGACTCGACTCGACTAAGATAAGAAAACAGATCCGACTCATAATTTTCAAATCTAGTTTTGAGCTTTCCCTTGTTCAGTTGTCAACTTAGATGCTTGGCTCTTGTCCTTGATCCCTGTGATGGTTTGCCTCTATCCCGAGGTAGTCCTCTGAGGATCTACGCTAGTGATGGAGGTTGGTGAATCGAATTGTCTTTTATTAACTTCGTTAATGAGAGGAGTACATTCTAAAGCAAGACTCCCGACTTGAATTTCATTCTTCGGGTTTGGCAAGAATTCAAAGCAATCCACAAATATTTTCCCGATAAACACCCCTTTCAAGTGACATGGGTGGATAAGATGGGAATAATCGACATTGTCTTCAACAGAAACAAAGTTAGCGTGATCGCCAAATGGATTGGTGATGTTATTGGGTTTAACAGTTGGGATCAGAAGTGTTCCATTCTCAATCATGTCTTGGATTTCGTGCTTCAGTCGATAACACCTTTCAGTATCGTGGCCTTTCCCTTGATGAAAGGCACAGTAGGCATTTGGTTTATACCATTTACCTTGTTGTTCAGCAGGTGGATCCGGAGTTGGACCAATAGGCTTCAGCTTTCCTTGGGCTATGAGCCTTTGGAGAGCGTATGTATAAGTGCATCCGATATCGGTGAATGCCCTAGGTGTTTGGCGCTGCGACTTCTTCGATTGCCCTTCTAAGAGATTGATTGCTTCATCAATATGGGACGTTGCTGGGGCCTTGCCCTTGGACGATGAGGCCCCTTGGTACCCTTTCTGCTTCTCAACTTCTGCCATTCGGACATCGTCCTCTACCTTTATCCCGATTCTTATCAATTCTTTGAAAGAGCCAAAATTCTGGTATTTCAGAGCATTGCGGTAAATAGGTCGTAGATTCTTTACGAACTTATCTACCATTTCAACTTCATCAGGCTTCTTGGCTAATTTCACGCTTTCAGCGCGCCATCTTGCAAGGAATTCCGTAAAGCCTTCTTTTTCCTTTTGTGTCATAACCTCCAAAGTTCTTATGTTGGTTTGAATCTCGACGTTGTCAGCATAGTGCTTACAGAACTCCACCGTAATATCTTCGAAAGTGGGGAAGTTCTTAAGGTCCAGATTGTAGAACCACGCCTTCGGGTGTTCATCCAGAGATTGGGCGAAAATTTCGGAGAGCATGTCAGCAGGTACTCCCTTCAGTGCTAAGTACCCCTTATAGGCCTTAACATGGTGGACTGGATCTTCTGTGCCCTTAAACTTTGGGATATCAGTGAGTACCATGTTCGTGGGCAACTTATCCTGAACTGGGGCATAGGCCCTAGCATTTTCGTAGTGGATGTTCCTCCCCTGGGAGAGTTTCAGACGGTCTTCAATGAATTTGAACCGTTTCTCAAGATCAGTCAGAGGTGGGGTAGATGAAGAGGAATCTTCACCCAGCTTAGATTCGATTGCATCCATTTTGGTCATCATGAGGTTCACAGCCTCAGTGAGTTTGTTAACATCGTCTTCCATTGCTTGAAGTCGGGTTTTTGGCGGCCTTTCTACAAGAAAACCCCGAACTGAGTCAATATTCAAATGTAAGAGCCCCTGCACACTTAAGGACACGACACCAACTTGACTCAAGCAAAGACTCGACTTGAGACTGACTAACCAAAAGGTATGACTCACGGTTGGATTTAGACCTTGATTCATTTTAGACTCGACAAAACGACATGACTTAAACTGTCATAGCTCGATTCTAAACTGGACTCGGTGTGACTAAACCCGTGATTGGACCAACATAGTCCTTAGGTTCGGGTGAAACGTCCTAAAGGGCCTAGCTTGGACGTTTTTTGTGGACTATCCTAGACCAAAAGGTCGACCAACATGACTCAAAGCCCAAGAGGTGAGCTTGGGTGACCCGACAAGGTCGTGTTCTAGACTCTTAGAACGAAACACACCCGGCCTAACACGGCCATGACCCGGACACGACTTGACGCATTTCATGCTTGGTTGAGGTTCGAGAGGCATTTTGGATTGGTTTTGAAAAAAACGAAAGGTTGATTCGAAAATGAGATTTGAAATGGGCGCATCGATGTAAAAAAGCTCATTTTGGGCCGAAAATTCTAGTCCTATTTGGGCAGCATTCCGCGTTTTTAAAACCATGCTATTTTGAAAGTAAGTTGTTCAAAAGTTCGGTTTTGAAAAGGACATGGGAAATTTCGAAAAAGACTCGGGAAAACAAATTGCACATTGTCATTCTCATGTTATAAGGATGTATGCTCCTAGACATCTCTAAGTCTCGGCAAGTCTTCTATAAGAAGGTCTATGCCCTCCATCCTTTTGCGGTCTTATAGAGCAAGGTGTCTTAAGGTAGAGTACCTAGAAGATCGTCCCCACCATCAAGAACCACGCGAGGTGAAGTAGAAGCGAGCAATGTGCAGCTTCCTAGCATAGTGGGACGTCGCCCCCACGCATCACGAAGAAACGCTGGGACGGCCCGGCAAGTCCTTAAGGGTTTATGCATGAATCGTAGCACTATGAGTAATGTTTTACTTTCCAACACTTTCTTTTCAAGTTTCACCTCGGAGGAAAAGACCCTAGAAACAAAGTGTAACTAGTCCTCTTTTCCCAAAGAGAGTCGCCAAATCAGTGGACAAGGCCCTCGGGATCTGCGTCCGCGGGATCCACACTAGGCATAATCGACTCGAGGTTCTTTCGAATCGAATTAAGACATATTAGAGTCGCCACCAAGTTTTTTGGGAACTTGGAACCGTTCAAGTCAACTTTACACCTTTCATCGAAAAGCATAAAGCCAATCGACTACGAGTGATTAAAGATAAAGACTTGTACCCTATATCACTCGATTGAATGACTCTCGTAATCCAATGGTATTTAGACGGATCCACAAACCATAGATCTTGAGTAAGGGGTGAGGGTACGTGTTGGGAAGCCCATAAGGACACCCAACCCCGCCCGTCAATAACGGCCTCTACTAAGTCAAGTGTCGGATTTCAAACAAGGTCATAGCTACTACGATGTATGATATGCAAACGTTGTTTTAACCCTATCATGTGACAACGATTTCTATGTCGTTTTAGATGCAACTAAACTAACTTTGTCAAAGTTGTAATTTAGCATGTGGGTTGATTGATCTAGCAACATTCAAACGAAAGCAAACAAGGCTTAGGGGAAAGGGGAGCCGTTGGGATCTACCTATTACAAACCAGGCATTTCATGCCGACACAACAACAAATTAAAGATACAACTCGATCTAAATACAAAGCTATACACACGACGCAATACATGGCCGTTTGGCCTAGAAAACCGTGCACAAGGGGGGGGGGGGGTGATTCACGGCCTACATGACACACGGCCTTGGGTCATTCCTCGTAATGCGTGCTTTCACTTAATCCCATCGAATTAGACATAGGGCTACGCACCAAAGCATGCATTAGCATAAACCGGGCCATGTTGCTTTAAACAACATGCGGTTTACTACGCTCCTACAAGCATTGGGGAACAACCGTCTAACCAAATAAGACTAAGGTTTTTTTGAAGAGGTTTTGACCCGTAAAAAAGGAAACTAACTCGAAAGATTACAACTCGATAAACAAACTATAAATTACAAGCTACAAAACAACAAAGAACAAATGATAAACAAGGAAAGAGAAACGAAATAAGAAAGACAAAACACACGGCCAACTCACGGCCCAAACCAACGGCCACCCTCACGGCCAAGACAAGGCCAACCTAGTTCCTAAGTTAGGTTCATTAGTTAGATCGAATGATTGCAAAACGGATTAGAAAACGAGTTAGAAAACAAGTTATAAAACAAATTGATCGATTGAGAAGAAACGCGCAAGTGTGTTATTCTACACGGCCTAAGGGTCCAATTAGGTCAGATATCATAAGATTAATGCTTACTCGTCGAGTGTTAATAGGAAGGTGCTAATCACGCACTCCTATGCTAGCGAGAAATCAAGTGATGAGAAAGATGCGTTCAATTATTTACAGAATTGTTAGTTGATTTTTAAAGCTATGTCGATGTACCCTAATGTGTCTAATTAGGTTATTAAATTAATTTAAAGTCATCTAAATACGTCATAGGTTAACAATCAGAGGTTAAACTAACATACAACGGGTCCTAGGGTATGTCGATTTGGCCGAAACAATAAGGGGGTCGAAAGCGAAGAGCGAAGTTAGACAACTCGTTTTATTTATGCCCTACCTTGAACACGAGGATATGTAAATGAGACGGGGTGTACGACCGACTGAAGTAGCGGTTTATTTTCCCATCTCAAGTCAACGCGGGTGTTCATGGTGGTACTTTAACTCATACTCGGACTAAACTAGTTTCATAATTAGTTAGAACAATCGATAAACAAAACGAAAAACAAACAAAAACAAGACAATAAAAAAAAGCATAAAACAAACGAAATAAAAGGGAAAAGAAGAGGATTTGATGCACCCTCAACCTACATGTATCGTTGACACCGTCTTGGGTCGTAATCGATGGTAGATTTTATCTCGAGAGGCCGTCGTCGACGAAGAGCAAAGCAAACACGCGTTTTTGAAACTTTCTGGACAGCGATTTTCAAACGATGATATCTCCCTCGTTTCACGACGAAAATTCGATTTGAAAGATGTTTTGAAAACTAGAAAGAGAGGAGAACAGGAATCTTAAAGCAACCCCTGCTCGTTTTGGGTTATTAAGGCACGAAAAACGAGCACAAACAGAACTGACAGACAAGAATAAACACGAAAAACAGTGTATAACACTGCTTTTTTTTAGGGATTTCGTGTACTCTCAAGGGCAATTTGGCTCGTAAATCTTTATCTAATGTGTATATGGATGTTATGTGGTTAATTAGGAGCAAGAAAATCGAGTTTTGATGGAGGTTTGATGGGGGAACGAGTTGTTTTTCGAGGAGGACACACAAACAATTTCAGTTTGTGTGTCGGTTTTGTTTAGGGTTTTTGGGAGGCAATTAGGGTTTGTTTCTGAGGTTTAAAGCTTGTGGGTGATGGTAGGATGTATGGAGAACTTAGAGGAATGAATGTATGGTGAAGAGGTGGTATTTATAAGGAGTTAAAGTAGGTTAAAAGAGAGGGAGAGGCAATCGGGCTTCATCACGTATGGCTGCTGTCCAGCAACTTTTGTGAGGGTTTGAGGGGGGTTTTATTGGTGATTAAGCTAGGATAATATGGGTAGGATACTAGGGTATGGGTTAGGATTAATGGGTACGGGTCTTGGTGGTATTTGGAGCGGGTTTGGGCTCGGGATTGAGCTGCCAAAACAGTGGGGCCGGGTTTAGTGCGGGCTGTTTGGGACCTGTTTTGGACGAGAATTTGGGCCGTGGTTAGGGGGTTCGAACAAGGGTGGATGGGTAGAGGCTTGGGTTGGTTAATGTACTCGAGATTCGTGCCAATTCGTAAAGGAAACGGGCTCAAAAACCGAGCTAAAATCGAGCTCAAAAACATGTTTAAAAACGAGTTTTCTTCGCTTTTAAAATCGATTTTTCAAATCAATTAACCCATTAAAATAAATGACTCATAAAATGATTTTTCAAATCAAATATTTATTTTATTTTCAATAAAATAAACTTGGGAAAATAAAATTCAAAATAAAATAAATTAAATTGAAATCACTTTAAAAAAAGCTTTAATTTAAATATCTTTTAAATTAATAAAATGAACTCACCAAAAACATTAATTTAAATATCATTTAAATTAATAAAATACTTCATCGATGACGCCCATTCTGCATCGTAAAACGAGCTCCAAATAATGACAATGACAACTAAAGAATACATGTGTCCTATCATCATCGGGTGTTTGTCGGGTTCTCTATAAATTCCAATATCGACGGATACGGGTATCTACAATCCAACTGTCAGCACTATAGAACTCATAAACATCATCATCCAACTGTCAACACTATCGAAATATTCTCACACTCTTAAGCATCACACTACTGCAAGCACGACCATGGTCTTTAATAAAATCAATCACAACAAATATCCATCCTGTATGCTACACCACACTCTACTTCCAATTATACTACAACATGCACAACCATGAAACTCTCTTTTATCGCATCCTACTCCTCTTAAGACAAATGTTACGTCCTCGTAACTCACTAATACTAAATCCTTAGCTATATCTTTTCACTATCCTCATCACCACCACATGTCGAAGATAACCGCCTATAATCTAAACACTAACCATTCCTATATCCAAGGCTCTCTTACTTAAACAGTTCTCATACCTCAATTCATTCGGCACACCACCTAACCTATACCACAAAATCCTGATCATAACAGACACTCTAACTCTTCCACATTACCGCAACACGACATACCTCGCTATATAAACTATATAAAACTCCTATCGCCAAACGCATAACTCATGATCCACCCTTGTTACGTACACTCACACTAGATCCTCGCGTTCTTTTCTTTCATTACCGCAAAACTCATACATAACTTAACATGACACTAATTCCCAATACCCTACACTCACTGTCCCAAAATCTGATTATGAACCGCCTGCAGCGTCCAGATCAGTACAACACATGTTCCACAAATCACTTGCCATGACTATGTCTACCGATGCCTCATCCTAAAACAAGGTCAGAATTACTATAACAACCTCTCACAACTGTGTCTTATCAACATAATATCACTATACCATGACAACAACGAAAACATACACAACTCTCTTTTATATCATACTCTACCCTCATTCTCACATGGAAACTGGTAAGAAACATCAACAAACAAAACAACAATCTATCTGTCCAAACTGAAACTCACAGGAAATAACAACAAACAAAACAACAACTATGTATAACTGATATGACTTTTGAGAACTCGTATCATAATCATCTCGCCAACTCTACCACAACCGGTGACGGCATCGCAACACGACCACTAACAGCCACACCGCAGTGCGAAAATACCCGCATCACAACACTAAGTACCGTGCCCGGATCACCACCCGAGGCACAACAACCACATCGATAGACATCACAACTACATACAATTCCCATAAACACTGACTCAGAAATAACTTTTCGGACAAGAAAACTTACTTAAGACTGCTTTACTAGATCACAACACAATATAGTATACGGAATAATCAAACAAGAATCTCATAAATACCACCCATACCTTTTCACGGAATAAACATATATCATGAAAACACATGCAAGTATAACTAGCCATGCCAGATCACCCAAACTATCACTTTTGAACACCATTCCATTAGTTTACCGTATCCAACATACATTATTGAATATTCAGATAACAACTTTATGACTATCATACCATACAACTTATCGTGAGGTCAAAACCTCACACAAACGTTTATACACCTCATAGACCCATAATCACATCCAACTAGTCAATCCTGATCACGTAAGTTACCACTCGATAAAGGTTACCTCTCGCCCAAGCTTAACTCATATGCCCCTCATAATATATTCCCCCATTCGCATAACCATCACCTCCTGCCAAGTATAACCATTCAACTAATACTCAACTACTAGCAACCGCCTCCTAAGACCACACCTTATACTTCCTCACAACCATACACATCAATTGGGTCTCTACAAAATCAACCTCTTTAGAATGGCCATTTTTCCTATTTATCATCACTCTTAACCACTAGTGACAACACCTCAACCCTACCATCGTTCGGACATCAAGCCTCTTATACTCATCTCTAAACATCACGATTTCTTTCCTATCTTCGGTTAACATTCCAAATAGCTAACTTCAAATTCACCAACAAAATTACCTCAACATTGTTCCCAATACTATCTTACTTGTATTGTTATCCAACTCTCCACCAATTATCTCTTTATCGCGCAAATACTCCACCAACTTCTTACTCCCTTAATTCCTCGAAACTCATGATTAATCATGTTGTCCTGAAACTCCTATATAACCATTAACTAACATCCTCATGATAATATCACACATCTCGACGATTCCTTACTATTATATCACATAACTCCGGTGAACATTCTCCTACTCTACTCCCCTTATTCTTTTCTTTTTACACTCGACAAAATCAATTAACAATTCATCTCCTTACTCCGTGTACCTAACCTTATAGTAATCCAGTTACCTTTTCATTGCTCCAAAACTCAAATCACATTATTTCGTATTAGTATCATCTCACTCTTTCTTACCATGGATCTTCTCTTATCATGCTATCACTCACACTGATCACCAATCTTTTTTTTTTTATCCCAAAACTCATTTCATACCGTTAATTGCCCAAGGAAATCACACAATAATTTCACCTCTTGATAATACAAATTCCCAAACTCACTCACTATCTGCAAATCTACGTCGCGACAGGTCTCCATAAAGTTCACTATATACTACTCTTCTCAATCCCTTTAAAACGAATTTTCACTACATATATTCTTAACCCACACGACTCCTAACCATCTCCCTCCATAATTCTTTGCACATCTCAAGTTGCCACTATCCACATCCTCACTTTCAATCTCTTCATTCTCACGTTCCTTAGACTCACTTCATCCCTTGCCCATATTCACTTACTTTTACATTACTCAATACACAATCATATCACTCATCTCATCTCAGAAAACATGCTCTATATCTCAATTATGCCATAACGATCTTCCTTTTCTTTTTCCACTATCTATCACAACCACATATAACCCATGTCCTCCCACCGAACTCATTCTCACCACAGGTGCCACTCCTTACATCATAAGATTGGGTAACTTACGTATCAGGACCAATACATACGTAAAACAATGCATAAAGAAACAATATAGCACCTTTGAATTAAACATAATATGTAACGGAAGTCAAAAGATAAGCATATGACCCAAAACAGGGGTCACTAGATCGAGTACAGGCCACTCGATCGAGTGAATAGCCTACTCGATCGAGTAGGTGAAGGTCAGAGACACGTATAACAAATTACCAGGGCTACTCGATCGAGTAAGGGATACTCGATCGAGTAACAAGAGGTGCACTCGATCGAGTAAAGGCCACTCGATCGAGTACCCTATGCATTTCTCAGCACTGTCCAGTTTTCGTAAAACGGTCATAACTCACTCGTTTCTTAGTCGTTTTGGGCGTGTGACCTATCCTTAGAATCGTAAAAGAACAAGCTATCACCTCTAGTTAGAATCACATCAAAATCATATATAAATATCAAGTTATAACAGTTTAAAGACAAACTCTCTATAATCGAAAAACACAACTACTTGATTTTTACTTCCAAACAACTTAAACGACTACAAGGTAAACAAAAACAACTCAATACTCATAAAACCAGTATTCCTAATCACATGTTACTATCTTCAAAAGCCAAGCAACAACATTCATTATGCACATAGATCATTCAACTTACCAAGCATGTATTACCTACATGTTTTTATTCTATAACTTTACGTAAACAAAATCACAAAATTATAACATCAAGTCTCCTATTCACATGTTACTAGCATAACAACATTATAAAATCTCCTCCATCATACAACATGCTTTATCAGAAATCATATTATCATGCAACAATTATCCATCTGTTTCCACCAATTATTCATGCTCTTACTCAAACTTTCAGCTATATAAACCTGTACAACACTACCAACAATATATATATATATATATATATATATATATGTATATATATATATATGTATATATATATATATGTATATATATATATATATATATATATATATATATATATATATATATATATATATATACATAACTCTATGTATAACTCAAACCAAACAAATTTTCTTTCCGTATTTCTATAATGCCATATCGTAAAACAACTATCATACTTTCAATCAATAATGTATAACATCACCTCATTATCATCTTTCTCTACACATTCCCCATTCTGCACATACATACATCCACCGATTCACACCACATACTAATATATAGATTCACAAAGCACACGATAAGCACATAACGATCCCGACACATACCCCATGTGACCGGTTCAAAATTGTAGGGCGAGTTCGCGACTTTGGGACGTCTCCCAAGTCTTTGCATTAGCACCTACAACTCCTACCCGGGTTCATTTTAGTTAGACTCCCTAGGTTCGTTAGATTCATTGGTTACAGGTTTCAGGATCGTCGCTCTGATACCACTTTGTGACACCCCCTTACTCCAATTGCCTTACCAGGACCACTCAGGTATAGAAACGTCACCATCCCGATTACCCGAGGCAATGATAATCAAATGACAATAACGAAACATTATTTAAATAGTAATAAAGTTTAAAGTGATTACATATTCCAACTCAAAACTGTAAATGAAATACAACCAATCCAAAACTGTCTACTAATAAAACTGAACAACTAAAGAACATCGTCTAACACAGCGGAAGACTCTTCTAACTGCAAGTGATGACTCATCCTAGCTAGCCCATACGCGTCATATCATACCTGCTCAATAACTGCTCACCATCCCCGAATGGATCACCACAGTTTTTAAAACATTTAAACGAGGTCAGTACTAATTACACAATCAAAGCCAAACTGAAACAATCATACAAACAGCTCACACACAATCCCAGTCTCCATCTCCAATCACCTCATAATAGACTACACATTAAAGTGTGTAGCCCTGCTAGAGTACCCATCGCAACAGATACTCTTCGCCGCCAGTGGGGGACCGCAGCCGTTCCCACCTAAGCCCCGCTCATCTCCATTGAGCGATAAACCCATGTTTATTAATGTGCACATCCCTTCTATGGCGGGTTCCACCGAAGGAGAATCAAGGGCGTGAAGCCACTCCCGCAAGTGACTCCACTCAGCCAGGGATGCACTCCGAAGAACACATACATATAAACAATAACCATAACACCAAAATCAACAGCCGTCTGAATCAATCAACAACATACAATCACAACCGTCTGAATCAATCAACAATCGCTAACTACAACACAATCACCACACATATCATGTAACTAATACTGAGTAGGGGAAACCCTACCTGGAATGCAACACAAACAGCAGACGATCTAGCAACTGTCTCAAAATCTTTCTTCTATGAATCCTCCTTCTATTCACATAATCATACAATCACTACTAACACAATTGATGGGGCATATTCTGCACCCGCTGACCGAGTCAACATATTGAGCAAGGTCAAAGATATCCACAGCAAGTCAACGACTTAGACAAATTTAACCGACGCAGACACAGCGGCTGTCTCTTGTGCCTCAGGCCTCTACCGACAACTAGCCGGTAGGGGCATATGTCCACGTACTCATATCCAAGATCCCTCGGCATGGAGTCAACAGGGCCCGCCGGCCTGCCATGGGTCCCTCGGCCGAGGGTAGATCAGTCTTTCCACCTGCTAGCCACTTGGCCACTTGGCCACTACGTGACAAAAGGTGAAAGTCTATAAATACTCCTCAACTCTCATTGAGGAAAGGATCCACAATCTAACCTAAAACACCTCATAATCTGGTAATATCTTCCTTATCTCTCTACAACATATACTTCGCCAAGTAACACACAACTTATCTCTTTAAGTTCACTGACTTGAGCGTCGGAGTGAGTACGCTCGGCCAAAGCCGAGCCCTCGCTTGTTTATTGTTTCAGAGAGGCCGAAGGAGGATTCAACCAAAGACGTCATTCTACAAGCCACGAGTGGTAACAAATAATCGCCGAATTACACCCGGAACAATTGGCGCCGTCTGTGGGGAAGAGATACTAGAAGCTAGTCACATTCATTCCCAAACAAAAAACAAAAAAACAAAACCCATTCGCCGAGCTAAGAAGATGTCGAAACAACCGAAAACGGTGCTTGTGGAAACAATTTCGCCAAGATGACACATTCCACAACTCAAAATCGGGCGGTCCCACCGGCCGTATCACGGATACGACGTACGGGATGCCAATAGAACAAAATACACCGCCGCCCGCCGACCAAGTCACCATCATGGGACATGTGGTTGATGCAAACCTAACCGGCTACTCCTGGAACTAATGGGCGCGCGCTCACACACGTCACAACGACAAGAGCGGCGGCACCCCCACAGAGATCGGGGTCCCAAAAGTGACTCAGAAACTTGAACGAAGCATTGGAAGAAGGCGACCATGTCAAGACGCCGGGGAGCCCAGAGTGCAAGTGGTAGACTGAGTCCATCCCGCACCCGCGGGAGGACAAGATGTCGCCGCAAAGACCGACGAGGCCTGCCCCAGAGGAGTGAAAGAAGTCCGACTCACCAGAGTCGGAGAAGAAGTCCAACTCACCAGAGTCGGAGAAGAAGCCCGACTCACCAGAGTCGGAGAAGAAGCCCTTCCCGCCACGGGGAGAGGAGCCGGACTAAGGACGCGAGGAGCCGATCGCCGCGTGTCATTCGACACGTGGTCAGACAGCCCCTTGATGCCTATGTTCTAGAGGTCCCGGTGCCGACTAAGCTAAAGTTGCCACCCATATCATACAAAGGAGAAGGCGACCCAACCGACCACGCCGAGGCTTTTGAGTCTTACATGTCGGTATGGGAGCAACCTGATGAGGTTTGGTGCCGAGTCTTCCCAACGACTCTGCATGGGATGGCACAAAGTTGGTACAAGGGGCTACCCGATGGGTCAGTATACTGTTATGCCGACCTAAGGGACACATTTTTGGCCCAGTATTCTTGCAATAAGAGGAGGGACGTCGAGACATCGGACCTCCCGACTATCAGACATGAGGGAGGCGAGTCTCTCCGGAGTTATGTGAAGAGGTTTGACGCCAAGGTTCAGCAGATTCGTGAGCTGAACAGCGAACTGGCGGCCTTCGCACTGATGAAAGGCCTCCCGAGAGGAGACTTAAAAAACGAGCTCATCAAGTGCGGCGGCCTGAACCTAGAATCCGCCAGGAAGATGGCCGACCAAGCCATAAAGGTGGAGGACTACCACAAAACCTGGGTAGGTCCCAGCGAGGCCGGGCACTTAGAGAGAAAGAGCCGCCGGGAGGACAACCCGGATGAAGGACGCCGTGACAATAATAGGTCACGGTCTGACAAATCCGCCAGGAAACAGAACTCGGCGGGCGCCGAGGGGAGTTCAGGACCGTACTACCAAAAGCGGTTCAACGGTCACACCCCCTTGGTCGTATCTGCTGCCGAGGTCTTTGCCCTGAGCAAGAACGAGGGTCAGAAGTGGGAAAGGCCTCCCAAGGCGAGGGGGGACGGTGACACGAGCCAGTACTGTGAGTACCACGACCACACCGACCACTTAATCGACAACCGCCGCATCGAAGAATGCCATTGAAGAGCCGATCCGGAAGGGGAGCCTCAGCAAGTACGTTGCCGGAGGCCAAAAGAAGGATACCGGCGGCTCAAATAAAAAATCCGTCTTTGAACGGATAGGAGTAATCCATGTTGTCATCGGGGGCAACGAGAACGGTGGGTCCGCTCATGGGCACAAACGACACCTGAACGAACTATATCAGGCCATCAACTTTGTGCCCAAAACAGCGATCCCCGCTTCCAACATCCCGACATAACTATTGGGAAGAAGGACTACGAAGGAGTCATCGCCCCGCACAGCGACCCACTAGTGGTCCACTTGGACATATCCAACCACCTGGTCAAGAGGTGCCCGATTGACACAGCGCCTACACGAACATCATGTTCGTGGAGTGCTTTCTCAACCTCGGTCGAAGGTTGAGGACTTGAGCCCCCGCACCAACCGTTGTCCGTTGTACTGATTTTTCCGGGCCGGCCTGGTACCTCTGGGTCAATCAGTTGCCGGTGATGTTCGGCGAGGGGAATGCGGCTAAGAACGTCCCGTCGAGTTCGTGGTCATTGACGGCTCGTCCGCCTACAACGTTCTCATAGGCCGAGTCACTCGAGCGAGGCCGATGCGATAATGTCCATCCGGGCCCGACACTCGATGTATGTCTCGGACCGGGGGGAAGTGCATAAACTTGTCTCAAAGGACGAAAAAGACGGCGATCAACGTCCGGATATCGCGCGGAGGGTGCAACATGCAATCCCTCAAAGTGGCGAAGAAGTCGAGAAAGGGGAAAAGCCCATCCTTACAACAGGAGGGCGACCTCATGGATGCCACCGTCGGCATGGTCGAAGGAGCGGAGACCGAAGAAGTGGAAATTGACCCGGGCGCACCGTAATTGTCGGTGTCAACCGGAGCCAAAATTCGGGCCGCTCTCCTAGACTGCCGAGGAAGAACAAAGACGCGTCTTCGCTTACTCGGCAGCCGAGATGCCAGGGTGAGCCGGGAGGTAATCGTTCACAAGCCGAACGTGCTCTCCACCGCCGCCCGCAGTCAAGCGAAGATGAGGAACTCCTCGGTCGAGAAAGATGAGGCCATCAAAGCCGAGGTAGATAAATTACTAGCGGCGGGCTTTATCATGCCTTGTACTTATCCTGAGTGGTTAGCTAATGTTGTAATGGTGAAGAAATCATCGGGGGCGTGGAGGATGTGTGTAGATTTTACCAATCTTAATAAAGCGTGCCCCAAAGATTGTTATCCCTTGCCTCGAATAGATAGCTTAATCGACGCCACGGCAGGCTACACTATGCTGAGCCTGCTGGACGCCTTCTCAGGGTATCATCAAGTATTCATGGCCGAAGAAGACATGCCTAAATGCGCATTCATCACCGGTAACGGCACATACATGTATAAAATGATGCCGTTCGGTTTGAAGAACGCCGGCGCGACTTACACAAGACTGGTGGACAAAGTGTTCCAAAATCAAAAAGGGCGAAACATTGAGGCTTACGTTGACGATGCTATTGTAAAAAGCAAGTCTGACAGCGAGCACTTAGCCGATTTACACGAGACATTTTGTTCACTAAGGAAATACAAGATGAAACTTAACCCAATGAAATGCAACTTCGGTGTCCGGTCAGGTAAGTTCCTCGGCGTGCTTCTCAGCGCCATGGGAATTGATGCCAATCCAGAGAAAGTCCAAGCAATCCTGGACCTGCCGGAGCCGAGGAATCGAAAAGAGGTTATGATGTTGACCGGGAGAATGGCGGCTCTGGCCCGTTTTATCTCTCGGTCAGCCGACAAGAGCACCCCATTCTTCAAAGTGTTGAAGGGAAATAAGGACTTCAGCTGGGGGGAGGAACAAAGCGCAGCTTTCAAGCAACTGAAAGCTCATCTTCAAACTCTCCCAACCCTGTCCAGACCGATGCTGGGGGAGACGCTATATCTATACATAACAGTTACCTCGGCCACGGTCGTCTTTGTGATCATCGAGAAGAAGACAAACAAAGAACACCCAATCTACTTTGTCAGCCATACATTGTTGCCCGCCGAAAGGAATTACCCACTGATTGAAAAAGCAGCCTTTGCTGTCGTCATTGCCGCAAGGAAACTGAAGCCTTACTTCGACGCACATCCCGTGACGATCTTAACCGACAAACCGTTGGAGAAAGCATTGGAAAAATTTGAGCAATCCTGTAGGCTCATCAAATGGGCAGTAGAGCTATCCGGCTTCGGCATTCAATACAAGCCGAGGCCCTCGATAAAGGGACAGGCACTTGCAGATTTCCTGGACGAGTGCACATATCAAGAAGAGCAAAACCCCGGAGTATGGGAAGTATACACCGACGGGTCCTCCACGGCGAACAGCTCAGGAGCCGGCATACTTATCATCAGCCCAAGCGGGGACGAGTTTGAGTACGCCTTGAAATTTACCTTCTCGGCCTCGAACAACGAATCCGAATACGAGGCGGTGATAACCGGAGTCGAGCTAGCTAGAGCTGCCGGGGCGGAACACATCATTTTGAAAACAGATTCACTTTTAGTGGCTAATCAAATCAGAGGAGAGTACGAGACTCGAGACGACGGGATGGTAAGATACCTGGAAAGGGTAAAAGCTGACACTTCAAAATTGAAATCTTTCCAGATACAATGCATTCCTGTGTCCGAGAACAACCGAGCCGACGCTCTCTCAAAGCTTGCCGCTTTAACCATCAAGAATGTCACGAACCGTGCTTTGGTGGACATCGGGAATGCCAAAAGCATTATCGAGACCGTCGGCATGGTGGGCGACATAGAGGCCGAGACGACGTGGATGACTCCGATAATGAAATACAAACCGATGAATGAATTACCGGAGGACCGCAGTCTCTCACCGAAGATAAAGAGGATCGCAGCAAGGTACTTGGTGTTTGAAGGAGAATTATACAAGAGGTCCGTGACAAGGCCACTCTTGAAATGTGTCGGCCCGGTACCGACGCGAGCTAATCTTGACCGAAATTCACGAAGGCATCTGTGGTCATCACATGGGGGCAAGAACACTAGCCCACAAAGCTCTCCGAGCCGGCTACTTCGGCCTACCATGCTTGAGGATTCCGAACCAAAACCAAAAAGTGCAACAACTGTCAAATGCATGCTCCGGTGATACATGCACCTTCCCGAGACCTGCAGCCGGTACTTAGTCCCCTTCCTTTTGCACAGTGGGGGATGGATCTACTAGGGCCATTTCCAACGGCATCCGGAGGAAGAAAGTACTTGATTGTCGCCGTTGACTACTTCACCAAATGGGTTGAAGCCGCGCAGATGCCGCCAAGACGACGACGGCCGTAAGAAAGGTAATCTGGGAAAATGTCATAACTCGTTTTGGGCTACCCCAAGTCATGGTATTTGACCACGGCCGAGAGTTTTGGAGTGACACAATAATGAACTGGTTGGAGGAACTTGGTATCAAATTTGCATACTCCTCCGTCTGCCACCCACAGAGCAACGGACAAAGGAGGCGAAGCGCCAATAAAACAATCCTCAACGGTTTGCGAAAGACAATTGAAGACCTAAAGGGAAGATGGGCCGATGAACTACCCGGCGTCCTGTGGTCCCTTCGAACCACGGAGAAAGAAGCAACGGGGTACAGTCCATTCCACTTAGTCTACGGGTCCGAAGCAGTCCTGCCAATTGAAGCAACGGTGCCGACATTCAGAACGGCCACCTTCAACCCGGTTGAAAATGAGGAAGGTCTGAAAGCCTCCCTAGACCTGGTCGAAGAAAGCCGAGACACAGCACGCCTCAACTTGGCAGTATACCAAAACCGAATGAGAAGAGCCTACAACCGAAGAGTCCACAAAAGGGACTTAAAAGTAGGAGATCTAGTCCTAAGAAAGTCAGCCGCCACCAACAAAGGGAACATTCATGGTAAATTGACGGCTAACTGGGAAGGTCCCTACAAAGTGGTTGAAGAAATGAGGCCGGGTACATACCGGGCCGACGACATGGAGGGTGTGCCTTTGATGAGCCATTGGAACACCGATAATCTCGGAAATACTTTGTATAGCGGCGGAGGTGTCCAAGACAATTGTTGGCACCCCGACGCGTGTTTATATCTAATAAAGAATCACCCAAGTTTTCCATCAAAGTGTTTATCCCCTCCGTAGTCATATCGAGGTAGACGCCACGGCCCAAGCCGGCAATCACCCCAAGAAGTAGACGCCACGCGATCACAAACAAACAAGATTGATACTCGCGAAAGTGACCAACATGCCTTAGGAACGTATAAGTACAGTTGAGACGCAATTCTAGCCGCCTCGGCCAACCGAAGGCCTGGCAGAGGAAGCGATCAACATGTCTACAGATACGAACGCCGTCGAGCCGTAACCTCTAGCCGCCTCGGCCAACCGAAGGGCTGGCAGGGGACACAACGGTCGATACGCTAACATGTTTACAACGGCGGTTGGAAACGCAAATCGACGCCTTGCCAGGCCGAGAGTGAAAGAGGAAGCGACCAACATGCTAACATGTTTAAAGAAAAAGACGTTAAACACAGTTGAAGATACGCATTCTAGCCGCCTCGGCCAGCCGAAGGTAAAACGAAAAAGCGCTCAATTAATAACGCAAGAAGACAAGTGAAGGATTGTGATCAAACCCCCAAGCCAAGCCGGGGCCAATAAACAAGCTTTATTAAAAAAATGATTACAAGTAAGGAGAATACAGACGACGGCCGTCCCCATAGGGATAAGCCAAAACACAACCTACCAAAGTTTTACAAAATACAAGGAAAAGAAAAGCAAAAGGTTACAGACATATCATTTGAAGCGCCAAAAGATGGCGGGAGGAAAGGCTTAATAGTTGGCCCCCAAACAAATTGAAACTATCCGAGATGCCGGTGAACCCGGTGACGACCGCCCGTCTCCCTATGCCTCGTTCTGCTTGCCATCGCAACGTTAGCAGCATCGTCTTTGGTAGGCAACCCAGAAGCTGTCTTGGCAGCCTCACCTGTCTTGGCAGCCTCAGCCTCAGCAGCCTCAGCTGCCTTCATTCTCTCAGCTTCCTCCTTGGCCGCCCTAGCCTTCTCAGCAAGGGCCGCCTTCTCCGCGGCCTCCTCTTCCTCCTTCTTCACCCTCGCCTCCTCAGCGGCCTTCGCCTCAGCGGCCTTCGCCTCAGCGGCCTTCGCCTCAGCGGCCTTCGCCTTAGCTTCGAGCTTGTCATCAAGCAGCTCGTCAAATTTTGGCCACGGAAAGGAGCCATCAAGAAAGAGCTCCCCTATCGCTTCCCCTGGCGCTTCTTCGGCCAGTCCCGTGATGGGCGCACATGTTAGGGAGGATAACGGTTTGGAGCGTCTCAATGTCCTCCTCCCTCTGGGCGATGATAGCATCCTTATTCCGGACCACCTTCCCCTGGGCCTGAAACATGCCCTTCCATTCGTCCCTCTTCTTAGCATTGAAGTCGGCGACTTTCTGAGCCTGCTCACGCCCCTCCAGCAGCTTAGCAGCTTCAACCGCCGCAGCCTCGGCCTTGGCTCTCTCAGCGAGGACTGCCTTTTCAGCGTCCTCCCTAAGTTTTCTCTCAAAGACGGACGCCTCTTGACCTCGGCCTTGGCCCTCTCAGCTTCCTTGTTCGCAGCGTCGAGTTCAAGCTCGAGCCGCTCGAGCTGTGGGGCGCTTCAAAGAATGACCTTCTCTTGCTCCACAATAAGAGCACCGGCCGTATCAGCCCACTTCGACAGCATCCTGGCCAAACTTAGGCCCTCCGACCTAATCTGGATGGGGGTAGGCTGAGGGAAGGAGGTGACGACGGTGGCATCTTGACCACTTGCCTGGGCAGTTTTCTTCTCAGCACGCCGTTCAACAGCGTGCCTGGTAGACGACGGCGGTTGATCTACAAAAAATTCAATTAAAGCATCCGTGTCAACATACATGGACATACCGGAGAGCCTTGTCATCGGAACGCCTAATGAACCGGCTAAGTCTGAGCCACGGGATAGATCTGTACCATGCTTGGCCTTCTTGGTCGGAGGTCGCATTTCTTTGCCGGACCGAGCAGAGAGCAGAGCAGAGCAGCGAGAAGCATCGGCGGCGCGACAGGCTCTTTCCTCTTGCGGAAGAGAGGAGATTCCACCGCCAAGGTGACCACCTCCTCGGCGGTAATATCAACGACCTCCACCGTCTCATTTTCGATCAAGGGAGTGGAGGTGGAATCGATGTTGACGCCGTCGCCGCCGAAGACTTTGTTTTCCGCGTTCGGCGCGATGTTACCAAAGAACCTTCGCCCGGGCCGCCGTCGTATTTAAGCCCTTCACCGCCGATCCATGAGATCATTCGGCGCCGGTCTGCGATCACGAGCCTGGGCCTTAGGATTCAAATCAACAACTTGCTTATTCTTATCAAGTCCCATTCTCCCAAGGATATCTTCGATGACGGTCCGAGCCAAAATGGTCTGCAATGGAAACGAAGCAAGGGTTAAGTAGAAGAAATAAATCAAAGTTCAAATAACGAAACATTAAAAGCGAGGATGGGCCTCACACCGACCCCACTCACCCCGTTCGAGGGCCGGTATGAGGCCGACGTGGCAGAGCGGCGCATCCTGAAGAATGATCTGCGTCGGAGGAATCCATCCCTTCGGCATCCCATTCTTCTCCACCTCAAAAAGGCTCATAGCCCGCTTCTCATCCGCATTAAGAGGGACCTTGCTGGCATCCATCTTAAGCTTACTCCGGGAGACCCATTTATCATGCTCCGCCTTACTCTCACACCGCAAATTGACTTGGTCTTTGGAAGGACCGAGGCAAAGGATAATCCTTCGAACCTCAACGTACACCGACCGATCTTTACAAATCCTTGCGGAAGAAAGCTTATCAACGGAGACGTAACCCGGCCCGTCGCACGCCGTACCACCCAACGCGACCAGGAGCCGACGGCCGAAGGTGATGGAGCCGGCGGAATAAGTTCACCGTCGGGACCTCCCCCTTGAAAAGGCAGAGCCACACAAAGCCGACTATAGTCCTAATGGCCAACGGGTGCAGTTGGGCCACGGCGACGTTCATGGCTTTAATTATGGCCATAACGTGTTCATTCGTAGAGAAACCGGAGCCCATACTCCAGGTGTCGATGTATACGCCGATGCAGCCCGAGGAGGGCAACAGACCGCCCGACCTTCCTCGAGAATTACAATACTATACTCCCCGCCGAAGGAGAAGTGACGTTCGAAAACGTCGGGACCAAACAACCGGCAAACTTGTGGGTCCAAGCACGGTCGGGCGGACCTTACAGGCGTCGCCGTGATCCATGATATACGGCCTCTCCTTATTAGGATGAGCCCTTTCCTCATCATCACCGTCATCATCAACATCATCATCATCCTCCCAATCCTCCAGAGCTTTTGGATCAACTTCAGGAGAAGGAGACCTAGGGCCCCCGGACCTTATCGGAACGGCGGCTAGTGCCTCCTCTTCATCAAGACGCGACGGAACCCCCGGCGCACGGTTACTAGGACCGGCATCGCGGAAGACATGTTCACAACAAAAAACTTAACAATTAAAAGTTGAAAATTTGTTTGTTTACCTTGAAGAAAAAGTGCTACGCCGAGTAACGCTCAAGACTAGAGAGAAGTTTCGTCAAAGAAAGTTAAGCAAGAAGAAAATTTTTTGAGAAAATGAATTTGGAAGGCTAAATTCAGGGGCTAACTCTCCTATTTATAGGGCAAAGCCCACTCAAATCCGACCAATCAGGGCAAAGCCCATGAAGCGTCAACCAATCAACAACGAGACACATGTCAAGCATGCGGCCATGGAATGTCAATCGACAAACAAGATTAAAAACTTCTTCAACACGCTCCTTGACAGAATGCCAATCGACGTATCTTCTTCAACACACCCCTTGGTATCTACTTGCCAAACGGCCCGATTCAACCAAGCTTGGCAAAGACCTGGGGGGCAATCAAAAGCACACGGCACTCACAACCTCGGTCTCGGCCCGCGCCACTTTCTTTTCCACATCTGATGTCCATTACACATCCATGTGGAGGGGGATATGGTACGGCCTAAGCAGAACCAAGCCGAGGTAGAAGAAGCCGGGGCAGAAAATTTCAACTTGCGCAGAATACGCTCAACACTCATCGAAGGTCCATACTACGGCATAGACTACGCTGGGGGCAAATTGATGGGGCATATTCTGCACCCGCTGACCGAGTCAACATATTGAGCAAGGTCAAAGATATCCACAAAGAAGTCAACGACTTAGACAAACCTAACCGACGCACGGACACAGCGGCTGTCTCTTGTGCCTCAGGCCTCTACTGGGACAACTAGCCGCCGGGCATATGTCCACGTACTCATATCCAAGACCCCTCGGCATGGAGTCAACAGGGCCCGCCGGCCTGCCATGGGTCCCTCGGCCGAGGGTAGATCAGTCTTTCCACCTGCTAGCCACTTGGCCACTACGTGACAAAAGGTAAAAGTCTATAAATACTCCTCAACTCTCATTGAGGAAAGGATCCACAATCTAACCTAAAACACCTCATAATCTGGTAATATCTTCCTTATCTCTCTACAAAATATACTTCGCCAAGTAACACACAACTTATCTCTTTAAGTTCACTGACTTGAGCGTCGGAGTGAGTACGCTCGGCCAAAGCCGAGCCCTCAGTTTGTTTATTATTTCAGGAGAGGCCGAAGGGAGGATTCAACCAAAGACGTCATTCTACAAGCCACGAGTGGTAACAAATAACTGCTTCGGAATTACACCCGGAACAACAATAAATCATAAAAACCCCCAATTCCCAAAATTAGGGTTTAAACAAAGTCAACCAAATTCTATAAAATTAGTATGTAGATATTACCCTTGACGTAAAGATCACTATGATGCAAAGAACAACGAAATCCGACCTCTCTAGCTCCAGGATTTGCTAATGATGCGATGACAAACAAACTACGTAACTCCTTTCTTCTCAATTAGGTTTTTAGATTTGTTAAAAAGGTTTAAGAAAAGTGACGGTAAACATTATATATTAATCTCGCATCATTAACAAAACCCGTCAAAACTCAGCCCGTAAACTAACTTACTCGATCGAGTAAGGCACTTACTCGATTGAGTGCCCCCTACTCGATCGAGTACCCAAATTACTCGATCGAGTACCCTACAGGCAGACTACTGTTTTGCGCCAAAAACTACTTACTCGACAGAGTAAGCCCCACTCGATAGAGTACCCATAGACTCATAAAACCGTAGTATTACAGGGAAAACATGGGATTCTAAAGTTCTTAAGATGCCAAATGAAAGCATTAACCGGGTGATTAATCGCATCATTAATCACAAATATTGGATGCCATTTGCAATTAAAAGGAGAATTAAGGCAAACATACCCGGAATCCCACGTCTCCGATCGGGGCCCCCAACCCCGATCGGGGTTGTATGCCTCTTGGTGATTTACGTTTCACTTCCCTCTCCTATTTTATAGGAGAGGCATTTCAAGGCTTAGGCATCTCATCTTATCTTATGTTCTTACGTCTTTCATATACTTACAATAGCCTTAAGCATAATTCCTCTCATTAGTTTCCATAATTAGTTTCAACATTATCAAGCTTGTAGTAGTTAATTATTTGGTTCAAAGTTAATTCAAGCATTTGGTTCTCTTTTCAATTCAAGTTTTAGTTCTTACTTCGGTAATTCTTACTCTCGTTTATTTACATTTCTATTTACGTTTTTATAATCACATCGCTAGCATTTCATTTCTACCACTTGATTTAATCTCACATTACATGTTATATCATTTAGTTTATATAATTCATTCAATAATGTTTAGCATTTCTTACAACAAGTTTTATAGTTTACATTGCATTATGAGTAGCTAAATTTCCTAGTCTAAAGGCTAGGGGAGCCATGCAAAATCAAATATATAACATGTTTAAATAGGTTGATAATAATATTGTTCAATTGTTTCTATCACATGTTTGCATTGTCACATTTAATCTTTGGTTATCGGCCGTAATCGTAGATTAAGTTTGTTCATTCGTTCTAAAGTTGAGAGGCACGGAATTGAATTAGACTAAGCATGTGTAGTAGGAAGACCTAGTCATGGACAAAAGTTTCTCTAGGACCCGGTCTATGGTTGATACTAATGCCGTAAGGTGGGTATCTCTAAGCCTAAACAATTGACAATGTTATTAGTACCGAATTTATCATGATCATATGTTTACCTTTGCATGTGTGACCCGAACCCTTTAGACTCCCTTTTTAATTATATAATTTACACCATAATTTTTATTAGTCACCAAACAAACAAACCAAACCAAAAACGAAATCGACCTTGATAAGAATCTTTCCATAGCATTTCACAACGTAATTCCCGTTTCCTTGTGTTCGACCCCTATTGCTACATTAACTTGTTGTTTAGGGTAATTATCTTTGCGTAGGTACACGATAAACCTACCAAACTTTGGCGCCGTTGCCGAGGAAACGGTTTTATTGCATTTTGAATTGTCAATTTTTATCTTGTTTTCTTTTGTCTTGAGGAACACTTGTTCCTTGAGACCGTTACTTATCATTTCTCTATAAATTGTTGTCTTATGCCCAGGTCCTCTCGTAGTGGAGAGTTGCTTTCACCGGATTCCGATCTCGAGAAAACCTTTAGGAGAAGACGATGTTTTTGGAAGGAAGTGAAAGAGGCCTCTTCTTCCGTACAAGTTAAAAGTGCTAGAAAGTCTTACTTAGACGATCTAGAAGCCCTTGAAGAGGAGAAGGTTTCAAGTTCATCATATCCACCACCACCACCATCTACTACCAAAAAGATGGTGAAACTTTCCGATCACTCAAAGCCCACCGCGGCCATGCTTCCGGCCGGTATCACAACCACTCAAATCACCGCACCGGACTTCGAGATCAAACCAGCTTTTATTAGCCTTTTGGAGAGGAAGCAATTTGGGGGAAGTCCTTTGGAGGATCCCAATTTTCATGTGCAAAATTTTTGCGATTATTGCTCCATGATCCGTCAAACGGGCGTTACTCAAGCTCAAATAAGGGAAATACTTTTCCCTTTCTCTTTGAATGACAAGGCCAACTTTGGATCAATAGCCTTAACCGCACCACCATGAGAATCACCAATTGGGAGACTTTGGCTCTTGCTTTCTATCAGAAGTTTTTTCCACCGGAGAAAACTCAAACTTTGAGGAGCCAAATCACAGGATCCGTCAACAAGCTCTTGAGAGCTTATATGAGGCTTGGGAGAGGTACAAGGAGCTACAAAGACAATGCCCACATCATGGGCTAAATGATTGGTTTCTAGCAATAACATTCTACAATGGATGTTGTGCCGAGTCCCGAAGGATTCTTGATTCCGCTAACAATGGGCGGTTTGATCAAATTGACACTGACCTTGCTCATGCCACGATCGAATCTATGGCGGTCCATGATGCACAATATGTCAATTCCCTAGTTGTACCATCCAAAGGTAAAGAAGAATCCCTCAACAACTCCGTTTTGCTAGCTCAAATTGCCTTGCTCCAACAACAATTGGCGGAAAGGGATGATAGAGATTCCGTTCAACAACTCAATGCCATGTCTTCAACAAGCCAAATTGTTGTTTGTGATGGTTGCGGAGGTGCAGGTTATTATGCCGCTCATTGCCAAGCTCCCATTGAAGAGGTAAATGCCTTCCTAACTTTAAGACAAAATGCTTATCCACCGGATACATTCTCAAACACATATAATCCAAATACAAGATTTCACCCGAATATGTCTTATAGAAGCAACAATGTGCTTAATCCTCAACCACAATCCCCACCACAACAAAATGCCTATGTCCCTCAACAACAAAAGTATATCCCTCAACCGGGTTATCAAAATCAACAAAGGCCCCCACAAAACAATTTCCAATAAAATCAGCCTCCACCACAAAATGCCCAACAAAACAACCAAGAAGGAGGTAAGCTTGAGGGCTTGATAGTCCATATGCAAAAGGAATTCTTGGCTCAAATCCAAAAGAATAAGCAAGCTCAAAATGCCGCAATAAAGATGTTGGAGTAACAATTGGCTCAATTAGCCTCATCTAGCTCTTCAAGGAAATCGAGTCAACTACCCCCTTAAGATGAGCAACCACATACTACACTTAATGCTATCTCCTTAAGAAGTGGTACAAAATATGATGGGCCATCCATGCCCAAAGAAGATGAGGAGGTACTTGTTGAGTTGGAGATCTCTCCAAATGATAAGGAAAGTGAAAAAATTCCTAAGAAAGTGAATGATCCACTTGTTGTTGAGAAAGTTAAAGAAGTGAAGGATGCTCCTCCAAAGAAAGATGTTGAAGCAAAGACTCCGGAAAAAGTCAAGGTGCCATTTCCTCATAGATTGGCAAAGCATCAAAAGAATTCTCAATTCGGTAAATTCATGGAAGTTGTGAAGAATCTCCAGGTAACCGTTCATTTTACCGAATTAATCACTCAAATTCCATCTTACACTAAGTTCATGAAAGACATTTTAACTAATAAGAGAACTTTTGATGAAGTTGAAACAATAGCTCTCACCGCCGAGGTGAGTGCTCTTTTGCAAAACAGGTCCCCTCCTAAGTTAAAAGATCCCGGTAGCTTTTCTATTCCATGCACAATTGGCACCTACCAAATTGATAAAGCTTTATGCGATTTAGGTACTAGTGTGAGTGTAATACCTTACTCTATTTGTGCTAAGCTTAATATGAGAGTCTTAAAATGCACTAGTGTCACATTGCAAATGGCGGACCATTCTATAAAATGCCCTTTGGAAGTTTTGGAGGATGTTCCCGTTAAAGTTGGTAAGTTTTTCATTCCGGTTGATTTTATTGTTCTTGACATGGCCGAAGATGCCCAAATCTTAATCATTTTGGGAAGACTCTTTTTACATACCGAGGGCGCGTTAATTGATGTCAAGAACGGTAAAATTACATTGGAAGTGGGTGACGATAAGGTCCCATATAATTTGAATAGTGCCATGAAGAGTCCAATGATAGAAGAGTCTTGTTATTCTATTGATATTTTGGATGTTGTTGACATTGTTATAGAAGACTCTACACCTCGATCTTTATCTAAAGATCCCTTGGAGGCACTCTTACTTTTAGAATCATTTGCAGGTGATGATGAGATTGGAAATGAGGAGATTGATGCTTTGGAGCAAGAATTGGATGGAGAGGAGCTATCATTGGAGGAGAGCTCACACTTTATAGGCTTGGTTGCTACACCTCAAGATCTTGAGGTAAAAAAACCCGAGCTTAAGCTCCTTCCTTCCAATTTGAGGTATGCTTTTCTAGATGATGAGGAGATGTGTCCGGTAATCATTAGTGCTAAATTAGATGAGAGCCAATTGGCTAAATTGCTTCATGTCTTAAGGTCTCACAAGAAAGCCATTGGTTATAAACTTAACGATTTAAAAGGCATAAGTCCCGAATTTTACATGCACCGAATTAATCTTGAGGAAGATCATAAACCATGTGTCCAAGGTCAAAGACGACCAAATCCTAACATGCAAGAAGTGGTAAAAAAGGAAGTACTTAAATTGTTAGATGCGGGAATTATCTATGCAATTTCCGATTCTAAATGGGTGAGTCCGGTCCAAGTGGTTCCTAAGAAAGGAGGAACCACCGTAGTAAAAAATGATAAAAATGAGCTAATTCCAACTAGAATTGTGACGGGTTGGAGAATGTGCATTGATTACAGGAGGCTAAATCTAGCCACAAAGAAAGACCACTACCCATTACCTTTTATTGACCAAATGTTGGAAAGGTTGGCATGTCACAAATATTTTTGCTATCTGGATGGTTATTCCGGGTTCTTTCAAATACCCATTCACCCGGATGACCAAGAGAAGACCATATTTACATGTCCCTATGGTACCATTGCATACCATAGAATGCCTTTCGGTCTTTGTAATGCCCCCACCACTTTCCAACGTTGCATGATAAGCATCTTTTCTGACTACATTGAGTCTATCATGGAGGTGTTTATGGATGATTTTAATGTCTATGGTTCTTCTTTTGATGCTTGTTTGGCTAACTTGTCCAAAGTGTTGAAGCGTTGTGAAGAGGTTGATTTGGTGTTGAATTGGGAAAAGTGCCACTTCATGGTGAATGAAGGAGTGGTGCTTGGTCATATTGTTTCGGAAAGAGGAATTGAAGTGGACCGTGCTAAGGTCCAAGTTATTGAGCAACTACCCCCACCGGTAAATGTGTAGAGTGTAAGGAGTTTCTTAGGCCATGCGGGTTTCTACCGCCGTTTTATTAAAGATTTTTCTAAAATTGCCAAACCCCTTACGGAGCTTCTTTTAAAAGATGCTCCCTTTGTATTTACTAATGAATGTCTTGAGTCTTTTAATAGGATCAAGAAGGCTTTGATTTCCGCATCTATCATCCAATCACCGGATTGGAACTTGCCATTTGAAGTCATGTGTGATGCAAGTGACTATGCGGTAGGTGCCATGCTAGGACAAAGAAAGGACAAGGTTCTCCATGCTATCTACTACGCTAGCAAAACCTTGGATGCGGCTCAAATTAACTATGCCATCACGGAGAAAGAGCTACTTGCCATTGTCTATGCCTTAGACAAATTTTGCTCCTACTTGATCGGTTCCAAAGTCATTGTTCATACGATCATGCCGCATTGAAGCATCTCCTAGCCAAACAAGAAGCTAAGACAAGGTTGATAAGATGGATCTTGCTTTTACAAGAATTTGATCTCGAGATTAAAGACAAGAAGGTGGCCGAAAATGTTGTTGCCGATCACTTATCCCGTTTGAGGTTCAATGATGGAGGTATTAAGTTACCTATCGATGATTCCTTCGCCGATGATGTTCTAATGATGTTGGAAGCCAATACTCCTTGGTATTCCGACATAGCCAACTACCTAGTTGGAAGAGAATTGCCACCAAACCTTTCATATCAACAAAGGAAGAAGTTCTTACATGATGCCAAGTTCTTCCTATGGGATGATCCACATTTGTTCAAACATTGCTCCGATGGGCTATTTTGGAGATGTATCCCACATTGGGATGTGAAAGGGGTGCTAGAAGGATGTCATTCTTCTTCTTATGGTGGTCATCATAGACCATCCAAGATCGTTGCAAAGGTGTTGCAATCCGGCTTCTATTGGCCAACTATGTTCCAAGATGCTAAGAATTTCGTGATGGCTTGTGATGCTTGCCAAAGGATGGGCTCCATATCAAGGAGGCACGAGATGCCACTAAATGGTATCTTGGAAGTAGAGGTGTTCGATGTTTGGGGCATACATTATCAAGGACCGTTTCCTTCCTCAAAAGGGAATCGGTATATTTTGGTTGCCATTGATTATGTCTCTAAATGGGTAGAGGCAATTGCTAATCCAACTAACGATGCTCGCATTGTGATAAACTTATTCAAGAAGATCATATTTCCAAGGTTCGGTGTTCCAAGAGCGATCATTAGTGATCGTGGTACTCATTTTAGTGAGAAACAACTTGATGCTTTATTGAAAAAATATGGAGTCTATCATAGAAGAGGCTTGGCTTACCATCCAAAAACTAGTGGCCAAGTAGAGGTTTCCAACCGTGAGATCAAGTCCATACTTGAGAAAGTTGTTGCCAAATCACGAAAGGATTGGAGTATGAAGCTCGATGATACCTTATGGGCCTACCGTACCGCATATAAGATACCTATTGATACCTCACCATATAGGTTGGTCTATGGAAAGGCGTGCCATCTTCCCGTTGAGATGGAACAAAAGGCTTTTTTGGCAATTAAGGAGCTTAACATGGACCCGAAATTGAGTGGAGAAATGCGGTTATTACAACTCAATGAACTTAATGAATTCCGCTTGCAAGCTTATGAGAGCTCCCGTCTCTACAAGGAGAAAAAAAAAGATGGCATGACAAGAAGATCTTGAACAAGGAATTTCAAATTGGTGATAAGGTCTTGCTATTCAATTCCCGATACAAGATATTTCCGGGAAAGTTGCGATCACGGTGGACCGGTCCATATACCGTCACAAATGTCAACAAGTTCGGTTCCGTTGAAGTAATGACCACCAAGAGTGAAAAATTCCAAGAAAACGGTCATCGTTTGAAGCTCTACCATGAGAATGTGATCGTTGGTGTGATAGAGGAAATGACCATTCAACCTCTACCAAAGAAAGCTTAAACCGACTCAAGCTTTTTCGTTGTGCGGGACGTTAAACCAACGCTTCTTGGGAGGCAACCCAAACTTTTTATTTGCTTTTATTTATTTTTGTGTTTAATTTTCTGCAATTTATTGTTTTTCGTATATTATTAATAAAATACTCGACTTGACGTTGTTTCTTTTTGTGATTTTTAGGTGAAAGTGAAGAAAGGAGGCTTAGAAGTGAATATGGCACGCTTCCCCATGCAAGAATCCCGTTCGGGGACGTGGTTTTCGAAAAACGAGAAAAGAATTAAAACCCGTAAGGAAATAAGTCAAATGCGGGATGAGCAGTCAACCCCGATCGGGGTCGTGGTTCTGTGATTTCTTGGCTTTAGCTTTATACGGGTAAGTAAAAAAAAAAAAATTCTATCATTCATTCCCATACCCGACGGTACTCTTCTTCTTCTCTCTTCCATAGTTTCTTCAATTCTTCACCTAAAATCACTAGGAAACATCAATTTCTTCATTGATTTGCAAGATTCATTCATCCATTAACATCAATTGGTACGTTTTCTTCTCTTTTCTCTTTAAATTCATCCATTTCAATCAATTAAATTGAATTATGCAAACCCTAACTCAATTTGGGGGAATTCGATTTTGTGCTTTTTAGTGCTAGAAATTGATTGTAGAATGCTAGTTTCATGTTTGTAGTGTGAATTAGTTCACTAATTCGTAATATTATGCCTATTAGGATGAATTTTGGTTTGCCTTAAGATGAATTTTTGTCTTAAATTTCAGAAAAATGGCACCAAGAAAAGCTCCCACCCAAGGTGCTTCTAAGAGAAGGAGAGGTGAGGCAGAACCTTCAAATGCTGCGGAGGATGTGAAAATGCAAGAAGTCCCGGAGTGGCAAGACCCAGATTTTCCGGGTGTGATCTTCAATTCACAAGCTCAATATAACAATTGGGTCATCTTAAAGAGCAAAGGTATGAAACCAACAAAATTTATCAACCAAACTTCTTTAAACAATATTGGGATTGAGAAAAATGTTAAAGCATTGTTTAAAAATCTTGGTATGAAGCATTGTTACGTAATGAATTATAAGACCTTTCCCAAACTCACCCTTGAGTTCTTAAGCTCTTTCGAGTTTCATAGGTCTAGGAAACCCGATTTTATTGTTTTTGTTACCTTTCGCTTATTTAATGAAGACCATAAGATGGACTTAGCGGACTTTACCGCTATCTTTCAATTGCCTCACAAGGACTTACCCACCGAATCACCCGATTCTTATAACCCTGTTTTAACTTGGAATGCCATTTCTCACTTGCCCTTTCAAGGTTGGGATCATAGCCCTCATCAATTCATACATTACCCCGACATAAGGGTTTGGCAAAGGTTTATGGGATGGACATTTTTTGGGAGAAATGAACCTCATTCGGTGAGGAAGATTGAGATAGAGATTTTTGGTGCTTTCTTGAATGTTAATGGTGATGAGAAATGGGGAATCAATATCCCCTACCACTTTGCGGTCCATTTGTCCAAACAATGCAACCCCAAAAATAGTTATATTGTCTTGGGGGGGTTGGTCACTAAGATTGCACACCATTTATGTAGGTTTAACCAAGAGAATACCAATTTGAGACCATTGCTTGAGTCTAGGGAAAAGGGAGTTGGGCTTGATTATGAATATTTTCTTTCTTGTAATTGGTTTAGGGATGCTCACCCTAATATGATTTGGAAGATAGGTCAACAAGACTCCATTAGTCTACCCGACGAAAAGAAAGAAATTAAGGCTTTGGTTCACACTAAGCCTCATCGTGGAAGTGACCTCTTTACTAGACCTACCTACCATTTAGACCTAAGAGGTGAGACACATACCACTGTTGAGAGGCGTGCGGAAGGTCCACCCTCTCAAGCACGTCACTCCACCTCTAGCATTGAGTCACCCTCTAGCATAGAAATGATGAATATGATGCGGGAAATGAGCTTAAATGTTAATCAAATTCGTGATGACCAAAGACTAGCTTTATATCCCATTTATGATCATTTTGCTAGGTAAGGAGTTATCCAACCCGAGGGGCCACACCCTTCATTCTATACTTATCCTCCGGGTGGATTTCATCCTTCTTCCCCTATTCCCCCTCCTCCTCCTCCTAACGATGATGCAGGTACATTTGCTACATATGAACCCGGTCCGGATTTTTGTGGTTCAGACTATGGTGTTGAGGCATTACAAGGAGGTTATGGAGGCTATGATGGCTATGGTGGCTATAGTAGCTATGGTGATGGTCTTGGTAGTGGCCAAGATATTGGTGAATATGTCACTCCTCTTCAAGAGGATGATTCAAGTGGAAGTGGCCAACAAGGTGAATCAAGTGGTAGTGGTAAGAAGAAGAAGAAGAAAGGGAGGAAGGGGTTCAATTTTTGGCCCTTTTCTTAGATGATTGATGAAGAAATCCCCCGAATTCTTGCTAGCTTGGGGGGAGGCTAGCAAGTTGAGTAAGTTTTTAATTGCTTTGCATTTTAGTTTAGGTCTTGCAACCCATTAAACATAATCTCTAGTCCTTCTTGTTTTGTGCTTTGAGCCATTTTATGGTTTGATTGGGTAAATTGAATTGTTGGCACATTGAGGACAATGTGATGCTTAGCTGGGGGGGGGGGGGAGATTGCATTTGCATATCGTGTAGTTTGCATGTAGTGTAGAAAATTTAAAAATTTTTGAGAGAATTTTTTGTTTTGTGCTTGCTTGTAGCCTACTTTCCTCTTTGCTTATCCTAATAATGGCTTGTTGCTAATGATTTATTCTTTCATGATGGGATATTAGCTACATGGGGATGTCTTGACATAGTAGGTGGGAGATGGAGAATGAACCGAATAGGCTTGATCTTGACTTGTGGCAAGCTACACAATGGTAAGGTAGAGCCTCCTTTTGACCGATGCATCCATATCCGGTCTCTCTTAGGTGAGTGTAGGTGTCTTCTTATAATGTGTGTTTCATCAAAACCCACAAGTATGGTTCTCATGTCATCTCTTGGTAAGCATGCATTTATTTGTTATAGCATTTTGAAGCCATTCACATGATATATTAGCCTTTTTGACCCCTTCACAAAATTTATCCCTAGCTACATCATTGAAATTGCCTACCCTTGTTGAGCTAGTAGCTTAGTTGGATACTGTTTGGGTGCTCATTGGGATATGGTTTATTGTTGGAAGTCATGTGAGTTTGGTCTTAAAGCTCAAGAAAGAAAAAAAATGAAAAAAAAAAGTTGAAATGATGAAAAAAATGAGAATGAAAAAATGAAAAACTGAAGAAAGAAAAAGAAAAGAAAAAGCATGAAAAAAAGAAGTATACATTGAATTGAAAAAAAAGAAGAAGAAGATGTGAGAAATTCTCATGCATTATTCATATTATTTTGGAGAATTTTCTTATGATTTGAATTGCAAATTGGGTTAGAATTGGGATTGAGCATCCTTATATTTTGGTAGTTGCTAGCTTAACTTAGCTCCACATTACCATAACTCTTTTGTTCCCCTTTCTTATCCATGTTTATTTGCCTTCTTCCTACTCATTTGGCTTCTTTATCATGCTTAGATTTGATTGTCTTTGCTTACTAGTCTTGACATGTTTACCATATTAGATTGCGGGCACATTGTTATAAGTTGAGGATAGTTGAGTGTTCATTCACAAAATTGTCCTTTCACATATAAAAGAGTTTGAGTGCCCCGTAAGAGTCCATAAGTCAAAAGATCATGCAAGAGCTTAAAGGTTCATTCAAAGTTTTCTATGCTACGTCGTCGTGTAAATCTCATCCATGTTTTACTTTATTCCTTGCCCATGTTGTTTCGGGTTTTTAAATCATTATGCTTAGCTTGTTTGGGATATTGCAATTGATGGGATTTGGTTTCTTGCTCGAGGACAAGCAAGAATTTAGCTTGGGGGAAGGGGGGGGGGGGGGTTTGATAAGTGCATATTTTATACATTTTAACCCCCTATATTAGCTTGATTTTACATGCCTTTAGCACTTATCTTAAGTGTTTTATAGCTAATATTTGCATTTCTAGTTGTTTTGGATGTTTTGACATACTTTGTAGGAAATAAGCTTTTTGGAGCTAAAATACTACAAGGTTGCTAGAAATTGCAAGCTAAGTGGAAAGAAGAGCAAATGGACTAAAAATTGGATGTTGCATGGGTTTTTGCATGGGAATTTGTTGGATTAATTAGCAAAATGCAATTGTGATCAAATATCCAAGTCATGCCCAAGTTACAAGTCAAAAGTCAAGGGGAAAGCATGGGATTCCAAAGTTCTTAAGATGCCAAATGAAAGCATTAACCGGGTTATTAATCGCATCATTAATCACAAACATTGGATGCCATTTGAAATTAAAAGGAGAATTAAGGCAAACATACCCGGAATCCCACGTCCCCGATCGGGGTTGTGTGCCTCTTGGTGATTTACGTTTCACCCCCCTCTCCTATAAATAGGAGAGGCATTTCAAGGCTTAGGCATCTCATCTTATCATATGTTCTTACGTCTTTCATATACTTACAATAGCCTTAAGCATAATTTCTCTCATTAGTTTTCATAACTGGTTTCAACATTATCAAGCTTGTAATAGTTAAACATTTGGTTCAAAGTTAATTCAAGCATTTGGTTCTCTTTGCAATTCAAGTTTTAATTCTTACTTCGGTAATTCTTACTCTCGTTTATTTACATTTATATTTACGTTTTTATAATCACATCGCTAGCATTTCTACCACTTGATTTAATGTCACATTACATGTTATATCATTTAGTTTATATAATTCATTCAATAATGTTTAGCATTTACAACAAGTTTTATAGTTTACATTGCATTATGAGTAGCTAAATTTCCTAGTCTAAAGGTTAGGTGAGCCATGCAAAATCAAATATACAACATGTTTAAATAGGTTGATAATAATATTGTTCAATTGTTTCTATCACATGTTTGCATTGTCACGTTTAATCTTTGGTTATCGGCCATAATCGTAGATTAAGTTTGTTCATTCGTTCTAAAGTCGAGAGGCACGAATTGAATTAGACTAAGCATGTGTAGTAGGACGACCTAGTCATGGACGAGATTTTCTCTAGGACCCGGTCTATGGTTGATACTAATGCCGTAAGGTGGGTATCTCTAAGCCTAAACAATTGACAATGTTATTAGTACCGAATTTATCATGATCATATGTTTACCTTTGCATGTGTGACCCGAACCCTTTAGACTCCCTTTTTAATTATATAATTTACACCATAGTTTTTATTAGTCATCAAACAAACAAACCAAACCAAAAACAAAATCGACCTTGATAAGAATCTTTCCATAGCATTTCACGTAATTCCCGTTTCCTTGTGTTCGACCCCTATTGCTACATTAACTTGTTGTTTAGGGTAATTATCTTTGCGTAGGTACACGATAAGCCTACCAACTTTTGATATGATTTTCGTGCTAAGTTACGTTATTTATATGTCATTTATATTAGAATGTTGTTACTTCCGCTATTTGGTGTTTAATGCAGGAATGATACATTTGTGGAGCAAAAGAATGAAATGTAGCACCACGGAGATGACATGAAGGAATACACGAAGCAAGGCATGGAAATCTAGAAGAATAAAGGAAGAGAATTGAAGAAGACTAGACGAAGAAAAGAGCTAATGCAAGAAGTAGTCGATCGAGGTGTCAAGTACTCGATCGAGTGGTGTGTACTCGATCGAGTCCCCTTATACTCGATCGAGTATACACCGTTCTGATGACTTTTTGCGCAAGTTTTCTAAATCGGTTTATGTTTAGTATAAATACATAATTCGTGCCCTATTGTATTTTTGTGTCTTATTTACTCTAAATACTCCTAGAAAACCCTAGTTTAGTATTATTGTTATTGTTCCGGATCTACGCACTTTAAAATAACGGTATTCATTAATCTTTCCCTGGTTATTATTAATTCAAATTTATAGTTTATACAATTATTTTATTGTTTATCTTTTATGCTTGCAATTATGTCTATTATTCATATTATTGTTGTTATTTCTTCAGCTAGTATGCGTAGCTAATATTTTAATCTAGGGTGAAAGAGATCTAGGTTGTTAGAAGGGGGTTAATTAATGAATTGATTGTTAAACTGCTCTTAATTGTTGTTCAATTGTTGTCTTACTTCTAATTGGTTAATCACTGATCAGAATTGGTTAATTAGTTTTGCGAACTAGGATTTTCACCGACCAGGCTAAGACTAGTATAGGCTGCGACAATTGAATAGACCGACTTAATGATAGCGACCGCATGTTAAGTTTAGATCTAAAGGACGTAATAGAATCGACCGTCTTATGGCCTTAAACAATCTAATTGCTCAATCAATGAATTAAATCTCACCCTGAATGACTGATCTAGTGAACCCGATCTATATACTCTTTAATATTATTGAATTAGTCTTTTAATTTATTGCAATTAGTTTAGAAATTAACAAACAAATCCCTTCAAGAAAACTGTTACCTTAAGACAGATTAATACAATAGCAAACTAGATAATTACCGCTTCCCTGTGGATTCGACCCTTTTTTGCCACTAGCTACCAGTTAGTAGCAATTTAGGATTATTTTGATATAGGTCATACGACTAAATCCGGGGAGGCAACAATTTTTCTGTTAGTTTTTGTTTATTTTTGTCTTTCGTCTCAGGGAGTATCAGTGCTGATGCATGTCTTTTATATGATGTTTTACATCCCATTTTACACGCATTTCAGAGCTCATTCATGTAGTTTACGCTACATTTCTCCCTATTTCCGTCTACTTCCGCATTTTTGTACATTATTGCAGAAATGTGAAGAATCCAGCAGAAATCGAGCTAAATCCGTCCCCGAGTATCCTGCATTGCATATGACGTGAAGTATTCACCCGAGGAACGAGCTTGGTGCGCAATTCAAGGCCCAAAAGACAAATCCACGAGTTTATAGAAGTTAAGTAGCAGCTCAATCAGTCGATCGACCAACCATCGGGTTCCAGAAGCTACTGTTCATTGCTATTCAGTCGATCGACCAGTCCTAGCAGTCGATCGACCAAATTGCTATTCCAGACGAGAATTAAAAGACCGTGAATCTTGAAGCCCAAAGTTATGTTAGGTTTAGGAAATAAAGTTACGTTAGTTGCTATATAACGTAACCTAGAAACATCCGTTTATAATCGAAGTTTTTATCATTAAGTCTTTCATTAATAGTTTAGGAAATAATTAGGGTTCTTGATATTGTTCCATATTCAATACAACTTGGTTTTCAGATCTTTCTTCTGCAATTTCGTTCGGTACTATTCTGTTCTTACTCTAGTTTATTGCTTTATTATTGTTCATAGATATAGAATTTCTAGTTAGATTCCCGAAACCATATTATTGTTGCATGTTAATTGTTTGTCCTACCGCTTTAATTATGAATTCAGTACTTTTATGCCCTAGTTTTATTGTTGTTATCACCTTCAGCATGAGTAGCTAAATAGTTTGTGCTAGGATGTAAGGGAATTAGGGCGTAGGCGGCGTAGTATTAAATTGGACTGAATCGCGTGTCAGTCGATCGAGTGCCTTACCTAGTCGATCGACTGACCACGTGAGGTTACCTTTCGTTTTAATTGATTTTAATGTTGCATTTAACAAATCGAATGCATGCGACCAGTTAGATGCTTAATTTATAACTGACCCATTAGATCGAAAGATAGGGACAGTTGTTAGACCACCAATTAAAATGACTAAACTGTGCTGAGATCGAAAGATAGGTATAGTTTAGACCGTTAGTCACTTTTCAGGACGAGAGTCAGTATTAGTGATATTAGGGACCTATAGCGAGATCGAAAGATGCTATCTGTTAAGAGTGGACCGAGAGGACCTCTTGTTTTCCCGCCTCACTTGTGTTTGATTCAGACCGACTTAGTATGCTGCCGCCGAAGCTGTAATGAACCGACCATCCTAGTACCCCTTCTGTATCTGTTTAATCCGTCTTTTTAGTTTATTGTCTTTATTTATTCTTAGCTATAGACCAATTCAACTCAACCCCTACACTCGTTACCTTAGACTAGAATTAGACAGCTAGAAATTACGTCTGCCTCCTTGTGGTTCGACCCTGTTACCACTACCTAGGTTAGTCTTAATAGGAAATTATAAATCTTATTTTTGGTACTCACAACGACGGGTATCAAATTTTGGCGCCATTGCCGGGGAGGCAATAGTTCTAATTTTTAGTTGTCTTATTTTTAGTCTTTCTTAGTTTAAGGGACTGCTGTTCCTTAAACTTTTCTTGTATTCTTTTTGTAGTTTCTTCTTATACGCAGGTCACAGGGTGGTGAACTAGTACCATTTAATCCTGAGATAGAGAAATCTTTACGCGAGTTGAGACGATCACAAAGGGTATTACCGACAGAGGAAGAACTGAGTACTCTGTCAAGCTATTACGAGAACGAGCTGTTCGAGGAAGACCCACATTCTTCACCCGTTTCCACTTCTTCAGCCGAGACAGTCACTTCTCCAGAAATTCCAGTCATGGCTGAGGAAGCGAGAATAGCTAGTCATTCCGAGCCGACAATTTGCAAATTTATATAAGGGGTTCGAATTACCGGGAGATGACAGGGAAGTTCGAACCAAAGCCTTCATACATTAATATGGTTGAGAGAAACCGATTCGGGAGTCAGAAATGAAGATGCAGCTAAGCATATGGAGACATTTATTGACTCTGCTGCTCCATACCCCCACCAAATTCAAGGCGTGACCCAAGACCAGATCAAGGAGACTATGTTTATCTTCTCCCTTCGTGATGCTTTGCAAGGAGTGGTATAGAGATCTGGACCGAGCCGTTCATGGGATCACCGATTGGAATTCATTGGCTTTGGCATTCTACAAGAAATATTTTTCTGCCTCAAAGACCAATGCAATTAGAGCTCAAATCACGAGCTTTAAGCAAGGGCCGGACGAGAACTTCCACAAAGCATGGGTCCGTTTTAAGAAGTTGGTGCGAACCATACCGCACCATAGGTTCGAAAAATGGAGCTTGTGCAATCGATTCTATAATGGGTCAGTATGACGATCGATCGAGGGCTATTTTGGATGCTGCAGCCGTGGCCGATTTGCTTTGAGAATTTGGGAGAAACCAAGGGGTGGAAGATCATTGATGATCTAGCCACCCACAAGGCCGAGTATGGGAATTCCGAGGGAATCAAAGGAGGAGCGCTGAATCTCCTTCAGTAGCGGCACTTGAAGCTCGATTGCGAGATTTGACAAGTATGAACTAGGAGGAGCTTCAAAGGGGGTATTTACCAAGTAAATGCTTTGTGTCGACGGTCCTTTCGTGCGTGAAAGGTGCGGAGCCGAGAGACACGTTTCAAGAATTGTCCTAGTCCCTTTGAGTCTTGTCTTTGCCTTTCAACATTATAGGCAGACAAACACCTACTATGAGCCTAATGTTCATCCCAACCTGAGGTGGAGTAGCCAGAATGTCCTAAATCCAACTCCACCTCCGCAGCAACCCCTATGTGCCCCTTATCAAAAGCAACAACAATATCAAAAACCTCCTTATGTGCCGCAGCAAACAACAATCCCATAGTTCTGATTTGCTTGAGTTCAAGAACTTGTTGCTGAAGGAGTCCCAAGCAAGAGAGGCCGGGATGAAGCTACTAGAGAGCCAAATTGCTCAATTGGCTAGTAAGAGTACCACTCGAGCTCCGGGACACTTACCGACTCAAACCGACCAAAAGGAGACCCTAAACGCCATCACGTTGAGGAGTGGGTCCACCCTGGAGGGGCCTGCCATGGTCGAGGACGCTGTTGAAAAGAATGAGTGATGTGACCATAATTGGCGCATATTTAGCCCCCGAATTACCATTGTTTTCATGCTTTTTAGTGCCTATTTGGGTCATTTCTTATCTTTAGTTCTTTGTTTTGCATATTCTTTGAGATTTTGATCCCTTGGTAGGAAAGGAGTAAGAATCTTGCATTTTCATGGCAAAACAAGGCTAAATTGATCATATTCAATGACCAAGCATCAAGGAGAGACAAGACTAGAAGGCCTTTGTACATAGCATAGTAGAAGAGCAATGTTGAGAAAAGGATCCTTGAGTCCCCAAGGAAATCCCCAAGGAATTCATGAAGAAAAGA
Source organism: Silene latifolia (assembly GCF_048544455.1). NCBI lineage: Eukaryota > Viridiplantae > Streptophyta > Magnoliopsida > Caryophyllales > Caryophyllaceae > Silene > Silene latifolia. The sequence continues at coordinate 121,775,678 of NC_133528.1, read as the reverse complement.
AGAAGAAAAGATGCTGACAAACAATCCGAACGGATTGTACACAATCCGTCCGTCCGCCCAAGCACAATCCGAGCGTCCCGCAAAGGAATCCGCTCGGATTCCCCCTCGCCAATCCGAGCGTCTTGCCCAAGAATCCGCTCGGATTCCTCAGCCCAGATCCGGCCGTCCCGACTCCCACCCGCACGGATTGCAGCACAGCACGTTTGCATTCTTCTAGCAACGATAAGAGAAGCCCTTCTCTCGGAGAATCCCGGAGTCTCCTTGCTCAACTTAAAAAGTGTAATTACTAGTTTAGCCCTTAGTTAACCCTAATGCATCCTCCCTAATTTTCACTATAAATACCCCATTAGTCTAATTAGAGGAGCATGTTCTTCTTATCAATAATTAGAGTAGTTAATATCAATCAAATCTCTCTTCAATATTGTAATCAAATATTAATCAAGTTTTAATTCAAGTTTTAGTTCTTTAATCTCTCTCTTGTTCTTACTTTATTTTGGGTAATTGAAGATTATTTGGGTTATTATTGGGAGATTGACAACCTCTCAATCTAGGATTCAAGTACTTCTATTATTCTTGCTTTATTATTGGAATCATTAGTAGGTATAATCTCTTAATCCCTTTTTAATTATTGCTAATTACTTTCATTTATTCATCATGTTTCATTATGTTAGTATGATTGACAACCTTTCTAGCATGATCAATATGATAATGAGTGAGTAGTCTCTTAGCTAGGGTTTAATGGGTGATTAGGGGAAATCAACATGGGGAATGATTCATGCTTAAATTAATATGCTTTCATATCTTATTTGCTTGCTTGTTTTGATCTTAATACATGCACATGTTATATTTGATGAAATGCTAAGCCTATGAATCCTTGCATTTACTATCATCTTCTATCCTTTCAACTTGACTTGTAAGACATAACCCAACTCGAGTCTTGTTAGACCATGCATGTGTTAAGTAGGGAAGATTAAGTCGACTTGTAGGTGTTGTACAATCCAAGAGATTCGGCTCCGGGACCCAAACTTTCCTAGGATTGTAAGATATAACCCAACTCAATCCATCACAACAATAATTGCTTGCTTATAATTTGAGAACATGTTTGTATGATCATATCCCATGATTCCCCTATGACCCCATGACACCCTAGTGCCTTTAATCAATTGTTTACACCCCTTATTTTATTTACCTTGTTAGTTTATTTTCATTGCTATCTTAGTTTAGTAACCTTCTACATCAACCCAATTTGTGACACCCCTAGACACCACTAGTTACAATAGAATCTTCATTTCAATACCCGTCCCTTGGGATCCGACCTTTACTTGCCTCTTTACTAATTGTAGAGTTGTTTGTGAAGTATAAATTGTGTTTTGTATCGACCATTGACCAACGACCACATATGCTTAATTGTGAACACGAAATGGAATCGATCAAAAATGGCACCGTTGCCGGGGACGGTGTTTAATTGATTTAAGATTTCTTATATTGTTATTAGTTGTGTCTTTTTCACCTTGGGGAAGTAAAAACTCCTCAAGGTTTGTTCTAATTGTTTTTGAGTTGTTTGATATTTTGCATGTCTAGAAGGTTACAAAGAGATTTGTTACCTTTTGACCGTGAAATCGAATGAACCTTGACGAATAATAGGAGACTTGTTAGGAGGAATTTGGGAGGTGTTGGTGAAGTTGTTCAACCCACTAGTGAGTTTGTCAATCCTTTCGCAATAGAAGGAGAAGAAAACCCATTAAACAATACCACACAAAATCCACCTACAATGCCTAAATTCTCGTCACACTCTATACCCACCGAGGAGGATTTACCAAATGGTACTCCTACCCCACAACATCTTACCGGAAACTTTATTGCCAAGTCCGCCTTCATTCAACTAGTTGAGAGGAGCCAATTCGGGGGAATGCCTAGTGAGGACCCTCATTCTAATATGGAAACCTTTTGCGATTATTGTGAAGCTATCTCTCAAACGGGTGTGACTCAAGACCAAATAAGATGGGTCTTATTTCCTTTTTCGTTAATCGGCACCGCAAAGCAATGGTTGAAGGGCCTTGATAAGGCCACCCTTGGAATAGATTCTTGGAAGAAGCTAGCTCTAGCTTTCTACAAAAAATTCTACCCACCGGAAAAGACCAATATGCTAAGAGCTCAAATTACGGGTTTTAAGCAAAGGGATGAAGAATCTTTGTATGAAGCTTGGGAGCGGTTCAAAGGTATTTGTCGCTCATGTCCTCACCATGGACTTAGCGAATGGTTTTTAGTGCAACAATTTTGGAATGGTTTATATGAAGATTCTAGGAACATTCTCAATATGGGATCAAATGGAATGTTCACCGAAGTTGATGACAATCAAACATGGAACAAGATTGAGGAAATGGCGGTCCATAATTCACAATATAGTAGGCCTCGCAAGGCTACTAGAGGAGGAAAGTATGAAGTGGACACCGTTACTCAATTGGGTGCTCAACTTAGTGCTCACATTGACACAATCAACTTGAAGTTTGAACAAGCTATGGCTAGACTTGAGGAAAACTCAAAATCATCAAAGCATCATGTCAATGCTATGACGGCATCCTCATCAATCCCAAGCGGGATATGTGAGAATTGTGGAACCTTGGGTCATGACTCAAGTGAGTGTAGGGGAACAACCGAACAAGTTAATGCTTTCCAAGCTTACAAAAGTGGTACCCCTTATTCAAATTTTTACAATGAAAACACCAAGTTCCATCCAAATCTCTCATACAAAAGCCAAAATGTCCAAAACCCTCAAACAACATACACTCCACCACCCATGAGAAATCAAAATCAAAGACCCTTTTACAATCAAAACCAAGGTTACCAAAATCAAAATCCATACAATCACCACAATGACCAAGGTTTTGATGTCCAAAAAGCGGTCCTCCAAATGCAAAAGAATCAACAAGAATTTTTCACCCAAATGCAAAAAGATAGCCAAGCAAAAGACACCACCATCAACAACATTCTAGCTCACACCAAGATGTTGGAAACACAATTGACCCAACTAGCATCTTCAAGCTCACAAAGACAAAAGGGGCAATTACCACCTCAAAGTAATCCCCTAGACATGAAACGGTTAGTGCCATTCACTTGAGAAGTGGTACAAGATATGAAGCACCGAAGAAGCAAGTTGAGGATGAAGTTGTGAGAGCTAGTGAGAATGAAGTTGTGGTGCAAGAAGGGGAATCATCAAAAGAAGAAAGCTCAAAGAAAAATGAAGACAAAGCCAAAGAAAAGGAGCCCATTGTGATTAGACTTCCTTTTCCAAGTCGTCAAGCCAAGCCTAAATTTGATGATCAACTTGGGAAGTTCATGGAGATTGTGAAGAACTTAGAAGTCTCAATTCCTTTCACGGAATTAATCAATCACGTTCCGGCCTATGCAAAGTACATGAAAGATATCCTCACAAAGAAGAAGTCGATCCGGAAACTTGAGACTATCGCCTTCACTAAGGTGAGTAGTGCAATACTTCAAGGGAGTTCACCTCCAAAGTTAAAGGATCCGGAAGCTTCTCAATACCGTGTACCATTGGCGACACAACGATCAACAAAGCCTTATGTGATCTAGGGGCTAGTGTGAGTGTCATGCCGTACTCGGTAAGTAAAAGGTTGGGAATGGGAGAGCTTAAATGCACCAATATCACTCTTCAAATGGCCGATAAATCGACGAAGACACCATTAGGGATATGGGAAGATGTCCCCGTGCGAATTGGGAAGTTTTTCATCCCGGTGGACTTTGTCATTGTTGATATGGAGGAAGATTCCAACATTCCAATCATCTTAGGAAGACCTTTCCTACACACCGCGGGTGCGGTGATTGATGTGAAACATGGAGAGCTCACTCTAGAAGTGGGAGATGAAAGCATAACTTTTAATCTTGACAAGACCATGAGAGCTCCTCGTTTGCATGAGCCATGTTTCATGATTGATCATTATAGCCGAAAAGATGAAAAGAAGAAATCGGAACTCCAATGGAGAAAGAAAGTTGAAGATGCTCCATTCAAAGAGCAAGTGAATTTTGACAAGGAGAGCTTGCAAGGCTCATCAAAATCAACCAAGGAAGAAGATGATGGCCTCATTGGCCAAGAAAAGAAATTGGGAGAGTTGTCTCCATCTAAGCAAGAGATTTTCAATGATCAACTCAATGAAGTTTGTGGTCTTTGGGACGACGAATTTGAAGGGATCTTAATCCCTACATTGGGCATGCCATCGATCATGATCAACAACAAGGGCCACGGTCTATTGAGGACCTCTACCATAACAATGAACAAGCTTTTGATTACTTCTTCAAGGTGTTGAGCAACATCAACAACACCTTGAACATGCCCCCTTGACATCTCATCAAGAATGAGAGTTTGGTGGAGTCCTCCCTAAACCACCACTTGTAAATATTTCTAACTCCCTAACTTACATTTAATTTTTGTATTGCATTTTTGTCATTTTTGGATTTATTTTTACTTTGATCAAAATAATTGTCATGTAAGAGAGAAGTGAGGGAGGGACTAATGATTTTAATTGATGTGTAGTGCTTTACCTTAGTGTGGGGATGGCAATTGCCTAGGCTATTCATGCCTTAGTAGTGCCCCCACAATGAAGAACACAAGATTTGAAAGAAAGAATGATAAGGGAATGCGTTGGTGCACGGATGGAATCAATCCGTCTACACAAGGACCAATCCGAGCGGATTCACGAGAATCCGCCCGTCTGAAGAAGATCCGAGCGTCCTGATGAGAAGACGCCCGTCTTGGGCTGAGCTGAAATTGCAAAAATTCTTGACTGTTGAAGAATCCGAGCGGATTTCTGGAAAGACGCCCGTCTCACAGAATCCGTCCGTCTTTTGAACAATCCGCCCGTCTTGCGGTGAAGAAAAACAAAGAAAAATCTCGGACAAGAATCCGTCCGTCCGGCACGAAATCCGCCCGTCTCATCTCAGAAGAATCCGAGCGGATTCCCCAGAATCCGCCCGTCTTTAGGCGGGATTTTGAAATTTTTGAAGTCAGAGAATCCGCACGGATTGCGCCCAATCCGCACGGATTGTGCCTGCGTCCTAAAATTGTCGAATTCTTTAAATACCCACCCCACCTTCATTCATTCATTCATTCATTCATAAACACTACCCATAACATCAAAACCCTCATCCTCTCCATCTCAAAAACAAAAACCCTCAACAAAACTCACCAAAATCAAATCAAACCATCTTTCAAATAACAAATCAATCACTCCATCTTCATTAACAATCAAAACCAAGAACAAAATCTTCACCTTTGAGTCGATTTTTGTTCTCATAAAGGCAAAGCCTTTCACCTTCAAAATCGATTTGGGCATTCTACAAATTGAAGATTTTTGATCTTTTTCTTGGTTAGTTCATCAAATGGCAAGAACAAAGGGAGCAACAAAGGCACCAAAAGCAAAGGCTCTCTCTCAAAGGCAAAAAGCTCTACAAGCAAAGAAAGCTTTGGCAATGGTGGTATCAACACCAAGCTTGGTAGTGCAACAACAACAACAAATTCCTATGGAAGCATCACCCTCTACTCCGGTAATTAATCAACTCTTGCATTATCCGGAGGTAACATTCATTTCCGATTCCCATAGAAATACATTTGTCAAGTTTGCTATGAAACAAATTCAATCCACCAAATTCATATGCCAAGATGCTTTAGAGAAGTTGGGTGTTCTTGAACAAATAAGAGTATTTTTCAATGCCATGGGTTTAAAGAAATTGTTTGAAATGAAGGAAGTAACATACCCCTCCCTTGTCTTGGAATTCTTAAGTTCTTTAAAAGTGACAAAAGTTGAGAATAGGGAAAATATTGAGTTTCGTCTAGCTAACACTAGTAGACGCATTACCTTTCCGGAATTGGGTGCAATTTTGGGTCTTAGCGATGAACATAAATTTTATAAGCAATATGGGAAGTATGATCCCGAGCCTCTTTGGGAGGCAATCTCCGGGAAGAAATTTGAAGATTTTAAAGCTTGTCGTGCTCTTTTGGTCCATCATCCGGGCATAAGAATATGGCACAAAGTTGTGGGAAATACCATAATTGCTAGGAAAGACACCAATCATTTCACGGGACTCGATTTTATTCTCCTTGAATCAACTTTGAATATTGGAAGAATTCACACCAAGCCTTACAATTCTTTGAGGCTATTGGTTGATAGATGGCTCCATATAGATAGTGGGAAGAAGGGTCAAACCGTTATTGTTAATGGCGGCCTTGTCACGGTCCTAGCCAAGCACTTTGATCCTAATTTCAATAAGGATAGCAAGTACAAGGCTAAGGATGGTGGCCATCTTATTGATATGTCCATCTTGATTAACAAGTTTAAGTGGGTTGCTCACAATCCCCTTGATACCAAGTATGGGTGGCTTACTAGTGAGGCTCGATCATTCACTTTACCCGCAAAGATTTGCCGTCTTAGTGTCCAACGGACCAACTATTTACTTCCCCTATCCGAAGAAGCCGAGTACATCATTTAACAACAAAAGGGTGATTATGAAACTCCCTCCTCTTCCATTGTTATACCGCCTTACCCCTTTGTGTATGAAGAGTTCAAACCGCAAGGAGTTGAAATTGGAAAAGATTATGTCACTCTTCTTATGCAAGCCATGCACAAGCAAGCTTATGAAGATCGGAAGAATGCATATTTGGCTCAATATCCTCCCCTCCTACATCTAGCTAGGCAAGGACTCCTTGATCCATCTTGTCCTTTGCCTAGTTGGACGGATAGAAAAGCCTTATTTCCGGGTGCATCAAGGGACGTGGTGGAAGACAATGAGGTTGTTGGAAATGGTGAAGAAATTGATGATAATATTGAGGAAGAAGCAAGTGGAGATGAAGAAAGAGATGGTGAAGATAATCATGAGGAAGATGATGGTGAAGAAAGCAAGGAAGAAAGTGATAAGGAAAGTGGCAATGTGACCACTTCTCATGAGGGAAGTGGTGATGATAATAGCATGATGGAAGACTAGCCTTGGAGACTCCTACACTCCCATGGTTTGTCTATATCTCTTTGTATTTTATTTCATTTTGATCATTGTTGGTTTAGTCCTAGCAACACCAAAGGACTCACACCTCGGTTCCATTGAGGTGTTCTTTCTTTATTGTTCCCATTTTTGAAAATCCAAAATGACAATCTAGTTTCATGCATAGCATAGTGTGTGCATGAACTCCCCCATGCTTTGACATTAGCAATAGTGTCTTAGTTGGTTTGGGGAAGTTAATGCATACACAACGGGAGGTAATCTAAATTATCCTCTCCGTCATAACAAAAACCATGCATCATGTAGTATAGCTTAGTGTAGAATTGCATTTAGTATAGAAATCATGCATCATCTTTGCATAATTTCCATCATTTTGGCCATTGAGGACAATGCCCATATTAGTGTGGGGATGGGAATTCTAACACTTAACTTTTATTCAAAAACCATAAAAATTGAAAAATTTCAAAAAATCATAAAAATTGAAAAATTGAAAAACCAAAAACAAGTTCATTTCCTTTGTATATATTGTCTTGTATATATTGTGTTTGTTCATCCTTGTTCACTTTGATTGACTACGCCACATCCGAGACATGAGGATATTGAAGACCGCATGGTATGATCTTTCCAATCTCCTTTTTCCTCTTTATGTTAATGACTATGTGGCTTTATTTTGATTGATGCGGTAAAACAAATGTGAACTTAGGATTGCATTTAGTTTATTTGGCATATTAGTTGGTAGAATCATATGCATTAGGATGTTTATATGCTAGTTGCATCATGGCATGTAGTTGCATGTTAGAAAATTTTGCGAAACCGTCTATTTGGGAAGCTTGACAAGTGTATATAGGCCCTAGTAGATGCTTTTTATTCTTAAGACTTTGCTTGTTAGAATACTTGTAAAACACCCTAGGATGTGTCATGCTAGTATCCTTTGACCCATGGATTAAGGCCTAGTCAAGAGTACCTTGTGGTGTGATAACTCCTTGGCTACCGTTTATTCCAAGGTGACCCTTGAAACCATGCATACTTCTATCATTCATCCATGTTCTACCATATTTTTGTCATCAAAGGGAATGGGCACAAAAAGAAAGTCAATTTGAGTTCAAAGAAATGAAAAATGAAAGAAAGTTTGCAAAAATGCATCAAAAGAAAAGAGGAGCAAAAATAGAACTCCTAAAACTTCAAATACAAGGCACCCTCGTTACTAATTGGGGTGACTTTGAAAATGTTCAAAAAGAAATTCAAAAAGTTGTCAAGTATTGAAATGCCAAAAATCAAAAAGAAATGGCAAAAAGAAAGTGTTCTCAAATGTTATATGCCACATGAAATTGGGGGGAAAAACAAAAACAAAAGCAAACTCCCAAAATGAAACTCAAATTCTATCAATCCCTTATCCATCGTATCCATTTTTGTGCATGGTAGAGAGGGGACGACCCTTCTTCTTGTCTAGGCAAGAGGGGGAATTCCGCGATCCTCCAGTGTTTCTAACACCATAGGGAGTCTACTCTTGACAAAAGCATTTAACGATTGAGGACAAAGGTACCCTAGCTTGACACATTTTGGAGGTGATTTATTGGTATCCTTCTAGGCTTAGTAGTTTGAAGAAATTGCATCTATGAAGGATTGTGTACCCTTGAATTGCTTCCCTTGTAGATAATTTCCGCCACTTAGATGAGGAAAGTGGCTATTCTCTTGTAGATGCATCCATTATGTGTTTTTGTGTGCTTAATGTTTGGATGTGTCGCCATTTTGGCAAGACCCACCTTGCCTTGCAAGAAGGCATCCTACCTCATGGTTGTCTTGTTGTGAGTTGAAGGGGCGGAGTGAGACCCGCTAATTGTCTCATATCGGCTATTATTATTAGGTTAGGTTAGTATTGGTCCTAGTCTTTGTCACCTCTTTACTCGGGACGAGCAAAGGTTCGGTTTGGGGATATTTGATGTGACCATAATTGGCGCATATTTAGCCCCCGAATTACCATTGTTTTCATGCTTTTTAGTGCCTATTTGGGTCATTTCTTATCTTTAGTTCTTTGTTTTGCATATTCTTTGAGATTTTGATCCCTTGGTAGGAAAGGAGTAAGAATCTTGCATTTTCATGGCAAAACAAGGCTAAATTGATCATATTCAATGACCAAGCATCAAGGAGAGACAAGACTAGAAGGCCTTTGTACATAGCATAGTAGAAGAGCAATGTTGAGAAAAGGATCCTTGAGTCCCCAAGGAAATCCCCAAGGAATTCATGAAGAAAAGAAGAAGAAAAGATGCTGACAAACAATCCGAACGGATTGTACACAATCCGTCCGTCCGCCCAAGCACAATCCGAAGCGTCCCGAAAGGAATCCGCTCGGATTCCCCCTCGCCAATCCGAGCGTCTTGCCCAAGAATCCGCTCGGATTCCTCAGCCCAGATCCGGCCGTCCCGACTCCCACCCGCACGGATTGCAGCACAGCACGTTTGCATTCTTCTAGCAACGATAAGAGAAGCCCTTCTCTCGGAGAATCCCGGAGTCTCCTTGCTCAACTTAAAAAGTGTAATTACTAGTTTAGCCCTTAGTTAACCCTAATGCATCCTCCCTAATTTTCACTATAAATACCCCATTAGTCTAATTAGAGGAGCATGTTCTTCTTATCAATAATTAGAGTAGTTAATATCAATCAAATCTCTCTTCAATATTGTAATCAAATATTAATCAAGTTTTAATCCAAGTTTTAGTTCTTTAATCTCTCTCTTGTTCTTACTTTATTTTGGGTAATTGAAGATTATTTGGGTTATTATTGGGAGATTGACAACCTCTCAATCTAGGATTCAAGTACTTCTATTATTCTTGCTTTATTATTGGAATCATTAGTAGGTATAATCTCTTAATCCCTTTTTAATTATTGCTAATTACTTTCATTTATTCATCATGTTTCATTATGTTAGTATGATTGACAACCTTTCTAGCATGATCAATATGATAATGAGTGAGTAGTCTCTTAGCTAGGGTTTAATGGGTGATTAGGGGAAATCAACATGGGGAATGATTCATGCTTAAATTAATATGCTTTCATATCTTATTTGCTTGCTTGTTTTGATCTTAATACATGCACATGTTATATTTGATGAAATGCTAAGCCTATGAATCCTTGCATTTACTATCATCTTCTATCCTTTCAACTTGACTTGTAAGACATAACCCAACTCGAGTCTTGTTAGACCATGCATGTGTTAAGTAGGGAAGATTAAGTCGACTTGTAGGTGTTGTACAATCCAAGAGATTCGGCTCAGGGACCCAAACTTTCCTAGGATTGTAAGATATAACCCAACTCAATCCATCACAACAATAATTGCTTGCTTATAATTTGAGAACATGTTTGTATGATCATATCCCATGATTCCCCTATGACCCCATGACACCCTAGTGCCTTTAATCAATTGTTTACACCCCTTATTTTATTTACCTTGTTAGTTTATTTTCATTGCTATCTTAGTTTAGTAACCTTCTACATCAACCCAATTTGTGACACCCCTAGACACCACTAGTTACAATAGAATCTTCATTTCAATACCCGTCCCTTGGGATCCGACCTTTACTTGCCTCTTTACTAATTGTAGAGTTGTTTGTGAAGTATAAATTGTGTTTTGTATCGACCATTGACCAACGACCACATATGCTTAATTGTGAACACGAAATGGACTCGATCAATGAGGCGGATCCGAGTCAAAAGAAGGCTGTAACGAATAATTCAAAGAAAAAGGCGTCTACCAGGTATATCAGTCGATCGACTGATACACCAGGTCGATCGACTGATACGCGGTTACAACGGCTTTCTCGAATCTGTACACCTCGGTCGATCGGCGAGGATAGTGGTCGATCGACCAAGATCACTGCTGATAGCGAGATTTTTCGTCCTCCGATGCCCGATAACTTGAGGGACCATTTGTTTCGGGGCACGACAACTCCGAAAGTGTTAGGGCCAGATCCGAGTGCTGATGGGTCCGTCCCGATTCCGAAGTTCGATCCAATGACGGTTAATGGCTCACATTTGAGACGGTCTGAGGAGGGTTCGAACTTCAACAAGGAGAAAGCAGTAGACTTCCAGCCTAAGTCCACGGATGCCGGCATGCGCAACTTAGAGGAGAGGGCTAAGGTACTTCTTACAGCCCCATATCCGGAGAAACTAGTGCCGACAAAGGAACAGGTATCTTTCAGTAAGTTTGAAAAAGTTATTCGTAGCTTGAATGTACAAGTACCCTTCCTTGAGTTAGTTAATCAAGTGCCAGCCTACACTAAATTCATGAAACAACTCCTATCTAAAAAAAAAGTCACTTGAACATGTTCACACTGTCGCATTAACCAAAGAGTCATGCTCTTACTTGTCTCACACTGCACCCCACAAGCTAGAGGACCCGGGTAGCTTTTCTGTTCCTTGCAATATAGGTACCTTCTCTTTTGAGAAGGCATTATGTGACTTAGGAGCTAGTATAAGCGTCATGCCTTTGAGTCTAGCTAGGAAGCTCAAATTGACTAGGTTTGCAATAACAGATATGACAGTACAGATGGCTGACTGATCTGCGGTCCAGCCAATAGGAGTCTTAGAGGACATCCCTGTCCAAATAGGGAAGTTCTTCTTCCCCGTTGACTTTGTTGTACTTGACATGCCCGAGGATGCTCATATTCCCATTATTTTGGGTAGGCCATTTCTGCACACTGCTGGTGCAGTCATAGATGTCGGTCTAGGAACCTTGACTTTCAAATTGGGAAAGCATTCTATTGTCTTTGCCCAACCTGCTAAGAAAAAGGACCTCATGTGGCCTGTGACTTGTAATACGGTTTCTGAAAAGAAATCGTATTTTGTGCTTCCTGAATTGCCTGTCTCTATTACTACTTCTGTGTTAACCCCTCCGCCCCAGGCTGGGAGCAAAAAGGAGGAAGAATCTGTTGTTTTAGATGTTGCAGGAGCTGGTTTGGGGAAGGAAGTCTGCAAGTTGCTCCAATTGTAAAGAAGCCGATCATTCAAAGAGGAGGTCTTGGTTGCCTGAGCTATAGAATTGATGAGGTAGTTGATGACGAGCCGGTCAAAGCCAGAGAGTCTAATTTGGATTCTGACAAGCCCGAAGAGATCCTTGACTGGGGAGATGATGAGAGTGTCGACCCGTTGAGTTCAGCGGACGTGGAAGCTAAGGAGGGTGCAGCTGATCAAATAAGCACCGTTGAGGCTACCTCTAGTAGCCAGACGCCGACGAAGTGGGCCATACCGTGGCCATTCTTGATCAACTATTAGTTGATCGAGCTCTTTATAAACTTCAATTTATTTGCTTTTGTTAGACACTTTTTATTGCTTTTGTGTGCGCGAAACTTCGCATTTTATTTTGCTTGCTTAGGATTTTATGCGTTTGAGACTTTATTTTGAGTTTTGCGCAATTTTGGGCGCGTATTATTGTGCACTTGCAGGTTTTTAGACCTCATTAGCTCAAGTTATTGAGCAAATACGAAGAAATAAGGAGTACAGCAGTATTTTCAGTCGATCGACTGGCTACATTGGTCGATCGACTGAGTTGCACTTTCCAGGAGCTACTGTTCCTGACACATTGGTCGATCGACTGCTGTCCTTAGTCGATCGACCAAGGACGCTGCTGTATTTGTTCACAACCTCTCCCCTGCTGTGTTTGGTCGATATGCGGACTCAAGGGAGTTTTCTACTCCACTTTACTTTCCGTCAAATTAATTATTTCTTCTAATTCTTCTCATTTGTGCACATATTTACCGCTTCAAACTTGTCTTCTCGATTTTACGCGTGGGTTTTATTTGTCTTTTAGGTACTTATTAGTAGCACCGCTGGCTACTGAAACCTCCTAGCTCACGCTGGTTTGGGGAGGTTTCCTTTGCTGCGCTTAAAGTCTTGTAAGTTCCCGATTTCCACTTCATGTCTTTTTTATTTATTTTCCCGCAATTTCCCATTTCTCTTTTCTTCATTACATGATTTTGCACAATGGGGACATTGTGTGATTTGGTTTGGGGAAGGGTTTTGCGTCGCATATCATTTGCTTGCATTCACGTTTACATTCTGTTTTGCATTGTTCATTTCATTTTATATATATACGAAATTCAAAAAAAAAAAAAAAATTGAAAATTTTCAAAAATTTCAATAAAATGCACGTTTATTTTAGCATATAGGTCGAGTCGGAACAGTAGTATTTCAAGGATGATATTGCATTTTGCACCTGTTTTGCCTGAGCCTTGCTTGATTAACATGTTATTAGTAGAATCGTATAAGTGCATATCTACGAGTTTTCGTTAATTATTTGTTGGACTTGAGACTTGACTTTGAAAATTGGCAAACTACATCATATTTCTGAGATTTAGAGCCTATAACTGGTGACATCTATGACCAGTTTATTTAGGAATGTGAGTAGTACTCCTTATGAGGCATGTCACATAAATGTGCATAAATATGAACTTAATCTGCTTAATACCTGTACGCATTCGGTCTGTGGTTAGTTGACACATGTGGTAGAGGTTTCCCCTTATTCGTTTTGCCCATGAACCCCACACTGCCAAAAATATCCCTTTTTGTCCCATTTACTACATCCTACATTTAGCCTGTCCTTTGTTGGCATATGCTCTGTTGAGACGTTATTGGAAAGATGAAAAGGAGGAAAGAAAGAAATAAAAAAGAAAAAAAAAGATGAAAAAATGATTCGAAAAAAAAAGAGTTCTGTACTGTTCGTGCAGTCGATCGACTGTCATCTTAGGTCGATCGACTGAGGTTCGAGAAAAAGAGAAAGAACCAATTCGCACAATTCAAGCCTTTATCTTTTGGCGATTTTTGCTCCCATGTATTATTCATATTTTATGGGGAGTTAGTTGATTACTTTTATACCTGGATATTGTGAGATTTGTGCTTGCTATAGCACCGTTCCATTTGTTTTTGAGCAAGAAGTTGGATGTTACCATATGGTTCCGTTACGGTACTAGCTTGATCACCTGTACCTCCACTTTTCCATAAATGTTTTGCCTCTTCTTACCCATACCTCACATATCCACATATATACCTCGGCATGTGTCATGGTCTCTTGTTGGTTGGAATGCGTATGAACGGTTGTAGAGATTGCTTTCATATTAGACTGCAGGCATGTTCTTATAGGTCGTAGTTAGGTGAGAGTCTTTACAAAATGAATTCTTTCTATCTTATACATTATTCACCTGTGCTTATGAGTGATTTGAGCGACCCGTGAGAGTCCAATTTGATGAGTCTCTACAGTTGACGGTTCAGTAGTTTTAACGGCTCCATAACTCGTTTGCATGATTCATTTGCTAATTGATTGTTGGTTGTGCATTAAATTGGTTTAGGCTTTACATGTTGCATTTCGCTCTGAGATTGAACTCGTTCCATTAGGTCATTAGATCGAGTCTAGTTCTTGCTTGGGGACAAGCAAGGGTTTGGTTTGGGGAAGTTTGATGCGTGTCTTTTATATGATGTTTTACATCCCATTTTACACGCATTTCAGAGCTCATTCATGTAGTTTATGCTACATTTCTCCCTATTTCCGTCTACTTCCGTATTTTTGTACATTATTGCAGAAATGTGAAGAATCCAGTGGAAATCGAGCTAAATCCGTCCCCGAGTATCCTGCATTGCATATGACGTGAAGTATTCACCCGAGGAACGAGCTTGGTGCGCAATTCAAGGCCCAAAAGACAAATCCACGAGTTTATAGAAGTCAAGTAGCAGCTCAATCAGTCGATCGACCAACCATCGGGTTCCAGAAGCTACTGTTCATTGCTATTCAGTCGATCGACCAGTCCTAACAGTCGATCGACCAAATTGCTATTCCAGACGAGAATTAAAAGACCGTGAATCTTGAAGCCCAAAGTTATGTTAGGTTTAGGAAATAAAGTTACGTTAGTTGCTATATAACGTAACCTAGAAACATCAGTTTATTATCGAAGTTTTTATCATTAAGTCTTTCGTTAATAGTTTAGGAAATAATTAGGGTTCTTGATATTGTTCCATATTCAATACAACTTGGTTTTCGGATCTTTCTTCTGCAATTTTATTCGGTACTATTATGTTCTTACTCCAGTTTATTGCTTTATTATTGTTCATAGATATAGAATTGCTAGTTAGATTCCCGAAACCATATTATTGTTGCATGTTAATTGTTTGTCCTACCGCTTTAATTATGAATTCAGTACTTTTATGCCCTAGTTTTGTTGTTGTTATCACCTTCAGCATGAGTAGCTAAATAGTTTGTGCTAGGATGTAAGGGAATTAGGGCGTAGGCGGCGTAGTATTAAATTGGACTGAATCGCGTGTCGATCGATCGATGCCTTACAGGTCGATCGATCGACTGACCACGTGAGGTTACCTTTCGTTTTAATTGATTTTAATGTTGCATTTAACAAATCGAATGCATGCGACCAGTTAGATGCTTAATTTATAACTGACCCATTAGATCGAAAGATAGGGACAGTTGTTAGACCACCAATTAAAATGACTAAACTGTGCTGAGATCGAAAGATAGGTATAGTTTAGACCGTTAGTCACTTTTCAGGACGAGAGTCAGTATTAGTGATATTAGGGACCTATAGCGAGATCGAAAGATGCTATCTGTTAAGAGTGGACCGAGAGGACCTCTTGTTTTCCCGCCTCACTTGTGTTTGATTCAGACCGACTTAGTATCTTTGCCGCCGGAAGCCGTAATGAACCGACCATCCTAGTACCCCTTCTTTATCTGTTTAATCCGTCTTTTTAGTTTATTGTCTTTATTTATTCTTAGCTATAGACCAATTCAACTCAACCCCTACACTCGTTACCTTAGACTAGAATTAGACAGCTAGAAATTACGTCTGCCTCCTTGTGGTTCGACCCTGTTACCACTAGCCTAGGTTAGTCTTAATAGGAAATTATAAATCTTATTTTTGGTACTCACAACGACGGGTATCAAGTTCCTTAAGACAATTTGATATTTTTCTTGTTAGTTCTGTGTATGCCCAGGTCTAAAAGGTCGGAGATTATACCTTTTGATCTTGAACCAGAGAGGACTTTTTGGTATTGATGGAATTTTCAGAGAGAAATCAGTCGGGTGGAAGACTTGAGTAAACTTGACGCCAATTACGAGCTTTTTACATTTGCTGAAGATGAATACTTAGAAGAGGACAAGCCAATTTCTGCCACAGATCCAATAAAGATGCCAACTGTAGTCATTCATTCCAAGCCCACTTTGGCTTCTATTCCCAAGGGATTCAAGCTTCCTACTACCGACAAGGGCACTTTTGATCCTACATCAATTTGGTGGAGCGAAACTTGTTTGGAGGAGGAGCTAATGAGGATCTTGCCAAACATATAGAGAATTTCACTCATTATTGTTACTCCATTCCACTGCCTGCTGGAGTAACTCAAGATCAAGTGAAGCAGGTTCTTTTCCCCTTTTCCTTGCGAGATGGGGCGGCTGAATGGCTCATGGATTTGGACATGGAGGCTCATGGTGTTACTGATTGGAATACCGTAACTCTTGCATTCTACAAGAGGTATTACCCACCACAGAAAACTAATGAACTACAGAGTCGGATCACAAGTTTTAAACATGGTTCTACTGAAGACCTTAATAAGGCAAGGGTCCGTTTTAAAAGGTTGGTTTGTTCTTATAACACCTCAACTATCCGGCCAAGATAATTGGAGCGTTACCATCTCGGTTTCCCAAGGTAGTGTTTTAAAACTTCAATCAAAGAACATTATATTAATGTAGAGTTTAATGATTTACATAAACATAACCAAATGAATAAAAGTACAACTCATGACATCTTCTCTAATCAACTATACTCGTCTCGTGACTCAGCAAGCTCGTCCCGTCTCCCGCGTGGTATCCAAACAACATGTACTTAACCTGCCCCCCATATGATCGGAAATATCATATGGATCGACACAGGCCACCCCAGAAATAGGTGACAATTACACAGACACAACAAACGTCAGTTTCATTAAATAAATAAAGTGCAATACTCCGTATTTAATAATTATATAGTAATAATATTCTATTGTATTTATACGAGTTATGTTGAGACATAATAATAATAATAATAATAATAATAATAATAATAATAATAATAATAATAATAATAATAATAATAATAATAACAATAACAATAACAATAACAATAACAATAATAACAACAATAACGATAACAACAACAACAACAATAACAACAACAATAACAACAACAACAATAACAACAACAACAACAACAACAACAACAACAACAACAACAACAACAACAACAACAACAACAACAACAACAACAACAACAACAACAACAACAACAACAACAACAACAACAACAACAATAACAACAACAACAACAACAACAACAATAATAATAATAATAATAATAATAACAATAATAATAATAATAATAACAATAACAATAATAACAATAATAACAATAACAATAACAATAACAATAATAATAACAATAATAATAACAATAATAATAATAATAATAATAATAATAATAATAATAATAATAATAATAATAATAATAATAATAATAATAATAATAATAATAATAATAATAATAATAATAATAATAATAATAATAATAATAATAATAATAATAATAATAATAATAATCCAGAAATTCTCGGTATCTCAGGATGCTGGGGCTCGGGCAGCCGCTTATATTTTTACTCGTATTAGCTTTACTATTGCTAAGGGTGTGGGAGCCTAGATTGTCTCTCGGCTCCCCACCAATTTCATGTAAACCTTTTATTTTTATTATAATGAAAGCTGCGTGCATAATAATAATAAAATAATAATAATAATAATAATAATAATAATAATAATAATATTACATGTATTAAATACTCCCACCTACCATTCTACCGCTATATATACCCCCACCCATACTACCCTATCCTTATCATTTTATTCATCACATTTCCACCACAAAAATAGAGAGAAAAAGAGACAGATTGGCAGATATGGAGATTTTGTCCCTTTGCTTTGGGTTCGTGAGGTAAGGTCGTCTTATACTAGCCTTTATATTATTTAATTAATACCGTTGAACCACCTTGACCCCGACTCGTTTTTGACCAATATTTGACCACCATGTGACTACCGTTGACTACCCATTTAGGGCTTTGACCGAGAAGATCTACATTATAGCTGTTTTGGGCGGACCTTGGGGTGGTTGTGTCAAGGGTAGTGTGGAGAGTATGGTGGTGGTATTGGGCGGTGGGTTAGGTGGCTGTGGTGGTCATAAATCGAGTCTAAAAAGGGGGTGTTCGGGTGGTGGTATTTGTGTTGTTGTTGGGTGTTTGTGTCGAGATATGGTGGCGGTTATTGTTGTGGTTGTCGGGTATGGAGGTGGTCATGTATGGCGACCATCTTGTCTAGGTGGGGCAACAGTGGTGAGAGTGGTGGTGGCCGGAGTAGTCTTGTGTTGTGCAAGTGTGTTGTGTTGTTCGGTGTTGGTGGTTGTTGATTGTGGTTGGTGGGTGGTCGTGGCCTGGTGGCTGTTGCCTTGGGCAGTTGTGGTGGCGGCCTGCCACCATGGTCGAGGGTTGGGGAAGGTGTCCCACGACGGTGGGTCATGATGGTGGTTTGGGGGAGGTTTTTACGGGTTATTCATGTGGGTTATGGGTGTTTAATATTAAGACGGGATTTATTTATTTAATAATAAGTTATGAGTTGGGATTTGAATTTAATTATATAATTGTAATTTAATTAGATTAGTTAGTAATTATATATAATTATCGTAATTAGGTGCCGATTTTATGGAGGAGCGCATTTATGTCCGTTTGCTTCCTTATTTGACGGGATTGCTAAAAGGTATGTTTATCCTACTCAGTTTCATGGTTGCATTTATTTATAAAACTAGTATTAGTGCCCGGCTTCGCCCGGGCTACCCTTACTCACCATTAATTTTTTTTTTTCATTAAATAAAATTACTTAAAGTCGCATAACCCATAAATTTATCATTAATATATTTTTTATAACATATCCTAAAATTACGATGAAATAAATTTTGAGACAAATTCACTACATCCGCTATTAATATTTTACTCTTATTAATGAAACAATGGTAATAACATTTCACTACTTGCCCGTAATCATTGTTACTTTCACTACTCCCGCCGTAATTATTGTTACTGTCACTACTGCCGCATTAATATTGATAATTTTAGTTATTTCACTACTCCCGCCGTAATTATTGTTATTCTCACTATTGCCGCATTAATATTGATTATTTCACTGCTCCATTTGTTGTTTCTACCACTCTCACTAATCTCGTTGATAATATTGTTACTTTTACTATTCAAATGGGCGATTACTATCTTATAACTATAACCAATGTTACTATAATTTTTTTCCTTACTGATGAAATTACTTTTACTACTCAGGCATGCAATTTTAAGAGGATTATATATTTATATAAATATATTACATATATGATTTAAATCAAATCGAAAGAATTATACAACATTATATATTATGGAATCTAACTTGAATTATTTATAACCTACTTATATATTATATTGTAGATACCCGTATCCGTCGATATTGGAATTTATAGAGAACCCGACAAACACCCGATGATGATAGGACACATGTATTTATTAGTTGTCATTGTCATTATTTGGGTTCGTTTTACGATGTAGAATGAGCGTTGTTGACGAAGTATTTTATTAATTTAAATGATATTTAAATTAAAGTTTTTAAGGTGATTTCATTTTACTTTATTTTGAATTTATTTTCTCAAGTTTATTTTATTGAAAATAAAATAAATAGTTGATTTGAAAAATCATTTTATGAGTGTATTTGATTTGAAAAATCATTTATTTTAATGTGTTAATTGATTTGAAAGATCGATTTTGAAAGTTGAAAACTCGTTTTGATCACACGTTTTGGAGCTCCATCATAGCTCGGTTTTTTGAGCCCGTTTTCTTTACGAATTGGCACGAATCTCGAGTTCACTAACCGACCTAGGCTTCTACTTATCCAACTCCAGTTCAAACCCCCATACCCACGTTCCAAATCTTGTCCCAAACATACACAAAATAGCCCAACTCTTTCCCCTTACCCGCGTTAGCTCTTCCCCTCTTCCAACCCGTTTTATGTGCTTCAAGCTTGACCCAAACCCGCCACAACCAACCCAATTCCTGCTCCACATTACCCACAACAACCCATCGCCTAGACCACCATGAAATCTTTCCACAAACCCGTCCCAAACACTCCACAAACAGCCCGCAAATAACACGGTCTCATCCCCTGTTTTGCGTGCTCAAACCCAAGCCCCAGACCCGCTCTAAACACCACTTAAACCCGTTTCCATTAACCCTGAACCATACCCTAGTATCCTACCCATATTACCTTATCTTAACCACCAATAAAACCCCTCATACAAACCCTAAAAACCCCACGAAATAGCTGAGGGACATCAGCTATGCAAACCGAGTCCAAGGTCTCTTAACCCTATCAAACCCTACTTTAACTCCCTATAAATACCTCCCCTCTTCCATAATTTCATTCCTCGGAAGTTCTTCATACATACTACCGTCACTCACCAACACTAAGCTCCACAAACAAACCCTAGTTGCCTCTCAAAACCCTCGACTAAACCGAGACATCCAAACTGAGAAACAGTTTGTGTCTCTCTCGAAATACCATTCGTTTCCCCTTCAAATCTCCATTAAAATTCGAGTTTCTTATTCCTAATTAACCATATAACATCCATCTACATCTTAGATAAAGATTCACGAGCCAAATTGACCTTGAGAGTACACGAATCCCCTCAAAAAACAGAGTGTCATACACTTTGTTTTCGCGACTTTTCCTGTCTGTCCAGTTCTGTTTGTGCTCGTTTTTCGTGCCCAATAACTCAGAACGAGCGTGGTTTGTTTTAAGATCTTTGTTCTACTCTCTTTCTAGTTTTCAAAACATCTTTTAAATCTAATTTGCACCGTGAAACGAGTGAGAAATTGCAGTTTGAAAGTTGCTGTCCAGATTTACCAAAAAACGTGTTGTTGCTTTGTTCCTTCGTCAACGACGGCCTCTCGAGATAAAATCTACGATCGATGATGACCCAAGACGGTGTCAGCGATACATGTAGGTTTAGGGTGCATCAAATCCTCCTCTTCTCCCTTTTATTTCGTTCTTTTTATGTTTGTTTTTTATTGTTCGTTTTTACATTGTTTATCGTTTTGCATCGTTTGATACCGTTAACTATGAAACTAATATTGTCTGAGTATGAGTTAAGTACCACCATGAACACCCGTATTGACTTGAGTTGGGAAAGAAATCCGCCAGATCGGTCGGCCGTATACCCCTTTTCATTTACATATCCTCGTGTTCAAGGTAGGGCATTAGTAAAACGAATTTTAACTTTGTTCCTCGCTTTTGACCCCTCGCTTGTTTCGCTCAATTCGGCTTGCCCTAGGACCCTTTTCATGTTAGCTCGACCTCTGATTGTTAACATATGACTCATTTAGACGATATTAGATCGATTTAATAACCTAATTAGACATGTTAGGGTGCTTCGACACAAGCATTAAAATCGGTCAACAATTCTGTAACCTAATTGAATACATCTCTCTTTTCACATGATTTCTCGCTAGTATAAGAGTGCGTGATTAGCACCTTCTTATTAACACTCGACGAGTTAATTTAACTAGCGAACTTGACCTAATTCGACCCTTTAGGTCGTGTAGAGCACTCGGTTTAGGCGAAGCCTTCTGACCTCTCTTATCATCGATTTCTAATGTATATCCCGCATCGCTTTGCAAATCTATCTAACCTAATGAATCTAACCCAAGGATTATGGTAGGCTAGGATATGTAGGTCGTGTTTGGCCGTGTATTTTGCAGCCCTTTTCTCGCTCTTTTTATCTTTATCTCGTTATTTCGTATCTTGTAATTACTTTTGTTTATCGAGTCGTGTTTTGTAATTTGTTTGTAATTAGTTGGCCGTTATCGAGTCAAATGATTTATAAAAACCTTAGCCTTGTCTGGTTAGATGGTTGTGCTCCAATTCATGTAAGAGCGTAGTAAATCGCATGTTGTTTAAAGCAACATGGCCCGATTTATGCTAATGCAGGTTTTGGTGTGTGACTTAATGTCTAATTCGATGAGATTAAGCGAAAGCACACATTATGAGGAGTGACCCAAGACCGTGAGTTATTTAAACCGTGGGCCACCCCTTGTACACGTTTTCCTAGGCCGAATTGGCCATGTAGGGTGTCGTTAATGGTTTTGTGTATAGTATTGTATTTTAGATCGAGTTGTATCTTTAATTTCTTGTTGTGTCGGCATGAAATGCCTGGGTTGTAATAAGGTAGATCCCAACGGCTCCCCCATTCCCCTTAAGCCTTGTTTGCTTTATTTTGTATATTGTTAGATCAATCAATCCACATGCTAAATTACAACTTTGACAAAGTTAGTTTAGTTGCATCTAAATCGACATAGAAATCTCACATGTTAGGGTTTTAAAATGATGTTTGCATATCATATACCGTAGTAGCTACGACCTTGTTTGAAATTCGATAC
Organism: Silene latifolia; assembly: GCF_048544455.1. Taxonomy (NCBI): domain Eukaryota; kingdom Viridiplantae; phylum Streptophyta; class Magnoliopsida; order Caryophyllales; family Caryophyllaceae; genus Silene; species Silene latifolia. The sequence continues at coordinate 121,753,144 of NC_133528.1, read as the reverse complement.
TTGACTTAGTAGAGGCCGTTATTGACAGGCGGGGTTAGGTGTCCTTATGGGCTTCCTAACACGTACCCTCACCCCTTACTCAAGATCTATGGTTTGTGGATCCGTCTAAATACCATTGGATTACGAGAGTCATTCAAATCGAGTGGTATAGGGTACAAGTCTTTATCTTTAATCACTCGTAGTCGATTGGCTTTATGCTTTTCGATGAAAGGTGTAAAGTTGACTTGAACGGTTCCAAGTTCCCATAAAACTTGGTGGCGACTCTAATTTGTCTTAATTCGATTCGAAAGAACCTCGAGTCGATGATGCCTCCTGTGGATCCCGCGGATGCTGTTCCCGCGGGCGTTGTCCACAGTTTGGCGACTTTGCTGGGGATAAGAGGACTAGTTACACTTTGTTTCTAGGGTCTTTTCCTCCGAGGTGAAACTTTAAAAGAAAGTATTGGTAAGTAAAACATTACTCGTAGTGCTACAATTCATGCATAAACCCTTAAGGATTTTCCCGGGCCGTCCCAGCGCTTCTTTGTGACGCGTGGGGGGCGACGTCCCACTATGCTAGGTGCTTGCACATTGCTTGCTTCCGCTCCGCCTCGTTGTGGTTCTTGAGGGTGAGGATGCTCTTCTAGGTACTCTACCTAAAGGCCCTTGTTCTATTAGACCCGAAAGGATGGAGGGTATAGACCTTCTTATAGAAGACTTGTCGAGACTTAGAAATGTCTAGGAGCATACATCCTTATAACATGAGAATGACAATGTGCAAGGTGAATTTTCCAAGTCCTTTTTTCAAATTTTCCATGTCAATTTCAAAACCGAACTTTTGAACAACTTGCTTTCAAAATAGCATGGTTTAAAAAAAAAAAAACTCGGAATGCTGCCCAAGTAGGACTAGATTTTTTTTTTCGGCCCAAAACGAGCTTTTATAGCCGGCATGCTGCCCATTTTAAATCTCATTTTCAAATCGATTATCCTTTTTTTCAAATTCAATCCAAAATGCCTCTTGAACCTTAACTAAGCATGAAATGCGTCGAGTCGTGTCCGAGTCCTGGCCGTGTATGGCTAGGCGTGTTTTGTCCCAAGTGTCTAGAACACGACCTTGTTGGGTCACCCAAGCTCACCTCTTGGGCTTCGAGTCATGTTGGCCTACCTTTTGGTCTAGGACAGTCCACAGAAACGTCCAAGCTAAGCCATTGTGGACGTTTCATACGAACCTAAGGACTATGTTGGTCCAATCACGGGTTTAGTCACACCGAGTCCAGTTTAGAATCGAGTTATGATGGTTTGGGTCGTGTCGTTTTGTCGAGTCCAAAATGAATCGAGGTCTAAATCCAACCGTGAGTCGAACCTTTTGGTTAGTCAGTCATAAGTCGAATCTTTGTTTGAGTCGAGTTGGTGTCGTGTCCTTAAGTGTGCAGGGGCTCTTACATTTGAATATTGACTCAGTTCGGGGTTTTCTTGTAGAAAGGCCGCCAAAAACCCGACTTCAAGCAATGGAAGATGTCTTGTTAACAAACTCACCGAGGCCGTGAACCTCATGAGAGCCGAAATGGATGTGATCGAATCCAAGCTGGGTGAAGATTCATCTACCCCACCTCTGACTGATCTGGAGAAACGGTTCAAGTTCATTGAGGACCGTCTGAAACTCTCCCAGGGGAAGAACATCCACTATGAAAATGCTAGGGCCTGCCAGTTCAGGATAAGTTGCCCACAAACATGGTACTCACTGATATCCCAAAGTTTAAGGGTACAGAAGATCCAGTCCACCATGTTAAGGCCTATAAGGGGTACTTAGCACTGAAGGGAGTACCTGCTGACATGCTCTCTGAAATTTTCGCTCAATCTCTGGATGAACACCTGAAGGCGTGGTTCTATAATCTGGACCTTAAGAACTTCCCTACTTTCAAAGATATCACGGTGGAGTTTTGTAAGCACTATGCTGACAATGTCGAGATTCGGACCAATATAAGAACGCTAGAGGTTATGACGTAGAAAGAAAAAGAAGGCTTTACTGAATTCCTTGCAAGATGGCGCGCTGAAAGCGTGAAATTAGCCAAGAAGCCTGATGAAGTTGAAATGGTAGATAAGTTCGTAAATAATCTACGACCTGTTTACCGTAATGCTCTGAAATACCAGAATTTTGGTTCTTTCAAAGAATTGATAAGAATCGGGATAAAGGTAGAAGATGATGTCATAAGGGCAGAGGCTGAAAAGCCGAAAGGGTACCAAGGGGCCTCGTCGTCTAAGGCCAAGGCCCCAGCAACGACCCATATTGATGAAGCCATCAATCTCTTAGAAGGGAAATCGAAGAAGTCGCAGCGCAAAACACCTAGGGCATTCACCGATATCGGATGCACTTATACATACGCTCTCCAAAGGCTCATAGCCCAAGGAAAGCTGAAGCCTATTGGTCCAACTCCGGACCCTCCCGCTGATCAACAAGGTAAATGGTATAAACCAAATGCCTACTGTGCCTTTCATCAAGGGAAAGGCCATGATACTGAAAGGTGCTATCGACTGAAGCACGAAATTCAAGACATGATTGAGAATGGAACACTCCCGATCCCAACTGTTAAACCCAATAACATCACCAATCCATTTGGCGACCACGCCAACTTTGTTTCTGTCGATGACAATGTCGATTATTCCCATCTTATCCGCCCATGTCACTTGAAAGGGGTGTTTATCAGGAAAATATTTGTGGATTGCTTTGAATTCTTGCCAAACCCGAAGAATGAAATTCAAGTCGGGGGTCTTGCTCTAGAATGTACTTCTCTCATTAACGAAGTTAATAAAAGACAATTCGGTTCACCAACCTTCATCATCGGCGTAGATCCTTAGAGGACTACCTCGGGATGGAGGCATACCATAAAAGGGATCAAGGACCAGAGCCGAGCATCTAAGCTGAAAGCTGAACAAGAGAAAGCTCAAGACCAGATTTGAAAATTATGAGTCGGGATCTGTTTTCTTATCTTAGTCAAGTCGAGTCTAGAACTTTCTTTTCTTAAATTTAAGTCGTTTGTTCCGCAATGACCTAGGATGTGTCCTAGGAATCGTTCCTTCGAGTCTGTTAAGCATTTCTCATTCCAATAAAAAAGTTGCAGTTTCGTTTCCAAATTTGTCTTGTTTTCAATCCTCAATCATTCTGAAAGCATCCCTAGGGTAGAAATATGTCCCGTTTCAAAATGGAAGGTACACTAGGATCCCGTGTTTGATTCCTTTACCTATTCCATGTCTGGCGGTAGAAAACCTCCATAAAAACCAGTCTTATGATAGTCTTTTCAGATGATTCTAGGACGAACCCGGACTAGCTCCCTGCTTCCCATATCGATGACATAAGGCAAGCCCATTACCCACAAAATCATTCCACATCTCGAAGAGAAAGAAAACCAACCCGTTCTAACAAGGAATTGTTTGTTCTGACCTAAATTAGTTGGCGAAGCCAAGTTTTCAAGGTGTATCCATTTCTGACTAGGAGAATGAGTAGAAGACCATTTTCAAAAAAAAAAAAAAAAAAGACAAAGAAAAAAAGAAAAAAGAGAAAAAAGAAAAAAGAAAAAAGAAGAAAAAAAGAAAAAAAGAAGAAGAAGAAGAAAAGAAAAAGATATGTCCAAATGTTGATCAAAGTTTAAAGGCGAAGCCAAAATAGTAAGTTAGTGCCATTTGTAGCCTTTCTACCCTTAAGTCCTTCTCGAGACAAATGCAGGGGAATAGTCAGGGATTTTGAGGATTCATCTAGTTTGTTTCATTACGCCCAAGCCTTTAGGGTCTAGACATGGAAACTTGAACCAACATCGTTTTCCTACCCATTTGTACTCGGGTTTCATCAAATCTGAGACACCATTTACAACCACATCAGCAGCCATAGCCCTTGGCCTTAGCACCACAAGACAAACCTTCAGAATGATTTTTAAGCATTCAAACTTGTTATTACCAAGCTCCACATCCCCCAAAAGATCCAAGCCTTTTACACCTAACCCCAAACACGGGAATTAACGGTACTTTATAGGCTAAGATGGGATATGACATGATACCTTAGGTGAAACCTTCGAGTGTGTACACACAATCGAAATGCCAATTTAATGCACCTGGATCGAACTACGTCGGATTTGATTTCGCTCCACGCGAATACGTAGGCAGTCCTTCAGAATAAGGGATTCAATCCACCCATCATCCAAGTTGTCATCTTGTCGGTTTCTTACGGGTCTTAACCAAGTCCAAATGAAGCCACCTTTATTTGAGTTGGTCTTAGTACTCGATGTAAGCTAGGATAAGGATATAGGTTCAGATGAATAGTATCAAGTCTCAGAATGAGCTTTATTGAACGGTTTAGGCAAAGATGCCGAGTCATATAGATGTAGGTTTGTGTTGGGAACAGAAAATATGAAAAACCCGCTGAAAAGAAAGAAGGCGTGGAAGAAAAATAGTAAAAGCCCGCTGAAAAGAAAGAAGGCAGTGGCAAGAAATGATGAATACTCGCTGAAAAGAAAGGAGGCGAGGAGAAGAGTGGCAGAATGTTCCCAACAAGAGTGATGTGTGATGTCCAACTGTTCTCATAAAATCAGTCTGTGTTTAGTGTCTAGGCGAAGCTAATGTTGTTGCTCCGTGAGTTTAATCCACCTTGTCAATGCCAAGTGATCTTGATTCCCATGTGCCCTCGGGAGCACGCCCATGCCATACGATATCCTCGTTCCACGTCCGACGACCTTATGATTCCCATTTGCCGTTTTTTGGGCGCCAGAATGGCCTATTTACATTTCTACCCCCAACAAGTTAATAATTGAATTAAAACCCGTGCACACTTACGGTTTCATTTTCTTTTTTGTTTTACGGTAGCGGGCTACGCCCACGTTATTTACGGGTCATAGAGAGTGTCTGAGTCGTATTTCCTGCTCACCCGTCAAGGTTCGATTTCAAAATGCCAAAGATTTCAGAATTCCGAAATTTCAAAAACTTTTTGCGAATTATGGGATATGATCCAAGTAGTGGTACATTTCAAGTCAAGGTTCAAATATCAAAGTTCAAAATCAAATTTTGGGTCGACGACCCAACACCCAAATGATTTGTTTCAAATTCAAATTTCGGGTCGATGGCCCAACATCATAAGTGATGTCAAATTCAAAATTTGGGGCGATGGCCCAATTTTTCAAAATCTTCAACATGTTCAAATTTCGGGTCGATGACCCAGTCTTTCAAATTCAATTTCAGGTCGACGACCCAACATTCCAATACTTCAGCTTCAAACCTCGGGCCGATAGCCCAACATACTAAATGATGTCAAAATTCAAAATTCGGGTCGATGACCCAATTATTCAAAATTTTCAAATTCCATTTTCGGGTCGATGACCCAATATTTCAAATGATCTAATTTTAGGATCGATGATCCAAATGTGCTTATGTGATGATTATTGCTAGTACGTTTTTGTGCTTCAAATATAGCAGGATATGCTTCAACTGGGGGCTCTAAAGTCTTCGACTTTAGAGCCATCACAAACTGGGGGCTCTGAAGCCGTTGGCTTCAGAGACCATTATCAAGATGTAAAGGATGGCATCCACCAAGAATTCAATTCAATACAAGAGTATGAAATGGAAGAATTCCTTAGCTAAAAGCAAATGATGAAAGCGGCGGCAACCTCCTGGGAAGGTCCCGTTCCATTTAGGCACCTGCCAGCAGATGATAAGCTTTGAGCAAGTGTCAACAGATGATGAATTTCGGACAAACGCCAGCAGACGATAAACTTTGGGCATGTGTCAGCAGTTGCCGAACTACGAAGCGGGTTTGATTCCGTCAGAAACGGATACGTAGGCGTCTAAGGATAAGGCTCAACCCACCACATATGCAATTTATGGGTCGACGACCAACAATGACAATTTGGCGCAACAGAAGCAAGAGTTAATCCCCGACGAAGTTTCAGGTATGATCTCTTCTTATGGCTGGCGAGCTTATATACGTAAGTCTAATGGACTATAAACAACCCGCGGAATCCTCAGATCGAGAGAGACCTGGGGTATACTTTGACTTTCGCCTTGTCCAAGCCTCAGTAAAAGTAGGGGCTCTGTAGATACCCGTATCCGTCGATATTGGAATTTATAGAGAACCCGACAAACACCCGATGATGATAGGACACATATATTTATTAGTTGTCATTGTCATTATTTGGGTTCGTTTTACGATGTAGAATGAGCGTTGTTGACGAAGTATTTTATTAATTTAAATGATATTAAAATTAAAGTTTTTAAGGTGATTTCATTTTACTTTATTTTGAATTTATTTTCTCAAGTTTATTTTATTGAAAATAAAATAAATAGTTGATTTGAAAAATCATTTTATGAGTGTATTTGATTTGAAAAATCATTTATTTTAATGTGTTAATTGATTTGAAAGATCGATTTTGAAAGTTGAAAACTCGTTTTGATCACACGTTTTGGAGCTCCATCATAGCTCGGTTTTTTGAGCCCGTTTTCTTTACGAATTGGCACGAATCTCGAGTTCACTAACCGACCTAGGCTTCTACTTATCCAACCCCAGTTCAAACCCCCATACCCACGTTCCAAATCTTGTCCCAAACATACACAAAATAGCCCAACTCTTTCCCCTTACCCGCGTTAGCTCTTCCCCTCTTCCAACCCGTTTTATGTGCTTCAAGCTTGACCCAAACCTGCCAAAACCAACCCAATTCATGCTCCATATTACCCACAACAACCCATCACCTAGATCACCATGAAATCTTTCCACAAACCCATCCCAAACACTCCACAAACAGCCCGCAAATAACACGGTCTCATCCCCTGTTTTGCGTGCTCAAATCCAAGCCCCAGACCCGCTCCAAACACCACTTAAACCCGTGCCCATTAACCCTGAACCATACCCTAGTATCCTACCCATATTACCTTAGCTTAACCACCAAGAAAACCCCTCATACAAACCCTAAAAACCCCACGAAATAGCTGAGGGACATCAGCTATGCAAACCGAGTCCAAGGTCTCTTAACCCTATCAAACCCTACTTTAACTCCCTATAAATACCTCCCCTCTTCCATACTTTCATTCCTCGGAAGTTCTCCATACATATTACCGTCACTCACCAACACTAATCTGCACAAACAAACCCTAGTTGCCTCTCAAAACCCTCGACTAAACCGAGACATCCAAACTGAGAAATAGTTTGTGTCTCTCTCGAAATACCATTCGTTTCCCCTTCAAATCTCCATTAAAATTCGAGTTTCTTATTCCTAATTAATCATATAACATCCATCTACATCTTAAACAAAGATTCACGAGCCAAATTGACCTTGAGAGTACACGAATCCCCTCAAAAAACAGAGTGTCATACACTTTGTTTTCGCGGCTTTTCCTGTCTGTCCAGTTCTGTTTGTGCTCGTTTTTCGTGCCCAATAACTCAGAACGAGCGTGGTTTGTTTTAAGATCTTTGTTCTCCTCTATTTCTAGTTTTCAAAACATCTTTTAAATCTAATTTTCACCGTGCAACGAGTGAGAAATTGCAGTTTGAAAGTTGCTGTCCAGATTTACCAAAAAACGTGTTGTTGCTTTGTTCCTTCGTCGACGACGGCCTCTCGAGATAAAATCTACGATCGATGATGACCCAAGACGGTGTCAGCGATACATGTAGGTTGAGGGTGCATCAAATCCTCCTCTTCTCCCTTTTATTTCGTTCTTTTTATGTTTGTTTTTTATTGTTCGTTTTTACATTGTTTATCGTTTTGCATCGTTTGATACCGTTAACTATGAAACTAATATAGTATGAGTATGAGTTAAAGTACCACCATGAACACCCGCGTTGACTTGAGTTGGGAAAGAAATCCGCCAGATCGGTCGGTCGTATCCCCCTTTTCATTTACATATCCTCGTGTTCAAGGTAGGGCATTAGTAAAACGAATTTTAACTTTGTTCCTCGCTTTTGACCCCTCGCTTGTTTCGCTCAATTCGGCCTGCCCTAGGACCCTTTGCATATTAGTTCGACCTCTGATTGTTAACATATGACTCATTTAGACGATATTAGATCGATTTAATAACCTAATTAGACATGTTAGGGTGCTTCGACACAAGCATTAAAATCGGTTAACAATTCTGTAACCTAATTGAATACATCTCTCTTTTCACATGATTTCTCGATAGTATAAGAGTGCGTGATTAGCACCTTCTTATTAACACTCGATGAGTTAATTTAACTAGCGAACTTGACCTAATTCGACCCTTTAGGCCGTGTAGAGCACTCGGTTTAGGCGAAGCCTTCTGACCTCTCTTATCATCGATTTCTAATGTATATCCCGCATCGCTTTGCAAATCTATCTAACCTAATGAATCTAACCCAAGGATTATGGTAGGCTAGGATATGTAGGTCGTGTTTGGCCGTGTATTTTGCAGCCCTTTTCTCGCTCTTTTTATCTTTATCTCGTTATTTCGTATCTTGTAATTACTTTTGTTTATCGAGTCGTGTTTTGTAATTTGTTTGTAATTAGTTGGCCGTTATCGAGTCAAATGATTTATAAAAACCTTAGCCTTGTCTGGTTAGATGGTTGTGCTCCAATTCATGTAAGAGCGTAGTAAATCGCATGTTGTTTAAAGCAACATGGCCCGATTTATGCTAATGCAGGTTTTGGTGTGTGACTTAATGTCTAATTCGATGAGATTAAGCGAAAGCACACATTACGAGGAGTGACCCAAGGCCGTGAGTTATTTAAACCGTGGGCCACCCCTTGTGCACGTTTTCCTAGGCCGAATTGGCCATGTAGGGTGTCGTTAATGGTTTTGTGTATAAGTATTGTATTTTAGATCGAGTTGTATCTTTAATTTCTTGTTGTGTCGGCATGAAATGCCTGGGTTGTAATAAGGTAGATCCCAACGGCTCCCCCATTCCCCTTAAGCCTTGTTTGCTTTGTTTTGTATATTGTTAGATCAATCAATCCACATGCTAAATTACAACTTTGACAAAGTTAGTTTAGTTGCATCTAAATCGACATAGAAACCTCACATGTTAGGGTTTTAAAATGATGTTTGCATATCATATACCGTAGTAGCTACGACCTTGTTTGAAATCCGATACTTGACTTAGTAGAGGCCGTTATTGACAAGCGGGGTTAGGTGTCCTTATGGGCTTCCTAACACGTACCCTCACCCCTTACTCAAGATCTATGGTTTGTGGATCCGTCTAAATACCATTGGATTACGAGAGTCATTCAAATCGAGTGGTATAGGGTACAAGTCTTTATCTTTAATCACTCGTAGTCGATTGGCTTTATGCTTTTCGATGAAAGGTGTAAAGTTGACTTGAACGGTTCCAAGTTCCGATAAAACTTGGTGGCGACTCTAATTTGTCTTAATTCGATTCGAAAGAACCTCGAGTCAATGATGCCTCCTGTGGATCCCGCGGACGCAGTTCCCGCGGGCGTTGTCCACATATATTTTTGTATGTTAAATAATTAACATCTATATACATCTAATAAACTATAAAGTTTAATAAAATTGCATAGATTTTAAATTGAATATATAATTTTATGATGATAATAGTAATATAAGTGTGCATGTTTATACTAATTAATTATTTTATTTTAAGGAAATTGACCATCTTCTAGTCTTCTATAAATATTTAGGAAAATTATCATCCATCTTCTTTCTTTTAGTCTCCTTGAAATTGACCATCTTAATTAATTATTTTATTTTAAGGAAATTGACCATCTTAATGAATTATTTTATATTAAGGAAATTGACCATGTTTTAGTCTCTTACAAATGTTTAGGAAAATTACCAAACTTCTATATAATTTAATTTTAACCCAAACTATATAATATTTGCATTGAGATCCCTTAATCGGGTCCATCACACGACGCTAGTGATTTAAAACTATATAGTATAATTAATTTGTATAACTTTCTTTAATTACTTTGAAGTCCCTTGGTTTCTGGATTTAATATATAGTATTTATGAGTCTTTATCATATATTTGCATTGAGTGAGACAGTGAGTCGTATTGTACGATGATGGTTTTGACGGCTCGATGAGTCGGGATATTTGAGAAACTGGTATCCATGACATGTTTGACATGTCATGATGTATATGGTCTGTCATGTATTTCATATTGTGATGGTTGTGATTGTATATGTTGGAGGATTTGTGTTGATGTTTTGGAGACATAAGACGGTTCGGAGACCGTCTTACGCTTAAGTCGCCTTTTGGAGCTTTCCACTCCAAGAGGGATGTGCACATTAATGGCTTGAGTCGCGGAGGGACTCGTGTGGTTGAGACACGATGTCTGGCAGGGGATCCGGTTGGCTTCCGGACCCGGTACGTCTCAGCGTGTCCCGGTATCTGTTTGTGGTTATCAGTATGCCTGGACATGTCCCGGTACCAGTATGGTTTTCGATATTTTTGGGCGTGTCCCGGTATCATGGTGGTGGTTGTTGATGGCGGTTCATTCGTGTTATAGTCATGTTGTATGTTCACACACTCGAGTCGTGTCACAATTTATTTATTTAATGAAACTAACTTTTGCTGTGTCTGTGTAATTGTCACCTACTTTCGGGGTGGCCTGTGTCGATCCATATGATATTTCCTATCATATGGGGAGCAGGTTAAGTATAGGTTGTTTGGATAGCACGCGGGAGACGGGACGAGCTTGATGAGTCACGAGACGAGTATAGTTGATTAGAGAAGTATAGATGTCATGAGTTGTACTTTTATTCATTTGTTTATGATGTAAATCATTAAACTCTACATTAATAAAATGTTCTTTGATTGAAGTTTTGAAAGCCTACCTCGGGAAACCGAGATGGTAACGCCTCAATTAACTTGGCCGGATAGTTGGGGTGTTACTTAAAGTGTGACGCGACTCGAGTGTGTGAATATACAACTTGACTATGATATGAATGAGACACTATCAAACAAACACCACCATGGTACCAGGACACGCCCAGACATACCGACAACCACACTGGTACCGGGACACTCCCAGACATACCAATAATCACAAACAGATACCGGGACACGCCCAGACGTACCGGTTCCGGAAGCCAACCAGATCCCATGGCAGACGCCGTGTCTTAACCACACGAGTCCATCCGTAACTCAAGCCATTAATGTGCACATCCATCTTAGAGTGGGAAGCTCCAAGAGGCGATCTGAGCATGAGACAGTCTCCCAACCGCCTCACGTCTCTATAACAACAAGTAAGCCACCAAGTCCTCCGACATACAAGACAATACAATAAATGCAAGATACCGTATAACATGCCACTTACCGACTCATTCAATGCAAATGAATGACATATGACTCATTTAACACTTAGACAAATTATTAAAACTGAGTAGGATAAACCTACCTCACAGCAAATATGTATAAGCCATCCGTCAAACACAAGCTAGGCCCGTCTCGTAAAATCATCTCACAAAATCCATTTCCTAAAATATGATAATAATACAAATACATATAAATATACCAATCTAATACGTATACAAATACGTATAAATATACTCATCTAATATGTATACAAATACATATGAATATACTAATCTACTTATATAAATATGTATACGACTAATTAAATACCCGTCCTAACTATTTAAAACCCGACTCAAACTCTCCTCCTTTAACTGACACCAAGCACCACCTCCGTTGCCACCGTGGACCACCACCACCAACCATGGTGGCCCACGGCCAGTGGCCCAACACTGGCGGCAACCACCACCACTACATCTTCACCGCACTCACACACCCGTCACAGTCACACACACACCTACACAGCCCGCAACTAACCCCAAAAAAACTACCCTCGCCGGCGGCGGCAACCGCCCATGACCAAGGCGAGTCCAGTGGCCACCCACCATGATGTGGCAACCACCGGCAGCAACTAACAACAACGGCATCAGCAACAACAATGACGGCATAACATAACTCGCGCACCCTCCTTTATCCCACGATTTGAACATCCTACCGCCACCTATGCCACCACCTACCAACACCAGCACACTCCCCTATCAACCATCAACAACCGCCACCCAAGTCTCCCCCAGGTCAGGCCACGAAAGAGGGTCGAAAACCTAGCCCTAAACCGAGTCACACAACCCCAAACATAACTTTAGATCTACTCGGTCAAACCCAATTTTGGGCCGTCAACGGTGGTCCAAAGGTGTTCAACGACAGGTCTAGGGTGAGTACAGGTCGAGGCGGTCATTTAAAAAAATAAATAAACTAGTGTGAGGCGGTTTACCTTACGATCTCGAGGCGGAGGGGCAAAAGAAGATCTTTATTCTCTTCCTTTTCTTCTCTTTTTCTCTCTTCTTTCTCTTTAAGATCCTCTCTAAATTTGTATAGTGGGAAATGCAAATGAAATGGATGAGGAGCGTAGATGAGGATAAGGGAGTATATATATGATGGGAGTAGTATAGGGTGAGTATGGTATGTATGTATATACATGTCTCTTATGGTTATTATCATCATCATCATTATTATTATTATTATTATTATTACTATTATTACTATTACTATTATTACTATTACTATTATTACTATTACTATTATTACTATTATTACTATTACTACTATTACTATTATTATTATTATTATTATTACTATTATTACTATTATTACTATTACTATTACTATTATTATTATTATTATTATTATTATTATTATTATTATTATTATTATTATTATTATTATTATTATTATTGTTATTATTGTTATTATTATTATTATTGTTATTATTGTTGTTATTATTGTTATTATTGTTATTATTGTTATTATTGTTATTATTGTTATTATTGTTATTATTATTATTATTATTATTATTATTATTATTATTATTATTATTATTATTATTATTATTATCATTATTATTATTATCATTATTATTATTATTATTATTATTATTATTATTATTATTATTATTATTATTATTATTATTATTATTATTATTATTATTATTATTATTATTATTATTATTATTATTATTATTATTATTATTATTATTATTATTATTATTATTATTATTATTATTATTATTATTATTATTCCGTCTCAAGCCCAACTCGCTAAACAGAATAAAATATTATTATTATTATTATTATTATTATTATTATTATTATTATTATTATCATTATTATTATTATTATTATCATTATTATTATTATTATTATTACCATTATTATTATTATTATTATTATTATTATTATTATTATTATTATTATTATTATTATTATTATTATTATTATTATTATTATTATTATTATTATTACTACTACTACTACTACTATTATTATTATTACTATTATTTTTTTGTAATAGGATGCGCGCAACTTTCATTAAAAGAAAAATAAAAGTTTACATGAAATTGGTGGGGAGCCGAGAAACAATCTGGGCTCCCACACCCTTAGCAACAGCAAAGCTAAGTCTAGTAAAAATGTAAGCGGCCACCCGAGCCCCCGCATCCTGAGATACCGAGAATTTCTGGATCCGCTTGAGTAAGGCAACAACATCCGAACCCAGCTCCCCAAGTGTTGAGAAAGAGAAGGGAAGGAAACCATAACCCGTTGCCGCGCACAAATCCCCGTACTTAGCACACTTGCGTGCATCCAGGGTCATGCTTTTTCACATACGAATTTTACTCTTTTACATACGTTATTTACAATGCCACCCTTGTCATTTTTCATTCCTTGCCCAATTTTTTTTCTCCCTTCAGCACTAAACCACCAATACCCACCTCTAGTCAGTCCACTTGCCGGCAACCTGCACTCCTTGCCCCTACTTTGCGCTCCCCATCCCCCCTACACTCTCCTCCCCCGTTCCGACCACCACCGTCCAACAACCAAACCAACATACCTTACGCCATCAACCAAACATAATAGCATCTAAAGGAACTGATAATTAGCGACACCGAAATTAGTGAATCCTAAAGTATTGTGGGCTTTGTGAATTTGTAGGATTCTCACACATACTTTAGAAATTAGAACAATGTTTATACTCCTTTATTAGACACCAAAAGACAGACATTAAATTATGTCTCAATCCATATAAAGGGACAACATAAGATTCAATTACGTCCTGCAACATAATTCTCAGTTAGGGTGATACTCGACTACTTAGTCATCAACCTAATTGAAAAATTTTAAGAATTATAAACTCTAATTTTAGGGAAAAATAATTAATAAACAAGTTTTTAATAACTATTAAACAAAATAACTACATAACTAATTGAAAATTTTGAAAAATTGTAATCATTGCTCAAGTTTTTAGAACAATTAGATTTAATTTTAGGTCAAAAGGTATGTATAAAACCTAATTTGTTTAGATCTACGAAAAATGTATAGTATGGAAATATTATGAAAAAATGTATGTGAAAGAGTAAAGTCCGTATGTGAAAAAGCAACACCGCTTATATAATTATTAAATACGGAGTATTACAATCTTCCCCCCTTAAAATAAACGTCGTCCCCGAAGTTTCACCTCACTCTTTCCTTTTTGACTATTCCCTCGAATCTCATGTGCACGCTCTTCCCAAAGTTCGGTGTTCCATTGTCACTACTTCCTCTTAACTGTCACTATTTTCTCACATTTCGTATTTCCTTTTTCCTAAACTCTCGAATTGTTACATTCACTCCCTCTAAAAGAGAATTTCGTCTCGAAGTTCAACAATCAACCTCAAAATACGGTCTCATACACTCATTACAAAATTCCACACATGACCATGTTCCAGGTTCCACACTCTCTCCTACTTATTGCAAATCCATAAATGAATAAAATATGGTCCTAATGCCATTGATATAGCCCTACTCTACGAGCCTCCCAAACGTCAAGGTACAAGGTCTAGCCCAGGGTTCGAAACCCTAAACCCATAACAACTCCCAACTCAATTGGTTCTAAGTCTACGCGTCAATCTCGGGGTATAACTCGATAATTACTACATACGTATATATCACATCTAATCTCATACATGCACTTTTATACAAATCAATCATAAACATGCAGACTCCATGAAACAACCAGATGATGCAATGTTACTCGTCATAAGACTCAAGTATATATGCTCAACATTCCCCATTTTCCGGATACCATGTCACGCATATACCGCGTCAAATCCATCATATGATCACACATGTGTTTTGCATATCTATTCCCATCTATCACCAACACTTCCGCTCATACGGAAGACCATATACACAATCATGCAAATTACTGCTATGTCACACACACATTGTAACCCAATTACACATGTCACACTAATAACTTTCATCCAAGTCACATTTTGACATAGCAAAGCCACAAGATGTGGTCAATTACAAATAATTTATAAGGTCTCATTCATAAGGGGTCAACATGTCCATCCGACGCGAACTAACCATTATCGGTTGTGAACATAAGGGTATACACACCTTCAGGTCTAGTACTGATAAAAACAAGGGCCAAAGCAGACCACTCGATCGAATGTAGGAGGTCACTCGGCCGAGTAAGCGGCCACTCGGTCGAGTGCATTGTGCACTCGGTCGAGTGTCACCTGGGTATAACATTTTACCAATCCAAAGCTCAAGTAAGAGGAACAACCACCACCTATCAGGCCCGACGAGCGGTCCACAGAGCTAGCCAACCTATCGAGGAAGTCGGCCAATCGACCCCCAAACCCATTTACAAACCTTCCTATTCCATCACATAGATGCTAATAAATCCCGATGGTGACTCATATACCATTAAATAACCGAATCAAACACGGTAATTGGCCTTATGGCCATCATCATTACACACTTAAGATAAAATATCCAAGGCATACTGCCAACACAATATACTATTTCATCATCAACAGTTGCACCGTAGTGCGATACTCTAGTCACATTAGTAAACACAACACATTACACTATCTCTTGGACACAACCTAATTACTCATCACTCACAAGGAATAATAACGACATCATCACTCACTCAAGCAATACAACAAAATCACGATGTACACCGTGGGCATTTCACAATAATGTTTGGGAGGAAGTTTTACAAACAAAATCTACACTACTACTCTCAGGGTCGGAGTCCGACATAACCACTTTCATATCTCATGCCTATGTACTTAGGTTAACGGTTACTTTATGTATCACAAATGATCAAATACCTCAATCATAAGATTGAATCCTCAACCATTACGTGCCCCACTCTTACTCTCATGACCACAAAACCAAACTTAGTGATGCCAAATCTTCAATTACATATATCCCGATTATTAGGACTCAACTCATCTATAATCCACAATTATGTCACCTCACACGGATTCACTCGAAACTTAAAACAAATTCTTCATTGGATGTCGGGTTACCACTTGCAAAATCTCCAACTCATCTCTCGCTCTCTCTCTCGTATCCCAGATCCCTAAATCTTATCACCATTTATCCAAATTTACACTATTCTTCAAGTCACATCTCACGTTCTCCACAACTTTTATCAGCTCATGTCATCGCTCTCTCTTACTCCTAGTTCCCCAATTATTCCCTCATCATGCTACAAATTCTAACTCGACCATATTCTAACCAAAACATCTGAGTTGTGCTCAAAAGGTCATCCTCACACGTTCTCAAACGACGTTTACTATCTATGAGTCCATAACACCGCTAAGAATCCAAGTTCTGATGGTATTCCACTACCATCTTAGTGTTCCCAAATTATCAAACTTGACGACTATGTCCAAATCAATCGTCTTGTCAAAAACTTATGCCTAAAGTTAGGGTGAGAAAACACGCTTCTGGGGATCACACAGAACCCTATGCCCGGATATCTCGGGTTAACTCAACGTATAAGGATGATGGAAATTAAAACAAGCCAGACCGGATATGGGAAGGATAGGGAATCAAATAACATGGAGGGGATAAGAAATCCATGGCTGACACCTTAGAATTGCCCATCATAACTATCTTTGGTACATTACTCCCAAAATCATAACTACTCTACCACTAACCATCATCATTCATGCTTTAACAACAACACTAGCAAGGGACTAACATCCCTCACATCAACAAACACTAATCATATCTACAACATACTACTCACATTAACCCTCTTATCTATTCATCACATGTTATCACATTTCACATGAACGATTCTATCATACTATAAACCTATTACGAGTCATAAAACACATGCATTCATACCACTTTCACTAATGATCATATCCTATGTCATATTCAAACACACATTAAAACCATAACACATATGCTTTCATATCACGATTCACATAACGTTTCCCATACTCCTAGCCACCCACGTAGTGACCAACTGAGACATTAGGCACTATCTTTGGCATGAGAGCGCCTACTCATCCAAAACCGATCTCCTATGGTACTTATGTTGAGTTCAGTTTATTTAAACTCTCCTAGATTCATTTTTGGTTCATTGGTTTTAGGTTCCGAAATCGTCGCTCTAATACCACTTTGAAATATCTCAACTATCCGGCCAAGATAATTGAAGCGTTACCATCTCGGTTTCCCGAGGTAGTGTTTCAAAACTTCAATCAAATAACATTTTATTTATGTAGAGTTTAATGATTTATATAAATATAAACCAATGAATAAAAGTACAACTCATGACATCTATACTTCTCTAATCAACTATACTCGTCTCGTGACTCATCAAGCTCGTCTCGTCTCCCGCGAGCTATCCAAACAACCCGTACTTAACCTCCTCGCCATATGATAGGAAATATAATATGGATCGACACCGGCCACCCCGGAAATAGGTCAAAATTACACAGACACAATAAACGTCACTTTCATTAAATAAATAAAGTGTGACGCGACTCGAGTGTGTGAATATACAACATGATTATGATATGAATGAGACACTATCAAACAACCACCACCACGGTACCGGGACAATCCCAGACATACCAACAATCATACTGGTAACGGGACACGCCCAGACATACCGACAATCACAAACAGGTACCAAGACACGCCCAGACGTACCGGGTCCGGAAGCCAACCGGATACCCTGCCAGACAACGTGTCTCAACCACATGAGTCCCCCCGTAACTCAAGCCATTAATGTGCACATCCCTCTTAGAGTGGGAAGCTCCAAGAGGCGACCCGAGCGTGAAACGGTCTCCCAACCGCCTCACGTCTCCATAACAACAAGTAAGTCACCAGGTCCTCCGACATACAAGACAATACAATAAATGCAAGATACCGTATAACATGATAATTACCGACTCATTCAATGCAAATGAATGACATATGACTCATATAACACTTAGACAAATATTAAAACTGAGTAGGATAAACCTACCTCACAGCAAATCCTTATAAGCCATCCGTCAAACACAAGCTAGGCCCGTCACGTAAAACCGTCTCACAAAACCCATTTCCCAAAATACGATAATAATACAAATACGTATAAATATACCAATCTAATACATATACAAATATGTATAAATATACTAATCTAATACATATACAAATACGTATAAATATACTAATCTAATACGTATACAAATACATATAAATATACTAATCTACTTATACAAATACGTATACGACTAATTAAATACCCGTCCTAACTATTTAAAACCCGACTCAAACTCTCCTTCTTTAACCGACACCAAGCACCACCTCCGCTGCCACCGTGGACCACCACCACCAACCATGGTGGCCCACGATCGGTGGCCCATGGCCAGCGGCCCAACAGTGGCGGCAACCACCACCACGACATCCTCACCGCACTCACACACCCGTCACACTCACATACACACCTACACAACCTGAAACCAACCCCAAAACAACCATCCTCCGCCTGCGGCACCACCGCCTCTGACCATGGTGGGTCCACTGGTCACCCACCACGACGTGGCAACCACCGACAACAACTAACAACAACGGCAGCAACAACAACAATTATGGCATAACACAATTCGCGCACCCTCCTTTAACCCACGATTTACACACCCTACCGCCACCTATGCCGGCACCTATTGCCACCACCACACTCCCATATCAACCCTCAACAACCGCCACCCAAGCGTCCCCCAGGTCAGGCCACGAAAGGGGGTCGAAAACCTAGCCCTAAACCGAGTCACAGAACCCCACATAACTCTAGATCTACTCGGTCAAACCCAATATTGGGGGGGGGGGTCAACAGTGGTCCATGGGTGGTCAACGGCAGGTCTAGGGCTAGTCAAGGTCGAGGCAGTCAATTAAAATAATATATAAACTAGTGTGAGGTGGTTTACGTTACGATCTCGAAGCGGAGGGGCAAAAGACGATCTTATTCTCTTCCTTTTCTTCTATTTTTCTCTCTTCTTTATCTCTAAGATTCTCTCTAAATTTGTGCGGTGGGAAATGCAAATGAAATGGATGGAGAGGGTAGATGAGGATAAGGGAGTATATATATGGTGGGAGTAGTATAGGGTGAGTATAATATGTATGTATATAGATGTATCTTATGGTTATCATCATCATCATCATCATCATCATCATCATCATCATCTTTATTATCATCTTTATTATTATTATTATTATCATCATCATCATCATTATTATTATTATTATTATTATTATTATTATTATTATTATTATTATTATTATTATTATTATTATTATTATTATTATTATTATTATTATTATTATTATTATTATTATTATTATTATTATTATTATTATAAAACTTTGCCACATCACCCTTTTACCTAGAATACCAGTCTCTTTACCTAGAATACCAGTTTCTATCTTCTTTCCCTTATCAAATGTTAATTTATGATAGTCCATAATTTTTTGCAGTTGTTCGTCTTTAATGGTTTCTTTAGAACAACCTTTTCTGAAGGTTTTGGTTATTTTTCCCCCTGTTCTTCTTGGACTTTTTGTATCCTAATTTGGGGAGTACCTTGGACTTACTTTAAAGGAGGAGTACTTTTATGTAGTAAGATTATGTTAGAGCAATTTATTTTGAGGAAGAATCCTGGCAAAGAGTCTTCTTGCCTTCCTGATTTTCACCTAATGTCTTATGCTAATTCATGGGAGTTTTGCTCATTTTATTCGTTTTATGTCGCCTTTTCTGATTGTATAGAATGTTTGGAATTATACTCCCACGGCTTTGGTTAGGCTCATATTCCCTCTAATCAGTTTTTTTGGGCTTGGATGGATTATACCCTAATAATTACTAAATGGTATGGTCAAAGTTGTTTAGTTAGAAATTTCATATGTCTCTGTTTTGATTTTTCGTTAGCTAGGGTTCACTACCTTGGCCTCTTCGTTTCAATCGCCTACAAGCGTGCAAGAATTGCGTGCTTAATTGTCGCACTTTTTGAGATACTTTGTCTACATTTTTCCTTCAATCTAAATGAATATTGTCTTTTGGAATGTTAGGGGTACTAAAAGAAAAAACTTTGCCGAGGAGCTTAATTTCTTTAGCTCGTCCAATGGTATTAAAATATTAGCTATTTGTGATATGAAATCAACATCAAAGCCCGAACCTTATACGACTGCCAGTTTTGGTTTTAATAATTGCGATTTTATTCCGGGTATTGGGTTATCAGGTGGTATTTGGTTATTTTGGAAAGAGTCTATTTTCATGACCCTTTTCGATAAATATACTTCTTAAGTCAATTAAATTCATTGCTTGTGAAGTGTATGACTTAAAGAATAATGTGGTCTTTTGCCTTATCTTCGTTTATGCTCTAGCTCAACCGTCTGAAAAGGCGGATTTTTGGAGTGAGTTGGAGAATTTTGTTCTAAATCTTGAGTTGCCTTTCTTATTACTAGGAGATCTCAACGAGATTAAAAGTGTAACACCCCCATACTCCAAGTGCCTTACCAGGACCACTCAGGTATAAGGATGCTACCATCTCGGTTACCCGAGGCATGATATTCATAAGACAATAACGAAACAACTTAAATAATATAACTTTAGTGAAAAGTACAACTGAAACCAAATCCCAAAATACGGGTACAAGTTCTTAAAACCAACTGTCTACTGAAATATTGAAATGTCATAAAACTAAAAGACTACAGCGGAAGACTTCAATCGTCAGACGGTGGCACCTCCCACTATCCCGAGACTCAACTCAAACCGCTCAATTCTCGCTCACCATCCCCGAATGGATCACCGCAGGTTTACAAAACAACAACCGGGGTCAGTACTAATCACACAACTCAATATATCAACAATAAGATAAACAGACAGCTTAACCGTCACACACGCACAACCGCACCAATCCCAACAATCACAATTACCGACTGTCCACTGGACCAGCCCTGCCAGTGGGGGACCGCAGCCGTACCCACAAAATCCTCGCTCATCATACCGAGCGATAACCCTGTCCATTAATGTGCACATCCCCTTCCGTGGCGGGTTCCACGAAGGGCGAAACTAGGGCGTGAAGCCACTCCCGCAAGTGACCCCACTCAGCCGAGGACACGCCTCGAGAACCAGAGACAAACAATCACAATCAACAAACCGTCACAATACAATTACTATATTATTCAATCAACCACAACACATCAACAATCATCCCATTATGGGACTAATACGAGTAGAAATCCTACCGGAAAGCACACTATCAGACGGTCTCTACAGCTGTATCAAAAAGTTTCTTCTACGAAACCTCCTCCTATCATACAACATACAAATGCTACCAAATCACAAACTACTCAAAAACCCCCCAAATCCCTAGATTAGGGTTTAACCAACTTAAAGGAAAGACAACAAAAAGGGTACATAGATCTTACCCTCGACGCAAGGATCTCAATGGTATAACCAACGATGAAAACCGACCTTCCAAACTCCGGGATTCGCCGGATCCACAGCTACTCCCTCCTTAGAGATCACATCCCTCCTAAGCTCCTCCATCTCCTTAGGACCCATACGGTACGGTGCCTTAGAGATTGGCCCCGCCCCTGGTTTCAACTCTACTGTGAAATCTATCTCTCTTCTCGGCGGCAACCCCAGAATCTCCTCTGGAAACACATCCTCAAACTCTCCCACCACCATTTGTATCGATCAACTGCGGACCCTCTATCCGGTCATCTCTCACATGGCACAATATCAAAGGACATCTCTTCCTCAGATATGACTTCAAAGTGACAGCTGCAATCAACTTAACTTTGGGTTTGACTAGAAACCCACGATAAGACACACTAACACCCTTATGACCTCTTAAAGACACTTTTTTTTGATGACAGTCTATCTTAGCTTTATACTTTCCCAGCCAATCCATTCCAACTATCATCTCAAAACCGTCAAAAGGAAACTCTAGCAAGTCTACAGGGAAATCAACTTGCCCAACTATCATAGGTACATCCCTATATAACCTCCCACAAGATACAGACTCACCCGAAGGTATAAAAACTTGCTCACTTACAGACTCATATACCCTCAAACCCAACCGTTTAACATGACTCGAAGATACAAACGACTGAGAAGCCCCCGAATCAAACAAAACAAAGGTATGAATATCATTAACAAGAAAAGTACCGGTGATAACGTGTGCATCCTTCTCAGCTGCTTTCTTCTCCATCATGAATAACTTTCCACTGGTCTTCTGTCCACCTCCCTAGACAGTACTGGCTGATGTGGTCGGCTTAGCACCCGACCCTTGATTGTTGTTGTTGTTCCTCGATGGTTTCTGATAAGAATTACCGCCGTTGCGGTTACCTCCACCCTGATAGCTCTGACTTCCCCGGTTTGCCCATGATCCAGTCGGTCTATTGCTCGCATAGCTCTGCGCAGGTCTCTGGAAAGTTCCAGGTGCACTTTTGCACTCATGCCTCTTGTGACCTACACCACCATAACTATAGCAGGTCACTCCCCAACTACCACTAACACTTTCACGGCCACGCCCAAAGGAAGCCCCTGCACTGAACCCTGACCCAGAAGAAAACCCTTTAGACTGATTGTGGTTGCCTTTCTTGTGACTAGGTTGGCCACCACCCTCGCTCTCAGACTTCCTTTTCTCACCACCTAACCTCTCCTGAGCCATCTCCACCAACCTCTCAGCTCTCCCAGCCCTCTCATAAGCTTCCTTAACATCAGTAAGGACTCCCACGGGTAACTTATCCATAATCTTAGGGGTCAACCCCCTCTCAAACCTCGCGCCGATTCTCCTCACTCAAACCCATATCCTCGGATACCTGGACTTGTCATTGAACCGCTGTAGTACTCGGCCACGAGACATCTCGGCGGTCATCTTGAAATCACAAACTCTTCTCTCAACTTACTCCTCACATGCTCCGGTACAAACTCTTTTCTCATAGCCCTACGAAACTCTTCCCAAGGTATAGCAGGTAAACCTTGGTTCACATACAACTCCTTAGCACTCACTTTCACCGTATCCCACCACTTACCAGCTGCCTCCCTCAGATAGAACGCAGCCTGTTCCACTCTCATCTCATCAGGACAATGAACCAAATCTAATATGTTCTCCATCTCTCTAAGCCAGCTATCAAGAAGGTTCGACTCCCCAACTCCCTTGTACTCTTTCGGGTTAAACCTCGCTATATAGAGGCTGATTTTAGAGTGATCAACCTCTTTCTCCTTATCCTTATCCTTATCTTTCCCCACAGTCTTTAAAGCCTCAGTAAGAGCATCCTGATGCTCCAACATCTTAACGATGTCATATTTGTTCATAAGCTCAGCTCTCGCATACAACACATTCTTCTTGGGCGGCATCTTGAAACTATAACAGAAAAAGGGGTGGATATAAACATACGCGCCAAAACCTCAAAACAAGAAAACAAGCTGCCCGGACCCTACTCGTTCGAGTTCCCAAACATACTCGATCGAGTAACAGGCTACTCGATCGAGTGCCCACTATACTCGATCGAGTGCCCCAACATCAGACCCCAAATAGACCTTCTGATCTCTAACATACTCGACCGAGTAGCTAGGCTACTCGATCGAGTGACCCCCTACTCGATCGAGTGCCCGAGGTACTCGATCGAGTGCCCAAAAACACGATTCTGGACTCAAAATCGTCAAAAACCCACCCGATCAAGTCAGTCCCACTCGATCGAGTCATGCTAACTCAGAAACGGTACCCGCATGCTATATCATATGCTAACATGCTAAAAACTTTATAAAACCAACATTATATCATAACTAAGCATATAATGCTACGCATCTCTTCATACGATCTACGAAATCATTATATCATGTTATCAAACGCCACATTGTA
Source organism: Silene latifolia (assembly GCF_048544455.1). NCBI lineage: Eukaryota > Viridiplantae > Streptophyta > Magnoliopsida > Caryophyllales > Caryophyllaceae > Silene > Silene latifolia. The sequence goes on along the minus strand of NC_133528.1, from coordinate 121,729,004 downwards.
AACATCCAACATGTTTCTCATTCCAACAACAGTTCTACATATATAGTCAACCTTTCTTTCACATTCTCAACTTCCTACTGCAAACATCCAACGGTTACACACACTTCATCACATTCACACACAAGCTAACCAAACAACGCATACGACCTTGACATACACCAGCCATGTGACCGGTTCAAAATTGTAGAGCGAGTTCGCGACTTCAGGACGTCTCCCAAGCCTTTGCATTAGCTCCTACAACCTTTACCCCGGGTTCATTTTAATTGACTCTCTATGTTCATTAGGTTCATTGGTTACAGGTTTCAGGATCGTCGCTCTGATACCATTTGTAACACCCCCATACTCCAAGTGCCTTACCAGGACCACTCAGGTATAAGGATGCTACCATCTCGGTTACCCGAGGCATGATATTCATAAGACAATAACGAAACAACTTAAATAATATAACTTTAGTGAAAAGTACAACTGAAACCAAATCCCAAAATACGGGTACAAGTTCTTAAAACCAACTCTCTTTGAAATACTTTGAAATGTCTTAAAACTAAAAGACTACGGCGGAAGACTTCTATCGTCGACGGTGGCACCTCCCAAACTATCCCGGACTCAACTCAAACTCGCTCAATTCTCGCTCACCATCCCCGAATGGATCACCGCAGGTTTACAAAACAACAACCGGGGTCAGTACTAATCACACAACTCAATATATCAACAATAAGTAAACAGACAGCTTAACCGTCACACATGCACAACCGCACCAATCCCAACAATCTCAATCACCGATTGTCCACTGGACCAGCCCTGCCAGTGGGGGACCGCAGCCGTACCCACCAAATCCCCGCTCATCATACCGAGCGATAACCATGTCCATTAATGTGCACATCCCCTTCCGTGGCGGGTTCCACGAAGGGCGAAACTAGGGCGTGAAGCCACTCCCGCAAGTGACCCCACTCAGCCGAGGACACGCCTCGAGAACCAGAGACAAACAATCACAATCAACAAACCGTCACAATACAATTACTATATTATTCAATCAACCACAACACATCAATAATCATCCCATTATGGGACTAATACTGAGTAGGAAATCCTACCTGGAAAGCACACTATCAGACGGTCTCTACAGCTGTATCAAAAAGCTTCTTCTACGAAACCTCCTCCTATCATACAACATACAAATGCTACCAAATCACAAACTACTCAAAAACCCCCAAATCCCTAGATTAGGGTTTAACCAACTTAAAGTAAAGACAACAAAAAGGATACATAGATCTTACCCTCGACGCAAGGATCTCAACGGTATAACTAACGATGAAAACCGACCTTCCAAACTCCGGGATTTGCTAACAATGCGATTAAGATGATGAACGTACTTGCTTTCTCTCTTTGACAGTAAATTAGGTTTTGCAAAAGTGTTTAGCATAATGACGAAAAAGGTTATATATCTTAATCGCATAATTAACAAAACCCGAGAAAAACTCCCCGTAAACCGGCTACTCGATCGAGTACCCAAAGTACTCGATCGAGTACCCCCTTACTCGATCGAGTATCCTAGTTACTCGATCGAGTACCCAACAGGTCAGAAACTATTTTAAGACGCAACTCACCCTTACTCGACAAAGTAAGGCCTACACGATAGAGTTCCCAAAGACTCATAAATACGGAGTATTACAAAAAGTCCTAGTAAAAAAGAAGGTGGTGCAAAAGTCACCAATGCACGTTGTGTGAGACTAAATAAGTTCCTTGACAATACAAATTGTGTAGACCTCCCATTTTCCGGTAATTCTTTTACTTGAAGAAAAAAGAAAAATGAGTCTGAAAATGTTTTTGAAATTCTAGATAAAGCTTGGATTAGTAATTATCCAAACTTACAATTTGTGCACCATCATGTTTTCACTAGCTCCGACCATTGTCCTATCTCCGTGAAATTTCATGAGCAAGCTCATAAAAAAGCACCTCCTTTTCGCTTTGAACTCATGTGGACTCTTTGAAACGACTTCATTAAAATGGTTATTAAAAGTAGTTGGCAATACCAATTTTGTGGATCTTATATTTTCTGTCTTTCACAAAAATACAAATTATTATTATTATTATTATTATTATTATTATTATTATTATTATTATTATTATTATTATTATTATTATTATTATTATTATTATTATTATTATTATTATTATTATTATTATTATTATTATTATTATTATTATTATTATTATTATTATTATTATTATTTTTACAGAAAAGTAAGGATATTATTCAAAATATAAATCATCAAGTACAAGATCCGTCCCATTTTCTACAAAGGAGACCAGAGAAGTCCCCCTGGAGCAAAAAGCACTACAAGATAGCCAAGGGAAAGCCTAATTACATCCTATGACAGATAGCAAAATGAATGTGGTTACAAATAACTTCAGTGGGTTTTGAAGTACCCCTAAAAATTCGATCATTCCTCTCTTTCCACAGGAAGTACAAGGTAGCCAGTAGCCCTGCTCGTAGCTTCCCAGCACGCCAGAAGTACCCCAAATATGTGACTGATACTAAGAAATCACAGCCTGCAAATCAGCAGAGGAATAGACCCCCAACCAATCTGCAATCTGAGTCCAGACAGCCCTAGAGTAAGAACATTGAAAGAACAGATGCTCAACATTCTCACCCTGCTGACAGCAAAGCATATACCTGTTCACAATATGCAACCCTCTGAGCACCAAATTATCCACAGTTGGGAGTTTATTGTCCATGATCAGCATACCTATGAAAGAATGCTTAGGCACACAGGCAGAGTCATGAATAATGGGAGTCCAGGAAACCAAGCTTGAAGGATTTCTGAGCAGATAATACATCTGATCAACAGAAAAAGAATTAGGCCCTGAACAAGCATGAAGCCATTGAAGGGCTTGCCCATGAGATTAAGCTCTAGAGATGAGGAAATCCTTCATTTTTATGACATTGTTCCAATACCAAGAGTAACTGGCACTAGGAGAGGCATGCCAGATATTAGTCCCCTTGAGAATATAAGCATTTGTCCATTGAACCCAAATACTATTAGGCCTATGAAGAAGCTTCTATATCCACTTCATCATCAAGGCACAGTTCCAGCTAAGGACTTCTTTTATCCCAATGCCCCCTTCTTTGTTAGGGTTACAAAGAGACTTCCGGCTTTTAAAGACACGCCTCCTTGATCCATCCTCAATCCCCCATAAAAAAATCCTTACAAACCTTGTTAATCTTCTTAATGATCCCTTTTGGAAGAAGAACACTGGCCCTCCCAGAAGTTATGCATCCCAAAAATAACAGAATTGATTAGAAAGGCTTTACCAGCATAACTCAAGGAGTGATTGGACCAATGAGCAATCTTATCCTTAATTTTATCCATCAAAGGTTGATACATAGCATTAGCAATCCTAGCATTAAAAAGAGGCAACCCCAAATAACGAAAAGGAAATGCACCCTCAGTAAAGTTAGTGGCTAATAAGATAGACTTTCTGAGATCAGGGCCAACCCCACCAAAGCACAAGCTTGTCTTTGCAGGATTAGCCCGGAGACTAGACATAGCATCAAAAGAGGAGAGGCAGTGAGCAACAGCTAAAACAGAAAGGAGATCTTCTCTAGTAAAAACCAAAAGATCATCAGCAAAAATAAGGTGAGTCAAGTTCAATTGGACACACTTAGGATGGTAAGAGAAGCCATCATACCTAGGTAGTCTTTTTAGAAGCCTTGACAGAACCTCCATAAAGAGAACAAAGAGGTAGGGGGAAAGGGGGTCACCCTACCTTAACCCTCTTTTTCCTTGAAAGAAACCTTGCACACCCCCATTTATGCTAAGAGAGAAGAAGGGGGAGGTAACACAAGCCATCACCCAGCCAACAAATCTAGTAGGAAAGCCAAATTGCGGGAGAGCACTATGGAGAAAGTCCCAACTTACAGAGTCAAAGCCTTCCTAATGTCCACCTTAAGAAAACATCTAGGAGTAAGATAAGCTCTACTGTATTTGGATGCTAACTTATGAGCCATCATAGAATTATCAAATAAATCCCTCCAAGAAATAAATGAAGCTTGTTCAGGGCCAATGATGTGATCCAAAACTCCCTTTAATCTATTTGCAAGATTTTTGATGACCACTTTGTAATAGGTAGTACAGCAAGCAATAGGCCTAAAAACTCTAACAGAAGAGGGAGTATCAATTTTAGGAATGAGAACTAAGAAGGTAGAAGAGGCTGCTTTAGGGAGATGACCATGAAGGAAAAATTCAGAGACAGCCTCCTTAAAGTCATGGCCAACTACACTCCAAGCATCAAGGAAGAAGCCAGAAGAGTAGCCATCTATCCCAGGGCTTTTGTTCCTATCCACAGACTTCAAAGGATCCAAAATTTCACTTGAAAGAACCAGATGATCCAAATTGGCATAAGAATCAGGAGGGATAAGGCCTTGCTGAAAAAGATCAGCAGGCAAAGACTGAACAAAGGAGGAGGTACCAAGCAGATTCTGGTAATAAGAAACAAAACCAACAACCACATCACTAAGCCTAGTTCTCAAATCCCCATTCTCATCATGAAGGCACCCAATTGTATTCCTCATTCTTCTAGCAGCTATTTGAGAGTAGAAAAACTTGGTACTGTTGTCACCTAGCTTCAGATCATGGACTTTAGCCCTCTGCTGCAAGGCAAGCATCTCAGCACGCTTAACATGGGTATAAGCATAAAGAAGTTGTTTTTCCTACAGAAGTAAAGCAGGATCCTGTGGAGCCTCATTTAGCTGAGACTAACAAGCCAGAAGAGCAGTCTTGGCAGTCTTAACCCTATAAGCCAATCCAGTGAAAGAAGAAGAGTGTAAGCCCCTTAGAGGCTTCTTAAGGTGCTTAAGCTTCTGAAAGAGAGAGCTAACCTTGCCACCAGAAGTACAAACAAGCCAGTTGTCCTTAACACAGGTCAAGAATTAGGGTGATGAAGCCCAACAGTTCATGTATTTAAAACTCCTCCTTAAAGACCTAGCCTGATCAAGCACATTAATTAACCCAAGAGAGTGATTAGAGACCCCAGCTTCCAGAAAAGTAACTATAGAGCCTACATCCCTAATCCATTGCTGGTTAGTAAGTACCCTATCTAATTTAGCCCATCTCAGACCATCCCCTTGCTTATTATTCCAAGTGAAAAAACTCCCAGTAGCTGGGTGATCCACAAGACCATTACTATCCAAACATCTCCCAAATTCATTCATGTCAGCTAAGTGAAGATGGTCACAGCCTAACCTTTCATCCATTTTCAGAACAACATTAAAATCTCCCATACAAGCCCAAGGATTGGACACAGTAGAAGAGATATCAGAAAGTTGTTGCCAAAGAACTCTCCTCTCCAATCTGGTATTGAAAGCATATACAAATGTCACCTCATAATGCTTCTAGGTAGCCTGATGAAGTAAGTGACACTGAATATGTTGTGCAGATTTAGAGAGAATAGTGAGGGAAATACTAGACACACACCAAAAAAACCAAAATTCTACCATTAGGGTGAAAGTCATTATTATGAGTCACCTGAAATCTAGAGAAAGTAGAAGAACAAACATCCAAAAGTGCTTTAGATTTAAGACGGGTCTCTATTATGGCACCACAATCCACCTTATTATCCAACAGGAAGCTCAAAGCTTTCTGCTGCTTTAAGGGGTCATTAAGCCCCCTAATATTCTATGTAGAGAGAATCATGTGGATGTAGGTCCACCAGGATCCACCTGCAAATCTACATCCTGCTGAGAAAAAACTTCCTCCCCAGGTAAACAATCCTCCAAAGGGTCACCATCCAAATCATCAGGTTCCAGAAGGGATTCATTTTGCAAGGCCACAAACCTATTAGACAAGTTGACAGCTACAGACTTAGTCCCTGGGACAGTCTTACCCTTATCAAGTTGACCAGGAGGGGGACTGGTTGCAACAGCAGAAGCCTGCACCGTAGTTTTAGCCACTGGTTTAGGCTTGTAAGCCACCTTTGGTTTAGGTTTAGGGTTTACAGTGTTACATCTTTCCTTGGAGTGCCCCACTTTCTTACAGACAGAACAAAAATGTGGTATCCATTCATATTCCACTTTCTGCAGCAAAGTGCCCCTATAAGGAGAGTTAATCTGAATGGCTTTGGGCAATTCCTTAGACAAATCCACATCAACTAATATATGACCAAAAGCTAGCTTGCTCTTATTAGTAGTATGCTCATCTGCACATATAGGATTACCAATAAGACTAGCAACCTTACTTAAGGCAGTTTTGGACCAGAAACAAGGATCTAGGCTTAGGAAAAGGACCCAGATAGGAACATGGGAAATAGTAAGTTCATCAATCACCGTAGGACTCCAGGATTTGAACACTAAAGGAAAGCCATTGACATTCCAAGTATTAAAGCGGATTTTCTCCATATCCTTCGCACTAGCAAACCTAAAGTAGTACCACCCTTTAGCAAAATACATAACCTCAGGCGTAGTGATGTGTGTCGAATATTTCGAAACTAGGGTTTCAATCTGAACAAGCGTGGATTACTTACCCAAGACTGTCCCAACCAGTGTTATTTGACAATATTCAAGCTCTTTAGAAATATCATCCTCCTCAATTGTTATAGCAGTACCAATCTCAGATTGAACAAAGGAAAGGTTCATACCTTTTGAAGAATTCTTCAGAATCTGAGAGTAAGTTTTCTTTGGAGCTTCCTTTGGAACATCCTTGGGGACAGTCGGCTCCTCAGAGACAGTCTCAGAAGGGGGAGAAGAAATCGGGGATCCAGAAGAGGCTCCAATATCTTCAGCAGAAGACAAAGTAACATGTGGGGTTAACAACAGAACTAGAAGTCACGGTAGAGCCAATAGGTTGTTGAGGGCCTATTGCTCGCAGCGGCCGGCCCCGGGCCATCGTCGGCGAGTCCCAGCAAGTACGCAAGAATCGTCGATGTTTGAGAGGATTTTAGAGAGAGAAATTAGATATAGCCGGATTATTATTATTATTATTATTATTATTATTATTATTATTATTATTATTATTATTATTATTATTATTATTATTATTATTATTATTATTATTATTATTATTATTATTATTATTATTATTATTATTATTATTATTATTATTATTATTATTATTATTATTATTATTATTATTATTATTATTATTATTATTATTATTATTATTACTACCACTACTACTACTACTACTACTACTACTACTATTATTATTATTATTCCGTCTCAAGCCCAACTCGCTAAACACAATAAAATATTATTATTATATAATTATTAAATACGGAGTATTACAGTTCTGTTCCCCACCATAGCTTTCAGCTTTGGTTCCTTTGCAACCAATTCTATAATGGGTTATATGACGATCATAGAGCTTTGCTTGACTCATCTGGTAATGGGTGATTCCAAAACAATACTAATGATGATACTGCCTGGAAGTTGATAGATGAGATGGCTACTCACACTGCTGAGTATGGCAACCCAAGGGGAAGTACGAGAAGGAATGGTTCAGATAGTGCAATTTCAGCATAGTTGGAGGCCTTAATTGCTCAAATAGCCGAATTGAAGATATCCCAACCCTTGGGAAAACAGCAAACGGTTCATGACATGGTTCAAAAGGAGGTGTCTTATGAAAGATGTGGGATTGATGGTCATATTGCGGCCAGATGTATGAGTACAATTGAACAAGTTGATGCTTTTCAGTCATTCAAGCAAGGTACTCCCTATTCCAGCTTCTTCCCTTAAATAAGTCAGAATGTATTTAATCAAACCCCGCAGCAGAATGCCTATATTATTCCCGAGAGTCGTGGTAATCAACCACATGGGAATTTTGTTAGACAAAACCATGGAGGTCAATAGTTTCAGCAGATGTAACCTCCTCAGCAAGCTCCGAATAATGATATGGCAGAGATGAAGGCTATGTTGCAACAAACCTTGATTATACAACAAAAGCAAACGACTCAAATAGTCGAACTTGTGGCTCATAATAAGATGTTGGATACGCAGGTTGCTCAATTGGTGGTTCAAAATCCTTCAAACAGCCCGGAACTCTTCCTCCTCAAGGTAAACAAGAACATGAACAAGTTAATGCTATTTCATTGAGGATGACGGGAATGAATTGAGCAAAGATAAAACACGAGGCAAGAAGAAAGACGAAAAAGCTGGAAATAAGGGGTATACTCGATCGAGTTGCTCTGTACTCGATCGAGTACACATCCAGAAGACGTTGATTTTCGCTTTGGAGCTACGACAATTGGAGAAAATATGGTACTCGATCGAGTGACCCCTATACTCGGTCGAGTAACCCTCCTGGGTGATGATGGTGTTTCAAAAACTTCGAGTAAAGCAAAGGAAATCGAGCCGATTAAAATTGCATTACCTTTTCCACACCGATTACAAAAATTCAAGCTTGATTAGCAGTTTGGAAGATTCCTGAAGGTAGCGAAGAATTTTCAAGTTAGTGTGCCATTTACTGATTTGGTCACTCAGGTGTCGGCTTATGCGAAGTTTCTAAAGGAAATATTGACAAAGAAGAGGCGTTTCAATGAAGTGGAGACGGTCGCATTCACTGCAGAGTGCAACGCCGCACTGTAAGCCAATTTACCTCCTAAACTTAAGGATCCAAGGATTTTTTTTCTATTCCTTGTCATATTGGTAGTATTGCTATAGATAAAGCTCTTTGCGATTTAGGAGCTAGTGTTAGTCTTATGCCGTATTCAATTTGTAAAAAGTTAAATATGGGTCAACTACGTGTTACTAACATGACCTTGTAGATGGCTGACAGATCTCTTAAACTCCCTCTAGGTGTCTTAGAAGATGTGCTAATTAGAGTCCGGAAATATTTTATTCCAGTTGACTTTATTCTTATGGATATGGCTGAGGACTCCCAAGTCCCTATCATTCTAGGCAGACCATTGCTACACATAGTGGGGGCGGTCATATATGTTAGGGATGTTAGTCTTATACTACAAATTAGGGATGATACAATCACTTTTATTCTTGATAAAGCATTGAAGCATCCCAATTTAGAAGCTACATGTTATATGATTAATACTGTTGATCATACTATTGATGATTGTCTTGCTTTGTGTTTAGACAGGAATCGGGTTAACGCTCCTGCTATTGCGTCGGGACCATGGAGCAAGGAAGTATATGAGATAGAAAGGTTGATTTATGGAGATGAACCTCATCCTGAGACGGTTTACAGCTTTGATGGAAGTGTTGACTTGGAAGATGAGTTAGACGCCATAGAAGCTGAGATATTTAAAGATGAACTCGTCTATAAGGTCCACGAAGATGTGACTACTCCTATAGCGGGAGAAGCCGTGTATCCTTTTCCCATCGATGCCAAGATGAAAGGCAAAGGAACATCATGTTTGCCTTTTCTCTTAGTCTTTGAGTTTGAAGAGGCCGAACATTATTCATTTTTAATTTTATTTGATGTATTATCTTTTGGTGATACTTATGTTTCTGTGTAGCACATGCACAACTTTTCGATTTACTATTTCAAGATTTGAGTTGTTTTAACCGTGTCATGGGTGAGCACTTGGTTTAAAGTATAGAAAACTGGTCCGTTTATTGGATACTGGATCGAGTCCAGCCTTACTCGATTGAGTATCCTTACATTATGTTGTTAAACTACTTAAATTATGAGGTCTATAGAGCTTTCTAGGCCACGAACATCAATTAACTGGTCTCATTGTCATTTAGGTTTGAGTGTAGTTCTCCTTGTGGAATATGCAATATCAAACTGCATAAGTGTGACATTAGTTTCTTAGTACTTTTACGCGTTCATATGACTTAAGTGCTTGAGGAAAGGTGGTTCTTACCGTTCAAATAAGCCTTACATTATCTTTTGTTTAGCCCGTTTAAACCCTTGTAGCAGTTTCATATCCTACTTCTAATAGCTACAATCCTAGAATTTGCCTACCTTATCGGGACAGTCACAGTTGCTTGTTTATCACGTTTATTTTGTTACTATAGTTGGGTTGGGACTATTATTGACATTTGTGGGTGTAGTATAATTTAGGGATAACTCACGTGGTGCCCCCGAGGTTTGGCTTAATTCATGTGGTACCCTTGCTTTTACGAATGTGCACATGGTACCCCTGAACTTTCATTTTAGTGAACAATATGCCCTTACTTTTCATTCCGTTATAACGCCGTTTAGCTTCTTAATCACCTAACTGAACTAAACTCCTTTCCCCCCCCCCATTTCATTCATAAACAAATTAAAAAAATTACACCTCTCTCACTTCCCCATAACCTTAGACAATTTTCCTCCACACCTCAACAAGCAATCACATCAACCCGAAAAATCCCAAATCAGCTCTTCTTTTTCATCAAATCTTCTTCATTTTGACCACCTCTTCACCATCTTCATCGTTGTTGTTGTATTCCAGGCAATCATCTTCATCTTTATTCTTTTTGCTGGTTTTTTTGGCTTAAAAGTAGTTTATTTGGATCTTTTTCTTTTTGTTTTGTGATTAACTCCTACCCAAATGAGGTTTTTGTGAACGATTTTATTTGCGTGTAGATAATTGTTCTTTTGTCAATTTTAATTAGGGTTTTTGTTATGGTTTTATGAGTATTTCAATTCAATAATTAGGGTATTTGTTTGTTTTTCTGATCAATGTTACCCCTTTCATCAAAATCGAATTCTGGACTGATTTTGTCAATTCTTAAGTAATTCTGAAATAATTAGGGTTAGGGTTTTACTTGACTGTAATTATTAAGTAATGCTTGGTTTAAAATGGTAGGATGGAAGCTGCGTTTTGGTTGCAATGTCACTACAAAGAGAAACCATTTGATTATGTTATTTATGATGTGGATTGTATACAATTACTAGGTGTAATGGCCGATCTTGAGGTGTGGATTGAGGACACAAATAAGCCAATTAAGGAGTTTGGGTTAGTGGCTGAAATAAAAAAGGCAAGACTGATGGAAGAACAGGGGAAGAAGATGATGAAGGAGAAGGAAAAGGAAAGGATGGAGAAAAACAGAGTGGAGACTGAAGGTTTGTTAGTTGAACCTTTGGCAATTGAAGTACCTATTGTGGATGTGGAGACAAATGAGACTATTTATACTAGAGTCTATGAGCCGTAAGAGTTGGTTGATCTAGCAAAACTGATACGAAATTGATGCAGAGATTAGACGAAATAAACAGTCGCCAAGACTGCTCAGTCAGACAACAGTTTCCCCATCTGTTTACTCGGTTACTTGGCGCCCAAGGAAGAGGTGTCGAGACTTCTTTCCTAAAAGAAATCATATCTTAGTTGAATTAGTATACGTTATTTATTTCTTATTTGTGTTAGAAGTTCTACTTTCCTAATTAGTAGTTATTCGATTTTAGGAAAGTTTACTAGTTTATATCTTTAAGGAGTGTGTAATAAGGCAATTAGAATTGCCATAGAAGTCTTAATCTACACGAGTAGATCTAGGAGATCGGTTTAAGGAAGCTTGTTTCCTTAATCGGTTTAGGAGTCATTCTAGTTAGTATAAATATGAGTTATTGTATTCTTATTTTCAGCATGATATATTGATTAAGAAAATTGAAGCTGTTGCTTTGTTTGTGTTTGCAAGTTCTGTAAACATAGGATCGACGCGTTTTCGTTCCAAAACGGTTTACGTACGACGCGTTTTCGTGGCTTAAACTAGATCGACTAGCACGCGCTTTGCTACATCGGTCACCATTGTTCAAAGCATAGGTCTGTTTTGAGCAAATATCCCATTGATTTGTTTTCTTCATAGATCTCGAATCAAATATCCCTTGTTACTTTATTTTAGTTCAATAAATACAAAAACACATAAAAATTACAAAGTTCTCGTTCTGATTCAAACAGTTCAAAAAAAACCCGTCCAAATCACATAAATCCGACAATTAGACAGTCTTCAGCACTGTCCAGTTTTGTTAATTCCGCTGCAACTCTAACGAATCTTATTCCTTCGAGTAATTTTTGTATCAAAAACAAAGCTCAACAAATGTACCTAAACCTAAAAAAACACCAACCCTGGACCTCAAAGAAACGCCAACCCTCCACCCCAAAGAAACACCAACCTAACTCCTCAAAGAAATAGCAACCCAACTTCTCATGAAACTGCTCCTAAAATTCCAATCACCACCATACCTGAAACTCAAACAAACACTACACCAAATCAATTTACCCAAAATTGCCCAACAACTAATAGATTTAGCACCGAAAATCAAAGTGCCCCTGAAAGTACCCCAAACTTGTCTCAATTGTTTTAAAAAAAGGCATGACCCAAAGCAAAAAAAATTTCTAGATCAACTGCTAAGAGAAAAGGGATTTATACTCCGCATTCTAAGTCAGGAGCTCCTGAAACTGATGCTGAGGCAACTAAGATAAGAACAGGATGTAACGCCCCTGTATACTAAGATGTCTTACCAAGGACCACCCTTGCATATAAAGGTGCTACCATCTCGGCTACCCGTGGCAAATATATCAACAGTGACCATAAAAGAACAATTATTAAAGTATAAAGTTAACTTATTACATCGTCTCAAAACTGCAAACCAAAGTATAAGAAAAGTGAAACCAAATACAACTTATAAAGTATCTAAACTCGTGACAACGGAAGCTAAGACTCTAAGTGATGACATCCCCTCCTTGATCCCGCAGCTAACATGAAATCATCACATATCACAAGCTGCTCACCATCCTCGAATGGATCACCACAGTTTTAGAAAACATAAGCGGGGTTATCTCACTGAATAACCAAGATAAGAAAAGCACAAAGACAACCAAATCAATCCAATTCAACTGTATAACCACTCTCACAACTTTATTAGTATCCAGTAACCGACTACACACCTAAGTGTGTAGCCCTGCACGATTACCCATCGCAAAAGGTAACTCTCACTGCCAGTGGGAAGTGACCGCAGCCTTGCCAACCTAAGCCCCACTCATCGCAACGAGCAATAACCCATGTCCATTAATGTGCACATCCCCCTTGTGACGGGAACTGTAACACCCCCATTTATCTAAGAGTCTTTAGCAAGACATTCCTAGATAAATAGGACTGTTACCATCTCGATTGTCCGAGGTAAATGATACAAATTAAACAAACCAAAGTACTTTAATTAAAATTTAGCGATTTCATGTTATTACAACTTATCCAAACTAGACTTAATATAAAATTTAATACAACTCGCAACGGAAATAAATAAAGTGATTAAATAATCTATGTGGTTTGGACTTCTAGGTAGACTGGCCGAAGTCCTCACACATCCCCATAAGCTCCCAAGTTAGCTAACTCAAGTACCTGTCAAATCTGCTCCCCAGTTACGATTCATCACAGGTGTTCACGAATACACTGTCAACCACGAGGTTGAGTAGGATAAAATACATTATAACAACCAATCTATAATAATCTCACAACCGTCAAATTGCCAAATTCCAATCTCAACTGTCCACATGTCAAATCTCGACATCAACTGTCCACATTATCCACCAGAGACTAAGCCTGAGGCCTTCCAATTAATCACACATGTTATCCACCATAGACTAAGCCTGGGACAGTCCAATAAACCATTCACGTTATCCACCACAGACTAAGCCTGGGGCAGTCCAATAATCACAATCACTCACATGATCCACCAGAGCCCAAGCCTGGCGCAGTTCAATAATCACAATTTCATTTCCAACTCAATATATCAAGATATGCAACCTCAACTCAATTCAACAAGTGTATCTCAACCCAACAATGATAATTCAAATCAACAATAATATTATAATCTTGAAATAATAGTTCAACTCAACATATTCAACTCAAATCATGATCATTAGAAATCGTCGCACAAGGCTTATGTCACAGCACAAACCAACACATTCAAATACCAGTCATATGAGTAGATTATCCTACCTGATCAGCAAGTCCAATTAATGCAAAGCGAATCCAATAAGCAATGCTCCTCAACAAATACGTCACCTTGAGACGATAATATTATAATTTAATTATTAAGTATTCAATTCATTATATTAATTTATTCAATTATAATTTAATTCAATTAATTATTTTCTCGTGTAAACGATTACGTAAACCCGACTTAATAAATAATTTAAACAAACCATGCACACCCACATACAATCCCGTGAAAACCTCATGAAAACAAAACACAAACACCACCCCTGCATTACGGCAAAACCGAGTTCAAAACCCTCCTTTAACCCACCTATCACGACACTCCTAGCCACCGAAACCACCACCCAAACCTGCCACGCCCTAGCCTGCACCACTGCCAATCCCGACAACCACCTAACACCTGTTAAAACACCCCCTGCAACCCGCACTTACGCGCCCTAGACATCCCCAAAAAAACCTGACGCACAACGACTCAACTCAACACATACACCACCCTACCACCACCGTGACAACCCTCGGCCACCACTGTGGTCTCCCTTGACCCACGATGGTCCCACCACCTGGCACTGCCACACACGACCACCCATGACCCCTCCAAACAACACAATTCAAAAATAACCACTCAACCCGTTATAACTTATAAGTGCATATTTTATATATTTTTACCCCCTATATTAGCTCCATTTTACATGTATTATGCACTAACTTTAGTGTTAATGAGCTAATATTTTCTTTCTAGTTCAATATGTATGTTTTGTCATGTTTTGTAGGTACATAAACTTTTTGGAGCTTAATTCTACAACATTTGCAAGTACTAGAAGAATGAGCTAAGTAGCTAAGCTAAGGAAGAGAATGGACTAGCATGGAGGAGTTAAATGGACTAACAATGCCAAAATGATGGACCAAAATGTTGATGTGCAACAAATACAAATGCAAAGTCAAGCCCATAAATCACAAGCCAACAAAATGCCTTGGATGCTCACACATAGAGATGCTCCCTAAGATGCTATGTATATATATATAGTAATAAGATCATGTAAGTCCACCTTTTACATGTGAGTCCATAAGTCTCATTGTGAGCCTTTGGATCTTGAAAATGAAGGGATAGGATGAAACACAAAAAAGATGGTTAATCCTCTAATTTTGCTCTCTTCCTCTAGTTTTCTTATTAACTCCATTAGTTCTCATCACTAATCATTAACCTCTCATTATCACATCTCCTCATTCTCTCTCTATATCTCACTTCTCCATATTCTCTAAAATAAACCCAAGAAAAAAAACCCAAAAAACCAAACAAATAAAAAACCCAAAAAAATCCAAATAAATCATTTACTCATCTATTCTTCATTCACATACCACCACCCACCGGACACCACCACAGTCGCAACCCCCGCCGCCGCCGCCGCCACCACCACCGCCGCCGCCGCCGCCACGATGTCATTTTTTTATTTTTTATTTTTTTTATTTTTTTTTTAAACTTGATGTTTGGGTGTTCTTTTTATTTTTATTTTTTTTTTATTTTTTTCTCTTTATATCGTCTTGCTATATAATATTGTTTTAAATTTGTGAGTTTTTTTTATTTTAATCTTAGATCTACTAAAATAGATCAATTTTCATTGACCCGTTTTTTTTTGTTCATTTCCGTTTTGTTATTTTTTTTTCAATTTTCATGTTTTGGTCTTTTTTTTTCATTTCCGTTTTGTAGTTAATGTTTTGTTTTTTTTGACCCATCTCCATTTTTTTTGTTCATTTCCGTTTTTTTTTTTCAATTTTCATGTTTTGGTCTTTTTTTTTCCGGTTATTGACATTCTTACAAATTATAGTTTGATTTTAGTACTAAATCTATTAGTTATGAAATCTCATTTTTTACTTTTTTCTTGTTGATATCACTTTGTTAATATTCGTCTTGTTATATATATTTGCCAAATTTCGTATTTAAAATTTTCTTTTGGTATTGTGTGATTTAGGATCTATTAAAATTACTTTATCGGTTAAAATTACACTTTTTTTCGTTAAAATTACACTTTTTTCCGTTAAAATTACACTTTTTTGGGTTAAAATCACAGTTTTTTCCTTGTTAAAAATACACTTTTTTCCGTTAAAATTACACTTTTTTGTATTAAAATTACACTTTTTTTTCCGGTTAAAATTATAGTACTAAATCTATTAGTTATGAAATCTCATTTTTTACTTTTTTCTTGTTGATATCACTTTGTTAATATCCGTCTTGTTATATATATTTGCCAAATTTCGTATTTAAAATTTTCTTTTGGTATTTTGTGATTTAGGATCTATTAAAATTACTTTATCAGTTAAAATTACACTTTTTTCCGTTAAAATTACACTTTTTCCGTTAAAATTACACTTTTTTTGGTTAAAATCACAGTTTTTTCCTTGTTAAAATTACACTTTTTTCTGTTAAAATTACACTTTTTTTCGGGTTAAAATTACACTTTTCCGTTAAAATTACACTTTTTTCTGTTAAAATTACACTTGTCTTCATTAAAGTTATATTTATCTCTACTAAGGTTATCTTCTCAATGAGTAAAGTTACGCTTTTGGACTAAAGTTAGAACAATTTGGACTGAAGTTACAGAAATTTGGACTAAAATTATACAATTTGGACTAAAGATACACAAATTTGGACTATAGTTATACATTTGGATTAAAATTACACTTTTATGGACAAAAATTACACTTTCGTGGACTAAAATTACACTTTTGTAGACTAAATTTATACATTTGTGGATTAAAGTTACACATTTGTAGACTAAAATTACAGTTTTTTGTACTAAAATTACACTTTTGTGGACTAAAATTACACTCATAAAATGATAAAAGATACACACACTATCAATTTACTAAGTTACACTTTAGTGGACAATGATTGGAATTGCACAATCTAAATGACTCAAAATAAATGAATTGTGTAACTTTAGTTCTAATTGTGTAATTTTGCTCTAAATTTAGTCGTAAATAGTGTATTATTAGTTCAAAATTATTCGTAAATAGTGTATTTTCAGTCCAAAAATGTATTTTTAGTTCAAAATTGTATAATTTTAGTTCAAATTTAGTTGTAAATATTGTATTCAATTTAGTCGTAAACTCCATTAGTTCGTCCAAATAGTCCAAATTAGTTAGTCCATATTGTCCAAATTGTCCAAATTAGTTAGTCCAAATTGTCCAAATAGTCCAAATTAGTCTGTCTAACTTTAGTCCAAGAGTGTAACTTTAGTCATTAATAGAGATAAAAGTAATTTTAACAGGAAAAAGAGTAATTTTAACCGAAAAAAGTGTAATTTTAAAGTAGAAAGGTGTAATTTTAAACGAAAAAAATGAAATTCCAACAAGAAAAAGTGTAATTTTAACAGGAAAAAGTGTAATTGTAACATAATTGAGTGTAATTTTAACATAAAAAGTGTAATTGTAACAAAAAAAGTGTAATTGTAAGAAGAAAATGTGTAATTGTGACAGAAAAAGTGTAATTGTAACAAGAAAAAGTGTAATTCCAACAAGAAAAAGTGTAATTTTAACAGGAAAAAGTGTAATTGATTCATAATTGAGTGTAATTTTAACATAAAAAGTGTAATTGTAACAAAAAAAGTGTAATTGTAAAAAGAAAAAGTGTAATTGTGACAAGAAAAAGTGTAATTCCAACAAGAAAAAGTGTAGTTTTAACAGGAAAAAGTGTAATTGTAACAAGAAAAAGTGTAATTCCAACAAGAAAGAGTGTAATTGTAATAGAAAAAAGTGTAATTTTAACAGGAAAAAGTGTAATTATAACAGAAATAAGGGTAATTTTAACCAAAAAAAGTGTAATTTTAACCAAAAAAAGTGTAATTGTAACAGAAAATAATAGTATAACACCCACAACATTAAAATAATAAAAAACCAAAATGAAAACCAAGAATACTAGATCTAAAATAATAAAAAAACGAAATAAAAAGTAGATGAAAATAAATGAAAAAACCAACCAAAATATTAAATACAACCGTTCACAAAACGGAATTTATACTAAAAAATCAAAAAGAAAAAACCCGAAATCAACCTGTGATATTGTATTCACTAATCCTCAATCCTCAAATATTTAGGAGTCCTCACCGGATCCCGACTCTCTCTATATATATAGGCGGGATCTCGTGAGTTTGGTTCTTATGGTGAGTTGTGAGTTTGGAAAATCTCAGCCATTGGATCAAGGGAACCAACGACTGGGATTAAACAAAAAATAAATAAAATAAAGTCTGCAAAACGCTATCCTTCTCCCCACCACAAATAAATTAACAATTGAAATCAAAATGAAACCAACATAACATGGAAAATCGTTTCATCTTCATCACAATCGCACATTCTTCATCGTTTGTTCTCACTCGATATCTTTCTCTCTCGAACATTTCTACCGCCGTTTCAATCAATTTGGTAAGCAATTGTTCTAACATTTTCCATCAAATTCAATTAATTTTAGGTTTTAGTTCGCAATTTCGCGTATCATGTGTTCTTCATGTTAATTTTTGCATTGTCTGATTGTATCCGATGTTTTACATCTCGAAGTTGTGTATGCGCCTATGTTGACTCAAATATGCCTTGTGCAAGTTTACATCTAAGTTTTGATTTTTCGATGAGGCTGTTGAAGCGCGTTTCTGAAGAATAGTTACGTCATTTATGTTACTTTGACAGTTGTTCAACATTTTAATTCGACTATATGTCTCAGTCTTGGGTCTGACATGACACAAAGCTGTCATGATGCTTGTATAGTATACCATATTTTGTGTCGTATGTCCTAGGATATATATGAATATAAGCTTCTATATCATCACATTTGTCGTATTTCCTAGGATATACATGAATCCATTCAGCATGCTTAATAAACTGTTGTAATTTTCCGGTGAAGATAATACTAAATGCAGGCAACATCTACTTCAGAAATTTCACAGTACTATAAATCTCGTGGTTTTTCTACCAGGTTTCATTTTCTGATGCAATTTGAAGTAGAAGAGGTATCTGAATCTCACAAAGTCACAATGAAGAAATCATAAGTAAACAAATGATCGCGACAAGTTGTGGCTTTTTTTAATCAAACATAAACAAATAATTGCGATGAGCGAGTATTGCCAAGTATCGTTAGATGATGAGATAAAGTGAGACATTATTATCGTAAAAACAGCTAACATGCTAAACCTTCAAACACCAACCATTACAAAATACAAAGTACCATTCAAAACCTACGACATACTTTATTCTTAAACAAATTCTTACTCGTCACTGTGACAAGTTTATGACAAAACTCCCAACCAATTTTCATAGTTTTAAAAAGAAAAAAGGTTGTGAGATGTCATAAACTACAATAACATCACAATAACACTACAATAATAGCACAATAACACGGGAAAAAAAAGAGTAAAAAAAATTAAAGTGACACCGGAATAACATCACAATAACACCAGAATAACAATACCACCAGAATAACAGCACAATAACACGGGGTAAAAAAAAGTAAAAAAATCAAAAGTAGTAAAAAAATCAAAGTAACACCGGAATAACATCACAATAACACCAGAATAACAATATTACCAGAATAACAGCACAATAACACGTGGTAAAAAAAGAGTAAAAATATCAAAAGTAGTAAAAAAATCAAAGTGACACCGAAATAACATCACAATAACACCAGAATAACAATACCACCAGAATAACAGCACAATAACATGCGGTAAAAAAAAGAGTAAAAAAAATCAAAGTAGTAAAAAAATCAAAGTGACACCGGAAAAACATCACAATAACAGCAGAATAACAGTAGAATAAGAGCACAATAACATGTGGTAAAAAAAAAGGAAAAAAAATCAAAGTCGTAAAAAAAAATCAAAGTAACAGCAGAATAACATTATAATAACAACGGAATAACAATAACAGCACAATAACATGTGGTAAAAAAAGAGAAGAAAATCAAAGTCGTAAAAAAATCAAAGTAAAAAAAAAAAAGTACAATAAAAGCATAATAACACGAGGTAAAAAATAAGAGAGAAAAAATCTAGTACAAAAAGAAAAAGAAAAAAAAGGTAACATAATGAGAAAATTAGAGAAAAACATAAGAGAAAAAAAAAATCAAAGTTGTAAAAAAAAGCATAATAACACGAGCTAAAAAAAAAAGAGATAAAAAAAATTAATGAAAAATAAAAGAGTACCACTAAAAAAAAAGAGAAAATAAGTATATATATATATATATATATATATATATATATATATATATATATAGAGAGAGAGAGAGAGAGAGAGAGAGAGAGAGAGTTAGGTTCTTGTGAGTTTTGGTTCTTATGGTGAGTTGGGAGTTTGGAAAATCTCAGCCACTAGATTATATTAGAGATGAATGGCCAAGATATAATCTTATCTGTCATATAAAATCACTGTCATTTGCTTATTTTCTCTTTTTTCTAGTGCTACTTTTTTTTTACTTTAATTTTTTTTATCTTCTTTTTTTTTTACCTCGTGTTTTTATGCTTTTTTTTGTACAACTTTGATTTTTTTTTCTCTTATGTTTTTCTCTAATTTTCTCATTATGTTACCTTTTTTCTTTTTCTTTTTGTACCAGATTTTTTTTTTATTTGAAATTTTTTTTACTCTTATTTTTTTACCTCGTGTTATTATGCTGTTATTGTGCTTTTTCTTAACTTTGATTTTTTTACGACTTTGATTTTTTTTTCTCTTGTTTTTAGCACATGTTATTGTGCTATTATTGTTATTCCGCTGTTATTGTGATGTTATTCTGCTGTCACTTTGATTTTTTTACGACTTTGATTTTTTTTCTTTTTTTACCACGTGTTATTGTGTTATTATTCTACTGTTATTCTGCTGTTATTGTGATGTTATTCCGGTGTCACTTTGATTTTTTTTTACTACTTTGATTTTTTTACTTTTTTTTAACCGCATGTTATTGTGCTGTTATTCTGGTGTTATTGTGATGCTGTTCCGGTGCCACTTTAATTTTTTTTACGACTTTGATTTTTTTTATTCTTTTTTTTTATCACGTGTTATTGTGTTGTTATTCTAGTGATATATATTGTTATTATGGTGTTATTGTGATGTTATTCCGGTGTCATTTTGATTTTTTTTACTACTGATTTTTTATTCATGTTATTCCGGTGTTATTGTATTGTTATTCTAGTGTTATTCAGTTGTTATTTTAGTGTTATAGTAATGTTATTCTTATGTTAGTGTGGTATTACTTTGATGTTATTGTACTATTATTTTAGTATTATTGTGATGTTATTCCATTATTACTCTACATTTTTCATTATTATTTATGTGTTACTCATATCGCAGACCATTCTCCTTAAGGCGGAAAGGAGAATATTCTAGAATGAGAAAATAAGATGGAAAAACCTCAAATGACAAAATAAGAAAAATTATAATGGGAACGGTGCGAGTATACTATAAGAATTCACCATTAACCAAACCTCGACACTGCAAAATCATAAACCACCCTAAAAATCTCATGATTCTTACTCCTAGAAGCAGCATATAATATATCAGTCAGTCCATGATGTTGTCAGAGGGAATGCGATTTTTTTTATTATATACCATTGATACAACCAATTATAGTCGATGTGTGTCAATAGTAATAGCTCTTGAGTGTTCAGCTAGTTTTTAATGCTTCCCTTGTACTCCTATCTTTGTGTCGAAATTCCAGGTTCTAGTCCATGATGTTCATTTTGTTCGTGGACTTGATCGTATGGAGGAGAAATTCTTTAGACGCTGAAATCATTTTCTTAACTTTGATGGTAATACATCTCTCTTTGTTCTTCTTCTAATTTTGTTATCTGGTAATTTAAAAGATCTTACGGAGAATTCATTGAGTTTTTGGATCCCCCCTTCTCTTTTCATTTTTTCAAGTAACCGAACGGGTTTCAAGTACTGATAATCTTAGCATGCCTTAGAGAAAGGGTTGCAATCTCCCCTCAACCTGAGTTTGGCTTGATGAGAGGCAGTCACTATTGACAGGAAGAGGGATGGTAGGATCTGACAGTCGTAAATCATATACGGCACCTAATCCAGATGATACCGGTCTTACAGCCGAGAACTTAAGGCTGTTTGCCTGTATGTCACTCCTTATATTTATGAGTATTACGCCAGGAACAATCATGTATATTTCTGTAAAATCACTTGAACAAAACCCATGTCACCAACTGATGCAGCAGTATATAAAAGCCACCCACCGTACCCTGATACAATCAAAGAATTTTCCTCATTGTTTTGACATTCAGTAAACAGTTGGTATGCAACTTGACACCTGCACTTGGCAACATCATCGTATTGTTCCTGATCATCCCACACCGCTCAAGTTTCAATAAACTAACAATCAACCTATGTTTGGTGGGAGCTCATCGCGAAAAATAAGGTGCAAGGAACAAGCATAAATCATCCATCACCATGCTCATCAGTCTGAATAACTGTCAGGAACTAATTCAACTGGCTCAGTCTCACCATCTTCCATTTGTGATTCTAAAGCTGCTTGCTTGACGGTCGTCTAGAACTGCAAAAGCTCAATTTATTCCAAACAATCCAAACCAACACAGCTTAGTTATAATTGGAATTGAAACAAAGCCACCATAGTTACCCACCATCAATTCGTTAACAACCAATTAAACCACCAAGGCAACAACCCAGATGCGAGCTCGAATACGTATACGAATTAGAATTACTCTTTGAATTGTTTTTGCGTTGATTTGGAGATTTCGATGAACGCTTGTTTGATCCGATGCCTAAGTCCAAATCAAATTTGTTATAATTGCAATTCATATTGATTGGATTTTATATTTAATAAAAAAGAATGTTGTTGGTAAGATATTGAAGTGTACCTTGTTCGATGATGGTAATTTATGGAGAGAGAGAGAGGGGTTGAAGAGGGATTTTTCAATGGGTTTTCAGTGACTGGAGTATTGTTCGTTTTTTGTCCTTGGGTTGTGTTTGGTTTATAATTTTATCTCAGCCCTTGGTTTCCTTTGATCTAGTGGCTGAGATTTTCCAAACTCACAACTCACCGTAAGAACCAAACTCACGAGATCCCGCCTCTCTCTCTCTCTCTCTCTCTCTCTCTCTCTCTCTCTCTTTTATATATATATATATATATATATATATATATATATATATATATATATATATATATATATATATATATATATAAGGGTTCTTATAAGTTCCTTATATCATATAAGGCCCTAAGTCTTCATAAGAGCCCTTGGATGAAGAAATTCAATGGATGAGATAAGGAGAGAGGGTGCCTTTTTTAGAGCAAAAAAAAAAAGGAAATGCTGATTGTATGAGAGAGGGTAGACAGTGCACTATTTGTGTACTTGTTGCAGTACAATCCCGCGGACAAAAGGAATAAACAAAGCCTCCTAATTCATTTTGCATGCTTCCCTCTTCTTTTCACCATTCAAAACCTCTCAACAAGCAAAACCCATCAAAATCATCATTCAAAATCATCCAAAATTCTGTAAAATCCATTATAAATCATCAAAAAAATAAGAGAAATTTCACTCCCACTGTTTAACTACATCATGTTTCCAGATAAATTTCATGCGCTTTGTTGAAGAAAATTTTTTTGGCATATTTTCATCAGAGAAAGACGATCAAAATGACAGTCAGTGTTCGTGAAATGGATCATATGCAGATTGAAGTTGCCGTCGATGGTGAGTTAATTGCTTTCTTATTTGTGTCTTGGTTATTGTTGTAGGTTGATGTTCATGAATAAAATGTTATATGTAATTTTAGCTTGATGTTCATGACTATCATTTGTGTCGGTTCATTATTTTTTCATGGTGTTGTTCTTTCATGGTGTTCATTAAATTTGGTATCATTGTTCTTTCATGGTGTTCATTAAATTTGTTCTTTCATTTGGTAGCTTGTTGTTCATGGCAAAAATGATGGAAATTTAAAAGTTTGATAAAGAAAGAATTATAACTTCAGTGGGTTTAAGTAAAACTTTTACCCATATATGTATAACTTCAATAATACAGTTTGTGTATAGAACCTTATGCAGATTGTACTTTTTGTCGGAAGTGAAAAGGATCATAAAATTTTATATACATCGTGTTATAACTCCAGCGGTTTTTTGTATAACTCTTTGACAATTTCCTACAGCTCAGGTAACAGAGTATATAACTCCTGTAATTCTAACCCTAAATTTTGCATAGAAAATATTACTAAACAACCTATTTTCATATAGATATTCATGTTATAGCTGAAGTTATACATTCATTAATTGAAGTTATAAAAAGTAGAGTGTTATACATTCCTCAACTTAGAGTTATACATTATATGCCTAGAGTTATACATTATGTATGTGCAGTGAGTTATACATTATATGCTTAGAGTTATACATTATATGCCTAGAGCTATACATTCTATGCCTAGAGTTATACTTCCTATGCTTAGAGTTATACAGTATATGCCGAGAGTTATACATTCTATGTTTAGAATTATATAGTAAATGCTAACAGTTATACATTATATGCCTAGAGTTATACATTATGTGCAGTGAGTTATACATTCTATGCTTAGAGTTGTACATTATATTCATGGACTTATACATTATATGCCTAGAGTTATACATTCTATGCTTAGAGTTATACATTATATGTCTAGAGTTATACATTATGTGCAGTGAGTTATACATTCTATGCTTAGAGTTATACATTCTATGCTTAGAGTTATACATTATATTCTTGGAGTTTGACATTATATTCTTGGAGTTATACATTCTATGCTTAGAGTTATACAGTATATGCCTAGAGTTATACATTCTATGCTTAGAATTATACAGTAAATGTTAAGAGTTATACATTATATGCCTAGAGTTATACATTTTGTACCTGGAGTTATATATTCCTTTATCATCTCATGGATGTATGGTTCTACTCAGATGGTCGTAATGAAGCGGAAACTGAGTATTGTAAGCATTTGGCAGCGGAATTTACACCTTGTGTAGGACAACAATTTTTTGAAATCGACGAGGCAGTGACATTTTATAAAATTTATGCACTGGCGTCCCGGTTTGATGTTCGGAAGTATACGACGAAAAAATGGCGCGACGGTGAAATCAAGTCAAAGTTACTGGTTTGCAACAGAGAGGGATTCACATATGTCCCAAAAGGCGAGGCAGTAATAAAAAAAAATGAGACCGGCATTAGGGAAGAAGAAATGCAGTGGGGATTAACAACTGCGAAACAGAGGAAATATACATTCAAGAGGGTAGGGTGTAAAGCACATGTCAGGCTATTTATGAAGAATGAAGTATTAGTAATTGACCGATTCCACATGGGGCATAATCACGAGCTTGTATCTAGTGAGGATCGTCAGTTTCAAAAGATGTCGCGGAACATAGAAGATTTTCACAAGTACTTGATAATGTACAACTCAAGGGTTAGTTTACTATTAATCAAAACTCCAATAATTGTTAAACTTCTAATTATTTTTTAAAAATCTAGAATTATTTAAAACAGCCTTAGAGTTATATAGAAAGTTGTTAGAGTTATACATAATCGCAGTCAAGGTTATACTTTCAGATGTAAGAGTTATAAATAATAAGAAGTTGCACAATCCATGAATGGAGTTATGCATATGTTTCATGAAGTTATACGAAAAGGTGTAAGAGTTATAGTTGAGGAATTTTTTATTATTAGTCAGCACTGATTAGGATATCTTGTCCATTGCAGTTGAGGATAGGAGCAACTAGGACGTACAACATGTGTAAGGAACTCGTAAATGGGTTCGATAACATTGGTGCATCGTTAACTGATTTTAAAAACTTCCACAGAGATGTGAAATGCTTCATCCATAAAAGGGTCGGTCAATTGTTCATAGACCGGTTCAAGAATATGGCACAAAATAGGCAGGGGTTTTATTTTGATTATGAAGTTGACAAGGATAATAGCCTTCGAAGGGCAATCTGGACTGACAGAACAGCTAGAAGGAACTACTCCGTTTTTTGAGATGCAGTGTCGTACGACCCAACATACTCGACAAACAAGTATGATATGATTTTCACGCCATTCACTGGTATAGATCACCATAAGCGATCAGTAACATTCTGTGGGGCGTTGATTGCCCATGAAGATCATGAATCCTTCCAGTGGGTTTTCAATAGGTTTTTGAATGCTATGGGTGGAAAGGATACCGAGTACATTATCACAGATCAGGATGCGGGGATTATTAAGGCCGTACCCCTTGCCTTCAAGACTGCACGCCGACGATTTTGCATGTGGCATATAATGAACAAGGTGCCAACGAAGTTCGGGGTGGCAAGGGAGGATTTTAAGGAGTTCATTGATAAATTGAACAACATTATATGGGACGAAAACCTAGAAGCAGACGACTTTGACGCTAGGTGGGCAGAAATAATGGAAGCGCATGGTCTTGTGAACGAAGAGTGGTTTACAGAAGCGTACGATAAAAGAAGCCAATGGGTGATGGCGCATTGCAGGGACTTGAACATGGGCGGTGTATTGAGGACAACCCAGAGATCAGAGAGAATTAATAATTTTTTTAAGAAGTTTGAGCAGAAGTCAGGTACGTTAGTGGAGTTTTGGATGCGTTTTGAAAGCTCTATGGACCATCAACGGCATACGCAGAAGAGACTTGACCATGAAAACCGACACTCAACACCAACAAGGGGGACGCATTTAGCCATACAGGAATACGCATCAAATGTTTATACCCGTGAGGTTTTCAAGGAATTCCAATTAGAGGTCATTTTCTCAATCGATACATGTAAGACCCGGGGTTAAGCTGAAGTCGATGGAGTTAAGGTGACTGTCGTTAAGGATTCATGCAGAGAGAAAAGTTTCAACGTAGAGTACAACCCAGGCCAGGTAACAACATTTTGGCATAATCTTTATCTATGTGGTAGTTCACTGAAGTTGTTAGATATCATGCTAAAGTTACATTGTCTGAACATAGAAGTTATACAATTGTTCACCGAATCTGCATGATTTGTTTGTTTGTATAAATCTGATTACATTTTGAATAACTTTAGTTCTCAGAATGTATAACTCTTGTTATTATATGTATAACTCTTTTGATTATCTGACTCACTCTACTTTCAGAATGTATAACTCGTGTTGCTATATGTATAACTCTACTTTCAGGATTTATAACTCTTGTTATTATATGTAAACAACTACTTCATCATTTAATTTGATTACAGGGACACTGGCTGCACGGTGCAGCTGTAGAATGTTTGAAAGGATGGGAATTCTATGCCGACATATTGTATGAATTTTGTCAGCTAATGGTAAGAAGACAATTCCAGATGATTACGTTGCTACAAGATGGAGTAAAGATGCATTGCAATTCAGATTATCAGAATGTGATGGTGAACAAACGGATTCAAATAGTAGCGCTGATGGAAAAGAAGTTGAGATGGTGAAGTTGTGGCCAGAAGTTCATGTGACCATTGGTTTACTTCGTGGCATGAGTGTGACTGACGTTGTGAACTTAAGCTCCTTAATTAGAGAGTTCAAGGAGAAACTTTTACCGTACAAGAAAGCTTTGACTAAGCAACAAGAATTGGAGCAAATTCTTGGTTGCCTTGCCAGTAACGAGGTAACAATACTTCCACCAAAACAATCCAAAAACAAAGGCAGTGGTAAAAGAATGGTTTCAGCTAAGGCTAAAGCCATTGCCTTGGCTTGTAAGCCAAAGCGCATGTGTAATAACTGCAAATAAATGGCACACCACGATAAACGGAACTGCTCTAACCCATTTTCTGAGCATCCACCGTCTTCACCAGCATCTGAAGGAAAGAAGAAGAAGAAGAAGAAGAAGAAGAAGAAGAAGAAGAAGAAGAAGAAGAAGAAGAAGAAGAAGAAGAAGAAGAAGAAGAAGAAGAAGAAGAAGAAGAAGAAGCAGGCGAAGAAGAATAGGGAAACTTAACAGGCTGTAGTAGAAAAATACCTCTGTCTCAACAAATTATTTACAATCTTTTTTCTTTAAAAGGTAAAAAAATCTGGTGAGACGGAAGGGGTATTCAGTAGCTAGCTTTTGTCTATTTTGAATGGAGTTTGAACTTAAATGATGTAATTTGGTAACTTCAACTTCCAGATTGTATAACTTCAGTAATATGATTGTGCAACTTCAAGCTAATGTTGTATAACTCTTTTACACAATTTGGATAATTTTACTTCACAATTTGGTATTCAGTAGCTAGCTTTTCATTACTGTAGTCATTTGTTGTATAACTCTTTTACACAATTTGAATAACTTTACTTCACAGGGTGTATAACTCTTATAGTTATCTGTATAACACTTCTAATTATGTGTAACTTTTACCCTTGTTTGTATAAATGTGGATATATAACTCATAGCTTATATTTTGACTTTTCATAACTGCAGTCATTTGTTGTATAACCCTTGTTTGTATAAATGTGGATATATAACTCATAGCTTATTATATTTTGACTTTTCATAACTGCATTCATTTGTTGTATAACTCTTTCACACAATTTGGATAACTTTACTTCACGGAGTGTATAACTCTTATAGTTATCTGTATAACTATTCTAATTATGTGTAACTTTTACCCTTGCTTGTATAACTTTGATTTTAATTATAACAGACCAGGATGATATAATAACAATCTATTCCGAAAACGTTGTCAAAGTTGTTAAGGAGTTTATTGACAACATAATAGAGTTGCAAAACAAAGACTACAGAATGGATGAAAATCAGGTTTTTTCTCTAATTTCCTCGCCATTTTTCGTCTGGCTTCTACTTGCTTCAGGATATGGTCTTTCTCGCCGATGAAACCGTTGACCTTGATCAGAACTCCTTTCCCTATGATGTTCATATCAGCTAGCACAAGGGTCGCTGCCAGCTGGATTACCAAATATCGACGGTTCACCTTCCTCTCAAGATCAACATGACCAAAAGTATCACCCTCGTACATTAACATATGCACCATTGTGAACAACCCATACTCTGTGTCCTTGATCGTTTGATTCTGCCAAGCAAACTGAACCTGACGAAATTGGAACTCCGGTATGAATTTCCCTCTGACCTCATCCCTAGATTCCAAATAGTCGCTCATGTGGCTTGCCTGGCACAAGCAAGAAACGTCAGAAGTGAAATTTTAAAGCGGTAACAACACTTTTGAGTTGAACGTAATTACATGTCACCTCCATTTACAATTATATGGCACACTTTGCATATCTCCGACAAGCCCGCATTTGAGTAGTACTTATTGTCAAGGAGATCAATCGTACGTGAATTATAGTTGATACACACACATGTATAACGGGCTTCAATCTTAATGGGTACGAAGATTAAATCAGCCTTCAAGCTGAAATCAGATCCACTGTCTTGTCTAAAGACGTCTCACAAGTGGTACAACTTTTCGGTGTTCTGTGTTTGTTGGACAGGGTTTCGTACAAACTCCAAGATTGTTTTATGCTCAGGTAGAAGTATATGTATGAGAATAGCAGAGGAGTTATAGGGGTTGTACAATGGAGTTGCACCGTAACTCTTATAGCATATTGAAGTATGACTAAATTCATACTGGCTGTTAATAACTTCTCATTACAGAATGTGTAACTCCATAGAGGGTATGTATAACTTTAGTCTTATTTTCCACTGTGCCAGTTTTAAATATCATACCCTTTATGTATAACTCCATAGAGGGTATGTGTAACTCTTATAGCATATTAAAGGGCTGATTACAACCATACCATATGACGGATACCGAAGAAAGACGAACGAGAAAACGGGTACTTCTCTGCCTCCAAACGATTAAGCAACATGGACCAACACTCAATCACTGAATCATCCATTGGCGTATTAGAGAGCATAGACAAAATTTGAAACCTATTCTGTTGGGGTTAGTGTCCTTAACAGTTAGTGCAAGGACTTATAAACCTCTAAAAGGATCAAAGGGTATACTTTGTATCATAATCAGTTGATCCACGTTTATCAATAACGGTTGGCTTGCTAGATAAGTTTGACGTTATTGTCATACAGATGGCGGTGATCAACTGGTCCCTAAAAGTCACACCTATAGGATACGTCTTGAGTGATGTGACGGTATGAAAATACAGTCATGTAGATGCCAAATATGACTAACCAGTTAGTCTGAGTTATTTGATTAATAATTAGTCAAAATATGATGTTGAGATATTATATTTAATACGGATTAAATATCATGGGCTAAAGGCGAATTAACCAGTTAATTCGTAAAATTAAATATAAGCGTTTTATATTTAATTAAATGTATATTGAATATAATTATACAATACTGTTTTGTCGGACATGTATTAATAATTCAACTAACCCGCATTATTAGTTGATGCCTTAATTTCCGATAACCGATAACAGTTTATAATCAGACCGCGTCGTATACACTTAGCAAGCTTTGGACCGGACCACGAGTTTAAGTAAAGAGGAAATGAAAAGCCCATTTCCTCTTACCCACTCGGTTTGGCCGAGAATTACAAAGACAAAAGGAGAGTTTCCTCCTCTTGTCTAACCTAATCTCATTTGCTAACAAGAATTAGGGTTTTGGGAATTGTGCCTCTCAGAACTCGGATCTCACATCCAACACAACTCACAAAAACCATCCTCTCAATATTGCAAAGGCAATTAGAGGAATTGATCTAGCACAAGGGCATTACTCGGACTATCTTGGGTGCATCGTTTAGGAGGAGATTTGCTTTAATCTCTCATTGCCTTATTGCACTAGGACCGAAGGTTATTCCTACATCTTTGTCGTTTCTTTATGTTTATCGTTTTATGACAATATTCACATGTAAATTTTGCGTTATAATCCTATAATTAAAGGGCATTATACGGATATTACCCCACAAGTGGTATCAGAGCGAGGCCGCGTAAATTTTTATATGTGTTTTTCATCAAACGGTTGTTGAAACGATGAATTTTGAATAAAAATAAAAAAAAAGGTCTCGGCTGCCTGTTTTTTGTCACGGCATTTTTAAAAAAAAAAAAAAAAAAAATTGCTGCGTTTTTTTGTTGGGATCCGTGTCTAGTTTACACGGTGATGGTTGTTTGCTTTTTGATCTTTGCATATTGTCTATGTAATCGATATTCATCGCTATATGTTAAAGATCGGTCAAAATTTTGCATAAAATTTCGTGAGGAAATTTTTTGTCTCGGCTGTTTTATATTTTTTCGGCCTGTTTTGGTTTTGGGAACCGTGTCCAAGTTTACACGGTTGTATTTGTGTCGATTTTCTGTTTTGTTTTCGTGTTGTTCTTAGCGATTTGTTGTTTTAATCGATAATTACAACAAAATGTAAAGAACATGTCTATTGTATTTTTATTTTAATCCGGATTAGAGTAAATTGCAATTGTGTTTTAATCAAACCGTTTTGTTTTGATCTTGAGCTGCTCACGTTTTGAGCCGTGTAAAAAATTTTTTTTTTGCCTTAAAGGCTCTCGGCATTTCTGCTAAAATAAAAAAAAAAAAAAAAAATTTTCAGGCCCCTGGTACTGTTCACGTCAACAGTACAGAAGAAAAAAAAAAAAAAATTTCTGTTTTTTTTTTCCTTTCGGCCTTTTTAATGCATAAAACGTTTTTTTTTATGCTCTCGCTTGATTAGTGAAACGGTTCACCCACGTAAAACAAAGTTACTTTAACATGATTTATTGTAACGGATTATCTCGGATTAAAATTAACTTGACTAAAGCGGTTTTGTCATGTAATTTTAATTATCTTTGGTGGTTTGGATAAAAATTTAACATAATTACGGAATTATGTCACGAATAAATTTAATTTTTAGTTGATGCATTCTGTTTTATCGTTCTTATATATATTTTGAATGTTTTGAATGCCTTTTATTACGTATTTAATTATTTTGCAAACGGTTGTAACTTAGTGTGGCCTTAGTAGAACGTGTTACCGTAATGATGGAACACGGTCTTGGTTGTATTTTGAGATCTCGTATCTCCATTTTATTTCTTTTAATTACAGTTTTTATTTAGAATGTAAATAGGTTTATATTTGTAAATTTTAAATTGTAATTCTTGAGAAGACTAAAGATGGAGACCGGATGCTCACTCCCGCTACTTGGACAAAGATGGAACATCAAGACAAGCTTTTCGGGTCCAACGGTGGATTCCAAAGTTGTATTTTGTTCTTTTTACTAGGATAGGCCACACTAGGATTTTTATTTACGTATCGCATTCATTTATTTATTTTTATGTAACGATAGTATGCATCATATTCCGCCTAAAAACCAAACCACCTAATTATTGCATGAAAACTGACACATATAGAGGTCACGAGTTAGTTTTCATTGACATTCATATGTCACACGATCATGCTAAGCCATCACCTAAATTGATTCATTCACGCAGACGCTAGTTATTCGTTCACTTAAAATGAATTATAATTAAGCTGATGGGATCTTCCTCGTATAAACCAAAATTGAGAACAGTCTTTATAGGTCAAACTCCAATGACTCCCTTCTTCGTCGGTAGGCATACTATGACCCCTTCTACGTCGGGTAAATTGGAACCGATTGACCTATTTTATCTCAACACTATGGTCACTCGTACGATCCTGTGATCATGGTGGACTATAGATAGGATTTACGGAAATCTATCGACCAAGAGTTCTTCCGGAAGAATTAGCTAAACAGTTGGCTTATCAATTTACAGAAATTGAGTCTTGGGATCACTTGTATCTTTCTTGAGGGAGATCAATTATGCAAGTGCGAGAGTCTACATGTTTAAAATGAATTTTAAAATAGACTTAAATCACCTCGATGAGTTGCTTATTTCGTTTGTTTTTCTTTCTTTTCCGGTGTAGATCACGATTTTAAACTGCTAAACAACAAATGGCTGGTTCAAGTGATAACCCAATGCCAAGTGCCACATTGGACCGTGAGTCCCGGCTTAGGATCTTCATGAATCGGATGAATCGCCTACTCGATCAAGAATGATGGATCCAACTTCGCGGACGGGAGGCGGCATTACGGAATGCTGCCGCCGACGACGGAAGCTCAAATATCTCTTGGAGCCCATCCCGGCAAACCCAGGTCCCACGGCTAGAGCTGCAGAAGTCACCAAGTTTAATGACTTCTGTATGGAAGCGGGTGCGATTAAAAACGTACTCATTTTTGCAATGGAACCCAATTTGCAGAAACGCTTCATAGCCCATGGTGCAAACAAGATTTTCACCACGCTCACCAAGGAATTCTCGAAAGCACCGAGAATCGTGACCTATGAGCATACCACTCGCTTCTTTGATGCGAGACTCCAGAAGGGCCAACCGGTTAGCCCACACATTCTCAGCATGATTGAGAATGTCGAGAAACTGGAGACCTTTAACTGCAACATCAGCGAGAATATTGTTATCGACCGTATTCTTCATTCACTCCACGATGGTTATTCGCAATTTAGAGCGAATTACTATATGAATGATTTGAAGAAAACTCCCCATGAATTGCACTCCCTCCTCGTACAGACCGAGAAGGACATGAAGTTCAGTGGGAGCTCGAAACAGGATGTTCTTGTTGTGTCAAACAAAGGGAAAGGTAAGGGCAAAGCTCCGGCAAACCTAACGAGGGCAAGGCGAAGTTCAAGAAGTCGGGTTCAGGTAAGAGTGGTCCTGGTGAGGCGAGCAACTCATCAGGCATGACAAAGAGCAAGAGTGAAAACATGGAATGCCATCATTGCCACAAGACTGGGCATTGGAGACGCACATGTCCTGTTTATCATGAGGACTTAAAGGCAGGTCGTGTTAAACCTGTTGGTATGTCTTCTCTCTCTTCTACTTTTATTCATATGATTGAGATTAACCACGCAAGTTACTAACTTGGGTACTTGATACTTGGTTGTGGTTCTCATCTCGTAATCATGTGCGGGGCTCCGAAACATCGAACCCCTCGTAAAGGGTGAGGTGGACCTGCGTGTTGGGAATGGAGCAAGAGTAGCTGCCATCTCCAAGGGGACATATGTGATCCAGCTTCCTAGCGGATTCGAGTTGTCATTATATGACTGTTATTATGTTCCTAGTCTTTCGAAAAACATTATTTCGGTTTACGCACTTGATAAACTTGGTTTTTCATTTGTAATAGAGAATAATTCTTGCATTTTCTCATTACACGATATGATTTACGGCAAGGCAGTCTCCATGAACGGAATTTATGTTTTAGATCAGACCACGGAAATATTACACGTAATGAATAAAAAGTTAAAGGTTGGTGACAAAGATCAAACGTATCTATGGCACTGCCGTATGGGACACATTAATGAGAAACGCGTAAAACAGCTCATTAAAAATGGAGCTATCTCGGCCTTTGATTTTCAATCATTTGGCACGTGTGAATCATGTCTCATCGGTAAGATGACTCGTATTTCCTTCAAAGGTGTTGGAATGCGCGCTGCCGACCTATTAGGACTCATACACACGGATGTATGTGGTCCTATGTCAATCACCGCACGAGAAGGCTATAGGTATTTCATCACTTTCACGGATGATTTAAGTAGATATGGCTATGTCTACTTAATGAAGCACAAAAGTGAATCCTTTGAGAAATTCAAAGAATACCAAAATAGGGTACAGAACCTACTTGGTAGAAAGATAAAAACACTACGTTCGGATCGTGGTGGCGAGTATCTTTCTCACGAGTTTGATCAACATCTTAAAGACTCGTGGGATCGCCCTACGCTTAACTCCACCTGAACACCTCACCTGAATGGTGTGTCCGAACGGAGAAATCGAACACTACTTGATATGGTTCGATCCATGATGAGTCACACGGTTTTACCCGATTCATTATGGGGTTATGCTCTTTGTCACCGCTCTAATACTTAACCGAAGTCCGTCTAAAGCTCATGACAAGACTCCATATGAACTATGGAAGGGAACGGTCCCTAACTTGTCCTTTATACGGGTTTGGGGCTGCGAGGCTTATGTCAAGTGGAGACACGAAGATAAGCTCGGCCCGCGATCGGTCAAGACATACTTTATAGGTTATCCTAAAGGATCACGTGGTCATTACTTCTATTCGCCAACCGAACAACGTGTTTTTGTTGCGGCTAGTGCGACATTCTTAGAGAAGGAATTTCTCGAGAATGCAAAGAGTGATAGAACCTTCGACCTGTCGGAGATTCCAGAACCAAACACCGAGCAACCATTGGAGGAACCTACTCCTTCAATCCCGGCTGCGGTGAATATTCCTGAGGAACCTAGGAGGTCGGGAAGAGTCTCTATTCCTCCGGACAGATACATTGGTATGGTCGAGGAACATGACATAGATGACGTTCTACTCTTAACGAGTAGCGAACCCGCAACCTATAAAGGTGCCGTGACCAGTTCTGACTCGAAACTATGGCTTGAGGCCATGAAATCCGAGATGGACTCTATGTATGAGAACAACGTATGGGATCTTGTTGACTTACCTGCTAAGGTTCGTCCCCTTCAATGCAAATGGCTTTACAAGATAAAGCATTCTGTGGAAGGTCAACAAGATATCTACAAAGCACGACTAGTTGCTAAAGGTTTCACCCAAGTGCCAGGTTTGCACTACGATGAGATTTTTGCACCCGTAGTCATGTTGCGTTCCATCCGGATTATCTTAGCGATTGCCGCTTTTCATGACTATGAAATTTGGCAAATGGACGTGAAAACCGCCTTCTTAAACGGCTTTTTGGAGGAAGAGTTGTACATGGTACAACCCGAAGGTTTTATCGATCCAAAGACATCCTAAGAAAGTGTGCAAGCTTAAGCGTTCCATTTATGGACTTAAGCAAGCATCAAGGAGTTAGAATCATCGCTTCGACCAAGTGATAAAAGAAAATGGATTCACTCGATCGGTCGAGGAACCATGTTTATATATCAAGTCGAGTGGGAGCAAGATTGTCTTCCTAATATTGTATGTTGACGACATACTCCCGATTGGGAATGACATACCTCTCTTAACTTCGGTGAAAGTATGGTTGAAAAACCATTTCCAGATGAAAGATCCGGGAGAGGCACAAAGAATTCTAGGCATCCGTATCTATCGAGATAGATCACGACGGATGCTATCTCTCGATCAGAGTCTTACATAGACAAAGTCCTAGAGAGATTAAGCATGACTAACTCCAAGAAGGGGTTCCTTCCTATGGCTCCAGGGGTGCATTTGAGCAAGTCTCGGGCACCAGAGACACCGGAAGAGAAAGAGCGCATGGCACGGATACCTTATGCCTCGGCAATAGGATCTATCATGTATGCCATGATATGCACACGTCCCGACGTGGCATATGCATTGAGTATGACAAGTCGATTCCAACAAAGATCCAGGTGAATCACATTGGATGGTGTCAAGAACATTCTTAAGTACCTACGGAGGACTAAAGATTGGGCATTGACTTATGGAGGCGAACAAAAGCTATGCGCAACCGGTTACGCAGATGCTAGCTTCCAAACGGATCGTGATGACTCGAAATCTCAGTCAGGATTCGTTTTTACTCTTAATGGCGCTGCATCACCGGAAGAGTTCGAAACAAACTGTTACAAAGAGATTCTACGACCGAGTCCGAGTACTATCTTTGCGTCTGAAGCTACAAAGGAAGCGATATGGATGCGTCAATTCTTATATGGGCTATCTGTAGTGCCTAGTTCGAATGACCCGATCACCATCTATTGCGACAATAGTGGTGCCATCTTCCAAGCTAAGGAGCCAAAGTCTAGCAACAAGTCTAGACATGTACAACGGAAAGCTCATCTAATCCGGGATTACGTGGAGCAAAAGACAGTAGTGATAGAAAAGATTGCTACAGATGACAACATCGCAGATCCTCTCACTAAAGCATTACGACAAGATAAGCATGAAGGGCACGTTAATTCCATGGGAATTAAACGTGTTCCTAAGTTGTAGTACTCTTTTATGGATTAGATTCATTCGCTTTTGTACTCTATACAACATCATCGTTTTGATATTTTATATATATATATTTTGTTTTTCATGTGGATTTGTACGACAAACTTTGAACACCACAAAGTGAACTGCAAAACATTATATTCTTTTAGTCCTTAATTGCCCACATGAGCTGATAACTCTGGCAATTATTTTGTGACGTTGGTTGATGGTGGGTTCAACTAGCCATAAGTCAACAGGTTGACTGACCAATCACAGAGGCGTTTTATACGGATATTTCGTAGGACACAATTGTGACATCGACGTGGAGTCCTAAATGTTTTATAACATTCGATGCCCGGTCGTGGATAGGACCTCCATGGTGATCCTAAGAGTCGATTCTTTTGACTATCGGCTGTCTCTAGAGACTAAGGCAGATTTTGGGTGACTTTGGTTTCTTTCTCACGGTCATCCGTAACAGGGGGCCAAGTAGATTGTTTCTGGGTCATTTCATGCTGTGCTTAGATCGGAAGGAGTTCGAGTTGAAGGAAATATTCAGCCTTTATCAGGTACTCGATATTTCTCGGGGCCACTCGAGGAGTCAGAATCGAAATGCATGGCCATGCTCGGATACGGATTCGTTTTATCAGTTAAGTTACTCTCTAGTCGGGGAAACCACTCTTGATCCAGATCGATTGTAAAATACGACCTTTGCGGATCCAGATCTGCAAATTGTTTTACATTGAGTGGGAGAAATTTTAAATGAATATGAGAATCGGTTATCGCACATACACTTGTTCGGACAAGTGGGAGTTTGTTGGAGGTAGTGTCCTCCAGTTAGTGCGGATAACGTCATTGCACATACACTTGTACGGACAAGTGGGAGCTTGTTGGGGTTAGTGTCCTTAACAGTTAGTGCAAGGACTTATAAACCTCTAAAAGGATCAAAGGGTATACTTTGTATCATAATCGCTTGATCCACGTTTATCAATAACGGTTGGCTTGCTAGATAAGTTTGACGTTATTGTCATACAGATGGCGGTGATCAACTGGTCCCTAAAAGTCACACCTATAGGATACGTCTTGAGTGATGTGACGGTATGAAAATACAGTCATGTAGATGCCAAATATGACTAACCAGTTAGTCTGAGTTATTTGATTAATAATTAGTCAAAATATGATGTTGAGATATTATATTTAATACGGATTAAATATCATGGGCTAAAGGCGAATTAACCAGTTAATTCGTAAAATTAAATATAAGCGTTTTATATTTAATTAAATGTATATTGAATATAATTATACAATACTGTTTTGTCGGACATGTATTAATAATTCAACTAACCCGCATTATTAGTTGATGCCTTAATTTCCGATAACCGATAACAGTTTATAATCAGACCGCGTCGTATACACTTAGCAAGCTTTGGACCGGACCACGAGTTTAAGTAAAGAGGAAATGAAAAGCCCATTTCCTCTTACCCACTCGGTTTGGCCGAGAATTACAAAGACAAAAGGAGAGTTTCCTCCTCTTGTCTAACCTAATCTCATTTGCTAACAAGAATTAGGGTTTTGGGAATTGTGCCTCTCAGAACTCGGATCTCACATCCAACACAACTCACAAAAACCATCCTCTCAATATTGCAAAGGCAATTAGAGGAATTGATCTAGCACAAGGGCATTACTCGGACTATCTTGGGTGCATCGTTTAGGAGGAGATTTGCTTTAATCTCTCATTGCCTTATTGCACTAGGACCGAAGGTTATTCCTACATCTTTGTCGTTTCTTTATGTTTATCGTTTTATGACAATATTCACATGTAAATTTTGCGTTATAATCCTATAATTAAAGGGCATTATACGGATATTACCCCACATATTCATCGTTGCATGACGAGCATAGTTCACCAGTGGTTCACTGTGGTTCAGACAACAGGTGTTAATCAGGCTATAACGTCTACTAAATGGAAAGGTAACTGCTATTAAAATGACTGCATAATTTCAGTGATGAAACGTATAACTGCAAATTAAGAATGTGTAACTCCATTAACGATATGTATAACTTTAGTTGGTAAAGTTATACATTTCATAGTTGAAGTTATACAAAGCATAAAACAGTACTCAAGTGGTTCTGTTGATTTTAGACAGCTTACCCATTTGGAAATTTGTAGTCATCAAGGAAAATATAATCTGCCACTTATTTGCGATACACCGGGATATCCTTAATTAATGCCTTGTTTAACCTCAGCATCTTGGCGACCACTGTAAGGTCGGGGTTTGGTTCCCCGCAAAATGTGGTGCAACCAAGACCATCGCCCTTACCCCGGAAGCGGCTACTAACAGCTGAGAGGGCCCGACTAGACGGCGTCCGGCCCAGGGCTACTTTGGAAGGTGGAGTCCGATAGGATGAACTGACATTAGAGCAAGCGTGTTTAGCAGTACTGTTCTCTCCGCCGATTCCGATACCTCTCTTCCTTCCACTTCTGTTGTTGCCTGACCTCTGTTCCTCAATCATCACCGCCAGTTCACGTCTTTAACCGCCTTAAAAGTTCTTACCCTAGATAACACAACTTCCCTTTCCAGGTTAATGTCACTGAGGATAAGGGTGGCAGCAATTTCCACGCGCATGAGGTTATTGTTGTCCTTTATCCCTATGGTACACTCGAATGGCTCTCCACGGTATAGCAACATATGAACCATGACGTAAAGACCACAATCATTCTCAGAAAACCCATTTCCCTGCCAGTTGAATTTAATGTTTACAAAATTAAACCCTTCAACTTTATTCCCTTTGTCGAGCCCTTTGGAGACCATATACTTTCCCATCTCATCAGCCTGGCAGAAGTTAGGCAAGGCGTTTAAAGGGAAGACCAATTAACAAAACCACGGGGCTGAAAATTAATCTAGTCACCAGTTTAATAAGTCTTACAGTAATACACGCAAGCCCTCCATATGGTAACGTCAGAAGATCGTCCTCGTAAGATTGATTATCAAGGTACTCGATCTGCTCAGAGAGGAAATTTATGCAAATGCAAGAGTAGTGATCTTGATCGCCAGTGCTTACCGGGACGAAAACCTACAAACATGCACCACAAGATTAGTTCATTATCCTGAAAAGTCTAAGAGTTATAAAACATCTATTTTGAAGCTAAACATAAAAGGCATAGGGGTAACACATAATTAGAAGCTTAGAGGTATACATTTTGTGCATACTTGGAGTTATGATATCTATGGTTAGAGTTGTACATTATATGCCTAGAGTTATACATTATATGGCTAGAGTTATACAGTATATGCCTAGAGTTTTGCTGAATAACTTCACTCTACAACTCTAGGCATAGAATGTATAACTCTAACCATAGAATGTATAACTCACTGCACATAATGTACAACTCTAGGCATATAATGTATAAATCCACTATGGAAATGTGTCTTCAGCTGATAAACTTCTCTATATTGATAAATGAACTCACCATATCAGAGTCCAGTTGGAATGGACTAGAACACGACTCTTGCCATAGGTCCCACGAGGCACGAAAGCCTTCAGATTGATCAACAACCACGTTTTTTTTCCTGCCTTCCCAAATTGCAATTGGTAGGTCCTATAAAAATGATAGACGGGGGTTGTCAGCCTATATCACAAGTTACGTATATATAGTCACAAATTACTTGCGGAGTTCGGAGCACACTTACAGCGTGACCCAGGCCAAGAAACAGCGCGAACTTGCAACAGCTGCGGTGTTCGCGTGCATAAGATGATTGAGTAGTACAGACCAGCAGTCGATGACATTGCTCATAATCTGCAACCCGGGCATCAACGTCTGGAAATCCTCACGCGTTATGCAATTTGGGGTGTTATATGTGACCAATTGTTCCCTACAAATGATTAGAAAAATGAGACACGTAGCAACTGTCATATTGAAATCTAGGTAAAACTTATCTTTTACGTACACTTTCTTATACTGGTAGAATTCATCAAAGACATAATCCATTACATCCTTCCTCACACTGGAAACCGTCCTGAAACGTTTCTTATTAAATCGCAACAACTGTGAGCATACGTGCTGGTCAGGTTCGGGTGCCCCACAATCTTCAGAACAACCTAGGTTCTCGGGTACAACGTCCATACACGAAAGGGGGACAGTTGAATGCAGTAAGAAAGGATGGTGGATCATGTCACATCGCGACACATAAATGGGGGGGGGGGGTGCAACCGGCTCCACTCTAGCACCGACGTTATCAACTACCTCAACTTCTTTGGCCGCACTACTCGTGCGCTCTTCAACCCCGGCAAATGCCTCATTCACATCTGCCGTGCTCATGAAAGTCAGAGGGATGTGAGAGAGACTCCACTCCGTTGACTGATCCCCCGGAGTGGCCTCCGCACTTTCGACAACAACTACGTTTTCACCCCCGTGGGTAGATTGTTGTTCCACATTTTCAAATCCAGCCTTTAGTACAGTGGCCTGTATGAAAATAATTAAAATTAAACACCATGCTTTTGTAAAAAAAAAAGAAGTTCCAAATTGAACAATAAAAGTGATACAAAGAGGTCACACAGTTACAGAAACAATGGATTACAGTTATACAT
Organism: Silene latifolia; assembly: GCF_048544455.1. Classification (NCBI taxonomy): domain Eukaryota; kingdom Viridiplantae; phylum Streptophyta; class Magnoliopsida; order Caryophyllales; family Caryophyllaceae; genus Silene; species Silene latifolia. Next base: position 121,687,701 of record NC_133528.1, on the reverse strand, counting down.
AGAAGGGCAAGAGTTATACACATGTGTGAAGTTTTACATATATGCTATATGAGTTATACATATTGGCGTTAGAGTTATGCACATATGGTTAAGAGTTATACAAATAGGCATTAGAGTTACAAGGGCTCATCATAAGTTTAAGTAAAGTTATACCTAATACAATTAAAGTTATACAAAATGGTCGTTGAAGTTATACAGATCCACATAACTATTATACCTATTTATAAATTTCACTACAGAATTACTGGAGTTGTGCATACTGTTACCTTATATGAAATTTAAAGGACTAATAGTGTATAAAAAAAATGAATGTATAACAAATATTTAGCACAGATTCACAAACTTACCTCGCCACCAGGACCACTCCCGGCCGCTAGAGGTCCACATAAATCTTCCTTCATTTCAACAGTAGAAAACATACACTCCATCAATTCTTGTGTATCCATTGGCAACGATGGGACCGTAGATTTTTCCATCTCCTTATCTGACGGTTGATGGTCTGACAATCTTTCAACATTTTCTTTCATTCCCTCTCCATGTACTTGGTCATGCACCTTATCACCTACCCCAAGCCGAGTTTCGGCTGCCTCTGACCATCCGTAAGCTTGCTCAATTTCCTCCACTGTGTACTTTGCCTCCAACAACGGCTCTGTGTCAGTTTGGACGGGGCTGTGAACAACTTGATCCTCTAACCCTGGGCTAGCATCAGACAATGGGATAGAATCTACTATAACAACTTGATCCTCTAACCCTGCGCGTCAGCTTTGTCAGACTCTCCACGCGACTCAACGCAAGGCTTGCCACCCCTGCCACCCCCATCATTGGCCAGACTAGACAGAACTTCGCTTATTTGACGCGTAGATGCATCGATTCCACCATCTTTTTGTGGGGACTCACGATCTACCTCTCCAAATGCAGGTGCGTTACCAACAGAAACCTTCAGCCTTTCTGCAATATGTTCTACTTCAAATGACGTCTTCGTTGAATCTTTTCACCCTCAAAGAATTCTTGGGAGGCCTGACTAGGCTTTAGGCCAGTCGGATCACTAGTTGCAGCTTTGATCCTTGCGGTTACATCTGCATACCATGAATAGAACACAATAGCGTTCCTTTGCATCTGTAGATAAAGCTCGGGAGTACGCTGCATTGAAGAAGTACAGTAAGTTAGTTATATTATAATAGTTGGGTTCGTTCAGTTGAAATAAAATCACTCTGCAAAATATATAATATATTGAACTTACATCGACAGCCCTAGCTTTCAATTCATGGTCATTGACACGGTTATCGCAACCCTATCAAAGATAAAACCTAACGGTCTCAACTAAAATATAGCAGAGGCAGTCGAGTATCGAATCCACAGGGAGGTAATGTAATTAACAGTTGCCTAATTCTAGTCCTAAAGTAACAATGGGGGGGGTTTTGTTGAATTGATTTCTAAACTACGAGATTTTAAGGAAAAAGAAATAAAAACAAAAGCAATAAGGGCAGAAGATCGGTTTAGACTACCAAGAAGAGAGGGACATGTCGGGATTTCGGTTCACTACGGTAATCCAATAACTCAGCTGTAAATGACTCAGACGAACTAATGTGAGACGGATGTTGAAAGGTCCTTTCGGTCCACTTTCTATCCTAAAATACCACTAACTTAACTTTCGTCCTCATTAGGGTAGTCTACTGTTCATAGCAGGCCTATTTAGTCCAATCTTTCGATCCAGGATTAATTTTAGCCAGATTAAAGGGTGACATAGAAGCGTGCACTCAACTAGGTCGGATAAATACAGTTAAATTGCTATGGTGACAGGGTCTCACAATTAATTCATCAAATTCATTTACTACGTCGTCATATTTCTACCGCAGATTCCCTAATCCCAACATGAAAGGGATTTAGTTACTCATATCGCTAATTAAACTACCAGCAATTAAAATTCCAGCAGAAAACATAATGAAATAACAATAGATTGCAATAAGGAAGATTAGGGCAAAGAAGTAAATGCAACGAAACAAGTAATAAAAGCAAACAAATGATTAATTATTATTAAAGGGAGAGAAGGAATTACAATCCAAGCGAATCCGGCCTAAAGAACACAAATTCCAAGTGAAACAATCCCGAAATAAAGTAACAGTAGAGAAGGATGAAGCAACGTAATAATGTTAATAGTAGAGAGTTTGGTAGATGAAAAGATCTCCTAATTAACCTAGTAAAGCGTGCTTAAATAGCAAACAAAATAAGTTTAGCGAAAATAAACAACTCACGGGCTGTTTAAAGCCCAAAACTAACGAAACCACTCGATCGAGTGGTTTAAAACCACTCGATCGAGTGGTTTGTGGTTTAAAACCACTCGATCGACCAACTCTTCAGCAATTTCTACTCGATCGACTGGAAAGCTGCTCGATCGAGTAACAGGTCTTTGTGCAGCTTAAGGATCGAGTGAAAAACCACTCGATCGACCATCAGAGGACGTGAAAACCACTCGATCGAGTGGTAAAACTCCTCGATCGAGTACTTCATCTACATTTCAACTCAAGTCCGCGTCTAAGTGCCTCGTATTGCGTGCCACGACGCTTCCAAACACAGTATCTCACTCAGGAAAATCCCGTCTCCTCTAAATGCATGCAAAAAGGACGAAAAAGGGTACGATTCCACTACTTTCGCGTTCATTTCTACAAAATGGACAAAACAAACCAAAGTAGCCAATTCGGGGCAAAATACCATAAAAACAATATGAAAATGCATAGAAATACGTGCTGAAATAGGCTAAAAAGACTATACATTAGGCACGTATCAAATCTCCCCAAACCGAACCTTTACTCGTCCTCGAGTAAACTCAAAACTATACACTAATGGAACGGAAATGATAACTCAGAGCTAGCTTAACTTGTCTACTTGAACCAATTTAATGCAACAAAAATTAACAGTTAAAGCTAAGCAGTCAATACGCAAACGAATTATAAGCTGTTCAGAAATATAGCCAACCTTTCGACCTTGCAAGACCAACAAAATCGGACTCTCTCGTGGTCACTCTTCTCTCATGAAGCAAAAGGGTGAATGTTATATGTAAAAGAGAGAAGGAAAGACAATCACTCACCTACCTGCGACCTACATAGCATACATGCAACAAAAATGAAAGACAATTCAAGTACTATTGCACACATTCCAACCAATAATGTCCGTCATTGCCGAGGGTTTGCAAATGATTTGGGAATAGTAAGGTTCAGGTGAGAAAAGGCAAAACATGTTATGGAAATGTGGAGGTAAAAGCGTCAAGCTAGTTCCTAACAGGACCATAATGAAACCATCCGAATCTCAACTGACTAAAAGACTAAGCATGGGTGCCCTTCATTCGGCACAAAACTCACTAGACTCAAAACACAATCTCCTCAAAAAAAATATGGGATAGAACGGACGAGTCAGACGGTCACAAACTTCCCTTTTAAACACCGTCTGAAATAACTAACTGAAACAAATCAACCTTTTTCGATTGTACATCTTCGAACATCTTCTCAACTCAGACAAGAGGAGCACGTCTGTTTCCTCCATTTCCACATTCTCTTTTTTCTTTTCTTACTTTCTTACACGTTCCAGCCTTTATTTTTTCTTTCTTTTTTTTTTTTTTTTTTCTTTCTTTCTCCTTCTCCTCAACTTTCCAACAACTCCATACAAAAGGGATACGGCCAAACTGCAGACGAAAACTCATACCACAAAAGAACATACTAAACTAGCTTGACTAGGCAGGCTTAATTTGGAATGTAGCTAATGGGTCAAAAAGGCAAGTTTTGGCTAATTTGGAGCTAAATGGGTGAAAAGTATAAGGAAAGGGGAATTTGCAAACACCTCCCTGCATGTGACACCAACCACAAACCCGAATATGTGCATTTAACAAGAAATTGAATGTCATGAATGTGCAAAATGATGAACATGCTATGCAAGGAGTACTACTCTCAATTCCTAATGAACTGGTCATGAATGTCACCAGTTATGGCTCTAAAACTCAGAATTTTTTAAGTAGTTTGCCAATTTATCGGTCAAGTCTAAACAGTAAGCTATATTTGAACAGAAATTCGTAGACTATGCGTATGACAAAGCTAATAACTATCAATAAAAGTGCAAGGCTCAAGCAAAAAGACCAGCTATAGTGCATTGTCATCATGGGAATCTACCGTTCCAACTCAACCTATATGCAGAAATAAACGTGAATATTTTTTTGAATTTTTGAAATTTTTCAATTTTTTTTGGATTTTTCAATGAATTAAAACAATGCAAGGCTGAAAAATAAACGTGGATGCAAAACAAATGCAGATGCAGACTCAAAAGGATGCAATACCCTCCCCAAACCAAAACGGACAACGCCCTCGTTGTCCTCCAAAGATACACCAAAGAGATATATACGGGGAACGGAATATACAACCAACAAAATAAAAATAATAAAATAAAGGAGACAAAATAAAAGAGTAAGAGATACATACAAAATACGAACTTCCCCAAATCAGCCAGAAAACTGGGGAAGTGAGTAGACCAATAGCTACTCGTCGTCGTCGTCGTCTCCATCCACCTTGTACTCCGGGTCCTCCTCCTCCTCTCGCCTCCTCCGCTCCTCAGCGCGAGCTCTCTCCACTGCAACCTCGGGGTCCTCGTCCTCCTCCTCCTCCTCCGACGCCGGTACCTCTCACTGGTAGTCGGAAGAAGGAAGGGTGTGGCCAACCCTCCGGGATCGGTCTGTGTCGCCGAAAGTGGTACTCGTACAGAGGGTGTAGGGTCAAAGCTAAGTCCCTCTCCATACGAGCCTGACGCTCTGCAAGCTCGATCAACAAATCAGAACTGCGCCCCCTTGGTCCCGGACCGCGGGCGCTACAAAGGGAGGAGGTGGTCTAAAAGTAGCCGGAAGACCGCTCGATCCCGTGTCTCGTCGGTGGGAGGTGGAGCAGGAGTAGGAGTGGTAGTAGTAGTGGGAGTAGGGGTCGGATCGGGAGTAGCCGTGGAAGGTTGGGTACTCCCTGAAGGTGTGGACCCCTCTCCAGTCTCAAGTCGCCGCTTCTTAGCGGCGGGTGCAGCAGGAGGTGGACGAGACTGAAGTGGAAGGTGAAGTAGAGGCAAAGCAGGCAGACGGTGGCCCTTTACCACAGTAGGTAAGGGCTCAAGACGGGGGAGACTGTCACAAGGTAAGTCAACAGACAAGGAGCCGTCAATCTTCCAAGTCCGGTGGTCTGGGGTCAGCCAATGCTGAGCGAGCATGGCGTCCAGACTCAGTAACCTCTCTCCCGGGAGGTACTGCAAGTCACGTGGCCAGGTGGGGAAAAGGCGGTGGGCAAGAATGGTGGCTATGCCACCGCAGGCAATGGTTCCCGCCTCCTTCTTCCCCTGGTCATGGAGGTACTGGGCGGTCAAGTAGGCTATGTTGAAGGTAAAAGGACCCTCACAGTCGACGTTCAGATAACCGCCCAGGATGGAGAGCTCGGTGTTGGTAATGTTGTTCGGCTCCTTTCGGCCGAAAATAGAGCTCCCCATCAGTCTAAGAAAACAACGGACGGGGGGATGGTGGACCTGGTGGAGCTTTCGCTCCTGGAAACGGGTCTGGGCCAGGCACCGCCAAACCTGATGGTAAACCTTCCTCGAGTCTGATGTCACACCCGAGGAGGTAAGGTCAAGCAACCTACCAAACTCCGCTAGAGGCATCGAAAAAGTCCGGTTAAACAACCGGAAGGAGACTGAAAGACTCTCGGGGTCAGTCTTATGTGCATCGGGGGAGAAGGTAAAAGAGCTGAGAAACTCGAGACTCAGCTCTAAGAAGGTGTGGCCTCTCATAGTAATGAGCCCAGGCATCCCCGTGACCCGTAGTAAAGTACATACTGACTCGTAAATGCCGAGTTTATCTAATGCCGATTTATCCAAAAATCGGGAAGGCACATGTATACACTTCAGCAAGTTATAAAATTTATCACGGTGTAAAGCATTAACAAAGAGTACCTGTGGATAATCTGGTGAGAATCGAGGGAAGTGTCCCCTCGAATCGTAAATCGTCCCCCAGTAGAAGCGGGAGCGAGAAAGATCATCGTAGAAGTGCTAGGAGCGGAAGTAGAGGTAACAGGAGCTGGCGTAGCTCGAGACTGTCTACGAGCCCGGCCTCTGGAACGCAAGGCAGCGGCCCTCTCTCGGACGGTGTAAGGAACCAAGGCAGCTCTGAAGGCGGCTGCGGCTGCTGGTGAGTCCGCCACAGGTGTAGAAGTGGTGGCTGGTGTACAGGTCGTGGCTACTGTGGTCGCCGCTGAAGAGGAACTAGCAGCAGTGCTAGCTGTGGTGGTGACCGTGGAGGAAGTGGTAGCCTGAACTGAGCTCGCAGCTGAGCTCACTGGAGTAAAAACTATCCCTGTAGCTGAAACAAGGAAAACTGGGGCTGCAGTGGTGACTAGGGCAGGGGTAGTGGCAATAGCAGGGGCCACTAACTCCCTCAAGGACGGGCTGGAGGACGAACTAGTAGATGGTAAAGAACTAGAATCCATCCTGCAAACATAGGGTAAGGGATATGAGAGGAAAACAATGGTTAACAGAGGCTAAGACAACAGAAAATCATCATGTGAAACCATAAACACTCCTCTACCAGTCGAAAATTTCGACCTACACCATACAATTTCCAACAATTCCTCAAAAATTTCGAATCAGCATGTAAGCAGCAGTAGGGGACGGGGTAGTAGTTAACAACAGTAGCTAGCAAGCAATGACTGAGGTTAATTAAAGCATGAAAACATGTGAACCCGTCTGACAGTCGAGAATTTCGACTGAGAAGCCCTAATTGCGAAACTTCGCACAAGACTCGAATTAAACATGCTAAGCATTGACAGGGGTTGATAACAGTCTAAAACAATAGCAAATTAGTGATAATGAAGCTAATTTAGACAGATTACAACAGCAATCACCCAAGTGACAGTCGAAAATTTCGACTGTCCTGAACCCATATCGCAAAAGTCATGTAAAATTCGATTTAAGCATGCAAAACAGCGAGGAGAGGGAAATATGATCATCAAGTAAGCTAAGCAAGGGTAATAAACACAGACAAGTCGAAAAGAATTCGACTAAACATGGATATTCAAACCCTAAATCGATTTTCCTCATAAAATTCCAATTAATCGAAATCAAAAAACAAAGAAGGTGAAGGAAATGCTTACTTGATGAGATTGATCCTACAATTGCAAATAATCCTCAAATAAACAAGCAACAATGGCGGATTTTCAAATAAAAACCCGCAAACCCGAAAACCCTTTTAAAACCGCGAAAATGAACACAAATAAGGGTGAATGTAAGGGGCTTTTGAAGATTAATATGCAAACAATGAAATGTAGGAGGCGGATTTGGTGATTTGGGCAAGAAAAAGGGGATTTGGGGGAGTTTAAATCGCAACTAGGGTTTTGCTAGACGAAAATTAGGATGAAATGAAAGTTAGAACAAAAACATAAGAGTTTAAGGCGAAAACTCCCTGTACACTGCTCATTTCACTCGATCGAAACCCCTCGATCGAGCACTGTTGATGCTTCAGCTGCTTGGTCGAGTAGAATTTTACTCGATCGACTGGTCCCCTTTATTGCTTTGCTCGATCGACTCGTTAAAGCGCTCGATCGACCGACTTTTCACTCGATCGAGTACAAAAAGTACTCGATCGAAGACTTTTCTCGCGTAAGCTCTTTAATTTCGTCTTTTCTTCCTCGGAATGCGTAAAACTTCCCCAAACCTGCATAAAAACACATGCAAAAATTTCCCAAAATACCAAATACGCATAAGCATAGTCTATAGTCTTACGTTTATGCTAAAAACTGTTTAAAACTAATTGTCCTAATTAAAACGCAATAAAACAAATTCAAAAGAAATTCAAAAATTATCTATTACAAAGTGTTACACGGGGCATTTCCCCGTTTAATTCCCATCAAATTTCAGTAGCCCCTTGGTGGGCTTCTCGATGGAGGACGTCACCTCAAGAACATTGACTTGTCCTCTTCAACTTCCATGAGCATGAGTAATCACTTGAAACGGTAGGAGGGGAGTAGTTCACATCCACATAAGCGTGAACCTTCCTCGTCCTTGCTCCTTTATCACCAGCTTTAGCGTCAACATCTCCAGTTTGATTGATAATGATTGCACCATGTCCTTTGACAGACTTCCCCTTTGCTTTCATCTCGTACCTACAAAGAAGGAAAATGACGAACTTTCCTCCTTTTTGCTCTCGGTCGAGGCGGAGGGTTAACAATAGCGGCACAATTCTCCAAATTTTCATTTGGAGTGTCAATACTAGGATCAATAGAAGAGAGAGCATTGCAAGGCTGGGCTTGCATGGGAGCTCTCCGGAACTTAGACTGATGAAAAATCAGCTCCTCGTCCCCTACCTGAAAAGTCAAAGTCTTCCCCCCGACGTCTATTACTGCACGGGCAGTGGACAAGAATGGTCTCCCTAAAATAATAGGAGTGTGTGCATCTTCGGGGATGTCTAAGACAACAAAATCAATGGGAATAAAGAACTTCCCGATCTGAACAGGTACGTCTTCTACTACACCTAGTGGCCGTGATAAACTACGGTCGGCCATCCGAATCATGTTGGTACAACTCAGCTTTGTCAAACCAAATCTCTTGGCCAGAGATAAAGGTAAGACACTCACGCTAGCGCCTAAATCGCATAGCGCATTATCAATCAAATGCATACCGATATGACACGGAATTGAAAAACTACCCGGGTTTGATTGCTTAGGGGGTAACTTATTTTGAAATAGGGCTGACCCCACCTCAGTCAAAGTTACGGTCTCACTGTCATTAATAGTCCTCTTACGCGCGAAAATTTATTTCATAAACTTTAAATAAGAGGGTACCTTAGTCAGCAATTCAGTGAACGGCACGGTGACTTCCAAGCTCTTCAAAAGTTCGACAAATTTGCCGAATTGTTGATTAGCTTTAGTATTTTGCAGCCGCCTCGGGAAGGGAACCGTAATAGGTATCTCGGGTCCCTTGTTTCTCGCTTCCAATGTATCTTCCGGTGCAAGTTCTGTATCCTTTGGACGCTTCTTACCTCTCGAACGAGGTCTTTCCGGTGATTTCTCGCTTAAACGAGCACTAGCAGGCTCTCGAATAAGCTTACCGTCATCAATACTACTCGATTGACCAATTTGCTCACTCGATCGAGCAGTTTCTTCATCAATGTCAGTCGATCGAGTACAATTTCCACTCGATCGACCAACTCCACTTTCTGCTTCACTCGATCGAGTAGATAAACTACTCGATCGACCAACCTGTTCTTCCTGTTCACTCGATCGAGTGGAAAAACCACTCGATCGAGGACTTTCATCCTCAATTCTGCTCGATCGAACACCAGATTTCAGTCGATCGAGCAACTGCTTTGTCGTGAGCCCATTTTTCTCGTCAGTACACTGTTCACCATCAGTTGCAGACTTCCCCGGGTCTGATTTCGACACTTCCGGTCCCTCATAAGAAAGACCGCTTCTCAATTCTATCAGATTTACCGTCTCATGTGGATTCTTCTCATTTTGAGTCGGTAAATGACCCTGCTTTCTCGTGGATTGATTCGCGGCCAATTGGGCAACTTGGGTTTCAAGTGCCTTAATAGACGCGTCCTTCTGTTGATCACTCAGCTGCAACTGCTTTGTAATGGATTGCAACATAGAATTTATCTCTCCTATTTCATTCACCCCACCGGAATATGATGCACCATGGTTAGGAGGATTGAAAGAAGGAGGCTTCGGAAAGCCTTGTTGATTCTTGTGTGGAGGAATATACGGCTGCTGCTGATTCGGAGGAGCAGTGGGATTGAGCACATTCTGACTACTCCACCTCAAATTGGGATGGACGTTCGGCTCGTAATAAGTGTTGTTCTGCCTGTAATGTTGGAAGGCAGCACAAGACTCATAGGAGTTGGGACAATGATCTGAAACATGTCCCTCTCCTCCACATCTTCTACAGACGAAAGGACCGTCTGACACAGCATTCACCTGATACATCCCTCCTTTGGAAGCTCCTCCCAACTCATATTTGTCAAATCTTGCAGTGAGAGCTTCAAGTGCAGCTACAGAAGAAGATTCAGCAGCTCTTCTTTGATTTCCTCTGGAGTTCCCATATTCAGCCTTATGGGTGGCCAAATCATCAATGATCTTCCACCTCTTAGTGTCTCCCATGTTCTCAGCAAATCGGCCATTGGCTGCAGCATCCAAAATAGCCCTCTGATCGTCATACAACCCGTTATAGAACTGATTGCATAGACTCCACTTTTCGAACCCATGGTGCGGAATGGTTCGTACCAACTTCTTGAAGCGGACCCATGCCTCGTGAAAGTTCTCGCCAGGCCCTTGTTTAAAGCTCGTGATCTGAGCTCTAATGGCAATAGTCTTCGATGCAGAAAAGTACTTCTTATAAAATGCTAAAGCCGTGAATTCCGATCGATTATACCGTGAGCAGCCCGGTCCAAATCCCTATACCACTCCCTTGCAAAGATCGCGGAGTGAGAAAATAAACATGGTTTCTTTTATCTCGATCCGGTGTCACGCCGATTGGTGGGGGTATGGAGCAAAGAATAATCGATAAAGGTCTCCATGTGCTTAGCCGCATCTTCATTTGCAGCTCTCCCCGAATCGGTTCCTTTCAACCAAGTTAATATAAGAAGGCTTCGGCTCGAATTTTCTCGCCTCCCCAGGTAGTACAAATCCCTTATAGAGATTCGCAATTGTCGGTTCGTAGTGATCGCAATGGTTGCTTCTTCGGCCATAATGGAAAATCCGGAGATGTGACGGTTTCGGCTGAAGAAGTGGAAACAGGAGAAGAATGTGGATCCTCCTCAAATAGCTCGTTCTCAAAGTAATTTGACAGAGTACTCAGCTCTTCCTCTGTTGGCAATACCCTTTGTGATCGCCTCAATTCGCGCAGAGATTTCTCAACCTCAGGATTATAAGGCAATAATTCACCGCCCTGTGACCTGCGCATAAGAGGAAACTACAAACAGGATATAAGAATAGTCTATGAAACGGATGTCCCTTAAACTAAAAAGGACTAAAAACAAAGCAACAAATAAATTAAACAATTGCCTCCCCGGCAACGGCGCCAAAATTTGACACGGCTATTGCAACCCTATCAAAGATAAAACCTAATGGTCTCAACTAAAATGTAGCAGAGGCAGTCGAGTATCGAATCCACAGGGAGGTAATGTAATTAACAGTTGCCTAATTCTAGTCCTAAAGTAACAATGGGGGGGTTTTGTTGAATTGATTTCTAAACTACGAGATTTTAAGGAAAAAGAAATAAAAACAAAAGCAATAAGGGCAGAAGATCGGTTTAGACTACCAAGAAGAGAGGGACATGTCGGGATTTCGGTTCACTACGGTAATCCAATAACTTAGTCAAATGACTCGGGACGAACTAATGTGAGACGGATGTTGAAAGGTCCTTTCGGTCCACTTTCTATCCTAAAATACCACTAACTTAACTTTCGTCCTCATTAGGGTAGTCTATCGTTCATAGCGTGCCTATTTAGTCCAATCTTTCGATCCAGGATTAATTTTAGCTGATTAAAGGGTGACATAGAAGCGTGCACTCAACTAGGTCGGATAAATACAGTTAAATTGCTATGGTGACAGGGTCTCACAATTAATTCATCTAATTCATTTACTACGTCGTCATATTTCTACCGCAGATTCCCTAATCCCAACATGAAAGGGATTTAGTTACTCATATCGCTAATTTAACTAACAGCAATTAAAATTCCAGCAGAAAACATAATGAAATAACAATAGATTGCAATAAGGAAGATTAGGGCAAAGAAGTAAATGCAACGAAACAAGTAATAAAAGCAAACAAATGATTAATTATTATTAAAGGGAGAGAAGGAATTACAATCCAAGCGAATCCGGCGTAAAGAACACAAATTCCAAGTGAAACAATCCCGAAATAAAGTAACAGTAGAGAAGGATGAAGCAACGTAATAATGTTAACAGTAGAGAGTTTGGTAGATGAAAAGATCTCCTAATTAACCTAGTAAAGCGTGCTTAAATAGCAAACAAAATAAGTTTAGCGAAAATAAGCAACTCACGGGCTGTTTAAAGCCCAAAACTAACGAAACCACTCGATCGAGTGGTTTAAAGCCACTCGATCGACCAACTCTTCAGCAATTTCTACTTGATCGACTGGAAAGCTGCTCAATCGAGTAACAGGTCTTTGTGCAGCTTAAGGATCGAGTGAAAAACCACTCGATCGACCATCAGAGGACGTGAAAACCACTCGATCGAGTGGTAAAACTCCTCGATCGAGTACTTCATCTTCATTTCAGCTCAAGTCCGCGTCTAAGTGCCTCGTATTGCGTGCCACGACGCTTCCAAACACAGTATCTCACTCAGGAAAATCCCTTCTCCTCTAAATGCATGCAAAAAGGACGAAAAAGGGTACGATTCCACTACTTTCGCGTTCATTTCTACAAAATGGACAAAACAAACCAAAGTAGCCAATTCGGGGCAAAATACCATAAAAACAATATGAAAATGCATAGAAATACGTGCTGAAATAGGCTAAAAAGACTATAGATTAGGCACGTATTAGTCATCCTCGACACCTGCTGGTAGTTCAATCTGAATGAACTTCTTCTCAGAAGTTGGGCAGGAGAGAGGGGGGGCTGATAGCAACAGTAGTTTGGGTTCACGAGGGTCGTTGAGGGTGATACTGTCCAAACTCTTAATATAAGAGGGATCTTGAAGGCACCTCGGATACTTGGTCTTAGACAAAGTTAACCTACCCAATCCCCCTTGAGACACCTCAAATTTTAGCCTTTCTACAAGCGATTTTTCATCCCAATGCTTAATCAGAGGTAGATCGTGGAGGCACGGCCTACCCTTGTAATCATTTCGCTGAAAGTAGGTTATCATGAGGAAGGGGATACAGCCACCCAACATCGTTGCCGCCTTTTTACAATCTGTCCCCGCTTTCACCATAATTTCCAAAATATAAGAGCACCAGTCAAAATGCGGAATGGTTTTAGGGTCTTCTACAACCCTTAAAAGCTTTAAATCTATCCCGTTGTTTGGGGTGGGTGCGAGGAATAAAGACATAGAGAACAAAACAAATAGCCGGCAAAAATGATCGTCCGCCTCCTCGTACTCCATAAGTTCCTTGTGAACTTTCCCTAAACTTATTGAAGTAGAAGCTTTATCCACCCCGTAAGCTTGCCGCCATTTGTCCTTGAGCGCTTTATTTTCGGGATCATTGGACCCCTTCTGCGGGCCAGTAGGTACCAACAGGAGAGGGTTGGGTCCAAAAGGTATCAAAAAACAGTCATGCACGTCATGCTTACTAATCATAAACTACTTCTTCCGAGAAGCCTTGAACACATATGACCCATCAGAGAAGGACTCCAAAAATAGGCGAACGTGTGCAAGTGGGAAGCTGCTAATCTTAAGCTCCAAAAGGCCACCAAACCCAATTTTCTTAACGGCGGCAACCTGATCCTCATTAAGCTTTTCAATGAGAGAGACAAGCCTTTGAGGTCGACACGAAACCATGATTTCGTGCACCCTCTTTACCCTTGGCTTGGCATCAGCCATCTGGGGAAAAACAAGGACAACACCCACAATTAGACATACTGTAGTTGCAGTTAGATATATTTGCAACAAAGAAATAGACATACTGTGAATTAAAGTTATACAATAAATAGTCAGAGTTATACAAAATATAAGTAAAGTTATACATTATGATAGTAGAGTTAGTCAGAGAATATCAAGAGTTACACGGAATAAAACTAGAGTTATAAATATAATAACAAGAGTTATACATTCTGAAAGCAAAAGTTATTCAAAATGTAATCAAAGTTATACAACAAATAACTGCTGTTATAAAAAGTCAAACTTTTAATCTTGGAATCAAAAATTATGCATATATTTAGTTGAAGTTATACATAATTCTATAAGAGTTATACAAAAAAGAATTTTGAATGGTTTGTCATCTCTTCTTTTCAACCAAAATTCTGTAAAATTCAAAATTCCGTAAAATCCAAAATTCTTTTCACCATTCAAAAGAAGAGATAATCAGAAGAGTTATACGGAATAACAGTAGAGTTATACATATAATAACAAAAGTAAGACATTCTGAAAACTAAATTTATATAATGTATAACTCTAACCATAAAATGTATAACTCTAACCATATAATGTATAACTGTAAGCATATACTGTATAACTCTAGGCATATAATGTATAACTCCAAGTATATACTGTATAACTCTAGGCATATACTGTATAACTCTAGGCATATAATGTATAACTCCAGGTTTAAAATGTATAACTCTAGGCATATATTGTATAACTCTAGGCATATAATGTATAACTCCAGGTACAAAATGTATAACTCTAGGCATATATTGTATAACTCTAAGCATAGAACTAAATAGAAGTAGAGTTATACATATAACAACAAGAGTTATACATTATGAAAGTAGAGTTGGTCAGAGAATCACAAGAGTTATACAACGGAATAAAAGGAGAGTTATACATCTAGTAACAAGAGTTATACATATTGAATACTAAAGTTATTCAAAATGTAATAAGAGTTATACAACGACTGACTGCAGATAAATAAAAGTCAAAACTTTTAACCTTGGTATCAAGTCCCGTGTCAATACTTTCTACAACATCCATCTGTAGATAAAAAACAATTGGGATTCAAATTATGCATATATTTAGTTGAATTTATACATCATTCTATAAGAGTTATACAAAGAAGACGAGATTTTTTACCTTTGATTCAGGTTTCTTGGCAATTTTCTTGGCAAAAACCATTGTTAATTATCAAATGAACTCGTATTTCGTCTGCAAAACCATAATTAACAATTGAACAAATCAACAGCAGCAAAACCATAATTGAAAATTGAAAAATCAAATGAAACCGTTTTATGATAGTTTAACAAAGGCAATAATTAACAAAAAAACAAGTACAAATCACTAAATAAGGAATGGAAAAAATACCTTATAAAAAAAATGGAGACAGGCGAGTTTCCAGACGAGTTGGAATTAATTGGTGGAGATGAAAATGGCGAGTGGAGTTATCAGGAATGTGAAGAAAGAAAAAGGAAGATGAAATGACAGGAAATAGAGAGAAAAAAACCGCAAGTTGTTTTGAATTCTATGGGAAATGAGGAGGGAAATGATGACGGACTGATGGACATAACAGTAGCATGCATGGGTTAGTGGGTAAGAGGAGAGAGGTAAATATGAAATATATGTTGAATGAGGTTTACTACGCTTTTTGTGTGCAATCTTGGCCATTGGTTTGCTTGATCCAACAGCCCACATTAAGACTTATGGACTTAATATGATATAAGGGACTTAGTTGATCTCAAAATGTTGTCATTTTACGATAAAATGTTACCATCATTTTCAGGGTAAAAAGTGAAAATTTTAGTTATAATATTTTGTCATTTACATTCTTTTAAAAAATGGTGACAATTGATCCGTCTTATTTTAGAGCGTCTGAAGCATGACGGACTATATCAATAAAATCCAACTTATATTAATAAAATAATACATCATTACTATTAATGAGTCTCAACAAGCGTCTTGAAAATCAAAGACGGATGCTGAGACGCTCATCTAAGACTCACCACTTTATCCGTCAAAAGTATGAAAAGGGTGCAAGTCTCAGCATGAGACTTTCCCTCAGACCAACGCTAGTCCCCCGTTAATCTTAGTCTTAGTCCTTCTTCTATTTGCCTTAAACATTGGATTTAATAATACACAAAATCTCATTTGTGACGGCATGTATCCGTCACTTTGGAGTGACGGATACTATTTTTCCTCACAAATGACCCAAATAGAGGAGAGAGGGAAGCACATGGGGGTGCCCCCATGTAACACCCCGTATTTTATTAAGTTGGATAAAATTCTTTTAATTGGTATTTTGAATTTAATTACATCATTTAACGATTTATATATATATGCTTAGCTAATTAATTAATTTCATCATAATTCGATACGTTAATTTTAATAATCATTAATAAGTTTATTTAAAGTTAGTTCGAGTTTATTGAAGTTAGTTCGAGTTTATTTATTTAATAATTTCCGTTTCTTTACGAGTCCTTATGAAAGTTGTTTTAAGTGAACCCGAGATGGATTTTGGGAACAAAACCGTCCAATTAGCTATTTTGAGCTTATTTCACTAAATTAGCAATTTTTATTAATATCCGTTAGTTTTGTAAAAATCGCTAATAATTCGATTCAAGGCGATATTGTATTATTTACGTTAACTAGCTGAGTTTATTTTATTTTCACTCATTAAATTTATTTATTATTGATTCCGTTTTATTACTGAAACTTTTACTAAAACCGATTTTATTAACTCGAGACGGTTTTAAAAACTAGCGAAATTACTTAACGATGAAGAAAGATACGTATAATAAATAGCTAGCAAGCAAGCACGTCACTCATTTCTACGTTGTTCCTCCATCTTCTTTCTTCTTCTTTCGTTCTTCTTCTTCTTTTTTTTTCCCCTTTACAATTTCGCGTCTATAAACCCGTCCCGACGCTTCGTTTCTCAACCGTTTTCAACTATTTTTGTTCCATAGCGCTCCTCTCGTCGTTCTCGTCATTCCGATGTAAGTAACATTCATTTTCGTCATATATTTTTACAAACCCAATTTATACTTTCAGCTTTATTTATTGTAAGACGGTTGTAGATGCTGAGATAGGCGGTCTTGTAGAAGATTTGTTAGTCATAAATGATTAGTTCAATCGGAAAAAGGTAACAATGATAGGTTACTCGATATTACTTATAAAATATGTTTATTTCGAATGCTGGTTAGTCTGTTTTATAGTTGAGACGGTGTATAATTATATATAGGGATCATTATGGATGTTAATTAGTCCGTTGTATAGTTGAGACGGTGTATACTGATATGTGGAGATGATTGAGACGGTGTATACTTGACTGTAGGGATCATTTGGGATGCTAGCTAGTAAGTGGTATATTTAAGACGGTGTATGCTGACATGTATTGATTGTTTTGGGATGCTATTTGGGATAAAGATGATTGTGTTAGAATAATAAAAGGAATTACGGATGGTTGCCATGTTAGGTGTAACTAATTTATAAATGGAAGAGGAGGTGGGATATGTGAGACGAAAAAGATCATGATGGATATATAAAGCTTTATACGTTGAATTGCAGAGAGATATTCATAGCCCTTGTACCGTCAGTTGATTAATGGCTTTGAGGTTCATATTTGGACTATGGATTTGGGGTATTGTATATTAATTTGTGTTCCTGGCTGTAGCTTAGCAGTGGCCTGGCCGTGGCCTAGGCAGTGGCCTAGCTAAGTCACGAGTTTGAGGCCATGTGTAGTTGATGGTTAGGCCGAGTTTGAGGTTGTCATAATAACTTTTGGGCCGTGTCTATAATTGTTTTGACGCTAGTTTGGTTTATTTAAAATATAATTAAATTAATTTCCGTCTCTTATTTTATATAACGATAATTCGTTAATATCGTCCTTTCACATAATTATTTTAGGTGGCTCATATGTGGTTTAAGATGAAGAGTAATTTTGGGTTTTAGAAGCTTTCTCAAGGGTTATTTGCCTTTTTCTAGCTTAAGGTAACTATTCCGAGTTACTCGACGAATTAATGTCACATTAGTAGTTGATGTTGTGTTTGTTGTTTGATAAGTGTTTAGGTGATTGATAATGTTTTTCTTTCGTTTTTCACATGATAGAAATTGGAAATAGCATGAGAATAATATTGCGATAAAATTTGTGATTTGGGCCAAAGTAGGCCAAGACTCGAGTGGGCCGTTTGACCGAACGAGTTTGGTCAAACTAGGTTTAAACCAGTCAGCCTCGATTTGACCGATGACCCGTCGCGGGACTTGGGTCGAGGGTTTGTCTTTGAGGTGAGATTGGTTGTTATTGGAGGTTTTATGTTATGCCTTAATATTTGTAATTATCATTTCACATGTTGGTTGTTGGATGCTTTGGATGCCTTATGCTTGAGTCTTGTTGCCTCTTTGCCATTCTAGCTTATTCTCATGAATTATGAGATTAACGGTTAGCTGGAATTTGGATTATTATTGATATTGGAGATATTGTTGGATTGTCAGCTGAATATGCTCTTGCGTAACCTTTCATATACTAGGGTGTGTATGATCTTTTGTGTGTACAAGTTTGGACTCTTTGTCCCTTTTATGGTTAATTGGGTATCCTACTTGTCTTGTGTGGTGTGGGCTAAAGTATTCAAGCTGGGACTAGCTGGGACTAGGTCCTAGGTGAGTATTTCGGCCTTCATCATAGATAGGCCATTATAGTCTTTGACGAGTATATGTTTGCGGCTTAATAGCCTTTGTGTTCCTGGCTTGGTGGGTTTATATCCAAGCTGGGGCATGACCTTTCTGCCTATTTTGTGAGGATATGGTCAGCTTAAGTACTAGCCAACCCTTTGGTGGACTCCTTAGGGTACTCATGTGGTCTTTATCATGAGTCTTGGGTGCGGTGGTTTTATCCGCATTTCTCTAGGTCTGCGCAGTCTAGGATTAGGGTTGAGTCGTGTTTTGGCCATGTTTTATTCATATTAACCTCTGAGCCAAAATACTAGCTTCCCTACCTCGTGGTATAGACTCGAGTTACAAAGTGACTATTGACTATACTAGTAACTTATGCCTGTCTCTAGATATATTGTCCTTTCTTGTTTGATGATTCTATGAATCATAGAAGGTGAGATGCAAGCCGGCTATAGTTGATAGAGTTTGGATTCCTGGATGTTATGTGATTCACATGATAGTGTAGTATGAGTCGGTCTAGTATTCGCATGCTAGGACTATGTGTTGTTATATTGTTGTTCACATGATAAGCACGATTGTCTAGCATCTATATGCTAAGGCTATATGTTATTCATATTTATATTCTTATGTTTACATGTTATATTAATTATGACATTTCGTGGTCGGGAGAACTCGAGTTACTCCCCACTCGACCGTGGCTTTCGTATTTGTATAAAATGCGAATGACAGGTAGGTGATGCATATATGGGGTACATGGACGAGCTAGCGAGCAAAGTAACCTTGGGACCTAGATTGTTTTTATTTTATTGTGACCCTTAAAACACTTTTTATGTCACATACATTTTAGGGACATATGTCTCCCTTTCTCATATTTGGGTTGTATAACTTTGTTTCGCGACTTTAGCGATGTTTCATTCATGAGATTTATTTTGGACCTTGCATGTTTGACACCTTCCCATTTGGATATTTTTATAACAGGTTCAGGTTTTTAAAAATTACAGGTTTTTACCTAACTGAACCTATTACAAACATATCCATGCAGCTTTATTCTAGAATTACTATGTTTATTTTTCCGCGATAAATGAGGGTGTCACACCCCACCTTGTCCCCCATATCCGTTTTGTGAGTGACATTAGTTTTCAGCAAGACTAATTGTTAATAATATATCCTTAAAATATTTGTTCGCATCCTACATTTATGATCTTGGTTTAATTTGATTTTGGAAGAACATATGGGAGAGCATTCTAGTGATCCATTAATTTGTGTTACCACTCCGTCTCAATTATATTTTTACCTTTGATTAAATAACGGAATTACTTTTTTCACATATAGATTTTACTTTTTCACATACTTTTTTTCATTAACTTTACATTTAATACTCTTTTTACCTAAAACGTAAGCAAACTAACTCTTCTAATTCTCCAATTAACTCTTAACTATGTTGAATCAATCCAATGATTAATGAATAAACTTACACTAAAAAATCCATCTCTAGTGCTTAAACGACCGTGACGTATGTTTCATGGTTGAATGATACATTAATAATTCCACACATAGTAGTATTTGCAGCGTGAAACATGTAACGAATGCTCCGGTCGGTATATAATCATTATCAACGGTGTCGTTTTTAGTCCATTTCTTACTTGATGTTTGACGTCAATAGCTTTCTTCATTACTCAATTGAAATTAAGTATTTGATGAGTACTAGTTTCATTGCTATAAATTCAATGTAAATTGCTCATCAGTGGATTTCCGTTTTTGACATCGGTCTTTAATTTGAAACTTATACAATTGATAATGTTTAAAATAGGTTTATGGGGTAGGTCGGGACAGAGGGTGTCGGAGTAGGGAGAGTATGTCGGAGGGTGGAGTAGACCGGAGGTAAGGCAGGCCGATGGGTGGGTATGTCGGAGGGAGGGTAATTGGTTTTCAGTGGATGAGATGTGAAAAAAATGACAAGGCCAAAATTGTAAAAAACGTATGTGAAAAAGTAAAATGCGTATGTGAAAATACACACCCCAAATAATTGCGGCAAAGAATATAATATAACTTTCTCTTTTTATAGGTCAGTCCTGCATGTCAATGTTGAATCAATTTATAGTTAACGGCTTATCAATATAAAATCTTATCTATATTAATGCAAAAGACAATGTTCAACACAGGATGCGCCACGTCATTCACCCAATTTTTCTTTTTCTTTTTTTTTGGGAAATTCAGGTAGTAGTAGGCCCCGTTTATGTGGAAAGACTTTATTTCTTTAAATCGTCTCTGACAAACATGCGACAAATTATGTCATAGAAAATATTTTATGAAATAAATAGATAATCGGCGGAAGTAAAAGTAATTGCATATAAACGGAATGAATTAAAAATCGAAATAAATGAAAATAATTACATATAATCGGACTGAATTGCATAGTTAATGAAATAAATAGATAATCGGCAGAAGTAAAAGAAATTGCATATAAACGGAATGAATTACAAATCGGAACAAATGAAAGTAATTACATATAATCGGACTAAATTATATAGTTAATGTAATAAATAGATAATCGGCATAAGTAAAAGAAATTGCATATAAACGGAATGAATTACAAATCGGAATAAATGAAAGTAATTACATATAATCGGACTGAATTACATAGTTACTAATAAAATTACATAATTACGTGAATAAATTACATTTACTTACGGGATTGAATAACAAATAATATGAATATTTTACAGAAATTAATGAAATAATTCGTCTTTGCTTTTATGCTTGACGATATAGGTGTTCATACCTCCAAGAAACTTGGTGATTACGAAAAATACGTAACAATTAATGTCAAATCCCCGAGAACCACTATCATGAAAATTTTCAATTTTTAGAATAATTTGCCTATGTTAAATTTGATTATTAAATTATACTTCTTTTTCGGGATGTAAAGTTTTTCATGAATGCAAATTTTATTTACAATAGTATATTACGTTATTTCCTCTTAAACCATTGCATGTGAACACGTATTTGAAACAAGTGTAAACATTAATTATGTAGATCGCTGATTTAGACCAACTAGATAATTACAATATAAATGCAAAAAAAAAAAAAAATACATCCAAAAACATTAATACCGGCCCAAATACATACCCGTGTAATTTTGCACGGGTTTAAAACTAATTTATAGTTAACAGCTTATCAATATAAAATTTATAGTTAACGGCTTATAAATTGATAACTATAAAATTTATAGTTATCAATTTATAGTTAACGGCTTATCAATATAAAATCATTATCATTATATTATATATACTAGTATTGGTGCCCGGCTTCGCCCGGGCTACCTCTACTTCCATTAAAATTTTTTCTCATTAAATAAAATTACTTCATAACTCATAAATTTATCATTAATATATTTTTTATAACATATCCTAAAATTACGATAAAATAAATTTTGAGACAAATTCACTATTCCCGCTATTAATATTTTACTCTTATTAATGAAAAAATATCAATAACATTTCACTACTTGCCCGTAATCATTGTTACTTTCACTACTCCCGCCGTAATTATTGTTACTGTCACTAATCTCGCATTAATATTTATAATTTCACTGCTACCGCCGTAATTATTGTTACTTTCATTATTGCCGCATTAATATTGATTATTTCACTACTCCCGTTGTTGTTTCTATCATTCTCACTAATCTCGTTGATAATATTGTTACATTTACTATTTAAATGAGTGATTACTATCACAAAATTCTACCGTCCTCCCGGAGGACGTACTCTCACACACAAACACATTCCACCCAAGTGGAATATTATAATGACTTGTGTGTGAGGAGTACCGACCTCCTCCGGAGGACGGTAGAATTACTCATACTATCATATAACTTTATTCAATGTTACTACAATTCTTTTTTTTTACTGATGACATTACTTTTACTACTTAAGCATGCAATTTTAAAAGGATTATATATTTAAATAAATATATTACATATATGCATTAAATCATATCGAAAGAAGTATGCAATATTATATATTATGGAATCTAACTTGAATTATTTATAACCTACTTATTATATTTTTGTATGTTAAATAATTAACATCTCTATACATCTAATAAATTATAAAGTTGATTTTAAATTTAATATATAATTTTATGATGATAATAATTAGTATCATAGGTGTGCATGTTTATACTAATTAATTATTTTATTTTAAGGAAATTGACCATCTCCTAGTCTTCTATAAATATTTAGGAAAATTACCAAACATCTTCTTTCTTTTACTCTCCTTGAAATTGACTATCTTAATTAATTATTTTATTTTAAGGAAATTGACCATCTTAATTAATTATTTTATTTTAAGGAAATTGGCCATATTTAGGAAAATTACCAAGCTTCTATATAATTTAGTTTTAACCCAAACTATATAATATTTGCATTGAGATCCCTTAAGTGGTCCCATCACACTCGCTAATAATTTTAAACTATATACTATAATTAATTTGTATAAGTTTCTTTAATTACATTGAAGTCCCTTGGTTTCTGGAATTAATATATAGTATTGATATATATATATATATATATATATATATATATATATATATATATTAAAGAACACCCTTACAATGCTGGTGTGGCACAAGGAGATTTAAGAAAATTGTATTTGAAGCTCTCTTATTAATCTCCTCAGAGGACTTATCTATCCAAATCTCACCCAACAAACCCCACGCTAACCACCGTCAACACCGCATAACCTCCACAAGTACCACAACACCAGAATCGGCCACCCTACCACGACACCCACAATACTAGACGACATAAACGGTGGCGCCAGTGGTTGACCAGGTCTGGACTCCATGGTCGCGCTCATCAGTCGATCGGTGGTTACGTTTTCCGAGGAAGGTTTACTTGGTGTTCGGCGGTTCAACTTCCGCGAGGCCGTCGACTGATAAAATTAGTTCACTACTTCTATAACATTTTTTTCTCTCTCCTCTCCATTTATTCTCCTGCAAACTTCACTCCCTCAATTTATTTCCAAGATTCATAATTTATTTACTATCCAATTATTATATTGATTAGGCTTCTTCGTCTTCATCAAATTTATGGAGAACAATTGAATTGGTTCAAAGTTTTAAACAAGACTATAAGTAGTGACGAACTAGATTTATTTGGTTTATATTCATCAAATTGATGGAGAATGGGTAGGTATATAACAGTATAAGATCATACTTTTTTGTATTTTCTCTCAATGAAAAGGCAGAGTGGGAGCTATAGTAGAAAATGTTATCGAAATGTTGAATAATGAGAATTGGTGGTTGAGTTCTATTGGTATCAAGTGTAGAGGTGGAGACGTGGAGTGTTGTAGCCTGTAGAAAGCAAACTTCACTACTTCAGAACATTGAACATCACATTAGTGATTAGTTAGTGTGATTAGTGGAATTTTGATGGATTTCCTTTTTTTTCTTCTTATAATTAGTTTACAATAAAGACTATCTGTCATAATGCACGGCCAAGTTTGACATAAATAAAACAGTAGATCGTCTTAGTATATCCTACTTGTGTAGTTGTATATACAAGAATGTATTGAAAAAAACAATGTATTTGTTTTATATACAAAAGAATTGAATTTTATTTAAACCACTGTGGAATTGTGGATATTTGAATTTTGATATACAAAAACACCTTTTTCCCGATATCCGTCATCCAAACAGTTACTAAACAATTTAAAAGTCATCCTAACAGTTTTACTAAACAATTAAAAACTTGAGTAAAATATTTTGGTAACTGAAATAATCAATTAAAAGTAAGTTGACATTGTATATCTAAAATTCCCGGCTTGGTTTAGAGTTTATTTAATAAAATTCGACAAAAGCAATAATTTATGATGTTTAATAATATATTGTTGATTAGATTCACTCTAATACATTAATTTCACAAACTTAGCAAATATATAAATTTTGTTTCAAAAAGTTTTAAACAATCCCTTGAATTTTCACGGTTATTATACTAGTTTATATTTAACTTTCTCTCTTATCAATTTATAGTTAACAGCTTATCAATATAACTTTCTCTTTTTATAGGTCAATCCTACATGTATACGCAGTGAAGCAAAAGTTAATTTTAATCTGATGTAAATCATTTACGTAAAATGCCATATACTCTTATTACTATAATGATATCAATTAGAGCTGATCATATGGCCCAGGCCCGCTAGCCCGACCCAGCCAAGCCGAAATTTTCCCCGTGCTTGGGCTTTGATTTTAGGCCTGATGAGGCTGTCGCAACCTATCAAAAATAAACCAACTGGTCTCTAACTAATATAGCTAGTGAAGTGTTATCGATCCGAAATACTCAAGAAGGGAGAGGGGTGAATTGAAGATTTAAAACTTTTTAAAACTTTTTCGATTGTATGAATATAATTGATTATTTAAAGTTTATTGATTAAACTTTAACTAATCAACTAATGAACAAGTAAGAACAAAATAAACAAACGAACGAAATTGAGGAGATACACGGTTTTTGAAGTGGTTCAGTTTCACAAATCGAAACCTACGTCCACTATTCTCGATAAATAAATTTAGTACCTTTCTACGGATTACAAATTTACTAACCCAACTCGTACAACTAACTCTAGCTGTAACTCAATGACTACCTTTAAATACTCGAGTGACTAACTTACGCTAATAATAAAGCACTAATTATTCTTGCAAAGGTTCACGTTAATGAACAAATAAGAAATCAATTAAAGCACTATTATCTTATAACGATAACAATAAGAACGAATGCACAAGTTTATAAATCACACGACCTTTTTCGAAAAATATCAAAACGGTTTTTGCTCTAAAACACGGTTTTTGCTTTTTTAAGATATATGAAAGTTATGCTCAAAGGTCTTAACTTTTAATGATATAAAGTATGGAGTATTTATAGTAAAAGAGGAGCAAGGGTTTCGGTTTATCAAAAACTCTAAGTGCCGTGGGGAAGTCTTGTAAAGCAAGAAAGAATTAGGTTAAATCTTTCTTAATTCTTCTCCAAGACTTGCCTTAATAAATAATATCTTCCTATCTTAACAACTCATCAATATCTTAGAGATTAGGAAAGATAATATAAGGAGATAAAATATCTCTATCAAATATTATCCTAATACCTTAACCCTTATCCAAGCAAAGGCTTAATGTGCAAGAAAGAAATTACTATTCACGTTTTACTATTCATAGCACTATTCACGACATTATTCACACAACACTATTCATCCCTAATATTTTTATAAGATAGAAAGAAATAAATCAAATAATAAAGAGATAACAAATCTCTAATCAAATATTATTTTAAAGATTTAGTCAATCTTTTCCTTCTATCTTTGCAAAAATAATATCTTATAAGTTAGGAAAGAATAAATCAAAATAATATAAAAGAGATATTAAATCTCTAATCAAATATTATAAAGATTTACATAAAACCCTAACTTGTACAAAGAGTAACCGTGTATAAGGAAGAGACGACTCATAAGCCCAATCCTCTTTCACGAAAACCCTAGGTAAGATAAATTAGGTTTAGGGTTTTTTTAGAGTATGTAGAAACTAGAAACCCTAATTAGCAAGATGCCTCAACTCATAAGTTGATTCAATCATAATTACTAATTATAAGCTCATATTAAAACTATACTCAATATTAAAATAAGCTCCCTTGTAAAATAAGTACTTTTACTAAAACATTTAAAAAGGTTCTCCAAAAACAATTTAAAAACTATTTTGTCGTGTGTTTTATAAACTTCACATCTCAATGTTATAGTAGAAGAGCTATAACATTGAGCTCTTTTATAAGCAATGTTAAAGTTATGAAGCTATAACGTTACTTACTTAAGAATTGCATTCTTAAGTTACCATTACGAGACAACGACCTACACTGATCTAATCTTCTTAGGAGATTTTCGAATGTAGGCTCCTTTTAATATCCAAGCTTGATTAATTTTTAAGTGAGCTTCATCTTCTCAAGGACGCTTGAATAATTCTTCAATATCTTGTAATATCTTGATCCTTGATTGAGGGCTTGATCACAATATGTTCTTATATACTTCCATCACAATTCTTTAATGCTTGCGATTAGTAAGTTCAATCTAAAAAGACTAAACAAACAATTACGCGCAACGAGTATACAGATTATAAAGACTCTTGACATCATCAAAACAAAAACATATATACCTATATGGTTCAACAGCTAGAGAAGTCGGGATTGTATCCACATGGAGGCTTTTAGCGTTCTACTTGTCAAATTAAGTCTGTCTAGGTAACCAAAAGGGGTTTGTTTGATTTGTGATCTAAACTAAAGCAATAAAATAAAAGGGTTTAAAGAGAGAAATTAAGTAGAGAAAAATATAAGAGAAAGGAGCTACGATCGTCGGTTCACCATGAATTGTCGCGCGTCTAAGGTAGGGTCATAGGCCAGTCTCAATTACCGGTCTAAAAGGTAGTGAAAAGGTCCTTTCGGGTCACTATTCGCCCTAAAATGCTTCCAGCGAGCTCTCGCAACTTACTAGGGCACTCTAATTTTTAAAACAGGTCTAATTCTTACCATGCTTTTGATCTTAGGCCAGGATTTACCAAATCAAATAACCAATTGTGGCCTTTAATTAATTATTCGTATATTTAATGTTGCAATTAACAATAAAGACTAATAAAATTGATTAACCTAATCGCCTAATTAACAACCCTTAACTTTCCATGGATCCCCTAAATCCTAGCAAGAGATTTAGCTACTCATGTTGAAATCGAAAACAATAATTAAAATAGATGAGAAATAAAGAGGATGCATAATTAAATTTATCAAAAGAGAAATAAACATAAACTAAAACTAATGATGAACGCAAGAGAAATAATTAAAACTAAATAAGAAGAATGAAAGAGGAGATTAAATTGATTACCAAAATAAATCTGAGTACGATCAAAGTAGAGAGGAGAATTCAATCTAGATCTAAAAGTTTGTGAAAGTTTCTACGTAGTAATGTTTCTAACTGTCTGCTTGCATAAAAGAAAGTGTAACCTAATTAAAAGATAACAAGAGCTTTTATACTAGGTCCAAATAAAAGAAATAAACCAAGCAAAATCACGTCTATCCGTCTACTTAGTCGATCGACATAGGTATAGTGTCGATCGACAGTATGTATAGAAGTCAATCGACATTGCAGAGGGTGTCGATCGACGTAGCTGAAAGTTCTCCAAAATGGTACATATGGACCTGTGTCTATCGACAGAGGGAAGCAAGTCTATCGACAGTGTGTAGGGTGGTCGATCGACACTCAGCTGAATGTCGATAGACAGCATATAGGTGTCAATAGACAACATGCATGTTGTCAATAGACAAAGAGTAAAACTTCAATCTTTGATGGAGTCTGTGTCTATTGGCAATGTCTAACGACATATAATCCCCCGTCTATCGACAATAGCAGCAAGTCAATAGACATCATGTATAAAACTCCATTCCTTGCTCTCTTAAGCTCGTCTAAACACTTCCAAGCTTCTCTCTGGTTCCTTTACAGAACGGATTTGGCTTCTAAATGCATAAGTGGGTCTCAAACCTGCAAGAGACATGAAATACACCCAAAGTAGCAAATACAGGAGGAAATAGAATGAAATAATCATATAAGTAAATAGAAATGTGTGCCAAACATGTGAATAAACGCATACAAAAGGCATACATCAAACCTCCCCAAACCAAACTGTTACTTGTCCCCAAGCAAGCAATAAACAAGATAGAAAACAGGACTAATGGAGCGGCATACAACTCAGAGTTAGCTATACAAAAGACTCTATAAACCAATTTAGTGCAAATGTGACACCCTTGCTAAGGAAAAAATTCCAAAGCGATTAAGCACACAAATTTCAAGTGCAAACGAGTTAAATAAATGACCAAAAACTACCAAACCGTTGACCTTGCAAGACCATTTATGTCGGACTCTCACGGGTCACTCATCTCTCATTATAAGCACAAGGTAAGTAAAAATTTTGTAAGAGAGAAGGAAAATAGTCACTCACCTAACTACGACCCACAAAAACATGCATGCAATGTAACATGATAGATATCTCTAGTAACCGTACACATACACTCCAACCAAACGAGGTCTAAAACACATGCCGAAGACTTATATATGAATGTGAGGTGAGGTAAATGGGTAAGATGGGGCAAAATGATTTGGATATGTGAAGGTAAAAGCCAAGCTAGCACCGAACACAACCAAAAGTAAGGATATTCCACTTCTAATCCAACATAAAAAATTAAGCATAATGCCAAGTGTGGCATAAACTCACTCATAATATCAATAATACTCCTCAAATAATGAATATAATCAACATAGGAGTAAAAAGAATGTCACTTTTTTTTTTCTTTTTTCAACTCCATTTCTTTCCTTTTTTTTCATTTTCATTTTTTTCTTTCTTTGTCATATTTTTTTTTCACTACTTTTTTTTTGGTTCTCTTTCTTCACCTTCCTTCCAACACAAAAGTATTCTTCATAAAATGACCACAACAAGGCTTCCAAAACTTACCGACAAGACTAGCTTGACAAGGGTAGGCCATATAGGAATGTAGTTGATTAAGTTGGTCAAAACGAAGGCAAATTTGGCAAATGTGAGGCTAATAGGGGTAAAACATAAAGGAAGGGTCGCTTCTCCACATGTGTCACCGCCACAACCCGAGTGTATGTAGGCAATAAGAGACAAATTTCATGCTTATGCAAATTGATGTTACATGCCAAGAAAGGAGTACTACTCACATCATAAATGAAACCGTCATGAATGTCACCGATTTATTAAGCTCTAAACCTTATAATTTGTAAGTAGTTTGCCAACATATAGGTCAAGTCTATTTGTTTGGTAGAAATTATCAAAAACTCGTAGATTATGTAAATGAATTTCTCAAAATAGGGTGTCAAAAATGCAAGGCTTAAACGAGTTAGCAAGAGTATAAAAGCAATGTCATCATCGTTATATAGCCACTCCGACTCAACCTAAGACTCTACCTAAATGCAAACATATTTTTGTATTTTTCTGAAAAATTTCAATTTTTTTGGTTTTTTTTAAATAAATGCATGCAGAATGCAAGAAATCTGCATATGGATGCAACACGGACATATGTATACCCTCCCCAAACCAAATCATACAATGCCATCATTGTATTCAGCAAACAACAGCAGAATCAAACATATAGGGGAAAGGGATATACGAATAAGATGAATGCAAATGAATAAAAATTAGATAAAAGAAAACTTACAGATTTATACAATACGGGCCTCCCCAAACCAGCCAACAACAAGAGAAGGTCGTACAACCCGGGTTACCTCCCGGTCAGCGCTGGTTACAGATAGGTCCCACACGACCTTGCTTAGCTTACCAAATAATTACCCACAAATGTGCATAATCAAAACAACTCAAAACTCTCAAAAGTCGGTCGAAAATCTTCGCATGTGCTACACAAAAGCATAAGTAGAACCAACATATAATAGGAGCATATAGAAACAAAGTTAAAAACCGTCTCAACTTGTTGAACTTTCTTTGACAGCTCTCATAATAATCCACCAAATTATTCCACCCATTAGTTAAGGATGGAACATCAAAGCTCAAATCATAGGTCAGAAAAGACAAACAATCAACCCCCACATCAACAACCAACATATTAGTATTTTTCATCACTAATTCATATGGGTCGGGAGGTCTACCTCTACTACTGTTAAAGGAAGGCGGATAATTAGGGAGCACAGAAGCATATAAAATTGAAGACACGCGAGTATAAATAACCTGCTTAGACGGGTATTCTATGTGAGGTGGAGGAGTCCAGTGCAAAAATGAGAAGGTGAGTAGTCATCCCAAATACAAGGGGTGGTAAAATCAATTGTGTCAATGGGACCTTCCATAATAAGCTCATCTATTATATCGTCATATGTGTCCCATTTAACCTCAAGACCTTCCAATTGTATATCCTCACTCTCCTTGTCCTATGACTCCTCACAAAAGGGGTTCTCTAAGGATTCTGTCAAGTCTTCCTCACTTGGCTTAGTGTATGTAAAATTTTCATAAGGAGGTTCTATATTATCCTCAAAGAAGGGGTAATCAACTGAGCATATGGTCTCCTCCTCTATGTTTCTGTCAATATCATTTTCATTCTTTAAAACGGTTTCTATGATCTCACCCACGCCCTCATCCATGTTTGATTGAAGTAAGAAAGTGAGTTTAATGCTCTCAATGGCAAACCAGTCAAAGAATTCCAAAACCTCATTGACAGGTTTCCCACTAAAGTCTCCCTTACCTATTGAATTGAGGTATGCTCGTGTAGGGCCATTTATACCCTGGATAATAAACAAGCAAATCTGGAGGGCAGACAAAATTCCTTGATTTATTGTATCGAGCCATTCCTTGAACCTGTCTATATATGCACCAAAAGACTCATTCTCATCCTGCGGAAACCTGATGGTAAGTAGCATGAGAACGGTCTCAAGGAACTTAAGTTCTCTGTGACAAAAGACAAATATAGCTAGGGAAGTTGGGATCGTATCCACGGAGAGACGGATAATAATCTATATGCTAATTCAAGTTTGTTATGTAACAAATAGGGAATTTTGTTAGAAAAATAACTAATACAATTAAAACAAGAAGGATTAAAAGAGAGAAATTAAACTGTGAAATATAAAGAGAGAAGACTAGGATCGTCGGTTCAACATGGATTATCGCGGGTCTAAGGTAGGGTCATAGGTCAGTCTCAATTACCGGTCTAAAAGGTGTGGACATGGGCCACGGGGGTGCTTGGGAACAAGTCTTTGCATTTGTGGAGTCGCCACCAATTTTTATGGGAAATTGGAACCGTTCGAATACTTCGCGTCATGTCAAGACACAAAGTAGTGACATAGACACTAAGAACTCGTTACCCTTATCATTCAATGTCTAGAATGACTCTCGTGGATGTCAATGAACACGGATGTTCTCAGAGATCTGGAGTAAAGGGTGAGGGTACGTATTAGGAAGTCCTTTTACTGAACACCGAATCCCGCCCGCCTCGATAGCGACCTCTACTAATGATTAGGGAAATCGTTTGTACTTGATATGTTGTCGATTATATGCATGCAATGCAACATCCAACGTTTTGATCCTAGCATGTGAATTAAACTATGTCGTTGAACACGTAATTAGCATTTATTAATGTCAAATTAGGGTTTAAAATTAATTACATGTAATAACGAATAAATAAATCATACATAATACGATAAAATAAATAACGATAATTAAAATTACAATAATTACAATGATTTAATTGATTTACGACAAAAATATATTTAAGACGGATAATTTGAGAAAAACAAGAGAAAATAAATTGGGAAAATACGGACAGATTAGAGGTGATATTAGGATTAGTAGTCAATTAATACGCAAACTAATGAATTAGGTCAAAGCAAGAACGGAAGTTCAGAGACAGAAATCAACCCAGAACAGGCGCAACAATGCTGCGTCCCTTGGAAGAGGCGCAATGGTCACTGCGTCTGTTCCTGAGGTGACTTATGGCTGTGAAGTCAGAACTGCGGTTTATTTACGTTTGTTGGTGTATTTAATGATTAATTATTGATGTTTGATTCGGATGAATGTGATTTAGCATAATATTAACATATAAAATCGTCATAAAAGCGATAAAAACGAATTAGAACGAATTAAAATGAATTACAAATTAATTAGGGTTATTTATAGAGACGGAAACGAATTAGAAAAACTAGAAATAAACGGTAAAAATATGTACAAAAGGCGAACTTCAGAAACTTGATATGAATGAATCGAGTCTCTAAAAATCCGGGTTGATTTGATGACGAAAACCCGCAAATATCGATTATAAGGGATTTAAGCCGGAAAAGGCGATAATTATTAAGAATACGTGTTATAATTATTATATAAGAGAAGAAGAAAAGAAAATAAGAAAATAAGAAAAAGAAAACAAAAGAGGACGGATTAACAGAGAGGCGAAGAAGAAGAAGAAAAGCAGGAACTGCGGCAGCCTCTGGAATTGGCGCAGCAGTTGCTGCGTTTCTTCTCGACGTCTGCCTACTGTTAATCCGTAAAAATAGTTTAACAAAAGGGTTTTAGAAATCGGTTTTAAGTATACTTTTGACGTAAATCTTACATTAATTAATACAAAAGTAAAATACAATAATAAAAGATGGGATTCACACCCTCAGACTAACATGTTTGACAAAACGAGATTAACTAAGTTAACGTTTTAGCGATTGCTCGACTCGAATGTATGATGAAAGTGCCCTCGTAAGAGGATTTAGATTAAATTGATTGATTAATTGAGATGTAGTTGGTCAAATTGATCGCTCATGCAACGTGACTGGTACTCAGAAGGATCCGAGCTTACGTGGTCGATTGATTAAGCACGTAGACGTCAATAAGCTTAGAGCACGGTCTTAGAATGCAAAGGGAGAAGAGAAGGGTGGACACTCGCGTGAGAAATATGTGGAACGAAGGTCCCTATTTATACTAATCACACGGAGGAATTATCGAATGACTAAAACTTTGGAAACAAATCTCGAAAAGATCTGAAAATATGTAGAAAAGGGATGGGGAAGAGGCACGGCAGCTACTGCGACTCTTGGAAGAGGCGCAGCAGATGCTGCGTCCTTTCCCCAGAGGTTTCCTCATGCGGAAGAAAAATTTCCACGTTTCTGTTATGGAATTGCGGTAGATCTCGACTTCCTTATTCCCTAAAATAAGATCTTCGGGATATATTTTCCCAAAAGGATATAAAATTGAATTATGGAATAAATATCCGGAACATTCTAGAACATTCCGACTTGGCATTTTAAACGGTTTATTAGAAAATGAAGCGATTTTTTACCAGGACTCCAAATGAACTCTAATTACTGTCAAAACGACCGTAATGGCGCGTAGATGACAACCAAGGGGTAGACACAAGTATTTGAGCTATCACTTAACGATAAACTTACGAACTGTCATAAATCGTTCCGCGTACCAAATATGCGGCCTAATCATCACCGGGTGGCTTGCGGGAGGTGCAGAAATGAGGTATCTAAAGAGCCCCCATTTTGACTGAGGCTTGGACAAGGCGAAAGTGAAAGTATAGCCATCAGGTCAATCGACGATTACAACCTGACAACTATGGCGACCCGAGGCGGCTCAAGGGGTCTGAGCTAAGGACATGTCGTCGTGAATATTTTAGAGTATGTCGACTATCGGGGAGGGTCTTTTAAAGTCCATTAGACTACGTAAGGAGGCTCGCCAGCCATAAGAAGAAATCATACCGGAGACTTCTATCTTGAGATGCTTTCGGAGGTGCGTAGGAGCTGAGAATAAGCGTATGAGCTAAGGCTAGGACCTAAAATATATATAAGGATTATGCTAAGGTGTGGGACCCTATAATGAAAACATCGTCGAGAAGGCGGCCTAAGGGTAACCGTGGTTTGGGCGCATGAACCCGAAAAAAGGCGATCCTAAGGGGTTTGGATCCTATAGGTGAAGGTTAGGTGTGGGAACATGGGTAGGTTGGGAACCTAAAAGAAGGTTGGTATGAGAACATCCGGAGAACGATACATTTGTCGAACTCCAAGGGGAAACAAAATAAATATTGAGGGTAGCAGGACATCGGTAGAAACTGCTGGGGGAATCTGCTTGCGTTGGTCTCAAGCGAACTCCATCTATCGAGAAGTATAATCGGCTGTCATGAACTCTCGCTTGGGAAAATAATAGGGTATTGATAAGACGTGTCGAAACACCGTTGGAAATCCGCTCGTTGCTGCAAGCGAAATCCTTACTGGAAGATCCTTGCTAGAAGATAAAGTACTACGACGGTTCACGGTCGGCTCGAAGATAAAATACGGGTCCAGACATAATAAATGCCCAATAGACCAAATGTATGATATGTGGTGTTGGAGAAGAGGCGCACCAAAGATGGGCCACAAATAACGAACTTATAATGAACTTTTGAAAATTGAGATGGAAGGAAGCTGGGGAAGAGGCGCAACAAGAGCTGCGACTCTTGGAAGAGGCGCAGCAGGTGCTGCGTCCTTTCCCAAGTTTGTCACTGTTTGAGTAAAAACTCGACAGAAATCGTGTTTTATTCATAATAACAAAACACAAATTATTCTTAAACTCTCTCAAATTCCAATCATATTCCGTCAAAACTTGATTAATCCACTCCATTAATCATGACTAATAGAGGTATGTGTCTCATTCTTGCTTAAATACTCGTATTTGCTCGATTTTGAATGGAAAAAATTAGGGTCTTTAATACCCAAATTTCAAAAATTTGGGGCTTTTCCTCCAAATGAATTTGCCTTGTAAAATTGACATAAGAAATGCATAATTGGCAATGTTAGGAATATAACCATTTATTCTTTTTGAATTTTCGTCAAGTATTGAGCATTTGAGTCAAATTGAGACGGTTTCTCAGCTGTTTCGAAAATCACTTCGAAAATGGTCTTAGGATTGCCCATTTTTGATGAAATTTAGTTTTTTGGGATCCTTGTGTAATGTGTAAACTTCCTACCATGTCGTATTTTTGATTTGTGACAGCTTTTTCAGGACACTTTTCTAGGGCATAATCGCCATTATAGCAAAATGCTACCGAAATTTCGACTCAAACCCGTGACTAGGCTTGGATTTAGAGTTGACTTGACCCAATTTACCACATGAGCGGTTGGGTTTTGAAATAAATGGCTAAAGATGGCGAGAAAAGGCCGTTTTCAAGGCTTGAAAAGGCTTGAAACAAACCTCATCGAGGCTTGTCGTCATTTGACGCGGCCTAATTTACTCTAATTTTGCAGGTGACATTCCTTCTACGTCGGGGAGGACTTCCATGGATGTGGACTTTGACTTCGATCCTTCTCTTGTTCTTGAGGAGGTGGTCGAGGAGGTTGTTGAGGAGGTTGTTGAGGAGGTCACGAGGCGGGCCAACATCGGACGAGGTGGTCGCCAGCTAGCAGGGGCACCTGAGTGGGCTGATAAATGGGATGGTCATCATCTCATTTGGGCAGTAGAGAGCCACCTGTCTTACAGGACGGCGAGGAGTTTGGTGAGTTTCGAACTTGTCATTTCCTTATCACCTTTCCTTATTCGTTTATTGCCATTTTATTTCTCTTTTACTTTGTGCTAAAGATAGCTTTGCGTCGAATTGATATAGGAAACTAGG
The DNA here is from genome assembly GCF_048544455.1 of Silene latifolia. NCBI lineage: Eukaryota > Viridiplantae > Streptophyta > Magnoliopsida > Caryophyllales > Caryophyllaceae > Silene > Silene latifolia. Next base: position 121,652,256 of record NC_133528.1, on the reverse strand, counting down.
AACATGAGGTCCTTTTCCGGCTACACGACGATGATGGAGGCCTACGAGAAACTGACGGAGGAAGAGAAAGCCATCATCGAGTTGGGAGCCTTCGGAGCTTTGGTGGGAGCGTGGAGGGCGATCAAGGAGAGGAGGATTCGAGCTAACCTTTGAATGATTCGTGCTTTCCTTAATCGGTAATGGGACAAGACCTTGACCTTTCACATGCCTTTTAGGGAGGTCGGGGTCACTCTGGAGGACTATGGCATGATTTCTGGTCTGCCGTGTAGAGAGTAGGTTGTGGTGTGGTCGTTGACGGCCATAAGAGTGGACTCGGCCGAGGCGAGGAGGCTGATCGGCTGGAACCTGGCAGCAGGTGCTGCTACCGTTCCCGGGTTGGTGCCGAGTACTTACGTCAGGGACTACTTTGCGGGTAGGACCGCGGCGACAGTGATGATGGATGGGAGGCAGGTGGCTCCTCCCATTTGTACTGCGGAGCAGACGGCTCGTCTGTGGCTCTGGTGGTTCCTGTCTTCGCTTTACCTCGAAGACAAGAGGGAGAGGTTGTCGACGAAGCTTCTTCCGTTCCTTTCTGACTTGAGTGACCTGGGTCGGTGGGACTGGGTCACTCCTGGCTTTGCGGTCCTCACTCGCTACATGAGGGTCATGGTTCGTCCCGAGGTGTTGGAGAAGGGGACTTCTTCTGCTACTGTCGATCCTGGATTGCTGTTGGAGGTATGAACCTTTATTGCACATCATGAAAGATCATTGCTTCTTCTTTGCTTCCATGTCTATCGAATTGTGAAAGATAATCATTGATTGTCTTGTTTTGCAGGCGTGGGTGTACTCTTACTTTCCGGGCTTCGCGCCCAAGAGGACGGAGCCTGAGCCGAGGGATTACCCGGTCGTCAGCGCTCTTCTTACGGCGTTTGTCGACGTGGATTAAATGCCCTGAAGTTGAGCGATGTAAGTATTTTTAACTACTTTTCTTTATTTCTATTTAGAAGCAATCATAGGAATGACCCCCTTTTTCCCGTTTAGAGCCGTTCATAGGAGTGACCTCTCGTTTACTTGTTTTAGTGGGTGCCCAAACCTTAGGTGGACTACCCCGGCGCTCCACCTTTCGTGGCTGAGGTCCTTCGATCTAGGAGCTCGAGTCAGTTGCTCTTGAGGACGTCTATGAGACCAGTGTGGTACCTGGGCGAGCGTTTGACTTGTCAGTGCTCTCGCGACACTTTCACGGTTCCCGTTGATCCTCCTCGGACGATGTTTAAGGAGCCTTCAGACGCTAAGAGAGAGGCTGACTTGGCGGACGTTGGCGGCGACGCTCTTCTCCATCCTGGTGAGGAGTACTCTCTGTTTGTTCGCCAGAGGCTGGCGTATTGGCCAATCGTGGTAAGTATTTACTTTCCCTTCTTCGAATCGATTTGACAAACTGGCGAACGATCGTCAGTAGATACCCAATATCTGCTGAGACTCCAACAAACACCCGATGATTATCGGACTATAACATGCTTTGGAATCGCGGCGTTTGATCGACAGTTTGTGTACAACGTTACGTCGGAAAACTTAAAACGATTTAGAAAATAAAACATCTCAAAACTTTTCAAAAGTACCTGGAGTGTTTAGTGCATGACGACGGGGTCGCAATGACACTAACTAGAGTCAAAACCGACACCGGGCCAAAAACCGACTCAAAAATTCAAATCCCGACTCCAACAACGAGTCAAACCGAGTCAACCACAAAAAACAAACCATTTCAAACCTTTTATACTAATATTTCCCAGATTCATGAATGGTCAAGTACCAAACATGTGACTACAAATCCTAGGATAGAACAAATCATGATTGCACTTGTGTGAAAGTGACATGACAACTCGAAGACCCGCGACGTGGCTCGCGCCTCTTTGAGCAGCCCAGGTGGCCACATCGCTCAAAACTCACACAACCACTCATTTTCCTATAAATACCTCTCAAATGCCCCCATTTGAGAACTTACGCGAGTGTCCGCCCCCTCTTTTCTCCCTTAAAATTCTTGACTCGACTTTCTAAGTCACAATCCGACGCGTATTTACGACCTACAGATCGTAAATACAAGCCTTACACATAGTTTGGTACCGTCATCGTGCATCAAATCACTTGACCGACCACTTCGACCACTACACCGTCACTAAACTTAATAAAACACTCTTTTTACTTACCAAAACGGTTTTAAACCGAGTCTTTTTCCGATCAAACGAGTTGTTACACTTACGTCGGTTTCTCGCCATAACCAAACATGTAAGTATGAGGGTGTAAAAATCCTTCTTTTATCATGTCGTTACTTGTCTTATGACCATAACATGCTAAAACATGCATAACACGATCCAAAACATAGGATAGACGAGCCAAAACTAAGTTTTGGCCTGAGACAGAAACCCCTTGTTCTGCACAGAGGCTCGCGCCTCAATGGGGTATCCAGGTCAGACTCAACCGTGTTTGTTCTAGTCTTTCCTCACTAATTCATTTTCATATTTGTAATCGGTTTTTACCATTTCAAATATTTTCAAACCCTTTTTTTTTCTTTTTACAAGATTTTAACCATAAAACATTTTTCACCCTTGGTTCCTAATACCATGACGATTTAATCCGTGTTTCGGTGATAATATTTGGGTAATAACATTTAAAAGGCATTTTAAAGCCTTTTATTTCATTTCCTTACATTTTTAAAACAAACATATTAGTCACCAACACAAAGTCATCCTTGGTTCTACATACCATGCCGGATTTTAACCCGAGTACGATGGTGAGTATCGAATAACTATATTCAAATGAACTTAAAACAACTAGTTCATGATCATTCTCAAAACTATCCATGTCAAGTCGAACCCGACACCGAGTACCATCAAAATAATGATGATTATTCGAGTCTCGTTCCTCAAATCAACAAATGCGGTCTAAACGGCCCTTTCAAACCAAATCGGGTCAAACACCCATTTCAACACGTTTTATAAACGTTTTTCAAATGGTCAGAACGCGTCTTAAACCGTTGACTGACCCGCGCCTAAACAGGCCTCTTCTTTCTTATTTTCAAAACCAGGGGAGACCCTCTCTCATCGCCAACAGGCTCGCGCCTCATGTGGCTGCGTGGTGCAGGGTCTGTTCCCCTTCCAGCACTAGTCAAGGCTGATCCCGACTCCGGTTAACCCGGATATAGGATGGATCAGATAACTATTTGCTCATTCAAAAATCATATTTGCAAAATGCCCTACTAAGACAAATGGATCACGTTATGCGCCATAAACCTAATACGGTAAATGGATGTTTAATTTCCGTCTTGCATGCAAATCGACCATAAAATCCAACTCGGCATCTTATACTTGATACTTGGATTAAATCAACCGACTTATAAAGCTCTCACATATTAGGTTTAAATTATTGGATGCGCATTCATGCATTTAAACCGTTTTATCAACTTTTGCATTCAACCAACCAAGATCGATCAAGGTAGAGGCGCTACATCACGGGATTGGGTGTCTGATTAAAGAGCTTCCCAATACGTACCTTCACCTCTTACTCAGAAACTTTGGATAGTGGACGACCTTATCCAGGGCGTACGAGAGTCATTCTAGAGATAGGATGCTAAAGAGGGACGATTCCTTATCTTTAGTACCTATGTCAAACACTGCATTGTGCTTCGTTTGACCGAGGTATAAAGTGGATTCGAACGGGTTGCAAGCATCCCACAAATGCTTGGTGGCGACTCCGAACATCTCTAATTGTTTTGAGACCCTTACCGAGACGAACCCGATCTATCTAAAACAATCCGGTCGAAAGCATTTTTACGCCGCCGAGCGTGGCTTTCAAAAAGACCGCTATACGTCCAATAGATCGGCTTGGCGTGTAGGTGGCTGTGTCCACAGATTTGCGACTCCGCTGGGGAAAACTAGGACACTTGTGTCTTTGTGATCCCTAGATGGTGAGACTCGAACGAGTTCTTGGTTGGAATGCATTAATTGATATTACGGTCACGGTCGGGTTCCTTGTCCTGGCCCATAACCTAACCCTTTTCGACCAATTGGCTCGTCTCGTCGGCGTGAGTTTTCTCATCCCCGCATCTCAAATCCCTATTGAGTCAAGCATACCATTGGCGTTACACATTTCTGTTTTGTCAAATAACTTCCATCACCTTCGAGCACGAGGCTAGGGCACCCTCCTTACACATTTTGTTTGGATTGGTATCCCTCTCGCAAATCGGGGTTTGATTGCTTGGTGTGTAACCCACCTTTCTAAGCCAAAACCCGTGTCAGCATTATGCATAATATAATGAAACTGTGAGTGCTTATGTGCTACTTGATCAGAAGTCCTTCCGTGTCATTTCAAACTTTCAAAAACACCTTTTTGCGCCGTTATAATGGATGTTTCTAACCTCGGTTTTTCACCGACCGTTGCACGCCTTTCTAGGCCGTCGTAATGATGATTTTCAAACACGGTTTTTATAACCATTTCAACACGCTTTTCTAGGCCGTTGTAATGATGATTTTCAAACTCGGTTTTCTACAACCATTTCAAATCACCTTTTTACGCCGTTATAATCGCCGCGTCTAGACACAGATTTTAACCCGTTTCGTGCCGACAATGGCTCTTTCAAAACCCGAGAAAAGCACACACCCTTTTCTCGAGACACTTTCGAGATCCCGAGGACCATACACCGCCCCCAAGACCTCTTCAAACATTTCAAACCCGATTTTCAAAACATACAATTTTGAATTTCAAAAACCGTCTTGGGAAACAGTACACTATTTTCCGAGCCGACTCAAACTCAAAACCGTCTTTTGCAAATAAACTTAAGACAACCCTTTAAACTGACCGACTTGCGGAGATCCCTGTCTTCGGAAGCCATCCATAAAGCGACAAATGAATCTTTTTGAAAATTTATATTTTTGAAAACTTCAGTCCACCATTCCAATTCTGCCTCGTGTCTATTGAGTCGAATCAAACGTACTTATGTTACTTATGAGTCGTATCACCACGAGACTCGTCCAATGGCGTCACGCCGTTACGTTGGACTCATGTTAAAAGTTTGGTCAACGCCGTCACGTCATAAATCGAGTCAGCACCGAGGAACCACACACGGTCACCCTCGTCTTGTTGAGTCTGATATTTGTCTCGTCCTTTGTGTTGTCTGCGTTCAGTCTTTGAGCCGTGTCGGATTGAGTTGTAATGTGAGTTGTTTTTCTGCCTCAGAGCCATGGCCCCGTCTTCAACTTCGTATATCAACAACAACAACAACAACAATGATAACAACAAAGATGTCACGACTGATCAGCTAGCCAGCCTGCTCACCGCTCTTAAGGTCACCCTGGATCGCGTCGAGACCCGTATCAACGCCCCGGAAAACAAGGAAACTGGAGAATATAATACTCCACCTTTGACTGAAACCGAGAAGAGGCTAAAGCTCTTGGAAGAACAGCTCCTAGCCCGGGATAACAATATCCATCTTGAGAACAACCGAAGGTTCGAACTTGTTGGGGATCAATTACCCGACAACTTTACCCTAACTGATGTGCCCAAGTTCAAGGGAGTGGAGGACCCACTCAACCATATCCGAGCCTTCAGAGACTACATGGCCATAAAAGGGGTCAAACAGGAGCTTTTCACCCGGATCTTTCCGTCCTCTTTGGAACCTCTCCCTCGTCAATGGTACTACTCCCTTGATCCGAAGAACCTTACTACTTGGGATGAGGTCGCATTTGAATTTGCCAAGCAATATGCCGACAATGTTGAAATCCAAGCCAATACCCATACTCTTGAGGTCCTAACCCAGAACGACAAAGAGGGATTCACTGATTTCTTAACCCGTTGGAGGAGGGTAAGTACTCAGTTGGTCAGCAAGCCGAGTGAATCAACCTTAGTGGAAAAGTTTGTCAACAATCTCCGCCCAGTGTATGCCAACTTACTGAGGTACCAAAACATTAAGACCTTCTAGGATCTGCAAATTCTCCGGACACGCATTGAAGATGACCTCTGGAAGGGTGTCTTGGCCAAGACCACTGGCAGAGGCTACCAAGGATCCACCTCAACCGGATCTCGCCCTTACGGCTAAACGAACAAGATTGATGATGTCAACCTCGTTGAACCATCCGCTAAGAGAGCTGAGCGCCCCCAGAGAGTGTTCACTAATATAGGATCAACTTATGCAAGTGCCCTTAAAAGGCTCATGGACCAAGGGAAGTTAAAACCAATCGGACCCACCCCGGATCCGACCGATGCTAAGAAATCCCGCTTCTGGAACATCAATGCCTACTGCCAATGCCATCAAGGGAAAGGGCATGACACAGAAACCTGCTTCAAACCCAAACACATCATCCAAGATATGATTGAGAAAGGGGATTTGCCTTTGCCCCCGCCGTCTAAGCCAAACAACAAAACGAACCCTCTGGGAATCCACGCTATCTCCAACGGTGAGCCAACTCTGGACTACTCTCACCTCATCCTGCCAGTTGATGACGAGGTGAAGCCTTGGAGAAAGATCCCTCGGACGGGGTATTTGTATTCAGTGCCGCCACTATGCTCACCATGTTCCAACAGGTTGAGGAAGTCATAGTCAGTCTCTTTGAAAGGATCACCCGACTTGACGATGCCTACCGCCGACTTATCTTCAATCCTCCACCACCACGCCCGAGGGAGAGTCCCCCGAGCGCCCAAAACTACCCTCACCAGGATGGATTGCTCCCGCGACCATTCTGTCATGCACCTCACAATAATCACCCTCACAATAATCAACCTCACAAAAACTACCCTCACAAAAATATCCCTCACAAAAACTGCCCACCAAGGAATACCCCTCCACGGTGCCTTCGAGATCCCGAAATCAATGGCATCTGGAGAGATGATGTTGAAGATGTCTATATTGTCCCAGGGAAAGTGAAACAGGCGAAAGAGATCGATCACCTTACCCGGTCCGGACGCCCCTATCAGAACCCGAACAATTCAACGGTCGCTCCAACAACGAACGACCAAGTTGTCCCGGACATGGACACTCAACCAAAAGCTCCTGAGAATTCAATCCTCAAGTAGCTTCAGAAGGCAAAAGCCGAAATCTCAATCTGGCAACTGATTTCGACATCCTTCGAGCATCGGCAGGCTCTGCTACAAGCCTTGGGAAAATTAACTGTGCCCTCCAGCTCTTCCCCTGAAGAAATAGTGGCACACATGACAAGGGACGCCCCTAACTTAAACAACCCAGTCGTCTTCTCTGACTAGGATATCCCTCCCTTCGGAGCCAATCATAACCTTGCCCTGTACATTACCGTACAATGCCTCAAGAAGAAGGTGCCCATGGTCCTCGTGGATGACGGATCCGCAGTGAACGTCATTCCCCTCAAAATGGCTCACAAGCTGGGTATCAATAAAGTTGATTTGGTCCCAACAAATCAAGGAGTACGCGCCTACGACGGCACTCGTCGCAAGGTCGCGGGGCGTATCACTCTAATTGTCGCAACCGGACCACTGGAAAGGCAAACCAGTTTTCAGGTGGTCGATATCGACGCCTCCTTCAATATGCTCCTGGGACGTCCCTGGATCCACGCCGTCAAGGCAGTTACCTCAACTCTCCACCAGAAAATCAGGGTCCCCTTCAACGGGAAAACAATCACGATTCCTGCTTCCCCGATCAAAGCTGTCATGAGAAAGGGAATAGCCTCCCAAGCCATTGAGTAGGACGACAATGAAATGTGGGGAAAGCCGTGAATGTCATAACTGATGAATCAACACCCCTTGATTGTGACCCGTTCGCCAACCTCACAGTCAACCGCATTCTGATGCACCAGGGTTACTTCTTGGGTTTACCTCTCAATCCACTGAAGGGCACCTTACCTCCCTTGAAAGAGGCTAAGGTCCCCAACATCCCCTTCGGACTGGGATATGAACCTACCGATGAAGATATCCAGGAGATGAACCTCCTAGTTCGGAAGCGCAAGAAGCACGGGGTTATCCTCCGTCCCTATCATCTGACCCTCAATGGATACTTTGTCCCCGAGGGAGAGTCCGAGTTCTACCATGGCTTTCCGGAGCCGATCTATGACTCTGTCGCCAAAACCAGGTACCCGGGTGTGGAAGTCTTCCAGGACTGCTACTTCATCTCCGACAACACCGAATCTGCATCAACCGAGTCTAAGCCGTCGTCATGCCTCGATGGACAAGCTATCACTCTCCTCTTTGGAGAAGATAACATCAAGCACCTCGACTATGAGGACATAATCAACATCGCCCTAAAGGACAATCAATTTGTCCCAACCGCCTTGATCTCCGACACTGACCCGGAGAAAGCTACACAAGGCTGGAGGAAGACCGTCAAGTGGATCGATCGCCAAGGCCGCATTCTCAAGATCACAACTGGAGAAGGCCCTATGTTCAAGGAGGGAAGTGAAGAAGAATCTGAATCTGAGTCTGAGTCGGAGTCAGAGTCTGTCATAGCTTCTAACACTCCTGATGTCCCAGTCAAGGTCCCCTTCCCGCAGTTTTATCACAAAGTCGTGGCTGATTCAGAGGCTGAGTCTACTAGGGTCACCCCCACTCCCATGAAAGGTGACAACCTGGAGCCTGTTCCAGGGGCCACCTTCTCTGTTGTGTCGCCTCTGACTGACCATGAGATGTCTGTCCTCTCCGAGCTTTTCGCTCGTGTCAACTTAATGAACGCTAAGTTTGCTTATGACTCGTCTCAATTTAACTGCAATGCAATTCTGAATGACTATGAGGAATTTGACTTGAGTGACTACCCACCTCACTTAGCCAAAGAACTTGAAAAACGGGAAACCAGAACCCCCGTCATTGAGGAGACCGAACCTATTAACGTAGGAACCGATAACACACCTTAAGAACTTAGGATAAGGACAACCCTTGACCCCTCGGAAAGACAACAGTTCATTGACCTCCTCCACGAATACAAGGACGTGTTCGCCTGGTCCTACAGAGATATGCCTGGGATTGACAGAGAAATTGCGGAGCACCGGATACCCATTAAGCCCGGAGCCAAACCCGTGAAACAAAACCTGCGCCGGATGCGTTCTGAATGGGCCCTGAAAATTAAGGAAGAAGTAGACAAACAGTTCAAGGCTGGTTTCATCAAAGTGTGTGAATACTCTGACTGGGCGGCCAACATCATTCCTGTACCGAGGAAAGACGGGAGAATTCGGGTTTGCGTCGACTTCAGGGTTTTGAACAAGGCGAGTCCAAAGGACGACTTCCCTTTGCCACATGTTGACATTCTGGTGGACAACAAGACTACATTCACTACGCAGTGAGGTACATATTACTACACGGTCATTGCCCTTCGGCCTCATCAACGCCGGAGCAACCTATCAAAGAACCGCTACCACTCTCCTACATGATATGATGCACAAGGAGGTAGAGGTGTATGTCGGTGACATGATTGTCAAATCAAGAGAACGGGACGGCCACATCAGCGCCCTTCAAAAATTATTCGCTCGTCTGTGGAAATATAACATGAGACTAAATCCTCAGAAGTGTGCATTCAGGGTTACCTCCGGAAAACTCTTGGGACATGTCGTCAGCAAAAGAGGCATTGCGATTGATCCAACCAAAATGAAAGCCCTCCAACAAATGCCTGGGCCTAAGAACAAGAAGGAGATTCGGGGATTTCTCGATCAGGTTCAATACATCAGCCGCTTCATTGCGAAGCTCACCATGATTTGTCAACCAATTTTCAAGAAACTTCGCGCCTTCGATCACACCGATTGGGACGACGAATGTCAAAAGGCCTTCGACAGGATAAAGGAAATCCTATCAAAGCCTCCTGTCCTCATGCCACCTCAACCGGGGATTCCTTTATCCCTATACCTGACTGTTACCGACACAGCCATGGGAGCAATGCTAGCACAAACAGTCGACGGTGAAGAACGAGCCATCTAATACATCAGCAAAAAGTTCATTGAGTACGAGATGAGGTATACTCAACTGGAAAAGACATGCCTTGCCCTAGTATGGTCAACAAAGAAGCTGCGGCATTACATGCTCAGCTACACGGTCCACATCTACTCCAAGATGGACCCGATCAAATACATCTTCGAGAAACACGTACTAAACGGAAGGCTGTCTAGGTGGACACTCATGCTGTTCAAATTTGATCTCAAGTTTGTACCCCTCAAGGTTATCAAGGGAAGGGCAGTCGCCGATTTTATGGCAGAAAATCCCGTCAAGGAGGATACAACGACCGACACATGGTCACTTCCTGACAAAGACATCCTTTGTGCTGACTCCGACGCATGGGACCTATACTTCGATGGTGCATCAAATCTGAGAGGCTTCGGGGTAGGAATCTTTCTAATATCACCAGAGGGAGAACATGTTCCGATCTCGGTCAAACTAGATTTCACCGTCACCAACAATGCCGTTGAATATGAAGCATGCCTCATCAGCCTACAAGCAGCCATCACACTTGGCATCAAGAGACTGAGAGTCCACGGTGATTCCTCGCTCATCATCAATCAGGTGTCCGGATCATGGAAAATCCGAAGTGACAGCTTAGCTCCCTACCGAGCGAAAATCAATCAAGAGGCCGAATTCTTCAACCAAGTTGACTACTTCCACTTGCCACGAGAGGAAAATCAATTTGTTGATGCCCTGGCAAAACTTGCCGCGCTCGTCAACATACCTGACGGCATGACATCAATGCCCTTATGTGTCGAGAGGAGGAGCGAGCAAGCTCACATTTGTACCATCAACAAAGACGAGGAAAGCCATGATGAACCTTGGTACCAAGCCATCCTCAACTACAAAACCAAAAACGAATTCCCTCCTAACTCCGACCCAAGAGGACAAAGAGTCATCCATTTACTTGCAACACAATTCGTGATAAACCAAAATCAACTATACAAAAGAACACCCCAAGGGATTCTTCTCCTTTGCATTGACCATCACAAAGCCAAAAAAGTCATGGGAGAGGTCCACGACGGAGAATGTGGCCCTCACATGAGCCCCATGATGCTTACCCGGAAGATCATGCGGTTAGGTTACTACTGGACCACCATGGAAGCCGATTACCGTAACTACGTCAAACATTGCCACAATTGCCAAATCTTCGCCAATATACAACACATACCACCATCCCTTTTATACACCATGACATCACCCTGGCCTTTCTCAACCTGGGGCATCGACATTATCGGGAAAGTCAACCCGGTGGCCACCAAGGGGCATTGCTTCGTCCTTGTTGCCATCGACTACTTCACCAAATGGGTGGAAGCGCAATCATATGCAGTCTTGACTGCCAAACAAGTGTCCAAGTTCATCTTAATCTGTCAAAGGCAACCTCCATTTGCACTAAAACAAAAAAACCCCTGAACTACGAGCATGGTTTGATTTCACCTCTTTAGGTGGATATGTAGGCAGTCCCTCTTATACATGAGGGATACAACCACAAAACCCAATCAAAAATTTACAAAACATTTCGAACTACGAACATGGTTGGATTTCACCGCTTTAGGTGAATACGTAGGCAGTCCTTTCTTACACAAGAAGGATACAACCATCCCCACAATCAAAAACAACCATCCCCATAATAAAAAAAAACTCCACATACAAAAAACATCCCCATCAAAAAAAAAGGAAAAATCACTCCCTTTCCCACAAAAATACAGAATAAGCCTTTCTCCCTTTCTACAAAAATTCCACTTTCCCAAGTGCAAATGTTTAGGACGATTCAAACCGAATTGCCTTTACAAAATGGATGGAAGAAACAAGCGTTCACAATTTCGACACGAGCAATCCTCTTATTTAATTAATAATGGGAGGGATTACAATTTCAACAACAAATAAAGCTCGACGAGTCTACAACTTGTCAAAGCTAAGGTGTCAACTAAAACACCTCACATAATAAAACTAGCACAAAACACACAAAACATAGCTAGTACAACATAATAAAAACTCACAACACTAATACAACATAATAATAAAGTGGGTAATGGAGGTTTTCACTCTTCCATTCTGCCTTTGCCTTTTACCTCGGGGTACATCTTCCCCTTGTTCTTCTTGTTGGCCCGCCTAGCATGGATTTCCTCCTCGGAACAGATCCTCAACGGATCTAAGACGGCAACGGCCTCCGGTCTAGCACAAGACCCCATGTTCGGCCCGAAACGAGCCCATGCACGGCCCACCATATTCTTGGGACCCGAGCTTCTCCTCTTTGGTGGCCTCATCACGTCTGGGCTAGCTCCATCAACATACTCCTCAAAGAAGGCACGGTTGGCCTTGCCAACCTCTCGATACTTCAAGTCGACGACCTCGTCCTTACGGAACTTGGACCTCTCTTCCAAGGACGGAGCTCTTGACCACTTGACATAAGCGGGAGTCACCCATGTCGTGGCGACGGGGTTTGGTACCTCCCTAAGCGGCCGAGTGGCCCACCATCTTTCAAAGGCCTCCACAAGCTCGGAGTTCCGGAAAACATTCTCTTGGACAAGGGTATCTTGAGCGGGCACCTTTTGTTGACGCCCCATTTGCCTCATAAGCCTTTCGGGATAAATGAAGGAAGCAACCTTCAAACCCACCACCATCAAAGAACGAGGACTAGCACCCGAAGCGGGCAACCTCGTGAAGGACCTCAAGTGCCACCATGGCACCACCCAACGGATGTGAGGGCCACCCTCCTCCTCCAATCTCGCGGCCCAATAAGCCTCGATGGAAGCAAAATAATCCGAGTACAACTTCTTCCTCATAGTAAGGTGACGAAAGGAATAAGAAGAAGAATCAACCGGAGGCTCTACATACCTTAGCCTCTCCAATAACCACACTTGGAAGATCCTTGGGGACCCAAATGAAGGAGCTTCTCCACAAGAGCCTTCCTTGTCCAAAGCTTGGATGATCTCACCAAGCACCAACCATGACGGATCTCTACCATGCTTCATTTGCTCAACCACATGTATAAGGGTCATGCTACCATAACATTACGGCCCCTCCTTCTTCAAAACATCAACAAAGAGGTACACATGGATAAGGCAAAAGGCAAGAGCCCTTCTCCTAGCCACCTCCGAAACATTGTCATCTAATCGGTTTGAGAAGATATTGATAAGAGCCAACATATCCACACCATGTGGAGCAAGAAGGAAGTTGACTTGACTTGTCGACAAACCCAACATTGAACGGAATTTCTCCTTGTAGCACAACCGAGTCGGAGGAAGCACCGGAACACAACTCGGCCACCCATCAATGGCTCCAACTTCTTCGGCAAGAGGACAAATTTCACCTTTCGGGAAAACGAAAACATGATGTTTCGAATCCCAAAACCAAGAGCATGCTTCGAGAAATGAGGGTTGTACCTTAACTTGACGGAGCACCAACAATTGACCAACTCCCATGCAAATGAGTTGATATTTTTCGGGAGGCGACAAATCCCGGCACCATTGTCGCAACGCATTCTCAAAGGCATCCATGAAATATTTTTGTGGAAGAAGAAGAAGAAGTTTTGTAGAGATGTTTTTGTGTTTCGGATGATGAAACAATGAAGTACAAACATCACTATTTATACAAAAAAATCAGCGCGTTTTTCAGAAAAAAAAAAAAAAAAAAAGGAGAGCTAGCTCCCATCGCCATGCCGCTCGCGCCTCTTTAGGCCCTCTCCCAGGATTTCCGCTTTGACTTGTCTCTTTCAAGTTGTGTTTTCTTCTGACACCTCAAACCTCCCGCCAGAACGCTCGTGCCTCTTCGAAACGGTCCAGGACATTTTCTGTTTCCTCACACTCACATTTCCTTGCTTTCGCGTTTTACGAAATCCGACACGGTTTCCATGACGCAACTTTAAACATACGGATTTTTCTTTCTCTTTTTTAAAGGGGGGAAGGGCTATTCGCCCCGATCCGCGACGGATCGTTTCCATGTCAGTCGAAATTCCGAAATTTTTTTTGCTTTTTTTCGCATTTTTGCCAAAAATAAAATCGAAAATTGATAACACGGCGTCAGTTTTCCTCAAAAATTCAAGCACTCACAAACTCGAGTCTTGATCTCACAAAAAAAATCAAATCAAATACACTCGTAAAAATCTTTTCTAAAATTCATCCCTGACGGTTTGAGTTTGAATTTTTCAAGTCACAAGTCACTTTTCAAACAATTTCAACGCAATTTAATTCACAACATGAGTTAATTGCTCAATTTTCAAATTAATTCCTTTTGGAGTCCAAACGTGACGACTTGTTGCAAAAATTCTCAAAATTCATTTCAAATTCCAAATTCAATTTTAACTTCGTGTCTTCACGGTTAAATTTTGTTTTCGATCAAATGCTTTTACGTGTCTACGTTTATGCATATGTGCTACCTGTTGCCTGTTTCTCTACACTAACAATGCAGGAATTGGTGCAAAGCAAAAACGGAATTGACAGCCGATAGCGCTCCTCCGAAACACAACACAAAAAAGCCAAAAACAACAAAATGAACCACAATCCAAAAACACATATATACAAACCGCCTCACGCAAAATACATCGACACGCGTTTGATACAAACGACTGACCGTACAAACAAGAGTCCAAGACACGGGCAAGCTACTACAACTACTCAGCACCTCCCGTCGGACCAGTCCCGGTCTCACAAGGAGTCGCCGCCAAGGCAGATACTACCACCTGCTCAGACTCCCTCTCCGGAGAACTCTCTAGCGTCTCACACTCCATCTCGACATGAAGTTCCTCCGCTGCAGCCAACTGAGCCCTGAGAGAGGCAATCTCCGCGTCTCGGCTCCGTAACTCGTCCTCACGACGCCTCAACTCCTAGTCTCGACGGGTGATCCTCAACCCCTGGGCCTCGATCGTCGACCTAGCTGTATCTAACTCAGCACGGACCCGAGCAAGCTCCGCCAGATCCGCAGTACCCTACAAAACACAATACAAATCATCAAAATCTAAAAAACGTGAAATGCAACACAAAATACACAAAAAACAACACACAAAAAGTACCTGAGAAAGTCGAGCCTCCCTCGCAGCCAAGTCACCAACAAGTGCCCTCCAGCGGTTAGCCATCCGCCACCAAGCCTGTAACAAAAAAACATTCGTCTCTCCTCCCCCGGGATCGTCCTCTTCCTCCAAGGCCTCAACAACAGACCCCATAGGTCCCAAATGATCCCCTACAACCAAAGGCAAACAAGGAACGTCAGCCGAAATTTCGGCATTACGACGGCGTAAAATGGACAAATCTAAAAAAATCCGAAAAAAAACTTGCAAAGCAGAACAAGGGCAATCCCGCCCAAACCCAACCAGACAAAAACAATTCACAAAAAAAAACAACAACAAAAAAAACAATTTACAAAAAAACGCACAAAAAAAACGACTCGCCCTTCTTTTCAAGCAAAAGACGAGTCAAAACAACCACAACAAAAAAGAACGGCACCCCAAGACCCATACAAAGTCCGCCAACAAACCAAAATACATTCCCTATACAATGGGGTATTTTTCTACAGCTCAAAAAGGCAATTTCTTCGCCAATTTGAGCGCAAACCGGTCAAAATTTCAAAATACGACCACAACAAGGCAACGTGATTTTATCACGCCTCAAAGCGACCTAAACTACCAATAAGGTCCATTTCAAGGCAAACTGGCCCAATTCAAGCCCGAACAGGCGCTTATTTTGTCAGACATAAGACCGTCACAAAAGGCAAAAAAATCCAATTTTGCCCACAATACCCAACAAAGGTCCACAATAGCAAATACGGTCTTTCCCGACTACAATGCAACCTAGCGGGACCCATTACCCAAGAAAATAAACTTGGCAATGTGAGATGAGACGGTTCCTTCACCTCACTCACGTTTTTCGAGCATAGGGAGCGGGAACGGGGACCAAAATGCAAACTAAAAGCACCCATATACTCCTAAACAGGTTTCTAACCTAATGCAATCATCAATTTCACTCAAAATGGGATCAATCAAAAATGCCCAAATCAATTTTCTAGGGTAAAATTTTCGCCCTAATTCAATTTAGCTAAAGGACCAACAAATTTAAATGGATTCAAGAGGAAATACATACCTTGAGATGACATTGTTGATAATGGCACGATTGGAAGCAAGCTAGAGACCAACAATGGCGGTTTTTAGTGTGTTTTGTCGAAAGGTTAAAGACGATATGTGAGAATGGTATGCGAACCATTCTCGCGTCTTTTACAGAAAAATGGGGAAGCTCCCTTAACTCACCAGGTTGCTCGCGCCTCAATGAGGTGCTCCCTGCTCTTTCAGCGAAATTTTGGGCTTTTGCCCAATTTCCCGTAACAAACTTCAAGTTTTCAATGACGACGTTAAGGACCGTCATTTTTTAAAAACAAAAATAAATAGTGAAATCAAAATTCACTATTTTCCTTCAAATTTCAGCGACGGCAATTAAAACCGTCAATTTCAAAAATAATAGTGAAAATTCAAAATTCACTATTTCTTCAAAATTCAAACGACGGCAATTAAAACCGTCAATTTTCAAATGATAGTGAAAACTCAAATTCACTATTTCTTCAAATTTCAACGACGGCAATTAAAACCGTCATTTTCAAAAATAATAGTGAAAACTCAAAATCACTATTTCTTCAAATTTCAAACGACGACAATTAAAACCGTCATTTTCAAAATCATGGTTGGAAATTAAATTCCACTATTTTCACCACACATGTCAACGGCGTCAACATAAACCGTCACTTCAAACGTAATAGTGAAGATTCCAAATTCACTATTTCCTTCACATGTCAATGGCGGCACATAAACCGTCACTTCAGACGTAATAGCGAAATTTAAAATTCGCTATTTCCTTCAAAAAAATTCAAACAAACGGCGATTAAAACCGCCACTTCAAATTCAAAAAACGAGTAGTGAAGATTCAAAATTCACTATTCCTTCAAAATGTCAACAGGGGGCTCCCTCGCGGAACCCGCTTATTTCAAAACAACGGTAGTGAAAATTCAAATTCACTACTTCCACGGCGGCATCATGAGTCCGCTACATTCAAAACAAGCCCATCCGACGCGGCTATTCTCACGGTCAATTAACCGACCGTACCATGGCTAGCGAGCCTTACTACGCATCGCGGCTGGCGAGCCCTCCTCATATACGCATCGCGGCTGGCGAGCCTTACTACGCATCGCGGCTGGCGAGCCCTCCTCATATACGCAGCATGGCTGGCGAGCCTTACTACGCATCGCGGCTGGCGAGCCCTCCTCATATACGCACCATGGCTGGCGAGCCTTACTACGCATCGCGGTTGGCGAGCCCTCCTCATATACGCACCATGGCTGGCGAGCCTTACTACGCATCACGGCTGGCGAGCCCTCCTCATGTACACACCACAGCTGGCGAGCCTTTGTCCGCATACGCGCAAGGACATATCCGAAGATGCCTCAGGTAGAGGTGGCAATCGGGTGGGTCGAGTCGGATTCGAGTCGAGTTGTTTTGGGTGCGGGTTATCGTGATGTCGGATTTATTCGAGTCATATGAAATTGCGGGTCGGATCGGTTTCGGTTGGATTATTTCAGGTTATGACTTACTTCGGGTATCGGGTCGGCATAGGGAACCCTTGGTCGGGTGACGGTTGTTATCGGTAGGGTTAGTTAGACATATCGGTAGGGTTAGTTAGACTAACAATCCTGAACAGTTCATATCATGTCAAAAAGTTTTAATACTAAATCCTATCGGGTTATAACGGGTCACAACTTGTCCCTTAGGTCATTCTGTATTATTTTACGGTGTTATGCATCTATTCATATATAGCTAGTTGCTGAAAAATATATATAATGATATTGTATTTAAAATTTTCAATTTAAGAGTTATAACCATTGATTAATTGATAATGAATTTATGAAAAAAAAATCTCAGTTATATAATATTGAATGTGAAATAACAAAGAAATAAATATTTATATAATTTTGTACTACCAGCTATTTGGACATAAAACTTAAAATAAAATTTAAACCAAAATGTTGAAAATCGAAGATAGCTAGATAATAAAAGGATGTGTGAGAAATATATTTTGAATAGAATGTGAAATCACTAGAACTTGAATTCACCGAAATTCGAATTACTCTAACTATATCATTAACCGAACTTGAATTGATCTAAACAAAAATTTACTTGGGAAGTTCATTCGATTTCCTTACTAGATTTAGAACGTGGACAGTTAATTAGTGATACATTAAGATGAAGAAGGGGACAATAATGTTATTTTTTAAACTAGCTAAACGGTAGGTTTAACAAGAAAAGCTAGTTAATAAGTTTATTGAAGTCAAATTTTAGTTAAAAAGTTAATCTAAGCTTAATCAGCTTAAGTTAATTAAGCAAAGTTAACTTAAATTTAGTTAAGTTGATGCTAATTTTTAATTTACCTAAGTTCAGCTCGACTTAGCTCACGTAACTTCAATTGAATTTAGTTTAGTTCCATTTAGCTCTATTAAGCTCAATTAAGTTAAGTTCAAATCAGTTTAGCTTAATTGAGTTCAATTCAATTCACTTTAGCTAGAGTTAGTTCAATTCAGTTTAGCTCTTTTACGAGCATGCTTCTGGCTTAATTTAGCTATACAGTTCACTTCAGCTAAAGTCGGTTCAATTTAATTAGTTCCGTTTAGCTCAACAATTCAATTCGGTAGCTCAGGTCTATTTAGGTGTTTTGCCAGCTTAGCTTAACTCAACTCAATTCAGCTCAGCTATACTCAAATTAACTCTTACATCATTTTCATCTAGTTCAGTTTTGCTGAGCTCTGAGCTCCATTAATTTTAGTTTAGCTCCTTTGAGCTGAAAGATTAAGACCTAATCAAATAAAGTAGCTGAAATGTGCTGCCAAATAAAGCTAAAAAATGAAAAGTGTATTAATTTCTTATCTAGTTAGTCTTGTGTAAGACGGTTTTACACAATTATAATGCAAAACGGGTCCATATATAACCATATTAGATAAAGTATATATTAAAAAGAATTCGTTTTAAAATACTTTTTTTTTTTTGGTAAAAAAACAGGAATATTTGTAGTTTTTATTCCAATTACCTATTTTCTTACTAAAAAACGTGGGAAGTAGTCAAATATAATGTTAAGTAGACCACGTTCTCCATTTCTATTCCTTTCATAGTGGTTGTGAGTTATGGTTTTGCCCACAAACACACGTTTAACATTAATACCAATTTTAAAGTTTGTCATGCACAATTAAAACTTTGTGTATTAGGTTTATATATAAGTTAACTATATACAATATACACATAATTAAATTGAACGATAACTTTTAGTCAAACTTATAGACCAAAGTGTTAGCTCTTCCGGACTCGTATATTTAGACAACATTCACATGGAGAACTATAAAGAAAAAAAAAGTGTACAAAAATTCTTAATTTGTAAACTTAACGTTAATTCTAGTCTTATAAACATAGTCTTATTCAGGTCACAAGTATGTATCAGTTAGTCGAGTTTTACTCTAGTCGGGTTCTTTTCTTTGTCAGATTTTATCGGCTATGGTGTTATCGGGTTCGGGTTATATCGGTTATCGGATGTTATTAAGAATCGAGTTATGTTGGATCGGACCGGGTCGGTTTCATGTGTTATAATTCTGTAGTATTTTTGGGTGTCAGACGGGTTCGATATCGAGCTAGTCGGATCGGTTTTGTCGAGTCGGGTCGGGTTTTGCCAGGTCTAGCCTCAGGTATGACTCCTTCTTATAGCTGGTGAGCCTTTGTACGTAGTCTAACGGATTTTAAATGACCCGCACGGATAGTCGACAGACTATAAACTTTTCCCGACGACAGGTCCTTGGCTCGTACCCTCGAGTCGCCTTCGCGTCGCCCTTCCCGACGGCAGGTCCTTGGCCCGAATCCTTTCGAGCCGCCTCGACGTCGCTCGGGTCTCCAGGTTGTAATCTTCGATTGACCTGGGGGCTCTACTTTGACTTTCGCCCTATCCAAGCCTCAGTCAAAGTGGGGGCTCTGTAGATACCCAGTATCTACTGAGACTCCAATAAACACCCAATGATTATCGGACTATAACATGCTTTGGAATCGCGGCGTTTGATCGACAGTTTGTGTACAACTTTACATCGAAAAACTTAAAATGATTTCGAAAATAAAACATTTCAAAACTTTTCAAAAGTACCTGGAGTATTTAGTGCACGACGACGGGGTCGCAATGACACTAACTAGAGTTAAAACCGACACCGGAACAAAGACTGACTCAAAAATTCAAATCCCGACTCCAACAACGAGTCAAACCGAGTCAACCACAAAAAACAAACCATTTCAAACCTTCTATACTAAGATTTCTCGGATTCATGAATGGTCAAGTACCAAACATGTGACTACAAATCCTGGGATAGAACAAATCATGATTGCACTTGTGTGAAAGTGACAGGATAACTCGAAGACCCGAAACGTGGCTCGTGCCTCTTTGAACAGCCCAGGTGGCCACGTCGCTCAAAACTCACACAACCACTCATTTTCCTATAAATACCCCTCAAATGCCCCCATTTGAGAACTTACGCGAGTGTCCGCCCCCTCTTTTCTCCCTTAAAATTCTCGACTCGACTTCCTAAGTCACAATCCGACGCGTATTTATGACCTACCGATCGTAAATACAAGCCTTACACATTGTTTGGTACCTCATCGTGCATTAAATCACTTGACCGACTACTTCGACCACTACACCGTCACTAAACTTAATAAAACACTCTTTTTACTTACCAAAACGGTTTTAAACCGAGTCTTTTTCTGACCAAACGAGTTGTTACACTTACGTCGGTTTCTCGCCATAACCAAACATGTAAGTATGAGGGTGTAAAAATCCTTCTTTTATCATGTCTTTACTTGTCTTATGACCATAACATGCTAAAACATGCATAACACGATCCAAAACATAGGATAGACGAGCCAAAACTGAGTTTTGGCTTGAGACAGAAGCCCCTTGTTCTGCACAGAGGCTCGCGCCTCAATGGGTATCCAGGTCAGACTCAACCGTGTTTGTTCTCGTCTTTCCTCATTAATTCATTTTCATATTTGTAATCGGTTTTTACCATTTCAAATATTTTCAAACCCTTTTTTTTATTTTATTTTATTTCTTTTGACAAGATTTTAACCATAAAACATTTTTTACCCTTGGTTCCTAATACCATGACGGTTTAATCCGTGTTTCGGTGATAATATTTGGTTAATAACATTTAAAAGGCATTTTAAAGCCTTTTATTTCATTTCTTTACATTTTCAAAACAAACATATTAGTCACCAACACAAAGTCATCCTTGGTTCTACATACCATGCCAGATTTTAACCCGGGTACGATGATGATATCGACTAATTATATTCAAATGAACTTAAAACAACTAGTTCATGATCATTCTCAAAACTATCCATGTAAAGTCGAACCCGACACCGAGTACCATCAAAATAATGATGATTATTCGAGTCTCGTTCCTCAAATCAACAAATGCGGTCTAAACGGCCCTTTCAAACCAAATCGGGTCAAACACCCATTTTCAACACGTTTTTCAAATGGTCAAAACGCGTTTTAAACCATTGACTGACCAGCGCCTAAACATGCCTCTTCTTTCTTATTTTCAAAACCAGGGGAGACCCCCTTGCATCGCCAACGGGCTCGCGCCTCATGTGGCTGCGTGGTGCAGGGTCTATTCCCCTTCCAGCACTAGTCTAGGACGATCCCGACTCCAGTTAACCCGGATATAGGACGGATCAGATGACTATTTACTCATTCAAAAATAATATTTGCAAAATGCCCTGCTAAGACAAATGGATCACGTTATGCGCCATAAACCTAATACGGTAAATAGATGTTTAATTTCCGTCTTGCATGCAAATCGACCATAAAATCCAACTCGACATCTTATACTTGATACTTGGATTAAATCAAGCAACTTAGAAAGCTCTCACATGTTAGGTTTAAATTATTGGATGCGCATTCATGCATTTAAACCGTTTTATCAACTTTTGCATTCAACCAACCAAGATCGATCAGTAGAGGCCGCTACTGGGGGGGGTTGGGTGTCTGATTAAAGGGCTTCCCAATACGTACCTTCACCTCTTACTCATAAACTTTGGATAGTGGACGACCTTATCCAGGGCGTACGAGAGTCATTTTAGAGATAGGATGCTAAAGAGGGGCGATTCCTTATCTTTAGTACCTATGTCAAACACTGCTTTGTGCTTCATTTGACCGAGGTATAAAGTGGATTCGAACGGGTTCCAAGCATCCCACAAATGCTTGGTGGCGACTCCGAACATCTCTCATCGTTTCGAGACCCTTACCGAGAACCGACCGATCTAAAACGACTCGGTCGAAAGCATTTTTAAGCCGTCGAGCATGGCTTTCAAAAAGACAGCTATACGTCCAACATATCGTCTTGGCGTATAGGTGGCTACGTCCACATCGTCGAATAAATAATTCATTTGAACTTTGCAGGAGGTCGAGGTGGCAAGCGTCGAGGCCCCAGCGTATCCCGAGACCCTTGAGTACACTGACGCGGCGGGGATGACGACGATCTCCGAAATCCGCGACTTCGGCGAGAAGGTGACGGATGCTGGCCTAGAGGAGTGGCAGTACCTAGTGAGGAGGGTAAGCCCCCAGCTTCGGCTGATTTTTGGTACTTTTATTGCATAAGAATGCATTTGTTCATTTTTTTTTTTTAAAACCTTTTTGTTTATTGAAATGCAGGTGGCGCCGTCTCAGCATGTGGCGTTATGGAGGATAGCCAACCGTCTACGTGCCACGGCTATCGAGGCGCTTGCAGGTGGCCGAGGACGACAGGTATGAACCTCTCATTCTCTTTATTTTGAATGTTTGTTGCAAATTCTCGCGTTTTTGTTTGAAATAGTTGAATGAAATGATTGATAAAAATGAGGCATTTCTTTATCACTTGCAAAGGGAGCGTGATCTGGCGCAGTCTCAGGAGGAGACAGCTCGCATGTTGAGAGAGTTGGAGGTCAGGGACGCCGAAATCGCTGCCCTTGAGGCGACCGTAGCCGAGCGGAGTGGCGAGCAGGAGTAGCTGCTTTTCCCTTTTGTTGTTGTCTTGTATATATGTTTGTACACTGTGGACCTCATTTTGGACTTTTCGGACCTGTTTTGGGCGAGAACCCCCAGTTTGATGTACATATTGCATTTTGGATATATGATGGCCTGAGTGCCTTTGTTGCCGGGTTGCATGTTTGTTCCTGCAGGTTAGTTTAGAAAACAGGTTTTGGCAGATAACGGTTTATAGCGTCATGCTGCCGAAATTTACACAGAATTTACACATAGAACATATAATATACATGCGACTTAAATTAGGGCAAAATAATAAAAGCAAAAAAACTGCCCGTAAATGAGCAAAATGATCGGAAAATGCGAAAAATTGCCCAAAAATAAGCGAAAATGACAAAAGGTGCTCAAAAATGGGTAAAAATGACCGGGCGGTGGGGAGGGCTACCCCCTAAAAGAAAACTTACAAATAAATGTATAAGTTTGAAATGAAATGTGAAATGAGGAGTGAAATGATTCCCCTAAAAAAAGAGAATAAAATAAAATGGGTAAGTGTGCTCATTTTGGCGAAAATGTCGATATTGTCTCGAAAAGCGTACCTGGAAAATTAGAAAACATAAATATGGTAATTTGTCGAAATTACCAAAATTAATAACCTATAAGAATAGGAAATTTTAATCGAAATAAATTAGGAAATATCTAAAGTTGAAAATCACGGAAATCAGCCTGGGGAAGAGGCGCAGCAGATGCTGCGCCACTTCCCCAGCTGGTCAGACCTGACGGAAATTAGGAAACAGCTTTTAGTATAAATAGGGATGTCGGGGAAGCTTTTATTCACATAATTCCTCCATCTTTCTTCCGTCTATTTCACAAAAATTCTCTCCTCTCTTCATAAAAAATTTCAAAATTATGGATGCCTTTGAAAACCGTCTCAAGGGATGGACGAATGAGTTTACAAATGTTGAGAAGCATGACATGGGTGCATTTAATTTGGGATCAATCTTGAGTCTCAAATTGGTGAAAATTGTGAAACCTTTCTTGGATGCTTGTCTTGAATATTGGGACCCTAATTTCCATGTGTTCGCCTTTCCTGGAGGAGATATTTGTCCTTTCCCTGAGGAGATAGCCGCTATTGGAGGATGGGACCCAGAAAATGCTCCCGTTATTCTTTTTAGCTCTCAAGAGTACAAGAGTAAATTTAGAGACTTGTTGAGACTGACCAAGGCCGAGGTCGCCCGTCTTGTGACCTCAAAAGGGGTCCGCATGTTGGATATTATTGACCGATTCATAAACAGGGAAGACCCTTCTATTTCTTATGTTGCTAGAAGCAGGGCGTTCGGGTTCTGTCTACCGCATTGTTATGTCCTTCAAGGGCATGTTGACAAAGAGATGAGAGGGGATCCTCGTTTCTTAAGCTTAGTGGAACAGATGGAGTTGCGCAAGAGCCCAGCATGCCTTTGCTTAGAAGAGATCATTATGGGGTTGGACAATAGAAAAGCCAACCGCAAGCTTCCTTATTTGGGAAGTCCTATCATTTTGCAGGTAAGAACCCACTGTCCATGTGGCAATCGTTTTTTTTTTTCGTTTTTTGGTTGGCCATATGGGCATTAATTCCCGTCTTCTTTGCAGGTTTGGCTTATGGAGCGTCTGCGGTTGATTGAGCCCCCAGTTAATGTGCCAGGATACCATGCTCGGTCAATTGCGATGAGAACCAGGCTCTACATGGTGGACTTCACTCGAGTTTGCAACTATTGGGAGAATAAGTTGAAGAGTGAAGGGGGTCCTTTAATCTGATGGGTTGTGCCATGGTGGCACCTCAGGTCACTCACCGGAGTTTCATCTTTTGATTCGACTCGGTCAGTTCGCATCCCTGGCTTGGAATTCATGATTTGGATCTTACCAGAGAGATTGATGAGGCAAGTGGGCCTTAAGCAGAAGATTCCGAAGCTTGACACCGTTCCTCAGACTGCAACTGCGCTCACTACAAAGTCCCGTCGAGAGTGGGCCCTCAAGTGGGCTCAGAGGAACATGTGGTTCATACTTTCCCCTATTGGCTCCTAATGGGTATCCGACTCATACTTGCAATGGAGGAAGGCGGCTACATTCGAGGAGTGTGAAAAATTGAGGAAGCACGAGCCTGTTAACTACAAGATTCGCGAAGTAGCAAAGGAGAACCATAAATACTTGACTTAGGAGGAGGAAGAGGTCGGATTCCGAGTCGTTCATCCGTCAAAGAAACCGAAGACCGCTCCTGCCGTAGATATGGTGGTGGATTGAAATGGTAAGGCTAGACCGCGAGAGAGACCTTTGGTGATTAGGTCAGAGATAGCACAAGAGCGCCCGGCTCGTGGTCGAGACAAGAAGTATGATAGAAATGACAAAGGCAAAGGAAAGATGGAAGAGTAGCCTTAGTCGTAGTATTATTTATTTTTATTATTATTTGTAATAAATGGCAGGGTTTTTAGAATCCTAGCCTAGCATTTATTTTTCAGCATTTTATATTATGTAGCGTATTATTATTATTTATGGAATAAATGAATAAAAGATTAATTAGTTAAGAAACTATTGTGATTTTCTTTTATTATTCATGTCGAATTTCAAATGCAAATGCAAATGTCCTCTTATCTACATTTTAAAATAATGGGTTGTATCCTGTGAAGGATTGTCACGTATTAATTTTTTTTTAAAATGAAATCAAACCTTGCGCGTAGTTCGAATAAATGTAAAAGAATAATTTTTCTAAGCAAGAGCTTGTAGCGAACTAGAAAATAAGCATGAGCTTTACTTACTCCTAAAGTACAACCCAATTTATTTGATGATATGAGGATGACGAATTGTCAAAACGCAAGAGCAGGGTGACATGGGCTTTATTTCAGCAAGCCAAGGGCCATTTTTATTTCGTGTCGCAAGAGCGGCATGTAGGTGTTACGCGAGGCACGTGTCTTATCCTACACTAGGCATAATATCGCTTCAGTTGGTCGAGGTTAGTTGGGTTAGCGAATTCATTCCTATCTAGGTCTGTAATCTTAACCGCACCCCCCGAGAGTATGGACTTGACTATGAATCGTCCGACCCAGTTGGTTTTAAACTTTCCACGTGGATCGACAGGTAGTAGAGCTCTAACTGATTTGAGGACTAAATCTCCTTCTCTGATGTTTCTGGGCTTGACCCTTTTATTGAAGGCTCGTTTGATACGTGCCTGATATGTTTCAAATTATGTAATGCGCGCAATCTACGTTCATCCAAGAGGATGAGTTCTTCATACCTATCTCTCTTCCAATCGGCTTCTGGAATTTGACTTTCAAGCAGAATGCGTAGGAATGGGATTTCTAGTTCAACTGGTTGTACAGCTTCCATGTCGTAAGTTAAATAGAAAGTAGTAGCCCCAGTGGGCGTCCTAACTGATGTACAATAACCCCATGATGTCAATGGTATCTTACTGGCCAATCGTGATAATTGTCGATCATTTTCTTGAGGATAGTGACGACATTCTTGTTAGCTGCCTCTACCGCGCCATTAGTTTGAGGTCTATACGGCGAGGAATGGTGGTGTTTGATCTTGTATTTGGCTAGCAATTGCTCAGTCTCAGCCTGAAAATTTGATCCATTGTCACTGATGATCTCATGTGGGCAACCATATCGACAGATGACATTGGTTTGTATGAAATTTGCCACGTTTTTGGCTGTGAGACTAGTGTAAGATGTCGCTTCGACCCATTTGGTGAAATAGTCCATGGCTACCAAAATGAAATAGTGCCTCCTGTTCCGACTGGCGTGATTTTCCCGATGATATCGATTCCCCAAGCAGAAAATGGCCAAGGAGATGTCATGGTATAAAGTAGTGAAGGAGGAACATGTTGCACGTTCCCGAAGATTTGGCAGTTATGGCAATGTCTGACGTATTTGATACAATCCGACTCCATCGTGGTCCAGTAATATCCCAGACGCGTGATTTTCTTTGTCATCATTGGTCTACTCATGTGAGGGCCACATTCTCATCATGAACTTCTTCCATCACTTTTGTGTCTGTGAATGATCAAGGCAACGCAAGACTACACCAAGAGGTGTTCTTTTGTACAACTCTCCCTACATGAGGAGGTACTGAGAGGCTAGTAGGCGTATGGCGCATTGTCCCCTCTTATCCATATCTGGTGGATATGTACCATTGAGCTTGAAGTTTAGAATAGCTTGAAACCATGGTTCTCCCGGATTTTCTTCCTCATCTGTAATTTGGTGCACATGAGCTGGTTATGACCGTCGTTCGATATATAAAGGCATTTCTACCATGTTGTCTGGCATGTTAATCAGAGATGCAAGTTTTGCAAGAGCGTCTGCAAACTGATTTTCTTCTCGAGGTAAGTGTAGATAAATGACTTGATCGAAGGATTGGGCAACTTGATCTATCCTAGCTTGATAGGGTGTTAGACTTTCACTTCGAATTTTCCAAGATCTCATAATTTGATTGATGATCAATGATGAGTCTCTGTGAACTCGAAAATTTTTGATGCCTAAACTTACTGCTGCATGTAGCCCTATGAGGGAAGCTTCATATTCTGCTGCGTTATTTGTCACCTCGAAGTCGAGTTTGACAGAGAGTGGTGTATGCTCACCTTCAGGAGAAATGAGCAACACTCCTATTCCAAATCCTCTTAAATTTGAGGCTCCATCGAAATACAGGTCCCAAGAGTCCATGCTAGTTTATAGTATGTCCTCGTCTGGGAATAACCATGTATCTACCGCTTGGGTGTCATCGATAGGATTATCTACGAAGAACTCGGCAACAGCGTGCCCCTTTATAAACTTCAGAGGTACATACTTGAGATAGAACTCTGAGAGCATTAAGGTCCATATTGCCAAGCGTCCGTTGAGAACGGATTTTTCGAAGAGGTATTTGACAAGATCCATTTTGGAATACACCTTGACAGAGTAACTAAGCATGTAGTGGCTGTTGAACCATATAGATATATATGTTTATGTTTTGATGATGTCAAGAGTGCTTTATATTCTATATACTCGTTACGCGTAATTATTTATTTGGTCTTTTAGATTGGACTTACTAATCGCAAGTATTAAAGAATTGTGATGGAAGTATACAAGAACATATTGTGATCAAGCCCTCAATCACGGATCAAGATATTACAAGATAGTGAAAGAGTTATTCAAGCGTCATGAGAAGATATAGCTCATCTAAAGATTGATCAAGCTTGAATAATGAAGTAGCCTACACTCGAAGATCTCCTAACGAAGATTAGAATAGCATAGGTCATTTTCTCGTAATGATAACGTAAGAATGGACTTCTTACATTGGTAAAGTTATAACCTCACAGCTATAACATTACTTATATAAGAGCTCAATGTTATAGCTCTTCTACTATAACATTGAGATGTGAAGTTTATAAAATACACGACAAAATAGTTTTTAATTTGTTTTTGGAAAACCGTTTTAAATGTTTTAGTAAAAGTATTTATTTTACAAGGGAGCTTATTTTAATATTGAGTATGGTTCTACTATGAGCTTATAATTAGTAATTATGATTGAATCAACTTATGAGTTGATGCATCTTGTTAATTTCTAGTTTCTACATACTCTAAAAACCCTAAACCTAATTTATCTTACCTAGGGTTTTCGTGAAAGAGGATTGGGCTTATGAGTCATTTCTTTCTCATACACGGTTACTCTTTGTACAAGTTAGGGTTTTGTGTAAATCTTTATAATATTTGATTAGAGATTTACTATCTCTTTTATATTATTTTGATTTATTCTTTCCTAACTTATAAGATATTATTTTTGTAAAGATAGAAGGAAAAGATTGAGTAAATCTTTAAAATAATATTTGATTAGACATTTGTTATCTCTTTATTATTTGATTTGTTCCTTTCTATCTTATAAAAATATTAGGGATGAATAATGTCGTGTGAATAGTGTCGCGTGAACAGTGCGTGAATAGTGCTGTGAATAGTAAAACGTGAATAGTAATTTCCTTCTTGTACAATAAGTCTTTGCTTGGATAAGGGTTAAGGTATTAGGATAATATTTGTTAGAGATTTCTTTATCTTCTTATATTATCTTTCCTAATCTCCAAGATATTGGTGAGTTGCTAAGATAGGAAGATATTATTTATTAAGGCAAGTCTTGGAAAAGAATTAAGGAAAGATTTAACGTCATTCTTTCTTGCTTTATAAGACTTCCACGACACTTAGGGTTTTTGGTAAAACCGAAACCCTTGCTCCTCTTTTACTATAAATACTCCATACTTTACATCATTAAAAGTTAGAGACCTTTGAGCATAACTTTCATATATTTTCACAAAACAAAAACCGTGTTTTAAAGCAAGAAAACCGTTTTGTTTATTTTCGAAAAAAAAGGTCGTGTGAATTATAAACTTGTGTTTTCGTTCTTATAGTTATCGTTGTAGATAATAGTGCTTAATTGATTTCTTACTCGTTCATTAACGTGAACTTTTAGTAGAATCATTAGTGCTTTTTTATTAGCGTAAGTTAGTCACTCGAGTATTTAACGGTACTCATTGAGTTACAACTAAAGTTAGTTGTACGAGTTGGGTTAGTAAATTTGTAATCCGTAGAAAGGTACAAAATTTATTAATCGAGAATAGTGGACGTAGGTTTCGATTTGTGAAACTGAACCACTTCAAAAACTGTGTGTCTTCTCTCTTTTGTTCATTCGTTACTTTGTTTTATTTGTTCATTAGTTGATTAGTTAAAGTTTAATCAATAAACTTTAAATAATCAATTATATTCATACAATCGAAAAAGCTTTCAAAAGTTTTAAATCCTCAATTCACAACCCCCCCCCTGAGTATTTTGGATCGATAGACTTTTCAGTGGCGTAGTTTCTTCGTTGCCCACACAAGAGCGAGGCATGTCTTCTCGAGAGGTGTGTACTTGCAGTCATACTCCAAGAACTTCTTACTAAGGTAGTAGATAGCTCTTTCTTCTTTCCCAACAGTTTGTCTGAGCATAGCCCCCATGGATGTTTCGGTCACTGTGTGATCTAAACCAAGAGGTTGGTCTCGTTGAGGAGGCATGAGCACTGGTGGCTTGGCTAGTATCTCCATAATTCTGTAAAACGCCTTTTGGCAGTCGTCGTCTCATAAGGCATGATCTGTTTTCTTGAGCTTTTTGAAAATGGGTTTGCAGATCATAGTAAGCTTTTATATGAATTGACTTATATATTGCACTTTGCCTAGAAATACTCTAACCTCCTTCTCTGTTTGAGGTTGTGACATTTTGATTAGAGCCTTGATCTTAGACGGATCAATTTCTATACCTCTTTGACTGACGACGTATCCCAGGAGTTTGCCTGATGTTACCCCGAATGCACACTTCTGAGGATTGAGCCTCATGTTGTACTTTCGCAATCTTAGGAAGCATTTACGAAGGTTGTCAATGTGCCCTTTCCTATCTTTGGATTTGACAGTCATATCGTCGACGTACACTTCTACCTCTTTATGCATTATGTCATGTAGCAATGTGGTCGCAGTGCGTTGATATGTAGCTCCCGCATTGATTAGCCCAAATGATATAACAGTATAGCAAAAGGTGCCCCATTGAGTGACGAAGGTAGTCTTATGCATGTCTTCTATGACCATCTTGATCTGATTATACCCTGCATATCCGTCCATGAAGGATAACAACGCGTGGTCTGCTATATTGTCTACCAATATGTCGATGTGTGGTAGAGGGAAATCGTCCTTGGGACTTGCTTTGTTTAAATCTCTGTAATCAACACAAACTTGGATTCGCCCATCCTTTTGGGTATGGGTACAATGTTAGCCACCCAGTATGAATACTTGGAAAAATTTGATGAACCCGGCTTTGAATTGTTTATCGACTTCTTCTTTGATTTTAAGAACCCATTTTGTCCATTCGACGAAGTTTCTGCTTTACAGTTTTGAAACCTGGTTTGCTTGGAATTCTGTGTTCTGCAATATCCCTGTCGATTCCTAGCATGTCTTTGTAGGACTAAGCGAAAATGTCCTTGAACTCATGTTGGAGGTCTATGAAATTGGCCCTTTTGGTAGGGTTTAAGGTCGTCCCTATCCTAAGTTCTTGGGGTTCTAGTTCGGTTCCTACATTGATGGGTTCAGTGTTCTCTATAAGTGGCGCCCCTTCCCCCTCTTGTAATATTTCTTTAGCTATGTAGGGAGGTAATTCGATTTGAGTCTGGGTCAGGATCATCCTCATTATCATCGTAAATAGAATTGCAGTCAGAATAACACAAAGAGTAAGCATAATCTGATTTATTCATATTAAATTTTGAAAAGAGTTGAAACAACGAAGCCATCTGTTCAGTAGTCAGTGGCGGTAAAGGGACAACTGCTGAGGTATTTCCTGAGCTACTGTTACTACTCGATGCTATGCTAGGAGAAAAAAGGGGATTGGGAGTGACGACGGGAAGAGACTCTCTAGGGACTTCTCTAGACTCAGACTTTGATTCCGACTCCGACTCCGACTCTGACTCCAATTCGTTGTCTTCAGGTTCTCCTTTTAACATCTCTCCTTCTCCAGTGGTGACTTTGAAGAGCTTTCCTTGGTTTTTTGTCCACTTGATTGACTTTCTCCATCCTTTCTGCTTATTCGAACTGGTTTCGGTGATTAACGTTGTAGGGTTGAAATGGTCATCCTGAAGTATCATGGTAATGATCTCGTCCTGTGTAGCTCTAATAAATCGGTCCTCCTCAAACAAAATACTAATATCCTATTCGTCTAAGCAAGGTGCTTGACGAGTTTTGACGGTAGGAACCGTTTATGAAGGAATGAAGTAGCAATCGTAAAAGATCTCGATTCCAGCTAGTTGCGTTCCTTTATAGTGCCAAGGTTCAGGAAACCCGTGAAAGTACTCTTGATTCCCTTCTCTAATGAAGTATCCATTTAGGGTAGGGAGGTAGGGTCACATTTGGATTCTTGTTCTTACGATTTTAAAATTGAGTGAGCATCTCCAAAGCTTCTATCTTCGTGGGTTTGTATCCCAGTCCTAATGGTATCCTTTGAGAGTTTCCTTCTTTGTAAGGTGCAAAGGTATTTTTCTTGGCAGGATTCAGTGGCATTCACGGGAAGTATCCCTGAGTCTTGAGTATATGGTTGACCACTAAATTGGAGTATGGATCGAAGTATAGAGGTGCTAGTTTGTTTTCTACAAGGTTTATGCTATGAAAGCCCCCAAGCTCGTATACTGGTTTTGTAACTACTTGGTTGCTTGACATCTTCTCTATTACAGCCTTGATAGGTGACGAAGTGATCGTTACTAATTTGCCATATAGTGGAATCTTGATTTTCTGGTGCAAGGTGGATGTTACTGCTTTGGAAGCGTGAATCCAAGGCCTTCCCAGAAGTATATTGAATGATGCTTCAATATCCACTATTTGAAAGTTAACTTTTCGCTCAATCGGCCCTGTGGCTATGGTGAGGTTGACTTGTCCTACCACTTTACGTCGTGTTCCATCGTATGCTCGAACACCTTGGTTAGTAGGAGTCCAATCCGATTCTTTCATACTTAATTTGTATCTCATTTTCAATGGTATGACATTGACTAAGGAGCCATCATCTACCAAAGTCATTGGCACGTTCTTCTTTAAGCAAATGACAGCGATATATAGAGCTAGGTTGTGACTGGCGCCGAAGGGAGGCAAATCCTCATCTAAGAAAGTAACTGGGTTATTTAGCTTAGTTGAATCTTGGAAGACCAAGTTAACTACGTCGTCAGGCGTAGAGTTGTGTGCTACGTTCAATTTAGCCAAGGTTTGTAGTAAAGGTTGGCGATGAGGAAACGAACTTGCCACTAGTTGCCAGACTGAAAGATCAGCCTTTGTCTTCTGCAGTTGTTTTAGCAAGTGGTCAGTAGATGTATCTTCGCTATCATTTGGTGTGATAACATTAGTGTTAATAACTGGACTATTAGCTATAGGACCGTTCTGAGGAGCATTTTGATATGGACGCCCTGAACGAGTAAGGTGGTCTATATCTTGATCTTTGCTAGCTTTGACTATATCCTCACTAACCTTGATTAGATAGTGTTCAGTGAGGTATTCATCTTCATCATCATCGGCCCATATTCCATTGACACTAGTAAGCTCCCTCAGTCTGATGATCTCTGCTTCTAGACTGATTATTTGGTCGATTAAACTGTCAACCACTGCGACTACCTCTTGCATTGTAGAATTTTGAGATAGATTTAGTGGCATGCTTTTCTTGGGTATGGTGCTTGGATTGCGGAGAGATACTACTACGTCTTCTAGTTTTGAAACTTGCCTACTCTCACTCTTTGCCCATGCAATAAAATCGGCGATGGTAGGAGAAATGGTGGAGTAACTCCCCTCATCTTCTAATGCATGAATCTCATCTTCGACTGGAGAAATTAGGTGTGAACAATCCAAGGTGGATTCTTCATCTGTAAACATCAGAACTCCAAGAGGATTCTGAGTATTGTTAGGCTTACCTCTAGGAGGTATGAGCAAACGACCATCTTCGATCATATCTTGAAGGACATGTTTTAGCTTAAAACACTTCTCTGTATCATGTCCCTTACCTTTATGATATTCGTAGTATGCATTTTCGTCCCAGAACTTGGACTTCTTTTCTGGGTCAGGTGTAGGCCCTATGGGTTGGAGCTTACCCTGTTTCATCAATCTTTTTACAGCATTGTAGTATCTATCGCCAATGTTTGTGAACTTCCTTTGTGGGTTATTCTTCTTTGATGATTCGAGAAGGTTAACCTCATCAGTCCTGCTAGTAGAGCCATAAGAACGACTCGTTGAGCCTTGATATGCACGACCTACCATTTTGGACAAGAGCCCTTTACAAATGTCATCTTCAATTCTCATTCCTAGCACAGTCAGATCTTTGAAGGTCTTTATGTTTTGGTACCTCAAGTGGTTTGCATAAATGAGCCTCAAGTTATCCACGAATTTTTTCACAAGGGTAGCTTCATCTGGAAGTTCAACTAATTGCGTGCTTGTCTTCCTCCACCTACTTAGGAAGTCGGTGAAGCCTTCTTTTTCATTTTGGATAAGAACCTCTCCAGTACGCATGTTGACTTGGATTTCAACATTATCCACGTATTGCTTAGTGAATTCAATTGCAGTATCATCTCAGGTGGCAATCTTCTTGTGTTCCAAAAAGTAGAACCATTGTTTAGGAATGGTGTCGAGAGATAAAGATCCTTAAGAACATCTCAGGTTTGATGCCTTTGATAGACATGTAGTCTTTGAAAGCACGAATGTGGTTCAAAGGGTTTCATACCCCTTGAATTTCGGGATGTCAGTCATGTTGAAGTTGGTTGGCAATTGAGCATTCACGGCCTCATACTTACGGTTATTCTCCCTGTAGATATCATCTCCATTGAGGTACATTAGTTGCTCCTCCAAATATTGGAGTCGTTTTTCGGCTTCAGTAAGACCTATTGGAGGGTTGGTTTCTGGTTGTCCAACGAAGGGTAGAAGGTTGTCATGCACGACCTCACTAGGAACATCGCTTTCTGCGGGAGGAAGCCTAGTTTCTACAGCAACAATTCGGCCTTCAATAGTGTTGAGGCGATCATAAACTTGGTGTTGGCTTATTTGAAGACGAGTGAGTGCAGCTAGGATTTGACCATTACCATTTTGGGGTTGACCACTTTGACTTGTGGTACTAGTTCCAGGCATCTTGGAAATTGGATAAGAGATTGACGACGAATCAAAACACGATCGACCATTCTAGCACACTTACTCAAAGAAAAGACTCGACTTGTGAAGTGGGAGTGTGCCACTGTGTTAAGTGAGGTTTGAAAATGACAAAGGCTTGAAATATTTGTCCTAGAAAACTGTAGTGTAGCTGTAGGAGTGCTGACTCGAGGTGAGAGAAATGGGTTTTAAGGCCCGAATTTGACTGGAGATTTGGACAAAGTTTCGACTCAACTTGTGCTAATTTTGGCCTTTTTTTTGTGAAAATGTTTACATTTTAAAAGGTTTTTTTTTTATTTTACAAAATTTCGTCATGGTTTCGTTTACAAAATTCATACAGATATTATAACGGTATGCTGAGTGCATTTATAAGGGTTTTGGCTTAAAAGGGTAGGTTGCCATACCGAGCAATCAAACCCTGGTCTATGGAGAGGTCCGTGCCAAACATGAGTAAGGTCGGTTCCTAGTCCATTTCCTCGAGTAGAGAAAGCCCTTGATACAGACATGAGTAAGCATCATGGTATGGTTGACGTCAATCGCTATCTATCCTTAGGCCCAGATAAGAATTTGGATCGTCCAAACGGGACATTGGTCGAAGGGGTTGGGTTGGGCCTAGGAAGGCCGATTAAAACGACCTAAGAAGGTCGAGTAATGAAAACCGACAACTGTCTCGTATAAACTATTCCCTAACCTTGTTCAAATTTCACCCTTGGCAACACGTAAGTATATTACTCCCCAGCAGAGTCGCCAAACTGTGGACATGGGCCACGGGGGCGCTTGGGAACAAGCGTTTGCATTTGTGGAGTCGCCACCAAATTTCATGGGAAATTGGAACCATTCGAATACTTCGCGTCATGTCAAGACACATAGTGACATAGACACTAAGAACTCGTTACCCTTAGCATTCTATGTCTAGAATGACTCTCGTGGATGCCAATGAACACGGATGTTCACAGAGATCTAGAGTAAGGGGTGAGGGTACGTATTAGGAAGTCCTTTTACTGAACACCTAATCCCGCCCGCCTCGATAACGGCCTCTACTAATGATTAGGGAAATCGTTTGTACATGATATGTTGTCAATTATATGCTTGCAATGCAACATCCAACGTTAGCATGTGAATTAAACTATGTCGGTGAACATGTAATTAGCATTTATTAATGTCAAATTAGGGTTTAAAATTAATTACATGTAATAACAAATAAATCATACATAATACGATAAAATAAATAACGATAATTAAAATTATAATAATTATAATGATTTAATTGATTTACGTCAAAAATATATTTAAGAAGGATATTTTGAGAAAAACAAGAGAAAATAAATTGGGAAAATACGGACAGATTAGAGGTGATATTAGAATTAGTAGTCAATTAATACGTAAACTAATGAATTAGGTCAAAACAAGAACCGAAGTTCAGAGACAGAAATCAACCCGGAACAGGCGCAACAATGCTGCGTCCCTTGGAAGAGGCGCAGTGGTCACTGCGTCTGTTCCTGAGATGAGTTGTGGCTGTGAAGTCAGAACTGCGGGTTATTTACGTTTGTTGGTGTATTTAATGATTAATTATTGATGTTTGACTTGGATGAAAGTGTGGACATGGGCCACGGGGGCGCTTGGGAAACAAGCGTTTGCATTTGTGGAGTCGCCACCAATTTATTGTGGAAAATTGGAAACCGTTCGAATACCTCGTGCCATGTCAAGACACAAAGTAGTGACATGAACACCAAGAACTCGTTACCCTTAGCATTCTATGTCTAGAATGACTCTCGTGGATGCCAATGAACACGGATGTTCACAGAGATCTGGAGTAAGGGGTGAGGGTACGTATTAGGGAGCTCTTTTGATCGAACGCCTAATCCCGCCCGCCTCGATAGCGGCCTCTACTAATGATTAGGGAAATTATCTATACTCGATATATTGTCGATTATATGCATGCAATGCAACATCCAAGTTTTAATCCTAGCATGTGAGAATTAATACTAAGTCAGTGGACAATTAATTTAACATACAAGTGAGTCGAAGTAGGGATTTAGATTCAATTACATGTGAAGGCATACAAGCAATATGATAAAAGAAAATACAATAATACAATAATGAAAATTACAATAATTACATCGGTTTCATTAATTCATGTCAAAAATACTTTTAAAACGGATAATTTGGGAAAGAATAAACAAATAAATTAACGAACATGAATTAGGCGATAATACGAATAATAGTTAATTACATACGTAAACTAATTAAACTAGGTCAAGACAGAACGGAAGTTCAGAGACAGAAATCAACTGGAACAAAGCGCAGATCGCGCCCTGAAGAGGCGCAACATTCTTTGCGTCATTCCAAGGCCGAGTTCTGTTGTGGCCGAACCGCAAATCGTTAGTATTCGTGGGTGAATTTAATGATTGATTACGATATTCGACTCGGATGAAAGTGATTTAATACATTAATTACATGTGAATGAGTTATAAAAACGATAAAACATGGATGAAACGAATGTAAACGAATTAATTACATGAATGAAAGATTGATTAGTGACATGAGTGAACTAATTAGGTTAAATACAACTAATTAATGAAGAACTAATGACGGATATGATAATAGACAGATGGAAATATATCAAAGGTCGAATTCCAGAAACTCAATATGAAAGAATCGAATCTCTACAACCCGGATTGACTTTAATGACGAAAACCCGCAAATATTGGTTATAAGGGATTTAAGTCGGGATTTAATGATGAATTACATGCTAACAGTGATTAACAATATGCAAAACTATTACGTGAACGAAACAAGAGCAAATAATGACGAAAGAAAACAAAGAAACGAAACTAACAGAGGACGAAGGAAGAAGAAAGGAAGCAGGAACTGCGGCAGTCTCACGAAGAGGCGCAGCAAGTGCTGCGTCCTTTCCAAGAGGCGCAGCAGTTGCTGCATCCCTTCTCGACGTCTGTCTTCTGTTAATCCGTAAAAAAGTATTTAAACAAAGGGTTTTAGAAATCGGTTTTAATTGTATTTTCAACATAAATCTTACATGATGATTACAAAAAGTAAATAACAATAAATAAAAGAGGATTTACACCCTCAGGCTTACATGTTTGACGAAACGAGATAAACTATGTTTATGTTTAGTGATGCTCGACTCGAATGTAACGAAAGTGCCCTCGTAAGAGGAAAACGACTAAGATTGATTAAAGTTGATTATGGTGGAGTTGGTCAAATTGGTCGGTCATGCAAAACGAGGTTGGTACTCAGAAAGATCCGAGCTTACGTGGTCGAAAGTTCAAGCACGTAGGCGCCAAAAAGTAAGAACGTGGTCTAGAATGCAAAGGGAGAAGAGAAGGGCGGACACTCGCGTGAGAAATATGAGGAGCGAAGGCTCCTATTTATACTAATCACGTGAAGGAATTAGGGTTTTCGGAGAGACTTTGGAAGTGAATCTCGAAAAGATATGAAAAGATACGAAAAATACGCAGAAAAGGACTTGGGAAGAGGCACAGCAGGCACTGCGTCCCTTGGAAGAGGCGCAGCAGCTGCTGCGTCTGTTCCCAAGTGGTTTCCTCCTGCGGAAGAAAGATTTCCGTGTTTAATTTATGGAATAACGGATTAATCTTATTTTCCTTAATATTTTGTATGAATATTACGGGAAATTCTTTACCAAAGATTAAAAGATTGTGAAATATGGAATAGAAATATCCGGAACATTCCAGAACATTCCGACTCGGGATTTCAATTTATCGAAAAAATGAAGACGGTTTTAGGCCCGGACTCCAAATGTACTCTAATTACTGTCAAAACGACCGTATCGGCGCGTAGATGACAATTAAGAGGTAGACACCAGTGTTTGAGCAATCACTTGATGATAAACTTACGAATTGTCACAAATCGTTCCGCGTACCAAACATGCGGCCCAATCATCACCGGGTGGTTTGGGGGAGGTGCAGAAATGAGGTATCTACATAAAGTGATTTAGCATATTATTAACATATGAAATCGTCATAAAAGCGATAAAAACGAATTAGAACGAATTAAAACGGATTAAAACGAATTACAAATTAATTAGGGTAATTTATAGAGACGGAAACGAATTAGACAAACTAGAAATAAACGGTAAAAATATGTACAAAAGGCGAACTTCAGAAACTTGATATGAATGAATCGAGTCTCTAAAAATCCGGGTTGATTTGATGACGAATACCCGCAAATATCGATTATAAGGGATTTAAGTCGGAAAAGGCGATAATTATTAAGAATACGTGTTATTATTATTATATACGAATAGAAGAGAAGAAAATAAGAAACAGAAAACAAAAGAGGACGGATTAACAAAGAGGCGAGGAAGAAGAAGAAAAGCAGGAACTGCGGCAGCCTCTGGAAGAGGCGCAGCAGTTGCTGCGTTTCTTCTCGACGTCTGCCTATTGTTAATCCGTGAAAATAGTTTAACAAAAGGGTTTTAGAAATCGATTTTAAGTATACTTTTGACGTAAATCTTACATAAATTAATACAAAAGTAAAATACAATAATAAAAGATGGGATTTACACCCTCAGACTTACATGTTTGAAGAAACGAGATTAACTAAGTTAACGTTTTAGCGATTGCTCGACTCGAATATATGATGAAAGTGCCCTCGTAAAAGGATTTAGACTAAATTGATTGATTAATTGAGGTGTAGTTGGTCAAATTGGTCGGTCATGCAACGTGGCTGGTACTCAGAAGGATCTGAGCTTACGTGTTCGATTGATCAATCACGTAGATGTCAATAAGCTTAGAGCACGGTCTTAGAATGCAAAGAGAGAAGAGAAGGGTGGACACTCGCATGAGAAATATGTGGAACGAAATATGTGGAACGAAGGTCCTTATTTATACTAATCACACGGAGGAATTATGGAATGACTAAAACTTTGGAAACAAATCTCGAAAAGATCTGAAAATATGCAGAAAAGGGCTGGGGAAGAGGCGCAGTAGCTACTGCAACTCTTGGAAGAGGCGCAGCAGATGCTGCGTCCTTTCCCCAAAGGTTTCCTCCTGCGGAAGAAAGATTTTCGCGTTTCTGTTATGGAATTGCGGTACATCTCGACTTCCTTATTCCCTAAAATAAGATCTTCGGGATATATTTTACCAAAAGGATATAAAATTGAATTATGGAATAAATAACCGGAACATTCTAGAACATTCCGACTAGGCATTTTAAACGGTTTATTAGAAAGTGAAGCGGTTTTTGACCAGGACTCCAAATGAACTCTAATTACTGTCAAAATGACCGTAATGGCGCGTAGATGACAACCAAGGGGTAGACACAAGTATTTGAGCTATCACTTGACGATAAACTTATGAACTGTCATAAATCGTTCTGTGTACCAAACACGCGGCCCAATCATCACCGGGTGGCTTTCGGGAGGTGCAGAAATGAGGTATCTACAAAAGGCAGTG
Organism: Silene latifolia; assembly: GCF_048544455.1. NCBI lineage: Eukaryota > Viridiplantae > Streptophyta > Magnoliopsida > Caryophyllales > Caryophyllaceae > Silene > Silene latifolia. The sequence continues at coordinate 121,612,216 of NC_133528.1, read as the reverse complement.
AAAAGGTCCTCTCATTATAGAAGTTAGAGTACGGTGTACCTTGCTTGAAATATTGAAAAGCATGTACCTGTTCTATCGTACTCATACATTCAGCTGCACTATGCCCCGCCATACCACTTTGTTCACAAGGTGTATCATGTTGGACCAAGGCATTAACTGTCTTCTTGTTTCCCAAAGATTGGGATGTCTTCAATTCGGCAATTTGGGCAGTCAATGCCTCTAACTGGGCTGCAACGGCGCCATCTGAACTTCCTCCTTTTGTACTACCTCTGGGTTACCATACTCAGCAGTGTGAGTAGCTATCTCATCAATCAATTTCCAAGCATTGGCATCACTAGTGTTGTTTTGAAACCTCCCATTGCAGAAGAATCAAGTAAGGCTCTATGGTCATCATACAGCCCATTATAAAACTGATTGCATAGAAACCAGATCTGGAAACCATGATGGGGAACAGAGCGGACTACTCTCTTGAAGCGAACCTATGCCTCATTGAGGTCTTCAGTGAGGCTCTATTTAAAACTCGTGATTTGGCTTCTAAGAGCATTTATCTTCTGTGGTGGAAAATACCTCTTGTATAATGCAAGAGTGAGTGTATTCCGGTCAGTAATAGCATTTGCCTCCATGTCCAAATCACGCAACTACTTTGCAACACCATCTCGTAGAGAAAAAGGGAATAGAACTTGTTTTACTTGGTCCTGCGTTTCCCCGGCAGTCAAAGGGATTGAGCAACAATATGTAACGAACTTCTCCATATGTTTGGCAGGATCTTCAGTAGCTCCTCCTCCAAACATGTTCCGCTCTACCAGGTTAATATAGGACGAGCGGATCTCAAAGGTACCATCATCGGTGGTTGGCAACTTGAATCCCTTAGGAATGGATGCAAGGGTAGGATCTGAATGGCTTGCTAATGTGGCCATGATCGTAGTAGGGGCAGAAGTAAAGGTGTCTTTCTCTAAAGACGGATTTTCTGCAATGAAAGCGGCGTAGGCAGCGTCAAGCGTACTCAAGTCTTCGGCTTGATGGATTTCTCTCCAAAAGTTTCATCTAGCTCGGAAAGTCTTTTCTAGTTTAGAGTCAAATGGTATGAGCTCGGACCTGTGAGACCTGGGCATAAACAAACACTAAAGAAAAGATTAAGAGCGGCCTCAAGGTGTGGGGTAATATCCGTATAAGACCCTTTAAATTTAGGACTATAACGTAAATTTAACATGTGAAATATGGTCATAAACGAAATACAACAATGAAACGATAAAGATAAAGAATCAACCTCGGGTCCTTTGATGCACGGCGTAGAGAACAGAAATCAATAGAGATTCCCTCCTAATAGTTGCACCCAAGACCGTCCGAGAAATGCCCTTGTGCTAGAACGTGTTCTCCGATTGCCTTGCAATATTGGGAGAACTTGATGTGAGTTTTTCTCGAGATGTGAGATCTCAGTTTCAGAGAGAAAATAATCTCCAAAACCCTAGTTTTCTGTCAAATGAAATTGTCTAGGTCAAAAGGAGAGGGAGTCTCTCCTTTTGTTTGGTTATTGGACCGAGGGTATGCATGGGGAAGTGGGCTTCCACTTCCTCTTAATTTTACCTCGTGGATCGGCTCGAAAATTGCTAAATGTATATGACGCGGTTTATTATAAATCGTCATCGGTTATCGGCTATTAAAACATCAACTAATAACACGGGTTAGTTGATGTATTAATACATGTCCGACAAAGACGATATTGTATAATTAAATTCAATATACATTAATCAAATATAAAACGCTTATATTTAATTTTACGAATTAACTGGTTAATTCGCCTTAGCCCATAATATTTAATCCGTATTAAATATAATATCTCAACATCACATTTTGACTAATTACTAGTCAAATAACTCGGACTAACTGGTTAGTCAAAATTGGCATCTACATGTCAGTATTTTCATACCGTCACATCTCTCGAACGTATCCTATAGGTGTGACTTTTAGGGATCGATTGATCACCGCCATCCGTATGACAATAACGTCAAACTTATCTAGCAAGCCAACCGTTATTGATAAACGTGGATCAACGGATAATAATACCAAAAGTATGCCCTTTGATCCTTTTAGAGGTTTATAAGTCCTTGCACTAACTGTTAAGGACACCAACCCCAACAAGCTCCCACTTGTCCGTACAAGTGTATGTGCAATGACGTTATCCGCACTAACTGGAGGACACAAGCTCCAACAAACTCCCACTTGTCCGTACAAGTGTATGTGCGATAACCGATTCTCATATTCATTTAAAATTTCTCCCACTCAATGTAAAACAATTTGCAGATCCGGATCCGCAAAGGTCGTATTTTACAATCGATCTGTATCTAGAGTGGTTTCCCCGACTAGAGAGTAACTTAACTGATAAAACGAATCCGTATCCGAGCATGGCCGTGCATTTCGATTCTGACTCCTCGAGTGGCCCTGAGAAATATCGAGTACCCGATAAAGGCTGAATATTTCCTTCAACTCGACTCCTTCCGATCTAAGCACGACATGAAATGACCCGAAAAAATCTACTTGGCCCCCTGTTACGGATGACCGTGAGAAAGAAACCAAAGTCACCTAAAATCTGGCTTAGTCTCAAGAGACAGACGATAGTCAAAAGAATCGACTCTTAGGATCACCATGGAAGTCCTATCCACGACCGGGCACCGAATGTTGTAAAACATTTAGGACTCCACGTCGATGTCACAATTGTGTCCTACGAGATATCCGTATAAATCGCCTCTGTGATTGGTCAGTCAACCGGTTGACTTATGGCTCGTTGAACCCACCATCAACCAACGTCACAAAATAATTACCAGAGTTATCAGCTCATGTGGGCAATTAAGGACTGAAAAATATAATGTTCGTTCAGTTCACTTTGTGGTGTTCAAAAATTGTCGTACAATTCCACATGATAAAACAAAATATGTATAAAATATCAAAACGATGATGTCGTATAGAGTACAAAAGGGAATGAATCTAATCCATAAAAGAGTACTACAACTTAGGAACACGTTTAATTCCCATGGAATTAACATGCCCTTCATGCTTATCTTGTCGTAATGCTTTAGTGAGAGGATCTGCTATGTTATCATCTGTAGCAATCTTTTCTATCACTACTTCCTTTTGCTCCACGTAATCTCTGATTAGATGAGCTTTCCGTTGTACATGTCTAGATTTGTTGCTAGACTTTGGCTCCTTAGCTTGGAAGATGGCACCACTATTGTCGCAATAGATGGTGATCGGGTCATTCGAACTAGGCACTACGATAGCCCATGTAAGAATTGACGCATCCATATCGCTTCCTTTGTAGCTTCGGACGCGGCATAGTACTCGGACTCGGTCGTAGAATCTGCTTTATGTGTTTGTTTCGAACTCTTCCAGGTGACTGCAGCGCCATTAAGAGTAAAAACGAATCCAGATGAGATTTCGAGTCATCACGATCCGTTTGGAAGCTAGCATCTGCGTAACCGAATGCGCGCAGCTTTTGTTCGCCTCCATAAGTCAATGCCCAATCTTTAGTCCTCCGTAGGTACTTAAGAATGTTCTTGACAGCCAGCCAATGTGGTTCACCTGGATGCTGTTGGAATCGACTTGTCATACTCAATGCATATGCCACGTCCGGACGTGTGCATGTCATGGCATACATGATTGATCCTATAGCCGAAGCATAAGGAATCCGTGTCATGCGCTCTTTCTCTTCCGGTGTCTCTGGTGCCTGAGATTTGCTCAAATGCACCCCTGGAGCCATAGGAAGAAACCCCTTCTTGGAGTTAGTCATCTTTGAATCTCTCTAGGACTTTGTCTATGTAAGACTCCTGACTGAGAGATAACATCCGTCGTGATCTATCTCGATAGATACGGGTGCCTAAAATTCTTTGCGCCTCTCCCAGATCTTTCATCTGGAAATGGTTTTTCAACCATACTTTCACCGAAGTTAAGAGAGGTATGTCATTCCCAATCAGGAGTATGTCGTCAACATACAATATTAGGAAAACAATCTTGCTCCCACTCGACTTGATATATAAACATGGTTCCTCGACCGATCGAGTAAATCCATTTTCTTTAATCACTTGGTCGAAGCGATGATTCCAACTCCGAGATGCTTGCTTAAGTCCATAAATGGAACGCTTAAGTTTGCATACTTTCTTAGGATGTTGTGGATCGATGAAACCTTCGGGTTGTACCATGTACAACTCTTCCTCCAAAAAGTCGTTTAAGAAGGCGGTTTTCACATCCATTTGCCAAATTTCATAGTCATGAAAAGCGGCGATCGCTAAGATGATCCGAATGGAACGCAAAGATGACTACGGGTGCAAAAATTTCATCGTAGTGCAAACCTGGCACTTGGGTGAAACCTTTAGCAACTAGTCGTGCTTTATAGATATCTTGTTGACCTTCCACAGAATGCTTTATCTTGTAAAGCCATTTGCATTGAAGGGGACGAACCTTAGCGAGTAAGTCAACAAGATCCCATACGTTGTTCTCATACATAGAGTCCATCTCGGATTGCATGGCCTCAAGCCATAGCTTTGAGTCGAAACTAGTCATGGCACCTTTATAGGTTGCGGGTTCACTACTCGTTAAGAGTAGAACGTCATCTATGTCATGTTCCTCGACCATACCAATGTATCTGTCCGGAGGAATAGAGACTCTTCCCGACCTCCTAGGTTCCTCAGGAATATTCACCGCAGCCGGGATTGAAGGAATAGGTTCCTCCAATGGTTGCTCGGTATTTGGTTCTGGAATCTCCGACAGGTCGAAGGTTCTATCACTCTTTGCATTCTCGAGAAATTCCTTCTCTAAGAATGTCGCACTAGCCGCAACAAAAACACGTTGTTCGGTTGGCGAATAGAAGTAATGACCAAGTGTTCCTTTAGGATAACCTATAAAGTATGTCTTGACCGATCGCGGGCCGAGCTTATCCTCGTGTCTCCACTTGACATAAGCCTCGCAGCCCCAAACCCGTATAAAGGACAAGTTAGGGACCGTTCCCTTCCATAGTTCATATGGAGTCTTGTCAACACTTTAGACGGACTTGGTTAAGTATTAGAGCGGCTGACAAAAGAGCATAACCCCACAATGAGTCAAGCAACACGGTGTGACTCATCATGGATCGAACCATATCAAGTAGTGTTCGATTTCTCCGTTCGGACACACCATTCAATTGAGGTGTTCCGGTGGAGTTAACGTAGGGCAATCCCACGGTCTTTAAGGTGTTGATCAAACTCGTGAGAAAGATACTCGCCACCACGATCCGAACGCAGTGTTTTAATCTTCCTACCTAATAGGTTCTCGCACCCTATTCTCGGTATTCCTTGAATTTCTCAAAGGATTCACTTTTGTGCTTCATTAAGTAGACATATCCATATCTACTTAAATCATCCGTGAAAGTGATGAAATACCTATAGCCTTCTCGTGCGGTGATTGACATAGGTCCACATACATCCGTGTGTATGAGTCCTAATAGGTCAGCAGCGCGCATTCCAACACCTTTGAAGGAAATTCGAGTCATCTTACCGATGAGACATGATTCACACGTGCCAAATGATTGAAAATCAAAGGCCGAGATAGCTCCATTTTTTTATGAGTGTTTTACGCGTTTCTCATTAATGTGTCCCATACGGCGATTACCATAGATACGTCTGATCTTTGTCACCAACCTTTAACTTTTTATTCATTACGTGTAATATTTCGGTGGTCTGATCTAAAACATAAATTCCGTTCATGGAGACTGCCTTGCCATAAATCATATTGTGTAAAGAGAAAATGCAAGTATTATTCTCTATTACAAATGAAAAACCAAGTTTGTCAAGTGCAGAAACTGAAATAATGTTTTTCGAAAGACTGGGTACATAATAGCAATCATATAATGATAACTCAAATCCGCTAGGAAGCTGGATCACATATGTTCCCCTCGAGACGGCAGCCACTCTTGCTCCATTCCCGACACGCAGGTCAACCTCACCCTTTACGAGAGGCTCGAGATTTCGGAGGCCCTGCACATGATTACACAGATGAGAACCACAACCAGTATCAAGTACCCAAGTTCCGTAACTTGCGTGGTTAATCTCAATCATATGAATAAAAGTAGAAGAAGAAGACATACCAACAGGTTTAACGCGACCTGCTTTTATGTCCTCATGATAAACAGGACATGTGCGCCTCCAATGCCCAGTCTTGTGGCAGTGATGGCATTCCATGTTTTCGGTTTTGCTCTTTGTCACGCCTGATGAGGTGCTCGACTCACCAGGTCCACTCTTACCTGAACCCGACTTCTTGAACTTCGCCTTACCTACTGCTAGGTTTGCCTAAGCTTTGCCCTTACCCTTTCCCTTGTTTGTCACAACGAGAACATCCTGTTTCATGCTCCCACTGAACTTCATGTCCTTCTCGGTCTGTACGAGGAGGGAGTGTAGTTCATGGGGAGTTTTCTTCAAATCATTCATATAGTAATTCGCTCTAAATTGCGAATAACCATCGTGGAGTGAGTGAAGTATGCGGTCGATCACAATGTTCTCGCTGATCTTACAATCAAAGGTCTCCAGTTTCTCGACATTCTCAATCATGCTGAGAATGTGTGGGCTAACTGGTTGGCCCTTCTGGAGTCTCGCATCAAAGAAGCGAGTGGTATGCTCATAGGTCACGATTCTCGGTGCTTTCGAGAATTCCTTGGTGAGCGTGGTGAAAATCTTGTTCGCACCATGGGCTATGAAGCGTTTCTGCAAATTGGGTTCCATTGCAAAAATGAGTACGTTTTTAATCGCACCCGCTTCCATACGAAATCATTAAACTTGGTGATTTCAAGAGCTCTAGCCGTGGGACCTGGGTTTGCCGGGATGGGCTCCAATAGATATTTGAGCTTCCCGTCGGCGGCGGCATTCCGTAATGCCGCCTCCCGAGTCCACGAAGTTTGATCCATCATTCTTGATCGAGTAGACGATTCATCCGATTCATGAAGATCCGAAGCCAGGACTCACGGTCCAATGTGGCACTTGGCATTGGGTTATCGGTAGAACCAGCCATTTGATATTAGCGATTAAAAGTTCGTGATCTACACTTTGAAAGAAAGAAAAACAAAAACGAAATAAGCAACTCATCGAGGTGATTTAAGTCTATTTAAAAATTCATTTTAACGTGTAGACTCAATGCACTTGCATAATTGATCTCCCTCAAGAATGACACAAGTGATCCCAAGACTCAATTTCTGTAAATTGATAAGCCAACTGTTTAGCTAATTCTTCCGGAAGAACTCTTGGTCGATAGATTTTCGTAAATCCTATCTATAGTCCACCATAGTCACAGGATCGTACGAGTGACCATAGTGTTGAGATAAAATAGGTCAATCGGTTCCAACTTACCCGACGTAGAAGGGGTCATATTATGCCTACCGACGAAGAAGGGACTCATTGGAGTTTGACCTATAAAGACCGTTCTCAATTTTTGTTTATACGAGGAAGATCCCATCAACTGAATTATAATTCATATTAAGTGAACGAATAACTAGCGTCTGCGTGAATGAATTAATTTGGGTGATGGCTTATAATGAATCGTGTGACATACGAATGTCAAAGAAAACTAACTCGTGACCTCTATATGTGTCAGTTTTCATGCAATAATTAGGTGGTTTGGTTTTTAGGCGGAAAATGATGCATACTATCGATACGATAAAATAAATAATTGAATGCAATACGTAAATAAAAATTCCTAGTGTGGCCTATCCTAGTAAAATAAAACATAAAACAACTTTGGAATCCACCGTTGGACCCGAGAAGCTTGTCTTGATGTTCCATCTTGATCCATGTAGCGGGAGTGAGCATCCGATCTTCATCTTTTGTCTTCTCAAAAATTACAATTTAAAATTACAAATATAAACCTATTTACATTCTAATTAAAAACTGTAATTAAAAGAAATAAAATGGAGATACGAGATCTCAAAATACAACCAAGACCGTGTTCCATCATTACGGTAACACGTTCTACTAAGGCCACACTAAGTTACAACCGTTTGCAAAATAAATAAATACGTAATTAAAAGCATTCAAGGCATTCAACAAAACGATAAATAAAAATGCATCAACTAAAACAAATTCATTCGTGACATAATTCTGTAATTATGTTAAATATATCCAAACCACCTTTTAATGATTAAAATTCATGTGATAAAATCGCTTCTATCAATTTAATTTTAATCTAATACAGTCCGTTACTTTAAATACGCTTTAAAATAACTTAATGGTACGTGTGTGAACCGTTTCACAATCATAGCGAGTGTACAATATCCGTATAAAGTACATATTAAGGCCAAAAGAAAATTTAAAACAAAATGAATAAATTTTCAAAGCTGCCAAGACAAAAATCCCTCGATCCAGGGACATAAGTGCTCGATCGAGGAACAAAAAGGGCTCGATCGACTGAACTGCAAGTCGATCGAGAGGGTTGCCAAACAGAAAGTGCTCGATCGACTAAACTGGTGGTCGATCGAGTACCTTTATCAGCAAATCTGCTCGATCGAGTACGAGGACATCTCGATCGAGCAGAGGGGTTTTGAAAATGGGTCGATCGAGTACAACAGGGACTCGATCGAGCAAAAACAAGACAGAAATAGCACTCGATCGAGTAGAAATACGCTCGATCGAATGCAAACATGGCTGAAAATCCAAAACCCTCGTGAAAACAGTTTGACAATGCAAAACCTACTTTGATTTTGATCAAAACCGCATAAAATCAATTCTATAAAATACAAAACTTGACATATTGCTATAATCTCCGTATAAAATAACAATATGTAAAAGAACAAATTGAAAACGTAAACAAAAACAGCCGCAAAACACGTTTGGCCGCACGGTTTTCAAAGCACGAAAACGCAACAGCAAAAAAAAAAAAATTTCAGCCGAGAGAAAAAGTTGCTGCCTCACGGTTTTCTAGGCAATCCGAGATCGTCTCAAATCGTTTTATGAAAAATCACAATGAAAATTTACGTGGCCTCGCTCTGATACCACTTGTGGGGTAATATCCGTATAAGACCCTTTAAATTTAGGACTATAACGTAAATTTAACATGTGAAATATGGTCATAAACGAAATACAACAATGAAACGATAAAGATAAAGAATCAACCTCGGGTCCTTTGATGCACGGCGTAGAGAACAGAAATCAATAGAGATTCCCTCCTAATAGTTGCACCCAAGACCGTCCGAGAAATGCCCTTGTGCTAGAACGTGTTCTCCGATTGCCTTGCAATATTGGGAGAACTTGATGTGAGTTTTTCTCGAGATGTGAGATCTCAGTTTCAGAGAGAAAATAATCTCCAAAACCCTAGTTTTCTGTCAAATGAAATTGTCTAGGTCAAAAGGAGAGGGAGTCTCTCCTTTTGTTTGGTTCGGCTGGACCGAGGGTATGCATGGGGAAGTGGGCTTCCACTTCCTCTTAATTTTACCTCGTGGACTGGCTCGAAAATTGCTAAATGTATATGAAGCGGTTTATTATAAATCGTCATCGGTTATCGGCTATTAAAACATCAACTAATAACACGGGTTAGTTGATGTATTAATACATGTCCGACAAAGACGATATTGTATAATTAAATTCAATATACATTAATCAAATATAAAACGCTTATATTTAATTTTACGAATTAACTGGTTAATTCGCCTTAGCCCATAATATTTAATCCGTATTAAATATAATATCTCAACATCACATTTTGACTAATTACTAGTCAAATAACTCGGACTAACTGGTTAGTCAAAATTGGCATCTACATGACTGTATTTTCATACCGTCACATCTCTCGAACGTATCCTATAGGTGTGACTTTTAGGGATCAGTTGATCACCGCCATCTGTATGACAATAACGTCAAACTTATCTAGCAAGCCAACCGTTATTGATAAACGTGGATCAACTGATAATAATACCAAAAGTATGCCCTTTGATCCTTTTAGAGGTTTATAAGTCCTTGCACTAACTGTTAAGGACACCAACCCCAACACAAGGAACCAAGGAACCAAACTGGTCTCTAACTAATATACCTAGGGAAGTCGAGATCGTATCCACAGGGAGGCTTTTAGCGTTCTACTTGTCAAATTAAGTCTGTCTAGGTAATCAAAAGGGGTTTGTTTGATTTGTGATCTAAACTAAAGCAATAAAATAAAAGAGTTTAAAGAGAGAATTTAAGTCGATAAAAATATAAGAGAAAGGAGCTACGATCGTCGGTTCACCATGAATTGTCGCGAGTCTAAGGTAGGGTCATAGGCCAGTCTCAATTACCGGTCTAAAAGGTAGTGAAAAGGTCCTTTCGGATCACTATTCGCCCTAAAATGCTTCCAGCGGGCTCTCGCAACTTACTAGGGCACTCTAATGTTTACAACAGGTCTAATCCTTACCACGCTTTCGATCTTAGGCCAAGATTTACCAAATTAAATGACTAATTGTAGCCTTTAATTAACTATTCGTATATTTAATGTTGCAATTAACAATAAAGACTAATAATATTGATTAACCTAATCGCCTAATTAACAACCCTTAACTTTCCATGGATCCTCTAAATCCTAGCAAGAGATTTAGCTACTCATGTCTGAACCAAGGACCTGTCGTCGGGAATATTTTAGAGTCTGTCGACTATCGGGGAGGGTCGTTTAAAGTCCATTAGACTACGTAAGGAAGCTCGCCAGCCATAAGAAGAGATCATACCTGAGACTTCTTCCTCGAGATGCTTCTGGAGGTGCATAGGAGCTAAGGGTAAGCATAGGAGCTAAAGGTAAGCGTAGGACCTAAGGGTAAGCATAGGAGCTAAAGGTAAACGTAGGAGCTAAAGGTAAGACCTAAAAGATATATAAGGATTGCGCTAGGGTGTGGGACCCTAGAGGAAAGCACCGATGGGGAGGAGGCCAAATATAATTTCAACCTAAGGGGTAACTAAGGATCGAGTGTAAGAACTCCGCCGGTCTGGGAACTTCTGGAGAACGACACCTTTATCGCACTCCGTGGGGAAACAAGAAATATCGTGAGTAGCAGGACACAGGCGGGAACTGCTGGGAGAAATCTGCTTGGGTCGTCTTCAAATAAACTTTAGAAGAACTTGAGAAGGACGATTGTATGTCATGAACTCTCGTTGGGGAAACCTTATCGGGAACTTATCTCCATGTCTCGAGAGGGATTGTCTATCCGCTTACTCTCACTGGGGGAATATAATGAAGGCGTATCGAAACACCTGTCAGAGGATACTCGCTCGTTGTGACAAGTAAGGTCTTGGAAGCAAAAAATAATGTACGATAGTCTGCAGTTGGCTTAGAAATGCGGGTCTGAGCGAAGAATAATCGTCAAACGGACCAGAAAAGATAAAATGGCATCGGGGAAGAGGCGCACCAAAGATGGGCCCACAAGTAACGAACTCATAAAGAATTTTTGAAAATTCGTATGAAGGGAAGCTGAGGAAGAGGCGCAGCAAGAGCTGCGTCTCTTGGAAGAGGCGCAGCACCTGCTGCGTCTATTCCTGGGGGTGTCTTTCCTGCGTAAAAACGCGATGAAACAGAGGGTTTCATTTCATTATTTCGAAACACAAATCATCAATTTCTCTCTCAAATCTCAACCATTTTCGCCAAAATTTGATCCAAAAGCTTGCATTTGTCATGACTAACTGAGGTATGTATATCATTCTTGCATTAACCTTCTATAATGGACGAATTGGATCGACAAAATTTAGGGTTTTCAACCCTAAAATGTCAAAAATTTGGTGCTTTTCCCCCAAATGATCTTGCCTTGTAAAATTAACCTTGTAGATGGCTAATTGGTAGTATAAGGATCATAACCATGTATTTGTTTCGAATTTTCGTTGAGTTTTGGGCATTTGAGTGAAATTGCGACGGTTTCACAGCTAAACCGTAAATTGCTTCGAAAATAGCCTTAGGATTGCCCATTTGCGGTGAAACTTGATATTTGGAATCCTTGGATGATGGGTAAACTTCCTACCATCTCAGAATTTTGGTTTGTGATGGCTTTTTCAGGACACTTTTCAAGGGCATAATCGTCGTTATAACGAAATGCTGTCGAAATTCCGACTCGAACCCATGACTAGGCTTCAATTTAGGCTTGACTTAACCCAAATTACCACATGAGTGATCGGGTTTGTGGGAATACGGCCAAAGATGGCGAGAAAAGAGCGACTTCGGGGCTTCTAAAACTCGAAAATCCCCTAATCAAGGTTCGTCGTCACTTGACGCGGCCTAAAATTACTTTAACGTTACAGGTAACGAGGCTTCTACTTCTGGGAGAGCTCCAATGGATATATACACAACCGTTAATTCTTCTCGTGCTCTCGAGGAGGCTTTCACTGTTGTTGGGGCAGCTGCTGAGGTTACTGAGGAGGAGGAGGAGGAGGCCCCAAGGCGGGCCAACGTTGGGCGAGGTGGTCGTCAGCTGAAGGGAGCACCTGCGTGGGCTGAGACCTGGGACATCAGGCACTTGCTTTGGGCTGTGGAGGGTCACCTGTCCTATAGGACGGTGAAGAGCTTGGTAATCTTGGATTCATTACTCATTACTCATCTTCTTTCATTTCATTTGCTCATATCTTTTCCAATTTCATTCAAGCTAAAGATAGCTTTTGTTTCAAATCACAATAGGAGGCCGGGAACATTAGATCGTTCTCGAGCTACACGACGGCGATGGAGTCCTACGAGAGGCTGTCGGCGGAGGAGCGAGCCATGATCGAGCGGGGAGCATTGGGCGCCCTGGTGCAGGCTTGGAGGGATATCGCAAAGAGGACTACCTTAGCCTGGTCCGCGCTTTCTTGGACCGGTTTTGGGACACGACTTCCACTTTTCACATGCCTTTTGGTGAGGTGGGAGTCACGTTGGAGGACTACGGCATGATCTCTGGTCTCCCGTGTGGGACCGAGGTGGTGGAGTGGCCTGAGACTGCCATGAGGGTGGACTCGGCCGAGGCTAGGAGGTTGATCGGCTGGAACTTGGCGCCGAAGGCTGCTGTAGTGCCTGGTTTGGTGCCTAGTTCTTACGTCCGAGACTAATTTGCGGGGAAGACCCCGACGCTGGTGGTGATTGATGGGAGGGAGACGGCTCCTCCTCCCTGTACAGCTGAACAGAGGGCCCGCTTGTGGCTTTGGTGGTTCTTGTCTTCGATCTACCTCGGAGACAAGGGAGAGAGGCTGTCGACGAAGCTTCTTCCCTTTCTTTCTAACCTGAGCTCCCTAGGGCGTTGGGACTGGGTCACTGCTGGTTTTGCGGTCCTCATCCGCTTCATGAGAGCCATGGTTCGTCCGAAGTTGATGGAGAAGGGGACTTCTTCTGGTGCTGTCGGCCCTGGACTACTGTTGGAGGTATGAACCTTCATTACTTCTTTTCCTTATCGAATTACGAAAGATCGTTATTGACTATCTTGCTTCACAGGCTTGGGTGTATTCCTACTTTCCGAGCCTCTCGCCCAAGAGGACGGAGCCGCTGGAGAAGGCATATCCCGTTGTGAGGGATGGGTGATGTGTCGCACGAGGAGCAAGCGTTCCTCTCACGGTGTCTACCGGCGGGACGTGAACGCTCTTCAGCTGAACAGCGTGCGCATCTCACTTATATTCGTTTTGCTTCTTTATTACTTTTTAACCGATCATAAGAATGATTTCTTGCTTGTCTTTTCCCAGTGGGTGCCCAGGCCTTGGGCGGAGTACGCTGACGCTCCTCCTTTTGTGGCTGAGGTCCTTCGACCTAGGAGCTCGAGTCGGTTGCTGTTGAGGACGTCGATGGGTCATGTGTGGTATTTGGGCGAGCGCTTGGCTCGTCAGTGCTCTCGGGATGTCTTGACGGTTCCCATCGATCCTCCTAGGATGATGTTCAGGGAGCCTTCTGAGGCTGAGATGGAGGCTGACTTGGCAGGCGTTGGCGGTGATGCCCTTCTGCTTCTGGATGAGGACTACTCGGTGTTCCTCTACGGGAGGTTGGCGTACTGGCCGATTGTGGTGAGCGTTTACTCTCCTTATGACCATTTTGAAAGCATGATGAATGATCATCGATTTAATGGCAATCCTTTGTCTTTGCAGGAGGTTGAGACGGCGGGCATTGAGCCCCCAGAGTACCTCGAGACCCTCGAGTACACTGACGCGACCGGGAGGACGACGATCTCCGAGCTGCGTGACTTTGACGTGGCTGTGACGGATGCTGGCTTGGACGATTGGCAGCATCTGATTCGGAGGGTGAGCCTCTAATTTGTATGATTTTTTGTGTAGGAACACATTTGATTGAACTTATCCAATAATTGAGAACTTCTTGTTTGAAAATGCAGGTTGCGCCGTCTCGGTTTGTGGCGTTATGGAGGGTAGCCAACCGGCTGTGAGCTACTGCCGTCGAGGCACTTGTCGGCGGTCGAGGTCGTCAGATATGAACCTTTCGTCTACTTCATTTTTGAACTTTCTAACCTTTCTTATGATTGCTTGAAATAATTGACATGATCCAATTGTTGCGTTTGCAGAGGGAGCGCGAGCTGGAGCGGGAGTTGGCTCAGTCTCGGGAGGAGACGGCTCGCCTGCTGAGGGAGCTCGAGGTCCGCGACGCCGAGGTTGCTGCTCTCGAGGCGAGAGTTGCGGAGTTAAGCGGCGATCGGCAGTAGTTTTTTGTTGTTGTTTGTTTGTTGTTGGCTGTATCTTGCACATTTGTACATTTTAGGACCCACATTTTGGACATTTTGGATTTTGCTTGGGGCTTGAGCCCCCAGTTTGTTGTACATGTCCCTCTTTTGGTTGTATATATGATGGCCTGAGTGCCTTTGCTGCTGGGATGCGTTGTTTGTACCTGCAGGTTAGCTTTAAACAGGTTTGGTAGATGGCGGTTTACGCCGTCATGCTGCCGAAATTTACATAGAAATTCACGTAAAACATACATTTGTATTTAAGGCCTAAATTAGTGCAAAACGAATGACTCAAAAGTGCAAAAAATTTGCCGGAAATGACCGGACGGTAGGGAGGGTTACCCCCAAAAAAATGAAAAAATAGAAACCTATAAGTTAGAAATGTAACGTAGGACGGGAGTGGAATGATTCCTCAAAAAGAAAAAATAAGAAGAAATATATAAGTTTGAAATAAATTACATTAAATTTGGAGAAATAATTCCCCGAAAAAAAGAAAAAAAGAAAGAAATATATAAGTGTGCTAAAATGACGAAAATGCTCGATATCGCCTCGAAATGCGTGCCCGTGGAATTAGAAAACATGAACTATGGTAACTTTGACGTATTTACCAAAACAATAACCCGTAGGAATAGGAAATTATTCGCCAAGGAATTTAGGAAAGATCCAACGCGGAAAATCGCAGAGACATTGCTGAGGAAGAGGCGCAGCAGGAGCTGCGTCCCTTTGAAGAGGCGCAGCGGGTGCTGCGCCTGTTCTCCGGTGTATCCGTCCTGGCGGATTTTAGGAAACAGATTTTAGTATAAATAGAAGCGTCGATAGAGGTTTTATTCACACAATTCTTCCGTCTCTTCCTTCGTCTTATTACATAAAACTCTCAAAATAATCATTCATCATGAATACTTTAGAGATTCGTCTAAAAGAGTGGACCAATGAGTTTTCCAACGTGGAGAAACACGACATGGGTGCTTATAATCTTGGATCGTTGTTGAGTTTGAAGCTTATCAAGGTGGTCAAACCATTCCTAGATGCTTGTCTTGATTATTGGGACCCGAATTATCACGTTTTTGCTTTCCCTGGAGATGACATTTGCCCATTTCCTGAAGAAATTGCTGCGATCGGTGGGTGGGACCCAGAACACTTGCCTGCTATTTCTTCTACTTCACAAGGGTATAAGAACAAGTTTAGAGACTTGCTTGGGTTGACAAGAATTGAGGTGGACCGTCTAATGACCTCGAAAAGAGTGCGAATGTTGGACTTTATTGACCGATTCATTAACAAGGCCGACCCCACCATCTCTTATGTTGCTAGGCGAAGGGCATTTGGATTTTGCTTGTTACATGTATATGTCCTTCAAGGGCATGTTGATGAGGATTTGAGAGGTGATACCCGTTTCCTGAGCCTAGTTGAGCAAATGGAACTGCGCAGGAGCTCAGCCTGTTTATGTTTAGGAGAGATCCTATTGGGTTTGGATAACAGGAAAGCCAATCGTGACCTACCTTATTTGGGAAGTCCCATTATCTTGCAGGTAAAGAATTTCTTCTCTTCTTTTTCTTGTTTTTTTTTTAACACCTGCTTTTTGGTAGGTTTGGGTTATGGAGCGTCTTCAATTGATCGAGCCCCCAGTTAATGTTCCTGCCTATCATGCTCGCTCAATTGCTATGAGGACTAGGCTCTACATGGTGGACTTCACTCGAGCCTGCAATTATTGGGAAAACAAATTGAAGAGTGATGATGGCCCCTTGATTAGATGGATCGTGCCATGGTGGCATCTCAAATCTGTCATTGGAGCATCTTCCTTGGATCCTACCCGATCTGTGCGCATTCCTGGCTTGGAATTCATGGTATGCATCTTCCCGGAGAGGCTGATGAGACAGGTTGGGCTGAATCAGACAATCCCGAAGCTTGACACTGTCCCGCAGACTGCCGTGGCGCTTACTACTGAGAGTCGAAGAGAGTGGGCCATTAAATGGGCTCAAAGAAACGTATGGTTCTTGAACTCTTCTGTTAGTGCCTTATGGGTGTCGGACTCCTATCTGTGGTGGAGGAAAGCTACTACTCTGGAGGAGCGTGAGAGATTGAGGAAGCGCGAGCCCGTTGACTACAAGGTGCGCGAGGTGGAAAAGGAGAAAGAGAAGCATCTGACTGAGGGAGAGGAAGAAGCCGGGTTTCGAGTTGTTCATCCTTCGAAGAAACCGAAGACCTCTTCTGTCGTGGACAAAGTGATTGACAGGAATGAGAAGGCTAGACCACGAGAAAGACCGTTGGTGATTAGGTCCGAAGTGGCGCAAGAGCGTCCGGCTCGGGGTCGTGACAGGAAATATGACAAAAATGACAAGGGCAAAGGGAAAATGGAGGAATAGCCCAAGTCTTTATTATTATTTATTATTATGATTGTAATAAGAAGGTGGGGTTTTGAGAATCCTAGCCTATTTTATTATTATTTATTTTTTTTGTTTATCTTTAGCATTATTATTATGTAGCGTACTATTATTATTATTAGAAAATGAATGAAATAAAGGACGTTAGTTGGTTATGAAACCGTTGTGATTTTCTATTTATTATTCTTGTCGAATTCCAAATGCAACTGCAAATGTCCTTCTATTTACATTTTAAAATTAATGGGTTGTATCCTGCGAAGGATTGCCAACGTATTCATTAAAAAAATGAAATCAAACCCTTGCGCGTAGTTCGAGTAAATGTAAAAGAATAATTGTTCTAAGCAAGAGCTTGTAATGAACTTAGAAAAATAAGCATGAGCTTTTTACTTACTCTTAAGGTGCAATTCAGTTTATTTGATGATATGAGGATGACAAATTGCCAGAATGCGAGAGCAGGGTGACATTAGCTTATTTAAGCTTGGCCAGGGGCCGTTTATTTAGTGCCACAAGAGCGACGCGTAAGGTTACGCGAGGCGCGTTTTTGTTCCTATTCTAGGCATAATACCGCTTTAGTTGGTCAAGGTTTGTTGGGTTGGCAAATTCATTCCTATCTAGGTCTGTGATTCTAACCGCACCCCCTGGAAGTATGGACTTGACTAGAAATGGCCCAGCCCAATTAGGTTTGAATTTTCCTCGTGGATCGACAGGTAAAAGAGCTCTAATCGACTTGAGTACTAAGTCTCCTTCCTTGATGTTCCTTGGCTTGACCCTTTTGTTGAAGGCTCGTTTGATACGTGCTTGATATGTTTGGACATTATGTAATGCGCGTAGCCTACATTCATCCAGGAGGATGAGTTCTTCATATCTATCCCTCTTCCAATCGGCTTCCGGGATTTGACTTTCGAGTAAGATACGCAATGATGGTATTTCTAACTCGACTGGCTGTACAGCTTCCATGTCGTAGGTCAAATAGAAAGGGGTGGTCCTAGTGGGCGTCCTAACAGATGTACGATATCCCCATAAAGCAAAGGGTGTCTTGCTTGGCCAATCTCGATAGTTGTAAATCATTTTCTTGAGAATTGTGACAACGTTCTTGTTTGCCGCCTCTACTGCGCCGTTAGTCTGTGGTCTATATGGCGAAGAGTGGTGATGCCTAATTTTGTACTTGGCTAGAAATTGCTCAGTCTCATCTTGGAAATGTGATCCATTATCACTAATGATCTCATGTGGGCAACCGTATCGACAGAGGATGAAACAGTGACCTCCTGTTCCGGCTGGAGTTATCTTCCCGATTATATCAATTCCCCATGCAGAAAATGGCCAAGGAGATGTCATCGTATAGAGCAATGAAGGAGGGACATGCGTACATTCCCGAAGATTTGGCAGTTGTGGCAATGTCTTACGTATTTGGTGCAATCGGATTCCATTGTGGTCCAATAATACCCCAAACGTGTGATTTTCTTTGCCATCATGGGCCCACTCATGTGAGGACCGCATTCTCCATCATGGACCTCTTCCATCACTTTCCGCGCCTGTGAATGATCAAGGCAACGTAGGATTACACCAAGAGGTGTTCTTTTGTATAACTCTCCTTGCATGAGAACGTATTGGGAAGCTAGTAGGCGTATAGCACGTTGTCCCCTTTTTGTCCATATCCGGTGGATAGGTACCGTTGCGCTTGAAGTTTAGGATTGCTTGGAACCAAGGTTCCTCTGTGATTTCCTCTTCATCGGTGATTTGGTGGACATAAGCTGGTTCTGATCGTCGTTCGATACATAAAAGCATTTCCACCATGTCATCTGGCATATTAATCAGAGATGCAAGTTTTGCAAGAGCATCTACAAATTGATTTTCTTCTCGAGGTAGGTGTAGATAGGTCACATGATCAAAGAATTGGGCAACTTGATCTATTCTGGCTTGATAAGGTGCTAAGCTTTCGCTTCGGATTTTCCAAGATCCCGTAACTTGATTGATGATCAGGAACAAATCCCCATGTACTCGGAGGTTTTTACTGCCTAAGCTCACTGCCGCTTGTAGTCCAATGAGACAAGCTTCGTATTCGGCAGCATTATTTGTCACCTCGAAGTCGAGTTTGACAGAGATCGGTGTATGCTCGCCCTCAGGGGAAATGAGCAACACTCCTATTCCAAATCCTCTTAAGTTTGATGCTCCATCAAAGTAAAGGTCCCAGGAGTCTACATCGGTTTGGAGTATATCCTCGTCTGGAAATGACCAAGTATCTATTGTTTGTGCATCATTGATGGGATTTTCTGCAAAGAATTCGGCAACGGCGCGCCCTTTTATAACTTTCAGAGGCACGTATTTGAGATCGAACTCTGAGAGCATCAAGGTCTATCATGCTAAGCGTCCGTTGAGGACGGGTTTCTCGAAGAGGTATTTGACAGGATCCATTTTGGAGTATATTTTGACGGAGTAGCTAAGCATGTAATGACGTAGCTTCTTCGTTTCCCACACAAGAGCGAGGCATGTCTTTTCGAGTTGTGAGTATTTGCACTCGTACTCCAGGAACTTCTTACTAAGGTAGTAAATAGCCCTTTCTTCCTTTCCTACAGTTTAAGCTAGCATGGCGCCCATGGCTGTTTCGGTTACTGTGAGATATAAACCAAGAGGTTGATCTCGTCGAGGTGGCATGAGTACTGGTGGTTTAGCTAATATCTCCTTAATTCGGTCGAATGCCTTTTAAAAGTCATCATCCCACATGGTGTGCTCTGTTTTCTTGAGCTTTTTGAAGATAGGTTCGCAGATCATGGTGAGTTTCGATATGAATCGACTTATATATTGCACTTTTCCCAGGACTCCTCTGACTTCTTTTTCCGTTTGAGGTTGTGGCATTTCGATCAGAGCTTTGATCTTGGAAGGGTCTATTTCTATACCTCGTTGGCTAACGACGTATCCCAGGAGTTTGCCAGATGTTACCCTGAATGCGCACTTCTGAGGATTGAGCCTCATGTTGTACTTTCGTAGCCTTGAGAAGAATTTGCGAAGGTTCGTAATATGCCCCTCTCTATCCTTGGACTTGACAATCATGTCGTCTACGTATACCTCAACTTCTTTATGCATCATGTCATGTAGAAGTGTAGTTGCGGTGCGTTGATATGTAGCTCCGGCGTTGATTAACCCTAACGGCATGACCGTGTAGCAATAGGTTCCCCATTGAGTGACAAAGGCGGTCTTATGCATGTCTTCTATGGCCATCTTGATTTGGTTGTAACCCGCGTGCTCATCCATGAAGGATAGTAACACGTGATATGCGGTATTGTCCACCAATATGTCGATATGTGGTAGAGGAAAGTCATTTTTAGGACTTGCTTTCTTTAAGTCTCTAAAATCAACACAAACACGGATTCTCCCATCCTTTTTGGGTACGGGTACTATGTTGGCTACCCAGTCAGAGTACTCGGAAACTTTGATGAACCCGACTTTGAATTGCTTATCGACTTCTTCCTTAATCTTGAGAGCCCATTCTGTCCTCATTCGACGAAGCTTCTGTTTCACGGGCTTGAAACCTGGCTTAATTGGGATTCTATGTTCGGCGATATCCCTGTCGATCCCTGACATGTCTTTGTAGGACCAAGCGAAAACGTCTTTGAACTTGTGTAGGAGGTCTATGAAACTGGCCCTTTCGGTAGAGCTCAAGGTAGTCCCTATCCTAAGTTCTTGGGGTTCTAGTTCGGTTCCTACATTGATGGGTTCGGTGTTCTCTATTACTGGTCCCCCTTCCTCCTCTTGTAGTATTTCCTTGGCTATGTAGGGAGGTATCTCAATTGAGTCTGGGTCTGGGTCATCCTCAGTATCATCGTAAACAGAATTGCATTCAAGATAACACAAAGAGTAAGCAGAACCTGATTTATTCATATTAAAGTTTGAGAAAAGTTAAAACAAAGAAGCCATCTAATTTGTGGTCAGCGGCGGTAAAGGGACAGCGGTTGGGACATTTTCCGAACTACTGTTGCTATTTGACGCTAAGTTAGGAGAAACAAGGGGAGTGGGAATGACGACAGGAGGAGACTCTCTAGTAACTTCTCTAGACTCTGACTCTAACTCTGACTCTGACTCTGACTCGAATTCATCGTCTTCTGCTTCTCCTTTGAACATTTCTCCTTCTCCAGTGGTGAGCTTGAAGAGTCTTCCTTGATTGTTGGTCCACTTGATTGATTTTCTCCATCCTTTCTGCTGGTTCGCGTTTGTTTCTGTGATTAACGTGGTGATCGTCTTGAAGTATCATGGTAATGATCTCATCCTGCGCGGCTCTAACAAATCGGTTTTCTCCAAATAGTAGACTAATAGCTTGTTCGTCTAAGCAAGGTGCTTGACGAGCCTTGACGGTAGGAACCGTTTCTGGAGGAATGAAGTAGCAATCGTGAAAGATCTCGATTCCGGCTAGCTTCCTTCCGAGGTAGTGCCAAGGTTCGGGAAATCCGTGAAAGAGTTCTTGACTTCCTTCCCTAACAAAGTATCCATTTAGGGTAGGGAGATATGGTCGCATTTGGACTCCTACGTGCTTACGGCTTTGAACTTGAGCAAGCATCTCGAGAACTTCCTCTTTCGTGGGTTTGTATCCTAGTCCAAGTGGTGTCCTTTTTTAGTTGCCTTCCTTGTAGGGTGCGAAAGTGTTTCTTCGGGCAGGGTTCAAAGGCATTCCCGGGAAGTATCCCTGGGATTTGAGTATGTGGTTGACCACCAAGTTGGATTAGGGATCGTAGTATAGGGGTGCCAACTCACTTTCTATGACACTTATGCTTTGAAAGCCCCCAAGTTCATATACTGGATCCGCAAGGACTTGATTATTTGACTTCTTTTCGATTATTGCCTTGATGGGCGACGAAGTGATCGTCACTACTTTGCCATTTAGTGGGATTTTGATCTTTTGGTGAAGGGTCGATGTTACTGCTTTGGAAGCGTGAATCCAAGGTCTTCCCAGAAGTATGTTGAAGGAAGCTTCAATATCCACTATTTGGAAGTTAACCTTTCGCTCAATTGGCCCGGTGGCTATTGTTAGGTTAATGAGTCCTACTACCTTTCGTCGTGTACCATCATATGCGCTGACACCTTGATTGGTAGGGGTCCAATCCGACTCTTTCATGCCTAGTTTGTATGCCGTTTTCAAGGGTATGACGTTGACCACGGAGCCATCATCCACCAAGGTCATTGGCACATTCTTCTTTAAGCAAATGATAGTGATGTAGAGAGCCAAGTTGTGACTAGCGCCAAAAGGCGGCAAATCTTCATCTGAGAAAGTAATAGGATTACTTAGCTTCGGTGATTCTTGGAAGACCAAGTTGACTATATCGTCGGGTGTGGAGTTATGTGCTACATTTAGTTTGGCCAAAGCTTGCAGTAAAGCTTGGCGATGTGGGAATGAGCTTGCTACTAGTTGCCAGACTGAAAGATCAGCCTTTGTCTTCTGTAATTGCTTTAGTAGATGGTAAGTAGAGTCATCTTCATTATCATTTGGTGCGATAATGTTGGTTGGACCATTTTGAGAAGTATTTTGATATGGACGCCCCGAACGAGTTAGGTGGTCCACATCTTGGTCTTCACCATTTTGGACTGTAGCTAGTTCCCTCATTCTCATGATCTCGTCCTCTAATTGTGTAATTTGGTCGACTAGTTTATCAACCACGGCGACTACTTCTTGCATAGTAGCATTTTGGGAGAAAATTAGTGGCGCATGTTCTTTAGGTGTTGCATTGGGGTCATGTAAAGTTGTCACCACATTTTCCAATTCCGAAACTTGTCTATCCACACTCCTTGCCCATGCGATGAAGTCGGTAATGGTAGGGAAAATGGTAGAGTAGAACCCTTCATTCTCGATCGCGTGGATCTCATCTTCGACTGGAGAAATGAGGTGTGAACAATCTAAGGTAGATTCTTCACTTGTGATCACTAGAATTCCAAGAGGATTCTGAGTATTGTTGGGCTTACCTCCCGGCGGTATTGGTAGTCGACCATCCTCAATCATGTCTTGGAGGACATTTTTCAATTTGTAGCATTTTTCTGTGTCATGTCCCTTACCCCTATGATATTCGCAGTATGAATTCTCGTCCCAGAACTTGGATTTATTTTTCGGTTCGGGTGTAGGGCCTATGGGTTGGAGTTTGCCTTGTTTCATCAACCTTTTTAGAGCATTGGAGTAAGTGTCCCCAAGATTTGTAAATTTCCTCGGTGGGGTACTCTTCTTGGATGGCTCGAGGAGGTTAACTTCATCGGTTTTGCTAGTGGAGCCGTAAGAAGGACTTGTTGAGCCTTGATATCCTCGGCCTACCGTTTTGGACAAGAGCCCTTTACGGATGTCATCTTCGATCCTTGTTCCTAGTACGGTTAAGTCTTTGAAAGTTTTGATGTTTTGGTACCTCAAATGACTCGCATAGATGGGTTTTAGGTTGTCCACGAACTTTTCCACGAGGGTAGCTTTGTCTGGGCGTTCAACTAGTTGGGTACTAGTCTTCCTCCACCTACTTAGGAAGTCGGTGAAACATTCTTTGTCATTTTGGGTAAGAACCTCTAAAGTGCGCATGTTGATTTGGATCTCAGCATTATCCGCATATTGCTTGGCAAACTCGATCGCGGCATCTTCCCAAGTAGCGATCGTCTTATGTTATAGAGAGTAGAACCATTGCTTTGGGATAGTGTCAAGAGACGAAGGAAAGATCCTTAAGAACATCTCGGGTTTGATGCCTTTGATAGACATGTAGTCCTTGAAAGCACGGATGTGATTCAAAGGGTTTTCGTGTCCCTTGAATCTAGGGATATCCGTCATGTTGAAGTTGGTTGGCAACTTGGAACTCACGGCCTCATACTTACGGTTATTTTCCCTATAAATGTCATCCCCTTTGAGATACATCAATTGTTCCTCCAAATATTGGAGTCGTTTCTCAGCTGCAGTCATTCCTATAGGAGGGTTTTTTTCCCCGAAGGTGTTCACAAAGCCATCATCTACTTCACTTTCCCGAGGAGGCAACCTCATTTCTACGGTATAAATTCGGCCTTCGATTGTATCGAGGCGGTCGTGCACTTGATCTTGAGTAACTTGGAGGCGAGCTAGCACGGTCAGGATTTGATCATTATCATTCTGGGGTTGGTCGGTGCTTACGTCGCTTGTTTCAGGCATCTTGGAAACTGGATAAGAGATCGACGATGAATCAAAACATGATCGACCATTCTAACACACTTACTAAGAGAGAAATGCTTTGACTTATGAAGTGGGTGTGTGCCACTTATGTCGAGTGAGTTTTTGAAGAAATGACGAAGTTTGAAAATGTGGGTCCTAGACAACTGTAGTGTAGTTGTAGGAGTGGACTCGAAGTGAGGTTTTGAAATGGGCTTGGGCCTGGAATTTTGACTCGACAAATGGACAGAGTTTTGACTCGGTTTTGCGCTAATCATTGGCTTTTTCGAAATTTACATCTTAAAGGAATTTTGATTTTACAAAAATCGTCATGGTTTCGTTTAGAAATGGTGACCATGTAAGGTACAAACATTTATACAAGCATTATAACGGGATGCTGAGTGCATTTAAAAGGGTTTTGGTTTAAAGGGTGGGTTGCCATACCGAACAATCAAACCCGAAGTCTGTGGAGAGGCTCGTACCAAACAAGAGTAAGGCCGATTCCTAGTCCATTTCCTCAAGTAGTGAAAGTCCTTGATACAAACAAGAGTAAGTACCATCGTATGGATGACGTCAATCGCTATCCAGCCTTAGGCCCAAATAAGAATTAGGACCGTTTAGACGGGACGATTGGTCTAATTGGTTGGGTTGGGCCTAGGAGGGCCGAATAAAATGATCTAGGAAGATCGAGTTATGAAAACCGACAATTGTCTTGTACAAACTATTCCCTAACCTTGTTCAAGTTTCACCCTTTTGGCTACACGTAAGTGTATTATCCCCAGCAGAGTCGCCAAACTGTGGACATGGGCCACGGGGGCGCTTGGGAAACAAGCGTTTGCATTTGTGGAGTCGCCACCAATTTATTGTGTAAAATTGGAAATCGTTCGAATACCTCGTGCCATGTCAAGACACAAAGTAGTGATATGAACACCAAGAACTCGTTACCCTTAGCATTCTATGTCTAGAATGACTCTCGTGGATGCCAATGAACACGGATGTTCACAAAGATCTGGAGTAAGGGGTGAGGGTACGTATTAGGAAGCTCTTTTAATCGAACACCTAATCCCGCCCGCCTCGATAGTGGCCTCTACTAATGATTAGGGAAATTAGCTATACTCGATATATTGTCGATTATATGCATGCAATGCAACATCCAAGTTTTAATCCTAGCATGTGAGAATTAGTACTAAGTCGGTGGACAATTAATTTAACATACAAGTGAGTCGAAGTAGGGATTTAGATTCAATTACATGTGAAGGCATACAAGCAATATGATAAAAGAAAATACAATAATACAATAATGAAAATTACAATAATTACATCGGTTTCATTAATTCATGTCGAAAATACTTTTAAAACGGATAATTTGGGAAAGAATAAACAAATAAATTAACGAACAGGAATTAGGCGATAATACGAATAATAGTTAATTACATACGTAAACTAATTAAACTAGGTCAAGGCAGAACGGAAGTTCGAGACAAAATCAACTGAACAGCAGCGCAGATCGCGCCCTGCGGAAGAGGCGCAGCGATTCTTGCGTCTTCTCCAAGGCCGAGTTCGGCATGGAAGCCGAATCGCAAATCGTTAGTATTCGTGGGTGAATTTAATGATTGATTACGATATTCGACTCGGATGAAAGTGATTTAATACATTAATTACATGTGAATGAGTCATAAAAACGATAAAACATGGATGAAACGAATGTAAACGAATTAATTACATGAATGAAAGATGGATTAGTGACATGAGTGAACTAATTAGGTTAAATACAAAGAATTAATGAAGAACTAATGACGGATATGATAATAGACAGATGGAAATATATCAAAGGTCGAATTCCAGAAACTCAATATGAAAGAATCGAATCTCTACAACCCGGATTGACTTTAATGACGAAAACCCGCAAATATTCGTTATAAGGGATTTAAGTCGGGATTTAATGATGAATTACATGCTAACAGTGATTAACAATATGCAAAACTATTATGTGAACGAAACAAGAGCAAATAATGACGAAAGAAAACAAAGAAACTAAACTAACAGAGGACGAAGGAAGAAGAAAGGAAGCAGGAACTGCGGCAGCCTCACGAAGAGGCGCAGCAAGTGCTGCGTCCTTTCCAAGAGGCGCAAAAGTTGCTGCGTCCCTTCTCGACATCTGTCTTCTGTTAATCCGTAAAAAAGGATTTAAACAAAGGGTTTTAGAAATCGGTTTTAATTGTATTTTCGACATAAATCTTACATGATGATTACAAAAAGTAAATAACAATAAATAATAGAGGATTTACACCCTCAGGCTTACATGTTTGACGAAACGAGATGAACTAAGTTAATGTTTAGTGATGCTCGACTCGAATGTAACGAAAGTGCCCTCGTAAGAGGAAAACGACTAAGATTGATTAAAGTTGATTATGGTGGAGTTGGTCAAATTGGTCGGTCATGCAAAACGAGGCTGGTACTCAGAAAGATCCGAGCTTACGTGGTCGAAAATTCAAGCACGTAGGCGCCAAAACGCAAGAACGTGGTCTAGAATGCAAAGGGAGAAGAGAAGGGCGGACACTCGCGTGAGAAATATGAGGAGCGAAGGCTCCTATTTATACTAATCATGTGAAGGAATTAGGGTTTTCGGAGAGATTTTGGAAGTGAATCGCGAAAAGATATGAAAAGATACGAAAAATACGCATAAAAGGACTTGGGAAGAGGCGCAGTAGGCACTGCGTCCCTTGGAAGAAGCGCAACAGCTGCTGCGTCTGTTCCCAAGTGGTTTCCTCCTGCGGAAGAAAGATTTCCGTGTTTAATTTATGGAATAACGGATTAATCTTATTTTCCTTAATATTTTGTATGAATATTACGGGAAATTCTTTACCAAAGATTAAAAGATTGTGAAATATGGAATAAAAATATCCGGAACATTCCAGAACATTCCGACTCGGGATTTTAGCGGTTATCAGAAAATGAAGACGGTTTTAGGCCCGGACTCCAAATGTACTCTAATTACTGTCAAAATGACCGTATCGGCGCGTAGATGACAATTAAGAGGTAGACACCAGTGTTTGAGCAATCACTTGACGATAAACTTACGAACTGTCACAAATCATTCCGCATACCAAACATGCGGCCCAATCATCACCGGGTGGTTTGCAGGAGGTGCAGAAATGAGGTATCTACAGAAAGTGATTTAGCATATTATTAACATATGAAATCGTCATAAAAGCGATAAAAATGAATTAGAACGAATTAAAAAGGATTAAAACGAATTACAAATTAATTAGGGTTATTTATAGAGACGGAAACGAATTAGACAAACTAGAAATAAACGGTAAAAATATGTACAAAAGGCGAACTTCAGAAACTTGATATGAATGAATCGAGTCTCTAAAAATCCGGGTTGATTTGATGACGAATACCCACAAATATCGATTATAAGGGATTTAAGTCGGAAAAGGCGATAATTATTAAGAATACGTGTAATTATTATTATATACGAATAGAAGAGAAGAAAATAAGAAACAGAAAACAAAAGAGGACGGATTAACAGAGAGGCGAGGAAGAAGAAGAAAAGCAGGAACTGCGGCAGCCTCTGGAAGAGGCGCAACAGTTGCTGCGTTTCTTCTCGACGTCTGCCTACTGTTAATCCGTGAAAATAGTTTAACAAAAGGGTTTTAGAAATCGGTTTTAAGTATAATTTTGACGTAAATCTTACATTAATTAATACAAAAGTAAAATACAATAATAAAAGATGGGATTTACACCCTCGGACTTACATGTTTGAAGAAACGAGATTAACTAAGTTAACGTTTTAGCGATTGCTCCACTCGAATGTATGATGAAAGTGCCCTCGTAAGAGGATTTAGACTAAATTGATTGATTAATTGAGGTGTAGTTGGTCAAATTGGTCGGTCATGCAACGTGGCTAGTACTCAGAAGGATCCGAGCTTATGTGGTCGATTGATCAATCACGTAGACGTCAATAAGCTTAGAGCACGGTCTTAGAATGCAAAGGGAGAAGAGAAGGGTGGACACTCGCATGAGAAATATGTGGAACGAAATATGTGGAACAAAGGTCCCTATTTATACTAATCACACGGAGGAATTATGGAATGAATAAAACTTTGGAAACAAATCTCGAAAAGATCTGAAAATATGCAGAAAAGGGCTGGGGAAGAGGCGCAGTAGCTACTGCGACTCTTGGAAGAGGCGCAGCAGATGCTGCGTCCTTTCCCCAAAGGTTTCCTCCTGCGGAAGAAAGATTTCCGCGTTTTTTTTTTGGAATTGCGGTACATCTCGACTTCCTTATTCCCTAAAATAAGATCTTCGGGATATATTTTACCAAAAGGATATAAAATTGAATTATGGAATAAATATCCGGAACATTCTAGAACATTCCGACTCGGCATTTTAAACGGTTTATTAGAAAGTGAAGCGGTTTTTTACCCGGACTCCAAATGAACTCTAATTACTGTCAAAACGACCGTAATGGTGCGTAGATGACAACCAAGGGGTAGACACAAGTATTTGAGCTATCACTTGACGATAAACTTACGAACTGTCATAAATTGTTCTGTGTACCAAACACGCGGTCCAATCATCACCGGGTGGCTTTCGGGAGGTGCAGAAATGAGGTATCTACAAAAGGCAGTGAAAAGGTCCTCTCATTATAGAAGTTAGAGTACGGTGTACCTGTTCTATCGTACTCATATATTCAGCTGCACTATGCCCCGCCATACCACATCGTTCACAAGGTGTATCATGTTGGACCAAGGCATTAACTGTCTGCTGGTTTC
This sequence comes from Silene latifolia, assembly GCF_048544455.1. Taxonomy (NCBI): domain Eukaryota; kingdom Viridiplantae; phylum Streptophyta; class Magnoliopsida; order Caryophyllales; family Caryophyllaceae; genus Silene; species Silene latifolia. The sequence goes on along the minus strand of NC_133528.1, from coordinate 121,583,293 downwards.
CCAAAGATTGGGATGTCTTCAATTCGGCAATTTGGGCAGTCAATGCCTCTAACTGGGCTGCAACGGCGCCATCTGAACTTCCCCCTTTTGCACTACCTCTGGGTTACCATACTCAGCAGTGTGAGTAGCTATCTCATCAATCAATTTCCAAGCATTGGCATCACTACTGTTGTTTTGAAACCTCCCATTGCAGAAGAATCAAGTAAGGCTCTATGGTCATCATACAACCCATTATAAAACTGATTGCATAGAAACCAGATCTGGAAACCATGATGGGGAACAGAGCAGACTACTCTCTTGAAGCGAACCCATGCCTCATCGAGGTCTTCAGTGGGGCCCTATTTAAAACTCGTGATTTGGCTTCTAAGAGCATTTATCTTCTGTGGTGGAAAATACCTCTTGTATAATGCAAGAGCGAGTGTATTCTAGTCAGTAAGAGCATTTGCCTCCATGTCCAAATCACGCAATCACTTTGCAACACCATCTCGCAGAGAAAAAGGGAATAGAACATGTTTTACTTGGTCATGCGTTTCTCCGGCAGTCAAAGGGATTGAGCAACAGTATGTAACGAACTTCTCCATATGTTTGGCAGGATCTTCAGTAGCTCCTCCTCCAAACATGTTCCGCTCTACCAGGTTAATATAGGACGAGCGGATCTCAAAGGTACCATCATCGGTGGTTGGCAACTTGAATCCCTTAGGAATGGATGCAAGGGTAGGATCTGAATGGCTTGCTAAGGTGGCCATGATCGTAGTAGGGGCAGAAGTAAAGGTGTCTTTCTCTAAAGACGGATTTTCTGCAATGAAAGCGGCGTAGGCAGCGTCAAGCGTACTCAAGTCTTCGGCTTGATGGATTTCTCTCCAAAAGTTTCGTCTAGCTCGAAAAGTCTTTTCTGGTTTAGAGTCAAATGGTATGAGCTCGGACCTGTGAGACCTGGGCATAAACAAACACTAAAGAAAAGAATAAGAGCGGCCTCAAGGAACCAAAGTTCCCTGAGACAAGACAAACTAAAATAAACAAATAGAAATTGTTGCCTCCCCGGCAACGGCGCCAAAATTTGATGAGGCTGTCGCAACCTATCAAAAATAAACCAACTGGTCTCTAACTAATATAGCTAGGGAAGTTGGGATTGTATCCACAGGGAGGCTTTTAGCGTTCTACTTGTCAAATTAAGCCTGTCTAGGTAACCAAAATGGGTTTGTTTGATTTGTGATCTAAACTAAAGCAATAAAATAAAAGAGTTTAAAGAGAGAATTTATGTCGAGAAAAATATAAGAGAAAGGAGCTACGATCGTCGGTTCACCATGAATTGTCGCGAGTCTAAGGTAGGGTCATAGGTCAGTCTCAATTACCGGTCTAAAAGGTAGTGAAAAGGTCTTTTCGGATCACTATTCGCCCTAAAATGCTTCCAGCGGGCTCTCGCAACTTACTAGGGCACTCTAATGTTTACAACAGGTCTAATCCTTACCACGCTTTCGATCTTAGGCCGGGATTTACCAAATCAAAGGACTAATTGTAGCCTTTAATTAATTATTCGTATATTTAATGTTGCAATTAACAATAAAGACTAATAAAATTGATTAACCTAATCGCCTAATTAACAACCCTTAACTTTCCATGGATCCTCTAAATCCTAGCAAGAGATTTAGCTACTCATGTTGAAATCGATAACAATAATTAAAATAGATGAGAAATAAAGAGGATGCATAATTAAATTGATCAAAAGAGAAATAAACATAAACTAAAACTAATGATGAACGCAAGAGAAATAATTAAAACTAAATAAGAAGAACGAAAGAGGGGATTAAATTGATTACCAAAATAAATCCGAGTAGGAGCAAAGTAGAGAGGAGAATTCAATCTAGATCTAAAAGTTTGAGAAAGTTTCTACGTAGTAATGTTTCTAACTGTCTGCTTGCATAAAAGAAAGTGTAACCTAATTAAAAGATTACAAGAACTTTTATACTAGGTCCAAATAAAAGAAATAAACCGAGCAAAATCACGTCTATCCGTCTACTTAGTCGATCGACATAGGTACAATGTCGATCCACAATATGTATAGAAGTTGATCGACATTGTAGAGGGTGCCGATCGACATAGCTGAAAGTTCTCCAAAACGGTCCCCTGTGTCGATTGACAATGTCTATCGACATATAGACCTGTGTCTATCGACAATGTGTAGGGTGGTCGATCGACACTCAGCTGAATGTCGATAGACAGCATATAAGTGTCTAGACAACATGCATGTTGTCAATAGACAAAGACTAAAAAACTTCAATCTTTGATGAAGTCCGTGTCTATTGGCAATGTCTAACGACATATAATCCTGCGTCTATCGACAATAGCAGCAAGTCAATGGACATCATGTATAAAACTCCATTCCTTGCTCTCCTAAGCTCGTCTAAACACTTCCAAGCTTCTCTCTTGTTCCTTTACCGAACGGATTTGGCTTCTAAATGCATAAGTGAGTCTCAAACCTACAAGAGACATGAAATACACCCAAAGTAGCAAATACGGGAGGAAATAGAATGAAATAATCATATAAGTAAATAGAAATGTGTGCCAAACATGTGAATAAACGCATACAAAAGGCACACATCAAGGCCCGAAAATCCCATGGCCCAATTCAATATAATAGGCCCGGGTTTGGGCCGCTTTTATGGCCCGAATTTTGGCCCCGCCCGGCCGAACATATGCAAAATTTACGAATATGTACAATTTAAGAATGTTAATAAGCATTTAGTAAAATAATTAAGCAATCAATTGTTGTATTGTAAATAAGCCGTAATAACTTGTTTACATTTATTAGTTTGATAAGCCTTAGTATTTTTCTTTACCACTATTTATATGATAAAAAATGAGCTAATGATTTTGAATCATACTAGTGCCGATAAATTTTTTACCATTACCGGCGTACTAAGTGAATGTTTTTGAGCCTAAAGAACAACAAATATCAAATCAATTACAAAACTACATTCTACAACAACATACACTGAGCACCGCACTAAAATATACTGTATTATTACACTACTAAAAATTGTGCATTTAGTTTGTATGAGTCACCTTAAGCAGTAGGTTCATAGAAGCTACATTAGGTTACTACTTTTTAATTCACAATACTCGGAAAAATCACACAATTCTATACGAAAATTTTGATAACAAATACACAAAGTATCTAACTTCATAATAAGGATTTTTAAACTTATGTCAAGAGGAAAAATATTTACCCCGAATTGGCCCGAAAACCCGCATGGGCCGGGTTTGGGCCGATAAATTAGGCCGCACTTGTAGCCCGACCCACACACTTGGGCCTAATTTAATGTTTGGGCCCGACCCAAATCCGGCCCGACCCATGATCACCTCTAATCAATCAATACATATATATAAAGCAGAAACTTTTCGAGCGATATTAGAGAGTCCAACTTTTATAAAATTCTATGTATATAAAAATATATTTTAAATTTAATAAAATTATTATTATTAGTCCTAATAAAATTGTACCAAAACTAATAAAAGTATATTATCTAATGCTACAGCTAATCAAAAGTCTAATAGTAACAGAAAACTTATATGAACTAATAACAAATTTTAATGAAATTATTAGTCCTAAATTAAAGAAAGTTAACTTAACTTCAAAGGAGTAGCACTAGAAGTGTTCCATATACGTAATTCTCCTCTAATTTATATGAGACTCCTAATTTATATGTAAGACATAATTTAATTTATCCGATTTTGAATCTTTTTAGGAACATTACTATGGACTATATAAGATCATTGAATAATTGATGTCTCCATATCCATCGAAATTAGTGGTTAAAAATCTCTCATATAATCTAATTATTTCAGCTTTCGTATAAGTATATTGCAACTTTAAGGTACTTTCCGAAACTTATGATACTATTTTTGCAATTGTTCGTTTTTGTCATGACTTATGATACTATTTTTACAATGGTTCGTTTTTGTCATATTTTAATCTTTTCATTATTTATAATAGTTGTACATAGTATTCATGCATTTACTACAAGTATATCCTTTCATCATTACTCACAAACACATGCTTTATGAAGAGATACGCTCTATCACAGATTCACAGGGAAGTAACGTATAACACTATAGAGTAATTTGGTTTGCTTATACGAGTAATTTGATTGCTTTTGCCTATTACTATTGTTTCATATTCATACTATGTGCGTGGTCTATCAAACGTATAGTTCTAATAGAGCAATTTGGTTTGAAATTTCAGGTACAAGACAAGGTTGAAGTTGAGTGTATAACATGGTTGTTGTCTTCAGGACAATGTTGTTAAGATCGGGATTCTACTTTAAATTGATAAGCTTCCTAGGATTGAATCGGTAGGATCGGATCATAGAATCGTAAAATTGTTTTATCAAAATATGTTAAAATCTTACAGAAGAAAAAAAGAATAATGGTGTCATCCAACCTCTTGATCCACACCTTTAATCTCGCTAAAGTCTGATACATTGGCGTGAATAGTCTTTGTTCTCACCTTAAAAGTTAATCCTTCTGCACACTATACTAATTTTCAAAGAATAAAAGTCGTTGAAGAGTAAACTAAGCCACACTTTTTTTTTCATAAATTTACAAGCTTTTGAGAATGGTTAAAGACGTTTGTCAAAAAAAGAGAATGGTTAAAGGGTACCATTTTATGGGATGGTCTAAAATATACATTTAAATGATTTTTAAAAATATATATAAAGCAATATTATCTTGAGCGATTAGAGAATCTACAACAATCAATCAATCAATCAATACATATGTTAAAAGCAGGAACTTTTTGAGCGATATTAGAGAGTCCAACTTTTTTAGTAAAATTTTGCTAATAAAAAATTCTTCTAATAAAAGTAGATATCGCAAAATTTAAACAATAAAAAATTCTCCTAATAAGAATAGACTTCTTAAGATTTAAAACAAATTTTGTAAATAACCCTAATAATATAAGTAGATGTTAAAGTTATTAAATTTAATTTAATTTCTAATAATAAAATAGTACTTCAATTTCTAATAATAAAATAGTACTTCAATATATTGTAGAAGTACAATATATAGAATATATGTAAAAAACAATATATGAGAATGTTAACGATAGATCGTAATAATGTATGATGCACGGTATATTTCAATTTCATTCTAATATTCTGTTCAATAAAACAAGTTTTCGAACAACTTTTACGATACAAATTTATGAAAACGCCAATTATTATAGAACTACGAGAGTTTAGGAATGTCATTTGTAAGATTTATCAGTTTATGTTATTCCCTCCACATATAAAACAATTCACCGATCTATATATGTTACTCCGTCCATCCCATATTATTGTCCCTCTTCTATTTTGGATGGATTTAGGAAAAATGGGCGAAATACCTATTCTACTCCTATAATTATAGAAGTAGAAACGATAATATTATGGCGAGGAAGGGATAGTTAGGGGGCGTTTAGTTGGGGGGAATAAGGAAAAGGAAAGAGAATAAAAATGGCTGATTCCTTTTGTTGTTGTTTGTTTGACACAAAGAAAGGGTAACCCATACCCCCCCTTACCCCCAAAACCATTCTCATCCTTACCCCTCCCCCCCTTGGGTAAGCCCATAACCCCATAATCCCTTCTTCCTCCTACTCCCTATTTCCACCACTCCCACCAACACCCACCACACCCTCTCACACCGTCAACCACTGCCACCTACACCCTACACCCACCACACCGACACAACCACCACCAGGGATGCCGACACAACCACCACCAACGACGCCGCCTGTCCACGCTACCCCATATCCTCAACCACTAAACACCACACCAACAACTTCAGTAACTCTCCCACCCCACCAACCACCACCAACACCTTCCTCGGTCACACCACTGCAACCGCCCGACGCCGGGCACACCAGATCTAGTGTTTTAAGGAGTGGGGGAGGGGTTTTCGAAGGGTTGTGGTGAATTTTTTAGAATGAATAAGGTGTTTGGGGTCGGGATTGTGGTGTTTGTTGAGGGCGTGAGGCGCGGTGATTAAGTTCGTCGTGGGGTACCGTGAGGAAGATCGTCGGCGCCGCTACTTGTGGTGGTGTCGGTGTAGATAATGGTGGCAGGTGGTGGGTAATGGTGGTGGAGGTGGTGGATGTTGGCTTTTAATTCCCTTTTCCTCTAATTGTCAACCAAACACCCAAGTATAATATGGGTGATCCCATTCATTTCCCTCTCATACCCTTTCTTGATTTCATTCTCTTACTCTTTCCCGTACCAAACGCCCCCTAATATGTTTAAGAGCAATAATGAGTGTCTAAACTTTTTCATTACTAAATTTAGAAAGGGAGCAATTATTTTAGGATAAATTTTTGGGAGAAATGGGAGGAGCGGATAAGTTAGCTGATTAAATAAAAAAAAATTGACAAACTAACTGAAAGTTAGCTAATTTTTGGTAAAGTGGCATAATCAATACTCCATATTTAATAGTATCTTATCTATCACATGCTACTATTTTGATAAATAAGTTACTTATCAAATATTTACAATAAGAAAAAAAACAATTTTGATGAAAATGGAAAATCTATCATAAGTGTCCAATTATATCGCATTTGTTTTGGATGCAGCAAATATAAATAAAGTTTTCACAAATTCTCATTTGTGACGGGCATATCCGTCGCAAGTTTGCGACGGGTCAAGTAATATCCATTTGGGATAGATAAGACAAAAGGAGAATGCCTAGGGAGTATCAATCTGTTTTGTCTTATCTTTCCACATGAGTAGTACTTGACCCATCGCAAACTTGTGACGGATATGCCCGTCACAAGAGAGACTTATTGTAAAGTTTTAGGCTTGAATAGAATTTTAAATCATACCAACCATGAGCGTTAGACATGGGTAAAACTAATATCAGAATTATTTGAGAAAATTAGAGAATAAACGAGTATATAACAATTAAACGGAATGAAATTGTTTTAAGATCTTTACAAGATGAGGTGGTTATGGTTTAAGGGATTTCAAACTAAATGTACTTCGTCCTCTTCACAATGATCTTCCGTATTACTTTTGCACACCTGTCAATACGGTAATTTGACCATGATTTTCGACATTAATGGTCAAAGTTATAAAATTTTGACCCCTTAAGAAACAAGGTAGAAGATGTTTAAGAAGGGAAGAGAGCATATATGATGAATTTTTTAATATTACTCATAGTGGTATTCTTTACCAAGTGTGATATGCCAGTTATGTTGTTAAATAATATTAACTCCATAAAATGATTATCTAACGAGACATGTCTTATCATCAACCGACTTGGAAAATTCATAGTAGAAGGGAAAATAATTACGAGTTCCAAAGTCGACAAAAGGTACTCAACCCGAAGATAATAATGACTTTCTCGGATACAAAGATCCCTTTTGTTCTTAAACGGAGACAATATACATATATAGAGGCCATGCTACACCATGACAATAAATAAGAGTCAGGGACAAACACTTAATCATCTTGGAGTTTATCTGTCGAAACCAGTTTTTATTAGCAGTAACGGACATCTTTACTTAGCAGCGTCAAAGAACAACGCCATCTGAGGAGTTAAGTTTCTACATCCATGACAGAGGAGAAATGTATCAAGGCCACACGAAGGACATTGTTTACAAAGAAGTTTTCACAAATTTATCAAATTAGGTGTCGTATTATATATTTTGCATGAAGCTTTTAAGGATAAGTAGTCTTAGCTGTAAATAGTAAAAGACTACGCCGGTTAAAAAATCGATGGTGCGTAAAACAATAAGAACGGTAACTCTATAATCCAACTATATCCCTAAATGTTATACAACTGATATAGTTAAAAATCAAATGCCACAACGTTTTTGTTGCGTTATTGTTATAGGAACTGATGATTAATCGTCAATTCTCATCTGATTCAACCCCGAAATTTTATTTTCTCCCATTTACAACATAGTTTTACTTTTTGGTAAATTTAATTGTCTTCTATTACCAAACTTGGTAAATTAAACCAACGTTTTCAGCGACGCTATAAAATACTAAGTTGGTAACTCGACGATTTTAATGATGCTATAAACTACTAACCGGTGTTATCAGAGATGATACTACTAGGTGCACCATGCATTCTATGTAATAGAATCACAAATATTTTTTTTATTGTTGTTTAGAGACTACTAATTCTATTGAAATGCAGTTTGTATTTGATTTTGCGAGAGGGTCAAGGTAATTTATGTGTTAAAAGATCTAACATTTTTTTCTACACGCACTAAATATATGTTATGATACCTGTTATTTTATGTAACACCATTTAGTTTTATGTAGTTGTTATATGTTAAAATAATTTGCAAAACTCATTAAGGCATATCTCAGTTATTAAGGGTTCATTTTGGTGAATTGCACCATGTTTATGGAGATAGCGTTTTGTATTTAAATAAAACCGTTGGTGCCTATAACGATGAAAAAGTTAACTGATATGGATGATAACTACTGAATTTCAAAGCTTCTATGCTAAAAGTACTAATAATAATTCATTGTTGACCAATTACACTAACTACGAATTTTTGTTTTATCAATGATTCAACAAAGTTTGACTTTTATTTTTATTTTTAACAACTTAATAAGACGGAGTATATGTTTACAGATAAGCGTACTAAGAGCCCCGTGCATCGCACGGACTTTCCAACTAGTATCAATATAAAATTGTAAAACCTTATCTATACATGCCTTTGCAAAAATTTGCACGGGTTCTAAGCTAGTTTGGGGTAGATTAGAATTCTACTCCGTAAAAAAAAAAAAAAAAAAAAAAGAGCGTATGTATTCATTCACCCCCTCGTAAAAATATACTCGTATTATACAGTAAAAAGTAAACAAAACCAGAGCTCCCATTAAAAAACCTCCATTGCTCCGGATCTCTCACTTCTGTGATCAACGCATTCATCACTAAATTCAACAACTCAAAACCCTAAATTTCTCAAGAAATTAATGCGACAAACACTAGATTCAACACAGGTATCACTTATTTTCTTCTCCATTGTTCTTCTTTAAATCTTTCGTCAACTTATGATGCAATTCTCTACTTTTTTTTTGATTAATCGTTTTTTTGGGGGTTAATTTTCGCATTATGATGCAATTATTGGTTTATTTGATTGATAGAAATTGTAGAGAAGATGTCTGTTCCTCGATCAATGGATAAATCAAGTACTCTTGAGTACATTAACCAGATGTTTCCTACAGGTATCTTTTTCTTGCTATACTCAATTTTATTGATTTTCGTTTCCTCAAATCGTCTCGCGATTTCGAGGTTCTTATCTTTTTTTTTTTTTTTTTTTTTTTTTTTCTTTGATTCGTTTAGCTTGCTGTTAATGTGATATTAGTTCATTTAATGTGAGAGATTGTAGAAAAGGCTTTTATTGATTTAGCTATTCTTTGATTATACTACTTTACTTTATTTATATTGAATCGTAATCCCTCGGAATTTGTTAGCAGTGCTTTAGGACTTAGGCTTATCGGATTATATAATTTTAGAATGTTGAATTATGTTTGGTTCTAAGCATGTTGAGTTGTTCCTTACGAAATTCTGGAGCTATGTTGTTGATGTCGGATTGGTCTCTTTTTATTGATTATTTGACTGATGTGAAATTCAGAGGCATCCTTATCTGGTGTTGAACCACTTATGCAAAAGATACATGGTGAGATTCGACGCGTGGATGCTTCGATATTAGCAGCTGTTAGACAGCAGGTAATTCTCACAACAAGCATTTTATGATTTCTTAAGTTCTTGAGAATGTTGTATCTATGCTTTTTGTTATTTATGTTCTAGGTCGAAATAGTTAGCTACATTGGCTTTTTGCACAAGGATTTAAGGTTGTGAGTGGGATGGTGGGTCTCATAATGGAAATGGAACAATCATAGTGAATAGGCCAAAACAAAATATGGGGCATTTCTTGAGAATGGGAGGGAGTATCGTGTATTCTTTTGAGTGAAATCACGATTGCATTTTTAACCTTTTGGGGGAAGGAGTAATGCTACTGATTACTCCATTTTATATTACTGTTGAAGGTGCGTTGATGTAGAGTTAATAATATCAGAGGCAAATGTAGGTTATGGTTAGAAATTGCTTTTAAGGCGGTGATGGAAAAGTGAGTGTCTAGAGAGCACAAGACTAATGTTGGGGAAGGACTGAAGGAGGGTTAAAGACACTAAGGTGGAAGGTCGAGTGACTCGAGTCAAATTGGAAGTAAATATATATAGGCATGAGCTTATCATGGTTGTTGGTCTGTAAAATCAAAAACCATATTGAATTAATAGCCTGTTCCCAAAGGTAGATGAAATAGGTAGATGCAAATGCTTCCAAGGTCAAGTACGCATTTTTGACTTGAAATTGGATTTAGGAAAGCAAATGTTACGGAGTATTATTTAGTCTATTTAATGATCAGAATAGCACTTTTGAGATTGCAATAATTGCACTTCCACTCAAAAAATGTGGCTGATTCCGCCTCTGCCGGGGAGGCCAACGTATCGATGTCTGCACAAGAGACAAGACTAAACTGAGATTAATTAGAGAGAGAGGCAACTCATAAGCTTGAAGGGAACAGCTGAAAAATGCTTAGTGGTTCATATGTATTTTCGTGTCCTAGTCGCGATCGGGCCCATAGGATACAACAGTGGAGAAAGACGCGAAGTAGCTTTCAGAAAGTCTGGAGACATTAAGGAGATAGATGAAATAACCAAACATCCATGGAAGTAAAAATGATTGGCAATGCGTTAGAGACATGTAAGAAAAGGTTTACTTTTGTTCCCCTCCCTTTTTTCTTTATATGGTTTGCTAATCGGTTCTCCAGCATAGGATTCACACACGTGTATATCATTCACAACTTGAGTCACTTTAAGCATTATCCATGTGGTAAAATTTAAGGATGCGGCAATATGTTTCTGTGGAGGCCGCTTCTACTGCACAGGATTTGTCACCCACTCAAATTTTATGCTGGCAAAGAAGTTTGCCTCCCAGGAGTTGAATCTTGATTTGTGTTGGTGAAGATTTTTAGTGGGTAACTTGAGTATAATTTTGTTGAAAAGATGGAGAATATGGAACACCTAAGGACAATGTAGTCATTTAGATGAAGATGATGCAAGTATGCGACCCTGAAAGTGGATGTTAAATTAGTGACTCCTTTCTTTATGATCTATATTGCATCTTTCTCTCTTATTTGCTATGACTGGTATCTTTTGTTTCATACAGGAAGCACCTCTCTCCACAGCCTTATGACCACCTTCTGAATCTAACTGTCTTCATTATTATTTCATGTTCTAAATACTAGAAGTAACTTCATGTTATGGGTTCTGAATTTGATGGTTAACTTCTTGTAATTTAGAGTAATTCAGGTACTAAAGCTAAAGAAGATCTTGCTGCAGCTACTCACGCAGTGGAGGTTCGTAAACCAAATTTATTAATGCTGTTTACCTTGTTTTTTAGCTCATTAAATGTTTGCTTGGTAAAGCTCTAAATGTTTGTGATTTTTTTTTTCGTTAGTCATTGCTTTTATTTTATTTTTCGGCATTGCAATTTCCAATATGTATTCAATTAATCAATTAGTTACACTTCAACAGGAACTCATGTACAAGATACGTGAAATTAAAACCAAGGCGGAGCAGAGCGAGACCATGGTTCAGGAGATTTGTCGTGACATAAAGAAGCTGGATTTTGCAAAGAAGCACATAACAACTACTATTACAGCTCTGCATCGTCTTACCATGTTAGGTTGGTTTCTGATGTCTTTTTTTTTTGGGTTTTTCTACACGGTATCCTCGTATTTTTTTGAATTCTGCATGCCACCCCTTGTTTTTTACAAACATCACTTGTACTCCTAAAGATAGTAAATAGTTTTTTAAAATATCCAAACTACTAAAAATCGAATTTTTAAACAGTTTTTGTTATGAAAATATGTTTCCGCTTGAGTAAACGATATTTATGTTAATGTTTTGACAAATTATTGTTAAAAAATCAATAGATAATGCATAAACTAAACATTTAAAAGAGGCGGATTAGAGTATTAAGGGTGTTTGAAGAAGTTTTCATTAAGTTTAGGGGTACCACTGATTTTTATGAAAAACAAGGGGTACCATGTTACATTTGAAAAAAAAACAGGAGGGCACCACATAGGAAAACCCTTTTTTTTAGTCCTATATGAATATATCATATGATGCAAGATGGTAATTCCTACATTCTTAAGGATTGTTGGTCTGCCATTTTAGAGGTTGACTGTCGTGTGTGTGAAATCTTAAAACACATGTTCTGTTTTTATGGGGCACTATTATGCACTCGTGCATCTCAAGGCCATAATTTGAGTTCTTTTGACTTAAGTCTTTAGTTGTGCTCACTTAATGAAAGTGTGGAGAGATGTACTTTCAAGGAGGAACGAAGCGTTTTTTTAATATGATAAATTTCATAAAACGTGGTGTGGCCTTATGTGTCACTATTCCCTTATTATGCAGAAGGTTATTCTCGCATATATGTTGTATGGTGGTGCATACTTTACGGGAGAGAACTTTTAGACCTATTGGAGACATTTATTGAAATTCATGCGGAGAATATTGCCAATATAGTTCTCTTCCACTATATATTTTCAGATAGATTTGCATGCTTTTCTGTAGGGTTTAATTGTTGTTACATGTTACTCCTACAGTAGTGTCATTTATTTAAGTTGCGATAAATATCTTAGAATGTGGGGACTGGGGACTTCTTCTTTTTCTTTTGGGATTTTCTACATAGTAACCTTGTGTTTTTCTTTTCATTTCTACATGGTACCCCTCGTTTTTGACAAACATCACTAGTACCCCTAAATTTTGTAAATTGTTCATAAAATACCCAAACTACTCTGAGTGTTTTAACAGTTAAATTTAAATACGTAAATAAGTTTAAGATTGAGTAAACGGTATTTGTGATAATGGGTTGACAAATGACAAATTATCGCCAAAAAATCAATAGCAGGTGCATAAACCAAACATTGAAAAAAAGGGCATTAGAGCATTTAGGGTATTTTAGAATTCAAAAAAACACGAGGGTATTACGTGGAAGAACCCTTTTTTTATGCTCCTTTTGAGCTGAGAAGCTAATATCAAATTTGTCACTGGTTTCGCAGTGTCCGCTGTTGAACAACTTCAAGTGATGGCTTCGAAAAGGCAATATAAAGAGGTTGCTGCTCAATTGGAGGTATTTAGTTGCCAAAGGCAATTATATATATTTTTTCGTGTTAGCTGCTGTAGATTAAATATTTTTTATTTGTACTCCGTATTTATTAAACTTGAGTCTCTGACTCAATGGTGTTCGACTTTTAAATTTGGCTTGTCTATTTCACACTGTTTGAGGGTTTTATTTTTAAAAATTTCCTTCCCTTTAATATTACACAATTATTCTTATACATCCCTTTTTCTTTACGTTGTTGTATATCAGGCTATTAGCTTCTTTATGTGTTTCAACAAAGGGAAAAGGTTTCGTACATGTGACCACTTTACCACGATAAGAGCCTTTGAGGCACCATGGTAATCTTATTGTTTTTGTTGTTGTGTATCAGGCTGTTAATCAGTTGTGTGGTCATTTTGAAGCCTATAGAGATGTTCCCAAAATAACAGAGTTGCGTGAAAAATTCAAGAACATTAAACAGATCCTGAAGTCTCATGTATTCTCTGACTTTTCAAGGTTTGAGGCTCTTTCTTTGTAACATTTCTTGGTATCTGTATCTTTAATTAGTTTTAATTTGTAAAGTCATAATAATGATGATGATAATATCGTTAGCAGAAGACAATTGTTTTTCCCCGAGTACTGTTCAAATGGAATGTATGCTCAGTTGTGCTCTTGTATGCGTCATGTATATATATTTTTGCGCTTTGATTGAATATCTATTGCTAGAAGGGGAGCCTTGGCGCACCGGTTAAGGTGTTGCTTTGTGACCGTGAGGTCACGGGTTCAAGTCCTTGGAGCGGCCTCTTGCCAAAATGGCAAGGGAAGGCTTGCCCCAATTACACCCTTGTGGTGGGACCCTTCCCCGGACCCTCGCCTAGCGGGGACGCCATCGTGCACCGGCTGTTTAGGTGTGGTAACACCTATTTCAGAATAATATTCAAGGGTCACATAATTTAGTTTTTGTACTGAGCCTGGGTACATGATTTTTATTTCCTCATCATTAATTTTTGAAACCTCAGCTTGGGTACAGGAAGAGAAACTGAAGACAGTAAATTACTGCAGCAGCTATCAGATGCTTGTTTAGTAGTTGATGCATTGGAACCCTCCGTGCGTGAAGAATTAGTGAAGAATTTCTGCAATAGGGAGCTTACTTCTTACAGACAAATTTTTGAAGGAGCGGGTTTGTATCCTTTTCCTTGTCTGCTTTATTAATCTTTGCATCATATGGCTGTTAATTGAACTTTTGCTTTAACTACCGAATATCAGTCAATAAAGCTTCTTCGTTTCTAATTGTCTTCCCCCCCTGTCACTGTGTAATAGAACTCGCAAAGCTCGATAAAACAGAAAGGAGATATGCATGGATCAAGCGTCGTTTAAGAACAAATGATGAGATATGGAAGATTTTTCCTTCTTCTTGGCGTGTTCCTTATTTACTTTGCATCCAATTTTGCAAGCTGACAAGGTATTTCTTTTTCTGGAGTCTTACGGGATCAAGGAAATACAAGCAGTAGCTTTTGTAAAGTAGTTTAAATGACTTGTCAGTCATCACAAGCAGCACAACGTCAGCGATACCCAGATGTCTCTAATGAAGCTATTTGTTGTGGACTGAATCCTGCAACCTTTACCCCTTTGTCCAAACTAGCAGGCCCCTTCATAATGAATTCTGTAGATTATTTTTATTACACAATGACTTAAAGCTTAAGCAGTTTCATGAGCCGATGTACTCAATTCCCTTACACTCGAAGTCTAAAGAAGAATGAAAAATTGGCGTTATAGGAAATGAAAATCAGCTGCTGTTATGCAACCTCTTATAGGGATGGGAAGCCTAGTGGGTGGAATTGCTATAGTAAATGTATTGGCGTTAATAGGAAATGAAAATCAGCGTCAGTTGTGCAACCTTGTATAGGGATGGGAAGGTAAATGGAATGGCTACGGTAAATGTAGTTCACTGTACATGTGCTTGTGCTTTTTGCTGTGAACTATTTATTGGCAGTCAAAGAAGTTGCTACTGCTTGTGAAACAGCTTTCTCATTTCGATTTTGCAGAGAGATGTCTTTTTTACTGATGTGACTCTTAAATTAAGATTGTTTACAACCTTTTTGTCCCCATTCTTTTTGTTCCTTAAACTAGAGACTTTAAATAGAGTGCCTATGATGGAAGGTTATGAAATGAATCATGATCTTTTGCGTGCTGGAATGATTTTTTTGCCCGTGTCTTCCATCATTGCAGAACACAGCTTGAGGATATACTTGGTAATATGAAGGAAAAACCAGATGTAGGGACTTTACTAATGGTACGTGGCACATGTTTAGTTTGTTTGTCAGGCTTTATTTATTTTTTATTTTTTTTCCGGGCATCGTATGGCTTTATTCTTTGTCGTTGTTTGGGTATGTTTTAACTTCCAGTTTCTGTCTCAAATTGTGACCAGCATCCTACAATCCACAAATACACTGAGGTTAACTAAGACTTTGTTTTCATCACTCAAAATTCCCCCTTGTTTTTGTTATCAACCATTCTTTCTCAAAATTTTATAGGCGCTTCAGCGAACTTTAGAGTTTGAAGAAGAATTGGCGGAGAAGTTTGGAGGGAGTACAATTAGAGAATCTGGGAATGATGCTGATGATGCAGATAAAGGAGACAATACGACCCAGACTGTGTCAGATATAAAGAAAAAATATGAGAAGAAGCTTGCTGCAAACCAAGGCAGTGGAAGCGAAGTATGCTTTAAATTTTCGGATGGTTTATAATTTTGGTGAAGTTTACTTGACCTAGCACATTATGCTGATGTTCTTCATTTGTTACTTACAGGAAAGAGATACCCAGAAAGATTATTCAGTTCCTGGAGATGGGGTAACTACTTTCATCCTCCTTTTATTTTTTTATTCTGTTCCATAGTTTTGGTGATAAAAAATTAGAGTTAATTAATGGGGTTATGATGTCTCAATTTCTAGCTATGTCCTGATTTCAGTCTTACCCTTGTCCTCAACACCTCCTTCCTTCTCCAGTCTCTTCCTCTCACATTTTTTCAATTAATATTTGATAATTAATTTTTAGACCTAAAAGTCTACAACCTAATAATTATCTTTCTGAAAACTAACAGTACCGGAGTACTCAACCTAAATATGTTCTCGTCGCTCGGATACATTGCGGGTGGGTTAGTCCCAGTGGAGGAGTCAGGATTTCACATTATAGGAGACGAGATGATGTGAATCGCAAGCGGAAGTCTTGACTTGTACTTAGCAAATAGACGAAGGACCCGAATGCACTAGGTGCAACCCGATCAATCCGTATATTCGTAGTGAGTTTTGAATGAAAAAGAAAGGATATTTGTCGTAGCTAGACCTATAGCTACGCCAATGGGTGAATTGTTTGATACTCGTCAAACAATCCGACTCAAACTTAGGATCACGTCCCTCGTTCAAGCAAGGTGCGAAATCGCGTTTCGACCTCTTAAGCCAAACCACTCGTGTAACAACACAAGAAGATAAGACAAGTTTTAGAGAATACTCTCAAGTTTTTTTCTTCAAATTGGATGATGAACAAATGAGGGCTACAAGCCTTTATATAGGCCGAAATTCCTTGGTGCCCAAGGCTAGCTTTTAATGCTTTGTGGTGAGTTCTAGGCTATGTGGAAGAACTAGGTAAGACTAAGCCAAAAACTAGGTAAGACTTTTGTAAAAACTAGGCTATGACAAAAACTAGGTGAGCTTTATTCAATGCCCTTGGACTAGCCCATTTTCGAGGTTGGACCTTGCTCCACACGGTTCTAATGCTCCCATTGGCGGGTGATCATGCATTTTTCTCGACTATTATTCGAACCGATCCATGCTTGGTGAACCGGGTTGCCTTGGTCGCTTGTTTCGAGAATTATTTCATCGAGGTGATTCGTATTCACATCAATCCCTCCTCCTTTGAAAGGAATTGTCCTCACCCCGCAATCCCATTATCCTCGATGTAAGGAGAGAGATCACCCACATTGAAAGTGGCGTGGACACCGTAGTCCCCTGGGAGTTCGACCTTGTAGGCATTGTCTCCATACTTCGAAATCACCTTGTAAGGACCTTCTCGCGCGCGCATGAGTTTGTTCTTTCGTTTGCCCGGGAATCGTTCTTTCCTTAGATGCACCCAAACCAAATCTCCTTCCTTGAAAATCCTTGGTGGGCGGGTTTTGTTGGCTCTTTGCTTGTATACCTCATTGACGGACTCAATTCTGGAGCGAACCTGCTCATGTAGTTTAATCATGGATTTTACCTTTTCTTCCGCGCTTTTGTGTACTAGCTCGCCCTCGGGTAAGGGAATGAGATCGAGTGGTAGATAGGGATTTACGCCATACACGATCTCAAAAGGAGAGTGCTTCGTTGCGTATGATGGAGACCTGTTGTAGGCAAACTCGGCATGAGCGAGTTTTAGATCCCAATCCTTCTGAGTTTTGTTCACGAGGCCACGTAGTAATACCCCAAGAGTGCGGTTTGTCACTTCCGTTTGACCATCGGTTTGAGGATGGTGAGAGGTACTAAATAACAGTTTGGTAATTGGTACCCACCTTCTTCCACAGAGTATTCCAAAAATAGCTTAAGAACCTTGAGTCACGATCGGAGACTATCGTCCTTGGGACTCCATGAAGGCAGAGTATTTCTCGAAAGTATAAGTCGGCTACGTTGTTAGCGTCATCCCTTTGGGTTCGTGGTAGAGCAACAATAAAATCCATGGACACGTCTTCCCATGGCCTGTTAGGAATCGGTAAGGGCGTGTACTCCCCTGGCTTGAAGGTATTCTTTGCAACGTGACAAGTGACACACTTACGAATCACATCTTGCACGTCCTTCAGCATTCGAGGCCAATAGACATGCTCCTTAAGGACCTCCATAGTCTTAGTGACACCAAAATGCCCACCAAGTCCTCCCCCATGAGCTTCTCGTATCAATAACTCCCGGACTTGAAGCTTGGGTACACACAACTGATTTCCCTTGAAAAGAAATCCATCTCGAATTATGAACTCGCCTCGGGGTCCTGTTTGGCTCATCCTAAACATTTCACCAAAGTCGGGATCAGTTTCATAGTAATCTTTCAAGGTCTCGAATCCAAGCAGGCGAACATCAAGCACGTTTAGCAAAGAGTAGCGTCGGGAAAGAGCGTCGGCCACCACATTGCTTTTTCCATCCTTATATTTCGAAGAGAAATGAAAGGATTGAAGAAATTCAACCCATTTGGCATGTCTTAAGCTCGCCTTCATGCGGCCCATTGATGTATTTTAAGGATTCATGGTCTGAATGTAGAATGAAGTGATTTGGGCGAAGATAGTGGCTCCAATGGTTGAGTGCTCTCACTATGGCGTAGAACTCCTTGTCATATGTGCAATATTTGAGTCGAGCTCCACTTAGCTTTTCGGAAAAATAAGCAATGGGTCGTTTTCCTTGGACCAACACAGCTCCAATTCCAACACCGCTCGCATCATACTCTACCTCGAAGGGTTGAGTAAAATCGAAGTGCTAGTACCGGTGCTTCACGAGCCGTTGGATAATCGTCTCGAAAGCCCTTTGAGCGACCTCGGTCCATACAAATGTTCCCTTTTTTAAACACTCGGTGATGGGACTTGTGATGGTGCTGAAATCTTTTATGAATCTTCGGTAGAATGAAGCAAGTCCTTGGAAAGACCGAACCTCGGTGACGGACTTAGGCGTAGGCCATGACTTAATGGCCTCGATCTTTGATTGGTCCACTGAAACTCCATCTTTGGAAACCACATAGCCGAGAAATATGACACTCTCGACCAAGAATGAACATTTCTCCTTCTTTCCATATAGCTTTTGTCCTCGGAGAGTTTCGAACACTTCGCGAAGGTGTTTGAAGTGATCTTCTTTGCTTTGATCGTAAACCAAGATATCATCCAAATAAACAACCACAAATTTTCCCAAGAATGGTTTGAGTACCTCGTTCATGAGCCGCATGAAAGTACTCGGAGCGTTAGTTAACCCGAACGGCATGACGATCCATTCGTACAACCCATGTTTGGTCTTGAACGCGGTTTTCCATTCGTCACCTTCCCGCATTCGTATCTGATGATAGCCACTCCTCAGGTTGATCTTAGAAAAGATCTCGGAGCCATGCAACTCATCAAGCATGTCATCAAGTCTTGGAATCGGGAAACGGTACTTGATAGTTATGTTGTTCACGGCTCGACTATCGATGCACATCCGCCAACTCCCATCCTTTTTCGGGACAAGAAGAGTAGGAACGGCACATGGGCTCATGCTTTCACGAACGTAGCCTCGTTCCATTAGCTCCTCGATTTGGCGCCGCAACTCCTCGGTCCGTGTTGGGTTGCATCGATAGGTCGCCTTGTTAGGCAACGCACTCCGGGAATGAGATCGATTTGATGTTCGATCCCGCGGATAGGCGGCAATCCTGGTGGTAAGTCTTCAGGGAAAACGTCCTCGAATTCCTTTAAGAGCGCCGCTAGCTGGGCATCCTTGATTTCAACTTTTGGTGCCTCGTTGACCACCATAAGATAGACACAACCACCTTCCTTTAAGACTTCACCAATTTCTTGCTCACTTGCAAACATGGTCATGCTTGCGGTCTTCCTCTCGTGGGGTGACCAAAGAACGGACAAAGACTGGTGCCATCGGTCTTAGGACAAGCTTCTTACCCTTGTCGACCAATTCATATTCGTTGCTTCGGCCGCGGTGTATGACATTGCGATCGAATTGCCATGGACGCCCCAAGAGTACGTGGCATGCATCCATTGGCACTACGTCACACAGGATATTGTCGTCATAGGAACCCATTGTTAACGCCACTTTGACTTGTTTGGTGACCTTCACCTTGTTCCCGTCATCAAGCCAATGTAACACATATGGTTTGGGATGAGGTATGGTATCCAATCCTAACTTGTCCACCATCTTTGTAGAAGCAACGTTGGTACAACTCCCTCCATCGATGATTAGGCTACACCACTTGTCCTTCACTTGACATTTGGTGTGAAAAATCTGGTTCCTTTGTTCTGCCTCAATTGGTGTGGATTGAGTCTGCAAAGCACGAAGGACCAAAGCACAATCATAGTTAGGAGCATCATAAGTTTCGATATCTCTATCGTTCCCCTCCTCTTCTCTTTCTTCGAAGTTGAACACATCACCCAATCGTTCTTCTTCATCATACAACTCGTCTCGAACGGCAATAGCTTCTCTTAGTGCAATGTTTCTCTTATTTGGGCATGCGTTAAAAAATGACCAAACCCTTGGCATTTGAAACATCGTACTCTAGATAAACTTGTCTCTTTAGGAACGGGTATCTTGGGAGCGGACTCAGGGGTGGAAATCTTCTTAGGTGTAGTCTCAACTGTACGACTATACGACTACTCGGACTTCCCCTTGAGTATCCTTCGTTCCTCCAGCTTCGACCACCCTCACCATGAGTTGGAGTGAGCTTGGCCTTTCCTTGGGCTTCCACCTTGAGACATAGATTACACAAGGAATCGAAGTCAGCGTAAGATTGTAATTCAGCGTAAGATTGTAATTCAACTGAATTGGCTATGTTACGATTTAGTCCACGAAGGAATCGAGCCATCTTCAAGTCTTCACTTTCCTCTATTCCTCCTATCACAGTAAGATTTTCAAACTCATTTATGTAATCTGAGACACTACTCCTCTCTTGAGTCAACTCGGCAATCTTGCGATACGTTGTGAGTCTATACGTGGCTGGGACGTATCTCTTGCGTAGCTTTCTTTTGAGAGATTCCCAAGAGGATATCTTTTCCTTTCCCCGCCCGGCACGTTTTACCTTAAAGCCTTCATACCACAGGGAGGCTCCACGACTTAGTCGTAGAATGGCGTACTTGCAACACTTTTCGTCATCCAGGTCTTTGAACTCGAACATCCGTTCAATCTTCCTCTCCCATTCGAGGTAATCCTCGGGATCCGTGCCTCCCACAAACTCGGGTAGTTCACTTACTTTGAATTCTTCTCGACTTTGTTCTCCTCGACGTGGTGTTCCGTTCACACCAATTTCCGAAAGGTTTTGTAGTGCTTCTATAAGATTTTGAAGGAGATTAGGATTGTTGGGATCCAATTTTTTTTTTTTTTTGTGTTGATGAATAGTACCGTGAACAGTAACTTTTTTTTTTGTCTCTTTTTTTTTTTTTTTTTTTTGCGAAGAAATCAAGACCCTTGGATCGTCTTGATTAGTGGAAATCAAGAGCCGAAGCTCTGATACCACATTTGATGTGAATCGCAAGCGGAAGTCTTGACTTGTACTTAGCAAATAGACGAAGGACCCGAATGCACTAGGTGCAACCCGATCAATCCGTATATTCGTAGTGAGTTTTGAATGAAAAAGAAAGGATATTTGTCGTAGCTAGACCTATAGCTACGCCAATGGGTGAATTGTTTGATACTCGTCAAACAATCCGACTCAAACTTAGGATCACGTCCCTCGTTCAAGCAAGGTGCGAAATCGCGTTTCGACCTCTTAAGCCAAACCACTCGTGTAACAACACAAGAAGATAAGACAAGTTTTAGAGAATACTCTCAAGTTTTTTTCTTCAAATTGGATGATGAACAAATGAGGGCTACAAGCCTTTATATAGGCCGAAATTCCTTGGTGCCCAAGGCTAGCTTTTAATGCTTTGTGGTGAGTTCTAGGCTATGTGGAAGAACTAGGTAAGACTAAGCCAAAAACTAGGTAAGACTTTTGTAAAAACTAGGCTATGACAAAAACTAGGTGAGCTTTATTCAATGCCCTTGGACTAGCCCATTTTCGAGGTTGGACCTTGCTCCACACGGTTCTAATGCTCCCATTGGCGGGTGATCATGCATTTTTCTCGACTATTATTCGAACCGATCCATGCTTGGTGAACCGGGTTGCCTTGGTCGCTTGTTTCGAGAATTATTTCATCGAGGTGATTCGTATTCACATCACGAGAAATTCCAGCGGGGGAGAAGTACTAATAATGAGTAAATTAGAAAATAAATAAATAAAAAATTTCAACGAAAAACTTCAATTTTTCATTTTAAGTGGGAAAGACCTCCCCTACTTGGCTCCGCCACTGGCTTAATCTGGGTGGCTGTGATAGTGATGACGTGGTTATAGTGAGTTTTTTTTTCCAACTGACATCACTGGAGTATGTTACATTTTCGACTATGGAAATTATGCAACAAGGGATAGGCCTCACCCCAAGGCTCCAAGAAGCCAAATTGCTTTGGTGCATCTCACGCTTTTTAAAACCTCGCTGCGGGATCAATAGAGATAATTTTCTTGTAGTTTCTGTTATAAAGATTCAGACAATGCTCTAAAGGTCTGTAGTGGGAAACCAAGGTGAGTGCCCTAAGAGTATTTTAGGAAGGACACTTGAATAAGATGTTGCAAAGCCTCAAATCCGACATCAGCAATAAGCCTATAAGGGACTTTGAGAGAGTGAGATATCAGTTTTCCTTTATTTAATTTTTGTAAGCCTGTGCTGTGTCTGAATTGTTATGACTGCTTGTCTGCTTGCGCATGTTTCCTATGTCGTCGTTCAATAATATGGTTTTTTTTTTGTCTTAAGGAGGATTATCTGCCATATTAAATCCTTCCTGTTAACCAATTTGGTTATCATTTTTTTTTAATATTTGACGTGTACCTGATAAAGTTGAGTTGGTATTTTTGTAGTTCAACTTCCGAGGGATTATATCATCTTGCTTTGAGCCTCATCTGAATATTTACGTTGAATTAGAGGAAAAAACATTGATGGAGCATTTAGAGAAACTTGTTCAGGTACCTCTTGGTATATATGGGTCCTGACTCCTTCATTCTATCTAGTATATAGCGTGTGTATAGTAATCTGGTTGTCTTGATTTCAGGAAGAAACGTGGGCTATTGAAGAAGGAAGTCAGACTAACATCTTATCCAGTAGCATGCAGGTAGACACCTTTTGCTCATGTTTGTTCTTGTTAGCATACTGTCGTACCTAGTAGCAAATTATATTATTTTGCACTACGATTATTTGAACTAGTGAAATATAAGTAGGATAATTTAGTAACAATACAGTTTAAAATGTAAACATATAGTGGTCTAAGTCTGTATTTCTAGCAGGAAAGTTGTAGAATAATCTGGGGCACTGGAGTCATGTAGCTTTTGATATTAGATTCTATCTGCCCCGGACCTCCAAGATGCACTAATCTTTGATATTTAGTTTCAGGAAAAACCTTTTAGAGGTGAACTGATTAAGTTAGCATTGTTGTAAAATCCAGGTCTTTCTTATAATCAGGCGAAGCTTGAAGCGGTGCAGTGCCTTGACAAAGAATCAAACACTCTTCAATTTATTCAAGGTTGGTGTTGGTATACTCAGCTTTATGTTATGGTAGTGCGAGTGCAGAAGTACAAGAATCAGTTTTTTGTGCGGAAGACTATTCAATAAGGGTCTAAGCTACGTTTATGTTTGATGAAAAAGACAAAACATTATTAATTTTAACCTGAACTTTGAGAAATACTCTCGAATAGTACTATCAACCTTGCTTAAATGAAACTGTGGCATAAGGCCTTTATTTATACTAAGCAACTAATTACTTTGATCCGTTGTCAACGAGGAAAACAAAACAAAGCCGTAAACAATGCTAACATCAATAAAAACAACAATGCTACTCCAATGGTTCTGTGGCTCCCGCGAATTGCGGTGTAGGGAAGAGAGAGAGAGAGAGAGAGAGGGGGGGGGGTCGGATGTACGCAGCCTTACCATCGTGTTAGGAACACAAAGAGGTTGTTTTTGAAAGACCCAAGATGGAAATTGTGTCAAGAACTGCATCACAGGACTGGTACTTTACAATATTGA
Source organism: Silene latifolia (assembly GCF_048544455.1). NCBI lineage: Eukaryota > Viridiplantae > Streptophyta > Magnoliopsida > Caryophyllales > Caryophyllaceae > Silene > Silene latifolia. The sequence continues at coordinate 121,559,331 of NC_133528.1, read as the reverse complement.
AGCACAACCTTTTTAGTGAGCAATTTTACTTTATTCCGTCATAACTGAAAAATATCATAAATAAGCTAGGGACAGAATTAGAACTTGTTGAATCCAGGTAGCCTGCGTTGATTGTGACAGCTCAACATCAAACACGTGTATCTCACATGTAAGAACTTCATTTCCAGTTAGGTTCACTCTAAAATTCCAAATATTTTGAGAGATATGCCTTATCAAAGTTGACCGATCACCCATGAACACTGAAATACTCGTGTCCCCTTTTTCGGGTGTAAAAATCGCACTTCTAATTCAACTAGGAGAACGAGTGTATGATTCTATTCCAAATGTTACAGGAATATGTCTACTCTCTTCTTTTGCCCAAGGTAGTCCACGTCTAATTTTGGAGGGAGGCATCAGTTATACCTCGAAGTGACCTATCATAAAATCATCTTTGCTAATACGATTAATGGCGGAGTAGACATGCACACTCCTTGTTCAAGTAGGTTTAAAACTAGCGCGTGTCCAAATTAGAGTAGGAGTAAGTCTTGTATGCTTCTCCTTGGTTAATGGTAGTGTGCATGTCCTTAATCCTAGTTGGAGTGGAAATCATGCACAATCCTAATTGGCGAGGAGCATGTCTATAATTCTACTGTCAGTAGGAATGGGTCTACTGTGTCTTCGTTTTCACAAAAGTAAAAAAGCTACATCCAATGTGAGAGTGGCATTACTCATGCCTCCAACTGACCTATCGCAAGATCAATTATTTTTGCTAGTTAGATCTATGGATGTATATATATATATATATATATATATATATATATATATATATAGAGTAAAGATCATTTGAGTCCTCCTCACTTTTCTGGACTAAAATTACATTCTCCTGGACTAAAATAACAAATTCATTGGACTGAAATTACACTTATATGGACTAAAATAACACTTTTTGTTGTTAAAATAACACTCTTAAAATGCTAAAATGACAATAACTTGTGATAAAATGACAAAAATTCAAAATATTATTCGTTAAAATCAATCGGAAAAGATTGAAGTTAAACTTGTAAAACGCTAAATTCTCGAAAATATTTCTTAAAATTACACTTTTTGCCGTTAGAATTACACTCGTAAAATCCTAAAATGTCGAAAACTTGTCTCGAAAAAAAAAAACGAAAAAAACGAAACAGTCGAAAACTTGTCTCGAAAAAAAAAACGAAAAAAATCGAAACTGGAAAAATGTTAACAAAATTTTCATAAACTTTGAAGTATAAGACAAAATATGGTGTTAATTGTGTATGATAATGAATTAGTGAATGTATTATTAAAACTAGAGAGAGAAGTGAATTCATTAGTGTTAAGTGTGTTTTTTGTTTTCAATCTCAACCTTCCACCATGCATGATCCAAGGGTTGTGGGAAGGACTTATGGACTCAAAAAAAAAAAGGGACTTAGAAGAACTTTGCTCTCTATATATATATATATATATATATATATATATATATATATATATATATATATATATAAATACTTGTATATTCTGCAACAAAACACCTTAATGTCACTCCCTCTGACCCAAAAAGGTTAATAACATTTCCATTATGGTTTATTCCAAAACAAATAATCGACTATTGACAATAACTGAAATTGCTTTAATGCTCATACTGTCCTCAACCGAAAGAAGCAAATTGAAAGGGTCAAACAGGACGCACATGAATATTTGATATAGTGGCTTGTATGTCACTTGCTTTATTTCGATAAAAATGAACCATAATTTGAAGTGAACCAAATTTTTTGGTATGGAGAGAGTATCAAATATTCATGTGCTTCCTGTTTTACCCTTTCAATTTGCTTCTTTCGGTTGAGGACAGTATGAGCATTAAAGCAATTTCAGTTATCAGAGTATTAGTTATGAGGTAACAAGAGAGTGATTTTCATGATCTCAATTGAATGTTATTTTTTAAAAACCCTTCAAGTTTCTTTGGCCTTCACACTCAGTTTTTACTGCTTGTTTTTAGCTTTCCTTTATTCTTAAGAACAATTGGTTGTTCATCTGGTAATTAGGGAGAGTTGCACTTCCTGAAAGCCTTGTCACACTTTCAATGGGAATATGTGCATTATGAGGATAAAATGATCACTGTACTACAAGACAAAAGGAGAAGTACATGCTGAATGATGACTTTTATAATTTCTTTTTTACTTTTAGTTTCTTCGTACAGGCTTAGATATCTTTTCCCTAGGATCATCACTTTCCGAGTGGGTAAGCCTCTTGTTTAGTGTACTAGTCGTAAGATTAATTATGCATTCCTTGCTTTATATCGAGTGCTGACTCTAATTGCTTGGTAAACCTTAGGATGCCATAAAATGTAATCAGACAAAGGAAAGAGAATAGTGAAGTTACATGTTAAGTGGTTGCCTGATCGTAAAAAATGTGACATTACATGCCTAATGATGATAAAAACGAAGAGCCTTACTGATATTGTCATGATTTATGCTGCTAGGTATTTCAAAAAATGCTTAAAGCATATGCAACAAAGCTATTTAGCAGACTACCAAAAGGTGGGACAGGAATTGTAGCAGCTGCCACTGGAATGGATGGGCAAATTAAGGTCTCATCAACATATTTTTGATTCAAATTCATTTCATTTTTTTGTCATGTTGTAAGTATATTTACCCTTTTTAATTGTATTATCTGATTTATCTCCCCTTCTTGTTTCTTGAATTAGACGTCGGAGAAAGATGAGAGGATGATTTGCTATATTGTAAATACAGCGGAATACTGTCATAAAACGGTGAGTTTCCTTCTAATCCAATCAGTTTTAAATAGATCCTCTTTTTCCTTTCATCTTTAGTGGTGATAGAATCTGGTTGGATTTGCTTCAAATTGGTTAAAGACCGGTAGTGGATAAATGTTTTAGATTGACTGCTTCTGCCTAGTCTTATTTTGCATCTTCAAAAGAATTCACTCATGGAGTTATTCTGTACATTTTGTGGTTAGGAAGTTGGATATCTCAATCTTGTTTCTATTTGTTATACAATAGATATATTGGAACGTGATTCTATGAAGTGACACTTTTCAAAAATATGACAAATATGCTTTAGTTGGTAACTATAAGATAAAATGTCTGAAGGCCGGTATATGTGTTAACATGTCCGCAGCTTCTGATATGATACAAGCATTGAGCGGGCAGCCAGCTAAAAGAGGAGTTTTTGTTAGCATTTTGTTAGGCTTGTGTGTCTAGTTCATGTTGATGTGCTGACTCCTAACACAGTACGTAATACGTGATATCCTTGCCTTCTTCTGTTGAAAGATAGATATAAATTTTCTTGGTATTTAGCTTCATTGTCATCTCTCTCTTCCTATCATCATTAGTCATTTTAGCTAGACTATGCCACGTTTTGTTGAGGCTTTATGCTGCTATCTTATCTTTTTGCATTTTTTTTCCTGTACCACTTAAATGTCCAAGGGTTACAATTTTGCTGCTTCTATCTTTATCTTCTAAATAAATAGTTTATGGTTGGTTTTATTAGAGTAATACCAATACCAATTCCATGTCTTTTGGTGAATTAAGTATGGCGTAGTTGTAAAGTTAAAATTGACTTCTATAAATGAGGTCTTAACCTAGTGGTGAATACTTGATATTGTTGAATTGGGTACATTATAGGCTCGAGCGGACCTGAATGTGTTCTTGTAATGCCAAATACTTTGTGGCTTTACATAGGACATGTAGGGTTGCATGAATGGAGCTTGAAAGATGGTTCCTTAGGGTTACCAGCAGTGGCGGACCAACGTGGGTTCCCGTGGGGGCACGTGCCCCTTTCCCAAAAAAAATAAAAAAAAATATTGTCGTTCAGCATGTCCCCTGGCTTAACGTAAAAAAAAAAAAAAGAACATGTACATAACAGTATATCTAATAAGCATGTAATTGTTAGTGTCCTAGTGGTTTGAGTCTTGTATTCATCACAGTAGATCCGGGTTCGAGTCTTGGCAGCAGCATTTTTATTTATTTTTAGTTCAAAATAGAAATAAGGAAGATGAAGTGTTTGAAATTTTGAATAACCACTCCATTTGCTCTAAAGTCTACCATATAGGAAATTAGAAATTTATTTAAGCTATTGCAATACCCATCAATCAATTTGTATTGTATTTTTTTTTAAACTATAGAGAATTTTAATTACTTATCAACTATACTAAACTTTATTACTATTCCCACAAACCCCAAATTTTATTAAGGAGAATATAAGAAACTAAAATTTATTTAAACTGTATTTCAAAGATATCAATTTGAGTGGTATTTTTCTAAATAAAGGTAGTTTTAATCATGAGGTACCAATTGGAGATAGAAATTTTTAAAATAGAAGCAAAAGTACACCATCGAAAAATTGGAATTTTTTTCTTCACAATTTTGGATTAATACGATTTAAGAAATGTGGCCTCTCTTGGAGAACAATATGATAAGCGGAAAACATGGCCAAAAGAAAAATTTGTGCCCTCACACCTTGAAAATCCTAGGTCTGCCACTGGTTACCAGTACTGCTGACTAGTTAAAGCCGCTGGTTATTCTTGATGCGTTTTATCATTGATTTAGTTTGCTAATTTTCTGTTTGGTTTACATAATATCCTTTGGCCTCAGTTCATTACAATTTAGCTTGGCTGTCTGAAATACTCTTAAACATCTCTTTCTTGAAATTGCATGCTTTACGCCCTTTCTTTCTTACCATAGGCTGGTGAATTGGCGGAAAATATATCGAAGATAATTGATCCCCTGTTTGCAGACAGAGTTGATATGTCAGAAGTGCAGGTAACTTACCATTTATCAGTAATTTTTATGTAAATTTACGACATATCGTTAATGATTTGTAGGACCTTTGCTTGTGTTGTCTATTTAAATCTTCCAATCATGCAGGACGAGTATTCAGCAGTCATCACAAAATCATTGATAACTTTGGTGCATGGATTGGAAACCAAATTTGATACTGAAATGGCTGCAATGTCACGTGTTCCCTGGGCAACACTGGAAAGTGTAGGCGACCAATCAGAGTAAGCTGCATATTGGTTTAGACATGAAACTGATATGACTATGGTTAAGTAAAATTCACAGTTGAATTTTTAATGTTTGCAGGTATGTTAATGTAATAAATACAATCCTAACGAGTAGTATTCCTGTTCTTGGGAGTCTTCTGTCTTCTATTTACTTCCAGTTTTTCCTTGACAAGGTATTTGAGAAGAACATACATCTCCTTTATACTCCGTTGGCCTTATTATCCATTTTTCATGCACTTTTTGCTTTGTTCTTTTGTGGAATCTTCGTCATTGCCGACACAATATTCATATGGGTCATGTTTTGAGGGGTAAGGCTTCGACATCCTATTCCTTTATCCCGCCATAGGCGGAAGTCTTTGCAGCGCTGGGGTAATTTTGTTTTTGTTGGATCTTGCTTTGTGAAAACTTAGGACTCTTGTGTTGTAGTTAGATGTGCATGTTCGGAGATGTCTGGTACAGTTAACTCTGATATTTTCCATGTTGATGATTATTCATGGTATATTATACACTCTAAATATTGAAATTATTTTCTATTGAATATTAGTTGATGTGATACTTCATGCGGTAACCGTGTACACTACTGACAATGGTCTTAACATTCGATTGTGCTCTTTTTTGTGATGCCAATATTGTATTCTTTAAAGGAACTTCTGTGCAGTTCGTATTGCTGAACTAATCAAATACCTTTAATGTCTTGCAGCTTGCGTCATCTCTTGGCCCACGCTTTTATCTCAACATTTTCAAGTGCAAACAGATTTCAGAGACTGGAGCGCAACAGGTAACTTATATATTGTATGTGCACACATGTATAGTATTTTCCTGGGTGCCCTGCCAAAGGAGTCCCGTGGCTACATTTGCAGAACAATGTATCCTAGATTGCACTATTTCGCAGCCCTGCGATTATGTAATCTGGGCAGACGTGGGTGGCTGTTATTAACCATCTTTTAGTTTACCTCTGTATTTTCACTTCCATTGCCAATGGAGCTAAAGATTCGCTATTCCTTGGCATTGGAGTATATGGAAGAAAGCAAAATGCTCATTATACTGTTTGTGGCTTTGTGCTTCTTATATTGTGGAGTAGCAGTCATATAACATACTCCTTGAATCCTTGACATGATTTTTTATGGGAAAAGCTTGCGTATATTCAGCTCAATTATAGGCGGGAGATATGTTACTTAGCAATGCCATTTCTATTCAGATGCTCTTGGACACCCAAGCTGTGAAAACGATTCTTTTGGAGGTTCCTTCGCTTGCTAAACAAGTGAGTTGTTGATGTTAGAATTTCCCTTCCCTTTATGCGTTCTGATTGTTTCTACGTTACTTTTGTGCTCAGCTTTCTGCTTGTTAAGTTGTCTTGAGTTGGTCGTCTGGGTAAATTATCTCTTATAACCAGTTTGTAGATTTGGAAAGACGCATATAAAGATTTTCCATTACCTGTATTATTGTCTGGAATAAAAATTTAGGGACCAGTTGATTCAGGGATTTAGGGAAGATAAAGGGGGTCATGCCATGTTCTCTTTGATTGGTTTTGTTCACTCTATTTAAAGTCTCTTCTTCACCACCACCAGAACCCACAGTATTTTGAAAAACATATACAATCAACTAGTACCGGGGAGTATGCGTTTTCTAGGGATCGAAGAAAATATGGCGTTGAAGAGGATAGTGTGGAAGGAAATAGCCGGGTAGATGATTTGAGTGTGGTTTCTCTTTGGTTTATGATTTGAGTATTATTACTGCGTTTTTCCTCCTCTAGAATACCTATTTTGCTTATTAGTATGACTGTTTTGCTTTAATCTCCTTTGCTATCATTTTGAATATTATTGATTTTTTTTTTCCCCATAAATTATCCTTGTACTCATTTTTCATGTAATCGTCTGTTTGTTATGTACTATTATGATTATTATTATTTATGTTTTTACGTATATACTTATTTTTCAACTTTTTTTAGGGAAAAAAAAGTTTTAAGCATTTTTATGATTTTATGATCCTTTGTATATATAGAATACTTTTTATGATTAGTATTATTATTATTATTTTTGTAAGGCATTTTTATTTTTCTCTTTTTTTGTTCTCATTGTTTTATCTATTATTGATGGTGATGATTCATATTAGCTAGCGCTAGTTATCCCTAAATCATTTTGTGACTAAGGCTTTGTCATTTCGTAATCTGCATCTTTGTGTGTGTGTGTTTAGACAACTGGAGCTACTAGCTACTCTAAATTTGTTAGCCGTGAGATGAGCAAAGCTGAAGCGCTTTTGAAGGTAACTGAATGTGTTTTTGACTCACTGATGAGTAATCTGGTGTTCTGTTGTCGGCTGATAATCTGTTATTACCAGGTTATACTATCCCCTATGGATTCCGTAGCAGATACATATCGTGCTCTATTGCCGGAGGGTACTCCATCGGAATTTCAGCGAATTCTGGAGCTCAAGGTATTTTTTGGCCCTTTTTTTTTTCGTTTTGAACTGTACATTGATTTGGCTTTGAGAGTTCTGTGCTAAATTCTAGTGTCATGCCCGTGTTTAGGTTTGTCTTTTGATCAGGAGCATTTGTTTTGCATTCTCCCTTAAACATAGTAATACCAACCTAATTTTGGTCATATTTATCCTCACTCCTTAATTTACTAGCTGCCTCTGAAATTTGAATGCATCGTAATTAAGGAAACGTTGGAAGTAGTATTGGAACTATCTTTCAATTAGTGAATACACCTAGAGACTAAGAGGCGAAGACCATGTTTGTGAGTTCACATCAGTATGTAATTAATAACCTTTCCCATTCTTTGAAATTGCCTCATTTGCTTGCGGCACAAAGATTTAAGAGAGCAAATGGGGTAGAGAATTGATGAAGGTATGAGATGAATGATGGTCAATAAAATGGGACAATGGGTTATAAGATTTTACAATTTGTGTGTCAAAAATTCATTTCAAATCCAAATTTTGTCAACCTTAGAGATGAGACAGTTCCATTGAATTGGATACAAAATTAGTGAAGAGGATTACACATACCAAACAAGCTCCAAGAGCTAAGCTTTATTGGTAAAGCAGCTCTCTGTCACGGCGCTGGTTGGTCATTCATGGATCCCACTCATAAGTCTCGCTCTTCTTATTTGTTTTACGACATCCAGACCTTCTGCTGTAGGCATTTTTTTTAGCATATTTCAGTACCATGTGCTCTATAATTTATTTTATTATTCCCTTTACAATTTTACTCGTCTTGCATCAATTCTTGGAACGTTGGATGTCTACAATTCTGTACTTGATAGCGAAGTGTCATCCAGCATGTTATTCGCCTGAATAAAAGAACTTTTAGCAGCTACGTTTTATTGGGGTATTTGGCTAAATAACATGCAGTTCTACAATGGCTCTAATGTTAAACTTTCGAACATAAATAACATGAATTTGCAATGTGGTTCTTGTTCTAGTTAATTCAGATCTTAGTTCTCATCTTTGAGGCAAAAGCTTATTGTGACTTTACAAATGAGCATTTCTTACCACTCCATCAAGCAGATGCTATATGCATTTTGTGGACTTGAAATTTGACATTAGTTGCAAAAATATTCGAATAAGCAGGGCCTCAAAAAGGCAGATCAACAGACCATACTGGACGACTTCAACAAACATGGGTCAAGCATCAAGCAACCATCAATGCCGGCTCCATCTTCAGTACCCGTGGCCCCCACCGCACCTGGGCCAACTGCTGTCATCAATCCAGCATCGTCCTCTGTCACTGCTTCTGGGGAGGACGTGCTTGCTAGAGCAGCCGCGTTAGGCCGTGGAGCAGCTACGACAGGTTTCAAGAGGTTCCTTGCCTTAACTGAAGCTGCTAAAGACAGAAAGGATGGCCCATTTAGAAAGCTCTTTAATTCCTAATCGTAAGGATCTCTTATAACTACACAACTCATCTCTTTCGTTACTGATTAAGTAAATAACCATTCATATTTTTTCACCAAAGTTTTGCTTAGTGTTTATTTTTAATATCAAGCTCTCTTTTTTTTCTTCAAGTTGTGCTCAACTCAAGTTGTTCTCTCATATTTTTTCGTTACAAAACTAGGTTTTATCATAGGCTAGTACTAAACTTTGCTATGACATTTCTTCGAGAAAGCTTCATAAAAGCTTTCGAAGTTATACTACTGTATAACTGTATTTGAGGTGATATCAAGTGCTTTTTTTGTGGAACAAAACAGAGACAACTTATTCCACTATAACGGTTAGAACCGATATCTGATTCCATGGTTCATACTTCATACGAGTACTAAGTAACTAGTATTTCAGCTACAAAGGTATGGGTGGACTTGTTTCAGCTACATATTTTACCTATTTTGGGAGACCGTCTCATAGGAGAATTAGTGAACACGCTTTCTTTTCATTTCATTTTCATATATTTATTATTATTTATTATTATTATTCAATACACGTGAAAAATAATTAAATATTAATCAAATATACGAAAATGAAATGATAAGAGTAGTTTTTATAAATCCAATTGTGATCCAAATATGTTTGAAAAACTATTGGAAAAATTATTTTGACTTGATGGAGAACTAATTTGTATGACCAAAATGAAAGTTTGAAAGTCTTACAAAGACTAAATATCGCGACTTTTGTATTGATTCGGGTTCAAGCAAGATCATGAACAGATTTGGGGTTCAATTTTTTTAATCACGGACCGGGGTTCAATTTTTCAAATAATTGGGTGTCGTAAATAGGCTTGGATTGGACTTTGACATTTTGGTAGCGTCGGTTTTAGTTTGGTTTCGAACCCAATAGCATACCCAATTTTCTTTCTTTAGCCACATTCTTAGAGGTTAGAAGTTAGAACCATACGTGCCTTGTATGGGTATCTAATTATCTATACGGTGTGGCTTTAATTTTACCCATTTGAAACAAAATAGTATCGTCCATATACTTAGCTTGTGTGCGAAACTAAGCTTTATGGAAACTTGTGTGTAATATAAACAACAATCTTTTGGTTTTACTTTCTCATAACCCTACTTCAATTTCCTCTGTTTCACCCATTCCAAATTTGAGCAATTTTTTTTTTCTTCTCATAAGAAAATGGTGATCTACAATTTAGATGAAACTCCAGATGTTTTCATCACTCCTGAATATTACGATGACGTGTTTTCATATCGAATGGTGCAAATCAATGGTGAAGATAACCGCAAAACGATTCGTGCAATAGACCTACGGAGTGATGAACTGATGATATATGGAACACAAGTACAGGAATCTCTGTTTAAGAGGTTGTATGAATCTCTAGTTTTAAGGCCGAAAGTCGGTATTTTTTATGTTAATTGTAAGGGTGCTTGCTATCTTCTTGTAGCAGGGAAAACTTATAGGCCAATCCATAATGTTATCTTTGATTGGTCTTCTTTTGGTGTCGTAGTCCCGAATTCTGTCAACGATTCCTTGAAAAAACAACTAGAAGAAAAAGATAAGGCGCTCCAAAATTCGAATCACCAATGTGAATTAGCAAAGATTGAAGTTGAATCTACAAAGGCTAGTTTGAAAGCTTCGAATGATGAAATAATTGAGCTTAAAAAGGTCCAAAATGACTTGGGTTTGAAACTCCAAAAAGCATACGAAAAGGTTGCTTTGATTGATTTTGAGCTTGAACTTTATAAGATTGAGTTGGAGTCATGTAAGAAAGAATCAGATGAATTCTTAGACGAGCTTTGTAATTCCAAGGAAGAAAGGGAAAAGATGAAGGTCGAATTACAAAAAATGCATGATCAACTTTCGTCTGAAATTTCTTCGTTGAGTAAAAGAAACTGCGATTTGGAAATGAAATCAGAAATATTGGAATGTGAACTCTCATCCTTGCGATCTACGTTACACTCGACTAAGGAGCAACTTGTAGTCTCAAATAAAAATTCAAAAGAACATCTTTCGAGTTTCAAAGACAAATGTAGAGTTATGGAAGAGGAGTTAAACAAGGTACAAGAACAACTTGTGGTGGCTAATAAACAGGTGCAACACACTACGACTCTTTTAGAGTCGTCGACAAAAGAAGTCAAAGAGTTGCAAGATCAAATTAAGTGCAATGAAAAGGAACAACAATGTATGAAAGCACAACTACAGAAGATGATAAACCAAATTAAGTTAATTAATAGGGAGGTGATGGCTAGCAATCAAAGGTTGGATCAAGTATTAATTTCAAGTTTATGGAAAGAGCTTAATAATCATAGCCATCACAAAGTTTCAATACAATGCACAAAATGTGGGCACATTGCTTTTGTGTCCTACAATGAATTAGGCATGTTGCCTTCTAGTCTTGACATTGATGTTCATGATATTTCTATTCTTTGAAAGATTTATATGGTAAGAATTTCGAAAGAAGGATTAATATAGTTGTAATTGTATTAAAATTTAAAGATGATGTTATGTATTGTATTATAATAATTGTTTAAATGAGTATAATATGGAAAGACGACTATGTCCTTGTACTAATCATTAGGAATGCTTTGGACGGGATACCTTTGTTGAGTCTTTCACACTGCGAGTAGGGCTGGCTTTTAGGGAGTACAAGTCGCATGGCCGCATAGGTCCCCGATTTTTAAGGGACCAATAGAGTTAGATTAAGAACATATACTAATTAGTGAGGTTAGTAATCATGAAATGCATGATGGCGTAAAGGTTTAATACGTGGCTTTTTTTTTGGGTCTATATATTTTTACAATAAGTCTTGCTGAAGACGGGTCGGAGCAAGTGATGGGTAATGTCACTCATAAAACGGATAGGGAGGGACAAGGTGGGGCACCCCCATGTGCTTCCCTCTCTCCTCTATTTGGGTCATTTGTGAGAGAAAATGGTATTCGTCACTCCAAAGTGACGGATACGTGCCTTCTTCAATGAGATTTTGTGATATTTCTATCACACTTTTTTCTTCCATCTTTTTCAAAACTACATTTATGACATTATGAGTTATGAGACTTCTGGCCGGCCCGTATCCCATTGTTGGTTTCATTTAGCAGTCTGTCTCACAATAGACGCCACTATCCGTCTATAGCTATAAACGGATAATGACCCTCTCACAAAATAAAAGTGGGAGGGCAAGTGAGGGTATCCATTTCCCACCCACTTGCCCTCCCACTTTCATTTTGTGAAAGTGCCACTATCCGTCTATAATGAGAATTTGTGTTCATTTATTTATTGTTTGCTATTTTTTCATTCTTTTTTTTTTCCTAATATGCAAAGTTGTCAAGAAAGACATTATTAATTATCGGTGGGGACATAAGGCCAGGATTTTGAAGTAAGGGCGCCTTCTCATTCAAATCATCCGGACACCTACTTGTCTTCTATCGGATTCATTTTATTAGACTCCCTAGTTTCATTTAAGGTTGGTTCCAAAATCGTTCACTCTGATACCACTTTGTAGCACCCCCGTTTTCCCGAGTGCCTCCAACTAGGCTAACCCAAGCTAACAGGAGGGCTACTATCTCAATTTCCTGAGGTAAAGTGAATCAAGACTAACAATACAAATATAACCAACGAATTACATGACGGGCACAAATATATAAATGTCGACGTCGGTTAATTACAACATATATACATATAAGAGTGGGACTACCATATTCTTATCCAACGTGACGTTGTGTTGTAACCAATCTCGTACATAGTCCCCAAGTCGGCATCACGTCCATAGCAAACCTGTCACTTCACTATTCAACATATGATCGGAAATATCATAGGAAAACTTCTCATATAAACAAACAAGTCAACCACATGGTTGAGTAGGGATAATCAATACATTAAGTAATACCTCCTTAATGACAACATCCGTAAAACCGACACAATCATATTCCACCAAACTCTCAAGTAAAGTAAATACACCTAATTGACTCGACATTATTTGACTCTATCAAATAACCCCCACACTTAGACTTTTGCTCGTCCCGAGCAAAATTTGGAACAAGCACTTGCATAAGTCATTATGAGCATGAGTGTAAATGACCACTCTTCCCTCACAACTACCTTCTTATATCTCCCTCATTAACAATCCACCGATTAAAGAAAAATCAAGACTCAAATGTGACACACACTCTTCTCTCACACCCCCTCCTTATATCACCCTCACACAAAGACACAACACACCACCAACTCCGACTCATCAATCAAATCCTCCCTTCTTATGTCTCCCAACAAAGTAGTATTGGTCACCCTTGCCTTATCCCAAGGCAATAGCAAAGTGACCCATCAATCCTCCTACCAAACACAACTCATCACTACTTATAACACCCCCTTATCACTCCATACAAATGCAAGCCATGGTTACTAAGTTGGACAACACCACAACATTACAACCTAGCAACCCAAGAAGAAACCACAAATTTGGGATATATTTTTGTGATTCAAAAAGAAATTAAATCCTAGACTAACCTCCTTCCAAGACCCTCCTTATCGCTCCCTTCTTATCCCTCCATCTTTTTGGTATTTTTTTTCATTTTTTTCAGATTTTTTCTTTCTTTTTCAAAAGTTTTTGATTTTTTTTGGTGAAAATCCCTCATTTTGCCTAAGGTGCCCTTTCGGGTTTTCACCTTAGCTTTCCTTTTCTCTCATGGTGGCTCGCTTCTCTATTTTTTATTTTGCCGGAATGCCCTTTCGGGTTTTCATTCCGTCCTCGGCCACCTTTTCCAATCTTGCCTAGGTGCCAACCCTTGTGGGTTTTCACCTAGCCGGAATTTTCAATTTTCTTTTTTTAATGTCTCAAAACATGAAATAAAGCTTACATATGTTACAACCAATCTCCTCCCCCACACTTAGTTTTCACATTGTCCTCAATGTGGAGGAGAGTACTACAAATGCAAAGGGGAAGAAATAAATGTAAAAGGAGTACGAGTTGCCTCCCGTAAAGCGCTTTTGGTTTTCGTCGTTTGCTCGACGCCTTTTAATATCTTCTTCTTTTCAAGAGTCAAGAGCGGAACAACTCAAAGCCCTAAGCAACTTATCAAATGCATTAGCCCATAGACAAGAGACATGACCATAGCGTAGATCACCCACATATCAAGCATAAGTAAGGAAATAGTAAACACAAGACAAGTGTCTCAAGTTTTCATGCTTAATCAACAATTTCTTGTCACGATATGGTTCCTTGAAGGATGGGATGGACTTGATGAAAACCAAGTAAGAGTGAGGCGACTCGTGAGCTTCTTTGGGGAGTAAGTTGGATGACATTTTAAAGCAAATTTGAAGTGCTTCCTCCTTGTGGAGGTACACCTCTACAAACTCATTTTTCATTCCTTCTTTAGCATCCTCCTTAACCTCCACACTTGTAAGCTTCATAGTCTTTGAAGGATCACAAACATCTTCAAGAGCTACCACCTTCTCTTTTTCTATCACAACCACCTCACAAATCATTGGTCCTTACTCATTCTTCTCAAACACCTCACTCCTTGATTCCTCAAGGGTCAATTCCGGGTAAGAGTTACTACAAATCAAGGAGTTGTTACCAAGATGTGAGGCATCAACTCCGGTAGAAGGAATGTGAATAGGGATCTTAATAGATGGTAAAACCAAATAAGGTTTCAAGTCACACATATCATCTTCATCATCAAAGAACTCATCAAAATAAGAGTTGTCAAAGGTACGGACAACCTCTTCCTCGACCTTACTTCCCTTATGTTCATCTTTTTCAACAGTTTGACCCCAATGACTCTTCATCAAGTTTACTAAGGATCGAGAGTTCGTCCTCACCCACATGACTATTACTTGAGGAACCATCATCACAAGTGCGTACAAGGTGTCGGTAGATGCCACATGGGGGAGTGGCATGGAAGTGTAGTGAAAACATAAGCATCCTTCTCATCATCCCAAAAACAATAATTATAAACACACTCTTTGCTCATTTCATGAACTTGGGGAGGAGGGTCTTCCACCTCACAATCATTCTCTTTAACAAAGGAACCATAATCAAAACACTCATTGTCTGAAGTGTGAAGAACCTCTTCATCGATTTTATTTCCATCAATATCACCACGAATTTGGTTCATTTGGTTATTGAAGATGTCCATTTGCAACGTGTTGGGCTCTATTTGCCTATCAAAATTTTGATTCATTTCCTTTTGACCCTTTATAAGAACTTGAAGCAATTATTGGATTTGCATTGAAGAGTTTTGCAACTCCCGTTCTCTAGTGTCATGGGCATGATATTGAAAAAGTTCCCATTGATCCTCATAATTCCCTTCATGTAATTTTCCATTACTCAAGCAATGCACATGAAACTTACACTCCTCATTTAAACCATAATAAACCAAATGGACAACCTCCCATAATTCATAAAAATAATTGCATTGCAAGACATATTGCTCAATTCTATCAAAGTAATTGCAAAGTAATTCACCCTCATCTTGTGGAAAGTAGATATGAGCCATTTAATCAAACAAGTAAATAATCTATGGCAAATAAAAACTGAGTCCTAATATTTACAAAAACTAACTACACTAATTAAAGACTAATAGTTTAAAAACAAGCTTTAGCTATGTTGTCTTCCCCGGCAACGGCGCCAAAATTTGATAGTTAAAATACTAGGTTGTCGTAAATACTAGAATTAACTACCAAATTAACAATTTATAAGCCAAACTATACTCTAGATTACTCTAATTGATAAAGCAATATAGTACAAGTAAGGGTCGGTCCCATAAGAAGGGCTATTAAACTAGAGACTTGAATTGTAAACTATTGAATACTTAGTTAAGACTCTACTACTAATTAAGATTCGCTAATCAACTTTATTAACACACAATGGTTATTAACAATGACAAACAATAGATGAATATAGACCAAAAAGGAGGTTTGAGTTGATTGGTAACATGAATGTAAAAGAAAGTTGTAATCTTTTCTAACAAGACACTATAACAAACACTTGGTGTGCAAGAAAATTCACTATTAAAGAGAACTAGGTGTAACTTCCTCTTCGTAACCAACAATTAGCAAAGCTTGACCCTTTTTTACTCTCTTAAACTTATCTACCAAATACTACCATCTCAAGAAGTTGATACATACAAATTAAGCCATCTACATGCACCCTTAAAACTTAGACAACAAGTCATTAAACCATGAAAAGAGACTAAGTATGAGCATTAAGAATTTAACCAAAAGATGAAGCTAGGATCAATTCCTCATAAGATTAAACCATACAAATGAGAAAAAGACATAAACTTTCCTATTTGTTATATGAATCCTATAAACCAAATCAACATACAACAAACTTGCTTCAAACAATTCTAGATAGATTAAACCATTTCTCTAGGATTTGCAATAGTTGAACAACAATAAGCATGGATGGCCAACCCAAACATAAACTCATTCAACATATGAAATTAAGCACAAGGAAGGACTATTAGATAAATTAAGAGAGATTAAGTCTTACAATACCAAAGTTGGAACTTTGAATGAAATTACACCAAGTAAAGAGAAGATTAGCTCCTCATAATTGTCTTACAACCCACAAATTGAAGAATGCTTAACATAAATTAAAGAAGATTTGTTCTAATTATTACAAGACTAGTGTAATGCCCGCGCGTTGCACGGATTCTAAAACCATTGTCTAAATAAATATAAAATGTATAACGATGTTTTAGCCTTTATTGTGTAAAGGGGACTATAGATCAATTTTAATGCTAACATATTTGATTAACAATAAATATTGTTTAGATAGGAGTTAATGCTGAACTAATCGACACTTATAAGATAACACATTTTTTCCCCTTAGATAGTACTGTAATTTGTAGAGGTTTAATTGGTATAACAAAACAAAAAAAAATTGTATTTTGTTTCGTTTAACATTGCATGTGTTACATACAACATGTACACGCCTCCTCTCTTTTGACCTTTGAATGTAAAGTATGATAAACGACTAATGTAGATGCAGTTATGCAGTATACCCGTAAGGCTCTTAGATCCCTTCTTTTTGGACCTATCCTCCCACCTCAACCATGTGTTTCATATCTTTATTATTGTCAATGTCTCTTGAAACGTTTCTGACAATGAGTTTAATGTGCTCTTTTTTCATTATCAAAATATGCTTGTTACTCAAATTTTTTAACCATATTGTAACTGTTATATCAACTCTCGCTGTTACTTTAAAGGTTTCTCCTTATGCTTCTCTTATTATAAAGAGTGCTCTTACCCTCACCTTACCCTTCTTTTCATGGCCAACCTTAAATGATTATGTTCCACATGTACCAAGCATTGTAATTTTCTTTTCTTGTAGCTTGCTTGGTGGGGGTATACTCCTACATAATGTTAGTCTCAACTCTCTAGGTTTGCCTGTTTCGCCTTCTTTAGCACGTGTCACCATCATTCTAAGAGCATCATCCATATTGTGTGGGTCTGTCCCTTGATTTGTCCCTCGTTTTGTCAGGTCCCGCTTACCTTCTACTCCTTTAATTTGACCTTCATCCTAGACTATTAAAACCTTAATCACTTCAACTCGTCTAGATTTACTCTAATCTTTTCTCCTTAATCTTTTGGTAGTTTTGGTTAACTCAGTGTTAACTCCTTGGACCCGCAGTGACTTTCTTCTATTCATTTTCGTTGCTCTTCTTGGTCTATTGCCAACACTCTTAAATCCTGACCTGAAACGCACCTGTTAACCCAATCTATTACGCACCCCTGATTCCCCATGGCACAAATGAATGTGGCCGTCTGCTCTTTTGGTTTGTATGGGTTGGATTACCCGTGATCATTTAGAGACCCCTTTTGTGTGTTTTATTTGCCATTTAAGTTGACCTTATGTCCCGTGTAATCGTGTGGGCTGTTAAAACTTGGAATATTTATGAAAATGTAGTGCTAACTTGAAATTGTTCATGTTAAAGTTTACTTGAAAATGTCGTTTGATAATATTTTTAAGATGTTTTTCTAATTGATCAAACTGAATAGAAAAAATTCAATTGGCTTTACAGTTTGAACTTTGAACACATAAACGCATGTCAACATATAAAGAAACGTAATTAAGAAAATATTTATCCACAAACGGAGAGAGAAAAATCCGTCCAAGTGGGCATGAAGGCCCAATTTGAATCGAAACCTAATGAAAATTTGTCAAAATTAGAAGAAACCAATTCACAGTAATAAAAAGGCAACAACTTGAGGTAAAGACCTCATTTGGTTTTGCAGAGTAATAAAATAATAATTATACCATATTAGTGTGGGGTATGTGAAAAGATGATTAAGATGATGATTAACCTATATATTTGTCTTACTTCTATTTATCTTTTTTCATATATACTATATGATTATTTTGAGAGATCCATCAAAAACATTATATTCTATATCTATTTACATTATTTTTTACTTGTTTCATGTCTTTATTACGTAGAAGAGTCGGAGATGAACTAATATGAGATATATGATATGGCCTATGATATTATTTTCCTAAACCTATTCGAAAATGACCTGAGCCTGAAACACCTCGACCCAAAAATTAACCCCAGCGGGGGCGAAAAATCTCAGTAGGGGGCAAACGTGTAATGGTTTAAGGTATACTCGAAAAAAGTTGGAAAATTTTAACTAAAACAATGGAATTTTCGACCGCCCTTGCCCCTGCTAGCCCCCTAACTCCACCACTTACCCAACCTGACCCATTTCGAACCAAATTCTTGAAAACCTGAATTGTTTGTTCGGACCTGAACCTGGCGCGTTGGCTCGTTTGCCATGTCTATCTTCGTCCCAATCATTTTTTTACATTTGATTAATATATTCCTCATAAAAATTAAAAGGATAAATAAAATGATGGGACGTGAGGAATGTCAAAACTTTTTTTTTTCTAAGCTAACTTATCGTGTACCTTTGAAGCAAACATTCTTAGAAAAAATGTTGTTTAATACAGAGTATATTACTACGTGTGTTGTAGAGGTTGGACATCCCAACAAATTTGTGCAAATCTAGAGGTTAGAATGATATAGGCAAATACACAATTATAGCAAAATTTCAAGCGAGGGTCGAGAAATTATATGATGAAATAAAATGGGCAAGCTTGCTCTGATAATCATAAAATACACAATGAATGGATCGTGTAATGATCAATTTCAGCTTGTCATAGGAAACAATCAGGTCCTTTAACAAAATCTTATCTATATAAACTCAGAAGACAATACTCATTGTACAGCGCGCCACGTCATTAATGCATTTTTTTTTCTTTTTCGAAAATCCAGGTTATGGTGGGACCCATGAGTTTGCAACGTATTTAATTATTCAGATATCCGTCATTAACGTATTTAATTATCCAACTCCGTATAAAAATTCACAATAGAATTTATTCCATTTAAATGTTCAATACACTAATTTTTTCCAACAAGGGTATCGAAAAAATAAAAAATTACAACTTACAAAAATTTAACAACTTTTTTTGACGGTATAAAAAAAACACAATCATTCCATCCATTAATTCAGTGTTCATTAAATACCCTTTACTGTCAATAAAAATAATGGAAGATATGGTACAAAAATTTAAATGCAACATTATTACGGCGATTACAAAGTTTTATTAAATTTTATACTTTTATTGTTTAAATCTTTAATCCATAAAAATAGACAAATTCAAAAAACCACATTTATATTATTAAGAATAAATTACAACGTTTTAGATAGAAAAAATAATAATGTTTGGAATAAGGCACATTAATTAAAATCTAAAATTGTATAAAAAGGACAAATTTCTACAAAAACAATTACTGAATTCGAAAAATGGCAAAATAAATAAATAAAGACTCACTTCTTTGTGAAAGGATGTTGGAGAATGATTTTAGGTTCATGCAAAAAAATACACACAATATAGGAGACGAAGAAGCCAATTAGCTATGAAGATATTAGAGAGATATGATTGGGATAGTGACGCTGCAAATAGTAATATTAAAATGTGAGAGAGCGAGTTGTTTTTTTAGGGTTGCTGTAAATAGAGTAAGAAGTGTAACAAAATGATTTTGTGGAGATTTTGGAGTGAATATAGAGCCTTTAGGAATGTCTTAGGTAATTTTGGACATTTTTATGTTGGCCAAGCAAAATAACGAAATTGGATTGCGCATTTTGGGACTATCGGAGTATCGTTTTTATGCGGACCAAGTAAATATTTTCGGTATGCTTTAGCTAACCGGACTCGGCTAATATAATTAAAATGGACTACTTTAATCAAATCTCATCAAAATTAATTACATAAATTTTACGCAAAGTATTTGACGGGTCAACCTTTTCACTTTGACATTTGACGTGACACTTATACAAATTTGACGTGCTTACAAACATGTACTTTGTTCAATATGGTTTATAACAATTTAAAATAGCAAATCCGTGCAATTTTGCACGAGTTAAAACTAGTTTTTAGAATGATAGAATTGCTGTGGAATTCATTTGCATTCTCGAGAGTAATTAGTACTAAACAAAATTAAGTCACTTGGATTAATTAGAAAGACTTGAAACTATTATTAAGTTATATATTAGATATACTATTTAAAATATGATAATGTCTAGATAATTATAGTATTAAAATCTATTTCTACATATATATAAATACACACGAATAAAATAATCTTCTAATTCGAATAGAAAAGTTGGAAAAGGTAATTTTAAAATATAACACAAATATTAAAAAAATAATTTTTTAATTCTAATAGAAAAATTGTAAATGACTAATTATTTCGTAATTCTAATAGAAAAATTGTAAGTAATTAATTTTAAAATTTAATTAAATGTTTTAAAAAAGTTGGAGACTACTACGTCGCTTGAAAAAAGCCTCAAATATATATATTTATTATTTATTATTTATTATTATTACTAGATTAAAGATAACAACCAAGATGAGATGATGTTTTTAGATGAGTGTAGGAGAGTTTTTAGATCTCAAAATTCTAGATATATATAGGGAGACACGAGAATCTAGGTTTAGTCCCTCAAGAAACCCCAAAACACGGAACTAGCGAAGAGCGCAGGCTGCGCACATTTGCGCAGACTGACAGCATCATTTTTCGAAGGCCATATCTCCCTCGTTTCTTGTCCTAATCAGGCGTGTGACCTACCGTTGGAAAGCTAAGCTAAGTACATAAGCTTTCACCTCTAATTGGCCTTGCATCGATATGAGCTCTAGAACTCGAGATATATTCGTTTGAAGTTGACCCTTGTGAAATCGAGTTTTCAATTCTTCATTTTGGCTCTTGTTTGTGCATGTCAAGGCTTCAATTCTTCCTTTTATTGGCTTCTCTTGACTTTGCACTTATTCCCTTGGCTCTCCTTCTTCACCTTGGTTGACCATGGCTCGGGTTTGACCCCTTGACTTTGACTTGTCTATATCTCGATCTCTTTGACTTGGCTTTGGCAAAATGATTTCTTCTCCTCAAGTCACCGACATAATACACTTACACCAACCTCAAGACATATAAGCCAATAACAATTATAGTTAACCAAAGTGTATCAACCAGCATATACAACAATTCATATTCAAAACCCGGAATTTGATAATAAAAATATACTAAACACACCTAATTGACTCGACATTATTTGACTCTATCAGCTATGCAAGAAACAAATCAACTAATCCGAGAATTAACTCCCTAATTGATTCCTGATCGGGTGTCTCAACTCAAGCTTGAGAAAATTATAGTCCTCATCTTCCCTTGCTTCTTCAATCTCACCGTCATGTTCTTCCTCCCTTTTCACAACTATCCAGGCTCAAATTCAAGCACATGCGTTTACTACTGCTCAACTTGTTCAGCACCAGCTTAATGATGCCGTTATTGCGCTTCTTTAAGATCTTGATGCTACTGTTTCCGTCGTTGTCTTCATTGATGGACAACATTACGAATTAGTTAACTCTTTACTCTAATACGGAGCATTCAGTCGGTATTTCACTTTTGCATCCTTAAGCAACTCTGGCCAAAACGGCTTATCGAGCAAATTAAGATGATTAAATGAGAAGTTAATTGATCAGTATTTGATTTGGTCTCGGTACATTGTCGTGAACTCCATCTCTGGTACTCCACTGATTATGTTCTTAATTACCCTTGTACTAAATTTGTTAAATAGACACTATTAGAGCAAGGGGACTAGGAGTACTTAATTATCACTACTCGACCTTCAATTCTACTATATCTGCGGTAATTTAATTTTCACAACTCGTTAGACAACCAACTTGCAAATGGATGTTTACATGCATGGTTATAGCATTAAAGGGTAAGCACATTTAGTTGGCCTAAATGAACGAACAAGAGTATTAACTTAAGAAGTCGGCGTCTCTCATACCTACCTACTACACTCCTGGCAACTATAAAATACACTACAGTTGGCGGCCTGCTAGTCACTGAATCTGTAAATTAAATTAGCCATTAAGGATCATTGTTTCGTTTGAATTATGGTCATTTACTGACATCATGCTTCAAGAGCACAATAGTCACAATGTGCAGCAATCTAGAATCGAAAGTCATATATACAATTAAAATGCAAAATCACAACCACCTTAAGATCCTAACAGAACAGTACAAAATACCTGAAAAACTCAATACAAATTTTCAAGAGACAAAGTTTATGTCTCATGTCGTCTTCCATGTCAATAGCGATATTGTCAAGTATGCAACAAACAAGTATTACCCTTGGCAGTTTATGGTGGATTGTGATGTGATAAGTGTCCAACTGAGTGTGTATCTCGTCAAATAATTATCAACGCTTTGTGAGAAAATATAATAAATATTGTATTATTAGTTTGGTTAAATGGCGCTGTTGAATCGTTGACTCGATTTTGTGGCCGAGTGAGGTATTGAAATATATATTGTCAAAGGCGTGTATCAACAATTCTAACTTCCATTATTGTTAGTGACTTTAGTGAAGCCTGAATATTACTCCGTAGTTAAGTTTATCCATCATATTAAAGTAGGCTCTCTCTGAGCTTATAATAAGGGGAATACTTTGTTTGGGATTTTCGTATCCCCAAAAGGTATAGTGACACGGTAGTGGGCAGCCAACAAGCACAATATATGGATCGCTTTCGTATAAAGGTAAGTCTTAGCTTTCGTATCGTCCAAAGCTAAATATTCTCCCTGATGGTACAATAGATAAGCACAGGCAAGGCTTGAGATAGATGTGTTCTTATCTTACACCCTAGGACACAAAATGGTATCATGCATATACGTAGCTTGTGCACCCATCTAAGCTTTATGGGCACGAAACATGCATTTGTCTTAATTCTTTGATTTTACTTTCTCATAAACCACCCCACTTTAGTTTCTTGTGTTTTTCCACTTTCAAATTCAGCAAACAATTCGTTTTTCCTTCTAATTCAAAAAATTAAAAATTAAAAATAAAAAAATGGTTACATACAATTTAGACGAAACCCCAGATGTTTTCATCAATCCTTGTTATAACGAGTTTATTTATGGATTGGAGCAAATCAAAGGTGAAGATGACCATAAAGCGATTCGTAAAATAGACCTACGGAGTGATAAGCTTATGATATATGGAACACAAGTACAGGAATCCATGTTGAAGAGGTTGTATGGATCTCTGGTTTTATGCCCGAAAGTTTGTCTTATTTGCGTTAATTGCGATGGTGCTTGCTATGCTTTTGTTGCAGGAAAATTCTATTGGCCAATTTATAATGTTATCTTTGATTGGTCTTCTTTTGGTGTCATTGTACCAAATTCTATCCATGATTCTTTGAGAAAACAAATTGAGGAAAAAGATCAGGCGGTCCAAAATTCAAACCACCAATGTAACTTGGCAAAGATTGAAGTCGAATCTACCAAGGCTAGTTTGGAAGCTTCGAAAGATGAGATATTTAAGCTTAAAAAGGTCGAAAATGACTTGGGTTTGAAACTCCAAAAAGCATATGAAAAGGTTGCTTTGCTCGATTTTGAGCTTGAACTTTATAAGATTGAGTTGGAGTCATGTAAGAAAGAATCAGATGAATTCTTAGACGAGATTTGTAATTGCAAGGACGAAGGAAAAAAGATGAAGGTTGAATTACAAAATATGCATGATCAACTTTCGTCTGAAATTTCTTCTTTGAGTAAAAGAAATTCCGATTTGGAAATGAAATCAGAAATATTGGAAAAAGAACTTTTTTTGTTACGATCTGAATTTCACTCGACCAAGGATCAACTTACGTTCTCAAGTAAAAATGCGAAAGAGCTAGGAGACCAACTGGAAGAAAGGGTAAAGATGGAGGTAGAATTACTAAAACTACAAAATCAACTTTCGTCTGAAATTTCTTCTTTTGAAAAAAAGAATTTCGAATTGGAAATGAAATCAAAAATGTTGGAAAATGAACTTTTCTCTTCACGATCTGAGTTAAACTCGACTAGGGACCAGTATGAGTTCTCGGATAAAAATGTGAAAGAGCTCGAGGAACGTCTTTCGAGTTTTACAAACAAATGTGGAGAAATGGAAGAGGAGTTGAACAAGGTACAAGAACAACTTGTCATGGCTAACAAAGAGGTGCAAAACACTTTGACTCTTTTGCGTTCTTCAAGTAAAGAGGTTGAAGAGTTGAAAGATGTACTTAAGTATAATGAGAAAGAACAACAATATATGAGAGTACAATTAGAGAAAATGATCAACCGGATTAAGTCGATTAAATTGGAGGTGATAGCTAGTAATCGAACGTTGGATCAAGCGCTAATTTCGAGTTTATGGAAGGAGCTTAAGGATCAGTGACGGAGCCAAAAATTGATCGTAACAGGGGCGAAAAAACTCAATGTGGGTGATTGGTAATCGTTTAAAGAAAATTTGAAAAAAGTTGGAAAATTTTAACTAAAAACATTAAAATATTCGACGAGGAGCGGGGGCGAGCACCCCTGACTATCTCTGCCACCGTTAATAATCATAGCCATCACAAAACTTCAGTACCATGCACAAAAATGTGGACACATTGCTTCTGTGTCCACCAAAGAATTTGGCATGTTACCTTCCAATCTTGAGATTCTTGATTATGAAATTTCAATTCTTTGACAAATTTATCTATTGTTAGAATTAAGAAATATTAAAGATGGTGTTATATTGCTTGTTATATATTGTATTCAAATAATCATTTAGGGTGTGTTTGGATAGCAAAAGTGGAGGGAAGGGGAGGGGAGGGGGAAGGAGGGAAGGGAAAGGGAGAGAAGGGAAGGGGAGGGGGAATAGGGTGTGGGTGTTTGGATACAATTTCCCTCCAAATCTTGCCTATTGTGGAAAGATTTTGATTAGGCTTGGAGGAGGGAAATTGGATCCCTCTAAGTCTCTCCCCCTCCATTTCCCCCCACCCTCATTTACTATCCAAACAAGGGATTTCAAATCTACTACTCTCCCTCCCTTTCTTTTCCCTCCAATTCCTTCAATCCAAACACACCCTTAAGGGTGTATGGATCAGTAAGTGGATTATACATCTGATGTATTACCACCCATTTATAGTTTCTGAGCATTATAATAATTTTTTTGAGTTTTGTTTTAAAAATTTTGAGTTTTAATATAAATTTTTTTGAGTTTATTTACTTAAACATTAAACTCTAAAAAATTGCAATAATACTCAAAAATATTACATATAAGTTTAGTAAAATTTGAGTTTTGACGGAAAAAAAATAAAATCTAAATTATAAATTTTAACAAGCTAAAAACAAACATACATATACTCAAAAACAAATAAAGTTTGTGGAAATAAGCTCAAAAAATATAGATATATGCTCAAAAACAAAAAAAGTTGGAGATAATACCTCCTATGTATGTTCCTTTTTCTCGTGCGTGGATTGAGAGATTTGGACGGAAAATGAGGTGAGGGAATTGAAAGGATAAGAAATTCATTGTTTGATTAGCAAGATAAAGGTAGGTTTGGAGGAGAGGGAAAATAAATCTCTCCATTTTCCTCCTACAAGGCAAATTATTTCCCCGCCAACATAGACAAGATTTGGATGGAAAATCATCTCCTTCATCTCCCTCCCCTCCCCTTCCCTTCCTTTCTCTTCCCTCCTTCCCTCTCCCATTCCTTTCCCTCCCCTTCCTTTCCTTTCCTTCCTTTTTTCCTATCCAAACAAGCCTAAATAAATATACTCCGTAACTCCGTAAGTATTATGGAAAGACGATGATGGCGTCCTTGTATCACTAGGAACTAAGGGTGAGCATAGGTCCAAAATTGGACCGGATCGGACCGAATCGAAGACTCAAAAAATCAATTATGTGGATCGAAGACCAGGCCTAAAAATTTCAGTCCGGTCCAAGACTAAACCGAATTTTCGGTCCGGTCCAATCTTAAACCGAGATGAACCTAAAATTAAGATTTTTAGCTATTTTGAACACAATTATTAAATTTTAATTCCATTAAATCAAATAAATTAGTTGTTTAAGAGAAAGTTTAGCTTAATTAATCGCTATTGTTGAGTTTATGTTAATATTTAGATATAAAATATTATACTCTCACAAAATTAAAAGATTGAGCATAAAAATCATAAGTATCAGTCCATTTAGGCCAGAACTAAATTTACCGATCTGGGACTGGACTGACTGAAGACCAAAATTTCAAAAAATAAGAATTGAGGACCGGACCTAAAATAATTCAGTCTGATCTCGGTCTAGACCACGATCCGGTTTATTTTTTCTGGTCTTGACCTAAACTTACCCAGACCTACTAGTAGGAACGCTTTGGACGGGATGATGCTTGTTGAGTCTCCCGCACCAAGAGCATTATTTGTTTACCTCTGATTTTGGCACACACACTAAGAGAAAAGGAGATGATCAATTATTTGATGACAAGTTGATCAAATTGAGTGGGATGATCAAATTGTTCATGAAAAGTATTCCCAAAATAAAAAGGTATAAATAATTGACTGAGACACCCTAAAATAGAATTGGTAAATAAATGACCGGACCGAGACAGAGGAAGTAGTAGAAAAATAGCTAAATGTTGTTGGGAAAATGTTAGTTATTTAATTTTCAACAAAAACTTGAGAAAAACGGTAAATTATATCCTACTCCCATGAGTAGGGAGTAGGATACTCTCATCATTTAATTATTGGTAAACTATAAAATCAAAACTTAAAAACTTTAAAATTTAAATTTGATACATTTGAAAAATATAAAAATTTGTACCACAATTTATAATTTTCGTTCTTCTATAAATAGAGATTACTTTTGATATATTTTGGTGTTTATTTTGATTTTACTCACATATTCACATCACATAATTGACATATTCATAACAATGAGATATCCACGTCACGTAATTAACATACTCATCAGATATTCATATTACATAACTAGCATATTCACATAGATTAAAAATTATATTCACAAAGTAAAACTCACACACTTACACAACTAATATAGATATTCAAACAATATAACAGACATGTTCACAAATTACTTGTTCATAAGAACAACAAACATTTTATTGAGTTATTCACAGATATTCATTTAACAAAATATACATATTCACACAATTTAACATGTGAATATATCACTTAAATTTTGTGATTATATATTTAAATATTATAAACGAGTTTCAAAATATAGCAAATATGATCATTTTTTATTGAGTAAAAAATATTATGAACATTAGTGATTTTTTGTTTTTTAAAATTGGTAGTTAGATTAAAAATAAAGTCATTTTAAATATATATGCACATTTTAATAACTACCCACTAACTACAAAACAACTAAAAAAACTGATGGGAGTACCATGCACCATACTCTTGGGTGCATGGTATAAGAATTGGAGAAAAACGGACCTTTACAAAGTTATTGAGATCACTCTTCAGTTTCATTTTGTGTGTTTGCGTTTATGATCGATATGATTGTTTCATTGATATATACATATTTTATTGAGATCACTCTTCAGTTTCAATTTGTGTGTTTGCGTTTATGATCAATATGATTGTTTCATTTGGATATATACATATTTTTTTAATAACCATACTTATATTAAAGTAGTGTATAACTATTTTTATAAGTACACTATAATACATACTCATATTTTGTTAATTTTAATATTATTTTCATTTAACTCAAATTGTAATGCGTATCTCGATAAATTTATTGAGAGTCTATCTCTAAGAAGACTTATTTTATGGGAAAACAAAGCTAAACCTTATGGACAGGCTATTGTAAATTTGTAACCGGAAATACCGAAATACATGGTCGTGTTCTTTAATTTGCTCAAGCTATTCTTTTCTTTGTGTGAAGGGACGGAATGCAAAGTATCACGTTATTTACCTAAATAGAAAGAAATGAATATACCATGCACATGGTTCAAATCATGCAATGTCACGAAATAAGTGGGATGACTTTGGAATATTTTTGAAATATTAGAAAAAAAACACCATGAGCAAAGATGCTAGATGTATACGAGGTAATGCGACACATGGCAAAATTAATAAAGATTTCATTTTTTATTTGGAGGAAAACTAAAAGGGAAAATTTTACTCTATTGGAGAAAAAATGTTGGTTAGGAGGAAAAGTAGGAGGGAAACTTTTATTGAGAATATAAAAAATATTTATGTTAAAATATTGTACTATGTAATATATAAAATATTATATACAAAATGAGTTTTATTGTATATCATTATATTATATTATACCACAATTTATATAGTTTCATTTTCCATTTATATAATTCCTCCAACCTTAAAATTGATAAAAACATTACTCCGTCGTAATGTGGACAGCGGGCCGCCCACGGAGGCGCTTGGGTTGGAAAAGAGGAACAAGCGTTTGCATTTTTGTATGGAGTCGCCACCAATTTTTATGGGAAATTAGAACCGTTCGAATACCTCGTGTCATGTCAAGACACAAAGTAGAGACATGAACACTAAGCAATCGTTACCCTTAGCATTCTATGTCTAGAATGACTCTCGCGGACGCCAATGAACACGGGTGTTCACAGATATCTGGAGTAAGGGGTGAGGGTACGTATTAGGAAACTCTTTTGATCGAACACCTAATCCCGCCCGCCTCGATAGCGGCCTCTACTAATGATTAGGGAAGTTATTCATACTTGATATATCGTCGATTATATGCATGCAATGCAACATCCAAGTTTTAATCCTAGCATGTGAGAATTAATACTAAGTCGGTTGACACGTAATTTAGCAAACAATTGGGTCGAAGTAGGATTTAATGCTCATTTACATGCGAAAACATACAAGCAGTAAAAGAAATACAATAATTATAAATTACAATAATGAAAATTACAATAATTACATTGGATTAGGCAATTTATGTCGAAAATACCTTTAAAACGGATAATTTGGGAAAAAGAGAATAAAAGAATAAATTAAAGAAATAAACGAACAGGAATTAGCGTGATACTACGGATAATAATTAGTTAATATGTAAGCTAATTAAACTACGTCAAAGCAGAAACGGAGTTCGGGACGAACTCGGCCAGAACAAAGCAGCAAGAGAGCTGCGTCCCTTGAATAGCGCGCACAGACGCCGCGCGTCTGTTCCTTGGCTCGGCCTCGTCGTGAAGCCGTAATTGCAAGCCGTTAATGTTAATTGGTGAATTTAATGATCGATTGATGATATTTACTCGGATGAAAGTGATTAACAGGTTATTTACATATGAATGGGTCGTGAAAACAGTAAAATATGAATGAGACGGATGCAAACGAATTAACATAAGATGGACTAATGATAGAAGTGAAAAATATTAATGAGTCAAACAAATTAAATCAATTAATTAGGTTAGATACGATGGATTAATGACGAATATGTGATAAATATGAGAAAAGACAGGTGAAAACTATATCAAAGACGAATTCCAGAAACCCAATATTGATGAATTGAATCTCTACAACCCGGAATTGAATTTAATGACGAAAACCCGCAAATATTGGATTATTTGGGATTTAAGTCGGATTTAAATAATTAAAACATATTAACGATGATGATTACAATATACATGTGAATCGTATGCTATCATGGTGAAGGATTAACAAACAAACGAAACAAGCAAAAGAATTTGACGAATAACGAGAGGACGCGAAGAAGAAAAAGGAAGCGAGAAATGCGGCCCTCATGAAGAGGCGCAGCAGGAACTGCGCTCCTTCGAAGAGGCGCAGCAGTTGCTGCGTCCTTTCTCGACGGTTATCTACTGGAAATCCGTAAAAAGAAGTTTTAAAGCATGGTTTTAGAAATCGGTTTTAATGGTATTTTCGACGTAAACCTTACAATTGATGATACAAAAGGTAAATACAATAAATAAAAAAGAGATTACACCCTCAGACTTACATGTTGACGAAACGAGAAGGACTAAGATATCGATTAGTGATGCTCGACGCGAATGCAAAGAAAGTGCCCTCGTAAGAGGAAAACGATTAAGTTAATTAAGTTGATTGATGTGTAGTTGGTCAAATTGGTCAGTCATGCAAACGGGGAGGCTGGTACTCAGAAGGATCTGAGCTTACGTGGTCGAAAGTTCAAGCACGTAGACGCCAAAAAGTAAGAACAAAGTCTAGAATGCAAAGGGAGAAGAGAAGGGCGGACACTCGCGTGAGAAATATAAGGAGCGAAGGCTCCTATTTATACTAATCACGTGGAGGAATTAGGGTTTCGGAGACTCTTTGGAAGTGAATCTCGGAAAGATATGAAAAAGATACGAGAAACATGTAGAAAAGACCTGGGAAGAGGCGCAGCAGCCACTGCGTCTCTTGGAAGAGGCGCAGCACCTGCTGCGTCTATTCCCAAGGGGTTTCCTCCTGCAGAAGAAAGATTTCCGTGTTTGAGTTATGGTAGGACGGAAATAATTCGGTTTTCCTTAATATCTTATGTGAATATTACGGGAAATTGTTTACTAAAAGATAAAATTTATGAAATATGGAATAGAAATATCCTAACATTCCAAACATTCGACTCGGGATTTAACGGTTATCAGAAAATGGAGACGGTTTTAGGCCCGGACTCCGAATGTACTCTAATTACCGCCAAAACGACCGTATCGGGACGTAGATGACAACTAAGAGGTAGACATTAATATTTGAACAATCACTTGACGATAATCTTAGGAATTGTCACAAATCGTTCCGCGTACCAAACATGCGGCCCAATCATCACCGGGTGGTTTGCGGGAGGTGTAGAAATGAGGTATCTACAGAGCCCCCACTTTGACTGAGACTTGGACAAGGCGAAAGTCAAAGTATAGCCATCAGGTCAATCGAAGATTACAACCTGACGACTATGGCGACGCGAGGCGGCTCAAGGGGTCTGAGCCAAGGACCTGTCGTCGGGAACATTTTAGAGTCTGTCGACTATCGGGGAGGGTCGTTTAAAGTCCATTAGACTACGTAAGGAGGCTCGCCAGCCATAAGAAGAGACCATACCTGAGACTTCTTCTCGAGATGCTTCCGGGAGTGCATAGGAGCTAAGGTTAAGCGTAGGAGCTAAGGGTAAGACCTAAAGGATATATAAGGATTGGTACTAGGGTGTGGGACCCTAAAGGAAAGCATCGATGGGAAGGAGGCCAAAAGTAAGTTCAACTTAAGGGTAACTAAAGCTTGGGTATAGGAACTCTATAGGTTTGGGAACTTCTGGAGAACGACACCTTGTCGAACTCCGCGGGGAAACACGAAATATTGTGGGTAGCAGGACACAAAGTGGAGCCGAGGGAAAACTGCTGGGTAGTCTTCGAGAAATAATTGCGAGTAGCAGGACACAGGCGGGAACTGCTGAGGGGAAATCTGCTTAGGTAGATGTTAATCCTCACGTCTTGAGAGGGACAGTACGTCCGCTTACTCTCGCTGGAGACATGATTGGGAGTTTATTCTTCTTGTCATGAGAGGGAAAGTATATCCGCTTACTCTCGATGGAGACATAATGAATGTGTGTCGAATTCTGTGAAGGAATAAATGACGTGCGACAATCTGCTGCGGGCTTGGAAATGCGGGCCGGAACGAAAGAAAATCGTCAAACGGACCAAAAGAGTAAAATAGCATCGGGGAAGAGGCGCACCAAAGATGGGCCCACAAATAACGAACTCATAACGAATTTTTGAAAATCCGTATGGAGGGAACACAAGGAAGAGGCGCAGCAAGAGCTGCGTCTCTTGGAAGAGGCGCAGCGCCTGCTGCGTCTATTCCCCAATTTGGTTTTTCTGCGTAAAAACGCGATGAATCAGAGGGATTGTTTCTTTTGTTCGAAACACAAATCATACGATTTCTCTCTCAAATCTTCACCATTTCCGCCAAGGTTTGATCCAAAAGCTTGCGTTAATCATGACTAATCGAGGTATGTGTCTTAATCTTGCATTAATCATCCATATTTGTCCAATTTTGAGCCGAAAGATCTAGGGTTTACGACCCATTTGATCGAAAATTTGGGGCTTTTCCCCCAAACGCATTTGCCTTGTGAAATTGACATTAGAAATGGATAGTAGGTAGTATTAGGAACATAACCATGTATTTGTCTCGAATTTTCGTTGAGTTTTGAGCCTTTGAGTGAAATTTGAGACGGTTTTACAGCTAAACCGTAAATCGCTTCGAAAATAGCCTTAGGATTGCCCATTTGCGATGAAACTTGATATTTGGGATCCTTGAATGATGGGTAAACTTTCTACCATCTCGGAATTTTGGTTTGTGACAGCTTTTTCATGACACTTTTCTAGGGCATAAACGCCATTATAACGAAATGCTGCCGAAATTTCGACTCGAACCCGGAACTAGGCTTCAAACTAGACTTGACTTGACCCAAATTATCACATGAGTGATCGGTTTGATGGGAATATGGCCAAGAATGGCAAGAAAAAAGCGGTTTCAGGGCTTTGAAGGCTCGAAAATCCCTTAACCAAGGCTTGTCGTCACGTGACGCGGCCTAAATTTGCTTTAATGTTGCAGGTGATGAGGCTTCTACTTCTGGGAGAGCTCCCATGGAGATAGACGCTGCTACTGTTGAGGAGGCTTTAGAGTAGGCCTTCACCGCTGCGGTGATGTCTGCTGGGGACGAGTTTCACGAGGAGGAGGCCCCGAGACGGGCCAACGTCGGACGAGGAGGTCGTCAGCTGAGAGGAGCTCCTGTGTGGGCTGAGACTTGGGAGAGCAGGCACCTGGTGTGGGCTGCAGAGGGTCACCTGTCCTACAGGACGGTGAAGAGTTTGGTAAATAGGAATTCACTACTCATTACTCATCCTCTTTCATTCTTTTATTCAAATTTCTTTCAAACTTCATTCAAAACTAAAGATAGCTTTGTTTCAAATCACAATAGGAGGCCGGGAACATCAGGTCATTCTCGGGTTACACGACAGCGATGGAGCACTACGAGCGGCTGTCGGCGGAGGAGAGGGCCATGATCGAGCGTGGAGCGTTCGGTCCCTTGGTGCAGGTCTGGAGGGACATCGCGAAGAGGAAGTTGCGGGCTAACCTTAGCCTGGTCCGCACTTTCTTGGACCGATTCTGGGATACGACTTCCACGTTCCACATGCCTTTCGGTGAGGTGGGAGTCACTCTGGAGGATTACGGCACGATTTCTGGTCTGTCGTGTGGGTCCGAAGAGGTGGAGTGGCCGGAGACTGCCATGAGGGCGGATTCGGCCGAGGCGAGGAGATTGATCGGCTGGAACTTGTCGCCGAAGGTCACATTCGATCTTGGGTTTGATACCCAGTTCGTACGTTCGAGACTACTTTGCGGAGAAGACCCCGACGCTGGTGACGATTGACGGGAGGGAGACGGCTCCTCCTCCCTGTACAGCTGAGCAAAGGGCCCGTCTGTGGCTCTAGTGGTTTCTGTCTTCGATTTACCTTGGAGACAAGGGCGAGAGGCTGTCGACGAAGCTTCTTCCCTTCCTTTCTGACCTGAGTTCCCTGGGACGTTGGGACCGGTCATCTTGGTTTTGCGGTCCTCATCCGCTTCATGAGGGCCATGGTTCGTCCGGAGTTGATGGAGAAGGGGACTTCTCCTGGTGCTGTCGGACCTGGACTACTGCTGGAGGTATGAACCTTCCTTTAGACCAAAGTAAATTCTTCTCCTTATCCAATCACGAAAGATCGTCATTTGATTATTTTGCTTTGCAGGCGTGGGTGTACTCCTACTTCCCGGGCCTCGCGCCCAAGAGGACGGAGCCGCTGGAGAGGGCCTATCCCGTGGTGAGGGATTGGGTGATGTGCCGGACGAAGAGCAAGCGTTCTTCTCACAACGTCTACCGGCGAACGTGAACGCTCTTGGAGCAAATGCGCGTGAGTATCTTACTTATATTCACTCGTGCTTCTTATATTTGCTTTTAATTGATCGTAGGAATGATCCTTGCTTTATCTTGTCATAGTGGGTGTCCAGACCTTGGGCGGAGTACGCTGGAGCGCCTCCTTTTGTGGCTGAGGTCCTTCGACCTAGGAGCTCGAGCCGACTGCTGTTGAGGACATCGATGGGTCCTGTGTGGTACTTGGGCGAGCGCTTGGCTCGTCAGTGCTCGCGGGACGTGTTGACGGTTCCCGTCGATCCTCCCAGGACGATGTTTAGGTAGCCTTCGAGGCTGAGAGGGAGGCGGACTTGGCTGGTGCCAGTGGCGACGCCCTTCTTCTTCCTGGCGAGGACTACTCGGCGTTCCTTTACGGGAAGTTGGCGTACTGGCCGGTAGTGGTGAGTATCTTTTATTTTTCCTCTTGATTCGATTGTGAGATTTATGATGAAAGATCATCGATTAATGAGAACCATTTGTCTTTGCAGGAGGTCGAGGCGGCGGGCATCGAGCCCCCAGAGTACCCCGAGACCCTCGAGTACACTGACGCGACCGGGAGGACGACGATCTCCGAGCTGCGTGACTTTGACGTAGCTGTGACGAATGCTGGCCTGGACGACTGGCAGCATCTGATTCGGAGGGTGAGCCTCTAACTTGTATAACCTTTGTGTAAGAACACATTTGATTGAGTTTGTTCAATTGTTGAGAATTTCTTTTTGAAAATGCAGGTTGCGCCGTCTCGGTTCGTGGCGTTGTGGAGGGTGGCCAACCGGCTGCGAGCTACTACCGTCGAGGCACTTGTTGGCGGTCGAGGTCGTCAGGTATGAACCTTACGCCTATTTGATTTTTGATTTTTCTAGTTTTGCTTGAAACGATTGACATGAGCCAATTTATTGTTTACAGGCTGACCGCGGGCTGGAGCGAGAGTTGACCCAGTCTCGGGAGGAGACAGCTCGCTTGTTGAGGGAGCTCGAGGTTCGGGACGCCGAGATCGCCGTTCTTGTGGCGAGAGTTGCAGAGTTGGAGGGCGCCCAACAGTAGTTTTGTGTAGCTTTTTGTCGTATTTTGCACATCTGTACATTTGGACATTGATTTTGAACATTTTTTGGACTTTGCTTGGGGCTCGAGCCCCCAGTTTGTACATTTCTTCCGTTTGGTATATATATGACGGCCTGAGTGCCTTTGCTGCTGGGTTGTGTTGCTTGTATCTGCAGGTTAGTTTCGAACAGGTTTGGTAGATGACGGTTTGCGCCGTCATGCTGCCGAAATTTACATAGAAAACACGCAAAGCACACATTTTTATATACATATGGCCTTAATTAGCGCAAAGTGAGAGACTCAAAAGAACGCGAAAATGCAAAAATTTTGGCGGAAATGATCGGACGGTAGGGAGGGTTACCCCCTAAAAAAAAAGAAAAAAAGAAATCTATAAGTTAGAAATGTAGCAATGAAATTAAGAAATTGAAATTAATATATACATGTTGAGATTCGGTAAATTGCGAATTATTTTCTAAAATAAATGAAATAAATGAGAAATGTAAAATTAAAATGAATGAAAACGAAAATTCTTCCTTAAAATGACGAATTAAAATGAAAATTATTTCCTAAGAATGAAAATATACAAGTGTGATAAAATGGTAGAAATGTCGATGTCGCCTCGAAATGCGTGCCCGCGAAATTAGGAAACCTGAAACATGGTAATCTTCTCGTATTTACCAAAATAATAACCCGTAGGAATAGGAAATTATTCGTTATGGAATTAGGAAAGATCCAACGCGGAAAATCACAGAAGTGAAGTCGAGGAAGAGGCGCATGAGTGCGTCCCTTTGAAGAGGCGCAGCAGTCTTTGCGCTTGTTCCCAAGGTGGTCTGTTCTGACGGATTTTTGGAAACAGCAATTAGTATAAATAGAAGCGTCGATGGAGCTTTTATTCACACAAATCTTCCGTCTCTTCTTCGTCTAATTACACAAAATTCTTCAAAATAAATATTCTCATCATGAATGCTTTGGGGATCCGCTTGAAGGAATGGACCAACGAATTTTCAAATATGGAGAAGCATGATATGGGCTCTTATAACTTTGGATCGTTGTTGAGTTTGAAACTCATCAAGGTTGTTAAACCGTTCTTGGATGCTTGCCTTGACTATTGGGACCCGAACTACCATGTTTTTGCGTTCCCTGGAGGTGATATCTGCCCCTTTCCTGAAGAAATTGCTGCTATTGGTGGGTGGGACCCCGAACACTTGCCTGCCATTCCTTCTACTTCTCAAGGGTACAAGAGCAAATTTAGAGACTTGCTTGGATTGACTAGACTTGAGGTGGACCATCTAGTTACCTCAAAGGGTGTGAGAATGTTGGACTTCATAGATCGATTCATCAACAGGGTCGACCCCACCGTTTCTCATGTTGCTAGGAGGAGGGCATTTGGCTTTTGCTTGTTACATGTGTATGTCTTCCAAGGGCATGTTGATGAAGACTTTGAGAGGTGATCCCCGTCTTCTGGGCCTTGTTGAGCAGATGGAGCTGCGCAGGAGCCCAGCTTGCTTATGCTTGGGAGAGATTATTATGGGCTTGGATAATAGGAAATCCAACCGTGATCTGCCGTTCTTGGGGAGTCCCGTCATTTTGCAGGTTAAAAAAAAAACACCTTTTTTCTTTTTTTTTTCGTTTTTTTTTTGTTTTTTTTTTTCGTTTTTTTTTTCCGTCTTGATGTCTAATACCCGCTTTTGGTAGGTCTGGCTTATGGAACGGCTCTGATTGATCGAGCCCCCAGTTCATGCGCTTTCATATCATGCTCGCTCGATTGCGATGAGGACAAGGTTGTATATGGTGGACTTCACTCGGGTCTGTGATTACTGGAAGAACAAGCTGAAGAGTGATGATGGCCCGTTGATCAGGTGGGTCGTACCATGGTGGCACCTCAAGTCCGTCACTGGAGTGTCTTCTTTGGATCCCACTAGGTCCGTGCGCATTCCTGGATTGGAGTTCATGGTGTGCATCTTCCCGGAAAGGCTGATGAGGCAAGTTGGGCTGAAACAGACGATCCCGAGGCTTGATACCGTCCCGCAGACTGCTATGGCGCTTACTATAGAGAGCCGAAGAGAGTGGGCCATTAAATGGGCCCAAAGAAACATGTGGTTCTTGAATTTCTCCGCCAATGCCTTATGGGTGTCGGATTCTTATCTGAGATGGAGAAAGGCTACTACTCCGGAAGAGCGCGAGAAATTGAGGAAGCGCGAGCCCATCGACTACAAGGTGCGCGAGGGAGAGAAAGAGAAGGAGAAGCATCTGACAGAGGGAGAAGAAGAAGTCGGGTTTCAAGTTGTTCATCCTTCGAAGAAACCAAAGACTACTCCTGTCGCAGAAATGGTGATTGACAAGAATGGAAAAGCTAGGCCTCGAGAAAGACCGTTGGTGATTAGGTCTGAAGTGGCGCAAGAGCGTCCGGCTCGAGGTCGTGACAAGAAATATGACAAGAATGACAAGGGCAAGGGGAAGATGGAGGAATAGCCCGAGTCTCTTTATTTATTATTTGGTTATTATTATTATTATTGTTGTTGTAATAAAAAGGTGGGGTTTTTGGAATCCTAGCCTATTCTATTTTTTTTATTATGTAGCGTACTATTATTATTAGAAAATGAATGAAATAAAAAAAGGTTAGATGGTTATGAAACCGTTGTGATTTTCCATTTATTATTCTTGTCGAATTTCAAATGCAATGCAAATGTCCTTCTATTTACATTTTAGATATAATGGGTTGAATCCCGTGAAGGATTGCCTACGTATTCACTTTAAAAAAGCGAAATCAAACCCTTGCGCGTAGTTCGAGTAAATGTAAAAGAATAATTGTTCTAAGCAAGAGCTTGTAATGAACTTTAGAAAAGAAGCATAAGCTTTTGCTCACTCTGAAGGTGCGAATTTAGTTTATTTGATGATATGCGGATGACGAATTTGTCAAAATGCAAGAGCACAGTGACATTAGCTTATTTCAGCTTGGCCAGGGGCCGTTTATTTAGTGCCACAAGAGCGACACATGGGGTTACGCGAGGCACGTTTTCATTCCTATTCTAGGCATAGTATCGTTTCAGTTGGTCAAGGTTTGTTGGGTTTAAAAACTCATTCCCGTCTAGGTCTGTGATCCTAACCGCACCCCCTGGGAGTATGGATTTAACTAGAAATGGCCCGGCCCAATTAGGTTTGAATTTTCCCCGTGGGTCGACAGGTAAAATAGCTCTAACCGATTTGAGTACTAAGTCTCCTTCTTTGATGTTTCTTGGCCTAACCCTTTTGTTGAAAGCTCGTTTGATACGTGCTTGATATGTTTGGACATTATGCAAGGCGCGTAGCCTACTTTCATCCAGGAGGATGAGTTCTTCATATCTATCCCTCTTCCAATCGGCTTCCGGGATTTGACTTTCTAGTAAAATACGCAAGGATGGTATTTCTAGCTCGACTGGCT
The DNA here is from genome assembly GCF_048544455.1 of Silene latifolia. NCBI lineage: Eukaryota > Viridiplantae > Streptophyta > Magnoliopsida > Caryophyllales > Caryophyllaceae > Silene > Silene latifolia. Next base: position 121,520,747 of record NC_133528.1, on the reverse strand, counting down.
GTACAGCTTTCATGCCGTAGGTCAAATAGAAAGGAGTAGCCCCAGTGGGCGTCCTAACAAATGTACGATACCCCCATAAAGCAAAGGGTATCTTGCTTGGCCAATCTCTATAGTTGTCAATCATTTTCTTGAGAATTGTGACAACATTCTTGTTTGCCGCCTCTACCGCGCCGTTAGTCTGTGGTCTATAGGGCGAAGAGTGGTGATGCTTAATCTTGTATTTGGCTAGAAATTGCTCGGTCTCAGCTTGGAAATGTGATCCGTTATCACTAATGATCTCGTGTGGGCAACCATACCGACAGATGATGTTGTTTTGTATGAACTTTGCCACATTTTTAGCTGTAAGACCAGTGTAGGAAGCCGCTTCCACCCATTTGGTAAAATAGTCGATTGCTACTAGAATGAAACAGTGACCTCCAGTTCCGGCTGAGGTTATCTTCCCGATTATGTCAATTCCCCATGCAGAAAATGGCCAAGGGTATGTCATTGTATAGAGCAATGAAGGAGGGACATGTTGCACATTCCCGAAGATTTGGCAATTGTGGCAATGTCTTACGTATTTGATGCAATCGGACTCCATTGTGGTCCAATAATATCCCAAACGTGTGATTTTTTTGCCATCATAGGCCCACTCATGTGAGGACCGCATTCTCCGTCGTGGACTTCTTCCATCACCTTTCGTGCCTGTGAATGATCAAGGCAACGTAGGACTACACCCAGAGGTGTTCTTTTGTATAATTCTCCTTGCATGAGAATGTATTGGGAAGCTAGTAGGCGTATAGCACGTTGTCCCCTCTTGTCCATGTCCGGTGGATATGTACCATTAAGCTTAAAATTCAGGATTGCTTGGAACCAGGGTTCCTGCGCGATTTCCTCTTCATCGGTGATTTGGTGGACATAAGCCGGCTCTGACCGTCGTTCGATGCACAAAGGCATTTCCACCATGTGATCTGGCATATTAATCAAAGATGCAAGTTTCGCAAGAGCGTCTGCAAATTGATTTTCTTCCCGAGGTAGGTGTAGGTAGGTTACGTGATCAAAGAATTGGGCGACTTGGTCTATTCTAGCCTGATAAGGTGCGAGGCTTTCGCTTCGGATTTTCCAAGATCCTGTAACTTGGTTGATGATTAGTGATGAATCCCCATGTACTCGGAGATTTTTGATGCCTAAGCTTACTGCCGCTTGTAGTCCAATGAGACAAGCTTCGTACTCTGCAGCATTGTTTGTCACCTCGAAGTCGAGTTTGATAGCAATTGGTGTATGCTCGCCTTCAGGAAAAATGAGCAACACTCCTATTCCGAATCCTCTTAAGTTCGATGCTCTATCAAAGTACAGGTCCCAGGAGTCTACATCAGTTTGGAGTATATCCTCGTCTGGGAATGACCAAGTATCTATTGTTTGTGCGTCATTGATAGGATTTTCTGCGAAAAATTCGGCGACGGCGCGACCTTTTATAACTTTCAATGGTACGTATTTAAGGTCGAATTCTGAGAGCATCAGGGTCCATCTTGCTAGGCGTCCATTGAGGACGGGTTTCTCGAAGAGGTATTTGACTGGATCCATTTTGGAGTATATTTTGACGGAGTAGCTAAGCATGTAATGGCGTAGCTTCTTCGTTGCCCACACAAGAGCGAGGCATGTCTTTTCGAGTTGTGAGTATTTGCACTCTTACTCCAAGAACTTCTTACTAAGGTAGTAGATAGCTCTTTCTTCACTTCCTACAGTTTGAGCCAGCATGGCACCCATGGCCGTTTTTGCCATCTTGTGAGATAGAAACCAAGAGGTTGATCTCGTTGTGGTGGCATGAGCACTGGTGGTTTAGCCAATATCTCTTTGATTCGGTCGAATGCCTTTTGACAATCATCATCCCATATGGTGTGGTCCGTTTTCTTGAGTTTCTCGAAGATAGGCTCGCAGATCATTGTAAGTTTCGATATGAATCGGCTTATGTACTGCACTTTTCCCAGGAATCCTCTGACTTCTTTTTCTGTTTGAGATTGTGGCATTTCGATCAGAGCTTTGATCTTGGAAGAATCTATTTCTATACCTCGTTGGCTAACAACGTATCCCAGGAGTTTGCCAGATGTTACCCCGAATGTGCATTTCTGAGGATTGAGTCTCATGTTATATTTTCGTAGCCTTGCGAAGAACTTGCGAAGGTTCGCGATATGTCCGTCTCTTTCTTTGGACTTGACAATCATGTCATCTACGTATACCTCAACTTCTTTGTGCATCATGTCATGTAGGAGCGTAGTTGCGGTGCGTTGATATGTAGCTCCGGCATTGATCAATCCAAACGACATTACCGTATAGCAATAGGTTCCCCATTGGGTGACGAATGCGGTCTTATGCATATCTTCCATGGCCATCTTGATTTGGTTATAACCCGCATACCCATCCATGAAGGATAGTAACGCGTGGTCTGCAATGTTGTCCACTAATATGTCGATGTGAGGTAGAGGGAAGTCATCTTTTGGACTTGCTTTGTTTAAGTCCCTAAAGTCAACACAAACACGGATTCTCCCATCCTTTTTAGGTACGGGTACTATGTTAGCTACCCAGTCAGAATACTCGGAAACTTTGATGAACCCGGCTTTGAATTGCTTGTCAACTTCTTCCTTAATCTTTAGAGCCCATTCCGTTCTCATTCGTCGAAGCTTCTGTTTCACAGGCTTGAAACCTGGCTTAATTGGAATTCTATGTTCAGCGATATCCTTGTCGATCCCTGGCATGTCTTTGTAGGACCAAGCGAAAACGTCTTTGAATTCATTTAGGAGGTCTATGAAATCGGCCCTTTCGGTAGAGCTCAAGGTAGTCCCTATCCTAAGTTCTTGGGGTTCTAGTTCGGTTCCTACATTGATGGGTTCGGTGTCCTCTATTACTGGTCCCCCTTCCCCTTCCTGTAGTATTTATTTGGCTATGTAGGGAGGTATTTTGATTGAGTCTGGGTCTTGGTCATCCTCAGTATCATCGTAAATGTAACTTGCACTCAAGATAACACAAAGAGTAAGCGAACCCGATTTATTCATATTAAAATTTGAGTAGAGTTGAAACAAAGAAGCCAACCGATCCATGGTCAGTGGCGGCAAAGGACAATGGTTGGGGCATTTCCCGAACTACTGTGACTACTCGAGGCTAAGCTAGGAGAAACAAAGGGATGGGGATGACGACAGGAGTAGACTCTCTAATGACTTCTCTAGACTCCGACTCTGACTCCGACTCCGACTCGAACTCATCGTCTTCTGGTTCTCCTTTGAACATCTCTCCTTCTCCAGTGGTGAGCTTGAAGAGTCTTCCTTGATTGTTGGTCCACTTGATTGATTTTATCCATCCTTTCTGCTGTCTTGTGTTGGTTTCTGTGATTAACGCGGTGGGATTGAAGCGATCGTCTTGAAGTATCATGGTAATGATCTCATCCTGCGCGGCCCTAACGAATCGATCTTCTCCAAACAATAGGCTAACAGCTTGTTCGTCTAAGCAAGGTGCTTGACGGGTTTTAACGGTAGGAACCGTTTCGGGAGGGATAAAGTAGGAATCGTGAAAGATCTCGATTCCGGCTAGCTTCCTCTCGAGATAATGCCAAGGCTCGGGAAATCCGTGAAAGAGTTTTAGATTTCCTTCTTGAACAAAGTACCCATTTAAAGTAGGGAGATAGGGTCGCATTTGGATTCCTACATGCTTACGGTTTTGGACTTGGGCAAGCATTTCGAGAACCTCCTCTTTCGTGGGTTTGTACCCTAGTCCAAGTGGTATCCTCGTTGAGTTGCCTTCCTTGTATGGTGCGAAGGTATTCTTCCGAATAGGGTTCAAAGGCATTCCAGGGAAGTATCCCTGGGATTTGAGTATGTGGTTGACCACCAAGTTGGAGTAGGGATTATAGTATAAGGGTGCCAATTCGCTTTCTATGATGCTTACACTTTGGAAGCCCCCAAGTTCGTATACGGGATCCGCAAGGACTTGATTGTTCGACTGTTTTTCGATTATTGCCTTGATGGGTGACGAAGTGATCGTCACTACTTTGCCATTTAGTGGGATCTTGATCTTTTGATGAAGGGTGGATGTTACCGCTTTGGAAGCGTGAATCCAAGGCCTTCCCAGAAGTATGTTGAATGAAGCTTCAATGTCCACTATTTGGAAGTTAACCTTTCGTTCAATTGGCCCTTTGGCTATGGTTAAGTTAGCAAGTCCTACTACCTTTCGTCGTGTACCGTCATATGCACGCACACCTTGATTGGTAGGGGTCCAATCCGACTCTTTCATGCCTAGCTTGTATGCCGTTTTGAGGGGTATGACGTTGACCACGGAGCCATCATCTACCAAAGTCATTGGCACATTCTTCTTTAGACAAATGACAGTGATATATAGAGCAAGGTTGTGACTAGCGCCAAAAGGTGGCAAATGTTCGTCCGAGAAAGTAATAGGATTACTCAGCTTTGGTGATTCTTGGAAGACCAAGTTGACTACATCTTCAGGAGTGGAGTTATGTGCTACATTTAGTTTGGCCAAAGCTTGCAGTAAAGCTTGGCGATGTGGGAATGAGCTTGCTACTAATTGCCAGACTGAAAGATCAGCCTTTGTTTTCTGTAATTGCTTGAGCAAATGATCAGTGGAGTCATCTTCGTTGTCATTTGGTGTGATGACGTTGGTTGGACCATTTTGAGTAGTGCTTTGATATGGACGACCCGAACGAGTTAGGTGGTCCACATCTTGGTCTTCACCATTTTGGACTATTTCTTTGACTAAGGAGTTTTCAATGAGATACTCGTCCTCGTCATCGTCGGCCCAAACTCCATTGATTGCAGCTAGTTCCCTCATTCTCATGATGTCGTCTTCTAGTCGTATGATTTGGTCGACTAGTTTATCAACTACGGTGATTATTTCTTGCATAGTGGCATTTTGAGGGAAGATTAGTGGCACATGTTCTTCGGGTGTTGCGTTGGGATTGCGTAAAGTTGTTACCACGTTTTCTAATTCCCAAACTTGCCTATCTACACTCCTTGCCCATGTGATGAAGTCGGAAATGGTAGGGGAGATAGTGGAGTAGAACCCTTCATTCTCGATTGCATGAATTTCATTTTCGATTGGAGAAATGAGGTGTGAGCAATCTAAGGTAGATTCATCACTTGTGATCACTATAAGTCCCAGAGGATTCTGAGTGTTGTTGGGTTTACCTCCCGGTGGTATTGGTAGTCGACCATCTTCAATCATGTCTTGAAGCACGTTTTTCAACATGTAGCATTTTTCTGTGTCGTGTCCCTTGCCCCTATGGTATTCACAGTACGAGTTCTCATCCCAGAATTTGGACTTCCTTTCGGGTTCGGGAGTAGGTCCAATGGTTTGGAGTTTACCTTGCTTCATTAGCCTTTTTAGGGCGTTGGAGTAAGTGTCCCCAAGGTTTGTGAATTTCCTTGGTGGGGTAGTTTTCTTAGATGGTTCGAGAAGGTTAACTTCATCGGTCTTGCTAGTGGAGCCGTATGAACGATTTGTGGAACCTTGGTATCCTCGACCTACCGTTTTGGACAAGAGTCCTTTACGGATGTCATCTTCAATTCTTGTCCCTAGTACGGTTAAGTCCTTGAAGGTTTTGATGTTTTGGTATCTCAAATGATTGGCATAGATGGGTTTGAGATTATCCACAAACTTCTCCACAAGAGTAGCCTCATCCGGGCGTTCAACTAGTTGGGTACTAGTCTTCCTCCACCTACTTAGGAAGTCGGCGAATCCTTCTTTGTTATTTTGGGTAAGAACCTCTAGAGTACGCATGTTAACTTGGATCTCGGCATTATCCGCATATTGTTTAGAGAACTCGATTGCGGCATCTTTTCAAGTAGTGACCTTCTTGTGATCTAAAGACTAGAACCATTGCCTCGGGATGGTATCAAGAGATGAAGGAAAGATACTTAAGAACATCTCGGGTTTGATGCCTTTGATAGACATGTAATCCTTGAAGGCACGGATGTGGTTCAAAAGGTTCTCATGCCCCTTGAACTTTGGGATATCCGTCATACTAAAGTTAGTTGGCAATTTGGAATTGACGGCCTCATACTTGCGATTGTTCTCCCTATAAATGTCATCACCCTTAAGGTACATCAATTGCTCCTCTAAGTATTGGAGTCTTTTCTCAGCTACAGTCATACCCATGAGAGGATTTTCATCCTTGGATTCGTTGTCAGAGTCACGTAGTACTTCACTTTCATGAGGAGGCAACCTTCCCTCTACGGCATAGATACGGCCCTCGATGAGCTCAAGGCGGTCATAGGTTTGTTCTTGGGTAGCTTGCATTTGGGCTAGTGCGGCTAGGATTCGATCATTAGCATCTTGAAGTTGGTGGAGATTTGTTTCATCACTTGATCCGGGCATCTTGAAAACTGGATAAGAGATCGACGACGAATCAAAACACGATCGACCATTCTAACACACTTGATAAAAGAAATGAAATGTTTTGACTCGTAAAGTGGGTGTGTGCCACTTGTGTTGAGTGAGCTTTGAAGAAAGACAAGGTTTTTTGAAAATGTGTATCCTAGTCAACTATAGTGTAGTTGTAGGAGTGGACTCAAAGTGAGGTTTTGAAATGGGCTTGTGGCCCGAATTTTGACACGACAAACGGACAGAGTTTTGACCGGATTTTGCGCTAATTAGAAGCCTATTTCGAAATTTTTGTTTGAAAAAAAAATGGGTTTTGATTTTTTTTTGAAAAAACATCATGGTTTTGTTTAGAAATGGTGATCACGTAAGGTATATACATTTATACAAGCATTATAACGGGATGCTGAGTGCATTTAAAAGGGTTTTGGTTTAAAGGGTGGGTTGCCATACCGAACCATCAAACCCGAAGTCTGTGGAGAGGCTCGTACCAAACAAGAGTAAGGCCGATTCCTAGTCCATTTCCTCAAGTAGTGAAGGCCCTTGATACAAACAAGAGTAAGCATCATGGTATGGATGACGTCAATCGCTATCCATCCTTAGGCCCAAATAGGAATTAGGACCGTTTAGACGGGACGATTGGTCGAATGGGTTGGGTTGGGCCTAGGAAGGCCGAATAAAACGGTCTAGGAAGACCGAGTTATGAAAACCGACAATTGTCTTGTACAAAATATTCCCTAACCTTGTTCAAGTTTCACCCTTGCTACACGTAAGTGTATTATCCCAGTGAGTCGCCAAACGTGGGCGGGGGGGCCGCCACGGGGCGCTTGGGTTGGAAAAGAGGAACAAGCGTTTGCATTTTTGTATGGAGTCGCCACCAATTTTTATTGGAAATTAGAACCGTTCGAATACCTCGTGTCATGTCAAGACACAAAGTAGAGACATGAACACTAAGCAATCGTTACCCTTAGCATTCTATGTCTAGAATGACTCTCGCGGACGCCAATGAACACGGGTGTTCACAGATATCTGGAGTAAGGGGTGAGGGTACGTATTAGGAAGCTCTTTTGATCGAACACCTAATCCCGCCCGCCTCGATAGCGGCCTCTACTAATGATTAGGGAAGTTATTCATACTTGATATATCGTCGATTATATGCATGCAATGCAACATCCAAGTTTTAATCCTAGCATGTGAGAATTAATACTAAGTCGGTTGACACGTAATTTAGCAAACAATTGGGTCGAAGTAGGATTTAATGCTCATTTACATGCGAAAACATACAAGTAGTAAAAGAAATACAATAATTATAAATTACAATAATGAAAATTACAATAATTACATTGGATTAGGCAATTTATGTCGAAAATACCTTTAAAACGAATAATTTGGGAAAAAGAGAATAAAAGAATAAATTAAAGAAATAAACGAACAGGAATTAGCGTGATACTATGGATAATAATTAGTTAATATGTAAGCTAATTAAACTACGTCAAAGCAGAAACGGAGTTCAGGGACAGAACTCAGCCAGGAACAGGCGCAGCAGAGCTGCGTCCCTTGAATAGCGCGCATACAGATACGCTGCGTCCTGTTCCTTGGCTCGATTAAATGGCTGTGAAGCCGTAATTGCAAGCCGTTAATGTTAATTGGTGAATTTAATGATCGATTGATGATATTTACTTGGATGAAAGTGATTAACAGGTTATTTACATATGAATGGGTCGTGAAAACAGTAAAATATGAATGAGACGGATGCAAACGAATTAACATAAGATGGACTAATGATAGAAGTGAAAAATATTAATGAGTCAAACAAATTAAATCAATTAATTAGGTTAGATACGATGGATTAATGACGAATATGCGATAAATATGAGAAAAGACAAGTGAAAACTATATCAAAGACGAATTCCAGAAACCCAATATTGATGAATTGAATCTCTACAACCCAGAATTAAATTTAATGACGAAAACCCGCAAATATTGGATTATTTGGGATTTAAGTCGGATTTAAATAATTAAAACATATTAACGATGATGATTACAATATACATGTGAATCGTATGCTATCATGGTGAAGGATTAACAAACAAACGAAACAAGCAAAAGAATTTGACGAATAACAAAGGACGAGCGAAGAAGAAAGGAAACAGGAACTGCGGCAGCCTCATGAAGAGGCGCAGCAGGAACTGCGCTCCTTCGAAGAGGCGCAGCAGTTGCTGCGTCCTTTCTCGATGGTTATCTACTGGAAATCCGTAAAAAGAAGTTTTAAAGCATGGTTTTATAAATCGGTTTTAATGGTATTTTCGACGTAAACCTTACAATTGATGATACAAAAGGTAAATACAATAAATAAAAAAGAGATTACACCCTCAGACTTACATGTTGACGAAACGAGAAGGACTAAGATATCGATTAGTGATGCTCGACGCGAATGCAAAGAAAGTGCCCTCGTAAGAGGAAAACGATTAAGTTAATTAAGTTGATTGATGTGTAGTTGGTCAAATTGGTCGGTCATGCAAACGGGGAGGCTGGTACTCAGAAGGATCCGAGCTTACGTGGTCGAAAGTTCAAGCACGTAGACGCCAAAAAGTAAGAACAAAGTCTAGAATGCAAAGGGAGAAGAGAAGGGCGGACACTCGCGTGAGAAATATGAGGAGCGAAGGCTCCTATTTATACTAATCACGTGGAGGAATTAGGGTTTCGGAGACTCTTTGGAAGTGAATCTCGGAAAGATATGAAAAAGATACGAGAAACATGTAGAAAAAGACCTGGGAAGAGGCGCAGCAGCCACTGCGTCTCTTGGAAGAGGCGCAACACCTGCTGCGTCTATTCCCAAGGAGTTTCCTCCTGCAGGAGAAAGATTTCCGTGTTTGAGTTATGGTAGGACGGAAATAATTCGGTTTTCCTTAATATCTTATGTGAATATTACGGGAAATTGTTTACTAAAAGATAAAATTTATGAAATATGGAATAGAAATATCCGGAACATTCCAGAACATTCTGACTCGGGATTTAACGGTTATCAGAAAATGGAGACGGTTTTAGGCCCGGACTCCGAATGTACTCTAATTACTGCCAAAACGACCGTATCGGGACGTAGATGACAACTAAGAGGTAGACATTAATATTTGAGCAATCACTTAACGATAATCTTACGAATTGTCACAAATCGTTCCGCGTACCAAACATGCGGCCCAATCATCACCGGGTGGTTTGCGGGAGGTGCAGAAATGAGGTATCTACACGTAACTAGTTCCTCCCACCAGGAAACACCTCCGACCTAAGCCCACCGATTATCGGCTACTGACCACCAACCTCCGACATTGTCTTTCCTCATCTATCTCTTCCACTTTCCTCTTTTTTAATTCACCTATTCCTCCTCAGATCTGCTCTGCTCGCCGGAATCCACCATATGTTCATATCCCTCTCGTCAGATCTGGTTATGTGAGGATGAAATTGTGGTTTCGTTAGGCGTATAGTGTGGTTCGATATTTGGCGAATCGATTTGTGGTCATCACTTGTACAATTTAGAAAGGTGAATATGTGGGTCATCTAAATTTACCATATGTTTCTTGTATTAATTCATCGTTGTCGGCTAACACAATTCTAATTTCAAGCAATGTTTAATTCATCGTGTACCCGAGTTCTAAATTTACAATTCAGAAAGGTGGATTTTTACAATTCAAATTCATGGTTGTACTAAGTTCTGAGCTTTTTTATTATTATTATTATTATTATTATTATTATTATTATTATTATTATCATTATTATCATTATTATCATTATTATCATCATCATCATCATCATCATCATCATCATCATCATCATCATCATCATCATCATCATCATGATTATGATTATGATTATTATGTTATGTTTATTATTATTATTAGCAGAATTGTGTTGTGTGGCTAAAGGGATAGAGTGGAATGAACAATGTGTTGTTGCGAATCTGTGATAGGACCGTTGTTTTGTGTGTTTTGTAACTGGTAATCGTTGGCAAGTAATGGATGAAAGTATAATCTGATAGTTGTGTTGGTGTACGTTTGAGTAATATCATGGGATGAGTGCAAGTAATAGTCAAGTGGGTTATTCCTGTGTACATTGTGTGCTTGGTGTGTCAGTAGAAGTTGATGATTCGACGGGAGTCGTGTTGTGTGTTATGTGCTAAGGTAGGTGATGATGATGTCCGATGAACATACATAGGGGGGGTGGTATTCTTAAACGATAATGTTGACCTGTGTCGGATAAACGGTGGTGTTGACCTAGCTTTCTTTGTCGTGTGTCGCGGGGGAGGACGAGTCGAACTTCGGGGACGAAGTTCTCTTTAAGGGGGGAAAATTGTAATACCTGTCCTTTTAGGGACCCGTTGACTGACGTTGACCGACCTTAGACACATATCTTGACATTTGGAAACCTTACAAGTAATGGCTGGTGACGATGTGAGCTTTAGCTTGTGCGTTACTCGATCTAGCTGAGGCTACTCGATCAAGTAGCTTGGGAGCTCGATCGAGTAGGGGTCACTCAATTGAGTAAGTCAGTTACTCGATCGAGTATCAGGTTTGCAGCGGGGAGTTATAAATCGATAATCGTGAAATCCCAAATCATTTCCGCACTTCATTTCCTAAACCTAGATGCCGTCACTCGCTCTCCTTTGTCCTTCACCATAGTCCTTGCCTTGAGGTCCTTGAGGATGCCTACACCATGGGGATGGGATGCTTGAGTCGGGTAGCAGTCTTGACGCAGGATTGCTATGCATAGGTATGTTATCTTCATCATCATCGTCATCGTTGTTTTCAGTCAAGATGGTAGTAATAGTGATAGATGGTTGTACTGTTTGTATAGGTGTGTTGCTTGGTTGATTGGTATCATGTGATCGGACGCGGAATTGCTGCGGTGCGCTAAATGTTGGTTCGCCTACTCAGTACTGTTGGTTGTCTAGAGGTCTTTTGATGTGGTTTGGTTGATGTAGTGTCGGTATGGTTGACTGATTGTGATAATTGGTTGGTTTTGTGTTGTTTCGTTTATCGTTGTTGTGGTACAGCTGATTTTGATTGTTTGTCTATGGTTCTCGAGGTGCGTCCTCGGCTGAGTGGAGTCACTTGCAGGAGTGGCTTCACGCCCGTAGTTCGCCCTCTGTGGAACCCGCCACGGGAGAGGATGTGCACATTAATGGACATGAGTTTATCGCTCGATTTGATGAGCGGGGCTTAGGTGGGAACGGCTGCAGTCCCCCACTGGCAGGGCTGGTCCAGTGGACAGTCGGTGATGGTGATTGATTGGAGGAGATGTGGTGTGTGTGTATGTGTATTGTTGTACCTGTGTTGTGTCTGTGGTTGTGTGTTTGTTTCCTCAATTCCCGCCCTTGTGTGGTTTTATTTTGTTGTTTGTTTCTGTTGTGTCTGTCGTGGTCCATTGTGGTGAGCAGTCAGTCTTAATAGGTGTTGTTTGGATGATAGTTGGGTGCTTGGAGGGACGAGTCTATCACGAGTCACGACAGAAATAGTTCACATAGTAGTTAGTGGTTTTGAGTTGTACCTTCTATACCGTTCGTTGTTTGTAATCACTTGTAATATATATAACTTAATTGTTCTTTAATCGACATTTGATTATTACTGTCCTCGGGCAACCAAGATGGTAACGCCCTTATATGCTAGGGAAAGTCTTGTTAAGGCTTCTCGGTATATGAGAGTGTTACATGAAAACACCACCAAAAGCAGGCTGCTAAAGCAGGTCGTAACAGCCTCAATGCAGGCTGTGATCAGCCCCCACACGACCACCATTCGACTACCCACAACCATCATTCACACTACCCCAAATTCCGTCCCAAAAACAGTACAATAGCACTCTGTTTTAACGCCTAAAGCAACCGAAAACCGATTTATTTTAAGACGACATTTAAGACAAGAACAAGCTGAGATTTACACAACTAAATTACCGTTTTCATACGAAAGTAACGCGGAAATCTCATAAAGAATGAAACTTTACCGCAACTAAACATCCAACACACGAATTTAGCACACAAAACGACATAATAACAAGTAATTCGACATTCTGTCGAGTAACCTATCACCGTTACCTCGAAAGCGCTTTAATCCTCAAATAAACGGTCCACAAAGCACGAGTCTTCCTCCGGGTCTTCAAATTCTTCACATAGAATGAGAAAGACGAGATCTTTAATCTCAAAACCGAAATTCCCATAAGACGGGTTATTTCGAAAACTCAACAAAAACGGAACTTTCTTACCTGGAAAGTTGAAGGACGGAAAGGGGAAGCTAATGGCACAAAAAGCAAAGGAAACGGTCGAGAAACGAGGACGGAATGTGAGCTTGAAGATCGAAAAAAAATGGTGTCCAAAGGTTCTGTGTATTGTTGTTGTTTACTGTGGAATTTATCGAAAAAGAATAGGGGAAAAGATGAGTTGGGATTGGTTTATCTTATTTTTGGTGTGAGTGTGAGAGTATGTGAGTGGACCATTATTAAATTAGTTAGGTGCTAAAGTGAGTGATGTGTTGTTGGTATGGGATAGGTCGGGATTAAACTATTCTCACATGTGAAAATGTGACGGCTTTTGCTAGACGGAAATACGTCTTAAATCTACAATAATTTGAGACGGAATTTTATTATTATTATTATTATTATTATTATTATTATTATTATTATTATTATTATTATTATTATTATTATTATTATTATTATTATTATTATTATTATTATTATTATTATTATTATTATTATTATTATTATTATTATTATTATTATTATTATTATTATTATTATTATTATTATTATTATTGTTCCGGGTGTAATTTCGGAGCAGTGTTTGTGAATTGTTCCGGGTGTAATTTCGGAGCAGTGTTTGTGACCACGTAAGCTTGGTGAATGACGTCTTTTTGCTTGACTCTTCCTTTCGGTCTCTCCTGTAAAGATGAACAAACTGAGGGCTCGGCTTGGTACCGAGCATACTCACTCCGACGCTCAAGTCAGTAAACTTAAAGAGATTAAGTTGTGTGTTACTTGGCAAAGTATATTGTAGAGAGATAAGGGAGTTTATACCAGATTAATAGTGAGTTTATGGATGAATTGTGGATTATCGGATCCTTTTCTCAATGAGGATTGAGGAGTATTTATAGACTTTCACCTTTTGTCACGTAGTGGCCAAGTGGCCAAGTGGCAGAGCAGGTGGAAAGACTGTTCTACCCTCGGCCGAGGGACCCATGGCGAGGCCGGCTGGCTGGTTGACTCCATGCCGAGGGGACTTGGATGTGAGTACGCGGATATGCCTCCCGGTGGCTAGTTACCCACCGAGATACAAGTGACAGCCGACAGTCGCGTCGGTTAGGTCATCCAATATGTTGACTTGTTGTGGATATCTTTGACCTTGCTCAATATGTTGACTCGGTCAGTCGGTGCGAAATATGCCCCATCAATTTGCCCCCAGCGTAGTCTATGCCGTGGTATGGACCTTCGATGAGTGTTGAGCGTATTCTGCGCAAGTTGAATTTCTTCCCCGCTTCTTCTTCCTCGGCTTGGTTACTCGTTCGGCCGTACCATATCCCCCCTCCACATGGATGTGTAATGGACATCCTATGTGGAAAAGAAAGTGGCGCTGGCCGAGACCAAGGTTGAAAGTGCCGTTTGTACTTTTGATTGCCCCCGGCCGGTGCTGTCTTTGCTTTGTTGATTAGCTGGCCGTTAGTAAGTAATACCAAGGAGCGTGTTGAAGAAGATTTGTAACTGTATGTCGATTGACATTCCATGGCTGCATGCTTGACGCGTGGCTTGGTATTGATTGGTTGACGTTTCATGGGCCTTGCCCTGATTGGTCCGTTTCATGGGCTTTGCTCTATAAATAGAGCAGTGTGCCCCGTTTTTTGGCCATCAAACTTCATTTTCTCAAAAAAAAAATTCCTCTCTCTTAGTTTTTCGAAGAAACTTCTCTCTAGTCTTCAAAGCGTTACTCGGCGTAGCACTTTTCCAAGGTAAACAAACAAATTTTTTCAACTTTTTAATTGTCAAGTTTTTGTTGTCATTATGTCTTCTGCGGATGCTCGACCCAGTACCTCTGCGCCGGGGGGCGAACCGTCGCATCTTGATGAGCAGGAGCCACTGGCCGTCACCCCGATAGGGTTTGGGGGTCCCAAGTCTCCTTCTCCTGAAATTGATGAGAGATATTTGGAGGGTATTGATGATGACGATGATGAGGCAACCCCTTCTGCCGTAGAGAGGCCGCTTGTTTCGTGGCACGGTGATGCCTGCTCGATCAGTCCTGATCGTGCCTGGACGAATAAGTTCGCTAGCTGCTCCGGTTCTGATCTTTTTGAACACCATTACTCCTTCGGCAGGGGGTATAGAATTGTTATTCCTGAGGAGGGTCAGGCCGTCTGTTGCCCTCCCGAGGGTTGTATCGGCGTATACATCAGACACCTGGAGTATGGGCTCCGGTTTCCTCTGAATGAATACGTTGCTGCCATTATTAAAGCCATGAATGTCGCCGTGGCCCAACTGCATCCGTTGGCCATCAGGACGATTGTTGGTTTTGTATGGTTGTGTCTTTTCAAAGGGGAGGCCCCAACGGTGAACCTCTTTCGCCGGCTTCACCACCTTCGACAGACTGTCCTAGGTGGCTCGGGGTGGTATAGCATACAGACTGAGCCGGGTTATATCACCGTCTCTAAGCTTACTTCTTGCAAGGACTGGAAGGGGCGATGGGTATACGTTGAGGTTCCGGAGGACTACTCGCTGCCCCGGTCCTTTCAGAGCCGCGTCAATTTGCGGTGTGAGAACCAAGGGGAGCATGACAAATATGTCTCCCGGAGTAAGCTTAAGATGGACGCCACCGGGTCTATCTTAATGAGGACGAAACGCGGGCAATGAGGCTGTTTGAGGCTGAGAAGGATGGCACGCCGAAGGGATGGATGCCCCCGACGCAGATCGTTCTTCAGGATGAGCTGCTCTGCCACGTCGGCCTCATACCGGCCCTCGAACAGGGTGAGTGGGGTCGGTGTGAGGCCCATCTTTGCTTTTTATGTTTCTGTATTTGAATTTTGGTTTATTTCTTTTACTTAACTCCTGCTTCGTTTCTTCTGCAGACCGATTTGGCCCGGAACTGCCTGTCTCCGTCCTCAAGAGGTTGGGACTTGACGAGAACGGGAGAGTTGTTGAGCTGCATCCTAAGGCCGGACCACGTGATCGCAGACCGGCTCCTCACGAACTTATGGAGCAGCAGTTGAAGGCACTGGATGTGACGGCGGCTCAGGCGCAGATTGCCGGTAACGTGCCGCGCCGGAAACCAAAGACAACGTCTACGGCGGCAACGGCGTCAGCTCCAGCTCAATCTTCTGTCCCCGTAATCCAAAAGGAGCAGGTGGTTATCGTTGATGTTGAAGAGGAGGTCACCGTTGCGGAGGGTCCTCCTCCTTCAAACAAGAAAAAAGAGGCAACGCCTTTCGCCGCTGTTGTTGCCGATGCCGGGAAAGAAAAAGGGTCAGCCGGCCCTCCAACCAAGAAGGCCAAGGCTGGTACGGATCTAACCTACGGCTCAGATTTTAGCGGGCTCTTTAGGCATTCCTGATTACAGGCTCTCTGACATGTCAATGAATGCTGCCGGTCCTACTGAACGGCAATTGGAGAAGCGGCCTGTGCAGACGGGCAATCAAAATGTCATCGTCGACTCCTCATCCCTGAAGGTTTCCCCCGCTCAGATTGCGGCGGAGGGTGCAAGGTTGTCCAAGAGGCTGGCGAAGTGGACTGAAATAGCCGGCGCTCACATTATGGAGCAAGAAAAGCTCATGACTGAGGCAGCTCCTGCGCTCGAACGGCTTAGACTTGAGCTTGCTGCTTCTAAGGAAGAGGCCGAGAAGACGAAGAAGGACTTCGTCGCCACCATGGAGAACCTCCTCACTCAGCAAAAGCTTAAGGAGGAAGCTGAGAAGCGGGTCCTAGCCGAGAGAGCCAAGGTTGAGGCTGCGTTGGCTGACGCCGCTAGGCTGCGGGAGGAGAGAGAGAAGTTTCAGGGCGGTTACGATGCTATGGTTGAGCAGAGGGCAAAATGGAAGTCCCTGCATCTGACCGAGGCGAAGGAGCACAGGAACACAAAGGCCATCCTTGCTCAGAGGGAGAAGGACATTGAGATGCTCCAAACTGTCATCATCCCTAACATGTGTGCCCAGTACCGGGACCAGGCCGAAGATGCTACCAGGGATGTGATCAAGAAGCTCCTTCCGGAAGGCGACTTCCCGTGGCAAGATTTTGACCGGCTTCTGGATGAGAAGGCCGCTGCTGCGGAGGCAGAGGTTGCGGAGAAGGCAATGGCGGCGAAGGCCGCTGAGGAGGCTGAGGCCAAGGCGGCCCATGCTGAAAAGGTGAAGGCGGCCAGGGAGGAAGCTGAGAGGGCAAAGACAGGTGAAGCTGCCAAGTCGGCTTCTGGGTCGCCCACTGACGGTGATGTCTTTATTCTGCTGCCGGTGGCGAGCGAGAAACAAGCATAGGGAGACGGGCGGTCGTCACCGATTCACCCGGCCCTTCGATGCCTTCACTGTCGGGGGCAACTCGAGCCTTTCCTCCCTGCCATCCTTTTGGCGCTTCAAGTCTTATGTCTGTAACCTTTTGTTGTACTTTTTGTTCTTGTTAAACTTTTGGTAGGTTGTGTTTAGGCTATCCCTATGGGGACGGCCATCGACTTTGTTTTGCCTCATCCTGTAAACATTTTTCAATAAAGTTTGTTTATTTCGCCTCCATTAAGTTGTCTTCTTACGTTTCAACATATTGAGTGCTTTTTCGTTTTTACTTCCGGCTTGGCCGAGGCAGTTAGAAGGCGCATCTCAATTGTACTTAAACGTTTAAACATGTTGGCATGTCGGTCGCTTCCTCCACCACCCCCGATCTTAGCCGAGGCGGTCAGATTTGCGCTTCCCAACCACCGTTGCGAACATGTTAGCGTATCGGTCGTTGTGTCCCCGTCGCCCCCGGTGTTGGCCGAGATAAAACGAGGTTACGGCTCGACATCGTTCGTATCTGTAGACATATTGATCGCTTCCTCTGCCGGGCCTTCGGTTGACCGAGGCGGCTAGATTTGCGTCTCAACTGTACTTATACGTTCCTATTAGCGCATCGGTCGTTGTGTCCCCGTCACTCCCGGTTTTGGCCGAGGCAATCGAGGTTACGGCTTCGACAGCGTTCGTATCTGTAGACATATTGATCGCTTCCTCTGCCGGGCCTTCGGTTGGCCGAGGTGGCTAGAATTGCGTCTCAACTGTACTTATACGTTCCTAAGCATGTTGGTCGCTTTCGCGAGTATCAACTGCATTTGGCGTGACTGCCCGGCTTTGGCCGTGGCGTCTATTCTGGCATGACTATGGAGGGGACAAGTACTTTGATGGAGAACTTGGATTGTTCTTCATAAGATATAATCAAGCGTTGGGGTGCCCACAATGGTCTCGGACACCTCCGCCGCTATACGAAGTATTTCCTTAGGTTGTCTGTGTTCCAATGGCTCATTAGAGGAACACCCTCCATGTCTGTCAGCCGGTATGTCCCCGGCCTCATTTCTTCAACCACTTTGTAGGGTCCTTCCCAGTTGGCCATCATTTTTCCATGGACGTTTCCTTTGTTTGTGGCGGCCAACTTTCTTAGGACTAGATCTCCTACTCTTAAGTCCCTTTTGTGGACCCTACGGTTGTATGCTCTTCTCATCCGGTTTTGATACACTGCCAAGTTTAGCCGTGCCGTGTCTCGACTTTCTTCGACCAGGTCTAGGGAGGCTTTCAGGCCTTCCTCATTTTCGACTGGGTCAAAAGTTTGCGTTCTGAATGTCGGCACCGCTGCTTCAATTGGCAGGACGGCCTCAGACCCATAAACTAGGTGGAATGGACTGTACCCCGTTGCTTCTTTCTCCGTGGTTCTAAGGGACCACAGGACGCCGGGTAGTTCATCAGCCCACCTTCCCTTTAGATCCTCAACCTTCTTTTTCAGCCCGTTTAGGATTGTTTTATTAGCTGCTTCCGCCTGCCCGTTGCTCTGAGGGTGGCAGACGGAGGAATATGCAAATTTGATACCGAGCTCCTCCAACCAGTTCATTACCATGTCGCTCCAAAACTCTCGGCCGTGGTCAAATACCATGACTTGGGGCAACCCAAATCGAGTTATGACGTTCTCCCAAATCACCTTTCTTACGGCCGTCGTGGTCTTGGCAGGTACCGCGACAGCCTCGACCCATTTGGTGAAGTAATCAACGGCGATGATTAGGTACTTCCTTCCTCCGGAGGCCATCGGAAATGGCCCTAATAAATCCATCCCCCACTGTGCAAATGGTAGGGGGCTAAGTACTGGTTGCAAGTCTCGGGAAGGTGCGTGTATCACCGGAGCATGCATCTGACAATTCTTGCACTTCTTGGTCTTAGCTCTGGAATCCTCAAGCATGGTAGGCCAGAAGTAGTCGGCTCGGAGAGCTTTGTGGGCTAGCGTTCTTGCCCCCATGTGATGTCCACAGATGCCTTCGTGAATCTCTGTCAGTATGAGCTCCGCGTCGGCTGGGCCGACACATTTCAAAAGTGGTCTTATCACGGACCTTCTGTATAGTTCTCCTTCGAACACCAAGTATCTTGCGGCGATCCTTCTTATCTTCTGAGAGAGACTGCGGTCCTCCGGTAACTCTTTTGTTAGTTTATATTTCATTATCGGAGTCATCCACGTCGTCTCGGCTTCGATGTCGCCCACCATGCCGACGGTCTCAGTGATGCTTTTAGCATTCCTGATATCCACCAGCACGGTTCGACTGACATTCTTGATGCTTGAACTGGTAAGTTTTGAGAGAGCGTCGGCTCGGTTGTTCCCAGACCTGGGGATGCACTGTATTTGGAAAGATTTTAATTTTGCAGTGTCGGCTTTTACCCTTTCCAGGTATCTCACCATCCCGTCGTCTCGAGCCTCATACTCTCCTCTGATTTGATTGGTCACTAGGAGTGAATCTGTATTCAACACAATATGTTACACCCCGGCAGCTCTAGCTAACTCGACTCCCATTATCACCGCCTCATATTCGGATTCGTTGTTTGAGGCCGAGAAGGTAAACTTCAAGGCGTACTCAAACTCGTCCCCGTTAGGGCTGGTGATAAGGATGCCGGCTCCTGAGCTGCCTGATTTTTCTAATTTTTCTAAGGCTTTCTCCAATGGTTGGTCGGTTAAGACCGTCACGGGATGTGCGTCGAAGTAGGGTTTTAACTTCCTTGCGGCAACGACGACGGCGAAGGCCGCTTTTTCAATCAGCGGGTAATTTCTTTCGGCGGGCAGCAGTGTATGGCTGATAAAGTAGATTGGGTGTTGCTGCTTGTTTTCTTCTCGACAATTACGACCGACCGTGGCCGAGGTAATCGCTAGATATAGGTATAGCGTCTCCCCCGTCGGCACAGACGGGGGTCGGGAGAGTTAGTAGGTGGGCTTTCAGTTGCTTGAAAGCCGCACTCTGTTCCTCCCCCCAACAAAAGTCTTTATTCCCTTTCAGCACCGTAAAGAACGGAGTGCTCTTGTCGGCTGACCGAGATATAAAGCGGGCAAGAGCCGCCATTCTCCCGGTCAGTATCATAACCTCTTTTCGATTCCTCGGCTCCGGCAGGTCTAATATTGCTTTGATCTTCTCTGGATTGGCATCAATTCCCCTGGCGCTGACTAGTACGCCGAGGAACTTGCCGGCCCGGACACCGAAGTTGCATTTCATTGGGTTAAGCTTCATCTTATATTTCCTTAGTGAACAAAATGTTTCGCTCAAGTCGGCCAAGTGCTCGCTGTCAGACTTGCTTTTTACAATAGCATCGTCGACGTAAGCCTCGATGTTTCGCCCTTTCTGATCTTGAAACACTTTGTCCACCAGCCTAGTGTAAGTTGCGCCAGCGTTTTTCAAACCGAACGGCATCATTTTATACATGTATGTGCCGTGTATGGTGATGAATGCGCACTTAGGCATGTCTTCCTCGGCCATGAATACCTGATGGTACCCTGAGAAGGCGTCGAGCAGGCTCAGCATAGTGTAGCCTGCCGTTGCGTCAATTAAAATATCTATTCGAGGCAAGGGATAGCAATATTTGGGGCATGCTTTATTAAGATTTGTAAAATCAACACACATCCTCCACCCTCCTGATGACTTCTTTACTATTACAACATTTGCTAGCCACTCAGGGTAAGTACAAGACATGATAAAGCCCGCCTCTAATAGTTTGTCTACCTCGGCCTTGATGGCCTCATCCTTTTCGGCCGAGGAGTTCCTCATCTTCTGCTTGACAGGGCGAGCGGTGGAGAGTACGTTCAGCTTGTGAACGATCACCTCCCGGCTCACGCCCGGCATCTCGGCGGGCCGAGTACGCGAAGACGTCTTTGTTCTTCCTCAGCAGGTCTAGGAGATCGGCTCTGAATTTTGGCTCCAGGCCGACACCGACAGTTACGGTGCGCCCTGGGTCAATCTCCACTTCCTCGGTCTGGGCTCCTTCGACCATGTCGACGTTGTTGGTGCTCATCGGATCACCCTCCTATTGTAAGGATGGGCTCTTCCCTTTCTCTGACTTCTTCGCCACTTTGAGGGATTGCATGTTGCACCCACTGGCAGATATTTGGACATTGACAATTTCGTCTCTTTCGTCCTTTGAGACGAGTTTTTGCGCTTCCCCCCGGTCCGAGACATACATCAATGTCAGGGCCCGGATGGACATCACAGCATCGGCCTCGCTCAAAGTGACCCGGCCTATGAGGACATTGTAGGCGGACGAACCATCAATAACCACGAACTCAGACCAAACATTTTTGGCCGCATCTGCTTGGCCGAACATCACCGGCGATCCCGATTGACCCCGAGGGTACCAGGCCGGCCCGGAGAAGTCAGTACGACGGGTTGGTGCGGGGTGAGGTCTTCAATCTTCGA
Organism: Silene latifolia; assembly: GCF_048544455.1. Classification (NCBI taxonomy): domain Eukaryota; kingdom Viridiplantae; phylum Streptophyta; class Magnoliopsida; order Caryophyllales; family Caryophyllaceae; genus Silene; species Silene latifolia. The sequence goes on along the minus strand of NC_133528.1, from coordinate 121,499,473 downwards.
GACCGAGATTGAGAAAGCACTCCCTGAACATGATGTTTGTGTAGGCGCCTGTGTCAATCAGGCACCTCTTCACCAAGTGGTTGGCTATGTCTAGGTGGACTACGAGAGGGTCGCTGTGCGGGGCGATGACTCCTTCGTAGTCCTTCTTTCCGATGGTTATATCGGGGACGGTGGAAGCGGGGGTCGCTGTTTTGGGCACAAAGTTGATGGCTTGGTATAGCTCATTCAGGTGCCGTTTGTGCCCATTAGCTGACCCACCGTTCTCGTTTCCTCCGATGACAACCTGGATCACTCCCATGCGCTGGAATACTGATTTTCTATTCGCCCCGTCGGAGCTTGTTTCCTGGCCTCCAGCTACATACTTGCTGAGGGCCCCTTTTCGGATAAGCTCCTCGATGGCGTTCCTCAAATGCCGACAGTTGTCGGTCTTATGGCCGGGTTGGCCGTGGTAGTCGCAGAACTGGCTAAGGTCGCCGTCCCCCCTCGCCTTGGGGGCCTTGCCCATTTCTGCCCTTCGTTCTTGCTTAGGGCAAAGACTTCGGCCGGTGATTTAACCAGGGGGGTGAGACCGTTCTACCGCTTCGGGGTGTATGGTCCCGAACTCCCCCCGGCGCCCGCCGAGTTCTGTTTCCTGTTAAATCTCTCAGGCCGTGACCTATTCATGTCACGGCGTCCTTCGTCTACGTTGTCCCGGCGGCTCCTCCTCTCTGGGTGCCCAGCTTCACCGTGGCCTACCCAGGTCTTGTGATAGTCCTCCACTTTTAAGGCTCGGTCGGCCATCTTTCTGGCGGAGTCTAGGTTGAGGTCCTCGCACTTGATGAGCTCATTTTTGAACTCGCCTATCGGCAGGCCTTTCATCGGTCGAAGGCGCGCGATTCGGTGTTCGGCTCACGAATCTGCTGAACCTTAGCATCGAATCTCTTGACGTAGCTCCGGAGGGACTCGTCCTCCCCCTGTCGGATAGTCAGGAGATCTGATGTCTCCACGGCCCTTCGCTTGTTGCAAGCGTATTGGGCTATGAAATTGTCCCTTAGGTCGGCATAACAGTACACCGAGCCATTAGGTAGCCCCTTGTACCAACTCTGAGACATGTCATGGAGGGTCGTTGGGAAGACTCGGCACCACACCTCATCAGGCTGCTCCCATACCGACATGTTCGACTCGAAAGCCTCGGCGTGGTCGGTTGGGTCGCTATCCCCTTTGTATGATAGGGGCGGCAGCTTCAGTTTGGTCGGTACCGGGACTTCGAGGACAAAGGCATTAAGGGGCTGTCTGACCACGTGCCGAATGACACGCGGCGATCGGCTCCTCGCAATCCTAGTCCGGCTTCTCTCCCCGTGGCGGGAAGGGCTTCTTGTTGTCCGACTTTGGAGAGTCGGACATCTTTCTTCATTTCTTCGGGGGTGGCCTCGTTGTTGCCGCGGCGACGCTGTCCTCCCACGAGTGGGGGAAGGACTTTGGTCTGCCACTGGCACCACGGGCACCGCCGGCGTCCTTGCATGCCCAGCTCCTTGTATTACTCTGGTCAAGTTGTTCGGAGTTACTTTGTGGGCCCTGGTCATCAGTGGAGGCGCTGCCGTCACCGTCGTCATGACAGGGGTGACCGGCGTACCACCCATCAGGTCCAGGAATAGCTTCAGTTTGGCTGCATCGACCACATGTCCCATGACAGTGACTTGGCCGGTGGGCAGCGGTGTTTCTGGCTCTCTTGGCATCCCGTACTTCACCGGCTCAATCACTCGGCCGGTGGGGGACTGCCCGATCTCAGAATTAGGGAATGTCTCATCCTGGTAGAATTCAGTTTCTACACTCACAAGTTCTGGCTGTTTTGACATCTTCTTAGCTCTTTGAATGGTTTTTTTTTTTTTTTTGGTTTTGTGTAAGGTAGGTGATTAGCTTTTAGTATCTCTTCCCACAGACGGCGCCAATTGTTCCGGGTGTAATTTCGGAGCAGTGTTTGTGAATTGTTCCGGGTGTAATTTCGGAGCAGTGTTTGTGACCACGTAAGCTTGGTGAATGACGTCTTTTTGCTTGACTCTTCCTTTCTGTCTCTCCTGTAAAGATGAACAAACTGAGGGCTCGGCTTGGTACCGAGCGTACTCACTCCGACGCTCAAGTCAGTAAACTTAAAGAGATTAAGTTGTGTGTTACTTGGCAAAGTATATTGTAGAGAGATAAGGGAGTTTATACCAGATTAATAGTGAGTTTATGGATGAATTGTGGATTATCGGATCCTTTTCTCAATGAGGATTGAGGAGTATTTATAGACTTTCACCTTTTGTCACGTAGTGGCCAAGTGGCAGAGCAGGTGGAAAGACTGTTCTACCCTCGGCCGAGGGACCCATGGCAGCCTACCGGCATGGTTGACTCCATGCCGAGGGGACTTGGATGTGAGTACGCGGATATGCCTCCCGGTGGCTAGTTACCCAGTAGAGATACAAGTGACAGTAAAATGCCGACAGTTTGTCGCGTCGGTTAGGCTGTCCAATATGTTGACTTGCTGTGGATATCTTTGACCTTGCTCAATATGTTGACTCGGTCAGTGGGTGCAGAATATGCCCCATCAATTATTATTATCACTACTATTCCTATCCGACTAAAACGTATATTTTTATATAAAATAAGCTTTAAAATTATAGCTTTAATAAGAATTATGTTTAAAATAAAATTAATTAAATAAAATAATTTAAAAGATTTTAATAGCTATTATACGAAAAGAGCGGGTGTTACAAAACAATATGGAGTTGATCGTGAGTTGACGAGTAGTATTTTGGTCGCATTTTACCCCTTATTTATACGTTATTCCGACTCGATTTTGCGTGCTTAATTGGTTAAATAGCTCATTTTAATTACTAATTTATAATAATTAGGCGTCTTGGTTAGATTTAATAATTAGTCGGGTTTTACATGATGTTATTATTATTAATATTACTATTATTTTATCAATATAATGCGTAGGTGAGACGGAATATTGAGACGAGTTAAGGCGGGTGAAATGGAGAAATTATTGAATCAATTGAAAGCGAAGTCATGTTGATTTTGTTCCTGCAATCTAGCATTATCACCATGGCTTCTCATCATCAAATCCATCGACACACAAATGCAACCACCAACATTTTTGTTGACAATCACCGCTCCGTCATGACCGATAACCACCATAACTCCTCCTCCATCTCACACAAGCCACCATATCGAAGCTCGACATCAGCCCACCATGAGCCGTGAGCACTACCTCGGACACCACGGTTCAACATCTCGGCTAGCGACATCAATCACCAATTCAACTACTCACCTTATTTCACCAATCAAACACCGGTCGGATCTCCTCTTGTCGAGTCCAGGCCTGCTGTGTACCTCCTGCATCTCGGCTCGATGCCTGCCTAGCTTCATTCTATCAACCAACCATCGCAAATCGCCTGAAACCAACCACCACACATCAATAAACCGATAGAGACCGTCATCTTCGCACCTGCTACACACATCTCGCCTCCACCAATTCGTACTCCATTCAACCACCAGCAGGCTCGCATTTGGGTCGTTATGGCTGCATTAATTCACCGTCATTATGAGTACTACTCATTAAAGAAACCATCGCCGACAACGTGCTCCGGTGGTGGATCTGAAATCGTTAATAATAAGTGAGAAGTAGGGATGGGTTAGTGGGGTGGCGGAAAGGAGGTCGGGATAGGGGAAAAAGGGGCATGGTGGTGACGTGTTGCTCTGATGGTGGGTGCAGTGGTGGTCGGAAGATGGCCGGACGGTGGTAAAGGGAGATATGGGTGGGAGAAAAAAAATGACTCAAGAGAGATAAAATATTAAAATGTTTACTAAAAATAATATTCATAAAATAAAATATAATTGAATTTTTTTTGTAAAAATAGAGAGACTAATAAAAATAAATGAGTCACCAACTTCTTTAAATTTGAATTTCCAATTCAAAATATTTCAATTTAGGTATTAAAATTAAGAGAAATGATAAATACAACCCAATGGGTTGTATTTAAGCATTTAATACCTTTTTATATTTAGCATTAATTTAGAAATTAGAGAGTAAATTACACATAAATCAATACAATTAATACATATATTAACTATTTATTTCCTCTTTTAGTTGCTTAAATACAACCTAGTGGATTGTATTTATCATAACCCTAAAATTAACCATTAAAAAAGATTTCATATGGTTCCTACCACTTTCCACGTGGCACGTTACTACAGGCCTGTGTACAAAGGGGCTTGTACACGCCGTGTACATGTAGCCTTTGCCCACCATGAGACGATCTCTTTTTATAAAAATTCATTCATTAATTGCCATTAACAAATAAATTATTTTGTACAAATAGATCGTCTTATATAAAACCGTCTCCCATAATAATTACTAACAAATAAAATTAATTATTTAAAACATGAGTGTAGGAAAAGAACTTATTTAAACATGTGCCCGTTATCTTGGAACACATTTTATCATCATTATCAACCCCTTGAGTTACCAAACCTCATCATTTGCTTATTTCATTATTCATCATTTTTTTTTTCCAAATAAGTTCAATGGCAGTCTACAATCTAGAGGAAACTCCAAATATTTTCATTTTTATAGGTTTCTACAACAACAAGTTTATCTACCAAATGACTCAAGTCGATGGGGATGATAATAGAAAAAAAATACGTTCCATAGACCTAAGAAATGATAAATTGAGGATATATGGAAACGAAATTGAGGAATCTATGTTTCAAAAATTATTTGACTCCCTAACCTTAAGAGAAAAGGCAGGGGCTATTCTTGTAAATTGTGATGGAGCTTGTTATATCATGGAACACGGGAAGCCTGCTAGTTTGTTAAGACCAATTCATAATGTTATATTTGATTGGTCTCCCTTTGGAGTTATTGTTCCAAATTCTTTGAATGATTTATTAACAAAAGAGTTGAAGCAAAAAGATGTCAAGATTAATGATTTGAACCAAGAACTTGCTTCTTCTAAAGCAACCTTAAAGGGTTTACAAGATGAAGTTTCGTCTTCTATGGACGAAAGACGAAAAATGGAGGTTGAAGTAGAAAAGGTAAATGATGAACTTTCTTTAGTTAGTTCCAAGTTTCATGAGATACAAGAACAAGTATTAGGTTATGAGAGTGTAAAAAAGGATATGGAAGTGAAGTTGCAAAAGGCATGTGAAAAAATTACTTTGGTTGATTTTGAACTTGATCTTTACAAGATTGAGTTGGAGTCATGTAAAAAAGAAGTAGATCAACTCTTGGATGAACTTTGCAATTGTAAGGAGGAAAATGCAAAGATGGAGTTAGAATTACACAAAATGCAAGGTTTATGTTCGTCCCAAGCTTCTAAAAATCGAGATTTAGAGATGGAATCAAAAGTGGTATCAAAAACGCTTGAGGATGAACTTTCTCTAGTACGTTCTGAATTACAGTTGACTAAGGACCAGCATATGGATGCACTTCATCATTTTATGAAAGAAAAGAAAAGAATGGAGGCAGTAGTACAAAAGATGGAGAATGAAGTTTCTTTAATAAGGTCCGAATTACAAACAACTAAGGATCAACTAGAGTCCTCGAATAAACACACGAATGAGGTCGACGAACGACTTATAAATTGCGAAAATGAACGTCAAGGTATTGAAAAGGAGTTTGAGAAGATGCAAGATCAACTTTGCATGGCAAATAAAGAGGTAGAAGGCACAATGATCCTTTTGGAGTCCTTAAGAAAAGAGATTGAAGAGTTAAAGGAACAAATTAGGTGTTATGAAAAGGAAGACCAATTACAAAAGAGTTGGTGTAACATGTTAATAACTCGATTGATTTGCAGGTGAATGATCTCCAGCCATCAAATGTTGGATTAACTGTTAATAATTTCGAGTGTTCAGAGCAAGTTGGATCACAAAGTTTATCAGAGTGAAGGAAGACCAATTACAAAATATTTATGAACAATTGTACTCTATAACACCATATAAATATAAATATTTATTTCCTTTGTCAAAAAGTCGTGTCTTCTTTTTAGATCATGACGTGAATAATTTATGGTTACAATAACATTATCCAAATATCTTAAATTCTTAATAGCTCCTATAAATTGCGTGGTAAGTGAGGTCGGATGTAATTTTAAAATTATTCTACTACTATATGATTGGACATAATTTAAACGTAACATGAGAAGAAAATAAAACTATGTATTTTTATAGGTGAAGCGTTAAAAAAAAGGAAAAAAAAAAAGAACTCGCAATAAAGCTAGTTATATATGTATATAAGATGGTAGTCCTCCCGTCTAGTCATTTGTTGTTTACTTTTGATTTTGACACAAAAACTAATTAAAAAGAGGATTAGAGGAGATGGCTTAAGTATTTGATGACACGAGGACCAGATAAAAAGCAGGGCCGTCTTTGGACCCGTGCGGGCCGTGCGGTTGCACAGGGCCCCCAATTTTTTGGGTCAGAAATCAAAGTAAAAGAAAGAATAAATAAATACAGTACACTAAATATTCAATGAATGATAGTGTCTTTGTGGTTAGTAATTGAGTTTCTATACATAAGGTCTCAGGTTCAAGGCTTGGTAGCTACATTTATGGACTTTTTTTATCCTTCTTTTTTAAGATTCTATGTCTTAAAATGTTATATAGGGCCCCATATCTAGGGTTCGCACAGGGGCCCCCAAAACCCCGAGACGGCCCTGAATTAAAAAGATAAATAATTGATTGAGATACCTAAAAACGGCGGAATAGGTACGGTAAACAAATGACCGGAACGGAAGGAGTTCAATAATGCCTTAAATTTTCCTCAATATCCTCATTACTTTAACACAAGTATTTTTATTTTAAATGTATAGTTATGTCTTAAATTTACAATTTTAGGATCTTTATCAGTACACAAATTCTCATTTATGACAGTATTATTCCGTCACAAGCTTGTGATCTCTCATAAGTCATAAGGTGTAAGTAGGAGAAGGTCTGTGAAAGGTTACAAATTTGTGGCGGTCATAAGTAAGACGGTCTGCTGTATACAACTAATGTAATGTACAAATTACAAACATTGCAAAAATTTCAAATTTTCAATTACACATATGACATAACTATATATGAAATCAGTAAGTCAAAAAACTTAGAAGTCGCATTGGAATCTTGTTGGCTTCATCCTACACACTAAGCATCCATTAGATTAACACACTTGACAAACATTATGCTTTCCTTCCATCAAACATCTTTCAAAAGAATTTACTTCTCTTCTTAATATACATCAAGTTTAGCACATACAAAAACATATAATTAACAACCCACCTTCACTATAATTAAACAATAATTTCTATTTTTAATAAACAATCAAACAATTTTAGAAATTTTTCAACTTCTCACAAATTGTGGAGCAAAGTTTTAGAGTTAACGTTGTTTCATTATTGGTTTGTTTGTGAATTTTTACTTTGATTACTATTCTTTTTCTTGTGCTGCTATTTTTTGTGATGTAGAAGTAACATGTGCAAATGACTAGTGACAACTATGTAACCAACCAATTCTAAAAGGTCCATCGCTACAAGAAACGGGTTTCATACCGACTGAAAAATATCGACTGACAAAACAATCAGTCGGTAATAAATAGAGCATTAATTTTCGTTTCCATATTTTCTTTTTCATCTTTTAACCAATAATTAATTTGATGATAAGGATTGATTGAAGGAGCAAGCTAAGATGGGAGGGAGACAATCAAGAGGCATAGAAGAAAGAATAAGAGACGAGATCGAGCACAAACTTTCTTCTATTCGGAACGATGTGTTATCTACCAAAGCTAGTTTAGGAGACTCAAGACATGAAGTTAAGGCCCTTAAACAACAACTTTCAACATCTCAAAACACTCTCCAAGCAATGGATATCCAATTACGTAAGGCATTGGAGTTTGGGAAGCAACTCGCTTCCACAAACTCTGAGGTGATGTCAACCGTTTCTAGATTAAAAGCCTTGGAAGACGAGGTGTCTAAACTCAAAGAACAGACGTTGGCACGGGAAAAACTGCAACGTGACTTGGGAACCAAGTTCTATAGGTTGATAGACCTCGAGAATCAAGTCCATTCTAGAATGGTTGAGGTATTATCAACTAGAATAAGTTTACAAGTCTCAAATGTTGATGTAAATGCTCTAGGAGAAAAAGTTGCGTCGTGTGATAAGTTCCATCAAGACATGAAAAGGAAGTTCGATAAGGTAATAGAGCTTGAGACCCAACTTTCGTCTATTAATGTTGAGGTGGAGGATGTTGCATCAAATTTAAGAGTCTCCAAAGAATATGAAGATGGGCTAGGAAAAGAATTTCTAGCCCTTGACAAAATCGAGCGAGACACGAAAATTAAGTTGCATAACATACTCGAGCTCGAGAAACAACTTCATTGGAGTTCATCTCAAGCAATATTTGACAAAGATTGTTTTGAAGACATGAAAAAGGAGGAAAATGTCCTTAAAGAGCAACTTTTGAGTTGTGAAAGTTTTCACAAGGATATGGAAATGAAGTTGTTGAGAGTTATGCAATTGGAGAAGGATATTTGTGCTACTAGTAGTGAGGCTTTGTTTGCTAAATCAAGCATTGAATCCTTAAAAAATGAAGAAAGGGTTTTGAAACAACAACTCTTTGATGAGGAAAAGTTTGAACAACATATGAGAATTGAGATGAAGAAGATGCTAGAGCTTGAGAATTAAGGTCTTTTTTATAAGGACTATATTAATGTTCCAAAATCATGTATTGGTTTGGTATAGTTAAAAGAGTCCATCGAGTTTAAGCAACTCGGGTTCTTTGTGTATATATAAACTCGATAAATCAAAGAAGGCGAGAGTTCAAACCGATTTGACCCTATCCTAATTGTACCTGAATTGAAATATCACAAATCCATAATAAACCCTATTGAAATTGAAGTGAGATCGACGTTAATTAAGGTAAACATGATTTTAATGAAATCGATTTAATCGGAAATCGAACTAGATAACCTATACAACTTGTTACTAAAAGTCTAAAACCCAAGACAAAGTAGCAACTAGTAAGTGAGAGCATGGGAAACCAGAGCTTTTGACTTGGAAGAATGTTGGTCTTGAGACTCCTCACACCGATGACACCAAATATGTGAGTGTACACCAGAAAAAGAGGCCGTTACTTGAATTCCTTCAACCCTACCACGTGTCTTTATTTTTTTTCCAAATCTTTTTTTTCAAAATTACAATAAAATATTAAAAATCCAGCCGTTCCCATCTCTTCTAACAACATTAAACCTTGCAAGTCCTCGACAATTTTAATTTCCATTCACAAATCCATGCAATTTCTGTCCCATTTCCCGTCAATTGTCTTATTGTCAACAAATCCAAGATTCCAACTTTTTTGACCAAAATCAGTAAAGTTTTGATTTTGGGTTCTGGGTTTGTTTCAATTTCTAATTTGGGCCACGGGGTTTCTTCCAATTTTAATTGGGTGTATTGGAAATGAGGGAGTTGAAGGAAGAAGAAGATGAACAGCAAGAACAACCTGTGTATGAAATTGCATTGGTGTTTCCAAAAAGAGGAGAAGGGGTAATTGAAGATAATGAAGGTTCATGTGATGCTATGGAAGTTCTTGTTAATGAGTTTAAGAATGTCGGTTTCTTGGTTGAGATAGTTCCTGGTCTTGCTCATGAATTCATCAAGGTTAGGTTTTGTTTCTTTTCATAGGTTCTTATGTCTATTTTCGCTTAATTCACTATATTTATGGCGTAGGTTTTCAGTATGAGACGATCGTTTTATATATAAAAGCAATTGTTAGGACTCCTTTAGTCCCGATCATTTGTTTACCTTTTATAATCTTTGTGAGGTATTTAATTTCAAGGTAAAGAAATTATTGAGACGAAATGACTAGTGATTAATGAGTGTTCAAGTAGTCTTATTCTATACTTTGTGACTTAGATTTTTGACAGGTGTTGGTATCATTTACCATTTTAGTGCTTGTATTGTGGAGATTTTTCTGAAGTTTGTGTGTAAAATTGGACTTTCTTTTGATAAAATATGGATTTCCTTAAGGAACGAGGTTTAGCCCTCTAATCGCTGAATTATTTTAATTAATTCACATGCTTCTAGTATTTAATAGGTTTTGTGAATGGCTGTATTGGAATAAAGTAAAATGGCTCACTTAAGCGGTTGCACTTTCTTTTTTGTTTGATGGTGAAGTAGTAGTTATTTGATTCAAGTTGCGACCCAATATATATTGTGGGTCATCTCGGAATAGTCTCTATGTGCTAGTACTAACATAGGGATAACGCTGCATTCCGTCGACCTCCCCTTGTTCCGCAATTTATGGGTTCCCTTGAGGCACTAGGGTAGTATGTTGTCATTAAAATGTGATCTTTAGTCATTCTTGACGAAAGGTAACGAGTTGGTTTCACTTACTAGTGTAGTGTAGTAAGTTCTAATTTAATCTGGTTTGTAGCATATTGCTCAAATTTTCTGACCTAAAGAGTGTACATTAAGTTTCAATTATCTTGGTTTCCTTTTAAACGACAAATTTCTATATATGGCTTTTTTTGTTTACATGTTGAGATATAGAACTGTTACTATAAGTACTTGACGAAGAATGGTCCATAACTAATTGCTTAAGCGATGTTTCGCTATTTTTGCTTCTCAGTTGGCAGCGCCTTTGGAGGTTATTGGAAAGGCTGCAGCAGAATTGCAGATAAGAAAACGGACAAATATTGGTACATTTCTTAGCTTGAAGCCTTTAGTTGTTTTAAGAGCTCCTATTGTGTTTACCCACTTATTGAATGAAGATGAGAGCTTATCACTTTGTAAATTTAGGATTTACTCTTCCTAAAGTGACTTAGTTTTTGGGTGGATCCTCAGTCCATCTTATAAAGTGGACTAAAATAGACTATCTCTTCTACTTGTGGGTGCTTCCCAGACCCATTCCATTAATTTCGATGTTTTAAATGACTAATGTGACTCAGTGGTCATGACTAATGAGCAACATACTTTGGAAGGGATAAAAAACTAAGTAAGTAGCTGAGTGTTTGGATTTACATACTCTGTATGACATTGACATTTCATTTTCTTTATTTTTTGTCAGGGATGGATTTGGCTTTCGAGTGGGATCAGATTAAAGCATTTGCTAGACAGGCCGATGGCTCATTGTTCAGTTGGTGTGAACGTTATCATTGCTACCAGCACATGCTTTCTAGAATTGTAAGCGTATTTATGCTATTCAAGTATCTACTCATACTAAAATGGGCCTATGGCATTGTAGTTTACCTTTCGACTGCGCCTCTCTTAATGTCCGTTGTGCATACAACCTTCTAAAGAACTAAACATGTTGTTAAATGTCAATGCTAGCTTTACTATGGACTGGGTTAAGCTTTACACAACATACTATCCAAGTCATTACTAATTTAACAGTCTTCCTTTTTCCTCATTGTATTATTCCTTTCATTTTATTTTTCCCTTAAATGGGAATTGGAGTTGTAGCATTGATCGTCAACATGTTTTCCTTTTCTGTTTTCTCAGTTTTGAAACATTTTGAATTTGATGATGCTTGAAGGATATTTGCTTGATCTTGATGCTTATCACTTATGTGCCATCTAAAGTAGTATTTAATCTACGTTCTCTGTGAACTCCTCTAATAAACTTAAATTTGAAGGTAAACAAGAGCAAGGCAGCTGTATCCCTACAATATGACAGGAAAAACTTCTCTTGGGAACCTTGGGAGCCTCTCCTTCAAAGACTGGAAAAAGAGAGCATTCTTAAGAAAGTATATCCGTTGCATGGTATAGGAGATTATTGTCATCGCTGAGCTGCTTACTTATTATCTGTTTGAGGTATGTATCAAGTATGGAATTCCTTTGATGGTAACAGATGAAAGGAAAAAGAAGAGCTTATTAAGGAGCTGGGCACTTAACTGGTGGGACTTTACAGCACAACCAATTGATGACATATACCTATACTTTGGTACAAAGGTTAGTCGAAATGATCTTAAATTCTCTATCAAATTTCTGTGACTGTATATTCTTCAACACGGGTTCCACAATGATAATGTGCAGATTGCAATATATTTTGCGTTTCTTGGAATGTATACGCGATGGTTGCTCTTTCCAGCTGCGCTAGGGATTGTTCTTCGAATAGTTGATTTCGGGTAGGCAACAACAGCTCTCTTATATTTCTTGTACTTGTCCATAAATAAACTTGACATCTTCCATTTTGGGATGTCGATGAGCAAACTTCCTACTTGAAATATTTCCCTTTTTTGTATGTGATTTGTGGTTATGACCTGCATCTTCCAACAACTTGCGTTTACCTATTTTCATGTTTCGTAACTTTTGTGCACAGAACACTAGGAAGTTTATTGGTGAACAAAAAATCTCTTAAAGAGTTGATATTGACTGTTTTGCTCTTTTCTCAGATCTCTGGAGTTTCTGGTTCTCCCAGTATTTTTCATATGTATTATATCATGGGCTGTATTCTTCTTCCAATTCTGGAAACGCAAAAATTATGCACTTTTAGCGAGGTACATTTCATGTGTAATGGTTTATCAAAAGCATCTTTACATAATTTCTTTGTTAAATACTTGATTTATTTGAAGAGTGTCTTTGTTTTATTTTATACGCCAGGTGGAAAATTAGTTATACAGTGGGAACAGGGCCTGGATATAAGGTTTTTGGTATGGACATGAACTCTCGGCAGCATCCTTTGGAGTTTGAGAAGAAGCTGGAGGCAGATAATGTTAAGGAGAAAGAAGCTTATCAAAGAGATGAATGGACAGGACGTTTAAAGAGAATCAGGAATGATGCTATTGTAATCCTTAGCATTATTTGTCTCCAGTTGCCTTTTGAGTTAGCATATGCTCATCTTTATGAAAAAGTTGGATCTGATATTATTAAGTAAGCTTCTTACTATCCCCCTGTTTAGGGATTAATTTTACTCAACCCAGTGTTGCCTCCACTGATTATTGGATTATGACCGTAGTTGCCACATGAAACTTGAACTGTTGCTGTTTATGTTAATTTTTCATTATATTCATTATCTGGTGAAATTTTAAGACCTAAATATCAGCAAGGCTTGTAAGTACTGATTTATGGACAATTTTGGCAAACATAAATGCATGAGTTTGCAATAGTGTGCTTGGTGAGCGAGATATATTACCAGTATAACATTCATTTGCAATAATTGTTTCTATAAATTCTTTTTATAAAATGTGCACACCTTGTTATTTCGAGGTATAACTTGGTAGAATTTTAGCTCTATTATTTGTCAGTCAGTTGTAGTTCTCTCTTTTTAAAATTGATTCCTAGAATTTTTACTAACATGCTCTAATATAAAGCTTTTCTCAACGGAGTATAAGAACATGCTTGTGTTTAGAATTATGCTTCTTGCAACGGAGTATATAATAAGAAGCTTGTGTTAACTTGTTAATGCTTTGTTTCTTTAAATGTGCACACTGATAAACGGGTTAGTGCTATTTGAGTTTGCTTCTGTCTCAAACTTATCTTAGAAAGTACCCTTTGGATATAGGATATCTGTGGATCAAAAGAATAGCATAGGTAGCCTGAGGATCAAAAGTATAGCTGCTTTTTTTTGTTCTAATGCAATAGATCCTCTCTGCATTTGCTAGCTATGTGTGATTACAGCTTATGTGAGTTAGTGCTTCTTCTGAAATAAAGTAAAATGGCTCACTAAATTGGCTGCTCTTCTTTTATTATGAAGTAGCAGTCCTTGATACAACTCTCAATGCAATTATTATTTTAGGTTATCCGGAAACAGTCTCTTTTTGTTCCGACACAGGGGTAAGGTTTTGTACATCTAACCCCACCTTAGCCCGCAATTTGCGGGAGCTCTTGAGGCACTAGGGTAGTGTTGTTGTCGTTGCTGTACTCTAAGTCTACCGTGATTATGAAGAATTCGATTTGATTTACTCGTATTATACTTCTGATGAAATATTCGTGTGTTTTCCATGCATTATGTTGGAACAAAAAGTGAAATCCCAAGATATGAGTCAGATGACTCTTCTAAAATAAATGCCATCATATTGTCCATTTAGCATGTAGGTAAGTAGGTAACGGATTGCCGAAGCAAAATATTAGGGTAAGGTTAGTTAGAGATCATCTAGCAAAAAAATAAATATTGTAGGAACAAATAATTCATGCTCTTTATCACCATCACATGTATTATATTGTGGATGTGGAATCTAGTACTTGGAGATCATGACTGTTTCTATTTTCCTTGTTAGGTTTGGTCTGACAGCTGTCTACCTAGTTATCCTTCAATATTTTACGAGAATAGGGGGCAAAGTATCTGCTGATCTCATTAAAAATGAAAACATTGAGAATAAAGAGTATCGGGCTGACAGCTTGGTTTATAAGGTGAGGAATGGATTGTATACCTGGTACTATAATGTTTATTTCTTCTTCGGAAGATTTTCTAACCAAATCTTAAGTTATGCAGTTGTTTGGGCTTTACTTCATGCAAACGTATATTGGTGTTTTCTATCATGCCTTGCTTCATCGCAATATTTTGACACTGCGTAAAGTTCTGATTCAGCGGCTAATTGTTTCCGAGGTATAAATAACTACATTCTGCATTCCATTTATACTTGTCCCCTTTTGACTGAGGTTACCGAACGATATCAACTTTGACCAATATTTCTCACAATTTACCACTTGTCGTAGTTACAAAGCCAATTTTACATTATGTCTATATTTACAATAACTCTTAGATGATTTAATGGTCAAGGTTGAGATCCGTTAACCGCCAAAGTCATATGAGGATAATAAATTTGGGATGGAGTTATTTTGTATGAAACAAACTGGAATATTATGTCGCTTATTCAGATAGAATTCAACATGTCTCTTACATTACAAATTATAAGCTATGTCCAGGTCTTTGAGAACCTGCTCGAAAATTCTCTGCCTTACTTCAAATACAGCTACAAAAAGTTTGGAGCTGTTAGGTTAGCCTCTTGACTCTCTTGAAATAGCTTCATTGTTATACACCTACAATATCTTGATAGTTTTGTTTTAATTTTTTTCTACTCAGGTATAAGAAAAAACATGACAAAGGGTCATCAGCCGGGAAGGTCAAGGTTACTTCAAGAGTGGAGAAAGAGTATCTCAAGTCTGCTTACTCTGCAAGCATTGGTGGAGAACTTGAAGATGGACTTTTTGATGGTAACATTTATGCATCAGTAGTTGCTTACCTCAATTTATCATTTCCGACTATTCTGTTTACTTATCATAGTTGGAGGAATGGTATAAATATCCATTTAAAGACATGATCTTGAAATCAGTAATTACTGCCTGATCTCTGTCATTGCGCTATAAATGCGGCTGATACAAACATATTTGTCGCAATAACCTTCAAAACCTTGGTAGCTTGGCCATGATTGAAATCAAGCCCATGAAACCATGGTTGAAGGTGATATGCTTTCCATATAAGGCATCTTAGGCATTAGGAGAAAAACTCAATCGTCTGATTTTATTTTACTCTCATAATATGCTACTTGCAGACTTTCTCGAGTTGGCTCTGCAGTTTGGAATGATTATGATGTTTGCATGCGCATTTCCTCTCACATTTGCTTTTGCGGTGATAGTAAGTAGTTTTACCTTACATTCATCTGTCTCAGATTCTCTTGAAACGTCATGTAACATGCCTCCAAAAGGAAATGCATGAAATTATAGATCTCTGCCATGGTGCAGAATAACATTATGGAGATTAGGACAGATGCTCTGAAGCTGCTTGTCATTCACAAAAGACCTGTTCCTCGCGCTGCAGCCACCATTGGAGCATGGCTCAATATATTTCAGGCAAGTATGCAAAATTCCGAGGCCTTTATGTGAATTAAAACAATGTGAAACATATTGCATGGTATTAAATCTTTGTTGGTCTTCATTCCGAAAGCGGTCATCAGCTTGATCTGGGTCGTTTACCTTAAATGTGGTCAATACTGCCCCTCATATGCAGCTGTTGTGACCTTTAAAAAATTTACGCTCAGCCAGTTGTGGCCTAGTAGGAGGTTAATAACTCTATAAAATGTAGAACTAATTCTGGTATTTCAAATGGCATACCTGTTTGTTTTGAGACCCTACAGATTGTTGGACAAGGTGGTGTTCATAACTTCATATTAGAAGGACCCTTGCAAGTTACAAATAAACATTAAATTTGTGTGATTTAGAATTTTCATATTAAAGACCCTTACAAATAAACAATAAATAAACTCAAAATGACTCCATAATCTGACAACTTTGGCTCCATCACTGGCCGTTTCTTGCTATGGGGTATTACCTGTGAATCACAGACTGTTTACCTGTTTGTTTAATTTCGACAAGATTTGTGTAGGGATGAATTGTCTAAGCCACCCTCAGTCACCTCAGGGTGATTACCTTTTTGTTTACCTGTCCGTTGCTATACTCATATTAGCCGAGTATGGAAACCTTAAACCCTCCCTAGTCCAAATGCTGCAATTTCTTCAGAAACACCTCTGGATTGAATTTTTCTTTGGAAATATTTTGATATTTACGTTTTTTTTTTTCTTGCAGTTTCTAATAGTGATGTCAATTTGCACAAACTGTGCTCTTTTGGTTTGCTTATACGACGTGGAAGGGAACTGGAAATTAGAGCCTGGACTCGCTGCCATTCTAGTCATTGAGCATATCCTCCTCCTCATTAAGTTTGGGTTTTCTCGCATTATTCCGGAGGTGAACTTTCTTTGCTATCTTATCTATACTCCAATTTCATTCTATTTTTAAACAAATGTTCAATTCATGAGATAGGTATGGGACCTAAGGAAGGTAAAGAGAACCCTAACAGCAGTTTTGATGTCATTGAGATTCCAACTCAAACCATAAGTATCACCGCTCATAACTTCGACTTTAATATGGTCTGGAGGTCTCCTCAACACACCAAACTGTGAAAGAATTAATGCAAACATGAACTGAATGAATGCTTAAACTTTCAGGAACCAGCTTGGGTAAGAGAAAGCCGAGTGAAGAATGCAACCCATGCTCAAGATGTATCGAGAGAGCTTTTGAGGAGCATTTCTGGTGGAGAAAACAAAATGAGCCATCTTGAACAGAGAGAATAGCTGAGAAGGGTGTTTGCCTTGGCACCGGTATATAAATTTTGTTAGATCGTCCTGTAGGTGGGGTATGGTATAGTCACTAATCCAAGTGTCTTTTTGTACACAAATTCTTATTTCAGACCGCAAGATCCGTCTGAAATGGTAAGACAGATATCGTTTCCTCTCACAAAAAAACCATTTAGGGAGTGAGTGGGAAAGCACATGGGGGTGTCCCATCACTCATGTGCTTCACACTTGTGAGAGGTCTTATTGTTTCAGACGAAACTTGCGGTCTGAAGCAAGACGGGCTGCTTTTTGTATATCTGCAACTATTCTAGCGTTGAATCCTGGATTCGTTGCTGGGCTGTTAGGCGAAACTGTAAAGACCAAATTCTCGATAACAGGTGTGGCAATGAATAGAAGGCAGCGTTATGTGACTTTGAAAGTCTCGTCTCTCTTTATTTTGTATCGGAAAGTCTGTTGTTTTACTAATCAGTGCTTTGTTTTTAGTGAAAGTAATTGGAAGGAAACACTAATTTCGTAACTAACTTGTATTACCCGCATATTGGTCTGCATTCGGATTAAATTTACACGAATAATTTTGGTAAATTTGAGATGTATTGTTGAGAGGACTAGGTTTATTCTTTATTGCTTTGTTTTTTAGACAAAGGCAAGCAAATACTTCGTAGAAAATAGCTAGAACTTTTGCTTAATAAAGTGGTACAAAATTCGCAAGTGTTTCAGGCCGTTCACAGGCAAATTCACTCAATCATCTCACCAAGCTTGTGCAACTGAACTTTTGCTTTTTATGTCAGGCATACAAACAATCCAATCATATACAGACTGCATCCTCCAAATTTGCAGAACAAATCATTTCTAAGGTGTACCCACCAAGAAAAACTCGTACCCATCCCCGCCCCACCACCCGCAGCGGGTACAAGTTTCCAAAACCATCCCCGCCCCAACGGGCGAAAATATAAAATTGTACCCGCTCCGCTTACCCATTAACCCGCTACACCATAATTTTATTCAATAAATGTTTTTCGCAAAAGTTGATTTAATCCCTATTAATTTCCATTTTTTGTGAATTTATCTTTATAATTTTAATTTTTCAGCAAAAAAGTTGGTAAAAAACTTTATAAAATAGCTATTATTAACATAATATCTTAATTATAACTAAATAAGATTTAAAAAATTGTCATAATCGTATTAATTTTTATAATGATTGGCGGGTATGAGGCGGGTAAGATGCAAAATCCATCCCCGCCCCATTACCCATGACGGGTACACTTTTCGTACCCGCACCCGCCCCACCACCCGCCAAAGCTCTACTCATCCCCGCCCCAACTGGAGCGGGTGCGGGGCGGTACCCACTTGTACCCGCTCTGCTGACATCCCTACTAATTGTTGTGCGATAAAATTTTCCCTTTACTTTGGGCATATCTTCATTGCATAAAAACCCTGAAGCACTCTTCTATTTCAACCATCCTGCTTTAATTCTGTGAGCCACATCTCCGTCTAACTCCCCATCTTCAAAAATAATACTTCTAGCCTCTGTCGATCTCAACCCCGCCACTTTAGTGAACCGACACCTACAGTCTTACTCCTGCTCAGCCTAAACCCACGAGTCTCTAAAGTCTGCCTTCACAATTCCAACTTTCTCTCCACCGCCTCTTTTGTCTCATCAATCAACATAATATCATCAGCAAACATCATACACCAAGGGATGTCGTCCTGAATATCCTTTGTCAACTCATCCGTAACTATAGCAAAGAGAAAAGGACTAAGTGCAGAACCTTAATAGCAAAGAGAAAAGGACTAAGTGCAGAACCTTAATGCACCTCGATGATGTTAACCGTCGACAATAAAAAAATATTAACTGATCATAGATACAGGCTCAGTTTTTATTGTGAATGAGAATGTTTTGAACTCACTACAATTATACGGGGCCCGCTTTAAATAATGATCATTAACCAAAACCAAAGAACTTAAAGAAAGGAAACAAGAAATCAGGGGTCTTTCTTTAAGAAGAACACAAGTTTTCAAAACTTTCCAAACGAAAGATACTTGGCGATAGGATTGAATTCACGTCTACAAAGAAGACCAGCTCAAAAAAGAACCAAAAGATCTGGAAATCGCGTCTATTTCTCACACAAACTAAAAATAATAGTCTCATGCCAACTAGAAAGGTAAACAAAACAGGATATAGCTTGCAGATAAACGACTTCTTAAGGTAATCGCTGAGTATAACATTCTATCCTGAATCACTTCCTGCCAACAAACTTAGAAGGCTGCCTGTTCCTCTTCTTAACACCTGACTTGGTCACTTGAAGGCTCCTGTTGACAACGCTTAACCTAGCAAGGGCTGCTTGCTTCAAATCAGGCCTGTAGTGGTTGTCACCAACCTGCATTAAGAAGCAACATGATTAGAAAACAATGAAATAAACGACACATTCGACTCAAGTATCGATCATTTTGAATACGTTTGGCTTCAAATCAAGTCATTTTGGTATCAGGTTGGTCCATTTGGGAACAAATGGAGGATTTTGGAATCAGGTAGAACATTAAAATACCAAAACAAGTTTGACTAGTTATTTCAATATTTCATGGTGTCAGCAAAGGATTACCAGTAGGTGCACTAGTAATGATCGACAATTAGGCAATAAACAATGATAACAATGCACAAAATGCGACTTCGTCTACAAGCGTTTCATCAGGCTTTCGCATGGGTTTGCCGGGGTGGACGAAGAAATATCACAAGTTGGGGTTGGAGTTCGGATTCAATCGCCACTCTAGACTTGAGGATCGGGTAAAGGCAGCACTTTAGATTCAAGCCAGGTTTCGGGAATAAATCGATGCTAGATTAAAGGTCGTAATGACAAGTTTAGAAAATTAATAAGACGTATTCTATACAAGAATTTGGACACAACAGGAACCAAGAAATCATGAACAAGGACGACCGCTTTCGAATGGCATAAGATCATGCGTGTTTATGTGTGGAACAACACAGCAACAAAAGATAACCTCGACAAATTATTCCACCCAGTCAATTTGGGAAAACATCTGAAATAATTATAAACAAGGAATGATGCATAATAATACCTACATGTCTACCCAAGTTATTTATCGATGCTTAGGGTCTAGGTGCGATAAGAACATCAGAATTAACTATGTATAACAAAATAGATGCACTTGGACAAGAAGGGTAACAAAAGTTACCTGGTTCTCAACAGCCTTTGCCATCCTGCGGAAATCTTTCTTCATGGCAGACTTGTGTTGTAGGCTCGAGGGCTTGTTCTGCTTCCTTGTCTTTGTGGTAGTGAGCACGACAGAGTCTTTGCCTCCTGGTTGAACAGAGACGGTCTTGGGGTTTGCCAATCCTATCATACAAAATGAAATCTTAATTAAAACAACTTTCCAAAATATCTCCCTATAAAAGGGTAAACATAATTTGCATATGTTTTAAACCGGAATCAAAAAAAATAAAAAAAAAAACTCCGCGTTTCATTGGCTGCTTAAAACATCCAGCATACAACATAAAATCGTAGAAAAGTTTTCCAGAAAATTAAATCAATCTATTTGAGATTGTAGCTAACTAAAATACATCTCAACTACTAAACTCTGATTAAATCGCCCTCGCAAAGAATAAAATCGATAAAACAAAAGATTTATAGAGAGGAAGTTAAAACTAACAGGATCGACTTCTTCACAGAGAACACCAACTATTTCAATCTATTCGAAAAATATGACACGATCTCAGTTAAAATTCAGCTACAACAAATGGATCTTTTAAGTTAAAACTAAAATAGCCTACAATTAATAACAACGGCTTCATCCACCTTAATATACACAAATTATTTACTTGAATAGTATCATATACTCCCTCCGTCTCAATCATTTGTTTACCTTTGATTAAAATAACCCAAACAAACAAAAGATAGGCAAACAAATGATTGAGACGGAAATGGAACATCAGATATGAAATGCAAAGCCCAGAATTTGTATTAGACATAACGAATATAATCTGAACAAAATATAAACTTTTAACAAAAATACCCGAATCAATAAATGAAAAAAAAAATGAAATGAATGAAAAAAAATACCAGAGTATTTGTAAGAGTGAATGTTGTAGAGATTGTTGGGCTCTTTGCTGAATTGAACTTTAGCAGAACCATTTCCGAATTGCTTAACAAAGAAACTGTTGTTCTTCTTAACGATCTCCCACAACAATGCTCCTGGTACTGTCGCCATTTCCTCTTCTTCTTTTTCCTGCACTATCAATTAAATAAATAAATACCCACATTAATTAATTGATTAACTAATCGGATCATCGAAAGTATTAGCTAATTTGATAATCGTAGAGGAGATAGAAAGGGAGAGTACCTAGGGTTTGAGTATGAAGAAAGGGGGATTATGGAAGGAAGAAGACGGAAGTGGATGTGAAATTAGGGTTTTATATGCTCAATTGTCGCACAACATAAAACCCTAATTTTATTGTATCTTCTTCATTTTGGGCTTTTGTGTTTATGGATTTACATGGGCTCAACCCACCTACGTCCGGTCTGTTTTGCTTGTTTCGACTGAATACCGGGTCTGTTCTTTTCGACTGAACGAGCTGAACTGAATTAAAAGAAGTTGAGTTTAGGGGTGTTCATTGGTCCGGGACCGGACCGGACCGGACCAAACTCTCTGGACCGAAGACCAAATAAGGGTTAAGAGGTGGACCGAGGACCGGACCATATTAATATTGTGCAGTCCTGTCTGACCATAAAAACACGTGGACCGGACCGGACTGGACCAAATGGATCAAAGTGGACCAAATATTATTGTCATTGACATGTTTTAGCATATAAAACTAGAACTCGAGAAGTTCGTAATGATCAAAATAAACAACACTATTTTCTTACGAGATTTAACTACATAATTACACATCTTATAATACGTGTAAACAAAGTAGAAAATAAAATCAGTAATATTACAAACTTAAAATTTTTTTTATTACATAACTTCGGTCCATGGTCCGGTCCGTGGTCAATTCGGGTTGGTCCAGGACCGGACCGAAGACCAAAGTAGCGTAAATAGGTGGACCGTGGACCGGACCAAAAAAAATTCGGTCCGGTCTGGTCCGGACCAAATGGTCCGGTCCGGTCTGGTCTTTGGTCCGGACCACTGAGTGAACAACCCTAGTTGAGTTGGATGAAATGCATGACAATCATTCTCCAACATACCCACCTCCATATACCGGTGGCCAGGACACGCCCATGACGCCACAAACCAACACTAAGTACTCGGAACACGTCCGTGGTACCGGGCACTAGAGCGACTCGAGTCCCCTGCCAGACGTCGTGCCTCAACCACACGAGTCCCTCCAAAACTCAATTACTAAATGTGCATATTCCCCTTGTAGTGGGAAACTCCAAGAGGTGACTCAAGCGGAAGACGGTTTCCCAACCGCCTTCCGTCTCCATAACCACAACCAAGTATCCTCCACCATCCTCCATTGTAAACTAAACAACAATTAAGCCAAACAATTCCAACCAAGACAATTTTTTAAATTAGGGCTGAGCAAAACAGGATATCCGATCCGGATTTCAAAACCGGATCGGATATCCGAATTTAAAATTATCATTTTTCTTGATCCACATCCGATCTGAATAATTCGGATATCCGAAAATCTGTAATCCGAAAATTCGGAGATCCAGATTTCGGAAACCATATTCGATCCGGATCTTGGTGGAATTGGGTTATTGGTAGACTAAAACTAAAGGCAATTTCGGTCCATTTCGCATTTTGCGACCCACTAAAAAAGGTAACATCTTCGATTGCATAAATTACAAATCTTGATCGCATAAATTATAAGTCTCGATCGCATAAATTACAAGTCATAGTTGCATAAATTACAAGTCTTTATTACAAATTTCAAAACTAGTCTAAATACCGCATAAACTAAACATAAAGTTTTCCTTCTTTTTTTTTCATATAAATTTTTAAAATTCGGATCGAATTCGGATATCCGGTTTTAAGAAAATCACAATCCACATCCGATCCAGTTTATTCGGAAAAAAACGGATCGAATATCCAATTTAAATGGTATCCATATATTCGGATCATTTTTTTTCGGATTTCGGATCGGATTCGGAAAAAAAATCGGATCGTATATTTTTTTACTCAACCCTAATGTAAATCACATTAAACACAACATGAATCAAAATACTCAATTCTTCATTAATTCACATCTTCTCATGTAATTGTTTCTTAACATGTTATAATGCATTGTAACCATCATGTGACAATTAACCATATTTACATTTACATAATTATCATGAAACCATATTATGTCATGAACCCTAATTACCAAGATCATGTTATAATGCAACTACCATGAGACAAGTGCAATTAATGACAATAAATGCATAATTAAACACCCATATCATTAGAGCTAAGTAGGGAAACCCCACCTCAAACTTATCTTCACAAATCCCCCAAGCTAACCACTAGAAATGCTCCTCAATGAAGCTTCCTACACAAATTAGTTACTACGTTCATTGTCATAATCTACTATGATAAACATACTAATTAAACCCCTTAATTACCCATCTTATTTTCCCATAACTTAATTAATTATTGGATAATCTACTAAGATAAATTAAGGTTGCTAATACAAGATTAATGGAAATGAAATATAAATTGACTTACAAACAAAGTGGATGAACAAGGAAGAAAAGATGGCAAGAGTCCTTCACTTGTGGATGCTAGGTTTTGAGAGGATAAGTTGGTGGATGTTTTAGAGAGATTTTAGGGAGTTTAGAGAATGATGGGCCCACGGGGGTCGCTCGGTGAAAACGAGCAAGCTTTGCATTTGTGGAGTTGCCACCAATTTATTGTGGAAAATTGGAAACCGTTCGAATACCTCATGTCATGTCAAGACACAAAGTAGTGACATGAACACCAAGAACTCGCTACCCTTAGCATTCTATGTCTAGAATGACTCTCGTGGATGCCAATGAACACGGATGTTCACAGAGATCTGGAGTAAGGGGTGAGGGTACGTATTAGGAAGTTCTTTTGATCGAACACCTAATCTCGCCCGCCTCGATAGCGGCCTCTACTAATGATTAAGGAAAATCATTTATACTTGATATGTTGTAGATTATATGAATGTAATGCAACATCCAATAAATTAATCCTAGCATGTGAATTAAACTATGTCGGTGAACATGTAATTTAGCATACATTGGATCGAAGTAGAGATTTAGGTTAATTGCATGTGAGAAAATATAAACAATATGATAATAAAGAAATACAATAAAATTACAATAATTACAATGGATTAATTGATTTATGTCGAAAATACATTTAAAACGGATGGTTTTAGAAAAGAAAGGGAAAAGAAATTAACGAACAGATTATCGGTGATAATACGAATAATAGTTAAATAATACGTAAGCTAATAACTAAGTCAAAGCAACAACGGAAGTTCAGGGACATAACTCAACCTGGAACAGGCGCAGCAGTGCTGCGTCCTTTGGAAGAGGCGTAGTGCTCACTGCGTCTGTTCCTGAGGTGAACTCTGGCTGTGAAACAAGAATTGCATATCGTTAATGTTCATTGGTGAATTTAATGCTTGATTATCGATATTGGACTCTGATAGAAGTGATTTAATATATTATTTTCATGCAAATTAGCCATAAAAACAATAAAAGACGGGATAAAACTAATTAGGACAAATTAATTACAAGATTAATTACAAGGTTAATTACAAATTAACAAACTAGTTAGGTTAATTAGGTTATTAATGCTAAACTATTGATGATGATGATGACGATAATTAACAGATGAAAATATACAATAGATGAATTTCAAAGACTTGATATTGATGAATCGAATCTCTAAAAACCGGATTGATTTTAATAACAAAAACCCGCAAATATAAATTACTTGGGATTTAAGTCGGGAATTAAAAGATGATAAATTAATAATGATTCATATGTCAAAATTATCATGCTAATAAAATAAGAACAAGCAAAGACGAAACAAGATAAACAGACGAACTAAACAAAAGACGAAGGAAGAAGAAGGAAAGCAGGAACTGCGGCAGCCTCAGGAAGAGGCGCAGCAGGTGCTGCGTCCCTTCGAAGAGGCACAGCAGTTGCTGCGTTCCTTCTCGACATCTGTCTCCCGTTAATCCGTTAAAAAGGGTTTGAATAAAGGTTTTATAAATCGGTTTTGAATATATTTTCGACGTAAACCTTACAACAATGATTACAAAAATAAAGTACAATAATAAAAGATGGGATTTACACCCTCAGACTTAAATGTTTGACGAAACGAGATTAACTAAGTTAACGTTTAGTGATGCTCGACTCGAATGTACGACGAAAGTGCCCTCTAAGAGGAAAACGAACAAAATTGATTAAGTTGATTGATGTGGAGTTGGTCAAATTGGTCGGTCATGCAAAACGAAGCTGGTTTCTGACTCGGCATTTTAAACGGTTATTAGAAAATGAAGACGGTTTTTGACCCGGACTCCAAATGTACTCTAATTACTGTCAAAACGACCGTAACGGCGCGTAGATGACAACCAAGGGGTAGACACAAGTATTTGAGCTATCACTTGACGATAAACTTACGAACTGTCATAAATCGTTCCACGTACCAAACATGCGTCCCAATCATCATCGGGTGGCTTGCGGGAGGTGCAGAAATGAGTTATCTACACTCCTATACAAGATGGTTGGACCACAATACTTTTACCAACACCATTTCACCATGTATTGTCTTCTTTACCTTCCGGTATGGTCTAGGATTTCCTTGGGCGTTTCCACATATGTTAAAGCATCATCTAGCCCGGTCATCTCCGCCTCAAGTAAATGAGAAGGGTCACTTATGTATTTACGCAATTGAGACACATGAAAAACATTGTGAACTCGGTCCAAGGTCGGGGGAAGTGCTAAACGGTAGGCCACTTCCCCGACTCTATTCAATATCTCATAGGAACCAATGAACTTTTGGCTCAATTTGCCTCTTTTTCCAAATCTTATAACTCCTCTCATGGGTGAAACCTTGAGTAATACCTTATCTCCTACCGCAAATTAAATGTCACTTCCTCTCAAGTCAGCATAACTCTTTTGCCTATCTTGTGCCGCTCTCACCTTTTCTCGGATTACATGGACTTGATCAATCATGTCTTGGATCATTTGAGGCCCCAACAACACGGCTTCGATGCTATCATCCCAAAAAATCGGGCTTCGACACTTCCTTCCATATAAGGCTTCAAACGGTGTCATGCCAATGCTAGCATGTTAGCTATTGTTGTAAGAAAATTCAATCAAATGTAGCCTAACCTCCCAAGAACCTCCAAATTCTAAGATGCAAGATCTCAACATGTCTTCCAACGTTTGAATGGTCCACTTCGTTTGTCCATCCGTTGCCGGGTGAAAAGCTATCCTCATCTTCAATTGAGTACCCAAGGAGCTTTGAAATTCTTGCCAAAACCTTGAAATGAATCGTGAATCTGGTCCGACACAATGTCCTTTGGGAATCCATGAAGTTTGACCACATACTTGCAATAAGCATTAGCTAACTCCACCTTGCTCCAAGTGTCCTTCATTGCAATGAAATGAGCCGATTTGGTTAACCTATCCACAATTACCCAAATCATGTTGTTCCCATTTTGAGTTCTTGGTAAACCTATTATGAAATCCATAGATATCGACTCCCACTTCCATTCCGGCACATCTAATGGTTGCACTTTCCCTTGTGGTCTCTTGTGTTATCCCTTTACTCTTTGGCAAGTCAAGCACCTTGCCACAAATTCTGCCACTTCCCTCTTCATGTTTGACCACCAAAAGGTCTTCTTAAAGTCCTTGTATAACGTATCACCACCCGGGTGCACCGAGTAAGGTGTGTTATAAGCTTCATTCATTATCTTTGTCTTAAGCTCTTTATCATTTGGTATGCACCATCTCCCCTTGAATCTAAGGCTTTCATCCCCATGCAACTCAAATATTAAGGCTCTCCCCTTTGTAGCACGCATTTCCACTCTTGGATCTTCACATCACTTGCTTGCTTCTCCCTAATTTCGTCGTACAACTCGGGTTCCAAGGTAAAGTTTCCCATTGTTTATCCTTTTTGTATCACATGGATACCCATTTTCCGTTCCTCTTCCTTTAATCTTAACATGGACAAGGCGGTACATAATGAGTGCACCGACTTCCTACTTAAGGCATCAGCCACCACATTACTTTTCCCTTCATGGTATATTATCTCCATATCATAATCCCCAATGAGTTCAATCCATCTTCTTTGCCTCGTGTTCAACTCCTTTTGGGTGTAGATATACTTCAACTTTTGTGATCGGAAAATACTTTAATAGTTGCTCCATACAAGTAATGCCTCCAAATTTTCAAGGCAAAGACAACGGCTCCCAATTCTAGATCATGTGTTGGGTAATTTTCCTCATAGGACTTTAATTGTCGCGATGTATAAGCAATGACTCTACCATTTTGCATAAGTACACATCCTAAGCCATTCTTTGAAGCATCGGTGTATACTTCAAACTGGAGCCGTGGTAAGGCGCTCCTTTAGGGTCAAGAAGGCCGTCTCACAACTCCCGTCCCACTTGAAATGGTTCTCCTTTCTCATCAACGAGGTCAAAGGTCTAGCAATATTGGAGAAGTCTTCCACAAACCGCTGATAATACCCGGCTAGGCCTAGGAAGCTTCGACTTTCCACTACATTCTTGGGTGCTACCCACTTAGACACGGCCTCAATCTTGGTAGGATCCACAACAACTCCTTCTCTTGATATTACGTGGCCTAAGAAAGCCACCTTCTCCAACCAAAACTCACACTTACTAAGCTTTGCATAAAGTTGGTGCTCTCTTAAGGTTTGCAAAACGATTCTTAGGTGCTCCTCGTGCTCTTCCTTGGTCTTAGAGTAAACCAAAATATCGTCTATGAATACCACTACGAATTTGTCCAAGTACGGACTAAACACCCTATTCACGAGGTCCATGAATGCGGCTGGTTGATACGTGCATTTTATATAGTCTTTTTAGCCTATTTTATGCACGTATTTCTATGCTTTTATCGTGGTTTCATGCTACGAAATGCCCCGAATTGCATACTTTGGAAGTTCTTGTCTTATTTGCAGGAATGAGCCATAAAGTAGCGAAATCAAGCCTTTTACCGTCCGTTTAGCATGCATTTGGAGGAAGAGATAATTTGGAGCGGGAAATATTGCTGTCTTGGGATGCGTGAAGGCGTTTCGGGAGCTAAAAGGACAAGTCAAAGTCAAATTGACAAGAATGATGAGCTGCTGAAGTCAAGTTTCACTTGATCGAGTGATTTATTACTCGATCGAGTGGTTTAGGAGTCAATAATCAATCGATCGAGCACTATTCTAAGTCGATCGACCAGTTCCTTATATGCCCTTACTCGATCGATCACTTTCCTTGGTCGATCGAGCAGTTTCTGGCTGGGTTTGCTCGATCGAGTGGTTTTAGTCCACTCGATCGAGTGGACTTTGCTTCGGGCTGGGCTTTTAAGCTCTAATTCCGTCATTAGGTTTAATCCTATTCCTATTTTCTTATAAATAGGAGTAAGGGTTGTCATTTGTAATCATCGAAGGATCACCTTACGTTACTTTTCTTCTTTATACACTGCCACTTTTGCTCTTAATTCCCGGACTTAATTCAGTAATTCTTTCTTTTCCTTTTCTCCTTTAATTATTGTTTACTTATGTTTATCGTTCTTCCCTTATTTCTCGTTTCCCCCTTACTTATGTCTAGCTAATTCCCCCTAGTATGTTAGGATTAGGGAAGCCGTGGTAGCGATGCTTTAATTGTATTAAATAGATTAGCCCTGCGATAAGAATTGTATTAGGCAATTTAACTGTTATCCGGTCGAATGAATGCATGCAGGAGACCATAAATCTAGTTAACCCCGACCTAGATCGAAAGATTGGAAGGGAAGGCTTGCCTAATTACAATAGGGTATTGCAGTGAGGACGAAAGTTAAGCTGTTTACGCTCTAGGGCGGTTTAAGGACCGAAAGGTGACGACCATAGCTCTTCTTATTAATAGTCTAATCGCCTTAATATTCCTGATAGTGTAAGATCTGATAGCTGCCACGGTGGACCGACTCCTAGCATACTCCCTTCTCTCTTGTTGTTAATTTCTCTCATCTTTTTCCCTCGCTTTAGTCTTTAGTTTAGTCAACACAATCAATTCAACCCCCAATTGTGACATCAGACGGATAGAATAGACAAATAGATAGTACACCGCCTCCCTGTGGAGATCGACCCTACTTACCGCTGACTTCTGTTAGTAGTAACTTAGGTAATTTATTTTTGGTGTAGAAACGACCGCATCACTGGTGCATTCATTAATCCAAATGGCATCACCAGGAACTCATAGTGCTCGTACCTTGATCTAAAAGCGGTCTTCGGAATGTACTCATCCTTGATCTTCAATTGATCAAACCTTATCTTAGGTCGATCTTTGAAAACACTCCGGCTCCAGTAAGTTGGTCAAACAAATTGTCGATCCTTGGTAAAGG
Source organism: Silene latifolia (assembly GCF_048544455.1). Classification (NCBI taxonomy): domain Eukaryota; kingdom Viridiplantae; phylum Streptophyta; class Magnoliopsida; order Caryophyllales; family Caryophyllaceae; genus Silene; species Silene latifolia. The sequence goes on along the minus strand of NC_133528.1, from coordinate 121,469,876 downwards.
GTACTTGTTCTTGACGATGACACTATTCAATTCCCGATAATCAATGCAAAGTCTCAAGGTTCTGTCTTTCTTCTTCAAAAATAGCACCGGTGCTCCCCATGGTGAGACACTCGATCTAATGCATCCCTTATCCGCTAACTCCCAAAGTTGTTTCTTTAGTTCCTCTAGCTCCTTTGGACCCATCCGGTACGGGGCCTTAGAAATTGGTCCCGCTCCCGGTTTTAAATCTACCCCAAATTCGACTTCTCTCGGTGGAGGTAGTCCGGGCAACTCTTCCGGAAACACGTCCTCGAAATCCCCCACCACCGGTATTTCTTGAGCTTGTGATGTAACACCCCAACTATCCAGCAAGATAATTGGAGCGTTACCATCTCAGTTTCCTGAGGTAATGTTTCAAAACTTCAATCAAAGAACATTTTATTAATGTAATGTTTAATAAATTACATAAAACGTAAACAAATGAATAAAAGTACAACTCATGACATCTATACTCTTCTAGGCAACTAGACTCGTCTCGTGACTCATCAAGCTCGTCCCGTCTCCCGCGTGCTATACAAACAACCTGTACTTAACCTGCTCCTTATATGACCAAAGGATATCATATGGATCGACACAGGCCACCCCAAAAGAGATAGGTGACAATTACATAACCACAACAAACGTCAGTTTCATTTAAATAAATAAAGTGTGACACGACTCGAGTGTGTAAACATACAACATGACTATACATGAATGAACCACTATCAAACCACCACCACCACGATACCGGGACATGCCCAGATATACCGACAACCACACTGGTACCGGGACACGCCCATACATACCGATAACCACAAATAGGTACCGGGACACGCCCAGACGTACCGGGTCCGGAAGCCAAACGGATCCCTTGCCAGACGTCGTGTCTCAACCACACGAGTCCCTCCGTGACTCAAGCCATTAATGTGCACATCCCTCTTGGAGTGGGAAGCTCCAAGAGGCGACTCAAGCGTAAGGCGGTCTCCCAACCGTCTTACGTCTCCAAAATAAGTAACCAATCAAACCACCATGTCCTCCAACATACAAGACAACACAACAAATATGTTATACCATATAACATGTCAATTACCGACTCACTCAATGCAAATGAATGATAAAAGACTCATTTTATAAATAAATGCAACAATGAAACTGAGTAGGATAAACCTACCTCATAGCATATCCGCATAAGCAATCCGTCACACAAGCTAGGCCCGTCTTGTATAACCGTCTCATAAAACCCATTTCCTAAAATACGATAATAATATAAATACGTATAAATATACTAATATAATTATATAAATACGTATAAATATACTAATCTAATCCGTATACAAATACGTATAATTATATGAATCTTATTATACCAATACGTATAATATACAAATCTAATACGTATACGACTAATTAAACTCGTCTTATTGTGGACGCGGCCCACCTGCGAGCCCACTTCAATCTGTGGACATGCAGCGGTCTTTTGAAAGCCACGCTCGGCGGCGTAAAAATGCTTTCGACCGGATCGTTTTAGATCGGTCGGTTTCGTCTCGGTAAGGGTCTCAGAACGATCAGAGATGTTCGGAGTCGCCACCAAGCATTTGTGGGATGCTTGGAACCCGTTCGAAGTCCACTTTATACCTCGGTCAAATCGAAGCACAAAGCAGTGTTTGACATAGGTACTAAAGATAAGGAAATCGTCCCTCTTTAGCATCCTATCTCTAGAATGACTCTCATACGCCCTGGATAAGGTCGTCCACTATCCAAAGTTTCTAAGTAAGAGGTGAACGTACGTATTGGGAAGCCCTTTAATCAGACACCCAATCCCGCCCGCGGTAGCGGCCTCTACTGATCGATCTTGGTCGGTTGAATGCAAAAGTTGATAAAACGGTTTAAATGCATGAATGCGCATCCAATAATTTAAACCTAACATGTGAGAGCTTTCTAAGTCAGTTGATTTAATCCAAGTATCAAGTATAAGATTCGAGTTGGATTAATGATTGATTTGCATGCAAGACGGAAATTAAACATCCATTTACCAAATTAGGTTTATGGTGCATAACGTGATCCATTTGTCCTAGTAAGGCATTTTGCAAATGTGATTTTGAATAAGCAAATAGTCATCTGATCCGTCCTATATCCGGGCTAACCGGAGTCGGGATCGTCCTAGACGAGTGCTGGAAAGGGAACAGGCCCTGTACCAGACGACTACATGAGGCGCGAGCCAGCCGGCGGTACAAGGGGCCTCCCCTGATTTTGAAAATGAGAATTGAAAGGCCTGTTTAGGCGCGGGTCAATCTACGGTTATATGTCGTATTCTGGCCATTTAGAAAACATTATAAAATGTGTTGAGAAATGGGTATTTGAATCCGATTTGATTTGAAAGGGTCGTTTAGACCGCATTTGTTGATTTGAAGAACTAGACCCGAATAATCATCATTATTTTGACGATATTCGGTGTCGGGTTCGACTTGACATGGATAGTTTTGAGAATAACTATGAACTAATTGTTTTAAGTTCATTTGAATGTAATTAGTCGATACTCATCATCGTACCCGGGTTAAAATCCGGCATGGTATGTAGAACCAAGGATTACTTTGTGTTGGTGACTAATATGTTTATTTTGAAAATGTAAAGAAGTGATGAAAGGCTTTAAAATACCTCCCAAAATGTAAAGAAATGAAATAAAAGGGTTTAAATACCTTTTAAATGTCATTAACCAAATATTATCACCGAAACACGGATTTAACCGTCATGGTATGAGGAACCAACAACAACAACAACAACATCAGAGCCTTAATCCCAAAATGATTTGGGGTCGGCTGACATGAATCATCCTTTCGAACCGTCCATGGGTGAACGCACGCCTCAAAATGCGAATAAAAAAGGGAAGATAAAAAACAAAAGGGAGAACGAAAATGTAATGGAAAGTCAAGGTGAACTTAGGGGTTTTAAAATCGAATTCCGTCTTTCTTTTATAAAAACTTAAAATTTAAATCGAGAGAAAAGATTAAAACGATTTTTAAAAACCGAAATAGAGTTAAGGGTCCGGAATGAACCAGGTAAAATCTATAAGAAAGTGGTTGTTGAAAAAGTGTGTAATAAAGGAGAGAAAAATAAATAAATTAATTTCTTTAAATTAAATAAATAAATAAAAACACTAAATCTGTCAAAAAACATCAAATACTAAAAATCCACATGTATCCTTTCCCTCCATTGAGCCCTCTCTGTCACCATACTCTCCTCAAGCCCCAGAACTCTCATATCGTGCTCTATCACTCTCAACCATGTCTGTCTCGGTCTTCCTCTCCTCTAGGGACCTTTTTCTCTGTTCTCCAAGTTTCCGGCCTCCTAATCAAAAGTGCGTCCATAGGTCTCCTTCTCACATGGCCAAACCATCTTAGTCGGTTTTCCATCATCTTGTCCTCTATTGGCGCCACTTTAACCTTTTCCCTAATCACCTCATTCCTTAACCGATCTTTCCTTGTATGTCCGCACATCCACCTCAACATGCGCATCTCCGCCACACTCATCTTTTGAATGTGACAATGTTTCACGGCCCAACACTCGGAGCCGTAAAGTAGGGCAGGCCTAATTGCCGTGCGATAAAATTTTCCCTTTAATCTTTGGGGCATATCTTTATCGCATAGAAACCCTGAAGCACTTTTCCATTTCAACCATCCCGCTTTAATTCTGTGAGCCACATCTCCGTCTAACTCCCCATCTTTTTGAATAATAGATCCTAGATATCTCAAGAAATCCGAACCTCAACAACATTCCCATCGAAAATAATACTCCCCGCCTCTGTCGATCTCAACCCCGCCACCTTAGTGAACTGACACCTCAAATACTCGGTCTTACTCCCGCTCGGCTGAACCCACGAGTCTCTAAAGTCTGCCTCCACAATTCCAACTTTCTCTCCACCCCCTCTTTTGTCTCATCCATCAACACAATATCATCAGCAAACATCATACACCAAGGGATGTCGTCCTGAATATCCCTTGTCAACTCATCCATAACTATAGCAAAGAGAAAAGGACTAAGTGCGGAACCTTGATGCACCCCGATGGTAATAGGAAATTCTTCCGTTCTCCCAACATTAGTGCGAACACTTGCACTAGCCCCCTCATACATGTCCTTTATGAGGTCAATATATTTTCGCGACACACCCTTTCTCGCCAAAGCCCACCAAAGTACTTCTCTTGGTACCCTATCATATGCCTTTTCCAAGTCAATAAAAACCATATGCAAATCCTTCTTCTTGTCCCGATGGTATTCCATCAACTGTCTCATGATAAAAATCGCATCCATAGTCGATCTCCCGGGCATAAATCCAAATTGGTTTTCCGAGATGTCTACATATCTCCTAAGCCTTTGCTCGATTACCCGCTCCCATAACACATAAAATGTTTGAAATAGTAAAAACCGAGGGTGAAAAATGTTTTATGGTTAAAACACATAAAATAAAATAAAAAGGTTCGAAAATATTTGAAATAGTAAAAACCGATTGTAAATATGAAAATAAATTAAAGGTAAATGACGAGAACAAACACGGTTGAGTTCTGACCTGGACACCCCATTGAGGCGCGGGCAAGCCGGCGAACCAAGGGGCTTCTGCCGGAGGCCAAAAATCAGTTTTGACTCGTTTTTCCCATGTTTTGGATCGTATTATGCATGTTTTAGCATGTTTTAGCATGTTGTAGTCATGAAACAAATAAAAACATGGTAAAAGGAGGATTTTTACACCCTCATACTTACATGTTTGGTTATGACGAGTGACCGACGTAAGTGTAAAAACTCGTTTGGTCGGAAAAAACTCGGTTTTAAACCGTTTTGGTAAATAAAAAGAGTGTTTTAAGATTAGTGACGGTGTAGTGGTCGAAGTGGTCGGTCAAGTGATTTAATGCACGATGATGGTACCAAACAATGTGTAAGGCTTGTATTTACGATCGGTAGGTCTTAAATACGCGTCGGATTGTGACTTAAGAAGTCGAGTCGAGAATTTTAAGGGAGAAAAGAGGAGGCGGACACTCGCGTAAGTTTCTCAAATGGGGGCATTTGAGGGGTATTTATAGGAAAATGAGTGGTTGTGTGAGTTTTGAGCGACGTGGCCACCTGGGCTACTCAAAGAGGCGCGAGCCACGTCGCGGGTCTTCGAGGTGTCTTGTCGCTTTCGCACAAGTGCAATCATGATTTGTTCTATCCTAGGATTTGTAGTCATATGTTTGGTACTTGACCATACATAAAACCGGGAAATCTTAGCATAGAAGGTTTGAAATGGTTGTTTTTTTGTGGTTGACTCGGTTTGACTCGTTGTTGGAGTCGGGATTTGAATTTTTGAGTCGGTTTTTGGCCCGGTGTCGGTTTTGACTCTAGTTAGTGTCATTGCGACCCCGTCGTTGTGCATTAAACACTCCAGGTATTTTTGAAATGTTTTGAAATGTTTTATTTTCGAAATCGTTTTAAGTTTTCCGATGTAAAGTTGTACACAAACTGTCGATCAAACGCCGCGATTCCAAAACATGTTATAGTCCGATAATCATCGAGTGTTTGTTGGAGTCTCAGTAGATACTGGGTATCTACAGAGCCCCCACTTTGACTGAGGCTTGGACAGAGCAAAAGTCAAAGTGGAGCCCCCAGGTCAATCGAAGATTACAACCTGGAGACCCGAGCGACGTCAAGGCGGCTCGAAAGGATTCGGGCCAAGGACCTGCCATCGGGAAGGGTGACGCCAAGGTGACTCGAGGGTACGAGCCAAGGACCTGTCGTCGAGAATAGTTTAGAGTCTGTCGACTATCCGTGCGGGTCGTTTAAAGTCCGTTAGACTACGTACAAAAGCTCCCCAGCCATAAGAAGGAGTCATACCTGAGGCATCTTCGGATACGTCCTTGCACGTTTGCGGATAAAGGCTCGCCAGGTGTGGTGCGTATCTGAGGAGGGCTCGCCAGCCGTGGTGCGTAGTAAGGCTCGTCAGCCATGGTGCGTATCTGAGGAAGGGTCGCCAGCCGCGATGCGTAGTAAGGCTCGCCAGCCATGGTGCGTAGTAAGGCTCGCCAGCCATGGTGCGTAGTAAGGCTCGCCAGCCATGGTGCGTAGTAAGGCTCGCCAGCCATGATGCGGTGTAAGGCTCGCCAGCCATGAGGCGTATCTGAGGAGGGTTCGCCATCCGCGATGCGTTGTAAGGCTCGCCAGCCATGGGGCGTATCTGAGGAGGGCTCGCCAGCCGCGATGCGTTGTAAGGCTCGCCAGCCATTGGGCGGTCGGTTAATGGACCGTGAGGATAGCCGCGTCAAATGGGCTTGTTTTGAAAGTAGCGAACTCGTGATGCCGCTGTGGAAATAGTGAATTCGAATCTTCACTATCACTGTTTTTGAAATGAGTGGGTTCCACGAGGAAGCCCCTGTTGGTATTTGAAGGAATAGCGAATTTGGAATCTTCACCATTCGTTGTTCTTTTTTTGAATTTGAAGGGGCGGTTTTGATCGCCGTCTGTTTTGAATTTTGAATGAAATAGCAAATTTTAAATTTTGCTATCACGTTTGGAGTGACGGTTTATATGCCGCCATTGGCATTTGAAGGAAATAGTGAATTTGGAATCTCCACTATTAATTGAAGTGACGGTTTATGTGCCGCCATTGACAATTGAAGGAAATAGCGAATTTGGAATATTCACTATTATTTTTGAAAATGAGGTTTTTAATTGCCGTCGTTTAAAATTTGGAGAAATAGCGGATTTGAATTTTCGCTATTATTTTTGAAATTTTTTGAAGGAAAATAATGAACTTTGATTTCACTATTATTTTTTGAAATTGACAGTTTTAATTGCCGTCGTTTGAATTTTGAGGAAATAGTGAATTTTTATTTCACTATTATTTTGAAATTTGACGGTTTTAATTACCGTCGTTGAAATTTGAAGAAATAGCGAATTTGAGTTCTCGCTATTATTTTTGAGATTTGACGAAATAGTGAATTTTTATTTCACTATTACTTTTTGAAATTTGAAGAAATAGTGAATTTTGGAATTTTACTATTTGTTTTTGTATTTGAAAAATGACGGTCCTTAATGTCGTCAACGAAAACTCGAAGTTTAATATGGGAAATTGGGCTAAAGCCCAAATTTCGGGGAAAAAGCAAGGGGAGGCCTGATTGAGGCGCGAGCCACCTTGCGAACCAAAGGGGCTTCCCTATTTTTGTGTAAAAGACGCGAGGCTCGGCTGCATTCCATTCCTCATTCATCTTCAACCTTCGACACGAAAATCCCACAAAAATCGCCATTGTTGGACCTTTGCTCACTTCCATTCGTGCTATCAACCATAATGTCATCTCAAGGTATGTATTTCCTCTTGAATCTATTTGAAATCGTTGGTCTTTAGCTTAATTGAATTGGGCGAAATTTTACCCTAGAAAATCAATTTGGGCGTTTTTGATTATTGAGCCCATTTCGAGTGAAATTGATGATTGCATTAGGTTAGAAACCTGTTTAGGAGTATAGGGGTGCTTTTAGTTTGCATTTTGGTCCTCGTTCCCGCTCCCTATGCCCGAAAAACGTGAGTGAGGCGAAGGAACCATCTCATTTCACAATGCCAAGTTTATTTGCTTGGGTAGTGGGTCCCACTAGGTTGCATTGTAGTCGGGAAAGATCATATTTGCCATTATGGACCTTTGTTGGGTATTGTGGGCGAAATTGCAATTTTTGCCTTTTGTGACGGTCTTATGTCTGACAAAATAAGCGCCTGTTTGGGCTTGAATTGAGTCAGTTTGCCTTGAAATGGACCTTAATGGTAGTTTAGGTCACCTTGAGGCGTGATAAAATCACGTTTGCCATTGTGCCGTCGTTTTTGAATTTTTGACCGGTTTGTGCTCAAGTTGGCGTATGAATTGCCTTTTTGGGCCGTAGAAAAATTTTCCATTGCATCGGGAATGTATTTTTGGTTTGTTGGCGGACCTTGTATGGGTCTTGAAATGCCGTTTTTTTTGTGGTTGTTTTGACTCGTCTTTTGCTTGAAAAGAGGGGCGAGTCGTTTTTTGTGCGTTTTTTTTTGTGAATTGTTTTGTGGCTGTGTATTTTTGTGAGGTGTTTCGTTTGGCTGGGTTTGGGCGAGATTGCCCTTGTTTTGCTTTGCAGGTTGTTGTTTTGTTTTTTTGGTTTTTTTTATTTGTCCATTTTACGCCGTCATAATGCCTTTCGGCTGACGTTTTTTGTTTGCAGGAGAGTGTTCGGGACAGGCTGGGTCCCTTGTTGCGACTCTTGAGGAGTTGTTCGGGACGGGGCCGGTTAGTACTCCGGCTAGTGTACCCGCTGCAGTAGTGGAGGTTGTTACCGAGGAGGAGCGACCTCTTGAGCAGACTGTTGGGGCCACATGGGCCGTTGAGGAGCGTGGGGTGCCCGTCGTTGGGGCTACTGGCACTGGGAGAGCTCAGACTGGGTCTGAGGCTGGTACCTCCCGGAGGAGGGTTTCCACGAGGCAGCGTCGACCCCAGGCGACCAGACGGACGTTACGGAACGTCACCAGGGTCGTTGAGATGGGCCCTATCCACCACGTTGAGTCTCGTGGCCAGAAGAGACGGAGGGCGGAGACAGTTGAGGATGATGCCGACGTCGCGAGTTGGAGAGCTAGGCAGACTCTGACTCCGCGAGGGCGAACTGCGGGCGCGCGCTGCTTGGGCCGAGGGTTTTGATGGCAGCAAGTTGTTGCTTCGACTGGACAGGCACATCTCTTACCGTGCCCACGAGGGCTTGGTGAGTCGTGTCCCTCGATTGAACTTTTTGAAGTGTCAGGCCTGAATAGGCATTCTGACGTTGTTTGTTTTTGATTTCAGGAGATTGGCACCATGAGGACTTTCTCGGGCTTCTCTACCTGTCTGGGCGTTTACGACGTTCTTCGAGCCGGGACGAGAGCGTTGATAGAGAGGTCGGCTTTGGGGCCATTGGTGGCCGCTTGGCGGGATATTCACGGGTCTTCGATTAGGTCGAACCTGTGTCTGATCCGGGCCATGTTGGATCGGTACTGGGATACGACGTCGTCGTTCCATATGGAGTTCGGGGAGGTCGGTGTGACCTTAGAGGACTTCGCCATGGTATCCGGCCTTCCCTGCGGCGAGGTGCCTGTTGAGTTTACCGAGATGCCAGAGAGAGTGTCTTCTCCTGCGGTTACTCGTTTGATCGGTACTGCTTTGCCGGAGCCTTCCGACATTACCCCATACCTGATCGCGAGTTCGTACGTGAAGGACCACTTCAGTGGGAGGGTGGCAGGCGCTACTCCGGCGCCGTTGGAGAGTCCGAAGGCAGAGGTTGAGGCTGACGCGCAGGAGGCGCGGTTGTGGTTGTGGTACTTCTTGGGTGCCACGTACTTTGGTGACAAGGGTGAGCGCTTGTCGACCAAAGTGCTTCCCCTCCTCACTGACCTTGACACTTTGGGTAAGTTTGACTGGGTTACGCCGGCCTTGGCGAGTTTCACCCGATACTTGCACGCGGCGGTGCGTCCGGAGTCAGTGAGGGACGGTAGTGCCCCTGCTTTGGTTGGTCCCGGCCTCATCTTTGAGGTACGAGTATTTTTTGTAGTCGTTTTTTTAGTTTGATTTTGATTTTGATTTTGCCAATTTTTGAGAAATTGGCTGATTTGTGTTTGCTGTGTTTGATTACAGGCTTGGTTGTATGCTTACTTCACCCCTCTGCGTCCCGGGAATACAGGCGGTGTTCCCTCGACCTACCCTGCTGTGAGGGGCTGGACGGTGGCTCGGAAGAAGTCGATTAAGTCGACATACGAGGACTGCAGGTGCCGCGTGAACAAGCTTCGGATTGCTGACGTAAGTTCTCGTTCTTTTCTCCCCCTTCTTTATAGAAATAGATAGAGATATGATGACTAGGTAGCTTATGAAGCCCCCAATCGGCTGAGTAGCTTTGTCTTGAATGTAGTTTGTTGGGCGGCCTTGGCAGCACTACACGGGCGTACCTGCTGCCATCAGGGAGCGTGATACCGTCGTCGGGTACCAAAAATACAAATACCTAGTTACACTAACAGAAGCTAGCAGTAAGTAGGGTCGATCTCCTCAGGGAGGCGGTCACTATCTACTTGTCTATTCAGCCTGTCTACGGTCACAAGATGGGGGTTTGATTATTTTGACTAAACTAACGAGATTAAAAAGGAATAAGAGAAAGTAAATAGAGAGAGAGAAGACTAGGATGTCGGGTCATCAATGAACGTCAGTCAATTACAGCTAAGGTCGCAGATCAGTCGATGTGTCAGTCTAAGGGGCAATGAATATCTCCTTTCGGTCTCAATTCGCCCTAAAACACTAATAACTTAGCTTCCGCCCTCACTAAAGTGCCCTAATGCTCACTGCAAGTCTCACCCCTTCCAACCTTCCGGTCTAGGTCAAGGCTTACCAATGTTAAATAAGCTAATTGCATCGATTCAATCAACTAGTTACAATTAAGAGTAGTGATAAACAACAGAGACATAATAACAACGACAGATCTGCAAACTAATTAACAATTAACAATAATCATCGACTCCCCTAAATCCTAGCAAGGATAATTACCTAGACATAATGATAAAGGAAAGAACATAAAATAAATGGAAGAGAAATAATAAACATTAATTAAAAAGAGAGAAAAAGGGAAAAAGAGAGAATTACAGTAGATCCGGAAAAAGAGAGGAAAGCAGTCAAGAGTAGAAAAGAGGAAAGAAATTATGAAGTGTCTAGGAACAGTGTCCAAGATCCGTAACAGAGAAAAAAATAATAGAGAGCTATAATGTGTATCTCGTCTTCCTATTTATAGGAAAGACGATTTTATTTGACCTAAAAACAAATTAAAGCTAAAAAGGCCCGAGCCCAATAGAAACCACTCGATCGAGTCATTTAAAACTACTCGATCGAGTAAAACTAAGCTAAAACCTCTCGATCGAGTACTTTAGGTACTCGATCGAAGACTTATTAAATAGGCACTACTCGATCGAGTAGAAAAAGGAGTCGATCGAACATAATTGTACTCGATCGAGTACTTTCCAGCGCACAATTCCTGCTTCGTGCACTGAACTTCAAACGGCTGCCATTTCTTCGTTACTTGGGCAACCAGGGCGTTTCTAGTGGAGTTGGAAATCTAAGAGGACAAGTTTTCATCTCCAATTGGAATCACCTGAAAATAAGTTGTAGAAATCGAGATATGGCTCTTCAAAGTAGGCACTAGCAATTTGAAGTTCTTCCTTTACTCGTCTAGCTATCTTACTTCTTTGCGCATCTCAAAATAGTAGTCTTAAAGCTCCGACTCAACTCCTATTCTAAATCCATGCATAGGGACATGTATTAAGCTTGATTTAGCTTCTCTTTGGTTCATTCCTGCAAATAAGACAAGAGAAACCAAAGTAGACAATTCGGGGGAAATTTGTAGCTAAACACTACTAAATATGCATCGGAATGCGTGCAAATGAAGTATAAAATACCTATATAAAATGCACGCATCAAATCTCCCCAAACTAAACCTTTGCTTGTCCCCAAGCAAACTATATGCAAAACTAATAGAACAGAAAAGAAAACTCAGAGCTAGCTATAACTTATCTACTTAAACCAATTTAATGCAGTCAACAATTAACAGTTATAGCCACAGCAGTCAATACGCAAATGAGTTATAAGATGTCCATAAATAAGTTGACCTGTTGACCTTGAAAGACTATTAAAATCGGACTCTCACGGGTCACTCTTCTCTCATGAAGCAAAGGGTGAATTATATATGTATAAGAGAGACAGAGAAACAGTCACTCACCTAAACTGCGACCTACATAACATGGATGCAACAAAAGTGATAGACGATTCAAGTACTACACATACATTCCAACCAACAATGTCCGTCACAGCCGAGGGCTTACAAAAGATATGGGAAAGTGAGGCTACAGGCGAGAATAGGCAAAACAAATTATGGAAATGTGGAGGTAAAGCGTCAAGCTAGCTCCTAAACAGGACCATATAAGACTATCCAATTCTCAACTAGCTAGAAAATAAAGTACAAGTGCCCTTCATTGGCACACATCTCACTACCCAAAACACTATCTCCTCAGAAAGATGTAAATAAAACAGAGGAGTAAGATCGTCACAAGATAGAAATAAAAATAGTCGGTCTCTTTTATTCATACAACTCAATTCAATTTTTTTTTCTTTCTTTTCTTCTTTCTGTTTCACGTGAACTTCACTTTTTTGGTTTTCTTTTCATTTCTTTTTCTTTTTCACACGTGTTCTTTTTTTTTTTTTTTTTTTTTTTTTTTCACGTTTTTTTTTTCTTTGTCATCCTTCCTCATTTTTCTACCAACTCCAATCAATTGGACAACTGAGCCAAACTCGCAACATGGATATATACCACAAGAAGTCACACTAAACTAGCTTGAATGAGCAGGCTAAATTTTGGGTGTAGCTGATGGGTCAAAAAGGCTACATTTGGCTTAAGTGGAGCTAAATGAGTGAAAAATGAAAGAAAGGGAATTTTGCAAGCGCCTCCCTGCATGTGACACCGACCACAAACCTGAATGTATGCAATTGACAAGAAATAGAATTTCATAAATGTGCAAAAGTGATGAACATGCTATGCAAGGAGTACTACTCTCAATTCCTATGTAAACTGGTCATGAATGTCACCAGTTTATACAACTCTAAAACTCAGAAATTGTAAGTAGGTTGCCAATTTATCAGGTCAAGTCTACACGGTCAGCTAAATTTGAACAAAAACTCGTAGATATGCGTAAGACTCAGCTACTAACTATCAATTAGATGCAAGGCTTAAGTAAAAATGACAAGTTAAAGTGCAATTTCATCACGGAAATCTACCATTCCGACTCAACCTATATGCAAAAATAAACGTGAATTTTGAATTTTTTTAATTTTTCGTTTTTTTATATATATTTTTTTTTAGGAAAGAACAATGCATATGAAATATGAAAATTAAACGTGATAACAAGAATGCAATAAAAGCTGAATGCAGACACAGATATGGATGCATAACCTCCCCAAACCAAACCGTACAATGCCCTCATTGTACTCAAAAATAAGGAAAGGAAATGCAAACTAAAATATAGAGAGTGGAGATGCGGAAAAATCACAAAAATACGCGAAGAAGGGACCTCCCCAAAGCAGCCAGCAACGTGGGAGGTCACAAACAGCTGCAGGACATCATCACAGGAAGCGAATCAAGGCAAACCAACTCGATCGAGAGAGAAGATTGCTCGATCGAGTGCAATGGGTTGTAGAAGTGCTCGATCGAGAAAGTATGGCACTCGATCGAGAAGACACATTATTAAACACACACCAAAAACCGAAATGTTAGAAAAACAACTAAAAAGCGTAAATTCCGGGTTGCCTCCCGGATAGCTCTAGTTTCAGACAGGTCCCAGCTCGACCTTCTTTTCTTCCTCCAGCCATCCTGATCTATCCCAGTTAAAACAGCTCAAAGCGCGCAGTAGCCGATCAAACAGTTGCTCATGTGCTACACAAAACTGTAAGTAGCACCATAGTATAACAGTAGCATAGGAAAATAAAATGTATAATTGTTTGAGTCTAACAAATTTCCTATGACAGCTCCTAAATTTATCCACAAAATAAAGGAGCTCGGGAGTAATTATCAATAATTTAGAGTATCGTTTCAGATTAACAAATTTAAGATGACAAGTACGGTGAAAAATCGTTAAATTACTTGTCCAACTGGAAGGGGGGTATAGTATTGAAATACGAAGCATGAGTCAAATGAGGCAATGTACTATTCAAACAAACAATAATATAATTATCGCTAACTACCTCGGTGTGGTTGCTCTCAATGATGGAATCCTTAACAAAGGAAGATATTACCTCTTCCGTGCTCGGAGCAATCACTGACTCAGCTGCCTCGTCATCCTCCTCTGTGTAAACCGTCCCGTAAATCACAGCCTCGAGCGTATCTAGCTCGGCCTTGAAAAGGGGAGATTCACCGTAACCATTATCTTCAGCAAAATCGTCATCTAGAACAAACCCACATGACGTTGTATTGCTCACACTGGCCAATTCATTCGATCGAGTAGAAATGTTACTCGATCGAAGACTCTCCTTTTGATTTTCACTCGATCGAGTGCATGAAACAGCTCGATCGAGTAGTTCCTCTAAGCAACAATTCGATCGAGTGGAATAAAGTGTTCGATCGAACGATTCTTCAGGTATTTCACTCGATTGACTAATATATGTCACTCGATCGAGTGATTTTTGCTGTACAGTGCTAAAATCCTCGTGTAAGGCATCATTATCTGGTAGAACTTCGTAATCCGAGTCATAAAAGTCATCATCAGCATTAGGCAACACGGTTTCTTCATGGGAAAAACCGCTCTCTGCGTAGGTAACGCAAGCTTCCTCTAGTTGCCTTATTTCTGACTCAGCAGCTAGCTGAGCTATGTCGGACTCGAGCTCATCAATTTGCGCAAAAAATCGTCTATCATGTTCTTGCACTTTGAATGCAAGTGCCTTCACCAAAGACTTCAACTCGGCAAACTCTTCTTTCCGCTTATCAAGAGGAGGAGCTTCTTGTCACGGTGGCCAGATAAATGGAGGCTTTTGATAGCCTCGCTGATAGGGTGGATCTGGCGGCACAACTACAGGAGGTTGACTAGCTCGTCTATGCTGCTTGAATGCGTAAACCTCGTCGTTCTCAGCTGGGCAAATAGCTGCATTGTGCCCAGCAACACCACATCTCCCGCAGTAAATCACCTGCTGCGCCATATAATGGAACATAGGTGACGGGTCAAAGGTACTCAAGCCTTCCCTTTGACAATCTTTTACCTAGAACTGTCTAGGTAGGACCTGTAGGGCCTATCAAAACAGCACTAAATCAAAAGATTAGAACGACCTCAAGGGAAAAATCCCTTGAGGCTAAAAACAGACAGAATTAAACAAATAAATAAAGTAGTTGCCTTCCCGGCAACGGCGCCAAAATTTGATACCGTCGTCGGGTACTAAAAATAAAAATACCCAGTTACACTAACAGAAGCTAGCAGTAAGTAGGGTCGATCTCCACAGGGAGGCGGTCACTATCTAATTGTCTATTCGGCCTGTCTACGGTCACAAGATGGGGGTTTGATTGTTTTGACTAAACTGTAACACCCCCATATATCGAGGAGCCTTATCTAGACCTTCCTTATCATATAAGAGCGCTACCATCTCGGTTGCCCGAGAAAAGTAATCATCAAAGGTCAATAACAGAACATTTATAGTTATATTTACAAGTGTTACATTTATAGTTATATTTACAAGTGTTACATCAAACCAACAACACAAAGATATAACTCATCAGCTATACACTATCTCTATCAGAACTCGTGAGGACTCATCCCCACCAGGACTCCAGCTATCAACGACATCAACACCTGCTAAGACTGACTGCTCACCATAAGGGATCACGGTAGACACATAAAACAAACAAGACAACCACACAAGGTCAGTAACCGAGGCAAGACTCAACATGAACCAACAACAATTAACAATACAACATAGCACAACCAGTCACACACAATCACACCCACTCCAATCAACCTCCGTCACCGACTGTCCACTGGACCAGCCCTGCCAGTGGGGAACCGCAGCCGTACCCACCAAATCCCCGCTCATCATACCGAGCGATAACCCTGTCCCATTAATGTGCACATCCCCTCATGTGGCGGGTTCCACGGAGGGCGAAACTAGGGTGGGAAGCCACTCCCGCAAGTGACTCCACTCAGCCGAGGACGCACCTCGAGAACCAGAGACAAACAATCACAGACAGCTGCAATACAACAACAACTAACAAACTGTATACACCAACCGATTACCGCACATACGCTGCCACACAAACACAACTACAACACAACAACCACGACACAACAACCGACACACTAGACCATCCACATAAACTGAGTAGGCGAACCTACCTTTAAGCAACTGCAACCATTCCATGCTCATACATGCAAAACCCAGCAATCAATCAACACCTATACACACAACACAACTATCTATCACTACCAAGCAAACCCTAACTGCAAAGACAAAGATACGGGTGATGATGACGACATACCTACAAGAAGAAACCTGGCAAAAGACCACTACCCGACTCAAGCTATGCCCTTCTAAGGCACAAGAACCTTCAAAGGCTTCCATGAAGGTTATATGGTGAAGGGAAGGGAAAGAGGCGACCTAAGGATCTGAAGAAATGAGGCGGAAATGATTTGCGGATTTAACAAAACACGATTATAAACCCTCGCTGAAAACACGTTACTCGATCGAGTGTCTCACCTACTCGATTGAGTGGCCCCTACTCGATCGAGTATCCAAGCTACTCGATCGAGTGGCCTCTACTCTATCGAGTACCACCCCTGACTCAAAACATAGGATAACTTTGGCACGCACTTCTAAGGACTATTACTGCTCCCATGGTCGGTCAACGCTGGTCAACGGGTCTCTAAAAGGGGCGGGTATTACATAAACTAACGAGATTAAAAAGGAATAAGAGAAAATAAATATAGAGAGAGAAAACTAGGATGTCGGGTCATCAATGAACGCCAGTCAATTGCAGCTAAGGTCACAGATCAGTCGATGTGTCAGTCTAAGGGGCAATGAATATCTCCTTCCGGTCTCAATTCGCCTTAAAAAACTAATAGCTTAGCTTCCGCCCTCACTAAAGTGCCCTAATGCTCACTGCAGGTCTCACCCCTTCCAACCTTCCGGTCTAGGTCAAGGCTTACCAATGTTAAATAAGCTAATTGCATCGATTCAATCAACTAGTTACAATTAAGAGTAGTGATAAACAACAGAGACATAATAACAACGACAGATCTGCAAACTAATTAACAATTAACAATAATCATCGACTCCCCTAAATTCTAGCAGGGATAATTAGCTAGACATAATGATAAAGGAAAGAACAGAAAATAAAGGGAAGAGAAATAATAAACATTAATTAAAAAGAGAGAAAAGGGAAAAAGAGAGAATTACAGTAGATCCGGAAAAAGAGAGGAAAGCAGTGAAGAGTAGAAAAGAGGAAAGAAATTATGAAGTGTCTAGGAACAGTGTCCAAGATCCGTAACAGAGAAAAAAATAATAGAGAGCTATAATGTGTATCTCGTCTTCCTATTTATAGGAAAGATGATTTTATTTGACCTAAAAACAAATTAAAGCTAAAAAGGCCCGAGCCCAATAGAAACCACTCGATCGAGTCATTTGAAACTACTCGATCGAGTAAAACCAAGCTAAAACCTCTCGATCGAGTACTTTAGGTACTCGATCAAACACTTATTAAATAGGCACTACTCGATCGAGTAGAAAAAGGAGTCGATCGAACATAATTGTACTCGATCGAGTACTTTCCAGCGCACAATTCCTGCTTCGCGCACTGAACTTCAAACGGCTGCCATTTCTTCGTTACTTGGGCAAACAGGGCGTTTCCAGTGGCGTTGGAAAGATAAGAGGACAAGCTTTCATCTCCTATTGGAATAACCTGAAAATAAGTTGTAGAACTCGAGATATGTCTCTTCAAAGTAGGCACTAGCAATTTGAAGTTTTTCCTTTACTAGTCTAGCTATCTTACTTCTTTGCGCATCTCAAAATAGTAGTCTTAAAGCTCCGACTCAACTCCTCTCCTAAATCCATGCATAGGGACATGTATTAAGCTTGATTTATCTTCTCTTTGGTTCATTCCTGCAAATAAGACAAGAGAAACCAAAGTAGACAATTCGGGGGAAATTTGTAGCTAAACACTACTAAATATGCATCGGAATACGTGCAAATGAAGTATATAATACCTATATAAAATGCACGCATCAGAGCATTTGCGGCCTCGCAGCTCCCTGCGCTTGTACCAGGAGATGGAGATTGAGCCTGTTTGGTACCTGGGCGATCGTTTGGCTCATCAGTGCTTCACTGAGACTTTCGTCGTACCGGTCGACCCGCCTAGGGTGTTGTTCCAGGAGTCGACCCCTGATGAGGTTGAGGAGCACCTTCACGGTCAGGGAGGTGAGGCGCTATTGTTACGGGACGTCGACTACAACACCCTCCGGTTGTCGAGGCTTGCCTGGTACCCGATCGAGGTATGTTTTCCTTTGTTCTTTTGTTTTCATTGCCCCTTTTGATAAGAGGGTTTGTCATCTTTGATACGGATCCAAATGGTAGGGAGTCGACTTGCTGATGAGGACTCAGCCCCAAGCTTTCCCGACGGAGACTACCTTTCAGGGGCCGGGCGGCGAGGAGCTTCAGCTGTGCTTACTGGAGCCTGCGGTTGCTGAGGTGACCGACGCCGGCGTGGAGTGAAGGTTGATCATCTTGAGAGTGAGTTCCTGACTTGAACATTTTTCCTCATTTTGGGATTTGCCTTCCATTGTATTAAAGGACATTTTTGATTTATAGGTGACGACCGTTAGTCATCAGGATTTGTGGCGGATGGCTAACCGCTAGAGGGCGCTTGCTGGTGACCTGGCTGCGAGGGAGGCTCGGCTTTCTCAGGTACTTTTTGTGTGTTGTTTTTGTGTATTTTGTGTTGCATTTCACGTTTTTAGATCTTGATGATCTGTATTGCGTTTTGTAGAGTACTGTGGATCCAGCAGAGCTTGCTCGGGTTCGCGCTGAGTTAGATGCAGCTAGGTCAATGATCGAGGCCCAGGGGTTGGGGATCACTCGTCGGGACCAGGAGTTGAGGCATCGTGAGGACGAGTTACGGAGCCGAGACGCGGAGATTGCCTCTCTGAGGGCTCAGCTGGCTGCAGCGGAGGAGCTTCACGTCGAGATGGAGTGTGAGACGCTGGAGAGTTCCCCAGAGAGGGAGTCTGAGCAGGTGGTAGTATCTGCGTTGGCGGCGACTCCTCGTGAGACTGGGACGGGTCCGACGGGAGGCGCTGAGTAGTTGTAGTAGCTTGTCCGTGTCTTGGACTCTTGTCTGTACATATTTACATTTTGCGTGAGGCGGTTTGTATATATGTGTTTTTGGATTGTGTTTCATTTGTGATTTTTGGCTTTTTTGTGTTGTGTTTCGGAGGAGCGCTGTCGGCTGTCAATTCTCCTTTTGCTTTGCACCAGTTCCTGCATCGTTAGTGTAGAAAACAGGCAACAGATAGCACATATACATAAACGCAAACACGTAAAAGTATTTGATTGAAAAACAAAAATTAACCAAGATGACTTGAAGTTAAAATTTGTTTTTTGGAATTTAAAATGAATTTTGAAAATTTTTGCAACAAGTCGCCATGTTTGGACTCCCAAAAGGAATTAATTTGAAAATTGAGCAATTAACTCGTGTCTTGAATTAAATTGCATCGGAAATTATTGAAATTGATTTGTGACTTGAAAACTTTCAAACTCAAACCGTCACGGATGAATTTTAGAAAAGTATTTTACGAGTGTATTTAATTTTTGAGGTCAAGACTCGAATTTGTGAGTGCTTGAAATTTGAGGAAAATCGAGGTCGTGTTATCAATTTTCGATTTTTATTTTGATGGAAAATTGTGAAAAGGCGAAAAAAATTTCGGAATTTCGACTGACATGGAATTTTCGACTGACATGGTAACGATCCGTTTCGGATCGGGGCGACTAGCCCTTCCCCCCTTAAAAAAAGAAAGAAAAATCCGTTTGTTTAAAGCTGCGTCATGGAAACCGTGTCGGATTTCGTAAGACGCGAAAGTAAGGAAATGTAAGTGTGAGGAAACACAAAATGTCCTGGATCATCCCGAAGAAGCGCGAGCGTCCTGGCGGGAGGTTTGAGGTGTCAGGAGAAAACACAAGTTGAAAGAGACAAGTCAACAACGGGAATCCTGAGGAAGGCCCAAAGAGGCGCGAGCTGCCTGGCGATGGAAGCCAGCTCTCCCCTTTTTCTGAAAAACGCGATGATCATTTTTGTATAAATAGTGATGTTTGTGCTTCATTGTTTCATCATCCGAAACACAAAAAAATATCTCTACAAAACTTCCTCTTCTTCTTCCACAAAAATATTTCATGGATGCCTTTGAGAATGCGTTGCGACAATGGTGCCGGGATTTGTCGCCTCCCGAAAAGTATCAACTCATTTGCATGGGAGTTGGTCAATTGTTGGTGCTCCGTCAAGTCAAGGTGCAATCCTCATTCCTCGAAGCATGTTCTCGGTTTTGGGATTCGAAACACCATGTTTTCGTTTTCCCAAAAGGTGAAATTTGTCCTCTTACCGAAGAAGTTGGAGCCATTGGTGGGTGGTCGGGTTGTGTTCCAGTGCTTCCTCCGACTCGGTTGTGCTACAAGGAGAAATTCCGTTCCATGTTGGGTTTGTCGACAAGGCAAGTCAACTTCCTTCTTGCTCCACATGGTGTGGACATGTTGGCTCTCATCAACATATTTCCCAACCGATTAGATGTCAATGTCTCAGAGGTGGCTAGGAAAAGGGCTCTTGCCTTTTGCCTTGTCCATGTGTACCTCTTTGTTGATGTTTTGAAGAAGGAGGGGCCAAAATGCTATGGTAGCATGACCCTTATTCATGTGGTTGAGCAAATGGAGCATGGTAGAGATCCATCGTGGTTGGTGCTTGGAGAGATCATCCAAGCTTTGGACAAGGAAGGCTCTTGTGGAGAAGCTCCCTCATTTGGGTCCCCAAGGATCCTTCAAGTGTGGCTAATGGAGAGGCTAAGGTATGTAGATCCTCCGGTTAATCCTTCTTCTTACTCCTTCCGTCACCTTACCATGAGGAGGAAGTTGTACCCGGATAGTTTTGCTTCTACCGAGGCTTACTGGGCCGCAAGATTGACGGAGGAGGGTGGTCCTCACATCCGTTGGGTGGTGCCATAGTGGCATTTGAGGTCCTTTACGGGGTTGACTGCTTCGGGTGCTAGTCCTCGTTCTTTGATGGTGGTGGGTTTGAAGGTTGCTTCCTTCATTTATCCCGAAAGGCTCATGAGGCAAATGGGGCGTCAACAAAAGGTGCCCGCTCAAGATACTCTTGTCCAAGAGAATATTTTCCGGAACTCCAAGCTCGTGGAGTTCTTCGAAAGATGGTGGGCCACTCGGCCGCTTTGGGAGGTACCAAACCCCGTTGCCACGACATGGGTGACTACCGCTTATGTCAAGTGGTCACGTGCTCCGTCCTTGGAAGAGAGATCCAAATTCCGTAAGGACGAGGTTGTCGACTTGAAGTATCGAGAGGTTGGCAAGGCCAACCGTGCCTTCTTTGAGGAGTATATTGATGGAGCTACTCCTGATGTGATAAGACCACCGAAGAGGAGGAGTTCCGGCCCCAAGAATATGGTGGGCCGTGCATTGGCTCTTTTTGGGTCGAACATGGGGTCTTGTGCTAGACCGGAGGCCGTCGCCGTTTTAGATCCGTTGAGGATCCGTTCCGAGGAGGAAGTCCATGCTAGGCGGGCCAACAAGAAGAACAAGGGGAAGATGTACCCCGAGGGAAAAGGCAAGGGTAGAATGGAAGAGTGAAGACCTCCATTACCCGCTTTATTATTATGTTGTATTAGTGTTGTGAGCCTTTATTATGTTGTACTAGCTAGTTATTGTGTGTTTTGTGCTAGTTTTATTATGTGAGGTGTTTTAGTCGACACCTTAGCTTTGACAAGTTGTAGACTCGTCGAGCTTTATTTGTTGTTGAAATTGTAATCCCTCCCATTATTAATTAAATAAGAGGATTGCTCGTGTCGAAAATTGTGAGCGCTTGCTTCTTCCATCCATTTTGTAAAGGCAATTCGGCATGAATCGTCCTAAACATTTGCACTTGGAAAATGGAATTTTTGTGGGAAGGGAGAAAGGCTTATTTTTGTATTTTGTGGGAAAGGGGAATGTTTTTCCCTTTTCTCTTTTTTTTTTGATGGGGATGTTTTTTTGTATGTGGGGATGTTGTTGTTTTTTTTTTTTTTTTTTTTTTTTATTATGGGGATGGTTATATCCTTCTTGTGAAAGAAAGGACTCCCTACGTATCCACCTGAAGAGGTGAAATCAAACCATGTTCGTAGTTCAGGGGTTTTGTTGATTTGATTGGGTTTTGTGGTTGTATCCCTCATGCATAAGAGGGACTGCCTACGTATCCACCTGAAGAGGTGAAATCAAACCATGCTCGTAGACTCGTAGTTCAGGGTTTTTTTTTTTTGTTTTGCAAATGGATGTTGCCTTTGACAGATCAAAGGACCTTTGAAACGGGCAAGGTGCCGCAACTTAGACTCGATAAAACATGCAATATCAAATCAGAACATGTTGAGGAACTTGACTTGAAGAGGGTTGCTAGTGGTAGAACTAGGCTTTGGTTGTTGGTTGCTATGGTTCAAGGGTAGTATCTCTTGAGTTGGTCTAGGTTGGTCGGATTTGTAAAATCCTCCCCATCTAGGTCACTCAGTCTCACTGCGCCCCCCGAAAGTATTTTCTTGACCAGGTATGGCCCGACCCAGTTAGGTTTGAATTTTCCCCTCGGATCGACGGGTAACGGTGCTCGAACTGACTTGAGGACTAAGTCGCCCTCCTGGATGTTCCTGGGCTTGACCCTCTTGTTGAATTCCCGTTGTATACGTCGTTGGTATAGCTGGACGTTGTGCAAGGCGTTGAGTCGCCGTTCATCTAGAAGAGTGAGTTGTTCGTACCTTCGACGGGTCCATTTCGCCTCAGGGACTTGACTCTCCAGTAGGATGCGTAGAGAAGGGACCTCTAACTCTACCGGTTGAACCGCCTCCATACCGTATGCTAGGTAGAAGGGTGTGGCGCCTGTCGGTGTTCGGATGGAGGTTCGGTATCCGCAGAGTGCGAATGGGAGTTTGCTCGGCCAATCGCGGTAGTTGTCTTGCATTTTCTTGATAATGGTGACAAGAGTTTTGTTAGCTGCCTCGACCGCTCCGTTGATTTGGGGACGGTAGGGGGATGATCGATGTCGTTTGATTTTGTATTTGTCCAGCAAGGCCTGAGTTTCCGCCCGGAAGTGAGAGCCTTGATCGCTGATGATCTCATGGGGTACCCCATATCTGCAGATGATGTTGTTTTGGATAAACTTGGCCACTTGTTTGGCGGTCAAGACTGCATATGACTGTGCTTCTACTCATTTAGTGAAGTAGTCAATGGCGACGAGGACGAGAAAGGCCAGGGTGATGTCATTGTGTATAAAAGGGATGGTGGTATTGTGTTGTACGTTGGCGAATATTTGGCAATTGTGGCAATGTTTGACGTAGTTATGGCAATCAGCTTCCATGGTGGTCCAGTAGTAACCTAGCCGCAGGATTTTACAGGTAAGTATCATTGCGCTCATGTGAGGGCCACATTCTCCGTCGTGGACCTCTCCCATGACTGTTTTGGCTTTGTGATGGTCAATGCAAAGGAGGAGAATTCCTTGGGGTGTTCTTTTGTATAGTTGATTTTGGTTTATCATGAATTGTGATGCAAGTAAACGGATGGCTCTTTGTCCTCTTTGATCAGAGTTGGGAGGGAATTCGTTTTTGGTTTTGTAGTTGAGGATGGCTTGGTACCAAGGTTCATCATGGCTTTCCTCGTCGTCGTTGATGGCACAAATGTGGGCTGGCTCGCTCCTTCTCTCGACACATAGGGGCATCGATGTCATGTCGTCAGGTATGTTGACGAGCGTGGCAAGTTTCGCCAGGGCATCAGCAAATTGATTTTCCTCTCGCGGCAAGTGAAAGTAGTCGATTTGGTCGAAGAATTTGGCCTCTTGATTGATCTTTGCTCGGTAGGGAGCTAAGCTGTCAGATCGGATTTTCCATGATCCGGACACCTGATTGATGATGAGCGAGGAATCGCCGTGGACCCTCAGCCTCTTGATGCCCAGTATGATGGCTGCTTGTTGGCCGATGAGACATGCTTCATATTCAGCGGCATTGTTGGTGACGGCGAAGTCTAGTTTGACCGAGATTGGAACATGTTCTCCTTCCGGTGATATTAGAAGGATTCCTACCCCGAAGCCCCTCAGATTAGATGCACCGTCGAAGTATAGGTCCCATGCGTCGGAATCAGCACAAAGGATGTCTTCGTCAGGAAGTGACCATGTGTCAGTCGTTGGATCCTTGTTGACGGGATTCTCTGCTAGGAAATCGGCAACTGCTCTTCCCTTGATAACCTTGAGGGGTACAAACTTGAGATCAAATTCGGACAGCATGAGTGTCCACCTAGACAGCCTTCCGTTTAGTACGGGTTTTTCGAAGATGTATTTGACCGGGTCCATCTTGGAGTAGAGGTGGACCGTGTAGCTGAGCATGTAATGCCGCAGCTTCTTTGTTGACCATACTAGGTCAAGGCATGTCTTTTCCAGTTGAGTGTACCTTGTCTCGTACTCAATGAACTTTTTGCTGATGTAGTAGATGGCTCGTTCTTCGTTGCCGACCGTTTGTGCTAGCATTGCTCCCATGGCTGTGTCGGTAATAGTCAAGTACAGGGATAAAGGGATCCCCGGTTGAGGTGTCATGAGGACAGGAGGTTTGGATAGGATTTCCTTTATCCTGTCGAAGGCCTTTTAACAGATATCGTCCCAATCGGTGTGATCGGAGGCGCGAAGTTTCTTGAATATTGGTTCACAAATCATGGTGAGCTTGGCAATGAAGCGGCTGATGTACTGGACCTGACCGAGAAATCCTCGAATGTCCTTCTCGTTCCTAGGCCGAGGCATTTGCTGAAGGGCTTTGATTTTGGTTGGATCAATCTCAATGCCTCTTTTGCTGACGACATGTCCCTAGAGTTTTCCGGAGGTGACCCCGAATGCACACTTCTGAGGATTTAGTCTCATGTTATATTTCCGCAGACGAGCGAAGAATTTCCGGAGGGCATTGATGTGGCCGTCCCGTTCTCTTGATTTGACAATCATGTCATCGACATATACCTCCACCTCCTTGTGCATCATATCATGTAGGAGAGTGGTAGCGGTTCTTTGATAGGTTGTTCCGGCGTTGATGAGGCCGAAGGGCATGACCGTATAACAATATGTACCCCACTGTGTAGTGAATGTAGTATTGTGCATGTCTTCCTCAGCCATTTTAATCTGGTTGTACCCAGCATACCCGTCCATGAATGATAGGAGAGCATGCTCGGCAGTATTGTCCATCAGAATGTCAACATGTGGCAAAGGGAAGTCGTCCTTTGGACTCGCCTTGTTCAGATCCCTGAAGCCGACGCAAACCCGAATTCTCCCGTCTTTCTTCGGTACAGGAACAATGTTGGCCACCCAGTCGGAGTATTCAGACACTTTGATGAAACCAGCCTTGAACTGTTTATCCACTTCTTCCTTGATTTTTAGGGCCCATTCAGGACGCATCCGGCGTAGCTTCTGCTTCACAGGTTTAGCTCCGGGCTTAATGGGTATCCGGTGCTCTGCAATTTCCCTGTCAATCCCAGGCATGTCTCTGTAGGACCAGGCGAATACGTCCTTGTATTCGTGGAGGAGGTCAATGAACTGTTGTCTTTCCGAAGGGTCCAGGGTTGTCCCTATCCTAAGTTCTTGAGGTGTGTCGTCGGTTCCTACGTTAATAGGTTCGGTCTCCTCAATGATGGGGGTTCTGGTTTCCCGTTTGTCAAGTTCTTTGGCTAGGTGAGGTGGGTAGTCACTCAAGTCAAATTCCTCATAGTCATTCAGAATTGCATTGCATTTAAATTGAGACGAGTTATAAGCAAACTTAGCGTTCATTAAGTTGACACGAGCGAAAAGCTCGGAGAGGACAGACATCTCGTGGTCAGTCAGAGGCGACACAGCAGAGGAGGTGGCCCCTGGAACAGGCTCCAGGTTGTCACCTTTCGTGGGAGTGGGGATGAACCTAGTAGACTCAGCCTCTAAATCAGCCACGACCTTGTGATAAAATAGTGGGAAGGGGACCTTGACTGGGACATCAGGAGTGTTAGGAGCTATGACAGACTCTGACTCCGTCTCAGACTCTGATTCTTCTTCACTTCCCTCCTTGAACATAGGGCCTTCTCCAGTTGTGATCTTGAGAATGCGGCCTTGGCGATCGGTCCACTTGACGGTCTTCCTCTAGCCCTGTGTAGCTTTCTCCGGGTCAGTGTCAGATATCAAGGCGGTTGGGTCGAATTGATTGTCCTTCAGGGCGATGTTGATGATCCTCATAGTCGAGGTGCTTGATGTTATCTTCTCCAAAGAGGAGAGTGACAGCTTGTCCGTCAAGGCATGACGACGGCCTAGACTCGGTTGAAGCAGCTTTGGTGTTGTCGAGGATGAAGTAGCAGTCCTGGAAGACTTCCACACCCGGGTACTTGGCCTTGGCCACAGGGTCATAGATCGGCTCCGGAAAGCCATGGTAGAGCTCTGATTCCCCCTCGGGGATAAAGTATCCATTGAGGGTTAGATGATAGGGACGGAAGGAGGTTCATCTCCTGGATATCTCCATCTGTAGGCTCATATCCCAGTTTGAAGGGAACGTTGGGGATCTTAGCCTGTTTCAAGGGAGGTAAGGTGTTTTTCAGTAGGTTGAAGGGTAAACCCGGGAAGTAACCCTGGCGCATCATGATACGGTTGACCGTGAGGTTGGCAAACGGGTCACAATCAAAGGACGTTGATTCATCAGTTATGGCATTCACGGCTTGGAATCCCCCACATTTCATTGTCATCCTCCTCGATGACTTGGGAGGCTATTCCCTTTCTCATGACGGCTTTGATCGGAGAAGCAGGAATCGTGATTGTTTTCCCGTCGAAGGGGACCCTGATTTTCTGGTGGAGAGTTGAGGTAACTGCTTTGACAGCGTGAATCCAGGGTCGTCCCAGGAGCATATTGAAAGAGGCGTCGATGTCGACCACCTGAAAACTGGTTTGTCTTTCCAGTGGTCCGGTTGCGACGGTCAGAGTGATGAGCCCCGCGACCTTGCGACAAGTGCCGTCGTATGCGCGTACTTCTTGATTTGTTGGGACCAAATCAGCATCCTTAATACCCAGCCTGTGAGCAGTCTTGAAGGGAATGACATTCACCGCGGACCCGTCATCTACCAGGACCATGGGCACATTCTTCCTGAGACATTGTACGGTAATGTACATGGCAAGGTTATGGTTGGCTCCGAAGGGAGGGATATCTTCGTCGGAGAAGACGACTGGGTTGTTCAAATCAGGGGCGTCCCTCGTCATGTGCGCCACTATTTCTTCAGGGGAAGAGGTGGAGGGCACGGTTAATTTTCCCAAAGCTTGCAGTAAAGCCTGTTAATGCTCAAAAGATGTCGCGATCAGTTGCCAAATTGAGATTTCGGCTTTTGCCTTCTGAAGTTGTTTGAGGATTGAATTCTCAGGAGCTCTTGGTTGAGTGTCTACGTCCGGGACGACTTGGTCGTTCGTTGTTGGAACGACCGTTGGATTGTTCGGGTTCTGATAGAGGCGTCCGGACCGGGTAAGGTGACCGATCTCTTTCGCCCGTTTCCCTTTATCTGGGAAAAGGTATACATCTTCAACATCATCTCTCCAGATGCCATTTATTTCAGGATCTCGAAGGCACCTTGGAGGGGTATTCCTCGGCGGACAGTTTTTATGAGGGATATTTTTGTGAGGGTAATTTTTGTGAGGGTAGTTTTTGTGGGGGTGATTAATGTGAGGGTGGTTATTGTGAGGTGCATGCCAGAATGGTCGCGGGAGCAATCCATTCCGGTGAGGGTAGTTTTGGGCGCTCAGGGGACTCTCCCTCGGGCGTGGTGTCGGAGGATTAAAGATAAGTCGACGGTAGGCATCGTCAAGTCGGGTAATCCTCTCGGAGAGGCTGGCTATAGCTTCCTCTGTTAGAAATATTAATATCATTAATCAACATATTCATATATGTGACATTTTAATTTAGTCATAAAATTAAAACTAGATCTTATGCATGCAAACTTGAATAAGAATAGAGAAGAAATCGTCTTTCTTACTATGGGAGTTTCAGATTTTTGGGCACAAATGAGTCTCCTTCTCACTTGTTCTTGAGCTTTCCTTATATGGATGAACAAAGGATCCAAAAAAGAATCCTTCCCAAAAGTGAATACCCAAGATAACCTCTTAAAAGACTAATATCATTAGAACTAGAACAATATTAATCTTACTAAAATTGACCCAAAATATTTATTTTGGTCTCTTGCAATTTCGGTCAAGAGGAAGGAATTTTGGAGATTTTATCTCTCTAATTTTTCATAAGATGTAGAGAGGAAATTATATTTCTTACACTAGAAATTATAATGTAAAGTAGTGAATGAATAATTAGAGGGAAAAACCCTCTATTATTCCCTTTGAAAACCGGTGGGAAGGGTGGAGGAGAGCCAATGCATGGGCAAGTTTTTCTACCCAAGAATTCATAGGTATGCATGGCTATATTAGGTTGCAATCATCATGCTTTCCACTTAAAAATAATCAACACGATTTTTAACCTAATAATCCCTCCATTTCGGCACTTATATAAAATGGAAGGTCCATTTTATATTTGTCATTTGTCAATTGTCACATGTTACTAGTCATGTGAAATTGTCATGTATTTTTAACATATTAAAAATCAACGTATTAATAAAAATACGTCATGTACAATATTGACTTAGTAATTCATAATTACTTGTACCAAAACGGTTTATCAATTATAAATCACAACGTCTTGTATTTATAATAAATTATTCATTCAGTTCCAATTGTTTCGTAAACAATAATTTTATCTAAGTAATAAAACAATTTGATTACTTAGACCGTATCTTATTTAATCGAATTACAATAAGATACGTCAATAATACTCACAAAATCGTCCGTCAATTTTAAGCAATTTAATTAACCCGTATCGACATACGATCAATTAAATAATCAATTAAGAGTGTTATCCTTTAGGTATGACCTAAGAGGATCAACTGATCACCACCGTCGAACGACAGTAATGTCAAACTCTAGTCAGCCAATCATTACCGATATGTGTGGACTAGGGATGGCAGTGGGTCGGGGACCCTACCCAGACCCTTCGGGTCGGACCCTAATGGGTTGGATTTGGGTCTGAATTTTTGAGACCCAACGGGTATGGGTCGGGTATGGGTCTTGATAAAATATTTTGGGTCTGGGTCTGGGTCTGATTTATGGGACCCGGACCCGACCCTTAGACCCGTATAATTTGAAAAAAAAAAAAAAAAAATTAAAAAAAGACTCTTAACCCAACAAACACACGCCGTTTTCCTTACTTCCGTTCACAAGTAAACCCAATTCTTTCCTTCGACTACTCACTCTAAACCCACATGGCCACATCTATCCCCAAAAACACTAAACTGACACATTGGACAGTGGCAACGGAGACCGCCAAGGACGACGACCGCAAGGAGTTCGACATCTCCGGCCAAACTAACTGATCTAGAACTCCGGCCAGATCTTGAACTCCGTTCCTTCCACAACTCAACCCAATTTTTTTAGGGTTTGTTTACTGTTTTCGATTAATGTCAGTCAATACTGAATGTTTAAGGGTAATTTGGTTTCGATTTGTGTATTAAACTTAGGTTAATTTGTTATTCAATTAATTTTAGTCATATTGATTTGATTTTAGGGTCTTTGGTATTCAATTAGCACTGATTTGTATACTATTATGGAATATAAAGATGTGTTTTTGTATACTAATTTGCATCAGTGAAAGTTTGAAAGGCTAAAAAAAGCTACTCCGTACAAAAAAGCTAAAAATGGCATCTAATTGTCAGACCCGTGGGTAGACCCGGACCCGACCCATACCCATAGGGTCCGGGTATGGGTCCTCAAATTTTAGACCCTTGCGGGTCTGGGTCGGGTCCGGGTCCAAAGGAAAAATCTCGGGTCCGGGTCTAGGTGGACCCGACCCAGACCCGACCCATTGCCATCCCTAGTGTGGACCAGTTGACTGTAAAATATTACATCCCACATGTATTCTTAAAATGAGATTTAAACATGTGATCATCATGATCGACAGTTGTGATCGCATTATTGTCGGAGGACACATATTCCAACAATCACCCACTTGTCCTCGACAAGTGTGCGTCACCAATTCTCTTGTCCTATTACTATCTCCCACTCAATGCAAGGTGTCTTTCGGGTCGTACTTGCAAGTGATCATATCGAGAGTGGTTTCCTCGATCTGGAGAATAACTGATTGACCGGAATTATCCACCATGGATACCTTCCGAGCGTGGCCACGCATTTCAAGTTCATTACTCCTCGAGTGGCCCTGAGATATTGTTATAACCCTGACAAGGGGTGGACAATTCCTATCGCACTTATTCCCTTCGACTAGCCACAGCCATCATAACCCAAAATATGCCCATTTGACCCCATTTACGAAGGTCGTAGTAACATAAATCAAAGTTAATCCGAAACTGTGCCACCTTAGGCGAACAGTCTTTAGTAAAAAGAATCGACTTATTAGAATACTATAGTAGCTCTCGCCACGACCAATCTATATAAATTTTCCAGAACTCTATAAGCGGTCATAAGGCCCGACAAAGTGTTCCTAACAGTCTGCCTATGTGATTGACTAGTCATCTCACATGACTCCATGGCACTTGAACTTGCCATCAATCACATCACACTCTAGTCACTTTGAGACGTCACCTCATGTAAGTGACTATGGGCGAATACAATGCTAATCCGTGTTCACTTTAACGGGGTTCAATTGTCTCTACAACCCGTTTGGATGTAACAAAGTATAAGGTGAGTTAATAATAACTCAAACGACGAATGTCGACATCACATTCGGGTAGTCAATACCATATTACAACCTTGTGATGTATATCATAAGTGTGTAAACACTAGTCGTTTGCAACATGAGTTTAACATACCATGTGTCCATGTGTTCAAACTCTTGAATTGCATTTTCCTTTTTTTTTTCATGTTTGTCTCACATAGCATGAACCTTACCAAGTACACATCTAGGTTCCCAACCTAGGTTTAGGTTCTTTATCTTGAAAGAACTTTCTTGTTTATCACATAACCAACGAATTGTGGTGGATGATATAACTTGCACTGGTCATGTCTATAACCAACTCGCAATGCACTAGGTATACGTTTTGTAGGGTCTTGCAACAATTGTCAAGATGATTAGCCTAGCACTTCTCATAAGTCCTAGCATATTAGAAAATACTAGTTTTGAGTAACTTCTTACTATAACTAAGTATCTTTCCAACTTCTTATTTCTCTTTAAGCTTAATTAGCTTATATGTTTTTTTTTGAATTTCAATATGTGCAACTTCTTGTCACATAACAGAGTGTTCTGTCAAACACTAGAATAGCTCATTAGTTGTCCTCGAGAATTCATGACGATTCTTCTATGGCTTACCAATGACTCATCATGCTCTTATGCATATGATTCATTATTGGACATGTGCATGATTATTCTAATGGCGGAAACATTAGTAATCTGTAATCATGTGATCAACCATTCTTAGGTTCAATGAATGACCATGACTGCTTATGGTAATTCCATTTTCATCGATATGAATAACCTACGTTTCTCGTTGATTTGATGTGTATATCTCAATACCTATCCAACATCCCATGAGGTGATTGGATTCATCATAGTCCATTTTCATCCAGAATTGAAAACTCAAATACTTCTTTGTGAAAGATAGTACTAGCTCGTCATTCTCAATGAGTAATGAGTTATAAATTTTACAAGATGATTGCTCCCACTAAATTTCATGTCTTCACATGATAATTTCAAACTCCCACTTAATTCCACATGTTTCGCAATTGACTACTCAATCGAAACATTTCAAGAATTGAAATACATTTTTCTTTGCCAAGTTATTAAGATTAAAACCATATATATTCCCAACATATCCTTTCAAAATACCTATTTTGAAAAGGTTTCAGTCTTAAACTTTATGGAAAGAGATTTTAATCTCTAACTCATTCATTTTTATAATGATGCGTAGCAATGTCATTATTTAAATGTAAAATTCCATTTAATACACGTCCTTCTCAAAATACCCTTTTCCGGAAGGAGGTTTAACCATTTCATTTTCATAATGAGGTTAAGTAATGACACTAGCGTGGTTAACAATTAACTTAGCTTTTGTAGATATCGGCATATCTTCCTTTGCAACTTTTAATCATAAATCTCATTTATATTCAAGGATGAAACTTTGTTTCATTTAAGCTCTTAAGTAAATATCAATATTGAAACTCTTGGTCATATGTTGTTCATAAACTAGCCAAATCTCTTGTTAAGACTTTTCTTTAGTCATTTTCTTTCAAAACTTTCTTTTGGTCTCCTCGTGTAGTTATCTTGAGAACATATTCTTTTGATTACTTCACTTGGTCTCTTTTGTCATGTAGATCTCATCTATTCGAGACCATAGATCTCATCTATTTATGTATACTATCTATTTAGGTATACAAATCATTCTTTCTTTCGTAGATCTCATTTACTCAAGCATACGAATTATTCTTTGTATTCTTTGTGTCTTCATTTTTCTCCCACTCTATCTTTAGAATAAATACACAAAATATTCAAAGATAGTTTATGAGACACAAGTGATGATTTTGAAGTAGAGGGAGTACTATCTCATAGATTGACTAATAGATTTTAAATTTGATGAGTGTACTTGGTAATTGACATTTCTTTAGGAGAGTTCATCAACTCAACATCACTTTATAATTGATCATACACAAGCCTTAAGCTTGTGGACATATAATGAATCCCATCATTATAGTTGTCTATTGGATCACTTTAAGTAGATGATCATATGTTTCTATGTGCAAGCATATAAAGACGAATTTTTAGAACAAATAAATACGATAAAAGGGGTGACTTGGGTTGCAAACCAAGCCACCATAATCCAAAATACAACCATTGTTTAGAAAGGATCAACCATTTCCATGTCGAACACGGAAATCAAAATAGTTCTAAAAATCCGAAACACAACTTAAAATAAGACAATAAAAGCCAAGCTTCATTGGTAGCTACTCCTCGCTCCTTGATGATTTCTCAAGCTTGCTTTTCCTTTCCTTTGTCTTTGCTTGGAGGAGGCCCTATTTACAATAAAAAGGGGATACATTATCACAACTTTGTATCAAAATACCATAGTTGAATTAGAAACATAAAAGAAAGGATAGTCATTTACCTACTGGAGTGATCTTTCCAGCTTTAATGTCACCAAGGTACTTGGAACAATTTCTTTTCCAATGTCCAACACCATTACAATAATGGCATTTATCAAGAGGACCCTTTTTGGTCTTGGAAGTGCTAGCTTCAAAAGTCTTAGCCTTGGTGGACATAGGAGCTTGCCTCTTACCCTTTTTCCCATTCTTCTTGAACTTCCCCTTGCTCTTGGTGCTTATATTAAGCACATCCTTAGGTGGGTTAACATTTAACCCCATGTCTCTTTCGGCTTGCACAAGTAACTTGTGCAACTCTTCAAGAGACACGTCCTTGTCTTGCATGTTAAAATTCACCCGGAATTGAACATATGCTTTGACTTTGGATAAGGAGTGTAGAATCCTATCTAAAATGAGCTCTTTGGGGATTTCAACCTTTTGAAGTTTCAATGTCTCGACTAGCTCCAACAATTTGAGCACGTGAGGGCTAACCTTTTGGCCCTCCTTAAAATCGAGATCAAAGAATGCCGAGGCCGCCTCATATTGGACGATCCTCGGAGGTCGCGAAAACATGGTCACAAGTTTGGAATAGATTTCATAAGCGGTGCCCATTTCAAAGGCTCTCCTTTGGAGATCCGCCTCCATCGCAAAAATCAACACATTTTTCATAGCGGCGGACTCTTTGTGGTAAGACTCATATGCCGAAATACCCTTTATTAATATAACTCAATGGATTAACTCTTTAATAGATTCTACTTTTAGAACTCTTGGTCGATAAAATTACATTAATATTTATCTTTAGCCCGAAACACATCCGGAAATCGTCGTGAATACTTTCGTTGAGTTCAATCCAAATTTCGAATAAATGTGTCCATGATCAAAATTCATATTAACTTAGGGCACGGTGTGCCGAAATACCCTTTATTAACATAAATTCAGTGGATAGACATTTATCACCCACTTCCCCTACGTAACAAGGTTTATACCCCGGTGTGGCCGAGCGCACTCCCTCACGAAATAGGTTTTCATGGTTTCTACTTTTTGGTAAGGCTAAGTCTCAATTGTTTATTTTAGCGAGAGGTCATGTCAATTTATTATCTATCACTTTTTAAGTGAACTAAAGCGGTGAACTACGATAATTGTAATTGACACGGTCGATAAACTCGATTAAAATGCATGTTTAGTTATGACGATTTAGCGATGCATGCAACATATAAATAAAATGCAAAGCATAAAAATAAATCCTAGTATGGCCTTCCTATAATAGTAAATCTAATAAACTATTACAAATTCGGAAACCAACTCCTTTGGTCCCTTGAACTTCGGTCTTGGCACGCACTTCAAGGCAACACTTTCTTTGATGGATCACCTTCTCGAGTGGCACCGTCTTTAAGGAACTCCGGGAAATTAAATTACAAAATGAATTACATAATTTCCTATTATACATTTGTAATTAAAATTTAAATCTATTAAATTACAAAACGGTGATACGAGATCACAAAAATTACAACCGAATCGATATTCCCATACATTTCGGGTAATATCAATTAAAACTAAGGTCATACTAAGTAAAATTACATAATTCAAAATTACATAAAACTAAAAATATGACAATCATAAATAAAATGCAGCATTATTATATGTATCAACATGTTAGATTTTATGCTAAATCGCCTTTAAAGAGCCAATATTGTATATTTATCGGTTTTTATGGATTTGCGTGATTTAACTTATTAAAATCACAATAATTACATAAATTCATATTTATGTACAAGTTAATTACCCTAACCATCTTAGGACTTCAAAATTAGTCTTCACTAAAATTTTGACAATAATTAACCTTGATTTCTTAATATTGTTCATAAATGGACCTAAAATTACAAAAATAAGCTATAAACTTCAAATTAAATTATAAAAATTTCAAATAAATTCGAAATTTGAAATTTAAACTCATGAACATTATGGAAAAATACCATGACACTCATAATGTTTAAAACTTAGGTTAAATATTTCGAAAATTTATCGAGAAAAACAATGTTGCGGTTTATCGATTTTAACAATTATGACCATAAAATATGAGAAAAATTATATTCATCAACATTTCACTTTTAGATCTGAAATATATGATAAAATGCAATATGTAACATTTTTCCTTTAGTCATGAAGTATGTTTTAGCATTATTACTAATTATAGTCACTATTTATGTGATTTTTCATCAAAAATTCATAAATCATGCATAAAGACTTCATTATAGCCAAATATTTTACACACATCTTGTAAAATTTCATGTGACAACATACTAAATTTCCATGACCAGATTCGAAATATAACTCATATTAACCTATTTACCCATTTAAATACGATTTTAACTTGAAAAATCCATATTTCGAGCAAAACAACTCATTTTGTCATGAAAATTTACAGGACATCAGTAGATAATATATGTGAAAACATATCCAAAAATCACTGAAAAAATCGAAGTGTAGCTATTTTTCGTCCATAAATGACATTTTTATCATAAAAATCACATTTTAATGCCAATATAATATAAAATGAACATATAAAATCCATGAATAAACCAAAATGTCCTAAAAATCACTTAGGACCAGAAACTTTTAACATGAAAAGTTATTTTAAGGTTTATCTTCATAAATCCAAATTAATTAGTTTTGTATGTTAATCACATAACTCGGAAAAACTATAAACCGATTTGCATGCAAGCAACCTAAGGCTCACTTTAACGGGGTTCAATATCGTCATACAACCCGTTTGGATGTAACAAAGTATAATAAAAGAGTTTTAAAGTAAAACTCGAACGACAAATGCGATTATCACATATGAATAGTCAATGCCTGATTATTATTTCATACTCTATAATCTAATTTGATCTTGTATGTAGTTGTTCATCTCAATCCAATTGAAATGACATGACTCATCGTGTTAAGCCTATGAATAGGCATTGTAAGTAGGTCTTAGCAACTCCCTGCTCAACCTTGCTACATACTTGTTTTCCTTTCGTAATGTATACATTTGCATTACAAAACTTTCTGAGTAAGTGTCTAGATCCAATCTAGACTTAGGCTTTCTTGCCTTAAAATAGCTCCCACTGTTTTCACAGTGTGCGGGACTCATTCCTCTTGCACATCCCATGATTGCAAGTGTACTCAATTTCCGTTGTAAATATTTCTCATTGTTCTTTATTGCCTAGAACGATTCTAGAAAATCTATTTCTTAAATAACATAGCCACAATGGTATCTTAACCATCCTAATGTGTTTTGATTATGGTTTTGTCGGAAACCATGCGCAATCTCAATAGTCAATTGTCATTTGTGTAACACTCTTACACAAAATTACATCAAAAACACTTTGCTTTACATCCTTAATGCTTCTGCAAGCACTTAAGGGTAATCTTTATGGCTTACTTGGTAACTATTACTTAAATTCGATTTGAAACAATTCATCATACTCAAAGTATATAAAGTGTTATACATCATTTCCTATTTAATTGATTCAGCAGCGGAAGCAAATGGAATCAATCAAATATGTTCAACTTGATTGAACTAGTCATGAATCTTATCAACATAAGACTTCTTATTTGACGCTAATATCATGTAGATTTAAACATGTGATCATCATGATCGACAATTGTGATCGCATTATTGTCGGGGACACTCCAACAATCTCCCACTTGTCCTCGACAAGTGTGCGTCACCAATTCTCTTGTCCTATTACTATCTCCCACTCAATGCAAGGTGTCTTTCAGGTCGTACTTGCAAGTGATCATATCGAGAGTGGTTTCCTCGATCTGGAGAATAACTGATTGACCGGAATTTATCTACCATAGATACCTTCCGAGCGTGGCCACGCATTTCCAGTTCATTACTCCTCGAGTGGCCTTGAGATATTGTTTTAACCCTGACAAGGGGGTGGACAATTCCTATCGCACTATTCCCTTCGACTAGCCACATCCATCATAACCCAAAATATGCCCATTTGACCCCATTTACGAAGGTCGTAGTAACATAAATCAAAGTTAATTTGAAACCGTGCCACCTTAGGCGAACAGTCTTTAGTCAAAAGAATCGACTCATTAGAATACTATAGTAGCTCTCGCCACGACCAGGCTATATAAATTTGCCAGAACTCTATAAGCGGTCACTGCCCGACAAGGTGTTCCTAACAGTCTGCCTATGTGATCGACTAGTCATCTCACATGACTGTATGGCACTGAACCTGCCATCAATCGCATCACACTCTAGTTACTTCGAGACGTCACCTCATGAAATTAAAACTAGATCTTATGCATGTAAACTTGAATAAGAATAGAGAAGAAATCGTCTTTCTTACTATGGGAGTTTCGGATTTTTGGGCACAAATGAGTTCTCCTTCTCACTTGTTCTTGAGCTTTCCTTATATGGATGAACAAAGGATCCAAAAAAGAATCCCTCCCAAAAGTGAATACCCAAGATAACATCTTAAAAGACTAATATCATTAGAACTAGAACAATATTAATCTTACTAAAATTGACCCAAAATATTTATTTTGGTCTCTTGCAATTTCGGTCAAGAGGAAGGAATTTTGGAGATTTTATCTCTCTAATTTTTCATAAGATGTAGAGAGGAAATTATATTTCTTACACTAGAAATTATAATGTAAAGTAGTGAATGAATAATTAGAGGGAAAAACCCTCTATTATTCCCTTTGAAAACCGATGGGGAGGGTGGAGGAGAGCCAATGCATGGGCAAGTTTTTCTACCCAAGAATTCATAGGTATGCATGGCTATATTAGGTTACAATCATCATGCTTTCCACTTAAAAATATTCAACACAATTTTTAACCTAATACTCCCTCCATTTCGGCACTTATATAAAATGGAAGGTCCATTTTATATTTGTCATTTGTCAATTGTCACATGTTACTAGTCATGTGAAATTGTCATGTATTTTTAACATATTAAAAATCAACGTATTAATAAAAATACGTCATGTACAAAATTGACTTAGTAATTCATAATTACTTGTACCAAAACGGTTTATCAATTATAAATCACAACGTCTTGTATTTATAATAAATTATTCATTCAGTTTCAATTGTTTCGTAAACAATAATTTTATCTAAGTAATAAAACAATTTGATTACTTAGACCGTATCTTATTTAATCGAATTACAATAAGATACATCAATAATGCTCACAAAATCGTCCATCAATTTTAAGCAATTTAATTAACCCGTATCAACATACGATCAATTAAATAATCAATTAAGAGTGTTACCCTTTAGGTATGACCTAAAGGGATCAACTGATCACCACCGTCGCACGACAGTAATGTCAAACTCTAGTCAGCCAATCATTACCGATATGTGTGGACCAGTTGATCAGAAATATTACATCCCACATGTATTCTTAAAATGAAATTTAAACATGTGATCATCATGATCGACAATTGTGATCGCATTATTGTCGGAGGACACATATTCCAACATCCTCCACCTGTTGGAACATGGTGAGCATAGTTGCGGCGCTAAACACAAATACCCCATCCGAGGGATCTTTCTCCAAGGTGTTCACCTCGTCATCAATTGGGAAGATGAGGTGAGAGCAGTCCAGAGTTGGTTCATCATTGGAGATGGCGTGGATTCCCAGAGGATTTGTTTTGTTGTTTGGCTTAGTTGGCGGGGGTAAAGGCAAATCCCCTTTCTCAATCATGTCTTGGATGATGTGTTTGAGTTTGAAGCAGGTTTCTGTATTATGCCCTTTCCCTTGATGGTACTGACAGTAGGCATTGGGGTTCCACAAGCGGGATTTCTTAGCATCGGCCGGATTCGAGGTGGGTCCGATTGGTTGTAACTTTCCCTGGTCTATGAGCCTCTTCAAAGCACTTGCATAAGTTGACTCTATATTAGTGAACACTCTTTGGGGGCGCTCAGCTCTCTTAGCAGATGGTTCAACGAGGTTGACCTCATCGATCTTGTTTGTTTGACCATAAGGGCGAGATCCGGTTGAGGTGGATCCCTGGTAGCCTCTGCCAGTGGTCTTGGCCAAGACGCCTTTCCGGAGGTCATTTTCAATGCGTGTCCCCAGAATTTGTAGATCCTGGAAGGTCTTGATATTTTGATACCTCAGTAAGTTGGCATACACTGGGCGAAGATTGTTGACGAACTTTTCCACCAAAGTTGATTCACTCGGCTTGCTGACCAGCTGAGTACTTACCCTCCTCCAACGGGTTAAGAACTCGGTGAATCCCTCCTTGTCGTTCTGGGTTAGGACCTCAAGGGTACGGGTATTGGCTTGGATTTCAACATTGTCGGCATATTGTTTGGCAAATTGAACTGTGACCTCATCCCAGGTAGTGAGGTTCTTCGGATCAAGGGAGTAGTACCACTGACGAGGGATCGGTTCCAAGGAGGACGGAAAGATCCAGGTGAAAAGTTCCTGTTTGACCCCTTTAATGGCCATGTAGTCATTGAAGGCACGGATATGATTGAGCGGGTCCTCCACTCCTTTGAACTTAGGTACATACATCAGTTAGGGTAAAGTTGTCAGGTAATTGATCCCCTACAGGTTCGAATCTTCAGTTGTTCTCAAGATGGATATTGTTACCCCGGGCTAGGAGCTGTTCTTCCAAGAGCTTTAGCCTCTTCTCGATTCGATCGAGGGTGGAGTATTATGTTCTCCAGCTTCCTTGTTTTCCGGGCGTCGATGCGGGTCTCGACGCGATCCGAGTGACCTTAAGAGCGGTGAGCAGTGGCTAGGCCGATCGGTCGTGACATCTCTGTTGTTATCATTGTTGTTGTTGTTGACAGACGAAGTTGAAGACGGGGCCATGGCTCTGAGGCAGAAAAACGGCTCACATTATAACTCAATCCGACACGGTTCAAAGACTGAACGCAGACAACACAAGGACGAGACAAAGATCAGACTCAACAAGACAAGGGTGACCGTGTGTGGTTCCTCGGTGCTGACTCGATTTATGACGTGACGGTGTTGACCGAACTTTTGACACGAGTCCAACATAACGGTGTGACGCCATTGGACGAGTCTCGTGATGAGACGACTCATAAGTAAAGACCCATAAGTACGTTTGCTTCGACTCGATAGATACGAGGCGGAATTGGAATGGTGGACTGAAGTTTCCGAAAATAGAAATTTTCAAAAAAGATTTATTTGTCGCTTTATGGACGGCTTCCGAAGATAGAGATCTCCGCAAGTCGATCAGTTGAAAGGGCTGTCTTAAGATTATTTCCAAAAGACGGTTTGAGTTTGAGTCGGCTCGGAAAACAATGTATTGTCTCCCAAAACGGTTTTTGAAATTCAAAATTATATGTTCTGAAAATCGGGTTTGAAATGTTTGCAGAGGTCTCGGGGACGGTGTATGGTCCTTGGGATCTCAAAAGTGTCTCGAGAAAAGGGTGTGTGCTTTTCTCGGGTTTTGAAAGAGCCATTGTCGGCGCGAAACGGGTTAAAATCCGTGTCTAGACACGGCGATTATAACGGCGTAAAAAGGTGATTTGAAATGGTTGTAGAAAACCGAGTTTGAAAATCGTCATTACGACGGCCTAGAAAGGCGTGTTAAATGGTTATAAAAACCGAGTTTGAAAATCGTCATTACGACGGCCTAGAAAGCCGTGTTTAAATGGTTATAAAAAACCGGGTTTGAAAATCGCCATTACGACGGCCTAGAAAGGCGTGTAACGGTCGGCAAAAGACCGAGGTTTGAAACGCCCATTATAACAGCGCAAAAAGGTGATTTTGAAAGTTTTGAAAATGACACGGAAGGACTTATAATCAAGTAGCACATAAGCACTCACAGTTTCATTATATTATGCATTATGCTGACATGGGTTTTGGCTTAGAAGG
The DNA here is from genome assembly GCF_048544455.1 of Silene latifolia. Taxonomy (NCBI): domain Eukaryota; kingdom Viridiplantae; phylum Streptophyta; class Magnoliopsida; order Caryophyllales; family Caryophyllaceae; genus Silene; species Silene latifolia. The sequence continues at coordinate 121,429,050 of NC_133528.1, read as the reverse complement.
GTGGGTTACACACCAAGCAATCAAACCCCGATTTGCGAGAGGAATACCAATCCAAACAAAATGTGTAAGGAGGGTGCCCTAGCCTCGTGCTCGAAAGTGATGAAAGCTCTTTGACGAAACAGAAATGTGTAACGTCAATGGTATGCTTGATTCAATCGGGATTCGAAACGCGGGGATGAGAAAACTCACGCCGACGAGACGAGCCAATTGGTCGAAAAGGGTTAGGTTGTGGGCCCGGACAAGGAACCCGACCGTGACCGTAATATCAATTAATGCATTCCAACCAAGACCTCGTTCGAGTCTCACCATCTAGGGATAAAAAAAACGTAAGTGTCCAAGTTTTCCCCAGCGGAGTCGCCAATCTGTGGACGCGGCCCACCTGCGAGCCCACTTCGATCTGTGGACATGCATCGGTCTTTTGAAAGCCACGCTCGGCGGCGTAAAAATGCTTTCGACCGGATCGTTTTAGATCGGTCAGTTTCATCTCGGTAAGGGTCTCGAAACGATCAGAGATGTTCGGAGTCGCCACCAAGCATTTGTGGGATGCTTGGAACCCGTTCGAAATCCACTTTATACCTCGGTCAAATCGAAGCACAAAGCAGCGTTTGACATAGGTACTAAAGATAAGGAAATCGTCCATCTTTAGCATCCTATCTCTAGAATGACTCTCGTACACCCTGTTGGAGCTTGTGTCCTCCACAAATTAGTGTGATAACATTTGTAAATCTCTTACAGGTTCACAAGGGTATACTTCGTATATTTAATCAGTTGATTAACGTTTACCTAATAACGGTTGGCTTGCTAGAAAGTTTGACGTTATTATCATACAGATGGCGGTGATCAACTGGTCCCTAAAGGTCACACCTATAGGATGTGTTTGAGAGATGTGATTATAGAAATATGATCACATTGATGCCTAATATGACTAAACAGTTAGTCAATGTGTTGATGAGACAATTATTTAATGAAGATTAAATAATATTAGTTGAGACGAATTAACTGTCAATTCGTAAATTAAATATAATAAGTTATATTTAATTAAATGTATGTAATGTTAGCTTGGACGAATTAATCTGTTAATTCGTAATTAAATGTAATCGGTTATATTTAATATCAACAAGATGAATGTGTCATAGTGGTAATAGTGAGGGTACACAAACAAAGAGGTCATGGGTTCGATCCTCACTAGATGACAATTTAACACATTTTATACATTTTTGGAATAACCAAAAATAAGGAGATTACACTCCTTATTTCGGTTATATGGGCCGAAATTAGGGAAGATTATATCTTCCTAATTGACTCCCATATTTCGGTTACCATAAGAAGGAAAGGGAGATCATTTTATTCTACCCTAATTCTTTTTAACCCAACCTCCTCTCTCATAAAAAAAAAACACAAAACAACATAATTTTACAGAAAATTTTAGATCGATTCTAGCATAATCAGAAGGGCATATCTCATATCGTCTTGGGTGCAACTGATAGGCGAATATCTACTTTGATATTGTTCTTAGGCCATATTTGCTAGGACCGAAGGTTATTTCTGAATCCTTTATTTTGTTTATGTATTTTATTTATGACTAGTGATCGTCTTAATTAAATTCATTATAATCCTTCTTTTTAAGGGAAGTATACAGATTATTTCCTACAAGTGGTATCAGAGCAAAGGCCACGAATTTTAATTTTGATGATTTTCATAAAAATTGTATGTAAACAATGACAAATTTCCGAAAAAAATTAGGGTTTTTTTCCGGCTGAAAATTTTTGGCCGTGAGTTTTTTTTATTTCGTCCTGTTTTTTTTCCTTCGTTTTTTCTTTTGCTTGATGATTTATTTCCAATTTTTTTTATCATATCATTGTTTTAATCAGTTAAAATTATCATATGAAGAATTGGTAGATTTTGATTTAATGCAGATTAAGTTAAAATACAAATAGAATCGTCATATTGATGATACAAGAACTTGTTTTTGCTATATAGTTTTAGCATATACGATTAATCATGTTCATTAATTAATTTGCTAAATCATGTTCTATTAGCAACTGTAAACATTGTTCTTCATCAAATTTTTGTATTAGGGCTTTTTGCCGCAAAAGAAAAATAAATTTGACGACTCATTTTTTTAGGGTTGCCGTGGAAAAAAAAAACTGTTTTTGGGTTGTTTTTTTTTTTTTGAAATGCCGAATCAAGAAAAAAAAAGGAAAGTTTTTTTATTTTGCCCAAACGCCGTATAAAAATTTTTTTTTGGCTGTTTTTTATTTTTCCAGCCGTGAGCTGGGTATTTAAAAAAAAAAAATTTTTTTTATTCATTTCGTTCTGCCGAGACCAAACAAAGAAATATAAAGGGATTTTTTTTATTTTGGCCAATTAGATATTGTGAAACGGTTCACAATTTAAAGATATCATATTATTTTAAAGCAGTTTAAAATTTTGACGGATAGAATTCATATTACAAGTTTAATATGGATTAAGATTGAAATTAATGTGATTAATTGAGGAATTGTCACTTAATTTGATTTAAATAGGTGGTTTGGATAAATTAATCAACATAATTAAGGAATTGTGTCATTATGTTTAATTTATTTTTAGTTGATGCTTTTTACTTTAATTTTGTTGAATGAATCGAATGAATGAATTTTATTTACGTATTTATTTTTGCAATCGGTTGTAAATTGTAATACTTAGTGTGGCCTTAGTCAAATTATGTTTTCGTAATGAAGGAAACATGATTTTTTATGTAATTATGAGATCTCGAATCTCCTTTATTTTTAGTTTTGGGTTTTGAAATTAGATTGTAATAAATAGGTTTATTATGTAATTTTAATTATTGTAATTTCAAAGAAGACTAAAGATGGAGATTGGAGCTCACTCCCGCTACATGGATCAAGATGGAACATCAAGACAAGCTTCTCGGGTCCAAGGATGGATTGCAAACTTGTATTTATTGTTCATTTTGATAGGATAGGCCACACTAGGACTTTTACTGTTTTTACGTTTTCATTCTTATTGCTTTCCATTCACATGTTAGTTTTCCATCATATTCCGCCTAAAACCAAACCACCTACTACTAAAATGCATGAAAATTGACTCATATAGGTTGTATGTTAGTTTTCATGGACATTCAGATGTCACAGTTTTTTTAAGCCATCACCTTAGTTTATTCATTCTCGCATGCTAGATATTAGTTCACTTAAAATGAATTAAAATAAAGTTGATGGGATCTTCCTCTAAAACGGAAATTGAGATTAGTCTTTATAAGGGCAAACAACTATGAATCTCTTCTTCGTCGGTAGGCATAATATGACCCCTTCTACGTTGGGTAAGTAGTTGTGTTGACTTAGTTTACCTCAACATCATAGTCCGAAGAGTTTCTCGTGATTATGATGGACTAAAGATTGAATTTACAGAAATTTATCGACCAAGAATTCTAACGGTAGAATTAGCTAAAAGGTTAGCTTATCAATTTACAGAGAATTGAGTCTTAGGATCATTTATATAATTCTTAAGGGAGGTCAATTGTATAAATGTTTTGAGTCTTCGCGTTATGACAGTAGTTCATTAGACTTAAAAATATAAACGATGCACATGCTTATTATTTTTATTCTTCTTCTCGCAGTGTAGAACACGATTATTTTTCATAATACTGTTACAACGAAATGGCTGGAAATAACGCAATCCCAATGCCTAGTGCCACACTTGATCGCGCGTCCCGACTAAAAGTATTCATGGACCAGATGAATCAGTTCACACGTCTGAAAAATGATGGGTCCAACTTTGCGGACTGGGAGGCGGCACTACGGAATGCTGCCATTGCTAACGGTAAGCTCAAGTACTTAATTGAGCCAATATCGGTCAACCCAGGCCCCAATGCAGGAGTCAACGAGACACTCGCTTATAGTGATTTCGTTATGGAAGCGGGTGCGATAAAGAACGTACTCATCTTTGCAATGGAAACCAATTTGCAGAGACGCTTCATTGCCCAAAGTGCAAACAAGATTTTCACTACGCTCACTAACGAGTTCTCAAAAGCACCGAGAATCGTTACATATGAGCATACCTGTCGCTTCTTTGATGCGAAACTCCAGAAGGGCCAACCGGTTAGCCCACACATTCTTCACATGATTGAGAATGTCGAGAAGCTGGAGGCACTGAATTGTAAAATCAGTGAGAGCATTGTCATTGATCGAATGCTTCATTCTCTTCACGATGGTTTTGCCCTTTTCAGGGCGAACTATTACATGAATGACTTGAAAAAGAGTCCTCATGAGCTACACTCCCTTCTCGTACAGACCGAGAAGGATATGAAATTGAGTGGGAGCATGAAGCAGGATGTTCTCACGATTCACAACAAGGGTAAAGGTAAGGGCAAGGCTCATGGCGACCTAGCTGTAAGTAAGCCAAAGTTCAAGAAGCCAGGAAACGGTAAGAGTGCGCCTGGTGAGACTAGTGGCTCACAGGACAAGGCAAAGAGCAAGGGCGGTGACATAGAGTGCCACCATTGTCACAAGACTGGACATTGGAGGAGGAACTGTCCCGTCTACCGTGAGGACATCAAAGCAGGCCGTGTCGTTCCTGTTGGTATGTCATCTTATATTCATATGATTGAGATTAACCATGCAAGTTTCGAAACTTGGGTACTAGATACTGGTTGTGGTTCTCATCTGTGTAATCATTTGCAGTGCCTAAAGAACATCATACCTCTCGAAAAAGGTGATGTGGACCTGCGTGTCGGGAATGGAGCACAAGTTGCTGCTGTCTCGAAGGGAACATATGTAATCCAACTCCCTAGTGGTTTTGAGTTATTTTTAAATAATCACACTATGTACCCAGTTTGTCTAAGAACATTATTTCTGTTTCCGTACTTGCTAAAGACGGTTTTGCATTTTCAATAAAGGATAATAGCTGTATTTTCTCTTTCAATGAAATGATTTATGGCAAAGCAGTTTCCATGAATGGAATTTATATCTTAGACCAAACCACAGAATTATTACAGGTGAATAATAAGAAAATAAAGGTTGGTGACAAAGATCAAACCTATCTATGGCATTGTCGAATGGGACACATAAATGAGAAACGTGTGAAGAAACTCGTCGATAATGGGACTATTCCCGCATTCGATTTTTCTACATATGGCACGTGTGAATCATGTCTCATTGGCAAGATGACTCGAATTTCCTTCAAAGGTATTGGAATGCGCGCTAGTGACCTATTAGGACTCATACATACTGATGTTTGTGGACCTATGTCAATTACCGTTAGAGATGGCTATAGATATTTTGTCACTTTCACGGACGATTTGAGTAGATACGGATATGTCTACTTAATGAAGCATAAAAGTGAGCCCTTTGAGAAATTCAAGGAATACCAGAATAGGGTACAGAACCAACTGGGTAGAAAGGTTAAAGCACTCCGTTCAGATCGGGGTGGCGAATATCTTTCAAATGAGTTTGATCAACACCTGAAAGACTGTGGAATCGTTTTGCAGTTAACTCCACCTGGAACACCTCAATTGAATGGTGTGTCCAAACGGAGAAATCAAACCTTACTTGATATGGTTCGATCCATGATGAGTCACACGGTAGTGCCTGATTCATTATGGGGTTTTGCTCTTTTGTCAGCTGCTCTTATACTTAACCGAAGTCCATCTAAAGCTGTCGACAAGACTCCATATGAAATGTGGAAGGGAGCGGTACCTAACTTGTCCTTTATTCGGGTTTTGAGCTGCGAGGCTTATGTCAAGTGGAGACACGAGGATAAGCTCGGCCCGCGATCGGTCAAGACATACTTTATAGGTTATCCAAAAGGAACATTTGGTCATTACTTCTATTCGCCTACCGAACATCGAGTTTTTGTTGCGGCTAGTGCGACGTTTTTAGAGAAAGAATTTCTCGAGAACAAGACGAGTAATAGAACCTTCGAGCTGTCGGAGATTCCAGAACTAACGACCGAGGAACAGATGGAGGAAGTTGTTCCTCCAACTGATGATACAGTTAATATTCCTGAGGAACCTAGGAGGCCGGGTAGAGTCTCTCATCCTCCGGACAGATACATTGGTATGGTCGAGGAGAATGACGTTTTACTCCTAGAGAGTAATGAACCCGTTACTTATAAAGGTGTTGTGACCTGTTCCGACTCAAAGCTATGGCTCGAAGCCATGCAATCCGAGATGGACTCCATGTATGAGAATGACATATGGGATCTAGTTGATTTACCTAATAAGGTAAAACCTCTACAGTGCAAATGGCTTTACAAAATAAAGCGTTCTGTAGACGCGCAACTAGATACCTATAAGGCCATGCAATCCGAGATGGACTCCATACCTAATAAAGCCATGCAATCCGAGATGGACTCCATACCAGATACTAGATTTTTGCACCTGTAGTCATGCTACGTTCCATTCGGATAATCTTAGCGATTGCCACATTTCATGATTATGAAATTTGGCAAATGGATGTGAAAACCGCCTTCTTAAACGGTTATTTGGAGGAAGACTTGTACATAGTGCAACCCGAAGGTTTCATTGATCCTGAACATCCTAAGAAAGTATGCAAGCTTAAGCGTTCCATTTATGGACTTATGCAAGCTTCTCGGAGTTGGAATCATCGTTTCGACCAGGTGATAAAAGAGTATGGTTTCACTCGATCGGTCGAGGAACCATGCTTATATATCAAGTCGAGTGGGAGCAAGATTGTATTCTTGATATTGTATGTCGATGACATACTCTTGATTGGGAATGACATTCCTCTCCTATCTTCGGTTAAAGAATGGTTGAAGAACCATTTCCAGATGAAAGATCTGGGTGAGGCACAGCGCATTTTGGGAATCCGTATCTACCGAGATAGATCACGACGGATGTTATCACTTAGTCAGGAGTCTTATTTGGATAAGATTCTTGAGAAGTTCAGCATGACCAACTCCAAGAAGGGGAACCTTCCAATGACGATCGGGATGCGATTGAGCAAGTCTCGATCACCCACGACGCTGAAGGGATTGAGCGCATGAGTCGTGTTCCTTATGCATCTGCAATAGGATCGATCATGTATGCCATGATATGCAGACGTCCAGACGTGGCATATGCATTGAGTATGACGAGTCGGTACCAAAAGACTCCAGGTGAAACACACTGGATAGCTGTCAAAAACATCCTCAAGTACCTACGGGGGACTAAGGATTGGGTATTGACTTATGGAGGCGATACTAAGCTATGCGCAATCGGTTACACAGATGCTAGCTTCCAAACGGATCGAGATGATTCAAAATCTCAGTCCGGGTTCGTCTTCACTCTTAATGGTGCTTTGCGGTCACCGGAAGAGTTCCAAACAGTGTTGTAGCAGATTCTACTACTGAATCTGAGTACTATGCCGCTTCGGAGGCAGCAAAGGAAGCGATATGGATGCGTCAATTCTTACAAGGACTTACAGTAGTTCCTAGTTCGAATGACCCGATCACCATCTATTGTGACAATAGAGGTGTCATCTTCCAGGCTAAGGAGCCAAAGTCTAGCAACAAATCTAGACATGTACATCGGAAAGCTCACCTGATCCGTGATTACGTGGAGCAAGAGGAGATAGTGATAGACAAGATTGCGACGGATGATAACATCGCGGATCCTCTCACTAAACCGTTGAATTATGATAAGCATGTAGGGCATGTTAATTCCATGGGAATTAAACGTGTTCCTGAGTTGTAGTACTTGATCATGGATTTGATACATTATCTTTTTCATATACTATTTATAACTTCATCGTTTTATATATAATATTTTGTTTTTCATGTGGATTGTACTGACAACATTGAACGCCACAAAGTGAACTGAATTACATTATATTTGTTTTGGTCCGTAATCGCCAATGTGAGCTGATAACTCCGGCTATTATATTGTGCATTCGATTGATGGTGGGTTCAACGAGCCATAAGTCAAACGGTTGACTGATCGATCACAAATGCGAGATTATAACGATACCTCGTAGGACAACTTTTTGTGACAACGTAATGGAATCCTAAATGTTTAAAAACATTCGGTGCCAGGTCGTGGATAGGACATCCATTGTGTTCCTAGATTCGATTCTTTTGACTATCGACTGTCTCTTGAGATTAAGGCAGTTTTTGGGTGACTTTGGTTTCTTTCTCACGGTCTGCCGTAACTGGAGGCTAGGTAGATTTTTTCTGGGTCATTTCATACTATGCTTACATCTGCAGGATTCGAGTTGAAGAAAATATCCAACCCTTATCAGGTATAGTTATTTCTCAGGGCCACTCGAGGAGTTGTAACTGAAATGCATGGCCATGCTCGAATGTTGATTCGTTTATCAGTTAAGTTACTCTCTAGTCGGGGAAACCACTCTTGATATTGATCGCTTGTAAAATACGACATTTGTGAATACGGATTTGCAAATTATTTTATATTGAGTGGGAGAAATTTTAGGACATGAGAATCGGTTATCGCACATACACTTGTGAGGACAAGTGGGAGTTTGTTGGAGCTTGTATCCTCCACAAATTAGTGTGATAACATTTATAAATCTCTTACAGGTTCACACGGGTATACTTCGTATATTTAATCAGTTGATTAACGTTTACCTAATAACGGTTGGCTTGCTAGAAAGTTTGACGTTATTATCATACAGATGGCGGTGATCAACTGGTCCCTAAAGGTCACACCTATAGGATGTGTTTGAGAGATGTGATTATAGAAATATGATCACATTGATGCCTAATATGACTAAACAGTTAGTCAATGTGTTGATGAGACAATTATTTAATGAAGATTAAATAATATTAGTTGAGACGAATTAACTGTCAATTCGTAAATTAAATATAATAAGTTATATTTAATTGAATGTATGTAATGTTAGCTTGGACGAATTAATCTGTTAATTCGTAATTAAATGTAATCGGTTATATTTAATATCAACAAGATGAATGTGTCATAGTGGTAATAGTGAGGGTACACAAACAAAGAGGTCATGGGTTCGATCCTCACTAGATGACAATTTAACACATTTTATACATTTTTGGAATAACCAAAAATAAGGAGATTACACTCCTTATTTCGGTTATATGGGCCGAAATTAGGGAAGATTATATCTTCCTAATTGACTCCCATATTTCGGTTACCATAAGAAGGAAAGGGAGATCATTTTATTCTACCCTAATTCTTTTTAAACCAGCCTCCTCTCTCATAAAAAAAAAAAACACAAAACAACATAATTTTACAGAAAATTTTAGATCGATTCTAGCATAATCAGAATGGCATATCTCATATCGTCTTGGGTACAACTGATAGGCGAATATCTACTTTGATATTGTTCTTATGCCATATTTGCTAGGACCGAAGGTTATTTCTGAATCCTTTATTTTGTTTATGTATTTTATTTATGACTAGTGATCGTCTTAATTAAATTCGTTATAATCCTTCTTTTTAAAGGAAGTATACAGATTATTTCCCACACGCCCTGGATAAGGTTGTCCACTATCCAAAGTTCTGAGTAAGAGGTAAAGGTACGTATTGGAAAGCCCTTTAATCAGACACCCAATACCGCCCGCGGTAGCGGCCTCTACTGATCGATCTTGGTCGGTTGAATGCAAAAGTTGATAAAACGGTTTAAATGCATGAATGCGCATCCAATAATTTAAACCTAACATGTGACAGCTTTCTAAGTCGGTTGATTTAATCCAAGTATCAAGTATAAGATGTCGAGTTGGATTAATGATTGATTTGCATGCAAGACGAAAATTAAACATCCATTTACCAAATTAGGTTTATGGTGCATAACGTGATCCATTTGTCCAAGTAAGGCATTTTGCAAATGTGATTTTGAATAAGCAAATAGTCATCTGATCCATCCTATATCCGGGCTAACCGGAGTCGGGATCGTCCTAGACGAGTGCTGGAAAGGGAAGAAGCCCTATACCAGACGACTACATGAGGCGCGAGCCAGCCGACGGTACAAGGGGCCTCCCCTGGTTTTGAAAATGAGAATTGAAAGGCCTGTTTTAGGCGCGGGTCAACCTACGGTTATATGCCGTATTCTGGCCATTTAGAAAACGTTATAAAACGTGTTGAGAAATGGGTATTTGAACCCGATTTGATTTGAAAGGGTCGTTTAGACCGCATTTGTTGATTTGAAGAACTAGACCCGAATAATCATCATTATTTTGACGATATTCGGTGTCGGGTTCGACTTGACATGGATAGTTTTGAGAATAACTATGAACTAATTGTTTTAAGTTCATTTGAATGTAATTAGTCGATACTCATCATCGTACCCGGGTTAAAATCCGGCATGGTATGTAGAACCAAGGATGACTTTGTGTTGGTGACTAATATGTTTATTTTGAAAATGTAAAGAAATGATGAAAGGCTTTAAAATACCTCCCAAAATGTAAAGAAATGAAATAAAAGGGTTTAAATACCTTTTAAATGTCATTAACTAAATATTATCACCGAAACACGGATTTAACCGTCATGGTATGAGGAACCAAGGGTGAAAAATGTTTTATGGTTAAAACACATAAAATAAAATAAAAAGGTTCGAAAATATTTGAAACAGTATAAACCGATTGTAAATATGAAAATGAATTAAAGGGAAATGATGAGAACAAACACGGTTGAGTTCTGACCTGGACACCCCATTGAGGCGCGGGCAAGCCGGCGAACCAAGGGGCTTCTGTCTCAGGCCAAAAATCAGTTTTGGCTCGTTTATCCCATGTTTTGGATCGTATTATGCATGTTTTAGCATGTTATAGTCATGAAACAAATAAAAACATGATAAAAGGAGGATTTTTACACCCTCATACTTACATGTTTGGTTATGGCGAGTGACCGACGTAATAGTAAAAACTCGTTTGGTCGGAAAAAAACTCGGTTTAAAACCGTTTTGGTAAATAAAAAGAGTGTTTTAAGATTAGTGACGGTGTAGTGGTCGAAGTGGTCGGTCAAGTGATTTAATGCACGATGACGGTACCAAACAATGTGTAAGGCTTGTATTTACGATCGGTAGGTCTTAAATACGCGTCGGATTGTGACTTAAGAAGTCGAGTCGAGAATTTTAAGGGAGAAAAGAGGGGGCGGACACTCGCGTAAGTTTCTCAAATGGGGGCATTTGAGGGGTATTTCTAGGAAAATGAGTGGTTGTGTGAGTTTTGAGCGATGTGGCCACCTGGGTTGCTCAAAGAGGCGCGAGCCACGTCGCGGGTCTTCGAGGTGTCTTGTCGCTTTCACACAAGAGCAATCATGATTTGTTCTATCCTAGGATTTGTAGTCATATGTTTGGTACTTGACCATTCATAAATCCGGGAAATCTTAGCATAAAAGGTTTGAAATGGTTGTTTTTTTGTGGTTGACTCGGTTTGACTCGTTGTTGGAGTCAGGATTTGAATTTTTGAGTTGGTTTTTGATCCGGTGTCGATTTTGACTCTAGTTAGTGTCATTGCGACCCCGTCGTCGTGCATTAAACACTCCAGGTATTTTTGAAATGCTGTTTTGAAATGTTTTATTTTCGAAATTGTTTTTAAGTTTTCCGACGTAAAGTTGTACACAAACTGTCGATCAAACACCGCGATTCCAAAACATGTTATAGTCCGATAATCATCGGGTGTTTGTTGGAGTCTCAGCAGATACTGGGTATCTACACTTATACACTACCCAAAACCCGACACATCTCTCACAACACCCGCCCTCAAACACCTCCCACAACCGTCCCCAAAACAGCCACCCCGCCTCTGCCACCATGGGTCACCACCACCGGTGGTGGAGCACGACCAGCCAGCACCACGACACCTCCACCCACGCACCACCAAGCACGACCCAACCACCATAAACGACACCAAAACTAACAACAACCACAACCCGTACACCCTCCTTTCACCCACGATTTATACGCCCTACCACCACCTATGCCGCCACCTACAGCCGTCACCACCACACTCCCCTATCAACCCTCAACAACCGCCGACCAACCCTCCCCCGGGTTAGGCCACGAAAGGGGTCGAAATCCTAGCCCTAAAACCGAGTCACACAAAACGAACCCAAGGCTAGATTTACTCGGTCAAACCGAGTTTGGGTGGTCCATGGCGGTCAAAGTCAGTCATGATAGTCACACGGTGGGTCCAAGGTCGAGGCGGGTCAAGTAAAATAATATATAAACTAGTGAGACGGTCTTACCTTACGAACTCGGGGTCTTCTTCTCTTTTCTCTTCCTCTCATTTCCTCTTTTCTCTATTGAAATGAATGGTGGATTTTGTGGGATTACAATAGGATAGAGTGGGGGTGGATAAAGTAGAATATATATAAGGTGAGGTGGAAGTATATAAGGTGAGTATAGTATACGTATATTATACATGCATCGTATTATTATTATTATTATTATTATTATTATTATTATTATTATTATTATTATTATTATTATTATTATTATTATTATTATTATTATTATTATTATTATTATTATTATTATTATTATTATTATTATTATTATTATTATTATTATTATTATTATTATTATTATTATTATTATTATTATTATTATTATTAATTTTAATATTACAACTTATTATTATCATTATTACTATTATTATTCCGTCTTGTACATAACTCGTATGAAATACAATATAATATTATTTATATAATTATGAAATACAGAGTATTACATGTGATCTGTCCATGCTAGTGTCCCACACATGACACAAAAGCAAAGGACATCCCTTCTTCAAAGATGTCTTTAAGGTCGTCACCGAAACGAGTTTCACCTTGGGTTTGACCAAGTAACCCTTGTATGACACCCTAGCACCTTTTGGTCCTTTCAAGGCTATTTTCTTTTGATAAAAATCTATATTGGCTTTGTGTTTACTTAGCCAATCCATTCCTAAAATTACTTCAAACCCCTCCAATGGAAATTCAAAAAAAATTCACCGAAAAATTTGTTTCATGTACCAAAACCGACACCTCTTCATACACCCTAGAACACATAATGGACTCCCTCGAAGGTAGGGATACGTCATCGTCATTGGCTAATTCACCCTCCCCAAACCTAGGGTCGACACACGACTCTTAAACACACAAAAAACAAAACAAGGATGAGAATTAACAAGAAATGTAGCGGAGACAACATGGGCATGTTCTTCGGCGCTCTTCTTATCCATGGCAAAAGAGTTTGCCACTAACCTTGGGCTCACCTTGTACCGTGCTCACCGATTGGGTTAGCCTAGTGATGCGACGGGTCATTGTCTGCCATCAAACATATTTATATCCAACTGCTAGCAAAGCAAGCAAGTCGGGGTCGAACCCAAAGAACGAGGGTACTCAAATTGTTCAATCTAAGTGTAATTGCATTAGGTTTGTCACAATTGGTTTGAGTTGATGATTCTAAACTAATGAAGCAATAAAGATCAATGAAAGGTAAAATAAGCAATACAAAATAAGGATGTGAATAAATGATTAACAATACTAGGGAATCATGGGATCATAGGGGAATCATGGTGAAATAGCGTAAATGAATCATATAGATGCAAACAATTATTATTGTTGTAATCAAGTTAGTTTATATCTTACAATTACTAGGGAAACTTAGGTCTCGGAGCCGAGTCAGTCAAGACTTTACAACACCTACAAGTCGACTTGGTTTTCTCTATTCATGGTGAGATAACATAAATGAGTCCTAGGAAGGTTTGGGTCCCGGAGCCGAGTCGGTCAAGACTTTACAACACCTACAATTAACTTAATTCTTCATATTCAACTATATGCATGGTTTAACAAGCCTTGAGTTGGTTTATGTCTTACAAGTCTTGTTGAAAGGATAAGAAAATCATGCTAGGTTGTCAATCAAGCAATTCATCAAACATAACATGTGCATAAGTTGAAAGTACAATAAGCAAACATTCATATGAACTCATTAAGCATAGATTTATCCCATAATTGCTCCCCTAATCCCCCACTAATCCCTAGTTAGGAAACTACTCACTCATTATCATGGAAAACATGTTAACAATGATGTCAATCATCTTAACAAGTATAAACTTGATGGAAGAGTGAAACAATAAGCAATAATTAAGTAAAGAGTGAAGAAATTATACCAATATTAGGAGTTGTTTGGTTGATCAAGGAACTTAATTTTCCTAGGAAAATACAATTCATGGGAATTAAGTTCCCTCATCCAATTCGGGTGAATTTCGGAAAAGTGTTTGGTTGCTCATGTAGGAATTAAATTCTACAGGAACTTCCAATGACCAAGGGGGGAGTAGGTAAGCAACTTCCCACATTATGTAGGCATTGGAAGTTCTGGGAAGTTCTAATTCCTACATTTTCCAAAATTTATGGCAACCAAACAACCCATATTTTTTAAAATCATGGGATTTTCCAATGCCTATGTTTTCTAAGTGGCAACCAAACGACCCCTTAAGATGAACAAATGGAAAGGAAAGAATTATAGAAGAGAACTTGATTGATTGATGAAGAGTTGTCAATTCTCCAAATAATAACCCAATAATCTTCAATTACCTAATAAGAAATCTTGAACAATAATTAAGGAAAGATTAAAGTGCAATTTGTGGAATGATTAAAGATTAATCTATTCTAATACACTCCTAATGAGAGCTTAATCTAATATAAGAAAGCTTAATCTAAACTAAAGAGACTTAATCTCTTTATTATTACAAATGGAGTATATATAGTGGTTACAATATTAGGTTAAACAAGGGTAGATTAGGAAATAATATGCTTAAGTGTCGAAGAAGCCTTTCACGGTTCAAGAGGATCCATGGGAGGCAGTTCTGGGCACCAACTCGAGCGGGTTAAAGGGTCAACTCGAGAGGGTTGCCTTCGACTCGAGCGGGTTGAAGAGCAGCTCTTTTCCCTTTGCTTCTTTGCTTATGTTACTTCCATATACTCCTTATTCCTATCATTCTTGGTCATCATTCTTGCCTCCTCTTCATAATAGTCCATCCAAGATCATCAACAAGCTTCCGAATATGCGCGAGAGATGAGAATTCCGCCTCATTATCTTCTTTCCTACAAGACGTATAAAATGCACTAGGAAAGCAAAATAGGAAGCAATTGACGAATAAAATGGCAATGAAATGCTATATTAATATGGAAAATTAGGTTCAATTAGGGGACTAAATGTGCGTAATCATGAGCCACATCACCTAGTCCCTGAAGCATTGCCTCACGTAAAGCTCGTTGCCCTAGATGGAGCTCCTCGGTTGAAGTTTCCCCGGTTGTTTCCACCATTGAAAGTGGGGTTAACATTTCTCAGGTTGCTCAATGCCCCTGAATTCCTGTTGTTTGTCCCGCTTTGAGAAGGAGTGAAGTAGGAGTTTCCTTGCTCAAACATTCGGTTGGGCCTCTTTTGAGGGATATTACACTCCATCTTCTTCTGACCAAAGTCACCACAATTGTAGCACCTTAACTCACCTCCTTCACTAGCGGCTATACCTCTGTAACTGCCCGACCTTCCATAGCCACTTGCTTGTGCTCCACCCGAATAGGACTTAGTTTGATTGTAGTTAGACTTCTTGGATTGATATCCCCCGCCTTCACTTTCGGTCTTTATTTTCTCTCTGGACCTCTCCTTAACATCCTTGGTCATGTTGAGGAGTCTCTCCGCATTTCCGGCCCTAGCATATACCTCCTTCACAGTAGACAATTCTCCGGGTGGAAGCTTCTCCAAGATCTTGACGGTCAACCCCCCACCCCACCCCCTGAAATTTGAGAGCCAAATGAGAATGGCTAAGGTGGAGGTCTTCCACATAAGTAGCGAGCTCGTTGAGATAGATGTAGTAATCTTGTACCGTCATAACATCGGTCATAACGAATCGGTCGAATTCCGCCCCGAGTTTGCATCTCACGTGTTCGGGAATGAACTCATTCCTCATTTCCACTTTGAAGTCGGTCTAAGGGATGGCGGCCTCGCCTTTATCTTCATAGAAGTCCCTCATGGCATCCCTCTCCTTGTACCACCATCCTCCCGTAAGGCCTCTTAAGTAGAAGGCGACTTGCTCCACTTTGAGCTCTTCGGGGCATCTTACAACTTCAAACACATTCTCCATTTCTCTTACCCAATCACTAAAAAAACAAGACTCCCTCACCCCAATATACTCGGTGGGGCGGTGGCGCGAGATGGCGGTGCTCAAGGTAGAGGCGTCCATCGCCGCGTCTCTCTCCCTAGTGACGTTTCTAAGGGCCTCAGTAAGGGCTTCATTTTGAGCAATGATCTGCTCCACCTCTTCTTCGGACATGCAGGGTGGAGGTGAAGGAGTCCTTGTGCGAGGTCTCAGGATTATGTCTCTTCAATAAGCATAACAAACGTCAATACCACTACTACGAAAACGCGGGGTACTGACGGCCAAAATTAGGCCGTACTGACAAACGTCAATACCACTCCAACCTAAACCCATCAATGTACGTTTGAAGTCACTAGAAAACATGTACTTGTGATATATTAATGAGGAAAAAAATTCGGCAGCAATTCTCATCTGTTCTCCAAATACACATTGTAGAATAAATAATTACTCCAGATATGCATTCATAGAACATTAAAGGAATTGTCACCAAACTCTTTCCTCATTAACAAATCACAAGTACATGTTTACTACCTAAGTGACTTAAAATGTACAAAGACAGTCCCAAAACGGAACGGGTACTAGGTCAATATGAACAATAATTTTAACAATATTAAAAACAAAACATACAACAATGACTACTTTTTCAATTAACAAAAACTAACATGACTAATTTTTCATTTTACATATCTAGTCTAATTAACATTAAGTCTAATCATCATTTTAAAAACATTAACATTTTACAAAATTTAATTTTTAAAAATATTATTAACAATAATTTCAATTTTTAACAATAAAATTACATAACTAATCTAATTAACAATAATTTCAATTTTTAACAATAATATTAACATTTCACAAAATTTTCATAACACAACATACATTTAAACAAAATGGGCTTCTATCCTAAGTCAACATGCATCAATACCAACAATAATTCAACAACAATTACAACACTAACTAATATCCTAAATCAATTAAGCTAATTAAACAAAAATAAATTAAAAGGAGATTAAACAATACCTAATTAACTTCACAAATAAAAAATTAAAAAAGGAAGAATGAGAAAGAAGGAGGTAGCGGCAGAACGGCGGTATGGCGGCGGCAGGGTGGCGACAGGGCGGTCGTGACTGTGGAAGAAAAGAAAAATGAAAAGAAGAAAAGGAAAAGGAAAAAGAGAGAGGAGAGAGGAAGAAAAGACAAAGATAATCACCTAATAGTGACGGCGACGACGTGGTGGTGTTGATGGCACCGGAAGTAGAGGGGGGTGGTGGTGGTGTCGGGTTTTTAGAGAGTTAGGGTTAGGCGATTTTAATTGATTTGGGGAAAAATTTGGTAAAGTGTCGAGGGGATAGTGCGGGTTTGAGATAAAAGACGCCTCTGACGGAAATTCCGTCAGTGATTTAGTATTCCTGATGGAAATTCCGTCAGTATTATTAACTTTACTGACGGATATTCCGTCAGAGGCACAATTACTCAGTCAATAATTCACCCAACAGTACGCGTCATAAAAGTGAGTCTCTGACGGAAATTACGTCAGTAATAAAACTTTACAGACGGAATTTCCGTCAGAGACTCAATTATTGTGACAGCTGGGTTGCACACTGGATTTGAAATATCTAATCCATCTGACGGAAATTCCGTCAGTACCTATTACTGACGAAATTTTTGTCAGATATTTTTTAGTGTCATTGACTTTGTCAACGCGCCAATAGTATCTGACGGGATTTTCGTCAGGAAGGTACTGACGGAAATTCCGTTAGAAAACCGTCAGTTTCCCGTGTTTTCTAACGGCTTGTTTTTTCCGTCAGTGTGCTCGTCGCTATCCCGCGTTTTCGTTGTAGTGTACATGTCCCAAAAAAGGAGACAAACGGTATTGACCACTATACACGTCCACTCGATCGAGTGTAGGATCTCACACGATCGAGTGATGAGTCCACTGGATCGAGTGCCTCACTAACAGGAGGTTTCCAAAATCCCTTAATTTGCCCACTCGGCCGGGTGGTTCTACCACTCGGTTGAGTGATACACACTCGATCGAGTGGTCCTCCACTCGGTCGAGTGTCGCAACTTACAGAAGGTTCCCAGAAATTCCTCAATTGTCCACTCGGTCGAGTGGTTCTACCACTCAGTCGAGTGATTCACACTCGGTCGGGCGGGTCCTACACTCGGTCGAGTGTTGCAACTTCCGGGAGGTTATCGGAGTCTGGAAAGTGATCCATTCGGTCGAGTTGCAGGGGCACTCGGTCGAGTGCCCTCTAGTCGGCTGAGTCCCTCTTTCCATTGGCCGAGTACACCTCTCATGAGGCTATATACTCATTCCGACTCACACAAGTCCACATATAACCCTATTTGCATGTTCTTAAACGCAAGTACGGAGAAAATAGAACATAGATACAACATACAATTCACATGTGATGATAATTAGCATGTGATTTACACTCCTATTGGAAAGAATTTACTCATTTTATACCTCAACATGCTCACATCTATACATCCAACACGTTCTTCCCTAACTCTACCACCATCATTCATGTTACCACATAGAATGTCACTAACCATGCCATAAATTCACAAACACCAAACAAGAAGTATGCAACAACCATATGCACCAAGTACGCCCTATCACCCACGCGTAGTGACCGACTTAAGCTAAGAGGACGAGAGTACAACCTTGGGACGTCTCCCAAGATTATCACAAGTTCTCTATTACTCAAACCGGATTCATTTTAGATTGACACACCTTAGTTCATTGGTTCATTGGTTTAGGCTCTAAAATCGTTGCTCTGATACCACTTTATAAGACCCCCATAAGTCGGGACTCTTCCTCAAGGCATTCTTAACACATGGAGGCATCACAAGACTTGGTTACCCAAGCTTGTAGTGCGAACAATTGAGTAAAGAAGTACTTAACACTAAACTTAAATAGATAAGTTATAGTTAGATAAATAGTTACAAATTTAGGAGATGCAAATGTCATCCCATTTAGTATAACCCAATTGAAAATAAAGTGGAGTTTAGAATGTCAAAAACTAGATAAGCATAAGTGGAGACGACTAAATGAAGACCGCTCTCAAGCCCTCGCATCATATCAAGCTAACCTGTCAAACACTGCTCCCAATATGGCCGGAAATCACCATATAGTTTACCACAGACATTTAAAACCCAAGTGTTAGTTTTTTTTTTTTGGTGGGTGGGGGGGGGGGGGTGAAATGTAAGATATCATTAAAGCTCAAAAGCTATTACAAGCTACAAGATCGTTACCTTTGCTACAAACAAATACATTTTAAAGACTAGCATAAATAACATTGATTCAGTCTTCATCCTCAACTCTTTTGGTCTGATTCAGTACTAAGCCTGCTTCGTAACTGTTTAGTGATTTGTGCAATCACAATCTCAGATCTTAGCACGACTCCTTCCAGTCTAGCCTGGTTCCTTTGTTGCCAGATAGCATGATATGTTGCCATCAGCATTCCTAAACACACCATTTTCTTAATTGATGACCACTTCCTGCTTCAAATCCAGATTATGCCATTACCTGTGGGAAGAGGAATGTGCAGTTACAAATAAATACCTGAAATGATCATTCTGGTGTAGTCACATTGCTGGAACAAGTGATCAATAGTCTCTACAACAGCATGACAGATGCAGCAAACTGCAGTATCACTAATCCCGTGTCTGTATAGTCTATCTTTAACATTCAGAGCATTCCTGAATATGAGCCAGGCTAAGAATCGGTGCTTGGGCAGACTCCATGAGTTCCAAACTATCTTAGCCCAACCCACTTTCTGCTCTTTATGTCTAAGCCATTCGTACCCTGAACTGACAGTATACCCTTTCTGATTAGCAAGCCATCCACCTTGATAGTAACCAGCCTGGAATGTGTCCTTGATCTTACAAATAGCCTTCCAATTCCCACTCTTATGGGACTTTTAGGCTTATGATTTTCCCAAGCATCAGTTTTTAAATATAATTTATGTATCCATTTCACCCATAGGCTGTCAGGCTTGCTATAAATCCACCATACCAATTTTCCTATAGTAGTCATATTCCAAGTTAAACTGTCTCTAATGCCAAGGCCACCCTCAGAGTTTGGGACACACACATGGTCCCAGCTGACCAAAGGAGTTCTCATAAAGATGCTAGTTCCATCCCACATATAATTTCTACAAATGCTATCTATCTTCCTCAGAACCCCTTTTGGAATTAAAAAGATATTAGCCCAACATGTGTATAGGGATGTTAACACAGATTGAACAATCACTAATCTTCTTGCATAAGAAATATTTCTTGCACCAATGAACCTTATTTTTTCAACAATTTTCTCTAAAAGTACATGGCATTCCTTTTTCCCCAATTTGCCAGCAGTAATTGGAATGCCCAGATATTTGAAAGGTATAGTGCCTTCATGACAACCTGACCTGTTTATGATCTGATCTCTGATAGACCTCTGAACTCCATTGAAGTAAATGTTATAATTTCTCCTTATTCATATATAAACCAGAAGTTGTAGAAAATGTAGCAAAAGATCTTAACAAAATCATCACAGATTTATCACCCCTAGAAAAAAGCAACAGATCATATGCAAACATGAGATGTTGCAGTCTCAGTTTGCCACACAAGGAGTGAAACTTGAACTCAAGAATATCAGTTGTAAAGTTTAGGATCCTTGTTAAATATTCCATTGCAATAGTGAACAAAAGAGGAGACAAAGGGTCCCCTGTCTTAAGCCTTTTTTCCCCTGAAAGAAACCAAAAGGCTCACCATTAAGCACCAAGGAGTAAGAGGCAGAGGTTACACACTCCATGATTAAATTCAGAAAATAAGGAGGGAAATTGAGAGCCTGCATCATCTGTTTAAGAAAACACCAATCCACTGAATCATAAGCTTTCCTTAAGTCCACTTTGATCAAACATCTAGGAGATACAGATGCTCTATTATACATTCTGATCGCATCTTGGCACACCAATATATTTTCAATGATACTGCACCCCTTAATGAGTTAGGGCTAATAATTGATGGTAGAATGGTGCCTAATCTGGTGCATAAAATCTTGGTTATAATTTTATACACCACATTACAGCAGGATATGGGTCTAAACTGTGTAACATTCTCAGGTATCTCCACTTTAGGTATAAGTGTAACAAAGGTATGATTAACCTGATTTAAGAGTCTTCCATTCCTGAAGAAATATTTAATTACCTCACAAACCTCACCCTCAACCACACTCCAAGCATCCTTAAAGAATGCACTAGAGTACCCATCTGGACCTGGGGCTTTATGATTAGGTATAGAGAAAAGTGCCTCTCTAATGTCAATAGAGGTCACAGGAGCCATCAAAACAGCCCAGTGTTCAGCAGTGCAAACAGGTCCCTTCTGAACAACTGGAACATTAATAGGCTACACATGATCAACTTGACCCAAAAGTTTCTGGTAAAAAGACAGGAAAGCATTTTGAATCTGTTCAGGCTCATTAACCCATTGCCCATGCTCATATGCAATTCTCGGTACTTTATTCCTTGCCCACCTCCCATTAATATAACTATGAAACACTTTTGAATTAGTATCTCCTTCTTTCAACCAAGTTGCTTTAGATTTTTTTAGCAGGAAACTATCAGAGGCTTTTTTTAGTTCCTGATACTCTTTACCTGTAAAAATCTCAGAATTTATCAGCTCACCATTTGTAGGATCAGTCCTTAGTTGATCCTGTATGAACTCCAGTACCTTCCAGGCTCTGTTTTCAACATCATCAAATAATGCTTTATTTAACTCCTTCAGGGTATGTTTCAACATTTTAAGCTTGCTAATAAGTTTGTACATAGGCGTGCTCCCTATCTGGTTATCCCACACTGATTGAACACAAGGGATAAATTAATCCACCCCACTCCACATATTAAAATATTTAAAACAACTCTTCCTCTTTTGGGAACTACCAGAACTCTGAATAATGCCAGGTGTGTGACCAAAATATCCTTCCACATGAAAATGTGCATAGGAATCAGGGTTCTGCGAAGGCCAGGAAGTGTTAACCAACGCTCTATCCAATCTGCTATAGACTCTGGTGCTAGCCTCTTGCTTATTATTCCATGTAAAATAGGAACCAGTAGCAGCAGTATCCACTACATTACAATGATCCAAACAATTTTGAAAATCAGCCATCTCTTCCTCAGTTGATTGTCCCCCCAATCTTTCACAGGGTCTAATGACAGTGTTGAAGTCACCACAAATAATCCAGGGGCCTTGAATGTGTACACAAAATTATTTCAGTTTCAACCACAAGATCTTTCTCTCTTGAACACCATTAAATGCATACACCATAGTGAGATGGAAAGAAGCCCCAGTACCAATTTCATTCACTAAGACATGAATGAACTGTGCATTATACTCAATGAACTGGATATGAAATACGTTAGGCTTCCACGGCAGCCAAACCCTTCCCCCTTATGCCATTGAGAGTTAGTAGAGACACACCACCCTTCACATATATTCTATATAATATTATTTAGAGAAGAAAGTTTTACCTTCGTCTCAAGGAGGCCAAATAAACCAGGATTGTGATGATGCAAGAACCATTTAATATGTTTCTGTTTGGCTGGACTATTTAACCCCCTCACATTCCAAAAGCCTATCATTGGGTATCACCCCCCTCAGGGGGCAATATAAGTGATTTCGTACCAATTCCCACCCTAGGCGTGACATTATTCAGAGCCTCAAGGAAAGAGTGGTTACCAAACTTTGTTAAGGAACTACCCTTATCAATTAATTCTTGTCTGCTCAGCCTAATCACTGCTCTAGCAGGGGTAGTAAGCTGATAGGTGTCATTCTTAGTCGATGCTACCTGGAAGGTACTTGGATTTTCCACAGGTGTGCTGGTTGGTATTGTAGATACCTCGTTTCTGCACCTCCCGCAAACCACCCGGTGATGATTGGGCCGCATGTTTGATACGCGGAACGATTTATGATAATTCGTAAGTTTATCATCAAGTGATAGCTCAAATATTTGTGTCTACCCCTTAGTCGTCATATACGCGTCGTTACGATCGTTTTGATAGTAATTAGAGTTCATTTGGAGTCCGGGTCAAAAACCGTCTTTATTTTCTAATAAACCGTCTAAAATGCCGAGTCAGAATGTTCTGGAATATTCTGGATATTTCTATTCCATATTTCAATCTTTTAATCATTTGGCAAAATATATCCCGAAATTATATTTTAAACAATAAGGAAGTTGAGATCTACCGCAATTCCATAACAGAAACGCGGAAAAGCTTTCTTCCGCAGGAGGAAACTCTTGGGGAAAGGACGCAGCACCTGCTGTGCCTCTTCCAAGAGCCGCAGTGGCTGCTGCGCCTCTTCCCCAGCTCTTTTCTGCGTATTTTAAGATTTTTTCGAGATTTGTTTCCAAAGTTTTAGCGAAACCCTAATTCCTCCGTGTGATTAGTATAAATAGGGGCCTTCGTTCCTCATATTTCTCACGCGAGTGTCCGCCCTTCTCTTCTCCCTTTGCATTCTAAGACCGTGCTCTTTGCTTATTGGCGTCTACGTTCTTGAACTTTCGACCACGTAAGCTCGGATCCTTTTGAGTACCAGCCTCGTTTTGCATGACCGACCAATTTGACCAACTTTACTCAATCAACTTAATCAATTTAGCTTAATTCCTCTTAAGAGGGCACTTTCGTTGTACATTCGAGTCGAGCAATCACTAATCGTTAACTTAGTCAATCTCGTTTCGTCAAACATGTAAGTCTGAGGGTGTAAATCCCATTTTTTATTGTTGTACCTTTTTATTGTATAAATTATTGTAAGATTTACGTCGAAAACATATTTAAAAACGATTTATAAAACCTTTTATTAAACCCTTTTTTCGGATTAACAGAGGGCAGACGTCGAGAAGAAACGCAACAACTATTGCGCCTCTTCCTGAGGTTGCCGCTGTTTCTGCTTTTCTTCTTCTTCCTTTGTTCTTCGTTGATTTGTCTTTTTTATTCCGATTTCTTTGTTTTTCTTCATTATTCATTCGTATAATATAATTTTAGGGATATATACGGTGTACCCTCGTGGTTTTTGGTTTTCTACCGTGTACCCCTCCTTTTGTTATATTCTATGGTGTACCCCTAAACTCTATAGATTAGTCTATGCCATGACCTTATTTATTGTCTTTGCTAGCTTAGTTTCTTAAATGACCTATTAAATCGTCTATTTTTCATTCCAATTACTTGATAACCTACTCATTTACTTATTAGTTCGTCGAATTACTCATTAGCCCACGAAATAGTATACGAAACTAACTAAAAAGTCAAAAAATCTCCATTATCATGTCATGACTCATAACATATGTTTTTAATAGTAGTTGGTGCTTATTAAAAGTGATTTATGATGTTTCTCATATAGAATGGTGATACAACATTAATAAGTCAGAATAAAGGTCAAAGTATTGTCGTTTGGTAGTGATAAACTTAATGGAGAGTTAAACGAGGTTATGATAGAGAAAAACTAAAAAGTTTAGGGGTACAATGTAGAATTAAAAAAAAGGAGGGGTACAACATAGAAAACCGAAAAACTCAGTGGTACACCGTAGAATATCCCATAATTTTAACATATAATTAGTAACTTCTCACTTTTAATTTCCGACTTAAATCCCAAATAACCAATATTTGCGGGTTTTCGTCATTAAAATCAAATTCGGGTTTTAGATATTCGATTCGTCCATATCAAGTCTCTGAAATTCATCTTTTGTATATTTTCGTCTGTTCATTATCACCTAATCTAATTTGTGTAAATAAACCTAATTAAATCGTATTAGCAAACCTAATTAATTCATGTTAGCCAAAATTTGTAATTAGTAATTAATTCATTCTAATTAATTTAAGTCATTTCTTTATCGCTTTTATGACCCATTCATATGTAAATAATTTGTTAAATCACTTTCATCCGAGTCAAATATCAGTAATCGATCATTAAATTACCCAAGAACATTAACGATATGTAGTTCCGGCTTCACAGTCAGAATTCACCTCAGGAACAGACGCAGTGACCATTGTGCCTCTTCCAAGGGACGCAGCTCTGCTGCGCCTGTTCTGGGTTGAGTTCTGCCTCTGAACTTCCGTTGTTGCTTTGACCTATTTATTAGCTTACGTATTAATCGGCTATTACCCGTATTATCATTACTAATCTGTCCGTTTTCTAACCCTTAATTTATTTTCCCTTTTCTTTTCTCAAATTATCCGTTTTAAGTGTATTTTCGACGTAAATCAATCAAACCAATGTAATTATTGTAATTTTAATTATTGTATTTTATTGTATCTTTATTATTGTTTATTTGCTTCCACGTGTAATCAACGTTAAATCCCTACTTCGACCTAATTGTATGTTAAACTACGTGTTCACCGACTTAGTTAATTCTCACATGCTATCGTAGCGGGCGGGATTAGGTGTTCGATCAAAAGAGTTTCCTAATACGTACCCTCACTCCTTACTCCAGATCTCTGTGAACATCCGTGTTCATTGGCATCCACGAGAGTCATTCTAGACATAGAATGCTAAGGGTAACGAGTTCTTGGTGTCTATGTCATTACTTTGTGTCTTGACATGACGCGAAGTATTCGAACGGTTTCCAATTTTCCACAATAAATTGGTGGCGACTCCACAAATGCAAACGTTTGTTTTCCCAAGCATGTCCACAGTTTGGCGACTCCGCTGGGGAAGTAATACACTTACGTGTTGCCAAGGGTGAAACTTGAACAAGGTTAGGGAATAGTTTATATGAGACAGTTGTCGATTTTCATGACTCGATCTTCTTAGATCGTTTTATTCGGCCTTCCTACGCCCAACCCAACCCATTCGATCAATCGTCCCGTCTGGACGGTCCAAATTCTTATCTGGGCCTAAGGATGGACAGCGATTGACATCAACCATACCATGATGCTTACTCCTGTTTGTATCAAGGGCTTTCACTACTCGAGGGAATGGACTACGAACCGGCCTTACTCTTGTTTGGCGCGGACCTCTCCACAGACCCAGGTTTGATTGCTCGGTATGGCAGCCCACCCTTTAAACCAAAACCCTTTTAAATGCACTCAGCATACCGTTCCAAGTCAATATGCGTACTTTAGAGGTTCTTACCCAAAATGAGAAAGAAGGTTTCACTGACTTCCTAAGTAGGTGAAGGAAGACTAGTACCCAACTTGACTGAACTTGTCGAACGTCCAGATGAAGTTACCCTTGTGGAAAAATTCGTGGACAACTTAAGGCCCATTTATGCAAACTACTTGAGGTACCAAAACAATAAGACCTTCAAGGATATAACTGTACTAGGGACAAGAATTGAAGATGACATCCGTAAAGAACTCTTGTCCAAAACGGTAGGTCGCGGATATCAAGGCTCAACAAGTCGTTCCTATGGCTCTATTAGCAAGACTGATGAGGTTAACCTTCTCGAATCATCAAAGAAGAATAACCACAAAGGAAGTTCACAAACATTGGCGATACATACTCCAATGCTTTGAAGAGGTTGATGAAACAGGGTAAACTCCAACCCATAGGGCCTATACCTGATCCCGAAAAGAAGTCCAAGTTCTGGGGCGAAAATTCATACTGCGAATATCATAGAGGTAAGGGACACGTTATCGAGAAATGTTACAAGCTAAAGCATGTCATTCAGGACATGATCGAAGACGGTCGCCTACCCATACCACCTGGAGGTAAGCCTAACAATACTCAGAATCCTCTTAGAGTTCTGATGATTACAAGTGAAGAATCTATCTTAGATTGTTCACACCTCATTCTCCACTCAAAGATGAGATCCATGCATTAGAAGATGAAGGGAGCTACTCCACCATTTCCCCTACCATCACCGACTTTATTGCATAGGCGAGTAGTGTGAATAGACAAGTCTCAGAACTAGAAAATGTAGTGGCATCCCTCCGTAATCCAAGCACTACACCTAAGGAAAGTGCGCCACTAAACCTCTCTCAAAATCTACAATGCAAGAAGTGGTAGCCGTGGTTGATGGCCTAATCGATCAAATAATCCATCATCAGGTTGAGAGAACTTGCTACTGTCAACGGAATATGGGCCGATGATGATGAAGACCAATACCTCACCGAGCACTACCTAGTCAAGATTAGTGAAGAAATATTCAAAAATGGTGAAGACCAAGACATAGACCACCTTACTCGTTCAGGGCGTCCATATAAAAATGTTTCTCAAAACGGTCCCATAGCTAATGGTCCGGTTACTAACACCAACGTCGTCACACCAAATGATGGCGAGGATACATCTAATGACCACTTACTAAAGCAACTACAGAAGACAAAGGCCGATCTTTCAGTCTGGCAACTAGTTGCAAGCTCATTCCCTCATCGCCAATCATTACTGCAAGCCTTGGCTAAATTAAACGTGGCACACAACTCTACACCTGATGACGTAGTCAACTTGGTCTTCCAAGATTTAACTAAGCTAAGTAACCCAGTTACTTTCTCGGATGAGGATTTGCCACCTTTCGGCGCTAGTCACAACCTGGCTCTATACATTATTGTCATTTGTTTAAAGAAGAACGTGTCAATGACTTTGGTGGATGATGGCTCTGCAATCAACGTCATACCATTGAAGACATCATATAAGTTAGGCATGAAAGAGTCAGATTGGAACTCTACCAATCAAGGTGTTCGCGCATATGATGGTACACGACGAAAAGTGGTAGGACTAATCAATCTCACCATAGCCACAGGGCCGATTGAGCGAAAGGTTAACTTTCAAATAGTGGACATCGAAGCATCCTTCAACATACTTCTGGGAAGACCTTGGATTCACGCTTCCAAAGCGGTAACATCCACCCTCCACCAGAAAATCAAGATCCCACTAGATGGCAAAGTAGTGACGATCACTTTGTCACCTATTAAGGCAGTGATAGAAAAGATGACAAGCAACCAAGTAGTTACGGATCTAGTATACGAGCTTGGGGGCTTCCATAGCATAAACCTTGTAGAGAGTGAACTGGCACCCTTGTACTTCAATCCCTACTCTAATTTAGTGGTCAACACATACTCAAATCTCAGGGATACTTCCCGGGGATGCCATTGAATCATATCCGAAGAAACACCTTTGCGCCTTACAAAGAAGAAAACTCTCAAAGGATACCATTAGGATTAGGATACAAACGCACGAAAGAAGAAGCTTTAGAGATGCTCACACAGTTCCAAAACCGTAAGAACGTGGGAATCCAAATGTGACCCTACCTCCCTACCCTTAATGGATACTTCGTCAGAGAAGGGAGTCAAGAATACTTTCATGGGTTCCCCGAACCTTGGCACTACAAAGGAAGACAACTAGCTGGAATCGAGATCTTTCACGATTGCTACTTCATTCCTTCATAAACGGTTCCTACCGTCAAGACCCGACAAGCACCTTGCTTGGACGAACAAGCTGTTAGCTTACTGTTTGGAGAAGATCGATTTGTTAGAGCCGCGCAAGATGAGATCATTACCATGATACTTCAGGATGACCACTTCAACCCTACCGCGTTAATCACCGAAACCAGTTCGAATCAGCAGAACGGATGGAGAAATTCGATCAAATGGACAAACAACCAAGGAAAGCTATTCAAGCTCACCACTGGAGAAGGATAGATGTTCAAAGGAGAACCAGAAGACCACGAGTTCGAGTTAGAGTCGGAATCAGAGTCGGAGTCTAGAGAAGTTCCTAGAGAGTCTCCTCCTGTCATCATTCCCAATCCCCTTGTTTCTCCTAGCTTAGCATCAATTAGTAGCAATAGTTCGGGAAATGTCCCTACAACTGTCCCTTTGCCGCAACTGACTACTGAACAGATGGCTTCTTTGTTTCAATTATTTTCAAAATTTAATATGAATAAATCAAATTCTACTTACTCTTTGTGTTATTCTGAATGCAATTCGGTTTACGATGATAATGAGGATGACTGTAACACCCCTGATTTTTGGCTAAATTAAAACTAACTTTTACATATAAAACTCGCCGAAATACAGAGATATTATAATTAATATACAAAGTCTCTATTACAAAATCAGTTTTATACAAATGAAAATAAAATGGAACAAATCTTTTACAAAGTCTTTAATTTAAAACTTGACTTGAAAATCCATTTGAACCGCAGCAGAAAGACCTGAAAATAAAACCAGAAGACAGAAAGGAACTACCCCCATGACGAGTAGCCCAGAAGGGAGAAAACACGTCAGCCAGAAAGCTGAGTAACAGATAATACCTCAATATAAGCAGAATAGTTTTTGGTCATGGCGTAGAAACACAGACACGTAAAAATAAAAATAAACAAAGAGAATAATAAAAACACTCCCCGATAACTAAACTCACTATCAAACTTACTCCATTCTATTTCCATAATATAATATACTCTCTTCTTAACAATAATTAAACAATTTTAAATCATTACTCCGTCTCAGTCACTACTCCGTCTTACTCATAATATAATACTCCAAAGTAACCAGATATTGTATTCTCATCGTCGAACCTAAGCCGGGACAAGGGGTGAGTGAACTGGCGGATAAAAACTGCTAAACAATATATCCATCTCAATATCAATTTCAATCTCATAATAATATAACTCAATAACCATGGTCACTCTCGACCGTAAACATAACTTGGCTCAAAGGCCCCATAACTCATAACTCATAACTCAATACCAATAACCATGCTCAACACTTAGAGTATAACTCTAAGCTACTCACCCACGAGTCGAGGTCAAAGAAAAGACAATTTAAACACAATACAGAAAAACATAATTCTTATCCCAATCTCAAAATTGTTCTCGCATATAAGTTGCATGTCAATTTCTTCATCTCTAGCTAATTATACCATGTATACAAGCTGTAATCATTAACTCTTGTTGGCTATTACCCATTAACCATAAATCTAACACCTCACACATCGTTGATTCATAATATGATTCCAGCTTGTATCAACTATTTCCTTATTCTATTCAATACCTTCAAAGCTTTAACTTTCAATAGCACAGAACCCATAATCCGTACAACTCACAAATTCACCCCTTCGACAATCTCAACCCTTCTCACAAATAATAAAATTACCTTATCAATAGAAAGTAATAACTATCAATATAAAATCACAATTACTGGTATTCAACTCAAATAAGCATATAAGAATGTAAGAAACTAATAACAATTAACATGTAAACACATAACCTCGAACAATAATAGTAATAATAGGATCGGTAGAATCGTGTTACCTTAAACTCGATATCAATAACGCACTAGAGGAATTGCTCACTAAATTCAGCCGACAACAATTTGAATAAAGAAAAAGAACGAGACAACGTTTATTGTTGGTATCATGGTAATCATATTAGGCTGCTTACGACAAAATATTGTGCTGATAAAAATTGATTGATGAAAAACATAAAGATTGTAAATAAAGGAGTGTAGGAGTATATGGGAAAAGCTGCAAAAGAAAGTTAGAATCATGCAGAGGGAAAACCTAGGGTTACCTATTAATCAATATATATATATATATATATATATATATATATATATATATATATATATATATATATATATATATATATATATATATATAGAAATTGCATCAAGTGAGTCTAGGTATCTTAGGTGAGTCTAGCATTTTAATCTCATCCATTAGATCTACTCCTAATCAACGACGAGATTAAATCTCGAAATTATAATTAGAGTATATAAGGCTCATTTCACGCTAACCTTATAATTCTGTTTCACTTTCTCTCTCTTCATTCACAATCTTTCTCTCTCTACGAATTTCCCTCTTTTTTTCTTCGTTCTCGCGTAAAACAAATCCAACAAAAAATATACACAAATAATTTTACTTTTCAATTCATCATTCAATTAATTCAACACTTCAATCGTTCTAAGTTTTTGCTTTATGGTTGCTACTCCTTTGGATGTCGATTCTACTGAAAATAGTTAGCGCGCAGGTAATCGCTTTCTGTTTTTGCTTTAGCCTTTTCTTTGATTATAATCGTTGTTGTTTTTCCTGTCAAATTTGATTAGAATCGTTGTTTTCTCTCTTGAATTTGCAATTTCGCTTTATCCTTTGCTTTCATGATAATCGTTGTTATTTTCCGTCATATTCGATCGAATTTGATTATAATCTATGTTTTCCTACAAATTCGCTTTTTCCTTTGCTTTGCTTCTAATCATCCTAGTTTTCTCCGTCAAATTAGATCGAATTTGATTATAATCGTTGTTTTCTCTCTTGAATTTGCAATTTCGCTTTATCCTTTGCTTTCATTATCATCGGTGTTGTTCTCCGTTAAATTCGATCGAATTTGATTTGTGATCGTTGTTTCCCTGCAAATTCGCTTTATTCTTTCCGTAGATTAAAATCGTCCTTGGTTTTCCCGTTGAAATTAGCAATACGGTGCTACGCTGATATTAATGTTACAAAACATTTCATTACTCCTTTGCTTTTGAGCTCTTCTCCCTGCTCCACCTGTGTGAATATTCTTGTTCTGCTGTCAATGCTCATGTCACCACATTGTAACAGTCTCACTGTTACTGTAACATTCATTAGTTTCTCATTGCGGTACCACACCGTGTGCATATTCTGTACTCATCATTAATGCTTATGTCGGAACTGAATTTGAAATAATTGTGAAACAGTGTTACTATATAATTGTGTAAGTGTGTTACAGTAATAGTGAACTGTATTCTAATATTTTTATAATTGTATTATGCTAATTTAGCTTCTTCTTGTGATGAAGTTGTTTCATTATAATGATCATTTATTATAGATAGACATTAGAGAAGTGATTTGTTGTTTCAATGTTTACATCTTTGCCTTATGAAAAAAGAATTTAACTCCGTATGAATAATGGCTATTATTATATCATTGTGAAGTTTAAGCTTGTAGGAGGAGGATACCTCTATTGTTATTCATTTTATTTGAAAGTTTGAGTAGTTAGTTTAAAGGCTATTAGCTCAAATGGGAGAGCAATGTGCAAAGCTTATACAAAGGTATGAGTTCGAATCCCATATAGCCTATTTAGTTACTTTAAGATTGTATTGTCAAGTTTTCAAATAAACCATATAGTCTAATGTTGTTTATTGTATGCGATTCCTCATCTTTTTAATACAACCATTAATCCTTGTTCTGCCGCGTTATAGTAATTGTGTTATCAGAATAAGATTATTAAATAGAATAAAGTTACGAAAGAATTATTCTGATATTACGAAAATGTAACAATAATAATAATGTTACAGTAACAATCTTACAGTAATAGGTGTCGAGTATTTTACGAAAGTTAATTTAGTAAATCGCAATTTAACAAGCACAAAATAAAACGAGCATTATTACTGAATTTTATCATGTCTTATCCCTAATTTTAGAAGAAGAAGAAGAAGAAGAAGAAGAAGAAGAAGAAGAAGAAGAAGAAGAAGAAGAAGAAGAAGAAGAACAACAACAACAACAACAACAACAACAACAACAACAACAACAACAACAACAACAACAACAACAACATGAATTAATTTCTCAATTTCTAAGTTCGAAAAATCGAACATGCAATCAATTGCTAATTTTTCATATAATTCTAGATCTAGAACAACAACAATCAAATTAAACCTAATTTTTTGGCGAAAAATCAATTACTCAGTTCCACCAAAATATTAACCCTAGATCTAGAACAACAACAATCAAATTAAACATTTACTTCATATCATTCAAAATCGACAATAACAACTTACAAATTAAATTTTAAATTATGTGATAACATTAAATACAACAAAACAATTTCTAAAAAAATTGCATAAAGATAATCGATTTATACCTCTTTATTATGTTGAAACGGAAGTATTAGACTCGCGATTGAACAACTTGAAGATCTTGAGTTGATGTTTTTGTAGATTTATTGAAGAATTTGGTTGCTTTTGAAGATTTATTTTTCCTGGTAAGAGAGAGTTTAGACAGAAAGTTGTTTTCTCAGGTTCACCAACTAATGTGCTTTAACTGATTAGAGAGAGAGCGAGAGATTTGTAGAGAGAGAAACAGAGTTGTTAAATATGAGAAGTATCATTTGACTTCCTCCTTTAATATTCAGCGCGCAAAAATTTAGGACACGTGGAGCAATGAGGCGCGTTGGATCTAAAGATCCAATGGTTGATATTAATAGGACGGACTCACCTAAGATGCTGGACTCACCGGATGCTCACTCTCTCTCTCTCTCTCTCTCTCTCTCTATATATATATATATATATATATATATATATATATATATATATATATATATATATATATATATATATATATATATATATATATATATATATATATATAGCAAAGTTCTTCTAAGTCCCTTTTTTTTTGAGTCCATAAGTCCCTCCCACAACCCTTGGATCATGCATGGTGGAAGGTTGAGATTGAAAGCAAAAAACACACTTAACACTAATGAATTCACTTCTCTCTCTAGTTTTAATAATACATTCACTAATTCATTATCATACACAATTAACACCATATTTTGTCTTATACTTCAAAGTTTATGAAAATTTTGTTAACATTTTTCCTGTTTCGGTTTTTTTCGTTTTTTTTTTCGAGACAAGTTTTCGACTGTTTCGTTTTTTTTTTTTTTTTTTTTTTTTTTTTTTTCGAGACAAGTTTTCGACATTTAGGATTTTACGAGTGTAATTCTAACAGCAAAAAGTGTAATTTTAAGAAATATTTTCGAGAATTTAGCGTTTTACAAGTTTAACTTCAATCTTTTCCGAGTGATTTTAACGAATAATATTTTGAATTTTTGTCATTTTATCACAAGTTATTGTAATTTAGCATTTTAAGAGTGTTATTTTAATGACAAAAAGTGTTATTTTAGTCAAGAAAAGTGTAATTTCAGTCCAATGAGAGTGTTATTTTAGTCCAGGAAAGTATTTTTTTAGTCCAGGCAAATGTAATTTCAGTCCAATGAGAGTGTCATTTTAGTCCAGAAAAGTGTAATTTTAGTCCAGAAAAGTATAATTTCAGTCCACTGAGAATGTAATTTTAGTCCATTGAGAGTGTAACATTAGTCCAATGAGAATATGAGAATATGACCAAGTCCATGGAGAGTGTAACTTTAGTCCAATAGTAGTAAGTGTAATTCTAGCAGAAAAAGTGTAATTTTAGCTGAAAAAAGTGTTATTCTAGCAGAAAAAAGTGTAATTTTAAAAGAAAAAAGTGTAATTTTAGCGGAGAAAAGTGTAATTTTAGCGGAAAAAAGTGTAATTTTAACAACAAAAAGTGCAATTTTAGCAGAAAAAGTGTTATTCTAGCAGAAAAAAAAAATTAACAGAAAAAAGTGTAATTTTAATGAAGAAAAGTGTAATTTTAACAGAAAAAAATGTAATTCTAACAGAAAAAAGTGTAATTCTAACAACAAAAAGTGTAATTTTAGCCGAAAAAAGTGTTATTCTAGCAAAAAAAAGGTATAATTTTAACAGAAAAAAGTGTAATTTTAATGAAGAAAAGTGTAATTTTAACAGAAAAAAGTGTAATTCTAACAGAAAAAAGTGTAATTCTAACAACAAAAAGTGTAATTTTAGCCGAAAAAAGTGTTATTCTAGTAAAAAAAAGTATAATTTTAACAGAAAAAAGTGTAATTTTAATAAAAATAAGTATAATCTTAACTTTAGGAGAACATAAAAATAAACAAATGAAGAGAAAATCTGAAAAAAATAGATCTAGGTTTAACTTTTCAAAAATAGATCTAACTTTTTCATTTGTTTTTTTAAAAACAAACTCAATTTTCCAATATCAAAACAAACCGAACACAAATCAAACCTAAAATTAAAACGAGATATCAAAAACCGAAAATATTAGATATCAAAAACGAAAATATTACAAACAAAAAAAAATTCTCAAATCTGGAAAAAGGAAAAAAACGAGATATCAAAAACGAAAATTAAAACTTGTAGAAAATGAAAAGTAATAGGTAACCAAAACAAACACAATTTTACTAAAAAAAAGACGGGAGTGTGAGGGGGCGTGAAGGAGTGAGAGGTGGCAGCAGCAAGAGGAAATAATTCAAAAACAACAACACAATCTTTTTCTTAATGAACACGTGATATTGAAGTTTGAACACCACCCACCAACCATTCCTTATTTCAAAAAAAAAAGGAAAAAAGCCATCATTTTAAATCATAATTTAAGATAAATGAATGAGATTTAAACCATGATTTTAAACCACCATTTTAAAACCATCATTTTAAGAGTCATCATCGTCACTGAATGAAAAGCCATCATTTTAAACCACCGCACTAACACTATGAGACTGTCGGAAAAAGCGTGGCTCATCGGGGTGAAATCGACAAAATCTAGTATAGTTTTTTTTTCAGATCTAGGTTGTTTGGTTTTGTTGTAGGTGTAGGGTAATGGTGGTGGTGGTAGGATGGGTAGGAGGTGGCAGAGGGTGGGTTGTAGGTTATTTTTTTTCCAGATCTAGGTTGTTGTCGTTGTTGCGGTTGCTGTCAGAGAGAAGAGGAGTCGGTGTTGGTTGCGGTTGCTGTCGTGAGGTGTTGTGGTGGTGTCGTGTGGGCTGGTGGTGGTGTCGGGGTTGTCGGCTGGTGGGTGTGATTTTGTTGTTGCGGTGGTGGGGCCTCGCTGCTGTAGGCGGTGGATCCGTGTTGAGGAGGTGGTGGTGGTGTCGGGTATGGTGGTGTCGGGTGAGGAGGTGGGTTGGTGAGGAAAAGAGGGGGAATTTTTTTTTTGAATTTTTAGGTTTTGAATTAATTGGGTTTTTGATTTTATTGGGTTTTTTGATATAGAAGGTGAATGAATTGTGTGAGATGAGAGATAAATGGGTGTGATGATAAATTATATATAGTGAAATTAGTGATAATTAGGGTGGATTAGTTAAGGTAGTGAGAGAGAGTGTTTTTTTGGCTAATTAATCACCTTTTTGTGTTTTGATCTCCACCACCCATCTTTCTCATCCAATGGCTTGGATGAGGACTCATGGACTCAATTGTAAGACATGGACTTACTTGATCTTTACACTATATATATATATATATATATATATATATATATATATATATATATATATATATATATATATATATATATATATATATATATATATATATATATATATATATAAGAGGCTTTTTTCAAGCAATTCTAGAGACTCCAACTTTTTTTTAAACACGATTTTATTTTTAATTATAAACTCAGCTGAAGATAATTATTTTTAGCTAATAAAATAAGAGATATATTAAATTACGAAAAAGATTGAGTTTTATTTTTGAATCCTACATAACATAAATCTCCAAAGAGTCATATACATATATATACACATCGACAACTATAACAAGAGGTACAGTATTCATAATATGTTATTATTTTTACCCCTAATTCATGAGCGGAATCAAAACCTTGGCCCTCTCAAGAGGAGGATGACTTAAATGATGGGTGCACTTGATCTTTTATGTCAAAGCAAATGCCAGATAAGAGTAGAGCAAACTGACTACTTCGTGACAATGTAGCTTAGAACTTAGAAGGTGTATGAAAAATTTTGGTTCAATCAGAAGGTAATAATCTAAGCCAATCAACAATAAAATATAGACGTTCGGCTCCATCAACAATAGACACTGGACGTCGGATTGTTCGATGCATATTAAGTTCGAGCCAACTTTTGTGCTTACATGGAGAGGCTTATAAATTGCTGATCACGCGTTAGATGATGTTGTTGTGATAATTTTGCACTTAGCCTGCGTTATATTTGAACGATTTCATAATTTTACAGGTCTTTAAAGCAAGGCGAGTCGCTAGAATGCAGATGCTCGATGATGGATTTGAGGACATAGTAAAGGAGCGCAAGAAACAAAATCTGAAGACTTCAAAGGATCGGAAACGAAAAAGGAATCAGCAAGTGAAGGAATAGCTCTTTTTATATACCGTTTTTATTTTGCTGCTTTCATTATTTAGCTCACTAGCTATTTTAGCTATCCGTTTCACAATTTTGATAAAAATTTAAGAGAAAAACAAAGATAGATCAATATTAGTGTTTTCCTTACTAAAGCAGGAGCCGATTTTGTGTTTCCGTCTCTGTAATTGGTAATGGAGTATAACACTTTGGTGCAAGTAGGAGTCAGGACATTCCCCCTGCCTTAAACTTCTCAATTGCGAAGATACAATTAAAGACGAATCAATATTATAACCCGTACAACGTACGGGCACAAAATCTAGTAAGTAATAAATGGAAACTTGTAATTTATCATGGACTATACCCACAAAGATAATACGGGTCCGACTAAAAGAGCGCAACACACAATATTTTATAAAATAAAAGATAAAGTTTTTTTTATTTTATTTTTTATTAAAACTTATTTTAACATTTCATAAGACTAAAATATTTGGGATAGTACAATGACCCAAACCCAGACTCAATCGAACTACCTTCCTACATATCCAAAGAAATATTACAAGAGGGGGAAGGGGGACCAGTTATAGAGAACACTGAATCCATCAACGTAGGAACTGAACTAGAACCCCAAGAACTTAGGATAGGGACAACCTTGAGCCCAACCGAAAGGGCTAGTTTCATAGACCTCTTACACGAGTTCAAAGACGTTTTTGCTTGGTCCTACAAAGACATGTCAGGGATCGACAGGGATATTGCGGAACACATAATTCCGATCAAACCAGGTTTCAAACCTGTTAAACAGAAGCTTCGTCGAATGAGGACAGAATGAGCTCTTAACATAAAAGAAGAAGTCGATAAACAATTTAAAGCCGGGTTCATCAAAGTTTCCGAGTACTCAGACTGGGTAGCCAACATTGTACCCATACCCAAAAAGGATGGAAGAATCCGTGTTTGTGTCGATTTCAGAGACTTGAACAAAGCGAGTCCCAAGGATGACTTTCCTCTACCACATACCGACATATTGGTAGACAATACCGCAGATCACGCGTTGTTTTCCTTCATGGACGGGTACGCGGGATATAATCAGATCAAGATGGTCATAGAAGACATGCATAAGACTGCCTTTGTTACTCAATGGGGCACCTATTGCTATACTGTTATGTCGTTTGGATTAATCAATGCTGGAGCTACATATCAATGCACTGCAACTACGCTACTACATGACATGATGCATAAAGAAGTCGAGGTGTATGTAGATGATATGATCGTCAAGTCCAAGGATAGAGAGGGTCACATTAATAACCTTCACAAATTCTTCTTAAGACTACGAAAGTACAACATGAGGCTCAATCCTCAGAAATGTGCATTTGGGGTGACGTCGGGCAAGCTTCTAGGATATGTCGTCAGTCAACGAGGGATAGAAATCGACCCTTCCAAAATCAAAGCTCTAATCGAAATGCCACAACCTCAGACAGAGAAGGAGGTTAAGGGATTTTTAGGTAAGGTTCAATATATAAGTTGGTTCATATCGAAACTTACCATGATCTGTGAACCAATCTTCAAAAAGCTAAAGAAAACAGATCACACCATATGGGATGACGATTGTCAAAAGGCGTTCGACCAAATCAAGCACCACCATTCCTCGCCATATAGACCAAAAACTAATGGCGCCGTGGAGGCAGCCAACAAGAATGTTTTCACAATCCTCAAGAAAATGATCGATAATTATCGAGATTGGCCAATTAAGATACCATTCGCTTTATGGGGATATCGCACATCCGTTAGGACGCCCACTGGGGCTACTCCTTTCTATTTGACTTACGGCATGGAAGCTGTGTAACCAGTTGAACTAGAAATCCCATCCTTATGTATTCTACTCGAAAGTCAAATTCCAGAAGCCGATTGGAAGAGAGATAGATATGAAGAACTCATCCTCTTGGATGAACGAAGATTGCGCGCATTACATAATGTGAAAACATATCAGGCACGTATCAAACGAGCCTTCAACAAAAGGGTTAAGCCTAGAAACATCAAAGAAGGAGACTTAGTTCTCAAATCAGTCAGAGCTCTTTTACCTGTCGATCCACGAGGAAAGTTCAAACCCAACTGGGCCGGACCATTCTTGGTCAAGTCCATACTCCCGGGCTGTACGGTTAGAATCACAGTCCTAGATGAGAATGAATTTGCTAACCCGACTAACCTCGACCAATTAAAACGATGTTATGCCAAGAATTAGGACAAAGGCATGCCACGCGTAACGGCCACATACCGCTCATGCGACACGGAATAAAAACGGCCCCTGGCCCGCTGAAATAAAGCTCATGTCACCTTACTCTTGCATTTTGACAATTCGTCATCCTCATATCATCAAATAAATTAAATTGTGTTTTAAGAGTAAGTAAAGCTCATGCTCATTTTCTAGTTCGCTACAAGCTCTTGCTTAGAACAATTATTCTTTAACATTTACTTGGACTACGCGCAAGGGTTTGATTTCATTTTTAAAATGAATACATAGACAATCCTTCATAGGATACAACCCATTATTTTGAATGTAAATAGAAGGACATTTGCATTTGCATTTGAAATTCAACAAGAATAATAAAAGAAAAATCACAATAGATTCATAACTAATTAATCGTTTATTCATTTTTTTCCTCAATAATAAT
This sequence comes from Silene latifolia, assembly GCF_048544455.1. NCBI lineage: Eukaryota > Viridiplantae > Streptophyta > Magnoliopsida > Caryophyllales > Caryophyllaceae > Silene > Silene latifolia. The sequence goes on along the minus strand of NC_133528.1, from coordinate 121,389,453 downwards.
AATAATAGTACGCCACATAATATAAATAATAAAAATAACAAATAGGCTAGGATTCTAAAAACCCTATCATTTATTACAAATAATAATAATAATAAATAATACTACGACTTAGGCTATTCTTCCGTCTTTCCCTTGCCTTTGTCATTTTTATCATACTTTTTATCTCGACCGCGTGTCGGGCGCTCTTGTGCTATCTCGGATCTAATCACCAGAGGTCTCTCTCGCGTTCTAGCTTTACCATTTCGATCAATCACCATCTCTGCGGCAGGAGAAGTCTTCGGTTTCTTCGACGGATGAACGACTCGGAATCCGCCTTCTTCCTCCCCTTCACTCAAGTACTTATTGTTGGAAAATGTGTCCTCAACAATAGGGCGATCACATGATTTAATATCATAATTAAATCTCATATCAAGAATACAGAAGGGATGATTCTTTATACAGTCAACTGATCATCATTAATCGGTAATGATTGGCTAACTAGAGTTTGACATTACTGTCGTGTGACGGTGGTGGTCAATTGATCCATTTAGGTCACACCTATAGGATAAGGCCCAAATAGATATTTAATTAATTGTATGCGATACAGATTGATTAATTCCTTAATTATGGGAGTGCGATTTTACGTCTTATTGTAATGTGATTAAATAAGATTTAATTTAGAAACTAAGTGTTAAATTACTAAATTAGTTGAGGTTTTATATAAGTTTTGAGGTAGAGGTAATTAGTTATTTAAAGTTACAAGGAGTTGTAATTTTAACTAACTAGCAATTACAGGACCCATTATATATTGATATAATGGTAGTATACTACTCAAAAGTGGAGTGTATATTATATTATTAATTGTAATATTTAATTGTTAAATGATTGCATTAATAATTAATTATTTAAGATAATTGAACATATGACTTATAAGCATTTGTGAGACAAATGATAAAAGGCAAAAATGGACCCAAGAGGACTCCATATACCCGGCCATATAGAGCAAAAGATGCTCAAGTTTTGTCTTGTTCATTTGTGTTGGAATAAAGTGTGATTGTGACACTTCTATGACACATCTTACAAATATGTTTCCTACACTCTACCCATGATAAACAAATAAGTAAAAACAAAAGGGAAAGATTCCCCCCATGCAAAAGCCACCGGTTTTGTGCTCTTAAAATGAGCACTTGTTGCTCATTTTTACTACTCTTGTTTTTTTGCTTGTTTTTCACTCCATATCTCCTCACATGCAAAATCATCCAAACACTCTAAAATACTAATACTCTCCAACTATTACTAGAGGTAGTAGTACTAGAAATATTAGTAATATTAAGGAAGCATTTCTACTACATATATATCTAGTAAATATTAGTAAGAATTTTTGGGTTAAATCTTGGGTGCAACTTATTGGAGTGTCTTATATACTTGGAGTCTTAGGAGGATCATCCATCATATTAAGCTCAAAAACAAGTGAAGGAAGGTGACCTTACTTGTGCCCATATTTTCGAACCCACATACAATGTAAGGAACATTGTTTTTCTTATAAATCTTTCATTTTGTTTTGCATGCACTAGATCTAAAGAACAAATAATTAAGAAGTTAATTAGTTCAGTATTAGAGGAGTCTAATAAGAGGTAAGTAAACCTAACACTTCTGATTCTCCTTTGCTACCTCACGGATCTTGTAGTCAACAAGCTCACGCTTCCTCAACTTCTCGCGCTCCTCAGGAGTAGTAGCCTTTCTCCACTGCAAGTAGGAATCTGATACCCATATGGAACTTACCGAAGAATGTAGGAACCACATGTTTCTCTGAGCCCATTTGAGTGCCCACTCTCTACGACTCTCAGCAGTATGTGTCACCGCAGTCTGAGGAACGGTATCCAGCTTAGGAATCTTCTGCTTTAGACCCACCTGCCTCATCAGTCTCTCCGGGAAGATGCATACCATAAATTCCAAGCCAGGTATGCGCACTGATCGAGTAGGATCCAAAGACGAAACTCGAGTAACTGACTTGAGATGCCACCATAGCACCACCCATCTGATCAAGGGACCATCCTCATTCTTGAGCTTGTTCTCCCTGTTAGGTCCATATACCTATTATTAGACTCCTCTAATAGTGAACTAATTAACTTCTTAATTATTTTTTCTTTAGATCTAGTGCATGCATAACAAAATAAAAAATTTATAAGAAAACAATGTCCCTTACATTGTAAGTTTCGGATTTATGGGCACAAGTAAGGTCTCCTACCTTCACTTGTTCTTGAGCTATGATGAGTAATAGGATGATCCTCCAAAGACTTCAAGTATAGAAGCCACTCCTCTTGATTGCACCCAAGATTATCCCTTATCTCTACTAAATAAAATTTGCTAGATATTTGTTTAGTAGTTTACCTTAAAATTGATTACTAATACTCATATATTACACTAATAATATTAGTAATCTTTATGAACAATTTGAATCAAAAATCTCATGTTTTGATGAAGAAGAAGATGAATATGTAAGAGGTTTTTGCATGTTCAATATTTTGAGAATAAGAGAGTAGTAAAATAAGAACAACAAGTGTCCTCTCTCTCCTACATGCTCCCGTCCAAATGCTCTTTTAAGAGCACATTTTTTGCTTCTCAAAAATGTCTCATGCATATAGTGTAGGTAGTAGGCTTTTGTAAAGTGTTGTCATAAGTTGTTGGAGCATCTTTCCAACAACTAAATGACAAAACCAAAAAACTCCATCATCTTATGTTTTGGACGGTCCACATGAGGTATTATGGTCCATTTTTATCTTATAATATTTGTCCCACAAATGCTTATAAGTCTTATGATTAATTATTTTACATAATTAAATATTAATTTGATCATACAACAATTATGTGACAAATTAATAAACATATATTCACTCAACTTATTGAGTAATATTTTATCATTATATCAACATATAATGGGTCCCATAATAGCTAGTTAGTTAAATTTACAACCTCTTGTAAACGTAAATAACTAATTACCTCTACCTCGAAATATTTATAAAACCTCAACATAATTTAGTGAATTAACATATTAATTTACTAAATCGAATCTTATTTAATCACATTACAATAAGATACATATTTCCTCTCATAAATATAAATTATTCATATTTAAGGAATTAATCAACTTGTATAGACATACAATTAATTAACTTTACAGATAAGGGCATCATCCTTTAGGTGTGACCTTAAGGGATCAACTGACCACCACCGTCCCACGACAGTAACATCAAACTCTAGCAAGCCAATCGTTACCGATTAATGTTGATTAGTTGACTATATAATGAATCATCCCTTACGTATTCTTTATATGAGATTTAATTATGATATTAAATCATGTGATCGCACTATTGTTGAGGACACATTTTCCAACAATCTCCCACTTGTCCGAGACAAGTGTGCGTCACCAATTCTCTTGTCCTATTACAATCTCTCACTCAATGCAAGGTGTCTTGTAGGTCGTACTTACATTTGATCATGTCTTGAGTGGTTTCCTCGATCTGGAGTGTAACTGTCTGACCGGAATTATCTACCATAGATAATTTCCAAGCGTGGCCACGCATTTCCAGTTAACTACTCCTCGAGTGGCCGTGAGATTTCAAACAACCCTGACAAGGGATGGACAATTCCTATCGCACTATTCCCTTCGTCTAGCCACAGTTCATCATAACCCAAAATATATCCAGTTTGACCTCATTTACGAAGCCGTAGAGTATAAATCAAAGCTAATCAGAAATTTGTGCCAACTTGGGCGAATAGTCTCTAGTCAAAAGAATTGACTCATAAGAATACTATAGTAGCTCTTGCCACGACCAGGCTTTATGAATTATCAGAACTCTATAAGCGGTCACTGCCCGACAGAGTGTCCCATACAGTCTGCCTATGTGATCGACTAGTCATCCCATATGACTCTATGGCACTTGAACTTGACATCAATCGCATCACACTCTTGTCACTTCGAGACGTCACCTCATATAAGTAACAAGGGGCGAATACCATGTCAATCCAGTTCACTTTAATGGTGTTTAATTTGTCTCTACAACCCATTCGGATACGACAAAGTAACGAGTGAATTTAATGAAACTCAAACGATAAATGTGATTATCACATATGAATAGTCAATACACTATTACTACTTCATATCCTATAATCTTTAGTGTATTATTAACACTAGTTTAAATGCAATAAAAGCTTGGCAAGTGGATATACCCTATATCCATACGTTCCAACTTTGTCAATTGCTATTTCCTTCTATTCAATGTTATTTCTAATAACTTGAATTTATCTCTAAATATTTGTCTAGTCGTCTTACTAGACTTGGGCTCTTTAACTTAAAAGATGCTCCCACTGTTATCGCATAACTTGTGATAAAGTCATTTGTAGATGGATTCACTCTTAATCCCTATCTTGACCATTTTATCACAATTTACTTAGATTCATTTTGTAGTATATGCAATGCGTGAAACTAAAACACCTTTTTAGTCTCTTACTCCTTCGGCAATAAGATATCCTAGGATTACAACAAATCCCTTTAAGTTTGGAAACTAAAGTTTGTGTAACCCTTCAACACCTAACTTAGTTTATCATCCAAATATATGAACGAATCCTTAATCCTTCTCAAGAATCTCAAGGATGCTCTTTAAGGCTTTCACAAGCCATATCATGGGAATTATCCCTTTTATTGACTTATTATGCTCTCAGCATATGTCACATCATGGCATGCGCGTCTGTTGGCATACATGATCATTCTAATGGCAGAAACATTAGAAAGCGATTTCAGGTAATCAACAACTTAATAGGTTCAGTGAATAACTATGACTTCATCATAGTAATTCCACTTCCATCAACATGAATAGCCTATTCAACCTTGTTGATGTTCAATAGATACGAAAGATCTTATCCTCATAAGACTCTCAACTCTATGCCAATATTATCTCTTATAGATTCAAAATCTAGGATACTTTGCATCCTTTTACAAGTCTCCCAATCACTCTTGCCAGAAGAGAGAATTGGTACATTATTCTCAATAAGTAATATGTTATAAACATATAAGACATGGAGAAACAATTCTAGCTCCCATTTAACTTCATGTATAATCATGATTCTTCAATCATGTGAATGAAACCATTCACTATTATCACATGAACGAAAAGTATAATCCTTTAATGCTTGCTTAAGATCATTCTAGGATCACTTAAGAAAGCTATGCATAAGATGTTAGGACTCTTAAATCTTTATCTAAGATTTTGTGTTCGAAACACTTCCTTCTCTAAATTCCCATTTTAGAAAAGCGAATTTTTATTTGCCATTCTTCATTAATATGAAATGCGACAATTCCTAACAAAATTAATCTTGATCAACATCTTCATGTCAATCTTATGCATTTGAATACTCTGAAGCTCTATTTACCTTTAAAGAGACCCTCGCTTTGAAGTAAATCTACTCTTGAGTAACAATTTTCGGATTGTAATGATATGGCTCGTATGTAACATGATCGATTTGGAATAAGGTCATAATACCATTACTTTCACAAAGCAATATTTTAACAAATAAGACATGTGCGCTAAACTCCCACTGAACTATACTCCCACCCTATCTTTATAGATTATAGTTCCATTACTTTCACAAAGTAACACTTTAACTATAAGACATGTTTGTAACGATCCAATCTACTCCCACTCTATCTCTCAGAAATACATCTATCTTCTTGAGAGATAGCTTTGTGAGTTACAAACATATATATGGTGGAGTATTAGGAATTTGTCTAGATTGACATGTTAGCACACAAAAGACCAGCTTTATCATGGCAGCTTGACTCTTGTCATATGCCAGTCTAATCCATGTCATATGTTAAATAGACTCTCTATTTGAGGTATCTCATGGTTGACCATCCGTTTAGAATTACTTGTCCATTTTGGATTGCAAATTCCCAAAATTGAGTTCAACAACTCAAACCGACTCATATTAGTTTGATCTTTATGGGTAGTGACACTAGGTCATAATCCATATTTTAATAGATCAAATTTATTACTTAGATCTTTGCCACTACGATCGGATCGTAATGCTTTAGTTCTTTGTTCAATTGGTTCTCTACGTCATTTTTAGAAATTCCTTAAATTTCTCAAATGCTTCACTTTATATTTGATTAAGTAAATATACCCATATCTACTTAAATCATCGTTAAAAGTGATGAAGTAGTCATAAATTCCCCTTGCGGTGATGCTCATTAGAACACATACATTGGCATGTATTAGTCCCAACAAATCATTTGCTCATGTCCCTTTACCACTAAAGGAAGTACAAATCATATTGCAAAGGAGACAAGATTCGCATATTCCATATGATTGAAAATCAAATGGTTCAATAAATCTAGTCGACACTAGCCTTTAATGCGTTTCTCATTTATGTAACCTAATCGAAAAAGTCAAATATACAAATCATTTGTATTACTTTGTTTGAGTCTTTTGGATCGTATTATGAAGATATCTTTGTTTGAGTTGGAAGTGTCTAAAACTTGTATATCATAAAGATAAGTGACATGGCTCACAGCCATGTCTATTTACAACAAAATACAACAATTGTCTTTGATGGCAAAATATAAATCCTTTCATGTCTCACATAGAAATGGGAATAATGTTTTAGACTAAGTGGGTACATAATAATAATTATGTAAATTACAACTCAAAGCTATTAGCAAAAACAAGTACATAAGTCCCTCTAGAAGTGGTGGCTACCCTAGCTCCATTTCCTTGTCGGAGATTCATATCACTCTTGTTTAGCTTTTCCACATTTCCAAGTCCCACTTGGAGTAACAAGCCCTACTTTGATATCTTCCAAATACTTGGGGCAACTTCGCCTCCAATGGCCCATGACATTACAATAATGACATTCCTCATAGGATTTGGCACCCTTCTTGGTCTTGGTCTTGGTCTTGGTCTTGGTAGTCCCACTATCCATTTCCAATTCATAATCAGGTTTGGGTTTCTCGCCCATTTTTGCCTTCCCTTTATTAATACCAATACTCCTTTCATTTGCAAGGACACTCTTGCTAGAACTCCCACTAAATTTAGTATTTCTCCTTGTTTCTTCAAAGAAGGATGCCTTGGGTTTTGTTAGATTTTCTATACAAGATTTTCTTTCCAAGGTGGTGGGCAATAATATTGGAGTGGGTGGTGTGGAGGTGGTAAAGAAGCAAAAATTTCCATCCTGACCAATGCCAACGCGTAATTCTCTAATCGTATCATTGTCATACTCGGAGCACTTTTCATCGAATGATTGGAGCCATGTTTCAACGGTGATTGGTGTAGGAGTATTAGATGAATTCATTGCGTATAATTAACTACAAAAACGGAAATGAAGGAAATAATTAACATCTATCGTTTTAATAATACTCGTAAATTTAACTACAAGTATTGCATTATATAGTGACCTCCACCCAGCTATATAAATGATTCCGAGATCCAAATTCATATTAATACGGGTACGGTAAGCCGAGTCATCCCTTATTAATATAACTCGGTGGATTAACCCCTTAATCGATTCTACTTCTAGAACTCTCGGTCGATAAAAATTACTCTAATTTTCATCTTTAGCCCGGAACACATGCGACTACGGTCACGAATACTTCCGTTGAGCTCAATCCAAATTTCGATGTAATAACATTTTATTACCCACTTACCCAATATAACAAGGTTTGTATTACGGTAAAGCAGGCTTAACTCCCTTATGAAATTGGGATTCATGGTTTCTACTATTTGGTAAGGCTATTTCTCAATTATTATATGTGAGAGGTCTTGTCAATTTATTATCTATCACGTTTTAAGTGAACTAAAGAGGTGAACTACGATAATTATAATTGACACGGTCGATGACTCGATATGATATGCATGTGTTGTTGTGGCGATTTGGCAATGCATGTAACATATTAAAAAAATGCAAAGCAATAATAAAATTTCCTAGTATAGCCTTCCTAAAATAGAAAATCTAATAATCTATTACATAATCGGAAACCAACTCCTTTGGTCCCTTGAATCTTCAAGTGGCGCAACTTCCAAGAACTCCGTCTTTGTCGGTTCACCTTTCCAAATGGCACCGTCTTTGAAGATACTCCATAACTACAAATAATAATAAAAATACATAGCTATTCCTATTATAAATTTGTAAAATGGAAAAACTAGTAAAAAAAATAAAAGTGATACGAGATCACATTAAATTACAACCGAATCAATATTCCCTTTCATTACGGGTAATATCGATTAAAACTAAGGTCATACTAAGATAAAATTACATAATTCAAAATTATATAAATAAAAGACATTCAACAATTGAAATATACAGCATTATAATATGTACCTATCATGCCAAATGATGTGCCAAATCGCCCTATTTAACTCATGTCATATATATAACCCGGTTTTATGGAAATGCGTGATAATAACATTTTAAAATCACTAATTAACACTTAAATCATATCTAAGCTCAAGTTAATTATCCTAACACTTTTTCGGACTCAAAAATTAGTCATCACTCAATTTTTGACAATAATTCAACTTGATTTAATTTTATGCTCATTTTTTACCTTAAAATCATAATATTTATGAAATAAATCCAAATTAAATTATAAAAAATTTAAATTTTGAATTTTAAATTTTTGAACATTCTGGAATAATTCTATGACACACATAATATCAAAAATCATGGTTAAAATTTTGGAATTAAATTTGAGAAAATATATTTGCATTTTATCGGTTTTATCTCATAAAATATTTAAAGTATCCAAAAATTAGTCCAATAAATTTTACAACATTAGATATGATTAATGGGATATTAATTCAACCTAAAATAATTTTATCATGCCATGCAATACGTTTTAGCTATTTATGCAAAAATAGTCACTATTTATGCCATTTTTACACTAAAAATTCATAAATCATGCTAAATGAGATCATTTAATCTCGACATTTACATACACTCTGTAAATTATGCATGTGACAACATATTAAAGTCTCATGTCCCAATTCGAAATATAACTATTTTTAACCATTTAACCTCTTTTAATCCCTTTTTATCTCATAAAAATCATAAATCATGCAATATTAATCCAATTAATAAGAGATTTTACACATAATTTGTAAAATATGCATGTGAGGTAATATAAAATTTTCAAGGTCAGAGACTTAGTTTAACTATTTTTAGCATTTTAATTCCCATTTTAGTCATAAAAAATGTAATAAAATGACCAAAACTCATTAAAATGAGCAATAAATTTCCATAAATCATAAAAATGACCTAAAAATATTTTAGGACCAGAATATATAACATGCATGATGATTTCGTGGCTTATACTTATAAATCACAAATTTTTAGTTTTATATGTTAACTTTTTAACTCGGAAAAACAATAACCGATTATGCATGCAACATCCTTATGCTCTGATACCACTTGTTAGGTTCATATACCTATTATTAAACTCCTCTAATAGTGAACTAATTAACTTCTTAATTATTTGTTCTTTAGATCAAGTGCATGCATAACAAAATAAAAAATTTATAAGAAAATAATGTCCCTTACATTGTAAGTTTCGGATTTATGGGCACAAGTAAGGTCTCCTACCTTCACTTGTTCTTGAGCTATGATGAGTAATAGGATGATCCTCCAAAGACTTCAAGTATAGAAGCCACTCCTCTTGATTGCACCCAAGATTATCCCTTATCTCTACTAAATAATATATGCTAGATATTTGTTTAGTAGTTTACCTTAAAATTGATTACTAATACTCATATATTACACTAATAATATAAGTAATCTTTATGAACAATTTGAATCAAAAATCTCATGTTTTGATGAAGAAGAAGATGAATATGTGAGAGGTTTTTGCATGTTCCATATTTTGAGAATAAGAGAGTAGTAAAATAAGAACAACAAGTGTCATCTCTCTCCTACATGCTCCCGTCCAAATGCTCTTTTAAGAGCACATTTTTTGCTTCTCAAAAATGTCTCATGCATATAGTGTAGGTAGTAGGCTTTTGTAAAGTGTTGTCATAAGTTGTTGGAGCATCTTTCCAACAACTAAATGACAAAACCAAAAAACTCCATCATCTTATGTTTTAGACGGTCCACATGAGGTATTATGGTCCATTTTTGTCTTATAATATTTGTCCCACAAATGCTTATAAGTCTTATGATTAACTATTTTACATAATTAAATATTAATTTGATCATACAACAATTATGTGACAAATTAATAAACATATATTCACTCAACTTATTGAGTAATATTTTATCATTATATCAACATATAATGGGTCCCATAATAGCTAGTTAGTTAAATTTACAACCTCTTGTAAACGTAAATAACTAATTACCTCTACCTCGAAATATTTATAAAACCTCAACATAATTTAGTGAATTAACATATAAATTTACTAAATCGAATCTTATTTAATCACATTACAATAAGATACATATTTCCTCTCATAAATATAAATTATTCATATTTAAGCAATTAATCAACTTGTATCGACATACAATTAATTAACTTTACAGATAAGGGCATCATCCTTTAGGTGTGACCTTAAGGGATCAACTGACCACCACCATCCCACGACAGTAACGTCAAACTCTAGCAAGCCAATCGTTACCGATTAATGTTGATCAGTTGACTATATAATGAATCATCCCTTACGTATTCTTTATATGAGATTTAATTATGATATTAAATCATGTGATCGCACTATTGTTTAGGACACATTTTCCAACACTCCCAATAGTTGCAGACCCGAGTAAAATCTACCATATAGAGTCTGGTCCTCATCACGATCGACCGAGCATGGTACGCAGGTGCATTAGCTGGGGGCTCGATCAACCGCAGACGCTCCATGAGCCAAACCTAATAAGACAGGAATTAATGTCCAACCATGAAAAAAACAAAAAAATGAAAAAGAAAAAAAAACGACAAAAACAAAGAAAAGAAAAAAAAGTTGTGTTGTTACCTGCAGAATGATAGGACTTCCTAAATAAGGGAGCTCGCGGTTGGCTTTCTTGTTATCCAAGCCCAATATACTCTCTCCTAGATACAGACAAGTTAGGCTCCTACGCAGCTCTATTTGCTCAATCAAGCTCAAGAAACGAGGATCTCCTCTCATGTCCTTATCAACATGCCCTTGAAGGACATAACCATGCAGTAGGCAAAACCCGAATGCCCTACACCTCGCCATATAAGAGATAGAAGGGACTTCCCTGTTTATAAATCGATCAATGAAATCAAGCATACGGACTCCTTTTGAGATTACAAGACGGTCAACCTCAGCCTTAGTCAGTCCAAGCAAATCTCTAAACTTGTTTTTACACCCTTGAGAGCTAGAAGGTATAGCAGGCATATTTTCTGGGTCCCATCCACCAATTGCAGCAATCTCCTCAGGAAAAGGACAGATATCACCTCCAGGGAAGGCAAAAATATGGAAATTAAGGTCCCAATATTCGAGACAAGCACTAAGAACGGTTTAACAACCTTCACCAGTTTCAAGCTCAAGATTGACCCCAAATTAAAAGCACCCATATCATGCTTCTCGACGTTTGTAAATTCATTTGTCCATTCTTTGAGACGGTTTTCCAAGGCATCCATGATTTGTAATTTTTCTTCTATATAATAGGAGAATTTTGTATTATAGACGAAAGGAGGACGGAAGAATTGTGTGAATAAAAGCTCCCTCGAAGTCTATATTTATACTAAAAGCTGTTTCCTAAAATCCGTCAGAACTGGCAAACTGGGGAAATGTGCTGCGCCTCTTCGAAGGGTCGCAGCTCGTGCTGCGCCTCTTCCTCAAAGGGTTTCTGTGATTTTTTCCTCGTAGGATCTTTCCTAATTCCTCTTGATATAATTTCCTATCCGTATGGGTTATTGTTTTGGTAATTCCGTCAAATTACCATATTTTTATGTTTCCTATTTTTCCGGGCACGCTTTTCGAGGCGAAATCGATATTTTCGGAAATAAGCACACTTACCCATTTCATTTTATTTTCTTTTTTTGGGGGAATCATTTCACTTCCGTTTCACATTTCATTTCAAGCTTATACATTTCATTTTATTTTCTTTTTTGGGAGAATCATTTCACTCCCGTTTCACATTTCATTTCAAACTTATACGTTTCTTTTTTCGTTTTTTTAGGGGGTAGCCCTTCCTACCGTCCGGTCATTTTCGGCAATTCTTGCGCTAATTTCTGGGCAACTTTTCACATTTTTTTTCACATTTTTTTAGGTCTTTTCTTTGTTTTGCCCTAGTCTAGGCCATATGTACAATATGTGTTTTATGTGCGATTTCTATGTAAATTTCGGCAGCATGACGGCGTAAACCGTCATCTACCAAACATGTTCAAAGCTAACCAGCAGGAACAAACAAGACAACCCAACAGCAAAGGCACTCAAGCCGTCATATATACAATCAAAATGTTGTATGTACATCAAACTGGCGGGCTCTTGCCCAGAAACAAGTCCTAAGTTTAAAATGAAATCCTAAAGTGTGCAAGATGTGTGCGGTACAAGCAATAGAAGCAACAAAAATAGAGACACCTACTCCTGGTCTCCCCACTCAGTGACCCTGGCCTCAAGAGCAGCGATCTCGGACCTCTAACTCCCTCAGCAGGCGAGCCGTCTCCTCCTGGGACTGCGCTAGCTCACGCTCCAGGTCGCGCTCCCTCTGCAAATGACAAAGCAATGCCTCATTTCAATCGTTTCAAATACAAGAAAATTACAAAATTAAAAATGAAGTAAACGAAAGGTTCATACCTGCCGTCCTCGACCGCCAGCAAGTGCGTCAATGGCAGTAGCCCGTAGCCGGTTGGCTACCCTCTACAATGCCACGTGCTGAGACGGCACCACCTGCGTTTCAATAAGCAAAGGTTTTTAACAAAATGGACAAATTTAATCTTATACAACAGCAAAAGCCAACTGAGTCGGGAGCTTACCCTCCGGACCAAATGCTGCCACTCACCAGGCCAGCATCTGTCACCGCCTCGCCAAAGTCGCGGAGCTCGGAGATCGTCGTCATCCCCGCCGCGTCAGTGTACTCGAGGGTCTCGGGGTACGCTGGGGGCTCGACTCCCGCCTCCTCAACCTCCTGCAAAATTCAAATGAATTCTTTATTTGATGATCATTCGTCATTTTATCAAGTTAACTCAAATAGGAAAAATGAAGCACTTACCACGACCGACCAGTACGCCAGCCTCCGGCGAATGAACGCAGAGTAATCCTCGCCAGGAATAAGAAGAGCGTCGCCACCGATGTCCGCCAAGTCAGCCTCCCTCTCAGCGTCAGAAGGCTCCCTAAACATCATCTGAGGAGGATCGATGGGAACCGTGAAAGCATCACGAGGGCACTGACGAGTCAAGCGCTCGCCCAAATACCACACTGGACCCATCGACGTCCTCAACAGCAACCGACTCGAGCTCCTAGGTCGAAGGACCTCGGCCACGAAAGGAGGGGCGTCAAGGTAGTCCACCCAAGGCCTGGGCACCCACTAAGACAAGCAAATAAGAGGTCATTCCTATGATCATTTCTAAGAGTAATGAATAAGCAAGTGAAGGAAAGTGATTATGAAATACTCACGTCACTCAGCTTCAGGGCATTCACGCCCCGTCGATAGATGTCGTAAGAAGAGCGCTGGCTCTTCCTACGACACATCACCAAATCCCTCACAACGGGATAAGCCCTCGGCCCAGGCTCCATCCTCTTGGGCGCAAAGCCCGGAAAGTAAGAGTACACCCACGCCTGCAAAACAAGATAATCAATGACGATCTTTCATGGTTCGATAAGAAGAAGAAATGATCTTTCATGATCCGAAATGAAGGTTCATACCTTCAACAGCAGTCCAGGGCCAACAGTAGCAAGAGAGGTCCCCTTCTCCAGCAGCTCAGGACGAACCATGGCCCTCATGTAGCGAGTGAGGACCGCAAAGCCAGGAGTGACCCAGTCCCAATGACCTAGGTCACTCAAGTCATAAAGGAAGGGAAGAAGCTTCGTCGACAGCCTCTCCTCCTTATCTCCAAGGTAGAGCGAAGATAAGAACCACCAGAGCCATAGACGAGCTCTCTGCTCCGCAGTACAAGGAGGAGGAGCCTCCTCCTTCCCATCTACCGTCTCTACCGTCGGGATCTTACCAGCAAAGTAATCCCTGACGTAGGAGCTCGGCACTAACCCGGGAGCCGTAGCAGCACTCGCCGCTAGGTTCCAGCCGATCAGCCTCCTGGCTTCGGCCGAGTCTACCCTCATGGCCGTCGACGGCCACACCACAGCCGCCGCTCCACACGGCAAACCAGAAATCATGTCGTAATCCTCCAACGTGACCCCAACCTCACCAAAAGGCATGTGAAAGGTCGAGGTCGTGTCCCAGTACCGATCAAAGAAGGCTCGAATCAGGCACAGGTTAGCCCGAAGCTTCCTTCCCTTGGTCTCCCTCCACGCTCCAACCAAAGCTCCGAAAGCTCCAAGCTTGATAATGGCTTGCTCCTCCTCCGACAATCTCCCGTAAACCTCCATCATCGTCGTATAGCCAGAAAAGGACCTCATGTTCCCAGCCTCCTATATCGATTCGACGCGAAGCTATCTTTAGCCCAAAGTGAAAGATAAATAAAATGACAAATAAATAAGTAAAGAAAGATAATGAGGGAGTGACGAGTTTGAGATTTACTAAGCTCTTCACCGTCTTATAAGACAGGTGACTCTCCGCTGCCCAAATGAGATGTCGGCCATCCCATTTCTCAACCTACTGGGTGCCCTCGCTAGCTGGTGACTGTCTCGTCCGAAGTTGGCCCGCCTCTGGGCCTCCTCCTCAACAGCCTCCTCCTCAGCAGCCTGCTCAGCAAACGCCGCCTCTAGCACCTCCTCGAAAGTAAGAGACGGGTCGAAGTCAGTATCCACGTCCATGGGAGCCCTCCCTGACGTAGAAGCCTCGTCACCTGCAAAATTAGAGTAAATTAGGCCGCGTCGAGTGACGGCAAGCCTAGGTTAAGGTATTTTCAAGCTTTCAAGCTCCGAAAATAGCTCTTTCTCGCCATCTTTGGCCATTTCTCTCGAAACCCGACCGCTCATGTGGTGAAAATGGGTCAAGGCAAGTCTAAGTTCAAGGCTAATCATGAGTTAAGTCGAAATGGGCAATCCTAAGACCATTTTCGAAGCAATTTACGACACAAATGTGAAACCATCACAATTCTACTCAAATGCTCAATATTCAATGAAAATTCGAAAAGAACACATGGTTATGTCCCTTACACTACCAATTATCCATTTCTAATATCAATTTCACAAGGCAATTTCATTTGGGGGAAAAGCCCTAAATTTTCGAGTTATTTGGGTTGAAAACCCAAATTTTCTTGACTCAAATCAAGCAAAATACGGATGTTAATGCAAGAATAAGACACATACCTCGATTAGTCATAATTAATACAAGCTTTTGATCAAATTTTGGCGGAATGTCGACGGAATTTGAGAGAGTTTTGAAAGATTTTGTGTTTTTTTATGGGTTATGTCGAGTTTTTACTCAGACAGGGACGAACCCAGGAAAAGACGCAGCAGGTGCTGCGCCTCTTCCAAGAGTCGCAACTCTTACTGCGCCTCTTCCTCAGCTTCCCTCCAATTCGATTTTTAAAAATTCGTTATAAGTTCGTTATTTGTGGGCCCATCTTTGGTGCGCCTCTTCTTCAACACCATACATCGCATATTTGGTCCGTTTGATATTTATTCCTCGTCCGGACCCGTATTTCCAAGTAGACTGTGAATTATCACAGTACTTTATCAAGACTTCGCTTGCAACAACGAGCGGATTTTCTCTGACGGTGTTTCGACACGCCTCAATTATTTCCCCAGCGAGAGTTTATGACAGCCGATTGTTCTTCTCGAGATATGGAGTTCGCTTGAGACCGACGCAAGCAGATTCAACCTCAAGTTTTGCCGAAGTTCGCTTGGGACCGACGCAAGCAGATTTCCCCAGCAGTTTCTACCGATGTCCTGCTATCCTTCAATATTACGTTTTATTTCCCCTCAAAGAAAGAAGTCTCAGGTATGATCTCTTCTTATGGCTGGCGAGCTTCCTTACGTAGTCTAATGGACTTTAAACGACCTTCCCCGGAAGTCGACGGACTCTAAAATGTTCCCGACGACAGGTCCTTGGTTCAGACCCCTTGAGCCGCCTCGCGTCGCCATACTCGTCAGGTTGTAATCTTCGATTGACCTGATGGCTATACTTTGACTTTCGCCTTGTCCAAGCCTCAGTCAAAGTGGGGGCTCTGTAGATACCTCGTTTCTGCACCTCCCGCAAACCACCTGGTGATGATTGGGCCGCATGTTTGATACGCGGAACGATTTATGACAATTCATAAGTTTATCGTCAAGTGATAGCTCAAATACTTGTGTCTACCCCTTGGTCGTCATATACGCACCGTTACAGTCGTTTTGATAGTAATTAGAGTTCATTTGGAGTCCGGGTCAAAAACCGTCTTCGTTTTCTAATAAACCGTCTAAAATGCCGAGTCAAAATGTTCTGGAATGTTCCGGATATTTCTATTCCATATTTCAATCTTTTAATCTTTTGGCAAAATATATCCCGAAATTATATTTTAAACAATAAGGAAGTTGAGATCTACCGCAATTCCATAACAAAAACGCGGAAAATCTTTCTTCCGCAGGAGGAAACTCCTGGGGAAAGGACGCAGCACCTGCTGCGCCTCTTCTAAGAGCCGCAGTGGCTGCTGCGCCTCTTCCCCAACTCTTTTCTGCGTATTTTAAGATCTTTTCGAGATTTGTTTCCAAAGTTTTACCGAAACCCTAATTCCTCCATGTGATTAGTATAAATAGGGACCTTCGTTCCTCATATTTCTCACGCGAGTGTCCGCCCTTCTCTTCTCCCTTTGCATTCTAAGACCGTACTCTTTGCTTATTGGCGTCTACGTGCTTGAAATTTCGACCACGTAAGCTCGGATCTTTCTGAGTACCAGCCTCGTTTTGCATGACCGACCAATTTGACCAACTCCACTAAATCAACTTAATCAATTTAGCTTAATTCCTCTTAAGAGGGCACTTTCATCGTACATTCGAGTCGAGCAATCACTAATCGTTAACTTAGTCAATCTCGTTTCGTCAAACATGTAAGTCTGAGGGTGTAAATCCCATTTTTTTATTGTTGTACCTTTTTATTGTAATTAGTAATTAGTAATTAATTCATTCTAATTAATTTAAGTTCGTTCTTTATCGCTTTTATGACCCATTCATATGTAAATAATTTGTTAAATCACTTTTATCCGAGTCAAATATTAGTAATCGATCATTAAATTACCTAAGAACATTAACGATATGTAGTTTCGGCTTCACAGCCAGAATTCACCTCAGGAACAGACGCAGTGACCACTGTGCCTCTTCCAAGGGACGTAGCTCTGTTGCGCCTGTTCCGGGTTGAGTTCTGCCTCTGAACTTCCGTTGTTGCTTTGACCTAGTTTATTAGCTTACGTATTAATCGACTATTACCCGTATTATCATTAATAATCTGTCCGTTTTCTAACCCTTAATTTATTTTCCCTTTTCTTTTCTCAAATTATCCGTTTTAAGTGTATTTTCGACGTAAATCAATCAAACCAATGTAATTATTGTAATTTTAATTATTGTATTTTATTGTATCTTTATTATTGTTTATTTGCTTCCACGTGTAATCAACGTTAAATCCCTACTTCAACCTAATTGTATGTTAAACTGCGTGTTCACTGACTTAGTTAATTCTCACATGCTAGGATTAATTTATTGGATGTTGCATTGCATGCATATAATCGACAACATATCAAGTATAGATTTTCTCTAATTATTAGTAGAGGCCGCTATCGAGGCGGGCGGGATTAGGTGTTCGATCAAAAGAGCTTCCTAATACGTACCCTCACCCCTTACTCCAGATCTCTGTGAACATCCGTGTTCATTGGCATCCACGAGAGTCATTCTAGACATAGAATGCTAAGGGTAACGAGTTCTTGGTGTCTATGTCATTACTTTGTGTCTTGACATGACGCGAAGTATTCGAACGGTTTCCAATTTTCCACAATAAATTGGTGGCGACTCCACAAATGCAAACGCTTGTTTTCCCAAGCGAGCCCGTGGGCCCCTCGTGTCCACAGTTTGGCGACTCCGCTGGGGAAGTAATACACTTACGTGTTGCCAAAGGTGAAACTTGAACAAGGTTAGGTAATAGTTTATATGAGATAGTTGTCGGTTTTCGTGACTCGATCTTCTTAGATCGTTTTATTCGGCCTTCCTAGGCCCAACCCAACCCATTCAACCAATCGTCCCGTCTGGACGGTCTAAATTCTTATCTGGGCCTAAGGATGGATAGCGATTGACGTCAACCATACCATGATGCTTACTCCTGTTTGTATCAAGGGCTTTCACTACTCGAGGGAATGGACTAGGAACCGGCCTTACTCTTGTTTGGCGCGGACCTCTCCACAGACTCGGGTTTGATTGCTCGGTATGGCAACCCACCCTTTAAACCTAAACCCTTTTAAATGCACTCAGTATACCGTTATAATGCCTGTTGTAATGCTTATATCATATGTGATCACCATTTTCTAAACAAAACCATGACGAATTTTGTCAAATCCAAAGTCTCTTTTAAAATGTAAATATTTTCAAAAAAAGGCCTAAATTAGCGCAAAATGAGTCGAAACTCTGTCCAAATATCGAGTCAAAAGTCGGGCCTCAAAAAGCCCATTTCAAAACCTCACTTCGAGTCAACACTCCTACAACTACACTATAGTTGGTTAGGACGAACATTTCAAAACTTTGTCATTTTCAAACCTCAATTACACAAGTGGCACACTCCCACTTCACAGTTCGAGTCTTTTCTTTGAGTAAGTGTGCTAGAATGGTCGGTCGTGTTTTAATTCGTCGTCAATCTCCTATCCAGTTTCCAAGATGCCCGGAACTAGTCACGCAAGTGTCAATGGACAACCACCGAATGATAATGATCTAATCCTAGCTGCGCTCGCTCGTCTCCAAACAAGTCAAGAACAAGCTTATGAACGCCTTAATACCATCGAGAACCGAATTGTTGCGGTAGAAACTAGACTACCTCCTGTAGAAGATGACATTCCTAGCCAATGTGTGAATGACAACCTTCTACCTTATGTTGGACAACCAGAAACCAACCCTCCAGTAGGTCTTACTGAAGCTGAGAAACGACTCCAATACTTGGAGGAGCAATTGATGTACCTCAAAGGAGATGATATCTATAGGGAGAACAATCGCAAGTATGAGGCCGTGAGTGCCAAATTACCAACCAACTTCAACATGACTGATATCCCGAAGTTCAAGGGACATGAAAACCCTTTGAACCACATTCGTGCTTTCAAAGACTAAATGTCTAGCAAAGGCATCAAACCCGAGATGTTCTTAAGGATCTTTCCTTCATCTCTCGACACCATTCATAAGCAATGGTTCTACTCCCTAGAGCACAAGAAGATTTCCACCTAGGACGCCGCCGCAATCGAGTTCGCTAAACAATACGCGGATAATGCTGAAATCCAAGTCAATATGCGTACTTTAGAGGTTCTTACCCAAAATGAGAAAGAAGGTTTCACCGACTTCCTAACTAGGTGGAGGAAGACTAGTACCCAACTTGTCGAACGTCCAGATGAAGCTACCCTTGTGGAAAAATTCGTGGACAACTTAAGGCCCATTTATGCAAACCACTTGAGGTACCAAAATATTAAGACCTTCAAGGATCTAACTGTACTAGGGACAAGAATTGAAGATGACATCCATAAAGGACTCTTGTCCAAAATGGTAGGTCGCGGATATCAAGGCTCAACAAGTCGTTCCTGTGGCTCTACTAGCAAGATTGATGAGGTTAACCTTCTCGAATCATCAAAGAAGATTAACCCACAAAGGAAGTTCACAAACATTGGCGATACATACTCCAATGCTTTGAAGAGGTTGATGAAACAGGGTAAACTCCAACCCATAGGGCACACCTGATCCCGAAAAGAAGTCCAAGTTCTGGGACGAAAATTCATACTGCGAATATCATAGAGGTAAGGGACACGATACCGAGAAATGTTACAAGCTAAAGCATGTCATTCAGGACATGATCGAAGACGGTTGCCTACCCATACCACCTGGAGATAAGCCTAACAATACTCAGAATCCTCTTGGAGTTCTGATGATTATAAGTGAAGAATCTACCTTAGATTGTTCACACGTCATTTCTCCAGTCGAAGATGAGATCCATGCATTAGAAGATGAAAGGAGCTACTCCACCATTCCCCTACCATCACCGACTTTATTGCATGGGCGAGGAGTGTGAATAGACAAGTCTCAGAACTACAAAATGTAGTGGCATCCCTCCATAATCCAAGCACTACACCTAAGGAAAGTGCGCCACTAAACCTCTCTCGAAATTCTACAATGCAAGAAGTGGTAGCCGTGGTTGATGGCCTAATCGATCAAATAATCGACTTAGAAGCTGAAATCATCAAGTTGAGAGAACTTGCTACTGTCAACGGAATATGGACCGATGATGATGAAGACCAATACCTCACCAAGCACTACCTAGTCAAGATTAGTGAGGAAATAGTAAAAAATTGTGAAGACCAAGACATAGACCACCTTACTCGTTCAGGGCGTCCATATCAAAATGTTTCTCAAAACGGTCCCATAGCTAATGGTCCGGTTACTAACACCAACGTCGTCACACCAAATGATGGCGAGGATACATCTACTGACCACTTACTAAAGCAACTACAGAAGACAAAAGCCGATCTTTCAGTCTGGCAACTAGTTGTAAGCTCATTCCCTCATCGCCAAGCATTACTGCAAGCCTTGGCTAAATTAAACGTGGCACACAACTCTACACCTGATGACGTAGTCAACTTGGTCTTCCAAGATTCAACTAAGCTAAGTAACCCAGTTACTTTCTCGGATGAGGATTTGCCACCTTTCGGCGCTAGTCACAACCTGGCTCTATACATTACTGTCATTTGTTTAAATAAGAACGTGCCAATGACTTTGGTGGATGATGGCTCTGCAGTCAACGTCATACTAATGAAGACAACATATAAGTTAGGCATGAAAGAGTAAGATTGGACCCCTACCAATCAAGGTGTTCGCGCATATGATGGTACACGACGAAAAGTGGTAGGACTAATCAATCTCACCATAGCCACGGGGCCGATTGAGCGAAAGGTTAACTTTCAAATAGTGGACATGGAAGCATCCTTCAACATACTTCTGGGAAGACCTTGGATTTATGCTTCCAAAGCGGTAACATCCACCCTCCACCAGAAAATCAAGATCCCACTAGATGGCAAAGTAGTGATGATCACTTCGTCACCTATTAAGGCAGTGATAGAAAAGATGACAAACAACCAAGTAGTTACGGATCCAGTATATGACCTTGGGGGCTTCCATAGCATAAACCTTGTAGAGAGTGAACTGGCACCCTTGTACTTTAATCCCTACTCCAATTTAGTGGTTAACCACATACTCAAATCTCAGGGATACTTCCCGGGGATGCCATTGAATCCTATCCGAAGAAACACCTTTGCACCTTACAAAGAAGGAAACTCTCAAAGGATACCATTAGGATTGGGATACAAACCCACGAAAGAAGAAGCTTTAGAGATGCTCACACAGTTCCAAAACCGTAAGCACGTGGGAATCCAAATGCGACCCTACCTCCCTACCCTAAATGGATACTTCGTCAGAGAAGGGAGTCAAGAATACTTTCATGGGTTCCCCGAATCTTGGCACTACAAAGGAAGGCAACTAGCTGGAATCGAGATCTTTCACGATTGCTACTTCATTCCTTCAGAAACGGTTCGTACCGTCATGACCCGTCAAGCACTTTGCTTGGACGAACAGGCTGTTAGCTTACTGTTTGGAGAAGATCGATTTGTTAGAGTCGTGCAGGATGAGATCATTACCATGATACTTCAGGATGACCACTTCAACCCTACCGCGTTAATCAGTGAAACCAGTTCGAATCAGCAGAACGGATGGAGAAAGTCGATCAAATGGACAAACAACCAAGGAAAGCTCTTCAAGCTCACCACTGAAGAAGGAGATATATTCAAATGAGAACCAGAAGACCACGAGTTCGAGTCAGAGTCAGAGTTGGAGTCGTGACTCGGAATCAGAGTCGGAGTCTAGAAAAGTTCCTAGAGAGTCTCCTCCTGTCGTCATTCCCAATCCCCTTGTTTCTCCTAGCTTAGCATCAAGTAGTAGCAGTAGTTCGGGAAATGTCCCAACAGCTGTCCCTTTGCCGCCACTGACTACTGTACAGATGGCTTCTTTGTTCCAATTATTTTCAAAATTTAATATGAATAAATCAGATTCTGCTTACTTTTTGTGTTATTCTGAATGCAATTCTGTTTACGATGATAATGAGGATGACCCAGACCCAGACTCAATCGAACTACCTCCCTACACAGCTAAAGAAATATTACAAGAGGGGGAAGGGGCACCAGTTATAGAGAACACTGAACCCATCAACGTAGGAACTGAACTAGAACCCCAAGAACTTAGGATAGGGACAACCTTGAGCCCAACCGAAAGGGCTAGTTTCATAGACCTCCTACACGAGTTCAAACACGTTTTTGCTTGGTCCTACAAAGACATGCCAAGGATCGACAGGGATATTGCCGAACACAAAATTCCAATCAAACCAGGTTTCAAACCTGTTAAACAGAAGCTTCGTCGAATGAGGACAGAATGGGCTCTTATGATCAAAGAAGAAGTCGATAAACAATTCAAAGTCGGGTTCATCAAAGTTTTCGAGTACTCAGACTGGGTAGCCAACATTGTACCCGTACCCAAAAAGGATGGGAGAATCCGTGTTTGTGTCGATTTCAGAGACTTGAACAAAGCGAGTCCCATGGATAACTTTCCTCTACCACATATCGACATATTGGTAGACAATACCGCAGATCGCGCGTTGTTGTCCTTCATGGACGGGTACGGGGGATATAATCAGATCAAGATGGTCATAGAAGACATGCATAAGACTACCTTTGTTACTCAACGGAGTACCTATTGCTATACTGTTATGCCATTCGGATTAATCAATGCTGGAGCTACATATCAATGCACTGCAACTACGCTACTACATGACATGATGCATAAAGAAGTCGAGGTGTATATACATGATATGATCATCAAGTCCAAGGATAGAGAGGGGCACATTAATAACCTTCACAAATTCTTCTTAAGACTACGAAAGTACAACATGAGGCTCATTCCTCAGAAATGTGCATTTAGGGTGACGTCGGGCAAGCTTCTAGGATATGTCGTCAGTCAACGAGGGATAGAAATCGACCCTTCCAAAATCAAAGCTCTAGTCGAAATGCCACAACCTCAGACAGAGAAGGAGGTTAAGGGATTTTTAGGTAAGGTTCAATATATAAGTTGATTCATATCGAAACTTACCATGATCTGTGAACCAATCTTTAAAAAGCTGAAGAAAACAGATCACACCATATAGGATGACGACTGTCAAAAGGCGTTCGACCAAATCAAGCACCACCATTCCTCGCCATATAGACCAAAAACTAATGGCGTCGTGGAGGCAGCCAACAAGAATGTTGTCACAATCCTCAAGAAAATGATTGATAATTCTCGAGATTGGCCAAGTAAGATATCATTCGCTTTATGGGGATATCGCACATCCGTTAGGACGCCCACTGGGGCTACTCCTTTCTATTTGACTTACGGCATGGAAGATGTGTAACCAGTTGAACTAGAAATCTCATCTTTACGTATTCTACTCGAAAGTCAAATTCCAGAAGCCGATTGGAAGAGAGATAGATATGAAGAACTCATCCTCTTGGATGAACAAAGATTGCGCACATTACATAATGTGCAAACATATCAGGCATGTATCAAACGAGCCTTCAACAAAAGGGTTAAGCCTAGAAACATCAAATAAGGAGACTTAGTTCTCAAATCAGTCAGAGCTCTTTTACCTGTCGATCCACGAGGAAAGTTCAAACCCAACTGGGCCGGACCATTCTTGGTCAAGTCCATACTCCCGGGGGGTGCGGTTAGAATCACAGACCTAAATGGGAATGAATTTGCTAACCCGACTAACCTCGACTAATTAAAACGATGTTATGCCTAGAATAAGGACAAAGACGCGCCACGCGTAACGCCCACGTGCCGCTCATGCGACACTGAATAAAAACGGCCCCTGGCCCGCTGAAATAAAGCTCATGTCACCTTGCTCTTGAATTTTGACAATTCGTCATCCTCATATCATCAAATAAATTAAATTGTGTTTTAAGAGTAAGTAAAGCTCATGCTCATTTTCTAGTTCGCTACAAGCTCTTGCTTAGAACAATTATTCTTTTACATTTACTTGGACTACGCGCAAGGGTTTGATTTCATTTTTAAAATGAATGCGTAGGTAATCCTTCACAGGATACAACCCATTATTTTAAATGTAAATAGAAGGATATTTGCATTTGCATTTGAAATTCGACAAGAATAATAATAAAAAAATCACAATAGATTCATAACTAATTAATCTTTTATTCATTTTTTTTTCCTCAATAATAATAATAATAGTACGCCACATAATATAAATAATAAAAATAACAAATAGGCTAGGATTCTAAAAACCCTATCATTTATTACAAATAATAATAATAATAAATAATAATACTACGACTTAGGCTATTCTTCCATCTTTCCCTTGCCTTTGTCATTTTTATCATACTTTTTATCTCGACCACGTGTCGAGCGCTCTTGTGCTATCTCGGACCTAATCACCAGAGGTCTCTCTTGCGTTCTAGCTTTACCATTTCGATCAACCACCATCTCTGCGGCAGGAGAAGTCTTCGGTTTCTTCGACGGATGAACGACTCGGAATCCGGATTCTTCCTCCCCTTCAGTCAAGTACTTATGATTCTCCTTTGCTACCTCACGGATCTTGTAGTCAATAGGCTCACGCTTCCTCAACTTCTCACGCTCCTCAGGAGTAGTAGCCTTCCTCCACTGCAAGTAGGAATCTGATACCCATAAGGAACTTACCGAAGAATGTAGGAACCACATGTTTCTCTGAGCCCATTTGAGTGCCCATTCTCTACGACTCTCGGCAGTATGTGCCACCGCAGTCTGAGGAACGGTATCCAGCTTAGGAATCTTCTGTTTTAGACCCACCTGCCTCATCAGTCTCTCCGGGAAGATGCATACCATAAATTCCCAGCCAGGTATGCGCACTGATCGAGTAGGATCCACAGACGAAAATCCAGTTACTGACTTGAGATGCCACCATGGCACCACCCATCTAATCAAGGGACCGTCCTCATTCTTGAGCTTTATCTCCCAATAGTTGCAGACCCGAGTAAAATCTACCATATAGAGTCTGGTCCTCATCGCGATCGACCGAGCATGGTACGCAGGTGCATTAGCTGGGGGCTCGATCAACCGCAGACGCTCCATGAGCCAAACCTACCAAGACACGAATTAATGTCCAGCCATAAAAAAAAACAAAAAATGAAAAAGAAAAAAAAAATGAAAAGAAAAAAGAGGTTGCGTTCTTACCTGCATAATGATAGGACTTCCTAAATAAGGGAGCTCGCGGTTAGCTTTCCTATTATCCAATCCTAATATAATCTCTCCTAGACACAGACAAGTTGGGCTCCTGCGCAGCTCCATTTTCTCAATCAAGCTCAAGAAACGAGGATCTCCTCTCATGTCCTTATCAACATGCCCTTGAAAGACATAACCATACAGTAGGCAAAACCCGAGTGCCCTAGGCCTCACCTGTGGGTTAATATCCGTATACTACCCTTTAAATTTAGGACTATAACGTAAATTTAAACATGCAATTTATAGTCATAAAACGAAAAACATAATGGAATGATTAATGTATAGAAATCAACCTCGGGTCCTTATAGTGCACGGCGTAAAGAACAGAAATCAAATGAGATTCCCTCCTAATTGTTGCACCCAAGACCTTGTCCGAGATATGCCCGTGTGCTAGATGGTGTTCTCCGATTGCTTTGCAATATTGGGAGAACTGATGTGTGTTTTTCTTGGAGATGAGAGATCTCAGGTTTTTCAGAGAAGAATGCTCTTCAAAACCCTAATTCTTGTTTCAAATGATGATTAGGTCAAACAAGAAGGAGGAGGCTCTCCTTTTTGTTCTCCTAATTCGGCCAAGCCGAGTCCATGGGGAGGAAATGGGCTTTTCCATTTCCTCTTCTATTTGACTCGTAGTCCGAACCCCAATGACTAAATGTATATGACGTGGTTTGATTATAAACTGTTATCGGTTATCGGAAATTAAGGCATCAGCTAATAATACGGGTTAGTCAATTATTAATTCGTGTCCGACAAAAACAGTATTGTATAATTATATTCAATATACATTAATTAAATATAAATCGTTTATATTTAATTTTACGAATTAACTGGTTAATTCGCCTTAGCCCATGATATTTAATCCGTATTAAATATAATATCTCAACATCACATATTTGACTAATTACTAGTCAATTAACTCGGACTAACTGGTTAGTCAAATTTGGCATCTACATGACTGTATTTTCATACGGCCATGTCTCTCGAACGTGTCCTATAGGTGTGACTTTTAGGGACCAGTTGATCACCGCCATCTGTATGACAATAACGTCAAACTTATCTAGCAAGCCAACCGTTATTGATAAACGTGGATCAACTGATAATAATACCAAAGTATGCCCTTTGATCCTTTTAGAGGTTTATAAGTCCTTGCACTAACTGTTAAGGACACCAACCCCAACAAGCTCCCACTTGTCCGTACAAGTGCATGTGCAATGACGTTATCCGCACTAACTGGAGGACACAAGCTCGAACAAACTCCCACTTGTCCGTACAAGTGTATGTGCGATAACCGATTCTCATATTCATTTAAAATTTCTCCCACTCAATGTAAAACAATTTGCAGATCTGGATCCACAAAGGTCGTATTTTACAATCGATCTGTATCTAGAGTGGTTTCCCCGACTAGAGAGTAACTTAACTGATAAAACGAATCCGTATCCGAGCATGGCCATGCATTTCGATTCTGACTCCTCGAGTGGCCCCGAGAAATATCAAGTACCGATAAAGGCTGAATATTTCCTTCAACTCGAACTCCTTCCGATCTAAGCACAAAGATGAAATGACCCGAAAAAAATCTACTTGGCCCCCTGTTACGGATGACCGTGAGAAAGAAACCAAAGTCACCCAAAATCCGCCTTAGTCTCAAGAGACAGTCGATAGTCAAAAGAATCGACTCTTAGGATCACCATGGAGGTCCTATCCACGACCGGCACCGAATGTTATAAAACATTTAGGACTCCACGTCGATGTCACAATTGTGTCCTACGAAATATCCGTATAAATCGCCACCGTGATTGGTCACAACCGGTTGACTTATGGCTCGTTGAACCCACCATCAACCAACGTCACAAAATAATTGCCGAGTTATCAGCTCATGTGGGCAATTAAGGACTGAAAAATATAATGTTCTTTCATTCACTTTGTGGTGTTCAAAATTTGTCGTACAAATCCACATGAAAAACAAAATATATATAAAATATCAAAACGATGATGTCGTATAGAGTACAAGAGAGTATGAATCTGATCCATAAAAGAGTACTACAACTTAGGAACACGTTTGATTCCCATGGAATTAACATGCCCTTCATGCTTATCTTGTCGTAATGCTTTAGTGAGAGGATCTCGCTATGTTATCATCTCGTAGCAATCTTTTCTATCACTACTCGTCTTTTGCTCCACGTAATCCGGATTAGATGAGCTTTCCGTTGTACATGTCTAGACTTGTTGCTAGACTTTGGCTCCTTAGCTTGGAAGATGGCACCACTATTGTCGCAATAGATGGTGATCGGGTCATTCGAACTAGGCACTACAGAGAGCCCATGTAAGAATTGACGCATCCATATCGCTTCCTTTGTAGCTTCAGACGCGGCATAGTACTCGGACTCAGTCGTAGAATCTGCTGTAACAGTTTGTTTCGAACTCTTCCACCGATCGCAGCGCCATTAAGAGTAAAAACGAATCCAGACGAGATTTCGAGTCATCTCGATCCGTTTGGAAGGCGGCATCTGCGTAACCGATTCGCATAGCTTTTGAGAGCCTCCATAAGTCAATGCCCAATCTTTAGTCCTCCGGAGGTACTTAAGAATGTTCTTGACGACTAACCAGTGTGATTCACCCGGATGTCTTGCTGAATCGACTTGTCATACTCAATGCATATGCCACGTCCGGACGTGTGCATATCATGGCATACATGATTGATCCTATAACCGAAGCATAAGGAATCCGTGTCATGCGCTCTTTCTCTTCCGGTGTCTCGGTGCCCGAGACTTGCTCAAATGCACCCCGGGAGCCATAGGAAGGAACCCCTTCTTGGAGTTAGTCATGCTTTGAATCTCTCTAGGACTTTGTCTATGTAAGACTCTGATCGAGAGATAACATCCGTCGTGATCTATCTCGATAGATACGGATGCCTAGAATTCTTTGTGCCTCTCCCAGATCTTTCATCCGGAAATGGTTTTTCAACCATACTTTCACCGAAGTTAAGAGAGGTATGTCATTCCCAATCAGGAGTATGTCGTCAACATACAATATTAGGAAGACAATCTTGCTCCCACTCGACTTGATATATAGACATGGTTCCTCGACCGATCGAGTAAATCCATTGTCTTTTATCACTTGGTCGAAGCGATGATTCCAACTCCTTGATGCTTGCTTAAGTCCATAAATGGAACGCTTAAGCTTGCACACTTTCTTAGGATGTACTGGATCAATGAAACCTTCGGGTTGTACCATGTACAACTCTTCCTCCAAAAAGCCGTTTAAGAAGGCGGTCTTCACGTCCATTTGCCAAATTTCATAGTCATGAAAAGCGGCAATCGCTAAGATAATCCGAATGGAACGCAAAGATAACTACGGGTGCAAAAATCTCATCGTAGTGCAAACCTGGCACTTGGGTGAAACCTTTAGCAACTAGTCGTGCTTTGTAGATATCTTGTTGACCTTCCACAGAATGCTTTATCTTGTAAAGCCATTTGCATTGAAGGGGACGAACCTTAGCAGGTAAGTCAACAAGATCCCACACGTTGTTCTCATACATGGAGTCCATTTCGGATTGCATGGCCTCAAGCCATAGCTTTGAGTCAGAACTAGTCATGGCACCTTTATAGGTTGCGGGTTCACTACTCGTTAAGAGTAGCACGTCATCTATGTCATGTTCCTCGACCATACCAATGTATCTGTCTGGAGGAATAGAGACTCTTCCCGACCTTCTAGGTTCCTCAAGAATGTTCACCGCAGCCGGGATTGAAGGAATAGGTTCCTCCAATGGTTGCTCGGTGTTTGGTTCTGAATCTCCGACAGTCGAAGGTTCTATCACTCTTTGCATTCTCGAGAAATTCCTTCTCTAAGAATGTCGCACTAGCCGCAACAAAAACGCGTTGTTCGGTTGGCGAATAGAAGTAATGACCACGTGTTCCTTTAGGATAACCTATAAAGTATGTCTTGACCGATCGCGGGCCGAGCTTATCTTCAGGTCTCCACTTGACATAAGCCTCGCAGCCCCAAACCCGTATAAAGGACAAGTTAGGGACCGTTCCCTTCCATAGTTCATATGGAGTCTTGTCAACAGCTTTAGACGGACTTCGGTTAAGTATTAGAGCGGCCGACGAAAGAGCATAACCCCATAATGAATCAGGTAAACTCGTGTGACTCATCATGGATCGAACCATATCAAGTAATGTTCGATTTCTCCGTTCGGACACACCATTCAGCTGAGGTGTTCCAGGTGGAGTTAACTGTAGGGCAATCCCACAGTCTTTGAGGTGTTGATCAAACTCGTGAGAAAGATACTCGCCACCACGATCCGAACGTAGTGTTTTAATCTTTCTATTTAATAGGTTCTGTACCCTATTCTGGTATTCCTTGAATTTCTCAAAGGATTCACTTTTGTGCTTCATTAAGTAGACATATCCATATCTACTTAAGTCGTCCGTGAAAGTGATGAAATACCTATAGCCTTCTCGTGCGGTGATTGACATAGGGCCACATACATCCGTGTGTATGAGTCCTAATAGGTCAGCAGCGCGCATTCCAACACCTTTGAAGGAAATACGAGTCATCTTACCGATGAGACATGATTTACACGTGCCAAATGATTGAAAATCAAAGGCCGAGATAGCTCCATGTTTGATAAGCTGTTTTACGCGTTTCTCATTAATGTGTCCCATGCGGCAGTGCCATAGATACGTTTGATCTTTGTCACCAACCTTTAACTTTTTATTCATTACGTGTAATATTTCGGTGGTCCGATCTAAAACATAAATTCCGTTCATGGAGACTCGCTTGTAAATCATATCGTGTAATGAGAAAATGCAAGCATTATTTTCTATTACAAATGAAAAACCAAGTTTATCAAGTGCAGAAACTGAAATGATGTTTTTCGAAAGACTAGGAACATAATAACAGTCATATAATGACAACTCGAATCCGCTAGGAAGCTGGATCACATATGTCCCCTTGGAGATGGCAAACTACTCTTGCTCCATTCCCAACACGCAGTCCACCTCACCCTTTACGAGGGGTTCGATGTTTCGGAGCCCCTGCACATGATTACACAGATGAGAACCACAACCAGTATCAAGTACCCAAGTTCCGTAACTTGCGTGGTTAATCTCAATCATATGAATAAAAGTAGAAGAAGAGGAAGACATACCAACAGGTTTAACACGACCTGCCTTTAAGTCCTCATGATAAACAGGACATGTGCGTCTCCAATGCCCAGTCTTGTGGCAATGATGGCATTCCATGTTTTCATTCTTGCTCTTTGTCACGCCTGATGAGTTACTCGACTCACCAGGACCACTCTTACCTGAGCCCGACTTCTTGAACTTCGCCTTACCTACTGCTAGGTTTGCCTGAGTTTTGCCCTTACCCTTTCCTTTATTTGACACAACGAGAACATCCTGTTTCATGCTCCCACTGGACTTCATGTCCTTCTCGGTCTGTACGAGAAGGGAGTGCAGTTCATGGGGAGTTTTCTTCAAATCATTCATATAGTAATTCGCTCTAAATTGCGAATAACCATCGTGGAGTGAGTGAAGTATGCGGTCGATAACAATGTTCTCGCTGATGTTACGATTAAAGGTCTCCGGTTTCTCGACATTCTCAATCATGCTTTGAGAATGTGTGGGCTAACCGGTTGGCCCTTCCGAGTCTCGCATCAAAGAAGTGAGTGGTATGCTCATAGGTCACGATTCTCGGTGCTTTCGAGAATTCCTTAGTGAGCGTGGTGAAAATCTTGTTTGCACCTTGGGCTATGAAGCGTTTCTGCAAATTGGGTTCCATTGCAAAAATGAGTACGTTTTTAATCGCACCCGCTTCCAAGGCGAAATCGTTATACTTGTCGATCTCGTTAACTCCGGCCGTGGGGCCTGGGTGTGACGGCATGGGCTCTAGCAGAAATCGAGCTTCCGTCGGCGGCGGCAAAGATTCCGTAATCTTTGCCTCCCGATCCATGAAGTTTGATCCATCATTCTTCGATCGAGTTGATCGATTCATCGATTCATGAAGATCCGAAGCCAGGACTCACGGTCCAATGTGGCACTTGGCATTGGGTTATCGTAGAACCAGCCATTTGTAGTTTAGCAGTTTAAAAACGTGATCTACACTGAAAAAGAAAGAAAAACAAAAACGAAATAAGCAACTCATCGAGGTGATTTAAGTCTATTTAAAATTCATTTTAAACATGTAGACTCTCGCACTTGCATAATTGATCTCCCTCAAGAATGATACAAGTGATCCCAAGACTCAATTTCTGTAAATTGATAAGCCAACTGTTTAGCTAATTCTTCCGGAAGAACTCTTGGTCGATAGATTTCCGTAAATCCTATCTATAGTCCACCATAGTCACAGGATCGTACGAGTGACCATAGTGTTGAGATAAAATAGGTCAATCGGTTCCAACTTACCCGACGTAGAAGGGGTCATATTATGACTACCGACGAAGAAGGGACTCATTGGAGTTTGACCTATAAAGACCGTTCTCAATTTTTGTTTATACGAGGAAGATCCCATCAACTAAATTATAATTCATATTAAGTGAACGAATAACTAGCGTTTGTCGTGAATGAATTTATTTGGATGATGGCTTAAAAAAAACGTGTGACATACGAATGTCAATGAAAACTAACTCGTGACCTCTATATGTGTCAGTTTTCATGCAATTATTAGGTGGTTTGGTTTTTAGGCGGAAAATGATGCATACTATCGTTACGATAAAATAAATAATTGAATGCAATACGTAAATAAAATTTCCTGGTGTGGCCTATCCTAATAAAAAGAACAAAATACAACTTTGGAATCCACCGTTGGACCCTAGAAGCTTGTCTTGTTGTTCCATCTTGATCCATGTAGCGGGAGTGAGCATCTGGTCTCCGTCTTTGGTCTTCTCAAAAATTACAATTAAAATTACAAAATATAAATCTAATTACATTCTAATTAAAACTGTAATTACAAGTGAAAAATCCAAAACGGAGATACGAGATCTCAAAATACAACCAAGACCGTGTTCCATCATTACGGTAACACGTTCTACTAAGGCCACACTAAGTTACAACCGTTTGCAAATTAAAATAAATACGTAATAAAAGGGCATTCACGGCATTCAAAAATTAACGATAAATAAAAATGCATCAACTAAAAACAAATTCATTCGTGACATAATTCCGTAATTATGTTAAATTTATCCAAACCACCTTTTAATGATTAAAATTCATGTGATAAAACCGCTTCTATCATTTAATTTTAATCCATTATAATCCGTTACTTTAAAAACGCTTTAAAATAACCTAATGGTACATGTGTGGACCGTTTCACAATCATAGCGAGTGTACTATATCCGTATAAAGTACATATTGAAGCCAAAAGAAAATTTAAATCAAAAGAAACAAATTTTCAAAGCTGTCAAAGACGAAATCCCTCGATCCAGGGACATAAGTGCTCGATCGAGGGACAGAGGGCTCGATCGATCAATCGCAAGTCGATCGAGAGGTATGCTAATCAGAGGTACTCGATCGACGAATCGGTGGTCGATCGAGGACTTATATCAGCAAATCTACTCGATCGAGTACGAGGACAACTCGATCGAGCAGTAGGGTTTAGAAAGGGGTCGATCGAGTACAACAGGGACTCGATCGAGCAAAAGGTTTTTGAAACAGGGTCGATCGAATACAACAGGGACTCGATCGAGCAAAAACAAGACAGGAAAACCACTCGATCGATTAAAAACTTGTTCGATCGAGTACAAAACTTTCTGAAAAACTCCAAACCCTCGTGAAACAAGTTTTATGATACAAAAACACAACAATTTTGATCAAAGACGCATAAAATCAATTTTAACAATTGACAAAAACATGACATATTGTTATAATCTCCGTATAAAACAACAATATGCAAAAATCAACGAAAGCAACATGAAATAACCGTGTAAAACATGTCACGGTTTCATAAAAACGCAACAGCCAAATCAAAAAAAATTTCTGCCGTGAGAAAAATTGGCTGATGCCGCACGGTTTTTAAGATAAAAACAATCGTTTCAAAATCGTTTTATGAAAAACACATAGAAAATTTACGTGGCCTCGCTCTGATACCACTTGTGGGTTAATATCCGTATACTACCCTTTAAATTTAGGACTATAACGTAAATTTAAACATGCAATTTATAGTCATAAAACGAAAAACATAATGGAATGATTAATGTATAGAAATCAACCTCGGGTCCTTATAGTGCACGGCGTAAAGAACAGAAATCAAATGAGATTCCCTCCTAATTGTTGCACCCAAGACCTTGTCCGAGATATGCCCGTGTGCTAGATGGTGTTCTCCGATTGCTTTGCAATATTGGGAGAACTGATGTGTGTTTTTCTTGGAGATGAGAGATCTCAGGTTTTTCAGAGAAGAATGCTCTTCAAAACCCTAATTCTTGTTTCAAATGATGATTAGGTCAAACAAGAAGGAGGAGGCTCTCCTTTTTGTTCTCCTAATTCGGCCAAGCCGAGTCCATGGGGAGGAAATGGGCTTTTCCATTTCCTCTTCTATTTGACTCGTAGTCCGAACCCCAATGACTAAATGTATATGACGTGGTTTGATTATAAATCATATCGGTTATCGGAAATTAAGGCATCGCCTAATAATACGGGTTAGTCAATTATTAATTCGTGTCCGACAAAAACAATATTGTATAATTATATTCAATATACATTAATTAAATATAAATCGTTTATATTTAATTTTACTTAATCTTAGTTAATTCGCCTTAGCCCATGATATTTAATTCGTATTAAATATAATATCTCAACATCACATATTTGACTAATTACTAGTCAATTAACTCGGACTAACTGGTTAGTCAAATTTGGCATCTACATGACTGTATTTTCATACGGTCATGTCTCTCGAACGTGTCCTATAGGTGTGACTTTTAGGGACCAGTTGATCACCGCCATCTGTATGACAATAACGTCAAACTTATCTAGCAAGCCAACCGTTATTGATAAACGTGGATCAACTGATAATAATACCAAAGTATGCCCTTTGATCCTTTTAGAGGTTTGTAAGTCCTTGCACTAACTGTTAAGGATCTCCTCTCATGTCCTTATCAACATGCCCTTGAAAGACATAACCATACAGTAGGCAAAACCCGAGTGCCCTAGGCCTCACCATATAAGAGATAGAAGGGTCTTCCCTGTTTATAAATCGATTAATGGAATCAAGCATGCGGACCCCTTTTGAGGTTACAAGACGGTCAACCTCGGCCTTAGTCAGTCCAAGCAAATCTCTAAACTTGTTTTTACACCCTTGAGAGCTAGAAGGTATAGCATGCATATTTTCTGGGTCCCATCCACCAATTGCAGCAATCTCCTCAGGAAAAGGACAGATATCACCTCCAGGGAAGGCAAAAACATGGAAATTAGGGTTCCAATATTCGAGACAAGCATCTAAGAACGATTTAACAACCTTCACCAGTTTCAAGCTCAAGATTGACCCCAAATTGAAAGCACCCATATCATGCTTCTCGACGTTTGTAAATTCATTTGTCCATTCTTTGAGAAGGTTTTCCAAGGCATCCATGATTTGTAATTTTTCTTCTATATAATAGGAGAATTTTGTATTATAGACGAAAGGAGGACGGAAGATTGTGTGAATAAAAGCTCCCTCGAAGTCTATATTTATACTAAAAGCTGTTTCCTAAAATCCGTCAGAACTGGCAAACTGAGGAAATTGCGCAGCACTTGCTGCGCCTCTTCGAAGGGTCGCAGCTCGTGCTGCACCTCTTCCTCAGAGGGTTTCTGTGATTTTTTCCGCGTAGGATCTTTCCTAATTCCTCTTGATATAATTTCCTATCCGTATGGGTTATTGTTTTGTTAATTCCGTCAAATTACCATATTTTTATGTTTCCTATTTTTCCGGGTACGCTTTTCGAGGTGAAATCGATATTTTTTGGCAAATAAGCACATTACCCATTTCATTTTATTTTTTTTTTTTGGGGGAATCATTTCACTCCCGTTTCACATTTCATTTCAAGCTTATACATTTCATTTTATTTTCTTTTTTGGGAGAATCATTTCACTCCCGTTTCACATTTCATTTCAAACTTATACGTTTCTTTTTTTGGTTTTTTAGGGGGTAGCCCTCCCTACCGTCCGGTCATTTTCGGCAATTCTTGCGCTCATTTCTGGGCAATTTTTCACATTTTTTTAGGTCTTTTCTTTGTTTTGCGCTAGTTTAGGCCATATGTACAATACGTGTTTTATGTGCGATTTCTATGTAAATTTCGGCAGCATGACGGCGTAAACCGTCATCTACCAAACCTGTTCAAAGCTAACCTGCATGAACAAACAAGACAACCCAACAGCAAAGGCACTCAGGCCATCATATATACAATCAAAATGTTGTATGTACATCAAATTGGCGGGCTCTTGCCCGGAAACAAGTCCTAAGTCCAAAATGAAGTCCTAAAGTGTGCAAGATGTGTGCGGTACAAGCAACAGAAGCAACAAAAACAGAGACAACTACTCCTGGTCGCCCCACTCAGTGACCCTGGCCTCAAGAGCAGCGATCTCGGCGTCTCGGACCTCTAACTCCCTTAGCTGGCGAGCCGTCTCCTCCTGGGACTGCGCTAGCTCACGCTCCAGGTCGCGCTCCCTCTGCAAATGACAAAGCAATGCCTCATTTCAATCGTTTCAAATACAATGAAATTACAAAATTCAAAATGAAGTAAACGAAAGGTTCATACCTGTCGTCCTCGACCGCCAGCAAGTGCCCCAATGGCAGTAGCCTGTAGCCGGTTGGCTACCCTGTACAATGCCACGTGCCGAGATGGCGCCACCTACATTTCAATAAACAAAGGTTTTCAACAAAATGGACAAATGTATTCTTATACAACAGCAAAAGCCAACTAAGTTGGGAGCTTATCCTCCGGACCAAATGCTGCCACTCATCCAGGCCAGCATCTGTCACCGCCTCGCCAAAGTCGCGGAGCTCGGAGATCGTCGTCATCCCCGTCGTTTCAGTGTACTCGAGGGTCTCGGGGTACGCTGGGGGCTCGACGCCCGCTTCCTCAACCTCCTGCGAAATTCAAATGAATTCTTTATTTGATGATCATTCATCATTTTATCAAGTTAACTCAAATAGGGAAAATGAAGCACTTACCACAACCGGCCAGTACGCCAGCCTTCGGCGAATAAACGCAGAGTAATCCTCGCCAAGAATAAGAAGAGCGTCGCCACCGACGTCTGCCAAGTCAGCCTCCCTCTTAGCGTCAGAAGGCTCCATAAACATCGTCTGAGGAGGATCGATGGGAACCGTGAAAGCATCACGAGGGCACTGACGAGTCAAGCGCTCGCCCAGATACCACATTGGACCCATCGACATCCTCATCAGCAACCGACTCGAGCTCCTAAGTCGAAGGACCTCGGCCACGAAAGGAGGGGCGTCAAGGTAGTCCACCCAAGGCTTTGGCACCCACTAAGACAAGCAAACAAGAGGTCATTCCTATGATCGTTTCTAAGAGTAATGAATAAGCAAGTGAAGGAAAGTGATTAAGAAATACTCACGTCACTCAGCTTCAGGGCATTCACGCCCCGTCGACAGACATCGTAAGAAGAGCGCTGGCTCTTCCTACGACACGTCACCCAATCCCTCACAACGGGATAAGCCCTCGACCCAGGCTCCGTCTCTTGGGCGCAAAGCCCGAAAAGTAAGAGTACACCCACGCCTGCAAAACAAGATAATCAATGACGATCTTTCATGGTTCGATAAGAAGAAGAAATGAACTTTCATGATCCGAACTGAAGTTCATACCTCCAACAGCAGTCCAAGGCCAACAGTAGCAGGAGAGGTCCCCTTCTCCAGCAGCTCAGGATGAACCATGGCCCTCATGTAGCGAGTGAGGACCGTAAAGCCAGAAGTGACCCAGTCCCAACGACCTAGGTCACTCAAGTCAGAAAGTAAGGGAAGAAGCTTCGTCGACAACCTCTCCCCCTTGTCTCCAAGGTAGAGCGGAGACAAGAACAACCAGAGCCACAGACGAGCTCTCTACTCCGCAGTACAAGTAGGAGGAGGAGCCTTCTTCCTCCCATCTACTGTCACTACCGTCGGGATCTTACCAGCAAAGTAATCCCTTAAGTAGGAGCTCAGCACTAACCCAGGAGCCGTAGCAGCACTCGCCGCTAGGTTCCAGCCGATCAGCCTCCTGGCTTCGGCCGAGTCCACTCTCATGGCCGTCGACGGCCGCACCACAGTCGCCGCTCCACACGGCAGACCAGAAATCATGCCGTAATCCTCCAACGTGACCCCAACCTTGCCAAAAGGCATGTGAAAGGTCGAGGACGTGTCCCAGTACCGATCAAGGAAGGCTCGAATCAGGCATAGGTTAGCCCGAAGCTTCTTTCCCTTGATCTCCCTCCACGCTCCAACTAAAGCTCCAAGCTCGATGATGGCTTACTCCTCCTCCGACAGTCTCCCGTAAGCCTCCATCATCGTCGTGTAGCCAGAAAAGGACCTCATGTTCCCAGCCTCCTATATCGATTCGACGCGAAGCTATATTTAGCCCAAAGTGAAAGAGAAATAAAACGACAAATAAATAAGTAAAGAAAGATGATGAGGGAGGGACGAGTTTGAGATTTACCAAGCTCTTCACCGTCCTATAAGACAGGTGACTCTCCGCTGCCCAAATGAGATGTCGGCCATCCCATTTATCAACCCACTGGGGTGCCCTCGCTAGCTGGTGACTGCCTCGTCTGACGTTGGCCCGCCTCGGGGCCTCCTCCTCAACAGCCTCCTCCTCGGCAGCCTCCTCAGCAAACGCCACCTCTAGCACCTCCTCGAAAGTAAGATACGGGTCGAAGTCATTATCCACGTCCATGGGAGCCCTCCTTGATGTAAAAGCCTCGTCACCTGCAAAATTAGAGTAAATTAGGCCGCGTCGAGTGACGGCAAGCCTCGGTTAAGGTATTTTCAAGCTTTCAAGCTCCGAAAATAGCTCTTTTCTCGCCATCTTTGGCCATTTATCTCGAAACCCGACCACTCATGTGGTGAAAATGGGTCAAGGCAAGTCTAAGTTCAAGCCTAATCATGAGTTAAGTCGAAATTTCGGCAGCATTTCGTTATAACGGCGATCATGCCCTAGAAAAGTGTCCGTAAAAAGCTGTCACAAATAAAAAATCCGAGAGGGTAGGAAGTTTACCCATCACACAAGGATTCCAAATATCAAGTTTCATCGCAAATGGGCAATCCTAATGCCATTTTCGAAGCAATTTACGACACAGATGTGAAACCATCACAATTCTACTCAAATGCTAAATATTCAATGAAAATTCGAAAAGAACACATGGTTATGTTCCTTACACTACCAATTATCCATTTTTAATGTCAATTTCACAAGGCAATTTCATTTGGGGGAAAAGCCCCAAATTTTCGAGTTATTTGGGTTGAAAACCCTAATTTTCTCGACTCGAATCAAGCAAAATACGGACGTTAATGCAAGAATAAGACACATACCTCGATTAGTCATAATTAATACAAGCTTTTGATCAAATTTTGGCGGAATGTCGACGGAATTTGAGAGAGTTTTGAAAGATTTTGTATTTTTTTGAATAATGGATAAAACGGGTTCTGTCGAGTTTTTACTCAGACAGGGACGAACCCAGGAAAACTGTAATACTCCGTATTTATAAGTCTTGGGGTACTCTATCGAGTAGGCCTTACTCTGTCGAGTAAGGGTAAGTTGCGAAATAAAATAGTTTCTGACCTGTTGGGTACTCGATCGAGTAGCTGGGGCACTCGATCGAGTAAGGGGGTACTCGATCGAGTACTTGGGTACTCGATCGAGTGTCCGGTTTTACGGGGAGTTTTCTCGGGTTTTGTTAATTATGCGATTAAGGTATTTAAGCTTCATCGTCATTATTCTAAATCACTTTTACAAAACCTAAATTCCTGTTTAAGAGAGAAAGCAAACAAGTTCATCTTCTTAATCGCATTCTTAGCAATTCCCGGAGTTCAGACGGTCAGTTCTTGTCGTTGTTCGTACCATTGAGTTCCTTGCGTCGAGGGTAAGATCTGTGTACCCTTTTTATCGTATTTCCTTTGATTTGGTTAAACCCTAATTTAGAGATTGGGGGTTTTATGTGTAGTATGTGATGTGGTAGCCTCTATGTGTTTTATGATAGGAGGAGGGTTCTTAGAAGAGGCTTTTTGACTCAGCAGTAGAGACCGTCTGATTGTGTGCATACCAGGTAGGATTTCCTACTCAGTATTAGTCCCATAATGGGATATTGGTTGATGTATTGTGTTTGATTGTTTGATATAATAATTGTATTGTGATTGTGGTTGTGATCGTTGTTGATGGTTCGCGAGGCGTGGCCTCGGCTGAGTGGGGTCACTTGCGGGAGTGGCTTCACGCCCTAGTTTCGCCTTCTGTGGAACCCGCCACAGAAGGGATGTGCACATTAATGGACAGGGTTTATCGCTCACTATGTGGAGCGGGGATTTGGTGGGTACGGCTGCGGTCCCCCATCGGGGTGGTCCGTGGACGATCGAGTATTGAGATGATGGGAATTGGTTGGTTGTGTGTGTGTGTGATTTAAGGCATGTCTGTTTATCTTATCATTGTTGTTTATATTGATTGTGTGATTAGTACTCGACCGGTGTTGTTTTGTAAACTGCGGTGATCCATTCGGGATGGTGAGCGAGATATTGAGCAGTATTGAGATGAGTATTGGGATAGCTGGGATGCCACGACATGATGATAGGAGTCTTCCGCTTTGTAGCCTTTAGTTTATTTACATTTCGATTAGAACGATCGGTTTGAGATCATGTATCGTACTTTTGGTTTGGTTTTGAGGATTGTAACTATTCGCTAAATTATTTATAATAAACGTTGTTTCTTCATTGTTGTTTGATTATCATTGCCTCGGGTAACCGAGATGGTAATGTCTTCATACCTGAGTGGTCCTGGTAAGGCACTTGGAGTATGGGGGTGTTACAAATGGTATCGAGCGACGATTCTCAAACCTCGTAACCAATGAACCTAATGAACATAGGGAGTCAACTAAAATGAACCCGGGGTAAAAGTTGTAGGAGCTAGTGCAAAGGCTTGGGAGACGTCCTAAAGTCGCAGGGGTCGCCCTACAACTTTGAACCGGTCACATGGGGGAAGTGTTTGTCGAGTCGTATGTGTGTTTGGTTAACTTGTGTAAGAATGTGATGAAATGTGTTAGTTGTTGGGTGTTGAAGTAGAAAGTTGAGCATGTGAAAGAAAATGGTGATATGTGGGAACTTGTTGATGAGATGATAACATGTTGGATGATTTACAATGTGGCATTTAATAACATGATGAAATGATCTCGTAGATAGTAGAAAAGATGCGTAGCATGTGTATTATGATATAATGTGATTTATAAGTTTAGCATGTTAGCATATGACGTAACATGCGGGTAGCTTTTATGTATTAGCATGACTCGATCGAGTGGGACTGACTCGATCGGGTGGGTTTTTGACGATTTTGAGTCCAGAATCGTGTTTTTGGGTACTCGATCGAGTAACTAGGGGTACTCGATCGAGTAGGGGGTCACTCGATCGAGTAGCCTAGCTACTCGGTCGAGTAGGTAAGAGATCAGAAGGTCTGTTAGGGGTCTGATGTTTGGGTACTCGATCGAGTATGTTGGGCACTCGATCGAGTAGCCCGTTACTCGATCGAGTGGGTTTGGGAACTCGATCGAGTAGGTCCTGAGTGGCGTGTTTTCGTGTTTTGAAGTTTAGTACGTGTGTTCATATCTACCCTTTCTTATATATGTATAGTTTCAAGATGCCGCCTAAGAAGACTGCTTTGTATGCGAGAGCTGAGCTTATGACCGTGGATGACATCGTTAAGATGTTAGAGCACCAGGATGCTCTTACTGAGACCCTAAAGAAAGTGAATGAGGATAAGAATAAGGATAAGGAGAAGGAGGTTGATCATTCAAAAATCAGCCTCTACATTGCGAGGTTTAACCCGAAAGAGTACAAGGGAGTTGGGGAACCTAACCTTCTTGATAGTTGGCTGAGAGAGATGGAGAACATATTAGATTTGGTTCACTGTCCTGATGAGATGAGGGTGGAACAGGCTGCGTTCTATCTGAGGGAGGAAGCTGGCAAGTGGTGGGATTCAGTGAAGGTGAGTGCTAAGGAGATATATACAAACCAAGGCTTACCTGCTATACCTTGGGAGGAGATTCGTAGGGCTGTGAGGAAAGAGTTTGTACCGGAACATGTGAGGAGTAAGTTGAGAGAAGAGTTTGATGGTTTTAAGATGATCTTTGAGATGTCCGTGGTTTGAGTACTACAGTCGTTCAATGAGAAGTCTAGGTATCTTTGAGGATATGGGTTTGAGTGAGGAGAATCTGGCATTGAGGTTTGAGAGGGGTTGACCCCTAAGATTATGGATAAGTTACCCGTGGGAATCCTTACGGATGTTAAGGAAGCTTATGAGAGGGCGGGGAGAGCCGAGAGGTTGGTGGAGATGGCTCAGGAGAGGTTAGGTGGTGAGAAGAGGAAGTCTGAGAGCGAGGGTGGTGGCCAATCTAATCACAAGAAAGGCAACCACAATCGGATCTAAGGGATTTTCTTCTTGGTCCGGTTCGATGTTGGGGCTTCCTTTGGGCGTGGCCATGGAAGTGTGAGTAATAGTTGGGGAGTGACTGTTATAGGCGTGGTGGAGTAGGCCACAAGAGACATGAGTGCACAAGTGCACCAGGATCTTTCCGGAGACTGCGCGAGCTTCGCGAGCAACAGACCGGGCCGGATCATGGCCAAACCGGGAAGTCGAGTTACCAGAGTGGAGGCAACCGCAACGGCGGTAATTCTTATCAGAAACCACCAAAGAACAACAACAACAATCAAGGGTCGGGTGCTAAGCCGAACACCTCAGCCAGTACTGTCCAGGGAGGTGGGCAGAATACCAGTGGCAAGTTATTTATGATGGAGAAGAAAGCAACTGAGGAAGATGCACACGTTATCACCGGTACATTCCTTGTTAATGGTATTCCTACCTTTGTTTTGTTTGATTCGGGGCTTCTCGGTCGTTTGTGTCTTGAGTCATGTCAAACAGTTGGGTTTGAGAGTATATGAGTCTGTTAGTGAGCAAGTTTTCATACCTTCGGGTGAGTCTGTATCGTGTGGGAGATTGTTCAGAGATGTATCTTTGATAGTTGGGCAAGTTGATTTCCCTGTAGACTTGCTAGAGTTTCCTTTTAACGGTTTTGAGATGATAGTCGGGATGGATTGGTTAGGAAAGTATAAAGCTAAGATAGACTGTCATCAAAAGAAAGTGTCTTTAAGAGGTCCTAAGGGTGTTAGTGTGTCTTATCGTGGGTTTCTAGTCAAACCCAAAGTTAAGTTGATTGCAGCTGTCACCTTGAAGTCTTATCTGAGGAAGGGATGTCCTCTGATCTTGTGCCATGTGAGAGATGACCGGATAGAGAGTCCGACAGTTGATGAGAAACCAGTGGTGGGAGAGTATGCAGATGTTTTTCCAGAGGAGATTCCGGGGTTGCCACCGAAGAGGGAGATAGATTTCACCGTTGAGTTGAAGCCAGGGACGGGGCCAATCTCTAAGGCACCGTACCGTATGGGTCCTAAGGAGATGGAGGAGCTTAGGAAGCGATTGGATGATCGATAGAGAAGGGATACATTAGGCCAAGTGTATCGCCGTGGGGAGCACCAGTTCTTTTCGTGAAGAAGAAAGATGGGAGTTTGAGGTTATGCATAGATTACAGGGAGCTGAACCGAGTGACGATAAAGAACAAGTATCCTTTGCCAAGGATAGATGACCTGTTTGACCAGTTGAGTGGTGCAACAGTCTTTTCTAAGATTGATTTGAGGTCGGGATACCATCAGGTGAATATTAGAGAGGTGGACATACCAAAGACAGCTTTCACGTCGAGGTATGGCCATTATGAGTACGTGGTGATGCCGTTTGGGTTGTCTAATGCGCGGCGGTGTTTATGGATTTGATGAACAGAATCTTGAGACGTTCTTGGACCGGTTTGTAGTGGTGTTTATCGATGATATCTTAGTCTACTCTAAGACTAAGGAGGAGCATGAGGAGCATCTGAGGATCGTGTTGCGGACTTTGAGGGATCATGAGTTGTATGCTAAGTTTGTCCAAGTGTGAGTTACGGTTAGAGAAAGTTGCTTTTAAGGGCACGTGATCTCTAAAGATGGGGTAGCTGTGGATCCGGCGAAGATTGAGGCGGTGA
The DNA here is from genome assembly GCF_048544455.1 of Silene latifolia. Taxonomy (NCBI): domain Eukaryota; kingdom Viridiplantae; phylum Streptophyta; class Magnoliopsida; order Caryophyllales; family Caryophyllaceae; genus Silene; species Silene latifolia. The sequence continues at coordinate 121,345,613 of NC_133528.1, read as the reverse complement.
CAAAGTGGGAAGCACCGAAGAATGTTCTTGAGGTTAGGAGTTTCTTGGGGTTAGTGGATACTACGGACGGTTCGTGAAAGATTTCTCCAAGATAGCTAGACCGATGACGGCGTTGATGAGGAAAGAGAACGGGTTTCGTTGGGATGAGAGTTGTGAGACGGCGTTCCAAACATTAAAGGAGCGTTTGACCACGGCTCTGTCTTAGCATTACTGAAGGGAGCGAGAACTTTGAGGTTTATACGGATGCCTCGAAGAATGGGGTGGGATGCGTGTTGATGCGAGAATGGTAAAGTGATTGCCTATGCTTCTAGGCAATTGAAGCCTTATGAGGAGAACTACCCTACTCATGATCTGGAGTTGGGTGCAGTGGTGTTTGCTCTCAAGATTTGGAGACATTACCTTTATGGAGCAATCTTTAAGGTATTTTCTGATCACAAGAGTCTCAAGTACATCTTCACGCAGAAGGAGTTGAACATGAGACAGAGAAGGTGGATGGAGCTGATTGGCGATTATGACATGGAAATCATCTACCATGAAGGGAAGGCCAATGTTGTTGCTGATGCTTTGAGTAGGAAGAGTGTACATTCTCTGTGTACAGCTCTATCCTTGATGAGGCCGAGGATGAGGTAGCGAGTTTTGGGATACATATGATGCGAAAGGAGATGCCACGGGTGATATGACAGTACATCTTGAGTTTTATGATGATATTCGAGGTAAGCAGGCTTTGGATCCTAAGATAGTTGAGTGGAGAGCTGGAGTAGAGAAAGGGACAGTGTCCCGATTTTCTATCCATACAGATGGTAGTTTGAGGTTTGATGGTAGGTGGTGTGTTCCTAATGATGAGGAGTTGAAAAAGACTATCATGACAGAGGCACATTGCATACCATATTCAGTTCATCCAGGTGGAGACAAGCTATACAAGGATTTGAAGAAAACGTTTTGGTGGCACGGGATGAAGAAAGAGACAGTGAGTTTGTGTCCGTTGTTTGACATGCCAGAGAGTTAAAGGGGAACAGAGACGACCACAAGGTAAGATTCAATCTTTAGAGGTACCTGAGTGGAAGTGGGAATCCATTTCCATGGATTTCATTGTGGGTTTGCCGAAGAGTCAACAAGGTAACAACATGATTTGGGTGATAGTGGATCGTCTGACCAAGTCAGCTCACTTTGTTCCAATGAAAGATACATGGACTAAGGCACAATTGGCTATGGCCTATCGAAAGAACATGCTTAAGTTACATGGAGTCCCTAAGGACATAGTGTCTGACAGAGATGCGAGGTTTATATCGAGGTTTTGGAAGGAGTTGCAGGAATCGTTGGGAACAACTTTGAAGATGAGTACAACATTTCATCCTGCGACGACAGACGGGCGGACGAGAGAACAATCAAGACTCTTGAGGATATGTTACGAGCTTGTGTGATGGATTTTGGTGGTAGGCGGGAGCGAGAGGTTGGACTTGATAGAATTTTCTTACAATAACAAATATCACACCAAAGATAGGTATGGCACCGTTTGAGGCTTTGTATGGGAGGAGATGTAGGAGTCCAATCTGTTGGGACGATAGTGCTAAGGCAGTGGTTTAGGACCAGAGATGGTGCATGAGATGGTGGAACAGATTAAGATGATCAGGGAACGGATGAGAGCAGCTTAGGATCGACAAAAGAGTTACGCAGATCTACATCGCCGGGACATAGAGTTTCAAGTTGGGGACAAGGTTCTTTTGAAAGTGTCTCCCATGCGCGGGGTTATGAGATTTGGGAAGAAAGGCAAGCTAAGTCAGAAGTTTATAGGGCCTTATGAGATCTTAGAGCAAGTTGGGGAAGTTGCTTATCGTCCGCTTTACCACCGCATTAGAGAGAGTGCATAATGTGTTTCATGTATCGCAGCTGCGGAAGTATGTGAGTGACCCGTCACATGTGTTAGAGGCAGAGAGCTTGGAGCTAGATGAGTCCTTATCATATCTTGAAGTGCCTAAGCAGATTCTAGACCGAAAGGTTAGAAAGACTAGGAGTGGTGAGACAGTTTTGCTTAAGATCCTTTGGTCTAACCACGAGACCGAGGAAGCTACATGGGAGCCAGAGGAAGTTATGAAAGAGCGTTACCCTTTCCTTTTTGATCAGGTATGTATGGTTACGGGGACGTAACCTTGTTTCTTTTAGGGGGTAGGAGATGATCGCGAGCGCTTTTAAGAGTTTTATACCCCTTTTATATGTTGTGTCGGTATGTTTGTCGGGATGAGTTGGGTTAGTATCATGTTTTATGTTGAATTTTTGTTTGGCTTTTGAGTCGGGAATGTTGTGGGAGTACCTTTGTTTAGTGGTGGTTTGAACTTCGGGGACGAAGTTCCTTTTAAGGAGGGAAGACTGTAATACTCCGTATTTATAAGTCTTGGGGTACTCTATCGAGTAGGCCTTACTCGTCGAGTAAGGGTAAGTTGCGAAATAAAATAGTTTCGACTGTTGGGTACTCGATCGAGTATCTGGGGCACTCGATCGAGTAAGGGGGTACTCGATCGAGTACCTTGGGTACTCGATCGAGTGTCCTAGGTTTTGGGGGAGTTTTCTCGGGTTTTGTTAATTATGCGATTAAGGTATTTAAGCTTCATCGTCATTATTCTAAATCACTTTTACAAAACCTAAATTCCTGTTTAAGAGAGAAAGCAAACAAGTTCATCTTCTTAATCGCATTCTTAGCAATTCCCGGAGTTCAGACGGTCAGTTCTTGTCGTTGTTCGTACCGTTGAGTTCCTTGCGTCGAGGGTAAGATCTGTGTACCCTTTTTATCGTATTTCCTTTGATTTGGTTAAACCCTAATTTAGAGATTGGGGGTTTTATGTGTAGTATGTGATGTGGTAGCCTCTATGTGTTGTATGATAGGAGGAGGGTTCTTAGAAGAGGCTTTTTGACTCAGCAGTAGAGACCGTCTGATTGTGTGCATACCAGGTAGGATTTCCTACTCAGTATTAGTCCCATAATGGGATATTGGTTGATGTATTGTGTTTGATTGTTTGATATAATAATTGTATTGTGATTGTGGTTGTGATCGTTGTTGATGGTTCGCGAGGCGTGGCCTCGGCTGAGTGGGGTCACTTGCGGGAGTGGCTTCACGCCCTAGTTTCGCCTTCTGTGGAACCCGCCACAGAAGGGATGTGCACATTAATGGACAGGTTTATCGCTCACTATGTGGAGCGGGGATTTGGTGGGTGCGGCTGCGGTCCCCCATCGGCGGGCTGGTCCAAAGGACGATCGGTATTGAGATGATGGGAATTGGTTGGTTGTGTGTGTGTGTGATTAAGCCGTCATGCTTTATCTTATCATTGTTGTTTATATTGATTGTGTGATTAGTCGACCCGGTGTTGTTTTGTAAACTGCGGTGATCCATTCGGGGATGGTGAGCGGATATTGAGCGGTATTGAGATGAGTCTTGGGATAGCCGGGATGCCACGACATGATGATAGGAGTCTTCCGCTTGTAGCCTTTAGTTTATTTACATTTCGATTAGAACAGTCGTTTGAGATCATGTATCGTACTTTTGGTTTGGTTTTGAGGATTGTAACTATTCGCTAAATTATTTATAATAAACGTTGTTTCTTCATTGTTGTTTGATTATCATTGCCTCGGGTAACCGAGATGGTAATGTCTTCATACCTGAGTCGTCCTGGTAAGGCACTTGGAGTATGGGGGTGTTACAAAAAGACGCAGCAGGTGCTGCATCTCTTCCAAGAGTCACAGCTCTTGTTGCGTCTCAACCTCAGCTTCCCTCCAATTCGATTTTTAAAAATTCGTTATAAGTTCGTTATTTGTGGGCCCATCTTTGGTGCGCCTCTTCTTCAACACCATACATCGCATATTTGGTCCGTTTGATATTTATTCCTCGTCCGGACCCGTATTTCCGAGTACACTGTGAATTGTCACAATACTTTATCAAGACTTCGCTTGCAACAACGAGCGGATTTTCTCTGACGGTGTTTCGACACGCCTCAATTATTTCCCCAGCAAGAGTTCATGACAGCCGATTGTTCTTCTCGAGATATGGAGTTCGCTTGAGACCAACGCAAGCAGATTCAACCTCAAGTTTTGCCGGAGTTCGCTTGAGACCGACGCAAGCAGATTTCCCCAGCAGTTTCTACCGACGTCCTGCTATCCTTCAATATTACGTTTTATTTCCCCTCAAAGAAAGAAGTCTCAGGTATGATCTCTTCTTATGGTTGGCGAGCTTCCTTACGTAGTCTAATGGACTTTAAATGACCCTCCCCGGAAGTCGACAGACTCTAAAATATTCCCGACGACAGGTCCTTGGTTCAGACCCTTTGAGCCGCCTCGCGTCGCCATAGTCGTCAGGTTGTAATCTTTGATTGACCTGATGGCTATACTTTGACTTTCGCCTTGTCCAAGCCTCAGTCAAAGTGGGGGCTCTATAGATACCTCGTTTCTGCACCTCCCGCAAACCACCCGGTGATGATTGGGCCGCATGTTTAATACGCGGAACGATTTATGACAATTCGTAAGTTTATCGTCAAATGATAGCTCAAATACTTGTGTCTACCCCTTGGTCGTCATATACGCGCCGTTACAGTCGTTTTGACAGTAATTAGAGTTCATTTGGAGTCCGGGTCAAAAACCGTCTTCATTTTCTAATAAACCGTCTAAAATGCCGAGTCAGAATGTTCTGGAATGTTCCGGATATTTTTATTCCATATTTCAATCTTTTAATCTTTTGGCAAAATATATCCCAAAATTATATTTTAAACAATAATGAAGTTGAGATCTACCGCAATTCCATAACAGAAACGCGGAAAATCTTTCTTCCGCAGGAGGAAACTCTTGGGGAAAGGACGCAGCACCTGCTGCGCGTCTTCCAAGAGCTGCAGTGGCTGATGCGCCTCTTCCCCAGCTCTTTTCTGCGTATTTTAAGATCTTTTCGAGATTTGTTTCCAAAGTTTTACCGAAACCCTAATTCCTCCATGTGATTAGTATAAATAGGGACTCTCGTTTCTCATATTTCTCACGCGAGTGTCCGCCCTTCTCTTCTCCCTTTGCATTCTAAGACCGTGCTCTTTGCTTATTGGCGTCTACGTGCTTGAACTTTCGACCACGTAAGCTCGGATCCTTCTGAGTACCAGCCTAGTTTTGCATGAACGGCCAATTTGACCAACTCCAGTCAATCATCTTAATCAATTTAGCTTAATTCCTCTTAAGAGGGCACTTTCATCGTACATTCGAGTCGAACAATCACTAATCGTTAACTTAGTCAATCTTGTTTCGTCAAACATGTAAGTCTGAGGGTGTAAATCCCATTTTTTATTGTTGTACCTTTTTATTGTATAAATTATTGTAAGATTTACGTCGAAAACATATTTAAAACCGATTTATAAAACCTTTTATTAAACCCTTTTTTCGGATTAACAGAGGGCAGACGTCGAGAAGAAATGCAACAACTGCTGCGCCTCTTCGAAGAGTCGCAGCATCTGCTGCGCCTCTTCCTGAAGGAGCCCGGATGAGAAAATGACGTCCGTTTTACAATCCGAGCTCAAACAAAGAAGCTGTTCGCCAAGACGCCCGTCTTCCCCTCAAGACGCCCGTCTTCCCCTCAAGATGCCCGTCTTCCCCAAGACGCCCGTCTTCCCCACAAGACGCCCGTCTTCTGGCTGGGAAAAATAAGAAAATTCACTGGAAGAGAATCCGCCCGTCTTCCCCCAAAGACGCCCGGGCAGAATCTCCAGAATCCGCCCGTCTTCTCTCAAAGACGCCCGGGCCCAGACCACCGAATCCGCCCGTCCCGTGCCTAAGACGCACGGATTCCAAGGCAGTCAAAATTCGTTTCTTCAAGCTTCAAAGAAAGAAGCCCTTCCTTCGAAAAATACCGGCGTCTCCCTGCTCAAATCTCAAAAGTGTAATTACTAGTTTAGCCCTTAGTTAACCCTAATGCATCCACCTAATTTTCACTATAAATACCCCACTTGTAAATAATCAAGGGGAATCCTTTTATCAAGTTTTAGAGTAGAAAATCTTTCTTTAGATTAGATTAGGAGTAGATTAGAATAGATTACTCTTTAATCTTTCCACAAATCTCACATTAATCTCTCCTTAATTATTGTTCAAGTTTATTATTCAAGTTTGTTACTTTTGGGTAATTGAAGATTATTGGGTTATTATTGGAGGATTGACGACCCTTCATCAATCAATCAAGTTTCTTCTATTATTCTTTGCTTTATTATTTGGATCACCTCAAGTTTGGTATAATTCCTTTACCCTTTAATCTTAATTGTTTATTTCTTCATTCTATTATCATGTTTATACTTGTTGTGATGTTTGACACCATTAATGACATGTTTCCCATGATAATGAGTGAGTAGTCTTTTAGCTAGGATTAGTGGGTAATTAGGGGAAACCAACATGGGATTGATTCATGCTTAATCTAATATGTTCACATGATTAAATTGCTTGCTTGTTGTGATGTCAACTTTATGCACATGTTATGTTTGATGAAATGCTAAGCCTATGAATCCTTGCATTTTTACCATCTCTTATCTACTCAACTTGACTTGTAAGATATAAACCAACTCGAGTCTTGTTAGACCATGCATAGAAGTTGAATAGGAGGAAAGTAAGTCGACTTGTAGGTGTTGTACAATCTAATCGATTCGGCTCCGGGACCCAACTCTTCCTATGAACCGTAAGACATAAACCAACTCGGTTCCTCCACAACATTAATTGCTTGCAACTTTGTAAACATGTTTGTATGATCAAAACCATGAATCCCCTATGACCCCATGATATCCTAGCACTTTTAATCATTTGTTTACATTTCCTAGTTCATTGTTCGCATTACTTTGTTACTTTCATTAGTCTAGGACACAACTACAAACCCAAATCAATCGTGACACTAGCATAAATTGAGATAGATAGACTTAGAACCCAAAGCACACCGTCTCATGGATCGACCTTGACTTACCGCTAACTAGTAGTTTGTTGAGTATTATAAATGTGTTTGATTGGGTGTACAACGACACGCCCACGATCAAAATGGCGCCGTTGCCGGGGATGGTGCTATGTGATTAAGTTCTTACTTGTTTGTCTATTTTGATTTTGCTTTCACCTTGAGGAACTTGTTCCTCAAGGATTGTTCTTACCGTTTTTGTGTAGTTTCCATGCTTGTAGTTGTTTCCTTGTCTTAGCTATGATGGCTCAAGACTTTACATATGGAGTATGTGGTGGATCTTTTGAGTATGACTATGGGTATGGGGAGTTTGAGGAGCAAGTCAACACAAACCTACCTTACTATTTGTACAATGAAAATCCTAACCACTATCCCAATTTTTCCCACCAAAATCACCACATCCAATATCCACAACAACCACCCACCCAATACCCACTTCATAATGAGTTTCAATTGCCACAATACAACCACTTTCACACTTACCCACAACAAGAAAATGAACCCATTCAAAATGTGATTCTCCAAATGATGGGGGATCAACAAAACTTCTTCAAACAAATGCTAGAAGAGAGCCAAAGAAGGGACATTGTTCTTCAAGGCATTGTTACTCAGGGTGAGGAGTTGGAAATTCAAATTGCCCAAATAAAAGAAACCCAACTAACTACCCCTTACCACTCTTTAGACATTGACCATGAATGTGAGTTTGAAGGAGTTACCTTTGATGAGAAGTGGGAAGAGCCAACCTCATTGAGCTCTTGTGAGTATGAAAGTGTGGTGTTTGATAAGGAAGACATGAGGTTGAGTAAGCCAAATACTCTTAGCCTTTGTGAGTATGAGGGTGTATCATTTGATGTGAACATTGAGGTGTTGGAAAAAGTGTTAATGAAGAGGAGTGAATCTCCCATTTATGATTCTTATGGAGATAGCGATGATGACGTGCCTATGGATGAAGCTTATGTGGGATATGTGTCTTGCAATAAAGAAGAGGAATGGAGTTGTGAAATTGCCTTACTTGAGGAGCCCATCCTTGAGAAGTTTGAGGTATGCTTCCATGAAGAAGATGAATTCCTTTTCCCCATTTCCCATGAAGACTACTTGGCCTCTACCATGGAGCCAATGATTGTTGGAGAGGATATGGTGGACCTTCTTCAAAAGGTCAAGGCATCATACAAAAGCTACTTGGTGGCAAAGCTCAAAGAGAAACTTGCACGTGAAGCTACTTGTGGAAATTTGGCACCCACAATGTCCACTTCCAAGGAACTCGGTCATCAAGGTCGTAAGGATTCTCCTTCTACTCATGAAGGATTGATAAATTCAAATGCTATCATCATCACAAAAATGGAAGGAGAAGGTGGTAAGTGGAAGTCTCCGGACGAATATGAACCACACTTCATACCTTATGTTGACAGGAATCATGGGCTTGTTGGTTTGAAGCATTGCAAAAGATCAAGTGTTAAGGGTAAGGTGAAGAAGACAATGAATGACAAATTCCCTTGGCCAAGCTTCGTCTTGAAGTTAAGCAAACCATACTTATGCTTATTTGGAGCTTGTTCACAAGCTTTTGATCTTCTTTTAAGAGCCTTGAGCTCTATGGACAAGAATTTCTACAAATTGAATGAGTTTGGTGGAGTCCTACCTCAAACCACCATTTGTAAGATACCCTTTCCTTTGACTTTGCATTACATTTCCACTTGCATTTAGTTATATACATATACATTTAGCTTGCATTTGTATTATATTTCATATTGCATTTACATTAGTTAGTTCATATAATATAGTTGCATTGTAATATATCTCACATGATTCATGTAGTTAGTTGCATATAGACTAGAATTCATGCATAATCACTAATGACCAATCCTATTCTTTTCTACACTAGAAATAGTGTTTAATCGGTTTGGGGAGGTTTGATCATAAGTGACTATAGTTTAAAACATGCATCATATAGTATAGTGTAGATTGCATTCATTTGTTATATATGTCATATAGAATTGCATTTATTTAGAGCATGCATTCATTCATATCATATCATTGCATTTGTACTTTATTTCAAAAAAAATCAAAAAATCCAAAAACATGTATTTTTTTTTTCATTCCTACTCCTACATGTACATTGAGGACAATGTCCAAAATAAAGTGGGGGATGGGAATTTATATTCCAAAAATGCATAAAAAATGAAAAAAATTTCAAAAAATCACAAAAATATGTCTTTTAATTTCATAAAACAAAAACCCATAAAAATTTGAAAATTTCAAAAAAATCAAAAACATGTTCATTTCCTTTGTAATGTAGTCTTGTACATATTGTATATATTGTGTTTGTCTATCCTTGTTCACATTGATCGACTACGCCACATCCGAGACATGAGGATATTGAAGACCGCATGATATGATCTTTCCAATCTCCTTCTTCCTCTTTATGTTAATGACTATGTGGCTTTATTTTGATTGATGCGGTAAAACAATGTGAACTTAGGACTTGCATTTAGTTTATATGTCATATTAGTTGGTAGAACCATTTGCATTAGGATGTATATATGCTAGTTGCATCATGGCATGTAGTTGCATGTTAGAAAAATTTTGCGAAACCGTCTACTTGGGAAGCTTGACAAGTGTATATAGGCCCTAGTAGATGCTTTTTCTTCTTAAGACTTTGCTTGTTAGAATACTTGTAAAATACCCTAGGATGTGTCATGCTAGTATCCTTTGACCCATGGATTATGGCCTAGTCAAGAGTACCTTGTGGTGTGATAACTCCTTGGCTACCGTTTATTCCAAGGTGACCCTTGAAACTATGCATCCATCCATCCATCATCCATGTTCTACCATATTTTTGTCATCAAAGGGAATGGGCACAAAAAGAAATTGATTTGAGTTCAATGAAATGAAAAGTGAAAGAAAGTTTGCAAAAAAATGCATCAAATGAAAAGAGGAGCAAAAATAGAACTCCTAAAGCTTCAAATATAAGGCACCCTCACTACATATGGGGTGACTTTGAAAATGTTCAAAAAAAAAAAGAAATGCAAAGAAAAGTTGAAAAGTTGTCAAGTATTGAAATGCCAAACATCAAAGAAATGGCAAAAGAAAGTGTTCTCAAATGTTATATGCCACAAGAAATTGGGGGGAAAATAAAAACAAAAGCAAACTCCCAAAGTGAAACTCAAATATCTATTGATCCCTTTATCCATCGTATCCATTTTTGTGCATGGTAAAGAGGGGACGGCCCTTCTTCTTGTCTAGGCAAGAGGGGGAATTCCGCGATCCTCCAGTGTTTCTAACACCATAGGGAGTCTACTCTTGACAAAAGCATTTAACGATTGAGGACAAAGGTACCCTAGCTTGACACAACTTGGAGGTGATTTATTGGTATCCTTCTAGGCTTAGTAGTTTGAAGAAATTTCATCTATGAAGGAGTGTGTACCCTTGAATTACTTCCCTTGTAGATAATTTCCTCCACTTAGATGAGGAAAGTGGCTATTCTTTTGTAGATGCATCTATTACTTGATTTTGTGTGCTTTAATGTTTGGATGTGTCGCCATTTTGGCAAGACCCACCTTGCCTTGCAAGAAGGCATCTTACCTCATGGTTGTCTTGTTGTGAGTTGAAGGGGCGGAGTGAAACCCGCTAATTGTCTCATATCGGCTATATTAGTAGGATAGTTTAAATAAAGGTCTAGTTTTAGTCACCTCTTTACTCGGGACGAGTAAAGGTTCGGTTTGAGTATATTTGATGTGACCATTATTTACGCACATTTAGTCCCCTAATTGAGCCTATTTTGCTTACATTATAACATTCTATGGCCATTTTATCCGTCAAAACCTTCCTATTTGCTTTTCTATCGCATTTCATATGTTTTGTAGAAAAGGAGATAATAAGGCGGAAATTCCCGTCTTTCGTGCATATTTGGAAGCTTATTGATGATATTAGATGGACTAGTATGAAGAGGAGGTAAGAATGATGACCAAAGACGTAGGAATAAAGTGTATATAGAAGGATCAAAGGGTTAAAAGTAAGAATGACGAGAGGGAAGGCATTACAAGAAGAAATCGCTCAAAAACCGAACCAAGGGTTGCTCCTTTGGCTCTGAAAATATGCTAGATGGAACGGCGTCGAAAAAACAAGTAATCTAGGCTTTTGAATCACTCCAATAGGAGCCCGGATGAGAAAATGACGTTCGTTTTACAATTCGAGCTCAAACAAAGAAGCTGTTCGCCAAGACGCCCGTCTTCCCCTCAAGACGCCCGTCTTCCCCAAGACGCCCGTCTTCCCCACAAGACGCCCGTCTTCTGGCTGGGAAAAACAAGAAAATTCACTGGAAGAGAATCCGCCCGTCTTCCCCCAAAGACGCCCGGGCAGAATCTTCAGAATCCGCCCGTCTTCTCTCAAAGACGCCCGTGCCCAGACCACCGAATCCGCCCGTCCCGTGCCTAAGACGCACGGATTCCAAGGCAGTCAAAATTCGTTTCTTCAAGCTTCAAAGAAAGAAGCCCTTCCTTCGAAAAATACCGGCGTCTCCCTGCTCAAATCTCAAAAGTGTAATTACTAGTTTAGCCCTTAGTTAACCCTAATGCATCCACCTAATTTCCACTATAAATACCCCACTTGTAAATAATCAAGGGGAATCCTTTTATCAAGTTTTAGAGTAGAAAATCTTTCTTTAGATTAGATTAGGAGTAGATTAGAATAGATTACTCTTTAATCTTTCCACAAATCTCACATTAATCTCTCCTTAATTATTGTTCAAGTTTATTATTCAAGTTTGTTACTTTTGGGTAATTGAAGATTATTGGGTTATTATTGGAGGATTGACAACCCTTCATCAATCAATCAAGTTTCTTCTATTATTCTTTGCTTTATTATTTGGATCACCTCAAATTTGGTATAATTCCTTTACCCTTTAATCTTAATTGTTTATTTCTTCATTCTATTATCATGTTTATACTTGTTGTGATGTTTGACACCATTAATGACATGTTTCCCATGATAATGAGTGAGTAGTCTTTTAGCTAGGATTAGTGGGTAATTAGGGGAAACCAACATGGGATTGATTCATGCTTAATCTAATATGTTCACATGATTAAATTGCTTGCTTGTTGTGATGTCAACTTTATGCACATGTTATGTTTGATGAAATGCTAAGCCTATGAATCCTTGCATTTTTACCATCTCTTATCTACTCAACTTGACTTGTAAGATATAAACCAACTCGAGTCTTGTTAGACCATGCATAGAAGTTGAATAGGAGGAAAGTAAGTCGACTTGTAGGTGTTGTACAATCTAATCGATTCGGCTCCGGGACCCAACTCTTCCTATGAACCGTAAGACATAAACCAACTCGGTTCCTCCACAACATTAATTGCTTGCAACTTTGTAAACATGTTTGTATGATCAAAACCATGAATCCCCTATGACCCCATGATATCCTAGCACTTTTAATCATTTGTTACATTTCCTAGTTCATTGTTCGCATTACTTTGTTACTTTCATTAGTCTAGGACACAACTACAAACCCAAATCAATCGTGACACTAGCATAAATTGAGATAGATAGACTTAGAACCCAAAGCACACCGTCCCATGGATCGACCTCGACTTACCGCTAACTAGTAGTTTGTTGAGTATTATAAATGTGTTTGATTGGGTGTACAACGACACGCCCACGATCAATAATAATTTTAACATATAATTAGTAACTTCTCACTTTTAATTTCCGACTTAAATCCCAAATAACCAATATTTGCGGGTTTTCGTCATTAAAATCAAATTCGGGTTTTAGATATTCGATTCGTCCATATCAAGTCTCTGAAATTCATCTTTTGTATATTTTCATCTGTTCATTATCACCAAATCTAATTTGTGTAAATAAACCTAATTAAATCGTATTAGCAAACCTAATTAATTCATGTTAGCCAAAATTTGTAATTAGTAATTAATTCATTCTAATTAATTTAAGTCCGTTCTTTATCGCTTTTATGACCCATTCATATGTAAATAATTTGTTAAATCACTTTCATCCGAGTCAAATATCAGTAATCGATAATTAAATTACCCAAGAACATTAACGATATGCGATTCCTCACTTCACGGCCAAATTCACCTCGAGAATGACGCAGTGACCACTGCGCCTCTTCCAAGGGACGCAGCTCTGCTGCGCCTGTTCCGGATTGAGTTCTGCCTCTGAACTTCCGTTGTTGCTTTGACCTAGTTTATTAGCTTACGTATTAATCGGCTATTACCCGTATTATCATTACTAATCTATCCGTTTTCTAACCCTTAATTTATTTTCCCTTTTCTTTTCTCAAATTATCCGTTTTAAGTGTATTTTCGACGTAAATCAATCAAACCAATGTAATTATTGTAATTTTAATTATTATATTTTATTGTATCTTTATTATTGCTTATTTGCTTCCACGTGTAATCAACGTTAAATCCCTACTTCGACCTAATTGTATGTTAAACTACGTGTTCACCGACTTAGTTAATTCTCACATGCTAGGATTAATTTATTGGATGTTGCATTGCATGCATATAATCGACAACATATCAAGTATAGATGATTTTCCCTAATCATTAGTAGAGGCCGCTATCGAGGCGGGCGGGATTAGGTGTTCAATCAAAAGAGCTTCCTAATACGTACCCTCACCCCTTACTCTAGATCTCTGTGAACATCCGTGTTCATTGACATCCATGAGAGTCATTCTAGACATAGAATGCTAAGAGTAACGAGTTCTTGGTGTCTATGTCATTACTTTGTGTCTTGACATGACGCGAAGTATTCGAACGATTTCCAATTTCCCATAATAAATTGGTGGCGACTCCACAAATGCAAACGCTTGTTTTCCCAAGCGACCCCGTGTCCACAGGTATTATTCTAGCAGGAATAATCCCAGGCTTTGGTGTAGGTTGCTTAGGAGTAGGTGCTTTTTTTGCAGGCCCTTTAAGTTTATCCTGCACTTTAGGCATCCATTTGAGCCACCCTCTGCACATATTTTTGCTTGCTCTTAGCCTTCTTACACGCTTGCATATCATGCCCCACTCCCCCCATATTCCTTACACTGGATAGGTTGCCATTCAAACTCCACAGAGAGGACAACCAGATTTCCTTCCTCATCCAGGAATTTAACTTCTTTGGGAGCAGGTTTTCCAAAAGGGATATCAATCAACACCCTGGAAAAACCTAATCTAGTTCTGTCCTCAGTTGCTCCATCACATCTAACAAACTCCCCCAATAATCCTGCAATTTTAGGGATACATTTACCCCAAAACTTCAGAGGAAGTTTATTAAGTTTAACCCACACAGGAACAACCGTCACATCAGCTTTAGTTAGGGTTTCCTGGGGCGTCCAAGGTCTCAAAATAAGGGGCTTATAATCAAAAAGGTAGTGACCCTGTTTCAAAACTGCCTCCTGATCCTGAGCTTTCTTAAAACGTACCAAAAACACCCCACTAGGTAAAAACAAAATCAGGTCAACCCCATAATCCATCCATAACCTTCGTATGAATCCCTCCACAACATCCCAAGGAGGATTCGCACCAAGTATGAAATAGACAACAGAGTGTTTCCAAAAATCCAACTCAATCTTAACCTCAGCTTTAGAGAATTGTAACATACCTTCGGGTTTTTCAGCAATAGTATCAAGTTTCCTTTTGTTGGTGTCTCGATTTTGAACAATCCATTCTTCAGTCTCTTCATCAGTTACAAGATCATCCAAATCAAATGGTTAAAGATCCACAAGATTGGAAGTAATATTAACACTAGACGAAGGACCTACGACAGAGAAATCCAAAGGAGAAAACCTATTTTTGTTTGATTTTTGATGATTTTTATTTGCTGAAATAAAAAAAGTTCGTTGCTTTGATGGATTTTTAGCAGCCGTCATTGTGAAAATCTAGGGATCTGATATTACAGACTTTCTTCATTTTTTTTTCAGTTTCTCTTTATATCTCTACATGACGGTTTTATTAGCCCCAGGTGTTAGCTTAATAATACAAATGTTCAATAAATGCAATGACCAAGACTACATGCTCCTGTGATAAATTCTAAGACAACAAACCATAAAGCCAACAAGTGTATGAAATGCATGGCAATCATTCTCCAACATACCCACCTCCATATACCGGTGGCCGGGACACGCCCACGACGCCACAAACCAACACTAAGTACTCGGAACACGTTCATGGTACCAGGCCCGAGAGCGACTCGAGTCCCCTGTCAGACGTCGTGCCTCAACCACACGAGTCCCTCCAAAACTCAAGTACTAAATGTGCACATCCCTCTTGGAGTGGGAAGCTCCAAGGAGTGACTCAAGCGGAAGACGATTTCTCAACCGCCTTCCGTCTCCATAACCACAACCAAGTATCCTCCACCATCCTCCATTGTCAACCAAACAACAATTAAGCCAAACAATTCCAACCAAGACAATTATGTAAATCACATTAAACACAACATGTATCAAAATACTCAATTCTTCATTAATTCACCTCTTCTCATGTAATTGTTTCTTACCATGTTATAATGCATTGTAACCATCATGTGACAATTAACCATACTTACCTTTACATAATTATCATGAAACCATATTATGTCATGAACCCTAATTACCAAGAACATGTTATAATGCAACTACCATGAGACAAGTGCAATTAATGACGATAAATGCATAATTAAACACCCATATCATTAGAGCTAAGTAGGGAAACCCTACCTCAAGCTTATCTTCACAAATCCTCAAGCTAACCACTAGAAATGCTCCTCAATGAAGCTTCATACACAAATTAATTACTACATTCATTACCATAATCTACTATGATAAACATACTAATTAAACCCCAATTACCCATCTTATTTTCCCATAACCTAATTAATAATGGGATAATATACTAAGATAAATTAAGGTTGCTAATCCCCTATCTACTAAAAGAATAGGTGAACTCACAAATTTTCCCTCCAAAAAGCATCTTTTTAAATAAGGAAGCTATTGATAATCTAATTGTATTCACTAAATAAGAAAATTAATAATTATAATTATTTCATTATATAATCCTTTTCATTAAAATTAATCTTTTTATCAAATTATATAATTTTCACTAAACATCAAACTATAAGTAATATTTTAATTAAAGTATAAATAATATAAAACTACTATAAACCATTAGCTTTCTGGATATAAAAAATACTTTTTAAAAATATATATTTCAGCACATTACTCAAATCTCTTGGATTAATTTTCAGTTTTAATTGTTTTGTTACTCAAAACAAAATACAATAACAAGAAAAATAAACAATTAACGAGATATCACTATTATTTTACAGTTCAATTTTACTCAGTTTTCTTGAGTAAAGTTACAGTTCATTTTTTTTTCTCATATCAAAATATATTGATGTGAAATATGAAAAATTAATGAGGTAGTACAAAATTTAAAAAAACACTACAAATACCGCGTATTCAATGCGCGAGATCTAAACTAGTACAAGATTAAGGGAAATGAAATATAAATTGACTTACAAACAAAGTGGATGAACAAAGAAGAAAAGATGGATAGAATCCTTCACTTGTGGATGCTAGGTTTTGAGAGGATAAGTTGGTAGATGTTTTAGAGAGATTTTAGGGAGTTTAGAGAGTGGTGGGATAAGGTTGGGGGTGAATTTAGGTGAGAAATCTAAAAAGATAAGCTTTGAAAGCGACACTCCACCAACCAAGCTTCTCGCGTAAACTATACTCGACCGGCACTCGGTCGAGTGAGCGGTCCACTCGACCGAGTAGGGCTCGGTCGAGTGAATGGTCACTCGGTCGAGTGACTAATTTCCAGAACTTCCAGCTTTCAGCCAAAGTGCACTCGGTCATCCACTCGGTCGAGTGGGGCTTCACTCGGTCGAGTGGATCGTCTACTCGGTTAAGTGAGGTCTTTATAAATGCGAGGTATTACATAAAGACTCACAATATGAAAAAAGGTAAAGGAAAGATGAAGTATGATGCTAGATCCTCAAATCCCAAGCTAAATCCTTTTGAAAGGTGATAAGGAATGTTCAGAGAGAGTGCTTCCTAAAACTCGGGGGTATTGCATTAATATTTGTATGTTATTGTTGAAACTCAAAAAATTTATATGTTATTATCGTAACTCGAGAAATTTTGAATTGATACCTGAGTTTTAAGGATGACTCCTACTTATAATCATAAGATCATCCCGCCTCTTCTGATGGGGGACAAGTCTACTATTTTACGTAGTATATTATAATATAAATATTTACGTGATTAATATTTATATGTTATTGTTGATTTGTTGTGATTGAGGCTTGTTGTTACCAAGCAACCGTCTCTTAAGAGTTCTCTTTCACAATACTTGAGAGACTCAAAAGATTTTGGGTTGATTTCCAAGTTTCAAGAACGATGGTCCTATTTATAATCATAGGATCACCCCATCTTAGGGTAGTCTTTTGATGTGAGACAATTCTACTATTTATATGTAGTATATTATAGAGTGTAAATATTTACGTGATTAATATTTGTATGTTATTGTTGATTTGTTGTGCGTGAGGCTTGCTGTTACCAACCGTATATTACTTATGCAAGAAGAACCAATAATAAATTTCACTATTTTGGAGATAATAATACAAACTCTTAAAGAGCTCTCTTTCACATACAATACTTATAAGACTTAAAAAAGATTTTGGGTTGATATCTAAGTTTTATGATGACTCTTATTTATAATCATATGATCAGTTCACCTTATGTTAATCTTCCGATGTGGACAATTCTACCATTTATACGGGTTCTAAGCTAGTTTGTTAAGAAAGAGGTATTATGATCATAGGTCATGAGTCCGATTCCTCTCTCCATTTATTATATTGACCCGGAGTCTCTCTTGACAAAAAAAAACACACACACTAAACTAACTTGCGGGCAATAATTACGTAGAAGTGCAGACCATAAAAATTAGTTTTATGATAATTAATTTATGCGAATGGTATGCTATTTGACCCGTCTTAAATTTAAAACGAATACTTTCGTCTAAGGATTTGTGTTATATGAGAGGACCTTCTTATATGAGAGCTCATTTATACTCATAATATTTCTTCTTTAATATTTTATCCATAAAAGTCATCTCTCACCATTACTTTATAGTTTTATACTACTATCTTTTTTTGTTCTCTTGCTGATGTTTACTCCTCCAACTATTCCAATCGTTCTTTTTTTTCACTTACTTAAGTAGCTCACACCAAATGATAATGACTAAGGTAAGTAAAGAGTGACCAATGAACTGATGAAGTAGATGTGTGTTCTAAAATGGACAAGCACTACTAAAGATAATTACAAAAGAAATGTGCATATTTAGGGAAGAACTACATTGGAGGTAAGATAAGATAACATTTTTTTTAAAGTATGAATCAAATATTATTTTGAAGCTATAGAATATGGAGAAAAGACAACCTTGTAAAGGAGTATAATAAAGAAAGAATCTGAAAAATCTCGGAGAGTCGGGTCTATCATTAAGTTATTAACAAGATATTACTCTTTTGCTTAACTTTATGTGTTTTAATGACCCTTTTATTATTGATCATAGCTAAAGTTACTTTTAAATTTCATAACCATTACAAGTATTATAATAAACCTGTTAGTTTTATCTATAAGAATAACAATATTTTGTACTTACTTTTAGTATGTGTGATACAATTTTTAGTTTAAATTGTAAAATAATCTCATAAAAAGTTTATTGTGAAAAAGCCTCTCAAGAGATTACTCTAATAAAATTAGTTATAGGTTGTACTGAGAGCTTACAAAAACGAAAAAATGACTTGTATTATGGCCCGACCCGTATGACTCAACCTGCGACTCAACTCGGCCGACGTGTTTGACTAATGTATAAAGACGGCCAATTATATGGCCTGTATAAACAAGAATTTATGTCATACTCCCTCCATTCAACTTTTATCACCCCACTTCAATATAATACTCCTCCCATTTATTAGAGAAATTGGGTGATAATTGTTGAATGCAGGGAGTAGATTCCTTCCTGCCTAAGCCCGGGTGGCCCACCTATGACTCGACCTGGCTCAGGGTCCTACTCCTCGGGCGTGGCTCAACCAAAGGCTGTTAAAAAGCGACAAAATAAAAACAATGGATATTGATTTTCGCAGTATACATTTTACTCAGCGTTAAAGGTGGCAATCGGGTCTGTCGGGTCGGGTTTGGTTCGGGTCGGATCGTATCGTGTTCGGGTCAGCCTACCCTTCCAGGTCTAGTCGGGCCGGGTCAAATGATGTATCGGGTCTGGTAGGATTTGGGCCAGGTCATTATTGGGTCCGATTACTTTATCGCATTACTTCAAATTTTGACTATTAAATTAAGTTTTTAACCATTATTTGGTTTAATTACTTCATCACTAGTCTAAATCCCGCGCAAATGCGCGGTATATATATACCTTTTTAATTTCTACTCTATTGCTTAATAGATTTTAGATTTCTATTTCATGAATTTGTATATATATAAAAAAAAAAGATTAATCTTAAAATTAATCAGGAGAATGTAGTAATTCCATGAAGTGTGTTTTTTTATGAAAATATTTTAATTGCCTCAAATTATTTTAATAAATTCTTTTTTCGTCACAGAGTTAATAATAAGAGGAACAGTTTATGTATAAATTATATTTTTATACCAATTTTGTTTTATTCTAGTTCAAAGATTATATTTTTAAGTTTAACGATGAAAAAATTATTTTTAAATGAAAAATTAGTTTAATAAATGAAAATCTAATTTGTTCCCATGTTAAACTTGAGCACTTTGGCCCTGTTTGGCAAACACTAGAAGCAAATTAATGATAATGGATAACATTAGCAGAATACGGTTAACAAATTTTAGTAGCAGTTTTGACTATTAAACAAATTAGCAGAATTAGAAAATGGTGTTTGGTAATTAGCAGATTTTAGGATAATAAGTATGGGTTCATGAA
The DNA here is from genome assembly GCF_048544455.1 of Silene latifolia. Classification (NCBI taxonomy): domain Eukaryota; kingdom Viridiplantae; phylum Streptophyta; class Magnoliopsida; order Caryophyllales; family Caryophyllaceae; genus Silene; species Silene latifolia. The sequence continues at coordinate 121,325,726 of NC_133528.1, read as the reverse complement.
TAAATTGAATATGCTAATGCAATATGCTGCTATTAATAGCATATTAAAAAAAAGTAGATTCCGACCAATATGCTACCAGAATACGCCGTTTACCAAACACATGAAAATAGTAGATTGCTTGGTCAAACTACTAATTACGCCGGTATCTACTAATTTTGCTCAATATGCTGTTTATCAAACATGACCTTTGTTGGAAAATTTTTAGAGAAGTTTTATTCTCTTAGTATATAAGAGGATTAAGTCAAACGTATCAATCTAAAGACAAAATCAGTTTCATTTCGATCAATGTTAAGCTTAATAATTGTCAGGTCATCAATTTAATCGGGTCATTATCGGATCGGGTCTGGTTCGGGTTCAAGTCAGCGATCATCGAGTCGTGTCGGGTTACGAATCGTCATCAGGTCGGGTTGTGTCGATTTCGAGTTGTAATATTCTCGGGTCTTGTGGAGTCGGGTTTGTACGAGTACGGGTCGGGTCAGACTTGCTAGCACTACTCATCGCAGAATATTATAGATAGTATATACTGTACATACATTACGCGGAATCTAAACTACGCCGTATTACGGGGTAAGATGGTAAAGTAGTCACGTAATTCCAATTTCATTTTATAATTTTTGGACATCCAAAAAAGTTAAAAAACACTAGTGCGGTATAATAATTTGGGAAAATAGAAGAAGAAAGGACTGGATTTTAAGTAATCCTAAGGAAAAGAAAGCAGTAAAAAAAAATTGCTTTTTCACATACGCATTTTACTCTTTTACATACACAAATTACTTTCGTACCCCTTCATTTTCAATTTTCTCTCATCCCTCACCTCTCATTCTATATTATCAATCATAAAGAGTAATAAAATAAAAATAAAAAACAATCGTCCCTTTTCCACCACCGCCACCATCTCCATCCCCCGACCACCACCAACAATTCCTTTTGCCGGCGACCCATCCCCAGTTAATTCATGTTTTCCTATGTATGAAATAATTCATTAATTAATTGGAAAAAATGACAATTGGAAAAAATGACAAGACAATTTAGTCTTGAAAGATAACTTGATTGAAATATAAAATTGGCAAGGACTATGTAAAACCAACTTTGTTAATGCCGCACTGCACTACATCTTCGGCAAATTCGTTTTTTATGCCCAATACAATTTCGTGTAATACAGGAGTAACAAATTAATGTAAATTTTCGACAAATCGAAATAATACTTGTTTGATACATGAATTAAGATCCATAATTTGAAGGAATTAAGATCCATAATTTGAAGAATTTGAGTGAAATTTAATTAGGTTTTAGGAGAAAGAGAAAAATAAAATCAAGGTTTTTAGTTGAGGGAGGGTAGTGTTTGGAAACATTATGAAAAAAATGTATGTGAAAGAGTAAAACCCGTATGTGAAAGAGTAATACCGAAAAAAAAAGGAGAAGAAAGAAAATCCATTTCTATCCTCTGAAAATCAGGACGACGTAGAAAGAAAAGAGAGAGAGAAAGAAGGGAGTTTGATGAGAGAGAAATTGAAATCTGATTGTTCGAATGTTTTGGAACTCTCATTTTAATTAAAAATCCTGACATTTTCCCCCCCTAATTTAATTTTCCCTAATTTAATCTAACCATCAAACTTAATTTAATTCTCTTTCATTTTTTTTTGTTTTTAATTTAATTTAATTGATTTGATCTTCTGATAAAACATCGATTTCTGTTTATCAATCGATCAAATCAATCAATTATTCAATCTATCATGCATTTATTATTGATTTTGACCTAGGAAAGAGAATTATTTATATATACTTAGATTTGGGGGAAATGAACGGTGGCGGTGGCGGCGGAGGTGAAGTTTCCGGCGTCGGAGCTCCGTCAGCAACTCCGCTTGATTGGAAATTCTCTCAGGTTTTCGGCGAACGCGCTGCTGGTGAAGAAGTTCAAGAAGGTTAACATTTTTGTATTTCATTAATCATCTTTTTTGTTTATTTATTTTAGATCCAATTATGTGTATTAGCTTGATTTGATTTAGCTGATTTGCGGTTTAATTTTGGTTTTTTTGATTGTTCGATCTATTAATTTGATGCTGTTTGTGGTTTTATTGATTGCCATGCAGCTAGATTATTTAATAAGTTAGTAGAAGAATCATTGTGATTATGTTGACATTTTACCGAGTAAAATGTGGTTTAGCTTATAAAGCTAGTACCTTTATTGTAATTGTCGGGTTATCGATCATAGAGCTTTAGTACTAGAGAAAGTGACAAAGGGTGGTTGTTAATTAGAATGAGGAGAGCTATCGGAACTGAAAAATTCTAGCTTTTGGTTGATAATGAGTTTACTCTGCCGTCTTTTGGATTTGTCATGCAAAAAGTTGTTCGTGTTTTCTAGTATAGTTCCCCTTGGGTGGAGCACTAAATAGTTTGCTTTGAAGAAGAGATTGAGTTTTGTCTAGAAAGTTGAAAAGCTGGAGTTAGTGGCTTGATAGTGGTTAATACAGGGGTTCTTAGATGGAGCAGTAAGTGGTAATGGGTATTATGCCATTATTGTGAACAGTTTGATGTGCTTAAATGTGGTTTGAACTTTGAAGTAACATTGTAACCGATGGCAGCTTGTAGTTTTAATTGGTTGGATCAGGAAGGGTAAGGTTTTCTGAATTGTTTGTTCAAAACTTAACTCATGGTTGGCTCTTGGTTTATGGCTTTATTGGTGTCATTTGACTTTGTTAGAATTTATTTTTGAGTGTGCATTAATTGTGAAAGTAGTCTTTTTGTTCTGTTTTTGCAAAACATCCGAGAGTTTAGGATGTCTTACAACTTTTTCAAATTTCTTATCAGTTCTTAGCTTATTAATGATTTCTTTGAACAGAGTAGAAGTAAATTTTACTTTCTAGTGCTATGTTCTTGTAGCTTTCAACTTCGATTTGTTTTAGTGTTATTCTGCTGGACACATTAGATATTTATCCAGTCATCGCCTGAAATCTTTCATCTTTACCTGCTATACATGAGTAATTCTGACTAAATTTTCTCTTGTTTGTGCAGTTGATATCATTTCAGCTATCGAGTTTGATAAATCTGGAGATCATTTAGCTACTGGTGATCGTGGTGGCCGGGTGGTTCTATTTGAGAGGACAGACACAAAGGATGTGAGTTCCTTATATCACATCTTATTAACGCAAAATAGTCGGCTTGCACTTCTAAGTTTTCTGTGTAATTATGCAGCATGGTATTAGTAGAAGAGATTTGGAGAGGACGGACCATCCAGTTAGTCGGCATCCTGAGTTCCGGTATAAAACTGAATTTCAAAGTCATGAGCCTGAGGTAACATTCGTAATCTCATATGGTGATTACATGGTTGCGCTTTTGTTAGTATATGAAGTTGACGCCTTTTCACAGACTTATTTTTTCTGTATTGATGATGATGAGTTTGGCCCTCTTCTCTCTGATCAGTTTGACTATCTAAAGAGTTTGGAAATTGAAGAGAAAATTAACAAAATCAGATGGTGCCAAACTGCAAATGGCGCATTGTTTCTTTTATCTACTAATGATAAGACCATCAAGTTCTGGAAGGTAGGCATTTCTATAGTCCAATTTTGATTGTTACCAACTATCATGTCACACTTGTTTAAGCGAGATCTGTGTTATGGTTTGTGTATCCTTTTTTGCCTAGAGACCAGGATTTTTTTTTTTACACAGCAATTTTTTAGATACTAATCAAAGTTCTATTTACATCAAGCGAGCCTTGGGAACAATCAAAATATATGTTTGCATTGTGTCCATATGACGAGTGCCTTTCGTTGTACGTCATAACCAGGGGCCCACTTTGCCGCTGGCCGCCTCTTGCGTCGTAAAATTAAGATAGGCATTGGCTGTGGCACTTTACCAAGGCATAACAAATCTAATACTGTGTCGAGATGAACCGATAAGAATCTTATCTTGTGTTCGAACGCACAATGATTGAATCAACAAATGCATGCACCGTAATCTTTCTATGGTTTTGGTTGAAAATTGAGATCTTAGACTGGTCATCAGAGTCATTTCAGTCCTTTTGGAGGTTTGGCAGATATTTCTTGTTCATTTGTCTCAAATGTCTATGTTATTTGCCAATTAGTCCCTTTTGTTGCTTTCCTTTCCATGAGCACTCGCATTCAATTAATAGATTGTTTTTGCATCATGACTGTAAACCATTACAGGTTCAAGAAAAGAAAGTCAAGAAGATAAGTGACATGAATATGGACACTACGAAAGTGGCAGGGAACGGTTCTGTTGCAAGTTCTAGTGGTTCTAAGCCTCATCTTGCAAATGGAGGGTTTACTGACAAGCTTTCCAGTTCCTTGAGTGATGACCTATTGTTCCCACCTGGAGGGATACCCTCTTTGCACTTACCTGTGGTAGTTGTACCCAATCTAATTCATTTTTTACTTTCCCCTTTCCCTGTAATTCTGGAAATGAAATTTTGTCTTGTTTTTTCCTTAGGACTCTCATCACTTGGACATAGGATTTTTATTAGTTCATCATGTATATTGGATTTGGATATATCTAATCTTGCTGATAGATTCCAGTATAACATGTAGCCATATTGCTCAAGGAGCAATGGAATTAATTTTAAAAATGAATGTAAATGTAACGTAAAATGAAGCTCTTCTTTTTGTCAATTATATCGTGTGGAGAAGTTTGCGTTCTTAATTTAGTTTTGCATTATTGGGTTCATTATGGATTACTGCGTATGTTATGGCCTTCTTATCTTTTGTAGATATTCGTTGATAAATTTGTGGGGGTTATTTATTGCCACATTATGTGTATTAGAGGAAATTTTCGACACCCCAATTTATTAATCTTCTTTTTGGGTATACATGCACTCTTTATCTGCCTCTCTTTTAACAAGTGTAACTATAGCTGATGGTGATGTTGACTGCATGAATTCATAGGTTACCAGCAACGAGACCAGCCTTCTAGCTAGATGTCGAAGAGTATATGCTCATGCTCATGACTATCATATAAACTCGATATCAAATAACAGGTGATGACTCCTCCGGGTATATATAATTTTAGCTTTAAATGTTTTAGTAAGTTGGGTTGCGTGCATTTCATATCAGAGGCATATACAGGCAGTCATATATGTAAATTCCTCGGTGTCTATAAAATAGTTTCTTTCTTTATTTCCTAAATGTTGTTTCAAATTTTTAAAGATCAAATTTCATTATCTATGGTGAATTAACATTTTTTTTGGCCATATCCGATATTTCTCACGGATCATGCTAGCTTTAATGTATGCATGGGAAGATTAGTCAGATATCATTGTTGTGGTCACGTTGATGTGGGTATTAGAGTGCAGCCTTAAAAACTTCCACCACAACATCTCCAAGTGCCTCAAGGTCTCGCTTAAATTCTGGTGTAAGGAGGGGTTGGATGTGAACAAGCTTACACTTGTGTTAGCAACATAGAGAAATTTTTCAGATGACCAAAAATGAATTGTGTCCAAATTTGCATCAAATCATTGGTACTTCATAATAAACAGAAGCACAATCAGTTTAGTGAGCCATTTTGCTTTATTCCATCGTAATCCAAAACCAAAGAATTAGGAGTCGTAGGCTCTATTGTAAATGGATTTCCTCTTTCTGGACAACGCATAGAAACTAAGCAACAATTGTACAAGGAAAAAAAAGTAGATGAAGTGTAGTGTGCTAGACATTAATCTCACAATCTGAGCTGACAACTAATGTGGCATGATTGAAAGCGTTGTTTTGAGCAGTCTTAAGGTCCTACTACTGGTGCTTTATCTCCAGAAAACTCTTCGGGATGGTGTGCGGAAATTGCTAATACTTGTTCCTAACCATTGTAGCTATATGTTATGCGGTGTCTTTTAATGACATCCAGATTTATATGTTTTATTACAGTGATGGGGAGACTTTTATATCAGCAGATGATTTGCGTATAAATCTCTGGAACTTGGAGATTAGCAGTCAAAGTTTCAATATTGTTGATGTAAAGCCTCAAAATATGGAGGATCTGACTGGTATGTATTTATATTTTTGTCTGCTTCTCAGTTTAAACTTCTGCGGCATCATTGATTTAGCACAATATTTTTGCAACAGGTCACTTTTTCCTACTGCAAAAATAAGTCTGGATTGATGACTTTCATTGTTTCTTACTGAAGACACTCCTAAAATTTGTTCTTTTCATTTCATTATTGTTTTCTTGAGTAGAGTATGAGGCTGATTGGTGGGTTTGTGGGTTGCTAGGGGTTGTGTTGTAGCAATTAGATATTTAGATTAACATTTGATATTGTAGATACCAGAAACCAGGTTGCAAGAGACATCATCTAAAACATTGTAGAGTAATATTGTGCCATAGAACAGGTGGTGGGTCAGTCCCTTGCACTATTTGCATTGATTTAAATGATTTTAAATTTACAAGCTTATCATGGTCTCATTCCAAATTACGACACCCATTCTTAGACACCCTGTAAGAGCGTGATGATTTAGTTGTTAGATAGAAAGTTGATTTAGTTTTTACTTTCTAAATAATGTTGGGAGCATTAACTGTTCACAACCTCAAGGAGTTTCATGTGCTCATGCTGTCACAACTCACAAGTACATATATCTGAGTAATTTAGCTTGATGCGATATAATTCGAAAGGCGGCTAGCCGGCTATGTGTTCACTGTCTCCTAAGTAATAATCACACAATTTTTTTTGTTTTGTCAGAAGGCACTAATACGGTTTTCAAATAATTGTCTACATGGTACAACTGAAAGTTCCTTTAGTCTGCTATGAGGCTGGGAATCTTGTACTTTTAATTGACTGCCTTGATTCTAAGCAATTATTTTGCATTGAGGAAGCAGGTTCTATTACCGGTCAGAGTAACTTAGATATTGTATTCAATTAGTGATTCACATCTATTCAAGTGAAGGTTTTTCTTCTGTCAGCCCTGTGATCGGGGAATAATGTTGTTTGGGAATCCAAAAGTAATGCTAACCCTTGAGAAATCAGCAGTTTAACACCCCCCCTAAATTTCTCAAAGGCTACTGTCTTTGGCTAGGATTGGAGGTTGAATGTATGCAACTTTTTTTCTGTGGTGGTTTCCGTATGTCTTCAATGAATGTTGTTTACGGTAAAGTGAGTCTTAGGTGAAAACTGATGAACACTTTTGATATTATCTGTATGTCTTTTACCTGCTGTATTTCTTTGAAAGACTTCTACTTTCTGTGCCTCACTCTTGATGAACATTTTGATGTTTTCTGGCAGAGGTTATTACGTCAGCTGAGTTTCACCCTAGCCACTGCAACACGTTAGCATACAGTAGTTCTAAGGGATCAATTCGGCTCATTGATTTGCGGCAATCAGCATTATGTGACAGCCATGCAAAAATGTGAGCAGTTTGGTTTTCGTTTTCTTATGCTATATGTCTTGGGTTTCGTTGTCATTTAGGAACAAGGCATGAAAGAGCTACACTCTTTTCTTTTTCTCTCATAGTCTCGTCTAATTCTCTTAATGTTTTTTTCTTTCTTGGAGATAATGTGAAGCTAGTGTCTTTACTGCAGAAAAAATTCATGTACTCATTTAATCTCTATAATCTATATATGTTGGCAGGTTTGAGGAACAGGAAGCACCTGCTTCAAGATCCTTTTTTACAGAGATAATTGCCTCAATTTCAGATATCAAATTTGCAAGAGATGGAAGATACATACTTAGCCGTGACTACATGACTCTGAAGGTTGATAATCTTATCCGTTTATGGGTCTTTTTCACTTCACCTTGTGTGTATCTGTTTAAGACTCGTAAATTTTGCCTTCTTGGTTCATTTCTCTTCATGGCGTATATTCACAATGATTATTTATTGATTAATCTTAGGCGTGTGTATTATATGATATGATACATACTGAATCTTTTATATGGTTTAGGGGAGAGACATTTTCCTTGCCAAGGTCATTATCTGGACTGGTGCCTCCTTTGTCAATCCATCTCAATGCAATCTTACCAATATAATGTGTCATGGTTATGATCATGGACTACATTTTCTTGAGTATGATCATGGACTAGATTTTCTTGAGCTGTGCTCTTTGTTTGTGGTTTCCACCACTCGACATTGGTACTTACGCATAGCATGCAAAAATAGTAATGAGAAAGAATTGAAATGGCCAATTGACCAAGTCTAAAGTGTTGTAGGCTCTTGAACTACTGACTGTGACCACATCAAGGATAGTATAGGCTTAGGAGGGCTCATCTAAAGCTTTGTTTGCTATATGCAAATACGTTGGTGTTATAGTTGTGTATTTTTTGCTTGAGTAGCATTAGTATGAAATTGGCTGTACTGAATTTTAGTGATATCTATTGAGCATATAATGCTACCAAAGAAACAAAGGTACGCAGAGACTAATTAGATTTGCGACATACTTATGTATGTGTTTTGTTACTCAAACTTGGGTACATATCCTAGTGTCAGCCTGGTTGTCTCAGTTCATATACGGAGGAACTAGAGGTATTTCACATAAGATGTTTGTGAAATAAGGCGTAAGATCATTTAAGTTAATACAAAATGCTTCAGCGCTTCACAAAAAGTCCGGTTCTCTACTTCGTCATGTGGATCTATTTTTTTTGGCTCTTCTAAGAGAGTGTCAGATTGCTAAGGGTCAGGTAAGGATTCCATACCAATATCCTTGAGTGTTGTGTCGGTCATATGGGTATGGTCCTAGTAGTGAAGAGTCGAAGAAACATAGGATATCTGTATCTGGGAGACTGAGAAGCAGATGTAGCTACCCTGGGAATGTCTGTTTTTGATCATCAGTTAAGGTCTCCTTACTCTGAGTTGATAGTATTTTAGCTGGGTTCAGCCATAAACTTAAGGTTCTAATTATGAGTGCTAGTCTGCTGTCGTTTGCTTCCGATAGTAAGTCTGAAGGTGTGGGTGGCCCTATAAACTCATTCGGCTGCAAGATATCTAGTGTCGCCTGTTGGGCATGGCTATTTTGTGATAAAGTTTCATGTTTCTGGTCTGAAATCAATTGTCGTGTCATCTCGGACAGTCAAAAGTGTTGGACACGCGCTACTTTGCCAGAGTGTAGTGTCAATGTAAAATAGGGGTGGATTGATCCTACTTCTAGTGGAGAAAGTGCGAAACTGTTGCTACAGTTTGCTGTTGCTGGCTTTGGAAGCTTTCAGGTGTCAACATGCCTTCTCTTCAAAAGAGAGCATACATAGCATGAGTTCTTTGTTGGGTTTGGTCCGCTTCTGTCTTATATAATGTAAAATTTGTTGGTATTTCAGTTATGGGACATCAATATGGATTCAAGCCCTGTTGCAACCTTTCAGGTCCATGAGCATTTAAGACCCAAGGTGAAACACTGAGACTTGACATTTCAATCTTCCTGATTTTGCATGTCAGCTGAGATTAGTTGGGAAAACCATTGATATTGTCTCATGACCTGAGTTTGATATCAGTTGGGGTCAAAACTGCCCGTGTTAGCCCCTTTCCTCACAAAAAAGAACGAATTTCTTTTTTTTTTTTGCAATTTAGGCTTTGCTAAGTGTGCTCTGTTGTTCCAGCTATGTGATTTGTATGAGAATGATTCAATCTTCGATAAGTTTGAGTGCTGTCTGAGTGGTGATGGGCAGCGACTGGCAACTGGTTCATACAGGTATGAGTTTGCGTTCTTACAGACTGTATGTGTCATTCGAATTATAAACATGAAGCTAAATCAACTTTTTTCTGTGCTACAGTAATCTATTCCGTGTATTTGGTTGCGCTCCTGGCAGTTCAGAGGCCACAACCCTAGAGGCCAGCAAAAACCCTATGAGGTACTTGTATTCTCAGCTTACTTTAGGTGAACAAAAGCACAGCTAATTTAGTGTTCATGCAATTTTTGAGTTCGTTTAATGACTTGATTAATGTCAACTCCAGGAGACAAGTGCAAACCCCAGCTAGGCCTTCCAGATCACTGAGCAGCATGACACGCGTTATCAGAAGAGGTTACTTCTTTTGCCCTTCTTATCAATCTTTGTTTTTACTAAGAGCTTATATTTTCATAAACAACAAATAGTTACCATAGTGCCTCCAGCCTCGGCTAGAGCAGGTAAGGGTTCCATGTTTGCTGCCTTACTCATGTGTTGGCACTTGGCAGCACAGTGAGACTGCAACTTATGATCCATAACATACAAGGTCAAATTCGCAAATAATTATGTAAAGTGATGTAGTTGAGCATGTTTTACAAAAGCACGTATTATTGACCCAATTTCCAGACAAGGCACTGTAGTTACTGAAAGTTCTTGTACAGTGGTATTCTGTATTTAGGTAAATAACACAAGGTTTTACAATATCTTAGTGTGACCTTTTGATTCAAGATTACATAACCCAATATATTGCATCATTTGGTATCCACTGTCCCTTTCAAAGATATTTTCACTCATAAACTTCGTGATGCCAATGGCAGGATCCGAGAGTCCTGGCGTTGATTCAAACGGAAATTCGTTTGACTTCACAACAAAATTGCTTCACTTAGCATGGCATCCCTCTGAAAACTCAATTGCCTGTGCCGCAGCAAACAGCTTGTACATGTATTACGCATAGATATGGCACAGGAAGAAGATTTCTTGTTGTTTGGTTCAATGGTTTTTGGGGTTAATTTCCGGGAATCCAGATGGCCACTTTTCCCCTTAGACCACCAACGGTAAATTCAACGGGTTGCCTGTTTCATTTGATTTTAACTAAGATGCTTCTATCACAGAAGAATCCATTGAAAAAGCAAACTTATCTTCATATATTTTGGGATGCAGCTCGGACTGTTTTATATACGTGGCTCACAAATTCCATTTTACTTAAATTAATTTTTTAGCCAGATGCTGCTACTGAAGAGATAGAGCTCCATTCTCTGTAGTATGTGTACGGTTGAAAGCGGGGGGAAAATATGTTTGTAGCACTCCGACGACCCGAAACTGAGAAATGTTTCATATTCCCACAAGAATTTGGAGATTAATGTAGCTTTCTTTTTTCATTTTTGTATCTCCCCTCCCCCTTTCACCTTAAACGTCTGATGGGAAAGGAGCGATTAAAACATCTAGTCCATTGATTTATTTATTTCTGAATAGTATTAGTAGGCAAAGTTTTTATTTTCAATTTTTTCCCCCCTTGGACCATTATGATTATGACTATTTGCTTCGGGTTGCCTTCTATCTGACATTGTTGTAAGATTGTAACATTCAGATTTGGGTAGTAGAAATTATCATTTCTCTTAAATTTTGCGCCATACTTGTAAGTTGTAATTAGAGTTTTATGAGTAGTGGGTAATGCTAGTTCATTTGTAATCATGAAATGCTTTGCTTAGAGGAAGAAACGTGCCCCTTAAAGTATTCAAATATAAAATAATTTAGCAAATGGAGTTATTATTGGAATAGAAGCGGCATTAGAGTAGAAATGCTGTTTCATTTGGTATGGTTCACTTTAGATGCATTTGGAGCGACTTCTTTGGAAAACACGTCAGGTATTAATTCATCGGAAGATTAGCAAAAGTGATAGCAGTGTTTCAGACTCATCTGACCAGTCTCTCCTCCATAATGGCCATGTTCATCGAAAGATTAGCAAAAGTGATTACAAAACTCTTACATACTGCCTAGTTTTTGGTGTTGACCATTAATCAGGAGTATCCCTAGCGACAGTTGGGGCAATTTCTTTTGGGGTGATCCTCCCAAGTTTAGCTTTTTCATTTGCAAGAGTCAGAAATCGAACCCATAACCACTTGTTTAAGAGATGAGAGCTCTTACTATTCACACTAACCAACTTCGGTACCAATGCCATGGTGTGCCATGTGTAATTCATGCGTCACAAAAGAGCTCCATAATGATAAATTCTCTTCAAGAACCAAGTAAAGATGGTTTCGTCTTGCTCTCGCTGATTACTTTCAATAACCACAAGACAACCGCTTCCGATGATCACCTCCAGTAAAAACTGCTTTTCGCGCCTCTTGGAGTCCCGATAACTCTATTGTTGCTTTCGCCATAGTGGATTCCATCTTCTTCTGCACTTGCTCCGTTGGACACTTGGACCCCAAAACACTTCTCTCTCTCATTCCGACAAACTACTCTTTAACTTCCTTGGTTCCCTCCTGAATCTCAATGTCATTACTTTTATATAAGCCCACTAATGGTGTCAACCATCCACCTTATCGCCCTCCCTCCCACTCACACCTCCTCCCCGCGTTCCTTCACCCCTCATCTTACTACCTCCTTCGGTCTAACTTTTCTCCCTTGCTTTACTATAAGTTTTCCAAACCGGCTAACCCACCATTATAAATGTCGCACATTCCTCTCATCTAGTTATTTTCACTAAAGCGGCATCCAGTTGCCCCCTTGCTCCTACCCAACCTGAACCTGATCCGTATAAGCATTGAGTTTGATTCATAGTCCCTTTTAAGAGGTGTTTGGTTCATTCACTAAAGGTATGAGGTATGTGTTTGAAATGAGCCAAACTCATATCAAGTGTTTGTTTGGCAAATTTGGGGATTCATACCTCAAATCTATGAGATATGAGTTTTTCATAACCCAAGACGGGGTGTAATTGTATGTATGAGATTGATACCCATAGCTATCAAATTATAGTAAACAAAAATGTGAAAATAAATATTATGACATATTGAAAATAAAATATTTTATGTAATTATTTGACTAAATCTTTATTTTCATGATTTAATATGTTACAGTTATTGTTTAAACTATTGAATTTTAGACACTTCAACTTTAACTTATTTCAAACTCATATCACTTACCGCGCTTACAATTGGAACAAACACAAGGTATGAGAAATTAAGTTTCAACCCCATAATTACTAAAGTATAATTCCTGATTTCAAAGTCATACCCATGCGCGCGTAGTAGGTCTCATGAGAGACCGTCTCCCGTTAATTTAGTGGGAGACATAATAGAGAAAAAAGAAATTCAATAGGTCTCTCACCCCATCATGTGAGAGGTCTCTTAATAACGTTATTGAGAGACCATCTCTCTGAAGTTTTGGTGATGCGTGAAACAAACGCCAAACTACTTGCTCCGTATTATAGCGTATTACCGATTATGAGATTATCCTCCTTGCTTGCATTTTAATCACCATCTATTCCTCTTAATTTGCTTGTAACAATTAACCCATTTCCCCCTTATAAACTCCCAGTTTTTCCTAATTACCACATTCGGTTGGCGCAGTGGTAGCATGGGACTGCGCTTGGTAGGGAGGTCTGCGGATCGATCCCCCACAACTGCGATTGGGAGGGGTTTAAATACCGTAATCCTTGGACACGCCCGGAAATCCGGATTAGTCGGCCCAATGTGGTTCGGATTAACGGATGGTTTAGACCAAAAAAAAAAAAAAAAAAAAATTTGATCCCCTAATTACAATTACAACTCTTTTCCAATTTCATTATGAATCCCACAAATTTCAGGTATTTCTTTCTCTCTCTTTTTCTTCCATTTCTAATTATTTCCTCTCATTTTTTTTTCTTCTTTTTTGAGACCTCAAAGTAATTGAATTTCAGTCTTAATTTACCATGTTCTTTATTTTAATCAAAGAAATGTAAATTAATTGATTTCAGTGAGAATAATTTAGTGTCAGATTGCAAATGATGAACACAAATTAAGTCGAAATTTCCCAATTCCGTAATTATGTTAGAATAATTTTGTGTCAGATTGCAACTGATGAACACAAGTTAAGTCGAAATATCCCAATTCCGTAATTATGTGGGAATAATTTTGTGTCAGAGTAATTCATCTATTAACGTCATCCTTAAATCTTAGGTTTTACTCTCGCTTGCATTGTGGCTGATGATGGATATAGTTTGATCATCATGTTGGTTGAATTGGGGATTTGAGTTTTCGATTCGTGGTGAATTGTGTTGAATATGTTCATGTTTGAAAAGACTGAAAGATATTCGAGGAATTCAACCTGGGTTTTACTCGGAATATTGGTCTGGTTGGGTAAATTTTGAATCTGGGATTTCTTTGGTGTAGTGCTGGTCTAGTTGTGGTGTTATAATGGATAAAAACACGTCTGTTGCTCCGCGAAAATGGAGAAAAGTAGCTTATGGAGGGATGCAACCCGGGTTTGATGACAATCATACTGATGATTCTTTTCTTGAGGAGATGGTAACGAATGCTAATGTCGTTAAGAGGGACTTGTTTAAGGTGATGTTGGATTCAATCTCAATCTCGCAGTATATTTGTATCGTTACCCTTGTGGCCTTGGTTTGGTCTTATACACTTGAATCTACTATTACTTACAACTCTCTCTTGCTTCTCGATCTAATCTTACTTGGTTCCGGTTTCTTGGTTCTCCTTTTAACGTCCGAGATGTTTACCCCGAAACTATTTGCAAAATATATCCTTAATATCTCCTATTTCATTACGGGATTATATGCTTTGTCACCAATCTACCATACTCTTACAAGGTCCATCAGCTCGGATTCCATTTGGGCATTAACAGCTATACTTGTAGTTCTCCATTTGTTTTTGCACGACTACACTGGCTGTACTATCAAGGCCCCCGGTTCTTCTACTAGTCCTACTTTAACTAGCAACATATCTTTGAATACCTCCATAATAGCTTCCGTCTTGATTGCTTCTCGGCTTCCGTCTAGGCAACATGTTTTTGCCATCATGCTCTTTTCCTTGTTGGTTTTCCTGTTTGCTCCATTCGTCTTGTATTGTATTAAAAGGTTCTCGTTTGTGTTGCATCTCGGGATTTCACTCGGATTGGTGGGTCTAGCTTTGGCATTAGTTTACAGACTGCAAGGTTTTCTGTTCGGGATGTTGTTAGGGTTGCTGGTTTTCATCACATTTATATGTCCATATTGGCTTATCAGGATACAAAAGTACAAGTTTGAGATCAATGGCCCGTGGGATGAGGCTAAGCTCTGTTTTGATATAACCGAATAAAATGAAACATACTTCATTTTGCACGCACGCCCAGACAAAGGATTAAGGCACTTCGTATGCTCACCCGATAGTCAAAAAAGGACCGAAACAATGAAGCAAAATTGCTGTAGTGGCTTACATGGGTCAGCACAAAAAATGTAATGGCAATGCAGGTGCTAGAAGGAAGAATAGTACAAGTGTCTTGACCAAGCCGCTGTATGATGTGAACATGAGAACTCTGCATAGGATTGATTATTTAGATGAAGGAGTAAGAGAGTTATTTTGGTGAAGGAAGTGGGATAATTTGTTGCATTCTAGCCTTTATTTTGAACTCGGGTTGTTTTTATTTGAATAATATTGTCCGGTTTTGCAGCTGCTTATGTACTCTGCATTTCTGCAACCACGTAAACTACTACTCCCTTATTGTCCTTTAAATTTAAATTCATATCAATTGATATTTAGTGATGACATTATTAAATTTGGCCAATTTTTCCATACTTTACTCAATTATGTACTGTGATGAAACACGGGACATGACTTCAAGGGAGGGAAGTCGTGGTGGCAGGGGTAGTCGAGGTGGGGGGGAAGCATGTCAGCATGTGCAAAGCGAGGGCAGTTGAGGTGACAGGGCTGGTATTAAAGGTGTTTGACGTGGGTAAGTCGAGGTGGCAGGCAGAGGTGCCAGCAACGCACCGATAAGAGAGGGTCTGATGGGCGTGCATGATGGGGGACTGGGGGTAAGGGGTCAGCGACTAAGGGCGTGGTGGTCCAATTGGAGGGGAAGGTGTTGGCAAGAGTGGTTTTTTTTCAAAGGGAAGGAGAAGGCGAGAGTTTAGTTTCATTAGATGGGAAAACTGGGAAGGCCAAATTGCGAAAAAATTATACACGATCGAGTAAATTATGTACAGTCTCTTACATATTTTTAAAGAAGATAGAAGTGCATGATGGAGAAGGGAAAAAAAATATGTTCATCTCAATTTGTAGGAATTACACACTATCCAGGAAAGTTCTTGACCCGTCTTTTGCACGAAATCCAAGATATGAGACAAATGTATGAAGTTACCCTTTCTATTTTTTACCTTTTAAAAGGTGCATGCGTTTTTCAAGAGCTCAATGGTAATATAACTAGATGAAAATATGTTAAAAAGAGAAACGTAAAGAATTCACAAAGGCAACCATAAATGGAATACCTAAAGAATTGACAGGTACGAATGGAGTATATTGATGGCACCCAAAAATATATGGCGGACATTTGTATTTAACAAAGATAATTTTCTTCCTCGATTAGATGAACGGATTTTTCTCTTCTATTATGCAGTTCATTGTTGTCAAAAAAAAAAAAAAAAAAGATGAACGAATTTTCCATGTGTCAGCTATACCAACAAAAAGCATCAGGTACAAATGCTACTCGCAACTATCAAATTTCAGTTGTGAGAAAATGTTTCTTTGGTCTTCCAGGCGTGTTATATCATCAACCACACGTCTTTTGTCAACGACACAAAAAAAAAAAAAAAGCCTAATCCAGTTTATGAGCACCACCGGGTTTAATGCTGGCCTTAGCCTGAGCAACAAAAGCAGGATCTGGGGTGTGCTTATCAGTAGGCTCTCTCATTGCCATCCATATATAGAATCCTAGCATCACATTGACTGACACCACTGCTAGAAGTCCACTCAACAGATTTTGAGAGTGTGGTGAGATGTGTGAGAAACCTGCCAGTTATGCACGAATAGGGATGGATTAGCGACAATCATCATTCCCAATCCAAAGAGTAACAAGCATGAAGCAGGCATCAAATATCACTCATTCAACTCAATAATCTAAAGTCCGTTCGATCAAATTGTTTCACTCATTTAGACAAGTTATCTATCAATTATAATTCCGTTTCACTAGTGTTGTTGTCGCCGGCATATTCAGAGATGTCACAGTCATCATTTCGTCATTGTAATTGAAATGTCTCTGATCTCCATGCTCAAACTACTTATAGTTGCCTTATGCAAAAATACAAGAAATTCCGCATCATCATGCTTTACCTACTCGTAATCTCGTATACAACAACAAAATATCCAATTACACCTCAAGGCTCCTCACTCCTCAGAAAGGAGAAGAATGGGCGTTGGATAGAATCAAATGGCTGCTATTTCACGCACGAGAAAAAAAAAGGCGCAACTAATTTAAGGAGTCATTTTGCTTTTTTCCAATCATAATCCATAGTCTTTAGCTCCTTTTGAACTGAGAAACGAATGCTCCAAATTATAACTCAGGCCCCCATTTTCCTTCATCGTCCAGATATCACAAGCATCATTATTCATTAAACACCATTAAGGCAATAAGCACCCTTTCAATTTGAAAAAAAAATAAATAAATCAAAAACTATACTTTTCCATGGGCGCACCAAAACTTGTTAATTAACTAGACTTAATCATTAGACACAACCATGAGACTGCCCTTAGGTTCTTCATATGCTTAAGAATCCAATAACCAGTGCTATTAATCAGAACCACCACACGGTCCTTTGAATTTGGTAAACAACTAATACGAGATTAAATTCTCTCCAGTCTACACAGCCCATAATGGAGATGACGTGAATTTGAACAAAAAAATAATCGCTATCACATAAGAGAGTGATCTTGTAGTCATTTACGGATGATGCATATCCAAACCCACAACCCACCATTATCTGATACCACTATGAGCCATCAATCATAGGTGTTTGTGTCTTTATTACTGATTTTGCATTTCTAGGAAAAAAAAAATTAGTTATATTCTTCATTTCCGTTACAATCTCCACAACATCCATGATCTCAGTCCGCAAGAAGTAATGGCGACAAAGGGGAAAATTTGGGAAGTAATTTCAATCTCAACCTCAATTTCCATAACATTTCCAGGGAAGTGCATCTTAAAGATGATATACAAAACCAGAAACCAAAAACCCACAGAAATCGTTTATATATCACAATTTGATCCCCAAGCTTACACGTGATTTAAGATCCTACCACAATACTTCTTAACCCAGTATCAGCACAATCAAGTACAACTCGTGACACCGTAAAGAAAATTCTTCTCATATCTCCTTAAATACTACTGGAAAATAAGGAAATTTATTTAGTACTCGTAGTAAATATGGCTAACAATATGGTTCTGATAGTTAAAGTCATATTAAGAGTCCTTGCAATCCAATCACACCATAACATATTCTAGGCCTATATACTCTGACATTTCACTGGCCGTGTATCGTGTGTCGACAATAGACATTACATGACAAGATGCTAATCTTGAACACTTCATCAAACATGAATTTTTAACATAATAGTCGTATCATACACTTTGACAGACACGAGTTTGAAGCAGAGTCAGAGTGTAGAATATAAGAGACGAGAAATACTATCTACCTTCTCCTCTCACAACCGATTAAAATATCATTTATTTTGCTTGATCTACTTGTCTTGTGAGCCCACCCGATATATATTAATTTAGTCGGTTGTGAGAGGGTGAAGAGAGAAGGTTGGAGAGAAGGTTGAAAAGAGAAGGTTGGTAGCACCCCTCATAAGAGAATGTCTAGAGATGTTCTTCTTTCAGGCTTTCAGCTATCAACAAAAAATACACACTCTAGGCTATTATATGAGACCATCTCTTCACATGTCAGCAAACTATCATTTGAGGTCACATTCAATGTTAGTATCTCAAACTACAAGATCCATGCACAAAGCGGCTACTCTCGCCACAAGCGGGTCCAAAAAAATTGACGGAACTTTTAGTCAAGTGTGAATTTTTGAATTCCTTTTTTTGAAACCTTTTACCTTAAAAACTTCACCAAAGAAACGCCAGGACACCATATACGGTGATCTGAGTCCACCATAACATCTAATCTGCCATAGATCTAAAAATATACAAGGTCACGGCAAAAGCAATACAATTATACTCCATAGCATGATTTTTTCTCATTAGAAAAATCATAAGTTAGACAATGAAGGAGTTACGAAATACACAGATTACTCACAAGCTACCACAATACCCTCACACACACACACACACACACAATTTACAGCATTGTCCGTCTTTCTTTTAAGAACATCCCTCATCTCAAAAACAAAAAAAAGAAACTTCAAGAGCTATTATCTCTTCAAGATTTGTCATTACGTATCACAACACTGAGCTAAAGACAGAGAAATAATACAATCATGAGTTGAGTCAGTCTCTCTCTTCTATGCGAGCATTAGTGAATGCAAAACATGTAAACTTGCCACAACTAGAACCATCACCAAAAAGGAACTTGGTAGTAGTTAGCAACAGTATCACCACAATGTTATTAAATGGTGGAGTCTATGTTGCTGGGCTATTGGAGACTCAGACATTGCTATAGACATATGACACTTCATTTTAGGCACAACACATCATTTTTTTTCCAAATAGCCAAATTGACGCCTTTATACGTGTGCAATACTTGTACGAGTTGTAACTGACTCTGCCAAGCATATGGTGCTAATGGGGTGGCATCACATGGCCAAGGGAATGTTTGTTATCTCAAGCCTCCTGGCAACGAATGAGTTTATGTTATTGTCAGCTTGATAATGGACATAAGATATTAAACTTGTTGAGAATTCATGCACTCCATGTCATGTTCATGCATCACAATTAACTAAGGAGATGACATTGAGATGTAAAAGGTCTAAACTACACCAATTAACCAATGCCTTCAGATATCCACCAGCTCTTGAATTTCCTAGCTCATGCAGTTTTCAAGAAACAAAGCTCGTGACCAGCCTGTGACTGGGTCTCACTAGCTGGCGTGAATTTAACTACGGGAGGCGAATCAATTCCCCTCATGTTTATGAAGCATATTGTTACATGAAAAGTTATGTCTTTTCAAAATAAAATATTAGGCAATAAAAATTTGTTTGGATTGAAAGAGGGCCAACAAGAAAGAGGCGGATAATCTGGAAGTATCAGCTACAATGCCAACTAAACATATAATTAGCCGTTCCCAGTCACAATAATAGAGAAGTAGAGATCATAAACTCCTGCAAAACTATGAGCTTGTACTGCCTTGTAGCATAGAAAAGTGCTGATCACACATTCGTTATCATAAACTGGTTAATACAGTCACTCAAAGGTGTCAATTGCTTTGCCCAAATTTTCTGGCTTACGACCATTAAGCCAGAAAGAGATCACACTTACCCTTTACTATGCCCTATCCTTAGGATAAGCCCAAGGCATCCCTTGCCAATGGGAAGTAACCAAAGCGAACCCATGGCTTTTTTCTAATTAGTCATATAGAATTAGAACAAATTCGCGAAATAGTAACACCAGCTAGCCGTTGGAGATAGCATAGGTAATGAAGCATCCATCACATATGCAATGTAGTAAAGAAAAGAAAAACTTTACCAGGAAACCAGTCATGCTGAAAGCCATATAAGATTGCAATAGGTAGTATCCACATAAACATCGAAGCCATAAAAAACTTTCTTGACACTCCTGCCATTCTTCTGTTCGTACTACCTAAACAAACAAAGACCATATAAATAAACAAACATAACATGAGCAGGAAATCAAGATCCAAACTTTTTTTCTTTTAAAGTCAAACTAATCTAGTATATGCCAATAAATAAAAAAAAAATCAAGGGATCACACAAATTTTGCATAGGATGAAGAATTTATAGCCAGAGATCACAGTGAAACTAACGAATAGAGTAACCAAGTTTGGCAATATAATTGGAATTGGAACATAATCTAAAAGTAAAGAAAATAAGTAAAACCCAGATAATTTTAAGCAAAGATTGATCCTTTCATTGATAATTAGCATACATATAGATAAATTAGACAAAACACAAACATTAAATGAGCATACATATAGATGAATTAGACGAAAAACAAACATTAAATGAGCATACATATGTCTGATACTCTTGATTCTTCTGATTCAATCAATTCCTCTAATTTGCTGCTGTGATTTTTCGGCAAACTTCCACAATCTGGTTTGGATTCAACTCTTTCGGGATCGTGTGAGAATCCCGGGCTGTTTGGCTTAAGGAGTTGGAAATTGGAATAGAGGTGGTAAATGGGTCATTAGGGTTGGGTATCGGTCAGGTCTTTTCGGGTCTATCATACATTTAGGATCGGGCCGGGTTGGGTTTTAGATCAATTTCGCGTTCCCCGTTGTCGGGTCATTTTTGGGTATGGGCCATTTTAGGTCGGGGCGCTTTCGGGTTAATGGCTAAAACACTTTAGTTAGTACTTTATTAATTAAGAAATACTATTTTGCAAAATTTATTATTTATTTTGAATGATTGTAACGAATGAGACTCTATTTTGATGTATATAACGTCAATATGACTTAGTACTTGTCATTTCGGGTCATTTTTAGTCACTTTAAGTCATTTTGGATCGTCAATTACGGGTCGGGTAATCTCGGGTCGGGTCAACATTGGGTTAACCAAGGTTCGAATCGAGTTTGGGTTCGGTCGGGTTAATTTGGGTTTCAGGTCATATTCGGGCCAAGCAAGTTCGGTCACTTTCGGGTCGCGGGTCAAGTCAACTTTGCCAGGTGTAATTCCAAGGGCTTATGAAACTCTATACTTGTTACTTTGTTAGTACTGTAATATATGTGAGGAGTATTATAATGAAATTGGAAGAAAACAGCAAGCCGGAGAGAGTACCATTTAAAAAAAATGGTGCTAAATTTACCTAAATGGTTATTAATATACTCCTTCCATATGTTACTTTTTTTTGTGCCGAATTTTTTTTCTAAAAAGATGTCTTGATATTAATCGTAAATGTTTAGTTTTATAAATAAATAGTTTTTATTCTCAAACTTATTTACGGTCAAAGTTCGGAAACTTTGACCTCCATAAAGCAAATGAGGTGAAAATAGGAAAATGGAGGGAGTATGTCGTAAATAATGATACTCTAATAAAATAGAAAATTTAGAAATTATAATAAAATCGGATGTTATATAAAAACATCGTGAATCCACAAACAAACACAATAATTACTTTTTTTTTTCACTTCGATAAATGGTATACTTTTAATCTTTTAACTTTCAAATATTAGTGTAATTATTAGGTCTCATAACATTTGAGTAAAACTAAAATACATCGTAATTTTTAACCATTAATCGAAATCGCACCAGAGATTTTTTTTTTAAAATTTTTTTTTATACATTTTATTGCTTCCTCCATTTCGTATTAAAAGTCGTGTTGGGGAAAAATATATATGTAATTTAAACAATTAAATTGTTGAAAAGTACTTATTTTATATTGTCAAAAATCAATAATTGCATATAACTAATAAGACTAACATTTATTAATTTATATGCGATATCCTAAAACGATTAATAAAATGAAATGGAGAGACATATATTTGATTTATTTTTTTCTATAGAAAC
Organism: Silene latifolia; assembly: GCF_048544455.1. Lineage (NCBI taxonomy): Eukaryota > Viridiplantae > Streptophyta > Magnoliopsida > Caryophyllales > Caryophyllaceae > Silene > Silene latifolia. The sequence goes on along the minus strand of NC_133528.1, from coordinate 121,303,488 downwards.
GATAAATAATTGTAAGCTTAAACAAATTATGCTTTTTGTATTTGGCGGTTTCACAATTATTATATATATATATATATATATATATATATATATATATATATATATATATATATATATATATATATATAGAATCAAGATCCCGTGCGAACTAAAATAGGGTGCGAACCGTACGAACTCCCTTAAAAAGCCTGATAAAATAAAAAAGAATCCACAGTCCAAAGGCATTTCTCTGTACATACCGGCATATTCCACCCCTAATATATTCCTCCTCTTATTTTCTCCCCTCTCTTTCATCCGTTGTCTCTGACTAATCTCCGACAACTCTCAGGCCAACATCTGCCGTCAATTTCGCCGGGAAATATTCTTTCGCATTCTTCTTCTTTATCTTTCCCTCATTTTCTCCTCAAACACCTTCCCTAATCTCAAGCTCATCCTCTTACCATAACTAACTCCTCCCAGTTAATGTTTCGACAAACTCGGCACCGGAGCTCCGACAACCACCATTGTCGTTGACCGTGGATCTGCCGGAATTGGTGTTGTTATGCCGCAGTTTAGCCGGTATCGTTACCTGTATATGTTTCTTCCCTTTTCCTCAATCATCACTGACCGACAACCTAACTAGTTCCGGCATCAAGCTCGTCGATTTGCCACCCCAATTCGACCACCACCGGCGGATTTTCGCTCCATCATCGTCCCTGTGTTTCTACCTTTCGTTCTCGTTGCTGGTTAGTGTAGGGCTGCATCATCACTACACCTGAAAGAAAGCATTTACCATATGTGACTTTTCGAACTCGAATTCTTCCGTAATGTCACAAGGACATTAATTTTTGTGGATAATCTTCCATCATTTTTGCAGATCTGGTGATTTAAAATGAGATGTTTTTCAAAATGAGTGGTTTCTTGACATGGTCCTGCATGCGGTGCGGATGACGGTGGCCGAATGTACCAATTATTTGTGGTGTTTTGTGTAAATTTGTCGTTTATCTGTGGGTGTAATGCTATAAGCACCTAGAGTGGTGCGGTGATGCCGTCAGCTTTGTCTGAGATTGTTGTTGATGTTGTCGGGGGCTACTGGTGGTCTTGGTGGTGGTGGTGGTTGTGGCGGTGGCAGTGGTAATGGGTTGTGGTGTCACCGGGGTGGTGATGGGTTTGGTGGATACACAAAATACGAGCCCGAATACGTACGGTACTACTGCCAGATACGCATGACAATGGTGGGGGAGGCAGTGTTGATGGTGGTGGGGGTAGTGGTGATGCCGGCGGCGCTGGATACACAAAATACCACCCTAGATACACTTAGTATTACTACCTGATACATGTGTATCCGGTAGTAATACCATTTGTATCCGGTAGTAATATAAGGTGTATCTGGGTTTGATAAGATATGTATCTGCTTAAATGACATGTGTACCCGCAAAAATTAGCGTTAAAAAAGTGTAAAAGTGCATTTAGAATTTTAGTGTGGAAAAAGTGTATCTACATATGTTATAAAATGTATCTTAATAAAAAGTGTATCTGATAGGGTAATAAAATGTATCTGGAAAAAAAAAATCTGGTTTTAAGCTAGTTCGTACGGTTCGTAAGTTAAGGTAGTTCGTACCTGAACCCGCCCCTATATCAAACGACCACTCGATGCAAACGGTGAGAACAAACTAGCTGTACAACAACTCACGCATATAAACTACCCCCGTCATTTCCAAATTCACTCAACCTAACTCACTCATTTAACCATCCCCTGCCAACCTCTCCTTCTCACCAATTAAATATCGTCCGCCATTAGCACTGACAACATCAACGACAACTAGTCACTCTAACGTCGCTCATCGAAACTACTGGCGAGGTCAGCCATCGTCGTTCTCTTCTTCTCTTTGCAAGCCTCATTCTACCATTTCCATTCTCTTTTTCATCTCATCTCAACTCCGCCTACCAAACGTGGCCTTTCTCTGGCGTATTTTTCCGATCAACGCCTTTTTATTCTCCCCCGCTCATTCCTTCATTTCTTCGTTGCAATTAATTAGTTTGAGTTCTCGGTCCGGTTCGTCTCGAATATTATCTTTTTCGCATCTTCATTGTAATTCGACGAAGCGAAATCGTATTTATTTAGGTCATAATCATTGTTAATTATCATTTCATAGTGTGAATTTCTTAGTATAGTTACTGTGCATTGAATTTTGTTGTTCGTCCTTGATTCAGGTGTAGTTTTTTGTTTTTTTAATCATAAATTTGTGCATTCTTTAGTGGAATGGGGCATTAACTTGTTTTGTTATTAATTGTTGATCGTATACTATTTAAGAGTTGAGTTTTGGTGATGAACTTTGTAGATGATTTCAAAGTTGCGGTGGTTTTGTTTCTATTTTTTTTTTTTTTAATTAGGGTTTGTAATTTGGGGATTTTTATTGAATTTCGGATTTTGTAATATAGGTTTGTCTTTTGTGTATTAGAGTGTATCCCGATCATATATTTGTGTATACAGAATAATATTTTGTGTATCTAGGTAGTTCGTATTTTTTGTATCGCATGTTGGGGAAAATGTACTTAGGATAGAAAAAAAGTGTATATGCATTGTTATAAAATGTATCTATAATTATGTAAAAAATGTACCTACAGTTTGACAAAATGTATAAGATTTGGTAAAAAAACAAAAATGTATCTAGTGGTTGTAAGTGTATATACAAAATATGAAAAAAAATGTACCTACATTGTGATAAAATGTATGTAGAATCCGTATAAAAGGTGTACCTACGATACTCTAAAGTGTATCTAAGATTTGTTAAAAAGTGTATCTCACATATATTTAATGTATCTAGTGTGTTTTCACCGTTAAAAAGTGTATCTCACATATATAATTAAAGGGTATCTCACATATATTTAATGTATCTAGATACACTTTTTTTTTTTTACCAAATTATAGATACACTTTTTACATGATTTCTAGATACATTTTTTGAAAGTGTAGATATATATATATTTTTTTTTTATATACGGTTATCGCCACTAGATACATTTAAATATATCTTATATACACTTTTATTTATTACGCAATTTCGGATACGCTTTAGACTATCCTAGATACACAAAATATTATCGTTGATACACAAATATCCAATTTAGATATATCATTACAAAAACTTAAATATACAAAATATTATACTAAATACACATATACGAGATCTAGATACATGTATATAATAGGACTCAATACCCAAAAAGTAACCCTGAACATACTCAAGAAATCGTCGCCAGAATTAAGCCACTTACTAGCCCCACAAGTGCTCTGAATACGTATTGCACAAATGCTAGTACTGAGTAGTGAGTCAGTGACTTTTGGTTATATAATTTACAAATACTACGGAGTAATAATCAATAATATCCCCATTTCACATCTCATCAAGTTCGCATCAATGATTATTTCGCCATGTAATTTCATCTTCTCCATCCTTTTCTCTTTAATTCTCCTTTTCTCCCTCCACCTGCACAGAATCAACAGCCTAAACTACCCAATACTTTGAAGGCTCCGGCGACGACGAACTCGACACTACCGATGAATTCGACGACTTTCCCAGTTGCCCCCGGTCCGACTCACCTCTGTCATCTTCATCGTCCTCCCATCACCATGATTCGAGCCTTCGACGATTCTTCAGCACCAGACGAAATACTCAACAACTCTACATAATTTTTTGATTGTTCTACATAATACACTCCTAATTATTCTAATCAAGCTTCAAAAATTACTGTCGCCGGAGCAAAATTGAAGCGCGAATTTACTTCAATTGAAGCTTCCCCGCCTGAATATACAGTAATTAACCAACCTAAAAAATCTGATCAAAACTCAAATCAATCGCTAAACAAGCTCTGGTGGTCGTGGAGGCGTTTTATGAAGTGGTCAGCGTTTCTGATGGTCGTCATCAACGACAACAATCGGAGGATAATCCACGTCTGGGTTTAGCAGATCGGGAAATTTGGGGCTGGTGATGCTCATTGGACTCGTCGGAGTTGCGACGGTAGTGGTCTCTCTGACAGCCTCTTGAAAACGGCAGTCTGTCGGAGCTCGCTGTCGGCGATGGTAGTGGTCGCCGGAATCTGGTAGTGGTGGTAGATGGGGATGAATGACATTTTGGTTTTGACTGTGTGTTTGTTTATAATGGTTTGGTATGTCGTGTTGTTAATGAAATGGGTGATAGTGTCGTTAGTTAATAATTGACTAGTTAGTTCGTTCTCACCGAGTGATCGTTCTCACCGGGTCCTAGATCTATATATATATATATATATATATATATATATATATATGTATATATATATATAGATTTAGGATCCTTGAACGATTACTTCGAGAAACTTTGAACGCGTACTAACTATCTCTTTTTTTAATAACCACACATACTTCGTATATAAAAAAACACACACTCACCGCCTTCAACTTAATCAACTCATCCCCATCCACCACTACTACTAGCGATTCCCGACCACCACCAGAACACTCCGATGAGCCACCACCACCACCATCACCACCGCCGCCGACCAACACCACCACACGCCGCCTAAATGTCCACCTAACCACTTTAATTTTACATCCTTCCTTATACCGTAACCACCTCTCATCTTCCGACCACCACTCATCAGATCTCGTCACCGCTGATGTCGTTAACCGGCGTCGCGCAAACCATCGGCAATCACCCCCGTGCTTGCGCAACTCCGACAACCACACTGAACACCACAAACCCCTACATTCCCGATTATTGAACACCTAATTTCCCGATTTGGAGTTCCACCTCCTCGACCACCCTATCTCCACCATCCTCCCCGCCGATCAACTCTTCTCCTAAGGTGAACTTTTCAACTCCGCTACATTAGGGTGTATTACGGTACCAATTATGATGTATCTCGAACCAATTAATGTATCTCGAACCAATTAGTGTTGGAAATTAGAGTAATTTTGTGGTCATAAGTTGATTCGTCAGGCTTGATCCGGTGACCGGCGCAGTTTTGTGGTACACGAAATTAATGTATCTAGTTTCTATTTTGATGTATCTCGAACCAATTATGACGTACCTAGTACACGACACAACCACTAATTACATAATAGGTACCCATCCACGTCGGCTAATTACATTTATCACCACCACTGCACGACACAACCACTACCAGCCACCGCTGATAGTCGTCGTTGGAAAGAACCCATCCACGTCAGCTACCGTCCTTACTCTCTTCATCGCTCCCGAAACATTTCCCCGAAAATCCCCAAATCAATCAACAAATAACCTAATCATCATCAATGTCTGACATCAATCAACACCTCCAAATTCAATCATTAATGGTGAAACTCCCCTTCGATCATTCAACAGCACCAAATTCCCTCCCTTGAAAACGTCCCTATTCCCTCTGCCATCAACATCGCTTACCTACACACCAAAATCTCCGATTTGGAGAACACAAAATTGATGTATCTGGTTAATATATTTATGTATCTGGAACCAATTTTTATGCATCTAGTGAATAATTTTGTGTATCTATATTAAGATACATTAAATTAGTGGTTAGATACATTGAAATAACGGGAAACCAACAAAGGGGATATTTTCGGAGCTCCGTTGACGACGGTGATGTGCCAGTGAAATCTTACTGTTTATGATGAGGATATTGTTGGAGCTCCGTCGGCAGGACAGTGAGGTTTTGTGATGCGTCAAAGAGGATGGAGTGTAGTATTGGCTAATAAGCGGCGACCATAAATGAATCGTCGATGGTGTTCTGTGTCGGAGCTCTGGCGTGAGGGAAGACCGGTAAGGCTACTGGCGTATATGACATAGAATGGTTGGAGAACGAAAGATACATGATCGCCTCCGGCATAAAACTCGACGCCGACGAGTTGGGATCGTTTTTGCCGGTGGTAAGAGAGTCGTCGAGTGAGTTAGGTGTAAAAATGGGTTGAGATTAGAGTTTGTTGGAATGGGTGGGTTACGGGATGGTTAAATAAGTGAGTGAGGTTGAGTGTATTTGGAAATGACGGTGGGAATTAATTAAATGAATTAAAAGTTGTTTATATGCGCGTGTTTTCTTGTACAGCTAGTTCGTTCTCACCGTTTGCACCGAGTGGTCGTTTGTACCGGATCTCACCTCTATATATATACATATATATATACATATATATATATACATATGTATATATAGAAATATACATATATATACATATATATATATATGTATATATATATACATATATACATATACATATATGTATATGTATATATACATATATATATATACATAGAATTAGGATCAAATGAGTCCACCTTCCTTAGGTGAGTCCATGAGTCCTAATCTTAGCCATTAGATTATAACAAAATCAATGGCCAAGATTAAATCTGAAAATAAAAGCCCATATAAAACCCCAACAAACCCTAATTCTATTCATTCACTCACTTGCCTCCCTCACTCTCACTTCTCTCTCTAAATCTCTCACCTCTCCTCTTCCTACTGTTGCACTCAACCCGCCCCGTCGCCACCACCCCGACACCACCAACCCCTCCCTCTGCCTCCCTCTCTCCCCGTGCCTCCCTCGGCCTCCACCACGCACCTCGGCCTCCACCACGCACATCTGCCTCCCTCCTTCCCCTTTCTCTTTTTTTATATTTTTTTTCTTTTTTTCAGATTTGGTGGTTGCTTTGGTGTTGGTTTCGACTGTCTTGTTTTTTTTTTTTTTTTCATTCAGATCTGATGGGAGTTGGTGGTTGCAAGGGGGGATTTGTGGGGGTGTGGATGTCGCGGCCGTGGGGGTGGGGTAAGAATGTCGTGGTCTTCCTTTTTTTTTTTTTTTTTTTTTTTTTTTTTTTTTTCCAGTTTGGTGGTACGTGGTGGCGGTTGTTGCAGGGGGGAGGTCATGGTGGTCGCAGGGTCTGGGCTTCTGCCGCCTTTTCGTTTTCTTTTTTTTTAGCGTGCTTTTTTTTCTTCAGATCCGGTGGTGTAGCAGCCTAGCAGGGTGGTCGTGGGGTCTGGGTTTTTTTTTTTTTTTCTTTTTTCAGATTTGTCATAGGTAATGGTGTTGTTGGTGGATTAAGTCGGTGGTTGTCGTTTTTTTCTTTTTTTTACCTTTTTTCAGATTTTTCTAATTTCAGATTTGTCATAGGTAATGGTGTCGTGGTAATAACGTTGTGATATTGATTAACGTTTCAAAGAAATGGACTAAAGTTTCACCAATATTAACTAAAGTTTCACTTGATAAGCACTAAAATTTATTTCACTGATATGGACTAAAATCTACTTGCATGGACTAAAGTTTTACAAGACATGGACTAAAGTTTCACAAGACATGACTAAAATTACATTTCTAAGAGAATAAAATTTCATAAACTGTTGAAATCACGTTACATAAATTCAAGTTAGTATAAAGTTACAATCCTAAAAGAAAATAAAGTTTCAAAAATTATGACTAAAGTTACAATCGTCAAACATTAAAGTTATTTACATTAAATTTATAAATCAGTAAAATAAATTAAATTCAAATTTTTATATTAGAAAATATTTAAAAATATTAAAGTTTCAAATTTTTGCATTAAAGTTTCATTTGTTAAACATTTAAGTTATATTTATAAATTAGTAAAATTAATTAAATTTAAATTTTTATATTAAAAATTGGCTAAAAAAATTAAGGTTTTAATTTTTTGTATTAAAGTTTCTCTCGTAAAACATTAAAGTTACATTTATAAATTAGTAAAACTAAATAAATTCAAATTTTTATATTAAAAATTGTCTAAAAAAATTAAAGTTTCAAAATTTAGCATTAAAATTTCACTCGTAAGCACTAAAGTTACACTCAAAAATCAATTTTATATATTTAAAATTAAATTTTATAACATAAATTTAATTTTTTATTTATAAAATAACCTTAAATATTAAAGTTATAATTCTAAAGAATTAAAGTTACACTCATAAATTAAAGTTTCATTTATAAAACATTAAAGTTTTCATCTTAAAATTTTACAATCTCAATCATCAATCTTAGAAGATCAATGGCTAGAATTAGGACTTAGTGGACTCACCAATTTAGGTGGACTCATTTGAACTTGGCTCTATATACATATGTATATATAGAAATAGGATCCTATAAGTCCTCCCTTTTAAGTTGAGTCTTTGAGTCCATATCTAAGCCCTAGGATCTTAAAAAATGAATGGCTAAGATTCAAAGCAAAAAAAACACATATTCACACTCCCTAGACAGTAATTAATTATTCTCTCTCATAACCTCAATTCCCTATATCCTAATTAATTCATCCTCCTTCTCTCATCAAATCAAATTACATTTAAAATCAACCATAAACTCACCTTACCAAATCCGAAAAAAAAAAAAAAATCAACCTCTCTCATAAAAAATTGAACGATGAAGAGCCTACACCATTATAAGGTATGATTTTGATTATTTCTCTCTTCTATTCTTGTAAATCATTGTTTCAATTCTTTCTTTTCTACTTATTCCACTCAAAAATTTTGTTTTTCAATTGAAATTTATAGTTAGATAAATTGTTTCACATTCATATTAAGATTAGGCTAAAAAATTGATTTTCCAAACATTATACATGCCCTATGTTTGATTGTTGATATTCATATTCTGATTCAAGTATGTGTGTGTGATTCAATGATGTTTATGATGTTTATGATGTATTGTTTTATGCTGACAAATTAAATGATGTATGTGTGTGCGATTCAGTTAACGTGCGATCGACTTTTTTTTTTTTTTTTAATTTATGAATTAGCGGTATCATGTCATTGTAAATAATTGTAGTTTTATGGTAGAAGTAATTTTGGTTCAATCTCTTCAAAGAGTTAAAACTACAATAGGTATTTTTTTCTACTTTTTTCTTGTGTTTCCTTCTCTACGGATGAAGAGGGATCTAATGTTGTTTTTAGCAACAGGTTACAATGATGGTTGGCCTACCCTTTTCGTTTTATTCCACTTATTATTCTTTTTCTCACCATTTGTTTGTATAAATCTTTTTACTATAGTTTAATAACCATCATTCACGTTTTTATTATAGTTGATAGATACGTCAAATTACTAAATTTGTCTTCTTTTGTTTTTCTTAACCCAGGAATGTATCAAGATGAGCAGTGGTGAAGCATTTAGCTTAAAGAACTTGGGCAACTCTCCATTCTATGTATTCGATCCGTATTACACATTAGCAAACTATTAAAGGGTTAACTTCGAGTTTGCAAGGGTGTAATTATATGTTTTAAATGGTGTAACTTTAATGTTGTTAGGATGTAACTTTAAGCTTGTAACAGTGTAACTTTAGTTTTTACAAGTATAACTTTAGTCTTTTAAGGTCATTTTGTATATAAGAAATTGAAATTATGTAATTTTCAATATGTTAATTTGAATTTTTGTAACTTTAGCACAAGTTTATGTAACTTTAGTACCTTATGAGTGTAACTTTAGTACTTTATGAGTGTATCTTTTACGAGTGTAACTTTAGTGCTTTATGTAACTTTAGTATTTTATGAGTGTAACTTTAGTATTTTATGAGTGTAACTTTAGTATTTGTTTATGTAACTTTAGTATTTTATGAGTGTAACTTTAGTGCTTTACGAGTGTAACTTTATTCTTTTACGAGTGTAACTTTATTCTTTTAAAGTTATTTTGTATATAAAAATTTAAATTTATGTAATTTTAAATATATTAATTTGAATTTTTGTAATTTTAGCACAAGTTTATGTAAATTTGTTAATTTACGAGTGCAACTTTTATTTTTTACGAGTGTAACTTTTATCCTTGACAGGTGTAACTTTAATAGGTGATGTGTGTAACTTTAATAGGTGACGTGTGTAACTTTAATAAGTGACGTGTGTAACTTTAATCCGTTCCATCACCCTTACCTCTTCATTCGGTCTCCAATTAAGTATATGAGTAAATTAGCTAATTAAGTTCAAGTAGAAATAGTGTAACTTCAAGTGGGTATGGTGCAACTTCATGCAGATGAGATAATTTCAAGCAAATAGGGCGTACCTTCCGAGTAACTAGCACTACTCAAAATTCTAAAACTCAATGGTATACAAAAATATTACCATTGCGTCGGGCTCGAAAAAATAATAAATTTAGGATTTTGTTTCGCCTTAATCGGAGTCCGAATGAAGATTTACGGAGTCTTTTACAAGCCCGCTTTTATTTTACGCGGGTATGAAATTTCGTTTTCAAAATCCTATATTTTGATATTTAAAATATAAATGATAGTATACTAATTTAATAAATTAGTTGATAAGAAAGAGAAAATAATTGGTTAGCAAATTTGGGAATTGAAATGATGAGGGACAAAGCATTAATTGCATGTTGGGTGAGTTATTTTTTTGTTTTAATCTCAACCATTAATCTTGTAAGATCAAATGGTAGGGATGAGGACTTATGGACTCAACTAAATTTGTGGACTTATTAGAACTCATCTCTCGTATATATATATATATATATATATATATATATATATATATATATATATATATATATATATATATATATATATATATATATATATATAGAGAAGGGTTCCTATAAGGTCCTCCTATCATATAAGGCCCTAAGTCCTTATAAGGGCCTTTGGATGGAAGGGATGGAGGGATGAGATTACATCTCAATGGAGGGCTACAATTCTCCCTCCCTAATCTTCTTCCCTAATTGTGTATAACTCTACCTAATTGTGTACAACTCTTCCACCATTCTAATCTCCCAACTCACTTCCTCATTATTCATTCATTCACACTTCTCTCATACACTCATTCTCTCTCATCTTTCTCTCATTCTCTCAAAAAAAAAAAAAAACCCAAATCAACAAAAAAAAAAAAACCAAATCAACAAAAAAAAAAAAAAAACCAAACATCCCACAACTCCTCGCCATCAACCACCAACCCGCAACCCACAACTCCCCTGCTCCACCGGACCCACAACAACCCACAACCGCACTCCTTCCACCACCGCACTGCTCACTGACCACCAGCCCCACGACAACAACGATACCAAAACCGCCCTCCCTCCTTCCTCTCGATCGCCTCAACCACAACCACCTTCCACCCCCGTCACCCATACCGCCACACACCACCACAACACCTCACGACATCATCAACACCACCACCGATCAACAACAACAACGCCATCTCTCACCGCACATCCCCTCCACGTCCAACAACCCGACAGCCACCATCAACGCCCTCCTCTAGATCCCGCACCTCCAGATCCCGCACCTCCTTCCTCCTTGGTCGATTTTTTCGAATTTTTTGTGTGTTGTTTTTGGTTTTATTGTTCTTAAATCTGGGTTTTCGATTTTTTTTTTTATTTTTTCGAATTTTTTCGAATTTTATTGTCAAGGAAGTGGGAGTTGATGGTTTTTGTGGTATATGCAGTGGTAGTTGATGGTTTTTGTTTTTTATGAACCAATGCATTTTGTTTTTTCATGAACCAATCCACTTAAACGGTTTTGTTCTTCATTTTTTTGTTCTTCATTTTTTCAGATTCAGATTTGGTATTAATTTTGTGTGGTGGTGTTTTTTTTAGATCTATTGGTTTTTTTGTGTTTTTGTCATATTTACTTTATTTTGTAATTGTTATTTGGTTTTTAATTTTTGTTGGTTATTAATTTCTTTGTTGGTTATACACTTAAAACATTAAAGTTATACTATTTATGGCTAAAGTTATACACTTAAAACATTAGAGTTATACACACGATAATTAAATTTGGTTTTTTTTTTTATTGTTATTTGGTTTATTTTACATTTCGGGTTTGGTTGGGTTGTTGGTTTTTTGGTTTTATTATTGTTATTTGGTTTTTTGTTTTTGTTATTATGAGTTTGTTTGGTTTTTGTTATTAATTTTTTTTTTTTTCATATTTTTCATATTTATTGTTTGATTTTTTTACTATTTACGACTAAAGTTATACATTTTATGACTAAAGTTATACATTTTATGACCAAAGTTATACATTTTATGACTAAAGTTATACATTTTATGACCAAAGTTATACAAAAAAAGACTAAAGTTATACAAAAATTGGACTAAAGTTATACAAAAAATTGACTAGAGTTATACAAACTGTGACTAGAGTTATACATTGTATGACTAGAGTTATACGTATGTTTTGATTTTATTTTTTTTATTGTTTGGTTTTTTTACTATTTACGACTAAAGTTATACATTTTATGACTAAAGTTATACATTTTATGACTGAAGTTATACTCTTATGGAATAAAGTTATACAATTTTGGACTAAAATTACACAAATTTGGACTAAAGTTATACAATTTTGGACTGAAGTTATACAAAAATAGACCAGAGTTATACAAAAATGCACCAAAGTTATACAAAAAATGGACTAAAGTTATAAAAAAAATTGGACTAAAGTTATACAAAAATTGGACTAAAGTTATACAAAAATGAACCAAAGTTATACAAAAATGCACCAAAGTTATACATTTTATGACCAAAGTTATACAAAAATGCACCAAAGTTATACAAAAAATGGACTAAAGTTATAAAAAAAATTGGACTAAAGTTATACAAAAATTGGACTAAAGTTATACAAAAATGAACCAAAGTTATACAAAAATGAACCAAAGTTATACAAAAATAGACTGAGTTATACAAAAAATGCACCACGCTATACAAAAAATTGGACTAAAGTTATACAAAAAATGAACCAAAGTTATACAAAAATGAACGAGTTATACAAAAATGCACTGAGTTATACAAAAATGGACTAACTTTTGTATAACTCGTGCATTTTTGTAAAACTCAGTGCATTTTTGTATAACTTTGGTTCATTTTTTGTATAACTTTAGTCCAATTTTTTGTATAACTCTGGTGCATTTTTGTATAACTCTGATCCATTTTTGTATAACTTTGGTTCATTTTTGTATAACTTTAGTCCAATTTTTTGTATAACTTTAGCCCATTGTTGTATGACTTTAGTCCAATTTTTGTATAACTTTGGTGCATTTTTGTATAACTCTGGTCGATTTTTGAATAACTTTGGTTCATTTTTGTATAACTTTGGTTCATTTTTGTATAACTTTAGTCCAATTTTTGTATAACTTTAGTCCAATTTTTTGTATAACTTTAGTCCAATTTTTGTATAACTTTGGTCTTTTTTTGTATAACTTTGGTATATTTTTGTATAACTTTGGTTCATTTTTGTATAACTTAGTCAATTTTTGTATAGCTTTAGTCCTTATTTGTATAACTTTAGTCAATATTTTAGTAGATCTTAGTTGAAAAAAAGTACATCACCAAAAAAAACGATATTTAAAACCCGAAATTTTTATTTAAAAAACGTATAATAAGAATAGATTTGAAAAGAATAAATAACAATAAAAACTAACAAAAATTAAGAAATAGAATAAACCGACCCCAAACAACTAATTTAACACAAAATCGAAAAAAAAAAAAAAAAAAAAAAAAAAAAAAAAAAAAAGTGACGAAATAAACCGAGACGCAAAATCTGGAAAAAAAAAAAAAACGAGTTTATATAATTACCGACGGCGGTGGTGGAGGTGGCGGTGGATGTGGGCGGTGGGTGGTGTCGGGTGGGATAGTGGTGGGTGGTGGTGAATGAGGAAGAGAGAAATGAATTTTATTTATTTGGATTTTTTGGGTTTTTTTTTTATTTATTTGGATTTTTTGGGTTTTTTTTATTTATTTGGAATTTTTGGGTTTTTTTTATTTATTTGGATTTTTTGGGTTTTTTATTTATTTGGATTTTTTGGGTTTTTTTTTGAGAGAAGAGAAGAGTGAAATGTGTGAGATGAGAGAGAAATAGGTGGGTAGAAAACAAATATATAGTAAATTAGTGGTTAATTAGGGTGGATTAGTAAAGTGTGTTAATTTGCTTGTATAATGACTTTTGGTGGGTTCATCTCATCCCTCCATCTCCCTCCATCCAATGGCTCACAAAAGACCTTATGGACTCAAATATATAGAGGACCTTAGTTGATCCTTCCTCTATATATATATATATATATATATATATATATATATATATATATATATATATATATATATATATATATATATATATATACGTATACATATATATGTATATATATTTATATATGTATATATATTTATATATGTATATATATATAGTATTAGGTTCAAGAAAGTCCATGTCTTACATGTGAGTCCATAAGTCCTCTTTAGGGCCATTGGATGAGGGAGATGAGTGGTTGAGATTAAAAGGGAAAAAAGGTGATTAATTAGCCAATTTAACACTTTCTCACTCTACCCTCACTAATCCTCCGAATTAAAAACTAATTCACTATATATAATTTAGTTTTACACTTACTTATCTCTCATCAACACAATTTCACTCATTTATCTCTCAAAAACCTCTCATTTCTCAAAAACCAAAAAAATTCAAAATCTGAAAAATTAAAAAAATTCCCTCCATTTTCCTCTCCCACCCACCCCCACCGGCCCTACTACCGACCACCACCCTGACCCTGCATCCCCCCACCACCCACCCTCACCTACTCACATCCACACCCACGCCCACCCACAACAACCGCGACCCACCACTGCAGATCCGACCCCCACGACCACCACCACCAACCACTCATAGCCTCACCTCCCTCGCCCTCTCCACCTGACGACAACCCACCATCACAACCACCACCCGCACTTCCACCTACACCTCTACTCACGCCACACCCCACGCTCACCTCCGCACCTCACGCCACACCTCTGCACGCCGCACGCCACCATCATCCCCCACCACCACCACGTCTGCCACCAACCTCCTCCTTCCTCTTTTTCTCCTTACCTCTCCTTCCTCTCTCAGATCCGGCGTCTTTCTCCTCCCTCCTCTGCCGCGCGGCTGCCGCCACCACACACTCCTCCTTTTCTTCTATTTTTTCCAGATTTGGAGGTTGGTTGTGATGGGAAGAATTTGGACGGAAAATGGAGAATAAAAGCACCTGAAAACCTGAAGATAGAAAGTAGTGGCCTGAAAGTACGAGCGATAAAGGAAAAGAGTAGACAATGAAATTCATGCTACATATTTACCTATTTGTCCATCCATTTTCCTACCCTATCAGTCTATCACCACCAAGTATCCGGGTAAAACAAATACGGACACGAAATAGACACATAATGTGGTGGGAGAGTTGCTGGTTCTTTGTGTTTCAGTTTTGTAGTGTGTAGATGTCGTTCCTTTTGAGTAAAGTAGATGTCGTTTTTTTTTTTTTTTTCAAAGTTAATATTTTTGTTATTTATTTTGTTAGATGTTGGGTGTTGGTGTGGGTGCGGATCAAAGTTAATGGGGATGTTGGTGCGGTGGTTGTCTTGTTTTTTTTAAAAATCCCGTCTTGTTTAAATTCATTATGTTATCGTTTTTTTTAGATCTCGTTTTTATGTATAGTATTATTTTTTTCAGATTTTCTTTACAAATTTCGTTTTTTTAAATGGTACTTTTATTTTAATGTTAGATCTATAATATTTTGATTTTAATATTAAATCTACTAAATATGAAATATTTTCTTTATATTTTTTTTCTTAGTTCTTATTTTTATTTTGTGAGATATTTTTATTATAGTTTTAGATGTACTAAATAGATCTAAGATTATTTGTTGATTTTAATCTTAGATATATTTAAAATATGGTCTTATTTTTAAGGTATTACATTTTTTTCATTAAAATTACACTTTTTTCTATTAAAGTTACACACTTTCTATTAAAGTTACATTTTTCTCTATTATTAAAGTTACACTTTTTTCTATTAAAATTACACTTTTTAAAATTACCTTTTTCTGCTAGAATAACACTTTTTTCTGCTAGAATAACACTTTTTTCGACTAAAATTACACTTTTTCTGCTAAAATTACACTTTTTGTTGTTGTTAGAATTACATCTTTTTCTGTTCAAATTACACTTTTCTCCATTAAAATTACACTTTTTTCTGTTAAAATTATACTTTTTTTTTGCTAGAATAACACTTTTTTCTGCTAAAATTACACTTTTTGTTGTTAGAATTACACTTTTTTCTGTTAAAATTACACTTTTTTTTGCTAGAATAACACTGTTTTCGGCTAAAATTACACTTTTTGTTATTAGAATTACACATTTTGTTGTTAGAATTACACTTTTTTTTGCTAGAATAACACTTTTTTCGGCTAAAATTAGACTTTTTGTTGTTAGAATTACACTTTTTGTTGTTAGAATTACACTTTTTTCTGTTAGAATTGCACTTACCTCTATTGGACTAATGTTACACTCTCAATGGACTTGGTCATATTCTCATATTCTCATTGGACTAATGTTACATTCTCAATGGACTAAAATTATATTCTCAGTGGACTGAAATTATACTTTTCTGGACTAAAATTACACTTTTCTGGACTAAAATTACATTCTCCTTGACTAAAAATAACAATCTCATTGGACTGAAATTACACTTACCTGGACTAAAATAACACTTTTTGTCATTAAAATAACACTCGTAAAATGCTAAATTACAATAACTTGTGATAAAATTACAAAAATTCAAAATATTATTCGTTAAAATCACTCGGAAAAGATTGAAGTTAAACTTGTAAAACGCTAAA
Organism: Silene latifolia; assembly: GCF_048544455.1. Classification (NCBI taxonomy): domain Eukaryota; kingdom Viridiplantae; phylum Streptophyta; class Magnoliopsida; order Caryophyllales; family Caryophyllaceae; genus Silene; species Silene latifolia. The sequence goes on along the minus strand of NC_133528.1, from coordinate 121,286,922 downwards.
TTCTCGAAAATATTCCTTAAAATTACACTTTTTGCTGTTAGAATTACACTCGTAAAATCCTAAAATGTCGAAAACTTGTCTCGAAAAAAAAAAATGAAGAAACCAAACCAGGAAAAATGTTAACAAAATTTTCACAAACTTTGAAGTATAAGACAAAAGGTGGTGTTAATTGTGTATGATAATGAATTAGTGAATGTATTACTAAAACTAGAGAGAGAGAAGTAAATTAATTAGTGTTAAGTGTGTTTCTTGCTTTCAATCTCAACCTTCCATCATGCATGATCCAAGGGTTGTGGGAGGGACTTATGGACTCAAAAAATATAAGGGACTCATTTGAACTTGACACTATATATATATATATATATATATATATATATATATATATATATATATATATATATATATATATATATATATATATATATATATATAGAGCAAAGTTCTTCTAAGTCCCTTTTTTTTTTTTGAGTCCATAAGTCCTTCCCACAACCCTTGGATCATGCATGGTGGAAGGTTGAGATTGAAAACAAAAAACACACTTAACACTAATGAATTCACTTCTCTCTCTAGTTTTAATAATACATTCACTAATTCATTATCATACACAATTAACACCATATTTTGTCTTATACTTCAAAGTTTATGAAAATTTTGTTAACATTTTTCCGATTTCGATTTTTTTCGTTTTTTTTTTCGAGACAAGTTTTCGATCTTTTGCTTTTTTTTTTTTTTTTTTTTTTAGACAAGTTTTCGACATTTTAGGATTTTACGAGTGTAATTCTAACGGCAAAAAGTGTAATTTTAAGAAATATTTTCGAGAATTTAGCGTTTTACAAGTTTAACTTCAATCTTTTCCGAGTGATTTTAACGAATAATATTTTGAATTTTTGTCATTTTATCACAAGTTATTGTAATTTTAGCATTTTAAGAGTGTTATTTTAACAACAAAAAGTGTTATTTTAGTCCATATAAGTGTAATTTCAGTCCAATGAATTTGTTATTTTAGTCCAGGAGAATGTAATTTTAGTCCAGAAAAGTGTAATTTTAGTCAAGTAAAGTATAATTTCAGTCCATTGAGAATGTAATTTTAGTCCATTGAGAGTGTAACATTAGTCCATAAGTCCAATGAGAATATAACCAAGTCCAATGAGAATATAGCCAAGTCCATTGAGAGTGTAACATTAGTCCAATAGAAGTAAGGGTAATTCTAGCAGAAAAAGTGTAATTCTAACGAAAAAAAGTGTAATTCTAACGAAAAAAAGTGTAATTCTAGCAAAAAAAAGTGTAATTCTAATGAAAAAAAGTGTAATTCTAGCAGAAAAAAGTGTAATTCTAACAGAAAAAAGTGTAATTCTAACGAAAAAAAGTGTAATTCTAACGAAAAAAAGTGTAATTCTAACGATAAAAAGCGTAATTCTAGCAGAAAAAAGTGTAATTCTAATGAAAAAAAGTGTAATTCTAGCAGAAAAAAGTGTAATTCTAACAGAAAAAAGTGTAATTCTAACGAAAAAAAGTGTAATTCTAGCAGAAAAAAGTGTAATTCTAATGAAAAAAAGTGTAATTCTAGCAGAAAAAAGTGTAATTCTAACGAAAAAAAGTGTAATTCTAAAGAAAAAAGTGTAATTCTAACAGAATTACACTTTTTTCTTTAGAATTACACTTTTTTTTCGTTAGAATTACACTTTTTTCTGTTAGAATTATATTTTTTTCCGTTAGAATTACACTTTTTTCTGCTAGAATTACACTTTTTTACATTAGAAAAAAGTGTAATTTTAACGAAAAAAAGTGTTATTCCAGCCGAAAAAAGTGCTATTCTAGCCGAAAAAAGTGTTATTCCAGCCGAAAAAAGTGTTATTCTAGCCGAAAAAGTGTTATTTTAATAAAAAAAAGTGTAATTTTAATGGAAAAAGTGTAATACCTTAAAAATAAGACTATATTTTAAATATATCTAAGATTTTAAAAATAAGACTATATTTTAAATATACTAGTAGAAAAAAGTATAAAACAAAACAACTCATTAACACACCCAAAATCAAAACTAATGTCATACTAACAACCAAAATAAAAACACACCAACTCATGGACTCAAATGTAATAAAAAGACACTAACTCATTAACACTCGTATAAAACAAAACAAAAAAAACAAAAACAAAACACTCTTTATACAAAAAACACTCTTTATACACTCTTTCACTGCCAACCACCATAATCCCAAATTTTTTTTTTAAAAAAAAAAAAAAGTGTTTCGTTGCCAACCACCATAATGCCAACCACTCTTTATACACTCTTTCACTGCCAACCACCATAATCCCAAAATTTATTTTTTTTAAAAAAAAAAAAAAAGGGGAAGAAGATAAGGCGGCAGCCTTGGTAGAGGAGGAGACCCAACCACCGCAGCCACCACTACCACAAGCAACAACCACACGCGCCTCACGAAACCCATTCAGATCTGGTGTTTTTGGTGTTGTTGCCGAGGATGTTGTTGGTGGTTGTTGATGGCGGTGTTGGAGGACCCAATATATGTGGTTGGTGGTGTTGTGGTCGACATACATGGTGGTTGGTCATGGGTTGGCTAATGGTGGTTGTGGGGCCGCAGCGGAAATGAGGGAGGAGAGGAAGAGAAGGTGTCGGGTAGTGGGTCGTGGGTTGGCTAGTGGTGGTGTCGGGTCGTGGATTTGGTTTTTTAAGGTTGCTGGTGGTGGTGGTGATAGTGGTAGGTGGGTTAAGGTGCGGTGTTGTGAGAGGCGGCAGCAGGTGGTCATGGCAGTGGGTGTTGGTCAGGGAGGAAGAGAGGAGCGGTATCGGATTTGTGGGTGTTGATGGTGGTGGGTGGTGCGTGGTTTTGAGAAAAGGGGGGGAATTTTTTTGATTTTTTTGTGGGTATGCGGGGTGGTGGTGGTGGGTTAGGGGCGTCGGGAAGGGAAACAGTGGCAGCGGGGTGGTGGGGTGGACGCGGCACAGCGGGGTGGGAGAAAAAGGGGGGGAATTTTGGGATTTTTTTGTTTTTGAATTTGTTTGGTTTTTTAGAGAGGAGAGGTTTTTGAGAGATAAAAAATGGGTGAAATTATGAGATATGAGAGAGAAGTGGTGTTTTGGAAAAGTATATATATTAAATTAGTAGTTAATTAGGAAGAGTTAGTGATTAATTAGTATAGGTAGTGAGAGAGTGGGATTAATGAGCTTTAATCCCTTCTTTTTTGCTTTCAATCTCAACCCTCCATCTTCCTCATCCAATGGCTCTAAAGGGAACTTATGGACTCAAATGTAAGAGGTGGTATATATATATATATATATATATATATATATATATATAGGGTCGGGATCCGGTGAGAACCACCAACATAATGAGAACCGTGAGAATCCTTACTAAATCATCATCAAATCTTGTTCCGAAAGTTTTGATGGATCATTTACCCTTTTCGATTTTATTAACAATATATAATCTTAATGTAAAAAAATACAAATTAAGTATACTAAAATGGCTATCGATGCACTAAAACGAATATTAGGTGTATGAAAATCGTTATATGCATGAAAATGGGTATTAGGTGCATGAAAATAACGAGTGCAAGATGCACGAATTCGAGTTCTAGGGCATGAATATTGTTAGTTAAATGAAAATGAGTAGCTGGTGCATGAAAATTAATAAAATGAAAGTCGATTCGATTTCCGTCAATAGTTTATACTTTTTGGACCAAGAAATATGTTATCTAACCATAAAATTTTATAGCGAATCCAAATATGTCGTTATTTTTTTAAAGAAAAGGTCCGTAAGTTGGGGTTCTCACGATTCTCATTATCTTGGTGGTTCTCACTGGATCCCAATTCTATATATATATATATATATATATATATATATAGAGAGAGAGAGAGAGAGAGAGAGAGAGAGAGAGAGAGAGAGAGAGAGAGAGAGAGAGAGAGAGAGAGAGAGAGAGAGAGAGAGAGAGAGAGAGAGAGAAAGAGAGAGACTAAGTCCACCATATGTATTTGAGTCCATAAGTCCCTCTAAGGGCCCTTGGATGAAGGCATTGGAAGGCTAAGATTTGATGTTAATATGTGGCTAGAAATTAATCCCTCCACCTTTTCTCTAATTAACTAATCAATTCAATTAACCTACCTCACTAATCATTCATCATCTCATTATCACAACTCCTTCTCCTCTCTCTATATCTCACTTCTTCTTCCTCTCTCAAACCCAAAAAATACAAAACCCAAATAAATCATTCATTCATTTCTTCTTCATTCACCACCACCCACCACTACCCCACCCGACACCCCACCGCCGCCGGTAATTTTTTTTTTTTTTTTTTTTTTTTTTTTCTTTCGATTTTGCGTATTATTATTTCCGTCACTTTTTTTTTCCAGATTTTGTGTTAAATTTGTTGTTTGAGGTCGGTTTATTTTATTTGTTAATTTTTGTTGTTATTTATTTTTTTCAAATCTCTTCTTGTTATACGTTTTTTTTTAAGATTTCGGGTTTTAAATCTCGTTTTTTTTGTGAGATACTTTTTTTTCATCTAAGATCTACTAAAATATTTTTCATAAAATTTGTTGTTTTAATCTTAGCTATATAAAAATTCTTATAATTTATTGATTTTAATCTTATATTTCACATTTTTATATAAAAATGATATAAAATGACTAAAGTTACATAGTTATGGGCAAAAGTTATACTGTTATGGATAAAGTTATACAAAAATGGACTAAAATTATACAAAAATTGCCTAAAGTTATACAAATATGGACTAAAGTTATACTATTATGGACCAAAATTATACTATTATGGACTAAAGTTATACTATTATGGACTAAAGTTACACAATTTTGGACTAAAGTTATACAAAAAAATACTAAAGTTATACTATTATTGACTAAAGCTACACAATTTTGGACTAAAGTTACACAGAAAAGGACTAAAGTTATACTATTATGCACTAAAGTTACACAATTTTGGACTAAAGTTATACAGAAAAAGACTAAAATTATACTATTATGCACTAAAGTTACACCATTTTTGTATAACTTTAGTCCTTATTTGTATACTTTTAGTCCATATTTGTATAACTTTAGTCCATATTTGTATAATTTTTAGTCATTTTCGATAAATTAGTTGGAATTTATATAATTTTATGTAACTTGAGTCCAATTTTTTGTATAACTTTAGGCCAAATTTGAATTTATATAAGTACTGTTTGTATAAATTTAGTCTATATTTGTATAAATTTAGTCCATATTTGTATAACTTTAGTCATTTTTTATATAACTTTTGTCCATTTTTGTATAACTTTAGTCCATATTTGTATAACTTTAGTCTATTTTGATAAAACTTTTAGTCATTCGATAAATTAGTTAGAATTTATATAATTTTATGTAACTTTAGTCCAATTTTTTGTATGACTTTAGTCCCAATCGTATAACTTTAGTCCAAAAGCGTATAACTTTAGTCCAAAATCGTATAACTCTAGTCCAAAATCGTATAACTTTAGTCGAAAATAGTATAACTTTAATATGACAAGGGTATAACTTTAATATGACAAGGGTATAACTTTAGTTTTTCAAGGGTGTAAGTTAGTCGTAAATAGTATAACTTTAGTCCTAAATAGTATAACTTTAGTCGTAAATTGTATAACATTAGATTAAATCAACAAATTATATAAATAAATAAAATAAATTAACAAATATATCCTTCAAAAAATCAACAAATCTGAAATAACAAAAAAAACATCTAGATATAAAAAATACAAAACAACAAAAAATATAAAACAAGACAAGATTTTAAATCACAAGCAATCGGATCACAAATTCTTGTTTGTGACGGCACATATCCGTCACTCTTGAGTGACGGATACCATTTTACCTCACAAAGTACCCACTTTTTCTCTCTCTGCAACACTATTCTTGTGGTCCCCTTTCTCTACTAACCCATTTTGTTACCATTTTAACTCACAAAATATCCGCCACAAATGGTAACCCGTCACAAGGGAGACCAATTGCAATCGGATTTGGAACACCAACTCATTTTTTCGTCTAGTTCAAGGGTATAACTTTAGTCGTAAATAGTATAACTTCAGTCATAAATAGTGTAACTTTAGTCTTATAGTCCATTTTTTGCATACTTCATATTATAGATCTAAGATTAAATTAACAAATAAAATCATCCCATAGAATAACTAAAAAAACAAAAAAAAAATAACAAATTTGAATAACAAAAAATAACAAATCTGAAAAAGAAAATAAAAAAAAACATTAAAAAAAATACACAACAAGAAAAGAAAATAAATGAAAACAATTAAATCTTAGATCTATAATATGAAGTATGAAAAAAATACACAACAAGTAAATAGTATAACTTCAGTCGTAAATTGTATAACTTTAGTACTAAAAACGGTTTTTTATGAGACGAGTAAATTTAATAAAAACAAGATCACAAAAAAAAACACAGAGAAATCAGAAAAAAAAAAGAAGAAAAATCGAAAACACAGAGAAATCAATCCCGAAAACCTTCCAAAAAAAAAATACACACAGAGAAATCAGTCACAAAACCAACACAAATAAAAACACTCCAAAAAAAATATATTAAAAAACAAAACAAATCAAAAACCGAAAACAATCCCGTCTTTTTTCAAATCTGAAAAAAAGGTGAAGTGGCAGGGGTTGTGGGTGGTTGTGCGGGATGTTATCGTCGTCGGGTTGTGCAGGGGTTGTGGGGTTGTCGGGTGGGGGTAGTGGTGGCGTCGGGTTGGTTGTTGTTGCTGTTGCTATGCTGCGAGATCTGAGAGAGAAGATGGTGGTGGCGGTTGATGTCCGTGTTGTTGTTGGTTGTTCTTGTTGTTGTTGTTGTTGTTGTTGCTGCTGTCGTCCCTGTCATGTGGTGGAGGTTGAGGTTCGGTGGTGGTGGTGATGTGGTTGCCATTCATTGGTTCTCAGTGGTGGCGGTTCAATGGAGGGAGACGAAGGAGGGGGTGATGGTGGGTTCGAATGGAGGTGATGGTGGGTTCGAATTGTGGGTGGTGGCGGGTCTGGTGGTTTAATTTTTGTTTGTTTGTTTGTTTTTAGTTGGCTTTTTGTTTTTTTGTTTTGTGTTTTGTGAGAATGAGAGGAAAATGAGAGAGAATGAGTGAATGAGAGAGAAGTGAGAGAGTGAATTATGAGGAAGTGAGAAGAGAGATTAGAATGGTGAAAGAGTTATACAAGATTAGAAGAAGTTGTACAAGATTAGGGAGGGAGATTAGAGAGGGAGATTTATGGCCGTCCATTGACATGCAATCTTATCCCTCCATTTCCTTCATCCAAGAGCCCTTATAAGGACTTAGGGACTCCTAAGATGTAAGGGACTTATGAAAACCTCTCTCTCTCTCTCTCTCTCTATATATATATATATATATATATATATATATATATATATATATATATATATAGAGAGAGAGAGAGAGAGAGAGAGAGAGATTGAATCATGTGAGGCACCCATGTTAGGGTGAGGTCACTGGACCCATCTCCACCATCCGATCAAAAACAAATGAATGCACCAGATTGTGCCACGTCCCACTAATTAAAATCTCAGGTATGTTGCTAATTTCCCGTCGTTTTACAATCATTTATTCAACTCTCCTCTTTCTCTCTCTTTGTCATTTATCTTCAGTCTTCAGCTTCTTCAATTTTGTGCTTTCCATCACCATTTTCGTCGCATTTCGATCATCTTCAATGCCTGCAACGATTCCGTTCTTCACTACTAGTCTAATCTCTACAATTCTTGATCGTTACACGATTTCAATTCCAATTACAATGACTGGTAACTCTTTACTACTTAATTATTACTCTTTATGCATTCAATTGATGTTTCTATTCTTCTAATTTCATTCAATCTCGCTTTTTCCCTAATTTTTCTGATTGCAATCGTTTGTGATTAATTTGACGTTTTTTTTTTGGTAGACGATAAGATTTTGTTGGATTTGATCAAGAAACCTTACAAAGCATGGAAGTCGGCATGGCGTTTCGCGATTATGTAATTAATCTCTCTCTTTCTTCATTATTTTCAAATAATTTAGGTTAGAGTAGCATGTGATTGTTTCGGGAAGATAATTTCTTCTTATTGTAACTTCAGAATAGTTTCACGACTATATATGTAATTAATCTCTCCTTTGATAGTTTTGTTGTTTAATCTCTTAGTTTGGTTCGAATAATTCAGCATAAGAGAAGAAATTGAAGTTATGCTTGTGATTGTTTGGGCGAAATGATCTATTTTGAATTCTCTCAGTTCTATTCGAATAATTTAGCTTAAGAGTATAAATTGAAGTTATGCTTGTGCTTGTGACTGTTGAGTGAAATGATTTCTTCTTATTGCGACTTTAGAATCAGTAAATCCAGAAAGAGTATAGTCAATTGGCTGTCCGTTGTTATTTAGCTAATATCGGGTTTCGTGCCTTTATAGTTTTAAGGTATGGTCACATAATTGAATGCCATGCTGTTGCATTATATGGTGGTGCCTATCACTCATCCAATATACGTGGGGGATATTTGCATTAAACATAACATAGGAGGTTCGGAGGGAGTAGTCGTACGTCTATATTACTAGATTACTTTGTCGGAGGTTCAATTATTAGTGTGAGTCTTAAGTGATTTGGTAATTTGTGTTGTCTCCAGAGTGGAAGAATCAGTTCAATGGACTTTCACAGGGTCTCAAATTACTTGGTCACAAATGAGTGATGATGAGTCCATCCGATTGTATGATGTTGCTAATGCCACGTATGTGTTTCCATCCTTTAACCTGATGTTAAAATCACGTTTGTACATTCATGTTCCTGAAGTGTTTTCTTTTAAATGTATGTTGATCTGTGTGCCTGTGTTTGTGCGAGAGTTCTGTAGGAACACACCGTGTCGATTATCCATTTTTAAAAATAATGATTTCTTCTTGTGTGTGTAATTAGAATATAGTCAATTAAGAACTTCTATAGATAATATTTTAGGTGCTAATATCTGCTCACTAGTATGGCTCAGTCACCGAACATCCCCATCAAAGCTAAATGATTAACTAGACGAGTGAACAGAAGGTCAGTGCAACCTTTTTCTGATTTTGAAGCTGCTGTAAAATGGTCATGTTTTAAATGGCATGTTCATGGATACATAGCATATTGTCAATACTTTTCAGCTTAACTGTGGAATCTTAATAAATGGAGATAGGGGTGTCTTGGGATGTTAACATGGAATTTTAAGGCATTTACATATGTAATTTAACATTGGACTAACCCGAATGCGATGAGGGTTTTCTACTATACCTGAAAAGGGCTACACATGCACCGACTCACCGAGCCTTGTTAGTGCTAGTTTGGGTTGAAAAATTCTTATCTACGAGTATAAGTTGTTATTTGTCTACTTTCATATCGGATTTGGCCATTGTCGTCTATTAGCTCAAAAGGTAGAGCAATGTGTTATTGCACATGATGTGGGTTCGAGCCCCACATAGACGAACATATATAAAGCACTAGTTACACTTTGTAGTAACATTAGTTGTTCTATGTGGTAACAATAATTATCGAACAAAGTGATGCTAGCTAAGAATAACACTAGTTATTTGATAATGTAACATTGTTTCGTATATATAATAACACTGTTTATTTGATAAAGTAACACTTATGTTACATATATTGATAATAGAAGCTCATGTAGGAATTGAACCTACATCCTTTGTGCAATTGCACAAATGCTCTACCAATTGAGCTAATGAGCTAGTTTAGTAGAAACTGAATATTCCACCAACACACTACAGTTGATGTAATGGCCACAATATAAGTTTATAAGTCACCACTTCACTTGAGTATTCGAGTCATATGTTTCTCATGTTATTCCAAAGAGCATGTAGTGTTATTCCAGTAACTTGTCATGTTATCACATAGAGTAACCGTGTTATTCTATTAACTTGTTACGTTATTCCATAGAGCCAAATAATATTCCGTGACACAAAAGCCAGGTATTATAACACAATATCCTATTATGATAACATAGTTATAGTTACGGATTATAAAGCGCGAAAAACCAATTCTATTGATCTGAAGACAAACTAGTTCCGTCGATGACCGTATAAGGCACATTATATGCATGTAAAATCTGAATAAGGTATGAGATTCACAAAATAAGGTCTGAGATTCACCAAATAAGGAAAAGAGCAAAAAAGGTGATTTAAAGACCAAGTTTCACAAAACAACCTCTAAGATTCACTGAACAAGGTCTGAGATTCACAAAACAAAGTCTGAGATTCACCTAATAAAGAAAAGAGCAAAATAGGTTATTTTAACCAATTATGATGATCAAGTTTCACAAAACAAGCCTTAAGATTCACTGAATAAGATATGAGATTCACAAAATAAGGTCTGAGATTCACCAAATAAGGAAAAGAGCAAAAAAGGTGATTTTAAGACCAAGTTTCACAAAACAAGCTCTAAGATTCACTGAACAAGATCTGAGATTCACAAAACAAAGTCTGAGATTCACCGAATAAAGAAAAGAGCAAAAAAGGTGATTTTAACCACTTATGATGACCAAGTTTCACAAAACAAGCCCTAAGATTCACTAAATAAAGTATGAGATTCACAAAATAAGGTCTGAGATTCACCAAATAAGGAAAAGAGCAAAAAACATGATTTTAACCACTTATGATGACCAAGTTTCACAAAACAACCTCTAAGATTCACTGAACAAGGTCTGAGATTCACAAAACAAAGTCTGAGATTCACCTAACAAAGAAAAGAGCAAAATAGGTTATTTTAACCAATTATGATGATCAAGTTTCACAAAACAAGCCTTAAGATTCACAGAATAAGATATGAGATTCACAAAATAAGGTCCGAGATTCACCAAATAAGGAAAAGAGCAAAAACGTGATTTTAACCACTTATGATGACCAAGTTTCACAAAACAACCTCTAAGATTCACTGAACAAGGTCTGAGATTCACAAAACAAAGTCTGAGATTCACCTAATAAAGAAAAGAGCAAAATAGGTTATTTTAACAACTTATGATGATCAAGTTTCACAAAAACAAGCCTTAAGATTCACTGAATAAGGTATGAGATTCACATAATAAGGTATGAGATTCACCAAATAAGGAAAAGAACAAAATAGGTGATTCCTAACACCTATAATGACCAAGTTTTAGAAAATTATCTTACATGTTCACAAAACAAGCTATAGGATTCACAACATAAGGACCGAGATTCACAAAATCAGGAGAAGAGCAAAACAGGTTATCTCTTATCACTTATAACAAAATTTAAGAATATTAGCTTCTAAGTTCACAAATTAAGCTCTAAGATTAACAGAATAAGGTCTGACATTCACAGAATAAGGTATGAGATTCACAAAACAAAGTCTGAGATTCACCTAATAAAGAAAAGAGTGGTTTGTGCAATAATTTTGCAACTTTACAGTGTTTCAATTGACTTTTTTCCATATTTTTAATTTAGTCAAAGACTCGTTACTCTTTGGCTTTGGATTATGATGGAATATATCAAAATCGCTCACTAAAGACCCACGAAAAAAACCAAACAAAACCGTCAAAAGTTTAAAATATTTCAACCAAGTAATTACCACATAACCATTAAGAGAAGATGGGTTAGTGAATGAATATTAAAAGCCAACTTACATCAGCAGTGCCGTAAAGGGTCTTACAAGGCCTCGTCTTTATCGAAATTGTTGAAGTCGGCAAAGTTCCATTTACAAAGCTCCGCTCCAATGACACAAAGAAGGGTCCCAAAAGGGGAATTGAGCTTGTGTTGCCGAAGTAGCAAACCCAAATTATTCGTTAATCAGAAGGCATAGACAATCATATGTGGAGACCAACAAAGTAGGAATACCTCAGCTAAGGTATTCCAAACTTCGATCCAATAATGTTCTCCTTCAATGGTCGCAGAACATGCAGTTGTCAAGATCAATCTTGAATTTTGTCATCCCGCATATAGGTTCTCGTCTTATTAGCCTCCCTCGATGGGAATTACACCAGCTTTAGCACTTAAATTTTACAGAGATTTCAATACCATAATGTTCTCCTCTAATACTCGAAATGGTTTTATTACACCTATCGATCTTGAACTCTGCCATACCGTTTATAGTTTCAGCAACACCGCCAATGCCAAATGTATCCTTGTTTAATTACAACAGTGTGTAAAGAAGAACCGACTGTGATAGCACTGAGAGAAGCACAAGCAGATATCACACTGAGCAATGTCACTGCATCCGGAGACATGGATTCTAATGTCATTTGACGGAAGAGTTTGAGAGCTTCAACAGAACATCTTAATATGATTTCAGAAAAACTACCATTGTATACCAACGCCGCATATGTTAATCACAACAACAACAAACAATCTCCTAACGAAATTACTAAACCAAAAGCAAGATCCTTATTATTATTCTTCATATTATTATTGCTACTTCCAACAAAATCCAATCACAAATGCACAAGTAACACATAAGCAACGAAGTAGCAAAAATTACAACAACAACAAACATTCTAAAGCTTTCTAAGCAAAAATCCAATCACAGATTCAGAAGAACACATAAAAAACAAAATAGAAAAAATTAGGGTTAGGAATTTAAGAAAACATACATCAATCAAACAAGAAAAAGACCTCGTCGCTGTCAATCAAACGTCATCATCGGAGAGTCGTCGGATGGCGGTGGGCGTTGGTGATGAGAGAGTCGATGTATCAGTGTTACTGTGTTTTTTTTTGGAACGATTTTATTTTTTTTATTTTTTTTATTTTTGGAACGAGTGTTACTGTGTTAGTAAGAGTAAGGGGAGCGTCGGGTGGGGTTTGGGTTTTGTTTGATGTAATAAAGGGCGTGTAATCTAGGAATTTGGTGAGGCCGGCCGCCTCGCCATAATGAGGTGCCTCACCGGATCCGCCTCTATATATATATATATATATATATATATATATATATATATATATATATATATATATATATATATATATATGCCGGATCCGGTGAGGCCGTTAATTATGGCGAGACGGCCGGCCTCACCAATCTCATTCATTAAACTTGGGCGGACTGATTTTCAATGTTTCTAACTTGGGTGGACTGATTCAATTTGGGCTGGAAATTTGGGGTCATTCCTAACTTGTCATTTGGCCCATAGATTTTCTCTATTTAAACTAAACAATCTTACCTCTGTTTCTCTCTCTAAAAATATAACATCCGCAAAACTCATCAACGACATCTCGTTCTCCAAAATCATAATCTCCCACATTAATTCAAGCGATTTCCTTGAGAATTGTTCGTGGATTTCATCAAAACAACATTCAACAACGTTGATTCAAGTAATTTCAGAAGAAAAATCGATTAATTTTCAGGTAATTTCATAATTTTGATCAAAATTGAGTATATTCATACAATTCTGTAAATTCACTCATAAATTGATGATATCAGGTCCGAATTTGATCAAATTGAATGATTTTGTAAATAGAACGTTCGAATTTGACCAATATTTTGAGCGATTTCTTTTTTCTCGTGATTTCGTACTACTTACTAAATTGTTTTTGACGATTTTGCAGCTCTAATTGCTATGGAGATTGTAGATATCACAATGACTGATGATAATAGTGTTATTGAATCAGGTATATTGTTTTTTATGTAATTTTTGTAAAATCTCATGTTTTCTGATTCAATTTGCATTTGTCAAAATATCTGCTCGATTATTATGGAATATATGGATCGATATTGTATTTCAGTTTTTTTGCAAGGTTTAGTTTATGAATTGAGTTGAATTTGTGAATCTTAGGACCTAATTGTGTGACTGTAAGAGTTGGTTAAATTGTTACTGTAAGAGTTTATGAATTGAGTGGATTTTGCTGTTTGGTGAATCTCAGACCTTATTTTGTGAATCTCAGACCTAGTTTAGTGAATCTTAGAGCTTGTTTTGTGAAACTTGGTCATCATAAGTGGTTAGAATCACCTTTTATGCTCTTTTACTTATTTTGTGAATCTTAGACCTTATTTTGTGAATCTCAGACCTTACTCAGTGAATCTTAGCAAATGATGATAGTGTGATAATTAATTAAAACATAAGTAATATTCAGAAAACTTAAAAATCTTGTAATTTTTCATCACATAAAATTTCGCAGGTTCATGGCTTTCGAATTAACTAAACAACAACATTCAAAAATAAAATAAAATGAAAAGCTGAAAAATTAAGCAAGATATGATATTTGTTTAGTTTATCAATCACCCCTATTTGTTCGAGGCAATGCACATAGAGCAATATTGATATAGCTATAGGTGCACCATTCATCTGCATCAGCGAGTGATCTTCCTGCGTGTTTAGATGAATATGGGACTCTTCTACATACTGGAGTGTAGTTAAAATATTTTGAATCAAGCCTTGATGCTACCCATAGAAAGGGCCCCTGAACTCGGGAATAGGTAGCCAGCCATTCAGATCTAGTACGCCCAAATTGCTCGAACTTCTCCTGCAACTTAAAAGCCCGTCTGCAGCTAGTGTCATTTGTGCCAAATTGAATTAGTACTAATCCCATAAAATGAGAAGTCTGCCTGCACATAACAGGCACCAAAGACTCTATCTCATAACCTTGGCTCATTAAACAATCTGCCAATTTAGAGAGGTCGCGACAAACATACTTCCCTTTTTGATCCATATTACCTGGAACATTCGCCAAAACACAAGTATAGGGGAATACAAATAAATGAGACATTGTGTGCAATATGGATTTTTGAAATGTTTTACAGAAGAGAGAAGAGAGGTTATTGGTATATACTATTATGTTTCAGAAATTAGATATTTATAGGCCTGGTATTTGGCACAACCGTCAATAGTGCCTGTTCACATTACCCATATATTAAATTTTTTGATTGAATGCTTGATTGTTCAATGTCCTTTTCTTGGGAATGGAAGTCTTATTAACAAATCAACAAAATATCCTCATACATACAACCTGGCATTTTCTTAAAAGTGAACTCATAATCTTCACCAAATTTTTTTTAAATTATTTGAACTAATAATCTGATACTTTATTTAGTGAATCTCAGACTTTATTTGGTAAATCTCAGCCTTTATTTAGTGAATCTTGGGCCTAATTTTGTGAATCTCTGTTGTTAAACGTTACTGATGCAATTTATTTATTTCTTTTTGTGTGAAGCAGAGACCCTAGTTTGTGAAACTAGAAGGTTATTTTGTGAAACTTAATAACTAATATATACAACCTGGGTAAGATTAAAAACTGAACTAATAATCTGAACCAAAAAGTGAACTTGTGAATCTCAGTCCTTGTGTTTGTGAATCCTAGAGCTCTTTTTGTGAACCCTTTAGGAATGACCTATTCTGCTCTCTTCCTTGCTCAGACAATATCCTCAGACTTTATTTGTGAATCACAGACCTTATTTAGTGAATCTTAAGCCTTGTTTTGTGAATGTGAGATGTGACTTTGTGAACCTTTTATCTTCTTAGGTGTTGATTCAAATGTCAACAACAACTCACAGTGTAGTGTGACGCCTCGTGTAGATTGTGGTGAGGTTCCTTGCTCTAATGTTGGTTCTGGTCAGGATGGTGAGGATTCTACTGCTATCTTAACAACCCCTATAATGCCAACTATTTCCACACCTACTACTTTGGTAACTTACACACCGGGTGGCACTGAGCAATGGATAAGTAGGATTGAAGAGAAGTTTTCACCCGTGGTTGGCAAAATATTTGTGGACTTAGAGTCAGCAATGTTATTCTATAAAATTTATGCTATTGCTTGTGGGTTTGAAGCAAGAAAGTCTTCAACTAAGAGGTTTAAAGATGGTGTTATTCGAACAAAATGCATGGTTTGCAATCGTCAAGGTTTTAATAACAGGAAAAATCGTCCTCCCAAAGCTGATGCAAAACAACAACCGTTGAAACTGGTGACAAAACAAAAGCTGGTGCAATAAGTGGAAATAGCAAAACAAAAGCTGCTAAAACCAGTACGAAAAAGGGTGGAGGTGCAGGTGAGGCTGAGAGTTCCAATAAGCAAAGTGGTACAAGAATAACTAAAATTAAAAGGTGGGGTTGTGAAGCAATGATAAAATTCATGTTCCATGAAAAGATGTACAAGATTGAACAATTCCGTGAGGGTCACAATCACCCAGTGACGCCTGTCAAAAATAGGGAATTTGAGAAACTTGCTGACAATATAAATCAACTGAATGAATATCATAAGAAATTGATTATCCAAAATTCGAGATTGAATATCGGGGCTAGTTTAACATACAAATTATGCAAGGAACAAGCATAGGGTTTCGAAAATGTTGGAGCTACCCTTACGCAGTTCAAGAATTTCCAAAGGAATGTAAAGTGTCTACTTAATGGCAAGGATGGACATATGTTCATCTCTCGTTTAGAAACCCTCCGAGAAACAAAAGGGTTGGTATTTTCATATGAAATAGATGCTGACAGTGCTTTGACAAGAATTTTTTGGACAAATGCGGATTCCATCAGATGTTACGCATTGTTTGGTGATGCTATTTCATTCGATCCAACCTATGGAACGAACAAATATAACATGAAATTTGCGCCTTTCACTGGGATTGACAATCACAAAAAGTCAATAACATTTGGATGCGTGCTTTTAGATCATGAAGACGATGACTCATTTATTTGGGCATTTCAGCAGTTCCTGAAAGCAATGGGTGGCAAAGAACCCAATTACATCATCAGTGACCAAGATGCCGGAATAATAAATGCAGTTTCAGGTGTGTTTGGAATATCTTACTTTTGTGAAACTGGTTATTTATTTGGTGAATCTAGGAACATTATTCGTGAATCTTAAAGTTTATTTTGTGAATCATAGAACGTGTTTTGTGAACTTATCTGGTAATTTTGTGAAACTTGATCATAAGTGGTTGAAATCATGTGCTTTGCTCTTTTCCTTATTTTGTGAATCTTAGGGCTTGTTTTGTGAAACTTAGATCTTGATTTGTGAAACACAAAGCTAATATTGTTAAACTTGGTCATAAGTTGTTGAAATTGCCTATTTTGTTATTTCTCTTATCTTGTGAATCTGAGACCTTGTTTAGTGAATCTTAGAGCTTGATTTGTGACCAAAGATCTCTGACAATAGATAATATGGATTTTGTGACTTGCAACCGTGTTCAAAAAAGCAAGACATCGCTTTTGCATGTGGCACATTATAAAGAAAGTAACAGATAAGGTTGGGAGCACAATTAGCAAAGAGACTGATTTCTTAAGTCGTCTGAACAATGTTGTCTGGAGCGAGGACTTGGAGCCTGAGGAATTTGAAGAGAATTGGGCTAAGGTCATTAGCGAGTTTTCGTTAGAAGAAAATAAATGGTTGACTGACAAGTTTGCAGAACGAGATCAGTGGATACCCGCTTATTTCAGGAATGTGCCGATGGGCAACATTTTAAAAACCACACAAAGATCAGAGAGTTCGAATAGCTTCTTCAAGAGATTTGAAAATAAATATGGGACTCTCGTAGAATTTTGGATGAGATTTGAGAGTGCCATGGACCAACAAAGGCAGAATCTAAAGCTTCTTGAAGCACAAAGCCATAACTCAATGCCTGAAACCCTATTCGGGTCAAACTGGGAGGCCCATGCAGTGAAGGTCTATACACATGAAGTGTTATTTGACTTCTAAGAGGAGGTTAAATTTTCTGTAAATGCGTGTAGTGTTTGTGGATACAACCCACCAGATCCAGTAACTAACTTTCAAGTTTCAATTGTTGAGGACGCAAACAAGCGAAAGAGATATGCAGTTGAGTACAATAGGAGAACAATGGATGTCCGTTGTGCATGTAAATTATTTGAAAGGAAAGGTATCTTATGCAACCACATCATTTGGATGTGCTCGGGAAAGTTTAAGGAAATACCTGAGAAATACATTTTGCGTAGGTGGAGTAAGAATGCACTCAGAAACTCGGTTTATGATTTGAATGGAAATCTGCTGGAAAACTATGATCTTACTGGTAATAGTAAATTTGGAATGTCTCGGGTGTGGTCTGAGATTTACGCAACTGTTGGTATGCTCAAAAGAAAAGAAGAAGAGTCAGATATGAGAGAGTTTGCCAAGCTAATAAAAGAATTTCGAGAGAAGTTGGAGCCAAACCCAAAGCCTTTGGCCAAAGAACAAGAATTGGAGGTCCTTCTCAACTGCAAGGCTCCAAAAGAAATCAAGAGCTTACCACCTAAAGTCTTTAGAAACAAAGGTAGTGGTAAAAGGATGGTGAGCAGCAAAAATAAGGCAATTATGAAGGCAAAAAAACCGAAAAGGTTGTGTGCTAAGTGTAAACGCATGTCACACCACGATAAAAGAAATTGTCCAAATGAGTTTGCAGAGCATCCTCCTGAGAATCAAGTATGTATAATTTTACTTGAAAACGCAACTACTATTATCTACTAATTCTTTTTTTTTTTTTTAAAAAAAAGTATCTAATCAAGGTTTGATTCTTCACATAGGGAGACACATCGGAAGAAGAGGAAGAAGGGGAAGAAGTCGAGAATGAAGAATGATGTAAAAGAGTATTCTTAAGCAACAAGAATAGAGATGACGATTGAAGAAGACAAGTTTTAAGCTCATTTTATTTTTGTCAATGTTGTGAATCCTGTGAATCTTGGACCTTATTTTGTGAATCTGGAACGTAAAATTGTGAAACTTGGTCCTGAATCTAGCATCAAGCGTTTTTATCATTTCAGACCCTATTTTGTGAATCTCAGACCTTATCTTGTGAATCTCAGACCTTGTTCAGTGAATCTTAGGGCTTGTTATGTGAAACTTGGTCGTGGTTTAAAATCATCTATTTTGCTCTTAATTTTGTGAATCTCAGACCTTATCTTGTGAATCTCAGACCTTGTTCAGTGAATCTTAGGGCTTGTTATGTGAAACTTGGTCGTGGTTTAAAATCATCTATTTTGCTCTTAATTTTGTGAATCTCAGACCTTATCTTGTGAATCTCAGACCTTGTTCAGTGAATCTTAGGGCTTGTTATGTGAAACTTGGTCGTGGTTTAAAATCATCTATTTTGCTCTTTATTATGACTTTACAACTATCAAATATCTTTACAAGAGTTGATGAAGGCAACAATCTTTACAGGAGCCTCGACCCACTTTTGCTCAACTCAATGTGAATGTCAAATTAGCTCAAATTGCTCAACTCAATGTCAAATTAGCTACATAAGTTACATAAGTGACCTAGAAAAATTATTATGACTTTACAACTATCAAATATCTTTACAAGAGTTGATGAAGGCAACAATCTCTACAGGAGTCTCGACCCACTTTTGCATATTATGCCTTCACATCATCCCATCAACACGGACAATTGCCTTCTTTAATTAAACACCTATACAACCAAAAACAAGTACAATCGAATTATTTATGAAATATTCGCCAAAGTTATGAAGAAATGAACTTCACATCATTTTTAAGACAATGAAGTGTACCTTTTTAGTATTTTTATCCCATCTAAGTAGTTCCAACATGATCGATTTTCGATATTGTGGCAATTTCTGCAAAGAGCGACATATATTAATAAATTATATAGACAACCTATCTTTATTTGGTGAATATCAGACCTTGTTTTGTGAATCTCAGACCTAGTTCAGTGAATCTCAGAGCTTGTTCAGTGAATCTTAGAACTTGTTGATTTTAAACCACTTATAATGACCAAGTTTCACAAAACAAGCTCTAAGATTCACTGAACAAGGTCTGAGATTCACAAGATAAGGCTTTATTTTCGTATACTAATGAACTTACCTCAAAATATTCACTTTTGGTCCATAAACTATCATCGTCCAAGGCACTCAACCACTTCAACAGAAAAACTCCACAATCAAAACTTGACCAAAAAAAACCAGCAAATGGTTTAAAATCAACAAGCTCAAAATAATAACTATTGATCTGTTAACAAAAAGAAAAAGATACATGCTTACATACCATGTTGTTTGTTGAGGGACTTCGAGATTGACAAATTCGTTCATGTGCATGAACTTCAAAGATTTATATGACTCTCCCAAAATAGATGAAACATGATGCAACTGAAAAAGAAAAGGCAATAACAAGATCAAAATATATTTTGGAGTATACTTTTAAAAGAAAAGGCAATAACAATATTTTGGAAAAAAAAAAAATCATACAAGCTCTTTGACATGCTTGTTGTCAGGATCCACATTAACATCCATGCTTGAGTCAAGGATGAAATTTTTTCCCTGCTTTATATCACAGACACAAGCCCACCAATGCTTCGGCGTGTTACTATGCAAAGGGATAAAAACCCGAGATAGTAAATGTACAAGACAAACCAAAAGACTAATGCTATAATAAGGAAAACAAGGTCCAGGATTCACAAAATAAGATCCAGGATTCACAAAACAAGGTCCAAGATTCACAAAATAAGGTCCAGGATTCACAAAGTAAGGTCAAGGATACATAAAATAAGTTCACAAAATAAGGTCCAGGATTCATAAAACAAGGACCAGGATTCTCGAAATAAGTTCTAGGATTCACAAATAAGTTCACAAAATAAGCTCCAAGATTCACAAAATAAGCTCCAAGATTAGCTTCAAGATTCACAAAGCAACTTTCTCCAAAATTTACAAATAAGTAAAATAAACATCACAAATATCTGACCTTGTCGATATGGCTACCATCAACTGGAGTGTAACTGTCCTTTATGTATTGACCCCAAATAATGGGGTTGTTTTCTCGATGAAGACCTTACAAGTCACAAAAAAGGCAATTTTAGAACAAAGCAACTTTAAGAACGCAAAATACTTGAATATCAACATATAAAGGATTTGAGACTGGCAAATATTGTTGTTGGCAAGTAGAGTACATTTGTTCTACCGACTGTGCACTTAATTCCAAACATATAAATGACCTACAAAATTAAATTTGTTAGGAAACATACACATCAAGTGACCTGATTTTATGAAACGTGAACAAAATGAAACAGGTTGAGTGGCGTGAACATAATGAAAACATGGGCAGGAAAAGGAAATTAATACTCAGGGGTTACTTACCTGATCCATAACAAGGGCACGTAGTCCAAGGGTCTGCAGAACATCTCTTGTGACTTCCATCCACAGAGTGGACACCATAACCTCACTTCATTATTGATAAAATGCAATTAGTAGATATATTTATTATAATAAAAAATCAAAAAAACAAAGCAAAAATATGACATTACTGTTGAGTTTTCTTTGATCTCTTTCGAACAAAATTCGCCAATTCCGTGTCAGTGTATTGAGGCCATTCTAGTGCATCATTTTGTACTATTTCTCTGTATAGGTTCTCAGAATATGTAGTAATTTTATCGCACGCCCGCAACTCCTTACTGGCAGATGGTTTATCGAGACCGGAAACAATTGGTGTACAAGGAGGATAACTGTTCCCTACCACAGGAGGAGGAGTAGAAGTTGCAGGAGTAGCTAGAACAGTAACAGTGGGGTGAGTGGGCTCACTGTTCTCAGAACATGTAGTAATTTGATCGCACGCCCTCAACTCCTTACTGGCAGATGGTTTATCGAGGCCGGAAACAATTGGTGTAGAAGGAGGATCACTGTTCCCTACCACAGGAGGAGGAGGAGTAGAAGTCGCAGGAGTAGCTAGAACAGTAACAATGGGGTGAGTGGGCTCATTGACGGAAGGGACATCATCAATAGCACTGGAACTTGTTTGCGTATCTCTTTCACTTGTTCTCCTCCTATTGTACTTAACCCACCGTTCTTGATTATGATGATCATCCACTACCACTGTGGGCTCAGAATGGTCAGGTTGTTCATCATTGACGGGAGGGACATCATCATTGATGAGAGGGACATCATCAATAGCGGTATTATGAGAGAGAGATAAAAGATGATCAGGTTGTTCATCAGCGTGAATACAAGACGTTGAAGGTTCAGGTTGAGATAAAAGATGATCATCAAGTGGTATGATTTGGCATTCTGGTTTTGGTGGTGAACGACGTGACTGTATTGGTTGCAAAGCTTCACCCATCACGTCCAAGTCCTCCAATAATTCAGCTAGATTATCCCCACTATTACCCTCCACACTCTCCTGGACATTACCCTTCACACTCTCCTGAACATTACCCGCCTCATCATTTTCTTCTTGAGATAACCTAAAATCATATGCCATACCATCTACAACTGCAACTAGTTTAGAAACTGTTGCTGAGGAAGGTAGTTTGCTGAGAGCTTGGTTAGCAAGAGATTTGTACTCCACGAAAGCTTGAGCCATCACCTTTGCGGAAAGCGCAAGTTTATTAACAAACTCAGTAGTACTATCTGAATTATTAGGTAGAGGAGGATCAACCTTTGCGGAAAGTGCAAGTTTATTAATAAACTCAGTAGGCAGATCAGTAGGTTCTTCAACTTCAGAATGTTGTTGTTCACTTGTTGGCTTTAAAGACTGCCTAAACTCAATAGTAGGCAAAAGTGCACTAGGTGGCTTTGAAGACTGCCTAAACTCAATAGTAGGAAGCAGCAAAGGTGCATGTGGCTTATGCTGAGTGATGACCAGTGGAGGCTCAATAGAACCCCTGCCCAAAGTTTTCTTGTCCGAATTTTTGTCATTCACTTCCTCTTTAACTCTCTGGGATATAGTTTCTTTTGTCCAAGTTGAGAGCGTTGGAAACTGCCGAGTAACAAGGCGTGATTTGAAGACACATCGGTCTAGATAAATAAAAACCAAGACCATAATAGGTCCACCAAACCAATTTTCTTTCAGCTTTTTGGTCTGCCACTCCTCTTTTTGCCAAGACTCAACTTGGGAAGCCAATTTACGTTGTATAAAATTGCACCAGTTGAATTCAGAGATCAAGTCAGTGTTTACCAAACTTTTAAGAAGTCTCAAACTTTCGCGATTGCGTACAACACCGCCTAAAAGAGCATCGAAGATATAAATGATGAAAGTGCGTTTGAAATCATCTCCACCATCTCTTTGTGTAGAGAGCTTGTGCAATATGTCTTTGACCTCAATGGAACTACCTTTGTAGTGACTTCTGAACTCCTCTAAAACAGACAAATAAGAAGGGCACTTATCTGCAATCTTTGCTTCTTCGACAATGTTTGGACCCATTGGCAATCCCAGGCACAGATGGATATCTTCCTCTAAAACAGGGAGTTTCCCAGCACACAACGATCCTTTAAAGGGGTTGTAATTTGAAACTAGCCAATATGCCAAGTGACCCGGAACAACATCTGTTTTAAGATGCAATAGAGAACCAAATCCCATTTGTTGTATAGCTTGAATCTGGTTATTTGATGGTGAATTCTCCTTATTGTTGAGAAAGTTGTAAAGCCCAGCATGAGACATCCGAGTCTTCAACACAGGCAATATGTCTTTGTAAATTCTTGTCTTTTTTATAGCTGGCTCAGAGAGTGGTTCAGTAGCTTCAGTAGGTGCTTCAGTAGAATCAGCAGCTGGTTCAACACGTCGCTTCATCCTGGCTTGGCTTGCTTCCTACTGCTCAGTAAAGCCTATTATTCACAAAGCAAGGGAAATAAGTTCACAAAATAAAGAAAACTTCACTATATTTAGTTTGTTTATTATTTAAATTAATACACCAAAATTCATTAATAAGGAAATGCAAACTAAGTAAAGTATACAACAATTCAGTTACAAGTTTCAGAATGTTATGGTCAAGATTCACAAAATATGTTCCAAGGTTCACAAAATAAGTACCAAGGTTCACAAATTAAGTACCAGCATTCACAAAATAAGTTCCAACAGTCACAAAATAAGTTAGAAGATTCACAAAATAAGTTCACAAAATGAGTTCCAGGATTCACAAAATAAGTTCCAGGATTCATATAATAATTTCCAAGATTCACAACCCATCATCTTGATTATGATGATCATTAATAAGGAAATGCAAACTAAGTAAGGCAAAATAAGGCAAAATAACATCAGAACTAAAATCCAAAATGTAAACATTTTAAGTAAGTTTGACAACAGAGAAGGTGATTTCATCCACTTATTAACAAGTATAACAATATTATCTTCCAGTTTCACAACACAAGGTCTGAGATTCACACAATTAGGTCCTAGATTCACACAAGTAGGTCTTAGATTCATGAAATGCAAATGAGATATAGCTACTGAAAACTTAACCAACAATACATTTTAAAACTGGCAATATAGTAGGATAAGATAATGAAACATGCATCCAAAGAACATGCATCCAAAAGAACGATAAAGTAATCACAAAACCATACGCAAGCAAGCTTACAAAAACTGGCAATATAGAGACTACTAAAATTGAACGAAATAACGCAAGCAAGCTTACAAAAACTGGCAATATAGAGACTACTAAAATTGAACGAAATAAGCAAGAGAATCGAAATATACTAAAAAAATGGAAAAGAACATACGAAAAAGAGGAGAAATCGACTTCAATTATACTCGCAAAAACCCTAAACCCTCAATAACAAAAACCTGCATAAAAAAAACAATAATTTGACGAATTAAAGAAGTTGATTGAAAATTATGGTGAAAAATACGAAACAAAAGGAGGATGAATCGAAACTTGAGAAAGTAGATAGAAAATACCTAATTTGCGGATGATAGCGACAGTAGAAACGGTAATGCTAATGGCAGATGAAAAACTCAATGATAATGGCGGATAATGGCGAAGACGGAAGTCAAATTGGAGCACTGAATATGGAAGTTGAAGAGAGAGATAGTTAGTGAATATGGAAGCTCAATGATATTGGCGGATAATGGCGAAGACGGAAGTTAGAAGTTTGTATTTCTAATTTTGAAATTGTGAAATTTTGTCATGATAGTGGATCTTTACTTAAGAAGTTTTGTGACACCCTTAAATAACGCGATAATTAAACACGTAAAATCTACAGAAAAACTGGTAGGATATGTTTGTAATTGGTTCAACTAGACAAAACCTGTAATTTTTAAAACTTTTCCTAAACCATTCACAAACATCTCCAAATTTAAGAGTGCCAATACCTGCAAGAGCTAATAAACTAATTTACATAACCACGCTAAAGACACGGGAATATAATGATACAAACCAAAATAGAAAAGGGAGACATATGTCCCTTCAAAATATATACAAAACCAAAAGTTAAAAGGTTTACTACTAAAAATAGCCAAACTAGGTCCAAGGTTCCTTATGCTCACTAGCTCGTCTGTGACCCCACCTAAATCTTCAACCTGTCAATCGCATTTTATACAAACACGAAAGCCACAATTCAGTGGGGAGTAACTTCGAGTCCTCCCAGCCACGAAACGTCATATTTAATATAACATGTAATAAAACATGTAAACAACATGATAAACAATTTAATTATCAAGTATTCCAACCTATGACCCCTAATCGACCAAAATAAACTATCATGTGAAACATATAACAAATAGTAATCCAAACTTTATCAATTGTAACCGGCTTACATCTCACCTATTACAATTCATAAAATCACCATACAAGAAAGGGCAATATATCAAAGACAGGCATAAGTTCTTAGTACCGTCAATAGTCACTCAGAATCGAGTCTATACCACGAGGTAGAGAAGGTAATCGAACCGGTATCTTGGCTCTGCGGTTAATATTAATAAAACATGGCCAAGACACAACACAACCCTAGCCTAAAATCTGAGCAGACCTAGACATGCGGATACACACCACCGCACCCAAGACCCACAATTTTTCTAAAACAAAGTGAGTACCCTAAGGAGTCCACCAAAGGGTTGGCTAGTACTTAAGTTGACCACTTACTATCAAAATAAGTAACGAGGTCATGCCCCAACTTGGATATAAACCCACTAGTCGAACACAAAGGCTATTAAGCGGTGAACATATACTCGTCGAGACTATAAAGACCTATCTATGACAAACACACAACAACCCGCAAGAAAGTATTTAATACCAATACCATTTCTAGCAATATTAACAATATTAAAGGCTTCAGGGAATCTAGGGCCATTTCTACAATATAAGACACTATTAAATTCAACCAACTATACATGTGAACTTAAAAACTTGATAAATGGCCTAAAACAAGAAAAAGGCCGATTATCCAATTCATATAAAATTTCATCCAACCGAATTTTTACCCGCAACCCCACCTGCGGACAGTGCGGTTAAATTGCGGTGACCAATCACTCAATTAATCGACATCGAATCAGTCAAAGGGACTAAGGCTCAGTTTTCGGCACAATCATCAAAACATTACAATTATCGCTATAAAATTCATTTTGAGCCTAATCATACAATTTCATTTTCTAACCTATACTAACATGTGCAACTACCAATATAAACATAATTTTTACCTTTAACATAATTTTTACTACTAATATGATTTAATTCAAAAGTATACTCATATGTAACTTATACTAACTATAACATTAATGAACCCGAAATGACAAATATTGCATGAAAAACCGCGAAACAAGCAACGGGCTGACCCGGGCCAGCCGTGGGCCAGCCGTGGGCCTGCCGTGGGCCTGTTGCCGCCACCCCTACTCCTCCATTTTTCCGTTTTTGTTCATTTTAACATCGTCTGAACATTAATTAATCGTTCCCAATACTAACATGTTAACTTAAACTATCAAAAGACATGTATTAGACATGCATGCAACCCATTTTAACATGTGAAAATTAACTACTCAAACAAAAATCACAAAAACATACAAAAATCAAAGAATGTGACGATTATTCGTCGAGTAGCTCGAAATATGTTACCTTAAGCTAGAAAATGAGCAATTAGCACCTTAAAAATCAAACCCTAATAAGCAACTAGCCGCTATCTTCGACAATATACGAGTCCCCAAACTCGTCCTCCAATTCTTCACCTAAATAAACAATATAAACACAATAAATAAGTATAAATACCGAAATTTGCCAAAATTCGTCTTAAAACAACTTCAAGAAAACTGAAATTAAAACATACTAGGTTGTAGATCTCGACGAGAGGATTCCGGAAATATAAATTATGCGAAAATCCGACTAGAAACGAGTGGGTTATGGCGAAAATAGCTTAGAAAAGCTTAGATTTTGCATAAAAATGGTGTTTCTTTAATTAGAAGACTTTAGAATGTAAAAGGAAGGTGTAGTTGGCAGAAAAATCAGAATGAAAGGAGAATAGGGAGGGGGTGCCGCGGGAAAAGAAAAAGAAGGGAGCGGGATGACGGGATTTTACGAGTCGGTTTTGGCTCGTTTCGATAATAATTAGAACCGCTTGTCAATTGCAAATTCCGACAAGACCAAAGTTCTTAAACACGAGATTACAAGAAAATTGAATACTCATACGACCCATTTCCAAAATCGTTTACCCAATTTTCAAAAGAGTTGTCATTTTTCCCCGATATGCCCTTATTTCGAAATAACAAGTTTTTACACGGTTTAAACTATTTTTAAACATTTCGAAACTATCAAAATAAATACTTTTCTTCAAAATATAATAAAATTATATTTCTTTGAATTATTATTACTTCAAATACGTTAATATCAAATTTTACTTGATTAATAAATTACTTTCGCAAAGTAATAACGGTTTAAAATTACGGGGTGTTACAAGTTTGTATTCCTAAGTTTGTTTCCCAATGAAGTAAAGCCCGAATCCAGCATAATTTCCCAATTTAGCCTGAATCCAGCATCGTTTCCCAATGAAGTAAAGCCCTTAGTTGATGACATTAAACATGTAATTGTGCCAAAGGTATATCCAGACCTGAATCCATTAATCATGTAATGTACATAATACAGAAAAAGATGCGAATGAAATGAGAAGGCTTGCATTAAACATCTTTGTCTCTCAATAAAAGACCGTTATACGAAGTACAACCATCTCATCTTATGGTCAAATCCAAGTTTCACAATTTCTTGTACATTACATTCTCGACTACTCAATACATTCTCGACTACTCAAATACAAGACTACGGACTAATCAATTCATCATGGTTAATGAAACACCTATACCATTACAAACAAACAAGGTCATATGGCCGAATTTCACCATTTCGAATACTGAGTACATCAACACAAGATAGATATAGCAGGCCTGCTGAAGCAACGGATGTCCGCCAGTGAACACATATCCATCGGAGAAAGATCATTTGATTGCAAAAAGACTGTTATGTCATCAATGAAACACCTATACCATCAAAAACAAGTAACAATTAAGAGAATTTCACCCAACTTATTTACAAAATGTTCACCAAAGTTATGACCAAATGGACTTTGCATTAATTTTAAGTTAAGCAAGTGTACCGTTTTTGTATTTTTATCCCATTAAGAAGTTCCAATATTATTTTCTTTCGATAGTCCGATAATTTCTGCAAAAGAGATTTTCATACAGTATATATTTAATATGTAGCAATGGCAAGGTAGGAGGCAAAACCCGTAAATTTACCTCAAAATATTCACTGTTGGTCCATAAAATTTCATTGTCCAACCCATCCAACCATTTCAGCACAAACACTCCACAATCAAAACTACAAATAAATAAACATTTATGAGTAAAAGAAACATCTCAAGTGAAGATCAACTATTCAACCATTCATTTCAAAGAATATGGGATTGGGTACTTGGTTTTGGTCGAGAGGGGACCATTCGAGTCCATTTCAACCATTCAAACTTGTATGATAAAAACACGAATATAGCCTAAAAACGAAGATACATGGTTACATACCATGTTGTTTGTTGAGGGACTTCAAGGTTGACAATTGCGTTCATGTGCATCAACCGCAAAGATTCAAATGCAGATGAACCACCACAAAGAACAGATGTAACTTGGTACAACTGGAACATGAAAAAGCTAATAGAACATAAAAATATGACAGGGTTATATTTTTAAGAAACTAAAGATAAATACTCCAAAATATTTTAGGAAAAAATCATACAATCTCTTGGGCTGTGTTGTTATCAGGATCCGCATGTAAATCGGTGCTCGAGTCGAGGATGAAATTTACTTTTTGCTTTAAATCACAAACACAAGCCCACCAATGTTGACACTTATCATTACGCATAGGGATAAAAACCTGCAATAGACAAACCAATTAACAATACACATGAACGAAAATAAATAAAGAAGAAAATAAATAGCAGAAGAGGGATCTTTCACCTTTTGGATATTGCTCCCATCAAATGGAATGTAATCAGACTTTAGGTATTGACCCCAAATAGCTGGGTTGCGCTTGGCATGAACGGTCTGCATGTGACAAAAGTAGGACCATTTTAATAAACCAGAACGGAGCAACATTAAGAAAGCAAATACTTGAATATCAACATCTAAAGGATTTGAAGCTCACAAAATAAGTTCACAAAATAAGTTCCAAGATTCACAAAACAAGTTCCAGGATTCACAAAATAAGTTCTAGGATTCACAAAATAAGTTCACAAAATAAATTCCAAGATTCACAAAATAAGTTACAGGATTCACAAAACAAGTTCCAGGATTCACAAAATAAGTTTCAGGATTCACAAAATAAGTTCACAAAATAAGTTCCAAGATTCACAAAACAAGTTCCGGGATTCACAAAAAAAGTTCCAGGATTCACAAAATAAGTTATAGGATTCACAAAAAAGTAAAATGAAACATGAAAAGAAAAAGGAAAGGAAAATGATACTTACCTGATCAATAACAAAGCCACGTGGTCCAAGGGTCTGTAAAGCATGTCTTGTGACTTCCATCCACGGAGTAGACACCATAACATCACTTAAATATTGAGGAAATGTAATTAGTCAATATCTCTCACAATATAACTTTTATATTGTAAAATCAAAGCAAAATCATATAACTTTTATATTGTAAAATCAAAGCAAAATCATTACAATTTAGTTTTTGCCGATTTTGATCTGCAAACATAATCCAACAATTGCTGGTCACTGTAAGGAAGTGGTCGAGAGCCACTGCCACAATACGAACATATAAGATTATTTAATCAACTAAAGTACTATAGAATTGTAGATACCCAGTATCTGCACCTCCCAAAAAACCACCCGATGATGATCGGACTATAACGTGTTTTTGATATGCGTGCATGGATTGGCTATACATGAGACAGTTTAATGCACTACTCAGATATGAAAAATGATTTCCAAGGTTTTCTAACTTCATTTGCATTAAAATAACACTATTTAGAGTTAAAACCATCTTCGGACCCAAAACCGACTCAGAAACCCGCAAATCGAGCCAACCTGAGTCAACCCGAGTCAACCCAAATTTCGAATGTCAAAAATAATGCCATGAATGTTTTCATCATGTCATTTCCATTAAAATGACCCTAATTAGAGTCAAAACCGACACCGGGCCAAAAATCGACTCGAAATTCAAATCCCGACTCACACGGGTCAAACCCGAGTCAAGCACACAAAACACCTACCTCAAGTAACACCTAAAATCATCTTATTAGATGCCCATATTGTTACATGACATCCTATTTGATTGCCACAAATCAAACCAACCAAATAATGGATGGAGAATTGGCCACGTCCAAATTGAAAAGGACAGGACACCCCATTGCATAGCAGGCTTGCTCGCGCCTCAATGGGGTGTCTGATTAGCCTCCAAGCAAACTCAACTGACCTACCATCCCACATTTCTCTATAAATACCCATCATCACACAACACAATCTTCACGCGAGCGTCCGCCCCTTCACCTCTCTCTTAAACTTCTAGACTCGACTTCCTAAGTCACAAATTCGACACGTGTTTACGACCTACCGATCGTAAACACAAGCCTTACACATATTATTTGGTACCGTCGCCGTGCATTCGACCGATCCATTTGACCAAATCAATTAATCAATCAACATGTTTTAATTAACATATTTTCAATCATATTTTAAAAACAAAATCGTTTTTTAAGGCACTCTTTTAAACTTCTTGATCGTGAGTAGTCGCTACGAGAAAACTTGTCTCTAAAGTCATCTACGTCGCAAACATCAATACACGTAAGTTTGAGGGTGTAAACAACTAACTTAATTCATGTTTTTACTGTTTTGATGAGTTCATATGCATGAACAATGCATAACACGATTCAAATATAGGTTAGACGAGCCAAAACCGAGTTTTGGCCTGAGACAGAAACTCCTTGCTATGCAAGGAAGCTCGCGCCTCTTGTGGGTCTCGGGTCAGACTCATCCGTATTTGTTCTCGTCTTTCCTCTTTATTTCTTTCTTATTTGCAATCGGTTTTTACCATTTCAAATGTTTCAAATCATTTTTATGACAAACATTTTAGCCATAAATTATAATCACCCTTGGTTCCATATACCATGACGGTTTAATCCGTGACTCGGTGATATTAATTGGTTAATTACATTTTAAAGGAAATCCTTTTCTTTTATTTACCATTTTAATTCATTTTTATGATAAACATATTTTGACCATTACAAAAATCATCCTTGGTTCCTTATACCATGACGGTTTATTCCGTGACTCGATGATATTATTGGTTAATTACAAATTAAAGGGTATTTTAACCCCTTTCATTTTATTTAGCATTTTTCTCATTTGTAAACATATTATTTATAATTCATAATCATCATTGGTTCTTTATACCATGTCGGTTTAATCCGAGTACGATAATTAACTTGACTAATTACAAAGAAATGAACTTAACATGATTAGTTCAAATCAACCATTTTACATTTTTTTTGTAAACTATACTTTTCAAATATGCAAATCCGACAACGAATGTTACTAACACAATAGTGATTATTCCGAGTCACGCAAACAATACTTAAAAATCATTATTCACAAATATGGTTTTAAACAACCATTTTAACAACCAGGAGGCATCTCTTGGTTCACCCCATGGCTCGCGCCCCAAGAGGCCCTCTGCTTTCATATTTCAAAACCTGGGCAGAGCCCCTTACCTCGCCAATAGGCTCGCGCCTTAATAGGGCTGCCTGGCACTATTCTGTCTCGTTTTTAGCACTTGTCTAGGACGATCTCGATTACGGTTAATACGAATACATGACGGATCAGATTGACAAGCTTTCGTTTTTACACTTTGTCATTTGACACCCTTTTTCAATAAATGGAATCGTGTTAAGCATCGTAATCCGAATTTGGTAAATGGATGTTTAATTTTCGTTTTCACATGCAAATCAATCTAAATCCAACTTGACATCTTATACTTGATACTTGGATTAAATCAACCGACATAGAAAGCTCTCACATGTTATTTTAAACTTTTGGATGTGCATTCATGCATTTACCGTTTTATCAACTCTTGCATTTAAACAACCACGATAGATCAGTAGAGGCCGCTAACGCGGGCGGGATTGGGTGTCCGATTAAAGGGCTTCCCAATACGTACCCCCACCCCTTACTCAGAATCTTTGGATAGTGGATGGCCTTATCCAGGGCGCACGAGAGTCATTTTAGGCATAGAATGCTAAAAGGGGGACGAGTCCTTATCTTTAGTACCTATGTCAAACACCGCTTTTTGCCTTGGTTGACCTAGGTATAAAGTGGATTCAAATGGGTTCCAAGCATCCCACAAATGCTTGG
The DNA here is from genome assembly GCF_048544455.1 of Silene latifolia. Taxonomy (NCBI): domain Eukaryota; kingdom Viridiplantae; phylum Streptophyta; class Magnoliopsida; order Caryophyllales; family Caryophyllaceae; genus Silene; species Silene latifolia. The sequence continues at coordinate 121,254,453 of NC_133528.1, read as the reverse complement.
TGGCGACTCCGAACATCTCTAATCGTTTCGAGACCTTTACCGAGACGAAGCCGACCGATCTAAAGCGATCCGATCGAAAGCATTATTACGCTGCCGAACGTGGCTTTCAAAAGACCGCTGCATGTCCACAGATTGTCTTGGCGTGCAGGTGGCCCGTGACCGCAGATCGGTAGGTGGCCCAAATCCACAGACCGGCCTGTGGCCCATGTCCACAGTTTGGCGACTCCGCTGGGGAAAACTAGGACACTTTTGTCTTTATGATCCTTAGAGGTGAAACTCGAACGAGGTCGTGGTTAAAGTGCATTAATTGATATTACGGTCATAAGTTGGGTTCCTTGTCCGGGCCCAAAACCTAACCCTTTTCGACCAATTGGATCGTCTCGTCGGCGTGAGTTTTCTCATCCCCGCGTTTCGAATCCCGATAGAGTCAAGCATGCCGTTGACGATACACATTTCTGTTTTGTCAAAGAGCTTTCATCACTTTCGAGCACGAGGCTAGGGCACCCTCCTTACACATTTTGTTTGGATTGGTATCCCTCTCGCAAATCGGGGTTTGATTGCTTGGTGTGTAACCCACCCTTCTAAGCCAAAACCCGTGTCAGCATAATGCATAATATAATGAACTGTGAGTGCTTATGTGCTACTTGATCATAAGTCCTTCCGTGTCATTTCAAACTTTCAAAAACACATTTTTGCGCCGTTATTATGGCCATTTTAAAACCTCGGTCTTTCGCCGACCGTTGCACGCCTTCTTAGGCCGTCATAATGATGATTTTCAAACCCGGTTTTTATAACCGTTTCAAAACGCCTTTCTAGGCCGTCGTAATGACGATTTTCAAATCCGGTTTTTATAACCATTTCAACACGCCTTTCTAGGCTGTCGTAATGACGATTTTCAAACCCGTTTTTTTACAACCGTTTCAACACGCCTTTTTATGCCGTTATAATGGCCATTTAAAACCCGGTTTTTTATAACCATTCAAATCATATTCTTATGCCGTCGTAATAACGATTTCAAACTCGGTTTTCACAAACCATTTCAAAATACCCTTTTACGTCGTCATAATGGCCGTTTCAAACCTCGGTCCCTCGCCGACTGTTGCATTCTCAAAGAGCCCTTTTATGCCGTCATAATGACGAATTCTACCCTCGAATTTTCAAAATTCGAAATCAATTTTCAAACAAAAACGTTTTTCAAACCGTCCTAATGACGATTTCAACCCGTGCAACTTTCCAAATTTCAAATCTCGTTTTCTAAATCAAATTTGGCTTTTCTAAGCCGTCGTAATAACGATTTCAATTCTCACACTTTTCGATTTGCATACCGTCTTTTAAAAGTTAAACGGTTTTCTAACCTGTCGTAATGACAAATTCAATCCTCACGATTTCCAATTTCAAATCTTGAAAACGAATTTAACCATTTTCAAATTCCATTCAAAATCAAGTCATTTCAAAGCCAATTTAACCGCTTTCCAATTCCAATCAAAAATCAAATCATTTGAAAACGAATTTAACCGTTTTCAAATTCCATTCAAAATCAAATCATTTGAAAACGAATTTAACCGTTTTCAAATTCCAATTCAAAATCAAGTCATTTGAAAGCCAATTTAACCGCTTTCAAATTCAAATCAAAAATCAGATCATTTGAAAAAGAATTTAACCGTTTTCAAATTCCAATCAAAAATCAAATCATTTGAAGGCCAATTTAACCGCTTTCAAATTTCAAATCCAATTCCAAATCATTTGAAAACAAATTTAACCGTTTTCAAATTTCAATTCAAAATCAAATATTTGGAAACTAATTTAACCGTTTTCAAATTTCAATTCAAAATCAAATATTTGAAAACTAATTTAACTGTTTTCAAATTTTAAATCCTATTTCAAATTCTTTGAAAACAAATTTAACCGTTTTCAAATTTCAACTCAAACTCAAATCTTTGAAAACAAATCTGACCGTTTTCAAATTTCAAATTCAAAATCAAATATTTGAAAACAAAGTTAATCGTTTTCAAATTTCAATTCAAAGTCAAATCTTTGAAAACGAATTTAACCGTTTTCAGATTTCAAATCAAAACTCAAATCATTTGAGAACAAATTTAACCGTTTTCAAATTACAAATCAAATTTCAAATATTTGAAAACAAATCTAACCGTTTTCAGATTTCAATCAAATTTCAAATATTTGAAAACAAATCTAACCGTTTTCAAATTTCATTTCAAAATCAAATATTGAAAACAACTTTAATCATTTTCAAAATCCAAATTAAAATTCAAATATTTGAAAACAAATCTAACCGTTTTCAAATTTCAAATCCAATTTCAAATGTTTGAAAACAAATCTAACCGTTTTCTAATTTCAAATCAAAAATCAAATCTTTGAAAACAAATTTAACCGTTTTCATGGCCATTGTGATGACGATTCCAAATTCTTCGATTTTCGATTTCAAGTCCGTGATTCGGAATTTCAAAAACCGTCTTCGGAAACAACACATTGTTTTCAGAGCCGCCGCAATTTCAACTCAAACCGTCTTTTGAAAACAAACTTAAGACAACTCTTTCAAATGGTCGACCTTCTAATGATCCCTACTCTTCGGAAGCCGTCCATAAAACACAAATGAATCATTTTGAAAATTTCTATTTTCGGAAATTTCAGTCCACCTTTTTGATTCAGCCTCTAGTCGATTAGAGTCTATTCGATTTCAAGTCAAGTCGTCTAGATAACGTCGAGTCTCCGCCGAAGTTAGTACCTACCTTCTGGTCTAGGTCGTGTCGCCTGATTGTCGAGACATCTTCGATGGCGTTAGCAAAGTCAAAACCTGTTGGGTTTTAAAACCCTCATTTCCCCTAAATTACGGGTCAAAGGCCAAGTTTGTGTACATGTCTTGTCCAACGGCGACACGCCAACAACACACATCCAAACTGAGTCATAAGTCATTTGTCTTGGCATCACTATGCCAAGGTCAGCACTCAAGTCTAAATTCAATGTCATGCACCAAGAGTTCAAACACAAGAGGTCATTCACGATCTTCAATGAACTCGTAACCTAGTCACACCGTGGCATCTTCATGACATAACTGCCTTTTATACATATGTGTCGCACTTGCCTTTGTTTGTGCAATACCTTGCCAATACATGTTATAACGCCTATCGTTATGTCAAATAGGAATCCCTTGGGTGCCATCAATCTCCAACCAGAAACTCAAGAAGCTGATCAACCTTCACCCGCCATGACTTTTGCTGAAACCAACGACATGGTCCTTCGACTCCTAGCCACCGTGGAGAACTTGAGCACTTGTCTCTCTCAAGCTGAGGACAAAATGATAACCGGGAATCTTTTCACTTATGATATTGAGCAAAGGGTTAAGCTTCTTGAAAGCCGGCTACTGGCCAACGACTAAACCAAAACCAGACGACCTCATCGGTCCTTCCCTGATTTGTGTATGCCTTATGCCACAGCCTTGGAAAGACTAATCTCCAAAGGAAACTCAAACCAATTGGTCCAACTCCAGACCCTCTACCAAACAAGCGAGGACGTAGATGGGACGGAAACCTCTTTTGCCAATATCATCAAGGTCGCGGACATGACACTGAGACGTGTCTCCCTTTAAAAGGCGTCATCCTTGATATGATCGAAAAGGGCGAGTTACCATTACCTCCCTCAACAAACAACAAGAACAACCCTCCAAAAAACCCTATTGGACACGGTGATGAATCTTTCCTGGATTGTTCTCACCTTATCTCTCCTGAGGATGAGAAAATTCATGCAATTGATGAGGATGGCATACAAAGAGCCATAATGATGCTCTCCGTCTCCATCAACAACATATTCTCAAAGCTGCAAGTGGCTATCGACGATTTGAACACTCGGGTAGCTAATTTAGAGAAGAGGTTTGGTAGTACAGAAAATGAACCTGACCACCATGGAGAAAACCAACCCTCCCTTCACCAACCAACAGCCACTGAAAATGAGGAGTCATCCGATGGTTCCCACACCCATGAACCCACCAACAAAGAACACGAAATTGCCTCACCAAAATACCCTTCAAAATACCAAGCAATATTCCCAAAACTTCCCATTGACAACGACCCAATCCTGCTTCCGCCCAGGATTGACAAAAACAAAAACAAAACTCACAAAAATATCCCAAGAAACACCAATGTGGGAACCACGGAAAACATCAAAGGGTCTTCACAGATCTGGGAATAACATATGGCACTGCTCTGGAGATACTTACTTCAGAAGGATGCTCGAACCCATTGGTCAGACTCCGGACAAACCCGAACACAAAAGAGCCCGATCCTGGGATGGTAATGCCTATTGCCAATACCATTAAGGCAAGGGCCATGACACCGAAACTTGTTTCAAACTCAATCATGCCATTCAAGATATGATTGAAGCTGGCAAAATCATAATTGTACCTCTCGGTCAGGACAATCCTCCTGAATGTCTCAAGTCAAACAGCAAGGTTGAACGTTCTCAAAGGACATTCACTAGGCTCAACACAACCTATGCCGCAACTCTTCAAAAGCTCATGACTGAAGGGAAGCTTCAACCAATCGGGCCCACCCCGGAGCCGTCTGAATGCAAGAAAATCCGTTTCTGGGGCGGCAATTCCTATTGCCAATATCATCAAGGAAAAGGTCATGATACGGAAACATGCTTCAAACTGAAACATGCTATTCAAAATATGATCGACAATAATGAACTGGTAGCTTCATCCCTATGCCAACCAAGTGATGAAAACGACCCTCATGAACATCTCTTTCTTCAAGGAGATAAAAGCCTCATGGACTGTTGTCCTCATATCATCCCCAACAACGAGAGTGAAGTGCTCAAGTGGGTCAATGCTCAAAACCAGACAATCAAGCCGCTGGATGCTGCGAAAGAGACCTTCGAGGAGGAACATGATGATTAAGAGTTCGTATCTACGATTAAGTCTGAGTCTGAGTCCGAGTCTTAGGCTTTCACATATCTATCCTAGTGTCTGTCCTTTTATTCCTAAATGATAACTAGGGGCTGTCCCCCATGAGTCACATGTATTCATCGAGTCTGTGCTAACATCTTATTTATCTAAATAAAAGCACAATTTTCAACTATCATATATTCTCCCCTTTACCATTTCCCGTTGACAACGAGAATTGATTTGAGAATTGATTTAAAACGAATAATATGTTCCAATTCAATGTGAATACACTCAGTGACGTTCCGTACCGAGTAAGCAGAGGACTCAAAACTCCGTGTCCATTTTCTTTACCTATTCTATGTCTGACAATAGAAACCTTTCATTAGCGCCCTATTTAGAACGAGCTCCTATCAAAGGGATTCTACGACGAACCTAGATAACAAACCAGAACATCTCCTTGTTCATGGTCAATGACGGAAGGCAAGCCCATTCCCCACAAAAACACCCCATCACCAAATATCAACCTCTCACCAACGGGTACATCCCCATCTGCACCTCTACTTTCCTCGAACGAAGGACGGCAAAAAACAATATAGCCATTCACCCAAAGCCAAAGCGAAAGGCCAAAATCAAAGGCCCAAGACAATAGCCATTCACCCAAAGTCAAAGCGAAAGGCCAAAGTCAAAGTCCCAAGTCAATATCCATTCGCCCAAAGCCAAAGTTCAAGGCCAAAGCAAAAACCAAAACCGAAATCAATTCGCTCAATGCAAAAAAAAAAACCAAAGCCAAAGGCTACTCACCCAACGTCAAGGCTAAGACTCAAGCCAAAATCAAAACAAAACAAGATTGAAACCCTTTTCCCAAAAAGGCCAAAATCCAAAGAAATCATCCAACACACAAAATCCTGGACAAGTGAGTCCAAAATACCAAGTCCAGGACCAACAAGTCCAAAGCCTGGACCAACAAGTTCAAAGCCTGGACCAACGAGTCCAACACATCAAGTCCCGGACCCACAAGTCCAAAACACCAAACACTAAAACCTCAACCAAAACTCCTTCACCCCTAAGTCCTTCTACAGACTGTTACAGTGAGACCTATCTAAGATCCTGGGGATTTCCCTCAAGATCACAACCAACACTGCTTCACCCTTAAGTCCTTCTAGAGACTGTTATAAGGAGACCTATCTAGGCTTATGAGGATTCCCCTCAAGCTCATAATATTTCACCTTAGCCATTAAGGTCCAGACATGGAAATCTAATCCCATATTATTTACCAACCATTTCGTGCTCAGGCCACATCAAGCTTGAGACCCCATTCCGCACCACATTACAAGCCATTACCCATCGGCCTAAACACCACAAAATTCTTGCTCCATATTTTTATCTGTCAAACAAACCATTATTACCAAGCTCCACATTCCCTAATGTTGAAGCCATTTTCACCACAATCCCCACGGAGTCCTCGAATGCTTTGCTATCGAGAACGGGACATACCTAATCTACCCTTAGAGTCCACTTTTTAGTGTGCTCAAATGATAAGGAACTTTTTCACAAATTACACCTCTTCGATTCATGATCAAGAGGTAATTCTCTCCAATCAACCTTCGAGTCACCAAACGGAATTTTCCGTCGTGACCCTCAGCTCCATATTTTTATCTGTCAAACAAACCATTATTACCAAGCTCCACATTCCCTAATGTTGAAGCCATTTTTCACCACAATCCCCACAGAGTCCTCGAATGCTTTGCTATCGAGAATGGGACATACCTAATCTACCCTTAGAGTCCACTTTTTAGTGTGCTCAAATGATAAAGAACTTTTTCACAAATTACACCTCTTCGATTCATGATAAAGAGGTAATTCTCTCCAATCAACCTTCGAGTCACCAAACGGAATTTTCCGTCGTGACCCTCAACTCCAGATTTTTATCTGTCAAACAAACCCATTATTACCAAGCTCCACATTCCATAATGTCGAAGCCATTTTCACCCTGACCCAGATACGGAGTCCTCGAACGCTTTGCTACCGAGAACGGGACATACCCAATCTACCCTTAGGGTCCACTTTTTAGTGTGCTCACATGATAAGGAACATTTTCACAAATTACACCTCTTCAATTCATGACCAAGGAGGGATTCTCTCAAATCAATTTTTCGAGTCACCAAACGACTTTTACCGTCGTGACCCTCACACTTTAAGGTCCTAATAACTCGCTTAGGCACACACATTCTGAACTACGATCTGGTTTGATTTCACATCACGTGAATACGTAGACAGTCCTTCAACGACACAACCATACACCCCAAAATCACTTTAAGGTCCTAACAAATCGTTTAGGCACACACATTCAAAACTACGATCTGGTTTGATTTCACTTCACGTGAATACGTAGGCAGTCCTTCAAGGACACAACCATACACCTCAAAATCACGTTAAGGTCCTAACAACTCGCTTAGGCACACACATTCAGAACTACGATCTGGTTTGATTTCGCAAACACGCGAATACGTAGGCAGTCCTATTACAAGGACACAACCACACCCCCCCACACATTCAATTTTCACACCTTCAATTTGCAACCCATTGCACACACAATTCAGAACTACGATCTGGTTTGATTTCGCAAACACGCGAATACGTAAGCAGTCCTATTACAAGGGCACAACCGCATACTCCTTTCACAACATTTCCAATTTTCAATCCTCAACACACAGCTCAGAACTACGGTCTGGTTTGATTTCGCAAACACGCGAATAGTAGGCAGTCCTCCAACAAGGACACAACCGCGCACCCATCTCAATCTCAACCATCAACATCAATCCTCAAAAGCAGCCCACCCAGCTGCAAAAATTAATCTTATACCTCTTTACTGGGGGCTTCTTTCTTAAGACGTCGCCCATTCCCTGTTTTGTCAAATTCCCACCTTCTCACTCTGGGGGCTTCTCTTTCAAGACGCCACCCGTCCTTTATCCACAAACATCTTTTGATTCTCGGCTACAGTCCAAAATAAAACCGCCCATAGCCTAGTGCTCGGTTCGGACAATGACAAGGTCTTGGTTCTGCTCTCCGAATCATCAAAACTCGAGAAGGGATCTCAAACAAGCAAAAGGAGGCAAAGATGTCTAGAGAAGTTAATTAATTCATGTTCCCCAGCCGAGCGGACCTTCTACCTCAGGAATTTGATACGCGTTATCACCCTTTTCTTGGCTAAGGAGTTGCACTTACATGTGCAAAGTCTGTTCGAGTCACACCCGTGTCGTGTCGATACTGAGTTGGCATCACGTTCACGACTGCCCATTTGTCAGTCTGTCAGTATGTGTCTGTGTGAGTCAATGTCACAACGGTCACGTGTCTCCAATCTATTAAATCACAGATCTACGAGTAACAAGACTCGCCTTTATGCTTCACAACATTCAAAACTTCTATCTCCCTTCGCGTGAGATATTACATGCTAGTTGCTTATATACTGACTGCTCACATGCTTATGTGCTTACGTGCTTATATACTTACACGCTAGTTGCTTTTATGCTAATTGCTCACATGCTTCTGTGCGTACGTGCTTATATGATTGCATGTCACGTACTTGCCTATGCGACTGCGGATCTGTGTGGGTAATCTTGAGAAGACAAACTCACTCCAACTTGGTACTGGGTTCTTCCCAACAAACGGCGACCCATCAAGTCCAAGAGCTTTAACCCCGCTGATTACATGGGTTACACTACCTCCCAGCGAGCAACAACTCATATCCCCGGCAAGTCCTGAGAAGTTTCTAACTCCCCAGCGAGTGCTGATTTTCAAATGGAAGTCACACAAGCTATTCTCCACAATCGATCATTCGACCATAGATGGCCGGCGAGCCTTACAAGGCATATGGCTGGGGAGCCTTTGTCCGCAAACAAGGTACAACTCAAGGACGTATCCCGAAGATGCCTCGGGTACGATACTTTATCATAGCTGGCGAGCCTTTGCACGCACACAAGATACGACTCAAGGACATATCCCGAAGATGCCTCAGGTGTAACACCCCCATATTCAGAGGAGCCTTAACTAGGCCTTCCTTAGCATATAAGGGCGTTACCATCTCGGTTGCCCGAGGATAGTAATAATCAAATGTCGATAAAAGAACTATTATATTATATTACAAGCGATTTAAACCAACAAACGATATGAAAGATACAACTCAAAGACTACTCGCTATGACTATCGAATCTCGTGAAGACTCATCCCTGCCCAGACTCCAGCTATCAAAAACATCAGCACCTGCTAAGACCGACCGCTCACCATAAGGGATCACGGCAGACACATAACAAACAAACAACCACACAAGGTCAGTACTGAGACAAGATACGACAACGGCAACTACAACTATCAATACAAAACAATGCTATCAATCTCAAACACAATCACGATAACCCAACCAACTCTGTCACTGACTGTCCACTGGACCAGCCCTGCCAGTGGGGGACCGCAGCCGTTCCCACCAAATCCCCGCTCCTCACAATGAGCGATAACCTTGTCCATTAATGTGCACATCCCCTCCCGTGACGAGTTCCACGGAGGGAGAAACTAGGGCGTGAAGCCACTCCCGCAAGTGACCCCACTCAGCCGAGAACGCGTCTCGAGAACCAGAAACAACAACCACAATCACCATCACAACCGTCACAATATAACTACGATACTAAGCAATCACAACACAATCACAACGACCGACATACTAGACCATCTACAGAAACTGAGTAGGCGAACCTACCTTTAAGCAACTGCAACCAATCCATGCCGACAAACAACATATCCAGCGACCAAGCAAAGCCTATAACCTCAATACAATTATCTATTACTAACAAGCAAACCCTAACTGTAAAGAACAAGGACACGGGTGATGATTATGACATACCTATAGGGAGAAACTCAGCAAAAGACCGCTACCCGACTCAAGTGACGCTCTTCTAAGGCACAAGGATCTTCAAAAGGCTTCCATGGAGGTTTTAAGGTGAAGGGAAGGGAAAGAGGCGACTGAAGGATATGAGGAAAGTGGCGGAAGTGATATGCGGTTTTAACAAAACGCGATATAAAACCCTCGCTAAAAACTCGGTACTCGATCGAGTACCCAACATACTCGATCGAGTGGCCCCCTACTCGATCGAGTAACCTAGCTACTCGATCGAGTAGCCTCTACTCTATCGAGTACCACTCTTAACACGCAACACAAGATGGTTTTGGCACTCACTTCTAAGATTATTCCCGCTCCCAAGGTCAGTCAACGCTGGTCAAAGGGTCTCAAAAAGGGCGGGTATTACAGTCTTCCCCCCTTAAAAGAACTTCGTCCCCGAAGTTCAACTCACCTATCTCACGCACAAGACACGGAAAAAACTATTATATATCAAACATCGACCTTGCCATACGAGCCAACACAAACGACCATCATTCACCATATGATAACAACTATCAACCCGAAACGTATCTCGTATCAACTTCATGCTGCACAACTAACACCACGTGTTACTCACTAATTCGATCTATTACGACACATCGCACCAAAACTAGCTCTTTATGACGGTCCTTTAAAACATACTATCACATTCATTTTAATGAACTAAAGTAACCACCTAGACTTCATATAAGCAATGTGACCAACGTACTAGAAAAATTTAATAATTAAACAACAAAACCTTGTAAACGAATAACAACATAACTTCAAAATCAGCCTTTTTATTTTGCGACATTACTCTTCCCCTCTAAAAAGGAACTTCGTCCTCGAAGTTCACCACCGAGATTACAACGCATATTACTTATTACTTGATTCATAACATGAATTAGAAACATATTATTTATTGTGGACATTACTCGCTAAGCATAAACTCGTTAAATTATAAATCATACACAACTCACCGGGATAACTAGTCGCCATCGATAAAGCACGTTAATATCGTTTGCACAACATATGAAGAAATGTAACTTCAATGAATGAATGGTAATATGGCATATGTAATATTAAAACAATCAAGAAATCGTCGCCACTTCACTAATTGTTACAAACACGCATATAAAACCGAAACTTGACTTCCAACATATGAAATTAGCGATTCAAAGGTGTTACTACGCACTAATAACCACATTAAACATCAAACTTGCAATTATAAAACAATTGAACATTTTTAATTTTCGAAAACCTCCTGTAACAGTGCTACTCGATCGAGTATGTAGCGGTACTCGATCGAGTGCCATGCTACTCGATCGAGTATCTTGGCTACTTGATCGAGTAGCCCACAGATCAGAATGATTTTTTATCTCACTTTCCTGCAGCTACTCGATAGAGTACGGGATACTCTGTCGAGTACCTACAGGTCACAGTGCCTTATAAAACTTGTCGTAAGCCATCATACATAAACATAGTTGTCATATAATCCGAGTCAGGATGACTCCCCGACTCCCAACATCCTACAATAAGCTCAAAATATCCAATCTGGCCTTATGGCCAACAATACAAGTCCATAACTAAGTCTCAACGAAAACAACTACTAAAGTCTAACAACACTACCAACATCTAAACCAACTACCATCAACAAAGATAAGGACAAGGAGTATCACTCCTCCTGCTGCTGCTGCTGCTGCTGCTCAACCATCACCTCATCATCACCACCACCGCCAGAAGTACCCGCTCCTGATGACCCAATCACCGCATCCACTCCTGCTCCGGCTCCTGGGCTCACGTACCATGGGGTCAAGCCACCGTAGGCAAAGGACTGAGGTGTCCCCCACGTCGACCGATCCACCCCGTAGGAATGGAAAACCCCTGTGTAATCCCCAAATCCACTCCACCAAACCGGATGCGGTCCCTCGGTCCCTATCCCCTGAGCGTACGCCATCTCGTGCATGTTCCGGAGTGTCAAGGTAGATGACACTCTCTCCGCCAAGTAGCTGGATCGCGTCTCCGGGGTGTCAAGGTAAAGGTAGCATGGAAAAGGATGCTGCTGCTGCTGTGGTGCCACCGGCCGTGGCCTAGTCTCCGAGGTCCTCTCCCTCACTCGACGGGGTCCTCTCCCCAACCTAGGTCTCTCCACTGCCACAACCGACGCATTCTCGCCCTTCTTCGGCTCTAGCATCACCTCGAGAATCGTGTCGTCGATGAGGTAGATCTGCAGATGGCGGGGTCTATCAACATCCTCCTCCTCATCATCGGAGTCCACCGTCACTACCGCCGGCTCTAAGGGCTCCGTCGGTGGGAGGTGCTCAGGAGCTGGAATCTTCATCCAACTCACGCCCCACACCCTTCAATATAGGCTACCGTCAGCCAAAGTTCTCAACCATTTCAGGTCGAGATAGTAGTCACGATCCATAGTGGGCACTGGGGTAGCTAGAGGCACGTACTCCGAAGAAGCCTCGAAAGAGGTTAGCTTTTCAGCTAACCGAGTGGCAATAGCGCCACAACTCAAGTACCGGGAAGAGGCAGTGGCCATCAAGGCAAGGGCAGCACAAACCATCGAAGGAGCATTAAAGAACACTTTCCTGGCCCGCTTCGGGCTGAGGTAAGACATCAAAAGCAAAACTTCATGGTTGTTCAGCTTACTGATATCTGGTCTATCATATAGGAGGTTCGAAAGAGAACGGAGAAAGACCCTCAAGGTAACGTGCTGAACGTCATTAATCAACATGTTACTCGAGGTAGGAGCTGGTTTCCCGGTCAGACAAGGCATTAGGCGGCATACGCCGCACTCAGCAGGGATATCTGTGATGGAGTCCTTGGGAGGCTTGGCCAACCCAAGGTGAGAAGCAAATTGGTCCATAGAAAGCAAGAAACTAGTGTTCATCAACCGAAACTCAACGGTCTGGCCAGCGGGGTCATAGATAAAGGAGCTCATAAACTCCAAGGTAAGAAAAGGATAAGAGTGTTTCCTCAGCCTATACAAACCCATAAGGCCCAAGGTCTCAAATATGTGATGGACATCCGTCTCTATCTCCAATTCCTCCAACAAAGTAGTATCTATACACCTCGTTGGTCTCATCTTACGTTTTTGTAAAACTACAAAACGCTCTCGTTGTTTGAAATCAACAAAAACAACAGAAGGGTACTCCGGAACTGCGGGTACCACAGGTCCACTCCCTTCCCCAACCTCAGTCGGATTACCCCTCCCCCGTTTACTTTGACGAGTTCCTATGTTCAGTCTCGGCATCTGTTTCAACATACGACTTAAGCAACTTGCATAAACACGTAAAGCATATACTTCATGTAATTTGGACTTTACATACTCAGTTAGGCACTCAAATTCATCAACAAATTCGACAAGTGAAGCATATATTTCATGCCATTAACTTTGAATACTAAGCTAGGTACACACATTCACCAACAGTTTCCCAAATTTGACATATAAGCTCAGTTTACCACTACTCATAAGCCACGGTTGTGAAGAATTTATCATGGTGATTGTACATGCTCAACAAATTCGGATATCCTAGCAGGCTTCTAAGGTTGTTCCATACAAACTCCTAATCACATGTGAGGCATTCTTACTAACTCATGAAAAACTAACTTAGAACATATCATCATCGTCTTTCATATTAGAAAAAACAACTTAGATAAACTTTTCAGACGGTCTTTACAGCTGTAACAATTTTGGCATATTTTCATCAATTATCATCACTACAAACATATTGAAGTTCAACTTACACTTAGACAGTGATACACAATACCAAATTCCAATTATAAATCACGAATTTCCATTTGAGGCACTTTTAAGACGGAGTTTTAAGGCAACTTTCTAATGTGAAAATCATCAAAATCCATCCTTCAACATGATATAACAATGTATAATACCCAATTCCACCATCTAATCAATGTAAATTAATCAAAAATCAATTTCAATTTTGTAAACCCTAGAAATTTCGGTGTCAATTTTGCAATTTCTAGTCTAATCTACAACAATTAATTTCCAACAAACATGGAATGGGGGCATGTGAATCATATTTCAACAGTTAAAAGCAACAAATTGATCATAAGAATCAAAAATTTCAGATTGTTTCACTTCTCTAACACATTCAAATCAACAAACCATGTAAATTAGGAAGAAAAGCATACCTTGATTGAGTAGCAAAGTAAAGAAACGAATTTAAGCAAAGAAATCAACCCCCAAATTAACCACTACCAACTCAAGATATGAGAGATTTGAGGATTTTGAGAGGAAACAAGCTTTAGGGCTCGAAATATAGAAGAAGATTGAGAAGAAATAGAAAGAATTGGGGTTTTAAGAAACCCGCAGGATTCTCTGTACAGTAACCTACTCGATCGAGTGTCTAGGGTACTCGATCGAGTACCACCCTACTCGATCGAGTAGGAGCTATTTCGTCGAGTATCTGCAGGCAATCTTTCCACATCCCGACGTCATAGCTTCCTAACTAGATCGAGTGAGGTCTACTCGGTCTAGTAAGCATTCGCACTCGGTCAAGTATGGTTAAGTACTCGGTCAGAAGTACCAAGTAAATCAAAGATACCTGCAAAACAACACCGCGTGTCGATTCCAAACTAAGTTCGGAATTCGGTACTAATTATCACACTCGACCACGTATTGCAATCGTTACTCACGCATAACGTATCGTCTCAACTAATAAGGTGTATGTCACATTACGCTACACAATTACCCAACTCGGTTTACTTGTTACCGAGTCACTCATCAGCTTAGTCACGTCATCCTATCATACTCAAGACTTGTCTTAACATATCGCTACCAAACTCGCTTTCACAATAACATGAAACATATAATTAGCATTAACTCATTCTTTCTTTTAACATATAATTGTATATCCTCATAACCAATTACTCTATCATGTTCTACATTCAATCATAAGCAACTCATCTTACACAAATCAATTATTACGCAGCGGAAAAATTTCAACCTATAAACAAGGTATGAACGCATCATTATATGCTATGTTTCAAATTATAACTCAACAATTCTATAACTATCATCATCGTACTCACGGCAGGGTTTATAAACTCGTACTTGACTACCGTCACCATCAACCTACAACAAACACCAACATGTTCATCCTTCTATTATAGCACAACATTCTCATTCCCACGCATTTCTATCGAATAGACTTTTGTCACGTATCTCAAAATCATCACACAAGCTCACTAATCATGCCAACACTTCACTAAACACGGCCCAAATACAGCTATCACATCCTTATTAACGCTAATTAAGGCTCAACTACAAGTAGCTCCGACACAATTAGCATACACGTCACACATATACACACGGACTCCACATTCTCGTACCATGTGACTGGCTTAAGCATCATGGGGCCAAGATTTTGAAATGAGGGCGCCTACTCACCCAAAACCTAGCATCAGCTGGGGCTCCCATTACACATACACCAGGTTCATTTTATTAGACTCACTATGTTCATTATTTTTATTTGTTACAGGTTCCAAAATCGTCGCTCTGATACCACTTTGTAACACCCCCATATTCAGAGGAGCCTTAACTAGGCCTTCGTTAGAATATAAGGGCGTTACCATCTCGGTTGCCCGAGGATAGTAATAATCAAATGTCGATAAAAGAACTATTATATTATATTACAAGCGATTTAAACCAACAAACGATATGAAAGATACAACTCAAAGACTACTCGCTATGACTATCGAATCTCGTGAAGACTCATCCCCCCTGGACTCCATATCAACAACATCAAGACTGCTAAGACCGACTGCTCACCATAAGGGATCACGGCAGACACATAACAAACAAACAACCACACAAGGTCAGTACTGAGATAAGATACGACAACGGCAACTACAACTATCAATACAAAACAATGCTATCAATCTCAAACACAATCACGATAACCCAACCAACTCTGTCACTGACTGTCCACTGGACGCGCCCTACCAGTGGGGGACCGCAACCGTTCCCACCAAATCCCCGCTCCTCACAATGAGCGATAACCCTGTCCATTAATGTGCACATCCCCTCCCGTGGCGGGTTCCACGGAGGGCGAAACTAGGGCGTGAAGCCACTCCTGCAAGTGACCCGACTCAGCCGAGAACGCATCTCGAGAACCAGAAACAACAACCACAATCACCATCACAACCGTCACAATACAACTACGATACTAAGCAATCACAACGACCGACATACTAGACCATCTACAGAAACTGAGTAGGCGAACCTACCTTTAAGCAACTGCAACCAATCCATGCCGACAAACAACATATCCAACGACCAAGCAAAGCCTATAACCACAATACAATTATCTATTACTAACAAGCAAACCCTAACTGTAAAGAACAAGGACACGGGTGATGATTATGACATACCTATAGGGAGAAACTCAGCAAAAAGACCGTTACCCGACTCAAGTGACGCTCTCCTAAGGCACAAGGATCTTCAAAAGGCTTCCATGGAGGTTTTAAGGTGAAGGGAAGGGAAAGAGGCGACTGAAGGATAGGAGGAAAGTGGCGGAAGTGATATGCGGTTTTAAAAAAACGCGATATAAAACCCTCGCTGAAAACTCGGTACTCGATCGAGTACCCAATATACTCGATCGAGTGGCCCCCTACTCGATCGAGTAACCTAGCTACTCGATCGAGTAGCCTCTACTCTATCGAGTACCACTCTTAACACGCAACCTAAGATGGTTTTGGCACTCACTTCTAAGACTATTCCCGCTCCCAAGGTCAGTCAACGCTGGTCAAAGGGTCTCAAAAAGGGCGGGTATTACATCAGGTATGACTCCTTCCTATGGCTGGCGAGCCTCAAAACGCACCGCCTTCAACACCGGCTGGCGAGCCTTGGCGCGTAAAAGATTGAAGGTCATATCCCAAATATACCTCAGGTATGACTCCTTCTTATGGCTGGCGAGCCTCAAAACGCACCACCTTCAACACCGGATGGTGAGCCTTTGCGCGCAAATGATTCAAGGACGTATCCCGAAGATGCCTCAGGTATGACTCCTTCTTATGGCTGGCGAGCCTTTATACGTAGTCTAATGGAATTTAAACGACCCAAAACGGAAGTCGACAGACTCTAAACTATTCCAGACGGTAGATCCTTGACTCGAATCTCCGAGTCGCCTCGACGCCGCCCTTCCCGACGGCAGGTCCTTGGCTCAAACCTTTTTAGGTCGCCTCGACGTCGCAATGGTCTTCAGGTTATAATCTTCGATTGAATTGGAGATCATACTTTGACTTTCACCCTGTCCAAACATCAGTCAAAGTGGGGGCTCTGTAGATACCTAGTATATGCACCTCCCAAAAAACCACCCGATGATGATCGGACTATAACGTGTTTTTGATATGCGTGCGTGGATTGGCTATATATGAGACGGTTTAATGCACTACTCGGATATGAAAAATGATTTCAAAAGTTTTCTAACTTCATTTGTATTAAAATAACACAATTTAGAGTTAAAACCGTCTTCGGACCCAAAACCGACTCAGAAACCCGCAACTCGAGCCAACCTGAGTCAACCCGAGTCAACCCAAATCTCGAATGTCAAAAATAATGCCATGAATGTTTTCATCATGTCATTTCCATTAAAATGACCTTAATTAGACATGTAATTGTGCCAAAGGTATATCCAGACCTGAATCCATTAATCATGTAATGTACATAATACAGAAAAAGATGCGAATGAAATGAGAAGGCTTGCATTAAACATCTTTGTCTCTCAATAAAAGACCGTAATACGAAGTACAGCCGTCTCATCTTATGGTCAAATCCAAGTTTCACAATTTCTTGTAGCATTACATTCTCGACTACTCAATACATTCTCGACTACTCAAATACAAGACTACAGACTAATCAATTCATCATGGTTAATGAAACACCTATACCATTACAAACAAACAAGGTCATATGGCCGAATTTCACCATTTCGAATACTTAGTACATCAACACAAGATAGATATAGCAGGCCTGCTGAAGCAAAGGATGTCCGCCAGTGAACACATATCCATCGGAGAAAGATCATTTGCTTGCAAAAAGACTGTTATGTCATCAATGAAACACCTATACCATCAAAAACAAGTAACAATTAAGAGATTTTCACCCAACTTATTTACAAAATGTTCACCAAAGTTATGACCAAATGGACTTTGCATTAATTTTAAGTTAAGCAAGTGTACCGTTTTTGTATTTTTATCCCATTAAGAAGTTCCAATATTATTTTCTTTCGATAGTCCGATAATTTCTGCAAAAGAGATTTTCATACAGTATATATTTAATATGTAGCAATGGCAAGGTAGGAGGCAAAACCCGTAAATTTACCTCAAAATATTCACTGTTGGTCCATAAACTTTCATTGTCCAACGCATCCAACCATTTCAGCACAAACACTCCACAATCAAAACTACAAATAAATAAACATTTATGAGTAAAAGAAACATCTCAAGTGAAGATCAACTATTCAACCATTCATTTCAGCAATATGGGATTGGGTACTTGGTTTTGGTCAAGAGAGGGACCATTCAGGTCCAGTTTCAACCATTCAAACTTGTATGATAAAAACACAAATATAGCCTAAAAACGAAGATACATGGTTACATACCATGTTGTTTGTTGAGGGACTTCAAGGTTGACAATTGCGTTCATGTGCATCAACCCCAAAGATTCAAATGCAGATGAACCACCACAAAGAACAGATGTAACTTGGTACAACTGGAACATGAAAAAGCTAATAGAACATAAAAATATGACAGGGTTATATTTTTAAGAAACTAAAGATAAATACTCCAAAATATTTTGGGAAAAAATCATACAATCTCTTGGGCTGTGTTGTTATCAGGATCTGCATGTAAATCGGTGCTCGAGTCGAGGATGAAATTTACTTTTTGCTTTATATCACAAACACAAGCCCACCAATGATGACACTTATCGTTACGCATAGAGATAAAAACCTGCAATAGACAAACCAATTAACAATACACATGAACGAAAATAAATAAAGAAGAAAATAAATAGCAGAAGAGGGATCTTTCACCTTTTGGATATTGCTCCCATCAAATGGAATGTAATCAGACTTCGGGTATTGACCCCAAATAGCTGGGTTGCGCTTGGCATGAACGGTCTGCATGTGACAAAAGTAGGACCATTTTAATAAACCAGAGCGGAGCAACATTAAGAAAGCAAATACTTGAATATCAACATCTAAAGGATTTGAAGCTCACATATACTGTGGTTGGCAAGTAGAGGAGATCTGATCTACCGAGTGTGGACTTAACTCCAAACATATCAATCACCTACAAAATCAAATTTAACAAAATATAGGTAAAGGATTCACAAAATAAGTTCCAACATTCACAAAATAAGGTCCAGGATTCACAAAATAAGGTCCAGAATTCACAAAATAAGTTCACAAAATAAGTTCCAAGATTCACAAAACAAGTTCCAGGATTCACAAAATAAGTTCTAGGATTCACAAAATAAGTTCACAAAATAAATTCCAAGATTCACAAAATAAGTTACAGGATTCACAAAACAAGTTCCAGGATTCACAAAATAAGTTTTAGGATTCACAAAATAAGTTCACAAAATAATTTCCAAGATTCACAAAACAAGTTCCAGGATTCACAAAAAAAGTTTCAGGATTCACAAAATAAGTTCTAGGATTCACAAAAAAGTAAAATGAAACATGAAAAGAAAAAGGAAAGGAAAATGATACTTACCTGATCCATAACAAAGCCACGTGGTCCAAGGGTCTGTAAAGCATGTCTTGTGACTTCCATCCACGGAGTAGACACCATAGCATCACTTAAATATTGAGGAAATGTTATTAGTCAATATCTCTCACAATATAACTTTTATATTATAAAATCAAAGCAAAATCATATAACTTTTATATTGTAAAATCAAAGCAAAATCATTACAATTTAGTTTTGCCGATTTTGATCTGCAAACATAATCCAACAATTGCTGGTCACTGTAAGGAAGTGGTCGAGAGCCACTGCCACAATACGAACATATAAGATTATTTAATCAACTAAAGTACTAAAGAATTGTAGATACCCAATATCTGCACCTCCCAAAAAACCACCTGATGATGATCGGACTATAACGTGTTTTTGATATGCGTGCGTAGATTGGCTATACATGAGACGGTTTAATTCACTACTCGGATATGAAAAATGATTTCAAAAGTTTTCTAACTTCATTTGCATTAAAATAACACTATTTAGTGTTAAAACCATCTTCGGACCAAAACCGACTCAGAAACCCGCAAATCGAGCCAACCTGAGTCAACCCGAGTCAACCCAAATTTCGAATGTCAAAAATAATGCCATGAATGTTTTCATCATGTCATTTCCATTAAAATGACTCTAATTAGAGTCAAAACCGTCTTAGGACCCAAAACCGACTCAGAAACCCCCAACTCGAGTCAACCTGAGTCAACCCGAGTCAACCCAAATCTCGAATGTCAAAAATAATGCCATGAATGTTTTCATCATGTCATTTCCATTAAAATGACCCTAATTAGAGTCAAAACCGACACCGGGCCAAAAACCGACTCGAAATTCAAATCCCGACTCACACGGGTCAAACCCGAGTCAAGCACACAAAACACCTACCTCAAGTAACACCTAAAATCATCTTATTAGATGCCCATATTGTTACACGACATCCTATTTGATTACCACAAATCAAACCAACCAAACAATGGATGGAGAATTGGCCACGTCCAAATTGAAGAGGACAGGGCACCCCATTGCATAGCAGGCTTGCTCGCGCCTCAATGGGGTGTCTGATTAGCCTCCAAGCAAACTCAACCAACCTAACATCCCACATTTCTCTATAAATACCCACCATCACACAACACAATCTTCACGCGAGAGTCCGCCCCTTCACATCTCTCTTAAACTTCTAGACTCGACTTCCTAAGTCACAAATTCGACACGTGTTTACGACCTACCGATCGTAAACACAAGCCTTACACATATTATTTGGTACCATCGCCGTGCATTCGACCGATCCATTTGACCAACTCAATTAATCAATCAACATGTTTTAATTAATATATTTTCAAACATATTTTAAAAACAAAATCCTTTTTAAGGCACTCTTTTAAACTTCTTGATCGTGAGTAGTCGCTACGAGAAAACTTGTCTCTAAAGTCGTCTACGTCGCAAACATCAATACACGTAAGTTTGAGGGTGTAAACAACTAACTTAATTCATGTTTTTACTGTTTTGATGAGTTCATATGCATGAACAATGCATAACACGATTCAAATATAGGTTAGACGAGCCAAAACCGAGTTTTGGCCTGAGACAGAAACTCCTTGCTATGCAAGGAAGCTCGCGCCTCTTGTGGGTCTCGGGTCAGACTCATCCGTATTTGTTCTCGTCTTTCCTCTTTATTTTTTTCTTATTTGCAATCGGTTTTTACCATTTCAAATGTTTCAAATCATTTTTATGACAAACATTTTAGCCATAAATTATAATCACCCTTGGTTCCATATACCATGATGGTTTAATCCGCGACTCGGTGATATTAATTGGTTAATTACATTTTAAAGGAAATCCTTTTCTTTTATTTACCATTTTAATTCATTTTTATGATAAACATATTTTGACCATTACAAAAATCATCCTTGGTTCCTTATACCAAGACGGTTTATTCCGTGACTCGATGATATTATTGGTTAATTACAAATTAAAGGGTATTTTAACCCCCTTTTATTTTATTTAGCATTTTTCTCATTTGTTTACATTTGTAAACATATTAGTTATAATTCATAATCATCCTTGGTTCTTTATACCATGTCGGTTTAATCCGAGTATGATGATTAACTTGACTAATTACAAAGAAATGAACTTAACATGATTAGTTCAAATCAACCATTTTACATTTTTATTTGTAAACTATACTTTTCAAATATGCAAATCCGACAACGAATGTTACTAACACAATAGTGATTATTCCGAGTCACGCAAACAATACTTGCAAATTATTATTCACAAATACGGTTTTAAACAACCATTTTAACAACCAGGAGGCATCTCTTGGTTCGCCCCATGGCTTGCGCCCCAAGAGGCCCTCTGCTTTCATATTTCAAAACCTGGGCAGAGCCCCTTACCTCGCCAATAGTCTCACGCCTTAATAGGGCTACCTGGCACTATTCTGCCTCATTTTTATCACTTGTCTAGGACGATCTCGATTACGGTTAATCCGTGTGACACCCTCAAATATAGCGTTAATTAAACACGTAAATTCTACAGAAAAACTGACAGGATATGTTTGTAATTGGTTCAACTAGATAAAACCTGAAATTTTTAAAACTTTTCTAAACCATTCACAAACATTTCCAAATGAAGAGTGCCAAAACCTGCAAATACTAACAAACTAATTTACATAACATAGCTAAAGACACGAGAAAATAGTGATACAAACCAAAATAAAAGAGGGAGACATATGTCCCTTCAAAATATAAACACAACCAAATGTTTAAAGGTTTACTACAAAATATAGCCAAACTAAGTCCAAGGTTCTTTTGCTCACTAGCTCGTCCGTGTACCCCATCTAATCATCATCAACCTGTCAATCGCATTTTATACAAACACGAAAGCCACAATTCAAAGGGGAGTAACTTGAGTCCTCCAAGCCACGAAATGTCATATTTAATGTAACATGTAATGTAACATGTAAACAACATGATAAATAATTCAATTATCAAGTATTCTAACATATGAACATTAAACTGACCAATTTAAGCTATCATGTGAAACATATAACAAATAGTAATCCAAACTTTATCAATTGTAACCGGCTTACATCTCACCTATTACAATTCATAAAATTACCATACAAGAAAGGGCAATATATCAAAGACAGGCATAAGTTCTTAGCACCGTCAATAGTCACTCTGTAACTCGAGTCTATACCACGAGGTAGGGAAGGTAATCGAACCGGTATCTTGGCTCAGAGGTTCTATCAAAATATGGCCAAGACACAACACAACCCTAGTCCTAAATCTGCGCAGACCTAGACATGCGGATACACACCACCGCACCCAAGACCCACAATTTTTTTAAAAACAAAGTGAGTACCCTAAGGAGTCCACCAAAGGGTTGGCTAGTACTTAAGCTGACCACTTACCCTCAAACAAGTAACGAGGTCATGCCCCAACTTGGATATAAACCCACCAAGTCAGGAACACAAAGGCTATTAAGCAGTGAACATATACTCGTCAGAGACTATAAAGACCTATCTATGACAAACACAACAACCTGCAAGAAATATTCAATACCAATTCCATTTCTAGCAATATTAACAATATTAAAGGTTTCAGGGAATCTAGGGCCGTTTCTACAATATAAGAAACTACTCAAATCAACCAACAACACATGTGAACTAAAAACTTAATAAATGGCCTAAAACAAGAAAAAGGCCGATTATCCAATTCATACAAAATTTCATCCAACCGAATTTTTACCCGCAACCCCAGCCCTGCGACAGGTACGGGTTAAATTGTGGCTGACCAATCACACAATTAACTGACATTGATTCAGTCAAAGGGACCAAGGGCTCAGTTTTCGGCATAATCATCCAAACATTACAATTATCGCTACAAAACTCACTTTAAGCCTATTCATTACTATTTCATATTATAACCTATCCTAACATGTGCAACTACCAATATAAACATAATTTTTACCATCAACATTATATTTACTACTAATATGATTCATTTCAAAAGATTACCCATTTGTTACTTATACTAAATATAACATTAATAAACCCGAAACGACAAATAATGCATGAAAAACCGCGAAACAAGCAACGGGCCAACCCGGGCCAACCCAGGGCCTGCACGGGCTGCTGACTTTGCCGCCGCCACCCCCAACCCTCCATTTCTCCATTTTTGTTCAGTTTAACATCGTCTGAATCATCAATTAATCATTCCCAATTCATTTCCATACTAATATGTGAACTTAAACTAACAAAAGACATGAATTAGACGTGAATTTAACCCATATTTTCTTGTGATATAAACTACTCAATTAAAAATCACAAAATCATACAAGAAAACAAGATTGTGACATTAATTCGTCGAGTAACTCGAAATATGTTACCTTTAGCAACAAAATGAGCAATTAGCACCTTGAACACCAAACCCTAATATGCAAGCTAGCCCCTATCTTCAACTATATACGAGTCTCCAAACTCGTCTTCTAAATCCTCACCTAAATAAACAATAAAAACACAATTATAATTACAAAAACCGAAATTATGCCCAAAATCGTCTTAAATCGACATAATGAAAACTGAAATTAAAACATACTAGGATGTAGATCTTGAAGAGAGGATTCCGAAAATATAAATTTTGCGAAAATCGGACTAGAAATGAAGAAGTTATGATGAAATTAGCTTAGGTTTTTGTATAAAGATGGTGTTTTTGATTTGGAATAGTTTAGAGTAGTTGGAAAAGAAAAATCAACAGGAAAGGAGGAAGGGGGGAGGTGAGCCGTGGGAAAGGGAGAAGAGGAGCGGGATTTGGCGAAATTTTATTAGTCGGTTTTGGCTCGTTTCGATGATAATTAGAACCGTTTGTCAAACGCAAATTCCGACAAGGCCAAAGTTCTTAAACACGAGATTACAAGAAGATTGAGTACTCATATGACCCATTTCCAAAATCGTTTGCCCAATTTTCAAAAGAGTTGTCATTTTTTTTTTCCCGATATGCCATTATTTCGAAATAAAAAGTTTTTACACGGTTTAAACTATTTTTAAACATTTCGAAACTATCAAAATAAATACTTTACTTCAAAATATAATAGAATTATATTTATTTGAATTATTATTACTTCAAATACATTAATATCAAATTTTACTTGATTAATAAATTACCTCCGCAATATAATAATGGTCCGAAATTACGGGGTGTTACAGATATGGTAAAAACTATTTTTAAACATTTCGAAACTATCAAAATAAATACTTTACTTCAAAATATAATAGAATTATATTTCTTTGAATTATTATTACTTCAAATACATTAATATCAAATTTTACTTGATTAATAAATTACCTCCGCAATATAATAATGGTCCGAAATTACGGGGTGTTACAATCCGAATACATGACGGATCAGATTAACAAGCTTTCGTTTTTACACTTTGTCATTTGACACCCTTTTTCAATAAATGGAATCGTGTTAAGCATCGCAATCCGAATTTGGTAAATGGATGTTTAATTTCCGTTTTCACAAGCAAATCAATCTAAATCCAACTTGACATCTTATACTTGATATTTGGATTAAATCAACCGATATAGAAAGTCTCACATGTTAGGTTATGTTCCGGGTGTAATTCCGGAGCAGGATTGTGACCACTTGAGTTTGTAGAATGATGTCGTTGCTCGTCTCTTCCTTTCACTCTTTCCTGTAAAGATGAACAAACTGAGGGCTCGGCTTGGTACCGAGCGTACTCACTCCGACGCTCAAGTCAGTAAACTTAGAGAGGTAAGTTGTATGTTTAACTTGGCAAAGTATATTGTAGAGAGATAAGGGAGTTTTATATTAGATTTTTTTAGTCAGTTTCTCAATGAGAGATGATGAGTATTTATAGACTCTCACCTTTTGTCACGTAGTGGCCAAGTGGCGTAAAGGTGGAAAGACTGTCTTACCCTCGGCCGAGGGACCCATGACAGGCCGGCAGGCCTGGTTGACTCCATGCCGAGGGGACTGGATGCGAGTACACGGATATGCCTCTCGGCTAGGCTAGTTCTTGAGCCGAGACCCAGTGACAGTAAGCCGGCTTTGTCGGTTAGGCCGTTTTTCCTTTGACTTGTTGTATTTTAGCTTTTGACCTTGGTCAATGTGTTGACTTGGTCAGCGGGTGCAGAATATGCCCCATCAATTTGCCCCCAGCGTAGTCTATGTCGTGGTATGGACCTTCGATGCGTGTTGAGCGTATTCTGCGCATGTCGAACTTCTTCCTCGGCTTGGTCCTGTTCAGGCCGTACCATATCCCCTCTCCACATTGTTGTGTAATGGACATCGAATGTGGAAAAGAAAATGGCGCTGGCCGAGACCAAGGTTGGGAGTGCCGTGTGCTTTTGATTGCCCCGGCCGGTCTTTGCCAGCCTGGTTGATCAGCTGGCCGTTGGCAAGTAGATACCAAGGAGCGTGTCGAAGAAGATAGGTCACTGTATGTCGATTGACATTCCGTGGTTGCATGCTTGACACGTGGCCTGGTATTGATTGGTGGACGCTTCATGGGCTTTGCTCGATTGGTCCATCAATGGGCTTTGCTCTATAAATAGAGCAATGTGCCCCTCATTTTGTCTTTGTCTGCAAACTTCTTTTCTTAAAAAAAATTCCTCTCTCTAGTTTTCGAAGAGTTTTCTCTCTCTAATTTTCGAAGCGTTACTCGGCGTAACACTTTCTTTCAAGGTAAAAACAAATTCTTCCCCAACTTTTATTTGTTATGTATTCGTTTGCCACCATGTCTGCTGCTGACGCTCCGGCTAGTACCTCAACCCCGGGGGGCGAACCGCCGCGTCCCGATGAACAGGAGCCACTGGTTGTCACCCCGGTAGGGTTCGGGGGTCGCAAGTCGCCTTCTCCTGAAATCGACGAGAAACATCTCGAGGATTTTGATGATGAGGAGGAGGAAAAGACCCAATCTGATTCAGAGAGGTCGCATTACTTGTGGCACGGCGAAGCCTGCTCGATTAAACCCGATCGCGTTTGGACGAACAAGTTCGCTAGTGTCTCCGGGCCTGAACTTTTCGAAGACCATTACAACTTCGGCAGGGGGTATAGAATTATTGTCCCTGAGGGTGATCAGGCAGTCTGTTGCCCTCCCGAAGGCTGTATAGGCGTGTATATTAGGCATCTGGAGTATGGGCTCCGTTTTCCTCTTAATGAACACGTCTCGGCCATAATCAAAGCCATGAATGTTGCCGTGGCACAACTGCACCCGATGGTCATTAGGACGATTATTGGCTTCGTATGGTTTTGTCTCTTTAAGAGGGTGGCCCCAACGGTGAACCTTTTCCGCCGGCTCCACCATCTTCGGCTGTCTACCCAAGGCGTCATGGGGTGGTACAACGTGCGTGCGGCCGAGCCGGGTTATGTGACCGTCTCAAGCCGACATCCCGCAAAGACCGGGAAGGGGCGGTGGGTATATGTCGAGGTTCCGGAGGACTACCCACCGCCCGGTCCTTCCAGCCGCCGCGTCAATTTGCTTATTTGTGAGAGTCGGGGGAGCATGAAAGATATGTCTCCCGTAATAAGATTAAGATGGACGCCAAGAAGGTTTATCTTAACGACGGCGAAGTGCGGGCAATGAGCATGTTCGAGGCTGAGAAGGATGGCACGCCGAAGGGATGGATGCCTCCGACGCAGATCGTCCTTCAAGACGAGCCGCTTTGCCACGTCGGCCTCATACCGGCCCTCAGCCAGGGTGAGTGGGGTCGGTATGAGGCCCTCCTTTGCTTTTATGCTTCGATATTTGAGCCTCGGTTTACTTCTTTCACTTAACTCCTGGTTTGTTTCTTGCAGATCGATTTGGCCGGGATCTCTCTGTCTCCATCCTAAGCAAGTTGGGACTTGACCAGGACAGGAGAGTTGTTGAACTGCACCCTAAGGCCGCGCCGCGTGATCGCAAGCAGGCCCCGCACGAACTCATGGAGCAGGCGTTGAAAGCAATGGACGTGGGGGCGACTCAAGCAGAGATTGGCGGTAACGTGCCGCGCCGGAGACCAAAAACAACGTCTTCGGCGGCTACGACGTCAACTCCAACTCGATCTCCAATCCCCATAGTCCAAAAAGATAAGGAGGTCGTCAATGTTGACGAGGACCTCACCGTTTTGGAGGGTCCTCCTCCCTCTAGTAAGAGGAAAGAAACAACGCCTGCTGCTGCTGTTACCGAGGCAGGGAAAGAGGTGGGGTCAGCCGACCCTCAATCCAAGAAGGCTAGGACTGGTACGGATCTAACCCATGGCTCGGATTTAGCAGGTTCCTTATACATTCCTGATGACAGGCTTTCTAATATGTCGATGAATGTTGACATGGACGCTTTGTCTGGGTTTTTTATAGATCAGCCGTCGCCAGCTGTTGTTCTCACCGAACGGCAATTGGAGAAGCGAAACAGTGCGGACGGGCGACAAAAATGTCGCCGCCGACTCCTCGTCCGAGAAGGCTTCCTTCGTTCTGCTCAGGGCGGACGGCATAAGGTTGGCCAAAAGGCTGGTGAAGTGGGCTGAAGTTGCCGGCACTCATCTTATCGAGCAAGAAAAGCTCGTGGCTCAAAATGCCCCTACGCTCGAACGGCTTAGGCTTGAGCTTGCCGCTTCTAGGGAGGAGGCCGAGAAGACGAAGCAGGACTTCCTGGCCACCATGAAGGACTTCCTCGCTGAGCGAAAGCTTAAGGAGGACGCTGAGAAGGTGGTCCTGGCCGAGAGAGCTAAGGTTGAGTCCGCGTTGGCTGATGCCGCTAAGTTGCGGGAGGAGAGAAACAAGCTTGAGGGTGGTTATAAGGCCATGGTTGAGCAGAGGGAAAGATGGAAGACCCTGCATTTGGCCGAGGCGAAGGAACATAAGGGCACAAAGGCTATCCTTGCTCAGAGGGAGAAGGATATTGAGATGCTAAAAACCGTCATCATCCCTAAAATGTGTGCCCGGTACCGGGACCAAGCTGAAGATGCTACAAAGGATGCGATTAAGGCCCTCCTTCCTGAAGGCACTTTTCCGTGGCAAGATTTTGACAAACTTCTGGATGAGAAGGCGGCTTCTGAGGAGGCCAAGGCCGCGGCAGAGGCAAAGGCGGCGAAGGCTGCTCAGGAAGCAGCGGCCAAGGCGGCCCATGATGCTAAGGTGAAGGAGGCTAGAGAGGAGGCTGAGAGGGCAAGGGCACGCGAAGCTGCCAAGTCGTCCTCTGGGCCGCCCACCGACGATGATGCTGCTGCTGCTGCCAGTGGCGAGCGGCGACAAGCATAGGGAGACGGGCGGTCGTCACCAGATTCACCTGGCCCTTCGAACAGCTTCAGCTGTTCGGGGGCCAACTTTTGAGCCTTTCCTCCCTGCCATCCTTTTGGCGCTTCATGTCTTAATGTTTTAATTTTTATTGTTCCTTCTTTTTTGTTAAACTTTGGTAGGTTGAGCTTAGGCTATCCCTATGGGGACGGCCGTCGACTTTATTTTGTCTCACCTGTATACATTTTCAATGAAGTTTGTTTATTTGCTTTCGGCTTGGCCGAGGCTTTGATCTCATCCTCCATTCAATTATCTTCTTACGTTTTTAAACATATTGAGCGCTTTTTCGTTTTACCTTCGGCTTGGCCGAGGCAATTAGATTGCGTATCTCAACTGTACTTAAACGTTTTTAGCATATTGGTCGTGTCCTCTGCTGCACCTGAACAGGCCGAGGTAGCAAGATTCACGTTTCCCAATTTGCTCAGCAACATGTTGGCATGTCGGTCGCTTCCTCCTCCACTCTCGGTCATGGCCGAGGCGGTCAGATTTGCGCTTCCCAACTGCTGTTGTAAACATGTTAGCATATCGGTCGTTTCCCCGTCACTCCCGGCTTTGGCCGAGGCAATCGAGGTTACGGCTCGACTGCATTCGTATCTATAGACATATTGATCTCTTCCTCTGCCACTCCCGGATTGGCCGAGGCAGTCAGATTTGCGTTTCTCAACTGTACTTATACGTTCTTAAGCATGTTGGTCGCTTTCGCGAGTATCAACTGCATTTGTAGTGACTTCCCGGCTTTGGCCGTGGCGTCTACTTTGGTATGACTACGGAGGGGACAAGCATTTCGATGGAAAACTTGGATCACTCTTCATTAGATATAATCACGCGTTGGGGTGCCCACAACGGTCTCGGACACCTCCGCCGCTATATGAAATATTTCCTAAGGTTGTCTGTGTTCCAGTGGCTCATTAGAGGCACACCCTCCATGTCTGTCAGCCGGTATGTCCCCGGTCCCATTTTTTCAACCACCCTGTAGGGTCCCTCCCAGTTGGCCTTCATCTTGCCGTGGATGTTTCCTTTGTTGGTTGCGGCCGACTTTCTCAGGACTAGATCTCCTACACTCAAGTCCCTTTTGTGGACCTTACGGTTGTAGGCTCTTCTCATTCGGTTTTGATATACTGCCAAGTTGAGCCGTGCCGTATCTCGACTTTCTTCGACCAGGTCTAGGGAGGCTCTCAGGCCTTCTTCATTTTCGACTGGGTTAAAGGTTTGCGTTCTGAATGTCGGCATCGCTGCTTCAATTGGCAGGACGGTCTCAGACCCATAGACTAGGTGGAATGGACTGTACCCTGTTGCTTCTTTCTCCGTGGTTCGAAGTGACCACAGGACGCCGGGTAGTTCATCAGCCCATCTTCCCTTTAGATCTTCAACCTTCTTCTTCAACCCGTTCAGTATTGTTTTATTAGCTGCCTCGGCCTGCCCGTTGCTCTGAGGGTGGCAGACGGAGGAGTATGCAAATTTGATACCAAGCTCTTCCAACCAATTCATCACCGTGTCGCTCCAAAACTCACGGCCGTGGTAAAATACCATGACTTGGGGCAACCCAAAACGAGTTATGATGTTCTCCCAAATCACCTTTCTTACGGCCGCCGTGGTCTTGGCAGGTACCGCGAAAGCCTCGACCCATTTGGTGAAGTAGTCAACGGCGACAATCAGGTACTTCCTTCCTCCGGGGGCCGTCGGAAATGGTCCTAATAAATCCATCCCCCACTGTGCAAATGGTAGGGGATTAAGTACCGGTTGCAGGTCTCGGGAAGGTGCATGTATTACCGGAGCATGCATCTGACAATTCTTGCACTTCTTGGTTTTTGCCCAGGAATCTTTCAGCATGGTAGGCCAGAAGTAGCCGGCTCGGAGAGATTTGTGGGCTAGCGTTCTCGCCCCCATGTGATGTCCGCAGATGCCTTCGTGAATCTCTGTCAGTATAAGCTCCACGTCGGCTGGGCCGACACATTTCAAGAGTGGTCTTATTACGGACCTTCTGTACAATTCTCCTTCGAACACTAAGTACCTTGCAGCGATCCTTCTTATCTTCTGAGACAGACTGCAGTCCTCCGGCAACTCTTTTGTCAGCTTGTATTTCATTATCGGAGTCATCCACGTCGTCTCGGCTTCGATGTCGCCCACCATGCCGACGGTCTCAGTGATACTTTTAGCATTTCTGATATCCACCAAAGACGGTTCGACCGACATTTTTGATGCTTGAACCGGCAAGTTTTGAGAGAGCGTCGGCTCGGTTGTTCTCGGACACTGGGATGCACTGTTGTATTTGGAAAGATTTCAATTTTGAGGTGTCAGCTTTTACCCTCTCCAGGTACCTTACCATCCCATCGTCTCGAGTCTCATACTCTCCTCGGATTTGATTAGTCACTAAGAGCGAGTCTGTTTTCAACACAATATGCTCCGCCCCGGCAGCTCTAGCTAACCTGACTCCAGTTATCACCGCCTCATATTCGGATTCGTTATTTGAGGCCGAGAAGGTAAACTTCAAGGCGTACTCAAACTCGTTTCCGTTAGGGCTGATGATAAGGATGCCGACTCCTGAGCTGTTCGCCGTGGAGGACCCATCGGTATACACTTCCCACACGCCGAGATGTGATTCTTCTTGATACGTGCACTCAGCCAGGAAGTCTGCAAGCGCTTGCCCCTTTATCTAAGGCCTCGGCTTGTACTGAATGCCAAAGCCGGAGAGCTCCACTGCCCATTTGATAAGTCTGCAGGATTTTTCGAATTTTTCTAATGCTTTCTCCAATGGCTGGTCGGTTAAGACTGTCACGGGATGTGCGTCGAAGTAAGGTTTCAGTTTCCTTGTGACAACGACGACGGCGAGGGCTGCCTTTTCGATTAGTGGGTAATTTCTTTCGGCGGCCAGCAGTGTATGGCTGATAAAGTAAATTGGGTATTGCTGCTTATTTTCTTCCCTGACGATTACGGCACTGACCGTGGCCGAGGTAACTGCTAAGTATAGATATAGCGTCTCCCCCAGCGTCGGCCTGGACAGGGTCGGTAGTGTCAGAAGGTGGGCTTTCAGTTGCTTGAAAGCCGTGCTCTATTCCTCCCCCCAGCTAAAGTTTTTATTCCCTTTCAGCATTTTAAAGAACGGAGTGCTCTTGTCGGCCGACCGAGAGATGAAACGGGCGAGAGCCGCCATCCTTCCGATCAGCGTCATAACCTCTTTTCGATTTCTCGGCTCCGGTAGGTCTAGTATTGCTTGGACTTTCTCCGGATTGGCATCAATTCCCCTGGCGCTGACAAGCACGCCGAGGAACTTGCCGGCCCGGACACCGAAGTTACACTTCTTTGGGTTAAGCTTCATTTTATATTTCCTTAGTGAACAAAATGTCTCGCCCAAATCGGCTAAGTGCTCGCTGTCAGACTTGCTTTTTACAATAGCGTCATCGACGTAAGCCTCGATGTTTCGCCCTTTTTGATTTTGGAACACTTTGTCCACCAACCTAATGTAAGTTGCGCCAGCGTTCTTCAAACCGAACGACATCATTTTATACATGAATGTGCCGTGATTGGTGATGAATGCGCATTTAGGCATATCTTCCTCGACCATAAATACCTGATGATACCATGAGAAGGCGTCTAGCAGGCTTAGCATAGTGTAGCCTGCCGTGGCGTCAATTAAACTATCTATTCGAGGCAAGGGATAGCAATCTTTAGGGCACGCTTTATTAAGATTGGTAAAATCAACACACATCCTCCACGCCCCTGACGATTTCCTCACCATTACAACATTTGCTAGCCACTCAGGGTAAGTACAAGGCATGATAAAGCCCGCCGCTAGTAATTTGTCTACTTCAGCTTTGATGGCCTCATCCTTCTCGGCCGAGGAGTTCCTCATCTTCTGCTTGACCGGCCGAGCGGCGGAGAGTACTTTCAGCTTGTGAACGATCACCTCCCGGCTCACGCCTGGTATCTCGGCAGCTGAGTATGCGAAGACATCTTTGTTCTTCCTCAGTAGGTCTAGGAGATCAGCTTTGAATTTTGGCTCCAGGTCGACACCGACAGTTACGGTGCGCCCTGGGTCAATTTCCACTTCCTCGGTCACGGCTCCTTCGACCATGCCGACATTAGTATTCATCGGTTCGCACTCCTGCTGCAAGGATGGACTCTTCCCTTTCTCCGATTTCTTCGCCACTTTGAGGGATTCCATGTTGCACCCCCTGGCAGACACTTGGATATTGACTATTTCATCTTTCTCGTCCTTTGAGACGAGCTTTTGTGCTTCCCCTCGGTCCGAGACGTACATCAATGTCAGGGCCCGGATGGACATCACTGCATCGGCCTCGCTCAAAGTGACTCGGCCTATGAGAATATTGTAGGCAGACGAACCGTCGATAACCACGAACTCAGATAAAACATTTTTAGCCGCATCCGCTTGGCCGAACATCACCGGCAGTCTGATTGACCCCAGGGGTACCAGGTCGGCCCTAGAGAAGCTGTATAGTGGGTTAATGCAGGGGCTCAGGTCTCCAATCTTCAGACCGAGATTAAGAAAGCACTCCCTAAACATGATGTTCGTGTAGGCGCCTGTGTCAATTAGGCACCTTTTGACCAAGTGGTTGGCTATATCCAGGTGGACTACAAGCGGGTCGACGTGCGGGGCGACGACTCCCTCGTAGTCCTTCTTCCCAATGGTCATATCGGGGATGGTGGAAGCAGGGATCGCTGTTTTAGGCACAAAGTTGATGGCTTGGTATAACTCATTTAGGTGCCGTTTGTGCCCATTAGCTGACCCACCGTTCTCGTTCCCCCCGATGACAACCTGGATTACTCCCATCCGTTGGAAAACCGATTTTCTATTCGCCCCGTCGGCGCTTCTTCCTGGACCTCCAGCTACATACTTGCTGAGGCTCCCCTTTCGGATTAGCTCTTCGATGGCGTTCCTTAGATGTCGACAGTTGTCAGTTTTATGGCCGGTGTGGCCGTGGTACTCGCAAAACTGGCTTGCGTCACCGTCCCCCCTCGCCTTGGGGGGCCTTTCCCACTTCTGTCCATCATTCTTGCTTAGGGTAAAGACCTCGGTTGGAGATGCGACTAGGGGGGTGAGACTACTGTACCGCTTCTGGTTGTATGGTCCTGAACTCCCCCCGGCGCCCACCGAGTGCTGTTTCCTATTAGATCTCTCAGGCCGTGACCTATTCTCGTCATGGCGACCTTCATCTATGTTGTCCCGGCGGCTCTTCCTCTCTGGGTGCCTAGCTTCACTGTGGCCTACCCAGGTTTTGTGATAGTCTTCCACCTTTACGGCTCGGTCGGCCATCTTTCTGGCGGAGTCTAAGTTGAGGTCTTCGCACTTGATCAGCTCGTTTTTGAACTCGCCTTTCGGGAGGCCTTTCATCAGCGCGAAGGCCGCCAGTTCGGTGTCCAGCTCACGGATCTGCTGAACCTTAGCGTCGAATCTTTTCACGTAGCTCCGGAGGGACTCGTCATCCCCCTGTCGGATAGTTAGGAGATCTGATGTTTCCACGGCCCTTCTCTTGTTGCAAGCATACTGGGCTATGAAATTGTCTCTCAGGTCGGCATAACAGTATACCGAGCCATTAGGTAGCCTCTTGTACCAACTCTGAGCCATCCCATGCAGGGTCGTTGGGAAGACTCGGCACCACACCTCATCAGGTTGCTCCCATACCGACATATACGACTCGAAAGCCTCGGCATGGTCGGTCGAGTCGCTATCCCCTTTGTATGATATGGGCGGCAGCTTCAGCTTAGTCGGCACAGGGATCTCGAGGACATAGGTGCGAGGGGTCTGTCGACCACGTGTCGAATGACACGCGGCGATCGGCTCCTCGCAACCTTAG
Source organism: Silene latifolia (assembly GCF_048544455.1). Lineage (NCBI taxonomy): Eukaryota > Viridiplantae > Streptophyta > Magnoliopsida > Caryophyllales > Caryophyllaceae > Silene > Silene latifolia. Next base: position 121,219,764 of record NC_133528.1, on the reverse strand, counting down.
TCCGGCTTATCTCCCTCTGGCGGGAAGGGCTTGTTGTCCGACTTTGGTGAGTCGGACTTCTTTTATTCCTTCGGGGCTGGCCTCGTTGTTGCCGCGGCGACGCTGTCCTCCCGCGAGTGGGGGAAGGACTCGGTGCCCACCGGCACCACGGGCTCTGCGGCGTTCTAGCATGCCCAGCTCCTTGTATCGCTCCGGACAAGTTGTTCGGAGTCACTTTATGGGCCCTGGTCACCTATGGATGCGCTGCCGTCACCGTCGTCGTGACATGGGTAATCGGCGTGCTACCCATCAGGTCCAGGAATAGCTTTAATTTGGCCGCATCGACCACATGTCCCATGACAGTGATTTGGTCGGTAGGCAGCGGTGTTTCTGGCTCTTTTGGCATCCTGAACGCCGTGTCAGTGACTCGGCCGGTGGGGGACTGCCCGATCTCAGAATTGCGGAACGTGTCATCCTGGAAGAATGCAGTTCCTTCACTCACAGTTTCTTGTTGCTTTGACATCTTCTTAGCTCGCTGAATGGGTTTTTTTTTTTTTTTTGTAATGTAGGTGACTAGCTTTTAGTATCTATTCCCACAGACGGCGCCAATTGTCCCGGGTGTAATTTCGGAGCAGGATTGTGACCACTTGAGCTTGTAGAATGATGTCGTTGCTCGTCTCTTCCTTTCACTCTTTCCTGTAAAGATGAACAAACTGAGGGCTCGGCTTGGTACCGAGCGTACTCACTCCGACGCTCAAGTCAGTAAACTTAGAGAGGTAAGTTGTATGTTTAACTTGGCAAAGTATACTGTAGAGAGATAAGGGAGTTTTATATTAGATTTTTTTAGTCAGTTTCTCAATGAGAGATGATGAATATTTATAGACTTTCATCTTTTGTCACGTAGTGGCCAAGTGGCGTAAAGGTGGAAATACTGTCTTACCCTCGGCCGAGGGAACCATGACAGGCCGGCAGGCCTGGTTGACTCCATGCCAAGGGGACTGGATGCGAGTACACGGATATGCCTCTCGGCCGGCTAGTTGTCGAGCCGAGACCCAAGTGACAGGCCGATAAGCTTTGTCGGTTAGGCCGTTTTTCCTTTGACTTGTTGTATTTTAGCTTTTGACCTTGGTCAATGTGTTGACTTGGTCAGCGGGTGCAGAATATGCCCCATCAGGTTAAACTTTTGGATGTGTAGGGTAATATCCGTATAAAACCCTTTCTTTATAGGATTATAACGCAAAATTAACATGTGATTATAGTCATAAAACGAAAAACATGATGAAACGATGAAGATATAGAAATAACCTTCGGTCCTAGTGCAAAAGGCAATGAGAGATCAAGTTAGATCTCCTCCTAATCGTTGCACCCAAGATGTCCGAGTAATGCCCTTGTGCTAGAGATAATCCCCTAATTGCCTTGCAATATCGAGGGGATTGTTTTGTGAGTTTGTGTTGGATGAGAGATCCGGAATTCGGGAGGCACAATTCCCAAAACCCTAATTATTTTTTAGCAAAATGAATTAGGTTAGACAAGAGGAGAAGACTCCCCTTTTGTCTATGGGAGCCTCGGCCAAACCGAGTGAGAGGAGCCCAAATGGGCTTTTCATTTTCTCTTCACTTAAACTCGTGGTCCGGTCCATGACTCGCTAAGTGTATATGACGCGGTTTCATTATAAACTGTTATCGGTTATCGGAAATTAAGGCATCAACTAATAATACGGGTTAGTTGAATTGTTAATACATGTCCGACAAAACAGTATTGTATAATTATATTCAATATACATTAATCAAATATAAATCGTTTATATTTAATCTTACGAATTAACTGCTTAATCCGCCTTAGCCATTATTATTTAATCCGTATTAAATAAAATATCTCAACATCACATTTTGACTTATTATTAGTCAAATAACTCGGACTAACTGGTTAGTCAATTTTGGCATCTACATGACTGTATTTTCATACCGTCACATCTCTCAAACGTATCCTATAGGTGTGACTTTTAGGGACCAGTTGATCACCGCCATCTGTATGACAATAACGTCAAACTTATCTAGCAAGCCAACCGTTATTGATAAACGTGGATCAACTGATAATAATACCAAAAGTATGCCCTTTGATCCTTTTAGAGATTTATAAGTCCTTGCACTAACTGTTAAGGACACCAGCCCCAACAAGCTCCCACTTGTCCGTACAAGTGTATGTGCAATGACGTTATCCGCACTAACTGGAGGACACAAGCTCCGACAAACTCCCACTTGTCCGTACAAGTGTATGTGCGATAACCGATTCTCATATTCATTTAAAATTTCTCCCACTCAATGTAAAACAATTTGCAGATCTGGATCCACAAAGGTCGTATTTTACAATCGATCTGGTTCTAGAGTGGTTTCCCCGACTAGAGAGTAACTTAACTGATAAAACGAATCCGTATCCGAGCATGGCCATGCATTTCGATTCTGACTCCTCGAGTGGCCCTGAGAAATATCGAGTACCCGATAAAGGCTGAATATTTCCTTCAACTCGAACTCCTTCCGATCTAAGCACAAAGATGAAATGACCCGAAAACAATCTACTTGGCCCCCTGTTACGGATGACCGTGAGAAAGAGACCAAAGTCACCCAAAATCTGCCTTAGTCTCAAGAGACAGTCGATAGTCAAAAGAATCGACTCTTAGGATCACCATGGAGGTCCTATCCACGACCGGGCACCGAATGTTATAAAACATTTAGGACTCCACGTCGTTGTCACAATTGTGTCCTACGAAATATCCGTATAAATCGCCTCTCTGTGATTGGTCACAACAACTGTTGACTTATGGCTAGTTGAACCCACCATCAACCAACGTCACAAAATAATTGCCAGAGTTATCAGCTCATGTGGGCAATTAAGGACTGAAAAATATAATGTTCGTTCAGTTCACTTTGTGGTGTTCAAAATTTGTCGTACAAATCCACATGAAAAACAAAATATATATAAATATCAAAACGATGATGTCGTATAGAGTACACAAGAAAATGAATCTAATCCATAAAAAAGTACTACGACTCAGGAACACGTTTAATTCCCATGGAATTAACATGCCCTTCATGCTTATCTTGTCGTAATGGTTTAGTGAGAGGATCTGCTATATTAACATGTGTAGCAATCTTTTCTATCACTACTTCCTTTTGCTCCTCGTAATCTCAGATTAGATGAGCTTTCCGTTGTACATGTCTAGACGCGACATAGTACTCGGACTCAGTCGTAGAATCTGCTGTAACACTTTGTTTGGAACTCTTCCACCGATTTGTAGCGCCATTAAGAGTAAAAACGAATCCAGACTGAGATTTCGAGTCATCTCGATCCATAAGTCAATGCCCAATCTTTAGTCCTCCGTAGGTACTTAAGATTGTTCTTGACAGCCATCCAATGTGATTCACCTGGATGCTGTTGGAATCGACTTGTCATACTCAATGCATATGTCACGTTCGGACGTGTGCATATCATGGCATACATGATTGACCCTATAGCCGAAGCATAAGGAATCCGTGTCATGCGCTCTTTCTCTTCCTGTCTCTCGGTGCCGAGACTTGCTCAAATGCACCCCTGGAGCCATAGGAAGAAACCCCTTCTTGGAGTTAGCCATGCTGAATCTCTCTAGGATTTTGTCTATGTAAGACTCCTGACTGAGAGACAACATCCGTCGTGATCTATCTCGATAGATACGGATGCCCAGAATTCTTTGTGCCTCACCCAGATCTTTCATCTGGAAATGGTTTTTCAACCATACTTTCACCGAAGTTAAGAGAGGTATGTCTTTCCCAAGCAGGAGTATGTCGTCAACATACAATATTAGGAAAACAATCTTGCTCCCACTCGACTTGATATATAGACATGGTTCCTCGACCGATCGAGTAAATCCATTTTCTTTTATCACTTGGTCGAAGCGATGATTCCAACTCCTTGATGCTTGCTTAAGTCCATAAATGGAACGCTTAAGCTTCAACACTTTCTTAGGATGTGCTGGATCGATGAAACCTTCGGGTTGTACCATGTACAACTCTTCCTCCAAAAAACCGTTTAAGAAGGCGGTTTTCACGTCCATTTGCCAAATTTCATAGTCATGAAAAGCGGCAATCGCTAAGATAATCCGAATGGAACGCAGCATGACTACGGGTGCAAAAATCTCATCGTAGTGCAAACCTGGCACTTGGGTGAAACCTTTAGCAACTAGTCGTGCTTTGTAGATATCTTGTTGACCTTCCACAGAATGCTTTATCTTGTAAAGCCATTTGCATTGAAGGGGACGAACCTTAGCAGGTAAGTCAACAAGATCCCACACGTTGTTCTCATACATGGAGTCCATCTCGGATTGCATGGCCTTAAGCCATATAGCTTTGAGTCGAATCGGTCATGGCACCTTTATAGGTTGCGGGTTCACTACTCGTTAAGAGTAGAATGTCATCTATGTCATGTTCCTCGACCAGACCAATGTATCCATGCGGAGGAATAGAGACTCTTCCCGACCTCCTAGGTTCCTCAGGAATATTTACCGCATCCGGGATTGAAGGAATTGGTTCCTCCAATGGTTGCTCGGTGTTCGGTTCTGGAATCTCCGACAGGTCGAAGGTTCTATCACTCTTTGCATTCTCGAGAAATTCCTTCTCTAAGAATGTCGCACTAGCCGCAACAAAAACGCGTTGTTCGGTTGGCGAATAGAAGTAATGACCACGTGTTCCTTTAGGATAACCTATAAAGTATGTCTTGACCGATCGCGGGCCGAGCTTATCTTCAGGTCTCCACTTGACATAAGCCTCGCAGCCCCAAACCCGTATAAAGGACAAGTTAGGGACCGTTCCCTTCCATAGTTCATATGGAGTCTTGTCAACAGCTTTAGACGGACTTCGGTTAAGTATTAGAGCAGCTGACATAAGAGCATAACCCCATAACGAGTCAGGCAAAACGGTGTGACTCATCATGGATCGAACCATATCAAGTAATGTTCGATTTCTCCGTTCGGACACACCATTCAAATTGAGGTGTTCCGGTGGAGTTAACTCGTAGGGCGATCCCACGTCTTTAAGGTGTTGATCAAACTCGTGAGAAAGATACTCGCCACCACGATCTGAACGTAGTGTTTTTATCTTTCTACCAAGTAGGTTCTGTACCCTATTTTGGTATTCTTTGAATTTCTCAAAGGATTCACTTTTGTGCTTCATTAAGTAGACATAGCCATATCTACTTAAATCATCCGTGAAAGTGATGAAATACCTATAGCCTTCTCGTGCGGTGATTGACATAGGACCACATACATCCGTGTGTATGAGCCCTAATAGGTCGGCAGCGCGCATTCCAACACCTTTGAAGGAAATACGAGTCATCTTACCGATGAGACATGATTCACACGTGCCAAATGATTGAAAATCAAAGGCCGAGATAGCTCCATGTTTAATGAGCTGTTTTACGCGTTTCTCATTAATGTGTCCCATACGGCAGTGCCATAGATACGTTTGATCTTTGTCACCAACCTTTAACTTTTTATTCATTACGTGTAATATTTCGGTGGTCTGATCTAAAACATAAATTCCATTCATGGAGACTGCCTTGCCATAAATCATATTGTGTAAAGAGAAAATGCAAGTATTATTCTCAATTACAAATGAAAAACCAAGTTTGTCAAGTGCGAAACCGAAATAATGTTTTTCGAAAGACTGGGTACATAATAGCAATCATATAATGATAACTCTAATCCGCTAGGAAGCTGGATCACATATGTTCCCCTCGAGACGGCAGCCACTCTTGCTCCATTCCCGACACGCATGTCAACCTCACCCTTTACGAGAGGCTTGAGATTTCGGAGGCCCCGCACATGATTACACGATGAGAACCAAACCGTATCAAGTACCCAAGTTCCGTAACTTGCGTGGTTAATCTCAATCATATGAATAAAAGTAGAAGGGGAAGACATACCAACAGGTTTAACGCGACCTGCTTTTATGTCCTCATGATAAACAGGACATGTACGCCTCCAATGCCCAGTCTTGTGGCAATGATGGCATTCCATGTTTTCGGTCTTGCTCTTTGTCGCGCGTGATGAGTTACTTGCCTCACCAGGCCCACTCTTACCTGATCCCGACTTCTTAAACTTCGGTTTGCCTCTCGCTAGGCCTGGCTGAACTTTGCCCTTACCCTTGCCCTTGTTTGACACAACGAGAACGTCCTGTTTCATGCTCCCACTGAACTTCATGTCCTTCTCGGTGTGTACGAGGAGGGAGTGCAATTCATGGGGAGTTTTCTTCAAATCATTCATATAGTAATTCGCTCTAAATTGCGAATAACCATCGTGGAGTGAGTGAAGTATGCGGTCAATAACAATGTTCTCGCCGATCTTACAATCAAAGGTCTCCGACTTCTCGACATTCTCAATCATGCTTTGAGAATGTGTGGGCTAACTGGTTGGCCCTTACGGAGTCTCGCATCAAAGAAGCGAGTGGTAAGCTCATAGGTCACGATTCTCGGTGCTTTTGAGAATTCCCTAGTGAGCGTAGTGAAAATCTTGTTTGCACTTTGAGCTATGAAGCGTTTCTGCAAATTGGATTCCATTGCAAAAATAAGTACGTTCTTTACCGCACCCGCTTCCATGGCGAAATCGTTATACTTGTCGATTTCGTTAATTTCAGCCGTGGGGCCTGGGTTTGGTGGGATGGGCTCAATCGGATATTTGAGCTTCCCATCAGCAATGGCGGCATTCCGTAATGCCGCCTCCCGATCCGTGAAGTTTGATCCATCATTCTTCGATCGAGTAGACGATTCATCCGATCCATGAAGATCCGAAGCCAGGACTCACGGTCCAATGTGACACTTGGCATTGGGTCGTCCTCACGGCCAGCCATTATGTTATTAGCAGTTTAAATGTTCGTGTTCTACACTGAAAAAGGAAGAAAAACAAAACGAAATAAGCAACTCATCGAGGTGATTTAAGTCTATTTAAAATTCATTTTAAACATGTAGACTCTCGCACTTGCATAATTGATCTCCCTCAAGAATGATACAAGTGATCCCAAGACTCAATTTCTGTAAATTGATAAGCCAACTGTTTAGCTAATTCTTCCGGAAGAACTCTTGGTCGATAGATTTCCGTAAATCCTATCTATAGTCCACCACAAATCACGGGATCGTACGAGTGACCATAGTGTTGAGATAAAATAGGTCAATCGGTTCCAACTTACCCGACGTAGAAGGGGTCATATTATGCCTACCGACGAAGAAGGGACTCATTGGAGTTTGACCTATAAAGACTATTCTCAATTTTTGTTTATACGAGGAAGATCCCATCAACTAAATTATAATTCATATTAAGTGAACGAATAACTAGCGTTTGCGTGAATGAATTAATTTGGGTGATGGCTTAAAATCGTGTGACATGCGAATGTCAAAGAAAACTAACTCGTGACCTCTATATGTGTCAGTTTTCATGCAATAATTAGGTGGTTTGGTTTTTAGGCGGAATATGATGCATACTATCGTTACAATAAAAAAAAAATGAATGCAATACGTAAATAAGAATTTCCTAGTGTGGCCTATCCTAGTAAATAGAACAAAATACAACTTTGGAATCCACCGTTGGACCCGAAAAGCTTGTCTTGGTGTTCCATCTTTGTCCATGTAGCGGGAGTGAGCATCCGGTCTCCATCTTTAGTCTTCTCAAAAATTACAATTTAAAATTTACAAATATAAACCTATTTACATTCTAAATAAAAACTGTAATTAAAAGAAATAAAATGGAGATACGAGATCTCAAAATACAACCAAGACCGTGTTCCATCATTACGGTAACACGTTCTACTAAGGCCACACTAAGTTACAACCGTTTGCAAAATTAAATAAATACGTAATAAAAGGCATTCAAAACATTCAAAATTAACGATAAATAAAATGCATCAACTAAATTAAATTTATTCGTGACATAATTCCGTAATTATGTTAAATTTATCCAAACCACCAAAGATAATTAAAATTATGTGACAAAACCGCTTCATCAACTTAATTTTAATCCGAGATAATCCGTTACAATAAATCGTTTTAAAGTAACTTTAATTTACGTGGGTGAACCGTTTCACTAACAAGCGAGAGCATAAAAAAACGTTTTATGCTATAAAGGCCGAAAAAAAAAACAGAAAATTTTTTTTTTTTTTCTCTGTACTGCTGTACGTGAACAGTACCAGTGCCAAAAAAAAATTTTTTTTTTTTTTTTTTAAATGCTGAAAAACGAGAGCATCAAAATCCCAAAAAAAATTATACGGCTCAAAAACGTGAGCAACACAAGATCAAAACAAAAACGGTTTGATAAAACACAATTGCAATTTATTCTAATCCGGATTAAAAACAAAATACAATTGTAACATCTTCAACATATTGCAATCATTATCGGTTATAATTACAACATGTGAAAAACGAAACGAAAACAAAACAAGAGATCGTCTGATCTAGCAATGACCATGAGGCACGAAATTCAAGGCAAAAAAAATTGAAAACAGGCCGTAAAACTTGAAAAGCCACACGGTTTTCAACAGAAAAAAAAAATGTCGTGACAGAAATTGGCCGAGACCAACAAACAGCCACACGGTTTCAACAATTTTAAGCAAACAATTGATAGATCTTTAGCGTATTGTAATGAATATCGATTACAAAAACAATATGCAAAGATCAAATCGAAAACTAGATTAGCAACAACTCACACCGTGTAAACTTGACACGGATCCCAAGGCACAAAACACAAAAAGAACGCAGCAAAAAAAATAATTGCCGAGAACAAAAAAAAAATTGTGCCGTGTAAAAAAAAATTTCAGCCGAGATGATTTTTATGCAAATAATTACCGATTCAAAAATCGTTTGATGAAAATCACATAGAAAAATTTACGTGGCCTCGCTCTGATACCACTTGTAGGGTAATATCCGTATAAAACCCTTTCTTTATAGGATTATAACGCAAAATTAACATGTGATTATAGTCATAAAACGAAAAACATGATGAAACGATGAAGATATAGAAATAACCTTCGGTCCTAGTGCAAAAGGCAATGAGAGATCAAGTTAGATCTCCTCCTAATCGTTGCACCCAAGATGTCCGAGTAATGCCCTTGTGCTAGAGATAATCCCCTAATTGCCTTGCAATATCGAGGGGATTGTTTTGTGAGTTTGTGTTGGATGAGAGATCCGGAATTCGGGAGGCACAATTCCCAAAACCCTAATTATTTTTTAGCAAAATGAATTAGGTTAGACAAGAGGAGAAGACTCCCCTTTTGTCTATGGGAGCCTCGGCCAAACCGAGTGAGAGGAGCCCAAATGGGCTTTTCATTTTCTCTTCACTTAAACTCGTGGTCCGGTCCATGACTCGCTAAGTGTATATGACGCGGTTTCATTATAAACTGTTATCGGTTATCGGAAATTAAGGCATCAACTAATAATACGGGTTAGTTGAATTGTTAATACATGTCCGACAAAACAGTATTGTATAATTATATTCAATATACATTAATCAAATATAAATCGTTTATATTTAATCTTACGAATTAACTGCTTAATCCGCCTTAGCCATTATTATTTAATCCGTATTAAATAAAATATCTCAACATCACATTTTGACTTATTATTAGTCAAATAACTCGGACTAACTGGTTAGTCAATTTTGGCATCTACATGACTGTATTTTCATACCGTCACATCTCTCAAACGTATCCTATAGGTGTGACTTTTAGGGACCAGTTGATCACCGCCATCTGTATGACAATAACGTCAAACTTATCTAGCAAGCCAACCGTTATTGATAAACGTGGATCAACTGATAATAATACCAAAAGTATGCCCTTTGATCCTTTTAGAGATTTATAAGTCCTTGCACTAACTGTTAAGGACACCAGCCCCAACAGGATGTGCATTCATGTATTTACCGTTTTATCAACTCTTGCACTTAAACAAGCACGATCGATCAGTAGAGGCCGCTAACGCGGGCGGGATTGAGTGTTCGATTAGAGGGCTTCCCAATACGTACCCTCACCCTTTACTCAGAATCTTTGGATAGTGGATGGCCTTATCCAGGGCGCACGAAAGTCATTTTAGGCATAGAATGCTAAAAGGGGGACGAGTCCTTACCTTTAGTACCTATGTCAAACACCGCTTTTTGCCTTGGTTGACCTAGGTATAAAGTGGATTCGAACGGGTTCCAAGCATCCCACAAATTCTTGGTGGCGACTCCGAACATCTCTAATCGTTTCGAGAGCTTTACCGAGATGAAACCGACCGATCTAAAGCGATCCGGTCGAAAGCATTTTTACGCCGCCGAGCGTGGCTTTCAAAAGACCGCTGCATGTCCACAGATTGGCTTGACGTACAGGTGGCCCGTGACCGCAGATAGGTAGGTGGCCCATATCCACAGACCGGCCTGTGGCTCATGTCCACAAGAATGTAAAGGTTTTGCAAGAAAAATTTGATAATATTAAAAGAAGAAGGTTCTTACAGCGGTACACGACTCCATTCTAGTGCATCTTTTTTCACTCTATCTCTTAATAAGTTCTTATCACATCTAATAATGTGATAGCACACCTTCAATGCAAAACGCTTCACCTGAGCTTCCTATAAAATGGAAAAAGGGGAATAATAATGTGTTGCAAACTTATAAAAATTTATATTTATCAATGTATAAATAGAGTTGAAAAAGTAATCTTACAGTATATATGGTTATTGGACAATCACTTTTGTTTCCTTTGTAATTCTCCAATATGTTCAATAAATAGAGGCCATTATCAATTTGATCAGAAGTTAGGTTTGATTTTGGGATAAACACTTCGGGCGTCCACAAAATACTTGTCAGTGCTGGCAACTTTGGTTTAAGAAGCCGGATGAGCTTTTCTTTCTGTATGAACAAAAGAGAAATTAGTCTTTCTTAGCACATGTATAAACAAAACTTATTTTGTGAGGTACAACACACTATCTAAGAATCATGTAAGGTACAAGACTGTCAAAACAGACACTAGCTACGAAATTGCACCAGTTGAACCATACATCTTAGTTTGTAAAACTTGGAGTGAAATGGTAAAGGACCATAGGTTCACAAAATAAGATCTAGGATTCACAAAATAAAGGCCTACTTTCACAAAGTCCCCTATTTTGCCCTTTTCCTTTTTTGGTGAACCTTAGACCTTGTTTTGTGAATCTCAGACCTTGTTCAGTGAATCTTAAGGCTTGTTTTGTGAAACTTGGTCAACATAAGTGGTTTAAAATCATCTATTTTGCTCTTAATTTTATGAATCTCAGACCTTATCTTGTGAATCTTAGACCTTGTTCAGTGAATCTTAGGGCTTGTTTTGTGAAACTTGGTCAACATAAGTGGTTAAAGTGATAAGATTCACAAACCTTAAGTGTAGGCTTCACAAAATAAAGTCATACATTCACAAAGTCATTTCCTAGTAGAATCACAATAACACACATTTTCCTAAGCAAAATGGAAACAATAGACGTACCACAGGTTGTATAAAACAAGAATAATCAACAGAGTTACCTTTGATAGGATGGATGATTTGCATTTTTCTACTTTTAGTTCTGAGGTCGATACAAATCAAGAAAGGTGGGCATGAGGCGGAGACTATTGGAGCGCAAACCTGAAAAAGGACAAAAAGTAACTGAATTAAAAAGACAAAAATGCAGTGAATAAAAAAGACAAAAATGAACTTAAGTTGAAATATAAGCAGACCAAAATCAAAGACTTACTAGTTGAACTGCAGAAACATCAACATTGGAGAGACACTGCGAACAAAAAATAAGATCAGTATGAGTAACGATTAGAAGTCAACATCATGTAAAATAGACTTGGAGAATTGGATAAAGTAGAGAGTAATAAGACTAACACTTTCATTTCTATACGGCACAAATAAACGAGAAGGGGAAGTCCGGGATCTGAATATCTCAATACTATTTAAGATCTCACAATACACATCTATGACATGAGATGATATCCGATCGCCTTCAGCGACACTCTTCAACTGGCTCCTTGTCAAAGTCTGACATTGACTTTGGAAAAGAATCTCCGTTTCATCATATGATTCGCCAAATATAAAATCTAATACTTGTTTCTCAGCTTGATTCAAATCCCTAATAATATTAAGATTTCTTTGCTAATAGGGCGATCAGAAAACTTCAGCTGGAACTACAACCCTCCTCTTACCACGAACTCGAACATCGTCTTCAATTGGTAATGGAGATAAGGGAAATGGGATTGCAGCAGTAGTTGGGGTTTTGCAAGGAACACTGGCAATCGACTTTGCCAAATGACGTGGCGATCGACGAATATAGACATTACCGACAGATCATTTACTGACAGATGGTTTATCGATTGTTGAAACAAGTGGAGTATCTGGTAGGGAAATAACATCAAGAGTTGTGTTCCGTACCACAGTAGTAGGAGGAGTAGGAGAAGTAGCTGTTATCTCAATAATTGTAGGCTCAGTGACTTCCTTGACAGGAAGAACATCATCCAGAGCAGCGTGAGAGGATGTGTTCCCTACCAAAGGAGTGGGCTCAGTGAAAGGAGGGATGACATCCACAAGGAGGGATGACATAGCAGCATATGTGTCAGGCTCAGGTTGAGAAGATGTTGCAGGTTCAGGTGGAGACAACAAATGGTCATCAGCTGCTAGGAGCTTAAAGGATGGGTATTCTGCATTTGGTGGTGGTGAATGATGTGGCGCTATTGGTTGCAAAGCTTTATCCATCTCATCCAATGCCGCCAACAAATCAGCTTGAGTCCACCCATACAAATTATCCACATTCTCCCCACATTCTCCCCACCTTTCTCCACATTCTCCCCACCTTTCTCCACATTCTCATGAATATAGTCAACCACTTTCTCAACGATATTCTCATCCACAATGTCCGAGACCTTTTCCTCATTATTCACATCCTCCACATTTTCAGCATCCTCTTGTTGAGATAACTTAAAACCTTCTGCTATGCCGTCTACAGCTGTAACTAGTTTCTTCACTGTTGTTGTTGAAGGCAGTTTGGAGGGAGCTTGACTAGCAAGTGATTTGTAGTTCGCAAAAGCTTGAGCCATTGCCTTTGCGGAAAGCGCAAGTTTATTGACAAAATCACCAGTGCCTTCATTCCCAGGTAGAGGTAATTTTTCAGCTTCCGCTTTAGATGCTTTATCTTGAATTGTTGACTTGGAAGACTGGCCGAGCTCAATCTTTGGAGGAGGAGGACACAACTGTGGAATATGGTGGTTGATGACCATTGGAGGCTCAATAGAACCCCTGCCGAATGGTTTCTTGTCCGATTTTTTGTCATTCACTTTCTCCTTAACTCTCTTGGATATAGCTTCTTTTGTCCAAGTTGAGAGTGTTGGAAAATGCCGAGTAACAAGGCGTGATTTGAAGACACATCGGTCAAGATAAATGAAAACCAAGACCATAATAGGTCCACCAAACCAACTTTCTTTCAACGTTTTGGTCTGCCACTCCTCCTTTTGCCAAGACTCAACTTGGGCAGCCAATTTGCGTTTGATGAAATTACACCAGTTGAATTTGGAGATCATGTCAGTGTTTACCAAACTTTTAAAGTCTCAAACTTGCCCGATTCCCTACAACATCGCCTAAAAGAGCATAGAAGATATAAATAATGAAAGTGCGTTTGAAATCCTCTCCACCACCTCTTTGTGTAGAGAGCTTGTGCAATATGTCTTTGACCTCAATGGAACTACCTTTGTAGTGACTTTTGAACTCCTCCAAAACAGACAAATAAGAAGGGCACTTATCTCCAATTTTTGCTTCTTCGACAATGTTTGGACCCATTGGCAATCCCAGGCACAGATGGATATCTTCCTCTAAAACAGGGAGTTTCCCACCACACAACGATCCTTTAAAAGGGTTGTAATTCGAAACTAGCCAATACGCCAAGGTACCCGGAACAACATATGTTTTAAGATGCAAGAGAGAACCAAATCCTATATGTTGTATAGCTTAAATCTGCTTATCTAATGGTGGATTGTCCTTATTGTTGAGAAAGTTGTAAAGCCCAGCAGAAGACATCCAAGTCCTCAACACAGGCAGTCGGTCTTTGTAAATTCTTTTCTTTTTTGTAGCTGGCTCAGAGAGTGGTTCAAAGAGCTTCGAGGGTGCTTCAAGAGAGTGGTTCAAAGCTTCAGATCGTCCTCAACACGTCGCTTCATCCTGGCTTGGCTTGCTTCCTACAACTCAGTAAAGCTTATTATTCACAAAGCAAGGGAAATAAGTTCACAAAATAAAGAAAACTTCACTATATTTAGTTTGTTTATTATTTAAATTAATACACCAAAATTCATTAATAAGGAAATGCAAACTAAGTAAAGTATACAACAATTCAGTTACAAGTTTCAGAATGTTATGGTCAAGATTCACAAAATATGTTCCAAGGTTCACAATATAAGTACCAAGGTTCACAAATTAGATACCAGCATTCACAAAATAAGTTCCAGCAGTCACAAAATAAGTTAGAAGATTCACAAAATAAGTTCACAAAATAAGTTCTAGGATTCACAAAATAAGTTCCAGGATTCACATAATAAGTTCCAAGATTCACAAAATAAGTTACACAATTCACAAAATAAGTGTTGGAGTATGTGTCCCCGACAATGATGCGATCACAATTGTCGATCATGATGATCACATGTTTAAATCTCATATTTAAGAATACAAGAGGGAAAGTAATATTTTATAGTCAACTGGTCCACACATATCGGTAATGATTGGCTGACTAGAGTTTGACATTACTGTCGTGCGACGGTGGTGATCAGTTGATACCCTGAGGTCATACCTATAGGGTAATACTCTTAATTGATCATTTAATTAATTGTATATCGATACGAGTTAATTAAATTGCTAAAAATTGATGGATGATTTTGTGAGTGAGATTAACGTGACTCATTGTAATTCGATTAAATGAGATACGGTCTAAGTAATTTGATTGTTTTATTACTTGGATTAAATTATTGTTTACGAAATAATTGAAACAGGTTGAATAATTTATTATGAATACAAGTCGTTGTAATTTATAATTCCATAAACCGCTTTGGTACAAGTAATCAAGAATTACTAATTAAATTTTGTATGTGACATATTTCATTAATATGTTGATTTTTAATATGTTAAAAATACACTATAGTGTAACATGTGACACATGACAAAATTGACAAATGACAAAATAAAATGGACCTTCCATTTTATGTGTGTGTGTGCCGAAATGGAGGGAGTATTAGAGTTAAATCGTGTTGATTATTTTAAATAAGGGAAACACAATGATTATACTCTAAATGTAGCCATGCACACCTAGTCTTATCTTGAGAAGAACAAAGACCATGCATTGGCCTATTCCCCCTCTTCCCACCGGTTTTCTAGAGGAAAGAGGCAAGGGTTTTTCCTCTATTTATTATTCACTACTTACCACATTGTTTTCTAGGGGTTAGAAAATAATCACTCTCTACATTTGTGAAATATTTTAGAGAAAGAAAACTCATAAAAATCCTCCTCTCTTGACCGAAATACAAGAGAACAAAATCTCCATTTTGTGTTATTTTTAAGCTTGTTTTAATTAAAATTAATCTTATATTAATTAAAACATTTAAGAGTATTCCTTGGGTATATATCCTTAGGAGAGATTCTAAACTTGAATCTTGTTCTTCCACCTTTGGAAAGCTCAAGAACTAGTAAGAAGGTGAACTTACTAGTGCCCATATTGCCGAAATATCCAATGTAAGAATTGATTTTCTTCTTATACTTTGTAATTGTTTTCCATGCATAAGATCCGTTTTAATTTTATGACTAAATTAAACTATCATACTATGAATATGTCAACATATGAGATTATTGAATCCCAACAAGTGGAATCAGAGAATTATGGTTGTTGCATGCAAAATCGGGTTTGTTTTTCCGAGTTAATTAGTTAACAAATAAAACTTGTTATTTAGGATTTATGAAGATAAATCACAAAATAATTTTTCATGTTAAAATTTTCTGGTCCTAAATAGATTTTGGGTCATATGGGACGATTTATGGATTTTTATTGTTCATTTTATAGATTATTGGCATTAAAATGTGATTTTTACGAGAAATATGTCATTTTTGGACGACAAATAGCTAAACTTCGAATTTTTCAGTGAGTTTTGGATATGTTTTCACATATATAATATACTGGTCACATGTTAAATTTCATGAAATAATAAGTTATTTTGCATAAAATATGGAATTTATATGTTTAAATCGAGTTTAAAAGGTTTATTAGGTTAATATAAGTTATATTTCGAATCTAGTCATGGAAATTTAATATGTTATCACATGCATTTTTACTCAGTGTGTGTAAAACTCTTAGAGGTATTGGACTCCTTTAGCATGATTTATGAATTTTTGAGTAAAACTTCAATAAATAGTGACTTTATTTAGTATATAATGCTAAAACATATTTCATGATTAGAGAAAAACATCATATGTTGCATTTTATCCCACATTTCGGATCTAAAAGTGAAAAGTTGGTTAAAATTAATTTCATCATATTTTAATTGTCATAATTGATGAAACCGATAAACCGCAACGATGTTTTTCCTTGATAAATTTTCGAAATTTTTTAACCTAAGTTTTGAACATTATGAGTGTCATGGTATTTTTCCAGAATGTTCAAGTTTAAATTTCAAATTTTGAAATTATTTGAAACTTTTATATTTTTATTTGGAGTTTATGGTTTAATAAAATAAAAAAATTGTATTTTTGGGTCCAATAATGAACAATATTTAGAAATTAAGTTAAGTTATTGTCAAAATATTAGTGAAGACTAAGTTTTAAGTCCTAAGATTGTTAGGGTAATTAACTTGATCATAAATATGAATTTATGAGACATATTGTGATTTTAACAAGTTTATAATCACGCAAATCCGTAAAAACCAATAAAATATACGATATTGGCTCTTAAAGGCGATTTAGCATAAAATTGAGCATGTTCATACATATTATAATGCTGCATTTTATTTATGATTGTCATATTTTTATTTTATATAATTTTTGAATTATGTAATTTTACTTAGTATGGCCTTAGTTTTAATTGATATTACCCGAAATGCATGGGAATATCGATTCAGTTGTAATTATTGTGATCTCGTATCACCGTTTTGTAATTTAATAGATTTATTTTTATTACAAATGTATAATAGGAAATTATGTAATTTTATTTATTACTTTGTAATTTCCCGGAGTTTCCATGAAGACGGTGTTACCTCGAGATGCGTGCCAAGACCGAAGTTCAAGGGACCAAAGGAGTTGGTTTCCGAATTTGTAATAGTTTATGAGATTTACTATTTTAGGAAGGCCATACTAGGACTTTATATTTATGTTTTGCATTTTCTTTATATGTTTGCATGCATCGCTAAATCGCCATAACTAAATATGCATTTTATTTAATCGAGTCATCGACCGTGTCAATTATAATTATCGTAGTTCACCGCTTTAGTTCACTTGAAACGTGATAGATAATAAATTGACATGACCTCTCGCTAAATTAATAATTGAGAAATAGCCTTACCAAATAGTAGAACCCATGAAGTACCAATTTCATAAGGGAGTTGAGCCGGCTTCACCGTAATACAAACCTTGTTACGTTGGCGAAGTGGGGTAGTAAAATGTTATTACATCGAAATTTGGGTTGAGCTCAACGGAAGTATTCGTGACCGTAGTCGCATGTGTTCCGTGCTAAAGATAAATATTAGAGTAATTTTATCGACCGAGAGTTCTAAAAGTAGAATCGATTAAAGAGTTAATCCACCGAGTTATATTGATAAGGGATGAATCGGCTACACCGTGCCCAAGTTCATATGAATTTGGATCTCGGGATCATTTATCTTAGTTGGGTAGAGGTCACTAGATAAAAGCTATAAAACTTGTTTGAATAATTTACAAGTTTTATTATTATAACGATAAATGTTTTATTCCTTCTAATTTTGATTTGTAGACCGCTTTTATTTCTCATAACCAATGGCCGCACCAAACACCAACGCAAACACTCTCACTAACGTTTCATGGCTCCGATCCTTTATGGATCGATGTAAACTTGAAAAGAATGGGTTAAATTTCTCCGATTGGGATGCCCAACTCAAATTAGCTGCTCAAGGTGATGACAAGCTTCGTTACCTCATTGAGGCCCCTCCACCCGAACCTAATGCTAGGTCGAGTGCCACCACTAGGGAAGCATATGAGGCTTACCACAAAGAGTCCGCCGCAATAAAAAATGTGTTGATTTTTTCTATGGAGGCGGATCTCCAAAGGAGAGCCTTTAAAATGGGCACCGCCTATGAAATCTACTCTAAGCTTGTGACAATGTTTTCACAATCACCGAGGATCGTCCAATATGAGGAGGCCTCGGCATTCTTTGATCTCGGCTTCAAAGAGGGCCAAAAGGTTAGTCCTCATGTGCTCAAATTGTTGGAGCATGTCGAGACTTTGAAGATTCAAAAGGTTGAAATTCTCAAAGAACTCATCGTTGATAGAATTCTTCATTCCTTAAGCAAAGTCAAAGCATATGTACAATTCCAGGTGAATTTCAACATGCAAGACAAAGATGTGTCCCTTGAAGAGTTGCACAAGTTACTTGTTCAAGCTGAAAGGGACATGGGGCTAAATGCTAGCTCCTCTAAGGATGTGCTCAATATAAGCAATAAGAGCAAGGGAACCTTCAAGAAGAGTAGTAAAAAGGGCAAGAGGCAAGCTCCCATGAAAACCAAGGCTATAACTTTTGAAGCTAGCACTTCCAAAACGAAGAAGAGTCCTCTTGACAAGTGCCATTATTGTAATGGCATTGGACATTGGAAGAGGAATTGTTCCAAATATCTTGGTGATATCAAGTCTGGAAAGATCACTCCAGTAGGTATATGACTATCACTTCTTTTATGTTTCTAATTCAACTTTAGTATTTTGATACAAGTTGTGATAATGTATCCCCTTTTTATTGTAATTAGGGCCTCCTCCAAGCAACAACAAAAGCAAGGAAAAGCAAGCTTGAGAAATCGCGAGGGAGCTAAGAGTAGCCACCCATGAAGCTTGACTTTATTTGTTGTCTTTATTATCATTTTGTATTTTGAATTTCTAGAACTATTTCAACTTCCTTGTTTGACGTGGAAGTTTGTTTTAATCCTTTAAATAATGGTTGTAATTTTGGATTAATAGTGACTTGGTTTGCAACCCAAGTCACTACGTTTATCGTATTTTAATTGTTCTAAAATTCATCTTTATATGCTTGACATAGAAACATATGAATATCTACTTGAAATTGATCCAATAGACAATTATAATGATAGATTCATTATATGTCCATAAACTTGAAGTTTGTGTGTGATCAATTATAAAGTGATATTGAGTTGATGAACTCGATTAAGGGAAACTTAATAACCTACATACACCTATTAAATCTCTATTAATAAGTCTATTTATCTATGCCATATCTCTCCTTCTTCACTAAAACATCTTTTGTGTCTCAAAAGCTATCTTTCGAATATTTAGTGTATTTATTTTAAAGATAGAGTGGGAGTAATATTAAGACACAAAGAATGATTTGTATACCTTGAGTAGATGAGATCTATATAAGAGAAAATAATTTGTATAGATGGGATCCATGTGAAGAAACCAAAAGAAGATGTTCTTTGGGTAACTACGTGAGGAGACCAAAAGAAAGTACTTAAATGGATATGACTAATGGAAAGACTTAACATAAAGATTCAAAGTCAACGTTTACTTAAGAGCCTAATGAAACAGAAATGCATCCTTGAATATAAATGAGATTTATGATTAAGAGTTGTATAGAAAGACATATCGATGCCTATAAAAGCTTAGTTTATGGTTAACCATGCTTGCGTCATTGCTAAAATTCATGAAAATGGACAAGTTGTACCTCCTTCTGAAATGAGTATTTTGAGAGGGACGTATGCTCCATGGTGAATTTTACTTTTTAGTAATGAAATTGCCTCGCTTCATTTTAAGAATGAATAAGTTAGAGATTAAAATCTCTTTCCAATGTTAGAGATCGAAACCTCTTTCCAAATAGGTATTTTGGAAGGATATGTTGAGAACATATGTGGTTTTATCATGACAACCTAGCAAAGCAAAATAATTCCAATTCATTAAATGTTTCGATTGAGTGATCGAATACGAAACATGTGGAATTAAGTGGGAGTTTGAGAATTTCATATGCAGACATGAGATTTAGTGGGAGTAATCATCCTTCATGAATTTTACAACTTATTACTCATTGAGAATGACGAGCATATACTATCTTTGATAAAGATAGCACTTAAGTTTTCAATTCTGGATGAATATGGACAAAGATGAATCCAATTAATGCATGAGATGTTGGATTGGCACTAAGATGCACACATCAAATCAACAAGACATGTAGGTTATTCATATCGATGAAGATGGAATTACCATGAGAAGGTCATGGTTATTCATTGAACCTGAGAACTATTGACTACATGATTGAGATCTCTAATGTTTCCGCCATTAGAATAATCATGCACATATCCTATATAAATCATATGCTTAAGCATGATGAGTCATTGGTAAGCCATATAAGAATCGTCATGAATTCTCGAAGAGAACTAATGGGCCATTCTAAAGTTTGGAAGAACACTCAATTGTGTGATAAGAAGTTACACATGCTAGAGTTTCCAAACACATAAGGATTTGTGAAGAATCCTAAGCCAATTACGATAAGAGAGAAATAAGTATTTGGAAGGATACATAGATGTTGTAAGAAGTTACACAAAACTAGTATTTTCTAAAAGGCTAGGATTGTGAGAAGTCCCAGACCTATCATCTTGATAATTGTTGCAGAATCCTACAAAACATATACCTAGTGCATTATGAGTTGGTGGAGCACTTGACTTATATGAGTTGTATTATCCACCATAATCCAAGTCGTTGGTTATGTGATAATGACACAAGGGTTTCTTACAAGTTTAAAGACCCAAGGTCTAGTTTGAAGACTAGACATGTGCTTGGTAGAGTTCATGCTATGAGAGATGACATGAAAATAAGGGAAATCACAATTCGAAAGATTGAGCACGTGGACACATGATGTGTTAAATTTTATTGCATTAACAAGTGTTAACACACTTGTAAGACATATAATAGTAATATGGTATTGAATACTCAAGTGAAATGTCTACATTTATCGTTTGAGTTATTATTAACTCATCTTGTACTTTGTTACATCCAAACGGGTTGTAGAGACAATATTGAACCCCGTTAAAGTGAATTCGGATTAACATGGTATTCGCCCATAGTCACTTGTATGAGGTGACGTCTCGAAGTGACTAGAGTGTGATGCGATTGATTGCAAGTTCAAGTGCCATAGAGTCATATGAGATGACTAGTCGATCACATAGGCAGACTGTTGGGAACACTTTTTCAGGCCTTATGACCGCTTATAGAGTTCTGGAAAATTTATATAGCCTGGTCATGGCAAGAACTACTATAGTATTCTAATGAGTCGATTCTTTTGACTAAAGACTATTCGCCCAAGGTGGCACAATTTCAGAGTAACTTTGATTTATGTTCCTACGACCTTCGTAAATGGGGTTAAAGGGCTTATTTTGGGTTATGATGAGATGTGGCTAGTCGAAGGGAATAGTGCGATAGGAATTGTCCACCCCTTTGTCAGGGTTAAAACAATATCTCAGGGCCACTCGAGGAGTAATGAACTGGAAATGCGTGGCCACGCTCGGAAGGTATCTATGGTAGATAACTCCGGTTTATCAGTTATTCTCCAGATCGAGGAAACCACTCTCGATGTGATCACTTGCAAGTACGACCCGAAAGACACCTTGCATTGAGTGGGAGATAGTAATAGGACAAGAGAATTGGTGACGCACACTTGTCGAGGACAAGTGGGAGATTGTTGGAGTATGTGTTCCCGACAATGATGCGATCACAATTGTCGATCATGATGATCACATGTTTAAATCTCATATTTAAGAATACAAGAGGGAAAGTAATATTTTACAGTCAACTAGTCCACACATATCGGTAATGATTGGTTGACTAGAGTTTGACATTACTGTCGCGCGACGGTGGTGATCAGTTGATACCCTGAGGTCATACCTATAGAGTAATACTCTTAATTGATCATTTAATTAATCGTATGTCGATACGAGTTAATTAAATTGCTTAAAATTGATGGATGATTTTGTGAGTGAGATTAACGTGACTCATTGTAATTCGATTAAATGAGATACGGTCTAAGTAATCGAATTGTTTTATTACTTGGATTAAATTGTTGTTTACGAAACAATTCAAACAGGTTGAATAATTTATTATGAATACGAGTCGTTGTAATTTATAATTCCATAAACCGCTTTGGTACAAGTAATCAAGAATTACTAATTAAATTTTGTATGTGACATATTTCATTAATATGTTGATTTTTAATATGTTAAAAATACACTATAGTGTAACATGTCATGTAACATGTGACACATGACAAAATTGACAAATGACAAAATAAAATGGACCTTCCATTTTATGTGTGTGTGTGCCGAAATGGAGGGAGTATTAGAGTTAAATTGTGTTGATTATTTTAAATAAGGGAAACACAATGATTATACTCTAGATGTAGCCATGTACACCTAGTCTTATCTTGAGAAGAACAAAGACCATGCATTGGCCTATTCCTCCCCTTCCCACCGGTTTTCTAGAGGAAAGAGGCAAGGGTTTTTCCTCTATTTTTTTTCCCTCTATTTATTATTCATTACTTACAACATTGTTTTCTAGGGGTTAGAAAATAATCACTCTCTACATTTGTGAAATATTTTAGAGAAAGAAAACTCATAAAAATCCTCCTCTCTTGACCGAAATAAAAGAGAACAAAATCTCCATTTTGTGTTATTTTTAAGCTTGTTTTAGTTAATACTAGTCTTATATTAATTAAAACATTTAAGGGTATTCCTTGGGTATAATTCCTTAGGAGAGATTCTAAACTTGAATCTTGTTCTTCCACTTTTGGAAAGCTCAAGAACTAGTAAGAAGGTGAACTTACTAGTGCCCATATTGCCGAAATATCCAATGTAAGAATTGATTTTCTTCTTATACTTTGTAATTGTTTTGCATGCATAAGATACGTTTTAATTTTATGACTAAATTAAACTATCATACTATGAATATGTCAACATTTGAGATTATTGAATCCCAACAATAAGGTCACAAAATAAGTTCCAAGATTCACCAAATAAGTTCCAGGATTCACAAAATAAGTTCCAAGATTCACAAAATAAGTTCCACAATTCACAAAATAAGTTCACAAAATAAGTTCCAGGATTCACCAAATAAGTTTCAAGATTCACAAAATAAGTTCCAAGATTCACAAAATAAGTTCCACAATTCATAAAATAAGTTCCACAATTCGAAAAATAAGTTCACAAAATAAGTTCCAGGATTCACCAAATAAGTTCCAGGATTCACAAAATAAGTTTTTATCATTTAAACTAGGGGCCGGGTGTCCTAAAACGGGACGGGAAAGGGTTTAGGGTTGGATTAGGCGGATCCGCGTACCGTGGATCCACCTAATCCAACCCTAAACCCTTTTCCTTGCTACTCATTCGAGGGGCAAGAAGACCAAAAGACACCCTAAAGGGGGATGAGTGAACCCTTTTTGGGGGACGGGATCTAACTAGAGGAGTCGGGTGTCCTAAAACGGGACGGGAAAAGGTTTAGGGTTGGATTAGGCGGACCGCTACCGCGGATCCGCCTAATCCAACCCTAAACCCTTTCCCTTGCTCAAATAATTCAAACGGCGGAAAACAAAAAGACGCCCTACAGGGGGACGGATGAACCCCTTTTTTGGGACGAGATTTAAAGTAGGGGGCGGGTGTCCTAAAATGGGACGAGAAAGGGTTTATGGTTGGATTAGGCGGACCGCTACCGCGGGTCCGCCTAATCCAGCCCTAAACCCTTTCCCTTGCTATTCATTTGAGGGGCAGGAAGACCAAAAGACACCCTACAGGAGGGACGAGTGAACCCTTTTTGGGGGACGGGATCTAACTAGAGGGGCCGAGTGTCCTAAAATGGGACGAGAAAGGGTTTAGGGTTGGATTAGGCGGACCGCTACCGCGGATCCGCCTAATCCAACCCTAAACCCTTTCCCTTGCTACTCATTCGAGAGGCATGAAGACCAAAAGACACCCTACAGGGGACAGGTGAACCCCTTTTTTGGGACGGGATTTAAAGTAGGGGGTCGGGTGTCCTAAAACGGGACGAGAAAGGGTTTAGGGTTGGATTAGGCGGATCCGCGGTAGCGGTCCGCCTAATCCAACCCTAAACCCTTTCCCTTGCTCAACTAGTTCGAATGTCGGAAGACCAAAAGACACCCTAGAGGGGCTGGGTGAACCCTTTTTGGGTGACGGGATCAAACTAGAGGTGCCGAGTGTCCTAAAACGGGACGGGAAAGGGTTTATGGTTGGATTAGGCGGACCGCTACCGCGGATCCGCCTAATCCAACCCTAAACCCTTTCCCTTGCTACTCATTCGAGGGGCAGGAAGACCAAAAGACACCCTATAAGGGGGACGGGTGAACCCTTTTTGGGGGACATGATCTAACTAGAGGAGCCGGGTGTCCTAAAACGGGACGGGAAAGGGTTTAGGGTTGGATTAGGTGGATCCGCGGATTAGGCGGACCGCTACCGCGGATCCGCCTAATCCAACCCTAAACCCTTTCCCTTGCTCAACTAATTCGAACGGCGGAAGACCAAAAGACACCCTAGAGGGGCCGGGTGAACCCTTTTTGGGGGACGGGATCTAACTAGAGGGGCCGAGTATCCAAAAACGGGACGGGAAAGGGTTTAGGGTTGGATTAGGCGGACCGCTACCACGGATCCGCCTAATCCAACCCTAAACCCTTTCCCTTGTTCATTGCATGGAACAATATGTAAGATAACAAATACAAAATTAAATGGAAAATCAGAAGTAAAGAACATTACATTATACATGGAAAAGTGATCCATGCAAATATTTAAAACAAAGTACAAGATTACATGATAATTTATGTTATCCAAAATGTTAAACTAAGACGTACATAATTATATAGAAGGTTGACACTACTAGGAAATTATACAAAATAACAAAAGGGCAAAGTTAAAACCTTAAAGTGCGAAGCCCTAGTTACACAGATAGTACATTACAAACAAGGGACAACTCTAGGCTATATATACATCATCATCAGAGGTAAGTCAAGAAAAGAGATATTTCTACGAGTGACTAGTAACTCAGCAGCAATGCCAATAGCTATATCTCGTTCTTCACTCGGCGTAACTAAAACATGCAATGACTCATTAACTTGACTCCGTGCAACATCATCAAGAGCATTTAGATGAGTACTCTGAGATGGAATTTTTGCTTGGTGATAATGCAGTAAGAATTGGGCAATCATATCCTCCGTCATGAAACATTTGCATGTTTGAAAGACTATTCTAGGACCCCTACGAATAGCCCGAACACCATTCACCTCATTTATGTCTACAGAAAGCCAATATGCCATGGTGACCCCAGGTGCACTTTTGTGGATCAGAAATAGTTGAGCCCAATTTTGACATACGAGAGCCATATGTGCTTTATCTTCGTAATGATCAATTTTAGAGAAGATTTGTTGCATAAGATCTTGATTATTAAAAACAGAATGATATGCTTGGTCAGGCACTATAACTTCCTTTAACGGCGAAAAAGAGAAATTCATAGCTGTTTGTTTTTCAGTGACATAAAGTTCGCGAAATGACACTTGATCTTGGTCAAGAAGATTAACAACACAACCATTGCACCAACTTGTCATACTTGTCTATGAAATAAGTGAAATACAACTATTAGTTAAACAAAAAAAATGTGAAAATACAAAACCCAAATTCCTAGTTAGTTGGACTAACAAGTTGGGAAAATAAACAAACGTGAAGGAGGGTCACAAAATTAGATCTAGGAATCACAAAACCAGGGAAAATAAAAAGGTTTAGATTCTCATACCTTGTTTTGTGAATCTCGGACTTTGTTCAGTGAATCTAAGGGCTTGTTTTGTGAAACTTAGTCATTATAAGTGGTTAAAATCATCTATTTTGCTCATACCTTTATTTGGTGAATTCACAGACCCTGTTTTGTGAATCTCAGACCTTATTCAGTGAATCTAAGGGCTTATTTTGTGAAACTTGGTCATTATAAGTGGTTAAAATCATCTATTTTACTCTTTTCTTCTTAATTTGTTTCTCTGCTTCTTTGTAATCTCAGACCTTATTCAATGAACACTCAAGCAACAACAGCAGAAGACAAAGTAGCTAGTATAATTTATGCAAACCTCTGTAATTTATGCAAACCTTTGAATAATCTCAGACCTATTCAATGAGAACTCAAGCAACAACAACAACAACAACAACAACAACAGAAGACAAAATGCAACACACAACCAAATTTACTGATTTGAAGATAATATAACAATAAGCTACTGGTTTCACAAATTTACCTCCTAGATTCACAAAATAAGTTCTAGGTTTCACAAAAGTGGGTAAACGAAATCTTAAGAAACAGATGACAAACATTAAGTCCAAGTTTGAAGATAATATAACAATAAGCTACAAAAATTAACTGAATTTAAGTGATAATAGGTAAGAAAGAGGGGAAAACCGTACGAAGAAGCAGGAAAATTGCTTTTCAATTGATGTTAGGCGTTCCAACGGTGCTTGATTATGCTAAGTAAACGATTAAAACCTGCATTAAAACAAAAATAATAAGTAATTTAAGCTCAATAACAAAAATAAGTAATTTAAGTTTCGACGGTGCTTGATTATGTTAGTGATAATGACGACGAGGATATGGAACTTATTCAATCGAATATACCTGATTTGAAGAGGATAATGGCGGATGGGAAGCTCAATAACAATGGCGGTCGGAAGCTCAGCGTTAATGGCGAGTGACGAGCTGAAGACGAGTTGAAGAGTGTGAGAGAGAAGAAGAAGAAGGATGAAGTAAATGAGAAGAGTAATGACCGTGTGTTTTGAGAGGATAATGGCGGATGTGAAGCTCAACGTTAATGGTGATGCGAGAGAGAGAGAGAGAGAGAGAGAGAGAGAGAGAGAGAGAGGAGAAGAATGACGAGTAAATGAGTGAGTAAATGAATTGAGTTGGGTGTGTTATGACATTATATAGGGACACGTGTCATAATCCGGTGAGCCTACAATTATTAGATCCAATGGTTTAAAAAGGGTTCAACTACCTCACCCTTAGGAGGGTGCCTCACATGATTCAATTTATATATATATAGGATCATATGAGTTGTCATTTTTGGTGAGTTACCCCTTTAATCTAGACCATTGATCTAATATAAGTTGGATGACTGAGATTTAATCTTGAGACAAGACTAAAACCCCCAAATTTTCATTGTATGTCTTCTTTCTTTCTTTCTCGTTTTATCATTTTTTTTTTTGTATCCTCAAAATTCCTCTCTCTACTGAAAATCCAATGCACCATCGACATCTCCGCAATTCGTTTTTGCCTTTAATTTCGCAATTTATGTTCTTCATCTTCATTTTCTTCATTTTTTTCTCATGTAAGCATGAATTTCGTTTTTTTTTTATTTGTGTTAGTCTTGTTGCTAATTTTTGTTTCATTTTAATTTCACCTTTGTTTAATGTTCACTGTCTATCTCGATTATTTTACGTTTTTCTTTAATTGCTTATGTCGTTGTTGTTAATTATTACTTGTTTTCTCGTTTTTTCAATAATTTTTATGGTTTTTGTGTTTGATCTGCTATTTCTACATGACTTGTATGTTTTCATGTTGTTTATAAGGAGTTTTGAGTAGGTTTGTTATTTCAGTTGTATTATTTTCGTATATTTGTTTATAAGATTGAAATACTTGAAGATGAATATTGAAATACTTAAAGATCAATATAAGATTGAAGTACTTGAAGATGAATATTGAAATCTTATGTTGCTAACAATGGTGCGTCTTAATGCAGTATAGTTTTTTTTTATAGTGTTTTTATGGTTATTTCAATACTTATGGGTGGTTATGATTTCAGTTGTATTGTTATTTTCAACTTACGCCCTTTGTTTTTATTTCTTGCAGCGAACTTTTGCTTTTTGCTGGCTCAACCCTCATCAATAGGTTAGACATGGTTCTCTTTCGAAAGAATGGTGAAAACACTAGCAACACAACTTCTTGTTAATGTTTAACTCCAAGGATAAAGTATAAGACAAAGTACACAATAGTTCAATCATGGTTATTGTAAAGTTCAATCACGGTTATTGTAATAATTATTATAGTATACAATAGTTCACTCATAGTAATTGTCAAGCTCAATCACGGTTATTGTAATAATTTAAGGCAATTATTATACAACTCTGATGTAATTACTCTATTTTTATGTTGTAAATAAGCGTTGCTTATGTCAAATTCATCTTCATCCTCTTTTTATCATCCAGCTTCTTATTCATCTTTTTCGCCTTCTTCTTCTTCTAAAGCACGCTCAGCAAATCGGTAAGGGGATATATTAGCTTGGTTATTGTATTAACCAATCTCAATCATTTCATTGAAGAAAGTCAATTATTCTATTGAAAATGGCCAATTATTCAATTAAACAAGATGAAAACAAACAAAAGATAGAAGGTTGGTTATATTTGAGTTTCAGTTCAATACAATAACATGAGTTATTCATTACAATAACTGAGTTTCTACATTAGAATAATTATCAATATCAGAAAACATTATTCTCAGTAAATAACCGAGTTAACTATAAAATAACCTTGTTTCTTTATTACTATAATTGAGCTTCTACATTAAAATAACTATACATGCCAGAGGATTCTCAGTAAACAAGTTATTTTATTACAGTAACGTAATTATTCTATCATACAACATCAGTTATTCTATTATACGATGTCAGTTATTCCATTGAGCATCAATTATCCCTGTTTAACATCATTCCACCTGCAAATCACCAAAAAATAATGAAATTTTATCAGAATTTGTTGTAATCAACCGTCACTAAATCTCAATCATTTCATTGAAGAAAATCAGTTTTCTACTGAGAATAGTTCAATCATCGCCAGCTTTTCTGTAAAGAAGATGGCGCGAAATAAATTAAACAAATTATTTTATTACAGTGACGTAGTTATTCAATTACACTACACCAGTTATTCTATTACTCTACTTTAATTTATTCTCTTGAACATCAATTATTTGATTGGAATGGATTTTATTGAGTACCATTTACCATAAGGTATATTTAAAGAATATGGTGGATGAGGAGAATGCCAATAGTAAATTGTTGCATTAAAAAGGATGAATTACACAAAGCATAGAAAGTTGACTATATTTGAGTTTCATATCAATACAATAACACGATTTATTCATTACAATAACTAAGTTTCTACAGTGGAATAACTATAAATACTAGATAACCTTATTCTCAGTAAACAACCGAGTTTTTACCTTAGAATACTATAAACACCAGAGAACATTTTCTTAGTAAAAAATCGAGTTAACTATAAAATAACTGCGTTTGTTCAGTAAAATAACCAAGTATACATCAATTATTTTATTGAATGTCGATTATCTGCGACAATCGTGATTAAACCTGCAAATTAGCAAAAAAAAAATGATCACACTGCACTAAAAAAGATTAACAAACTCTATGTTCAACAATAAAAGAAAAATTGATCAGTCATTCAATAATCAAATTAACCAAAACATTGCAATGATTGCAATCTAAGTAGATTTTGACGAAAAAAACACTAGGTTCTAGGTTTAGATCTAATAAAAAAATAGGAATTAGAAATCGATTATTAGTTACGACATCGTAAGTAATATTCATACCTTTGTTTTGATTTGAAGTGTTAGGGTTTTCTTAAATTTGACTATTAATTAGAAAAAATGCTCGTTTTCATGAACTAATCGAAATTGTTAATGATTTTGCTCTATTCGTTTGGAATTATAAAAAAATTTGGGGAATAATTAGTGTATTTGTTATTGAATTTTGAAGATTTTGGTTGAATTTTTTATGTTTGTTTGCTACACAACAAAATAAAAAACGCAGGAAGAGATAGAAGTGATGATTGTTAGAGAGAGACAAGTTTAATTGTGTGGCGATTGTGTGTCATTGGTTTTGTTACATCAAATATATATATGCGGGGGTAACTCACGCAAAGTGGCAAACTCAATATATATATATATATATATATATATATATATATAGAAATTGCATCAAGTGAGTCTAGGTATCTTAGGTGAGTCTAGCATTTTAATCTCAACCATTAGATCTAACACAAATCAAGGGCTGGGATTAATCATTGATTGACATATAAAAACCTCATATTTTCAATGTTCAAAATCATAATCAATATCACTTTCTCTCTCTTGCCTCTCACTATAACCACGTTCTTTTTAAACCCTAAATTTATCCCCAATTCTGGCGATTTCCAAATAAATCAAATGCGTTTTGCAATTCATCCACAATTTTTTGCAATTTAAGATTCAATCAATCAAAACACTTTAATTAGACTCTGCGTTCGCATATTTCGATCGATCATCTTCAATCGATCTCAAGGTTAGTTCTTTTTACTTTCCAAATTCTTTTTTAATTGCAACAAATCGATTTTATTATTGAATTTTGTTTTTTAAATTGATGTTCAACTTTGAATGTCGATATAATCAATTTAAGCAATTCATGATTCTATCAATACAAGATTGAATCACTTCAATAATTTAAACAACTTAATCAAACTCCAATCTTAGATCTTTCAATGAAAATCGCATATTTCGATGACATACCTTCAATCGAATTTCTTACTCAAATGATATTAATTTACAATTTCTAATGCATACTTTTGAGGTATTTCTTTTGTCTCATTGTTGTTATGAGATTCTCGATTTGATGCGCCTAATTAGTTTTTGTATTCATGTTAATCTTTTAATTTTAGTTGTGATTGATGTTATCGCATGTTCTTGTTGTTGTTCTTGTTAATTAATTTACTTTTAATTTAGGTTTTCGTTTTCAACAAAAAAATAAGGTTAATGTTTTGCTCAAACTGAGTAATTGATTTTTCGTCAAAAAATTATGTTTAATTTGCATGTCGCTTGTGTTCATAGTGCAATTTTATGAGTTGTTGAATCGTGTTATAATATCATTTTTATACTGTTTGTTGTCGATCTTATGTATTTATATTATTTGTCAAAAATTTAGGGTTATGATATTGTGAAATTCATAACTTGATTTGTTTTCATGAAAATTGGGGATAAACTGAGACGATTAAATTAGCTTTTGTAAAATTCTCGGCACATGTTACTGTAACAATGTATTGTTACAGTAACAATGTTACTGTAACATTGTTACTGTATTATTGTTACTGTATTATTGTTACTACATGACATAATGTAGTTGGCATTGTGTCAATGTTTATCGTGTTTTCTTCAAGTATTCTTGTTTTGTATGTATTATATTCTTGTTTCAGTTCCCTTATAACCCAATTGTTAGTTTAAAGGCTATTCGCTCAAATGAGAGAGCAATGTGCAAAGTAACAATGTTACAAAGAATAATGTTATTGTAATAATATTTCAAGTTCGATTCAACGAGAATCGCGATTCCTCAATAATAACTCCAAGATAGCATGCAGTAATAATGTAACACTAACAATGTTACACTAATAGTTACTGTAACAACCTTACTATAACAATCTTACAGTAACAATGTTATTGTAACTGTATTCTAATATCTTTATAATTGTATAGCATGCAGTAATAAAGTTTAAGCTTGTAGGAAGAGGATACCTTTATTGTTATTCATTTCATTTGAAAGTTTGAGTCGTTAGTTTAAAGGCTATTAGCTCAAATGGGAGAGCAATGTGCAAAGCATGTACAAATGTATGGGTTCGAATCCCATATAGCCTATTAAGTTATTTTAAGAATGTATTGTCAACTTTTCAAACAGACCATGCATATAGTCTAATGTTGTTTATTGTATGCGTTCCTCATATTTTTGATACAACCAATCCTTGTTCTTTCGCGTTATAGTAATAGTGTTTCTTTGTAACATCGATCATTCATCGAGTAATACGATGTTATCAGTAATATAAAGTTCTTTGTAACATCATCGTTTCATTAATTGATTTATCAAAGGCGGATCAATATTAATGTAACAATGTTACTTTAACAAGTGATTCATTAAAATAACCTCGACAACAATGTTACAAGATTAATTTAGTTTGTTTACAATATAAGACGGTGTATAAAGTAGTTCTAAAATGTAAATGTAGGGATTATTTCGTTTTTTAATTTTAAAGTAACGGTATATCTTTGTAACGTCATTACTCAAAAAGTAACAATGATATTGTAATGATGTTATTTAACAACATTGATTCATCAAAGTAGCACGAAAACAATGTTAAAAGTTCCAACTTTAATTATTTCAACAATAAAAATCAAGTGAATGCGGACAGTCATATGCTTAAATGATTTGTAATACCACACAAAGAGTAATGTGAAATGTTTACAAGATGTATACATCATATTCACACATCAAAATCTGACTACAATGTTATTAACAGTCTCAAGTAGCATTTCAACTTCAATAACGCTGCCTTCTTCACGCCTATCTTCATGACTGATTAGGCAGTGTCTCCCTTGTTTTTGTATGTACTATCTCCTTGCGCGCCTTTTTTGTCTTACTTGATTTCCCAAACCTTCTTCTTCAAATATTCTAACATTCAAGACAAAACATTCACCATTACTAACTAAAACATATGCGAAAGGCGTGGTCAATCATTGGTTATAATTTACATAATAATTTTACAAAGATAATCATTTGTGAGTTTTTGAAAATGTTAAAACCATCAAATTTAATTGGAAAAACTACACAACATCAAATATACGATGTTGTAACAAAGATATCAAGTTCGGTTCTATCATGTAGTAATAATGTTCTTTATGTAACGATATTACGAAAGAATTGGTGTCGAGTATTTTACGAAATCTAATTTAATCCTCGAGTTACTCGGTTTCAACAAATCAAGAACCCTAATTTTTTCAAACAGGCCATATAGTCTAATGTGGATCAATATTATCATGTAATAATGTAGCATAATAACAAAACAATCTTAAGGTAACTAGATAACAAAACATTGTAGCATTAATAATTAAAATATATGTGAAAACTGATGGTCCATGATTAATGATCAACATCTCTTGTGAGTTAATAACAATGTTATACGAACAAATTTAATTAATTGGGTTAAATCACATAATATCAAATATAAAATGTTGTAATAATATTTCAAGTTCAGTTCAACAGTAACTGACGATTCCTCAATAATAACTACATTATAGCATGCAATATTAATGTAACAAGAACAATGTTACGATAATAGTTTTACTGATGTTACAATAACAATGTTACGATAATAGTTTTATCGTGTTACAAGAAATAATGTTACAAAGAAAAGATGTCGAGTATTTTCCGAAAGTTAATTTAATCGTCACAATTTTTCCCCAATTTTCATGAAAACAAATCCAATTATGAATTTCACACTGTCACGACTCTAACTTTTTAACAAACACTATGAATACATAGAATCAATACTATGCAAAACAAAAACGAACATTAATTACTAAGTTTCTACAAATTATTAACCCTAATTTTTAGGCGAAAAGTAGAATATATATGAAATAACACAAAATTTAATAGCTACGAAAACAAAAACGAGAATTAATTTCTCAATTTAAAATCGAGAAGGAAAACATACAATTAATTGACAATTTAGTTATATAATTCAAGATCAACAACACCAGGATGCAAACTAAACCTAATATTTTGCCAAAAATCAATTACTCAGTTCGAACAAAACATTAGCCCTAAATCAATTAATATAATCATCATCATCATCAACAACAACAACAACAACAACAACAACAACAACAACAACATGCAGCAACATATAAATCGCGACAATTTTTTATAAGAAATAACGAATTAGAGAGCGATCTATACCTCTTCATTAGATGAGAAACGGTTGTTTTTTTCTAATGTTTTTCAAGATCTTGATTAATTTTTTGTAGATCTATGCTCGATTTTAGAGAAAATTAACTAGATTAGGGAAGATTTTTTTGAAAAGAATGGCGATTGAAGAAACTTTGAATATCTACTGTCAAAATAATTGATGCGCGTTGTTTTTTTTTCTTGTTGAAGAATTAATGTTTTAACTGACTAGAGAGAGATGAGGGGTTTGTAGAGAGAGAAAAAGATCTGATTATAATGACACATAACAATCAGTTTGTAGCTTTTATTAGACGCGTTTAATATTTGAGGCGACGTGGCTGAACGAGAGCCCTTGGATCTTGTTGATCCAACGGTTCTTATTGATATCTTTGACTCATCTAAGATCTCTTTGACTCATGGGATCTTTCACTCTATATATATATATATATATATATATATATATATATATAGAAATAGGATCTCGTGCGAACTGAAAGTTCGGTGCGAACTTACGAACTAATATTAAATAGTCAGATTCCACAAAATTAACGCTACTCCACTTGTCCCTGACATATTCCCTCGACCTTCACTCCATAATCTCTGACTTTCACTCACCTATCACTTTCACTCCACCTTCACCAGACATCACCCCCGAGGCCCCGGCACCGGAGCATCTCCGACGTAGGCACACTGCCGATTGCGGCCATACCAACCCCGCACAAGACGTATTTACTTCTCTCCCTCCCTCCCTCGATCATCGATCTACCACCATAAACATCATCGGTGCTGTAGTCTCCGGCCCTCTAACACTATATTCGGGTCGGAATATTCCCAGTAAGTGAATGGTATTGTAACTTTTGTAACTTCTTGGATCGTTTTTTGCAGATCTACCTTTTAAACATGAATGAACATGAAGGGATGTCGGCCTAGGGTGAGGCTGGTGAACGAAATAGTTATCGGGTGTGGAGCGATGAGGCGAGTGGCTGTCGAGGGCGAGATGGTGAATGCTGATGATGGTGATGTCAGTGGTGGGTCTGATTGCAGGGATGGTTTTACTTTCACTGAGAAATGCGGTGTTTTGATGGTCGAAGCGGTGGTGGTCTTGGGCGTTAATGTGGCTGTTGTGGTTGGTATTGATATTGGTGGTGATTCATTGCTTAGATAGTGGGTCTGGTTCATGGCTTGGCAGATGTTGGTCTGATTTTCCAGCCGACTGATGTTGATGTTGATCGCCGGCGTGATTCTTAGACACTGTAATATGAATCCACTGCTACTTGATTACTCAAATACTCATGTATCCAATTCCATCAACAGGACTTGTTTTCTTTCTATAATTGTCTTGAATGGGGAGCAAAAGTGGAGACCAAGCTTGAAGCACTGTAACAATTACTTTCTGCGTTTCTAAGCAATCTTTTTTTCTCTTCCCTTGGATGATCAAGAGAAATTATGCTTCAAATTGCATCTTATGTTACTAGAACATATAAATGGTCAGCCTTAGACCTTTTATTAACCAATTAGGCACGTATTTTTGAAGTTATAAGATGTACTCATATGTCTTTTGGTATTTGGAAAGGTAAAGCCATTCCTGTCATGACTTTGCAAACCTCGAGTTGTTCTGTGCGGTCTGATAATCATAGGTTGTTAAACGAGAAGGAATTGGGTGGAAATGAGATCGATGATGTGTTATTGGTTGCTGCCTTGCTAAATACACAAATTTGGGCAACTGAAACCTGTTACACTTTTACCTTGTTGATCTGCATCTCTCGTCAAGATCACTCATTTAAATTGCTAAATACACATATCTGACAAGTTAGATACACTTATTTACCTTGCTAGATACACTCATTTAAATTGCTAAATACACATATTTGACAAGTTAAATACACTTATTTACCTTGCTAGATACACTCCTTAACTTTGCTAGATACACATTTCTGACAAGCTAGATACACTTCTTTAAATTGACACATACACTCTTTTAAATTGTTAGATACGCATCTTTACTTTACTAGATACACTCAGTAAACTCATTTAGCTTATTGGACATAGCTTATTTTTTTTTCCAACTTAGGTTAAATGTTCGGCTTCTATAGTTGAATTGTAAATAATCCTAGTACAAATGTGAAATGGTCTACTAGGATTTCATACTATTGTCAATCGATAAAATGTGGTATAGTCGTCCCATCTCTCGCATGCTAGATACATTCATTTAGATGACTATATACACTCATTTACCTTGCCAAATATATACTTTCTCCAAATTAAATATACCCATTTATTTTCTCAGGAAAAAAAAATTATACCCATTTACTTTGCTAGATACCGTCCTTTACCCTACTAGATACACGTCTATGACAAGACAGATACAAGTCTTTACCTTGTTAGATGCACATCTCTGCTAAGCTAGATACACTCCTTTATATTGCTAGATACAAGTCTTTACCTTGTTAGATACACATCTCTGGTAAGCTAGATACACTCATTTACCTTGCTAGATAGACATCCTTTACAAGCTAGATACACTCCCTTAAATTGATAGATACACCATTTTACCTTGCTAGATACACATCTCAAACAAGCTAGATACACTCTTTTACCTTGCTAGATACACTTATTTAGCTTGCTAAAATTTATGGACTGTTTTTCGATAGGCTGTGGATACTTCATGGTGTTCACTTATGTTGGAAATTCTAATTTCAAAGTGAACGTATTTGATCTTACTGCATGTGAGATACCTTACCAATGTGATAACCACAATAATTGTAGTCCTGAGTTTTCCGAAGAACTCGATAGTGATGATTGGGAGAATATAGCTGTAGACAGCTTGCATTCAATCCCCATTTCTAAGTTGAAATAGGCACATCAGTTATACATCAAATAAGTCTGTCATCAGTAATCATTATGAGAATGACTTAGCTTGCATTTAAATTATCTTCTGAAGCATTCTAATAAGT
This sequence comes from Silene latifolia, assembly GCF_048544455.1. Taxonomy (NCBI): domain Eukaryota; kingdom Viridiplantae; phylum Streptophyta; class Magnoliopsida; order Caryophyllales; family Caryophyllaceae; genus Silene; species Silene latifolia. Next base: position 121,182,790 of record NC_133528.1, on the reverse strand, counting down.
TTCTGCTTAATACACCAGACCACCATAGTTATTAGTTATCACTTAGAAGTTATAAACCATCTGTTTCAAAAGCATGTGCTATTGGAGCTTGAGGTAATGCATTTTTAAATACGCCTTACATATTTCCGAATGATGTTTATTCATATTTAGTGGGGAAGTGCCAAAGGAGATAAGTTCTCTTGAGCATGCCAACATAGGTTGCTAAAAAATGATCTATAAACTCGATGATGCGACACAGCTTGCAAAAGTAACCTGGTGAGCATAGCTACAACAGGGGATTTCACTGATGTGATCTCAAATAAGTATGTATCTTTCGTCTGATATCCACATTCCATACTCCATACTGCAAGAACACAACTTGGAACTTCTTGCTTCCGTCTGATATCCACAGTCCATACTCCATACTGCAACATATTTCTTCCCAACAGCAGAAGAGAAGACAAATTTACCCATCCTACAACGTCATCAACTATATGTGACATTTGGGTCATTGTGACTACATCATAAACCTCGAAGAGTGGTAGTGTATCGCATACACAACACTCTTGACATTCTGACATGATTGAACGCATACTCAAATTCTCATAATGCTGTTGAAACTTGCAAGTGAACCGATAAGAAAATACGCAATCTGTGTGGCAGTCACTACTCTTCCTTTTCAATTATTCAACTACTAGTGAACTTTCTCGTCTTCTTTAACCCATCAAAAATCCGTCAAAAGCAACTACGCCTACGAATTCATTTCAATTAAACAACTACCAAATGTAGCTCATTTTCCCGTAATCATTCCTTCCTACCGATATACATATACAAAATTGAAGCTGCAAAATCACACCATACATTTTCATTACTTAGAAAATGGCAATATACTTATCAGCAAATGTGACAGGAATGAAAAAGAGCAAGATAAGTGAAGATTTACATCGATAACATCCTCTCTCACCAATGATACGCAACCGGGACCTTCTTCCCTTTTTCTTCGCTGGTGCATCCCTCATCCCCGACGCGCCACGCCTCAATGCGCCACCATCGACAGGCGATATATTTTTTGCATAATTCAATTGAAATCGAGATATATAATAAACAAAGTAATATTTCAGAAAAATAATTGCACCGTCGATGAAATCGGAAATTTTAGAGCTGAAAACTGCAATTCAATTCATAGAAGTTGTCGGAAAATTCGTAACTTGGTTGCCGACAATAAGAGCGAAAAAAGATCGGAGGCTCGTTGGCTTGGTCTGCGTGACCGGCGTAGGATAGCACCATCTCAGGCGGCCGTCTGAGAAGCTACGACGGATGGTGGTGGTGGATGAGGGAGATGGAAGGTTAGGTGGGGTATGGATACATAAAGGATAAGGGAGAGTAAGTCAGCGATGGGTTTGTTTTCAAGTTTTGATGTTAAGATAATTTTTTATATTAGTTCGTACGGTTCGCACTCTTTGGTTAATTAAGACTGACTAACTTATATATATATATATATATATATATATATATATATATAGATTGAATTGAATCATGTGAGACCCTTCTTAGGGTGAGGCGGTGACACCTTCTAAACCGTCGGATCTAATAACTATAGACGCACTTGGATCTTTGCGTGTCCCTATTTAATCATACCCTCAAAACAAATGCCAGCCAACAACTTCATTTACTCCATTTTACTCTCTCTCTCTCTCTCTCTCTCTCCCTTTTTTCTTTCACGCATTTACTCTACTCTCAACACTCAACTACGTTTTTCGATTAACTTCGTTCATCATCGTCTGAATCATCTGATATTTTGATCGCGATCGTCATCATCATCATCATCTCTGTTCGGTCGTCCTTTTTCGGATCTAGGTATGTGATATTCTCGTTCGTATCACTAATTTCCTTCATTTTCGATCAATTATTGTAGATCTACTTTTTTCAGACGCTTTTCAATCTACTATTTGTTTCGATAATGTATTACTAAATCATTTTCATTATAATGCGGTTTTAATCATCCTCGAAGAATTATCCCACAAGATTTAACGCAAAAAATCAATTTCGGAGCATTTTTGATCTACTATTTGTATGTCCTGCTTTTCTCTTCAATACTTACTTCGTCAATTTTTGTTTATTAGGTTTTTCTCATTGTTCATTGCTTAATATGTTTCGTTTTTGTTAATATTGTGCTTTTTTGTTGTTGTTGTTGTTGTTGTGGTGCTCGCTCTGTTGATTCTGCAATGTCGACATAGGTCTGTGTTTGTGTATCATGAAACTTGGAGGTGATATTGTGAATATTGGTCTGATGTGTTGTTGTTAAACCTGAGTTAATTTTGTGAATTTTGGAGTCGTTTTTGTGAATCTGGTGGAATATTTTGTGAATCTGGTGGAATATTTTGTGAATCATTCTCATTATAATGCAGGAAGTTAAACCTGTGTTTGTGTATCATGAAACTTGGAGGTGATATTGTGAATATTGGACTGATGTGTCGTTGTTAAACCCGAGTTAATTTTGTGAATTTTGGAGTCGTTTTTGTGAATCTGGTGAAATATTTTGTGAATCTGGTGCAATATTTTGCGAATCATTCTCATTACAATGCAGGAAGTTAAACCTGCCTCATGATTGTCATCTTTTTATGATGAGTTTATGTGAATGTTTGTCTGAAGCATAGACCTTATCTTGCGAAACCTATAGACCACTTTGTCCATAGTTGGTCATTTGTAAAACTTCATCCAATGCTTTGCCTTGTTTTGATATGGCTTTTAATCCTACTTATCTGGAATGTACTTATACGAAACATGACATTTTGTGTATGTGTATGAAATGTATTACTTATTATGTTTTAGTTATTTTCATTTATTTTTGTCTGAACTGTGTTAGTTATTTATATGCCTAGGTCAATTGCTCCTGTCTGCGTATACATTGCCAACTATGGACACTTGGTGTACGGGTCGGGTAATCGATATATTTGAAGAGGCGAGTTTGAGCTCATTAAATGGATATGCTATCTTCTTTTACTGACTTCTTTTGTAGGGACTAATCTTGGTAATTTGAAATATAATTTAGTAGCTACATTCCCTATTACGCAAGGGTACACTTTTGAGTCTTACAAATGTGTTCTTAAGGTATTACTATGCTCAAACTACTCCTCATCATACAATTCCTTGGGTTGTATTAAAACGGAATTTTAGGTTACCTTTCTTTCCATGTACTAGTAGAAAGAATATGTATCATAGATGAAGATGATAACGATGAAGATCGATCCCTACAAACAAGTCTTTCTCACGACCTATATTTTTCGCCATATCCCAACATTTGTGTTGCTCATTTAGCCCGACCTTCTAGTTGTGACGGTTTCCTGGCTAAATGAGCAACACCAAATGGTGGGATATGGCAAAACATATATGCCATGAGAAAGACTTGTTTTGGAGGGATCGATTATCTTCATCGTCCTCATCTTCATCTTTGATACATTTGCTTTCTTGTACATCTAAAGAAAGCTTGCCTACAATGCCCTTATAATACAACACAAGGAATTGTCTGAAGGCTCAATATGAGGACGGTAATACCTTGTGAACACAAATTGTAGGACTTAAAGTTGTACCCTTGCGTGATAGGGAATGTAGCTACTCAATTATATTTCAAATGAACCTATTATGTTTAGTTGTCGGTCGGTGTACTTAGGTCTATCACCGTTAGTATTTAATCTTACTTTTGTATACTTGCTAAGGCACCCTTGTATAAATATGTAATCAGTAGTTTTCTATTTCGGATGTTGTATCAACATAATGTATGAATACTATGTTCCATTAATGAAGTTTACTTTCCTTTTATTTTGTCAATCCTCGAGCATATATCTTTCATAATAACTTTGAATACAACTTTCATAATAATTTAGCCGGGCATGCACTTGATGAGATTCTTTTCGTCTCTCGATCTTTGTAATGTTGATTCATAATTACGTGAATCTTATACTTGATTTTGTGAATCTTGGAGTAGTTGTTGTGAAACCTAGATCTGCCATTGTGAAACTTATTCATTTAGTTACTAACCTACTATGCGTTCCTATTATTATTTTTTAGTGAATTATGGAGTCTTGGTGCAAAGGGTGTGTCGTTAATGCTTTTGAAGAAGACGAATCGTCATTTCGTGCGAAACTTATGTCATCAAAAAAACAAAATGCAATCAGTTTGTCTTTTAAGGAAGCCGATTTGGCGAAGTTAAATTATCTTCCCCTCGCTATCACTCACAACATTCTGTTTTCAATATTCAAGGAGTTATGCATAATATATTTTCTAAACTTGATGCCTTTGAAGACAAGGCAAATATGGCTATTGTGTGTCGGAATTGGTCTCGATTATTTCTTATTCATCCCAATGCTCCCGGTGTAACCGCTGCATATTGGCTTTCTCTTGAAATCAACCATGTGGAGGGTATTCTAATTATTCATAGGGGTGCTAACCTAATCTTCCAAACGTGCAAATGTTTGCTTTGATAATAATATGTCACTAAATTCATCCTTCATTTTCACCAATATAACCATCCAAGTGCCATGAACCTTCTGAATGCTATTGATCGCGCTACAATTTATGAAAACTTCCGTTCTTTACCTCCAGTGATGTCTACTGAACGAGCCACTGCAATTGCTATTGCTGTCAACTTATTACGCAATTGTATAGATGCATGTTCTATTGATTTACCTTCTATTATGGACCTATAGCCTACATTTGTATCCCTTTTCCTAAAATACTATCTTTGTAATTTTCGGCATTGAACGTTGCTATCTTGTTTGCCGTGTTCTATTGTCGATAGTTTATAAATATAATGTATGACTACTACGTTTTATTAATGAAGTTTGCTTTGTGTTCTTTGATTTTGTGAATCCTTGCGTTCCCTATTGTTTCATAATAACTTCGAATGACAATTTCAATAATAACTTCAATAATAACTTCATGCCCCGTTGACATTTCCGGCCTCTCTTTTAACCCCGTCCCCAAAAAAGGGTTCACCCGTCCTCTCCTAGGGTGTCTTTTGGTCTTGTCGTTGGTCGAATGACTATGTACAAGGGAAAGGGTTTAGGGTTGGGTTAGGCGGTTCCGCGGTAGCGGATCCGCCTAACCCAACCCTAAACCCTTTCCCGTCCCGTTTAGGACACCCGCCCCCTCTCGTTAACCCCGTCCCCTAAAAGGGTTCACCCGTCCCCTCCTAGGGTGTCTTTTGGTCTTGTCGTTGGTCGAATGACTATGTACAAGGGAAAGGGTTTAGGGTTGGGTTAGGCGGTTCCGCGGTGGCGATCCGCCTAACCCAACCCTAAACCCTTTCCCGTCCCGTTTTAGGACACCCGCCCCCTGCGTTAACCCCGTCCCCAAAAAAAGGTTCACCCGTCCCCTCTTAGGGTGTCTTTTGGTCTTGTCGTTGGTCGAATGACTATGTACAAGGGAAAGGGTTTAGGGTTGGGTTAGGCGGTTCCGCGGTGGCGGATCCGCCTAACCCAACCCTAAACCCTTTCCCCGTCCCGTTTAGGACACCCGCCCCCTACTGTTAACCCCGTCCCCCAAAAAGGGTTCACCCGTCCCCTCCTAGGGTGTCTTTTGGTCTTGTCGTTGGTCGAATGACTATGTACAAGGGAAAGGGTTTAGGGTTGGGTTAGGCGGTTCCGCGGTAGCGATCCGCCTAACCCAACCCTAAACCCTTTCCGTCCCGTTTTAGGACACCCGCCCCTACTTTGTTAACCCCGTCCCCAAAAGGGGTTCACCCGTCCCCTCCTAGGGTGTCTTTTGGTCTTGTCGTTGGTCGAATGACTATGTACAAGGGAAAGGGTTTAGGGTTGGATTAGGCGGATCCGCGGTAGCGGATCCGCCTAATCCAACCCTAAACCCTTTCCCGTCCCGTTTTAGGACACCCGGCCCCCTACTGTTAGCTTATTTTTGAATCCTATAGCTTATTTTGTGAAACTGGGAGTTTATTTTGTGCATCTCAGGTCTTATCCCTGGATTCAGACTATATACATTTTATGAATCTGGGGTGTTTATTTGTGAATCTGGGGTGTTATTTTGTGAATCTCAGGTCTACTCCTCACATTCAGACTATATAACTCTTATGCCTTATTGAAAAGAATCCTTGAGGTTATTTCGTGAAACGGAGAGTTATTTTTGAATCTCGGTCATATCCCCCAAAATAGACTATATAAATCTTAGTTCTTATGTTTTGTGTATCCTTTCAGCTTATTTTGTGACGCTAAAGATGATTATTGTGAAACAGGCTACAAGATGAAGCGACCATCACAAAGTGGTTGTGCAAGCAAGCGCTTCTCACGCCAAGAAAAAAACAGAGGGTGCGTTCAGAGGGACTGCCTACAGTGAGGACTCGAATGTCGCCAAAAGGGTTGTACAACTTTCTCGAAAGATACGGAAAATCCACCGAGCGATCAACAGATTCAAGCTATAAAAGACATGGGCTTTGGCGGTCTGTTAATGATTGAAACAGACAAGGTTCCCGGGGACCTTGCTTATTAGCTAGTGTCCAATTACAACCCAAAGAAAGGGATGGTTATTTGACAAAAAACTCCCCGTATTAGAGGAGGACATCCATCTTTGCCTCGAACATTCCAATGGGTTCAAGACCCGTGAGGAAGCGTCACATGTGGATAAGTGCCCTGCTTATTTAGCTACGTTGGAAAACTTCCGAAAGCAATATCCACACAAATATATCGATGATCACCACGTCTTGAACAAATTATCCATGCAGAAAGATGGTGGAGATGACTTTAAACGAAATTTCATCTTTTACATATTCTCGTCTCTGTTGGGTGGTGTACAAGGGAATCGCGCAAGTTTGAGGATTTTGAAAAGTTTAGGTGATACTTCATCGATTCCGAATTCAATTGGTGCAATTTCATCAAACAAGTTGGTGACCAAGTTGAGTCTTGGCAAAAGGAGGAGTGGAGAGATGTCAAACGTTTGAAAGGAGATAATTTTTTTGGTGGACCCATTATGGTGCTCGTGTACATTTACTTGGACCGTTTCGTCTACAAATCAAGATTGGTCGTAAGAAAGTTTCCAACTTGTTGTAATTGGACGAAAGAAAAAATTGCAAAAAGAATTAAACAGAGTTGAAGGCGAGAAAAGGTTTCGGTCAAGGTTCTGTGGAGCCTCCCCTTGTCATGAGCTACCACACACTCGCACCCGCACCTCACCACCGGTCACAAAAGCTTGAGCATGTTCACCCAAATCAACCATTGAAGAAGGCATACCAGATATAGGGTCTGACATTCCACATTGCGGTGACAAGGAAACTGATGGCCTTAGTGACAGTAAGTGTGAGATTGTTCACAAACTTGCTGACGCCGCAAAGGTAGCGGCTGCAGCTTTCGCTAAGTACAGATCTCTTGCTATTCAAGCTACGAACAAGCTACCTTCCTCAGCAGCGGTCTCTACTATGGTGGCAGCCGTTAATGGTATTGCGGACGGGTATATTTCATCCCAACAGGATGAGTTTGATGAGAATGTTGGGGATGAAGAAAATGCCGATGATGGGAATAAGGAGGAAAATATAGAGATGGGTAATAATGAGGATGCTAAGAAGGATGAGGATGGTGAACTGAATTTGGACAACGTGGTCAATAATATCGTTGGAAACACGTTATCCATGGGAGCGAATGTTGTGGAGAATGATCACGTTGTTAAGGACGATGTGGACAGGATGGGTGGATGGTCCGACGCTGATTTACGTGCGGCATTGGAAATTATGGATGACACTTTTGTACCGATTCGTGCACCGATCCCAAAGTGACAAGCAAACCCATTCGAAACGTCGTAAACCAAGATTGCCAACCCCATCGATTGCCCACGGTGGAGGCTGCTGACGACGACGGTCATTTTTTGTCTTCTGAAGAAGACAGGTCTATTGATCCTCAGTCCCAGCCAACACCAACACCAACACCAACACCAACACCAGTTGTCGAACTAGCCGAACCCCCAATTGTTATTGATTTACCGATACTCCAATGATTCCGATCGTCCGTCCACCATCTCCGAAACGTGTGTGGAAGAATCGAGCAATTGCCTGAAAAACCATTGGTCACTCACCGTACATTCGTCGTCGTCATGGAAACCGTTTGTCGGTGATGAAACCACCGTCCGTGCCGAAACGGACGAAGAGGGACCAGGTGAGGAAAGCATACAAGGTGAGGAAAGAATAGTTCAAAGTGTCGAGAGGGAAGAGGATGAGGGAACCGATTTCCTACATTATCGGTACCATCGCTTCGATCCTGTTGATGTCACTAATGTTGATGTCAATAATGTTGATGTCAATACTCCTGCTTTCATTGTGCGTCCTAGAAGAGAGATAATTCCACTGCCGCCTATCGATCTCCGTATCTCCAAAGAAACATCGGTGTTATTCGCTTTTAATAGGGAGGAGAAAATACTTTGTTGGATTTCGGGCTTTGCTCAACAGTAGAACAAAGGTATTTTGACTATGACCTTGTTTTGTAAATCTCAGGTCTCATTTTGTGAATCAGACAATTTATAAATCGTAGGGCTTATATTGTGAATCCAATAGACTGTTTTGCGAATCGACGGCTTGTTTTGCGAATCGATTGTTTTGATTGTTGAGTGCGGTGATACTCTTTTTCAAAGTAACACTCGAGAGATTGACAAGGAGCATGTTGAGGACTATACCAAGGTGATCGAGTATGTTCTCAAGTCAAATATTTGGTGTGAGATCCTAAACAAGAATGAGAAGTTGAAATCGCCGGATTCTCCTGTTCGTTTATTTGTTCCATACTCCAATGACGGTGTTAGTTCCCCCCCCGGGTTGTCTGGAAAATATTGATGTTTCTTCAGTTCAATTAGTAAGTTTTGGTTTGGTGTTATTATGTTTTGTGAAACCTATTTTCATCTTTATGTTCTTCTTTTCATTTCATCTTGTCTTGTTTTCAGATTTGCACTCCAATCATGTCTACATCATGCCCACCGTTCTTCTTTTGTTTCGACCTTCGATGGAATAAATTGACAGTCATACACCCTATGAATGGAGTAGATGTTAACTATTCTGATTATGTGCAACCTACGGTGCGTCTTTTCCTCCATTTCTGGTTATGCAAATCTGTGAATTCACGATCAAAGTGTTTGACAAGCATGTAACACATCCACATAATTAAGTGCTAATTTAGGTTGTGTCGTGCGAAAAGACAGGCTCATTAATTGGGTTTCACCAAGATTCGCAGCATGGGCGACATGATGCCCGAGTTGTTTATCCCTCCTTCAATTTTGAAGTCCGGTGAAATGGATACCGGCGTCTATTTGTTTCACCTGTTGGAGCATTACAAAGGGAACAAAACTGACCGTCCTTTAATTATAACTTCAGTAAGATACCTTTACTTAACCTTGTGAACCCGAGAGTTAGATTTGTCGGACACGGAGTTAATTTCCTGAAACCAGGGGCCGCTTCAGAACTTTGGAATAATTATAAGGACTTTTTGTTTTGCATTTATAGGTAAGTCAATCAAACGCTATGCATTGAAGTTATGCCTTCGAATTATGACCTCCGGTGACAACATGTTGAAAGCTATTGTCGAACGAAGTGCAGAAGAGTGGAATTGTGTGCCTATGTATGACCCATTCCCTTATTAATCATGTGTTGTGAATCTTAGATGTTATTTTTGGTTTTATCTGTTGTTCTTAATTTCTAAATCGTTGGTCTTATTATGTGAATCAAATATCTTGATTTGTGAATCACGATCTTAAGTCTGTCTTATTAATATTTGTCGGGGGCCACCGCGTCTACCTTATTCTGAAGACCACCTTGTGAAGGTTATTTGGCACCGCAAAGGAAGAGATGTCATACAGTAAGTATTTTTCCCCTTTACTTTTATTTTTTTGTGCTTTTCCCTTGCCCCTTTACTTTAATTCTAGTAATGTTTCTTAATGTGCCTTACTACAGCGAGGCTATGGTGTGTACTGAGTGGATGGAAGTCACACGAGCGGGTTTATCTACGCTTAGACCGCGTCGTGGGTTATGGATCAAGTAAGTAGTCTACTATCGCCGTTCATTCCATTGTATTATCTGTAATCTTTTGTTTCATTCCTAATATTGTTTTTTTTAGGTGATTGATATGTTTGGGATTAAGACGACACTTCATCGACCAGATCTTCTCAGACTTGCCATCGATCGTCATCGTGGTTAGCTTTGAACTTGTTTAAATATTCAAGTATCTTGATTATCCCAAATTGATATGGTTTGTAAAATCATCTTTTGTGGTATGTAGAACTGTACAAAGAAGAAAAACCCTTGTATTTGGAATCAATACATCAGTGGGACATACAAACCGGTGAATGGTGCCACAATCCGAAAGGTCTGGTCCCTCCACAATATTTTTTTTATTATTTTTTATTTTTTTTTATTTTTTGTGGTGGACATGTAGGGCTGTAAATTGGAGACTAATCTTTATTATATCAGGTTTTTATACCGCTGATCAAAGACAAACATTGGTGGGCTTGTATATGCGATATGGATAGTAAAACGAATTACATCCTCAACTCAAGCAATCACAGTACAGGTCTTATGATGTACATAATACAACCATAGACATGGTATTAATTATTTGCCTAATCTAACCCTTGACAGGTTTGTGAATCGAGTATATAAAACATTTTTAGTGTATAATCAGTATTAACTCGAAACATTTTCAGGTGGCCAAATTATCTCCTATTTTGGCACGTAGTTCCCCGTCATATTATCCCATGCGGTTTCTGCACTCTCACAGGGTTATAACTCTCAGAGTTCCTCAACAATCAAATAAGTAAGTTATTCCCTAATGTGTCTGCTTTACGGAAATTAAATATTGTTTACTAAACAGTTGAACACTATACTACATTCGCTTTTTGATTGTGGAGCTCACGTGTTGAGGTATTTGAGTATGTTGGACCGTGATCTCGGTGATTGGCGTAAATCCGGACAATTATCGGTAAGAAACAAGTTGAACAAAGATATCGTACATGAAATCAGTATTTGAAACTCGTGTTGTTCATTAATTTCAACTATAATTTCTTACAATTGCAGAGAATGCCAGATTTTCGAAAGTCTGTAATGATGCAACTACTTTCATGGGATGCAAATACTAGAACGGACAATCCGGTTCTTTAATAACTTTTGCATATCAAATCCCCATTCATTCATAGTATCCGCGATATTTTGAATAGTAGCGAGCCATGCTTGTCCGTGTATATATTTTGAAATATTGTATGTGTTTTCTGATATAGGAGTATAAGTAGCAAGATGTGCTTGTCTATGGTGGTGATATGATGTGAAGCAGGGAGATCGTTCTTCAGTGTATGCTTCTCTGGTTGGGAATTTATTCTTCATGATTGTCTTTGTGATCGTGTAGTAGAAACGAGGCAGCATTTATTCTTTTGCTGTGAGTTTTGGGTGTTATGCAGTGTATACTTACTTATCTCTGGTTGGTTCGTCGGAGGCATTTGTCCCTTATGCGTGGGATTTAACTTGTGGTGGATACAATCAAGTATTATGTTAGTATAGTATTAGATGGTATATGCAGGATCTATCAAGTATTCTAGTGAATATGTTATTAGTCATTTAGTTGGGTGCTAATCTGCTTATTTAGTAGATCTCCGTTTGTAATAGTTGACTTTAATCAATGGAATTGATTAGTCTCTTGAAGTTGTGAAATTTAACGTGGATGATTTATAAAGCGTCTGATTCGCAAAATTAGACCTGAGATTCACAAAAGAATGTCTGAGATTCAAAAAAAAAAAGGACGATATTCACAAACAGATGGAATCACAAAATAAGTCGATAAAATGAGACCTGAGATTTACAAAAGAATAAGAATGTCTGAGATTCAAAAAAAAAAAAAAAAGACGATATTCACAAAAGATGGATTCACAAAACAAGTCGATTCACAATATTAGACCTCGGATTTATATATTGTCATTCACACGGTAAGATTCATGAAATAATATTTAAATTGTGTCGTTCACAAAATAAGACCGTTTAGCCAGTTGACCGTTCCTTTCTAATAAGATTACGAATCTTCCTAATAATCGCGAAAATTAGACCCAGGATTCACAAATTAATACCAACAAATAAGATTTCCAGGTCTTTTGTACATATTAAGATTTAAGATTCATAAAAAAACCTCTTACATTCACACAAGAATCTCTCAGATTCACAAAAATAAGATAAACAAATAAATATGTTGCCAAACTAAAAGACTGCTCCAGGATTCACAAATTAAGATATGTGATTCACATAACAAGACCCAGGATTCACAAATTAAGACCTGTGATTCTTTTTGGATTAAACCGTCATTTACATATTTCAAACATTTCACCTGTGTTAATTATTTACCACACATACACATTTCTAGACATTTCTACACATCGTGGCAAGTGCCATGAATGTTGTTATTTACAACGTTTCACACAAAACATTCATTCATTCTCTTTATTTAAGCGTTTCACACCAAACACATTTCAACTCTATCCATTGCATCTGATGCATCTCTTTGTTTCATCAATCGGTTTGTTTCTATATAAATAGGTTTTGTTTCACATCTCTTTGTTTCATTATCTTTGTTTCATTCTCTTTGTTTCACATCTATTTATTTAACCCTCCATACCCGTCTATCCCGAAACTTCAAACTTAATCCATAGTAAATTCCCTCTAAAACCATTATGTCTTCTAATAATTCATCCGATGCATCGTATGAATCGATGGCTATGAATCGATGGCTATAAATCGATGGCTATGAATCGATGCATCCTTTGATTCAAGAGAAAGTTTCGGACGCCGTTCCGAAATATCGTACGTCAAACCTGTGATGTGCATTCTTCATAATTTGCCAAGCACAAGAGATGGGTTTGGAAAGGAAACTCTCTCATATGATCTTAACAGATTAGTAGAAATTATTCGGGGTGCTGGATTGAATTTAGTTCAAGCTATCCACCCGGCTATTACTGACAATGGGACGTTCAAGGGACATGCAATGATCGAGTTTGGAGGGGGAGATGAACGCAATTGCTTCCTTCAAGCGCGCAAACTGGAGCGCGCTTTTTATAATAATGAAGCTTCGAGGTGGTGGTTTGAAAACGTTAAACCTCCGTCCGGACCATATTTATGGGTTGCTAATAGAGATGATTTGGGACTGGTCGCATATTTGTATGCGAAGGGGCCTTCCTTTGAGTTCGGGACAATTCCGCTTGCATGGGAGAACGACCCGTGGATTGGGTGAAGGTGATAATGATGTTTTCGATAATATTCGTTTTGAAATCTGCAACTACTTTCCGGATTATTAATTTGTCTTTGTACTTTTTTTTATAATGTTGGTTATATTTTATTAACTTCACAGATGGTGATTTGGTTGAAGGTGATAATGATCATTTTACTTTTATTCTATGTATTCATATCCTATGTATTCAATTAGAAAAAGGTCATGACGAGTTGCGGATTTCAAAACAATCCGAAAAGGTAATATGAGGCACTTACGAATAGAAGATGTGTTAGGCATTTTCTATTTAGAGTCCCTATCTTGTTTGAAGGTAATAAATGTGATTTATATATTGTCATTCACACGGTAAGATTCATGAAATAATGTTTAAATTGTGTCATTCACAAAATAAGACCGCTTAGCCGCTTGTCCGTTCCTTTCTAATAAGATTACGTATCTTCCTAATAATCGCGAAAATTAGACCCAAGGATTCACAAATTAATACCAACAAATAAGATTTCCAGGTCTTTTGTACATATTAAGATTTAAGATTCATAAAACAACCTCTTACATTCACAAATGAACCTCTCGATTCACAACAGAACCTCTCAGATTCACAAAAATAAGATAAACAAATAAGATGTCCATATTTTTGGAAACGAATAAATAATATGTCGCCAAACTAAAAGTCTGCTCCTTTCAACATTGTCGTTGTCTTCTTCAATCATCATATCTATTTCTCAAGGCTTAAGAAGACTCTTTCCTTCATTATTCATCCTCATCCCCTTCCTCTTCTACTTCTTCGTCCGCTAGCTCTCCCTACGCAAAAGACACAAATGAATTAGAAAGATGTTTACAAACATTAAATGTACAATACTAAAAGTGAGGAATTATATCGGGTACTACATACAATCGGTCTCATTTACGATTCACAAATAAAGATATGTGATTCACATAACAAGACCCAGGATTCACAAATTAAGACCTGGGATTCACAAAGCAACCTTTGGGATTCTCAAAATAAGATAAACAGATAAATAAAATACTTGATTAATATCAGATGTAGTTGCGTAGATGAATGCAAACCCGGTTCACTGGGAAGGTCTCAAAAATCATATGGACAATTCCTTTTGTCGTGGTTGCCCTTGCGCTTACACAGCAACACAACCTTTTTGCTTTTTCCGCCTTCTTGATTGCCTTATTTTTCTTGCTCACCAACCGTTTACCACAACCTTTGTTCCTAGACACATTAGGCGGTAAGATGTTGGTTTCTTCGAACCTTGCGGCCCGGTAGAAAGCTCAATCTGTTCTTTGTTTTGTCAACGGTTGAGTGTTTCCCTCTAGTTTTGTCCTGAATTCCTTGATTAACTTGGCAAACTCTCTCACATCCGACTCTTCTTTCCTTTTGAGCATACCAACGATTAATCAATCTCGGACCACACCACGACATTCCAATCTTTTTGTCTTGGTATTGTTGTATTTCTCTAACAGATTCCCATTCCAATCATAAACGTCACTTTTGAGTGCATTCTTGCTCCACCTTTGCAAAATATATTTATCAAGTATGTCCTTAAACTTTCCCGAACAAACCCAAATGATGTGACTGCATAAAATACCTCTCCTTTCAAACAGTTTACATGTGCACCTTACATCATTCGTGCTTCTACCGCACTCAACGCAAATTTTAGTCCTTTCTTTGCATCCTCAACTAACGACACTTCAAAGTTCGTCACGGGATCTCAAGAGTGTATCCAACCAAACTGCGCAGTATTTATTGAAAGCTTCACCTGGTTTTGGAACTCGTAGAACATCGCATGGGTATAGCTTCTCACCGCCAGTTGTCTCCCATTTTGACCCATACAATGTTTCAGAATTGAATTCGCATTCTCCTCTTCACGGAGCTTCAGCGAGTGCATTTGGTGGTCGATGGCGCTTTCATAGCGCACCAAGAACTCGGTTAATGTCCCGTATTTGTTTTCAAACCGCTTAAAGAAACTATTAGCACTCTCTGACCTTTGTGTAGTTCGTAGTAAACCGCCCATTGGCACATTTCTAAAATAAGCGGGTATCCATGTGTGTCTATCAGCGAACTTCCCATTCAACCACGTATTGTCTTCCAAGGAGAAATCGTTCATGACTTTAAGCCACTTCTCTTCAAATTCCCCGGGCTCCAGGTCATCGTCCCATACAACACCGTTCAGACGGGTTAAAAAGTCGGTATCTCTACAAATTTTACTCCCAACCTTGTCGATTATTTTTCTTCATGATGTGCCACATGCAAAACCGATGTTTCGCTGTTTTGAACTTAGCTGCAATGAACAAAATCAAATTATCGACCGTCACCATCATTTTATAATAACTAAATTCACGCAGTTTCACATAACAAAGTCATACGATGCACTATTATGTAAATCTCAAGTCTTATCCTCAGATTCGGACTATACATCATATAGCTTATTTTGTGAATCCTATAGCTTATTTTGTGAATCTGGGGGGTTATTTTGTGAATCTCATGTACTTGTTTAATATGAAGTTTCACAAGTGTAGGATTCACAATTTAATATGAAGTTTCACAAGTTAATAGGTACGAATTGCAAATTTCATAAACATACCTGGAACTGCTTTAATTATTCCCGGTCTTCGCGGTGATTATGTAGTTGGGCTCTTTCCCACCCATAGCTGCCAAACCGGTCAAATACCCACATGAATGACTCATCGTTTTCATGTTCTATAAGCGCACATGCAAATGTGATTGACCTTTTATGATGGTCAACGCCCGTGAAAGGCGTGAACGTCATGTTGTACTTGTTTGTACCATAAGTTGGGTCGTATGAAACTCCATCCCCAAACAGAGCATACGCTCTTTGCATGTCACAATTCGTCCAGAAAATCCTTGTCAATGCATTCTTGGAATCTTTTTCATAAACAAAGTGGAGCCCTTTTGTTTCAGCTAGGGTTCTAAGCGTGATTTGAACATTTCCCCATCATGACTGTTCATTAGACACTTCATTGACCTCTGAAAATTTTTGAATTGCTTGACTGTTGCCCCGACATTTTGAAAACCACCCAATTGTTGAGTGCATAGTTGGTGTGTTAAGCTAGGACCAACATTTGCTTTTGAATTGCTGACAATCATTTGCATATGAAATTCATTGATATTTTCAGCAAGTTTCTCAAATTCCTTATTTTTCACAACATCCAGCGGGTGATTGTGACCCTCAATAAACACGTCAACCATGTACTTGTTCTCATGGAACTTGAACTTTATCATTGCTAGATAGCCCCACCTTCTAATCTTTGTTATTCTTGTGGTTGACCCTTTGTTGGAACTCTCTGCCTCTCCTCCACCTTTTTTCACCCTACGTTTAGCAGTTGGAATGTTCGGTTTGCTCTTTGTACTACCTATTTCTTATTTCGATGCAACGGATTCATCCGCCTTTTCTGCAACACCGATTAGGGCAGTCGTCTTTTCTTCTTATTACTGACCTTCCCGATTGCAAACCATGCACTTTGTTCTGATAATATCATCACGAAACCTTTTGCTTGAAGATTTCCTTGATTTAAACCCACAAGCAACGGCGTACGTTTCATAAAACAAAGATCGGCGAGTCTAAGTCAATAAATGTTTTCCCAATCGTTGGTGTAAACTTTTCATCAATCCTATTTATCCATTGTTGGATGCCACTCGGTGTGTAAGTTATAAGAGTAGTAGGTGTGGAAATAGTTGGTACTGTAGGGGGTGGTTAACACAGAGAGGTAGAAGCTTCACCGCAATTAACATTGGAATCAACAACTGAAAATTGTAGATTCACAAAATAAGCCAAAAGTGCAAGATAGGAGATTAACAAATAAAGTTCCACAATATTAGCATACAAGGTTCATAATCTATGCCACAAACCAAGTTTCAGGATCTTATAGTCTATATTTCAATAGATAACCTACTAGATACAAATAATTAGCTCTTATATTCACAAAATAAGCTATCTGATTCGCAAAATAAGGAGAATAGCAAAACAATCTCAAAAAAATAACATCTCAAATTCATAAAAGATTGATGTTTCTTCTGTTCAATTAGTAAGTTTTGCCAAACAGATCAACATAGGCGATTCACAAATCAAGTTTCACAATATTAGCATCTAAGTTCCTCTGTCACAAGCCAAGTTTCGGGATATTAGTCTATATTTTCAAAATAACCTCTCGGATGCACAAAATTAGCTCCTAGATTCGCAAATAAACTTCTCAGATTCACAAAACCAGACCAAAATAACGTCTCAAATTCGTAAAATAGGGACAAAACAGAATACCTGTTGCACTAGCACTCTTATCAGGAGTCGCTGTAGTATCAGGAGTTAGAACTGCAACATTAGCAGGAACACTATAATAAGTAGGACGAAATTGATAAATTTCGATCAAATTCAGGATATTATAGCATACATTCACGAAATTACTTCTCCGATTTACAAAATTCACTATTAGATTCACAAAATAACCTCACATATTCACAAAATCAGGATAATAGCGAAAAAAAGGAGATTACCTGTTTCAACAGCAATATTATCACCAGTTACTGTAATGTCTGTAATCTCCATTGAAATTGAAGCTGCAACGTCAATTTGAGCCTTATTAGCTCTTATATTAACATTAACAACTACAGTTTCACGATAATAATGTTTCAAATTAACAAAATAGTAGGAACACCATAATAAGTATGAATACAAGGACAACCATAGATAATACTGATACAAGACAATTAAAGCATTCAATGGTGCGAACTTGTGCAACCTTTTCAGAATTTGTCATCTTATTTAGTTTTAATCTTACCCAGGTTGTATATATTAGTTATTTAAGTTTCACAAAATAACCTTCTAGTTTCACAAACTAGGGTCCAAGATTCACTAACTATAGGTGAGATTCGAAAATAAGGCCCAAGATTCAGAAAATAAGGCCCAAGATTCACAAACTAGGGTCTGAGGTTCACAAACTAGGGTCCAAGATTCACAAGCTAGGGTACAAGATTCACCAACTATAAGAAATAAATAAATTGCATCGATAACGTTTAACAACGAGAGATTCGAAAATAAGGCCCAAGATTCACTAACTATAGGCTGAGATTCACCAAATAAAAGCCGAGATTCACTAAATAAAGTATCGAGTTATTAGTTCAAATAATTAAAAAAAAAAATGGGTGAAGATTATGAATTCACTTTTAAGAAAAGGTCACGTTGTATGTATCTAGATATTTTGTTGATTTGTTAAAAACACTTCCATTCCCAAGAAAAGGACATTGAACAATCGAAAAGCATTCAATCAAAAAATTTAATATATGGGTAATGCGAACAGTAATGTTGACGGATTGTGCCAAATACCAGGCCTATAAATTCCTAATTTCTAAAACATAATAGTATATCCCAATAACCTCTCTTCTCTCTTCTGTAAAACATTTCAAACATCCCTATTGCACACAATGTCTCATTTATTTGTATTTCCCTATACTTGTGTTTTGGCGAATGTTCCAGGTTATATGAATCAAAACGGGAAGTATGTTTGTCCCGACCTCTCTAAATTGGCGATTGTTTCTCGAGCCAAGGTTATGAGATAGAGTCTTTGGTGCTGTTATCTGCAGCAGCGGACTTGTCATTTTATGGGATTAGTACTAATCCAATTTGGCACAAATGACAATGGCTGCAAACAAAGCTTTTAAGTTGCGGGAGAAGTTCGAGCAATTTGGGCGTACTAGATCCGAATGGTCGGCTACCTATTCCCGAGTTCAGGGGCCCTTTCTATGGGTAGCATCAAGGCTTGATTCACAATATTTTAGCTACACTCCGAGATGTAGAAGAGTCCCATATCCATTTAAACATGCGGGAAGATCACTCGATGATGGATGAACGCCGCACCTATAGCTATATCAATATTGCTCTATGTGCATTGCCTCGAACAAATAGGGGTGATTGATAAACTAAACAAATATCATATCTTGTTTAATTTTTCAGCTTTTCAGTTTATTTTATTTTTGAATGTTGTTGTTTTAAGTTTATTTTATTTTTGAATGTTGCCTGCGAAATTTTATGTGATGAAAAATTACAAGATTTTTAAGTTTTCTGAATATTATATTTAGCTCTTATATTCACAAAATAAGCACTCTAATTCACAAAATAGACAATGTCAAACAATTTCTGCCACGATCCAAGTTTCAGGATGTTATAGATACGCAAAATTAGCTCCTAGATTCGCAAAATAACCTCTCGATTCACAAAACCGAACAGTCTATAATTACAAAATAACCTCTCTGATTCACAAAATTAGCTCCTAGATTTGCAAAATAACCTCTCGATTCACAAAACCGAATGCAGTTTATATTTTCGAATATCCTCTCGGATGCACAAAATTAGCTCCTAGATTCGCAAAATAACCTCTCGATTCACAAAACCGAACAAAAAAACGTCTCAAATTCATAAAATAGGGACAAAACAGAATACATTGTAATAGCACTATTATCGAGGAGTCGTTGCGATGTCGGGAGTTAGACCCGCAACATCGCGATAATACCATAATAAGTAGGGCGAAATTGATTATTTTCGATCAAATTCAGGATATTATAGCCTACATTAACGAAATAACTTCTCAGATTTACGAAATAACTTATTAGATTCACAATATAACCTCACATATTCACAAAATCGGAGAATAGCAAAACGACTTCATAAAACAAATAAAAAAACGGAGATTACCTGTTTCACCAAAGTATTATCACCGCTTATTGTAATGTCCGTAATCTCCATTGAAATTAAAGTCGCAACGTCAATTTTACACCGCGAATTATAATCAATTAATGAATGAATTAACAAAATCAACAAATTTTACACCGCGAATTCCGAAATTGCTCAATTGCTCGGTTTTGATCGAATTCAAACCCTAAACTAACGAAATACTTCAGTTTTGATCCTTATAAATTTACAAAACAGTTCGATTTTGTTCAAAATTGATCATTATATCATCAATTAATGAACGAAGTTAAGAAAATCAATTTTTCATCAAATAATATGAAATTACCTGGAAATTACCTCGAAATCTTCTTAGAAATCGATTAATTTGATGAATTCGCCTCTTTGATTGTCGAATTTGATTAATATGATGAAATCGTCTCACGTTTGATGATATTGTAGCTCTCTTTGAAATCGACGCCCAGTGTTTTTGTATAACGTGAAAGCTCCTTAGTTTTGGAAGGAAAGAATTTGGGCCTTTTGTTTAGATTAGAGAGAATAAGGTATTTGGGCTTTTTTTTAGATTAGAGAGAGAAAGTGTTTTGGACCAAATGAAAAGTTTTGTGTTGACCCCTAATTTTCATCCTTGTTTTTTCACCAACATTACAAAATCAAATTTCATCCATGTATAATGCAAATGAGTCCAAGGTAGTAATTTGGTGAGACCGCCGCCGCGCCATAATGAGGTGCTCACCTTTGGATCCTATATATATATATATATATATATATATATATATATATATATATATATATATATATATATATATATATATATATATAGAGAGAGAGAGAGAGAGAGAGAGAGAGAGAGAGAGAGAGAGAGAGAGAGAGAGAGAGAAAGAAAGAGAGAGAGAGAGAGATAGGATCTTGTGAGTTTGGTTTCTTATGGTGAGTTGTGAGTTTGCGCTTTGAAATCTCAACCACTAGATTATATTAGAGATGAATGGTCAAGATCTAATCTTACATGTCATATAAAACCACTATCATTTACTTACTTTTTCTATTTTTAATGTTACTTTTTTTTTTACTTTAATTTTTTTTTCTCTCTTTTTTTTTTACCTCGTGTTATTATGTTGTTATTGTGCTTTTTTTTTACCACTTTGATTTTTTTTTCTCCTATGTTTTTCTTTAATTTTCTCATTATGTTACCTTTTTTTCTTTTTCTTTTTTGTACCGGATTTTTTTTACTTTAATTTTTTTACACTCTTTTTTTACCTCGTGTTATTATGATGTTATTGTGTTTTTTTTTTTTTTTTAACTTTGATTTTTTTTTAACGACTTTGATTTTTTTTCCTCTTTTTTTTACCACGTGTTATTGTGTTGTTATTTTGCTGTTATTGTTATTCTGGTGTTATTGTGATGTTATTCCGGTGTCACTTAGAGTTTTTTACTACTTTGATTTTTTTACTCTTTTTTTTACCACATGTTATTGTGTTATTCTGCTGTTATTGT
Organism: Silene latifolia; assembly: GCF_048544455.1. Taxonomy (NCBI): domain Eukaryota; kingdom Viridiplantae; phylum Streptophyta; class Magnoliopsida; order Caryophyllales; family Caryophyllaceae; genus Silene; species Silene latifolia. Next base: position 121,161,378 of record NC_133528.1, on the reverse strand, counting down.
TATTCTGGTGTTATTGTGATGTTATTTCGGTGTCACTTTAATTTTTTTAACTACTTTGATTTTTTTTCTTTTTTTACCACGTGTTATTATGCTGTTATTCTGCTGTTATTGTGATGTTATTTCGGTGTCGCTTTAATTTTTTTAACTACTTTGATTTTTTTTTTCTTTTTTTACCACGTGTTATTGTGCTGTTATTGTTATTTTGGTGTTATTGTGATGTTATTCCGGTGTCACTTTGGTTTTTCTTTTTTTACATTTTTCTGCCACATGTTATTGTGCTGTTATTTTGGTGTTATTGTGGTGTCACTTTGATTTTTTTACTACTTTTAATTTTTTTTCTTTTTTCTACCATATGTTATTGTGCTGTTATTCTGGTGTTATTGTCATGTTATTCCGGTGTACCTTTTGATTTTTTTTACTACTTTTTTTTTTCTTTTTTCTCGTGTTATTGTGTTGTTATTGTAGTGTCGATGAGCAAAAGCTTTTTTTATCTACTTGAGAAAAATGACAAAGACGCATCATAATTCATTTAATATCAACAAAAGAGTGAATGCAAATCCGTATTCAATTGAAATTTCCCTTATATAATGTCTCATCTCAAACCAAAAAAATGAAAATTCATCCACTCATTTATTATGTGTTCATAATAAATTCAGATTTATTAAAGTAAGCTAATCTTCACGGATCCACATCAAAATATTGAACAAGATAAGTTCGAGTCGAGTATATTCCCATGTTGAACGTCACAAATCTAGACAAAGATCCAACAATATTCCGTCCATATCTGTCCCATTACCACACAGTAAAACCCGAATGTTGTTGCAGTGATAGGTACTTGGACCTGTCAAAAAAAAAAAGATAGGTACTTGGAACGATTCACACAACATACACGAAAATGTGGTAGCGAAACGCCCTAAAATGTAGGGCAACATAATCTGAGATTAACACCTATAGATCTCCAAGATTCATCAGAAACATTTGTTTGCTCATTTTTTCCCTGATCGTAAACCAGCAAGGGAAAAAAAGTTCCGGGAAAAGGATACATTTGCTCATCCAAATCATACAAAATGATGAATAAGTTCTTGAGAAACAATACTGACTGAAATTACACCCAGAGTCTCGGAAACCAGTAATAAATTCACAGGAAGTCCAATTGAACAGCCCGAAATCAAGGTTTCAATGAAAGTAGAATGTGTTGTGATATAGATGAATCAGAACTGGAATTGCATTTCAGGGGAGTAACCAAGTTCCTCAAGGTGAGCAACCATCGCTTTATACATCGGAGGCGGGCCACACCTCAAAATCTGCATATTTTACAAAATTGTTTGTCTCATATAAACACTCTAATCATGCTAATATATGCCTACCACTCATTTATTCACGTGAACCACTTGTTTTTTTATGTCATCAGTTTCTCTCAACAAAAAAAATGCTGCAAGAAATAGAATTACAGTTGGATAGCTGGATAATACATGTGACACCAAAACATTCGGATTTCATGTCAACCATATAATCATCATCTCACATAATGAATGGATACAATGCCTTTTCATGTATCTCTGTCTGCCTTTTTCACATAATGAATGGATACACCGGCAAAACAATGCACCAAAACACATCCTTGTTTCCGACTCTCTTCAATGAAATCAATTAAATTAATTAGCCAGCAAATAATTGATCGACCGAATTGATCAATTATCACTAATTCCGCAACAAAGCCAAATTCGATACATTTGAATTACAAATAAAATCAATCACAAAAACAACAAAATTGATTATATAGAGAGAAATATACCCATTATTGACCGTCAATATCCCAAATTCGAGCTTTAACAACTTTATTATCGACACGAACGCTACTAATAGCGAAATCGACTCCCATGGTAGACTTAGATTCTAAACAGAACTCGTAAATCACGATAAAAGGTACGATTATCCGACACTAAAGTAGCCGAATAAGACTACTTTGATTAATTAAGAAAAAGAATGGGATGGCAGTGGTAGTGATGAAGGTGATGAAGATGGTTGTACGGTGGTAGTGATGTCGGTGATGATGTTGGGTTGCACACCGACATGGCAGGTGTCGGAGCTCCGATGTTGATTACTACGCACCTTTTAGAAGAGATTGATGACAGTGGATTAGTAATGGAGTTAGACTGAGTTTTGCTTTTTGTTTTCAGGGAGAAAGTAGCGAGAAAGTCCACTTTTTGGGCTTTTATTTTCTGACTCAATTAATATCAACCTTTGATCTTATTCTATCTAATGGCCCAGATTTTCAAACTCAAAACTCACCATAAGAACCAAACTCACGAGATCCAGCCCCCCTCTCTCGTGAGTTTGGTTCTTACGGTGAGTTGTGAGTTTGGGTGTTCACAAATCTCAGCCATTAGATAAAAAGAAATAGATGGCTGAGATTGAACTTCTCCATTCGTTAATATGATAAATAAAAATCACGTTCATCTTCGTTACTCCTCCATTCCAGCCAAGAAATACATTCAGACGAACCATAGCATTTGGGAAAAAATAAAGTAGCAGCAATAGTTTCTTCTCAATTTAAACAATTAGCAATCAATTCATCAATTATTTTTATTGCCCATCAATTATGGCGAGTTCGAGTTGCGTCAGTTTTCCGTCGTTGTTGCGGTCAAATGATGTTCGGAATATTTCTCTTAATTCTGAGATCTGTTCGTCGTCTAGTTTCACTCCTTCACCGCCGACTTGTGTATCATTGCTCGTTGTTTCGTTTTGTTTTGTTCTTTTCTGGGATTTGAGAAATTGATTGATTTGGGGATTTTGATAGGGTTGAAATTGATGGATTTTGATGAAGATTATGATGTTGATTAATTGATTATGAGTTCGATGGTGCTCGATCGGGTTGAAATTGATTGATTTCGGGATTTTGATGGGGTTTGAAATTGATTGATTTCGGGATTTTGATGGGGCTCGATGGTAGCTGCTGCTCCGCTCGTGGTGTTTCTAATGGTGATGCGGGACTCGGGTGATTCGTGCTTTAAAGCACTCAGAAATTGTATAACGCAGGAGCAAGGAAGTTTGCCTTTGTGGGTATAGGTCCAATAGGATGCACTCCTATAGCAAGGGCAACCATTCGAAACAAGGCCTGCAATCAGACTCTGAATTATGCTGCCGATTACTTTAACGCCCAGCTTGTTGTTATGCTCAATACTATTAAGCCTCGACTGCCCGGTTTCCAATTTGTCATGGTTAATATCTTTCAAATTGCCCTTGAATCCATTCGAAATCCTTCTTCCGCAGGTAAATGAATCTGAATCACTTTTAACATTTTAGTCATGACATTCAAAATCCTCCTTTCGCAGCTACCTGTGAGACCGTCTTACAAAACACTTACTATTCGATGAATGATGTGTAGGTTTTAAGGATGTGAGCAACTCATGTTGTACACTCTCAAGTGATGGGGTTCGATGCAAGCAACAGGGTAATGTGTGTACAAAGCGAAGTAGTCATCTGTTTTTTGAGAAATTGATTGAATTGGGGATTTTGATAGGCTTAATACTATAAACATGTCACCAAATACACTCAGAAAGATTCAAATGACTCTGATTGTCGGTTTTCGTGCTTTAAAGCACCGCCTGAAATAAATGTTTTCTGGAACCTTCCGGACAATAGTGCTGAGGGTTACTCCTAGCATGGGTTGGATAGGAAAATTGTCGGGGCTTAATTTATATATTATACCGGCAAAAAAGCATCCATATATGATATACAGAAGGTAGCTCAACAATTTTTTACTGCCCAAAATGCACTGTTGAATGAGAATACTGTTGGTGATCTCCATCAAAGTGACACCGAAATAACATCACAATAACAGCAGAATAACAGTAGAATAACAGCACAATAACGCGCGGTGAAAAAAAAAGAAAAAAAAAATCAAAGTCGTAAAAAAAATCAAAATGACACTGGAATAACATCACAATAACAGTAGAATAACAGTACAATAACAGCACAATAACACGTAAAAAAAAAAATCAAGGTCGAAAAAAAAATCAAAGTGGCACCGGAATAACATCACAATAACACCAGAATAACAGCACAATAACAGCACAATAACATGCGGTAAAAAAAAGAGTAAAAAACTCAAAGTAGTAAAAAAACAAAGTAGTAGAAAAGTCAAAGTGGAATAACATCACAATAATAGTAGAATAACAGCACAATAACAGGTGGTAAAAAAAAGAAAAAAAAATCAAAGTCGTAAAAAAAATCAAAATGACACTGAAATAACATCACAATAACAGCAGAATAACAGTAGAATAACAGCACAATAACACGTGGTAAAAAACAAAAAAAAAAATCAAAGTCGTAAAAAAATTCACAGTAACAGCAGAATAACATCACAATAACAGGGAATAACAATAACAAAGACAATAACATATGGTAAAAAAAAGAAAAAAAAATCAAAATCGTAAAAAAATCAAAGTAATGTTAAATAACATCACAATAACAAATGAATAACAATAACAGCACAATAACATGTGGTAAAAAAAAGAGAGAAAAATCAAAATCGTAAAAAAAATCCAGGTAAAAAAAGCACAATAATAGCATAATAACACGAGGTAAAAAAAATAAGAGTAAAAAAAATTTCAAGTAAAAAAAACCGGTACAAAAAGAAAAAGAAAAAAAGGTAACATAATGAGTAAATTAAAGAAAAACATAAGAGAAAACAAAAATCAAAGTGGTAAAAAAAAAGCATAATAACACGAGGTAAAAAAAAGAGGAAAAAAAATTAAATAAAAAAAAAGTAACATTAGAAAAAAGAAAAAATAAGTAAATGATAATGGTTTTATATGATATGTAAGATTTGATCTTGGCCACTCATCTCTAATATAATCTAGTGGTTGAGATTCCCCCAACTCACAACTCACCATAAGAACCAAAATCACCAAATCCAATCTCTCTATATATATATATATATTTAAATTTAAATTTGCCGACATTCTTATTTTAATTTTCTCTTTTGCCCATCTTTTTATATTTTTTTTTTCTACGCAAATTCTATTATATGACTGTCATACGTGTATCGTAAAAAATTTAATAACTTCTTACTAAATAGTGATCACTTTTGGATATCAATGACCATTTTTTATTACTAAAAAATGACCTGGTCACTATTAACCAAAAAGTGGTCAATTTTTTGGTTTCTTTAAATTGTTTTCTTTTCTTTATTCTTGATCGTTTCTTTCATCAAAATTTTCACATTATTTGCACATGTGAATTAATTATTACAATCTCTATTTTATTTTTCGCTGTGATGCGCTCATTTTCAATAAAAAAATGTTTTCTTTATTGAATTATTTATCGATTATTTTTTTAATATATTGTTTCTTTTTTATAATGATTTGTTGAAGATCATTTTTTTACTTTCATTTTTAGCGTACTTTTTCATTTAATCATTTTTTTAATCTAATTGTCTTTTGCTTTTTACTCGTTACAAAATTTTCCAAAATTTATTTTTACCAAGTTAAATTTTGTCTCAAATTCAAGTTTTTCGTTAAATATTTTAAAAATAAAGTTATTAATCAATTTTTGAATGAAATATTTGACAATATATTAGTTTTAGACTTCTCAATGATAGGTAATATTAAGTTACTTATTTCATTTGATATACTATGTCTTTAAATGTGATGCGTTCTTTTAAGATTGTTATACAATATTATGAAGTTTTAACAAAAAAAAAGAAGATAAAACAATTTACGAGAAATTCACGACATTAATAAATAGAAGTACATATTCAATTCATTTATTAAATTAACAATGTTATGAAAAAAACACATAAAAATACTCTGATTTGTAAAAATAAATAAATTAAAAATTAAGATGATAATAATTTTCTTTACTTGTGTATGCTTTTATAAGAGTTTTAAATTTCTTACTAAACTAAGTAAAAGAATACCGAATATTTATTAATATCAAAATATTTTCAAGACTTTATATTTAAATTTATTTTCGTATTATCTATATTTGATTAAGTTTCATTCAGCTTTTGTAGTTATTTTGTTTACAAAAAAATCATTTTTTACATTTACCTTAACATAAAACATCTTTAAGCAAATCTGGAAAAAAAAACTTCGCCACGGGTGTTTGTTACTAGCTTCGTGACTAAGTAAATATGTTGCCATGAACAAGATGTAAGTCGTGGCTAAAAAAATATTTGCCACGGAATGATTTGAGGTTAAATATAATTTCGCCACGGGTATGACCAGGGGCGAGGCCACACTTGGGGATGGTGTAGCAAGTGCTACACCAAAACAAAAAAATTTGGTCAAAAATTTGAGATATGCTACACCATAATTAAATGCTTTCATATTAAGTTTACATCCTTTGTACTAATTCTTTCCCTAATGAATGATTCACATTAACTCTCCCCTAATTAAATCCATGCATTTAAATTCCATTTACCAACAAAAAAACTTTATCAACTCTTAATTAACGTGTTCCTAGAAAATTTATCTTCTTAATTACTCCTATTTGCCTAATAATTTTTTCTTCCAAATTTTCAATTTTTTACCATAATGTCTAGCACTCCGATCTATACCACGAATGGATTGTCTCCTTCTCAAGGAGGTACTTTTATTTTACATTTTAATATCGTTTAATTTTTATTTTATGTGAACTATGATTCGTAGAATACATGAAATCAATGAGGCTGCTATTTTAATCGGTATATCTATGTTAAATAGAATCCTCTTCTTTGATTTTTAATTGAGACTTTGATGCTACTTTTATGAATGGTTGAATGATACTCCCGTAATCTTGTTTAATCGTTTCTTTGAAGCCTGATGTATTTTTTAAAGTAATGGAAAATGAAATTGTGAGCTAGTTTTTGAATACGAGAACTCGTTGAGTAGTGTAGGTTAAAATTACAATCTTCGTTTTATATATTCAAATATTTAAGTTTTATGTATTCTAATATCTATTACCTTAACCACGAAATCGAGTGTACTGTTTTGCTACACCAAAAATAAAATCCTGGCCTCGCCTCTGGGTATGACATAGTTCGTGACAAAAATGATTATTAGCCACGACCATAGCCAAAATCGTGGGAAATTGACTTTTTGTCACGGGAAAATTTGTCTCATGGCATAAAATTTTTCTAAGATATTGAATGAAATTTTTCCCATGATTAATCAAAATTTAGCCATGAATTATAAGTTTCCGTGGTGTAATTCGTAGCGCAAGGGTCAATTTGTTGTAGTGAATAGAAGTACTTGGAAATCTAATGACATCACCCTTCACCACAATGTCACTTAGATTCGAAATACATCGATTCTCAAACATAAATTGTTGTTTTTAAGCTTAAACAACATACAAACCAAGTCTTTGATTTGTTTCTTGATAAAGTCGTGAACCACATTATATTTGTTGTTCTTATGGTAAATTTGTAAGATTTAAAGTTGGTGAGGGGCTCTATCTTGGATGTTGTGAGTTTACACCGATGATTGAGGGCAAAAATTTAGCCGACTACAGAAGACTGGTAGAGATTGTGGCAAACCATATGCATGTGTTTTTGGAGTCTAATAATGTTATGAAGGCTAAAGATTGCCGCAACTTTGAAGTCGTGGATGTTCCATTTAGATGGAAAAAGAAGGAACCGTTAGATACCGAGTCTGGCTGTTTCTTGTTGTATATAATGGCTGAATATGGTGGCAGCGTATTTGAGTCCAATCTTCACAGCAAGGTAGCTCGTCGAAGGTTTTGCGTAGAAATATTGGCTTCTCTGATTTTGGTTGATATCAATGCCTATAGGCAGTTAGTCCTTGATAAGGTGGAGTCTTGTGAGAATCAGAGGCCTAAGTCCTTGGGATTGGCGTCAACTAAGAACAAGTTGAAAGACTTGAACATTTACTTAGTTATGACAACTTTTACATTAAATGATAGTAGCTAGGTCGGTCATAGTTTTAGAAATTATTTTGACAAAGTATAAATGTTTAAAACTTTTCAAATTGTCCGTCCCAGTATATGGAAAACTGTCCACTCGGTCGAGTGGCATGGGCACCCATTTGCAATTGAAAATCCTACATCAATACCCGTCCCTTGGGATCCGACCTTTACACGCCTCTTTGCTAAGAGTAGTTTGTAGCCAAACACCACACAAAATGCATTGAAATGCGTGCAAATAAGACTTAAAAAGGCTATATTGACTCACTTCAAAAGAAGAGAGATTGGGTGGAAACTTTTGGTGCCTCAATATTTCATAGCAAGCATTTTATTATGGTTGAAGACCATAATTAATTTGGTATGCAATCTAAACTACACTAGATGATGCATATTCTAAGTAAATGCTTAGATCACCTATGATAGTGACTATTTTAGCATAAATAGCTAAAACAAATACGCGTGTGATAGCAACAATATGTCAAACACTTTCGCGGGGAGACATACACATGGGTGAAGTGTAAAATGGGTCACCTATGATCGTTAATCAAGTATAGCACCACCTAATTCTTGTGATGATAAATCACCAAGCAAATACACGTTCAAGTTCAGATTGCAAGGAACTGATTTTTACTCAATGTTACTTAAAGGGTAAATAAAGCTTATGATGTGTGTACTAATTAGAGTCCTACATACATCAGAGCTAAAACTACGGGAGTAGCCCAAATCACAAAAAAAAAAAAACAAATTATATCATAATATATCATTTTAGTGATCTATGTAACATGCATGAAAATATAAAAGTATAAAACAAAGATTAAGGAAATGTAATTTCCTTACATTGATTTAGATGGTAAAAATGAGCATAAACTGGATCACCTATCTAGTTTGTTCTTGTGCTAATGAAATATGGAAGATCCTCCTTTACCAAATCTTCAAAATTAGTTGAGGTGAGCGTTATGTCTTTACCACTGTCAACTGTCACAAACATTCTGCATGCTAAAGATATATAAATATATAATCTGCTCTTCTGGTTTAAGGATACTATTTACGATGATGACAACCTAATTCTTGTGATGATAAATCACCAAGCAAATACATGTTCAAGTTCAGATTGCAAGGAACTGATTTTTACTCAATGTTACTTAAAGGGTAAATAAATCTTATGATGTGTGTACTAATTAGAGTCCTACATACATCAAAGCTAAAACTACGGGATTGTCAAAAAAAAAAATGGCTTCATAAGAACAAAAGATTACTCTATCTCAACATGTCAAGACCTGATGGTATAACCTAAAAAAAATAATAATATGAGAGTACTACTTCAACCTAAACCCTAGTAGCAATCTATTTAGGTAATTAATATATTTACCATATACTCCCTCCTATTCACTCATTTACTCCCTCATTCCTTTTTGGGTAAGTCGGGTTTTCTTCCCTCTTTCCTATTTTGGTAACTTTTGTGTGGTCTAAATTTAATTAAATGTGGGGTAGAGTGGAACAGAGTGTTTTGTGTGGTCCAAAATCAATTTCTTAATTCTTGTGCAAAATAGAAGGGGGAAGAAATGAGTGAATATGAGGGAGTATATCACAATATATTAGGCTAGATATTTTATGCCTATAATAATATTCTCACAGGTAAGATTGCTAAAAGAATTCCAATTTACCAAGAAATTTCTGCCTAATTCCAATTTACAGTAGTAAATTACCTCCAATTACTAGATTGAGGATTCATCATCTGGTAGAGTAGTCTGTAAATCAGATACACAAACACAATAAATGACTGCAAGGACATAAACATCCGCATGCATATGATCATGAATTTAACACAATTTTTTTTGGTAATATGCAAGAATATATTAAATAATAGAGATCAAAATCTACAAGGAGCATGAAATAATATATGTAATGGAGTGTGGAGTACGTTAGTATAATCTTTTGAAAAAGATGTTTGTTGTAAGGAAAGTATAATAGTATAATATGTTTGCCAATTGTGTGGTTTAGGGTTAAGACCCTATTCTTTAGGACTGAAATGAATCTGATTTAAACTGAACTGAACTTATAGGATTTAAACTGAACTGAACTGAACTTATAGGATTTGAACTGAACTTATAGGATCTGAGCTGAACTGAACTTATAGAATCTGAACCGAACTGAACTTATTGGATCTGAACTGAACTGAACTTATAGGATCTGAACTGAACTGAACTAAACTTATAGGATCTGAACTGAACCTATAGGTTCTAAACTGAACTTACACGATCCGAATTTAAATTAACTTAAATTAATTTAACTTTATTCTTCTTCTTCTTCTTCTTCTTCTTCTTCTTCTTCTTCTTCTTCTTCTTCTTCTTCTTCTTCTTCTTCTTCTTCTTCTACTACTACTACTACTATTATCATCATTATCATTATCATCATCATCATCATCATTATTATTATTATTATTATTATTATTATTATTATTATTATTATTATTATTATTATTATTATTATTATTATTATTATTATTATTATTATTATAAAACGCAAACTTTTATTGAGATTAAATAAATTTTTTACAAGAAATTAGTGGGCAGCCAAGAGAGAACATTGATAAAAAAATATAATCTAAAACACAAGGTAAGATAATAACATTTTTCCGCTCTATATATATTGGTTTGTTAATGCATTATACTACGGTTACATTACGATAAAAAATAATGAGAAGAGTGATAATTTTGTTTTAAAAATAATAATGTATATATGTATCGAATAATCAATAGAAAAAATTACAACTTACCACCTACTATTTACCGTATTTTACAATTTACCACCTCGTATTTTGTTTATTACAAATAACCACCTACATTTTATTGTATATATCCCATTTCCTACCGTATTTAGTTCCTGATCATTGTTTTACTTAATTCCCGACTGATTAAGTAAACAAACTATAATATGACCAAAGCACCCTTCTTATACACACCCCCTGGCCCCAACCTCACAAAGTAACCATCAGTCTCTCACCACCTCACCACATCTCCAACCGCCAATCATAAGCCACCACTTATTTCCACCTCACTCCAACCATGCACATCGATGGCTCGACCACCCTAACACCGCTGAATCGCCGATCACAAACATACACCGTACACACACATCACGAATCGTCCTACCCTTACCCGTAAATCTGGACACTACCGATGAAAACCCCCTTTACCCTGCCACCCGCCACCTCCTATTTAACTACTTATCACACAATACACTGGAAATCAGGCCACCATCATCAAACTGCCGGAAAGTGACCATCTAATCCACCGAAAACCCTAAATAAAAAAACTTATGAATTAAAAGAAGGTGAGAGCTAGAGAAAGAAGTGCATAGTCTTACGCACTAATACTAATAAACCAATGCCACCCCAAACAATTTTCAAAATACCGCCACAGAGATTGGGGCCATGTTTAGGTGATGTGGTGGAGACGATGACGTGGAGCGTGGAGCACAATGACGCGATTAATCAGTAGATTATTAGGAGGAATTAGATGGGAAAATGGTGAATAATGCGAGTAACAATTATTTTCTCTCCGTTGTTTCCATGGTGTTGAAATTTACTGTTAATTTGCAATCTATCATGTGGTATATTGATTGATAGAAATTTGGGATTTATGGTTTGTGATTTGGGGATGTGAATATGTGATAATTTAGGAGATAATTTGTTAAGGGAAATCTTTTTTTTTTTTTTGTTTCTCAAGTACTCCCTCCATTCAACTCCACTTTACATGTTTGCTTTATCACGTTTGTCAACGCGATTTTTATGCGGTAAATATATTTAGCTATGTATTTGCAAAAATTATAAAAGTTAGATATTTTTGATGTACTCTTAAAAACGAATCAAATAAGATCCCACATGAATATATTTTAACTTATGTATCGAGAGAAAATTGAAGTTGAATGTCCGCTTGTGAATAGTGTACAAAAGAGAAACATGCAAAGTGGAGTTGAATGGAGGGAGTAGTATATCATCATCAGTATATGAGAGAGAGAGGTGCTGGGCTGGACATACATCATGGTGGAAGTGAGGGTGGTGGCTGTTTATTGGTGGAGATGTGGTGAGGGGGGTGGCTGTTACTTTGAAAGCTTGGGATGGGAGGGAGGTTAAGGGAACATAACAGGAGTATTTTGGTCATTATATCATTTATTTACTTAATGAGTCGGGAATTAAGTAAAGCGATGATCGTGAATGAAATAAGGTGGGAAATGGGATATATACAATGAAATATAGGTGGTTAGTTGTAATAAACAAAATACATTGGTGGTAAATTGTAAAATACAGCAAATATTAGGTGGTAAGTTGTAATTTTCTCTAATTAATAATGTCAAATATTTTTGCGTCAGTTTTAAAAATGATACTCTGTATATAATTTTTCTAAACTGAATTTATAGGTTCTGAACTTATAGGAAGTAGGATCTGAACTGAATTTATAGGATCTGAACTGAACTGAACTTATAGGATCTGAACTTAACTTATAAGATCTGAACTGAACTGAACTTATAGGATCTGAACTGAACTGAACTTATAGGATCTGAACTAAATTTATAAGATCTGATTTGATCTTAACCGAGCTTATACAATCTGAAGTGAACTTAAATTTAGTGACTTTAAGTCCAAAAGAACAGGGCCTAAGCCAACATGATTCCAATGCTACTCTTGAAACTTCTGACTGACTTGCTTATTTCTAAAAGCATGTCTATAATGGTAAGTTACACTATCTTGTAAGTTAAAGTATTCGCTTCGTTCGGTACAATTGTTGTCCTTTGATTTTGGCACAAGGATCAAGGACAGAAGAAGAGACCAATTATTAAATGACAATTGTACCAAATTAAGCATGAATAATCAAATTACCCTTCAAATGCATTTTTGAAATAGAAATGATAATAATTGACTGAGACACCCAAAATGGAAATAATTATTGTGTAACTATAGTGAGGGAGGAGTTCTAACTACACGTTGTGCTAAACTTGATGTATATTATGGAGAAAAAGTATATTCTTTTGAAAGATGTTTGATGTTTGCAGTTAATAGATCTTACAACCAGTCGTAACTAGTTATATGATGTAGAATTCGAGATTTATAATAAAATTTTCGAGTTTTGTTTTAAAGAATTCGAGCTATACTATAAAGTTGTTGTACTCACCCATTTAAAGATAAAAAAAATTAATGTTAAGGAAGCTCGAAAAAAGTACACATAAGCTCAGTTAGATATAAGTTGATTGTATGATGCTATTGTATCACTTGCGATATAATGTTATTTGTGTTATGTTTGTCAATTGTCTTGATCTAATGGATGCTTATTGCTTTTAGTGTAGGATGAAACCAAAAATATTCCAATGCTAAGTGTAAGTTCTTTGACTTGCTGATTTCTAACTTTCTAAGTCTTCTTTTCTTATGGAGTTATTGGTAATTGAACACAAATATTTATATAAGACAGATAATATACATACTCATATTTGATCCGTTTTAAAATTTAAAACGGATGCTATGTCTTAAACAAGACTCTCGTAATTGAAATTTTAAATTTCTGCAATGTTTATACATCATATTAGTGTCAATGGTCCTAAAATTGTAAATTGAAGACATAACTATACATATAAAATAAAAATACTTGGGTCAAAGAAATAAGGATATTACGGAACCAGCTATATAACTAGCTATATACGCCTTGAGCTTTTCTTTTTTGGCGCATCATCTTATAAAAACGACCTAGTTTTTTTTTTTTTTTTACTCACATTAAGTTTATATTATCACCAATCATATACTTGTAGTAAAATACGTTTTAAATTACATTCGACAGACTTACCCCACAATTTGCGGGAATCATTAAGACATTTGGATAATGGTTGCTATTAATCTAAAAAGAAAACACACGACTTTTTGAACAAAGGAAATATTTATGGAGTACAATTTTTTTGTTTGTAGTCAATGAAAATAATTCAATCAACAATTGTTGAGAAGTATTTTGTAATTGGTTTTTCTTCAGTGTTATAAACTTTGTGATCCAACATTTGATGGCTGGAGTTCATTCACCTGCAAATTAATCGAGATAACCTGTTACACCGACTCTTTTGTAATTGGCCTTCCTTCTCATAGTACCTAATGTGTTCCTTTAACTCTTCAATCTCTTTTCTTAAGGATTCCAAAAGGATCATTTTGTCTTCCATCTCTTTATTTGCCATGCAAAGTTGATCTCGCATCTTCTCAAACTCTATTTCTGTACCTTGACGTTCATTTTCGCAATTTGTAAGTCGTTCCTCAACCTCATTCACATGTTTATTCGAGGATTCTAGTTGACGCTTAGTTGTTTGTAATTCGGAACTTACTAAAGAAAGTTCATCCTCCGTCTTTTGTAATAATGCCTCCATTCTTTTATTTTCTTTCATAATATTATGAAGTTCATCCATCTGACGGTCCTTAATCAATTGTAATTCGGAATGTACAACAAAGAGTTTGTCCTCAAGCGTTTTTGATACCATTTCAAATTCTTGACTTCTTTTGTTAAAAGAAGCGGTTTCAGAAGAAAGTTGATCTTGTATCTTTTGTAATTCTACCTCCACAGTTTTCTTATTTTCTATACAAATACGAACTTCATCCTTACTTGACTGTAATTCAGAACGTACTAAAGAAAGCTCCTTCTCCAACATTTTTGATTCCATCTCTAAAACTCGATTTCTAGAAGCTTCGGACAAACGTAAACCTTGCATTTTGTGTAATTCTAACTCCATCTTTCCACTTTCCTCCTTACAATTACAAAGTTCATCCAATAGTTGATCCACTTCTTTTTTACATGACTCCAACTCAATCTTGTAAAGATCAAGTTCAAAATCAACCAAAGCAATTTTCTCACATGCCTTTTGCAATTTCACTTCCATATCCTTTTTTAAACCCTCATAACCTAATAATTGTTCTCTAAGCTCATGAAACTTAGAACTAACTAAAGAAAGTTCATCATTTACCTTTTCTACTTCTTCCTCCATTTTTCGTTTTTCGTCCATAGAAGACGAAACTTCATCTTGTAAACCCTTTAAGGTTGCTTTACAAGAAGCAAGTTCTTGGTTCAAATCATTAATCTTGACATCTTTTTGCTTCAACTCTTTTGTTAAGGAATCATTCAAAGAATTTGGAACAATAACTCCAAAGGGAGACCAATCAAATGTAACATTATGAATTGGTCTTAACAAATCAGACTTCTCTTGTACCAAAATATAACAAGCTCCATCACAATTTACAACAAAAGCCCCTGCCTTTTCCTTAAAAGTTAGGGAGTCAAATAATTTTTGAAACATAGATTCCTCAATTTCTTTTCCATATATCCTCAATTTATCATTTCTTAGGTCTATGGAACGTATTATTTTTCCATATATCCTCAATTTATCATTTCTTAGGTCTATGGAACGTATTATTTTTTTCCTCTGATCCCCTTCGATTTGAGTCATTTGGTAGATAAACTTATTATTGTAGAAACCTATATAAATAAAAATATTCGGGGTTTCCTCTAAATTGTAAACTGCCATTGAACTTGTTTTGGGGAAAATTAAATGATGATAAAAAATAATATGAGTAGGTTTGGTAATTCAAGGGGTTGATAATGATGGATAAAATGTGTTCAAGATAATGGGCACACGTTTAAATAAGTTCCATTTCCTACACTTTTGTTTTGAATAAATTTTTTTATTTGTCAAGATGTGATTTAAGTATTTAACGCCTTAATTTTCTAACTATGCCTTGTATGATAAAATTATTATGATACTCCCTCTGTTTCAGTCACTTGTTATCATTTTCTATATTTGTGTGTCTTAATGAGTTGATATTCTTTCTATTTTAAGAATAAACTTGATGAACAATTTGATCATCAACCCTCAATTTATTCCACTTGTCATTTAATAATTGACTCATTCCTCTTTCCTTGGTCTTTGTGCCAAAACCAAAGGATAACAAGTGACGAGGACGGAGGGAGTACTTTTTATATTAATGTCATAACTCATAAGTCATTTCTACATGATTGACATGCATATCTGTCATCTGTCATAAGATGGGACATGTTTTTTTTGTTTTGTTTTGCTTATCTCCAAACATTTGCCTTTTGTGTTATCTATTCTATTTAATCCGTTTTAAATTTAAAATGTATATTATCGTCTTAAAAAAAATTCATGATTTTGTTATTCCTTATATGCTCTTTTTTGGAAGAAAAATAATAATCAAATGTCACATTTTCGATTATTTGTCTCGTAAAGTCGAAAACATTTTTTTTCCTAAATATTCCACAAGTATTCCAAAGTCATCCCACTTATTTCGTAGACGTTAGTTGCATCATGCATGGTATATTCATTTCTTTTATTTAGGTTAATAATGTGATACTTTGCATTCCCTTCCCACAAAGAATAGCTTGGGCAAATTAAAGAACATGACCATGGATTTCCAGTTACAATAGCCTGCCCATAGGTTTAGCTTCTTTTTCCTCATAAAATAAGTCCTCTTAGAAACAAACTCCCAATAAATTTATTAATATACGCACTACAATTTGAGTTAATAAAATTGTTGTAAAATTAACAAAATAGATACTCCGTATGTGTTATACATAGTGTACGTATAAAAATAGTTACAAACTACGATAAAGTAAGTTTGTTTAAAAAACACGTAGCAAATGAAACAATCATATTGATTTACGATCATGAATAATTCATTGAGATATCGTCTTTCCAAAGTCTTTATGTTTCTGATAAAACTAATCCATTATTTTAGTTATCAGAGTTAAGTTAAGTCTCCATTTAGGACGATACATGTGTATAGTAACTTTTTGTTCTTGCTGTCCAAAAAAAAAAAAAAAAAAAAACTTTTTGTTCTTAAACTGAATCACATTTTTTTCCATCTTAAAATCAAGAAAACTATGAAATCCTTAACTCACCATTAATGGTGGTTAACTGTATTATAGTTGAACTTGAAGGGGAAGAAGTCGAATGATTGAAGAAACGAGATAAAGATAGAGAGTTGTAGAGAGAGATTGTAATTTTGTATAATCTGAACTAGTTTTAAACCCGTGCAAAATTGCACGGGTTTGAATTTAGGACGGTATGAATATTTTTTGATGAATATTTTATTTTTACATTTATATTGTAATTATCTAATAGTTCTATATCAGTGAGTGATCTAACTGGAAATGAACATTCTCCACGTAAATAGGATTCGTTAAAATAACAAATACCGGGTGAATGTTCATTTTCAGTTACAGACGGATTAACATCAGTAAGAGTTTCACTATATTCGGCACATAAATCTCTCACTAAGCGCTCAACAACATCGTACTATCTAGTTTTAAAAATTATTTAAGTTAGTTAATTTATTCGCATCGTTTGTAATAATTAATTTCATTAATTTATGTAATATATTCCCATTATATGTAATTCATTCCCGTAATTAAATGTAATTTATTCTCGTAATTATGTAATTTTATTGTTAATTGTGTAATTCATTCCGGTTATATGTATTTTTTTTCATTTATTCCGATTTGTAATTCATTCCGATTATATGCAATTAATTTCATTTATTCCGATTGTATGTAATTATTTCATAGTTTTTTTTAAGATGGGAATTGTCGCATGGTTGTATTGGCAGACGATTTGAAGAAATAAATTCTTTGCACACCAACGGGACCCACCATAACCTGAATTTCCAAAAAAAAAAGGTTGTACAAATGAGGTGGCGCATTCTCCATTCAGCATTGTCTTTTGAATTAATAAAGATAAGATTGTATGTTATTACATGATAAGGCTTGGTATATATATCACTCACTTTGATAGTTAGTTACAACAACTTGTAACAGACTTATAACAACCCAATTAAGTCAATAATTAGATTTATTATTCAACCTAATTATTAACAAACTGTTATGCTCATAAACACCCCCCCCCCCGGCTGCCCTTGCTGAATTACAGACCAAGTTTGACAGAGAATTGCAGACGCTCATAGGCTCCTAAAGGCTTTATAATTATGTCAGCCAATTGATCTGTACTTTTGACATGTTTTGTATGCAAAAAACCCTCCTACTGCTTATCTCGTACAAAGTGACAGTCAACATTTAACTGCTTTGTACGCTTATGAAAGTCTGGGTTCTTAGAAATGTGATCTGCTGCAGTATTATCACAGAAGAGAGCAACATGTAGCTGAACTGGAACTAGTAGATCCTGAAGAATGTTAACCAACCAGACTAACTCACTGGTGGCATAGGACATTGCCCTATATTCAGTTTCAGCAATACTTTTGCTGACTGTAGGCTGATTTTTAGTCTTCCAGCACACCAAAGACTGTCCTAAGAAGATATAAAAGCCACAGACTTACAACTAAAAGAACAAGATGCTCAATCTGTATCTGTGTAGGCTTTCAATTGGCCGGAACCAGAAAAAGAGTAGAACAGACCAGCATCAATAGTTCCTTTCAAGTACCTTAACACATGTAAAGCTGCATTATATTGTGTTTGTCTTGGCTGACTGACAAACTGACTCAAATGTTGGACATTGTAGGAAATATCTGGCCTTGTCATTTGTTAATAGAGTAATCTACCAATTAACTTTTGTAAGTCTCAGGATCACTGAGTAGTTCTCCCTGATCACTTGAAAGTTTCAGGCCCTTTTGCATTGAAAACTTTGCAGGAATAGAGTCTTCAAAACCAGAATCTGCTAATATGTCTAACACATATTTCCTCTGATTCAGTATAATACCCTGAGAATTTCTAGTAACCTCAATACCCAAAAAATATCTCATAGGCCCTAGATCTTTAATTGTGAATTTCTGATGTAATTGCTTCTTCAGATTCTCAATATCACTTAACTAATCACCTGTGATCAGAACATCATCTACATAAACTAAGCAACAAAAAAATCCTTATTCTCATAAGTGCTTTTGGTGAATAGACTGTAGTCATATTTAGATTGTGTAAAACCTAAACTGACCAATCACTTAGTCAATTTCGGGTTTCACTGCCTTGAAGCTAGTTTAAGCCCATAAAGGGATCTGTTAAGCTTACATACTTGACCATTCTTTGCCCCTGAATAACCTTGTGGAGGCTTCAAGCTGATGTAAAGGTCACTATCTTAATGAGGCTACATCAATTAATGTCCTGGCAGTGACAAATTTAGCTTCAGAACTAATCTCTATTCTTGACTTGATTGAAACCCTTAGCAACAAGCCTAACTTTAAATCTATCAACTGAACCATCTGGGTTGTACTTTATTCTAAACACTCATTTGCTACCAATTGTATCTTTATCTACAGGTAAATCTATGACTTCCCACGTTTGATTACTCTCTAAAGCCTGGATTTACTTGTCCATGGCTTCTACCCATCTGCTATTAGAAGAAGCTTGTTTATAGGAAGTGGGCTTTTTCTGTTCAACCATATTGCAGAAAGAGGAAATGAATTCTTTATCAAACCCCACCATGTTATTCAAGACTTGAACATGTAGGCCTTTGGTGTTGTTATTAAAACTAGGTTGGGCACAGAATACTGATAGTCCTGTAATAATATTGAAGGTCTCCTAGCCCTATCAGATTTTCTAACATTGTCTTACGCAGTTATAGTATTAGTGACAGTAATAGAAGGAACAACTAAACCGGTTATTTCAGGAATCACTTGTGTGACACCTCCAGAAGAATCAACCATATCAGATACAGTAGCTGAAGTATTACCCAAGTTAGGCAAAACATTTGTAGTCTGAGAGGAAGCTTTCTTGGTATTAAAAGCCTCATAAATAGAAAATAAAATAAAATTATCCATAACAGCTGGTTTGTCCCGAATTATCTGCTACATATCTTTGAAAGGAAAAACATGTTTTTTGAAATAAACATCCTTATTAGTAAAGATAGCCCGCTTTTAAATATCATAGAATTTATAGCCCTTTTGATTAAAGGGATACCCGATAAAGAGGCATTTTCTAGCCCTTTTTGTAAACTTATCTATACTAGTAGGGGGCCGTGATGCATAATAAAGACAGTCAAAGGTCCTAAACCAACTATATGTAGGTAACTCATTAAAGAGAAACTCATAGGAGTTTTTCCATTGCAACAACCTAGCTGACATCTTATTTATCAAATAGGCAGATGTTAAAAGACCATCTCCCTAAAATTTTACTGGAAGATTAGACTGGAACTTGCAGTTTCTAGCAAATGCCTATGTTTCCTTTCTACTCTTCCATTCTGTTGAGGTCTCCCAACTATACTCCTTTGATGCACTATGCCTTTGTCAAAGAATAAATTTTTACAATTTTCTTAAATAAACTCAGTCTCATTATCTGATCTAACAACCTTAATTCTTTTAGTAAACTGATTTTCAACATATGATATAAATCCTCTAATTAACCCCGGAACTTGAGACTTATTTTGAATTAGAAAAACCCAGGTGTTCCTGGTATGATCATCTAATACTGTAAGAAAAGATTTAGCCCCTGTCAAGTTGGCCTCTTTATAAGGTCCTCAAACATCTAAATGAATTAAATCAAAAGAAGACTTAGTATAGGAAATACTTATGTTAAAAGGCAATATATGATGCTTAACATATATACAAGTTTCACAACAGATCTTATTCACTTTGGTAAAGCAAAAACCAGGTACATGCTTCATTTTATCTAAAGAAATATGGCCTAGTCTGGCATGAACAAGATTAACATCTGTCTCAGTTATTACATTTCAACTAGAACTGTAATTCTTGAAACTAGGCCTTATTGAAGAATCCTTATCAAATTTTACATCAGCTTCAAACTTATAGAGATCACCAAATTGATGGCCAACAACAACAATTTCCCTATTTAAAGGGTCCTGAAACAAACATTTGATCTTTAAGAATAGAACATTTAAACCAGAAAAGAAAAGTAGCTTGCCAACAGATAATAAGTTTTGCTTAAAATCAGGAATGTGCAAAACATTATATAATATCATCTTATCGGTAAGTTTTATTTGACCAATATGATGCACTATTTTAACTGTACCATCAGGCAAAGACACAAAAATAGGCTTATGCAACACATGAACATTATACAACAATTTTAAATCAGAAATCATGTGATATGATGCACCTGTGTCAACAATCCAACCTAATGTGTTAGGCAAAACATTAACAGCAAAAGCTTTGGGTGAAGCAGTCATACCAGCAAAATTGACAGAAGCTCTTAATGAATTATCATAAGAAGAAGAAGATTTATCTGATATAGCCTTCATGACCTGCTCCATAACTGTACTGATTATTCCCTGGACTACATCTGGATTTAGATTTTGTGCAGAACTTTCACCAAAAGAAGGCACAGTAATAGTAGAAGGATATTCAACAGGAGAAATATCAGTATACTCATCATCTTGATTAAAAAACCAGTCTGAACATGTCATGCGGTCTTGGAAGCATTTGATACATTCCTTTTACCCTTCTTAAAAGCTTTATACTTGTAACATCGTTCAAGTATGTGTCCTTCGATATTACAGTAGGTGTAGGTTTTTAGCCTGTAACAATCCTCAATTACATGGCCAGATTTCTCACAATGAGTGTAGAAATTAGAAGTGTCAGGAATCTCAGAAAGATCAGAAGAAATAGGGGTGGCTTTCTGAGGTCGTGTATAATGTTTTTTGGTGTTATAAGCAACAGTTTCAACCACCAGATCATTTAAAGCATCGTTCAAACTCTTATGTTTATCAACCTTTTGCATTTATAGATGGTAACGAATCCATTGTAACACCCCTATAAACCAAGGTGCCTTACCAAGACCACCCTAACACGTGGAGATGCTACTATCTCGGTTACCTGAGGTATAGTAATCAAAGGAGACCATAAAGAAACATACTTTAAGTTTAAAAGTTTAATGTGCGTACAACTTAAAACCAAAACTGGATATATAAAATACAATCGCCTCAAACTGAAATCCAAAACTGAAATAAACTGCCATATACTATAAGCGGAAGACTAAAAGACTTGGACTAGTGATGACTCCATCCCCAGCTAGATCCTGCGCATACTCTATTGAAATACCTGCTAATCAACTTCTCACTATCTTCGAATGGATCACCACAATTTTCAACACATTTAAACGAGGCCTGAATAATTAAAGTTAGCAAAACAACATCCAATTACACAAGCACATTCCTCCAACTCCAGTTCATCACCAATCACCTGTCTACACACTAAAATATGTAGACCTGCCAGATTACCCATAGCAATAGATATTCCACTCCGTCAGTGGGGACCACAATGTTGCCACCTAAGTCCCGCTCAAAACCGTAGAGCGAATAACCCAATAATCATTAATGTTCACATCGCTTTGTGACGGGAACCATAAGGTGTAACACCCCCATCTACCAAGGAGCCTTAATAAGACCTTCCCTAGCAGATAAGGGCATTACCATCTCGGTTGGACGATGTCAGTAATAATCAAATGTCGATAAAAGAACAATTATATTATTTACAAGTGATTTAAACCAAACGAACGATGCAAAAGATACAACTTGTGATAACTATCAACTAGGTGAAACTATCTCTGCCATGACTCGTGGTAGACTCGTCCCTCCAAGCACCAAGCTAAGATCCATACACCAGCCTGCTAAGACTGACTACTCACCATAGTGGATCACGGCAGACACAACACAAGAAGACAACACAACAATACCACACAAGGTCAGTAACTGAGGTAACAGGTACAAAAGCAGACACAACGAAATACAACAATACACATACACCACCTCCTCCAACCAACCACACATCTATGACTGCCCGAAGGTCCGGTCCTGCCAGTGGGGGACCGCAATCGTTCCCACCTAAGCCCCGTTCATCCAATCCGAGCGAATAACCCATGTTCCTTAATGTGCACATCCCCTCTGTGGTCGGTTCCATAGAGGGCGAATCAAGGGCGTGAAGCCACTCCTGTAAGTGACTCCACTCAGTCGAGGACGCACCTCGCAAACCACAGACAAGTAATCACAACCAACCACGCTATACAAGACAATCACCAACTATCAATTCCAACATGATATTAATCAATCGACCACAACCAACCATCAACAATGACACTAAACCAACTATACAACAACAATAGACACTCTAGACAACCAAGAGTACTGAGTAGGAAAATTTACCTTTAGCAAAACGCAGCGATTCCGCGCACGACCGTAAGACAACAAGCAACCACCATAACCACCATATCTACCATAACCACCTATAACAACCAGCATAACCATCTATTACTACTACCAATATCACAACTGCAATCAAGGGAGACGATGATGATGATGATGATAACATACCTATACAAAGCAATCCGGCGTCAAGACTGCTACCCGACTCAAGCATCCCATCCCTATGGTATAACCATTCTCAAAAGCTTCAAGGAGATGACCCATGGTGGAGGAGAAGTGAAATGACGGGATCTGTGTTTAGGAAGAAAGGTGGAGAAATGATTGGGTATCACGATTTTACGATTTATAATTCCCATCTGAACTCACGTTACTCGATCGACTAACCCACTTACTCGATCGAGTGGCCTCAACTCGATCAAGT
This sequence comes from Silene latifolia, assembly GCF_048544455.1. Classification (NCBI taxonomy): domain Eukaryota; kingdom Viridiplantae; phylum Streptophyta; class Magnoliopsida; order Caryophyllales; family Caryophyllaceae; genus Silene; species Silene latifolia. Next base: position 121,137,914 of record NC_133528.1, on the reverse strand, counting down.
GACTAAGCTACTCGATTGAGTAGCCTCCTCTAGATCGAGTAACAACAACTCTAAAGAGCTATAACTTCACAAAGTTAACTCGTAAGGTTTTCGAAGGCTTAGATAGGTGTCTAAGGTCAGTCAACGACGGTCAACGAGTCTCTTAAAAGGACGGGTATTACAGTTTTCTCCCTTAAAAAGAACTTCGTCCCAGAAGTTCAATTCATCCTTCCCCACAACACAAGGCCAAAGGAACCAAGGTAACCTACCACTATCCATCCCGACGAGGAATAACACAGCCGTTCATGACTACCACCCTGATATGAATGTTCATCGACCATCATCATCATCTACCTTAGCACATATCACTCAACACGACCTCCTATCAACCATCAAACATACATTATACACAAGAACAACCAACTCAACTATCACTTCCACTTAACTCATGACTTTACTCAAATATAAACCAACACGACTATCTGTTTATTCCTCCATCAATTACTTGTCAACAACCATCAGTTACCAAACACTCAAAAGCAGTAGATTATCGATCACTTACCCACAAACAATATATCATTAATTTACATTAATTCCTTTAAGTCATTTCTATTACTCAACCATGCAACAACAATTCGATTATTTAACAACTACCATTCAACTATATAACACCTTTGTGAACAGTTATTTGGAAACAAGATATAATAATATAATAAATTTATTCAACAATTGCCAACAATTATACAACAATCACTACCAATTACTCAAACAACTATCCAAAATACCATAAGATTGCCATAATTTAGTCATTTTCCCATGCGACATTACTCTTCCCCTCTTAAAAGGAACTTCGTCCCCGAAGTTCATCATCCAAAAAACTGTAACTATTACACCAGGCGATAAATTTTTATTCCATATTGACATTACAAACAAATCATATTATACACTTAAACTCACAACGACCATGATACTTGATGCGTGTCATTTATATGATGTTTTACACCCTATTTTACACGCATTTCAGAGCTCAATTGAGTAGTTTATGCTACTATTTCCCTTGTTTCGTGTATTTCTTCCTTTTCTTGTGATTTTGTAGGAATATGAAGATTTCAGTGGAAAATAAGCCGAATCCGTCCTAAGTACTTAGCATTGCATTTTACATGGAGTATTGACTCGAGGAATGAGCTTGGTGCGCATTTCAAGGCCTAAAGATAGCAAAAGCAAGGGTGCGTACGAGTTTAACAAGCAAAGAAGCATTTCACGATATTGCAGCCTCGTTCAAATGGCTATATCTCGAGTTCTAGAGCAGATAATCAAATTATTCCAATTGGAGGTGAAAGCTTATCCTCTTAGCTTTCCAACGCCGCGTGGAACGCCTGATGTGACCAAGTAACGAAGAAATGGCAGCTGTTTTAAGATCGGTGCGCGCTGCAGGAATCGTCAGAATGCAATTCTGTACAGCACCTTTGGTCGATCGACTGGGTACTATGGTCGATCGACCACCACGCGAGCTGATACGCAAATTAAAAGTCGAGAATATTTCAAGCCCATATTGTAATTAGGTTTTAGTAAGGAGTTACGTTATTTTCTTATATAACGTAACTTCAATTTATCAGAGGGAGCATCATCTAGTTCCTAACAGACAGTAGCTATTTTCGTAGTTTAGAATTCTCAATAAAGTTCGCACCTTATTTCCGGATTCATCGCTTGTTCCTTAGCTTTGGTAATTCTAATCCTTTAATTTCAGTATTGTTATTTCGTTTCAGTAGTATTATTTCTTGCTAGATAGAATCCCCAACCCTAGTTATAGTTTTATGCAAATTTATTCATCATTTATTTCAATTATGCAATTCTTTATGCCTATTATCAAATTAGTTCTTGTTATTTGCATAAGTATGAGTAGCTAAACACCCCTCGCTAAGATGTAGGGGATCTATGGCGTAGATGGCAATAGAATAAGTGACCTCGCATTAGGGCTTGGTCGATCGACTAGCTTAACCAGTCGGTCGACTGAGCCGGTTGGTCGATCGACTGGAATAGCTGGTCGATCGACTGACTTCGCCTCTGGTTTTGCTTTGTTTGTTTCATTAAGTGCTTTATCTTTCAATGAGACCGAGAGGAGACTTGATAGATGCTTAAACTTGACCATCCCGTAGATCGAGAGATAGGAATGGACAATAATTAACGAATTAAAACGACTAAATTGCTAAGATCGAGAGATAACGTGATTTTTAGTTTGCATTAGGAATCATTAATCAAGAACGAGAGTTAGTATTAATGAGACTTAGGGATTAGTAGCATAGGCCGAGAGGTAGCTACTATTTAACATGGACCGAGAGGACTTGTTTTCCCCATCCTTCGCGACCGTATTTCGAAGTTACCTAGGATTATGTGCCATCGCAGCTATAGTGAACCGACCGTCTTAGCATTTCTTTTATCATAGTTTACATCTTTTGCAACTTTTATTTATTTATTTAATTTATGTTATTAGTTTTAGAATTTATTCACATCAAAACCCCCACAACTCTTACCCGATAGACTGAAATATAGAAACAACTATTATCTCCCTACCTCCCTGCGGATCGACCCTGTTACCACTAGCTTCTGTTAGTTTTAATAGGTTTTATAAATATTATTTTTGGTGCACACAATGACAGGCATCAAATTTTGGCGCCGTTGCCGGGGTGGCAGCGCTAGTTTTAGTTGTTTTTTTATTTTAGTCTGTGTTTCGCCTCAAGGGAAGACTGAGTACCTTGAGGCAGTTCTTACCTTCTTCTTTAGTGTTGTTTATTTGCAGTACTTCAGGAGAGTCCACTCATGTTCCATTCTCGGGAGCAAGCGAGTCTTTTTTTGTGGGAGATGCGGCGGAGCGGGACACACATCTGAGGCATGCAGGCACCCTAAGGAGAAGATGTTTGCTTTTCATCAACTGCAGCTCGATAATTCATATAATTGCGCTCCTACTCCACCGCATCAACCATATGTGCCTCCTCATGAAGCCCCACCACCATCCACTCCGTCACAGCAAGAGTTGAAAAACGAAGTTGTAGAGTTGACGAGTCTAGTGCAGCTGCTTATGGTGGAGGTACAGAAAAGCAATGCGGCGAATCGGGCCTTAATCACGGTGATATCTCAAATTGCTACATTAGACAAGAATGCAGCTGAGATACCGAGTCAATTCCACTCTCTGAATCAGCGTATTGAGACCGTACATGCAATGACGCTGAGGAGCGGGTCTGCTCTTGATGGACCTAAGAAAGCTGCTGGAAAAGGAAAGAAGAAAAAGAGCGAGAAAAAGACGGACAACAGCGATTCCGGTCGATCGACCGCATCACCTAGTCGATCGACCACTCCGCGATCCTCGGTGACACCTTCCCGATCTTTCTGTTCATTCCGAAAAGAAGAAGTCGGTCGATCGACCACCACACCGGTCGATCGACCGATCTTCTTCTTGCGATGATGAGCCAATTCGTCCCCCATGCCGGATAACTTGAGGGATTTCTTGTTTCGGGATGAGACGACTCCGAAATTATTGAGGCAAGACCCGAGTGCTTGATGGGTCGATCCGGTTCAAGTATGACCCGATGTCGATTAATGGTTCATATCTGAGACGGTCTGAAGAAGGGTCAAGTTACAACAAAGACAAAGTAGTGGATTTCAGTCTAAGTCCACTGATGCCGGTATGAGAGGCCTAGAGGAGAGGGCAAAGCTACTTATGACAGCCCCTTTTCCAGAAAGACTAGTGCCGACCAAAGATGAGGTAACATTCGATAAATTTAAAGATGTCCTGCGTAGTCTTAACGTGCAAATTCTTTTCTTAGAGCTAGTTAATCAAATACCTGCATATATGAAGTTTATGAGACAATTGCTAGCTAAGAAGAGGTCTTTGAATGTTGTGGAGTCAGTGCATTTAACTGAAGAGTCTAGTTCGTACTTAACTCATACTCGCTACTCATAAACCGTCGACCCGGTAGTTTCTCTGTCCCCCGATATTGGTACCTTCTCAATCGAGAAGGCATTATGTGATTTAGGGGCTAGTGTCGATGTTATGCCTTTGAGTCCGGCTAAGAAGTTGGGATTGACTAGATTTGCCATTACGACATGATCAGTGCAAATGGTCGACCGTTCAGCGATTCAGACCGAGGGGTCTTAGAGAATGTGGCTGTTCAAATTGAAAAGTTCTTTTTCCCTGTTGACTTTGTTGTTTTGGATATTCCTGAAGATGTCAACACCCCAATTATTTTGGGAAGACCGTTTTTGCACACTGCTGGTGCAATAATTGATGTAGGGGAAAGAACTTTGAGATTTAAGGTAGGGAAACACTCTATTATGTTTGCCCAGTCCCCTAAGAAGAAAGACCCCATGTGGCCCATGACCTATAATATGATTTCTGAAAAAAAATCTTACTTTGTGCTTTCTGACATTCCCACTTTCTACCTGTACCTATTCCTGTCATGACACCTCCGCCCCAGATTGGGAGCAAATTGGAGGAAGATTCTTCTGTTTTGAATATTGCAGGAACCGGTTTGGGGAATAAAAAGAGCCGCTGATCGCTCCAACTACGAAGGAGCCCATTGTTCAGAGAGGTGGTTTGGGATGTCTTAGCTATGTAACTGATGAGGAGCCAGATGAGGAGCCCAAGAAGAAGGAGCCAGTCAAAATTTCGGAGTCGGATCTCGAGTGTGAGGAGCTAGAAGATGATGGCCATGCTTGGGAAGATGCTAGAGATGATCCATTGAGCATCCCAGTCGGAGTAGAGTGGAGTCCAGCACGAGATGAGCACTGCGGAAGCTACTTCATGTAGACAGAAGCCTTGGTCGGAGATTTTCCGCAGTTTCCGTTGATTCGTCTCTTAGACCTTTTTAAGACAATTTATTGCTTTTAGACTATTTATCGTTTTTCGTGTGCGCGAAACTTCGCTCTTTAATTTGGTTTTCTTAGGATTTAAAGACTTTTAGACTGTTATTTTGGGTTTTGCGCAATTTTGGGCGCGTATTATTGTGCATTTGCAGGTTTTTAGACCTCATTAGCTCAAGTTCTCGAGCTATTTGAAGAAATCAGAAAGTTACAGCAGTATTTTCCAGTCGATCGACCGCCTGCCCTGGTCGATCGACTGAGGTGCAACTTCCAGGAGCTTTTGTCCTGTTCATTCCGGTCGATCGACTGCCTGCTATGGTCGATCGACCGCTGTCGCTGCTATACTTGTTCACGACCCTTCCCCTGCTGTGTTTGGTCGTTTTGCGGAATTGAGGGAGTCTTTCCTCCTCTTTATTTTCCGACATATTTCTGTTTTCTTCCATTTTCTTAATTTTGCACATAATTACCGTCCCAATTTTGTTTTCTCGGTTTTATGCGTGGTATTTGTTTGTCTTTCAGGTACTCATTGGTAGCACTGCTGGCTACTGAAACCTCCTAGCTCACGCTGGTTTGGGGAGGTTTCCTTTTGCTGCGCTTAAAGTCTTGTGAGTTCCCGATTTTCACTTCATATCATATTTCTTTATTTTCCCGCAAATTCCCGTTTCTCTTTTCTTCATTACATGATTTTGCACAATGGGGACATTGTGCGATTTGGTTTGGGGAAGGGTTTTGCGTCGCATATCATTTGCTTGTATTTACGTTTACATTTTGTTTTGCATTGTTTATTTCATTTCCCTTATATATACAAAATTCCAAAAAAATTGAAAAATTTCATAAAAATTCAAAAAAATGCACGTTTATTTTAGCATATAGGTCGAGTCGGAACGGTAGTATTTCAATGATGACATTGCATTTGCATCTGTTATATGCCTAAGCCTTGCTAACTGACATGTTTTTAGTAGAATCATAAATGCATATCTACGAGTTTTCGTTAATTTCTTGCTGGACTTGAGACTTGACTTAGATTTTGGCAAGCTACTTATATATTCTGAGTTATTTAGAGCTTATAATTGGTGACATCCATGACCGGTTTATCTAGGAATATTAGTAGTTACTCCTTATGAGACATGTTACATAAATATGCATAAATATGAACTTGATCTACTTAATACCTGTATGCATTCGGTTTGTGGTTTGTAGACACATGTGGTAGAGGTTTCCCTTTATTCGTTTTACCCATGAGCCCCTCATAGCCAAATTTAGCCCTTTGTCCCTTAACTACATCCTATATTTAGCCTGCCTTTGTCAAGCTAGTAGTATTAGTCTTTGGGAATGTGTTTGTTGCGGTTTGGTTATTATGCTCTTATTGAGATGGTGTTGGATGAAAGAATGAAGGAGGAAAAGGATTTGAGAAAGTTGAAAAGAAAGAAAAAAAATAGAAAAGAAAAGAAGAAGAAAAAAACGGAATACGAAAAAGAAAAAGAAAAATCGAAAAAATCACATGTTTCAATTATTATGATTTGGTGATTTTCACTCCCATGTCATCATTTATATTCTTTGGGGAGTTGACTTATATCTGAGATTGTGAGATTAGTGCTAATCATTTGCACCGGATTTATTGTTTAATCTTGAGCAAGAAGTTGGATGTTGTCATATGGTTTTGTTTAGGTACTAGCTTGATCACCTATACCTCCACATTCCCATAAATGTTTTGCCTCTTCTTACCCATAGCCTCATAAATCCATATTTACCTCGGCATGTGTCATGGTCATTTGTTTGGTTGGAATGCATATGTACGGTTGTAGAGATCATTTTCATATTAGATTGCAGGCATGTTCTTATAGGTCGTAGTTAGGTGAGAGTCTGCATAAAATTACTTCTTTCTATCTTTACATATATTCACCTGTGCTTATTTGAGTGATTTGAGCGACCCGTGAGAGTCCAATGTGATAAGTCTCTATAGTTGACGGTTCAGCAGTTTTTTAGCGACTTCATAACTCGTTTGCATGATTCATATGCTAATTGATTGTTAGTTGTGCATTAAATTGGTTTAGGCTTTACTTATTGCATTTCGCTCTGAGATTGAACTCGTTCCATTAGGTTTTAGGATCAAGTTTAGTTCTTGCTTGGGGACAAGCAAGGGTTTGGTTTGGGGAAGTTTGATGCGTGTCATTTATATGATGTTTTACACCCTATTTTACACGCATTTAAGAGCTCAATTGAGTAGTTTATGCTACTATTTCCCTTGTTTCGTGTATTTCTTCCTTTTCTTGTGATTTTGTAGGAATATGAAGATTTCAGTGGAAAATAAGCCGAATCCGTCCCTAAGTACTTAGCATTGCATTTTACATGGAGTATTGACTCGAGGAATGAGCTTGGTGCGCATTTCAAGGCCTAAAGATAGCAAAAGCAAGGGTGCGTACGAGTTTAACAAGCAAAGAAGCATTTCACGATATTGCAGCCTCGTTCAGATGGCTATATCTCGAGTTCTAGAGCAGATAATCGAGTGATTCTAATTGGAGGTGAAAACTTATCCTCTTATCTTTCCAACGCCGTGTAGAGCGCCTGATTTGACCAAGTAACGAAGAAATGGCAGCTGTTTTAAGATCGGTGCGCGATGCATGAATAGTCAGAATGCAATTCTGTACAACACCTTTGGTCGATCGACTGGGTACTATGGTCGATCGACCACCATGCGAGCTGTTACGCAAATTAAAAGTCGAGAATAGTTCAAGCCCATATTGTAATTAGGTTTTAGGAAGGAGTTACGTTATTTTCTTATATAACGTAACTTCAGTTTATCAGAGGGAGCATCATCTAGTTCCTAACAGACAGTAGCTATTTTCGTAGTTTAGAATTCTCAATAAAGTTCGCACCTTATTTCCGGATTCATCGCTTGTTCCTTAGCTTTGGTAATTCTAATCCTTTAATTTCAGTATTGTTATTTCGTTTCAGTAGTATTATTTCTTGCTAGATAGAATCCCAAACCCTAGTTATAGTTTTATGCAAATTTATTCATCATTTATTTCAATTATGCAATTCTTTATGCCTATTATCAAATTAGTTCTTGTTATTTGCATAAGTATGAGTAGCTAAACACCCCTCGCTAAGATGTAGGGGATCTATGGCGCAGATGGCAATAGAATAAGTGACCTCGCATTAGGGCTTGGTCGATCGACTGGCTTAACCAGTCGGTCGACTGAGCCGGTTGGTCGATCGACTGGAATAGCTGGTCGATCGACTGACTTCGCGTCTGGTTTTGCTTTGTTTGTTTCGTTAAGTGCTTTATCTTTCAATGAGACCGAGAGGAGACTTGATAGATGCTTAAACTTGACCATTCCGTAGATCGAGAGATAGGAATGGACAATAATTAACGAATTAAAACGACTAAATTGCTAAGATCGAGAGATAACGTGATTTAGTTTGCATTAGTAATCATTAATCAAGAACGAGAGTTAGTATTAATGAGACTTAGGGATTAGTAGCATAGGCCGAGAGGTAGCTACTATTTAACATGGACCGAGAGGACTTGTTTTCCCCATCCTTCGCGACCGTATTTCGAAGTTACCTAGGATTATGTGCCATCGCAGCTATAGTGAACCGACCGTCTTAGCATTTCTTTTATCATAGTTTACATCTTTTGCAACTTTTATTTATTTATTTAATTTATGTTATTAGTTTTAGAATTTATTCACATCAAAACCCCCACAACTCTTACCCGATAGACTGAAATATAGAAACAACTATTATCTCCCTACCTCCCTGCGAATCGACCCTGTTACCACTAGCTTCTGTTAGTTTTAATAGGTTTTATAAATATTATTTTTGGTGCACACAACGACAGGCATCAATACTTCCTTGACATTATATAGATATGATTTATTTATATGAAAACCATCGGATTAGTGAACAATACAATTACGCATTCTGTCATACATTATCATACCTGACATCTAATAATTGCTTATGCAACCATACAAATTACGCAACAAGAGTTATATACGACATGTTACTTGAGGTAATTCGATCTAGTATGGAAATTGTATAAACCATACTCAAATTGTTTAAACCACATATGTATGTACAACCTCATAAACCATACTTGAGAGACGACGATGCTGTCACTCACCCAAAACAAGGAACATTTATCATAAGAACCACAATCTTGAATATCCAACTAATTTTGAAACGAAATAAACATCATACAGGGGCACTCGATCGAGCTTGGGAGGTACTCGATCGAGTTGACGTTACTCGATCGAGTTCATCAGCTACTCGATCTAGTACGTCGAGATCAGAATGCATTTCTAAATCACTCCTGCAGTTACTCGATCGAGTGAGGGGCACTCGATCGAGTAGCCACATATCAATATACCTCAATTGATCACCTTGCCAAACCAAAGAAACATATATAACTCGGAATTTCAATTCCGACACCAACCACTTGCATAACAAGTCCTAAAAACATCTAAAATACGGCCTTATAGCCACAATACAAACCCAAGTCTAACGAATGTACCAACCAAAACAAGTACTGAATACTAAAAGTCCATGAAAACAAGATAGAATAAAAGAAACATCATCACTCCAAGGCCGGCTCCTCCATCTCCTCATCTCCATCTCCTCCTCCGGACGGGCCAGCTCCTCCTGTCTCCTGATCTGTGGTGGCTCCAACCCCTGAGTCTGCTCCCACGCGCCAAGGTCCCAAACAGCCGTAAGGGTAGCTCTAAGGCTCTCCCCATGTAGTCCGATCCACCCCAAAAGAGTGAAAGGCACCACTGTTATCACCAATACCTCTCCACCACATCGGTTGGGCCGAAGCGGTCCCAATATCTTGCACATAACCCATCTCGTATAGGTTCCGGAGCGTCAAGGTGGCCGATACCCTCTCCGTAAGCTCACTCACCCTCATCTTCGGACTAAAGAACGAAGGGTAGCTGGGAAACTGATGCTGTGGAGGCACTGGCTGCTCTGGCTGGGTCTCAGCGACTCTCTCCCTTACCCGTCTTGGTCCCCTCCCTACTCTAGGCTGCCTATCCTCGGGTCTAGCCTGCTTCGTCTTAGTTAGCTCTTGCATCACCTGCAAAAGATCATCATTAATGAGGTAATACTGCCGCGCAGGAGCCTTCTCCTCATCATTAGAGTCCGCTACCACTACCGCTGCTGCTAAGGGCTTAGTCACGGGAAGGTGCTTGGGGTCAGGTATCTTCATCCAACTCATACCCCAAACTCTCTAAGCCAAACCACCACCCTTCAAAGTTCTTAACCATTTCTGGTCGAGAAAGTACTCACGGTCCAAGGTAGGCACAGATGTGGCCAAAGGTGTAAGGGTCGAGGAGGTCTCAAAAGTGGTCAAACGCTCAACCAACCGTGTGGCAATGGCACCATAACTCAAGTATCGGGTCCCAGAGGTGGCCATCAAAGCTAAACTAGTACAGACTATGGCCGGGGTACTGTAAGAAATTCTCGGGGCTCGGGTGGGGTTAAGATATGCAACGACCAACATAACCTCATGTGATTTAAGCTTATAACTCACATCCTTCTGGTCATAGAGTAGACAAGTCAAGACACCTGTACGAGCAAGGTCACATAGAAGCACGCGTCTTGCAAGTCCTGAAAACGTAGTTGTTTGTCAGACAGGTCCTTACCCCGTTTTCTACAAGGTGCCGTGGTAACAATGAATGGGCAGCAAACGTGCAAGGAATGTGTACAAGTAATATTTCATATGGCTTTGCAGGTGTGGTATTGTCTGCTATTGTTTTTTTACAACTTTTTTGGTTTTACCAGGTGCTCTAATGCCGTGGGGCTACTATTTTATCCTCTGACTCGTAGTTTCATGTTAGCAACAATCAATATTCTTTTTTTCCGTTCCCATGACCCACCTGTAGAAGCTGTATTTTGATTAGCATCGTAGTCTTTAGTCAAGGCTGTATCCTTATGATATATCATGTAATGAATTTATTCTAAACTGGTGTTCTTGTAATAACTCTTTGTACTAAGTTATGTGTTCATGCGATCTCCTCTTGTTGGCGTCTTATGCATTTTATTTGTTTAGGCTGGTTCATATGCATCATCACAAGGTTAACTTATGTTCGTTCACTCTCACATGTTTTTCTCCTTACTGGGTAAACAAGTCACGAATCTTATAATGATTAGTGATCGTGCCAGCGGACAGGCAAAATAGCTTGGCTCATATAGAATAGGCCCTCTACTTGGCTTGCTTGTAATGTTTCAGTTCAACACTGTAGTTGTTTAGTCACAATCTTTACCTGAAATGAGAATTTATTTGCCTCACAATGCAGCAAGGCAAGGGCCGCATAATCCTTGGTCTATGGTCTGCTAAAGTACATATCTAGGTGCTAGGATCTGCTATTAACAATGCACAAGTTATGCGGTGCTGTTCAAAGATAGGGACAAAGCTGTGGTTTATGTGGTAAGTACATCTTAACAATGTGTAAATTCGTTAAATCGACACTCCTGTTACTTGCATTTTAGTACCTTAGGGTCCCTATTCTGTGGTGCCACTTCACACACATTAGGAAAACCGTCTTTATTCTTTCATTAATATCGTTTGAACATGTCAGATAGCGTAATTGCGTTCTCTAACATAGTAACAATCTCGTGGCCAGCCTAGAAAGATCGACTTTTAAGTGCACGATAGTAATATCAGCCTATTCTAATACCGACTTACAGCACCATAATTGTTTCTTATGTTTACCGTTTTACATTGGTGTCGGAGAAAATATGATCATAAGGACACATTTTTTTTGTAAAGCATAGATTTTTAAATTAAAACTTAATCTGATGTTTTTGATTTTTCTGAAGTGAGATTTTCTTATTTAACTATCTGATTATATACTTATACATACAAAAGCTAATCTACTACCTGAACGAATGCATAAGAGTTGACATGAAATAGTGCATTTCGTTAGTACTGAATCTCTGTTACTTCGTTGGTCGGCTCCTTAGAAAAGAGGCGTTAATGGTCTACTTGTGCACGTGGTGGTTAGCGGAACACCATAAAACAACGCCGCTAGTTGCTGATCTGACTTTTCAAGATGGCCGCTGTTGAGTTTATGGATTCAAGTACCTAAGAGGGGGAGGGGGTGAATTAGGTACTATTTAAAAATTTTAACTTAAACTTTATTGAATTAAAGTAAATTGTTTGATAATATGGAGGATAAGTGAATACATCGATTAATATTGAATGATTAAACGAGTATTTAAAATATAAGTTTGCTAAAGTCTGAAGATAACAATGGTTCTGACTGTTGCTATTCGTCTTAGCATATGGAGTAAAGGCTACAAACCGAATGTGACGGTAATTTGAACTGTTACTCAAGAGTTAAGCAAATAATAAAACTAAACAATATAAAAGCAGTGGAATTAGGAACAAATGAAGATCAAACATTAGATTTTTGAATTGGTTCGGCAAGAACTCAAGTGCCTACGTCCAATCTACTTTTTATTGATTAATTTTAGTGATCTACTCCGACTACTAAAAAACCCGTACAATAAAAAGACCAACAACCTACTCCGGTTGTGACACAAGTTCAAGAACTACTTCGTCTTAGAACAAGGTAACTTGCAACCTACTCCGGTTGCCAAAGAGTCAAAGGACTACTCCGTCCTAAACTCTACACACTACTTAGAACGTTTTTATGGATCAAGTTTCCACGGACTGATTCTTTAACAAGAATTGATATGGACAACTTTACAAGATCAAACGGTTCATAAGTGAGAGAGTTTAGTACTTTAAAGCAACATTGGCTATGATTGTAACACTTGAAGACTTTTGAAAGCTTTGCAAAACAATGACACGGTTTTAAACTTTGAAAACAATTTTTGCAAACTTGATTAATTTCTCAGGAAAAGTCTTAAGGAAATGATGAGATGAGGCACTCCTTTTATAGAGAGGGCAAGCAAGGTGGTTGATTTAGGGTTTTGAAATTCAATGGCCATCACATGTGGTGAAGACCAACTCTTCCCCAAACTTGCACAAAAGAAGGTATTCTTTCAAAAAGCAAAACAAGAAAAGAAGGTTTATAATTATCCGAAAGAAGCCTTTGGTTTTCCAGAAAACAAAGAGTGGAAAACAGGTCACATGATAACAAGCTTTCACAAAAATGGCAAAAAGCAAACCTTGTTTTACAAAAGACCAAGGAGTCAAATTGGCACAAAGAGGAAACAATTTGAATTGATAATTAGCTAAACCTTTTTTCTAGAAACTCGAATCCTTAGAAAGAAATCTAAAAGTCATTGTTTAAATCCAAGTCATTTAGAAACACAAAAGGATTTTCGAAAAGTAAGAATGAATTTCAAGTGTTACGAATCATGGCGACAGTCCAGGCTATTGTTACTTGCAAGGGTAACAGTAGTCTTAACTATTTCTATTGCTTTTAAATACTCTACTCCCTAACTTGTACATTAGATGACACAAATGACTCTATACTTTGGGTGATCAATAATTCAACACATCTTAATCCAAGCTTGATTTGATCATAAAACCTGAAAAGGTAAACTAAGAGAACACACATTAAATAGGCATGTTATCATCAATCAAAAGAACCCAACAAATTCCCCCTTTGATGATGACAAGCCCTAAAAACGAATGATAGACAAGAGAGAATCCAATTTCAAGGTCAATCAAGCAAAGTCATATAGGAGAATGGACAATATTACCTTATGGAGCAAGAGCCTATGTCAAACTTACCAAGACAAGTTTACATTGCCCCAAAACAAGAGTAAAAGTTGTGAAGGTTAGGCCTAGTTATGAGTTAACCAAATTGCATAGAAATTAATAACATGAGTTTACCTTTTCCCCCTCTTGACATCATCAAAATGGGCAGGGATGTCAATGTAATTCAAGAGCAAACACGCATAAGAAAACACAAAAAGATATGCATAAACGTGACAAGATAACAAAGTCAACACAAACGTTTGGTTCAACAAAGTCTAGCCAAAGTTCACCAAGGCTAAATAGAGTTTAAAATACACCACCAAGAAAGTAATTAAGAGTGAAAAACCGGTGAAGAAGGGACAAAAAGGGCAGGGTAAATCAGTTAAAGAGTATGCGGGTTGGGGGTTTCAAGGAGAGGAAGCTTGGTCACCATCCGACTCATCACCCAAGGGATCCTCATTCAACGGGTCAGCCACGCCATCATCACCATGCTCCTTGGTTGAGACAAGAGTGGAGATGATATCTACTTCACCACGAATTATATCCACGGTGGAGGCAAGAGCCGAGAGAGCCGCATCCTTTTGACTCGCATCTTGTTTTATCCAAGCACTCAAATCCGCAATAGCTTGAAAAATTTCTCGTATACTACCCGTTCCAACATGACTAGAAGACCCACCCTCTGGATCCGACTTGATTTTCACAGATATTAATTCATCATTTTCCACCTTAATCAACATTTTTCCCATTTGACCGTCACTCATTGTATCACACATGTCCAAGGACCCCACACTAGAGCTAATAAGCACCCCGTGTGCCTTAAGCACCACTGACAACCACATTCTATAAGGGAGATGAAGCACACTGGTCGAGGGTTTTTGGAGTTTGGCCGAGATAAGGGCAAAACGCTTGAACATTAGCCCAATTAGGTTAACCTATTTGTGAGTGGCAATGTGATAAATAAGATATTGTTGGGCTATGGATAATTTTGACCGGTCACCCGAGGGGTAAAGGGAACGACAAAGCATGTTGAAAATTAGTCGAAGAGGAGGGGGTATGGAGGTATTACCAACTGGTCCACATGTCACGGCTTTGGGGTAAATAACTTTTGCAACGGCTAAAGGTGAGGCATAAGGTAAGGCAACCCAAGTTTCAACAGGGAGGTCGTCAAAACCTCCGGTTGGGATATTAAGGGCAGAGGCAAAATCAGATTGAAAGAGTTTTAGTGGCTTACCATTAACCTTAGCAATGAGAAAATCACCCGACTTGTCCACTCGAACCGTCGCGAAAAAGTGAACCACCTCACTGACAAACACCGGTTAACGAATTTCAAGTAGACTCTCCCATCCTTGAGCAGCAATCATGTCTCGCACATCATGAAATACGGGAGACTCATACCAGGACTGATTTTAGACCCGAGGAGAGTGAATTGCTTTGGGGGTCATCAATTTCTCACAGTTTTTGTAGATTGAAGTAGGGAGATCCAAATCTTCGAGTTGTTGCCAAACCCGCGCGACATCCCATTTGGAGATGAGGGACACGGAGTCAGAGGGTAAGAGATACACCAATTGTTTCTTTGAGGGTTTTGATTTTTTGGAAGGAGGTTCAAGGCAAGGTTCATTTGGGGAGACAGTGGTTTGATTTGGGACAGTAGATCCGGTTTCAACTTCACTTTGTTCAACACTTTCAGTAATTGGGGGTAAGGATGATGAAGAAGCTTTCCCTTTTCTTTTGTTATTTTTCTTTCCCGGAGTCGGAATGGGATCGACAGACACAGTAGGATTCACACTAACATCGGACGGAGAGATTTTCTCGTTTCCATCATCAACCACGGTGACTGTTTCTGTGGATGAGCTTGAGACGGTAGTACCCTTTTTACGACCACCTCGGGTTCGACGCCTAACCATGGTGGAGATCGGAACGTCGTCAGATGGGACCGTACTTAGAGGGATGATGGAGATAGGAGATGGGTGAGGGTTTACAGGCTCTGGGTCAGGGGTTGTTGATGGATTTGTGGAAGGATTTTGGTATCGAGGAAAGGCATAGGAGTCTTTTTGTGGTTTAGAGGTTTTGGAGGTAGGTGGTGGGTCAGTTGATGTGGATTGATTTGTCATTTTTGGGGTTTTGATGGGGATTGAGGTGTTGAAGGATGTTTTAACCATCTTGTGGGTAAAAGAAGGTTATAAGGTAGGTGAGGGAGAGGACGAGTTAAAGTGGAACGGTTTTGTGGGTTAAGAAGTTTTGGACGAAGGGTTTAGGTAGTATAGATGCCCAATAATAAATGAGGTAAGTGGTGGTTGGTCGGCCCAATAAATGAGGTTGATCACTCGAAATTAAAAGCAAGGTAGTATAATATAAACGTAAATTTAGATATGAGGTTGAGTGATTATCGACTCACAAGTATGGTATTAATTTTTGGTCAAAAAATTATATGAGTGCACTTAGAACAAGCAATAACATATGTCCATTTTAGTTAATCATTTAGAGAAATTAGCAAGACTCACATTAAGAATCACAACCAATTAATTAACCCAATTTCTAGTCTAAATTTCTCAAAATGTTCTCTAGCAAGTGGCTTAGTAAAAATGTCGGCAATTTGATTTTCGGTCTTACAAAAAATAAGTCTAACATGTCCTTTTTCCACATGATCACGAATGAAGTGATGACGGATATCAATATGTTTGGTTTTAGGATGTTGAATAGGATTTTTGGATATATTTATTGCACTCATATTATCACACATTATGGGAACGGAGTCAAAAATAACACCAAAATCAAGGAGTTGTTGTCTTACTCAAAGAAGTTGAGAAAACAATGTGCGGCACTAACATACTCACTTTCGGCCGTTGAAAGAGCTACCGTATTTTGTTTCTTTGAGCCCCCATGAAATCAAGCAAGGACCCAAGAATGTTGCAATTCCGGAGGTGCTCTTTCGATCTATCGTGCAAATCGCATAGTCCGCATCCGAAAAGCCTATGAGATCAAATGGACAATGTAAGGGGTACCACAAGTAGAGATCTTGTGTTCCAATCAAATACCGAAGAATTCGTTTGACAGCTTTAAAGTGAGATTTTTTCGGATTTGCTTGAAATCTAGCATATAAACAAACACTAAAGAGAATGTCGGGATGACTTGCGGTCAAGTAGAGAAGTCAGCCTATCATACCTCTATACACCTTTTCACTAACATTCTTACCGAGTTCATCTTTGTCCAATTTGGACCCGGCTACCATAGGTGTATCATGTGACCTACCATTTGTCATCCCAAATTTCTTAAGCATTTCCTTAATGTACTTTTGTTGATGGATCATGATTCCATCCTTTGATTTTTTGATTTGGAGCCCAAGGAAAAATCCTAGCTCACCCATCAGGCTCATTTCAAACTCCGATTTCATTAGTTCCGAAAAATATACATAAAGGAGTTCATTTGTTGCACCAAATATAATGTCATCAATATATACTTGGACAACCAACAGTTCAGCAGACTGTGACTTTAAGAACAATGTCTTGTCAACGGAGCCTCTTTTAAAACCATTTTCAATAAAGAATTTAGACAACCTATCATACCAACACCTAGGTGCTTGTTTTAAACCATAAAGAGCTTTGTCTAATTTGAAAACATGGTTAGGCAAATCATTGTCCTTAAAGCCCAGTGGTTGCTCCACAATGATATCCTCTTCCAAATATCCATTTAAGAAAGCGGTTTTAACATCCATTTAGAAAAGTTTAATGCCTTTGTGAGCCGCAAAAGCGATAAGTAATCGTATGGCTTCAAGTCTAGCTACCGGTGCATAGGTTTCATCGTAATCAATACCTTCTTGTTGGCTATAACCTTGCACCACTAGTCTAGCTTTATTCCTTACGATTTCTCCTGAGTTATCAAGCTTATTGCGAAAGACCCATATAGTACCAATGACGGTACGGTTAGATGGTCTAGGGACTAAGTGCCATAACTCTTTCCTCTTAAATTGGTTGAGTTCTTCTTGCATGGCAAGCAACCAGTCAGCATCAGTCAGAGCGACTGTTACATTGGCAGGTTCGATTTGAGAAAGGAAGGCATTGTGGGCACAATACTCGTCAAGATGAGCAAGATTGTTGAGAGATGATCTTGTTCGAATTCCATAGTTGAGATCGCTTGTGAGATTTGAGAGTGGATGAGAGCTTTGATGTTTCCACTTCTTTGGAACAATGGTTTTTTGTTCCCCCTCAGCAGTGTCAGTCTCAGTGACTGTTTCTTTTTGTTTAGAGTAGTCCTCATCAGCACTATTTTGAGTTGATTCATTTCTGGAGGTGGAGGCAACAGTCGTTGGGTCTGTTGCATCTTGAGAAGAAACAGTGGTAGGTGTACCACGTGTTCCCCCTGAAATGTTGCTTTCCTTTGAAGGTGATAGTCCCTGAGGTTGTTGCTGATCAGCGTCGTTATTCATTGCTTCCATTTCCTCAAACACAAAGTCCTTTCGAACAAGACCAATCTCGAACTCATCATCATCATCATCATCGTCTTCTTCCACATTTTGTACCTGTCCAAGCATACTAGATTCATCAAAAATGACATGGATACTTTCTTCAATTAACATGGTTTGTTTGTTTTAAACTTTATAGGCCTTGCTATGGTCGGAGTAGCCAATAAACACCCTTTCATCACTACGTGGATCAAACTTACCCAAGTTGTCTTTACCATTGTTGTGAACGAAACATTTGCTTTCAAAGCATCTAAAATATGAAATGTTAGGCTTTCTTCAACGTAGTAATTCATAGGGAGTTTTATTTAAGATACTCCTTATCATGACACGATTATGAATATAGCAAGCGGTATTTAACGCTTCGACCCAAAAGTTCTTAGGCAACTTACTACATAATAACATTGTTCTAGCCATACTTTCAAGGGTCATATTCATCCTTTCAACTACACCATTTTGTTGTGGGGTTCTAGGAGCTGAGAAATTATGGTCTACACCATTGTCATCACAATAAGCACCAAATGATGAGTTTTCGAATTCGGTTCCATGATCGGTTCTAATGGAAACAAGTTTTAAATTAAGTTTATTTTGGATCTTTCTTAACCAAATTAGAAACTCATCAAATGCCTCATTCTTAGAGCTTAAGAAGAGTGCCCAAATGAACCTAGAATAATCATCAACAATGACACACACATAACGACTACCACCTCTACTTCTAGTTCTCATTGGTCCACATAAGTCGATATGTAAAAGTTGCAATGGTTGAAGTGTGCTCACATTTCTTTTGGATTTAAGGGAACTTCTAACATGTTTGCCTCTAGCACATTCATCACACACTTTATCAAAATCAAATTTCATATTGGTAAAACCTTCAACTAAGTCGAGTCTTTTAAGGGTGTTAAGAGTTTTAGTACTAACATGTCCAAACCTTTTATGCCACAACCAAGGATCACTATTCATTACACTCATGCAAGACATGGTATAACCGGATAAAGTGTTCAAGTTGGTTAAGTACACATCTTTGACACGTCTACCTTCGAGAATTAATTCATGAGTAGTGACATCAAATATTCGACACAAATTAGCACTAAATTCGACAATATTACCCTTATCACATAGTTGAGAAATGCTAAGGAGATTATGCTTCAAACCTTTGACATGCCGCACGTTATCGACACAAAGTAATGGTGACTTACCAACCATTCCAATGCCAATTACTTCAACCTTTTTGTTGTCACCAAACCTTACCGTGCCACCATTATATGCTTTAAGTGAGAGGAATTGGCTTCTATCACCCGTCATGTGACGAGAGCATCCACTATCCAAGTACCAATTGCGGCTGCCTCTCACCAAGCCCTACACAAGATTAAACTTTGAGTTTAGGAACCCAAACAAACTTGGGTCTCCTTTTGTGATCAACATATCTTACGGTGTCTTTCCTAATCAATATTTGCCTTAAAACTTTGATGTTCTTGTTAATGTCATTAAATCTTTTTCTACAAGTATTGAAGACATGACCATTCTTACCACAATAGTTGCAAATAATGTATTCGGGAAGACCAACGTATTTCCTTCTTCTAAAATCAGTTTTAGGCTTCTGGATGTAACAGTCTGTCTGACTGTTCCATTTGAAGCCCAAACCGGCAACTTTGTTACATCTTTCAGTTTGACTTGTGAGAAAGTTTAACACGGTTTGACTTCCTTCCCATTTCTCAGTGATATGTTTAGCATTCACAAGTTCTTTAGTCAAGTTATTGACTTTGGTGAGGAGATGCAAGTTCTTTTCTTTCTCCCTTTTGAGATCATCATTTTTCTCATTTTCTATGGACAACCTTTTCTCAATTATAAAGTCATGAGTGTGATTATTGAGTTTAGACACAAGATATCCAATTTTCTCTTTAGACTCCTCATACTTAGATGTCATTTCATTGAGACGTTTGTTTAGATCAACGAGTTCCTCAGATCTTTGGTGAAGGTTAGATCTAAAGGTGCTACATTCGGACATACCCTTTTGAAGAAAGGTGAGCCTTTCACGAAGGACCTCTATTTCTTTCTTGAGACTGACTACATCAGCTTTTAGACACTTGTTTTCATTGACCAAACACTTAACGTTCTCATTTAACTTGTCTAATTCTTTGTTGGATGCAACAGTTCCAGACACTGTTTCTCTTAAGTGTACAATCTCATCTACAAGGTCATACACTTCATTTTCGAGAGCATCTTTGTCCTTTAAAAGGTCATCACGTTCCTTGGCTAGTGAGGAGACTTGCATCACCAAGGTAGTGTTGACATTTTCAAGGTCAGAGACGTCCGTGGGGGTCATCTTAAGATGCTCTAATTCTTTAGTCAATTGTTTGTTCAATTTGTTGACTCTTTTTACTTCATCATAAGCCTTAGAGGCGACAGTGACGCTGTCAGTTGCTTTTAGTTCATTTTTAAGGTTAAAGTTCTCTTGAGCAATTTCCTCAATCTCATTTTGCATGACCTCAAGTTTATCATTTTGAAACCGACACTTATTTAA
This sequence comes from Silene latifolia, assembly GCF_048544455.1. Lineage (NCBI taxonomy): Eukaryota > Viridiplantae > Streptophyta > Magnoliopsida > Caryophyllales > Caryophyllaceae > Silene > Silene latifolia. The sequence goes on along the minus strand of NC_133528.1, from coordinate 121,117,421 downwards.
AAGTTGGTCAAGAAGCTTACATACTTTCTCTTTGGAGTAAGTTTTAGCCTTGGCCTTTAGATGATTTACCTCATTGTCGGAATCGGATTCGGAGTCATCGGGATTAGCCATGAGGCATCTAAGGTGTTCGTTTTTTGAAGTTTTTGAGACTTTGTCCTTAAGATGACTTGTAAGACATATTTTAGCCTCTAGCTCCTCCTCGATGAGTTCCTCATCTTCCTCGGAGTCGGACATTCCCCAAATAGCACTCATGACTCTATGTTTGTAGTCCTTCTTAACCTTATCTCGTTTTTCCTTAGATTTGATTTCATCCCACTTGGGACATTCTTTAATTTGGTGAGTTTTATCACCACACTTAAAGCATCCCACGGTGTAATTAGATCGTTTCTTAGGAAAGCATTTTTTCGAGTAATTATTATTGAACCTTTTGTTTCCTTGACCATTGACTAACCCGGCTAAATTCCTAGAGAACATAGCAAACTCGTCTTCCTCCTCATCTTCTCCATCACTTGGAGATGATGTGAGGGCGAGACTCTTTCCCTTTGAGGACTCACTAGAATGCTTGTCGAGATTAAACTCGTAAGCCATTAGTGATCCCATTAGTTCATGAAGAGATAGGGTTGACAAATATTTGGCTTCCTCTATGGCGGTAACTTTGGGTTGCCACTTAGAGGTTAGACTACGAAGGATTTTTCGAATGATGTCCTCGGACTCGAAATTCCTTCCTAGACTTTTTAGCTCATTAATAATACAAGAAAAACATGAAGAAAAACTATTTATGGACTCGTCCTTTGACATTCTAAACATCTCATATTGTTGCATGAGAAGGTCAATACGGTATTTTCTAACTTGGGAAGTCCCCTCATAAGCAAGTACAAGAGAATCCCAAATAGATTTTGCCATAGGACATCTAGAGATTTGGCTAACTTCCCCCTCACCAACACAATGTTAAAGAATCGACATTGCTTTGGAGTTCTTTTCGGCAAGTTTGAAGTCATTTTCATTGTAATCTCTTTCCTCCTTCGTTTTGGTGAAACCGTTTAGTATATCGGTTTCCTCAATAACAAGAGGTCCATTTTGGATGATGGTCCAACATTGATAGTCTATACTTCTGAAGTAATGTTCCATTTTGAGTTTCCACCATCCAAAATTCGCACCAGTAAAGACCGGGATCTTGGAGTGTTTCTCGGAATCCATTACCCACGAATCAAACTCTAAGGCGATTAGCCTCGATCAAGAGCACGTGGCTCTGATACCAATTGTTGAGTTTATGGATTCAAGTACCTAAGAGGGGGAGGGGGTGAATGAGGTACTATTTAAAATTTTTAACTTAAACTTTATTGAATTAAAGTAAGTTGTTTGATAATATGGAGGATAAGTGAATACATCGATTAATATTGAATGATTAAACGAGTATTTAAAATATAAGTTTGCTAAAGTCTGAAGATAACAATGGTTCTGACTGTGGTTATTCGTCTTAGCATATGGAGTAAAGGCTACAAACCGAATGGGACAGTATTTTGAACTGTTACTCAAGAGTTAAGCAAAGAATAAAACTAAACAATATAAAAGCAGCGGAATAAGGAACAAATGAAGATCAAACACTAGATTTTTGAATTCGTTCGGCAAGAACTCAAGTGCCTACGTCCAATCTACTTTTTATTGATTAATTTTAGTGATCTACTCCGACTACTAAAAAACCCGTACAATAAAAAGACCAACAACCTACTCCGGTTGTGACACAAGTTCAAGAACTACTCCGTCGTAGAACAAGGTAACTCGCAACTTACTCCGGTTGCCAAAGAGTCAAAGGACTACTCCGTCCTAAACTCTACACACTACTTAGAACGTTTTTATAGATCAAGTTTCCACGGACTGATTCTTTAACAAGAATTGATATGGACAACTTTACAAGATCAAACGGTTCATAAGTGAGAGAGTTTAGTACTTTAAAGCAACATTGGCTATGATTGTAACACTTGAAGACTTTTGAAAGCTTTGCAAAACAATGACACGGTTTTAAACTTTGAAAACAATTTTTGCAAACTTGATTAATTTCTCAAGAAATGTCTTAAGAAAATGATGAGATGAGGCACTCCTTTTATAAAGAGGGCAAGCAAGGTGGTTGATTTAGGGTTTTCTAAATTCAATGGTCATCACATGTGGTGAAGACTAACTCTTCCCCAAACTTGCACAAAAGAAGGTACTCTTTCAAAAAGCAAAACAAGAAAAGAAGGTTTGTAATTATCCAAAAGAAGCCTTTGGTTTTTCAGAAAACAAAGAGTGGAAAACAAGTCACATGATGACAAGCTTTCACAAAAATGGCAAAAAGCAAACCTTGTTTTACAAAAGACCAAGGAGTCAAATTGGCACAAAGAGAAAACAATTTGAATTGATAATTAGCTAAACCTTTTTTCTAGAAACTCAAATCCTTAGAAAGAAATCTGAAAGTCATTGTTTAAATCCAAGTCATTTAGAAACACAAAAGGATTTTCGAAAAGTAAGAATGAATTTCAAGTGTTACGAATCATGGCGACAGTCCAGGCTATTGTTACTTGCAAGGGTAACAGTAGTCTTAACTATTTCTATTGCTTTTAAATACTCTACTCCCTAACTTGTACATTAGATGACACGAATGACTCTATACTTTGGGCGATCAATAATTCAACACATCTTAATCCAAGCTTGATTTGATCATAAAACCTGAAAAGGTAAACTAAGAGAACACGCATTAAATGGGCATGTTATCATCAATCAAAGGAACCCAATAGCCGCAACAAAATAATGGATGTTGATACACTTGAATTGCACATTATAGGCATACTCAATATAAGGACCGCTCATTATGAAATACGGGATGCACAGGTTCGACGATTTTTAAGCACCCAAATACCAAAAAAAAAAAAAAAAATCTATCAAAAAACGAGCAAACGCAGAAAACACCGACTATGAATGGTACTTAAAGTTGTAGCTGCTATGCGGGCATACATACATACTGCTTAATCCGTCAAAATTACATATACTTTGAAATGCAACAAGAAGATTATCACTACTACACTTTACGGAAACTGCCCAGAATTTGAACATGATACATCATCTATGTTATGATAGAATTAAAACCCACTAGGCTTAACCATACTCCAAAGTAACAAACAAGTTATTGCAACATGGGTAATAACTATTCAAGTACATGCCAATCCCATAAAATCTGAAAAAATGGCGCCAATGTAACTAACCACTTTATTTACCCATGTGTAAATACCTCATTTTTGCACCTCCCGCAAATCACCCTGTGATGATTGGGCCGCATGTTTGGTATGCGGAATGATTTATGATAGTTCATAAGTTTATCGTCAAGTGATAGCTCAAACACTTGTGTCTACCTCATAGTCGTCATCTACGCGCCGATACGGTCGTTTTGACAGTAATTAGAGTATATTTGGAGTCCGGGTAAAAAACCGTCTTCATTTTCTAAATAACGGTTTAAAATGCCGAGTCGGAATATTCTGGAATGTTCCGGATATTTCTATTCCATATTTTCAAACTTTTATCTCTTTGGTAAATTATATCCCGGAAATATTATATAAAATATTAAGGAAAGTGAGATCAAACCGCAATTCCATAATAGAAACGCGGAAATCTTTCTTCCGCGGGAGGAAACCACTTGGGAAAGGACGTAGCAGGTGATGCGCCTCTTCCAAGAGACGCAGTGCCTGCTGCGATTCTTCCTCAAGTCCTTTCTGCGTATTTTTCATATATTTTCGAGATTCACTTCCAAAGTTTCTCCGAAAACCCTAATTTCGTCCGTGTGATTAGTATAAATAGAGACCTTCGGTCTCATATATTTCTCACGCGAGTGTCCGCCCTTCTCTTCTCCTTTTGCATTATAGACCACGTTCTTACTTTTTGGCGTCTACGTGCTTGAACTTTCGACCACGTAAACTTGGATCTTTCTGAGTACCAGCCTCGTTTTGCATGACCGACCAATTTGACCAACTCCACTTCAATCAACTTTAATCAATCTTGTTCGTTTTCCTCTTAGAGGGCACTTTCGTCGTACATTCGAGTTGAGCATCACTAAACGTTAACTTAGTCAATCTCGTTTTGTCAAACATGTAAGTCCGAGGGTGTAAATCCTTTCTTTTATTATTGTACTTTATTTTTGTAATCATCATTGTAAGACTCACGTCGAAAACACACTTAAAACCGATTTATAAAGCCTTGTTTTAAACCCTTTTCACGGATTATTAGAAGACAAACGTCGAGAAAGGACGCAGCACCTGCTGCGCCTCTTCCTGAGGCTGCCGCAGTTCCTGCTTCCTTTCTTCTTCCTTCGTCTTTTGTTCGTCTGTTTGTTTTTGGTTTGCTTTCAATTGTTCATTGTTCATTAACACGATAATTTTTGGCATGTTAATTTTAACATGTAAATCATTAATATATTTTACCATCTTTTAATTCCCGACTTAAATCCCTTAAAATCCATATTTGCGGGTTTTCGTCAATAAAATCAACTCGGTTTTTTAGAGGTTCAATTCATCTATATTGAGTCTCTGAAATTCATCTTTGGTATATTTGCATCTGTTATTTATCGTCATCATCATTAGTTTGTCATTAATAATCTGATTAATCTAATTAATTTGTCTTAGTTTGCTTGATTCATTATCAATCTTTTAATTAGTAATTAATTTGTTCTAATTAGTTCCATCCATGTTTTATTGTTTTTATGACCTAATTCACATGTAAATAATATGTTAAATCACTTCCCTCCGAGTCAAATATCAATAATCAAGCATTAAATTTACCCACGAACATTAACGATTTGCAATTCCGGCTTCACAGCCAGAACTGAACTTAGGAATAGACGCAGCGTTTGCTGCGCCTCTTCCAAAGGACGCAGCTCTGCTGCGCCTGTTCCGGGTTGAGTTCTGTCTCCGAACTCCCGTTTTTGCTTTGACCTAGTTTATTAATTACGTATTTAATTAATTATTAATCGTATTATCACCTAATAATCTGTTCGTTAATTTATTTTATTCTTTCTTTTGTCAAATTATCCGTTGTAAATGTATTTTCGACGTAAATCAACTAACCCATTGTAATTATTGTAATTTTCTTTATTGTATCTTTATTGTATTTTATTATTGTATTGCTTGTATGTCTCTCACATGTAATCGATCTTAAATTCTACCTTGACATTAATGTATGATTAAATTATGTGATAACGGACTTAGTTTAATTCTCATATGCTAGGATTAATCTAATGGATGTTGCATTGCATGCATATAACCTTCAACATATCGAGTACGATTTTCCCTAATCATTAGTAGAGGCCGCTATCGTGGCGGGCGGGATTAGGCTTTCGATGAAAAGAGCTTCCTAATATGTACCCTCACCCCTTACTCCAGATCTCTGTGAACTTTCGTGTTCATTGGCATCCACGAGAGTCATTCTAGACATAGAATGCTAAGGGTAACGAGTTCTTGGTGTTCATGTCACTACTTTGTGTCTTGACATGGCACGAGGTATTCGAACGGTTTCCAATTTTCCACAATAAATTGGTGGCAACTCCACAAGTGCAAAAGCTTGCTCGCTTTTCACTCCCGAGCGACCCCCGTGGGCCCGCGTCCACAGTTTGGCGACTTCGTTGGGGATTAATACACTTACGTGTAGCTAGGGTGAAACTTGAACAAGGTTAGGGAATATTTTGTACGAGACAGTTGTTGGTTTTCATAACTCGGTCTTCCTAAGGCCCAACCCAACCCATTCGACCAATCATCCCGTCTAAACGGTCCAAATTCTTATTTGGGCCTAAGGATGGATGGCGATTGACGTCATCCATACCATGGTGCTTACTCTTGTTTGTATCAAGGACTTTCACTACTCGAGGAAATGGACTAGGAATCGGCCTTACTCTTGTTTGGTACGAGCCTCTCCACAGACCCCGGGTTTGATTGTTCGGTATGGAAACCCACCCTTTAAACCAAAACCATTTGAAATGCACTCAGCATCCCGTTATAATGCATGTATAAATGCTTGTACCATATGTGATCACCATTTCTAAACAAAACCATGGCGATTTTTGTAAAGATCAAAACCTCTTTCAAAATGTAAGATTTTCGAAAATAGGCCAATATTAGCGCAAAATCAGTCAAAACTCTGTCCAATTGTCGAGTCAAAATTCGGCCCTCAAAAGCCCATTTCAAAACCCCACTTCGAGTCCACTCCTACAACTACACTATAGTTAACTAGGACCAACATTTTCAAACCTTGTCATTTCTTCAAACCTCACTTGACACAAGTGGCACACTCCCACTTCACAAGTCAAACCTTCCTTTTCTGATTAAGTGTGCTAGAATGGTCGATCGTGTTTTGATTCGTCGTCGATCTCTTATCCAGTTTTCAAGATGCCTGGAACTAGTCACGCAAGTGTCAATGGACAACCACCGAATAGTAATGATCTAATCCTAGCCGCACTCGCTCATCTCCAAACTAGCCAAGACCTAGTGAATGACCGCCTCAACACGATCGAGGGCCGAATTGTTGCTGTAGAAACTAGGTTGCCTCTTGCAGAAAATGAAGTGCATAATGAATTTGTGAATGACTTCGTGAATGAGAATCCTCCACCTTTTGTGGGAGCACAAGAGGTCAATCCTCCCATAGATCCGACTGCAGTTGAGAGACGACTCCAATACTTGGAGGAACAACTGATGTATCTCAAAGGGGATGATATCTATAGGGAAAATAATCGCAAATATGAGGCCGTGAGCTCCAAATTGCCAACCAACTTCAACATGACGGATATCCCGAAATTCAAGAGGCATGAAAACCCTTTGAACCATATCCGTGCTTTCAAGGATTACATGTCTATCAAAGGAATTAAAACCGAGATGTTCTTAAGGATCTTTCCTTCATCTCTTGACACCATCCCGAAGCAATGGTTTTATTCTCTAGAGCACAAGAAGATTGCCACTTGGGACGATGCCGCAATCGAGTTTGCTAAGCAATATGCGGATAATGCTGAGATCCAAGTCAATATGCTCCCCTTGGAGGTTCTTACCCAAAATGATAAAGAAGGCTTCACCGACTTCCTAAGTAGGTGGAGGAAGACTAGTACCCAACTTGTCGAACGTCCAGATGAAGCTACCCTCGTGGAGAAATTCGTGGACAATTAAAGCCCATTTATGCAAGTCATTTGAGGTACCAAAATATTAAGACCTTCAAGGACTTAACCGTAATAGGCACAAGGATCGAAGATGACATCCGTAAAGGGCTCTTGTCCAAAACGGTAGGTTGCGGATATCAAGGTTCAACGAGTCGTTCTTACGGCTCTACTAACAAGACTGATAAAGTTAACCTTCTCGAACCATCAAAGAAGAGTATCCCACAAAGAAAGTTCACAAACATTGGGGATACATACTCCAGCGCTCTAAAGAGACTGATGAAACAGGGTAAACTTCAACCCATAGGCCCTACTGTAACACCCCCATACTCCAAGTGCCTTACCAGGACCACTCAGGTATGAAGACATTACCATCTCGGTTACCCGAGGCAATGATAATCAAACAACAATAAAGAAACAATGTTTATTATAAATAATTTAGTGAATAGATACAATCCTCAAAACCAAACCAAAAGTACGTTACATGAATTCAAACTGACTGTCTAACTGAAATGTAAATAAACTAAAGGCTACAGCGGAAGACTCCTATCATCATGTCGTGGCATCCCGGCTATCCCGATTTCACCTCAATACCGCTCAATATCTGCTCACCATCCCCGAATGGATCACCGCAGTTTTACAAAACAACACCGGGGTCAATACTAATCACACAATCAACATGTATAACAATAATAAGATAACCAGGATGCAACCGCACACACACACACACACACACGGCCAACCAATTCCCATCATCTCAATCCCGATCGTCCACCGGACCAGCCCCGCGATGGGGGACCGCAGCCGTACCCACCAAATCCCCGCTCCACATAGTGAGCGATAACCCCGTCCATTAATGTGCACATCCCCTTCCGTGGCGGGTTCCACGAAGGGCGAAACTAGGGCGTGAAGTCACTCCCGCAAGTGACCCCACTCACCGAGAACGCATCTCGAGAACCATCAACAAGAATCACAACCACAAACACAAGACAATCACTATATCAAACAACCAAATACAACACATCACCAATATCCCATTATTGGACTAATACCGAGTATGAAATCCTACTGAAAGCACAACAATCATCAGACGGTATCAACAATCGTATCAAAAGCCTCTTCTACGAACCCTCCTCCTATCATATAACACATAGAGGCTACACATCACATACTACACACAAGAACCCCCAATCTCTAAATTAGGGTTTAACCAAATCAAGGGAAAAACAATAAAAAGGGTACATAGATCTTACCCTCGACGCAAGGAACTCAACGATACGAATAGCGACAAGAACTGACCGTCTGAACTCCGGGAATTGCTAAGAATGCGATTAGGAAGATGAACTAGTTGCTTTCTCTCTTAAACAGGGATTTAGGTTTTTGAAAAGTGATTTAGAATAATGACGACGATGCTTAAATACCTTAATCGCATAATTAACAAAACCCGAGAAAACTTCCCGTAAAACCGGACACTCGATCGAGTACCCAAGGTACTCGATCGAGTACCCCCTTACTCGATCGAGTACCCCAGCTACTCGATCGAGTACCCAACAGGTCAGAAACTATTTTATTTCGCAACTTACCCTTACTCGAAAGAGTAAGGCCTACTCGATAGAGTACCCCAAGACTTATAAATACGGAGTATTACACCTACACCCAAACCTGAAAAGAAATCCAAGTCCTGGGACAAGAATTCTTACTGCGAATATCATAGAGGTAAGGGACATGACACAGAAAAATGCTACAAGCTAAAACATGTACTTCAAGACATGATTGAAGACGGTCGCCTACCCATACCGCCTGGAGGCAAGCCTAACAATACTCAGAATCCTCTTGGAGTTCTGATGATCACAAGTGAAGAATCTACCTTAGATTGTTCACATCTCATTTCTCCAGTCGAAGATGAGATCCATGCAATAGAAGAAGAAGGGAACTACTCCACCATTTTCCCTACTATCATCGACTTTATCGTATGGGCAAAGAGTGTGAATAAGCAAGTTTCAGAATTAGAAACTGTAGTGGCAACCCTACGTGATCCAAATGCAACACCCAAAGAACGTGCGCCACTAAGTCTCTCTCAAAATGCTACAATGCAAGAAGTGATAACTGTGGTTGATGAATTAGTCGACCAAATTATTCAATTGGAGGCCGAAATCATGAGGTTGAGAGAACTTGCCACTTTCAGTGGAGTATGGGCCGACGATGATGAAGATGAGTACCTCACCGAACACTACCTAGTCAAAGTTAGTGAGGAAATAGTCAACAATAGTGAGGACCAAGATATAGACCACCTTACTCGTTCAGGGCGTCCATATCAAAATGTTTCTTAAAATGCTCCCATAGCAAACGGTCCAATCACCAACACCAACATTGTCACGCGGAATGACAACGAAGATACCTCTACCGACCATTTGTTAAAGCAACTACAGAAGACAAAGGCTGATCTTTCAGTTTGGCAACTAGTTGCAAGCTCATTCCCACATCGCCAAGCTTTACTGCAAGCCTTGGCCAAACTAAATGGGGCACATAACTCCACACCCGATGTCGTAGTCAACTTGGTCTTCCAAGAGTCACCTAAGCTAAGTAACCCTGTTACTTTCTCGGATGAAGATTTGCCACCTTTTGGCACTAATCACAACTTGGCTCTTTACATCACTGTCATTTGCTTGAAGAAAAATGTACCAATGACTTTGGTGGACGATGGCTCGGCCATCAACGTCATACCCTTGAAAACGGCATACAAATTGGGCATGAAAGAGTCGGATTGGACCCCTACCAACCAAGGTGTTCGCGCATATAATGATACACGACGAAAAGTGGTAGGACTAGTTAACCTTACCATAGCCACATGGCCGATTGAACGAAAGGTTAACTTCCAAATAGTGGACATTGAATCATCCTTTAATATACTTCTGGGAAGACCTTGGATTCACGCTTCCAAAGTGGTAACATCCACCCTCCACCAAAAAATCAAGATCCCATTAAATGGTAAAGTGGTGACGTTCACTTCGTCACCCATCAAGGCGGTAATAGAAAAGAGGTCAAGTAACCAAGTACTTGCAGATCCACTATATGAGCTCGGGGGCTTCCATAGCATAAACGTCATAGAAAGCGAGTTGGCACCCTTGTACTTAATACCCTACTCCAATTTAGTGGTTAACCACATGCTCAAATCTCAGGGATACTTCCCGGGAATGCCTCTGAATCCTATCCGAAGAAACACCTTTGCACCCTACAAAGATGACAACTCACAAAGGATACCACTCGGATTAGGGTACAAACCCACCAAGGAGGAAGCTCCCGAGATGCTCGGCCAAGTCCAAAACCGCAAGAACGTGGGAATCCAAATGCGACCCTACCTCCCTACCCTAATGGATACTTCGTTAGGGAGGGAAGTCAAGAACTCTTTCACGGATTTTCCGAACCTTGGCACTATCTCGAAAGGAAGTTAGCTGGAATCGAGATCTTTCACGATTGCTACTTCATTCCTCCAGAAACGGTTCCTACCGTCAAGACTCGTCAAGCACCTTGCTTAGACGAACAAGCTGTTAGTCTACTATTTAGGGAAGATCGATTTGTTAGAGCCGTGCAGGATGAGATCATTACCATGATACTTCAAGACAATCACTTCAACCCTACTGCATTGATCACAGAAACCAGTTCGAATCAACATAAGGGATGGAGAAAGTCGATCAAGTGGACGAACAACCAAGGAAGACTCTTCAAGCTCACCACTGGAGAAGGAGAGATGTTCAAAGGAGAACCAGAAGACGATGAATTCGAGTCAGAGTCAGAACCGGAGTCAGAGTCGGAGTCTAGAGAAGTCCCTAGAGAGTCTCCTCCTATCGTCGCTCCCACTCCCCTTGTTTCTCCTAGCTTAGCATCAAGTAGTAACAGCAGTTTGGGAAATGTCCCTACGGCTGTCCCTTTACCGCCACTGACTACCGAACAGATGGCTTCTTTGTTTCAACTTTTCTCAAATTTTAATATGAATAATTCAGGTTCTGCTTACTCTTTGTGTTATTCTAAATGCAATTCTGTTTACGATGATAATGAGGATGACCCAGACCCAGACTCGATCGAAATACCTCCCTACATAGCCAAAGAAATACTACAAGAGGGGGAAGGGGGACCAGTAATAGAAAACACTGAACCCATCAACGTAGGAACCGAACTAGAACCTCAAGAACTTAGGATAGGGACGACCTTGAGCCCCGCCGAAAGGGCCAGTTTTATAGACCTCCTACATGAGTTCAAGGACGTTTTTGCTTGGTCCTACAAGGACATGCCAGGGATCGACAGGGATATCGCATAGCAGAGAATCCCGATTAAACCAGGTTTCAAACCCGTAAAATAGAAGCTTCGTCGAATGAGGACATAATGGGTTCTTAAGATCAAAGAACAAGTCGATAAGCAATTCAAAGCTGGATTCATCAAAATTTCCGAGTACTCAGACTGGGTAATCAACATAGTACCCGTATCCAAAAACGATGGGAGAATCCGTTTTTGTGTTGATTTCAGAGACTTAAACAAAGCAAGTCCTAAGGATGATTTTCCTTTACCACATATCGACATATTGGTGGATAACACAGCAGATCACGCGTTATTATCCTTCATGGATGGATACCCAGGATATAACCAAATCAAGATGGCCATAGAAGATATGCACAAGACTGCGTTCGTCACCTAATGGGGAACCTATTGCTACACGGTTATGTCGTTTGGGTTAATCAATGCCGGAGCTACGTATCAACGCACCGCAACTACACTCTTACATGACATGATGCATAAACAAGTCAAGGTATACGTAGATGATATGATTGTCAAGTCCAAAGATAGAGAGGGGCACATTGCAAACCTTCGCAAATTCTTCTCCACATTACGAAAGTACAACATGAGACTCAATCCTCAGAAATGTGCATTTGGAGTAACGTCCGGCAAACTCCTGAGATACGTTGTTAGCCAACGAGGGATAGAAATAGACCCGTCCAAGATCAATGCTCTAATCGAAATGCCGCAACCTCAAACAGAGAAAGAAGTCAGAGGATTCCTAGGTAAGGTGCAATACATAAGTCGATTTATATCGAAACTCACCATGATCTGTGAACCTATCTTCAAAAAGCTAAAGAAAATAGATCACACCATGTGGGATGATGATTGTCAAAAGGCGTTCGACCGAATCAAGGAGATACTAGCCAAACAACCAGTGCTCATGCCACCCCAATAAGATCAACCTCTTGGTTTATATCTCACAGTAACTGAAACAGCCATGGGAGCCATGCTAGCCCAGACCGTGGGAAAAGAAGAAAGAGCTATCTACTACCTTAGTAATAAGTTCTTGGAGTACGAGTGCAAATACACACCACTCGAAAAGACATGCCTCGCTCTTGTGTGGGCAACGAAGAAGCTACGCCATTACATGCTTAGCTACTCCGTCAAAATATACTCCAAAATGGATCTTGTCAAATACCTCTTCAAAAAACCCGTCCTCAACGGACGCCTAGAAAGATGGACTTTGATGCTCTCAGAGCTCGATCTCAAGTATGTACCTCTGAAAGTTATAAAAGGGCGCGCCGTTGCCGAGTTCTTCGCAGAAAATCCCATCAATGATGCACAAACAATAGACACCTGGTCGTTTCCGGATGAGGATATACTCCAAACCGATATAGACTCCTGAGACCTTTACTTTGATGGAGCATCGAACTTAAGAGGATTTGGAATAGGAGTGTTGCTCATTTCTCCTGAAGGCGAGCATACACCACTCTCTGTCAAACTCGACTTCGAGGTGACAAATAACGCAGCAGAATACGAAGCTTGCCTCATTAGACTACAAGCAGCAGTATGTTTAGGCATCAAAAATCTCCGAGTACATGGAGATTCATCTTTGATCATCAACCAAATTACGGGATCTTGGAAAATTTGAAGTGAAACCCTAGCATCTTATCAAGCCAGAATAGACCAAGTTGCCCAATTCTTCGATAAAGTAACCTACCTACAGCTACCCCAAGAGGAGAATCAATTTGCAGATGCTCTTGCAAAACTTGCATCTTTGATTAATATGCCGGATAATATGGTAGAAATGCCTTTATGCATCGAACGACGGTCAGAACCGGCTTATGTGCACCAAATAACAGATGAAGAAGAAAATCCAGAGGAACCTTGATTCCAAGCAATCCTGAACTTCAAACTCAACGACACCTATCCACCGGATATGGACAAGAGGGGACAACGTGCTATACGCTTACTCGCTTCCCAATATGTCCTCATGCAAGGAGAATTATACAAAAGAACACCTCTTGGTGTAATCCTACGTTGCCTTAATCATTCACAGGCACGGAAAGTAATGGAAGAAGTCCATGATGGAGAATGTGGCCCTCACATGAGTGGACCAATGAAGGCAAAGAAAATCACGCGTTTAGGATATTATTGGACCACAATAGAATCCGATTGCATCAAATATGTCAAACATTGCCACAACTGCCAAAACTTCAGGAATGTACAACATGTCCCTCATTCATTGCTCTACACCATGACATCCCCTTGGCCATTTTCTGCTTGGGGAATTGACATCATCGGAAAGATCACTCCAGCCGGAACAGGAGGCCACTGTTTTATTCTGGTGGCAATCGAATATTTCACCAAATGGGTAGAAGCGGCTTCCTACACTAGTCTCACAGCTAAGAACGTAGCAAAATTCATACAAACCAATATCATTTGTCGATACGGTTGCCCACATGAGATCATCAGTGACAACGGGTCACATTTCCAGGCTGAGACTAAACAACTGCTAGCCAAGTACAAGATCAAGCATCACCATTCATCACCATATAGACCACAAACTAATGGCGCCGTAGAGGCAGCAAACAAAAACATTGTCACAATCCTCAAGAAAATGATTGACAACTATAGAGATTGGCCGAGCAAGATACCATTTGCCTTATGGGGATATCGCACATCTGTTAGGACGCCCACTAGGGCCACTCTTTTCTATTTGACCTATGGCATGGAAGCCGTACAACCAGTCGAGCTCAAAATACCGTCCTTGCGTATTTTACTCGAAAGTCAAATCCCAGAAGCCGATTGGAAGAGGGATAGATAAGAAGAACTCATCCTCCTGGATGAACGTAGATTGCGCGCATTACACAATGTGCAGACATATCAGGCACGTATCAAACGAGCCTTCAACAAAAGGGTTAAGCCAAGAAATATCAAAGAAGGAGACTTGGTTCTCAAATCAGTTAGAGCTCTTTTACCTATCGATCCACGAGGAAAGTTTAAACCCAACTGGGCCGGACCATTTCTAGTCAAATCCATACTCCCGGGGGGTGCGGTTAGAATCATAGACTTAGATGGGAATGAATTTGCTAACCCAACAAACCTCGACCAACTGAAACGTTATTATGCCTAAAATAGGAACAGAAACGCGCCTCGCGTAACCTCACGTGTCGCTCCTGTGGCACGGAATATAAACGGCCCCTGGTCAGCTGAATTAAAGCTAATGTCACCTTGCTCTTGCATTTTGACAGATCGTCATCCTCATATCATCAAATAAACTGAATTGTGCTTTAAGAGTAAGTAAAAAGCTCATGCTTATTTTCTAGTTCATTACAAGCTCTTGCTTAGAACAATTATTCTTTTACATTTACTTGGACTACGCGCAAGGGTTTGATTTCATTTTTAAAATGATTACGTAGGCAATCCTTCACACGATACAACCCATTATTTTCTTAAATGTAAATAGAAGGACATCTGCATATGCATTTGGAATTCTACAAGAATAATAAAGGAAAAATCACAATGGTTTCATAACCAATTAACCTTTTTATTTATTTCTTTCCATAATAATAATACGCTACATAATAAAATAAATGCCAAAATAAATAGGCTAGGATTCTAAAAACCCCACCTTTGTATTACAAATAAAAATAAAAATAATAATAATAATAATAATAATAATAATAATAATAATAATAATAATAATAATAATAATAATAATAATAATAATAATAAAAAAAAAAAAAAAAAAATTAATATTAAAGACTTAGGCTATTCTTCCATTTTCCCTTTGCCTTTGTCATTTTTATCATATTTCTTGTCTTGGCCACGAGCCGGGCGCTCCTGCGCAATCTCAGACCTTATCACCAACAGTCTCTCTCGTGGTCTAGCTCTACCATTCTTGTCAACCACCTTTTCCACGGCAGGAGAAGTCCTTGGTTTCTTCGAAGGATGATCAACTCGAAACCCGGCTTCTTCCTCTCCCTCGGTCAAGTGCTTCTCTTTCTCCTTCTCTACATCACGAACCTTGTAGTCAACAGGCTCGCGTTTCCTTAGCCTCTCGCGCTCCTCAAGAGTAGTAGCTTTCCTCCACTGCATGTAGGAATCTGATACCCATAGTGCACTAACAGAAGAGTTCAAAAAACACATGTTTCTTTGAGCCCATTTGATGGCCCACTCTCTTCGTCTCTCAGTAGTAAGCGCCATGGCAGTCTGAGGAACAGTATTAAGCTTCGGAATCGTCTGCTTCAATCCAACCTGCCTCATCAGCCTCTCTGGGAAGATGCATATCATAAATTCCAAGCCAGGAATGCGCACTGATCGGGTAGGATCCAAGGACGATACCCTAGTAACAGATTTGAGATGCCACCATGGTACGATCCATCTAATCAGGGGACCATCCTCGCTCTTCAGCTTGTTCTCCCAGTAGTTGCAGACTCGAGTAAAGTCCACCATGTAGAGCCTAGTCCTCATTGCAATTGGGCGAGCATGATAAGCAGGAACATTAACTGGGGGCTCGATCAATCGAAGACGCTCCATAAGCCAGACCTACTAAAAGCAGGTATTAGAGTAAAAAAAAAAAAAGAAACGAAAAAAAAAGAAACGAAAAAAAAACGAACGAAAAAAAAAAGAAGAAAAAAAAAATTGTTCTTTTACCTGCAAGATGATGGAACTTCCTAAATAAGGAAGGTCGCGGTTAGCCTTCCTGTTATCTAACCCCAATAGGATCTCTCCTAAACATAGGCAAGCTGGGCTCCTGCGCAGCTCCATTTGCTCAATTAGGCTCAAGTAGCGAGGGTTACCTCTCAAATCCTTATCAACATGCCCTTGAAGGACATACACATGCAATAGGCAAAACCCGAAGGCCCTATGCCTCGCAACATAGTAGATAGTAGGGTCTGCCCTATTTATGAATCGATCAATGAAGTCCAGCATTCGAACTCCTTTTAAGGACACAAGACGATCAACCTCAGCACTTGTCAACCCAATCTAATCTCTGAATCTGTTCTTATACCCTTGAGAGGTAGAGGGTATAGCAGGCAAATGTTCCAGGTCCCAACCACCAATCGCAGTAATTTCTTCAGGGAATGGGCAAATATCGCCTCCGGGAAAGGCAAACACGTGATAATTCGGGTCCCAATACTCAAGACGAGCATCAAAGAATGGTTTGACAACCTTGATTAACTTCAAACTCAAAATTGATCCAAAGTTATAGGCACCCATGTCGTGTTTCTCCACAATGTAGAACTCGTTTGTCCATTCTTTGAGACGGATTTCAAGAGTATTCATGATGTATGCTTAATTAGAGAGTTTTTTGTAATAAGACGGAAGAAAGACGGAAGAATTATGTGAATAAAACCTCCATCGACGTCTATATTTATACTAAAAGTTGTTTCCTAAAATCAGATTTTACACGAGAACAGGCGCGCAGACTGCTGCGTCTCTTCAAAGAGACGCAGCTCTTGCTGCGCCTCTTCCTCAGCTGTATTGCTGTGATTTTCCGCGTTGGATCTTTCCTAATTCCTTAAAGCATAATTTCCTATTCATACGGGTTATTATTTTTGGTAATTCCGTCAAATTACCATGTTTCGAGTTTCCTAAATTCCACGGGCACACATTTCGAGGCGACATCGACATTTTCGTCATTCCAGCACACTTATCCATTTCTTTTTAATTTTCTTTTTGGGGAATCATTTCACCAATTTAGTTATTCATTTTCAAACTTATCCATTTCTTTTTTCATTTTCTTTTTTGGGGAATCATTTCACTCCCGTTTCATTTCAAACTTATATGTTTCTATTTTCCTTTTTTAGGGGTAACCCTCCCTACCGTCCGGTCATTTTCGGTAATTTTTTTTTCATTTTTGCGAGTCGATGTTTTGCGCTAATTTAGGCCATATGTACAAATACGTGTTTTATATGCAATTTCTGTGTAAATTTCGGCAGCATGACGGCGTAAACCGTCATCTACCAAACCTGTTCAAAGCTAACCTGCAGGTACAAATAAGCAATCCAGCAGCAAAGGCACTCAGGCCATCATATATACAACTAAAAGAATATATACACCAAACTGGGGGCTCGAGCCCGAAACAAAGTGTATAAAGTCCAAAATGAAGGTCCTAAAAATATACAAAGTGTATGAAGTACAGCCAACAACAAAAAAACAGCAAAAAAAAAGCAACAAACTACTACTGGTCGCTGCCCAACTCGGTAACTCTCGCCTCGAGGGCAGCAACCTCGGCGTCGCGGATTTCTAGTTCCCTCAGCAGGCGAGCTGTCTCCTCTCGGGACTGGGATAGCTCTCGCTCCAAGTCATGCTCCCTCTGAAAACGATAAGAATTGGCTCATGTCAATCATTTCAAGCATAAAGAAAGTTAGAAAATTCAAAAATGAAGTAAACGGAAGGTTCATACCTGACGTCCTCGACCACCAGCAAGTGCCTTGATGGCGGTAGCCCGTAGCCGGTTAGCCACCCTCCACAAAGACACAAACTGGGATGGCGCAACCTACATTTCAATAAATAAGAATTCCCAAAGATCGGACAAATTTAAACAAATGTGTTCTTATGCAAAAAAAATATACAAGTTGGGAAACTTACCACTCGAATCAGATGCTGCCACTCGTCCAGGCCAGCATCTGTCACCGCCACGCCAAAGTCGCGCAACTCAGAGATCGTCGTCATCCCCATCGCATCAGTGTACTCGAGGGTCTCGGGGTACTCTGGGGCTCGATGCCCGCTACCTCGACCTCCTGCAAAATTTAAATGATTTCCATCAATCGATGATCATTCATCGTGTTTTCAAAAAAATTGAAAGAAGAGTAAAGTACTCACCACGACTAGCCAATACGCCAACCTCCGGTAGAGGAACACCGAGTAGTCCTCGCCAGGAAGAAGGAGGGCGTCACCACCGACGTCTGCCAAGTCTGCCTCCCTCACAGAATCGAAAAGCTCCCGAAACATCGTCCGAGGAGGATCGATGGGAACCGTCAAGACGTCTCGAGAGCACTGACGAGTCAAACGCTCGCCTAAGTACCACACAAGACCCATCGACGTCCTCAAAAGCAACCGGCTCGAGCTCCTAAGTCGAAGGACCTCAGCCACAAAAGGAGGGGCGCCAGTGTAGTCCACCCAAGGCCTGGCACCCACTATGAAATGCAAACGAAAGGTCATTCTTATGACCAGTTCTAAAAGAAAGCAATGAGAAAGTAAAATAAAGAAGAGATGAGTCGAAGGTACTCACGCCATCCAACTGCAGAGCGTTCACGTCCCATCAACAGACGTCGTGAAAGGAACGCTGCCTCTTCGTGCGACACATCACCCAATCCCTCACAACGGGATAGGCTCTCTCCACTGGCTCCGTCCTCCTGGGCGCGAGAATTGGAAAGTAAGAGTACACCCACGCCTACAAGACAAGATAATCCATAACGATCTTTCGTGATTCGATAAGAAAAGGAAATAATCTTTCGAGATGAAGGTTCATACCTCTAGCAACAGTCCAGGGCCAACGGTGGCAGGAGAAATCCCCTTCTCCATCAACTTCAGACGAACCATGGCCCTCATATAGCGATTGAGGACCGCAAAGCCAGCAGTGACCCAGTCCCAAAGGTCACCCAAATCAGAAAGGAAGGGAAGAAGCTTCGTCGACAGCCTCTCTCCCTTGTCTCTGAGTTAGATCGAAGACAAAAACCACCAGAGCCACAAGCGAGCTCTCTGCTCTGCAGTGCAGGGAAGAGGAGCCGTCTCCCTCCCGTCGATCACCACCATCGCCGGTCTCTTCCCAGCAAAGTAATCTCGGACGTAGGAACTAGGCACTAACCCGGGTATCACAGCAGCCTTCGGCATTAGGTTCTAGCCGATCAAGCTCCTAGCCTTAGCCGAGTTCACCCTCATGGCTGTCTCCGGCCACTCCACAACCTCACTCCCATACGGCAAGCCAGAAATCATGCTGTAGTCCTCCAACGTGACCCCAACCTCGCCAAAAGGTATGTGAAAGGTAGAGGTCGTATCCCAAAACCGATCAAGGAAAGCTCAAACCAGGCTAAGGTTAGCCCGAATCTTCCTTCCCTTGATGTCCCTCCAAGCTCGTACCAAGGCACCAAACGCTCCCCGCTCGATGATGGTCTGCTCCTCTGCCGACAACTTCCCGTAAAACTCCATCATCGTCGTATAACCCGAGAAAGACCTGATGTTCCCGGCCTCCTATTTTGATTCAAAGCAAGAGCTATCTTTAGCTCAAATGAAAGAGAAAAGGAATAGCAAGCAGAAATAAAAGCAGATAAATGAAAGAGTGATGAGTTCAAATTACCAAGCTCTTCACCGTCCTGTAGGAAAGGTGACCCTCCGCAGCCCAGATAAGGTGCCTGCTGTCCCAGCTCTCAGCCCACTCCGGTGCTCCCCTCAGCTGGCGACCACCTCGTCCAACGTTGGCCCGCCTCGGGACCTCCTCCTCATCAACAACCTCCTCCTCGATGACCTCGTCCTCAGCAGCTGCCACCGCAGAGGTAAACGCCTGCTCTAACGCCTCCTCAAGCGTACGAGAAGGGTCAAAAGTGGTGTCCACATCCATGGGATCTCTCCCTGACGTAGAAGCCTCGTCACCTGCAAAATTAAAGTGAATTTAGGCCGCGTCAAATGACGACAAACCTCAGTTAAGGGATTTTTGAGTTTTCAAAGCTCCGAAATCACTCTTTTCTCGCCATCTTTGGCCGTTTTCCTACAAAACCGTCCGCTCATGTGGTAATATGGGTCAAGTCAAGCCTAAGTTGAAGCCTAGTCATGGGTTCGAGTCAAAATTTCGACAGCATTTCGTTATTATAGCAATTATGCCCTAGAAAAGTGTCCTGAAAAAGCCGTCACAAACCAAAAATCCGAAATGGTAGGAAGTTTACCCATCTTACAAGGATTCTAAATATCAAGTTTCATCACAAATGGGCAATCCTAAAGTTATTTTCAAAGCGATTTACGGTTCAGATGTGAGTCCGTCACAAATTCGCTCAAATGCTCAAAACTCAATAAAAATTCAAAACAAATACATGGTTGTGATCCTTATACTACCAGTTATCCATTTGTCAAGTCAATTTTGCAAGGCAAAATCGTTTGGGGGAAAAGCCCCAAATTTTCGACATTTTTAGGGTTGGAAACCCTAATTTGTCGGTTCAATTCAATCAAATGTGGAAGATTAATGCAAAAATAATACACATACCTCGATTAGTCATGGCAAATGCAAGCTTTTGATCAAATTTCGGCGAGAAATGGTTGGAATTTGAGAGAGTAATGGATGAATTTGTGTTTCGAAATTATGATAAAACCCGTGTTTTATCGAGTTTTTACTCAGAAAAACCACATCCAGGAAAAGACACAGTAGGTGCTGCACCTCTTCCTCAGTTTCTCTCCAGATCAATTTTCAAAGATTCGTTATAAGTTCGTTATTTGTGGGCCCATCTTTGGTGCGCCTCTTCCTCGATACCATATATCGTATATTTGGTCCGTTTGACGTTTATTCTTCGCCCGGACCCGCATTTCTAAGCCAAGTGCAAACTGTCGCGGTATTTTATCAAGACCTTGCTTGTCACAACGAGCGAGTACCCTTTTTGTTCCCCCAGCGAGAGTTCTGAACAAACAATTGTCCCTCTCAAGACGTGGAGATCAGTCTCGATTATGTTCCCCCCAGCGAGAGTGTCGGACTTCAAATCGTCCCTCTCAACACGTGGAGATCAACATCAACCTTAAGTTTTGCCAAAGTTTGTTTGAAAATCGACCCGAGCAGATTTCCCCAGCAGTACCTGCCGACGTCCTGCTTCTCTTCGATATCACGTTTTGCCTTTCCTTGGAGTCTCAAGGAATCTCAGGTATGGTCTCTTCTTATGGCTGGCGAGTCTCTTTACGTAGTCTAATGGACTTTAAACGACCCTCCCCGGAAGTCGACAGACTCTAAAATGTTCCCGACGACAGGTCCTTGGCTCAGACCCCTTGAGCCGCCTCGCGTCGCCATAGTCGTCAGGTTGTAATCTTCGATTGACCTGATGGCTATACTTTGACTTTCGCCTTGTCTAAGCCTCAGTCAAAGTGGGGGCTCTATAGATACCTCATTTCTGCACCTCCCGCAAACCACCCGGTGATGATTTGGCCGCATGTTTGGTATGCAGAACGATTTATGACAGTTCGTAAGTTTATCGTCAAGTGATAGCTCAAACACTTATGTCTACCTCATAGTCATCATCTATGCGCCGATACGATCGTTTTGACAGTAACTAGAGTACATTTGGAGTCCGGGTCAAAAACCATCTTCATTTTCTAAATAACCGTTTAAAATGCCGAGTCGGAATATTCTGGAATGTCCGGATATTTCTATTCCATATTTTCAAACTTTTATCTCTTTGGTAAATTATATCCCAGAAATATTACATAAAATATTAAGGAAATTGAGATCAAACTGCAATTCCATAATAGAAACGCGGAAATCTTTCTTCCGCAGGAGGAAACCACTTGGGAAAGGACGCAGCAGGTGCTGCGCCTCTTCCAAGAGACGCAGTGCCTGCTGCGCCTCTTCCTCAAGTCCTTTCTGCGTATTTTTCATATCTTTTCGAGATTCACTTCCAAAGTTTCTCCGAAAACCCTAATTTCCTCTGTGTGATTAGTATAAATAGAGACCTTCGGTCTCACATATTTCTCACGCGAGTGTCCGCCCTTCTCTTCTCCCTTTGCATTCTAGACCACGTTCTTAATTTTTGGCGTCTACGTGCTTGAACTTTCAACCACGTAAGCTTGGATCTTTCTGAGTACCAGCCTCGTTTTGCATGACCGACCAATTTGACCAACTCCACTTCAATCAACTTTAATCAATCTTGTTCGTTTTCCTCTTAGAGGGCACTTTCGTCGCACATTCGAGTCGAGCATCACTAAACGTTAACTTAGTCAATCTCGTTTCGTCAAACATGTAAGTCCGAGGGTGTAAATCCTTTCTTTTATTATTGTACTTTATTTTTGTAATCATCATTGTAAGACTCACGTCGAAAACAAACTTAAAACCGATTTATAAAGCCTTGTTTTAAACCCTTTTCACGGATTATTAGAAGACAAACGTCGAGAAAGGACGCAGCACCTGCTGCGCCTCTTCCTGAGGCTGCCGCAGTTCCTGCTTCCTTTCTTATTCCTTCGTCTTTTGTTCGTCTGTTTGTTTTTGCTTTGCTTTCAATTGTTCATTGTTCATTAACACGATAATTTTTGGCATGTTAATTTTAACATGTAAATCATTAATATATTTTACCATCTTTTAATACCCGACTTAAATCCCTTATAATCCATATTTGCGGGTTTTCGTCAATAAAATCAACTCGGTTTTTTAGAGGTTCAATTCATCTATATTGAGTCTCTGAAATTCATCTTTGGTATATTTGCATTTGTTATTTATCGTCATTATCATTAATTTGTCATTAATAATCTGATTAATCTAATTAATTTGTCTTAGTTTGCTTGATTCATTATCAATCTTGTAATTAGTAATTAATTTGTTCTAATTAGTTTCATCCATGTTTTATTGTTTTTATGACCTAATTCACATGTAAATAATATGTTAAATCACTTCCATCCGAGTCAAATATCAATAATCAAGCATTAAATTTACCCACGAACATTAACGATTTGCAATTCCGGCTTCACAGCCAGAACTGAACTTAGAAACATACGTAGCGTTTGCTGCGCCTCTTCCAAAGGACGCAGCTTAGCTGCGCCTGTTCCGGGTTGAGTTCTGTCTCTGAACTCCCGTTTTTGCTTTGACCTAGTTTATTAATTACGTATTTAATTAATTATTAATCGTATTATCACCTAATAATTTGTTCGTTAATTTATTTTATTCTTTCTTTTGTCAAATTATCCGTTTTAAATGTATTTTCGACGTAAATCAACAAACCCATTGTAATTATTGTAATTTTCTTTATTGTATCTTTATTGTATTTTATTATTGTATTGCTTGTATGTCTCTCACATGTAATCGATCTTAAATTCTACCTTGACATTAATGTATGATTAAATTATGTGATAACCGACTTAGTTTAATTCTCATATGCTAGGATTAATCTAATGGATGTTGCATTGCATGCATATAACCTTCAACATATCGAGTATTGACGATTTTCCCTAATCATTAGTAGAGGCCGCAATCGAGGCGGGTGGGATTAGGTGTTCGATCAAAAGAACTTCCTAATACGTACCCTCACCCCTTACCCCAGATCTCTGTGAACATCCGTGTTTATTGGCATCCACGAGAGTCATTCTAGACATAGAATGCTAAGGGTAACGAGTTCTTGGTGTTCATGTCACTACTTTGTATCTTGACATGGCACGAGGTATTCGAACGGTTTCCAATTTTTCACAATAAATTGGTGGTGACTCCAAAATGCAAAAGCTTGCTCGCTTTTCACTCCCGAGCGACCCCCGTGGGCTCGCGTCCACACCATGGTTTACTGGGCACACTTGCACTTTCTTTTCATAGATTTTGTGCTTCTATGTCACCTTAGGCCATCATAAGTTTACCCAAGTGGGGTTTAGTAAATAAATTAGTATAAAAAAGGACAATTGAACTATCCTACTCCATGCATCACAAACTCCTATAAATAATAATATATACGATTTCCCATTCTCTATGACATTCTTATAAATTCAGTGGTGTCATTTCTTTTTCTAAATTGCTCTTTTATCCTTCAGCCTGGCTTCAAGCAGAATCAGCAATTAGAAATGTGCTTTGTAGTAAATTACATAAGTAACCATCTTATTTGTAGTTCTGTTTTCAACTAAATTTGCATTTCCTAATGTTATTATGCTAGCATTGCTTTGTTCTCTAAGTTAGACTCACAATTTTTTTCATAACTTTACCTTAAAGTAGGGTATCTTTTTATTATAAGTATTACTCGAATCTTATACATACGATATGTAGACCTTACATAGCATGATCAATTAAGTAAATACATCTGAATTCTTGCCCATAAGTCATAACACTCACCCATGACTTTTTAAATATAAAGTGTGATATGTGATAATATGGATCCAGGTGCTAAGAAATATTGTGAGTTAACAAGTGTTTGTTTATAGTTTCTATGGATGTTTAGAAGTATCGTTAGTTAATCAGTTAACAATTGCTAATCAGCAGTTTAGTTAATTGTTTTAGTCATGTGTGGTATAGATGGAATACGTGCTATGGATTTTCATTAATTAGGTGTTGAAAATGTGTGTAGGTTTGTGACTATATACTGTTCTGAACATTAATTTTTAAAAGTTGATGGACTCTTATTTAGTGCGTTATAGTCCATACTAGAGTTATCACTTGTATTTAAAATTCATACGTTATGGAATGTTGGACCATTCACTGTTTGCACTTCCATATAGGATTCATTGTGTGGAGACGATGACTACACAAGTTACCCAGATCGCAATCCCTTTTCGATCTTTGCTAGCAAAAATCACTGAGTGCATGCAGTTCCCAGAACCAGAATACAATGTAGTGAATTTAGAGCAGAACAGTGCTTCTGTAACTGTGAAGGTTGATTATGATCCTGTTAAACACCTTTATATAGGCGGTGCTGCAACGACCCTTGAAGAGTCGTACGAGAAGGCAACAAGAGCAGTTGTCCGCGATCTTACAATTAAGTTTGACATCTATATTAATGATTTCACGGCTGCCAAGAAACAGATGTATGAGAGGTGCACCAATCTCTGGCGCTTTAAATGCCTCGAGATGGACAAGTTAGGAAAAGGGTTCTCCAAAATCCCTTTGGAAGAAGATTTTGTATTTCATGAGATATATCATCTCCACCGTGTTGCAACAGACATTGTGTATATTCTTATGACCATCACTGAAAAACTTCCTATTGAATGCACCTCTATTCACACTATAGAGCACACTCCTTCAAGTTTCACATCATGGCTAGATGTAAATCACAACGACAATAAGCACGAGCACACTTGTATCATTAGTGATACGTTCACATCGTATATTGCATCACAGAGGGAACTTGCCCACAAAAATATCCAATACCTAATACCTTTATACAATGTTGACATCATTGATACAAACTATGCCCTGAGGAGCTCGAGTTTTATGCCTTTATATGTGAATCTGCAAAGAAAAGATTCTTGACCTTAGAGAAGCATGTTCTAGAGGTTTAGCAGGGTCTTCTAGGTACCCCTAAACTTGTTAAAGAGGATTGTACTACTCCTAAAGGTGTGATGCACTCGATCCCTCTCCTCAAATCTCCACCACCACCCCCTCGTTAATGGAAGTCCAGCTTACCAACTTCATCCATAGCTAACAGTGTGCCAGACAACCGCAACATATCATTTTATACTGTACCTCCATATGATATTACCGGACTCTATAGGAATATTAAGTTTGCATAAAGACAGTGTGGTTCTCCATAAATGCTCTTTTGTTATGCCCACCAATGCAATTTAGTCCTCATCGTTTTGCCTATAGTTGTCTCATTGAAGTGTTGTATTCATGAATACATCTTCATTGGAAGCTAAGTAGTATCTGCGTAGTAATTTCTATTTGGTCTTTTTTTGGACAAGGGCAATGTTGACACTGATGAAATGTCTATGTAGGCTATGTATTTTCCTATTTTGTTCTTTTATTAAGCTACTTATGTTATATCAACCAATGTTCTATTTGTCATGGTTTTTTCTTAATACTTTGCATACATTTGTAAGTATTGGTTTTATTTTTAGATTTTACATACGTTCAAACTTTACCAGATACTGTTATTATAAGTTTGTGA
Source organism: Silene latifolia (assembly GCF_048544455.1). Classification (NCBI taxonomy): domain Eukaryota; kingdom Viridiplantae; phylum Streptophyta; class Magnoliopsida; order Caryophyllales; family Caryophyllaceae; genus Silene; species Silene latifolia. The sequence continues at coordinate 121,091,222 of NC_133528.1, read as the reverse complement.
CAATTTTACTGGTTTATTTACATTGAAGGAAAGTAGATACAGAGTACTCCTCTCTATGGGTTTGGTTTAGATACGACTGATATAACCGTTTTGTAGAATAAACTCTGATAACTCTTTGCTTGCTGTTCAACAATGCTTAAATTCAGATGCGTAACATTTAGATGTACAACGTGTATAGATTCTAGCCGGTATATTGCACCAAATTGGAAATCATTGCAGTTATTATATAAGCTTATATGTAGATCAACATTAAGATTAGCGTCTTAGGATAGGAATAGGATCATCTTATTCCACATCAAACCATTTAAGCTTTAATGAACATTTCTGAGTGGAATGTTCTACGGTGCTTCCTTATATATGTGGTTGTATTTAAGACAACTTCCTCCGTTTGTTCTGTTTTAACTGTTCAACCTTTCTGGATGCTCATCCCTCTTTGCCTTTGCTCATTTATCATCTGAGACGGTCATATGAAATAGGTGCAAAAGATGTATTTTTACTGTGACGTTGTTGTTGCTTAACTTCCCGTTTCGGATTTCAGATCTGTTGCAAAGCATAATATCAGCAAGGCTAACTGTTTATCTTACAGGAACCTACAGAGGAGAAGTGTGATTGCAACACATGTAAATATATATACCCCGACATCTATTAGTTAAATGGGTACGTGGACAATTTGATGTCATCCCAGTCTAAAAATAATCACATAATTTTGTGATCACTACAAGTTTACTACTCCAGCATCCTTATACGTAATATGTACTCATTTTGTGCAGAGGATGATTTCTCGTACTACACTGATTCACATATAGTTAATAAGATAAAACGGAAATGCCGAATGTAGAGCCAAGTTCAGGCGAGTGTTTCAAGGTAACGTCCTGCTCCACATTTTATGTTACGAAAATATTATGATAAGTAATACGTAACATAATCAATTCTGGGGAGCAGTATTGCAGAGGCAATAGAAAGACCACGCGGAAGACCTCCTACATGGAGACAACACTGTAAGTGTCTCAGTATTTGAACTCTGACTGTCAGCATAGATACATAATTTGTATGTGAACTCTGACCAGGGTGTTACCTTTCTACAGTACACATGCCTCCTACTATGATTGGGCAACCACTACCTGAAATTCCGTCATGTGCAAAGTGCCTTGCCAAAAGGTTCGCTTATGAACCTCAGACATTCTGTTATGGCGATGGAGCAATAGTGATGCCGTCATACACATACTCTCCACAACTTACCAGATTGCACACAGCTCCAGATGAAAATTCGGTCCACTGTAGGCAATATTCCCGGCTCTACAATAAATTATTTGCATTCAGCTCAATCGGAGGTCGCATAGATTCAAAGACGCATCAAGGAATACAAAAGATAAAGGAATAATCAACATCACAAATTATGGAGAGAGTAGAGAAAGAGAAAGAGTAAAAGGGAGAATTACTGATTAAGAGATCTGAAAAAGAGAGCAGAACAATCGTCTCACAGTAAAGAAGGGAAATTAATGTACGACGTCCCCCTAAACTAATTACCCTTCTCCTATTTATAGGAGAAGGATTTGTTATTTGACCTAAAACACATTATTAAGCTAAAAAGCCCGTGTTCAATACTAACTACTCGATCGAGCCATTTGAAACTGGTCGATCGAACAAAATTCAACAAAAACCACTCGATCGAGTAAACAAGCAACTCGATCGAGGAACTCCTAAAAAGCACATTTTGATCGAACAATGAATTCATTCGATCGAGGTCTTCTCCTCTTTAAATTACTCGATCGAGCATTAAAAGCCTTCGATCGAGGGTCTTCAACTCAGCCAGCAACATTGCGTCGTTAGTTCCAGCTATGACTTGTCGATTTAGCTTCCGAAATGAGTTCACGCATCCCATAACAGTAGTATTTCCACTCCAAATCCAATCATCCTCTAAATGCAAGCAAAATGGACGATAAAAGGCTTGATTCTGCTACTTTCTGGTCCATTCATGCAAATAAAGCAAAACAGGCCAAAGTAGAATATTCGGGGCATTTCGTAGCATAAAACTACGAGAATCGCATAGAAATACGTGTATAAAGAGGCTTATAAAGACTATATAAAATGCACGTATCAAATCTTCCCAAACCGAACCTTTACTCATCCTCGAGTAAACTAAATGCAAACTAATGGAGCAAAAAGATAGCTCAGAGCTAGCTACAAATGCCTACTTAAACCGTTAATGCAAGCAAACTAATACTTATAGCAAAACAGTCAAATGCAAACGAGTTATAAGATGTGTATAATAAAGCTGAACCGTCGACCTTGCAAGACCTTTAATGATGGACTCTCACGGGTCACTCTTCTCTCATGAAGCAAAGGGTAAGCAATTAAATGTAAGAGAGAAAGAAATATAGTCGTTCATCTAAATTACGACCCACATAAACATGCATGCAACTAATATGACAGACAATTCTAACTACCGTACATACATTCCAACCAAATAAAGTCTGTCACAGCCAAGGGCTAACAAAATTTATGGGAAAGTGAGGCTATGGGTAAGAAAAGGCAAAACATTTATAGGATATGTAAGGTAATAGTCAAGCTAGCTACCTAACGGAACCATACTGAACAATATCCGATTCTTAGCCATCACAAAATTTAAGCATAATGCCCTTAAATTAGCACAACAGCTCACCAAACCGAATCGAACATACTCCTCAATAAATATAAATAAAGCATATGAGTAGAAACCGTCTACAAACAAACTTCCTCTTTTTTCTCTTTTCATTTCTTTTCACGGTTTTCGGATTTTTTTTTCTTTTTTTCCTTTTTCTTTACGTTTTTTTTCCTTTTTTTTCTCTTTTTTTTTTTTGTAATTATCATCCTCCTTCCTCCATAAATTACCAACTCCAAGACAGTGCAGTACAAAACAAACTTGGCACAGTAAAAAATATACCACAAAACAATCTAAACTAGCTTGACAAGGCAGGCTAAATCCGGATGTAGTTAAGGGTCAAAAGGCAAATTTGGCTAAATGTGAAGTTAAATGGGTAAAAATGAAAGAAAGGAGGAAATGTAAGCGCCTCCCTGCATGTGAAACCAACCACTAACACGAATGTATGTAGGCAAAAAGCAATTGAATTTCATATACGTGCAAATTAATGAACATGTTATGTAAGGAGTATACTACTCACAATCCTACATGAACTGGTCATAAATGACACCAATTTTAAGGCTCTAAAACTTAGAAATTATAATTAGTTTACCAAAATTTCAGGTCAAGTTTATTCGTTCAACTAAATTTTAACATTAACTTGTAATTATACAAAAGAGTATGCTAAAAATATTAATTTATGCAAGGCTTAAGCAAAAGGACAAATTATAGTGTAATTTCATCATCGAAATCTACCATTCCGACTCAACCTATATGCTAAAATAAACGTGAATTTTTTTGATTTTTTTTTTAGAAATTTTTCTATTTCATGAGATTTTTGATTTTATAAAAATAAATAACAATGCATACAAAAATTAAATGTGACAACAGAAATGTAATAAAAACAACATGCAGACACAGATATAGATGCATGACCTCCCCAAACCAAACCGTACAATGCCCTCATTGTACCCAAAAGAGGGGAAAGAAAATGCAAACTAAAAAAGAGAGAGTGGAGATGCGGAAAAATCACAAGATACGTGAAGTAGGGACCTCCCCAAACCAGCCAGCAACATGGGAGGTCACTAAATAGCTCCATCAGCGTCACAGGAAGCGAATCCAAACAAAAGCACTTGATCGAAATGAAACAATGATCGATCGAGTGAACTGGGCACCTAAGCAGTTCGATCGAGGAAGTAGGGCTCTCGATCGAAAGATCCTCGTTGGCAGGCACTCGATCGAGAAGAAGATGTGTTCGATTGAGTGATATCAGCAGCAAAAGGGTTCGATCGAGTTTATATAGTACTCGATCGAGCCATCCACAATAGACTCCTACAAAGACGCAATAAACAGCCCGCAGAACTAACAAAACAAGCTTAACTGTTCCAGTCTATGGTTTAAAAACCATTTATTACACACACAACTAAAATGTTAAACAGCTAAAAATTTAAACTCCGGGTTGCCTCCCGGACAGCGCTAGTTTCAGTCAGGTCCCAGCTCGACCATCCTTTCTTCATCCAGCCATTTCAAATAAGCCCAATCAAAACAACTTAAAGCACGCAGCAGCTAATCAAATAACTGCGCATGTGCTACACAAAAATATAAGTAGCGCCATAATATAATAGTAACATAGGAAAATAAAATGTACAATCGTTTAAGCCTAACGAATTTCCTATGACAGCTCCCAAAATTATCCACAAAATAATTCTATCCTCCAGCTACGAGCGGAATATAGAAGCTCGAATTGACCGTTGGTGGAAAATAAAGGAGCTCAGGATCAATTAAGAATAATCTAAGGTACCGTTTCAGCTTAACGAATTTCTGATGACAAGTATGGTGAAGAATTGTTAAATTGTTTGTCCAACCGGGAGGGGGTAGAGCATCAAAAGAAAAAGCAGGGGTCATATGAGATAACGTACTATTAATACCAGTAATAATGAAATTATCGTTAACTACCTCAGGTTGGTTTCTCTCAACGTCGGAATCATTGACAAAAGAGTATATTACCTCTTCCGTGCTAGGAACAATCATTGACTCAACTGTCTTCTCGTTCCCCTCATCTGTGGGTTCTATCCCGTAAATCGCAGCCTCCAAGGCATCCAGCTCGGCTTTGAAAATGGGGGATTCACCATAGCCATTGTCTTCGTCCATATCGTCATCCAAAATGGACCCTAGTAACATAGCAATGCTCTCCGTGGCCAAAGTGGTCGATCGAGGAATGATAGTACTCGATTGAAAGCTTTCCTCCTGAATATTACTCGATCGAACACAGAGATCTTCTCGATCGAGATCTTCCTCATAATAGCTGTTCAATCGAGTAGTATTTTCTGTTCGATCGAACACTTCCTCAGATATTTCACTCGATCGAACACTATAACCAGTTCGATCGAGTGTTTGTTGTTGTACAGTGCAGAAATCTTCCAGTAGTGCGTCGTTTTCAGATAGATCTTCGTATTTCGGGTCATACACATCATTTTCGTCAATAGGCAATCCAGGTCCTTCATAAGAAAGACTACTATCAGTGTAGGTAGCGTGTACCTTCTCTGAGTGCCTAAAGTTCGACTCAGCAGCTAACCGAGCTATTTGAGACTCCAGCTCATTGAATTGAGCTTCCATATATCTATCATCTTCTTGCAGTTTAAGTGCAAGTGTCTTAATGAAAGATTTCAACTCAGCAATCGCTTCTTTATGTTTATCAAGAGGAGGAGCTTGTTGTTGCGGTGGCCAAACAAATGGAGGTTTTTGATAGCCTCGTTGTTGAAAAGGATGTGGCGGCATAATTGCAAAGGGTTGAATAGCTTGTCTACGCTGCCTAAACGTGTAGACTTCATCGTTCCCTGCCAAGCAAATAACAGCATTGTGCCCAGCAGCACCACATCTCTCACAGTAAACCACCTATTGCGCCATAGGATGGAACATAAGTGGAAGACCAAAGGTACTCAAGCCTTCCCTTTGGTGATCTTTTACCTAGAACTGTCTAGGTGGGACATGTGGGGCTTATCAAAACAACACTAGAGAAAAAGATGAGAACTGCCTTAAGGAATGAATTTCTTGAGGCTCAGGTACCAAAAATAAATACCTAAGTACAACTAACAGAAGACAGCGGTAAGTAGGGTCGATCTCCACAGGGAGGCGGTCACTACCTACTTGTCAATTCAGTCTGTCTAAGGTCACCAGGTGGGGGTTTGAATTGTTTGACCTAAACTAAATGAGATTAAAGCGAGAGGGAAAAATAAGTGGGATTAACAGGAAAGAGGGAGAACTAGGATTGTCGGGTCATCAATGAATATTGGGTAATTGCAGCTAATGTCATAGATCAGTCGCGTGTATCTGTCTAAGGGGCAGTGAATATCTCCTTCCAGTCTCAATTCACCCTAAAACACTATTAGGTTAGCTTCCGCCCTCACTAAAGCATCCTAATGTTCACTGCAGGTCTCACCCCTTCCAACTTTCCGGTCTAGGTTAAGGCTTACCAAATAAATTATCTAAATGCATCGATTCAAGCAGCTAATAACTGTTAATTGCAGTGATTAACAACAAAGACAAGATAACAACGAAAGATCTGTAAACCTAATTAGCAACTAACAATAATTCATTGAATCCCTTGAATCCTAGCGGGAGAATTAGCTAGACATAGTAGTAAATAGAACAAGAGCGAAAGATAAAGAAATAATCAACATCACAAATTAAGGAGAGAGTAAAGAAAGAGAAAGAGTAAAAGGGAGAATTACAGATTAAGAGATCCGGAAAAGAGAGCAGAACAATCGTCTCACAGTAAAGAAGGGAAATTAATGTATGACGTGATGGAAAAGTAGATATATATACTAACATATTCATATATGTTCCATTTTAATTTGTCATAAAATTAACATATGATATTATGCATGCAAACTATTTAACAAAATAAAGAAGAAACATTCATCCTTACATTGGAATTTCGGTTCATATGGGCACAAAAGAGATCTCCTTCTCTTTTGTTCTTGAGCTTTCCTTTTGGATGAACAAAGACCTAAGTGTAGGATCTCTCCCAAGGAATTATACCCAAAGCACACTCTTAATTTAAAATCAATATTATAAATACTAGTACAATATTAATTTTGTAAGAAAATTGACCCAAAATAATTTTGGTTTTGTCTCATAAAACCGGGTAGGAGAAAGAGGAAGGAAGGAAAATATTTTTATCTCTCTAAAAATATTTTGATGAGATGAATGAATGAAAATTATCACACACACATACATATGGTGAATAAATAATTTTAAGCAAAAGAACCTTTGTTCTTTTCTAGAGGAAACCGGGTAGGAGGGTGGAGAAAGGCCAATGCATGGGCTTGGTGCTCTTCCACAAGAGACACTAGGTATGCATGCCTAGTTGTAGAAAAATGATTACATCTTCCACTAATTTAATTAACATTATAAGAATATGTTAATCACATCCAATATTTCGGTCCATATGGATAACATGGAATCAATTTTTTTTTGTCAATTGTCAATATGTCACATGTCATATGTTGCATAAATTTGTTGTGCATTTTTAACATATTAAAAATCAACGTATTATTAAAAATACGTCACATACAAAAATCAACTTGGTAATTCATAATTACTTGTACCAAAATATTTTACCAATTATAAATCACAATAAATTGTATTTATAATAATTCATTCAATTTCAACTGTTTCTTTAAACAATAATTTCATCTGAGTAATAATACAATTCGATTACTCAGACCGTATCTCATTTAATCATATTATAATGAAATACGTAACTATTGCTTCCAAAATCGTCCGTCAATTTTAAATAAATTAATTGACCCATAACGTTATATGATCAATTAATTAATCAATTAAGAGTGTTGCCCTATAGGTATGACCTAGGGGATCCACTGATCACCACCGTCGCCTGACAGTAATGTCAAACTCTAGTCAGCCAATAATTACCGATATATGTTGATCAGTTGACAGTAAATATTACTTCCCAATTGTATTCTTTATAATGAGACTTAAACATGTGATCATCATGATCAACAGCCGTGATCGCATTATTGTCGGAGGACACATATTCCAACAATCTCCCACTTGTCCTCGACAAGTGTGCGTCACCAATTCTCTTGTCGTATTACTATCTCCCACTCAATGCAAGGTGTCTTTCAGGTCGTACTTGCAATTGATCATATCGAGAGTGGTTTCCTCGATCTGGAGAATAACTGATTGACCGGATTTATCCACCATGGATACATTCCGAGCGTGGCCACGCATTTCCAGTTCATTACTCCTCGAGTGGCCCTGAGATATTGTTATAACCCTGACTAGGGGTGGACAATTCCTATCGCACTCATTCCCTTCAACTAGCCACAGCCATCATAACCCAAAATATGCCCATTTGACCCCATTTACGAAGGTCGTAGTAACACAAATCAATGTTAATCTAAAACTGTGCCATCTTAGGCGAATAGTCTTTAGTCAAAAGAATCGACTCATTTGAATACTATAGTAGCTCTCGCCACGACCAGGCTATATAAATTTGCCAGAACTCTATAAGCGGTCATTAGGCCCGACAAAATGTTCCTAACAGTCTGCCTATGTGATCGACTAGTCATCTCACATGACTCTATGGCACTTGAACTTGCCATCAATCGCATCACACTCTAGTCACTTCGAGACGTCACCTCATACAAGTGACTATGGGCAAATACTATGTTAATCCGTGTTCACTTTAACGGGATCCAATTGTCACTACAACCCGTTTGGATGTAACAATGTATAAATTAAAGATAAAAGACAAATGTGATTATGAACATGAACAAAAACAACACTTTTATTTCATTTCAAAATTTAACAAAAACTTAGTACACGTTTAAGTCCCATGGACGCAACATGTGCATCATGCTTAGCCTGCGATAAAGGCTTGGTGAGCGGATCGGCTATGTTGTCATCCGTCCCAACCTTACAAATCGCAATTTCCTTTCTTTCAATGAAATCTCTTATTACATGATATTTTCTAAGTACATGTCTAGGTCTATTACTAGACTTTGGCTCCTTATCTTGGAAGATTGTCCAACTATTATCACAAAAGAGAGTGATGGGATCATTGGCGGTAGGTACTACTCTTAGACCTTCCGTGAATTGCCTGATCCACACAGCTTCCTTGGTAGCTTCTGATGTTGCAATGTACTCAACCTCCGTTGTTGAATCCGCGGTCACAGCTTCCTTGAAGCTTCTCCAGCTAACGGCACCACCATTGAGCATGAAAACGATCCCAGCTTGTGATTTCATGTCATCTCTATCTGTTTGAAAACTCGAGTCCGTGTATCCATTAACACGCAGCTCAGTGTCTCCTCCAAACACCAAGACAGAATCTTTAGTTCTTCTCAATTACTTAAGGATGTTCTTGACGGCTATCCAGTGACTCTCACCTGGATTTCCTTGATATCTACTCGTCATGCTCAAGGCATACGAGACATCAGGGCGTGTGCATATCATGGCGTACATGATTGATCCAACAGCGGAAGCATAAGGGATCATCTTCATGCGTTCAACATCATGGGATTCGGAGGGAGATTGAGTCTTGCTCAATATCGTCCCGGTTACCATAGGTACCAATCCCCTTTTGGATTTGTCCATGCTGAACCGTCGAAGAATCTTATCAACATAAGACTCTTGACTTAGTGCCAATATCTTCTTGGATCTATCTCTATGGATCCGGATACCTAATATGCGTTGTGCTTCTCCTAAATCCTTCATTTGGAAGTGGTTATCTAACCACTTCTTAACAGAAGACAACATTGGAATATCATTTCCAATGAGTAGTATGTCATCGACATACAAGATTAGGAACACAACATTGCTCCCACTAAATTTCCTGTATAAACATGGTTCCTCAACATTTCGAGTGAAACCATTCTCCTTTATAACATGATTGAATCGATGATTCCAACTTCTAGATGCTTGCTTAAGACCATAAATGGATCTCTTAAGTTTGCACACTTTGTTAGGATTTTTAGAATCAACAAAACCTTCGGGTTGTATCATGTACACCTCTTCTTCTAAATGCCCATTTAGATAAGCGGTTTTGACATCCATTTGCCATATTTCATAATCATGAAATGCGGCAATCGCTAACAAAATCCGTATGAATCTTAGCATGGCTACGGGGGCGAAGGTCTCATCGTAATGGAGACATTGGACTTGGGTAAATCCTTTTGCCACTAGCCTAGCTTTGTAGACATCGTCATGTCCTTCTATGCCATTTTTGACTTTGAATATCCATTTGCATTGAAGGGGTCTTGCCCCTTTAGGCAAATCTACCAAGTCCCAAACTTGGTTTTCATGCATAGAATCCATTTCGGACTTCATGGATTCAAGCCATAACGAGGAATTAGGACTAGAGATTACGGTTTTGTAGGTAGCGGGCTCGTCACTTTCTATAAGCAACACATCGAGTGTTCCATCTTCTTCGATAAGTCCCACATATCGATCGGGATGGCGAATTACTCGACTCGTTCTTATTAGTGGAGGAGGTACAACCGCGTTAGACGACGAAGGAACATCTTCTTGCGTCTCTACCTCGGTTTGTGGCTCTTGAACTTCGTCAAGCTCAAAATTTCTCCCACTCTGTCTCTTAGAAATAAAGTCTCTTTCTAAGAAGACAGCCTCGCAAGACACAAACACTTTGTTATCTTGAGGTTTGTAGAAGTATTATCCTCGAGAATTCGAGGGGTAACCTACAAAGGTGCATTTTTCGGATCTTGGGGCAAGCTTGTTGTCATTCTTGGTCTTGACGTAAGCATCACATCCCCAAATTTTCATGTAGGATAGATTTGGAACTCTTCCTTTCCACATTTCAAATGGAGTTTTTCCGGTGGCCTTAGTGGGACTATTATTTAAAGATATAATTGCGGTTTGAATCGCAAATCCCCAAAACGAGTTTGGTAAATCGGTTTGACTCATCATTGATCGAACCATATCAAGTAGGGTTCGATTTCTCCTTTCGGCAACACCATTGAGTTGTGGTGTTCCGGGTGGAGAAAGTTGTGATATAATACCACAACCTTTCAAGTGTGAATCGAATTCAAGGCTAAGATATTCTCCACCACGATCGGAACGTAGTGCTTTTATCTTTTTGTCCAATTGGTTCTCTACTTTGTTTTGAAATTCCTTGAATTTCTCAAACGCTTCACTCTTATGTTTCATTAAATAGACATACCCATGTCTACTCAAGTCGTCGGTGAAGGTTATAAAGTAGTCATAATTTCCACGAGCGGTGATACTCATTGATCCACATACATCGGTGTGTATGAGTCCCAACAGTTCACTAGCTCGTGTCCCTTTACCACTAAAAGGATTACGAGTCATTTTATCAAGTAGGCAATATTCGCATGTACCATATGATTGATAATCAAATGGTGTAATCACATTAGTCGAAATTAATCTTTTGATGCGATTCTCGTTTATGTGACCTAATCGATAATGCCAAATGAACGCTTCACTTGGGTCACTTGATTTGAGTTTCTTTGATTGAATGTTATAGATATCATTAGTCGGATTTGAGGTCTCTAAAATGTAAATGCCATTGATAGAGGAAGCTTGGCCTATAACCAAGTCATTCCTAGAAATAGTACAACGATTGTTCTTAATGACAAAACAAAAACCGTCTATGTCTAGCATAGCGATTGAAATAATGTTTTTAGAGAGTGTAGGCACATAAAAACAATTATGTAAATACAACTCAAATCCATTAGGCAAAGCTAAAACATAAGTTCCTTTGGATTCGGCCGCTACTCGAGCTCCATTTCCAAGGCGTAGATCCACATCTCCCTTGCTAAGCCTCTTCACGTCTCTTAAACCCTCTAAATGGTTACAAAGGTGAGAACCACAACCGGTATCTAGTACCCATGTCGTAGTGGAAGTATAATTTATATCAATAACATAAATTTCTTTAGGAATTTTACCTTTTGGAACGATGATTCCTTCCCTTATATTTCGCAAATATACGGGACAATTCCTAAGCCAATGTCCCATGCCATAGAAATAATGGCACTCATCATTAACTTGCTTGAAGTTTTTGATTTTCTTTCCCTTCTTATTGAACTTTTTGCCCTTTGAAGCAAGAGCTTGATTGCTTGAGCTCCCACTAGTTTAGGCATCTTTATCTTCCAGAGACAAAGACCCTATAGATTGTATGAGGTAGTCTTCCTGAGACGGGCTCACACGAGATCTAGTAGTAGTAGGTGGTGTAGAAGAAGTGATGAAGTTAAGGTTTCCATCCGAACCTATCCCAAATTGAAGTTTTCTAGTAGTGTCGAAATCATTGTTGGAGCAAACGTCGTCAAAAACATTGTGGTAAGACTCAATAGTTATCGGTGTGGTACCATTTGATGGATTCATTGTAATGAACTACAAGTATGAAGGAAAAGGAAATATTAAAATTTGTCTTTTTAAATCATACTTGTAAAATTTGACAAGATATGAACATTTAAATAGTGAACTCTACCCAACTATTATAAATGATTCCAAGACCCAAATTCATATCAACTTAGGCACGGGATAGCCGATGGAACCCTTATTAATATAACTCGGTGGATTAACGTTTAATCGATTCTACTTTTAGAACTCTTGGTCGATAAAATTACTCTAATGTTTATCTATAGCCCGGAACACATGCGACTACGGTCACGAATACTTCCGTTGAGGTCAACCCAAATTTCGAATAAATGTGTCCATGATCCAAATTCACATTAATTTGGGCACGGGATGGCCGATGAAACCCTCATCAACACGAATTCGGTGGATAGACATTCATCACCCACTTCCCCTACGTAACAAGGTTTGTACCCCGGGATGGCCGAGTGCACTCCCTCGCGAAATAGGTTTTCATGGTTTCTACTATTTGGTAAGGCTATGTCTCAATTAATTGTTTTAGCGAGAGGTCATGTCAATTTATTATCTATCACGTTTTAAGTGAACTAAAGCGGTGAACTACGATAATTGTAATTGACACGGTCGATGAACTCGATAAGATGATGATGCATGTTTTAGTTATGGCGATTTAGCGATGCATGTGACATATAAATTAAATGCAAAACATAAAAATAAATCCTAGTATGGCCTTCTTAAAATAGAAAAACTATTTAACTATTACATATTCGGAAACCAACTCCATTGGTCCCTTGAACTTCGGTTGTTGCACGCATCTCGAGGTAAAACCGTCTTTATGTATCGCCATCTTGAAGAAATCCGTCTTTGGGAACTCCGAGATAAATTAAATTACATAGCAAATTACATAATTTCCTATTATACATTTGTAACTAAAATAAAATAAATCTATTAAATTACAAAATGGTGATACGAGATCACAATAAAATTACAACCGAATCGATATTCCCATACATTTCGGGAAATACCAATTAAAAACTAAGGCCATACTAAGCAAAAATTACATAATTCAAAAATTACATAAATTAAAATTATGACAATCATAAAGAAAATGCAGCATTATAAAATGTATGAACATGCCCAATTTTATGCTAAATCGCCTTTAAATAGCCAATATCATATATTACTCGGTTTTTACGGATTTGCGTGATCTCAATATTTTATAATCACAAAATTACATAAATTCATATTTATGCATAAGTTAATTACCCTAACCTCTTAGGACTCAAAATTTAGTCTTCACTAATTATTTGACCATAATTAACCCATATTTCTAAAATTGTTCATTAATGGACCAAAAATTATAGAAATAAGCTATAAACTTCAAATAAATCACAAAATTTCAAATAAATTTGAAATTTGAAATTTAAACTCATGAACATTCTGGAAAAAATACCATGACACTCATAATGTTCAAAAACTTAGGTTAAAAATTTCGAATTTTATCCGGAAAAACAATGTTGCGGTTTATCGGTTTTAACTAAAATAATCATAAAAACATGTGAAAAATTATATACATCAACTTTTCAATTTTTAGATCTGAAAAAGATAATAAAATGCAACATTGGACGTTTTTTCTTAGTCATAGAGTATGTTTTATTAATATTTCACTAATAAAGTCACTATTCATGCTATTTTTCTTCAAAAATCCATAAATCATGCAAAAGACTTCACTATAGCCTATTATTTTACACACATATTGTAAAATTGCATGTGACAACATACTAAATTTATATGACCAGATTCGATATTTATCTCATATTAACCTATTTTTCACCTAAATCCGAATTTAATAATGAAAAATCCATTTTTCGAGCACAAGAAGTCCAAAAATTATGAAACTTTACAGGTTATCTCAAAATAATATATGTGACAACATATCCAAAAACCACAGGAAAATTCGAAGTTTAGCTAATTTTAGTCCGAAAATGACATTTTTTACTCATAAAATCATATTTTAATGCCATTATTGTATAATATGAACAATAAAAATCCGTAAAATAACCAAAATATCCTAAAAACATTTTAGGACCAGAAATTTTAACATGCATAAATTAATTTCGTGATATCTCATAATAACACAAATTATACAAGTTTTATATGTTATTCTTATAACTCGGAAAAACTTTTAACCGATTTGCATGCAAACAACCATGGCTCTTGATACCGATTGATGGAAAAGTAGATCTATATACTAACATATTCATATATGTTCCATTTTAATTTGTCATAAAATTAACAAATGATCTTATGCATGCAAACTATTTAACAAAATAAAGAAGAAACATTCATCCTTACATTGGAATTTCGGTTCATATGGGCACAAAAGAGATCTCCTTCTCTTTTGTTCTTGAGCTTTCCTTTTGGATGAACAAAGACCCAAGTGTATGATCTCTCCCAAGGAATTATACCCAAAGCACACTCTTAATTTAAAATCAATATTATAAATACTAGTACAATATTAATTTTGTAAGAAAATTGACCCAAAATAATTTTGGTTTTGTCTCCTAAAACCGGGTAGGAGAAAGAGAAAGGAAGGAAAATATTTTTATCTCTCTAAAAATATTTTGATGAGATGAATGAATGAAAATTATCACACACATATACATATGGTGAATAAATAATTTTAAGCAAAAGAACCTTTGTTCTTTTCTAGGGGAAACCGGGTAGGAGGGTGGAGGAAGGCCAATGCATGGGCTTGGTGCTCTTCCACAAGAGACACTAGGTATGCATGCCTAGTTGTAGAAAAATGATTACATCTTCCACTAATTTAATTAACATTATAAGAATATGTTAATCACACCCAATATTTCGGTCCATATGGATAACATGGAATCCATTTTATTTTTGTCAATTGTCAATATGTCACATGTCATATGTTGCATAAATTTGTTGTGCATTTTTAACATATTAAAAATCAACGTATTATTAAAAATACGTCACATACAAAAATCGACTTAGTAATTCATAATTACTTGTACCAAAATATTTTACCAATTATAAATCACAATAAATTGTATTTATAATAATTCATTCAATTTCAATTGTTTCTTTAAACAATAATTTCATCTGAGTAATAATACAATTCGATTACTCAGACCGTATCTCATTTAATCATATTATAATGAAATACGTAAATATTGCTTCCAAAATCATCCGTCAATTTTAAATAAATTAATTGACCCATAACGTTATATGATCAATTAATTAATCAATTAAGAGTGTTGCCCTATAGGTATGACCTAGGGAATCAACTGATCACCACCGTCGCACGACAGTAATGTCAAACTCTAGTCAGCCAATCATTACCGATATATGTTGATCAGTTGACAGTAAATATTACTTCCCAATTGTATTCTTTATAATGAGACTTAAACATGTGATCATCATGATCAACAGTCGTGATCGCATTATTGTCGGAGGACACATATTCCAACATGACGTCCCCCCTAAACTTATTACCCTTCTCCTATTTATAGGAGAAGGATTTGTTATTTGACCTAAAACACGTTATTAAGCTAAAAAGCCCGTGTTCAATACTAACTACTCGATCGAGCCATTTGAAACTGGTCGATCGAACAGAATTCAGAAAAACCACTCGATTGAGTAAACAAGCAACTCAATCGAGGAACTCCTAAAAAGCACATTTCGATCAAACAGTAAATTCATTCGATCGAGGTTTTCTTCTCTTCAGAATACTCGATCGAGCATTAAAAGCCTTCGATCGAGGGTCTTCAACTCAGCCAGCAACATTGCGTCGTTAGTTCCAGCTATGACTTGTCGATTTAGCTTTCGAAATGACTTCACGCATTCCATAACAGTAGTATTTCTACTCCAAATCCAATCATCCTCTAAATGCAAGCAAAATGGACGATAAAAGGCTTGATTCTGCTACTTTTTGGTCCATTCCTGCAAATAAAGCAAAACAGACCAAAGTAGAATATTCGGGGCATTTCGTAGCATAAAACTACGAGAATCGCACAGAAATACGCGCATAAAGAGGTTTATTAAGACTATATAAAATGCACGTATCAACAATCATATCATCTACATATACTTCCACTTCTTTATGCATTATTTCATGTAGTACAGTGGTCGTAGTATGTTGGTATGTAGCTCCAGCATTAATTAGCCCAAACGGCATTACGGTATAACAATATGTGCCCCACTGAGTGACGAAGGTTGTCTTATGCATATCTTCTATGCCCATCTTCAGCTGGTTATACCCTGCATACCCTTCCATGAAAGATAATAACGCGTGATCTGCTGTATTATCCACCAGTATGTCGATGTGTGGTAGAGGGAAGCCGTCCTTGGGACTCGCTTTGTTCAAGTCTCTGAAATCAACACAAACTCGGATTCGCCCATCCTTTTTGGGTACGGGGACTATGTTAGCCACCCAGTCTGAGTACTCGGAAACTTTGATGAACCCGACTTTGAATTGTTTATCGACTTCTTCTTTGAGTTTAAGAGCCCACTCAGTCCTCATTCGACGGAGCTTCTGTTTTACAGGTTTGAAACCTGGTTTGATTGGAATACGATGTTCTGTAATGTCCATGTCGATCCCTAGCATGTCTTTATAAGACCAAGCAAAAACGTCTTTGAACTCGTGTATGAGGTCGATGAATTGTCCCTTTCAGTTGGGTCTAAGGTCGTCCCTATCCTAAGTTCTTGAGGTTCTAGTTCGGTCCCTACGTTGATGAGTTCGGTATTTTCTATAACTGGTGCCCCTTCCCCCTCTTGTAGTATCTCTTTGATTATATAGAGAGGTAATTCGACTGAGTCTGGGTCAAGGTCATCCTCATTATCATCGTAAATAGAATTGCATTCAGAAAAACACAAGGAGTAAGCAGAATCAGATTTATTCATATTAAATTTTGAAAAGAACTAAAACAAAGAAACCATCTGTTTAGTAGTCAGTGGCGGTGAAGGGACAGCTGCGGAGACATTTCTCAAGCTGCTGTTACTATTTGATACTCTGCTAGGAGAAACAACGGGATGGGTTGTGACGACAGAGGGAGACTCTCTAGCGACTTCTCTAGACGCAGGCTCTAACTCTAATTCCGACTCCGATTCTGACTCGAATTCATCGTCTTCGGGTTCTCCTTTGAACATCTCTCCTTCTCCAGTGGTGACCTTGAAGAGATTTCCTTGGTGGTTGGTCCATTTCATTGACTTTCTCCATCCTTTTTGCTGATTTGAGCTGGTGTCAGTGATCAATGCCGTGGGGTTGAAATGGTCATCTTGAGGTATAATGGTAATGATCTCATCCTGCGCAGCTCTAACGAATCGGTCTTCTCCAAACAGAAGGCTAACAGCCTGATCGTCGAGACAAGGTGTCTGACGAGTTTTGACGGTAGGAACCGTTTCTGAAGGGATGAAGTATCAATCGTGGAAGACCTCGATTCCAGCTAATTTTGTTCCCCTATAATGCCAAGGTTCGGGAAATCCGTGAAAGGATTCATGACTCCCCTCCCTGACGAATTATCCATTTAGGGTAGGAAGATAGGGTCGCATTTGGATTCCTTTGTCTTTACGACTTTGGAACTGAGTAAGCATTTCTAAGGCTTCCGCTTTCGTGGGCTTGTATCCCAAACCTAGTGGTATCCTTTGAGAATTTCCTTCCTTATAAGGCGCGAAGGTGTTCTTCTTAGCAGGGTTTAATGGCATTCCTGGGAAGTATCCCTGGGACTTGAGTATGTGGTTGACCACTAAATTAGAGTACGGGTTGAAGTATAAAGGTGTCAACTCGCTCTCTATAAGATTTATGCTTTGAAATCCCCCAAGCTCGTATACTGGGTATGTGGCCACTTGGTTGCTTGACATTTTCTCTATCACGACCTTGATAGGTGACGAAGTGATCGTCACTACTTTGCCATCTAAAAGAATCTTGTTCTTCTCATGCAAAGTGGATGTTACCGCTTTGGAAGCGTGAATCCATGGCCTACCTAGAAGTATATTGAAAGGTGCCTCGATGTCCACTATTTGAAAATTAACGTTTCGCTCGATTGGCCCTGTGGCTATAGTAAGGTTAATTAGCTCTACTACTTTACATCGTGTTCCATCGTATGCTCGAACACCTTGATTGGTAGGAGTCCAATCTGATTATTTCATACCCAATTTGTATGCTGTCTTTAGTGGTATAATGTTGACTGCGGAGCCATCATCCACCAAAGTCATTGGTACGTTTTTCTTTAAGCATGTGACTGTAATGTATAGAGCGAGGTTATGACTGGCGCCAAAAGGAGGCAAATCTTCATCTGAAAAGGTAACTGGGTTACTTAGCTTAACTGAGTCTTGGAAGACTACGTTGAATACGTCGTCAGGTGTAGAATCGTGCGCTACGTTCAGTTCAGCCAATGCTTGCAGTAAAGCTTGACGATGGGGAAATGAACTCGCGACTAGTTGCCAGACTGAAAGATCAACCTTTGTCTTTTGCAGTTGCTTTAGTAAATGGTCAGTAGATGTATCTTCGCCACCATTTGGTGTCATGACATTGGTGTTAGTAGCTGGACCATTAATATTAGGACCTTTTTGAGAGACATTTTGATATGAACGTCCTGAGCGAGTAAGGTAGTCTATATCTTGACCCTCGCTAGCCTTGACTATATCCTCACTGACCTTGACTAGATAGTGTTCCGTGAGATATTCGTCTTCGTCGTCGTCCACGCATACCCTGTTGACGACACTGAGCTCTCTCAACCTGATGATTTCAGCTTCCTGACTGACTATTTGCTCGACTAGATTGTCGACCACTGCGATTACCTCTTGCATCATAGATTCTTGAGATAGAGTTGAGGCTAGTGGCGCGTTTCCATTAGGTACAATGCTTAGATTGCGTAGGAATGTCACTACAGCTTCTAGCTCTGAAACCTGTCGACTTACACACTTTGCCCATGCGATAAAATCAGCAATGGTAGGAGAGATGGTGGGGTAACCTTCCTCATTTTCTAATGCATGAATCTCGTCTTCAACTGGAGAAATGAGGTGTGAACAATCCAAGGTGGATTCTTCATCTGTGATCATCAGAATTCCAAGAGGATTCTGAGTATTGTTAGGCTTGCCTCCGGGAGGTATGGGTAAATGGCCATCTTCAATCATATCTTGAATGACATGTTTCAATTTAAATCATTTCTCTGTATCGTGTTCTTTACCTCTGTGATATTCGCAGTATGCATTCTCATCCCAGAATTTAGACTTCTTCTCTGGGTCAGGTGTAGGTCATATGGGTTGAAGCTTACCTTGTTTCATCGACCTTTTCAGAGTGTTGGAATATGAATCACCAATGTTTGTGAACTTCCTTCACGGGTTATTCTTCTTAGATGATTCGACAAGGTTGACTTCATCGGTCTTGCTAGTGGAGCCATAAGAACGACTTTTTGAACCTTGATATCCACGACCTACTAGTTTGGACAAGAGTCCTTTACGGATGTCGTCTTCAATTCTCGTTCCTAGCACAGTCAAGTCTTTGAAAGTTCCTAGCACTGTCAAGTCTTTGAAAGTCTTTATGTTTTGGTATCTCAAATGGTTCGCATAAACGGGTCTCAAATTATCCACGAACTTTTCTATATGAGTGGCTTCATCTGGGCGTTCAACTAATTGTGTGCTAGTCTTTCTCCACCTACTTAGGAAGTCGGTGAAGCCTTCTTTCTCATTTTGGGTAAGAACCTCTAGAGTGCGCATATTGATTTGAATTTCAGCATTATCTGCGTACTGTTTGGTGAAATCAATTGCAGCAACATCCCAGGTAGCAATTTTCTTGTGGTCCAAGGAATAGAACCATTGTTTAGGGATACTATCAACAGATGAAGGAAAGATCCTTAAGAACATCTCTGGTTTAATGCCCTTGATAGACATGTAATCTTTGAAGGCACGAATGTGGTTCAGAGGGTTTTCATGCCCTTTGAACTTTGGAATGTCAGTCATATTGAAGTTAGTTGGTAACTGAGCATTTACTGCCTCATACTTGCGATTATTCTCCCTATAGATGTCATCTTCCTTGAGGTACATTAATTGCTTCTCCAAGTATTGGAGTCGCTTTTAGCTTCTGTAAGACCTGGAGGAGAATTGACTTCTGGTTGTTCAACAAAGGGTGGAAGGTTATCATACACGACCATGTCGAGAATATCGTTCTCTGCAGGAGGAAGTCTAATTTCTACAGCAACAATCGACTTTCAATAGCATTAAGGCGAGCATAAGCTTGGTCTTGGCTTGTTTGGAGATGAATGAGTGCAGCTAGGAATCTAGCATTTGATCATTACCATTCGCGGGTTGCTCGGATCGACCATTGATGCTTCCGTGACTAGTTCGCACCATTTTGGAACTGGGATAAGAAATCGACGACGAATCAAAACACGATCGACCATTTTCACATACTTACTCGAGAAAAGACTCGAGTGAAGTAGGTGTGTGCCACTATGTTAAGTGAGTTTTAAAATGACAAATTTTGAAATGTTGATCCTAGACAACTGTAGTGTAGCTGTAGGAGTGCCGACTCGAAGTGGAGTTTGAAATGAGTTTGAGACCCGAATTTTGACTCAACATTTGGACAGAGTTTCGTCCCATTTCGCACTATCTTAGGCCATCTCGAAAATATTTACATTTTAAAAGGATTTTTATTTTACAAAATTTTGTCATAGTTTAATTTATAAATGGTGATCACGTATATACATATATACAAGCATTATAACGGTATACCGAGTGCTTTAAAGGGTTTTGGCTTAAAAGGTGGGTTGTCATACCAAGCAATCAAACCCTGATCTGTGGAGAGGTCCATGCCAAACATGATTAAGGTCGGTTCCTAATCCATTTCCTCGAGTAGTGAAAGCTCTTGATACAAACATGAGTAAGCATCGTGGTATGGTTGATGTCAATCGCTATCCATCTTTAGGCCCAGATAAAAATTTGGACCGTCCAGACGGGACGATTGGTCAAATGAGTTAGGTTTGGCCTAGGATGGCCGAATAAAATGACCTAAGAAGGTCGAGTAATAAAAACCGACAACTGTCTCGTATAAACTATTCCCTAACCTTGTTCAAGTTTCACCCTGAGTAACACGTAAGTGTATAATCCCCAGCGGAGTCACCCAATTGTGGACATGGGCCACCCGCGGTGCGCGCGGAAGTGCTTGGGAACAAGCGTGCATTTGTGGAGTCGCCACCAATTTTTATGGAAAATCTGAACCGTTCGAATACCTCGTGCCATGTCAAGACACAAAGTAGTAACATGAACACTAACAACTCATTACACTTAGCATTCTATGTCTAGAATGACTCTCGTGGATGCCAATGAACACGGATGTTCATAGAGATCTGGAGTAAGAGGTGAGCGCACATATTAGGAAGTCCTATTACTGAACACCTAGTCCCGCCCGCCTCGATAGCGGCCTCTACTAATGATTAAGGAAAACGTTCATAGTTGATATGTTGTTGATTATATGCATGAAATGCAACATCCACAGATTAATCCTAGCATGTGAATTTAACTAAGTCGGTGAACACGTAATTTAGCAAATAATTAAGGTCGAAGTTGATGTTTGATTTGAAATATCATAGATCCATATTAGACTCTCTAATAAAAATTAAATTATCTCATAATTTGTTATCTAGATGATATATGTAACATGCATGGTAATATGAAAGCATAAAAATGAAAGTATAAGGAAAAATAATTTCCTTACATTGATTTTGTGGTAAAAAGGGCACAAACTAGTTCACCTTACTATCTTGTTCTTGAGCTTATTCCAAATGGATGATCCTCCTTACAAATCTTCAAAGAGAAGATCTCCTTCTTGTTGCACCCAAGAACTTACCCAAAAATAATAACAAGTATTAAACTAGAACTTGTTAATATTGAACCCTTGATATTATTTATGATATTACTAACACGTCTTAGTAATTATATATGTTTACTAACAAACTTAGTAAAGATGAATAATATTTTAGAGAGAAGAAGATATTATGTTCACATGCAAATCATCAAAATGATGTAGTGTAGAAATGAACAAAAGGTGGAGTATAAAGGAAGGGGAAAATGGCGGGTGGAAGGAGTGTTGGAGTGGACAAATTTTGTCTTATATTTTTCATCTTACGTCACATGCAAAATCTTATATAAGATAAATTATGGTAGTATACAAAATAAGGTGAAATGATTATGTGAGTAATCATCCACTACTCTTATTTTACATGGTCCACTTGCCCATTTACGGGTCCATGTTGGTTTTTATATTTGTCGTACAAATACGTGTAATTTTTATTTTAAACATCGTTTCATGTTTAAATACTTCCATAATTAATTCGTCCAATTCACTCCATAAATATACGTGTACCACTACACATATTATTTACGTACTAATATTAATCATATTAATCAATTAGTACAATTTTAGTAAATTAATAGTTAATTAACTAAAGAGTAATTTAATATTTACTCCCTTTTACAAACCTCTTTTCTAAATTTACTCCCTTTTGAAAACTTTTTATTATTTTACTCTCATGAAATGTTCTCAGGTCAAAAATTGCACCCAATTGAACTTTAAGTTGAAAAGTCGTGTTTCTTGACCGTTTTGCCCCTCTTTTATCACTAACCCATCCTCACCTGTTTTGCCTCTTCACATTCACTTTCTTACATCTCATTCTTCCCTCCCATTTTCATCGTCAAATTGGTACTCAGAAATTCAAATTTTTACTCAAAATTTTTCCCTCAAATTAGAGCACGGGTGATTCCTTCAGTGATTTTTGACGATTCCAGATTCTTAACTGTAAGTTTCCACCCACTACTCATGTTCATTGCTTTAATTTCTTTGTTTTAAACCGTAATTTCTGAGTTTAATTGCATGTGTAGTCATTTCTGGGTTCATTGCAAGTTAATTTTTGGGTTTAATTTGCGTCTAATTTTTTTTTGTGTGGTTTAATTTTGGCAAATTACTTTATTGATTTCCCTAATTGATGTGGATTACTCCTTTAATTCTGTGTTTATAGCCCAAATATTTATGTATGAAACCCTAATTTCTGGGTTCGAAACCCTAATTTCTGGGTTTGAAACCCTAAATTCTGGGTTTGAAACTTTAATTTATGGGGTTTCCCTAATTTCTGGGTTAGAAACCCTAAATTCTGGGTTTGAAACCCTAATTTCTATGTTTTGAACCCCCAACCCTAATTGCTTTGTCCTAAACTATTTCATAAGTTCGCATCCCTAATTGTTGATGAGGTAACATTGTAGGAAATGACCTCAGAAACAACCTACAAGAGAGTAACTGTTCGTGCCTTTCATGGGGGTGATTTTGAGTGCAAGAATGGTAAATTTGAGTATGTTGGTGGTGCTGTACACCTTAAGCATGGTATTCTCTTAGAGAATGTCACTGTTGATTTTTTTAAGAAATTGGCTACTAGCTTAACTAAGAGAGAGGACTATGAGATTTGGTATAGAAGGCCAATGAGGAGTATTAGTGATCCACATGGGAAGGGGTTGTTAGTTTCTAGTTTTGATCTTGTCAATATTTTGAAGACTGTGTGCAAGACAACCCATACAATAAGTGTGTGGATTAGTATACCAAGGACAGCATCTAGTGCTGCATCTGTTGTTTTAGAAAGGACAGAAAGTGTGAGTGTGAATGTGGGCCTAGGGTAAAAAGATTCTGAGGAGGGAATCAATACTTTATCTTCCAAAAAACAGTTGAAAGGGGCCCACAACATCCTTAATGACTCTTTACCATTCAAAGCACCCAGACAAAAGCTACCAACCCCAAATAAAGTTTCTGCCATACCCCTTAGAAAAAGCCCTAGACAAAAGAAACCTACAACACAAAACTCTACCACACAAAATTCTGAAAAACAGACAGATCTACAAATTATCAATGTCCCAACTCAGAGGGAGAAGTTGCCTTTGAGGAGGAATCTGAAGTTAGGTGCTCAGCCTGGGATTGTTATAAGGGAAAGAGAAGAGTGGGCTGTCATTGAAGAGGGCAGTGATGGGTCTGTTGTTGTGACAGAAAAGGGTAAGGGCAAGGGCAAGGGTAAGGGGAAAGGCAAGGTCAAGGTCAACAACAAGGAGAAGGACAAGGTGAGTAAGGGTGACAGAAAAGGGAAGGCTAAGGTCAGTGAAAGCATAAATGAGGAGGTAGGTGGATTGAAAAAAACTAGTAAAGGGAAAAAGAAGCTGAGTGTGAAAAAAAGGGAAGAAGAAATTGACTGCAAAGAAAGCAAATGAGGGTGATGAGAATAATGATGAGTCTGAGTTTAGTGATTCTGAGGTTAGTGAAGCAGGTTTGAGTGATCAAGATTTTGGTTTGAATGAGTTTGACCTTGGTTTGAATACATTTGATTATTTCATTAATAATCAAGAAAAAGAGGGAGACTCAATATTAAAGGGAGTGGAAGGTGGATTAGGTGTTGAGGGGAAGAAGGCAAATAAAGAAGCTGGTGAATGTTCAAATGCAAATGAGAAGGTTTTAGTAGGAGTTGATGACTTAGATATTAATGTCAGTTCAGATGTGGATTGTGACTCAGATGAGCTAAGGAGTCTTCAGGGATCTGATGATGAGGCATGTCCTTACCCTACTTTTAATCCTGATTTTGATTTTGGGAAAAGTATAAAACTCAGCAAAGGGTTAAAGTTCCAAAGTGTTGAGATATTCAGAAAGGCTTTAATCCATCATAGTGTGAAGAATGGTTATGATTTCTGGTATTCTCACAATGGAAGGGACAGGGTGACAGCACAATGCTACAATAGATGTAAATGTGAGTGGAACAAGAAAAGATCAAAATTGGGTAAGTGTGTATGTGGGGTTGATAATCCTTGTAGGTTTTATGTGCATGCTAGGAAGTTGAGAGACCAAGAGACATTTCAGATCAAAGGTTTGAGGTTGAAGCATAAGTGTGTAATGTCAAATTACAATAGAAAGGTTAGTTCTGAGTTCCTTGCTGACAAGTACTTGGAGTTCTGGAGAACTAACTTAGATTGGAAGATAAAAAGATTTCAAAATCATGTGTTAAAGGATCTTGGAGTTCATGTCAGTTACATGAAGTGTTGGTTGGCAAGGTCAAGAGCCAAGTTGGTTATCCATGGGAATGACAATGACCAATATGCCGGGTGCAGGATTATGCGAAGCTCTAATCAAATATAATCCTGGCAGTTCAGCTTTTGTGGTTTGTGATAATATTGATAGGCCTCCTGTTATATTCAAGAGGTTTTACACATGCCTGAAAGCTTGCAAAGAAGGGTTTAAAACAGGTTGTAGACCTATACTTGGGATTGATGGCTGTCATTTGAAAGGAGTATACCCTGGCATGTGTCTAGTTGCAGTTGGGTTAGATGGGAATAATAACATCTACCCTGTAGCATGGGCAGTGGTAGAGGTAGAGAACAGGGATTCTTGGACCTGGTTTTTAGAGCTCTTAAGCCATGACATTGAGAAGGTGGATGGGGAAGGCTTAACTGTTATGTCAGACAGGCAGAAAGGTTTAGTAGATGCCCTAGCTAATGTGGTTCCAAAGGCCAACATAAGGTTACTGTGCAAGACATATTTGGGCTAATTTTAAGCTCAGGTGGAGTGGTCAGTTATTCAAAGAAACATTTTGGGCAGCAGCTAGAGCATTGACAAGGGTAAGTTCAATTCTATTCTATTTCAGTTTAAATTATTTAGCTAGTTCAGAATTACTGCTTTACTTTATGCTCTAATTAATAAACTCAAACT
Source organism: Silene latifolia (assembly GCF_048544455.1). Classification (NCBI taxonomy): domain Eukaryota; kingdom Viridiplantae; phylum Streptophyta; class Magnoliopsida; order Caryophyllales; family Caryophyllaceae; genus Silene; species Silene latifolia. The sequence goes on along the minus strand of NC_133528.1, from coordinate 121,065,477 downwards.
CCATCATTACAGGCTGATTTCAAGAGAGAAATGAAGGGCATGGAGTTCTTGTCAAGGGAGGCACATGACTACTTGAATGACATTCCCCCTCAACATTGGTCTAGGCATGCATTTGATGTACGTTGCAAGTCAAACCTTCTCCTGAACAATGTGTGTGAAGTATTCAATGCAGTTCTGAAAGAAGCAAGAGATAAACCAATACTCACACATTTAGAATGGATGAGGAGGTATGTAATGCAAACAATTTGTCAAAAAAGAGAGGGTGGAAGGAAAGTTGATGAGAGGTTGATGCCATATGTGACCAAGTATTTGGAATGGGCAAAGGATGAGGCCAGATTTGCTACTTTTATGCAATCTGATGATGGTGAGTTTGAGGTTGAGCTGAAAGGAGAGCAATATGTTGTGAACTTAAACAGCAGGTCATGTGGGTGCAAGTATTGGGACTTAACTGGTCTGCCTTGTCCCCATGCAATGGCATGCATGCTTGAAAAGAGAATGGACCCCAGAGACTATGTTGATGAGGCATACTCAAAGGAGAGGTACATGCTCACCTATGCCCACTCTGTTTCTCCTATGCCTGGTGTCAAACAATGGGAACCAACAGGTTTACCAGAGCCACTACCACCACCAATGAGGACCATGCCAGGAAGACCAAAGTCAAAGAAGAGAAGAAAGTCAGCCGGTGAAAAGGAGGACCAACAAGTGAAGAGGTTGAAGAGGACCAACAACTGTAGCCACTGTGGTGGCTTAGGCCATTACAAAAGAACTTGCAAAAACCCCCCTGCACCTCCAAAGCCAGCTGCATCTCCTGGTGGAAGGCCTCTTGGTAGAAGTGAGTATGCAAAGAATGAAAGGAAAAAAAAACAGGCAAGGGCTGCAAGAAAAGAGACCTGGAGAACAGCACACCACACTGGCAACTCCCCAAGTACCTCCACTGCTGCAAATGCACCCAACCAAGCATCAACCACTTCTATGTCATTCACTGATCTGTTGACCCAAGCTTCAAACAATCTGCTCTGATCTTATGTTGTTGTTTTTCAACTTTATTTACAACCGTGCTTTGCTGTTGTGTTTTGAACAATGAAATTTCATTATGCTCTTTCATTATCAGTATCATTTGAACCATTTTATCTTTGAACAATGAAGTTTATTTGATGAATGTCAATTTCAGTCTTCTTAGGCTGTTTGTTGAGATGAAAGTGTGTTGCAGTTGGTTTGGTTTGTGTATACTGCAGTAGTTGCCTTTCAAGCAGTAACAATTGTTTAGATGGTTGTTCATTGAACAAGCCCTTGTGATTTTCTGGTTTATTTGTTTACTTTTGAAGTGCATTTACTTGTGTAAATGTGAGAAATGAACAATCAAACCAGAAAATTAGTGAAAGGCTACAAATGCAAAATTATTTCATCAACACCAAATTCGCACATAACCAAATGCTACCATTGTCATTACTGCCAAATTCTTGAACATTAGAGTACTCATGACATTACATTCATCCAAAGTTTCGCCTACTTAGTACATACTATGATCAAAACAATGAAAATGGCAAAAACAATTGCCAATGGATACCCTTTGCAATAACTAACCCTTTCACACTTAGACATGAATGCTTTGTTCTTCAAGTTTTCAATCTCAAACTGAAGCTTCTTCCTATCATCCTTCAACCATTGAATTTCACGAGACAAACAACCAACTTCATACTCATTCACTCTTTTCTCCATCTTCATCTTGTTGATTATGTCTTTCTGCCACTCTGTTTGAACACGATCGTGCCAACGAAACCAACGACATCCCCCCATACCAGCTGATGGGTTAGAAAACTTGCACCTTTCAAACCTCCTCCCTGGATTGTCATGTGTGGAAGACGTCAAAATGGCAACCGGGACACCGCACAGACACTTTTTGGGTTGCTCATCAACAACACTATGATGACTACTTTCATAGCTGCTTTCCATTGACATGTTCTCGCCTAAATTTTGAAACAAAAATGCAGAAAACATGAACCCTAAATTAATTGCAGAAAATCAAAAATTGTAAATTACTAATTCAATGGCATAAAATCGCATATATGAACCCTAATTGCATAATTTTTTGAAACAAAATCGCAAATTTGCAGAACACTATACTAAGTAGTAATTACAACAAAATAAAATTGAGAGGAAGAAGATGAACATACCTTAATTGGGGAAAAATAGGATGAATGAATGAAGTGAGGTGAAGTATAGGAGAGAGAAGACCTATAAGAGTATATAAGAAGAGGGAAGGGCATTTTCGTCTTAAAAATAGACTTAAAATCAGAAATTTCAAATATTGACGGAATATGTCACCGGAGTGTCAAATTGGGTGCAATTTTTGACCTGAGAACATTTCATGGGAGTAAAATAATAAAAAGTTTTCAAAAGGGAGTAAATTTAGAAAAGAGGTTTGTAAAAGGGAGTAAATATTAAATTACTCTTAACTAAAACCCGTCTCCCAAAATTTATTATTCAATTATCACATAATTAAATAATAACTGCCGCTCCTCGAGTTCGCAACTCGAAATCTCTCTAAAAATAATCGACTAACTTTTTAGTCTTAAAATCAAGGGACTAAATAAATTGTATCTCATACAACTAATTAGTTATCAATTGGGGTTCGTTCCTATAGGTGTGACCGAAAGGGTTCAGTTGATCACCGCCGTCTCACGACAATAACGTCAAACTCTAGTCAGCCAACCGTTATCTATTTACGTTAATCAACTAACGAGGATCAAATAATTAAATATCTGATGATATTCCATTAATGAGATTTATTATGTTAATGCACTATTGTAGAGGACACTAACTCCAACAATCTCCCACTTGTCCGACACAAGGTGTGCGCTACCAATTCTCTTGTCCGTTTTAATCTCCCACTCAATGCAAGGTGTCTTTCAGGTCGCACTTGCACACGAACATATCGCGAGTGGTTTTCTCGATCGGGAGTGTGACTACCTGACCGGAAAAATCTCTCACGGATTACTTCCGAGCGTGGCCACGCATTTGTAGTCATTAACTCCTCGAGTGGCCTTGAGATATAGTTACCCAACGTGGGTGGACAATTCCTGTATGCCCTATTTATCCTATTGCACAATACAGCTCACCATGATCTAGTAAATTCCTTTTTGGTCTCCTTTCACGGCACGACCTAGGACAGAAACCAAAGTCACTCGAAAGCTGCACTTGCTCAGATAATAGTCTCCAGTCAAAAGAATCGACTCATTAAAACATCTTAGAGATCCCCGCCAAGACCAGGCGTCTATAATAGAACTTAGGGACTCTCTAAACGGTCACTGTCCGGCAAAGTGTCACACACACTGCCTATGTAATCGACCAGTCATCACATATGACCTTATGGTGTTGAACAACCATCAATCGACTTATAATCTAGTCACTCCGAGACGTCACCTCATTAAGTGACTAGGAACAAAATACAATGTTCATCTTATTCACTTGAATAGTGTTCAACATTGTCTCCACAACTTATTCAGATAAACAAGGTATTAAAATTTAGTCACACTAAATAAAAGATTCATAAAAGAAATGAATGCGAAAACAATGAATGTGATTATCATATATATAATAAGAGATACACTATCCAATTATTACATATCCATAATCTAAAGAAAATCTGGTACTCGTCTCAATCCATAGCGACGACGTGACCATCATGCTTAGCCTTTGATAAAGGCTTGGTTAAAGGATCAACAATATTATCATCTGTCCCAACCTTACAAATGTCAATTTCCTTCCTTTCCACATAATCTCTAATTACATGGTATTTCCTTTCAATATGTCTAGATTTGTTACTAGACTTAGGCTCTTTGGCTTGAAAAATAGCTCCATTGTTATCACAATATAGAGTGATAGGATCTTTGGCGGAATGGACTACTCCTAGCCCCTCCATGAATTGCCTAATCCAAACAGCTTCCTTCGCAGCCTCAGACGCTGCAAGGTACTCATCCTCTGTTGTAGAATCCGTAGTAACACTTTACTTGAAGCTCTTTCAGCAAACAGCTCCTCCATTTAGCATAAACACATAGCCGGATTGGGATTTCATGTCATCCCGATCGGTTTGGAAACTTGCGTCCATGTAACCTCTTACACGCAACTCAGTTTCTCCTCCAAACACTACGAACGAATCCTTAGTCCTTCTCAAGTACTTAAGGATGTTCTTTACGGCTATCCAGTGACTCTTACCAGGCTTGGCTTGATACCGACTTGTCATGCTCAAGGCATACGCAACGTCGGGACGAGTGCAAATTATAGCATACATGATAGACCCAACAGCGGAAGCATAAGGGACGGTCTTCATGTGTTCAATTTCCTTAGGGGTGGAGGGAGACTGTGACTTGCTCAAAGTAATCCCTTGGCCCATACGTAGAAATCCTCTCTTGGAGTCTTTCATATTGAACCGATCAAGACTTTGTCAATATAAGCTTCTTGACTCAATGCTAGTATCCTCTTGGACCTATCCCTATAGATCTGGATACCTAAGATCCGTTGTGCTTCTCCCAAGTCCTTCATTTGGAAGTGTTTCCCTAGCCACTCCTTAACGGATGTGAGTGATGGAACATCATTCCCAATGAGCATTATGTCATCCACATATAGGACAAGGAATGCAACCTTACTCCCACTAAACTTCATGTATAAACACGGTTCTTCCACACTTCTAGTGAAACCATATTGTTTAATAACATGATCAAAGCTATGATTCCAACTCCAAGATGCTTGTTTAAGACATAAATGGACTTCTTGAGCTTACACACCTTCTTAGGGTTAGATGTATCCACAAAACCTTCAGGTTGTATCATGTACACCTCTTCTTCTAGAATCCCATTCAAGAAGGCGGTTTTGACATCCATTTGCCAAATCTCATAATCATGAAATGCGGCAACCGCTAAGATTATCCTAATGGACCTAAGCATAGCGACTGGAGTGAAGGTTTCATCATAGTGTAAACCATGAACTTGGCTGAAACCTTTTGCCACCAATCTAGCTTTGTAAACATCCACATGTTTATCCACGCCGAGCTTAATTTTATATATCCATTTACACTGAAGAGGTCGCACTCTCTCAGGTAAATCCACCAAGTCCCATACTTGGTTCTCGTACATGGAATCCATTTCGGACCGCATGACTTCTAGCAAAAGCGAGGAGTCGGGACTAGACATGGCCCATTTGTAGGTAGTGGGTTCATCACTTTCAAAAAGTAACAAAACACCATCCTCTTCGATGTTACCAAGGTAACGGTCAGGTGGATTAGAAATCCTACTTGACTTTCTAGGAACAATTACCGTTTCAGAGGAAGAGGGAATGCTATCCTCCACGTTCTCCTCTACCTCATTCTCGGTTTGTGGCTCTCGAACTTCTTCAAGTTCAAATTTTCTCCCACTCTGTCTCCTAGAAATAAACTCCTTTTCTAGGAAGACAGCATCACGAGCCACAAACACTTTGTTCTCGTGTTTATTGTAGAAGTAATAGCCACGTGTTTCCCTGGGATATCCTACAAAAAGACATTTGTCAGACTTGGGTGCAAGCTTATTGTCAGACTTGATCTTAACGTACGCTTTGCAACCCCAAATACGCATGAATGACAAATGAAGGACTTTCCCTGTCCATATCTCATACGGAGTCTTATCGGCCGCTTTAGTCGGGCTTCGATTTAGTGAAAATACTGCAGACAAGAGAGCAAAACCCCAAATTGAACTAGGAAGCTCAGTTAGACTCATCATGGACCGAACCATATCAAGTAAAGTTCGGTTTCTCCTTTCGGCCACACCATTTAATTGCGGTGTGCTAGAAGGAGTCAATTGTGATACTATACCACAATCTTTTAGGTGTGAATCAAATTCAATATTTAAATACTCATCACCACGGTCGGACCGTAGGGTCTTTATCTTTTTATCCAATTGGTTCTCTAATTCATTTTGGAATTCTTTGAACTTGTCAAAGGCTTCACTCTTGTTCTTCATTAAGTAGACATACCCATATCTACTTAAGTCATCAGTAAAAGTAATGAAGTAGTGAAAACCTCCTCTAGCGGTGATGGTTAATGGTCCACACACATCCGTATGTATGAGAGCCAAAACCTCACTAGCTCGTGTCCCTTTTCCCGCAAAAGGTGCACGAGTCATCTTGCCTAGAAGACAAGATTCGCATGTACCATAAGATTCGAAACCAAATGGTTTGAGCACTTTTGATGAAGCAAGTCTCTTAATGCGTCTTTCGTTTATGTGGCCTAAACGACAATGTCAAAGGTAGGATTCGTTTGGATCACCCATTTTGAGCTTTTTAGTTTCCACATGATAAACGTCATTAACATCATTTAAAACATAAATTCCTCCAATTGAAATGGCCTTGCCATAAACCACATCATTAAAAGAAAAAGTACAACACTTGTCCTTAATCATAAAACAAAAGCTTTCCGCATCTAACGCGGAAATGGAGATGATGTTCTTAGTTAAAGTTGGTACAAAATAACACTTATTTAAATACAACTCTAAACCACTAGCTAAAGTGAGCACATAGGTCCCCACGGAAACGGCGGCTACTCTAACTCCATTGCCCATGCGGAGATCCACATCACCTTTTGCTAGTGCTTGTACGTCCCTTAAACCCTGGAAATGGTTACAAAGGTGAGAGCCACATCCGGTATCCAGTACCCAAGTGGAAGTACAAGCATAATTAACGTCTATCACATAGAGAGAGGAAATCATACCAATAGGCGTCACACGCCCTTCCTTGAGATCCTCCAAGTATTTGGGACAACTCCTCCTATAATGCCCCTTCCCATTACAATGGAAACATTCGGCCTCGGAGAGCTTGACACTTTTTGCCTTGGGATTGCCATTCTCAACGGCCTTCCCCTTTCCCTTGTCATTTTTCTTTGACGATTTCTTGAATTGGGACTTTTCCTTCCATTTTCCTTTCTTGACTCCAAGGAACATGTTCTTTAACTTCATGGTTAAAACATCTCGTTTTTCACTCCCACTAGCCTCCATATCCCTCTCCGCTTGGGTGAGGAGTGCATGAATTTCATGGTAACTCTTATCCATGTCATTCATGTTGTAGTTTGCCCATGGCAAACTTGGTGGGGAGTGAGTGGAGGATATTATCCACCACAAGAGTCTTAGGAATCTTACACCCTAGACGCTCTACGATGTCAACATATTCGACCATTTTGAGTACATCAGGACCAAACTTTTGGCCCCTCTCAAGCTTAGCTTCAAAGAAGCGTGCCGCCGCATTGTATTGACGGACTTTTGGTGTTTGTGAAAACATAGTGATCATACGAGTGAAAATCTCGTACGCATTTAAAGAAATGCATTATAGCTTGAGCTTTGGGGATATTGACCATATCAACACATTCTTGATATCATTCAACATCCTCACATAGTCATCATAGGCGGTCCGCACCGCCGATGAAGCTCTTGCACCGGGCTTGATTGGAGGAGCATCGGTCAAGTAAGTGAGCACATTGACGGACAACGCGGCACTTTTGGTGTTGGATTCCCATTCAAGAAAGTTACTACCGTCATCTTTTAAAATACATTTGTCCATTACGGACCTTAACCATGAATCTTTGCCTAGTGAAGTAGTCGATGGAGTTGATGAAGTTGCCATTGCGAATTAAAATGCTACAACAAAAAGGGAAAATTAACATTCATTGTTTTAAAAATTACTTGTAAAAACATGTTTAGCAAGTTTTAGCATTTATATAATGACCTCCCACTAAATTACATAAATGATTCTAAGACCCAAATATTAAACAAAAATGAGCATCGCTTGGACGAAACATCCCATAATTGCGTAAATTCGGTAAGTCACGTTGACTAATTCTACCTCTAGAACTCTTGGTCGACGAATTTCCTCAAATTCATCTACTAGCCCCGGAACACAAGACCGTCTTATATCCCGTTGAGTCCAACCAATTTTAGCGTGTGATAACCGTTTACCACCCTACTTACCCAAGGTAAAAAGAGAACACCCCGCTTGGGCGAGCGTGGCTCTAATGAACAAGAGATTCATAGGTGTTACTAATTGGTAAGGCTAATCTCAATTTTAGTTATGTGAGAGATCTTGTCAATTTAGTCATAAATTCCTTATAAGTGAATTAATTCGGTGAATGTAAATGACGTGAATTGACAACCGCGAAAATAAAATGCATGTGAATGGCGATTTTGGCATGCGCAAAATTAAAACAAGCAAACATGTAAGCATATGAATAAATCCTAGTATGGCCACCTAGTTAATAAAAACTAGTCTATTACATTTCGGAAACCAACTCCTTGGTCTCTTGCCTCTTCATTCCATAAGTGGCTCTTCCTTGTGGGATTTGGAACACCTTCCAAAAATAGACTCCGTCTCGCTGTAATCCGTCTTTTGGAAACGCCGGTAAAAATAACTATTACAATTAAATTACATAGCTATTCCTATTATATATTAATTAATAAAATAAATAAAACTATTAATTAATTACAAACCGACGATACGAGATCGTATTTAATTACAAACAAATCGATATTCCCATTCATTTCGGGTAATAACGATTAAAATTAACTAGGCCATACTAGGTACAACAAGATAAATACTTTAAATAAATGACAATCATTCATTCAACTTAAATAAATATGCTTAAAATGCTGTAAAATGATGCCAAAATCGCCCTATCTATCATTCGTTGGTATCCATCTCGGTTTTTGTGAATTTAATCGATTTTTAACATGTAAAAATCAATAATCAACTTCTTAAATCTCATTTAAGTCCAAACTAATTGTCCAAACTGTTTTGAACCTCAAAATTAGTCCTCACTAATTTTATGATAAATAATTAGTTTGATTTGGTGATATTTTGCTAATTTAATCGATAAAATCATAATATTTAAGTAAAAATCCAAATTAATTGAAAAATTACCCCAAAAATTGAAACAAAATTTTTTTAGTATTCTGGAACACTCCCAAGAACACCAAAATATTAGAAAAATTGCCCAAAAATTCCGGATAAATTTTATAAAGAAAAAGATCGATATTTATCGGTTTTTAACCACTAAAACCAGTAAACATCAAAACAAAGTGAAAACACACATGCAAAATCACTTTTAACATTTAAATAATATTCTTAAATGTACATAAATTTATCATGGGCAGAATCTAATGTTTCGAAATTATGATTAATTAATTTCACTTTTATCGACTTTTATCTCATAAAATCAATAAACATGCAAAAAATTCGAACCAACCTCCAACTTTTTGCATAAAATCAGTAGAAAACATGCATGAAATACCATAAAAAATCCATGCACCGAATCAACATTTAACTATTTTTAGTCAATTTTTAACAAAAATATGGCATTTTGACTCGGTTTTCTACCGAAAATCATTAAAAATAGCAAAATAACTTCAAAAATTACCAAAAATACCAAAAACCTTTTGAGCAGTAGGTATACATGTCCCAAAAATTTCGTGCTAAAACCTCTTCTAACACAAATTTTGAGTTTTTATAAATTATCTCATATTTCATTAAAATGCTTAAAATCAACATGCAAATTACAAGCTTAAGCTCTGATACCACTTGAAAGATTATAGATCCATATTAGACTCTCTAAAAAAAATAAATTATCACATAATTTGTCATTTAGGTGATCTATGTAACATGCATGCTAATATGAAAGCATAAAAATGAAAGTATAAAGAAAAACAATTTCCTTACATTGATTTTTGGTAAAAAGGGCACAAACTAGTTCACCTTACTAGCTTGTTCTTGATCTTATTCCAAATGGATGATCCTCCTTACAAATCTTCAAAGAGAAGATCTCCTTCTTGTTGCACCCAAGAACTTACCCAAAAATAATAACAAGTATTGAACTAGAACTTGTTAATACTGAACCTTTGATATTATTTATGATATTACTAACAAGTCTTAGTAATTATATATGTTTACTAACAAACTTAGTAAAGATGAATAATATTTTAGAGAGAAGAAGATATTATGTTCACATGCAAATCATCAAAATGATGTAGTGTAGAAATGAACAAAGGGTGGAGTATAAAGGAAGGGAAAAGTGGCGGGTGGAAGGAGTGTTAGAGTGGACAAATTTTGTCTTATATTTTTCATCTTATATCACATGCAAAATCTTATATAAGATAAATTATGGTAGTATACAAAATAAGGTGAAATGATTATGTGAGTAATCATCCACTACTCTTATTTTACACGGTCCACTTGCCCATTTACGGGTCCATGTTGGTTCTTATATTTGTCGCACAAATACGTGTAATTTTTATTTTAAACATCATTTCATGTTTAAATACTTCCATAATTAATTCGTCCAATTCACTCCGTAAATATACGTGTACCACTACACATATTATTTACGTACTAATATTAATCACATTAATCAATTAGTACAATTTTAGTAAATTAATAGTTAATTAACTAAAACCCATCTCCCAAAATTTATTATTCAATTATCACATAATTAAATAATAACTGCCGCTCCTCGAGTTCGCAACTCGAAATCTCTCTAAAAATAATCGACTAACTTTTTAGTCTTAAAATCAAGGGACTAAATAAATTGTATCTCATACAACTAATTAGTTATCAATTGGGGTTCGTTCCTATAGGTGTGACCGAAAGGGGTCAGTTGATCACCGCCGTCTCACGAAAATAACGTCAAACTCTAGTCAGCCAACCGTTATCGATTTACGTTAATCAACTAACGAGGATCAAATAATTAAATATCTGATGATATTCCATTAATGAGATTTATTATGTTAACGCACTATTGTGGAGGACACTAACTCCAACATGATTGATTACATGTGAAAGACGGGAAAATAAATCATACAAAAGCGATAAACAAACTTTAAATAAATTACAATAATTATAATTACAATGATTACAATGGTTAAATTGATTTACGTCAAAAATACACTTGAGATGGGATATGAAGATGAAAATAGAAGAAAATAGAAGGGTAGAAATTAAAGTAAATAAAATAGGTCAGATTATGGACAATATTATGATTAATAGTTAATTAAACACGTAATTAAAGACTACGTCAAGGCGAAAATCAGTTCAGGGGCAGAAATCAACCCAGAACAGGCGCAGCATATGCTGTGTCGCTTGGAAGAGGCGCAGCTCCTCCTGCGTCTGTTCTAAAGTTGAGCTTTCTCTGTGAAGTCAGAACCGCAATCCGTTAATGTTCGTTGGTGATTTTAAGATCAATTATTGATTGGGAACTCGAGTAAAAGTGATTTAGCAGGTTTATATACATCTGGAACCGTCATAAAAGCGAGAAAAACGGATAAAAACGAATTAAAACGAGTTAGACTCTATATTTACGATGGTGGAATTGATATATTGTTAAACTCAGATTTACAAATAAAATAGAATATAAAAAGTATGTACAAAATACGAATCTCAAAAACTTGATATGGACAAATCGAGTTCCTAAAATCCGGGTTCGATTTAGTGACGAAAACCCGCAAATATCGAATTATAAGGGATTTAAGTCTAATAAAACGTTATAATTAAAAGGAAATTATTAAAATATAGTTTATGTACTAAAAGACGAAAGGAAACAAGAAAATAAGACGAAAAAAGCAAAACAATGGAAACCCAAGGAAGAAGAAGAAGAAGAAGAAGAAGAAGAAGAAGAAGAAGAAGAAGAAGAAGAAGAAGAAGAAGAAGAAGAAGAAGAAGAAGAAGAAGAAGGGCAGGAGCAGCAAGCAGCCTCTAGAAGAGGCGCATCATACACTATGACTCTTCGAAGAGGCGCAGCTACTGCTGCGTTTCTTCTTAGTGTCTGATCTCCCTTGTTTTGTAATAACGGGTTTATAAAAGATTTTTTAAAATTGGTTTTGAGTTTACTTTTGACGTAAATCTTACATTAATTGGTACAAAAATAAAAACATAAATCAAAAGTGGGATTTACATCCTCAGACTTACATGTTTCACGGAACGAGATTAACTAAGTTAACGTTAGTGATTGCTCGACTCGAATGTATGTAGAAAGTGCCCTCGTTAGAGGATTTAGATTAATTGATTGATTGATTGGTGTGTAGTGGTCAAATTGGTCGGTCATGCAACGTGACTGGTACTCAGAATGATCTGAGATTACGTGGTCGCGTAGATCAAGCACGTAAGCGTCGAAAGCTTAGAGCAAGGTCTAGAATACAAAAGGAGAAGAGAAGGGCGGACACTCGCGTGAAAAATATGTAGACCGGAGGTCTCTATTTATACCAAAAAAATGTGGAAGAGTTTTGGAATAACCCAAACTTTGGAAAGAAATCACAGAAATATTCCGTAAACAGCCAAAGAGGGCTGGGGAGGAGGCGTAGCAGCTGATGCGGTCTTTCTAAGAGGCGCAGCATCTGCTGCGTCATTTCCCCAAAGGTTTCCTCCTCCGGAAGAAAGATTTTCGCGTTTCTGTTATGGAATTGCGGTGGATCTATACTTCCTTATTCTGTAAAATATGATATACGGAAGATATTTTACCAAAAGATAAAATTTGACTAGGAATAAATATCTAGAGTATTCTTGAACATTCCGACTCGGCATTTTAAACGGTTTTTAGAAAATGAAGCGGTTTTTGACCCGGACTCCAAATGTACACTAATTAATGTCAAAACAACTGTATCGGCGCGTAGATGACGACCAAGGGGTAGACTCGAGTGTTTGAGCTATCACCTGATGATAAACTTACGGACTGTCATAAATCATTCCGCGTACCAAACATGTGGCCCAATCATCATTGAGTGGTTGACGGAAGGTTTAGAAATGAGGTATCTACATCTCCCTGTTTCAACTCTTTTCTTCGTGTTGTCTTCTTCACTTCTCTTCCTTTATTTTTCTAGATTCTCGTGTCATGCTGCGTGTATTCCTTCATTTCCACTCCACGGTACTCATTTCATTCCTTTGCTCCATAAATGCATCAATCTTGCATTAAACACCAAATAGCGGAAGTATCGACATTCTAGCATAAAAGGCATGGAATTAATACTCCCTCCTATTCTCATTAAGCTCCACTTTCATTTTGACACAAAAATTAAGGAAACACACTACCAATCATATACATAAGTTTGGACCACACAAATAAACTACCCCATCATACAATTAAATTTGGACCACAGAAACATTTACCAAAAAGGAAATAGGGAAGTTATTGTAAATAGACGGAAAAAGAAAATAGGGAAGTTTATATTGAATAGGAGGGAGTATAAACTAGCACGAAAACTGTATCAAAAGTAACTAAGGAGAGGTATAAATATGTATATAATTATGACTCATCAGTTAACGCGAAATCTGCAAAAACAATAAGTTACTCGATCAAGTAAGGCTATTACTTGATCAGCTTGATCACATTAAGCCTATGCCGTCTAAAATTCTCAAAAGTCAACAAAATTACCCATGTACATGCTCATAACTTAACGTAAATTATCATGTATGATCATGTATTGCACTATTCAAAAAGATTAAACATGTTCTCATATCACTAGATATGCATATGATACTTATATACGAATTGTGAAGGAAACAGGCACAAAATCCGGCCAAGGTCGATCGACCCGCGCCTGAGATCTGTCGACCCAAGTCTAGGTCGATCAACCCAAGTCCCAAGTAGACCGACCTGGAACTCCCAACATGCGTTAATTCAAAATTTCTTATACTACGACAGTTTTTACGCAAAATTTACAATTCTCATAAGTTAAAATACAATATACGTCAATCAACTTATAATATACAAGCCATCTATCATATTGAAAATGTTCTACACATGCTTGAATCAATTCTACGCATTTGCTTACAATATCTTAATAAATTTTAGCACAATTGTCATTTACATCGTAATTACTAACATGCTCAATATTAATTCATACAAATTATAATTGTCACTTATAGGCATAAATTCTCACATATTAGCAAATATGTTTCATTCAAATCTTATCTTTCCATCACTTACACAAATATAGTTGCTAATGAATTCACTGTTAACTACTCAAGTCATCACGTAAGCTACCAATTCGTATTATCATTCAAGTGTATTCATATCACTATACATGCCATACGAAATTCATAAAATCACATAATTCTTCTATTTCAACATATTTCTATTATATTGTACGATTACTTTAATTCACATATTAACAATGTCGTTAATTCATTATGCAAAATACTGAAAACACTCATACATATTATCTTATAATACATCTCATACTTACACAAAATCACATTCCTAACAACTAACATTATGCTTAGTAAACCAACATTATAAACATGCTTCACATAATTAAATCGTCACCCATGCTTATACTAGCTATTCTCATTAATCATTATCACATCTCCCTGTTCCGATCCCAAATACATCACACTTATGTCAATCTCATAACAATCTCCATATTTCTAACCGTACTATAAACATGCTTGTCATGTTAAACCACACAACTCTTTCATACTCCATCTTCCATCAACACCTAATACCATCATATCATAGCATCCGAATTCTCTTTAACCATACAACAACTACTAATGGACTCACATCAATTTGTAACAAAAGAATTACATAACATCGCAGTTTAACTACCCACGCTCTTTACTCTTCCCGACCCGCGTTGTGTAGTTTAAAACTGTGAGGGCTATGGTTTGGAGTGAGGGGCCCTACTCATCCCAAGCCAAATGGGGCTCCTAATAGTTTCTACCTGGGGTTTATTTTATAAGACATGCCCTAGGTTCATTAGATTTATTGCTTTTAGCCTAGGATCATCGTTCTCTCTGATACCACTTTGTAACACCCCAATTTATCCAGGACCCTTTATCAAGACACTCCCAGATAACTGAGGCTGTTACTATCTCGGTTACTCGAGGTAGTGAATAAAAAAATTAAACAAACACCAGGTACTTTAAAATAAATAATGTCAAACTGACTTATTACGAAACCAAACTGAACAACTGAATTATTACAGCGGAAGAACTAATCAACTTAACCATTACATCGGAAGTCAATACAATAGTAAAAAGTAATTATAAGTATCTAGATAATAACTAGACTCTGTCGGGTACTCTTTTTTCCCTACTGTATGTCACACCCTAAGCCTTGCAACATAACAACATCCAGTTCAAACTTTAATACCTGCTATATTAGACTGCTCTCCATTCAATCGAAAATTATTGAATGGATAAATACAGGCCACCCAGGAAATAAGTGACAATTTTTGACACAAACATATACATGTCAACCACTGGTTGAGTAAGGATAGCTAATAACAATAATTAACAGAAATACAAACTCCTACAAATACAGTAATAACCACAACATAATATACACTTATAAAAACAGTAGGTCACCTTCTTATATAACACAACCCACTTAATAGCATGCTCCATCTCGTGACATGGCACACTCCCTCCTCCCCCTAACAACGTGCACACATCACCATGGTACCTCCCCCTTAACAACGTACCTACTGTGACAGTACCTCTCCCTTAACATCGTACATATCACAACTCATCTCAGAGTACATCCCTCTTAATAACGTACTTCTGACATCAACTCCTCTCATCAAAATTCCACAATAATAAGATCAATTAACCATAATAATCATAATCAATTACTCCAAAACAAAACTAATAAATTACTCAACAATAACAACGATGCTCGACATGCAAACAACACACCAAATACACACTGCCCGGACGCATGTCGACCGACCCAGAACTCACGTCGACCGACCTACACCTCCAATTGTTCCTGCATACGACTTTTCACACCAATAAAGAAACACCATTGCACAATAACGATTATAAAAATATGGATGAGTAGGATATCCCTAGCTTTTTAGCAATTACTCCGCGCACAAGTCTTAGCACACAAGAATATGATTGATCCTCAACAATTCAGAACTTATATTAACATATAATAATACATACAATCAATGACTAATCTACGCGAACAATGATAATAACGAACTACCCACAACCTCCGGTAAACTCCAGTCTGCCGGTCAAGGCCATGGCCGGTTAGAGGTCACACGGTCAAAGTCAGCCTCGGCTTTCATGCCACAAAGTAATCAATTGACAAAGATAAGGTTTTAAGATTGACTTACATAGTCTAAATATGATTAATGCTAATACTCCGTTCTCGATTCCGTCTGCCTCTCTTCTCTCTATTTTTTTAGGATTTGTATGTGAGTGTTTGGTCAAGCAAAAACGTTTAAAGATTGGTGTATAGAAATTATATATAAGTGTAGATAACTTAGGAAGGAATTAGGAAAATTAATTTAAAAGAATTATGTTCGTCTAGTACCCAGGTTGATTGACCCACCTCAAAAAACGACTAGACTATACAACAAGAGCCTAGGTTGATCGACTTATCTTCTGGGTCGACCGACCCAACTTCACGCCTAGCTCAAAATATGCCCCAGCGTTACTAATTGTGTGTCTGACTAAGAGATATGACATACAACAAGTTATACAATGATTAATAAAATCTCGGGTATTACACCAGCTATTTGGTGGGCGGTGCTGCAATGCCGTCACCGGGTTGTTGGCACTGTGGACGTGTTTCTGGTAGCGGTGAGGTGGTTGTGGAGTTGTACTGGATGTATAGTGGTGTCTTGTGTACTCCATTGATGTGTTTCATATTTCATATACATGTGTTGTGTCTTGAGTATTTGTATTATTGAAACTGGCGTGTGTTAGTTGTGCGCTACTGTCGCCTGCTTTAATTTGGTGGCAGGTGATGAATCATATGATATTTTCTCTCATATGGGGAGCAGTTTGAGTACAGGTTTGGTTTTGGTAGCGAGCGGGATCACGGGCCAAGACGTGGGGTTGGAGTCGAGGATATAATCATATGGTAGTTGGTATAGTTGTAGTAGTTGTCATGTGTAGAAATCACTTTTAATATACATTTATTCATTATGTAATTCACTAAACACGTTCTTTATATAAAATTTTACTTAATTGTAGTTCCGATTCACTGCCTCGGGAAACCAAGGTGGTGACATCTCCCGATTACCTTCACCAGGTAAGAAGGGGGTGTTACAAAGTGGTATCAGAGCGACGATTTTGGAACCTAAACCAATTAACCAAAACGAACTTAGTTATGTCTAATAAAATGAACCCGACATAAGTACAACAAGAGGTAGGCTTTGGATAAGTAAGCGTCTTCATCTCAAATCTAGATCCTATTGTCTTAAGCTCTTAACTGGTAAACGAAGGGGCTGGTTACAAGTATGAGTGAATGCTATGTGAAGCATGATGTGATTACGTGTATGCTATAGTGAGTTGATAGTTTCTTGCATGATGTGGTTAATGCTAGCATGTGAAAGATGGGCGAATTCAATGATGCATATAACATACTTTGGGAGTGGTTATTACGTGAGTGAGAGATATTAATTCCCTTATTTGGCATCTTAATACCGTGCATGCGCTTGGAATTTCTAGTGTCATCGTTACAGTATGACTAGTAATGGTTATTAGTAGAGTAATACTCGTATAGAAGTAGTGTATCAAAGACGGTAAGTACGATGATGTGTAATTTAACTCAGGATAAGTCAGTGACAGCTGGTGGACTTCCGAACCTTACTCTTTTGTTTTAGGGACGGTGCCTTTCATTCCGAGTCAAAAATTGCAAGCCATAAGGAAGCATTCAATCGAGTGTGAGCTAGTACTAACCCGAGTACCAGACACTCGACCGAGTGGACCCTGGCACTCGACCGAGTG
Organism: Silene latifolia; assembly: GCF_048544455.1. Lineage (NCBI taxonomy): Eukaryota > Viridiplantae > Streptophyta > Magnoliopsida > Caryophyllales > Caryophyllaceae > Silene > Silene latifolia. The sequence continues at coordinate 121,047,735 of NC_133528.1, read as the reverse complement.
GACCATTTTCCAAAAACCTATAAATTTCAGGGTATGGGGCACTCGACCGAGTGAACACGCCACTTGACTGAGTGGAGACCAAATGCTGAATTTGGGCAACTATTTTCGCAAAAAAATCATGTTATACTTTACTCTTATCTCTTTCATTCTTTTTCATTCTTCATATCATCAAACACCAAAATCTCTGTAAGAATCACTCTAAAACTCTGTTGTTATGTTTTGTTATTTGAATGTAAGCTTTTTACTTCATATGACTTAATTGCTTCATCAAGCTTCAAACCTTGTTAATGATGTCATGGATAGTCTTAAAATTTGAAATGTGTCTTAAAAATTTTCCGAAATTTTCGAAAATGGATAGTATACATACCAGAATTTTGATTTTCATGTTCTAATTGTGTCATGAGACTTCATTTTTTGTCAATAATGCATTGTATTGTCTTATATTGGAAAATTTATCCCAAAATCTTTACAATTTGAGAAACGTAATATACATGCCAAATTTTCGATTTTTATGCTTCATTGTTGGTTTAATTGTGTCAAAAGCTTTGATAATTACTAAAGGTGTTATATATAGCTTTGAATTTTGTTAAAATGTTGTGTAATTTAACAAGAATTTCAATTTTCTCGGAAAACTTGTTGTGGACAAGGCCCTCGGGAACTGCGTCCGCGGGATCCACACTAGGCATAATCGACTCGAGGTTCTTTCGAATCGAATTAAGACAAATTAGAGTCGCCACCAAGTTTTTTTGGAACTTGGAACCGTTCAAGTCAACTTTACACCTTTCATCGAAAAGCATAAAGCCAATCGACTATGAGTGATTAAAGATAAAGACTTGTACCCTATATCACTCGATTTGAATGACTCTCGTAATCCAATGGTATTTAGACGGATCCACAAACCATAGATCTTGAGTAAGGGGTGAGGGTACGTGTTATAAAGCCCATAAGGACACCTAACCCCGCCCGTCAATAACGGCCTCTACAAAGTCAAGTATCGGATTTCAAACAAGGTCGTAGCTACTACGATATATGATATGCAAATATCGTTTTAAAACCCTAACATGTGAGGTTTCTATGTCGATTTAGATGCAACTAAACTAACTTTGTCAAAGTTGTAATTTAGCATGTGGGTTGATTGATCTAACAACATACAAAACAAAGCAAACAAGGCTTAGGGGGAATGGGGGAACCGTTGGAATCTATCCTATTACAACCCAGGCATTTCATGCCGACACAACGATAAATTAAAGATACAACTCGATCTAAAATACAACGCTATGCACAAAACCGTACACGACGCATTACACGGCCATTCGGCCTAGGAAACCGTGCACAAAGGGGTGGCCCACGGCTTACATGACTCACGGCCTTGGGTCACTCCTCGTGATGCGTGCTTTCACTTAATCTTATCGATTTAGACATAGGGCCACACACCAAAGCATGCATTAGCATAAATCGGGCCATGTTGCTTTAAACAACATGCGATTTACTACGCTCTTACATGCATTGGGGCACAACCATCTAACCAAACAAGACTAAGGTTTTTGGAAGAGGTTTTGACTCGATAAAAGAAAGCTAACTTGAAAATTACAACTCGACGAGCAAACGATAAATTACAAGCGACAAAACAATAAAGAACGAACGATTCATAAAAAAACGAAGCAAGAAAGACCAAAGGACACGGCCAAGCCACAGCCACTCTAGACACGGCTACCCTAGGTCCTAGATCAGGTTCATTAGTTAGATCAATTGATTGCGAAACAAGTTCGAAAGCGGGCTAGAAAACAAGTTAGAAACGACGTTGATCGATTGAAAAGATGTCTTGCAAAGGTGTATTCTACACGGCCTAAAGGGGTCGAATTAGGTCAAGTTCGCTAATTAATTTAACTCATCGAGTGTTAATAAGAAGGTGCTAATCACGCACTCTTATACTAGCGAGAAATTATGTGAAAGAGAAAGATGCATTCAATTAGGTTACAGAATTGTTAGTTGATTTTAATGCTTGTGTCGAAGCCACCTAACGTGTCTAATTAGGTTGTTAAATTGATCTAATGTCATCTAAATGAGTCATATGTTAACAATCAGAGGTCGAACTAACATACAACGGGTCCTAGGGTGGGTCGAATTGGGGTTGGATGGGTAGAGGCTTAGGTTGGTTAGTGTACTCGAGATTCGTGCCAACTCGTAAAGAAAACGGGCTCAAAAACCGAGCTATAATCGAGCTCCAAAACGCGTGGTTGAAACGAGTTTTCGATTTTCAAATTCGATTTTTCAAATCAAATAACACATTAAAATAAATGATTTTTTCAAATCAAATACACTCATAAAATGATTTTTCAAATCAATTATTTATTTTATTTTCAATAAAATAAACTTGAGGAAATAAATTCAAAATAAAGCAATAAAATGAATTCACTTTAAAAAAACATTTAATTTAAATATCATTTAAATTAATAAAATACTCCGTCGACAACGCTCATTCTACATCATAAAACGAACCCAAATAATGACAATGACAACTAAAGAATAGATGTGTCCTATCATCATCGGGTGTTTGTCGGGTTCTCTATAAATTCCAATATCGACGGATACGGGTATCTACAGAACCCCCACTTTGACTAAGGCTTAGACAAGGCGAAAGTCAAAGTACACCCCAGGTCCCTCTCGACCTGAGGATTCTGCGGGTCGTTTATAGTCCATTAGACTTGCGTATATAAGCTCCCCAGCCATAAGAAGAGATCATACCTGAAACTTCGTCGGAGATTGACTCTTGCTTTTGTTGTGTCGAATTATCGTCGTTGGTCGTTGACCCATAAAATGCATATATGATGGATTGAGCCTTATCCTTAGGCGCCTACGTATCCGTTTCTGACGGAATCAAACCCGCGTCGTAGTTCGGCAACTGCTGACACATGCCCAAAGTTTATCATCTGCTGGCGTATGTCCAAAACTCATCATCTGCTGACATTTGCCCAAAATTTATCATCTGCTGGCACTTGTCCGAATGGGACGGGACTTTCCAAAGAGGTTGCCGCCGCTTTCATCATTTGCTTTCAGCTACGGAATTCTTCCATCTCATACTCTTGTATTGAATTGAATTCTTGGTGGATATCATCCTCTACATCTTGATAATGGTCTCTGAAGCCAACGGCTTGAGCCCCGATTTGAATGGCTCTAAAGTCGAAGACTTTAGAGCCCCCAGTTGAAGCATATCCTGCTATATTTGAAACATAGAAAATGTACAAGCAATAATCATCACATAAGCACATTTGGATCATCGATCTTAAAATTGGATCATTTAAAAGATTGGGTCATCGACCCGAAAATTGAATTTGAAAATTTTGAATAATTGGGTCATCGACCCGAAGTTTAAATTTGACATCACTTGGTATGTTGGGCCATCGACCCTTCAAAATTGAATTTGAAATTTTGAATGATTGGGCCATCGACCCGCAAAGATTCTATTACTTGGATCATCTATCCCCAATTCGCAAAAAGTTTTTGGAATTTTGAAATTTTGAAATTTTTTGAAATCGAACCTTGATGGGTGAGCATGAAACACGACACAGACACTCTGTATGACTTGCAGACAACGTGGGCGTAGCCCGCTACCGTAAAGCAAAAAAGAAAATAAAACCGTAAGTGTGCACGAGTTTAAATTCAATTATTGACTTGCTGGGGGTAGAAATGTAAATTGGCCATTCTGGTGCCAAAAGATGCGATGAATGAGCGAAAACCCGACGCACCGTGCTAAAGACTGGTGTGAACTGGGGCGGGCCTAAGAGGCGCGCGACCCAAGGCCCACACGGTCAAAAAAACGCCACCCTAGGGGTGTTACCCTAGGTGTTTCCTTCCCTTATACTTTCTATATATAAGGAAGATTTGCACTGCAAAATTTATTCTGCTTTCCCAAACACAAATAATTATGAATAATCTAGTGAGTGCTATGCGAGCATGGGAGACACACTTCACTGTCTCAGAGAGACAAGAATTAAACACCGCTCAACTGGCGCAATTACTTCCCTTACGCCAGATCCGCCTTCAACCTGCTTTGCTAGAACACTGCCTTAGCTATTGGGATCCTCGTAATCATGTCTTTGCTTTTCCGGAGGGGGGGATCTGCTCTTTACCGGAAGAGTTTTCTGCCCTGGGAGGATGGGATGCTGAGGCCATACCGGCTATACCAAAATTTCATTCGGGGTGGCGTAGAATATATCTAGACTGTCTTGGCCTCTCCAGGACGGAGTCTGAGGATATAGTTACTAGTGACGAAGTTAACCTTCTTCCTATTCATCGGAAATTTTGCATCTTACGAAACAGTACTTCACTGCCAACGTACTGCCGCAGAGCATTTGGATTGATCATGTTACATATTTATGTCTTCGAAGATAGAATGAACAGGACAACTTGTGTAGGACAAGCGAAGCTCATGTCTATTGTGTCTCAGATGGAGACGGGACATAATCCTTCCTGGATTATTCTTGCTGAAACCATTAAGGGTTTAGATGCTAAGAAAACGAACCCTGATGTAGAATGGTCGGGATGCTCCCGTCTGTTGCAGGTAACAAAATCTATCCTCTTGATTTCGCTTCTCTTCGCTTCCCCAAAAATTCTTGTGTTATTGCCACGACTTATCTATATTTTGCCACGATTTTGTTGCATTCTGCCACGATTTTGTTGCATTCTGCCACGATTTTGCTGCATTCTGCCACGATTGTGCTTCTGTTGTCTTTTTTCTTTTTTCCCTTTTTTCTTTTTCTTTTTTTCTTTTTTTTTCTTTTTCTCGTTTTTTTTTTCTTTTCTCTTTTTTTTTCACGTCACGTTTTTTTTTTCTTTCTTTTTCTTTTTTTCTTTTTCGTTTTTTTTTTCTTTTTTTTTCACGTTCTTTTTTTTTCTTTTTTTGCAGGTGTGGCTTTGTGAGAGATTTTGGCTCTTTGCCCCGCCGCGTGAGCCAAACTCGTACCTCGCCCGTATGCTGACTATGTGTGCTAAGCGGTATGAAGACGAGCATCAAAATGACCTTGCTTATTGGCGAAACAAGATGACAGAAGGAGGAGGTCGCCCTCTTTGCTGGTTTATGCCTTGGCTTCGCCTCAAATCTTTTACTATCCTTCCGGAAGATGATAAAACCAGACGTTTGCAATTATTGGGTTTGGAAAGGTCTATTCACATTTACCCCGACCGCGTTACGCGTCGGATGGGCCGTAGACAAGTAATTCCCAAGTGCGAGGTCATTGCAGGGACGAGCAAGAGAGCTACGTCCCTCTATATGTGATGAATGGCTCGAAAGGTGGCACCAAAGGCGTCTCTGGTACGTGTCTGCGCGCCCTCAGACTACCTGGGTATCCCCGTCCTACACTAAGTGGTTTAAAGAGAAGACTGAATCAGGTAAGGACTTGTGTCGGAAGGATGAGCTTGTCGACATCAGATATTATGACAAAGGCAGAAGCAGTCGCGACTTCTTCGCTAACGATCTTTCGTCTGCATCTGGACCCGAAACTAAGACCGAGAAAACTTCTAAGACTGACTCACAGGTGACAGGTGTGTGGAAACGGTTGGGTTCAAAGGCACACTCGGGCTCAGCCTTGGAAGGAAGACTTGGCCTCGCTGAGTGTAAAAGATAGGCTGGGCCCTCGGGAGGAAATGATGATCCCTCCTAAGAAGCGCGCTAGACAGAACGCGACTACCCCTCCTCCGCAGGAGCCTCGGTCGCGTGACCCAAAAGGCAAAGGGAAAAGGAAGATGTAGGAGCCTTCGACTCCAATCTATTATTTAATACTACTACTTATTATTTGTTGCTGGCTGTCTTTTTTTCTTCTTTTTTTTTGAAGGTTGTAATGGGCATTGCCCGATTTTAATAAGGCTTACTATTTATTACAATTCCCAATTTCTGCATAAAATTTCATTTTATTAAAGGAAGGGTCGGTTGTACTCTTATAAAGAGCTGCCTACGTATCTGTTATCAACAGAATCAAATCGAGCTCGTAGTTCCACAAAACAAATGCGCTGCAAACATCAGTTTATAACGCACAAAAAGCAGCGAAGCAAAAGTGCCGCGGCCTAGACTCGCTCACGAGCACTGCAATTCAAAATTTTATTTCACGACATTGAGAATGAGTTCTAAGGATAGTATTTCTTCAATTGATCCAAATTCGTCGGATTTGCAAAGTCGTTTCCATCTAGATCTGTTAGTCTGACTGCGCCTCCCGATAATATTTTCTTTACTGTAAGGACCGCCCCGTTCGGCTTGAATTTTCCCCTGGGTCGAGATTGGTAGTAAAGCGCGGACAGATTTTAGGACCAAATCCCCATCCTTTATTCCTCGAGGCTTCACCTTTTTGTTAAATGCTCTTTGTATCCTTTTCTGATAGAGTTGAACATGGTGTAACGCATTTAACCGTCGCTCGTCGAGCATGACCAAAGAATCATACCTAGCTGCAGCCTATCGACCTCCCGGAACCGACTTTCTAATGAATTCTCAAAGAAGGTACCTCTAATTCGATAGGCTGAACTGCTTCCATCCCATATGTCAAATAGAACGGAGTTGCTCCAGTGGTTGTGCGAATAGACGTCCTGTATCCCCATAGTGCGAACGGTATCTTCTCTGGCCATTCGCGATAATTGTCGGTCATTTTTCTGAGAATCACAGTGATTGTCTTATTAGCGGCTTCCACTGCGCCATTTGTTTGAGGTCGATAAGGTGACGACTTGTGGTGCTTGATTTTATACTTTTCAAGTATCACAGCAGTTTTAGCCTGGAAGTGAGTGCCATGATCGCTAATGAACTCATGCGGCACCCCATATCTGCAAATGATTTCATTCTGAATGAACTTTGCTACCTACTTCGCTTGTAGCACTTTGTATGATTTCACTTCTACCCACTTAGTGAAGTAATCGATGGCGACTAGCATGAAACAATGCCCACCTGTTCCAGATGGGTTGACCTTTCCAATAATGTCGATTCCCCATGTTGAGAAAGGCCACGGTGATGTCAAGGTATACAACAGTGATGGTGGCACATGTTGTATGTTCGCAAAGATTTGGCAATTATGGCAACGTCTGACATATTCACGACAATCTGTCTCCATCGTGGTCCAATAATACCCTAATCTCATGATGTTACGAAATAGCATATGGGCATTCATGTGTGGGCCACACTCCCCGTCATGGACTTCTTCCATGACTCTTTTTGCGGTTGGTGAGTCTATACATCGCAGAAGGATATTTTGCGCGGTCTTCTTGTACAATTGTCCATCATTAGTTCTAACGAACTGAGCGGCTAGCATTCGAATAGCGCGCTTTGCGCGGCTATCCATGTCGGGTGGGTACTCTCCTGATTCTTTAAATTTCAGAATAGCATGATACCAAGGTTCAGCCTCGGTTTCTTCTGTGTCTCCGATTACATTAACGCAAGCAGGTGATGATCTTCGTTCGACACATATTGGCATAGTATCCATGTGATCGGGTATGTTGATCAGGGCAGCTAGTTTTGATAGTGCATCAGCAAACTGGTTTTCATCTCTGGGGAGGTGCACGTATTTGACATCGGCGAACAACTTTTCTAGTTCTTCGATTTTCGCTTGGTACGGAGCCAGGCTATCACTTCGGGTTTTCAACGTCTCGGCCACCTGATTGATCACTAGTGACGAGTCCCCATGTACTACAAGCTTTTTGATGCCTAACTCGAGAGCACTGTGCAAACCGAGTAGGCACGCTTCGTATTCGGCCGCGTTATTAGTGACATTAAAGTCCAACTTGATCGAAATGGGAACATGTTCACCTTATGGTGAAATGAGTAGAACTCCTATCCCGTATCCCCTGCAGTTCGATGCTCCATCGAAATAGAGGTCCCACGTATCGTTGTCTATGTGAACGATATCTTCGTCGGGAAACGACCACGTATCTACAACCTCAGTTTCTTCTATCGGGTTATCCGCCAGAAATCTGCAACCGCCCTTCCCTTTATCACTTTTAGCGGTACATATTTCAGATCAAACTCGGAAAGCATTAAAGTCCATCTTGATACCCTGCCGTTTAGAACTGGTTTTTCAAACAAGTATTTGATTGGGTCCATCTTCGAGTGGATGCAGACACTATGACTGAGCATGTAGTGTCGTAACTTCTTTGTCGCCCACACTAAAGCCAAACATGTCTTCTCGAGCTGAGTATACTTGATTTCATACTCCAAGAACTTTTTACTAATGTAGTAAATTGCTCTTTCCTCTTTATCGACTATCTCGTGCCAAAGATTGCCCCCATTGCGATCCGAATCGTAAGATACAACAAAAGTGGTAACCCGGCCCGTTGGCGGGCCGAGCACGGGAGGGAAGATAGTATTTCTTTGATCTTATCGAACGCAGCTTGACAGTGATCATCCCATACGACGTGTTCCCCGACTTTCAACTTCTTAAAAATTGGCTCGCATATCATAGTTAGCCTTGCCACGAACCGGCTTATATACTGGATTTTTCCTAGGAAACCTCGAATTTCCTTCTCGGTTTTCGGGTGAGGCATTTCCATTATGGCCTTTATTTTTGATGGGTCCACCTCGATGCCACGGTGGCTAACGATGTGACCCAACAGTTTGCCGGATGTGACTCCGAATGCGCACTTTTGGGGATTCAACCTCATGTTATACTTGCGCAATCGTTCAAAGAATTTGCGTAGTGTACCAAGGTGGCCATCACGCTCCTTTGACTTGACAATCATGTCGTCGACATAAACCTCGACTTCCTTATGCATCATATCATGTAACAACGTTGTCGCGGTCCTTTGGTATGTAGCCCCTGCGTTTATCAACCCAAAAGGCATTACTGTGTAGCAATAGGTTCCCCATTGCGTTCTGAACGCAGTCTTATGCATATCTTCTTTCACCATCTTGATCTGATTATAACCGGCGTATCCGTCCATAAAGGACAGTAACGCGTGATTTGCCGTGTTGTCAACCAAGATGTCTATGTGAGGTAATGGGAAATCGTCCTTCGGACTTGCCTTGTTTAGATTCCTAAGTCGACACAAACCCGAACTTTACCATCTTTCTTTGGCACTTTGGTACGACGTTAGCCACCCAAACCGAGTATTCTGACACCTTGATGAACCCAGCTTTGAGTTGCTTGTCGATTTCTTCCTTGACTTTCAAAGACCAATCTGTGTGCATTTTGCGGAGCTTCTGCTTGACTGGCTTATACCCCGGCTTGATTGGGATCCTGTGCTCCGCAATTTCCCTATCAATGCCTGGCATGTCTTTGTAGGACCACGCAAAAACATCTTTGAACTCATGTAACAATCCAATGAACCCTTGTCTCTCGGCGGGACTTAAAGTAGTTCCTATTTTAAGCTCCTGTGGTTCTAAGGTTGTACCTACATTAATAGTTTCGGTATCTTCGATGATCGAAGTTTTCTGTTCGTACTCTTCCAACCCTTTTATCAACTGTAGAGGCGGTTCCATTTCTTCTTCTTCTTCTTCTTCGACCAACTGTTCATCCTCGACCTCAGTCTCAATGTTATTATTAAAACAATCATTTTCAAAGTTTGAATTGCAATGTAAGTGAGACAAGTCGTAAGCAAACTGGTTCATATTATTATTGATTTGAAATTGCGCGAAATGCGCTAATATTTGTGCCAACTGGTCGGAGCTCAGTGGCGAGATAGGGGTATTCGGGACAGGCCCCGGAATACCACCATTAGGAAAGGGTGCATAGGAAGGGAAAGCTAGGGGAGGGGTATTTTCAACACCTGACTCCTTAGACTCAATCTTAGGACCTATCTCAGACTCAGACTCGGACTCAGACTCAGACTCAGAATCGGTAACGTCATCTGGCTTGAACATCTCTCCTTCTCCCGTTGTCAACTTGAAAAGAAGTCCCTTGTTGTCAGTCCACTTGATTGTTTTCCGCCATCCCATGTTGGTCCTAAGAGGATCTACATCGGTGATGAGGGTAGATGGGTCGAACCGCTCGCTTCTCAGGATCATGCTTACCAAATCTTCGTTTGGTATCGGTGATTTCCTCTCTTCACCGAAAAGAAGACACATGGCTCCCTCGTCACTCATTGGATCTGGTTTAGTCCCTACTGGCATCACAGTTAGAATATCTTCAGGGATGTAGTAGCAATCTTGGAATACTTCGATTCCTGGGACCATAAGGTTCTTCTTTGGGTCAAAGATAGGTTCGGGGAAGTCCATGCAGGGAAGTTCTTCCCCAGCCTTCAAGAAGTGACCGTTTAAAGTTAGGTGATACGGTCCCATTTTAATATCTCAATCTTCGATCATTCTTCCCCTCTTTTCCAGCAGATCTTTCCCAGTGGGCTCATATCCAAGCCCGAAAGTTACTCCTTTAGCTACTGGCGGTTTCAACTCGAATGTACCCTCCTTTCTAGGATATAAAGAGAAACCGAAGTACTTCCCAGTCTTGAGAATCACCTCGCATGCGTGACTTCCCGTGTATAGATCCATATTCTCTGCTTCGGAGTTCAGCTCGATCATGTTGACAATCTTGAAACCACATGCGTCATTGGCAGCTTCGACCCTTACTTCAGAAGTAATGTCCCCTCCTATCACAGTAATTGGCGTGGCGTCAATAGTGATGGTTTTACCGTTGAGTGGGACCTTGATCTTTCGATGCAGCGTTGATGTCACGGCCCTTGTAGCGTGGATCCAAGGTCTTCCCAACAATAAGTTAAAGGATGAGCAAATGTCAATTACTTGGCAACTCACTTTCTTTTCCACTTGCCCCGTCTGTACTACTAGATCGACAAGTCCACTTACTCGACGCACAGTGTCATCGAAAGCCCGAACTGTCTGTGTAGTGGGAATGAAGTCATTCTTCTCCAGGCCCAGAATATGAGCTGTTTTCAAAGGGAGTACGTTGACAGCCGATCCATCGTCAACCAAAGTCATAGGGATATGCTTGTTGAGACACACGGTAGCAATATAGAGGGCCAGGTTATGTCGGGGCCCGAACGGTGGTAGATCTTTGTCGGAAAATGTCACAGCGTTGGTAATCTGTGGCCGATTCTGGGCGATGTGAGTGACCATGTCAGCAGGAGTAGTATTTGACGACACGGTCATGTTCATCAAGGCTTGCAACAAAGCCTGACGATGTTCGAAAGAGCTCAAGATAAGTTGCCAGATAGACACGTCGGCCTTAGTCTTTTGGAGTTGCTTGATGAGGGAAGCCTCGGAGGTCGGCCCTTCACCAAGAACTTCGACCACTACCGGTTCTTTGGGAGGTGTCTTGTTCGGGATATCCTTAGCTTTCTCCACACGGTACGGGCGCCCTGATCTAGTCAGATGGTTTGACTCTAGGGCATGTTGCCTCACTTTTAAGATTTCTTCTTGGGTGTGAGGGATTGTCGCACCTTTGGCGAGGTAAACATCATCTTCGTCATCAGCCCAAACGCCATTGATTTCATTGCCGCTCCGGAGTATGTAAAGAGTGCAATCGACAACAAAATCCCCGAATGTAATCTCGTTTCTCGAGCTTGGTAGGAATTCGGAGCAATCCACGAATATTCTTCCGATGAAAACCCCTTTTAGACGACATGGGCGGATCAAGTGAGAGTAATCAACACTATCTTCGGTAGAGACAAAGTTAGTGTGGTCCCCAAAGGGGTTGGTGACGTTGTTGGGCTTTATGGCCGGGATTGGGAGCGTTCCATTCTCAATCATGTCTTAAATTTCGTGCTTTAGTCTAAAGCACCTTTCAGTATCGTGTCCCTTCCCTTGATGAAAGGCACAGTAGGCATTCGGTTTGTACCATTTGCCTTGTTGTTAAGCAGGTGGATCCGGAGTTGGACCAATGGGCTTCAACTTTCCTTGGGCCATGAGCCTTTGGAGAGCGTAGGCGTAAGTGCACCCGATATCGGTGAATACCCTCGGAGCTTGGCGCGGAGGCCTTTTTGATTGTCCATCTAAGAGATTGACAGTTTCAACAAAGTGGGCCGCTGCTGGTGCTTTTTCTTTAGATGACGAGGCCCCTTGGTATCCTTTTGGCTTCTCAGCTTCAGCCATTCGGACATCATCCTCTACTTTTATCCCGATTCTTATCAATTCTTTGAAAGAACCAAAATTCTGGTATTTCAGAGCATTACGGTAAACAGGTCGTAAATTCTTCACGAACTTATCTACCATTTCAACTTCATCAGGCTTCTTAGCTAGTTTCACGCTTTCAGCGCCATCTCTTGCGAGGAATTCAGTAAAGCCCTCTTTTTCCTTCTGTGTCATTACTTCCAAAGTCCTTATATTGGTTTGAATCTCAACATTGTCAGCATAGTGCTTACAGAACTCCACCGTAATATCTTCGAATGTGGGGAAGTTCTTAAGGTCAAGATTATAGAACCACGCCTTCGGGTGTTCATCCAGAGATTGGGCAAAAATTTCAGAGAGCATGTCAGCAGGTACTCCCTTCAGTGCTAAGTACCCTTTATAGGCCTTAACATGGTGGACAGGATCTTCGGTGCCCTTGAACTTTGGGATGTTAGTGAGTACCATGTTTGTGGGCAACTTATCCTGAACTGGGGCATAGGCCCTAGCATTTTCGTAGTGGATGTTCTTCCCCTGGGAGAGTTTCAGACGGTCTTCAATGAATTTGAACCGTTTCTCCATATCAGTCAGAGGTGGGGTAGATGAAGAGGAATCTTCACCCAGCTTAGATTCGATTGCATCCATTCTGGTCATCATGAGGTTCACGGCCTCAGTGAGTTTGTTAACAGCATCTTCCATTGCTTGACGTAGGGTTTTTGGCGGCCTTTCTACAAGAAAACCCAGAACCGAGTCAATATTCAAATGTAAGAGCCCCTGCACACTTAAGGACACGACACCAACTTGACTCAAACAAAGACTCAACTTATGACCGACTAACCAAAAGGTTCGACTCACGGTTGGATTTAGACCTTGATTCATTTTGGACTCGACAAACGACACGATCCGAACCATCATAATTCGGTTCTAACCCGGACTCGATGTGACTAAACCCGTGATTAGACTAACATAGCCCATAGGTCCGCATGAAACGTCCACAATGGCCTAGCTTGGACGTTTATGTGGACTATGCTAGATAAAAAGGTGGACCAACATGACTCGAATCCCAAGAGGTGAGCTTGGGCGACCCAACAAGGTCGGGTTCTAGACTCTCGGGGCAAAACACGCCTAGCCTAACACGGCCAGGGCCCGGAAACGACTCGACGCATTTCATGCTTGGTTAAGGTTCGAGAAATATTTTGGATTGAATTTGAAAAAACGAAATGATCGATTTGAAAATGAGATTTGAAATGGGCAGCATGCCGGCTATAAAAGCTTATTTTGGGCCGAAAAATCTAGTCCTACTTGGGCAGCATTCCGCGTTTTTAAAACCATGCTATTTTGAAAGTAAGTTGTTCAAAAGTTCGGTTTTGAAATTTATACGGAAAGTTTTGAAAAGACTCGGGAAATTCATTTCGCACATTGTCATTCTCATGTTATAAGGATGTATGGTCCTAGACATCTCTAAGTCTCGGCAAGTCTTCTACAAGAAGGTCTATGCCCTCCATCCTTTTTGGGTCTTATAGAGCAAGGGCCTTTAGGTAGAGTACCTAGAAGAGCATCCCCACCATCAAGAACCACGACGAGGCGGAGCGGAAGCAAGCAATGTGCAAGTTCCTGGCATAGTGGGACGTCACCCCCCACGCGTCACAAAGAAGCGCTGGGACGGCCCTGGAAAGTCCTTAAGGGTTTATGCATGAATCGTAGCACTACGAGTAATGTTTTACTTTCCAATACTTTCTTTTCAAGTTTCACCTCGGAGGAAAAGACCCTAGAAACAAAGTGTAACTAGTCCTCTTTTCCCCGGTGAGTCGCCAAACTGTGGAACAAGGCCCTCGGGAACTGCGTCCGCGGGATCCACACTAGGCATAATCGACTCGAGGTTCTTTCGAATCGAATTAAGACAAATTAGAGTCGCCACCAAGTTTTTTGGGAACTTGGAACCGTTCAAGTCAACTTTACACCTTTCATCGAAAAGCATAAAGCCAATCGACTATGAGTGATTAAAGATAAAGACTTGTACCCTATATCACTCGATTTGAATGACTCTCATAATCCAATGGTATTTAGACGGATCCACAAACCATAGATCTTGAGTAAGGGGTGAGGGTACGTGTTAGGAAGCCCATAAGGACACCTAACCCCGCCCGTCAATAACGGCCTCTACTAAGTGAAGTATCGGATTTCAAACAAGGTCGTAGCTACTACGATATATGATATGCAAATATCGTTTTAAAACCCTAACATGTGAGGTTTCTATGTCGATTTAGATGCAACTAAACTAACTTTGTCAAAGTTGTAATTTAGCATGTGGGTTGATTGATCTAACAACATACAAAACAAAGCAAACAAGGCTTAGGGGGAATGGGGGAGCCGTTGGGATCTATCCTATTACAACCCAGGCATTTCATGCCGACACAACGATAAATTAAAGATACAACTCGATCTAAAATACAACGCTATGCACAAAACCGTACACGACGCATTACACGGCCATTCGGCCTAGGAAACTGTGCACAAAGGGGTGGCCCACGGCTTACATGACTCACGACCTTGGGTCACTCCTCGTGATGCGTGCTTTCACTTAATCTTATCGATTTAGACATAGGGTCACACACCAAAGCATGCATTAGCATAAATCGGGCCATGTTGCTTTAAACAACATGCGATTTACTACGCTCTTACATGCATTGGGGCACAACCATCTAACCAAACAAGACTAAGGTTTTTGGAAGAGGTTTTGACTCGATAAAAGAAAGCTAACTTGAATATTACAACTCGACGAGCAAACGATAAATTACAAGCGACAAAACAATAAAGAACGAACGATTCATAAAAAAAAAGAAGTAAGAAAGACCAAAGGACACGGCCAAGCCACGACCACTCTAGACACGGCTACCCTAGGTCCTAGGTCAGGTTCATTAGTTAGATCAATTGATTGCGAAACAAGTTTGAAAGCGGGCTAGAAAACATGTTTGAAACGACGTTGATCGATTGAAAAGATGTCTTGCAAAGGTGTATTCTACACGGCCTAAAGGGGTCGAATTAGGTCAAGTTCGCTAATTAATTTAACTCATCGAGTGTTAATAAGAAGGTGCTAATCACGCACTCTTATACTAGCGAGAAATTATGTGAAAGAGAAAGATGCATTCAATTAGGTTACAGAATTGTTAGTTGATTTTAATGCTTGTGTCGAAACCACCTAACGTGTCTAATTAGGTTATTAAATTGATCTAATGTCATCTAAATGAGTCATATGTTAACAATCAGAGGTCGAACTAACATACAACGGGTCCTAGGGTGGGTCAAATTGGGGTTGGATGGGTAGAGGCTTAGGTTGGTTAGTATACTCGAGATTCGTGCCAACTCGTAAAGAAAACGGGCTCAAAAACCGAGCTATAATCGAGCTCCAAAACGCGTGGTTGAAACGAGTTTTTGATTTTCAAATTCGATTTTTCAAATCAAATAACATATTAAAATAAATCATTTTTTCAAATCAAATACACTCATAAAATGATTTTTCAAATCAATTATTTATTTTATTTTCAATAAAATAAACTTGAGGAAATAAATTCAAAATAAAGCAATAAAATGAATTCACTTTAAAAAAACATTTAATTTAAATATCATTTAAATTAATAAAATACTCCGTCGACAACGCTCATTCTACATCGTAAAACGAACCCAAATAATGACAATGACAACTAAAGAATACATGTGTCCTATCATCATCGGGTGTTTGTCGGGTTCTCTATAAATTCCAATATCGACGGATACGGGTATCTACACTTGTGCCTTAAATAAGCTTTTTGTTTGATGAAAGTCAAGGGAAACCATATCATATTTGCTATTCAAATTGTTAATTGTAAACTAGGAGTGTTGAGGAAATTCCAATTTGTTCCTTCAATTCTCGTCTTTTATATCCGGAACTTTGTTATGTGAATCGGTTTATAGAATGTCAAGGCCGTCAAGAAACATTCAAAGCAACTGTAGAAGGCAACCTTGCCAAGAGCCCTTGGCACCTCCCGTGATTGAAGTTGCGGGCTATCCGGGCGTCGAGTTTGAGTATGAGCCCCAAAAGTACGCCTTTCTTGCTTTAGCCCTTAGACTATATGGCCCCGACAAGGTGTGTGGAATTGTATAAAGTCGTCAAGTTTGGGAATTGGAGGTACTAGGAATAGATTTAGCCTATACTAAGTTTTGAGTCGAGTGAGTCGATTGTAAGAGACAACTTATGGAAGAGGAGTGGCATATAATCATGGTCGGATACTTATCGAACGTTTGGACTTATATATAGGAAATGAGGTTTGGAGGACATGTGAGGGTGATTATTGTCGAGTATGATTTAGGAATTTTGGTTGGTAAATAATAGAGATTTGGATTGAGGAATCGGAAGGAAGAAATTGAGGTATCAATAACTCAGTGGAGATGATAACATTAGTCGTTAATAGTTGTTAGGTAGTGTAAATTGGATTTAAGGGTTGATAGGAACCGAAGGGATGATAATGAGTAATTACGCATACAGAAGGAGTACTAAAACGGGGTGTGAGTTAGAGGTTATTGAAGGAATAATAAAGTTTGAGGTGACCGAGCACATAGAGTAGAGATGATTTTAAGTAATAGGCGGTGGAAGGTGTTGGAATAAGTGTCCTCCGACAATAATGCGATCACAACTGTCGATCATAATGATCACATGTTTAAATCTCATTTGAAGAATACATGTGGGATGTAATATTTTACAGTCAACTGGTCCACACATATCGGTAATGATTGGCTGACTAGAGTTTGACATTACTATCGTGCGACGGTGGTGATCAGTTGATCCCCTTAGGTCATACCTATAGGGAAATACTCTTAATTGATTATTTAATTAATCGTATGCCGATACGAGTTAATTAAATTGCTTAAAACTGACGGATGATTTTGTGAGTAAAATTAACGTGTCTTATTGTAATTCGATTAAATTAGATACGGTCTAAGTAATCGAATTGTTTTATTACTTAGATAAAATTATTGTTTACGAAACAAATGAAATTGAAATTGAATGAATAATTTATTATAAATACAAGACGTTGTAATTTATAATTTGATAAACCATTTTGGCACAAGTAATTACGAATTACTAGTCGATTTTGTTAATGACATATTTTATGAGTATGTTGATTTTTAATGTGTTAAAAATACATTACAATTTCATAAGTCAAGTAACATGTCACACATGTTACAATTGACAAATGACAAAATAAAATGGACCTCCCATTTTATCTATATGTGCCGAAATATGGAGGGTGTTTAGGATAAAATTGTGTTAATTGTTTGAGTGGAAAACAAAATGATTGCACACCTAATATAGCCTTGCATGCCTAGTTATTCTTGGGAAGAAAGTTGGCCTCATGCATTGGCCATTTTCCCTCCCCCCAACCGGTTTATGCCTAAAAAAAGGCTAAGGCCTTTTCTCTAATTATTCACTACTTCAACATCATTTTTCCTAGTGTAAGAAAATATACTACTCTCTACAATTTGTGAAAATTCTAGAGAAATAAACTCACTAATCTCTTCTCTCTCAACCGAAAAACAAGAGAGAACAAAAATATTTTGTGTCAAAAATTTTAAGTAAGACTAATCCTAATACTAGATCATATTATTTTAGTCTTTAAGAAGTATTCCTTGGGTATTCACTTTTGGGAGAGATTCTATACTTGAATCTGTGTTCATCCATTATTTGGAATGCTCAAGAACTAACAAGAAGGAGATCTTGTTGGTGCCCTTTTAATCCGAAAATCATATGGTGAGAAAACGATTTCTTCTCTATATTTACTTATGTTTGCATGCATAAGATTTGTATTTAATTTTATGACTAAATTAAATATGACATATATGAATATGTTGAGTATAATGAGATATAGATTTCTAACAAGCGGTATCAAGAGCCTTAGGTTGTTTGCATGCAAATCGGTTATATTTTTTCCGAGTTATACGATTAACATATAAAACTTATAAATTTGTGTTTATTATGATATATCACGAAATAAATTTTGCATGTTAAAGTTTATGATCCTAAAATGTATTTAGGATATTTTGGTTAACTTATGGATTTTTATTGTTCATTTTATTTTATAATGGCATTAAAATGTGATTTTATGATAAAAATGTCATTTTCGGACTAAAATTAGCTAAACTTCGAATTTTTCAGTGGTTTTTGGATATGTTTTTACATATATTATTTTTATATGACCTGTAAATGTTCATAATTTTTGGAGTTTTTATGCTCGAAATATGGATTTTTCATGATAAAAATCGAATTTAAATGAAAAATTGGTTAATATGAGATAAATTTCGAATCTGGTCATAGAAATTTCGTATGTTATCACATACAATTTTACAAGATGTGTGTAAAATAATAGAATATAATGAAGTCTTTATGCATGATTTATGAATTTTTGATGAAAAATAGCATAAATAGTGACTTTAATTAGTGAATAATTGTTAAAACATACTTCATGACTAAGTAAAAATGTCACATGTTGCATTTTATTACCTATTTCAGATCTAAAATTGAAAAGTTGATAAATATATTTTTCTCATATTTTTATGATAATATTTGATAAATTCGGTAAATCGCAACATAGTTTTTTTTTTCCTAGATAATTTTCGAAATTTTTAACCTAAGTTTTTGAACATTATGAGTGTCATGGTATTTTTCCAGAATGTTTATGAGTTTAAAATTTTGAATTTTGAATTTATTTGAAATTTTTGTGATTTATTTGGAGTTTATGGCATTTTATTGTAATTTTGAGTCCATTAATGAACAAATTTAAGAAATAAAAGTTAATTATATTCAATATGTTAGTGGAGACTAATTTTGATTCCTAAGTTGGTTAGGGTAATTAACTTGTGCATAAATATGATTTTATGTAATTTATTGTGATTTTAAAAGGTTGAATCACGCAAATCCGTAAAAACCGTTTAATATACGATATTGGCTCCTTAAAGCCGATTTAGCATAAAATTGGGCATGTTCATACATATTATAATGCTGCATTTTATTTATGATTGTCATAATTTTATTTTATGTAATTTTTGAATTATGTAATTTTACTTAGTATGGCCTTAGTTTTTTAATTGGTATTACCCGAAATGTGTGGGAATATCGATTCGATTGTAATTTATTGTGATCTCGTATCATCGTTTTGTAATTTAATAGATTTATTTTATTTTAATTACAAATGTATAATAGGAAATTATGTAATTTGTTATGTAATTTATTTATTTCGGAGTTCCTTGAAGACGGTGTCACTCAAGGAAGACGATACATAAAGACGGTATTACCTCGAGATACGTGCGAAAACCGAAGTTCAAGGGACCAATGGAGTTGGTTTCCGAATATGCAATAGTTAATTAGATTTTCTATTTTAGGAAGGCCATACTAGGATTTAATTTATGCTTTGCATTTTATTTATATGTTGCATGCATCGCTAAATCGCCATAACTAAAACATGCATTATCATTTTAATCGAGTTTATCGACCGTGTCAATTATAATTATCGTAGTTCACCGCTTTAGTTCACTTAAAACGTGATAGATAATAAATTGACATGACCTCTCGCTAAAAATAAACAATTAAGACTTAGCCTTACCAAAAAGTTGAAACCATGAAAACTTATTTCGTGAGGGAGTGCACTCGGCCACACCGGGGTGCAAACCTTGTTACGTAGGGGAAGTGGGTGATAAATGTCTATCCACCGAATTCATGTTGATGAGGGTTTCATCGGCCACACCGTGCCCAAGTTAATGTGGGTTTGGATGATGGACACATTTATTCGAAATTTGGATTGAACTCAACAAAAGTTTTTGATAAGGGTTTTATCGGCCACAATGTGCCCTTGTCGGATGTGTTTTGGGCTAAAGATAAATGTTAATGTAATTTTATCGACCAAGAGTTCTAAAAGTAGAATCGATTAAAGAGTTAACCCACCGAGTTATATTGATAAGGGATTCATCGGCCACACCGTGCCCAAGTTAATATGAATTTGGATCTTGGAATCATTTATCATAGTTGGGTAGAGGTCACTATGTAAATGCTTTACTTGTTATTTACAAGTATTAATAAAACGATAGATGTTGAGTTTTCCACTATTCCATTATCGTATTGTTCTAATTTCTTTACCTCAAATTATACGATATCATTTCGATTTTTAGTTCAAATCTCCATTAAAACATCGTAACTAAAGACAAAATTTGAATTTTTTTCTAAAACCTCGAATTATCCATTGCAAGGATCTCTTGTGAAGAGTATAAATTAAAATTATTCATTATCAAACAGGCTTTTGATTCTTGACTAAACACATCTACTTACAATAGATTGTTTCTCACATACTTAATTGAGTTAAGTACCTTGAAACGATAAATTGTTTTGGTAATTAGAAATCTAAATTAACCAAAATACCGCAACCACTTTAATGAAAGTTTTAAGACTAAACGAACAAATGAA
The DNA here is from genome assembly GCF_048544455.1 of Silene latifolia. Classification (NCBI taxonomy): domain Eukaryota; kingdom Viridiplantae; phylum Streptophyta; class Magnoliopsida; order Caryophyllales; family Caryophyllaceae; genus Silene; species Silene latifolia. Next base: position 121,027,225 of record NC_133528.1, on the reverse strand, counting down.
GAGTAGTCTTCATGAATTTCAATTTTGCTTCTCTTAGCAAAGACTCATTGAAATAAGTGGGAGCATTTTCTTAAACCGTTAAGAATAGGATGAGGTTTAAAGAAGTAAAATTAGAATGGAATTGATACAAGGTAATGTTAAAAGTAAAGTTATTGAGAATAACGATACTAAACCTATCAATTCCGACCGATAAAGTTTCCATTGTCTTAATTGTTGGACGCTAGAAAGGAAACTACTCCAAATTATTGAAGAATCAACAAGTTAGTTGTGGGACATCTAATGGGACCTTCTTCTTTAAATTTTTATTTGATTGACATATATTTTGCTATTACTACTTCGTCAATATTAGAAACCGGTGGTGGTTTTCATCATTGTACTTGATACATAGGATGATTAGAATATGACGACTAGCAACAATGATGTTGAGAGATAGAGTCATTGTGTAATCAATCTAGTTTTGGGTTTAGAGTTGTACTTAATTGTGACTATTAAGTGCATAAAATCTAAATAAGAATATAAACTTGTTAAGATACAAAAGAGGTTTCACTTTTGTGACCCTATACACCGTGATTTGATGTATGGCTAGCCCATTATCAAGGTGATTATATTCTAAACCAAACTAGAATGATATATCATGTAGATGATGCAAGACTCAAATTGGTAACCCAAGATTGAACCTTAGATTTTGGAATGATGAACGCTAAGAGTTATCGAGTACTTTTAAAACCATTAGATCTTATGGTATATGCGTATCTTGTATTCAAAGCAAGATGTCTCGTACCTTTTTGGTTGAAAAGGAGATCGAGGTTGTAAATCATTGATCCAAAATAGGTTGATCATTTTCTTTTACCAACGATTTAAGTTGACGCTAATATGTTCACTTAATAAGGTAAATAGAGAAATCTTTGAAGAAGTTCAAAGAGTTCAAGGAATCACGATTTTGTCGTGATGGGATTATCAAAGTGAAGACTTTGATATAAGCCAAATGAAATATGATATAGTATCACAAGTTAATCTTTCTTAACACACATTATGGGATAATGTATGGTTGGATAAGAAATCAAACGCTATTCGATATGGTTTGGACTTCAATCAAGTTTACTTTGAGTTACTTGATCTTTTGGGGATTTTATCATTTTGTCTAAATTATTTTTCCACTAAATCTAAAACGAGTCATATGAGATATGAAATGGTAGGGTACCATGTTTGTAAGTTTTCAAAAGAAAAAAATGCTCATTTTTCCTTATTATAATCACGAGTACAACGGGTTTGTGGCTCGTGAAACTGTCTTTCTAAAATACAAGTTTATTTCTAGAAGACAGAGTGGGAGAAATTATTTAAGAGCCACAAAGAATGTTGTGTCGAATGTTATGTCGCAAGAAACTGGTCTTTCTTGGTTACATGAGACGTTTTGTGTAAGACATTGCTTCTTTAAAACCTAGGAGGTTAAATTCGTCACTTGTTGAAAATGATGAATTCATGCTACTTTTAAGAAAGTAAAGAGCTTATAACTTACAAAGAAATCGTTTGATTCAAGTTGATTACTTCTAGAAAGTAATGAACATATGACTTACATAAGAGTGTTTAAGTCACAACTCAATACAAGGCTTAGAGCCATGAAAATCTGAAATAAAAGGCTTGATTAGTGACAAAGGGTTTTGCACTAATAAAGAGAGATTTCAAAGCTTGATTGGTTGCAAAGGGTTTTGCACTAGTTGAAATGCTCAAGTCTATTTGGATCTTCTTAGGGATTGTGTTTTATTATGATGATATACATATAGCAAGTGAATCTAAAACCCACTTCTTCAATTAAAAGGAATGTATTCAATACATGTTATGAGTTTTATAGATTCTTACAATCCTAAGATAATGTGCAACTTAAGAGATGGTCTTGAGTAGGACATCAATGAGTTGGAATCAATGATTGGATCATGTTATAAAACCTTTCTCGATAAGTCGAGAAGTTGTGTTTATACATGAGGTTTAGTGGGAGTTACGGAAATTTTAATTAGTCTTATATGTGGATGACATATTGATCATTGGGAATGATTTAAGACATTTGGAGTATTATAGTACATCTTTAATATCCGGATTTATGGAGATAAATCTACATGATATTAATGTCAAATAAGGAGTCTTATGTTGATAAGATTCATGACTAGTTCAATCGAATTGAACACATTTGATTGATTCCATTTGCTTCCGCTGCTGAATCAATTAAATAGGAAATGATGTATAACACTTCATATACTTTGAGAATGATGAATTGTTTCAAATCGAATTTAAGTAATAGTTACCAAGCAAGCCATGCATGAAGATTACCCTTAAGTGCTTGCATAAGCATTAAGGATGTAATGCAAAGTGTTTTTTGATGCAATTTTGTGTAAGGGTGTTACACAAGTGACAATTGACAATTGAGATTGCGCATGGTTTCCGACAAAACCATAATCAAAACACATTAGGATGGTTAAGATAACATTGTGGTTATGTTATTTAAGAAATAGATTCTCTAGAATCGTTCTAGGCAATAAAGAACAATGAGAAATATTTACAACGGAAATTGAGTACACTTGCAATCATGGGATGTGCAAGAGGGATGAGTCCCGCACACTGTGAAAACAGTGGGAGCTATTTTAAGGCAAGAAAGCCTATGTCTAGATTGGATCTAGACACGTACTCAGAAAGTTTTCTAATGCAAATGTATACATTACGAAAGGAAAACATGTATATAGCAAGGGTGAGCAGGGAGTTGCTAAGACCTACTTACAATGCCTATTCATAGGCTTAACATGATGAGTCATGTCATTTCAATTGAATTGAGATGAACAACTACATAAAAGATCTAAATTGGATTATAGAATATGAAGTAGTAATCAAGTATTGACTACTCATATGATAATCACATTTGTCGTTCGAGTTTTTAAATCTAAAAACTCCTTTTATACTTTGTTACGTCCAAACGGGTTGTGGAGACAATATTGAACCCCGTTAAAGTGAACCCGGATTAACATGGTATTCGCCCATAGTCACTTGCATGAGGTGACGTCTCGAAGTGACTAGAGTGTGATGCGATTGATGGCAAGTTCAAGTGCCATAGAGTCATGTGAGATGACTAGTCGATCACATAGGAAGACTGTTAGGAACACTTTGTCGGGCCTTATGTACGCTTATAGAGTTCTGGCAAATTTATATAGCCTGGTCGTGGCGAGAGCTACTATAGTATTCTAATGAGTCGATTCTTTTAACTAAAGACTGTTCGCCTAAGATGGCACAGTTTCAGATTAACTTTGATTTGTGTTACTACGACCTTCGTAAATGGGGTCAAATGGGCATATTTTGGGTTACGATGCCTGTGGCAAGTCGAAGGGAATAAGTGCAATAGGAATTATCCACCCCTTGTCAGGGTTATAACAATATCTCAGGGCCACTCGAGGAGTAATGAACTGGAAATGCGTGGCCACGCTCGGAAGGTATCCATGGTGGATAAATTCTGGTCAATCAGTTATTCTCCGGATCGAGGAAACCAGTCTTGATATGATCACTTGCAAGTACGACCTGAAAGACACCTTTCATTGAGTGGGAGATAGTAATAGGACAATAGAATTGGTGACGCACACTTGTCGAGGACAAGTGGGAGATTGTTGGAATAAGTGTCCTCCGACAATAATGCGATCACAACTGTCGATCATAATGATCACATGTTTAAATCTCATTTTAAGAATACATGTGGGATGTAATATTTTACAGTCAACTGGTCCACACATATCGGTAATGATTGGCTGACTAGAGTTTGACATTACTATCGTGCGACGGTGGTGATCAGTTGATCCCCTTAGGTCATACCTATAGGGAAATACTCTTAATTGATTATTTAATTAATCGTATGCCGATACGAGTTAATTAAATTGCTTAAAACTGACGGATGATTTTGTGAGTAAAATTAACGTGTCTTATTGTAATTCGATTAAATTAGATACGGTCTAAGTAATCGAATTTTTTTATTACTTAGATAAAATTATTGTTTACGAAACAAATGAAATTGAAATTGAATGAATAATTTATTATAAATACAAGACGTTGTAATTTATAATTTGATAAACCATTTTGGCACAAGTAATTACGAATTACTAGTCGATTTTGTTAATGACATATTTTATGAGTATGTTGATTTTTAATGTGTTAAAAATATATTACAATTTCATAAGTCAAGTAACAGGTCACACATGTTACAATTGACAAATGACAAAATAAAATGGACCTCCCATTTTATCTATATGTGCCGAAATATGGAGGGTGTTTAGGATAAAATTGTGTTAATTGTTTGAGTGGAAAACAAAATGATTGCACACCTAATATAGCCTTGCATGCCTAGTTATTCTTGGGAAGAAAGTTGGCCTCATGCATTGGCCATTTTCCCTCCCCCCAACCGGTTTATGCCTAAAAAAAGGCTAAGGCCTTTTCTCTAATTATTCACTACTTCAACATCATTTTTCCTAGTGTAAGAAAATATACTACTCTCTACAATTTGTGAAAATTCTAGAGAAATAAACTCACTAATCTCTTCTCTCTCAACCGAAAAACAAGAGAGAACAAAAATATTTTGTGTCAAAAATTTTAAGTAAGACTAATCCTAATACTAGATCATATTATTTTAGTCTTTAAGAAGTATTCCTTGGGTATTCACTTTTGGGAGAGATTCTATACTTGAATCTTTGTTCATCCATTATTTGGAATGCTCAAGAACTAACAAGGAGATCTTGTTGGTGCCCTTTTAATCCGAAAATCATATGGTGAGAAAACGATTTCTTCTCTATATTTACTTATGTTTGCATGCATAAGATTTGTATTTAATTTTATGACTAGATTAAATATTACATATATGAATATGTTGAGTATAATGAGATATAGATTTCTAACAGAAAGTATCCAGGAAAGTTCTAAGTAATGTATTGTGGTGAAACTACTAAAGAGTAATTGTATATGCGTGATATGATGAATGGTGGTCATATTATTATACCGACGTTGGTTTTTGGGGAGCGTTATTGGTGGGATAAGGGAATGGGAGTTGTCCCTTGACAGTTGGTTGCGTATTTGAGAATTTGGGATTTTAAAGGAATTTGTCATGAGTTTGAGATTAACCCTTGTAAGAGATTGTACTATCGGCCATGAGGTACTATGGATGAGTTTTAGTTATAATAATTAGGATATACAGTTGTTGATTTAGTACTACCAAGTTTGGTCTTCGCGAGTACGGGGTTCAGAATGTGATATATAAGGCATATGAGTCTAATGATGTTATTGAGAGTGTTGAGTTTATAGATCCGGTACTTAAGAGGGGGAGAGGGTGAATTAAGTACCCTTGAAATCCTTTAAGCGCAAAGCACGTTCACAAAACAATTCTGAGTCAGTACACAGGCGAATTAAACAGTTCAGACAACTGTTTAAACAATGAGAATTATGCTATACTGCTGACTGTATGCGTGAATATAAAAACGTGAAAAGCAACGAGAAAACAAAACAAAGAAAAAACGAGAACACCAGAATTTTTAATGTGGTTCGACCTACTTTCTAAATGTTTACGTCCACGCTCTCTCTCTCTCTTTAATTATTTCTTTATAACTAAACTCGATTATAAAGAAAATCCCCATGACTAACCCGATCATGCGACTCGAGTACAACCTCGTACCCCAAAAACACTCTCTCACAAAATGAAAATTATAACTCTTATTGCCTCCTTATATAATTCACAAATAGAACAATGGATAAAAATAATAAACCTTAGAGATGTAAATTTTGAGAACATGTAAATTAATTACTCCCTCTATCCCAGTCATTTGTTGTCCTTTTCCATTTTAGAGTGTTTCAGTCATTTGTTGTCCTTTCTATTTTAAGAATGAATTTGATGAGTAATTTGATCATTCACACTCAATTTATTCCACTTGTCATTTAGTAATTGGCCCTCTCCCCTTTTCTTGGTCTTTGTGCCAAAATCAAAGGACAACAAATGACCGGAACGGAGGGAGTATAAGGCACGACTCCAAACGATTTGTAAAACTCTTAAAGAAAGAACCTTTTAAAACACTGGTTTGCAAATGAAAAGCTACGTTGAAAATGATATGCATTATTTTTTTGCTTTTTCACGAGAGATCCTAACTAACTCCCAACTCCTTGGTATATATATTGTAAGTTTAGAAAAGATCTTCCACATAAATAGAGAAGAAATATGTTTGAGATAATTTAATTATCTCATAAAATAATTTCAATTATAAAATCATATCTTTTCCCACAACCTTGATCAATCTTTGAAGTATAATCTTTCTTTTATCTTAAACAAATATTTCCACAAAATAAGAAAGATAATGTTAACAACTTATCTCGTTCAAAGATATGAGTCATAAAATCATATTTTTCGAAATCAGTAAAGATTTTATATGTTGTGCCCTTTAAAAAACTGATCTGAGCTCAACAGTTTCTGAGATTGTTCAGTGCAGCTACTACGAGTTAACTCAGAACTTACACCTTTACAAAAGCTAGACTCAAGGACACGACTTGAGCCAAGGCTTCAACCATCTTCTAAGCATGAGTAATATCCTTGCATACATGTCATATCACATCTATCTCACAAGCATAAGACAAGAGGGAATGTAAAGATAAAGGACTTGTCATCATCAACTTAATAGGTTCAACAAATTCCCTCTTTGATGATGGCAAGCCCCTTTGAAGTCGAGTTCCCCCTCAACATAAGTATGCTACTTCAACCATTCAAGAATTTCTAAGATAAACAAGAATAGAAACAGGAAACATTACGATCAGTATATAAAGCTAAACCAAAGTTCATAGAACATAACAAAAGAAGATCATAGTCAGAGGTCTAATATCTAGTACCTACCAAGTAAACTAACATCCATAAATCTTTCCCCCATCTTGACTTCATCAAAAGGAGAAAGACGATCAAAATGTGTCACATATTACCATAGTCAATGAAGCGTTAGTGCAACTAACGAACACAGTAAAAAACAAATCATAAGTACAGAACATTAGTGAGAGTAACAATAATACATAGCTAGCATAATAAGAAACAGGCAAAATTGTAGATACCCGTATCCGTCGATATTGGAATTTATAGAAAACCCGACAAACACCCGATGATGATAGGACACATGTATTCTTTAGTTGTCATTGTCGTTATTTGGAGCTCGTTTTACGATGTAGAATGGGCGTCGTCGATGAAGTATTTTATTAATTTAAATGATATTTAAATTAATGTTTTTTAAGTGAGTTTTCTTAATTTAAATGATATTTAAATTATGGCTTTTTTTAGGTGAATTCAATTTATTTTATTTTATTTTGAATTTATTTTCCCAAGTTTATTTTATTGAAAATAAAATAAATATTTGATTTGAAAAATCATTTTATGAGTATATTTGATTTGAAAAATCATTTATTTTGATGTGTTAATTGATTTGAAAAGCGAAGAACTCGTTTTTAACCACGCGTTTTTGAGCTCGATTTTAGCTCGGTTTTTGAGCCCGTTTCCTTTACGAGTTGGCACGAATCTCGAGTACACTAACCAACCTAAGCCTCTACCCATCCACCCTTGTTCGAACCCCCTATCCACGGCCCAAAATTCCATCCCAAATCGCCTCCCAAACAGCCCGCATACACGAGCAGCCCCCTGTTTTGGCAGCTCAATCCCGAGCCCAAAACCCGCTCCAAATACCACCAAAACCCGTGCCCATTAACCCTAACCCATACCCTAATATCCTACCCATATTACCTTACCTTAATCACCAAGAAAAACCCCCAAACGAACCCTAGAAAACCCCCCAAAAGCTGCTGGACAGCAGCTATGATCAGCAAGCCCGACTGCCTCTCCCTCTCTTTTACCCTACTTTAACTCCTTATAAATACCACCCCTTCACCATACATTCATTCCTCTAAGTTCTCCATACATCCTACCTTCACTCACTAGCTTTAAACTCCAGAAACAAACCCTAATTGCCTCTCAAAAATCCTCCACAAAACCGACATCCAAACTGGAACAGTTTGTGTGCCCTCTTCGAAAAACAATTCGTTCCTCCTTCAAACCTCCATCAAAACTCGAGTTTCTTGTTCCTAATTAACCACATAACATCCATACACATTAGACAAAGATTTACGAGCCAAATTGCCCTTGAGAGTGCACGAAATCCCTCGAAAAACAGAGTGTTATACACTCTGTTTTCGCGGTTTGTTCCTGTCTGTCCAGTTCTGTTTGTGCTCGTTTTTCGTGCCCAATAACTTAAAACAAGCGGGGGTTGCTTTAAGATCTCTGTTCTCCTCTCTTTCTAGTTTTCAAAACATCTTGTAAATCGAATTTTCATCGTGAAACGAAGGAGAAATCATCGTTTGAAAGTTGCTGTCCAGATTTGTCAAAAAACGCGTGTTTGCTTGTTTCTTCGTCGACGACGGCCTCTCGAGATAAAATCTACCATCGATTATGACCCAAGACGGTGTCAACGATACATGTAGGTTGAGGGTGCATCAAATCCTCTTCTTTCTCCCTTTTATTTCGTTTTTTTATGTTTGTTTTTCTTATAGTTTGTTTTTGTTTGTTTATCGTTTTTATTTATCGTTTAAATTAACTATGAAACTAGTTTAGTCCGAGTATGAGTTAAAGTACCACCATGAACACCCGCGTTGACTTGAGATGGGAAAAGAAACCGCTACATCAGTCGGTCGTACACCCCCGTCTCATTTACATATCCTCGTGTTCAAGGTAGGGCATAAATAAAACGAATTTCTAACTTCGCTCCTCGCTTTTGACCCTTTGTTTGTCTCGGCCAATTCGACACACCCTAGGATCCGTTGTATGTTAGTTTAACCTCTGATTGTTAACATATGACATATTTAGACGACATTAGATTAATTTAATAACCTAATTAGACACATTAGGGTACATCGACATAGCTTTAAAAACCGATTAACAATTCTGTAACTTAATGAACGCATCTTGTTGGGTCACCCAAGCTCACCTCTTGGGCCTTGAGTCATGTTGGTCGACCTTTTGGTCTAGGATAGTCCACAAAAAACGTCCAAGCTAGGCCCTTTAGGACGTTTAACATGAACCCATGGGCTATGTTAGCCCAATCACGGGTTTAGTCACACCAAGTCCAGTTTAGAATCGAGTTATGACAGTTTGAGTCATGTCGTTTTGTTGAGTCTAAAATGAACCAATGTCTAAATCAAACCGTGAGTCGAACCCTTGTTTAATCAATCTCAAGTCGAGTCTTTGTTTGAGTCAAGTTGAGGTCGAGTCCTTAAGTGTGCAGGGGCTATTACTTTAAATATTGACTAAGTACGGGGTTTTCTTGTAGAAAGGCCGCCAAAAACCCGACGTCAAGCAATGGAAGATGCTGTTAACAAACTCACTGAGGCCGTGAACCTCATGATGACCAGAATGGATGCGATCGAATCCAAGCTGGGTGAAGATTCCTCTTCATCTACCCTACCTCTGACTGATCTGGAGAAACGGTTCAAATTCATTGAAGATCGTCTGAAACTCTCCCAGGGAAAGAACATCCACTACGAAAATGCTAGGGCATATGCCCCAGTTCAGGATAAGTTAGCCACAAACATGGTACTCACTGATATCCCAAAGTTTAAGGGCACAGAAGATCCAGTTCACCATGTTAAGGCCTATAAGGGGTACTTATCACTAAAGGGAGTACCTGCTGACATGCTCTCTGAAATTTTCGCTCAATCTCTGGATGAACACCCGAAGGCGTGGTTCTACAATCTTGACCTTAAGAACTTCCCCACTTTCGAAGATATTACGGTGGAGTTCTGCAAGCACTATGCTGATAATGTCGAGATTCAAACCAACATAAGAACATTGGAGGTGATGACACAGAAAGACAAAGAAGGCTTTACTGAATTCCTTGCAAGATGGCGCGCTGAAAGCGTGAAATTAGCCAAGAAGCCTGATGAAGTTAAAATGGTAGATAACTTCGTAAAGAATCTACGACCTATTTACCGCAATGCTCTGAAATACCAGAATTTTGGCTCTTTCAAAGAATTGATAAGAATCGGGATAAAGGTAGAAGATGATGTCATAAGGGCAGAGGCTGAAAAGCCGAAAGGGTACCAAGGGGCCTCATCGTCTAAGGCCAAGGCCCCAGCAACGACCCATATTGATGAAGCCATCAATCTCTTAGAAGGGCAATCGAAGAAGTCGCAGCGCCAAACACCTAGGGCATTCACCGATATCGGATGCACTTATACATACGCTCTCCAAAGGCTCATAGCCCAAGGAAAGCTGAAGCCTATTGGTCCAACTCCGGACCCTCCCGCTGATCAACAAGGTAAATGGTATAAACCAAATGCCTATTGTGCCTTTCATCAAGGGAAAGGTCATGATACTGAAAGGTGCTATCGACTGAAGCACGAAATCCAAGACATGATTGAGAATGGAACACTCCCAATCCCAGCTGTCAAACCCAATAACATCACCAATCCATTTGGTGATCACGCTAACTTTGTTTCTGTCGAAGACAGTGTCGACTATTCCCATCTTATCCGCCCATGTCACTGGAAAGGAGTGTTTATCGGGAAAATATTTGTGGATTGCTCTGAATTCTTGCCAAACCCGAAGAATGAAATTCAAGTCGGGAGTCTTGCTCTAGAATGTACTCCTCTCATTAACGAAGTTAATAAAAGACAATTCGGTCCACCAACCTCCATCACTAGCGTAGATCCTCAGAGGACTACCTCGGGATGGAGGCAAACCATCACAGGGATCAAGGACAAGAGCCGAGCATCTAAGTTGACAACTGAACAAGGGAAAGCTCAAAATTAGATTTGAAAATTATGAGTCGGGATCTGTTTTCTTATCTTAGTCGAGTCGTGTCTAGAACTTTCTTTTCTTGAAGTTGAGTCGTTTGTTCCGCGATGACCTAGGGTGTGTCCTAGGAATCGTTCTTTCGATTCTGTTAAGCTTTTGTCATTCCAATAAAAGGTTGCAGTTTCGTTTCCCAATATGTCTTGTTTTCAATCCTCAATCATTCCGAAACATGATAAAACGCACAACACACTCAAAGGCATCCCTGGGGTAGAAATATGTCCCGTTTCAAAATGTAAGGTACAATAGGATTCCGTGTTTGATTCCTTTACCTATTCCATGTCTGGTGGTAGAAAACCTCCATCTGAACCAATGTTTATGACAAGCTTTTAGATGATTCTATGACAAACCCGGACTAGCTCCTTGTTTCCCCTATCGATGATGGAAGGCAAGCCTTTTCCCCAACAAAATCATCCCATCTCGAAGAGAGAAGAGACCAACCCATTTTAACAAGGAATTGTTAGTTCTAACCCAATTTAGTTAGCGAAGCCCAGTTTTCAGTGTGAATTCAATGGTAACAAGCAGTATGGGTGGAAGATCATTTTCAGGAAGAAAAAGAAAAAAAGACGAAAAAAAGAAAGAAGAAAAAGAAAAGTGATGAAAGAAAAAGAAAAAAAAAAGATGTTGAAGTTATTGCAAAAGGTTTTTGGTTGAATGTCGAAGTTACGGAAGCCAGAAGTCAAGTCAAGTACCCATAGTTGAAGTTCAATGGGCGAAGCCCAAAAGCGTAAGTAGTGACCTCTTTACCCTCTAAGTCCTTCCTGAGACGGTTACAAGGAGATAGTCAGGAATTTTGAGAATCATTCCGCTTGTGTTGTTACACCCAGCCTTTAGGGTCTAGATATGGAGATTTGAACCCACATTGTTTTCCAACCCATTTGCACTCGGGTTTCATCAAACCCGAGACACCCATTCCAACCACATCAGCAGCCATAGCCCTTGGCCTTAGCACCACAAAACAAACCTTCAGAATGATGGTTAACCATTCTAACTTGTTATTACCAAGCTCCACATCCCAAAAGATCCAAGCCTTTTACACCTAACCCCAAACACGGGATTTAACGGTACTCTACAGGCTAGAATGGGATATGACATGATACCTTAGGTGAAACCTTCGAGTGTGTACACACAATCAAAATGCCATGTTTATGCACCATGATCGAACTACGTCGGATTTGATTTCGCTCCACGCGAATACGTAGGCAGTCCTTCAGAATATGGGATTCAATCCATTCATCAACCAGGTTGTCATCTTGTCGGTTTCTTACAGGTCTTAACCAAGTCCAAATGAAGCCACCTTTGTTTGAGTCGGTCTTAGCACTCGATGTAGGCTAGGATAAGGATATAGGTTCAGATGAGTAGTGTCAAGTCTCGGAATGAGCTTTATCTAATGGTTTAGGCAAAGATACTGAGGCACATAGATGTGGGTTTGTGTTGGGAACAGAAAATATGAAAAACCCGCTGAAAAGAAAGAAGGCGTGGAAGAAAAAATAGTAAAAGCCCGCTGAAAATAAAGAAGGCGGTGGCAAGAAATGATGAAACTCGCTGAAAAGAAAGGAGGCGAGGAGAAGAGTGATAGAATGTTCCCAACAAGAGTGATGTGTGATGTCCAACTGTTCTCATAAAATCATTCTGTGTTTAGTGTCTGGGCGAAGCTAACGTTGTTGCTCCATGAGTTTAATCCACCTTGTCAATGCCAAGTGATCTTGATTCCCATGTGCCCTTGGGAGCACGCCCATGCCATACGGTATCTCCGTCTCAAGTCCGATGGCCTTGTGATTCCCGTTTGCCATCTTTTGGCGCCAGAATGGCCAATTTACATTTCTACCCCCAGCGAGTCGATAATTGAATTAAAACCCGTGTACACTTACGGTTTTATTTTCCTTTTTGTTTTACGGTAGCGGGCTACGCCCACGTTGTTTACGAGTCATACAGAGTGTCTGAGTCGTATTTCGTGCTCACCCATCAAGGTTCGATTTCAAAAAAATTTCAAAATTTCAAAATTCCAAAAACTTTTTGCGAATTGTGGATAGATGATCCAAGTAGTGGTACATTTCAAGTCAAGTTTCAAATCTCAAAGTTCAAAATCAAATTTTGGGTCGACTACCCAACATCCAAGTGATTCATTTCAAATTCAAAATTTGGGTCGATAGCCCAATTATTCAAAATTTTCAACATGTTCAAATTTCGGGCCGATGACCCAGTCTTTCAAACTCAAATTTCGGGTCGATGACCCAACATTCCAAGTGATGTCAAATTCAAAATTCGGGTCGATGACCCAATTATTCAAAATTTTCAAATTCAATTTTCGGGTCGATGACCCAGTATTTCAAATGATCCGATTTTAAGATCGATGATCCAAATGTGCTTATGTGATGATTATTGCTAGTACATTTTCTGTGTTTCAAATATAGCAGGATATGCTTCAACTGGGGGCTCTAAAGTCTTTGACTTTAGAGCCATTACAAACTGGGGGCTCTGAAACCGTTGGCTTCAGAGACCATTATCAAGATGTAAAGGATGATATCCACCAAGAATTCAATTCAATACAAGAGTATGAAATGGAAGAATTCCGTAGCTGAAAGCAAATGATGAAAGCGGCGGCAACCTCCTTGGAAAGTCCCGTCCCATTCGGACAAGTGCCGTGAGATGATAAATTTTGGGCAAATGTCGGAGATGATGAATTTTGGACAAACGCCAAAGAGATGATAAACTTTGGGCATGTGTCGGCGATTCTTAGAACTACGACGCGGGTTTGATTCCGTCAGAAACGGATACGTAGGCACCTAAGGATAAGGCTCAACCCACCATTTATGCAATTTATTGGTCGATGACCAACGATGATAATTCGACGCAACAGAAGCAAGAGTCAGTCCCCAACGAAGTTTCAGGTATGATCTCTTCTTATGGTCAAGTAGCTTATATACTGCAAGTCTAATGGACTATAAACGACCCGAAGAATCCTCAGGTCGAGAGGGACCTGGGGTATACTTTGACTTTCGCCTTGTCCAAGCCTCAGTCAAAGTGGGGGCTCTGTAGATACCCGTATCCGTCGATATTGGAATTTATAGAAAACCCGACAAACACCCGATGATGATAGGACACATGTATTCTTTAGTTGTCATTGTCGTTATTTGGAGCTCGTTTTACGATGTAGAATGGGCGTCGTCGATGAAGTATTTTATTAATTTAAATGATATTTAAATTAATGTTTTTTAAGTGAGTTTTCTTAATTTAAATGATATTTAAATTATGGCTTTTTTTAGGTGAATTCAATTTATTTTATTTTATTTTGAATTTATTTTCCCAAGTTTATTTTATTGAAAATAAAATAAATATTTGATTTGAAAAATCATTTTATGAGTATATTTGATTTGAAAAATCATTTATTTTGATGTGTTAATTGATTTGAAAAATCGATTTTAAAAGCGAAGAACTCGTTTTTAACCACGCGTTTTTGAGCTCGATTTTAGCTCGGTTTTTGAGCCCGTTTCCTTTACGAGTTGGCACGAATCTCGAGTACACTAACCAACCTAAGCCTCTACCCATCCACCCTTGTTCGAACCCCCTATCCACGGCCCAAAATTCCATCCCAAATCGCCTCCCAAACAGCCCGCATACACGAGCAGCCCCTTGTTTTGGCAGCTCAATCCCGAGCCCAAAACCCGCTCCAAATACCACCAAAACCCGTGCCCATTAACCCTAACCCATACCCTAATATCCTACCCATATTACCTTACCTTAATCACCAAAAAAAACCCCCAAACGAACCCTAGAAAACCCCCCAAAAGCTGCTGGACAGCAGCTATGATCAGCAAGCCCGACTGCCTCTCCCTCTCTTTTACCCTACTTTAACTCCTTATAAATACCACCCCTTCACCATACATTCATTCCTCTAAGTTCTCCATACATCCTACCTTCACTCACTAGCTTTAAACTCCAGAAACAAACCCTAATTGCCTCTCAAAAATCCTCCACAAAACCGACATCCAAACTGGAACAGTTTGTGTGTCCTCTTCGAAAAACAATTCGTTCCTCCTTCAAACCTCCATCAAAACTCGAGTTTCTTGTTCCTAATTAACCACATAACATCCATATACACATTAGACAAAGATTTACGAGCCAAATTGCCCTTGAGAGTGCACGAAATCCCTCGAAAAACAGAGTGTTATACACTCTGTTTTCGCGGTTTGTTCCTGTCTGTCCAGTTCTGTTTGTGCTCGTTTTTCGTGCCCAATAACTTAAAAAGAGCGGGGGTTGCTTTGAGATCTCTGTTCTCCTCTCTTTCTAGTTTTCAAAACATCTTTTAAATCGAATTTTCATCGTGAAACGAAGGAGAAATCATCGTTTGAAAGTTGCTGTCCAGATTTGTCAAAAAACGCGTGTTTGCTTGTTTCTTCGTCGACGACGGCCTCTCGAGATAAAATCTACCATCGATTATGACCCAAGACGGTGTCAACGATACATGTAGGTTGAGGGTGCATCAAATCCTCTTCTTTCTCCCTTTTATTTCGTTTTTTTATGTTTGTTTTTCTTATAGTTTGTTTTTGTTTGTTTATCGTTTTTATTTATCGTTTAAATTAACTATGAAACTAGTTTAGTCCGAGTATGAGTTAAAGTACCACCATGAACACCCGCGTTGACTTGAGATGGGAAAAGAAACCGCTACATCAGTCGGTCGTACACCCCCGTCTCATTTACATATCCTCGTGTTCAAGGTAGGGCATAAATAAAACGAATTTCTAACTTCGCTCCTCGCTTTTGACCCTTTGTTTGTCTCGGCCAATTCGACACACCCTAGGATCCGTTGTATGTTAGTTTAACCTCTGATTGTTAACATATGACATATTTAGACGACATTAGATTAATTTAATAACCTAATTAGACACATTAGGGTACATCGACATAGCTTTAAAAACCGATTAACAATTCTGTAACTTAATGAACGCATCTCTCTCTTTCACCTAATTTCTCGCTAGTATAAGAGTGCGTGACTAGCACCTTCTTATTAAAACTCGATGAGTTAAATTAATTAGCGAACTTGACCTAATTTGACCCCTTTTAGGCCGTGTAGAATACACCTTTGCGCGACATCATCTCAATCGATCAACGTTGTTTCTAACTCGTTTTCTAACTTGTTTCCTATCCCGTTTTGCAATCAATTGATCTAACTAATGAACCTGACCTAGGACCTAGAGTAGCCGTGTTTGGTTTGGCCGTGATTTGGCCGTGTCTTTTGGTCCTTCTGGTTTCGTCCGTTTTATGAATCGCTTGTTCTTCATTGCTTTATAACTTGTAATTTGTAATTTGTTTATCGAGTTGTAATTTTCGAGTTTGTTTTACTTTTATTGAGTCAAAACCTCTTCAAAAAACCTTAGTCTTGTTTGGTTAGACGGTTGTGTCCCAATGCATGTGAGAGCGTAGTAAATCGCATGTTGTTTAAAGCAACATGGCCCGATTTATGCTAATGCATGCTTTGGTGCGTAGCCCAATGTCTAATTCGATAAGATTAAGTGAAAGCACGCATTACGAGGAGTGACCCAAGGCCGTGTGTCATGTAGGCCGTGAGTCACCCCTTTGTGCACGGTTTTCTAGGCCGAATGGCCGTGTATTGCGTCGTGTGTATAGCGTTGTATTTAGATCGAGTTGTATCTTTAATTTATCGTTGCGTCGGCATGAAATGCCTGGGTTGTAATAGGTAGATCCCAACGGCTCCCCCATTCCCCTTAAGCCTTATTTGCTTTGTATGTTGTTAGATCAATCAACCCACATGCTAAATTACAACTTTGACAAAGTTAGTATTCATGCATTAAACGACATAGAAATTGTTGTCACATGTTAGGGTTAAAACAACGTTTGCATATCATACATCGTAGTAGCTATGACCTTGTTTGAACTCCGACACTTGACTTAGTAGAGGCCGTTATTGACGGGCGGGGTTGGGTGTCCTTATGGGCTTCCCAACACGTACCCTCACCCCTTACTCAAGATCTATGGTTTGTGGATCCGTCTAAATACCATTGGATTACGAGAGTCATTCAAATCGAGTGATATAGGGTACAAGTCTTTATCTTTAATCACTCGTAGTCGATTGGCTTTATGCTTTTCGATGAAAGGTGTAAAGTTGACTTGAACGGTTCCAAGTTCCCAAAAAACTTGGTGGCGACTCTAATATGTCTTAATTCGATTCGAAAGAACCTCGAGTCGATTATGCCTAGTGTGGATCCCGCGGACGCAGTTCCCGAGGGCCTTGTCCACAAAAATATAAGGGTGAGGTCAGGTCATGACTTAGGAGGGAGAAGGGCTAAAAGCTGATCAAGGATGGCTAAGATGGATATGAGTGAAGTAAGGGCAGTCTTGAGTTCCACCAATTCTCATCCAACTTTTCCCAAGATACCAACCACAATGTCAGAAAGAGTCACCTGTTGAGATGCAATATCACGGAGGCTCCCGGTTCTATAGCATTAGCATAGCCCTCCTCACGCAAGCCAACCAACTTGTCATCAAGAATCCTAAGAACATGAGTTAGACTGAGAAGTAACTATTTGATTGTTTTATTATCCTAGGGAAGTTCTTATAAGAATGACAGTGCTGAATGCTTTCTAAGTTAATAGATATCTAGTAGTACAAGAATCTATCCTAGGTGCGCCTTATAAGGTGATCCGAGTGGTCTATCTCAAGCCTCCGTTTATGCGCCAATATAGGGTGAGAGAATCTTCTGTTATCGTAAAGTACGCCTTCCATCTCTTGTCAATAAAACTAAATAAGTTGAAGAAACAAACATCCCTCTTTCTACCTAGAACAGATGCCCAAGGGTCTTTCCCTTCAAGAGCAGTCTCGGAGTACCTTTACTATATGTAAATGTCCACTTAAGAAGTTTCGGAAATTGCATGCGCCAAGTAACACTTACATTTCTTACCCGAAGTAGTAGATCTTAAAGTGTATTGCCTACCTTTACTCTAATAGTATACTCCAGTTTTACCAGTTTTAAGAATGGTACTAAGTAAGTGAAAGGCCCTTGCACCTGTTTCCGCCGTATCGTTTGTAGATCTTAAGTGAAATGCAGTTTTTTATGAATCCGCTTAAGCCATATCTTATGTAGAACCAAGTGCATCATGTTACTTATATAGTCTAATTATAAGGATAATATGTTTGACCTACTAGAAAAGCTCTTATCGAAGTAGAAGAACTTACAGTTTAAGTAATAGGGAACCTAGCTTTCTCTAATATAAGAAGATGAAGCCGATGCATTTCCCTTCTAAACAGGTATTTTCAATTGGTAAAATTCTAAGACAGACACATCAGTAACAGGGATTGCTACAGCTGAAATTGCTTAGTCTGGGAAAGATGAAGTTGAAGCATTTCCAGAGGAACCAAAGTAACCAAAGTCTACATTTGCTCTTGCTTGTCTCACTAAGCTAACATAACAGTTGAAAAGTTAAAATGCGCATTTTGTTTAAATAATAGAGCGCACAGGAGCTTGCCCGAGAATTCGAGAAAGGATAATGGCAGGTACCTTATGAAAGGTCGAAACGCGAGTCCCTTTGTTTCAAATGCACGCACCGAAAGAAGTAAGAAAAGTAAGAAAAGATGTGATTTCAGGATTTTTATGTTATAGTTGCTCACATGAAGCCCTCGCATGAGAATGAGAAGCGGGGAGAAGAGCTAGGCGGATAAGAAAAGCAGGTGCATTTCTGCTGAGCTAGGATAGGACCAACGGCTGCAGTTTACTAGGCAGTGGAAAGAGAGGGGAAGAATTCTATTCCTATTGTACTTAATCAAATTAGTGTTTCGAGACTTGCCGCCTGGGATTATTTTACAAGTTGCTTGGGCTGAAGGCACATGCTAAATAGGAAGATTAATTAGGAATAGGCTTCTTTACTCTAATACGTAATTTCTTTTAGAAGCGAAGCCAACCCCGTCAAACTCTGCATTTGACCATTCTTCTTTGACTTATAAACCTGAGAACCCTGCTTGCTGCATTCTTTTCACTCGCTCCCACAAACTAAACAAAGGAGAAGCGTCTAAGAAAGAAGATTTCTAAGGGAAGGATATCCGTCTAAGTAAGGCTATTTCCAGGGCTTCTCTTTCATCTTTCTATTCCTTCTTATCGATCCCCCGGAAGTGCTTCAACAAGCGCTTCAAACCCCTCATCAATTGAGTATATTTCCTTTGATTACAGAGCACCCTAGTCCAAAGGGTCGGGCCAGAGCTCACTTTCTTAGTTCAGATCGTAAGGTAAGGAAAAACCAGACTTTGGTGCAGTTCACATTTCAGATACTCATTTTGGGCTCGCCCAGCAGCTAATAGTAGCCGTCGAAAGCGCGTAAGGAAAAAGCATATTTTGATATCAGTGTAAAGACGATCTTTGATCTCAGTGTAGTAAAGCTCCAAAGAAATTAAAAAAAAAAGGCATGTTGTTGGCGAAAGGAAAGAGCAGAGCAGCTAGGTCCTGCCCCACAAGTCGAATGCAGGGCTAAGCTAAGCGCTCAAATGAAGAAATTGGGAAGCTTTCTAAGGGGATCCCTATCCCTCAAACAAAGGTTCTTTTGATTCTCGTTTGATTCGTGTAAGTTTGATTTGATCTTCGCCCTTCACTTCAGCGGAGAAAGAATGGAATCACAGGCCTCATTTTCTAAGTATAGGCCTCATTTTCGGGGTTAGGTGCTATCTTTCTTCTTGTGTGTTAAGTTTTCCTTTTGATATTCTTTCTTCGAATTGTGACTTAATCCCAGGAATTAATTTAAATTCAATCCTAAACTGTTCGTGAACCGCTCTTCCCTGTTTTCTTTTCATAATTAAATGGGAGAAGATAATGCATATAAGAAGAATGGTCCAATCATCTGAAGATTGGCTTCTTTAATAAAATTCCTATTTTAATTTATCTTTTCATTAATATAAGTCACTAACTGGGCACAGGTTAGAGACATTGCACAGACAACAAGGATATACTTTCTTTTCTTACAAGATCATCTTATATTATAAGGTAAGTAAGCTGCCTATAAGAATAGGATCTAAAGGGGACTGCTCTGGCGTGAGTGAGAGTATATAGGGCGTGGGTATGCTCCATTCTATAATTAGAATTCTTTTTGGCTAGCTCGAGACTGAGATTCCTTTGCACATGAACCATTTCTCTTCTCTGTCTTTCCTGGTTAGTGGTGCTCTTTCTATGCCTTATGAGACGACTGACTTATGTGATTAATTAATAAGCTCAAGAAATAAAAAAATTAATTACGTATATAATAATGATATGAGAATGCTCTTGTAATTGACTTGTGATGTGCTCTTATTATAATGCTAATGTTCGGGATCTTCTTCTAGTTCCTGACGTGGTTACTTATGTGGTTATCGATATGGCCTACTGTTCCGATCCTATATTCATTCCAATTCTTTGTGTGTAGAAGATAAGCATGTTTACTATACAATTGCATGTACTGCCCTTTGTTCTTTTTTAACTTTCTTTTGATTCCGTGGGCCGCTTTCTGCCTTGTCAGCTGCCCAGGTTACTGTTTGTCGCTTGGTTTGCCCGTTGACCGTGATAGTCTCACTTCCTGCCCACCAGGTTGCTTTAAATTGTTATGACTCATTTGACCCTTACCATATCATAACACAATAAGAAAAGAAACATAGAGAGTATATAGAAGTCCTTGTCCCAGTAGAAGATCGAAGTCAAAATGTCACAACTAAAGACAGAGCCATACCATATAGTGTGGTAGAAGACTAATCTTGTCGATGGGGAACAGGATCTAGATGATGCAGCAGTAGTGAAAGCAGTAGTTGAAGCGGATGAAGAAGCCGGTGATGGAGATGTTCATCAATGAAAGGCAACTTGCTTATGTTTGTTATTATACGATATAACTCAGTGTCGACCTTTCTTATATAAGATTAGGCACCCGATTTTTCCTTTCTTACTTGATAATGTTATTACTTGTTGGTTAATGGGGGTGCTTCTCTCTCCTATATTAATGGGAATAAGTGACCTAGTTCTGAGGGTTTTCGTTAGGAAAGAAGCTTCTTACTTAGCAGCCACGCACATCACAATCCTTAATTTAATTATTAAAAATTATTTTTACTTTCATTATTACTTTTGTGCTTTATCTTGCCAAAGCTCTGGTCTCGAGCGTGCGGAAATTTAGTTGAACATAAGATGATGGCTTTTGTCTTGCAGCGTGGGCAGTAGACTCTGTTTACTTTACATATAGATTGTTCTTCTTCTGCTAACTAATTACATACAAGTTCTATTTGTTTGTTGCTTGGCGCTTGGGCTGAAGTTACATCCTAAGATAGGTATGACAGATAACCCGAGGTGGTTTCATTCTTTTATTATATTATAATAATAATAAGCAGGGAATGCAATTGGCGGCTCTACCGGCAGGAAGGGGAGTGCAACTGGCTCACCAAGGCAAATAAGCAAGCCACCTAAGAAGAAGTCAAAGAAGAAGGCAAATAAGCAAGCAAAGAGTGCTATTCAAGTGGGTGAAACATAAGCCAACGAAACGAATGCTCCTGATAATGAGGTTGAACGTGGAAAGAGAATCTACTTCTTTGCAAAGGCCTTTTACCTCCCATATACCCTATCCCCTGTCACACTGTTAGCAGAGATCCCAAAATATATTAAACGAGCTTTCCACTTCCTAATAAAGAGGATCAGAACGAAGCAAGCCTAGTCTCATAACGCAACAACTGTAGGAACGTAATGAGCAGGCGGTTGGCAGGGGAAAAGGCTGCAGTCCCATTTGATAAAGGAGTGGAGACAAAGAAAGCAATCGAAGACGTTGCAATCGAGGAAGCGGTAGATTGGTTCCATGAATGGCTTAGCCTATTATATTAGTATATTAGGCTTTCTATTGAATTTAACACCTGTAATAAGAATTTATGCCTGGGCACACAAAAAGTGACTGTGTTGACGAGGCGCGCTCTGATTTCGAAGAATTGCAAGGCCATAATGTATTTTCGTAGCTGGCCAGCGTAAACACCCTTTCTTTAATGATAGGAATAGAAATGGTCTACTACTTGACCAGGATGAGCTTGGCCTAAGCGAGAGTGGCAAGGTATAAACAACCTCTTTTTCTTTAGTATGATAGGAGTGTCCTCTCATGGTTCATGTTTTGGTGCAAGAAAAGGGTAAACAGGATTTCCTTCGGAAGGTTACACACCACTGTGGACTGTCTTTGAGGGCTTCGCCCCTTATTATATTATAAAACTCCTTCACTCGCTCCATTCTGATTGATTCGCTTTTTTTTGCGCAACGCAATAAAGAAGTCTAATAGTTTATCTCGACATCTGGATTTTCTTTTTTATTTTAAGTCATTGATCTTATATCTAAAAGCAGGGAGGTCTGCGTTCACTATTACGCCTACTACGCTCGTTTATTCCTTTCAATCTTGATTGAACCTTACTTCGATCGCCTTACGATGTTCACCCTTTGAATAAAATAAAGCCTCTCCTGCCACTGGTCAACTAATATAGTAGAAGTATTCTTCTTAATGCGTTCCTCGCAATCCAGGTGCTCGTGCACGCAGAATAAGGTACCCGTCGGCCGAACCCATACAACAAGCAAGACACGTTCCGATGGTGAACTGAGTTAGCAAGAATTGGGCAAGAAAGACCCATAAGCTGAGAACGACGCACCTTTTGGCAATGAGTTTATATGCCCAGTATTTGCCAGAGAAAACAGACTGAGAGAAAAGGATGCCTCAGTATTGACATATAAAGCTAATTCCACTTTGGGCAACAAGATTATCGCAGTAGGGTATGGAATCTTTTATGCAAGGTTAAAGGTTACTAATTAGTAATAATTTAATAAAGATAGAGCATTGAGGACAACAAAGAATTACATATATAATAGAGACATGCTCATCGCAATAGATAAAGATTGAGTGAATATGCTTAAGACGTCGAATGAACTACCTTAACTGTTGTCATATGAAAGTAGACTTCTTGCCTTTGATTTCTCGATAGGAAACTAACATCGATAGCAAGCAACTGAAGGCCTCCTAAGTCGTTGGTGGTAGGCATAAGTCGCTTTAAGGTTCTATGCTATTACATGTCTAGGCTTTCGATTGAGAATGATGGGCGTAAGACAGAGAAGAGAAGGACAAAAGTCAAGTCAAGAAGACAAGCTGCATTTTGTGTTAGAAAGTTGAGGCAAGCAGACAGACTACAACTTGTGTTAGAAAGTGTGCATTTACTAGTCAAATGGCATTCTTACCGATTACAATTAATATAATGAAATTTAATTAATTATCTTAATATTATAATTACTAAATAATCTACTAATTAGAATTATGTAAATTAACTTTATTTTAACTACCTCCGCTAACGCTCATAGTACTAACGACGAGGTTTAGGTAATATTGGACAAAGAACCATAGTTAGATACGTCCCGTTGACATACTAAGTTTGTAAACCGCCTTTGACTGAAAGAGGCATCTTCCCTTAAGAATTGGTATAAATTTTATTTTAAATCTTTATTTTATAACTTTCAGATAATTAAATCTTTCTTAAAAAAAATTAATTATTAATAAAATTAAAAGTAGGAATATGGATAATATTTTATTGATTCCACCTCAATCCCTACTCATATGTTGGGACTACGAACCTGTTATCAATCTCTTATGATTTTACCTCAAGTCTAGGAAAGCAAAAGTTGTCTCTCTATCTGGTCAATGCTTTTGGCCCTTTCTTGGATTTAATTTAACTTGAAAAAGAAGAGGCGAGGACTAAACCTATCGGTAGGTCTTAGAAAGAGATTGCCTCCTGTCAAAGATTGGAAGAAAGGCAATCACACTACATACGCAATACCCAAGCGTCTTTCTAAAATTGTATAAAACCTGAAGACTTAAGACAAATGCGAGGTTATTTATTAAGAAAGTAAATTTATTTGAGCTAAGTTTTCTTTAACCGAAGAACTGAGATGAGTGTTACACTTCAATCTTGGGAATATGGTTGGCCTAGAACTCGATCTACCTCTCTTAGGTCCGGGCTATCATAGGCACAAGAAAGTACTTGAATCTCTCTGAGATTCCGATAAGAATGCCATGTTGAATGATCACCTCGGAGGAGATACCGTGAATCTCTCTTACACCTTTCAGAGCCAATGAACCCTCTCGCATTCTACTCTTAGTCTTAGCTCCTAGCGCGTTTGAGCAAGCTTTAGTGCGTCGGGAAGATCTTGTGCCGTGCTTAAAAGAGTAAATCTAACTGCAAAGCGCTTCTTTTGACAAAACAACGTAAAAACCGGTATGAATACCACTTTCTTATTAAGATTGAAAATCTTCATTTTCTATCGTATACGTATAATAAGGTGGTTTGACCCACTATTTGAATTGGATTGTGCTTCTCGATCGGAGAAAGATGGATCGCACATGGTCTTTGATTGAGGCCAACTCATCTCTTCCACTCACCAACGTCTAACTTGCCCCACAATCAGCAAAAGATTAAAATTCGTCAGATAATGCTTTGACTTCGACGTCCGTGCTCGTCGACATACTCGTTGTGTAGTCATTCGTGAAGACAGACTAAACTTCATTCCCGCAGGCGTAATAAAAAGATTTTATTTGATCGCTAGCAATAGGGGATTAAAAGAAAAAAAGAAGCCAACTTTCCCCCATAATAACAAAGGCTTTCGCTCTATGGCTCGATTCGGGACTTCGCTCGCTCGCTCCATATGAAGGAGAAGCCGAGCCCATACTTAACTGATGAAATTTATTTCATATGGCTATTTATGAAGCCTACGCCCCATATCTCCTTACCATATATGGCCCTTTTTGGCTTATTCTTTTTCAAGGATAGCCTCCCCAGAAGAAAGAAAACCTTAGTCCCCTTGTTTTTTGGCGGTCTTTTTTTCTTGCTTGGCTATTTTCCCGAGCTTGCCTGGATGGAAAAGTGGATCGAGGGGATAGACCTTCTTCTGTTGGTCTTGGGTCATTTTTCTTTCTTTGAGGGGGAAGAGTCGAGTCAAAGACATCCGAATTAAAACTAAAGGAATTATGTCAGGGCCTTAAGCCCCCACCCAAGGGAGCGTCCCCCGTATTCCCGACATGCTAAGGGAAGAGAGGGAGAGAGAGATCTCGTTAGGTCTTGTGAATGTTGCTAATAAGGTGAAGGCTAATATCTCGCCGAAAGGTGGGAGGGGTGCCGCGATCCTGGGCAGCGGGATCTTCCCATCATGATCGACTAAATGGAAAGAGAGATATTGGTTCGAATCCAATTAATGATTCCAGTTCAGAAGGACTTCATTAAATCGAAGTTTAGGATGGAGCTATCACTAATAGACAGATGGGATTGTTTGCAACAAAGTGTCTATATAGCAAGGGCTCTTGAAACTATATCCTATAGAAGAGGGACTCGACCAAAGCTTAAGGAAGTTGACAATATAAATGCTTGCGTTTTTAAGCATAGAGCCAGAGGAAGAGGAAGCTTATAAAAAAGAGCTTCTTTATACGAGTTTAGTTATGAGCTGAGCTCATGTGATTTACCTATACGTCGCCCCGTCTATTTCTTTGCTTTACTTTTTAGCTTCTCATAAGAATGATTATACAATCAAGTAAGGCTTCTATGTAAGCTGATATATCAAAAAAAATCTATATATATTTTAAATAGAGCGTCACTTGGCTTTTAGCCCTAATTAAGCTTCTCGACCCTAACCCGTAAGCACTCGGATCCTATGAAACTTCTCTTTCAGCGCTTCTTTCTCATGCCGATGAAACTTCTCTTTCTGCTAAAGCTATGAACACTTTTCAAAGATTTAAAGCAATTACGCTCGAAAGATTCCCTAATTTTAGTTTCTCGCAAGCGGGTAATAGATTAAAAGTGCTTGCTTATGCTAAGCATCTCTTAGCGCACTGGTTTCTCAAACCCCGGGTAATTTCACAGAAAAGTGCTTAAAACAGGAAAATTTTCCTTATTAAAAATATAATTTCTAGACTCTTGTTGAGCCTGCTTTTCTATTTTCACTATACCACATAATTGAAACCAATTACGCTGATGCTATTCCCTTTAAGTTATATAGCCATTATTGTATTGTAATTGTAAAATAAATGACCAAATGTACCTGGTTGCGATCAGATGTATGAGATAAGTTTGTTTAGAAGCCACCGCATACGTTTACTCTTAAATTTCTTTGTGAGATTTGCGATCGCTCTTCCCTCCCGCCTCACCGGTCTTGAAAATCCCCTTAAGTATTCTAAGAAAAAAAATTCTTTGATCCAGTGTTGATTTTTCTTTTCAAATCAAGGGCTTCTTCGAAAAACCAGAGTTAGCCGAGTAGCTCGAGCAGGAGTTTTTATGAAAAGGTGAAAAACGGAAGACTAAGGCCCTTTACAAAAAGTCAATGAAAACTAAAACAAAATACCTAGATCGCAAGGCAAGGGTTTATATATCACTTAGACTTACCAAGGCGAAGGTAAGTACTGTTATATCCTTTCTTCTGAAGTGATATAGATCAATGCCTGGCTTGTTATACCAAATAGGAGGGCGTCGACCTTTCAAAAAAGAAAACCGTTTTAATTTTAAGATGCGATCATGAATCGAACTAGATCGAAACATTCAACTGTCGACAGAAAAACTTTGCCGGAATGTCAACCGCAAACGAAGGATGTCCAGGCCCCGGTAACCTGGGTTTAAGTATTCCTTATTATGAGCCTACTCAGATCAGAACTAAACTAGTGGATTTTCTTTTGCCTATCGCCTATCGCCCCAACCATAAAACCGGCTTTAAGCAACCTTCGCATTTTCCGCTAAGATCCCAAGTCTCAAAGTGGGCCCTCTTGGCTACACACGACCTTGGCTTTTTAGAGAACCCTGCTCCTGTGTCGTAAGACTTGTAGCTTGGCAGTCTATCGAGTGGGTTTGTTTATCTTTCTAGTTTCGAGTGTCTTCTTAGATAGTTATAGCGGCCTATAGGCGCAAGATATACCTTGTGGGTGGGGGGGGGGGGGGAAGCGGTCCCCTGGACATAGTCCTTTTAGGCAGTGGCCCTTTAGTCCATGGTCCATTGGATGGTCGGTGCAATGCCATAAATTGGAACACATTGATTCCGCTCATTCCCGTCCTTCGCTTCAGGGCATGTCCCTCGGTGTGGTCGATACTCTATCTTTGTCGGGCGTGGGCTTACACTTGTTCACTAATTATTATGGTTCACCAGGGCCTCTTTCCTCCTTCCTTTTCTGCTCACTCGTAGGGGTCTAAACCCCCAAAAAGGGAGAGGGAGTCGACTGAACATCTTAGGCGTTGGTGGGAATTTCGCCCACATCCGATCCCCAATTCTTCTTCACCCCGGATGATCGTGTTTAGTGAATTGTGACCTCGTACGATCGTGTCGGATGATCAAGAGCCCCTTCATCACAATATTTACTTATGGGCTAACAGGTCACACTTTGACCAAGTATCCTACAAAGAGACTCCCGAAAGCCAGAAGTATTAAAGGAATGGCCATAGGAATGGGCGCATCATGACATCGTAAGATGTCTCGCCCGAATGAATTAGTTGGTACTAGAAATGTTAGAAAAAGTGAACGAAAAGAGTAATAAGAAGTGAAAAAGACAGAGACACTTCCCAACCAGAAAGCAAAGTTCCCACTGATGGTATACTTAGTGTAAGCGAGCTCTAAGATCACATCTTTGGAATAAAATCCATTTAGAAAAGGAAATCCAATTAGAGATAAGCTGCCCATGAGCATCATGGCATAGGTAAAAGGGAATGAGGAGGCGAGCCCCCCATCTTCCGTATATCTTGCTCATCCGACATGGCATGAATCACCGAACCCGCACTCAGGAATAGTAATGCTTTGAAAAAGGCGTGATTTATTAAATGAAAGACGCTAACAGAATATTTAGAAATGCCTCAAGCAAATATTATATAGCCTAATTAACTGCAAGTTGAATAAGCTATGACCCTCTTTAGATCGTTTTGTAATATTCCAGTGGTTGCCGCAAGGAATGAAGTCATAGCTCCTGCAAAAGTAATAACAATTAAAGCCTTAGGTGGGTGTTCAAATAAAGGGGAACACCGTATTATCATAAAAACGCCAGCTGTTATCATAGTAGCTGCATGAATCAAAGCGGATACTGGAGTAGGGCCCTCCATAGCATCGGGTAACCAAGTATGCGATCTTATCTATGCAGATTTTCCAACAGCACCAATAAAAAGTAAAATACAAATAAGAGTTATGGCATTCAATCTCATATTGCAAGAAATCAAAGAATTTCTAGGGCCACTAGCACGAGAAAAACTGGTAGAAAAGTCTACTGTTTGAAAGAGAGTAAAACGACCCGAAATCACAAGACCTAATTCAAAATCACCTACTTGATTGACAAGCATAGCTTTTATAGCTTGTTTATCTGCCTGAAGTCGTGTAAACCAAAAATGAATTAACAAATATGAAGCAAGACCTACTCCCTCCCATCCCAAGAATAATTGAAGAGAGTTATCTGCAGTCACCAACATTGGCATAAAAAAAGTAAGAATGGATAAATAACACATAAATCGAGGGTTATGCGGATCCTCAGACATATATGAAATAGAATAAAGATGGACCAAGCTACTTATGAATGTAACCACAATTAACATCACTACGGTCGGGCTATCGAACACGTGGTCAGAAGTGAATTACAAGTCGGACCAATCTACGAATCGAGCAAGGTACCCTTGCGTGCAATGATGTGGTGGTGAACCTCTCATTCGAATTCAGTGCTCTCCGAACCGTGCGAGAGGGTTTCCCATCACACGGCTCACCAACTTGATTTTCCGCGGAAACCATATATCCTATTTTAAAAAAGGGCCCGGGAAAAGAGGAAAGGTATCCCTTTACTTTTCCACTCAATTGTACGGCATCTGCCATGCTTAGGCCCCATATTCCCTTCCCTAATGAAGGAGTCCACCGCCCGCCTTAGTAGTCTCAAATAAAGCGTGCAGGCTTGCCTCTTTTTTTAGTGGGTGATTCACTACCGAAGAGAAGAAAAGGAAAAGGAGGTACTACGAGCCCTCTGCCCAACGCATCTAACCAGCTCGCGTGGTTCACCGGTTCCACCTACTAGACCCTTAAAGTAATTCAGTCGATACAAAGGTGTGCTTGAAGTGGGGGGTGTGTTGCCCTTATATTATATAGTTGAGCTCTTCCCCATAAGTCCCCACCGTCTGGGCATAAGCGCCCTCTTGCTAACCCATATGCGAGGCGCCGTCTTAGCCTTCCCTAACTAGGATCGCTCCCACACCTATAGCGTTCGTGATTGGCCTCCTCAACTGTGTATCGACCGAAAGGCAGGGTGGCACAGCCCCCAACCAAGGGGGTGGTTACGTCCAGTATATCCCCCCGTATTCCCGACATGCTATGATTCCCCGTGGTGGGTCCTTTCGGGTCGAGTTCGTATCGCCGTGGAGCAACAGCCGCGTCCGGATCTAATCTATCTACTCGGCAATTCTTCCGGTGACTTCACGGTCGCCAAAGAAGCCCCAAGAAGCATCAAACATTTCCGATGAAATCCATGGAGCAATTCTTAGATAGCAAGCCAGTAGCTCCCGGTGCGACTTCATAAAAAGTAAGAAAAGATAAGATCGAAGAGAATGATACGCACGTAGTTGTCACTATGGCGGTTCCTTCTGATCCTAGAAAACGCCCGAAAAACCTGCAACGGAACTACCAAACAAGGGCAAAAAGACTATTAGCAAATACATAATTTCGAGTGGGATCAAACAACCAAAAATCAGATAATGACAGAGCGGCAAGTGATATATTAATCGACGTTCGAAGAAGGCTCGAACAAAGAAAGAAGTCACAAGGTAAATTGTAAGTCCCAACGACAAACGAACCTAGGCGCGCCTAGGCGCGGAGCATTTTCGGGGACTAGTATCCTTTTTATTGAAAAAAAAAAAAGCAATGAACCATGCGATGGCTACTGAAGAACCTCCTTTTACTCTAAAAAAAGAACCATTTTGATAGAGATTTGTAGCATCATTCAAGTAAATACAGATTAAGATCGTAAAAACATAAGCTTGTAATATAGCTACACCTAATTCAAGACCGGTTAATGCAAGAACTATTAATAAAGGACCAAAATCTCCTATGAAATATAAAAGATCATTCATAAAGAGCATAGTCCAAGCGAACCCACTTAAAATCTTTACTGAACTATGATCGGCCATCATATTGGAAAATAACCGTATCCCTAAGATTAATGCGCGAAAACAATGAGGGATTAGCTCAAGGAGTACTAAAAAAGGTGCTAACGATTGTGGGACTTCTGCAGGTAATGAGAAGCTTAAAAAATGAAGCCCATTTCTTTGAAATCCCACTATGGTAATGCAAATAAAAATGGAAAATAAAAGATCCAAAGTAATGAGAAAATGACTTGTAATTGTAAAGCTATAAGGTATCATACCTTGGAGATTACGAAATAACAAAAAAAGTAAAAGTGACCAAGATGCAAGGGAAAAACTTTTGTTTAACATTTCCAGAAAGACCCCCTATTTGTTCGTTTACCAGGTTTAGCACGAAATCATAAATAAGCTCTACCAAGGATTGGCAAACATTTGGTACTGAGTTTCCTCCTCCCTTTTTAGTCACAAAATGAAGCAAAAGTAGGACCAAACTGAGAGTTAGTATCATAAACAAAGATGGATTTGTTAATGAGAAATACAAGTTTCCTAGTTTCATAGGAATCAATGGGAGAATGGCAAATTGGTTAAGTGGGCTGTTGGGCACCACATCCCTTATTAGCGCCAGAGCTTCCCTATAGGACTCATTGGCGACTCTGTTTGTGTCCAAATCCGTCGCAATGTAATCCATAAACTCAATATTCTGACTTTCTTCATGTGAAGCCTTGGCCATAATCTGAGTCCTTTTATTTATAAGGATCCCCTGTCAATTCCTCAAAGCGTTCCCATATAAGACATTGCTTTTCAATGACAGCCTCATCCATTTGGCTTTTTCCAACAGTACGAACCTTCGAACCTTCTTTTTCAACAAATTCTGCTGTTTCTCTCTTTAACTTCACGGGAAAAGTGCATTCCGGCAGTAGGAGGACTACCCAGATCCTTCACTGTTGGCAGAAAAGTACCAATGCATCGCTCAAACCACTCAAGATCAGTGCCATAAAATATCTTATTGTTAGCGTCACCCGCGAATCGAGTACGACCGGGCTATAATATGCTCTGTGACCACTGTTCTCCGCGAGCGTGGACGAATTGAACTAAACTCATCCGTGAGGCTAACTCATAAGGTAGAGAAATAAAGCAATATTTTACTTTTAATGCTTTGCTCATAGGGTGAGGCGGATGTGATACTTGGTATAAAGATCAAGCGTGAGAACAAGGGATTCTCTTTGACACAATCTCATTACATTGAGAAAGTGTTAAAGAAGTTCAATCATGGAAATTGTTCTCTGGTTAACACTCCAATGGATCCTAGTGTTAAGCTTATGCCTAATACTAATAAAGGTGAAGCTATTTCACAACTCGGGTATTCTCATGTGATTGGTGTTTGATGTATGCTATGACAATCACAAGACCGGATATCGCCTTTGCCGTTGGCAAGTTGTGTAGATACACAAGTAATCCTAGCCTTGAGCATTGGGTTGCAGTGAAACGTGTATTGAGGTACTTGAAGCAAACCATGGATTATGGTTTGAACTATGTCGGATTTCCTTTGGTTTTAATAGGGTATTCCGATGCTAGTTGGATCACCAACATGGAGGATTATTCATCTACTAGTGGATGGGTGTTCTTGCTTGGTGGAGGAGCTATCTCATGGGCTTCTAAGAAGCAAACTTGTATAACAAGTGCGACTATGGAGTCGGAGTTCATTGCTTTAGCTGCGGCCGGTAAAGTGGCGGAATGGTTAAGGAATTTGGTTTATCGAATTCCGGTTTGGCCAAGACCTATTCCTCATATTTCTATCCATTGTGATAGTTTGGCACCTAAGCTAAGCCCATAGATAGGGGACGGGAATTTTAACACGAGGCTAGCATTCGGAACAAAGATCCATGCTGATGCGTCAAGAGCTATTCCCGCCGCCCCACCCTAAATAAAGAGAGTTGTTTTTAACTAAACTTCATTCTGTTCGAACCTTTGCTGCCTGAGTTTACATAGCTGACTGCGAGAAGGAAGGTTCCATCATCCAATCAAAAAAGAAAGGAGTCCCTCGCCTTATTGTATTATACTATACTCTGTATATGATCTTTAAAAGAAGGGAGATTCGCATAGGGCGGGGGATTCTAATACCATGGGGAGGACGCTTTGACACCCTATTGTATGGATTATTGAGCGCAACAGGAATGCATTATTCACACACACTTTATGATGACTTCTCGGGAAAGAGGCCTGCCCTTCCGGAACCTTATAGACGTTCATACCTCTTTTTACTTTCGGCTACAAAAAAACTTGACCTTCCGCGTCGTATCTCTCTTTATTAGTTTTAATTCGAGTCACTCGCTACGCCCCTCTCTTCGAGTGCACCTTAGTAGTGTAGTCTCAGATATGAAAAGAAGATATTTACATGGGAAACCCTATATAGCATAGCTTACTAATAGATGTGGGGTGTCCGTTCAAGAGATAGACGGACTGCCTGATCTTCCTTTCGGCAAGGCAGGTGCGGTATTCTATTGATTACGGCTTTTTTAGAGCAATCATAAGCGAGAGTTTGTTAGCCCTATCCTCTTCGACCTCCTATGACGGTTCCTTTTTAGAAGCCCCAAATAAGTGAGAGTTCATTTGTGCCCGGTAACAGAAGAAGAAGAAGTGGGTTCGGTCCCAGCAAGTGAAAGGGCTTTGACCTTTGACCCATACCCATACATTGGTCGCTGAACTCGTCCCTCCCCTACTTAGAATTTTTGTTCGAGTCTCTTCGTCCCTCTCGCTTTCAGACCTTTCTTATGTCTTTTACGGGATCTTTCTTAGTCGTCATTCTTATGATTAACCCGATTGGGCAGTGAGGTAATAAATGCTCTGAGATAGAATATAAATCACAGGTACCATAAGGACTTGGTTCAGCTTATGCCTTTCTTTCTGAAACTTCTAGTCGAGGCTGCTTTTCTTCGTATGAAACCAGCCTAATCGCCTTAGCCTTAAAATAAAAGGCGGTCCCAGCAAGTGTCAAGTGTAAAGGGTCCTGACCCAGTAGAAGAAGTTCCAGATCGACACTTTCTTTCTGTAACAGCCGGTTCCTTAGTAGTTGCCCATTTCAGACGGGGTTGGGAGGCAGACTTTATTTCAATGAGAAGAGGGCGGATGCGAAGTAGGCTATCCTATTCTAGGTCTAGGTCTAGTAGAACACTTTCCAACAATTTGGCTTCTTAAAGTGCCCAATCCAATGCATCTTCCGATACAGCACCGGGTGAGCATTCAATCCAGAACTATAAACTTCATTTTTTGTTTACCTAGTGGGAAAGCCTAGAGCTTTATGTCCTTAACCTCTTTATGTCCTTAACCCAGACTTGCTATAACCCAAAAAGCATATAAAAAAAGGGAACCATCAAAAGTGCTTTATAAATAATAAGAAGGGGCGAGCTTTATAAGACAAGGGAACGAGTGGAGGAGCTTTAAAATAAGGACGAGCCAGTTAACGAGCGAAGAGCGAGTAGATTGCAGGAACGACTTTGATTTCCCCAAGCAAGGTTTGAAATAGCTTAGACAATGAAGTGGTGGGATCTCCTATATCAGATTCAAGAAATAGAATTCAACTTATGAGGGGGATAACGGACACTTTATAAGTGATAAATCTAAAAGCAAACCTTGGGCACTCGCCCTAAATTGTCTATCTGACCTATCTGACATAGTTACCTAAAGTTCATTTCACGGTTCGGCAAATAAGATCTCCTGGACCTTCTCTGAAAGGCGGGACCTCCTATATAATGATTTTCCTGAAAAGTAGACTGAGTTTCACCCTAACCCTCATAACCGAACTTGGCTCAACCAGCTAAAGCAAGTGGAGTTTCACACCCTTTCGCAGTCGATGAAACTTCTGCAACCGTCTTCTAAAGAGAGGACTGAGAGGAGGATCCTTATAATATATAGGGCGAGAAAGTTAGCAAAGTCGCGCTTAATTTGAACAGAACAAGTCAAGGGAGGAGCGCAGCTTCCATGAATTCTGCAAATAATAGATATATGAAGCACGCCTTACCCGGCAAAAGATAGGGGATTCCTCTAAGATATGTCTTCAATCTGACCCAACATGCTATATTCTATACTCAATTTGAGCTTCTACCGACGTATATATCCACATACGGACAGGCATTAATGCTGCATACTTTATCCTCTCATTCCGAGTATTCCACTCTACTTCCGGCTTCCTCGCCTTATTGGTCGAGCCCGTAAACTTCGTATTCTGCGCTCGTTCGTTCATTTCCTTAGGATCAGCCTTTAAGAAGGCAGCGAGCCCATCTGACCCATTAACCCATCTTTCATACAATCCTTATATGTAACACAATAACCATCCTCAGAAGATAAAGTCTTCTTCTCCAACAGAACATAAGACAACCACATACCATAAGGAAGGTCTCGCTTTATCTTTTCAGTCCCTGTCTGCACTTCATCTGCAACCTCTTTAATATAATGAAAAACAACGTAGGCTAAGTTCAATGGTCTGCCCACCATTAGATGATAAATAAGCAAGAGGTCTGTAATAGAGCAAGAACCCCTTGATTTGTTACGAGGGGTGATGGTACGATGAATGCAATTAAAGAGATAATGATGAGGACCAAATAGAACACAAGGGTTGATAGTAGTGTAAAAAATAGCAGTTGGGTCAAAATATTGCAAAATAGTAAACGAACCCAAATTATCTAGAGGTGGCCAACCACTCTTGTCAGTCAACTGAAGCCCCTCATGACTAAAATCCTTATTGTTAACTGTAGCAAACATTAAGTCACCCGAAGCATTTACCATGACATATTTATAAAATTGAAGTATTTCAGGTATAAAAACAACGGACTGCTTACCAAACATATCAAGCCAATCCTGATGCTTCAGTATATCAAGAAAGAAAGAGAAAGTAGGTTTAGATTCTAACCAGACTTGAGGATAATAGCGACCCGAAAGAACCGTGTGCTCACTAAACCGAATACAACTCTCTAAGGTAGTGTCGGTCATCCCCATAAACTTGAGACAAGCAAGAACCCTATTTTTATCAATAAAGATAGAAAGTGTAGCTTTCACAATAGGGTCACCATCATCGTCATCCTCGTCATCGTCTATAGGACGCTCTCTCTTCAAAGATCGAGCATTTCCCTGAGAAATCACCTTCAAAGTTTCAAACTTTCTTTGAATGCATCATCCCAATCATCTTCAACCTCATCTGACACCATATTTTCCTTCCCTTTTCCTGACACGATAGCCGTATTTACCTGGTTCTTGCCATTGTCCGTGGTTTCATTAATAACCACTCCTCTTCGAGCCCTTGGAATACGTTTTGGGACCACCTTTGTCTTAGGCTCTGTGGTGACTCCTCATTCTCCGTAACTGGTGGCTCGAGATCGGTTGTATGCAAGGGTTTGGAACAAGTAGAGATGGTGGTAGAAGAAGTAAAAGGTTTTTATTTAGGTGAAGTTTAGGTGGGTGCAGTGGTGGTTTCAAGTGTGATTGTGGTGTCGGGTGTGGTGGAGGTATCGGGTAGTATTGGGTGTTCGATTGGTTTGGCTCTAGATTTGGTGGTGGCGTGTTTGGTTGCTGTGGATATGAGAGCAGCGATGGTGGTGGGATCGTCAGTTTTGGTGGTGTTGGTTTTGGTTTTCTTCTTCGCCATAATCGTCGTCAAAGAAGATGAGAAGGTGTTGTGCGGGCTTGGTTGAATTTGGGGGTTTAGGGTTTGGGAATGAAATAAGTAGGAGAAGGTAAGGTGAGCTTTAAGAGAGGTTGGTGATTTGTTTTAATGAGGGACGGTTGAGTTGGTTTAAGAAAATATATAATATTTTTCGTATAAATTGTGGTGTGTTGGGTAAGGCAAGGACATGGGAATTCGGGTTAAATTTTGCCAAAAAAGAACATGCACACGATTATGTAAAAT
This sequence comes from Silene latifolia, assembly GCF_048544455.1. Classification (NCBI taxonomy): domain Eukaryota; kingdom Viridiplantae; phylum Streptophyta; class Magnoliopsida; order Caryophyllales; family Caryophyllaceae; genus Silene; species Silene latifolia. The sequence continues at coordinate 120,991,349 of NC_133528.1, read as the reverse complement.
AGTAAAATCTCACAATATGTCGACTTATTACTAGCCTATATGAGAGAACCGACTAGAGTAAGCAGATTGCACTTAAACTTAAATCACAAGGGACAAATTATCAACACACAATCACGACATCTCCAAATTAGTCAATCATCAAGGGATTAATTTTAGGACAGAAGTTACCATGAGGTACTATCCAAAAGACCTAATTCTAATCAGTTTTTCTCAAATTGTTCTCTAGCCAATGGTTTAGTGAAAATGTCTGACAACTGATTTTTAGTTTACAAAATTTTAAATATATGTTCCCTTTTTCTACATGATCAAGAAGAAAGTGATGATGAATGTCAATATGCTTTGTTCTGGAATGGTGAACGGTATTTTTTAAAATATTAATTGCGCTAAGAATACGAACACAATTAATGATCATACTGCAATCCTGCAACTGTTGTCTTACCATAAGATTTGAGAATAACAATGAGCAGTGGCAACATATTCACTATCGGCAGTGGATAGTGCAACCGTATTTTGCTTCTTAGAAGCTCAAGAAATGAGAAATGGTCCTACAAAAGTAGCGATACTGGAGGTACTCTTCCTATCAACTGAGCAACCTGCATAATCTGCATCTGAATACCCCGTGAGAGTGAAATTACAATCCATAGGATACCATAGATATAAATCCCGAATTCCAATCAAATATCGAAGAATACGCTTTACAGCGGATAAGTGCGACTTTTTGGGATTTGATTGAAATCGAGCACACAAACACACACTATAAATAATATCTGGATGACTAACGGTAAGATATAAGAGTGAGCCTATTATACCACGATACAACTTTTCATCTACACTTTTACCTTTTTCATCTTTATCAGGTTTTAGTGTAGAACACATGGGTGTAGAGAATAGATTCGCTGTAATCATTCCAAATTTCTTTAGCATCTCCTTGATGCATTTTCGTTGATGGATCATTATGCCATGTGTGGTTTGCTTGATTTGAAGGCCCAAAATGAATCCTAGTTCACCCATCATGCTCATCTTGAACTCGGACTGCATAAGATTGGAGAAATTTGCACACAACACATCGTTAGTTGCTCCAAAAACAATATCATCTACGTGAATTTGAACAACTAACAAGTCCTCTTTTACCGGTTTTAAAAATACTTTTTGTCCACCGAACATCTTTGAAACCCATTTTCAAGAAGAAACTTTGATAGTCTATCATACCAAGATCGAGAGGCTTGTTTAAGACCATAAAGTGTCTTATCTAATTTATAAACATGATGAGAAAATTTGCTATCTAAAAAACTGGGAAGTTGTTCAACATAAACTTCCTCTTGCAAATAGCCTTTAAAAAACGTGGTCTTAACGTCCATTTGAAATAGTTTGATACCTATATGAACAGCAAAGGCAATAAGGAGATGAATAGCTTCAAGTCTAGCCACGGGTGCAAAGGTCTCGTCAAAGTCGATCCCTTCTTGTAGATTGTACCCTTGCACCACAAGTCTAGCCTTATTTCTAACAATTACATCTGCATCATTCAATTTATTTTGAAATACCCATTTCGTTCCTATGACAGAACAATTTCTTGGACGTGGTTCCAAATGCCACACCTTTCTTCACTCAAGTTGGTTAAGCTCTTTCTGCATAGCAATAATCCAATCAGGATCAGTTAAGGCATCATTAACATAAGATGGTTCAATAATGAGCACAAAAATTGTTCAATGAAGATCTAATTTTGACTCCCTCATGAATGTTAGTCAAGATATTATCCATAGGATGGGAGTTTTGATGCTTCCAATGACGTGGAACAAATGTTTCTCGTTCTGGTGTAGATTGAACAATATTGATTTCTGTTCGATTTTGTTCAACATTTGTATTTGTGTTTGTCGACGCATCTGGGCTATTGAAAGCCTGATTTGAGTCTGCATTTAACTGTTTCCCATCTGTTCACGATAAACTATCCTCGTAAAATTCTCTTAATTGAACAGATTGCTCTTATGTTCAGTTCCCTCTGAATTTATGGACTTCATTGCATGTTCCTTCTAATGACGAAGGCTCTTGTTCTAATTCAGGAAGATCATCCCTTACAAATACAATCTCAAAATCATCATCATCCTACAATTCAGCATTAAGAATGTTAGTTTATCAAAGATTACATGTACACTCTCTTCAAAACACATTGTTCTTTTATTATAAACTTTATCGGCTTTGCTTTCTTTTGAATATCCAATGAAAACTGTCTCATCACTTCTTGGATCAAATTTTCCCAAATTATTTTTGCCATTGTTATGAACATAGCATTTTGATCCAAAGCAGAGGAAATGTGAAATGTTTGGCTTACGCCCCATATAGAAGCTCATAAGGCATTATCATATGGATAGATCTAATAGAAACACGGCTACGAATATAGCAAGCTGTGTTCACAGCTTCTGCTCAAAAGTTTCGAGGTAATTCACTAAAAAGGAGCATGGTTCTAGACATCTCCTATAATGTTCTATTCATTCTCTCTACTATTCCATTTTGTTGCGGTGTCCTACGGGCGGAGAAGTTGTGAAATGCATTTTTCCTGCAAAATGATATAAACAAATCATTCTCAAATTATCTTTCATGATCAGTTGTAATGGAGATCAATTTATGACCTAGTTTATTTTAGAGTTGTTTTTAATTAAGCAAATAAAATTTTCAAAAGTTTCACTTTTAGCATGTAAAACTAAAGTCTAAACAAACTAGGAATAATCATCCACTAGAACACATACATAAAGACTACCACCTCGGCTTCTAATCCTTATCAGACCACACAAGTCCATGTGAATGAGTTCTAGAGGTTTGGTGGTGCTAACGAACCTTTTAGACTTGAAAGAACTTTTGAAATGTTTACATCAACACAAACATCACACACACTCCTTCAATTTTAATTCAAAAGTTCAACAAATGCAATTATTAAATAACTTTCTCTCTCTAAAATCCTAGAGAGCTAATTCTCTCTTTTTTTTCAAAAGCACGTTATTCTTTAATTCCCCCTTTCTCAATTAGGTTTAGCTAACCTACTCTAGTTCTGCAAAGAAATCAGCTACAATCTCAAAGAATCTCTTCATTTTCCCCTCTAAATTCTCTAACATCACTCAAATGATTAATTATTGCAGGATTTACTTGGTTGTTCAGTTATAATTATATGCTGCGAAAAGGGGGAGGGGGATTTATTCCATCGAAATCTAATTAAGATTGTCATAATCACTCATTATCATTCTTATTCTGGGTGTTTAATTGGGGGTTAGGGTTCTTTTGGGGGACTCGAGATTTCTCTTCCCAATTACTTCTGCTCCCTTACTGGATTGGGGAGTGGTGTTTGGGGTTTCCTGGGTTTTCTACTTTTAGGTTTCCCGGGGTGCTATTTAAATGCTGAAGATGAAGCATTTTACTTCATCAAATCATCAATCTTATCAATCATCAAAACATCGCAAGTATCCTAAATCAAATTAAAAAATCATATTCCAAAAAAATGGAATTTGAGCATCAGTTTGGGCGTTTTGCGATCGGTGATGGGGAAGGTGGAGCTGATGTTCACCAGAGCATTTACAACCATCACAACTTCCATCAACCTTGTCCCAATGCGGATTTTCACCCAACAAACCCTCTTCACGTCAATCTCTGGCGTTTCCCCAGGTCTTGGGGGGGGGTATCAATGTGGATCCTGCTCACTTGGGTCAATCAAGGAAATTCTGGGGTAATTGTATTTTGGGATTTCTGGTTGACTATTGTTTATTCGAATCTGATAAAATTAATGAGATCATTAAGAAAAAGTGGAGTACTAAAGTGAGGGTGAGATCTGTTCGTATGGAGGAAATCTATGTTCTCCATGGTGCGGATGTCGAGGATATGGAAGGTTTGCTGGAAAGGAGCACAACCACCATTGACGGAGCTATCATGGTGTATGTAAGGTGGTATCCTGATACGGTTCCAAGGACGGTTAGGTTCCCTTATGCTGAGGTTTGGGTACGTGTCTAGGGGCTCCTCTTCGAATATCTTACAATGGATATTGCTTATGTTGGTGGTAAGTTGCTTAGTCATAGTTTTTATGTTGAGCCATTTGAGGTGGTACCTGAAAATGACTTCTTAAGGATAAGGGTGTGTGTGAAGCTTAATGAACCTTTGATGCCGGGTTTTTTCTTGGTAATGGATGGGGGTCATTTACTATGGGTTCAGTTTAAGTATGAGGAAGTATTCAAATACTATATTAGGTGTGATAAGATTGGACATAAGGGTGCTCAGTGCAGGAAAAGCATTATGACCAGAGTATCTAATCTTAATAGGAAGTTAGATAGAGCACAGGAGAAAGGTTTTGTGGTTTTCCAGTCTCACAGCAATCAAAGCATGTTTAATATGGATTTAAGGGCTACACCACCTACTACAAGATATGTGGATTCCAGGGTTCGTCTACGAAATAAAAGAAGTGTCAGGAATAGTCAGAGGAGAGCCTCACTTGAGAGGGTAATTGTTTACATTTCATTATCTCAGTCAACTTGCTTCTAATTACTCTAGTTTTAATTTAATTAATTTCACCACCTTCCTTACTTTTTAATTAAACTTAGATTTAAACAAATTAATTACAACTCCACTCCATCCTTGTGGTTCGACCCCGGTAAATACTACTTTTATTGGGTATTATAAATTGTGTTTGATACCAGAAACGACGACTAAAATCCAGCCATCAGTGTATTTCATGTCTCTTGCAGGTTTGAGACTCATTTGTGCCTTTAGAAGCCAAATCCATTCAGTAATGGAACAAAAGAGAAGCTTAGAAGAGTTTAGACAAGTTTAGGAGAGCAAGAAATGGATTTTCATACATGTTGTGTATCGACTTGCTGCTATTGTCGATAGACAGAGAGTTATATGTCGTTAGACATTGCCAATAGACAGAGACTCCATCAAACATTGAATATTTTGCTCTTTGTCTATAGACTTGCTCCTATGTGTCGATAGACTACTCTACCAATGTCGAAAAACAGGTCATCATTGTCGGTCGACAGTCACTTGATGTCGATCGATAATCAGCTGCTTATGTTGTTAGACCGTCCTCGTTAGACTCAGCATGTTTCTTGATGGAGAGCTTTACTTATGTCGATCGACTTATACATGTCGATCGATCAGTTAGACATGGATAGACTGAGACTCTAGTTATTTTATTTCCTTTCTGCTAGTTAGTATATAAGCAACTCGTAATCTTTTAATTAGGGTTACACTTTATTTCTACAATTCTCCCTTACACTTTTAGACTACGTAATACTTTTCTGTCTAAAATTTTAGATCTAGAATAAATTTCTCCCTCTTTCTCTATTGCTCATACTCGGTTTCAATCGGTAATTTTAATTCCTCTTCTCCCTAATTTCTTCTTTGTTAATTTTATTTATTTATCTTTTCTTATTATTAGTTTAATTTATGCTATTTAATCTCTTAATTAATTTCACTATGAATTTCTTCCCTTTATTCGTTTAATTCAATTATTATTGCATATTTCGTTTTGAGTAGCTAAATCCCCTTTTGCTAGGATTTAGAGGAGTCATGGATTGAGACGGTCTTAACTGGATGCTTAGATTTAGTTGACGTAATTGGTCTATGTTGTTAATTGTAACTTTTAATTATGATTAATTGGTTAAGTCGACGTAATTGATTAATTGAATTGGTAAACCCCCTCCTAAGATCGAAAGCCTGGTAAGGGTTAGACCCATGACAAACATTAGAGTGCCCTAGTAAGTCGCGAGAGCCCGCTAGAATCATTCTAGGGCGAATAGCGGACCGAGAGGACCTTTTCAATGCCCTATAGACCGGTAGCCCTATAGACCGGTATTTGAGACTAACCTTTGACCCTACCTATGACCCATAATAATCCATGGTGAACCGACGACCTAGCTCATTTCCCTTATATTTTTCTCGACTTAATTTCTCTCTTTAAACAATCAAACAATCCCCATTTGTGACTTAGACAGACTTAGATTGACAAATAGATCGCAATTAGCCTCCTTGTAGATACGATCCCGACTTCCCTATTTATATTAGTTAAAGACCAGTTGGTTTATTTTTTATAGGTTGCGACAACCGTATCAAGGAGCATTGCAAAAAGATAGGCGCAAACAAAGTGAGTACCATGCATAAATCCATTTGTAATATGTGGATCTTTTGAGACTTCTGAAGGAACCTTGAGAATAGAGAGAGTACCCATGGGCTTGACCAGAGGCTACTCGTAAGCTAAGTGATGAGTTATGCAAGACCAAGTGTAGATTTCGTGGATCAAGTAGAATGCACTCGGTTGAGTATGAGTGATACTCAACAGAGTGGGGTGCACTAGGCCAAGTGATCGGGCACTCGGCCGAGTAAACCCGTTTTGTGACGATATAAACTAAGTCGAGATCTTAAATCCGCCTAACCCTAAATCATTTCTTTCTCCCTCTCTAAGCCTCCAAATTCTCTCCCTTTTCTCTAGAACTCTCCCTATTCTCCTCCCACGGTGTGTGACCATGGATTTGGATCTTACACTTTCCTCCTTACCCTTTTCACTTTGTAAGTTAAAGATCTCACATTTTTATGCTTTTACCAAACCATAACTTTTGGGAGGTTTTTATTGTTAATATTAATTAGTGATTATAATTAGTATTATGAGTAATTAGAGGGTAGTAATAAGGGGTTTTATATAATATAAGAGTATAGTATGTATTGTGATGGTAAATATGTGATTTATATAGGATGAGACGGTTTTATGAGACGGATTCTTGGTTGCCTCGAGTTGCTTACGGAGTTTGCTAAAATTCTCTACTCGTTTTTGGTAATATGAATGCTTACCTATGTGTTCGTTGTCATTAGTTCCATGGTATATGTAGTATTGCATTATAACATGATATTGTGTGATTATTGTGAGTCTCATATTGTTGTCGGAATCGCACTATAACATGATAATGATATACTGTGAATTAAAGAGTCGGAATAATTGTGGTGTACTTGTTTATGGCATACTTGACATTCATTATACATGATAAAGAGACATACTTGGTAAGGGTTATGCGTATGAAAGAATTATACTTGTTGGCATATTGTGTACATGTGATTGTTAGTGGATGTTGGAGGTTGTTGGTGGAGTTGTGGTTGTTGAGGATACGTAAGGCGGTTTGGGAGACCGTCTTACGCTCTGGTCGCTCCTTTGAGTTTCCCAATCCAAGAAGGATGTGCACGTTTATGACTTGAGTACAGAGGGACTCGTGTGGTGTCACGACGTCTAGCAGGCGTTTGGTAGCGCCTGGACTCGGTACCACAGGCGTGTCCCGAGTACCTGTTTTACGGGTTGCGGTCCGGTTGTTTGGTGGCAGTGTCGCGGTGTCGTCACCGGGTTATATAGATATGGAGTTCTGGTGGATGGAGACTTGTGACTCGTGTGTTTCATCACTGTATTTCATGTTCATATTCACATGTTATCTCTTGTGTGTTTGTATTATTGAATCTGACGTGTGTTGGTTGTGTGTAAACTGTCATATTATTTAATTGGGGTGGCCTGTGATAAACCATATGATATTTCTGGTCATATGGGGAGCAGTTTGAGCACAGATTTGGAGTTAGTGACTAGCGGGACGGGCCGAGCGACGAGCATTTGTGTCTATTCGAGTTGTCATATGCTAGGCGACATAGTTTTCCTTAGAAAGGTTATAGTAGTATGAGACATGTATATTGTATTATTCATTTATGTAATTTATTAAACATGTTATTTATATAAAATGTTACTTAATTGAAGTTTCGATTCACTGTCTCGGGAAACCGAGATGGTGACATTCCCGATTACCTTGCCCAGGTAAGAGGAGGTGTTACACCATCTATTCTTAATTATGTTTGTAAACCAGTTGCTCAAATCTTAAATTCATTTTTCAATTCCGTTAATTTCATTTTTTTTAAAATGCACTTATAAAAAATTTAGTATATATGTTTGACCAAGCTTCTTATAAAAATTTTTTGGTTAAAAAACACAAATTGACCACACATATACTTTGTACTTGATAATTATTCAAAAGTTAAAAATAATTTCCTAAAAGCTCAACACTTTTAAGAAATTAAACTTGTAAAACAAAAATTCATGTTTAATAAAGGTTTTTTTATTTTCAAATACTGCCTTTAAAAAAAAAGATATTTCCAAACACAACCTTTAAATTTTTTTGGTCAAACACGACTTTTTGGTCGGATTCTGACGATTTAAATCATTTCCTGACCACTTGCAATGGGGTGACTTTCACTCGATGTTTGACATAGCAAACGAGGTCGGTTTGAGGTGTTCTTAAATTCGTTGGAAAAGTAAGAATACAGGTTCCAAAGATTATCAACACAGTGGTCAGAGGTGGCTTTATGTGAAGCATTTCCGGTCACTTAAGTGTTTCGCACGTGACAACCTACTTTGACTTTTCTGTTTTGTTTTTCACTCCAATTCACTCTCCACGAACCATCACTTGCAACCAACAACCACAAACAACACAATTATAACCTACCTTGCACTCCCCTCTACCTGCATACCAAATTTCAGACCAAAAAAAGTATCAAAACCTCATTAAAAAAACCCAAGAAAAACCCCCGACCGTCAGCTGTAAACTCAGACTTAGAGCAACTCTCTCTAACCAGCCTTAATTTACACACCAATCGGCCCAACATAAGGCCACATTTGACCGCCAGGTTGACAACCCCTGAAAAGCCTGTACTCAGAGCTTTCCAATGAGTCCAAGAACATCTCAAACCGATCTCATTTGCTATCTCAAACATCGACTGAAAGTCACCCAATGCAAGCGGTCAGAAAGTTGTTGGAGTCCGGCCAAAAAGTCGTGTTTGACAAAAAAAAATTGTTAAAGATTGTGTTTAACACACTTATTTTTAAAGATGGTGTTTGGAAATATCTTTTTTTTAAAGTTAGTGTTTGACCAAAAAAAAACTTTAATAAATGAGGCCAAATATGCTCTTAATCAACATAAGATTTGGTTTCATGTCCTTAATCCAATAGTAACGTCCACGGATTCAAAACTAGTTTGTTCCCCAACAAAAGAAATTCTCACCCTCAAACTCTCCTAATTGTGTCAAAACAAGCCTAACGCGGTATGTGAAAGGGTTTACTTTTTCACCCACTCTTTTGCAAGGTTAGTAATCTGCTGATTGCCCTAATCTAGTGTTGCAGATCACTTGGGAAGAACAGGCTGACCGAAGTGCTTCTATTATTATTGAAGAAATCTTGTTCTTTAACAATCATTTCCATTAACCAAATGTGTTTTGTGTGGTGTTACTCACCTCATCCCTTAACCATAACGTCAACATAAGATTTGGTTTCATGTCCTTAATCCAATAGTAGCGCCCACGGATTCAAAACTAGTTTGTTCCCCAACAAAAGAAATTCTCACCCCCAAACTCTCCTAATTGTGTCAAAACAAGCCTAACGCGGTATGTGAAAGGGTTTACTTTTTCACCCGCTCTTTTGCAAGGTTAGTAATCTGCTGATTGCCCTAATCTAGTGTTGCAAATCACTTGGGAAGAACAGGCTGACCGAAGTGCTTCTATTATTATTGAAGAAATCTTGTTCTTTAACAATCATTTCCATTAACCAAATGTGTTTTGTGTGGTGTTACTCACCTCATCCCTTAACCATGACGTCAAGGGTTCGATCCCTGCCCATGGGAATGGAGCAAATTCTTTGGCCAGCCGTTTACCTCTTCGTGAGAGCACGCGCGGCGAGGGGATTATACACGGCTGTCGACGGTGGACACCCCGGTTTACACCCAAAAAAAAAAGTAATTTCCATTGTATGTCTATTAGTTTCTGCCCTGGGAGGCTAAATAAGATAGCTCATAACTCATAAGTTGGCTAAATCTGCTGTCTCGTAAGCTTTCTATGTTTCTATTTCGGTTGTCGAAGGAAAAAAAAAAAAATAAGGATGTGTGTCACCATAGGTCACATAAAGAGTCGCTATGCGCTACTTGCTAAAGATGATGAGTAATCAACTCGACAGGACTTTTGCTAGCTTGAAATGGAGGTATCTCCTTCTTCCACCCACGCTTGTCAGTGTTCCAATCAAGCTCAAACTGGGTATACTGCCATTCGGGACCTGCAAGCGATAAGGATTGTTCATTTGACCTGCAAAACCATTTCTCGGATGTGATGTTCTTCAAGTAGTGCCTCCAGCATTTGTTTTTGAAATACGCACAGCATTTTGGCTCTATTTTCCCTTGATTCAACTCTTTGTAAATGTCCTGCAAGTTTAGATGACAGCAACGTATTCAACTTCACAATTTACACAAATCAACGTAATTCTGATGAATGTTTACCATTTCATTTCCTCAGAAATACAAATAGAAGAACATTTTCCAGGAATTCTAAAATAGGTTTCTTACACTGGAAAAATATCGCCATTAATCAACAGAGTTACTCTAATTTGGATACGAGTGTCCGAAACGGATACATATCCAAGGGGGCCAGACACGAGTACATAACGCAGTGTCGGGGCTCTGCATGACTAAAATTTTGGACACAAGGATGCCGTTTAAAATGAGAATATGGGTGCGGGGACAACTTCAAAGCAAGAATACACTTCAAATGTGAAATTTTCAAATTCTTCCCAAGTGTTATGGGCATAAAAAAGTTTTGAAGGACCCTCGTTGACCAAATCCTAGAACTGCCTTTGCTCGTGTTAAAGGACATAAAAAATTTGCTTATACATTATGAAATTGCATAAAAAAAAATTGCCACAATACGGAGTGTCGCCAGTTTCATAAGCAATTTTGGTTTACTCATATTCCAAAACCACAAAATAGGAATCATTGAGTCTATGAAAAGGAAACATGGAAAAGAATTGAACAAGTTCAAATTTAAGATTTGAGGGAGACAGATGATCTAAGAAAACTAACTACAAAAGACTCTAGAAACATAAAAAGGACATACACGATTATGAATAAGCATAAAAGGAGATCATAGACTTCAGATGCACAGGAATCAGCATATTTTGAATCAAAGTGTTTTTCTCATCATTTTGTTAGTTCAATCTGGTCTAAAATCCTGCTTTCCCGCTAAACGTGCAATAATTCGTGTTTTTCAAGTCAAATATACAGTACTCATATAGATCTCGAAGGTTTAAAAAATTTATCATGTCTACAAACTAAGTGTCATAGTTCCCTACTTTGATACAATTAGGTAACGATGCTGTTCGCGAATTTTGTACGTTAGAGGCCTAGGGACCCAGGCAGCACCAGCCACAAGAAAGATAATGATCAAAGCTTTAATAACATTTTACAGCTTCCTACTTCGAATGGCGCAAAGGAAGAAAAAAGGCAAAGATAATTACCTCTGAAAATTCACTGTTGCCAAAAGAGTACACTAACAGCTTTGATGCATAAGGCCATGTTTGTAAGGCTTCAGTAAGCAAGTCACGAAAGCATGCTGATAATTTAACTGAATTCGACTTCTTGATCTTGCTCAACGGATCAAACAACACACATTTATCCTCAAAAATATCTACTTTCTGCATAATTTGTCCGATGAATCAATAAAACAAAATCAATAACCACTAAGATATAAGAAAATGCTAAATAATAGGAGCACAAAATAAAAGATAAATGTGCAAGGTTAGGTACGATTAGCCTAAATCAAAGTCACACAAAGAACCAAAATTTTATTCCAGAACAAAGTTGTAATTTTTTTAGCTCAAAATGCTAAGTTCCCCGAGTTTTGGAAGAATTTTACCTCTTTGTTCCAGGTCATCAGTTTCAGACCTCTGAAATGATTATTAACAAAGAAGTTCTGTAGCCTGTTTGCTTCTTCTGGTTTCCAGGCAATTGTATTCTTGGATGTTGGTTCAAAACGTAAAAAAGCTTCCTTCAGATGCGAAAAAGTACAGCAAGAGAGTGGCATTCCTTGACCACAGTACTCGAGGGAGACTAAGTTAGGGGTATTAACCTGAGCATCAGCCAACTTCCGACATCTTCTAATTACAAGTTTCTTAAGTTTATCTCCGGAAATCTGTATTGTCTTCAACCCATAACATCTGCTAAGAACCAACTTCTCAAGAAGAGGTAGTTCCGAGATTATCTCATGGAACAATTCATCATTCATCCTGGGATATTCCAGCACCAAATCCTTGAGAGCCCTACAAGCCACTAAATTGATTGTGCACACCTTTTTCTTCTCGTAGAAATACCAGAAACTCTCAAGTTTTGGGCTTTCCATAACAACACTTTTAAGACCATGACACTTGTGGACATCGACTCGCTTGAGCTGGTTACAGGAGCCGATGCTCAGGATTTTGAAACCAGTACATTCAATGAATCTTAAATCATCAATCAAGGGGCAACATGAGAACAAACTAACAAGAAATGCCATAGGTATATTCATTTTTTTAAGTGACAGCTTTTGCAAATGTGGAAGATCAGCCTTTATACCAGAGGTAGGTAAAATGCATCCACTCAAATTCAATGCAGTGATTGAACTTGCACGCAAAACAGACATAGGCAAACAAAACTGAACGGACTGAATGGACTTGGCTTGGATTTCAAGTTCTTTAACATTCCTCTCTATAACAGCAGAGATCCAACCATCCACATCTTGCAAAAGTTTTTTATTAACAATAAACCGTAACCTGAACTTGAAGATGTTAAGTAACTGCTCTTTGCGGCAATTAAGTAAATGATTCATCGCATTCTTTTGCTTATCTACCAATCTTTTCTGCATCTTGTGGCTGCGACGTAAATCAAAATCCAAAATTTGATAGGAGTTCCATGCTTGCTGCCATCTTTTAGAGAGTATACATGTTCGAGCAGCGTCCTTGGGGTGGAGAAGAGAAAGTATTTGATGAAGCACAGGCTCAGGTAATTCAGAAATATAGTCAACTTTAGTATTGACTTTCTTTTTGGCTCTTTTGGTATCATGTTTCTCATTCAAGCAGCCTTTGCCTCGCTTACGATTTTCAGAAGATAGGTCCATGTCCTTGGATTCCATGATCTACAAAGACAGTCAATATAACGTTTAAGACGATGACTGAATTTTATAGGAGACGTTAATTTATTCCACTACCTCCCTACAACATTATCATCCACTACCTTCGTCTACCCTCTTTTAAGTTTTAATCATATAAGGCTGACTCTATACCCGGAGACAGATGACAGGCGGCTTCCTCTATGTCTAAGATATGAGAAAAACATCAATACATAACACATGCTGCGTATATACATCAATAAAATTTACTGCGCAAAAATACAAGCACAAGATGATAAATTAACAAGTTGAAACTTAAGGTCCGCCACTATTAAACCTTCTGTCTACCCTCTTTTAAATTTAAGTTTCGCAAATTCTTGTTTAAGTAAGACTTACTGATCATCAAATAGGTTGTCACAAGAGACGTAAATACAAGTATTATCGTAAAATCACATGCTAATTGACCCTAACACCAATCAGCCATGATACGGGTGCAAATGTTGAGTAATATATTCAGGTGATTTTACATGTAAAACGGTTTTACATAAAACAAAGCGAAGTACTCCTATAAATCAATTGTCACACCAAATCAAACTTTTCTACAAACCTAGCACGCAAAAACTGATGTGACAACGAAATAATTAATTAGATTAGATACGTATATAATCGTAACAACAACGATGATATGTATAATCAACAAAATCATAAAAACTGAAACGTAATTCTGAAAAACAATTCATCTGGAGATTAATACTTACGAAATAGAAGAGAGAGAAAGAGCGACGGCTGCGATTAGTGGTGGCGGAAAACTGCAAGGGTGGTGGCGGTGTGATGACGGTGCACTCTCATAAGCAGAAACTGCGGGGAGGAAATCAAGACTAAATAAAATTTAGGTTTTTTTTTCTGTTTCTATAATGTATACGGAGTATAAAATTAGGATGGTGCTTATTTATGGGCCAAATTGATAAATTGATTAAAAAAGTTAGGGGTCTTGAATAAATTGGTAAAAATGGTTTTCTTTATACAAATCCGTAAAAACAAATGATGGGTTGGACAAATACACCAAAAATTGAGTAATAATCCAAATAATTAGAGGGCGTTTGGTTTGAGGTATTAAAAAAAAGGAAAGGAAATTAAAGTCGATAATTCTCTTTGTTAGTGTTTGTTTGAGACAATTAAAGAGAATGGAAACCCCTCACTTACCCCCAAATCTCTCTAATTCCTTACCCTCACCCCCCTAATGAATGAAATTCTATTCCTCATCTAACACACCCACCACCATAATCTGTCATCGTTGTGCCTCACTATATTCAAACCCCCACTGATACCTATCGATGTGAGTATCAAAAATAATATTTATAAACCTAATTACTACTAACAGAAGTTAGCGGTAAGCAGGGTCGAACCACAGGGAGGTAGGGAGTTCTAATTGTCTTATTTCAGTCTATGAGTTTCTGGGGGGTTTTGGAGTGGATTATATCTAAGTCTAAATGCATAAATAAAAAGGCAAGTAATAAAAATAGGAGTAGACAATAATACAAAAGAATGCTAAGACGGTCGGTTCACTGCAGCTACGACGATGGGTTCCAAAGTAAGTCTGAATAATCACGATAGGTGGGAAAATAAGAAGTCCTCTCGGTCCATACTTAACTAGTAGCGCCTCTCAGCCTATGCTACTGGTCCCTAGGTCTCACTAATACTAGCTCTCGCCCCTGAAAAGTGATTCCTAATGCCTAAACTTTACCTATCTTTCGATCTTAGTAAAATTTAGTCGTTTCAATTTAGTCAATTTTCCTTCCCTATCTCTCGATCTTCTGGGTCGGTCAATTCCTAAGTAATTAACAAGTCTCCTCTCGATATCGTTGTCAAATATTGCAATTAAAACATTGAAACGAAAGCTAAACTATAGCGCGTCAGTCGATCGACCAGATAAGCTAGTCGATCGACCAACAGGTCCCGTCGATCGACTGACTAATCCAGTCGATCGACCAAAGGCCGACATCAGGTCTTTACTAATCTACATCGTCTTCGCTGCAGGTCCCCTCACATCTTAGCACGAGGTTTCTAGCTACGCATATTAATTCTAACTACGACTAATAAAGCGATAAAAACGAATAGCGAAGGCATAACTAAACTACTTGAATTATAAACTTGCAACAATTGAATTAAAGGTTTGGGATCTAAACTAACAACCTAACTACTGAATGAATTGAAATAATACTGAAATAAAGAGCAGAAATACCGAATAAAAGAAAGGCAGGAAGAATCAGATTGCAAAAGGAGAACTTTATTGAAAACTAAACTAATTATAATTGGATCTAAACGGTAAAGTCAAATCAATAGATGGGATTAACTCCTACTGAATGGCTCCTCAAAACTGATGTTCGAGGTCCTATTTATAGAGATGTCACGCAAAAACCTAAAACTAATTACAATTGGGCTTTCTAATTCTCGTTATTAATTTGCGTCAGAGTCGAGGGGTGGTCGATAGACCACACAGTCCAGTCGATCTACCAACCTCCACTGTACAGTAGCCTCTGATAATCGCGCTCTGGTCGATCGACCAAAGGCCTCAGTCGATCGACCAAGGGTGCTGTACAGTAATGCATTCTGACGAATTTTGCAGCGCGCAACGATCTTAAAAGAGCTGCCATTTCTTCGTTACTTGGTCAAATCAGGCGTTATATGCGGCGTTGGAAAGCTAAGAGGATAAGCTTTCACCTTCAGTTGGAATCACTTGATTATCAGCTCTAGAACTCGAGATATTTCCATCTGAAGCAGGCTGTAATATCGTGAAGTGCTTCTTTGCTTGTTAAACTCGTACGCACCCATGCTTTTGCTATCTTTAGGCCTTGAAACGCGCACCAAGCTCATTTCCTGAGTCTTTACTCCATGTCAAATGCAATGCTAAGTACTTAGGGATGGATTCGGCTCATTTTCCGCTGGATTCTTCACATTTCTGCAATTTTATACAAAAACACGAAAGTAGACGGAAATAGGTAAAATAGTAGCATAAACTACACATTTGAGCTCTGAAATGCGTGTAAAATAGGGTGTAAAACATCATATAAATGACACGCATTAAACTTCCCCAAACCAAACCTTGCTTGTCCCCAAGCAAGAACTAGACTCGATCCTAAAACCTAATTGGAACAATTTCATCCTCAGAGCGAAATGCAAACTGAATAGCCTAAACCAATTTAACGCAACAACTAACAATCAATTAGCAACATGAATCATGCAAACGAGTTATGTAGTCGTTAAAAATTGCTGAACCGTCAACTATAGAGACTTATCAGATTGGACTCTCACGGGTCGCTCATATCACACATAAGCACAGGTGAATATAAGTAAAGATAGAAAGAAGTAATTTTGTAAAGATTCTCACCTAACTACGACCTATAAGAACATGCCTGCAATCTAATATGAAAATGATCTCTACAACCGTACATATGCATTCCAACCAACAATGACCATGACACATGCCGAGGTAAATATGGATATATGAGGTAATGGGTAAGAAGGGGCTAAAATGAATTTGGTAAAGAAGAGTTAAAGCCAAGCTAGTAACTTATTAAACACCAAATTATAACAATATCCAACTTCCTTACTCAAGATTTCAACAATAAAATCGGTGCTAATGATTAGCACTAATCTCACAATCTCCAATTATAACCGTAACTCCCCAAATGATACAAATAAAACATGGGAATAAAATCACCATCTACTTGAAACTTCAACCATGTGATTTTTTTTCTTTCGCTACTGCAGCAAGCAGTCGATCGACCAAGTGGGACGGTCGATCGACTGATCCTTCTTTTCTTTCGAATTCCTGTTTCTGTTTTTTTTCTTTTTTTTTTTTTTTTCTTTTTTCAATTCTTTTTTCCTTCCTTCCCTTTTTCACCATTTCACCAACATCTCAATAAAGAGTAAAATAACCAAACCGCAATAAACATATTCCCAAAAACTAAGACTACTAGCTTGACAAAGGCAGGCTAAATATAGGATGTAGTTAAGGGACAAAAGGCTAAATTTGGCTTTGAGGGGCTCATGGGCAAAATGAACAAAGGGAAACCTCTACCACATGTGTCAACAAACCACAAACCGAATGCATACATGTATTAAGCAAATTAAGTTTATATTTATGCATATTGATGTAACATGTCTCATAAGGAGTAACTACTCACAATCCTCGATAAACTGGTCATGAATGTCACCAGTTATAAGCTCTAAAACTCAGAAAAAAATGTAGTTTGCCAAAAATCTAAGTCAAGTTTAAAGTTCAGCAAGAAATTTAACGAAAACTCGTAGACTATGCATATATGATTCTACTAATAACATGTCAATTAGCAAGGCTTAGGCCTAAACAGTTGAAAATGAAATGTCATCATTGAAATACTACCGTTCCGACTCAACCTACATGCTAAAATAAACGTGATAATTTGTTTGAATTTTTTGAAATTTTTTCAATTTTTTTTTGAATTTTCTGTATATATGAGAAAATGAAACAACAATGCAAGACAAAAATGTAAACGTGAATGCAAAAATATATGAATGCTATGCAAAATCCTTCCCCAAACCAAATTGCACAATGTCCCCATTGTGCAATATCATGTAATGAAATAGAAGGGAAATTGAGAATTTGCGATAAATAAACTAAACAAGACATGAAGAGGAACTCGGAAACTCACAAGACTTTAAGCGCAACAAGGAAACCTCCCCAAACCAGCTCGAGCTAGGAGGTTTCGGTAGCCAGCAGTGCTACCATAAGATACCTGAAAGACAGAAAATACCACGCGTAATTCCGAGAAAGCAATTTATGAAACGCAAAATTATGTGCACAATAAGGAAACGGAAGAAAACAGAAATAAATCGGAGAATAAAGTGGAGAAAAGACTCCCTCAATTCCGCAAAACGACCAAACATAGCAGGGGAGTGATTGAAAACAGGTACAGCAGCGCTGGGCGGTCGATCGACAACATCACCCAGTCAATCGACCGGGGTGATACGAACAAGAGCTTCAGAATCGCTTCATCGATCGATCGACCAAGATGGCCACGATCGATCGACGAAAACTTGTCAGAATTTTCGATTTCTTGAATTATGCTCAATAAATTGAGCTAACAAGGTCTATGAACCTGCAAATACACATAATAACGCGCCCCAAAATTGCGCAAAACCCAAAGTAATAGTCTAAAGATGGAAATTAAACTAAGCACACACTAAGAGTTTTTATTTATAAGCAACTATGAAGTTTTATTCAAAACAAAACACATCCGGGTTGCCTCCCGGCTAGCGCTGGTTTCAGACAGGTCCTGCTCGACCTCTTTTCCTTCAGCAACTTACTCTAATGGAGTCCAATCAAAACAACTCAAGGCTCTCAACAACCTATCATACATCTGTGCATGTGCTACACAAAACTGTAAGTAGCACCATAAGATAGAAATAACATAGGAAATCAAAATGTAAAAACATTTAAACCTAACAAATTTCCTATGGCTGCTCCTAAAATCATCCACAAAATAATTCTGCCCTCCAGCTAAGGGCGGAATATAAAAGCTCAAGTTAACCACAGGTGGAGAATTAACGAACTCAGGTGCATTCGACTCAATAATAATGCGAGTAGAATTAAAGTACTCTGACGGGTATGAAATGTGAGGTGGAGGAGTCTGGTTAACTAAGGGAGAAGGTGGATAATCGTCCCAAATACATGGGATATCAAAGTCAAATGGGTCAATGGGGTTTCCTAAAATAGGCTCATCATCGATATCATCATAAGTATCCCATTTAACCTCTAGACTATCACTCTCCTCATCGCTAGACTCGTCAAGATGGAGGTTCTCAAAGAGAGCCTCCAAATCGTCCTCACTAACATTGCAAGAATCATAAAGGGGTTCTAGACTATCCTTATAAAAGGGATTGTCAACCACGCTAATGGTCTCCTCTACATCTCCGTCGGTATTTCCTATATTGGTTTCTAAGGTCTCACCCACCCCCTCATCTGAGTCAACATGAAGAGAAAAAGTAGGTTTAAGAGATTCAGTAGCAAACCAATTAAAGAGTTCTAATACCTCAATTACGGGGATTCCTTCGAAATCTCACTTACCTATAGACGCGAGGTATGCTCGCGTAAGGTCATTCATATGCCGGAAAATAGTGCCGCATATTTGGAGATCAGAAAAGGCATCTCGTCTGGGCTCAATAAACTCCCAAAGTCTGGCTAAATAAGCACCAAAGATTTCGTTCTCTTCCTGCGGAAAACTCAGAAGGAACGACATGAGAACGGTCTCAAGGAACCGAAGCTCCTTGAGACAAGAAATAAACTAAATAAAAGCAACTAAAACTAGCGCTGCCTCCCCGGTAACGGCGCCAAAATTTGATACCTGTCGATGTGAGTATCAAAAATAATATTTATAAACCTAATTACTACTAACAGAAGTTAGCGGTAAGCAGGGTCGAACCACAGGGAGGTAGGGAGTTCTAATTGTCTTATTTCAGTCTATGAGTTTCTGGGGGGTTTTGGAGTGGATTATATCTAAGTCTAAATGCATAAATAAAAGGCAAGTAATAAAAACAGGAGTAGACAATAATAAAAAGAATGCTAAGACGGTCGGTTCACTGCAGCTACGACGATGGGTTCCTAAGTAAGTCTGAATAATCACGATAGGTGGGAAAATAAGAAGTCCTCTCGGTCCATACTTAACTAGTAGCGCCTCTCAGCCTATGCTACTGGTCCCTAGGTCTCACTAATACTAGCTCTCGCCCCTGAAAAGTGATTCCTAATGCCTAAACTTTACCTATCTTTCGATCTTAGTAAAATTTAGTCGTTTCAATTTAGTCAATTTTCCTTCCCTATCTCTCGATCTTCTGGGTCGGTCAATTCCTAAGTAATTAAAAAGTCTCCTCTCGGTATCGTTGTCAAATATTGCAATTAAAACATTGAAACTAAAGCTAAACTATCGCGCGTCAGTCGATCGACCAGATAAGCTAGTCGATCGACCAACAGGTCCCGTCGATCGACTGACTAATCCAGTCGATCGACCAAAGGCCGACATCAGGTCTACTAATCTACATCGTCTTCGCTGCAGGTCCCCTCACATTTTAGCACGAGGTTTCTAGCTACGCATATTAATTCTAACTACGACTAATAAAGCGATAAAAACGAATAGCGAAGGCATAACTAAACTACTTGAATTATAAACTTACAACAATTGAATTAAAGGTTTGGGATCTAAACTAACAACCTAACTACTGAATGAATTGAAATAATACTGAAATAAAGAGCAGAAATACCGAATAAAAGAAAGGCAGGAAGAATCAGATTGCAAAAGGAGAACTTTATTGAAAACTAAACTAATTATAATTGGATCTAAACAGTAAAGTCAAATCAATAGATGGGATTAACCCCTACTGAATGGCTCCTCAAAACTGATGTTCGAGGTCTTATTTATAGATATGTTACGCAAAAACCTAAAACTAATTACAATTGGGCTTTCTAATTCTCGTTATTAATTTGCGTCAGAGTCGAGGGGTGGTCGATAGACCACACAGTCCAGTCGATCGACTAACCTCCACTGTAAAGTAGCCTCTGATAATCGCGCTCTGGTCGATCGACCAAAGGCCTCAGTCGATCGACCAAGGGTGCTGTACTGTAATGCATTCTGACGAATTCTGCAGCGCGCAACGATCTTAAAAGAGCTGCCATTTCTTCGTTACTTGGTCAAATCAGGCGTTCTACGCGGCGTTGGAAAGATAAGAGGATTAGCTTCCACCTCCAATTGAAATCACTCAATTATCAGCTCTAGAAATCGAGATATTGCCATCTGAAGTAGGCTGCAATATCGTGAAGTGCTTCTTTGCTTGTTAAACTCGTACGCACCCATGCTTTTGCTATCTTTATGCCTTGAAACGCGCACCAACCTCATTTCCCGAGTCTTTACTTCATGTCAAATGCAATGCTAAGTACTTAGGGATGTATTTGGCTCATTTTCCGCTGGATTCTTCACATTTCTGCAATTTTATACAAAAACACGAAAGTAGACGGAAATAGGGAAAATAGTAGCATAAACTACACATTTGAGCTCTGAAATGCGTGTAAAATAGGGTGTAAAACATCATCTCAAACTTCCCCAAACCAAACCTTGCTTGTCCCCAAGCAAGAACTAGACTCGTTCCTAAAACCTAATTGGAACGATTTCATCCTCAGAGCGAAATGCAAACTGAATAGCCTAAACCAATTTAACGCAACAACTAACAATCAATTAGCAACATGAATCATGCAAACGAGTTATGTAGTCGTTAAAAATTGCTAAACCGTCAACTATAGAGACTTATCAGATTGGACTCTCACGGGTCGCTCATATCACACATAAGCACAGGTGAATATATGTAAAGATAGAAAGAAGTAATTTTGTAAAGATTCTGACCTAACTACGACCTATAAGAACATGCCTGCAATCTAATATGAAAATGATCTCTACAACCGTACATATGCATTCCAACCAACAATGACCATGACACATGTCGAGGTAAATATGGATATGTGAGGTAATGGGTAAGAAGGGGCTAAAATGAATTTGGTAAAGATGAGTTAAAGCCAAGCTAGTAACTTATTAAACACCAAATTATAACAACATCCAACTTCCTTACTCAAGATTTCAACAATAAAATCGGTGCTAATGATTAGCACTAATCTCACAATCTCCAATTATAACTGTAACTCCCCAAATGACACAAATAAAACATGGGAATAAAATCACCATCTACTTGAAACTTCAACCATGTGATTTTTTTTCTTTCGCTACTGCAGCAAGCAGTCGATCGACCAAGTGGGACGGTCGATCGACTGATCCTTCTTTTCTTTCGAATTCCTGTTTCTGTTTTTTTTCTTTTTTTTCTTTTTTCAATTCTTTTTTCCTTCCTTCCGTTTTTCACCATTTCACCAACATCTCAATAAAGAGTAAAATAACCAAACCGCAATAAACATATTCCCAAAAACTAAGACTACTAGCTTGACAAAGGCAGGCTAAATATAGGATGTAGTTAAGGGACAAAAGGCTAAATTTGGCTTTGAGGGGCTCATGGGCAAAATGAACAAAGGGAAACCTCTACCACATGTGTCAACAAACCACAAACCGAATGCATACAGGTATTAAGCAGATTAAGTTCATATTTATGCATATTGATGTAACATGTCTCATAAGGAGTAACTACTCACAATCCTCGATAAACTGGTCATGAATGTCACCAGTTATAAGCTCTAAAACTCAGAAAATGATGTAGTTTGCCAAAAATCTAAGTCAAGTTTAAAGTTCAGCAAGAAATTTAACGAAAACTAGTAGACTATGCATATATGATTCTACTAATAACATTTCAATTAGCAAGGCTTAGGCCTAAACAGCTGAAAATGCAATGTCATCATTGAAATACTACCGTTCCGACTCAACCTACATGCTAAAATAAACGTGATAATTTGTCTGAATTTTTTGAAATTTTTTCAATTTTTTTTTGAATTTTCTGTATATATGGGAAAATGAAACAACAATGCAAGACAAAAATGTAAACGTGAATGCAAAAACATATGAATGTTATGCAAAACCCTTCCCCAAACCAAATCGCACAATGTCCCCATTGTGCATTATCATGTAATGAAATAGAAGGGAAATTGAGAATTTGCGATAAATAAACTAAACAAGACATGAAGAGGAACTCGGAAACTCACAAGACTTTAAGTGCAGCAAGGAAACCTCCCCAAACCAGCTCGAGCTAGGAGGTTTCGGTAGCCAGCAGTGCTACCATAAGATACCTGAAAGATAGAAAATACCACGCGTAATTCCGAGAAAACAATTTATGAAACGCAAAATTATGTGCACAATAAGGAAACGGAAGAAAACAGAAATAAATCGGAGAATGAAGTGGAGAAAAGACTCCCTCAATTCCGCAAAACGACCAAACACAGCAGGGGAGTGATCGAAAACAGTCAAGAAATAGTCACTGGCGGTCGATCGACCACATCACCCGATCGATCGACCGGGTGATACGAACAAGAGCTTCAGAATCGCTGCAGCGATCGATCGATCGACCAAGATGGCCAATCGATCGACTGAGAAACCTGCTGTAACTTTCTGATTTCTTCGAATTAGCTCAATAAATTGAGCTAACAAGGTCTATGAACCTGCACATATACATAATAACGCGCCCCAAAATTGCGCAAAATCCAAAGTAATAGTCTAAAGACGGAAATTAAACTAAGCACACACTAAGAGTTTTTATTTATAAGCAACTATGAAGTTTTATTCAAAACAAAAACAAAACACATCCGGGTTGCCTCCCGGCTAGCGCTGGTTTCAGACAGGTCCCGCTCGACCTCTTTTCCTTCAGCAACTTACTCTAATGGAGCCCAATCAAAACAACTCAAGGCTCTCAGCAACCTATCATACATCTGCGCATGTGCTACACAAAACTGTAAGTAGCACCATAAGATAGAAATAAAATAGGAAATCAAAATGTAAAAACATTTAAGCCTAACAAATTTCCTATGGCTGCTCCTAAAATCATCCACAAAATAATTCTGCCCTCCAGCTAAGGGCAGAATATAAAAGCTCAAGTTAACCACAGGTGGAGAATTAACGAACTCAGGTGCATTCGACTCAATAATAATGCGAGTAGAATTAAAGTACTCTAACGGGTATGAAATGTGAGGTGGAGGAGTCTGGTTAACTAAGGGAGAAGGTGGATAATCGTCCCAAATACATGGGATATCAAAGTCAAATGGGTCAATGGGGTCTCCTAAAATAGGCTCATCATCGATATCATCATAAGTATCCCATTTAACCTCTAGACTATCACTCTCCTCATCGCTAGACTCGTCAAGATGGAGGTTCTCAAAGAGAGTCTCCAAATCGTCCTCACTAACATTGCAAGAATCATAAAGGGGTTCTAGACTATCCTCATAAAAGGGATTGTCAACCACGCTAATGGTCTCCTCTACGTCTCCGTTGGTATTTCCTAGATTGGTTTCTAAGGTCTCACCCACCCCCTCATCTGAGTCAACATGAAGAGAAAAAGTAGGTTTAAGAGATTCAGTAGCAAACCAATTAAAGAGTTCTAATACCTCAATTACGGGGATTCCTTCGAAATCCCACTTACCTATAGACTCGAGGTATGCTCGCGTAAGGTCATTCATATGTCGGAAAATAGTGCAGCATATTTGGAGATCAGAAAAGGCATCTCGTCTGGGCTCAATAAACTCCCAAAGTCTGGCTAAATAAGCACCCAAGATTTCGTTCTCTTCCTGCGGAAAACTCAGAAGGAACGACATGAGAACGGTCTCAAGGAACCGAAGCTCCTTGAGACAAGAAATAAACTAAATAAAAGCAACTAAAACTAGCGCTGCTTCCTCGGCAACGGCACCAAAATTTGATACCTGTCGATGTGAGTATCAAAAATAATATTTATAAACCTAATTACTACTAACAGAAGTTAGCGGTAAGCAGGGTCGAACCACAGGGAGGTAGGAAGTTCTAATTGTCTTATTTCAGTCTATGAGTTTCTGGGGGGTTTTGGAGTGGATTATATCTAAGTCTAAATGCATAAATAAAAGGCAAGTAATAAAAACAGGAGTAGACAATAATAAAAAGAATGCTAAGACGGTCGGTTCACTGCAGCTACGACGATGGGTTCCTAAGTAAGTCTGAATAATCACGATAGGTGGGAAAATAAGAAGTCCTCTCGGTCCATACTTAACTAGTAGCGCCTCTCAGCCTATGCTACTGGTCCCTAGGTCTCACTAATACTAGCTCTCGCCCCTGAAAAGTGATTTCTAATGCCTAAACTTTACCTATCTTTCGATCTTAGTAAAATTTAGTCGTTTCAATTTAGTCAATTTTCCTTCCCTATCTCTCGATCTTCTGGGTCGGTCAATTCCTAAGTAATTAACAAGTCTCCTCTCGGTATCGTTGTCAAATATTTCAATTAAAACATTGAAACGAAAGCTAAACTATCGCGCGTCAGTCGATCGACCAGATAAGCTAGTCGATCGACCAACAGGTCCCGTCGATCGACTGACTAATCCAGTCGATCGACCAAAGGCCGACATCAGGTCTACTAATCTACATCGTCTTCGCCGCAGGTCCCCTCACATCTTAGCACGAGGTTTCTAGCTACGCATATTAATTCTAACTACGACTAATAAAGCGATAAAAACGAATAGCGAAGGCATAACTAAACTACTTGAATTATAAACTTGCAACAATTGAATTAAAGGTTTGGGATATAAACTAACAACCTAACTACTGAATGAATTGCAATAATACTGAAATAAAGAGCAGAAATACCGAATAAAAGAAAGGCAGGAAGAATCAGATTGCAAAAGGAGAACTTTATTGAAAACTAAACTAATTATAATTGGATCTAAACGGTAAAGTAAAATCAATAGATGGGATTAACCCCTACTGAATGGCTCCTCAAAACTGATGTTTGAGGTCCTATTTATAGAGATGTCACGCAAAAACCTAAAACTAATTACAATTGGGCTTTCTAATTCTCGTTATTAATTTGCGTCAGAGTCGAGGGGTGGTCGATAGACGACACAGTCCAGTCGATCGACCAACCTCCACTGTACAGTAGCCTCTGATAATCGCGCTCTGGTCGATCGACCAAAGGCCTCAGTCGATCGACCAAGGGTGCTGTACAGTAATGCATTCTGACGAATTCTGCAGCGCGCAATGATCTTACAAGAGATGCCATTTCCTCGTTACTTGGTCAAATCAGGCTTTCTACACGGCGTTGGAAAGATAAGAGGATAAGCTTTCACCTCCAATTGGAATCACTCGATGATCTACTTTAGAACTCAAGATATTTCCATCTGAAGCAGGCTGCAATATCGTGAAGTGCTTCTTTGCTTGTTAAACTCGTATGCACCCATGCTTTTGCTATGTTTAGGCCTTGAAACGCGCACGAAGATCATTTCCCGAGTCTTTACTCCATGTCAAATGCAATGCTAAGTACTTAGGGATGGATTCGGCTCATTTTCCGCTGGATTCTTCACATATCTGCAATTTTATACAAAAACACGAAAGTAGACGGAAATAGGGAAAATAGTAGCATAAACTACACATTTGAGCTCTGAAATGCGTCTAAAATAGGGTGTAAAACATCATATAAATGACACGCATCACCCACCACCACGTGTTATTCCCTATGACTAGCCATCGACATCTCTCCACCTCCATATAAGACTGTAACCGTCCCCCACCACCCATCACCACTTGGAAACCGTTAGTCCGTTACTACCACCGACACCGATGATATGAATGACTCCCCATAGTCGTCCTCTACTACCAGTGCAGCGCCGACAACGTAACCAGTACACCATCGCCGGTGACATCACCAATACACTGTCGCCGACAACCGTACCACAACAGTCTACCATCCCAATATCCGATTGATTCTCCTTCATCTTCTTTTTGAAAGAATAGAACTCCGGCATCGACCTGTGCAAAGTAAACCGATCTTCACCTTCAACCATGGGTTTAGCCATTGTTAATCAGAGAGAGATTTCAAATAGTCGATTTATTTTAACTTTGTGTTTTAGGGAGGATTCGGTTGTATAGAGTACAAAAATGGCCAGGGCTGTGTTTATGGAGTGCGGTGAGTAGGACGCCGACATTAGAGAAATCACGGAAGCGATATCAGTTATTGGTGTAGTAAGAGGTGGTCATGGTGGGTGTTGTGGTTGTTGGGGGTGGGGAAAAATGGATGGTTATTTTGATTTGTGTAATTTTTGTTATTCCTTTCCTTTTAATTGAGTAACCAAACAACTTTGTATTTTTGGGGTAATTTCATACCTTTCCCCCCTTTTCCCTTTTTTAATTGCATTCTCTTTCCCTCTCCCGTACCAAATGCCCCCTTAGTGCACACTTAACCTAATTTATTAATTACTCCATCTTTCTTATTACTAGTTGGCTCTTTACGTGCATTACACGCGGAGTTCCAATGATCATCTCCGCCTTTCTCTGTAAACATTTTGCTCAAATATTCATAGGAATAAATCGATAAGCGCACAGTTATAATAGCATCTTTTCTGAAAACATTTAGCTTAAATTTCACATGAATAATGTAATACTACGGTTTTATGAGTCTATTAGTACTCTGTCGAGTGGGCTTACTCTGTCGAGTAAGTAGTTTTTGACGTAAAATAGTAGTCTGCCTGTAGGGTACTCGATCGAGTAAGTTGGGTACTCGATCGAGTAAGTTGGGTACTCGATCGAGTAGGGGGCACTCGATTGAGTAAGTGCCTTACTCAATCGAGTAAGTGTGTTTTACGGGTTTGTTTTGACGGGTTTTGCTAATAACGCGAGATTAATATAAAAGGATTCCGTCATTTTCTTTAATCACTTTTCACCTCTCTAAACCTTTCAAAAGAAAAAGAAGTTACGTAGTTCTCTCTCATCGCATTGTTGGCAATTCCTAATGGTTAGAGTCGTCGGATCGTTAAGTTCTTTACGCCGTTGAGACCGTCGTATTGTGGGAGGAGGGTTCGTAGAAGAGAGGTTTTGAGACAGCTGCTAGATCGTCTGATTCT
This sequence comes from Silene latifolia, assembly GCF_048544455.1. Classification (NCBI taxonomy): domain Eukaryota; kingdom Viridiplantae; phylum Streptophyta; class Magnoliopsida; order Caryophyllales; family Caryophyllaceae; genus Silene; species Silene latifolia. The sequence continues at coordinate 120,963,811 of NC_133528.1, read as the reverse complement.
GTGATTGCTGTTCCAGGTAGGGTTTCCCTACTCAGTATTAGTTACATGATGTGTGTGGTGATTGTGCTGTAGTTAGTGATTGTCGATTAATTCAGACGGTTGTGATTTCATATTATTGATTATTTCAGACGGTTGTTGATGTTGTATTGTGGTTACTGTTTAACTGTCTGTGTTCTTCGGGGTGCGTCTCTGGCTGAGTGGAGTCACTTGCGGGAGTGGCTTCACGCCCTTGATTCGCCTCCTGTGGAACCCGCCACAGGAGGGATGTGCACATTAATGAACATGGGTTTATCGCTTGATGGAGATGAGCAGGGCTTAGGTGGGAAGGGCTGCGGTCCCCCACTGACGGCGAGGAGTATCTATTGCGATGGGTACTCTGGGAGGGCTACACACTTTAGTGTGTAGTCAGTTATGAGGTGATTGGAGATGGAGACTGGGATTGTGTGTGAGCTGTTTGTATGATTGTTTCAATGTGACTTCTATTGTGTAATTAGTACTGACCCCGTTTAATGTTTTAAAAACTGTGGTGATCCATTCGGGGGTGGTGAGCAGTTATTGAGTAGGTATGATATAGCGCGTATGGGATAGCTAGGATGGGTCATCACGTGGCAGTTAGAAGTCTTCCGCTGTGTCCGACGCTGTTTTATAGTTTTGACAGTTTTATCAGTAGACCGTCTAAGAACCTTGTATTTCAGTTTAACAGTTTTGGTTTTGATCATGTAATCACTTTAAACTATATTGTTATTTAAATTATGTTTTTTCATTGTCATTTGATTATCATTGCCTCGGGTAACTGAGATGGTGACGTTCTTATACCTTAAGTGGTCCTGGTAAGGCACTTGGAGTATGAGGGTGTCACAAAGTGGTATCAGAGCGACGATCCTGAAACCTGTAACCAATGAACCTAATGAACATAAGAAGTCAAATTAAAATGAACCCGGGGTAGAAGTTGTAGGAGCTAATGCAAAGGCTTGGGAGACGTCCTAAAGTCGCGAACTCGCCCTACAATTTTGAACCGGTCTCATGGGATATGAGTTGGGATTGCTATGTGTTTACCTTGTGTGTTGTGTATCTATATAGTAAGGTGTTGTATCAATCGATGGATGCATGCATGTGGAGGATGTGAGATCTGTAGTGAAGAATAATGATGATATGATTATATTTGTCGTTGATTGAATGCATGAATTGCATGATAGTTGGTTTACAATGTGTTTTGAATTGTTGGAAAAGTACATGAGAATGATGAATGATGTAGTGGAAAAAGGAAGTAGTTCATATATGATAATATATGATGAATAATGACATTGCAGGATGAATGATTTATAATGTGTCTATACTAGTAACATGTGATTAGGGGATTTGATATGATTTTACATAATTTTGTTTGCCTAAAGTTATATAATAAGTTCATATGATTGTCTACTGTGGTATCATATGCACTTGTTAGATGGAGAATGTGATTGAACTAGGTGAATTGATTGGAAAAGATGAAGTAGCAATTGCATGAGAATATGAATTTCGTGATTATAAATGCACGTTTAGCTGACAAAGTGGATTTGTAATATATAGTAACATGGAAATAGGATTTGTAATGTATGAGTATGTTTTATTTTACAAAAAGTTATAAAGTTAAAATATGTGGTAGTACATGATTGATAAGTTGAGTGTTATATGAGCATGATAGATGTCAATGTCTGGCTTTTGGTAGGTAGTAACATGTGGTTGGGGATAGTGTTTTTACAAGTATCGAGTCGCTTTTGTTCACCTTGTTGATGTTTAAGTTGTTTGAAAGAAAAAAATCAAATAGTTATGTCGTCTGATTACAACAAAGTTGTCTTTAAACTGTTATAACTTGAGATGCATAAATGATTTTAATGTGATTCTAATTAGAGGTGATATCTTGTTCTTTTACGATTCTAACGATAGGTCACACGCCCAAAACGACCAAGAAACGAGTGAGTTATGACCGTTTTACGAAAACTGGACAGTGCTGAGAAATGCGTAGGGTACTCGATCGAGTGGCCCTCACTCGATCGAGTGCACCTCTTGGTACTCGATCGAGTATCCCTTACTCGATCGATTAGCCCTGGTAATTTGTTTTACGTGCTTCTGACCTTCACCTACTCGATCGAGTAAGTCACTTACTAGATCGAGTGGCCTGTACTCGATCTAGTGACCCCTGTTTTGGGTCATATTCTTATCTTTTGACTTCGTTGCATATTATGTTTGATTCAAATGTGTTATTTTGCTTCGTTATGCATTGTTTTACGTATGTAATTGATGCAGGAGCATACTCGGAAGATAAGTCAAATGGTAAAGGGATTCGGGTTTGGTCCAACGGGCAAGGTTGTGCTAAAATGTGGTTTGTATCAAGACGTCAAGAGGGTCAAAATCAGTCACATAGCTGCTGGACATGGTTTCCTAGGCCGAGTAGGATACACGATTTCCTAAATCGTGTAGGAATAATAAATTAGTTTAATTTACTGTTTCTGAATAAAGTTAGGAAAACTAGATGTTTCCTAATCCTAGTTTAATTAGAATACCCTAAAATATGATTGTATTTTAATTATTAGTATTTTAATAACTTTCCTAGTTAGTTTAGGAAAGAGGTAGATAGCTTGGTTTGCAAGCTGGGGAATTAGGACTCGAGTCAAAATGTGACCTCGATTAGAATTAGGAAAGATAGCTTATTAGTCAAGCTAGGTAGAGGTATAAATAAGGACCGTGTATGACATTGTTCAACACGTGTGTGATTCAGAATTTTAATAGAAGTTTCCATTGTGAACTTTGTTTTGATTAGGCTTGCGAGTTTAATCTTTAATCTTCCTTGCGAGGTTGTTTGTGAGTGTTTCGAGTTCGTACCTTGCGAGGTGGAGAGCGAGATTCACCATATTATCCAGGTTACATTTAAAATCACGAAATATACAGTCAAATTAACACAATTCCGCTGCAAATTTACCCATTACATCTACAAACATACACGATTTTATCATATCCTGAGAACGAACAGTCTGTCACACTGTTCAATCACGTTTGTTCATATAATTTTACATCAGTAATGGTCCTGATGCGTAAGTTACCCAATCTTATGATGTAAAGAGTGGCACTTGTGGTGAGTGTGAGTTCGGTGGGGAGGAAATTAGTGATATGCGGTTGTGATAGGCAGTGGAAAAGAAAAGAAGGATTAGTAAGACTTATTAAGGCATGGAGCATGTTTTGGTGAGAAGAGATGAGTGATAAGATTTTGTGTTGAGTAATGTAAAAGTAAGTAAATATGGGCAAGGGATGATGGGAGTCTAAGGAACGTGAGAATGAAAAGATTAAAAGGAAGGATGTGGATGGTGGCAACTTGAGATGTGTAAGGAATTATGGAGGGAGATGGTTATGAAATCGTGTGGGTTAAGAATATATGTAGTGAAAGGTCGTTTTAGAGGAATTGAGAAGAGTGGTATATAGTGAACTTAATGGAGACATGTCGCGACGTGGATTTGCAGATAGTGAGTGAGTTTGGGAATTTGTGTTATCAAGAGGTGAAGCTAATGTGTGATTTCCTTGGGCAATTAACGGTATAAAATGAATTTTGATTTCTAGAGATGTAAAAAAAAGAGATGCAATTGTTTGAACAAGTAAACGTTGATTCTATGGATGGATTAGTGGCAAGGGTGAGTGATAGCATAATAAGAGAATATCTATGGTAAGAAAGAGTGAGATGATATCGATATGAGATAGTGAGATGTGAGTTTTGGAGCAATGAGAAGGTAATAGGAGCACTAAAGAGTTAGGTAGAAGTGATAAGGAATTGAATGGTTAATTGCGTTTGTCGAGTGTAAAAAAAGAAAAGAAGGAGGGGAGTAAAACTAGGAAAATGTTCACCGGAGTTATGTGATATAAAAGTAAGGAATCGTCGAGATGTATGATACTATCATGAGGATTTGAGTTAACAGTTATATAGGAGTTCCAGGACGACATGATAATCATGAGTTTCGAGGAATTAAGTAAAGTAAAAGTTGGGTAATTGCACGATATGAGATCTTGGTGGTGAGTCGGGTGACGATACAATTAAGGATGGAATTGGTAATAGTGTTGAGGTGATTTTTGTTGATGTATTTGATGTTCGTTATTTGGGATGATAACCAAAGATAGGAAAGAAACTGTGATGTTTAGAGATGAGTGTAGGAAGTTCGATGTACGAACGGTGGTAGTGTGGAGGTGTTATCACTAGTGGTTAAGGGTGATGATAAATAGGAAAGATGGCAATTTTAAAGAGGTTGATTTTGTAGAGACCGAATTGATATGTATGGTTGTGAGGAAGTATAAGACGTAGTCTTAGGAGGCGATTTCTCGTAATGAGTGTTAGCTGTATGGTTATGTATGGCAGAAGGTGCTGGTTATGCGAATGGAAGAATGTGTTATGAAGGGAATACGAGTTAAGCTTAGGCGAGAGGTAACCTTTATCAGATGGTAACTTACGTGATCAGGATTGACTAGTTGGTTGTGATTACGGGTCTGTGATGTGTATAAATGTTTGTGTGAGGTTTTGACCTCACAAGAAGTAGTATGGTGTGATAATTATAAAGTTGTTATCTGAATTTTCTATATGTTGAGTACGGTAACCTAATTGAAAAAAAAATGGTAATAATTTGATTAATCTGGCATGGTTAGTTATAATTGTATGTGTATTTATAATATATGTGTATTCCGTGAAATGGTAGGGATGATGTTCACGAGGTGCTTATCCGTTTATTCATATAATGTATTGTGTTGTGATTTAGTAAAGTGGATTTGAATAAGTTTTCTTCTCCGAGAAGTTATTTCTGAGTCAGTGTTTATGGGATTGTGTATGTTGCGATGTCTATCGGCGTGGTTGTGGTGCCTCGGGTGGTGATCCGGGCACGATACTTAGTATTGTGATACGGGTATTTTCGCACTGCGGTGTGGCTGTTGGTGGCAGTGTTGCGATGCCGTCACCGGTTGTGGTGGAGTAGGCGAGATGATTATGATACGAGTTTTCGAAAGTACATACCAATTAAACATAGATTGTTGTTTTGTTTGCTGCTGTTCCTTGTGAGTTTTGGTTGAACATGTAGACTGTTGTTTTGTTTGTTGATGTTTCTTACCAGTTTTAGTTTGGAAATGAGGGTAGAGTATGATATGAAAAAGAGTTGTATATGTTTTCGTTGTTGTCATGGTATAGTGATATTCTGTTGATGGGACACAGTTGTCAGAAGTTGTTACAGTACATTTGATCTTGTTGTAGATGAGGCATTGGTGCACATAGTCATGGCAAGTGATTCGTAGGACATGTGTGGTAATGATCTGAAAGCTGCAGGTAGTTTATAATCTTTCGTTGAGACAGTGAGTGTAGGGTGTTGGGAATTAGTGTCATGTTAAGTTATGTATGAGTTTTGCGGTAATGAAAGAAAAGAACTTGAGAATCTAGTGTGAGTGTATGTAATAATTGTGGATCGTGAGTTATGAGTATGGAGATAGGTGCAGGCATAGAGGATTATGTCGTTTTGGCAGTAATAGGGAACAATTGAAGTTTTGGTTAAGCTAAAGATTTTGAGGTATAGGTTAGGTGGTGTGACGAGTGAATTGAAGTATGAGAATTGTTTAAGTAAGAGACCCTTAGATATATGCATGGCAAGTGTTTAGATTATAGATGGTTATCTTTGACATGCGGTGGTGATGGTGATAATGAGAAGATATAGCTAGAATTTAGTATTAGTGAGTTACGAGGACGTAACATTTATCTTAAGAGGAGTAGGATGCGATAAAAGAGGTTTTGATGGTTGTGCATATGGTGGTATAATTGGAAGTAGAGTGTTGGTGTAGCATAAAGGATGGATATTTGTTTTGATTGATTTTATTAAAGGTCATGACCGTGCTTGTAGTAGTTCGATGTTTAGGAATGGGAGAATATTTCAATAGTGTTGACAGTTGGATGATGATGTTATGAGTGTGAGTAAAATTCGAAGATGAAGTTCCTTTTAAGGGTGGTAGAATGTAACATTCTGTTTGATGTTATGAGTATCTTGATATTGGATTTTCTAGTGGATGATATGTTACGGAGCTAGCAGCGTTTGTGTTGGTAGTTTATGGAGTTAGTGTCGAGAGAGATATAATGTAGTTGATACGATATCGTGAGACATGTTGTGGAGGTAGGCGTAGTTGGTGGAGTTGGTGTTAAGAGTTCATGTTTTATAGGGTGAGGTTTTGTTTTGAGTTCTTAGTTGCGCTGTTGTGTCTTAATCGAGTTGGTAGGTTTGTTTTTATGTATGGGTTGAACTTCGGGGACGAAGTTCTTTTTAAGGAGGGAAGACTGTAATATTACGATTTTATGAGTCTATGGGTACTCTGTCGAGTGGGGCTTACTCTGTCGAGTAAGTAGTTTTTGACGCAAAACAGTAGTCTGCCTGTAGGGTACTCGATCGAGTAAGTTAGGTACTCGATCGAGTAGGGGGCACTCGATCGAGTAAGTGCCTTACTCGATCGAGTAAGTGTCTTTTACGGGTTTGTTTTGACGGGTTTTGCTAATAACGCGAGATTAATATAAAAGGCTTCCGTCATTTTCTTTAATCACTTTTCACCTCTCTAAACCTTTCAAAAGAAAAAGAAGTTACGTAGTTCTCTCTCGTCGCGTTGTTGACAAATCCTAATGGTTAGAGTCGTCGGATCGTTAAGTTCTTTACGCCGTTGAGACCGTCGTATTGTGGGAGGAGGGTTCGTAGAAGAGAGGTTTTGAGACAGCTGCTAGATCGTCTGATTCTGTGATTGCTGTTCCAGGTAAGGTTTCCCTACTCAGTATTAGTTACATGATGTGTGTGGTCATTGTGCTAGAGTTAGTGAGTGTTGATTAATTCAGACGGTTGTGATTTCATATTGTTGATTGTTTCAGACGGTTGTTGATGTTGTATTGTGGTTACTGTTTAACTGTCTGTGTTCTTTGGGGTGCGTCCCTGGCTGAGTGGAGTCACTTGCGGGAGTGGCTTCACGCCCTTGATTCGCTTCCTGTGGAACCCGCCACAGGAGGGATGTGCACATTAATGAACATGGGTTTACCGCTCGATGGAGATGAGCGGGGCTTAGGTGGGAACGGCTGCGGACCCCCACTGGCGGCGAGGAGTATCTGTTGCGATGGGTACTCTGGTAGGGCTACATACTTTGGTGTGTAGTCAGTTATGAGGTAATTGAAGATGGAGACTGGGATTGTGTGTGAGCTATTTGTATGATTGTTTCAGTGTGACTTTGATTGTGTAATTAGTACTGACCCCGTTTAATGTTTTAAAAACTGTGGTCGGGGTGGTGAGCAGTTATTGAGCAGGTATGATATGACGCGTATGGGATAGCTGGGATGGGTCATCACGTGGCAGTTAGAAGTCTTCCGCGGTGTCAGACGATGTTTTATAGTTTTGACGCTTTTATCGAGACCGTCCGAGAACCTTGTATTTCGGTTTAACGCTTTTGGTTTTGATCATGTAATCACTTTAAACTATATTGTTATTTAAATTATGTTTCTTCATTGTCATTTGATTATCATTGCCTCGGGTAACCGAGATGGTGACGTTCTTATACCTTAAGTGGTCCTGGTAAGGCACTCGGAGTATGGGGGTGTCACAAATAAACTGATAAGCCCTGGTAGTCACATACCCAAGTAGTACATAATTTACATACGTTCTAGTATTATCGCAAAATAACATCGTGTCTGGATGCAATACGGGGGGCGGTTCACTTCATTGTTTAGGTCTAGTCTTAGTACGCAAAATATTAAGATTACAGGCCATTACTATTAGTCATTCTTTAAATTCTTGTGCTATTCTGATGTCATTTTCCCTTAATTTATGGAAGAGGTGCAGAGGCAGAGGCAGCGGCAGCGGCTGCCTTTTGTTTCTTGAGCATCTTGTTGTGAGTTTGTGGGTGGATTGTATCCGCAGTAGTAACCTCACTTGGCTCGTTTACTGTAGTATTTGCTATTGTTGGTTCAACAATGCCAGTGACTGCTGATGTGATGGACGCATTAGTGACTATGCTTTTTGGAGGAGGTGTTGAGGACTTGTCTGTTTGCAGTTGGCTTCCTTTAGAGCTGCTAACAACCTGAGATTGTTAAGGGTCTGCTTGAGTAGCCGTCACACTTCCTGAAGCATTGTCATATGTACCATCAATAACCACCTGCTTCACTACCCACTGGAGAATGTTGCTCATTGAGAGCGATGTGGACGAGCCAACTTGGACTTTGAAAGGTTTAAGGCAGAGCATTTCCAGCACGGCTCAAAAAGCTTGATCTTTAAAAGATTTGGGTGCTTTTGTAATACTACGGTTTTCTATGTCTTTGGGTACTCTATCGAGTGGGCTTACTCTGTCGAGTAAGTAAGTTGTTTTACGAAACAATGTTCTGTCTGATGCGTACTCGATCGAGTAAGTGTGGCACTCGATCGAGTAAGGGTCACTCGATTGAGTAAGTGACTTACTCGATCGAGTAAGTGCATATTACGGGTTTTTTTAGCCGGGTTTTGTTAATAACGCGAGATTAATATAAAAGGCTTCCGTCATTATTCTTAATCATTTTATTTCTTAAAACCTTTCAAGAGAAGAGAAAAGAGTTACGTAGTTCGCATTCGTTATGTTATTAACAAATCCCAAAGGCTAAGGTGGTCGGATCGTCGTGTGCTTTACGCCGTTGAGTTCATCGTGTTGAGGGTAAGATCCTTGTATAGTTTTTATGTTGTTTCGTCAATTTTGGTTAAACCCTAATTGGGTAGATTTGGGGGTTTGGGGTGTTTGATTGGCTTAGTAGTAATTGCATGATTGTATATGTGATTATAGGAGGAGATTTCGTAGAAGAGCATTTTGATTAGCTGCTTGTGCCGGTCATGTGATGGCTTATTCCAGGTAGGGTTTCCCTACTCAGCATTGGTTACATAAGTGTTGTTGGTAATTGTTGTTGTATATCGTATTGGCATTGGATTCTGATTTGGTGATTGTTGGTAGTGTAATGTGATTATCGTTGTATAATTGTCTGTGATCTTTGGGGTGCATCCCTGGCTGAGTGGAGTCACTTGCAGGAGTGGCTTCACGCCCTTGATTCGCCTTCTGTGGAACCCGCCACAGGAGGGATGTGTGATACCCGTCGTTGTGAGTACCAAAAATAATATTTATAATTTCCTATTAAGACTAACCTAGGCTAGTGGTAAGAGGGTCGAACCACAGAGAGGCGGGGGAGTTATAGTTGCTTTTATTTCAGTCTATCGGTAACAGTTGTGGGGGTTTTGGTTTGAGTTGATTCTAGAACTAACAACATAAAATAAATAAATAAATAAAAGTAAATAAGGATGTAAACAACGATGAAAGGAATGCTAAGACTATCGGTTCACTATAGTCACGATGGCACATAATCCTAGGTAAGTCCGAAATACAGTCGTGTAGGATGGGTAAAACAAGTCCTTTCGGTCCAAGTTAACTAGTAGCTCCTTTCGGCCTATGCTACCAGTCCCTAAGTCTCACTAATACTAGCTCTCGCCCTGAAAAGTGATTCTTAAAGCCTAAATTACATTATCTCTCGATCTCAGCAATTTAGTCGTCTTAATTCGTTAATTAATGCCCTTCCCTATCTCTCGATCTATGGGTCGGTCAAAACTAAGCATCTAACAAGTCTCCTCTCGGTCTCATTGCTAAATATTGCACTCAACGAATCAAACAATGCTAATCAAACACGAAGTCAGTCGATCGACCAGCTATCCCAGTCGATCGACCAACCGGCTCAGTCGATCGACTAACCGGCTCAGTCGATCGACTAGTTAAGCCAGTCGATCGACCAAGCCCTAATGCGGGGTCACCTATTCTAATGCCATCTATGCCATAGATCCCCTACATCTTAGCGGGGTTGATTTAGCTAGACATAACAACGATAATAACAACAATGAAATTGACTAATAAAGCTAACGATTGCATATTTATATTAACTAAGCAAATGAATAACATAAAACAATAATATGGCTTTGGGAAATCTAAGCTAACAATTCTAACTACGGAGGAATTAAAGCAATAAACTGGAGTAAGAACCAAGAATACCGTAGGGAGGATTGAATAGGAAATACCAAAACCAAGTGCGGAAAATAAACTTTATTGACGGAGAATTAAACTAAAACAATCTTTGAATATGAACCCTAATTAATTCCTAAAACTCGATGATCCTAAACTGATGCCTCTGGTTACATTATATAGAAAATATTACGTAACTCTTATTCTTAAACCTAATCACAATGGGCTTTGGAATTCTCGATCTTTTAATTTGCGCATCAGACCCGTTGTTCAGTCGATCGACCATAAGCATCAGTCAATCGACTAAGTAGCAGCGAACAGTAGCTACTGGAACCCGTGGGGTGGTCGATCGACCACTTGACCATCGATCGACCAACAACACAGATGCACTGCAATTCTGACGAATTCTGCATCGCGCACCAATCTTAAAACAGCTGCCATTTCTTCGTTCCTTGGTCAAATCAGGCGTTCTATGCGGCGTTGGAAAGCTAAGAGGATAAGCTTTCACCTCCAATTGGAATCACTCGATTATCAGGTCTAGAACTCAAGATATAGCCATCTGAAGCAGGCTGCAATGTCGAGAAGCACTTCTTTGCTTGTTAAACTCGTACGCACCCATGCTTTTGCTATCTTTAGGCCTTGAAATGCGCACCAAGCTCATTCCTCGAGTCAATATTTCATGTCAAATGCAATGTCAATTACTTAGGGATGGATTCGGCTCGATTTCCGCTCAATTCTTCATATTTCTGCAATAATAGACAAAAACACAAAAGTAGAGGAAAATAGGGAAATAATGGCATATATTACACATTTGAGCTCTGAAATGCGTGTAGAATAAAGTGTGAAATATCATATTTTAGACACGCATCAAATCTCCCCAAACCAAACCTTGCTTGTCCCCAAGCAAGAACTAGACTCGATCCTAAAACCTAATGGAACGAGTTCAATCTCAGAGCGAAATGTAACCTGTCAAGCCTAAGCCAATTTAATGCAATAACCAACAATCAATTAGCAAGGTGAGTCATGCAAACGAGTTATGATGTCGTTAAAAATTCGCTAAACCATCAACTGTAGAGACTTATCAAATTGGACTCTCACGGGCCGCTCAAAACACTCAAATAAGCACAAGGTGAATATATGTAAAAGATAGAAAGAAGTGATTTTGTGAAGACTCTCACCTAACTACGACCTATAAGAACATGCCTGCAATCTAATATGAAAATGATCTCTACAACCGTACATATGCATTCCAACCAAACAGATGACCATGACACATGCCGAGGTAAATATGGATATGTGAGGTAATGGGCAAGAAGAGGCAAAACATTTATGGAAGTGTGGAGGTATAGGTGATCAAGCTAGTACCTAAACAAAACCATATGACAACATCCAACTTCTTGCTCAAAATCACAATAAAACCCGGTGCTAATTATCAAGCACAAATCTCACAATCTCCGATAAAAGTCAACTCCCCAAGAATATAGATGATAACATGGGAGTGAAAATCACCAAATCATAATAATTGAAACATGTGATTTTTTCGAACTTTATTTTTCTCAGGCTGCAGTCGATCGACCAAAGGAAACAGTCGATCGACCACCCTCTTCAAGATCAAAGACACTTTTTTTTTTTTCTTTTTCGAATCATTTTTTTCTTCTTTTTTTTTTCTTTTTTTCTTTCTTTCATTTTTCAATTCCTTTTCCTCCTTCACTCTTTTTGTCCATCATCATCTCAAAAATGAGCATATAACCAAACCGCAATAAAACATTCCCAAAAATACAAGTACTAGCTCGGATAAGGTAGGCTAATTTTTAGACTGTAGTTTATGGGACAAAAGAGGCTAAATTTGGCTATGAGGGGTTCACGGGCAAAATAAGAAAAGGGAAACCTCTACCACATGTGTCAACAAACCACAAACCGAATGCATACAGGTATTAAGCAGATTAAGTTCATATTTATGCACATTTATGTAACATGTCTCATAAGGAGTAACTACTTACATTCCTAAATGAACCGGTCATAGATGTCACCAGTTATAGGCTTTAAACCTCAGAAAATATGATGTAGCTTGCCAAAAATCTAAGTCAAGTCTCAAGTTCAGCAAATAATTTAACGAAAACTCGTAGATATGCATTTACGATTCTACTAATAACATGTTAATCAAGCAAGGCTTAGGCATAAAACAGATGCAAATGCAATGTCATCCTTGAAATACTACCGACCTATATGCTAAAATGAACGTGCATTGTATGGAATTGTATGGAAATTTTTGAAATTTTTCAATTTTTTTGAATTTTTTATATATAAGGGAAATGAAATAAACAAATGCAAACTGAAATGTAAACGTGAATGCAAGCAAATGATATGCGACGCAAAACCCTTCCCCAAACCAAATCGCACAATGTCCCCATTTGTGCAAAATCATGTACAGAAGAAATGAGAAATGGGAATTTGCGTTAAATTAAACAAACAAGACATGAAGTGGAAATCGGGACCTCACAAGACTTTAAGCGCAGCAAAAAGGAAACTTCCCCAAACCAGCGTGAGCTAGGAGGTTTCAGTAGCCAGCAGTGCTACCAATAGGTACCTGAAAAGACAAACAAAAGATACCGCGTGTAAAACCGAGAAAACAATAATGAAGCGGCAATTATGTGCAAAAATAAAAACAAAGAAATCGAAATTAAGCGGAGAATAAAGTGAAGGGAATACTCCTTGACTCATGCAAATCGACCAAACACAAAGCAGGGGAGTGATCGAAAACAGATACATCACTCGGGCGGTCGATCGACCACATCACTCGGTCGATCGACCAGAGTGAACAGAAATGTAAAGCTCCTGGATATCGCAGCTCGCCGATCGACCATACCGCGCCGATCGATCAAAAACTCGCTTTGAACTTTCGATTTCTTCAATTAGCTCAATAACTTGAGCTAATATGGTCTATAAACCTGTAAAACACATAATATGGCGCCCAATATTGCGCACAACCCAATTGTAAAGTCTAAAGTCTATAAAAATCCTAAGCCAGGGAATTAAAATGCGAAGTTTCGCGCACACAAAAGCAATAAAAAGTCTAAAAGCGGAAAGAATCTTTAAAAAGGTCTAAGAAACGCATAGATCAACTAAATCTGGGAAAATCTCCGACCAAGGCTTCGTCTACATGAAGTAGCTTCCGCAGTGCTCATCTCGTGAAAGCCGGGCTCCACTCTACTCCAACTGGGATGCTCAATGGATCATCTCTAGCATCTTCCCAAGCATGGCCATCATCTAGCTTCTCACACTCGAGATCCGACTCAAATTTTGACTGCTCCTTCTTCTTGGGCTCCTCATCTGGCTCATCGTCCGTGCCATAACTAAGACATCCTAGACCGCCTCTTTGAACAATGGGCTCCTTCACACCGAGCGATTAGCGGTTCCTCCTTCCCAAACCATTTCTGCAATACTCAAAATGCAGAAGAATCTTCCTCCAATTTGCTCCCAATCTGGGGCGGAGGTGTCATAACAGGAATAGGTACAGGCAAGGGAGTAGGAGTGTCAGTAATGACGACATAAGACTTACGAGTAGAAATCGCATTACAAGTCACATGACACATAGCATCTTTCTTCCTATAAGTCTGGGCAAAACTAATGGACTGTTTCCCTACTTTAAAGGTCGTGTCCCCGAGCCAACATCAATAATCGCACCAAAGAGTGTGCAAAAAGGGTCTACCCAAAATGATAGGAATATGAGCATCCTCGGGTATATCTAGTACAACGAAGTCAACAGGGAAGAAAAACCTTCCTATTTGCACAGGAATGTCTTCTAAGACTCCTATAGGCTGGACCGCAGAACGATCAGCCATCTGTACCGTCATGCTAGTAACTGCAAACCTAGTCAATTTCAATTTTCTAGCTAGACTCAAAGACATAACGCTAATGCTAGCTCCTAGGTCACATAATGCCTTCTCAATTGAGAAGGTACCAATATCGCAAGGAACGGAAAAGCTACCCGGGTCAGCTAACTTGTGTGGAGCAGTGTGAGTCAAATAGGAACTAGATTCTTCAGTTAAATTAACAGACTCGACCCTATCAAGTTTTCGCTTCTTATTTAAAAGCTGTTTCATGAATTTCATGTAAGCGGGAACTTGATTTACCAACTCAAGAAAAGGTACTTGCACATTAAGACCATGAATGACATTTTTAAATTTTTCAAAGTATACCTCATCTTTTGTTGGTACCACCTCTCTGGATATGGGGCTTGCAAAAGTAACTTAGCCCTCTCCTCTAGGTCTCTCATACCGCATTATCCGGCATTGGAGGACGAAATGGCTCATCATCGCAAAGACATGATCGATCGATCGACCATGTATGTCGGTCGATCGATCGACTTCTACAGAACGATGAGTGTTTCTTTTCGCGGACGGTCGATCGATGGGTATGTCGATCGATCGACCGTGATTACTATTGATCGTCTTTTTCTCGCCCTTTTTCTTCTTCCCTTTTTCAGCACTTTCTCGGGTTCATCGAGAGCAGACCCGCTCCTCGGCGTCATTGCATGTACGGTCTCAATACGCCGATTCGAGAGTGAAACCGACTTGGTATTTCAAATGCATTTTGATCCAATGTTGCAATATGAGATATCACTTCGCGATTAAGACCTGATTCGCCGCATTGCTTTTCTCGTACCTCCACCATAAGCAACAGACTAGACTCGTCAACTCGCAACTTCGTTTTTCAACTCTTCTTTGTGGGAGTGGATGGTGGTGGGGCTTCATAAGGAGGCTCATATGGTTGATGCGGTGAAGTAGGAGCGCAATTATACGAATTGTCGAGCTGAAGTTGATGAAAAGTGAACATCTTCTCCTTAGGGTGCCCGCATGCCTAAGATGTGTGTCCAACTCCGCCGCATCTCTCACAAAATGGAACCCGCCGCTTTGCTCCGAGAATGGAACATGTGTGGATCCTTCGGAAGTGCTGCAGATAGGACCTGTAGGACCTAACAAAACAACACTAAAGAAGATGGTAAGAACCGCCTCAAGGTACTCGCTTCCCTTGAGGCGAAAAAATGAACTAAAATGAAAAACAACCAAAACTAGCGCGCCTCCCCGAAACGGCGCCAAAATTTGATACCCGTCGTTGTGAGTACCAAAAATAATATTTATAATTTCCTATTAAGACTAACCTAGGCTAGTGGTAACAGGGTCGAACCACGAGAGAGGCGGGGGAGTTATAGTTGCTTTTATTTCGATCTATCGGTATGATTGTGGGGGGGTTTTGGTTTGAGTTGATTCTAGAACTAACAACATAAAATAAATAAATAAATAAAAGTAAATAAGGATGTAAACAACGATGAAAGGAATGCTAAGACGGTCGGTTCACTATAGTCATGATGGCACATAATCCTAGGTAAGTCCGAAATACGGTCGTGTAGGATGGGTAAAACAAGTCCTTTCGGTCCAAGTTAACTAGTAGCTCCTTTCGGCCTATGCTACCAGTCCCTAAGTCTCACTAATACTAGCTCTCGCCCTGAAAAGTGATTCTTAAAGCCTAAATTACATTATCTCTCGATCTCAAAGAATTTAGTCGTCTTAATTCGTTAATTAATGCCCTTCCCTATCTCTCGATCTATGGGTCGGTCAAAACTAAGCATCTAACAAGTCTCCTCTCGGTCTCATTGCTAAATATTGCACTCAACGAATCAAACAATGCTAATCAAACACGAAGTCGGTCGATCGACCAGCTATCCTGGGCCGATCGACCAACCTATTTCGATCGATCGACTAACCGGCTCGATCGATCGACTAACCGCTCGATCGATCGACTAATTCGGCTCGATCGATCGACTAGTTAAGCCAGTCGATCGACCAAGCCCTAATGCGGGGTCACCTATTCTAATGCCATCTATGCCATAGATCCCCTACATCTTAGCGGGGTTGATTTAGCTAGACATAACAACGATAATAACAACAATGAAATTGACTAATAAAGCTAACGATTGCATATTTATATTAACTAAGCAAATGAATAACATAAAACAATAATATGGCTTTGGGAAATCTAAGCTAACAATTCTAACTACGGAGGAATTAAAGCAATAAACGACAAGAAAGAACCGAAGAATACCGTAGGGAGGATTGAATAGGAAATACCAAAACCAAGTGCGGAAAATAAACTTTATTGACGGAGAATTAAACTAAAACAATCTTTGAATATGAACCCTAATTAATTCCTAAAACTCGATGATCCTAAACTGATGCCTCTGGTTACATTATATAGAAAATATTACGTAACTCTTATTCCTAAACCTAATCACAATGGGCTTTGGAATTCTCGATCTTTTAATTTGCGCATCAGACCCGTTGTTCAGTCGATCGACCATAAGCATCAGTCGATCGACTAAGTAGCAGCGAACAGTAGCTACTGGAACCCGTGGGGTGGTCGATCGACCACTTGGACCAGTCGATCGACCAACAAATTGTCATGCACTGCAATTGACGAATTCTGCATCGCGCACCGATCTTAAAACAGCTGCCATTTCTTCGTTCCTTTGTCAAATCAGGCGTTCTACGCGGCGTTGGAAAGCTAAGAGGATAAGCTTTCACCTCAAATTGGAATCACTCAATTATCAGGTCTAGAACTCAAGATATAGCCATCTGAAGCAGGCTGCAATGTCGAGAAGCACTTCTTTGCTTGTTAAACTCGTACGCACCCATGCTTTTGCTATCTTTAGGCCTTGAAATGCGCACCAAGCTCATTTCTCGAGTCAATACTTCATGTCAAATGCAATGTCAATTACTTAGGGATGGATTCGGCTTGATTTCCGCTCAATTCTTCATATTTCTGCAATAATAGACAAAAACACAAAAGTAGAGGAAAATAGGGAAATAATGGCATATATTACACATTTGAGCTCTGAAATGCGTGTAGAATAAAGTGTGAAACATCATATTTTAGACACGCATCAATGTGCACATTAATGAACATGGGTTTATCGCTCGATGGAGATGAGCGGGGCTTAGGTGGGAACGGCTGCGGACCCCCACTGGCGGCGAGGAGTATCTGTTGCGATGGGTACTCTGGTAGGGCTACATACTTTGGTGTGTAGTCAGTTATGAGGTAATTGAAGATGGAGACTGGGATTGTGTGTGAGCTATTTGTATGATTGTTTCAGTGTGACTTTGATTGTGTAATTAGTACTGACCCCGTTTAATGTTTTAAAAACTGTGGTCGGGGTGGTGAGCAGTTATTGAGCAGGTATGATATGACGCATATGGGATAGCTGGGATGGGTCATCACGTGGCAGTTAGAAGTCTTCCGCGGTGTCAGACGATGTTTTATAGTTTTGACAGTTTTATCAGTAGACCGTCTGAGAACCTTGTATTTCAGTTTAACAGTTTTGGTTTTGATCATGTAATCACTTTAAACTATATTGTTATTTAAATTATGTTTCTTCATTGTCATTTGATTATCATTGCCTCGGGTAACCGAGATGGTGACGTTCTTATACCTTAAGTGGTCCTGGTAAGGCACTCGGAGTATGGGGGTGTCACAAATAAACTGATAAGCCCTGGTAGTCACATACCCAAGTAGTACATAATTTACATACGTTCTAGTATTATCGCAAAATAACATCGTGTCTGGATGCAATACGGGGGGCGGTTCACTTCATTGTTTAGGTCTAGTCTTAGTAGTACGCAAAATATTAAGATTACAGGCCATTACTATTAGTCATTCTTTAAATGCTTGTGCTATTCTGATGTCATTTTCCCTTAATTTATGGAAGAGGTGCAGAGGCAGAGGCAGCGGCAGCGGCTGCCTTTTGTTTCTTGAGCATCTTGTTGTGAGTTTGTGGGTGGATTGAATCCGCAGTAGTAACCTCACTTGGCTCGTTTACTGTAGTATTTGCTATTGTTGGTTCAACAATGCCAGTGACTGCTGATGTGATGGACGCATTAGTGACTATGCTTTTTGGAGGAGGTGTTGAGGACTTGTCTGTTTGCAGTTGGCTTCCTTTAGAGCTGCTAACAACCTGAGATTGTAAAGGGTCTGCTTGAGTAGCCGTCACACTTCCTGAAGCATTGTCATATGTACCATCAATAACCACTTGCTTCACTACCCACTGGAGAATGTTGCTCATTGAGAGCGATGTGGACGAGCCAACTTGGACTTTGAAAGGTTTAAGGCAGAGCATTTCCAGCACGGCTCAAAAAGCTTGATCTTCAAAAGATTTGGGTGCTTTTGTAATACTACGGTTTTCTATGTCTTTGGGTACTCTATCGGGTGGGCTTACTCTGTCGAGTAAGTAAGTTGTTTTACGAAACAATGTTTTGTCTGATGCGTACTCGATCGAGTAAGTGTGGCACTCGATCGAGTAAGGGTCACTCGATTGAGTAAGTGACTTACTCGATCGAGTAAGTGCATATTACGGGTTTTTTTAGCCGGGTTTTGTTAAATACGCGAGATTAATATAAAAGGCTTCCGTTATTATTCTTAATCATTTTATTTCTTAAAACCTTTCAAGAGAAGAGAAAAGAGTTACGTAGTTCGCATTCGTTATGTTATTAACAAATCCCAAAGGCTAAGGTGGTCGGATCGTCGTGTGCTTTACGCCGTTGAGTTCATCGTGTTGAGGGTAAGATCCTTGTATAGTTTTTATGTTGTTTCGTCAATTTTGGTTAAACCCTAATTGGGTAGATTTGGGGGTTTGGGGTGTTTGATTGGCTTAGTAGTAATTGCATGATTGTATATGTGATTATAGGAGGAGATTTCGTAGAAGAGCATTTTGATTAGCTGCTTGTGCCGGTCATGTGATGGCTTATTCCAGGTAGGGTTTCCCTACTCAGCATTGGTTACATAAGTGTTGTTGGTAATTGTTGTTGTATATCGTATTGGCATTGGATTCTGAATTGGTGATTGTTGATAGTGTAATGTGATTATCGTTGTATAATTGTCTGTGATCTTTGGGGTGCATCCCTGGCTGAGTGGAGTCACTTGCGGGAGTGGCTTCACGCCCTTGATTCGCCTTCTTTGGAACCCGCCACAGGAGGGATGTGCACATTAATGAACATGTGTTTATCGCTCGATGGAGATGAGCGGGGCTTAGGTGGGAACGGCTGCGGACCCCCACTGGCGGCGAGGAGTATCTGTTGCGATGGGTACTCTGGTAGGGCTACATACTTTGGTGTGTAGTCAGTTATGAGGTAATTGAAGATGGAGACTGGGATTGTGTGTGAGCTATTTGTATGATTGTTTCAGTGTGACTTTGATTGTGTAATTAGTACTGACCCCGTTTAATGTTTTAAAAACTGTGGTCGGGGTTCAACTGATGATTATGGTCGATCGACTGAACAACGGGTCTGACGCAAAATAAAAGATCGAGATTGAGGAAGCCCATTGTGTTTAGGTTTTAGAATAAAGTTGCGTACGTTTACCTATATAACGTAACTCATTCCTGAGATACAATCATCTAAGTTTTGATCATTACGTCTTTCATTAATAGTTTAGGAATTAATTAGGGTTTGGATTATTGTCGAGCATTAGATTTTCAGTTCTTATTCCTAAATCTTTCCTCTGCAATCTCGGTATTCTTCTGCCCTAATTTCAGTTCTTCTTTATTTTCGTTAGTATAGAATTGCTAGTTAAGTTCCCAAAACCAATTCATTTGTTAAATGTTTACTTTATCGTTTCAAGCATGAATTCAGTAGTTAATTTCATCGTTATTATTATTGTTTTTACCCTTAGCATGAGTAGCTAGATTAATTGTGCTAGGATGTAGGCGAATTATAGCGTAGGTGGCAAAGTAATGAACACGGCCTGATTCGCGTGTCAGTCGATCAGTCGATCGACTGACCACGTGAGGTTTTTATTTTCGTTTTAATTGTTTTAACTCTTTATTCGACGAATCGAGTGCACACGACTAGTTGAATGTTTAGGATATGACTGACCCATTAGATCGAGAGATAGGGACAGTTGTTAGACCACCAATTAAAATGACTAAACTGTGCTGAGATCGAAAGATAGGTATAGTTTAGACCGTAAATCACTTTTCAGGACGAAAGTTAGTATTAGTGATATTAGGGACCTTTAGCGAGATCGAAAGATGCTATTTGTTAAGAGTGGACCGAGAGGACCTCTTTATTTCCCGCCTCATGTGTTTTGATTCAGACTGTTTAATATGTCGCATTGAAGCTATAATAAACCGACCATCCTAGTACCCCTTCTTTATCTGTTTAAACCGTCTTTTTAGTTTATTGTTTTTATTTACTCTTAGTCATAGACCAAATCAATTCAACCCCCACAATAGTTACCGTAGACTTTTATTAGACAGCTAGAAATTACGTCTGCCTCCTTGTGGTTCGACCCTGTTACCACTAGCCTAGGTTAGTTTTAATAGGAAATATAAATTTTATTTTTGGTACTCACAACGACGGGTATCAAATTTTGGCGCCGTTGCCGGGGAGGCAATTGTTCTAATTTTTGGTTGTCTTTATTTTAGTCTGTTTTTCGCCTCAAGGGAAGACTGAGTACCTTGAGGCAGTTCTCATCTTCTTCTTTAGTATTGTTTATTTGCAGTACTTCAGGAGAGTCCACTCATGTTCCATCCTTGGGAGCAGCAGGTGGAGATTTGTGGGAGATGTGGCTCTGAGGGGCATGCTTCTGTTATGTGCCGAGCAGATATGGACCAAGTCTATGCTTACTGGCACTATAAACAAGATCATTATACGCCACCACATCCGTACTATCAGCAAGGCTTTCAAGAGCCTTCATATTCCTTTGCACCGCCTCAGCAAGATCCTCTTCCTTCTGAAGAGAGTGCGGAATTGAAGTCTATGGTGGAGATGCTTAAACTCCAAATGCAAGAAATGGCTGAACAGAGAGAAGCTTCTTTCAAAAGACTTGAGCTTCTCTTGGCTCAAGTAGCTGCCGAGCAAAATGATGATATGTATGACTCGGAGGATGATGATTTGGAGGACGATGAAGCGTCAATTGAAGACTTCAATGCTGTGCCACATGAAGAATTCGATCAAGCAGATTTGTGTGGTCGAACGAATGACATTGTAGAAGGAAGAGTGGTCGTCCGACTGGAACCAGTGGTCGATCGACCAGTTATGCTGGAGGAGGAAACTACTCGATCGAGTAGTGACGTTGTTCGATTGATACCTACAGCCTTGGGAATTGTTAAATCGTCACCAACGCCTATTCCGAACGACGATGAGAAGGTAAATGAAGACCACTCCTATCCGATTAGAGGTAATTCCACTCCTTTAGTCGATTATGTATACCTTCTTACTCCTTCATTGAACCATTTCTTCTTTGTAGAATTGACGCCCGCCCCGCTTGGGAACAAATTGGAGGAACATCGCTTTGTTTCTCTTTCTACAGGTCTTGACAAGTTCAAAGACCCCGGAGGTGAGTTGGGTGTTCCTAGCATGAAGTCTGGCACTGCCCGGATATATGATCCAGGAGGAGGTCCTGATAAGGATATGCCGTCTACGAAGAAGCTGTGCGCTAAGGTGAAAGATTGGGATCCAGATGCTGCGAGACGTTTTTGTTCTTCCGTTGCCATGTTGTGGAGGCCGGGAGTAGATTTGACAGTTGCTGAAGCCACTGCGTTCAGTCAAAAGCCTAGTAGTGGGCCAGTGATTTGTGCTTTTTGATGATCGAAAAGTGGGTCGAGCTGGGACCGTCTAATCTAGCGCTACTGGGAGGAAACCCGGAGTTTGAAACATTTCATTTAATTTGGTTTTGGAACATTTAGCTTTATTTGTTTTTGTGTGCTCTAATAATTAGCTACACTTTAGACTTTACATTTGGGTTTTCCGCAAATTTTGGGCGCGTTATTATGTGCTTTTGCAGATATATAGACCATATTAGCTCAAGTTATTGAGCTAATTCGAAGAAATCAGAAAGTTACAACAGCTATTCCAGTCGATCGACTGGTGTGTATGGTCGATCGACTGGCTGCACAGTTCCAGGAGCTTATGTTCCTGACATCCTGGTCGATCGACTGGGTTAGGTGGTCGATCGACCGTTGCCCGCTGCTGTACCTGTTTTCGATCATTCGCCTGCTGTGTTTAGTCGATTTGCGGAGTCAAGGGAGTATTCCTTTCACTTTATTCTCCGCTTAATTTCTGATTTCTTCCGGTCATCATTTTTGCACATAATTTTACCGTCCCAATTTTGTTTTCTCGTTTTACGCGCGGTTTTTGTTTGTCTTTTCAGGTATTTATTGGTAGCACTGCTGGCTACTGAAACCTCCTAGCTTACGCTGGTTTGGGGAGGTTTCCTTTTGCTGCGCTTAAAGTCTTGTGAGTTCCTGATTTTCACTTCATGCCATATTTATTTGTTTATTTTCCCGCAAAATTCCCGTTTCCCTTTTCTTTCATTACATGATTTTGCACAATGGGGACATTGTGTGATTTGGTTTGGGGAAGGGTTTTGCATAGCATTCATATGTTTTCTTGCATTCACGTTTAATTATTCTGTTTGCATTGTTATTTAATTTCTCCTTATATACAGAAAATCCAAAAAAATGAAAAATTTCAAAAATTTCAAAAAAATGCACGTTTACTTTAGCATATAGGTCGAGTCGGAACGGTAGTATTTCAATGATGACATTGCATTTGCATTTGTTTTGTCTAAGCCTTGCTTGATTAACATGTTATTAGTAGAATCATATATGCATATCCACGAGTTTTCGTTAATTTATTTGCTGAACTTGAGACTTGACTTTGAATTTTGGCAACCTACATCATATTTCTGAGATTTAGAGCCTATAACTGGTGACATCTATGACCGGTTTATTTAGGAATCTGAGTAGTACTCCTTATGAGACATGTTGCATAAATGTGCATAAATATGAACTTAATCTGCTTAATACCTGTATGCATTCGGTTTGTGGTTTGTTGACACATGTGGTAGAGGTCTCCCTTTATTCATTTTGCCCATAAGCTTCACACTGCCAAAAATAGCCTTTTTGTCCCATTACTACATCCTACATTTAGCATGTCCTTTGTCAAGCTAGTAGTCTTAGTTGTTGGGATTGTTACTTCATTTTTGGTGGCATATGCTCTTATTGAGATTTAGTTGGATAAAAAGAATGAAGGAGGAAAAGGAAAGAAGAAAAAAAAAACTGAAAAAGTTGAAAAAAGAAAAGAAAAATGATTCGAAAAAAGAGAAAAAGAGAGTTCTGTACTGTTGAAGTGGTCGATCGACTGGCATCATAGGTCGATCGACCGAGGTTCGTGAGAAAGAAAGAAATCAAATTCGCATAATTCAAATCCTTATCTTTTGGCGATTTTTGCTCCCATGTATTATTCTTATTTTATGGGGAGTTGGTTGATTGCTTTACACCTGGAGATGGTGAGATTTGTGCTTGTTATAGCACCGTTTCATTTGTTTTTGAGCAAGAAGTTGGATGTTGCCATATGGTTCCGTTTTGGTACTAGCTTGATCACCTGTACCTCCACTTTTTCATAAAATGTTTTGCCTCTTCTTACCCATACCTCACATATCCCATATATACCTCGGCATGTGTCATGGTCAATTGTTGGTTGGAATGCATATGTACGGTCATAGAGATTACTTTCATATTATATTGCAGGCATGTTTTCATAGGTCGTAGTTAGGTGATAGTCACTACAAAATGAATTCTTTCTATCTTACATATATTCACCTGTGCTTATGAGTGATTTGAGCGACCCGCGATAGTCCAATTTGATAAGTCTCTACAGTTGACGGCTCAACAGTTTTTAACAACTCCATAACTCGTTTGCATGATTCATTTGCTAATTGATTGTTGGTTACTGCATTAAATTGGTTTAGGCTTTACAAATTGCATTTCGCTCTGAGTTTGAACTCGTTCCTTTAGATCGAGTCTAGTTCTTGCTTGGGGACAAGCAAGGGTTTGGTTTGGGGAAGTTTGATGCGTGTCCTAAATATGTTGTTTTACGCCCTATTTTACACGCATTTCAGAGCTCATTTAATTAGTTATTGCTACTATTCTCCCCATTTTGTCTACTTTCGTATTTTTATGTAATATTGCAGATTTATGCGGAAATGAGTGGAAATCGAGCCAAATCCGTCCCTAAGTACTTAGCATTGCATTTGACATGGAGTAGTGACTCGAGGAATGAGCTTGGTGCGCGTTTCAAGGCCTAAAGATAACAAAAGCATGGGTGCGTACGAGTTTAACAAGCAAAGAAGCACTTCACGATATTGCAGCCTGCTTCAGATGGCTATATCTCGAGTTCTAGACTTGATAATCGAGTGATTCCAATTGGAGGTGAAAGCTTATCCTCTTAGCTTTCCAACGCCGTGAGAATCGCTTTATTCCGATAAGTAACGAAGAAATGGCAGCTGTTTTAAGATCGGTGCGCGCTGCAGAATTCGTCAGAATGCAATTCTGTACAGCACCCTTGGTCGATCGACTGACCTACATGGTCGATCGACCAGAGCACGACATACAACAGCTCCTGTACAGCGCAAGTTGGTCTATCGACTCATGATTATGTTCGATCGACTGAACAACGGGTTTGACGCAAAATAAAAGATCGAGATTGAGGAAGCCCATTGTGTTTAGGTTTTAGAATAAAGTTGCGTACGTTTACCTATATAACGTAACTCATTCCTGAGATACAATCATCTAAGTTTTGATCATTAAGTCTTTCATTAGTAGTTTAGGAATTAATTAGGGTTTGGATTATTGTCGAGCATTGGATTTTCAGTTCTTATTCCTAAATCTTTCCTCTGCAATCTCGGTATTCTTCTGCCCTAATTTCAGTTCTTCTTTATTTTCGTTAGTATAGAATTGCTAGTTAAGTTCCCAAAACCAATTCATTTGTTAATTGTTTACTTTATCGTTTCAAGCATGAATTCAGTAGTTAATTTCATCGTTATTATTATTGTTTTTACCCTTAGCATGAGTAGCTAGATTAATTGTGCTAGGATGTAGGCGAATTATAGCGTAGGCGGCAAAGTAATGAACACGGCCTGATTCGCGTGTCAGTCGATCGACTGACATTCTTAGTCGATCGACTGACCACGTGAGGTTTTTATTTTCGTTTTAATTGTTTTAACTCTTTATTCGACGAATCGAGTGCACACGACTAGTTGAATGTTTAGGATATGACTGACCCATTAGATCGAGAGATAGGGACAGTTGTTAGACCACCAATTAAAATGACTAAACTGTGCTGAGATCGAAAGATAGGTATAGTTTAGACCGTAAATCACTTTTCAGGACGAAAGTTAGTATTAGTGATATTAGGGACCTTTAGCGAGATCGAAAGATGCTATTTGTTAAGAGTGGACCGAGAGGACCTCTTTATTTCCCGCCTCATGTGTTTTGATTCAGACCTGTTTAATATGCTGCCGCTGAAGCTATAATAAATCGATCATCCTAGTACCCCTTCTTTATCTGTTTAAACCGTGTTTTTAGTTTATTGTTTTTATTTACTCTTAGTCATAGACCAAATCAATTCAACCCCCACAATAGTTACCGTAGACTTTTATTAGACAGCTAGAAATTACGTCTGCCTCCTTATGGTTCGACCCTGTTACCACTAGCCTAGGTTAGTTTTAATAGGAAATATAAATTTTATTTTTGGTACTCACAACGACGGGTATCACCCGTCCTCAACGGACGTTTGGCGAGATGGACCTTAATGCTCTCAGAGTTCGACCTCCAGTACGTACCTCTGAAAGTCATCAAGGGGCGCGCCGTTGCTGAATTCTTTGCAGATAATCCTATCAACGATACCCAAGAAATAGACACTTGGTCATTTCCAGACGAAGACATCCTACAGACTAGTGTAGACTCTTGGGATCTTTATTTTAATGGAGCATCAAATTTAAGAGGGTTTGCAATAGGAGTGTTGCTCATTTATCCTGAGGGCGAGCATACACCACTTTCTGTCAAACTCAATTTCGAGGTGACAAATAATGCAACAGAGTATGAAGCTTGCCTCATTGGTCTACAAGAAGTAGTAAGTTTAGGCATTAAGAGGTCACGAGGATTCATTCTTGATCATTAACCAAGTTATAGGATATTTGAAAATCCGAAGTGAAAGTCTAGCACCTTATCAAGCTAGGATAGATCAAGTCGCCCAATTCTTCGATGAAGTCACTGATCTACACCTACCTCGTGAAGAAAATCAATTTGCAGACGCTTTTGCAAAACTTGCATCTTTGATTAATATGCCAGACAACGTGGTTGAAATGCCTTTTATGCATCGAACGGCGGTAAGAACCGGCCTATGTACACCTCCTTACAGATGAAGAAGAAAGCCCAGAGGAACCTTGGTTCCAAGCTATTCTAAACTTCAAAATTAATGGTACATAACAGGGTTGTCATATACCTATCAAAAATAACCAACTGGTCTAACTAATATAGCTAGGAAAGTCGGGTCGATTCCTCAGAGAGGCAAGATATCTGTAAAAAGGTCCGTCTATTCTAAGTCACTAAAATGGAGGGTTTTGATTTTTGGTTTTCTAAACTAAATCAGCTTTAAGGGTAGAGAAATAAAGAAGAGCAATAAAGGCAGAAAATAAGAATAAACTATCAATAAAGAAGGGACATGTCAGGATTTCGGTTCACTACGGTAGTCCAGTAACTCAATTGTAAATAACTTAGATAAATTACTGTGAGACGGATATGGAAAGGTCCTTCCAGTCTACTTTCTTTCCTAGATTTCCACTAACTTAACTTCCGTCCTCGTCAGGGTAGTCTACTGTTCATAACAGGTCTATTTAGTCCAATCTTCCGATCCAGGATTAAATTTAACGTTATTAAAAGGTGACTCAGAAGCGTGCACTCAACTAAGTCGGTAAATACAGTTATATTGCCATAGGGACAGAATCTCACAAATAATTCATCTAATCTATTCACTACATCGTCACATTTCTACCGTAGATCCCCTAATCCCAACATGAAATAAATTAGCTACTCATATTATCAATATTGTCAAGACTAATAATTATGGAATAACTAGTATTAAACATGATGAAATTATAATAAAATTGCATAAATAAAATTAGGGCAGAAATTAAGGAGAATAGAGACGAGTAATTAAAGCAACTAAAAGAGAGATTAATATTAAAAGAAGAGAAAGATTACAATCGCGAGAATCCGGCGTAAAGAACAACTAAATCCGAGCGAGAAATAATCCAAGTGCAAAGGTTACAGTAGAGAGTTTTGAGAGAAGAGAGTGTAAAGCAGTAAACGTGATTCCTCGATGAATACTAGATGATAAGATCCTTAATGACCTAATTATTCTGCGTTTAAATAGAAATAAGCTATGTCCATAATCTAAAAATAAGTACACGGACTAATTAAAGCCCGTTAAAGACCAAACCACTCGATCGAGCAGTTTAAAACAGTTCGATCGAGTACTTCTCCAAGAAATCCACTCGATCGAACAAAATTGTTATTCGATCGAGTAACTCTGACATCCAGCACTATCGGTCGAGTAAAACAAACCACTCGATAGACCAATTTAGCCACAAAAACCACTCGATCGACCAATAATAGGGCTCGATCGAGTATTCTTCCTCTGAAACAGCTCCAAACTCATAACCGACTGCTTCGTAGACCGTTCCTTCACGCATCCCAATGCAAGATCTCACTTTAAAAAATCCAGTCTCCTCAAAATGCATGCAAAGTAAGACGAAAATGGTACGATTCCACTACTTTCAGGTTCATTCCTACAAAATGGACAAAACGAACCAAAGTAACCAATTCGGGGCATAATGCGATATAGACAGTACAAAAGTACATGGAAATACGTGCTAAAATAGGTGATACGTGCATTTTATATAGTCTTTTTAGCCTATTTTATGCACGTATTTCTGTGTTTTTATCGTAGTTTTATGCTACGAAATGCCCCGAATGTGCTACTTTGGGTTATTTTGTCTTATTTACAGGAATGAACCAGAAAGTAGTGAAATCAAGTCATTTACCGTCCGTTTTGCATGCATTTGGAGGAAGAGTAGAATTTGGAGCGGAAATATAGCTGTCTTGGGATGCGTGAAGGTGTTTCGGGAGCTAAAAGGACAAGTCAAAGACCAAATTACAAGACCAGCACGAGCTGGAACCAGGAACCACTCGATCGAGCAGTTTCTTTTGGTCGATCGAGTAAACAGACGAAAGAACTGTTCGATCGAGTGGCCAACTGTTCGATCGAGAGGCCAACTGTTCGATCGAGCCTTATCTTTGGTCGATCGAGTAAACAGACGCAGGAACTGTTCGATCGAGTGACTTAACTGTTCGATCGAAAGCGATTTACAAGCTATTGGGCCTCTATTCACGTGAAGTTTAGATTAGGTTTTATGTTTTGAGGTTATATATAAATCAAAGGGGGAACACACGTTACTTCTTCCTCTCTTCTTCCCCGGCTCTCTTATCATTTTTCTCATATACTGTTACTTTTGTTCTACTTTGTTTTCCGGATCATTTATATCAGTAATTTCTTCTCTCCTTTCTCTCTTTTTATTTAATGTTTATTATTCCCTCTCCCTCTTTATTTATTGTTCTTATTTACTCCATGTCTAGCTAATTTCCTTAGTATGTTAGGATCAGGGAAGCCGTGGTAGCAATGTTTTAACTGACTTATATAGATTAGTCTTGCGATAGGAATTGTATTAGGCAATTTAATTGTTATCCGGTCGAATGAATGCATGCAGGAGACCATAAATTTAGTTAACCCCGACCTAGATCGAAAGATTGGAAGGGAAGGCTTGCTTAGTTACAATAGGGTATTGCAGGTGAGGGCGAAAGTTAAGTCGTTTTACGCTCTAGGGCGGTTTAAGGACCGAAAGGTGACGACCATAGCTCTTCTTATCAATAGGCTAATCGCCTTAGTATTCCCGATAGTATAAGATCTGATAGCTGCCACGGTAGACCGACTCCTAGCATACTCCCCTTCTCTTGCTGCTAATTTCCCTTATCCCTTCTCTCTTGCCTTAGTCTTTAGTTTAGTTAACACAATCAATTCAACTCCCTTAGTGACATTAGACAGATAGAATAGACAAGTAGATAGTACACCGCCTCCCCGTGGAGATCGACCCTTCTACTTACCGCCGACTTCGTTAGTAGTACTTAGGTATTTTATTTTTGGTACGAAACGACAAGATATCAAATTTTGGCGCCGTTGTCGGGAGGCAATCTATTTATTTATTTGTTTAAATTTTATTCTGTTTTTAGCCTCGGGATTTTTCCCTTGAGGCCGTTCCGATCTTTTTCCTTGAGTGCTGTTTTGATAGGCCTTACAGGTACTACCTAGACAGTTTTAGGTGAAAGATCATCAAAGGGAAGGCTTGAGTACCTTTGACCCATCACCGATGTCCCATTATATGGAACAAATAGGTGATCTCGCTGCGGAGATGTGGTCCTGCTGAGCACAATGCAAAGTAGTTGTGCCGCCACATCCACCCTATCAATGGCCACCGTAACAAGACCCTCCAGATATACAAGAAGAAGAAATTGCGGAGCTGAAATCTTATTTGGAGACACTTGCATCTCAAGTGCAAGCTCAACAAGATTTTAATAGACAATTCCACGCTCAATTCCTTGAGCTCGAGTTCAGAGTTGCTCACTAGCACCGAGATGGAGCTAGAAGAGATCGCGGAGTGGACATATTCAGTGGTGACGCTTGTATCACAAATGCAAGAGAGAAGTAAAAATATGGACGCTCGATTCCGTGAGCTCGAGTCCGTAGTTGCTCGCTTAGCGGTGAGATGCAAGAAGAAGAGGTATACCTTCTTTGAGAGCGGTTTCTCCCCCGAGAAAACCGTGTTGCCCAATGCTGAGGATGACCTCTATGACTCGGATGACGAGTTCCTATCATATTTCACCGTCCCACGCGAAGATTTCAGCCCCAGATAGAGGAATCACTCGATCGAGTGACTAATACTAGTCGATCGAGTGATTTTCCAGGAGAAACAGCTCGATCGAGAGAAATTGCTGCTCGATCGAGTGGAATTCAGGAGGAAGTTGGTCGATCGAGTGATTATTCTGCTCGATTGACTGAGTTGGCCATTGGGAGCTATGATTCGTCATGTGGGTTTGATTTAGATGACGATTTTGACGATGACAATGGATACGGTGAGTCTCCCCTGTTCAAAGCCGAGCTGGATGCGCTTGAGGCTGAGATTTACGTGACGGATTCCACTGAGGGCGACGAAAGGACAGCTGAGTCGGTATTTGCTCCTAGCACGGATGAGGTATTACATTCCTCTGTCAGTGATTCCGATGTTGAGAGCAACCTACCTGAGGTAATTAGCGGTAATTTTATTATTGTTAATATTCAAAGTATGCTACCTCGTTTGACACGTGCTAATTCTTATAATGATATACCCCCTCCAATGTGGATGTATAATTTGACGAATTTTCACCGTACATGTCATCTCAAAATTGCTAATCTGAATCGGGACCCTAATATATCGTCTATTGCTCCCGCGCTCCTTTATTTTGTGGATAAATTTAGGAGCTCACATAGGAAATTTGTTAGACTTAAACGGTTTTATATTTTAATTTCCTATTCTGTTATTCCACTCTGGTGCTACTTACTGTTTTGTGTAGCACATGCGCAGATGTACGATCTAATGCTGCGTGCTTTGAGCTGTTTTGATTGTAGCTGATTATAGAGGCTCGAAGAAAAAGAAGGTCGAGCTGGACTGTCTGGTTAGCGCTACCCGGAGGCAACCCGGCGATTTTATTCTGCTTTTTATTTAATTTCAGTTGTAATAAATGGTTTGTATACTATAAACTTTATCAGTATGCTTGCTTGTTAGTTTTACGGGCTGTTTTATTTGCGTCTTTGCAGGAAATCCTTAAGCCGCAGAAAGACGAGTCACTCGATCGAGTAACCTTCTACTCGATCGAGTAAAAAAAAAAAAAAAAAAAAAATTATTACTCGATCGACCACTATAATTACTCGATCGACCACTTTTCCTCTCGATCGAGCTGTTTTGGACGCCCATTGCTCGACTTAGCTTCTTGTGACAATGTTTCGGAGCTATTAGTGACCTCCCACGTTGCTGGCTGGTTTGGGGAGGTCCCCTTATTCGCGCATTTTGTGAGTTTTTCCGTATTTACTCTTTCTCCTTCAGTTTGCATTTCCTTTCCATGTTTTGGTACAATGGGGGCATTGTACAGTTTGGTTTGGGGAGGTTATGCATCCATATCTATGTCTGCATTCTGTCTTCATTGCATTTCAGTTATCACGTTTAATTTATGTTTGCATTGTTGTTTATTTTTGTTTAAATTCATAAAATCTCATAAAAATTGAAAAATTAGGAAAAAATCAAAAATTTCACGTTTATTTTAGCATATAGGTTGAGTCGGAACGGTAGATTTCCATGATGAAATTGCACTTTAACTTGTCTTTCTTACTTGAGCCTTGCACTTCCGTTGATAGTTTTTAGCTTTGTCATATGCATAATCTACGAATTTCTGTTCAAATATAAGTTGACTGTTTAGACTTGACCTATAAATTGGCAAACTACTTAAAAATTCTGAGATTTAGAGCCCATAACTGGTGACATTCATGACCAGTTCATTAGGAATTTTGAGTAGTACTCCTTGCATAGCATGTTCGTCTCTTTTGCACATTTATGACATTCAATTTCTCGTCAAAATGCACATATTCGGGTTCGTGGTTGGTGTCACATGCAGGGAGGGCCTTGCAAATTTCCCTTTCCTTATATTTTTCACCCATTTAGCTCCACATTAGCCAAATTTGCCTTTTGACCCATTAGCGACACCCCAAACTAAGCCTGCCTAATCAAGCTAGTTAGTATGTTCTTTTGTGGTATGAGTTTTCGTCTGCTGTTTGGCCGTATCTCTTTTGTATGGAGTTGTTGGAAAATAAAGAAAGTAGGAAAGAAGAAAAAAGTATTGAAAAAAAGGACGTGAAAGAAAGAAGAAAAAAAAAGAAAAAAAAAATGAAAAAAAAAAGAGGAATGCTGATGACGTGAACAGGAGAAAAAGAAAAGAAGTTTTGAAAAAAAGAGTGATTTATTTGATTTAGCTATTTCAGACGGTGTTTAAAAAAGGGAAGTTTGTGACCGTCTGACTCCTCCGTTTTATTCCATTTTTTTTGAGGAGATTGTGTTTGAGTTTAGTGAGTTGTGTGCCAAATGAAGGGCACTTGTACTTAGTTTTTCAGTCAGTTGAGATTCGGATGGTTTACTATGGTCCTGTTAGGAACTAGCTTGACGCTTTTACCTCCACATTTCCATAACATGTTTTGCCCTTTCTCACCTGAACCTCACTGTTCCCAAATTATTTGTAAGCCCTCGGCTGTGACGGACATTATTGGTTGGAGTATGTGCATTAGTACTTGAATTGTCTTTCATTTTTGTTGCATGCATGCTATGTAGGTCGCAGTTAGGTGAGTGACTGTCCTTTCTTCTCTCTTTTACATATAAATATTCACCCTTTGCTTCATGAGAGAAGAGTGACCACGAGAGAGTCCGATTTTGTTGGTCTTGCAAGGTCGATAGGTTGGCTATATTTCTCGAACAAAATTCATAATTCGTTTGCGTATTGACTGCTTAGCTTAAACTGTTAATCTTTGTTGCATTAAATTGGTTCAAGTAGACAAGTTAAGCTAGCTCTGAGTTATTTTTCCGTTCCATTAGCGTATAGTTTTAAGTTTACTCGAGGACGAGTAAAGGTTTGGTTTGGGGAGATTTGATACGTGCATTTTATATAGTCTTTTTAGTCTATTCTTGCACGCATCTTTATGCTATTTTAGTAGTTATTTGCTACGAATATGCCCCGAATTGCATACTTTGGAAGTTCTTGTATTAATTGCAGGAATGAGCTTAGAGATGCGGAATCAAGCCTAAAACATGTCCCTACGCATGCATTTAGGAGATGAGTTAAGTCGGAGCTTGGAAAGTACTATTTTGAGATGCGCATTGGAGTAAGGAAGTTAGGCGAGCCAAGAGAGTGCTTCAAATTGCTAGTGCCTACTTTGGAGAGCCATATCTCGGGTTCTACAACAGATATTCAGGTGATTCCAATTGGAGATGAAATTTTGTCCTTTTAGCTTTCCAATGCCACCGGAATCACCCTGTTTGACCAAGTAACGAAGAAATGGAAGCCGTTTGAAGTTCAGTGCGCGAAGCAGGAATTACGCGCTGAGAAGTGCTCGATCGAGAACTAATTCTATTCGATCGAGAGCCCATTTGCTCGATCGAGAGCTACTTCTTCTCGATCGAGTGATTAAAGGGAAAGAAGTCTTCGATCGAGAGGAATTGTTCTCGATCGAGAGGAATGCTAAGGAATATCACTCGATCGAGCAACAATCTTTGACGGGCTTGGGTTTTTTTAGCTTTATTTTCCGCAATTAGGTTAATAAATCCTATTTTCTTATAAATAGGAAAGTGAGGACGACATTTGTACTACTCTTCTTCTCTTCCTCTCTTCTCCCCTCCTCTCTTATTATTTCAAAAACACTTTGTTACTGTTACTTTGCTACTGCTCCTTTTTCCGGATCTAATTCAGTATTTCTTTCTTTCCCTTTCTTTTCCTATTTGATTTATGCTTATGTTTATTGTTCTTTCTTTATATCTTGTTCTCCCTTTAATCATGCGTAGCTAATTACCCTAATATGTTGGGATTAGGGAAACCGTGGTAGCAACATGTTTTAATTGACTTGAGTAGATTAGCCTTGCGATAAGAATTGTATTAGGCAATTTAATTGTTATCCGGTTGAATGAATGCATGCAGGAGACCATAAATCTAGTTAACCCCGACCTGGATCGAAAGATTGGAAGGGAAGGCTTGCTTAGTTACAATAGGGTATTGCAGTGAGGGCGAAAGTTAAGCTGTTTACGCTCTAGGGCGGTTTAAGGACCGAAAGGTGACGACCATAGCTCTTCTTATCAATAGTCTAATCGCCTCAGTATTCCCGATAGTATAGTTGCCACGGTGGACCGACCCCTAGCATATTTCCCTTCCCTTATTGTTAATTTCTCGCATTCTTTTCTCTCTCGCCTATTAGTTTAGTTCGACAATCAATTCAACCCCCATTTCTGTGACACCCTGACAGACCGAATTAGACAGATAAATAGCAACTTAGCCTCCCTGTGGAGATCGACCCTATTTACCGCTGACTTTTGTTAGTAGTACTTAGGTATTTATTTTTGGTACGAAACGACAGTATCAATAGGCTAAAAAGACTATACAAAATGCACGTATCAAATCTCCCCAAACCGAACCTTTACTCGTCCTCGAGTAAACTAAAATGCAACTAATGGAACGAAAATGAAAACTCGGGGCTAGCTTAACTTGTCTACTTGAACCAATTTAATGCAACAAAAATTAACAGTTACAGCTGAGCAGTCAATACGCAAACGAGTTATAAGTTGTTCAGAAATATAGCCGACCTATCGACCTTTCAAGACCAACAAAATCGGACTCTCACGTGGTCACTCTTCTCTCATGAAGCAAAGGGTGAATTACATGTGAAAGAGAGAAAGAGAAACAGTCACTCACCTAACTGCGACCTACATAGCATGCATGCAACAAAAATGAAAGACGATTCAAGTACTAATGCACACAATCCAACCAACAATGTCCGTCACAGCCGGGGGCTTACAAATGATATGGGAATAGTGAGGTTCAGGTGAGAAAAGGCAAAAAAAGTTATGGAAATGTGGAGGTAAAAGCGTTAAGCTAGTTCCTAACAGGACCATATAACACCATCCGAATCTCAACCGACTGAAAAATAAACACAAGTGCCCTTCATTTGGCACACAACTCACTAATCACATACACTATCTCCTCAAAAATATGGAGTAAAACGGAGGAGTGAGACCGTCACAAGATAGAAATGAACACAAACGGACTCAAAAATCAAACCAGCTCAAAATTTTTCAAACTTTTCTTTCTGGTATCTTCCTGTAACGTGAACTTCATGCTTTTTTTCATTTCTTTTTTTTTTCTAATTTTTCTTTTCTTTTCTCACGTTTGTTTTTTTCATCTTCCTTTTTCCTCAATTCTTTTCCTTCTTTTTTTTTCTTTCTTCTCATACTCTCTTCCTTAATTCTCCACCAACTCCGATCAAAATACACATGGCCCAAACTGCAGACGGAAAATATACCACAAGAGACAAACTAAACTAGCTTGACTAGGCAGACTCAGTTTTGGATGTAGCTAATGGGTCAAAAAGGCAAGATCTGGCTTAAGTGGAGCTAAATGGGTGAAAAATATAAGAAAAAAAGGAAAATTTGCAAGCACCTCCCTGCATGTGACACGACCACAAACCCGAATGTGTGCATTTGACAAGAAATCGAATGTCATAAAAGTGCAAAAATGATAAACATGCTATGCAAGGAGTACTACTCTCAATTCCTAATGAACTGGTCATGAATGTCACCAGTTATAAGGCTCTAAAACTCAGAAATTGGAAGTAGCTTGCCAATTTATCAGGTCAAGTCTAAACAGTCAGCTATATTTGAACAAAAACTCGTAGACTATGCGTATGACAATGCTAATAACCGTCAATAAAAGTGCAAGGCTGAAGTAAAATGACAAGTTATAGTGCAATATCATCACGGAAATCAACCGTTCTGACTCAACCTATATGCAAAATAAACGTGAATATTTTTTGATTTTTGAA
This sequence comes from Silene latifolia, assembly GCF_048544455.1. Lineage (NCBI taxonomy): Eukaryota > Viridiplantae > Streptophyta > Magnoliopsida > Caryophyllales > Caryophyllaceae > Silene > Silene latifolia. Next base: position 120,928,163 of record NC_133528.1, on the reverse strand, counting down.
ATTTTCTAATTTTTTTTGGTTTTTTTTTTGAATTTTTATGAAATAAGTGAAATATAATGCAAGCTGAAAATATAAACGTGAATGCAAAACACATGCAAATGCAGACTCAAAAGGATGCAATACCCTCCTCAAACCAAAACGGACAATGCCCTCGTTGTCCTACAGCATACACCAGCAGATATATACAACGGAACGGGAATAAACAACCTATAAAAGAAAAATAAAAATAAAAATAAAAATAAAAAGGAGACAAAAAATAAAAGAGTGCGATGGGACATACAAAACACGAACTTCCCCAAACCAGCCAGAAAACTGGGGAAGTGAGTAGACCAGTAACTACTCGTCAGCCTCCTCGTCACGCACGTCCTCCACTGTCACTGTGAAGTCCGGGCCCACCACCTGCTCTCCCCTCCTCCTCTGCTCAGCTCGAGCTCTCTCTGCTGCCGCCGCCGGGTCCTCGTCCTCGTCCTCCTCCTCACTAGTAGACTCCGGATACCCCTCAGCTGGGAACCGGTAGAAGGAAGGGTGTAGCCAACCCTCTGGAATGGGACGGTGTCGTCGCATGTGGTCCTCGTATAGAGGGAACAAAGTCAAAGCTAAGTCCCGCTCCATACGAGCCTGTCTCTCTGCAATCTCAATCAACAAACCGTCATGGCGCCCTTGGTCCATGACCGAGGACACCTCAATGGGTGGAGGAGGTACAAAATTAGCCGGTAGGACCGGCTGTGTCTGTGTCTGGTCAGCAGGCGCGGGAGTAGGAGTAGGGGTCGCGATAGGAGTGACCGTGGAAGGCTGGCCACTCGCGGAAGGTGTGGACCCCTCTCCGGTCTCAAGTCTACGCCGCTTCTTAGAAGCGGGTAAGGTAGTAGGTGGTCGGATTGGTAGGTGATACTCGGGTAAGGGTGGTGGTCGGATGCCCTGTGCAACAGTAAGCAAAGGGACTAGACGAGGGAGAGTGGTGCAAGGTAGGTCTACGGACAAGGAACCATCTATCTTCCAGGTCCGGTAATCAGAAGTCAGTCCGGTCTTAGAGTGCATAGATGCTAGGCTTAGGTACCTATCTCCCTCTATGTACGGTAGGTCACGAGGCAAGGCATGGAGGAGAGAGCGGGCAAGAAAGGTGGCTATGCGACTGCAGACGATAGTGCCCGTGATCTTCTCTCCCTGAGCCTGGAAGTACTGGGTGGTCAAATAGGCGATGTTGAGGGTAAAGGGACCCTCGATATCGATGTTCAGGTAACCGCCTAAAATGGAGAGCTCGTTGTTGTTGATGTTGTTTGGCTCCTTTCGGCCAAAAATAATACTTCCCATCAGTCGGAGGAAGTAACGGGCGGGGGGAAGGTGGACCTGGGCGAGCTTTCGCTCGGAAAAAGTAGTCTGTGCCAAAGCCCGCCAAAGTAGATGGATGACCTTCCTAGGGCCAGCAGTGTCACCCCTAAAAGAAAGGTCGAGTCGAGTACCAAACTCCTCAAGTGTCATAGAAAAGGTCCGGTTAAATAACCGGAAGGACACAGAAAGACTAGAAGGGGCGGCATCGTGTGCCCCGGAGGAGAAGGTAAAGGAGCTGAAAAACTCGAGGCTCAGCTCCCTAAAGATAAAGGCACTCATGGTGATAAGTCCGGCCATCCCCGTGCCCCGCAAAAGCTCACACACTGGCTCATAAAAACCAAGCCTCTCAAGTGACGTAAGCCAAAGGAAATGCGTAGGGAGAAACTCGCAGTCAACTAAGTTATAAAATCTAACATGATGAACACCATTAACAAAAGTTACCTAGGGGTACTCAGGGTGTGAGTCGAGAGTGTCGTCCGCTTGAATAGTAACCGTGCCAGCAGAGACGCTAAGAGCGGGTGTAGCACGACCACGACCGCGACCCCGGCCTTTAGAACCTGAATTAGAAGACCGCTCACTAACGGTACGAGGTAGTAGGGCCGCTCTGAAAGCAGCTGCGACTGCAGGTGAGCACGCAGCAGAGGTGCTCACCGTACCTGAGGTAGAAAGTGTAGCTGCAGCAGTAGATGCAGCAGAGACCGCCACTGAGGAAGAAAGGCTAGCAGCTGTGGCTGAAATGGTGGCTGAAACAGGGCTAGCAGCAGTGCTAGCAGGAGCAAAGACAGTACCAGCGGCGCTAACAAGGAAAACAAAGGTAGCGGCTGTGGTACTAGCAGGTGCGGAGGCGGTGGTGGCAGCAGGGACCACCGTCTCAGACAGAGACGGACTGAAAGTCGAGCTCGTAGAAGGCATAAAGCTAGAATCCATCCTAGTCAAATAGGGCAGGGGAAAATGATAATTAATTAGCAATGAAACAACAGAAAATTTCCCAAAACAATCGAAATTTTCGACTAGCAGCCCTAATTCCTTATTTTTCTCCCTCAAAAATTCGAATTAAATAGGTAAAACGGATGATCAGCGATAGGGTGTAGGGTAACAGACAACAATTGTAGCAAATTAAGCAAAACCAGCAGGAGAAACCCAATTTTCAGTCGAAAATTTCGACTGACATGAACCCTAATCACAAATTTCCTCATAAAACTCGAATTAAACATGTGAACATCAATGAGGTAAGGGAATTAATCATTAAGTAAGGCAAATTAAGCATAAGAACACAATTATAGTCGAAAATTCGACCCAAAATTGTCTACCCGAAACCCTAATTCCTGAATTACTTCAAAAAAAGGCGAAATTAAACAATTAAAATGCAAGGAAGTAAAGGAATACTTACTTGATGATGAGAAACCTACAAATTAAGCAATCAATCGACAAAAAACAAGCGAATTTGGTGATTTTCGATCGAAAAAATCGCAACCCTAAAACCCCTAATCGACCGTGTGAATCAACAGTAATCAGAGGGAAAGCAAAGGGCAATGGACGATTAATTAGCAAGGAACAAATTGTAGGTGGTGGATTTGGTAAAAGAGCAAGATTAATGGAGATTTAGGGGATTTTTCGCAAATAATGGTGAAGGGTGAATAATGAATGGAAAAGAATGAAAAAGAAGGGAGTTAAGAGGACACTTCCTACGCGTCATAATAAGTTTCACTCGATTGAGGGATTTTAAAACACTTGATCGAGACCTTTCAGCTTCAGACAACTCGATCGAGTAAAAATCTACTCGATCGAGTACTCCCTTATTTAGCCTTTCTCGATCGAGCACTCTCGAACCATTCGATCGAGCATAATTCACTCGATTGAGTACAAAAAGTACTCGATCGAGTTCATTTCCTCGTGTAAGCCCTTGAATTTGCGTATAATCTCCCCAAACCAGCATAAAAACATCCGCAAATACATCCCAAAATACCAAATATTAACAGTACCAGTCTATAGTCTTCTAAACTACGCTAAAAATGTCTAAATTCTAATTGTCCTAATTAAATGCAATAAATAAATCCGACGGAAAATTAAAAATTGTTTTTACAATTTCTTACACGGGGCATTTGACTGGAGGACGTCACCTCAGCAACATTAACCGTCCTCTTCATTCTCCACGAGCTTGTACTTGAATCATTAGGAGGAGAATAGTTGACGTCCACATACGCGCGAACTTTTCTCGTCCTTACTCCTTTCTCGCCAGCTTTAGCATCATTGTTCCCACTTTGACCGACTGTAATTGCACAATGACCATTGACAGCTCCTGCATTATTTTCATCTATACCTGTTGGTCAGTGGTTCGCTTTGAACTTAGATTTCGGTTACTTGTCGTTAGGAGCACCTAAACCAAAACAATATTTATATCTTCACAAACAACTCTACTATTAGTAAAGAGGCAAGTAAAGGTCGGATCCCAAGGGACGGGTATTGATGTAGGATTTTCGATTGCAAGTAGTGGTGTCTAGGGGTGTCACAATTTGGGTTGAGATAAGAAGATCACTAAACTAAATAGCAATAAAAGTAAACAAGCAAGATGATTAAAATGAGATGTAAACAATTGATTAAAAGCACTAGGGTGTCATGGGATTTGATCATACAAACATGTTTTCAACTAGATGCAAGCAATTATTGTTGTGATGGGATCGAGTTAGTGTATATCTTACAATCCCTAGGAAGGTTTGGGTCCCGGAGCCGAATCGATTAGATTGTACAACACCTACAAGTCGACTTAGTACTCCCTATCCAACAATATGCATGGTCTAATGAGACTCGAGTTGGTTTATGTCTTACAAGTCTCATTGAAAAGATAAGTGATGGGTAAAAAATGCAAGGATTCATAGGCTCGCATTTCATCAAACATAACATGTGCATACGTTGAAATCACAACAAGCAAGCAAATTAATTATGAAAGCATATTAGATTAAGCATGAATCAATCCCCATGTTGGTTTCCCCAAATTCCCCATTAACCCTAGTTAAGGAAACTACTCACTCATTATCAAATTTAACATGTTAACAAGGTTGTGAATCATATTAACAAAGCAAAACATGATGAATAAATGAAGATGATTAATAATAATTAAAAGGGATTAAGATAATTATACCTAACGATGATTCTAAAATAATAAGCAAAGAATAATAGAAGTACTTCATGAATGATTGGAAGGTTGTCAATCCTCCAAATATACCCAAATTATCTTCAATTACCCAAAATAAAAGATGAAAAATAGAGAAATTAAGGAAATGAGATTTGTATTAAGACTTGATTAGAAGTTGATTACAAGATTAAAGAGAGATTAGAATAATATAAACTACACTAAAGATTGATAAGACGAACATGATAATCTAATTAGACTAATGGGGTATTTATAGTGGGGATTAGGTGCACAAATTAGGGTTACTAAGGGCTTAAATGACGATTAAGTCCTTGAGGAATCGCTCCTCTCAAGAAAAGATGCGGGTCTCCTTTTAGCTAGTCTTTCAAAAATATGCGCATCTTGAATGGAGCATGAAGAGGACGTGTTACACTGGAAGACAATCCGAGCGTCCAAAAGGTCGGTACGAGCGGATTGTGTAGGCGGTGGACGAGCGGCCTAGCAGCTTGGACGCTCGCATTCTAGAGCTTCTGGACGAGCGTCCCGATAGGTGAGACGCTCGGATCTTAGTCCAGCGTGCCTTTTCCTTCTTTTCTTCTTCCTTCTTCCAAAAAATACTCCGTTATCTTGTCGGAGATGCAAGGATCTTGTTTATCATTGCCCATCTACTACATTATGTACAAAGGCCTTCTAGTCTTGTCTTCTCTTTGATGCTTGGTCATTAGATTCAATCAATTTAGCTCTATTTTGCCATGAAAATGCAAGGTTTGCACTCCTCTTCTACCAAGGAAACAAAACCTCAAAGAATATGCAAAACAAAGGACTAAAGATAGTAAATGACCCAAATATGCACTAAAAAGCATAGGAACGAGGCTAATTCGGGGACTAAATATGCTCAAATATTGGTCACATCAAATATCCCCAAACCAAACCTTTGCTCGTCCCGAGTAAAGAGGTGACAAAAACTAGGACCCTTATTTAAACTAACCTACTAATATAGCCGATATGAGACAACTAGCGGGTCTCACTCCGCCCCTTCAACTCACAATAAGACAACCATGAGGTAGGATGCCTTCTTGTAAGGCAAGGTGGGTCTTGCCAAAAAGGCGACACATCCAATCATTAAAGCACACAAAACAAGTAATGGATGCATCTACAAAAAGAATAGCCACTTTTCTCATCTAAGTGGCGGAAATTATCTAAAGGGGAAGCAATCTAAGGGTACACACTCCTTCATAGATATGGTTTATTCAAACTACTAAGCCTAGAAGGATACCAATAAATCACCTCCATGTTGTGTCAAGCTAGGATACCTTTGTCCTCAATCGTTAAATGCTTTTGTCAAGAGTAGACTCCCTATGGTGTTAGAAACACTGGAGGACCGCGGAATTCCCCTTCTTGCCTAGACTAGAACAAGGGTCGTCTCCTCTTTACTATGCACAAAAATGGATACGATGGATAAAGGGATCAATAGTATTTGAGTTTCATTTGGGAGTTTGCTTTGTTGTTGTTTTTCCCCCAATTTCTTGTGGCATATAACATTTGAGAACACTTTCTTTTTGCCATTTCTTTTGATGTTTGGCATTTCAACACTTGACAATTTTTCAACTTTTGCATTTCTTTTTGAACATTTTCAAAGTCACCCCATTTGTAGGGAGGGTGCTTATATTTGAAGCTTTAGGAGTCTATTTTTGCTCCTATTTTCTTTTGATGCAATTTGCAAACTTTTTGACATTTCATTTCACTTCTTGAACTCAAATTTGAATAATTTTTGTGCCCATTCCCTTTGATGACAAAATGTGGTAGAACATGGATGATGGTTGCATGGTTTCAAGGATCACCTTGGAATAAAAGGTAGCCAAGGAGTTATCACACCACAAGGTAATCTTGACTAGGCCTTAATCCATGGGTCAAAGGATACTAATATGCCACATCCTAGGGTGTTTTACAAGTATTCTAATAAGCAAAGTCTTAAGAAGAAAAAGCATCTATTAGGGCCTATGTACACTTGTCAAGCTTCCCAAATAGACGGTTTCGCAAAATTTTTCTAACATGCAAACTACATGCCATGATACAACTAACATTTATACATCCTAATACATATGCTTCTACCAACTAGTATGCCAAGTAGTCTAAATGCAAGTCCTAAATTCACATTGTTTATACCGCATCAATCAAATAAAGCCACATAGTCATTAACATAAAGAGGAAAATGGAGATTGGAAAGATCATACTATGCAGTCTTCAATATCCTCATGTCTCGGATGTGGCGTAGTCAATCAATGTGAACAAAGATGAACAAACACAATATACACAAAACTATATATACAAGACTACACTACAAAGGAAAGGAACTTGTTTTTGAATTTTCAATTTTTCAAATTTTTTGGATTTTTCGAAATTTTTGATTTTTTTGGATTTTGAATAAAAGTGAAGTTAGAATTTCCCATCCCCACACTAGTATGGGCATTGTCCTCAATGACCAATACGATAGGAAATTATGCAATGAATACGCATGATTTCTAAACTAAATGCAAACTACACTAAACTACACTACATGATGTATGTGTTTTTGTTATGGCGGAGAGCATAATTTAAATTAGCTCCCAATGCATATGCATGGACTTCCCCAAACCAAAATAGACATTATTTCTAATGTCATGAATTTCGGGGAGTTCATACACATAGAATGCAATGCATGAACCTACCAATTGTCATTTTGGATTTTACAAGTCGGGAACAATAAAAATGAACACCTTAATGAAGCCAAGGTGTTAGTCCTCCAATGTTGCTAGGACTCCACAAAATAATCAAGATAAAATAAAAACAAGAGAAGTAGACAATCCATAAGGGAGGTGTAAGAATATAAGAGCCTCCAAAGTTTGCTAATCCTCACCCATCATATCATTATCATCATCATCATCTTTCCCTCTTGAGACATCATCAACCTCCATAGATGTGGAATCATGTCCACTCTCACTTTCACTTGCTTGTTCTTCCTCACTTTCCTCTTCCTCTTCTTGGACTTCTTCTTCTTGAACCTCTTCTTCTCCTTCTTGGTTACCACCCTCTTCAACAACCATCTCCTCTCCACCCGGTCTACCATTACTAGAAATGCTAGGAAAGAATACTTCCCTATCAGCCCAACTAGGCAAAGGACAAGACGGATCAAGAAGTCCTTCCCTAGCTAGATATAGGAGGGGCGGATATTGGTCCTTGTAAGCATCCACTCTATCATTGCAAGCTTGCTTATGCATTTCCCTCATGAGTAGAGTCACGTAATCATTTCCCACTTCGACATCTTTGGGTTTGAACTCGTGGTATTCAAATGGGTAAGGTGGTGTGATAATGGAGGAGGAGGGCTCGGCAATTTCGCCCCTTTGTTGTTGAATGATATACTCGGTCTCTTCGGAGAGTGGGAGAAGGTAGTTTGATCGATGAACATTCAATCAGCAAATTTTGGAAGGCAAGGTGAAGGATCTAGCTTCATTTGTTAACCACCCATATTTGTTGTCAAGAGTATCGTGCTTGACCCATTTAAACTTGTGAATCATGGTGTCCATATCAATAAGATGGCCTCCTTTAACCGGCACATAAGTGTTGTTTTTGATGAAATTACGGTTGAAATGCTTAGCCAAATGGGTAACTAGTCCTCCATTGACAATAAAGGCGGTGCCTTCTTTGCCACAATCGACATTAAGCCATCGTTCAACCAAAAGTCTTAGAGCATTGTATGGCTTGGTAAATTCCCTCCCAATTTTCATGGCCGACTTAAGAATAATACAATCGAGTTTGGTAAGATGATTTGTGTTATTTCTTGCTATCAAAGTATTTCCAATGACCTTATGCCATACTCTAATGCCCGGATGGTGGACTAAGAGAGCACAACAATCATGAAAGCATATGAATTTCTTCCCGAAAATTGCCATTCAAAGAGGAGCGGGGTCATACTTGATAGGAATCTTTGTATATTTCGGGTTATCACTAAGGCCTAATATCTTACCCAGTTCGCCATAAGTTATGCGTCTATCAACATTTTCAAGACGAAACTCGATGTTGGTTCGAGTATCCACCCTTGTGACTTTCAAAGAACTTAAAAATTCCAAGGTGAGGGAGGGGTATGTCAATTCTTTCATTGTAAACAATTTACCCAATCCCATAGACGCAAAGAAGGTTTTGGTTTGTTCAAGAACACCCAACTTTGACAATGCATCTTCACAAATAAACTTAGTAGGCATAATGGTTTTCTTAGCATAGTGAATGAATTTCTCCCTATGGGAGTCGGAAGTGAAAATTACCTCCAGATAATTGGATAATTGTTCAATGACCGGAGTTGTTGATTTTGTAGCTTCCATAGGGGGATCTTGTTGTTGAACCTCCAACCTTGCATTTTGGATTGCCAAAGCCTTTGACAATTGTTTTGCTTGAAGAGCTAGTTGCCTTTTGGAAAGTGTCTTCTTTTGGGGTGCCTTACTGCCTCCTTTAGTTCTTGTCATTCTCCTTTGCTTGATTACACCAATGAAAGATTGAAATCTTCAATTTTTAGTGATACCCAAATCGATTTAGGATGAAAGAATGTTGCTTTGTATCCAAAAAATCGACTCAAAAGTTGAAGACTTTGGTGTTTGAATCACTTGTTGTTGCAAAAGGAGTGATTAATTTTTGTTGTGAGGAAGTTTGGATTTGATTTGGTTGAGGAAATTTGTTTTTGTTGATGGAGAGGATGAGGGTTTTTGGGCTTTTGGGTTTTGGGTAGTGTTTGTATGTTGAATAAATGAGAATGAATGGGAGAAGAGGGTTTTAAAAAGACCTGTTACATTTGAAACTCCAGGGGAAGACGAGCGGACCAGGTGTCGGGACGCTCCGATCCTTCAAAATTTGGCTCAGGAAAAGATGCCACAGGACGAGCGGATTCCTGGAAAGACGACCGGATTCTTCGTGGTGAGACGAGCGTCTTTCTGGGTGGACGCTCGGATTCCTTTACAGTGAAAAATCCCAAAATTTTGCAGTAAAAAGATGAGCGTCTTTCTTGAAGGACGACCGTCCAGAATGAGACGAGCGGACTCAGCTGAGACGCTCGGATTCGCAGTCAGACCAGATTTTTTATTTCTGCAGCTCTACCAGGCGAGCGTCTGGTAACTTGGACGCTCGGGTTTCTTCAGGACGAGCGGATTGTCCATTTCGCTGCTCGAATTCTTCCTTGACCACACGAATTCAGGTCCATCCGTGGGTACTTCGTAACCCGTGTCATTTTCATTCTTCAATTCTCGTGTTCTTCATTGTAGGGGCACTACAAAGGCATGAATAGCCTAGGCAATTGCTATCCCCACACTAAGGTAAAGCACTACACATCAATAAAATCATAAGTCCCTCCCTCACTTCTCTCAAAATGATTAAAATCTCGATCAAGGCACAAAAATATAAATCAAAAATGACAAAAATGCAATGTAATAATTGAAATGCAAGTTAGGGAGTTAGAATATTTACAAATGGTGGTTTAGGGAGGACTCCACCAAACTCTCATCCAATGTGAGATATCAAGGGGGCATGTTCAAGGTGTTGTTGATGTTACTCAACACCTTGAAGAAGTAGTCGAAAGCTTGCTCATTATCATGATAAAGGTCCTCAATAGATCTTTGCACTTGTTGTTCTCCATGATGGTCTTGGTTCATAGCATTACCAATATAGGTATTGAATATCCCTTCAAACTCATCATCTCAAAGACCGCAAAATTCATCTACTTGATCACTAAAAATTTCTTGAGTTGATAGAGACAACTCTCCTTCTTTCTTGTCTTGGCCAATGAGGCCATTTTCTTCACTTGTCATGGGTGAGCTTTTCAAGCTCTCCTTGTTGGTATTTCCTTGTTCTTTTGATGGAGCATCATCCACTTTCTTTTTCCATTGAAATTCCAACTTCTTCCTATCATCCTTCCGGCTATAGTGATCAACCATAAAACATGGCTCATGCAATGGGGGAGCTCTCATGGTCTTGTCAAGATTGAAAGTAATGGTTTCATCTCCCACTTCAAGGGTGAGCTCTCCATGTTTCACATCGATCACCGCTCCCGCGGTGTGCAAGAAAGGTCTTCCTAAGATAATAGGAATGTTGGAGTCTTCTTCCATGTCAACAATAACGAAATCCACCGGGATGGAGAATTTTCTAATTCTCACGGGAACATCTTCCCATACCTCTAATGGTGTCTTAGTTGATCTATCCGCCATTTGAAGCGTGATGTTGGTACATTTTAGTTCTCTCATTCCTAGCCTCTTGCTAACCGAATATGGCATGACACTAACATTTGCCCCAAGGTCACTTAAAGCTTTGGTGATTGTAGTGTCACCAATAGTGCATGGAATGGAGAAACTTCCCGGATCCTTGAGTTTTGGAGGTGAACTCCCTTGAAGGATGGCACTACTCACCTTAGTGAAGGCAATAGTCTCAAGCTTCCGGATTGATTTCTTCTTTGTAAGGATGTCCTTCATGTACTTTGCATAGGCCGGAACGTGATTGATTAATTCCATGAAAGGAATCGAGACTTCTAAATTCTTCACAATCTCCATAAATTTTCCAAGTTGGTCATCAAACTTAGGCTTAGCTTGACGACTCGGGAATAGAAGTCTAATCACAACGGGCTCCTTCTCTTTGGCCTTTTCTTCACTTTTCTGTGAAACTTCTTGATTTGTGGGTTATTCTTCCTTAGAGTTTTGCACAACTCTTTCCTTGTCACTAGCTTCCACAACTTCATCCTCAACTTACTTCTTTGGCCCTTCATATCTTGTACCACTCCTCAAGTGGATGGCACTAACCGATTCATGTCTTGGGGAATTACTTTGAGGTGGTAATTGCACCTTTTGTCTTTGAGAGCTTGAAGATGCTAGTTGGGTCATTTGAGTTTCCAACATTTTTGTGTGGGCTAGGATGTTGTTGATGGTGATATCTTTTGCTTGGTTATCTTTTTGCATTTGAGTGAAAAATTCTTGTTGATTCTTTTGCATTTGGACGACCACTTTTTTAACATCAAAACCTTGGTCATTTTGTTGATTGTATGGAGTTTGATTTTGGTAACCTTGGTTTTGGTTGTAAAAGGGTCTTTGATTTTGGTTTCTCATGGGAGGTGGGGTGTATGTTGGTTGAGGGTTTTGAACATTTTGGCTTTTGTATGAGAGATTTGGGTGGAATTTGGGGTTTTCATTGTAATAGTTGGAATAAGGGGTATCACTTTTGTATGCTTGAAAAGCATTCACTTGCTCACTTGTTCCCCTACATTCACTTTGGTCATGTCCCAAAGTTCCACAATTCTCACATATGCCACTTGGGATTGATGAAGATGCTACCATGGCATTAACATGTTGTTTTGGTGATTTTGAGGCTTCTTCAAGCTTAGACATAGCCTTTTCAAACTTCAAGTTGACGGTATCAATGTGAGCACTAATTTGAGCATCCAATTGAGTAATAGAGTCCACTTCATGGTTTCCTCCTCTAGTAGCTTTGCGAGGTCTACTATATTGTGAATTATGGACCGCCATTTCCTCAATCTTGTTCCAAGTTTGATTGTTGTCAACTTCGGTGAACATACCATTTGATCCCATGTTGAGAATGTTTCTTGAGTCTTCATAAAGATCATTCAAAAATTGTTTTACCAAGAACCACTCGCTAAGTCCATGATGAGGACATGAGCGACAAGTTCCTTTGAATCGCTCCCAAGCTTCATACAAAGATTCTTCGTCCCTTTGCTTAAAACCCGTAATTAGAGCTCTTAGCATGTTAGTCTTTTCCGGAGGGTAGAATTTTTTGTAGAAAGCTAGAGCCAACTTCTTCCAAGAGTCAATTCCAAGAGTAGCCTTATCAAGGCTCTTCAACCATTGTTTCACGGTACAAATTAGAGAAAAAGGAAATAAGACCCATCGAATTTGGTCTTGAGTCACTCTGGTTTGTGAAATCGCATCACAATAGTCACAAAAAGTCTCCATGTGAGAATGAGGGTCTTCACAAGGCATCCCCCCAAATTGGCTTCTTTCGACTAATTGGATAAATGCGGTTTTTGCAATGAAATTTCCGGTTAAGTGTTGTGGTGTGGGATTTCCATTGGGTAGGTTCTTCTCGGTTGGTACGGAATGTGATGAAAACTTAGGCATTGTGGGTTGATTTTGTGGTTGATTTTATGTTGGGTTCTCCTCACCTTCTCTTGCAAAAGGGTTGATGAACTCAAGAGTATTTGAATGAATATCTACAACCTCACCAATACCTCTCAAAGTGTATCTAGCAAGTCTTCTATTGGTTGTCAAAGTCCTTTCAATTTCGTGATCAATGGGTAACAAGTTACCTTGTGATCTTCTAGACATGCAAAATATCAAACAACTCAAAAATAATTAGAACAAACCTTGAGGAGTTTTACTTCCCCAAGGCAAAGAAAGACACAACTAATAACAATCAAAGAAAATCAAATCAAGTTAACATCGTCCCCGGCAACGACGCCATTTTTGGTCGGTCGTTCGCTTTGAACTTAGATTTCGGTTACTTGTCGTTAGGAGCACCTAGACCAAAACAATATTTATATCTTCACAAACAACTCTATTATTAGTAAAGAGGCAAGTAAAGGTCGGATCCCAAGGGACAGGTATTGATGTAGGATTTTCGATTGCAAGTAGTGGTGTCTAGGGGTGTCACAATTTGGGTTGAGATAAGAAGATCACTAAACTAAATAGCAATAAAAGTAAACAAGCAAGATGATTAAAATGAGATTTAAACAATTGATTAAAAGTACTCGGGTGTCATGGGTTCATAGGGGATTCATGGGATTTGATCATACAAACATGTTTTCAACTAGATGCAAGCAATTATTGTTGTGATGGGATCGAGTTAGTGTATATCTTACAATCCCTAGGAAGGTTTGCGTCCCGAAGCCGAATTGATTAGATTGTACAACACCTACAAGTCGACTTAGTCCTCCCTATCCAACAATATGCATGGTCTAATGAGACTCGAGTTGGTTTATGTCTTACAAGTCTCATTGAAAAGATAAGTGATGGGTAAAAAATGCAAGGATTCATAGGCTCGCATTTCATCAAACATAACATGTGCATAAGTTGAAATCACAACAAGAAAGAAAATTAATTATGAAATCATATTAGATTAAGCATGAATCAATCTCCATGTTGATTTCCCCTAATTCCCCATTAACTCTAGTTAAGGAAACTACTCACTCATTATCAAGTTTAACATGTTAACAAGGTTGTCAATCATATTAACAAAGCAAAACATGATGAATAAATGAAGATGATTAACAATAATTAAAAGGGATTAAGAGAATTATACCTAACGATGATTCCAAAATAATACGCAAAGAATAATAAAAGTACTTCATGAATGATTGGAAGGTTGTCAATCATCCAAATATACCCAAATAATCTTCCATTACTCAAAATGAAAGATGAACAATAGATAAATTAAAGAAATGAGATTTGTATTAAGACTTGATTAGAAGTTGATTACAATATTAAAGAGAGATTAGAATAATATAAACTACACTAAAGATTGATAAGAAGAACATGATAATCTACTTATACTAAGGCGGTATTTATAGTGGGGATTAGGTGCACAAATTAGGGTTACTAAGGGTTTAAATAATGATTAAGTCCTTGAGGAATCGCTCCTCTCAAGAAAAGATGCGGTTCTCCTTTTAGCTAGTCTTTCAAAAATATGCGCATCTTGAATGGAGCTTGAAGAGGACGTGTTGCACTGGAAGACAATTCGAGCGTCCAAAAGGTCGGGACGAGCGGATTGTGTAGGCTGTGGACGAGCGGCCTGACAACTTGGACGCTCAGATTCTGGAGCTTCTGGACGAGCGTCCCAATAGGTGAGACGCTCGGATCTTAGTCCAACGTGCCGTTTCCTTCTTTTCTTCTTCCTTCTTCCAAAAAATCCTCCGGTATCTTGTCGGAGATGCAAGGATCTTCTTTATCATTGCCCATCTACTACATTATGTACAAAGGCCTTCTAGTCTTATCTTCTCTTTGATGCTTGGTCATTAGATTCGATCAATTTAACTCTATTTTGCCATGAAAATGCAAGGTTTGCACTCCTCTCCTACCAAGGAAATAAACCCTCAAAGAATATGCAAAACAAAGGACTAAAGATAGTAAATGACCCAAATATGCACTAAAAAGCATATGAACGAGGCTAATTCGGGGACTAAGTATGCTCAAATATTGGTCACATCACCTGCAGCAAGGAAAACAGACTAACTCTCCTCCTTTTTGCTCTCAAACTGAGGCGGAAGGGTCACGATAGCAGCACAATATTCCAAATTTTCATTTGGAGTGTCAATAGGAGGGTCAGTAGAAGAGAGGGCATTGCAAGGTTGAGCTTGCATGGGAGCCTTTTGGGACTTAGACTAATGGAATATCAATTCCTCGTCCCCAACCTGAAAAGTCAATGTCTTGTCCCCGACGGCTATCACTGCACGGGCAGTGAATAAAAATGGTCTCCCTAAAATGATAGGGGTATGTGTGTCCTCGGGGATGTCAAGTACAACGAAGTCAATGGGAATAAAGAATCTCCCGATCTTAACAGGTATATCTTCTATGACACCTAGTGGTCGTGATATACTACGGTCGGCCATCTGTACAGTCATGTTTGTGTAATTAAACTTGGTCAAACCAAGTCTCTTAGCCAGAGACAGAGGTAAGACACTCACGCTAGCGCCAATATCGTATAACGCGTTATCAATTAAGTGGGTACCAATATGACACGGAATTGAGAAACTACCCGGGTCTGACTGTTTGGGAGGTAACTTATTCTGAACTAGGGCCATCCCTACCTCGGTCAAAGCTACCGTCTCATGATCATTAATGTGCCTCTTACGTGACAAAATTTCTTTCATAAATTTAAGGTAAGAGGGTACCTTTGTCAGCAATTCGGCGAACGGAACGGTGACTTGCAAGCTTTTCAGAAGTTCGGCTAATTTACCGAACTGTTGATTAGCCTTCGTGTTCTGTAGTCGCCTTGGGAAGGGCACCATGATAGGTATCTCGAGCCCTTTGTTTCTCAATCGAGCTGTTCTTTTTCCTGGTTACTCGATCGAGCGGAAATTCCACTCGATCGAGTCCTTTCTTCAGCTTTTTCTGTAACACCTCCATACTCCGAGTGCCTTACCAGGACCACTCAGGTATAAGGATGCTACCATCTCGGTTACCCGAGGCAATGATAATCAAATAGACAATAACGAAACGTACTTTAAAAGTATAACTTTAGTGAAAGGTTACAATCCAAACCAAAATACCAAAATACGAATACAAGTTCTCAAACCAACTGTCTAACAACTAACTGAAATGTTTATCAAACTACTAAAGCTACAACGGAAGACTTCTATCATCAGACGGTGGCACATCCCAACTATCCCAGTAACTCGACTCATACCTGCTCAATTACTGCTCACCATCCCCGAATGGATCACCACAGTTTTTAAAACATTAAACGGGGTCAGTACTAATCACACAATTTATATAAACCAACAACACAGTAAAACAAACAGCTCAATCATCACAGATATCCTCCGAACTCCAACCCAACTCCACAATCCTGACTACACACTAAAGTGTGTAGCCCTGCCAGAGTGCCCATCGCAACAGGTCACTCCTCGCCGCCAGTGGGGGACCGCAGCCGTTCCCACCTAAGCCCCGCTCATCTCCATCGAGCGATAAACCCAAATCCATTAATGTGCACATCCCTTCTGTGGCGGGTTCCACAGAAGGCGAATCATGGGCGTGAAGCCACTCCCGCAAGTGACTCCACTCAGCCAGGGACGCACCCCGAAGAACACAGACAGATACAATCAATCACAGCTACAACCAACAATCAAAGCCAACAACCGTCACCATACGAGTACGATAATATTCAACAATCACAAACAACAATCAACACATCATGGGACTAATACTGAGTAGGGAAACCCTACCTGGAAAGCAACACAATCAGACGGTCTCACATCTGATATCAAAAGGCTACTTCTACGAATCCTCCTCCTAACATACAAACATATAATCACTACCAATCACAAAATACAACAAAACCCCCAAATCCCAATATTAGGGTTTAACCAACCTTAACGAAATACTATAAAAACGGTACGTAGATCTTACCCTCGACGTAAGGATCACAACGGTATAAAGAAAGGTAAAATCCGACCTTCCAAGCTCGGGGATTTGCCAGCAATGCGATTGATGCGAAGAACGTAGTTTGATTTCTCTTTTGAAAGTAATTAGGTTGTAAAAGTGTTTAGAGAAAAGTGACGGAAGTAATTATATAATTAATCGCATTATTAACAAAACCCGAGAAATCAAACCCCGTAAACCGGCTACCCGATCGAGTAGCTGAGGTACTCGATCGAGTGCCCCCTTACTCGATCGAGTATCAACGTTACTCGATCGAGTACCCAACAGGTCAGAAACTATTTTAAAAACGCAACTCACCCTTACTCGACAGAGTACCCAGAGACTCATAAAACCGTAGTATTACAGTCTTCCCTCCTTAAAAAGAACTTCGTCCCCGAAGTTCAAACCACAACAAAACAAAGACACACACTACAACACGCCCGACTCAACAACCAAAACAAAACTCAACATAACACATGTTACTAACCCAAACTCAACCCGACTCAACCACAACAAACATACCGACACAACATAAAAAGGGTATAGAAACTCTTAAAAACTCTTCGCGATCATCTCCTACCCCCCTAAAAGAAACAAGGTTACGTCCCCGTAACCATACATACCTGATCAAAAAGGAAAGGGTAACGCTCTCTCATGGCCTCCTCTGCCTCCCATGTAGCTTCCTCAGTCTCGTGGTTAGACCAAAGGATCTTAAGCAAAACTGTCTCCCCACTCCTAGTCCTCCTAACCTTCCGGTCAAGAATCTGCTTAGGCACCTCAATATATGATAAAGACTCATCTAGCTCTAAGCTCTCTGCCACTAACACATGTGACGGGTCACTCACATACTTCCGCAGCTGAGATACATGAAACACATTATGCTCTCTCTAACGTAGCTTTTAAAGCCAGACGATATGCAACCTCTCCAACCCGCTCTAAGATCTCATAAGGCCCGATGAACTTTTGACTCAGCTTGCCTTTCTTCCCAAACCTCATAACCCCACGCATAGGAGACACTTTCAGAAGAACCTTATCCCCAACCTGAAACTCTATATCCCGGCGATGTAGATCTGCATAACTCTTTTGCCTATCCTGAGCTGCTCTCATCCGTTCCCTGATCATCTTAATCTGTTCAACCATCTCATGTACCATCTCTGGTCCTAGAACCACTGCCTCAGCGCTGTCGTCCCAACAGATCGGACTCCTACATCTCCTCCCAAATAAAGCCTCAAACGGTGCCATGTCAATACTAGTGTGATAGCTGTTGTTGTAAGAAAACTCTATAAAATCCAACCTCTGTTCCCAGCTACCACCAAAGTCCATCACACAAGCTCGTAACATATCCTCAAGAGTCTTGATTGTTCTCTCAGTCTGACCGTCTATCGCAGGATGAAATGCTGTACTCATCTTCAAAGTTGTTCCCAAAGATTCCTGCAACTCTTTCCAAAACCTTGAGATAAATCTCGCATCTCTGTCAGATACTATGTCCTTAGGGACTCCATGTAACTTGAGCACATTCTTTCGATAAGCCATAGCTAATTGTGCTTTAGTCCATGTATCTTTCATTGGCACAAAGTGAGCTGACTTGGTCGACGATCCACTATTACCCATATCATGTTGTTACCCTGTTGACTCTTTGGCAAACCCACGATAAAATCCATAGAAATGGATTCCCACTTCCACTCAGTACCTCTAAAGACTGAATCTTACCTTGTGGTCATTGCTGTTCCCCTTTAACTCTCTGGCATGTCAAACAACGGGCCACAAACTCAGCTGTTTCTTTCTTCATCCCAGGCCACCAAAACGTGTTCTTCAAGTCCTTGTACAGCTTGTCGCCACCTGGATGTACTGAATATGGTGTACAATGTGCCTCTGTCATGATAGTCTTTTTCAGCTCCTCATCATTAGGGACATACCACCTTCCATCAAACCTCAAACTACCATCTGTATGAATAGAGAATCGGGACACTGTCCCTTTCTCTACTCCAGCTCTCCACTCAACCATCTTAGGATCCAACGCCTGTTTTACCTCGAATATCATCATAAAGATCAGCCGCATCACAAATCTCCCACATCCCCTCTCTCGCATCATATGTATCCCAAACTTCCCCACCTCATCTCTCAACCTCATCAAAGAAAGAGCTGTACACAAAGAATGTACACTCTTCCTACTCAAAGCATCTGCAACAACATTGGCTTTCCCTTCATGGTAGATAATATCCATGTCATAATCGCCAATCAGCTCCATCCACCTCCTATGTCTCATGTTCAACTCCTTTTGAGTGAAGATGTACTTGAGACTCTTGTGATCCGAAAATACCTTAAAGGTCGCCCCATAAAGGTAATGTCTCCAAATCTTGAGAGCAAACACCACTGCACCCAACTCTAGATCATGTGTAGGGTAGTTCTCTTCATACGGCTTCAATTGCCTAGAAGCATAGGCAATCACCTTACCGTTCTGCATCAACACACATCCCAACCCATTCTTTAAGGCATCTGTATAAACCTCAAAGTTCTCGATCCCTTCAGGCAATGCTAAGATAGGAGCTGTGGTCAAACGCTCCTTTAATGTTTGGAACGCCGTCTCACAACTCTCATCCCAATGAAACCTGTTCTCTTTCCTCATCAAAGTTGTCATAGGTCTAGCCATCTTGGAGAAATCTTTCATGAACCGTATGTAGTATCCAGCTAAACCCAAGAAACTCCTGATCTCAGCAACATTCTTTGGTGCTTCCCACTTTGTCACTGCCTCAATCTTTGCCGGATCCACGGCTACTCCCTCCTTAGAGATCACATGCCCCAGAAAAGCAACTTTCTCTAACCAGAACTCACACTTGGACAGCTTAGCATATAACTCATGCTCCCTCAAAGTCTGCAACACAATCCTCAGATGCTCCTCATGTTCCTCCTTAGTCTTGGAGTAGACTAAGATGTCATCGATAAACACCACCACAAAATTGTCCAAAAACTGTCTGAAGATTCTGTTCATCAAATCCATAAACACGGCTGGTGCATTAGATAACCCAAAGGGCATCACCACATACTCAGAATGGCCATACCTCGACGTGAAAGTTGTCTTTGGTATGTCCACCTCTCTAATCTTCACCTGATGGTACCCCGACCTCAAATCAATCTTGGAAAAGGCTGATGCACCACTCAACTGATCAAACAGGTCATCTATCCTTGGCAAAGGATACTTGTTCTTCATCGTCACTCGGTTCAGCTCTCTATAATCTATGCACAACCTCAAACTTCCATCTTTCTTCTTCACAAAAAGAACTGGTGCTCCCCACGGCGATACACTAGGTCTAATGTATCCCTTCTCTATCAGATCATCTAACTTTTTCCTGAGCTCCTCCATTTCCTTAGGACCCATCCGGTACGGTGCCTTAGAGATTGGCCCCGTCCCCGGTTTCAACTCAACCGTGAAATCTATCTCCCTCTTCGGTGGCAACCCCGGAATCTCCTCTGGAAAAACATCTGCAAACTCTCCCACCACTGGTATCTGATCAACTGTCGGACTCTCTATCCGGTCATCTCTCACATGGCATAAGATCAAAGGGCATCCTTTCCTCAGATAGGACTTCAAGGTCACAGCTGCAATCAACTTAACTTTGGGTTTGACCACAAACCCACGATAAGACACACTAACACCCTTAGGACCTCTCAGAGACACTTTCTTTTGATGACAGTCTATCTTAGCTTTATACTTTCCCAACCAATCCATCCCGACTATCATCTCAAAACCGTCGAAAGGAAACTCTAGCAAGTCTACAGGTAGATCAACTTGCCCAACTATCATAGACACATCTTTATACAACCTCCCACATGATACAGACTCACCCGAAGGTATAAAAACTTTCTCACTTACAGACTCATATACCCTCAAACCCAATCGTTTAACATAACTTGAAGATACAAACGACTGAGACGCCCCCGAATCAAACAAAACAAAGGTATGAATATCGTTAACAAGAAAAGTACCAGTGATAACATGTGCATCATCCTCATCTTCTTTCTTGTCCATCATGAATAGCTTTCCACTGGTCTTCTGTCCACCTCCCTGGACAGTACTAGCTGACGTGGTCGGCTTAGCACCCGACCCCTGATTGTTGTTGTTGATCGTAGCTGGTTTCTAATAAGAATTATCGCCATTGTGGTTACCTCCACTCTGATAGCTCTGACTTCCCCGGTTAGACCATGACCCAGACGGTCTATTGCTCGCATAACTCTGTGTAGGTCCCTGAGAATAGCTCCCCCGAGCCGATCCCTGAAAAGCTCCCGGTACACTCGTGCACTCATGTCTCTTGTGGCCTACACCGCCACAGCCAAAGCAAGTCATCCCCCAACTACCACTACTACTCACACGTCCACGCCCAAAGGAAGCCCCAGCACTGAACCCTGACCCAGCAGAAAACCCTCTAGCTTGATTGTGGTTGCCTTTCTTGTGACTAGATTGGCCACCACCCTTACTCTCAGCCTTTCTTTTCTCAATACCCACTCTCTCCTGAGCCATCTCCACCAACCTCTCAGCTCTCCCAGCCCTCTCATAAGCTTCCTTAACTTCAGTAAGGACTCCCACGGGTAACTTATCCATGATCTTAGGGGTCAACCCCTTCTCAAACCTCAACGCCAGGTTCTCCTCACTCAAACCCATATCCTCAGCATACCTAGACTTCTCATTAAACTGCTTGTAGTACTCAGCCAAAGACATGTCAGATGTCATCTTAAACCCATCAAACTCCTCTCTCAGCTTACTCCTCACATGTTCCGGTATAAAATCTTTCCTCATAGCCCTCCAAAAATCTTCCCAAGGTATAGCAGGTAAGCCCTGGTTCGCATACATCTCCCTAGCACTCACCTTCACCATATCCTACCACTAGGTGCTTCCCTCAGGTAGAACGCAGCTTGTTCTACTCTCATCTCATCAGGACAGTGAACCAGGTCTAGGATGTTCTCCATCTCACGATGCCAGTTGTCAAGAAGGTTTGGTTCCCCGGTTCCACGGTTCCCTTGTACTATTTTGGGTTAAACCTAGCTATATAAAGGCTGATCTTAGAGTGATCAACCTCCTTATCTTTTCCCACTTTCTTTAAGGCCTCTGTAAGAGCATCCTGATGCTCCAACATCTTAACGATATCATCTATGTTCATGGTCTCAGCTCTCGCATACAAAGCGTTTCTCTTGGGCGGCATCTTGAAACTATATAAGAAAGGGTAGATATAAACATACGCACTAAAACCTCAAAACACGAAAGCGGACTGCCCAGAACACACTCGATCGAGTGCCTATACCTACTCGATCGAGTAGAGGCTACTCGATCGAGTGCCCACCATAATCGATCGAGTTCCTTAACATCAGACCCAAAACAGACCTTCTGATCTCTAACATACTCGACCGAGTAGCCTAGCTACTCGATCGAGTGACCCCATACTCGATCGAGTGCCCGATGTACTCGATCGAGTACCCAAAAACACGATTATGGTTGTAAAAACATCAAATACCCACTCGATCGAGTCAGACCCACTCGACCGAGTATCTCACCTACTCGATCGAGTACCCCCTTACTCGATCGAGTCATGCTGACTCGTATATACTACCCGCATGTTATCTCACATATCCCAACATACTATGCAACTTTATAAACTCGACATATAATATAGTTAAGCATGCAATTCTACCAAGCTTTTCACATGATCAACAAAAAAACTATATCATATTATCAAACGCCACATAGTAAACATCCAACATGCTTCTTGTTCAAACAACGTTCTATATACTTCACGAACCTTTCATGCACAAACTCAACCTTCTACTCCCAACATCCAACAATTAAAGCATACATCATCACATTCACATACAAACTAACAAACATCACATACGACATTGACATATACCCCCCATGTGACCGGTTCAAAATTGTAGGGCAAGTTCGCGACTTTAGGACGTCTCCCAAGTCTTTGCATTAGCTACTACAACCTTTACCCCGGGTTCATTTTAATTGACTCCCTATGTTCATTAGATTCATTGGTTACAGGTTTCAGGATCGTCGCTCTGATACCATTTTGTAACACCCCCATACTCCGAGTGCCTTACCAGGACCACTCAGGTATAAGGATGCTACCATCTCGGTTACCCGAGGCAATGATAATCAAATAGACAATAACGAACCGTACTTTAAAAGTATAACTTTAGTGAAAGGTTACAATCCAAACCAAAATACCAAAATACGAATACAAGTTCTCAAACCAACTGTCTAACAACTAACTGAAATGTTTATCAAACTACTAAAGCTACAGCGGAAGACTTCTATCATCAGACGGTGGCACATCCCAGCTATCCCAGTAACTCGACTCATACCTACTCAATAACTGCTCACCATCCCCGAATGGATCACCACATTTTTTAGAACATTAAACGGGGTCAGTACTAATCACACAATTTATATAAACCAACAACACAGTAAAACAAACAGCTCAATCATCACAGATATCCTCCGAACTCCAATCCAACTCCACAATCCTGACTACACACTAAAGTGTGTAGTCCTGCCAGAGTGCCCATCGCAACATGTTACTCCTCGCCACCAGTGGGGGACCGCAGCCGTTCCCACCTAAGCCCCGCTCATCTCCATCGAGCGATAAACCCAAATCCATTAATGTGCACATCCCTTCTGTGGCGGGTTCCACAGAAGGCGAATCATGGGCGTGAAGCCACTCCCGCAAGTGACTCCACTCAGCCAGGGACGCACCCCGAAGAATACAGACAGATACAATCAATCACAGTTACAACCAACAATCAAAGCCAACAACCGTCACCATACGAGTACGATAATATTCAAAAATCACAAACACCAATTAACACATCTTGGGACTAATACTGAGTAAGGAAACCCTACCTGGAAAGCAACACAATCAGACGGTCTCACAGCTGATATCAAAAGGCTTCTTCTACGAATCCTCCTCCTAACATACAAACATATAATCACTACCAATCACAAAATACAACAAAACCCCCAAATCCCAATATTAGGGTTTAACAAACCTAACGAAATACTATAAAAACGGTACGTAGATCTTACCCTCGACGCAAGGATCACAACGGTATAAAGAAAGGTAAAATCCGACCTTCCAAGCTCCGGGATTTGCCAACAATGCGATTGATGCGAAGAACGTAGTTTGATTTCTCTTTTGAAAGTAATTAGGTTGTAAAAGTGTTTAGAGAAAAGTGACGGAAGTAATTATATACTTAATCGCATTATTAAAAAAACCCTAGAAATCATCCCCCGTAAACCGGCTACTCGATCGAGTAGCTGAGGTACTCGATCGAGTTCCCCCTTACTTGATCGAGTATCAACGTTACTCGATCGAGTACCCAACAGGTCAGAAACTATTTTAAAAACGCAACTCACCCTTACTCGACAGAGTAAGGCCTACTCGATAGAGTACCCAGAGACTCATAAAACCGTAGTATTACATTTTCACTCGATCGACCACCTGAAACCAGTCAATCGAGTATCTTCTTTGTCGTCAGCTCTTTTTTAGCAATAGTACACTGTTCATCAGTATTAGACAACTTCCTCGGGTCTGAAATCGACAAATTTGGTCCTTCATAAGATCGACCACTCCTCAAATTTATTAAATTCACCGTCTCATGTGGATTCCTATCGGCTTGTGACGGCAAATGACCCTGCTTCCTCGTAGACTGGTTCGCGGCTAACTGGGCAACCTGAGTTTCAAGTGACTTAATAGATGCTTCTTTTTGTTGGTCACTTAGCTGTCATTACTTTATCAAGGACTGTAACATTGTCTTTAATTCAGCTAACTCGCTCACCCCACCTGAGGATGATGCACCGTGATTGGGTATAGGAAAAGAAGGAGGCTTTTGAAAGCCTTGTTGAGCCTTATGAGGAGGGACATATGGCTGCTGCTATTGCGGAGGAGGGGTAGGATTGAGCACATTTTGACTTGTTCGTAATCGACTGCTTCGTAGACCGTTCCTTCACGCATCCCAATGCAAGATCTCACTCTGAAAAATCCCGTCTCCTCAAAATGCATGTAAAGTAGGACGAAAATGGTACTATTCCACTACTTTCAGGTTCGTTCCTACAAAATGGACAAAACGAACCAAAGTAGCCAATTCGGGGCATAATGCGATATAGACAGTACAAAAGTACATGGAAATACGTGCTAAAATAGGCTAAAAAGACTATACAAAATGCACGTATCAGTACATACCCACCAGATATGGACAAGAGGGGACAACGCGCCATACGCCTACTCGCCTCTCAGTACTTCCTTATGCAAGGAGAGTTATACAAAAAAACACCACTTGGTGTCGTCTTTCGTTGCCTTAATCATTCACAGGCACAGAAAGTGATGGAAGAAGTTCATGATGGAGAATCCGGCCCTCACATAAGTGGACCCATTATGGCAAAGAAGATCACACGTCTAGGGTATTACTGGACAACAATGGAGTCAGATAGCATTAAATACGTCAGACATTGCCATAATTGCCAGATTTTCGGAAATGTGCAACATGTCCCTCCCTCAATGCTTTACACCATGACATCTCCTGGGCCATTTTCCGCTTGGGGAATAGACATCGTTGGAAAAATCACTCCAGCTGGAACAGGGGGTCACTGTTTCATTTTGGTAGCTATTGACTATTTTACCAAATGGGTCAAAGCAGCATCCTACACCAGTCTCACAGCCAAAATGTGGCAAAGTTCATACAAACCAAAATCATCTGTCGATATGGTTATCTACATGAAATCATTAGTGACAATGGATCATATTTCCAGGACGAGACTGAGCAATTGTTAGCCAAATATAAGATCAAGCATCATCACTCCTCGCCATATAGACCTCAAACCAATGGCGCGGTAGAAGCGGCTAACAAAAATGTCGTCACAATCCTCAAGAAAATGATCGACAATTATCGCGATTGGTCTAGAAAAATGCCCTTTGCGTTGTAGGGATATCGCACATCAATTAGGACGCCCACTGGGGCTACTCCTTTCTATTTGACTTACGGCATGGAAGCTGTACAACCAGTGGAACTAGAGATCCCGTCTCTACGCATTCTATTAAAAGGTCAAATTCCAGAATCTGATTGGAAGAGAGATAGATATGATGAACTTGTCCTCTTGGACGAACGAAGATTGCGCGCATTACATAATGTGCAGACATATCAGGCGCGTATAAAACGAGCCTTTAATAAGCGGGTTAAGCCCAGGAACATCAAAAAAGGAGATTTGGTACTCAAATCCGTCAGAGCTCTCCTACTTGTCGATCCACGAGGAAAGTTTAAACCTAACTGGGCCGACCTTTCTTAGTCAAGTCCATACTCTCCGGGGGTGCGGTTAGGATTACAGACCTAGATGGGAATGTATTTGCTGATAAGTGCATATTTTATACATTTTAACCCCTTATATTAGTTTGATTTTACATATCATTTAGCACTTATCAAAGTGTTTTTAAGCTAATATTAGGTTTCTAGTGCAATTGTGTGTTCAAGTGTGTTTTGTAGGAAAATGACCTAAATGAGCTAAAGTAATATAAAATGTGCCAACACTAGAAGCAAGGCTAAGTATGAGAGCAAGATTGGACTAAGTGTTGGAAGTGCATGGATTTTGGATGAAGAAAGTGTTGGATCAAAATGAAAATGCAAGCAAAGTCAATATGCAAGTCAAGCCCAAATTCAAAGTCCAAATTATGGTGGAAAATATTGGATGCTAAGAAGCTTTGGATGCTAATATCACATCTAACCATATGATTAAAGAGACATTAAGAATTTGCATGGGATTCCTTTTGCCAATTACTCAAGAATTGAAGGAAAATTAAGAGTGTGCTTAGGATGCCATTTTGGGATTTCTATACA
Organism: Silene latifolia; assembly: GCF_048544455.1. Classification (NCBI taxonomy): domain Eukaryota; kingdom Viridiplantae; phylum Streptophyta; class Magnoliopsida; order Caryophyllales; family Caryophyllaceae; genus Silene; species Silene latifolia. The sequence continues at coordinate 120,901,667 of NC_133528.1, read as the reverse complement.
AAGTTTACTCCCTTATTTCCTATATAAGGGGGTGATAATCTCACACACCCTGGGGAGAACCATCTTTGTCTACACATTTTTACATAGAAATTCTCTCTAAGTCTTAGGTTAGTTTAGTCTTTAGTTTAATTTAGTTTAGATTAGAATTACTTTTAGTTTTATGTTACAAACATTTTACCTTAATCATTAAAGTATAATTTCCATTCAAGTTTATTTACAATTTACATTTCAAGTGTTGTTCTTCCAAGTTTCATTCACACTTCCATTGCAAGGTAATCCTATTCATATTTTCATTATGTTCATCATTTTAGTTTACATTTACATTATGTTAGAGTAGTTTCTTTTGTCTAAGGAATGAAGGGAGTCATGCATAAAAAGGATTTGTAAAATGTTAAATTAGGTTGATATAATATTGTCTAATTGTTTCTATCACATGTTTGTAGCTTAACGTTTAATCTTTGTTTAAAGGCCTTATTCATCGATTAAGTTTGTTCATTCGTTCTAAAGTCGAGAGGCACGGAATTGAATTAGACTAAGCATGTGTAGTAGGACGACCTAGTCATGGACGATAGTTTCTCTAGGACCCGGTCTATGAATGCCGTAAGGTGGGTGTCTCTAAGCCTAAACAATTAACGTTTCATCAACTCCTATGTTTAATTTAAGCATTTACATAATTTGCATGTGTGACCCGACTTCCCTAGACTCCATTTATCATTTAGTTTATTATTTTCTAATCATCAAACCAATTCAAACGATAACCGACCTCAAGGTAAAATTCAATCCATAACAACTAAATTATTAATTCCCGTCTCCTTTGGCTTCGACCCCTAAGTACTACATTAATTTGTTGTGTAGGGTATAAATATTATCTTTGTATAGGTGTGCGATAGCCTATCAAATTTTGGCGCCGTTGCCGGGGAGACGGTTTTGTTTGCTAATTATTTGTTGAATTTTATTTTTTTATTTGTCTCGAGGAATACTTGTTCCTTGAGATTCATCTCACTATTTTCTTGTAGTTTTAGTGCCTATTTTTGTAGGTAATAAAGCTTGGCCTTATATAATGAGTTACGAATTCATCCCACAACTCCAAGATGAGCCTTTTCCTGACTATATTGACCGATTCTACTACTTTTGCGATAGTCTCATCTCCTTTGGACATGTCCTTGATGGGGATTACTTGGGTCATTTCGTGCTTGGCAGCATGGATTCCGAGACCCGTGGATTGGCTCTAAAATTGAGTAATGGGAATCTCTACAACATGATTGGGACGGAACTTTGGAATTTCTTAAATTACATGGCTTCCAAATGTCGGGAATTAGCACGCCAATTCCATTATTGGTGCATCGAAGAGGAGCTTAAAGTTTTACAGGGTCGTTTGGGTAAAAATTCTCAAGAGAAACCGAGACGACGTGAGCCTATCTTCTCTCATTTTGCTTTTTCACCTCCCCAATGTGAGTCTTTTCAATCTAATGATTTTGATTTATTGGATGATTATGATGGTCCGATTTTATCTTTTAAAATCTCCCCTAGTGTCATTCAAATAGAAAATGTAGAGACTCATGTTGATGACATTAACTCCATAGTAGATAAGTCACCTTCTTAAAATGAATTTGTCGAGATTCCTTGTGATTCTAATGAGGTTTCTCCCGAGTCTTTTGACCCATTTGGCAATCCATTTGTAGAGGATGTATTTGATCCATTCGAGAAAGATAGAGGGCTAAGCAATTTTGATATGGAAATTAAGTGGGATGAACCCCCTATTTTTGATGACCCTCTCCTCTTTTATTCTTTATGCCACCCATTTGAGACCATATATGATTATAATGTGTGTTCTAACGATTTATTTTATGGTCTTAAGCATGATGCTTCATCTCTTTCTGACGAGTGGAGTGATACGGTGGTAATATTTGAAGTCTCTCTTGCGCCCATCGATAAGATTTATAAATTTTTACCCTTACTCTTTCATGTTTTAATCTTATCAATTGCGTACATATGTTTTCATGTTGCTCATGCACAAATATACGATAGACTTCTAAGGGCATTGACGTGCTTTTTAGAGGATGATGGAGGATTCATTAGAAAATAACTAGTTTGTTTTGTTTTAATTTTTACGCAACTTCATGTTTTATTAGAATTAGGAATAAATTTTAGACTAATTAGCTATTTTGAGTTGTGACTTGTAGGTGTTTAAAGAGGAGAAGAGGCGTTTTGAAGGATAGCATACTACCCCATGTTGTAACCCCGTTCGGGGTCGTAACATTTCCGTTTCTTCAAAAAAAAAAAAAGTCAACGGTCAACGGTCAACCCCGATCGGGGTTGACCACCCCGATCGGGGTCGTGACTTTCTTCCTTATTGCGCGTTTTAATAAAAAACGGGGTATGCTAATTTTTTTCCATATGCTTCAAAAGCAAAGGACGATACTCCTTCTCTCTATTTTTCTTCATTTCTCAATCAAATCACCTTCGAAAATCTCTTTTAGCATCAAGGACAAAGTACCCACTGGAATTTTGACCCATTTTTTTTTATGAGATGCTAAGTGGAGGAATCCCCCAATGTTTATGCTAGCTTGGGGAGGCTCGTTAGTCTAGTAAGTTTTATTTGTTTTGCATTTTAGTTTATTTCTTGTTTATGTGCTTTGCGCCATTTTTATGGTTTAGTTGAGTAATTTAATTGTTGGCTCATTGAGGACAATGTTGTGTTTAGCTTGGGGGGAGATTGCATTTGCATATTAGTTAGGTTGCATCTAGTTAGTGTAGATTTAGTGAGAATTTTTGAAAAATTTGTGTGAATTTTTGCTTCTAATTCTTTGCTTGTCCTACTTATGCCTTCTTGTTTGTCCCATTTTTGGCTTTATAGCTCTTGATTCGCTACTTTTGATGGGATATAGCATGCATGGGGATGTCTTGACATAGTAGGTGGAAGATGGAAATTAAACCAAGTAGGCTTGATCTTGACTTTTGGCAAGCTACAAAATTGGGTAGAACCTCCTTAAAGGCCATTTTATCTTTATTTGGTCTCACTTAAGTGAGTGGTAGGTCTCTTTATGGTGTGTGTTACATGAAAACTCACAAATATGGTCTTCTTTTCAACTCTTTTAAGCATTACTTTCATTTTGCTATGCATTTTTTAAGCCAAATTCACATTGATAAATTTGCTAATTTTCTAGCCCCTTTCACACTTTTTTAATCCCTAGCTACATATAAATAGCCTACCCTTGTTAAGCTAGTAGCTAAGTTCTTTCGGTGATGGGATGCTCAAAATTGGGATGATCTTTAAAATCTATATCATTGTGAAATTGATTTGCCGGATTTGTCATTGTTTTCCGGAGTTATGAAAGAAAGAATTGGAGCAAGAAAAGAAAAGAAGAAGAAGAAAAAAGAGTCCGAAAAGAATGAAAAAAAAAGGAAAAAGAAAAAAAGTGAAAAAGAATTAAAGTATTGTAATTTGGAAGATAGGAAGAAGAGGCTGTGTTATTAAGAGTTCTCATGTGTTTATCAATATCTTATGGAGAATTTTCATGATGAGTAATGTAAGAAATCATTTGTCAATTTGATTTCTATTTGGGTTATTTGGGTTGGATTGAGCATCTTTTTATGGTTGTTGCTAGCTTAACCTTAGCTCCACATTCCATAATTCTTTTGTTCCCCCTTATTTCCCATGTCACAAAAAGCCTTCTTCTTACCCTTTGGCTTCACATTTTGCTTGCATTTGATTATTTTGGCTTATGATTTGATTGATTACCATATTAGATTGCGGGTACACTCTCATGAGTCGAGGATTGTTGAGCGATTAATCACAAAATATCCTTTTACACAAAATTGAGTTATGAGTGGACCGTGAGAATCCGAAAGTCAAAAAATTATGCAAGAGCCAAAACGTTTACTTGAAATCTTCTACGCTACGCCGCCATGTAAATCTCATCCATGATTTTGCTTATCCTTATGCCCGTGTTGTTTCGGGATTTGAATCAATTGCTTGTTAGCTACTTGGGATTTGCAATGTTGGGATGATCTTGCTTGAGGACAAGCAAGGATTTACCTTGGGAGAGTTTGATAAGTGCATATTTTATACATATTAACCCTTATATTAGTTTGATTTTACATATCATTTAGCACTTATCAAAGTGCTTTTAAGCTAATATTGTGTTTCTAGTGCAATTGTGTGTTCAAGTGTGTTTTGTAGGAAAATGACCTAAATGAGCTAAAGTAATATAAAATGTGCCAACACTAGAAGCAAGGCTAAGTATGAGAGCAAGATTGGACTAAGTGTTGGAAGTGCATGGATTTTGGATGAAGAAAGTGTTGGATCAAAATGAAAATGCAAGCAAAGTCAATATGCAAGTCAAGCCCAAATTCAAAGTCCAAATTATGGTGGAAAATATTGGATGCTAAGAAGCTTTGGATGCTAATATCACATTTAACCATGTGATTAAAGAGACATTAAGAATTTGCATGGAATTTCTTTTGGCAATTACTCAAGAATTGAAGGAAAATTAAGAGTGTGCTTAGGGTGCCATTTTGGGATTTCTCTACAAAGTTTACTCCCTTATTTCCTATATAAGGGGGTGATAATCTCACACACCCTGGGGAGAACCATCTTTTTCTACACATTTTTACATAGAAATTCTCTCTAAGTCTTAGCTTAGTTTAGTCTTTAGTTTAATTTAGTTTAGATTAGAATTACTTTTAGTTTTATGTTACAAACATTTTACCTTAATCATTACAATATAATTTCCATTCAAGTTTATTTACAATTTACATTTCAAGTGTTGTTCTTCCAAGTTTCATTCACATTTCCATTGCAAGGTAATCCTATTCATATTTTCATTATGTTCATCATTTTATTTGTCATTAGTTTAGTTTACATTTACATTATGTTAGAGTAGTTTCTTTTGTCTAGGGAATGAAGGGAGCCATGCATAAAAAGTATTTGTAAAATGTTAAATTAGGTTGATATAATATTGTCTAATTGTTTCTATCACATGTTTGCACCTTAACGTTTAATCTTTTTTTAAAGGTCTTATTCATCGATTAAGTTTGTTCATTCGTTCTAAAGTCGAGAGGCACGGAATTGAATTAGACTAAGCATGTGTAGTGGGACGACCTAGTCATGGACGAGAGTTTCTCTAGGACCCGGTCTATGGTTAACACTAATGCCGTAAGGTGGGTGTCTCTAAGCCTAAAAAATTAACATTTCATCAACTCCTATATTTAATTTAAGCATTTACATAATTTTCATGTGTGACCCGACTTCCCTAGACTCCTTTTATCATTTAGTTTTTTTTTTTTTAATCATCAAACCAATTCAAATGATAACCGACCTCAAGGTAAAATTTAATGCATAATAACTAAATTATAAACTCCCGTTTCCTTTGGCTTCGACCCCTAAGTACTACATTAATTTGTTGTCTAGGGTATAAATATTATCTTTGCATACGTGTGAGATAGCCTATCATTTGCTAACCCAACCAACCTAGACCAACTGAAACGATACTACCCTTAACATAGGACAAAAGAACGACTCGTGTAACACTCATGTGTTGCTCTTGCGACACAGAATAAAAACGGCCCTTGGCCCGCTGAAATAAAAGCTTATGTCATCCTGCTCTTGCGTTTCGACATATTGTCATCCTCATATCATCAAAATTGAATTGTACTTTCCTTAGGAGTAAGTAAAACACATTCTTATTGTATTTCTAAAGTTCATTACAAGCTCTTGGTTCGAACAATTATTCTTTTACATTTACTCGAACTACGCACATGGTTTGATTTTATTTTTTTAATGAATAAGTAGGCAATCCTTCACAGGATACAACCCATTATTTTTAAAATGTAAATAGAAGGACATTTGCATTTGCATTTGAAATTCGACAAGAATAACTAAAGGAAAAGTCATAACAGTTTCTTAACTAATAAATCTTTTATTCATTTGTCCCATAAATAGTAATAATATGCCAAATACATATAAAATTATAATGTTGAAAATAAATGCTAGGCTAGGATTCAAAAAACCCCGCCGTTTATTACAATAATAATAATAAATAATACTATAATAAATGACTAAGGCTATTCTTCCATCTTCCCTTTGCCTTTGTCACCTTTATCTTACTTCTTGTCTCGACCACGAGTCGGGCGCTCTTGTGCTATTTCCGACCTAATCACCAACGGTCGTTCTCGCGGTCTAGCCTTACCATTTCAATCTATCACCATCTTCTCGGCAGAGGCGGTTTTCGGTTTCTTCAATGAACGAACGACTCGGAATCCGGCCTCTTCTTCCTTTTCAGTCAAGTACTTTTGGTTCTCCTTTGCTACTTCACGGATCTTATAGTCCACGGGCTCGTGCTTCCTCAGCTTCTCACGCTCTTCAGAAGTACCAGCTTTTCTCCATTGCAAATATGAGTAAGATACCCATAAAGAGCCAACGGGAACTGGTATGAACCACTTGTTCCTCTAAGTCCACCGATGTACCCATTCTCTACAAGACTCCGAAGTATGTGCCAAGGCAGTTTGAGGAACGGTATCTAGCTTTGGAATTTTCTGCTTAAGGCCCATTTGCCTCATCAATCTCTCAGGAAAAATGCAAACCATGAATTCCAAGCTAGGGACACGAATTGACCGTGTCGGATCCAAAGATGAGACTCCAATAACTGACCTGATATGCCACCATTGTACAATCCACCGGATCAAGGGGCCACCTTCACTCTTCAACTTATTTTCCCAATAGTTACATACCCGAGTGAAATCCACCATGTATAGCCTAGTTCTCATTGCAATTGATCGAGCATGATATCCATGCACATTAACTGGGGGCTCGATCAGCCGCAGTCATTCCATCAGCCAAACCTGCAAAAAAGGGGACGAGAATTAAATATGTCGACCAAAAAAAACGAAAAATCGAAAAAAAACGGTCGAACTATTACCTGCAGAATGACGGGAAATCCCAGATAAGGAAGCTCGCGGTTGGCATTCCTATTATCCAAACCAAGGATGATCTCCTCTAAGACTAGGCATGCTGGACTCCTGTGCAGCTCCATTTGCTTTATTATGCTCAGAAAACGAGGATCACCCCTCATCTCCTTATCAACATGCCCTTGAAGGACATAGCAATGAAGTAGACAAAACACGTAGGCCCTGTGCCTCGCAGCATAGGAAATGGTAGGGTCCTCCCTATTTATAAATCGATCAACAAAGTCAAACATGCGGACACCTTTTGAAGTCACAAGACGGTCCACCTCAACCTTGGTCAATCCAAGCAAATCCCTGAATTTATTTTTATAGCCTTGAGAGTTAGGAGGTATAGCCGGTACAATTTTTGGGTCTCATCCTCCAATAGCAGCTATTTCTTCAGGAAAATGACAAATATCGCCCCTCGGAAAGGCGAACACGTGAAAATTTGGGTCCCAATACTCAAGACAAGCATCCAAGAAAGGCTTCACTACTTTCACTAACTTTAGAATTATGATTGATCCTAAATTAAAAGCACTCATATTGTGTTTCTCAACGTTTGTAAACTCATTCGTCCATTCCCTCAGACGGTTTTCAAAGGCATCCATGATTTTTGAAATTTTTTGAGAGGATATGTGAGTTTTATGTAATAGACGGAAGAAAAGAAGAAGGAATTGTGTGAATAAAAGCTAAACCGAGGCCTCTTTTTATACACTATTCGTTGTTTCCTAATTTCTGTCGAGGACTGACAACTTGGGGAAATGACGCAACATTTGATGCGCCTCTTCCAAGTGTCGCAGCTTATGCTGTGCCTCTTCCCCAAGTCCTCTTTCCGTGTTTTCAGCCACGGATGTTTCCTATTTTGCTTTTAGCATAGTTTTCTATTCCTGTAGGAACTCAATTTGGTTATTTCAGCTAAATCACCAAGTTTTATGTTTCCTAATCCTTTTCGGGTTCGCTTTTTGAAGCAAAATGGACATTATCGGCAAAACACACACTTACTCATTTTCATTTCTTTTTTCTTCTAGAGTAATTATTTCACTTCTCTTTTCAATACGCTTCACACTTATACATTTCTCTTAATTTTCTTTTTTAGGGGGTAGCCCTCCCTATTGTCCGCTCATTTTTGCTCATTTCTGGGCATCTTTTTCTTTATTTTTACTACACTTCACACTTATACATTTCTTTTAATTTTATTTTTAGAGGGTAGCCCTCCCTACCGTCCGGTCATTTTTGCTCATTTTCAGACACTTTTTTTCATTTTGCGCTGATTTAGACCACCTATATGACTATGTGTTTTACTCGTAATTTTTATGTAAATTTCGGCAGCATGACGGCGCAAATCGTCACCTACCAAACCTGTTTTTTAAGCTAACCTGCAGGAACAGCAAAACAACCAGCAACAAAGGCACCCAGGCCACTATATACACAATCAAAAGATGAAATATACATCAAACTGGGGGCTCTCAGCCAAAAAAAGTCCGAAAAACTCCAAAATGTCTACAAAACAACCAAAAACAGCAGCTAGTTCTGGTGACCCCTCGGCTCAGCTACGGTCGCCTCAAGAGCGGCGATCTCAGCGTCCCTGTCCTCAAGCTCTCTCAACAAACAAGCCGTCTTCTCCCGAGACTACGCCAGTTCGCCCTCCAGGTGACGCTCTCTCTGCGTATAAATATAGAAATGTCTTATCTCAATGAAATGAAGTAACACTTCGTTGTAACAAAATTCGAAATGTCAAGAAACAAATAAGAAAGGGAAAGAGAGGTTCATACCTGTCGTCCGGGCCACCTAAGAGTGCCTCGATGGCTGTAGCTCGCAGTCGGTGGCCATCCTGCACAGCTCCACGTACCTGGACGGTGCCACTTGCATTCAAATGCAAAAGAAACCTCGAAAACAAATGCATTCCAATGCAATAAAAATGACAAAGACAGCCAAAGCTGGGGGCTTACCCTCCTCACAAGGTGCTGCCACTCCCCCAAACCAGCGTCCGTCACCTCCTCACCGAAGTCGCAGATCTCCGAGATCGTCGTCATGCCCGCCGCGTCAGTGTACTCGAGTGTCTCTGGGTAAGCTGGGGGCTCGACGCCCGCCACCTCGATCACCTACAAGGATCAAATGATTCTTTGCTTGACGATTGTTCGTCATTTGTCAATTCAAAAACGAGTAAAGTGAAAATACTTACCACGATCGGCCAGTACGCCAACCTCTGGTGGACGAACTCAGAGTACTCCTCGCCAGGAAGAAAGAGAGCGTCACCACCCACATCAGCCAAGTCAGCCTCTCTCTCAACATCATCCGTGGAGGATCGATGGGGACCGTGAAGATGTCACGAGAGCACTGCCGAGTCAAACGCTCGCCCAAGTACCACACAGGTCCCATGGGCGTCATCAGCAGTAACTGACTCGAGCTCTGAGGGCGAAGGACCTCAGCCACAAAAGTCGGAGCCTCAGGGTAGTCCTCCCAAGGTCTAGGCACCCATTAAAATAAGAAAGCAGGGGTTATTCCTTTGATCGGCTTTAAACGGGAAAGAGGGTCATTCCTATGATCACTTCTAAATAGAAAGGCAGAAAGGAAAAGTAATCAAATAAGAATCGAAAGTACTTACGCTCTCCAACTTCAAGGCATTCACGCCCCTCTGACAGATATCATAAGAAGAACGCTGGCTCTTCTTACGGCACATCACCCAGTCACTCACAATGGGGTACGCCCTCGGCTCGGGTTCCGTCCTCTTGGGCGCGAATCTAGGAAAGTAGGATTACACCCACGCCTGCAGACAGAACGATAATTATTTTCTACAAAAATAATGGCAGTAAGGAAATGAAGAAAAATGATCTTTCATAAATCGAAGGAAAGCTTCATACCTCCAACAGGAACCCAGGACCAACAGTGGCAGGAGAAGTCCCCTTCTCCATCGGCTCCGGACGTACCATGGCCCTCATATAACGAGTGAAGACCGCAAAGCCGGGAGTAACCCAGCCCCAACGACCCAGGTTACTCAAGTCAGTAAGAAAAGGAAGAAGCTTCGTCGACAACCTCTCCCCCTTGTCTCCGAGGTAAATCGAAGACAAGAACCACCACAACCACATACGAGCTCTCTACTCAGCAGTGCAAGGAGGTGGAGGCAACATCCGCCCATCCATCTTAACCCTCGCCGAGACCATACCCGCAAAGTAGTCCCTGACGTAGGAACTCGGCACCAACCCGGGACCGCTGGCAGCACTCGTCGCAAGGTTCCAGCCGATCAGCTCCCTCGCCTCGGTCAAGTCTACTCTCATGACCGTCGAGGGCCACACCAAAGGCTCATCTCCACACGGCAGACCCGAGATCATGCCGTAGTCCTCCAGAGTGACCCTGACCTCTCCAAAAGCCATTTGGAAGATCGAGGTCGTGTCCCAGTACCGATCAAGTAAAGCTCGAATCAGGCAAAGGTTAACCCAAATCTTCCTTTCCCTAATCGCCCTCCAAGCTCCCACCAAATCCCCGAAGGCTCCTAGCTCGATGATGGCCTTCTCCTCCTCCGACAGTCTCTCGAAGGCATCCGTCATCGTCGTGTAGCCGGAAAAGGACCTCATGTTCCCGGCATCCTGTATCAATTCAAGTCAAAAGCTATCTTTAGCATAAGATAGATGAGAAAAGAAACGGCAAGTAAATAAGAGAAGTAATGGGAGATAACGAGTTCAAAACTTACCAAACTCTTCGCCGTCCTGTAAGACAGGTGGCTCTCTGCTAACCAAATGAGATGTCTACCATCCCATTTCTCGGCCCACTCGGGTGCACCCACAAGCTGACGACCACCTCGCCCCACGTTGGCCCTCCGCGGGACCTCCTTAACCTCCTCCTCGAGTTCTTCCTCCTGTCTCTCTCCTCCCTATATGAGAGCGCGATAAGGGTCGAAGTCCACGTCCATGGGGACGCTCCCCGACGTAGAAGCTACGTCACCTACAAAGGTAAGACAAACAAGGCCACGTCAAGCTATGACAAGCTTCTTTGAAGCCGTTTCAAGCATTTTCAAGCTATAAAATGGTTTTTTGTGCCATGTTTGGCCATTTCTTTCAAAACCCAACCACACATGTGGTCGGTTGGGGCAATTCAAGTTTAAGTTCAAGCCTAATTGCATGTTTGAGTCGGAATTTCGACAGCACTTCGTTGTAATATCGATTATGCCCTAAAGAGTGTCCTGAAAGAGTTGTCACAAATCGAAAATTCTATATGATAGCAAGTTTACCCATTACACAAGAGTTCCAAAACACCAAATTTCATCAAAAATGGACAATCCTAAGGTCATTTTCGAAGCAATTTTCGAAATAGCAAGAGACCGTCTCATTTTTCGCCAAAATGCTCAATACTTGACGAAAATTCAAAAAGAATACATGGTTATGTTCCTAACATTGCCAATTATCTATTTCTAATATCAATTTTACAAGACAAATCCGTTTAAGGCAAAAGCCCCAAATTTTCGACATATTGGGTGAAAAAACCCTAATTTTTTTTTATCAAATCAAGCAAAAGCACAAATTAAAGCAAGAATAAGACACATACCTTGATTAGTCATGGCTAATGGCGTGAATTGATCAAATTTTTGGTGGAATTTGGTCGGATTGTGTGAGAAAGGTGAAGTGTTTATGTTTTGGAATGAAAACATAAAAACGACTTAAGTCGTGTTTTTACTCAGGGACAAGCCCAAGAAAAGACGCAGCTTTTGCTACGCCCCTTCCAAAAGCCACAGGCTTTGCTGCGCCTGTTCCCCAGCAAGTCCTCAGCTCAAATTTGAAAGTTCATTATAAGTTTGTTATTTGTGGGCCCAAGTTTTGTGCGCCTGTTCTCCGACATCTTATATCATATATTTGGCTCTCTTGGGCATTCTTTCTGTCCAGACCCACGTTTTGACAGATTGCAAAACCGTCACAATATTTTTATCTTCCCAGCAAGGATCCTTTGAACACGGTTCATGGACCCGTCTTTTATTATCAGGATTTCGCTTGCAACAACTGAGCGGATGTCCGGCGGTGTTTAGAACACACCCTTGTCAATACCTTTATATTCCCAGCGAGAGTTCATTATAGCCAGTACACTGTACTTCTCGAGAAGTGGAGTTTGTTTGGAAGCAGACACGAGCAGATTTCCCCATGAATGATTCAATCCTGACAGAGTCATCCATATATCCGGCGCAGCAGTATTTTGCAGTATTGCTCAAGTCCTCATTCTTCCCAGCGCAGCAGTACTTTGCAGTATTGCTCACTCAAGATTTCTTCCATGACGATCAAGATGTTCCTAGTCGTCAATATATACCTTCCCCAGCGATATTTTGCAGTGTTGCTGTTGACAATCAAGACTTTATATTTTCCCTAGTGAGAGTTTGCTTGAGGACAGAGACAGGTAGATTCCCTTTGGTATGGTTTCTTATTATGGCTGGCGAGCTTCCTTACGTAGTCTAATGGACTTTAAATGACCCTCCTTGATAGTCGACAGACTCTAAAATGTTCCCGACAACATGTCCTTGGTTCAGACCCCTTAAGCCCCCTCGCGTCGCCATAATCATCAGGTTGTAATCTTCGATTGACCTGATGGCTATACTTTGACTTTCGCCTTGTCCAAGCCTCAGTCAAAGTGGGGGCTCTGTATATACCTCATTTCTACACCTTCCGCCAACCACCCAGTGATAATTGAGCCGCATGTTTGGTATGCGGAACGATTTATGACAGTCCATAAGTGTCGGGTTAAAAACCGCTTCATTTTCTAAGAAACCGTTTAAAATGTCGAGTCGGAATTTTCTAGAATACTCTAGATATTTATTCCTAGTCAAATTTTATCTTTTGGTAAAATATCTTCCGTATATCATATTTTACGGAATAAGGAAGTATAGATCCACCGCAATTCCATAACAGAAACGCGGAAATCTTTCTTCCGGAGGAGGAAACCTCTAGGGAAATGACGCAGCAGATGCTGCGCCTCTTGGAAAGACCGCAGCAGCTGATGCGCCTCTTCCCCGGCCCTCTTGGGCTGTTTACGAAATATTCCCGGGATTTCTTTCCAAAGTGTGGGTCATTTCAAAACTCTTCCACATTTTTTTGGTATAAATAGAGACCTCCGGTCTCCATATTTTTCACGCGAGTGTCCGCCCTTCTCTTCTCTCTTTGCATTCTAGACCTGCTCTAAGTTTTCGACAGCTACGTGCTTGCTCTACGCGACCACGTAAGCTCAGATCATTCTGATTACCGGTCATGTTGCATGACCGACCAATTTGACCACTACACATCAATCAATCAATCAATTAATCTAAATCTTCTAATGAGGGCACTTTCTACATACATTTGAGTCGCAATCACTAACGTTAATTTAGTTAATCTCGTTCCGTCAAACATGTAAGTCTGAGGGTGTAAATCCCACTTTTGATTTATGTTTTTATTTTTGTACCAATTAATGTAAGATTTACGTCAAAACTATACTCAAAACCAATTTTAAAAACCCGTTTTTACAAAACAGCGGATATCAGACGCTAAGAAGAAACGCAGTAGCAGCTGCGCCTCTTCGAAGAGTCGCAGTGTATGCTGCGCCTCTTCAAAGAGTCGCAGTGTATGCCGCGCCTCTTCTAGAGGCTGCTTGCTGCTCCTGCTCATCTTCTTTTTCTTCGGGTTTCCATTGTTTTGCTTTTCTCGTCTTATTTTCTTGTTTCCTTTCGTCTTTCAGTACATAAACTATCTTTCAAAAATTTCCTTTTAATTATAACGTTTTATTAGACTTAAATCCCTTGTAATTCGATATTTGCGGGTTTTCGTCACTAAATCAAACCCGGATTTTAGGAACTCGATTTGTCCATATCAAGTTTCTGGGATTCGTATGTTATACATACTTTTTATATTCTGTTTTATTTGTTCTTTAATCATCTTAAATCTGAGTTTAACAATAAATCAATTCCACCATCGTAAATATAGAGTCTAACTCGTTTTAATTCGTTTTAATCCGTTTTTATCATTTTTATGACGGTTCCAGATTGTATATAAACCTGCTAAATCACTTTTACTCGAGTTCCCAATCAATAATTGATCTTAAAATCACCAACGAACATTAACGGATTGCGGTTCTGACTTCACAGACAGAGCTCAACTCTAGAACAGACACAGGAGGAGCTACGCCTCTTCCAAGGGACGCAGCATATGTTGCGCCTGTTCTGGGTTAATTTCTACCCCTGAACTCGTTTTCGCCTTGACGTAGTCTTTAATTATGTGTTTAATTAACTATTAATCGTAGTATCGCCCTTAATCTGACCTATTTTATATACTTTAATTTCTACCCTTCTATTTTCTTCTATTTTCATCTTCATATCCCGTCTCAAGTGTATTTTTGACGTAAATCAATTAAACCACTGTAATCATTGTAATTTTAATTATAGTAATTTATATACAGTTTGTTTATCGCTTTTGTATGATTTATTTTCCCGTCTTTCACATGTAATCAATCTAACATCAACTTCGACCTTAATTATTTGCTAAATTACGTGTTCACCGACTTAGTTAAATTCACATGCTAGGATTAATCTGTGGATATTGCATTGCATGCATATAATCAACAACATATCAATTATGAACATTTTCCCTAATCATTAGTAGAAGTCGTTATCGAGGCGGGCGGGATTAGCTGTTCAGTAAAAGGACTTCCTAATACGTACCCTCACCCCTTACTCCAGATCTCTATGAACATCCGTGTTCATTGGCATCCACGAGAGTCATTCTAGACATAGAATGCTAAGGGTAACGAGTTCTTAGTGTTCATGTCACTACTTTGTGTCTTGACATGGCACGAGATATTCGAACGGTTCCAATTTCCCATAAAAATTCGTGGCGATTCCACAAATGCACGCTTGTTCCCAAACGCTTCCGTGCGCGCCGCGGGTTGCCCAGCTCCACAGGAGAATATTCGATCAAGCCCAAGCAAACTCGATCAACTGGGAATGTACTCGATCGCGTGCACCCAGACTCGATCGAGTACACAACGAGCTGAAGAATTTTGCGCAATTTCCTGAAGTCGGTTACACCTAATTATAAATACCCAATTCATGCCCTATGTTATGTTTATGTCTTATTTACTCTAGAAACTCTCTCGAAACTCTTAGTTTAGTTTTATTGCTCTTATTTCGGATCTAAGCACTCTCTAATTACGGTACTATTGTTAATCTTTCTTCTATTATTAATCATTCATTTATTGTTCATCTTGATATTGCTTTTAATCATGTCTTGTATTATTGTTATTGCTGTTTTTATCACTAGTATGCGTAGCTAATTTACTTATCCAGGGTGAATGGGGATCTAGATTATAGAAGGGGAATTATATTAATGAATTGATAGTTAAAATAGCTTCTTTGTTGTTGTTCAATTAATTGTTCTTCATCTAGTTAGTTAATTACTGGCCGGGGTTAATTGACTAGTATAGCAAATTGAGACTTTCACCGACCGGGTTAGAATTAATATAGGCTGCGATAACTGAATAGACTGATTTAATGATAGCGACTGCATGTTAAATTAGATCTAAAGGGAATATTGAATCGACCGATTATATGACCTACAACAATATAAATTGCTCGATCAACTAGTTAAATCATACCCCCGGATAACTACCTAGTGAACTTGATCCCTAAACTCTTTTAATATATTTGAATTCACCTTTATTTTATATTGCCATTAGTTGTTAGAAATCAAACAAACAAACCCTTCAAGAAAATTGGTTACCTTTAAGACGATCTTAAATATTAGCAAATAGAACAATTAACTCGCCTCCCTTTGGATTCGACCCTTTCTTGCCACTAGCTACCAGTTAATAGTAATTTAGGATTTATTGTGATAGGCCAACGACTGAAAATTAACCTTATCATTAACCTTGACCCGATATTCTAGGGTGGGACTTTCTCTTCTATTAATTAATAATATCTGATAAGCTTGATATTTACATTCGACCTTTTTCCTTTTCTTAAAGACAAAATGCCTCCAAAGAAAGCATCCGCACTAGTAGAAAAAGTGCCATTATCGGTTTTTTAGGTCCATTTACATCGGTTTTGGAGCGATGCTTCTGGGAGAGTTGTTTATTAAATTATAACAAAACATCGGTTGTAAAACCGATGCTAATGGAATATAATTACATCGGTTTGTTTTTGTCCAAAACCGATGTAAATAACACCTTTCTTACATCGATTTTGGACCAAAACCGATGTAAATATCACTTTATTTACATCAGTTCGGACTTAAACCGATGTAATATTTACATCGGTTCTTTTCTAAAACCGATGTAAACACTTCTTTTAATTAATTTGGACAATACGAAATCAATAATTTATCCTATCCGCAATTAAATGCTGCAAAAAATATAGCAGAACTCCGCTCTAAATATTGTATTCTCATACTATTAAAGTTCTTCAAGATAAATCAATAACCCAACAACTCACGACTTCCAACAACTTAAACACAAATCATCTATATTATCTACCAAAAAAATATCATATTACAATTCCATGTGTCATGCAAGTTGTTCAAAACACTACCTTCTACCAATTGCAATTTCTAGGATATTTAAACCAATTACATTATTACATTAGATGTTTTTTAAACAATAAAGTGACAAGAGCTCTCGAACCGCATTTGCTCATTCGTACCTGAAACACGCTACATAAAAATAGATGATAGTGGTTATAAAAAACAAGGCAAAAGGAACAAAAAAACTTATAACACTTGCATCCAGTCAATGGTATGGCCGAATCTTGATTACCCACTCGGCGAATCACCAAAAACAATCAATGTGCATCTTAGAATTCAATTAAGAAACAACAATTGATAGACGAGAAAGAGCTTGTAACCTTACCTATATTATCAACCAAGTTTAATACAATATAATCAGTATTATAACTAAATGGCATTAAACAGATGCCTTATGCGGCATTTTGTTCAATACATAAACCAAGTGCTTACTGCTTTTATTGCCTTTGAATTAAAATAGTAACATAGTGTGGCAAGAGAAAGACAAAAATGAAGTTTCAACTCATACAGTTTGCAATTTATTTTAAACATGCAAGTTATAACATGAATACTCAAGCAAGTAAATTCTGAACTGGTTTTATTATAAAGAGTAGATGGTCTTAAGTTAAGACTTCTCACAATCCCTTCTTCATTTGACATTATTTAAATCGGTTGTGAGTACCTCTTAACTTAAGACCATATGAAACAAGTCTTTACCTCTGGAATTATGTGAAAAGAACTTCAGTATCTCATCACTTAATATCACTTGTAAAAGAGAAACTCAAAGAGTCCGTATTCTGTAGCAGATATTAGGTAACGTATAGCATTGATGTCACTCTGATTATATAACAAACCATTACAGAGCATAAACCTGTCAATTAACGAAATAAAAGTATTGCTTAATACTCAACTAGTTTGAATGCCCGTGCGTTGCAACGGGTTAATTAACTTATTTATAATGCAAAAAAAAAAGTTATAAGGGTTTAATGTTTATATTCTATGTCTAATGATTTGTTTACATATTATTAAAATATCTCTTTCAAAAAAAAGAAAAGATTAATATTTATGAGACTCAAAATTTTTTGGGTGGATACATAAGTTCCAAATATGCCTCATATTTATAATTATAGGATCACATCACCTTATATTAATCTTTCGATGTGGGACAATTCTACTATTTATATGTAGTATATTCATCACACCTACGTTATTTTCCAATGTGGTACAAAACATACTAAAAATTACACAATTTTACATACTAAGAAGTTTTAATATGAGCAAATAATATGAAATATATATACTCTAATGATAGCATTTTTTACCACGAAACTAATTATATTATTTTAATAATTTTTTAACGATATTTTTTTTGCCAAATGAAATGTAAAAGTTTGATATAAAAATTGGAAATATCACTTGAATATATATATTATAATAATCAAAAGATTCTCCACTTTATTTTTTACATCAAAAATTATTATTTATGATACTTTCCTAAACTAATTTTTTAATGATGTGGGTTAACTCTTATTTATAATCATATAATCACCCCCACCGTATACTAATCTTTCAATGTGAGACAATTCTATTATTTATAAGTAATATATTCACCAAACTCGGATTATTTTTCTGATGTGGGACAATTCTACTATTTATACGTAGTATATATTCATCAAACCTGCATTGTTTTTCAATGTGGGACAAATAACATACTCAGAATTACACCATCTTTTTTGCACTTAGTTCGACATCCAACCAGATCCCGAATACCAAATACGGACAATTGCTACTCATTATGTCTATTAGTTATATTTAAATTTAATAATATGATCAAGTACTCTCCATTAATATTTGTACGTTGTTTTTCTTCAAAAAATTTTATCATAATTGAGATACGGAAATTTCCTATGGCACCCCTTAATTTTGTCAGATTTTTCATGTTACCTCTACTTTTAAGAATCTCCTGTGGTACCCCTGAGGTTCCATTTTTTTGCCCATGGTACCCCTTAATGTAAAGGTTGTTTAATGGACGTTAAGTTTGATGGCGTGGCAATAAAATTATAATTAAAAAATAATACTCCCTTTATTGTTTTATTGGTAAGGATATCTGTCTCTTTTAAGTGAAAATTTAATTAACTATATCATTATAATATTGTTAGTTTCTCATAGTAACCTTGAACTTTGATAGATTACACATAATACCCCTAATTTTAAGTTTCTACAAATGGTACCCCCGTGTTCACCTTTTTCTTTCCCAAATTACCATTTGACAACTTCCATTTTAAGCTATCTCTGAAAATATTTAAGAAGTTATGACTTCTATTTATAATCATAAGATCACCCTGACTTATGGTAATCTTCCGATGTGGGACAATTCTAATATTTATATATAGTATATATTCACCACATTCAAATTACTTTTCAATGTAGGACAAATAAAATACTAAGTACATTTTTTTTCGCACCTACTTTGACATCAACCCGATTTAATAATGAGAAACTACAATACAATCTACACTCTAATGATAGCATTGTTTTGTCACAATCTAATTATATAATTTTCATACGACACTTTTTTGTGAAATGAAATATAAAGTTTTTATATCAAAATTATAAACATCACTTTAATATAATATAGAAAATGTATATATATGGGACAATTCTATTATTTATAGACAATATATTCACCACACCTACATTATTTTTCAATGTGCGACATATAACATACTAAAAAGTACATATCTTTTAGATCAAAAAAATTTGGGTTAATACCTAAGTTTCAAGGATGCCTCATATTTATATTTATAGAATCACCCTACCGTATACTATTCTTTCGATGTGAGATACATAATTTAATTAGACGTAGTATGTTCATCATGCCTACATTATTTTTCAATGTGAAAGATATAACATATCAAGAAGTACATGTCTCTTCTTAAAAAAAACCACTATTGTATACATATTTTTTTTTAATGTAAAACCAATTAGTCTCGATCATTAGATAAGGATCTCTACATCGTACATATAACGACTCATTAACGCTCTATTACTGCATTTAAAAGACAACCATTAGTAACACTCTATTACTGCATTCAGAAGACAACCATTAGTAAAATTTTTAGTTTTATACTGTGTTAGGAGACTACCATTAGTAAAACCTTTAGTTTTGTATTTTTTTGATTTTCTTGTTCTTGTTCTTAACTCTTTTCCAGGTAGTTTCCAACGATTTCCACTTTATTTTTTATATCATAACTTAAATAATGATAGAAAATTTTAAGAGCTCTTTAAAACAATATTTATGAGACTCAAAATTTTTTGGGTGATACCTAAGTTCCAAATATGCCTCATATTTATAATCATAGGATCACATCACCTTATACTAATCTTTCGATGTGGGACAATTCTACTATTTATATGTAGTATATTCACCACACCTACGTTATTTTCCAATGTGGGACAAAACATACTAAAAATTACATAATTTTACATACTAAGAAGTTTTAATATGTGTAAATAATATGAAATCTATACTCTAATGATAGCATTTTTTACCAGTGTCAGGAGACTATCATTAGTAAAACCTTTAGTTTTGTATTTTTTGATTTTCTTGTTTTTGTTCTTAACTCTTTCCCGGGTAGTTCCCAACGATTTCCACTTTATTTTTTATATCATAATTTAAATAATGATCGAAAATTTTAAGAGCTCTTTAAAACAATATTTATGAGACTCGAAATATTTTGGGTGATACATAAGTTCCAAATATGCCTCATATTTATAATCATAGGATCACATCACCTTATACTAATCTTTCGATGTGGGACAATTCTACTATTTATATGTAGTATATTCACCACACCTACGTTATTTTCCAATGTGGGACAAAACATACTAAAAATTACACAATTTTACATACTAAGAAGTTTTAATATGTGCAAATAATATGAAATCTATACTATAATGATATTGTTTTTTACCACGAAGCTAATTATATTATTTTAATAATTTTTTTAACGATACTTTTTTGCCAAGTGAAATGTAAAAGTTTGATATAAAAACTGGAAATATCACTTAAATATAATTTAGGAAATATATATATTATAATAATTAAAAGATTCTCCACTTTATTTTTTACATCAAAAATTATTATTTATGATACTTTCCTAAATTAATTTTTGATGATGTGGACGCTCTTAGATCGCTCGAAAAAACTCTCTTTTATATAGATATATAGATTAAGAGTACTTCGACATAACATTGAAAGATGCAGATTAAAGTACTTGGGTTATTAACAGTCTAGTTCTTTCAAGTTTTGAGTGTTTACCAAAATCTAGCTTCCAATTCAAATCTTTTAGTAAGTGCTGATCCGTGTGCCTGAACATGCCTCAGACATGATATCCTTAGTGCTAATCCGTGAACCATCAACATATATGAAAGCACAAAGAAGACTGTCAGAACTCTTTGCAATTGATTCCTCAAGATAAAACGCCATATTATCTCCAAGACAAAATACAACCAACTCAAACCTGTTAAGTGAAACGGGACACATTTTTATCATGACAAATTCAGAACTTGAGGCTTAACTTATAACAGATTAGAGCAGCAATCACATTTGTTGAGTACGAAATCATTATGCCCCATGAAGGCATGAACTACCATAACTTGGTTTCAAAAAAAAATAAAAAAAAAAATACACCCCAGTAGTGTTTTCATGACAAACTAATTTCAAAATGCAACGCTAATTTCCGGATGCAAACATTAAGCTCTCATTGTCTTTCTCTTTTTTCCCCTTGCTTAATAATTTCCATTTGTTTCTTGCACTTCTTGCATTAGGCTAATAATGCTACTGTTCGTGATTTACTCTTTCAACTTTCAAGCTCATCTTGTGCTTTGATTGATTTAGAGTTGAAAGAGAGTTCTGAATGAGGGTTTAACAGGGGAAGGGGGAGTTTAAATGGTTTGTGATTGTTGTGTGGGAAAGGTTTTTAGATATTCAGGATGAGTTGTGGCCATGTCATCAGTCCGAAAGGTTATGTCAGCAACACAGTAAGCCGCTTAACGGAGCATTTGACGCCTAATTGCAGTTAGGTCATGGTTTAGAAGAACTAATAAAGTTAAAGGGTATAAGAGAGGATTCCCGAAAATGAAGGGTATATGGTAGAAAATGAAAAAACTCGAGGGTACATCATAGAAAAACCCAATGAATAATAAATTACTCCCTTTATCTTCTAATCATTTGTATGACTTTTTTATTCTTTTTAAGGGGTATATTAATTAAAGGCAAACAAATAACTGAGACATAGGGAGTACTTTACAATGGATTTAAATTGACTAAAGACAAAAAAAGAGCATCACTGATAAAATAAACAACTTATCTAGAAAAGAGAAAACAATAGCCCACAAGCCGACATTTTAAGTAGAACTAATTTGTTGGAGCAACAAAACAACTGACTTTGAAGCAAAAGGAACAATAAAGGAGATATTCACCATTAATCTTAAATACATAAATAATATGAAATCAAATATTCAGATTGATGGAGCGAAAGATAGCTCTCTATTTCTCTACAAAATAAGACAAACTGATGAATACATAAATAATACGAATAAGGTTGGTATCAATAGCACCATCAATTTTGTTTAGCTGAATGAGATGTGGATTGCATATAGAGTCCCCTACGATAATGTGCTAATGAACATGAAGAAAGCAAATATCATTCAATCCTACGCATATCAATTCAGTTGAGAGAATTGTAACAAACGGAGGATTTTCCAGTAGCAATACAAAATACATATTAAGAGCACAGGGAGTAAAAACTTAACAAGGGATCTAACATTACAAAAACGATACCAAAGATAAATTAACTTAACACTAACTATTGTTCATGTGAAATAGTGATAATAAACTACGAGTACATCCAATCCAAAGTGTAACAACACTACAAGCAGTAATTAGTGATACAAATAAATATTGTCTCCCCATATACAACAATATCTTTCGAATCCATGATCAATTTGATTAAATCTTACCGAGCATGCTTCTTAATCCGTTCATTACCCAGTAAATTCACAAATTCTATGAATCTAAACGCCAAACACATCTTACATGCTTAACCCACCAGAAATTGAGGCAATCAAATCTCGCTTTGTTCAAATTAATAGTAACGAATTCAGGCAAGCGCTTGGCCATGGCTAGCTTTTAATTAAAACGAGTGGAAATCGTGACAAAGCACTGTACCAAAGCAGCTCCTGCAAAGCGCCACGATAAGAGCAGAAACCCCAAATTTGGTCCCAAATTTCTCACCTTTTTTGTCGATTTATTTCAATTGATTTTCTATCAATTTCAATCAATTTCCAACCCATTATCTCTCAAAATCTAAAATTCACTCCCTCAACTCTACTCCTTCCTATCAATTCATCCCTATAATCATCATATAATTTCAATCTTTATAATAAAGATTCAATCTTTTATTAAATTTGTAACCATCTTTTGTGTCGTAAATATTAATTTGGCGACATATTCCTATGCTCTATCATTCAAACAATAACACTTATATAATATAATGGAGAAAAATAAGAAAAATTTTTATGCACACACACCTTAATCGATAGATCGCTGAAGGATGAGGAATAGTTGCAGTGTTGATGAAGGCGTGGTGGCCGCCCTTGCACTACGCCAAATAATAGGTCGGTTAGATAAGGTGATATATTTTTAAAAAAATACGGAACCGTTATTACATCGATCGTTATTTTGTGACTACAGTTGTTATAAAAGTGGAGCCGTTATGAAATATAAATAACAGGTTCAAATAACAGTAATACAATATTAAGAACGGTTCAAAAACCGTTGTCTATAATATTAAAACCGTGGTAGTATTAGTCTGAATGCTCTACGGAAACATATGACAACGGTTTTACTGAAACACAACCGTTGTAAAATAGTAAATATGACAGCGGTTTATGCTTATTAAACCGTTATATTAGGGATGAATTTGTCAACGGGTGTTTTCAATAGATTTATTGACCACGATTTTATTTTTAACCGTAATCGAATTTATAAATATTTTTTTAAAAAAATTGTTTTAGCAGGCTCCAGCAGCTGCTGGAATGCTAATTTTTGCAGTAATAGGTTCCACTGAAATGCAACTTCAATATAGCATTTCAGCTAGACCTGGCAAAAGCAACCCGACCCAATTGACCCGACCCGAAAAACTGATCCGAGATCCGAAGTGACCCGAACTACATCACCCGAATGTGACCCGAAAACCCGAATTGACCCGACCCGATCCGAACATGACCCGAGCTTTCTTGACCCGTAATGACCCGACCCGAAAATAACCCGATCCGAAACCACGAAATCCGAAAATGACCCGACAAAATATAATACTAATTGAAAATAAAAGGCTTGAAATGACGTTTTCTCTCTTATTCATTGACCCGAAAATGACCCGACCCGAAACAACCCGACTCGCTTGACCCGAAACAGACCCGACCAACAACCCAAAATAGACCCGAAACTCGAAATGACCCGTCCCAACCCGAATTAACCCGAAATCAATGAGAGACCCGAACTGACTCGACCCGAACTGGCCCGACCCGAACCCGACCCGTTGACCCGTTTTGCCAGGTCTAATTTCAGCAACTGCACATTTCAAATTTTCAATCCTGCAACATCAGAATTTACACAGATTGATCTATTCAACCCATTATCAAAATATTATAAACAGAGTGACCAAAACTAATTACACATGGCTCTCTATATACACACATACATAATGAGCAGACTATTGACCATCCGCTAATGAAAGAAAATAAGTGGCCCACTTATTTCTCATGTCGACGATGTCTTCCTTCGAATAGGTTGGGTCTTTGTTGTTGATTGAAGGTGGGAACTACAAATCAAATATACTTAATCAAAGTAGACAGAATAAGTGGAATATTACACAGAATTAAACCCAAGTTACTTTTGAAATAATTATTAAAACACACTAACCGGTAACTCTATGTTGATATACTTTCGGGTGATAATCTCCCACATGGACCGACAACAGAAAAAGGCGCATTGTTTGTTGTCTGGTTGTAGAGGAGACTATTATATATAAATCACATACAAATAAGCTAAATTAGATCAACCTCTCGTATAAACATAAATTAAATGATAGGAGTAATTATTAAGAATACACTTATTATTATCCGGATAAAAGTTGGACTTGATGCTCCAATTGCTCGAAATACACTAATTCATAAATATATACAGGATATTATAATTAGTATTTGGCTCAGTAATATTGATGGGACATTAAAAGGAGTCTAGTCTTCCAATAAATGACATTATAATGTAAGGTTGTAAACTTACTCAGTTATCATCTTTAGAAATTTCTCAGTGGGACTATGTCCGCAAGAGTCAATCCACTACACTATACTTTTTGTCACATTGATTGCCGTTAGCAGCCAATGCTTGCTATGAAACATTGAAAATTGAACTGTTAGTTCATATACATGCATGCAAGCGTGTTAATAAATGAATAGAATCGTGATTCATTATAATAAAGTACTATACATACCGATTCTCATTGTATGGGGCAAACCATAGGCTTTTGGGCGTCCTCAACCATTCAACAATTTTATCGATGTGGTCTTTGTATGTGTATCCATGCAGCTTTTGAGAGAACAATTCAGATAACACGAATCCGTAGTATGAGAAACATAGTTCCCATCATCGATGTGTGTACACAGGTACCTACTACGTCAAATGGAACGAAGAATGTTATTTTCAATGATGATTTAAATAAACATCACTATTCGTAAAACCAAATGCCAAGTTTTATTAAAAAACTTACTTCATCCAAATTACAATATGCATAGCATCTAACTCGTAAAGGTCGAGAAACTGACACAGTGATTCCCCATCCATAAGAACAGTTGTACCTTCTCCTATAACATCCTCTACGATCTCAATAATAAGTACTTCCCTGATAGCTAGCTTCCTTTCAGCCAACTGGTGCAAAGTTACGAACGTTGGAGTATTCAATTTTTGCTTATAATCATCGGTGTGATATCTAGGTTTAAGAGGAACACCAGCGTTGTGTGCAGCAAAAGTAGATGGCTTATATCGTAAGTCGTTTGATTTAACCCCGATCTACAATTTAGAAGAAAAAAAATATATACATTACACGAGACGTCATATATAATTTAAATAACCAAAAAAAAAAAGGAAAAACTCACAATCTATTTTTCAAATTATTACTACCTCTTGAATTTTGGGTGGAGAGGCAGTCAAATCAGTAACTTTGGGTGTTGACGTAGTAGTCCTAATTTCATCTATAATGGCTTCGTGTAACTCCTCAAATGTAAAAATTGAAATACTTATTATATGTTAGATAAGGTTACCCTAATAAGGTTAAGGATTATTTCATGGGAATAATCTATCTTATGGGTGCCCTGCAAATAACACTTCATCCTAACAATAATTCCAATTAAATCCATCATATCCACCATTCTTCTCATAACAGTCTCATGAGACTTGCTACCTGAACAACAGGTCACCAAAGCAGTGAAGTGTACTCAATACACTTTAAACACACAAAACAGGCTGAAATATACCGTCAAAGAGAGACCAAATACAGCAAAAAAATGACATTATCATCAAACCCAACAATGTCATTATCATCAAACCTTCATCAATGTCATTTCTATACTAGAAATTGCAGCCACCATTATCAACAAACCCACAAAAAAAAAACACTCAAATTTACTCTCACATTGTCACATTTACACCATTAAAATCACAAATAGCTTGAAAATTTGACGAAATCCAACAAAAATGGAAGACACCTAGATAAAGAGTACACTATATTTACCAATTCCAACACTCAAAATACAAATTATTTTACCAAAATGATACAATTTGGACAAAATTACAGTCGCTTTTTGTGGGAAAAAAATAGCATAAAAATAGGGAAGAAATAGTGGATTTAACAGTATTAACGAGTAAATTAGAAGGAAAAACAGTGTGAGTGTGTGAAGTGGAGTTATTAGTTGTTGATGATGAAATATAAGAGGAGAATGTACAAAAGTGAAGGAAATTTGTCGAAAAATACTTAAATAAGGAGGAGAGAGAAGGTTACCTATAGTAACCGATTATAATTTTAAGTGAGTTTGTTAGGGGAAGAATGGCGGATAGGATGGATTTAATTTGAATTACTAATAGGATGGAGCGTTATTTGCAGGGCACCTATAGGATAGATTATTCCCATAAAATAATCCTAATTTTAAAGGCATTCATTATATAAAATGCATTCGCTTTAACATAACTACCCCGGAGATGTCAATACTAATGAATGTTTCAGGCCATTGCACAATAGAACCCACAACATCTTGCAAACGCCAATTATCACTACGTAGTACTATTTGTAACACCCCCATCTACCAAGGAGCCTTAACAAGACCTTCCCTAGCAGATAAGGGCGTTACCATTTCGGTTGCCCGAAAACAGTAATAATCAAGTGTCGATAAAAGAACATTTAAGTTATATTACAAGTGATTTACAAACTACAGACGATATGAAAGATACAACTCAAACTACTATCAGCTATGTGAAACTACATCTGTCGTAACTCGTGATCGACTCGTCCCTCCAAGCACCCTGCTATGATCCGAACAACAACCTGCTAAGACTGACTGCTCACCATAGTGGATCACGGTAGACACAACAAAAGCAAACAACACCACAAACCACACAAAGTCAGCAACTGAGATAACAACACAAAGCACACACTACACAAATACAACATTACAAAACACAAATCAATCACCACAACGCCATCTCATCGCCACACATCTGACTACACACTGAAATGTAATACTACGGTTTTCTATGTCTGTGGGTACTCTATCGAGTGGGTCTTACTCTGTCGAGTAAGTAGGTTGTTTTACGAAACAGTGTTCTGTCTGATGGGTACTCGATCGAGTAGGTGTGGCACTCGAACGAGTAAGGGTAACTCGATCGAGTAAGTTACTTACTCGATCGAGCAAGTTACTTTTACGGGTTGTTTTGTCGGGATTTGTTAAT
The DNA here is from genome assembly GCF_048544455.1 of Silene latifolia. NCBI lineage: Eukaryota > Viridiplantae > Streptophyta > Magnoliopsida > Caryophyllales > Caryophyllaceae > Silene > Silene latifolia. The sequence goes on along the minus strand of NC_133528.1, from coordinate 120,874,157 downwards.
AACGCGAGATTATTATATTAATCCTTCCGTCACTTTCTTTATCATTTCTCACCCTTTCTAAAACCTCTCAAAGAGAAGAGAAGCTACGTTGTCTTCGTTCGTCGCGTTACTATCAAATTCCAAAGGCTAAGGTGGTCAGACTGTCTTGTTCTTTACACCGTTGAGTTCGTCACGTCAAGGGTAAGTTTCTTGTATAGTTTTTATAACGATTCGTTGAGTTTGTTTAAAACTCTAATTGGGTAATTTGGGAGTTTTGGGGAGTATTGTTGATGTTAGATTGTGATTGTGTGTTTATAGGAGGTGATTTCGTTAAAGAATGATAATGACTAGCTGATTGTGACGATCTTGGTGATTGCTATTCCAGGTAGGGTTTTCCCTACTCAGTATTAATTACATGATGTGGTTGGTGATTTAGTGATGATTATTGTTAAAGTATAATGTTGGTAATGGGACGGTTGTTGAATATTATCATTGTTGTTGTTGTTGTTGTTGTTGTTGTATCTGTCTGTGATCTTCAGGATGCGTCCCTGGCTAAGTAAAGTCACTTGTGGGGGTGACTTCACGCCCTTGATTCGCCTTCTGTGGAACCCGCTACAGAAGGGATGTGCACATTAATGAACATGGGTTTATCGCTCGATGGAGATGAGCGGGGCTTAGGTGGGAACGGCTGCGGTCCCCCACTGGCGGCGAGGAGTACTTGTTGCGATGGGTACTTTGGCAGGGCTACACACTTTAGTGTGTAGTCAGTTATGTGGAGATTGGAGATGGAGACTGGAGATTGGTTTGAGCTGTTTGAGCTGTCTGTGTTTCTGTTTCATTGTGGTTGTTGTTGTTTTTATGTAGTCAGTACTGACCCCGTTAAATGTTTTAAAAACTATGGTGATCCATTCGGAGGTGGTGAGCAGTTATTGGGCAGGTATGAGACGGTGCGCACGGGTAGCTGGGATGAGTCATCACGTTGCAGTTTTAGAAGTCTTCCGTTGTGACGCACCTCTTGTAGTTGTTTAGTAGTTGATAGTTTTGAGAACCTTGTATTTCCTTTTATCAGTTTTGGAATTTGACTTGTATCACTTAAACTTTATTCTTATTAAGTACGTTTAGTTATTGTCATTTGATTATCATTGCCTCGGGTAACCGAGATGGTGACGTTCTCATACCTTAAGTGGTCCTGGTAAGGCACTTGGAGTATGGGGGTGTCATAAAGTGGTATCAGAGCGACGATCCTGAAATCTGTAACCAATGAACTTAATCAACATAGGGAGTCAAACTAAAATGAACCCGGGTAGAAGTTGTAGGAGGTAATGCAAAGACTTGGGAGACGTCCTAAAGTTGCGAAATCGCTCTACAATTTTGAACCGGTCACCATGGGATATGAGTTGGGATCGCTATGTGTTTACTATTGTTCTTATGCATATGTTGGGTGAATATATTGGATGAATATGTTGGGTGAATAAGTTGAATGAATGTGTTGGGTGAATATGTTGAACGAATATGGTGGAAGAATATGTGGTATGATGGATGAATTGGTGGAAAAAGATGAATAATCGTTGTATGATAATATGATTTATGATAAAGCATGTTGTATGGTGGAAGTGATTTTATAATGTTGTTATGCTGGTAACATGTAAATAGGGGACTTGATGTTATATATTTGTGATTTTGTTTACGAAAATTTATAGAATAAAAACATGCGAGTAATACATGCTTGGTAAGTTGAATGATGTATGTGCATGATGGATATTGTTACTTAGCTTTTGAAGATAGTAACATGTGGTTAGGGATACTGGTTTTATGAGTATTGAGTTGTTGTTTTTTTTTTACCTTGTTGTTTAAGTTGTTTGGAAGTAAAAATCAAATAGTTATGTCGTCTGATTTCAGCAAAGTTGTCTTTAAACTGTTATAACTTGAGATTCATAAATGTTTTTGATGTGATTCCAATTGGAGGTAATAGATTGTTCTTTTATGATTCTAACTATAGTTCACACGCCCAAAACGACCAAGAAACGACTGAGTTATGACCGTTTTACGAAAATAGGACAGTGCTGAGAAATTCGTAGAGTACTCGATCGAGTGGCCCTCACTCGATCGAGTTCACCTATTGTTACTCGATCGAGTAACCCTTACTCGATCGAGTAGCTCTGGTAATTTGTTTTACGTGCCTCTGTCTTTCACCTACTTGATCGAGTAAGTCTTTTACTCGATCGAGTGACTTGTACTCGATCTAGTGACCCTTGTTTTGGCTCATATGCTTATCTTTTGACTTCGTTGCCTATTATGTTTAATTCAAAGGTATTATTTTGCTTCTTTATGAATTGTTTTACATGTGTGTCGGTCTTGATGCGTAAGTTATCCAATCTTATGATGTAGAGAGTGGCACCTATGGTGAGTATGAGTTCGGTGGGGAGGACATGAGCTATATGTGGTTGTGATATATAGTAGAAAAAGAAAAGGAAGATCGGTATGGCTTATTGCGGCATGGAGCATGTTTTGTGAGATGAGATGAGTGATATGATTGTGTGTTGAGTAATGTAAAAGTAAGTGAATGTGGGCAAGGGATGAGGTGAGTCTAAGGAACGTGAGAATGAAAAGGTTGAAAGGAAAGATGTAGATAGTAGCAACTCGAGATGTGTAAGGACTTATGGAGAGAGATGGTTAGGAATTGTGTTGGTTAAGAATGTATGTAATGAAACATCGTTGTAGAGGGATGGAGAAGAGTGGTATATAGTGAACTTAGTGGAGATATGTCGCGACGTGGATTTGCAGATAGTGAGTGGGTTTGGGAATTTGTATTATCAAGAGGTGAAACTAATGTGTGATTTCCGTGGGCAAGTAAATGTATGAAATGAGTTTTGGGATTCAAAAAAAATGGAAAAAAAATGAGATGGTCTGGACTGATTGGTGATGAGTGTGAGTGATAGCATGATAAGAGAAGATCCGTGGTAAGAAAGAGTGAGATGATATTGATATAAAATAATGGGATCGGGGCTTTGGAGCAATGAGAAGGTAACCGAAGCACTAAAGAGTTAGGTAGAAGTAATAAGGAGTCTAGTTGGTAATTGATTTTGTCGAGTGTAAAAAGAAAAGAATGAGGGGAGTAAACTAAGAGAATGTTCACCGGAGTTTTGTGATATAAAAGTAAGGAATCGTCGAGATGTATGATACTGTCGTGAGGATTTGAGTTAACGGTTATATTGGAGTTCCAGGATGACATGTTAATCATGAGTTTCGAAGAATTAAGGAAAGTAGAAAACTGGGTAAAGAATGTGCACGATATGGGATCTTGGTGATGAGTTGGGTGACGATATAATTAAGGATGAAATTGGAAATAATGTTGAGGTAATTTTATTGATGGATTTGATGTTCGTTATTTGGGATGTTAACCAAATATACGAAAGAAACCGTGATGTTTAGAGAGGAGTGTAAGAGGTTTGATGTCCGAATGGTGGTAGTGTTGAGGTGTTGTCACTAGTGGTTAAGGGTGCTGACAAATAGGAAATATATATAGCAATTCTAAAGAGGTTGATCTTGCATAAGCCGAATTGGTCTGTACGGTTGTGAGGAAGTATAAGACGTGGTCTTAGGAGACGGGTGCTAGTAGTTGAGTATTAGCTACATGGTTATATTTGGCAGGGGGTGATGGTTATGCGAATGGGAGAATGTGTTATGAGGGGCATACGAGTCAAGCTCGGGCGAGAGGTAACTTTATCAGGTGGTAACTTACGTGATCAGGATTGACTGGTTGGATGTGATTATGGGTCTATGACGTGTATAAATTTTCGGGTGAGGTTCTAACCTCACGAGAAGTGTCATGCTATGATAGTTATAAAGTTGTTATCTGAATGTTCTGTACTATATGTCGGATACGGTAAACTAATGGAATGATGTTCAAAACTGATAGATTGGGTGATCTGGCATGGCTAGTTAAACTTGTATGTGTATTCATGATATATGTTTATTCCGTGAAAAGGTATGGATGATATTCATGAGGTTCTTATCTGTTTAATCCGTGTGATACGTTGTGTTGTAATCTAATAAAGTTGTTTTAAGGAAGTTTTCTTGTCAAGGAAGTTGTATCGAGTCAATGTTTGTGTGATTATAAAAGTTACGATGTTTATCGATGTGGCTGTTGTGCCTCGGGTGGTGATCCGGGCACGATACTTCGTGTTGTGATGCGGGTATTTTCGCGCTGCGGTGCGGCTGTTGGTGGCGCTGTTGCGATGCCGTCATCGGTTGTGGTGGAGTAGAAGAGATGATTACGATACGAGTTTTCGAAAGTACGTACCAGCTATATATAGATTGTTGTTTTGTTTGCCGCTGCTTCCTGTGAGTTTCAGTTTGTATAGATAGACAGTTGTTTTTTTATTGATGTTTCTTACTCGTTTTAGTTTGGGAGTAAGGGTAGAGTATGATATGGAAGAGAGTTGTGTATGTTTTCGTTCTTGTCATGGTATAGTGATATCCTGTTGATGGGACACAGTTGCGAGAAGTTGTTGGAATACTTGTGATGTTCTTTTAGAGGAGGCATTGGTTGACTTAGTAATGGCAAGTGATTCGTGGAACATGTGTTGTACATATTTGAAAGCTGGAGGTGGTCAATCATCTTTTGTTGAGAAAGTGAGTATAGGGTGTTGAACATTTGTATCATGGTAAGTTGTGGATGAGTTATTTGTGATAATAAAAGAGAGAACTTGAGGATCTAGTGTGAGTGTGTGTAATAATTGTGGATCGTGAGTTCTGAGTGTGGAGATAGGTGCATGCATAGAGGACTGTGTCGTTTTGGCGGTAATAGGGAATAGTTGAAATTTTGGTTAAGCTAAAGATTTTGTGGTATAGGTTAGGTGGTGGGCAGAATAAATTGAGGTATGAGAACTGTTTAATTAAGAGAGCCTTGGATATAGGAATGGTGCATGTTTAGATTATAGGCGGTTATCTTTGACATGCGGCGGTGATGAGGATAATGAGAAAATATAGCTAAGGATTTAGTATTAGTGAGTTACGAGGACATAACATTTGTCTTAAGAGGAGTAGGATGCGATAAAAGAGAGTTTCATGGTTGTGCATGTTGTAGTATATTTGGAAGTAGAGTGTTGGGGTAGCATAAAGGATGGATCTTTGTTGTGATTGATTTTGTTAAAAGGTCATGGTCGTGCTTGTAGTAGTGTGATGTCTAGGAGTGCGAGAATATTTCGATAGTGTTGACAGTTGGATGGTTATGATTATGAGTTCGATAGTTTTGGCAGTTGGATGATGATGTTTATGAGTGTGAGTAAACTTCGAGGACGAAGTTCCTTTTAAGGGTGGTAGAATGTAACATTCCGTTTGACGTTTATGAGTGTCTTGATGTTGAATTTTCTAGCGGATAATATGTTAGTGAAACGGAGCTAGCAACGTTTGTGGATGGTAGTTGGTAGTATATGGAGTTAGTGTCGAGAGAGACTATGATGTAGTTGATACGATATCGTGAGCCATGTTGTGGAGGTACGAATAGTTGGTGGAGTTGGAGTTAAGAGTTCATGTTTTATAGGTTGGGGTTTTGTTTGGAGTTCGTAGTTGCATTGTTGTGTCTTAATCGAGCTAGTATGTTTGTTTTTATGTATGGGTTGAACTTCGGGGACGAAGTTCCTTTTAAGGAGGGAAGACTGTAATACTACGGTTTTCTATGTCTGTGGGTACTCTATCGAGTGGGGCTTACTCTGTCGAGTAAGTAGGTTGTTTTACGAAACAGTGTTCTTTCTGATGGGTACTCGATCGAGTAAGTGTGGCACTCGATCGAGTAAGGGTCACTCGATCGAATAAGTTACTTTTACGGGTTGTTTTGTCGGGATTTGTTAATAACGCGAGATTATTATATTAATCCTTCCGTCACTTTATTTATCATTTCTTACCCTTTCTAAAACCTCTCAAAGAGAAGACAAGTTACGTTGTCTTCGTTCGTCGCGTTACTATCAAATCCCAAAAGCTAAGGTGGTCGGACGGTCTTGTTCTTTACACCGTTGAGTTCGTCGCGTCAAGGGTAAGTTTCTTGTATAGTTTTTATAACGATTCGTTGAGTTTGTTTAAAACCCTATGTAACACCCCCATTTATTTAGGAGCCTTTAACTAGACATTCCCAAATAAATAGGACTGTTACCATCTCGGTTTCCCGAGGTAGTGAATAACAAAGTCCAACTCACCAAAGTACATTAAATTAAAACTTAATGATTACAAGTTTATTACAACTTAACCAACTAAAACTTAATATAAAATACAATACATCTCGCAGCGGAAATAAATAAAGTGATATATGTTCTAGGTGATCTAGACTTCAATTATGGTCCAAGTCGAGCTCTCATCCCAATGCTCCCGAGTCAGCTAATCTTTAGTACCTGTCAAATCTGCTCCCCATAAAACGGTTCACCGCAGGTGTTCACGAATACACAGTCAACCGCGAGGTTGAGTAGGAATAAATACTAACAATAAAAACATACGATAAATAATCCAATTTAATTTTTCATTGCACAACCCCCTGACAACGTGCTCCTTTCTTTTACTTACTCGTTACACTAATCATCCCGCCAATCCCTGGCCGGGGCAGCCTCAACCCGAAGGTGAGTAAACACACACTATATTACCAAAAGGTAATGTTTACCTCAACATATAGTTGAGTAATATCCACCAAATGGCCTGCAGACCAAATCTGGGGCCTGCCTCGAGTAAACACGATAAATATTGTCTGCCAGAATAAATCTGTTCAACCACTCCACATTACTAAAAGTAATGTCTGCCAGAATAAATCTGTTAATACCACAACAATACTCTACTACAATATAACCAACCTATACAATATAAATCTCCCTTCCAACAATTACGATTATATCAACCAACGCAATTCACATACGATCAATTCACTTTAATGTAAATCATCCAACAAACATTATCGAGTAAAAGTTGAGTAGGATTTATCCCTACCTGGCAAGCGATACCAATTAAGCAGCTCAAGCAACCCAATAAATGAAGCAATCCGATCCGATTATAATTCTTCACAACCGTCACCTAATCAAAATATTATAATTCAATTCAATTATTTATTTGTTTATTCCATTTATTGTATTATTATTCAATTTAATTATTTATTGGCATTATTAAGGTTACAATATTAAAAACCCGATTTAAATAATTATAACCCGAGTTACAATCACCCAACTAATTATTTTATTAATCATAAATTAATTATAAAACTAATATGAACTCATTATATTAAAAACCCGATTTCCCAAAACCCGAGTCAACACCCAAATAAATCCGACTCAAATAAATAAACCTAAACCCATAAAACAAAACCCCAAAACCACGTACAACCCCCCTTTAGCTCGTGTAAACCCGTCACAAACACTCACACCTATAACCCGTTTAAAATACAAAAACCCGACACCACCAAGCTCCACCACCAGGCCCCGCCGAGAGCACCCACTGCCGACAACCCAGACACACCACAGCCACCAGCTACAACCGCCCCAATCCGCCACAACCTCGCGCCCTAATACCCACGACCAACAACAAACAACACAAACAACAACTCACATAACCCGCCAATTCCACCACCAACAGCCACCACGACAGCCACCCATCACGCACCTGACATGCCATAAAACATCAACACAAATCCGACCATAAAAAAAACACCCCAGCAACGAACTCTACACCGGCAGCAACCACGACAACTACCCTCCCCTGTTTCGCATTTTTCCCACAACTACCACCATAAACCACCATCCCCGACCACCACAACACCACCACGATGGTCGACTCCTCCCCCCATGACCAACCAACCCAGGTCTGAGTCACGACTAGTCACGAATAAGGGTTTAAACCTGTGTAAACCCATATTACAACCCCTTTAAACCACCCTCGAAAACACCCGGAAAAAAACCCATTCCCGCCGGTCAAAGGTGGTTAAAAGTGGGTCCGGTTAATCCCTGATGTCCCACGGTCAATGTCATGGTCTCGGGTCGGTCAACGGTTGTCTATTTAACGAGTTATATTAGTCTTAAGACGAGTATGTTATGAGACGATTAGAAAATTATCTTGTGACGATCTTCTAGCTAGTTGTACCCTCTCTTTTCTCTTATGTGAATTATTTGTGTTTTATGATCAATAAACTTTATTTATATAGGTAGGTCATAGGTATAAGGAAGCAATTAGGAAACTCTATAATTACCATATTATTTCTATTATACAAATACGATTATTATTATTATTATTATTACTATTATTACTATTATTATTATTATTATTATTATTATTATTATTATTATTATTATTATTATTATTATTATTATTATTATTATTATTATTATTATTATTATTATTATTATTATTATTATTATTATTATTATTATTATTATTATTATTATTATTATTATTATTATTATTATTATTATTATTATTATTTTTTTATTTTTATTTTTTTATTTTTTTATTTTTTTTTTGCAGAAAGGTTTGGATCATTTATCATTAATCATGAACAATAATATTACAGACCCGCTACCATCTACAAGGGAACCAATATGGCTACCTTAGACAAAGAACCACAAAGAAAACAACAAGAAAGTAATAGAATCCTCAAGACTAAGACATTCCATGCCGAGTTAAAACAAGATATTGTGCTCTCCTAGCAATGACAGTTGGGGGAGTATGAATTCCTTTGAAAATTCTCCTGTTGCGCTCATTCCAGATCAAGTAAATGACACACAGCAGAAGACACCTACGTTGTTTTTTAACAAAGCTGCTGCCCCGATTATGAAGCTTGTACCATCTGAGAATCTGGCGAAGACACAGCTGGTTCGTGATATGCAGCCAGGAGGAAACATGACGCCAAATAGTAGCAGAAAAAGGGCACTGAAAAAAAGGTGATTAGCAGACTCAGATTGGCTCTCACACAGCACACACCGATTAACTATCACCATCCCTCTGCTACACAGGTTATCAATAGTAGGCAGTTTATTCTGCATAGTAAGGAGGCCAATGAAAGAGTGCTTAGGAAAATTAAAGGTATCATTCAGAGTCTTATGCATAGAAATCCCTGGGCTTTTAGGCCTCAGGCTATCATAGATCAAGGACTTGTAGCCAGGGGAACCCAGCAAGCTTCTAGCCTGCTGAACACCACCAGTGAGCATAACTAGGCAATCCCTGCAAGCAAGAACATTACTCCAAAACCAAGAGTGAGCAGCAGTGAGATGACTGTCCCATAGGGTAGCACCCTTGAGAATGTAGGCATTAACCCACTGTACCCATATGTTAGGAGCATTTGTCTCAAGTTTATAGAGCCATCCCATCATCTGAGTTTTATTCCAGCTTAAAATTTCCTTTATATCCACTCCACCTTCACGTCTAGGTCTACATAAGCTAGCCCAACTTTTAAAAACCCATCTTCTAGCTCCATCATCAGTGCCCCAAAGGAAGTCTTTACAAATTTTATGAATTTTCTTGGCAATCCCCTTTGGAAGTAGGATACTTGCACCCCAGAAGTTCTGAATGCCAAAAATAACTGAGTTAATGAGGGCAATCTTACCAGCATAACTCAGGCACTTGTTAGCCCAGTGAGAAATTTTACTTCTGATCTTGTCCATCATGGGAATGAACATACTCTGAGTCAGCCGTGCTCCAAACAAAGGGATACCTAAGTATCTAACAGGGAGGTCCCCTTCAACATAGCCTGTAGTTTGCAAAATGAGCTGCTTCAGAGTTGGGTTGACCCCTCCAAAATAAAGGTTATACTTCATGGGATTCACTCTTAACCCAGAAAACCCAGCAAAAAGAGATAAGCACTTGTCAACAGCCTGAATAGAGGGCAAGTCCCCTCTAGTGAAGACCAAGAGATCCATCAGCAAAAATAAGGTGTGTGAGTTTGACTTTAACACACTTAGGATGCTAGGAAAAGCCAGGGTGAGAAGGGAGTTGTCTAAGCAATCTGGAGAGCACTTCCATACACAAAGTGAAAAGATAAGGAGAAAGAGGATCTCCTTGCCTAAGACCTCTTCGACCAGGGAAGAAACCTTCAGTATAACCATTCACGCTTATAGAAAAATGAGAGGAGGTGACACAAGCAAGCACCCATCTGGAAAATTTTTCAGGGAAACCAAACATATGCAAGCAGCTAGCCAAGAATTTCCAATTAACAGAATCAAAAGCTTTTTGTATATCCACTTTGAGAATGCTTCTGGGTGTTAGAAGGCTCCTATTGTTTTTGAAAGCTAACTCATAAGCAAGCATAGAATTATCAAAAAGATCTCTACCTTCAATAAAAGCTACCTGCTCTAAACCAACAATATCACCAAGCACAGTCTTCATACGATTAGCCAATATCTTACTTACCGTCTTATAGAAAACAGTACAGCAAGAAATAGGCCTTAATTCAGTGACAGAAAGAGGAGCATCAGTCTTGGGAATTAAAGCAATCAAAGTGGAGTTGGCAGCTCGTGCCATTCGTTCATGCTGAAAGAATTCCATAACAGCAGCAGTAAAATCAGGGCCTGTAATTTCCCAAGTATCTTTAAAAAAACCTGAGGAATACCCATCAACACCTAGGCTCTTGTTAACATCAATAGAATTGAGGACAGTACGAATCTCAAGAGAAGTAACCACACTGTCCAAATGTTCAGCATCAGGAAGAGTGCGATGATTGAATAAACTCTGAGGGAGAGGCTGTATATCCTCCTCAGAGCCAAGCAGAGTTTGGTAGTAACCAAGAAAAGCCTGAGTGACTGCAGCATAGCCCTTGCAAACCCTACCCTGGGCATCATGAATAACCCAATAGTACTCCTGCTCTTTCTAGCAGCTATGCTAGCATAGAAATATCTTGTGTTAGTGTCACTTAGCTTCAGATATTGGACTTTAGCCTTCTGGGCCAAAAATTTCATTTCAGCAGATTTTAGCTTAAGATAGGTAGCAGTAAGATTTTTCTCCTCAACCAGAAGCAGCTGACTCAAAGGGGAGTTTTGAAGAAGAGACTGGCAATGAGAGAGGCCAGCTTTAGCTTCAGCAACCCGATGTGTGAGACCAGAAAAATCATGTCTGTGAATGGTTCTCAAATGGTCTCTTAGAGCTCTGAGTTTAGAGAACAAAGAGTAAATTCTGGTACCAGGGATAAAAGTAGTCCAGTGCTCAGAAATAAGCTGATGGAACCCAGGAGAGAGGGCCCAGCAGTTGAGGTACTTAAATGACCTAGGTCTAGGAAGTGAACCAGGCAAGTTGAGCACAATAGAGGCATGATCAGAGACTCCTGCAGGCAGAAAAGCTACAGAAGAATTAGGTAGTTGTAAACACCAGGTGGGATTAACCAGCAAACGATCCAATTTTGCCCACTTGGGAGATTTTTCTTGCTTGTTGTGCCAAGAAAATAACCCCCCAGTGTAAGGATGATCAGAAAGATCACAGTCAGCCAAACAGTCCCGGAATTCCTGCATTTCCTTATCATGGACAATACACCCCACCCTTTCATCAGCAGTAAGAGAGACATTGAAATATCCCACACAAACCCAGGGCAAAGTAATCCCAACAGAAAGAGATTTAAGACTATTCAAGAGCTCCATCCTCTCAACAGCACGGTTAAAAGCATAAATAAAAGTAGCCACAATATTCAGCTGACCAGCATGATGAAGAATAGAGCAGTGAATGAATTGTGCCCCTTTAACTAACCCCTGAACATGTACAGTAACAGGGTTCCACAGAACCTATAACCTACCTCCATGATGCATATCATAGTTAGTAATAAGGTTATAATTCCCAAATATCTTCTTATGAATAAACCCAGATTTATCACTCTTAATATGAGTTTCAACCAGCACACCACAATCAACCTTATGAAGATGCAGGAAGCCTAAAACCTCCTGCTGTTTTAGGGGGTCAGTCATCCCCCTCACATTCCAGGAGGAAATGATCATTGAGGTGATAGAGGGGGTTGCTGACCACCTGGATCAATCTCCACAACACTCCCCAGATCAGTGTCCTCATGAGTAGTTCATGATCCACTGCAATAACAATAGCTGGATCTTCAGTTGCAAGGGCATAATATCTATTATCCAAAGATGTAACAACAACATCATCTGAAGTTACAATAGTCTTTTTGGGAGTACTTTTTTTAGGGGGAGTCCCAGCAAGTCCATCCTTAGCCTTAGGAAGAGTAGTAACAGGTGGGGCAGGCACAGTGACAGGCTGCTTAGGCCTATACACTAGTTTAGGCTTGTTCCTGTTACACCTGTCCATAGTATGCCCAATCTTCTTGCAAGTATGACAAAAGTGGGGAACCCACTCATAATCTATTTTCTGCAAAACAGTGCCTCTATAGGGAGTCTGTAAAGTCATTCCCTTGGGGAGCTCCTTAGAGAGGTCAACCTCGACTAGAATACGAGCAAAAGCAATCTTACTCTTAGTAGTGGTTGGCTCATCTGCACAAATAGGATGACCCACGAAGCTTGCTACCTTGCTGAGAGCCGTCTGAGACCAAAAACATGGGTCCAAGTTAGGAAACAAGACCCAAATTGGGACAGTTGTGATCTCTGCCAATTCCTCAGCCACTGTAGGAGACCAGGATTTAAAAACCAATGGATACCCATTAACATTCCAAGAGTCAGCCTGAATTGCAATCATATCCTCCTTGGACAGAAACCTGAAGTAGTACCACCCACGAGAGAAATAAAGAATCTCAGGTGTGGTGATATGACTCCAGTGCTTGGAAACCAAGGAATTGAGCTCAACAATAGAGGTCTGTTTACCCATAACAGTCCCTACCAACGTACAACTCCAGTAATCAAGTTCTTCAGCTATATCAGCCTCCTCTATCACAACCTCCTTGTCACTACCCTTAACAAATGATAGAGACATACCCTTACTCGATGATTTTAAAGCCTGAACATAGGGTTTCTTCGAAGGGGGATTGGAAACCACAGAAACAACAGGAACACTAGGTACCACAGAGGGAACTGAAGTTACCTTAACCTTAGATGCAGTCCCCGACGACGTGGTGGCCGTCGGGGAAGAACCAGAATTGACCACAGATGAAGTACTAATAAAATCCCCTAAAACGGCGGATCCTGGAGAACGAATCGCAGAATCCCCATCACGACTTTTCCCATCAATAGCTTTATCGCTAAGTCTAGTATTGCGGCCGATGACCGGAAGTTTGGGCGGCCAGCCCCTAGGCATGACGGCGAAACCCTCAAAACAAAGGTTGAGTGAACCACTCTATCGCTGTATTTTCAGAGAATTTAGAGAGAGAAAGAAGAGAGAGAGCCGGTTTATTATTATTATTATTATTATTATTATTATTATTATTATGATTATTATTATGATTATTATTATTATTATTATTATTATTATTATTATTATTATTTTTTTTTTATTATAAAGGGATGCGCGCAGCTTTCATTATTATTATTATTATTATTATTATTATTATTATTATTATTATTATTATTATTATTATTATTATTATTATTATTATTATTATTATTGTAATTATTATTATTATTATAACATAATTATCGCTCACTATTATTATATAAATTATCGTATATTATTATTATCCAATTTCCATTTCGACTCGTTATTCTATTATTTATTATTTATTATTTTATAATACCATTCCGTCTTATTCACAATTATTAAATATTAGTCTTTTAACCTTTTAATTAATTATCCAAATTATATAAATCATTCTTGTAAACGCATACGAAATTACGGGGTATTACATCCTAATTGGGTAATTTGGGAGTTCTGGGGAGTATTGTTGACGTTAGATTGTGATTGTATGATTTTGTGTTTATAGGAGGTGATTTAGTTGAAGAATGGTAATGATTAGCTGATTGTGACGATCTTGGTGATTGCTATTCCAGGTACGGTGTTCCCTACTCAGTATTAATTACATGATGTGGTTGGCGATTTAGTGATGATTGTTATTAAAGTATAATGTTGGTAATGTGACAGTTGTTGAATATTATCATTGTTGTTGTTGTTGTTGTATCTGTCTGTGATCTTCAGGGTGCGTCCCTGGCTGAGTGGAGTCACTTGCGGGAGTGGCTTCACGCCCTTGATTCGCCTTCTGTGGAACCCGCCACAGAAGGGATGTGCACATTAATGAACATGGGTTTATCGCTCGATGGAGATGAAGGGGGCTTAGGTGGGAACGGCTGCGGTCCCCCACTGGCGGCGAGGAGTACTTGTTGCGATGGGTACTTTGGCAGGGCTACACACTTTAGTGTGTAGTCAGTTATGTGGAGATTGGAGATGGAGACTGGAGATTGGTTTGAGCTGTTTGAGCTGTCTGTGTTTCTGTTTCATTGTGGTTGTTGTTTTTATGTAATCAGTATTGACCCCGTTAAATGTTTTAAAAACTGCGGTGATCCATTCGGGGGTGGTGAGCAGTTATTGAGCAGGTATGAGACGGTGCGCACGGGATAGCTGGGATGAGTCATCACGTTGCAGTTTTAGAAGTCTTCCGCTGTGTCGAACCTTTTTTAGTTGTTTAGTAGTTGATAGTTTTGAGAACCTTGTATTTCCTTTTATCAGTTTTGGAATTTGACTTGTATCACTTAAACTTTATTCTTATTAAGTACATTTCGTTATTATCATTTGATTATCATTGTCTCGGGTAACCGAGATGGTGACGTTCTCATACCTTAAGTGGTCCTTGTAAGGAACTTGGAGTATGGGGTGTCACATGAAGTCTGTAGCCCTGCCAGAGTACCCATCACAACAGGTACTCCTCGCCGCCAGTGGGGGACCCCAGCCGTTCCCACCTAAGCCCCGCTCATCTCATCCGAGCGATAAACCCTTGTTCATTAATGTGCACATCCCTTCTGTGGCGGGTTCCACAGAAGGCGAATCAAGGGCGTGAAGCCACTCCCGCAAGTGACTCCACTCAGCCAAGGACGCACCCCGAAGATCACAAACAGTCACACAATAATCAGCTGTACTATAAGTCCATAACAAACACCAACTACCATATGATAAAGTTGTTTTCAGTCGTTTGCCTTAATCAAAATAAATCTTAGCTTAGTACTAACAAAATAGCTAGTAGCGGTAATTCAGGGTCGAATCTACAGGGAGGCGGTGATTATCTAGTTTAATTTGTTTATATTTAAATCCGTCTTAAAGATAACAAGTTATGGGGTTTTGATTGGTTTGATTTCTAACAGCTAATTGCAAAGCAAATAAAAGATGAATACCAATAATATTAAAGAGTCTAGGGATTCAGGTTCACTAGGTCGTCATCAAAGGGTAGGATTTAATTCATTGATTGAGCAATTTATATTGTTGAAAGTCATATGATCAGTCGATTCTAATATGTCTTTTTAGATCTAACTTAACATGCAATCGCTATCATTAAGTCGGTCTAATTCAATTATCGTGGCTTATAATAGTCTTAACCTTGTCGGTGATAATCCTAGTTTATGCGATACTAATTAATCAATTCTGATCAGTAATTAACTAATTAGAGGTAAAACAATAATTGAACAACAATAGAAAGTAATTTAACAATCAATTCATAATAATCCCTTTTCTAACAATGTAGATCCCCTTTCACGCTAAATTAAAGGTTTAGCTACTCATACTAATAACAATAACAACAATGACGATATAAGAAAGCATAATTAAGAACATAAAAGATGAACAAGTAATTGAAATAGTAATTATTGAAAGATTAGAACAATACCGTAAAATAACAATGTTTAGATCCGGAAGGAAGAACAATAAATAAACTAAACTAAGTACTTGAGAGAGTTTTCTAAGGTAACTATACTAAACCTACATAAAATAATGCATAATTAACCTAGGATACGAGTTTAGATATTTATAATAATACATAACCGACTTAAGGAATTTGCGGAAAAATATGGAAACTGGAAGGTTCCTCGATCGAGTCTAAGTACACTCAATCGAGTCACCACTTCATCGATCGAGCCTGGTCTCACTCGATAGAGGCACCAAAGTTCAGGTACCCCAACTCTCAACATTGCGAATTTGAATTTATTATGGAGGTTCCTCGATCGAGCCTCATTGTACTCGATCGAGGAACCAAGTTCTTGCTTTGCGCACTGAATTTCAAACAGCCGCTATTTCTTCGTTACTTGTCAAAAACAAGCTATTTTTGCGGAGTTGAAAAGCTAAGAAGATAAGCTTTCACCTCCAGTTGAAATCACTTGAAAATCAGTTGTAGAACTCGAGATATGGCTCTTCAAAGTAGGCACTTATAATAAGGAGCTCTTTTCTTCGTGTTTTCTTCTTAACTTCTCTTCTTTCATTCTTATGGATTCTCGTGCCATTCTTCGTGTATCCCTTAATTTCCACTCCGCGATGCCCATTTCATTTGTTTTGCTCTTCAAATTCATCATTCCTGCATTAAACATAAAAAAAGCAAAAGTATCGACATTCTAACATAAAAGGCATGTGAATGACATAATTTAGCACGAAATCGTATCAAAAGCAATTAAGGAGAGGCATAAATATGTATATAATTATGACTCATCAAACTCCCCCAAACCATCTCTTTGCTTGTCCTCAAGCAAAGAATCACACAATTACAAAAGACAAACATACAAACGGCGAATAAACAACTCAGAGCTAATGCTTAATGCACATACAAATCCCAAGCTATCCATATCTGTAACAAAGTAATGACAAAAGTGTACCAATAAAACAAATTCAAAGGTACGGGAAATAGAAAACGTAGCTTAAGTCTCAAGTCACCATACTATAGACAAATGCTAAATACCTTTCGATCTTGCAAGACAAATTAGTCAGATTCTCGCGAATTTCACTCATGCACTCATAAGTATATACGGTGAGTTATATGTGAAGATAGAAGGAAGTAGAAATACTCACTTATGAATCATGTATGCAATATAATGTGATAGAGATTTTCCCAACTAATATGCAATCACAAGATAGACAAAAGTACATGTATCAAGGACAATAAGGGTGGCAAATGGGTTAAAGGGATAGAAATGGTTTGTGTCAAAGCACGTTATGGATATGTGGAGCTAAGACGGTAGTCGCAGTGCTAACCAAAACCAAATCTTAAAAATAACAGATGAACCCAACTTAGAGAATAGATCTCAACTTTACAACGTATGAGAGCTAATAAATTACTCTCCAATTATGCATTAGACTCTAACAACCATCCTTTTGATCCTTGACACAACCAAATGAAGCAATCTCTTTTCTTTTCTTTTCTCTTTTTCTATTTTTTGATTTTTTTCTGTCTCTTTTTTTCCTTTTCTTTTTCTTTTTCTTTCGCTTCATATTTTTCTGTTCCAACACAAGGATACAACACAATTGCTAATAATGATCTTGCTATACCCACATGACAACAATAAGTCCCAACCCAACCATAATAGCAAAATAAACATGATAAACAAGCAATTGCGACTGTCCCGAAAAGGTAGGCAAATTCTTGGATTGTAGCTCATAGGATGTAATTAAGATTGGCTACAAGGGTTCAAACGGGCTAACAAAAGGTGATGTAAGGCTTATTTGAACGATAAAAATCGCCTATCCACATATACTTAGTCAAATGAAAGCAATAAAAGCATCAAGAAATAAATGTCACACTTATGCAGTTTGGTATTACATATTCCACAAGGAGAAACCACACTCAAGCCTAATTGACAATGAGACTAGTTTATTGATGTTCCTGGCCTAGGAAGCTCTATAGACCTCAGAATTTAAGTAGTTTACCAACATAATTGTGTCAAATCTAATCAATATAAGGCATGTCAATACGGTTAAGACTTGAATTATGAGCTTTGTTTTCATGGCTAACGAGTCAAAACAATGTACAGAACATCTATTTGAGTTTCAAATGCAAAAACAATGCAATTTAACATCATTGTTATCTATTTCACCAAGACTCGACCTAAAACAAAGGAAAAGACATGTTTTGTGTTTTGAAATTTTTAAATTTTTATGGATTTTGATATAAAAACACACAACAATAAGTAAATCACACAACATAATTAAACTCCTCCCCCAAACCTAAATGTCACAGTGTCCTCATTGTGACGCTTACAGCATATGAAGAGTCTATCACAGTCGAAATAATCGAGGAGGGGGGGGGGTGGTGAATTGAGTATTTAAAAACTTATGACTGCTTTTTATTTTATATCAATGCAATTAATTACTTAAAGTTTATTGATTAAACTTTAATTAATTAACTGAGTGATTGTGAACGTAATAAAATGAACAAAAACGTAAACGGCTAAGACACGCGGTTTTGAAGTGGTTCAGCTTCACACGTCGAAGCCTACGTCCACTATTCTCGATTAATAACTTTAGTACCTTTCTCCGGATTACAAAATTATCAACCCAACTCGTATAACTAACTCTAGTTATAACTCAATTTGAATATCACTAGATATTCGATTTTGACTATCTTAAATTACTAAGAAAACACTTGATTGTTCTTCTAAGTGTTCACACAATTGAACGAGTAAGAAACAATATGAAGTACTATTATCTTATAACGTAACCGTAAGAATAATATGCAAATTAAAGAGCACGACTTTTCGTAAAGATTTTCAAATGCAAAACAATAAAAATAACTGATTAAAATTAAACTCAAAATTGTTTGCAAGGTGTTTTATATTTCGAAAAGCTAATTTTAAATTATGAATATCACAAGTATATATAGTAGAGAGGAGCACTAGGGTTTTGATCGAAACCCTAGTAGAACCGTGGGGCAAAATAAATCTATAAAATATAATTAAAAAGTTACCCTAAAATGACAAATAAACGCCATATAGACAAAGCCACGTAGGATCCAAAAAGCCACCTAGATTAAAATTTAATGTGACGTGGCATATTTAAATGTGATGTTGCATATTTTTATTGTGACATGACGAATTAATGTGACATGGATTATCAATTTATTATTACATGACATTAATTTAAATCATTTGTCTATAAATTAATTTAATTCACTTATATCTATAATATGAAAGGATATTATAATTATTCTTAAATTAATTTTTCATATTAAATATATTTTCTTCCAAAATTTATATAACCCTTACAAATTTACATCAAATTTCATATTTTATAATTAATATTGACATTTTAATTTAAATTTTTATAATAAAATATGTTAATAAATTTCATAATCTATAATTTAAATTGAAATTTTAATTGAAATTTTTGTAACAAAACATGTTAAGGAATTAATTAAACCTCTTCATATTACTAAACACTCACCATTATTAATATTTTTCTATTTGTTTCATTGTTTTTAAAATTTTTGTAATAAAACCTGTTAATAAATTAATTAAACCTGTTCATATTATTGAACACCCACTATTATTAACATTCTCCTATTTTTTTTTTTTAATTAAACATGGTAATAAATTGATTAAAACTCTTCATAATACTTAACACACATCAAATTAATTAAAAGTTTTTCCTATTTAATTAATTTTTGTAATATAATATGTTAATAATTTTCTTAAAACTTCTTATATTACTCAACACCATAATTTTAATTAATATTTTGTCCTATTAAATTCATATCTTGAGGTCCTAGGCAATCAATTATCAAATTTAATAATATCACAAAATAAATTAAAAATTAAATTAAAATAAGAGAAATTATGGTTGTGTAATGACTCTAAAACCTACAATACCTATAATCATTTCTATTCACTTTATTTATTTAAAATATGCCTATTTGTCATGAGTTTCTAAGTTGTGGATTGCATTTTATGGTTTAATTTATTTATTTGATTATATGATTATATTGAGTATATTGTTGTTGTTGTTGTTGTTGTTGTTGTTGTTGTTGTTGTTGTTGTTGTTGTTGTTGTTGTTGTTGTTGTTGTTGTTGTTGTTGTTGTTGTTGTTGTTGTTGTTGTTGTTGTTGTTGTTGTTGTTGTTGTTGTTGTTGTTGTTGTTGTTGTTGTTGTTGTTGTTGTTGTTGTTGTTGTTGTTGTTGTTGTTGTTGTTGTTGTTGTTGTTGTTGTTGTTGTTGTTGTTGTTGTTGTTGTTGTTGTTGTTGTTGTTGTTGTTGTTGTCTAATAAAGTATATTTTAATTTGTTATGTTGTTGGTTTTATGAATCGTTTGCTTTATATTTGAATTCATGTTTCCAGTTGGTTTAATTTAAGTGACTTATATGTGACAATGTTTTGATTCATTTGTCAAGTTTTTGCCAGGTTGATGTTTTATCTTTTGGTCAATGTATTTTTTATATAACTTTAAAGCACCATAAAACGTATGTGAATGCAGATAAGGCAAACCATCACGTGGGTAATCTAAAGAGGGAAGAAATACAAAGGGCACGAAACTGAGGTAAAATTAAAGGTAAAAACACGTAAGGTAGAATGATTGTTGATCTCAAAATAGAAGTCTTATAATATTTCTTTTAATTTGTTGTTAAACGTATATTGTGGTGTAATTTTACTACTATACTTTCCTGATCAACCTATTTGAATTTGTATTTTTGTATTCACGAGTATAATCATCTCTAACATATATTTTTCTTTTTCATTTTATATGAACTATTATCAAGGCATGTAATAAAAGGAAGCGAAAGTGAACCTTCGGGTAAATATTAAATAGTATTATTTCCAAATTCTACTTCGTATCATATGTTTTTAAGTTTATGTGTTTTTTTTTTGTCAAAACTGGAATGATACATAAAACTTACTCTCATAATTTCCTAAAAAAAAAAGAAAAAAAACACACTACTCTCATAATTAATGGTCAATAAATAACTACAAATAATTGAATGATTTTTTTTTAAAATTTCACAATTACTTTTTGAACCATCATGACAATAATTAATCATTTTAATTATGTCATTTCCTCTTCCAATTTAAGTTTTCTCCAACTTCCACCATTTGATTGTTTTTCTATAAACGTTACTTTACTTTTTTAAGTGGTTTATGCTTTTTTAACCATTATAAGATGATCGCCGATATCAAAATGGAGATCTTATAGTATTTCTTTAAAATTTTTATTAAGCGTATATTGTTTTGTAATTTTAATATTATGCTTTTCCGATCAACTTATTTGAATTTGTATTTTTGTATTCATGAGTATAATCATCTCTAACATATATTTTTCTTTTTCATTTCATATGAATTATTATCAAGACATGTATTAAAAGGAAGCAAAAGTGAAATTAGTATGGTTTCATTCTAATACGCATATTTTTAAGTTTATGTGTTTTTTTTTCAAAACTGGAATAGGTTATTTTATAGTCTTTAATACTAATTTTATTTTTATATAGGATCGTTGACATAAGTATAATAAGAGATGAATCAAATTTTTGAAATAGTAATAAGGAACTTAAACAATTTTATGAACTACCTTTTGGAATTCGAATTGAGGGAATATAGTTTTTTAGATTATTGAGCAATTGAAATTAAAATTTAATTCGTAATACATGGATTAGATACCGACCATACCGTTGAATTGTATCTAATATTTTTTTATCGATATAATAAATATTTTTCGGATGTAAATAATATTTGAAGATGCACGTGATGATATGACTTCAAAGATATTTCTATGGGAGGGTTGATGGAGAGGTTTGGAAATAATTTGTAGATGACTATACAGAGGTATTAAGTTTACAACCTTATAAGGCGTCATTGAAGATTTTTTCATACGGAATTTATTATATACAGATGGTTTCAACTTTTAATATTTAAAAAACTCACTTTATTATATTGCGGAGTAAAACACACGTATACATAATGAGTCGTCTTTGTCATTGCTCCGTTGTCAAATTTCTCAAAAGTAGTAGCTACCACATTGTCACTTGTAGGATTTGATTTAAAAAAAATAAACCAAAGTTGTCAAAGAAATAAGTTATATTAACTAACTAATTTCTATGTATTTCAAGACTGTATATTTTTAAATGGATCAACAACTAATTATTTGAACAAATATTAACAATACGATAAAAAGATCAAAATTAAAACAGATAAACCCATGAATTTCACAGGTCATAAACCTAGTTGTCCTATAAGAAACAAATCTTATCTTTCTTTAATTTAATCTACTAAGTATTTTTATTAAGTAAAATAAGGTAAATCTAATATATTTTATAAGATACAGAAATATCTTATGGCAATATAGAAAAGATTTGACCTAACAAAATTTTACTTCCATAGGGAGCAAGGTCGGCCACCACACGGCTCATAAGCCCACCTTGGTCGAAACCCTAGGTCAAAATATCAAGGAGTAAAGTAGGGTTAGGTTTAGATAATTTAGCAAACACTAGGTAGCATGACAACTCATAACCCGTTTTACTAACCAATAGAATAATGCAAATTATCTACTCTAAACAACCCAAATGAAGTCTCTATTATTAGTGCGTCTTGCTTCAGACGGGGTTTTTTGGTCTGAAATAATAAGACGGGATTTTGTAACCATTTTACAGTTAAATGTGACCACTATTGAAAAACCAGTTACCATAAGCTGTAACACTGCCTATACCATTATGGTTATATTTAACTGTAAAATGGTTACAAAATCCCGTCTTATTATTTCAGACCAAAAAGGCCCGTCTGAAACAAGAATTTGTGCTCTATTATATATACATATGATTTCAAAACATATTTGAAGAATTTTATCTTTTGAAAAATAATTGTGAACTATTTAAAATCGTGCCTTCAAATGCAACCCAAGGTTATAGTTGGAATAGCTATAACTTTAAGTTTGGTAAGTAAAGTTATAGGTGAAATAGCTATAACTTTACTTTGCCAATATTTCTTCTTAAGATACCGTTATTAAATGAAGACCTATACTAGCTAATCTTCCTGGAGATCTTCAGTAGTAGGATCTTCTCTTCATCTTGATCATAAGCTCTTCATCTTGAGCTTGTTATAGACTTGATCGAGCCTTTTGCTTGAGTGATCATCATACTTGAAACTTGTTACAGTTACTATGACGCTTTAAGAATCTTCAATGTTATAGCTCAAGCTGCAATGACATTAATTGAACGATGCTTCACAAATCTTCAATGTTATAGCCAAGGATGCTATAACATTACTTGATAAACTCCTAAACCTAAGTCAATCCACTAAAGACTAAACAAACGATTACGAGCAAGAGTATATGTAATATGAAGCACACACTTGTCATTATCAAAACTTAAACATATATCTATATGGTTCAACAAATTCCCCCTTTTTGATGATGACAAGTCTCTTATGATTTGTGACTAAGTGTAAGTTCCCCCTCAACATAATACCATAAAATTCATAGTCAGTTGAACGCAAGAACAATCCACTTATATACAAAGTATAACATCTAAGGACCTTAAGAGATTAAAGGTTCTGACAAGGAGCAAGCTTAGGCAAATACTTAAGTCACGATCATTTTCTTCCCCCTCTTGACATCATCGAAAAGACATGAAACAACTAGAATAATATAGATCGAGACACGTATTAATCATGCAAGGAGAGATTATAAAACGAGAAAGTAATCTACGATAAGCATGCAAAATATAAGATATGTCTACTACAAACCAAGTAGTCTAATGCCAATGGGCCGAATGATTAACAAGTTTACTGCCTAATTGGCCGAATAGAAAAGTAAGCCAAAATGGGCCGGATTAGACATAAATCCAAAATATAAAGTCTAATAAAAGGAGCAAGGACAAGATTGTGACGAGTTTAGGGAGAGTCGCGTTTCACGACATTTGGGTTCACATAACCGGGACGAGTCTTAAACTCAAGAGAGTTAAGACGATCAAAAGCAAGACCGCACATGGTTAGCTTGTGCCATGAGGCACGTCTCAAAATTGAGCACTTTTAGAGACAAAGCCTTAGTAGCTTCGAAAATAAGTCCCATGTCCTCATGCATGGCCTTCTCTTCACGCCAAATAGCTCCTCCTTGACTAACCAAATTAGCCAATAACCCGAAATGACGAACACACTCTTTAGCCGCTCTAGCCGCATCACGAGCCATTGCTTCAGCACGAGCTTCCAACTCATGCAAATAAGCTAGGTGATGTGACCATAATTGGCGCATATTTAGCCCCCGAATTAGCCTTGTTTCCATGCTTTTTAGTGCTTATTTGGGTCATTTCTTATCTTTAGTTCTTTGTTTTGCATATTCTTTGAGATTTTGATCCCTTGGTAGGAAAGGAGTAAGAATCTTGCATTTTCATGGCAAAACAAGACTAAATTGATCGAATCCAATGACCAAGCATCAAGGAGAGACAAGATTAGAAGGCCTTTGTACATATCATAGTAGAAGAGCAATGTTGAGGAAAGATCCTTGAGTCCCCAAGGAAATCCCCAAGGAATTTATGAAGAAAAGGGAAGAAAAAGAAGAAGTTACTATGCTGACTGACAATCCGAGCGGATTGCCAGCAATCCGTACGTCCTGCACAATCCGAGCGTCCCTTGCCAGAATCCGCTCGGATTCTCCCTCAACAATCCGTCCGGATTCCCCAGAATCCGCTCGGATTCCACCGCCCAAATCCGGCCGTCCCGACCTTATTCCGCCCGGATTTCATCACAGCACGGATTGTCTTCTTCAAGCTACGAAAAGGGCTAACCGAGTCCTCCTTGCTCAACTTAAAAAGTGTAATTACTAGTTTAGCCCTTAGTTAACCCTAATGCATCCTCCCTAATTTTCACTATAAATACCCCATTAGGCTAATTAGAGGAGCATGTTCTTCTTATCAATAATTAGTGTAGTTAATATCAATCAAAACTCTCTTCAATATTGTAATCAAGTATTAATCAAGTTTTAATCCAAGTTTTAGTTCTTTAATCTCTCTTTTGTTCATCCTTTATTTTGGGTAATTGAAGATTATTTGGGTTATTATTGGGAGATTGACAACCTCTCAATCTAGCATTCAAGTACTTCTATTATTCTTGCTTTATTATTGGAATCATTAGTAGGTATAATCTCTTAATCCCTTTTTAATTATTGTTAATTACTTTCATTTATTCATCATGTTTCATATTGTTAGTATGATTGACAACCTTGCTAGCATGATCAACATGATAATGAGTGAGTAGTCTCTTAGCTAGGGTTAATGGGTGATTAGGGGAAACCAACATGGGGAATGATTCATGCTTAAATTAATATGCTTTCATGCTTTATTTGTTTGCTTGTTTTGATCTCAACTCATGCACATGTTATACTTGATGAAATGCTAAGCCTATGAATCCTTGCATTTACTATCATCTCCTATCTTTTCAATGAGACTTGTAAGACAAAACCAACTCGAGTCTCATTAGACCATGCATGTTGTTGAGTAGGGAAGATTAAGTCGACTTGTAGGTGTTGTACAATCTAATCGATTCGGCTCCGGGACCCAAACTTTCCTAGGATTGTAAGATATAACCCAACTCAATCCATCACAACAATAATTGCTTGCTTATAATTTGAGAACATGTTTGTATGATCATATCCCATGATTCCCCTATGATCCCATGACACCCTAGTGCCTTTAATCAATTGTTTACACCCCTTTTTATTCATCTTGCTTGTTTATTTTCATTGTTATTCTAGTTTAGTAACCTTCTACATCAACCCAATTTGTGACACCCCTTAGACACCGCTAGTTACAATAGAAATCTCATTTCAACTCCCGTCCCTTGGGATCCGACCTTTACTTGCCTCTTTACTAATTGTAGAGTTGCTTGTTAAGCTATAAATTGTGTTTTGATTCGACCGTGACCAACGACCACATCTATTTATTTGTGAATACGAAACGGACCGATCAAAAATGGCGCCGTTGCTTCTTGGGACGGTGTTTGTTTGACTTAGATTTCTTTTTATTGTTTTTAGTTGTGTCTTTCTTCACCTTGAGGAAGTAACACTCCTCAAGGTTTGTTCTAATTGTTTTTGAGTTGTTTGATATTTTGCATGTCTAGAAGGTTACAAAGTGATTTGTTACCTTTTGACCGTGAAATCGAAAGAACCTTGACGAACAATAGGAGACTTGTTAGGAGGAATTTGAGAGGTGTTGGTGAAGTTGTTCAACCCACTAGTGAGTTTGTCAATCCTTTCGCAATAGAAGGAGAAGAAAACCCATTACACAATACCCCACAAAATCCACCTACAATGCCGAAATTCTCGTCACACTCCGTACCCACCGAGGATAATCTACCAAATGGTACTCCTACACCGCAACATCTCACCGGAAATTTTATTGCCAAGTCCGCCTTCATCCAACTAGTTGAGAGGAGCCAATTTGGGGGGATGCCTAGTGAGGATCCTCATTCTCATATGGAAACCTTTTGCGATTATTGTGATGCTATCTCTCAAACGGGCGTGACTCAAGACCAAATTAGATGGGTCTTATTTCCTTTTTCCTTAATCGGCACCGCAAAGCAATGGTTGAAGGGCCTTGATAAGGCCACCCTTGGAATAGATTCTTGGAAGAAGTTGGCTCTAGCTTTCTACAAAAAATTCTACCCACCGGAAAAGACCAACATGCTAAGAGCTCAAATTACGGGTTTTAAGCAAAGGGATGAAGAGTCTTTGTATGAAGCTTGGGAGCGATTTAAAGGTATTTGTCGCTCATGTCCTCACCATGGACTTAGCGAATGGTTTTTGGTGCAACAATTTTGGAATGGTTTATATGAAGATTCTAGGAACATTCTCAATATGGGATCAAATGGAATGTTCACCGAAGTTGATGACAATCAAACATGGAACAAGATTGAGGAAATGGCGGTCCATAACTCACAATATAGTAGACCTCGCAAGGCTACTAGAGGAGGAAAGCATGAAGTGGACTCCGTTACTCAATTGGGTGCTCAACTTAGTGCTCACATTGACACAATCAACTTGAAGTTTGAACAAGCTATGGCTAGACTTGAGGAAAACTCAAAATCATCGAAGCATCATGTCAATGCCATGACGGCATCCTCATCAATCCCATGTGGGATATGTGAGAATTGTGGAACTTAAGGTCATGACCCAAGTGAGTGTAGGGGAACAACCGAACAAGTTAATGCTTTCCAAGCTT
Source organism: Silene latifolia (assembly GCF_048544455.1). Taxonomy (NCBI): domain Eukaryota; kingdom Viridiplantae; phylum Streptophyta; class Magnoliopsida; order Caryophyllales; family Caryophyllaceae; genus Silene; species Silene latifolia. The sequence continues at coordinate 120,847,184 of NC_133528.1, read as the reverse complement.
ACAAGAGTGGTACCCCTTATTCCAATTTTTACAATGAGCACACCAAGTTCCATCCAAATCTCTCATACAAAAGCCAAAATGTTCAAAACCCTCAAACAACATACACTCCACCACCCATGAGAAACCAAAATCAAAGACCCTTTTACAATCAAAACCAAGGTTACCAAAATCAAAATCCATACAATCACCAAAATGACCAATGTTTTGATGTCCAAAAAGCGGTCCTCCAAATGCAAAAGAATCAACAAGAATTTTTCACCAAAATGCAAAAAGATAGCCAAGCAAAGGAAACCACCATCAACAACATTCTAGCTCACACCAAGATGTTGGAAACACAATTGACTCAACTAGCATCTTCAAGCTCACAAAGACAAAAGGGGCAATTACCACCTCAAAGTAATCCCCCTAGACATGAAACGGTTAGTGCCATTCACTTGAGAAGTGGTACAAGGTATGAAGCACCGAAGAAGCAAGTTGAGGATGAAGTTGTGGAAGCTAGTGAAAAGGAAGAAATTGTGCAAAACTCCAAAGATGGAGAATCAACAAAAGAAGAAAGTTCAAAGAAAAGTGAAGACAAGGCCAAAGAGAAGGAGCCCATTGTGATTAGACTTCCTTTTCCAAGTCGTCAAGCCAAGCCCAAATTTGATGATCAACTTGGAAAGTTCATGGAAATTGTGAAGAATTTAGAAGTCTCAATTCCTTTCACGGAATTAATCAATCACGTTCCGGCCTATGCGAAGTATATGAAAGATATCCTCACAAAGAAGAAGTCGATCCGGAAACTTGAGACTATCGCCTTCACTAAGGTGAGTAGTGCAATACTTCAAGGGAGTTCACCTCCAAAGTTAAAGGATCCGGGAAGCTTCTCAATACCGTGTACCATTGGCGACACAACGATCAACAAAGCCTTATGTGATCTAGGGGCTAGTGTGAGTGTCATGCCATACTCGGTAAGTAAAAGGTTGGGGATGAGAGAGCTTAAATGCACCAACATCACACTCCAAATGGCCGATAGATCGACGAAGACACCGTTAGGGATATGGGAAGATGTCCCCGTGCGAATTGGGAAGTTTTTCATCCCGGTGGACTTTGTCATTGTTGATATGGAGGAAGATTCCAACATTCCAATCATCCTAGGAAGACGTTTCCTACACACCGCCGGTGCGGTGATTGATGTGAAACATGGAGAGCTCACTCTAGAAGTGGGAGATGAAAGCATAACTTTTAATCTTGACAAGACTATGAGAGCTCCTAGTTTGCATGAGCCGTGTTTCATGATTGATCATTATAGCCGAAAAGATGAAAGAAAGAAATCGGAACTCCAATGGAGGAAGAAAGTTGAAGATGCTCCATTCAAAGAGCAAGTGAATTATGACAAGGAGAGCTTGCAAAGCTCATCAAAATCAACCAAGGAAGAAGAGGATGGCCTCATTGGCCAAGAGAAGAAATTGGGAGAGTTGTCTCCATCTAAGCAAGAGATTTTCAATGATCAACTCAATGAAGTTTGTGGTCTTTGGGACGACGAGTTTGAAGGGATTTTTAATCCCTACATTGGGCATGCCATCGATCATGATCAACAACAAGGGCCACGGTCTATTGAGGACCTCTACCATAATAATGAACAAGCTTTTGATTACTTTTTCAAGGTGTTAAGCAACATCAACAACACCTTGAACATGCCCCCTTGACATCTCATCAAGAATGAGAGTTTGGTGGAGTCCTCCCTAAACCACCACTTGTAAATATTTCTAACTCCCTAACTTACATTTCAATTCTTGTATTGCATTTTTGTCATCTTTGGATTTTTATTTACTTTGATCAAAATAATTGTCATGAAAGAGAGAAGTGAGGGAGGGACTAACAATTTCAATTGATGTGTAGTGCTTTACCTTAGTGTGGGGATGACAATTGCCTAGGCTATCCATGCCTTAGTAGTGCCCCCACAAAGAAGAACACAAGACTTGAAAGAAAGAATGGAAGGATGATAAAGGGAAAGCGTGTGCACGGGTGGAACCAATCCGTGTACACAGAGGACGAATCCGAGCGGATTCCCAAGAATCCGCCCGTCTTATGCAATCCGAGCGTCTGCGCGAAAAGACGCCCGTCTGAATCGAGCTGAATTTTGAAATTTTCTTGATCATTAAAGAATCCGAGCGGATTCACGAAAATCCGCCCGTCTGCGAGAATCCGTCCGTCACGGAAAAAGACGCCCATCTTTGCGGTGAGAAAAACAAGCAAATTTCTCTCGGACGAAAATCCGTCCGTCTTTGGAGAAATCCGCCCGTCCGTGTTCAAGAAATCCGAGCGGATTGTACCAAATCCGCCCGTCTTTAGGCGAGCTTTTGCAAAGGTAGAAGAAGCAGAATCCGCACGGATTGAGCCTAATCCGCATGGATTGCCCCTGCAGTTTTGAAATTTTCGGCCTCTTTAAAACCCCTCCCACCTTCATTCATTCATTCATTCATTCATAAACACTACCCACAACATCAAAACCCTCATCCCCTCCATCATAAAAACAAAAACCCTCAACAACATTCAACAAAAACAAATCAAACCACCCTTCCAACAACAAATTAATCACTCCTTCTTCAACAAAAACCAAAACCAAGAACAAAATCTTCAACCTTTGAGTCGATTTTTGTTTTCATAAAGGCAAAGCCTTTCACCTTCAAATCGATTTGGGCATCCTACAAATTGAAGATTTTTCACTCTTTTCTTGGTTAAGCTCATCAATGGCAAGGACTAAGGGTGCAACAAAGGCAACAAAGGCACCAAAGGCTAAGGCACTCTCACAAAGGCAAAAGGCTCTTCAAACAAAGAAAGCTTTGGCTATGGTGGTGGCAACACCAAACTTGGAAGTGCAACAACAACAACAACCTTCTATGGGACCATCAACACCTTCTACTCCGGTAATTAATCAACTTTTGCATTATCCGGAGGTAACCTTTATTTCCGATACCCATAGAAATACCTTTGTCAAGTTTGCTATGAAATCTATTCAATCCACCAAATTCATATGTAAAGATGCCTTGGAAAAATTGGGTGTTCTTGAACAAACAAAAGCCTTTTTCAAAGCCATGGGGTTGGAGAAATTGTTTGAAACAAAGGAATTGACATACCCCTCCCTTGTCTTGGAATTCTTAAGTTATTTAAAAGTCACCAAAGTTGAGAATAGAGAAAATCTCGAGTTTCGTCTAGCTAATGTTAGTAGACGCATTACCTTTACGGAATTGGGTGAAATTTTGGGTCTTAGTGATGAATCAAGTTATCTTAAGCATTATGGAAAGTATGACCCCGAGCCTCTTTGGGAGGCAATATCCGGGAAGAAATTTGAGGATTTTCATGCATGTCGTGCTCTCTTGGTCCATCATCCGGGCATAAGAGTATGGCACAAGGTTGTGGGAAATACCATAATTGCTAGGAAAGACACCAATCATTTCACAAGACTTGACTTTATTCTCCTTGAATCGGCTTTGAATATCGGAAGAATTCATACCAAGCCTTACAATTCTTTGAGGCTCTTGGTAGAAAGATGGCTTAATGTTGATAATGGGAAGAAGGGCACAACCGTTATTGTTAATGGCGGCCTAGTCACGCTCCTAGCCAAGCACTTTGATCCTAATTTCAATAAGGATAGCAAGTACAAAGCAAAGGAAGGTGGCCATCTTATTGATATGCATATTATGATTCACAAGTTCAAGTGGGTTGCCCATAACCCCCTTGACACCAAATATGGATTGTTAACTAGTGAAGCTAGATCGTTCACCTTGCCCTCGAAGATTTGTCGCCTAAGCGTCCACCGGACCAATTATCTACTTCCCCTTTCCGAAGAAGCCGAGTTTATCATTCAACAACAAAAGGGTGATCTTGAAGCTCCCTCCTCTTCCATTGTCATACCACCTTACCCCTTTGAGTATGAAGAGTTCAAACCGGAAGGAATTGAAATTGGGAAAGACTATGTGACTCTCCTCATGCAAGCAATGCACAAGCAAGCCCATGAAGATCGGAAAAATGCGTATTTGGCTCAATATCCACCCCTCCTACATCTAGCTAGGCAAGGACTCCTTGATTCATCTTGTCCTTTGCCTAGTTGGGCGGATAGAGAAGTCTTATTTCCGGGTGCATCTAGGGACGTGGTGGGAGACAATGAGGTTGTTGGAAATGATGAAGAAGTTGATGATAATATTGAGGAAGAAGCAAGTGAAGAAGAAAGGGATGGTGAAGAGGAAGATGAGGAAGAAAGTGAAGAAGCAAATGACAAGGAAAGTGGCAATGTGACCACTTCTCATGAGGGAAGTGGTGATGATGATAGCATGATGGAAGACTAGCAAGCCTTGGAGACTCCTACACTCCCAAGGTTTGTGTCTTGTCTCTTTGTATTTTATTTCATTTTGATCATTGTTAGAGTAGTCCTAGCAACATCAAAGGACTCACACCTCGGTACCATTGAGGTGTTCTTATTTTATTGTTCCCATTTGTAAAATCCAAAATGACAAACTAGTTTCATGCATAAGCATAGTGTATGCATGAACTATACCCATCCTTGGACACTAGCAATAGTGTCTCACTCGGTTTGGGGAAGTTAATGCATACGCAACGGGAGGTAATCTAAATTATCCTCTCCGTCATAACAAAAACCATGCATCATGTAGTGTAGCTTAGTATAGAATTGCATTTAGTGTAGAAATCATGCATCATCTTTGCATAATTTCCATCATTTTGGCCATTGAGGACAATGCCCATATTAGTGTGGGGATGGGAATTCTAACATTTAACTATTATTCAAAAAATCATACAAATTGAAAAATTTGAAAAACCCAAAAACAAGTTCATTTCCTTTGTATATATTGTTTTGTATATATTGTGTTTGTTCATCCTTGTTCACATTGATTGACTACGCCACATCCGAGACATGAGGATATTGAAGACCGCATGGTATGATCTTTCCAATCTCCTTTTTCCTCTTTATGTTAATGACTATGTGGCTTTATTTTGATTGATGTGGTATAACAATGTGAACTTAGGACTTACATTTAGATTGTTTGTCATATTAGTTGGTAGAATCATATGCATTAGGATGTTTATATGTTAGTTGCATCATGGCATGTAGTTTGCATGTTAGAAAAATTTTGCGAAACCGTCTACTTGGGAAGCTTGACAAGTGTATATAGGCCCTAGTAGATGCTTTTTCTTCTTAAGACTTTGCTTGTTAGAATACTTGTAAAACACCCTAGAATGTGTCATGCTAGTATCCTTTGACCCATGGATTAAGGCCTAGTCAAGAGTACCTTGTGGTGTGATAACTCCTTGGCTAACGTTTATTCCAAGGTGACCCTTGAAACCATGCATACAACCATCATCCATGTTCTACCACATTTTTGTCATCAAAGGGAATGGGCACAAAAAGAAATCAATTTGAGTTCAATGAAATGAAAAGTGAAAGAAAGTTTGCAAAAATGCATCAAATGAAAAGAGGAGCAAAAATAGAACTCCTAAGCTTCAAATACAAGGCACCCTTGTTACTAATTGGGGTGACTTTGAAAATGTTCAAAAAGAAAATGCAAAAAGTTGTCAAGTGTTGAAAATACCAAAAATCAAAAGAAATGGCAAAGAAAGTGTTCTCAAATGTTATATGCCACAAGAAATTGGGGGGAAAACAAAAAAACAAAAGCAAACTCCCAAAATGAAACTCAAATTCTATCGATCCCTTTATCCACCGTATCCATTTTTGTGCATGGTAGAGAGGGGACGACCCTTCTTCTTGTCTAGGCAAGAGGGGGAATTCCGCGATCCTCCAGTGTTTCTAACACCATAGGGAGTCTACTCTTGACAAAAGCATTTAACGATTGAGGACAAAGGTACCCTAGCTTGACACATTTTGGAGGTGATTTATTGGTATCCTTCTAGGCTTAGTAGTTTGAACAAATTGCATCTATGAAGGATTGTGTACCCTTGAATTGCTTCCCTTGTAGATAATTTCCGCCACTTAGATGAGGAAAGTGGCTATTCTTTTGTAGATGCATCCATTATGTGTTTTTGTGTGCTTTAATGTTTGGATGTGTCGCCATTTTGGCAAGACCCACCTTGCCTTGCAAGAAGGCATCCTACCTCATGGTTGTCTTGTTGTGAGTTGAAGGGGCGGAGTGAGACCCGCTAATTGTCTCATATCGGCTATATCATTAGGATAGGTTAGTATTGGTCCTAGTCTTTGTCACCTCTTTACTCGGGACGAGCAAAGGTTCGGTTTGGGGATATTTGATGTGACCATAGTTGGCGCATATTTAGCCCCCGAATTAGCCTTGTTTCCATGCTTTTTAGTGCTTATTTGGGTCATTTCTTATCTTTAGTTCTTTGTTTTGCATATTCTTTGAGATTTTGATCCCTTGGTAGGAAAGGAGTAAGAATCTTACATTTTCATGGCAAAACAAGACTAAATTGATCGAATCCAATGACCAAGCATCAAGGAGAGACAAGATTAGAAGGCCTTTGTACATATCATAGTAGAAGAGCAATGTTGAGGAAAGATCCTTGAGTCCCCAAGGAAATCCCCAAGGAATTTATGAAGAAAAGGGAAGAAAAAGAAGAAGTTACTATGCTTTGACCGACAATCCGAGCGGATTGCCCGGCAATCCGTCCGTCTGCACAATCCGAGCGTCCCGTGCCAGAATCCGCTCGGATTCCCCCTCAACAATCCGACCGGATTCCCCAGAATCCGCTCGGATTCCACCGCCCAAATCCGGCCGTCCCGACCTTATTCCGCCCGGATTTCTTCACAAAGACGGATTGCCTTCTTCAAGCTACGAAAAGAGAAGCCCTTCTCTCGAAAAATACCGGGTCCTCCTTGCTCAACTTAAAAAGTGTAATTACTAGTTTAGCCCTTAGTTAACCCTAATGCATCCTCCCTAATTTTCACTATAAATACCCCATTAGGCTAATTAGAGGAGCATGTTCTTCTTATCAATAATTAGTGTAGTTAATATCAATCAAAACTCTCTTCAATATTGTAATCAAGTATTAATCAAGTTTTAATCCAAGTTTTAGTTCTTTAATCTCTCTTTTGTTCATCCTTTATTTTGGGTAATTGAAGATTATTTGGGTTATTATTGGGAGATTGACAACCTCTCAATCTAGCATTCAAGTACTTCTATTATTCTTGCTTTATTATTGGAATCATTAGTAGGTATAATCTCTTAATCCCTTTTTAATTATTGTTAATTACTTTCATTTATTCATCATGTTTCATATTGTTAGTATGATTGACAACCTTGCTAGCATGATCAACATGATAATGAGTGAGTAGTCTCTTAGCTAGGGTTAATGGGTGATTAGGGGAAACCAACATGGGGAATGATTCATGCTTAAATTAATATGCTTTCATGCTTTATTTGCTTGCTTGTTTTGATCTCAACTCATGCACATGTTATACTTGATGAAATGCTAAGCCTATGAATCCTTGCATTTACTATCATCTCCTATCTTTTCAATGAGACTTGTAAGACATAACCCAACTCGAGTCTCATTAGACCATGCATGTTGTTGAGTAGGGAAGATTAAGTCGACTTGTAGGTGTTGTACAATCTAATCGATTCGGCTCCGGGACCCAAACTTTCCTAGGATTGTAAGATATAACCCAACTCAATCCATCACAACAATAATTGCTTGCTTATAATTTGAGAACATGTTTGTATGATCATATCCCATGATTCCCCTATGATCCCATGACACCCTAGTGCCTTTAATCAATTGTTTACACCCCTTTTTATTCATCTTGCTTGTTTATTTTCATTGTTATTCTAGTTTAGTAACCTTCTACATCAACCCAATTTGTGACACCCCTTAGACACCGCTAGTTACAATAGAAATCTCATTTCAACTCCCGTCCCTTGGGATCCGACCTTTACTTGCCTCTTTACTAATTGTAGAGTTGCTTGTTAAGCTATAAATTGTGTTTTGATTCGACCGTGACCAACGACCACATCTATTTATTTGTGAATACGAAACGGACCGATCACTAGGACCTCGGCATTACCCAAACCATTCGAAACCGAAGCCCCATCCTTTTCCTATCCCAAACCCGAGAACAACTCCGCAATCAACTTATTTTGAACATCTAATTTTTCACAAATACTCGTCATAAACGAGTCCAACTTTTGTTCCACAACCGACATCTCATCGAAAGTCTTCTCTACCACATTACCCTTAGCCAAGAAAACCAAGTCGGGTGCAATTATGCCAATTTTCATGAATTTTAGATGAGTGTCACACATCTCATCTTTGACCAAGACGTCATAGCTAGTAGGACCGACAACCCCTTTATGTTCTAATAACCGAGAAATCCACATTCCAAAAGGTAAATCCAAAGTAGTGTACAATTTTTCCTCGGTGACGGAAATACTTGTTTGGATAATCCGATGAAAAACAAGACGGGGAAGACTAACCTTGGTTCCTTCGAGCCACTTTGAGACCAAAACCATTTCATAACTCGACAACTTATCACAACCACCTATCCTCGGGACAACTGTTTTCCAAAGAAAATTTAGAAAGAATTTCAACTTAGGAGTAAACGATCCCGCTAACATATTACTCGACCCCGTAGCACCATCATCAAAAGACCATTTAATTTGAAGCTTTTCTTCCTTCGTCACATCCCCCCATTCCGCACTTGGGTTGATTTCGATCCCATCATCAGGGACCGAAAACAGAGTACAAAAATCGTCAAGGGAGATGGTGACTTTGGACTCTTTGACCATTGCATGCAACATATTATTCCTCATAGAAACCGAAAAATAAAATTGGATTACCTCAATCGGATAGACGAGACCGATGAAAGAGCCAACCGTTTTCCACTCTTGATAAGTTAAAAAATCTTTGAAAAATTGTAAGGCTTCAATTTTTGCATACCACTTTTCGGAATAGGACCGTCCTCCATGAATACCGTATCTCATAACACGGTTTACCCTAGTCCTTTCATCCGCGGTAAGTCGAACCTTATCAAGATCCGTCATTGTTGCATTCGACATGTATTCATGAAACATAGCTCTTTGAGAACCCTCTTGATTTACCACTACCTCGGTTTCTTCCACCGAACCTTCAAAACCGACAACCTTCTTCTTACCCTTATTGAGCTTCCGTCTTTTGCCCTCTAGATTAGGATCAACCCGGTTATGATCGAGATTGGTAGGCTTAGGATTTGGTTAAGGTGAAGGAGTTTTGGTAGGAGTAAAGGGTTTGTTGCATGGTAGCTTAGATGACCCGGTCCGAGTTGTGGACCGAGTTTAGGGAGAGTGGAGGCGAGTTGAAGGTGGTGTCATGATGATGATTAATTTTTGGAGGTTGAGTGTGGAAAAGTTTTGAGAGAGGTAAATTTTTAGGGAGTTGTGTGGTGATAGGGACGTGAGGTTGGGTATTTATGGGTTTAGTCAATATGAATTATGGCAAGTTTGAGTTTGTGTAGGATTAGGAAAGCAGAGTAGGGTGGCGTGTAGGATTAGGTAAAGGGATTTTGATAGATTTTATTTTTTTGTTTTTTTTATTTTGTTTACTTACCAAATTAAACAAAAGGCTTAGGTATATTGTTAGGGTAAATCTTTTGTGAGATATGGTAAGATAAAATTTGGCAAAAGATAGAAATGTAGTAAGAAATTTCGATAAAGAGATGTGAAAGAATAATTTGTTATCGACTTTATGGTTCGTAATAAAACATAAGATATACATGACTAGCAGACGGAATATTCTCGTAATATAATAGAACATTTAACACAAATAAACTTGCAACGAAGAATACGGACACACTTATATAATCTCGTCAAATATAGTCAGTCATACGGAAAATAAAATATTTGTGACAAGTTTAATTGCCACCAATTAAACCAGTTTCCAACCGTAAAATCTCAAAACGTTCTCTAGCCAATGCTTTGGTAAAAATGTCAGCCCATTGTTTTTCTGTACAATAAAATTATAGTCTTATGTTGCTTTTATCTACATGGTCACGTAGAAAATGGTGTCTAATATTTATATGCTTAGTTCGTGAGTGCTGTGCAGGGTTTTTAGATATAATTATAGCACTCGTATTATCACATAAAATAGGTATACAACCGACATTAACACCGTAATCACATAATTGTTGCTTAAGCCATAAAAGTTGAGAACATACCAATCCAGCGGTAATATATTCGGCTTTAGCTGTAGATAACGCAATGGAATTTTGCTTCTTTGACCCCCATGTAATAATACACGGTCCAACAAACATAGCTATGCCGGAAGTACTTTTTCTGTCAAGTGAACAACCTGCATAATCTGCATCTGAATACTCTATGAGATCGAAATTACATTCAATAGGATACCATAGATATAATTTTGATGTACCAATTAAATACCTCAAGATTCTTTTAGCTGCAATCATATGCGATTCTTTAGGGCACAATTGAAATCGAGCACATACGCATACACTAAACATAATATCAGAACGACTTGCAGTTAAATAAAGAAGTGAGCCAATCATACCTCGATAAGTCGTCTCATCGACAGACTTACCATTTTCATCCAAAGTATACTTCTTATCTGTACCCATAGGAGTTAGATTAGAATTAGAATTTTCCATACCAAATTTCTTGATTAGCTCCTTGATGTATTTTTGTTGGTGTATCATAATTCCTTCAGTAGTTTGTTGAATTTGGAGTCCAAGGAAGAACTTGAGTTCTCCCATCATGCTCATCTCAAATTCTGAGATCATTAAGTCTGAAAAATACTTACATAAACGATCATTATTTGAACCAAAAATAATGTCGTCAGTGTAAATTTATACAACTAATAAATCGGAATCCCCAGTTTTCAGAAATAAGGTTTTATCGAGAGATCCTCTTTTAAAACCACTTTCAAGTAGATATTTTTACATCTGTCGTACCACGACCTCGGAGCTTGTATCAAATCATACAAGGCTTTATCTTATTTGAAAACATGGTTTTGAAACTTGCTATCGATAAATCCTGGAGGTTGTTCAACAAAAACATCCTCATTCAAATAACCGTTAAGAAATGTTGTCTTAACTTCCATTTGATAAAGTTTAATTCCTTTATGAGTAGCAAATGATATTAATAATCTAATAGCCTCAAGTCTGGCTACAGGAGCGAAGGTCTCATCATAGTCAATTCCTTCTTGTTAATTGTACCCTTGTACAACCAATCTAGCTTTATTTCGTAAAATTACTCCTGTATCGTCCAACTTGTTTCTAAAAACCCATCTTGTACCAATAACAGTTTGGTCTTTAGGTCTTGGAACCAAATGCCAAACTTTGTTCCGTTTGAACTGTTGAAGCTCTTCTTGCATAGCAACGATCTAATCTGGTTCTGCAAGTGCTTCTTTTATATTTGTTGGCTCAATGGCTGAGAGAAAGGAATAGAATGAGCAAAAGTTGTTAAGTCTTCTACGAGTTCGAACACCTTCATTCAGACTTCCTAGGATGGTTTCCATTGGATGAGAGTCCTTATATCTCTATTTCTCAAGAGGCACATCTTCATCTGAACGAGTCTCACCTTCTTCGAATGATTGGGGTTCAAGCCTTGTTCCCCCTGAATCCTGGGGTTATAACAGAATCAGGTATGCCATTGGATCTAGTTTGCTGGCTCGGAGTTGATGTTATAACATCATCAGCTATAACTTTATTCCTCAATTGCTTGGATTGAGAAGAGGTTTTAGTATCATCAACTAAACTCTCAGTTCACTTTCCTTTATCATTCCAAGGGCTTCCTTGTTCATCATTTGTGCCCACGATTTCTTTATCTTCCTCATCCAATTTCGGAAGATCATCCCTAGACAGTCGAAAATTAGGTTCGTTCAAGTCTTCTTCCTCATCCTGTTCAGCTTTGTCAAACATATTATTCTCATCAAAAACAACATGAACACTTTCTTCGATGCATAAGGTTCTCTTATTGAAAACCTTATATGCTTTACTATGATTAGAATAACCGACAAACACCGCTTTGTCACTTCTGGGATCGAATTTGCTTAATCTATTTTTGCCATTATTATGGACAAAACATTTACTCTCGAAGCAACGTAGATGTGATATGTTAGGTTTACGTCCTCTAAGAAGCTCATAAGGAGTATTCTTGAGAATGGGTCTAATCAAAGCTCGATTATGAACATAGCATGCAATGCTAACAACTTCAGCCCAAAAATTGCGAGGTAGTCCACTACACAATAATATAGTGCGTGTCTTATCCTCCAACGTCCTATTCATACGTTCAACAACACCGTTTTATAGTGGGGTTCGTGGTGCTGAGAAGTTATGCCCAACACCATTCTCCCTACAATATTCTATAAAAGCATGGTTATCAAATTCGGTGCCATGATCCGTATGAATGGAAACTAATTTTGATTTGTACTTATTTTGGGCAAGCTTCATTAGAAATGCAAACTCTTCGAAAGTTTCATCCTTTGAATTGAGAAAGATTGGCCAAACATATCTAGAGTAATCATCAACTAGAATGAAGACATACCTGGATCCACCTCTATTTCTTACCTTCATTGGGCCACATAGATCCATATGCACGAGTTCTAGTGGTTCATTGGTACTTACCATTCTCTTGGGTTTGAACAATGATCTCACATGTTTGAAACGAGCACACGAGTCACATAATGTTTCTTGATCGAATTTGATTGAGGGAAGTCCTTCAACCAGATCCCATCTCTTTAGCTTATTCAACGTTGTTGAATTTATGTGAGCAAACCTTTTGTGCCAAAGACACGGATCATCTGTTGTTACTTTCATGCATGTGAATGAATTAGTAGGAATATTATTTAGATCAATCATATAAACATTCCTTCTACGATGTCCTTCGAGCACAACACTACTTGTTCATTCAATTATTATTCGACAAGAATCTGAATGAAAGACAACTTTATTTCCTTTGTCGCATAATTGAGAGACTCAGTAAACTGTGCTTGAGACCACTAATAAGATAAACATCACTAATATCATGAGAAGAGGATATTCAAACTTTACCAACACCGATAACCTTATCTTTCTTGTTATCACCAAATGTGACCTTACCTCCATCGAAGAGTTCAAGTGAAAGAAATAAATTTACATCTCCAGTCATGTGCCTTGAACATCCACTATCAAGGTACTATAAGTTATTTTCTTTCACCACAACCTGCAAAATGATTAGATACAGTTTTTAGGTACCCAAACTAAGTTGGGTCCTTTGACGTTTGTCACTCTAAAAACTAAATATTTTCTAACCCAAACCCTTTTAATAACCTTACGTTTTGGAGGCAAATAGGATTGTCTGGGAACCGTCTTGGTTTGAGTTCTGGGTTCCTCATGTCGTGGTCTTTCAGGTTGTTTTGGGGGAGCTTTGGTTTTGAAGGGCTTTTTAGGTTTAGGTGTTTGTTTTGATTTGGTAGTCTTCTTAAAATCAAAACTCATATCATAGAACCAACGATGATCATTGTTGCGTTCTTCAATTGTACTTGGTTCAGATGGGGTACAATCATTATCCTCGAAAACAGTGTCAGAAACTTTAACAAAGTTGATTCCTTTTTTTAAATCCTGAGCATATTTGACACAGTTTTCTTGGATATGTCCAGTATGACCACAGTAATTACAAATCAAGTACTCTGGTAGATTTGTATATTTTCTCCTTCTGAAATCTCGTTCGAAAGGGGTTGATATGAATTTAGAGTGATCTCTACGACCATAGCACTCGTGCCCTAATCTCATTTTCATATTATTATCTGATTGCTCAGTTAGGAAATTTAGGACACGTGTGCTACCTTCCCACTTTTCATGGACCTTTCTAGCATGTAAGAGTAAGTCTTTTAAGGACTGATCTTTTTATTACATTTGGAATGGTCTGACTCTACGACCTTGGGAGGATGAGTCTCTTCATAATTGTCACGAAAGTTTTGGAATATGTCATTAAGAACTCGTACCATCTCGGTATGAGTTCTTTTAGTATTTGATAGAATGGTTTTAGATTCCTTTAATTGCTGAGTTAGAGATCAATCACCTTCTTTTGATCTGAGATCACGGCTTCTCTAGCCGTAGCCTTTGACTCAAGAAGCTCTTTGACTTTCCTCAATTCTAAGATTATAGCTTCACTAGCTGTAACTTTGGCTTGAAGATGCTTAATGTTGAGTTTCAGGTATGAGGTTATAGCTTCATTAGCTATAACTTTAGACTCAAGAGCCTTCTTCTCAGCATTTGTCACATCTGAAGTTATAGCCATATTAGCTGTAACTTTAGATTTAAGCTTTTTGGCCTTTGCTTTAAGGAGATGATTCTCTTCAGCAATATCGAGAATTTGTTCTTTCAAGTCTTTCAATTCCAATTCTTGTTCGTGACACTTATCAAGAGATTGCTCAAAGTATTCAATTAAGGCATTTTTAGGCAATCTCTTAACGCTTTTCTTAAGTTCAAGATAGCTTACCTTTTCTTCTTATTCTGAGTCGGAATCTCCTAGAAAGCAACAATAGGAGTCCACGCTATCTTTATCATTGTATGAAAATAGGTCAAGACTCCTCACATTGCTTAGACATAGGTTAGCAACTTCTTCTTCTTCTGATGGTTCGTCGTCCTCAGTGTCGAGATCTCCCCAGCATGATGCCATCATCACTTGCTTGAATTCCTTCTTGGTCTTCTCACGTTTTGCTTTGTCTTTAATTTTCTCCCATGTGAGATAATCCTTAATCATATGACTGGATTCTCCGCACTTGAAGAATCATTTGTTAGAAAACTTATTATTAGACTCAGAAGTTTTCATATTATAGGACTTGTTGTTGTTGTTGAATGATTTTGCTTGCTTATTTCTGAAAATAAGTTTATTAAATCGTTTAGCAAAACTGTTTTGTCCTCTATTTCAACATCTTCTTCTTCCTTAGCAGAAGCTTGTAGAGCCATGCTCTTACTGTTACTGGCTTCGGCCTCATCGTCTTCCAAGACGAGTTTATGAGCCATGAGAGCACCAATAAGTTCTGCATAAGGTAGAGAAGTGAGATCTCTGACTTCTTCCATAACCGTGACCTTGGGACAACATTTTTTGGTTAAACTCCTAAGTACTTTTCTAGCAATATCCTCGGAGAAAAGTTTTACGAAAATTTTTAAGCTCATTAACTGTAGTAGAAAATTGTGCTGACATGCTATCAAGGGATTCATTCTTTTCCATTTTAAAAAGTTCATATTTTTGAATCAACAAGTCAATATGATATTTTCTAACAGCCGATGTTCCTTCATAGGCCAACTCAAGACCATTACATATTTCCTTAGCCGAAGTGCAAGAAGAAAACGATCGAATTCAGTCGATGTCATGCCGTTTTGTAACAGGCTTATCGCTTTCAAGTTTTTCCCAGCCTTATTATAATCAGCCTCAATATAATCTTTTTGTTTTTCCTCATAGGTAGTGGCTTCCGAAGATGCGACCAAATTTTTGTGTGGTCCATTCTTAATAATCGTCCAGCACTCCCAATCATGTTCTTTCATGTAGTAAGTCATCATGTTTTTCCAAAGTCCATAGTTCTTCCCATCAAAGATAGAACACATAAGATACTTGGAATCCATTTCACACGTGTAAGGCAGCGGAATTAAAATAAAATAAAAAAAATAAAAAGATAGACGGATCAGCCTCTTTGCGGTTAGGCAATCAAGAGCACGAGGCTCTGATACCAATTGAAGAGTCTATCACAGTCGAAATACTCGAGGGGGAGGGGGGGGGGGGGTGTGAATTGAGTATTTAAAAACTTATGCCCGCTTTTTATTTTATATCAATGAAATTAATTACTTAAAGTTTATTGATTAAACTTTAACTAATTAACTGAGTGATTGTGAATGTAATGAAATGAACAAAAACGTAAACCGCTAAGACACACGGTTTTGAAGTGGTTCTGCTTCACACGTCGAAGCCTACGTCCACTATTCTCGATTAATAACTTTAGTACCATTCTCCGGATTACAAAATTATCAACCCAAGTCGTATAACTAACTCTAGTTATAACTCAATTTGAATATCACTAGATATTCGATTTTGATTATCTTAAATTACTAAGAAAGCACTTGATTGTTCTTCTAAGTATTCACACAATTGAACGAGTAAGAAACAATATGAAGTACTATTATATTATAACGTAACCTTAAGAATAATATGCAAATTAAAGAGCAAGACTTTTCGTAAAGATTTTCAAATGCAAAACAATAAAAATAACTGATTAAAATTAAACTCAAAATTGTTTGCTAGGTGTTTTATATTTCGAAAAGCTAATTTAAAATTATGAATATCACAAGTATATATAGTAGAGAAAAGCACTAGGGTTTTGATCGAAACCCTAGTAGAACCGTGGGGCAAGATAAATTGTCCTATACGAAACAAATCTTATCTTTCCTTAATTTAATCTACTAAATATTTTGATTAATTAAAATAAGGTATATCTAATATATTTTATAAGATATAGAAATATCTTATGGCAATATAGAAAAGATTTGACCTAATAAAATTTTACTTCAATAGCGAGTAAGGTCGGCCACCACACGGCTCATAAGCCCACCTTGGTCGAAACCCTAGGTCAAAATATCAAGGAGTAGATTAGGGTTAGGTTTAGATAATTTAGCAAACCCTAGGTAGCATGACAACTCATAAGATGTTTTACTAACCAATAGAATAATGCAAATTATTTACTCTAAATAACCCAAATTAAGTCTCTATTTTTATTTTTGGTGAAATGTGAGTATATATATATTGATATCAAACAAATACAAGTACAAGAGAGTCTTGACAGCATATGCAATATAAAACTACTCGCTAACAGCCATCACTTAGAACAAGCTACCACCAGAGTCTAGACTACAATGCCCCATTTCTGAAGCCAAGTCCTTTCTTCATTCACTGCAGGCCTTCCAAATTTAGACCTGATCCTTCTCATGGCATCCTCCATGATCTTAACAGCCAGAGTCTCAAGCCTGGTAAGGATCAAGTTCACTCTCGATTCTTCCTTTGACTCCATATATGGTAGAAGCAGGAAGACCAAATGAGATAATGAGTATGCCTCTTCAGTCTTGCCCCTGCACTCCTACCACTGCTAGCATAAGAATCCACTGCAATTTTGAAATCACACCACTGCTCAATTAAGCTCAGCACCTGTCTACTATATAAACAATAAAAAAAGAGATGCTCCTGTGTTTCAGGTTCCTGATCACAGATACAACATCTGTTGTCAGGACAACATCCAAACTGAAACAGTTTGGCTTTAACATTAAGACCTTGGTTCATCACCAGCCACGAGATCAAAGCATGCTTTGGGAAATTCCAATTATTCCAGACCAGCTGAACCCATTCTTTTTTAGGCTGTTTGTTTCTAAGCCATTCATACCCCTCTCTGATAGAGTACCCCTTCAGGTTAACAGACCATTGATCATTCTGATAGCCAGCCTTCATTATTTCCTTGACTTTGCAACTACTTTTCCAGGACCAGGCAACACCAACTGCATGATTATAGGTGTGCCAGTCCTGCTGCTTAAGATACACCTGGCTTATCCATTTGATCCAAAGCTTATCAGCTTTGTTATAAACCCAATCAACCAGTTTAGCCACAACTGCTATGTTGCATAGTTCTGCTTTCTTTATGCCCAAACCACCTTCATCCTTAGGTAATGTAAACTTGTCCCAAGCAACTAAGGGAACTCTATGGTAATCTGAACTACTATCCCACAAATAGTTCCTTCAAATGCCTTCAATTCTTCTGATTACCCATTTGGGGATAATGAATATCCCTGCCCAGTAGAAGTGTAGAGTATTAAGCACAGAGTTTATTAGGACTAATCTGCCTGCATATGAAAGCTTTTTGGCCCCAATACTTCTTATCCTATTCACCATTCTCTCCACCAGGGCATTGCACTCTAGCTTAGTTAACCTGCCAGCTTGTATAGGGACACCCATGTATTTGAAAGGTAGAGAACCTTCCACAAACCCTGTTGCCTGGTGAATGTCATTCTTCAGTTCTGAGGAGACACCATTATAGTGTTAGGTTTATATACCTATTATTAGACTCCTCTAATAGTGAACTAATTAACTTGTTAATTATATGTTCTTTAGATCTAGTGCATGCATAATAAATGAAAGATTTATAAGAAAAACAATTTCCCTTACATTGTTATATGATTCGAAATATAGGGCAAAAGTAAGGTCTCCTTCCTTCACTTGTTCTTGAGCTAAATATGATGGATGATCCTCCTAAGACTCCAAATATAGAAGCCACTCCAATAAATTGCACCCAAGATTAATCCCAAAAATTCCTACTAATATTAACTAGATATGTAGTAGAAATGTTCTCTTAATATTACTAATATTTTTAGTATTACTACCTCTAGTAATATATTGAGTGTATTAGTATTTGTGAGAGTTTGTTGCAATATGCATATGAGGGAAAGTTAGAGAAAAACAAGCAAAACTAGTAGTGGAAAAATGAGCAACAAATGCTCATTATATGGAGCCAAAACCGGTGGCTTCTTCCCATGTAGGGAATCTTATTGCTTTTGTTTTTACTCTTTTGTATAGTGTAGGTAGAGTGTAGGGAGCATAGGTGTAAGAAGTAGTATGAAAAGGCTTGTGTGATATGTCACAATCACACAACCAACACAAACAAAAGACAAAAGAGCATCTTTTGTGCTCTTCATTTGGCCGAAATATTGGACCCATTTTGGTCCATTTTTGCCTTTTGTCATTTGTCCCACAAATGCTTATAAGTCATATGTTTAACTATCTTACATAATTAATTATTAATGTAATCATTTAACACTTAAATATTACAATTAATAATATAATATACACTCCACTTTTTGAGTAGTATACTACCATTATATTAACATATAATGGGTCCCATAATTACTAGTTAGTTAAAATTACAACTTCTTGTAACCTTAAATAACTAATTACCTCTACCTCAAAACTTATATTAAAACCTCATCTAATTTAGCAATTTAACACTTAATTACTAAATTAAATCTTATTTAATCACATTATAATAAGACGTAAAATTGCACTCCCATAATTAAGGAATTAATTAATCTGTATCACATACAATTAATTAAATATCTATTTGGGCCTCATCCTATAGGTGTGACCTAAAGGGATCAACTGACCACCACCGTCACACGACAGTAATGTCAAACTCTAGTTAGCTAATCATTACCGATTAATGACGGTCAGTCGACTTATATAAAGAATCATCCCTCACGTATTCTTAGTATGAGATTTAATTATGATATTAAATCATGTAATCGCACTGCTGTCGAGGACACATTTCCCAACAATCTCCCACTTGTCCTTGACAAGTGTGCGTCACCAATTCTCTTGTCCTATTACAATCTCCCACTCAATGCAAGGTGTCTTGCAGGTCGTACTTACATTTGATCATATCTTGAGTGGTTTTCTCGATCTGGAGATTAACTGTCTGACCGGAATTATGTATCATAGTTGCCTTCCGAGCGTGGCCACGCATTTCCAGTTAACTACTCCTCGAGTGGCCTTGAGATTTCAAACAACCCTGACAAGGGGTAGAAAATTCCTATCGCCCTATTCCCTTCGTTCAGCCACAGTCCATCATAACCCAAAATATACCCAGTTTGACCTCATTTACGAAAACGTAGAGTATAAATCAAAGCTAATCAGAAGTTGTGCCAACTTGGGCGAATAGTCTCTAGTCAAAAGAATTGACTCATAAGAATACTATAGTAGCTCTTGCCACGACCAGGCTTTGTGAATTACCAGAACTCTATAAGCGGTCACTGCCCGACAGATTGTCCGATACAGTCTATCTATGTGATCGACTAGTCATCCCATATGACTCTATGGCACTTGAACTTGCCATCAATCACATCACACTCTAGTCACTTCGAGACGTCACCTCATATAAGTAACTAGGGGCGAATACCATGTCAATCCAGTTCACTTTAATGGGGTTCAATTTGTCTCTACAACCCATTCGGATACGACAAGGTAGCGGGTGAGTTTATTAAAACTCAAACGATAAATGTGATTATCACATATGAATAGTCAATACACTATTACTACTTCATATTCTATAATCATTAGTGTATTATTAACACTAGTTAAAATGCAATACAAGCTTGGCTAGTGGATATACCCGATGTCTATATATTCCAACTTTATTAATTGCTATTTCCTTCAATTCGATGTTATCTCTAATAACTTGAATTTATCCAGGTATATGTCTAGACTACTTACTAGACTTGGGCTCTTTAACTTGAAAGATGCTCCCACTGTTATCGCATAACTTGTAACAAAATCATTTGTAGAGGGATTCACCCTTAATCCCTTCATTGACGATTTTATCACAATTTACTTGGATTCCTTTTGTAAAATTTGCAATGCACGAAACTAAAACACTTTTCTTAGTTTCTTACTCCTTAGTCAATAAAGCAGCCTAGGATTTCGACAAATCCCTTTTGAGTTTGGAAACTAAAGTTTGTGCAACACTTCAACACCTAACTTAGTTTGTCATCCAAACATGTGAACTAATCCTTAATTCTTCTCAAGAATCTCAAGGATGTTCTTTAAGGCTTTCACAAGCCATAATGTGGGAATTATCCCTTTAATTGACTTATTGCGCTCTCAGCATATATCACATCATGGCACGTGCGTCTGTTGGCATACATGATCATTCTAATGGCGGAAACATTAGAATTCGATTTCATGTGATCAACAACTTAATAGGTTCAGTGAATGATAATGACTCCATCATTGTAATTCCACTTTCATCAACATGAATAGCCTATTTGACTTTGTTGTTGTACAACATATGTGAAATATCTTATCCTCATAAGACTCTCAACTCTATGACAATATTCGCTCACATAGATTCAAAATCTAGAATACTTTGCATCCCTTTCCAAGTCTCCCAATTACTCTTGCCAGAAGAGAGCATTGGTACATCATTCTCAATAAGTAATAGGTTATCAACATATGATACATGGAGAAACAATTCTAGCTCCCACTTAACTTCATGTATAATCATGATTCTTCAATCATGTGAATGAAACCATCCACTATTATCACATGAATGAAAAACATAATCCTTTAATGCTTGCTTAAGATCATTCTAATATCACTCAAGAAAGCTACGCATAATATGTTAGAATTCTTAGATCTTCATCTAAGATTTTGTGTTTCAAACACTTCCTTCTCTAAATTCCCATTTGAGAAAAGCGAATTCAATTTGCCATTCTTCATAAAATGAAATGCGGCAATTCCTAACATAATTTATCTTGATCAACATCTTCATGTAAATCTTATGCATTTATGTACCCTAAAGCTCTATTTACTTTTGAGGAGACCCTCGCCTTAAAGTAATTGTTACTCTTGAGTAACAATTTTCGGATTGTAATGCGATGGCTCGTATGTAACAAGGTCATGATACTATCACTTTCACAAAGTAATATTTTTAAACAATAAGACATGTGCGATAAACTCCCACTGAACTATGCTCTCAATCTATCTTCATAGACTATAGTTCAATACCAACTCCCACTCTATAATTCTATTACTTTCACAAAGTAACATTTCAACTATAAGAGATGTTTGTGACTATTCAATCTACTCCCACTCTATCTCTCAGAAATACATCTATCTTCTTGAGAGATAGCTTTGTGAGTTACAAACATATATATTTAACGGAGTATTAGGAGTTTATCTAGACTATGTATTAGCTTTCAAAAGGCCATCCTAACATGGCAGCTTGATATATGTAATAAGGCAGTCTGATCCATGTGATTTGGTTTAATAGACTCTCTATTCTAGGTATCTCATGGTTGACCATCCGTTTAGAATAATGTGTCCATATGGTATCGTAAATTCCCTACTTGATGAGTTCAAAAACTCATTACAACTTTATAATTGATCTTACATAAGTAAGTTGTTACTTTAAGTAATGATGACATAAGGAGAATCAAATTCATAGCTTATGGACATATAATGATCCCATCATCATAATCGTCTATTTGATCAATTTGAGTTGTTTATCTAATGTTTCTCTACGCAAGTAATTTATGATGATGATTTTAGAACAAATAACATAATAAAACAAGTGATTTGGGTTGAAAACCAAATCACCAATATCCAAAATACAACCCGTGTTTAAAGGATACAAACCAATTTCCAAGTCACACAAGGAAATCAAAATAGTTCTAAAAACTTGAAATACATAATAAAAATTAAAGACAAAGCAAATTAAAGCTAAGCTTCCATTGATTCATCACTGCGGTCGGCTACTCTAGCTTCCCTCATGATCCTCTAGGCTTGCTTCTCCTTGCCTTTGTCCTTGGTAGGAGGCCCTATTTACAATAAAAAGGGTAATCATCACAACTTGTATCAACATACCAAAGTTGAGATTGAAACATAAAAGATAGGGATAGTTATATACCTACTGGAATAACCTTTCCAGCTTTGATGTCGCCAAGGTATTTGGAACAGTTCCTCTTCCAATGCCCAACACCACAACAATAGTGGCACTTGTCCCCAGTGGGGGCACTGTACTTGGGCTTGGAGGTACTACCTTCACAAGCTTTAGCTATATTCCTGTTGGGAGTTCGCTTCTTCCCCTTTTTCCCGCCTTTCTTGAAGGTTCCCTTGCTCTTATGATTGACATTGAGCACATCTTTTGTGGTGCTAACACTTAGCCCTATGTCTCTTTTGGCTTGCACAAGCATTTTGTGCAACTCATCAAGGGAAACTTTCTTATCTTGCATATTAAAATTCACCCGGAATTGAACATATGCTTTGATTTTGTTGAGGGAATGAAGAATTCGATCAATTACGAGTTCATTGGGAATTTCCACCTTATGCATTTTCAAGGTCTCAACATGCTCCATCAACTTGAGCACATGAGGGCTCACTTTTGGCCCTCCTCGACGTTAAGATCAAAGAATGCAGAAGCTGCCTCATATTGAATGACCCTAAGAGCTCGTGAAAACATGTTCACAAGCTTCATGTAGATCTCAGGAGCAGTGCTAATCTTTATAGCACTACGTTGGAGTTCGGCCTCCATAGCAAAGATCAACACATTTTTGATCGCGGCCGACTCCTTTTGGTAAACCTCATAGGTTTGCCTAGCAGCGGGGGTGGACCTAGCATTAGGTTCGGAGGGAGATGCCTCGGTAAGGTAACGAAGCTTGTCGTCACCTTGCGCGGCCAAGCGAAGTTGCGCGTCCCAATCGGAGAAATTAGACCCATTTTTTTCTAACTTACAACGATCCATGAAAGATCGGAGCCATGACACATTGGTAAGCGTGGTGGAACTAGTGGATGCGGACGTGATTGGAGTTGCCATTGCGGTTGATAAAACAAGTTTGACTACAAAATAGGAAATGAAGGAATTAATTATCATCTATCGTTTTAATAATACTCGTAAATTTAATTACAAGTATTGCATTTATATAGTGACCTCCACCCAACTATATAAATGATTCCGAGATCCAAATTCATATCAACTCGGGCACGGTGAGCCGATTCATCCCTTATTAATATAACTCGGTGGATTAACTCTTTAATCGATTCTACTTTTAGAACTCTCGGTCGATAAAAATTACTCTAATTTTCATCTTTAGCCCGGAACACATGCGACTACGGTCAACAATACTTCCGTTGAGCTCAATCCAAATTTCGATGTAATAACATTTTACTACCCCACTTCGCCAACGTAACAAGGTTTGTATTACGGTAAAGCTGGCTCAACTCCCTTATGAAATTGGTACTTCATGGGTTTCTACTTTTTGGCAAGGCTAATTCTCAATTATTATATGTGAGAGGTCTTGTCAATTTATTATCTATCACGTTTTAAGTGAACTAATGAGGCGAACTACGATAATTATAATTGACACGGTCGATGACTCGATATGATATGCATGTGTTGTTATGGCGATTTGGCAATGCATGCAACATATTAAAAGAAATGCAAAGCAATAAATAAAATTCCTAGTATGGCCTTCCTAAAATAGAAAATCAAATAATATATTACATATTCGGAAACCAACTCCTTTGGTCCCTTGGATCTTCAAGTGGCACGCCTCCCAAGACACCGTCTTCGTCGGATCACCTTTCCGAATGGTACCGTCTTTGAAGATGCTCCATAATTACAAATAATAATAAAAATACAAAGCTATTCATATTATACATTTGTAAAATGGAAAAACTAATGAAATAAAAATAAAAGTGATACGAGATCACATTAAATTACAATCGAATCAATATTCCCTTTCATTACGGGTAATATCGATTAAAACTAAGGCCATATTAAGATAAAATTACATAATTCAAAATTATATCAATAAAAGACATTCAACAATTGAAATATGCAGCATTATAATATGTACCTATCATGCATGATGTGCCAAATCGCCCTATTTAACTTATGCCATACATATAACCCGGTTTTATGGAAATGCGTGATAATAACTTTTTAAAATCACTAATTAACACTTAAATCACATCTAAGCTCAATTTAATTATCCTAACACTTTTTAGGACTCAAAAATTAGTCATCACTCAATGTTTGACAATAATTCAACTTGATTTAATTTTATGCTCATTTTTTACCTTAAAATCATAATATTTATGAAATAAATCCAAATTAAATTATAAAAATTTCAAAATTTGAATTTTAAATTTTTGAACATTCTGGAATAATTAAATGACACTCATAATGTCAAAATCATGGTTAAAATTTTCGAATTAATTTTGAGAAAATATAGTTGCATTTTATCGGCTTTATCTCATAAAATACTTAAAGTATCCGAAAATTAATCCAATAATTTTTACAAACATAGATCTGATTATTGGGATATTAATAAAACTTAAAATAATTTTCTCAAGCCATGCAATACATTTTAGCTAATTTTGCTTAAATAGTCACTATTTATGCCATTTTTACTCTAAAAATCCATAAATCATGCTAAAAGAGATATTTTAATCTAGAAATTTACATACTATCTGTAATTATGCATGTAAAATCATATTAAAAGATCATTTCTTAATTCGAGATTTAACTATTTGTAACCATTTTACCTCTTTTAATCCATTTTTATCTCATAAAAATCATAAATTATGCAATATTAATCAAATTAACTCGACTTTTTACACACAACTTGTAAAATATGCATGTGAGGTCATATAAAATTTTCAAGGTCAGAAACTTAGTTTAACTATTTTTAGCATTTTAATTCCCATTTTAGTCATAAAAATGTAATAAAATGATCAAAAATCATTAAAATGAGCTATAAATTTCCATAAATCATAAAAATGACCTAAAAACATTTTAGGACCAGAATATATAATATGCATGGTGATTTCGTGGCTTATACTTATAAATCACAAATTTTTAGTTTTATATGTTAACCTTTTAACTCGGAAAAATAATAACCGATTATGCATGCAACATCCTTATGCTCTAATACCACTTGTTAGGTTTATATACCTATTATTAGACTCCTCTAATAGTGAACTAATTAAATTTTTAATTATATGTTCTTAGATCTAGTGCATGCATAACAAAATGAAAGATTTATAAGAAAAACAATGTCCCTTACATTGTTATATGTTTCGAAATATAGCGCACAAGTAAGGCCTCCTTACTTCACTTTTTATTGAGCTAAATATGATGGATGATCCTTCTAAGACTCCAAGTATAGAAGCCACTCCAATAAATTGCACCCAAGATTAATCCCAAAAATTCCTACTAATATTAACTAGATATGTAGTAGAAATATTCTCTTAATATTACTAATATTTTTAGTATTACTACGTCTAGTAATATATTGAGTGTATTAGTATTTGTGAGAGTTTGTTGCAATATGCATGTGAGGGAAAGTTAGAGAAAAACAAGCAAAACTAGTAGTGGAAAAATGAGCAACAAATGCTCATTATATGGAGCCAAAACCGGTGGCTTCTTCCCATGTAGGGAATCTTATTTCTTTTGTTTTTACTCTTTTGTATAGTGTAGGTAGAGTGTAGGGAGCATATGTGTAAGAAGTAGTATGAAAAGGCTTGTGTGATATGTCACAATCACACTATAACCAACACAAACAAAAGACAAAAGAGCATCTTTTGTGCTCTTCATTTGGCCGAAATATTGGACCCATTTTGGTCCATTTTTGCCTATTGTCATTTGTCACACAAATGCTTATAAGTCATATGTTTAACTATCTTACATAATTAATTATTAGTGTAATCATTTAACATTTAAATATTACAATTAATAATATAATATACACTCCACTTTTTGAGTAGTATACAACCATTATATCAACATATAATGGGTCCCATAATTACTAGTTAGTTAAAATTACAACTTCTTGTAACCTTAAATAACTAATTACCTCTACCTCAAAACTTATATTAAAACCTCAACTAATTTAGTAATTTAACACTTAATTACTAAATTAAATCTTATTTAATCACATTATAATAAGACGTAAAATTGCACTCCCATAATTAAGGAATTAATTAATCTGTATCACATACAATTAATTAAATATCTATTTGGGCCTCATCCTATAGGTGTGATCTAAAGGGATCAACTGATCACCACCGTCACACGACAGTAATGTCAAACTCTAGTTAGCCAATCATTACTGATTAATGACGGTCAGTCGACTTATATAAAGAATCATCCCTCACGTATTCTTAGTATGAGATTTAAGTATGATATTAAATCATGTGATCGCACTATTGTCCAGGACACATTTCCCAACATATAGTACACTTCAGATTGAGCATTGTTCATAGTAAGTCCTAATGCTCTAGAGAAGGAAGAGAAGGCCCTTATCAAAAGCATAATAGACTGTGCATTGCCTTTACAGAACATTAGCAAATCATCTGCAAACATTAAATGATTGAGTTTAATCCCCTTACATAAAGGGTGGTACTGGAAAGGCCAGTGGTCAGTGGCATAGGCAATCATCCTTGTTAGGTAATCCATACAAAGAGTGAACAAGAGGGGGGAAATGGGATCCCCTTGCCTAAGCCCTCTCTGCCCTTTTAAGTACCCTAATTGACTACCATTCAGGCATAAGGAGAATCTTGTTGAGGTCACACAAGTCATAACTCTATGTGAGAAAGCTTCAGGAAAACCAAGGCCATGTAGTAGCTGCTTAAGAAACTCCCACTCCACTGTATCATAGGCTTTTTGTAAGTCAATTTTAAATAGGCATCTAGGTGACACAGCCTTTCTCTTATACAGCTGCACAATATCTTGACAAATCAAAACATTTTCAATAATGGATCTCCCTTTAATGAAAGCTCCCTGGTTCTCACTTACAATGTTAGGAAGGACCAAGGACAATCTATTGCACATGAGCTTTGAGATAACCTTGTATATCATATTGCAACAAGTTATAGGCCTAAAATGTTTGACTGAAGTAGGTCTCTCACATTTAGGAATAAGAGTAATGTTTGTAGCATTCACCTGAGACAGCAGCTTACCTGAGGTAAAAAAATCTTTAATAGCAGCACAGATATCTTCACCAATTATGTCCCAACTGTCTTTAAAAAATGCACTAGTATAGCCATCAGGACCTGGAGCTTTATCATTAGGAGTGTTAAAAAAGATTGATTTAATCTCCTCATTGGTGATAGGAGTATTAAGCATCTGAATATGCTCATCAGTACAATACCTCCCTTGACTGAGAACCTCAGTTCTCACCTTTTCAGTGGACTTCCTGCTGCCTAAGAGGGATTCATAATAGTCCAGGAATGCATCCTGGATACTCTTGCTATCTGAACACATAACCCCCCCTCTGATTCTCAATTTGGATAACTTTGTTCAAATTACATCTCCTCCTGATTACACCATGAAAATAGGCAGTGTTACTATCCCCATCCTCAAGCCATTGAGTCTTAGCCTTCTGTTTAAGGAAACTGATCCTTGCTGGCTGGAGTTGTTTTAACTTAGCAGTACTTTCCAATTCCTTCTGGATGAGACTAGCATTCTGAGGGTCAGAATCAATTTGCACTTGTATAGCAGCTAACTCACTTTCAGCAATTTTTGTGGCATTTTCAATATCAGCATAGCATTCTTTATTCAGATCTTTGAGCCTAGGTTTTAGGGCCTTAAGCTTCTTGACCACACTAAACATCTTGTGACCAGGGTAATCCTTATCCCATTCCTCTTTAACTCTGGTTAGAAAATCAGAAGCCTTCCCCCACATGTTAAAATACTTGAAACTGGCTCTTCTAGTCATTACTAGCTTAGCATTACTCACAGTGCATGGACTATGATCAAATAAGCCAGCAGGGTGGAAATGAGCCATCATATCAGGAAAACTTGATTGCCATTCCTGATTGACAAGAAACCTATCCAACCTACTATAGATCCTCGAGGTATGGTCTTGTTTATTTGTCCAGGTATAGAAAGCTCCAGTGGCAGGAATGTCAGTCATACCACAGGTTGCCAAACAGTCAATGAACTCATCCATATCAGATTGTTTTGTATTTCCACCAAGTCTCTCATCAGGATTAATAACAGTGTTGAAGTCCCCTGCAATTGCCCAGGGACCATGACACTGTCCAGCAAACCTCTCTAAGTGACTCTAAAGCTCCCTTCTATCAAGCCCTTCATTAAAGGCATATACCATTGTTAGGTAGAATTGCTGCTGGGAAACTCTTGCAATGACCTTGGTGTGTATGAATTGTGCATCATACTGCAGTATATGAACATAAAAAAGACTAGGCCTCCATAATATCCACACCCTGCCTCCTTTATGACAGCTAGAATTGGTCGTAACACACCATCCATCCAACATACTACTTGAAATATTACTCACATTTGCACCATTTACCTTGGTTTCAATAAGTCCAAACAGACCTATGTCCTTATTATGAATAAACCATTTAATATTATTCTGTTTATTTACGCTATTTAACCCTCTAACATTACAAAAACCAATATTATTCATTTAAAGTAGGAGATATTGGGTTACCCTTTTGACCTATGCCTACTTTTGGAGTCCCACAGCCTGAGGCAACTTCCTTGTATGACCTGTTATGGGAGCTCTCAGCACTGGTCACTGGTTTCACAGGAGAAGAAATAGGTGTCCTCTCCTCATTAGGAACTGAGACCTGAGTGTTTACCACCTGGGTAGCTAGTTTTGCCACAACAGGTTTCCAAACTTTTTGAACTGTTTGCTTTTTGTTCCCTGTCTATGCACCAGACCTGCAATTAGTATGCTCGTGCCCTATTCCTTTGCATTTAGAGCATACTATAGGCTTCCACAAATTAAGTCTCTATTATATGTACATATGATTTCGAAACATATTTGAAGAATTTTATCTTTTGAAAAATAATTTTGAACTATTTAAAATCGTGCCTTCAAATGCAACCCAAGGTTATAGTAGGAATAGCTATAACTTTAAGTTTGGTAAATAAAGTTATAGGTGAAATAGCTATAACTTTACTTTCCCAATATTTCTTCTTAAGATACCGTTATTAGATGAAGACCTATACTAGCTAATCTTCCTGGAGATCTTCAGTAGTAGGATCTTCTCTTCATCTTGATCATAAGCTCTTCATCTTGAGCTTGTTATAGACTTGAACAAGCCTTTTGCTTGAGTGATCATCATACTTGAAACTTGTTACGGTTACTATGACGCTTTAAGAATCTCCAAT
This sequence comes from Silene latifolia, assembly GCF_048544455.1. Taxonomy (NCBI): domain Eukaryota; kingdom Viridiplantae; phylum Streptophyta; class Magnoliopsida; order Caryophyllales; family Caryophyllaceae; genus Silene; species Silene latifolia. The sequence goes on along the minus strand of NC_133528.1, from coordinate 120,817,520 downwards.
GTTATAGCTCAAGCTGCTATAACATTACTTGAACGATGCTTCACAAATATTCAATGTTATAGCCAAGGATGCTATAACATTACTTGCTAAACTCGTAAACCTAAGTCAATCTACTAAAGACTAAGCAAACGATTACGTGCAAGAGTATATGTAATATGAAGCACACACTTGTCATTATCAAAACTAAACATATATCTATATGGTTCAACATCATAGCAATCACACAAAAATCACTAGCAACCTAAAGGACACAACTAACAAAAGGAAAGGAAAAGAAATAGACAATACAATTAAACAAGGTACAAGGGAGGAGAATAACGGGTAAGAGCTTATAATTCCCCCTAACCAGCTGCAAAAATAGGGAAAAAATCATCAACCGCGCAATTCCAAAAATGTGGTTATTCGATTGAGCCTCGTCTTACTCGATCGAGGAACCATCTGGACGAGTAACTTCCTGCATTTAAAATAAATACGCACACAAATCATGATCAATACAAGTTAAAGCTCGTAATAGTAAATCAAAAAGTAGCGCATGTGCCACACACAAGCATAAGTAGCACCAATAAATAGTCCAAACAAATAATAAAAATAATGAAAATTTTCCTGGCTCATCAAACTCAAAGTCTAATATAAAATATGAGCAATGTTTATCATTCTTCGGGTCATCCTCTTGAAGAAGGAGGTAAGGCACTTCGTCTGTCATAGAAGCTTTATCGAAAACTCTAACTGGCTCCTTTTTGAAAAGTTCAGCTTCCAAAGCATTCAATTCAGCTTCTATGTCAACATTCTCATCACAGTTGTAAATCATCTCAGGAGGAGGATCATCTCCACAAATAAGCTTCTCTATAACATCCACTTCCGTGTTCTATGGATATGACGCAGCAACAGGGGTGTCATGTGGATTCCTGTCAAAACATAAAGCAAGACAATCATCAAAAGTAGGATCAAGAGCATTAATCATATGACAAGAAGCTTTTAAATCAGGAGGACATTTTAAAGCATTATCAAGAACAAATCTAATAGTGTCATCCCCAACTCTTAGTGTCAGACTACCATCCCTAACATCTATGAGTGCTCCTGCAATGTGAAGGAATAGTCTACCAAGAATAATGGGTACTTGAGAGTCCTCATCCATATCCATAACAATAAAGTCAACTGGAATAAAACACTTCCCTACTCTAACGGGCACATCCTCTAAGACACCCATAGGTTTCTTTAAAGATCTGTCGGCCATTTGTAAGGTCATATTAGTGATACGGAGGTGACCCATATTTAACTTTTTACATATTGAATACGGCATGACACTAACACTAGCCCCTAAATCACAGAGGGCTCTATCAATATCTATACTACCAATATCACAAGGAATAGAAAAACTCTCTGGATCCTTAAGCTTTGGTGGTGAGTTAGCTTGTAATGCGGCCGCGCACTCCTGAGTAAATGCTACTGTCTCCACTTCATCAAAGGACCGCTTCTTTAATAAGATTTCTCTTAAAAATTTAGCATACGCCAGCATTTGAGTTACCAATTCAGTAAATGGCACTGTCACTTGAAGATTTTTCACTACCTCCATAAACCTTCCAAATTGCTTGTCCATCTTAGACTTTTGTTGATGATGCGCAAAAGGTAGTGCAATAGTAATCGGCTCAGCTTCCTTCACTTTAGAATCAACTTTTGAAACACTGTCATCGACCAGGGAGGATCCTCGATCGAGCCCTGATGACACTCGATCGAGTACTAAAGTTCCTCGATCGAGCCTGATGCTACTCGATCGAGGAACCTTTGCAGATTCGCTGTTTTGATTTTTCTCGCTTTTATTCTCAGCTCGTGTTTCAACTTCGTCAACTTCTTTTTCATCATCACTTAGCTCCAAATTTCCCAATCCCTTAAGATGCATGTAGGGAACCCCATCTTCATTAGTGGGCATGTCCGGACCTTGATAAGAAGTACCGCTCCTCAAAGAAATATAATTAACTTGTTCATGAGCTTGTTTACCTTGAGGAGGAAGACCAGACTATTTTAATGAATTTTGAGCCGCCATTTGAGCATCTTGAGTATCCAACATCTTATTATGAGCCATAAGTTCGGAGATTTGAGCCGTTTGCGTTTGCTGCATCATCAAAGTTTGTTGCAATAGAGCTTTTAACTCACGACACCTCATCACTTGGAGCTTGAGGAGGAGGTTGAAATTGTTGAAAACCTCCTTGATTTGGCCTTTGATAACCTCCTTGTGGTTGGTTAACACGATTTGGAGGAATAATATATGGATTTTTTAGAGGAGCTTGAGCATAAGCATTCGGACACCTTTCAGTGAAGAAGTTAGAATATCGAGTACCTTGTTTGAAAGACTGGAAGGCATGGACTTGCTCAATGGTACTCATACACTTGGCCGCAGCGTGGCCATCTATCCCACATCTCTCGCAGGACACTTCTTGTTAAACCATGTGAACCATCTCTTGCTTACCCAAGGACGGGGTAGTCTTCAATTCGGCTATTTGAGCAAGTATGGCCTCCAATTGTTCTGTGGCCGCACTATCTGAACCATTCCCTCTCTTTATTCCTCTGGTATTTGATCAATCAATTTCCAAGCATTACCATCATTAGTGTTATCTTGGAATCTCCCATTGGAAGCTGAATCAAGTAGAGCTCTATGATCATCATACAACCCATTGTAAAACTGGTTGCAAAGGAACCAAATCTCAAAACCACGGTGAGGGACGGACCAAACTAGTCTTTTGAACCGTATACAAGCTTCATTAAAATCCTCAGTAGGACCTTTCTTAAAATTTGTAATCTGACTTCTCAATGCATTAGTTTTTTGTGGTGGAAAATACCTCTTGTAGAATGTAAGAGCTAGAGAAGTCAAGTTGGTAATTGCTTCGGTCTCCATGTCTAAGTCTCTTAACCACTCAGCTGCATCATCTCTCAAAGAGAAAGGAAAAAAGAGTTTGCTTGACCTGATCTTGAGACACCCCAGCTGTCAAAAGAATAGAACAACAATAAGTAACAAATTTCTCCATGTGCTTTGCGGGGTCTTCTCCAGCTTTTCCTCCAAACATATTCCACTCTATCAAGCTTATGTAAGTGATACCGTCGTTTTAGTATCAAAAATAAATACCTAAGTACTACTAACAGAAGCTAGCGGTAAGTATGGTCGATCTCTACAGGGAGGCAAAAATGAGATTTATCTGTTTTAAATTAGTCTAAGAGTAACGGGGGTTTGAGTAGGATTTCCAAATTAAGAGAGGTGGAAAGAGAAATTGGGCGATAAAAATAAAGGGATTAACAATAAAGAGAGAGAACTAGGATTGTCGGGTCACCAATGAATGTCAGATAATTGCAGCTAAGGTCACAAATCGGTCGCTTGTATCGGTCTAAGAGGCAACGAATATCTCCTTCCGGTCTCAATTCATCCTAAAACACTCTTAGCTTAGCTTCCACCCTCACTAAAGCACCCTAATTTTCACTGCAGGTCTCACCCCTTCCAACCTTCTGATCTAGGTCAAGGCTTACCAAATCAATTAGCTAGATGTGTCAACTCAAGCAACTAATTGCAATTATATGCGGTGATTAACAGTAGAGACAAGATTTTAGCAACAGATCTGCAAACCTAATTAGCAACTAACATCAACTCATTGGATCTCCTAAATCCTAGCAGGAGAATTAGCTAAACATAATAATAAATAAAGCAAAAGAGAAGAAAGAAGCAAGAACAAACATAATGAAAGATACAAACTAGAGAGAGGAAAGATTAAATAGAGAGAGCAAAAGAAGGATTAAAAAGTATCGAATCCGGAAAAGAGAAGCAAAGCAAAGTTTCCAGCAGTAATTAAGAGTAAAGCAGTGATTAAGAGTATATGAGATGTAAAACTATGTTTATGACCTAATCCTGACTTCCTTTATATAGGGAAGTCGTTATTAACATAAAATAAACCTAACACGGAATAAAAATCCCGAATATATAAGCTAGTCACTTGATCGAGCAACTTAATATCACTTGATCGAACAAATCCAAGCTAAAACCTCTCAATCGAGGACTTTAGGTACTCGATCTAACACTATCAAAAAACCCCATTCGATCGAGTAGGAAAAGGACTCGATCGAACAATATAGTACTCGATCGAGTACTTTCCAGCGCATAATTCCTGCTTCGCGCACTGAACTTCAAACGGCCGCCAGTTCTTCGTTATTTGGGCAAACAGAGCGTTTCCGGTGGCGTTGGAAAGCTAAGAGGAAACTTTCATCTCCAATTAGAATCACCTGAAAATCAGTTGTATAACTCGATATATGGCTCTTCAAATTAGGCACTAGTAATTTGAAGTTCTTCCTTTGCTCGCCTAGCTATCTTACTTCTTTGCGCATCTCAAAATAGTAGTCTTAAGGCTCCGACTCAACTCATCTCCTAAATTCATGCATAGGGACATGTATTAAGCTAGTTCCCAGCAGTAATTAAGAGTAACGTAGTGATTAAGAGTATATGAGATGTAAAATTGTGTTTATGACCTAACCCCGACTTCCTTTTATATAGGAAAGTCATTATTAACATAAAACACTACTACAAAACTTGTGATGGACATCGGACTTTTTCCTATATGGACATCGGATACACAATCGATGTAGAGTTTGGTCATGTCCATTGTGGATTAATGGACATTGGATTTTAAACCGATGTCCATTAAAATTTGCACATCGGATTTTTAGGAAAACCGATGTCTATTTGATCAATGGACATCGGATTTTTAGGAAACTCGATGTCTATTTGATCAATAGACATCAGTTTTTTGCAAAAATCCGATGTCTATAATTATTATTTTTTATAAAAAAAAAAAAAATATTACGCTGTTGCACATATTAGTCGTACACATGATGACAATGCAAAATGATTCCATAATAAACAAAAAATATTTGTATACAATCAATCGGTTATCAAAAGTCAATTACAAAAAAATTTCATCTACTGTGTCAAATTTACTTAGACGACTAACCTATACAAAACTATCTTTTTTACCAATGGAAGATCTTTGACTATCCTGCCATTTCCCTCGAAGCTCGGAAGTAATTGCTGCAATACATCATACACAATATAGATGAAAGACTACAAGGCTGAAATGCAACAAACCAGTGTTGGTGACGATAAGAATATTATTGATAACAAGCGAGTTCGAATTTGAATCACATACACTCATCAGGTCCAACACTTTTTCATAAATCTCTTCCGATAATAGAAGCTTCTGGCTACACAGGAACGTCTCCTCAAAAAAAGTTTTCAAATATTCAGTGTACGATCTCCTGTAAAAATTAGATATGAACTTGTGATACAGGTCAATTTAAGAAAACCAAAAACAAAAATTAATTGCAGGCACACTCACGCAAGAAATGGATGAAGAGCAGGACCACCTAAAGAAACCTTTTTCAGACTGTTCTCATTGCCCTGACAAGACAACGTAGCAGGCTAAGCAACTCTTTCATAGTTAATTGGTATAACCAATAATCAGGGCAACTATGGGTGCCCGTCTGGAAAGATGAAAGATATAAATAACCTTATACACATGAAAATACGCGGTTATAGTAGCTCTTTGTTCATTGGTTAACCTGCAAAGAAAGTATGACATCTGAGATTTAAGTAGTTTCCTGCATATCATAGAATACTTAAGATCAAAATCATTTTGAACTTGTTTTTATACCTTCTTGCTTTTGCATCACAAACCAAACAATGTACACCACGTCGACCACTGAATACCCAGAGAATGTGATTGAAACCAAAATCATCTTTATACGAAAGCGATAGTAACATTTCCAGAGACGTAACTTGTTCAAGTACAGTCACATATAATTCTTAACACTATCACACACACTTGCCAAAGTAAAATTCTAGAGGATGAAAGCTGATACGTGCATTTTATATAGTCTTTTTAGCCTATTTTAGCACGTATTTCTATGTACTTTCATATTGTTTATATTGCATTTTGCCCCGAATTTGCTACTTTGGTTCGTTTTGTCCGTTTTGTAGGAATGAACGTAAAAGTAGTGGAATCGTACCATTTTCGTCCCTTTTTACATGCATTTTGAGGAGACGGGATTTTTCAGAGTGAGATCTTGCATTGGGATGCATGAAGGCACGGTCTACGAGGTAGTCGGTTACGAGTTTGAGCTATTTCGGAGGAAGAATACTCGATCGAGCTGTTTTATTGGTCGATCGAGTGGTTTCTATGGCTGAGAATGGTCGAACGAGTAGTATTTTACTCGATCCAATAGTGCTGGAAATAGGAGCTACTCGATCGAGTAACAATTCTACTCGATCGAGCATATTACTTGGAGAAGTACTCGATCGAGCTGTTTTAAACTGCTCGATCGAGTGGTTTTGTCTTTCATGGGCTTTAATTAGTCCGTGAACTTGTTTTTAGCTTATGGACTTAGTAGTTTTCTATTTAAACGTACAATAATTAGGTCATTAGGCATCTAATCTATTATCTTACTATTCATCTTTCACTGTAAACACTGCGTTACTTTTCTTCTTTCACTGTAACTTTTGCTTTCAAATTTTCTCGCTCGGATTTAGTTGTTCTTTACTCCGGATTCTTGCGATTGTAATCCCTTACTCTCTCTTATTCTTAATCTTTCATTTTATTCATCTTAATTACTTGTTTTGTTCCCTTAATTTTCTGCCCTAATATCTTTTATGCAATTTCATTATTATTTCATTATGTTTAATGTTAGTTTATTCTTTGTTATTAGTTTCGACAATATTAATAGCATGAGTAGCTAATCTGTTTCATGTTAGAATTAGGGGATCTACGGTAGAAATGTGACGATATAGTGAATAGGTTAGGTGAATTATTGTGAGACTCTGTCCCCATAGCAATATAACTGTATTTACCGACTTAGTTGAGTGCACGCTTCTGAGTCACATTTTTAATCTGGTTAAATTTAATCCTAAATCGGAAGATTGGACTAAATAGGCCTGCTATGAACAGTAGACTACCCTGACGAGGACGGAAGTTAAGTTAGTGGGAATCTAGGGTAGAAAGTGGACCGGAAGGACCTTTTCATATCCGTCTCGCAGTAATTTATCTAAGTTGTTTACAGTTGAGTCACTGGACTACCGCAGTGAACCGAAATCCTGACATGTCCCCTCTCTATCGATAGTTTATTCCTAATTTCTGCCTTTATTGCTCTTTCTTTAATTCTCTTCCTTTAAAGCCTTAATTAGTTTAGAAATCAAATTATAAACCCCCCCATTTGTGACCGAATAGACGGACTCTTACAGATATCTTGCCTCCCTGAGGAGATCGACCTGACTTCCCTAGCTAAATAGTTAGTTTAATTAGTTATTTTTGATAGGTATACGACAGCCCTGTCAAATTTTGGCGCCGTCGCCGGGGAGGTTATTGCCCTATCTGTTTTTATTTCGTTTATTTTATCCGTCTCAGGGAATTTTTATTCCTTGAGGCAATTCTTATTCATTTTCTTTCAGTGTTGTGTATGCTCAAGTCACATAGGTTGGAGTTAGTTTCAGCTGATTCTGAGCCAGAGAGACTGTTCAGGCATAGACTCCGTCTGCAAAGAGAATCACAAAAGGAAGACTTGAGTACTTTAGAACCAAACCTTCAGCATTTCCTATTTACAGAAAATCCGTCTTTTGAAGAAGATACTTTCAGTTCTGTCAACCAACCAGTAAAGATGTCGAACATTGCCAGTTATTCGGAGCCTAAAGCATCATCTATTCCAAAAGGTTTCAATCTCCAGACTGAGGATGGGAATACATTCGACATCCGTCCATCATATATCAATCTGGTGGAGAGAAATCTCTTTAGAGGTGTAGCAGGTGAAGACCCGAGGAAGCATATGGAGTCTTTACGGACTACTGTTCTATTATCCCCGCCACAAAGGGTGTAACTCAAGACAAGATTAAGGAGGTGTTGTTTCCTTTTTCTTTGACGGACTCAGCCAGGGAGTGGCTGACTGATTTGGACCGCACGGCCGCAGGGATCACAGACTGGGAAACCCTTGATCTTGCTTTTTATAAGAGATATTTCCCTCCGCAACGCACTAATCAGCTGAGGGCCAAGATCACTAGTTTCAAGCAGGCACCAGATGAAACTTTCTATGAAGCTTGTTACTGTTTCAAGAGGTTGGTGAGGTCTCTTCCTCACCATGGTTTTGACCCGTGGTTTCTGTCCAATCAGTTCTATAATGGGTTGTACGATGATCACATAGCCATACTTGATGCTTCATCCAACGGACAATTTCAAAAGAATGCCGATGATGATAAGGGATGGGATATTATTGAAGAGATGGCAACCCACTGTGCTGAGTATGGGAACCCGAGGGATGGTATTAGAATAATTCATGCTGTCGATAAGCAAGTTGTGGCTCAGCTGGAAGCCATGAATGCTAGGTTTGATAAATTGGAGCTGCACTCTGATGGGGAGCCTCAAACGGTCCATTTTCTCACTAGAGGGGACACCGTCACATGTGAGAGGTGTGGGAGCAACGACGGTCATACTCCTATTGACTGTCTTACCGAGAAGGAACAGGTCCTTGCTTTTCAACAATACAGGCAATGAGGGGGTTCCTAATATAATAACCAAGGGGAAGTCCATCCCAATTTGAGGTGGACAAGTCAGAATGTGCTCAATCCTACTCCTCCGCCGCAGCAGCAGCAGCCGTATGTCCCTCCTCACAAGGCTCAACAAGGCTTTCAAAAGCCTTCTTCCATTCCTCAACCCAATCACGGTGCATCATCCTCAGGTGGGGTGAGCGAGTTAGCTGAATTGAAGACGATGTTGCAGTCTTTAACGAAGCAATGGCAGCTAAGTGACCAACAAAAAGAAGCTTCTATTAAAACACTTGAAACTCAAGTTGCCCAATTAGCCGCAAACCAATCCACGAGGAAGCAGGGTCATTTACCGTCACAAGCTGATAAAAATCCACATGAAAGGGTAAATTTAATTAATTTGAGGAGTGGTCGTTCATATGAGGGACCGGAATTGTTGAAATCAGACCCGAGGAAGGTAATTACTGCTGATGAACAGTGTTCTGTTGAAGAAAAAGAGCTGACGACAAAGAAACTACTCGATCGACTAATTTCTGGGGGTTGATCGAGTAAAAATGCTGAAGAAAGGACTCGATCGATTGGAATTTCTGCTCGATCGAGTGAACAGGAAAAAGAAGAGCTCGATCGAGTAAATAAAACTGCTCGATCGAATGATTTTGTCGAAGATTCTGCTCGATCGAGTGATATTTTTGCTCGATCGAGTGCTGCTGATAAAGAAGACCTTGATCGAGAGCCTACTAGTGCTCGATCGAGTGAAACATCGCATGAAAGACCTCATTCAAGAGGAAAGAAGTCTCGTTCGAAGGATTTAGAGCTTGATCCGGCTGATACACTGGAAGAGAGAAACAAGGGGCTCGAGATACCCATCACGGTGCCCTTCCCGAGGCGTTTGTAGAGTACTAAGGCTAATCAACAATTCGGCAAATTTGCCGAACTCCTGAAAAGCTTGCAAGTCACTGTCCCATTCGCTGAATTGCTGACACAGGTACCCTCTTACCTTAAATTTATGAAAGAAATTTTATCATGTAAGAGGCACATTAATGACCATGAGACGGTAGCTTTGACCGAGGTAGGGACGGCCCTAGTTCAGAATAAGTTACCTTCCAAACAGTCAGACCCAGGTAGTTTTTCGATTCCGTGTCATATTGGTACCCACTTGATTGATAATGCGTTATGCGATCTCGGCGCTAGCGTGAGTGTCCTACCGTTGTCGCTGGCTTAGAGACTTGGTTTGACCAAGTTTAATTGCACAAATATGACTGTTCAGATGGCCGACCGTAGTATATCACGGCCGTTAGGTGTCATAGAAGACATACCTGTTAAGATCGGGAGGTTCTTTATTCCCGTTGAATTCGTTGTACTTGACATCCCCGAAGACACCCATACCCCTATTATTTTAGGGAGGCCATTTTTATTCATTGCCCGTGCAGTGATAGACGTCGGGGGCAAGACATTGACTTTTTCAGGTTGGGGACGAGGAATTAATATTCCATCAGTCTAAGTCCCAAAAGGCTCCCATGCAAGTTCAGCCTTGCAATGCCCTCTCTTCTACTGACCATCCTATTGACACTCCAAATGAAAATTTGGAATATTGTGCTGCTATCGTGACCCTCCGCCTCAGAATGAGAGCAAAAAGGAGGAAAGTTCGTCTGTTTTCCTTGCTGCAGTTACAGATGAAAATAATGCAGGAGCTGTCAATGGTTATTGTGCAATTAATGTCAGTCAAAGTGGGAGTGATGATGTTAAAGCTGGTGAGAAAGGAGTAAGGATGAGAAGAGTTCGCGCGTATGTGGACGTCAACTATTCTCCTCCTAATGATTCAAGTTCAAGCTCGTGGAAATTGAAAAGGACGATTAGTGTTTCTGAGGTGACGTCCTCCAGTTAGAAGCCCTCCGAGGGGCTACTGAATTGCTTTGAGAAGTGAGCGGGGAAATGCCCCGTGTAACAAATTGTATAAACAATTTTTAATTTTCCGTCGGATTTTATTTATTGCTTTTAATTAGGACAATTAGAATTTAGACATTTTTTTTAGCGTAGATTAGAAGACTATAGACTGTTACTATTTATATTTGGTATTTTGGTATATTTTTGCGAGTGTTCTTATGCAAGTTTGGGGAATTATACGCAAAGTCAAACGCTTACAATAGGAAAAGAGCTCGATCGAGTACTTTTTGTACTCGATTGAGTGAAATTTCATCGATCGAATGGTTTCTTATTGCTCGATCGACAAAAGCTGAAAAGGGGAGTACTCGATCGAGTAAATGTTTACTCGATCGAGTGAAATATTTACAGGAGTTCTCGATCGAGTAGTTTTAAATCACTTGATCGAGTGATTTTGCAAAGGACACGCAGGGAGTCTCTTTAACTTCCTTCTTTTTCTTATTACTTCCTTTCCTCTTTCATTATTTCGTCCTCCCTCCATTATTTGCGACCAAAAAAATCCCCAATATCTCTATTTTTCTTGTCCATTTAGCAAATCCACCACCTACATTTTGATCCTTGCTAATTAATCGTCCATTGTCCTCTGTTTTCCCTTTGATTTACGCTATTTTACACGGTCAATTAGGAGTTTAGGGTTTCACGGTTTTTCGATCAAAAATCGCCATTGTTGCTTGTTGATTGTTGATTAATTACTATTTGTAGGTTCCTCATCATCAAGTAAGTAATTCCTATACTTCTTTGCATTTTAATTTCATCAATTTCGTCTTTTATGAAGTGAATTAGGAATTAGGGTTCGATTTTCATCTTGGGTCAAATTTTTTTCGACTACTATTGAGTTCTTATGCTTAATTTGTCTTACTTGATGCTTAATTCTCATACCTCATTGATGATTCACATGTTTAATTCGAATTTTTTGGGAAATTTGTGATTAGGATTCATCTTAGTCGAAATTTTCGACTGTCATAGGGTCTCTACTGCTGGTTATGCTTAATTTGTCTCAATTGTTGCTTACCTGTTTCATTCGAAAAATTTTGAGAAAAATTGTGGGAATTAGGGCTGTCAGTCGAAAATTTCGACTGTTAGGGAAATTCTCTGCTGTTTTTATCTTGTTTTCTTATCAATTGCCCCCTGCCCTATTTGTTTAGGATAGATTCTTGCTCTGTGCCTTCCACTAGCTCTACTGTCAGTCCGTCCTTGCCTGAGACGATGGTCCCTGCTGCTACCACCGCCTCCGTACCTGCTAGTACCGCAGCCAGTAGCTCTTTCCTTGTTTTCGTTGCTGGTACTGTTTTTGCTCCTGCTAGCACTGCTGCTAGCCCTGCTGCTAGCCCTGTTTCAGTTACTACCTCAGTCACAGCCATTACTACTGCTAGCACTGCTGCTAGCCTTCCTTCTTCAGTGGTGGTCTCTGCTGCATCTACCGTTGCAGCTACAGCTTCTACTTTAGCCACTGTGAGCACTTCTTTGGCGGACTCACATGCAGTCGCAGCTGCCTGCAGAGCGGCCCTAGTTCCTCGTACCGTCACTAGATGGTCTTCGACCTCAGGTTCTAGAGGCCGGGGCCGGGGTCGCGGTCATGGTCGTGCTACACCTGCTCCTAGCGTGTCTGCTAGCACGGTTACTATTCGGGTGGACGACACCCTCGACTCACACCCTAGGTTCCCCCAGGTAACTTTTGTTAATGGAGTTCATCGTGATAGATTTTATAACTTAGTTGACTGTGACTTTCTCCCTACGCGTTTCCTCTGCCGTACGTCACTTAAGAGGCTCGGCTTCTATGAGCCAGTCTGTGAGCTTTTGCAGGGCACGGGGATGGCCGGACTTATTACTATGAGTGGCCACACCTTTAGGGAGCTGAGCCTTGAGTTCTTCAGCTCCTTTACCTTCTCATCCGGGGCACACGATGTTTTCCCCACTAGTCTTTCTGTGTCCTTCCGGTTATATAACCGGACCTTTTCCATGACACTTGAGGAGTTTGGTACCCGACTCGGCCTTTCCTTCAGGGGTGACAGTTCTGCCCCTAGGAAGGTCATTAGTCTGCTTTGGCACAGACTCCTTTTCACAAGCGAAAGCTCTCCCAGGTCCACCTTCCCCCCGCCCGTTACTTCCACAGACTGATGGGAAGTACTATTTTTGGTCGAAAGGAGCCAAAAAACATCAACAACAACGAGCTTTCTATCTTGGGCGGTTACCTGAACATCGACGACAAGGGTCCCTTTACCCTCAACATCGCTTATTTGACCGCCAAGTACTTCCAGGCTCAGGGAGAGAAGGTCATGGGCACTATCGTCTGCGGTGGCATATCTACCTTTCTTGCCCGTTCTCTCCTCACCGTATTGCCTCGTGACTTACCTTATACAGACGGAGATAGGTACTTGAGCCTAGCTGCCATGCACTCTCAGACTTAGCTGACCACCGACTACCGGACATGGAAGGTCGATGGTTCCCTGACCGTAGACCTTCCATGTGACACCGTACCTCGTCTAGTCCCTGGCCTACTGTTGCACGCGGCGCCCGACCACCACCTTTACCCGAGTACCACCTACCGATCCGACCTCCTACTACTTTTCCCGCCGCTAAGAAGCAACGTAGACTTGAGACCGGAGAGGGGTCCACACCTACTGCGAGTGGCCAGCCTTCCACGACCAGTCCTATCCCGACCACTATTCCTACTCCTACTCCCGCATCCGCCGACCAGACCCAGACACAGACACAGCCGGTCCTATCGGCTAATTTCGTACCTCCACCACCCTTTGAGGCGTCCTCGGTCATGGACCAAGGGCGCCGTGACGGTTTGTTACTTGAGATTGCAGAGAGACAGGCTCGTATGGAGCGAGACTTAGCTTTGACTTTGTTCTCTCTATACGAGGACCACATGAGACGACACCGTCCCATCCCAGAGGGTTGGCCACACCCTTTCTTCTACCGGTTCCCAGCTGAGGGGTATCCGGAGTCTGCTAGTGAGGAGGAGGAGGAGGACGAGGACCCAGCGGCGGCTGCGGAGAGAGCTCGAGCTGAGTAGAGGAGGAGGAGAGAGCAGGAGGTGGATCCGGACTACACGGTGACGGTGGAGGACGTGCGTGACTACGAGTCTGACGAGTAGCTACTGGTCTACTCACTTCCCCAATTTTATGGCTGTTTGGGAAAGTTCGTATTTTGTATGTCCCATCTCACTCTTTTATTTTGTCTCCTTTTTTATTTTTCTTTTCATTTTTCTTTTATAGGTTGTATATTCCCGTTCCCCTGTATATACCTGCTGGTGTATGCTGGAGGACAACGAGGGCGTTGTCCGTTTTGGTTTGGGGAGGGAATTACATCCTTTTGAATCTGCATTTGCATTTGTTTTGTGTTCACGTTTATTTATTTCAGCTTGCATTTTTTATTTATTTTATAAAAAAATCAAAAAACCAAAAAAAAATAGAAAATTTCAAAATCCAAAAATATTCACGTTTACTTTTGCATTTAGGTTGAGTCGGAACGATGGATTTCCGTGATGATATTGCAGTTTAACTTGTCTTTTTACTTGAGCCTTGCACTTTTATTGACGGTTATTAGCTTTGTCATACGCATAGCCTACGAGTTTTTGTTCAAATATAGCTGACTGTTTAGACTTGACCTGATAAATCGGCAAGCTACTTATAATTTCTGAGTTTTAGAGCCCATAACTGGTGACATTCATGACCAGTTCATTAGGAATTGAGAGTAGTACTCCTAGCATAGCATGTTTATCATTTTTGCACTTTTATGACATTCGATTTCTTGTTAAGATGCACACATTCAGGTTTGTGGTCGGTGTCACATGCAGGGAGGTGCTTGCAAATTTTTCCCTTTTCTTATATTTTTTCACCCATTTAGTTCCACTTAAGCCAAAACTTGCCTTTCTGACCCATTAGCTACATCCCAAACTGAGCCTGCCTAGTCAAGCTAGTTTAGTTTGTCTTTTGTGGTATATTTTTCCGTCTGCAGTTTGGCCCGTATCATTTTGATTGGAGTTGGTGTAAATAAAGAAAGGAGAAAAACAAAAACAAAAGAGAATTGAAAAAGAAGAAAAAAAATGAAAAAAAAAGAAGAATCACGTTGTTTAGTGAACACCAGGAAAGAGAAGTTTGAAAAGTTTTGAGCTGGTTTGATTTTTGAGTCCGTCTGTGCTTATTCTTATATTGTGACGGTCTCACTCCTCCGCTTTATTCCATATGTTTGAGGAGATAGTGTATATGATTAGTGAGTTGTGTGCCAAATGAAGGGCACTTGTACTTTATTCTTCAGTCGGTTGAGATTCGGACGGTCTTATATGGTCCTGTTAGGAACTAGCTTGACGCTTTTACCTCCACATTACCATAAGTTGTTTTGCCTTTTCTCACCTGACCCTCACTATTTCCATATCATTTGTAAGCCCTCGGCTGTGACGGACATCATCGGTTGGAGTGTGTGCATTAGTACTTGAATCGTCTTTCATTTTTGTTGCATGCATGCTATGTAGGTCGCAGTTAGGTGAGTGACTGTTTCTCTTTCTCTCTTTTATATATAATATTCACCCTTTGCTTCATGAGAGAAGAGTGACCACGTGAGAGTCCGATTTTGTTGGTCTTGCAAGGTCGATAGGTTGGCTATATTTCTGAACAGCTTATAACTCGTTTGCGTATTGACTGCTTAGCTATAACTGTTAATTTTGTTGCATTAAATTGGTTCAAGTAGACAAGTTAAGTTAGCTATGAGTTTTCATTTCCGTTCCATTAGTTGCATTTTAGTTTACTCGAGGACGAGTAAAGGTTCGGTTTGGGGAGATTTGATACGTGCATTTTGTATAGTCTTTTTAGCCTATTTTAGCATGTATTTCTATGTACTTTCTTATTGTTTATATTGCATTTGACCCCGAATTGGCTACTTTGGTTCGTTTTGTTCGTTTTGTAGGAATGAACGTAAAAGTAGTGGAATCGTACCATTTTCGTCCCTTTTTACATGCATTTTGAGGAGACGGGATTTTTCAGAGTGAGATCTTGCATTGGGAATTGGGATGCATGAAGGCACGGTCTACGAGGCAGTCGGTTACGAGTTTGAGCTGTTTTGGAGGAAGAATACTCGATCGAGCTGTTTTATTGGTCGATCGAGTGGTTTCTATGGCTGAGAATGGTCGATCGAGTAGTATTTTACTCGATCCAATAGTGCTGGAAATAGGAGTTACTCGATCGAGTAACAATTCTACTCGATCGAGTAGATTACTTGGAGAAGTACTCAATCGAGCTGTTTCAAACTGCTCGATCGAGTGGTTTTGTCTTTCATGGGCTTTAATTAGTCCGTGAACTTGTTTTTAGCTTATGGACTTAGTATTTTTCTATTTAAACGTACAATAATTAGGTCATTAGGCATCTAATCTGTTATCTTACTATTCATCTTTCACTGTAAACACTGCGTTACTTTTCTTCTTTCACTGTAACTTTTGCTTTCGTATTTTCTCGCTCGGATTTAGTTGTTCTTTACGCCGGATTCTTGCGATTCTAATCCCTTACTCTCTCTTATTCTTAATCTTTCATTTTATTCATCTTAATTACTTGTTTTTTTCTCTTAATTTTCTGCCCTAATATTTTTTATGCAAATTCATTATTATTTCATTATGTTTAATGTTAGTTTATTCTTTGTTATTAGTTTCGACAATATTAATAGCATGAGTAGCTAATCTATTTCATGTTAGGATTAGGGGATCTACGGTAGAAATGTGACGATATAGTGAATAGGTTAGGTGAATTATTGTGAGACTCTGTCCCCATAACAATATAACTGTATTTACCGACTTAGTTGAGTGCACGCTTCTGAGTCACATTTTTAATCTGGTTAAATTTAATCCTGGTTCGGAAGATTGGACTAAATAGGCCTGCTATGAACAGTAGACTACCCTGAAGAGGACGGAAGTTAAGTTAGTGGGAATCTAGGGTAGAAAGTGGACCGGAAGGACCTTTCCATATCCGTCTCGCAGTAATTTATCTAAGTTGTTTACAGTTAAGTCACTGGACTACCGTAGTGAACCGAAATCCTGACATGTCCCCTCTCTATCGATAGTTTATTCCTAATTTCTGCCTTTATTACTCTTTCTTTAATTCTCTTCCTTTAAAGCCTTAATTAGTTTATAAATCAAATTATAAACCCCCCATTTGTGACCGAATAGACGGACTCTTACAGATATCTTGCCTCCCTGAGGAGATCGACCTGACTTCCCTAGCTATATAGTTAGGTTAGTTAGTTATTTTTGATAGGTATACGACAGCCCTGTCAAAAGCACAATTAGTAATATCAATTTTTTTTACTGAAAACAACATTTCGTTTTAATACAATCATACAATTTAAGGCCTTCTCCATTCTTAGCAAAATCAAACGTCTAGGTATTAGGTTTTAAGAAAGTGGACATGAGCAGAAAGATGACAGCTCAGAAATTATACACAATATAAGTTAACTACCTCTAAGAGCAGTGTCCACAACTTAGTAGTTGCATCATATAATATCAAATACGAGCTCTCTCTCCACAGGAGTAATTTGTGCATAGGCGTGTCGCTTGGATGGCTGCAGAGAAGTTTAAGTACACGATAATTAGACAGCAGTAGTCCATAGGTCAAATTTTCAGACTGTTCTCATTGCCCTGACAAGTCAACATAGAGGCCTAAGCAAGTCTTTCTTAGTTACTTGGTATAACCAGTAATCAAGGCAACTTTGGGTCTGAATCAACTTTCCTGGCAGATTGATCTCAGTCAACAACAATAACAACATTAGCGTAGTGTATAGAGTAGCTGTTAAATTATCGAATGGTTATGTCTTAGAGACCCTCAGTTAAATCAACAGGAAAACAACAACCATGACATTAGCCTAGTGTCTTGGATTACCTTTCCCTTCCGTTCTTAATCTCCCCCATCTTCCATCTCTCAACAACCATTCTAACAACAAACCAATACTGAAATTAACATTGCCCTGACGAGAAATAAAAGTTACCGACAAAACCAAGCCAGTTTAAGTAGGTGAAACCGGCACATCAGAGAACATCGACAACTCACTTTACTATCTTACCACAGTAAGAGAGACGGGATCACGTATACAACGCTAACTCAACCCACTTCTCACACTAACCTACTACCTCCAACCAAATAAAACTTCCTATTCCTCTCATACTTTCCGACCCTTCCTCGACAGCCAAACAAGGACAAAACTCACCAAAACTGATTACCACTGTCATAGCAATACACATGGAACATATAAGAATCCAATTAACCAAATGCTGTCAAAATAACATAGCCTATGCTAAATCAGATAGCACAAAACACAACTATATACAGCAAAAGCGAAACGAGAACGAAGGGGAAAATGCACCGAGTAGCAGCGATAGAGTGAGAGGGAGCTTCACCTCTTATGGTTATAGCTTTCATCTTTTTCGACATTGCTTCCAATTGATCCAAATTCCTCTAAATTTAACTCAAATCATATCAGTATTAGTGAATCAATTATCAAATAAAACCCTAATTAAATGCAACAGCATTAAAATGCTCGGAAATTACAAACTTGTTAACAAAAGAAAATTATAAAAATGAAATTGAAAAAGGAGAAAACCTGGAGATGAGGGAACTGAGCGGAAGGGGCGGCTTGTTCGCAAAGCTTAGAAAAAGAGTGAAAAAGGTTAGTGAAAATGAGACGGCCATGGTGCAAGCGTGGTGGTAGGCCGGTGGTGCAGTCGTGCAGGCGTGGTCGGAGGCACCACAAAAGGAAAAGAGAAAAAGAACGCCAAAGGAAAAGAGGAAAGGAGAAGGAGAAAGGCGTGGTCGGAGGCAGGCCTCTTGCGGCAGGCTGGTGGTGTGAGGACGGTGGCGGTGGTGGTGGTGATGGGCGATGTGGTGCGCGATTTTAGGTTTTGAGTGTGATTGAAATTGATTTGGGGGAAATGAAGGAGTATCGCGATATTTTTTTCAGAATAAAGAAGCATGTGACGGTCTATCCGTCACAAGTCCATCACAAATCCCTATATGTGATGGACAGTCCATTACAAAACCGTGTTTTCATATTCCTTTATGTGACTGATTGTCCATCACAAAAGGAATTATGTAAGGGTTTTGGGGGTTAGGGTTTGGGAGTGAGAGTGAGGGAGAGGGATTTGGAGAAGAATGTATGTAGTCGAAATTATAAGTGATGGCGGTGAGGCAAATATTTTTGCCGCCTATAATTTTAACTTTAGATTCACATCGGTTAAATGGAATGCCCCATGTCCATGACTTTTATATAAACATGGGTTTTATTAAATATCACATGTCCTTTAAAATCAGAAATAATGGACATGTGTTTCTTAACGCAACTGATGTACATATAATTATATGCACATCAGTTTTTTGCAAACAACAGATGTGCATGTTATGTACATCGGTTTTTCAGATAATCCGATTGTAATACCCCGTATTTTATTATCGACTGAGCGAGATTTTATTATTTAATGGTAGCGTAAAGGTAATTAAATCATGTTTTATGGTAATGGTAAAAGCGTAAAAGTAATTGATTAATTCATATCGCAAGATGAGTCGGGTTTATAGTTGAGTGGCATTTTTGGGTCAAGGTGTCATAGCCCATTTACCCACTTACCGATTTACCATTTTACCTCACCAAAACCCTAAATCAAACCCTAATACAACTTTAAAACCTTATTCCCCCTCCCTACCGTCATTTTCACATTGTAGATACCCGTATCCGTCGATATTGGAATTTATAGAGAACCCGACAAACACCCGATGATGATAGGACACATGTATTCTTTAGTTGTCATTGTCATTATTTGGAGCTCGTTTTACGAGGTAGAATGGGCGTCGTCGATGAAGTATTTTATTAATTTAAATGATATTTAAATTAATGTTTTTAGTGAATTCATTTTTTTTAAATGATATTTAAATTAATGTTTTTAGTAAGTTCATTTTGTTATTTTAAATGATATTTAAAATTAATGTGTTTTTTAAGTGAATTCATTATTCATTTAATTTAAATGATATTTAAATTAAAGCTTTATTTTGAATTTATTTTCCAAAGTTTATTTTATTGAAAATAAAATAAATAATTGATTTGAAAAATTATTTTATGAGAATACTTGATTTGAAAAGTCATTTGTTTTAATTTATTAATTGATTTGAAAAATCGATTTGAAAAGCGAAGAAAACTCGTTTTGAACACTTGTTTTGAGCTCGATTTTAGCTCGGTTTTTAAGCCCGTTTCCTTTGCGAATTGGCACGAATCTCGAGTAAATTAAGCCACCTAGACCAATACCCATCAACCCATGTTCGAACCCCCTCACAAGCAGCCCAAATTCTCGTCCCAAACAGGCCACAAGCAGCCCGCAAAACACCAATGCAGTCCCCTGTTTTTGCGTGTCAATTCGCGAGCCCAAACCCGCTCCAAACACTACCAAGACCCATACCCATTAACCCTAACCCATACCCTAGTATCCTACCCATATTATCCTAGCTTAATCACCAAGAAAACCCTCCTCAAACCCTCACAAAAACCGATGGACAGCAGCCATACGGGATTGAGCCCGACTGCCTCCTCCTCTCTTTTAACCTACTTTAACTCCCTATAAATACGACCCCTTCACCATACAATCATTCCTCTAAGTTCTCCCCACATCCTACCATCCCCCATAAGCTTAAAACCTCAGAAACAAACCCTAATTGCCTCCCAAAAACCCTAAACAAAACCGACACACAAACTGAAACTGTTTGTGTGTCCTCTTCGAAAACCCATTCGTTCCTCCATCAAACCTCCATAAAAACTCGAGTTTCTTGTTCCTAATTAACCACATAACATCCATCTACACATTAGACAAAGAATTACGAGCCAAATTGCCCTTGAGAGTACACGAAATCCCTCGAAAAACAGAGTGAAATAACACTCTGTTTTCGCGGTTTCTTCTTGTCTGTCCAGTTCTGTTTGTGCTCGTTTTTCGTGCCCAATAACCCAAAACGAGCAGGGGTTGCTTTAAGATACTTGTTCTCCTCTCTTTCTAGTTTCCAAAACATCTTTCGAATCGAATTTTCGTCGTGAAACGAGGGAGATATCACTGTTTTAAAATCGCTGTCCAGAAACTTTCCAAAACGCGTGTTTGCTTTATTCTTCGTCGACGACGGCCTCTCGAGATAAAATCTACCATCGATTACGACCCAAGACGGTGTCAACGATACATGTAGGTTGAGGGTGCATCAAATCCCCTTTTCTCTCTTTTTTTTATTTCGTTTTTTTATGCCTTTTTATAGTTTGTTTTTTGTTTGTTTTCGTTTTGTTTATCGATTGTTTTAAATTAACTGTGAAACTAGTTAGTCCGAGTATGAGTTAAAGTACCACCATGAACACCCGCGTTGACTTGAGATGGGAAAAGAAACCGCTACTTCTGTCGGTCGTACACCCCCGTCTCATTTACATATCCTCGTGTTCAAGGTAGGGCATAAATAAAACAATTATCTAACTTCGCTCTTCGCTTTTGACCTCCTTGTTGTTTCGGCCAAATCGACATACCCTAGGACCCGTTGTATGTTAGTTTAACCTCTGATTGTTAACCTATGACATATTTAGATAACATTAATTTAATTTAATAACCTAATTAGACACGATAGGTGGCTTCGACGTAAGTTATAAAATCAATCGACGATTACTCTCGTAAATAATTGAATGCATCTCTCTCTTTCACCTAATTTCTCGCTAGTATAAGAGTGCGTGATTAGCACCTTCTTATTGACACTCGATGAGTTAAATTAATTAGCGAATTTGACCTAATTAGACCCTTTAGGCCGTGTAGAATGCACCCTCATGCGACAATCAATCAACATCGTTTTTAACTCATTTTCTAACTTGTTTCCTATCCCTTTTCGCAATCATTCGATCTAACCAATGAATCTAACTTAGGAACTAGGTTGGCCTCGTCTTGGCCGTGAGGGTGGCCGTCGGTTTGGGCCGTGAGGTGGCCGTTTTCTTTACCTTTCTCGTTTTGTTTTTATACCGTTTGTTTTCTCGTTGTTTCATTGTTTGTAATTTATCGTTGGTTTATCGAGTTGTAATCTTTCAAGTTTGTTTTCTTTTATCGAGTCAAATAATTTCTAAAAACCTTAGTCTTGTTTGGTTAGACGGTTGTTCCCCAATGCTTGTAGGAGCGTAGTAAACCGCATGTTGTTTAAAGCAACATGGCCCGGTTTATGCTAATGCATGCTTTGGTGCGTGGCCCTATGTCTAATTCGATGAGATTAAGCGCGAGCACGCATTACGAGGAGTGACCCAAGGACCGTGGGTCATGTGAGCCGTGGGCCACCCCTCATGTGCACGGTTTTCAAGGCCAAACGGCCGTGTGTTTTGTGTCGTGTACGGTTGTATGTAGCAATTGTATTTAGATCGAGTTGTATCTTTAATTTGTTGTTGCGTCGACATGAAATGCCTGGTTTGTAATAGGTAGATCCCAACGGCTCCCCCATTCCCCTTAAGCCTTGTTTGCTTTGTATGTTGTTAGATCAATCAACCCACATGCTAAATTACAACTTTGACAAAGTAAGTTTAGTTGCATCTAAAACGACATAGAAATTGTTGTCACATGATAGGGTTAAAACAACGTTTGCATATCATACATCGTAGTAGCTATGACCTTGTTTGAAATCCGACACTTGACTTAGTAGAGGCCGTTATCGACGGGCGGGGTTGGGTGTCCTTATGGGCTTCCCAACACGTACCCTCACCCCTTACTCAAGATCTATGGTTTGTGGATCCGTCTAAATACCATTGGATTACGAGAGTCATTCAAATCGAGTGATATAGGGTACAAGTCTTTATCTTTAATCACTCGTAGTCGATTGGCTTTATGCTTTTCGATGAAAGGTGTAAAGTTGACTTGAACGGTTCCAAGTTCCCAAAAAACTTGGTGGCGACTCTAATATGTCTTAATTCGATTCGAAAGAACCTCGAGTCGATTATGCCTAGTGTGGATCCCGCGGACGCAGTTCCCAAGGGCCTTGTCCACACACATCACCAACATCAACCCCCTTTCCTTTCACGTTTCAAGCCTTCTTCACGGCCAACGAGCGCACGCCGGTGAGTGTGGAGGGAGTAGGGTCTGCCGTGGGTCCAGGGAAGCCGTTGTTAGTGGATGTGGGTGGCTGTACTGGCCGGAAAAGCACAGGTTCACGGCCGTCATAGGTAAGGTTCTCTGTTTTTCATTTTGTCACGATAAATTGATCTGGGTTGTGCGTTGTGTAGGGTCTGTTGTGGTGGTCGTCGGGGTGTGGGACGTGTTACTGGTGGTGAGTCGAGTCTGGTGGTGGTAGGTAGGGTGATTGTCGTTGCTGTGGGTGGTTGCAGTGGTGGTGTTTAGGTGTCGGGGTTGGTTGGGTGTTTTTGGTTGCATTTCAGACATAGAGTAAAGGGGTAGCACCACCGTGGACTCGGGGGAGGTCGAATCGGTGGTGCCACGTGTGTCAGGGTCACCTTTCTACGGTGGTGTCAGGGGTGGTGGTTGGTAAGCAGGAGGGGTTGTGTCGTGGTGGCGGGCGGGTTAAAAAGGGGGCCGGCCGTTGTGGCGTTTGGTGGCGGCCGGGTGTAAACAGGGGTGTTGGTGGTGGTGGTTCTGACCACCGGCGTGGGTCGACCACGTTGGTGGTGGTGGGAGGTGACCAGGCCAGACCTGGTGTTAGGCCTGGTGGTCGGCGGTGAGGATTGGTGGTTGAGGGGTGAGTTGTGGCGGGTTGAAAAGGGGGGTGTGCGTGTGTCGGGTTGTGTGTTGTTTTTGGGTTATTTTTGTTACGGGTTTTATTTTAATAAGTCGGGAATATGTATATTTCTATTATTTACATTATTAGTGTAATTATTAAGTTAATATTAAGTAGCGGTGACGGAATATTATATTTAAGTTTTTGAGTCGGGATTTTATTTCGGGACGGTTACTATTTTTAGTAACCTGCTATTTTTGGTAATTGTTATTTTGGAAACTTCCCATTTTAGGAAACTTTCTATTTTGGGTAACTTATATTTTTAGTAACTTCTAAATTGGGAAAGTTTCTACTTATAGTAACTCTTGATTATGGGAACGGGAATAGTTAAGTGAATTAATTATGTTATATATATGTTTAGGTGGCGAGTTTCGGTGGAGTACTTCGATCTGCAGCTTAGCTTATCACCGCTATTTGAGGTAGGGGAATACACTGGACTTGATATAGTACTATGTGACTGGATTGACTAAATCGGTGATTTACATGTTATAATATGATTGTCTGATTTTATTCCGTTAAGTACTATTGTTGAACTGTTTTATTATATTATTACATTGGAGTTGGTGGAGGTGGTGATGATGACGTTGTGATAAGGCCCAGGCGGGTTCTGCAGGACTTGCCCTGGTGTCCTCAGCTGTGAGCTGGCAGATCGGCTACGGTCGATATTTATAGTCTACCGGGGATCGGTATGGCTGGGTTGTCCGGGTTATGAGTTGTGATGGCGGTGGTGGTGATGGAGGAGCATGTGTTTTATGTTACTCGTTTATCAGTATTACCTACTCGGTTTTGTGGTGACCCCGTGTATTCGTGTACGCTGTGATGATCCAATTATTGGGGAGCGGTTGACAGGTATTCGAGACGATGGGAGCTGGCCGGGAAGAGAGCTTGGATGACTGACTTAGTGCCTAGCCCACCTTAGTCTTTTTAGTAGTTTTATCAGACTTATCTTTTGGTCGTATTTGGAGACTTTGTTTTAATTTCAGTTGTAATTTCACTATAAACATTATAATAAAGTACTGTGTTTCTTTCCTTTGTTATCTACTGCCTCGGGTTTCCGAGATGGTAACACCATCATTTATCTGAGGAGTCCTAGTTCAGGCCCTTAAATAAATGGGGGTGTTACAAAGTGGTATCAGAGCGAACGATCCCCAGGCCTAAACCAATGAATCTAATGAATGTAGGAAGAGTCAAATAAAATGAACCCCGGGATAGAACTGTTAGGAGCACACTAAAGGCAAGGGATGAGTTAGGGGCCCCCTCACACCGAACCATTGGCCCTCTCAGTTTGACCCGGGTACCTTGAGATCATACGAGAGAAAAGGGTAGAGTAGGAAAGTTGTGTGATATTGAACATGAAAAACTATTCCATGATGTGAGAATTAGGCAAGGTGATATACTGTTAGCATAAGTATACATGTGTTTAATTGTGATTCGGAGGCAAGAATTGGCATAATAATGAAGTAAGATATTTATATATATGATGCTTAAGATTTTAAGATGGATGTTATGTCTAGTGATATGCGGTTATGTGATCCCTGAACCATGTTAGCTAGATATGTAGGGTAGGGGATGATTAGGATTGACTAAGTAATTCTAGTGTTGCAGGGAACATCACTAACTCTCTTAATTTTTATAGACATGCCTCCGAGAAGGGATACCGCTGCTAATGACATCCAAGCGGAGTTGGATAGGCTCCGAGCTGAGAATGAGGCCCTAAAGGCCAAACGATTGGATCCGGGAAAGATGAGTACCATTGTGGCAAGGCATAACCCCACAATATTCACTGGAGAGGGGGAACCACAGTTGCTGGGGGAATGGTGTAGAGAATTCACCAATCTGTTTGAACTGTTAGCATGTCCTAAGAGCTGCAGTGGATCAAGCGCCCACTATCTTAGGGCCACAGGCCGGATGGTGTGGACCAGAACAAGGTGGAGATACGAGAGGTTGCTAGGGATCTTGAGACGGGACATGTATCTTGGTTGGAATTTCAAGAGCTTTTGAAGAATGAGTTTATGCCCGAGTTCCAAAAAGCCAAACTACGGGAGGAGTTTGACACCTTCAAGATGACAGAAGATATGACCGTGGAGGCTTATCATCGGAAATTTCGTGATTATCCTCATACATTGATGACTTTGGGCAGAATGAGGCTATGCTGGCTATGAGGTTTGAGTGGGGACTCACTATGGACATCAAGAAGAGGCTCACAGCAGCTCCACCCACTACGATTCAGGACATTTACTTGAGGGTCGGTGCTGAAAGACTCTCGGAACGGATCAAGGCGATAAGAAAGGCAAGGCCGAGAAAAGGAAGCTGGAGACCACAAGCAATATATCTTGGGGCAAAGAAGCGAGTTCGGGTAGATATGGCGGGTACTCCACTAACGGTGCCCCGGGGGGTATGAGAGCTCGAGTGGAGGCGGCCGGGGGCACCAAATGAGGAGGTAGCTCTGCGGGGATTACTTGTTTTGGCTGTGGAAAGACAAGACACAAGAGATTTGAATGCCGATCATCCGGGGCGAATCGGTCCCGGTGGATACAGGGCACCTATGTCCGGGTTCGGTGGCTCTCGTTCGGTGGGGTCTGGGTATAACAGTTATCGCACACCTATGTCTCGCTATGGGGGAGGTGTAAGGTCTGGAGCTAGTAACAGTTACCAAGGAAGCTACAACAACTACCAGAACCGTAACCAGCAGAGCCAGCAGAGTGGGAGCACCAACTTTCGAAGACTGCAAATGAAGGGAACAAACGATCTGGAGCACTTCTTCAAGTCGAGTGGGCTAAGTCCAGGCGGCAAGCTCTTTGCCATGGGCAAGGAGGCACTAAGAATGACGCTCATGTGGTGACCGGTACATTTCTGTTAACTCTAAACCCACCTTTGTGTTGTTTGATTCCTGAGCTACACATTCTTTTATATCTCGGAACATGCCGAGTCTTAAGCCTTAAGTCATATGATAGAATTGTCGATTCGGTAGTGGTACCTTCGGGGGAGTCGGTGTCTTGTGATAAAGTCTACACTGGGGTACCAATCCAGATCGGAGAGGTTGTGTTTCACTGTGACCTTATAGAGTTTCCCTTGGGAGGTTTTGAGGTGATTCTGGGGATGGACTGGTTAGGGAAATACAAGGCTTTTATCGATCGCTATCGAAGAAAATCTCTTTGAGGGGACCTAAGGGAACTAGGGTGTCTTATAAGGGGTATGTGGTCAAGCCAAGAGTCAAATTCATATCTGTTAACACCCTAAAGTCGAGTCCGAGGAAAGGGGATCGATTAATCTTGTGCCAGATGTGGGATAGTGAGTCGGAGACCCCTAAGGTGTCTGAGATTCCAGTGGTGAGGGAGTTCGAGAATGTATTTCCGGAGGACATTCCAGGGTTACCACCGAAAAGAGAAGTGGACTTTTCCATTGATCTGAAGCCGGGAACGGGGCCGATTTCTAAACCACCTTACCGTATGGGGCCGAAGGAGATGGAGGAATTAAAGAAGCAGTTGGATGAGCTAGCAGAGAAAGGTTACATACGGCCTAGTGTTTCACCTTGGGGAGCACCAGTGTTGTTTGTCAAGAAGAAAGATGGAAGCTTGAGACTTTGCGTGGATTACCGTGAGTTGAACAATGTGACCATCAAGAACCGTTATCCTTTGCCAAGGATCGATGATTTGTTCGATCAATTGAGTGGAGCCGGAGTTTTCTCTAAGATCGATCGAGGTCGTTATCACCGTTGAGAATTAAGAACGAGGATATACCTAAGACCGCTTTCAGAACAAGATATGGGCACCATGAGTTCGTGGTCATGCCATTCGGGTTGACTAATGCGCCAGCAGTGTTCATGGACTTGATGAATCGAGTGTTCAGTCCTTACCTGGACAAGTTCGTGGTTGTGTTCATCGATGATATCCTGGTATACTCCAAGAATGTGGAGGAACATGAGGAACATTTGAGGTTAGTCTTGAAAACCTTGGAGGAGAACCAGTTATATGCCAAGCTGAGCAAGTGCGAGTTCTGGTTGAAGAAAGTTGCTTTTCTGGGACATGTGATTTCCAAGGAAGGGGTGTCGGTTGATCCTAGTAAAATTGAGGCAGTGACGAGATGGCAGAGTCCTAACAATGTGGGTGAGATCCGAAGCTTCTTGGGGCTAGCAGGTTATTACCGAAGGTTTGTCAAGGACTTCTCAAAGATCGCAAAGCCATTGACGTCATTAATGCGGAAGGAGAACAGGTTTGTTTGGGATGAGAGTTGTGAGGAGGCGTTTCTAACCCTCAAAGAACGACTCACTACAGCTCCTATCCTTGCACTACCAGATGGGAATGATAATTTCGAGGTGTATACTTGATGCTTCCAAGAAGGGTCCAAAAGGTATTGATACAAAACGGGAAGGTAATCGCTTACGCTTCTCGACACTTGAAGACCTATGAGGAGAATTACCCTACTCATGATCTAGAGTTGGGGGCAGTGGTGTTTGCACTTAAACTATGGCGACATTATCTTTATGGGGCTACCTTCAAGGTGTTTTCCGATCACAAGAGCTTAAAATACATCTACACACAAAAGGAGTTGAACATGAGACAGAGGAGATGGATCGAATTGATTGGCGACTATGACATGGAGATACTTTATCATGAGGGGAAAGCGAATGTCGTAGCGATGCGTTGAGCAGAAATCTATCCATGCTTTGAGCGGTGCGGATCTAGGGTGAGGTTGCATAATGAGCTGCGGGAGATGGGAATCCACATGATCCGGAGAGGAGAGACTCTTGGGGATTTGACCGTTGAGCCGGAGTTATATGAGGAGATCGAGAGCTACGAGAAGCCGATGCTAGAATTCGAAGTGGCGCGAAAGACGGAGAACAGGCAGAAGCCGGGGTTGACTCCAAGTTTGTTATCCATGCGATGGTAGTCGAGGTTTGGGGGACGGTGGTGTGTTCCGGATAATGAGGAGTCAAGAGGAAGATTCTTACGAGGCTCATGCTACGCCATACTCGGTTCATCCTGGGGAGATAAGTTGTACAAGGACCTCAAGAAGACCTTTTGGTGGCCGAATATGAAGAGGGAAGTTGCTGAGTTCGTAGCTCGATGCTTGACGTGCCATAGAGTGAAGGGTGAACATAAGAGACCGCAAGGGAAGGTTCAACCATTAGATGTGCTGGAGTGGAAGTGGGAAAGCATTTCCATGGATTTCATTGTTGGGTTGCCTCGAACTCAGAAAGGTAACAATATGATTTGGGTGATCGTGGATAGGCTAACCAAGTCGGCTCACTTTATTCCCATGAAGGATACTTGGAGTAAAGCTGAGTTGGCCAAGGCTTATGTTCAGTATATGGTGAAGCTGCATGGTGTACCCAAGGACATCATTTCCGATAGAGACTCCAGTTTCTATCCAAATTCTCGCGGGAGTTGCGATCACTAATGGGTACTCGATTAAAGATGAGCACCGCTTTTCATCCAAATACCGATGGTCGACAGAGAGAGGACTATTCAGACACTCGAGGACATGTTGAGGGCTTGTGTTTTGGAGTTCGGCGGGTCTTGGGAGGATAGACTGGGGTTGATTGAGTTTTCATACAACAACAGTTACCACGCTAGTATTGGGATGGCTCCATTTGAGGCTCTATATGGCAGGAAGTGTAGGAGTCCTGTGTGTTGGGATGATCGAGCTGATGCGGTAGTTTTGGGACCAGAGATGATTCAGGAGATGGTTGAACAGTGTGCGGATCATTCGACGAGAAGATGAGGGCTGCCCAGGACCGGCAGAAGAGCTATGCTGACGCTAGGAGAAGCGACATTTCTTTCCAGGTGGGGGAGAAGGTACTTCTTAGAGTGTCTCCGATGAAGGGAGTGATGAGATTCGGGAAGCGGGGAAAGTTGAGCCAGAAGTTTATTGGGCCATATGAGATCCTGGATAGAGTTGGAGAAGTGGCATATCGGCTAGCTCTACCACCACTTTAGCCAGGGTACATAATGTCTTCCATGTTTCTCAGTTGCGGAGATATTTGAGTGACCCTTCGCACATTTTGAGCCATGATGTGGTCGAGGTGGACGAGCAGTTGACTTACATCGAGACGCCTAAGGAGATCTTGGACAGGAAGGTTAGAAAAACCAGGCACGGAGAGACTGCTTTAGTGAAAGTGTTGTGGACTAATCATAAAGCAGAGGAGGCTACCTGGGAAACCGAGGCCGCGATGAGAGAGAGTTATCCACATCTGTTCACTTGAGGTAAGTTACGGGACGTAACTTTCTTTTTAGGAGGGTAGAATGTAACATTTCGTGTTTATGTAGTCTAGTTGTGTGTATGACCGTGTTAGTTATACGAGATGTCTTTTATATTCGGATGACATGTTTGGTATGGGGGCGAACTTCGGGACGAAGTTCTTTTTAAGGGGGGAAGACTGTAATACCCCGTATTTTATTATCGACTGAGCGAGTTTTATTATTTAATGGTAGCGTAAAGGTAATTAAATCATGTTTTATGGTAATGGTAAAAGCGTAAAAGTAATTGATTAATTCATATCGCAAGATGAGTCGGGTTTATAGTTGAGTGGCATTTTTGGGTCAAGGTGTCATAGCCCATTTACCCACTTACCCATTTACCATTTTACCTCACCAAAACCCTAAATCAAACCCTAATACAACTTTAAAACCCTATTCCCCCTCCCTACCGTCATTTTCACATCACCAACATCAACCCCCTTTCCTTTCACGTTTCAAGCCTTCTACACGGCCAACGAGCGCACGCCGGTGAGTGTGGAGGGAGTAGGGTCTGCCGTGAGTCCAGGGAAGCCGTTGTTAGTGGACGTGGGTGGCTGTACTGGCCGGAAAAGCACAGGTCGACGGCCGTCATAGGTAAGGTTCTCTGTTTTTCATTTTGTCACGATAAATTGATCTGGGTTGTGCGTTGTGTAGGGTCTGTTGTGGTGGTCGTCGGGGTGTGGGACGTGTTACTGGTGGTGAGTCGAGTCTGGTGGTGGTAGGTAGGGTGGTTGTCGTTGTTGTGGGTGGTTGCAGTGGTGGTGTTTAGGTGTCGGGGTTGGTTGGGTGTTTTTGGTTGCATTTCAGACATATAGTGAAGGGGTGGCACCACCGTGGACTCGGGGGAGGTCGAATCGATGGTGCCACGTGTGTCAGGGTCACCTTTC
Organism: Silene latifolia; assembly: GCF_048544455.1. Classification (NCBI taxonomy): domain Eukaryota; kingdom Viridiplantae; phylum Streptophyta; class Magnoliopsida; order Caryophyllales; family Caryophyllaceae; genus Silene; species Silene latifolia. Next base: position 120,787,144 of record NC_133528.1, on the reverse strand, counting down.
TACGGTGGTGTCAGGGGTGGTGGTTGGTAAGCAGGAGGGGTTGTGTCGTGGTGGCAGGCGGGTTAAAAAGGGGGGCTGTTTGTGGCGTTTGGTGGCGGCTGGGTGTAAACAGGGGGTGTTGGTGGTGGTGGTTCTGACCACCGGCGTGGGTCGACCACGTTGGTGGTGGTGGGAGGTGACCAGGCCAGACCTGGTGTAAGGCCTGGTGGTCGGCGGTGAGGATTGGTGGTTGAGGGGTGAGTTGTGGCGGGTTGAAAAGGGGGGTGTGCGTGTGTCGGGTTGTGTGTTGTTTTTGGGTTATTTTTGTTACGGGTTTTATTTTAATAAGTCGGGAATATGTATATTTCTATTATTTACATTATTAGTGTAATTATTAAGTTAATATTAAGGAGCGGTGACGGAATATTATATTTAAGTTTTTGAGTCGGGATTTTATTTCGGGAAGGTTACTATTTTTAGTAACCTGCTATTTTTGGTAATTGTTATTTTGGAAACTTCCCATTTTAGGAAACTTTCTATTTTGGGTAACTTATATTTTTAGTAACTTCTAAATTGGGAAAGTTTCTACTTATAGTAACTCTTGATTATGGGAACGGGAATAGTTAAGTGAATTAATTATGTTATATATATGTTTAGGTGGCGAGTTTCGGGTGGAGTACTTCGATCTGCAGCTTAGCTTATCACCGCTATTTGAGGTAGGGGAATACACTGGACTTGATATAGTACTATGTGACTGGATTGACTAAATCGGTGATTTACATGTTATAATATGATTGTCTGATTTCATTCCGTTAAGTACTATTGTTGAACTGTTTTATTATATTATTACATTGGAGTTGGTGGAGGTGGTGATGATGACGTTGTGATAAGGCCCAGGCGGGTTCTCAGACTTGCCCTGGTGTCCTCAACAAGGAGTGGCGGATCGGCTACGGTCGATATTTATAGTCTACCGGGGATCGGTATGGCTGGGTTGTCCGGGTTATGAGTTGTGATGGCGGTGGTGGTGATGGAGGAGCATGTGTTTTATGTTACTGTTTATTGTATTACCTACTCAGCTTCGTGGCTGACCCCGTGTATTCGTGTACGCCGTGATGATCCAATTATTGGGGAGCAGATTGACAGTATTCGTAGACCGATGGGAGCTGGCGGGAAGAGAGCTTGGATGACCGACTTACTTGCCTAGCCCACCTTAGTCTTTTTAGTAGTTTTATCAGACTTATCTTTTGGTCGTATTTGGAGACTTTGTTTTAATTTCAGTTGTAATTTCACTATAAACATTATAATAAAGTACTGTGTTTCTTTCCTTTGTTATCTACTGCCTCGGGTTTCCGAGATGGTAACACCATCATTTATCTGAGGAGTCCTAGTTCAGGCCCTTAAATAAATAGGGGTGTTACACCGATGTCCATCGACTAATGTCCATAACGAGTTTTGTAGTAGTGAAATAAACCTAACACAGAATAAAAATCCCGAATATATAAGCTAGTTACTCGATCGAGTAACTTAATATCATTCAATCGAACAAATCCAAACAAAAACTTCTCGATCGAGGACTTTAGGTACTCGATCTAACACTATTAAAAAAAACCCATTCGATCGAGTAGAAAAAGGACTCGATCGAACAATATAGTACTCGATCGAGTACTTTCTAGCGCACAATTCCTGCTTCGCACACTGAACTTAAAATGGCCGCCATTTCTTCGTTACATGGGCAAACAGAGTGTTTCCGGTGGCGTTGGAAAGCTAAGAAGATAAGATTTCATCTCCAGTTTAAATAACCTGAAAATCTGTTGTATAACTAGAGATATGTCTCTTCAAAGTAGGCACTAGTAATTTAAAGTTCTTCCTTTGCTCGCCTAGCTATCTTACTTCTTTGCGCATCTCATAATAGTAGTCTATCTTAAGGCTCCGACTCAACTCATCTCCTAAATGCATGCATAGGGACATGTATTAAGCTTGATTTAGCTTCTCTTTGGTTCATTCATGAAAATAAGACAAAAGAAACCAAAGTAGACAATTCGGGGGACATTTGTAGTTAAACACTACACAAAATGCATAGAAATGCGTGCAAATGAAGTACAAAATGCCTATATAAAATGAACGCATCAAATCTTATCAAACCAAACCTTTGATTGTTCCCAAGCAAACTATATGCAAAACTAATGGAACAGAAAAGAAAACTCAGAGCTAGTTACAAATTGTCCACTTAAACCAATTTAATGCAGCAAACTAACACTTATAGCAAAAATGTCAAATACAAACGAGTTGTAGGATGTTTATAATAAAGTTGAACCGTCAACGTTGCAAGACCTTTGATGATGGACTCTCACAGGCCACTCTTCTCTCATGAAGCAAAGGGTAAGCAATTAAATATAAGAGAGAAAGAATAAGAAGTCACTCACCTAGATTACAACCCACATAAATATGCATGCAACTAATATGATAGACAATTCTAGCTACCATACATACATTCCAACCAAACAAAGTCTGTCACATCCGAGGGCTTACAAAAGTTATGGTAAAGTGACGCAATGGGTAAGAAAAGGCAAAACAAGTATGGAAAATGTGGAGGTAAAGCGTCAAGCTAGCACCTAAACAATACCATATAACAACATCCAATTCCCAACCATCTCAATATTAAACACAAGTGCCCTTCAATTTGGCACAAAACTCACCAACCAAGAAACAACAACTCCTCAAATGATATAGAATAAAGCATAGGAGTAAGACCGCCACAAACGAATTTTTTTCTTTTTACACGGCCTATTTTTTCTTTTTTGTTTCACGTTTTTCTGTTTTTTTTTCTTTCTTTTTTTTTTAACTTTTTTTCATAAGTATTATCCTCATTCCTCCATAAATTACCAACTCCAAGTAATGAAATACAAAACCAACTTGGCACAATAAATTATATACCGCAAAAACATACACTAAACTAGTTTGACAAGGCAGACTAAATTTGGATGTAGTTAAGGGTCAAAAGGCAAATTTGGCTAAATGTGGAGTTTAATGGGTAAAAATGAAATAAAAGGGGAATGTAAGCACCTCCCTGCATGTGACACCAACAACTAACCCGAATGTATGCAGGCAAAAAGCAATTGAATTTCATATACGTGCAAATTAGTGAACATGTTATGCAAGGAGTATACTACTCTCAATTCCTACATGAAACTGGTCACAAATGACACCAGTTTATAAGGCTCTAAATCTTATAAATTATAAGTAGTTTGCCAAAATTTCAGGTCAAGTCTATTTGTTCAGCTAAATTTAACATAAACTCGTAGGTATACAACAAGACAATGCTAAAGAATAATTAGTTTGTGCAAGGCTTGAGCAAAATGACTAAATGTAGTGCAATTTTATCATTGAAATCTACCGTTCCGACTCAACCTATATGCAGAAGTAAACGTGATATTTTTTTGAATTTTTTGAATTTCCTAATTTTTCTGAGATTTTTGAATTTATAAAAATAAACAACAATGCATACAGAAATTAAACGTGCTAATAGAAATGCAATAAAAACATAAATGCAGACACATATATGGATGCATAACCTCCCCAAACCAAACCGTACAATGCCCTCATTATACCCAAAAATAGGGAAAATAAATGCAAACTAAAAAGGAGACAGTGGAGATGCGGACTCATAAGAATACGCGAAGTAGGGACCTCCCAAAACCAGCCAACAACGTGGGAGGTCACAAACAGCTCCAGGACAGTGTCACGGGAAGCGAATCAAAGCAAGCTAACTCGATCGAGAGAGTAGATTATTCGATCGAGAGAAATGGGCTATGGAAGTTCTCGATCGAGAAAAGGGAAATGCTCGATCGAAATGGTCGTGTCTGTGGTTGCTCGATCGAGGAAGAAACGTGGTCGATCGAGGGAGGCAAATACTCGATCGAGTAGAATATTACTCGATCGAGAGCTCCATATTGCTCAACTCTTAGGCGCCAATAAAACACCTGTAAAGACGCAAATAGTAGCCACAAATACGACCAAAAACCAAGCCTAAATTGTTCGCAGTCTATGATCTTAAAGACCAATTATTACACACACAAAACTGAAATGCAAATCAACTAAAAATTTAAACTCTAGGTTGCCTCCCGGACAGCGCTAGTTTCAGACAGGTTCCCGCTCGGCCTTTCTTTTCTTCATCCAGCCATTCCAATTGAGCCCAGTCAAAACAGCTCAAAGCACGCAGCAGCCGTTCAAATAACTGCGCATGTGCTACACAAAACTGTAAGTAGCACCATAATATAATAATAATAATATAGGAAATTGAAATGTGCATCCGTTTAAGCCTAACGAATTTCCTATGACAGCTCCCAAATTTATCCACAAAATAATTCTGCCCTCAAGCTACGGGCGGAATATAAGAGCTCAAATTAACCGCGAGTGGAAAATAAGAGAGCTCATGAGCGTTTGACTCAAAAATAACGCGAGTATAATATAGATGCACTGACGGGTTTGTATTGTGAGGTGGAGGAATCTGTTCTGCTAAAGGAGAAGGTGGGTATTCATCCCAAATGCAAGGGACAGTAAAGTCAATTGGGTCCTCAATAATAGGTTCATCCATAATATCGTCATAACTATCCCATTTAACCTCAAGACTGTCAAAAATTTTCTCATCACTCTCCTTATAGCTAGACTCGTCAGTAGGGAAGTTCTCAAAGAGACCTTCACAGTCATCCTCACTATCTATGCAAGAATCATAGAGGGGTTCTAAATTATCCTTATAAAAGGAATTATCAACCACGCTAATGGTCTCCTCTATTTCTCCGTCAATATTTCTTAAAACGGTTTCCAAGGTCTCACGCACCCCCTCATCTGAGTCAACATGAAGAGAGAAATTGGGTTTAAGAGTTTCAGTAGCAAACCATTCAAAAAATTCTAACACCTCTTTTATGGGTATTCCTTCGAAATCCCACTTACCATTAGCCTCGAGGTATGCTCGCGTAGGGGCATTGATTCCCCGGCAACGGCGCCAAAATTTGATACCGTCATTTTAGTATCAAAAATAAATACCTAAGTACTACTAACAGAAGCTAGCGGTAAGTAGGGTCGATCTCCACAGGGAAGCAAAAATGAGATTTATCTGTTTTAAATTAGTCTAAGAGTAACGAGGGTTTGAGTAGGATTTCCAAACTAAGAGAGGTGGCAAGAGAAATTGGGCGATAAAAATAAAGGGATTAACAATAAAGAGAAAGAACTAGGATTGTTGGGTCACCAATGAATGTAAGATAATTGCAGCTAAGGTCACAAATCGGTCGCTTGTATCGGTCTAAGGGGCAACGAATATCTCCTTCCGGTCTCAATTCATCCTAAAACACTATTAGCTTAGCTTCCGCCCTCACTAACGCACCCTAATGTTCACTGCAGGTCTCACCCCTTCCAACCTTCCCGTCTAGGTGAAGGCTTACCAAATCAATTAGCTAGATGCGTCGACTCAAGCAACTAATTGCAATTATATGCGGTGATTAACAACATAGACAAGATTTTAGCAACAAATCAGCAAACCTAATTAGCAACTAACATCAACTCATTGGATCCCCTAAATCCTAGCAGGAGAATTAGCTAAACATAATAATAAATAAAGCAAAAGAGAAGAAAGAAGCAAGAACAAACATAATGAAAGATACAAACTAGAGAGAGGAAAAATTAAATAGAGAGAGCAAAAGAAGGATTACAAAGTAGCGAATCCAGAAAAGAGAAGCAAAGCAAAGTTTCCAGCAGTAATTAAGAGTAAAGCAGTGATTAAGAGTATATGAGATGTAAAAGTGTGTTTATGACCTAATCCTGACTTCCTTTATATAGGGAAGTCATTATTAACATAAAATAAACCTAACACGGAATAAAAATCCCGAATATACAAGCTAGTCACTCGATCGAGCAACTTAATATCACTCGATCGAACAAATCCAAGCTAAACCCTCTCGATCAAGGACTTTAGGTACTCGATATAACACTATCAAAAAAACCCCATTCGATCGAGTAGAAAAAGGACTCGATCGAACAATATAGTACTCGATCGAGTACTTCTCAGCGCATAATTCCTGCTTCGCGCACTGAACTTAAAACGGCCTCCATTTCTTAGTTACTTGGGCAAACAGAGAGTTTCCAGTGGCGTTGGAAAGCTAAGAGGACAAGCTTTCATATTCAGTTATAATAACTTAAAAATCAGTTGTAAAACTCGGTATATGGCTCTTCAAATTAGGCACTAGTAATTTGAAGTTCTTCCTTTGCTCGCCTAGCTATCTTACTTCTTTGCGCATCTCAAAATAGTAGTCTTAAGGCTCCGACTCAACTCATCTCCTAAATGCATGCATAGGGACATGTGTTAAGCTTTATTTAGCTTCTCTTTGCTTCTTTCCTGCAAATAAGACAAAACAAACCAAAGTAGACAATTCGGAGGACATTTGTAGCTAAACACTACACAAAATGCATAGAAATGCGTGCAAATCAAGTACAATATGCCTATAGAAAATGAACACATCAGTAAGAAGGCTTGATCTCAAAAGTTCCCTTATCAGCGGTAGGGAGCTTGAAGTCTTTAGGAATTGAAGCGACCGTGGGTTCGGAGTGACTTGCTAATGTAGGCATCTTTGGTGTTGTAGAAGTCACAGCTGCAGAAATAAGTGTATCCTCTTCTAAGGATGAATCTTCTGCAAAAGTATACCGCTCCTAGTCAAGTGTACTCAAGTCTTCCACTTGACTTACTTCTCTTTGAAATCTTCGCCTGTAGCGAAAAGTCTTTTCTGGCTCGGGATCAAAAGGTATAATCTCTAACCTGTTAGACCTGGGCATACATGAAAACAATAAGAAAAGATAAAACTGTCTCCAGGAAATGATGCTCCCTGAGACAAAAGATAAAAATAAACAGAAAAAAACAGAAAAATTGTTCCCTCCCCGGCAACGGCGCCAAATTTGATAAGGTTGTTTTCAGTCGTTTTCCTTAATCAAAATAAATCCTAGCTTAGTACTAACAAAATAACTAGCGGTAAGTCAGGGTCGAATCAACAGGGAGGCGGTGATTATCTAGTTTAATTTGTTTATATTTAAATCCGTCTTAAAGGTAACAAGTTATGGGGTTTTGATTGGTTTGATTTCTAACAGCTAATTACAAAGTAAATAAAAGATGAATAACAATAATATTAAAGAGTCTAGGGATTCGGGTTCACTGGGTCGTCATCAAAGGGTAGGATTTAATTCATTGATTGAGCAATTTATATTGTTGAAAGTCATATGATCAGTCGATTCTAATATGTCTTTTTAGATCTAATTTAACATGCAATCGCTATCATTAAGTCGGTCTAATTCAATTATCGTGGCTTATAATAGTCTTAACCTTGTCGGTGATAATCCTAGTTTATGCGATACTAATTAATCAATTCTGATCAGTAATGAACTAATTAGAGGTAAAACAATAATTGAACAACAATAGAAAGCAATTTAACAATCAATTCATAATAATCCCTTTTCTAACAACCTAGATCCTCTTTCACCCTAGATTAAAGGCTTAGCTACTCATACTAATAACAATAACAAAAATAACGATATAAGAAAGCATAATTAAGAATATAAAAGATGAACAAGTAATTGAAATAGTAATTATTGAAAGATTAGAACAATACCGTAAAATAGCAATGTTTAGATCCGGAAGAAAGAACAATAAATAAACTAAACTAAGTATTTGAGAGAGTTTTCTAAGATAGATATACTAAACCTACGTAAAATAATGCATAATTAACCTAGGATACGAGCTTAGGTATTTATAATAATACATAACCGACTTAAGGGATTTGCTGAAAAATATGGAAACTGAAAGGTTCCTCGATCGAGCCTAAGTACACTCGATCGAGTCACCACTTCATCAATCGAGCCTGGTCTCACTCGATCGAGGCACCAAATTTCAGGAACCCCAACTCTCGACATTGCGAATTTTAATTGATTATGGAGGTTCCTCGATCGAGCCACGTTGTACTCGATCGAGGAACCAAGTTCCTGCTTCGTGCACTGAATTTCAAACGACCGCTATTTCTTCGTTACTTGTCAGAAACAAGCGATTTGTGCGGCGTTGGAAAGATAAGAAGATACTCTTTCACCTACAGTTAGAATCAATTGAAAATCAGTTGTAGAACTCGAGATATGGCTCTTCAAAGTAGGCACTTGTAATAAGGAGCTCTTTTCTTCCTGTTTTCTTCTTAACTTCTCTTCTTTCATTCTTATGGATTCTCGTGCCATGCTTCGTGTATCCTTCATGCCCACTCCGCGATGCCCATTTCATTTCTTTTGCTCTTCAAATGCATCATTTCTGCATTAAACATCAAAAAGCGAAAGTATCGACATTCTAACATAAAAGGCATGTGAATGACATAATTTAGCACGAAATCGTATCAAAAGCAATTAAGGGAAGTCATATATATGTATATAATTATGACTCATCACCATACCAACACAACGTTAACAATGTCCACAACCAATCAACAATACTGACTCAACATCAACCAAACAACATACACAGACTCTCTAGACGACCACAGTACTGAGTAGGCGAACCTACCTTTAGCAAACCGCAGCAATCCCGCGTCCGATCACAAGATACCAATCAACCAAGCAAACCACCTATACAAACAGTACAACCATCTATCACTATCACTACAAACCTAACTGAAACAATGATGACGATGATGGTGACGATAACATACCTATACATAGCAAACCGGCGTCAAGACCGCTACCCGACTCAAGCATCCCATCCCCATGATGTAAGCATCCTCAAGGACCTCAATGAAAGGACTATGGTGAAGGCGAAAGGGAGTGGCGGCATCTAGGTTTTGGAAAAGAAGTGCGGAAATGATTTGGGGTTTCACGATTATCGATTTATAATTCCCCGCTGCAAAACTCATTACTCGATCGAGTAACTGACTTACTCGATCGAGTGACCCCTACTCGATCGAGCTCCCAAGCTACTCGATCGAGTAGCCTAAGCTAGATCGAGTACCACACAAACCAAAGCTCACCACGTCACAAGTCATCACTCGTAAAGTTTCCCAAGGTGAAGATCAATGTCTAAGGTCAGTCAACGTCGGTCAACGGGTCCCTAAAAGGACGGGTATTACGGTCTTCCCCCCTTAAAAAGAACTTCGTCCCCGAAGTTCGGCTCAACCTCTCCCGCAACACGAAGACAAAGGAACCAAGGTAAATCCACCGCTTATCCGACACAGGTCAACCCTATCGTTTAAGAATACCATCCCACTATGTATGTTCATCAACCATCGTCATCATCTACCTTAGTACATATTACACAGCACGACTCCCAGCGAATCACCAACTTCCTTTTGAATCACCAAACACACTTTGTCCACTAGAACTACCAACTCGACTATCACTTGCACTTATTACATGATATTGCTCAAATGTAAACCAACACAACTATCAGAGTATACCTTCATCACTTACTTGCCAACAACTATCAGTTACAAAGCACTCAAAACACGGTCCTATTACTGATTCACAACAACACATTATTCATTCCACTCTATTACAATAACCACACAACACAATTCTACTAATAGCAACTCCACTACTGCTACTAACATCCAATTCTCATGACAACATAATGAACAACTAATTGAAAATAAGATATAACAACATGCTTTTTTATTCAACAATTATAAACTGCTACTCAATTACACAATAACCATTACAAAATTACCCAAGCAACCATCTAAAATACCACCAAATGTCATATAAATACCATAAAATTTCTATAAATACGTCATTTTCTACGCGACATTACTCTTCCCCTCTTAAAAGGAACTTCGTCCCCAAAGTTCACCCACAACACAATTTTAAAAAAGGCTAAGTCAATTAAACATCATTCCATACTGACATTACTTAACAAATCACAATGGACATTTTAACTCACGTCAACCACAACACTTCCTTGACATTACGTAAATATGACTCATATATATATATATATATATATATATATATATATATATATATGAAACTATTAACAAAGTGAATAACACAACTGAACATTTCCTCATCAACTATCAGACATAGCATGAATTATCTCCTTATATGACCATACCAAATATACGACAAGAATTATAATCATTGTACACCACGTTATCTGAAGCAATTTGATTTTGCATATGAACTTATATAAATATCATCGAAAACCGCATAAATCATACAAAAATGCACACACTGTACCACCGCCGTTGAGATAATACTATGATATAATATACTCACACCAATAAATATTGTAACAACAACCACCGAAATGATAATGAAAACGAATGTTGAAACGAAATAAAGCTGTAACAGTGTTACTCGATCGAGTTCGTAAGACACTCGATTGAGCTGGACTTATTCGATCGAGTTCGTTAGTTACTCGATCGAGTTGGCTGAGATCAGAATACTCCCCCAGATATCATCCCTGCAGTTACTCGATTGAGTGAGGGGCACTCGATCGAGTAGCCACAGGTCATATTTCCCCCAATTCGTCCCTTGCAAGGTCTAAGGTAATACATGCACGAGTCGAAAACGTGTTTCCGACAACAAAATCCTGGACCAAAATCTGAAAAGCATTCAAAGTATGGCCTTATTGTCACAATACAAACCAAGGTCTAAAGAAAAGTACTACCAACTGTAGATACCTCATTTCTGCACCTCCCGCAAACCACCCGGTGATGATTAGGCCGCATGTTTGGTACGCGGAACGATTTGTGACAGTTCGTAAGTTTATCGTCAAGTGATTGCTCAAACACTCGTGTCTACCTCTTAATTGTCATCTACGCGCCGATACGGTCGTTTTGGCAGTAATTAGAGTACATTTGGAGTCCGGGCCTAAAACCATCTTCATTTTCTGATAACCGTTAAAATCCCGAGTCAGAATGTTCTGGAATGTTCCGGATATTTCTATTCCATATTTTACAATCTTTTAATCTTTGGTAAAGTATTTCCCGTAATATTGATATAAAATATTAAGGAAAACAAGATTAATCCGTTATTCCATAAATTAAACACGAAAATCTTTCTTTCGCAGGAGGAAACCACTTGGGAAAAGGCGCAGCAAGTGTTGCGCCTCTTCCAAGAGACGCAGTGCCTGCTGCGCCTCTTCCCAAGTCCTTTTCTGCGTATTTTTTCGTATCTTTTCATATCTTTTCGAGATTCACTTCCAAAGTTTCTCCGAAAAACCCTACTTCCTCCGTGTGATTAGTATAAATAGAGACCTTTGGTCTCACGTATTTCTCACGCGAGTGTCCGCCCTTCTCTTCTCCCTTTGCATTCTAGACCACGTTCTTACTTTTTGGCGTCTACGTGCTTGAACGTTCGACCACGTAAGCTCGGATCTTTCTGAGTACCAGCCTCGTTTTGCATGACCGACCAATTTGACCAACTCCACAATTAATCAACTTTAATCAACTTTATTCGTTTTCCTCCTATAGGGCACTTTCATCGTACATTCGAGTCGAGCATCACTAAACGTTAACTTAGTTCATCTCGTTTCGTCAAACATGTAAGTCTGAGGGTATAATCCTTCTTTTATTTATTGTACTTTGTTTATTGTAATCATTAATGTAAGATTTATGTCGAAAGTATTTCTATAACCGACTTGTAAAACCATGTTTTAAGACCCTTTTTTTACGGATTATCAGAAGACAACCGTTGAGAAAGGACGTAGCAACTGATGCGCCTCTTCGAAGGAACAACACCTGCTGCGCCTCTTCGCGAGGCTGTCACAGTTCCTGCTTCCTTTCTTCTTCCTTCGTCTTTTGTTAATTCGTTTGTTTTTTCTCTTGTTTTCAATCGTTCTTTGTTTCTTTAATGTAATAATTCTAGCAAAATAATTTGACATGTAAGTTACCTATCATCATTAGTAATTAATCAATCATTAGTTTACCGACTTAAATCCCTTATAACTAATATTTGCGGGTTTTTGTTATTAAAGTCAATCCGGGTTTTAGAGATTCAATTCATTCATATTGAGTCTCTGGAATTCAATCTTTGATATATATTTCCATCTATTTATTATCATATTCATCATTAATTCATTTTGTTTAGCCTAATTAGTTCATTCAATTCATTAATCAACCTTTAATCATGTAATTAATTCGTAATAATTGATTTCATCCATGTAAATAACATGTTAATCACTTTCATCCGAGTCAGTTATTCATAATCGAGCATTAAATTCACTAATTGATATTAACGATTTGCAATTCCAGCTTCACAGCCAGAACTGAGCGAAGGAACAGACGCAGCAACTGCTGCACCTCTTCTAGAGGGCGCAGCTCTGCTGCGCCTGTTCCTGGTTGATTTCTGTCTCTGAACTCCCGCTTTGCCTTGACCTAATTATTAGTTTACGTAATTAATTAACTATTATCCGTATTATCACCTAATGATCTGTTTGTTTATTTATTTTTCTTTTCTTAAAATATCCGTTTTAAGTGTATTTTCGACATAAATCAATAAACCCGATGTAATTATTGTAATTTTCATTATTGTAATTTTCTTTATTGTATTTATTTTGTTGTATTGCTTGTATGCCTTCACATGTAATCAACCTAAATCTCTACTTTGACCCAATTGTATGATAAATTACGTGTTTACTGACTTAGTCTAATTCTCACATGTTAGGATTAAAGCGTTGGATGTTGCATTGCATGCATATAAATCGACAATATATCGAGTATGGACGATTTTCCCTAATCATTAGTAGAGGCCGCTATCGAGGCGGACGGGATTAGGTGTTCGATCAAAAGAGCTTCCTAATACGTACCCTCACCCCTTACTTCAGATCTCTGTGAACATCCGTGTTCATTGGCATCCACGAGAGTCATTCTAGACATAGAATGCTAAGCGTAACGAGTGCTTAGTGTTAATGTCACTACTTTGGGTCTTAACATGGCACAAGGTATTCGAACGGTATCCAATTTTCCACAATAAATTGGTGGCGACTCCACAAATGCAAACGCTTGTCCCAAGCGCCCCCCATGGCCTGCGTCCATAGTTTGGCGACTCCGCTGAGGATAATACACTTACGTGTAGCCAAGGGTGAAACTTGAACAAGGTTAGGGAATAGTTTGTACAAGACAATTGTCGGTTTTTTCATAACTCGGTCTTCCTAGATCGTTTATTCGGCCTTCCTAGGCCCAACCCAACCCATTCGACCAATCGTCCCGTCTAAACAGTCCTAATTCTTATTTAGGCCTAAGGATGAATAGCAATTGACGTCATCCATACCATGGTACTTACTCTTGTTTGTATCAAGGACCTTCACTACTTGAGGAAATGGACTAGGAATCGGCCTTACTCTTGTTCGGTACGAGCCTCTCCACAGACTTCGGGTTTGATTGTTCGATATGGCAATCCACCCTTTAAACCAAAACCCTTTTAAATGCACTCAGCATCCCGTTATAATGCTTGTATAAATGTTTGTACCTTATGTGATCACCGTTTCTAAACAAAACCATGACGATTTTGTAAAATCAAAACCTCTCTTTCAAAATGTAAACTTTTCAAAGCATAAGCCCAAAATTAGCGCAAATCAGACGAAACTCTGTCCGATTCTCAAGTCAAACTTCGGGTCTAGGCCCATTTCAAAATCTCACTTCGAGTCCACTCCGACAGCTACACTACAGTTGACTAGGACCAACATTTTCAAACTTTGTCATTTCTTCAAAGCTCACTTGACACAAGTGGCACACATCCACTTCACAAGTCAAAACATTTTTCTTAGTAAGTGTGTTAGAATGGTCGATCGTTTTTTAATTCGTCGTCGATCTCTTATCCAGTTTCCAAGATGCCTGAAACAAGCGACGTGAGCAACGACCAACCCTAGAATGGTAATGATCAAATCCTAACCGCACTAGCTCGTCTCCAAGTCACTCAAGATCAAGTGTATGATCGCCTCGACACGATCGAAGGCCGGATATATGCCGTGGAAACGAGGTTGCCTCCTCGAGAAAGTGAAGTGGCTGATGACTTTGTGAACAACTTCGGGGAAAAAAATCCTCCCATAGGTATGACTGTAGCTGAGAAACGACTTTAATATTTGGAGGAACAATTGATGTACCTAAAAGGGGATGATATTTATAGGGAGAATAACCGCAAGTATGAGGCCGTGAGTTCTAAATAGCCCACTAACTTCAACATGACGGATATCCCTAAGTTCAAGGGACATGATAACCCTTTGAACCCTATCCGTGCTTTCAAGGATTACATGTCTATCAAAAGCATTAAACCCGATATGTTTTTAAGGATCTTTCCTTCATCTCTTGACACCATCCCAAGATAATGGTTCTATTCTCTAGAGAATAAGAAAATCGCTAGCTGGGACGATGCCACAATCGAGTTTGCTAAACAATACGCGGATAATGCTGAAATCCAAGTTAACATGCGCACTTTAGAGGTTCTTACCCAAAATGACAATGAAGGTTTTACCGACTTCCTAAGTAGGTGGAGGAAGACTAGTACCCAACTGATTTAACGTCCAGATGAAGCTACCCTCGTGGAGAAATTCGTGGACAATCTAAAGCCCATCTATGCAAGTCATTTGAGGTACCAAAACATCAAGACCTTCAAAGACTTGACCGTACTAGGAACAAGGATCGAAGATGACATCCGTAAAGGGCTCTTGTCCAAAACGGTAGGTCGTGGATATCAAGGCTCAACAAGTCGTTCTTACGGCTCTACTAGCAAGACTGATGAAGTTAACCTTCTCGAGCCATCTAAGAAGAGTACCCCCACCGAGGAAATTCACAAATCTTGGGGACACATACTCCAATGCTCTAAAAAGGTTGATGAAACAAGGCAAGCTTCAACCCATAGGACCTACACCCGAACCAGAAAAGAAATCCAAGTTCTGGGATGAGAATGCCTACTCCGAGTATCATAGAGGTAAGGGACATGACACCGAAAAATGCTACAAACTGAAAAATGTGCTTCAAGACATGATTGAAGACGGTCGCCTACCAATACCGCCGGGAGGTAAGCCCAACAACACTCAGAATCCTCTTGGAATTCTAGTGATTATAAGTGAAGAATCTACCATAGATTGTTCACACCTCATTTCTCCACTCGAAGATGAAATCCACGCGATAGAGAATGAAGGGTACTACTCTACCATTTCCCCTACCATCACCGATTTCATCGCATGGACAAGGAGTGTAGATAAATAAGTCTCGGCGTTAGAGAGTGTAGTGACGACCCTACGTGATCCCAATGCAACACCTAAAGAACGCGTGCCACTAATTTTCTCTCAAAATGCTACCATGCAAGAAGTAGTAGCCGTGGTTGGTAAACTAATCGACCAAATTACCCAATTGGAGGATGAAATCATAAGGATGAAGGAACTTGATACTGTCAATGGAGTATGGGCCGATGATGATGAAGATGAGTATCTCATTGAACACCACCTAGTCAAGGAAATAGTCCAAAATGGTGAAGACCAAGATGTGGACCACTTTACTCGTTCAGGACGGCCATATCAAAGTACTTCTCAAAATGGTCCAACCACCATTGTTACACCAAATGTTAATTAAGATGACTCTACTGACCATTTGCTAAAGCAATTACATAAGACAAAGGCTGATCTTTCAGTCTGGCAACTAATAGCAAGCTCATTCCCACATCACCAAGCTTTACTGCAAGCCTTGGCCAAACTAAATGTGGCACATAACTCCACACTCGACGATGTAGTCAACTTAGTCTTCCAAGAATCACCGAAGCTAAGTAATCCTATTACTTTCTCAGATGAATATTTGCCACCCTTTGGTGCTAGTCATAACTTGGCTCTTTATATCACTGTCATTTGCTTAAAGAAGAATGTGCCAATGACTTTGGTAGATGATGGCTCCACGGTCAACGTCATAACCTTGAAAACGGCATACAAATTAGGCATGAAAGAGTCGGATTGGACCCCTACCAATCAAGGTGTTCGCGCATAAGATGGTACACGACGAAAGGTAGTAGGACTTGTTAACCTAACCATAGCCACAGGGCCGATTGAGCGAAAGGTTAACTTCCAAATAGTGGACATTGAGGCATCCTTCAACATACTTCTGGGAAGGCCTTGGATTCACGCTTCCAAAGTGGTAACATCCACCCTCCACCAGAAAATCAAAATCTCACTAAATGGCAAAGTGGTGACGATCACTTCATCACCCATCAAAAAAATAATCGAAAAGAGGTCAAGTAATCAAGTCCTTGAGGATCCAGTATATGAACTTGGGGGCTTTGAAAGCATAAATGTCATAGAAAGTGAGTTGGCACCCTTATACTTCAATCCCTACTCCAATTTGGTGGTCAACCACATACTCAAATCCCAGGGATACTTCCCGGGAATGCCTTTGAATCCTATCCGAAGAAACACCTTCGCACCCTACAAAGAAGGCAACTCACAAATAATACCACTTACAAACCCACTAAAGAGGAGGTTCTTGATGTGACCATAATTGGCGCATATTTAGCCCCCGAATTACCATTGTTTCCATGCTTTTTAGTGCCTATTTGGGTCATTTCTTATCTTTAGTTCTTTGTTTTGCATATTCTTTGAGATTTTGATCCCTTGGTAGGAAAGGAGTAAGAATCTTGCATTTTCATGGCAAAACAAGGCTAAATTGATTGTATTCAATGACCAAGCATCAAGGAGAGACAAGACTAGAAGGCCTTTGTACATATCATAGTAGAAGAGCAATGTTGAGAAAGGATCCTTGAGTCCCCGAGGAAATCCCCAAGGAATTTATGAAGAAAAGGGAAGAAAAGAAGAAGAATTGAAGCTGACCAACAATCCGAACGGATTGTACCAAATCCGCCCGTCCGTCCAACCCAATCCGAGCGTCCCACCTTGGAATCCGCTCGGATTCCCCCAGCACAATCCGAGCGTCCCTCTCTTGAATCCGCTCGGATTCCTCAGCCCAGATCTGGCCGTCCCGACTCCAATCCGCACGGATTTCGATGACATGTTTTTCGTTCTTCAAGCTACGAAAAGAGAAGCCCTTCTCTCGAGAAATACCGGAGTCTCCTTGCTCAACTTAAAAGTGTAATTACTAGTTTAGCCCTTAGTTAACCCTAATGCATCCTCCCTAATTTTCACTATAAATACCCCATTAGGCTAATTAGAGGAGCATGTTCTTCTTATCAATAATTAGGGTAGTTAATATCAATCAAATCTCTCTTTAATATTGTAATCAAGTATTAATCAAGTTTTAATCCAAGTTTTAGTTCTTTATACTCTCTCTTGTTCTTCCTTTATTTTGGGTAATTGAAGATTATTTGGGTTATTATTGGGAGATTGACAACCTCTCAATCTAGGATTCAAGTACTTCTATTATTCTTGTTTTATTATTGGAATCATTAGTAGGTATAATCTCTTAATCCCTTTTTAATTATTGTTAATTACTTTCATTTATTCATCATGTTTCATTATGTTAGTATGATTGACAACCTTTCTAGCATGATCAATATGATAATGAGTGAGTAGTCTCTTAGCTAGGGTTTAATGGGTGATTAGGGGAAACCAACATGGGGAATGATTCATGCTTAAATTAATATGCTTTCATATCTTATTTGCTTGCTTGTTTTGATCTTAATACATGCACATGTTATATTTGATGAAATGCTAAGCCTATGAATCCTTGCATTTACTATCATCTTCTATCCTTTCAACTTGACTTGTAAGACATAACCCAACTCGAGTCTTGTTAGACCATGCATGTGTTGAGTAGGAAAGATTAAGTCGACTTGTAGGTGTTGTACAATCTAATCGATTCGGCTCCGGGACCCAAACTTTCCTAGGATTGTAAGATATAACCCAACTCAATCCATCACAACAATAATTGCTTGCTTATAATTTGAGAACATGTTTGTATGATCATATCCCATGATTCCCCTATGAACCCATGACACCCTAGTGCCTTTAATCAATTGTTTACACCCCTTATTTTATTCATCTTGCTAGTTTATTTTCATTGTTATTTTAGTTTAGTAACCTTCTACATCAACCCAATTTGTGACACCCCTTAGACACTACTAGTTACAATAGAATTCTCATTTCAATACCCGTCCCTTGGGATCCGACCTTTACTTGCCTCTTTACTAATTGTAGAGTTGTTTGTGAAGTATAAATTGTGTTTTGTATCGACCATTGACCAACGACCACATATGCTTAATTGTGAACACGAAATGGCCTCGATCAAAAATGGCGCCGTTGCCGGGGACGGTGTTTAATTGATTTAAGATTTCTTTTGTTGTTATTAGTTGTGTCTTTTTCACCTTGGGGAAGTAAAACTCCTCAAGGTTTTCTCTAATCGTTTTCAAGTTGTTTGATATTTTGCGAGAATGGATTTCATAGATTGTTTTGTAGAGGACCACTTGAGTATCTCTTACTTCAAGGATCCCATGCAAGCATTAGAGGCATTAGAAGCAAGTAAGGCTAAGAGCATGTATTGGGAGTTGGAGGTGGATCTCTTTGAGGCCGCTCTAGCTAACAAGGAACTTACTCATGCACAATCCGAGTTAGTGCATAATATTCTAGTAGAAGCATGTCAACCCATAGAGGATGAGCAATCCATCCTAGAGGATATTCTACAAACTCAAGAGCAAGAGGAACCCATCATGGAATTCGAATATGATGAGGTTCATGAAAGTGAAGAAGAATATGTCATGAGAATGGAATGTTTAATGGAGATGGAGCAAATTCTCAATGAAACTCCAAAGGAGGAAAGTGAGGTACAAACTCCTACTTTGAAACCCCTTCCCCCAAATTTGAAATATGCTTATCTTGATGAATCAAAGACCAAACCCGTAATTGTTAATGATAGACTTGATGATGACCAATTGGGAAAATTACTTAATGTGTTGAAACAACATGAGAAGGCTATAGGTTATAGTCTAGATGACCTTAAGGGGATAAGTCCCAACTTTTGCATGCATAGGATTCATCTAGAGGACGACCATAGACCTACCATTCAACCCCAAAGGAGATTGAACCCCCACATGCAAGAAGTTGTCAAAGGAGAGGTCATGAAATTACTTGATGCGGGAATCATATATCCCATATCGGATTCTTTGTGGGTTAGCCCCGTCCAAGTGGTACCTAAGAAAGGCGGTACTACGGTAGTGACAAATGAAAAGAATGAATTAATACCCACAAGAATGATCACCGGTTGGCGTATGTGCATTGACTACCGTAAATTAAACTCCGCAACAAGGAAAGATCACTTCCCCTTACCATTCATCGACCAAATGCTTGAGAGGTTAGCCTCTAACAAATTCTTTTATTACCTTGACGGGTATTCGGGATTCTTCCAAATCCCTATACACCCGGATGACCAACATAAGACCACCTTCACATGCCCCTATGGCACTTTTGCCTATAGAAGGATGCCTTTTGGATTATGCAATGCCCCCGCTACTTTCCAAAGATGCATGATGAGTGTCTTCTCCGATTACCTAGAGACCATAATGGAAGTCTTTATGGATGATTTTAGTGTTTATGGAAAGGACTTTGACTCATGCTTGCATAATCTTTCCCTTGTATTGCAAAAATGTGAAGATGTTAGTCTTGTTTTAAATTGGGAAAAGTGTCATTTCATGGTCAATGAAGGAATTGTTTTGGGTCACTTGATTTCGGAAAAGGGCATCGAGGTCGATAAAGCTAAATTTGAGGTGATAGAGAAACTCCCACCTCCCGTGAATGTTAGAGGGGTGAGAAGTTTTCTCGGTCACGCGGGTTTTTACCGTCGCTTCATAAAAGATTTTTCTAAAATAGCGAAACCCCTCACTCAACTTTTGCTTAAGGATGCCCAATTCCAATTTACTGACGAGTGTGTTGAAGCTTTTAATAGAATCAAAGAAGCATTGATCTCGGCACCAATCATCCAACCCCCAAATTGGGAGTTACCTTTCGAGATTATGTGTGACGCTAGCAACTACGCCGTTGGAGCGGTTCTTGGCCAACGGGTAGGGAGAGCTCTTCATGCCATCTATTACATAAGCAAAACCCTCGACCCTTCTCAAGTAAATTATGATACAACCGAAAAGGAGCTTCTTGCCATTGTTTATGCTTTGGATAAATTCCGTTCCTACTTGCTTGGATCCAAGGTGATTGTATTTTCGGATCACCGTGCTCTCCGACATCTCTTGATAAAGAAGGAGGCAAAACCAAGATTGTTGAGATGGATTTTGCTTCTTCAAGAATTTGACTTGGAGATAAGAGACAAGAAAGGAGCCGAGAATGTAGTAGCGGATCACCTGTCAAGAATCCGGTTTCATGATGAAAATGGAGAAACCCCGATCAATGACTCATTCCCCGACGATATTTTGATGGCTATTCAAACTCAACTTGAAAGGCACGTCACCCCATGGTTTGCCGATTATGCCAATTATATTGTTGGAAAGGTGCTCCCTCCAAACTTGAACCACAACCAAAGGAAGAGATTCCTATTCGAAGTGAAGAGGTACTTTTGGGATGACCCAAACCTCTACAAGGAGTGTAGTGATGGGCTCTACCGAAGGTGCATCCCTCAATGGGAAATCCAAGGAATCTTGGAAGGATGTCATTCATCGCCCTACGGTGGACACCATGGAGCAAGACGAACCGTTGCAAAAATTCTCCAATCGGGCTTCTATTGGCCCACAATGTTTCAAGATACAAGAGAATTCATCATTCATTGTGATGCTTGTCAAAGAACGGGAAATATATCTTGGAGAAACGAAATGCCACAAAGGGGCATTCTAGAGGTGGAGATTTTCGATGTATGGGGAATTGACTACCAAGGACCCTTTGTGACATCCAATGGGAACAAGTACATCCTTGTGGCCGTAGATTATGTTTCAAAGTGGGTGGAGGCAATTGTCACCCCAAATGATGATGCGAAAACGGTCACCAAGCTTTTCAAGAAGATAATTTTCCCACGATTTGGAGTTCCTAGAGCTATCATAAGTGATGGAGGAACACATTTCCATGAGAAGAAGCTTGCATCCCTTTTGACCAAATATGGTGTTCAACATCGAACCGGCTTGGGATATCATCCTCAAACAAGCGGTCAAGTGGAAATTTCAAATAGAGAGATCAAGCAAATTCTTGAAAAAGTTGTGAACAAGACTCGGAAAGATTGGAGCACAAAGCTTGATGATGCTCTTTGGGCTTATAGGACGGCCTATAAGACTCCCATTGGTGCCTCCCCCTACAAGCTTGTTTATGGAAAAGCATGTCATTTGCCAATCGAATTGGAATACAAAGCCTATTGGGCAATCCGAGCACTCAATCTTGATCTCAAATTGAGCGGTCAAAAGAGGATGATCCAAATCCAAGAGTTGGAGGAATTCCGGCTACACTCTTATGAGAATGCAAAGATTTACAAAGAAAGAACAAAATTGCTTCATGATAAGAGAATTCGACAAAAGGCCTTGCACAAGGGAGATAAAGTCCTTCTATTCAACTCCCGCTACCGACTCTTTCCGGGAAAATTGAACTCTAGATGGATGGGTCCCTATGTGATAACCGAAGTTGGGAAATATGGAGATTTCGAACTCAAGGCCGAAGATGGAAGCAAGTTCAAGGTAAATGGTCAAAGGTTGAAGTCGTACTATGAAGGAGCATTTGTTGAAGAGGTCGAGGCTACCTACGTCGGGCCTCCTCCCCCTTGAAAGGACCATCTAAGGGAGAGTTTGGTGGAGTCCTCCCTAAACCACCATTTGTAAATATACTAACCCTCTAACTTGTATTTATTATTGCTTTTATTTTAATAAATGTCATAAACTCTTTTCATGAGCGTAAGTGAGGGAGGGTTACTAACAAGTTTTTGAATGAAGGAAGGGGCAAATTCCTAAGTGTGGGGATGCATTGAAAGAAAGAAGAAAAAGTCAAAGCTCGCAGCCAGAATCCGAGCGGATTTCCGGGAATCCGGCCGTCTTGGCCGAATCCGGACGTCTAGCAGAGAAACCGCATGTCCAGCTGTGTCGAAAAATTGAAGGTTTCTGGGCTGTTTGAAAATCCGAGCGTCCTACGAAGAAGACGCCCGTCTGGTTGAATCCGGCCGGATTTGTGGAAAGACGCTCGTCTCTCCGCCTGTGCATTTCAAGAAAAATCTCTGTACTGAAATCCGCCCGTCTTCTGAAAGAGACGCCCGTCCCACTGAAAGAATCCGAGCGTCTTATTCTCGGGACGCTCGTCTTGTGGCGACAAAAATTTTGGGATTTTACTCTGTGGCAGAATCCGGGCGTATTGCCCAGAATCCGCCCGTCCCGTGAGAGAAGAATCCGAGCGTCTTGCCTTTGAATCCGCTCGTCTCCCTGCCCGTTTTTCGGCCCGACTTTTCTCAATTAAATTACACCCCACCACCCATATAATGACACATCACTACTCCTTCCACTTACCCTATAAAAACCACCTCCTTATGACTCCCATACATATCCAAATCACTCTCTTCACCCACAAAATTAAAAATCCCCAATTTTCTAGGGTTTCCAATTCTCAATCAACAAGGAACATCCTTAGCAAATTTTCAAATCAAAATAACCCAACAAAAGAAGCAAGAATGGCACCAAGGAGATCCTCCTTTAGAAGTGCAAGAAGACCAAGGATGGTGGGAAGTTCCTCTACCTCACATCTCAACACCATTAGAAGAGAGCATGTAGAGATTGTAGACCTCACAAGGCTCGATGATTTCTCGAATGTGGAATTCCTTGATGATGTGCAGCGATTGGTCTTCCATCGACTCTTAAGTAAGAATATTCTTCCCACTAAATTTCTTTGTCATGATACCTTAAGAAAGCTTGGAATCTTTCACCAAGTAGAAGCACTCTTTGAGGTTTTTGGTCTTTCAACTCTCTTTCGCATGTATGAGCCAACATATCGGTCCCTTGTGCTAGAATTCTTAAGCTTTTTGAGAATCACAACCTTGAACAAGACTATTTGCATAGAGTTTAGGTTGGAGAATGTCTCTAGAATGATGACCCTTGTCGAGTTTGCCAATGTGTTCGGACTTGATGTTTCGCCTACCCGAACATCAAAGCCCAAAAAGTATAATGTTGCACCATTGTGGAGGGCCATGACGGGCCGGGATTTCATTCTTACCAAAGAGTGTCTTGCTTTTCACATCCAAAACCCGATCTTGAGGCTTACATATCGATTTCTTTCGGGTACTCTTTTCGCCCGCCGTGATCCGGCCATTGTCAACCAATTGGACCTTGTTTTCATGGAATCATACCTCAACATTCAAGGGAGAGATGGGTATCAATTCAATGCACCTCTAGTTATGCTAGAGAAATGGGCAAAGTTTCGAAATGGGAATGATGATGGAATGAAGCACATAGTGAACGGTGGACTCATAACTAGACTTGCAAAGCACTTTAACCCAAGGTTCAATGAGAACAATGAGTACACTCCACTTGCGGGGAACACGAAAATTAATGAAGACCTCCTTATCGTCCAACACCATTGGATAACCCTTGAGGGGGTTGATAAGAGGATAAAGTGGTTGACAAAAGGGAGCGATCCACTCTATCTCCCAATGCATGATCTACCACGGGTCTCCCCAAGAAGAGGAAGCTTGTCCCCAATGCCCTCCTACCTCATCCCAAGTCAAAAAAGGCAAACTCCACCTCCACAAAATCCACCACCACAACAAGAACAACAAACTCAAAATGAGAAGATAAAAGTGCCTCCTTACCCCTTTCCCTACCAACCATATAACCATCCAAATCCCTTCATCCTCCCCCGTGACGACTTTGTCACGGGAATTTTGCAAGATTTACACTACCGTCAATATGAGACCTCCGTGGATACTTATTATGCTCTTTACCCCCAATACTATGAGATGGCTCAAAAAGGACGGATTAGTGAGGAAGGAGCTTTCCCCTCATGGGCTCAAATGGAATTGCTCTTTCCTAACTCGGAGAAGGCTAATGAAGGAGCGAACGGTCGCAAAGGGGAAGAGAGTGGGGACTCTTGTGGAGGTGATACGGTGAAGCTTGAGAGTGAAGAAGATGAGTTCATGGATCCAAGTTTAAGTGATGCTTCAAGGGATATTTGGGATACCGATATTGAAGGAGATGATGCCGATATCTAGGAGATTACTTCATCACTAGGTGGAGCGGGCAAGAGGCACCCACCTTTGTTCAAGTGAAGTTTTCTCATCTCTCCTCTTTATCTTTCTTTTCATGAAAAGAGCTTTGTATCTTGTTTCTTTGTATTTTATTTCATTTTGATCATTGTTGGTTTAGTCCTAGCAACATCAAAGGACTCACACCTCGGTACCATTGAGGTGTTCTTTATTGTTCCCATTTTTGAAAATCCAAAATGACAATCTAGTTTCATGCATAGCATAGTGTGTGCATGAACTATACCCATCCTTGACATTAGCAATAGTGTCTTATTTGGTTTGGGGAAGTTAATGCATACACAACGGGAGGTAATCTAAATTATCCTCTCCGTCATAACAAAAACCATGCATCATGTAGTATAGCTTAGTGTAGAATTGCATTTAGTATAGAAATCATGCATCATTTTTGCATAATTTCCATCATTTTGGCCATTGAGGACAATGCCCATATTAGTGTGGGGATGGGAATTCTAACACTTAACTTTTATTCAAAAACCATAAAAATTGAAAAATTTCAAAAAAACAAAAAAATTGAAAAAATTGAAAAACCAAAAACAAGTTCATTTCCTTTGTATATATTGTCTTGTATATATTGTGTTTGTTTCATCCTTGTTCACTTTGATTGACTACGCCACATCCGAGACATGAGGATATTGAAGACCGCATGGTATGATCTTTCCAATCCCCTTTTTCCTCTTTATGTTAATGACTATGTGGCTTTATTTTGATTGATGCGGTAAAACAATGTGAACTTAGGATTGCATTTAGTTTTTATGCCATATTAGTTGGTAGAATCATTTGCATTAGGATGTGTATATGTTAGTTGCATCATGGCATGTAGTTTGCATGTTAGAAAAATTTTGCGAAACCGTCTACTTGGGAAGCTTGACAAGTGTATATAGGCCCTAGTAGATGCTTTTTATTCTTAAGACTTTGCTTGTTAGAATACTTGTAAAACACCCTAGGATGTGTCATGCTAGTATCCTTTGACCCATGGTTTAAGGCCTAGTCAAGAGTACCTTGTGGTGTGATAACTCCTTGGCTACCGTTTATTCCAAGGTGACCCTTGAAACCATGCATACTTCCATCCATCATCCATGTTCTACCACATTTTTGTCATCAAAGGGAATGGGCACAAAAAGAAATCAATTTGAGTTCAAAGAAATGAAAAGTGAAAGAAAGTTTGCAAAAATGCATCAAATGAAAAGAGGAGCAAAAATAGAACTCCTAAAAGCTTCAAATACAAGGCACCCTCGTTACTAATTGGGGTGACTTTGAAAATATTCAAAAAGAAATGCAAAAAGTTGTCAAGTATTGAAATGCCAAAAATCAAAAAGAAATGGCAAAGAAAGTGTTCTCAAATGTTATATGCCACAAGAAATTGGGGGGAAAAACAACAATGAAAGCAAACTCCCAAAGTGAAACTCAAAAATCTATCGATCCCTTTATCCATCGTATCCATTTTTGTGCATGGTAGAGAGGGGACGACCCTTCTTCTTGTCTAGGCAAGAGGGGGAATTCCGCGATCCTCCAGTGTTTCTAACACCATAGGGAGTCTACTCTTGACAAAAGCATTTAACGATTGAGGACAAAGGTACCCTAGCTTGACACATTTTGGAGGTGATTTATTGGTATCCTTCTAGGCTTAGTAGTTTGAACAAATTGCATCTATGAAGGATTGTGTACCCTTGAATTGCTTCCCTTGTAGATAATTTCCGCCACTTAGATGAGGAAAGTGGCTATTCTTTTTGTAGATGCATCCATTATGTGATTTTATGTGCTTTAATGTTTGGATGTGTCGCCATTTTGGCAAGACCCACCTTGCCTTGCAAGAAGGCATCCTACCTCATGGTTGTCTTGTTGTGAGTTGAAGGGGCGGAGTGAGACCCGCTAATTGTCTCATATCGGCTATTATTATTAGGTTAGGTTAGTATTGGTCCTAGTCTTTGTCACCTCTTTACTCGGGACGAGCAAAGGTTCGGTTTGGGGATATTTGATGTGACCATAATTGGCGCATATTTAGCCCCCGAATTACCATTGTTTCCATGCTTTTTAGTGCCTATTTGGGTCATTTCTTATCTTTAGTTCTTTGTTTTGCATATTCTTTGAGATTTTGATCCCTTGGTAGGAAAGGAGTAAGAATCTTGCATTTTCATGGCAAAACAAGGCTAAATTGATTGTATTCAATGACCAAGCATCAAGGAGAGACAAGACTAGAAGGCCTTTGTACATATCATAGTAGAAGAGCAATGTTGAGAAAGGATCCTTGAGTCCCCGAGGAAATCCCCAAGGAATTTATGAAGAAAAGGGAAGAAAAGAAGAAGAATTGAAGCTGACCAACAATCCGAACGGATTGTACCAAATCCGCCCGTCCGTCCAACCCAATCCGAGCGTCCCACCTTGGAATCCGCTCGGATTCCCCCAGCACAATCCGAGCGTCCCTCTCTTGAATCCGCTCGGATTCCTCAGCCCAGATCCGGCCGTCCCGACTCCAATCCGCACGGATTTCAGTACAGCATGTTTTTCGTTCTTCAAGCTACGAAAAGAGAAGCCCTTCTCTCAGAAAATACCGGATTCTCCTTGCTCAACTTAAAAAGTGTAATTACTAGTTTAGCCCTTAGTTAACCCTAATGCATCCTCCCTAATTTTCACTATAAATACCCCATTAGGCTAATTAGAGGAGCATGTTCTTCTTATCAATAATTAGGGTAGTTAATATCAATCAAATCTCTCTTTAATATTGTAATCAAGTATTAATCAAGTTTTAATCCAAGTTTTAGTTCTTTAATCTCTCTCTTGTTCTTCCTTTATTTTGGGTAATTGAAGATTATTTAGGTTATTATTGGGAGATTGACAACCTCTCAATCTAGGATTCAAGTACTTCTATTATTCTTGTTTTATTATTGGAATCATTAGTAGGTATAATCTCTTAATCCCTTTTTAATTATTGTTAATTACTTTCATTTATTCATCATGTTTCATTATGTTAGTATGATTGACAACCTTTCTAGCATGATCAATATGATAATGAGTGAGTAGTCTCTTAGCTAGGGTTTAATGGGTGATTAGGGGAAACCAACATGGGGAATGATTCATGCTTAAATTAATATGCTTTCATATCTTATTTGCTTGCTTGTTTTGATCTTAATACATGCACATGTTATATTTGATGAAATGCTAAGCCTATGAATCCTTGCATTTACTATCATCTTCTATCCTTTCAACTTGACTTGTAAGACATAACCCAACTCGAGTCTTGTTAGACCATGCATGTGTTGAGTAGGAAAGATTAAGTCGACTTGTAGGTGTTGTACAATCTAATCGATTCGGCTCCGGGACCCAAACTTTCCTAGGATTGTAAGATATAACCCAACTCAATCCATCACAACAATAATTGCTTGCTTATAATTTGAGAACATGTTTGTATGATCATATCCCATGATTCCCCTATGAACCCATGACACCCTAGTGCCTTTAATCAATTGTTTACACCCCTTATTTTATTCATCTTGCTAGTTTATTTTCATTGTTATTTTAGTTTAGTAACCTTCTACATCAACCCAATTTGTGACACCCCTTAGACACTACTAGTTACAATAGAATTCTCATTTCAATACCCGTCCCTTGGGATCCGACCTTTACTTGCCTCTTTACTAATTGTAGAGTTGTTTGTGAAGTATAAATTGTGTTTTGTATCGACCATTGACCAACGACCACATATGCTTAATTGTGAACACGAAATGGCCTCGATCAGTTCTCGAGATGCTTGCTCAAGTTCGAAACCGTAAGAATGTAGGAATCCAAATGCGACCCTACCTCCCTACCCTAAATGGATACTTAGGTAGGGAAGGAAGTCACGAGTTCTTTCACGGATTTCCCGAACCTTGGCACTATCTCAAAAGGAAGTTAGCCGGAATCGAGATCTTTCACGATTGCTACTTCATTCCTCCAGAAACGGTTCCTACCCTCAAAACTCGTCAAGCACCTTGCTTAGACGAATAAGCTGTTAGTCTACTATTTGGAGAGGATCGATTTGTCAGAGTCGCGCAGGATGAGATCATTACCATGATACTTCAAGACGATCAATTCAACCCTACCGCGTTAATCACAGAAACTAACGCAAACCAACAAAAAGGATGGAGAAAATCAATCAAGTGGAGAAACAATCAAGAGAGAGTCTTCAAGCTCGCCACTGGAGAAGGAGAGATGTTCAAAGAAGAACCAGAAGACGATGAATTCCAGTCAGACTCTGAATCAGAGTCGGAGTTTAGAGAAGTTCCTAGGGAGTCTCTTCCTGTCGCCATCCCCATTCCCTTTGTTTCTCCTAGCTTAGCATCAAGTAGTAACAGTAGCTTGGGAAATGTCCCAACAACTGTCCCTTTACCGCCACTGACCACAGATCAGATGGCTTCCTTGTTTTAACTTTTCTCAAACTTTAATATGAATAAATCAGGTTCTGCTTACTCTTTGTGTTATCTTGAATGCAATTCTGTTTACGATGATACCGAGGATGACCCAGACCCAGACTCGATTGAGATACCTCCCTACATAGCCAAGGAAATACTACAAGAGGGGGAAGGGGGACCAGTAATAGAGAGCACTGAACCCATCAATGTAGGAACCAAACTAGAACCCCAAGAACTTAGGATAGGGACGACCTTGAGCTCTACCGAAAGGGCCAGTATCATAGACCTCCTACACGAGTTCAAAGACGTTTTCGCTTGGTCCTACAAAGACATGCCAGGGATCGACAGGGACATTGCAGAGCATAGAATCCCAATCAAGCCAGGTTTCAAACCCGTAAAACAGAAGCTTCCTCGAATGAGGACAGAATGGGCTCTTAAAATCAAAGAAGAAGTCGATAAGCAATTCAAAGTCGGGTTCATCAAAGTTTTCGAGTACTCTGACTGGGTAGCTAACATAGTACCCGTACCCAAAAAGGATGGGAGAATCCGTGTTTGTGTTGATTTTAGAGACTTAAACAAAGCAAGTCCTAAGGATGACTTTCCTCTACCACATATCGACATATTGGTAGACAATACCACAGATCACCCGTTATTATCCTTCATGTATGGGTATGCGGATTATAAGCAAATCAATACCGCCTTCGTCACTCAGTGGGGAATCTATTGCTACACGGTCATGCCATTTGGGTTAATTAACGCTGGAGCTACATACCAACGCACCGCGACTACGCTCTTACATGACATGATGCATAACGACGTTGAGGTATAGGTAAACGACATGATTGTCAGTCCAAAGATAGAGAGGGGCACATTGCGAACCTTCGCAAATTCTTCTCAAGGCTACAAAAGTACAATATGAGGCTCAATCCTCAGAAATGCGCATTCGGAGTGACATCTGGCAAACTCCTGAGATACGTTGTTAGCCAACGAGGTATAGAAATAGACCCTTCCAAGATCAAAGCTTTAATCGAAATGCCGCAACCTCAAACAGAGAAAGAAGTTAGAGGATTCCTAGGCAAGGTGCAATACATAAGTCGATTCATATCGAAACTCACCATGATCTGTGAACCTGTCTTCAAAAAGCTCAAGAAAACAAACCACACCATGTGGGATGATGACTGTCAAAAGGCATTTGACCGAATCAAGGAGATACTAGCCAAACCACCAGTGCACATGCCACCTCAACGAGATCAACCTCTTGGTTTATATCTCACAGTAACTGAAACAGTCATGGGCGCCATGCTAGCTCAAACCGTAGGAAAGGAAGAAAGAGTTATTTACTACCTTAGTAATAAGTTCTTGGAGTACGAGTGCAAATATACACAACTCTAAAAGACATGCCTCGCTCTTGTGTGGGCAACGAAGAAGCTAGCCATTACATGCTTAGCTACTCCGTCAAAATATACTCCAAAATGGAACCTGTCAAATACCTCTTCGAGAAACCCGTTCTCAATGGACGCGTAGCAAGATGGACTTTGATGCTCTCAGAGTTCGACCTCAAATATGTACCTTTCAAAGTTATAAAAGGGCGCGCCGTTGCCGAGTTCTTCGCAGAAAATCCCATCAATGATGCGCAAACAATAGACACTTGGTCATTTCCAGATGAGGATATACTCCAAACGGATGTAGACTCCTGGGACCTTTACATTGATGGAGCATCAAACTTAAGAGGATTTGGAATAGGAGTGTTGCTCATTTCTCTTGAAGGCGAGCATACACCAATCTCTGTCAAACTCGACTTTGAGGTGACAAATAATGCTGCAGAATACGAAGCTTGTCTCATTGGATTACAAGCAGCAGTAAGTTTAGGCATCAACAATCTTCGAGTACGTGGGGATTCATCTCTGATCATCAACCAAGTTACAGATCTTGGAAAATCCGAAGTGAAAGCTTAACACCTTATCAAGCCAGAATAGATCAAGTTGCCTAATTCTTCGATCAAGTGACCTATCTACACCTACCTCGAGAAGAAAATCAATTTGCAGATGCTCTTGCAAAACTTGCATCTTTGATTAACATGCCGGATAGCATGGTAGAAATGCCTTTATGCATCGAACGACGATCAGAGCCAGCTTATGTGCACCAAATCACCGATGAAGAGGAAACCACAGAGGAACCTTGGTTCCAAGCAATCCTAAACTTCAAACTCAACGGTACCTATCCACCGGATATGGACAAGAGGGGACAACGCGATGTACGCCTACTAGCTTCCCAATACATTCTCATGCAAGGAGAGTTATACAAAAGAACACCTCTTGATGTAATCCTACGTTGCCTGGATCATTCACAGGCACGGAAAGTGATGGAAGAAGTTTATGATGGAGAATGAGGTCCTCACATGAGTGGACCCATGATGGCAAAGAAAATCACACGTTTAGGGTATTATTGGACCACAATGGAATCCGATTGCATCAAATATGTAAGACATTGCCACAACTGTCAAGTCTTCAGGAATGTGCAACATGTCCCTCCTTCACTACTCTATACAATGACATCTCCATGGCCATTTTCTGCTTGGGGAATTGACATCATCGGAAAAATCACTCCGGCTGGAATAGGAGGTCACTGTTTCATCTTAGTGGCAATTGATTATTTCACCAAATGGGTAGAAGCAGCTTTCTACACTAATCTCACGGCAAAAAACGTAGCAAAGTTCATACAAAACAACATCATCTGTCGATACGGTTGTCCACATGAGATCATTAGCGACAACGGATCACATTTCCAAGCTGAGACTGAGCAATTTCTAGCCAAGTACAAAATCAAGCATCACCACTCCTCGCCTTATAGACCACAAACTAATGGCGCGGTAGAGGCGGCAAACAAGAACGTTGTCACAATTCTCAAGAAAATGATTGTAATACTACGGATTTTATAGGCTGGTACTCAACCGAGTATGGCTTACTCGGTCGAGTAAAGTGTGTCGTGGTCCCTGTTAGGCTACTGCCTAGGAATACTCGGCCGAGCATGTGGAATACTTGACCGAGTAGAGGGTAATTGGCCGAGTATACTCTATACTCGATCGAGTATCCGGTCTGTCGAGTGTTTTTCCGCGGTTTGATTTGGAAATGATTAGGGCATTATATATATTACGCTATACAGTTTCTAATTACGCTTTACGAACCTAAAAACATTCTACGACGCCCTAATCATCTCTGAATCTCTCCTTGTGTGTGGGTGATCATAGCAATTGCATTCATTCCTTTTGATTCATCGTCGCTAAGTCCCAATCTTCATGTTCACTGTTTTATATTTTAGGGTTTGTGCTTGATTATTAATTGGGGGAAATGGGGGTTTTGCAGTAAGTGATTGTATTATGTGATTGTTGGTGTAGGTGACGATGTAGTATTTGTTATGCATTTGTATGGTTGATTGCAGCGTAAGCGGATTGCGAAAAGGTAGGGTTTCCCTACTCAGTTACTGTCAAATGATTTAAGATTGTGTTTGTTGGTAATTATTGTTATCTGCTGATCATCGGAGTATAAGTGTTGTGGCGACGGTGGTGATGTGGTTGTGTTGTGATGGTTGTGGTGTTGTGACAGCTGTGTTGCTATGGTGTGTGTGTTTGTGGTGGAGTCACTTGCGGGAGTGGCTTCACACCCTAGTTCGCCCTCCGTGGAACCCGTCACGAAAGGGGATGTGCACATTAAGGGACAGGGATTGTTAGTCGCTCGTTGACGAGCTGGACTAGGTGGGGATGGGATGCGGTCACCCACTGGCGGCGAGGATTACCTGTTGCGATAGGTAATCTGGCAGGGCTACACACTTCGGTGTGTAGTCGGTTACTGTGTGAGATCGGGAGACCGGGGATGGAGGATGATCATCGGGTTATATTATTTGTTTGTTTCTATCTTGATTGAACGGTACTGACCCCGTTGTTGTTGTTTTGTAAAACCTGCGGTGATCCATTAGGGGATGGTGAGCAGATTATGACAGGTAATGCAGATGTTTAGCTATGGGACAGTCATGGGGAGTCATCACTCAAGTATAGCTTCCACCGTCAAGAGACTTAGCTTGCATTCTTTGTAGTTATTAGACCTTTCACTGTTATACCTTTGTTTGGTTTTGGAATCATGTAATCACTAACTCTTTATACTTTATTAAAGGTTGTTTGGAATTGGTAACTTTGATATACTAACCTCGGGAAACCGAGATGGTAACAGTCTTTCATGCTAGGGTA
The DNA here is from genome assembly GCF_048544455.1 of Silene latifolia. Taxonomy (NCBI): domain Eukaryota; kingdom Viridiplantae; phylum Streptophyta; class Magnoliopsida; order Caryophyllales; family Caryophyllaceae; genus Silene; species Silene latifolia. Next base: position 120,754,376 of record NC_133528.1, on the reverse strand, counting down.
GTCCTTGGTAAGGTACCTTGGTATGAGGGGATGTTACAAAGTGGTATCAAAGTATGAGTACGGAGTATGAGTACGGAGTTTTAGGACTTAGTATCGTGTCAAGTTAAGGGAGTAGTGGTAATAAAGAAGATGAACTTGAGAAGCTGATGTAAGTATGTGTAACACTTGAGGATTGTGAGATAAGATTGTGGAGATGAGTGTATATGTATATAGAAGTATGTCGTGTTATGGTAATGTAGAAGAGATGGAGTAGTGATTATACTGAGGATTTTATGACATATGTTATGGGAGTGCAGAATAATTGGAGGCACGAGAACTGTTAAAGAAAGAGAGTCCTGGATATAGGAATGGTTGTAGGTGCTGAGGTTATAGTGGGTTATCGTTGTCATGAAGTAGTAATGAGGATTATGGGAGGTATAGCAAAGGACCTAGTATTAGTGAGTTACGAGGACGTAACATTTATCTTAAGAGGAGTAGGATGCGACAAGAGAGTTTGATGATCATACAGGTTGCAATTGGAAGTTTGAGTGTTGGTGTAGAATAAGGATGGATTTGTGTGATTGTCATACAGGTAATGGCAGTGCTCGTAGTAGTACAATTTTAATGGCAGTGCTCGTAGTAGTATGATGTTATGAGTATAATAATAATAATAATAATAATAATAATAATAATAATAATAATAATAATAATAATAATAATAATAATAATAATAATAATAATAATAATAATAATAATAATAATAATAATAATAATAATAATAATAATAATAATAATAATAATAATAATAATAATAATAATAATAATAATAATAATAATAATAATAATAATAATAATAATAATAATAATAATAATAATAATAATAATAATAATAATAATAATAATAATAATAATAATAATAATAATAATAATAATAATAATAATAATAATAATAATAATAATAATAATAATAATAATAATAATAATAATAATAATAATAATAATAATAATAATAATAATAATTGTTCCGGGTGTAATTCCAGAGCAGTTATTTGCTACCACACTTGCTTGTAGAATGACGTCTTTGATTGAATCCTTCTCTCGGTCTCTCCTGAAACAATGAACAAACTGAGGGCTCGGCTTTGCACCGAGCGTACTCACTCTGACGCTCAAGTCAGTAAACTTAAAAGGATTAAGTTATGTGTTACTTGGCGAAGTATATGTTGTAGAGAGATAAGGAAGATATTACCAGATTATGAGGTGTTTAGGTTAAATTCTGGATCCTTTCCTCAATAAGGGTTGAGGAGTATTTATAGACTTTCACCTTTTGTCACGTAGTGACCAAGTGGCTAGCAGGTGGAAAGACTGATCTACCCTCGGCCGAGGGACCCATGGCAGGCCGGCGGGCCCTGTTGACTCGCCGCCGAGGGGTCTTGGATATGAGTACGCGGATATGTGCCCCGGCTGGCTAGTCGTCGGGGCCGGGACATAGGTGACAGGCCGACAGGTTGCGTCGGTTAGGCTGTCTAAGTCGTTGACTTGCTGTGGATATCTTTGACCTTGCTCAATATGTTGACTTGGTAAGCGGGTGCAGAATATGCCCCATCAATTTGCCCCCAGCGTAGTCTATGCCGTGGTATGGACCTTCGATGAGTGTTAAGCGTATTCTGCGCAAGTAAAAATTTTTCTGCCCCGGCTTCTTCTACCTCGGCTTGGTTCTGCTTAGGCCGTACCATATCCCCCCTCCACATGGATGTGTAATGGACATCAGATGTGGAAAAGAAAGTGGCGCTGGCCGAGACCGAGGTTGTGATTGCCGTGTGCTTTTGATTGCCCCCAGCCGGTGCTGCCAAGCTTGGTTGAATCAGCGGGCCGTTTGGCAAGTAGATACCAAGGGGTGTGTTGAAGAAGATACGTCGATTGGCATTCTGTCAAGGAGCGTGTTGAAGAAGTTTTGTAACTGTTTGTCGATTGACCTTCCATGGCTGCATGCTTGACATGTGTCTCGTTGTTGATTGGTTGACGCTTCATGGGCTTTGCCCTGATTGGTCGGATTGAGTGGGCTTTGCCCTATAAATAGGAGAGTTAGCCCCTGAATTTGGCCTTCCAAATTAATTTTCTCAAAAAAATTTCTTCTTGCTTAACTTTCTTTGACGAAACTTCTCTCTAGTCTTGACGTTACTCGCGTAGCACTTTTTCTTCAAGGTAAACAAACAAATTTTCAACTTTTAATTGTTAAGTTTTTTGTTGTGAACATGTCTTCTGCGATGCCGGTCCTAGTAACCGTGCGCCGGGGTTCCCGTCGTCGCGTCTTGATGAGGAGGAGATACTAGACGCCATCCCGATAAGGTCTGGGGGCCCTAGGTCTCCTTCTCCCGAAGTTGATCCAAAAGCTTTGGAGGATTGGGAGGATGATGATGATGACGGTGATGATGAGGAAAGGGCTCATCCTAATGAGGAGAGGCCGTACATCATGGATCACGGCGACGCTGTAAGGTCCGCCCGACCGTGCTTGGACCCACAAGTTTGCCGTTGTTACGGTCCCGACGTTTTCGAACGTCACTTCTCCTTCGGCGGGGAGTATAGTATCGTAATTCTGAGGAAGGTCGGGGCGATCTGTTGCCCTCCTCCGGGCTGCATCGGCGTATACATCGGACACCGGAGTATGGACTCCGGTTTCCTCGAATGAACACGTTATGGCCATAATTAAAGCCATGAACGTCGCCGTGGCCCAACTGCACCCGTTGGCCATTAGGACTATAGTCGGCTTTGTGTGGCTCTGCTTTTTCAAGGGGGAGGTCCTGACGGTGAACTTATTCCGCCGGATTCATAACCTTCGGCCGTCGGCCCCTGGTCGCGTTGGGTGGTACAGCGTGCAGAGGGAGCCGGGTTACGTCTCCGTTGATAAGCTTTCTTCCTGCAAGGACTAGAAAGATCGGTGGGTGTACGTTGAGGTTCCGGAGGATTATCCACTGCCCCGGTCCTTCCAGCACCAAGTCAATTTGCGGTGCGAGAGTAAGGGGGAGAATGACAAATGGGTCACCCGGAATAAGCTTAAGATGGATGCCAGCAAGGTCCCTCTTAATGCGGATGAGGAGCGGGCGATGAGGCTGTTTGAGGTGGGGAATAATGGGTTGCCGAAGGGATGGATTCCTCCGACGCAGATCATTCTCCATGATGCGCCGCTCTGCCACGTCGGCCTCATACCGGCCCTCGAACGGGGTGAGTGGGGTCGGTGTGAGGGCCATCTCTGCTTTTAATGTTTCTGTTTTTTTTAACCTTGATTTATTTCTTCTACTTAACCCTTGCTTCGTTTCCTTTGCAGACCATTTCGGCCCGGATCTGTCTGAAGATTTCCTTAGGAGAATGGGACTTGATAAGAACAGGCAAGTTGTTGACTTGCATCCTAAGGCCCAGGCTCGTGATCGCAGACCGACGCCGAATGACCTCATGGATCAGCAGCTGAAGGGCCTAAATACGACGGCGGCCCAGGCGAAGGTTGCTGGTAACATACCGCGCCGAACGCGGAAAACAAAGTCTTCGGCGGCGACGGCGTCAACATCAGTCCCACCTCCACTCCCTTCAGTCGAAAAGGAGACGGTGGAGGTCGTTGATATTACCGCCGAGGAGGTGGTCACCCTGGCAGTGGAAACTCCTCTCTTCCGCAAGAGGAGAGAGCCTACCGTTGATGCTTCTGCTGCTACTGCTGCCGGTGCCGGCAAAGAAATGCGACCTCCGACCAAGAAGGCCAAGCATGGTACAGATCTATCCTGTGGCTCAGACTTAGCCGGTTCATTAGGCGTTCCTGATGACAGGCTCTCTGGTATGTCCATGTATGTTAACACGGATGCTTTAATTGAATTTTTTGTAGATCAACCGCCGTCGTCTACCGGGCACGATGTTGAACGGCGTGCTGAGAAGAAAACTGCGCAGGCAAGTGGTCAAGATGCCACCGTTGTCACCTCCTTCCCTCAGCCTACCCCTATCCAAATTAGGTCGGAGGGCCTAAGTTTGGCCAGGATGTTGTCGAAGTGGGCTGATATGGCCGGTGCTCTTATTGTGGAGCAAGAGAAGACCATTGCTGAAGCTGCCCCACAGCTCAAGTGGCTTAGGCTTGAACTCGACGCAGCGAACAAGGAGGCTGAGAGGGCCAAGGCTGAGGCTGAAGAGGCAGTCCGTGCTGAGATAAAACTTAGGGAGGACGCTGAAAAGGCGGTCCTCGCTGAGAGAGCCAAGGCTGAGGTTGCGGCGGCTGAAGCTGCTAAGCTGCTGGAGGGGCGTGACCACCTTCAGAAAGTCGCCGACTTTAATGCTAAGCAGAGGGAAGAATGGAGGTCCAGGTTTCAGGCCCAGGGGATGGTGGTCCGGAATAAGGAGGCTATCATCGCCCAGAGGGAGGAGGACATTGAGACGCTCCAAGGCGAGATTCTTCCTAACATGTGCGCCCAATACCGGGACCTGGCCGAGGAAGCCGCCAGGGAAGTGATTGGGGAGCTCTTTCCTCTTGATGGCTCCTTCCCGTGGCAGAGATTTGACGAGCTGCTTGATGACAAGCTTGAAGCTAAGGAGAAGGCCGCGGAGGCGAAGGCTAAAGAGGAGGCCAGGGTGAAGAAGGAGGAAGAGGAGGCCGCGGAGAAGGCGGCCCTTGCTGAGAAGGCTAAGGCGGCCAAGGAGGAAGCTGAGAGGATGAAGGCAGCTGAGGCTGCTGAGGCTGAGGCTGCCATGAAAGCTGAGGCTGCCAAGACAGCTTCTGGGTCGCCCACCAAAGACGATGCTGCTAACGTTGCTGATGGCAAGCAGCAACAGGCATAGGGAGACGGGCGGTCGTCACCGAGCTCACCCCGGCATCTCGGATAGCCCGGTTCACTGTCGGGGCCAATTATTAAGCCTTTCCTCCCTGCCATCTTTTGGCGCTTCAACTGATATGTCTGTAACCTTTTGCTTTTCTTTTCCTTGTATTTTGTAAAACTTTGGTAGGTTGTGTTTTGGCTTATCCCTATGGGGACGGCCGTCGTCTGTATTCTCCTTACTTGTAATCATTTTTTAATAAATCTTGTTTATTGGCCCCCGGCTTGGCCGGGTTTTGATCACAATCCTTCACTTGTCTTCTTGCGTTATTAATTGAGCGCTTTTTCGTTTTTACCTTCGGCCTGGCCGAGGCAGCTAGAATGCGTATCTCAACTGTGTTTAACGTCTTTTTCTTTAAACATGTTAGCATGTTGGTCGCTTCCTCTTTCACTCTCGGTCTGGCCGAGGCGTCCGATTTGCGTTTCCAACCGCCGTTGTAAACATGTTAGCGTGTCGACCGTTGTGTCCCCTGCCAGGCCTTCGGTTGGCCGAGGCGGCTAGAGGTTACGGCTCGACAGCGTTCGTATCTGTAGACATATTGATCGCTTCCTCTTCCAGGCCTTCGGTTGGCCGAGGCGGCTAGAATTGCGTCTCAACTGTACTTATACGTTCCTAAGGCATGTTGGTCGCTTTCGCGAGTATCAACTGCGCTGGTAGTGACTGCCGCGGCGTCTACTTCTTGGGGTGAATGCCCGGCTTGGGTCGTGGCGTCTACCTCGATATGACTACGGAGGGGATAAACACTTTGATGGAAAACTTGGATGATTCTTTATTAGATATAAACCCGCGTCGGGGTGCCAACAATTGTCTTGGACATCTCCGCCGCTATACAAAGTATTTCCTGAGATTGTCAGTGTTCCAATGGCTCATCAAAGGCACACCCTCCATGTCTGTCAGCCGGTATGTACCCGGCCTCATTTCTTCAACCACTTTGTAGGGACCTTCCCAGTTAGCCGTCAATTTACCATGAATGTTCCCTTTGTTGGTGGCGGCTGACTTTCTTAGGACTAGATTTCCTACTTTTAAGTCCCTTTTGTGGACTCTTCGGTTGTAGGCTCTTCTCATCCGGTTTTGGTATACTGCCAAGTTGAGGCGTGCTGTGTCTCGGCTTTCTTCGACCAGGTCTAGGGAGGCTTTCAGACCTTCCTCATTTTCAACCGGGTTGAAGGTGGCCGTTCTGAATGTCGGCACCGTTGCTTCAATTAGCAGGACTGCTTCGGACCCGTAGACTAAGTGGAATGGACTGTACCCCGTTGCTTCTTTCTCCGTGGTTCGCAGGGACCACAGGACGCCGGGTAGTTCATCGGCCCATCTTCCCTTTAGGTCTTCAACTGTCTTCTTCAAACCGTTGAGGATTGTTTTATTAGGTCGCCTCCGCCCGTCCGTTGCTCGTGGGTGGCGAGATGGAGGAGTATGCAAATTTGATACCAAGTTCCTCCAACCAGTTCATTATTGTGTCACTCCAAAATTCTCGGCCGTGGTCAAATACCATGACTTGGGGTAACCCAAAACGAGTTATGACATTTTCCCAGTTACCTTTCTTACGGCCGCCGTGGTCTTGGCAGTACCGCTACGACTTCAACCCATTTGGTGAAGTAGTCAACGGCGACAATCAAGTACTTTCTTCCTCCGGATGCCGTTGGAAATGGCCCAAGTAGATCCATCCCCCACTGTGCAAAAGAAAGGGGACTAAGTACCGGCTGCAGGTCTCGGGAAGGTGCATGTATCACCGGAGCATGCATTTGACAGTTGTTGCATTTTTTTGTTTTGGTTCTGGAATCCTCAAGCATGGTGGGCCAGAAGTAGCCGGCTCGGAGAGCTTTGTGGGCTAGTGTTCTTGCCCCCATGTGATGACCACGAGATGCCTTCGTGAATTTACGTCGGTATTAGCTCCGTCGGTGGGCCGACACATTTCAAGAGTGGCCTTGTCACGGACCTCCTGTATAATTCTCCTTCAAACACCAAGTACCTTGCTGCGATCCTCTTTATCTTCTGTGAGAGACTACGGTCCTCCGGTAATTCATTCATCAGTTTGTATTTCATTATCGGAGTCATCACGTCGTCTCAGCCTCTATGTCGCCTACCATGCCGACGGTCTCAGTGATGCTTTTGGTATTCCTGATGTCCACCAAAGACGGTTCGACGACATTCTTGATGGTTGAACTGGCAAGCTTTGAGAGAGCGTCGGCTCGGTTGTTCTCAGACCTGGGAATGCATTGTATCTGAAAAGATTTCAATTTTGAAGTGTCAGCTTTTACCCTTTCCAGGTATCTTACCATTCCGTCGTCTCGAGTCTCGTACTCTCCTCTGATTTGATTAGCCACTAAAAGTGAATCTGTTTTCAAAATGATGTGTTCTGCGCCGGCAGCTCTAGCTAACTCGACTCCAGTTATCACCGCCTCGTACTCGAACTCGTTGTTTAAGGCCGGGAAGGTAAATTTCAAGGCGTACTCAAACTCATCCCCGTTTGGACTGATGATAAGTATGCCGGCTCCTGAGCTGTTCGCCGTGGAGGACCCGTCGGTGTATACTTCCCATACTCCGGGGTTTTTCTCTTCTTGATATGTGCACTCGGCCAGGAAATCTGCAAGTGCCTGTCCCTTTATCGAGGGCCTCGGCTTATATTGAATGCCGAAGCCGGATAGCTTTACTGCCCATTTGATGAGCCTGCCAGATTGCTCAAATTTTTCCAATGCTTTCTCCAACGGTTGGTCGGTTAGGACCGTCACGGGATGTGCGTCGAAGTAAGGCTTCAGTTTCCTTGCGGCAACGACGACAGCAAAGGCTGCTTTTTCAATCAGTGGGTAATTCCTTTCGGCGGGCAACAATGTATGGCTGACAAAGTAGATTGGGTGTTGCTGTTTGTCTTCTTCTCTGATGATCACGGCACTGACCGTGGCCGAGGTAACTGCTATGTATAAGTATAGCGTCTCCCCCAGCATCGGCCTCGACAGGGTTGGGAGAGTTTGAAGATGAGCTTTCAGTTGCTTGAAAGCTGTGCTCTGTTCCTCCCCCCAGCTGAAGTCCTTATTTCCCTTCAACACTTTGAAGAATGGGGTGCTCTTGTCGGTTGACCGAGATATAAAACGGGCTAGAGCCGCCATCCTCCCAGTCAACATCATAACCTCTTTTCGATTCCTCGGCTCCGGTAGGTCCAGGATTGCTTGGACTTTTTCTGGATTGGCATCAATTCCCCTGGCGCTAACAAGCACGCCGAGGAACTTACCTGACCGGACACCGAAGTTGCATTTCATTGGGTTAAGTTTCATTTTGTATTTCCTCAGTGAGCAAAATGTCTCGTGTAAATCGGCTAAGTGCTCGCTGTCAGACTTGCTTTTTACAATAGCATCGTCGACGTAAGCCTCAATGTTTCGCCCTTTTTGATTTTGGAACACTTTGTCCACCAGTCTTGTGTAAGTTGCGACGGCGTTCTTCAAACCGAACGGCATCATTTTATACATGTATGTGCCGTTGCCGGTGATGAATGCGCATTTAGGCATGTCTTCTTCGGCCATGAATACCTGATGATACCCTGAGAAGGCGTCCAGCAGGCTCAGCATAGTGTAGCCTGCCGTGGCGTATATTAAACTATCTATTCGAGGCAAGGGATAGCAATCTTTGGGGCACGCTTTATTAAGATTGGTAAAATCTACACACATCCTCCACGCCCCCGATGATTTCTTCACCATTACAACATTAGCTAACCACTCAGGATAAGTACAAGGCATGATAAAGCCCGCCGCTAGTAATTTATCTACCTCGGCTTTGATGGCTTCATCTTTCTCGGCTGAGGAGTTCCTCATCTTCTGCTTGACAGGGCGAGCGGTGGAGAGCACGTTCAGCTTGTGAACAATTACCTCCCGGCTCACCCCTGGCATCTCGGCTGCTGAGTAAGTGAAGACGTCTTTGTTCTTCCTCGGCAGGTCTAGGAGAGCGGCCCTGAATTTTGGCTCCAGGTTGACACCGACAGTTACGGTGCGCCCTGGGTCAATCTCCACTTCTTCGGTCTCCGCTCCTTCGACCATGCCGACAGTGGCATCCATGAGGTCGCCCTCCTGTTGTAAGGATGGGCTCTTCCCCTTCTCTGACTTCTTCGCCCCTTTGAGGGATTGCATGTTGCACCCTCTGGCAGATATCTGGATGTTGACCACTTCGTCTTTCTCATCCTTTGAGACGAGTTTATGCACTTCCCCCCGATCCGAGACATACATCAGTGTCGTGGGCCGGATGGACATTACCGCATCGGCCTCGCTCAGAGTGACTCGGCCTATGAGAACGTTGTAGGCGGACGAGCCGTCAATGACCACGAACTCAGACAGGACGTTCTTAGCCGCATTCCCCTCGCCGAACATCATTGGCGGCTGATTGACCCCAGTACCAGGCCGGCCCTGGAAAAAGCTCGTACAACGGATTGGTGCGGGGGCTCAAGTCCTCAACCTTCGACCGAGGTTGAGAAAGCACTCCCGAACATAATATTCGTGTAGGCGCTGTGTCAATCGGGCACCTCTTGACCAGGTGGTTGGATATGTCCAAGTGGACTACTAGTGGGTCGTTTGTGCGGGCGATGACTCCTTCGTAGTCCTTCTTCCCAATAGTTATGTCGGGGATGTTGGAAGCGGGGATCGTTGTTTTGGGCACAAAGTTGATGGCCTGATATAGTTCGTTCAGGTGCCGTTTGTGCCCATGAGCAGACCCACCGTTCTCGTTGCCCCCGATGACAACATGGATTACTCCTATCCGTTCAAAGACGGACTTTTTATTTGAGCCGCCGATATCCTTCTTTTGGCCTCCGGCAACATACTTGCCGAGGCTCCCCTTCCGGATCGCTCTTCAATGGCATTCTTCGAGATGCCGGCAGTTGTCGATTAAGTGACCGGTGTGGCCGTGGTACTCACAGTACTGGCTCGTGTCACCGTCCCCCCTCGCCTTGGGAGGCCTTTCCCACTTCTGACCCTCGTTCTTGCTCAGGGCGAAGACCTCGGCAGCAGATACGACCAAGGGGGTGTGGCCATTGAACCGCTTTTGGTAGTACGGTCCTGAACTCCCCCCGGCGCCCGCCGAGTTACATTTCTGGCGATTTGTCAGACCGTGACCTATTATTGTCACGGCGTCCTTCATCCGGGTTGTCCTCCCGGCGGCTCTTTCTCTCTGAGTGCCCGGCCTCGCTGGGGCCTACCCAGGTTTTGTGGTAGTCCTCCACCTTTATGGTTTGGTCGGCCATCTTCCTGGCGGAGTCTAGGTTCAGGCCGCCGCACTTGATGAGCTCATTTTTTAAGTCTCCTCTCGGGAGGCCTTTCATCAGTGCGAAGGCCGCCAGTTCGTTGTTCAGCTCACGAATCTGTTGAACCTTGGCGTCGAACCTCTTCACATAACTCCGGAGAGACTCGCCTCCCTCCTGTCTGATAGTCAGGAGGTCCGATATCTCGACGGCCCTCCTCTTGTTGCAAGAATACTGGGCCAAAAATGTGTCCCTTAGGTCGGCATAACAAAGATACCCGACCCATCGGGTAGCCCCTTGTACCAACTCTGTGCCATCCCATGCAGAGTCGTTGGGAAGACTCGGCACCAAACCTCATCGGGTTGCTCCCATACCGACATGTAAGACTCGAAAGCCTCGGCGTGGTCGGTTGGGTCGCCTTCTCCTTTGTATGATATGGGTGGCAACTTTAGCTTAGTCGGCACCGGACCTCTAGGACATAGGCATCGAGGGGTGTCGACCACGTGTCGAATGACACGCGGCGATCGGCTCCTCATATCCTTAGTCCGGCTCCTCTCCCCGTGGCGGGAAGGGCTTCTTCTCCGACTCTGGTGAGTCGGGCTTCTTCTCCGACTCTGGTGAGTCGGGCTTCTTCTCCGACTCTGGTGAGTCGGGCTTCTTCTCCGACTCTGGTGAGTCGGACTTCTTTCGCTCCTCAGGGGCAGGCCTCATCGGTCTTTGCGGCGCTGTCCTCCCGCGAGTGCGAGAAGGACTCAGGTCTACCACTAGCGCTCTAGGCTCCCCCGGCGTCTTGACAGGGTCAGCTTCCTCCAATGCTTCGTTCAAGTTTCTCGGAGTCACATTTTGGGCCCAGGTCTCCTGTGCGGGTGCCGCCGCTTTTGTCGTTGTGACAGTGTGAGTCGCCGTGCCACCCATTAGGTCCAGGAGTAGCTTCAGCTTAGCTGCATCAACCACATGTCCCATGATGGTGACTTGGTCCGCGAGCGTGCGTATCTGTATTATTGGCATCCCGTACGCCGGTTGAATTACTCGGCCGGTGGAGGGCTGCACAACCCCGACTTGTGGACGGTATCATCTTGGCGAGTCGGTTTAAATCGATCACAATTGCTTCTCGGCCGCTTTGACATCTTCTTAGCTTTTTGGGTGGGTTTTGTTTTTTTTTTTTTTTTTTTTTTTTTTTTTTTTTTGGGGATTTGACTAGCTTCTAGTATCTGTTTATCCCCACGACGGGCGCCAATGTGGTTCCGGTGTAATTCCGAGCGATTATTTGCTACCACACTTGCTTGTAGAATGACGTCTTTGATTGAATCCTTCTCTCGGTCTCTCCCGAAACAATGAACAACCGAGGGCTCGGCTTTGCACCGAGCGTACTCACTCCGACGCTCAAGTCAATAAACTTAAAAGGATTAAGTTATGTGTTACTTGGCGAAGTATATGTTGTAGAGAGATAAGGAAGATATTACCAGATTATGAGGTGTTTAGGTTAAATTGTGGATCCTTTCCTCAATAAGGGTTGAGCCGAGTATTTATAGACTTTCACCTTTTGTCACGTAGTGGCCAAGTGGCCAAGTGGCTAGCAGGTGGAAAGACCGATCTACCCTCGGCCGAGGGACCCATGGCAGGCCGGCGGGCCCCGTTGACTCGCCGTAGGGTCTTGGATATGAGTACGCGGATATGTGCCCCTACGGCTAGTCGCCGGGCGGGACATAGGTGAAGATAACAGTTGCGTCGGTTAGCTTTGTCTAAGTCGTTGACTTGTTTGTGGATATCTTTGACCTTGCTCAATATGTTGACTTGGTCGTTGGTGCGAAATATGCCCCATCAATAATAATAATAATAATAATAATAATAATAATAATAATAATAATAATAATAATAATAATAATAATAATAATAATAATAATAATAATAATAATAATAATAATAATAATAATAATAATAATAATAATAATAATAATAATAATAATAATAATAATAATAATAATAATAATAATAATAATAATAATAATAATAATAATAATAATAATAATAATAATAATAATAATAATAATAATAATAATAATAATAATAATAATAATAATAATAATAATAATAATAATAATAATAATAATAATAATAATAATAATAATAATAATAATAATAATAAAGACTTGGGCTATTTCTCCATTTTCCCTTTGCCCTTGTCATTTTTGTCATATTTCTTGTCCCGACCTCGAGCTGGACGCTCTTGTGCCACTTCAGACCTAATCACCAACGGTCTCTCTCGTGGTCTAGCTTTGCCATTCTTATCAACCACCTTTTCAACGTCAGGAGAAGTCTTCGGTTTCTTCAAAGGATGAACAACTCGGAACCCGGCTTCTTCCTCTCCCTCAGTCAGATGTTTCTCTTTCTCCTTTTCCACCTCGCGCACCTTGTAGTCAACAGGCTCGCGCTTCCTCAATCTCTCGCGCTCCTCCTGAGTAGTAGCTTTCCTCCACCGCAGATAGGAATCCGACACCCATAAGGCACTAACAGAAGAGTTCAAGAACCATACATTTCTTTGAGCCCATTTGATGGCCCATTCTCTTCGACTCTCAGTAGTAAGCGCCACGGCAGTCTGTGGAACGGTGTCAAGCTTGGGAATCGTCTGCTTCAATCAAACCTGTCTCATCAACCTCTCCGGGAAGATGCATATCATAAACTCCAAGCCGGGACCTCGAACAGATCGGGTAGGATCCAAGGAAGATACTCCAGTGACATATTTGAGATGCCACCATGGTATGATCCATCTAATCAAGGGGCCATCATCACTCTTCAGTTTATTTTCCCAATAATTGCAAACTCGAGTGAAATCCACCATGTAGAGCCTAGTCCTCATTGCGATCGAAGGAGCATGATAAGAAGGAATATTAACTGGGCGCTCGATCAATATGTGGACATGTGCCCCAGGCCGGTCTGTGGATTCGGGCCACCTACTGATCTGCGGTCACGGGCCACCTGCACGCCAAGCCAATCTGTGGACATGAAGCGGTCTAGAAAGCCACGCTCGGCGGCGTTGAAATGCTTTCGACCGGATCGCTTTTGATCGAACGGTTTCGTCTCGGTAAAGGTCTCGAAACGATTAGAGATATTCGGAGTCGCCACCAAGAATTTGTGGGATGCTTGGAACCAGTTTGAATCCACTTTATACCTATTTCAATCATGGCAAAAAGCGGTGCTTGACATAGGTACTAAAGATAAGGACTCGTCCCCCTTTTAGCATTCTATGCCTAAAATGACTCTCGTGCGCCCTGGATAAGGCCATCCACTATCCAAAGGTTCTGAGTAAGGGGTGAGGGTACGTATTGCGAAGCCCTTTAATCGGACACCCAATCCCGCCCGCGTTAGCGGCCTCTACTGATCGATCATGGTTGTTTAAGTGCAAGAGTTGATAAAACGGTAAATGCATGAATGCACATCCAAAAGTTTAACGTAACATGTGAGCTTTCTAAGTCGGTTTGTTAATCCAAATATCAAGCATAAGATGTCAAGTTGGATTTAGATTGATTTACATGTGAAAACGGAAATTAAACATCCATTTACCAAGTTCGGGTTATGATGCTTAACACGATCCATTTATTGAAAAAGAGTGTCAAATGACAAAGTGTAGAAACGCAAATTTGTCAATCTGATCCGTCATGTATTCAGATTAACCGTAATCGGGATCGTCCTAGACAAGTGCTAAAAACGAGGCAGAACCATGCCAGGCAGCCCCATTGGGGCGCGAGCCTATTGGCGAGGTAAGGGGCTCTGCCCAGGTTTTGAAATATGAAAGCAGAGAGCCTCTTGGGGCGCGAGCTATGGGGCGAACCAAGGGGCGTCTCCTGGTTGTTGAAAAGGTTGTTTAAAATCGGTTTTTGTGATTAGTGATTTGCAAGTATGATTTGCATGGCTCGGAATAATTACTATTATATTAGTAATATTCGTTGTCGGATTTGCATGTTTGAAAAGCATAGTTTACAAATAAAAATGTAAAAGGCTTGATTTGAACTAATCATGTTAAGTTCATTTCTTTCTAATTAGTCAAGTTAATCATCGTACTCGGATTAAACCGACATGGTATAAAGAACCAAGGATGATTATGAATTATGACTAATATATTTACAAATGTAAACAAGTGAGAAAAATGCTAAATAAAAGAAAAGGTGTTAAAATACTCATTAAAATGTAATTAACCAATAATATCATCGAGTCACGGAATAAACCGTCATGGTATAAAGAACCAAGGATTATTTTTGTAATGGCCAAAATATGTTTATCATAAAAATGAATTAAAATGGTAAATAAAAGAAAAGGATTTCTTTTAAAATGTAATTAATCAATTAATATCACCGAGTCACGGATTAAACCGTCATGGTATAAGGAACCTAGGGTGATTATGATTTATGGTTAAAAAGTTTGTCATAAAAATGGTTTGAAACATTCGAAATGGTAAAAACCGTAAAAGGAAAAAAGTAAAAATAAAAGAAAGTGTTGAAGGAAAGTCGAACTCAAACACGTTTGAGTCTGACCTGGGCACTCCATTGAGGCGCGAGCCACTTTGCACCATAAGGGGAATCTGCCTCAGGCCAAAACTCAGTTTTGGCTCGTCTAACCTGAATTTGAATCGTGTTATGCATCGTTCGTGCTTATAGACTCATCAAAACAGTAAAGACATGAATTAAAGCGAGATATTTACACCCTCAAACTTACGTATTTTGATGTTTGCGAAGTAGACGATTTAAGAGACGGTTTTCTCGTTGTGACTAATCGCGATCAAAGAAGTTTAAAAGAGTGCCTTAAAAAAGGATTTGGTTTTGAAAATGAGTTGAAAATATGTTAATTAAAACATGTTGATTAATGAGTTGAGTTGGTCGAATGGGTCGGTTGAATGCACGGCGACGGTACCAAACAATATGTGTAAGGCTTGTGTTTGCGATCGGTAGGTCGTAAACACGTGTCGATTTTGTGACTTAGGAAGTCGAGTATAGAAGTTTAAGGGAGATGTGAGAGGGCAGACTCTCGCGTGAAGATTATGGGGTGTGAAGGGTTGTATTTATAGAGAAATGTGGGATGGTAGGTCGGTCGATTTTGCTTGGAGGCTAAGGAGACACCCCATTGAGGCGCGAGCTACCTCGTGATACAATGGGGTGTATTGTCCCTTTCAATTTGGACGTGGCCTATTCTCCATCCATTGTTGATATGTGGTATTCATATAAGATGTCGTGTAACAATATGGGCATCTAATAAGATGATTTTGGTGTTACTTGAGGTAGGTGTTTTGTGTGCTTGACTCGGGTTTGACCCGTGTGAGTCGGGATTTGAATTTCGAGTCGGTTTTTGGCCCGGTGTCGGTTTTGACTCTAAATAGGGTCATTTTAATGGAAATGACATGATGAAAATATTCATGGCATTATTTTCGACATTCGAGATTTGGTTTGACTCGGTTTGACTCAGGTTGACTCGAGTTGCGGGTTTCTGAGTCGGTTCTGGGTCCGAAGACGGTTTTGACTCTAATTAGGGTCATTTTAATGGAAATGACATGATAAAGATATTCATGGCATTACTTTTGACATTCGGGATTTGTGTTGACTCGGGTTGACTCAGGTTGACCCGAGTTGCAGGTTTCTGAGTCGGTTTTGGGTCCGAAGACGGTTTTAACTCTAAATAGTGTTATTTTAATGCAAATGAAGTTAGAAAACTTTTGAAATCATTTTTCATATCCGATTAGTGCATCAAACCGTCTCATGTATAGCCAATTCACGTGCGCATATCAAAAACACGTTACAGTCCGATCATCATCGGGTGGTTTTTGGAAGGTGCAGATACTGGGTATCTACAGAGCCCCCACTTTGACTGAGGCTTGGACAGGGCGAAAGTCAAAGTATGATCTCTAGGTCAATCGAAGATTACAACCTGAAGACCATTGCGACATCGAGGCGACTCAAAAGGGTTTGAGCCAAGGACCTGCCGTCGGGAAGGGCGACGTCGAGGCGACTCGGGGATTCGAGTCAAGCACCTGCCGTCGGGAACATTTTAGAGTCTGTCGACTTCCGATGTGGGTCGTTTAAAGTCCATTAGACTACGTATAAAGGCTCGCCAGCCATAAGAAGGAATCATACCTGAGGCATCTTCGGGATACGTCCTTGAATCTTTTGCGCGCAAAGGCTCGCCAGCCGGTGTTGAAGGCGGTGCGTTTTGAGGCTCGCCAGCCATAGGAAGGAGTCATACCTGAGGCATCTTCAGGATATGTCTTTGAGTCGTATCTTGTGTGCGTGCAAAGGCTCGCCAACTGTGATAAGGAGTCGTACCCGAGGCATCTTCGGGATACGTCCTTGAGTTGTACCTTGTTTGCGGACAAAGGCTCGCCAGCATGTGAAAAGGAGTCATGCCCGAGGCATCTTAGGGATACTTCCTTGAGTTTTACCTTGTTTGCGGACAAAGGCTCGCCAGCTTGTGAAAAGGAGTCGTAGCCGAGGCATCTTCGGGATACGTCCTTGAGTTGTATCTTGTTTGCGGACAAAGGCTCACCATCTATGTGGAGGAGTCGTACCCGAGGCATCTTCGGGATACGTCTTCGATCCTAATATTATCTGCATACAAAGGCTCGCCAGCTGCTGCGCGTTGTAAGGCTCGCCAGCCATAGGAAGGAGTCATACCTGAGGCATCTTCGGGATATGTCCTTGAGTTGCTTCTTGTGCGCGTGCAAAGGCTCGCCAGCAGGTGTTGAAGATGGTGCGTTTTGAGGCTCACTGATACCATCGTTTCAGTACCAAAAATAAATACCTAGCTACTACTAACAGAAGTCAGCAGTAAGTAGGGTCGATCTCCACAGGGAGGCGGTCACTATCTACTTGTCTATTCGGTCTGTCTAAGTCACAAGTTAGGGGTTTTGAGTTGTTTGACTAAACTAAATAAGATAAAGCAAGAGAAATAGAAATGAGAGGAATTAACAAGCAAGGGAGAGAGGACTAGGATTTCGGGTCATCAATGAACGTCAGTCAATCACAGTTAAGGTCACAGATCAGTCGATGTGTCGGTCTAAGGGCCAATGAATATCTCCTTTCGGTCTCAATTCGCCCTAAAATGCTTTTAGCTTAACTTTCGCCCTCACTAAAGCATCCTATTGTTCACTGCGGGTCTCACCCCTTCCAACCTTTCGGTCTAGGTCAAGCCTTACCAAAATTAAAAGGCTAATTGCATCGATTCAACTAGCATGATACAATTATAGCAGCGATTAACAACATAGACTAACAGCTACGACAAATCTATAAACCTAATTAGCAATTAACATCAGTCCATTGAATACCCTAATCCTAGCAGAGAAATTAGCTAAAAATAGATAAGGGAAGAGCAAGAACGAAAAATAAAGGAATAAACAACATCATAAATTAAAAATAAAGTAAAGGAAGAAAAAGAGTAAGGAAAGGAATTACTGATTAAGAGATCCGGAAAAGAAAGGAACAGAGAACAGTGGAAAACAGAAGAAAAGTAGTGTATGTAGTGTTAGGAGAGATCCAAATGACGTCTCATCCTTCCTATTTATAGAAAATAGTATTTTTATTTAACCTAATGCGAAAAGGATTAAGAAAAACCCGAGTCCATAGCAATTCCACTCGATCGAGTGGTTTTAAACCACTCGATCGAGTAAAATAAAGCTCAAACCACTCGATCGAGTGAAAAATCTACTCGATCGAGTAAACCTTAAAATTCAACTACTCGATCGAGTAGAAAAAGGACTCGATCGAACATAATTGTACTCGATCGAGTACTTTCCAGCGCACAATTTCCTACTTTGCGGACTGAACTTCAAACGGCTGCCATTTCTTCGTTACTTGGGCAAACAGGGCGATTCCGGTGGCGTTGGAAAGCTAAGAGGACAAAATTTCATCTCGATTTAGAATAACCTGAATATCAGTTGTAGAACTCGATATATGGCTCTTCAAAGTAGGCACTAGTAATTTGAAATTCTTCCTTTACTCGCCTAGCTATCTTACTTCTTTGCGCATCTCAAGATAGCAATATTCCCGCTCCAAATTCATTCTTCCTCCAAATGCATGCTAAACGGACGGTAAAAGGCTCGATTTCACCATTTTCTGGTTCATTCGTGCAAATAAGACAAAACAAACCAAAGTAGCATATTCGGGCCATTTCGTAGCATAAAACTACGATAATAGCATAGAAATACGTGCATAAAAAGGCCAAAAAGACTATATAAAATGCACGTATCAAATCTCCCCAAACCAAACCTTTACTCGTCCTCGAGTAAACTAAATGCAAACTAATGGAACGGAAAAGATAACTCAGATCTAGCTACAAATGCCCACTTAAACTAATTTAATGCAAGCAAACTAACACTTATAGCAAACAGTCAAATGCAAACGAGTTATAAGATGTCTATAAATAGTTGAACCGTCGACCTTGCAAGACCTTTAATATTGGACTCTCACGGGTCACTCTTCTCTCATGAAGCAAAGGGTGAACATATATATATAAGATAGAAAGAAAAATAGTCGCTCACCTAGACTACGACCCACATAAACATGCATGCAACTAATATGATAGACAATTCTAGCTACCGTACACACATTCCAACCAAACAAGGTCCTGTCACAGCCGAGGGCTTACAAAAATATGGTAAAGTGAGGCAATGGGTAAGAAAAGGCAAAACATTTATGGGAATGTGGAGGTATAGGTGATCAAGCTAGTACCTAAACAAAACCATATGACAACATCCGTTTCCAACTCAATTATGAATTAAGCACATATGCCCTTCATTTGGCACAAAACTCACCAAACCGAACTGAAAATACTCCTCAAAAGACACAGATAAAGCATAGGAGCGAAACCGTCTCATCCAAACAACATCTTTTTTTTTTTTGATTTTTCTTTCTTTTTTTTTCGGTTTCTTCTTTTCTTTTCTTCACGTTTTTTCTGTTTTTTTTGTTCATTTTTCATATCTTTTTTTTTCTTTTTCACGTCTTTTTTTCATCATCCTCCTTTTCTTCTTAGATTACCAACTCCGAATCAGCAGAATACGAACCAAACTTGGCACAATGAAATATATACCGCAAAATATACATTAAACTAGCTTGACAAGGCAGGCTAAATTTGGGATGTAGTTAAGGGTCAACAGGCAAATTTGGCTAATGTGGAGTTAAATGGGTAAAAATGAAAGAAAGGGAAATTGTAAGCATCTCCCTGCATGTGACACCAACCAATAACCCGAATGTATGCAGGCAAAAAGCAATTAAATTTCATATATGTGCAAATTGATGAACATGCTATGCAAGGAGTATACTACTCATAATCCTACATGAAACTGGTCATAAATGACACCAGTTTATAAGGCTCTAATCCTTAGAATTTATAAGTAGGTTGCCAAAATTTCAGGTCAAGTCTATTCGCTCAGCTAAATTTAAACATTAACTCGTAGACATGCAAAAGACAAAGCTAAAAGATAACAGTTTAATGCAAGGCTTAAACAAAAAGACGGTTTATAGTGCAATTTCATCATAGAAATCGACCATTCCGACTCAACCTATATGCTAAAATAAACGTGAAATTTTTGAAATTTTCAATTTTTGAAATTTTTTCAATTTTTATGAGATTTTAAATTTTATATAAAAATAACAGACAATGCATACAAAAATTAAACGTGATAACAGAAATGCAATAAAAACAAGATGCAGACACAGATATGGATGCATAACCTCCCCAAACCAAACCGTACAATACCCTCATGTACCAAAATATGGAAAGGAAATGAAAACTAAAAGAAAAGGAGTAAATACGGAAAGCTCACAAGATTGCGCGAATAAGGGACCTCCCCAAACCAGCCAGCAACGTGGGAGGTCACTAAACAGCTCAAATATCGTCATAAGAAGCTAATCCAAGTCAAAGGGCATCCAAAACAGCTCGATCGAGAAGAATAGTGGTCGATCGAGTTGTTCTCTTTTCGCAGGTGCTCGATCGAGTAAAATGAGAGTGCTCGATCGAGTAAAACAACAGAAAAAGCTCTCGATCCAGTACGAAAAGTACTCGATCGAGTGATCCTTAGTATGTTCCTGCAAAACACAATAAAAACAGCCCGCAAAACTAACAAGCAAGCAAAACTGAAATAGTCTATGGTACAAAGACCAATTATTACAACTAAAAAGAAATTTAATGCAATGTTTGAAAAACAACTAAAATAAATATCCGGGTTGCCTCCCGAGTAGCGCTAGTTTCAGACAGGTCCCAGATCAACTTTCTTTTCTTCGAGCCTCTATAATTAGCCGGGTCAAAACAGCTCAAAGCGCGCAGCAACCGATCAAACAGCTGCGCATGTGCTACACAAAAATGTAAGTAGCACTACAGTGGAATAAAAATATAGGAAATAAAAATGTTCAATTGTTTAAGTCTAACAAATTTCCTATGAGAGCTCCTAAATTTATCCATATAATAAAGGAGCACCGGAGCAATTGACGATAAATTAGGGCCCCGTTTCAGATTAACAATTTCAAGATGACAAGTACGGTGAAAGACAGTTAAATTAATTAACCATATGGGAGAGGGTATATTATTGAAATACGAAGCATGAGTAAAGTGAGGCATTGTACTGTTCAAACAAATAATAATAGAATTATCGTTTACTACCTCGGGTTGGTTGCTCTCAACGATGGAATCATAGATAAAGAAATTTATTACCTCGTCCGTGCTAGGAGCAATTACCGACTCAGCTGCTTCCTCATCACCCTCCTCAGTGGATTTCACTCCGTAAATCGCAGCCTCAAGTGCATCCAACTCGGCTTTGAATAGGGGAGATTCACCGTATCCATTATCATCATCAAAATTGTCATCTAGAACAAACCCATATGACGAATCAATGCTTTCGCTGGCCAGACTACTCGATCGAGTATATTTGTCATTCGATCGAGAACTTTCTTCCTGATTTTCACTCGATCGAGTGCTTTGAACTACTCGATCGAACGGTTTTTCTGGAAATTCACTCGATCGACTAATATAAGTCACTCGATCGAGTGATTCTTCCCTGTCTGATCTTTGAAATCCTCGTGTAAGGCATTGAAATATGATAGAACTTCGTAATCCGAGTCATAAAAATCATCCTCAGCATTGGGCAACACGGTTTCTTCACGGGAAAAACCGCTCTCGGCAAAGTATACCTCTTCTGGTTGCCTACTATCCGACTCAGCTACTAACTGAGCAATTTCAGACTCCAGCTCAATGAGTTGAGCTTCCATACGTCTATCACACTCTTGCCTTTTGGATGCAAGTGTCTCCAATAAAGATTTCAGCTCCGCAACCTCTTCATTCTGTATATCAAGAGGGTCTTGTTGCGGTGGCCATTGATAGGGTGGATGTGGCGGCACAACTACAAGGGAATGGCTAACACATCCCCAAATCTTGAACTCGTAGACCGCGTCATTTTCTGCCATACAAAGAACAGCATTGTGCTCAGCAGCACCACATCTCCTGCAGTAAATCACCTGCTGTGCCATATAATGGGACATAGGTGACGGGTCAAAGGTACTCAAGCCTTCCCTTTGATAATCTTCCACCTAGAACTGTCTAGGTAGAACCTGTAAGGCCTATCAAAACAGCACTAAAGAAAAGATTAGAACGGCCTCAAGGGAAAAATCCCTTGAGGCTGAAAACAGACATAATTAAACAAATAAATAAATAGTTGCCTCCCCGGCAACGGCGCCAAAATTTGATGCCGTCGTTTCGGTACCAAAAATAAATACCTAGCTACTACTAACAGAAGTCAGTGGTAAGTAGGGTCGATCTCTAGAGGGAGGCGGTCACTATCTACTTGTCTATTCGGTCTGTCTAAGTCACAAGTTGGGGGTTTTGAGTTGTTTGACTAAACTAAATAAGATAAAGCAAGAGAAATAGAAATGAGAGGAATTAACAAGCAAGGGAGAGAGGACTAGGATTTCGGGTCATCAATGAACGTCAGTCAATCGTAGTTAAGGTCACAGATCAGTCGATGTGTCGGTCTAAGGGGCAATGAATATCTCCTTTCGGTCTTAATTCGCCCTAAAATGCTATTAGCTTAACTTTCGCCCTCACTAAAGCATCATATTGTTCACTGCGGGTCTCACCCCTTCCAACCTTTCGGTCTAGGTCAAGGCTTACCAAAATTAAAAGGCTAATTACATCGATTCAACTAGCAGGATACAATTATAGCAGCGATTAACAACATAGACTAACAGCTACGACAAATCTATAAACCTAATTAGCAATTAACATCAGTCCATTGAATACCCTAATCCTAGCAGAGAAATTAGCTAAACATAGATAAGGGAAGAGCAAGAACAAAAAATAAAGGAATAAACATCATCATAAATTAAAAATAAAGTAAAGGAAGACAAAGAGTAAGGAAAGGAATTACTGATTAAGAGATCCGGAAAAGAAAGGAACAGAGAACAGTGGAAAACAGAAGAAAAATAGTGTATGTAGTGTTAGGAGAGATCCAAATGACGTCTCATCCTTCCTATTTATATAAAATAGGATTTTTATTTAACCTAATGCGAAAAGGATTAAGAAAAACCCGAGCCCATAGCAATTCCACTCGATCGAGTGGTTTTAAACCACTCGATCGAGTAAAATAAAGCTCAAACCACTCGATCGAGTAAAAAATCTAATCGATCGAGTAAACATTAAAATTCAACTACTCGGTCGAGTAGAAAAAGGACTCGATCGAACATAATTGTACTCGATCGAGTACTTTCCAGCGCACAATTTCCTACTTTGCGCACTGAACTTCAAACGGCTGCCATTTCTTCGTTACTTGGGCAAACAGGGCGATTCCGTTGGCGTTGGAAAGTTAAGAGGATAAACTTTCATCTTCAGTTAGAATCACCTAAATATCAGTTGTAGAACTCGATATATGGCTCTTCAAAGTAGGCACTAGTAATTTGAAATTCTTCCTTTGCTCGCCTAGCTATCTTACTTCTTTTCGCATCTCAAGATAGCTACATTCCCGCTCCAAATTCACTCTTCCTCCAAATGCATGCTAAACGGACGGTAAAAGGCTCGATTTCACCATTTTCTGGTTCATTCCTGCAAATAAGACAAAACAAACCAAAGTAGCATATTCGGGGCATTTCGTAACATAAAACTACGATAATAGCATAGAAATACGTGCATAAAAAGGCCAAAAAGACTATATAAAATGCACGTATCACTCACCAGCCATAGGAAGGAGTCATACCTGAGGCATCTTCGGGATATGTCCTTGAGTCGTATCTTGTGTGCGTGCAAAGGCTCGCCAGCCATTTATGGTCGAATGATCGACTGTGGAAAATAGCATGTGTGACATCCATTTAAAAATCGGCACTCGCTGGGGAGTTAGAAACTTCTCAGGACTCGCCGGGGATATGAGTTGTTGCTCGCTGGGAGGTAGCATAAGCCATGTAATCGGCGGGGTTAAAGCTCTTGGACTTGACGTATCGGCATTTGTTGGGAAGAACCCAGTGCTCAGTTGTAGTGAGTTTGTCTTTTCAAGATTACCTGCATGGTAAGTGACCACACAAATCCACAGTCGCATAGACAAGCATGTAGAATGCAAGCATTCAAGCACGTAAGCACATAAGCATGTGAGCAGTTAGCATATAAGCAACTAGCACGTAAGCATATAAGTATCTGGGCAGTTAGCATATAAGCAACTAGCATGTAATATCTCACGCGAAGGGAGATAGAAGTTTTGAATGTTGTGAAGCTTAAAGGCGAGTCTTATTACTCGTAGATCCGTGATTTGATAAATTGGAGACACGTGACCGTTGTGACACAGACGCATACGGACACATACTGACAGACTGACAAATAGGCGGTCGTGGATGCGACACAAACTCAATAGCGACACGATACGGGGTGACTCTGACAGACTTTGCACATGTAAGTGCAACTCCTAGCCAAGAAAGAGCGACAACGCGTATCAAATCCCTGAGGTAGAAGGTCCGCTCGGCTGGGGAACATGAATTGATTATCTTCTCCAGACATCTTTGCCCTTGTTTGCTTGTTTTGAGATCCCTTCTCGAGTTTTGATGATTCGGAGAGTGGAACCAAGACCTTGTCGTCGTCCGAACCGAGCACTAGGCTATGGGCGATTTTATTTTGGACTGTAGTTGAGACTCAAAAGATGTTTGGGAATAAAGGACGGGTGGCATCTTGAAAGAGAAGCTCCCAGAGTGAGAAGGTGGGAATTTGATAAAACTAGGAATGGGCGACGTCTTAAGGAAGAAGCCCCCAGTAAAGAGGCATAAGATTGATCTTTGCAGCTGAGTGGGTTGCTTTTGAGGATTGATGCTGATGGTTGAGATTGAAATGGATATGCGGTTGTGCCCTTGTAATAGGACTGCCTACGTATTCGCGTGTTAGCGAAATCAAACCAGATCGTAGTTCTGAGCTGGTTATTGAGGATTGAAAATTGGAGATGTTGTGAAAGGAGTATGCGGTTGTGCCCTTGTAATAGGACTGCCTACGTATTCGCGTGTTTGCGAAATCAAACCAGATCGTAGTTCTGCGTGTGTGTGCAATGGGTTGCAAATTGAAGGTGTGAAAATTGAATATGTGTGGGGGTGTGGTTGTGCCCTCGTAATAGGACTGCCTACGTATACGCGTGTGTGCGAAATCAAACCAGGTCGTAGTTCTGCATGTGTGTGCCTAAGCGAGTTTTTAGGACCTTAAAGTGATTTTGAGGTGTATGGTTGTGTCCTTGAAGGACTGCCTACGTATTCACGTGAAGTGAAGTGAAATCAAATCAGATCGTAGTTCTGAACGTGTGCCTAAGCGAGATGTTAGGACATTAAAGTGTGAGGGTCACGACGGTAAATTCCGTTTGGTGACTCGAAAAAATGATTTGAGATAATTCCCCTCGATCATGAATCGAAGAGGTCTAATTTGTAAAAATGTTCTTTATCATGTGAGCACACTAAAAAGTGGACCCTAAGGGTAGATTGGGTAAGTCCCGTTCTCGGTAGCAAAGCATTCGAGGACTTCGTATCTGGATCAGGGTGAAAATGGCTTCGACATTATGGAATGTGGAGCTTGGTAATAATGGTTTGTTTGACAGATAAAAATCTGGAGTTGAGCGTCACGACGGAAAATTCCGTTTGGTGACTCAAAGGTTGATTTGAGATAAATACCTCTTGATCATGAATCGAAGAGGTGTAATTTGTGAAAATGTTCCTTATCATTTGAGCACACTAAAAAGGGGACTCTAAGGATAGATTAGGTATGTTCCATTCACGATAGAAAAGCATTCGAGGATTCCGTGGAGATTGTGGTGAAAAATGGCTTCAACATTAGGGAATGTGGAGCTTGGTAATAATGGGTTTGCTTAACAGATAAAAATCTGGAGCAAGAATTTTGTGGTGTTTAGGCCGAAGGGTAACGGCTTGTAGTGTGGTGCGGAATGGGGTCTCTGGCTTGATGTGGCATGAGCACGAAATGGTTGGTAAATAACATGGGATCAGAGTTACATGTCTGGACCTTAAAGGTTAAGGTGTGACATTACGAGCTTGAGGGGGAATCCTCAGAAGCCTAGATAGGTCTCCATGCAACAGTCTCTAGAAGGACTTAGGGGTGAAGCAGTTTTGGTTATGATCTTGAGGGAAATCCCCAGGATCCTAGATAGGTCTCCTTGTAACAGTCTGTAGAAGGACTTAGGGGTGAAGGAGTTTTGGTTGAGGTTTTAGTGTTTGGTGTTTTGGACTTGTGGGTTCGGGATTTGATGTGTTGGACTCGTTGGTCCAGGCTTTAGACTTGTTGGTCCTGGACTTGGTATTTTGGACTCACTTGTCCAGGATTTTGTGTGTTAGATGCTTTCTTTGGATTTTGGCCTTTTTGAGAAAAGGGTTTCAATCTTATTTTGTTTTGATTTTGGTTTGGGTCTTGGCCTTCGCCTGAGTAGCTTTTGGCTTTCGTTTTTTTTGCTTTGAGCAAATTGATTTCGGCTTTGGTTTTTGCTTTGGCCTTGAATTTTGGCTTTGGGTGAATGGATATTGGCTTGGGCCTTTGATTTTGGCCTTTCGCTTTGGCTTCGGGTGAAGGGCTATTGGCTTGGGCCTTTGATTTTTGCCTTTCGCTTTGGCTTTGGGTGAATGGATATTGGCTTGGGCCTTTGATTTTGGCCTTGGGTGAAAGACTTTTGCTTTGTGTTTGGAGATTGGCCGGATGGCTTTTGGCTTGGGCCTTTGATTTTGGCCTTTCGCCTTAGCTTTTGGTTTTGATTTATTGGTTCTTTGCTGTCCTTCGTTCGAGGAAGGTAACGGTGCAGACGGGGATGTACCCGTTGGTGAGAGGTAGATATTTGGTGATGGGATGTTTTTATGGGGAATGGGCTTGCCTTCCGTCATGGATCATGAACAGGGAGATGCTCTGGTTTGTTATCTAGGTTCATCGTAGGATCCCTTTGATAGAAGCTCGTTCTAAATAGGGTGCTAGTGAAAGGTTTCCATTGCTAGACATGGAATAGGTAAAGAGAATAGACACGGAGTTTCGAGTCCTCTGCTGACTCGGTACGGAACGTCACTCGAGTGTACTCACATTGAATTAGAACATATTGTTCGTTTAAATCAATTCTCAAACCAATTCTCGTTGTCAACGTGAAATGGTAAAGAGGAGAATGTATGATAGTTGGAAATCGTGCTTTTATTTAGATAAATAAGATGTTAGCACATACTCGATGAATACATGTGAATTATAGGGATAGCCCCCAGTTTGTCACTTAGGAATAAAAGGACAGACACTAGGATAGATATGAGAAAGCCTAAGACTCGGACTCAGACTCAGACTTAATCGTAGATACGAACTCCTAATCATCATGTTCCTCCTCCAAGGTTTCTTTCGCAGCATCCAGCGGCTTGAATGTTTGATCTTGAGCATTGACCCACTTGAGCACTTCACTCTCGTTGTTGGGGATGATATGAGGACAACAGTCCATGAGGCTTTTATCTCCTTGCAGAAAGAGATGTTCATGAGGGTTATTTTCATTACTTGGTTGGCATAGGGATGAAGCTATCAGTTCATGATTGTCGATCATATTTTGAATAGCATGTTTCAGTTTGAAGCATGTTTCCGTATCATGACCTTTTCCTTGATGATATTGGCAATAGGCATTGCCGTCCCAGAAATGACTTTTCTTGCATTCAGACGGGTCCGGAGTGGGCCCAATTGGTTGTAGCTTTCCTTCAGTCACAAGCTTTTGAAGAGTCGCGGCATAGGTTGTGTTGAGTTTAGTGAATGTCCTTTGAAAATGCTCAACCTTGCTGTTTGATTTGAGACATCCAAAAGGATTGTCTTGACTGAGAGGTGCAATTATGATTTTGCCAGCCTCGATCATATCTTGAATGGCATGCTTGAGTTTGAAACAAGTTTCGGTGTCATGGCCCTTGCCTTGATGATATTGGCAATAGGCATTATCATCCCAAAATCGGAATCTTTTGTGTTCAGGTTTGTCCGGAGTCGGACCAATGGGTTGCAGCATTCCTTCTGAAGCAAGTATCTCCAGAGCGGTGCCATATGTTATTCCCAGATCTTTGAATACCCTTTAATGTTTTCGTATGGTTCCGACATTGGTGTTTTTTTTTTGGGATGTTTTTGTGAGTTTTGTTTTTGTTTTTGTTTTTGTCAATCCTGGGCGGAAGCAGGATTTGGTCATTGTCAATGGGAAGTTTTTGGGAAGTTGTTTTGTATTTTGAAGGGGATTTTGGTGAGGTAATTTCATGTTTTTTGTTGGGGGGTTCATGGGTGTGGGAACCATCTGATGACTCCTCATCTTGAACCGCTGTTGGTTGGTGGACGGAGGGTTGGTTTTCTCCTAGATGGTCAGGTTCATTTTTGGTATTACCAAACCTCTTCTCCAAATTAGCTACCCGAGTGTTCAAATCATCGATAGCCACTTGTAGCTTCGAGAATATGTTGTTGATGGAGACAGAGAGCATCATTATACCGCTTTGTATGCCATCCTCATCAATTGCATGAATTTTCTCATCGTCAGGAGAAACGAGGTGAGAGCAGTCTAGGGAAGATTCCTGACTGTGTTTAATGGGGTTTTTCGGAGGGTTATTTTTGTGGTTTCTTGAGGGAGGTTGTGGTAACTCTCCCTTTTCAATCATGTCAAGGATGACACCTTTTAGGGGGAGACATATTTCAGTGTCATGTCCGCGACCTTGGTGATATTGACAAAAAAGTTTTCCGTCCCACCTGCGTCCTCGCTTGTGTGGTAAAGGGTCTGGAGTTGGACCAATTGGTTTGAGCTTTCCTTTGGAGATTAGCCTTTCCAAGGCTGTGGCATAAGGCATACCCAAATCAGGGAAGGACCGATGAGGTCGTCTGGTTTTGGTTTGGTCGTTGGCGATGGCTTCGCTTTCAAGAAGCTTAACCCTTTGCTCAATATCAGAAGTGGAAAGATTCCCGGTTATCATTTTGTCCTCAACTTGGGAGAGACGAGTGCTCAAGTCTTCTACGGTAGCTAGGAGTCGAAGGACCACGTTGTTGGTTTCAGCAGAAGTCATGGCAGATGCAGATTGATCGGCTTCTTGAGTTTCTTGTCGACGATCGATGGCACCCAAGGGATTCCTATTTGACATATCGTAGGCGTTATAACTTGTCTTGGTAAGAGATTGCACAAACAAAGGCAAGTGCAACACATATGTACAAAAGGCAATTTTGTCGTGAGGACGCGACAGTGTGACTAGGTTAGGAGTTCATTAAAGGTCGTGAATGACCTCTTGTGTTTGAAATCTTGGTGCATGACATTGAACTTAGACTCAAGTGTCGACTTTGGCATAGTGATGCCTAGACAGACGACTTCTGACTCAGTTTGGATGTGCGTTACTGGCGTGACGCCGTTGGACAAGACATGTACACAAACTTAACCTTTGACCCGTAATTTAGGGGAAAGATGGCTTTAATACCCGAGAGGTTTTGACTCTCCTAACGCCATAATTGGAGATGTCTCGACAATTAGGCGACACGACCTAGATCAGAAGGTAGGTACTAACTTCGGCGGGGACTCGGCATTATCTAGACGACTTGACTTGAAATCGACTATACTCTAATCGACTCGAGGCTGAATCGGAAAGGTGAACTGAAGTTTACGAAAATAGAGATTTTCAAAAAGATTCATTTGTCGTTTTATGGACGGCCTCCAAAGAGTAGGGATCTTCAAAAGGTCGGGCAATTGAAAGAGTTGTCTTAAGTTTGTTTTCAAAAGACGATTTGAGTTGAAATTGCGGCGGCTCTGAAAACAATGTGTTGTTTCCAAAGACGGATTTTGAAATTCCGAATCACGGATTAGAAAATCGAGAATCAAATAATATGGAATCGTCATCACAATGGCCATGAAAACGGTTAAGTTTGTTTCCAAAGGATTTAAAATTGGGTTGAAAATTTGAAAACGGTTAGATTTGTTTTCAAATAATTTGGAATCGGATTGAAATTTGAAAACGGTTAAATTTGTTTTCAAATATTTGATTTTGAATTGAAATTTAAAAACGGTTAAATTTGCTTTCAAACGGTTGATTTTGAATTGAAATTTGAAAACGGTTAAATTTGTTATCAAATGGTCTGAAATTGGATTTGGAATTTGAAAACGGTTAAATTTGTTTTCAATGAATTGATTTTTGAATTGAAACTTGAAAACGGTTAAATTGGTTTTCAAAGATTTAATTTTGAATTGAAATTTAAAAACGGTTAAATTTGTTTTCAAAGAATTGATTTTGAATTTGAAATTTGAAAACGGTTAAATTTGTTTTCGAAGATTTGATTTTTGAATTGGAACTTGAAAACGGTTAAATTGGTTTTCAAAGATTTGATTTTGAATTGAAATTTGAAAACAGTTAAATTCGCTTTCAAATGATTTGATTTTTGATCTGAGATTTGAAAACAGTTAAATTTGTTTTCAATTATTTGATTTTTGAATTTGAAAACGGTTGAATTGGCTTTCAAATGATTTGATTTTTGATTGGAATTTGAAAGCGGTTAAATTGGCTTTCAAATGATTTGATTTTTGATTGGAATTTGAAAGCGGTTAAATTGGCTTTCAAATATTTGCTTTTGAATTGGAATTTGAAAACAGTTAAATTCGTTTTCAAATGATTTGATTTTTGATCTGAGATTTGAAAATAAATAAATTTGTTTTCAATGATTTGATTTTTGATTTGACTTTTGATTTGGAATTTGAAAACGGCTAAAATCATTTTCAAAACTTGAAATTGGAAATTGTGAGGATTGAATTCGTCATTACAACGGGTTAGAAAACTGTTTAACTTTTAAAAGACGGTATGCAAATCGAAAAGTGTGAGAATTGAAAACGTCATTAAGACGTCTTAGAAAAGCCAAATTTGATTTCGAAAACGAGATTTGAAATTTGGAAAGTTGCACGGGTTGAAATCGTCATTACGACGGTTTGAAAAACATTTTTGTTTGAAAACTGATTTCGAATTTTGAAAATTCGAGGGTAGAATTCGTCATTACGACAGCATAAAAGGGTACTTTGAAATGGTTTGTGGAAACCAATTAAGGTTTGAAATCGTCATTACGACGGCCTAGAAAGGCGTGTTGTTTGAAATGCAACGGTCGGCGAAAGACCGAGGTTTAAAACGGCCATTATGACGACGTAAAAGGGGATTTTGAAATAGTTTGTGAAAACCAAGGTTTTAAATCGTCATTACAACGGTATAAAAAGGTGCATTTGAAATGGTTATAAAAACCGGGTTTTGAAATGGCCATTATAACGGCATAAAAAGGTGCTTAGAAACGGTTGTAAAAACCGGGTTTAAAAATCGTCGTTACGACGGCCTAGAAAGGTGTGTTGAAATGGTTGTAGAAAACCGGATTTGAAAATCGTCATTACGACGGCCTAGAAAGGCGTGTTGAAATGGTTATAAAAACCGGGTTTGAAAATTGTCATTATGACGGCCTAAGAAGGCGTGTTGAAAAGCAACGGTCGGCGAAAGACCGAGGTTTGAAACGGCCATTATAACGGCGCAAAAAAGATGTTTTTGAAAATGCAACGGTCGGAGAAAGACCGAGTTTTGAAACGGCCATTAGAACGGCACAAAATGTGTTTTTGAAAGTTTGAAAATGACACGGAAGGACTTATGATCACATAACACATAAGCACTCACAGTTCATTATATTATGCATAATGGTGACACGAGTTTTGGCTTAAAGGGTGGGTTACACCCCAAGCAATCAAACCCCAATTTGCGAGAGGGATACCAATCCAAACAAAATGTGTAAGGAGGGTGCCCTAGCCTCATGCTAGAAGGTGATGAAAGCTCTTTGACGAAACAAAAATGTGTAACGTCAATGGTATGCTTGACTCAATCAGGATTCGAAACGCGGGGATGAGAAAACTTACGCCGATGGGACGAGCCAATTGGTCGAGAAGGGTTAGGTTATGGGCCCGGACAAGGAACCCGACTTATGACCGTAATATCAATTAATGCACTTTAACCACGACCTCGTTCGAGTTTCACCTCTAAGGATCACAAAGACACAAGTGTCCTAGTTTTCCCCAGCGGAGTCGCCAAACTGTGGACATGGGCCACAGGCCGGTCTGTGGATTTGGGCCACCTACCGATTTGCGGTCACGGGCCACCTGCACGCCAAGCCAATATGTGGACATGTAGCGGTCTAAAAAAGCCACGCTCGGCGGCGTTGAAATGCTTTCGACCGGATCGCTTTAGATCGGTCGTTTTCGTCTTGGTAAAGGTCTCGAAACGATTAGAGATGTTCGGAGTCGCCACCAAGCATTTGTGGGATACTTGGAACCCGTTCGAATCACCTTTATACCTAGGTCAATCAAGGCAAAAAGCGGTGCTTGACATAGGTACTAAAGATAAGGACTCATCCCCCTTTTAGCATTCTATGCCTAAAATGACTCTCGTGCGCCCTGGATAAGGCCATCCACTATCCAAAGGTTCTGAGTAAGGGGTGAGGGTACGTATTGGGAAGCCCTTTAATCGGACACCCAATCCCGCCCGCGTTAGCGGCCTCTTCTGATCGATCGTGGTTGTTTAAGTGCAAGAGTTGATAAAACGGTAAATGCATGAATGCACATCCAAAAGTTTAACCTAACATGTGAGCTGTCTAAGTCGGTTTGTTAATCCAAATATCAAGCATAAGATGTCAAGTTGGATTTAGATTGATTTACATGTGAAAACGGAAATTAAACATCCATTTACCAAGTTCGGGTTATGATGCTTAACACGATCCATTTATTGAAAAAGGGTGTCAAATGACAAAGTGTAGAAACGCAAATTTGTCAATCTGATCCGTCATGTATTCGGCTTAACCGTAATCGGGATCGTCCTAGACAAGTGCTAAAAACGAGGTAGAACCGTGACAGGCAGCCCCATTGGGGCGCGAGCCTATTGGCGAGGTAAGGGGCTCTGCCCAGGTTTTGAAATATGAAAGCAGAGGGCCTCTTGGGGCGCGAGCCATGGGGCAAACCAAGGGGCGTCTCCTGGTTGTTAAAAAGGTTGTTTAAAACCGGTTTTTGTGATTAGTGATTTGCAAGTATGATTTGCATGACTCGGAATAATTACTATTATATTAGTAATATTCGTTGTCGGATTTGCATGTTTGAAAAGCATAGTTTACAAATAAAAATGTAAAAGGATTTATTTGAACTAATCATGTTAAGTTCATTTCTTTCTAATTAGTCAAGTTAATCATCGTACTCAGATTAAACCGACATGGTATAAAGAACCAAGGATGATTATTAATTATGACTAATTTATTTACAAATGTAAACAAGTGAGAAAAATGCTAAATAAAAAAAAAGGTGTTAAAATACTCATTAAAATGTAATTAACCAATAATATCATCGAGTCACGGAATAAACCGTCATGGTATAAAGAACCAAGGATGATTTTTGTAATGACCAAAATATGTTTATCATAAAAATGAATTAAAATGGTAAATAAAAGAAAAGGATTTCTTTTAAAATGTAATTAACCAATTAATATCACCGAGTCACGGATTAAACTGTCATGGTATAAGGAACCAAGGGTGATTATGATTTATGGTTAAAAAGTTTGTCATAAAAATGGTTTGAAACATTCGAAATGGTAAAAACCATAAAAGGAAAGAAGTAAAAATAAAAGCAAGTGTTGAAGGAAAGACAAACTCAAACATGTTTGAGTCTGACCTGGGCACCCCATTGAAGCACGAACCACTTTGCACCATAAGGGGAATCTGCCTCAGGCCAAAACTCAGTTTTGGCTCGTCTAACCTAAATTTGAATCGTGTTATGCATCGTTCGTGCTTATAGACTCATCAAAACAGTAAAGACATGAGTTAAAGTGAGATATTTACACCCTCAAACTTACGTATTTTGATGTTTGCGAAGTAGACGACTTTAGAGACGGTTTTCTCGTTGTGACTAATCGCGATCAAAGAAGTTTAAAAAAGTGCCTTAAAAAGAATTTGGTTTTGAAAATGAGTTGAAAATATGTTAATTAAAACATGTTGATTAATGAGTTGAGTTGTTTGAATGGGTCGGTCGAATGCACGGCGACGGTACCAAACAATATGTGTAGGGCTTGTGTTTACGATCGGTAGGTCGTAAACACGTGTCGATTTTGTGACTTGGGAAGTCGAGTATAGAAGTTTAAGGGAGATGTGAGGGGGCAGACTCTCGCGTGAAGATTATGGGGTGTGAAGGGTGGTATTTATAGAGAAATGTAGGATGGTAGGTCAGTCGATTTTGCTTGGAGGCTAAGGAGACACCCCATTGAGGCGCGAGCTACCTCGTGATACAATGGGGTGTATTATCCCTTTCAATTTGGACGTGGCCTATTCTCCATCCATTGTTGATATGTGGTATTTATATAAGATGTAGTGTAACAATATGGGCATCTAATAAGATGGTTTTGGTGATACTTGGGGTAGGTGTTTTGTGTGCTTGACTCGGGTTTGTCCCGTGTGAGTCGGGATTTGAATTTAGAGTCGGTTTTTGGCCCGGTGTCGGTTTTGACTCTAAATAGGGTCATTTTAATGGAAATGACATGATGAAAAAATTCATGGCATTATTTTCGACATTCGAGATTTTGTTTGACTCGGTTTGACTCAGTTGACTCGAGTTACGGGTTTCTGAGTCGGTTTTGGGTCCGAAGACGGTTTTGACTCAAATTAGGGTCATTTTAATGGAAATGACATGATAAAGACATTCATGGCATTATTTTTGACATTCCGGATTTGGGTTGACTCAGGTTGACTCGAGTTGCGGGTTTCTGAGTCGGTTTTGGGTCCGAAGACGGTTTTAACTCTAAATAGTGTTATTTGAATGCAAATGAAGTTAGAAAACTTTTGAAATCATTTTTCATATCCGAGTAGTGCATCAAACCGTCTCATGTATAGCCAATCCACGTACGTATATCAAAAACACGTTACAGTCCGATCATCATCGGGTGGTTTTTGGAAGGTGCAGATACTGGGTATCTGCACAATCGAAGACGCTCCATAAGCCAAACCTACCAAAAGCGGGTATTAGAATCGAAAAAAAACGGAAAAACGAAACAAAAAAAAGAAGAGAAAGAGAATTATATTCTTTTACCTGCAAAATGATGGGACTTCCCAAATAAGGTAGTTCACGGTTGGATTTCCTGTTATCTAAACCCAATAGGATCTCTCCTAAACATAGGCAAGCTGGGCTCCTGCGCAGCTCCATTTGCTCAATTCGGCTCAGATAGCAAGGGTCACCTCTTAAATCCTCATCAACATGCCCTTGAAGGACATATACATGTAGTAAGCAAAATCCGAATGCCCTTCGCCTGGCAACATAAGAAATGGTGAGGTCAGCCTTGTTGATGAATCGGTCGATGAAGCCCAACATTCGCGCTCCTTTTAAGGTCACTAGACGGTCAACCTCAGCTCTTGGCAACCCAAGCAAATCTCTAAACTTGTTCTTATACCCTTGGGAAGTAGAAGGAATGGCAGGCAAGTGTTCCGGGTCCCAACCACCGATCGCAGCAATTTCTTCGGGAAATGGGCAAATGTCACCTCCAGGGAAGGCAAAAACGTGATAATTCGGGTCCCAGTAATCAAGACAAGCATCTAGGAATTGTTTGACTACCTTGATGAGCTTCAAACTCAATAGCGCTCCAAAATTATAAGCACCCATGTCATATTTCTCCACACTAGAAAACTCATTTGTCCACTCTTTTAAACGAATTTCGAGAGTGTTCATGATGTATGCTTATTTTGAGAACTTTATGTAATAAGACGAAGAAAAGAAGGAAGAATTATGTGAATAAAACCTCCCTCGACGTCTCTATTTATACTAAAAGTTGTTTCCTAAAATCCGTCAGGACGGATACACTGGGGAACAGCTGCGCCTCTTCCTCAGTTGTGTTTCTGTGATTTTCCGCGTTGGATCTTTCCTAAATCCCTTAACGAATAATTCCTTATTCATATGGGTTATTATTTTGGTAAATACGTCAAGTTGCCTTATTTTGTGTTTCCTAATTCAACGGGCACGCACTTCGAGGCGATACCAACATTTTTGTCATTTTAGCACACTTATACATTTCTTTTTTAATTTTCTTTTTGGGGAATCATTTCACCAATTTAATTTAATTTATTCTTTTTTTGACTTATTCATTTCTTTTTTAACTTTCTTTTTGGGGAATCATTTCACCAAATTTATCCATTCTGTAAACTTATACATTTCTTTTTTAATTTTCCTTTTGGGGAATCATTTCACTCCCGTCCCACATTATATTTCAGACTTATAGGTTTCTATTTTTTTCTTTTTTTGGGGGGTAACCCTCCCTACCGTTCGGTCATTTCCGGCAAATTTTTTGCATTTTTGCATTTTCGAGTTGTTTGTTTTGCGCTAATTTAGGCCATATGTACAAATGTATGTTTTATGTGATTTCTATGTAAATTTCGGCAGCATGACGGCGTAAACCGTCATCTACCAAACTTGTTCAAAGCTAACTTACAGGTACAAACAAGACAACCCAGCAGCAAAAGCACTCAGGCCATCATATATACAACCAATAGAGATATATACACCAAACTGGGGGCTCGAGCCCCAAACAAGGTCCGAATTTCCAAAATGTAGGTCCTAAAATGTACAAATGTGCAAAATACAGCCGACAACAAATAAAAACACCAAGAAAACTACTGTTGGTCGCCGCCTAACTCCGCAACTCTCGCCTCGAGAGCGGCAATCTCGGCGTCACGAACCTCGAATTCCCTCAGCAAACGAGCTGTCTCCTCCCGAGACTGGGCTAGCTCTCGCTCCAGGTCGCTCTCTCCTTGCAAACGCAACAATTTGCTCATGTCAATCATTTCAAGCAGTCAAACGATAAAGAAAGTTAGAAAATTCAAAAATTAAGTAAACGGAAAGTTCATACCTGACGCCCTCGACCGCCGACAAGTGCCTCGACGGCAGTAGCTCGCAGCCGGTTGGCTACCCTCCATAGAGCCACGAACCGGGATGGCGCAACCTGCA
Organism: Silene latifolia; assembly: GCF_048544455.1. Lineage (NCBI taxonomy): Eukaryota > Viridiplantae > Streptophyta > Magnoliopsida > Caryophyllales > Caryophyllaceae > Silene > Silene latifolia. Next base: position 120,717,855 of record NC_133528.1, on the reverse strand, counting down.
TTTCGAATGAGAGATTCTCAATAATTGGATAAATTCAAGCAAATGTGTTCTTACGCAAAAGATGATACAAGTTAAAGACTCACCCTCCGAATCAGATGCTGCTACTCGTCCAAACCAGTATCCGTCACCGCCACGTCAAAGTCACGTAGCTCGGAGATCGTCGTCCTCCCGGTCACGTCAGTGTACTCAAGGGTCTCGGGGAACGCTGAGGGCTCGATGCCCGCCGCCTCGACCTCCTGCAAAGTCAAAGGATTTCCATTAAATCGATGATCATTCATCGTGCTTTCAAGATAATCAAAAGAAGAGTGAATACTCACCACGACTGGCCAGTACGCCAACCTCCCGTAGAGGAACGCCGAGTAATCCTCGCCCGGAAGAAGGAGGGCGTCACCACCAGCACCTGCCAAGTCAGTCTCCCTCTCAGCCTCAGAAGGCTCCCTGAACATCGTCCTAGGAGGATCGATATGAACCGTCAAGACATCCCGAGAGCACTGACGAGCCAGGCGCTCACCTAAGTACCACACAGGACCCATCGACGTCCTCAGCAGCAACTAGCTCGAGCTCCTAGGTCGAAGGACCTCAGCCACGAAAGGAGGAACGCCAGCGTACTCCACCCAAGGCCTGGGCACCCACTGTGGATAAGGCAAACAAGAAGTCATTCTTATGATCAGTTCTAAAAAAGGTAATGAAGAAACGAACAAAGGTGAAGTACTCACGCCGTCCAACTGAAGAGTGTTCACCTCCTGTCGACAGACGTCGTGGAAGGAACGTCGGCTCCTCGTACGGCACATCACCCAATCCCTCACAACGGGATAAGCCTTCTCCACCGGCTCCGTCCTCTTGGGCGCGAGGCTCAAAAAGTATGAGTACACCCACGCCTGTGAAGCAAGATAATCAATAACGATCTTTCGTGATTCGATAAGAAAAGGAAATGATCTATCATGAAATTGAGGTTCATACCTCCAACAGCAGTCCAGGGCCGACAGCGCCAGGAAAAGTCCCCTTCTCCATCAACTCTGGATGAACCATGGCCCTCATGAAGCGGATGAGGACCGCGAAACCAGCAGTGACCCAGTCCCAACGTCCTAGGGAGTTTAGGTCAGAAAGAAAGGGAAGAAGCTTCGTCGACAGCCTCTCTCCCTTGTCTCTGAGGTAGATCGAAGACAAGAACCACCAGAGCCACAAACGGACTCTTTGCTCTGTAGTGTAAGGAGGAGGAGCCATCTCCCTCCCCTCGATCACCACCGACGTCGGGGTCTTCCCCGCGAAGTAGTCTCGGACGTAAGAACTAGGCACCAAACCAGGCACCGCAGCAGCCTTCGGCGCCAAGTTCCAGCCGATCAACCTCCTAGCCTCGGCCGAGTCAACCCTCATGGCAGTCTCCGGCCACTCCACCACCTCAGTCCCACACGGCAGACCAGAGATCATGCCGTAATCATCCAACGTGACCCCCACCTCACCAAAAGGCATGTGAAAGGTGGAGGTCGTGTCCCAGAACCGATCCAAGAAAGCTCGGACCAGGCTAAGGTTAGCCCGCAGCTTCCTCTTCGCGATATCCCTCCAAGCCTGCACCAGGGCACCGAACGCTCCACGCTCGATCATGGCTCGCTCCTCCGCCGACAGCCTCTCGTAGCACCCCATCGTCGTCGTGTAGCCCGAGAATGATCTGATGTTCCCGGCCTCCTATTTTTGATTTGAAACAAACGCTATCTTTAGTTTAAATGAAGCAGAAAAGGAATGACAAATGAAATGAAAGAAGACGAGTGAAGAATGATGAATTCAAGTTACCAAGCTCTTTACCGTCCTATAGGACAGGTGACCCTCTGCAGCCCAAAGCAGGTGCCTACTGTCCCAGGTCTCAGCCCACGCAGGTGCTCCCCTTAGCTGGCGACCACCCTGTCCAACGTTGGCCCGTCTCGGGGCCTCCTCCTCAGGAACCTCCTCCTCGAGGACCTCATCCTCAGCAGCCTCAGCAGCCGTCACCGCAGCGGTGAAAGCCTCCTCTAACACCTTCTCAAGCCTCTGAGAAGAGTCGAGAGCGGTGTCCACATCCATGGGATCTCTCCCAGAAGTAGAAGCCTCGTCGCCTGCAAAATTAAAGTGAATTTAGGCCGCGTCAAGTGACGACAAGCCTTGATTAGGGGATTTTTCGAGTTTCAAAAGCTCCTAAATCGCTCTTTTCTCGCCATTCTTTGGCATTTTTTCCCACAAACCCGACCGCTCATGTGGTAATTTGGGTCAATTCAAGCCTAAGTTGAAGCCTAGTCATGGGTTCGAGTCGAAATTTCGACAGCATTTCGTTATAACGGCGATTATGCCCTAGAAAAGTGTCCTGAAAAAGCTGTCACAAATCAAAATTCTGAGATGGTAGGAAGTTTACCCATCATACAAGGATTCAAAATATCAAGTTTTGTCACAAATGGGCAATCCTAAGGCTATTTTCGAAGCGATTTACGGTTTAGTTGTGAGACCGTCACAATTTCACTCAAATGCTCAAAACTCAACGAAAATTCGAAACAAATACATGGTTATGATCCTTATACTACCAATTAGCCATTTATAAGGTCAATTTTGCAAGGCAAAATAATTTGGAGGAAAAGCCCCAAATTTTCGACATTTTAGGGTTGGAAACCCTAATTTTGTCGATCCAATTTGATCCATTATAGAAGATTAATGCAAAAATAATACACATACCTCGATTAGTCATGGCAAATGCAAGCTTTTGGATCAAATTTTGATGAAAATGGTTGGAATTTGAGAGAGAATTTGATAATTTGTGTTTCGAATAAATGAAATGAACCCCCTGTTTCATCGGGTTTTTACGCAGAATTGACACGTTCAGGAATAGACGCAGCAAGTGTTGCGCCTCTTCCAAAAGACGCAGTTCTTGCTGCGCCTCTTCCTCAGCTTCCCTTCATACGAATTTTCAAAAATTCGCTATGAGTTCGTTATTTGTGGGCCCATCTTTGGTGTGCCTCTTCCTCAATGCCATTTCACATATTTTGGTCCATTTGACATTTATTCTTCGCCCGAACCCGCATTTTCGAGCCAACTACAACTGCAAACTATCGTCATATTTATTTCTTCCAAGACCTTGGTTGTCACAACGAGCGAGTATTCTCTGACAGGTGTTTCGACACACCTTTATTATGTTCCCCCAGCGAGAGTTCACGACAGACAATCGTCTTTCTCGAGACATGGAGATCAGTTCCCGATTATGTTCCCCCAGCGAGAGTTTACCGACAGACAATCGTCTCTCTCGAGACATGGAGATCAACATCTACCCCAAGCTCTTCTGAAGTTTGTTTGAAGCCGACCCAAGCAGATTTCTCCCAGCAGTTCCTGACTACGTCCTGCTGTCTTCTCCCAATAACACATCTTGTTTCCCCTGGAGTTTTGAAGAATTTAAGGTATGGTCTCTTCTTATGGCTGGCGAGCTTCCTTACGTAGTCTAATGGACTTTAAACGACCCTCCCCGATAGTCGACATACTCTAAAATGTTCCTGACGACAGGTCCTTGGTTCAGACCCCTTGAACCGCCTCGCGTCGCCATAGTCGTCAGGTTGTAATCTTCGATTGACCTGATGGCTATACTTTGACTTTCGCCTTGTCCAAGCCTCAGTCAAAGTGGGGGCTCTGTAGATACCTCATTTCTACACCTCCCGCAAACCACCCGGTGATAATTGGGCCGCATGTTTGGTACATGGAACGATTTATGACAGTTCGTAAGTTTATCGTCAAGTGATCGCTCAAACACTCGTGTCTACCTCTTAATTGTCATCTACGCGCCGATACGGTCGTTTTGGCAGTAATTAGAGTAAATTTGGAGTCCGAGCCTAAAACCGTCTTCATTTTCTGATAACCGTTAAAATCCCGAGTCAGAATGTTCTGGAACGTTCCGGATATTTCTATTCCATATTTTACAATCTTTTAATCTTTGGTAAAGTATTTCCCGTAATATTCATACAAAATATTAAGGAAAACAAGATTAATCCGTTATTCCATAAATTAAACACGGAAATCTTTCTTCCGCGGGAGGAAACCACTTGGGAAAGGACGCAGCAAGTGCTGCGCCTCTTCCAAGAGACGCATGCTTTCTGCTGCTAACGCCTCTTCCCAAGTCCTTTTCTGCGTATTTTTTCGTATCTTTTCATATCTTTTCGAGATTCACTTCCAAAGTTTCTCCGAAAAACCCTACTTCCTCCGTGTGATTAGTATAAATAGAGACCTTCGGTCTCATATATTTCTCACGCGAGTGTCCGCCCTTCTCTTCTCCCTTTGCATTCTAGACCACGTTCTTACTTTTTAGCGTCTACGTGCTTGAACTTTCGACCACGTAAGCTCGGATCTTTCGGAGTACCAGCCTCGTTTTGCATGACCGACCAATTTGACCAACTCCACAATTAATCAACTTTAATCAACTTTATTCGTTTTCCTCCTAGAGGGCACTTTCATCGTACATTCGAGTCGAGCATCACTAAACGTTAACTTAGTTCATCTCGTTTCGTCAAACATGTAAGTCTGAGGGTATAATCCTTCTTTTATTTATTGTACTTTGTTTATTGTAATCATTAATGTAAGATTTATGTCGAAAGTATTTCTAAAACCGATTTGTAAAACCATGTTTTAAAACCCTTTTTTTACGGATTATCAGAAGATAACCGTCGAGAAAGGACGCAACAACTGATGCGCCTCTTCGAAGGGACGCAGCACCTGCTGCGCCTCTTCGTGAGGCTGCCGCAGTTCCTGCTTCCTTTCTTCTTCCTTCGTCTTTTATTAATTCGTTTGTTTTTTCTCTTGTTTTCAATCGTTCTTTGTTTCTTTAATGTAATAATTCTAGCAAAATAATTTGACATGTAAGTTACCTATCATCATTAGTAATTAATCAATCATTAGTTTCCCGACTTAAATCCCTTATAACTAATATTTGCGGGTTTTTTTCGTTAAAGTCAATCCGGGTTTTGGAGATTCGTTCATTCATATTGAGTCTCTGGAATTCGGTCTTTGATATATATTTCCATCTGTTTATTATCATATTCATCATTAATTTGTTTTGTTTAGCCTAATTAGTTCATTCAATTCATTAATCAACCTTTAATCATGTAATTAATTCGTATTAATTGATTTCATCCGTGTTTATTATTTTTATGACCCAATCATATGTAAATAACATGTTAATCACTTTCATCCGAGTCAATTATTCATAATCGAGCATTAAATTCACCAATTGACATTAATGATTTGCAATTCCGGCTTCACAGCCAGAACTGAGCCAAGGAACAGACGCAGCAACTGCTGCGCCTCTTCCAGAGGGCGCAGTTCTGCTGCGCCTGTTCCTGGTTGATTTCTGTCTCTGAACTCCCGCTTTGCCTTGACCTAATTATTAGTTTACGTAATTAATTAACTATTATCCGTATTATCACCTAATGATCTATTTGTTTATTTATTTTCTTTTCTTTTCTTAAAATATCCGTTTTAAGTGTATTTTCGACATAAATCAATAAACCCGATATAATTATTGTAATTTTCATTATTGTAATTTTCTTTATTGTATTTCTTTTGTTGTATTTCTTGTACGCCTTCACATGTAATCAACCTAAATCTCTACTTTGACCCAATTGTATGATAAATTACGTATTTACCGACTTAGTCTAATTCTCACATGTTAGGATTAAAACGTTGGATGTTGCATTGCATGCATATAAATCGACAATATATCGAGTATGGACGATTTTCCCTAATCATTAGTAGAGGCCGCTACCGAGGCGGGCGGGATTAGGTGTTCGATCAAAAGAGCTTCCTAATACGTACCCTATGTTGGAGTTTTTGTCTTCCACAATAGTGCATGATAATATTATTAAATCTCATTAAGGAATATGCATGGATATTCATTGGCAATACTAGTCAGCTGATCAACGTATATCGGAAACGGTTGGCCAACTAGGGTTTGACGTTACTGTCGTGAGACGGCGGTGTTCAGCTGATCCCTTTCGGTCACGCCTAAAGGAACGAGCCCCAACACGAAAGCTAATTAATTATATGAGATATATTTTAAATTAGTCCCTTGATTAAATTGACTAAGAGTTAGTCGATTAAATTGATTTAGAAATATTTCGAGTTGCGAACTCGAGGAGCGGCGGTTATTATTTAATTACGCGATAATTAATTAATAAGTTTTATGAGGCGGGTTTTAGTTAATTAATTGTTAATTCACTAAAATTGTACTAATTGATTAATGTGATTAATATTAGTACGTAAATAATATGTGTAGTGGTACACGTATATTTACGGAGTGATTTGGACGAAATTAATTGGAAGCATTTAAACATGAAACGATGTTTAAATAAAATTTACACGTATTTGTGCGACAAATATAATAACCAAAATGGACCCGTAAATGGGACATTGGACCGTGTAAATGAAGTTAGTGGATGATCATAATCATTTCACTTTTACTTGTTTTTCTTCCATAAGTTGTCATAACATCTTTGTGCATGTGACAAAAGATTGGACAATATTAAAAACAAGTTAACTCCTACACACTACCCTTCCACCCGTCACTTTCCCCAAATACTCTCCAAATTGTTGTTCATTTTTCCACCACTTCACTTGTATATTTTTGCATGTGAACAACAATTTGTCTACCTATCTAAAAATCATAAGCATCATTTTTACTAAGATTGTTAGTAAAACAAAATAAATACTAAGAGTGTTAGTATTATTTACATAATATTCAAGGGTTATATGGTTAATTTCTAGTTAAACTTAATCATATGAGTTGGAGGTTTGTTCTTGGGTGCAACTTAAAGGAGCTCTTCTAATTTGAAGATTGGATGATCTTGCCATTCTTAATAGCTCAAGAACAACCAAGATGGGTGATCTTGGTTGTGCCCAAATACTACTATTTCTCAATGTAAGGAAAATTATTTTCCTCTTCTTTTATTCTAATATGCTTTTATATTGCATGCATGTTACATAGATCACCAAAATGATAAATTATGAGATAATTTAATTTTTATTAGAGAGTTTAATATGGATCTATGATCTTTCACCCTCACCCCTTACTCCAGATCTATGTGAACATCCGTGTTCATTGGCATCCACGAGAGTCATTCTAGACATAGAATGCTAAGGGTAACGAGTGCTTAGTGTTCATGTCACTACTTTGTGTCTTGACATGGCACGAGGTATTCGAACGGTTTCCAATTTTCCACAATAAATTGGTGGCGACTCCACAAATGCAAACGCTTTCCCAAGCGCCCCCGTGGCCCGCGTCCACACAAACCAAGTGCCAACAACCACAAATCATCAACCGAGTACGAAACATGACAAATCCATGAGAAAAAGTATAAAACAAGGCCAACAAATCAAACATCATTCTCTGGCCTGCTCCTCCATCTCCCCATCACCACCACCGCCTCCGGGCATGCCTGCTCCAGATGTACCTGCTCCCGAGACATCACCCGTGCCAGAATCGGCTCCCACGCACCATGGTGCCAAACAACCGTAGGGGTAGCTCATAGGCTCTCGCCAAGTAGACTGCTTCACTCCAAAGCAATGAAAGACTCTACTGTCATCCCCAACGCCCCTCCACCACACCGGCTGAGCTGCCTTGGTCCCGATGCCCTGCACATACGCCATCTCATGGAGGTTTTAGAGTGTCAAGGTAGCAGACACTCTCTCCGTGAGCTCACTCACTCTCATCTCGGGACTGAAGAAGAAAGGATAGCTAGAGAACTACGGTTGTGAAGGTACAAGCTGTTGTGGCTGGGTCTCAACCATCCTCTCTTTCACCCGTCGTGGTCGTCTCCCTACTCTAGGCTGGGCATCCTCAGGTCTAGCACGATCCTCTTTCGTTGACTCAGGCATCACCCTCAAAAGGTCCTCATCAATGAGGTAATACTGCCAATCAGGGACCCCCTCCTCATCATCAGAATCGGCTGCCACCACGGCCGCCGGTAAAGGCTCGGTCACTGAAAGGTGCTCCGGATTAGGAATACTCATCAAACTCATCCCCCAAACTCTCCATGTTAACCCACCATCCTCCAAGGTTCTCAACCATTTCTTGTCGAGGAAGTAGTCACGGTCCAAAGTAGGCACCGTCGGGGTCAAGGGTGTATAGGCCAAGGAGGCCTCAAAAGCAGTCAGACGCTCCGCCAAATGTGTGTCAATGGCACCACAGCTCAGGAAACGGGTGTTAGAGGCAGCCATCAAGCCTAAGCTAGCATACACTATGGCCGGGGCACTGAAGGAGACTCTCTGGACTCGGGTGGGGTTAAGGTACACCGCAAGTAACATCACCTCATGTGAGTTAAGCTTACTCACATCCCTCCGCTCATATAGTAAACAGGTCAAGGCACGAAGGAAGATTTTCAAGGTGACATGTTGCACGTCATTGATCAGCATGTTACTAGAAGTGGGAGCTTGTTTGACAGTAAAGCAAGGCATAAGACTACTGGCTCTACACTCAGTCGGGATGTCCCTAAGGCCTCCCTTCGCGGGTTTAGTCGGGCCGAGATGGGTGGCAAACATGTCCATGGTGAGAAAGAAACTGGTGTTCATAAGACGAAACTCGACGGTCTGCCCCACCGCATCATACTTGAAATAACTCATGAACTCTAGAGTCAGAAAATCATAGGAGTGTTTCCTAAGACGGTACAACCCGGTCATACCCAAGGTCTCAAAGATGTGCCTCACATCAATCTCAACTCCTAGGTCGGTCAAGAGAGTGGTATCAATGTAACGGGTGGGTCTCATGCGACGTCTCTGCAAGGCAATGAAAGCATCTATCTGCGTAAAGTCCACAAAAACAACAAAAGGGTACTCAGGCACCGCTGGGACCGTAGGTCCCCCACTCCCCTCACCTACCTCAGGCTCAGACGCCCTCCCCCTCTTACTCTAACGGATTCCAACAGTTGGTCTCGGCATCTGTTTTCAACACATATCTTAGATATACAAACAACATGTACTTGCAAACATATAAACCTTCATGTATAGCTATAGAAAAGAATTATTATGTACACACTTTCACCAAACAATCCAGAAATTTACAATTATATACTCTTAAATTATCGTCAGACGGTCTCACAACTACAACATTATGGCCAAGTTATCATCATATAACAACCCAACTACAAATTTTAATGATTAAACTTTCAAAATAGTTCCACAATTAGACATGTTTCACAAAAAGTATGGACGAATTTCAGTTTGGTGCACTTTCAAGACGGAGTTTTAAAGCAAACTTTTGGGGCAAAATTCATCAAAATCAACACTAAACATGATACTCATAACATACATTACTCAATTTTCCTTTTTTTATATGCAAAAGACAATCAAAAATCAATGTAAACCCCCAAACCCTAGAAAATTCGGTACTTACAAATCCCCAAATTAATTCGATTTTTGTACTTCTAGCATCAACAAACAACAATTTAAGGCAAATAAATCATGTTACAACAATTACAAACAAGATTTTATGCATATTAACCGGATTTTTAGAAAAATTTCTAACAACCTACATGTTTCTAATCAATTAAAAGCATAGAAAAGGATGAACATTCTTACCTTGAATGATTAGCAAGCAAAAAGGATGAATTAAACAAAGAGAATATCAAAGAATCAACACCAAAAGCACCAAGTTTGAGAAGCAAAGAGAGGTTTATAGGGGGGTTAGGGTTAAGGTATGAAGAGAAATAGAAGGAAGAAAGATAGAAAAGGGTATAAGAATCCCGTCTTTTATCCATGTACTGTTCACTTACTCGATCGAGTAAGTAAGGCACTCGATCGAGTGGCCTCTACTCGATCGAGTTGGAGCTACTTGATCGAGTTTTCATTGACAGTTTCAGCTATTTCGATCTTAGAACTCCTCAACTAGATCGAATAAGGTCTACTCGATGGAGTAGGCATTCATTCTCGGTCGAGCAAGGTTAGGTACCAGGTCAAAAGTTACGAGTTTAGTTAACTATCCCTGAAAAACAACAACTCGTGTCGATTCCAAAATGAATTTGGAAACCGTCACTGATTATTATATTCATTCACAACACACTATTACTACTCAAATATGATGCAACAGTTTCATTCAACCAAGATACATATTACTTTATTCTATAACGAACATTATGCAAAACGATTTACCACACTACTAACTTATTTATGCATACATTGACATATTACTTTACTTCTAATCATGCATTTTCAAACTTCAACAAGACAGCTTATACTTATAATATCATAGTCATTCATCCAACAGTAAACCATCGTCTATCATCCGAGTTTGCTAACAATTCAGTCATGTCGCAACAAATTATCAACTAAATCATTCAACTTAACTAAGCCATGTATAAAAGTACTTATCAATTCATCCATCATAGTTTCCAGTCACTACTTGACAAACATTATAGTTAATTCAAAACTCACTACTTACTATCGTCACCACATGCAAGACTCACCATCCTTTATAAACTAATACTCATAGCAAGATGTAGAACACATTATTATCATCACATCACCCAACATTGTCACGTACTATAAAAACTGCACCACTTCTACTATATCCATACATAATTCTACTCAACCACAAACTTACACAGTTCGTCATTACAATTATACATGCTAGACATTACCAAAGCTCCATCACAAATAATTCTAACTTAACTATCATATACTATAAGCACATAATTCCCGACTCGATATTCCCATAACCGGTGACTGGCTTAAGTGTGATGGGGCCATGATTTTGAAATGAGGACGCCTACTCACCCAAAATCATGCATCAATTGGGGCTCCCAACACACATATACCAGGTTCATTTTATTAGACTCACTACGTTAATTAGGCTCATTATTATAGGTTCCAAAATCGTCGCTTTGATACCACTTTGTAACACCCCCATCTACCAAGGAGCCTTAACAAGACCTTCTCTAGCAGATAAGGGTGTTACCATCTCGGTTGCCCGAGGATAGTAATAATCAAGTGTCGATAAAAGAACATTTAAGTTATATTACAAGTGATTTACAAACTACAGACGATATGAAAGATACAACTCAAACTAGTATCAGCTACGTGAAACTACATCTGTCGTAACTCATGATCGACTCGTCCCTCAAAGCACCCTGCTATGATCCGAACAACAACCTGCTAAGACTGACTGCTCACCATAGTGGATCACGGAAGACACAACAGAAGTAAACAACACCACAAACCACACAAGGTCAGCAACTGAGATAACAACACAAAGCAGAATAGAACCCACGACATCTTGCAAACGCCAATTATCACTACGTGGTACTATTAGAGTACCATTCTCCTTCAGATATAACTCGCTCGCTTCTACTTCCCTCCATCCCTCATGGAGGGAAATGCCTTAATTGCCTTCAACCTCAACTTCTTGATTCTGGTCGTAATAGAACGCTACTCCCCTAGCAACAACAATTTTGCCCGATGCTACTCCAGGGGCTTTGTAGTAAAGAACACAATCCTTCTTGAAAACGACCTTCATATTTTTAATTAATTAGTATATATACATGTACTAATTTAATTAATAAATTTAATTAATTAGTATATATACAACAATTATAAACTAGTCGTAGTAGCTACTACCTCGTCAAAAGCCGGATTTGGAGATGATAAGAACGTGTCTTCGGCTCCCACCTCCACCTCCTTCTCCCCTGCCTTCATGGCTTCCTCTTCAACTACCCCATCTTGATCCTTTGCCATGTCTTCCTCACTTTGCGTGCCCGCTTTTTCCTTCTTCTCCCTTGTTTCCTTTATGACTTGCCGAAGCATAACCAACTCTTCTTCACATGGCTTATCCACCGTTTCTACCCTTCTGAGTATCAACCTGGCCATTGTTTGTAGCTATGTAGTATAAATGAATATGATTAAAATAAGTAGTATAATTTCAGCATATATATAGAGAGAGAGAGAGAAGGGATCAACTAAGTCCCTTATATCATATTAAGTCCATAAGTCTTAATGTGGGCTGTTGGATCAAGCAAACCAATGGTCAATATTGCACAGAAAAAGCGCAGTAAAACCCCACTCAATTTATATTTCAGATTTACCTCTCTCCTCTTACCCACTAACCCATGCATGCTACTGTTATGTCCATCAGTCTATGATCATTTCCCTCCTCATTTCCCACATAATTCAAAACAACTTGCTTTTTTTTCCCTCAATTTCCTGTCATTTCGTCTTCCTTTTTCTTTCTTCACATTGTTGATAACTCCACACGCCATTTTCATCACTACCAATTAATTCCAACTCGCCTGCAAACTCTCCTGTCACCATTTTTTATAAGGTATTTTTTCCATTCCTTATTTAGTGATCTGTACTTTGTTTTTTTGTTAATTATTGCCTTTGTTAAACTATCATAAAATGAGTTCATTTGATTTTTCAATTTTCAATTATGGGTTTGCTGCTGTTGGTTTGTTCAATTGTTAATTATGGTTGTGCAGATCAAATACGAGTTCATTTGATAATTAACAATGGTTTTTGCCAAGAAAATTGCCAAGAAAACTTCCAAGAAATCTGAATCAAAGGTAAAAAATCTCGTCTTTTTGGTATAACTCTTATAGAATGATGTATAACTTCAATTAAATATATGCATAATTTTAATCCCAATTGTTTGTCATCTACAGATGGATGTTGTAGAAAGTATTGACAAGGGACTTGATACCCAGGTTAAAAGTTTTGACTTTTATTTATCTGCAGTCAGTCGTTGTATAACTCTTACTACGTTTTGAATAACTTTAGTACTCAATATGTATAACTCTGGTTACTAGATGTATAACTCTTCTGATTCTGTGACCAACTCTTCTTTCATAATGTAAAACTCTAATTGTTATATGTATAACTCTACTTCTATTTCGTTTCTATGCCTAGAGTTATACAATATATGCCTAGAGTTATACATTTTATACATGGAGTCATACAATATATGCCTAGAGTTATACAGTATATGCCTAGAGTTATACAATATATACTTTGGAGTTATACATTAGATGCTTGGAGTTATACCTAGAGTTATACCTGGAGTTATTCCTAGAGTTATACATTTTACTGTATATGCTTACAGTTATACATTTTATTGTTAGAGTTATACATTCTATGGCTAGAGTTATACATTATATAACTTTAGTTTTCAGAATGTCTAACTTTTGTTATTATATGTATAACTCTACTGTTATTTTGTATAACTAACTTTCCTGATTATCTCTTCTTTTGAATGGTGAAAAGAATTTTGGATTTTATAGAATTTTGGTTGAAAAGAAGACATGACAAACCATTCAAAATTCTTTTTTATACAACTCTTATAGAATTATGTATAACTTCAACTAAATATATGCATAATCTGAATCCCTATTATTTGTCACCTACAGATGGATGATGTACCAAGTACTGACAAGGGACCTGATTCCAAGGTTAAAAGTTTGACTTTTGTTATAACTGCAGTCATTTGTTGTATAACTTTGATTACATGTTGAATAACTTCTACTTTCATAATGTATAACTCTTGTTGTTATATGTATAACTTTACTTCTATTTAGTTTCTATGCCTAGAGTTATACAATATATGCCTAGAGTTGTACATTTTATACCTGGAGTTATACAATATATGCCTAGAGTTATACAGTATATGCCTAGAGTTATACAGTATATACTTGGAGTTATACATTATATGCTTACAGTTATACATTTTATTAATAAAGTTATACATTCATGGCTAGAGTTACACATTATATAACTTTAGTTTCAAATTGTCTAACTTTTGTTATTATATGTATAACTCTACTGTTATTCTGTATAACTCTCCTAATTATCTCTTCTTTTGAATGGTGAAAAGAATTTTGGATTTTACAGAATTTTGATTTTACAGAATTTTGGTTATACATAATCTGAATCCCTATTGTTTGTCACCTACAGATAGATGATGTACCAAGTACTGACAAGGGACCTGATTCCAAGGTTCAAAGTTTAACTTTTTTATAACTGCAGTCATTTGTTGTATAACTCTGATTATAATTTGAATAACTTCTACTGTCAGAATGTATAACTCTTGATATTCTCTGACTAACTCTACTATCAGAATATATAACTTTACTTATATTTTGTATAACTCTGACTATTTATTGTATAACTTTAATTCACAGTATGTCTATTTCTTTGATGCAAATATATCTAATTGCAACTACAGTATGTCTAATTTTGTGTGTTGTCCTTGTTTTTCCCCAGATGGTTGAGGCCAAGCCAAGGGTAAAGAGGGTGCATGAAATCATGGTTTCGTGTCGACCTCAAAGGCTTGTCTCTCTCATTGAAAAGCTTAATGAAGATCAGGTGTCCGCTGTTAAGAAAATTGGGTTTGGTGGCCTTTTGGAGCTTAAGATTAGCAGCTTCCCACTTGCACATGTTCGCCTATTCTTGGAGTCCTTCTTTGATGGGTCATATGTGTTCAGGGCTTCTCGGAAGAAGGAGTTTATGATCAGTAAGCATGACGTGCATGACTATTTTTTGATACCTTTTGGACCCAACCGTCTCCGTTGGTACCCTCTTTTGGTTCGCGAAGGGGTCCAACGATCCCGAAAATAAGGAGCTGAAGGACAAATGGCAGCAAGCTTACGGGGTGGAGAAAGCAAATAGTTCAATAAGTTTAGGGAAAGTTCACAAGGAACTTATGGAGTACGAGGAGGCGGACGATCATTTTTGCCGGCTATTTGTTTTGTTCTCTATGTCTTCATTCCTCGCACCCACCCCAAACAACGGGATAGATTTGAAGCTTTTAAGGGTTTTAGAAGACCCTAAAGCCATTCCGCATTTTGACTGGTGCTCTTATATTTTGGAAATTATGGTGAAAGCGGGGACAGACTGTAAAAAGGGGTTAACGATGTTCGGTGGCTGTATCCCCTTCCTCATGATAAGCTACTTTCAGCGATATGATTACAAGGGTAAGCCGTGCCTCCATGATCTACCTTTGATTAAGCATTGGGATGAAACTTCGCTTGTAGATAGGGTAAAATTTGAGGTGTCTCAAAGGGGAATGGGTACTTTAACTTTGTCTAAGACCAGGTATCCGAGGTGCCTTCAAGATCCCTCTTATATTAAGATTTTGGATAGTATCAGCCTCAGCGACCCTCGTGAACCCAAACTACTGTTGCTATCAGCCCCCCACCCCCTCTCTCCTGCTCAACTTCTGAGAAGAAGTTCATTCAGATCGAACTACCAGCAGGTGTCGAGGATGACTAGGAATTGAAAGCTAGGGTCATGTCGATGTAAGTTCAAACTATTATATATTTTGCGGATCGATTCTGCTTTCAAATTTAACGAACCCATCTATTATAATATAACTAACTTACTGTACTTCTTCAATGCAGCGTACTCACGAGCTTTATCTACAGATGCAAAGGAACGCTATTATGTTCTATTCATGGTACGCAGATGTAACCGCAAGGATCAAAGCTGTAACTAGTGATCCAACGGGCCTAAATCCTAGTCAGGCCTCTCAAGAATTATTTGAGGGTGAAAAGATTCAAAAGTACGTCGGCTGAAGGAGCAGTTGCGAAAAAGGTGAAGGTTTCTGTTGGTAACGCTCCTGCATTTGGAGAGGTAGTTAGTGAGTCCCCCAAAAAAAATGACGGAATCGATGCATCTACGCGTCAAATATGTGAAGTTCTGTCTAGTCTCGCCAATAATGGGGATGGCAGGGGTGGTAACCCTTGTGTTGAGCCGCGTGGAGAGTCGGACAAAGCTGACGCGCCAACGAAATCAGTTGCAGTTTCATGGTCAAAGATTATGGAGGAAGTGGGAGGTGTTACAGTAGTTTCTAATCCGTTGTCAGATGCTAGCCCAGGGTTAGAGGATCAAGTTGTGGGCACCCCCGTCCAAACTGTCAGAGAGCTGTTGTTGGAGACGAACTACACCATGGAGGAAATTGACCAAGCTTACGGACAGTCAGAGGATGCTGAAACTCGGCCCGGGGTAGGTGATGAGGTGCATGAGCAAGTTCATGGGGAGGGATTGAAATAAAATGTTGAAAGATTGTCAGACCATTAACTGTCAGATAAGGAGATGGAAAAATCTACGGTCCCATCATTGCCATTGGATACACAAGAATTGATGGAGTGTATGTTTTGTACTGCTGAAATCAAGGAAGCTTTATGTGGACCTCCAGCGGACGGGAATGGTCTTGGTGGCGAGGTAAGCTTGTTAATTCGTGCTAAATACTTGTTATACATTCGTTTAACTCTACGTGTATAACTCTAAGTGTATTATGTATAACTTTGTTGAAACTTATGCTGAGGCCTTGTAACTGTAGTGCCTCTTTGTATCTTTATTGTTCAATTTGTACAACTGCAACGGCCGTTTGGTACAACTCTTAACCATATGTGTATAACTCTAACTCAAATATGTATAACTCTTATAGCATATTTGTAATACTTCACACATGTGTATAACTCTTGCCCTTCTATGTATAACTGTAATTCATTGTTTCTGTAACTCTGTGACCTCTTTGTATCACTTTTAGAGTTATACCTGTAACTTTTTTGATACAAAAGCATGGTGTTTAATTTTATTATTCTTCATTCAGGCCACTGTACTAAAGGATGTAATTGAGAATGTTGAACAACATTCTAACAACGGGGGTGAAAACGTAGTTGTTGTCGATGGTGTGGAGGTCACCCCGGGGGATCCTTCAACGGAATGGAGTGGAAATCACATCCCTCTGACTTTCATGAGCACGGCAGATGTGAACGAGGCATTTGCCGGGGTTGATGAGCGAATGATTAGTGCAGCCAAAGAAGGTGTGGTAGTTGAAATCGCTGGTGCTAGGGTGGAGCCGGTTGCACCACCCCTCCCCCCCCCCCCCCTATTTATGTGCCGCGTTGTGACATGATCCACCATCCTTTCTTACTTCATTCAACTGTTCCTCTTCCGTGTATGGACATTGTACCTGAGAACCTAGGTTGTTCTGAGGATTGTGGGGCACCCGAACCTGACCAGCATGTATGCTCACAGTTGCTGCGATTTAATAAGAAACGTTTCAGGACGGTTTTCAGGGTGAGGAAGGATGTAATGAATTACGTCTTTGATCAATTCCACGACCATAATAAAGAGTAAGTAAAAGATAAGTTTTACCTATATTTCAATACGACAGTGAAACAGGTCATGAACAACACTTGCTGCGTGTCTCATTTTGCTAATCCTTTGTAGGGAACAATTGGTCACATATAACACCCCAAATTGCATAACGCGTATTGATCTCCAGACGTTGATGCCCGGGTTTCAGATTATGGCCAATGTCATCGACTGCTGGTCTGTACTACTCAATCAGCTTACGCACGCAAACACCGCAGCTGTTGCAAGTTTGCGTTGTTTCTTTGGCCTAGGTCACGCTGTAAGTATGCTCGAACTCCGCACGTTATTTTGTGACAAAATGTACGTAACTTGTGATATAGGCTGACAACCTCCGTCTATCATTTTTATAGGACCTAGCAATTGCAATTTGGCAAGGCAGGAAAAAAACGTGGTTGTTGATCAATCTGAAGGCTTTTGTGCCTCGTGGGACATGTGGAAAGAGTCGTGTTCTAGTCCATTCCAACTGGACTCTGATATGGTGAGCTCAGATATCAATATAGAGACATTTCCATACTGGAGTTATACATTATTTGTCTAGAGTTATACAGTATATGCTTAGAGTTTTGATGAGTGACTAACTTCACTCCATAACTCTAGGCATAGAATGTATAACTCACTGCACATAATGTGCAACTGTAAGCATATGCCTAGAGTTATACAAAATATGCTTACAGTTTTACATTATGTGCAGTGAGTTATACATTGTATGGTTAGAGTTATACATTCTATGCCTAGAGTTATGGATTGAAGTTAGCCACTCATCAAAACCCTGAGCATATACTGTACAACTCCAGGTATATAATGTATAACTCTAGAAATAGAATGTACAACTCTAGACATATAATGTATAACTCTAACCATACAATGTATAATTCTAATTATGCACAATATGTATACCTCTAAGCTTCTAGTTATGTTTTATAACTCATAGACTTTTGGTGCATGTTTGTAGGTTTTCGTTCCGGTAAGCACTGGCGATCAAGATCACTACTCTTGCATTTGCATAAATTTCCTCTCTGAGCAGATCGAGTACCTTGATAATCGTTCTTACGAGGACGATTTTCTGAAATTACCATATGGGGGGATTGCGCATATTACTGTAAGACTTATAAAACTGGTGAATAGATTAATTTTCAGCTCCATTGTTTTGTTAATTGGTCTTCCCCTTTTAAACGCCTTGCCTAACTTCTGACAGGCTGATGCGATGGGAAAGTATATGGTCTCCAAAGGGCTCGACAAAGGGAAGAAAGTTGAAGGGTTTCCTTTTGTAAACATTAAATTCAACTGACAGGGAGCAGGGTATACTGACAATGACTGTGGTCTTTACATCATGGTTCATATGTTGCTATACTGTGGAGAGCCATTCGAGTGTACCATAGGGACAAAGGACAGCAATGACCTCATGCGAGCGGAAGTTACTGCCACCCTTGTCCTCAGTGACATTAACGTGGATAGGAAGCTGTGTTATCTAGGGTAATAGCTTTTAAGGAGGTTAAAGACCGTGAAATGGAGTCGCTGCGTGAGGCACAGAGGTTAGCCGGCAACACAAGTGGAAGGAAGAGAGGTGTCGGAATCGCCGGAGAGAACAGTTCTGCTAAACTCCCTTGCTCTAAAGTCAGTTCAGCCTATCAGACTCCACCTTCCAAAGTAGCCCTAGGCCGGACGCCGTCTAGTCGGGCCCTCTCAGCTGTTAATAGCCGCTCCCGGGGTAAGGGCGATGGTCTTGGTTGCACCACATATTGCGGGGAACTAGACACCGACCTTATAGTGGTCGCCAAGATGCTCAAGTTAAATAAGGCATTAATTAAGGATATCCCGGTGTATCGCAAACAAGTGGCTGATTACGTTTTCCTTGATGACTACAAATTTCCAAATGGGTAAGTTGTCTAAAATCAACAGAACCACTTGAGTACTGTTTTATGCTTTGTATAACTTCAACTAAGAAATGTATAACTTTACCAACTAAAGTTATACATATCGTTAATGGAGTTACACCTTCCTAATCTGCAGTTATATGTTTCATCACTGAAGTTATGCAGTCATTTTAATAGCAGTTACCTTCCCATTTAGTAGACGTTATAGCCTGATTAACACCTATTGTCTGAACCACAGTGAACTACTTATGAACTATTCCCGGCACGTAATAATTAATAGGTTGCAAATGTTGTCCATGTTCCCTGAGACGTCAATGGATGATTCAGTGATTGAGTGTTGGTCCTTGTTGCTTAATCGTTTGGAGGCAGAGGAGTGCGCGTTTTCTCGTTTGTCTTTCTTCGGTATCCGTCATATGGTATGGTTGTAATCAATCCTTTAATATGCTATAAGAGTTTCACATACCCTCTTTAGAGTTATACATTGAGGGTATGATATTTAAAACTTTCACAGTGGAAAATATGACTAAAGTTATGCATACCCTCTATGGAGTTACACATTTTGTTTTGAGAAGTTATTAACAGCCAGTATGAACTTAGTCATACTTCAATATGCTATAAGAGTTACTGTGCAACTCCATTGCACAACCCCTATAACTCCTCTGGTATTCTCATACATATACTTCTACTTGAGCAGGAAATAATCTTGAACTTTGTACGAAACCTTGTCCAACAAACACATAACACCGAAAGGTTGTACAATGTGTGGGACGTCTTCAGAATCGATAGTGGATCTGATTTCAGCTTGAAGGCTGATTTAATCTTCGTACCCATTAAGATTGAAGCCCATTATGCATGTGCGTATATCAACTTTAATTCACGTACGATTGATCTTCTTGACAATAAGTACTACTCAAATCCGGGCCAGTCGGAGATATGCAAAGCGTGTCACATAATTGTAAGTGGAATTAAATTGTAATTACGTTCAACTCAAAAGTGTTGTTACCGCTTTACAATTTCACTTTTTGACATTTCTTGTTTGTATCAGGCGAGCCTCATGAGCGACTATCTGGAGTCTAGGGACGAGGACAGATGGAAATTCCTCCTACCGGAGTTCCAGTTTCGTCAGGTCCAGTTTTCTTGGCATAAGAAAACGATCAACGACACCAAGTCCGGCTTGTTCACAATGATGCACATGTTAATGTACGAGGGTGATAGTTTTGGTCATGTTGATCTTGAGAGGAAGGTGAACCGTCGATATTTGGTAATCTAGCTGGCAGCGACACTTGTCCTAGCTGACATGAACATCATCGGGTAAGGAGTTCTGACCAAGGTCAACGGTTTCATTGGCGAGAAAGATCAGATCCTAAAGCAACTAGAAGCCAGACGAAAAATGGCGCGGAAAGCAGAGAAAAAACCTGGGAAAAAATAGAATGTATTTCCATTCATTTTGTAGTCTCTGTTTTTACAACTCTAGTATGTTGTCAAGAAACTCCTTAACAACTTAGACAACTTTTTTGGAATAGATTGTTATTATATCATCTTGGTCTGTTATAATTAAAATCCAAGTTATACAGATAAGTATAAGAGTTATACACTCTGTGAAGTAAAGTTATACAAATTGTGTACAAGAGTTATACAACACATGACTGCAGTTATGAAAAAGGCAAAATTTAATAGACAGTTATGAGTTATACAAAAAATAACAAGAGTTATACAAATTATGTACAAGAGTTATACAACACATGATTTAGTCAAATATATCGACAATTATAGAAACAAGGGCAAAAGATACACATAATTAGAAGTGTTATACAGATAACTATAAGAGTTATACACTCTGTGAAGTACAGTTATCTATATATGGGTAAGAGTTTTACTTAAACCCACTGAAGTTATAATTCGTTTTTTATCAAACTTTTAAATATTGGATTTTTTGCCATGAACAACAAGCTACCAAAATGGGTTCCGTACAAAGTCATCCAAATTGTGTAAAAGAGTTATACAACATTAGCTTGAAATTTCACACTCATATTACTGAAATTATACAATCTGGAAGGTGAAGTTACCAAATTACATAATTTAAGTGCAAACTCCATTCAAGGTAGACAAAAGCTAGCTACTGAATACCCCTTCCGTCTCACCAGATTTTTTACCTTTTAAAGAAAAAAAGATTGTAAATAATTTGTTGAGACGGAGGTATTTTTCTACTGCCTACTACTACATCCTGTTAAGTTTCTCTATTCTTCTTCGTCGTCTTCTTCTTCTTCTTCTTCTTCTTCTTCTTCTTCTTCTTCTTCTTCTACTCCTTCAGATGCTGGTGAAGACGGTGGATGCTCAGAAAATGGGTTAGGGCAGTTCCGTTTATCGTGGTATGCCATTTGTTTGCAGTTATTAAACATGCGCTTTGGCTTACAAGCCAAGGCAATGGCTTTAGCCTTAGCTGACACCATTCTTTTACCGCTGCCTTTGTTTTTGGATTGTTTTGGTGGAAGTATTATTACCTCGTAAATGGCGGGGCAACCAAGAATTTGCTCGAATTCCTGCTGCTTAGTTAAATCTTTCTTGTACGGTAACAGTTTCTCCTTGAACTGTCTAATTAAGGAGCTTAAGTTCACAACTTCAGTCACACTCATGCCACGAAGTAAACCAATGGTCGCATGAACTTCTGACCACAACTTCACCATCTCAACTTCTTTTCCATCAGCGCTACTATTTGAATCCGTTTGTTCACCATCACATTCTGATAATCTGAATTGCAATGCATCTTTTCTCCATCTTGTAGAAACGTAATCATCTGAAATTGTCTTCTTGCCGTTAGCCGACAAAATCCATACTATATGTCGGCACAGAATTCCCATCCTTTCAAACATCATACAGCTGCACCGTGTAGCCAGTGTCCCTGTAATCAAATTAAATTATGAAGTTACTGTCATCTAAATAATGTCTCCATCCATATAGTAGTCTTATACATATAATAATAAGAGTTAAACATTATCAAGGTAGAGTTATACATATGGCAACAAGAGTTATACATTCTGCAAGTAGAGATATACATATAATAACAAGAGTTATACATTCTGAAAGCTAAAGTTATTCAAAATGTAATCAGATTTATACTACAAATAACTGCAGTTCAGTGAACAATTGTATAACTTCTAAAGTTATTCTGAAAGTAGAGTTATATATATGGCAACAAGAGTTATACATTCTGCAAGTAGAGTTATTCATATGGCAACAAGAGTTATACATTCTGCAAGTAGAGTTATACATATAATAACAAGAGTTATACATTCTGCAAGTAGAGTTATACATATGGCAACAAGAGTTATACATTCTGCATCAGTGAACAATTGTATAACTTCTATGTTCAGACAATGTAACTTTGGCACGATATCTAGCAACTTCAGTGAACTACCACATAGATAAAGATTAGCCAATATGTTGTTACCTGGGTTGTACTCTACATTGAAACTTTTCTCTCTGATTGAATCCTTAACGACAGTCACTTCAACTCCATCGACTTCAACATAGCCCCCGGTCTTACATGTATCGATTGAGCAAATGACCTCTAGTTGGAATTCCTTGAAAACCTCACGGGTATAAACATTTGACGCATATTCCTCTATGGGTAAATTCGTCCCCCTTGCTGGTGTTGAGTGTCGGTTTTCATGGTCAAGTCTCTTCTACGTATGTCGTTGATGGTTCATAGCGCTTTCAAAATGCATCCAAAACTCCACTAACGTACCTGACTTCTGCTCAAACTTCTTAAAAAAACTATTAATGCTCTCTGATCTCTGGGTTGTCCTCATTACACCACCCATGTTCAAGTCTCTGCAATGCGCCATCACCCATTGGCTCCTTTTATCGTACGCTTCTGTAAACCACTCTTCGTTCACAAGACCATGCGCTTCCATTATTTCTGCCCACCTAGCGTCAAAGTCGTCTGCTTCTAGGTTGTCGTCCCATATAATGTTGTTCAATTTCTGAAGGAACTCCTTATAATCCTCCCTTGTCACCCCGAACTTCGATGGCACCTTATTCATTATATGCCACATGCAAAATCGGTGGTGTTCAGTATTGAAGGCAAAGGGTACGGCCTTAATAATGCCCGCATCCTGATCTGTGATAATGTACTTGGGCTCATTTCCACCCATAACATTCAAAAACCTGTTGAAAACCCACTGGAAGGATTCATGGTTTCATGGGCAATCAATGCCCCACAGAATGTTACTGATCGCTTATGGTGATCTATGCCAGTGAATGGCGTGAAAATCATATTGTACTTATTTATTGAGTATGTTGGGTCGTACGACACTGCATCTCCAAAAACGGAGTAGTTCCTTCTAGCGGTTCGGTCAGCCTAGATTGCCATTCGAAGGCTATTATCTTTGTCAACTTCATAATCAAAATAAAACCCCTGCCTATTTTGTGCCATATTCTTGAACCGGTCTATGAACAATTGATCATCCCGTTTATGGATGAAGCATTTCACATCTCGGTGGAAGTTCTTAAAATCAATTAAGGATGCACCAATGTTCTTGAACCCGTTTACGAGTTCCTTACACATGTTGTACGTCCTAGTTGCTCCTATCCTCAATGGCAGTGGACAACAAATCCTGATCAGTGCTGAGTAATAATCAAGAATTCCTCAACTATAACTCTTACACCTTTTAATATAACTTCATGAAACATATGCATAACTCCATTGATTGATTGTGCAACTTCTTATTATTTATAACTCTTACATCTGAAAGTATAACCTTCACTGCGATTATATATAACTCTAACAACTTTCTATATAACTCTAAGGCTGTTATAAATCATTCTAGAATTTTAAAAAATATTTAGAAGTTTCACAATCAATTACTCGAGGTTTACATAACTCTAAGATCTCGGTGTATAACTTTAAAAGTTTGTCATTCAATTAATGGAGGTTTGATTAATTTTAACTAACCCTTGAGTTGTACATTATCAAGTACTTGTGAAAATCTTCTATGTTCCGCGACATCTTTTGAAACTGACGATCCTCACTAGATACAAGCTCGTGATTATGCCCCATGTGGAATCGGTCAATTACTAATACTCCATTCTTCATAAATAGCCTGACATGTGCTTTACACCCTACCCTCTTGACTGTATATTTCCTCTGTTTCGCAGTTGTTAATCCTCATTGCATTTTTTCTTCCCTAATCCCGGTCTCATTTTTTTTAATTACTGCCTCGCCTTTTGGGACATATGTGAATCCCTCTCTATTGCAAACCAGCAACTTTGACTTGATTTCACCGCCGCGCCATTTTTTCGTCGTATACTTCCGAACATCAAACCCGGACGCCAATGCATAAATTTTATAGAATGTCACTGCCTCGTCGATTTCAAAAAAGTGTTGTCCTACACAAGGTGTAAACTCCGCTGCCAAATGCTTACAATACTCAGTTTCCGCTTCCTTACGACCATCTGAGTAGAATCAAACATCCATGAAATGATTAAGAAATATATAACTCCAAGCATAGAATGTATAACCCCTTAGAATTTACTCTGTAACTCCAAGCATAGAATGTACAACTCTAGGCACAGACTGTATAACTCTAGGCATATACTGCATAACTCTAGACACAGACTGTATAACTTTAGGCATATACTGTATAACACTAGTCACAGACTGTATAACTCTGGGCATATAATGTATAACTCTAGACACAGTCTGTATAACTCTAGACACAGACTGTATAACTCTAGTCATATACTGTATAACTCTAGACACAGACTGTATAACTCTAGATACAGACTGTATAACTCTAGGCATATACTGTATAACACTAGTCACAGACTGTATAACTCTGGGCATATAATGTATAACTCTAGACACAGTCTGTATAACTCTAAACACAAACTGTATAACTCTAGGCATATAATGTATAACTCTAGAAACAGACTGTATAACTCTAGACATATACTGTATAACTCTAGGCATATAATGTATAACTCTAGACACAGTCTGTATAACTCTAGACACAGACTGTATAACTCTAGGCATATAATGTATAACTTTGTGTCTAGAGTTATTCATTATATGTTTATATATTTTCAATATATGCTAAGAGTTATACATTATATGCCTAGAGTTATACATTGTAGACTGTATTACTTTAGTTTTCAGAATGTATAACTCTAGTCATACAATGTATAACTCTTAGCATATAATGAAGAACTCTACAACATATAATGTACAACTCTAGACACAGACTGTATAACTCTAATCATATAATGTACAACTCTAAGCAGAGAATGTATAACCTTCCACATCCTATAACTTCACTTAATGAATGTATAACTTAAGTTATAACATGAATAACTATATCAAAATTGGTTGTTTAGGAATATTTTATATGCAAATTTAGGGTTAGAATTACAGGAGTTATGTACTCTGTTACCTGAAGCTGCAGGAAATTGTCAAAAAGTTATACAAAAAACCACTGGAGTTATAACACGATGAATATAAGAACTGCATGAGTACACAAACTGTATTATTGAAGTTATACATATACGGGTAAGAGTTTTACTTAAACCCACTGAAGTTATAATTCGTTCTTTATCAAGCTTTTAAATTTCCATCATTTTTTGCCATGAACAACAAGCTACCAAAATGAAAGAACAAATCCGATGAACACCATGAAAGAACAATTATCCCAACTTTAATGAACACCATGAAAGAACAACACCATTAAGAATAATGAACACAAATGAAATAACAACAAGCTACAATAATGAACATCAAGCTAAAATTACATATAGCACTTTATTCTTGAACATCAAGCTACAACAATAACCAAGACACAAATAAGAAAGCAAATAACTCACCATCGACGACAACTTCAATCTGCATATGATCCATTTCACAAACACTGACTGTCATTTTGAGCGTCTTTCTCTGATGAAGAATGACAATTTATTTATCTTCAACAAAGCGAATGAAATTCAACGGCAACATGAAGTAGTTATACAGTTGGAATCAAATTTCTCTTATTTTTTTGATGATTTATAATGCATTTTACAGGATTTAGGATGGTTTGAATGGTGATTTTTATGGGTTTTGCTTGTTGAGAGGTTTTGAATGGTGAATGAAGAGGGAAAGCATGCAAAATGAATTATTAGTGTTTGTTTATTCTGTTTGTCCGCGGGATTGTTCTGCAAGAAGTACACAAACAGTGAAATGTGTACCCTCTCTCATACAACCAGCATTTCCTTTTTTTTTTGCTCTAAAAAAGGCGTCATCTCTCTTATCTCATCCATTGAATCCCTTCATCTAAGGGTTCTTATAAAGACTTAGGGCCTTATATGATATAATGGACTTATAAGAACCCTTCTCTCTCTCTCTCTCTCTCTCTCTCTCTCTCTCTCTCTCTCTCTCTCTCTCTCTCTCTCTCTCTCTCTCTCTCTATATATATATATATATATATATATATATATATATATATATATATATATATATATATATATATATATATATATATATATATATATAGTAATAAGATCATCTAAGTCCACCTCTTACATTTGAGTCCATAAGTCTTATTGTGAGCCTTTGGATCTTGGAAATGGAGGGCTTAGATGAGAACAAAAAAATTAAGGTTAATGCTCTAATTTGTCCATCTTCCTCTAATTTTCTCATTAACTACATTAATCCTCCTCATCTTTTATTCACCAACTCATTATCACATCTTCTCATTCTCTCTCTATATCTCACTTCTCCATATTCTCTCAAAAAAAACCAAGAAAAAAAAAACCCAAAAAACCAAACAAATAAAAAATCCAAAAAATCTAAATAAATCATTTACTCATTTTTTCCTCATTCACCATCCACCTACCGCCACAAAGCGGAACCACCACAGTCGCCAACCAACACCGCCGCCGCCACCACCACCGCCGCCGCCACCGCCGACGTCATTTTTTTTTCTTTTTTTTTTAAAAAAAATTTGATGTTTGGGTGTTTTTTTTATTTTTTTTTGTTGTTTTTTTTTCTCCTTATATCGTCTTGCTATATAATATTGTTTTAAATTTGTGAGTTTTTTAATTTTAATCTTAGATCTACTAAAATAGATAAATTTTGATTGACCCGTTTTTTTTCTTCCATTTCCGTTTTTTTTTTTTTTATCAATTTTGATGTTTTGGTCTTTTTTTTCGGGTTATTGACATTCTTACAAATTATAGTGTGATTTTAGTACTAAATCTATTAGTTATGAAATCTCATTCTTTACTTTTTTTCTTGTTGATATCACTTTGTTAATATCCGTCTTGTTATATATATTTGCCAAATTTCGTATTTAAAATTTTGTCTTGGTATTGTGTGATTTAGGATCTATTAAACTTACTTGTTCGGTTAAAATTACACTTTTTCGGTTAAAATTACACTTTTATCCGTTAAAATTACACTTTTTTCCGTTAAAATTACACTTTTTTCGGTTTAAGTCACAGTTATTTTCCTGTTAAAATTTCTTTTTTTAACGTTAAAATTACACTTTTTTCTGTTAAAATTACACTTTTTAACGTTAAAATTACACTTTTTTTCGTTAAAATTACACTTTTTTTCCCGTTAAAATTACACTTTTTCCCGTTAAAAATACACTTTTTTTCGTTAAAATTACACTTTTTTTCCGGTTAAAATTACACTTTTTCCCGTTAAAATTACACTTTTTTTCGGTTAAAATTACACTTGTCTTCATTAAAGTTACATTTATCTCAATTATTAAAGTTACACTTATCTCTACTAAGGTTACCCTCTCAATGACTAAAGTACGCTTTTGGACTAAAGCTAGAACAATTTGGACTAAAGTTACACAAATTACACAATTTTGGACTAAAGTTAGAACAATTTGGACTAAAATTACACAATTTGGACTAAGGATACACAAATTTGGACTATAGTTATACAATTTGGATTAAAATTACACTTTTATGGACTAAAATTACACTTCCGTGGACTAAAATGACACTTTTGTAGACTAAAGTTATACATTTTTGGATTAAAGTTACACATTTGTAGACTAAAATTACACTTTTTTGGACTAAAATTACACTTTTTTGGACTAAAATTACACTCATAAAATGATAAAAGATACACACACTATCAATTTACTAAGTTACACTTTAGTGGACAATGATTGGAATTGCACAATCTAAATGACTCAAAATAAATGAATTGTGTAACTTTAGTTCTAATTGTGTAATTTTACTCTAAATTTAGTCGTAAATAGTGTATTATTAGTTCAAAATTATTCGTAAATAGTGTATTTTCAGTCCAAAAATGTATTTTTAGTCCAAAATTGTATCATTTTAGTCCAAATTTAGTTGTAAATATTGTATTCAATTTAGTCGTAAACTCCATTAGTTCGTCCAAATAGTCCAAATAGTCCAGATTAGTTAGTCCATATTGTCCAAATTAGTTAGTCCAAATTGTCCAAATAGTCCAAATTAGTCTGTCTAACTTTAGTCCAAGAGTGTAACTTTAGTCATTAATAGAGATAAGTGTAATTTTAACAGGAAAAAGTGTAATTTTAACCGAAAAAAGTGTAATTTTAAAGTAGAAAGGTGTAATTTTAAAGGAAAAAAATATAATTCCAACAAAAAAAAGTGTAATTTTAACAGAAAAAAGTGTAATTGTAACAGAATTGAGTGTAATTTTAACATAAGAAGTGTAATTGTAACAAAAAAAAGTGTAATTGTAAGAAGAAAAAGTGTAATTGTGACAGAAAAAGTGTAAGTGTAACAAGAAAAAGTGTAATTTTAACTTGAAAAAGTGTAATTGTAATAAGAAAAAGTGTAATTCCAACAAGAAAAAGTGTAATTGTAATAGAAAAAAGTGTAATTTTAACAGAAAAAAGTGTAATTTTAACGAAAAAAAGTGTAATTTTAACGAAAAAAAAGTGTAATTTTAACAAAAAAAAAAGTGAAATTTTAACTGATATTAACAAGGCGAGATTTGTAAAAAAACCAAGATAAACACCAACAATATTAGATCTAAAATAAAAAATGATGTAAAACGAAAATAAAAAATAAAAAACGATGTAAAACACCAATAATATTTAAACACCAAGATCTAAACGGTTTTTTTAACAAGATCTATAATTTTAACAAGAAACCAAAACTGAGTAACTAAATTAAAAGATACGAAATCAAAAAATATTAACAAAACTGATGAAATCAAAACCGAGATCTAAAAAACGAAATCAAAACTGAGTAACTAAATTAAAAAATACGAAATCAAAAAATACGAAACTGATGAAATCAAAACATACGAAATCAAAAAATACGAAGCTGAGAGTAATGATAACATTAGCAATTTGGAATGCCAATTATGTCACGCAATCAGTATAGATAAAAATCACATGTCATACTTATAAGATGACAAGCAACAACAGCTATAGATGAGATTTAAAAAAAAAAAAAAAAAAAAATCCGAATTTCAGATCTGAGGTGTTAGACAACACCAACCACCATACTTCCACTTCCATATACTACCACCACGAACCAACCATCACCGCCATGAGACAACCACAACCACCACGAGCCAAAAACCACAAAACACCTTAGATCTGACAAAAAAAACAGAGAAAGAGAAATAAGAAAAGCAGGCGGTCGGTTTTTTTTTGTTGCGGTAGTGGGAGGTGGCTGCGGTAGTGGAAGGTGAGAGGGCGGTCAGTGGTGGTGAGGGGACGGACGGCGAGGGTGAGGATGAGTGATGGTGGTGGTTGTCCGGGTGGTGAAGGAGGGAGTAATTGTTGGGTTTTTTTTTTTGTTAGGAAGAGAGAAAGAGAGATAGATGGTGGTCGGTTTTTTTTTTTTTTTTTTGGTTTTTTTTGGGTGATGAGAGGAAGAGAGAATAAGAGAGATGTGGTTTTTTGTTTTTGAATTAATGAATGAGAGAGTAGTGAATGAATGAATGATAAGAATGAGGAGGAGATTAAGAGTGATTAGGAAGGGAGATTAGCTAGATGCATTTCTAGC
The DNA here is from genome assembly GCF_048544455.1 of Silene latifolia. NCBI lineage: Eukaryota > Viridiplantae > Streptophyta > Magnoliopsida > Caryophyllales > Caryophyllaceae > Silene > Silene latifolia. The sequence continues at coordinate 120,687,847 of NC_133528.1, read as the reverse complement.
CCTCCATTGAGATGTAATCTCCTCCCTCCATCTCCTTCATCCAAAGGCCCATATTAAGACTTAGGGACTCAAAAAATATAAGGGACTTAGGAGAACTTGACACTATATATATATATATATATATATATATATATATATATATATATATATATATATATTATCTTGAATAAAATACAGTATTTATATACCCTATGATCACCACTCATTGTCCTTCGAGTAGTTTTCCCAAAATACTTAGTGATACCAACATGCGTCGATACCCCTCTCACACGACCTGTATGCTCTGCTTTGCCGATTGCCCTAGCAAGAATGTCATCACGTCCTTCAGGCTTTCATTTTCCTTCCTGTACCTCCTTCTCACAAATCCTTTACATACACAAAATACCATTATGCAACAAAATTTTATTTAAACTCACAATTATATAACCAACCACCAGTGGTAGGAGTGACATATTTATTTAAACTTTCAATTTTCTCTTTGATGGCCTTATCATATGGAGATTCTAACTTTTCATTATTAGGAGTGTGACCGGCCACCCAAGCGTCGTGACGATTGACAGTTCCAAGCTTCTTCTTAATCAACCTATAACCACCTCTGGAGCCATAAAAGACGCACTCTTTCTTTGAAATGTTCTCTAGGTTCTGCTTACTCATAGTCTTCATAAAATGAATTGTATTGAGTAACGTAAGCATATTTCATTACTTATGAAGTGATTACTAATTAAGGGATCCCAATGAGTCGCAGATAAATTACCTTAAACTTGTCAGACTGCCTATAAGCAATAAATTTATACCAATCTTGCTGGCTGACATACCGATACTTCTTCGTTGGTGGTTTCTTGTTTATCTCCCCGGTATTCTTGTTGAACAAGTGGTTTGGAGCAACCTTTAACTTCCATGCTCTGAAGGATTCCTCTGTCTTTTTTATTTTAGGTAACTATTATGTTCTTGGGAGACAGTGTAAGCTGCATGCATATATGGTGAGCATATTTGGTTAGTTTCGGCTAATAGCACATATCGAATATTAAGATAATTTCATCTCCCTGCATTTATTATTGTATATACATACCTTTATTATCCCCCATAGCTTTTCCTCCTGGTCCTTACTCAACTGATCGATACGCGGCAAACCGAGAGGCACATAATCTCTTACACAACAACCAATCCAACTCGCGAATTTTGAAGAAAAGATACCATCTGGCAACCCCGTTAATTTATCCCATTCAAGTTTATTAGGTATCCCTTTCTCTATTGCTTCTATGGAAACCCTATGGCTCATTCGCCCAATATCCGATTCCAAATTATTCTCATCACCTGAATCTTCTTCGTTTGACCTTTTCCCATCTTTTCTTTTCCGCTTTCCACCCATATCTAAACCAGAAATTAACAAACTACTAACTTTAAGCATTAAGTCGACATAGCAGGAGCACCGTCTCAAATAAATGATCACACAGTATACCTAAAAATATAGGTGTTGTTTAACACACAATATACTTAAAATAGTAGGTGTTGTTTAACATACAATAAACCTAAGATAATTAGGGGATAATATCACAACTAAAAAAGAAAATAAAGACATTAAGTTAATGAGACGAAAGAGTAGGGTTTATTATTACTTCTTCAAAGAGCAGAAGCCGGCCCCGGTATGGCGATGACGGAGAGGACGACAGAGGCAATGAGGATGGTGACGGCGACATCGATGGAGAATAGTAGTGGTTCTAGAGAAACTCGGTGTTCGAGGGTTTTAAGTGAGCGAGGAGAAGGTTTGCATGTTTGTTGGTTGAAGAATTATTTAATTGAAACTAATAAAAACGGGTTAAGCGAAACCGTCTTCTGTATTTTGCAATATGACCACGGCTGACTATAAACCCGTAATTATTTTCATTATAATACATCGATTGGTGTGTAACCGTTGTCATTTATCTTTCATTGTGTCAAATTTTTCCCGCCAAACAAAAAAGCATCTTCCATATTGGTACTCCGTATTAAGTTAGTACAAACTTATTTCCTCAATTAGGCAACTGGGATAGCAAGTGGGGGGAAATGGAAATTCAAGACTAAATTATACACAACCCAACGTAATTAATGCATATATTAAAAAATTCTTTCCTCAATTAGTTTCCTAAATATAACCCAATAAGCAACTAATAAACATACATTAATCAAATAACCCAAAATACACTACCTCATGGATAATATCTCTTCCCATTAATGATGTAGGATTCTATTTCAACTCTGGTCTTTTCCTCCAAATCCGACATCACTTTTGATGACCTAAACCACCATCGACACCAAGCTTTTGTTGCTTCACTCACGGTAGATACATATCAATCGCATCTGGGTAATATATACCCCACCATCAAATCTTCAGAAGAACCAACTTCGAAAGCCGATGAATTCTCATCTTTACCTTCAAGAATTATATGTTCGGGGGGAACTTAATGAAATGGAAAGGATATTGTTCCTTTAAACTTTGTCGTAACACAACCATTTTCTTCTCGCTTTCAATATAGCTCGGTTGACGACGCAATTCCCTTAATCTTTTATTTTCTGCTTCTTCTGACAACTTACGATCCCTCTGCACCCATGGACTCACAATATTTGTACCTTGGTTAACGACCATAATTTTGGAAATTAAAATTATAGAATCACCCACCAATAATGCATTGTTGATTCAAACCCACCAATAATGCAACGTTGATTCAATAAAAAATAACTGAACAGTCCTTGCATTGGTCAAATCAAGAATAATGAGAAATATTAGCCACGGCTTGAAAAATACCTTATGGTCAAACAATTAATTTTTTTATAATATATTGAGTCGTATGGTCATATCTTACATGTATTTATTTTTTTAATATATTGAGTCGTATGGTCAAACAATTAATAAACGGTGCACGTTGAAGTTAGAACGTCATGATTGACAACGGTTGTAGGTGAACCGTTATTAATGAACACATTTACAATGGTTGTAAGTGAACCGTTGTTGATGAACCAATTGACAACGGTTGTAGACGAACCGTTGTTAATGAACCAATTTACAACGGTTGTAGGTGAACCGTTGTTGATGAATCAATTGACAACTGTTGTAGGTGATCCGTTGTTGATGAGTATTATGTAGCATCAATCTTGATCTTGATTACTGACTGATCTATGGAATTCAAAAAATGCAAGCAAATCAAACAAGCATAACTCAACACTTTTAAAAATGATCATTTCATTTAATTTTAAATCAAATACATTACAACATTTATCAGAAATCAAAAGATGTATAATATGTCCGAACAACCCCGATTAAGCGTAAAAAGCGCTTCTTAACCTGCCACCAATTACGCCACTCTGGTATACCGCTAACTTCCAGGTCATTGGCTTCATATTTTGCAATAATAGATTGAATATATGCAAGGACACGACTTGCATGTGGAGATAAGGTTGGAAGAGTGCAACTCAACATATCTTTGGCTGCAGTCAAGTTGCGAGTAATAGGCCGACGAGGGTATAAAGATGATGATGATGATGATGATGAGGCTTGGTTGACAAGCCGGACTGCTTTACGCCTCTTAATCCAATAATTTCGTTGATGTTCAAGGGATGCTTTAATTAATGCGTGTTGATCGGAGGGAAGCCCGGCGAGAACCTTCCCATCATCTTCAATCGTTTGTGTAAGCCATTCTTCATTGTTGATAAAATTAGGGTTCATTGCCATGTTATTTCAAATTTGTGTAATGGAGATGAAATATTGTGATTTGATTAATGAATGTTAGTAAATGATGCTTTAACATTTATAGTCACATTTATAATTTTTTTTCAAAACCGTTGGTATTTAATTTAATGTAAAAGTTGACTTATTAACAAATATTTTAAACCTACGTAACTTGCAATAAATAATTAGAAAATAAAATACACTACCACGCATATATTCAAGAAAAACACATACATAACAAGAAATTAAAAGACACGCGGTTTTAACAACATTAATTAGAATAATAATAATAATAATTAATTAACATAATCATCTTGTAATTCCCCTGCGATTGAGATAAATATTGGGAATTCAATATGTGGATTATTAAGAGGCACTTGGTTTGCTTCCCATGAACGAGACATAGTGTCAATATAGTGCCGATATGTTCTTAATAGATTAATGTCACAATCGGTTGCAATCCATAAATATTGCGCTTGTAACACATCATCCGTATAATAATTTTTCTTCCCAGCATCATGATCCTCGTATCTTGCCTGGAGTTTTCTAGCTTGACGAAAAGATTCCAACTTCTTCCCAAAACCTTCAAACTCGATCATTGCGTAACCAAAAAAAGCATGAACTTTAGTCAAAGCTGGGTGCACTTTTTTAACGTTCGTATAACCACCTTGACGAAGCATATCTCTCATCCAAGTAAAATTTCTCGAAAAAGCCTTACCATTGTCATCATATTTGATTGGAAATTTGTGTATAATACAAGTAAAAGGATGGACATAGCGCGTATTTGATTGTGATTCGGCGGGTGTAGAAGATGACGACATGGTGATCGAAGTGTAATATTTTTAATTAAATTATAGGCTATGATTGATTGAACTTTGAATTGGTAAATATAGTTAATTGGTCACATTATAAGTGATAGTTATAGGAAAATATGTATGCATGTGTGATAATAATGGACGAATAGTAATAATGGTCAAAGAAAACAATGCATGCAACGGTTCATTATTTATCATACATGCATCGATTGAATATTAAACATTGAAAAAGTATATAACGGTTATTTTTAACCCGTAAATGATAAATGACAACAGATACAGAGGAACCTTTATTTTATAATAGAAAATGATAACGGTTACAAGAAACCCGTAGCTATAACATAACAACGGGTACCAAAAACCGTTACTGGTGTTAATTTAGTAACGGTTTTCGAAACGCCGTTTTCTTAAACTGGTAACGGTTGTCTAACAACCGTTGATAAGGGTGATTATATAATGAGTTTTTGGAAATCGTTAAACGTTTTTGATAGCGGTTTGTTAAACAACCGTTGTCACATTATAATAAGAACGATTTTCGACGGAAACCATTATTCTTATTAGCGCGGTCTAGGTTTCTGCCAATATTTGGAAAACAATAATCTAAGTGTCGTTATTAAATGCATTAAACCGTTGTGATACGCTCCTTATTGATGGTCCGATTTGACGTAGTGTTGGTGTGAAAAGGAGGGCGCCGACGGGTAGCAAAGGGTTTTGCGTAGGGTTTCGTTATGGGGAAAGAAAAGGGGTTTGTGTGGGGTTTCTGTCAAAATTATGAGAAGGGGAACTGAATGGACGGGTTTGCTATTACGTGAATAATGGCTTTTGTGACGTCGAATATAAAACGATGTAAAGTAAATACAATCTAAATCTGCCATCGTTTTTTAATAAAACCGATGTAATGTAAATATATTAACATCGGTTTTTTAATAACCGATGCTATCAACTGATATAAATAATAAAAATAAAATGTACAACATCGTTTTTTTAAAAACCGATGATAAAAAATTTATTATTATAGATTACATCATTTTTAATAAGAAATGATGGTATTAAGGCGATGTCAATAGCACTTTTTCTACTAGTGCCGTGTCGTCAGTTCCAGCAAATATGACTGTTGTGGAAATAGAGAGGTTGCTAGAGATGAATGCAGTGCTGACAGCAGCCTTGCAGAACTCAAAGAAGGAACCCGTGGTTGATGCTGGTAAGATGAGCTCATATATTGCTCGTCATAAGCCTGCTAAATATGATGGGTTGGGTGAGCCATCACTGCTGGGAGAGTGGTGTCGGGAGTTCGACAACTTATTTGAACTGTTGTACTGCCCAAATGAATTGAAAGTAGATCAAGTTGCGGTTTATTTGAAGGGAAAAGCAGGCTTGTGGTGGAGCCGGAATAAGATGAGACAACAGTTTGTGCAAGAACATATAAGAAGTAGAATGAGACCTGAGTTTGACTCATTCAATATGACAGAGAAGATGACAGTGGAAGAATATCATAACCGTTTCATGGAACTGTCGAAGTATGTTAGTGACCTAAACTTGGGTAATGAAATCTTGGCTGTGAGATTTGAGAAGGGAATATCAATTGAGATTAATAAGAGGCTCGTAACTAGAGAGTCGATAGACGTGGAGGAAGTATACCAGAGAGTTGGTCATTCTGAGAGGATATCAACTATGCTGAAGGAAGATAAGAAAGAGAGGGACGAGAAAAGAGAGTGTGAAACTATTAGTAAAAGGCATTGGCCGGAGTAGTAAGAAACAAAACAATACTCAACTTAAACAATATTCAACTAGAGGGTCTAGTTATGGGGGTGGAGTGAGCTTAGGTGGTGGTTGGGACCAACGTTCAAGTGCGATCTTTGGGTGGAGATGTTACAATTGCAACAAGTTAGGTCACCGAGCTTTTGAATGTAGAAGTACACCCAAGGGCGGTAATAGAGGTGGAAACAAAGGGAACTATCAAACCCCAGCACCAAGTGTGGGAAACAACAGGAATCCGAGCCAGTGGTGTAATCAGACAAACTATAACAATAATCAAGGCTATGAAAAGAAACACTTTTGCTTGACCAAACACTCACATACGCTTATAATATGTTTCTAAGGTGTTTTTCAAAACTCTATTTTTTACATAAGTCAGGGGCAAATCTGTCATATTTTCTTCTTTTTTTGCCGGAATTATTAAATGGGAGCAACTTTTGAAGAGTAACATTTCATGGGAGTAAGTTTCAAAAAAAAATTAATATAAGACAATAAGTTTCAAAAAGTGAATTATGTAAGAGAGTAATAAACAATTTATCATTTATACCACTTTTTATCATTATTGTTAATGCTCGGCATATAAATTCGAGCAATAAGGCCCTGTTCTTTTGGACTTAAAGTCACTTAATATAAGTTCACTTCAGATCCTATAAGTTCGATTCGATTCGATTCGATCCTATAAGTTCGATTCGATTCTATAAGTTCGATTCGATTCGAGATCCTATAAGTTCGATTCGATTCGAGATCTTATAAGTTTAGTTCGAATCTTATAAGTTCGATTCGATTCGATTCAAATCCTATAAGTTCGATTCGAGATCCTATACCTCACTTAATTTAAGTTCGATTCGAATCCTATAAGTTCGATTCGATTCGATTCAAATCCTATAAGTTCGATTCGATTCGAGATCCTATAAGTTCGATTCGATTCGATCCAATAAGTTCGATTCGATCCTATAAGTTAAGTTCGATTCGAGATCCTATAAGTTCGATTCGATTCGGATCGATCGATAAGTTTCAGTCCAAAAGAACAGGGCCTAAGTCTTTTTTATATCCGTCTTAAGTTTAAAACCGGTGAAGTAGTACTCACTTGTATGAATAAGACAAAATTAGAGTGTTTAAAAGAATAATAAGATGTTTATCTTATCTATAAAAATGGGTTATTATTTGACCCGTCTTAATCTTAAGACGAATGCCTCCGTCTTAAATGAGAATTTATGAAATTCGAGAGAAGAGAAAGGGTGAAAGAAACTACTCCCTCCTAGTCTCTATTTTTTTCCCTTTGTTTGTGGGCACGAGTATTAAGGCGGGTAATTAAATAAGAGTAAAAGAGTTGGATGGGTTTGGTGATAGAAGAGAGGTATGAATAATTAGAAGTTAAATAAGGAATTGTGAGGCCAAAACATTAAGGAAAATAATAAAATATGGATAAAAGAGTTGGGTGAGTTTTGTTGATAGGAAAGAGATGAATAAAATAATAGTAAAAGTTTCCAAAATAAGAAAGGTGAAGAAACCTGAATAATCCGTTTAGGAAATAAGGAAGAAAATAGTGAATAGGAGAGAGTATTAGAAATAAAGAAGGGAGGAATTCATAGGGGTTGTTTGGTTGACACTTGCAAAACACAGGAATTGGAAAATCCCATGAATTGCAAAAATATGGGTTGTTTGGTTGCCATATTTTTTGGAAAATAGAGGAATTAGAAGTTTCCAGAAACTTTCAATGCCTACATGATGTAGGAATTGTCTTACCTACTCCCCCTTGGTTATTTGAAGTTCCCATGGAATTTAATTCCTACATGAACAACCAAACACTTTTATCAAATTCACCCGAATTGGATGCATGAACTTAATTCCCATGAAATTGAAGTTCCTAGGAAAATTAAGTTCCTTGATCAACCAAACGACTTCATAGAGTGAATTGATGTATTATTGATAATTATTTGTCGTTCTAATTATTACAATTATGGTGTATATATAGTATTATTGAAAATTTCTTAATATCGATAATCGATTATATTATATGCTAGAAAATCACAATATTCTTCTTTACGATAAATTTTAATATACCATATTTCTAAATTATATTATGTCGATGTCTTAACATATCAATATACACAAAATCTCAACAGAGATTAGAGTTTGTCTTAAGAGTCAAGAGACGTGAATTGTTTTTTTTTTTAGACAAACGTAGAGACGTGAACTTTTGAACAACAAACACTTGGAAAAAACTACACGTTGAAAATGCGTAGATAAGATGATGCAATGCAATGCAATGCCATGAAAGGATAAACAAAGGCATGTGATTATGTGAACAGCAGTCGGTCATCTATCCACTACTGTCACTAATGACCCACTCCCTTAATAATTAACAAAGTAACAATAAGAACGGATATTTATACAATTTCCCTATACAGTACTGCTTAAAAAATTTCCCGTTTAATTGCAGTTCTCTATGAGAAGTCCACACGTCATGTCATATTATTTTTAAGGTATAGTACTTCCTTCATTCCATTCCACTCTACCAACTTTATTTTCCACACTATTTACAATCGAATATTCAATTTCAATTTTCTCTCAACATATAAGTGAAAATATATTCATGCGAGATCTTGTTTGATTTGTCTTTACGAGTACATTAAAAATATCTAACTTTTATAATTTTTGCAAATACGTAGCTAACGATATTTACCGTGTAAAATACGCGTTGGCAAAGATGAAAAGGTAAAGCGGTAGATATCATGTTGGAATGCGTGAAGACGTGATGAAGCTGGCCAGAGTGAGGTTGGATGCTGCTGTTTCCCCAGAAAAGTCGATCGACAGCCCATTTTAGTCGATCGACTGGTTACATAAGAGGATATTATTACTAATTTCAATATGCAAAACCACATTAATAAGTATTTTGATTTTGTTACACAGATGTAATTGCATTAATAATACGGTATGATATGAGAAAAATATTTTGCCCACTTTTTTTCACAATTTTTTCTCTTATTGATATAAAGATATTATACGTCAATCTTTTTTGTGTGAAAATTAAAATTATCAAATTTTCTCTCTTATACGATTATACCGCTTAAGCATGTTACTATATTATACTCCCTCTGTATCAGACCAATGATAACATTTACCTAATACGACCGTACCACATCAATGGTAACATTCCTTATTTAACCCACAACATTACCAAATTATTCTTATACCCATTTGATATTTACATAAAATGTCACTACATACCCCACCTACCAACTCACAATTAAACACACAATTACATACGCCACCTATTTTCTTCCCTCTTTACCCATTCTTTTACCCTCTTTTCTTAAAAACCTCATTTTTTACCATGTTACCATTTGTATGGTATGGAGGGAGTAATATTTACTCTCTCCAATTTCCTATATTGTTCCGGTCTTTTTTTCCCAAGAATTAAGAGAATCAATTTGGACCACACAATATACATGACCTCGCATAAAGTGTAGTTGATTTTTGACCACAGAAACTTGTCCAAAAAAGAAAAGACGGAACAATAATGAAATTGGACTGAAAGAGAAAGAGGAATAACATAGGAAATTAGAGGGAGTATTATTTAACATCTTTATACATTACTGGTATAGACCCCGTGCAATGTATGCACGGTATCTATAGAGTTTTACTTTTCAGTGTATTATTTATGGAATTTAAATTGACAATTTATTTATTTTTCACGTTTCTCCTCATTGTATTTTGATTAGAGAAAGTAAAAATTTAAATCTTAAGAAGTAATGAAATGAGTATTTTTAAGTTTTTTTTCCCTATAAATTAATGATGTTAATTTACCAATACTCAACTTTTTATCATAAAAAATCAATGAATTTTTATCATAAAGTTCTTTTAAAAAAAGTTTCTTTATCATAAAAAGATAAGAGATAAATTTGTGCAGAATGTGAAATATTGAATGTAATAAATATTTAAATACAAAATATTATGTCCATTTATAAACTATCATGGCCATACCTATAGGCTATAGTATATGCTAAAAATACCAAGGTACCATTATAGGAAATACTCCCTCTATTCACTATTTTCTTCCCCTATTTCCTTAAACGGATTATTCAGGTTTTCTTCCCCTTACTTATTTTGCAAACTTGTACTCTTATTTTATTCATCCCTCCCTCCCTCTCCTATCACCAAAACCTATCCAACTCTTTTATCCATATTTTATTACTTTCCTTAATGTTTTGGCCCCACAATTTGTTATTTAATTTCTAATTATCATACTTCTCTCCTATCAATTCATACTTCTCTCGGCGACAATATTGGTCGGAATTGGTGAACGGAGTAAGCAGTGCTAGTGACTTGGTGGTGAAGGGGAACGAGGGAAGGGGGAAAAAAAATCAATTTGGTAAGTTGGTGAAAAAAATAATAAGATAATATAATAAAAAACGTATATAAAAAAATAAAAGTTATATGTGAAAAAATACGCCCCTTAATTACATGATTAACGGAAATAACACACTAGTCGTACCATCTGCATTATATGAGCATGTTTATGATTATATTAGTCATTTGTGTATATAAACATGTTGAATGGTAGATACAAGGTCAATCTCTATCTCTATTTCTAGTACAATAATGGGTCACTAATGTTTCCCATCAATTTTATGAGGTGAAAAATCCATTAAATCCCACCTCAAATTTCTCATATTTTTTATGTTGATGCATGTTTTATATACTAGTCTACTCTATATGATCATCAAACACTAAAATGATGAGTATTTACAACTGGGTTTGTGTGTATTTATCTTTACACTTGTTGTTACTTGTAAAACTCTCAGTTTGTGACACTTACTTGAACTCAAATGAGGTTGAAGAGATCCCAAAATATTTTATTAATCAAACACAAAGATCTGATTTTTTTGATTGGATGGTGAAAATTAGGAGGAAATTACATGAGAATCCTGAACTTGGGTTTGAGGAATTTGAGACTAGTAAAGTTATTAGGGATGAATTGGATAAGTTGGGTGTTAATTACAAATACCCAGTTGCTGTTACTGGTATTCTTGGTTATATTGGTACTGGGAAACCTCCATTTGTTGCATTGAGAGCTGATATGGATGCTCTCCCTATTCAGGTAATGCTTAAATAAAGTTGTTTCTTTTTTTTTTAGAAGCAGCCTCTTTGTGTTGCTAACCAATTTGCGTGGCCATTGAGACGCTGGGGTAATGTTGTTGTATTGACATATTTGGTTTGATGAGTTTTTTTTGCCATTATAAGGTTAAATTTAATAGGTTTCTGGAATCTGTATCCTGGTACTGATGTGTTGTGTTGCTAACCAATTTGCTTGTGTACTTTTTGATGGCTGAATTATGAGAATTTATGTTTAAGATGTTTGTCATTAATTAATGTCACTAGTTTGAACTAGTCTGTGGTGAGGCTGAATGGTAGAGTTGCTGTCATTGGACATAACACTGTTTATAATTATTGTTCGTGTCGAATTATGCATATGCTTCTCAAAATATAGTGGGCTTGGTGATGGAAATGGTCCGCATTGTCAAGTGTTTGATTGCATGTATATTACTGACCTGAGATAAAGATGAGTGCTTTATGCATTTTGGGAAGAGAAGATTGCAAGGAAAGTTTCAGGTTGGTGAGAATCTTATGACGAATATTGAATCTTGTAGGAACTGGTTGAATGGGAACACAAGAGTAAAGTGGCTGGCAAAATGCATGCTTGTGGCCATGATGCTCATGTCGCAATGTTGCTTGGTGCCGCAAGGATCCTCCAAGAACATCGAACCAAGATACATGTCAGTTTACGGCTTGACTTTACTTTCCTAGTCAGTGTTTTAATATTGTTGCTGCTAGATATTAATAGATGTGGCTCAAACTGTTGGACTATGCAATATAGAGTTACCGACTGTTCATCCAGTCTTCCCATGGTGAATATTACTGATAGTATGAACGTAGCTCTTTAGAAATCAACCGTAATAAACTTTACAGTGTATATTATCATGTCGGAAGAAATTAATGGTCAAAGTTGACATTGACTGACCTCCAAAGTCAGATAGTTCCTAGTCAATTACCTGACACCTTTCGCATTCCATTTTGACATCAGTGCATCTGTGGCAATGTTTAAAAGTTCTGATAAAAAAAAAATGTCCGACATGTTCATAATGCTATTGTAAGATTACATCTCATTGCAATAATTGCATTAGTTTCATAGGCATGAAGGTTTTATATGTTGGACACCTAATTTTGAGAATGTCACAGTTGAACTAATGTTACATATCTGCCAACAGTGTACATAATTGAGTCAAAACCTTGAAAGTAAAATTCCTAGCATATTTGGGTTTTTTGTTCTTGGAATGTTTCCAGTGGAGTCAAAGACTAACTGTTCTAAGGTTCTGGATTAAACGGAGTAAAACAAAACGACTCTTTACACTGATAACATCTTTTTATTGCCAAGAAGAGATGCAATTCTACCCTATTTGCAATTATGGGTCATTGGTAAATAATTCTCCTGTGTTTTTAACACGGTTAAGATCATAAGACTGTATACATCCAACCCCTTCATCCTGCCAATTGCAGATGTGTTTTGGTTCTTGGAAATGATCTAAAAAATGTGGCTAGAGAGTGATCAACAGGCCATAGATCTCGGAGCTCTCACATACTGAGTATTATTTGGATGAATTCTTAATATTTAATAAACTTGCAGGGAACAATCGTTCTGGTTTTCCAACCAGGGGAGGAAGGATATGGGGGTGCCAAGAAAATGATCGAGGATGGAGCTTTAGAGAATGTTGAAGCCATCTTTGGTTTGCATGTCAATTCGGCTTTGCCAGTGGGTCAGATATCCGGCAGGTCGGGTCCACTCTTGGCTGGAAGTGGATTCTTCGAGGCAGTAATCAGAGGAAAAGGTGGTCATGCGGCAATTCCACACCACACAGTTGATCCGATATTGGCTGCTTCTAATGTCATTGTCAGCTTGCAGCATATTATTTCACGCGAAGCTGACCCCCTTGATTCACAAGTAAACTTTCTCCTTCCTAACTCTGCTGTAAATTTTTTAAACTGAGCATATTTTCTTTTGAAATACGCTTCACCATCAATCAATTTTTTAAAAAGAGACGAGAATAAAAAAATTCACTTTTTGAAGTGAGGGAATCTACTTGACAAAACCGTTCCTTTATTTGATAAAAGTGATGTAAAGAATGTAACCTGGGGATAGCTGGACCATTCTCTTGGATGAGCAGGAAGAAAATAATTGTTTTTGTAAAAGGCATAGAATCTTTTATTGAAACATATTTTATCAGTAACTACAACTACAATTACTGCTTCAAAGGCTTATGTCTATGACGAGGTAAGGGAGGGTAGGATGTATGTAACATTTCCCCTAATAAAGACACTCTTTATGGTTGACCTGTAATTTGTTTGTTAACCGACAGCTACCCCCGTATGTAAGAAGCTCAAATATTTTGGTGACTTAGTTTACTTAATTCCATCATAGTCGTAACTCGTTAGACAAAAATTAGTGAAATTATGACTCATCGAGTATGGAATAATGTTTATCAGTAAATATCACTTATATATAATACAATATATCTTTTTTTTCTGACAAGAATACAGTATATCTTTGTTCTATGGGTGAAGATATTGGAATAATGTCATTTATTAATACTCCCTACTTATTTAAGATTCTTTGATAAGTAGAGAACTCTATGATTAACATCAAATACAGTGCACTAACAAAAGGTACTGAAGTGGACATTTATATAGAGGCAACTAATATTCTCACCTAGGATTCTAGGAGGCTAGGAGCATCAGGATCTTAAGATATTCTTCATTCTTTTCCTTAATTTTTTTTTTCCATTTTTTATATCTCGACATAATTTTTCATGTGATCTTCAAGCTTTTCGAGATATCTTAGAATATAGGATATTTGAAATGGGTGCTTTTTTGTGTTAACAATCATTCAATGCATTTCTCGACGCAATTTTCATGACTTGTCATCCAGAAACACCCCATTTGTGTGTGGTTATTGTTAACACACGGAAAGGCTGCATACATCTGAACCCCCCACCCCCTTTCACATTTGTGGCACTGGGGTAAAGTTGCTGTTATTGTTGATATAGACATACTTATTTGCTCTTGGCTGCATGCTATTTTACTACTCTTTTCAAAGTTCGAAAAAAAAAATTGTGCAGGTTGTTACTGTAGGCAAGTTCCAAGGAGGCGAAGCTTTCAATGTAATACCTGATTCTGTTACCATTGGTGGAACATACCGAGCCCTACTAAAGAAGAGTCTATTACGGCTTAAACAGAGAATCGAGGAGGTGAAGTTCACAAGCACATCTTATAGTTAATGGTTTATATTCTCTCTATAGGAGTTTATTCCTTAGATTTCTGCATGTTTGATGATACTGGTTCACACTAAAAGATAACAACTTTAGTTAATTAATAACCAAGAATTCTTTTTTATACACAATTTTCAAAGCTTCCAACTTTTTTTATTTTTGTAGAACTCAGCGTCTTTTCTGAATAATCCCTCCAAACCTTCTACCAGAAGATAGTTATGCAAAAAAATAAAAAGAAACTTTTCCTGTCGAATATCAACCATAAATTAAACTTTCTACTTAAAACCTGTGTTGCGTAGCAGCGTAGGTCATTTATTCCCCCAAATACCTGTGGAGGTTGTCATACATTGGGCACTTGAACATGAGTAAGGACACTCGACTACATATTATGGACTAATAACATGAAAATTTTTATCAATGATAGATGTGTCCAATGCCTGGACAATTGGACACTTACATTTCTATGTCCGAGGAACATGTCTTACAACTTTTGTGTGGCTGTGGACATACACACGGGCGAACGCATATTTAGGACCAGAAATGCTCATCACTCATTTTATCAGGTTTCGTCTAGGAAGATCTCTACATGACAAATAATTCTAGCCCATTCACGGCAGCGTAGCATGATACCACTTAAAGACCTTGAGAGATCCCTCAAATATACAACATCTGATCCTGGATGAGCTGTATTGTTGGTGTTGTTTTTTTATTAAGGTTTCAAGTAACTCTTTGTTTAGGTCTATCTGAGTGAATTTCCTGCGATAACAATGGATGTACAACATTTCAGGTTATCACAAGTCAAGCTGCTGTACAGAGGTGCTCAGCAACTGTTGACTTTTCTGAGGGTGCAAAGCTTTACCCACCAACCACAAACGATGATAATTTGCACACATTTTTCAGCAGTGTCGCCACGGACATGCTCGGTTCTCGTAATGTTAAAGAAGCACCCATGTTGACTGGGTCTGAGGATTTCTCCTTTTACCAGGAAGTAGTCCCGGGTTACTTCTTCTTTGTTGGGATGAAGAATGAGACACTCGGTAAAACAGGATCAGAACACAACCCACTGTTCGTGGTAAACGAAGATGTTCTTCCATATGGCGCAGCTCTTCATGCTTCCCTAGCTGTTAGGTATCTTCTTCAAAACGAAGCTGAGAGCCCAACACAAGAAAGAAAAAAACATGATGAATTGTAAGATGCTATTAGGTTCTTTTATTGTTCTCTCTTGGAATCTCCTATCTAAAATGCACATAAATGTGGTTAAATGGTGCAATACTTTTAGAAGGAATTTTAGATGAGCATTTATCTGAAATGATGAACCATAACTTGTGTCTCATAATTTATTTGGTATGAACTCATGGATTCAATTAAATATGAGCTGCACTAAATCACAAACGGAGTTATCTAGGATTTGAAGTTTCCAACAGCATTTGTAGGCAGTAGTCGCCACATTAACGGCCAGCTACTCTCCTATAGGACCGTTCTATGGCATAGGATGGGCCCAATAGGAGATGTTAGCCCAAACTAACCTTTTGGTATAAATACAAATCTACTGTCAGCTTCCCTCCTTCATCCCCATACACAAAACCCAATCCACGGTAAACCACCTCCTTTGCCGCCAATGGTTACCCCATCCACACCAACTTCGTAACCGCCAACTTCAACCCCTTTGAAACCCCAACCATGTTTTCCTTCCAATATTCATTGACACAATAAGAAGACGCCAACCACCACCAAGCGGATTTTAATAATCTCGAAAGTTCCATATTTCAAGAGGAAAATTAAGTGCTTCGAGTTGATTGCTAATTGTTCGAGTGAATAGTCAAGGTTATGCATTAAGAACTCTTATCTTTAAGTTAAAACACACGGTTTGATTTATAATCGAAATTGGGGTTTATAAGTTTATTAGATAACTCATGATAACTTGGAGTTTTAGCTTTAAAACTTATTATTTTATATTGAAATTTGCATAGATCATTTCTTGTAGATTCTTGGGCTTAGAGTTTGCTTTATTCTTGTAAAGTAGGACTTGAGTTTAATAAAAGGTAGTTTTAGTTTTGTCATCTTGTTAAGACTTAAGACTCATGCGATTTTTCTTATAAAGTATAAAGTTTATGTTTAATTACTAATGGTTTTAATTTGAGAACTTAGTGTTCTAAGTTATAAACTCGCTAGCCTGTACAGTCACGAACTCACGACCGATGATGAATTAATCATTTTAGGCAACTGGTAGCATAGGGACAGTGGTGTATTGGTGTAGAAGGGTGAAGGGTGCAACGTTCTAAGTTAAAAACTGGCTAGTTTTCAGATGAGGGCGTAGAGGGTTTCTTGTGTTTGATTTGCAAGACAGACAATAGTATTGGGTATTTGAAGATTGTCTCTCATACCGTGTCTTGTACGGGACGGTTTCACATTTGATATTAACCCATCCATCCTTGTGCATTCCTCATTTAATTATAGGGTTATTGAGTTAGTGTGACGTTAGAAGAAACAAATAGTAGTATTGGGTATTTGCAAAGAACGTGTTTAAGGTAAAACTATAAAAGAAATGAAGCCTGTATGTATGTATACATCATATGCTGTTCAAATGTAGTTCTAACGAATTTCCTAACAATCAATAATCATCTCCTGCATTCCAGAAACAACAGTAGTACTTGACATGAATGCTTCGAAACCAAATCTGATTTTTCCCGTAAAAATCTATCCTTTACATTCAATTCCACTTTGGTTCAGTATCCGAACATCTCTGATGACAATCTCAATAGAGGCTGCAACGCACTGGGGGCAAACTTGCGCGCAAATAGCTGGCATAGGTAAACAAGTCGGTGATTATAAAAACACATTCTCCTTCCCATTATCCTCTCAATTAACTCCTTTGAGATGTCGTTCCTCCCAAATGTAGCTGGATGGGGCCCGCCCCTCGACCAGTCTGTGTAAGTAAGGGTCCTATTAGCGATCAAATGAGGGGTTTCGATGGTAAGCATTGTGGGGAAGTAGTGCTCATCAACATAACAGGCAGGCTTGCAAAATTGCTTGAATTTTGGATAGTATCTATTATCCTCGACTATCCGGATGGCTAGCTCACGGTTAACCTCAAACCACTGGGCCCCTTTTCGCCACTGCTTAAGACTCACCTCAGGCTCCATGTTCTTGTCATACCGGCCCCTCCCATAGGGCCCACGGTCATCGTATGAGCCCATGAAACTGTAGCGAGACTTTGAAATGTAGCGGTACACAATGGTAAAGTTGCGTAGAGGAATGCACGCCTCTGAGAGGAGAACAAAGTGCTCATTTGAGAGATCAAGCATTGCGTTTGCTAGAAGTCGTCTCTCTGCATCACACATGCTCATCTTCCCCCATTCCACTTCCTGCATACAAAAAACGTATAAGAATTATAGGATCGATGACAATATATATATATAAGAGGTGTGGGTGATTCAAGTAATACAGATAGATATTGGCGTGCGTACCTGGCTACGAATCTGCCTGGAATAGAAGACAGAAGAGCGGGAATAATTAGCTCGATAACCAGGTAAAGAATGAATATAGATAGAGTAAAGGCCTTGATTGCCTTTGAAAAACCTTTCCCAAAGAGGAGCAAGTGGCAAAGGACCCCTTGTCAAAAACAAGAAGGCCACCTTAGTAACCCTCTTGTAGGGATACTCTTTAATCCGAGGAGCGAATGTCGCCCTCCAAAACAACTCTGTATCATTCATGTCATGCATCACGTTACAGGGCGGCCTTATCCATGACTCGAGACTCCTCGTCTCTTCAACACAATGCCGGTACCCAAACACTTGTTGATGGAACATATTTCTCGCCCCAAAATATCGAACCATATTCATACTTACTATACACAACCCAAGCCCAAAAACTAAGAAGATCAAGAAAAAATGAAGTATTTTCAACGACCAAGGCTTGCTTTGCATTTTCCTGCCTTGATCCCCATTCATCATCCTTGCCTGCATTTGGTTATCAAACAAACCCCGGTTTTTCGATATCTATTTTCGCTTAACAAATCAACAGAATATACCACCCAAAATCTCCCCCCAATAGTATCAGAAAATTATGCCAGAAAATCAGTAGAATACCACAACTGTCATGTGACATCCTAGACTAATGAATGAAGTGGGTATCCTAGTTTCTGGGCATTTGATCCAAGATCAGGATCACCTAAAAAATAAGGTGATCCCTTCTAAACCTTAATGTAAAACCCGTTATCGAAGAAATGAAGCAATCGAATCTTATGATATAGAAAATGGGTATAACAGAATTACCAAGACGATTGAACAACATACGACGACACAATTCTCCAAAATGAAAGGATTACTCAAGAAAAGTAAGTTATAGAAATGTCAAGTAGATTAGAAAGAAAAACCTTTGTATCTTTTGTTTTGTTTGAATCATGGAAAATGCATCTGTTAGTTCAAAATGTGAGATGTATGTGGAGCTTTTATAGGGGGGATGTTTTAATGGGAATTTAGCATGCAAATATGTTATTTAGTTAGGAAGAGTAATGAATGACGGACACTAGACAAAAAAAGTTGGGAATTTAGCATGCATTTGCCTGATCCAACGTCGCTGCTGTAATTTTCTAGTGTGGCTAATGGGTCATTCGGGTCTAGCATAATTCGGCTAATTTAGGTATGCTTAACCAAGTTACCATCAATTTGAAGATAAGCAACTATTTTTTGTACCCGTGAAGATCACGGGTGCGGTTGAGATTAATTGTTTATGTTTACGTATGACTATGACCTTGTAGTATAAACATGTTAATATTTTTGTAGCGTTGTGTTGTTAACGGAGACACTTAAAGATATTTCACCAAAATAATAATTCATGTAGTTTGGTGAGACCATAACAATATTTTAATTTTAATTTATATATATTAAGATATTATATTATATGGGTAAATAGACGTAATACTGGATGAAGATAAGATGGAACTACTTAACTGGACACTGAGAACTATGATACAAAGTTAAATGTGTTAATTAAATAGGCAATGATTTTTTATCATTGGACCAATATTTTTTTCTTTCAATTAGTTTCTCATATATTTTCATCATTAACCGTGTCACGTGAACACCACTTATAGTAGGCCGTGATTTTTCTTAATTAATTTGCTTTTTTTTCATTGCAATATTTTTTTTTTGTTTCAAAGGATAACATGGCTTTACAAGAGTACCCTTAGTTCTCTCTATGTTATTCTTGTGGGTTGATGTTTTAATTTACTACGTTATATAATATTTGAAATACATTATATAAAAAACAATATTTTATTTTATTTTTAAGCTCTTTTTTTATACGTAACCAGTTCATTGAAATTAACGGGTACAATTATACAACATAGTATTGCAAAATTAAATTAATATAATGTGATAACAATAAAATAATAAACCTTATTTACATGTTCAATTTATATGGCTGCTCAATTTTTCTTAGGTCCTAAGCTAGAACGAGAGGATAACCTTTACAACAAAGTAAAAATTATAGTAATGTAATATTTTTATTGCGAGATAATTTATTTTAAAAATAAAATCCTAAAATAAAATTTTAGAATTACTTTGATATTTAATTGTTGTTTAAGCCATTTAAATCTACTCTAAAGTTAAAAAGACAAATTTTAATGTTTGTGGTATTCTAGTTTGTATTTAATGCTACAAATTGCTTAAATCTTTAATTTTTTCTTTTTAAATAACAAACTAGTTTTGTGACCCGTGAGAATCACGGGTTTGATTGTTTATGTTATTTTGTATTTGTGGTATCGTTCATGAATGCATTATTCGGCTTGTTTGTCTTCTTGCCTATTATCTTAGAGATATGTTGGTAGGATACCTAAGCAAGGCAAGTAGGCAACAAATTGGGTCCTGTCACAGTTTTTGAGGGTAAGATATATTATAGCTAGGCAGTTGAGAATTTCTAATATGAGAGTAGTTGGAACTTGTTGAAATCACAAACTCTGTATTGAACAACGACACCAAAACCCATGAATCCTTCATTTAAAAGAATATACGAATGTCCGTTCTCTGATTTCGAAGCCTGGTGTTGCATATAAATTAAATGGAAAATTGTACTGTCTTGCTTATGTTTCATCAGAACACTTTAAACAACTTATTCTCAAAGTCTAGAAGCAAAAGTCAACACAAATTATGGGAAAACATAAAAGGTTGGATACTTGGACATCTAATTCTATTCCTTACTACATAACGTATTCTTATGAAAAAAGAAATGTAAAATAAAGTAACCATGTAAAATATCAAAATGAATGGATAGTAATGATATTTTATAACTGAATTTTACATATTATCTTTAGTCAATTTGAGACGATATGAATGATGTGTAGAAAGCGCTCCGTTAAAATACAACTTATGTTTGTCTTACTAATTAGGCTAAAATTACAAGTTTATTTTCTTAAATGCAATGGAGTTTGTTAAACTTTTTCAGCAAATACATTTACAATTCTTGTCAATTCGTCAGTCTTGCAACATCTTTCTTGTAAAGTCAATTGATTTGTATACAGGTGCATGCATGAGATTAGATGTGATTTATATATGTATAGTAATGATCGAGTTATACCCCCTGACTTATGCGTAGACTTAGAACCAATTGAGTTGGGTGTTGTTATGGGATTAGGGTTTCGAACCGTAGGCTAAACCATGTACGTTGACGTTTGGGAGGCTCGTAGAGTAGGGCTATATCATGGCATTAGAACTATGTGTGATTCATTTATAGATTTATAATAAGTAAGGGAGAATGTTGAACCTAAAACATAGTCATTGGGGGGAATTTAGTAAGGAGAGTATAAGACCGTATTTTAAGGTTGTTAGTTGAACTTCGGGACGAAGTCCTCTTTTAAGGGGAGTGAATGTAACAATTCAGAAGTTTAGGAAAATGGAAGTACGGAATGTGAGGAAATAGTGGGAATTGTGAGGAAGTAGTGAGAATAGAACACCGAACGTTGGGAAGAGTGTGTACATGAGATTTGAGGGAATAGCTGGAAAGGGAAGAGTGAGGAGAAACTTCGGGGACGAAGTTTATTTTAAGGGGGGAAGATTGTAATACTCCCTATTTAATAATTATATAATAATAATAATAATAATAATAATAATAATAATAATAATAATAATAATAATAATAATAATAATAAATAATAATAATAATAATAATAATAATAATAATAATAATAATAATAATAATAATAATAATAATAATAATAATAATAATAATAATAATAATAATAATAATAATAATAATAATAATAATTAGATGTCCTAGTGTTTTTGGGTCAGTCCATCTTCCTTTTGATGTCGCTCTTCGTTCCAGTTTGGAACGTATTGTCACCGCGTCAGGGCCGGGCTTTGGGGATTGGCAGTGGCGCCTTACTACTTTCCCTTTTCACCTTGGTGGTCTTGGTGTCTATACGGCGGGAGATGTTTTATTCTATGCTTTTATTGCGTCCCGTCTACAGTATGCTGGTTTGCAGGCTAAGCTCCTTGGCCCTTCTGGTATTGTAGCTGCTGGCCCTGCTTTTGATGATGCCGCGCGGGTGTTTACCGCGACTACAGGTTTTGGTATCTTAGGTAACCCTAGTGAAATTGCTGCCCCCAAACTTATGAAGAAATTGACAGACATTTATTTCGCGACGGTTGCTGCTGCCTCAGAGTCTGTTTTAACTTTGACACCACGCCAGCTTGCTTTATGGCAGTCTCAGCAGGGGTCTCACTCCTCTGATTGGTTACGTGCGGTTCCTATCTCGGGGTTGGGCCAGACTATGAACGGGAGGACTTACCGTAGTGTGCTTGGGTATCGTCTGGGTGTTCCGTTATTCACGGTATCTAGGCCCTGTCCTTCTTGCTCTCGGGTTTTTTCTGAGGATGTTTTTGGGGACCACGTTGTTTCTTGTTCTGGTACTGTGGGCGTTAAACATCGGCATAACCTCGTCCGGGACACTCTTTTCGACATCTGTTATAGATCTGGTATTACTGCGGGAAAGGAGGTTGATATCGGTTTGGTTGATGGGCATGGTGGCTCTCTTCGTCCTGCGGATTTGCTGCTTTATTCTTGGGAAAGAGGGCGGGATGTGTGCGTTGACTTGACATTATCTTCTCCTTTGACTCAGACTGGGATGACGGATTTTGTGCCTGGCCGGGTTGTCGCTGATGCTGCTCAGCGTAAGTGTGCTAAGTACGGGGATTTGTGCGCGACAGCGGGTTATGGTTTCCTTCCTTTCTCTTTCTCTTCACTTGGGGAGCTGGGTTCGGATGCTGTTGCCTTGCTCAAGCGGATCCAGAAATTCTCGGTATCTCAGGATGCGGGGACTCGGGTGGCCGCTTACATTTTTTCTAGACTTAGCTTTGCTGTTGCTAAGGGTGTGGGAGCCCAGATTGTCTCTCGGCTCCCCACCAATTTCATGTAAATTTTTGTTTTCGTTTTAATGAAAGCTGCGCGCATCCTTTTTATATAAAAAAAAAAATAAAAAAAATAAAATAATAATAATAATAATAATAATAATAATAATAATAATAATAATAATAATAATAATAAGTTGTAATGATAATAATAATACATAATACAATACGCATATACGTATACATTTATACTCCGCCTCACCTTATATACTCCACCCTATCCTCTCATTATCTTATCCTAACACAATCAACCAAAATCCACCCAAAACATGAGAGATGAGAGAGAGAGAGAGAGAGAGAGAGAGAGAGAGAGAGAGAGAGAGAGAGAGAGAGAGAGAGAGAGAGAGAGAGAGAGAGAGAGAGAGAGAGAGAAGAAGAGAAAGAGAGATTTCTCCCTCCGCCTCGAGATCGTAAGGTAAACCATCTTATAATAGCCATTATGTTATTATTTTTATACCATTGTCTCACCCGCGACTTAGACCCGCTATGTGACCACCGTGACTGACCGGACAACCGTCGTTGACCACCCTAGGGACGGTTTGACCGAGAGTTTTAAGGGGTTTTTGTGGTCTTTGTAAACCGGTTTAGGACAGGGATTTTTACCCTCCATTCATGGCTAACCTAGGGTGGTGTTGGGTAGCTTTTATCGTGGGTTGAGTGAGAGTGGCAAGGGTGGTCATTGGCGGTGGATATGGCGGCTCTAAGTGTCGGGAAAGGGGAGAGAAAGAGGGATGTCGAGTTGTTGTTGCTTGTTGTTGCTTGTTGTTGTGGTTGTTGAAGTCGGATTTTTTGCGGCCGCCAGGTGGTTGTGGGCTGGTGGTAGGGTCCACCGTGGTCAGGAGGAGGCCACGATGGTGGTGGAAGGGGCGGCTTATGGTGTTGTTGTTGTTGGTTGTTGGGGTAGTTGTTGGTGTTGTTGTTACTTGTGCGGGTGTAGGGTAGGGCTGCCGTAGGTGGGCGGTTAGGGCTGACTTGTGCAGGCTGGACCCACCGTGGCTGGATGGTGGCCCACGATAGGGAGGTGTGGAGGTGGTGGTCGAGGTTAAGTCGGGTTTTGGTATATGAGTATAATACGGGTTTAGTTTAGTCGTATACGTATTTGTATAAATATATTAATATATTTATGCGTATTTTTATAAATATATTAATATATTTATACATATTTGTATATATATTAGATTAGTATATTTATACGTATTTTTATGATTAGATGAGTATATTTATACGTATTTGTATTTGTATTATTATCGTATTTTAGGAAATGGGTTTTGTGAGACGGTTTTACGAGACGGGCCTAGCTTGTTTGACGGATTGCTTATGCGGATATGCTGTGAGGTAGGTTTATCCTACTCAATGTCAATAATTTGTCTAATTGTTAAATGAGTCGTATGTCATTCATTTGCATTGAATGAGTCGGTAATTGCCATGTTATACGGTAATTTGCATTTGTTGCATTGTCTTGTATGTCGGAGTACTTGGTGGCTTGGTTGTTGTTTTGGATACGGAAGATGGTTGGGAGACCGTCTTCCTCTTGAGTCGCCTCTTGGAGCTTCCTACTCCAAGAGGGATGTGCACATTAATAGCTTGATTTACGAAGGGACTCGTGTGGTTGAGACACGACGTCTGGCAGGGGATCGCTTGGCTTCCGGACCCGGTACGTCTGGGCCTGTCCCGGTACCTGTTTCTGGGTATCGGTATGTCTAGGCGTGTCCCGGTACCAGTGTGGTATGTAGTCGGTATGTCTGGGCGTGTCTCGGTATCGTGTTGGTGGTTGTTGATGGTGGTTCATTCATATCATAGTCTTGTTGTATGTTCACATGCACACTCGAGTCGAGTCACACTTTATTTATTTATTGAAACTGACATTTGTTGTGTCTATGTAATTGTCACCATCTCTTTTAGGGTGGCCTGTGTCGATCCATATAATATCTTTTGGTCCTATCGGGAGCAGATTATGTACAAGTTGTTTGGATAGCACGTAGGAGACGGGACGAGCTTGATGAGTCACGAGACGAGTATAGTTGGCTAGAGAGTATGTAAATCATTAAACATTACATTAATAAAATGTTCTTTGATTGAAGTTTTGAAACCCTACCTCGGGAAACAGAGAGGGTAACGCTCCAATTATCTTCGCTGGATAGGTGGGGTGTTACAATAATTATTATTTTATTACCCAACCCTATGCAAAAACCAAATGAGGTCTTTACCAAGTTGTATTGCCTTTTTATTATTGTGAATTGATTTCTTATAATTAGACAAAATTTCATTCGGTATCGATTCAAATTGGGCCCTCGTGACCACTTGGACGAATTTTTCTGTGCCCGTTTGTGGATAAATGTTTTCTTAATTACGTTTTCTTATATGTTGACATGCGTTTGTGTGTTCAAATTGTAAAGGCAATTGAATTTTTTTTTATTCGGTTTGATCAATTATGAAACATCTTTAAAATATTAACAAATGCCATTTTAAGGAAATTTTAACATATACAATTTCAAGTTTACACTACCTTTTTATAAATATTACAAGTTTTAACAAACTAAGTGATTGCGCCATAAAGAAGGTCAACCCGAATGATTTTCATAAATATTCACGGGATTGCACCAGCATGAAGGTTGAGCAACTTGAATGGCAAGTAGTAGTAAGTAGTACGTACACTCAAAAGGAGTAAAAAGCGATATACTTAAAAGTCTATCCTTTTAACCACTACTCTAAATAATCTCTAGCAATCCAACCAATACACACCAAAAGTATAGTAGCATAAAAGAAGGCGACTACATTTATTTTGTGTCATGGGGAATCAGGATAGGCCTAATAGATTGGGCTAACAGGTGTTTGAGGACAGATTTTAAGAGTGTTTTAAGAGTATTGACAACAGACCAAGAAGATCAATGAAAATGAATCAAAGAAAATCATAGCGAGTCCAAGGGGTTTAACACTGAGTTGACCAAAACCACCAAATGATAAAGGAGAAAAGATCAGAGTAAATCAAGACGAGTTGAAATAATTAAATGTTTTGAAATAGTCTAGGATGAAGGTCAAATCAAAGGAGTAGAATGCAAGTGGGAGCTAACAAAACGAATTAAAATACAAATGAATTGTCATTTTTTGTTTTGTTTTAGCTATTAAACCTCTCAAAACTACTATCGAAGGGAAAAAATGTGTTATCCAATAAATGTCGATTAGTTTAGCAATAACTATTATCTAAGCAATAATTATCGTAAATAAAATATGTTAGCATTGCAATTGATCCACAATCCCCTTTACACAATAAAGGCTAAAACATTCTTACGCATTTTACATTTAGACATTATTTTTGAGTCCGTACACACCAGTGAGATAATATTCTTGACAATCACAAGTTAATAAGTACATACCGACTAGGACTCTGAAGTAGTGTCATAAAACTCCTGAATTCTACGGGCAGATTGTGTTGTTTCATGGTCTTGAAAAACGTTTTCAGGAAAAAGTGGCTAGACTATGAAAGTTACCAGTGAGCTCAAGGGCAGTATATGTAGGATTCGTTAATCTTAAAAGTTTACATATTGAATATGTGATAAATTAATTTAGTCATAAAATTAATTCTAGATCTTATGCATGCAAAACAAACACAAGAGTAAGGAGAAAAACGGTTCCTTACATTGGATATTTCGGATATTTGGGCACTAGTAAGGTCACCTACCTTACTTAGTTCTTGAGCTTTCCAAATGGATGAACAAGATTCAATAGTAGAATCTCTCCTCAAGGATTGTACCAAGGAAATCCTTCTTAATACAAATATTAATTTAGTTACTAGAAATTAATATTTGTTCCCTTAAAATTACTAATATTATGTATATACTACTTCTAGTATGGTTGAATAATATTAGAGAATTATGTGAGTTTTTAAGATTTTTGTTCAACAACAAAATTAGAGAGATAAGTCAATATTCAAGTGAATGAATTATATGAATGAATTAGTGTAAAATAAGAAGAGAAAACTCTTCTCTTTCTCTAGGGTGGCCGGATTGTTCACAAGGGAAGAGTGCCCAATATCTTTTCAAGTTGCTCTTCATAAGAGACTAGGCATGAAGGTCTATATGTTGTAGGTAATGATTATGTTGCCACTTAATAAAAATAATCAAAACACAACTAACTCCTAATCCTTCCATAATCACGGCACACCCATAATAACATGGGTCCATTTTAAGTTTGTCAATTTGTTAATTTGTATTATGTGATAAATTGGACATGTTACTAGACATGTCATTTAAATAATGTATTTTTAACACATTAAAAATCATTATATAAATAAAATAAATCACATACAAAATTAACTAGTAATTCACAATTACTATTACTTAAAATGGGTCATATAATTATAAATCACAACTACTTGTATTTATAATAAACAATTCATTCTTATTTCAATTGTTTCATAAACAATAAATAAATCTTAAGTAATAAAAACAATTTAATTACTTAGAACGAATCTTATTTAATCAAATTACAATAAGATACGTATAATTACTCACAAAATCATTTGTTTAATTTTAAGGAATTAATTAACTTGTATCATCATACAGTTAATTAATTAATCAATTAAGAATGTTTCCCTAGAGGTATGACCTTAAGGGATCAACTGATCACCATCGTCACACGACAGTAATGTCAAACTCTAGTCAGCCAATCATTACCGATTAATGTGGATTAGTTGACAATAAAATGTTACATTCCCTTATGTATTCTTAATATGAGATTTAAACATGTGATCGCATTATTGTCTAGGACACATACTCCAACAATCTCACACTTGTCCACGACAAGTGTGCGTCACCAATTCTCTTGTCCTATTACTATCTCCCACTCAATGCAAGGTGTCTTGCAGACCGTACTTGCATTTGATCATATCGTGAGTGGTTTCCTCGATCTGGAGAATAACTGTCTGACCGAAGTTATCTACCATAGATACCTTCCGAGCGTGGCCACGCATTTCCAGTTCATTACTCCTCGAGTGGCCTTGAGATATAAGATAACCCTGACGGGGATGAACAACTGCTATTGCACTCTTCCCTTCGATTAGCCACAGCTCATCACGACCCAAAACATGCCCATTAGACCCCAATTACGAAGGTCGCCGAGCATAAATCAAAGTCACTCTGAAACTGTGCCATCTTAGGAGAATAATCATTAGTCAAAGAATTGACTCATAAGAATACCATAGTAGCTCTCGCCACGACCAGGCTATAAAAATTGTTAGAACTCTATAAGCGGTCATAGGTCCGACAGAGTATCCCTCACAGTCTGCCTATGTGATCGACTAGTCATCTCTCATGACTTTATGGCACTTGAACTTGCCATCAATCGCATCACACTCTAGTTGCTTCGAGATGTCACCTTATGTAAGTAACTAGGGACGAACACTATGTTGATCCAGTTCACTTTAATGGGGTTCAATATTGTCTCAACAACCCCGTTTGGATTCAACAAAGTACAACCTGAGTTAATAATAACTCAAACAATAAATGTGATTATCACACGCGAGTAGTCAATACCATGTTGCTACTCCATGTCTTATAATCATTAGTGCATTTGTGCACTTATGTAACACAATAAAAGTTTAGCTTTGTGAACATACCATGTGTCCAAGTGTTCAAACTTTCTATATTACGATTTTCTTCAACTTCATGTTATTCCTTATAGCATGAATTTTACTAAGTACATGTCCAGACTTCATACCAGACGTAGGTTCTTAAGTTTTAAAAGAAGCTTTTACTGTTATCACATAATTTGTGATGTGGGTTTCGGTGGATAACACTACTTATAGTATCAACACATACCTCTTAATCACAATGTACTTCAGTTCATTTCGTAGAATCTGCAATGGATGACAACAGAATACTCTTTTCTAGTCCTTAACTCCTTATGTCAATAATCAGCCTAGGATTTTTACAAATCCAAGTGAGTTTGGAAACATGAGTTTGTGTAACTTCTTAACACACAACTTATTTCTCTTCCAAACTATAGAACAAATCATTAGTTTTCCTAGAGAATTCATGACGGTTCTTTAAGGCTTACCAATGACTCTCATATGGGTAGACTTTTTATCAACTTATCATGCTCCAAGCATTTAATTCGTCTAGGACATATGCATAATGGTATACATGATTGTACAAATGGCGGAAACATTAGTAATCATATTCATGTAGACAATTGTTCTTAGGTTCAAGTGAATAATCATCGCTCTATGATAATTCAAATTTCATCAATATGAACAACCTACTTAACTGATTGTATTAAGAAGGATCATTATCATCATAAGATACCTATCTAAGTGTCAATCCAACATCCCATGTTATAATAGATATGCATAATGTCCAATTTCATCCAGAATTAAAAACCTATTTGCACGTCATTTTCAAATGAGTAATAAGTTATAAAATTCATGAAGGATGATTGCTCCCACTAAACTTCATGTTTAAACATGATAGTTTCTTACTCCCACTCAAGTCCATGTGTACACATGTTTCTCCATGGAAACATTACATAATGGAATGTTCATTGCTTCTCTAAGTATTAATCAAAACCATATATGTCATTCACATATCACTTTCAAAATACCCATTTAGGAAATGGCTTTGATACTTTACTTACTTTCATAATGAATAGCAATGTTTTGAATCCTTAGCTTAGTTAACAATTAACTTAGTTCTGTAGACATCGACATGCCACTCTATGCAACTCTTAATCATAAACTTCTATTCACTTTGGATTGGTCTCAACAATCCCAAATAAATCCATTTAATTGCATAGATATCATTTTAGTTTCATAGGGCTCTTAAGTAAAATGTCGAAGATTAAGATCTCTTGTAACTTCATAGATCATAATCTAAATTTCAAAAGAACGCCTTCTTTTGGTGTCCTCATGTAGTTTCCTTAAGAACATCTTCTTTTGGTCTCCTCGAGTAGTATCCTTAAGAACATCTTCTTTTGGTCTCCTCGCGTAGTATCCTCAAGAACATCTTCTTTTGGTCTCCTCGCGTAGTATCTACCTTCTCAAGGCTTGTGGCTAAATTACTCCCACTCTATCTTTAGAAAAATATCCTATTTCTCCAA
The DNA here is from genome assembly GCF_048544455.1 of Silene latifolia. Lineage (NCBI taxonomy): Eukaryota > Viridiplantae > Streptophyta > Magnoliopsida > Caryophyllales > Caryophyllaceae > Silene > Silene latifolia. The sequence goes on along the minus strand of NC_133528.1, from coordinate 120,657,747 downwards.
AGATAGCTTTTGAGCCACAAATAATGATGGTTAAGGAGAAAAATAAATCATATATCTATTTAATAGTGATTTAGTCGAGACATTTTAAAAGGATAACTTAGACAAGACGATTTGAGTTGGATAGGTGAATCAAATGAGGTTGGTAATGTTCCCTTATATGAGTTCAACAACTCAATCTTAACTTCATAATTGAACTTTCATAAGTAAGTTGTGACTTTTAGTCACTATGACATAAGGAGAATCGAATTTATAGCTTATGGATATATAATGACGTGATCATTATAATCGTCTATATAATCAATTTAAGTCGATAATCTTATGTTTCTAGATGCAAGTAATGTATGATGATAAATTTTAGAACAACCAATACGATAAAGTAAGTGACTTGGGTTGCAAACCAAGTCACCATAATCCAAAATACAACCATTGTTTTAGGAAATAGCAAATTCCCAAGTCGAACGAGGAAATTGAAAATAGTTCTAAAATTCCAAAATACAACACAAAATAAAGACAAAATAAAGCCAAGATCCCATTGATCTAGCACCATGGGCGGCTACATCTAGCTTCCCTCAAGATATTCTAGGCTTGCTTTTCTTTGCCCTTGTCCTTGCTCGGATGCCCTAATTACAATAAAAAGGGAATTATCACAACTTGTATCACAATAGCAAAGTTGAGATCGAAACATAAAAAGATAGGGATAATTAAATTACCTACTGGAATAACCTTTCCAGCTTTGATGTCACCTAGGTACTTAGGACAATTCCTCTTCCAATGCCCAATGCCATTACAATAGTGGCATTTGTCCCCGGACGAGGCACCCTTCTTGGGCTTAGAGGAGCTAGCTTCACAAGCTTTTCCCTTGTTCTTAAAGGCGGTTGGCTTCTTACCCTTTGCGCAACCTTTCTTGAATTTTCCCTTGCTCTTTTGATTGATGTTGAGCACATCCTTGGTGGTGCTAGCATTTAGCCCCATATCCCTCTCGGCTTGCACAAGCATTTTGTGCAATTCATCGAGGGAAACTTTCAAGTTTTGCATATTAAAATTCACCCGGAATTGAACATATGCTTTAACCTTGTTCAAGGAATGAAGAATTCGATCAATGATGAGTTCTTCGGGAATGTCTAGCTTTTGCATTTTCAACGTTTCAACATGTTCCATCAACTTGAGCACGTGAGGACTAACCTTTTGGCCCTCCTTAATGTTGAGATCGAAGAATGCGGATGCTGCTTCATATTGAATGATCCTAGGAGCTTGTGAAAACATGGTCACAAGCTTCGTATAGATCTCATAGGCGGTGCTAATCTTTATAGCACTCCTTTGGAGTTCGGCCTCCATTGAAAAGATCAACACATTTTTGATCGCGGCCGACTCCTTTTGATAAGTCTCATAGGCTTGCCTAGCGGCGGGAGTAGACCTAGCGGTCGGTGCAGCGAGAGAGGCCTCGGTGAGGTAACGAATCTTATCGTCACCCTCCGCGGCTAAGCGAAGTTGGGCGTCCCAATCGGCGAAGTTTGACCCATTATTTTCTAGTTTACAACGATCCATGAAGGATCGGAGCCATGAAACATTGGTGAGAGTGTTCGAGCTAGTGGATGAGTTTGAATTTGGAGTTCCCAATGCAAATGAGAAAACAAATTCGACTACAAAATAAAAAATGAAGGAATTAATAAACATCTATTGTTTTAATAATAATAATAATAATAATAATAATAATAATAATAATAATAATAATAATAATAATAATAATAATAATAATAATAATAATAATAATAATAATAATAATAATAATAATACTTGTTAACATTTTAAACAAGTTTTAAGCATTTATATAGTGACCTCTACCCAAATATTATAAATGATCCCGAGATTTAAATTCATATTAGTTCGGGCACGGTGAGCCGATTCATCCCTTATCAATATAACTCGATGGATTAACTCTTTAATCGATTCTACTTCTAGAACACTCGGTCGATAAAATTAAATATTTATCTAGCCCGGAACACATGCGACTACGGTCACGAATACTTACGTTGAGCTCAATCCAAATTTCGATGTAATAACATTTTATTACCCACTTACCCAACGTAACAAGGTTTGTATTACGGTGAAGCCGGCTTAACTCCCTTATGAAATTCGGGCTCATGGTTCTACTATTTGGTAAGGCTAATTCTCAATTATTATTATAGTGAGAGGTCATGTCAATTTATTATCTATCACGTTTTAAGTGAACTAAAGCGGTGAACTACGATAATTATAATTGACACGGTTGATAACTTGATAAATGATATGCATGAGTAGTTATGGCGATTTGGCTATGCATGCAAACATATAAAGAAAATGTTAAGCATAAATATAAAGTCCTAGTATGTGTGGACGGGGGCCCATGGGGGCGCTTGGGGGAGAACAAGCGTTTGCATTTGTGGAGTCGCCACCAATTTATTGTGGAAAATTGAAAACCGTTCGAATACCTCGTGCCATGTCAAGACACAAAGTAGTGACATGAACACCAAGAACTCGTTACCCTTAGCATTCTATGTCTAGAATGACTCTCGTGGATGCCAATGAACACGGATGTTCACATAGATCTTGAGTAAGGGGTGAGGGTACGTATTAGGAAGCTCTTTTAATCGAACACCTAATCCCGCCCGCCTTGATAACGGCCTCTACTAATGATTAGGGAAATTGTCTATACTCGATATATTGTCGATTATATGCATGCAATGCAACAGCCAACGCTTTAATCCTAGCATGTGAAGAATTAGACTAAGTCGGTAATCACGTAATTTAATCATACAATTGATGTCAAAGTCGGAATTTAAGTTCAATTACATGTGAAGGCATGCAAGTGATACAAAAAATATAAATACAATAATAAATACAATAAAGAAAAATTACAATAATTACATTGGGTTTATTGATTTATGTCGAAAATACTTTTAAAACGGATAGTCTGAGAAAGAATAAATAAACAAATTAACGAACATGAATTATGGTGATAATACGATTAATAGTTACTTAATACGTAATTAAATAAACTAGGTCAAGGCAAAACGGGAGTTCAAAGACAGAAATGAACCAGGAACAGGCGCAGCAGAGCTGCGTCCCTTGGAAGAGGCGCAGCAGTTGCTGCGTCCGTTCCTTGGCTCAGTTCTGGCTGTGAAGCCGGAATTGCAAGTCGTTAACGTTCGTTGGTTAATTTAATGATTGATTAATATTATTTACCCGGATGGAAGTAATTATCAGATTATTTACATATGATTGACGGTCATGAAAGCAATAAACATGGATGAAACGAAATTAGAACGAATTATTTACAAGGTCAAAATGATTATTAATTAACAAACTAAGAACTAAACAAATTAATTAGACTAAACAGATTATTAATGACGAATTAATGACGGTGACGGATGAATAACGAATACAAGTCTATCAAAGATGAATTCCAGAGACTCAATATTGATGAATCGAACCTCTAAAAACCCGAATTGATTTTAATGACGAAAACCCGCAAATATGAATTACTTGGGATTTAAGTCGAGAATTACGTGTTTAATTAAATATTAGTGATGAATATATTACCTGTTAGAATTATTATGCTTGAATTATTATATGAACAATGAACAATTGAAGAAAGAAACAAAACAAACGAATCACCCGAGGACGAAGGAAGAAGAAAGGAAGCAGGAACTGCGGCAGCCGCACGAAGAAGCGCAGCAGGTACTGCGTCCCTTCGAAGAGGCGCAGCCGTTGCTGCGTCCTTTCTCGACGGTCATCTTCTGGTAATTCGTAAAAAAGGATTTAAAGCATGGTTTTATAAATCGGTTTTATAAATACTTTCGACATAAATCTTACAATATGATTACAATAAATAAATAACAATAAATAAAAGAAGGATTTACACCCTCAGACTTACATGTTTGACGAAACGAGATGAACTAAGTTAACGTTTAGTGATGCTCGACTCGAATGTAGACGAAAGTGCCCTCGTAAGAGGAATTAAAATAGATTGATTAAAGTTGATTATGGTGGAGTTGGTCAAATTGGTCGGTCATGCAAAACGAGGCTGGTACTCAGAAGGATCCGAGCTTACGTGGTCGAAAGTTCAAGCACGTAGACGCCAAAAAGTAAGAACGTGGGCTAGAATGCAAAGGGAGAAGAGAAGGGCGGACACTCGCGTGAGAAATATGTGAGACCGAAGGTCTCTATTTATACTAATCACACGGAGGAAGTAGGGTTTTCGAAGAAACTTTGGATGTGAATCTCGAAAAGATACGAAAAGATACGAAAAAATACGCAGAAAAGGACTTGGGAAGAGGCGCAGCAGGCACTGCGTCTCTTGGAAGAGGCGCAACACTTGCTGCGTCCTTTCCCACGTGGTTTCCTCCTGCGGAAGAAAGATTTCCGTGTTTTGATTATGGAATAACGGAATAATTTTGTTTTCCTTAATATTTTTTGTGAATATTACGGGAAATTGTTTACCGAAGATTAAAATATTGTAAAATATGGAATAGAAATATCCGGAACATTCCAGAATATTCCGACTCGGTTTCAGAAAATGAAGACGGTTTTATGACCCGGACTCCAAATGTACTCTAATTACTGCCAAAACGACCGTATCGGCACGTAGATGACAATTAAGAGGTAGACACAAGTGTTTGAGCGATCACTTGACGATAAACTTACGAACTCTCACAAATCGTTCTGTGTACCAAACATGCGGCCCAATCATCACCGGGTGGTTTACGGGAGGAGAAATGAGGTATCTATAGAGCCCCCACTTTGACTGAGGCTTGGACAAGGCGAAAGTGAAAGTATAGCCATCAGGTGGCGACGCGAGGCGGCTCAAGGGGTCTGAGCCAAGGACCTGTCGTCGGGAACATTTTAGAGTCTGTCGACTATCGGGGAGGGTCGTTTAAAGTCCATTAGACTATGTAAGGAGGCTCGCCAGCCATAAGAAGAGACCATACCTGAAATTCTTTGAAACTCCAGGGGAAAACAAAACACAATATTGGGAGAAGACAGCAGGACACAGTCTGGAACTGCTGGGAGAAATCTGCTTGTGGTCAGCTTCAAACAAACTTCGGAAGGACTTGGGGTCGATGTTGATCTCCATGTCTCGAGAGGGAGTGACTGTCGGTCGTGAACTCTCGCTGGGGGAACATAATCGGGAACTGATCTCCATGTCTCGAGAGGGAATGTCTATCCGTGTACTCTCGCTGGGGGAACATAATCTGGAACTAATCTCCATGTCTCGAGAGGGAATGTCTATTCGTGTACTCTCGCTGGGGTAACAGAATAAAGGTGTGTCGAAACACCTGTCAAAGAAGGAACGCTCGTTGTGACAAGCTAGGTCTTGGATAAAAAGGGCGATAATTTGTTGTTGGCTTGGAAGATGTGGATCTGGGTGAAGAATATACGTCAAACGGACCAAATATGCGATATGGCATCAAGGAAGAGGCGCACCAAAGATGGGCCCACAAAATAACGAACTCATAACGAAGTTTTGAAAATTCGTATGAAGGGAAGCTGAGGAAGAGGCGCAACAAGAGCTGCGTCCCTTGGAAGAGGCGCAACACCTGCTGCGTCTATTACTGGGTGTGTCTTTTCTGAGTAAAAACCCGATGAAACAGAGGGTTCATTTCATTTGTTCGAAACATAATTCCTCAATTTCTCTCTCAAATTCCAACCATTTTCGTCAAAATTTGATCCAAAAGCTTGAATTTGCCATGACTAATCGAGGTATGTGTATCAATCTTGCATTTATCTTCCGTATTTGATCAAATGTGATCGACAAAATTAGAGTTTTCGACCCTAATTAGTCGAAAATTTGGGGCTTTTCCCCCAAATGATTTTGCCTTGCAAAATTGACTTTGTAAATGGCTAATTGGTAATATAAGGATCATAACCATGTATTTATTTCGAATTTTCGTTGAGTTTTGAGCATTTGAGTGAAATTGAGACGGTTTCACAGCTAAACCATAAATTGCTTCGAAAATAGCCTTAGGATTGCCCATTTGTGACGAAACTCGATATTTGGAATCCTTGCGTGATGGGTAAACTTCCTACCATCTCGGAATTTTGGTTTACGACGGCTTTTTCAGGACACTTTCTAGGGCATAATCGCCGTTATAACGAAATGCTGCCGAAATTCCGACTCGAACCCATGACTAGGCTTCAACTTAGGCTTGACTTGACCCAAATTACCACATGAGCGGACGACTTTGTGGGAAAATTGCCAAAGATGACGAGAAAAAGAGCGATTTCGGAGCTCCGAAAACTCGGAAATCCCCTAATCAAGGCTTGTCGTCACTTGACGCGACCTAAATTTACCTTAATTTTACAGGTGACGAGGCTTCTACGTCTGGGAGGGATCCCATGGACGTGGACACTGCTGTTGACCCTTCTCAGGTGCTTGAGGAGGCGTTGGAGGAGGCTTTCACCATTGTGGTGATGGCTGCTGAGGACGAGGTCCGGGAGGAGGAGGCTGCTGAGGAGGAGGAGGCCCCGAGACGGGCCAACGTTGGACGAGGTGGTCGCCAGCTGAGGGGAGCACCTGCATGGGCTGAGACTTGGGACAGTAGACACCTGCTTTGGGCTGCGGAGGGTCACCTATTCTACAGGACGGTGAAGAGCTTGGTAAATAGAATTCATCACTCTTCATTCATCTTCTTTCATTTCTGTTTGTCACTCCTTTTCTTCTTTATTTGAGCTAATGATAGCTTTTGTTTCAAATCAACATAGGAGGCCGGGAACATCAGGTCGTTCTCGTTTTACACGACGGCGATGAGGTGCTACGAGAGGCTGTCGGCTGAGGAGCGGGCTATGATCGAGCGGGGAGCGTTCGGCGCCTTTGTGCAAGCTTGGAGGGATATTGCGAGGAGGAAGCTTCGGGCTAACCTCAGTCTCGTCCGAGCTTTCTTGGATCGGTTTTGGGACACGACCTCCACGTTTCACATGCCTTTTGGTGAGGTGGGGGTCACGTTGGAGGATTACGGCATGATTTCTGGTCTGCCGTGTGGGACTGAGGTGGTAGAGTGGCTGGAGACAGCCATGAGGGTTGACTCGGCAGAGGCTAGGAGGCTGATCGACTAGAACTTGGCGCCGAAGGCGGCTGCGGTACCTGGCTTGGTGCCTAGTTCTTACGTTCGAGACTACTTCGCGGGGAAGACCCCGGCGTTGGTGGTGATCAAGGGGAGGGAGAAGGTTCCTCCTCCCTGCACTGTAGAGCAGAGAGTCCGCTTGTGGCTCTGGTGGTTCTTGTCTTCGATTTAATTCAGAGACAAGGGAGAGAGGCTTTCGACGAAGCTTCTTCCCTTTCTTTCTGACCTGAGCTCCCTAGGCCGTTGGGACTGGGTCACTGCTGGTTTTGCGGTCCTCATCCGCTTCATGAGGGCCATGGTTCGTCCGGAGTTGATGGAGAAGGGGACTTCTCCTGCTGCTGTCGGCCCGGGACTACTGTTGGAGGTATGAACCTTCACTTCATTTCACGAAAGATCATTCCCTTTTCTTACCAAATCACGAAAGATCGTTGTTGATTATCTTGATTTACAGGCGTGGGTTTACTCCTACTTTCCGGGCCTCACGCCCAAGAGGACGGAGCCGGTGGAGAAGGCCTATCCCGTTATGAGGGATTAGGTGATGTGCCGCACGAGGAGCCGACGTTCCTTCCACGACGTCTGTCGGCGGGAGGTGAACGCTCTTCAACTGGATGGCGTGAGTATTTCACCGTACATTTGTCTGTGTTTCTTTCTCCTACTTTTAGGACTGATCATAAGAATGACCTTTCGTTTGATTTTTTAGTGGGTGCCTAGGCCTTGGGAGGAGTACGCTGGCGCTCCTCCTTTCATGGCTGAGGTCCTTCGTCCTAGGAGCTGAGCCGGCTGCTGCTGAGGACGTCGATGGGTCCTGTGTGGTACTTGGGCGAGCGCCTGACTCGACAGTGCTCTCGGGACGTCTTGACGGTTCCCATCGATCCTCCTTGGACGATGTTTAGGGAGCCTTCTGAGGTTGAGAGGGAGGCTGACTTGGCTGGCGTCGGCGGTGACGCCCTCCTTCTTCTTGGTGAGGACTACTTGGCGTTCCTCTACGGGAGGTTGGCGTACTGGCCGGTATTGGTAAGTGCTTTACCCTCTTTCATTTTTGATTGTTTGAGCATCTGATGAAAGATCATCGGTTATCGGAAGTCATCTGATCTTGCAGGAGGTTGAGGCGGCGGGCATCGAGCCTCCAGAGTACCCCGAGACCCTTGAGTACACCGACACGACGGGGATGACGACGATCTCCGAGCTACGTGACTTTGACGTAGCGGTGAGAGATGCTGGCTTGGACGATTGGCAGCATCTGATTCGGAGGGTGAGCCTTTTAGCTTGTATAGTTTTAGTGTAAGAACACATTTGCTCGAGTTTGCTCGATTGCTAAACATTTTCCTTTTGAAATGCAGGTCGCGCCGTCCCGGTTCGTGGCTTTGTGGAGGGTAGCCAACCGGCTGCGGGCTACTGCCGTCGAGGCACTTGCTGGTGGCCGAGGACGTTAGGTATGAACCTTCCGTTTACTTCATTTTTGAGTTTTCTAATCTTCCTTTATGCTTGAAATGATTGACATGAGCCAGTTTTTTTCGTCTGCAGAGGGAGCGCGAGCTGGAGCAAGAGCTTGCCCAGTCCCGAGAGGAGACAGCCCGCCTGTTGAGGGAGCTCGAGGTCCGTGACGCCGAGGTTGCTGCTCTCGAGGCGAGAGTTGCTGAGCTAGACGGCGACCAGCAGTAACTTCCTTGTTGTTTTTTGTTTTTGGCTGTATTTTTGTACATTTATACATTTTAGGGCCCGCTTTTGGACACGTGGATCTTGTTTTGGGGCTAGAGCGCCCAGTTTGGTGTACATATCCCCTTTTGGTTGTATATATGACGACATGCGTGTCTTTGCTGCTGGGTTGCTTTGTTTGTACCTGCAGGTTAGTTTTGAACGGGTTTGGTAGATGACGGTTTACGCCGTCATGCTGCCGAAATTTACATAGAAATCTCATAGAACATATATTTGTACACATGGCCTAAATCAGCGCAAAACAATGACTCGAAAATGCACAAAAGTATGACCAGAAATGAAAATGCAAAAAATTTGGTCGGAAATGGCAAAAATTTGGTCGGAAATGACCGGACAGTAGGGAGGGTTACCCCCTAAAAAAAAGAAAAAATAAAAACATATAAGTTTGAATGGAGAGTGAAATGATTCCCCAAAAGGAAAAAAGTAAAAGAGAAATGTAAAGTTCGAAAAATGATATAATTAAATTAAATACAAAAAAGTAAAAAATGAATAAATTAAATTAAATTGGTGAAATTATTCCCCCAAAAAAGAAAATTAAAAAGAAATGTACAAGTGTGCTAAAAGGACGAAAATATCGATATCGTCTCGAGATGCGTGCCCGCGAAATTAGAAAACACGAAATATGGTAACCTGACGCATTTACCAAAATAATAACCCGTATGAATAGGAAATTATTCGTTGAGGAATTTAGGAAAGATCCAACGCGGAAAATCACAGAAAAAGTGCTGAGCAAGAGGCGCAGCAAGAGCTGCGTCCCTTCAAAGAGGCGCAAAGACTGCGCGCTGTTCCCATGCATCCGTCTCCGACGGATTTTAGGAAACAACTTTTAGTATAAATAGAGACGTCGAGGGAGATTTTATTCACACAATTCTTCCGTCTTTCTTCGTCTTATTACACAAAACTCCCAAAATAAGCCTACATCATGAATACTCTTGAAATTTGTCTAAGAGAATGGACAAATGAGTTCTCTAACGTGGAGAAGCATGACATGGGTGCTTATAATTTTGGAGCACTTTTGAGCTTGAAGTTGATCAAGGTAGTCAAACCGTTCCTAGATGCTTGTCTTGACTATTGGGACCCTAATTATCACGTATTTGCCTTTCCTGGAGGCGACATTTTCCCATTTCCCGATGAGATTGCTGCGATTGGTGGTTGGAATCCGGAACATTTGCCTGCTATTCCCTCCACTTCTCAAGGGTATAAGAATAAGTTCAGAGACTTGCTTGGATTGGCCAGAGTTGATGTTGACCGTCTTGTGACTTCTAAAGGAGTGCGAATGTTGGATTTCATCGATCGTTTCATCAATAGGGTTGATCCTACTGTCTCTTATGTTGCAAGGCGAAGGGCATTTGGATTTTGCCTATTACATGTATATGTCCTTCAAGGGCATGTTGATGAGGACATGAGGGGCGACCCTCGTCTTTTGAGCCTGATTGAGCAAATGGAGCTGCGCAGGAGCCCATCTTATCTATGTTTGGAGAGATCCTATTGGGCTTAGATAACAGGAAAGCCAATCGCGACCTACCTTACTTGGGAAGTCCCATTATTTTAAAGGTAAAAGAATACTTTTTCTTTCTTCTTTTCTTTTTTTTTTTCGTTCGTTTTTTTTTGTCCTTTTTTTCGTTTCTAATACCCGCTTTTGGTAGGTCTAGCTTATGGAGCGTCTTCGATTGATCGAGCCCCCAGTTAATGTTCCTGCTTATCATGCTCGTTCGATTGCAATGAGGACCAGGCTTTACATGGTGGACTTCACTCAAGTGTGCAATTACTGGGAAAACAAATTGAAAAGTGAAGATGACCCCTTAATTAGATGGATCGTACCATGGTGGCACCTCAAATCTGTCACTGGAGTGTCTTCCCCGATCTGTTCGCATTCCCGGCTTGGAGTTTATGATATGCATTTTTCCGGAGAGGTTGATGAGGCAGGTTGGATTGAGGCAGAGGATCCCGAAGCTTGACACTGTTCCGTAGACTGCCGTGGCGCTTAATACTGAGAGTCGAAGAGAATGGGCCATCAAATGGGCTCAGAGGAACATTTGGTTCTTGAATTCTTCTGTAAGTGCTCTATGGGTATCAGATTCCTATATACGGTGGAGGAAAGCTGCTACTCCAGAGGAGCGCGAGAGATTGAGGAAGCGTGAACCTGTTGACTACAAGGTTCGCGAGGTGGAAAAGGAGAAAGAGAAGCAACTGACTGAGGGAGAGGAAGAAGCCGGGTTTCGAGTTGTTCATCCTTCGAAGAAACCGAAGACTTGTCCTGCCGTCGAGATGGTGGTTGACAAGAATGGCAAAGCAAGACCACGAGAGAGACCATTGGTGATTAGGTCGGAAGTGGCGCAAGAGCGTCCGGCTCGAGGTCGTGACAAGAAGTACGATAAAAATGACAAAGGCAAAGGGAAAATGGAAGAGTAGCCTAAATCTTTATTATTATTTATTATTATTATTATTATTATTATTGTAATAAGAAGGTGGGGTTTTTAGAATCCTAGCCTATTTAATTTTATTATGATTTTATTATGTAGCGTATTATTATTATTAATGAAATAAAAGAGGTTGATTGGTTATGAAACCGTTGTGATTTTCTTTTCATTATTCTTGTCGAATTTCAAATGCATTTGCAAATGTCCTTCTATTTAAATTTAAAGTGATTAAGTGGGTTGTATCCCGTGAAGGATTGCCTACGTATTCATTAAAAAAATGAAATCAAACTCTTGCGCGTAGTTCGAATAAATGTAAACGAATAATTGTTCTAAGCAAGAGCTTGTAATGAACTTTAGAAAATAAGCATGAGCTTTACTTACTCCGAAAATGCAATTTAGTTTATTTGATGATATGAGAATGACAAATTGTCAAAGTGCAAGAGCAAGATGACATTAGCTTGATTCAGCCTGGCCAGGAGCCATTTATTTCGTGCCACAAGAGCGACACGCGAGGTCATGCGAGGCGCGTTTTTGCTTCTACTCTAGGCATAATAACTTTTTAATTGGTCAAGGTTTATTGGGTTGGCAAATTCGTTCCCGTCTAGGTCTGTGATCCTAACCGCACCCCCTGGAAGTATGGACTTGACTAGGAATGGCCTGGCCCAATTGGGTTTGAATTTTCCTCGTGGATCGACAGGTAAAAGAGCCCTAATTGATTTGAGGACCAAGTCTCCTTCTTTGATGTTCCTTGGCTTAACCCTTTTGTTAAAGGCTCGTTTGATATGCGCCTGATATGTTTGCACATTATGTAATGCACGTAACCTTTGTTCATCCAGGAGGATGAGTTCTTCATATCTATCCCTCTTCCAATCAGCTTCGGGTATTTGACTTTCGAGTAAAATACGCAAGGATGGTATTTCTAGCTCGATTGGTTGTACGGCTTCCATGCCATAGGACAAATAGAAAGGAGTGGCCCCAGTGGGTGTCCTAACGGATGTACGGTATCCCCATAAAGCAAAGGGTATCTTGCTTGGCCAATCTCTATAGTTGTCAATCATTTTCTTGAGAATTGTGACAACGTTTTTGTTTGCTGCCTCTACCGCGCCATTGGTTTGTGGTCTATATGGCGAGGAGTGGTGATGCTTGATTTTGTACTTGGCTAGAAATTGTTCAGTCTCAGCTTGGAAATGTGACCCATTGTCACTGATGATCTCATGTGGGCAACCATATCGACAGATGATATTGGTTTGTATGAACTTTGCCACGTTCTTGGCTGTAAGAATGGTGTAGGAAGCTGCTTCTACCCACTTGGTGAAATAATCTATTGCTACTAGGATGAAACAGTGACCTCCTGTTCCGGCTGGAGTGATTTTACCGATGATGTAAATTCCCCAAGCAGAAAATGGGCATGGGGATGTCATGGTGTAAAGCAATGAAGGAGGAACATGTTGCACATTCCCGAAGATCTGACAATTATGGCAATGTCTCACATATTTAATGCAATCAGATTCCATCGTGGTCCAATAGTACCCTAAGCGTGTGATTTTCTTTGCCATCATGGGTCTACTCATGTGAGGGCCACATTCTCCATCATGGACTTCTTCCATCACTTTCCGTGCCTGTGAATGATCAAGACAACGTAGGATTACACCAAGAGGTGTTCTTTTGTATAGCACTCCTTGCATGGGGATGTATTGGGAAGCTAGCAAGCGGATGGCGCGTTGTCCCCTTTTGTCCATTTCTGGTGGATAGGTGCCGTTGAGTTTGAAGTTTAAGATTACTTGGAACCAAGGCTCCTCTGTAATTTCCTCTTCATCGGTGATTTGGTGCACATAAGCTGGCTCTGATCGTCGTTCGATGCATAAAGGCATTTCTACCATACTATCCGGGATGTTAACCAAAGATGCGAGTTTTGAAAGAGCATCCGCAAATTGATTTTCCTCTCGAGGTAGATGTAAGTAGGTTACTTGATCGAAGAATTGGGCTACTTGGTCTATCCTGGCTTGATAAGGTGCCAAGCTTTCGCTTCGGATTTTCCAGGATCCCATAACTTGATTGACTATCAAAGAGGAATCCCCATGTACTCGAAGATTCTTGATGCCTAAACTTACTGCCGCTTGTAATCCAATGAGGCAGGCTTCATATTCTGCAGCGTTATTTGTTACCTCGAAGTCGAGTTTGACAGAGATTGGTGTATGCTCGCCTTCAGGAGAAATGAGCAACACTCCTATTCCAAATCCTCTTAAGTTCAACGCTCCATCAAAATAGAGGTCCCAGGAGTCTACATCTGTTTGGAGTATATCCTCATCTGGAAATGACTAGGTGTCTATCGTTTGTGTATCATTGATGGGATTTTCTGCGAAGAATTCGGCAACGGCGCACCCTTTTATGACTTTCAAAGGCACATACTTAAGATCGAACTCAGAGAGCATTAAAGTCCATCTTGCTAGACGTCCATTGAGAACGGGTTTCTCGAAGAGGTATTTGATAGGATCCATTTTGGAGAATATCTTGACGGAGTAGCTAAGCATGTAAGGGCGTAGCTTCTTTGTTGCCCACACAAGAGCGAGGCATGTCTTCTCGAGTGGTGTGTATTTTCACTCGTACTCCAAGAACTTCTTACTAAGGTAATAGATGGCTCTTTCTTCTTTTCCTACGGTTTGTGCTAGCATGGCGCCCATGGCCGTTTCAGTTACCGTGAGATATAAACCAAGAGGTTGATCTCGTTGGGGTGGCATGAGCACTGGTGGTTTGGCTAGTATTTCCTTGATTCGGTCGAAAGCCTTCTGACAGTCATCATCCCACATGGTGTGATCTGTTTCTTTCACTTCTTGAATATGGGTTCGCAGATCATGATGAGTTTCGATATGAATCGACTTATGTATTATACCATGCCTAGGAATCCCCTAACTTCTTTCTCTGTTTGAGGTTGCGGCATTTCGATTAGAGCTTTGATCTTTGAAGGGTCTATTTCTATACCTCGTTGGCTAACCACGTATCCCAGGAGTTTACCAGATGTCACTCCGAATGCGCATTTCTGAGGATTGAGCCTCATGTTGTACTTCCGTAGCCTCGAGAAGAATTTGCGAAGGTTCGCAATATGTCCCTCTTTTTCCTTGGACTTGACAATCATGTCATCTACGTATACCTCAACTTCTTTATGCATCATATCATGTAAGAGCGTAGTTGCGGTGCGTTGGTATGTAGCTCCGGCGTTGATTAACCCGAACGGCATAACCGTGTAGCAGTAGGTTCCCTATTGAGTGACAAAGGCGGTCTTATGCATGTCCTCTAAGGCCATCTTGATCTGGTTATATCCTGCATATCCATCCATGAAGGATAGTAACGCGTGATCTGCCGTATTGTCTACTAATATGTCGATATGTGGTAGAGGAAAGTCATCTTTAGGACTTGCTTTGTTTAAGTGTCTAAAATCAAAACAAACACGGATTCTCCCATCCTTTTTGGGTACGGGTACTATGTTAGCTACCCAGTGTGAGTACTCGGAAACTTTGATGAACCCGGCTTTGAATTGTTTATCGACTTCTTCTTTGATCTTGAGAGCCCATTCTGTCCTCATTCGACGAAGCTTCTGTTTCACGGGTTTAAAACCTGGTTTGATTGGGATTTTATGCTCTGCAATGTCCCTGTCGATCCCTGGAATATCTTTGTAGAACCAAGCAAAAACGTCTTTGAACTCGTGTAGGAGGTCTATGAAATCGGCCCTTTCGGTAGGGCTCAGGATTGTCCCTATCCTAAGTTCTTGGGGTTCTAGTTCAGTTCCTACGTTGATGGGTTCAGTATTCTCTATCACTGTTCCCCCTTCCCCCTCTTGTAATATTTCTTTGGCTATGTAGGGAGGTATTTCGATTGAGTCAGGGTCTGGGTCATTCTCGTTATCATCGTAAACAGAATTGCATTCAAGATAACACGAAGAGTAAGCAGAACTTGATTTATTCATATTAAGATTTGAGAAAATTTGAAACAAAGAAGCCATCTGATCTGTGGTCAGTGGCGGTAAAGGGACAGCGGTTGGGACATTTCCCGAACTACTGTTGTTATTCGACACTAAGCTAGGAGAAACGAGGGGAGTGGGAGTGACGACAGGAGGAGACTCTCTAGGAACTCCTCTAGACTCCGACTCTGACTCGAATTCATCGTCTTCTGGTTCTCTTTTGAACATCTCTCCTTCTCCAGTAGTGAGCTTGAAGAGTCTTCCTTGATTGTTTGTCCACTTGATCGATTTTTTCCATCCTTTCTGCTGATTGGTGTTGATTTATGTAATTAACGCGGTAGGGTTGAAGTGATCATCTTGAAGTATCATGGTAATGATCTCATCCTACGCGGCTCTAACGAATTGATCTTCTCCAAATAGTAGACTTACGGCTTATTCGTCTAGGCAAGGTGCTTGACGAGTCTTGACGGTAGGAACCGTTTCTGGAGGAATGAAGTAGCAATCGTGAGAGATCTCGATCCCGGCTAACTTCCTTTCGAGATAGTGACAAGGTTAGGTAAATCCATGAAAGAGTTCTTGACTTCCTTCCCTAACGAAGTATCCATTTAGGGTAGGGAGATAGGGTCGCATTTGGATTCCCACATTCTTACGGTTTTGGAATCGAGCGAGCATCTCGAGAACTTCCTCTTTGGTGGGTTTGTATCCTAATCCAAGCGATATTCTTTGTGAATTACCCTCTTTGTAGGGTGCAAACGTATTTCTTTGGATAGGATTCAAAGGCATTCCCGGGAAGTATCCCTGGGTTTTGAGTATGTGGTTGACCACTAAGTTAGAGTAGGAATTGAAGTATAATGGTGCCAATTCACTCTCTATGATGTTTATGATATGGAAGCCCCCAAGTTCATGTAATGGATCTGTAAGGACTTGATTGCTTGACTTCTTTTCGATGATTGCCTTGATGGGCGACAAAGTGATCGTCACCACCTTACCATTTAGTGGGATTTTGATTTTCTGGTGGAGTGTGGATGTTATCGCTTTGGTAGCGTAAATCCAGGGTCTTCCCAGAAGTATGTTGAAGGATGCCTTAATATCGACTATTTGGAAATTGACCTTTCGCTCAATCGGCCCTGTGGCTATGGTTAGGTCAACAAGTCCCACCACCTTTCGTCGTGTACCATCATATGCGCGAACACCTTGGTTGGTAGGGGTCCAATCTGATTCTTTCATGCCAATTTGTATGCCGTTTTCAAGGGTATGACATTAACTGCGGAGCCATCATCTACCAAGGTCATTGACACATTCTTCTTTAAGCAAATGACGGTGATATAAAGAGCCAAGTTATGACTAGTACCGAAGGGTGGCAAATCCTCATCCGAGAAAGTAATAGGATTACTTAGCTTTGGTGATTCTTGGAAGACCAAGTTGACCACGTCGTCGGGTGTGGAGTTATGTGCCACATTTAGTTTGGCCAAAGCTTGCAGTAAAGCTTGGCGATGTGGAAATGAGCTTGCCACTAGTTGCCAGACTGAAAGATCAGACTTTGTCTTTTGTAGTTGCTTTAGTAGATGGTCGGTAGAGCCTTCTTCATTATCATTTGGTGTGACCACATTGGTTGGACCGTTTGCTATGGGACCATTTTGAGAAGTATTTTCGTATGGGCGCCCTGAACGAGTGAGGTGATCTACATCTTGATATTCACAATTTTGGACTATTTCCTCACTGACTTTGACTAAGTAGTGTTCAGTGAGATACTCATCTTCATCATCATCGGCCCATATTCCATTGATAGTAACAAGTTCCCTCATTCTCATGATTTCAGCTTCTAATTGGATAATTTGGTCGACTAGTTCATCAACCATGGCTACTACTTCTTGCATTGTAGTGTTTTGAGAGAAAACTAGTGGTGCACGTTCTTTAGGTGTGGCGTTGGGACCGCGTAGGGTTGCCATTGCACTCTCTAGTTCCATAACTTGCCTATCCACACTTTTTGCCCATGCGATGAAATCAGTGATGGTTGGAGAAATGGTGGAGTAATTCCCTGCATTTTCTATTGCATGAATTTCATCTTCAACTGGAGAAATGAGGTGTGAACAATCTATGGTAGATTCTTCACTTGTAATCATCAGAACTCCAAAAGGATTCTGAGTGTTGTTAGGTTTACCTCCAGGTGGTATTGGTAGGCGACCGTCTTCAATTATATCTTGAAGTACATTTTTCAATTTGTAGCACTTCTCTGTATCATGTCCCTTACCTCTATGGTATTCGCAGTACGAATTCTCATCCCAGAACTTGGATTTGTTTTCTGGTTCGAGCGTAGGGCCTATGGGTTGAAGTTTCCCGAATTTCATCAATCTTTTCAGAGCGTTGGAATACGTGTCCCCTAGATTTGTGAATTTCCTTGGAGGGGTACTCTTCTTAGATGGCTCAAGGAGGTTAACTTCATCAGTCTTGCTAGTAGAGCCGTAAGAACGACTTGTTGAGCCTTGATATCCACGACCTATCGTTTTGGACAAGAGCCCTTTACGAATGTCATCTTCGATCCTCGTCCCTAGTACGGTCAAATCTTTGAAGGTCTTGATGTTTTGATACCTCAAATGATTTGCGTAGATGGGCTTTAGGTTGTCCACGAATTTCTCCACAAGGGTAGCCTCATCCGGACGTTCAACAAGTTGAGTACTAGTCTTCCTCCACCGACTTAGGAAATGGGTGAAACCTTCTTTGTCATTTTGGGTAAGAACCTCTAAAGTGCGCATGTTGACTTGGATTTCAGCATTATCCGCATATTGTTTAGCAAACTCGATTGCGGCATCGTCCCAAGTATCTATTTTCTTATGTTTCAGCGAATAGAACCATTGTTTTGGGATGGTGTCAAGAGATGAAGGAAAGATCCTTAAGAACATCTCGGGTTTAATGCTTTTGATAGACATGTAATACTTGAAGGCACGAATATGGTTCAAAGGGTTTTCATGCCCCTTGAATTTCGGGATATCCGTCATGTTGAAGTTGGTTGGCAACGTGGAACTCACAGCCTCATATTTGCGATTAGTCTCCCTATAAATGTCATCCCCTTTGAGATACATCAATTGCTCCTCTAAGTATTGGAGTCGTTTCTCAGCTGCAATCATACCCATGGGAGGGTTTTCGTCACTGAAGTTGTTCACGAAGTCATCAGCGATCTCACTTTCTCGAGGAGGCATCCTCGTTTCCACGGCATATATTCGGCCCTCAATGGTGTCAAGGCGATCATACACTTGGTCTTGAGTAACCTGGAGACGAGCTAGCGCGGCTAAGATTTGATCATTATCATTCTGGAGTTGGTTGAAGTTCACGTCGCTTGTTTCAGGCATCTTGGAAACTTAATAAGAGATCGACGACGAATCAAAACACGATCGACCATTCTAGCACACTTACTTGAAAAGAAATGTTTTGACTCGTGAAGTGGGAGTGTGCCACTCGTGTCAAGTGAGTTTGGAGAAAATGACAAAGTTTGAAAAATGTGGGTCCTAGTCAACTTTAGTGTAGTTGTAGGAGTGGACTCGAAGTGAGGTTTTGAAATGGGTTTTGAGGCCCGAATTCTGACTCGATAATTGGACAGAGTTTCGACTTGTTTTGCGCTAATATTAGGCCCAAGTTTCGAAATTTTACATTTTAAAGAAGGATTTTGAATTTATAAAAAAAATCGTCATGACTTTATTTAGAAAAGGGTGATCACGTAAGGTACAAACAATACATAAGAATTATAACGGGATGCTGAGTGCATTTAAATGGGTTTTGGTTTAAAGGGTGGGTTGCCATACCGAACAATCAAACCTGAAGTCTGTGGAGAGGCTCGTACCAAACAAGAGTAAGGCCGATTCCTAGTCCATTTCCTCAAGTAGTGAAAGTTCTTGATACAAACAAGAGTAAGTACCATGGTATGGATGACGTCAATCGATATCCATCCTTAGGCCCAAATAAGAATTAGGACCGTTTAGACGGGACGATTGGTCGAATGGGTTGGGTTGGGCCTAGGAAGGCCGAATAAACGATCTAGGAAGACCGAGTTATGAAAACCGACAATTGTCTTGTACAAATTATTCCCTAACGTTGTTCAAGTTTCACCCTTTTGGCTACACGTAAGTGTATTATCCCCAGCGGAGTCGCCAAACTGTGGACGCGGGCCCACGGGGGCGCTTGGGGGAGAACAAGTGTTTGCATTTCTGGAGTCGCCAGCAATTTATTGTGGAAAATTGGAAACCGTTCGAATACCTCGTGCCATGTCAAGACACAAAGTAGTGACATGAACACCAAGAACTCGTTACCCTTAGCATTCTATGTCTAGAATGACTCTCGTGGATGCCAATGAACACGGATGTTCACATAGATCTTGAGTAAGGGGTGAGGGTACGTATTAGGAAGCTCTTTTGATCGAACACCTAATCCCGCCCGCCTTGATAACGGCCTCTACTAATGATTAGGGAAATTGTCTATACTCGATATATTGTCGATTATATGCATGCAATGCAACATCCAACGCTTTAATCCTAGCATGTGAAGAATTAGACAAAGTCGGTAATCACGTAATTTAATCATACAATTGATGTCAAAGTCGAAATTTAAGTTCAATTACATGTGAAGGCATGCAAGTGATACAAGAAATATAAATACAATAAAGAAAAATTACAATAATTACATTGGGTTAATTGATTTATGTCGAAAATACTTTTAAAACGGATAGTTTGAGAAAGAATAAATAAACAAATTAACGAACAGGAATTATGGTGATAATACGATTAATAGTTACTTAATACGTAATTAAATAAACTAGGTCAAGGCAAAACGGGAGTTCAGAGACAGAAATCAACCAGGAACAGGCGCAGCAGAGCTGCGTCCCTTGGAAGAGGCGCAACAGTTGCTGCGTCCGTTCCTTGGCTCGGTTCTGGCTGTGAAGCCGGAATTGCAAGTCGTTAACGTTCGTTGGTTAATTTAATGATTGATTAATATTATTTACCGGGATGGAAGTGATTATCAGATTATTTACATATGATTGACGGTCATGAAAGCAATAAACATGGATGAAACGAAATTAGAACGAATTATTTACAAGGTCAAAAGGATTATTAATTAACAAACTAAGAACTAAACAAATTAATTAGACTAAACAGATTATTAATGACGAATTAATGACGGTGACGTATGAATAATGAATACAAGTCTATCAAAGATGAATTCTAGAGACTCAATATTGATGAATCGAACCTCTAAAAACCCGAATTGATTTTAATGATGAAAACCCGCAAATATGAATTACTTGGGATTTAAATCGAGAATTACGTGTTTAATTAAATATTAATGATGAATATATTACATGTTAGAATTATTATGCTTGAATTATTATATGAACAATGAACAATTGAAGAAAGAAACAAAACAAACGAATCACCCGAGGACGAAGGAAGAAGGAAGGAAGCAGAAACTGCGGCAGCCTCACGAAGAGGCGCAGCAGGTACTGCGCCCCTTCGAAGAGGCGCAGCAGGTACTGCGCCCCTTCGAAGAGGCGCAACAGTTGCTGCGTCCTTTCTCGACGGTCATCTTCTGGTAATTCGTAAAAAAGGATTTAAAGCATGGTTTTATAAATCGGTTTTATAAATACTTTCGACAGAAATCTTACAATATGATTACATTAAATAAATAACAATAAATAAAAGAAGGATTTACACCCTTAGACTTACATGTTTGACGAAACGAGATGAACTAAGTTAACGTTTAGTGATGCTCGACTCGAATGTAGACGAAAGTGCCCTCGTAAGAGGAATTAAAACAGATTGATTAAAGTTGATTATGGTGGAGTTGGTCAAATTGGTCGGTCATGCAAAACGAGGCTGGTACTCAGAAGGATCCGAGCTTACGTGGTCGAAAGTTCAAGCACGTAAACGCCAAAAAGTAAGAACGTGGTCTAGAATGCAAAGGGAGAAGAGAAGGGCGGACACTCGCGTGAGAAATATGTGAGACCGAAGGTCTCTATTTATACTAATCACACGGAAGAAGTAGGGTTTTCGGAGAAACTTTGGAAGTGAATCTCGAAAAGATACGGAAAAATACGCAGAAAAGGACTTGGGAAGAGGCGCAGCAGGCACTGCGTCTCTTGGAAGAGGCGCACCACTTGCTGCGTCCTTTCCCAGGTGGTTTCCTCCTGCGGAAGAAAGATTTCCGTGTTTTGATTATGGAATAACGGAATAATTTTGTTTTCCTTAATATTTTTTGTGAATATTGCAGGAAATTGTTTACCAAAGATTAAAAGATTGTAAAATATGGAATAGAAATATCCGGAACATTCCAGAATATTCCGACTCGGTTTCAGAAAATGAAGACGGGTTTATGACCCGGACTCCAAATGTACTCTAATTACTGCCAAAACGACCGTATCGGCACGTAGATGACAATTAAGAGGTAGACACAAGTGTTTGAGCGATCACTTGATGATAAACTTACGAACTGTCACAAATCGTTCCGCGTACTAAACATGCGGCCCAATCATCACCGGGTGGTTTGTGGGAGGTGCAGAAATGAGGTATCTACAGTATGGCCTTCCTAAAAATAGTAAATCTAATAAACTATTACAAATTCAGAAACCAATCCTTTGGTTCCTTGAACTTCGGTCTTGGCACGCATCTTGAGGTAACACCGTCTTCATGGAAACTCCGGGAAATTACAAACAATAAATAAAAATTACATAATTTCCTATTATACATTTGTGAATAAAAATAAATCTATTAAATTACAAAACGGTGATACGAGATCACAATAATTACAACCAAATCGATATTCCCATACTTTTCGGGTAATATCAATTAAAAACTAAGGCCATACTAAGTAAAATTACATAATTCAAAATTATATAAAATAAAAATATGACAATCATAAATAAAATGCAGCATTGTGATATGTATGAACATGCTTATTTTATGCCAAATCGCCTTTTAAGAGCCAATATCGCATATATCATCGGTTTTTATGGATTTGCGTGATTATAAACTTGTTAAAATCACAAAGTGTCTCATAAATTCATATTTATGTTCAAGTTAATTACCCTAACTATCTTAGGACTCAAAACTTAGTCTTCACTAATATTTTGACAATAACTCAACTTGATTTCTTAGTATTGTTCATTGTGGACCAGAAATACAATATTATATTATAAACTCCAAATTAAATTATAAAAATTCCAAATAATTTCAAAATTTGAAATTCAAACTCATGAACATACTGGAAAAATACCATGACACTCATAATGTTCAAAACTTAGGTAAAAAATTTCGAAAATTTTTCGAGAAAGACATCGTTGCGGTTTATCGGTTTTAACAACCATGACCATTAAAATATGAGAAATATAATTTTAATCAACTTTTCACTTTTAGATCTGAAATGTGGGATAAAATGCAACATATGACGTTTTTCTATAGTCATGAAATATGTTTTAGCATAATTGGCTAAAGTCACTATTTATTGAATTTTTACTCAAAAATCCATAAATCATGCATAAGAAGTTCAATTCGTTTAAGATTTTTACACTCACTGAGTAAAAAAGGCATGTGACAACATATAAAATTTCCATCACCAGATTCGAAATATAACTCATATTAACCTAATAAACCCTTTAAATTCAATTTAAGCTTATAAAATCCATATTTCATGCAAAATAACTTAGTTATTCACGAGATTTAACATGCCATCAGTAGATAATATATGTGAAAACATATCCAAAAACCACTGAAAAATTCGAAGTTTAGCTATTTTTCGTCCAAAAATGACATTTTTCTCATAAAAATCACATTTTAATGCCAATAATATATAAAATAAATAATAAAAATCCATAAATCGTCCCATATGACCTAAAATCCATTTAGGACCAGAAACTTTTAACATGCAAAATTATTTCATGATTTATCTTCATAAATCCTAAATAACAAGTTTTATTTGTTAACAAATTAACTCGGAAAAACTAACCCGATTTTGCATGGAACAACCGTGTTTCTCTGATACCACTTGTAGGATTCATTAATCTTAAAAGTTTACATATTGAATATGTGATAAATTAATTTTGTCATAAAATTAATTCTAGATCTTATGCATGCAAAACAAACACAAGAGTAAGGAGAAAAGCGGTTCCTTACATTGGACATTTCGGATATTTGGGCACTAGTAAGGTCACCTACCTTACTTAGTTCTTGAGCTTTCCAAATGGATGAACAAGATTCAATAGTAGAATCTCTCCTCAAGGATTGTACCAAGGAAATCCTTCTTAATACAAATATTAATTTAGTTACTAGAAATTAATATTTGTTCCCTTAAAATTACTAATATTATGTATATACTACTTCTAGTATGGTTGAATAATATTAGAGAATTATGTGAGTTTTTAAGATTTTTGTTCAACAACAAAATTAGAGAGATAAGTCAATATTCAAGTGAATGAATTATATGAATGAATTAGGGTAAAATAAGAAGAGAAAACTCTTCTCTTTCTCTAGGGTGGCCGGATTGTTCACAAGGGAAGAGTGCCCAATATCTTTTCAAGTTACTCTTCACAAGAGACTAGGCATGAAGGTCTATATGTTGTAGGTAATGATTATGTTGCCACTTAATAAAAATAATCAAAACACAACTAACTCCTAATCCCTCCATAATCACGGCACACCCATAATAACATGGGTCCATTTTAAGTTTGTCAATTTGTTAATTTGTATTGTGTGACAAATTGGACATGTTACTAGACATGTCATTTAAATAATGCATTTTTAACACATTAAAAATCATTATATAAATAAAATAAATCACATAAAAAATGAACTAGTAAGTCACAATTACTATTACTTAAAATGGGTCATATAATTATAAATCACAACTACATGTATTTATAATAAACAATTCATTCTTATTTCAATTGTTTCATAAACAATAAATAAATATTAAGTAATAAAACAATTTAATTACTTAGAACGAATCTTATTTAATCAAATTACAATAAGATACGTATAATTACTCACAAAATCATTTGTTTAATTTTAAGGAATTAATTAACTTGTATCATCATACAGTTAATTTATTAATCAATTAAGAATGTTTCCCTAGAGGTATGACCTTAAGGGATCAACTGGTCACCACCGTCACACGACCGTAATGTCAAACTCTAGTCAGCCAATCATTACCGATTAATGTGGATCAGTTGACAATAAAATGTTACATTCCCTTATGTATTCTTAATATGAGATTTAAACATGTGATCGCATTATTGTCGAGGACACATACTCTCACAGTATATTCAACAATGGCCTTGTCGGGGAGCTTTATTTTATCTTCCCTGACATACAAATCTGCTAGGTTGCTGAAAGTAGAATGTGACAAGCACTTTCTTTGCTTTTCAAGATCACATATAAGGCCTAACAACGATCTTATATGTTTCTTGTAAAAATCATCTACTAATCCACGGCTATCCCTTGTATATTGACAATAAAAAGTAGATAAGGGGTATCTTAGCTGAAATACGTGACAGTCAGTCTGTCAACTTGTAGTCTTAGTCTTCTGATTGGTGTCTGATCATAGAATGACAACACTTGATTTTCCTGGGAAAAAATAGCAAATTAGCTCGGGGACACTCAAATGATCCTTTTTTCCTGTTCTGGATATGACAAGTCAGTGCATAGATATTACAAGTAAGTGGATACATCTCCAAGTAAGGATTAATAAGAGGGTTCTTTCCTTTTTACTGTTTTTTATGCTTCAATGATGCAAATGACAGAAGAGTAATATGAAACTTTTTGGGAGCACAACAAATCCACTACTTGGATGATATTACCACTGCTTTCCTTCAGTTTTATAAGGATGTTCTTGGAACTGAACAACAGGCTTACATGATAACAAGCCAATCAAATACAGCCTGGCACAATTACCCAGAGGGATCAAGATCTTATGTCACATAATGATTGATCATACTCCATATTTCTAGGCCCATGTAATCATATGCCACGTGTCACAACACATTCAAACGCCACGTGGCATACTCTCTAATTAAAAAAAACATTAAAAAAAGGGTAATCACGTAAACAATTCAGTTACAAAACAATTTCGAATTAAATTACAAATTTTTGTGTCCTTCAAATCCCGGATTTATTAGCGATTTTTAGTAATATTTTCAAAATTTTCTAATAAAAATATCAAACGTGATGATTATTATTATTATTAGATGTAATTTTTTAAAAACAGTATATTAAAAGTTCAGAAGGAAAGTTGCTAATTTTAAGTTGATTTGGGTGCAATTTTAGGAGAGAATTTCGGTATAATATTTTAACATACCAAAAATTTAACATAATAAGAACATTAGGAATTATTAGACTGTCTTTTTTAAAAAAAAAAAAAATAGTGTATAAAAAGTTTAGAAGAAAAGTTGATAATTTTAAGTTGATTTGGGCGCAATTTTAGGAGAGAATTTCGGTTTAATATTTTAACAAACCAAAAATTTAACATAACAAGAACAATAATCATAATAAGATAATACCAAAATAATAATTAACATTAACATACCAAAAATATCATAAAATTCGGAAAAAAAAATCGTATAACTATACAAGGCCACAATCTCGCACAATAATATCAGTAAATTGTGGTAGCTAAATAAAGTTGTTATAATTGAGGATGAAAATCAGGAAACAAATCAAATATGCCATAAATGAGGATCATTCAAATAAAGTTTAAATAAAATATTACGTGCTACATTTTTTAAAAAGGTACCTATATATTATATTATATTATATTATATGCAAATTTTCTCATTTGAAAATCCATTTTGAAGAGTAATTTTAGCAATACTTAGTTGTGAAATAAATGATATAAACCGCTATATCTCAACAATATAGAAATCCGATATTTGACCCTTATTATACTTTATTATCTCTGTGATGTGACTCTTAATTGCACACATTTAGTCCCCTAGCTAATTGAACCTATTTTGCATACAAATATAGCATTTTATAGCCATTTTATCCGTCAAATCCTTTCTATTTTGCTTTCCTAGTGCATTTTATATGTCTTATTGGAAAGGAGATGATGAGGCGGAATTCCCGTCTCTCGCGCATATTCGGAAGCTTGTTGACGATCTTGGGTAGATTAGTATGAAGAGGAGGCAAGAATGATGACCAAGGACGTAGGAATAAAGAGTATATAGAAGGATCATAAGCTTAAAAGCATGGAGAAGGAAGCCATTATAAGAGAAAATTTCTTGGAACCAAACCAAGAGTTGCTTGTTTGGCTCTGAAACTATGATAGATTAAACGGCGTCAAAAAATCAAATGGTCTAGGCTTTTGAATCACTCCAATAGGAGTCCGGATGAGGAAATGACATCCGTTTTACAATCCCAGCTCAAATAGACAAGCTGACTTAAAATCCGCGCGTCCCAGACTCAGGACGGGCGTCTCAAGCTCAGGACGGGCGTCTCAAGCTCAGGACGAGCGGATTATTAAGAAGTCAAGAATAGAGAAGAACTTTGTCCCAGGGCCGAGCGTCCCAAGCTCAGGACGAGCGTCTCAGCCTAGGATCCGAGCGTCCCATGCTCAGGACGCACGTCCCAGACCACAATCCGAGCGTGTCGATGCCAGCCCGAGCGGATCCCCTTACAGGACCAACCGTGCTTCAGTCGAGGACGTGCGGATTTCCTTGGGAATTGCTATATGATCCGCGCTTTTCTCTCGGGACTTGCAAAGCTCTATTCAACACTTAAGCATTGTTATTTACTAATCTACCCATGCTTATCCTAATGATGTACCACTATATATACCCCATTTTTAATAATCAAAAGAAAAAAGCCCTCTTAGAGGAGGCAAACCTTCCTTAGATTAGATTAGATTAGGAGTAGATTAGAATAGATTAATCTCAATCATTCCACATTAATCTTTCCTTAATTATTGTTCAACTTTATTATTGGGTAATTGAAGATTATTGGGTTATTATTGGAAAATTGACAACTCTTCATCAATCAATCAAGTTTTCTTCTATTATTCTTTCCTTTCCAATTTTTCATCTTAAGTTTGGTATAATCTCTTTACTCTTTATTGTTTATTTCCTCACTCTCTTATCATGTTTATACTTGTTGTGATGATTGACACCATTGATGACATGTTTTCCATGATAATAAGTGAGTAGTTACTTAACTAGGATTGTGGAGGACTAGGGGATTTAATCATGGGATGGATTTATGCTTAATGAGTTCATATGAATGCTTGCTTATTGTTCTTCAACTTATGCAAATGTTATGTTTGATGAAATTCTAGACTTTGAAACCTTGCATTTTTACCCATCTCTCATCTTT
The DNA here is from genome assembly GCF_048544455.1 of Silene latifolia. Lineage (NCBI taxonomy): Eukaryota > Viridiplantae > Streptophyta > Magnoliopsida > Caryophyllales > Caryophyllaceae > Silene > Silene latifolia. The sequence goes on along the minus strand of NC_133528.1, from coordinate 120,630,215 downwards.
TCAATGAGGCTTGTAAGATATAAACCGACTCAAACCTTGTTAGACCTTGCATATTGTTGAATCGGGAAAACCCAAGTCGACTTGTAGGTGTTGTAAAGTCTTAACCGACTCGGCTCCGAGACGTAAGTTTTCCTAGGAATTGGTTTATCACTCTTTTAGTTTTATAGAAAGAATTAAGTCGACTTGTAGGTGTTGTACAGTCACAAATGACTCGGCTTCGGGACCTAAATCTTCTAATGATATATATGACATGAACTAGCTTAATCCCAACAATAATAAATTGCTTGTTTCTATATAACTCATTTATGCTATCTCACCATGGTTCCCTTATGATCCCATGACATCCTAGTATCCTTTATTATTTGTTTACATCTTCAATTGCTTTATTGCATTTTTTACTTTATTGCTTTCATTAGTTTAGAACACAACTACAAACCCAAATCAATTGTGACACCCTAAGCACAACTACGATTAGATTGAACAATTAGAGTACCTCGTCCCGTGGATCGACCCCGACTTGCTTGCTATGCTAGTAGTTAGGTATAAATGTGTTTGATGGTGGACAACGACCCGCTCCATCAAAATGGCGCCGTTTCCGGGGACGGTGTTATGTATTTGAATCGTTCTTTTTTCTAGTTTTAGTTGTGCTTCTTCTTGAGGAGCCTTGGTTCCTTAGGAATTTCATTTCTTGTGCTTTAACCTTGAGGAACTTGTTCCTCAAGGTTTGTTCTTACTGTTTTATTGTAGTTTCCGTGCTTGTAGTTGTTTCCTTGTCTTAGCTATGATGATGGCTCAAGACTTGACTTATGGAGTATGTGGTGGATCTTTTGAGTATGACTACATTGGGTATGGGGAGTTTGAGGAGCAAGTTAACACAAACCTATCTTACAACTCATACAATGAAAGTCTTAATTACTACCCCAACTTTCCCCACCAAAATCACCACATCCAATATCCACAACAACCACCCTCCCAATACCTACTTTACAACCAATTCCAAATGCCACAATATGACCACTTTCACACCCACCCACAACAAGAAGATGAGCCCATTCAAAATGTGATTCTCCAAATAAACGGCGATCAACAAAACTTCTTCAAACAAATGATAGAGGAGAGCCAAAATAGGGACAATGTTCTTCAAAGCATTGTTACCCAAGGTGAGGAATTGACAATTCGAATTGCCCAAATTAAGGCAACCCAAGCAACCACTCGTCACCATTCCTTAAACATTGTCCATGAATGCGAGTTTGAAGGAGTTACCTTTGAAGTGGAAGATGAGAAGTGGGAAGAGCCAATCTCTTTAAGCTCTTGTGAGTATGAAAGTGTGGTATTTGATGAGCAAGATATGAGGTTGAGTAAGCCAAATACTCTTAGACTTTGTGAGTATGAGGGTGTGACTTTTGATGTGAACACTGAGATGGTAGAAGAAGAATTATTGAGGAGAAGTAAAGCCCCTATTTATAATTCATAAGGAGAAAGCAATGATGATGCATCTATGGGAGAAGATGATGAGGGAAAGATGGACTCAAATGATGAATGGAATCATGGGATTAGCTTTCTTGAGGAACCCATCCTTGAGAAGTTTGAAGATTATTTCAATGAAGAGGAAGAATACCTCTTCCTTATTGAATATGAGGACCTTCTCACACCCACTATGGAGCCCATGATAGTTGGAGATGACATTATGGACCTTCTCATGAAACTCAAATTGTCATACAAGAATCACTTGGTGGAGAAGCTCAAAGACAAATCTAAGAGGAAGCCCACTTATGAAAACTTGGCATCATAATCCCAACTCCCAAGACACCCCATCATCAATACCATGAAGGTTCACCTTTTATTCTTGGAAGATTGACTAGTCCAAGCTTTTACGTCATCAACTTTGGAAGAAATAGGAGCAACCGGAAAACCTCCTATGACAAGAATCTCAAGTTTGCTAGTTTTAAGAGCCGGAAAGGCCATCATGACAAAGCAAAGGAGAAGGGGAAGGAGTTCAAAGGGAGATCCCTCATGGATTGGTCCTACTCTATTTCAAAATGGTTCAAAACTTACTCATGCTTACTTGAGGACCATTCACAAGCTTATGACCAACTATTGAGAGCATTGAGCTCCATGGATAATGGAATTTGCCATTTGACTTAGTTTGGTGGAGTCCTATCTCAAACCACCATTTGTAAGATATCGTATCCTTTGACTTTGCATTACATTTGCACTTGCATTTAGTTATATACATATACATTTAGTTTGCATTTGTGAAATACTTCATATTGCATTCATATTAGTTAGTTCATATAGTATAGCTTGCATTGTAATATATCTCACATGATTCATGTAGTTAGTTGCATATAGACTAGAATTCATGCATAGTCACTAATGACCAAACCTACTCATTTCCACACTAGAACTAGTGCTTAAATCGGTTTGTGGGAGGTTTGATCATAGGTGATCATAGTTTAAATAGAAAACATGCATCATCTAGTGTAGTTTAGATTGCATTCATTTGTTATATATGTCATATAGAATTGCATTTAGTTAGAGCATGCTGTAGATACCCGTATCTGTCGATATTGGCATCTATAGAAATTCCGACCAACACCCGATGATGATAGGACGACATGTAAATAATTGTTCGACTTAGTCATTATTCCGTGCCCATTTTCGATGTAGAATGGACGTTATCGATGAGGAATTTAATTAATTTAAATGAAATTTTAAATTAGTTTTCACATTTCAAATGAATTCATTTTATTTTACCTTAATTTAAATTTATTTACGCATATTTATTTTTATTGAAAATAAAATAAATATTATTTTTCGTCATTTAGTTTATTTTGATTTGAAAAATCATATTAAATCTCGATTAGAAAAACTCGAGTTTCGTTATTATTTCTAACTCGAAGCAGCTCGATTTGGAGCTCGATTTTGAGCTCATTTTGACCCGATTTTCAGAAATATTTCTAACCCATTTTCATCTACAGACAGTCTAGTGTTCAAATATCCTTGCTCGCAACCCAACCTACCATTTTTAGCCCACCTTATACCTCCCAACGACACAACTACCCAAACCAAGCCCGAGCCTCGACCTTTGCTCACTTACGGTCGGATCAACCTACGCTGGGCCTCGAAGCTCGAGCTCGAACCAACACCTATCCAAAATAGACACTCAAGCCTACCCATTAAGCCTTATCCAGTTAAAAATATCAGTCAAATATTACTCCTAATTCATTGCCAAAACCGTGAATTAAAATTCAAAGAAGTCGTTATTCCTCCTTCCATAAATTCAATCCAAACCTTCCAATTCTAGTAGGAAACCTATCTATAATATTAATAAGACTAATTAATATTATTTTAGGAGCTTCCAACTAATAAAATAACCAACAAAAACCTCCAAAATTTCGGACCACACAAACTGCCAAAAAGAGTTTATTCCACTTTCTTAATTTTAATCCAATCTTTCTTTATGGTAAAATATTTGTTGGCATCTTTTCCATACCTGATAAATTTATCTTTTAGGAAGTTATAACTCATTAAAATAATTTCATAATCACTTTTACATTGCTTATTCCAAACGTGTGAGAGTAAGACTTCCTTACTTTCCATAATTCAATCGATATCTTTTCTTTTGTTAAGAGAATGTATCTGAATCTGGAAGGAGTTTAAAAATTGGAAAATACTCTTTATTTTTTTTTTGTGAACCGTACAATCCACCAAAACCCTTTTCCAAGCAAGCCTTTCACTATAAATACCCTTCATTCATCTTTCATTCAAAAAGAAATGAAAAACTAATAGAATTCAAAGTTCAAACCCTCATCAAATCCCTAGACACCGAGACACAAACCTTACAATTTCGTACCTCAAACCCTAAAACGACCTGAACTAAATCCAAGATCTGAAAACTAGACTCTCTTATGTTTCTAAAACATCTTTCGGATCTAAAATTGGATTAGTAACGAATTCACAAAGCTAAAAATAAAATCAACCTTTATTTTCTAAGAAGATTTCGGTTTTGCAAACAAACTCGTCGAAGGCGGCCCCTCAAGACAATATCTACAATCGATTATGACACGAAGACTTTGTCAACGATACATGTAGGTTAAGGGTGCAATAATCCCTTTCTCTTTTTTCCTTCTTTATTTCGTTTTCTTCAATTATTATCATATATTGTTTATATCGTTAATTAACTCGTTTGCATGTTGATTTCGATATTATTATGATATAATTTATGTATGAAGGAGGATGGGATATCATATGTTGTTGTTAATGCCGATGGATGGCTTATATTACATGTGGATTTGTTTTGTGTTAGGAATTTGAACCATTTCTGACAATCTTGTTGCACATATCGCATGTTTATTTCAATTAAGCATAGAACTTGTTTAGTTATTTTCTTTTATTAGATCTATCTTAGAATTTGCTTAGATCTGATATTTTTGGCATGTTAACATATAAAATGTAATACTACAATTTTATGAGTCTCTGGGTACTCTATCGAGTGGGCCTTACTCTGTCGAGTAAAGGTGTTTTGGTTTTTAAAACAGTATTCTGCCTGTAGGGTACTCGATCGAGTAGCCTGGGCACTCGATCGAGTAAGTGGCACTCGATCGAGTACGTCAGTTACTCGATCGAGTAGTTCGGTTTTCGGGTAATGTTTTGTCGGGTTTTGTTAATAACATGGATTAATATATAAATCTTTCCGTCATCTTTATAATACACTTTTACAAACCTAATAACATTGAAAAGAGATTCAAGTTACGTTCTTCGCATTTATCTGTGTTATTGACAAATCCCGGAGCTTGAGAGGCCGGATTTCATCGTTCTTTGCATCCTTGCGATCCTTGCGTCGAGGGTAAGATCTACGTACCAATTTTATAGTATTTAGTCAAGTTTGGTTAAACCCTAATTTGGGGGGATTGGGGATTTGTGTTAGTTTTTGTGTGGTTAGTGATTATGTGATGATGTGTTAGGAGGAGGATTCGTAGAAGAGGCTTTTTGATACAGCTGTTGAGATCGTCTGCGTGTGTTGCATTCAAGGTAGGGTTTCCCTACTCAGTATTAGTCACATAATGTGTTGATTGTTGGTTGTGGTTGTTGTTTAGTATCATATTCGTATTGTGACGGTTGTTGGAATTGGTTACTGTTGATGGTTGTGATTGTTTGTATCTGTCTATGTTCTTTAGGGTGCGTCCCTGGCTGAGTGGGGTCACTTGCGGGAGTGGCTTCACGCCCATCATTCGCCTTCTGTGGAACCCGCCACATAAGTGATGTGCACATTAATGGATTTGAGTTTATCGCTCTATGGTATGAGCGGGGCTTAGGTGGGAACAGTTGCGGTCCCCCACTGGCGGAGTGGAGTTACCTGTTGCGATGGGTACTCTGGCAGGACTACACACTTTAGTGTGTAGTCAGTGATGAGGAGTTGTTTATGGAGTTTGGGTTATGTGACGATTGAGATATGTTGGTTTCTGTTTTATAGTAATTATATATGATTGTGTGATTAGTACTGACCCCGTCTTTGTTTTAAAAAAAAACTGTGGTGATCCATTCGGGGATGGTGAGCAGTTGTTGAGCAGGTATGAGTCGAGACATATGGGCTAGCTGGGATGCGTCACCACGAGATGATAGAGTCTTCCGCTGTAGTTGGAGTAGCTTATCAGACATTTTTGATTAGTTGTTAGACTTTTGGTTTGAGAACATGTAACCGTATTTTATCAGTTGGTTTGATTGTATTCACTAAACTTTATACTATTTAAATGTTGTTTCTTTATTGTCTTTTGATTATCATTGCCTCGGGAAACCGAGATGGTGACATCTTTATACTTGAGTGGTCCTGGTAAGGCACTTGGAGTATGAAGGTGTCACAAAGTGGTATCAGAGCGACAATCCTGAAACCTGTAACCAATGAACCTAATGAAAATAGGGAGTCAAATTAAAATGAACCCGGAGTAAAAGTTGTAGGAGCTAATGCAAAGGCTTGGGAGACGTCCTAAAGTCGCGAACTCGCCCTGCAATTTTGAACCGATCACATGGGGGGTATGTGTCAAGGTCGTATGTGTTGTCTTTTGGTTCGTATGTGTATATAACAGTATGTGTTGTGAATTGTTGAATGTTGGAAGTGGAGAATTGAAAGTATGGTTAAAGGCTGAAAAGATATGTTTTATATGTGAATTGAATGAAGAAGCATGTTGGGTGTTTATAATGTGGCATTTTGATAATATGAAGTAGAATGCTTTAATGATCATATGAGAACTTATGTAGATTGCATGCGTAGTAATAATTATAATGCCGAGTTTATAAAGATTGCGTATTATGTTGAGGTAAGTGAGATAACATGCGGGTAGTGTATACGAGTCTGCATGACTCGATCGAGTGGGGGGCACTCGATAGAGTAGGTGAGGTGCTTGATCGAGTGGGTCTAACTCGATCGAGTGGATAGTTTGACGTTTTTATGGTCAGAACCGTGTTTTTGGGTACTCGATCGAGTACATAGGGGCACTTAATTGAGTAGGGGGCACTCGATCGAGTGGCCTGTCAGCTCGGTCGAGTATGTTAGAGATCAGAAGGTCTGTTTAGGGTTTGGAGTCGGGGCACTCGATCGAGTATGTTGGGCACTCGCTCGAGTAGCCTCAACTCGATCGAGTGGGTTTTGGTACTCGATCGAGTGGGGTCTGTGTAGGTTGTTTTCGTGTTTTGGGTTATAGTATGTATGTTTATATCTACCTTTTCTTATATAGTTTCAAGATGCCACCAAAGAAAACCGCCTTGTATGCGAGAGCTGAGAGCATGAACGTTGATGACATAGTTAAGATGTTGGAGCATCAAGATGCTCTTACGGAAGCACTAAAGAGAGTGGGAAAGGATAAAGAGGTTGATCATTCTAAGATCAGTCTCTACATAGCTAGGTTTAACCCGAAAGAGTATAAGGGAACCGGGGAGCCAATTCTTCTTGACAATTGGCATCGTGAGATGGAGAACATTCTGGATTTGGTACATTGTCCGGATGAGATGAGGGTAGAAAAAGCTGCATTCTACTTGAGGGAGGCAGCTAGAGAGTGGTGGGATAAGGTAAAGGTGAGCGCTAGAGATATGTATGAGAAGCAGGGGCTGCCTGCTATTCCTTGGGAAGAGTTTAGGAAAGCTATGAAGAGGGAGTTCGTGCCGGAGCATGTGAGGAGTAAGCTGAGGGAGGAGTGTGATGGGTTCAAGATGACCTCTCAGATGTCTGTGGCTGAGTACTACAAACAGTTTAATAAGAAGTCTAGGTATGCTGAGGATATGGAATTGAGTGAGGAGAACCTAGCTCTGAGGTTTGAGAAGGGGTTGACCCCCAAGATAATGGATAAGTTACCCGTGGGAGTCCTTACTGATGTTAAGGAAGCTTATGAGAGAGCTGGGAGAGCTGAGAGGTTAGTAGAGATGTCTCGGGAGAGAGGTGCTGAGAAAAAAAAGGCTGAGAGCGAGGGTGGTGGCCAATCTAGCTACAAGAATGGAAACCACACTCAGGCTAGAGTATATTCATCTGGCTCGGGGTTTAGTACATGGGCTTCTTATGGGCGTGGTCATGGGAACAGTAGCGACAACTGGGGGCTGACCTGTTTTAACTGTGGTGGTGTAGGCCATAAGAGACATGAGTGCACCAGTGCGGTGAGCGGGGGTTACCAGAGGCCGGGACAGGGGAGCTTTTCTCAGGGGCCGGCACAGAGTTTTGCGAGTAACAGACCAGCTGGGTCATGGAACAACCGGGGAGGTCAGAGCAACAACGGGGGAGGTAACCGCAACGGCGGTAGTTCTTATCAGAAGCCAGCTACAAACACCAACAACAACCACGGGTCGGGTGCTAAGCCGACTACCTCTGCCAGTACTGTCCAAGGAGGTGGGCAGAAGACCAGTGGAAAGCTGTTTATGATGGAGAAACAAGCAGCTGAGGACGACACACATGTTATCACTGGTACTTTTCCTGTTAATGATGTTTACACCTTTGTTTTGTTTGATTTGGGGGCGTCTCAGTCGTTTGTATCTTTGAGTCATGTTAAACAGTTGGGTTTGAGAGAGTATGAGTCTGTAAGTGAGAAAGTTTTTATACCTTTGGGAGAGTCTGTAACATGTGGGAGGTTGTTAAGGGATGTATCTATGATAGTTGGGCAAGTTGATCTACCTATAGACTTGCTAGAGTTTCCTTTAGACGGTTTTGAGATGATAGTCGGGATGGATTGGTTAGGGAAGTACAAAGCAAAGATAGACTGTCATCAAAAGAAAGTGTCTCTGAGAGGTCCTAAGGGCATTTGTGTGTCTTATCGTGGGTTTGGTGTCAAACCCAAAGTTAAGTTGATTGCAGCTGTGACCTTGAAGTCCTATCTGAGGAAGGGGTGCCCGATGGTCTTGTGCCATGTGAGAGATGACCGGATAGAGAGTCCGACAGTTGATCAGATACCAGTTGTGGGGAAGTTTTCAGATGTCTTTCCAGAGGAGATTCCGGGGTTGCCGCTGAAGAGGGAGATAAATTTCAGTGTTGAACTGAAATCGGGGACGGGGCCAATTTCTAAGGCACCGTACCGGATGGGTCCTAAGGATTTGGAGGAGCTCAGGAAGCAGTTATATCATCTGATAGAGAAGGGATACATTAGAACTAGTGTATCACCGTGGGGAGCACCAGTTCTTTTCGTGAAAAAGAAAGATGGGAGTTTGAGGTTGTGCATAGATTACAGCGAGCTGAACCGAGTGAAGGTGAAGAACAAGTATCCTTTGCCAAGGATAGATGACTTGTTTGATCAGTTGAGTGGTACAGCAGTTTTTTCCAAGATTGATCTGAGATCGGGGTACCATCTGGTGAAGATTAGAGATGAGGACATACCAAAGACAGCTTTTACGTCGAGGTATGGTCATTATGAGTATGTGGTGATGCCTTTTGGGTTATCTAATGCGCCGGCTGTGTTTATGGACTTGATGAACAGAGTCTTCAGTCAGTTTTTGGACAAGTTCGTGGCGGTTTTCATAGATGACATCTTAGTCTACTCCAACAAGACTAAGGAGGAACATGAGGAATATCTGAGGATTGTGTTGCAGACCTTGAGGGAGCATGAGTTGTATGCTAAGTTGTCCAAGTGTGAGTTCTGGTTAGAGAAAGTTGCTTTTCTGGGACATGTGATCTCTAAGGATGGGGTAGCTGTGGATCCTGCAAAGATTGAGGCAGTTACCAAGTGGGAAGCACCAAAGAACGTAGTTGAGATCAGGAGTTTCTTGGGTTTAGCAGGATACTACAGACGATTCGTGAAGGATTTCTCCAAGATTGCTAGACCTATGATAGCTTTGATGAGGAAAGAGAACAGATTTCGTTGGGATGAGAGTTGTGAGACGGCGTTCCAAACATTAAAGGAGCGTTTGACCACATCTCCAATCTTAGCATTGCCTGAAGGGAGTGAGAACTTTGAGGTTTATACAGATGCCTCAAAGAATGGGTTGGGATGTGTGTTGATGCAGAGCAGAAGAGTCATTGCCTATGCTTCTAGGAAATTGAAGTCTTATGAGGAGAATTATCCTACACACGATCTAGAGTTGGGTGCAGTGGTGTTTGCTCTCAAGATTTGGAGACATTACATTTATGGGGCGACCTTTAAGGTATTTTCAGATCACAAGAGTCTCAAGTACATCTTCACTCAAAAGGAGTTGAACATGAGACAGAGGAGGTGGATGGAGTTAATTGGCGATTATGACATGGATATTATCTACCATGAAGGGAAAGACAATGTAGTTGCAGATGCCTTGAGTAGAAAGAGTGTACATGCTTTGTGCACAACTATATCTTTGATGAGGTTGAGAGATGAGGTTGGGAAGTTTGGGATACATATGATCCAGAAAGGGGATGCCATGGGGATTTGATGATGTAAGACAAAATTGATCTTTATGATGATATTTGAGGTAAACAGGTGTTGGATCCTAAGATGGTGGAGTGGAGAGTTGGAGTAGAGAAAGGGACAGTGTCTAGATTCTCTATTCATACCGATGGTAGTTTGAGGTTTGATGGGAGGTGGTGTGTCCCTAATGATGAGGAGCTGAAAAAGACAATCATGACAGAGGCACATTGTACACCATATTCGGTACATCCAGGTGGTGACAAGCTGTACAAGGATTTAAAGAGAACATTCTGTGGCCTGGGATGAAGAAAGAAACAACAGTTTGTGGCCCGTTGTTTGACATGCCAGAGAGTTAAAGGGGAACAGCGACGACCACAAGGTAAGATTCAGTCTCTTGAGATACCTGAGTGGAAGTGGGAATCCATTTCTATGGATTTTATCATGGGTTTGCCAAAGAGTCAACAAGGTAACAACATGATATGGGTTATAGTGGATCGACTGACCAAGTCAGCTCATTTTGTGCCAATGAAAGATACATAGACTAAGGCACAATTAGCTACGGCCTATCGGAAGAATGTGCTAAGGTTATATGGGGTGCCTAAAGACATAGTCTCTGACAGAGATGGGAGGTTTATTTCAAGGTTTTGGAAAGAGTTGTAGGAATCTTTGGGAACGACATTGATGATGAGTACAACATTTCATCCTGCAACAGATGGTCAGATAGAGAGAACAATCAAGATTCTTGAGGACATGTTACGAGCTTGTGTGATGGATTTTGGTGGTAGCTGGGAACAGAGGTTAGATTTGATTGAGTTTTCTTACAACAACAGCTATCACACTAGTATTGGCATGGCGCCATTTGAGGCTTTATATGGGAGGAGATGTAGGAGTCCGATTTGTTAGGACGACAGTGCTGAGGCAGTGGTTTTAGGACCAGAGATGGTACATGAGATGGTTGAGCAGATTAAGATGATCAGAGAGAGGATGAGAGCAGCTAAGGATAGGCAAAATAGTTATGCAGATCTACATCACCGGGATATAGAGTTTCAGGTTGGGGACAAGGTTCTTCTGAAAGTGTCTCCTATGCGTGGGGTTATGAGATTTGGGAAGAAAGGCAAGCTGAGTCAGAAGTTCATAGGATCATAAGAGATCCTAGACCGGGTTAGAGAGGTTGCTTATCGTTTGGCTTTACCGTCTTCTTTGGATAAGGTACATAACGTGTTTCATGTATCTCAGTTGCGCAAGTATGTGAGTGATCTGTCACATGTGTTAGAGGCAGAGAGCATAGAGCTAGATGAGTCCTTGTCTTACCTTGAGGTGCCGAAGCAGATTCTTGACCAGAAGGTTAGGAAGACTAGAAATGGTGAGACAGTCTTGCTTAAGATCCTTTGGTCTAATCATGAGGTTGAGGAAGCTACTTGGGAGGCAGAGGAGGCCATGAGAGAGCGTTACCCTTTCCTTTTTGATCAGGTATGTATGGTTACGGGGACGTAACCTTGTCTCTTTTAGGGAGGTAGGAGATGATCGCGAAGAGTTTTTGCACCTTTTTGTGTTGTGTCGGTATAGTTAGTAGTGGTTTGAGTCGGGTTGAGTTTGGTTGGTAACATGTTTTGTGTTGAGTTTTGTTTTGGTTGTTGTGTCGGGAGCATGGTAGTATGTCTTTTCTTTGTTGTGGTTTGAACTTCGGGGACGAAGTTCTTTTTAAGGAGGAAGACTGTAATACTACGGTTTTATGAGTCTCTGGGTACTATATCGAGTAGGCCTTACTCTGTCGAGTAAGGGTGTTTTGGTTTTTAAAACAGTATTCTGCCTGTAGGGTACTCGATCGAGTAGCCTGGGCACTCGATCGAGTAAGTGGCACTCGATCGAGTACGTCAGTTACTCGATCCAGTAGCTCGGTTTTTGGGTAATGTTTTTCCGGGTTTTTGTTAATAAAACGGATTAATATATAAATCTTTCCGTCATCTTTATAATACACTTTTACAAACCTAATCACAGTGAAAAGAGATTCAAGTTACGTTCTTCGCATTCATCCGTAATATTGACAAATCCAGGAGCTTGAGAGGTCGGATTTCATCGTTCTTTGCATCCTTGTGATCGTTGCGTCGAGGGTAAGATCTACGTACCAATTTTATAGTATTTAGTCAAGTTTGTTTAAACCCTAATTTGGGAGATTGGAGATTTGTGTTAGTTTTTGTGTGGTTAGTGATTATGTGATGATGTGTTAGGAGGAGGATTCGTAGAAGAGGCTTTTTGATACAGCTGTTGAGATCGTCTGCGTGTGTTGCATTCCAGGTAGGATTTCCCTACTCAGTATTAGTCACATAATATGTTGATTGCTGGTTGTGGTTGTTGTTTAGTATCATATTCGTATTGTGACGGTTGTTGGAATTGGTTACTGTTGATGGTTGTGATTGTTTGTATTTGTCTGTGTTCTTCGTGGTGCGTCCCTGGCTGAGTGGGATCACTTGCGGGAGTGGCTTCACGCCCATTATTCGCCTTCTGTGGAACCCGCCACAGAAGGGATGTGCACATTAATGGATTTGGGTTACCTGTTGCGATGGGTACTCTGGCAGGAATACACACTTTAGTGTGTAGTCAGTGATGAGGAGTTGTTTATAGAGTTTGGGTTATGTGACGATTGAGATGTGTTGGTTTCTATTTTATAGTAATTATATATGATTGTGTGATTAGTACTGACCCCGTATTTGTTTTGAAAAAAACTGTGGTGATCCATTCGGGGATGGTGAGCAGTTGTTGAGCAGGTATGAGTCGAGACATATGGGTAGCTGGGATGTGTCACCACGAGATGATAGAGTCTTCCGCTGTAGTTGGAGTAGCTTATCAGACATTTTTGATTAGTTGTTAGACTTTTGGTTTGAGAACATGTAACCGTGTTTTATCAGTTGGTTTGGTTGTATTCACTAAACTTTATACTATTTAAATGTTGTTTCTTTATTGTCTTTTGATTATCATTGCCTCAGGAAACCGAGATGGTGACATCTTTATACCTGAGTGGTCCTGGTAAGCCACTTGGAGTATGGGGGTGTCACATAAAAGATGAAATCTTTTTTATTAACTCACATGTCTAATTTAGTTATGCAATAATTAAAGTGGAGATTGCGTGTTTGTTTTAATCAGATTAATTATGAAATAACTTAATCTAACTTGATTGTTCACTACATGTCACATGAATGAAACCCGACTTGACTTAGAATAGGTCTTGTACAATCCAAAATTGACCGAATACGTCTCGTCCAACCTCGTTATGCATGCCCTCCTTGGTTTGCTCTTTTGCACTCGTTTGTTGTTTGATTTGCAATTGTTTTTTTTTTTTGGGAAAAGGTAAGTTATATTATTAATGCCAATTTTCCAACATACACATACACAGGTTATACCCCCATCATATTACACGACTTAAACAATTATCAATCCAAACTCTAGCTAAATTACTCTTAATCATCTCATTTTTGCTTCTAATTCTAGCTAACAGATCCATTCTAACAGTCTGAAAAACTCTCTCAGGCCTAGGAACAAACTGATCAACACGGCTCTGATTCCTAGCATGCCAAATGTGATACATCATGCTTGCAATAGCAGCTCCAATAATTTGCTTTATGAGGAGTGACTTCATCTTCTTTTGCACCCACCAGAGGATCACTGAATTGACAGGTACGTCCACCTGTAACCAACTACTCAGCAATGCCAGACATTTCCTACCAAACAAACACTTAAAATATAGATGCTCAATGCTTTCCTCATCAAGACCACACAGAAGGCACCTATTCTCCTGGATGATCTTCATTTTGAACATACGGTCGTGAGTCAGTAATCTATTCTGAGCAGTAAGCCAGATGAAGAAAGAATGCTTAGGCAAAAGCACCCTATTACCCATCCATGGATGCCACACAACAGGCACCCCCTCATAAACTAACCAAGAATAGCCTAACTTAATGCTATATTGAGGATTCTGTGCTCTCTATTGCTCATTAAACAAAAATGGTTGCAACAGATTTTTCACCCAATAGATCTTACGCTATGCCCAGCTAGAGGACAAAGAAGGAGTATAATCATGCCATACCTGCTGTTTTATATAAATGGCATGAACCCAACGGACCCAAAGATGATCAGCTTTAGCTTATATCCAACAGACATACTTCCCAATAGCAGCAATGTTCCAGCTATGGAGATGTCTAAGTCCCAGTCCACCATTCTTCCTAGGTTTACACAGCTTGTTCCAAGCCACCAGTGCAGGGCTTTACTTAGCCTCATTGCCATGCCATAGGAAAGCTCTACACAGAGCATCAATCTTGTTGAGCACAGCTTTGGGAATGATAAAAATACGTGACCAATAATTATGCAAGGTGCTGAGGACTGCTTTGATAAGAATGAGTCTCCCTACATATGAAAGTTTCTTGCTTCCCACAGCCCTAATTCTTTCAGTCACCTTATCAACCAGCTGCTGGCAATCCATAATCCCCAAACACTTAGGAATAATATTTACTCCCAAATATCTAAAAGGGATAGCTCCTCTTTTCATACCAGTAGCCTGTTCAATCTGGTCCATAAAGCTTTCAGGGATGCCATTCCCATACAGATTAGATTTCCCTTCATTCATCTTCAATCCTGAAGCTCTGGAGAAAGTTTCAAAGGCTCTTAACACCAGTGTTAGAGAAGCCATGTCTCCTCTGCAGAATACCACCAGGTCATCAGCAAAGCACAAGTGAGTGAGGCCAACTCTAGCACAAAGAGGATGATATTTAAACCCCTTAACTCTCTGAATTCCCTCCAACAAACGACTTAAGTATTCCAGGCAGATTGTAAAGAGGAGAGGGGACAAGGGGTCACCTTGTCTTAGCCCTCTTTTGCCTTGAAAGTATCCAAAAGTCTCACCATTGACAGCAAGAGAGTAAGAGGTAGAACTAACACATTCCATAATCAGATTAGTCAAGCTCACAGGGAACCCCAAGCACTCTAACATCCCTCTGAGAAACTCCCACTCAACGGAATCATATGCTTTTTGAAGATCAATCTTTAGCATGATTCTAGGAGAGCAAGTTTTCCTTTTGTAAAGCCTGATAAGGTCTTGACATATCAGAATATTACCAACAATGTCCCTGCCTTGGAATAAAAGCACTCTGTGCAGGATTGATGATCTCAGGAAGTATGCCAGCCAATCTGTTACAAAGCACTCTGCCTTGAATAAAAGCACTCTGTGCAGGATTGATTTGCAATTGTTACTGTAATTGTTATGCAACTAATGTTTGCTAATCTATCTTATGCTAAAGATAAGTAAACCTTCTTCTCTATCTCCTTTTTTGTTTGTTTACTAGAATAGTTAATGAACTTCACATGCTAAATAACTCGACGAAGTTTAATTGCATTAAACCGACATAGAATTGATGTCACATGCCAGGGTTTTAAAACAACGACTACATATATGAACTTGTAGCCAATATAGCCATTGTTTTCTATTAGTAGAGATGTTATTGCAACGGGCGGGGTTGGGTGTTAATTAAATAATTTAATCAAACTTCCTAACACGTAAACTCAAACGAACCTAAATCTCTAATTGGCTTCTAAATTCCATTTAAAAATTTAGTGGCGACTCTAAAACACATATTCTTGCGTGGATGTAAATTTCCCTTGTCCACAATTTGGCGACTCTACTGGGGACTTGAAGCTTGAAAATAGAAAATAATGGCTATTAGGTTTACCTAGTCCATATTTTATTTTTGTTTATCATGCATAAACCCTAATTGGGACTTTAGGAGGACCATCAAGCCCGTGTATCGATTGCATTGTTACTTGATGACGTCCACTATATCCGGTTTAAAGACCAAGGTGGTTTCGTGGAGGTTAGCAAGTGGATTCCCGACCATTTTGTACAATACTTATGGCGGGTCTACTCTTCCCTAATGAAGCGGAATCATTGACATAGACCCACTTTAGAAGACCGACCGAGACTTAGAAGAGTCTAAGTCATGCATAGCATCCATAATATGTGAATGACTACATGATTGCTTGAACCCAAGTCATGCTTTTCAAACCAATTTTCGAAAATCCCGTGTCTAGAATAGGCTTTTGTTTTCGAAAAATCAAATTTAATTTCAATCAGTCAAACTCAAAATTTTGGTCCGTCTTTTTACCCAAATTTCCAAAAATTACATACTCTATTTCAATCCCGAGTCTTTAAACTCATCATCTTTTGAAAAAAAGATCCATTTTCCAAGGCGAAATAATGCCCAAATAGAGTTAAGATTTCATCTAGATTTTAACTTTATTTACCAATCCCGAACTTTCAGAAGGTTCACTTCCTAAGTGAAGTAATAGAGTTAAGATTTTTACCCATATTTTAACTCTATTTTCGATCAGAATTTTTGAAAATAGCATTTTCAATATTTCAAATTTCAAAAACGATCTAAAAGGGACATTTTTAGGCCGTTATAATGCCCATTTTGATTCGAAAATTCAATACAACTTTTTTCAAATTAATCCAACCCATTTAAATCCTCGATTCTTAATCAAGCATGAGATTAAGTCGAGTCTAAGGTAGTTTCTTAACTATCCAAGGTCATCTACCCCATGTCCTAAAGAATCTACGATATGACACATTTGGATCACACTAGTTAAAATCTTGGGTCTAAATCACATGAGTCCAAGTCAAACCACAAGGAACGCCTCAACTAGCCCACATAGGCATCCCTCCATCGAACCCATGGGCCATACACGGTCCAATCACGGGTTTGGTGATACCAAACCCAGTCTAAAATCGAGTCGTTATGCCATCGAATCTCGTTAAAATCCCAAGTTTGGGTCAAACCGATGTCTAAAGTCAACCATAAGTCTAACCCATGTCAAAATGAACCTAGGGGTCGAACCTATAGTCTCGTTCAAGTCCGAGTCTTCTCATATGGGTCAAGTTTTTGGGTCAAGTCCAAGGTGTGCAGGTTTTATCCAAAATATTGATTGGTGCGGGTTTTAATTTCTTGTAGAAAGACCGCCGAATACCCGACTTAAAGTAATGGAAGACGCAATCAACAAGCTTAGTGCGACAATAGAACGTTTGATGGCTTTGATGGAAAATATCGAGTCCAAGCTCACAGGCTCATCCGTCCCACCTTAATCCGATTTAGAGAAGCGGTTTCAGTTTATCGAAGATATATTGAAATTAGCCCAAGGGAAAAGTATCCATTTCGAAAATGCAAGGACCTATACTCCAGTTCTAGACAAGCTATCCGCAAACTTTGCACTTACTGATATTCCAAAGTTTGAGGGTACTGAGGATCCGGTCCATCATGTTAAGTCGTAAAAGGATTACCTAGCTTTGAAGGGAGTACCTACTGAAATGCTCTCTAAAATATTTGCTCAATTCTTGGGTACTCACCCAAAAACATGGTTCTACAACTTAGACCTAAAGAATTTTCCCACTTTTGAAGACATCACATTAGAATTTTGCAGACACTATGCTGATAATGTGGAAATCCAAACCTCTATGAGAACATTAGAGGTGATGACCCAAAAAGAAAAGGAAGGTTTCACCGAGTCCTATTCAAGGTGGCGTGGTGAAAGTGTGAAGCTAGCTAAGAAGCCCGATGAGGTTTGATACTGTCGTTTCGTACCAAAAATAAAATACCTAAGTACTACTAACAGAAGTCAGCGGTAAGTAGGGTCGATCTCCACAGGGAGGCGGTGTACTATCTATTTGTCTCTTTATCTGTCTAATGTCACGATGGGGGTTTTGAATTGATTGTGTTGACTAAACTAAAGACTAAAGCAAGAAAAATAAAAAAGAGAAATTAACAGAAGAAGAAGGGTAGTATGCTAAGAGTCGGTCCACCGTGGCAGCTATCAGATCTTATATTATCGAGAATACTAAGGCGATTAGACTATTGATAAGAAGAGCTATGGTCGTCACCTTTCGGTCCTTAAACCGCCCTAGAGCGTAAACAGCTTAACTTTCGCCCTCACTGCTATACCCTATTGTAATTAAGCAAGCCTTCCCTTCCAATCTTTCGATCTAGGTCGGGGTTAACTAGATTTATGGTCTCCTGCATGCATTCATTCGACCGGATAACAGTTAAATTGCCTAATACAATTCTTATCGCAGGGCTAACCTATTTAATACAATTAAAGCATTGCTACCACGGCTTCCCTAATCCTAACATACTAAGGGGATTTAGCTAGACATGGAAATAAGGGGAACAGGAATAAAAGAAATAAAAACAATAAACATTAAATTAAAGAGAGAAGGGAAGAAAGAATTACTAAATTAATGGATCCGGAAATGAAGAACAAAAGTAACAGTGTCTTCGAACCAGAGAGAAAAGGGACGAAGTAGTCTGTGTGTGTGAGAGAGTTTATAAAAACATACTGACTCCCTATTTATAAGAAAATAGGATTAGCTAAACCTAATGACGGAATTAAACCTAAAAAGCCCAGCCCGTCAACAATATCCACTCGATCGAGTAACTAAATCACTCGATCGAGCAAAAGCATAAAAGGAACTGGTCGATCGAAAGGAAAATTAGTCGATCGAATACTTATTCATCCTAAAACCACTCGATCGAGAAGAAGTGTCTCTCGATCGAGCAAATGGGCTCTCGATCAAACAGAAATAGTTCTCGATCGAGCACCTCTCGAATATGTAATTCCTGCTTCGCGCACTGAACTTCAAACGGCTGCCATTTCTTCGTTACTTGGTCAAACAGGGTGATTCCGGTGGCATTGGAAAGCTAAAAGGACAAACTTTCATCTCCAACTGGAATCACCTGAATATCTGTTGTAGAACTCGAGATATGGCTCTTACAAGCAGGAACTAGCAAATTGAAGCACTCTCTTGGCTCGCCTAACTTCCTTACTCCAATGCGCATCTCAAAATAGTACTTTCCAAGCTCCGACTCAACTCATCTCCTAAATGCATGCGTAGGGACATGTTTTAGGCTTGTTTTCACTCCTTTCGGGTTCATTCCTGCAAATAAGACAAAATAACCCAAAGTAGCATATTCGGGGCATTTCGTAGCATAAAACCACGATAAAAGCATAGAAATACGTGCATAAAATAGGCTAAAAAGACTATATAAAATGCACGTATCAAGGTTGAAATGGTGGATAGGTTCATAAAGAATTTACGACCCGTCTACCGAGATGCTCTTAAGTACCATAACTTCAATTCTTTTAAAGAATTGGCCCGAAGTGGAAGGAAAGTCGAAGACGATCTTAGAGCCACTGAAGTCGAAAAACCTAAGGGATACCCGGAATCATCTTCTAAGGGTAAGGCTCTCGCAACTACTAACTTTGTGGAAGCCATTAATGCACTCGAAAATGGGTCCAAAAGGCTACAACGCCAAAGCCCAAGAGTACTTACTGATATTGGGTGTACCTATGCTTATGCTCTTCAAAGACTAATGGTCCAAGGAAAGCTAAAGCCCATTGGTCCAATCCCCGATATACCAGTTGAACAACAAAATAAATGGTACAAACCCGATGCTTATTGTGCCTACCATCAAGGAAAGGGTCATAACATCAAGAGTTGCTTTAAGCTAAAGCATGAAATCCAAGATATGATTGAGAACATAACGCTTCCAATCCCAACTACAAAGCCCAACAATGTCACTAACCCATTTAGTGACCATGTCAATTTCATCACTGTCGAAGACAATGTTGATCATTTCCGTCCCACTCGCTCGTGTTATCTAAAGGGAATGTACATCGTGAGTATATTTGTGGATTGCTCTAAGTACCTACCAAGCCCAAAGAATGAAATTCAAATTGGGAATTTTGCTATAGATTGTACTCCTTATCTCTCCGGAAATACCAACGAAGTTAACGGTATTTGGGCCGATGATGAGGATGATATATACCTTACTAAGGGTGCTACTGTTCCTCGCACACAAGCAGAAATTCAACAAGTAAGGAAAGAAGCCCATGAGTCTAATCATTTGACTCGATCTGGGCGCCCATTTCGCATCGAGAAGGCAAGCCATGCCTCTAGTTCTAAGGACATCCTTGAAAAAGTGTCTTCCAAAGAGCCTGCAACGGTCGAGGTTCTTGGTGAAGGGACGACCTCTGAGGCTTCCCTAATCAAGCAACTCCAAAATACTAAGGCCGATGTATCCATTTGGCAACTCATGTTGAGTTCATTTGAACACCGACAAACTTTACTTCAAGCTCTTATAAATATGACCGTGTCACCAAATGTCACTCCCGACAACATGGTTACTTCCATCGTCCAACCAAGGCTCACCAATGTCGTGACATTTTTAGATGAGGATCTTCCTCCGTTTGGGCCTCAACACAACTTGGCCCTTTATATTGCTACTATATGTCGAAACAAACACATTCCGATGACTTTAGTGGATGACGGATCCGCTGTAAATGTCCTTCCTTTGAAGACCGCTCATATTTTGGGCCTTGAAAAGAATGACTTCATACCAACCCATCAAACGGTTCGGGCTTTTGATGGTATAGTACATCGAGTATCCGGACTAGTCAACATAATGATTCGGGTTGGATTCACGGAACGAGAAATAACGTGTCATGTGATAGATGTCGCTTCATCCTTCAATTTTCTATTGGGTAGACCTTGGATCCATGCGGTAGGGGCCGTATCTTTAACATTACATCGAAAAATTAAAATCTCGTTCAAGGGTGAGGTCATTACCAGCAATGCTACTCCAATTATAGTGGCCGGAGGGGATATCACTTCCGAAGTGAGGGACGATCCCCCCAACGATACGTGTGGGTTCGAAGTAGCCAACACCATCGAGATCAATCCCGAGTTGGAGAATATGGACCTATATACAAATAGTCGCGTTTGCGAGGTCGTTTTCAAAACCGGAAAATACTTTGGTTTATCATTATACCCTCGAAGAGAAGATAGATTCGAAGTCAAACTACCCATGGACAAAGGGATGGCATTTGGGCTTGGATATAAACCCACCAAGAAAGATTATCTCAAGAAGAGTAAGAAACCGATCGAAGACCGGGAAATTGAAATGGAACCATATCCTCTTACTTTAAATGGATACTTTACGAGGGCCGGCGAAGCCGAGTTGTGCTTGGATTTTCCCGAACCTATTTATGATTGGAAGCATAAGAGACTACTTCCCGGGATTGAAATATTCTAAGATTGTTACTACATACCCGAGGATATCCTAACCGTGATGTCGGCTAAGACAAAATCGGCCCCAATCACTGATAATAGGGCTTTGGGCCTTCCCTTCAGAGAAGAGAAGAAAATTGAGATACCGAACGAAGGTATGGTAAACATGATCCTTAGAAGTGAAAGGTTCGATCCATCTACCCTCATTTCCGAGGTAGATCCTCAGAGGACTAGCTCGGGATGGCGGAAAACCATTAAATGGACCGACAACAAAGGGCTTTTATTCAAATTGACTACTGGAGAAGGCGAGATATTCAACCCAGTTGATGAAACAAGTTCCGAGTCTGAGTCCGAGTCCGAGCCTGTGTCCGAGTCGAGTCCTAAGTCTGAGTCTAAGGAGTCAAGTGTTGAAAACACCCCCTCCCCAGTCTTTCCTTCTCATGCTGGTATTCTGGGGCCTGTCCCGAATACCCCTATTCCACAACTGAATTCTGATCAGTTGTCCTAAATGTTTATCGCATTTTGCGAATTTTCAAATTAATAATAAAATAAACCAGTTTGCTTATGACTTGTTTTATTTAAATTGCAATTCAATTTTTGAAAATGATTGTTTTAGTAATGACATTGAGAATGAGGCCAAAGGCGAATTGATTGAAGATGATGAGGAGGTAGAACCGCCTCCATAATTGGGTAAAGGGTTGGAATAATACGACCAAAGAAGCTCGGTAATCGAAGATACCGAAACCATTAATATGGGAACCTTAGTCGAACCGAAGGAACTTAAGATAAGAACTACATTAGATCCCGAAGAAAGATGAGGGTTTATCAATCTACTGTGGGCTTTCAAAGATGTATTTGCATGGCCCTACAAGGACATGCCGGAAATTCACCGGGAAATTGCAGAACATAAAATCCCGATTAAGCCGGGTTTTAAGCTAGTGAAACAGAAGCTACGTAGAATGCATACCGAGTGGTCTTTAAAGGTAAAGGAAGAAATCGACAAACAATTTAAAGCCGGGTTTATCAAAGTCTCGGAATATTCAGATTGGGTTGCAAACATCGTTCCAGTACCAAAGAAAGACGGGAAAGTCCGAGTTTGTGTGTATTTTCGTGATCTAAATAAGGCAAGTCCGAAGGACGATTTCCCACTTCCTCATATCGACATTTTGGTCGACAATACCATTAATCACGCTCTTCTATCATTCATGGATGGGTATGCCGGATATAACCAAATAAAAATGGCCGAGGAAGATATGCTCAAAACCGCGTTCACAACGCAATGGGGAACCTATTGTTATACCGTGATGCCTTCCGGTTTGATCAATGCCGGGGCAACATATCAAAGGACAGCAACGACGTTGCTACATGACGTGATGCACAAAGAAGTAGAGGTTTATGTCGATGACATGACCGTGAAATCCAAAGAATGAAGTGGTCATCTCGAAGCACTTCAAAAGTTCTTCAAAAGATTGCGAAAATACAACATGAGATTAAATCCACAGAAGTGTGCATTTGGAGTCACTTCGGGTAAACTATTGGGCCACATCGTTAGCCACCGTGGCATCGAAGTGGACCCGTCCAAGATCAAGGCTATCGTAGAAATGCCTCCTCCCGGGACCGAGAAACAAATCCGAGGTTTCTTGGGCCGAGTCCAATATATAAGCCAATTTGTCGCGAAATTGACAATGATATGCGAGCTGATCTTTAAGAAACTAAAGGTTAGATAACATGAAATCTGGAATGAACAATGCCAAGCTGCTTTTAACAAAGTCAAAGAAGTGTTATCATCACCTCCAGTTCTAAGCTCACCTGTGTCTGGGTTGCCCTTATCACTGTACCTTACAGTTACGGATACCGCAATGGAGGATATGCTAGCCCAAACTATTGACAAAGAAGAAAGAGCAATTTACTACATTAGTAAAAAGTTCTTAGAATATGAAGTGAAATATACTCCACTTGAAAAGACATGCTTAGCTTTGGTTTGGGCCACAAAGAAGTTAAGGCACTACATGCTTAGCTACAGTGTTAGCATTTATTCAAAAATGGATCCGATCAAGTACTTGTTTGCAAAACCGGTACTAAATGGTAGAATGTCAAGATGGATTCTTATGCTATCCGAATTCGACCTCAAATACATACCCTTAAAAGCTATAAAACGAGGGGTAATGGCCAATTTCCTTGCCGAAAATCCAATTGAAGAAACCGAGGCAATCGACACTTGGTCATTTCCCGATGAGAACGTAATCCATATCGAAGATGACGTGTGGGACCTATATTTCGATGGAGCATCCAACTACATGGGATATGGAATCCGAATTCTCCTCATTTCCCCAACATGTGAACATGTGCCAGTCTCAATCAAATTGGACTTCAATGTCACCAACAATGCCGCTGAATACGAAGCATGTTTGCTCGATTTGCGTAGCGCTCTAGACCTGGGCGTGAAAGACTTCTTGTGCACGGGGACTCGTCTTTGGTAATCAATCAAGTAACGGAGTCCCGGAAAATCAAAAGTGAAAGTTTGACTCCTTATCAAATGAGGATCGGGGAATTTCAACGATTCTTTGATGATGTCAAATATG
Organism: Silene latifolia; assembly: GCF_048544455.1. NCBI lineage: Eukaryota > Viridiplantae > Streptophyta > Magnoliopsida > Caryophyllales > Caryophyllaceae > Silene > Silene latifolia. Next base: position 120,606,678 of record NC_133528.1, on the reverse strand, counting down.
TTCATCTTCCGAGAGATGAAAATCAATTTGCCGATGCATTATCAAAATTGGCAGCCTTAATCAATATTCCCGAGCATATGGATAGTATGTCCATTTGTATAGAAAGGAGATCTGCACCATCATACGTGAATGCAATCGACATCCCCGAGGAAAGTGAAACCGATCCTTGGTATACTGCCATCTTGAAATACACAGAGACGGGAGAATACCCTTCAGACCTCGATACACGAGGAAAGTGGGCCCTTCGAATGTTGGCGGCCCAATTTATCAAGACCGATGATGGGCAGTTATAAAAAATGACCGCTCAAGGAGTTCTTTTACGATGTATCGATAAATCAACTTCCGATAAGGTTATGGAAGAAGTCCATGAGGGAGAATGTGGGCCATACATGAACGCACACATGTTTGCCCGGAAAATCATGAGATTGGGTTACTATTGGGCCACGATGGAAGCAGACTATCAGAAATATGTTAGGCACTGTCATAATTGCCAAATTTTCGCGAATGTACAACATGTACCTCCTTCGATGTTGTACACTATGACATCTCCCTGACCATTTTCAACTTGGGGAATCGACATAATTGGAAAGGTAAACCCTTCCGGAATAGGAGGGCATTGCTACATTTTAGTTGCCATTGACTACTTCACGAAGTGGGTAGAAGCTAAATCCTATAAGGTTCTCAATGCAAAACAAGTGGCAAAGTTCATTCAGAATGACATTATTTGCCGATATGGGGTCCCACACGAGTTCATAAGTGACCATGGTACCCATTTTTAAGCTGAAACCGAACTTATACTTCAGAAGTATAAGACTAAACATCACAAATCATCACCTTATCGCCCACAGACAAATGGTGCGGTAGGAGCTGCCTAAAGACTGTCGCAACTATTCTAAGGAAAATGACAGATAATTATCGGGAATGGCCTGAGAAGATACCCTTTGCATTATGGGGGGTATAAGACTTCAATAAGGGCAGTAACGGGGGCAACCCCATATTATTTGGTGTACGGGATGGAAGCGGTTTAACCAGTCGAGTTAGAAATACCGTCTCTAAGAATCCTACTTGAAAGTGAGGTCCCAAAAGCGGATTGGGTCCAAGCCCGATATGATTCTCTAGTAATGCTCGATGAGCGCCGTTTAAATGCCTTATATCATGTACAACTCTACCAGAAGAGGATAGAGAGGGCCTTTAACAAGAAGGTCAAACCCCGAGGAATCAAAGAAGGAGATTTGGTCTTGAAATCCGTGCGTGTATTGTTACCGGTAGACCCGAGGGGTAAATTCAAACCAAATTGGGCCGGCCCATATTTGGTCAAGAAGATTTTATCGGGTGGAGCTGTTCGATTGACAGATTTGGATGGGAACGACTTTGCAAACCCAACAAACTTAGATCAACTGAAGAAGTACTACCCTTGAAAAGGGACCTCATTCTCAAATGTTATGAAATAATATTTGAAATTACAATGCATTTAGACTAAATCATAAGTTGTCGGTATTTGCCGACACTGCATTAAATACCTTCGTAACCAGAACTACGGACCCGGTTTGATTCTGCGCAAGCTAATACGTAGGCAATTCTTGAAAAGAGTACAACCGAAACATCAATTTTGTAATACAAAAATGAAATTTTTGAATGCAGAAATTGGGGATTCTGAATAAATAATAGTCTTTTATTTATTTCTAATTCCGGGCGAAGCCTACTACAACTTTTATTTCTGAGCGAAATTCATCACATAAATGAGAAGTTAAACACACAACATAATATAAATAATAATAGAAAAATAGCCAAGACTAAGTCTTAAGCCTAGCTACAACCCGGGCCACGCGGCCCATCACCGCGAGACGATGTCTCACCCATCTTCACTTTGTCCCGTTTCGCCGGAGGACCCACATCTTCTTCCCGCGGGCCTAGTCGGTCTCTCACACTCAGTCGAGGGCCGAGCCTGTCAGCTAGTGTTGGCCCAATTGTGGTCGATGAACCCAATCTTTGCCAAACACTCGAAATCTTAGGGTCAGTCTTAGAACCCTCACCAGTCTCAGCTTCGGTCTTATCCAAAGTCGGAAAAACATCCTTGAAATAGGCCTGGTTCTCTAGCTCCTCTTGGCGATACTCCTAAGCTCGAACATCATCTTTCTGCAATTTCTTGCGATGCTCGAAGCATGTCTCAGTAGTCCATGCCGAATAAGGATTAGAAACCCATGTTGTCTCTGCGGGTTTGACCATAAGCCAAATAGTCCGTGAATGCCAAGCCCGCAACCAAGTTTGACACTTAGAATGGCTAACATCAAATATTGGGCCTCTACCAGCTTCAATCTTAGGGACAATCTGTCGACGACCGAATTGGCGAAGTACTCGGTCCGAATAAATATAGGTCGAATGATCTAAGCCCAGTAAGGTATTATACCTAGTCTTATCCATATCAGAGAGGCCCGTAAGAGAATCCAAAGATAGCCATGGCAAAGTCCAACGAATATAGGACCCAGCTCCAATAGTTATCACATCATGCCAATAGCTTGCGGTCATACCAAATCCACATCTTGGTGTCCGAGAAGGAAAACTACTCACTCGATACTTCTTTGAAGTTGGTTTATCAATCAATCCAAGCCTCTCGAAGAGCTAGGCCTGCCAAAAACCCGATATCAAAAAAAAAATGGAAAGCCTGCTGAAAAGAAAGGAGGCGGTGGCAAAAAAAAAAGAAGAAAAAAAAGGGCAAAAAAAAAACGCCGAAAAAAAAGGAAAAAAGAAAAAGAGAAAAAATCAAACCTGAAGAATTCGGGTTGATCCAGTATATGGCAAGGCGGGATTGTGTTTCCGAGCATCCAATCCTCTTATGGTTTCGGTAAGAATAACCCAAGCTGGGTTTAAACCATTTCCCATTTGCTCAACAATCCAAATTAAACGGGCTTGACCCTGGCCCGATAAGTCATTCATTCTACCTTCAAAACAATAAAGGTGAAGCAACATAAGCACAAATGCTCGTCGTCGGTAAACAATAGCGATTTTGGGATCATTAGTCTCCTTAAACTCGGAAGCTAAGGCAAGTAGGTTAACTCGCCCTCCATCAATGATTTTGTCAACCTCAGAACGAGATAAGTTGAGGTAGTCACGGAATTTGTTTCCCATCTTGGTAAGAAATCTGGGATACCAGGCTCTTGAGAAGGGTTTCACCCTCCTAGAATGGTGAATTCCTCAGGAAGAGGGCAAATTTCCCCTTCGGAAAAGGTAAAGACATGATGGGTAGGATCCCATCTTTTCAAGCATTCGTCTAAGAAAGCAATTTCAGGAGAAATTTGTCTAAAGACAAGGATTTATTGAATCCCCATCTCCAGAAGTATTTGGGTATCATGTTTCTAAAATCATTAGCCCAACCCTTCATAGTTCCAATTAGTAAACTCATGTTTGAGGAATTTTTTGTGAAAAAGATTGAGAAGAAAAGTTGCAAAAGATATGCAATTATGAAAGCCTTGATCCCCTTTATATAAGAAACAAGGGGATCCGTTTATGGAAACTCCAAGAGTTACCATCCATGGAGGCCCTGTGGGTCTCGGACGCGGGCCAAGCCGGGTCGGGCGGGCCGCCACCCCTCTTCCTCCTCGAGTCGCGTGTTTTTGCGAGTTTTCCAATTTTTGTTCGGGCGTCGAATCGTCCAATCTACATTTTTCAACCCCAGCGAGTCAATATTTAAGTATAAGCTTGCACATTTTATGAGTCATAAGCACGGGCTAAGCCCATTTCAATTTCTTGAGTCGTGTCGGAGTCAAAATCTCATGTTCGACGATAGATCGGGTCAATGACCGAACATTTTCAAAATTACAGGCCTAAGGCCTAAAATCATTTTTTCAAAGATCGATGATCCAAAATTTTTTTTATCCCCAGCGGGTTACCAAATTTCAAATCTCGGGCCGACCGCTCGTACAAATCAATTTTATTACAACTCCCAGCAGAGTTTCATTTTACAACTCCCCAGCAGAGTTTCATTTCAAACATTTCAAATATTTCAAACCTTTCAATTTCAAAGATCTAAGATCCAATTACATGCTTTATATGATTGTTATTGCTACATGTGCCTTTCCTAATATAGCAGGAAAAATTTCAACTGGGGGCTCTAAAGCCATAGGCTTTAGAGACCTACTTCAAGAAAATCGGAAATCTACATCAACAACAGAAGCAACGGTTATCTTTTTGGAAATAAATCCGTTCACCCAGACATACTAGCAAGAAATGCACGCCCTTCAATGCCGAACTACGATTGCGGGTTTGATTCCGTCACAAACGGATACATAGGCGACTGAGAATAAGGCTCAACCCACCATTTATTCAAATACCAAGTCGAAGACAACCCATCAGAAGCGGGAGAAACAAATCCCCACGGAATTTCAGGTATGATCTCTTCTTATGGCTGACGAGCTTATATACGTGGTCTAATGGACCTTAAACGACCCGCGGAATCCTTAGGTCGTTGGACTCTGGGTATACTTTGACTATCGCCTTGTCCAAACCTCACTCAAAGTGAGGGCTCTGCAGATACCCGTATCTGTCGATATTGGCATCTATAGAAATCCCGACCAACACCCGATGATGATAGAAATACATGTACACAACTATTCGACTTAGTCATTATTCCGTGCCCATTTTCGATGTAGAATGGGCGTTATCGACGAGGAATTTAATTAATTTAAATGAAATTTTGAATTAGTTTTCACATTTCAAATGAATTCCTTTTATTTTACCTTAATTTGAATTTATTTACCCATATTTATTTTTATTGAAAATAAAATAAATATTATTTTTCGTCATTTAGTTTATTTTTATTTGAAAAATCATTTTAAATATCGATTAGAAAAACTCGAGTTTCATTACGATTTCTAGCTCGAAGCAGCTCGATTTGGAGCTCGATTTTGAACTCATTTTGACCCGATCTTCAGAAAGATTTCTAACCCATTTTCATCTACAGAGAGTCTAGTATTCAAATATCTTTGCTCTCAACCCAACCTACCATTTTTAGCCCACCTTATACCTCCCATCGACACAACTACCCAAACCAAGCCCGAGCCTTGACCTTTGCTCACTTACGGTCGGATCGACCTACCCTGGGCCTCGAAGCTCGAGCTCGGACCAACACCTATCCAAAATAGACACTCAAGCCTACCCACTAAGCCTTATCCAGTGAAAAATATCAGTCAAATACTACTCCTAATTCATTGCCAAAACCGTGAATTAAAACTTCTAAGAAGTTGTTATTCTTCCTTCCAACTCCTAGTTCATTGCCAAAACCGTGAATTAAAACTTCTAAGAAGTTGTTATTCTTCCTTCCATAAATTCAATCCAAACCTTCTAATTCTAGTAGGAAACCTATCTATAATATTAATAAGACTAATTAATATTATTTTAGGAGCTTCCAACTCAGAAAATAACCATAAAAAGCCTCCAAAATTTCGGACCACACAAACTGCCAAAAAGAGTTTATTCCACTTTCCTAATTTCAATCCAATCTTTCTTTAAGGTAAAATATTTGTTGGCATCTTTTCCATACCTGATAAATTTATCTTTTAGGAAGTTATAACTCATTAAAATAAGTTCGTAAATCACGTTTACATTGCTTATTCCAAATGTGTGAGAGTAAGACTTCCTTACTTTCCATAATTCAATCGATATCTTTTCTTTTGTTAAGAGAATGTATCTGAATCTGGAAGGAGTTTAAAAGTTGGAAAATACTCTTTATGTTTTTTGTGTGAACCGTCCAATCCACCAAAACCCTTCCCCAAGAAAGCCTTTCACTATAAATATCCTTCATTCATCCTTCATTCAAAAAGAAATGAAAAACTAATACAATTCAAAGTTTAAACCCTCATCAAATCCCTACACACCGAGACACAAACCTTAAAATTTCGTATCTCAATCCCTAAAAACCTGACCTAAATCCCAGATCTGAAAAATAGACTCTCTTAGGTTTCTAAAACATCTTTCGGATCTAAAATCGGATTAGTAACGAATTCACAAAGTTAAAAACAAAATCAACCTTCATTTTCTAAGAAGATTTCGGTTTTGCAAACAAACTCGTCGAAGGCGGCCCCTAAAAACAATATCTACAATCGATTACGATACGAAGACTTTTTCAATGATACATGTAGGTTGAGGATGCAATAATCCCTTTCTCTTTTTTACTTCTTTATTTCGTTTTCTTCAATTATTATCATATATTGTTTATATCGTTAATTAACTCGTTTGCATGTTGATTTCGATATTATTATGATATAAGTTATGTATGAAGGAGGATGGGATATAATATGTTGTTGTTAATGCCGATGGATGGCTTATATTACATGTGGATTTGTTTTCTGTTAGGAATTAGAACAATTTCTGACAATCTTGTTGCACATATCGCATGTTTATTTCAATTAAGCATAGAACTTGTTTAGTTATGTTCTTTTATTAGATCTATATTAGAATTTGCTTAGATCTGATATTTTTAGCATGTTAACATATAAAAGATGAAATCTTTTTTATTAACTCACATGTCTAATTTAGTTATGAAATAATTAAAGCGGAGATTGCGTGTTTGTTTTAATCAGATTAATTATGAAATAACTTAATCTAACTTGGTTGTTCACCACATGTCACATGAATGAAACCCAACTTGACTTAGAATAGGTCTTGTACAATCCAAAATTGACCGAATAGGTCTCGGCCAACCTCGTTATACGTGCCCTCCTTGGTTTGCTCTTTTGCACTCGTTTGTTGTTTGATTTGCAATTGTTATTGTAATTGTTATGTAACTAATGTTTGCTAATCTATCTTATGCTAAAGATAAGTAAACCTTCTTCTCTATCTCCTTTTTTGTTTGTTTACTAGAATAGTTAAAGAAATTCACATGCTAAATAACTCGACGAAGTTTAATTGCATTAAACCGACATAGAATTGATGTCACATGCCAGGGTTTTAAAACAACAATTGCATATATGAACTCGTAGCCAATATAGCCATTGTTTTCTATTAGTAGAGACTGTTATTGCAACGGGCGGAGTTGGATGTTACTTAAAGAATTTAATCAAACTTCCTAACACGTAAACTCAAACGAACCTAAATCTCTACTTGGTTTCTAAATTCCATTTAAAATTTAGTGGCGACTCTAAATCACATATTCTCGCATGGATGTAAATTTCCCTTGTCCACACATGCATTCATTCATATCATATCATTGCATTTGTACTTCAATTTTCATAAAACTTTAAAAATCCAAAAACATGTATTTCTTTTTCATTCCTACTCCTACATGTACATTGAGGACAATGTCCAAAATAAAGTGGGGGATAATAATTTATATTCCAAAATATAAAAAAAAAAATAGAAAAATTTCGAAAAATCCCAAAAATATGTTCTTAAATTTCATAAAAACAAAATCCATAAAAATTTGAAAAATTCAAATACCATAACATGTTCCTTAATTTAGTAGTGTAGAATTGTATATACTTGTCTTCTTGTTCTCTTCTTACATAGATACGACACTTCATTTGAGGCATTAGCAAGGGAATATGAAAACCACTTGGTATGATCGCTCTAATCTCTATTTCCCTTCCATTTATTTTCATTATTCATATGAGGAGGATGGCCTTACATGTCTAGGAGGATGTTGTGCATTTTGTTGTTGCGGTTTGTGTACCTATGTGTTGTTAGGAGTTTGCATTTAGTTTATATGGCATAATAGTTGATAGAAGCATGTGCATTAGGATTGTATATATGTTAGTTGCATCATGTTATGTAGTTGCATGGTTAGAAAATTTTGTGAAAATGCCTATTTGGAAGCTTGACAAGTGTATATAAGGCCCTTGTAGATAATTTTTCTCCTTGAGACTTTGTTTGCTAGAATACCCTCAAGACACCCTAGGATGTGTCATACTAGTATGTTTTGACCCATGGACTAAGGCCTAATCAATAGTACCTTGTGGTGTGATAACTTCTTAGCTACCGTTTATTCCAAGGTGGCCTTTGAAACCATGCAACCATTCTTACACTTCTATCATCATATTTTGTCAATAAAAAGGGAATGGGCACAAAAATCACCAAATTAAGTTCAAGTACCAAAATGAAAAGTCAAAACATTTGCACAAATTGCATCAAAGAAAAGAGGAGTACAAAAATAAACTCCTGTGCTTCAATAAAAGCACCCTCGTTACAAATTAGGGTGACTTTGAAAATGTTCGAAAAAAAATGCAAATATTGAAAATTTTGCCAAGTATCAAAATGCCAATCATAAAAAATGGCAAGAAATGTTCTTCAAATGTCAAAAACCACAAGAAATTGGAGAGGGGGGGAACAAATCAAAAATCAAACTGTCAATGTGAAACTCAAAGCATATTGAATCCCTTTTATCCATTGATCTTATTTGTTGCATGGTGGAAAGGTGACGATCCTTCTTCTTGTCTAGGCAAGACGGCGAATTCCGCGATCCTACAGTGTTTCTAACACCATAGGGAGCCTACTCTTGACAAAAGCATTTAGCGATTGAGGATAAAAGTACCCTAGTTTGACACAACTTGGAGGTGATTTTTTTGTATCCTTTTAGACTTAGTAGTTGGAGAAATGATATCTACAATGGAGTGTATACCCTTAGATTGCTTCTCCCTTAGATGATTTCCGCCACTTAGATGAGGAAAGTGGCTATTCTTATGTAGATGCATCCATTACTTATTTTGTGTGCTTAATGCTTGGATGTATCGCCATTTTGGCAAGCCCCATCTTGCCTTGCAAGAAGGCATCTTACCTCATAGATGTCTTTTTGTGAGTTGAAGGGGCGGAGTGAGACCCGCTAATTGTCTCACATCGGTTATATTGTTAGGATAGTTTAAATAAAGGTCTAGTTCTAGTCACCTCTTTACTCGGGACGAGTAAATGTTCGGTTTGGGGATGTTTGATGTGACTCTTAATTGTGCACATTTAGTCCCCTAATTGAACCTATTTTGCATACTAATATAGCATTTCATGGCCATTTTATCCGTCAAATCCTATTTATTTTGCATTCCTAGTGCATTTTATAAGTCTTATAGGAAAGGAGATGATGAGGTGAAATTCCCGTCTCTCGCACATAATCGGAAGCTTGTAGATGATTTTTGATAGACAAGTATGAAGAGGTGGCAAGAATGATGACCAGGGATGTAGGAATAAAGAGTATATAGAAGGATCATAGGCTTAAAAGCAAGGAGAAGGAAGCCATTACAAGAGGAAATTTCTTGGAACCAAACCAAGAGTTGCTTGTTTGGCTCTGAAACTATGATAGATGAAACGGCGTCGAAAAATCAAGTGGTCTAGGCTTTTGAATCACTCCAATAGAGGTCCGGATGAGGAAATTACGTCCGTTTTATAATCCGAGCTCAAATAGACAAGCTGACCTAAGATCCGCGCGTCCCAGACTCAGGACGGGAGTCTCAAGCTTAGGACGAGCGGATTGTTAGGCAGTCAACAATAGAGAAGAACCCTATCCCAGGATCCGAGCGTCTCGAGCTCAGGACGAGCATCTCAGCCCAGGATCCGAGCGTCCCATGCTCAGGACGTACGTCCCAGACCACAATCCGAGCGTGCCGATGCCAGCCCGAGCGGATCCCCTTATAGGACCAACCGTGCTTCAGGCGAGGACGCATGGATTTCCTTGGGAGTTGCTACATGATCCGCGCATTTCCCTCGGGACTTGCAAAGCTCTATTCAACACTTAAGCATTGTTATTTACTAATCTACCCTTACTTATGTAAGATTCGTATATCTCTTATTAGATACTTCTAATAACAATGTGTTTATTATTTAAGTGATAAACTAAAAGGAACTTATGCGTGCATAATAAAATACAAAGTAAGAAGAAAAAACGATTCTTCTTACAATGAGGGCCGAATGCTGGTTTATACTAATTTGGTCTCCTACCAAGTTAGTCTTCTTAAAAGAAAAATCCAAATGCCCAACAAAACCCTAGATCCAATGATGGGATCTACTCCTTAAGGATTTGTACCAAGGAAACACCCTTAATACAAGTACTAATTTTGTTACTAGAAATTAGTATTTGTTTCCTTAAAAGATTACTAATATTATTAGTATACTACTTCTAGTAATAAGAGAATAATATTAGAGATAATGTGAGATTTTCTAGAGTGTTCACAACAAAACTAGAGAGATAAGTTCTTCTCAATATATGTATATAATGTAAAATGAATCGTGTAAAAAATAAGAAGAGAAAACTTCTCCTCTTATCTTAGAGTGGCCGGGTAGGTTGAAGGAGGAAGAGTGCCCAATGCCTTTTCTTGTTTCTCTTCTCAAGAGTTTTAGGCATGCAACCCTATGATTAGTAGGTAATCCTAGTGCCTTCCACTAATTAAAACAACAAAACACAATTAAGCTCCATAATCCCATTTACACGGCTCACCCATTTAAAATGGGTCCATTTTAAGTTTGTCAAACGTTAATTTGTATAGTGTGATATATTGGTCATGTTACTAGACATGTAATTTAAATAATGCATTTTTAACTTATTAAAAATCATTATATAAATGAAATAAATCACATACAAAATTAACATAGTAATTCACAATTAAAATTACTTAAAATGGGTCATAGAATTATAAATCACAACTACTTGTATTTATAATAAATAATTCATTCTTTATTTTAACTGTTTCATAAACAATAAATAAACCTTAAGCAATAAAACAATTTAATTACTTAGTACGAATATTATTTAATCGAATTACAATAAGATACATATTATTACTCACAAAATCATTTGTTCAATTTTAAGGAATTAATTAACTTGTATCGTCATACAATTAATTAATTAATAAATTAAGAGCGTTACCCTAGAGGTATGACCTTAAGGGATCAACTGATCACCACCGTCATACGACAGTAATGTCAAACTCTAGTCAGCCAATCATTACCGATTAATGTAGATCAGATGACAATAAAATATTACATTCCCTCATGTATTCTTAATATTATATTTGAACATGTGATCGCATTAGTGTCGAGGACACATACTCCAACAATCTCCCACTTGTCCGCGACAAGTGTGCGTCACTAATTCTCTTGTCCCATTCCTATCTCCAACTCAATGCAAGGTGTCTTGCAGGTCGTACTTGCATTTGATCGTATCATGGGTGGTTTCCTCGATCTGGAGAATAACTGTCTGACCGGAATTATCTACCATAGATACCTTCCAAGCGTGGCCACGCATTTCTGGTTCATTGCTCCTCAAGTGGCCTTGAGATATAAGATAACCCTGACGGGGATGGACAATTCCTATTGAACTCTTCCCTTCGAATAGCCACAGCTCATCATGACCCAAAACATGCCCATTAGACCCCAATTACGAAGGTCGCAGAACATAAATCAAAGTCACTCTGAAACTGTGCCATCTTAGGCGAATAGTCTTTAATCAAAGAATCGACTCATAAGAATACCATAGTAGCTCTCGCCACGACCAGGCTATAAAAATTTCCAGAACTCTATAAGAGGTTATAAGATTGACAGAGTGTCCCTCACAGTCTGCCTGTGTGATCGACTAGTCATCTCTCATGACTTTATGGCACTTGAACTTGCCATCAATCACATCACACTCTAGTTAGTTCGAGATGTCACCTCATATAAGTAACTAGGGGTGAATACTATGTTAATCCATTTCACTTTAATGGGGTTCAATATTGTCTCAACAACCCATTTGGATGTAACAAAGTACAAGATGAGTTAACGATAACTCAAACAATAAATGTGATTATCACACACGAGTAGTCAATACCATATTGCTACTCTATGTCTTATAATCTTAAGTGTACTTATGCACTTGCCAAACGCAACAAAAGTTTAGCTTGTGAACATACCATGTGTCCAAGTATTCAAACTTTGTGAATTGCGATTTCCTTCAATTTCATGTTATCCCTTATATCATGAATTTTACTAAGTACATGTCTAGACTTCATAATAGACTTGGGTTCTTTAGCTTGAAAGAAGCTCTTACTGTTATCATATAACTTGTTATGTGGGTTTCGGTGGACAACACTACTTGTAGTTTTAAAGTACACCCTTAATCACAACGTACTTGGGTTCATTTCGTAGAATCTTGCAATGGTTGACAATAAAATACCCTTTCTAGTCATTATCTCCTTAGGTCAATAAAATCAGCCTAGGATTTTTATAAATCCTAATGAGTTTGGAAACTTGAGTTTGTGTAACCTCTTAGCACACAACTAAGTATCCTTCCAAACTCCAGAACAAACCATTAGTTCTCCTTGAGAATTCATGACGGTTCCTTGAGGCTTATCAATGACTCTCATATGGGGTTAACTTGTTATTGACTTATCATGCTCCAAGCATTTAATTCATCTAGGACATGGGCATCATGGCATACATGATTATACTAACGGCGGAAACATTAGTGATTGAATTCATGTAGACAACAGTTCTTAGGTTCATTGAATAATCATAACTCTATGATAATTCAATATTCATCGACATGAATAACCTACTTAACTTGTTGATATCATTAAGATGAAGGATCATTATCAATCATAAGATACCCATCTAAGTACCAATCTAACATCCCATGTTTTAATAGATTCACTTAATTGTCCAATATCATCCAGAATTGAAAACCTAAATAATTCTTTATAAAAGACAGTATATGCTCGTCATTCCCAATGAGTAATTTATTATGCAATTCATGAAGGATGATTGCTCCCACTAAACTTCTTGTCTAAACATGACTGTCACCGACTCCCACTCAATTCCACATGTTTCGTTTTTGACAACTCATTCGAAACATTTCATGAATTGAAATAATCATTGCTTTAATAAGTCATTAGATAAAACCATATATGTCATTCACATAACCCTTTCAAAATGCCCATTATTTGGAAAGTGGTTTTAATACCTTACTTATTTTTCATAATGAGGTATAACAATGATTTGAATCTTTAGCATAGTTAACAATTAACTTAGCTTTCGTAGACATCGACATGTTTCTCTATACAACTCTTAATCATAAATTTCTATTTACTTTGGATTGTTCTCAACAATCCCAAATAAATCCATTTACTTGCATAGATACCATTTTAGTTTCATAAGGCTATTAAGTAAAATGTCGAATTTTAAAATTGTGGACGCGGGCCCACGGGGTCGCTTGGGAAACAAGCATTTGCATTTGTGGAGTCGCCACCAATTTATTGTGGAAAATTGGAAACCGTTCGAATACTTCGTGTCATGTCAAGACACAAAGTAGTGACATAGACACCAAGAACTCGTTACCCTTAGCATTCTATGTCTAGAATGACTCTCATGGATGCCAATGAACATGGATGTTCACAGAGATCTGGAGTAAGGGGTGAGGGTACGTATTAGGAAGCTCTTTTGATCGAACACCTAATCCCGCCCGCCTCGATAGCGGCCTCTACTAATGATTAGGGAAGGTATTTATACTCGATATGTTGTCGATTTATATGCATGCAATACAACATTCATTAGATTAATCCTAGCATGTGAGAATTAGACTAAGTCGGTTAACACATAATTTAACATACAATTAATGTTGAGGTTGGAATTAAGATTTATTACATGTGAAAACATACAAGTGATACAATAAAAGGAATACAATAATAAAAATTACAATAATTACATTGCATTAATGATTTATGTCGAAAATACTTTTAAAACGGATGGTTTGAGAAAGAAAGAACAAATAAATTAACGAACAGGAATTAGGCGATAATACGGATAATAGTTAGTTAAATACGTAATTAAATGAACTAGGTTAAGGCAAAACGGGAGTTCAGAGACAGAAATCAACCAGGAACAGGCGCAGCAGAGCTGCGTCCCTTGGAAGAGGCGCAACACTTGCTGCGTCCGTTCCTTGGCTCAGTTCTGGCTGTGAAGCCGGAATTGCAGATTGTTAATACTCGTTGGTGATTTTAATGCTTGATTATGAATAATTGACTCGGATGAAAGTGATTAACATATTATTTACATATGAATGAGGTCATGATAACGATAATCATGGATTAAATTAAACAATATGAGTTAATTACAAAATTACAAGGGTGATTAATTAACAAATTAATAAACTAATTAGGTTAAATAGGTTATTAATGACGAATTAATGATGGATACGATAAATAACAGGTGGGAATATATCAATGACGAATTCCAGAGACCCAATATTGATGAATCGAACCTCCAAAACCCGAATTTGATTTTAATGACGAAAACCCGCACATATTAGTTTATAAGGGATTTAAGTAATGACGAATTAATACTAATGATGATTAATGATATGTTACATGTTAGAATTATTATGCCTAAATCATGTCAATGAACAATGAACAAACGAAAGAAAATAAAAAAACAAACGAATTGACAAAAGACGAAGGAAGAAGAAAGGAAGCAAGAACTGCGGAAGACTCACGAAGAGGCGCGGCAGGTACTGCGTCCCTTCGAAGAGGCGCAGCAGTTGCTGCGTCCTTTCTCGACGGTTGTCTTCTGATAATCCGTAGAAAGGGTTTTAAACAAGGTTTTAGAAATCGGTTTTAGAAAAACTTTCGACATAAACCTTACAATATTGGTTACAAAAATAAATAACAATAATAAAATAAGGATTTACACCCTCAGACTTACATGTTTGACGAAATGAGATGAACTAAGTTAACGTTTAGTGATGCTCGACTCAAATGTAGACGAAAGTGCCCTCATAAGAGGAAAACGAACAAGATTGATTAAAGTTGATTCTGGTGGAGTTGGTCAAATTGGTCGGTCATGTAAAACGAGGCTGTTACTCAGAAATATCCGAGCTTACGTGGTCGAAAGTTCAAGCACGTAGACGCCAAAAAGTAAGAAAGTGGTCTAGAATGCAAAGGGAGAAGAGAAGGGCGGACACTCGCGTGAGAAATATGAGAGACCGACGGTCTCTATTTATACTAATCACGTGGAGGAAGTAGAGTTTTTCGGAGAAACTTTGGTAGTGAATCTCGAAAAGATATGAAAAGATATGAAAAAATACGCAGAAAAGGACTTGGGAAGAGGCGCAGCAAGCACTGCGTCTCTTGGAAGAGGCGCAGCACCTGCTGCGTCCTTTCCCAAGTGGTTTCCTCCTGCGAAAGAAAGATTTCCGTGTTTTGGTTATGGAATAATGGATTAATCTTGTTTTCCTTAATATTTGTGTGAATATTACGGGAAATTATTTGCCAAAGATTAAAAGATTGCGAAAATATGGAATAGAAATATCCGGAACATTCCAGAACATTCTGACTCGGTTTTAGAAAATGAAGACGGTTTTTTTACCCGGACTCCAAATGTACTCTAATTACTGCCAAAAAGACTGTATCGGCACGTAGATGACAGTTAAGAGGTAGACACAAGTGTTTGAGCGATCACTTGACGATAAACTTATGAACTGTTTATAAATCGTTCCGCGTACCAAACGTGCGGCCCAATCATCACCGGGTGGTTTGCGGGAGGTGCAGAAATGAGGTATCTACAGAGCCCCCACTTTGACTGAGGCTTCGACAACGCGAAAGTCAAAGTATAGCCATCAGATCAATCGAAGTTTACAACCTGACGACTATGGCGACGCTAGGCGGCTCAAGGGGTCTGAGCCAAGGACCTGTCGTTGGAAACATTTTAGAGTCTGTCGACTATCGGGGAGGGTCGTTTAAAGTCCATTAGACTACTTAAGGAAGCTCGCCAGCCATAAGAAGAGACCATACCTGAAATTCCTTGAAACTCCAGGGGAAACAAAACGCGATATTGGGAGAAGACAGCAGGACATAGTCTAGAACTGCTGGGAGAAATCTGCTTGTGGTCGGCTTCAAACAAACTTCGAAAGAGCTTGGGGTCGATGCTGATCTCCATGTCTCGAGAGGGAATGTCTATCTGTGTACTCTAGCTCAGGGAACATAATAAAGGTGTGTCGAAACACCTGTCAAAGAAGAACCGCTCGTTGTGACAAGCTAGGTCTTGGCAAAAATAATATATGGCAGTTTGCAGTTGGCCTGGAAATGCGGGTCCGGGCAAAGAATATACGTCAAACGGATCAAATATGCGATATGGCATCAAGGAAGAGGCGCACCAAAGATGGGCCCACAAAATAACGAACTCATAATGAATTTTCGAAAATTCGTATGAAAGGAAGCCGAGGAAGAGGCGCAGCAAGAGTTGCGTCCCTTGGAAGAGGCGCAGGACTTGCTGCGTCTATTCCTAAGCGTGTTTTTTCTGCGTAAAAACCCGATGAAACAAAGGGTTTATTTCATTTATTCGAAACACAAATTCTCAATTTCTTTCACAAATTCCAAACATTTCCGTCAAAATTTGATCCAAAAGCTTGCATTTGCCATGACTAATCGAGGTATGTATATCAATCTTGCATTTATCTTCCGTATTTGATCGGATGGGATCGACAAAATTAGGGTTTTTGACCCTAAATAGTCGAAAATTGACTTTGTGAATGGCTAATTGGTAATATAAGGACGATAACGATGTATTTGTTTCGAATTTTTGTTGAGTTTTGAGCATTTGAGTGAAATTGAGACGATTTCACAGCTAAACCGTAAATCGCTTCGAAAATAGCCTTAGGATTGCCCATTTGTGATGAAACTTGATATTTGGACTCCTTGTATGATGGGTAAACTTCCTACCATCTCGGAATTTTGATTTGTGACGGCTTCTTCAGGACACTTTCTAGGGCATAATCACCGTTATAACGAAATGCTGTCGAAATTCCGACTCGAACCCATGACTAGGCTTCAATTTAGGCTTGACTTGACCCAAATTACCACATGAGCGGACGGGTTTGTCGGAAAATTGCCAAAGATGGCGAGAAAAGAGCGATTTTGGAGCTCCGAAAACTCGAAAATCCCCTAATCAAGGCTTATCGTCACTTGACGCGGCCTAAATTCACTTTAGTTTTGCAGGTGACGAGGCTTCTACATCCGGGAGGGATCCCATGGACTTGGACACTGCTATTGACCCTTCTCAGATGCTTGAGGAGGCATTGGAGGAGGCTTACACTACTGCGGTGACGGCTGCTGAGGACGAGGTCTTCGAGGAGGAGGTTGTTGAGGAGGAAGAGGCCCCGAGATGGGCCAACGTTGGACGGGGTGGTCGCCAGCTGAGGGGAGCACCTGCATGGGCTGAGATCTAGGACAGTAGGTACCTGCTTTAGGCTGCGGAGGGTCACCTGTCCTACAGGACGGTGAAGAGCTTGGTAAATCGAATTCATCACTCTTCATTCATCTTCTTTCATTTCTGTTTTTCATTCCTTTTCTTCTTTATTTGAGCTAAAGATAGCTTTTGTTTCAAATCAACATAGGAGGCTCAGATCTTTCTCGGGCTATACGACGGCGATGGGGTGCTACGAGAGGCTGTCGGCTGAGGAGCGAGCCATGATCGAGCGGGGAGCGTTCGGCGCCTTGGTGCAGGCTTGGAGGGATATCGCGAGGAGGAAGCTTCAGGCTAACCTCAGTCTCGTCCGAGCTTTCTTGGACCGGTTTTGGGGCACGACCTCCACATTTCACATGGCTTTTTGCGAGGTGGGGGTCACGTTAGAGGACTACGGCATGATTTCTGGTCTGTCGTGTGGGACTGAGGTGGTGGAGTGGCCGAAGACAGCCATGGGTGTTGACTCGGCGGAGGCTAGGAGGCTGATCGGCTGGAACTTGGCGCCGAAGGCGGCTGCGGTACCTGGCTTGGTGTCTAGTTCTTACGTCCGGGACTACTTCGCGGGGAAGACCCCGGCGTCAGTGGTGATCGAGAGGAGGGAGACGGCTCCTCCTCCCTACACTGCAGAGCAGAGATTCCATTTGTGGCTCTGGTGGTTCTTGTCTTCGATCTACCTCGGAGACAAGGGAGAGAGGCTTTCAACGAAGCTCCTTCCCTTTCTTTCTGACCTGAGCTCCCTAGATCGTTGGGACTGGGTCACTGCTGGTTTTGCGGTCCTCATCCGCTTCATGAGGGCCATGGTTCGTCCGGAGTTGATGGAGAAGGGGACTTCTCCTGCAGCTGTCGGCCCTGGACTGCTGTTGGAGGTATGAACCTGCACTTCATTTCATGAAAGATCATTTCCTTTTCTTATCGAATCACGAAATATCGTTGTTGACTATCTTGTTTTACAGGCGTGGGTGTACTCCTACTTTCCGGGCCTCGCGCCCAAGAGGACGGAGCCGATGGAGAAGGCCTATGCTGTTGTGAGGGATTGGGTGATGTGTCGCACGAGGAGTCGGCGTTCCTTCCACGACGTCTGTCGGCGGGAGGTGAACGCTCTTCAGTTGGACGGCGTGAGTATTTCACCTTACATTTGTTTATCTTACTTTTAGAACTGATCATAAGAATGACCCTTCGTTTGCTTTTCTAGTGGGTGCCCAGGCCCTGGGAGGATTTCATCGATCGATTCATCAATAGGGATGATCCCACTGTCTCTTATGTTGCGAGGCGAAGGGCATTCGGATTTTGCCTATTACATGTATATGTCCTTCAAGGGCATGTTGATGAGGATATGAGGGGCGACCCTCGTCTCTTGAGCTTGATTGAGCAAATGGAGCTGCGCAGGAGCCTAGCTTGCCTGTGTTTAGGAGAGATCCTATTGGGTTTAGATAACAGGAAAGCCAATCGCGACTTTCCTTACTTGGGAAGTCCCATTATTTTGCAGGTAAAAGAACTATTTTTCTCTTTTTTTTTTCTTTTTTTTTTCTTTTTTTTTCTTCTTTTTCGTTTTTTTTTTCGTTTTTTGTTTCTAATACCCGCTTTTGGTAGGTCTGGCATATGGAGCATCTTCGATTGATCGAGCCCCCAGTTAATGTTCTTTCTTATCATGCTCGCTCAATTGCAATGAGGACTAGACTCTACATGGTGGACTTCACTCGAGTTTGCAATTACTTGGAAAACAAATTGAAGAGTGAAGATGGCCCCTTAATTAGATGGATCGTACCATGGTGGCATCTCAAATCTGTCACTGGAGTATCTTCTTTAGATCCTACCCGGTCTGTTCGCATTCTCGGCCTGGAGTTTTTGATATGCATCTTCCCGGAGAGGTTGATGAGGCAGGTTGGATTGAAGCAGATGATCCCGGAGCTTGATACTGTCCCGCAGACTACCGTGGCGCTTACTACTGAGAGTCGAAGAGAATGGGCCATCAAATGGGCTCAGAGGAACATTTGGTTCTTGAATTCTTCTGTCAGTGCTCTATGGGTGTTAGATTCCTATCTGCGGTGGAGGAAAGCTGCTACTCCGGAGGAGCGTGAGAGATTAAGGAAGCGCGAACCTGTTGACTACAAGGTTCGGGAGGTGGAAAAGGAGAAGGAGAAGCATCTGACTGAGGGAGCGGAAGAAGCCGGGTTTCGAGTTGTTCATCCTTCGAAGAAACCGAAGACTTCTCCTGCCGTCAAGATGGTGGTTGCCAAAAATTGCAAAGCAAGACCGCGAGAGAGACCATTGGTGATTAGGTCGGAAGTGGCGCAAGAGCGTCCGGCTCGAGGTCGGGACAAGAAGTATGATAGAAATGACAAAGGCAAAGGGAAAATGGAAGAGTAGCCTGAGTCTTTATTATTATCTATTATTATTATTATTGTAATAAGAAAGTGGGGTTTTTAGAATCCTAGCCTATTTATTTTTATTATGATTTTATTATGTAACGTACTATTATTAGAAATGAAATAAAAAAGGTTAATTGGTTATGAAACCGTTATGATTTTCTTTTCATTATTCTTGTCGAATTTCAAATGCATTCGCAAATGTCCTTCTATTTACATTTAGAATGATTAAATGGGTTGTATCCCATGAAGGATTGCCTACGTATTCATTTAAAAAAAGAAATCAAACCCTTGCGCATAGTTCGAGTAAATGTAAAAGAATAATTGTTCTAAGCAAGAGCTTGTAATGAACTTTAGAAAATAAGCATGAGCTTTACTTACTCCGAAAATGCAATTTAGTTTATTTGATGATACGAGAATGACAAATTGTCAAAGTGCAAGAGTCAGATCACATTAGCTTGATTCAGCTTGGCCAGGGGCCGTTTATTTCGTGCCATAAGAGTGACACGTGAGGTTACGCAAGGCGCGTTTTTTGCTCCTACTCTAGGCATAGTAACGTTTCAGTTGGTCAAGGTTTTTTGGGTTGGGAAATTCGTTTCCGTCTAGATCTGTGATCCTAACTGCACCCCCTGGAAGTATGGACTTGACTAGGAATGGCCCGGCCTAATTGGGTTTGAATTTTCCTCGTGGATCGACAGGTAAAAGAGCTCTAATTGATTTGAGGACCAAGTATCCTTCCTTAATGTTCCTTGGCTTAACCCTTTTGTTGAAGGCTCGTTTGATACGCGCCTGGTATGTTTGCACATTATGTAATGCACGTAACCTTCGTTCATCTAGGAGGATGAGTTCTTCATATCTATCCCTCTTCCACTCGGCTTCTGGGATTTGACTTTCGAGCAAAATACGCAAGGATGGTATTTCTAGCTCGACTGGTTGTACGACTTCCATGCCGTAGGTCAAATAGAAAGGAGTGGCCCAGTGGGCGTCCTAACAGACGTACGGTATCCCCATAAAGTAAAGGGTATCTTGCTTGGCCAATCTCTATAGTTGTCAATCATTTTCTTGAGAATCGTGACAACGTTTTTGTTTGCTGCCTCTACCACGCCATTGGTTTGTGGTCTATATGGCGAGGAGTGGTGATGCTTGATTTTGTACTTGGCTAGCAATTGTTCAGTCTCAGCTTGGAAATGTGATCCATTGTCACTGATGATCTCATGTGGGCAACCATATCGACAGATAATGTTGGTTTGTATGAACTTTGCCACGTTCTTGGCTATAAGACTGGTGTAGGAAGCCGCTTCTACCCATTTGGTGAAATAATCGATTGCTACTAGGATGAAACAGTGACCTCCTGTTCCGGCTGGAGTGATCTTGCCGATGATGTCAATTCCCCAAGCAGAAAATGGCCAGGGAGATGTCATAGTGTAGAGCAATGAAGGAGGAACATGTTGCACATTCCCAAAGATTTGGCAATTATGGCAATGTCTCACATATTTTATGCAATCAGATTCCATCGTGGTCCAATAATACCCTAGACGTGTGATTTTCTTTGCCATCATGGGTCCACTCATGTGAGGGCCACATTCTTCATCATGGACTTCTTCCATCACTTTCCGTGCCTGTGAATGATCAAGACAAGGTAGGATTACACCAAGAGGTGTTCTTTTGAATAGCTCTCCTTGCATGAGAACGTATTGGGAAGCTAGCAAGCGGATAGCGCGTTGTCCCCTTTTGTCCATTTCTGGTGGATAGGTGCCATTGAATTTGAAGTTTAGGATTGCTTGGAACCAAGGTTCCTCCGTAATTTTCTCTTCATCGGTGATTTGGTGCACATAAGCTGGCTCTGATCGCCGTTCGACGCATAAAGGCATTTCTACCATGCTATCCGGCATGTTAATCAAAGATGCAAGTTTTGCAAGAGCATCTGCAAATTGATTTTCTTCTCGAGGTA
This sequence comes from Silene latifolia, assembly GCF_048544455.1. NCBI lineage: Eukaryota > Viridiplantae > Streptophyta > Magnoliopsida > Caryophyllales > Caryophyllaceae > Silene > Silene latifolia. The sequence continues at coordinate 120,585,180 of NC_133528.1, read as the reverse complement.
GATGTAAGTAGGTTACTTGATCGAAGAATTGGGCTACTTGGTGTATTCTGGCTTGATAAGGTTCTAAGCTTTCGCTTCAGATTTTCCAAGATCCCGTAATTTGATTGATGATCAAAGATGAATCTCCATGTACTCGAAGATTCTTGATGCCTAAACTTACTGCCGCTTACAATCCAATGAGACAAAGCCAGATTCTCGGCGTTATTTGTCACCTCGAAGTCGAGTTTGACAGAGATTGGTGTATGCTCGCCTTCAGGAGAAATGAGCAACACTCCTATTCCAAATCCTCTTAAGTTCGATGCCCCATCAAAATAGAGGTCCTCGGAGTCTACATCCGTTTGGAGTATATCCTCATCCGGAAACGACCAGGTGTCTATCGTTTGCGTATCATTGATGGGATTTTCTGTGAAGAATTCGGCAACGGCGCGCCCCTTTATAACTTTCAAAGGTACATACTTGAGATCGAACTCTGAGAGCATCAAAGTCCATCTTGCTAGACGTCCATTGAGAACAGGTTTCTCGAAGAGGTATTTGACAGGATCCATTTTGGAGAATATTTTGACGGAGTAGCTAAGCATGTAATGGCGTAGCTTCTTCGTTGCCCACACAAGAGCGAGGCATGTCTTCTCGAGTGGTGTTTATTTGCACTCGTAGTCCAAGAACATCTTACTAAGGTAGTAGATGTCTCTTTCTTCTTTTCCTACAGTTTGAGCTAACATGGCGCCCATGACCGTTTCAGTTACCGTGAGATATAAACCAAGTGGTTGATCTTGTTGAGGTGGCATGAGCACTGGTGGTTTGGCTAGTATTTCCTTGATTCGGTCGAAAGCCTTCTGACAGTCATCATCCCACATGGTGTGATCTGTTTTCTTTAACTTCTTGAAGATAGGTTCGCAGATCATGGTGAGTTTCGATATGAATCAACTTATGTATTGCACCTTGCCTAGGAATCCTCTAACTTCTTTCTCTGTTTGAGGTTGAGGCATTTCGATTAGAGCTTTGATCTTGGAAGGGTCTATTTCTATACCTCGTTGGCTGACGATGTATCCTAGGAGTTTGCCAGATGTCACTCCGAATGCGCATTTTTGAGGGTTGAGCCTCATGTTGTACTTCTGTAGTCTTGAGAAGAATTTGCAAAGGTTCGCAATGTGTCCCTCTCTTTCCTTGGACTTGACAATCATGTCATCTACGTATACCTCAACTTCTTTATGCATCATGTAATGTAAGAGCGTAGTTGCGGTGCATTGGTATGTAGCTCCGGCGTTGATTAACCCAAACGGCATAACCGTGTAGCAATAGGTTCCCCATTGAGTGACAAAGGCGGTCTTATGCATGTCCTCTATGGCCATTTTGATCTGGTTATATCCTACGTATCCGTCCATGAAAGATAGCAACGCGTGATCCACCGTATTATCCACTAATATGTCGATATGTGGTAGAGGAAAGTCATCCTTAGGACTCGCTTTGTTAAGTCTCTAAAATCAACACAAACACGCATTCTCCCATCCTTTTTGGGTACGGGTACTATGTTAGCTACCCAGTCTGAATACTCGGAAACTTTGATGAACCCTGCTTTGAATTGTTTATCGACTTCTTCTTTGATCTTGAGAGCCCATTCTGTCCTCATTCGACGAAGCTTTTGTTTCACGGGCTTGAAACCTGGTTTGATTGGGATTTTATGCTCTGCAATCTCCCTGTCGATCCCTAGCATATCTTTGTAGGACTAGGCAAAAACGTATTTGAACTCGTGCAAGAGGTCTATGAAATTAGCCCTTTTCGGTGGGGCTCAAGGTTGTCCCTATCCTAAGTTCTTAGGGTTCTAGTTCAGTTCCCACGTTGATGGGTTCAGTATTTTCTATCACTGGTCAGCCTTCCCCCTCTTGTAGTATTTCTTTGGCTATGTAGGGAGGTATTTCAATTGAGTCTGGGTCTGGGTCATTCTCATTATCATCGTAAACAGAATTGCATTCAAGATAACACGAAGAGTAAGCAGAACCTGATTTATTCATATTAAGATTTGAGAAAAGTTGAAACAAAGAAGCCATCTGATCTATAGTCAGTGGCGGTAAAGGGACATCGGTTGGGACATTTCCCGAACTACTGTTGCTATTTGACACTAAGCTAGGAGAAACGAGGGGAGTAGGAATGACGACAGGAGGAGACTCTCTAGGAACTTCTCTAGACTCAGACTCTGACTCTGACTCCGACTCTGACTCTAACTCGAATTCATCGTCTTTTGGTTCTCCTTTGAATATCTCTCCTTCTCCAGTGGCGAGCTTGAAGAGTCTTCCTTGATTGTTTGTCCACTTGATCGATTTTCTCCATCCTTTTTGCTGATTGGTGTTGGTTTCTGTGATTAACGCGGTAGGGTTGAAGTGATCATCTTGAAGTATCATGGTAATGATCTCATCCTGCGCGGCTCTAACAAATCGATCTTCTCCAAATAGTAGACTCACGGCTTGTTCGTCTAGACAAGGTGCTTGACGAGTCTTGACGGTAGGAACCATTTCTGGAGGAATGAAGTAGCAATCGTGAAAGATCTCGATTCCGGCTAGCTTCCTTTCGAGATAGTGCCAAGGCTCGGGAAATCCGTGGAAGATATCTTGACTTCCATCCCTAACGAAGTATCCATTTAGGGTAGGGAGGTAGGGTCGCATTTGGATTCCCACATTCTTACGGTTTTGAACTTGAACGAGCATCTCGAGAACTTCCTCTTTAGTGGGTTTGTATCCTAGTCCAAGGGGGATTCTTTGGGAGTTTCCCTCTTTGTAGGGTACAAAGGTGTTTCTTCGGATAGAATTCAAAGGCATTCCCGGGAAGTATCCCTGGGTTTTGAGTATGTGGTTGACCACTAAGTTAGATTAGGGATTGAAGTATAAGGGTGCCAACTCACTTTCTATGACATTTATGATATGGAAGCCCCAAGTTCATGTACCGGATCTGTAAGGATTTGATTACTTGACTTCTTTTCGATTACTGCCTTGATGGGCGACGAAGTGATCGTCACCACCTTACCATTTAGTGGGATTTTGATTTTCTCGTGGAGTGTGGATGTTACCGCTTTAGAAGCGTGAATCCAGGGTCTTCCCAGAAGTATGTTAAAAGATGCCTCACTGTCCACTATTTGGAAGTTGCCTTTTCGCTCAATCGGCCCTGTGGCTATGGTTAGGTCAACAAGTCCTAATACCTTTCGTCGTGTACCATCATATGCGCGAACACCTTGGTTGGTAGGGGTCCAATCCGATTCTTTCATGCCAAATTTGTATGCCGTTTTCAAGGGTATGACATTGACTGCGGAGCCATCATCTACCAAAGTCATTGGCACATTCTTCTTTAAGCAAATGACAATGATATAAAGAGCCAAGTTATGACTAGCACCGAAGGGTGGCAAATCCTCATCCGAGAAAGTAATAGGATTACTTAGCTTTGGTGATTCTTGGAAGACAAGGTTGACCACGTCGTCGGGTGTGGAGTTATGTGCCACATTTAGTTTGGCCAAGGCTTGCAGTAAAGCTTGGCGATGTGGGAATGAGCTTGCCACTAGTTGCCAGACTGAAAGATCAGCCTTTGACTTCTGTAGTTGCTTTAGCAAATGGTCGGTAGAGCCCTCTTCATTATCATTTGGTATGACTACATTGGTTGGACCTTTCGCTATGGGACCATTTTGGGAAGTGTTTTGGTATGGGCGTCCCGAACGAGTGAGGTGGTCTACATTTCGATCTTCACAATTCTGGACTATTTTCTCACTGACTTTGACTAAGTAGTGTTCAGTGAGATACTCGTCTTCATCATCATCGGCCCATATTCCATTGACAGTAACAAGTTCCCTCATTCTCATGATTTCAACCTCTAATTGGATAATTTGGTCGACTAGTTCATCAACCATGGCTACTACTTCTTGCATTATGGTGTTTTAAGAGAAGGCTAGTGGTGCACGTTCTTTAGGTGTGGCGTTGGGATCACGTAGGGTTGCCACTGCACTCTCTAGCTCCATGACTTGCCTATTCACACTTTTTGCCCATGCAATGAAATCAGTGATGGTTGGAGAAATGTGGAGTAGTTCCCTTCATTTTGTATTGCATGAACTTCATTTTCGACTGGAGAAATGAGGTGTGAACAATCTATGGTAGATTCTTCACTTGTAATCACTAGAATTCAAAGAGGATTCTGAGTGTTGTTAGGCTTACCTCCAGGTGGTATTGGTAGGCGACCGTGTTCAATCATATCTTGAAGTACATTTTTCAGTTTGTAGCATTTTTCTGTATCATGTCCCTTACATCTATGGTATTCGCAGTACGAATTCTCATCCCAGAATTTGGATTTCTTTTCTGGTTCGGGTGTAGGGCCTATGGGTTGAAGTTTACCCAGCTTCATCAACCTTTTCAGAGCGTTGGAATATGTGTCCCCTAGATTTGTGAATTTCCTTGGAAGGGTATTCTTCTTAGATGGCTCGAGGAGGTTAACTTCATTAGTTTTGCTAGTAGAGCCGTAAGAACGGCTTGTTGAGCCTTGATATCCGCGACCTATTGTTTTGGAAAAGAGCCCTTTACGGATGTCATCTTCGATCCTCGTCCCTAGTACGGTCAAATCTTTGAAGGTCTTGATGTTTTGATACCTCAAATGATTTGCATAGATGGGCTTTAGGTTGTCCACAAATTTCTCCACGAGAGTAGCTTCATCCGGACGTTCAACAAGTTGAGTACTAGTCTTCCTCCACCCACTTAGGAAGTCGGTGAACCCTTCTTTGTCATTTTGGGTCAGAACCTCTAAAGTGCGCATGTTGACTTGGATTTCAGCATTATCCGCATATTGTTTAGCAAACTCGATTGCGGCATCATCCCAGGTAGCGATTTTCTTGTGCTCTAGCGAATAGAACCATTGTTTTGGGATGGCGTCAAGAGATGAAGGAAAGATCCTTAAGAACATCTCGGGTTTTATGCCTTTGATAGACATGTAATCCTTGAAAGCATGAATATGGTTCAAAGGGTTTTCATGCCCCTTGAATTTAGGGATATCCGTCATGTTGAAGTTGGTTGGCAACTTGGAACTCACGGCCTCATATTTGCGATTGTTCTCCCTATAAATGTCATCCTCTTTGAGATACATCAATTGCTACTCCAAGTATTGGCGTCGTTTCTCAGCTGCAGTCATACCTATGGGAGGGTTTTCGTCCCCGAAGTTGTTCACAAATTCATCAGACACTTCACTTTCTCAAGGAGGCATCCTCATTTCCACGGTATATATTCGGCCCTCAATGGTGTCAAGGCGATCATACACTTGGTCTTGAGTAACTTGGAGACAAGCTAGCGCGGCTAGGATTTGATCATTACCATTCTGGAGTTGGTTGAAGTTCAGGTCGCTTGTTTCAAGCATCTTGGAAACTGAATAAGAGATCGACGACGAATCAAAACACGATCAACCATTCTAACACACTTACTCGAAAAGAAATGTTTTGACCCATGAAGTGGGAGTGTGCCACATGTGTCAAGTGAGTTTTGAGGAAATGACAAAGTTTGAACAATGTTGGTCCTAGTCAACTTTAGTGTAGTTGTAGGAGTGGACTCGAAGTGAGGTTTTGAAATAGGTTTTGAGGCCCAAATTTTGACTCGACAATTGGACAGAGTTTCGATTGGTTTTGCGCTAATATTAGGCCCAAGTTTCGAAATTTTACATTTTAAAGAAGGATTTTGATTTTACAAAAAATCGTCATGGTTTGTTTTAGAAATGGTGATCATGTATGGTACAAGCATTATAACGGGATGCTGAGTGCATTTAAAAGGGTCTTGGTTTAAAGGGTGGGTTGCCATAACGAACAATCTAACCGGAAGTCTGTGGAGAGGCTCGTACCAAACAAGAGTAAGGCCGATTCCTAGTCCATTTCCTCAAGTAGTGAAAGTCCTTGATACAAACAAGAGTAAGTACCATGGTATGGATGACGTCAATCGCTATCCATCCTTAGGCCCAAATAAGAATTAGGACCGTCTAGACGGGACGATTGGTCGAATAGGTTGGGTTGGGCCTAGGAAGGCCGAATGAAAGGATCTAGGAAGACCGAGTTATGAAAACCGACAATTGCCTTGTACAAACTATTCCCTACCTTGTTCAAGTTTCACCCTTTTGGCTACACGTAAGTGTATTATTCCCAAGCGGAGTCGCCAAACTGTGGACGCAGGCCCACGGGGGCGCTTGGGAAACAAACGTTTGCATTTGTGGAGTCGCCACCAATTTATTGTGGAAAATTGGAAACCGTTCGAATACCTCGTGTCATGTCAAGACACAAAGTAGTGACATAGACACCAAGAACTCGTTACCCTTAGCATTCTATGTCTAGAATGACTCTCGTGGATGCCAATGAACACGGATGTTCACAGAGATCTGGAGTAAGGGGTGAGGGTACGTATTAGGAAGATCTTTTGATCGAACACCTAATCCCGCCCGCCTCGATAGCGGCCTCTACTAATGATTAGAGAAGTTATTTATACTCGATATGTTGTCGATTTATATGCATGCAATGCAACATTCATTAGATTAATCCTAGCATGTGAGAATTAGACTAAGTCGGTTAACACGTAATTTAACATACAATTAATGTCGAGGTTGGAATTAAGATTGATTACATGTGAAAACATACAAGTGATACAATAAAAGGAATACAATAATAAAAATTACAATAATTACATTGGATTAATGATTTATGTCGAAAATATTTTTAAAACGGATGGTTTGAGAAAGAAAGAACAAATAAATTAACGAACTGGAATTAGGTGATAATACGGATAATAGTTAGTTAAATACGTAATTAAATGAACTAGGTCAAGGCAAAACGGGAGTTCAGAGACAGAAATCAACCAGGAACACGCGCAGCAGAGCTGCGTCCCTTGGAAGAGGTGCAGCACTTGCTGCGTCCCTTTCTTGGCTCAGTTCTGGCTGTGAAGCCGGAATTACAGATTGTTAATACTCGTTGGTGATTTTAATGCTTGATTATGAATAATTGACTCGGATGAAAGTGATTAACATATTATTTACATGTGAATGAGGTCATGAAAACGATAAACATGGAGGAAATTAAACAATATGAGTTAATTACAAAATTACAAGGATGATTAATTAACAAATTAACAAACTAATTAGGTTAAACAGGTTATTAATGACGAATTAATGATGGATACGATAAATAACAGGTGGGAATATATCAATGACGAATTCCAGAGACCCAATATTGATGAATCGAACCTCCAAAACCCGAATTTGATTTTAATGACGAAAACCCGCAAATATTAGTTTATAAGGGATTTAAGTCGGGATTTAATGACGAATTAATACTAATGATGATTAATGATATGTTATATGTTAGAATTATTATGCCTAAATCATGTCAATGAACAATGAACAAACGAAAGAAAATAAAAAACAAACGAATTGACAAAAGACGAAGGAAGAAGAAAGGAAGCAGGAACTGCGGCAGCCTCACGAAGAGGCGCAGCAGGTACTGCGTCCCTTCGAAGAGGCGCAACAGTTGCTGCGTCCTTTCTCGACGGTTGTCTTCTGATAATCCGTAAAAAGGGTTTTAAACAAGGTTTTAGAAATCGGTTTTAGAAATACTTTCGACATAAACCTTACAATATTGATTACAAAAATAAATAACAATAATAAAATAAGGATTTACACCCTCAGACTTACATGTTTGACGAAACGAGATGAACTAAGTTAATGTTTAGTGATGCTCGACTCGAATGTAGACGAAAGTGCCCTCGTAAGAGGAAAACGAACAAGATTGATTAAAGTTGATTATGGTGGAGTTGGTCAAATTGGTCGGTCATACAAAACGAGGCTGGTACTCAAAAAGATCCGAGCTTACGTGGTCGAAATTTCAAGCACGTAGACGCCAAAAAGTAAGAACGTGGTCTAGAATGCAAAGGGAGAAGAGAAGGGCGGACACTCGCGTGAGAAATATGTGAGACCGAAGGTCTCTATTTATACTAATCACGTGGAGGAAGTAGGGTTTTTCGGAGAAACTTTGGAAGTGAATCTCGAAAAGATATGAAAAGATACAAAAAAATACGCAGAAATGGACTTGGGAAGAGGCGCAGCAGGCACTGCGTCTCTTGGAAGAGGCGCAGCACCTGCTGCGTCCTTTCCCAAGTGGTTTTCTCCTGCGGAAGAAAGATTTCCGTGTTTTGGTTATGGAATAACGGATTAATCTTGTTTTCCTTAATATTTGTGTGAATATTACGGGAAATTATTTGCCAAAGATTAAAAGATTGCGAAAATATGGAATAGAAATATCCGGAACATTCCTGAACATTCTGACTCGGTTTTAGAAAATGAAGACTGTTTTTTGACCCGGACTCCAAATGTACTCTAATTACTGCCAAAATGACCGTATCGGCACGTAGATGACAGTTAAGAGGTAGACACAAGTTTTTGAGCGATCACTTGACAATAAACTTATGAACTGTCACAAATCGTTCCGCGTACCAAACGTGCGGCCCAATCATCACCGGGTGGTTTGCGGGAGGTGCAGAAATGAAGTATCTACAAAAATCTCTAGGTATAATCACTTTATAGATCATAATCTAAATTACCCAAAGAACGCTTTCTTTTGGTGTCCTCACGTAGTCCCCTTAAGAACATCTTTTTTTGGTCTCCTCACGTAGTTTCCTCAAGAACATCTTCTTTTGGTCTCCTCATGTAGTTTCCTCAAGAACATTTTCTTTTGGTCTCCTCACGTAATTTCCTCAAGAACCTCTTCTTTTGGTATCCTCTACGTGCAGAGTTTGTGGCTAAATTCACTCTCACTCTATCTTTAGGAAAAATGCCCTTTTTTCTCCAAAGATAGCTTTTGAGCCACAAATAATGATGGTGAAGGAGGAAACCTTATCACATGTCAACTTAATAGTGATTTAATCGAGACATATTAAAAGGATAATATAGACTAGGCGATTTAAATTTGATAGGTGTATCAAATAAGGTTGACAACGTTCCCTTGTGTGAGTTTAACAACTCAATGATAACTTCGTAATTGATCTTATATAAGTAAGTTGTGACATTTGGTCACAATAGCATAAGAAGAATCGAATTCATAGCTTATCGACATATAATGACTCAATCATTATAAATGTCTATTTGATCAATTTAAGTCGATAATCTTATGTTTCTTGATGCAAGTAGTGTATGATGACAAATTTTAGAACAAATGATACGATAAAGTAAGCGACTTGGGTTGCAAACCAAGTCACCAATATCCAAAATACAACCATTGTTTAAGGAAACAACCAAATTTCCAAGTCAAACAAGGAAATCAAAATAGTTCTAAAATTTCAAAATACAACATGAAAACAAAGACAAAACAAAATAAAGCCAAGCTTCCATTGATCAAGCACCATGGGCGGCTACATCTAGCTTCCCTCAAGATCTTCTAGGCTTGCTTTTCTTTTCCCTTGTCCTTGCTTGGATACCCTAATTACAATAAAAAGGGGTAATCATCACAACTTGTATCAAAATAGCAAAGTTGAGTTCGAAACATAAAAGATAGGGATAGTTATTTACCTACTGGAATAACTTTTTCAGCTTTGATATCGCCAGGGTACTTTGGACAATTTCTCTTCCAATGCCCAACAGCATTATAATAGTGGCATTTGTCCCCGGACGGGGCATCCTTCTTGGGCTTAGAGGAGCTAGCTTCACAAGCTTTTCCTTTGTTCTTGTAGGGAGTTTGCTTCTTTCCCTTATTACCACCTTTCTTGAAATTCCCTTTGCTCTTTTGATTAATGTTGAGCACATCCTTGGTGGTGTTAGCATTTAGCCCCATGTCCCTCTCGGCTTGCACAAGCATTTTGTGCAATTCATCGAGGGACACTTTCAAGTTTTGTATATTAAAATTCACCCTGAATTGAACATATGCCTTAACCTTGTTCAAGGAATGAATAATTCGATCAATGATGAGTTCTTAGGGAATCTCTAACTTTTGAAATTTTAGAATCTCAACATGCTCCATCAACTTGAGCACATGAGGGCTAACTTTTTGGCCCTCCTTAATGTTTAGATCAAAGAATGAGGATGCCGCTTCATATTGAACGATCCTCGGAGCTTGTGAAAACATGGTCACAAGCTTCGTAGAGATCTCATAGGCGGTGCCAATCTTTATAGCACTCCTTTGGAGTTCGGCCTCCATAGAGAAGATCAACACATTTTTGATCACGGCCGACTCCTTTTGGTAAGTCTCATAGGCTTGCCTAGCGGCGGGGGTAGACCTTGCGTTAGGTGCGGCGGGAGAGGCCTCGGTAAGGCAACGAAGCTTGTCGTCACTCTCCGCGGCCAAGCGAAATTTTGTGTCCCAATCGGCGAAATTGGACCCATTCTTTTCTAATTTACAACGATCCATGAAGGATGGCAGCCATGAAACATTGGTGAGAGTGTTCGAGCTAGTGGTTGCGGATGAATTTGGAGTTGCCATTGCAATTGAGAAACAATGTTTGACTACAAAAATAGGAGGTGAAGGAATTAATAAACATTCATTGTTTTAAAATTACTTGTAAACATTTTAAACAAGTTTTAAACATTTATATAGTGACCTCTACTCAACTATTATAAATGATCCCGAGATCCAAATTCATATTAATTCGGGCACGGTGAGCCGATTCATCCCTTATCAATATAACTCGGTGGATTAACTCTTTAATCGATTCTACTTCTAGAACTCTCGGTCGATAAAATTACTTTAATATTTATCTTTAGCCCGGAACACATGCGGCTACGGTCACGAATACTTCCGTTGAGCTCAATCCAAATTTCGATGTAATAACAATTTACGACCCACTTAACCAACGTAACATGTTTAGCACCCCGGTGAGCCGAGCCTACTTCCTTATGAAATTGGGATTCATGGTTCTACTATTTGGCAAGGCTAATTCTCAATTATTATATAGTGAGAGGTCATGTCAATTTATTATCTATCTCGTTTTAAGTGAACTAAAGCGGTGAACTACGATAATCATAATTGACACGGTTGATGACTCGACAAAATAATATGCATGTGTAGTTATGGCGATTTGGCTATGCATGCCAACATATAAAACAAATGCAAGCAAAAACTATAAAATCCTAGTATGGCCTTCCTAAAATAGTAAATCAAATAAACTATTTACAAATTCGGAAACCAACTCCTTTGGTCCCTTGAACTTCATTTGGCACGCACTTCAAGGTAACACCGTCTTTGTCGGACCACCTTCTCGAATTGCACCTTCTTCAAGGAACTCCGAAATAAATAAATTACATAGTTTTTCTACTTTATACATTATAAACAGAAAAACAAAAAAAAATAAAATTGATACGAGATCACAATAATTACAACCAAATCGGTATCCCCATTCATTTCGGGAAATACCAATTAAAAACTAAGGTCATACTAAGTACAAATTAAATAATTCAAAATTATATAAAATAAAATATGACAATCATACTAAAAATTCAACATTAAAATATGTATGAAACATGCCCATGTGATGTGCCAAATTGCCCTATTTAAGCTAATATCGAATATTTGTGTCCGGTTTTAAAGATTATTGTGACTATTAACATATTAAAATCACACAATATTACGTAAATCAAATCTATATCCAAGTTAATTACCCCAACCATCTTAGGACTCAAAATTTAGTCTTCACTAAATATTTGACAATAATTCAACTTGATATTTTATTATTGCTCTTTAAACATCTATTATTCATAATAATAAAGAAATAATTCCCAACTAAGTCATAAAAATTCGAAAAATTTCAAAATCATAATTTTGTATATTCTGGAAAATTCCCAACATTCCAAAATTTTAATAAAAATGCCCTTAGATTATTTTAATTTATTTCACAAATAAATCGTATAAAACATAATTTTACCCCTTTAATTCCAAATTAAATATAAAATTATGCAATAAATGAAAATGAAAATTTTAAATATTCTAATTAATTATCTAGAACCTGGAAATGACAAATTTTAAGTCCAAAAGTCGAATTTTTTTATTAATGACTATTAAAGTTGCTATTTATCAATTTATATCCCATAAAAATTAATAAACATTCAACTCATGCGAAATTTAACATGCAACTTTAGATCTGATATTCATATCATATATACAACATTGGGAAAAAATTTCATGCCATAAAATTCATTTTAGCTATTTTTGCTAAAATAGTCACTATTTATGTGATTTTTACATCTAAAAATCATAAATCATGCAAAATAAAACCATTTTATCTCAAAATTTACATAAACTGTTTAAATATTGCATGTGACAATATACTAAAATTTCATGGGCATAAACAAAGTCTAACCATTTTTAACCAAAATACCTCTATTTAATCGATTTTTATCATGTAAAAATCATAAATCATGCTATATAAAACCATTTTATACGAAATTTTACATACAATGTGTGAAATATGCATGTGAGGTTGTGTAAAAATTTTAAGGTCAAAATCATAGTCTAACTAATTTTAGAATTTTAAGTGTCATTTTATTCAATAAAATGTAATAAAAATACTAATAATCATTTTAAAGAGCAATAAATTACCATAAATCATTAAAATGACCTAAAATAAATTTAGGACTAGAATGTTTAACATGAAAAATTTTTGTGGCATTTATCTTCAAAAATCACAAATTTTTAGTTTTATATGTTAACATTTTAACTCGGAAAAACAATAACCGATTATACATGCAACAACTCTTGCTCTGATACCAATTGTAAGATTCGTATATCTCTTATTAGACACTTCTAATAACAATGTGTTTATTAGTGAAGTCGTAAACTAAAAGGAATTTATGCATGCATAACAAAATACAAAGTAAGAAGAAAAAACGATTATTCTTACAATGAGGGCCGAATGGTTTATACTAATTTGGTCTCTTACCAAGTTAGTCTTCTTAAAAGAAAAATCCAAATATCTAACAAAACCCTGGATCCCATGATGGGATCTACCCCTTAAGGATTTGTACCAAGGAAATACCATTAATACAAGTTGTAACACCCGTGAATTCCCCATTTTGACATTTAAAATTTATTAAACCGTTTAATCACTTTATTATACATTTTTGAATTATTCAATTTAATTAATTTTATGTCAAACACGTTTTTTTTATAAAAGTAATATATAAAAGTTCATTTATATAAAAATACGTATTATTAAATTATATTTTGAGGCATAATTTATATAAGAATTTATGTATATATATTTTTGGTCGGACAGTAATAGTGACAGTAATAATAATAGTTTCCGTCTTAATTTCCGTCTAGTTATAGATCGTCACATTTCCACTTGTGAGACTAATCGTTTCCCGACCTATCCTAAATCGACAACACACTCACCTACCCTCTTACACCCTACCTTTAAATACCTCCTTTATATACATTATTATAATTCATCTATTATTATTATTATATATCATTATTATTATTATTATCATTATATATTATTATATATACTTACATGTACTATTAGTATTACTATATTATTGTTATTGTTACTTTACTACTCCCTCCATTCAACTCCACTTTACATGTATTCCATTTCCGTCCATTCAACTCCACTTTACAGGTTTCCTTATTTGGCTAAAAAAATGACAATTCTATCCTTATTGAAAAACTTTATTTACAAAAAAGGCCACCCAAACCCCACACTAACCCACCATAAAACCCCATCTTCATATTTTTTTAATATTTTTAACCTCTTCTTTCTCTTTCCCCATGTACTTTTAATACTTTTTTTAATCCGCTCCTTAATATCCGTGTAAAAACCAAAGTTGCAAAGTGGAGTTGAATGGAGGGAGTATGTCCCCAACCCCACACCCTGCACTCCCCTTTTTCTCTTCTCCTTCCTTGCGAGAAAACACAACAACAACAACAGCAGCGAACAAATAGAGCCGTACCATCACCATTTTCGTCCCTTTCAAACCAAGATCCTCCTCCATTTCTCAACCAAACTCCATTATTTTTATACCATTAGCTTCCTCGTCCCTTCCTCGTTCTTTTAAGGTAAGAAAGTTTCTGTTTTGACTTAGTTTTCGAATGGGTCGTCTTATGACAACTCGGCTCCTTGACTCACACAACTCGTTTTTCTTCTTTTAGTCGAAGACCCGAGAGCAGCTCATACTTAGGGACGTTTTTACTCTGAAATTCGTGAGGTTAAAGGTAACGGTGATAGGTTACTCGACAAATGTCGAATTTCCGTCTTGCTTGTCGTCTCATATACCCTTGTTTGATAAAGTTTGATTCTTTATGCTTTTCCTCATTTGTATGCTAATTTCCGTCTCAATGAGCTCTTAACGTGGACTGGTTTGGAACTGTTTATTTGGTCTTCGGGACTGTTTTCGGACTTGGATTGTCTTCCTTAAACTCCTTGAGTATTTTTCGTATTGTGCTTTTTGTAAAAGCATGAAGCATGCTGAATTCCATTGTATTTTATAGGCTAACAATGATATGTCTTGTTACCATCAAGTAATGACAGAAGTTGGGATTTTAGCATTCCCACATCTCTGTTTTGTGTTTGCTTTTCCTGTGTACCCTTCCCCTTCCTCCAGCTTTAGATAGAATTGTTGGTCGCATTTGTTAAAGGGAGAATTAGTGTCGTAAATGAAATGTGAATCCGTCTTATAACGGTTGTTGAAGGAAATTGCTAAACTCGAGTTTACATGGTTACCCATTCGTATAAAAATGGGTTATTCTCCTGTGTGTATTGTAATGTTTACGTCTTACTCATGCTTAAAATTTTCCGTCTTAATTTTGGTTCCAAAATGAGTGTTTGAGTCGGGTTTAAGAGGACCAAAAACTGGGCTATTCGGGTTGTAATGGTGGCTGTTTGGGGGCTGCCCAAACGGTCCTTTGAGCCGTGGTTATAGGTGCTCTTGGCGCAAAGTTCGGGTTATTTGAAACAATTAAATATCGTTCATTTATATATTTTCTCACATGAATTATAACCGTGAAATTGATTATTTAATTATTTCCTTTGTATATGAAATGACATGTTGAATCGTTTCGTGAATTATTTTGGGCGCAAGTTTGGTTTATTCGAATAATTAAGTTCCGTCTCTTGCCTTATATAACGCAATTCGTTAACATCGTTCTTTTACATATTCCTACATGTTGGGCTCACTACACCTTAGTTTTGGGCTCTCTTTGTTGCACCTTGTTCGGATTCATTATATTTTGATTGTTGGGTTTTATATAAGTAAATGGGTGGACTTCATATGACTAAACTTTTGGGTTGTATATGATTAAGTGTTTGGGCTTGTTGTATGCCACTTATTGGACTCACATAAATCATAGGTTGGAATTCACATGATTAGGGTGTTAGATTTAGTATGTCCCATTTAATGGGCCACGTATAGTTTATGTCTTGGGCTCATAAATGAGTCACTTGAGTTGGTCACAGTTTATTCCATAATTTCATATAACGTAAATTATTCATTATCACTTGTTATATTTTATTTAACCAACATGTTAAATTATGAAATGGAATATTTATTAATATAATACAAGTATGAGATATTTATTATAAGTAGTTACTTGTAGTGAGTCGTATTTTAGATAATGTCTAGTATTGTTCGGTTGTGGGAGTCTCGGTCTTATCGGATACTAGGGGTGAGCCATAGGCCCTCTAATTACGATATGATTGCCGGGATTGATATTCCCATCCGTACTTATGGTGATGTAGGCCATAAGTATGAATGTGACATTAATAATCCCGTCCCTGAGTCTTGATCCTATCGGTTACTAGGGGTGAGCCAGAGGCCCTCTAGTTGCGATATATTCGTCGGGAGTGATGTTCCCATCCGTATGTATGGTGATGTAGGCCATAAGTATGAATGTGACATTAATCATCCCGTCCCCGAGTCTCGGTCCTATCGGATACTAGGGGTGACCCATAGGCCCTCTAGTTGCGATAAGGTCGTCGGGATTGATGTTCCCATCCGTATTTATGGTGAGATGCAAGCCATAAGTATGAATGTGACATTAATAATCCCATTCTATGTGCTTGTTTGTTGTACTTGTTTGTTGTATTTGGCCATGTTTTAAAGGTAACCGCTGAGCCAGATACTTGTTTGTTGTGCCTCGGACATGTTTTAAAGGTAACCTCTGAGTCGGGCACTTGTTTGTTGTATTTGGCCATGGTTTAAAGGTAACCGCTGAGCCAGATACTGGTTTGTTGTACCTCGGACATGTTTCAAAGGTAACCTCTGAGTCGGGTACTTGTTTGTAGTATTTGGACATGTTTTAAAGGTAACCGCTGAGCCAGATACTTTATGTGTTGTGCCTCGGACATGTTTTAAAGGTAACCTCTGAGTCGGGCACTTGGTTGTAGTATTTGGACATGTTTTAAAGGTAACCGCTGAGCCAGATACTTTAGAGGTCGTACCTTGGATATGTTTTAAAGGTAACCGTTGAGCCAAGGTACTTAAGGACTTGTGTCTCGGACATGCTTTAAAGGTAGCCTCTGAGCCGGATGCTTTGCTTATTATGTGATGTTAGTAGTCCCATTTCATGTATTGTATGTTGTTTGGTTTTCAAAGTTGGATGTATCATATGCCTTATCTATGATTGAATGCGCATGTTTTGAATGTTAGTCTCATGTCTGAGTGCTTGCATCAAATGGTTATATTCCTGATGTTCTAATAAGTTCTTGTTTATCTGTGTTTCGACATTTTGTGGCTGGGAGAACCTTGAGTTACTCCCCACTGACTGTGGCGTTCATGTTTACATGAATGACAGGTTGTGAAGAATCTTATGTGGGGAAGACGTGTGGGCTAGCGAGAACTAAATCCTTGGACCTTAGTTTGCTAGTTTAGAGACCCCTCATCTGTTTATTCGTGGGATATCTTTTCCCCGCTTTCTAGACTTGGGTTGTAATAACCTAAGTTTGCCTATTGTTGTTTTTGTTTCATTTCATTTTTGGCACCCGCGTGTTAATCTTTAACTAGTAATAAAAAGTTTAAAATCTCATAAATTTCCGCTTTAATTTATTAGTTATATTTTCCGCTTTATCGCGGGGTGTCACACAAGTACTAAAAGGTTACTAATATTATTAGTGTAACACCCCCATACTCCAAGTGCCTTACCAGGACCACTCAGGTATAAGGATACTACCATCTCGGTTGCCCGAGGTACTGAATATCATAAGACAATAAAGAAACGTACTTTTAAAGTAATTATAGATTAAGTGATTACATGTTCAAACCAAAACTAATAAAAGAAATTACAAGGTTCTCATACGGTCTACAGCTAAAACTATCAAAGCTACTAGACTTCGTCGACACAAATGGAAGACTTCTAACTGCCACGTGATGACTCATCCCGGCTATCCCATACGCGTCATATCACACCTGCTCAATAATCGCTCACCACCCCCGAATGGATCACCACAGTTTTTAAAACATTTAAACGGGGTCAGTACTAATCACACAATTCAATACATATATCAACAATAAGATAAACAGACAGCTGAACTGTCACACACACACACACCACCCACTCCCATCGTCTCAATACTGACTGTCCACTGGACCAGCCCTGCCAGTGGGGGACCGCAGCCGTTCCCACCTAAGCCCCGCTCATCGTACGAGCGATAACCCTGTCCATTAATGTGCACATCCCCTTTCGTGGCGGGTTCCACGAAGGGCGAAACTAGGGCGTGAGATCACTCCCGCAAGTGACCCCACTCAGCCGAGAACGCATCTCGAGAACCATCAACAAACACAACCACAATCACAATCACAATCACAATCATCATATCAAACAACTAACTACAGCACATCACCAATATCCCATTATGGGACTAATACTGAGTAGGAAATCCTACCTGGAAAGCACAACACGCAGACGGTATCTACAGCTGTATCAAAACGGCTCCTCTACGAATTCTCCTCCTATCATACAGCACATAAAGACTACACATCACAAACTACACATCAAAACCCCCAATTCCTAAATTAGGGTTTAACCAATCTTAACAAAACATTATAAAAACTATATTAAAAGCTTACCCTTGACGCAAGGAATCCAACGACACGAAAAACGACAAGAACCGACCGCTTTGAACTCCGGAATTGCTAAGAATGCGATTAGGAAGATGAAGTGGCTGCTTTCTCTCTTAAACAGGGTTTTAGGTTTTGTAAAAGTGAATTAAAACAATGACGAATATGTTTAAATACCTTAATCGCATAATTAACAAAACCCGAGAAAACTCCCCGTAAAACCGGACACTCGATCGAGTACCCAAGGTACTCGATCGAGTACCCCTTACTCGATCGAGTACCCCAAATTACTCGATCGAGTACCCAACAGGTCAGAAACTATTCTAAAACGCAACTTACCCTTACTCGACAGAGTAAGGCCTACTCGATAGAGTACCCAAAGACTCATAAATACGGAGTATTACAATCTTCCCTCCTTAAAAAGAACTTCGTCCCCGAAGTTCAACCCATACATAAAAAAAAAACTCTTAACACCCACTCCACCAACTATGTTTACTTCCACAACATGACTCACTATACCGTATCTACCACATATATATCTCTCACGATACCAACTCCATACATAACCAACTACCATCCTCTAATGCTGCTAGCTCCATAATATCATCAACTATCAAATCCAATACCAAGACACTCATAGACATCAAACGGGATGTTACATTCTACTACCCTTAAAAGGAACTTCGTCCTCGAAGTTTACTCACACTCGTAACCTCATCATCCAACTGTCAATACTAGCGAAATTTTCTCACACTCCTAAACATCACGCTACTATAAGCACGGTCATGACCTTTAATAAAATCACCCACAACACGAATCGATCTTTTATTCTACATCAAGACTCAACTTCCGAATATATTACCATATGTACAACCATCAAAATCTGTTTTATCGCATCCTACTCCTCTTAAGACAAATGTTACGTCCTCGTAACTCACTAATACCAAACCATATCTATATCTCATTACCCTCTGTACCAAACACTCACCATTCTTATATCCAAGGCTCCCATAAATAAACATTTCCCATTCCTCAACTCATTCGGCAGCGCACCTAACCTATACCATAAACTCGTAGCAAATCACCATACCCACTCTTCATTATTACTGCCAAACAACATACCTCTCTACG
This sequence comes from Silene latifolia, assembly GCF_048544455.1. Taxonomy (NCBI): domain Eukaryota; kingdom Viridiplantae; phylum Streptophyta; class Magnoliopsida; order Caryophyllales; family Caryophyllaceae; genus Silene; species Silene latifolia. Next base: position 120,566,025 of record NC_133528.1, on the reverse strand, counting down.
TAAGGCACTTATCTACCAGAAGCATAACTCACGGTCCGCACTCGTTACGTACACGCACACTAGATCCTCAAGTTCTTTCTTTCATTACCGCGAAATTCATACACAACTTAACATGACACTAATTTCCCCAACACCCTACACTCACTGTCTCAACAAAAGATTATGAACTACCCGCCGCTTTCACTCATTTACAACAACACATGTTCCACGAATCATTTTCCATTACCATGTCTACCGATGTCTCATCTGAAAACAAGATCAAAATTACCGTAACAACCTCTCACAACCGTGTCCCATCGACAGATTATCACTATCCCATGACAACAACGAAACATATACAACTCTATTTCACATCATACTCTACCTCATTCCCAACTTAACCTGGTAAAGAAAACATGAATAAGCAAGACAACTGTCTATCAAAGACAAACCGAAACTCGCAGAGAGCAACATCAAACAAAACAACAATCTATGTATAACTGGTATGTACTTTCGAAACTCGAATCATAATCATCCCGCCTACTCCACCACAACCGGTGACGGCATCACAACACCGCCACCAACAGCCACACCGTAGTGCGAAAATACCCGCATCACAAAGACTATGTACCGTGTGCCGGATCACCACCCGAGGCACCACAACCACACAGATAGACATCACAACTGCATACAATTCCCATAAATACTGACTCAGCATAACTTCTCAGACAAGAAAAACTTACTTAAATCCACCTTATTAAATCACCACGCAACATATTATATGGATAAACAGATAAGCATCTCATGAACATCATCTCTTACCATTTCCCGGGATACACATGTGTTATCAATACACATAAAATTATAACTAGCTATGTCAAATCAATCAAGTTATTACCTTTTTGGATATCATTCAATTAAATTACCGTGCCCAACATATATATTACAGAACATTTATAAAACAACTTTATAATTATCACACCATACCACTTCTTGTGAGGTCAGAACCTCACACAAACATTTACACATATCATAGACCTGTAATCACAACCAACTAGTCAATCCTGACCACGTAAGTTACCACTCGAAAAAGGTTACCTGCTGCCCGAGTTTAACTCATATGCCCCTCATAACATATTCCCCCATTCGCACAACCATCACTTTCTGCCAAATATAACCATACCTTCACTATTCAACTAATAGCGTCCGCCTCATCTAACCACATCTTATACCCTCTCACAATCATACACAACAATCAGGTCCCTACCAAATCAACCTCTTTAGAATTGTTACCTTTCTAATATTCCATCACTCTTAACCATTAGTGATAACACCACAATGCCACCGCTGCTCGTATATAAAATCTCTTACACTCATATCAAAATAACATCGTTTTTCTCCTATTTTTGGTTAATATTGCAAATAACGAACATCAAACCCATCCACAAAATTACCTCAACATTATTCCCAAAGCTAACTTATTTGTATTGTCATCCAACTCTCCACCAAATATCTCGTATCGTGCCAATGCTCCACCAACTTCTTACTCCCTTAATTCCTCGAAACTCATTACCAATCATGTTGTCCTGAAACTCCTATATAACCTTTAGCTAACATCCTCGTGATACCATCACACATTTCGATGATTCCTTATCTTTATATCACATAGCTTCGGTGAACATTTTCCTCAGCTCACTTTTATCCTTCTTTTCTCTTTACACTCAATAATACCAATTAATAGTTCAACTCCTTATTCCTTCTAGCTAACTCTTTAGAAATCTGGTTACCCCTTCGTTGCTCCAAAACTCGGTTCCATTATTTTCTACCGACATCATCTCACTCTTTCTTCCCATGGATCTTCTCTTATTATGCTATCACTCATACTTGCCACTAATCTATCCATAGAACCAACGTTTAATGTTCAAACAATTGCATCTCCTTTTTACATCTCTAGAAATCGGAATTCATTTAATACCGTTAATTACCCAAGGAACTCACACAGTAGTTTCATCTTTTAATAAACCAAACCTCCCAAACTCACTCATTGTCTATAAATACACCTCGCGACATGTCTCCACAAAGTTCACTATATATTACTCTTCTCAACCCCTTTAAACGAACTTTCACTACATAAATCCATAACCCACACTACTCCTAACCATTTCCTTCCATAACTCTTTACACATCTCAAGCTGCCACTATCCACATTCTTACTTTCAATCTTTTCATTCACACGTTCATTATACTCACATCATCCCTTGCCTATATTCACTTATTTTTACATTACTCAACACACAATCATATCACTCATCCCGTCTCGCAAAACGTGCGCCATGCCTCAATAAACGATACCAATCTTCCTTTTCTTTTTCCACCATCTATCATAATCACATATAACTCATGTCCTCCCCACCGAACTCATACTCATCATAGTGCCACTCTTTACATCATAAGATTGGGTAACTTACGCTTCAGGACCAACACATACGTAAAACAATACATAAAGAAGTAATACAACACCTTTGAATTAAACATCATATGCAACGAATGTCAAAAGACAAACATATGACCCGAAATACGCATATGACCTGCACAGACCCCACTCGATCGAGTACCAGAACCTACTCGATCGAGTTGAGGCTACTCGATCGAGTGCCCAACATGCTCGATCGAGTGCCCCGACTCAGAACCCAAACGGACCTTCCGATCTTCGACTTACTCGACCGAGTAGCCCGGCTACTCGATCGAGTGACCCCATACTCGATCGAGTGCCCGAGGTACTCGATCGAGTGCCCAAAAACACGATTCTGGTCAAAATAACGACAAATACCCACTCGATCGAATCAAACCCACTCGATCGAGTCATGCAGACTCGTGAATACTACCCGCATGTTATCTCACATACCCCAACGTACTATGCATTCCTTATTATTTCAACATTATGATTACAACTACGCATTCAAATCTGCGCGACTCCTCATACAATCAACAAAATAATCCACTTCGTGTTATTAAGTGCCACGTTATAAACAGCCATCATGCTTTTCATCCAATTCGTTATACAAAACACATATCATTGAACCTCTATTCTTCATGTTACTACTCACCAAAAGCCAAACATTACCATCTATCATGCTCATATAACATTCAACTTTCAATCATGTATTACCCGCATGTTTTAAATTTTCATAACTTTTCATAACACAAACCACACCCATACACTACAAATCCTATTCCCATGTTGCTAATACAACAACATTACAAATCCACTTCATCACACATCATCATATACGAACTACTTTCTTTTTCTACCATATCATTCATCATTCTCATATACTTTTCCAACGATTCCAACCAACATGTAAGCCAACTATCATGCAACATGCTTTCAACAAACCATATACAGCACAATTAACATACACGTCGCACATATACACACGGACTCCACGTTCCCATACCATGTGACTGGCTTAAGTATCATGGGGCCAAGATTTTGAAGTGAGGGCGCCTACTCACCCACAACTTAGCATCAGCCGGGGCTCCCATTACACATACACCAGGTTCATTTTATTAGACTCCCTATGTTCATTATGCTCATTTGTTACAGGTTCCAAAATCGTCGCTCTGATACCATTTGTAACACCCCCATACTCCAAGTGCCTTACCAGGACCACTCAGGTATAAGGATACTACCATCTCGGTTGCCCGAGGTACAGAATATCATAAGACAATAAAGAAACGTACTTTTAAAGTAATTATAGATTAAGTGATTACATGTTCAAACCAAAACTAATAAAAGAAATTACAAGGTTCTCATACGGTCTACAGCTAAAACTATCAAAGCTACTAGACTTCGTCGACACAAATGAAGACTTCTAACTGCCACGTGATGACTCATCCCGGCTATCCCATACGCGTCATATCACACACCGCTCAATAACGCTCACCACCCCCGAATGGATCACCACGCTTTTAAAACATTTAAACGGGGTCAATACTAATCACACAATTCAATACATATATCAACAATAAGATAAACAGACAAATTGAATCACACACACACACACACCACCCACTCCCATCGTCTCAATACTCGACCGTCCACTGGACCCCGCCACGGGGGGACCGCACCGTTCCCACCTAAGCCCCGCTCATCGTACGAGCGATAACCCTGTCCATTAATGTGCACATCCCCTTTCGTGGCGGGTTCCACGAAGGGCGAAACTAGGGCGTGAGATCACTCCCGCAAGTGACCCCACTCAGCCGAGAACGCATCTCGAAAACCATCAACAAACACAACCACAATCACAATCACAATCACAATCATCATATCAAACAACTAACTACAACACATCACCAATATCCCATTATGGGACTAATACCGAGTAGGAAATCCTACCGAAAGCACAACACGCAGACGGTATCTACAAATTGTATCAAAACGGCTCCTCTACGAATTCTCCTCCTATCATACATAACACATAAAGACTACACATCACAAACTACACACCAAAACCCCCAATTCCTAAATTAGGGTTTAACCAATCTTAACAAAACATTATAAAAACTATATTAAAAGCTTACCCTCGACGCAAGGAATCCAACGACACGAAAAACGACAAGAACCGACCGCTGAACTCCGGAATTGCTAAGAATGCGATTAGGAAGATGAACTGGTCGCTTTCTCTCTTAAACAGGGTTTTAGGTTTTGTAAAAGTGAATTAAAACAATGACGAATATGTTTAAATACCTTAATCGCATAATTAACAAAACCCGAGAAAACTCCCCGTAAAACCGGACACTCGATCGAGTACCCAAGGTACTCGATCGAGTACCCCCTTACTCGATCGAGTACCCCAGCTACTCGATCGAGTACCCAACAGGTCAGAAACTATTCTAAAACGCAACTTACCCTTACTCGACAGAGTAAGGCCTACTCGATAGAGTACCCAAAGACTCATAAATACGGAGTATTACAATTAGTATACTACTTCTAGTAATAAGAGAATAATATTAGAGATAATGTGATATTTTCTAGAGTGTTCACAACAAAACTAGAGAGATAAGTTCTTCTCAATATATGTATATAATGTAAAATGAATTGTGTAAAAAATAAGAAGAGAAAACTTCTCCTCTTATCTTAGGGTGGCCGGGTAGGTTGAAGGAGGAAGAGTGCTCAATGCCTTTTCTTGTTTCTCTTCTCAAGAGTTTTAGGCATGCAACGCTATGATTAGTAGGTAATCATAGTGCCTTCCACTAATTAAAACAACAAAACACAATTAAACACCATAATCCCATTTACACGGCTCACCCATTTAAAATGGGTCCATTTTAAGTTTGTCAAATGTTAATTTCTATAGTGTGACATATTGGTCATGTTACTAGACATGTAATTTAAATAATGCATTTTTAAATTATTAAAAATCATTATATAAATGAAATAAATCACATACAAAATTAACTCTGTAATTCAAAATTATAATTACTTAAAATGGGTCATAGAATTATAAATCACAATTACTTGTATTTATAATAAACATTTCATTGTTTATTTTAATTGTTTCAAAAACAATAAATAAACCTTAAGTAATAAAACAATTTAATTACTTAGTATGAATCTTATTTAATCGAATTACAATAAGATACGTATTATTACTCACAAAATCATTTGTTCAATTTTAAGGAATTAATTAACTTGTATCGTCATACAATTAATTAATTAATCAATTAAGAGCGTTACCCTAGAGGTATGACGTTAAGGGATCAACTGATCACCACCGTCATACGACAGTAATGTCAAACTCTAGTCAGCCAATCATTACCGATTAATGTGGATCAGATGACAATAAAATATTACATTCCCTCATGTATTCTTAATATGTGATTTAAACATGTGATCCCATTATTGTCGAGGACAAATACTCCAACAGCTTAACCTAATGATGTACCACTATATGTACCCCATTTGTAATAATCAAAAGAAAAAATCCCTCTTAGAGGAGGCAAACCTTCCTTAGATTAGATTAGGAGTAAATTAGAATAGATTAATCTCAATCATTCCACATTAATCTTTCCTTAATTATTGTTCAAGTTTATTATTGGGTAATTGAAGATAATTGGGTTATTATTGGAGAATTGACAACTCTTCATCAGTCAATCAAGTTTTCTTCTATTATTCTTTCCTTTTCAATTATTCATCTTAATTTTTGTATAATCTCTTTACTCTTTACTCTTTACTCTTTATTGTTTATTTCCTCACTCTCTTATCATGTTTATACTTGTTGTGATGATCGAGACCATTGATGACATATTTTCCATGATAATAAGTGAGTAGTTACTGAACTAGGATTAATGGGTCATTAGGGGAGTTAATCATGGGATGGATTTATGCTTAATGAGTTCATATGAATGCTTGCTTGTTATTCTTCAACTTATGCACATGTTATGTTTGATAAAATACTATACTATGAAACCTTGCATTTTTTACCCATCTCTTATCTTTTCAACGAGGCTTGTAAGATATAAACCAACTCAAACCTTGTTAGACCTTGCATAATGTTGAATAGGGAAAATCCAAGTCGACTTGTAGGTATTGTAAAGTCTTAACCGACTCGGCTCCGAGACGTAAGTTTTCCTACGAATTGGTTTATCACGCATGTAGTTTTATAGGAAGAATTAAGTCGACTTGTAGGTGTTGTACAGTCATAAATGACTCGGCTCCGGGACCCAAATTTTCTTATGAATTATATGACATGAACTAGCTTAATTCCAACATAATAAATTGCTTGCTTCTATATAACTTATTTATGCTATCTCACCATGATTCCCTTATGATCCCATGACATCCTAGTATCCTTTATTATTTGTTTACATCTTTAATTTCTTTATTGCTTGTTTTACTTTATTGCTTTCATTAGTTTAGAACACAACTACAAACCCAAATCAATTGTGACACCCTAAGCACAACCATGATTAGATTGAACAATTCGAGTACCCCCGTCCTGTGGATCGACCCCGACTTGCTTGCTATGCTAGTAGTTGGGTATAAATTTGTTTGATGGCAGACAATGATCCACTCCATCACTCTGGATAGTGGTCAGCAAAAACAATTATCCCTGGAGAGTTTAGCGTAGTGTTAAATTCTTTCTTATGATGTTGATACAGTGCTTCTTATGACTGTACTTCTCGCAAGTCTTTTTACAATAGTATATTAATAAGGATTTTTTTGTCAAACACAATCTTTAAAAAAAACTTTTTGCAAAACACTACCTTTAAAAAAAAAGTTTGTAAAACACAACCTTTAAAAACCAAAAAGTTGCGAAACACTACTTTTTGGCCGAATTCCGTCAGTTTAATTCATTTTTGGTGTCATAATAGTTTGCCTGTGTCATGTATGTTTGATTTTTTCTGTTATTTTTGTTTTCCCTCCAATTCATCCGCCTCTTTCTTAATTTTTCCTCCATTTATCCAACAAACCCTTTATATTAATCCCCCTCCCCCCTCCAAGCAAGATTCAAAGGATAATCGTAAGGAATTGGGGTTGTTTATGAATTGGATTATTCAACTGTAAAAATTTGGGATTGTATAAGGTGATTTTGATCTATAATTAAGAAGTAAAGAGAGTGAAATAAAGTGGAGGGAGGAGTTTGGTCATCACACATTCACAAGTGATAGAGGATTTAATTTTTTTTATTTTTTTTGAGAGATGATTGAGTAATTACACAAATTCTCATTTGTGACGGACAGTATCTGTCACAAGCTTGTGACGGGTCAAATAATATCCACAAGGGTATATAAAGACAAATGATTTGTAACTCTCTAGGCACTCTATTTTTGTCTTATCTACCCATGTGGGTGATAATTAACCCGTCATAAGTTTGTGACGAATATATCCGTCACAAGGAGACTTATTGGAGTAATTAATAGTGAGTAATCAACGGATTTTTATTAATTGGGTCAAACTCCGGCCTAAAAGTAGTGTTTTGCGAAATAAAATCAAACCTAAAAAAGATGTACCTTAAATCATGGTATGCTGTTTGTAATGTAATGGGTTGGTTCCATTGATAATTAGAAAGTCTATCGATTAAAATTAGGAATTACGTATTAACAGAAAATAATTAAACCACCGCCAACACTGTCGCGTGTTTATTTAGTATAGTAATGACAAAACTTAGATTTAATTAATAAATCTACAGTTGAATAAATACACTCAATAAATTGCATTAAAATGGATAGACTCTTAAAATTCAACAAGTTTTCGTGTTGGGTGAAATACAGGTTAGGTCTGCTCAACATGAAACTTTGATCACATTCGAGGACTTTTGCTATATTTGAGTTTAGCAGTTAGATCTCTTGTATTATCGACTCAATTGAGTTTAGTTTTAAGCATAGCAAGGATGTAATAATCAAATGAATGAAGGTAAGGTGCAACAACCGACCCAAATCCAGAACAATGCAAGAAGTATTCATGGATGAAATCATGAAATACAATAACGAAAAGGTCCAAAATATTTAGTTACCACACATAATTTATGAAAACCATATTAAAACCTCTAATAAGTAATAATACTACTAGGCAACCAGCTTAAATCGACAATTAACCTCCAACAAACCGGAGGACATGAGACATTCTAACATCTTGATTCTGATACTCTTTCGATTCTCTCATTCTCTCGTCTGACACTAATACAAAGCAAATGTTGCACATATATTTTGACATAAACCTGTTAGGCCCAATTTATAGCTATGGGCTGAGTTAAGGAAAGTAGGCCTGGAAGCAGTGAAGCTCGAGTGCAATAACGGATGGTGAAGAGTCTGATTTGGGCCGGAACACTGGCAGGTCCAAGAACGAAGCAACTAAGCCCTAAGCATCATCAAATTATGAAGACTTGGAGAACAAGTAAGGAACCCTAGCTAGGGAGCTTCCCTATATAAGCAACGTAATGTAAGACCTAAGATTCAATTCAGAAATACGGAGAAGAAACCCTAGAATACATAGAAATCCATCGATAGCCCTATTCTTCGTTGTACTACCAATTCAGTTATAGTGCAAATATTGGTGGGATTTCGTCTCCCTCCGCGGTTGTTTCCCACATCGGGTTTTCTGCGTCACCAAAATCTCTTGTGTTCATTGTTAATCTTTAGCCAAATATCATACATAAATCACGAGAATATCTAAGCAAATTGTTAAACATAAAACCGTAATATTGATTAGGCACTAAGACCATTTCAACCCTAATTGGTAGAAATTTACCATAACAGTTTGGCACCCACCGTGGGGAATAGTGGTCGTCTCCATTAATCAATATACAAAGAGCAGTAACATGTTAGGGCACTTGGGAGCAAATTCGGGAAGGACGGACGGGGCCCCTACAACACGGGCACAAGCGCAGCTCAGCGCAACAACACCCACAACACAGAGGCAGCCAACGCACGATGTAACTACGCAGGGGTCAGTTTCAATACCAGTAATCAAGCAGAGCCATAGTTCATAGGTAGCAGCAAATCTAACACAGGCGGGAAAGGCGCAGACAAAGTATACATGTACCAGCCAGGGTACGCAAAAGATGGGACAGTAGGATAAAGGAACCCTGGCGCAACCGATGTATTAGGATCAGGCACCTCCAAGTCCTACTCGCGTTATGATAAGTGTACTGGATACCCAGACAAGGACCATAAAACAATGCACATCGAGAACAGAAGTATGAGATCCCAAATGGAAGCAGATAATAACTTCCTTAGAGCGCAGATCGATGAACTACGATAGAAAGATGCTACCCCAACATCTTGGACGCACGACATCGGACCTAAGGGTGCGCCAGCAGGAGATAGTGGCAGGAGGCAGAATCGGCTGCTACCACAAGATATGTAATGCGGCTGGATATGGAAACCATATCGTGGCAAGGAAGAGGCCTGATGCCAGTAGGATTGAGGGCACTAATGCCAGATCCAGAACCATTGCACCAAGAACCAACGCCCGTACAAGGTACTCTGCCTTTATACAATTTCTTACACCCTGACAATTTCTCTAGCGCAGGTGTCAGGACGCAGCAAAATTTGCGGAACCAGCTGGGATCAGCAACTCTACCAGCCGAGGAGCCAGTATCGCACATGTCAGAATATACATAGGTAACCAGTGTAGGGCTGGAAATACCTCTATTACCTACAACTCCAGTAGTCGGGCATCAAAACCTAATCGGGACCCAGTATCAGCAGCCGTTGGTGCACGAACAACCAATTGGCAGGGAAACCTATATAGAGCAGCAATACCGGGAATTACGCAGTATCCTTAGAAATAATCTCAGGAATGCCACCCCCTATAGAGATGGCAACACCAGATACTTACGTTGGTTCGCCCTTCACAGATGACATAGCTAGTGTAGCTTTACAAAAGGGATTCAACGTCTCGATGATGACTCTTTTCGATGGGATATTAAATCCATGCGATCACATCAGTTAGTACAAGCAAAAGATGATGGTGACTACAGCGACTGGAGCCTCCAAGGTGGCTTGTATGTGTAAGGGATTCGTGTCAACCTTGTCTGGGGTGGCACTGCAATAGTTTGTTAGCCTCCCTAACAAGTCTATATCCTCATTTGTAGACCTAGTTAACGCCTTTAATCAGCAGTTCGCAAGTAGCAGAGAGACTCCAAAGCAGCCTAACGATCTTTATAGAATCGTGCAGGAAATTGGGGAGTCAATTAAAGATTATGTTACAAGGTTCAACACATAAAAGGTGGCAATACGAGGTTGCGACGCATCCACGGCCATTAACGTTGTTCGGTAGGGCTTAGACAAGGATTCAGATTTATACAAAGGACAAACTATGCACCCCGGTGAGAGATTCGAGGAAGTTCAGCAACTAGCTACGGCAGCACTGAGGTTGGAAAAAGATATCTTATCCAGGAAAGGAACGATAGTATTCGATAGAGCAAGCAGGAAGGCTCCCATGGACAAAAAGGAGGAGAAAACCAAACTATACAGCTGACCCAATATCAGAAAGGTAGCAGAAAAGTCGCGGCAAGGGGAGGGTTCAAAATATCCACCTAGATTAGCCGAATACCGGTTCACTATAAGTATTAAAGGCCTGCTGAAAACATTAAAGAAGTTGGGCGATCAGGTGAGGTGGCCTAAACCACCAACGGAGGACAGACTAAACGACGATAGGGACCGCAGCAAGAGGTGTGAATATCACCAAGACATAGGTCACAAAATGGAAGATTGATTCATGCTCCGAAGTTATCAGGTACGGAAGGGGAACCTGGACCACCTGTTATCACGTGGGGGCAGGCAGGATAAGAGGGAAACAGCAAATCAGGTACTCCCTTATGTTCCACCTATTTGCACCAATATCATCAACGTGATAACAGGTTGATCCGAGTTATCAGGGTTAAATTATTCTGCAGCTAAGAGCCACAGAAAGTAAAAGGGATCATCTAGAAACGTCATGCAGAGTAAGCCAGAGTGATCTACCTACCGTCACATTCGATGAAACTGATGCAGAAAACGAAGAAGAAGAACACCACGATGCTCTTACCATAACACTATCTATCGGGAATTTCACCATAAAAAAGGTATTGGTAGATACAAGAAGCTCCGTGAACCTCATCATGTTTGAAACTCTCAAAATAATGGGTTTCAGTAAGGAGAACCTAGCAAAGAAATCTGTGCCACTGGTGGGATTCAGCGGTAAGAAGGCATATTCACTAGAAGAGTTAACTATTCCAACTTATATGCAGGGAGTCAATAAGCTAGTAAGGCACCTGGTTAACGAGGACCTAGCAACCTATAACGTCATATTGGTAAGGCCATGGATGTATCAAATGAAAGCTATTTCCTCAAAATATCATCATTGTCTCAAGTTCCCAACCCCGTGGGGAGTAGTCAAGGTGAAGGGAGATCGAGAGAAATCCAGAAGCTGTCACAAGCAGGCCCTAAAGGCCACAACCAAGGTCTCCTCATCGTAATTACAGAGCTAATGCACCTTGGAGGAATATAAAGAGCCACCCTCGGAGGAACTAGACCAGGTCCACCTGGACGAGGCGCATCCGGATAGAGCAGTAATAGTTGGAGCAACCTGTACAGTTAAACTTCGGGATCAGCTAGTTCAATTTCTTCAAGCTAATATGGACTGCTTTGCCTGGTCTTAGAATGATATGGTAGGTATAGATCCATCTATCATCATGCACAAGTTGAGTGTGAACCTAGGCTGCACTCCAGTACAGTAGAGAAGAAGGAAATTTGCAGCAGAATGAGGCGAGGATATCAACAAAGAGGTAGACAACCTTATGGAAGCATGAAAAATTAGGGAAGTTAGCTACCCTGATTGGCTCTCTAATGTGGTGGCGGTGCCTAAAAAGAATGGAAAGTTGAGGGTTTGTGTAGATTTCACGGACTTGAATAAAGCCTGTCCTAAAGATCCTTTCGCACTTCCACATATCGATGCTATGGTGGACGCCACGGCTGGGCATGAAATGCTCACCTTCCTGGACGCCGGGAGTGGTTAAAACCAGATCAAGATGCACCCACAGGATCAGAAGAAGACGGCGTTCATATCAGAGCGGGGTATATACTGCTATAATATAATGCCTTTTGGTCTTAAAAATGTTGGTTCCACCTACCAGCGTCTAGTGAACAAAATGTTCAAGCAGCGGATAGGAAAAACCATGAAAGTATACATTGATGATATGGTGGTTAAGTTAAAATAAGCTGGCACGCACATGGAACGCCTGTCAGACACCTTCGAAACATTGAAGAGGTATAAGATCAAGCTCAACCCATCCAAATGTTCGTTCGGGGTGTCCTATGGAAAATTTATGAGGTACATAGTAGCGCAGAGAGGAATCGAAGCTAGTGTGGAGCAGATCAAGGCAGTGCTCCAGTTAGAATCACCCCAGAAGCCCAAAGACGTACAACGGCTAGCAGGAAAAATGGTCGCATTAAGCAGATTTATCTATCGAGCCTCATATAGATGCAAGTTATGTTACGATATATTAAGAAAGTGCCAAAAGTTTGAATGGACGGAAGAGCATGAGAAAGCATTCAAAGAACACAAGTGCTACCTCAGCACGCCACCACTATTAGCCAAACCAGAGCAAAAGGATCCATTGTTCTTGTATTTATCAGTCACAGAAGTGGCGGTAAGCGCCGTTCTGGTCAAGAGCAAGATAGGATACAATATCCAGTATATCACATCAGTAAGTTTCTGCTTCATGCAGAGACCAGGTACACATCCTTCGAAAAATTAGTCCTTGCTTTAGTCACTGCTTCATATCTATACGTCCATATTTTGAGTCTCATACTATCCACGTAGTAACTAATTATCCTCTGAAAACAATCATGAGGAAACCTGAGCTATCAGGAAGAATGACCAAATGGTCAGTCCACCTGAGTGTTTATGATTTACAATTTGAGCCTAGGAGAGCAATCAAGTGTTAGAGTATGTGTCCTCGACAATAATGCGATCACATGTTTAAATCTCATGATAAGAATATATGAGGGAAAGTAATATTTTATTGTCAACTGATCCACATTAATCTGTAATGGTTGGTTGGCTAGAGTTTGACATTATTGTCGTATGACGGTGGTAATCAGTTGATCCCTTAAGGTCATACCTATAGGGTAACACTCTTAATTGATAAATTAATTAATTGTATAATGACACAAGTTAATTAATCCTTTAAAATAGATGATGTTTTTATTATTGTTTATGAAAAAATTATAATTAGAATGAATAATGTGTTATAATTACAAGGTGTTGTGAATTATTATTAATGGTCCATTTTAAGTATGTGTAATCATTTATTATTAATTATGTCATTGCATGTGATTTATTTTAAGTAATGTTTTTTAATAAGTTAAAAATGCATTACATGATCATATGTCTAGTAATATGTCACGAATTACAATTGACAAAATCACAAACTTAAAATGGATTCCATTTTACATATGGAAACCGGTTTTTCCATATGGGTAGGGGACAATTGTGCTTTTTATCTTAAATGGTTAAGACAACTTAATTATGTTAGGTTTAGGCATGCTTAGCCTAAATTTTCTTGTGAAGAACAATTGATAGGAAAAATGAGCATGGATTGGCCTTCTATGACCCAAGGTACCCGGCCACCTCTCTCCTCTACATCAAAATAAGAACTGTTTTTCTTATTCATAATTCATTCTAATTTTTCCTACTACTTCTCTCAACAAATAATCCTACATTGTTTTGAGATAGAAAATAATAACATCATTCCAATATAATATTGAGATCCAATTAATAGTAGTAGTAATAAAATTATATTAGTTATTTTAAAGGAACATTTACTAATTTCTAGTAACAAAATTAGTTTATGTATTAAGAGGGATTACCTTGGTACAATCCCTTAAGGAGTAGATCCTACCATAGGATCTAGGGTTTTCTCTTGGAGCACTTGGATTTTACTTAAGAAGACTAATTTGGAAGGTGTCCAATTAGTATATCCATTTCGGCCACCAATGTAAGAATAATTGATTTCTTCTCTTTTATTCGTTTGTTATGCATGCATAAGATCTAGATTACTTTATGACTAAACTAAATTTTATTAAGTTATTAGTAGTGTCTAATAAGAGGTTAATAAATCTTACAATTGGTATCAGAGCAAGAGTTGTTGCATGCATAATCGGTTGTTGTTTTTCCGAGTTAAAATGTTAACGTATAAAACTTGTATTTTGTGATTTATGATGATAAAGACCACGAAATTTTTGCATGTTAAACATTCTAGTCCCAAATTGATTTTAGGTCATTTTTGATGATTTATGGTATTTTATTTCTCTTTAATATGATTTTAGTATTTTTAGTACATTTTATTGAATAAAATGTCACTTAAATTACTAAAATTAGTTAGACTTCGTCTCTGCTCATGAAATTTTAGTATGTTATCACATTTAATATTTAAACACTGTATGTAAATTTTGAAATAAAATGGTTTTATTTTGCATGATTTATGATTTTTAGATGCAAAAAACATATAAATAGTAACTATTTTAACATAAATTAGCTAAAATGAATTTTATGGCATGAAAAGTTTTCCTAAAGTTGTATATATGATATGAACATCAGATCTAAAGTTGCATGTCAAATTTCGTTTGATTTGGATGTTTATTGATTTTTATATTGTAAAATTGATAAATAGCAACTTTAAATAGTCATAATTGTAAATTCGATTTTTGGACCTAAAAATTTGTCTTTTCCAGGTTATAGAAACTTGTTTAGGATATTCAAAATTTTAATTTTTATTTATTGCATAATTTTATGTATAATTTAGAATTAAAGAGTTAAAATTATGTATTATGCGATTTATTTGTGAAATAAATTAAAATATTCTATAAGCAAGTTTTATTAAAATTTTGGAATGTTGGGAATTTTCCAGAATATACAAAATTATGATTTTGAAATTTTTTAAATTTTTATGACTTTGAGAATTATTCCTTATTATTATGAATAATAGTGTTTAAAGAGCAATAATAAAATACCAAGTTGAATGATTGTCAAATATTTAGTGAAGATTAAATTTTTGAGTCCTAACTAGGTTAGGGTAATTAACTTGGACATAGATTTGATTTATGTAATATTGTGTGATTTTAATAAGTTAATAGTCACAATTATCCATAAAACCGGACCGAATCTACGATATTAGCTTAAATAGGACGATTTGGCACATCACATGGCATGTTTCATACATATATCAATGCTGCATTTTATTATGATTGTCATATTGTGGACGCGGGCCCACGGGGCCGCTTGGGAGGAAGAGAACAAGCGTTTGCATATGTGGAGTCGCCACCAATTTATTGTGGAAAATTGGAGACCGTTCGAATACCTCGTGCCATGTCAAGACACAATGTAGTGACATGAACACCAAGAACTCGTTACCCTTAGCATTCTATGTCTAGAATGACTCTCGTGGATGCCAATGAACACGGATGTTCACAGAGATCTGGAGTAAGGGGTGAGGGTACGTATTAGGAAGCTTTTTTGATCGAACATCTAATCCCGTCCGCCTCGATAGCGGCCTCTACTAATGATTAGGGAAGTTATCTATACTCGATATATCGTCGATTATATGCATGCAATGCAACATCCAAGTTTTAATCCTAGCATGTGAAGAATTAGACTAAGTCGGTGAACAATTAATTTAGCAAACAATTAGGTCGAAGTAGGAATTTAAGTTCAATTACATGCGAAGACATATAAGTGATAGAAATACAATAAAAAATACAATAAAGAAAATTACAATAATTACATCGGATTTATTGATTTATGTCGAAAATACCTTTAAAACGGATAATTTAAGAAAGAATGAAACAAACAAATTAACGAAAAGGAATTAGGTGATAATACGATTAGTAGTTAATTAAATACGTAAACTAATTAAAGTAGGCCAAGGCAGAACGGAAGTTCAGAGACAGAAATCAACCTGGAACAAGCGCAGCAGGACTGCGCCCTCTGGAAGAGGCGCAGCAGTTGCTGCGCCTGTTCCAAGGGTGAGTTCTGGCTGTGAAGCCGGAACTGCAAATCGTTAACACTAATTGGTGATTTTAAGGATTGATTATGATATTTAACTCGGATGAAAGTGATTTAATACATTAATTACATGTGAATGAGTCATAAAAGCGATAGAACATGGACGAAACGAATGCAAACGAATTAATTACATGAATGAAAGATTGATTAGTGACATGGGTGAACTAAATAGGTGAAATATAACGAATTAATGAAGAACTAATGACGAATATGACAATAGACAGATGGAATTATATCAAAGATCGAATTCCAGAAACTCAATATGAACGAATCGAATCTCTATAACCCGGATTGACTTTAATGACGAAAACCCACAAATATGAATTGTAAGGGATTTAAGTCGGGATTTAATGATGAATTATATGCTAATGATTGATAAATTATATGTTGAATTATTAGAATTATCATGCTTAAGCCGTCATATGAGCAATGAACAATAAACGAAAGAAAATAACAAAACAAACGAATTGAGAGAAGACGGAGGAAGAAGAAAGGAAGCAGGAACTGCGGCAGCCTCACGAAGAGGCGCAACAAGTGGTGCGTCCCTTCGAAGAGGCGTAGCAGTTGCTGCGTCCTTTCTCGACTTCTGTCCTCTGATAATCCGTAAAAAGGGTTTTAAACATGGTTTTATAAATCGGTTTTTAGAAGTATTTTCGACATAAATCTTACAATTGATACAAAAAGTAAATAACAATAAATAAAGAAGGATTTACACCTTCAGACTTACATGTTTGATGAAACGAGATGAACTAAGTTTAAGATTAGTGATGTTCGACTCGAATGTAACGAAAGTGCCCTCGTAAGAGGAAAACGATTAAGATTAATTAAGTTGATTGATTGTGGAGTTGCTCAAATTGGTCGGTCATGCAAACGAGGCTGGTACTCAGAAGGATCTGAGCTTACGTGGTCGAAAGTTCAAGCACGTAGACGCCAAAAAGTAAGAACGTGGTCTAGAATACAAAGGGAAAAGAGAAGGGCGAACACTCGCGTGAGAAATATGAGGAGCGAAGGCTCCTATTTATACTAATCATGTGAAGGAATAGGGTTTTCGGAGAAACTTTGGAAGTGAATCTCGAAAAGATATGAAAAGATACGAAAAATACGCAAAAAGGACCGCAGCAAGCACCCCGTCCCTTGGAAGAGGCGCAGCACTTGCTGCATCTGTTCCCAGGTGGTTTCCCCCTGCGGAAGAAATATTTCCGTGTTTAATTTATGGAATAACGGAATAATCTTATTTTCCTTAATATTTTGTATGAGTATTACGGAAAATTCTTTACCAAAGATTAAAAGATTTATAAAAGATTTATAAAATATGGAATAGAAATATCCGGAACATTCCAGAACATTCTGACTCGGGATTTAACGGTTATTAGAAAATGAAGACGTTTTTAGGCCCGGACTCCAAATGTACTCTAATTACTTTCAAAACGATCGTATCGGCGCGTAGATGACAACTAAGAGGTAGACATCAGTGTTTGAGCAATCACTTGACGATAAACTTACGAACTGTCACAAATCATTCCGCGTACCAAACATGCGGCCCAATCATCACCGGGTGGTTTGCGGGAGGTGCAGAAATGAGGTATCTATAGAGCCCCCACTTTGTCTGAGGCTTGGACAAGGCGAAAGTCAAAGTATAGCCATCAGGTCAATCGAAGATTACAACCTGATGACTATGGCGACGCGAGGCGGCTCAAGGGGTCTGAGCCAAGGACCTGTCGTCGGGAACATTTTAGAGTCTGTCGACTATCGGGGAGGGTCGTTTAAAGTCCATTAGACTACGTAAGGAGGCTCGCCAGCCATAAGAAGAGATCATTCCTGAGACTTCTTCTCGAGATGCTTCCGGAGGTGCATAGGAGCTAAGGGTAAGATCTAAAAGATAAGTAAGGAATGTGCTAGGGTGTGGGACCCTAAAGGAAAGCATCAATGGGAAGCCTGAATATAAGTTCAACTAAGGGGTAACTAAGGCTCGAGTGTAAGAACTCTACCAGTTTGGGAACTTCTGGAGAACGACATCTTTATCGCACTCCGTGGGGAAACAAGAAATATTGTGAGTAGCAGGACACAGGCGGGAACTGCTGGGAGAAATCTGCGTGGGTCGTCTTCAAACAAACTTCGGAAGAACTTGAGAGGGACGATTGTATGTCGCGAACTCTCATTGGGGAAACCTTATCAGAAACTTATCTCCATGTCTCGAGAGGGATTGTCTATCCGCTTACTCTCGCTGGGGGAATATAATGAAGGCGTGTCGAAACACCTGTCGGGGAATACCTGCTCGTTGTGACAAGCAAAGTCTTGGAAGCGATAAATAATGTATAATAGTCTGCAGTTGGCTTAGAAATGCGGGTCTGAACAAAGAATAATCGTCAAACGGACCAAAAAAGATAAAATTGCATCGGGGAAGAGGTGCACCAAAGATGGGCCCACAAATAACGAACTCATAACGAATTTTTGAAAATTTGTATGAAGGGAAGATAAGGAAGAGGTGCAGCAAGAGCTGCGTCTCTTGGAAGAGGCGCAGCACCTGCTGCGCCTATTCCTGGGGGTGTCTTTCCTGCGTAAAAACACGATGAAACATGGGGTTTCATGTCATTATTTCGAAACACAAATCATCAATTTCTCTCTCAAATCTTAACCATTTCCGCCAAAATTTGATCCAAAAGGTTGCATTTGCCATGACTAATCGAGGTATGTATATCATTCTTGCATTAATCTTCTATAAAGGACGAATTGGATCGACAAAATTTTAGGGTTTTCGACCCTAAAATGTCGAAAATTTGGGGCTTTTCCTCCAAATGATTTTGCCTTGTAAAATTGACCTTGTAAATGGCTAATTGGTAGTATAAGGATCATAACCATGTATTTGTTTCGAATTTTCGTTGAGTTTTGGACATTTAAGTGAAATTGAGACGGTTTCACAGCTAAACCGTAAATTGCTTCGAAAATGGCCTAAGGATTGCCTATTTGCGATGAAACTTGACATCTAGAATCCTTGGATGATGGGTAAACTTCCTACCATCTCGGAATTTTGGTTTGTGACGGCTTTTTCAGGACACTTTTTCTAGGGCATAATCGCCGTTATAACGAAATGCTGCCGAAATTTCGACTCGAACCCATGACTAGGCTTCAACTTAGGCTTGACTTAACCCAAATTACCACATGAGTGATCGGTTTTATGGGAATACGGCCAAAGATGGCGAGAAAAGAGTGACTTCAGGGCTTCCAAGAACTTGAAAATCCCCTAATCAAGGCTTGTCGTCACTTGAAGCGGCCTAAATTTACTTTAACGTTGCAGGTGATGAGGCTTCTACTTATGGGAGAGCTCCCATGGAGATTGTCACTGCTGTTGACTCTTCTCGTGCTCTCGAGGAGGCTTTGGAGGAGGCTTTCACCGCTGCGGTTATGGCTGGTGAGGAGGAGGAGGCTGGTGAGGAGAAGGAGGCCCCGAGACGGGCCAACGTTGGGCGAGGCAGTCGTCAGCTGAGGGGAGCACCTGCGTGGGCTGAGACCTGGGACAGCAGGCACTTGCTTTGGGCTGCAGAGGGTCACCTGTCCTATGGGACGGTGAAGAGCTTGGTAAACAGAATTCATTACTCGTCACTCATTTTCTTTCATTTCATTTGCTCATATCGTTTCCGATTTCATTCAAAATAAAGATAGCTTTTGTTTCAAAATGATCGAGCGGGGGGCATTTGGCGCCCTGGTGCAGGCTTGGAGGGATATCGCGAAGAGGAAGCTGCGGGCTAACCTTAGCCTGGTCCGCGCTTTCTTGGACCGGTTCTGGGATACGACTTCCACTTTTCACATGCCTTTTGGTGAGGTGGGAGTCACGTTGGAGGACTACGGCATGATTTTTGGTCTGCCGTGTAGGACTGAGGCGGTGGAGAGGCCGGAGACTGCCATGAGGGTGGACTCGGCTGAGGCTAGGAGGTTGATCGGCTGGAACTTGGCGCCGAAGACTGTTACAGTGCCTGGTTTGGTGCTTAGTTCTTACGTCCGAGACTACTTTGCGGGGAAGACCCCGGCGCGGGTGGTGATTGACGGGAGAGAGATGGCTCCTCCTCCCTGTACAGCTGAGCAGAGGGCCCGCTTGTGGCTTTGGTGGTTCTTATCTTCGATCTACCTCGGAGACAAGGGAGAGAGGCTGTCGACGAAGCTCCTTCCCTTTCTTTTTGACCTGAGCTCCCTAGGGCGTTGGGATTGGGTCACTGCTGGTTTTGCGGTCCTCATCCGCTTCATGAGGGCCATGGTTCGTCCGGAGTTGATGGGGAAGGGGACTTCTCCTGGTGCTGTCGGCCCTGGACTACTGTTGGAGGTATGAACCTTCATCTAGACTAAAATTACTTCTTTTTCTTATCGAATCACGAAAGATCGTTATTGACTATCTTACTTCACATGCGTAGGTGTACTCCTACTTTCCGAGCCTCTCACCCAAGAGGACGGAGCCGCTGGAGAAGGCCTATCCCGTTGTGAGGGATTGGGTGATGTGTCGCACGAGGAGCAAGCGTTCCTCTCACGGTGTCTATCGGCGGGACGTGAACGCTTTTCAGCTGGACAGCGTGAGCATCTCGCTTATATTCGTTTTGCTTCCTTATTACTTTTTAACCGATCATAAAAATGATCCCTTGTTTGTCTTTTCCCCAGTGGGTGCCGAGGCCTTGGGCGGAGTACGCTGGCGCGCCTCCTTTTGTGGCTGAGGTCCTTCGACCTAGGAGCTCGAGCCGGTTGCTGCTGAGGACGTCGATGGGTCCTGTGTGGTACTTGGGCGAGCGCTTGGCTCGTCAGTGCTCTCGGGATGTCTTGACGGTTCCCATCGATCCTCATAGGACGATGTTCAGGGAGCCTTCTGAGGCTGAGAGGGAGGCTGACTTGGCTGGCGTTGGTGGTGACGCCCTTCTGCTTCCTGGTGAGGGCTACTCGGCGTTCCTCTACGGGAGGTTGGCGTACTAGCCGGTTGTGGTAAGTGCTTTATCCTTCTTTATTTTTGATTTTTGTTTTTTGATGAAAGATCATCGATTAATGAGAATCATTTGACTTTGCAGGAGGTTGAGGCGGCGGGCATCGAGCCCCCAGAGTACCCTGAGACCCTCGAGTACACTGACGCGACCGGGAGGACGACGATCTCCGAGCTGCGTGACTTTGACGTGGCTGTGAAGGATGATGGCCTGGACGATTGGCAGCATCTGATTCGGAGGGTGAGCCTCTAATTTGTATGCTTTTTGTGTAAGAACACATTTGATTGAACTTATCCAATTATTGAGAGCTTCATTTTGAAAATGCAGGTTGCGCCGTCTCGGTTTGTGGCGTTATGGAGGGTAGCCAACCGGCTATGAGCTACTGCTATCGAGGCACTTGTCGGCGGTCGAGGTCGTCAGGTTTGAACCTTTCGTCTATTTGAATTTTGAACTTTTCTGACTTTTCTTATGATTGCTTGAAATGATTGACATGAGCCAATTTTGTTGTTTGCAGAGGGAGCGTGAGCTGGCCCAGTCTCGGTAGGAGACAACTCATTTGCTGAGGGAGCTCGAGGTTCGTGACACCGAGGTTGCTGCTCTCGAGGCGAGAGTTGCGGAGTTAGGCGGCGACCGGCAGTAGTTTTGTTGTTGTATGTTTGCTGTTGGCTGTATCTTGCACATTTGTACATTTTAGGACCTACATTTTGGACATTTGGATTTTGCTTGGGGCTCGAGCCCCCAGTTTGTTGTACATATCCCTCTTTTGGTTGTATATGATGGCCTGAGTGCCATTGCTGTTGGGTTGCGTTGTTTGTTCCTGCAGGTTAGCTTTGAACAGGTTTGGTAGATGACGGTTTACGCCGTCATGCTGCCAAAATTTACATAGAAATTTGCGTTAAACATACATTTGATGATGTATGGCCTAAATTAGCACAAAACGAATGTCTCAAAAGTGCACAAAAAATTGCAAAAAATGCCAAAAATGCAAAAAATTTGCCGGAAATGACCGGACGGTAGGGAGGGCTACCCCCAAAAAAATGAAAAAAAATAGAAATCTATAAGTTAGAAATGTAATGTGGGATGGGAGCGAAATGATTCCCAAAAAAAAGAAATAAATAAAAAGAAACATATAAGTTTGAAATAAATTATATAAATGATTTCCTAAAAAAGAAGAAAATAGAAAGGAATATGTAAGTGTGCTAAAATGACGAAAATGCTGATATTGCCTCAAAATGCGTGCCCGCGGAATTAGGAAACACGAGCTATGTTAATTTTCACGTATTTACCAAAATAATAACCCGTATGAATAGGAAATTATTTGCCAAGGAATTTAGGAAAGATCCAACGCGGAAAATTACAGAAACGTTGCTGAGGAAGAGGCGCAGCAGGAGTTGCGTCCCTTTGAAGAGGCGCAGCAGGTGCTGCGCCTGTTCCCCGGTGTATCCGTCCTGACGGATTTTAAGAAACAGATTTTAGTATAAATAGAGACGTCGATAGAAGTTTTATTCACACAATTCTTCTGTCTCTTCCTTCGTCTTATTACATAAAATTCTCAAAATAATCATTCATCATGAATACTTTAGAGATTCGTCTAAAAGAGTGGACCAACGAGTTTTCCAACGTGGAGAAACTCGACATGGGTGCTTATAATCTTGGATCATTGTTGAGTTTGAAGCTTATCAAGGTGATCAAACCATTCCTAGATGCTTGTCTTGATTAATAGGACCCGAATTATCATGTTTTTGCTTTCCCTAGAGGTGACATTTGCCCATTTCCTGAAGAAATTGCTGCGATCAGTGGGTAGGACCCGGAACACTTGCCTGCTATTCCTTCTAATTCACAAGGGTATAAGAACAAATTTAGAGACTTGCTTGGATTGACAAGAATTGAGGTGGACCGTCTAGTGACCTCGAAAGGAGTGCGAATATTGGACTTTATTGACCGATTCATTAACAAGGCCGACCCCACCATCTCTTATGTTGCTAGGCGAAGGGCATTCGGATTTTGCTTGTTACATGTATATGTCCTTCAAGGGCATGTTGATGAGGATTTGAGAGGTGATCCCCGTCTCCTGGGCCTAGTTGAGCAAATGGAACTGCGCAGGAGCCCAGCCTGTTTATGTTTAGGAGAGATCCTATTGGGTTTGGATAACAGGAAAGCCAATCGTGACCTACCTCATTTGGGAAGTCCCATTATCTTGCAGGTCAGAGAACGCTTTTCTCTTTTTTTTTTTTTTTTCGTTTTCTCGTTTTTTCGTTTTTTCGTTTTAATACCCGTTTTTGGTAGGTTTGGCTTATGGAGCGTCTTCGATTGATCGAGCCCCCAGTTTATGTTCCTTCTTATCATGCTCGTTCGATTGCAATGAGGACCAGGCTTTACATGGTGGACTTCACTCGGGTCTGCAATTATTGGGAAAACAAATTGAAGAGTGATGATGGCCCCTTGATTAGATGGATTGTACCATGGTGGCATCTCAAATCTGTCACTGGAGTATCTTCCTTGGATACTACCCGATCTGTGCGCATTCCTGGCTTGGAATTCATGGTATGCATTTTCCCGGAGAGGCTGATGAGACAGGTTGGACTGAAACAAACAATCCCGAAGCTTGACACTGTCCCGCAGACTGCCGTGGCGCTTACTACTGAGAGTCGAAGGGAGTGGGCCATTAAAAGGGCTCAAAGAAATATATGGTTCTTGAACTCTTCTATTAGTGCCTTATGGGTGTCGGACTCCTATCTGCGGTGAAGGAAAGCTACTACTCCGGAGGAGCGTGAGAGATTGAGGAAGCGGGAGCCCGTTGACTACAAGGTGCGCGAGGTGGAAAAGGAGAAAGAGAAGCATCTGACTGAGGGTGAGGAAGA
This sequence comes from Silene latifolia, assembly GCF_048544455.1. Lineage (NCBI taxonomy): Eukaryota > Viridiplantae > Streptophyta > Magnoliopsida > Caryophyllales > Caryophyllaceae > Silene > Silene latifolia. Next base: position 120,541,675 of record NC_133528.1, on the reverse strand, counting down.
AGCCGGGTTTCGAGTTGTTCATCCTTCGAAGAAACCGAAGACCTCTCCTGCAGTGGACAAAGTGATTGACAAGAATGGGAAGGTTAGACCGCGAGAAAGACCGTTGGTGATTAGGTCCGAAGTGGCGCAAGAGCGTCCGGCTCGAGGTCGTGACAAGAAATATGACAAGAATGACAAGGGAAAAGGGAAGATGGAGGAATAGCCCAAGTCTTTATTATTATTTATTATTATTATTATAATAAGAAGGTGGGGTTTTTAGAATCCTAGCCTATTTTATTCTTTTTCTTTAGCATTATTATTATTATTATTATTATTATTATGTAACGTATTATTAGGAAATGAATGAAATAAAAGAGGTTAATTGGTTATGAAACCGTTGTGATTTTTCTATTTATTATTCTTGTCGAATTCCAAATGCAACTGCAAATGTCCTTCTATTTATATTTTGAAGTTAATGGGTTGTATCCTGTGAAGGATTGCCTACGTATTCATTAAAAAAATGAAATCAAACCCTTGCGCGTAGTTCAAGTAAATGTAAAAGAATAATTGTTCTAAGCAAGAGCTTGTAATGAACTTAGAAGATAAGCATGAACTTTTTACTTACTCTTAAGGTGCAATTTAGTTTATTTGATGATATGAGGATGACAAATTGTCAAAATGCAAGAGTAGAGTGACATTAGCTTATTTCAGCTTGGCCAGGGGTCGTTTATTTAGTGCCACAAGAGCGACACGTGAGGTTACGCGAGGCGCGTTTTTGTTCCTATTCTAGGCATAATACCGCTTTAGTTGGTCAAGATTTGTCGGGTTGGCAAATGCATTCCCATCTAGGTCTGTGATTCTAATCGCACCCCCTGGAAGTATGGACCTGACTAGAAATGGCCCGGCCCAATTAGGTTTGAATTTTCCCCGTGGATCGACAGGTAAAAGAGCTCTAACCGACTTGAGTACTAAGTCTCCTTCCTTGATGTTCCTTGGCTTGACCCTTTTGTTGAAGGCTCGTTTGATACGTGCTTGATATGTTTGGACATTATGTAAGGCGCGTAGTCTACGTTCATCCAGGAGGATGAGTTCTTCATATCTATCCCTCTTCCAATCGGCTTCCGGGATTTGACTTTCGAGTAAGATACACAATGATGGTATTTCTAACTCGATTGGCTGTACAGCTTCCATGCCGTAGGTCAAATAGAAAGGGGGGCCCCCGGTAGGTGTCCTAACAGATGTGCGATATCCCCACAAAGCAAAGGGTATTTTGCTTGGCCAATCTCGATTGTTGTCAATCATTTTCTTGAGAATTGTGACAACGTTTTTGTTTGCCGCCTCTACCGCGCCGTTAGTCTGTGGTCTATATGGCGAAGAGTGGTGATGCCTAATTTTGTACTTGGCTAGCAATTGCTTAGTCTCGGCTTGGAAATGTGATCCATTATCACTAATGATCTCATGTGGGCAACCGTATCAACAGATGATGTTGTTTTTTATGAACTTTGCTACGTTTTTAGCCGTGAGACTAGTGTAGGAAGCCGCTTCTACCCATTTGGTGAAATAGTCGATTGCTACTAGGATGAAACAGTGACCTCCTGTTCCGGCAGGAGTTATCTTCCCGATTATATCAATTTCCCAGGCAGAAAATGGCGAAGGAGATGTCATTGTATAGAGCAATGAAGGAGGGACATGCTGTACATTCCCGAAGATTTGGCAGTTGTGGCAATGTCTTACATATTTGATGCAATCGGATTCCATTGTGGTCCAATAATACCCCAAACGTGTGATCTTCTTTGCCATCATGGGCCCACTCATGTGAGGACCGCATTCTCCATCATGGACTTCTTCCATCACTTTCCGCGCCTGTGAATGATCAAGGCAACGTAGGATTACACCAAGAGGTGTTCTTTTGTACAACTCTCCTTGCATGAGAACGTATTGGGAAGCTAGTAGGCGTATAGCACGTTGTCCCCTTTTGTCCATATCCGGTGGATAGGTACCGTTGAGCTTGAAATTTAGGATTTCTTGGAACCAAGGTCCCTCTGTGATTTCCTCTTCATCGGTGATTTGGTGGACATAAGCAGGCTCTGATCGTCGTTCGATACATAAAGGCATTTCCACCATGTCATCTGGCATATTAATCAAAGATGCAAGTTTTGCAAGAGCATCTGCAAATTGATTTTCTTCCCGAGATAGGTGTAGGTAGGTCACGTGATGAAAGAATTGGGCAACTTGGTCTATTCTGGCTTGATAAGGTGCTAGGCTTTCGCTTCGGATTTTCCAAGATCTCGTAACTTGATTGATGATCAGGGACGAATCCCCATGTACTCGGAGGTTTTTAATGCTTAAGCTCACTGCCGCTTGTAGTCCAATGAGACAAGCTTCGTATTCTGCAGCATTGTTTGTCACCTCGAAGTCGAGTTTGACAGAGATTGGTGTATGCTCGCCTTTAGGAGAAATGAGCAACACTCCTATGCCAAATCCTCTTAAGTTTGACGCTCCATCAAATTAAAGGTCCTAGGAGTCTACGTCGGTTTGGAGTATATCCTCGTCTGTAATTGACCAAGTATCTATTGTTTGTGCATCACTGATGGGATTTTCTGCAAAGAATTCGGCAATGGCGCGCCCTTTTATAACCTTCAGGGGCACGTATTTGAGATCGAACTCTGAGAGCATCAAAGTCCATCTTGCTAGGCGTCCATTGAGGACGGGTTTCTCAAAGAGGTATTTGACTGGATCCATTTTGGAGTATATTTTTCGGAGTAGCTAAGCATGTAGTGACGTAGCTTCTTCGTTGCCCACACAAGAGCGAGGCATGTCTTTTCGAGTTGTGAGTATTTGCACTCGTACTCCCAGAACTTCTTACTAAGGTAGTAGATAGCCCTTTCTTCCTTTCCTACGGTTTGAGCTAGCATGGCGCCCATGGCTGTTTCGGTTACTGTGAGATATAAACCAAGAGGTTGATCTCATTGAGGTGGCATGAGCACGAGTGGTTTAGCCAATATCTCCTTGATTCGGTCGAATGACTTTTGACAGTCATCATCCCACATGGTGTGATCTGTTTTCTTGAGCTTCTTGAAGATAGGTTCACAGATCATGGTGAGTTTCGATATGAATCGACTTATATATTGCACTTTTCCCAGGAATCCTCTGACTTCTTTTTCCATTTGAGGTTGTGGCATTTCGATTAGAGCCTTGATCTTGGAAGGGTCTATTTCTATACCTCGTTGGCTGACGATGTATCCCAGGAGTTTGCCAGATGTTACTCCGAATGCGCACTTCTGAGGATTGAGCCTCATGTTGTACTTTTGTAGCCTTGAGAAAAATTTGCGAAGGTTCGCAATATGCCCCTCTCTATCCTTGGACTTGACAATCATGTCGTCTACGTATACCTCACCTTCTTTGTGCATCATGTCGTGTAGGAGTGTGGTTGCGGTGCGTTGATATGTAGCTCCGGCGTTGATTAACCCAAACGGCATGACCGTATAGCAATAGGTTCCCCATTGAGTGACAAAGGCTGTCTTATGCATGTTTTCTATGGCCATCTTGATTTGGTTTTAACCCGCGTACTCATCCATGAAGGATAGTAACGCGTGGTCTGCAGTATTGTCCACCAATATGTCGATATGTGGTAGAGGAAAGTCATCTTTAGGGCTTGCATTGTTTAAGTCTCTAAAATCAACACAAACACGGATTCTACCATCCTTTTTGGGTACGGGTACTATGTTGGCTACCCAGTCAGAGTACTCGGAAACTTTGATGAATCCGGCTTTGAATTGCTTATCGACTTCTTCTTTAATCTTGAGAGCCTATTTTGTTCTCATTCGACGAAGCTTCTGTTTCACGGGCTTGAAACCTGGCTTAATTGGGATTCTATGTTCGGCGATATCCCTGTCGATCCCTGGCATGTCTTTGTAGGACCAAGCGAAAACGTCTTTGAACTCGTGTAGGAGGTCTATGAAACTGGCCCTTTCAGTGGGGCTCAGGGTTGTCCCTATCCTAAGTTCTTGGGGTTCTAGTTCGGTTCCTACATTGATGGGTTCGGTGTTCTCTATTACTGGTCCCCCTTCCCCCTCTTGTAGTATTTCCTTGGCTATATAGGGAGGTATCTCAATTGAGTCTGGGTCTGGGTCATCCTCAGTATCATCGTAAACAGAATTGCATTCAGGATAACACAAAGAGTAAGCAGAACCTGATTTATTCATATTAAAGTTTGAGAAAAGTTGAAACAAAGAAGCCATCTGATCCGTGGTCGGCGGTAAAGGGACAATTGTTGGGACATTTCACGAACTATCACATTTTGAGGCTAAGCTAGGAGAAACAAAGGGAATGGGGGTGACGACAGGAGGAGACTCCTTAGTGACTTCTCTAGACTCCGACTCCGACTCGAATTCATCGTCTTCTGGTTCTCCTTTGAACATCTCTCCTTCTCCAGTGGTGAGCTTGAAGAGTCTTCCTTGATTGTTGGTCCACTTGATTGATTTTCTCCATCCTTTTTGCTGGTTCGCGTTTGTTTCTGTGATTAACGCGGTAGGGTTGAAGTGGTTGTCTTGAAGTATCATGGTAATGATCTCATCCTGCGCGGCTCTAACACATCGATCTTCTCCAAATAGTAGACTAACAGCTTGTTCGTCTAAGCAAGGTGCTTGACGGGCTTTGACGGTAGGAACCGTTTCTGGAGGAATGAAGTAGCAATCGTGAAAGATCTCGATTCCGTCTAACTTCCTTCCGAGGTAGTGCCAAGGTTCGGGAAATCCGTGAAAGAGTTCTTGACTTCCTTCCCTAACAAAGTATCCATTTAGGGTAGGGAAATATGGTCGCATTTGGACTCCTACGTGCTTACGGCTTTGAACTTGAGCGAGCATCTCGAGAACTTCCTCTTTAGTGGGTTTGTATCCTAGTCCAAGTGGTATTCATTTTGAGTTGCCTTCCTTGTAGGGTGCGAAGGTGTTTCTTCGGGCAGGGTTCAGAGGCATTCCCGGGAACTATCCCTGGGATTTGAGTATGTGGTTGACCACCAAGTTGGAGTAGGGATCGTAGTATAGGGGTGCCAACTCACTTTCTATGACGCTTATGCTTTGAAAGCCCCCAAGTTCATATACTTGATCCGCAAGGACTTGATTATTTGACTTCTTTTCGATTATCGCCTTGATGGGTGACGAAGTGATCGTCACCACTTTGCCATTCAATGGGATTTTGATCTTTTGATGAAGGGTGGATGTTACCGCTTTGGAAGCGTGAATCCAAGGTCTTCCTAGAAGTATGTTGAAGGAAGCTTCAATGTCCACTATTTGAAAGTTAACCTTTCGCTCAATTGGCCCTGTGGCTATGGTTAGGTTAACGAGTCCTACCACCTTTCGCCGTGTACCATCATATGTGCGAACATCTTGATTGGTAGGGGTCCAATCCGACTCTTTCATGCCTAGTTTATATGTCGTTTTCAAGGGTGTGACGTTGACCGCGGAGCCATCATCCACCAAGGTCATTGGCACATTCTTCTTTAAGAAAACGACCGTGATGTAAAGAGCCAAGTTGTGACTAGCGCCAAAGGGTGGCAAGTCTTCGTCTGAGAAAGTAATAGGATTACTTAGCTTCGGTGATTCTTGGAAGACCAAGTTGACTACATCGTCGGGTGTGGAGTTATGTGCTACATTTAGTTTATCCAAAGCTTGCAGTAAAGCTTGGCGATGTGGGAACAAGCTTGCTACTAGTTGCCAGACTGAAAGATCAGCCTTTGTCTTCTGTAATTGCTTGAGCAAATGATCAGTAGAGTCATCTTCGTTATCATTTGGTGTGATAACGTTGGTTGGACCATTTTGAGTAGTGCTTTGATATGGACGCCCCGAACGAGTTAGGTGGTCCACATCTTGGTCCTTACCATTTTGGACTATTTATTTGACTAGGGAGTGTTCAATGAGATACTCGTCTTCATCATCATCGGCCCATACTCCATTGACTGTAGCTAGTTCCCTCATTCTCATGATCTCGTCCTCTAATTGTGTGATTTGGTCGACTAGTTTATCAACCACGACGACTATTTCTTGCATAGTAGCATTTTGGGAGAAAATTAGTGGCGCATGTTCTTTAGGTGTCGCATTGGGGTCATGTAAAGTTGTCACCACATTTTCCAATTCCGAAACTTGCCTATCCACACTCCTTGCCCATGCGATGAAGTCGGCAATGGTCGGGGAAATGCTAAAGTAGAATCCTTCAGTCTCGATCGCGTGGATCTCATCTTCGACTGGAGAAATGAGGTGTGAACAATCTAAGGTAGATTCTTCACTTGTGATCACTAGAATTCCAAGAGGATTCTGAGTGTTGTTGGGCTTTCCTCCCGGCGGTATTGGTAGTCGACCATCCTCAATCATGTCTTGAAGCACATTTTTCAATTTGTAGCATTTTTCTGTGTCGTGCCCCTTACCCCTATGATATTCGCAGTATGAGTTCTCGTCCCAGAACTTGGATTTCTTTTCTGGTTCGGGCGTAGGTCCTATGGGTTGGAGTTTTCCTTGTTTCATTAACCTTTTTAGAGCATTGGAGTAAGTGTCCCCAAGATTTGTAAATTTCCTTGGTGGGGTACTCTTCTTGGATGGCTCGAGGAAGTTAACTTCATCGGTCTTGCTAGTGGAGCCGTAAGAACGACTTGTTGAGCCTTGATATCCTCGACCTACCATTTTGGACAAGAGCCCTTTACGGATGTCATCATTAATCCTTGTTCCTTGTACGGTTAAGTCCTTGAAAGTTTAATTGTTTTGGTACCTCAAATGATTTGCATAGATGGGTTTTAGGTTGTCCACGAATTTCTCCATAAGGGTAGCCTCATCCGGACGTTCAACTAGTTGAGTACTAGTCTTCCTCCACCTACTTAGGAAGTCGGTGAAACCTTCTTTGTCATTTTGGGTAAGAACCTCTAAAGTGCGCATGTTAACTTGGATCTCAGCATTATCCGCATATTGCTTAGCAAACTCGATCGCGGGGTCTTCCCAAGTAGCGATCTTCTTGTGTTCTAGAGAGTAGAACCATTGCTTTGAGATGGTGTCAAGAGATGAAGGAAAGATCCTTGAAAACATCTCGGGTTTGATGCCTTTGATAGACATGTAATCCTTGAAGGCACGAATATGGTTCAAAGGGTTTTCATGCCCCTTGAATTTAAGAATATTTTATTGTCAACTGATCCACATTAATCTGTAATGGTTGGCTGGCTAGAGTTGGACATTACTGTCGTATGACGGTGGTGATCAGTTGATCCCTTAAGGTCATACCTATAGGGTAACACTCTTAATTGATAAATTAATTAATTGTATAATGATACAAGTTAATTAATCCTTTAAAATAGATGATGTTTTTACTATTGTTTATGAAACAATTATAATTAGAATGAATAATGTGTTATAATTACAAGGTGTTGTGAATTATTATTAATGGTCCATTTTAAGTATGTGCAATCATTTATTGTTAATTATGTCATTGCATGTGATTTATTTTATGTAATGTTTTTTAATAAGTTAAAAATGCATTACATGATCATATGTCTAGTAATATGTCACGAATTACAATTGACAAAATCACAAACTTAAAATGGATTCCATTTTACATATGGAAATCGGTTTTTCCATATAGGTGGGGGACAATTGTGCTTTTTATCTTAAATGGTTAAGACAACTTAATTATGTTAGGTTTAGGCATGCTTAGCCTAAATTTTCTTGTGAAGAATAATTGATAGGAAAAATGAGCATGGATTGGCCTTGTGTGACCCAAGGTACACGGCCACCTCTCTCCTCTACATCAAAATAAGAACTGTTTTTCTTATTCATAATTCATTCTAATTTTTCCTACTACTTCTCTCAACAAATAATCCTACATTGTTTTGAGAAAGAAAATAACAACTTCATTCCAATACTAATATTTAGATCCAATTAATAGTAGTAGTAATAAAATTATATTAGTTATTTTAAAGGAACATTTACTAATTTCTAGTAACAAAATTAGTTTATGTATTAAGAGGGATTACCTTGGTACAATCCCTTAAGGAGTAGATCCTACCATAGGATCTAGGGTTTTCTCTAGGAGCACTTGGATTTTACTTAAGAAGACTAATTTGGAAGGAGTCCAATTAGTATATCCATTTCGGCCACCAATGTAAGAATAATTGATTTCTTCTCTTTTATTCATTTGTTATGCATGCATAAGATCTAGATTACTTTATGACTAAACTAAATTTTATTAAGTTATTAGTAGTGTCTAATAAGAGGTTAATAAATCTTACAATTGGTATCAGAGCAAGAGTTGTTGCATGCATAATCGGTTGTTGTTTTTCCGAGTTAAAATGTTAACGTATAAAACTTGTATTTTGTGATTTATGATGATAAAGACCACGAAATTTTTGCATGTTAAACATTCTAGTCCCAAATTGATTTTAGGTCATTTTTGATGATTTATGGTATTTTATTTCTCTTTAATATGATTTTAGTATTTTTATTACATTTTATTGAATAAAATGTCACTTAAATTACTAAAATTAGTTAGACTTCGTCTCTGCCCATGAAATTTTAGTATGTTATCACATTTAATATTTAAACACTGTATGTAAATTTTGAAATAAAATGGTTTTATTTTACATGATTTATGATTTTTAGATGCAAAAAACACATACTATTTAGCATAAATTAGCTAAAATGAACTTTATGGCATGAAAAGTTTTCCTAAAGTTGTATATATGATATGAACATCAGATCTAAAGTTGTATGTCAAATTTCGTTTGATTTGGATGTTTATTGATTTTTATATTGTAAAATTGATAAATAGCAACTTTAAATAGTCATAATTGTAAATTCGATTTTTGAACCTAAAAATTTGTCTTTTCTAGGTTATAGAAACTTGTTTAGGATATTCAAAATTTTAATTTTTATTTATTGCATAATTTTATGTATAATTTAGAATTAAAGAGTTAAAATTATGTATTATGCGATTTATTTGTGAAATAAATTAAAATATTCTACATATAATCAAAACATAACGAGTACGACCACATTGACCTAATACAGTTAATTCGGTAAAAATTACCTAAACATGGAACTATTATTGTCATTTGTGGATGTAGTGAAATTATTTAGCAATTGTGTTGTATCCTTTATGTTGGAAAAAGAAGAAAAATATGAAGCAAAAGAAAAAGAAAAAAAAAAAAAAGAGAAAGAATTCGAAAATAGTGAAAGAAAAAAAAAAGAAAAATATATGCTTCATTATCATTTGTTAAGGGAACGGAAGGTTGGTTACTAGTGTCTAATGCATATTTGGAGAATACTTCATAAGCTCTCATGTGTTGTTAAGTCAAGATTATTTCTCTAAGTTGGGTTTATTTGTATCTGTCATCATAGTTTTGGTTTAGTTTAGCGCTGCGACTACCGTCTTAGCTCCACATACCCATAACGTGTCATTGGCCCAAACCACTTCTATACCATTTGCCCACTGCCACCTTATTGTCCTTGATACATGTACTTTTATCTATTTTGTGAATGCGTATTAGTGGGAGATATTTCTATCACATTAGATTGCATGCATGTTTCATAAGTGAGTGAATGTCTTAATTCTTTCAATCTTACGTATAACTTACCCCATATGAGTGCATGAGTGAATCCACGAGAATACGACTAATTTGTCTTGCAAGACCGAAAGGTATTTGGCATTTGTCTATAGTACGGTGACTTGAGACTTGAGTTGGGTTTTCTATAACCCGTGCTTTTGAATTTTTTTATTGGTACACCTTGGTCATTCCTTTATTACAGATGTGGATAGCTTGGGATTTGTATGTGCATCAAAATTAGCTCTGATTTGTTTATTCGTCATTTGTATGATTGCCTTTGTATTGTGTGATGCTTTGCTTGAGGACAAGGAACGAGATGGTTTGGGGGAGTTTTATGAGTCACAATTATATACATATTTATACCTCCCATTAGTACTTTGATACGGTTTTCGTGCTAGTTTATATTAATTACATGCCTTTTTTGTTGGAATGTCGATACTTTCGCTATTTGATGTTTAATGCAGGAATGATGCAAAATGAATGAAATGAGCACCGCGGAGTGGGCATGAAGGAATACATGGAGCATGGCATGGGAATTTAGAAGAATAAAGGAAGAGAAGTTAAGAAGAAAAGAGCTGAAAGAGGATGAGTCATCGATCAAGCCCAAGCAAACTCGATCAACTGATAATGTACTCATTCGAGTACACTCAGGCTCAATCGCGTACACTTTAGTTTCAGGGTTTTTCCGCAATTTCCGTAAGTCGATTATGTTTTACTATAATTACCTAATTCGTACCCTATGTTATTTTTACGTCTTATTTTACCTAGTTACGCTACTTTACAATAAAATCTCTCTTAAAAACCTTAGTTTAGTTTTATTGCTATTACATTCGGATCTAGACTTTGTTCATCCTTAATTTACTACGGTATTCATACAATTCTCTTTTAATATTCGTTATTCATCTTTTATGCTTTTAATTATGTCTTCTACAATTATTATTATTGTTATTACCGTTAGTATGCGTAGCTAATTTTATAATCTAGGGTGAAAGGGGATCTAGGTTGTTATAAAAGGGTTAATTAATGAATTGATTTTTAAATTGCTCTTGATTGTTGTTCAATTGTTGTCTTACATCCAAATAATTAATTACTGATCAGAATTGGTTAATTAGTCTTGCAAACTAGGATTTTCACCGACCGGGTTAAGACTAGTGTAGGCCGCAATAATTGAATTAGACTAACTTAATAATAGCGATCGCATGTTAAGTTTAGATCTAAAAAGACATATTAGAATCGACCGATCGTATGACTTTAAACAATATAAATTGCTCAATCAATGAACTAAATTTCGCCCTTGGATAAATACCTAGTGAACCCGATCCCTAGACCTTTTAAATTATATTTGAGTTCTCCTTTATTTTAAGTTGCCTTTAGTTGTTAGAAATTAAACAAACAAACCCTTCAAGAAATTGGTTACCTTAAGACAAACTTAAATATTAGCAAATAGAATAATTAACTCGTCTCCCTGTGGATTCGATACTCATCTTACCACTAGCTATTTTGTTAGTACTGAGATAGGCTCATCTAACCACTAACTATTTTGTTAGTACTGAGATAGGATTATTTCGATATAGGTGATAGGACATTGGCCTTATCAAGAGGCATGCAAAGTGTTAGAATTCAATAATCTCATTAGTATACATATTCATATATGAATCAATTTATTTGGTCATAAAATAAATACAAGATCTTATGCATGCAAACTTAATAAAAGAAGATGGAAAAATCGATTTCTTACCATCTTATTTTCGGCCATTTGGGCACCAGCAAAATCTCCTTCTTGTTAGTTCTTGAGCTTTCCAACAATGGATGAACAAGGTTCAAATTAGAACCTCTCCCAAAAGCATATACCCAAGGAATACTCTTAATAGTCAATACTATTATGAACTAGTAATAATATAAGTCTTACTTAAAATTTGACACAAAAATAATTTGTAATTGCTCTTGAATATTTCGGTCCAAGAGGGAGTATTTGTGAGGTTTTATTTCTCTAAGATTTTCACAAATTGTAGAGAGAATTTATTTTCTTACACTAGAAAATATTAGGTAAAGTAGTGAATGAAAAATTAGAGGAATCCGTTTGGTTCCTCATAGTGGAAAACCGGTGGGAGGGTGGTAGAGGGGAGCCAATGCAGGATGCTCATTTTCTTCCCAAGAAAATAGGTTTGCATGGCTACTATTAGGTGAGTAATCATTTTGTTTTTAGTCATTTAAAATATAAAAACACAACCCTACTAATCCCTTCAAAAACCGGTTATCCCATAAAATGGTAGTCCATTTTATTTTTGTCATTTGTCAATTGTGACATATGTGACATGTTACATGACATGTTACATTATAATGCATTTTAACATATTAAAAATCATCATATTAATTAAATATGTCACATACAAAAATAATTGGTAATTCACAATTACTTGTACCAAAATGGGTCATACAATTATAAACTACAACAACTTGTATTTATAATAAATTATTCATTCTGTTTCAATTGTTTCGTAAACAATATTTTAATCTAAGTAATAAAACAATTCGATTACTTAGACCATATCTAAGTTAATCGAATTACAATAAGACACGTTAACTTTACTCACAAAATCATCCGTCAATTTTAAGCAATTTAATTAACTCGTATCGGCATACGATTAATTAAATAATCAATTAAGAGTATTTCCCTATAGGTATGACCTAAGGGAATCAACTGATCACCACCGTCGCACGACAGTAATGTCAAACTCTAGTCAGCCAATCATTACCGATATGTGTGGACCAGTTGACAGTAAAATATTACTTCCCACATGTATTCTTAAAATGAGATTTGAACATGTGATCATTATGATCAATAGCTGTGATCGCATTATTGTCGGAGGACACTTATTCCAACAATCTCCCACTTGTCCTCGACAAGTATGCGTCACCAATTCTCTAGTCCTATTACTATCCCCCACTCAATGCAAGGTGTCTTTCAGGTCGTACTTGCAAGTGATCATATCGAGAGTGTTTTCCTCGATCTGGAGAATAACTGATTGACCGGAATTATCTACCATAGATACCTTCCGAGCGTGGCCACGCATTTCCAGTTCATTTCTCCTCGAGTGGCCCTGAGATATTGTTTTAACCCTGACAAGGGGTGGACAATTCCTATCGCACTATTCCCTTCAATTAGCCACAACCATCATAACCCAAAATATACCCATTTGACCCCATTTACGAAGGTCGTAGTAACATAAATCAAAGTTAATCTGAAACTATGTCACCTTAGACGAACAGTCTTTAGTCAAAATAATCGACTCATTAGAATACTATAGTAGCTCTCGCCACGACCAGGCTATATAAATTTGCCAGAACTCTATAAGCGATCATTAGCCCGACAAAGTGTTCCTAACAATCTGCCTATGTGATCGACTAGTCATTCTCATATGACTCTATGGCACTTGAACTTGCCATCAATCGCATCACACCCTAGTTACTTCAAGACACCACCTCATACAAGTGACTATGGGCGATTACTATGTCAATTTAGTTCACTTTAATGGGGTTCAATCTTGTCTCCACAACCCATTTGAATATGACAAAGTAATGGAAAAATAAAAGACAAAAGTGATTATGCATATGAGCAAATAAAACAACTCTTTTATTTCATATCAAAATCTAACATAAAACTGGCATGCGTTTAAGTCCCATGGATGCAACATGTCCATCATGCTTAGCCTGCGATAAAGGCTTGGTAGCGGATCAGCTATGTTATCATCCGTCCCAACCTTACAAATTGCAATTTCCTTTCTTTCAATGAAATCTCTAATTACATGATATTTTCTAAGTACATGTCTAGATCTATTACTATACTTTGGCTCTTTGGCTTGGAAGATCGTCCCACTATTATCACAATAGAGAGTGATGGGATCATTGGCGGTAGGTACTACTCTTAGACCTTCCGTGAATTGCCTGATCCATACAGACTTCTTCCTTGGCGACTTCGATCTTTGCAATGTACTCACCTCCGTTGTTGAATCCGCAGTCACAACTTCCTTGAAGCTTCTCCACTAACAAAGACCACCATTGAGCATGAAAACAAAACCAGCTTGTGATTTCATGTCATCTCTATCCCTTTGAAAACTTGAGTCCGTGTAACCATTAACACGGAGCTCGGTGTCTCCTCCAAACATAAGATAGAATCCTTAGTTCTTCTCAAGTACATAAGGATGTTCTTGACGGCTATCCAGTGACTCTCACATGGATTTCCTTGATATCTACTCGTCATGCTCAAGGCATACGAGACATCAGGACGTGTGCATATCATGGCGTACATGATTGATCCAACAGCGGAAGCATAAGGGATGAACTTCATGCGTTCAACATCATGGGGTTCGGAGGGCGATTGAGACTTGCTCAATATTGTCCCACTTACCATAGGTACCAATCCCCTTTTGGATTTGTCCATGCTGAAACGTCGAAGAATCTTATCAATATAAGATTCTTGACTTAGTGCCAATATCCTCTTGGATCTATCTCTATGGATCCGGATACCTAATATGCATTGTGCCTCTCCTAAATCCTTCATTTAGAAGTGGTTACCTAACCACTTCTTAACCGAAGACAACATCAGAATGTCATTTCCAATGAGTAGTATGTCATCGACATACAAGATTAGGAACACAACATTGCTCCCACTAAATTTCATGTATAAACATGGTTCCTCAACACTTCGAGTGAAACCATTCTCTTTTATCACATGATCGAATCGATGATTCCAACTTCTTGATGCTTGCTTAAGTCCATAAATGGATCTCTTAAGTTTGCATACTTTGTTAAGATTTTTAGAATCAACAAAACCTTCGGGTTGTATCATGTACACCTCCTCTTCTAAATGCCCATTTAGAAAAGCGGTTTTGACATCCATTTGACATATTTCATAATCATGAAATGCGGCAATCGCTAACAAAATCCGTATGGATCTTAGCATGGCTACGGGGGCGAAAGTTTCATCATAATGAAGACCTTGGACTTGGGTAAATCCTTTTGCCACTAGCCTAGCTTTTTAGACATCATCATGTCCTTCTATGTCATTCTTGACCTTGAAAATCCATTTGCATTGAAGAGGTCTTGCCCCTTCAGGCAAATCCACCAAGTTCCAAACTTGGTTTTTATGCATAGAATCCATCTCGGACTTCATGTCTTCAAGCCATAAGGAGGAATTGGGACTAGAGATTGCGGCTTTGTAGGTGGCGGGCTCGTCACTTTCTAAAAGCAACACATCGAGTGTTCCATCTTCTTCGATAAGTCCCACATATCGATCGGGATGGCGAGAAACTCGACCCGTTCTTCTAAGTGGAGGAGGGACAACCGCGCTAGACGACGAAGGAACATCTTTTTGCGTCTCTACCACGGTTTGTGGCTCTTGAACTTCATCAAGTTCAAAATTTCTCCCACTCTGTCTCTTATAAATAAATTTTCTTTCTAAGAAGATAGCCTCGCAAGACACAAACACTTTGTTATCTTGAGGTTTATAGAAGTAATAACCTCTTGAGGCGGTAGAATATCCTACAAAGATGCATTTTTCAGATCGTAGGGATAGCTTGTTGTCATTTTTAACTTTGACATAAGCATCACAACCCCAAATTTTCAAATAGGATAGAACTGGAACTCTTCCTCTCCATATCTCATATGGAGTCTTTTCGGTTGCTTTGGTAGGACTAATGTTCAAAGATTTCATTGCGGTTTGGATCGCAAATCCCCAAAATGAGTTTGGTAGCTCGGTTTGACTCATCACTGATCGAACCATTTCAAGTAGGGTTTGATTTCTCCTTTCGGCAACACCATTGAGTTGTGGTGTTCCGGGTGGAGATAGTTGTGATATTATGCCACAACCTTTCAAGTGTGAATCGAATTCATGGCTAAGATATTCTCCACCACGATCGGATCGTAGTGCTTTTATCCTTTTGTTCAATTGGTTATCTACTTCATTTTGAAATTCCTTGAATTTCTCAAAAGATTCACTCTTATGCTTCATTAAATAGATATACTCATATCTACTCAAGTCGTCGGTGAAGGTTATGAAGTAGTCATAATTTCCTCGAGCGGTGATACTCATTGGTCCCCACACATCGGTATGTATGAGTCCCAATAGTTCACTAGCTCGTGTTCCTTTACCGCTAAAAGGATTACGAGTCATCTTGCCACGAAGGCAATATTCACATGTTCCATATGATTGATAATCAAATGGTGTAATCAC
Organism: Silene latifolia; assembly: GCF_048544455.1. Taxonomy (NCBI): domain Eukaryota; kingdom Viridiplantae; phylum Streptophyta; class Magnoliopsida; order Caryophyllales; family Caryophyllaceae; genus Silene; species Silene latifolia. The sequence continues at coordinate 120,525,884 of NC_133528.1, read as the reverse complement.
ATTAGTCGAAATTAATCTTTTGATGCGATTCTCGTTTATGTGACCTAATAGACAATGCCAAATGAACAATTCATTTGGATCACTTGATTTGAGTTTCTTTGATTGAATGTTGTAGATGTCATTAGTTGGATTCGAGGTTTCTAAAATGTAAATGCCATTAATGGAAGGAGCTTGGCCTATAACCAAGTCGTTCCTAGAAATAATACAACGATTGTTTTTAATGACTAAACAAAAACCGACCATGTCTAACATGGCGATATAAATAATGTTTTTAGAAAGTGTAGGCACATAAAAACAATTATGTAAATACAACTCATATCCATTAGGCAAAGCTAATACACAAGTCCCCTTGGATTCGGCCGCTACTCGAGCTCCATTTCCAAGGCGTAGATCCACATCTCCTTTGCTAAGCCTCTTCACGTCTCTTAGCCCCTGTAAATGATTACAAAGGTGAGAACCACAACCGGTATCCAGTACCCATATCGTAGTGGAAGTATAATTTACATCAATAACATAAATTTCCTTAGGAATTTTACCTTTTGGAACGATGATTCCTTCCCTTATATTTTGCAAATATATAGGACAATTCCTAAGCCAATGTCCCACGCCATAGCAATAATGACACTCATCTTCTACTTGCTTGAAGTTTTTCCCTTTCTTTCCCTTCTTCTTGAACCTTTTGCCCTTAGAAGCAAGAGCTTGATTGTTTGAGCTCCCACTAGTTTTGGCATCTTTCTCTTCCAAAGATAAAGATCCTATAGATTTTATGAGGCGGTCTTCCTGAGACCGGCTCACAAGAGATCTTGTAGTAGTAGGTGGTCTAGAAGAAGTGATGAAGTTTATGTTTCCATTCGAACCTATCCCAAAATGAAGTTCTCTAGTAGTGGCGAAATCATTGTTGAAGCAAACGTCGTCAAAAACATTGTGGCAAGACTCAATAGTTTTCGGTGTAGTAGTGTTTGATGGATTCATTGTAATGAACTACAAGTATGGAGGAAAAAGAAATATTAACATTTGTCTTTTTAATCATACTTGTAAATAATTTTAACAAGATATGAGCATTTATATTGTGACCTCTACTCAACTATCATAAATGATTCCAAGATCCAAATTCATATTAACTTGGGCACGCTTTGGCGATACAACCCTCATCAATATAACTCGGTGGATTAACTCTTTAATCGATTCTACTTTTAGAACTCTTGGTCGATAAAATTACATTAATATTTATCTTTAGCCCAAAACACATCCGGCTATGGTCGAGAATACTTTTGTTGAGTTCAACCCAAATTTCGAATAAATGTGTCCATGATCCAAATCCACATTAACTTGGGCACGCTTTGGAGATACAACTCTCATCAACATGAATTCGGTGGATAGACATTTATCACTCACTTCCCCTACGTAACAAGGTTTGTACCCGGGTTTGGCCGAGCGCAATCCCTCACGAAATAGGTTTTCATGGTTTCTATTTTTTGGTAAGGCTAAGTCTCAATTGTTTATTTTTAGCGAGAGGTCATGTCAATTTATTATCTATCACGTTTTAAGTGAACTAAAGCGGTGAACTACGATAATTGTAATTGACACGGTCGATAAACTCGATTTAAAATGCATGTTTAGTTATGGCGATTTAGCGATGCATGCAACATATAAATAAAATGCAAAGCATAAAAATAAAATTCTATTATGGCCTTCCTAAAATAGTAAATCTAATAAACTATTACAAATTCGTAAACCAACTCCTTTGGTCGTTTGAACTTCGATCTTGGCACGCACTTCAAGGCAACACTTTCTTTGATGGACCGCCTTCTCGAATGGCACCGTCTTCAAGGAACTCCGGAATAATTAAATTACAAAATGAATTACATAATTTCCAATTATACATTTGTAATAAAATAAAAATAAATCTATTAAATTACAAAACGGTGATACGAGATCACAATAATTACAACCGAATCGATATTCCCATACATTTCGGGTAATACCAATTAAAACTAAGGTCATACTAAGTAAAATTACATAAAATTAAAATATGACAATCATAAATAAAATGCAGCATTATAATATGTATGAACATGTTAAATATTATGCTAAATCACCTTTAAAGAGCCAATATCGTATATTAATTGATTTTTACGGATGTGCGTGATTTAACTTATTAAAATCACAATAATTACATAAATTCATATTTATGTACAAGTTAATTACCCTAACCATCTTAGGACTCAAAACTTAGTCTTCACTAATATTTTGACAATAACTCAACTTGATTTCTTAATATTGTTCATTATGGACCAAAAATACAAAATTTATGCTATAAACTTCAAATTAAATCATAAAAATTTCAAATAATTTCAAAATTTGAAATTTAAACTCATGAACATTATGGAAAAATACCATGACACTCATAATATTCAAAACTTAGGTTAAAAATTTCGAAAAAATTATCGAGAAAAACAATGTTGCGGTTTATCGGTTTTAACAAATATGACCATAAAAATATGAGAAAAATTATTTTCATCAACTTTTCACTTTTAGATCTGAAATATATGATAAAATGCAACATGTGACGTTTTTCCTTTAGTCATGAAGTATGTTTTAGCATTAATACTAATTATAGTCACTATTTATGTGATTTTTCATCAAAAATTCATTAACCTATTTACCCATTTAAATATGATTTTAACTTATAAAATTCATATTTCGAGTAAAACAACTTATTTTAACATGAAAATTTACAGACCATCAGTATGTATTACATGTGAAAACATATCCAAAAATCACTGGAAAATTCGAAATTTAGCTATTGTTCGTCCAAAAATGACATTTTCCCTCATAAAATCGCATTTTAATGCCAATAATATATAAAATGAACAATAAACCAAAATGTCCTAAAAATCACTTAGGACCAGAAACTTTTAACATGCAAAGTTATTTTTAAGTTTATCTTCATAAATCCAAATTAATTAGTTTTGTATGTTAATCTTATAACTCGGAAAAACCATAAAACGATTTGCATGCAAACAACCTAAGGCTCTGATACCGCTTGTTTGAATTCAATAATATCATTAGTATACATATTCATATATGAATCAATTTATTTGGTCATAAAATAAATACAAGATCTTATGCATGCAAACTTAATAAAAGGAGATGGAAAAATCGATCTCTCACCATCTTATTTTCGACCATTTGGGCACCAACAAAATCTCCTTCTTGTTAGTTCTTGAGCTTTCCAACAATGGATGAACAAGGTTCAAATTAGAACATCTCCCAAAAGCATATACCCAAGGAATACTCTTAATAACCAATACTATTATGAACTAGTAATAATATTAGTCTTACTTAAAATTTGACACAAAAATAACTTGTAATTGCTCTTGAATATTTCGGTCCAAGAGGGAGTATTTGTGAGGATTTATTTCTCTAAGATTTTCATAAATTGTAGAGAGAATTGATTTTCTTACACTAGAAAATATTAGGTAAAGTAGTGAATGAAAAATTAGAGGAATCTGTTTGGTTCCTCATAGTGGAAAACCGGTGGGAGGGTGGTAGAGGGGAGCCAATGCATGATGCTCATTTTCTTCCCAAGAAAATAGGTTTGCATGGCTACTATTAGGTGAGTAATCATTTTGTTTTTAGTCATTTAAAATATAAAAACACAACCCCACTATTCCCTTCAAAAACCGGTTATCCCATAAAATGGTAGTTCATTTTATTTTTGTCATTTGTCAATTGTGACATATGTGACATGTTACATGACATGTTACATTATAATGCATTTTTAACATATTAAAAATATCATCATATTAATTAAATATGTCACATACAAAAATAATTGGTAATTCACAATTACTTGTACCAAAATGGGTCATACAATTATAAACTACAACAACTTGTATTTATAATAAATTATTCATTCTGTTTCAATTGTTTCGTAAACAATATTTTAATCTATGTAATAAAACAATTCGATTACTTAGACCGTATCTAATTTAATCGAATTACAATAAGACACGTTAACTTTACTCACAAAATCATCCGTCAATTTTAAGCAATTTAATTAACTCGTATCGGCATACGATTAATTAAATAATCAATTAAGAGTATTTCCCTATAGGTATGACCTAAGGGGATCAACTGATCACCACCGTCGCACGACAGTAATGTCAAACTCTAGTCAGCCAATCATTACCGATATGTGTGGACCAGTTGACTGTAAAATATTACTTTCCACATGTATTCTTAAAATGAGATTTGAACATGTGATCATTATGATCAACTCTAGCTGACTCTACTGATGCAAAATAAAACGGTAGAGTTCAGGCCCAAAATATGGGCAAGCCCGAACCGCAGGTGCTCACCCGAGCCCGAGTCCGGCGAGGCGTGCGCGTGTGTGGTTGGTTAGATACTTACCCCGCACCACCTAGTATGGTAGTGTAAAGAGAAATATATATAAACCCATTAATAGTTTGTTATTTTGTCAATGTGGGACAAAAAGTTACCACTCAATGCTTCTTTTGAAGCTTATTTCCAACATCCATTGTCTCAGAATACTTGTCTTTTCCAGTAACATTTAAGGAGGCCTTCAGAGGATGATCAGGCTTGATGACGATAGAGGCAGGAAAGCGTGATGTAGGAGGTCTCATGCTAGATTAATTTACGCAACAGATTGAAAAAGACCAAAAATATTTTGGAAGAAACTATGTGAAGTAAATAAGAGATTTGTGAAGGATAGGTAGAGCCTCTACCGTAGATGGTATGTGTATATATAGGGCAGAGTAGAAGTTTTGGAAAGAGAAACAAAGTAGGAATAGGATTACTTGATGGCGGTCAAGCTCAAGGGGTAATTATTAGGGATGGCAGTCGCACCCTTACCCTGTGGATATTTATCCACCCGAATTTAAATGGGTGGGATATGGATGATGAATTTTTTTCGAATATAGGGTAGGATATGGATATAAGTAAATTTAGGGTGGGATATGGATTATCGTCTCTCACCCGCTTAACCACCCTGTGGATATCCGAAATTAATATTTATAATTAATTTTTTATTAAGTTAATAATTATTTAGGTCATTAATGATTTCCCTTCAAAAGTATATTTTTTTTATCAGAAATTTTACTTAATTTTAATATCATACTGTTATTTAGGAAAAGTAAAACTTGTGTTTATGTGGATATTGTTATTTTCACTAATCAAAATAACTTACTTTTGTTAGTTTAATCAATAATATAATGTTGATGGTTATCGTCTCTCACCCGTTATTTTCACAAGTTGTCGGTGGTTTCTTTGTAGTTGGCGTGGCGAATTTGTATGGTCACTTACTTTGCAAAGACACTTTGTTGTTGGATATATACTGAGTTGCTATTTGTTAACACATATTGTTACTTGAATTATGTATGCCTTTTAATTTTATCGCCACAATTTTTTTACGATATATTATCTTTAAATTTTATAAGCTGTGAAAATATCCAACGGGTACCCGTGCCACCCGCTTCACCGGTGGATATGGATATGGATGGATGAAAAAATATTAAATGGATGAGGGTGAGATATGGATGGCCATAAATTAAATGGATATGGATATGGATATGGCTTCACCCCATCCATATCCCACCCATTGCCATCCCTAGTAATTATACATACAAACTGTTGAACTTGTAAGAATCCTGACTTCCCTTAAAATTAGGGACAACATCAAAAAGTTCGTTACTGATTGTTGGGGATAAAATTTGCAAATTTTGTCAATGGACACGTGGTATGAACTAACGGGGCAGTATCAAGGTTTAAGGATCGCTGACGTGGCGATAGGAAGACCACCGGATTATCTTGAAGAAACACATATAAATGATATGCATAAAACGTGGCAGGAGAAGAAGTCAAAGTAACTGCTCCCTACTTTTCAGGTAACGGCTCCTGGATGCTAGGAACCTGACCCAGAGGAGCCTGCTGCAAGTCAAAACCCTAGAAGGATAATTATAAAAGAGAAAGGAAATCAGTCAGGAAGGGGACGAAAAAATCACACAGCTACATTGGCATATACTCCACTGCGAAATTCGTTCTTGTTGATTATTAAAAGAAACACCATTGTATTTCCTTGTTTGCTACGAAAATCTTCAAAGTCATAGTGAAAATACTTGGCGGGATTCCGACTCCCCCCACGGTTGTTCCCACAATGGGTTTTCCGAGTCACCAAAATTCTTTCGTGTCACACTTTTTCTTTCGTTGTTTTCTATCTTTGCTCATCGATTTCTTTATTTGCCCAAAGTCATAGACGATCACTTTGACCTCACACATTAATATCTAACCGGTAAATTTTACCCAAAACAATTTGGTGCCCACCGTGGGGCCTCAGTAATCAATCTCTCACAAAGTTGAAATTAACCAATCCGTTCGTCACCATGTCTGGAGCCAGTTCAAGTTCGTCCAGTACCCAGGGGGTATCTTCTCAATCTTCTGGGGGAAGATCCCTTCCAGCAAACACAGGATCGGTCACCGCACCGCCAGCGGCCAGCCAGATGGCCCCAGTCAGCGCATCCCCGAAGGCCACGCCACCACCTTTCAAACCACCGCAAGCGCCTAAGGCGTCAGCACCCGGTGTGACGAGATCCAGCAGGGAAAGCAGTCCCAGCAGGATCCAGGTTCAGGAGACTGCATCAGGAGGAGTTCCCAAGAAGTCAGGAGCCTCATCACCAGACCCAATGCGAGTGGTATTGCAAGGGATGGATACCCTGCACCGATCCATCGAAAGCCTGAGGAAGGACAATCAAGACCTCAGAAACCAGATCGCAACAGTAACCAGGTCCAGGGCCTCGTCAGCTGTGTTGCCTCCACCTTCTGAGGCACCAGTTTCGGTCACCAGCGCAGGCTCCAGGCAGATCCCATCAGAGCTGATCACCAGACTGGATCTTGAAGGAGTACCACCCAGAGGAGCCATCGAGCCCAGTGGATTAGGATTCCTGTCTTTTGATCGACCTCTCAGCTTGCAGCTAACCCCAGGTAGTGCTTTGTCTAATAGTCAACCAGGGACTAACTTGCAATATTTTGCAGGAGCGTCCGTCTAGCAGGCGGCAGGATGGAATCCAGAACCCAGCACCGGTATGATGAACCCAGCGAGCGGACATTTATTTGGAGGAACCTGGCTGGGAGGAACCTCTTCTCAACAGGCACCAGAATGGAAACCAGGAACCATCATCCATGCAACGCCCTTGGCGAGTCAGCCAGGCAGTCAATTCCCAGGAGGAGCCTGGCTTGGAGGTACACTTGTTTGCTCCTATCGCCCTGTATCTAACCCTCTTGCAGGAACAGGTAGCTTGCTGGAGCAACAGTATCAGAAGTTAAGGGACCTGATTTACAGGATTCCGGGTGTAGCACGACCCCTGGAAAAGGCGACACGTGACAGCTACGCAGATTCCCCTTTCGTGGATGACATAGCCCTTGTTGGTGTGCCCAAAGGATGTGTGCCTCCAGCCATGACACTCTACGATGGGACCACGGATCCTCTTGATCATATCAACCACTACAAGCAAAAGATGATGGTGATCACCGCGACAGGCTCCTTGAAAGAAGCCTGCATGTGCAAAGGGTTTGGGTCCACCTTGTCTGGAGCAGCCTTGCAATGGTTCGTCAGCCTGCCCAACAAGAGCATAACCTGCTTCGCCGACTTAGTCAATGCCTTCCACCAGCAGTTTGCCAGTAGCCGCAGACCAGAAAAGCAAACCAGTGACCTGTATCGGATAGTGCAGGGACCTGAAGAGGCCACCAGAGATTTTTTGAACAGATTCAACAGAGAGAAGGTGGCAATTCCCCGGTGCGACATAGCCACGGCCATAGAAGCTTTCCGTCAAGGGCTCCGCCAGGACTCAGACTTAGACAAAGACCTGACCAAGTACCCGTGCACTACCTTTGAGGAGGTGCAAACGAAGGCAATAGCAGTCATGCGGCTGGAGGAAGACTCAGGGCCCAGGAGAGCTGCCTATGGCACTGATAGTGTATCGAGAAAGGCGCCTGTAGAGAAGCAGAGCGAAAGAGCCAAACCCTACAGCAAGCCTGTGAGCAAAGTTTCCAAGAGCTCAGGGGGAAAGAGTAATTCCGAGCCACCTCCGAAAGTAAGTGAATATAAATTCTCAACTAAACTTGCAGGAGTACTCAAGGCCCTAAAAGAGATACGGGGAGTTAGGTGGCCCAGGAAACGGATTGACGAGCGTCCTAATGATAAAAGAGATTCCATCAAGAGGTGCGAGTATCATGATGACATAGGCCATGAGACCGGCGAATGCTACACGTTGAGAAGAGAAGTCAAATTCCAGTACGATCGAGGAAACCTCGACCATCTCTTGCCAGGAGGCTCCACCAAAGTCAATTCTACTAACCAGGTTCTGCCCTCTCCTCCACCTGTGTGCACTAGAATTGTGAATGTTATTACAGGAGGCTCGGAATTGTGCGGCCTGACTTACTCTGCAGCCAAAAGGCACGCCACGCAAACCAAAGGAGATAAGCCAGAATACTCCTGCAGAATCAGCCGCCAGGATCTCCCAGCAGTCACCTTTGATGAGACAGATGCACAAAACGCCCCAGAGCAACACGACGACGCTCTGATCATCACCCTCCCCATAGGAAACTGTGAGGTAAGAAAGATCCTGGTGGATACAGGAAGCTCCGTCAACCTGATTATGCTGGAAACACTCAAGGTCATGGGGTTCAGCGAGAGGGACTTAGCAACGAAAGAGGTACCTCTAGTCGGTTTCAGTGGCAAAACAAAGCACTCTCTAGGAGAAATCGTCATCCCAACCTATGCCAAAGGAGTCAATAAACAGGTAAGATACATGGTTATCGATGGGCCCTATACTTAGAATGTGATTCTTGGCAGGCCCTGGATCCACGAAATGAAGGCAATACCTTCAACCTACCACCAATGTCTGAAATTCCCAACACCCTGGGGAGTGCAAGAGATACGTGGGGATCAAGAGGATGCTAAGAATTGCTACAAGATAGCCCTAAAACCAACAGCCAGACCGCCAGCATAACAATTACAGAGCCAGTGCATCCAGGAGGAATACGTCAAGCCACCTCAGGCAGAGCTGGACGAAGTCAGCCTGGACGAGCTGCAACCAGAGCGAACCATACTTATTGGGTCAGAATGCACAGGTAAAGTCCGTCAGGAACTTGTTCAATTGTTGAAAGCTAACATGGATTGTTTTGCTTGGTCCCACAATGATATATGGTAGGGATAGATCCTAGTATAATAACATACAAGCTGAGCGTGGACCCAAGCTATAAACCTATCCAGCAGAAGAGGAGGAAGATTGCTCCAGAGAGGAACCAGGTCATAAACCAGGAGGTAGACAACCTACTTGCTGCTGGAAAGATCAGGGAAGTGAAGTACCCGGAATGGTTATCTAATGTGGTGGTAGTCCTAAAAAAGAATGGCAAATGGAGGGTTTGTGTCGATTTTATGGACCTAAATAAAGCTTGCCCTAAAGATCCGTTCCCGCTGCCGCACATAGACGCTATGGTGGATGCCACAGTAGGCCACGAAATGCTCACATTCCTGGATGCTTGGAGTGGCTACAACCAGATCAAGATGCACCGTGATGATCAAGAGAAAACGGCATTCAGGTCAGAGCGAGGTATCTATTGTTATAACGTAATGCCTTTTGGTCTAAAGAATGCAGGTTACAGCTACCAACGGTTGGTAAACACCATGTTCAAAGAGCAAATAGGCCGCACCATGGAGGTATACATCGACGACATGGTGGTAAAATCAAAGCAAGCTGCCCAGCACGTTGAACATCTGGCTGACACCTTCAGCACCCTGAGAAAATATGAAATGAAGCTGAATCCATCAAAGTGCACTTTCGGAGTCTCCACTGGGAAGTTCCTAGGGTATATGGTCACCCAGAGGAGGATAGAAGCCAGTACTGATCAAATCAAGGCCATACTCCAGCTAGAGTCACCTCAAAAGCCGAAGGACGTGTAGTGACTGACGGGACGGGTAGCTGCTCTGAACAGGTTCATAGCAAGGTCCTCAGACAGATGCAGGTTATTTTATGACATCCTAAGGAAGAGCCAGAAGTTCGAGTAGACGGAGGAGCATGAGGCAGCACTCAGCGAGCTGAAACGATATCTGAGCACTCCACCACTCCTATCAAAGCCAGATCCCGGAGAGGCCTTGTCTTTGTACCTCTCAGTAACGGAGGTGGATGTCAGTGCAGTGTTAGTTCGAGAGCAAGAAGGTTTACAGCATCCAGTATACTACGTCACTAAGTCTCTGCTACCTGCGGAGACCAGGTACACCTCACTCGAAAAACTTGTACTTGCGCTAGTCACAGCTTCCTATAAGTTGTGACCTTATTTTGAATCCCATACTATCTCTGTGGTAACTAACTACCCTCTTAAGACTATAATGAGGAAACCAGAGTTATCAGGAAGAATGGCCAAATGGTCCATACACCTAAGTGGCTACGATCTGAAATTCGAACCTCGGGCAGCAATCAAGTCCCAGGCTCTAGCAGACTTTGTCTCCGACTTTTCCCCCTCTCTCCACGCGCAGGCCGAAAAGGACATCCTCACTCTGGAGGAAGACAAAGGGGAGCAGATGTGGGAGCTGAATGTAGACGGAGCTTCCAACATAAAGGGAGCAGGAGTTGGTCTGGTCCTTAAGTCGCCCCAAGGGGACCTGCTGGTCCAGGCAGGTCGGTGCGAATTCAAAGCCAGCAATAACGAGGCAGAATATGAAGCCTTGATCTTGGGTCTGCAGCTGGCTCTAGACTTAAAAATCAGGCACCTCCAGGTATACAGCGACTCCCAACTCATCGTAAACCATGTAAATAACTCTTATGTAGCTAGGGACCCCACTATGATGGCCTACCTGGAAATAGCGCAAGAGTTGAAACTCAGGTTCAAGACCTTCAACATTAAGCAAATCCCCAGGGACCAGAATGTGGAGGCTGATGCCTTAGCTGCCCTGGGGGCAACGTTCAAATCAGGTACAATCTCTACCATACCTATCGTCCATGTACTGGAACCTGCAATATCAAGAGCAGGACAAGCCAACGAAAGCACAGCTGGCTCACTACAATCACAGGAAGAAGGGGTGTTAGCAAACACCACCAACCAGGAGGAAGCTGTAGATTGGAGAAAGCCTTATCAATATTGGTTGCAGAATGACACACTTCCAGCAGATAAAAAAGAGGTAAGAAGCTTTAAAATGCGAGCTTCCAGATTTGTGCTGATTGATGGTGTCTTGTTCAGGAAATCCCTCGCAGGACCCTACCTGAGGTGCCTGGATAGGGAAGAAGCTCAGGCCGTTTTGCATGCTATCCACAGTGGTGAGTGTGGAAACCATGCAGGGGGCAGAAGCCTGTCCAACAAGGCCCTCGGGCAGGGGTACTTCTGGCCCACGATGCGTAAGGATGCTATGGAGTATGCGAAAAGATGTGATGCCTGTCAAAGGCATGCACCAGTCAGCCACCAGCCCGCGGAGCCCCTGCACCCAGTTATTTCACCTTGGCCTTTTATGAAATGGGGAATGGACATAGTGGGACCAGTGCCCAAGGCACCAGGAAACAAGGTCTATATGCTCGCCATGACGGACTACTTCTCCAAATGGATAGAGGCAGAGTCGTCCTCTCAGGTTACTGAGACCCAGGTGATATCTTTTATTAAGCGCAATATCATCTGTAGGTTTGGTATTCCATCTGAAATAATATGCGATAATGGATCTCAGTTTATTGGCAATAAGACAGAAGCATTTTGTGCTAGATGGAACATTTCATTGCAAAATCTACCCCCGAACCCTCGGTCAATGGCCAGCAGAGTCCAAAGAATAAAATTATAGTGGAAAACCTGAGAAAGAAGCTGGAAGAGATTGGGGGCAAATGGGAAGAGGAGCTACCACTAGTCCTGTGGGCTGACAGGACCACCCCTAAAGTGGCGACAGGACAAACTCCCTTCAGCCTGGTATTCGGGGCTGAAGCAGTTATTCCTTCAGAGGTTAGGGTTCCTACCCACAAATACGGGTGTCTGACAGAGGAGCGCAACCAGGTGGAAATGGCAAGCAGTCTAGACACTATGGATGAACTCAGAACCAGCGCCCATATCAGGATGACCTCGTACAGGCAGACAGTAGCCAGGAGCTACAACAAAAATGTAAAGGTCAGGACCCTGCAGGTAGGACACCTGGTCCTGAGGAAAGTCTTCCAGGACACTAAAAACCAGCGACCAGGCAAATTTGCCTACAATTGGGAAGGACCGTACCAGGTGGAAAGTATCGTCGGAAATGGAGCCTACAGGCTCATGACAATGGAAGGGCAAATGGTCCCCAGATCGTGGAATATCATCCACCTAAAGAAATATTACATCTAAAAGTGACTAGAGCAGTCAGCAACCAGACATGTAATACGACCCCACCAGGTTCCAGGTTTTGCTAAAATGTTCTTGTCTTTCTAAGAGCCTCAATTTTCAATAGGACTTTAAAATCCTTTTCAGAGCTTCCAATTAAATCTTTTGACTTCAAGTTATCGGATTATAATTACATTTCAGTATGCTTTAAACAAATTACCTTAAAATCTAAATTTTATCAATAGTACGCTTCAGACCTATTTTTAATTTGCGTGCTCTAAGAGATAGGAACCTGCAAAAGCTAGTCTGGTGGAGTTTTGTGTCCCTACACAGAGAAGCATGGACTTGTGGCTAAGTACCCACAGATCGGATGAACTAGGCTCCTGCAGTACTTAGTATCCGTGCAAGCGAGGTTCCTCTGAACAGAGGGGCAAGTAGATCCCAGAGCCTCCAATTAACGAAAGCCGGCAACAATACAACGAAAAAGGTGCACGCACGACAAAATAAAGGTACGCCAGAAAACGGCAGAATATTAACTAAAGCGCCTGAAACGGCAAAATATCAAAGTACGCTTCGCTCCCGTGAGCAAAGCCAAAAACATACCGAAAATTATCCAAAAGCTAATAAAGTTTTATGCCACACAGGGCCCAGAAAATAAATACTGAAAATAGAAAGGGAGCTGGTTCAGGAGCCTCGTCAATCCAGCAGAACATGCTCTACCCCCGTGGCAGAAGCCGGAACATTTCCAGGAGCGGGCTGAACGGTGGAGTTACCCTCAGGAACCAGGCTGTCAGCTGGATGGGTTCCTCCCTGAACCACTTCCTCCTCAGCAGCAGAAAAACCGTCATCCTCCTCCAAGGCATCAATCTCGAAATCTGACAAGATTCCCATATCAACTTTCTCGGGAAAGGAATCAGCAAACAACCTTTCCTCCTCTTCCAAATCCCAGGACAGGTGCTTCCCCTCCTTGTACTCCTTGATGCAGGCAATCTTCATCTCCCAGGAAGAACAGGCAGCAGCATCAGTCAGGGCCTTGGATAGATTGGCTTTCTTTTCTTTCAGGACCTTGTTTTCAGCCGTCAGGGAATTGTTAGCCTCTAGAACTTGGGCAAGCTGCTCCTCGGAGTCCTTCAAGCTGATACGAACTGAGTCAACCTCTCCTCGGAGACTAGCCTTCTCCTTTCTCTCCTCATCCAGCTGGTCGAGAAGATCCCTTTTCTCCGTCTGAAGAAAGCATACGTCATCCTCCAGTTTAGCAAGCTTCTCTCGAATAAGGAGAGATATCTGCAGCGACTGGCAGGAAAAAGAAACCCTCAGCAAAAAAAAAAAAAAAAAAAAAAAAAAAAAAAAAAAAAACTCTACCTCAAAAGCATGCTCAGCTTCCAGATCTGCCATTTCCTTTAGAGGCCTCTTCTCCAGCGTCGAACGTGGACCAGGAAGCATCAGCCGCTCCAGATAAGGCCAATGACCAAGGGCCCTGGACCTGCCGAACCCTTCTGGGAGCTTTAGAGTCATTTCGGGAAGAGGAGCACTAGGAGCCTTGGGGGTGGGAACTTCCCTACTCTCAGGAGGCAGCGACGCCAGAGGTGTAACCTCAACGGGCATGGAATCAGAAGAAGTGGCAGGCCTTTTTGAGCAGGCAGCCTCAGCATCCAAAGAAGACTCGTTCTTTCTCTTAGAGGCAGGCTTGGGGGCACCTCCAGTAGCCCTCTTCCTCCTCTGGGCCAATATCATTTGCAAAGTAACCTTGGGCCTAGCAGAATCTAAGAACCAGAAAAACTTAGGAACCAGGGAAAACCAGGAAGCTGGAACAAAGAGCGAAAAGCAAGGAGAAGAAGGGGATCATACCAGACGACATTTCTTCTTCCTCTTCTTCCACGACAGAGGTTGGAACACCAGAAGAAAAGCCAAGCAAACGGTTAAAAGAACGTTTCTCGGGAGACAGACCAAAAAGCTTCGTCAGGGAAGCTACCTCGTCTGATGAAGGAATTAGACGGTTCAAACCTGCACAAAAAAGCAAGTAAGGAAAGTAAGAAAGCAAAGAGCAAAGGAACAAGCAATGGAAGGTACCAAGTACCTGTAGTAGGTCTCCACTCGGAAAACAAATAGTCAACTGGAGGAGGGAGAGAACTAATTTCCACGAAAATGAAACGGCGGAACCAGCCGGCGTCGTTGGGTTTTGGAGGAAAGATTATGCAGTGTTCCTCATTTTCCCTAACGCGCAAGGTCACTTGGCCGTGCCCCAGAGATCTCACAGTGAAGAGATGACCCAAATCCCCGAGATCAATCCCGGAATCATACAACTCATTCATAATGCAAAGAGGAATCAAAGTACGCCAAGCGTAAGGAACAACTTGACACACGGCGAGGTTGTTAAAACGAAGGAAATCTTGAATTAATTTTGGAAAAGGAAACCTTAAGCCTAGAAAAAAGGGGTAATAGTACAAACAAGTCCAACCCGGCCTACGAAAATCCGCTCTCTGACCCGGTAGTGGTACATGCACCACCACTTCATCAGAAAACCCAAACCACTCCCTAATCAAGGCAAGGTCAGTCGACTCCAGTTCAGAATCACAAGAGTGTATAGGGGTAAGAATCGAGGTTGAAGGAAACAAGTCGTCAGGATTAGAACTTGGAACAGAAGAACTAGAAGAGCGAGTGTTTTTTCGAGCCATCACAAAAAGAAAAGGGAGGAAGACGAAAAGTACCTGGAAAGGAGACGAAGTGGCTTGACAAGATGAAGAGGAAAGAAAGATTTTGGGAAAGTTGAAAAGTAAAACAAAGTAAAGAAGAAAGGGGTATAAAAAGAAGTTATGGGGAGTAGGGAAGCAAGTGGGCGGTTGAAGAGTAAATGGGGTGTAGCAGTTGAAGAGTCCAAGAAACTGAAAAGTCCAGTCTAGTCACGTCAATAAACTTTTGACGGCTCAGGAGACTGAAATTCCCGCTCAAGTGTACTTGCCCAGGAATTTGGGGCAATTGTTGGGGATAAAATTTGCAAATTTTGTCAATGGACACGTGGCATGAACTAACGGGGCAGTATCAAGGTTTAAGGATCGCTGACGTGGCGATAGGAGGACCACCGGATTATCTTGAAGAAACACATATAAATGATATGCATAAAACGTGGCAGGAGAAGAAGTCAAAGTAACTGCTCCCTACTTTTCAGGTAACGGCTCCTGGATGCTAGGAACCTGACCCGGAGGAGCCTGCTGCAGTCAAAACCCTAGAAGGATAATTATAAAAGGGAAAGGAAATCAGTCAGAAAGGGGACGAAAAAATCACACAGCTACATTGGCATATACTCCACTGCGAAATTCGTTCTTGTCGATTATTAAAAGAAACACCATTGTATTTCCTTGCTTGCTACGAAAATCTTCAAAGTCATAGTGAAAATACTTGGCGGGATTCTGACTCCCCCCGCGGTTGTTCCCACAACGGGTTTTCCGCGTCACCAAAATTCTTTCGTGTCACACTTTTTCTTTCGTTGTTTTCTATCTTTGCTCATCGATTTCTTTATTTGCCCAAAGTCATAGATTATCACTTTGACCTCACACATTAATATCTAACCGGTAAATTTTACCCAAAACACTGATGAAATAAGGAAACTAAAAATTGTTTCATTCTATAGGTAACAAAATTTATCCGGAAATTTGGTAGGACTTTTGCTTAGCTCGATTAGATGAGAGGTTAGATTAAAAATAAAATCGGTTCGTATACTAAATGTAATGCACCGACTGGAACACTTGAATAGGTTCATATTCCCAAGTATTTGGCTACAACACCAACTCACCAAGCATGATCGTCAAGATACACTCGCAAGAAAGACTTGCTCACAGTTTGAATTGAGGAAGTGTAATTACTTCATCATTGTTAGTCAACTTAATATAATGTTCATCTATTTCAAACAAAAGAACATTATGTGTATATAATCCGACAAGTAAACAGTGTACTCCGTATTTATTATCTACTATAATCCGGCTTTTCTAATTCGTCTTAAGCTTAAGACGAGTAAATACATACCACTTGTGTATATAAAACTACATAAGAGTATACATTATATTTGTCTTATACTATATACACAAGTAGTATGATACTTGACCGTCTTAAACTTAAGACGAATTTTTGTCCATATATAATTGAGGTGTTAGCCGTTATTTACCTTATATATTATATTGAGTCATCGCTTTGTTGTGAAGTTTTCAGCGTGGGATGTGTTCGCCATCTAAGACGATGATGTTATCCAATAAGTAAATGACTTGGTAATCAGGGGCGGAATCAGGAATGAAATACATCTACGGCTAAACTGAAATACTAACTAAATCAATTGGTTAAAAAGAATGCAAACTGTAATTAGCTAGTGGAAGCGAAAATTTTCAACGAGGTGAACTGGTAATGGTATAAGGTAGCCTCGAAAAAAATTGAGAAATTAAACTAAAAACTTCAAAATTTCATACGCTAACAGGATTTAGAACCCCTATCCCCTCACTCTTCCACGATTGTAACATACCTATCTATAAAGACAGATATTTACTATCTCAAAATTAATTTTGTATGATCACTGAGAAAAAAAATGTAGCGTGATAATTGATAAAACAAACCAATAACAAAT
Source organism: Silene latifolia (assembly GCF_048544455.1). NCBI lineage: Eukaryota > Viridiplantae > Streptophyta > Magnoliopsida > Caryophyllales > Caryophyllaceae > Silene > Silene latifolia. Next base: position 120,508,930 of record NC_133528.1, on the reverse strand, counting down.
TTAGTAAAATAAAGTTTTTGAAAAAATACTCGTATTTCTATAGTATACGATATTTTTATCAATCGAATATTTTATCCTATTTATTAAAAGATCAACCACAAAGTTGCAGCCTGTGGTTGAAAGTCAATATGTCAAAGGCAACTTTTTGATTCCTTATTTTTAGGCCCACGTTCCATATCTGAATTAATTAGACATCAATGTTTGTTCAATTCCAAGTGCATCAGCTTCAAATCTTCAATTTAATTAATATATAATATTAGCATCTATAATAAATACTATACAATTTGTATCGCAAAAAATAATAATATTAAATATACAATTTCACATATTATATAAATACATATTCCAAATTTAAATTTACTTCTGCATTTTTTAATTTCGAGTATTGAATCAATAAAGCGGGTAAAGAACCGGGTCAAATTATATATTCCAAATTTACAATTACAGTAAAAAAACTATTAAATTTATAATTATAAATTTACATAAATTAAAAATCCATAAAAATAGTTTATAATTATTAATTTACATAAACTATTAAATTTATAATTATGGGAGAGAAATTCTAAATAGTAAATACAACTTCACTTAAATGATTGTAATTTAAGTAATGAACTTAAAGAAATGGGCTGTTAAATATAGGGATATATAAATTCGAATAAAATTTTTACATAAATTAAAAAATCTTCATATTATGGGACAGAAATTTATAAATACTCGAAAAATTAGTTTTTTTTTTTACGGTTTAAAAAAAATAATTTAACATGAAAATCAAACCAAAAATTACAGATCTACTTCCAAGTTTACAATCACGGGAAAAAAGATCACAATTTTTAAATAAAATTAAAGAAACGATAGTAAATATTAATTATTAAATTCGAGCAAATTTTATAAATAAATAAAGAAATTTTCATATAAAGTGACGAAATCCATAAAAATACAGGAATTAATAAAAAAGGAACATAAAAAAATGCAAATGTAAAAGAAAAATTAATTAAATTACAGAAATAAATTTAACAAGTATCTTTACCAAGTAAAAATGCTTAAATTTATTTGATAAATAGGTGCTTTTTTAATGTGAAAAAACAAAACAAACAAAAAATGTTACATGAAAGAGATGGAAAGAAATGGAAAGAAATGCATAATTTGAGGGAGGAAGAAGAGAAATAGATGAAAGCTGGAATTGTAAGCGGCGGAAGTGAGGTAGGTTTTATGAGGGTTTCTAAGAAAATGATTATATATATGTGAGAGGTTAAGTTCTTAGTGTTGGATTTTAACCTTTTAGGCCCTAAATGTAATTTTCTTTTTCCGTACCAAAAAATAAGGTACCATATAATCTACGGATTATATGTAAAGAGTAAATAAGCGTCAATAATGAAGGTATAGTACTCTTATCGACTTATCGCAAGTGTGTTTCCTTTTTTTTTCGTTTATCTTATGTAGGATATACCCATTCTTTCCTTTGTTTTAAGTAAGACGGGTCAAATACCATAAGTAAGACAAGATTTTTTTTTTTAGGGACTATCAAAAATAATTGTCCATATTTGACCCGTTTTATTCTTAAAACGGATATACCCGTCTTAAGAGAGGCCAATTAATATGTACGATCTCTAACATTAAAAGGTGGTTATTTTCCCTATTTAATTCTTTCTCTTTTTTTAACTCCGAAGTTATTAGTGTCTTTTATTAGTATTCTCATAATACTCTTAATATATACGAGATTGTCTTACAGGATACCTACTCTTTAAATAATTTACAAATTACTATTTCGACCAATTTTTATGAATAGTTAGCCCACAAAGAACGGTATTTGAAATCATTGGTATAGTGGGTCGTAACTCCACAAACATTCGCTTTATGAGTAGGTATACAATAAAACAATCTCATATTAAGGGTATTGCGAGATTACTAATAAAATACACTAATAACTAACAAAAAAACAGAGAGAAAAACTAAATAGAAAATGTAACGACCCGTGCAAATTGCACGGGTTTGTTATTTCAAATTTTCACATATCATTCTTTTTTAAAACAGTTAAAATCTAAAAGCAAATTGTACGGGTTTACTATTTTATAATTGCAAATTTTATGAACAAAATCTAAAAGCACTTTCTATTTTTTTCATTTTGTCCTATTTCACGAACAAATAACAAAACTCTCTCTCATCCTTTATATAATTTAGATTTATTTTTGAAGTGAATTTAGTACCTCACATGTATGTGCCTTTTAAGGGTATTTATGTTGCGTTAACTATACATATGGCCCCAAAAAAAAACACTTAGAAATTCGGTTAAATATATAAAAAAATGTAAAGAATCTGATGTATAATGAGAGATAGTATGTTATATATTCATATATACTAAATGAAAACGGGATTGAAATTGCCGTTTTCAACGTGCACGGGTCAAATTCCTCATTTTGTTCGTGCACGAGTTGGACTAAAGATAGTTTTAAGAATTGCACAGGATTACAGCTATTTAGACATGCTCAATTTTACTAATTTTGTGTTATTTTTCATCCATATAATTTTCTCATAAATAAGTCGGGTTTGTACGAGGCCGTCCAAGTAGTAAAAAAAAAAGTAGAAACTCAATTTTGGCTAAGCAAAGACGACATATCGGACTACTCAACCAATTGACCCTAATAAATCACTTATGCTAATTGTAAAGGAAATTTATAATTTAAATCTAAAAACTAAAATATGACTTTAATTTAAAATTGTTTAACGAAAAATATAGAGATTTTATTAGTTTTTTTTAAAACTATTTTTATAGAGATAATCAAATTTAAAGAGAGATAATTAAGTCATATAAATATAAGCTAAATGATATTAATTTTTTTATCAACAAACTTTAAACAACCTACCCGTGCAATTTGCACGGGTTTAAAACTAGTAATGATACAATAAAACTCACTTGCTAGAATGAAATAAATAATATAGGAGTTTGTGAATGGGCATGTATTGCGAATTGGATGAAATCAAGTTGCATATTTATAATAAACAAATAACTGAATAATGGGTATAAAAAAAGAATCCAAATGAAATGCCATTAGTGGGATTCGAACCCCACTCACATGTGTGGTAGACAGCATTTCCAATAATCCAAGCTACTCTTCAATTATATGTATTGGTTCACTAAATTTTATTTAGAATTATATTTAGGGCTATAGCCTTAGAAGAATTGGGCTGGTTATGCCCATGTTGGTAATATTGTCTCCTTAACACCGTCCATCATTTTTCTTTCAATTTCTTACTCCGTATTTATTATTTATTTATTTTTGAGGAAAATGTACGGGTTAATGACCTTGATTATTCTAAAACTAAGTTATAGAACATTATCGAATAGATGTTTCAAAGTTCAAATCCGAGTGTCACATAATTCTAAAAAAAATAAAATATCCTAATCCTTTATGGTCTCTTGATACGTACTTGATTCTAAGTATTAAGTAGCCTCTAAAGCTTTATTATCTCAAAATCTAGCTAAATTTATTAAGTACTAATCATCATAAGTGTAAGGGAATCGGGGCGCTTTGATAGCCCTTATGATTAATAATCTTTTAATTACTTATACACAGAGTTCATTTTTATGTTCTTTCTTTCACAAATCACATGTAATGTAAACTCCTATGATAATCTTATTGCTATCATTCCACCGTAAAGGCGTAAAAGATAAACCCATCTTTGTTTTTTGGCCACTATAAGCAAACATACAATTTAATGACAATGAAATTATAGTTTGTTAAATTTTAATTTTAACCGTTAATAATAGAAACTCTTAAGAGCTCTCTTTCACAATAGTTAAGAGACACAAAAGATTTTGAGTTGACACCCAAGTTTCAAGGATGACTTCTATTTATAATCATAAGATCACCCTACCTTATGCTAATCTTTCAATGTGGGACACTTCTACTATTTATACGTAGTATATTCACAACACCTCCATTATTTTTCAATGTGGGACAAATAAAATACTAAAAATACACCATCTTTTTCACACCTAGCTCGACATCCAACCCGAATCCCGAAATACGGATAATTGCTACTCCTTATATCTAATAGTAGTTATATTTAATAATATGAACAAATACTATATGTTAATATTCGTACGTTCAACATCCTATCTGATTAATAATAAGCAAATACTAACAAACTAATCTTATCTAGTCTAAATTTTTTCGCACGTATATATAGGTAACATTCGTGCAATTTTATCTTATTGCTAACAAACTAATCTTATCTAAATTCCAAAGTTTTTATTACGTATAAAATTAACATTTTTTTCTTATAATATTAAGTAGTTTTTAAGGGTTAGACTCTATAGATGAAAAAAAAAATGTTAAAACTTGAAAAATTAACATGAAAAATTAACATTATGTAAATACTAAGTATACTACTGATATATGTTCGTTATTTAAAAATTCAGCTTAAAAATTAAAAAGTAAATAACTTATTGCTAAACTACTAAATTTGAGTAGAAAAGGAGATGATATAACTATATATAATTATATAATTGTGAAACTACCAATATTAAAAGTATAATACAAATAAATTTCACTATTGTGGAGGTAATAATACAAATACTTATAAGAGCTATTTAAGACAATACGTAAGAGACTCAAAAGATTTTGAGTTGATATTTAAGCTCAAAGGATGACTCATATTTATAATCATAGAATCACCCCCACATTATGTTAATCTTTCGATGTGGGACAATTCTACTATTTATAATAATAAGATCGGCACACCTTATGTTAATCTTTCGATGTAAGACAATTCTACTATTTATAATAGGATGACCCCACCTTTTCCACTATTTATACATAGTATGTTCCAGGGGCGGAACCACGAATGAAATACATCTAGGGCTAAACTGAAAGACTAACTAAATCAATTGGTTAAAAAGAATGCAAACTGTAATTAGCTAGCGGAAGCGAAAAATTTCAACGAGGTGAACGGGTAATGGTATAAGGTAGCCTCGAAAAAAATTGAGAAATTGAACTAAAAACTTAAAAATTTCATACGCTAACGGGATTTAGAACCCCTACCCCCTTACTATTCCACGATTGTAACATACCTATCTATAAAGACGGATGTTTACTATCTCAAAATTAATCTTATATGATCACTGAGAAAAAAAATGTAGCATGATAATTGATAAAACAAACCAAGAACAAAATTAGAAAAATAAAGTTTTTGAAAAAATACTCTTATTTCTATAGTATACGATATTTTTATCAATTAAATATTTTATAATGATACAATAAAATGCACTTGCTAGAATGATAAATAAATAATATAGGAGTTTGTGAATGGGCATGTATTGCGAATTGGATGAAATCAAGTTGCATATTTATAAGGAAAAATTACAACTTACTACCTAGTATTTAGCGTATTTTACAACTTACCACTATATATTTCGTTTATTACAATTTACCACCTACATTACATAGTATATATCCCAATTACCACCGTATTTCCATTCCGATATTATTTCACTTAAATCCCGAGTCGTTAAGTTAATAAAAAATTAAAACAATTAAAAATTAAATACAATACCCAAGATGCCCCTCAATCTCTCATCCCCCCCTCACAATTCATCTGCCACCCTCTCCTTCCCATCCGAGATCCACCATCGAAGCCGTCTTCACCGCCTTAATAGCCGGTGACTCTCATCTGTCACCCACCCAACACGACCACAACTGCTACGAGTCACCACTCACCACCTGTTAACACCCTACTATCGCCGCCAGCGTCAGCCTGTTCCACACCATCGACGTCGGATATTCGCCCATTAACGATATTCTCTAATCTCTTCACTAAATCAGTCGATTGACACCCACCTCCATCTCGAACTCTTAGGTCCGTTGACCACTCCATCACCTAACACCATCGGTCAACTATGCCACCATCACAACGAACCCGACCCCATCTCCAAAACAAAAACATATTCCCAAAAAAAAACAATTCCTCTGAAATACCATATGAAACCTTCTTTGTCGCCCACATAAACCTTGTGGGTAGGGGTTATGGTGACAATAGCTTAGAGGTTGACTAGTCATGTGGCAAATCCGTGGTGCCTACTGGTGTGATGTGAGATTATGAGAATGGGTTAGCATTTTGCATAGGGTGGCAGTGAGGTGGTGGTCAGGTGGGAGTTGTGAGGTCGTGAGGACTAAGAAGCTGGTGGGACATGTGGTACGGTGGGTCGGTGGCGGTGGCGGTGGCGAAGGCAAACGATACATTGATTTTTTTTTTTAAAAATTTTTTTTGTTGTTATTGGTGGTGTTTGGTAACCTTCTGGGCTTCTGGCCATATGTTATGAACTTATGATGATGATGAATTATAGAGGTGAGGTGATGATAAATGATTTTATAATTAGTTTAGGTAGTGAGTGTTTGACTGTTTGCTTTTGGTGAATAGAAGTATGGGTATTTTGGTCATTTTATTTTTTATTAACTTAATGAGTCGGGATTTAAGTAAAATGTAGATCGGGAATGAAATACGGTGGTAATTGGGATATATACTATGTAATGTCGGTGGTAAGTTGTAATAAACGAAATACATGGTGGTAAATTGTAAAATACGGAAAATACTAGGTGGTAAGTTGTAATTTTCTCTATTTATAATAAACAAATTACTGAATAATGGGTATAAAAAAAAGAAACCAAACGAAATGCCATTAGTGGGATTCAAACCCCACTCGCCTGTGTGGTAGACAGCATTTCCAACCATCCAAGCTACTCTTCAATTATGTGTATTGGTTCACTAAATTTTATTTAGAATTGTATCTAAGGTTATAGCCCTAGAAGAATTGGGCCGGTTTCGCCCTTGGTATGTTCAACACATCTATATTATTTTTCAATGTGTGACATATAACATACTAAGAAGTATATCATCTTTTTCGCACCTAGTTCGACATCCAACTCGATTTAATAACGATTTGTTCTTTGGAGTAACGTCTCCTACTCCCTCTTAATTGATGTATGAACTCTGTTTGTAAGTCTTTTAATTTAAGTACCTATTTAAACAAAAAAGATTGAAGACGGATAATTCCGTCTCAAATAAAAATTCGTGATAATAAAATACAAATAAATTTTGTATTAAGACTACATAAGCCGTTATGGCCTGTGGGTCTTTTAGGAAAATATTTTTGTAGCATTTTATTATGAGTGTGTTGGGAGTTCCTAAAGCTAAGATGGTAGTTGAACTATGAGTTCTTTTCTATATTGGATTTCTTCAACTGTTCTTCGTTTAATTATTTGACTAATATTCAGTGAGCTGGTCCCATTGTAATGAAATCATACATAACTCATTTTTATATTCTCATTCTCATTCTCATTAAATTGAATAATTAAAACATTAAAAACATTATAACCCATTTTAATATAGGAAATATTATTATAATAATTAAAACATTCTCCACATTATTTTTTATATCATATTGTAAAGATAATGATACAAACTCTTAAGAATTATCTACGACAATACTTGAGATACTCAAAAGATTTTGGGTTGATAAATAAATTCCAAGGATGCCTTCTATTTGTAATCATAAGATCACCCTCACCTTATGTTAATCTTTCGATGTGGGATAATTTTATTATTTATATATGTTCAATGTGGAACATATAAAATACTAAGAAGTATATCATCTTTAATATGTGCAAATAATATGAAATCTATACTTTAATGATAGCATTTTTTTACCATGAATCTAATTATACTATTTTCATAATTTTATTACGATATTTTCTTCAAATGAAATGTAAAAAATTTTTATATAAAAATTAGAAAAATCACATGAATAAAATTTTGGAAATATATATTATAATAATTAAAAAAAATTATTTTTTATATAAAAAAATTTATTTATGATACTTTCCTAAATTATTTTTGATGATATGGACAGCTTAGAATCGCTCGAAAAAAACCTCTTTTATAAATATATAAAGATTTTTTTTAGGAAAACGTGACATTTTATTCATCCATCATTGAAAGCCAAATAACAATCAGTTAAAACTACATCCGAAACTAACTCCGGCACCATACCAACCCACATTTTAGTAGAGTAATCTACGGGAAGAAAATGAGCTACACAGTGAACTGCTCTATTCCCATCCCTTCTAACAAACTAAATTCAACAAAACCAAAACAAGAAACTAAGTTCAAGATCGACCGTCCCACGTTACCCAAATATTTCGAAGGTAAGCTTTTGATTTCATCATGCTCACTAACGCCAATCTTATTCCACGACGATATTTGCAAGACCCATTTGAAGCGCCATTCTTAAACCGAACTCCATTTCTCTAGCTTCATCAATATCCGCCTCCCATCTTTCCCTAGTCTGATGCACCCCTGCCCTCTCAACGGATCCATTGTGATCACGAATTATCACTCCCAAGCCATACCCCAACGTCCCCATCACCGCGACATCAATATTAATGTTGCTTAAACCCACCCGAGGTGGCTCTCATTTTACTTTCTTCACTACGCTGCTCCTCCTCTGTTTCATCCCTTCCCCTTTGCCTCATTCCAGACCCGCCAATATCCCCATGCGATTTATACCACTTGACTAGTGGCCCAGTCCTCTCCTCCATACAACTCCTTATTTCTCCGACTCCATATAGCCCACAAGACCATAATAAGCTTACTCTGTTCCTCTTCTCTATAGTTGTTAATAATAGAGTCAATTAAATCCGTCAAAATCGGAAACCGATCCCAAACCTCACTAACCTTTATCCCAGCCTTTTCCCAAACTACCTGAGCATGTGGACACCAAACAAGCGCATGAGCGTCGCTTTCTAACTGTCCCTAGCAACGGAAGCAATGTAGGCGGTATGACTATTACAAAAATAAAGAACAGTAAATCTTACAGGAAATAGGAAAGATTTTGTCGTGTCGTGACGAGAATCACTGTCCTAAAGTTGAATTTGCCCCGCTCAATACACACGGTGTAACACTCGCGAATTTCCCATTTGTAGCACTTATAATTTAATTAACCATTCTATTGTTTTATTTATATTTTAAATTATTTAATTTAGTTAATTTCGTTTTAAACATAATTTTTATAAAAGTTACTTTTTTATAAGCTTGTTTATATAAAAATATAATTATTCAGTCGGCCAGTAATAATAGTGAAAATAATAATAATAAGTTCCGTTTTGAGTTATAGTAGATTTAATACGTATTTCTGTCTAGCGAGAGACCGTCACATCTCACTTTTGAACCTAGATTATTTCGGACCAACCCGTTTTCGACAACACAACACACTCACCTACCCTCTTACATTCTAACTTAAATAATCCTTTTATTATCATTATTATCATTATTATTATTATTATTATTATTATTTTTTTTATTTTTTTTATTTTTATTATTATTATTATTATTATTATTATTATTATTATTATTATTATTATTATTATTATTATTATTATTATTATTATTATTATTATTATTATTATTATTATTATTATTATTATTATTATTATTATTATACTCCTTGACCCGTCCCCATTTCCCCTTCTTTTTCAACGTATAAGCAGCAAAGCAACATTAACAACATACAGTAAACATCCATATAAACACCATCTTTACTTGATATTCAACCCGAGATTTCTCAATCGTTTCTCAACCAAACCGAGTGATTCTCACGCCATTTTCTTCCTCTCTTTATCCTCTACCTTCCTATGTAAGAAAGCCACTACCTTTATCCTCGCCTCACCTCTACTGTCCAATTTTAGATTCGTGTTTTCCACTCCCTAACCCGTGTTCTTTGTGTTTAGGTGCTAGCTTAGACGACCCAGAGTAGTTCTGAGTCGGAATCGTGTTCATGGTAGAGCAAATAAGGTAACGGTGATGGGATTACTCGACATTATGTTGAAATTTTATATGTGTTTACATGTTGTGTTACTCTTTTATAATATTAAGTTTCCTTCTTGCTGAGCTGGTGTGGTGGTTGTTTGAGACGGTTTTATCCGAGTTTTACTTATCTATTTTGAGAAAAGTTGATACTTTTGGATTCATGGTGAAGTGGGTAATTATTAGACCTGGCAAAAGTATACCGAACCCGAAAAACCGATCGAAATTACCTTAATCGACACCTGACCGTACATCCGAAAAGTATAACTGAACTTCACCCCGAAACCCGAATCGACTTGAATTGATTCGAAACCGAACCGAATTTGTAATACCCGAAATGGACCCAAGATCGAATGAACCTGAACTGTTTCAATCTGAATTGTTTTAATCCGAACCGATATATACCCGAACCGATTTTAACCCGTATATTGGTGACTGAAACCCAACTTTGAAACCCGAAATGACCCGAATGTACCTAGGCGTCACTTCTAAGGTGTCTTTTAATACATGAGTGTCACCCATTTGACGTCAGTGAATTAATATTATATCATAGTTATACAAAAAACCATTATATATTGCTTTTTAAAAAAAATTATTTGTATTATATCCAATGTTTTGAATAAAGACTTAATCCCTTGACATCCGATCCGATAATGACCTGACTCGAATCTCATCTTCTCTGATATTGACCCGACCCGAACCTTATTTGCTTCGATATTTACCCGACTCAAACCTGAACCGACCCGAAATATTTACAACCGATTAAAAGTGGAAACTGAATCCAACCCGAGTTGAACCGAACTGAAATCGAAAAAAAAGATAAACCGAAAGAACCTGAACCAAAACTGATCCGATTGACCCGTTTGCCACCTCTAGTAATTATGTTGGGTAATTTATTTGGATGAATACTATCACTTTCATGCTCAAAATTTCGTCTTAAAACGATCTCAAAAATGGAAGTAAAAACTGTGGAAATGGGCTGTCTTGGGGTCAGTTTTAACGAGATTTTTAGGCTGAAATGTTTGTTGGTTCGAGTCAATTTGATAGCTCATGTTTTGTGTGCATATACATGAATGAATATAGTCTTTTGTTTGGGTGAATTGGGCCTTGTAACCTGCTTAAAAACTTGTCTTAAGACGGCTTCACAAATTGTCTAGAAAACCATGTATATAGGTTGTCGATGGATGACTTTTGTGGACTGTTTCTGAGTCGATTTCACGGATGATTTGAGCCAATTATTCAATTTCCATCACATGTGTATATCCATGTATATAATGGGTTGGTTGTATGTGAGAAATTTCACTCTTATCATGCGTAAAATTTTGTCTTAAGACGGTCACAAATGAGCTTTTTGAACCATGAAAATGAGTTTTTGTTGGGCTGTTTTGACAAGTTGTTTTGACGGGTCTTTTTATGCTAAAGTGAACCAACTTTCTTGCTATTGTCTCAAGTACATGTACATGTTGGGTTTGGGGTCTTTTGGACGGGTGAAATCCGTCTCGGTTTGGCCTAGAAAACCGTCCCAAGACGGCTGGACAGAAGGGAGATTTCTGGTTTTTTTTCTGAATGCTGCGTGTTATTTTGGTGTTCTGTTCGAACATTGTTGTACTGCGTGCTGCTACTGCATTTTCTTTTGCAGGAACCTGCCAGCCCTGTTATGGACAGTGGTCAGGCTAGGTTTGGGCGGGGGCAAGGGGAACAGGCCGACTGGGCAGCACAGCTTTAGTCCGTGTGTGTCCAGCTCGTCTTTTGTGTAGCCCGCGACTGTCTTTCCTCCTTTGTTCTAAGCCTTCTCATATCCTATGTTAAGCTTTGAACATGCCTTGTAGTTGTTGGTGAAACAAAAGTGGATTGGCCGAATCATTGTGTAAAAACAGCCGGTTTTACCATGCAAATTGAAGAGCGCAAATGCAAAGATTCCATGGACAAAATGACATCATATGGTCCTCTTTTTGTCTCCTAAAGGTGCCAAGACATATAAAGAGCAAGGACACTCCTACAAGCTGCCCATTTCACGCCAAAATGCTGCCAAGGCTGGTCCATTTCAGATTCTTGTGATTAGTTTTAGGTGTAAAATGTCAACTTGTACTTTTGTCTTATTTATCTTTTAATTGTAGCCTTTAGATTTACTTTTTAGATGGATGACTTAGATGTATTTTGAGACTCTATTTAAAGAGCTCATTTTTCATGTAAACATTCAGATTAGAGATTATGAGAATGAATTTATGAGGTTTTTGAAAACCCTTTGTTTAGTTCTTTGCTTAGTGCTTGAACAACCTCCTTTGCTTAGTGCTTGGAGATGATCTCTATCCATTTGCTTAGTGCTTTGGAAGAGTACTATCCTAGGCTTAAACATGCTTTGTGTTCTTGTTTAAGTCATATCCATATATCTTTCTATCTTTCACACAAATAAAACCTTCAAAAATAGCCCCCAAACAGAGAGCAAACAATACAGGAAAACAGCCTGATTTCAGCCCAAAGCAACAGTCCGCCTGACTGTTACTTTTGTCATTTGGGTTTTAAGTCTTTAACAACAGTCCGCCCGACTGTTTCTTTGTCTTTCAAGTCTTGTAATATGTCGTTTGTTAGATGGGCTTGTTTTTGGTCGTGGCTCTTCATCCCTTTCTCATTTGCCCATACTAATGCGAGGGTGATGATAAGCCAACCGGTTTCCGGGACCGTCCTATCCTTAGCTCGGTTTTAGGCCTCTTTTTATGTTATTTTGGGTCATTTGTGATGGTCTTAAATTATGTTGCAAATTGTTGGTGTTCTTGCTGCGTTTTAAAACTGTTTTGGGCTGATTACAGACCACTTTCTCGTTTTACTCCAAATTGGTATCAGAGCTTCGGCTCTTGCATTTTCTTAAACCAAGACGATCTTGGGAAATGGTGGTCCTTGGTGTTCTAGGGTGTGACACCGCAAATCTGTCCGTGGCTTGATTTGTGGGTGTTGGCTTTGGTTCGAGCACTTGTGTGTTGCTCGGGTCGAGTTGGCTAACAAGAGGGTTCGGTCTTTGCTAAGTGCTTGACTAGAATGGGCTCTTGTTGTTTACCTTTTTAACATCTATACTACATTTTTCTGAAATTGTATTTGTTTTTGAAATCGTCTTTTGTTATACCATGTTCTTAACCGCGAAAGTTTGAGGACAAACTTTTTTCAACAAAGGGAGTTTGAAACAAATGTGGATTGGCCGAATCATTGTGTAAAAACAGCCGGTTTTACCAAGCAAATTGAAGAGCACAAATGCAAAGATTCCATGGACAAAATGACATCATATGGTCCTCTTTTTGTCTCCTAAAGGTGCCAAGACATATAAAGAGCAAGGACACTCCTACAAGCTGCCCATTTCAGGCCAAAATGCTGCCAAGGCTGGTCCATTTCAGATTCTTGTGATTAGTTTTGGTGTAAAATGTCAACTTGTACTTTTATCTTATTTTTCTTTTAATTGTAGCCTTTAGATTTACTTTTTAGATGGATGTCATAGATGTATTTTGAGACTCTATTTAAAGAGCTCATTTTTCATGTAAACATTCAGATTAGAGATTATGAGAATGAATTTATGAGGTTTTTGAAAACCCTTCGTTTAGTTCTTTGCTTAGTGCTTGAACGACCTCATTTGCTTAGTGTTTGGAGATGATCTCTATCCATTTGCTTAGTGATTTGGAAGAGTACTATCCTAGACTTAAACATGCTTTGTGTACTTATTTAAGTCATATCCATATATCTTTCTATCTTTCACACAAATAAAACCTCCAAAAACCGCCCCCAAACCGAGAGCAAACAATACAAGAAAACAGCCTGATTTCAGCCCAAAGCAACAGTCCGCCTGACTGTTACTTTTGTCATTTGGGTTTTAAGTCTTTAACAACAGTCCGCCCGACTGTTTCTTTGTCTTTCGAGTCTTGTAATATGTCGTTTGTTAGATGGGCTTGTTTTTGGTCGTGGCTCTTCATCCCTTTCTCATTTGCCCATGCTAATGCGAGGGTGATGATAAGCCAAATGGTTTTCGGGACCGTCCTATCCTTAGCCCGGTTTTAGGCCTCTTTTTATGTTATTTTGGGTCATTTGTGACGGTCTTAAATTATGTTGCAAATTGTTGGTGTTCTTACTACGTTTTTGAAACTGTTTTGGGCTGATTACGGACCACTTTCTCGTTTTATTCCAAATATTTGGAGTAAAACGAGAAAGTGGTCCGTAATCAGCCCAAAACAATTTAAAAAACGCAGCAAGAACACCAACAATTTGCAACATAATTTAAGACCGTCACAAATGACCCAAAATAACATAAAAAGAGGCCTAAAACCGGGCTAAGGATAGGACGGTCCCGAAAACCATTTGGCTTATCATCACCCTCGCATTAGCATGGGCAAATGAGAAAGGGATGAAGAGCCACGACCAAAAACAAGCCCATCTAACAAACGACATATTACAAGACTCGAAAGACAAAGAAACAGTCGGGCGGACTGTTGTTAAAGACTTAAAACCCAAATGACAAAAGTAACAGTCAGGCGGACTGTTGCTTTGGGCTGAAATCAGGCTGTTTTCTTGTATTGCTTGCTCTCTGTTTGGGGGCTGTTTTTGGAGGTTTTATTTGTGTGAAAGATAGAAAGATATATGGATATGACTTAAACAAGAACACAAAGCATGTTTAAGCCTAGGATAGTACTCTTCCAAAGCACTAAGCAAATGGATAGAGATCATCTCCAAGCACTAAGCAAAGGAGGTTGTTCAAGCACTAAGCAAAGAACTAAACAAAGGGTTTTTAAAAACCTCATAAATTCATTCTCACAATCTCTAATCTGAATGTTTACATGAAAAATGAGCTCTTTAAATAGAGTCTCAAAATACATCTAAGCCATCCATCTAAAAAGTAAATCTAAAGGCTACAATTAAAAGATAAATAAGACAAAAGTACAAGTTGACATTTTACACCTAAAACTAATCACAAGAATCTGAAATGGGCCAGCCTTGGCAGCATTTTGGCGTGAAATGGGCAGCTTGTAGGAGTATCCTTGCTCTTTATATGTCTTGGCACCTTTAGGAGACAAAAAGAGGACCATATGATGTCATTTTGTCCATGAAATCTTTGCATTTGTGCTCTTCAATTTGCTTGGTAAAACCGGCTGTTTTTACACAATGATTCGGCCAATCCACATTTGTTTCAGTTGGGTAACTCGTATATTACGGTATATGCTTATGAATGGCTCACTAGTGATTATTTACGTTTCACCTCATGTTTTACATAATACAATTGCTCATCCCCGCTTGTTTTCATTTTGTTCAAATGGCTTAGTTATATGAAATAAAATGGTTGTCCTTGTTATAAAAGTATGAAATGACGTGGAATACTCCATGTACGAGTTATTACTTGCTCTTTTTCATTTATTTATCACGCTTCAAGTACGTATGATTTATTCTACATGTTTAATTAAATTGGGTCGTATTCATGTAAATTTGACATTTTGCTATACCTTGTGCTTGACTTACATTTACGCCCTACTTGTGCTATTCTGGCAAGTATGGGTTTGACCTACTTGTGTTGTTCTGGCAAGTACGGTTTTTGGCCACTTGTGCTGTTCTGGCAAGTGAGCTTTATCTCAGTCTTTCCGCCACTTTCGTGCTGTTCTGGCGATTAAGGTACTCGGTCTCCATTAGTAGTCGAGTCTTAGGTGCTTGCTGTGCTGGCGCACGTCGAACCGGGATGTACACCCGAGAATCTGCAGATTTAGACTATGAAAGTATTATTATCGTAGTCCTACCCGGGGAAATTATAGTCTAAGAGTGGTAAATGTCTTGCATTATGGATGGTTGCATATGTCATTTTTACTTGGGATGCGTGTCCACAATTATTTAACAGTTAATCGTCTTTTCTTATTCAAATGTCACACATAATTGGACGAATTTATGTTTTGCTAATATTAGTCACTATAATTATTTTTATTCAATTGCCAAGTTTTATTCAATGGCATTTATTCATTCACGTTGCTTACCATTATTTTCTACGCCTTGCTTAACTGAATTCCTTGTTACGTTTATTTTAACATAATGTGGCTGGGAGAACCCTGAGTTACTCCCCACTGACTGTGGCTTTCATGTTTACATGAATGACAGGTTTGTGAAGATGCATTTGTGGGGTTTAGACGTGTGAGCTAGCGAGCACCTTGGACTAGTAGTCGGTTTAGTAGAATTGCTTAGACTCACCTTTTATCATTTGTCATTCGAGGGATATATTTTCCCTCACCTTGACTGCCACGTTTGTATAATTTAAGTATTTATTTCTGCATTCTGTAGTTATGTTTTAGGTTTTAATGAACCCGCGCTTTAAACTTTAAAAGTTTCAAAATTTCTTAAAAATCCGTATTTCCCTATTGTATTTTCTTACCGTTAATGCGGGGGTTCACAGTTAGTATCAGAGCCTATGTTGATCCCGACGCACACACGTGTACCCCAAATTTAAATTTGAACTTGACTATAAATAATAAATGAGAGATGGGTAGACTTAAGGACCTAAGGTGGTAGTCTGTTGTGTGTTTGCTCTTTGTTAGGATCTAACATGTTTGTTATTTGTCAATAATTTGTTCTTTTACTCTTAGATCGACAAACCATGAGCTTACCCGTGTTGCAATCAAGACTTGGTGCCTGTTACCGAAAATTGGAGAATGTTTCTACTTCCTCGAAGATATTTCTCATTCTTTGTCTATCTTGCCTCATTGTTTTACTCCTTGATGCTTATTGCTTCTTTTAAACTCTCATTTCTTTTCCTTGGAAGTTACTTTTGTACCCTTCCAACTTGTCTTTTGTTCCTTACTCGTCCTCCCTTATTACCTTTTAGATAGTTCTCTTTCTTTTGTGGGATGTTAACCTTGGTTGGATAATTTGGCTTTGTGGAGTTTGTTTGTGGTTGACCCATAACCCTGGTTTTGAGAGGTTGTGATGTTGGAAATACTTAGGTAGTGTGGTGAGACATACTTAGTGATTCTCATACCTAATTTCTTGATAAAGTAGGTATATTTGATTGGTGGATTTTGTATGTTAGTGAGAGCTACCTATGATACTAAGGTTATGGAACTTGGCCTTGTTGTTTATACTTGGAAGTTTGAGTTGAGCTCGAGGTTAGCATAGTCGGTATACTTTTGCGAGTGTTGTGATGATTACATAAGAACCATTCTAGGCAAGAGTTTTTGCTAGTTTTGGAATTTCATTTGGGTATTCACTTTGCGGTAAAGAGGATTAGTAGCCAGAGTTCTTGGGATGTAATTATAAGCTGGGATCGATACAGATGAGTTAGATGTTGTAGGTGGTTGTCTTGTAATTCGGAGATTGTCACCATCTATGCTTGAGGTTTCGAGAGTATAGCAACATTTCTTAGGGATGATAGAATGTGCAAAAGAAATTTTGAATTTTGATTTTTGATTGAGGGTCTTACCATTTTGAGAAACTCATAGTTGACACTAGTTGGACATGAGTATAGCTTTGTTAGAAGCTTTAACCTTGATCTAGTGGAGGGAGTTTGTAGATGTTTATTGTTTGGGAATTGATGTAATCGCAAGTGTAGTAAAGTACTTTGTTTCATGGAATAGCTTAGATGTAGAGTAGCGTAAGTTATCTTGAGGAATTTTTGGAAGTAATGTGGTTGTGAGATTGACTTTTATTATGAAGTTTTCTGAATCGTTTAGGAGGATTTAGTGTTTGAGATTTGAGTACCTGACGTTTCCTTGTTGTCTAATTTCCCCTTTTTCTTTGATCATAAGCGTTACCGTTCTTACCCCTTCCTCGCTTCGTCGTTCTCCTCCTTTAAGTTTCATGCTAGTAACTTATAAAAACTCTTATCTTTGACATCGTTGTTGACCTTACTTCGACTCTTACCCCTAGGAAGTTCATCATAGCTCTTTTGTTGGTTAAGTTCGGATCCTCTTAACGTACTTTGTATTTATGTTGTCTAAGTTGCTTTTCATTTTGTACAATTTCTAAACTTTTCAAACTACCATTCTGGTTCGTTGTTAAAAATTTATGTTACTTTTACAAAACTTTACCTATTTTAAAGGTTTGAAAATGAAAATTTGACTTAGTCCCCTATTTGTTTCTTGAGTATGGACTTCTTTATCATGATCTTTGATTGCTAAACCCGAGATTACTTTTAATTTTATTCAATTTCTAACTAACTTTGATTTATTTACGATTCCTTGTCAAAGTTTAATGTTATATTTTCAAGGATTCGACTCCCTTTTGAGTTTAAAAACGAATCATTTAATCTTCATTTGACATTTGCAAAAGAAAATTTGAGCGCATTATCTTTTTCTTTTGGTTTTAACGTTGATAGGATGTCAAGGCTCGTTATTAAAGGCGTCTAATAACTTGTTCTACACTTATCGGCGAATGATTTTGTTTTGAATTTGTCTTTGACTTGGGAAGTTAGCGCTCTTGTGTGCACGATAAGAGCAATTTCGTTCCTTGAAAGGACTTATACTTTTGAAAACTCTCCATAAATATTTATGGAAGTATTTTGACGTTGAATTTCTACAAATGATTTGATATTTGACCTTGTCTTTGATTTGGAATGTGATGTTCTGGAATGCGCAATGAGGACACTTCCGTTCCTTTGACGAGAATCTCGTACCGTTGAAAAAATTTACTTAGACTTTTGAAGGAATTTTGATTCTTACAGTGACAAACCTTTTAATATTTTAGTTACCAATTTCAAAAAGTCCGGCTTTATCTTTATAACCTTTCATTTTCTACTTTCAAGTTTCGAAGATGAAACTTTTTTAAAAGGTGGGGTGATTGTAAAACTCGCGAATTTCCCATTTGTAGCACTTATAATTTAATTAACCATTCTATTGTTTTATTTATATTTATATTTTAAATTATTTAATTTAGTTAATTTCGTTTTAAACATAATTTTTATAAAAGTTACATTTTTATAAGCTTGTTTATATAAAAATATAATTATTCAGTCGGCCAGTAATAATAGTGAAAATAATAATAATAAGTTCCGTCTTGAGTTATAGTAGATTTAATACGTATTTCTGTCTAGCGAGAGACCGTCACATCTCACTTTTGAACCTAGATTATTTCGGACAAACCCGTTTTCGACAACACAACACACTCACCTACCCTCTTACATTCTAACTTAAATAATCCTTTTATTATCATTATTATTATTATTATTATTATTATTATTATTATTATTATTATTATTATTATTATTATTATTATTATTATTATTATTATTATTATTATTATTATTATTATTATTATTATTATCATTATCATCATTATTATCATTATCATCATTATCATCATCATTATCATCATCATCATTATCATTATTATTATTATTATTATTATTATTATTATTATTATTATTATTATTATTATTATTATTATTATTATTATTATTATTATTATTATTACTATTATTATTATTATTATACTCCTTGACCCGTCCCCATTTCCCCTTCTTTTTAAACGTATAAGCAGCAAAGCAACATTACAACATACAGTAAACATCCATATAAACACCATCTTTACTTGATATTCAACCCGAGATTTCTCAATCGTTTCTCAACCAAACCCGAGTGATTCTCACGCCATTTTCTTCCTCTCTTCATCCTCTACCTTCCTATGTAAGAAAGCCACTACCTTTCTCCTCGCCTCACCTCTACTGCCCAATTTTAGATTCGTGTTTTCCACCACCTAACCCGTGTTCTTTGTGTTTAGGTGCTAGCTTAGACGACCCGGAGTAGTTCTGAGTCGGAATCGTGTTCATGGTAGAGCAAATAAGGTAACGGTGATGGGATTACTCGACATTATGTTGAAATTTTATATGTGTTTACATGTTGTGTTACTCTTTTATAATATTAAGTTTCCTTCTTACTGAGCTGGTGTGGTGGTTGTTTGAGACGGTTTTATCCGAGTTTTACTTATCTATTTTCAGAAAAGTTGATACTTTTGGATTCATGGTGAAGTGGGTATATGTTGGGTAATTTATTTGGATGAATACTATCACTTTCATGCTCAAAATTTCGTCTTAAAACGGTCTCAAAAATGAAAGTAAAAACTGTGGAAATGGGCTGTCTTGGGGTCAGTTTCGACGAGATTTTTAGGCTGAAATGTTTGTTGGTTCGAGTCAATTTGATAGCTCATGTCTGGTGTGCATATACATGAATGAAAATAGTCTTTTGTTTGGGTGAATTGGGCCTTGTAACCTGCTTAAAAACTTGTCTTAAGACGGCTTCACAAATTGTCTAGAAAACCATGTATATAGGTTGTCGATGGATGACTTTTGTGGACTGTTTCTGAGTCGATTTCACGGATGATTTGAGCCAATTATTCAATTTCCGTCACATGTGTATATCCATGTATATAATGGGTTGGTTGTATATGAGAAATTTCACTCTTATCATGCTTAAAATTTTGTCTTAAGACGGTCACAAATGAGCTTTTTGAACCATGAAAATGAGTTTTTGTTGGGCTGTTTTGACGAGTTGTTTTGACGGGTCTCTTTATGATAAAGTGAACCAACTTTCTTGCTATTGTCTCAAGTTAGTCAAGTACATGTACATGTTGGGTTTGGGGTCTTTTGGACGGGTGAAATCCGTCTCGGTTTGGCCTAGAAAACCGTCCCAAGACGGCTGGACAGAAGGGGGATTTCTGGTTTTTTTCTGAATGCTGCGTGTTATTTTGGTGTTCTGTTCGAACACTGCTGTACTGCGTGTTGCTGCTGCATTTTCTTTTGCAGGAACCTGCCAGCCCTGTTATGGACAGTGGCCAGGCTAGGTTTGGGCGGGGGCAGGGGGAACATGCCGACTGGGCAGCACAACTTTAGTCCGTGTGTGTCCAGCTCGTCTTTTGTGTAGCCCGCGACCGTCTTTCCTCCTTTGTTCTATGCCTTCTCATATCCTATGTTAAGCTTTGAACATGCCTTGTAGTTGTTGGGTAACTCGTATATTACGGTATATGCTTATGAATGGCTCACTAGAGATTATTTACGTTTCACATCATGTTTTACATAATACAATTGCTCATCCCCGCTTGTTTTTATTTTGTTCAAATGGCTTAGTTATATGAAATAAAATGGTTGTCCTCGTTATAAAAGTATGAAATGACGTGGAATACTCCATGTACGAGTTATTACTTGCTCTTTTTCCTTTATTAATCACGCTTCAAGTACGTATGATTTATTCTACATGTTTAATTAAATTGGGTCGTATTCATGTAAATTTGTCATTTTGCTATACCTTGTGCTTGACTTACATTTACGCCCTACTTGTGCTGTTCTGGCAAGTACGGGTTTGACCTACTTGTGCTGTTCTAGCAAGTACGGTTTTTGGCCACTTGTGCTGTTCTGGCAAGTGAGCTTTATCTTAGTCTTTCCGCCACTTTCGTGCTGTTCTGGCGATTGGGGTACTCGGTCTCCATTAGTAGTCGAGTCTTGGGTGCGTGCTGTGCTGGCGCACGTCGAATCGGGATGTACACCCGAGAATCTGCAAATTTAGACTAGGATCGTATTATTATCGTAGTCCTACCCAGGGAAATTATAGTCTAAGAATGGTAAATGTTTTGCATTATGGATGGTTGCATATGTCATTTTTACTTGGGATGCGTGTCCACAATTATTTAACAGTTACTCGTCTTTTCTTATTCAAATGTCACACATAATTGGACAAATTTATGTTTTGCTAATATTAGTCACTTTAATTATTTTTATTCAATTGCCAAGTTTTATTCAATGGCATTTATTCATTCACGTTGCTTACCATTATTTTCTACGCCTTGCTTAACTGAATTCCTTGTTACGTTTATTTTAACATAATGTGGTTGGGAGAACCCTGAGTTACTCCCCACTGACCGTGGCTTTCATGTTTACATGAATGACAGGTTTGTGAAGATGCATTTGTGGGGTTTAGACGTGTGAGTTAGCGAGCACCTTGGACTAGTAGTCGGTTTAGTAGAATTGCTTAGACTCACCTTTTATCATTTGTCATTCGAGGGATATATTTTCCCTCACCTTGACTACCACGTTTGTATAATTTAAGTATTTATTTCCGCATTCTGTAGTTATGTTTTAGGTTTTAATGAACCCGCGCTTTAAACTTTAAAAGTTTCAAAATTTCTTAAAAATCCGTATTTCCCTATTATATTTTCTTACCGTTAATGCGGGGGTTCACACACGGCCTCTTAGCAATCAACTTCCCAGGATTACACGACTTCCGAGTCTAAGGTGTACGACAAAGACTCAAATTGAGGACTATTACCAGAACGTTGCCAAAATCAGCTATGAAAATAGAGTGTAAAGTTTAGAGAGAATAGTTGTGATGTGTCTTTTTTTTGTAGTAGGGATAGGTTTATATAGTAGTGAAATGGGTATGGTAAATCACAAAGTTAGTATCGTAAAATGGTAATTTTAGGATACTACACAATCAATGTGGAAAATCTCATAAATCAAGTATGGGAGAATGCACAATCAATTTGGAAAACTATCCCATGAATAACTTGGGAATTAAAATTTGATTCTTTTAAAGCATCACTTCCAACAATCCCCCACATGATTCAAAAGAAGAAGAAGAGATATAGCTGATTAAGGCAACGGAACGTAAGTCTTAAGATGACAATGTTCCTGAGGAATTGAATTGTCAACCAGTGTATACAATTACCTGCTACAGCCATATTGAGTTGCTCTCGGCATTGGACTCTTTATGGTGGTTAGTAACGGATAACTACGCACAAAACTGCATTCGAATATGTGTTCGTCCTCGCGAATTGTCATAAAAGGTTCCCCTCACATGCCTGGGATCTCGTGAACACTCTAGAGATCTTAAAGCCTAAAGACCTCATAGGGGTAAGGCATTTCCCCCACATTCACATAGGTAAGTCCATCAGGTTTGACTGTCACAAACTATACTTAAACAAGGATTATGGACTTATTAAGAGCTTAGCTCAAACTTACTCACATGACAGAAATAACTCAATATATAGATAGAATAATACATTACTTTTATTAAAATAGGAATGATACCAGTATTACAACATGAGATCTTCATGACTTCGTTTGACCCATTGAACTTGGTAAAACCAAGTGGGGGAGCCCCGTCACGATTCAATCCCAATAGGCTTTAAACCCATTCCACGTGGTGCCACCTACACCAACATCTATCATGGCCATTGATAGGAGGATCTCAATATCCTCTTCACAATTTACGTAAATACTATCACATTGTGTAAGGGATCTCAATATCCACTTATAATTCACAACCTTTGTTAACACATTATCCGATCAGATTATCCATCACTCTTGATAATCTGCCAAAAAACCTGATGCTTCAGATTATGATTCAATAAAATTAATAGAGTCAAAATATTCCCACAAAGGAATACAACCACTTAGTCATTCAGCTTTTTACCCTGCAAATTCTTCACAATATATTCATACTCCGTTACATATTCAACAACGCAATTATGCCTCTATAACTTACATGATATCTTATGAAAGACACCGTTTTCCAAAGTCAAATAAATATCATAATTATTCGACGTTCAATTAAATTGCAAACTCATTCCCAATGATACAATTATTTTCATAGATTAACTTACGAAAAACCTTGGTGTCCAGCACCTATAACAACGATATAAGCTATATCATATCTCTCATAACGCGTACAAATATCATATATATGAATGTAACAATCTGTCCACCAATTCCATTTTGTCATGCATAAACTCAAGTATATGTCTTAATTAATAACTCATATATTAGTGTTCCAATTATCACCAACTTTCTTTTAAGAAACGTCGCAAAAGCAAAACCAAATAAATGCAGATTATGCGTCTTTTACCTCTTCTTAGTTCAAAATAAACCAAATAAAAAGTAATTAACAAGTATTACCAAACAACCATAAATTTTATAATCGGAGAAACAAGTTTATACAATCACAATATCAGAGTATTCACAGCTATCAATCAATCCCATGTAATTGCCACTATCACCATTTCCAACACTGAAACTCAATTGTCTTACGACAAAGTTTAGGATATACCTTCATTAGACACCCCCACAATCTTACTCAAAGCCTTGACTAAGTAGACATACCTTTTAAATCAAACAATTTACGCACATAAGAATTGACAATATAATCTCGAATAAAATTTGTAAAAATTTCCAACTCAACTACCAAACTGTAAGTAGTGATAATTGTCAATATTATAGGCTCAACGCTAACGTTCAAGATAGCATGAGATGATAAACAAAAATCACCCTTTCTGAAACATATCACCAAAGATCAATATTGTCATATCACTACTACAAATCCAGGCAACTACAACGCCCCTTTAACAACGATTATTCACGAAAATCACAATAGACGTTGTAGAATGTATGGCGCGAATTTTACTAAAATGAATTACAACGAGTATGGTTATAAAAACCGTTGTTATAAGTTTTAACAACGGGTTACACATGCACAACCGTTGTTAATAATTTGGCGCAAAATTGACGCAAAGTTAGTGAAAAGTAATCACAACGGTTGCTTTTGGAACTCGTTGTTAAAACTTATTTGACAATGGTTGTTGTTTTACAACCGTTGTTAAAACTTATTTGACAATGGTTGTTGTTTAATAACCGTTGTCAATACCTTCCATACTATAAACCACACAAACACAAGTCTGCTACAGCCACAAAACACAAACCTTCATACACAAACACAAACCCAGCAGACAAACACAAACACAAACACAAAACACACTTTCTCATCGTCTCTTTCTCTGTTTCTCATCGTCTCTTTCTCTCTTTCTCATCGTCTCTTTATCTTCTCGCCGTCACTGTTGATTTCATCGTCTAATTATCAGGTAAATATCGCCGTCACTGTTTGTTTCATCGTCTTTCATCGTCATTATTTTCTTTTTCTAATTTTCATTTGCATGTGTGTATGTGTTAGTTTTTATCGACCATTATGTTATTTCTTTAAGTATTATTTGCTTAATTCGTCTTTCATCGTCATTATTCGCTTAATTAACAAAGATGAAGCAAGATGATAGAGAGGAATGCCGATAAACATAATTAATATATATATATATATAATAAATACATAAATTTAAAAAAAAATTACATTAATAAAAATGCAATTCTTATATTTTCATAGAGGGTCTTATTCTCCTTTATGATATCCGTCCTCTCCTCCTTGGCTATTTGGAGGTTCCGTTCAGCAGTTGCTATATCGTCATATAGCTGCAACTACTGCTGCTCCGTCAAGTCATCTTCTTTGGCGTCCTTCAGAATGGATCGAGCATCCGCAAGGTAGCTCCTGAAACTTTCCTCAATGTGGAGCAACCGGTGGATGAAACTGTTGTTGTTCTCGATCATAGTAAGAGTCTTAAGGATGATATCATTCATTTTGTTAGAGTTTAGGGTTTGTTTTGAAATATTAAGTAGGGTTAATTTATTTGGAGTTTGTTTTAGCAGTTAGGGTTTGGAGATGTATATAGTGAGATAATGGAAATGTTAGTTGAGATAATGCATGTATTTATACTAAGCAATGTGTGAGTTGAGTTGTTTTTTAATTAATATATATGTTAGAAAGTTGTGCCATAATCATCATCATATCTCTCAATGCTGCTTCAAATCTTATTACTAACCCTTCTCATTCCATATTGTCCGTTCATATGCACAGTGATGGCAGTAATAATGCATGCATCGGAATTATAACGGGCCGTAATTATGCATGCATCTAGTAATATTTAATTTAATTTTTTTTATTTTTTAAGAATAAACAACAACGGTTATTTATTAAAAAACCATTGTCTTTAGTTATAACAATGGTTTTGTATATTACAACCGTTGTTATAACTTTCCCCCCGAAATTGAGTCACACTTTCCACAACGGGTTTTTATACTTAAAACCGTTGTTAATAGTTTCAACAACGGGTTCCTTAAGAAACCCAACCGTTGTTAAAACCTTTTACAACGGACGCTTTAACAACGTCCGCTTTTTTATATAACAATGGTTTTTAACCGTTGTTATAGCCTGTATCTATAGTAGTGTATAGGAACTTATTAACATCATAAACTAAGATGCCAAATTATACTTTGTCATGACCAACTATTCATAACAATTTAGATCCAATTTCGTATAGCACAAACATACAATATTTTCCTTTAACACGCTCCATATATTTCCAAGTATATCACATAAGGGATACACTCTTTACAACTTAAAGAGGATGGACAAAACTTTACAAACGTTACTCAAAAAACTAGTAGAGCAATAACCTACTTCACCCACATGTTGTCACGATATATATAAGCGACAACACAAAGTAGTAAAAAAATCACAAAAATTAGAATGTATTGATGTATAAGCCCAAGAATCCAATAGTTCGCTTCTTCGTATGCGAGACCGTTACACATTTTGGGGGTCACATATTCACTTTATTCGATCAGCCATATAAAAAGCAAAAATTTGTTTCATGCCGAAAAACAAGAAAACAACTCAAGCTCGTCTTATACATATATTCATATCTCGAACATTTTTTTTTGTGATGCAACAAAGTATATTAAGCAAAACAACCAAACCACACCTTTTAACACTAAATATATGGTTGTTTTAATCGGTCTATAAGACTCATACTGCCCAAAGAAAACAAGACATTAACAACAATAGTTGGTCAGTGCAGCCAAATATTCCTTCTCAAGGTATAATTGATCCGTCGTTTTGTATCAAAATTAAATTTATAATTCCAAACTAAAACTGTAGACAGTGATAGTAAGGGTCGAACCACAGAGAGACAAGATTAATTTTGTTTGCTATTTCCAGTCTATAAAAGCAACAATTAAGTGGGGGTTTTGAAATTGGTTGACTAGTTTGACTAATTGCTAAAATAAGAATTTCTTAACAAGATAGAAAGAAGATCGGGAACTTCGGTTCACCATGGCTAAGGTCAGGTCGATAAGGTAGCAAAGATCCTATAAGACGGTCTCAGGAAATATGAGCAAGCCTTTCGATCAGTGCTCAAATTAACCTTACGGTCTTTTAATTTCCCAAGAATTTCTCAAAGCTTTCGTTCAAAGGAAATTCCAATCTAATGATAACTTAAATTACTAATATTTCTGTAATACTCCGTATTTATAGTCTTGGGGGTACTCTATCGAGTAGCCCTTACTCTGTCGAGTAAGGGCAAGTTGCGCAGATAAATAGTTTCTGACCTGTTGGGCACTCGATCGAGTAGTCAGGCACTCGATCGAGTAGGGGTACTCGATCGAGTACCTTGGGTACTCGATCGAGTGTCCCAGGTTTATCGGGGAGTTTTCTCGGGTTTTGTTAATTACGCGATTAAGGTATATAAACATATTCGGCATTGTTCTAAATCACTTTTTACAAAACCTAAAACCTGTTTAAGAGAGAAAGCAACTTGTCTTCTTCCTAATCGCGTTCTTGACAATTCCCGGAGTTCAGACGGTCGGTTTGCATCGTAGTTCGTGTCGTTGGATTCCTTGCGTCGAGGGTAAGCTTTTAATGTAATTTATATAATGATTTGTTAAGATTAGTGAAACCCTAATTTAGGAATTGGGGGTTTTTATGAATAGTAATTGAATAGTAGTATCTATGTGTTGTATGGTAGGAGGAGAGTTCATAGAAGAGGCGTTTTGAGACAATTTGTAGATACCGTCTGCGTGTTGTGCTTTCCAGGTAGGATTTCCTACTCGGTATTAGTCCCATAATGGGATATTGGTGATGTCTTTGTAGTTAGTTGTTTGATATGATGATTGTGATTGTGATTGTGATTGTGGTTGTGTTTGTTGATGGTTCTCGAGATGCGTTCTCGGCTGAGTGGGGTCACTTGCGGGAGTGATCTCACGCCCTAGTTTCGCCTTCTGTGGAACCCGCCACAGAAGGGATGTGCACATTAATGAGCGGGGTTATCGCTCGTACGATGAGCGGGGCTTAGGTGGGAACAGGCTGCGGTCCCCCACGGCGTGGTCCCCAAAGGACGATCGATGATTGAGACGGTTGGTTGGATGTGTGTGTGTGTGGCAGTTTAGCTGTCTGTTTGTCTTATTGTTGTTATCTATATTGATTGTGTGATTAGTACTGACCCCGGTGTTGTTTTGTAAACCTGCGGTGATCCATTCGGGGATGGTGAGCGGATATCGAGCGAGTATAGAGATGATCTTTGGGATAGCTGGGATGGCCACGACATGACGATAGAGTCTTCCGCTGTAGTCTAGTTTTATTTACATTTCAGTTGAGCTCAGACAGTTTGGAATAATGTATTATACTTTCAGTTTGGTTTCGAGGATTGTACTTATTCATTAAACTATTATAATAAATGTTATTTCTGTTTTGTCTATTTGATTATCATACCTCGGGCAACCGAGATGGTGATGTCTTCATACCTGAGTGGTCCTGGTAAGGCACTCGGAGTATGGGGGTGTTACAAATGGTATCAGAGCGACGATCCTGAAACCTGTAACCAATGAACTTAATGAACATAGAGAGAGTCAATTAAAAAGAACCCGGGGTAAAAGTTGTAGGAGCTAGTGCAAAGGCTTGGGAGACGTCCTAAAGTCGCAAGGGGTCGCCCTACAACTTTGAACCGGTCACGGGGGAAAGTGTTTGTCGAATAGATGTGTGCTTGGTTAACTTGTTAACAAAGTGATGAAATGTGTTGATTGTTTGGTGTTGAAGTAGGAGGTTGAGCATGTGAAAGAAAAGTAGTGTATGGTTGGAATAACATGTTGAGTGTTTACAATGTGGCTTTCATAGC
Source organism: Silene latifolia (assembly GCF_048544455.1). Classification (NCBI taxonomy): domain Eukaryota; kingdom Viridiplantae; phylum Streptophyta; class Magnoliopsida; order Caryophyllales; family Caryophyllaceae; genus Silene; species Silene latifolia. The sequence continues at coordinate 120,480,313 of NC_133528.1, read as the reverse complement.
ATGATGAATTGATTTTTGCTGATAAGTAGAATAAATGCGTAGCTTATAATTTATGATATCATGCGGTTTTTATAAAGTTTAGCATGTTAATATATGACTAACATGCGGGTAGCCTTTACGTATTGGTGATACTTGATCGAGTGAGACTAACTCGATCGGGTGGGTTTCTGGCGATTTTGAGTCCAGAATCGCGTTTTGGGGCACTCGATCGAGTAGCTAGGGGTACTCGATCGAGTAGAAAATCACTCGATCGAGTAGCCTAGATACTCGATCGAGTGGGTTAGAGATCAGAAGGTCTGTTTGGTTCTGGAGTTTGGGTACTCGATCGAGTACATGGGGGCACTCGATCGAGTAGCCCGTTACTCGATCGAGTGGGTTTGGATACTCGATCGAGTAGGTCCTATGCAGCGCGTTATCGTGTTTTGAGGTTTAGTACGCGTGTTTATGTTTATCCCTTTCTTCTATAGCTTCGAGATGCCGCCCAAGAGAAATGCTTTGTACGCAAGAGCTGAGGTTATGACTACGGATGACATCGTTAAGATGTTGGAACACCGGGGACGCTCTTACGAGACCCCGAAGAGAGTGAATGAGGACAAGGATAAGAGTAAGGAGAAGGAGGTTGATCATGCTAAAGTCAGCCTCTATATTGCGAGGTTTAACCCGAAGGAGTACAAGGGAGTTGAGGAGCCTTACCATCTTGATAGTTGGTGAGGGAGATGGAGAATATACTAGATTTAGTTCGCTTGTCCGATGAGATGAGAGTGGATCAGGCTGCATTTTATCTGAGGGAGGCAGCTGGCAAGTGGTGGGATTCGGTGAAGGTGAGTGCTAAGGAGTTGTATACCAACCAAGGGTTACCTGCTATACCTTGGGAGGAGTTTCGTAGGGCTGTGAGAAAGGAGTTTGTGCCGGAACATATGAGGAGTAAGTTGAGGGAGGAGTTTGATAAGTTTAAGATGACTACTGAGATGTCTGTGGCTGAGTACTACAGGCAGTTCAATGAGAAATCTAGATATGCTGAGGACATGGGTTTGAGTGATGAGAATCTGGCTTTGAGGTTTGAGAGCGGGCTAACCACGAAAAATTATGGATAAGTTACCCGTGGGAGTCCTTACTGATGTAAAGGAAGCGTATGAGAGGGCTGGGAGAGCTGAGAGACTAGTGGAGATGGCGCAGGAGAGGTCGGGTGGTGAGAAGAGGAAATCGAAAAGCGAGGGTGGTGGCCAATCTAACTACAAGAAAGGCAACCACAATCAGTCTAAGGGGTTTTCTTACGGATCGGGATTTGGTCTTTGGGGCTTCCTTTGGGCGGCCGAGGGAGTGTGAGTAACAGTGGGGAGTGACTCGCTTTGGATGTGGTGGCGTAGGCCACAAGAGACATGAGTGCACGAGTGCACCGGGATCTTTCGAGACCTGCACAGAGCTTTGCGAGCAACAGACCAGCTGGATCATGGCCAAACCGGGGAGGTCAGAGCTACCAGAGTGGAGGCAACCGCAACGGCGGTAATTCATATCAGAAGACACCGATGAACAACAACAACAATCAAGGGTCGGGTGCTAAGCCGACCGCATCGCCTAATCTTGTCCAGGGAGGTGGGCGAAAGACCGATGTGGCAAGTTATTCATGATGGACAAGAAGGCAAACTGGGAAGATGCGCATGTTATCACCGGTACATTCCTTGTTAATGGTATTCCTACGTTTGTTTTGTTTGATTCGGGGGCTTCTCAGTCGTTTGTGTCTTCGAGTCATGTAAAACAGTTGGGTTTGAGAGTATATGAGTCTGTTAATGAGCAAGTTTTCATACCGTCGGGTGAGTCTGTACCATGTGGGAGGTTGTTTAGAGATGTATCCTTGATAGTTGGGCAAGTTGATTTCCTGTAGACTTGCTAGAGTTTCCTTTTAACGGTTTTGAGATGATAGTTGGGATGGATTGGTTAGGAAAGTATAAAGCTAAGATAGACTGTCATCAAAAGAAAGTGTCCTTGAGAGGTCCTAAGGGTGTTAGTGTGTCTTACCGGGGGTTTCTAGTCAGACCCAAAGTTAAGTTGATTGCAGCTGTCACCTTGAAGTCTTATCTGAGGAAGGGGTGTCCTTTGATCTTATGCCATGTGAGAGATGACCGGATAGAGAGTCCGACATTGATGAGATACCAGTGGTGAGAGAGTTTACCAGGATGTCTTTCCGAGGAGATTCCGGGGTTGCCACCGAAGAGGGAGATAGATTTCAGCGTTGAGTTGAAACCGGGGACGGGGCCAATCTCTAAGGCACCGTATCGTATGGGTCCTAAGGAGATGGAGGAGCTTAGGAAGCAGTTGGATGATCTGATAGAGAAGGGATACATTAGACCAAGTGTATCACCGTGGGGAGCACCGATTCTATTTGTGAAGAAGAAAGATGGAACTTTGAGGTTATGCATAGATTACAGAGAGTTGAACCGAGTGACGATAAAGAATAAGTACCCTTTGCCAAGGATAGATGACCTGTTTGATCAGTTGAGTGGTGCAACGGTCTTTTCTAAGATCGATTTGAGGTCGGGGTACCATCAGGTGAAGATTAGAGATGTGGACATACCGAAGACAGCTTTCACGTCGAGGTATGGCCATTATGAGTATGTGGTGATGCCATTTGGGTTGTCTAATGCGCCGGCAGTGTTTATGGATTTGATGAATAGGATCTTTAGACAGTTCTTGGATCAGTTTGTAGTGGTGTTTATTGATGATATCTTAGTCTATTCTACGACTAAGGAGGAGCATGAGGAGCATCTGAGGATCGTGTTGCAGACGTTGAGAGATCATGAGTTGTATGCTAAGCTGTCCAAGTGTGAGTTCTGGTTAGAGAAAGTGGCTTTTAAGGGGCATGTGATATCTAAAGATGGGGTAGTCAGTAGATCCGGCGAAGATTGAGGCGGTGACAAAGTGGGAAGCACCAAAGAATGTTCTTTGAGGTTAGGAGTTTCTTGGGTTTAGCTGGATACTACAGACGGTTCGTGAAAGATTTCTCCAAGATAGCTAGACCGATGACAGCGTTGATGAGGAAAGAGAACAGGTTTCGTTGGGATGAGAGTTGTGAGACGGCGTTCCAAACATTAAAGGAGCGTCTGACCACAGCTCCTGTCTTAGCATTACCTGAAGGGAGCGAGAATTTTGAGGTTTATACCGATGCTTCGAAGAATGGGTTAGGGTGTGTGTTGATGCAGAATGGTAAGGTGATTGCCTATGCTTCTAGACAGTTGAAGCCTTATGAGGAGAATTACCCTACTCATGATCTGGAGTTGGGTGCGGTGGTGTTTGCTCTCAAGATTTGGAGACATTACCTTTATGGAGCAATCTTTAAGGTATTTTCTGATCACAAGAGTCTCAAGTACATCTTCACTCAAAAGGAGTTGAACATGAGACAGAGGAAGTGGATGGAGTTGATTGGCGATTATGACATGGAAATCATCTACCATGAAGGGAAGGCCAATGTTGTTGCTGATGCTTTGAGTAGGAAGAGTGTACATTCCTTGTGTACAGCTCTATCTTTGATGAGGTTGAGGGATGAGGTAGCGAGCTTTGGGATTCATATGATGCAGAAAGGAGATGCCATGGGTGATATGACAGTACATATGGAGTTTTATGATGACATTCGAGGTAAACAGACTTTGGATCCTAAGATAGTTGAGTGGAGAGCGGGAGTAGAGAAAGGGACAGTGTCCCGGTTTTCTATTCATACAGATGGTAGCTTGAGGTTTGATGGTAGGTGGTGTGTTCCTAATGATGAGGAATTGAAAAAGACAATCATGACAGAGGCGCATTGCACACCATATTCAGTTCATCCGGGTGGAGACAAGTTATACAAAGATTTGAAGAAAACGTTTTGGTGGCCTGGGATGAAGAAAGAGACAGCTGAGTTTGTGTCCCGTTGTTTGACATGCCAGAGAGTTAAAGGGGAACAGAGAAGACCACAAGGTAAGATTCAGTCTTTAGAGGTGCCTGAGTGGAAGTGGGAATCCATTTCCATGGATTTTATTGTGGGTTTGCCAAAGAGTCAGCAAGGTAACAACATGATTTGGGTGATAGTGGATCGCTTGACCAAGTCAGCTCACTTTGTTCCAATGAAAGATACATGGACTAAGGCACAATTGGCTATGGCCTATCGAAAGAACGTGCTTAAGTTGCATGGAGTCCCTAAGGACATAGTGTCTGATAGAGATGCGAGGTTTATATCGAGGTTTTGGAAGGAGTTGCAGGAATCATTGGGAACGGCTTTGAAGATGAGTACAAGATTTCATCCTGCGACGAGATGGGCGACCGAGAGAACAATCAAGACTCTTGAGGATATGTTGCGAGCTTGTGTGATGGATTTTGGTGGTAGGCTGGGAGCGAGGTTGGACTTGATAGAGTTTTCTTACAATAACGCTATCACACTAGTATTGGTATGGCACCGTTTGAGGCTTTGTATGGGAGGAGATGTAGGAGTCCGATCTGTTGGGACGATAGTCTTTGAGGCAGTGGTTTTAGGACCAGAGATGGTGCATGAGATGGTTGAACAGATTAAGATGATCAGGGAAAGGATGAGAGCAGCTCAGGATCGACAAAAGAGTTATGCAGATCTACATCGCCGGGATATAGAGTTTCAGGTTGGGGATAAGGTTCTTCTGAAAGTGTCTCCTATGCGCGGAGTTATGAGATTTGGGAAGAAAGGCAAGCTAAGTCAGAAGTTTATAGGGCCGTATGAGATCTTAGAGCGAGTTGGAGAGGTTGCTTATCGTTTGGCTTTACCGGCTGCTTTGGAGAGAGTGCATAATGTGTTTCATGTATCGCAGCTACGGAAGTATGTGAGTGACCCGTCACATGTGTTAGAGGCAGAGAGTTTGGAGCTAGATGAGTCCCTATCATATCTTGAGGTACCCAAGCAGATCCTAGACCGAAAAGTTAGAAAGACTAGGAGTGGTGAGACGGTTTTACTTAAGATCCTGTGGTCTAACCACGAGACCGAGGAAGCTACATGGGAGGCCGAGGACATCAGGAAAGAGCGTTACCCTTTCCTTTTTTATCAGGTATGTATGGTTACGGGGACGTAACCTTGTTTCTTTTAGGGGGGTAGGAGATGATCGCGAGAGTTTTAAGAGTTTTATACACCTTTTATATGTTGCGTCGGGATGTTTGCCTTGGGTTTGTATCATGTTTTGTTTGGCTTTTGAGTCGGGAAGGTTGAGGGAGTACCTTTGTTTTTGTAGTGGTTTGAACTTCGGGGACGAAGTTCTTTTTAAGGAGGGAAGACTGTAATACTCCGTATTTATAGTCTTGGGGGTACTCTATCGAGTAGCCCTTACTCTGTCGAGTAAGGGCAAGTTGCGCAGATAAATAGTTTCTGACCTGTTGGGCACTCGATCGAGTAGCTGGGGCACTCGATCGAGTAGGGGGGTACTCGATCGAGTACCTTGGGTACTCGATCGAGTGTCCGGTTTATCGGGGGAGTTTTCTCGGGTTTTGTTAATTACGCGATTAAGGTATATAAACATATTCGGCATTGTTCTAAATCACTTTTTACAAAACCTAAAACCTGTTTAAGAGAGAAAGCAACTTGTCTTCTTCCTAATCGCGTTCTTGACAATTCCCGGAGTTCAGACGGTCGGTTTGCATCGTAGTTCGTGTCGTTGGATTCCTTGCGTCGAGGGTAAGCTTTTAATGTAATTTATATAATGATTTGTTAAGATTAGTGAAACCCTAATTTAGGAATTGGGGGTTTTTATGAATAGTAATTGAATAGTAGTATCTATGTGTTGTATGGTAGGAGGAGAGTTCATAGAAGAGGCGTTTTGAGACAGCTGTAGATACCGTCTGCGTGTTGTGCTTTCCAGGTAGGATTTCCTACTCAGTATTAGTCCCATAATGGGATATTGGTGATGTGCTGTAGTTAGTTGTTTGATATGATGATTGTGATTGTGATTGTGATTGTGGTTGTGTTTGTTGATGGTTCTCGAGATGCGTTCTCGGCTGAGTGGGGTCACTTGCGGGAGTGATCTCACGCCCTAGTTTCGCCTTCTGTGGAACCCGCCACAGAAGGGATGTGCACATTAATGAGCAGGGTTATCGCTCGTACGATGAGCGGGGCTTAGGTGGGAACGGCTGCGGTCCCCCACTCGCGTGGTGGTCCAAAGTGGACGATCGATGATTGAGACGGTTGGTTGGATGTGTGTGTGTGTGGCGATTCACCGTTGTCTGTTTGTCTTATTGTTGTTATCTATATTGATTGTGTGATTAGTACGACCCGGTGTTGTTTTGTAAACTGCGGTGATCCATTCGGGGATGGTGAGCGGATCTCGAGCAGTATAGAGATGATCTTTGGGATAGGCCGGGATGGCCACGACATGACGATAGAGTCTTCCGTCGTAGTCTAGTTTTATTTACATTTCATTGAAGCCCAGACAGTTTGGAATAATGTATTATACTTTCAGTTTGGTTTCGAGGATTGTACTTATTCATTAAACTATTATAATAAATGTTGTTTCTGTTTTGTCTATTTGATTATCATACCTCGGGCAACCGAGATGGTGATGTCTTCATACCTGAGTGGTCCTGGTAAGGCACTCGGAGTATGGGGGTGTTACAATTTCAATCTAGTAAAAAGGTTTATCAAAAGACAACAAGATCGATACGGAAGAATTCATACTAACAAAACAATCCTAATTTATGCCATGGCTCACCTCGTTCCCAATCAATAAAATTTAGTTACGCATGATTAAAACTATGACAATTGCAAAATTGAAGGCAAGGAATAAGTTTGACATGATTGAATTGAATCAAAGACAAAAGATAAGAGCTGAATTGCTGAAATTAAATTGGTAACAAAAGGAATTGCATTAACAAGAAATTAAAGAAGAAGTAAATTGAATTAAAGCTTACTAAGGATTCATGAACAAAGTATTGAGATTTGAATTCCGTCGTCTCTCCCCAAAAACTAGATCTCAAACTTTTCTGAGTAATGAAAGCATAACCTAAAATTATTCCTGCGTTCTACTGATAAACGATGACAAAAGTTAATTATAATTTGGGCTTTTAAAAGTCTAACACGAATAATCAATCTCAGCTCGCAGCCTGGTCGATCGACTAAAGAGCATGGTCGATCGACTGGCCAATTCAGAACAGTAGCCTCTGCCGAGATTCAACGGTCGATCGACCGTTGAGGTTGGTCGATCGACTGGTCTGAGCTGTGTAGTAACCTCCTTTCCTCTTCCAAACAGCCTCCAAGCTTCATGCACGCATCCCGAGGTGAGTGAGTACGAACTCCCTTCTCCAAGCTTCCCTGAAGTTGCCTCCGGAGGACGATTTAGGCTTGATTTGGCTCACTTCCACTCATTCCTAAAATAAATCATAGAAAATGCAAAGTAAACCGTTTCGGGAGAAATAGTAGCTTTAAGCTAACAAATATGCATGGAAATACGTGCCAAAACTGCAAATAAAGTGTATAGAATATGCACGTATCAAATATCCCTAAACCAAACCTTGCTTGTCCCCAAGCAAGCACTATGACCCAAATAAAAACCTAATGGAAAGGAGTATACCTCAGAGCTAGCTACAAGTCAATGCCAAACCGTTTAATGCACATAACCAACTACTGCAAAGCTCAAAGCAAGTGAACAAATTTATGCATATTATGAAATTAAATCGGGCGTTCGTCCTTGCAAGACTCATAAATTCGGACTCTCCCGGGTCACTCTTCCCTCAGCAAAGCAAATGGTAAGAATATATGTAGAAGAGAGGGAAGAAAATACAGACTCTCACCTAAACTGCGACCGACAAAACATGTATGCTTGACTAGTATGAATAATGATTCTAGCTACCGTACACACGCATAACCACCGTCAAGGACTATTACATGCCGAACTATTGCAAGTTTTGGATATGTAAGGCTAAGTGGGAAAGAAAGGGCAGAACAAGTATGGAAATGTGTGGGTAAGAGCCAAGCTAGTACCTACAAACCATCAGAAATGGCATCCCAATCCTCCAACTCGAAATGTAATCATTGCCTCTAAATGTCTAGGCAACAACTATCCCCAAAACTGACACCTCCAAATCATAAAATAAGCACATGAGGTGTGTTCTCAACTCAGCCGAAATTTTTCTTATTGTTTTTTTTCTTCAAATTCTTTTTTTTTTCTTTCTTTCTGTTTTTTTTTTGTTTTTCATTCTCTGAGCTGGTAGTCGATCGACCAGTGATGGCAGTCAATCGACCACCCTGTGCATTCTTGTGCTCTCTGCCCAGGTGAAATTCCTCCTTTTTTTTCATTTTTCATTCTTCTGAGTTTTTTCTTTTTCAGGCTTTTTCTCTCCTGATTTTCTCTTTTTCAGGTTGACACGTCACCAACAATTCTCATGAATACTTACTCCAACAGTGCAGAAACGAACCAAAACTGCTATAATTCAACAAATTCCTCTACTACTACCTAGCTCGGCATAATGGTATGCTAAGTATGGGATGTAGTTAAGGGCAACTAGCAGATATGGCTTATAGTGGAGTTAAATGGGGTAAAATGAGAAAGGGGAAGATGCAATAGTTCTCAAAACATGTAATACCGACCACAAACCGATGCGTATAGGCAATAAGCAATCAAAACTCATACACGTGCAAAACATGAAATGAAGGGAGTACTACTCTCAATCCTAGATTAACCGGTCATGAATGTCACCAGTTATAGGCTCTATATCTCAGAAAGTATAAGTAGTTTGCCAAAAAATGAGTAAAGTCTAATAACCCGAAGTAAATTCCACAACAAAATTTGAGAAATCACTTTTTATTTTTGCTAAGCAGTTGTGAATAGGCAAGGAATGGCATATATTTGACTAATAGTGCAATGTCATCATTAATAAACTCCAATCCAACTCAACTATATGCAAAAGTAAACGTGATATTTCTGATTTTTTATGAATTTTTTCAATTTTTTCTTTGTTTTTTTTTTGAAATAACACAAATGCAAGCTAAAATGCAGTAAACGTGTGACTGAAATGCAATAAAAAAACAAATGCAGATGCAAAAGACATATGCAAATACCCTCCCCAAACCAAAACGCACAATGCCCTCATTGTGCTCAGCAGCAAATCACCAACAGAAATAGGGAAGAATAAAAGCACAACAAAATAAAGGGAAACTAATAAAGAGGGTTCGGAAACTCACAAAAGACGACCGCCCCAAACCAGCCAAAACAGGGGAGGTCACAAGCATCATACTCGGAACCACTAGACTCTCCGGACCCTGAGTCGCTCTCCTCCTCCTCCGCCTCAGCAGCAGCGGCAGTAGTAGTAGTAGTAGTAGTAGTAGTAGGAGGAGGAGGAGGAGGAGGAGGAGGAGGAGGTCTCCTGGCAGGCTGAGGGTAACCGCCCACAGGGGGAACAAAGTAAGACGGGTGAGTCCAGGCACCCTGTGGGAGCATCCCCGTCCGAGCTAACTCCTCGTAAACTGGGTACAGGGCCAGTGCTGTGTCAAGTCTGTGCTGATCAAAGCTCCTGCACAAATCACTCAACACACGTGACATCCCTCTTTGGTCCATGACCGGAGGGATAACCAAAGGTGTAGGTGGTCGAAAAGTGGCCGGGTAACCGGTGGGAGCAGGAGTGGAGGAAGCGGGTGCCTGTGAAGAGGAGGCACGAGCTCTCCTCGAGGTGCTAGCAGTAGTGGTGCCCGCCCTAATAGGGAGCCTGTAGCTAGGCAAGGGCGGGCGAGCTGCCCCCGAAACAGTGGTAAGGGGTAGGATAGGAGGGAGGCCAAGGACAGGAATGGGTTCGCAGATGAAAGAATCAATCTTCCATCGACTCCGTCTATCGACCCACTTCACAGACCTCGCGTAGGCAAGATCCATGAAACGTAGGTCAGGGTCAATGGGGGCCTCCTCTCGAGGGAAAAGAAGAACTAGACGGTTGGCGATACGCGTCACCAACCCGCCACAAGAAATAGTGGCCAGAGTGCCCTGACTTACAGATTGAAAGTGAGCGGCAGTCAAATAAGCTATGTTATAGATACGGGCTTCTCGACTTTCAATGTTCAGATAGCCCGCTAAGATAGACAATTCAATGTTGTTCACATTATTTGACTCCTTACGGCCGAAAATGGTATTACCCATTAGCCGTAGAAAATAGCGAAAAGGGGGCAGGTGGACGGAAGTGCCCGTCCTCTTAGGCCCGTTCCAGTCACTAATGCATGACCACATGACTCGGTGAATATCAGAACTGTCCGAGGTGTTACCCTCGAAATAAAGACCCAAAAATCCAGCAAAGTCGGCTAATGTCAGGGAGTAGGTGACATTGAATAGCCGAAAAGAAATGCAAGCACTACTCTTATTAGCCTTAAAAGAAACCAGGTCAAAAGCATAAGACGAGAAAAACTAGAGGGTCAAAATGTAATAAGTGAACTCAGCCATGTCCACAAGACCCGTCATTCCTGTCCCATTTAGCAGGGACACAACAGAGTCGAAACAGCCTAATTTCTCTAAAGTAGGTTTGTGAAGAAATCGGGTGGCTGTGACTTTCATTTTTGCAGCAAAGAGAGCGAATTTAGCTCGCTGAGTAGAGTTGAAAAAAATAACCTGCGGATAGTCAGGTAGACTATCCGTAGTATCCTCAATCATCAGTGGCGGACCCCGCGGCCGCTTGGCAGCTCCCTGGCTGGACTGCCCTTCGTACATTTGTTGCTTTCCTTTTGTCATCTTTGCTACCTACAAACAATCAAATTAGCAACAAGCCTCCGCTAACCTTTAGCATTAACAAGTTATGAAACCCTAACTAAAATTCAGAAATTGAAACCGAAATTAAAAATTTGGGGGAAATTGATTTAAGCATCCTACAATTGCTAATATGACTTGAAAATCAAAGGAATAAGATAGCGAAGGTAATTAAAGCATAAAAATCGAAAGACAATGGCCTGAAATTAATTTTCCCCAATTCGATTTTTCCGTCTCAATGTAGCAATGCTCGAAATTTGGGCATGAAAGTTCAGTAAAAATCGAATATAAAGGATGGAAATAAGATTAGAGACATACCTTTGACGAGAACTTGACGATTTAAGCAAGAAAAATTGAGATGAAGGGATGGATTAGCAAGAAAATCGCGAAAAAGGGGAAGAAAATAGGGTTTGCTTTTGATTTTTCGATTTTATGAAAGTGAATGAATGAATGAGGAATGAAGTAATACTTCCCTATTAACTTTGTGTTCTGAACTCGCGCTGTGGTCGATCGACCACCTGACCTGGTCGATCGACCAGTCTTCGCTTAAAACGGCTTCTGGACTTTTCCCTTCAGTCGATCGACTGATGAACACGGTCGATCGACTGCTTGCGCTGCTAATTAATCTCAAAATCGTCAAAATTCATTTTTTTTTTCAACTCAATTTCCCGTTCTTCTCGCATGAACATTCAGTAAATCATCCTACGCACTTTGCATAAAATAAATTCCTGCAAAATTCTCAAAGGCGCACATTTTTCAAATCAAGGAATTGCTTATTAAAAGGAAATAACTAAAGCTCCTAATGCAAACAAATGAAATAAAACCATTAAGATCCTAATTACAAAAATTTACAAGCCGGGTTGCCTCCCGGTTAGCGCTGGTTTAAGAGGTCCCGCACGACCTTTTTACCTCAGTTTGCAGCTTCTAAAATTGGGTCAAAGTATAGTACTTCGACCTGCCCAACGAAATCGTCTGCACCGTGATAATGTTTCACATATTGGCCATTAACCTTGAACCTTTTTCCAGTAGAGGTCTCCAATTCAACTGATCCGAATTTTATAACTGCTGTGACCGTATAGGGGCCAGTCCACCTGGATTTCAGCTTACCAGGAAATAAACGGATACGAGCGTTAAAAAGAAGTACCTTATCGCCAATATGGAACTCGCGCTTGATGATTCTCTTGTCGTGCCAGCGCTTTGTTTTCTCTTTGTAGATCCTAGCATTGTCATAGGCCAACAGCCTAAATTCCTCCAGCTCATTCAGCTGTGTCATGCGTTTCTCACGAGAGAGGTTAGGATCCAAATTCAAATCACATATAGCCCACCAAGATTTATGCTCCAACTCAACAGGTAGATGACATGTCTTACCATAAATCAATCGGTATGGTGACATCCCGATTGGCGTCTTAAACGCGGTTCTATAAGCCCATAAGACATCATCTAACTTAAGACTCCAATCTTTCCGTGATTTAGAAAAAACTTTAGCTAGGACTTCTTTCAATTCTCTGTTAGAAATCTCAACCTGACCACTAGTTTGGGGATGATACCCCAAACCTCTACGATGTTGGACACCGAATTTAGTCAATAAAGCACTAAGTTGTTTCTCTTTAAAATGCATTCCCCCATCGCTAATGACGACCCTAGGGACACCGAAACGAGGGAAAATAATCTTTTTAAACAGTTTAATCACGGCCTTTGCGTCGCAATGGGGAGTAGCGATAGCTTCTACCCATTTGGACACATAATCTACAGCTACGAGGATATATTTATTACCTTGACTGCTCGGAAAAGGTCCTTGATAATCAATGCCCCAGACATCGAAAATCTCAACCTCAAGAATGCCTACCTATGGCATCTCATGTCTCTTGGAAATATTCCCGATCTTTGACAAGCATCGCACTCAAAGAACAAAATTGCGACTATCTGCATGCAAAGTTGGCCAATAGAAACCAGATTGGAGTACCTTTGCCACAGTCCGGGACGGACCATGGTGACCACCATAGGCAGAAGAGTGGCAAGCTTCTAGGATATCCTTCACCTCCCATTGAGGCACACATCTCCGGATAAGCCCGTCTGCGCATTCCTTGAAAACATAAGGATCATCCCAAAAGTATTGTCTAGCATCATAAGCGAACCGCTTCTTCTGCTGCCATGAAAGCTCGGGCGGTATCCTACCTGTCACAACAAAGTTAGCAAAATCAGCAAACCACGGAGGTGGATAAGACCCTGAAGTAGTAATAGCTAACAGACTCTCATCAGGAAAAGAATCATTAATAGGTAATGAATCCTCCCTTTCTGTCAGCTGCAGACGAGATAAATGGTCAGCCACCACATTCTCTGCTCATTTCTTATCTCTAATCTCCAAATCAAATTCCTGCAAAAGGAGTATCCACCTCAAAAGCCTAGGCTTTGCATCTTTCTTAAGAAAGAGAGTCTTCAACGCTGCATGGTCAGTATAAACAACAACCTTAGAACTAACAAATAAGATCGAAATTTGTCTAAGGCAAAAACTACAGCTAAAAACTCCTTCTCAGTGGTATAATAGTTGACTTGAGCCTCTTCCAGAGTTCGGCTCGCATAGTATATGGCATTCAACACTTTTTTCTTCCGCTGTCCCAAAACTGCACCGATCGCATAATCGCTGGCATCACACATAATCTCAAATGGGAGATCCCAATCAGGCGGCTGAATGATTGGTGCATAAACTAGAGCCTCCTTCAACCTGTTAAAAGCTAAAAGGCACTTATCAGTAAACTCAAAGACAGCATCCTTAAGAAGCAATTGTGTAAGTGGTTTAGCAATTTTTGAAAAATCCTTAATGAAACGCCGATAGAAACCCGCGTGACCAAGGAAACTCCTCACTCCTTTAACATTCACGGGAGGAGGCAATTGCTCAATCACCTGCACTTTTACTTTGTCAACATGTATACCCTTATCAGAAATCAGATGCCCTAACACAACTCCCTCATTGACCATAAACTGACATTTTTCCCAGTTTAAAACAAGATTAACATCAATACAACGCTGCATGACTTTATCAAGATTAGCTAAACAATGATCAAAATCATTACCATAAACTGAGAAGTCATCCATAAATACCTCCATAATGTTCTCTATATAATCAGAAAAAATACCCATCATGCACCTCTGAAAGGTAGCTGGGGCGTTACACAATCCGAAGGGCATCCTGCGGTACGCAAAAACACCCTGTGGACAGGTAAAAGTGGTCTTACTCTGATCATCCGGATGAATATGGATCTGAAAGAACCCTGAATATCCGTCTAGAAAACAGAAAAATTTGTTAGAAGCAAGTCTTTCAGTCATTTGGTCAACAAAAGGGAGGGGGAAGTGGTCTTTCTTGGTGGCGGCATTCAACTGTCTATAATCAATGCACATCCGCCACCCTATCACTACTCGTGTTGGTATTAATTCATTTTTCTCATTTTTAACCACGGTAGTCCCTCCTTTCTTTGGAACTACGTGAACTGGGCTAACCCACTTGGAGTTGGCAACTGTATAAATAATACCTGCATCGAGTAGTTTCATCACCTCAGCCATAAAAACTTCCTGCATCTTCGGGTTCAACTTGCGTTGACCCTGTCTGTAAGGCTTGTGGCCTTCCTCCAGCTCTATCCTGTGCATGCAAATATCAGGGCTGATGCCCTTAATATCATCCAAAGAGTAACCTAAAGCCTTCCTGTTTTTCTTAAGCACACGCATCAAAGCAGACAGCTGGTCATCATTAAGCTTAGCACTAACAATAGTCCGGTACTTCTCGTATCATCTAGAAAAACATACTTAAGATTAGGAGGAAGTGGCTTACGCTCTGGCACCTTTACCTCTACAGCATAGACAGAATCAGCTTCAATGGTATAGCAAGTGTTCACCAAATTCTCGTTGGCCAGGCTTAAGAGCATTTCATCTTCTTCCTCTGTGAGCTCGTAGCTTTCCATTGAGGCTACCAAGGCATCTGGCTCCTCAGCATTCTCCGCTGTACTACCTGCACACTCATCTAGACTGGTTAGATCAGCTAAGGGATCCTTGGCTAAGGATTCCTTCCAATTATAATTAACAGCCCTATCAACAATATCAATGGACTAACACGTGTCATCATCAGCAGGTTCAGTAGCCTTACGAGCAAGACTAAACTCAATGGTGTCATCCCCTACCTCTAAGGTAATGATTCCGCGTTTGACATCTATTACAGCTCCAGCTGTATGTAAAAATGGTCTACCTAATATAATAGGTATATGACTGTCCTCAGCAATGTCCAAAACAACGAAATCGACAGGAATAAAAAACTTACCCACTGGAACGGGTACATCCTCTAAAACTCCTATAGGTCTCTGAGTCGATCTATTTGCCATCTGAACGGTAATATCGGTCACCTTAAGTCTACCAATATTTAACCTTTCGCAAACAGAATACGGCATGACACTGACACTGGCCCCTAAATCGCAAAGAGCCTTTCCAATTTCGTGGTTACCTATGGTGCAGGGAATTGAGAAACTACCCGGGTCCTTTAATTTAGGTGGTATATTAATTTGCAAAAGAGCATTACATTCTTCCACAAAAGCAACATTACCATAATCATGAAAATTTCTCTTGCGATTCAAAATGTCTTTCATAAATTTAGCGTAAGAGGGTACCTGGGTAATTAGATCAGTGAAAGGAATTGTTAGCTCGAGATTCTGGACCATCTCCAAAAACTTACCAAACTTGCGCTCCAGCTTAGTATTCTTTAAACGCTTCGGATACGGGACTGCAACACTGGCCGTAGGATCAGTAACCTTCGACTTCCGTAAGTTTAAAACCTCCGTCAAATCTTCAATAAGTGTAGAATCATGCAATTGGATTGACGGATTTGCGTCCTGTACTGAAGACCCGGTCGATCGACTAATAGGAGTGGTCGATCGACCAATCACACTGGGCGTGAATAGTTTCTGGTCGAAATCGTTTCTTGAGAACCTCGATCGATCGATCGAGAGTCTTTGGTCGATCGACCATTGTCTGGTATGAATAGTTTCTGGTCAGAATTAATTTCGTCAGGAATTCTGGTCGATCGGCTGATAGGGCTGGTCGATCGACCGCTGGTACTGGTAATATAGCTCGTTTTCGCACCAGAAATTAAACTAGCCTCTTCATCATTTCCCGAGTCTCCTCTTGGCTTGTCGGGACCTTCATAGGATAGGCCACTTCTGAGATTAATGGCATTAATCATTTCAATTGGTCCCTCACATTTGCTCGAAGAATTGGCGACTTGCTTAGCCTCAATATTCTCCAGCTGCTTCACAAAATTCTTTGTGGATTCAATTCCAGCTGCTTCTATTTTCGCCACTTGAACCAAAAGAGTTCGGACCATTTCTCTCAATTCCGCGGTCTCATCTGAATTATGGACAGGAATTTCAACTCTTTCCTTGGAGGCTTCAGAGGCCTCAAGCTTCTCGAGACGGCCAGTAATAGAAGTAATGAGTGTCACAACGGTACTCATTTCATCACTTTGCTTTCGTGATTTTCCACGTGAACTCCCAAACTCAGCTCTATGGACTGCCATCTCCTCAATAGTATTCCAACCTTTATTCTGACCAGTATTATTTTGGAACCTACCATTCGCAGCTGCATCCAGGATGACCTTGTAATCATCATACAAGGAATTGTAGAATAAGTTGCAAAGGTACCACTGCTGGAAGCCATGGTGAGGGACAGCCCGAACCAAACTTTTGAAACGTCCCCACGCTTCACAAAAGTCTTCATCAGGTCCTTGCTGAAAATTTGTAATTTTACTTCTCAAGGCATCTGTCTTTGCAAGTGGGAAGTATTTCTTGTAGAAGGCTAATGCTAGAGATGCCCAATCTGTGACTCCAGCTGCTACCCTATCAAGGTAGCGGTACCAATCTCGCGCCGAATCCTTCAAGGAGTATAAGAACATTACCCCCTTTACTTCATCCTGAGTCACCCCAGTAGGGTATAGGTATGGAACAATGATGAGTCCGTGAAAATTTCCATATGCTTCAAAGGATCCTCATCAGGTAGACCAGCAAACTGATTTCGCTCCACTAAATAGATATAAGAGGAACGAAATTCGAAGTTACCGGTAGTAGGGGTAGGTAACACGTGCCCCTTTGGAAGGTGCTGCTCTTTTGGCTGAAGATTGTCATATATCGTAGCCATATTCGCAAAACTGAGAGTACTCAAGCCTTCCTCTCAAAAATCTGTCTTCTAACTGTAAAAAAGCAAAACTAGAAGCAAGGGTAAGCAACGGCCTCAAGGAACCAAAGTTCCTTGAGACAAGAAAAATAAACTAAAAATAAAGCAAACAGAATTACACCGTCTCCCCGGCAACGGCGCCAAAATTTGATACCGTCGTTTTGTATCAAAATTAAATCTATAATTCCAAACTAAAACTGTAGACAGTGATAGTAAGGGTCGAACCACATAGAGACAAGATTAATTTTGTTTGCTATTTCCAGTCTATAAAAGCAACAATTAAGTGGGGGTTTTGAAATTGGTTGACCAGTTTGACTAATTGCTAAAATAAGAATTTCTTAATAAGATAGAAAGAAGATCGGGAACTTCGGTTCACCATGGCTAAGGTCAGGTCGATAAGGTAGCAGAGATCCTATAATACGGTCTCAGGAAATATGAGCAAGCCTTTCGATCAATGCTCAAATTAACCTTACGGTCTTTTAATTTCCCAAGAATTTCTCAAAGCTTTCGCTCAAAGGAAATTCCAATCTAATGATAACTTAAATTACTAATCTTTCAATCTAGTAAAAAGGTTTATCAAAAGACAACAAGATCGATACGGAAGAATTCATACTAACAAAACAATCCTAATTTATGCCATGGCTCACCTCGTTCCCAATCAATAAAATTTAGCTACGCATGATTAAAACTATGACAATTGCAAAATTGAAGGCAAGGAATAAGTTTGACATGATTGAATTGAATCAAAGACAAAAGACAAGAACTGAATTGATGAAATTAAATTGGTAACAAAAGGAATTGCATTAACAAGAAATTAAAGAAGAAGTAAATTGAATTAAAGCTTACTAAGGATTGATGAACAAAGTATTGAGATTCGAATTCCGTCGTCTATCCCCAAAAACTAGATCTCAAACTTTTCTGAGTAATGAAAGCATAACCTAAAATTATTCCTGCGTTCTACTGATAAACGATGCCAAAAGTTAATTACAATTTGGGCTTTTAAAAGTCTAACACGAAAAATCAATCTCAGCTCGCAGCCTGGTCGATCGACTAAAGAGCATGGTCGATCGACTGGCCAATTCAGAACAGTAGCCTCTGCCGAGATTCAACGGTCGATCGACCGTTGAGGTTGGTCGATCGACTGGTCTGAGCTGTGTAGTAACCTCCTTTCCTCTTCCAAACAGCCTCCAAGCTTCATGCATGCATCCCGAGGTGAGTGAGTACGAACTCCCTTCTTCCAAGCTTCCCTGAAGTTGCCTCCGGAGGACGATTTAGGCTTGATTTGGCTCACTTCCACTCATTCCTACAATAAATCATAGAAAATGCAAAGTAAACCGTTTCGGGAGAAATAGTAGCTTTAAGCTAACAAATATGCATGGAAATACGTGCCAAAACTGCAAGTAAAGTGTATAGAATATGCACGTATCAATAATCCTTATTCGGTCAGCAATCTGCTGTCAGACAACATAGTGAAACATGCTAAATGCATCAATTTCAAAAGCTCCACAATTACACCAATTGACCTAGGCGGTAACAAAATGATCAAAACGCTTTTACGGAATCTATAAATACTATTAAAAGGCATCCTAAAAAATGCCAACTAGATAGGATGTGGAAAAGCCACATTGACATTCACATTGCCACCTTAGTTAAAATTGACACACATCTACCCAATCATTCTCCACGCAGACATCTATACTATATAGTTAAAAGGCTAACTATACCATTTAATTTTATTCCACATATCATTTTTAGATTGGTTAATATTAATTAATCTATACAATATAGTTAAAAGGCTAGATTAAAGCCTTTAATTTAATTCCACATGGCATTAACATTTAATATTTTATATCCCATTAATTTCTATTAATTATTATTGATTATTTAATTATTTATTAATTGTTATTAGATTATTGGTTATTTGATATAAATTTTTTTTAAAAAAATGAATGATTACTAAAAGTCCATACAAAAATGTCATTACATGTTGTGTAACATACAAATAAAGAAAATCAAAAGACATCATTAATATTCTTAAATTAAATGTATATATTAAAGATTTGATGGGCTAAAAAAACCAAAACAAGATGTAACTTACCAAAATTCACATAAAAGTTTCAAAATTTACAATTATATTTCACATTTTAATTGAAATTTTTGGAAGAGAACATATATGTTAGTGAATCGGTTAATTTTTTTCATATTAAAACAGCTCATAAAATTAAAGTATACATTTATTTATTTCTTTAAAATCTATATAATAATAATAATATAAAAAAGGTTAACGTTGAGTACATTTTTAAATGACAAGTGATATAACCACATGATTTGAAGAAGCCATATTACAAGTCTCATCATATCATAATTATTTTCTTTTATGTCCCCTAATATTTATTTCTACAATTACAATATTAGAAAAAATTATTTTCTTTTATGTCCCTAATATTTATTTCTATAATTATTTTCTTTTATCTCTTACAAAGACCCGCATTTTAACGACAATACAGTGCCTCTATTCGGCTATTCCCCACTAATCTCATATTATTATTATTATTATTATTATTATTATTATTATTATTATTATTATTATTATTATTATTATTATTATTATTATTATTATTATTATTATTATTATTATTATTATTATTATTATTATTATTATTATTATTATTATTATTATTATTATTATTATACCGTGTTATTATGTTCAATCTCATAATTTTCATCCTATTTTATCGTCTGCAATGTTTCCAAATCAAAATCTGTTTTATACAAGTAGTATTAACAGAAAAAGAAAATTTGTATAAGACCCGTGATTTTTCACGGGTTTCAAAACTAGTTAATGACTAAAACACCAAAAATAGTGAATCCCACGGATGGGTTTGCATAATAACTCATAATTATGCTAATTAACCAAACATGGATCAAAATTCTTCCAAATTCTGATAAAAATAAATAAATAAATATATAAAGTAACCCATTATTCCCAAAGAAGACAAACAAATTTCAACAGAAAATCAATGCTTGTTTAACAAAAAGGCAATCAAAGTCCGATAAAACCACGAGAACTCAATCATTTGGAAAAATGGGCAAACACAAACTCATGAAAACACTTAAAATCATCAAAATGGGCACTCAAATAACAAGTCAAATAACAGAATCTGAAAAATGAGATAGATGCATGGAAAGGACAAGAAGTTGGCAATACCAGGTAAAATATCCATATCACCAAAAATATTAGCAACCCTAAGTATTGTAATTTGTTGCTAATTAAAACCAAGTATATAAAAGAAGGACTTAAGAAAGATCAATTGGCAAACCACATAATGAAACTAGAAAAAGAAGGCTTGGGTACATATCCTAGTGTCAGCCTGCTTGTCTCAATTTCATATACAAAGGAACTAGAGGTATTTCAAATAAGATGTTTGATAAATAAGGCGTAAGATCATTTAAGTTAATACAAAATGCTTCATCGCTTCACAAAAAAGTCCGGTTCTTTACTTCATCATGTGGATTATTTTTTTTTTTTGGTTCTTCTAAACAATAATGATTCATGGTATGGCAGCAAAGCAAAAATAGGGGACCGTAATATATTCAAAAGAAAGAATAAAAATAAAATTCGAATTTTGGTGATGGATAAGCAGAAAGATATAGCCATATCCCCTTAAGTAAAGATTTAACGAGCAAGAGAAATTTTTAAATTCAACTTTAGATTGTAGGCGGTATGACTATTACAAAAATAAAGAACAGTAAATCTTACGGAAAATATGAAAGTTTTTGTCGTGGCGTGATGAGAATCCCTGCCCTAAAGTTGAATTTGCCCCGATCGATACACACGGCCTCTTAGCAACCAACTTTCCAGTGTTACACGACTTCCGAGTCTATGATACGGTCGTTATGTACCAAAAATAAATACCTAAATATAACTAACAGAAGCTAGTGATAAGTAGGGTCGATCTCCACAGGGAGGCAAGGTATCTGTCTGTAAGTCCGCCTATCTAAGTCACAAATGGGGGGTTTTAAATTTGGTTTTCTAAACTACTAAGGATTAAAGGCAAGAGTAATAAAGTAAGAGCAATAAAGTGAGAAAATAAGATATAAGTGATCAGATAAAGGAGAGTATGTCAGGAGTTCGGTTCACCATGGCAGTTTATCGACTCAGTCATAAATAGACTAGACAATCTACTGTGAGAAGGGCAAGGGAAGGTCTTTTCGGTCCGTTATCCACCCTAGATTCCCACTAACTTAACTTCCATCCTCATTAGGGTAGTCTACTGTTCATAGTAGGTCTGTTTATTCCAATCTTCCGATCTAGGAACAAAGTTAACCGAATTAATGTTATTTAGAAGCGTGCACTCAACTAAATATGTTACGGTTATATTGCTACGGTCACAGATTCTCACATGTAAATCATCTAATCTATTCACTACATCGTCTCAACACTACCATGGATTCCCTAGTCCTAAAATAAGGACATTAGCCACTCATGTTCTTAATGCAATCAACAATAATAACAATAAGCATACTAACAAGAGACATAATAACAGAATGATAATAAAGCATAAACTAAATAAGAGAGCAATAAATAAGAGCAAACAAGAATTAAGATAAAAGAGAGAGGAAAGATTACAGAATTCGAATCCGGAGAGAAAAGAGGCAGAGAAAAGTTCAGTAAAGTAGTGTTTGATAAAACGTAATTAAGAGTATGAAAGATTAAGAGATATTTTAGACCTAATTACGATTCCCTTATATAGGGGAGTGAAATTTAACTAAAATAAACCTAACACGGATTAAGATAACCCGTGTAACACAGCAAACTACTCGATCGAGTCATTTCAGACCACTCAATCGAGGATTTCTTCAGCTAAACTGTTCTATCGAACAAAAAGTCCTCTCGATCGAACATTCCCAATTCAGCACATTTCGATCGAGCATATAAATCACTCGATCGACCTTAAGCTTCTGCCAAAACACTTGATCGAACTCCAGAACATCTCGATCGAGTACTTTCCACTAAGATAAGCCTTGACTTCGTCTTGGCAGCTTCCTAAGACCTCCCTTCACGCTTCCTGAGGTACGACTTCCGCTCTAAGTCTCTGTCTCCTTACAATGCATGCTAAATGGGACGAATATGGTGCGATTCCACTACTTTTAGGTCCATTTATGCAATTAAGACAAAACAAACCAAAGTAGCCAATTCGGAGCATTTTGCAATACAAAGTGACACAAATGGCATAGAAATGCGTGCAATAAGAGGCTAAAAAGTCTATATAAATTGCACGTATCAAATCTCCCCAAACCGAACCTTTACTCGTCCTTGAGTAAACTAAATGCAAACTAATGGAACGGATATGAAAACTCAGAGCTAGCTATAACTTGTGCACTTAAACCATTTAATGCAATCAATAATTAACAGCTACAGCTAAAGCAATCAATACGTAAATGAGTTGTATGATGTCTATAAATAAGTTGACCTGTCGACCTTGCAAGACCATTAAAATCGGACTCTCACAGGTCACTCTTCTCTCATGATGCAAATGGTGAAAGTATATGTGTAAGAGAGAAAGAGAAGACAGCCACTCACTTAAACTGCGGCCTACATAACATGCATGCAACAAAAATGATAGACGATTCAAGTACCATACATACATTCCGACCAACAATGTCCGTCACAACCGAGGGCTTACAAATAATATGGGAAAGTGAGGTTACAGGTAAGAAAAGGCAAAACAGATTATGGAAATGTGGAGGTAAAGCGTCAAGCTAGCACCTAAACAGAACCATTTAAGACTATCATATTCTCAGCTGTCTAAAAATAAAACACAAGTACCCTTCTTTGGCACAAAACTCACTACCCAAAACACAATCTCCTCAAAAATATATAAATAAGAATGGAGGATTAAGACCGTCACAAACTTCCAAAATTTAATACGGTCTATTTTCTTTTCAAATTCTCTTTTTTTTTTCTTCTTTGTTCTTCAATGTTCACGCTTTTTTCTTCTTTTTTTTTCATTTCTTTTTTTTCTTTTTTTTTTCTTTTCCACGTTTCTTTTTCCTTCCTACATTCTTTCTTTTTCTACCAACTACGTACAAATAAGAATGAGCCGAACTCGCAGTAATATGAAATATGCCACAAGAATTACACTAAACTAGCTTGACTGGGTAGCTAAATTTGGGTGTAGTTAAGGTCAAAAGGCTATATTTGGCTAATGTGGAGCTAAATGGGTGAAAATGAAAGAAAGGAAAAATTATAAGCACCTCCCTACATGTGACACTAACCACAAACCCGAATGTATGCAAGCGACAAGCAATCGAATTTCATAAATGTGCAAAAGTGATGAACATGTTATGCAAGGAGTACTACTCTCAATTCCTACATGAACTGGTCATGAATGACACCAGTTATACAGCTCTAAAACTCAGAAATTGTAAAGTAGGTTGCCAATTTATCAGGTCAAGTCTACACAGTCAGCTATATTTTCAACATTAACTTGTAGATATGCGCACGACTAAACTAATAACTGCCAATTAGATGCAAGGCTCAAGTGATATGACAAGTTAAAGTGCAGTTTCATCATGGAAATCTACCGTTCCGAATCAACCTATATGCAAAATGAAACGTGAATATTTTTTTATAAGTTTTGATGACTTTTTTGAAATAAATACAATACAAGCAGAAAAGTAAACGTGAATGCAAAAACAAATGCAAAATGCAGACTCAAAGGATGCATTACTCTCCCCAAACCAAAACGGACAACGCCCTCGTTGTCCTCCAGCATACGCCGGCAGATATATAATGGGAAAGGGATAAATACAACCTATAAATGAATGAAAAGCAATAAATAAAAAGGAGACGAAAATAAATAAAAGAGAAAAAGGTACATACAAAATGATGAACTTCCCCAAACCAGCCAGAAAACAGGGTAAGTGAGTAGACCAGTAGCTACTCGTCAGCAGTGTCCTCCTCCTCTCCCACTATCGTGTAGTCGGGATCACGCTCCTGCTCCTTCCTCATCCCCTCCTCAGCTCGGACTCTTTCCTCCTCCTCAGCTGTGTCTGCCTTGCTAGCTGGTTGTGGGTACCCTTCCGCCGGGTACCGGTAGAAAGAAGGGTGTGGCCAGCCCTCAGGAACGGGGCGTCCTCGTCTCATGTGATACTCGTATAGAGGGAACAAAGTAAGTGCAATGTCCCGCTCCATACGAGCCTGCCTGATAAGCAACTCGAGAAGCAAACTGTCACGACGCCCTTAGTCAATGACCTCGAACGCCTCAAAGGGCGGAGGAGGAATAAAATTAGCCGGGTAGACCGGCTGTGTAGAAGAAGGAGTGGGAATAGGGATTGGTGGAGACGTGGGTGTGGAAGACTGCCCAGCCTCGGTCTGTGTGGATTCCTGTCTAGTCTCGGGTCTCTTCCGCTTCTTAGAAGTGGAAGTAGTGGTAGGTGGAGCGAGTGGAAGGTGGTAGAAGGTCAAAGGTGGAGGCAACCTACCCCTAATGGTGATCAAAGGGACAAGACGGGGTAGGTCGGTGGAAGGTAAAGGCACGGACAAGGAACCACAAATCTTCCAAGTTCGCTAGTCAGAAGCTAGCCAAAACATTGCCAACATGGCAGAGAGATCTAGGTACCTATCCCTATCAATATGTGCCAGGTCACGAGGGAAATCAGGGATGATAGAACGGGCGAGGTAGGTAGCTATGCCACCACAGACAATGGTGCCCAACTTCTTCTTCCCAATAGTATTAAAATGCTGAGCAGTCAAATAGGCAATGTTTAGAACAAAGGGGCCCTCGCTATCAATGTTTAGATAGCCCCCGAGGATCGACAACTCAACATTATTAATGTTGTTGGGCTCTTTACGGCCAAAAATCGTCCCACCAATGAGACGCAAAAAGTAACGGGCCGAGGGGAGGTGGACATGAGCGAGTCTGCGCTCCTCAAAGGATGTCTGTGCCAAGGTCCTCCAAAGTATACGCAGGACCTTCCTAGGAGGGTCCGACTCACCGTGGGAAGACAGACCTAACCTACTACCAAACTCTTCTAAGGTCCAGGTCGTATTCCGGTTAAACAACCGGAAGGAGACAAACGAGCATTCTCGGTCAGTGGCGTAGGCAGCAGCAGAAAAAGTGAAGGAGCTGAAAAACTCAAGGGTCAGCTCTTTATAGGTCACGACACTCATAGTGTTCAGTCAAGTCATCCCCGCCCCGTTCAAAATCTCGGCTACAGGCTCATAAATACCCAACTTCTCAAGGGATATCCAACACAAAAATTTAGTTGAAGCAAAGTCATAGCTCTCTAAGTCATAAAAGCGGGTACGATGAATAAAGTTAACAAAACGTACCTCTGGGTAGTCAGGATGCGGGTCAAAAGACTCATCGGCATGGAACGTAGCACGTCCAGCAGCAGGAATGCCTCTCCCTTGACCCCGTCCACGCCCTCCAGTACCCGAAGAAGATGTCAGTGCAGTAACTGGACAGGGTACTAGGGCAGCCCTGTAAGCAGCTGTGACAGCTGGTGATGACGCAGCAGGGATCGTCACCGTAGCAGGAACGGTACCAGCAGTAGTAGACACAGTGGAAGCGGCAGTGGAAGCAGCAGTAGAAACGACGGTGGTAGCAGCAGGGACCACCGTCTCAGCCAGGGATGGGGTAACAGTCGAACTAGTCGAAGGCATTGCGTTATTATCCATCCTAATCAATCAAATAAACAATTAAACACGAATTCCCCTAATTTATCACAAATTTTTGGAAAATTCGAACCCTAAATGCCTAAATCAGGTCGAAATAACAATTAATCAACAATAGGAAGGAGGGAATCACTTACTTGATTGAAGACCCACAAGAATATGCAAAGTAATCGACTAAATTGCAAGAAAACTATCATATTTCAACAAAACCCAAACAAACCTTAATATCCCAAATTGAAAGCAACAACCGCGAAATTGAAGGGGAAATTAAGGGGCAAAAGTCGAAATAAGCACAATAAACACGAAGTGGGTGGTGATTTTGGTAAAAGGGGAAGATTAATGAAGACTTTTGGGGGGTTTTCAAAGGGTTATCGCGCAAAAGAGGAAGGATATATGTTAGAATGAAAAATAGAAGTTGAAAAGAATAACTTCATGTGTGATATAAGCACATTCACTCGATTGAGTGATTTGAAATCACTCGATCGAGAACTTCCTCTTGCAATCTACTCGATCGAACACATTTTCCCTCGATCGAGAACTCCTTTATTTTCACAATTCGATCGAGTGTCTGAAATAACTCGATCGAACACTATTGCTGGGCAATCCTCTCGATCGAGTACAAAAAGTACTCGATCGGGGTGTTTTCCTATGGCACACGTCCCAATGCGACATATCTTCCCCAAAACTGCATAGAAACACGCAAAAACAGTTCCCGAAAATACCAAATCACAAAAATAAGCAGTCTATTGTCGGTTTTCGCTAAAACTAACTAAGCTATTGTATAAAGTCTAAAAACGCAATTAAAATGTCTAACGGAAATTCAAAGTTACAAGTTAATACAACGGGGCATTCCCCGCTTATTGTCCAAAACACTGTAATAGCCCACAAGAGGGCTTCTGACTGAAGGAGGTCCCTTCAGCATCTCGGACTGTTCTCTTCGATCGCCACGAGGTTGTACTCGAACTGATGGAAGGAGAATAGTTGGCATCCACATACGCCCTAACTTTCTTCTTCCCCTTGACATTCATGTCTGCATTGGTGGCATTCCCATCACTGAAATTGACTTCAACTGTACCTTGACCGATATCATCTCTAGCACCCACTATGTCTGTACCTGCAGCAAGGAAAACAGCAGAATGGTCCTCCTTTTCGCTCTCAGTTTGAGGCGGAGGTGTTACAAAAGCAGCGCAATATTCGATATTCTCAGCTGGAGTGTCTGTATCTGGGTCAATAGAGGGTAATGCATTGCAAGGTCGAACTTGCATAGGCGCCCTACGAGATTTGGACTGATGAAATATTAGCTCCTCATCTCCTACCTGAAAGGTAAGGGTCTTTCCCCCGACGTCAATTACTGCGCGAACAGTAAACAGAAATGGTCGCCCTAAAATAATAGAGGTATGAGTGTCTTCGGGTATGTCTAAGACCACAAAGTCTACGGGAATAAAGAATCTCCCGGTCTTTACAGGTATGTCCTCTATAACTCCTAGTGGCCGTGATATACTACGGTCAGCCATCTGAACGGTCATATTAGTACAGTTAAACTTGGTCAAACTGAGTCTCTTAGCGAGAGACAAAGGTAAGACACTCACGTTAGCTCCTAAGTCGCATAGCGCGTTGTCAATCAAGTGGGTCCCTATATGACAAGGAATTGAAAAGCTACCCGGGTCTGATTGTTTGGGTGGTGTCTTCTTCTGAACGAAAGCAGTCCCTACTTCAGTCAAAGCCACCGTTTTATGGACATTTATATGCCTCTTACGCGATAAAATTTCTTTCATGAATTTCATGTAAGAGGGTACCTGGGTAAACAGCTCGGCGAAAGGAACATTTACATGAAGGCTCTTCAGAATCTCAGCAAACTTCCCGAACTGTTGGTTAGCCTTGTTGTTCTGCAATCGCCTTGAAAAGGGCACCGTGATAGGAATATAGATCCATTTATTCCTTTCTTCCAATGTCTCGACGGGTTCGAACTCATTTCTACTCGATCGATCTCTTTTTCCTCTCGATCGAGGTCTTTCAGCAGCTTTTTCACTTAATCGAGCATTCCCAGGCTCTCGATCGAAATCTTCTTTATCAGCATTGCTCGATTGAGGCATGATTTCACTCGATCGAACACTTTTCCCAGAATTTTCACTCGATCGAGGAATTTCACCATCTCGATCGAATCCCTGATTATTAACTTTACTCGATCGATCCATAATTCAACTTGATCGAGTAATATCTTCGGCAATTCCTCTCGATCGACCTTCAGAAATGAGTCGATCGAGTATTCTCTTCGGATGCAACACTGTTTCGTCTATGGACGACTGTTCACCATCAGCAACAATACTCCCCGGGTCTGATATGTCCTTAACAGTTGACATTTTGGGTCCTTCATAAGAAAGGTCACTTCGCAAGTTTATCAGATTTATCGTCTCGTGCGGATTCTTCTCAGATTGAGAGGTAAATGACCCGGCTTCCTTGTAGATTGGCTAGCGGCGAGTTGAGCCACTTGGGTCTCGAGTGACTTTATTAATGCTTCTTTCTGTTGGTCACTAATCTGCAACTGCTTAGTCAATGATTGGATCATCGACTTCAACTCAGCTAACTCACTAACTCCACTAGAAGAAGCTCCTTGATGCGGCATGTGGACAGCGGGGGGCCCACGGGGGCGCTTGGGAGGAAGAGAACAAGCGTTTGCATTTTTGTTGGAGTCGCCACCAATTTTTATGGGAAATTGGAACCGTTCGAATACCTCGTGTCATGTCTAGACACAAAGTAGAGACATGAACACTAAGCAATCGTTACCCTTAGCATTTTATGTCTAGAATGACTCTCGTGGATACCAATGAACACGGGTGCTCACGGAGATCTGGAGTAAGGGGTGAGGATACGTATTAGGAAGCTCTTTTAATCGAACACCTAATCCCGCCCGCCTCGATAGCGGCCTCTACTAATGATTAGGGACATCATTTATACTCGATATATCGTCGGTTATATGCATGCAATGCAACATCCAAGTTTTAATCCTAGCATGTGAAGAATTAGACTAAGTCGGTAAACACGTAATTTAATCATACAATTAATGTCTAAGTAGGATTTAATGTTCAATTACATGTGAAAACATACAAATGATACAATAAATATGATAAATACAATAAAAGAAAATTACAATAATGAAAATTACAATAATTACAATGGAATAGGCGATTTATGTCGAAAATACCTTTAAAACGGATAATTTGAGAAAAACGAAATAAAGAATAAATTAACGAACAAAAACAGAGGGCGATAATACGATTAATAGTTAATTATACGTATGCTAATTAACTAAGTCAAGGCAAAAACGGAGTTCAGGGACAGAATTCAACCCGGAACAGACGCAGCAGAGCTGCGTCCCTTGGAATAGGCGCAGCAGTTGTTGCGTCTGTTCCTGACCTGGATTCTGGCTGTGAAGCCGGAATTGCGTGTTGTTAATACTCGTTGGTAAATTTAATGATTGATTAAATTATTTACTCGGATGAAAGTGATTAATAGGTTATTTACATGTGATTGATAGTCATAAAAGCGATAAACATGGATGAGACGGAATCAAAGATGGATTAATTACATGAATAAACGATTAATTAGTGAATATGGGTGAATGAAATAAACTAAACATGATGAATTGATGACAAACTAATGACGAATATGACAAAAGACAGATGAAAATATATCAAAGAAGTGAATTACCGAAACTCAATATGAACAAATCGAATTTCTATAACCCGGATTGATTTTAATGGCGAAAACCCGCAAATATGAGATTATAAGGGATTTAAGTCGGATTTAATGATGAAAAAAACGTGTTAATGATGATGATTAATATACATGTGAAATTATTATGCTATTATGGCAAAGAATTAAAGAACAAACGAAAACAAATAAAAAAAAGACGAATTACATAGGACGAAGGAAGAAGAAAGGAAGCAGGAACTGCGGCAGCCTCACGAAGAGGTGCAGCAGGTACTGCGCTCCTTCGAAGAGGCGCAGCAGTTGCTGCGTCCTTTCTCGACGGTTTGTCTTCTGGAAATCCGTAAAAAGAGGTTTTTAAACATGGTTTTAGAAATCGGTTTTAAGAGGTATTTTCGACATAAACCTTACATTAATGATACAAAAGAATAAAATACAATAATTAAAGAGAGATTTACACCCTCAGACTTACATGTTTGACGAAACGAGAAAGACTAAGATATCGATTAGTGATGCTCGACGCGAATGTAACGAAAGTGCCCTCGTAAGAGGAAAACGATTAATTTAGTTAAGTTGATTAAGTTGATTGATTGTGGAGTTGGTCAAATTGGTCGGTCATGCAAATGAGGCTGGTACTCAGAAAGATCCGAGATTACGTGGTCGAATGTTCAAGCACGTAGACGCCAAAAAGTAAGAACAAAGGTCTAGAATGCAAAGGGAGAAGAGAAGGGCGGACACTCGCGTGAGAAATATGAGGAGCGAAGGCTCCTATTTGTACTAATCACGTGAAGGAATTAGGGTTTCGGAGACTCTTTGGAAGTAAATCTCGGAAAGATATGAAAAAGATACGAGAATTACGCAAAAAAGGACCTGGGAAGAGGCGCAGCAACCACTGCGTCTCTTGGAAGAGGCGCAGCACCTGCTGCGTCTATTCCCAAGTGGTTTCCTCCTGCGGAAGAAAGATTTCCGTGTTTAAGTTATGGTAGGACGGAATAATTTGGTTTTCCTTAATATCTTATGTGAATATTTACGGGAAATTGTTTACTAAAGGATGAAAATTATGAAATATGGAATAGAAATATCCGGAACATTCAAGAACATTCTGACTCGGGATTTAACGGTTATCAGAAGATGAAGACGGTTTTAGGCCCGGACTCCAAATGTACTCTGATTACTGTCAAAAAGACCGTATCGGCACGTAGATGACAACTAAGAGGTAGACATTAATATTTGAGCAATCACTTGACGATAAACTTATGAATTGTCACAAATCGTTCCGCGTAGCAAACATGCGGCCCAATCATCACCGGGTGGTTTGCGAGAGGTGCAAAAATGAGGTATCTACAGAGCCCCCACTTTGAATGAGGCTTGGACAAGGCGAAAGTCAAAGTATAGCCATCAGGTCAATCGAAGATTACAACCTGACGACGATGGCGACGCGAGGCGACTCAAGGGGTCTGAGCCAAGGACCTGTCGTCGGAAACATTTCAGAGTCTGTCGACTATCGGGGAGGGTCATTTAAAGTCCATTAGACTACGTAAAGAGGCTCGCCAACCATAAGAAGAGACCATACCTAATGCTTTCGGAGGTACATGGGAGCTATCGAGCCAAGGTCAGGCGTAGGGACTAAATAAGGTGAGCAGCAGGACACCAAGCGAATCGCCGAGAGAAGACTGCTTGGTAGTCTTCGGGAAATAATTGCGAGTAGTAGGACACAGGCGGGAACTGCTGAGAGAAGACTGCTTGGGTAGTCTCCGAGAAATAATTGCGAGTAGCAGGACACAGGCGGGAACTGCTGAGAGAAACAATGTCGATCTCCATGTCTTGAGAGGGAAAGTATATCCGCTTACTCTCGCTATAGTGAAGGCGTGTCGAATTCTGTGAAA
Source organism: Silene latifolia (assembly GCF_048544455.1). Lineage (NCBI taxonomy): Eukaryota > Viridiplantae > Streptophyta > Magnoliopsida > Caryophyllales > Caryophyllaceae > Silene > Silene latifolia. The sequence continues at coordinate 120,449,132 of NC_133528.1, read as the reverse complement.
TGCTCTTTGCGACAAGCAAAGGTCTTGGAAGAAATAATATGCAACCGTCTGCTGCTGGCTGGGAAAATGCGGGTCGGAATGAAAGAAAATCGTCAAACGGACCAAAAGGAAAAAATAGCATCGGGGAAGAGGCGCACCAAAGATGGGCCAACAAATAACGAACTCATAACGAATTTTTGAAAATCCGTATGGAGGGAACACAAAGAAGAGGCGGTCTCTTGGAAGAGGCGCAGCGCCTGTTGCGTCTATTCCCCATAGTGTTTTTTCTGCGTAAAAACGCGATAATCAGAGGTTTTGCAAATCATTATTTCGAAACATAATTTACACATTTCTCTCTCAAATCTTCACCATTTCCGCCAAGGTTTGATCCAAAATCTTGCATTAATCATGAATAATCGAGGTATGTGTCTCATTCTTGCATTAATCTTCCGTTTTGGCTCAATTTTGGATCGAAAAAATTAGGGTTTATGACCCAATTAATCGAAAATTTGGGGCTTTTCCCCCAAATGCATTTGCCTTGTGAAATTGACGTTAGAAATGGATAATTGGTAATATAAGGAACGTCACCATGTATTTGTCTCGAATTTTCGTTGAGTTTTGAGCCTTTGAGTGAAATTTGAGACGGTTTCACAGCTAAACCGTAAATTGCTTCGAAAATAGCCTTAAGATTGTCCGTTTGCGACGAAACTTGATAACTGGGACCCTTGAATGATGGGTAAACTTTCTACCATCTCGGAATTTTGGTTTGTTACAGCTTTTTCAGGACACTTTTCTAGGGCATAATCGCTGTTATAACGAAATGCTGCCGAAATTTCGACTCGAACCCATGACTAGGCTTCAGGTTAGGCTTGACTTGACCCAAGTTACCACATGAGTGATTGGTTTCGTGGGAATATGGCCAAAGACGGCGAGAAAAGAGCGATTTCAGGGCTTCCGAAGGCTCGAAAATCCCCTAACCAAGGCTTGTCGTCACGTGACGCGGCCTAAATTTGCTTTAATGTTGCAGGTGATGTGGCTTCTACTTCTGGGAGGACTCCCATGGAGATAGACGTTACTACTGTCGAGGAGGCTTTAGAGCAGGCCTTCACCGCCGCGGTAATGGCTACTGGGGACGAGGTCCATGAGGAGGAGGCTCTTGAGGAGGAGGAGGCCCCGAGACGGGCCAACGTTGGGCGAGGAGGTCGTCAGCTGAGAGGAGCTCCCGAGTGGGCTGAGACTTGGGAGAGTAGGCACTTGCTGTGGGCTGCAGAGGGTCACCTGTCCTACAGGACGGTGAAGAGCTGGGTAAATAGGAATTCACTACTCATTACTCATCCTTTTTCATTCATTTGTTCATATCTCTTTCAATTTTCATTCAAAACTAAAGATAGCTTTTGTTTCAAATCATAATAGGAGGCCGGGAACATCAGGTCGTTCTCGGGCTACACACGACAAATGATGGAGTGCTACGAGCGGCTGTCGGCGGAGGAGCGCGCCATGATCGAGCGTGGAGCGTTCGGTTCTTTGGTGCAGGCCTGGAGGGATATCGCGAAGAGGAAGCTGCGGGCTAACCTTAGCCTGGTCCGCGCTTTCTTGGACCGATTCTGGGATACGACTTCCACGTTTCACATGCCTTTTGGTGAGGTGGGAGTCACTCTGGAGGATTACGGCATGATTTCTGGTCTGCCGTGTGGGTCTGAGGCGGTGGAGTGGCCGGAGACTGCCATGAGGGTGGACTCGGCCGAGGCTAGGAGATTGATCGGCTGGAACTTGTCGCCGAGGGCTGTCACAGTGCGGGTTTGATGCCCAGCTCCTACGTTCGAGACTACTTTGCGGGAAAGATCCCGGCGCTGGTAACGATTGACGGGAGGGAGACGGCTCCTCCTCCCTTTACTGCTGAGCAGAGGGATCGCTTGTGGCTCTGGTGGTTTCTGTCTCCGATTTACCTCGGAGACAAGGGCGAGAGGCTGTCGACGAAGCTTCTTCCCTTCCTTTCTGACCTGAGCTCCCTAGAGCGTTAGGACTGGGTCACTGCTGGTTTTGCGGTCCTCATCCGCTTCATGAGGGCCATGGTTCGTCCGGAGTTGATGGAGAAGGGGACTTCTCCTGGTGCTGTCGGGCCTGGACTACTGTTGGAGGTATGAACCTTCCTTTAGACCAAAGTTAATTCCTTTCTTTATCAAATCCTGAAAGATCATTATTGATTATCTTGCTTTATAGGCGTGGGTGTACTCCTACTTCCCGAGCCTCGCGCCCAAGAGGACGGAGCCGCTGGAGAAGGCCTATCCCGTTGAGGGATTGGGTGATGTGCAGGACGAAGAGCAAGCGTTCTTCTCACGGTGTCTACCGGCGGGATGTGAACGCCCTTCAGCTAGACAGCGTAAGCATCTCACTTATATTCATTTTGCTTCTATATTGCTTTGATCATAAGAATGATTCCTTGTTTATCTTATCCCAGTGGGTGCCCAGGCCTTGGGCGGAGTACACTGATACGCCTCCTTTTGTGGCTGAGGTCCTTCGACCTAGGCGCTCGAGCTGGCTCCTGTTGAGGACGTCGATGGGTCCGGTGTGGTACTTGGGCGAGCGCTTGGCTCGTCAGTGCTCTCGGGACGTGTTGACGGTTCCCATCGACCCTCCTAGGACGATGTTCAGGGAGCCTTCTGAGGCAGAGAGGGAGGCGAACTCGGTTGGCGCTAGTGGTGACGCCCTCCTTCTTCCTGGCGAGGACTACTCGGCATTCCTCTACGGGAGGTTGGCGTACTGGCCGGTAGTGGTGAGCATCTTTTACTCTTCCTCTTTACTTGATTTTTTTGAGAACTATGATGAAAGATCACCGATTAACGAGAAATATTTGGTTTTGCAGGAGGTTGAGGCGGCGGGCATCGAACCCCCAGAGTACCCCGAGACCCTCGAGTACACTGACGCGACCGGGAGGACGACGATCTCCGAGCTGCGTGACTTTGACGTAGCTGTGACGGATGCTGGCCTAGACGATTGGCAGCATCTGATTCGGAGGGTAAATCCTCTAACTTTGCATAACTTTTGTGTAAGAACACATTTGATTGAGTTTGTTCAATTGTTGAGAACTTCTTTTTGAAAATACAGGTTGCGCCGTCTCAGTTCGTGGCGTTATGGAGGGTAGCCAACCGGCTGCGAGCTACTACCGTCGAGGCACTTGTCGGCGGTCAAGGCCGTCAGGTATGAACCTTGTGCCTGTTTAATTTTTGAATTTTGATTTTCCAACTTTTCTTGAAACGATTAACATGAGCCACTTTGTTGTTTAAAGGGGGACCGCGAGCTGGAGCGAGAGTTGACCCAGTCTCGGGAGGAGACAGCTCGCTTGTTGAGGGAGCTCGAGGTTCGGGACGCCGAGATTGCCGCTCTTGCGGCAAGAGTTGCAGAGCTGGAGGGCGACCAGCAGTAGTTTTGTGTAGCTTTTTTGGATGCTTGTTGGCTGTATTTTGCACAGTTGTACATTTGGACCTTCATTTGGAACATTCTGGACTTTGTTTGGGGCTCGAGCCCCCAGTTTGTTGTACATTTCCCTTTTGAGTTGTATATATGGCCTTAGTGCCTTTGCTGCTGGGTTGCGTTGCTTGTACCTGCAGGTTAGCTTTGAACAGGTTTGGTAGATGACGGTTTACGCCGTCATGCCGCCGAAATTTACATAGAAAATCACGCAAAACATACATTTATATATACATATGGCTTTAATGAGCGTAAAACAAGTGACTCAAAAGAATGCAAAAAAATGCAAAAAATCTGCCGGAAAATGACCGGACGGTAGGGAGGGTTACCCCCTAAAAAAGAAAAAAATAGAAATCTATAAGTTAGAGGTGAGATGATAGAAAAGAACAAGATAAATGAATGTGAATCGAAATGAGATTTATTTCCTAAAATGAATTAAAAATGAAAATTATTTCCTAAAATGAAAATGAAAATTATTTCCTAAAATGAAAAAAAAAATGGAAATTATTTCCTAAAATGAAAATGAAAATTATTTCCTAAAATGAAAAAAAATGTGCAAGTGTGGTAAAATTGTGAAAATGTCGATGTCGCCTCGAAATGCATGCCCGCGGAATTAGGAAACCTGAAACATGGTAACTTTCACGTATTTACCAAAATAATAACCCGTAGGAATAGGAAACTATTCGTCATGGAATTAGGATAGATCCAACGCGGAAAATCACAGAAGTTAAGCTGAGGAAGAGGCGCAGCATGAGCTGCGTCCCTTTGAAGAGGCGCAGCAGTGGCTTTTTCCTTTGTTCCCAAGTTGTTCTATTCTGACGGATTTTTGGAAACAGAAATTAGTATAAATAGAAACGTCGATAGAGCTTTTATTCACACAATTCTTCCGTCTCTTCTACGTCTTAATACATAAAATTCTCAAAATAAACTCTTCATCATGAATACTTTGGAGATTCGCCTTAAAGAATGGACCAACGAATTTTCAAATATAGAGAAATATGATATGGGCTCCTATAATTTTGGATCATTGTTGAGTTTAAAACTCATCAAGGTTGTTAAACCGTTCTTGGATGCTTGTCTTGACTATTGGGACCCGAATTACCATGTTTTTGCGTTCCCTGGAGGCGATATTTGCCCATTTCATGAAGAAATTGCTGCGATTGGTGGGTGGGATCCCGAACACTTGCCTGCCATTCCTTCTACTTCGCAAGGGTACAAGAGCAAATTTAGAGACTTGCTTGGGTTGACTAGACTTGAGGTGGACCGTCTAGTGACCTCGAAGGGAGTGCGAATGTTGGACTTCATTGACCGATTTATTAACAGGGCCGACCCCACCGTTTCTTATGTTGCCAGGCGAAGGGCATTTGGGTTTTGCTTGTTTCATGTGTATGTCTTCCAAGGGCATGTTGATGAAGATTTGAGACGTGATCCCCGTCTTCTGGGCCTTGTTGAGCAAATGGAGCTGCGCAGGAGCCCAGCTTGTTTATGCTTAGGAGAGATCCTTTTGGGCTTGGATAATAGGAAAGCCAACCGTGACCTACCATATTTGGGAAGTCCCGTCATTCTGCAGGTAAAAGACATTTCTTTCTTCTTTTTCTTTCTCTTTTTTTTCTTTTCGTTTTTTTTTCTTTTTCGTTTTTGTTTTTGTTTTGTCGTTTTTTTTTTTTTTGTTTTTTTTTTTTTGATGTCTAATACCCGCTTTTGGTAGGTTTGGCTTATGGAACGGCTCCGATTGATCGAGCCCCCAGTTCACGTTCCTTCCTATCATGCTCGTTCAATTGCAATGAGGACTAGGCTTTACATGGTGGATTTCACCCGAGTCTGCAATTATTGGGAGAACAAACTGAAGAGTGATGATGGTCCGTTGATTAGGTGGATTGTGCCGTGGTGGCGCCTCAAATTTGTCACTGGAGTGTCTTCTTTGGATCCTACTCGGTCCGTGCGCATTCCTGGATTGGAGTTTATGGTGTGCATTTTCCCGGAGAGGCTAATGAGACAAGTTGGACTGAAACAGAAAATCCCGAAGCTTGACACCGTCCCGCAGACTGCTATGGCGCTTACTACAGAGAGCCGAAGGGAGTGGGCCATTAAATGGGCTCAAAGAAATGTGTGGTTCCTGAACTCTTCTGCAAATGCCTTGTGGGTGTCGGATTCTTATCTGCGATGGAGGAAAGCTACTACTTCGGAAGAGCGCGAGAGATTGAGAAAGTGTGAGCCCGTTGACTACAAGGTGCGCGAGGTGGAGAAAGAAAAGGAGAAGCATTTGACTGAGGGAGAGGAAGAAGTCGGGTTTCGAGTCGTTCATCTTTCGAAGAAACCGAGGACCTCTCCTGCCGTAGAAATGGTGATTGGCAAGAATGGAAAGTCTAGGCCTCGAGAAAGACCTTTGGTGATTAGGTCTGAAGTGGCGCAAGAGCGTCCGGCTCGAGGTCGTGACAAGAAATATGACAAGAATGACAAGGGCAAAGGGAAGATGGAGGAATAGCCCGAGTCTTTTTTTATTATTGATTATTATGATTATTTATTGTTGTAATAAAAAGGTGGGGTTTTTAGAATCCTAGCCTATTCTATTTTTATTATGTAGTGTACTATTATTATTAGAATGAATGAAATAAAAAGGTTAAATGGTTATGAAACCGTTGTGATTTTCTATTTATTATTCTTGTCGAATTCCAAATGCAATGCAAATGTCCTTCTATTTACATTTTAAATATGATGGGTTGTATCCTGTGAAGGATTGCCTACGTATTCACTTAAAAAAATGAAATCAAACCCTTGCGTATAGTTCGAGTAAATGTAAAAGAATAATTGTTCTAAGCAAGAGCTTGTAATGAACTTAGAAAATAAGCATGAGCTTTTTGCTTACTCTGGAGGTGCAAATTTAGTTTATTTGATGATACGAGGATGATAAATTTGTCAAAATACAAGAGCACAGTGACATTAGCTTATTTCAGCTTGGCCAGGGGCCGTTTATTTAGTGCCACAAGAGCGACACGTGGGGTTACGCGAGGTGAGTGTTTGTTCCTATTCTAGGCATAGTACCGTTTTAGTTGGTCAAGGTTTGTCGGGTTTGAAAACTCATTCCCGTCTAGGTCAGTGATTCTAACCGCACCCCCTGGGAGTATGGATTTGACTAGAAATGGTCCGGCCCAATTAGGTTTGAATTTTCCCCGTGGGTCAACAGGTAAAAGAGCTCTAACCGATTTGAGTACTAAGTCTCCTTCCTTGATGTTCCTTGGCCTAACCCTTTTGTTGAAAGCTCGTTTGATACGTGCTTGATATGTTTGGACATTATGCAAGGCGCGTAGCCTACGTTCATCCAGGAGGATGAGTTCTTCATATCTATCCCTCTTCCAATCGGCTTCCGGGATTTGACTTTCGAGTAAAATACGCAAGGATGGTATCTCTAGCTCGACTGGTTGCACAGCTTCCATGTCGTAGGTCAAATAGAAAGGAGTAGCCCCAGTGGGCATCCTAACAGATGTACGATGTCCCCACAAGGCGAAGGGTATCTTGCTTGGCCAATCTCTATAGTTGTCAATCATTTTCTTGAGAATCGTGACAACATTCTTGTTTGCCGCCTCTACCGCGCCGTTAGTCTGTGGTCTATAGGGCGAAGAGTGGTGATGCCTAATCTTGTATTTGGCTAGCAATTGCTCAGTCTCAGCTTGGAAATGTGATCCATTATCACTAATGATCTCATGTGGGCAACCGTATCGACAGATGATGTTGTTTTGTATGAACTTTGCCACATTTTTAGCCGTGAGACTGGTGTAGGAAGCCGCTTCTACCCATTTGGTGAAATAGTCGATTGCCACTAGGATGAAATAGTGGCCTCCTGTTCCGGCTGGGGTTATCTTCCCGATTATGTCAATTCCCCGAGCAGAAAATGGCCAAGGAGATGTCATTGTATAGAGCAATGAAGGAGGGACATGTTGCACATTCCCGAAGATTTGGCAATTGTGGCAATGTCTTACGTATTTGATGCAATCGGATTCCATTGTGGTCCAATAATACCCCAAACGTGTGATTTTCTTTGCCATCATGGGCCCACTCATGTGAGGACCGCATTCTCCGTCGTGTACTTCTTCCATCACTTTTCGTGCCTGTGAATGATCAAGGCAACGTAGGATTACACCAAGAGGTGTCCTTTTGTATAATTCTCCTTGCATGAGAACGTATTGGGAAGCCAGTAGGCGTATAGCACATTGTCCCCTCTTATCCATATCGGGTGGATAGGTACCATTGAGCTTAAAATTCAGGATTGCTTGGAACCAGGGTTCCTGCGCGATCTCCTCTTCATCGGTGATTTGGTGGACATAAGCCGGCTCTGACCGTCGTTCGATGCACAAAGGCATTTCCACCATGTGATCTGGCATATTAATCAAAGATACAAGTTTCGCAAGAGCGTCTGCAAATTGATTTTCTTCCCGAGGCAGGTGTAGATACGTCACGTGATCAAAGAATTGGGCAACTTGGTCTATTCTGGCTTGATAAGGTGCGAGGCTTTCGCTTCGAATTTTCCAAGATCCTGTAACTTGGTTGATGATAAAGGATGAATCTCCATGTACTCAGAAGTTTTTAATGCCTAAGCTTACTGCCGCTTGTAGTCCAATGAGACAAGCTTCGTATTCTGCAGCGTTGTTTGTCACCTCGAAGTCGAGTTTAACAGCAATTGGTGTATGCTCGCCTTCAGGAGAAATGAGCAACACTCCTATTACAAATCCTCTTAAGTTTGATGCTCCATAAAAATAAAGGTCCCAGGAGTCTATATCAGTTTGGAGTATATCCTCGTCTGGAAATGACCAAGTATCTATCGTTTGTGCGTCGTTGATGGGATTTTCTGCGAAGAATTCGGCGACGGCGCGACCTTTTATTACTTTCAGAGGTACGTATTTGAGATCGAATTTTGAGAGCATCAAGGTCCATCTTGCAAGGCATCCGTTGAGGACGGGTTTCTCGAAGAGGTATTTGACTGGATCCATTTTGGAGTATATTTTGACGGAGTAGCTAAGCATGTAATGGCGTAGCTTCTTCGTTGCCCACACAAGAGCGAGGCATGTCTTTTCGAGTTGTGAGTATTTACACTCGTACTCCAAGAACTTCTTACTGAGGTAGTAGATAGCTCTTTCTTCACTTCCTACGATTTGAGCCAATGGCACCCATGGTCATTTTCGATTCTTCGTGAGATATAAACCAAGAGGTTGATCTCGTTGGGGTGGCATGAGCACTGGTGGTTTAGCCAATATCTCTTTGATTCGGTCGAACGCCTTCTGACAGTCATCATCCCACATGGTGTGGTCTGTTTTCTTGAGTTTCTTGAAGATAGGCTCGCAAATCATGGTGAGTTTCGATATGAATCGACATATATTGAACTTTTCCCAGGAATCCTCTGACTTCTTTTTCTGTTTGAGGTTGTGGCATTTCGATCAGAGCTTTGGTCTTGGAAGGGTCTATTTCTATACCTCGTTGGCTAACGACGTATCCTAGGAGCTTGACAGATGTTACTCCGAATGTGCATTTCTGAGGATTGAGCCTCATGTTGTACTTTCGTAGCCTTGTGAAAAATTTGCGAAGGTTCGCAATATTCCCTTCTCTATCCTTGGATTTGACAATCATGTCGTCCACGTATACCTCAACTTCTTTGTGCATCATGTCATGTAATAGTGTAGTTGCGGTGCGTTGATGTGTAGCTCCGGCATTGATCAATCCAAATGGCATGACCGTATAGCAATAGGTTCCCCATTGAGTGACGAAGGCGGTCTTATGCATGTCTTATATGGCCATCTTGATTTTGTTATAACCCGCATACCCATCCATGAAGGATAGTAACGCGTGGTCTGCAGTATTGTCCACCAATATATCGATGTGTGGTAGGGGGAAGTCGTCTTTGGGACTTGCTTTGTTTAAGTCCCTAAAATCAACACAAACACGGATTCTCCCATCCTTTTTGGGTACGGGTACTATGTTGGCTACCCAGTCAGAATATTCGGAAACTTTGATGAACCCGGCTTTGAATTGTTTGTCAACTTCTTCCTTAATTTTTAGAGCCCATTCTGTCCTCATTCGTCGAAGCTTCTGTTTTACAGGTTTGAAACCTGGCTTAATCGGAATCCTATGTTCAGCGATATCCCTGTCGATCCCTGGCATGTCTTTGTAGGACCAATCGAAAACGTCTTTGAATTCATTTAAGAGGTCTATGAAATCGGCCCTTTCGGTAGAGCTCAAAGTAGTCCATATCCTAAGTTCTTGGGGTTCTAGTTCGGTTCTTACATTGATGGGTTCGGTGTCCTCTATTACTGGTCCCCTTTCCCCTTCCTGCAGTATTTCTTTGGCTACGTAGGGAGGTATTTCGATCGAGTCTGGGTCTTGGTCATCCTCAGTATCATCGTAAACAGAATTGCACTCAAGATAACACAAAGAGTAAGCAGAACCTGATTTATTCATATTAAAATTTGAGTAGAGTTGAAACAAAGAAGCCAACTGATCCATGGTCAGTGGCGGTAAGGGGACAGTGGTTGGGACATTTCCCGAACTACTGTGACTACTCGAGGCTAAGCTAGGAGGAACAAAGGGAGTGGGAATGACGACAGGAGGAGACTCTCTAATGAATTCTCTAGACTCCGACTCTGACTCCAACTCCGACTCGAACTCATAGTCTTCTGGTTCTCCTTTGAACATCTCTCCTTCTCCAGTGGTGAGCTTGAAGAGTCTTCCTTGATTGTTGGTCCACTTGATTGATTTTTTCCATCCTTTCTGCTGACTTGCGTTGGTTTCTGTGATTAACGCGGTGGGGTTGAAGTGATCGTCTTGAAGTATCATGGTAATTATCTCATCCTGCGCGGCCCTAACAAATCGATCTTCTCCGAACAATAGGCTAGATGCTTGTTCGTCTAAGCAAGGTGCTTGACGGGTTTTGACGGTAGGAACCGTCTCTGGAGGGATGAAGTAGCAATCGTGAAAGATCTCGATTCCGGCTAGCTTCCTCTCGAGATAATGCCAAGGCTCGGGAAATCCGTGAAAGAGTTCTAGACTTCCTTCTTGAACAAAGTACCCATTTAAAGTAGGGAGATAGGGTCGCATTTGGACTCCTACGTGCTTGCGGTTTTGGACTTGAGCAAGCATTTTGAGAACCTCTTCTTTAGTGGGTTTGTACCCTAGTCCAAGTGGTATCCTTTTTTAGTTGCCTTCCTTATATGGTGCGAAGGTGTTTCTTCGAATAGGGTTCAAAGGCATTCCAGGGAAGTATCCCTGGGTTTTGAGCATGTGGTTGACCACCAAGTTGGAGTAGGGATCATAGTATAAGGGTTCCAACTCACTTTCTATGACACTTATGCTTTGGAAGCCCCCAAGTTCGTATACGGGATCTGCAAGGACTTGATTGTTCGACTGTTTTTCGATTATTGCCTTGACAGGTGACGAAGTGATCGTCACTACTTTGACATTTAGTGGGATTTTGATCTTTTGATGAAGAGTGGATGTTACCGCTTTGGAAGCGTGAATCCAAGGTCTTCCCAGAAGTATGTTGAAGGAAGCTTCGATGTCCACTATTTGGAAGTTAACCATTCGCTCAATTGGCCCTGTGGCTATGGTTAGGTTAGCAAGTCCTACTACCTTTCGTCGTGTACCGTCATATGCACGCACACCTTGATTGGTGGGGGTCCAATCCGATTCTTTCATGCTTAGCTTGTATGCCGTTTTGAGGGGTCTGACGTTGACCGCGGAGCCATTATCTACCAAGGTCATTGGCACGTTCTTCTTTAGACAAATGACAGTGATGTAAAGAGCAAAATTGTGACTAGCGCCAAAAGGTGGCAAATCTTCGTCTGAGAAAGTAATAGGATTACTTAGCTTTGGTGATTCTTGGAAGACCAAGTTGACTACATCTTCGGGTGTCGAGTTATGTGCTACATTTAGTTTGGCCAAAGCTTGCAGCAAAGCTTGGCGATGTGGGAATGAGCTTGCTATTAATTGCCAGACTGAAAGATCAGCCTTTGTCTTCTGTAATTGCTTGAGCAAATGGTCAGTGGAGTCCTCTTCGTTATCATTTGGCGTGACAACGTTGGTTGGATTATTTTGAGTAGTGCTTTGATATGGACGACCCGAGCGAGTTAGGTGGTCCACATCTTGGTCTTCGCCATTTTGGACTATTTCCTTGACTAGGGAGTTCTCAATGAGGTACTCGTCCTCGTCATCGTCGGCCCAAACTCCATTGATTGTAGCTAGTTTCCTCATTCTCATTATTTCATCCTCTAGTCGTATGATTTGGTCGACTAGTTTATCAACCACGATGACTACTTCTTGCATAGTAGCATTTTGAGAGAAGATTAGTGGCATATGTTCTTTGGGTGTTGCGTTGGGATTGCGTAAAGTTGTCACCATATTTTCTAGTTCCCAAACTTGCCTATCTACACTCCTTGTCCATGTGATGAAGTCGGATGGTATGGGAGATAGTAGAGTAGAACCCTTCATTCTCGATGGCATGGATATCATTTTCGACTGGAGAAATGAGGTGTGAGCAATCTAAGGTAGATTCGTCACTTGTAATCACTAGAACTCCAAGAGGATTCTGAGTGTTGTTGGGTTTACCTCCCGGCGGTATTGGCAATCGACCATCTTCAATCATGTCTTGAAGCACATTTTTCAACTTGTAGCATTTTTCTGTGTCGTGCCCCTTGCCCCTATGGTATTCACGATCACGAGTTCTCGTCCCAGAAATTTGGATTTCCTTTCGGGTTCGGGAGTAGGCCCAATGGGTTGGAGTTTGCCTTGCTTCATTAACCTTTTTAGAGCGTTGGAGTAAGTGTCCCCAAGATTTGTGAATTTCCTTGGTGGGGTACTTTTCTTGGATGGCTCGAGAAGGTTAACTTCATCGGTCTTGCTAGTGGAGCCGTATGAACGACTTGTTGAGCCTTGATATCCTCGACCTACCGTTTTGGACAAGAGTCCTTTACGGATGTCATCTTCAATCCTTGTCCCTAGTACGGTTAAGTCCTTGAAAGTTTTGATATTTTGGTATCTCAAATGATTGGCATAGATGGGTTTGAGATTGTCCACAAACTTCTCCACAAGGGTAGCCTCATCCGGGCGTTCAACTAGTTGGGTACTAGTCTTCCTCCACCTACTTAGGAAGTCGGTGAATCCTTCTTTGTCATTTTGGGTAAGAACCTCTAGAGTGCGCATGTTAACTTGAATTTCGGCATTATCCGCATATTGCTTAGAAAACTCGATCGCGGCATCTTCCCAAGTAGCGACCTTCTTATGTTCTAAGGAGTAGAACCATTGCTTCGGGATGGTGTCGAGAGATGAAGGAAAGATCCTTAAGAACATCTCGGGTTTGATGCCTTTGATAGACATGTAATCCTTGAAGGCACGGATATGGTTCAAAGGGTTCTCGTGCCCCTTGAATTTAGGGATATCCGTCATGTTGAAGTTGGTTGGCAATTTGGAATTGACGGCCTCATACTTGCGATTGTTCTCCCTATAAATGTCATCTCCCTTAAGGTACATCAATTGCTCCTCTAAGTATTGGAGTCTTTTCTCAGCTACAGTTAGTCCCATAGGAGGATTTTCATCCCTGGATTCATCCGCAGAGTAACCTATTGCTTCACTTTCATGGGGAGCCAACCTACCCTCTACGGCATAGATCCGTCCCTCGATGATCTCAAGGCGATCATGGACTTGGTCTTGGGTAACTTGGATTTGGGCTAGCACGGCTAGGATTCGATCATTACCATCTTGCAGTTGGTGGAGGTTTGTTTCGTTGGATCCAAGCATCTTGAAAACTGGATAAGAGATTGACGACGAATCAAAACACGATCGACCATTCTAACACACTTGCTAAAAGGAGAAACGTTTTGACTCGTGAAGTGGGTGTGTGCCACTTGTGTTGAGTGAGTTTTGAAGAAAGACAAGGTTTTTGAAAATGTGTATCCTAGTCAACTATAGTGTAGTTGTAGGAGTGGACTCAAAGTGAGGTTTTGAATTGGGCTTGTGGCCCGAATTTTGACGCGACAAACGGACAAAGTTTTGACTTGGTTTTGCGCTAATTGAAGGCCTAATTTTCGAAATTTTGATTCAAAAGAAGGGTTTTGATTTTTGCAAAATTGTCATGGTTTTGTTTAAAAATGGTGATCACGTAAGGTACAAACATTCATACAAGCATTATAACGGGATGCTGAGTGCATTTAAAAGGGTTTTGGTTTAAAGGGTGGGTTGCCATACCGAACCATCAAACCCGAAGTCTGTGGAGAGGCTCGTGCCAAACAGAAGTAAAGCCGATTCCTAGTCCATTTCCTCAAGTAGTGAAGGCCCTTGATACAAACAAGAGTAAGCATCATGGTATGCATGACGTCAATCGTTGTCCATCCTTAGGCCCAAATAAGAATTAGGACCGTTTAGACGGGACGATTGGTCGAATGGGTTGGGTTGGGCCTAGGAAGGCCGAATAAAACGGTCTAGGAAGACCGAGTTATGAAAACCGACAATTGTCTTGTACAAATTATTCCCTAACCTTGTTCAAGTTTCACCTTTACACGTAAGTGTATTTCCCCAGCGGAGTCGCCAAACTGAGGACAGCGGGGGGCCCACGGGGGCGCTTGGGAGGAAGAGAACAAGCATTTGCATTTTTGTTGGAGTCGCCACCAATTTTTATGGGAAATTGGAACCGTTCGAATACCTCGTGTCATGTCTAGACACAAAGTAGAGACATGAACACTAAGAAATCGTTACCCTTAGAATTCTATGTCTAGAATGACTCTCGTGGATGCCAATGAACACGGGTGCTCACGGAGATCTGGAGTAAGGGGTGAGGGTACGTATTAGGAAGCTCTTTTGATCGAACACCTAATACCGCCCGCCTCGATAGCGGCCTGTACTAATGATTAGGGACATCATTTATACTCGATATATCGTCGGTTATATGCATGCAATGCAACATCCAAGTTTTAATCCTAGCATGTGAAGAATTAGACTAAGTCGGTAAACACGTAATTTAATCATACAATTAATGTCTAAGTAGGATTTAATGTTCAATTACATGTGAAAACATACAAATGATACAAGAAATATGATAAATACAATAAAAGAAAATTACAATAATGAAAATTACAATAATTACAATGGAATAGGCGATTTATGACGAAAATACCTTTAAAACGGATAATTTGAGAAAAACGAAATAAAGAATAAATTAACGAACAAAAACAGAGGGCGATAATACGATGAATAGTTAATTATACGTATGCTAATTAACTAAGTCAAGGCAAAAACGGAGTTCAGGGACAGAATTCAACTCGAATAAAGCAGTAGAGAGTCCCCTTAATAATAAAGCGCAGCGATTCTTTGCGCTTTTCTGTTTCGACCAATTCTCCGCATTTTTAAGCGGAAATTGCGTGTTGTTAATACTCGTTGGTAAATTTAATGATTGATTAAATTATTTACTCGGATGAAAGTGATTAATAGGTTATTTACATGTGATTGATAGTCATAAAAGCGATAAACATGGATGAGACGGAATCAAAGATGGATTAATTACATGAATAAACGATTAATTAGTGAATATGGGTGAATGAAATAAACTAAACATGATGAATTGATGACAAATTAATGACGAATATGACAAAAGACAGATGAAAATATATCAAAGAAGTGAATTACAGAAACTCAATATGAACAAATCGAATTTCTATAACCCGAATTGATTTTAATAGCGAAAACCCGCAAATATAAGATTATAAGGGATTTAAGTCGGATTTAATGATGAACAAAACGTGTTAATGATGATGATTAATATACATGTGAAATTATTATGCTATTATGGCAAAGAATTAAAGAACAAACGAAAACAAATAAAAAAAAGATGAATTACAGAGGACGAAGGAAGAAGAAAGGAAGCAGGAACTGCGGCAGCCTCACGAAGAGGTGCAGCAGGTACTGCGCTCCTTCGAAGAGACGCAGCAGTTGCTGCGTCCTTTCTCGACGGTTTGTCTTCTGGAAATCCGTAAAAAGAGGTTTTTAAACATGGTTTTAGAAATCGGTTTTAAGAGGTATTTTCGACATAAACCTTACATTAATGATACAAAAGAATAAAATACAATAATAAAAGAGAGATTTACACCCTCAGACTTACATGTTTGACGAAACGAGAAAGACTAAGATATCGATTAGTGATGCTCGACGCGAATGTAACAAAAGTGCCCTCGTAAGAGGAAAACGATTAATTTAGTTAAGTTGATTAAGTTGATTGATTGTGGAGTTGGTCAAATTGGTCGGTCATGCAAACGAGGCTGGTACTCTAAAGATTCGAGCTTACGTGGTCGAATGTTCAAGCACGTAGACGCCAAAAAGTAAGAACAAAGGTCTAGAATGCAAAGGGAGAAGAGAAGGGCGGACACTCGCGTGAGAAATATGAGGAGCGAAGGCTCCTATTTATACTAATCACGTGAAGGAATTAGGGTTTCGGAGACTCTTTGGAAGTGAATCTCGGAAAGATATGAAAAAGATACGAGAATTACGCAGAAAAGGACCTGGGAAGAGACGCAGCAGACACTGCGTCTCTTGGAAGAGGCGCAGCACCTGCTGCGTCTATTCCCAAGTGGTTTCCTCCTACGGAAGAAAGATTTCCGTGTTTAAGTTATGGTAGGACGGAATAATTTGGTTTTCCTTAATATCTTATGTGAATATTTACGGGAAATTGTTTACCAAAGGATGAAAATTATGAAATATGGAATAGAAATATCCTGAACATTCCAGAACATTCTGACTCGGGATTTAACGGTTATCAGAAGATGAAGACGGTTTTAGGCCCGGATTCCAAATGTACTCTAATTACTGTCAAAACGACCGTATCGGCACGTAGATGACAACTAAGAGGTAGACATTAATATTTGAGCAATCACTTGACGATAAACTTACGAATTGTCACAAATCGTTCCGCGTAGCAAACATGCGGCCCAATCATCACCGGGTGGTTTGCGAGAGGTGCATAAATGAGGTATCTACACGGCGATGGAAAGGATGGAGGCTTTTGAAAGCCTTGTTGAGCTTTGTGAGGAGGAACATAAGCCTGTTGCTGCTGCGGACGAGGGGTAGGATTAAGCACATTCTGACTAGTCCACCTCAAGTTGGGATAGACTCCACTCTGATTGTTATAATAGGAACCTCCTCCTTGCCTATATTGCTGAAAGGCAAGGACTTGCTCCTTCTCTGTCAGACAGTCAACAGCAGTGTGACCGTCATTACTCCCACATCTCTCACAAGTAACGGCTTCCTGTCTAGTCAACAAGTGAACCGTTTGTTTATCCCCGGCAACGGCGCAAAAATTTGATACGGTCGTTATGTACCAAAAATAAATACCTAAATATAACTAACAGAAGCTAGTGATAAGTAGAGTCAATCTCCACAGGGATGCAAGGTATCTATCTGTAAGTCCGTTTATCTAGGTCACAAATGGGGGTTTGAGTTTGGTTTTATAAACTACTAGAGGTCAAAAGGCAAGAGAAATACGGCAAGAGCAGTAAAGCAAAAAAATGATAGATAATTGATCAGATAGAAGAGAGTATTTCAGGATTTCGGTTCATCATGGCAATTTGCAACTCCAGCTTATCAAAACGGGAATTCATAGCTTCCAGCTGAGCCACAACTGCACTATCTACTGAAGAGACAGTACGAATACCTCCTCTCGGGTTCCCATACTCAGCCCAATGGGTCGCCATTTCTTCTATGATACCCCATCTCTTGTCACCGTCATTGTTCTTCTGAAATCGCCCATTAGATGAGGCGTCCAATATAGCACGGTGGTCATCATACAATCCATTGTAGAACTGGTTGCATAAAAACCACTGATCAAAACCATGATGAGGAAGAGACCTCACCAACCTCTTAAAACGGCACCAAGCTTCATACAAGTTATCATCAGGTGTCTGCTTAAAACTTGTAATTTTCCCTCTCAGCTGATTGGTTCGTTGTGGAGGAAAATACCTTTTATAGAAGGCAAGGGCCAGACTCTCCCAATCAGTAATACCGGCTGCAGTACGGTCAAGATCAGTGAGCCATTCACGGGCTCTGTCGGTCAAAGAAAAAGGAAATAGGATTTCCTTAAACTTATCCTGGGTCACTCCCTTGGTGGCGGGAATGGTAGAGCAATAGTCAGTAAACACCTCCATATGTTTTCGCGGATCTTCACCCGCCACACCCCGAAACAGATTCCGTTCAACCAAATTAATATAGGACGGTCGAATATCGAAAGTATTACCATCCTCGGTCGCTAGACTGAAACCTTTAGGGATCGAGGCAGTTGTGGGCTCTGAGTGACTCGCAATGTTAGGCATCTTCACTGACTTTATAGCAGAAATAGAGTTGTCTTCTTCACAAGACGGATCTTCTGCAAACAGAAAATATTGTAGCTCGGGTTCAAAAGTACTCAAGTCTTCCTTTTGAATCTTCCTCTGCAGTCTTAGTCTATGCCGAAAAGATCTTTCTGGCTCAGGATCAGCTGGAACTAATTCTGACCTGTTAGATCTGGGTATACACAACACTAAAGGGAATAAGTAAGAACTGTCTCAAGGAATAATAATTCCCTGAGACGAAAGGAGATAAACGAAACAACACAGACAAACAGGGCTATTGCCTCCCCGGCAAAGGCGCCAAAATTTGATACGGTCGTATGTACCAAAAATAAATACCTAAATATAACTAACAGAAGCTAGTGATAAGTAGGGTCGATCTCCACGGGGAGGCAAGGTATATATCTGTAAGTCCGTCTATCTAAGTCACAAATGGGGGGTTTTAAATTTGGTTTTCTAAACTACTAAGGATTAAAGGCAAGAGTAATAAAGTAAGAGAAATAAAGTGAGAAAATAAGATATAAGTGATCAGATAAAGGAGAGTATGTCAGGAGTTCGGTTCACCATGGCAGTTTATCGACTCAGTCATAAATAGCCTAGACAATCTACTGTGAGAAGGGCAAGGGAAAGGTCCTTCCGGTCCGCTATCCACCCTAGATTCCCACTAACTTAAATTCCGTCCTCATTAGGGTAGTGTACTGTTCATAGCAGGTCTGTTTATTCCAAGCAGTATAGTGGCCATCACAAATCTTCCGCCGACATTGGCGGAGGTTAAGCTCACTCAGATCCAGATCCTCATCTACAGAAAAAGAAGAAGGACCCTCATCAAAACACTCCTGTAACAACTGCAACCCCCCCCCCGGCGCCCCCCAAGCAAGGATAGCCCTGGCAATACTCTCATCCTGTTGCTGACGCCGAATAGCAGACCGACACTCATGATTACTCCGAGGAGCAAAAGCCCGAAGCAAACAAAGCGGTAGAACTAGCAAACGAACTCAGCGGGAGAGATCACTAGGGGCATCAAACACCGCATCCAAGGCCCCCTTCAAAGCCCTAGCAAACCCAAGACGACACTTAGGAGGGATGGATTTCACTGTGCGAAGGCTTAAAGACAATAAACGATCCAGCAAAGATATAGACCACTGAACGAGCTCGACACTATCATCAGAAGAAACCGAAGTAGAAGGAGCCAAGGGTCTCGGAATACCATGAATATGGAAGGTGTAGAGGCCATCAACACACTCCGGATGCATCACAAAATCACCCCGACTATGCCGACATCTAGCTCTAATAGTGCGGGTTTTAAAACACACCCCACACAGCCAGAGCCCCATTCGTCTCAAAGAACTCTCGGCATTGGAATAAACAGTCAAACTATCAGTAAGAGTCTGACGCGTAAGGTCCAAAGCACCATCATGACAATGCCGGACCTGGAAATGTTTCTGCCAAGCTGCCTTAGTAAGGCCCTTACCAAAACCATCCCGACACCCATGAAGACCCGAAAAACGACAATGGTACCGCACAAGTTCAGGCATGAAGGAAGAAGCAACCCCACACCCAACCTGCACAAAAACCAATATAGCCACCAAAGCAACCACCCGCACGAAAACCACCACACAGGCAACCGCTTGAGCAAAGAGAGGCAGGACCCACTCCTGGTCGAGTTAACCACCAACGCACCACCCACTCCGCCGATGGTCAACGATCAAAACAAACGACCCTAGTATCCACACGACACTAGCAAACCGCAACACCCACTATATACCACAACCACAACCTGGCAGCGGCAGCATAAAGTGGCCGGATACAGTACCAGCAAACACCACGGTCACAACCAGTAGAAACTACGTAGAAAAAAAACGCAGCAGAAAACCGAAATCGAAAAACGCACAAGAAACAAAGAAAGACGCAACAGACAGGGAACTCACCGGAGGGAAACACAGGGTTGGGCCGTCAGCCACCACAGCCTTGACAAGCGACTTGAGGTCTAAAAGCCAAAGGGTGGTGGTGTTGGTGTTCACCAGCCGCAAGGAGGCGGCAGTGACCCTCAATTACAGCCGCAACACAGAATCCCTGCAAACAGCAGCACTACCGCACACACAGCCACCAACAATCATCCCTGACCGGCGACGTGAGGTCTAAAATTCGATGTGGGTGGTGGTTGTCCGTCAACGGTGGCTGCAAGACCGAAAAAGTCGATGCCCTAACAGAACCCGATATGAAAAACCACACGCAACTCCCCAGCCAATTGAACCCGACCCAACACTGAAACGGCCGTCAACAAAAAGGCCGGAGAAGGCATGATCGGCGGTGAAGGGGCGGCAGGGATGGATGTAACGGCAGGAATTGCAGGTTGTGCAATGGCGATCGGTGCAAATCGCACGTTCAAACACCACAACCCAGAAAACCGACACCCACAACCACAACCGTTGCCGACGAGGTGATGGCCGGCCTGAGACGACGGTGGTGAAAATGTAGGTGACGGAGAAACAGTGGTGGCAGCCGGCAGACCTGAGATCGCACCAAAATCGCACTCCCCTCTCCCTCTCTAACGTAAGAAATTATTATTATTATTATTATTATTATTATTATTATTATTATTATTATTATTATTATTATTATTATTATTATTGTTATTATTATTATTATTATTATATTAATGTATTTAATATTGTTATTATTATTATTATATTTATTTTATATTTATTATATTACTATTATATTTATTAATAATTAATTTGTATTGTTTATATTATTATATTTATATTTATTACATTTATTATTATTATTATTATTATTGTTATTATTATTATTATTATCATCGTCATTATTATTATTATCATTATTATTATTATATTATATTTATTATTTTATTAATATATTTATTATTATTAATATTATTCATAACATATTTATTATTATTATTATTATTATTCTTATTATTATTATTATTATATTTAATATTATTATATTAATAAGTTATTATTATATATTTATTATTTTATTAATATACTCATTATTATTAATATTATTAATCACATATTTATTATTATTATTATATTTAATATTATTATGTTAATAAGTTATTATATTAGACCTATTATTATTATTATTATTATTATATTTATTTATTATTTATTATTATTAATATATTATATTATTATTAATAATGTTATCATTTATATTACTAATATATTATTATTATTATTATTACTATATTTATTATTATATTAATATTTTATTTTTTATATATCTTATTAGATTATTATTATTATGAGATTATATTAATATATTATTACTTTGAATGAATAATATTATACTAATATTTATTATTATTATTATTATTGGTATTATTTTTATTATAATATTTATTATTATTATTAATATAATCTTTTTATTATTATTTCAGATTCATTCATTCGATTCAGATCGATTGATTCAGATCAGTTCGATTCAGTTCCATTAAGTTCGATTCATTGATTGATTGATTGATACAATTTCGTCAAAAGAACAGGGCCTAAGTCTATTTCACATTTATATTCTCTCATTGGTCTTTATGCAAAATCGAATAGATAACAATTCATTGAGACGGAGGGAGTATGTTGGAGTAGTGTCCTCCACAATGAGTGCGTTTACATATTAAATCTCGTAAAAGGAATATCAGGGATTTATTTATTTATTTGTCAACTGGTCATCGTTAATCGGTAATGATTGGCTGACTAGAGTTTGACATTACTGTCGTGTGACGCCGGTGATCAGCTGATCCCTTTAGGTCACACCTATAGGATGACGCCCAAATAGAATAAATTAATTGTTTGTATGAGATACGAGATAATTAATTCCTTGTATTATTTGACTCTTAGTTAGTCACATAAATGTATTATTTGATGACGGGTTATGAACTCGGGACAAAGAGATTTATTATTTAATTATGAGATATTTAAATAATAAATGATTAGAATTTATTAATTAATTGTTAATTAATTAATTTTATACGATATGTGTATATATGTTTTGAGGTAGAATCAATTAGCTATTATATTTTACAAGAGGTTGTAAAATTAGCTAAATGGGTTAATATTGATACATTGTATGTTGATAATATGGTCTTATGATTACTTAATAGTTAAGTAGTCATTGGTAGTTAATTTATATTATTTAAGGGTTAAATAATTAAATTAATATTTAATTATGTAAGATAATTAAATATAAGACTTATAAGCATTTGTGGGGCAAATGTCGAAAACCGAAATGGACCATAAGTAGTCCACATGTTTCGGTTTTTATAAGGGCATACATGTGTCTATTTAGATGGTTTTTCCACTATGATTTGTCTCCCACATTTACCTATAAATACACCAATATTCACCTCATTCATAAGTTAGAAAAATTAGAAGAAAAACTTGGTCTTTGTTAGTTGGCAAAACCGGTTTCATCATCCCCTTTGAAGACCAACTTTTCTTCTTATTTTGTTCATCATTTTCATCTTAAAACACATATAAAAACTAACTAATAATATTATCAAAGTAGTAATATTAATTAGTACATCAAATATACAATTACAAGGTTACTACTACTATTAACTAGTTATTAATTTTAGTAGTATTTTGGGTTAATCTTGGGTGCCACCAAAGGAGATTACCTATATTGGTAATTGGTGTTCTTGGAGGATCATCCATAGTTGAATAGCTCAAGAACTATAAAGATAGGAGACCTTTGTAGTGCCCATATTTGCCTTATAGCAATGTAAGGATTTTTTGTCTTAAGATGGTTTAAAACCATCTTTTATACTTTTATTTGCATGCATGTAGATTTAGACCACTTTAAATTAATTTGTAATTTTAATATCTTAAGATGAGTATTAATTTGGTCTAAATAACTAACAAGTGGTATCAGAGCATTGTTAAATACATGCATGTTGTCTTAAGACGATTTTAGTAATTTATGAGATAAATTAATAAAATTGATATTATGTTACTAAAATTAGTTTTATCACATAATATAGTCTTGCATGTAAATAATCTGGTCTTAGGATGATATGGAACGAAAATTTAATTTTTGTTAAATTTTTCCACTTTTTATAACTTAAATTGGCATAAAATTGAGTAAAAATGCATTAAAATTAATTAAGAGTTAATTAAAATTGATTGCATGTTAATCTTATGCATATTTATTTATAAATAACCACATGCATATTCTATTTATGAGATAAGTAGATACTTTAGGTTAATGTGATTAATTTAGGTAGTTTATTGATTTTTATTTGATAAAAATGGGTAAATAATGGTTATTTTGTAAATAAATTTTGATTTAACTTTAGGGCTCAAAATTTCTTAATTTTTAGATCCTGGAAATTGTTCCAAAATGTACAAAATTTTATTTTAAGTCATTTCAATTTTTATGGTTTGATTTAGAATTAAATCGTAAAAATTGTTGCTTTACCGATTAAATTGTGAAATCATTTTAAATAAATTTTAAAAATAAAAATTTTCACTTGCATGGCATTTTTGGTGTAAGACCAGAATGTTCATGGTTTTGAAATTTATTTTTCCATAAATTTTTATATTAAATGGAATTTTTTGTATGATAATTGTGAATTATTATATTTTTTTTTTGTCACAATTGTGTTTTAATTCCCATATAAATTCAAGATAATTGTTGAGAATAATTATTTTGATATTAGACCAGATTAGTATGATAAGTAAATCTTAAAAGTGTTTTAAGAATTGATTATGAATTTTTATTGGTAAAAATTCCGTCAAAGCAAGCTCAAATGATCGTTGTTGGTAAGTTAGACGATTTGGCATGTCATTTTCCATAATGCATTTTATTATTCATTTAGATGAATGTGTTTTTTTTTAGAATTATAATTATGTAATTTTTCCTAATACGGCCATAGGTAGAAGTTGGTATTTCCCGAAATGTAAGGGAATATCAACTTGTTTTGTAATTAATTGCGATTTCGCATCGCCTAATTTGTAATTAATTAATAGTTTTATTTTAATTTTATTACAAATTGTATAATAGGGTATTGTTATGTAATTTAATTATTAGTAATTAGATGAAGCTACTAAAGACGGAGTTTACATGAAGACGGTGTTTTCGGAAAGGCGTTCCGAAATCCTAAAGAAGGAGGCCAATTTATGAAGACTCAAGGGACCAAGGAGTTGGTTTCCGAAGTGTAATAATTTTAGTTAATTAGATTAACTAGGTGGCCATATTAGGACTTGTTTGTTTTAATTCTTCTATGCATTCATGCCAAATCTTCACTACATGTTTTATTTTTGTTGTTATCGATTTAATCGTCTAGCATTCACTAATTTTGTTCACTTAAAAGTGATAGACAATTAAATTGATAAGATCTCTCACATTTGTTTAAAATTGAGATTAAGCCTTACCAAATAATAGCACCTATGAATCCCTTCTTCATTAGAGGTAGGTTCGGATCACCGAGGTACACTCTTTTTACGTTGGGTAAGTAGGGTAATAAAAGTTATTACGCGTGAAAATTGGTTGGACTCAACGGGATAAATATGGGTTGAATCGGTCCACCGTGCCCATATTTATTCTGGGGCTAAAAGATAGATTTTAAGAAAATCCGTCAACCAAGAGTTCTAGTAGTAGAATCAGTCAAAATGTTGACTCACCAAATTTATATAAATATGGGTTGAATCGGTCCACCGTACCCGTGTTTATATAAAATTGGATCTTGGAATCATTTATATAATTCAGTGGGAGATCATTATATAAATGGAAACTTGTTAAATAGTTTCACAAGTTAAATATTTCTAGACGATAAATGTTAATCTTTCTTTTATTTCCTTTGTAGTAATCACGATGGCTTCTACTAGTGAAACCGCCACCATAGCTAGAGATTCTTGGCTACGTTCTTTTATGGACAAATATGTATTAAAAGCCAACGGTAGTAATTTTAAAGATTGGGAGGAACAACTTCGATTAGCTGCCGCAGGTGATGGCAAATTACGCTACCTTGTCGATCCCTCTCCCCCTTCGCCTAGTACTAGGGCCACTGCCGATGTAAGGGAGGCTTTTTCAAATTATCAAAAGGAATCCGCAGCAATAAAAAATGTTTTGATTTTTTCAATGGAACCTGCTTTACAAAGGCAATGTGTCAAGTTTCGTGATGCACATGAAGTATTCTCGAGGCTTTCCACTATGTTTTCTCAAGCCCCGAGAATAATTCAGTATGACACCGCTGTTCGTTTCTTTGAGGCTAACCTCAAAGTTGGTCAACCTGTAAGTTCACACGTACTTAAAATGATTGAGTACGTGGAAACTTTAGAGGGGTTGGGATGCAAGATCCCCGAAGAACTTGTGGTGGACCGAGTGCTCTACTCTCTCTCGCACGTCAAGGGATTTACCAAATTTAGGGTAAATTACAATATGACAAACATGAGAAAGAGTTTACATGAGCTCCATTCTCTGCTTGTGCAAGCAGATAAGGACATGGGATTGAGTGGGAGTACGAGGAAAGATGTGCTTGCGATTAATGTGAAGGGGAAGAAGTAGTTTAAGAGGAACGCAGGTAAGAAGCCCGTTCAGGTGGAGGGCAAAGGTAAAGCAATTGCGAATTGCTCTACCAAGCCAAAACCTATAAAGGGTAATCCTCTTAAAGATACTTGTAATTATTGTAATAACAAGGGACATTGGAGACGTAATTGTACAAAGTACCTGGATGACATAAAAGCTGGCATTGTGAAGCCGACATGTAATTTCTCAACTGAATCTTTTATGATAGACATAAATTATGCTTCAAATACAACTTGGGTATTAGATACTGGTTGTGGTTCTCACTTGTGTAATCATTTGCAGGGCCTAAAAAGCATAAGAAAGCTAAACAAGGGTGATGTCGATCTCCGAATGGGAAACGGGTCTAAAGTAGTCATGTCGTCTCGTAGGAACTTATGTACTTAGTTTAGCTTCGGGGTTGGAGTTACATCTTAATAATTGTTATTTTGTACCAACGCTATCTAGAAATATAATATCCGTATCTGTGTTAGACACAGAAGGGTTTTCCTTTATAATTAAAGACAAGTGTTGTACTTTTTCCCTTAATGGGATTGTATGTAGTCAAGCTATTTCAATCAATGGTATTTATATTCTAGATACTTGCAACGATGTTTATCATTTAGATAATAAAAGACTCAAAACAGGTGATCCTGATCTATCTTATTTATGGCATTGTCGATTAGGACACATCAACGAGAAACGCATTAAAAGACTAGTGTCGACTGGTGTAATTAAACCTTTTGATTTCGAATCATTTGGTACATGCGAATCTTGTCTTCTTGGCAAGATGACTCGTTCACCTTTTCTAGGAAAAGGATCTCGAGCTAGTGAGTTATTGGGTTTAATACATACCGATGTTTGTGGCCCAATGTCAGTCACTGCTAGAGGTAATTATGACTATTTCATTACTTTTAGCGATGACATGAGTAGATATGGGTATATCTACTTAATGAGATATAAAAGTGAAGCTTTTGATAAGTTCAAAGAGTTTCAGAATGAAGTAGAAAACCAATTAAATAAGAAGATTAAAGCATTACGATCAGATCGTGGTGGGGAATATTTAAGCAATGACTTTAAAGATCACCTTATAAACTGCGGTATTGTATCTCAGTTAACTCCTCCTGGCACACCACAATTAAATGGTGTGGCTGAAAGGAGGAATCGAACTTTATTAGATATGGTTCGATCGATGATGAGTCAAACAGAGTTACCTAAGTCATTCTGGGGTTTTGCCATTTTATCTGTTGTACAATCAGTTAATAAAAGTCCCACTAAAGCAACTGACAAAACTTCATATGAGATATGGAAAGGAAAGTCCCGAATCTGCGATACATGAAAGTATTGGGTTGTGATGCTTATGTCAAGAGCAAGTCTGACGATAAGCTTGCACCTCGTTCTGAAAAGTGTATTTTTGTAGGCTACCCTAAGGGAACTTGTGGATATTACTTCTACAATAGTAACGAGAACAAAGTGTTTGTGGCTCGTGAAGCTGTCTTTCTAGAAAAAGATGAGAGTTTATTTCTAGAAGACCGAGTGGGAGAAAATTTGAACTTGATGAAGTTCAAGAGCCGCAAACTGATGTGACACTGCAGGAAGATGTTCCTTCTACGAGATTTAATATGTAAACGCACTCATTGTGGAGGACACTACTCCAACAATCTCCCACTTGTCTGACACAAGTGTGAGAGAGTATCATTTATTCCCCTAAGCTTGGAGGGAGTAGTACTCTAAGAGGCCTAGCTAGGAGAAGGAAGCATAAAGTATATATGGAGAAACGGAGATCCGCTGAGAGATAAAGGAGACAAGAATGTAACTTAATTATATTCTCTTGATTGATGAATAAAACATTTAAACATTGTTTTATAATATAGCGTTAGAAAAGCCAATAGGAACGGCTAAACCAACGATCGAGTACATACTTAGATCGACATAGGTGCAAATTAAAGAACATTACAATCTCATCAATCATCATAACTTTTAGGTGTGCACATTATGCATGTGTGCTCTCATGGTAGCCCACCGCCTCCAATGCCACTGCCACCACCAGCTCCTCCACCGAATCCACCACCAGAACCACCACCGAGACCGCCGCCATGACCACCCCCACCTCCTCCACCAAACCCACCACCACCTCCAGCTCCTCCACCTAGTCCACCACCGGCTCCACCTCCAGCTCCACCACCAAACCCAGCACCACCTCCTGAACCACCTCCACCACCAAGTCCACCACCTCCACCACTTCCACCTCCACCTCCAAGACCGCCACCAGAGCCTCCACCTAATCCACCACCAGATCCAGCTCCTCCACCAAATCCAGCACCGCCTCCTGCACCAGCTCCACCACCAAGTCCACCACCACTACCTCCACCGCCTCCTAAACCACCACCGCCTCCAGCTCCTCCGCCTAATCCACCACCAGCTCCACCTCCACTACCAGCTCCACCACCAAAACCAGCACCACCTCCTGAACCAGCTCCCCCACCAAGTCCACCACCATGTCCTCCACCAAGCCCTCCACCACCTCCACCTCCAAGACCACCTCCACCTCCAAGACCACCACCAGCTCCTCCTCCAGCACCAGCTCCTCCTCCAAATCCAGAACCTGTGCCTCCTCCAAGGCCACCACCGCCTCCACCTCCAAGGCCGCCACCGCCACCTCCTCCTAGGCCGCCTCCATGGTGGCCAAAAAACTTCTCATCATCAAACGATGAGTGAGTGCTCACAAGGCTCCTAGCGCTTGTAGTTGTGTAAACCGCTAGGGCACCAACTAGTAAACACAAAAAGAGCTTGCTACTAGTATAAGTCATTTTGGACAAATGTTTTTTGTTTTTGTTTTTGTTTTTGTTTTTGTTTTTGTATTATGAATTGGGATGAGAAGTGAAGGATCGAAGGAGGGGATTATATAGTAGTGATAGTATGCATGGTTTGATTAGGAGGAGTACGTCGAAACAGTTGAGAAACTTATAAATGCATGGCATTTTCAATTATTCATCAGTAAACCGTATCTTAACTCTTTAATGCCTTCAACTGTCAAGTTTGAAAAAAAGGACTTCAACTAAGCTGGATGAATATTTTTTTTTTTTACATTTTGTGTTTTAATATTTATGTAGAATTAATCTAATTTCGACCACATTATAATTTATAAGCATTCTACCATTGCACTGTGTAGTTGACTTAAAGTTAGAATTATAGTGGTGATTATTCACAGTTTAATATACGTGGTGTCTTAATCATTTATGGATGACGACCGGGTAGTACCGAAACTCGGCGCCTCAATTAAAAAAAGGAAAAATATGTAAATAAATAAGATCAATTTCTAACTTTTGCACCAAATTTGATGGGTAGTATTGTAAATTTGTAACTTAACCTAATCATATCAAATAAGATAAGATTTAATAAGTTCATAATGCATATGAGAGACTGGGATAGTATTCTCCTGCTAATTGATTTCTGCAAAAGTACAATCAATTCAACAAAATTCATTCATGGACAAAAAGTTATCCGTAAAGAATATTCATTGAATCAATTAGGTAACCAAAGTAATAATGCAAGTGCTAGGTATTTAATGTATATTAAATCTTTCAATATGTTGAAGTATCAATTAGTTGATCATCAGAAATGCGTTATATATGCTTCAATGATTCATTGTTTCGTGATCGTAGATGCATATACACAATTTATTTTTGATTTTGCTTTAATTCATTAATTATGATATTTTAAGTTACTAAACTACCCTTTATTATTAGTCAGTTTGAAATTTAAAGTTTGAAAGGGAGAAACTCAAAAATTTGAGTAATTTACTATTATATCCCGGGTGGCGCTCAATTTGAGTACTACCCGGTGGCGCTATCTCATTTTCTATCATTTATTTACTTTTAATTAAAATACTCCCTCCGTCCCGGTCATTTATTGTCATTTTCCATTTTTGGGTGTCTCAGTCATTTGTTGTCCTTTTTATTTTAGGAATGCATTTGATGAACAATTTGGTCATTCACACACAATTTGATCCACATGTCATTTAGTAATTGGTTCTCTCCTCTTTTCTTGGTCTTTGTGCCAAAATCAAAGGACAACAAATGACCGGGGCGGATGGAGTATCTTATTTCACGATAAATATGAAAGGTAAATAAATGATTGGAATTAAGGGAATAATTTAGATTTTGTTAAAATTTGAAAATATTATATATGCCATAAGCATAAGTGGATTACGCAGTAATATTATGACAGATGTCTTAGTCTAGTGAATAAGACGGAGGTATTCTGGACAATAAGTCTCAGGTTCGAATCCCCCTCCCCCTATTGTAATGCGACTAAGTGTGCGCTTCGTTAAACCAAAAAAAAAATTTGATTAAGACACTCAAAATAAAATAGGACAATAAATGATCGGGACAGATGGAGTACTATTATTTTAATCAATGTTAAAGAAATGAATGAGATACTGTAGTACGTATACAAGGGTTTTGACTTTTGAGCGATGCATGGATTTGAGAAAGCCTTTAAAGTACTCCGTATATGATTTAGGAGTATGATATAGAGGAAGTTTAGGTGAATTGGATATCTAAGTACGAGTACAATGTGTATTAAAGACAGATGGAATAATGCTGTGATGTAAAATAACCGAATGAGGAGAATTCAAGGCATTATAGAAATAATATTATAGAAATAATGTATTGCATTGTATGGATTATTAAGAATTTTCAACGTTTGATTATTAGATGTTACCGAGTAATAATTCGCAAGCATCTATATAGTCATACTAGTTTGTTCACCAAAAAAAAAAGACATATAAATTTAATTACATACACATACATACGGATTATATTTTTATGCTCTTCGTACCAATTTTAATGATATTTGTTACATGTACTTTTAATGGTACATTGGTGCCCATTTTGCAATATTAGAACATAAGGAGTATATTTCGTCGTATTCTGTTATCTTTCATATTAGTACGAAGTACCTCAAAAATCATAATGTATTATCCTTTTATATATTTCACGACTTCTAATTACCCTATTATCAAATAGTCTCACAATAACGTTTCGTAAGGCCATTTTATAAAATAGCTAGTCTAATGCGATATCCAATGTTTTTCAGATGGATGCTTAAGCTGCTAACATGAAAAACCAAACCATTTTAAATCATGACAAAAAAACTCATCAGATTACAATTTACAATAAAAATGTACTTCTACATAGTATACATACGAGTAGTTATGTACAATTAACCAAAATGTGATTGTTGTAAGATATACTCCCTCCTCCATCCAGGTCAATAGTTTACACTTTCTCTTTTTAAGGTGTTTTAGTCAATAATTTACGTTTTTATTTTTGGTAAGTTTTTGTATCTTTTATAATCTTAAAACATTCCTCTATCTTTGTATCTTGAATCTTAATATTTGTGTATAACGTATATGTAAGTAAGTATTTCATTGAAACGGAGGAGTATGTAAGAAAAAGACCGGTGAGCTAAATCATTAAAAGCAGCATCTTGATAGTGCATGTTATGCTCATCAGATCAGTCACAATTTATTAGGACGGCAATAAATCAATAATACAAGAGAAGGATGCCGTAAATCGGTCTGGAATATGGATTCTCTCCATTTCCTCAAAAGAAATGGACCTCTGTTTAACCGGTTTGGATAAAATTTTATAATAATCAATACTAGTAATCGTTTCATAAAAATAAAGTTCTAATGGATGAAGAGAAAAAATATATTAAAATATAGGTGTATTAGAGAGAAAATTAAGAAAAAGAAGTAGCGAAGATCCAAATTGGTTGTAAATGTCGTTGTATTTTGTTTAGTTTCCTGCTATTTGACTACTTCCCGCCACTCTGATGTAGTCTGATGCCAATAAGTCGTCGGGTACACATACAACTATACAAGTGATACAACCTCGGCTTTAATGCTTCTGCTGACTTATTTGATTGTCGCAAGTCTCTTTTACAATCAGATTATTTATCTTAAGATGAAATTAAGATGAAAATATTCTCATTTGTATATCACGGATATACTTGTTACAATTACAAGTGACTTACTACATTTGTATATACTAGTTTAGATCTCATGCAATATGATATTTTAATGAGAAAATATATAAATGGTAAGCAAAATAAAAAAATTGATTTTTTTATTCATTGTGAGTTTTGGCAACAAATCTGATTTTTATATGTAGCATATTAAAATACGTTAAGGGGGTGTTTGGTTGGTATCATTGGAAATTTGGAATGACTTGGAATGGATTTGATCTGTTCCAATGTTTGGTTGAAGCATTTTGTAATAGAGTTAGATACATAATGAATTTTAACTTCATTCCAACCCCTTGGAATCTCATATCCATCTCATCCGTTTGGATTCAAACTCCATATTTTATATTTATTTTTCCAATGAATCAAACAAGTTTTGAAAGGTATGGAGTTGGAACCTCATACTTCTATTGTTTCTCATTCCAATCCATTCCATTTCTAGGCAGTGTGTCATGGTCTTAAACATTATTTAGTTTTTTTTTATTTTTCTTTTAATTACAAAATTAATGTTATCCTTTAAGTATATCACTTGGAATAATTTCAATTTCTATTTATTTCCTTATTAAAATAGAGAAACTTGTAACACACACACACATATATGGTTGTATTTTATTAATACTAACACCCATCATCTACAAAATTGTTCATTCATTTCATTTTTCTGTTGCATTCAAACTTAAAAACTACGAGTATTAAATTGATTAACACTGAAGTCAGAAGTTAATTTTATGGGTGAGTACTTGAGTATAATAAATAATGAACACATGGGGCGTTTGCTTAGATGTATTCAGAAAAGAAAAAAGGGAATCAAAATCCCTCATTCCCTTTAATAGTTGCAGCAGGTGCCAAGGATCAGGCGAACACTGATTAGGAACCAGGCCACAATCTTAACCACACTGCCCTGATAATAGCCACTACCGGGCCTGCTTTGGGAGGTCACATGTATCAGTACAAGCCCAACCACCAGCTGCCACCATGACCAGCTGAAACCTTGTTCAACTAAGCTCAGAAAAGTCGTAGGGAGCCAGACTTAATTCACACTGCATTCAAGAGAAAACCAAGCTGAAAGACAAGTTGCAGATAAGGATATAAAGCATAAAGCAGATTGACATTTCAGGCTAAACAATGAGAAAGCTGTTGCATTGGTCCTTTTTGTTTGTCTCTCCACATTTCAGATATCACCTAGAGCCAAAGTGAAGGCATCAGTTGCATCAACTCGTCCTTACACTCCCAGCCAAAGTAGCACAACAGTCAAGGAAGCAACCTGTCACTATCAGCTGCAATTTTCTTTTGTTTTGTTCAGTTTTCTTTAAATCATTTTGTTATCATTTGTAATATATTTCCATCACTTTGTTTGTATCCTAAGACCTAATCATGGCCCTTAGATGAGATTTCTAGGGTTATTTTGTAACGGAATTCCAAGGGAGAGGCCTTTATAAGCGTGCACCCAACTAAATATGTTATTTAGAAGCGTGCACTCAACTAAATATGTTACAGTTATATTGCTACGGTCACAGATTCTCACATGTAAATCATCTAATCTATTCACTACATCGTCTCAACACTACCATGGATTCCCTAATCCTAACATAAGGAGATTAGCTACTCATGTTCTTAATGCAATCAACAATAATAACAATAAGCATACTAACAAGAGACATAATAACAGAAT
The DNA here is from genome assembly GCF_048544455.1 of Silene latifolia. NCBI lineage: Eukaryota > Viridiplantae > Streptophyta > Magnoliopsida > Caryophyllales > Caryophyllaceae > Silene > Silene latifolia. The sequence continues at coordinate 120,416,111 of NC_133528.1, read as the reverse complement.
GATAATAAAGCATAAACTAAATAAGAGAGCAATAAATAAGAGTAAATAAGAATTAAAATTAAAGAGAGAGGAAAGATTACAGAATTCGAATCCGGAGAGAAAAGAGGCAGAGAAAAGTTCAGCAGTAATTAGAGTAAAGTAGTGTTTGATAAAACATAATTAAGAGTATGAAAGATTAAGAGATGTTTTAGACCTAATTACGACTCCCTTATATAGGGGATTGAAAATTAACTAAAATAAACCTAACACGGATTAAGATAACCCGTGTAACACAGCAAACTACTCGATCGAGTCATTTCAGACCACTCGATCGAGGATTTCTTCAGCCAAACTGTTCGATCGAATAAAAAGTCCTATCGATCGAACATTCCCAATTCAGCACATTTCGATCGAGCATATAAATCACTCGATCGACCTTCAGCTTCTGCCAAAACCCTCGATCGAACTCCAGAACATCTCGATCGAGCACTTTCCACTAAGATCAGCCTTGACTTCGTCTTGGCAGCTTCCTAATACCTCCCTTCACGCTTCCCGAGGTACGACTTCCGCTCTAAGTCTCCGTCTCCTTACAATGCATGCTAAATGGGACGAATAAGGTGCGATTCCACTACTTTTAGGTCCATTTATGCAATTAAGACAAAACAAACCAAAGTAGCCAATTTGGGGCATTTTGCAATACAAAGTGACACAAATGGCATAGAAATGTGTGCAATAAAAGGTTAAAAAGTTTATATAAATTGCTCGTATCATCTAAGGTGTACGACAAAGACTCAGATTGAGGACTATTACCAGAACGTTGCCAAAATCAACGATGGAAATAGTGTGTAAAGTTTAGAGAGAATAGTTGTGATGTGTCTTTTTTGTGTGGTAGGGATGGGTTTATATAATAGTGAAATGGGTATGGTAAATCACAAACTTAGTATTGTAAAATGGTTTAGGATATTACACAATCAATGTGGAAAATCTCATAAATCAAGTATGGAGAATGCACAATCAATTTGGAAAACTATCCCATGAATAACTTGAAATTACAATTTGCTTCTTTTGAAGCATCACTTCCAACAAGCAAGTCGGATTCGCCTCATTTACCCAACCTTGTATATTCATCGCACACGGTAATGGTCCTTTGTAACCTCGCCATACAAAGCTCTTAACTTTGTGGTACCTGAAGCTTCCACAATTTTCCCCATACACTCGAACTCCCACTTCCTTCCATTTGTTCTTTCTTCCACCGAATAAAATGGTAGCCTGTCTTAACAGTGTATTTCCCGTTCTTTTCATAGTGCCAAATTAGCTTATCTTCATCAACTCCATCACAAAGCGGAATTTACACCACGTCCTGCACCTCAAAATCAAGAAGGTGTTGCTGCAACTTCTCTATATTTCTCCTTTTTGGTCCGTCAATCATCCAATCAGCTACTTTACTCTCAACGTCTCAAGCTCACCCCTAGCAATTGAGATAGGACGAAAAGTTGGCCCTCTAGTCAGCTAAGGGTCATTCCAGAAATTTATTCCCATGCCATCTCCAATTAGCCAACGACCCTTTCCTAAAAACCCACATTGCCTCTATTAAACTACTTCGCATTTATTATTGTGATATTAGCCATTATATTACCTTACATTATTTACTAAATGCTTTGTTATGAAGTTTTTTTGGGATGAGTTCGCCAATACCTACGACGATGTTGTTATCCAATAAGTGACGTGTGTCATATTATTTCCTTAACGCCGTCGATGATGAAATTTATTGCTTTGGTGTAACAATAGTATTATGCGAATATAAAGATCGAATTAGAAATAACTATTGTTATAATTATTAATTATGAGCAAACGAAATTAGTTGAAGAGTTTGACTAAAAATTTGTCTCGAACCTGGAACTTCTATATATACCTTATATAAAATTTACTCCGTATAAGAGCAAATCACAATTTAGTGCAGAGTAATATCTCTCTGGCATTATTAATATTAGAGACCCCAAATTGATAAGAATAATCCAAACTATGCCTCCCCTTCTCATATTAATCCATACTATATTTTAACTCAAAATAATCTGAACTATACACTCATTTAACTTATACTAAACTCGTGCAATTTCTGACCTGTGACAACAGGTAAGGTAAAGGGTCAAAATAATGTGGGTCCCATTCTTCATCATCTTCCTCCATGCTCTATTTACAACCCAGAAAAACCATGAGCAGTAAGAAATTTTAAGCCATTTCACTCTTCCATATATCAGTTTTGTTCCCGATCGAGACCGTAGTCAACTCGAAAACAGAAAAACAGCGGAAATAGGTGCGATAGTGTATCTAAAATCAGAGGAAAGTTAACCGTAACTTGCTGTTTTTCCATATAAGAGAAACTATTATTTTCCTATCTAGTTTTTCAAGGAATCCGATGAATAGAAACCATGATTTGGTAGTATTTATTTACTTTGCCATCTTCCTCCTGTTTCTATTGTTTTCGTGTTTCCATTGTTGGGTACAATTAATGGGTTCCTTGTTCTATTCTTCATCTTCAATCCTAAATTTCAGATGAAAAATAATATTTTCTCTTATACCAAATCGCATCATCTATCTAAATTAACAACAATACCCAAACAACAACCCATCTTAGTCGACAAGCGTGTTCTATAACTTTTGGGGTATTGTAAGTTACCCTTTTTCAATCTGAAAAAAAAAAACCCCACGGTTCTTCTTCTTCTCTTTCATCTTCTTCCTCAACTAATATTAAATCTGTAACATTATACTCAATTTTTTAAAAAAAAAAAATGGGGGGGGGGGGGGACGAGGAAATGAACCGGGATTTTTTCGACCCGAGAACCAAGACTGAACCCGAATATCAGGGTGTTTGGGCTAAAGATCTGATGGTTGGGAAGGTGAATGGCTATGAGGATTGGTGGGTTAATTTTAAGGCACCATTATCATCGCTACCAGGGTGTTCGAAGTCGGAGACGGCGTCAAAAGCAATGAAGTTGGATTGTTGGGTTATGCGGGGAGGGGCGAGAAAGAGGAGTGATTTACAGTGGTGGAGAGTTGTGGTTAATTTTAAGATCTGATGGTGGAGATTTGTGGTTGATTTTGGAAACAAAAGGATGAAGAGGATGAAGTTTAGTGTCCTGACCTTGTTGTTTAAATGATTTAATTTTATTTTATTTTTGTAAATGTGACTTGATCAATAGGTAGCCGGTTACCCGGTGTATTGTGAGAAAAATGAGTGCATAGGTCAGATTATTCTAAGTTAAAGTATGGTATGGATTAATATGAGAAAGAGAGTCATAGTTCGGATTGTTCCCGTCAAATAACCCTATTTTATATTCAAATGAGTTATTAATTTAAGTGATAAAGATAATTAAATAATATGGTTGTTTACGTCATAAGAAGTTGTTATTATGCAGTGATGATTGGCAAATATATTTAAGCTATGAATTGTGTCCGTTATGGAGATGTAAGCATTCCTGCCATAAGTCTAGCCCCAGACATAATTGGGGTGGGGATGGATTTCGCATCTTACCTACTTAATACCCGCTAATCATTAAAAAAAATTAGTAGGATTATAATAATTTTATAATCTTATTTAGTTATAATTAAGAAATAATTATAATAATAGCTATTTTATAAAGTTTTTTACTAATTATTTGGTGAAAAATTAAAATTATAAAGATAAATTCAAAAAAATGGAAATTAATAGTGATTTAACAAACTTTTATGAAAAAAATTTATTGAGTAAAATTATGGTGTAGCGGGTTAATAAGTAAGCGGGGCGGGCACGGTTTTATATTTTTACTCGTTGGGATGGTTTTGGAAATTTGTACCCGCTACGGGTGGTGGGGCGGGGATGAGTACAAGTTTTTCTTAGTGGGTACGGGTACGGGTACGGGGGACCCTATATCCACCACCGCCCCGTCCCAATGTCATTCCTAGGTACAAGGTTTGAAAAAATGACTTATTTAAAATATAAGTAATCAAATTAACCTAGAAATTATTATTGTTTATGAACCGGGCAACGCCCGGGGATGATGAAATCTTGTTGAACAACACAAGACACAATTCTTGAAAATGAATGGATTACCGATTACATAAGACAAAAAAAGAGTGCTAGCGTTGTCACGGTATATTATAAAGAAAAACCTGTGCATCTTATTTTCTGAACAGAAATTCACATTTGTGACGGGTCAAATACTACCTATGTGGGATAGATAAGACAAAAGGAAAGTGCCTATGAACAAAATCTCATTGAAGACGGCGATATCCGTCACAAGCTTGTGACGGATACCATTTCCCCTCACAAAATACCCATGAGAGGTGAGTGGAGAAGCACATGTGGGTGCCCCACCTTGTCCCCTCTCCCTTTTGTGAGAGGTCTTCAGCTTGTGACGGAATTAGCCCGTCACAAGCAAGACGCTTTGCCACATGAATAGTACATAACCCGTCGCAAGCTTGTAACGGATATACCCGTCAAAAGGGAGACTTGCGATTTTCTAAATCCCAAAATGCATGTTAGTTCAAAATGTGAGATGTATAGGGAGATTTTGTAGGGATGTTTTAATGGGAATTAACATGCAAATTACGTACACGAAGTTATTTAGTTTGCCATACACGTGAAATGAATTAGCATCCGTTTTAATTTATGGTCAATACTAATTATAATAGGTAGTATTTTGAAAAATCTTTTAACCATAATGGGTAGTAATATGCAAAGAGAATTGCTATATCACGCCCCCTGTTTTACTTGTTACGCCCCCTATTTTTTCATTTATTCCTATTTTGCCCTTGGACTTTCAAATTAGTTTTAGAAAAAAATTAAATATCGTTTTACGCAAATGTATTTTGGCGACTATTTAATTTAGTAATGTAGACGGTCCCTCTTAAAACACTCGACATAAATTATTTTAATGTATTTAAATAACAAAACCGATTAAAAAAACAAATACATTATACACGATAAAAAAAAAAAAAAAAAACCTATGTCATGTGGGTTACAAGACACGGCCCAGGCTCCGTCGTGTGAAATACACGACATGGCCTAGACACTGTCGTGCAGACCACATGACATGGCCATGGTAGCGTCATGTAAGTCACATGACATGGCCATGGTAGCGTCATGTAAGTCACATGACAAGGCCCTGGCACCGTCATGTAAGTCACATGACAAGGCCTTGGCTCCGTCATGTACTTCACGTGACACTACCCACCGTCGTTTATTGTTTTTTTTTTTTCCCTAAACTATTTCGATTGTTACTACCAAAAAACGCAGCATATTTACGACAAAAACGCAACCCTAATAGGCTCTAAACAACAATTATTCAACACTAATGTAAAAAACCGTCTCCGAAAATCAATAACTATAAAACAATATTTATTTTTAGTTTAATTAATTTTCAAGTCCAAGGGCAAAAAAGGAATAAATGAAAAAGTAGGGGGCGTAACAAGTAAAATAGGGGGCGTGATATAACAATTTTGTAATTAGCCAATAATTTATGCTCCTTACTAATTCAGGTCAGCCACTGTAAAGAGCAGACATTTAGAAGTGCCGAGAAACAAACTCAATATTGAAATCTAAACCATCAATCTCGGTCTAAATTACAACTGAGAAACAGGGCATAAACGTCATTAGGCGATACAGGGTCAGTTTATTTAACTGGCCAATTTTGCTAGAAACACGGCTCCAAAGCACTCCAAAAATATATGGCAGCAAGAGAAACACACGCCAAGATTGGGAACAAAAGGGGTCTCAGTTACGACTTAAAATAGGAATCTCAGTTACCATATGCAAAGTCTAAAACAGGAAATTTAATTGTGTTGAGTGTCAAAAAAGCACCCACAGTGTGCAAAATAAACAGGTCCTAAATATTGTAAACGGCAATCATGTCTTCAGACTTCCTTGACAGCTCTACTTCTCAGATGAGTTAGGGCCCCTCTTCTTTCCAAAGCCAACAACTGAAAAGCAACAACAGATGAGCATATCAGATATCTTCACCCAGGAAAATAATCTAGACAACTTTCCAACCCAACCAATCACACCATATTACAGTCATGGTCTTTCCAGAAAGCTATGATAAATATGTTTCACTAATAGTAAGCATGAATGCAAAAAATAAATAAATAATGTATCGATTTGTTCGAGGCCACAATCAAAACTGATGTATTTGAAAGGCACGGAGAATCGTTCTGTTTATTGTAGCCAACCTTCAATGCAAGATTTACATCATTATAATTCGATTAACTTGCTCTGCAAATTGGCATTTGACAGCTAATTAACACATTTTCAGACAGACAACGAAACAACGAAAACATGTATAAACATGACAACTAGAAAGCTCAACATATATTCTAAGCTTATCTACGTATAGTTGTACACCATCTTTGGTTAAAATCTGAAAATAGTAACGATTTGTTCGAGGCCACAATCAAAACAAACAAATGTGAAAGGCACGGAGAATCGTAAAATTGATATTGCCAACCAAGATTAAGCATCATTTAATCAGATGACCTTGCTCTACAAATTGGCTTTCATGTACAATAAGAAACACACAGATGCATTTACTGGAAACAAAAGTGTAATACATCACTTGCGACTAACATCCAATCATTCAAACTAAAAAAAAAAAACTTGAACTACTCGAATCATTCAACTTAAAAAAATCTTTATCTACCCAAGTTGTATAATTATACTACAAAAGCGTTCCGCTTCATTCAGTTCAGTTCAGATACTTAAAATAGTAGATTAGAAAACAAAAAAGACAACCAGATATGATGAGAAAATTAAGCGGAAAAGCTCTCAAAAATGGAAAGAGAAGAATACCGGCGGTGACGAAGCGGCGATTGTATTGAAGACGCTTGTGAGCACGACCACGGGGCTTCTTCTTCTTGTCTTGTTTGGCTACTTTAGGGGTTTGTCCTCTCACCTTTCCTGCACGCGCCAACGATCCGTGTACCTTACCTGCATTATTATTTACAACAGTAGAAAATTAAACGACTAATGTTGTTGTTGTTGTTGGTTGAGAATAAGAGATGAACAAGAGTAATTGATTGATACATACCCATGGTGGTTGATTGATTGCTGCTTGATTTCGGAGAGGGGAGAAATGCTGCTGCTTTTCACGGCTAGGGTTTCCTACTCTTATTTCAGAAGCGTCTTGTGATTTCTGAATATGGTATTTAATTGACTTTGTGTGGGTCGGGTCAATAACCCTTTACTGCTTGGTTTTGGACCGGGCTAATAATTCGAATTTAGCCCAAGTGTGGCTTGGCTTCATCCGTTTCTGAACTAAACTTAACTTAATGGAGCTAAATTGAATTTTAATTCATTTCAATTCATCTTAGTTCTATTTAGTTCAGTTCAGTTCAGTTTAGTCTATCTCTTCACAAATTCACTCTTATTTCAACTTCATTCAATTTAGTTAAATTCAACTTCTTTCAGCCGAAAAGAACAGGGCTTAACTCTTAGGCTTTGTTCTTTTTGGCTGAAAGGAGTTGAATTTAACTAAACTGGTTCTTGATATAGGATTCTTTTGCACTCTTTTTCCCCTCTAATTTCATGCTTTTCGACTCCATTTGAGTCGGTTTTGTACTTCCTTTCTCGAATTTCGTGTCCCAATTCCCTTTACTATGACGTTGTGGCCTCCTTGCAGAAATTAAGGCGGCAACGGGTGAAATGAAGCAAGGATGACGTGTTTACTAAGCTTTGCATGGAAGAATAAGGGAATCATGCTGAGAGGTATTCCACTAGTTTGGCCGTTTGCAATCGTCACAAATTGGTACTGGGAGTGCATGTGTATACAATCAAGACGAAATCAAGCAAGGAGCATCCCAAATAGGTGGCCGGCGAATGGCTAGCCTACTGGGGAGAACATATAAGCCGAAATCACAAGTTTTTGAAGGAAGTTACAGAACTTCCCAGGCCAGATGACCAGATATGGCCACCCTACCGGGAGTTCCCCAAACCCGAAGTCAAGATTCAAGTCAAACGTGTCCCCAGTAGGTCGGTGGCCGGACGACCTAAAATAGCAGCACGGACACTTCTCCTAATCAGCCGTCCCGTGTCCGACACCGTGTCGGACACCGACACTCCTCGGACACACGTCGAAACGTGTCGGACACCTATAAAGCCGTGTCTAACTTTCTACATTTATTCGGCCACGTGTCCGACGCGTGTCCATGGTATTTCGGCCGTGTCCGACGCGTGTCCATGACATTTGGACATCATTTGAGGTGAATGATGTTCTTTAAGCGTGAAATGAGCTGTCGAAAGAGATTGATTAAAAGATTCGTTTGGATAGTAAATGAAAATGAGTTATAATCAAGGCAAGTTTTAGCTTCACTTATTTAAATTTAATATCAAATAATTTTATAAAAATAAAATCGAACGTTTATAATTATAAAATATATATTTTATTAAATTTAGATAACGTGTCCCGTGTCCTAAATTTCAAGGGATGCCGTGTCACGTGTCCGTGTCGTGTCCGTGTCCCGTGTCCGTGTCCGTTTTGGTGCTACCTAGCCGGCAGCCGGTTGACCGGCCGGGAGTGCAGACTCGTGTTTTCAAGCCCATTTCAAATCCTACCCTAATCCTGGTGGAAACTATATATACCCCCTCGCTTAACCATTTGTACACACTCTCCCAGATCTGCAATTATTTCCTTTTCCAAGTCTCAAACTTTGTTAATCATTTTGTTAATCATTCCTTAATTAGACAAGTTATTCAATTAGTTAGTAATTGAAATTGGGTTGTAAGAAGATTGAAGGTTCCTCCTTCTTTATTTTTCTATCCTAATTCCTTTTCTTGCTATTGAGTTGGTATTATTTCTCTCCCTATTTTCATTGGTTTACATTTGCTTTTTCTTTAAGTTGGTTTGGTTGTTTATGTTAAATTTGCATCTTTGTTGTTTGATTGTTGTTGTTTTCTTTATTGTTCACCTTTTCATTGTTTATCTTTGTTGTTTACACCCAAAGATTCAATCTTTGAGTTGATTGTGTTAAAGATTGTGTCTTTTAGGGTCCGTTTGGATTGAAGGAATTGGAGAGAAGGGGAGGGGAGGGAAAGGGAGGGATTTAATTTACTTTGTTTGGATAAAAAATATGGGAGAAAGGAAATGGAGGGGGAGAGAAATGAGAGGACTTATCTTCTCTCCTATAGAACAAACTATAATCTTTTCAATGGTGGCAAGATTTGGAAAGAAAACATTATTTGGACTCTAATTATATCACTAGCATCCTTCAATCCTCCATCCATTCTTCATCTCTCTCCTTCCTCCCATTCCATTTCCCTTCATAATTTTTGTTATCCAAACATCCACATCCCATTTGCCCTCCCCTTCTCTCCCCTCCCTTCACCTCCCCTCACTCCCCCTCCCCTCCCCTTCCCTCCTAAAATTGTATCCAAACGGACCCTTAGTTTACTCATCCTTGTTATTAGATTAAATCATCTTTATTCATAATTATTGTTGGATTGTAGCATGTTTAGAAGTAGAATTCATCCTCCCACCATGTTTATGCTTAAAGACTCCATCTTTATTGTTTATCTTGCCTTTAGAAACATGATGAGTGAGTAGTTACCCTTCTAGGGTTTAGGGGGAGCCTAAATAGGATTAGTGGGCATGACTAGTTAGTTTTGAGTCTTGGGTGTAGGAATTTGTCTTTCTTAACATTGCATACAAGGTGTTTGACGAATTGTGTGAGTGAAAGATAGTGCCTTTTGTCTTAGTAGCTTAATTCCTCCTTTGAATGAAAGTTTGTTGGTGGTCTTGTTGCATGTTTTGAAATAGTTGTTGCTCAATGAAAGTTGGTAACCACCTCTAGGACAAAACCCTCACCTTAGACTATTTTTATCGACTTGTCGCCCATAGTTCATTTACGTAACCCCGAAGACCCTAGTCTTTTAATCAATCGAACACATACTTCATACTACTTTGTTTAGTTGCATCTAGTAGTTAAATCAAACCCCTTTTCCTTTGTTTTTTACTAGACTTGACTCGTAGTTAGACTAAGTAGGAACCCCCGCCGTCTTCGTGTTCGACACCCGACTAAATACTACATTTAATTGGGTTTTTATAAATTGTTTTGATAAAGGGAAACGACGACAAAATCCCTACTATCAAATGGCGCCGTTGCCGGGGATGGCGTTAGGTTATGCTTAGTTTTTGCTTAGAGTCTTTGCTTTAGTCTTATCTCAATTGTTAGTTTGTTTTACTAGTTGTGTGTTCTTTGTAGAGTGTGTGATTTCTTGCCTTCCCCTCCCCTAGTGTGTAAAAACACTAGGAGACTAACGATTTGTCAAGTGCATGCCTAAAAGGAACCACCAAGCTCTTCTCTTCAACTCCGACCCCGAAAGGCTTTTTAGAACCTTGAGGACAAGGACCCTTGAGAGAGTTAGGAATAATTCCCCTTAAGCAAACTTTGACCAACCAAGTTCACACATCCCACAAAATATTGATACCACAACCACACTTCAACCAAACCTCACAATTGAGACTCTACTAGAAAACCCTTTTCATAACTTCCCTAATTATAATAGTCCACCTCAAACACCACCACATCAAATACCAAATCCACCACCACAAATGGCTCTTAGAGATCATAACCGGCCTAACCTTAATGATTCATGTAACCCTATCAATTTTGGCACCTTGGCCCCGAACAACTTTGAAATGCATCCCGCCCAAGTCGGGTTAATTGAGAAGGACTTGTTTGGGGGGCATATTGAATAGGATGCCTATGCTCATCTCCGGAAGTTTAAGAGGAAAGTTTCAATGATGAAGAAGAATGGGGTGTCCGAAGACACCTTGAGAATGATGTTGTCTCCGTTTTCATTGACGGGCAAAGCGGACCGATGGTTGAACATTCACCCACCGGATACCTTCACTACTTGGGATGCCTTGGCTAAAGCATTCATGGCCAAATATTACCCTTCCTCAAAGACCGCGATGCTCCGTAATGAGATTCATACATTTCAACAAGAGGATAGGGAGTCTTTGGGTGAAGCTTGGGACCGTTATCAAGACTTGATAGCAAGTTGCCCCCCCTATGGAATACCGGAATGGTACATCACTCAAACATTCTTCCAAACTTTGCTACCAAGGACTAAGGAGATGGTAAATGCCTCTGCGGGGGGAGGATTTGATCACTTGAGTGATGAAGAGGGCACGGCATTGATCGAGAAAATGGTAGAATCGGAGGCAAACTATGGTTCTAGAGGAAACATGCTAAGAAGGAATGGGAAGTTTCCTAAGGAAAACGCCTCCAATTCCGAGACAAATGCCAAGCTCGACTTACTCACAAAACAATTTGAGAAGTTTTCAAGAAATCAAGTGAACCAAGCCGCAACCTCACATGGGGCACCCATGGAGGAAGTGGCTCAAGTCTCAAGTTGTGAACTTTGTGGAGGAAGCGGTCACACATATGACTTATGTGGCAACAATTACAATGGTGTCTACGATGAAAATGTGCAAGAGGTTAACGCTTTTCAAAGCTTTAACAACAATTCGAGACCCACAAGACCACCTTTCAACAACCCGAACGTCTACAATCCAAATACCAATTTCTACAACCCCGGTTTAAGGAACCACCCCAACTTTAGCTACAAAAGTACCAATGTTCAAAACCCACAACACCTTCAACCACAAGCCCCAAACAACCCACCCGGTTTTGCTCAACAAAGGGGAATATTCCCCAACCCAAGACCTAATCCCGGGAATCAAAACCAATGGCCAAACAACAATCAAAACCAAAATTATGGGAATCAAGCACAAGGATACCAAGATTTTGGTGGAAATCAAGGCAACCAAGGGTTTTACCAAGGGAATCAAGTGAATCAAGCAAACCAAGGATTTGGGCAAGGGTATGTTCAAGGGTTTCAAGAACAAGGTCAAAGATCAAACTTCAACAACAATGGTCCTAGGGCTAACTACCAAGGGGGGCAAAACAACAACCAAGGTCCCAATGCTCGGTATGACTATGGGTTCCCTTTACCCATAGCCAACCAACCTTATCAAGAACCTCAAGGTGAGCTCTCTCAAGTTGAGCTTTTGAAGATGATAAAGAACATGCAACTTCAACATAGTCAAGAGATGGCAAATTTTGCTAAGGCAACTCAACAAGAACAAGCAAACTTGAGGGCTACCTTCCTTAAGGACATGAGGAAAATGGAATCTAGGATGGCTTCTCATGCTATGGCTAACCCTCAACGGCCGCCCGGTGGTTTGTTGGCCCAAGGACAAAGCTCCAAGGATGCCTCAAATAGCCACCATGCTCATGCGGTAGTGCTAAGGAGTGGTGTAGAGCTTGAGGACCCCTACAAGGACCTTGTGGTAGAAATGGATGAAGATCCCAAGGGGAATAAAGTGGAAGTGAATGATGAAGAGGAAAGCTCACCCATTGAACCATTGGGTAAGGCTAGTGAAGACAAGAAAGGGAAGAAGGCTTGTGAAAATTTGTCTAGAAGGGTAATACAAGAAGACAAGGATGTTGATGGATATGTGGAAGACCTCCCTTATGAGGAAGAAGATATTGAAGAAGTGCCTTTGCAACACTCTAAAAAGGTAACAAAGAATTCGACTCCTCCAAAGGTATCTTCCAATTCCCAACTTATTCCTAAAATTCCTTACCCTTCAAGAGCCATAAAGAGTAGGGAAAACCTTAAGTATGCCAAGTTTTGTGACATGCTTGAGAAACTTGAGGTTACCCTACCCTTTACGGAGGTGATAATGAACATGCCAACCTACTCAAAATTTTTAAAAGATATTTTGACAAAGAAAAGAGTCTTGGGTGGCCAAGAAATAGTGGCTATGAAAGAGGCATGTAGTGCTCATATCCTTAATAAAATGCCCACTAAGCTTGGTGACCTGGGGAGCTTTTCAATCCCATGCGTAGTAGGTGGTGTGCCCATATCTAGAACTCTTTGTGATTTGGGAGCAAGTGTAAGTGTTATTCCTTTGAAGGTTGCCAAGAAAATCGGAATTCAAAACCTTGCTCCCACTTCAATGACTCTCCAATTGGCGGATAGATTCGTCAAGCACCCTATGAGGGTGCTTAAGGACGTACCCGTCAAGGTTGGAAAGCTTTTAATTCCCGCCGATTTTGTTGTCCTCGATATTCCGGAGGATAGCCACACTCCCATCATCCTTGGTAGACCGTTCTTGGCTACCGGAGGAGTTCTCATTGATGTGAAGAATGGGCGGCTAATCTTCCAAATCGAGGGCAACAACGTCGAATTTAACCTACCGAACTTGATGAAAGGACCAAAGATGGAAAGGTTGAGCACTATTGAGTTGATAGACGAGGTGGTACATGAAGTAGACCGTGAAGAAGCGGAGATGGAAGAGGTTTTTCAAATCTCCTTGCATGATGAGGCAATGAAGGAGGACCATGAAGTTGATGAGGAACTATTGAAGAAAGTGGAAGGCTTTCTCCCTCCAAAGGTACAACTCAAACCCTTGCCTCCCTCACTCAAGTATGCTTTCCTTGATGAGGGAGAGGCCTACCCGGTGATCGTTAATGCTAACCTAAGCGAGTCCCAAGAAAAGAAGCTTTTGGAAATCTTGAAAACTCATAGAGGGGCACTTGGGTATAGCATTGACGACATCAAAGGCCTAAGTCCGAGTTTGTGCATGCATAGAATAGTTTTGGAAGAGGGGAGTTAACCCAAGGTTGACGGTCTTAGGCGGATTAACCCAAAGATGGTCGAGGTGGTGAAAAATGAAGTGTTGAAACTTCTAGAGGCCGGTATTCTGAACCCCCGCAATAACGCGGAAAACATAACTTATAAATTCGAGCGGAAATTAGGAAATTTTTTGAAACTTTTAAAATTTAAAGCGCGGATTCATTAAAATCTAAAATACAAATAAAGAATGCGGAAATAAAGATTAAGTTATCCAAACGTCAAGGTGAGGGAAAATATATCCCTCGAATGACAAATGATAAAAGGTGAGTCTAACCAATCCTACTAAACAAACTACTAGTCCGAGGTGCTCGCTAGCTCACACGTCTAAACCCCACAAATGCATCTTCACGAACCTGTCATTCATGTAAACATGAAAGCCACAGTCAGTGGGGAGTAACTCAAGGTTCTCCCAGCCACAAAATGTCAAGACGGAAATAACAAGGCACATAAACAGATAATCATGTTAAGATAAGATATGAATAAATGGAATTATAGCTAAACATATGATCTTACATATTTAAGAGTAAAAGTATAAGAAAAAGAATGAGATAGGCTAGTAGGCAAGATATAAGCAATGCTAAATAAAGGAGAAGGAATGTTTACGTAATTCAAGGAGACAATACCAAAGCGACCATCCAGAATGCAAACATTTACTACTCTTAGACTATAATTTCGCAGGGTAGGACTACGATAATGATACGGTCCTAGTCTAAATCTGCAGATTCTCGGGTGTACATCCCGATTCGACGTGCGCCAGCACAGCACGCACCCAAGACTCGACTACTAATGGAGACCGAGTACCGCAATCGCCAGAACAGCACGAAAGTGGCGGAAAGACTAAGATAAGACTCACTTGCCAGAACAGCACAAGTGGCCAAAAACCATACTTGCCAGAACAGCACAAGTAGGCCAAACCCATACTTGCCAGAACAGCACAAGTAGGGCGTAAATGTGAATCAAGCATGTAAGATAGTATTATGGCATATCTACAAGAATACGACTCAACCAAATGAATGTTACAAAATGATATGATTCAAATTGGAATGAGACTAATACATATAATGAGCGAATGATAATACAAGTAAGACAATCTAAGTCGAGTTATACTTGTATACATGGATTAGTGACTCATTTCTTAAATACTTGTCACTTGAATAAAAAAATGTAAATAAACGGAAATGAACCATTTATAATAAGCAAAGCAAGAATTTAATTATAAATGACTCAAATGTAAGATAGACCATTTACTACTTACAAAGCGTAAATAATCGAATTGGATGCGTATTACAAGGAAAGCACGTCATTTTATATATAAATGGGACAATCAAATAATGAATTCCACAATTATGATTCATGTGAGAAAAATATATAAATGAACTGTATTTAACGAGTTAAGCTATATAAAGCATGAGACGGAAATTAAATAGATAACTAATCTTAGACTATTATCTCGAATTTTAGACACTTGTTGTATACATAGGTTTTACGTGACACTTCAATACGGTAATTCCAAGCTTCAAATGAAATTAAACTCTTACAGGATACAAATGCCACATTAACCTTAATCTCACTCATATAATTTCCCATTTAGTGAACCAACTCAGACCCTTCACACAAACTACTTCATTGGTACCAAAATGACTAGTGAAATTGTTAGCAATATCCGACTACTAGACGCCAAAAGAAGCTATGACCATGACTCAAGGAGCCACTTAGGCAGCCCCTTTCACGACCTCAAACAACCAGCCGCGACTGGCCAACCATGGTCACCATGCCAGGCTTCAATCCGTGCCCAGCGAGCCTCTGCCGAGGCCAGGCATGCCCTTGCCCAGGTCACTCGGCCCCCAGTACATCCCGCTGTGACAGACCTTGTAAAATAGGTCGCCACTGACCAACCAGCCAGCAACACGACTCCAAAACAATCCTAAAACGCAAGCAAAACCGTCCCAAAAACAGTCCTAAAATAGCCTGCAATCCGCCCTCACAAACAGACTAAAAAACAGTCCCAAAATAGCATTATACAGTCCTTGAGTAACCTGCACAAAACGACTCAAAAACAGTCCTAAAATACATACAACCCGTCCCCAAAACTCAACATCTATCCGTCTCAATTTCAGCGTTTAATACCTCCATTTCGACTGCCCATAACATTACATAAACCGAGCCAAAGATGGTAGCCCAAACAGTCCTTAAAACAATCATAAAACAAATTTACTCAACCCATTGTAACAGTCCCCAAAGATGTCCCGATTTTTGTGCTTAAAACAAATCCCAATTTCAACTCCTATAATTTCCAGAACTGTGCCAAAAACAGAAATTCAAATACCCCACCAAAGATCATTTTGAGACGGAAAATTAACATACAAATGAGAAAGCATAAAGGTTCAAATTTTATCAAACAAAAGCATAAACAGACGACAAAAAAAACGGAATTTTGACATTTGTCGAGTAACCTATCACCGTTACCTTTTTGCCCTTCAAAACTCCGAGGAAAGCGCCTAAAGAGTACGAGCTTCCCTCCGGGTCTTCAGTTTCTTCAACTAGGAGCAAGAAAACGAAATAAAGAAGCTGAAAATCGGGACTTCCATTAGGCGGGTCAATCTGAAATCACAACAAAAACGAGACTTGCTTACTTTGAAAGAAGGGGGAAGGAATGAGGAAGAGAATGGTACTAAAACTATGGCATTTGGTCGAGAAATGAAGAGGGGATCTCCAGTTGAAAGGGGTAACAATGGCGTATTTGGTTTTGTTGTTACAGAGCTGGGTTTGATTTGTCTCTGCTGCGGAAAGAAAAAGGAAAGGGAAAGGGGTGGGGACGGGTTGGATAAGAGGGAGTGAGAAGAGGGATTAAATAATAATAATAATAATAATAATAATAATAATAATAATAATAATAATAATAATAATAATAATAATAATAATAATAATAATAATAATAATAATAATAATAATAATAATAATAATAATAATAATAATAATAATAATAAAGGATTATTTAACTTAGAGAGTAAGGGAGTAGGTGAGGATGTTGTGTTGTCGAAATTGGGTTGGTCCGAAATAAATTAGCCTTACTAATGAATGGTGACGGTTTTATGTTAGACGGGAAAAACGTCTCAAGTCCATATTAACTTAAGACGGGAAAACTATTATTATCGTCACAATTATTACTATCCGACTGAAATATTTATTTTATATAAACAAGCTTGTGAAAATGTAACTTTTATAAAATTTATGTTCAAAAGGAGATTAATTAAATTAAATAAATTAAAAATATAAAATAAAGTAATCGAACGGTTAAATAAGTTTTAAATGTCAGAATGAGAAATTCGCGGGTGTTACAATCACCCCATCTTTTAAAAAGTTTCGTCCTCGAAACTTGAAAGTAGAAATGAAAGGTGATATAAAATAAAACTAGAATTTTGGAATCGGTAACCAAAACATTTAAAAGGTTACCAATCGTAAGAATTAAAATTCTTTCAAAAGCTTCAAATAAAATTTTCCGACAGAACCAGATTGAAATGTAAATCATTGGTATGAATCAAAAATCAAAATGATTTCAAAAGCATTATAGAAGAGTTTTCGAAAGTGTACATCTCATTCATGGAACGAAATTGCTCTTGTCGTGCACATAAGAACGCCTACTTTCCAAGTTAGAGACAGAATCAAAACAAAATCAATTCGCCGACAAGCGTAGAACAAGTTATCAAACGTCTCCAATAACGAGTTCTAACATCCGATCAACGTTAGAATCAAAAGAAAAAGGTAATTCACTCAAATTTTCTTTTGCAAAAGCCAAAATAGAGATAAAGGTTTCATTTTTAAACTCAAAAGGGAGTCAAATTCCCGAAATTATAACATTAAACTTTCACTGAGAAATTTTAAATAGATCAAAGTTAATAGAAATCGGATAAAATTTAAAGAAATCTCGGGTTTAGCAATTAAAATCATGATAAATAAGTTAATATTCAAAGAACAAGTAGGGAACTAAATCAAATTTTCATTTCCAAATTTTTAAAATATGTAGGTTTGCAAGTAACATAAACTTTTAACAACGAATCAAAAATGGTAGCTTGAAATGTTTAAAAAATTGCACAAAAGAAAAGTAACTTAGACAATACGATTACAAAGCACGCTAAGAGAATTCTAGCTTAATCAAAGAAAGAACTATGACGAACTTCTTAGGGGTAAGAGTCGAAGTCAGGTCAACAAGGATGTCAAAGATAGAGTTTTTATAGGTCACTAGCATCAAACTTAAGGGAGGAGCAAGATGAAGCGAGGTAAAGAGGTATGAACGGTAACGCTTATGGTCAAAGAAGAAGGGAAATTAGACAACAAGGAAACGTCAGGTACTCAAATCTCAAATAAAACTCATAACCACATCACTCCCAAGGATTTCCTCAAAACACTTACATTACTTCATCTTAAGCTATTCCTTGAAACAAGGTACTTCAGTGTAATTTCACCACTCCAAATCCTCAAACATCCACAAACAACCTCCACGAGATCAAGGTCAAGGCTATACTCATATCCAACTAGTGTCAACTATGAGTTTCTCAAAATGGTTCAACCCTCAATCAAAAACTAAATTCAAAAGTTCTTTTGCACATTCTATCATCTCAAAGAGATCTTATTATACTCTCAAAACCCAAAGCATAGATGGCGACATTCTCCAAAGTACGAGACAACCACCCAAAACATCTAACTCATCTCAGCTCAACCTCTATCGATCCTAACATATAATTACATCTTAAGAACTCTGGCTACTAATCCTCATTACCGCAAGATGAATACCCAAATGAGATTCCAAAACTAGCAACAGCTCTCGCCTAACATGGTTCTTATGTAATCATCACAACACTCCCAAAAGTATACCGACTAAGCTAACCTCGAGCTCCACTCAAAATTCCAAGTATAAACAACCAGGCCAAGTTCCATAACCTAAGTAACATATACAACTCACACCTTATACAAGGAATCCACCAATCAATTATACTCACTTTATCAAGGAATTAGGTATAAGAATCACTAAGTATGCCTTATCACGCTACCTAAGTCTTTCTAACATCACAACTCCTCAAAACAAGGGTTATGGGTCAACCACCAACAGACTCCTCAAAAGTCAAATTATCCAACCAAGATTAACATCCCACAAAAGG
This sequence comes from Silene latifolia, assembly GCF_048544455.1. Lineage (NCBI taxonomy): Eukaryota > Viridiplantae > Streptophyta > Magnoliopsida > Caryophyllales > Caryophyllaceae > Silene > Silene latifolia. The sequence goes on along the minus strand of NC_133528.1, from coordinate 120,397,298 downwards.
AGGAGAACTATCTACAAGGCGTCAAGGGGGGATAAGCAAGGAACAAAGGACAAGTTGGGGGTACAAGAGTAACTCACAAGGAAAACGAAAAGAGAGTTTCGAGGAAGAAGTAAGCATCAAGAATTGAAAGAATGAGGCAAGGTACACAAAGAATGAGAAATATCTTTGAGGAAGTAGAAACATTCTTCAAAGGTTGAACAAATCTTCAATTCCCGACAATAGGCACCAAATCTTGATCTTCACGTAGGTAAGTTCACGGTCATTGATCCAAGGGTACAAAAATAATTGACAATCAACAAACATGTTAGAACCTAACAAAGAGCAAACACACTACAAACTACCACCTTAGGTCCTTAAGTCTACCCATCTCTCATTCATTATTCAAGGTCAAGTTCAAGTTTAAATCTGGGGTACACGTGTGTGCGTCGGGAGCAACATAGGCTCTGATACCAACTGTGAACCCCCGCAATAACGCGGAAAACATAACTTATAAATTCGAGCGGAAATTAGGAAATTTTTTAAAACTTTTAAAATTTAAAGCGCGGATTCATTAAAATCTAAAATACAAATTGTTAGGCCCAGATTAGCCTGGCCTGACCGTAACCTGGCCTGACCTTACAAGGCCGATTGAAGAATGCGAAGACCGGACAAATCTAACTGTTATTTAGCTGTTGAAGAATATTATGGTAGGCAGGCTACTAAATCCTGGAAGAGAAGCTTGATGGTCGGATAGAACGGCTTGGCAAACTATTAAAGCGACTGGATTGAGCGGATAAACAAGAAATACAAAGTTGTACAAGTCAAATAACCGTGTCCTATATTCAAGGAAGACCAAGTCCAACCAAAAGACTCTATCAATTATGAATTTGGACGGAAAGAAGAGAAAGAGCCCAAGGTTCGTTAAAATAAGAATAAGTCAAGCGGATTAATAGGGGACATGCCCTATTAATCCTAAGAACAACTCCTACCTTTGAGGAGGACGTTATTCATTTATAACGTTATTCATTGTAACGTTGGGAGGGGGGTAGAGAATTATAAATAGCAGAATCTAAGCAATTGTAAGGGGATTCATATTATATTTTTATTGATTTTACACCTTATCTCTTTCTACTCTTGAATATTCAGATTTACTTACAATATTGTACTCGGCTTATCAAGACAATAAAAACATTGTTCCTTATACTTAATTCCTCCCTTATTGTTTTACTCACATTATTCCAAACATATAGAACTAGATACCCTGATTACTATATTATCGGTCGGATTCCTTCCAGAAAATCCTGCTAAAACAATTGGCGCCCACCGTGGGGCATCTAGTTCTTCAACCAATAAAATTCTCCTTATCATCTTTCACTTAATATTCACACACAAAAATGGTAGAACTCACCGCAGAACAACAATTAGCGGCTGCCCTAGCCAAGATCAAAGAATTGGAAACAATCCAAGAGAAGGCGGCTCAGTGAAGCAAATCAATAGGTCAAGGAATCGAGTCTAGCCTGAAAAAGAAATTGGAAAATCAGGCTTCGGGCTCCAAGACCGATTCGAACCAGAACCCCATTCTCATCCATTATCAAAAACATAGACTTCTCTAATTTTGGAACCCCTGGAGAAGGATACAATATCCTGCACTCCAACCATTCCCAATGATGAGACAAACAAAAACTCAAGCAAAGAATAATGATGGCTATGCTTCAGGAAATCCAAAAACTCCACAACAAAATAGAAAATATACCCGGAGTGCCGGACCACTCGTGGGTCAAGTAGAAGTCGACACTTTGCGATTCACCCTTTGCAGACGAAATTGCAAAGATTGATCTCCCCAAGAAATTTACTTGTTCCGTCCATGAGAACTTATGACGGAACTTCGATTCACAAAATCATGTTGCCATATTCAAACAAAAATGTTGGTCGCCTCAATACCCAGTGAACTCGTGCAAGTCCGCATGTGCAAAGGCTTTGGCACAACCCCGACCGGGGCAAAGATTACAATGGTTCATCAATCTCCCAAATGGAGGTATCAAGAATTTTGCAAAATTGATCAATGCCTTCAATCAACAATTCGCAAGTAGCAGAGATATGGCCAAAAGACCAAGCAACCTGCTCAGGATAAAGCAACTTCCTGAAGAATCTCTCAAGGAATTCCTGGCCGATTTGTCAAAGAAAAGGTGGCCATTCCCGGATGTGATGAAGAAACAAAGAGAGAAGCATTCAGCAAGGAGTCTTGCTTGACAAAGGACATCTATGCAGATCTGACCAAGAAAGTATGCCCAACCTTTGCCACTGTTCAATCCATCGCCTTAGAGCATGTCGATTAGAAGAAGACCTCAACTTCGAACGAACTCATCCTGAGGAAAGCAAGGCTATGGACATACTAACAGAAAAGCTCCTACCGTAAAGGAGGCAATCCCGGATCGACCCTATTCCAGGCCCGAACGATCCAAGTCAATATGGCACAAGAACACAAAGGTAACCTTTCTAGCCTTCCAACTATTCCCGAATATAACTTCTCTATCAATACTGCAGATTGATCAAACGCTGGAAAACCTGGGAGATACAATCGGATGGCCAAAGAAATCCGACAACCCCAGAAAGACCCAACAAGATGGTGTGACTTCCATCGACATCGGACACACCACGAAGAATGCATCCAAACTCGGAAACAGTGGCATACCTTCTAAAGAAAGGCTATTTGAAAGACATAATCCAAAGACCAAAGAACAAAGATGAAGGACAAAACAGCAGAGACCCTCCTCCTCCTCCTCCTCCTCCCATCTATGAAGTCAAATTCATAAATGGAGGATCAGAAATCTGTGGACTGACCAGCTCAGCCGCTAAAAGAATATCCAGGGAGTCCAGACTCCAACCTCCTCCTAGGCCCAAGTCATTGCCTGCTATTACCTTTGATGACTCGGATGCGCAAGGAATATCGATCTACACCATGACAAACCGGTAATCACCATGCAAATCGGCAAGACAAAGAAAGGTGTCAAGAATCCTGATAGATGGAGGAAGCTCAATCAACCTGGTGATGCTTGACGTCCTTAAAGCTATGAAGATAGACGAAGGGAAGATCATCAAGAAATCCAAATTCCTGGTTGGATTCGGTGGAGAAACAAAGAACACCTTGGGAGAAATCACCGCCAACCTATGTGGAAGGCGTGGCTTCATATGAGAAATTTGGAGTAATGGATTGCCTATCCTCGTATAATGTAATCCTGGGCAGACCATGGATCCACAATGTCAAAGCAATCCCATCAACATACCATCAATGCGTGAAAATTCCAACAGAATGGGGGATAACCACCATCAGAGGAGAACAAAGGACGGCTCAAGAATGTTACACTCGGGCTTTGAAACCCTCAAAGTCGGTAAGTCCTTGCATAGCAATTAAAGTCCCCTGTCAGGGAAGAATATATAGCACAAACACAGATGGAAACAGGAGAGGTCACATTAGACCCAGAATTCCCTGATAGGAAAGTACTTGTAGGGTCAGATGCACCCGACTCAATCAGACCGAATCTGGTCAGCTTTCTCAAAACTAAAATGTCTTGTTTTGCTTGGTCATATTTTGATATGACTAGTATAGATGCTGATGTTATTACTCATAAGTTGAACATTGACAAATCCTTTAAGCCCAGTACAAAGAAAAGAGAAGAAAATTTGTTTGAAAGGCACGAAATTATCAACCAAGAAGTTGACAAGCTACTGGACATGGGAATGATCAGGGAAGTAATGTACCCTGACTGGCTTGCAAACGTGGTAGTCGTCCAAAAGAAAAATGGCAAATGGAGAGTCTGCGTAGATTATACTGACTTAAACAAAGCCTGCCCAAAAGATCCATTTCCCCTACCACACATCGATGCAATGGTAGATGCCACTGCAGCACGAAATGTTGACATTCATGGATGCCTCCAAATTCAATCGAGATAAAAATGCACCCAAAGAGACCAGAAAGCACAACTTTCATCACCGAAAGAGGTATATATTGTTATCTTGTTATGCCCTTTGGATTAAAAAATGCAGGTGCAACCTACCAAAGGCTAGTCAACATGATGTTCAAAGATCTGATAGGAGACACCATGGAAGTCTACATAGATGACATGGTAGTCAAATCAAAAAGGCGAAGACCACGTCAAAGACCCGGAAGTAGCCTTTCAAATACTGGAAAAATTCAATATGAAGCTCAACCCACAAAAATGCCACTTCGAGTCTCGGCGAGGCAAATTCCTGGGCTACATGGTGACAAAAAGAGGAATAGAAGCCAGCCCTGAACAGATCAAAGCCATCCTGGAGCTAGAACCACCAAAGACAATCAAAGACATACAAAAGTCGATCGGAAGAATAGCAGCCCTGATGCATTCATTTCAAGATCATCGAAAGATGCAAATCGTTCTATAACCTCGCTAAGAAAGAACAAGGACTTTCAATGGACACCGATCATCAGTCGCCTTTGAAGACCTGAAAATATATCTATCCTCTCCCCCTTGCTTTGCAAAACCAAATCAAAGATGAACCCCGACAAGATATACGCTACCACAGAAATCGCACTTCTTTGTCAGTGCCCTGGTCAAAGAAGCAGACGGACAACAAGACCGTCTATTATGTAAGTAAAAGTCTACTGGATGCGAGAGATCGGGTATGGCCTACTAGAAAAATATGTTTTAGCTTTAATTATGAGTTGCACAAAATTAAGACCATATTTTGAAAGTCACCCTATAATAGTCGAACCAATCTTCCTATCAAATCAGACTTAGGAAACCAGAATTGTCCTGGACGAATGTGCAAATGGTCACCCAAATAAGCACATACAACATAACATTTGAACCAAGGACAAAAATTAAGTCACAAGCACTAGCAGACTTTGTGGGTGATTTTAGTCCGACCCTAGAACCCGACCTAATAAAAGAAGTGAATAAACCGACCAAATGACCAAAAAGACCTAGAATGGACCCTATTTGTCGATGGAGCAGCCAATACGAGGGGCACATGCCTAGGAGTAGTACTAAAATCGCCACAGGGGGATAAGATAGTACAGCTATAAGTCGTGCATTTGAGGCCACCAACAATGAGGCGAATATGAAGCCCGATAATGGGATTAAAGGTATGTATTGACTGGTGTGCAAAACCTAAAGGTACGTCGATTCCCTCCTCATCTCCAACCAAGTAAATGGGATATATACTTAAAAGACCCCAAAATGATGCTTTATCTAGATGTTGTTCAAATGCTAAAATCAAAATTTAAAGATTTCAATATTGACCAAATTCCCAGGGATTTAAATACCCAGGCCGATGCTTTAGCCGGCCTAGGATCCAACTTTAGTCCCCTTGACTTCGACAAAATACCCATCGTGCATTTATTAGAACCTGCAATAAATAAACAAGATGAGAGTTTCCCAATCTACATTGCTAATTCTTGGACAAAACCCTACTATGATCGGCTACAACAGGAATCCTTCCCTTAAATAAGCAAGATGCCAGAGCACTAAAAATAAAAGCGCTTCATATACTATTATTGACAACGTGCTTTTTAAGAAATCGCAGTCGGGCCCTACCTCGGATGCCTGGAACCACAGGAAGTCGAGCAGATATTATCATAAATCCATGAAGGATACTGTGGAAATCACAAAGGTGGAAGAAGCCTGGCAAGCAAAGTACTCGAACCTGGTTATTATTGGCCTACCTTGAGAGCCGATTGCCTGGATTTTAGCTCTAAATGCAAAGCTTGTCGATTCACGGACCATATATCCACCACCATCCGAGGAACTACATTCCATATCCGCACCATGGCCATTCATGAAGTGGGGCATGGATATAGTAGGAAAACTACCTCAAGCACCTGGACAAAAGGTTTTCATGTTAGCAATGACTGATTACTTCTCCAAATGGATAGAAGTCAATCATACAGGCAAGTTAAGGAGAAGGACGTCATAGCATTCATTAAACACAACATCATATGTAGATATGGCATCCCCTCTGAAATAGTATGTGATAATGGCACACAATTTGTGGGAAAAAGAACAAAGCAGACCTTCCGTGCTCAATGGAACATCAACTGCAAAACATCCACACCAGGATATCCAAAAGCCAACGGTCAAGCGAATCCAAAGAATAAGGTGGTAATCACCGCATAAAGAAAAAGCTGAAAAAGGAAAGGCAGATGGGTGAAGAACTCCCCCGGTCCTTTGGGGCGATAGAACCACGCCAAAAACATCCACAGCCAAACCCCTACTCCTTGGTCTATGGATGTGAAGCGAATCCCACCAAGTGGACATTCCATCACCAGATGTAGCCCGAACACAACAACAAACAATATACCTCTAATGGAGGATAGCCTGGACTTAACAGAAGAGCTAAGAGATGCAAAGAAGCATCGATTAGCGAAGATACCAAAAAAGAGTTGCGAGAAGCTACAACAAAACCGTCAAAGCCAGGGTATTCAGGGTAGGAGATCTTGTTCTCGGAAAGTATTCCAAAACACAAAAGAAAAGAATGCTTTGGCAAATTGGCCCCAACCTGGGAAGGCCCCTATCGATTGATTCAATAGTAGGCCAGGGAGCCTATAGATTGCGGACCGGACGGCGAAATGATCCCAAGAGCCTGGAATATTACACATTTAAAATTATTTCACATATAGAATATATCGCACAACCTGTATAACTTTTTACTTTAAAACACTTCTTGCCTGAAAACTACATGTATGATACTTGCAATTATATGAATAAATGCCATATATGATTTCTTCAAATTACGTGCCCAAGTACTTATCTATGTTCTCATATTTACTTAGTGAAATCTTCAACACTTGTTTTACATATCGCATCTTATTTAAAACAAATCTTAAAGATTGGGGGCCACCCCCACCAAATATTCAACTGATATCCAAAATTCATTTGCAAAACAGCCTTTAAATATTGAGCTCAACATAACATACAAACCTGGAAAATCTATTCCTAGATCGTATGACATAAATGGGTCATAAGCCCTCCGGACAGGCAAGGGACATAAGCCTTCCGACATGTGCAACAACCCCACCCATAACACATTGAATCGCCGATCCAAAGACAAAATCGGCCGATCCAAATCGAAAATCGCCCGATCCAAATCGAATAACCGGCCAGATCCAGTACACGTCCAACATCACAAAAATACCTTGTCAAAACACAAAAAGAAACAAAACAAAGACCAAATATTTATTCACCCAAAATAATTGGTCCTACCTAATAACCATCCATTCCAGGGACATTCCTCCTGGATGAGCCAAAAAATTTGAGAAATATACTCTAAATATTCATTCCAAGGACATTCCCCCTGGATAGACCAAAACCCAAAAGAAAAAACTAAGTTACTTTTGAGCCAGTGACCGACTCACAACCATCCACCATTTCCTGATCACCAGACTTTGCCTTGGAAGGAGGAGAATCCACTTCTTCTTCTTGACCCATACTGGCCAAATCAGGATATTGAGCGTCCAAAGCCATCTCATCCCGGTCCGGATTCCGTTAGCCCGGTCGGTTCTCGATCTCTCATAGCATCAACCCGACCTTTCCCAAAGAAGTACCGAGCGGCATCGGCCAACCGCGCCTCCACCAACTCCTTTTTCAAAGAAGAAGCTCCTCGTTTTTCTTTAATCGATCTGCGCATTGCCGCTTCTCGCTTCCAACTCTTGCCGACCCTTCTCGATTCTTTGCAGCCACCTCACAAACCACAGCACTCGACCGCCTCCTTAGTCTGTCCCCAACCGAGATTGAAGTACCACTTCATTACCCCCGGATGTGTGCGAGTCACGGTTTAGCCTATCCACTTTTCCTCCAAATTAGTAACCTTGGCACAGGCGTCCCTAAGCCGACAAGCGTGCCACCAAAGATCCAACCCCCGCATACATACAAAATCAATTAGGCAAATACGAGGCAAAACAAAAAGCACATAAACAATTAAAAATATCCCTCTACAACTAACCTCCCTAGCCTGGGAAGCGAGTTCAAGACCCTTGTTACAAGAGAAGTCAGAATAGAAACCACCCTGGTAGACGAATCAAGGGTACTAGCGGACAATAGTGGTCGCTCATCTTTGCGAAAACTCATATATCCGAGCCCGGCATCATCCATGTCATCAATCCTAGCAGGGCACTTGCCTTATACTCCCGAGTGGTCGAGCCGGGATAGGCAAGTTTCTCTCCTTCCTCCTCTGCCAAGATATCATCTTCCCTCTTTCTTTTCTCGAGCCTGGACAATCTCCGGTGAAGTTACCCCGGAAGATCTTGAAGAGGCAATTTCGAAACCAGGATATCAAGCGTTTTGTCACTCCCACTAGCCTCCCGACTCCGGACTGCTTCAAAGAATCCTAGCCACCCCACCTTCAAATCCTTTGCAGAAAAGCTAGCCACCTAGCGAAAGACCTAAACACTGAATATATAAAAATATACGTGAATATCAAGCAAAGAACGACAAGAAGATAACAAACCAACATAAAAGCATACGAAAGACGTACAGAAAGAGCAAAGAGAACTAGGCTTGCCTTTGGGTACTTTAACCCCACTCAACTTGGTCTTCATATACCGGGCAACAATTCCCCCCCAAGCAAGCTGGCCAAGTCCTCTCTTCCTCAGGAATGGCAAGGAAAGCATCTATCCTTGCAATAGCCTCTTCATCTAGAGGATCATGATTCCAATCGGAGCTACAAACATTACGAAAACAAAATATACAGGTAAGACTTATGTACCTCACTCTCATTCAATATAGCTACAAAATAAAAGTACAGAAAACCTACCACTCTCCAAAGGAGGATATCTCGAGTAATCAAAGCCCGATCCCGAGTCTCATCCGGATAAACAGAAAGTCTTTGCCCAACTCTTGTCGTCTCCAGAATCCAGGTTAGTAATTAATGGAGTCATCTTTGACTTAATTCTCAAATTAAAACGACCAACGAAAGGATTTTTAAAATGATATACTGCCTTAATATCATTGAGAGTAATCACAAGATTGTGTTTAGCACATAAATTTTCTATGGAATGAACAAGTTTCCAAACCATCGGCATAATCTGAAAAGGTGACACTTCCATAGCACGGATGGTGTCAATCATTAAGGGAGTAAAAGGTAACTTACAGCCTGCTTTGAATGCCCATTCGAAAATACAGAACCAACCAGGTGATACCCGTTAGCCCTAATCGGACAAGACTCGTGAATCCATACCTCAGTCGATTCAGGAATTATTTTCTTCTCCCTTAGTATCATGTCATAATTTGTTTTCAACAAGTTCTCTTCGAGAAAGTAAGGATCCAAAGATTGAAGGGCAAAGTGAAAACAGAATCCTGGTACTTAAAAGCCACAAAGACGAGCGGGAGGATCAATCTCCATCACTTCTTCTTCCCGGCGTTTATAGGTTCGAGCTCGGCAGCAGCAGCTTTCTGGGATGCAGGGCGTCTCTTTGCTCCCATGTTCTTAAGTGTTTGATTTATTATAGAAATTGTTGAGAAAATACAGAACAGGATTACTGAGAAGTATGGAAGAATTTCAGAAGAATTTTAGAAGAATATTTAGCAAAGAAAGTGGAGGAAATTTGGTGAAAGATAATCTTGCCCTAAATACCGTATTTATAGAAAATCTATAACGGTGTGAAAACCCTAGGGATTGCAAAACTCTCAGCATGACATCACCTAGCCGTTATAGTGTTCAACGGTAACTAGGAGTCTAAGAGTCATTGATTAAGTGTAAAGTATCTTTATTATTCAGCCCGGTAAAAATTGACATTTCACCCCTGGCCTGATCCAGCACGGGTAAAATGTCAAGGGGCAATTGTTAGGCCCAGATTAGCCTGGCCTGACCGTAACCTGGCCTGACCTTACAAGGCCGATTGAAGAATGCGAAGACCAGACAAATCTAACTGTTATTTAGCTGTTGAAGAATATTATGGTAGGCAGGCTACTAAATCCTGGAAGAGAAGCTTGATGGTCAGTATAGAACGGCTTGGCAAACTATTAAAGCAGCCTGGATTGAGCAGATAAACAAGAAATACAAAGTTGTACAAGTCAAATAACCGTGTCCTATATTCAAGGAAGACCAAGTCCAACCAAAAGACTCTATCAATTATGAATTTGGACGGAAAGAAGAGAAAGAGCCCAAGGTTCGTTAAAATAAGAATAAGTCAAGCGGATTAATAGGGGACATGCCCTATTAATCCTAAGAACAACTCCTACCTTTGGGGAGGACGTTATTCATTTATAACGTTATTCATTGTAACGTTGGGGAGGGGGTAGAGAATTATAAATAGCAGAATCTAAGCAATTGTAAGGGGATTCATATTATATTTTTATTGATTTTACACCTTATCTCTTTCTACTCTTGAATATTCAGATTTACTTACAATATTGTACTCGGCTTATCAAGACAATAAAAACATTGTTCCTTATACTTAATTCCTCCCTTATTGTTTTACTCACATTATTCCAAACATATAGAACTAGATACCCTGATTACTATATTATCAGGCCGGATTCCTTCCAGGAAAATCCTGCTAAAACACAAATAAAGAATGCGGAAATAAAGATTAAGTTATACAAACGTCAAGGTGAGAGAAAATATATCCCTCGAATGACAAATGATAAAAGGTGAGTCTAACCAATCCTACTAAACAGACTACTAGTCCGAGATGCTCGCTAGCTCACACGTCTAAACCCCACAAATGCATCTTCACGAACCTGTCATTCATCTAAACATGAAAGCCACAGTCAGTGGGGAGTAACTCAAGGTTCTCCCAACCACAAAATGTCAAGACGGAAATAATAAGGCACATAAACAGATAATCATATTAAGATAAGATATGAATAAATGGAATTATAGCTAAACATATGATCTTACATATTTAAGAGTACAAGTATAAGAAAAATAATGAGATAGGCTAGTAGGCAAGATATAAGCAATGCTAAATAAAGGAGAAGGAATGTAAATGGATTAATATGAAGACCACTTAACCATGAGTACGTAATTCAAGGAGACAATACCAAAGCGACCATCCAGAATGCAAACATTTACTACTCTTAGACTATAATTTCCCCGGGTAGGACTACGATAATGATACAGTCCTAGTCTAAATCTGCAGATTCTCGGGTGTACATCCCGATTCGACGTGTGCCAGCACAGCACGCACCCAAGACTCGACTACTAATGGAGACCGAGTACCGCAATCGCCAGAACAGCACGAAAGTGGCGGAAAGACTAAGATAAGACTCACTTGCCAGAACAGCACAAGTGGCCAAAAACCATACTTGCCAGAACAGCACAAGTAGGCCAAACCCATACTTGCCAGAACAGCACAAGTAGGGCGTAAATGTGAATCAAGCATGTAAGATAGTATTATGGCATATCTACAAGAATACGACTCAACCAAATGAATGTTACAAAATGATATGATTCAAATTGGAATGAGACTAATACATATAATGAGCGAATGATAATACAAGTAAGACAATCTAAGTCGAGTTATACTTGTATACATGGATTAGTGACTCATTTCTTAAATACTTGTCACTTGAATAAAAAAATGTAAATAAACGGAAATGAACCATTTATAATAAGCAAAACAAGAATTTAATTATAAATGACTCAAATGTAAGATAGACCATTTACTACTTACAAAGCGTAAATAATCGAATTGGATGCGTATTACAAGGAAAGAACGTCATTTTATATATAAATGGGACAATCAAATAATGAATTCCACAATTATGATTCATGTGAGAAAAATATATAAATGAACTGTATTTAACGAGTTAAGCTATATAAAGCATGAGACGGAAATTAAATAGATAACTAATCTTAGACTATTATCTCGAATTTTAGACACTTGTTGTATACATAGGTTTTACGTGACACTTCAATACGGTAATTCCAAGCTTCAAATGAAATTAAACTCTTACAGGATACAAATGCCACATTAACCTTAATCTCACTCATATAATTTCCCATTTAGTGAACCAACTCAGACCCTTCACACAAACTACTTCATTGGTACCAAAATGACTAGTGAAATTGTTAGCAATATCCGACTACTAGACGCCAAAAGAAGCTATGACCATGACTCAAGGAGCCACTTAGGCAGCCCCTTTCACGACCTCAAACAACCAGCCGTGACCAAGGCCGCGACTGGCCAACCATGGTCACCATGCCAGGCTTCAATCCGTGCCCAGCCAGCCTCTGCCGAGGCCAGGCATGCCCTTGCCCAGTCACTCAAATTTCAAGACATCCCGGCTGTGGAGACCTTGCAAAAGCAGTCGCCACCGACCAACCAAACAAAGAACACGACTCCAAAACAATCCCAAAACGCAAGCAAAACCGTCCCAAAAACAGTCCTAAAATAGCCTGCAATCCGCCCTCACAAACAGACTCAAAAACATTCCCAAAATAGCATTATACAATCCTTGAGTAGCCTGCACAAAACGACTCAAAAACAGTCCTAAAATACATACAACCCGTCCCCAAACCTCAACATCTATCCGTCTCAATTTCAGCGTTTAATACCTCCATTTCGACTGCCCATAACATTACATAAACCGAGCCAAAGATGGTAGCCCAAACAGTCCTTAAAACAATCATAAAACAGCCTACTCAACCCATTGTAACAGTCCCAAAGATGTCCCGATTTTTGTGCTTAAAACAGTCCCAATTTCAACTCCTATAATTTCCAGGGAACTGTGCCAAAACAGAATTCAAATACCCCAGTCCAGCATCATTTTGAGACGGAAAATTAACATACAAATGAGAAAGCATAAAGGTTCAAATTTTATCAAACAAAAGCATAAACAGACGACACAAAAAACGGAATTTTGACATTTGTCAAGTAACCTATCACCGTTACCTTTTTGCCCTTCAAAACTCCGAGGAAAGCGCCTAAAGAGTATGAGCTTCCCTCCGGGTCTTCAGTTTCTTCAACTAGGAGCAAGAAAACGAAATAAAGAAGCTGAAAATCGGGACTTCCATTAGGCGGGTCAATCTGAAATCACAACAAAAACGAGACTTGCTTACCTTGAAAGAAGGAGGAAGGAATGAGGAAGAGAATGGTACTAAAACTATGGCATTTGGTCGAGAAATGAAGAGGGGATCTCCAGTTGAAAGGGGTAACAATGGCGTATTTGGTTTTGTTGTTACAGCTGGGTTTGATTTGTCTATGCTGCGGAAAGAAAAAGGAAAGGGAAAGGGGTGGGGACGGGTTGGATAAGAGGGAGTGAGAAGAGGGATTAAATAATAATAATAATAATAATAATAATAATAATAATAATAATAATAATAATAATAATAATAATAATAATAATAATAATAATAATAATAATAATAATAATAATAATAATAATAATAATAATAATAATAATAATAATAATAATAATAATAATAATAATAATAATAATAATAATAATAATAATAATAATAATAATAAAGGATTATTTAACTTAGAGAGTAAGGGAGTAGGTGAGGATATTGTGTTGTCGAAATCGGGTTGGTCCGAAATAAATTAGCCTTACTAATGAATGGTGACGGTTTTATGTTAGACGGGAAAAACGTCTCAAGTCCATATTAACTTAAGACGGGAAAACTATTATTATCGTCGCAATTATTACTATCCGACTGAAATATTTATTTTATATAAACAAGCTTGTGAAAATGTAACTTTTATAAAATTTATGTTCAAAAGGAGATTAATTAAATTAAATAAATTAAAAATATAAAATAAAGTAATCGAACGGTTAAATAAGTTTTAAATGTCAGAATGAGAAATTCGCGGGTGTTACAGGTATTATATACCAAATTACCGATAGCAAATGGGTTAGTCCGGTCCACGTGGTACGAAAGAAAGGGGGGGTACAAATGGTTGAACAAGAGGATGGCACCACCCTACCTACTAGACCCGTGACCGGGTGGCGCATGTGTATTGACTACCGCAAACTCAATGCCGCCACCCTAAAAGACCACTTCCCGATTCCCTTCATTGACCAAATGCTAGAAAGGCTCGCGGGCCATGTATACTATTGCTACTTAGACGGTTATTCCGGGTTTTTCCAAATTCCCATCCACCCGGATGACCAAGAGAAGACGACCTTCACTTGCCCAATAAGGGTCTATGCCTACCGTAGGATGCCATTCAGGCTTTGTAATGCGACCGGCACCTTCCAAAGGTGCATGATGGCAATATTTTCTGATTTCCTTGAAAAAAGCATGGAAGTCTTCATGGACGACTTTAGTGTCCATGGAGACTCGTTTGAACTTGGTCTTGAGAACTTGGCTAGTGTGTTGAAACGGTGTGAGGAGCACAACCTAGTCCTTAATTGGGAAAAATGCCATTTCATGGTGGAGGAAGGGGTTGTCCTCGGTTACATCATATTCAAGTAGGGGTATTGAGGTCGATGGGGCTAAAGTTGCGGTCATAGAGAATTTGTCACCCCCTTCCAATGTTAAGGGAGTGAGAAGTTTTCTAGGCCACGCCGGGTTTTATCGGCGTTTTATCAAGGATTTTTCAAAAATAGCAAAGCCCTTAACCTCATTACTCCTTAAGGATTCCCCCTTTGTGTTTGATGAATCTTGTCTTGAATCTTTTCATAGGTTTAAGAGAGCATTGGTCACGGCACCAATAATCCGGTCTCCGGATTGGAACCTTCCCTTTGAGATAATGTGTGATGCTTCGGACTTCGCGGTTGGTGCGGTACTTGGGCAAGTGGTGGATAAGAAGCATCATGTGATTTATTACACAAGCAAGACTCTTGACCAAACACAATGTGGCTATGCTACAACCGAAAAGGAAATGTTGGCAATTGTTCATGCCGTTGAGAAATTTCGACAATACCTTGTTGGGTCTAAGGTGGTGGTTTACTCCGATCACACCGCCTTGAGACAATTGATGGTTAAGAAAGATGCAAAGCCCCGACTCTTGAGATGGGTCCTACTTCTCCAAGAATTTGATTTAGAGATTAAGGATAAGGCCGGATCGGAAAATGTTGTAGCCGACCAGCTATCAAGATTGACCGTTGAAGATCATGGGATACAAGACAATAGTGGACCCATCAATGAGTGGTTACGGGATGATGGACTCATGGAAGTTACCGTCAAAACCCCTTGGTTTGCGGATCTTGCAAACTACATTGTAAGTGGTTTCTTGCCGGATGAAATGGAACAAAGGGAAAGGCGGAAGTTGAGGAATGACGCCAAGAGATACTTTTGGAAAGACCCACATTTGTTCCGCAAGTGTGGGGATGGAATGTTCCGGAGATGTGTTTCAAGAGAGGAGGGCTTGGAGATTGTCGACCGGGTTCACAATTCCGCCTATGGGGGACACTTGGCCACCTCTAGAACAATTGCCAAGATCCTCCAAAGTGGATTCTATTGGCCCTCCATGTTTAAGGACATCCACTACTTTGTTAAATCTTGTGATGCTTGCCAAAGGGTTGGGAACATTGGAAAGAGGAGTGAAATGCCCTTGACTAATATATTGGAAATTGAGCTTTTTGATTGTTGGGGCATAGACTTCATGGGACCCTTTCCCAACTCTTGTGGAAACGAATACATCTTGGTCGCGGTGGATTATGTGTCCAAATTGATTGAAGCGGTAGCCGCTCCCACCAATGATAGCAAGGTTGTGATGAAACTTTCAAAGGCACGATTTTCCCAAGGTTCAGAACACCAAGAGTAGTCATAAGTGATGACGGATCACACTTTCGCAAAAGCACTTTCAAAGCTCTACTTGAATCACATGGAGTACGGCATAAAACCGCCCTTGCCTACCACCCTCAAACTAGTGGGCAAGTGGAGGTTTCTAACCGCCAAATTAAAGCCATTTTGGAGAAAGTCACAAACAAGAGCCGGAAAGATTGGTCCCAAAAGCTCCCGGATGTCTTATGGGCATTGAGAACCGCCTTCAAGACACCCCTTGGCACCACCCTATATAAGCTTGTGTACGGAAAAGCTTGTCATTTGCCGGTTGAGCTAGAACACAAGGCTTGGTGGGCTCCTAAAGAGATGAATTTTGACTTTGATGCCGCCGGAGAGGTACGTTTCCTCCAAATGAATGAGCTTGAGGAATTGAGATTGGAGGCCTATGAGAGCTCCAAAATCTACAAAGATCAAACGAAGAAATGGCATGATGCCAAGATCATGAAGAAAGAGATAAGTGTTGGAGACCTTGTTCTCCTTTTCAATTCCACGATTAAGGTGTTTCCAGGGAAGCTCAAGTCGAGGTGGTCGGGACCCTTTAAAGTGATGGAAATATTCCCCTATGGTGCCTTAGAGCTTTGGAGCGAGGAAGGAGGGACCTTTAGGGTCAATGGTCAAAGAATCAAGCGCTACTATGACGGTGATAAAAAAGGTCCGATTGAAGTGCTCTATCTCGGGGAACCCCTCCCCGAGGAGAGGACAAATTGAAACTCTTGAAAGAAATTCGGTTTGGTAGAGTTCCACAAGAACCACCATTTGTATATAGCATGCATTCTAGGTAGGAAATGAGGAATTTTGGACGGATGATACTTGTCATTTTGATTGATGTCGGTCACAATTGTTGAAGAAATTGGGATTTTGTATGATGAACAAGCGCCATACCATCTATTGGCCCTTATCCGACGCCATGAGTCGGTTTTGAAAGTCAAAAACACGGAAGTCGAGGCCAATAGGTGATGGGATTTGAGATAGGGGCATATTGGAGAATTTGAGCTGGAACGTATTCCCAGCCGGGTGACCGGCGGCCGATCTCCTGACCGGCTGGGAAGTTCCTGTAACCTTAATTAAAATTGTGTCAAAATGAAGAACGAGGGGTCCCACCGCCGGGCGGCAAATGTCCACCTACCGGGAGCACGCTTATAGGGGAAATGTGATGAATTGACTCGGAAGGAAGTCCCAGAGGCGGGAATGTCCACCACCATACTGGGAATGCATAAATGAAGGAATTTAAGTATGGGTGTCCTCCCAGCCGGGTGACCGGCGGCCGGTCTTCTGACCGGCTGAGAGTGTTCTGTAAATTTCAAAGAAAATCTCAAATTGGCCTGTTTTCCCAGCCGGTTGACCGGCGGCCGGTCTCCTGACCGGCTGGGAATGTTCTGATGCTTCATTTTACTCGAAAATCACCCCATTTCATTTCATTCTTTCGACTCTCCTTCACTCTTCTCTCCCTCTAAACCCTAACCCTCTCCCCCAACCTCACCAACAACCACTCCCACCACCCCCTACCACCTCCCTACCACCAACAAACCACCACAACCTCTTTCCTTACCCTTAACCCACCATCAAAACATCAAAATGGCCCCAAAGAAAAGAGTGAGAAAGGGAGATTTAGCCCTCCAACAAGCTGAAATGGTGGCGGCGGCGGCGAACGACATGTGCACCGATCCCGACTTCCTGGATATCCAATTCATTTCAATCACCATGAAAGGAAAATTTGTTTTATTCAAGAAACGCCCCATCACCCCGACCCGATTCATTGATAGACAATCCATGCGGGAATTAGGCCTAGACCAAGTTACTCTTGAATTATTTGATGGGGTAGGAATGAAAATGATGTACGAGATTCATGAGAAAACCTATGCCCGTCTAACATGGGAGTTTTTGAGCTCCCTTCGTATTGACAAGCATCGCCAATCCCAAAAGGTAGCCTTTTTGCATTTCCGATTGATGAACAAGGACTACTCCTTGACCCTCCCGACCTTTGCTTTCCATTTCGGGCTTGACACAAGCCCTCCACACAAGGCACCCGAGACCTTTGACCATAGGGCCTTATGTAAGGCCATTACGAGTTTAGATGATGTTCCGGGGGTCAAGAGAGCCGCTAACACTGTCCATAATGCGGCTATTCGCGTTTGGCATCGGTTTATGGGGTGGACTGTTTTTGGCCGTGAGGAAAATCACAATTTCCGAACAGAGGAATTGGAAATTATCGGCTATTACCTTTGTTCCAACCCCACTACCTTCAAAATCGACATTGCCCACCACTTGGCCCTTACATTGCAAAGACTTAGAACTCTCCGGGTGTTTCGACGACAATTGTCGTGGGTGGACTCATCACCCATTTGCTAAAGAGGCTCAATAGGAGGGTCAACTTGAGTGGTATGAGATACATGATTGGTGATACGATGCTTTTCAAGAATTATATCCACCACAACCTCAATTGGTTGAAGACCAACCCGAATGATGGCCTTGACTATTGGCAAATTCGGGTGAACGGAGTTGACAGAAATTCTATCCCCCTTCCTAACCCTGAGAAGATGAAAGTGGCGCCCAACTTGGCACATTATTTGGTTAAAATTGAAAGTCCCGAGGATCCCTCCATCCCACAACAACAAAACCTAAATCTTCGGTACACTCGTGACCGACCTATCCTTCCCGCGAGGTCTACCTTGCGGTATGACACACCATCTTCTTTCGTTGCCGGGTCCTTCCAACAGGGGGAAGGGTCCTCTAGTTACCAACCTCAACAACCACCCCCTCTCCACGCCGACCTCATTTCCTTTATGGAGGATATGAAGATTAATTTAGCAAGCGCCGCAAGTGAGCGGCAAGGGCTCCAACAAAGACTTGACCCCGAGTAAGTCTCCAAGGGAACAAGTCTAGGGAGAGAATAAGTAAAAGAAAGGAACATATTTTTGTATTTTTGAAATTTTAGCAAATAAAAATAACATATTTTTGGTATTTTTGTTTTTGGAAATTAAAATGCATGTTTTTGGTTTTTTTTAGGCCCTCCCCACACTTATTCATTTACATGGGAGGGCAAGTTGGAGAAATAAAAGAACTTGTTTTTGGATTTTTGAATATTTGAAAAGAAATAACATGTTTTTGTATTTTTAAATGGGTGTAATTTCCTCCCACACTTATTTATTTACATATTTCCAATGGAAATAAATGTGTGAAGGAAATTCGAAAATGAAATACATGTTTTCTGTGATTTTTGATTTTTCAAATTTTTAGTGGTTTTTTCAAATAAGCATGCAATGCATGATCTAACCTATATGCAATATTGAAATACAATGCAAGCTATACTACATGAATGCGATAACTAAATGTGACAATATATTACAAATTTGAAATCTAATGCAATCCTATATGAATGCAACTAAGTGAATTTCTAACTAAATGCATGCGATAAATTAAACATGAATGAGAGAATTTGGATTAAGGGAGAGGTCGTACTTGTCATTTTGGATTGAAAGGGAGGTAGTGGAGCCCTCATTACTAGGCTCTACTCATACTCGTCATCACCATCACCATCATCATTGCCATCATCATCACCATCATCATGACTCGCCCCGAATTCGGACTCACGGATGAAATCGTCCGTGTTCAAAGGGGCATCAGAGCCAAATTCCCCCATCCCCGAGCTCATGCCGACGAACATCTCCGTGTTCCCTCCGGCACCACTAGAAGCCCCATCGGTGAAGTTGGAAGGGGCACCCCCGAACCACCTCGTGTCAAGACCCTCCCCTTGAGTGGAAGGCGGGGCGGGAAAAACCGGGCCGCTATAGTAGTCCGGCTGCAAATTTATATCACCGTAAAGAATCCTCCCATCTTCCGAATTTCCGCCCTCCGGGAATAGATAGTAGGAAGGGTGAAGGCCGGAGGGATGCTTGTATTGGCGCCTCATCATATCATCATAGACCGGGAATTGACCAAGGGAATGGTCATAGTAAATCCGGTCAAGTCTTTGTTGGAGCCCTTGCCGCTCACTTGCGGCGCTTGCCAAATTAATCTTCATATCCTCCATAAAGGAAATGAGGTCGGCGTGGAGAGGGGGTGGTTGTTGAGGTTGGTAACTAGAGAACCCTTCCCCTTGTTGGAAGGACCCGGCAACGAAAGAAGATGGTGTGTCATACCGCAAGGTAGACCTCGCGGGAAGGATAGGTCGGTCACGAGTGTACCGAAGATTTGGGTTTTGTTGTTGTGGGATGGAGGGGTCCTCGGGACTTTCAATTTTAACCAAATAATGTGCCGAGTTGGGCACCACTTTCATCTTCTCAGGGTTAGGAAGGGGGATAGAATTTCTGTCAACTCCGTTCACCCGAATTTGCCAATAGTCAAGGCCATCATTCGGGTTGGTCTTCAACCAATTGAGGTTGTATATGTTGTTTGTTGGCTAACCTTTGGCATAGACATCGACCATTCGAGGCAAAAAGGAGCTAGAAGACGCTTGGTAAACTCGTTCTATTCTCTTACTCCTTTACCGTTCTTTCTTTTTATCTCTTGAATATATGAAGGAGAATGGGATTTTGTGCCTTGGATGTTCCCTTGGGGAACTTGTGGATTGTTGGTGTTGATGTGTTGCTAGTATTAGTCAAAATTGTTGCATGTTTACCTTATGTTCATTTCCATCTCTCGCATGCATTTATTTTACATATATATATATATATATATATATATATATATATATATATATATATATATATATATATATATATATGTTGTGTTCCCCTCTTGTTGCATTGAGTTTGTATATAAAGTTTTGAACAAAATTTGGTCTAGGAAGGGAGTATGATACCCTCTATGATGATATTGTCTAGGTCGTGTCTTTCCCCTCTTAGTGGCTTGCACCTTGTGACCTCCTTATTAGGGTGTTTGCTTGCAAATACCCAGGAAATGAGGCTAGACCGAAAAGTTTTGACCACCATGTGAGACCAAGACCGTAGACTAGGCCTAGATTTCGACATAGCTACTCAAATGTGAGGATAGAGCCTCCTTGGGATCGGTACATCCATACCCGGTCTCCCATAGGTGTGAGTAGGCTCCTTGCGTGGCATGTCACATCACGACGCACAAGCATGGCGTCCTTTCCTTTTAGACCATGAGATGTTCATTTATATGCATATTTTGAAACAACAAGTTGCATTTCATTTTTTGAGCCTCACATTGCCAAATAAGCCTAATTTTTTGACCCTTTAGACTAGGACCGATTTTGTTCACCCCTTTTGAGCCTTGACCTTTCATTTGATACCTACGATACTAACTACAACCCAAAAACAACCGACCCTGATCAAGAAAGTTGTCTATGAGTTTTGGTAGTATGAAGCAAGGGGATTTGAATCTTGGTTTAGTGGATGTGCACAATCCACTTGAGTCGGAATGATGGTTTAGTTTGGTTTGCTTTGAATAAAGAGGTTTTGAAAAGGAAAAGAAAAATAAATAGAAAAGAAAAAAAAATGTAATGAAAAAGAAAAAAAATGTTGCACTTATACTTTGTTCGTTGAGAAAAAGCCAAGCAACACTCCTTCATCAATGGAGTAGAAAAAGGCGTTGCAAAATAAAGGGCATATGATGTTTTTCCAAGTGAGTCATATTTTGAAAGTTGGATTGATTTTGGGCAACTAATTTCAAGAATTTATGTTTACTCATTTGTTGTAATAAGGAAGGGTTAAGCGGAATTTTGACAACTACTTGATTTTAAACTCCAAATGATCCATAACGGTGCTTGCACCAATCCCGTTTCGACCCATCACCAAGCCCCGTTACAACCCTTGTTTCTTTTATGCATATTTTCCTTTTTTTGCATCTCATTAATGGTCTTGTAGGAGAGGATTCCCTGTTAGATTGCGGGCATGTCTCACAAGTCGAGTAGTTGAGTGATTTTGGTTACTTTTTGCACAAAAATCACCCGTTCTAAAAAGAAAATGAGAGACTAGTGAAAACCGTGAGGAAGTCGGTAGTCTTGGTCCCCTTAGTCATGGGTCAATTTGGTCGAATCTTGTGTATGTCGTGTAAATCTTGAAGGTTAGGCTTTGCTTCCCCCTTTCCCGCCTTTGAATTTGTTTCCTAGGCATTTGGTTGTCATATTGTGGTTGCTTGAACCACCACTAGGGCATCGACACCCCGCCAAGACTTTGAGACGGTATCTCCCGACCAAAACCTTTAATTGTTCAAAGAAAAACGGCCGCTTAGATGAGGAAAGCGGTTTGACTTTTTGTGATGCATCTTATATGTTGATTCATGCTTAATTGTTGGATGTGTAAAAAATTTTGTAGCAAGACCCAACTTGCCTTGCAATAGGGCACTCTCCCCTCATGGGTGTCAAATTGCGAGTTCAAGGGGCGTTGAGTGCGCTAATACTTGATCGGTTAGGTTAGTAGCTTAGTTGAGTGATGCTTATATTGTGCATCCACTCTCCATATCTATCCTAGTATACCTTTTACATTGGTTGAGGACTTACTCGGGGACAAGTAAGGTTCAAGTGTGGGGAGGTTTGATATATGATTCTTTTGCACCCTTTTTCCCCTCTAATTTCATGCTTTCCGACTCCATTTGAGTCGGTTTTGTACTTCCTTTCTCGAATTTCGTGTCCCAATTCCCTTTACTATGACGTTGTGGCCTCCTTGCAGAAATTAAGGCGGGAACGGGTGAAATGAAGCAAGGAAGACGTGTTTACTAAGCTTTGCATGGAAGAAGAAGGGAATCATGCTGAGAGGTATTCCCAGCCGGTAGGCCGGCAGCCGGTCAGCCGGCTGGGAGTGCATGTGTATACAACTGAAGACGAAATCAAGCAAGGAGCATCCCAGTAGGTGGTCTTGAAATGGCTAACCGGCCGGGAGAACATATAAGCTGAAATCACAAGTTTTTGAAGAAGTTACAGAACTTCCCAGTGGTCGATGACCGGCACGGCCAAACTGGGAGTTCCCCAAACCCGAGTTAAGATTCAAGTCAAACGTGTCCCCAGTAGTCGATGGCCGGCAGCCGGTTGACCGGCCATGCATACCTGATGACTTCCAAAATTTATTTCAACTTCCAGGGACCTCCCAGCCGGCCAGAAGACCGGCAGTCGGTTGACCGGCCGGGAGTGCAGACTCGTGTTTTCAAGCCCATTTCAAATCCTACCCTAATCCTGGTGGAAACTATATATACCCCCTCCCTTAACCATTTGTACACACTCTCCCAGATCTACAATTATTCCCTTTTCCAAGTCTCAAACTTTGTTAATCATTTTGTTAATCATTCCTTAATTAGACAAGTTATTCAATTAGTTAGTAATTGAAATTGGGTTGTAAGAAGATTGAAGGTTCCTCCTTCTTTATTTTTCTATCCTAATTCCTTTTCTTGCTATTGAGTTGGTATTATTTCTCTCCCTATTTTCATTAGTTTACATTTGCTTTTTCTTTAAGTTGGTTTGGTTGTTTATGTTAAATTTGCATCTTTGTTGTTTGATTGTTGTTGTTTTCTTTATTAGTCATCTTTTCATTGTTCATCTTTGTTGTTTACACCAAAAGATTCAATCTTTGAGTTGATTGTGTTAAAGATTGTGTCTTTTAGTTTACTCATCCTTGTTATTAGATTAAATCATCTTTATTCATAATTATTGTTGGATTGTAGCATGTTTAGAAGTAGAATTCATCCTCCCACCATGTTTATGCTTAAAGACTCCATCTTTATTGTTTATCTTGCCTTTAGAAACATGATGAGTGAGTAGTTACCCTTTTAAGGTTTAGGGGGAGCCTAAATAGGATTAGTGGGCATGACTAGTTGTTAGTTTTGAGTCTTGGGTGTAGGAATTTGTCTTTCTTAACATTGCATACAAGGTGTTTGACGAATTGTGTGAGTGAAAGCTAGTGCCTTTTGTCTTAGTAGCTTAATTCCTCCTTTGAATGAAAGTTTGTTGGTGGTCTTGTTGCATGTTTTGAAATAGTTGTTGCTCAATGAAAGTTGGTAACCACCTCTAGGACAAAACCCTCACCTTAGACTATTTTTATCGACTTGTCGCCCATAGTTCATTTACGTAACCCCGAAGACCCTAGTCTTTTAATCAATCGAACACATACTTCATACTACTTTGTTTAGTTGCATCTAGTAGTTAAATCAAACCCCTTTTCCTTTGTTTTTGACTAGACTTGACTCGTAGTTAGACTAAGTAGGAACCCCCGCCGTCTTCGTGTTCGACACCCGACTAAATACTACATTTAATTGGGTTTTTATAAACTGTTTTGATAAGGGAAACGACGACAAAATTCCTACTATCAGTTCTTTTCGACTAATAGGAGCTGAGCTAAAATGAAGTGGACTGAATGAAACTGAGATGAACTGAATGAGGCCGAGTTAAACTGACTGAGGCTGAAGTAAGGTTAATTGTGAAGAAATGAGCTGAATTGAACTTAATGAAACTGAACTGAATGAAGTTGAACTGAATTGAACTGACACTTGATACGGCGCTCCAAATTTTTAAGGACAAGGAAAAAAAAATCAATATACATGTTGAAATAAAAGGAATTTAAAGCCCTTTATAATCAATATCTAAGGAGGTGTTTGGCTGGGTATATTGGAATGAAATGGATGAATTTGATCCATTCCATTGTTTGGTTGGGGTGATTTGGAAATTGCAATGGAGTTAGATATTAAATGTATTCTAACTCCACCTCATCCCCTTGAAATCCCACACTCACTCTTCCTCATTGAATTCAAACCTCATTCCCTCTTTTAAACTTGTGGTGAATCAAACAAGATTACGCAAATATGGATTCAGAACCTCACACCACCCTACTATCAAACTCGATTCTAACTTGTTAAACCAAACGTCCCCTAAATTTTGGTCACTTACAAAGCCACAACCGTAAAATGACAAAACAAATACTATTATAAAGTTTCAAATTACAAACCCAAACTTAAATAAACATTTAAGTATAAAATAAATAAATAACATTTAAGGTTCTTCTGACAATTGACAAAATCATCAAATCAAAAGTAAGAAAACCACACATAGAAAGTTATATTACATAGTCAACCATTATTTTCTACTGGAAACAAACCCATATTCCCTTTGTCCCGGTCATTTGTTGTCTTATTTTATTTTGGAGTGTCTCAGTCTTATTGTTCTTTTTATTTTAAGAATGAACTTGATGAGCAATTTGATCATTCACACTCAATTTGTTCCATTTGTCATTTAGTAATTAGCCTTCTCCTCTTTCCTTGGTTTTTGTGCCAAAACCAAAGGACAACAATTGACCGGGATGGAGGGAGTACTATTAAATCGGAAGAAGCAATGTCACCAATATACAACAGGCAATTATGTGACCATTCCCTCAGAGGGAGTATTATTTGGACATGTCCAATTTAGCAATACGCCAACACCACAATGAACACCCCCATGTAAAACACCTTTTATTTTCTATAGTATCCCCCTTACTACTAGTTTTTTTCTGATTTAGATAGAGCATTGGCCCGCTTTGGGGGGGGGGGGGGGGATTTAATGATGATAGGAAGCATATTCATTGGATTTCTTGGAAAAATTTATCCAAAAATAAGAGAGAAGGAGGGATGGGTTTTCGTCATTGATACGTGCATTTTATATAGTCCTTTTAGCCTATTTTATGCCCGCATCTCTATGCTTTTACCGTGGTTTTATGCTACGAAATGCCCCGAATATGCTACTTTGGGTTATTTTGTCTTATTTGCAGGAATGAACCCGAAAGGAGTGAAAACAAGCCTAAAACATGTCCCTACGCATGCATTTAGGAGATGAGTTGAGTCGGAGCTTGGAAAGTACTATTTTGAGATGCGCATTGGAGTAAGGAAGTTAGGCGAGCCAAGAGAGTGCTTCAATTTGCTAGTTCCTGCTCGTAAGAGCCATATCTAGAGTTCTACAACAGTTATTAAGGTGATTCCAGTTGGAGGTGAAAGCTTATCCTCTTAGCTTTCCAACGCCACCAACCACGCCCTATTTGTCCAAGTAACGAAGGAATGGCAGCCGTTTGAAGTTCAGTGCGCGAAGCAGGAATTACGCGCTGAGAAGTGCTCGATCGAGAACTATTTCTATTCGATCGAGAGCCCATTTGCTCGATCGAGAGCCACTTCTTCTCGATCGAGTGGTTTTAGGATGAATAAGTACTTGATCGACTATTTTTCCTTTCGATCGACCAGTTCCTTTTATGCCTTTGCTCGATCGAGTGATTTAGTTACTCGGTCGAGTGGATTTTGCTGACGGGCTGGGCTCTTTAGTTATTTTCCGTCATTAGGTTTAATTATACTCCTATTTTCTTATAAATAGGAGTTAGGATGTCATTTGTAATCATCCAGTTAGGACGTTACTCTTCTCCCTTTCTTTATACATTGTTACTGTTACTTTTGTTCTACTTTGTTTTCCGGATCATTTATATTAGTAATTTCTTCTCTCCTTTCTCTCTTTTTATTTAATGTTTGTTATTCCCTCTCCCTCTTTATTTATTGTTCTTATTTACCCCATGTCTAGCTAATTTCCTTAGTATGTTAGGATTAGGGAAGCCGTGGTAGCATGTTTTAACTGACTTGAATAGGTTAGACTTGCGATAGGAATTGTATTAGGCAATTTAATTGTTATCCGGTCGAATGAATGCATGCAGGAGACCATAAATTTAGTTAACCCCGACCTGGATCGAAAGATTGGAAGGGAAGGCTTGCTTAATTACAATAGGGTATTGCAGTGAGGGCGAAAGTTAAGCTGTTTACGCTCTAGGGCGGTTTAAGGACCGAAAGGTGACGACCATAGCTCTTTTTATCAATAGTCTAATCGCCTTAGTATTCCCGATAGTATAAGATCTGATAGCTGCCACGGTGGACCGACTCCTAGCATATTTCCTTTCTCTTATTTTTAATTTCCTTTATTCTCTTCTCTTGCCTCTAGTTTCAGTAGTTTAGTTAGTTCACAATCAATTCAACCCCCATTTCGTGACACCCGACGACCGAATTAAACAGATAGATAGCAACTTAGCCTCCCTGTGGAGATCGACCCTACTTACCGCTGACTTCTGTTAGTAGTAACTTAGGTATTTATTTTTGGTACCTGACGACGGTATCAGTCATTTTGAAACTTTTAATTTCGCAATGTTGGTAAAACAGCTGTGGAGACTTATGGAGTTCCGAAATTCGTTAGCATCTAGATTAATGAAGGCTAGGTACTATCCTCGATCCAGTCCGTTGGAGGCATGCGTTGGTCATCACCCATCTTTTATTTGGCGAAGTCTGGTGGATGCACACATGGGTGGTTACCAAGGGGTCAAGATGGATTATCGGTAATGGCGAGTCGATTAAATTTTGGACTGACGGGTGCATTTGTATTGGACCGTCCTTTAGAGTGTGGTCTCCAAGACTCAACAAAGAAGATACTTTTGGTGCGGACTGGCTAGTGAACAACGGGTGGGATGAAGTAAGATTAAGGGCAAACTTAATTGAAAGTGAAGCCAAGAAGCTGGTGAAAATTCCGATTAGCTCACACAGAGGGAATGGCAAAAGGATTTGACACTATTCGAAGGATGGGAATATAAGGTTTAGAAAAGGTTAATTATTATTTATAATTTTTAATGAATACAAACATATCCTTATATATTATTACAATGTATTGGAGCACAAGAAAACTAGCTATGAATATTTACCTTAATCCTAACAAATAAACTAAGACAATTACAAAGATTGGAAAATACAAGAAATATGAAAATAAAGATATTAACAATTACAATATGAATAGGGAAAATCTATTTTACGGTATATTCCTAACATGCTCCCGCAAGATGGACGAGCTAAAGGAAAAACCGATCTTGGAAAGTAGAGAAGCAAAATGTAGTCGAGGTAGCGATTTAGTAAGAGCATCAGCTAGTTGGTCATCGCCAGAAATGTGTTGGACGCAAAGATGGCCTTGTTGAACCTGTTCATGAATAAAATGAAACGCATGAGCCAAATGTTTCATTCTGGTATAAAAGACTGGATTTGCGTAATTTTGAGTAGCACTAAGATTATCATAGTAGATAACCGATGGTGTAGATAGAGGAACACGAAGTTCAGTAAGGAGAGAATGTAGCCAAGTTAATTCAGTGGAAGTAGTAGCAACGACCCTAAATTCGACCTCGGTAGAAGAACAAGCTAAAGCACGTTGTTTCTTTGAGGCCTAAGAGAGAGCATTGCGACCCAGATAAGTAGCAAAACCAGTTGTGGAAACATAAGTATCACGATCTTTGAGGAGCTCATGAGCAAGTCAATTCTATTTCTTTGAGGAGCGGTACATTTTATCCAGGTCCGGACATGCCCATTAATGATGATGAAGTTCCCTACATGCATCCTAAAGGATTGGATAATTTGGAGTTGAGCGATGACGAGAAAGAAACTTGCAAAGATCAAACACGGGATTTGAAGAAAAGCGAAAAAACGAGAACTGCACAAGATCCTCGATCGAGTAGCACAAGGCTCTATCGAGGAACCAAGCTACTCGATCGAGTACACCTTGGGCTCGATCGAGAAACCCCCTCTGACGGTGATTTTTCGCGTGTTTCAGCTGCGGCATTGGATAAAAATAGGTTCCTCAATCGAGTGATTATTGGGCTCGATCGAGGCACTTTTATAACTGATGTTAATACTTCCAAACCGTCTCCTAATACAAAAGAAGCCGGGCCAATCAAAATTCAACTACTTTTTCCCCAACGATTGCAGAAAACCAAACTTGAACAACAATTTGGGAGGTTCATGGAGGTAGTGAAGAATCTTCAAGTGACAGTGCCATTTACTGAATTGTTAACTCAAGTGTCGGTTTATGCTAAGTTTTTGAGGAAAATATTGTCAAAGAAGCGGTCTTTTGATGAAGTGGAGACTGTCGCGTTCACTCATGAATGCTACGCCGCATTACAAGCCAATTGTCCACCTAAGCTTAAGGATCCAGGGAATTTTTCTATTCCTTGTACTATAGGCCGTTGACAATGCTTTATGTGATTTAGGAGCAAGCGCCAGTGTCATGCCGTATAAAATTTACAACCAATTAAACATGACTAAGCTTAAATGTACTAACATGACTATTCAATTAGCTGACAGGTCTATTAAGTACCCCATGGGTATCTTAGAGGATGTGCCAGTTAAGATAGGGAAATTTTTCATTCCAGTCGACTTTGTAGTGATAGATATAGCTGAGGATTCTCGTGTTCCTATTATTCTAGGACGACCATTCTTGCATACTGCATAGGCGGTTATAGATGTTAGACATGGGAGTCTTACATTCAACATTGGAGATGGTACTATCACTTTTGGTCTTGACAAAGCATCACATCCTCCTAATTTAAAAGCTTCTTGCCATATGATTAATGCTCTTGATTCTTAATTTGATGATTGTCTTGCTTTGTGTTTTGACATGAATCCACCTGACGCCCCTGCTACTGCGTCATATCCATGGAGCAAGGAAGTGGATGAAATAGAGAAGTTGATTTATTGAGATGAACCTCCTCCTGAGATGGTTTACAGCTGTGATGAGACCATTGACATAGAAGCCGAGTTGGATGCTTTAGAAGCAGAAATATTCAAAGAGGAGCTAGTCAAAGTCTTTGATGAAGTTTCTATGACGGATGAAGTGCCCTATCTCCCACCAAGTGATGATGACATGAAAAACAATGGCCATTGCTCCTATTTTACATTAGACTTTGAGTTTGGTGAGCAAGAACTTTAACTTTATTTGTCATTTATTTTCTTTTGGACTATTTATTGGTGCTACTTATGCTTGTGTGTAGCACACGCGCTACTTTTTGATTTACTGTTACGAGATTTAACTTGTATTGATTATGATTTGTGTGCGCATTTATTTTAAATGCAGAAATTAGCTCGGCCGAATGGATCCTCGATCGAGTGTCATGGAGCTCGATCGAGTACCCACGTTTTTGGGATTTATTTCGTAGCTGACTTGATGTGGAATTGCGCGGTTGCTAATTTTCCCCTATTTTTGCAGCTAGTTTGGGGGAATTCTACGCTCTTATCCGGTATTCTCTTCCCGTGTAGCTTCTTTAATTGTATTGTCTATTTCTTTTGCAATCCACTTGTTAGTTGTGTCCTCTAGGTCGCTGGATTTGTGTGTGATTGTTATGCTGTAGGCGTCACAATGAGGGCTTGTGACATTTAGGTTTGGTGGAGGAATTTAATTATGTTGTGTGATTTATTTGTTTTGTGTGCATTTATATATCAAAAATCCATAAAAATTTAAAAAAAAAATCAAAACACAAAAACATGTTTTTCCTTTGTTTTAGGTCGAGCCTTGGTGAATTTAAATAACAATGATGTTATATTGCATTGTTTTTGCATCTGAATCCCGTATAGTTGTCAATGTACATTGTTTTGACTCGTTATCCAAGAAAACAAAGCTCATAATTCAAGTCTTAACCGTATCGACATGCCTTATATTGATTAGATTTGACACAATTATGTTGGTAAACTACTTAAATTCTGAGGTCTATAGAGCTTCCTAGGCTAGGAACATCAATAAACTGGTCTCATTGTCAATTAGGCTTGAGTATGGTTTCTCCTTGTGGAATATGTAATATCAAACTGCATAAGTGTGACATTGATTTCTTGATACTTTTATTACTTTCATTTGACTAAGTACATGTGGATATGCGGTTCTTACCATTCAAATAAGCCTTACAAATTACCCTTTTTGTTAGCCCGTTTGAACCCTTGTAGCCAATCTTAAACTATATCTTATGAGCTACAATCCAAGAATTTGCCTACCTTATACGGACAATCCCAGTTGCTTGCTTATCATGTTTATCTTACTACTATGGTTGGGATTGGGAATATTATTGTCAGTTGTGGGTGTAGTAGAATTATTTAGCAATTGTGTTGTATACTTGTGTTGGAAAATGTAAAATATGAAGCAAAAGAATAAGAAAAAGAAAAAAAAAGACAGAAAAATCTAAAAAAGAATTGAAAGAAGAAAAGAGATTGCTTCATTTGGTTTTGTCAAGGATCAAAAGGATGGTTGTTAGAGTCTAATACATAATTGGAGAGTAGTTTATTAGCTCTCATATGTTGTAAAGTTGAGATCATTTCTCTAAGTTGGGTTCATTTGTTATTTTAAGATTTGGTTTTGGTTAGCGTTGCGACTACCGTCTTAGCTCCAAATATCCATAACGTGCTTTGGCACAAACCATTTCTATCCCTTTAACCCATTTGCCACCCTTATTGACCTTGATACATGTACTTTTGTTTACATATGGTGATTGCATATTAGTTGGGGAAATTTCTATCACATTAGATTACATGCATGTTTCATAAGTCGAGTGAGTGTTTCTACTTCTTTCTATCTTCACATATAACTCGCCCTTACATACTTATGAGTACATTAGTGAATCCCCGAGAATCCGACTAATTTGTCTTGCAAGATCGAAAGGTATTTGGCAATTGTCTATAGTATGGTGACTTGAGACTGAGCTACATTTTCTATTTCCCGTACCTTAGAATTTATTTTATTGGTACACTTTTGTCATTACTTTGTTACAGATATGGATATATTGGGATTTGTATGTGCATCAATATTAGCTCTAAGTTGTTTATTCGCCATTTGTATGAATGCCCTTTTGTATTGTGTGTTGCTTTGCTTGAGGACAAACAAAGAGATGGTTTGGGGAAGTTTTACGAGTCATAATTATATACATATTTATGCCTCCCCTTATTTACTTTTAATACGGTTTTCGTGCTAATTTATATCGTTTACATGCCTTTTAAGTTAGAATGTCGATACTTCCGCTTTTTGATGTTTAATGCAGGAATGATGCATTTGAGGAGAAAAGGAATAAAATGGGCATCGCGGAGTAGGCATGAAGGAATACACGAAGCATGGCACTGGAATTCATGAGAACGAAGGAAGAGAAGTTAAGATGAAAACACGAAGAAAAGAGCAGTAACAAGTAGTGCCTCGATCGAGTAGAGTTGGGCTTGATCGAGGAAGCACGTACTCGATCGAGTACAATGGGGCTTGATCGAGGAACCTCCGTTTCTATAATTCCCGCAAATTTTCTTAAGTCGGTTATGATTTACTATAAATACCTAAACTCGTACCCTAGGTTAATTACGCTTTATTTTCCTTAGGTTTAGTATAGCTACTCTACAAAACTCTCTAAAATACTTAGTTTAGTTTATATTTATTGTTCTTTCTTCCGGATCTAAACATTGTTATTTTTACGGTATTGTTCTAATCTTTCAATAATTATTATTTCAATTACTTGTTCATCTTTCATGTTCTTAATTATGTTTTCTTATATTGTTATTGTTGTTATTGTTATTAATATGAGTAGCTAAACCTTTACTCTAGGGTGAAAGGGAATCTAGGTTGTTAGAAAATGAGTTGCTTATGAATTGATTGTTAAATGCGTTTTGATGGTTGTTTAATTATCGTCTTAAATCTAGTTGATTAATTACTGATCAGAATTGATTAATTAGTCTTGCATAAACTAGAATTATCACCGGCATGGTTAAGACTAGCATAGGCCACGATAATTGAATTAGACCGACTTAATAATAGCGATTGCATGTTAAGTTAGATCTAAAAAGACATATTAGAATCGACCGATCATATGACTTTCAACAATATAAATTGCTCAATCAATGAATTAAATCTTACCCTTTGATGACTACCTAGTGAACCTGATCCCTAGACTCTTTAATATTATTGTTATTCATCTTTTAATTTACCTTGCAATTATCTCTTAAACCAAATCTACAAACCTCCAAAATTGGTTACTTAAAGATAGACTTAAATACTAATAAACTAGAATAATTACCTCGCCTCTCTGTGGATTCGACTCTTCTTACCACCAGCTATTAATTAGTAGTAATTTAGGTTTACTTTGATTAAGGTGATACGACTTTAGTCTTATCAACCCTTTGTAATCATCACACAGAAGATCGAGATCACCTTCTCTTTAATTGCCCTGTTCTATATATTATTTCTCAATCTATCGATGTTGGTGATGTTGTTAGTTTCTATCACAATCACAATAGTGATCAAATCTCAAGTTTTGTGGAAAAATTTAATGCTTTGCAGAACTCTATTTCCCTTAAGTCTTTTCTAAAGACCACTTTTATTTGGTGGAATTTATGGTTTAACAGAAACAAATTTATCTTTGAGAACATTATAATAGATGTAAATAAAATTACACAAGCCATTTCGAGTTCACTTTTCGTATGGTTTACTCTTAAGCATAAAGAATTGGATAACAAAGACATAAATCCATTGCATGAACACCATGGTCTTAGTAATTGTAATAATAATAATAATATTGTTTGGCAGAAGCCACCAAATAATTTATTAAGATCAATTTCGCTGGCTCTAAGCGAGATGATACAAATGCAGCTATAGAGTTCAGTATTAGGGATCATGATGGTAAAGTATTGTTATTAGGTGCTAAATCTTGTGGTAAAGTTAGTGTTCTTTTAGGCGAAATCATTGCTCTTAGAGAAAGTATAATTGCAGCTGAAACTTTGGGCAGTGCCGTATGGGAGATTTCGGTGGCTCTGTGCGAAATGCCCAGAAAAAGGGCCCTAACTAATACGATTAGTAATACATATATTTTTTTCTAAAAGAATATATATATATATATATATATATATATATATATATATATATATATATATATATATATATATATATATATATATATATATATATATATATATATATATATATATATATATATATATATAGAATTAGGATCAAATGAGTCCACCTTCCTTAGGTGAGTCCATAAGTCCTATTCTTAACCATTAGATCATTCCAAAATCAATGGCTAAGATTAATTCTGAAAATAAAAGGTGCATATAAAACCCAACAAACCCTAATTCCCTTCATTTCCTTGCCTCCCTCACTCACACTTCTCTCTCTAAAACTCTAAATCTCTCCTCTCCTCTTCCTCCTCACACCCCGACACCCTGACGCCGCCACCCAACCTGACGCCACCACCAAGCTTCTGCCGCCATCTGCTTCCCCTCATTCCCCCCACAAGACCACCAATACCACGAATCCCACCGCAACACCACCAATACCAGCCGGCAGCCGCCCTTCTCGGCTCCTCCTGCCGCCCTCGGCCACCAGCCGACGACCACGTGATGCTCCCTCTTCTCTCCATTTCTGCCTCCCTCGGCCACTACTCTGCCGCCTCTTTCTTCTCCTTTCTATTTTTTTTTCAGATCTGAGCATCATAAAGAGTGGTTGTTGTTGTTGGTGATGTCGAGGATAAAGAGTGGTTGTGGTTGTGGTGGCTATGTCGTGGTAGTGCGTGGCTATTTGTGTGTTTTTTTTTTGTTTTTTTTTGCTGTTGTTTGTTGATGTCTTGGGCCTGTAGGTCATTGGTGGCAAAGTCGGTGGTGGCTATGTCGTGGTGGTGCGTGGCTGTTTTTGTTTTGTTTTTTTTTTTGGTTGTGGCGAGTGTAGTGGCTGGCGGTTTGAGGCGGCTGGGTGGTGTTGTGGTCATGGGTCAGGTAGTTGCAACGCTATATGGACAAAGTTACGCTTATATGGACAAAAAGTTACGCTTTGTATGGACTAATTATATTCGCCAAGAACTTAAATTACATTAATTCAAATTAGTATAATTTTACAATCCTAAAAAAAATAAAGTTTCAAAAATAGTGACCAAAGTTACCATCATAAAACCTTAAATTACATTCATAACAATATTCACATAAAATTATAAATTAGTAAAATTAAATAAATTCAAATTTTTATATTAAAAATTCTTTTAAAAAAAAATTAAAGTTTCATTTTTTATCATTAAAGTTTCACTCGTAAAACGTTAAAGTTACATTTATAAATTAGCAAAATTAAATAAATTCAAATTTTTATATTAGAAATTCTCTAAAAAAAATTAAAGTTTCATTTTTTGTCATTAAAGTTTCACTCGTAAAACGTTAAAGTTACAATTATAAATTAGTAAAATTAAATAAATTCAAAATTTTATATTAGAAATTATCTAAAAAAAATTAAAGTTTCAATTTTTGTCAATAAAGTTTCACTCGTAATACATTAAAGTTAAATTTATAAATCAGTAGAATTAAATAAAATCAAATTTTTATATTAAAAATTGTCTAACAAAATTAAAGTTTCAATTTTTACCGTTAAAGATTCATTCGTAAAACATAAAGTTACACTCAAAAATCAATTTTATATATTTAAAAATAAATTTTACAACATAAATTTAAATTTTTAGTTATAAAATGACCTTAAATATTAAAGTTATAATGGTAAAGAATTGAAATTGCAATCATAAATTAAAGTTACATTTATAAAACATTAAAGTTTCCATTTTAAAATTTTACAATCTCAACCATCAATCTTAGAAGATCAATGGCTAGGATTAGGACTTAGTGGACTCACCAATTTAGGTGGACTCATTTGAACTTGCCTATATATATATATATATATATATATATATATATATATATATATATATATATATATATATATATATATATATATATATATATATATATATATATATATATAATTAGGTTCAACTAAGTCCACCTTCCTTAGATGAGTCCCTAAGTCCTATTTTATACCCTTAGATCTTAAAAATTCAATGGCTAAGATTAAAAAAAAAAAAAAAACTAAGATATAAAAGGCACCCAAACCCTACTCACCCACTCAATCTCACAAACTCTAACACAAACTCAATCTCACATCTCTCTCCCTCTCATCATTCTCTCTTCCCACCTCTCTCTCAAACTCTCCCAACTTCCACCTGCCGTCGACCACACGGCCTCCCTCTCTCACCATGCCTCCCTCCGCAATATTGCCGACACC
Organism: Silene latifolia; assembly: GCF_048544455.1. NCBI lineage: Eukaryota > Viridiplantae > Streptophyta > Magnoliopsida > Caryophyllales > Caryophyllaceae > Silene > Silene latifolia. Next base: position 120,361,795 of record NC_133528.1, on the reverse strand, counting down.
ACCGCCGCCTCAATCTGCCGCCCCTCCTTACCGTTTCTCCTTATTTTTTTTTTTTATTTTTTTTTTTCAGATCTTTGTGCGTGGTGGTGGTTGATTGGTGTTGGTATTGTTGTCGTTGTCGGCCACCACCGCCTCCCTCTGCCTCCTTCTCTCACCGTGCCTCCCTCAGCCACATTCCCAACACCACCACCGCCTCCTTCTGCCGCCCCTCCTTCCCGTTTCTCCCTACTCTCTTTTTATTTTATTTATTCTTTTTTCCAATTCTGGGTGTGTGGTGGTGGTTGCTTGGTGTCGGTGTTTGTATTGGTGTCGTTGTCGGCCTTGTCTTTTTTTTTTCCCAGATCTGATGAATGTGTGGTGGTGGTTGCAAGGGGCCGTAGTGGTTGTGGTTGTGGTGGTTGCCGTGGGATGTGGGTTGGATGGGTGGGTCGTTTTTTTTTTTTTCTGATTTTTCCTCTATCGGCAATGGTGGCCGATCTGAATGGTGTCGTGGAGGCGGTGGTGGTTGACGGTGACGGTGGATGTATTAAAATCACGCAAATCGTCTCTCGTGTTTATTAAAGTTACATCTCCAACTGTTAAAATTACATAAAATATACGGAGTATATATGTAAAAAACACTCGTATAACATTAAAGTTTTACTTGTAGATCATTAAACTTTCATTCGTACATTATTAAAGTTACAATCGTAAATTAGAGAAATTACAAACTTGGACATTATTATAAAAATAAAATTTTTATATGGGAAATGGCCTAAAAAAACTAAAGTTTCCCTCGTTATCATTAAAGTTTCATAAAAATTTTATATATAAAATGACTCGTTAAGCAATAAAATTACAAACGTATACTATTAAAGTTTCACTTGTTTAACATTAAAGTTTCATTTATAAATCAACGAATTTGTAGAACATTAAAATTTCACTCAAAAAAAGGTGAAATTACATAATATTTAGTCATAATTACATTACTACTACATAAATACCAATTTTTATATTGGAAAATGACTTAAAAAAAGTAAAGTTTTAATTTTAAGCATTAAAGTTTCATTTGTAAAAAATTAAAGTTTTATTTTTAAATTAGTGAAATTACATAAATTTTAATCACAATTACATTATTATATAAATTGAAATTTTTATAATTAAAAACGACCTTAAAAAACTAAAGTTTCACTTTTAAGCATTAAAATTTTACTCGTAGAACATTAAAGTTTCACTTTTAAATCAGTGAAATTACATAAATTTTAGTCACAATTACATTATTACATAAATTTAAATTTTTATATTGAAAAATGACCTAAAAAGACTAAAGTTTACTTTTAAGCATTAAAGTTTCTCTCGTAAAACATTAACGTTTCATTCAAGAAATCAAATTTATATTTAAAATTACATTGTATAACAAATTTTTTTTTTCTTTTTTACAAAATGACCATAAAAGATTAAAGTTATAATCGTAAAGAATTAAAGTTACACTTATAGATTAAAGTTACATTTATAAAACACTAAAGTTTCATTTAAAAAGTTTCAAATCTCAACCATCAATCTTAGAAGATCAATGGCTTAGATTAGGACTTAAGGACTCACCATTTTAGGTGGACTCATTTGAACTTGACTATATATATATATATATATATATATATATATATATATATATATATATATATATATATATATATATATATATATATATATATATTTTTCACGCTTACACAAAAAAAAAATCTAAGTGTGGACACGGGGGGGCCCACGGGGGCGCTTGGGAACTAAGCATTTGCATTTGTGGAGTCGCCACCATTTTTTATGGGAAATTGGAACCGTTCGAATACCCCGTGTCATGTCAAGACACAAAGTATTGACATGAACACTAAGAACTCGTTACCCTTAGCATTCTATGTCTAGAATGACTCTCGCGGATGCCAATGAACACGGATGTTCACAGAGATCTGGAGTAAGGGATGAGGGTACGTATTAGAAAGTCCTTTTACTGAACACCTAATCCCGCCCGCCTCGATAGCGGCCTCTACTAATGAATAGGAAAATTATTCATATTCGATATGCTGTCGATTATATGCATGCAATGCAACATCCATCATTTTAAACCTAGCATGTGAGAATTAACTAAGTCGGTGAACAATTAATTAGCATTTATTAATGTCGAATTAGAGTTTTGATTAATTACATGTGAGAACAAAGTAAATAAATCATACAAGACGAATATGAAATAAAGAAATAAATTACAAATGATATTTGAACTTGCGTCATAAACATGCCCAAAAGAGTTTTAGAAATAAAAGAAAAGAATAAATGAAATAAGGAAAATTAGAAAATTGGAAAAATAAGGAAATTTGGGAAAAAAATAAGGAAAAAAAAATAAATAAATAAGGAAATAAAATAGGAAATATGGAAAATATGAATTATATGGAAAATATGTCGAACTATGGTAATAATAAAAATAATAGTCGATTAGAATCCTAATTAGAAACCCTACGTCAAGACGAGAAGAGTTCAGAGGCAGAAGCCAACTTAGAACAGACGCAACATCTGTTGCGTCCTCTGGAAGAGGCGCAGCACTTCTGCGTTTGTTCTCCAGTTGGATTCTGACTGTGAAAGTCATACTCGTGGGTTGTTAATGTTCGTTAGTAATTTTAAGGCCAATTATTGATATTAGACTCAAGTAGAAGTGATTAACATATTACATACATACTAATATTGTCATAAAACGATAAAAAAGGATTGAAACGAATTATTATAAGTTAGATATTATTTACGATGCCGGAATTGATTTATATACAAAACTTGAATTAAAGACGGTTGACAAAAGAAAACAAAATAAGAAAAAGAAAGAGAAATATGTACAAAGACGAATTCAAGGGACTTGATACGGATAAATCGAGTCTCTAAAATCCGGGTTTGAATTTGTGACGAAAACCCGCAAATATTAATTATAAGGGATTTAATTCGAAAATTATTGAAAAGGATTCATAAAAACTAATTTGAAAATTATTAGTGTAATACTACGGTTTTATGTGTCTTTGGGTACTCTATCGAGTGAGGCTTACTCTGTCGAGTAAGTAGTTTTTGACGCAAAACAATAGTCTGCTTGTAGTGTACTCGATCGAGTAGGTTGGGTACTCGATCGAGTAGGGGGCACTCGATCGAGTAAGTGCCTTACTCGATCGAGTAAGTGCCTTACTCGATCGAGTAAGTGTGTTTTACGGGTTTGTTTTGATGGTTTTTGCTAATAACGCGAGATTAATATAAAGGCTTCTGTCATTTTCTTTAATCATTTTTCACCTTTCTAAACCTTTCAAAAGAAAAAGAAGTTACGTAGTTCTCTCTCGTCGCGTTGTTGGCAAATCCGAAGGGCTAGAGTCATCAGATCGCTGTGTTCTTTACGCCGTTGAGACCGTCGTATTGTGGGTAAGGTCTTAGTACAATTTTTATGTTGTTTCATTGATTTTAGTTGAAACCCTAATTGGGTAATTTGAGGGTTTTTATGATTGTATGATTAAGATAGTATTTGAATATATGTATGTATAGGGGGAGGCTTTGTTGAGGAGAGATTATGAGTAGCTGCTTAGATCGTCTGAGTCTGTGTTTGCTCTCCAGGTAGGGTTTCCCTACTCAGTATTAGTTACATGATGTGTATGGTGATTGCACTGTAGTTAGTGATTGTTGATTGATTCAGACGGTTGTGATTTTATATTATTGATTGATTCAGACGGTTGTGATTTCATATTGTTGATTGATTCAGACGGTTGTTGATGTTGTATTGTGGTTACTGTTTATCTGTCTGTGTTCTTCGGGGTGCGTCCCTGGCTGAGTGGAGTCACTTGCGGGAGTGGCTTCACGCAGTGGCGGATCCAGGATTTGGGTAAAGGGGGGGCACAGTAAGAAAAAAAAAATTGCGAACAACATTTATATATTAAAATTCAAATATCGTCAATACATAGTAAATTACAAAGGAAAAATCTAAGAAAAATCTAAAGCCATCCGACGAGGATTCATATCTTGAAAACGCCTAATAACATCATCATCACTCACTTGTGAAAAAAAATCTCTCTCAATATAAGTCACTAAACAATTATCTAATAGTTCATCGCTCATACTATTTTGCAAATAATTCTTCACATACTTCATGGAGGAGAAAACTCTTTCCACACTTGTCGTTGCCACCGGAAGTATCAATACAAGCTTCAATAACAAATAAACACGTGAATATGAAATATGTTTCTTTGTCTCAACAAGCATAATTGAAAGCTCACCAAGGTTCTTGATAAGATGAAATCTTGAATCCCTTAGCATATCACTTTCAAAAATATCAAGTTCAAACTCAATTAGTGTTATCTCGGTATCATTAAACTCATTAAGATAGAACTTTGCAAGTCTAACCAATTTGTCCTTATCGAAAGAAGCAAAAACATCGGCGGGACTAAAACAAGCCATACACATTAGCATCTCCATGCTTCTCACATCACATCGGCTATTTAGTTCATGGACTTGTTTATCCAAAACACCTATAAACATCTCAATTCGATATCGTTGTAGGTTAAGCTCGTTGACATGACGACATCTTGATCTTTCCGGAGGAGCATAAAAATCATCCATATTTGGGACTTCAATATTATGTTTACAACCGTTTGAAGAAATTGATCCCATCCATCATTCCTAAACTTTGTCAAATGCTCCTTAGTTAAATCAAGAATAATCATGGCATTAACAATGTCTTGATCTTTTCTTTGTAATGCTTCACACAAAGAATTAGTGTATCCATACACCACTTTCATTAAATGTAACATGAAAACAAACTCAAAAGATTCAAGGTGATCTATCCCAATTTCGGCTTTAGCACGATCATCAACGGATTTAGCCCCTTTACTAATTATCTCAAAAACTCTAATAAGTGTGCCATATAAAGACATGACTCTCACAATTGATTTAAAATGAGACCCCCACCGAGTCTCCCCCGGTCTACTTAAACCAAGTTCTTGATTCAATCCCTTACCACTTTCAATTTCACCAGATGCTAAGGCCTCCAAAACCTTATCCGCTTGAATATCCCTAACCATCTCCAAACGTTTAAAAGAATATCCAATATTATTAAGCACAATTCCAAGATGTTGAAAAAATTTGGCACAATCTTTGTTTTCTTTAGCCACCGCCACTAATGTCAATTGAAGTTGGTGCACAAAACAATGAACATAATATGCACATGGATTGTCCCTCATTATCAAACTTTGCAAACCATTAAGCTCACCTCTCATGTTACTAGCTCCATCATAGCCTTGACCACGGATGTTTGACATAATTAATGAGTGTCCATCAAGTAGTTTCTTTATTTTCTCAAAAAGTGTCAAACTAGTTGTATTTTTCACATGCACAATCCCAATAAATCTTTCACAAAATTTACCATCTTTATTAACATAACGCAAACAAATAGCTAATTCTTCCTTATGAGACACGTCACTAGACTCATCGGCTAATAGACCAAAGTAATCACCATTTAGATCCTCAATGATAAGCTTAGTAGTCTCATGGGCACAACATTTAATTAATTCTTTTTGAATGGTTGGGCAAGTGACTTGGTGATTTTCCGGAGACTTAGCAAGAACAACTTTAGCAACACTTTCACTATTTTGAACAAGCCAATCCAAAAGTTCAAGAAAATTACCCTTATTACTTGACTTTGCTTTTTCATTATGCCCCCTAAATGCTAGTCCTTGCCTCAAAAGAAATCTTAAACAAGAAAGAGAGCGTAACAAACGGCATTTATAGAGACTCTTAGCTTCATCACTTACTTTTTCAACTATCTCTATTATTGATACTTTTTTATTAATGAAAGATTCACACTTTTATTTAGCTACTTTGTGAGAACTACTAGTACCTTTCCCAACATGTTTTTTAAATCTATCCAACGCATTTTTCCAATTCTTAAACCCTCCAATCTCAAACACATTTGCTCTCGGGATACTTGAAGGCTCTTTGAACAAGTAACAACAAAAGCAAAATGCCGCACCATTTTTCTCACTATATTCTAGCCAATCATACTTATCATACCAAAGAACTTTGAAGCGACGCATTTTATTACCTTGGAAAGTTTGAGGAAATTCACCATTTGGTCTAGGTCTACAAGGACCTTTTCCGATATATATCCTTCTCAAGGCATCTCGATCATTAACTCGGTAAGATGATATTGGCTTACGATTTCCCGGATCATGTGGAGGATCAAGAGGGAGAACATTGTACTCTTCACTTTGATTACCCTCTTGAGTTGGTGAATTACCCTCATGCTCACTTTGATTGCCCTCTTGAATTGATGGATTATCGGATTCCCCGTCACTAATTTGCTTATCATTAATTTGCTCATCATTAATTTGCTCTTCTTGATTAGGGAGATTTTGAGGTTCTAATGACAACGGAGAAGAGGACGATGTAGTTTTTTGTGACTTCCGACTCCACAAGTATTGTAAGCTATTCATTTTCGTTGATTCAATCTACAAACAAATAACAAATTCTAAGCTACACTAACTCACAAATTTGGGATCTAGGGTTTGGGGAACAAATTAATCAAACTAATAAGAACAAATTAATTGAATTTGGGGAACAAATTAATCAAAACTAATAACTAATAAGAACAAATTAATCGAATTAATCAACAATCAACAACAAATTAATCGAATTAATAAGATTATAAGAAGTAAGAACTGAGAACACATACCTGGCTCACTGTACCGCGACGGCGCGACTGGTTACTGGTGGATGGATGGTCAGACGGTGACCGGTGACGGCTGGAGGAAATACCAGGCCGGCGGCTGGCGGCAGGACGACAGATGTGTGGTGTGGATAGTGGTTTGTGCCTATCGTCAGTGAGAATTGGTTTTGCGTTCTATTTTGTGGTTTTATGATTGTGTGGTTTGTGTATTGTGTTTATCGTCCTTTTTTTTTTTGGTCACGTGAGGGCACGTGCCCCCCCCCCCTCCTACAAATCTGCCCCTGGATTCACGCCCTTGATTCGCCCTCTGTGGAACCCGTCACAGAGGGATGTGCACATTAATGAACATGGGTTTATCGCTCAAAGAAGATGAGCGGGGCTTAGGTGGGAACGGCTGCGGTCTCCCACTGGCGACGATGAGTATCTGTTGCGATGGGTACTCTGGCAGGGCTACACACTTTAGTGTGTAGTCAGTTATGAGGTGATTGGAGATGGAGACTGGGATTGTGTGTGAACTGTTTGTATGATTGTTTCAGTGTGGCTTTGATTGTGTAATTAGTACTGACCCCGTTTAAATGTTTTAAAAACTGTGGTGATCCATTCGGGGTGGTGAGCGATTATTGAGCGGTATGATATGACGCGTATGGGATAGCTGGGATGAGTCATCACGTGGCAGTTAGAAGTCTTCCGCTGTGTCAGACGATGTTTTATAGCTTTGATAGTTTTATCAGTAGATCGTCTGAGAACCTTGTATTTCAGTTTAACAGTTTTGGTTTGAGACATGTAATCACTTAAATTATATTTACTTTTAAAGTACGTTTCTTTATTGTCTTATGATTATCATTGCCTCGGGTAACCGAGATGGTGACGTTCCTATACCTGAGTGGTCCTGGTAAGGCACTTGGAGTATGGGGGTGTCACAATTAGGTGAAATAAGGGAAAGAACGAAAAAAAGAAAAATAAAAGACGAAAGGAACAAAAACCAGAGGAAGAAGAAGAAGTGCAGCAACTAAAAGCAGCCCCTGGAAGAGGCGCGGCAGATGCTGCACCCTTTCCAGAAGGCGCATCAGTTGATACGATTCTTCCCCACGTCAGATCTGTGTTATTTTTATTAAAAGGTTTTAAAAAGGTGATTTCAAAACACGGTTTCGAGCATGCTTTATGGCATAAATTCTTACATTAATTATAATACAGAAAATAAATACAAAATTAAGATGGGATTTTACACCTTCAGACTTACATGTTAGCGTCGCGAGATTTAACTAAATCGGTTTTTTTAGTGGTAACTCGACTCGATCTATACAAATATGAAAGTGCCCTTGAAAAAGGAACTAAAAAGATTGTTTAATTGAATTATTGATTAATTATGGTGTAGTGGTCAAATTGGTCGGTCATGCAAACGTGACTGGTACTCAGAATGATCTGAGCTTACGTGGTCGAAAGTTCAAGCACGTAGGCGTCAATAAGCTTAGAGCGCGGTCTTAGAATGCAAAGGGAGAAGAGAAGGGCAGACACTCGCGTGAGAAATATGAGGTACGAAGGTCCCTATTTATACTAATCACACGGAGGAATTAGGGTTACGGTAAAACTTTGGAAACAAATCTCGAAAAGATCTTAAAATATGCAGAAAAGAGCTGGGGAAGAGGCGCATTAGCCACTGCGACTCTTGGAAGAGACGTAGCAGGTGCTGCGTCCTTTCCCCAGAAGTTTCCTCCTGCGGAAGAAAGATTTTCCGCGTTTCTGTTATGGAATTGCGGTAGATCTCAACTTCCTTATTGTTCAAAATATGATTTCGGGATATATTTTGCCAAAAGATGAAAAGATTAAAATTATGGAATAGAAATATCAGGAATATTCCAGAACATTCCGACTCGGCATTTTAAACGGTTTATTAGAAAATGAAGACGGTTTTTGACCCGGACTCCGAATGACCTCTAATTACTGTCAAAACGACCGTAATGGCGCGTAGATGACGACCAAGGGGTAGACACAAGTATTTGAGCTATCACTTGACGATAAACTTACGAACTGTCATAAATCGTTCCATGTACCAAACATGCGGCCCAATCATCACCGGGTGGTTTGTGGGAGGTGCAGAAATGAGGTATCTACACTAAGTCGGGACCTTAATCATTACCAAAATACTTGAAATATTGTTTGAAGAGTAAATGGTTAAACCACATGATCGACAAATAAATTATCAAAAACAGACAAATTTGCACAAATTGTTGTTCCAGACGAGGTTTTGTGACTATTTTATGGTCACATGTAATCACAATGATCAAGTTAGTGTTACAGCTTATTGTATCTTGTTTTTAAAAGTCGTCACATTTGGCTGAAAATAATATCAAACTTCGTTTTATTATTTCCGACCAAAATGACATGTAAAGGGAGACTAACTCGAAAAATTGTCCATAATATAATTACTCCGTAAAGCTACTAAGAATTAAAAATAAAAAGCTATGAAAAAACACATAGATTTTAATTTGAGCCAAACTTAGGAAAAAGTTTATATGTTGATAGTTGAGCCCTCTTTTCACTATTTTATTTGTGAAGATATGGACAAACATTATTAATGGTTAGTATTTGCATTTTCGCAAACAACCCAAGTTCGATTCATGATGTCGTTTCATTTTCTTTATTTTAAATTGATGGGGCATATTCTGCACCGCTGACCAAGTCAACGTATTGAGCAAGGTCAAGGGTACCCACAGCAAGTCAACGACTTAGATAGCCTAGCCGATGCAGCCCATCGGCCTGTCAGCCTGGGTCTCGGCATGGCGACCCGCCAGCCGGGACACATATCCGCGTACTCACATCCAAGACCCCTCGGCGGTGAGCCAACAGGGCCCGCCGGCCTGCCATAGGTCCCTCGGCCGAGGGGTAGATCAGTCTTTCCACCTGCTAGCCACTTGGCCACTTGGCCACTACGTGACAAAAGGTGAAAGCCTATAAATACTCCTCAACCTTCATTGAGGAAAGGATCCCAACATATACACAACTAAACCTAAATACACTATTCATCTGGTAATATCTTCCTTATCTCTCTACATTATACATTCAGCCAAGCAACAACTTATCCTTTAAGTTTACTGACTTGAGCGTCGGAGTGAGTACGCTTGGCACAAAGCCAAGCCCTCGCCTGTTCATTGTTGCAGGAGAGACCGAGAGGAACGATTAAGACCAAAGGAGAATCCAACTCAAGACATCATTCAACAAGCCACGGGTGGTAACTATACCTGCTCTGGAATTACACCCGGAACAATTGGCGTCGTCTGTGGGGAAAGACACTAGAAGCTAGTCACATTCATTCCCAAACACAAAAAAAATAAAATTCTGGAGTCGTGCAGCCCTCCACCGGCGGAGTAATCCAACCGGAGTTCGGGATGCCGATAATGCCGGACACGTCGCTGCCAGTCAACCAGGTCACCATCATGGGACACGTGGTTGACATAGCAAAACTGAAAATGATCCTGGACCTAATTAGTAATACGCCTGCTCACACTGTCACGCCGACAAGAGCGGCGGAAAACGCCCAGGAGACCAGGGCCCAAAACGTAACTCCGAGAAATTTGAACGGAGCACTGGGAGAAGTTGACCCAGCCAAGTCGCCGGGGGAGCCCAAAGTGGGCGTGGTAGACCTAAGTCCTTCCCGCACTCATGGGAGGACAGCGTCCCCGCAACACGAACGAGGCTTACCCCAAAGGAACCAGAGGAGTCCGACTCGGCGAGTTGGAGAAGGAGTCCGAGTCGAAGAAGAAGTCCTTCCCGCTACGAGGAGAGGAGCCGGATTAGGAATGCAAGGAGCCGATCGCCGCGTGTCGTTCGACACGTGGTCGACACCCCTCAACGCCTACGTCCTAGAAGTCCAAGTGCCAACTAAGCTCAAGTTGCCACCCCTATCATACAAAGGAGATAGTGATCCAGCCGACCACGCTGAGGCTTTCGAGTCTTACATGTCGGTATGGGAGCAGCCCGATGAGGTCTGGTGCAGAGTCTTCCTAACAACTTTGCATGGGATGGCTCAAAGTTGGTACAAAGGGCTTCCCGACGGCTCGATATACTACTACGCCGACCTAAGGGACGCCTTTCTAGCCCAGTACTCTTGCAACAAGAGAAGGGCCGTGGAGACATCGGACCTCCTAACTATCAAACAGGTGGGGGGCGAGTCTCTACGAAGCTATGTGAAGAGGTTCGACGGAAAGGTCCAGCAGATTCGGGAAATTAATCCCGAATTGGCGGCCTTCGCACTGATGAAAGGCCTCCCAAGGGGAGACTTGAAAAATGAGCTCATCAAGTGCGGAGGCCTGAACTTGGACGTCGCTAGGAAGATGGCCGACCAGGCCATCAAGGTAGAGGACTATCACAAGACCTGGGTAGGCCCCCCGCGAGGCCGAGCACACTCGAAAAGAAGAGTCACCGGGAGGACAACCCGGATGAGAGACGCCATGACAACAACGGGTCACGGTCCGATGAAAGACGCCGTGAGAACAACAGTCACGGTCGGACAAATCGCCAGAAATGAAACTCGGCGGATGCCGGGGGGAGCTCGGGAACGTATTACAAAAAACGGTACGATGATCACACCCCCCTAGTCGTATCGGCCGCCGAGGTCTTCGCGTTGAGCAAGAACGAGGGCCAGAAGTGGGAAAGACCCCCTAGGCCGAGGAGTGACGGTGACACGAGCCAGTACTGTGAGTACCACGGCCACACCGGTCACTTAACCAACGACTGCCGACATCTGAAGAATGCCATTGAAGAACTGATCCGAAAGGGGAGCCTCGGCAAATATGTTGCCGGAGGCCAAAACCGATGCTTGGGGTCGCATAACAAGTCCGTCTTCGAACGGATAGGAGTAATCCATGCTATCATCGAGGGCAACGAGAATGGTGGGTCCGCTCATGGGCACAAACGGCACCTGAATGAACCGTGTCAGACCATCAACTTTGTGCCCAACACAGCCACCCCCACTTCCAATATCCCCGATATGACCATTGGGAAGAAGGACTACGAGGGAGTCGTCGCTCTTCACAAATGACCCACTTACGGTCCACCTGGACATAGCCAACCACTTGGTGAAGAGGTGCCTGATTGACACAGGCGCCTACACAAACATTATGTACAGAGAATGCCTTCTCAGCCTCGGTCTGAGAGTCGAAGATTTGAGCCCCTGCACCAACCCGCTGTACAGCTTTTCTGGGGTCGGCCTGGTACCCCTGGGGTCGGTCAGAATGCCGGTGAGGTTCGGCGAGGGAACTGCAGCCAGGAACTTTATGTCTGAATTTATAGTTATCGACGGCACATCTGCCCACAACGTGCTCATAGGTCGGGTCACTTTGAGTGAAACCGACGCCGTAATTTCCATCCGGGCCTTGACATTGATATACGTCTCGGACCGGGGGGAAGCACATAAGCTCGCCTCGAAGAACGAGAAGGAACCCGGCATATGGGAGATACACACCAACGGCCCTTCCTCGGCGGATAGCTCGAAGGCCAGCATCGTCATTCTTAGCCCAAGCGGAGACGTGTTCGAGCACACCTTGAAGCTTACCTCCTTGACCTCAAACAACGAATCCAAGTACGAGGCAGTGATAACCGGAGTCAGGCTAGCCAGAGCCGCGGGCGGAGCATGTCGTGGTGAAAACAGATTCGCTCTTATTGACCAACCAGATCAAAGGAGAGCACGAGGCTCGGGACCATAGGACGACAAGGTATCTAGAGAGAGTGAGAGTCGTCGCTTCAAAATTAAAATCCTTCCAGATACAGCACACTCCCAGGTCCGAGATCGACCAAACCATCAGCATGGTCGAAGGAGCAGAGACAGAGGAGGTGGAGATTGACCCAGGTCGCACCGTGACCGTCGGTGTCAACCTGGAACCAAAATTCAGAGCCGAACTCCTGGACCTGCTAAGGAAAAATAAGGACGTCTTCGCCTACTCAGCGGCCGAGATGCCAGGCGTGAGCCGGGAGGTAATTATTCACAAGCTAAACGTACTCCCCAACGCTCGCCCTGTCAAGCAAAGGATGAGGAACTCCTCAGTCGAGAAAGATGAGGCCATCAAAGCCGAGGTAGATAAACTACTTACGGCGGGCTTTATTATGCCTTGCACCTACCCTGAGTGGTTAGCCAATGTTGTGATGGTAAAGAAATCATCGGGGGCATGGAGAATGTGTGTAGACTTTACCCAACTTAACAAAGCATGCCCCAAAGATTGTTACCCTTTGCCTCGAATAGATAGCTTGATCAACGCCACGGCAGGATACACCATGCTAAGCCTGCTAGACGCCTTCTCGGGGTATCACCAGGTATTCATGGCTGAGGAAGACATGCCTAAATGCGCATTCATCACCGCTAACGGCACCTACATGTACAAAATGATGCCGTTTGGTTTAAAAAACGCCGGCGCAACGTATACAAGACTGGTGGACAAAGTGTTCCAAAATCAGAAAGGACGAAACATTGAGGCTTACGTCGACGATGCTATTGTGAAAAGCAAGTCCGACAAATGAGCACCTGCCGATTTACACGAAACATTTTGTTCACTAAGGAAATACAAGATGAAGCTCAACCCAATGAAATGCAACTTCGGTGTCCGGGCGGGTAAATTCCTCGGTGTACTTGTCGGTGCGAGGCATCGATGCAAATCCGGACAAAATCCAAGCAATCCTAGACCTGCGCGAACCAAGGAATCGAAAAGAGGTTATGATGCTTGACCGGGAGAATGGCGGCTCTCGCCCGTTTCATCTCTCGGTCAGCCGACAAGAGCACCCCATTCTTCAAAGTATTGAAAGGGAATAAAGACTTCACTGGGGAGGAACAGAGCACGGCTTTCAAGCAACTCGAAGCTCATCTTCGACTCTCCCAACTCTGTCCAGTGCCGATCTTTGGGGAGACGCTATACCTATACATAGCAAGCACCTCGGCCACGGTCGCCGTGATCATCGTGAAGAAGACAAACAAAGAACACCCAATCTACTTTGTCACCATACGCTGTTGCCCGCAGAGAAAATTACCCACTAATTGAAAAAGCAGCCTTCGCCGTCGTCGTTGCCACGAGGAAGTTAAAACCCTACTTCGACGCACACCCCGTGACGGTCCCTAACCGATCGCCATTGGAGAAAGCTTTGGAAAAATTCGAACAATCCGGCAGGCTCATCAAATGGGCAGTGGAACTCTCTGGTTTCGGCATTCAGTACAAACCAAGACCTTCGATAAAGGGGCAAGCACTTGCAGATTTCCTGGCCGAATGCACATATCAAGAAAAGCCAAACCCAGGCGTATGGGAGGTTTACACCGACGGCTCCTCCACGACGAACAACTCAGGAGCCGGCATCCTTATCATCAGCCCAAACGGGGACGAGTTTGAGTACGCCTTGAAATTCACCTTCTCGGCCTCGAACAACGAATCCGAATACGAGGCGGTGATAACCGGGTCGAGCTAGCTAGGGTGCCGGGCGTAACACATTGTGTTGAAGACAGACTCACTGTTGGTTACTAACCAAATCAGAGGGGAGTTTGAGGCTCGGGACGACGGAATGGTAAGGTACCTAGAGAGGGTAAAGACCGACATAGCGAAATTGAAATCTTTCCAAATCCAATGCGTTCCCAGATCCGAGAACAACCGGGCCGACGCTCTCTCCAAACTTGCCACCAACCATCAAGAATGTCACCAACCGTGCTTTGGTAGATATCGGGAATGCGAAGAGCATCACTGAGACCGTCGGCATGGTGGGAAACATAGAGGCCGAGACAACCTGGATGACTCCGATAATGAAATACAAACTTACAGGTGAATTGCCAGAGGGCCGCAACCCCTCGGCCAAAATAAAAGGATCGCCGCCAGATACTTGGTGTTCGAAGGGGAACTGTACAGAAGATCCGTAATAAGACCACTCTTGAAGTGTGTCGGTCCAGCCGACGCAGAGCTGATACTGACAGAGATTCACGAAGGCATCTGTGGACACCACATGGGGGCAAGAACACTAGCCCACAAAGCTCTCCGCGCTGGCTACTTCTGGCCCACCATGCTTCAAGATTCCAGAACAAAAACCAAGAAGTGCACGAACTGTCAGATGCATGCCCCGGTGATAGACGCACCCTCCAGAGACCTACAACCGGTGCTTAGTCCCCTTCCTTTCGCACAGTGGGGGATGGACATGCTAGGGCCGTTCCCAACGGCCTCCGGAGGAAGGAAGTTCTTGATCGTCGCCGTTGATTACTTCACCAAATGGGTTGAAGCCGTAGCAAGACCAGAAAGACCACAAATGGCCGTCGAAAGGTAATCTGGGAAAATGTTATAACCCGCTTCGGATTACCCCAAGTTATGGTATTTGACCACGGCCGGGAGTTTTGGAGCGACCTGATAATGAACTGGTTAGAAGAGCTTGGCATCAAGTTTGCGTACTCCTCCGTCTCCGCCACCCACAGAGCAATGGGCAAAGCGGAGGCACCAACAAAACAATCCTAAACGGTTTGAAGAAGACAAAAGACCTCAAGGGAAGGTGGGCCGATGAACGCCTGGTGTCCGTGGTCCCTTCGGACCACGGAGAAAGAAGCAACGGGGTACACCCCTTCCACTTAGTCTACGGTTCCGGCGCCCTACCGATTGAAGCGACGTTCCCAACATTCGTAACGGCTACCTTTAACCCGATTGAAAACGAGGAAGGCCTGAGAGCTTCCTTAGACCTGGTCGAAGAAAGCCGAGATACAAAGACGCCTCAACTTGGCAGTATATCAAAACCGGATGAAAAGAGCCTACAACCGAAGAGTCCACAAAAGAGACCTAAAAGTGGGAGATCTAGTCTTAAGAAAGTCGGCTGCCACCAACAAAGGAAATATTCATGGTAAGCTGACGGCCAACTGGGAGGGTCCCTACAAAGTGGTGGAAGAGATGAGGCCGGGCACATACCGGCTGACAGACATGGAAGGTGTGCCTTTGATGAGCCATTGGAACACCGATAACTTAAGGAAATACTTTGTATAGCGGCGAGGTGTCCAACCCTTGTGGACACCCCAACGCACGATCATGACAAGCAAATGAATCACCCAAGTTTTCCATCAGTGTTTGTCCTCTCCATAATTGCCACCAGGCGGTCACTAGAAGAATTGCTATCGAGCCATAACCCCGATTACCTCGGCCTTAGCCGAGAGCGACGGGGATACAATGACCGTACGCTAGAAGAATTGCTATCGAGCCATAATCCCGATTACCTCGGCCTTAGCCGAGAGCGACGGGGATACAATGACCGATGCGCTAGAAGAATTGCTATCGAGCCATAACCCCGATTACCTCGGCCTTAGCCGAGAGCGACGGGATACAATGACCGAGACGCTAGAAGAATTGCTATCGAGCCATAACCCCGATTACCTCGGCCTTAGCCGAGAGCGACGGGGATACAATGACCGGTACGCTAGAAGAATTGCTATCGAGCCATAACCCCGATTACCTCGGCCTTAGCCGAGAGCGACGGGGATACAATGACCGGTACGCTAGAAGAATTGCTATCGAGCCATAACCCCGATTACCTCGGCCTTAGCCGAGAGCGACGGGGATACAATGACCGCACGCTAGAAGAATTGCTATCGAGCCATAACCCCGATTACCTCGGCCTTAGCCGAGAGCGACGGGGATACAATGACCGGTACGCTAGAAGAATTGCTATCGAGCCATAACCCCGATTACCTCGGCCTTAGCCGAGAGCGACAGGGATACAATGACCGGTACGCTAGAAGAATTGCTATCGAGCCATAATCCCGATTACCTCGGCCTTAGCCGAGAGCGACGGGGATACAATGACCGGGACGCTAGAAGAATTGCTATCGAGCCATAACCCCGATTACCTCGGCCTTAGCCGAGAGCGACGGGGATACAATGACCGGTACGCTAGAAGAATTGCTATCGAGCCATAACCCCGATTACCTCGGCCTTAGCCGAGAGCGACGGGGATACAATGACCGGTACGCTAGAAGAATTGCTATCGAGCCATAACCCCGATTACCTCGGCCTTAGCCGAGAGCGACGGGGATACAATGACCGGTACGCTAGAAGAAATGCTAAAGACGTTACACAGTTGAGATATTTATTCTAACTGCCTCGGCCATGCTGACGGTAAAAACGAAGGCACTCAATTAATAACGCAAGAAAAGCAAAGGTTCGTGACCAAAGTCCCGGCCAAGTCGAGGACCGAAAAGATAAAACTTTATTGAAAATGATTGCAAGGAGAGTACAGACGACGGCCGTCCCCTTAGGGATAGCCTAAACTCTACCTACCAAAGCTTTACAAAAGCTAGGAAACAAAAAAACAAAAGGTTACGGACTTGGGATTTGAAGCGCCAAAAGATGGCGGGAGAGAAGGCTCAATAATTGGCCCCGAACAGTGAAGCTATCCGAGACGCCGGGTGAGTCCGGTGACGACCGCCCGTCTCCCTATGCCTGTTGCTTCCCTCCATCGCCAGAATAAGAAGATCTTCGGTGGCCGGATCGAAGAGGGCTCGACATTTTCAAGTACCTTCCCCCGTCACCCTCCTTCACCTCTCGCATCACGGGCCACCTTGGCCTCGCCCGCCGCCGCCGCCGCCTCCGCATCCGCGCTCCGCTCCGCAAAGATCGCCATCTCATCCGTAAGCTGGTCAAATTTATCCCACGGGAAGGTGCCGTCGGGGAGAAGTTTCTTAATTGCCTCCCCGGTCGCCTCCTCGGCCCGGTCCCCGAAATCTGGCACACATTTTAGGGAGGAGATCATCTTGAAGCATTTCAATATCCTTCTCCTTTTGGGCAACGGCACCTGCGCGTCCCGAGCGCCTCCGCCTGGTTGTCGAACGATCCTTCCACCGATCCTCTTGGCAACCACGGCGTCATAAGCATCCTTATACCTGTTCCGCTCTTCCATCATCTTGGCGGTGGCGGCATCGCCTTCCTCAACTTTGGCCCTCTCGGCCCCTAGCGGCTTCTCAACTTCCTCCACGCGCCGTGGCGTAAAAGAGATCCGATTTAGCCTTCGCGGCTTCCCCCTTTGCGGCAGAGAGATCCATTTAAGCTTTGCGAGCAGTGGCGCGCACTTGGGCCATAGTTTTCTCCCCGCTCCGTGATGTAGGAGCCGGCCTGTGGGTCCACCTCCCGACCTCTTATACGCTTTCGCACCCTCCGCCACAAGCTCGGAGGCGTAAATCGTCCGAGCCGAGGAGTCAACGATGACATTTCACCCACCCGCCCTCTCAATAGCCTTCTCAGGTCGCTTCCCCGATTGCCGTTCAGCAAGAACGGCGGTTGCCGAGGGAGGATCTACAAAAATTTACACAGAGCATCCATGTCACCTTGCATTGACACATCGTAAAGCCGGTCATCCGGGATGTCCAAATAACCCTAAATCCGAACCACAAGTTAGATCCGTACAGTTTGGACCCTCTTCGTTCGAGGGCCGGTGAGTCGATCTTCTCCCCCTAAGAACGGTGGAAGCAGACGGTGGCTCTTTCCTCTTCTCCCCGGCAAGAACGTGGAAGCAGACGGTGGTTCTTTACTCTTCTCACCAAAGAACGGTGGAAGCAAGCGGTGGCTCCTTAGCAACGGTCACCGACCCCCAAGGATATCAATGACCTCCACAGTTCCTTCAACCACTCGGGGTCGAGGGAGTCGACCCGCACGCCTTCGCCCGGCCTGACGCCGCCTTCTTTGTTCTCTTCGGCACGCCACCTAGAACCCGCGCTTCGGCCACCGTCGATCCAAATGACTTCATCTCCTTATCCATGAGTTCGTTGGGAGACGGTCTACGATCACCTTTTTCACCGTAGGATGTTTGCTCAACGACCTTCCCGTCCTTATCAAGGCCTATCCTCTTCAAGGTACTCTCGGACGGATCCCGGCCAAACCGGTCTGCAAGAAACCAAACAAGAATTACATGAAAGAAATAAAACATAGCTCTAAAAACAGGAGCATAACGTGCACAGATGGGCCTCACACCGACCCCACTCACCCCGGGCCGAGGGCCGGATGAGGCCGACGCGGCAGAAAGCGCCTCATCCTCGAAGAATGATCCGAGTCTGGGCACCATCCCTTCTCAAAGATCAAATAGTTGCACGCCCGCTTCTCCCTCGCAAGAGGGACCAACGAAGCGTCCATTTTAACCTTACCCCGGGAGGTACACTCCTCATACTCTTCCCGGTTCTCACACCGCAAGTAAACAGGCTCGAAAGACCGGGGCAATGGGTAATCCTCCGCACCGGACGTACACCCACCGCCGCCGTTGCGGTCTTTGCAAGAAGTAAGCTTGTTCACGGAGACATAGCCTGGTTCCGTCTGTACGCTGTACTACCCCACTTTACCGGCGATTGACGGCCGAAGACTATGAAGTCGGCGGAATAAGTTGACTGTCGGGATCTCCCCCCTAAAGAGACAAAGCCACACAAAGCCAACTATCGTCCTCATGGCCAGCGGATGTAGTTGGGCCACCGCGACGTTCATAGCTCTGATAATGGCCATGACGTATTTATTCAAGGGAAACCGCAGCCCATACTCCAGATGCCTGATGTACACGCCGGTGTGACCCGGTGGAGGGCAACAGACCGCCTGACCCTTCTTAGGAATAACGATCTTATACCCCTCACCGAAGGAGAAATGGCCTCCGAAAAATGTCTCGCCGGAACAACTGGCGAACTTATGGGACCAACCACGTTCAAGACCGATCGTGCGGGGGCTCGCCATGATCCGGGACATGCAGCCTCCCACCATCGAAGGGGTCCCCTCATCCTCATCAGCATCGTCACCCTCATCCTCCCGTCCCTCCAGAATTGATGGATCGACTACGGGAGAAGGAGACCTAGGGCCCCCAAACCTTATCGGAATGGCGTCTAGTATCTCCTCCCCATCAAGACGCAACGGGGAACCCTCCGGCACAGAAGTGCTAGTCCCGGCGTCAGCAGAAGACATAATAGCAATAATTGTTCAACAAAATAAAGAGAAGAAGGTTGTTTGTTTACCTTGAAGAAAAACACTCGCCGGAATGACAACTGAGAAAATTAGAAGACAAAGAAACCTTTGAAAGTTTAGAGGAAAAATTTTGGAGAATGAAATTGGTGACCAATTTCACTGAGTAATCGCCTCTATTTATGTGGAAAAGCCCGTGAAGAAGGGCCAATCGAGAACACCCATAAAGCGTCAACCAATCAACAGCGTACACGTGTCGGACATGCAACCACGGGATGTCAATCGTTGCAACAGTTAGACGTCAATCAATGAAACAATGACCAAGCGTCTTCAACACGCCTATTCATATCTCCTTGCCTATTCACCTTCCTCAACAAATTCCCAAGCATCCGCTCTCCGCCGCCACATAATCAACCAAGCTAAGAAGCGCCGGCGGGGCAATCAAAAACAACCGCACACTTACTCCTGGTCTCGGCCAACACACTTTCTTTTCCACATCGGATGCCCTTTACACATCCATGTGGAGGGGGGATATGGTACGGCCTAAGAAAGACCAGGCCGAGGTAAAAGAGGCCGACGCAGAAGAAGCCGATGCAGGAAATTTCCCGCAAATTATTTACGCAGAATATACGCTTAAACGAACATCGGAGCCCATACCACGGCATAGACTACGCTGGGGGCAAATTGACGGGGCATATTCTGCACCGCTGACCAAGTCAACGTATTGAGCAAGGTCAAGGGTACCCACAGCAAGTCAACGACTTAGATAGCCTAGCCGATGCAGCCCATCGGCCTGTCAGCCTGGGTCTCGGCATGGCGACCCGCCAGCCGGGATACATATCCGCGTACTCACATCCAAGACCCCTCGGCGGTGAGTCAACAGGGCCCGCCGGCCTGCCATAGGTCCCTCGGCCGAGGGGTAGATCAGTCTTTCCACCTGCTAGCCACTTGGCCACTTGGCCACTACGTGACAAAAGGTGAAAGCCTATAAATACTCCTCAACCTTCATTGAGGAAAGGATCCCAACATATACACAACTAAACCTAAATACACTATTCATCTGGTAATATCTTCCTTATCTCTCTACATTATACATTCAGCCAAGCAACAACTTATCCTTTAAGTTTACTGACTTGAGCGTCGGAGTGAGTACGCTTAGCACAAAGCCAAGCCCTCAGTTCGTTCATTGTTGCAGGAGAGACCGAGAGGAACGATTAAGACCAAAGGAGAATCCAACTCAAGACATCATTCAACAAGCCACGGGTGGTAACTATACCTGCTCTGGAATTACACCCGGAACATAAATAAATGTAAAATTTAAGTTAAAAAAAGAAGCTAACGGGAGTCGAACTCGTGTCACTGGTGACAATGAAAAGATCAATTACCATTAAGACACCAGAAGCTTTATGTCATGATTTCTCGCTAATATTTATATGTAACAAGCACAGAGACTAATATTTGGCCCTCTTAAATTGGAGGGCCTGTTCGATCGCGCGGGTTGTACACCCATTCAGCCGGCCCTGACTTTGGGGTTTAATCTTTTAGCTATTGAAGGGGATAATCTTTGTGTTATTAACTCTATTCGTGGAAGTGGAAGGTACCTTGGGAAATTCCTTCTCTAATGGCCGATATTAGGATTGAACTTTCTCTTTTTCACGGAAGTTAAGTACACTCATTGTTTCGTGAGGCCAATAAAGTATCAGACTTTATGGCTAATTTGGGATATTCTTGTCTTTCTTGTTCGAGGTGGGTTGAAAGTCGTTGGCTTTTACTCTTCTCCCTCATCCAAAAAGATAAAATCGATTAATCTTAATCGAGAGGATCAACATAGTTTTTTCCTAATAAAAAAAAATGATTATACGGAGTGATCCCTTTTTTTTTCCAAAATCAAGTAGCAATGCTGTTGCTCATCACATCGACAATACGACAAACGACAAATGAGTGAGTTTTCCTCAAATATGCTCAACTGTTTTCATTTTAATGCACTCAGTTTCCTCTAGTGACCCTTCATTTTCGAATGGCAATTTTGGTAATAGATTAATGTAATTAGCACAAACCCTAGATTCAATTTGGGGAAAATTAGAAAAAAAAAAAACATGGTAGCAGAGAGGGGAGAGGGAGACGTCGGCGGTGAGGTGGAGGCCGGCAGTCGTCGGCGTGTGGCCAGAGTGATGGAAGGGAAGGGGATGTGCTACATGCCTACAATGGAATCACTCGAATGTCGTGAATCCAAAAATTAAAATGTTATGAATGATTCTAATTAGACGTGTCCACTATGACAAATGGTATATACTTGACCCGTTTTAAGCTTAAAACGGATAATATGGTCTTAAGGAATACCAACCGGGAAAAATGCAAAAGCAAGGCACCAACTAACCCAATTGGGTGTTATGGTGTTGACTTGAGTTTTAGCCGTATTTTGGAATTGCTTTCCTACTTTGTTTGCTTCTCCTTTGTTCAAACTTTTACCTAATTATCAGGTCTCATTTTTCTCGCCCATTTCTTCATCTACTACATGATTCATTTCTTCTTTAATTTGATCCTACCCTTTATGATGTTACTGTGCAATTTATTTATTTAAGTAGTGTTTGATGAAAATCATAGCTGCTACTAATAATCACTTGTATAATGCTATTTTGCATCACTTGTTTGCTTCTATAGATCTCAATGTTAAGTTAATAAGTCAACTATCTACCCCCCCACTTCTTGTATTTCATCAGCTTACTATGTCTGTCTGTTGAAGCTGTAGTATTGACATGCGTTGATTGAAATTTGAATTGCAGTTTATTGCTGTAAAATCAAATGAGGCTGCGTCTGAGAAAAGTCGGTGTACTGTTGTGCGCAGCTATAGTTGGAACTTGGATATATCTGGCCAGTCTACCACCACTACCACAATTATGTGATTTTTCTAGTGATTCCCCAATCATGGTACCCAGGCTGAAGCTAAGGGATGGAAGATATATGGCTTATAAAGAGCTTGGCGTACCAAGGGAGAATGCAACACATAAGATCATATTTGTTCATGGCTTTGGTAATTCTAGGCATGATGTCGTCATTGCAGATAGGCTGCCTCAGGTACTGAATTGAGTTTACCTTTTCAAAAATTAATATAGTATTGCCCCCACTCGGCGGTACTGAAATTCAGTATCAGCATTTTATATGAATTTTGGTTTGTTGTTAAACTCCAGGCATTTTTTCAAGAGTTGGGAGTGAGCATAATTTCTTATGATAGGCCAGGATATGGAGACAGCGATCCTGATCCAAACAGAACACTAAAAAGCATGTGTATGGACATTCAAGAGCTTGCTGATCAGTTACAGCTTGGCCAACAATTTTATTTGTCCGGATTTTCCTTGGGTGGTCAGATTGTTTGGGGCGCTCTCAAATACATTCCGCATAGGTATATTCCCTTTTTAGAATAATAAGCAGACTCCAATGTTGATTTCTCAACTTCCTGCCCATGACTAGTCATTGTTGCTTAATAAATATGAGCATACCTTCAATTAGACTATTCTTTGGTGGGGATTTTAAGCTATAAATTTTAAGAGTATGGGTCATTTTTAATTTCGCTATCACTTATTTCCTTGTATGGTGGAGGTTTTAAGCTATACATTTTCCAAATAAGTTAAATTTAATAATGTAAAACATCATTGTCTAGAATCTGCGGGTGTCTCAAAAGTCAATACACAATGCATAGCTATGCCACTGGATTAAATTTAAGTAAAATGGCTCGCTAAAATGTTGCACTTGTTATTGTGAAGTAGCATGATAGCAACTGATGCAACTCTCGACGAAATTTTCATCATGGGTCAACCGAAAGTGGCCTCTCTGTGCTGTTAACACCAAGTAAGGCTGCTTCCTTCGAACTCCCTTAACCCACCATTTATGAGAGCTTTTGAGCAATGAGGTAATCTTGTTGTATGTGTACATAGCTTCAATTATTGGAGGGGAGCCTGGTTTGGGGTTTCACTAGAGTTTATACTATTCAAGTACGATAAGGAAAATGTTTTAAGACTACACCTTTAAATTATATTCATTGAAATCGACCCTACAAGTGTCTTGGGAGTTGGGAAAGGTCAAATTGTAAGCAGGTACATTATTGTTGGAATATCCTTAGTATAGATTATCACCCGTTGAATCAAATTGCAATATATGCAATCATACCATGAGAGGTTACTAGCCGGAGTATGAGCTTATGAAATTTCTGTTTGATAAGCAAGCCAAAGTATAATGATGGTAAGCTAAGATCGGATGTGATTCTGTAGGTTAGCAGGAGCAGTACTCTTAGCTCCAGCGATGAATTACTGGTGGAATGGAATTCCAGCAAAGTTATTGAAAGAATCTTTTGAGAACCAGCTTCCAGAGGACCAGTGGGCACAGAGAGTTTCTCACTATTTTCCTTGGTTAACTTACTGGTGGAACACTCAAAAGTACTTCCCAAGTTCAAGTGTTGCTGCATATAGTACTCAGGTACTTTTGTAGTCTCTGTATTGTTTTGTATAGCGCGTAACACAGGGTAAGTTCACTTGAGGCATCATTGTCAGACAAGCCTAACAGAAATTCCATCCCATTTGTATCACAGTTCTTTATTTTTGGAGGTCAAAAGGTTTGAACTTTGATTCTCACAAGTCACAACACACTAGATACGAGTTTTTACAAATGATGATATGAGAGTATTTGTTTCGATCAATCAAACATAACAAATTTATGTTTTGATTGCAAATACTTGGAGAAAATAATGGTCAAACTTGCCATCATAAAAAGCAGTGCAGCGAGTCATTTTGCATTATTCCATCATACTTGTAGTTCAAAACCCTACCTAAATGAAAGGTAAACGATTAATCTAGGAAGGAGCGAGCAAGTAGTAATTTTTGACATGTTGGGGAAAGCATATGTGTGGTATCAGGTCACAGGTCATGAACTTGGCATCCATTTGTAACATTGCTCTGCATTTCAAACTCGGCCTTGTTGCAGATTCAGCCACAGAAGCAAGGTGTATATGTAACACTCCATATGGACATGATGATGGGATGGGGAGTATGGGATTTCAGTCCTTTGGAGCTCGCAAACCCTTTCCCAAACAAGGAAAAGGCAGTCCATGTTTGGCAGGGCGACAATGATCATCTTGTTCCAGTCACACTACAGAGGTACATAGCCCAACAACTTCCTTGGGTCAAGTACCACGAGGTACCTGGAGGGGGTCATATGTTTCCACTTTCCGATGGCATCCCTGAAGCTGTTCTCAGATCACTGCTTCCTCACACGTGACCATTTTCAGTTCACTAACACTGCCAAACAACAGTCGTCTGTACTGAGTAGAGTATCAAACAATTCTAGTAGCATTACAGAGTTAACATAGTACAGGCAAGGAATTTTGCAAAGGGATTTTTTTACTACAGTATGTACCACAGATTTATGGCATTATTTTGTCTCCTTTCATTCTATTCACAATATTTAATTATTTATATTATTATAATTTTTTTTTATTGTGGATTTTAGTTTTACTTTTCTTGAATTCGTTTGATTGCTCAACGCATTATTTACGGTTTTAAATAATTATTCATGCTGTTGAACTACTTCCAAGCCCCAACCTTTAACAGCGTACGTTGCTGTCTTGTCAAGCTTTTTACAACGTTGCAATTTGCGCACACAGCATGACTATGACTTTATGTCCTTTCATTGTTATCAGCAATTTACTTCAGTTTACCTTGTCGGAAACTTCAGTTCCACTGCTTTGCTTACCTGTTAATCTGTTTTCTCTATACCATTTTTCAATGTAGTTTAAAGAATAAACTAGTTTGAAACCCGTGCAAAATTGCACGGGTATGTATTTGGACCAGTATTAAATTATTAATGTTGTTGGATGAATTTTTATTTTTTGCATTTCTATTGTAATTATCTAATTGGTCTAAATCGGCGATCTATGTAATTAATGTTTACACTTGTTTCAAATACGTGTTCAAATGCAATGGTTTAAGAGGAAATAACGTAATATACTATTATAATTAATTCAGTCCGATTATATGTAATTAATTTTATTTATTCCGATTTGTATTTCCTTACGTTTATATGTTGGTAGTTAAGTTGCCGAGTTTTTTTACTGTAAGTAAATACTCCGTCATGATTTTTTTTTAAAAATATATCGTACTATCTAGTTTTAAAAAAATTATGCATGTAATTTATTCGCAATATATGTAATTCAATCCCGTAATTAAATATAAATCCTTCTCGTAATTATGTAATTTTATTGTTATTTTTTTTTTTTAAATTATGTAAATTCTATAATTTGTAATTAGTTTCATTTATTCCGATTTGTAATTCATACCGCTTATATGCCATTAATTTCATTTATTCGAAATGTATAAAATTATTTCATAGTATTTGTTCTAAGACGGAATTTGTCGCATGTTTCTATTGGCGGAATACTGAAGAAATAAATACTTTGCAAACTAACGGGTCCCACCATAACATGAATTTCCAAAAAAATAAAATAGAAAAAGGTTGTATTAATGATGTGGCGCGTCCTAGATTGAGTATCGTCTTCTGAATTAATAAAGATAAGATTCTAAAATAAACCAAAAGCCAAAATTTCACTACAGTATTATTTAACTTTCAAGTAAGTCAAATCGGGGATGTAGCAAATTACCCCCATTACTTTAATACTATGTGCAAATCAACCCCTTAAGTTTCACTTGTAGCAAATTAGCCTCACAAGTTTCCAAAAATGTGTAATTAAGCACAAATCAAATTTTCTATCATTTTTTAAACTAAAATTAATATATTCTATTATAAAAATGATTTTAAATATATCTATTAAAAATTAAATACAATATATTTCTACATATTCAACGAAAAATGCAAACCAAATTTAATTTGAACAAAAAAATTGGTCATGTAACTTTGTAACTTCACTTAAATTCTCATATTATGAACATTTTTTCACCAAAATAAATAAATAAATATTATAACAATATATTTGAACATATTTTTTTGATAATCAGGAATTTTAGAATTTATATTTGATTAAATATTTGGACTTTCAATAATTGTATAATAATTAATTTAGTAAATTTTATTCTTAAAAATAAGATTTGTGCTTAATTACACATTGGGAGAAACTTATGAGGGTGATTTGCTACATTAATAAGTTAGGGGGCTTAATTGCACCTAGTATCAAACTTATTGGGGTTATTTGCCAAGTCCAAATAATCAAGTATCACTAATCAACCCATTTCTCAGGGGGTGTTTGGTTCATTCACTAAAAGTATGAGGTATAAGTTTGGAATGAGCCAAACTCATATCAAGTGTTTGTTTCGCAAATTTGGAGGTTTCATACTCATACCTCAAACCCATGAGGTATGAGTTTCTCATACCCAAAGAAAGGGGTGGGTATGAGATTGATTCCCATGGGTATCAAACTATAATAAACAAAAATGTGAAAATAAATATTATGACATATTTTTAATAAAATATTTTATATAATTAGCTGATTAAATTTTTATTTTCACGACTTTATATGTTAAAATTGTTATTTAAAGTATTGGATTTTACATATTTCAACTTTAACTTGGTTTTAAACTTATACCGCTTATAATTGAAACAAACACAAGCACTACTACAGATACAGGCTATAACAACGGTTAAAAACCGTTGTTATATAAAAAAGCGGACGTTGTTAAAGCGTCCGTTATAAAAGGTTTTAACAACGGTTGGTTTTCTTAAAGAACCCGTTGTTAAAACTATTAACAACGGTTTTAAGTATAAAAACCCGTTGTGGAAAGTGTGACTCAATTTTGGGGGGAAAGTTATAACAACGGGTTGTAATATACAAAACCGTTGTTATAACTAAAGACAACGGGTTGTTTATAAATAACCGTTGTTGTTTGTTTTTAAAAAATAAAAAATAAATAAATTAAATATTACTAGATGCATGCATAATTACGGCCCGTTATAATTCCGATGCATGCATTATTACTGTCATCCCTGTGCATATGAATGGACAATATGGAATGAGAAGTGTTATAATAAGATTTGAAGCAGCAGAGAGAGATATGATGATGATTATGGCACAACTTCCTAACATATATATTAATTAAAAAACAACTCAAACCACACATTGTTTAGTATAAATACATGCATTATCTCAACTAAAATTCCATTATCTCACTATACATCTCCAAACCCTAACTGCTAAAACAAACTCCAAATAAACCCTAATTAATCTTTCAAACAAACTTCAAACTCCATCAACAAAATGAATGATATCATCCTTAAGACTCTTACTATGATCGAGAACAACAACAGTTTCATCCGCCGGTTGCTCCACATTGAGGAAAGTTTCAGGAGCTACCTTGTGGATGCTCGATCCGTACTGAAGGACGCCAAAAAAGATGGCTTGACAGAAGCGTGCGCGATTGCGGCTATATGACGATATAGCAACTGCTGAACGGAACCTCCAAATAGCCAAGGAGGAGAGGACGGATATCATAGAAGAGAATAAGACTCTCTATAAAAATATAAGAATTGCATTTTTATTAATGTAATTTTTTTTTTAATTTATGTATTTATATATATATATATATATATATGTATATATATATATATATATATATATATATATATATTAATTATGTTTATCATGCATTCCTCTCTATCATCTTGCTTCTTCTTTGTTTTAGTTTATTTAATTTGTTTTACTAGCTAATTAAGCGAATAATACTTAAAGAAATAACATAATGATCGATAAAAACACATACATGCAAATGAAATAATTAGAAAAAGAAAATAATGACGATGAAAGACGATGAAACCAACAGTGACGGCGAGATTTACCTGATAATTAGAGAAAGTAAGAGACGATGAAATCAACAGTGACGACGAGAAGATAAAGCGACGATGAGAAAGAGAGAAAGAGACGATGAGAAAGTGTGTGTTTTGTGTTTGTGTTTGTGTGGTGTTTGTGTTTGTGTTTGTGTTTGTCTGTGTTTGTGTTTGTGTATTAAGGTTTGTGTTTTGTGGCTGTAGCTGATTTGTGTTTGTGTGGTTTATAGTATGGAAAGTATTGACAACGGTTATTAAACAAAAACCGTTGTTAAAACGTTTTAACAACGGTTGTAAAACAACAACCGTTGTCAAATAAGTTTTAACAACGGGTTTCAAAAGTAACCGTTGTGATTACTTTTCACTAACTTTGCGTCAATTTTGCGCCAAATTATTAACAACGGTTGTGCATGTGTGACCCGTTGTTAAAACTTATAACAACGGTTATATAACCATACCCGTTGTAATTAATTTTAGTAAAATTCGCGCCATACATTCTACAACGTCTATTGTGATTTTCGTGAATAATCATTGTTAAAGGGGCGTTGTAGTTGCCTGGATTTGTAGTAGTGAAGGTATGAGTAATGGAGTTCCAACCCCAACCCCATACCACCCAGGTATGATTCCTGATTCCAAACCAGTACCCATAACACATGCGCGAAACAAACGCCCCTTCATACTTCTTGTTGTTTATTTTCGTTTTGGGGTGTATCTGTCAATTGTTATCTATTTCTATTTTTGGTATGGTTTAGACAACTTGACAAGTGGACTAGTGAGAGAACTCATTACTATATCAATATTTTTCTCTTCTTTTCTCTTTTTCTTGTCTTTTTGCCAAAATAAATGCGGAGTAGATAATAAATGTTTGTAAATCAATTTTTTATGATATATCCTCAACCATCTTTCTTTTTAGAACATACGTTAGAAAAAACGTTTCTACCTAATTTTACAATTTTAGTAAGTGCCAAATACAGAGCTTACATGAGATTTTTTCCATTGAAATGAGTTTTAGGTTAAAACAGTAGACAATAGTTTATTAGACAGCTAATTGTTGGGTATTATTTTTTCACATACAACTTTTACACCTTTACCCTTTGTCATTTTCCCTCTCTCCTTCTCCCAAACCCCCAAAAAATCCACTTACCAAAAACCACCGGCCACCATTCACCATCTAAACCACCTTGTGCCACCGTTCCTGTAATATTCGTCCTTTTAGGGACCCGTTGACTGACCTTAGACATTGATCTTGACCTTGGGAAACCTTATGGGTTATATTTTGTGACGATGTGAGCTATGTTCTACGTGAGACTCGATCTAGCTGAGGCTACTCGATCGAGTAGGTGTCACTCGATCGAGTAAGTTAGTTACTCGATCGAGTAACGGGTTTGCAGCGGGGAATTATTAATCGTATTTCGTGAAACCGCAAATCATTTCCGCCTCTCTTCCCTAAACCTAGATGTCGTCTCTTCTTCTTCCCTTCACCATAGTTCCTTCCTTTGAGGTCCTTGAGAATGCTTATGCCATGGGGATGGGTTGCTTAAGTCGGGTAGTGGTCTTGACGCCAGATTGCTATGCGTAGGTATGTCATCGTCATCATCATTGTCGTTGTTGTTTCCAGTTAGGTTTGTAGTGGTAGTGATAGATGATTGTACTGTTTGTATAGGTGTGTTGCGTGGGTTGATTAATATCATATGGTCGGACATGGAATCGTTGCGGTTGGCTAAAGGTAGGTTCGCCTACTCAGTACTGTTGGTTGTCTAGAGTGTCTTTTGATGTGGTTTGGTTGTTGTAGTGTCGGTGTGGTTGATTGATTGCGGTAGTTGGTTGTTGTGTTGTTTTGTTTATCATTGTTGTGGTGCAGCTGATTGTGATTGTTTATCTATGGTTCTCGAGGTGCGTCCTCGGCTGAGTGGAGTCACTTGCTGGAGGGCTTCACGCCCGTAGTTCGCCCTCCGTGGAACCCGCCACGGGAGGGGATGTGCACATTAATGGACATGGGTTTATCGCTCAGTTTGATGAGCGGGGCTTAGGTGGGAACGGCTGCGGTCCCCCACTGACAGGGCTGGTCTAGTGGACAGTCGGTAACGGTGATTGGTTGGAGGAGATGTGATGTGTGTATGTTCTGGTTTGCCTGTGTTGTATCCGTGGTTGTTGGTGTGTTTCTTCAGTTACTGATCTTGTGTGGTTTTGTCTTGTTGTTTATTTCTGTTGTGCCTGCCGTGATCCCTTATGGTGAGCAGTCAGACTTAGCAGGTTGTGATCTGGATGTTAGCTGGGTGCTTGGCGGGATGAGTCTTTCACGAGTAACGACAGAAGTAGTTCACATAGTTGTTTCGAGTTGTATCTTTTATATCAGCAGTTTTGTTAATCACTTGTACCATAACTTAATTGTTCTTTTATCGACATTTGATTATTACTGTCCTCGGTCAACTGAGATGGTAACGCCCTTATATGCTAGGGAATGTCTTGTTAAGGCTCCTTGGTATATGGGGGTGTTACAAAGTGGTATCAGAGCGACGATTTTGGAACCTGTAACAAATGAGCCTAATGAACGTAGTGAGTCTAATAAAATGAACCTGGTGTATGTATATTGGGAGCCCCAGCTGATGCTAGATTTTTGGTGAGGAGGCGCCCTCATTTCAAAATCATTGCCCCATTATGCTTAAGCCAGTCACCGGGTATGGGAATGTCGAGTCGAAAATTTTGTGCTTAGTGCGTATAATGGTTATGTTAGAAATGTTCGTGATGGAGTCTTTATGGATACTAGTATGTGTAATTGTGATGAGGAACTGTGTGCGTGTATGGTTGAGTAGAAATGTGTAAGAAAGTAATGAAAGTGGTGGAATGCTTATAATTCGTGACAGTGTGGTGTGATATGGTGATAGTAATGCTTTTTAAATCGTTCTATGCGCATTAGTTATAAAAGAAATGATGAGTCTTGTATGTGGTAATGATGATAAGTAGTAAGTTTTGAACGAGTTGTAACGTTTTTCAAGTAGTATTTGGTAAGTGTGATGGATCAATGGTTGAATGCTTCCATAATATGGCATAGTTAAGTCGAGTAATCTAGCTGATAATTTGTTGTGAAATGGTTAGGTTAACAGTAAGCTTGGATGATTAAAGATGGTTCGATGTTAGATGAATGCTTAGAGTGATATGACTAAAAGTTGTATAGTTGAAATTGCAAATGCATGATTAGAGGTAAAGAAATGTGTTGAATGTGTGCATGAGAAAAGCTAATAGGGTAGTCAATTGGTTGCGTAATGTTTGTCATAGAATGAAGTAAAATGTGTTGAATGAAGTGATATGTTTGTTAGATCGATACGTTGCACTGGTGTGGTAGTAATACGTCGTGAATGAATAAAATAATTTGTGACGATTTCCGAATTTATTTTGGAATCGGCACGCATTGTTGTTTTGCAGGAACCGTTACTCAAATCTGTAACTTTTAACCTCGTTCTTATTATTGCCCGACCGAGTAGGAGTATCTAATTTATCGAGTAGACCTCATTCGATCTAGTTAGGAAGCTATAACATCGAAAAAGTTGGATCTGCCAGCGAAAACTTGACCGAGTAGCTCCAACTCGATCGAGTAGAGGCCACTCGATCGAGTAACCTACTTACTCGATCGAGTAAGTGAACAGTACCCGGGTGGATTACGGGATTCTTATACCCTTTTCCATCTTCTTTCTTCCTTATTTCTTCATTCAACCAAAACCCTAACTTCTATATCTCTCCCAAGTTGCTCTTGTCTTGGTGATTTGTTGCTTGAATCTTGTACTTTTCTTTGCTTAATCCGCCCTTCTTACGTGCTAATCACTCAAGGTAAGATTGTTTAGCCTATTTCTATGTTTTTGATTAATTAGAAGTATGTAGGATGTTGGTGTTTGCTGAAAATCGATTTATATGTGCCAAATCTTGATTGTCATTGCTTGAAACATGATCTATTTGCTTTAATTTGTTGGGTATTGATGTTAGTTATGCAAAAATCGAATCAATTTGGGGGAGTGTATGTGTCGAAATTTCTAGGGTTTGAGATTTTGAATTGAATTTTGGTTGTCTTTTGTATATAAAAGGGGGGAAATTGGATAATGTATGTTGTATATATCATGTTTAGAGTTGATTTTGATGGTTTTCACTCAAAATTTTGCTTTAAAACTCCGTATTAAAAGTGCTCCAAACTGAAATTCATCTTATATTCTTGAGAAGTTTGTCTATTACTGAAGCTAATTTGAAGGTTTAATTCTCAAAATTAATAGTTGTATTGTTAATTGATGCCATCTTTGCTATGAATTTTTATAGCTGTGAGATCGTCTGATGATAAATTTGAGAGTTATAATTATAATTTCTGGATTGGTTGGTGAAAGTGTGTACGTAGTAACTCTTTTCCATGATCATACATGAATGTTTTACATGTTTTCAAGTATACGTGATATATGAATCTAAGATTGTGTCACAAAACAGATGCCGAGACCAACTGTGGGAACCCGTCAGAGCAAGAGGAGGAGGGCTTCTGAGCCCGAGATAGGAGTGGGGAGTGGGGGACCTACGGTCCCAGCAGTACCCGAGTACCCGTCTGTTGTCTTTGTGGACTTTACACAAAGGGATAATTTTGTTGCCTTACAGAGACAAAAGATGAGACCCACCCGTTGTATCGACACAACTCTCTTGACTGACTTGGGGATTGAGACCGATGTTAGGCATATCTTTGAGACTTTGGGGATGACTTGGTTGTACCGCCTCCGGAAGCACTCTTATGCTTTTCTGACCCTTGAGTTCATGAGTTCCTTTAAGTATGATGTGGTGGAACAGACTGTTGAGTTCCGCCTCATGAACACCAGTTTCTTCCTTACCATAGATATGTTTGCCACTCATCTCGGCTGGGCTAGACCTGCGAAGGGAGCTCTTAGGAACATCCCGACTGAGTGTGGGGCTAGTAGCCTTATGCCTTACTTTACCGTCAAACCCGCCCCCACCTCTAGTAACATGTTGATTAATAATGTTCAACATGCCACCTTAAAGATCTTTTTTCGTGCTTTGACTTATCTGCTTTACGAGAGGAAGGATGTGAGTAAGTTAAACTCACATGAGGTGATGTTGCTTGCAGTGTACCTTAACCCCACCCGATCCCAGAGAGTCACCTTTAGTGCCCCGGACATAGTGTGTGCCAGCTTGGCCTTAATGGCCTCTTCTGACGCTCGTTTTCTGAGCTGTGGAGCGATTGCCACTCGGTTGGCGGAGAGGCTTACCTCCTTTGTAGCCTACTCGGCCTATACACCCTTGACTCCAGCGGTCCCTACCTTGGACCGTGAGTACTTTCTCGACCTCAAGTGGTTGAGGACTTTGGAGGATGGTGGGTTAGCATGGAGGGTTTGGGGGGTGTGTTGGATGCGGATACCTGCTCCTGACCACCTTCCTGAGACCGAGCCTTTACCGGCGGCAGTAGTGGCTGCCGATTCTGATGATGAGGATGAGGGGGTTCCTGAGAGGCAGTTGTACCTCATTGACCCGGCTATCTGGGAGGTGATGCTTGAGCCGACGAAGGGGGATCGTGTGAGACCTGAGGATGCCCAGCCCAGGGTGAGGAGAGGACCACGGCGAGTGAGAGAGAGGGCGGCTGACACCCAGCTGGAGCAGCCTGTGCCTCCACAGTACCAGTACCCCAGTTACCCTCCCTTCTATAGCCCTGAGATGAGAGTGAGCAAGCTCACGGAGAGGGTGTCTTCTACCTTGACACTCCGGAACCTCCATGAGATGGCGTATGTGCAGGGCATCGGGACCGAGGCAGCGCAGCCCGTGTGGTGGAGGGGCGTTGGGGACGATAGTGGAGTCTTCCACTCTTTTGGCATGGAGAGATCTACTCGGGGAGAGCCTCAGTCATATCCCTATGGTTGCTTGGCCCCATGGCGTATGGGCGCGGATGCTGGTGTTGGTGGTGTCGCAGGTCATGATGCAGCAGGAGCGGGCACATCTGGTGGTGGTGGTGGTGGTGACGAGGTCATGGATGAGCAGGATGTGGAGTGATGATACTCCTTTTCTTTTACATATCGTTTCATGGATTTGTAGTTGTTGATACTTGTTTTGGTTGGTACTTTTTTAGACTTTGATACGTATGTTGGCCATAAGGCCGTATTTTGGATACTTTTAGACTATTTATGCAGGATATTGGAGTCGGGAAGGCGTTCCGACTCGTGTTTATATAGTTGTTTGGTTTTAACAAGGTTTTTGGAGGCTTTTCGACCTGTGGCTACTCGATCGTGTGCCCCTCACTCGATCGAGTAACTGCAGGTGTGACACTTGAGGGGTGTTCTGATCTCAGCCTACTCGATCGAGTAGCTGATGGACTCGATCGAGTAAGTGCAGCTCGATCGAGTGCCCTACGAGCTCGATCGAGTAGCACTGTTACAACTACTTTTCGTTTAAAAACTTTATTGAATCATCATATCTTTCCATGTGGTTATATCATTTCTTGTTGGTTGTGTTTTATATCATTGTTTACCCTCAACGATGGTCATGCTGTTGTGCGTGGTCGTGCGATGTATACAATTTTCAATGCTACATATATATCGGTTAAAATGATAAAGCATATTACTACGGGTAACATAATGTTCGTGGTGTTGTTCAAATTGATAATGATTGCATATATATATATATATATATATATATATATATATAGAGAGAGAGAGAGAGAGAGAGAGAGAGAGAGAGAGAGAGAGAGAGAGAGAGGGGGGGGTTCAATTAAGTCCTTGATTTTGGTTGAGTCCCTAGGTCCTATTTCTCAGCCACACATTTTTGGAGTGTAACTCTACTGTATTATGAGTGTAACTTTATTCATTTAATGACTTTTGAGTGTAACTTTAACTTTTAGAGTATAACTCCAACCTTTTCAAGCCATTTTTTTCACAAAAAAATTAATTTATGTTATAAAAATGTAATTTTAAATAAATAAATTTGAATTTATGTAATTTTAGGAGTGTAACTTTACTGCCCTGTAAGTGTAACTTTAGTCATTTTAAGTGTAACTTTAGTCGTATGATGGTTTATATGTATAAATTTTAATTTATATATTTTTACGAGTATAACTTTACCCTTTTCAAGTGTAACTTTAGTCGTTGGACTCATAACTTTAGTTGTATAGTGATTTGTATGTAAAAATTTAAATTAATATACTTTAATATTGTAACTTTAGTCCTTTTAAGTGTAACTTTTGTCCTTCAAAAGTTTAACTTTAGTCTGGAGGTGGTAACTTTAGTAAATAGAAATGTAATTTTATTGTATTACGAGTGTAATTCTAGCCGTTGAATATGTAACTTTAATACTCGGAAGTGTAACTTTAAACTAATAACTCTTCTTTCATCAACCGCTACCACCTCCTACCCCAGTCACCACAACACTACCACCCCAGTCCCACCACCAAACCAACAACACCACCAACCAATTTAATCTCAGATCTGGAAAAAAAAAAAGCAAAAGCAAGGGGCCGCAGAACATCACCACCCAAACCATGACCAAGGCACCAACAACCACCCCGTTCCTCCATCTCCACGGAACCAACCACCACCAAAAAACAGATCTGAAAAGATTATATCCGACAATCACGAAAATAACAATAGCCATTTCGAAAAATCTCAGATTTTAAATTAAATTTTTGAAACAAAAATGAAAAATCTCAGATTTTTATTGCTAGATCTGAAAATTTCGAAAAAAAAGAGAGAAAGGGAAATAGAAAAAGGAAGCGCGACGGAGGAGGTGATAGTCGTGGTGGTGCGGTCGTCGTGGTGCGGCAGTGGTGGTGCGGCGTGGTGTGACGTGCTGCAGCAGTGGTGATGCGGCGGGGTCGTGCCACTGACGTTGTGGTGGTGCAACAGAAAAGGAGAGGAGGAAGTAAGGCGGTGGGGTGGTGGTTGTTGGGGGAGAGGTGAGATTTAGGGTTTGTAGAGAGGGGATAGTTTAGAGAAAGATGATGATGAGTGAGAAAGAGGGAGGCAGAAAATGAGAAAGAAAGCTAGGGTTTTTTCATTTTATAGGTTTATTCTAGTCCACATATTTTGTTATAATCTCAGCCATTCATTCACTTTCTTAGATCTAATCTCAGCCCTTCATCTTTCTCATCCAAAGGCTTAGATGAGGACTTATGGACTCAACCAAAATAGGTGGACTTACATGATCCTTTCTCTCTCTCTCTCTCTCTCTCTCTCTCTATATATATATATATATATATATATATATATATATATATATATATATATATATATATATATATATATATATAACATGTGAGTCATGTTTTGGGAATGTCAAGGAAGTATCGCGGCTGTCATGAGTCGAATATGTGTATTGGTTAAGTTGTACAAATTTGTGGTGACATTTATATAATTTTGTATGCTATATCAAGCCGCCTTAGATGTGTAATGTCCAATGATTATAATGTTGTTGCATAATTGGTGTGATCATATAACAATTGATAGATGACGTGTGTGCTAGTTGGTAATGGTATATCTTGTGGTGTGAGACACGATTTCAGTGATTTTAAATTTATTCGAGTTAATTTGTGTAATGTCAAAAGTATGAGTCAAGGTTGCCTTGTGGTTGTGAGTGATGTCAGTATGGTATAATATGTATCGGTTTGAGGGACGGGAAAGTTGTTTGATGGTGAACTTCGGGGACGAAGTTCCTTTTAAGAGGGGAAGAGTAATGTCGCAAAAGAAAATGACGTAATTATAACAATTTCATAGTATTTTCGTGTTCTTTCATAGTATCTCCATGACATTTAAAGTGTGTTGAATGTTCGTTTGAATAGTTTTGTTGTGGTTATTGTGTAATTGAGTAAGTGTTTATAATTGTTGAATAAAATGGCACGTCGTTATACTTTATTTTCAGTAATTATTTGTTATGTTGTCATGAGAATTGGATGAATAAGCAGTAGTGGAATTGCTATTAATAGAATTGTGTTGTGTGACTAAAGTAATAGGTTGGAATGAATCGTGTATCGTTGAGAATCAATGGTAGGACCGTTGTTTTGTATGTTTTGAAATTGGTAATCGTTGACAAGTAATGGATGAAAGTATGGTATGATAGTTGTGTTGGTGTACGTTTGAATAATATCATGTAGTAATTGCAAGTGATAGTCGAGATAGTCGTTCTTGTGGTTATTATGTGTTCAGTGACTCGAAAGGAAGTTAGTGATTCGTTGAGGGTCGTGTTGTATATTGTGCGCTAAGGTGGATGATGATGATATCTGATGAACATACATAGTGGGGT
Organism: Silene latifolia; assembly: GCF_048544455.1. Lineage (NCBI taxonomy): Eukaryota > Viridiplantae > Streptophyta > Magnoliopsida > Caryophyllales > Caryophyllaceae > Silene > Silene latifolia. The sequence goes on along the minus strand of NC_133528.1, from coordinate 120,324,085 downwards.
GGTATTTCTAAACAGTTGTGTTGACCTGTGTCGGGTAAACGGTGGTGATGACCTTGGTTCTTTTGTCTGGTGTTGCGGGGGAGGATGAGTCGAACTTCGGGGACGAATTTGTTTTTAAGGGGGGAAGACTGTAATACCTGTCCTTTTAGGGACCCGTTGACCGACGTTGACTGACCTAGATACTGATCTTGACCTTGGGAAACCTTATGGGTTATATCTTGTGACGATGTGAGCTATGTTCTACGTGGGACTCGATCTAACTGAGGATAATCGATCGAGTAGCTTGGGAGCTCGATCGAGTAGGTGTCACTCGATCGAATAAGTTAGTTATTCGATCGATTAACGAATTTGCAGCGGGGAATTATAAATCGTGTTTCGTGAAACCGCAAATCATTTCCGCCTCTCTTCCCTAAACCTAGATGCCGTCTCTTCTTCTTCCCTTCACCATAGTTCCTTCCTTTGAGGTCCTTGAGGATGCTTATGCCATGGGGATGGGTTGCTTGAGCCGGGTAGCGGTCTTGACGCCGGATTGCTATGCGTAGGTATGTCATCGTCATCATCATTGTCGTTGTTGTTTCCAGTTAGGTTTGTAGTGGTAGTGATAGATGATTGTACTGTTTGTATAGGTGTGTTGCGTGGTTGATTGATATCATATGGTCGGACGTGGATGTTGGAGCTTGTGTCTTCCACAATTAGTGTGATAACATTTATAAATCTCTTATAGGTTCACAAGGGTATACTTAGTATTTTATCAGTTGATTAACGATTACTTAATAACGGTTGGCTTGCTAGAAAGTTTGACGTTATTATCATACTGATGGCGGTGATCAATTGGTCCCTAAAAGTCACACCTAAAGGATGTGTTTGAGAGATGTGATTATGGAAATATAATCACATTGATGCCTTATATGACTAAAAGGTTAGTCCATGTATTTGACTAAACAGTTAGTCAATGTGATGATGAGACGATTATTTAATACAATTAAATAATATTAGCTGAGACGAATTAACTGTCAATTCGTAAATTGAATATAAACTGTTATATTTAATTAATGTATATAATGTTAGCTTGAACGAATTAAGATGTTAATTCGTAATTAAACGTAATCGGTTATATTTAATTAGCTAATTATAAATATGCGATATTTATAGTTAAACGAATATCGATTTCGATATTGTTCTTAGGCCAAATTTGCTAGGACCGAAGGTTGATTCTTAATCTCTAATCCTTTTGTTTATGCAATTTCATTTATGACTAGTTTTCATAATCATAATTTCGTTATAATCCGAATAATCTTAAAGGAAGTATACCGATATTTCCTACAAGTGGTATCAAAGCATAGGCCACGAAATTATTTTATATGATTTTCATAAATGATTTAAACAAAAAAAATTTTGAGAAAAAGAAAAAAAAAACATTCGGCCGTAAAAAAAATGTTTGCCGTCAGAATTTTTTTTTTGCCGATTGAGTTTTGTTTTTTTGATGTTGTTGTTTCCATTTGATTTATTCATATTGTTGTTTTAATTAGTTAAGATGATAATATGATAAATTTGTAGATGTTTTGATTAATTAGGATTAAATTGAAATGTAAATGGGAATTGTTTTTGTTTGTTGATGATTTGTTTTTGCTATAAAGTTTTGGCTACAAGTTAACTTAATCATGTTCAAATCAATTGTGATGAATCATATATCCGGATAATCGATTTAATCATGATTTGATATTCATTTTAAGAGGTTAAATTGGATTATCTAGTTTGAATCTATTTTTGAATTAAAAGATCATGTTTATTCCAATCTTGTTCTTATAGCAACATTAAAAAATTTGTTCATCTATATGTTTTTTTTGATAAAAAGAAAAAAAAAAGTTTCCGTTTTTGTTATTTTTGGCCAATTATTATTATTATCTATAATGAATAATAATTATTGTGAAAAGGTTCACAAATTTGAGATACCCATATTATTTTAAAGAGGTTTAAAATAATGTTGGATTAATTCATATTACAAGATTAATATGTATTAAGATTAAAATTATTGTGAGTAATTGAGGAATTGTCACATAATTTGATCATTTAAATAGGTGGTTTGGATAAATTACTCTACATAATTAAGGAATTATGTCTTGCATGTTTACTTTATAGTTGATGCATTTTTATTTAGTTGAATGTTTTGTTGTATGGTTTATTTACGTATTTTTACAATCGGTTGTAATTTGTAATACCTAGTGTGGCCTTAGTTAAATTATGTTTTCGTAATGATGGAAACATAATTTTTAATGTATTTTGAGATCTCGTATCTCCTTTTGGTTTTCTTTAAGCATTATGGTTTTGAAATTAGAATGTAAATAGGTTTATTATGGAATTTTAAATTGTAATTTTTGAGAAGACTAAAGTTGGAGATTGGATTGCTCACTCCCGCTACATGGACCAAGATGGAACATCAAGACAAGCTTCTCGAGTCCTAGGAAGGATTCCGAAGTTGTATTTATGTTCATTTTGGTAGATAGGCCACACTAGGACTTTATTTTGTTTTACGTTTTTCCATTCCTATTGCTTTTCTTCACATGATAGTTAGTGCATCATTTTCCGCCTAAACCAAACCACCTACTAAAATGCATGAAAATTGACTCATATAGTTTGGATGTTAGTTTTCATAGACATACAAATGTCACACAATTATAAGCCATCATCTTAGTTTATTCATTCACGCATGCTAGATATTAGTTCACTTAAAATGAATTAAAATAAAGTTGATGGGATCTTCCTCTAAAACTGAAATTGAGACTAGTCTTTATAGGCCAAACAGCTATGAATCCCTTCTTCGTCGGTAGGCATACAGGACCTTCCTCTCCATATGACCCCTTCTACGTTGGGTAAGTAGTTTGTGTTGACTTAGTTTACCTCAACATTATAATCCGAAGAGTTTCTCGTGATTATGATAGACTATAGATAGAATTTACAGAAATTTATCGACCAAGAATTCTAAAAGTAGAATTAGCCAAGAGGTTGGCTTATTAATTTATAGATAATTGAGTCTTGGAATCATTTATATAATTCTTGAGGGAGGTCAATTGTATAAATGCTTGAGTCTTCGCGTTATAACAGTATTGTTGGAGCTTGTGTCCTCTACAAATTAGTGTGATAACATTTGTAAATCTCTTACAGGTTCACAAGGGTATACTTCGTATATTTAATCAGTTGATTAACGTTTACCTAATAACGGTTGGCTTGCTAGAAAGTTTGACGTTATTATCATACAGATGGCGGTGATCAACTGGTCCCTAAAGGTCACACCTATAGGATGTGTTTGAGAAATGTGGTTATAGAAATATAATCACATTGATGCCCAAAATGACTAAAAAGTTAGTCAATGTGTTGATGAGATAATTATTTAATAAAATTAAATAATATTAAGTTGAGACAATTAATCACAATTCGTAAATTAAATATAATAAGTTATATTTAATTAAATGTATATAATGTTAGCTTGGACGAATTAATCTGTTAATTCGTAATTAAATATAATCAGTTGTATTTAATATATCAACAAGATGAATGTGTCATAGTGGTAATAGTGAGGGTACACATACCAAGAGGTCATGGGTTCGATCCTCACTAGATGACAATTCAACACATATTATATATTTTTGGAAAGACCAAAAATAAGGAGAATTTTACTCCTTATTTCGGTCAGCTTGGCCGAAAATTAGGAGAGATTTACCTTTCCTAATTGACTCCAAGTTTCGGTCTGTATAAAAAGAAAGAGAGAGAATTATTTCTACCCTAATTCTAAATCCCTATACTTTGTTTATGTATTTTGTTTATGACCTTTAATCATCATTGTTAAATCGTTATAATCCTTCTAAATTAAGGGAAGTATACAGATTATTTCCCACAAGTGGTATCAGAGCACTAGGCCACGATTTTAATCTTGATTATTTTCATAAATTTGTATGTAAACTATGAGGATTTTCGAATTTTTTTTAGGGTTTCGAAATTTTTTAGGGTTCGGCAAAAAATTTTTTGTGCCGATTTGTTTTTTTTTCTTCTTGCCGGTTTTTTCCTTTTAGTTTGATGATATTTTTCCATTTTATTTTTCATATTATTGTTTTTAATCAGTTAAAATTATCATATGAAGAATTGATAGTTTTTGATTTAATGTAGATTAAGTTAAAATTAAATGGAATAGTCATGTTTATGATAAAAAGATTGTTTTTGCTATATAGTTTTTGGCATATAAATTAATCATGTTTATTATTTCATATGCTAATCATGTTCTAATAGCAAAGGTAAACAATTTAGTCATCAAATCTTGTTTTAGGGCTAATTGCCGCAAAAGAAAGAAAAAAGGGGAGGTCGTTTTTAGGGTTTGCCATATAAAAAAAAAAATTTTTGTTTTGTTTTTTTTGGATGAACCGAGAAAAGAAAAAAAAAGAGGAAAGTTTTTTTTTGCCTTATTGTCGAAAGAAAAAATTATGGAAAGTTTTTTTTTTTCTTTTTCCTAATTGCCGTATATATAAAAAAAAAGGGCTGTTATTTTTTTCAGCCGTGTGGGGCTGATATTATAAAAAAAAAAATTTTTTTGTTTATTTTCAGCCGAGACCAAATTTTAATTGGTTTTTGTTTTTGTTTTTATTTTTATTTTTATTTTGGCCAATTAGTTATTGTGAATCGGTTCACAATTTAAAGATACCGAGTTATTTTAAAGCAGTTTAAATTTTTTACGGATAGAATTCATATTACAAGTTTAATATGGATTAAGAATGAAATTAATGTGATTAAATTGCGGAATTGTCACTTAATTTAATTTAAATAGGTGGTTTGGATAAATTAATCAACATAATTAAGGAATTGTGTCATGTATGTTTAATTTATTTTTAGTTGATGCTTTTAATTTTGTTGAATGAATCGAATGAATGAATTTTATTTACGTATTTAATTTTGCAATCGGTTGTATTTTGTAATACTTAGTGTGGCCTTAGTCAAATTATGTTTTCGTAATGAAGGAAACATGATTTTTTATGTAATTATGAGATCTCGAATCTCCTTTATTTTAGTTTTGGGTTTTGAAATTAGAATGTAATAAATAAGTCAATTATGTAATTTTATTTATTGTAATTTCAAAGAAGACTAAAGATGAAGATTCAAGCTCACTCCCGCTACATGGATCAAGATGGAACATCAAGACAAGCTTCTCGGGTCCAAGGATGGATTTCAAACTTGTATTTATTGTTCATTTTGATAAGATAGGCCACACTAGGACTTTTACTGTTTTTTTTTTTTTTACGTTTTTCATTTTATTGCTTTTCATTCACATGTTAGTAATTGCATCATATTCCGCCTAAAACAAAACCACCTACTACTAAAATGCATGAAAATTGACTCATATAGGTTGTATGTTAGTTTTCATGGGCATGCAAATGTCACAGCCTTTAAGCCATCACCTTAGTTTAATCATTCTCGCATGCTAGATTATAGTTCACTTAAAATGAATTAAAATAAAGTTGATGGGATCTTCCTCTAAAACGGAAATTGAGATTAGTCTTTATAAGGGCAAACATCTATGAATCCCTTCTTCGTCGGTAGGCCTAATATGACCCCTTCTACGTTGGGTAAGTAGTTGTGTTGACTTAGTTTACCTCAACATCATAGTCCGAAGAGTTTCTCGTGATTATGATGGACTATAGATAGAATTTACATAAATTCATCGACCAAGAATTCTAACGGTAGAATTAGCTAAAAGGTTAGCTTATCAATTTACAGAGAATTGAGTCTTGGGGTCATTTATATAATTCTTGAGGGAGGTCAATTGTATAAATGTTTTGAGTCTTCGCGTTATGACATTAGTTCATTAGACTTAAAATAAAAACGATGCACATGCTTTTTATTTTATTCTTCTTTCGCAGTGTAGAACACGTTTATTATCAATAATACTGTTACAACAAATGGCTGGAAATAACGCAATCCCAATGCCTAGTGCCACACTAGATCGTTCGTCCTGGCTAAAAATGTTTATGGACCAAATGAATCACCCACTCGATCAAGAATGATGGGTCCAATTTTGCGGATCGGGAGGCGGCACTACGGAATGTCGCCATCTGCGACGGTAAGCTCGGTATTTAATCGAGCCAATACCGGTCAACCCAGGCCCAAATGCAGGAGTCAACGAGTCACTCGCTTATAGTGATTTCGTTATGGAAGCGGGTGCGATAAAGAACGTACTCATCTTTGCAATGGAAACCAATTTGCAGAGACGCTTCATTGCCCAAGGTGCAAACAATATTTTCACCACGCTCACTAACGAGTTCTCAAAGGCACCGAGAATAGTTACCCATGAGCATACCTGTCGCTTATTTGATGCGAAACTCCAGAAGGGCCAACCGGTTAGCCCACACATTCTTCACATGATTGAGAATGTCGAGAAGCTGGAGTCACTGAATTGTAAAATCAGTGAGAGCATTGTCATTGACCGAATGCTTCATTCTCTTCACGATGGTTTTGCCCTTTTCAGGGCGAACTACTATATGAATGACTTGAAAAAGAGTCCTCATGAGCTACACTCCCTTCTCGTACAGACCGAGAAGGATATGAAATGGAGTGGGAGCGTGAAGCAGGATGTTCTCACGATTTACAAAGGTAAAGGTAAGGGCAAGGCTCATGGCGACCTAGCTGTAGGTAAGCCAAAGTTTAAGAAGCCAGGAAATGGTAAGAGTGCGCCTGGTGAGACTAGTGGCTCACAGGGCAAGACAAAGAGCAAGGGCGGTGACATAGAGTGCCACCATTATCACAAGACTGGACATTGGAGGAGGCACTGTCCCGTCTACCGTGAGGACATCAAGGCAGGCCGCGTCGTTCCTGTTGGTATGTCATCTTATATTCATATGATTGAGATTAACCATGCAAGTTTCGGAACTTGGGTACTAGATACGGGTTGTGGTTCTCATCTGTGTAATCATTTGCAGGGCCTAAAGAACATCATACCTCTCGAAAAAGGTGATGTGGACCTGCGAGTCGGAAATGGAGCACGAGTTGTTGCTGCCTCGAAGGGAACATATGTAATTCAACTCCCTAGTGGTTTTGAGTTACCTTTAAATAACTGTTACTATGTACCCAGTTTATCTAAGAATATTATTTCTGTTTCCGTACTTGCTAAAGACGGTTTTACATTTTCAATAAAGGATAATAGTTGTATTTTCTCTTTTAATGAAATGATTTATGGCAAAAGATTTCCATGAATGGAATTTATATCTTAGATCAAACCACGGAAGTATTACACATGAATAATAAGAAATTAAAGGTTGGTGACAAAGATCAAACCTATCTATGGCATTGTCGAATGGGACACATAAATGAGAAACGCGTGAAGAAACTCGTCGATAATGGGACTATTCCCGCATTCGGATTTTCTACATATGGCACGTGTGAATCATGTGTCATTGGCAAGATGACTCGAATTTCCTTCAAAGGTGTTGGAATGCACGCTAGTGACCTATTAGGACTCATACATACGGACGTATGTGGACCTATGTCAATTACCGCTAGAGATGGCTATAGATATTTTATCACTTTCACGGACGATTTGAGTAGATACGGATATGTCTACTTAATGAAGCATAAAAGTGCGTCCTTTGAGAAATTCAAGGAATACCAGAATTGTAACACCCCCTCATACCAAGGTACCTTACCAGGACTACCCCAGCATGAAAGGTTGTTACCATCTCGGTTGCCCGAGGTTAGTATATATCAAAAGCAACAATCCAAACACATTTATTAATGTACGGTACTTATAAAAGTTACATAGACTCTAAAATCTAATAAACGAATTATCCAAATGGTAACAACTACCAAAACAATAACTAAGACTCGTGATGGTGTCATCTAATCCAGCGTGGTGACTCTCCCATACTGCCCCAAGCTCAATAACTGTATCACCTGCCACAATCTGCTCACCATCCCCGAATGGATCACCGCAGGTTTTACAAAACAACAACACGGGGTCAGTACTACTCAATCAATATAAGACAACAAACAATACAACCAGCTGATCATCGATCTCACACAGTAACCGACTACACACCGAAGTGTGTAGCCCTGCCAGATTACCCATCGCAACAGGTAATCCTCGCCGCCAGTGGGTGACCGCAGCCCATCCCCACCTAGTCCAGCTCATCAACGAGCGACTAACAATCCCTGTCCCTTAATGTGCACATCCCCTCCCGTGACGGGTTCCACGGAGGGCGAACTAGGGTGTGAAGCCACTCCCGCAAGTGACTCCACCACAATCAACACACATCACAGTACCACAGCATCACAGCTGTCACATCGCCACCACCGTCACCACAACACCCATACTCCGATGATCAGCAGATAACAACAATTATGAAACAAACACAATCTTAATCAATTAACAGTACTGAGTAGGGAAACCCTACCTTTTCGCAATCCTCTTACGCTGCAATCAACCATACAAATGCATAACAAATACCACAGCGTCACCTACAACAATAATCACATAATACAATTACACATTGCACAATCCCATTTTCCCCAATTCCATATATACAGTAACCCCAAAAGAATACAAATGACAAGGGAATGAAACTTACCAACAGTAGAATAAGAGACTACACGCAAGGATCACGACGATTTGCACACACAACAAGATTAGGGGATGATTAGGGAGTGATTAGGGAGAGATCGTAGAATGATTAGGGTTGGAAGTGATGTTTTTAGAAACTGACGTCGAATATAAAATAACCCTAACATTCCCTAATCAAACCGATAAAATAACATTCGCCAGACCGGATACTCGGTCGAGTAAAGCTATACTCGGCCGAGTATCATCTACTCGGTCGAGTATTCTCCATACTCGGCCGAGTATTACTCGGCAGAACCAAAACAGACTCCATAATTAACACTACTCGGCCGAGTAGGCTCTACTCGGTCGAGTATACCACTTAACAAAATCCGTAGTGTTACAATCTCCCCCCCTTAAAAAAGAACTTCGTCCCCGAAGTTCCAACCCAACCTATAAAACATGGAACATCTAACACTAACTCCACAAACCACTCTTCCTTCCACAACATGGCTCACGATATCGTCTCCACTATAGCATAGGCTCCCAATACTGACTCCATAACATTACCGAATAGCCACAAAATAATGTTGCCAACTCTGTCTATAACCCTCACTAGCAACTCAATACCAAGACAATCCACAAAAGAAGATCAACCATCAAAACGGAATGTTACATTCTACCACCCTTAAAAGGAACTTCGTCCTCGAAGTTTACTCACACTCATCAACATCATCATCCAGCTGCCAAAACTCTCGAACTCACAAATATCATCATCCACTTTTATCAACACTATCAAACACTATATGTACTTTTATCAACACTATCAAACACTATATGTACCCATCCACTCCTTATGCTACACCAACACTCTACGTCCAATAATATTACGACATACACAATCCTCACACGCTATTTGCCGCATCCTACTCCTCTTAAGACACATGTTACGTCCTCGTAACTCACTAATACTAGATCCTTAGCTATACCTCTCATTATCTTCATCACCACCACATGTGAAAGATACCCGCCTATAATCTAAACACTTACTATTCCTATATCCAAGGCTCTCTTACTTAAACAGTTCTCATACCTCAACTCATTCTGCACTCCATCTAACCAATACCACACAATCCTGATCATGACAAACACTCTAACTCTTCCACATTACCGCAACACGACATACCTCTCTATATAAACTCTATAAAACTCTTATCGCCAAAAGCATAACTCACGATCCACACTTGTTACGTACACTCACACTAGATCCTCAAGTTCTTTCCTTCATTACCGCAAAACTCATACATAACTTAGCATGACACTAATTCCCCAACACCCTACACTCACTGTCTCAACAAAGGATTATGAACCACCTGCATCTTTCAGGTCATTACCACACATGTTTTACGAATCACTTGCCATTACCATGTCTACTAAAGCCTTATCTAGAACAAGATCAAAATTACTGTAACAACCTCTCACAAACGTGTCCCATCAACAAAATATCACTATACCATGACAACAACGAAAACATATACAACTCTATTTCATATCATACTCTACCCTCATTCCCAAACTTAACCTGGTAAAGAAAACATCAATAAACAAGACAACTGTCTATCTCGCACCAACCGAAACTCGCAGGAGCAACATCAAACAAAACAACAATCTATGTATAATCGGTATGTACTTGTCGAAACTCGAATCATAATCAGCCCGCCTACTCCACCACAACCGGTGACGGCATCGCAACACCGCCACCAACAAACCGCACCGCACAGCGAAAATGCCCGCATCACAACATGAAGTACCATGCCCAGATCACCACTCGAGGCACAACAACCACATCGATAAACATCACAATCACATATAATTCCCATAAACACATCGACTCGCATGACATTTCGAACAAGAAAACTCATTCAAAACCGTTTTACTAGATTATAACACAACATATTATACGGAATAAACTGACAAGAATCTCATGAACATCATCCTTACCATTTCACGGAATAAACATGTATCATCAATACACATACAATTTTAACTATCCATGCCAGATCAATCAAATTATTACCTTTTGAACCTCATTCCATTAGTATACCGTACCCAACATAAATTACAAAACATTCATATAACAACTTTATAATTATCACACCATACCACTTATTGTGAGGTCAGAACCTCACACAAACATTTACACATATCATAGACCCGTAATCACATCCAACTAGTCAATCCTGATCACGTAAGTTACCATTTGACAATGGATATCTCTTATCCGGACTTAACTCAGGTGCCCTACCTAACATATCTTCTCTTACACACAATTATCACCCCTCCGGCAAATATAGCCATAACATCAGTACCCAACTTCCAGCGAACACCTCGTATATCCACATCTTATACTTCCTCACAACCAAACATACTAACCACCTCCACAAAATCAAGCTCATTAGAACAACTAACTTCCCCAAAGTAACTTCATCCTCAGCCACTAGTGACACTACTATGACACCAACATCCTTCATGTGACTACTCTCTTACTATCACTTCTTAATATAACAATCTGTTTCCTCTCTTTGGTTATCATCCCAAATACGAACATCCAATCCATCAACAAAACATACCTCAACATTATTCCCAAGTCTATCCTTTATCATATCGCTACCTAACTCTCCACCAAAATCTCAGATCTTGCAACACTCCACAAGCTTCCTATTCCCTTAATACCTCGAAACTCACGGCTAACACGTCGTCCTGCTCTCCTATATAACCATTAACTCACACCCTCTAGTGGGGATATCGTACATTTCATAATTTCCTACCTTCATGCTCCTTAACTCCGGTCAACGTTCTCTCAACTTACTTCCATCCCTCTTTCCCTCCTTTTACTTAATAATGCCAAATAATAAGTCATCTCCTTTCTCTTTCTACTTAACTCTTTAGTCATTTGTTTATTTTCCATAGCTCCACAACTCTAATTCCATTAATTCATATCAATATCTTATCATTCTTCTTATCATTTATCATCTCTCATCTTGCTTCACACTCACCCTTGTCACCATCAAGTCCACGCACTAACAGTTACTCTTCAATTAGTCGTATCTCCCTTCCGCATCTCTAGAAACCAAAATTCACTTCATACCGTTTGTCTAAAGAATTACACACTAGGCTCACCCCTTGATATTCCAACTTCCCAAACTTAGCCACTATCTACAAATCCACATCGCGATATAACTTCCTTTAAGTTCACTATATACCTCTCTTTCCTATCTTCTTACAACAACCTTCCATTACCTATATCTTTAAGCAACTCTATCCTAGCTGTCTTCCTCCATAAATCCTTACACATCCAAATATGCCACTATTCGTATCCCTTCTCTCAATCTTTCATTCTCGTGCTTCTTTACACTTACATCACGCTTGGCCATATACACTTACTTTTATACTACTCAACACCCGACTATATCACTCATCATATCTCACAAAACATGCTCTTTACCTCGATTAGCTCATCATTCTTCCCTTTTCTTTTTCCACTATCCTTCACAACCACATTAACACATGTCTTCCTTACCCAACACATGTCCCTCATAAGCCATCATCCTCCATGTCATAACTTCCGGTAACTTACGTATCAAGACCGTCTCACATATAAAAGAATGCGTTAAGACTCAAAACATACATGTGTATATACCCTACGACTCAAAACAATGTAAAAACATAGCCACCGTCTCAAAACAAAAGTAAGAACATAGCCACCGACTCAAAGTGGCCGCCCAATGAGGTACTCGGTCGAGTACATAACATACTAGGTCGAGTACAGGACACTCGGTCGAGTAACTATATTACTCGGCCGAGTTTTCGACTCCAGAAGCGAACGTAATTGTCGCAGAAGGATTACTCGGTCGAGTATTGGGAATACTCGGCCGAGTAGACCTTACTCGGTCGAGTATGAGACTACTCGGCCGAGTTCATGACTCCGGCGCTAAACAAGTATTATCACAGAGAGATTACTCGGCCGAATATGGAATACTCGGTCGAGTATAAAAGATACTCGGCCGAGTAGGGACTACTCGGTCGAGTATCGGCGCAGTTCTCAGCACCGTCCAGTTTTCGTAAAACAGCCATATCTCACTCGTTACTTGGTCATTTTGGGCGTGTGACCTATCGTTAGAATCGTAAGAGGACAAGCTATCACCTCAACTTGGAATCACAGCAATATCATTTCTAGAACTCGACGTATGACAGTTTTAAGACAACCCTTCCAAAAATCGGTTTGTATACAAATCAAAATTCCTTAACAAAACAACTTAAACATGCACAAAACAAATAACAACGATCCAATACTTCTAAAAACCAGTACAGAGGTGAACTTTTATCATACCCACATGAAAATTAAACACGACATTCATATGCATAGGCGCATGACCTTAATCACTTGCTACTACCAACAACCAAACATTAACATTATCATGATTATGTACCCATGTACCACTACTCTTTTGAAAGTCACATAATAAACACTTAACATGCCAACATATTTCATACCAAATCCGTTTCAACAAGTTTCACCATGTCTTACACATGTTTCCACACATCTCACTTCCTTTCACATGATTCAACCATTCAAGTTCCACATACCACACACACACGCATCGAAAAGACTCACAACAAATTCCCCCTGGTGACCGGCTTAAGATTGTGAGGGCCATAGTGCGACTTCGGGACGTCTCCCAAGTCTTTGCGGTAGCTCCAAACAACTCTCACCGGGTTTATTTTATTTAGACTCCCTAAGTTCATTGGGTTCATTAGTTTTAGGTGCCAGAATCTTCGGCTCTGATACCACTTTGTAACACCCCCTCATACCAAGGTACCTTACCAGGACTACCCCAGCATGAAAGGTTGTTACCATCTCGGTTGCCCGAGGTTAGTATATATCAAAAGCAACAATCCAAACACATTTATTAATGTACGGTACTTATAAAAGTTACATAGACTCCAAAATCTAATAAACGAATTATCCAAATGGTAACAACTACCAAAACAATAACTAAGACTCGTGATGGTGTCATCTAATCCAGCGTGGTGACTCTCCCATAATGCCCCAAGCTCAATAACTGTATCACCTGCCACAATCTGCTCACCATTCCCGAATGGATCACCGCAGGTTTTACAAAACAACAACACGGGGTCAGTACTACTCAATCAATATAAGACAACAAACAATACAACCAGTGATCATCGATCTCACACAAGAACCGACTACACACCGGCGTGTAGCCCCCGCCAGATTACCCATCGCAACAGTAATCCTCGCCGCCAGTGGGTGACCGCAGCCCATCCCCACCTAGTCCAGCTCATCAACGAGCGACTAACAATCCCTGTCCCTTAATGTGCACATCCCCTCCCGTGACGGGTTCCACGGAGGGCGAACTAGGGTGTGAAGCCACTCCCGCAAGTGACTCCACCACAATCAACACACATCACAGTACCACAGCATCACAGCTGTCACATCGCCACCACCGTCACCACAACACCCATACTCCGATGATCAGCAGATAACAACAATTATGAAACAAACACAATCTTAATCAATTAACAGTACTGAGTAGGGAAACCCTACCTTTTCGCAATCCTCTTACGCTGCAATCAACCATACAAATGCATAACAAATACCACATCGTCACCTACAACAATAATCACATAATACAATTACACATTGCACAATCCCATTTTCCCCAATTCCATATATACAGTAACCCCAAAAGAATACAAATGACAAGGGAATGAAACTTACCAACAGTAGAATAAGAGACTACACGCAAGGATCACGACGATTTGCACACACAACAAGATTAGGGGATGATTAGGGAGTGATTAGGGAGAGATCGTAGAATGATTAGGGTTGGAAGTGATGTTTTTAGAAACTGACGTCGAATATAAAATAACCCTAACATTCCCTAATCAAACCGATAAAATAACATTCGCCAGACCGGATACTCGGTCGAGTAAAGCTATACTCGGCCGAGTATCATCTACTCGGTCGAGTATTCTCCATACTCGGCCGAGTATTACTCGGCAGAACCAAAACAGACTCCACAATTAACACTACTCGGCCGAGTAGGCTCTACTCGGTCGAGTATACCACTTAACAAAATCCGTAGTGTTACAAGAATAGGGTACAAAACAAATTGGGTAGAAAGATTAAAGCACTCCGTTCAGATCGGGGTGGCGAATATCTTTCAAATGAGTTTGATCAACACCTGAAAGACTGTGGGATCGTTTTACAGTTAACTCCACCTGGAACACCTCAATTGAATGGTGTGTCCGAACGGAGAAATCGAACCTTACTTGATATGGTTCGATCCTTGATGAGTCACACGGTAGTGCCTGATTCATTATGGGGTTATGCTCTTTTGTCAGCCGCTCTTATACTTAACCGAAGTCCGTCTAAAGTTGTCGACAAGACTCCATATGAAATGTGGAAGGGAACGGTCCCTAACTTGTCCTTTATTCGGGTTTGGGGCTGCGAGGCTTATGTCAAGTGGAGACACGAGGATAATCTCGGCCCGCGATCGGTCAAGACATACTTTATAGGTTATCCAAAAGGAACATTTGGTCATTACTTCTATTCGCCTACCGAACATCGAGTTTTTGTTGCGGCTAGTGCGACGTTCTTAGAGAAAGAATTTCTCGAGAACAAGTCGAGTAATAGAACCTTCGAGCTGTCGGAGATTCCAGAACCAACAACCGAGGAAAAGATGGAGGAAGCTGTACCTCCAACTGATGATACGGTTAATATTCCTGAGGAACCTAGGAGGTCGGGTAGAGACTCTCATCCTCCGGATAGATACATTGGTATGGTCGAGGAGAATGATGTTTTACTTCTAGAAAGTAATGAACCCGCAACCTATAAAGGTGCTATGGCCTGTTCCGACTCAAAGCTATGGCTCGAAGCCATGCAATCCGAGATGGACTCCATGTGTGAGAATAACGTATGGGATCTAGTTGATTTACATAATAAGGTAAAACCTCTACAATGCAAATGGCTTTACAAAATAAAGCGTTCTGTAGACGCGCAACCAGATATCTATAAGGTACGACTAGTGGCAAAAGGTTTCACTCAAGTGCAAGGATTGCATTATGATGAGATTTTTGCACCTGTAGTCATGCTACGTTCCATTCGGATAATCTTAGCGATTGCCGCATTTCATGATTATGAGATTTGGCAAATGGATGTGAAAACCGCCTTCTTAAACGGTTATTTGGAGGAAGAGTTGTACATGGTGCAACCCGAAGGTTTCATGGATCCTAAACATCCTAAGAAAGTATGCAAGCTTAAGCGTTCCATTTATGGACTTAAGCAAGCTTCTCGGAGTTGGAATCATCATTTCGACCAAGTGATAAAAGAGTATGGCTTCACTCGATCGGTCGAGGAACCATGCTTATACATCAAGTCGAGTGGGAGCAAGATTGTATTCTTGATATTGTATGTCGATGACATACTCCTGATTGGGAATGACATTCCTCTCCTATCTTCGGTTAAAGAATGGTTGAAGAACCATTTCCAGATGAAAGATCTGGGTGAGGCACAACGTATTTTGGGAATCCGTATCTACCGAAATAGATCACGACGGACGTTATCACTTAGTCATGAGTCTTATTTGGATAAGGTTCTTGAGAGGTTCAGCATGACCAACTCCAAGAAGGGGAACCTTCCTATGATGACTGGGATGCAGTTGAGCAAGTCTCAGTCATCCACGACGCCTGAATGGATTGAGCGCATGAGTCGTGTTCCTTATGCATCTGCAATAGGATCGATCATGTATGCCATGATATGCACACGTCCAGACGTGGCATATGCATTGAGTATGACGAGTCGGTACCAAAAGACTCCAGGTGAAACACACTGGATAGCAGTCAAAAATATCCTCAAGTACCTACGGAGGACTAAGGATTGGGTATTGACTTATGGAGGCGATACTAAGCTATGTGCAACAACCGATTCTGCAGATGCTAGCTTCCAAACGGATCGAGATGATTCAAAATCTCGGTCCGGGTTCGTCTTCACTCTTAATGGTGCTGCGGTCAGTGGAAGAGTTCCAAACAGTGTTGTAGCAGATGCTACTACTGAATCCGAGTACTATGCCGCTTCGGAGGCAGCAAAGGAAGCGATATGGATGCGTCAATTCTTACAAGGGCTTTCGGTAGTTCCTAGTTCGAATGACCCGATCACCATCTATTGTGACAATAGAGGTGCCATTTTCCAGGCTAAGGAGCCAAAGTCTAGCAACAAATCTAGACATGTACTTCGGAAGGCTCACCTGATCCGTGATTACGTGGAGCAAGAAGAGATAGTGATTGACAAGATTGCGACGGATGATAACATCGCGGATCCTCTCACCAAACCGTTGAATTATGATAAGCATGTAGGGCATGTAAATTTCATGGGAATTAAACATGTTCCTGAGTTGTAGTACTTGATTATGGATTTGATACATTATCTTTTTCATATACTATTTATAACTTCATCGTTTTATATATAATATTTTGTTTTTCATGTGGATTGTACTGACAACATTGAACGCCACAAAGTGAACTGAATTACATTATAATTTGTTTTGGTCCGTAATCGCCAAAAGTGAGCTGATAACTCCGGCTTTTATATTGTGCAGTCGATTGATGGTGGGTTTAACGAGCCATAAGTCAAACGGTTAACTGATCGATCACATATACGAGATTATGACGATACCTCGTAGGACAACTTTTTGTGACAACGTAATGGAGTCCTAAATGTTTAATAACATTCGGTGCCAGGTCGTGGATAGGACATCCATTGTGTTCCTAGAGTCGATTCTTTTGACTATCAACTGTCTCTTGAGATTAAGGCAGTTTTTGGGTGACTTTGGTTTCTTTTTCACGGTCTACCGTAACTGGGGCTAAGTAGATTTTTTCTAGGTCATTTCATACTGTGCTTACATCTGCAGGATTCGAGTTGACGAAAATATCCAACCCTTATCAGGTATAGTTATTTCTCAGAGCCACTCGAGGAGTTGTAACTGAAATGCATGGCCATGCTCGAATGTTGATTTGTTTATCAGTTAAGTTACTCTCTAGTCGGGAAAACCACTCTTGATATTGATCGCTTGTAAAATACGACCTTTGTGAATTCGGATTTGCAAATTGTTTTACATTGAGTGGGAGAAATTTTATAGGATATGAGAATCGGTTATCGCACATACACTTGTGAGGACAAGTGTAGTTTGTTGAAGCTTGTGTCCTCCACAAATTAGTGTGATAACATTTGTAAATCTCTTACAGGTTCACAAGGGTATACTTCGTATATTTAATCAGTTGATTAACGTTTACCTAATAACGGTTGGCTTGCTAGAAAGTT
The DNA here is from genome assembly GCF_048544455.1 of Silene latifolia. Lineage (NCBI taxonomy): Eukaryota > Viridiplantae > Streptophyta > Magnoliopsida > Caryophyllales > Caryophyllaceae > Silene > Silene latifolia. The sequence continues at coordinate 120,306,110 of NC_133528.1, read as the reverse complement.
TGACGTTATTATCATACAGATGGCGGTGATCAACTAGTCCCTAAAGGTCACACCTATAGGATGTGTTTGAGAAATGTGGTTATAGAAATATAATCACATTGATGCCCAAAATGACTAAAAAGTTAGTCAATGTGTTGATGAGATAATTATTTAATAAAATTAAATAATATTAGTTGAAGACAATTAAACTGTCAATTCGTAAATTAAATATAATAAGTTATATTTAATTAAATGTATATAATGTTAGCTTGGACGAATTAATCTGTTAATTCGTAATTAAATATAATCAGTTGTATTTAATATCAACAAGATGAATGTGTCATAGTGGTAATAGTGAGGGTACACATACCAAGAGGTCATGGGTTCGATCCTCACTAGATGACAATTTAACACATATTATATATTTTTGGAAAGACCAAAAATAAGGAGAATTTTACTCCTTATTTCGGTCAGCTTGGCCGAAAATTAGGAGAGATTTACCTTTCCTAATTGACTCCAAGTTTCGGTCTGTATAAAAAGAAAGAGAGAGAATTATTTCTACCCTAATGCTTTTTCTTGACCTTGCCTCCTCTCTCTCATCACAAAACACAAAAACAACTAAATTTTACAGAAAATTTTAGATCGATTTCTAGCATAATCAAAGGGCATATCTCAGATCGTCTTGGGTGCAACTAATAGGCGAATATCACTTTTGACATTGTTCTTAGGCCAATTTTGCTAGGACCGAAGGTTAATTCTAAATCCCTATACTTTGTTTATGTATTTTGTTTATGACCTTTAATCATCATTGTTAAATCGTTATTATCCTTCTAAATTAAGGGAAGTATACAAATTATTTCCCACAAGTATTGCATTAGACTTAAATCATAATGACGAGTATGCTTATTATATTTTTCTTCTTTTCGCAGTGTAGAATACGTTTTATATTGATAATACTGCTTACAACAAATGGCTGGAAATAACGAAATCCCTATGCCAAGTGCCACACTTGGACGCGAGTCCTGGCTAAAAGCTTTCATGGACCACAGATATATTACACGTGAATAATAAGAAATTAAAGGTTATTGGTGACAAAGATCAAACTTATCTATGGCATTGTCGAATGGGACACATAAATGAAAAACGTGTAAAGAAACTCGTCGAGAATGGGACTATTCCCGCATTCGATTTTTCTACATTTGGCACGTGTGAATCATGTCTTATCGACAAAATGACTCGAATTCCCTTCAAAGGCGTTGGAATGCGCGCTAGTGACCTATTACGACTCATACATACTGATGTATGTGGACCTATGTCAATTACCGCTAGAGATGGCTATAGATATTTTATCACTTTCACGGACGATTTGAGTAGATACGGATATGTCTACTTAATGAAGCATAAAAGTGAGTCCTTTGAGAAATTTAAGGAATACCAGAATAAGGTTGAGAACCAACTGGGTAGAAAGGTTAAAGCACTCCGTTCAGATCGGGGTGGCGAATATCTTTCAAATGAGTTTGATCAACACCTTAAAGACTGTGGAATCGTTTTACAGTTAACTCCACCTGGAACACCTCAATTAAATGGTGTGTCCGAACGGAGAAATCAAACACTACTTGATATGGTTCGATCAATGATGAGTCACACGGTAGTACCTGATTCATTATGGGGTTTTGCTCTTTTGTCAGCTACTCTTATACTTAACCGAAGTCCGACTAAAGCTGTCGACAAGACTCCATATGAAATGTGGAAGGGAACGGTCCCTAACTTGTCCTTTATTCGGGTTTGGGGCTGCGAGGCTTATGTCAAGTGGAGACACGAGGATAAGCTCGGCCCGCGATCGGTCAAGACATACTTTATTGGTTATCCAAAAGGAATGTTTGGTCATTACTTCTGTTCGCCTACCGAACATCGAGTTTTTGTTGCGGCTAGTGCGACGTTCTTAGAGAAAGAATTTCCCGAGAACAAGTCAAGTAATAGAACCTTCGAGCTGTCGGAGATTCAAGAACCAACAACCGAGGAACAGATGGACGAAGTTGGTCCTTCAACTGATGATACGGTTAATATTCCTCAGGAACCTAGGAGGTCGGGTAGAGTTTCTAATCCTCCAGACAGATACATTGGTATGGTCGAGGAGAATGACGTTTTGCTCCTAGAGAGTAATGAACCCGCTACCTATAAAGGTGCCATGACCTGTTCCGACTCAAAGCTATGGCTTGAATCCATGCAATCCGAGATGGACTCCATGTATGAGAATAACGTATGGGATCTTGTTGATTTACCTAATAAGGTAAAACCTCTACAGTGCAAATGGCTTTACAAAATAAAGCATTCTGTAGACGGGCAACCAGATACCTATAAGGCACGACTAGTGGCAAAAGGTTTCACTCAAGTGCACGGATTTCATTATGATGAAATTTTTGCACCCGTAGTTATGCTACGTTCCATTCGGATAATCTTAGCGATTGCCGCTTTTCATGACTATGAAATTTGGCAAATGGATGTGAAAACCGCCTTCTTAAACGGTTATTTAGAGGAAGAGTTGTACATGGTACAACCCGAAGGTTTCATAGATCCTGAAAATCCTAAGAAAGTGTGCAAGCTTAAGCGTTCCATTTATGGACTTAAGCAAGCTTCTCGGAGTTGGAATCATCATTTCGACCAGGTGATAAAAGAATATGGTTTCACTCGATCGGTCGAGGAACCATGCTTATATATCAAGTCGAGTGGGAGCAAGATTGTATTCTTGATATTGTATGTCGATGACATACTCTTGATTGGGAATGACATTCCTCTCTTATCTTCGGTTAAAGGATGGTTGAAGAACCATTTTCAGATGAAAGATCTGGGTGAGGCACAACGCATATTGGGAATCCGTTTCTACCGAGATAGATCACGACGGATGTTATCACTGAGTCAGGAGTCTTATTTGGATAAGGTTTTTGAAAGGTTCAGCATGACCAACTCCAAGAAGGGGAACCTTCCAATGACTTCTGGGATGCATTTGAGCAAGTCTCAGTCACCCACGATGCCTGAAGGGATTGAGAGCATGAGTCGTGTTCCTTATGCATCAGCCATAGGATCAATCATGTATGCCATGATATGCACACGTCCAGACGTGGCATATGCATTGAGTATGACGAGTCGGTACCAAAAAAATCCAGGTGAAACACACTGGATAGCTGTTAAAAACATCCTTAAGTACCTACGGAGGACTAAGGATTGGGCATTGACTTATGGACGAGAAACTAAGGTATGCGCAATCGGTTATGCTAGCTTCCTAACGGATCGAGATGATTCAAAATCTCAGTCTGGGTTCGTCTTTACTCTTAATGGTGCTGCGGTCAGCTGGAAAAGTTCTAAACAAGATGTTGTAGCAGATTCTACTACTGAATCCGAGTACTATGCCACTTCGGAAGCTGCAAAGGAAGTTATATGGATGCGTCAATTCTTACAAGGACTTACGATAGTTCCTAGTTCGAATGACCCGATCACCATCTATTGTGACAATAGAGGTGCCATCTTTTAGGCTAAGGAGCCTAAGTCTAGCAACAAGTCTAGACATGTACATCGGAAGGCTCACCTGATCCGTGATTACGTGGAGCAAGAGGAGATAGTGATTGACAAGATAGCTTCGGATGACAACATCGGGGACCCTCTCACTAAACCATTGAATTATGATAAGCATGAAGGGCACGTTATTTCCATGGGAATTAAACGTGTTCCTGAGTTGTAGTAGTTGATTATGGATTCGATACATTATATTTTTCATATACTATTTATAACTTCATTGTTTTATTTCATATTTTGTTTTTCATGTGGATTGTACTGACAACATTGAACGCCACAAAGTGAACTGAATTACATTATATTTGTTTTGGTCCGTAATCGCCTACATGAGCTGATAACTCTGGCTATTATATTGTGCAGTCGATTGATGGTGGGTTCAACGAGCCATAAGTCAAACAGTTGGCTGATCGATCACAGATAAGAGTTATAACGATACCTCGTAGGACAATTTTCGTGACAACGTAATGGAGTCCTAAATGTTTAAAAATATTCGGTGCCAGGTCATGGATTGGACGTCCATTGTATTCCTAGAGTCGATTCTTTTGACTATCGACTGTCTCTTGAGATTAAGGCAGCTTTTGGGTGACTTTGGTTTCTTTCTCATGGTCGACTATAACTGGAGGCTAAGCAGATTTTTTCTGGGTCATTTCATACTGTGCTTATATCTGCAGGATTCGAGTTGAAGAAAATATCCAACCTTTATCAGGTTTAGTTATTTCTCAGGGCCACTCGAGGAGTTGTAACTGAAATGCATGGCCATGCTCGAATGATGATTCGTTTATCAGTTAAGTTACTCTCTAGTCGGGGAAACCACTCTTGATATTGATCACTTGTAAAATACGACCTTTGTGAATACGGATTTTGCAAATTGTTTTACATTGAGTGGGAGAAATTTTAGGATATGAGAATCGGTTATCGCACATACATTTGTGAGGACAAGTGGGAGATTGTTGGAGCTTGTGTCCTCCACAATTAGTGTGATAACATTTATAAATCTCTTATAGGTTCACAAGGGTATACTTAGTATTTTATCAGTTGATTAACGATTACTTAATCACGGTTGGCTTGCTAGAAAGTTTGACGTTATTATCATACTGATGACGGTGATCAACTGGTCCCTAAAAGTCAAACCTAAAGGATGTGTTTGAGAGATGTGATTATGGAAATATAATCACATTGATGCCTTATATGACTTAAAGGTTAGTCCATGTATTTGACTAAACAGTTAATCAATGTGATGATGAGACGATTATTTAATACAATTAAATAATATTAGCTGAGATGAATTAACTGTCAATTCGTAAATTGAATATAAACTGTTATATTTAATTAATGTATATAATGTTAGCTTGAACGAATTAAGATGTTAATTCGTAATTAAACGTAATCGGTTATATTTAATTAGCTAATTATAAATATGCGATATTTATAGTTAAAGTATATATTATACGAGATTGTCATAATAAATTATTACAGACAGGTATTAATAAATCGACTGCAAGCTGTTGTGTGTAGACTTATTAATACATGTCGACATAATTGACAATTTATAAAATATACACATTTTTATACATTAAGATAACAACTAAAAATAAGAGGATTTTATCCTTATTATTTTGGATACTCGGTCAAACCGAGTTAGAGGAAAAAAAGAAAGAAAAAAATATCTTCCTATTTGGCCTCCTCATTTTCGGTTATATGTAGAGATAGGGAAGATCATTTTCTTAATGCTTTTTGACCTAATTCTCTCATCACTCACACAAAACCCTAAAAATTAATTGACATTTTTGGGGATATATTCTAGCAAGAACAAGGCATTTCTCATAGCATCTTGGGTGCAACGATTAGGCGAATATCGATTTTGATATTGTTCTTAGGCCAAATTTGCTAGGACCGAAGGTTGATTCTTAATCTCTAATCCTTTTGTTTATGCAATTTCATTTATGACTAGTTTTCATAATCATAATTTCGTTATAATCCTAATAATCTTAAAGGAAGTATACCGATATTTCCTACAGTGGAATCGCTGCGGTTGGCTAAAGGTAGTGTGCCCACAGGGGCGCTTGGGAAAACAAGCGTTTGCATTTGTGGAGTCGCCACCAATTTATTGTGGAAAATTGGAAACCGTTCGAATACTTCAGGCCATGTCAAGACACAAAGTAGTGACATGAACACTAAGAACTCGTTACCCTTAGCATTCTATGTCAAGAATGACTCTCGTGGATGCCAATGAACACGGATGTTCACATAGATCTGGAGTAAGGGGTGAGGGTATGTATTAGGAAGCTCTTTTGATCGAACACCTAATCCCGTCTGTCTCGATAGCGGCCTCTACTAATGATTAGGGAAATTATCTATACTTGATATGTTGTCGATTATATGCATGCAATGCAACATCCAATAGATTAATCCTAACATGTGAGATTAAACTAAGTCGGTGAACATGTAATTTAGCATACATTAGGTTGAATTAGGGATTTAAGGTTGATTACATGTGAGAGCTAACAAATGATAATAAAGAGTAATAAACAAAATATAATAATTAAAATTACAATAATTACAATGGTTCAATGATTTACGTCGAAAATACGTTTAAAACAAATGATTTGAGAAAAGAAAAGGAAAATAAATTAGGGTTAGAAAACGGACAGATTAGCGGTGATATTACGATTAATAGTCGATTAATACATAAAAATAATAAACTAGGTCAAAACAAGGGCGGGAGTTCAGAGACAGAAATCACCCCGAAACAGGCGTAGCAATGCTGCGTCCCTTAGAAGAGGCGCAGTGGTCACTGCGTCTGGTCCTGAGGTGAGTTCTGGCTGTGAAGCCGGAACTGCATATTGTTAATGTTCGTTGGTGATTTTAATGGTTGATTATTAATATTCGACTCAAGTAGAAGTGATTTAACGGATTATTTACATGTGAATTAATCATAAAAGCGATAAAGAACGAACTTAAATTAATGAGAATTAATTAGAACGAATTAAAGTGAATTACAGACTTATTACAAATTAATTAGGTTTGATTAATACAGATTAATTAGGTTCATTTGTGCAATTTAAAGAAGATGGATAATGATAAATAGATGAAATATACAAAAGGTGAATTCCAGAGACTTGATATGAACAAGTCAAATCTCTAAAACCCGGGTTTGATTTTAATGACGAAAACCCGCAAATATTGATTACTTGGGATTTAAGTCGGATATTAAAGGGTGATAAATAACTATGAATTATGTGTTATAATTATGAAGAAAATAAGAAAAGACGAATAAAAGAAACGAATCAACAAAGAACAAAGGAAGAAGAAGAAAGGCAGAAACTGCGGCAGCCTCAGGAAGAGGCGCAACAGATGCTGCAACTCTTCGAAGGGGCGCATCAGTTGTTGCGTTTCTTCTCGACGTCTGCCTTCTGTTAATTCGTAAAAATAAGTTTGATAAAGGTTTTATAAATCGATTTTAAACATGCTTTCGATGTAAACCTTACAATAATTGATACAATAAAAAGTACAATAATAAAACATGGGATTTACACCCTCAGACTTACATGTTTGACGAAACGAGATTAACTAAGTTAACGATTAGTGATTGCTCGACTCGAATGTATGATGAAAGTGCCCTCGTAAGAGGAATTAAATTAAATTGATTTGATTAATTGAGTGGAGTTGGTCAAATTGGTCGGTCATGCAAAACGAGACTGGTACTCAGAAGGATCCGAGCTTACGTGGTCGAAAGTTCAAGCACGTAGACGTCAATAAGCAAAGAGCGTGGTCTTAGAATGCAAAGGGAGAAGAGAAGGGCGGACACTCGCGCGAGAAATATGTGGAACGAAGGTCCCTATTTATACTAATCACACGGAGGAATTAGGGTTACGGTAAAACTTTGGAAACAAATCTCGAAAAGATTTGAAAATATGCAGAAAAGAGCTGGGGAAGAGGCGCAACAACCACTGCGACTCTTGAAAGAGGCGCAGCAGGTGCTGCGTTCTTTCCCCGGAAGTTTCCTCCTGTGGAAGAAAGATTTCCCGCGTTTCTTTTATGGAATTGCGGTAGATCTCAACTTCCTTATTTTTTATCATAAAATTTCGGGATATATTTTACCAAAAGATTAAAAATTGAAATTATGGAATAGAAATATCCGGAATATTTCAGAATGTCCCGACTAGGCATTTTAAACGGTTTATTAGAAAATGAAGACGGTTTTTGACCCGGACTCCAAATGAACTCTAATTACTGTCAAAACGACCGTAATGGCGCGTAGATGACGACCAAGGGGTAGACACAGGTATTTGAGCTATCACTTGATGATAAACTTACGAATTGTCACAAATCGTTCCGTGTACCAAACATGCGGCCCAATCATCACCAGGTGGTTTGCGGGAGGTGCAGAAATGAGGTATCTACAGAGCCCCCACTTTGACTGAGGCTTGGACAAGGCGAAAGTCAAAGTATAGCCATCAGGTCAATCGAAGATTACAAACTGACAACTATGGCAACGCGAGGCGGTTCAAGGGGTCTGAACCAAGGACATGTCGTCGGGAACATTTTACAGTCTGCCGACTTCCGGGGAGGGTCGTTTAAAGTCCATTAGACTATGTAAGGAAGCTCGCCAGCCATAAGAAGAAACCATACCTGAGACTTGTTTCTTTCTCGAACTCCGAGGGGAAAAACGTAATATTGAGAGGCAGCAGGATGTCGGTAGAAACTGCTGGGGGGAAATCTGCTTGCGCCGTCTCAAGCAAACTCCGGGAAAAAAACTTGAGGTGGAATCTACTTGCGTCAGTCTCAAGTGAACTCCATGTCTCAAGAAGAACAACCAGCTCTCATGAACTCTCGCTGGGAAAATAATTGAGGTGTGTCGAAACACTGTCGAAGAAAACCTTCTCGTTGTTGCAAGCGAAGTCTTGATAAAGTACTGCGGCAATTCACAGTTTGCTCGAAGGTAAGGTACTGCGATAATTCACAGTCTTTTTGAAGGTACGGGTCCGGATGAAGAATAAATATCAAACGGACCAAATGCACGATATATGGCGTTGGAGAAGAGGCGCACTAAAGATGGGCCCACGAATAACGAACTTGTAACGAATTTTTGAAAATTGAATTGGAGGGAAGCTGAGGAAGAGGCGTAGCAAAAGCTGCGACCCTTAGAAGAGGCGCACCACGTGCTGCGTCCTTTCCTAGGTTCGTCCCTGTCTGAGTAAAAACTCGACAGAACCCGTGTTTATTCATTATAACAAAACACAAATTCTTTTAAAACTCTCTCAAATTCCAACGAAATTCCGCCAAAAATTGACCAAAATTTTGCATTAATCATGACTAATCGAGGTATGTGTCTTATTCTTGTTTAAACATCCGCATTTTGCTTAATTTGAATCGAAAAAATTAGGGTTTTCAACCCAATTAATTCGAAAATTTGGGTTTTTCCCCCAAATGGATTTGCCTTAAAATTGACATTAGAAATGGATAATTGGTAGTGAAAGGAACATAACCATTCATTCTTTTTGAATTTTCATGGAGTATTGAGCATTCGAGTAGAATTGAGACGGTTTCTTAGCTGTTTTGTAAATTGCTTCGAAAATGGCCTTAGGATTGCCCATTTGTGATAAAATTTGGTATTTGGGATACTTTTATGATGGGTAAACTTCCTACCATCTCAGATTTTTGATTTGTGACGGCTTTTTCAGGACACTTCCCTAGGGCATAATCATCGTTATAGTGAAATGCTGCCGAAATTTCGACTCAAACCTATCACTAGGCTCGAACTTAGACTTGACTTGACCTATTTTACCACATGAGCAGCCGGGTTTTGAAAGAAATGGGCAAAGATGGCGGGAAAAGGCCATTTTCGGAGCTTGAAAGGCTTGGAATTTACTTTGACCGAGGCTCGCCGTCACTTGACGCGGCCTAATTTGCTCTAATTTTGCAGGTGACATAGCTTCTACGTTGGGGAGGGCTCCCATGGACATGGACACTGACTTCGACCCTTCTTTGACTTTTGAGGAGGTGTTCGAGGAGGCCTTTGCTGAGCAGGCTGCTGAGGAGGAGGAGCAGGCCATCATCAAACTAGGAGCTTTCAGAGCCATGGTGAGAGCATGGAGGGAGTTCAAGGAAATGAAGCTTTGGGCTAACCTTTGCCTGATTCGAGCCTTCCTCGATCGGTACTGGGACACGACCTCGAACTTTCACATGCCTTTTGGTGAGGCTGGGGTCTCTTTGGAGGACTATGACATGGTTTCTGGTCTGCCGTGTGGAGAGGAGGCTGTGGTGTGGCCGTCGACGACCATAAGGGTGGACTCGGTTAAGGCCAGGAGGCTGATTGGTTGGAACCTGGCGGCGAGCGCTGCTGCGGTTCCCGGGCTAGTGCCAAGCACTTACGTCAGGGATTACTTTGCGGGTAAGACACCGGCGTTGGTGATGATGGATGGGAGGGAGGTGGCTCCTCCTCTTTGTACTGCGGAGTAGAGAGCCCGCATGTGGCTCTGGTGGTTCTTGTCTTCACTCTACCTTGGAGACAAGGGGGATAGGCTGTCGACGAAGCTTCTTCCCTTCCTTTCTGACCTGAGTGACATAGGTCATTGGGACTGGGTCACTCCTGGCTTTACAGTCCTCACACGCTATATGAGGCCCATGGTCTGTCCTGAGCTGCTGGAGAAGGGGACTTCTCCCGCTACTGTCGGTCCTGGACTGCTGTTGGAGGTATGAACCTTCACTTTGTGTCATGAAAGTATGGACACGGGGGGCCACGGAGTCGCCACCAATTTATTGTGGAAAATTGGAAACCGTTCGAATACCTCGTGCCATGTCAAGACACAAAGTAGTGACATGAACACCAAGAACTCGTTACCCTTAGCATTCTATGTCTAGAATGACTCTCGTGGATGCCAATGAACACGGATGTTCACAGAGATCTGGAGTAAGGGGTGAGGGTACGTATTAGGAAGCTCTTTTGATCGAACACCTAATCCCGCCCGCCTCGATAGCGGCCTCTACTAATGATTAGGGAAGTTATCTCTACTCGATATATTGTCGATTATATGCATGCAATGCAACATCCAAGTTTTAATCCTAGCATGTGAAGAATTAGCTAAGTCGGTGAACAATTAATTTTGCATACAATTGGGTCAAAGTAGGGATTTAAGCTCAATTATATGTGGAAGCATACAAATGATACAATACAATAAAATACAATAATGAAAATTACAATGATTACAATGGATTCAGTTGATTTATGTCGAAAATACTTCCAAAACGGATAGTTTGAGAAAGAATAAAATAAAGGAATTAACGAACAGGAATTAGGCGATAATACGATTAATAGTTAATTAAATACGTAAGCTAATAAAACTAGGTCAAGGCAGAACGGAAGTTCAGAGACATAAGTCATCCTGGAACAGGCGCAGCAGAGCTGCGCCCTCTAGAAGAGGCGCAACAGATGCTGCGTCTGTTCCAAGGGTGAGTTCTGGCTGTGAAGCCGGAACTGCAAATCGTTAATATTCGTTAGTGAATTTAAGGATTGATTACGATATTAGACTCGGATGAAAGTGATTTAACAGATTAATTACGTGCAAATGGGGATTGATTAGTGACATAGGTGAACTAAATAGGTGAAATACGACAAATTAATGATGAATAGACAGATGGAAATATACCAAAGATCGAATTCCAGAAACTCAATATAAAAGAATCGAATCTCTACAACCTGGATTGAATTTAATGACGAAAACCCGCAAATATTGGATTACTTGGGATTTAAGTTGGGATTAACGATGAATTATACGCATTAATGATGATAAACAATATACATGTGAAATTATTGCGCTTGTATGTCAAAGAACTGAAGAACAAACGAAAACAAATAACGAACAATGAATTGACAGAGGACGAAGGAAGAAGAAAGGAAGCAGGAACTGCGACAACCTCACGAAGAGGCACAGCAGGTGCTCCGTCCCTTCGAAGAGGCGCAGCAGGTGCTGCGTCCCTTCGAAGAGGCGTAACACTTGCTGCGTCCTTTCTCGATGGTCATCTTCTGGTAATCCGTAAAAAGGGTTTTAAAGCATGGTTTTATAAATCGGTTTTAAGAAGTATTTTCGACATAAACCTTACATTGATGATACAAAAAGGTAAATAACAATAATAAAAGAGAGATTTACACCCTCAGACTTACATGTTTGACGAAATGAGATGAACTAAGTTTATGATTAGTGATGCTCGACTCGAATGTAACGAAAGTGCCCTCGTAAGAGGAAAAGATTAAGATTAATTAAGTTGATTGATGTGGAGTTGGTCAAATTGGTCGGACATGCAAACGAGGCTAGTACTCAGAAGGATCCGAGCTTACGTGGTCGAATGTTCAAGCACGTAGACGCCAAAAAGTAAGAACGTGGTCTAGAATGCAAAGGGAGAAGAGAAAGGCGGACACTCGCGTGAGAAATATGAGGAGCGAAGGCTCCTATTTATACTAATCACACGGAGGAATAGGGTTTTCGGAGAAACTTTGGAAGTGAATCTCGAAAAGATATGAAAAGATACGAAAAAATACGCAGAAAAGGACCTGGAAAGAGGCGCAGCAGTCACTGCGTCTCTTGGAAGAGGCGCAACATCTGCTGCGTCTGTTCCCAAGTGGTTTCCTTCTGCGGAAGAAATATTTCCGTGTTTGGTTTATGGAATGTCGGGATAATCTTATTTTCCTTAATATTTTGTATGAATATTACGGGAAATACTTTACCAAAAAATAAAAGATTGTGAAAGATTTATAAAATATGGAATAGAAATATCCGGAACTTTCCAGAACATTTTGACTCGGGATTTAGCGGTTATCAGAAAATGAAGACGGTTTTAGGCCCAGACTCCAAATGTACTCTAATTACTGTCAAAACGACCGTATCGGCGCGTACATGACAATTAAGAGGTAGACATCAATGTTTGAGCAATCACTTGACAATAAACTTACGAACTGTTCACAAATCGTTCCGCGTACCAAACATGCAGCCCAATCATCACCAGGTGGTTTGCGGGAGGTGCAGAAATGAGGTATCTACAGAGCCCCCACCTTGACTGAGGCTTGGACAAGGCGAAAGTCAAAGTATAGCCATCAGGTCAATCGAAGATTACAACCTGACGACTATGGCGACGCGAGGCGACTCAAGGGGTCTGAGCCAAGGACCTGTCGTCGGGAACATTTTAGAGTCTGTCGACTATCGGGGAGGGTCGCTTAAAGTCCATTAGACTATGTAAGGAGGCTCACCAGCCGTAAGAAGAGATCATACCTGAAACTTCTTGAGAGACATTTCCGGAGGTGCATAGGAGCTAAGGGTAAGCATATGAGCTAAAGGATAAGCGTAGGAGCTAAAGGGTAAGTAAGGATTGTGCTAGGGTGTGGGATCCCAAAGGAAAGCATCAATGGGAAGGAGGCCCTTAATATAATTCAAACTGAGGGGTAACTAAGGCTCGAGTGTAAGAACTCTGCTGGTCTGGGAACCTCTGGAGAACGACACCTTTATCGCACTCCGTGGGGAAACAAGAAATATCGTGAGTAGCAGGACACAGACGGGAACTGCTGGGAGAAATCTGCTTGGGTCGTCTTCAAACAAACTTCATAAGAACTCGAGAAGCATGATTGTATGTCGTGAACTCTCGTTGGGGAAGCCTTATCAGGAACTTATCTCCATCTCTTGAGAGGGATTGTCTATCCGCTTACTCTCGCTGGGGGAATATAATGGAGGTGTGTCGAAATACCTGTCGGGGAATACTTGCTCGTTGTGACAAGCAAGGTCTTGGAAGCAATAAATAATGTATAATAGTCTGCAGTTGTCTTAGAAATGCGGGTCTGAACGAAGAATAATCGTCAAACGGACCAAAAAGATAAAATGGCAACGGGGAAGAGGTGCACAAAGATGGGCCCACAAATAACGAACTCATAACGAATTTTTGAAAATTCGTATGAAGGGAAGCTAAGGAAGAGGCGCAGCAAGAGCTGCGTCTCTTGGAATAGGCGCAGCACCTGCTGCGTCTGTTCCTTAGTGTGTCTTTTCTGCATAAAAACGCGATGAAACAGAGGGTTTCATTCATTTGTTTAGAAACATAAATTCGTCCATTTCTCTCTCAAACTTCAACCATTTCCGCCAAAATTTCATCCAAAAGCTTGAATTCGCCATGACTAATCGAGGTATGTATATCATTCTTGCATTAATCTTCTATAACGGACGAATTGGATCGACAAAATTTAGGGTTTTTAACCCTAAAATGTCGAAAATTTGGGGCTTTTCCCCCAAATGATCTTGCCTTGTAAAATTGACCATGTAAATGGCTAATTGGTAGTATAAGGATCATAACCATGTACTTGTTTTGAATTTTCGTTTAGTCTTGAGCATTTGAGCGAAATTGAGACGGTTTCACAGCTAAATCGTAAATTGCTTCGAAAATGGCCTTGGGCTTGCCCATTTGCGATGAAAATTGACATTTGGAATCCTTGAATGATGGGTAAACTTCCTACCATCTTGGAATTTTGGTTTGCGACGGCTTTTTCAGGGCACTTTTCTAGGGCATAATCGCCGTTATAACGAAATGCTGCCGAAATTTCGACTTGAACCCATGACCAGACTTCAACTTAGGCTTGACTTGACCCAAATTACACATGAGTGATCGGGTTTGTGGGAATACGGCCAAAGATGGTGAGAAAAGAGCGATTTCGGGGCTTCTAAAATTCGAAAATCCCCTAATCAAGGCTCGTCGTCACTTGACGCGGCCTAAAATTACATTAATTTTGCAGGTGACGAGGCTTCTACTTTTGGGAGAGCTACCATGGAGATAGAAACTACTGTTGACACTTCTCGTGCTCTCGAGGAGGCTTTTACCGCGGGTAGGGCAGCCGGGGAGGTTGCTGAGGACGAGGTCCTCGAGGAGCAGGTTGCTGAGGAGGAGGAGGCCCCGAGACGGGCCAACGTGGGGCGAGGAGGTCGCCAGCTGAGGGGAGCACCTGTGTGGGCTGAGACCTGGGACAGCAGGCACTTGCTTTGGGCGGCGGAGGGTCACCTGTCCTATAGGACGGTGAAGAGCTTGGTAACTTCGAATTCATTACGCATCACTCATATTCTTTCGTTTCATTCGCTCCAATTTCTTTCCCAATTTCATTTAAACTAAAGATAGCTTTTGTTTTAAATCACAATAGGAGGCCGGGAATATCAGATCGTTCTCGGGCTACGCGACGGCTGTGGAGTGCTACGAGAGGCTGTCGGCGGAGGAGCGGGCCATGATCGAGCGTGGAGCGTTCGGCGCCCTGGTGCAGGCTTGGAGGGATATCGCGAAGAGGAAGCTGCGGGCTAACCTCAGCCTGGTCCGCGCTTTCTTGGACCGATTCTCGGATACGACTTCCACTTTTCACATGCCTTTTAGTGAGGTGGGAGTCACGTTGGAGGACTACGACATAATCTCTGGGCGCCCTGGTGCAGGCTTGGAGGGATATCGCGAAGAGGAAGCTGCGGGCTAACCTCAGCCTGGTCCGCGCTTTCTTGGACCGATTCTGGGATACGACTTCCACTTTTCACATGCCTTTTGGTGAGGTGGGAGTCACGTTGGAGGACTACGGCATGATCTCTGGGCTGCCGTGTGGGACCGAGGAGGTGGAGTGGCCGGAGACTGCCATGAGGGTGGACTCGGCCGAGGTTAGGAGGTTGATCGGCTGGAACTTGGCGCCGAAGGCTGCTACAGTGCCTGGTTTGGTGCCTAGTTCTTATGTCCGAGACTACTTTGCGGGGAAGACCCCGGCGCTGGTGATGGTCGACGGGAGAGAGACGGCTCCTCCTCCCTGTACAGCTGAGCAGAGAGTCCGCTTGTGGCTCTGGTGGTTTCTGTCTTCGATCTACCTCGGAGACAAGGGAGAGAGGCTGTCGACGAAGCTTCTTCACTTCCTTTCTGACCTGAGCTCCCTAGGACATTGGGACTGGGTCACTGCTGGTTTTGCGGTCCTCATCCGCTTCATGAGGGCCATGGTTCGTCCGGAGTTGATGGAGAAGGGGACTTCTACTGGTGCTGTCGGCCCTGGACTACTGTTGGAGGTATGAACCTTCCTTTGGACTAATAATCACTTCTTTTCCTTATTGAATCACGAAAGATCGTTAGTGACTATCTTGCTTCACAGGCGTGGGTGTACTCCTACTTTTCGAGCCTCTCGCCCAGGAGGACGGAGCCGCTGGAGAAGGCCTATCCCGTCGTGAGGGATTGGGTGATGTGTCGGACGAGGAGCAAGCGTTCCTCTCACGGTGTCTACCGGCGGGACGTGAACGCTCTGCAGCTGGACAGCGTGAGCATCTTCACTTATATTCGTTTTGCTTTATTACTTTTTACCGATCATAAGAATGATTTCTCGCCTGTCTTTTCCCAGTGGGTGCCCAGGCCTTGGGCGGAGTACGCTGGCGCTCCTCCTTTCGTGGCTGAGGTCCTTCGACCTAGGAGCTCGAGCCGGCTGCTACTGAGGACGTCGATGGGTCCTGTGTGGTACTTGGGCGAGCGCTTAGCTCGTCAGTGCTCTCGGGATGTCTTGACGGTTCCCATCGATCCTCCTAGGACGATGTTCAGGGAGCCTTCTGAGGCTGAGAGGGAGGTTGACTTGGCTGGCGTTGGTGGTGACGCCCTCCTTCTTCCTGTTGAGGACTACTCGGCGTTCCTCTACGGGAGGTTGGCGTACTGGCCGGTTGTGGTAAGTGCTTTTATCCTTCTTCACTTTCGATTTTTGAGAACACGATGAAAGATCATCGATTAATGGGAATCATTTGACTTTACAGGAGGTCGAGGCGGCGGGCATCGAGCCCCCAGAGTACCCCGAGACCCTCGAGTACACTGACGTGACCGGGAGGACGACGATCTCCGAGCTGCGTGACTTTGACGTGGCTGTGACGGATGCTGGCCTGGACGACTGGCAGCATCTGATTCGGAGGGTGAGCCTCTAATTTGTATGGTTTTCCTGTGTAAGAACACGTTTGATTGTATTTATCCCATTATTAAGAACTTCTTATTTGAAAATGCAGGTTGCGCCGTCCCGGTTTGTGGCGTTATGGAGGGTGACCAACCGGCTGCGAGCTACTGCCATCGAGGCACTTGTCGGCGGTCGAGGTCATCAGGTATGAACCTTTCTTCATTTTTGATTTTTCTTATCTTCTTATGATTGAAATGAAGTGATTGACATGAGCCAATTTTGTTGCTTGCAGAGGGAGCGGGAGCTGGAGCGGGAGCTTGCCCAGTCTCGGGAGGAGACAGCTTGTCTGCTGAGAGAGCTCGAGGTTCGCGACGCCGAGGTTGTTTCTCTCGAGGCGAGAGTTGCGGAGTTAGGCGGCGGCCAGCAATAGCTTTGTTGTTTGTTGGTTTTTGTTTTTGTTGGCTGTATCTTGCACATTTGTACATTTAGGACCTACATTTTGGACATTTGGACTTTACTTGGGGCTCGAGCCCCCAGTTTGTTGTACATATCCCCTTTTTTGGTTGTATATGATGGCCTGAGTGCCTTTGCTGCTGAGTTGTGTTGATTGTACCTGCAGGTTAGTTTTGAACAGGTTTGGTAGATGACGGTTTATGCCGTCATGCTGCCGAAATTTACATAGAAATCACATAGAGCATGTATTTGTGCATATGGCCTAAATTAGCGCAAAACAAATGACTTGAAAATGCAAAAATGCAAAAAATTGGTCGGAAATGACCGGACGGTAGGGAGTGTTACCCCCTAAAAAAAGAAAACAATAAAACGTATAAGTTTGAAATGGAAAGTGAAATGATTTCCTGAAAAATTAAAAGAAATGTACAAGTGTGCTAAAATGACGAAAATGTCGATATTGTCTCGAAATGCGCATCCGCGAAATTAGGAAACACGAAATATGGCAATTTTGACGTATTTGCCAAAATAATAACCCGTATGAATAGGAAATTATTCGCTAAGGAATTTAGGAAAGATCCAACGCGGAAAATCACTGAAACGATGCTGAGGAAGAGGCGCAGCAGGAGCTGCGTCCCTTTGAAGAGGCGCAGCAGGTGCTGCGCCTGTTCCCAGGTGTTTCCGTCCTGGCGGATTTTAGGAAACAGATTTTAGTATAAATAGAGACGTCGATAGAGGTTTTATTCACACAATTCTTCTGTCTCTTCCTCGTCTTATTACATAAAGTCCTCAAAATAATCCTTCATCATGAATACTTTAGAGATTCGCCTAAAAGAATGGACCAACGAGTTTTCCAACATGGAGAAACACGACATGGGTGCTTATAATCTTGGATCATTGTTGAGTTTGAAGCTTATCAAGGTGGTCAAACCATTCCTAGATGCTTGTCTTGATTATTGGGACCCGAGTTATCATGTCTTTGCTTTCCCCGGAGGTGACATTTGCCCATTTCTAGAAGAAATTGCTGCGATCGGCAGATGGGACCCAGAACACTTGCCTGCTATTCCTTCTACTTCCCAAGGGTATACGAACAAATTTAGAGACTTGCTTGGATTGACAAGAATTGAGGTGGATCGTCTAGTGACCTCGAAAGGAGTGCGGATGTTGGACATTAATGACCGATTCATTGACAAGGCCGACCCCACCGTCTCTTATGTTGCCAGGCAAAGGGCATTTGGGTTTTGCTTGTTGCATGTTTATGTCCTTCAAGGGCATGTTGATGAAGATTTGAGAGGTGATCCCCGTCTTTTGGGCCTAGTTGAGCAAATGGAACTGCGCAGGAGCCCAGCTTGTTTATGCTTAGGAGAGATCTTATTGGGTTTGGATAACAGGAAAGCCAATCGCGACCTACCTTATTTGGGGAGTCCCATTATTCTGCAGGTAAAAGAACACTTTTCTTTTTCTTTCTTTCTTTTTCTTCTTTTTTTTTTCGTCTTTTTTTTTTTTTCGTTTTTTTTCGCTTTTTTTTGTCGTTTTTTCTTTTTCGTTTTTTTTCTTTTTTGTCTAATACCCGCTTTTGGTAGGTCTGGCTTATGGAGCGCCTTCGATTGATCGAGCCCCCAGTTCATGTTCCTTCTTATCATGCTCGCTCGATTGCTATGAGGACCAGGCTTTACATGGTGGACTTCACTCGGGTCTACAATTACTGGGAAAACAAACTGAAGAGTGATGATGGCCCTTTGATTAGATGGGTTGTACCGTGGTGGCATCTCAAATCTGTCACCGGAGTATCTTCCTAGGATCCTACCCGATCTGTGCGCATTCCTGGCTTGGAATTCATGGTATGCATCTTCCCGGAGAGGCTGATGAGACAGGTTGGACTGAAGCAGATGATCCCGAAGCTTGACACTGTCCCGCAGACTGCCGTGGCGCTTACTACTGAGAGTCGAAGGGAGTGGGCCATTAAATGGGCTCAAAGAAACGTGTGGTTCTTGAACTCTTCTGTTAGTGCCTTATGGGTGTCGGATTCCTATCTGTGGTGGAGGAAAGCTACTACTCCAGAGGAGCGTGAGAGATTGAGGAAGCGCGAGCCCATTGACTACAAGGTGCGCGAAGTGGAAAAGGAGAAATATAAGCATCTGACTGAGGGAGAGGAGGAAGCCGGATTTCGAGTTGTTCGTCCTTCGAAGAAACCGAAGACCTCTCCTGTCGTGGACAAAGTGATTGACAAGAATGGGAAGGCTAGGCCTTGAGAAAGACCGTTGGTGATTAGGTCGGAAGTGGCGCAGGAGTGTCCGGCTCGAGGTCGTGACAAGAAGCATGACAAAAATGACAAGGGCAAAGGAAAGATGGAGGAATAGCCCAAGTCTTTATTATTATTATTTATTATTATTATTATTATTATTGTAATAAGAAGGTGGGGGTTTTTTAGAATCCTAGCTTATTTTTATTATTGTTATGTAACGTATTTTTATTATTATTAGAAATGGATGAAATAAAAGAGGTTGATTGGTTATGAAACCGTTGTGACTTTCTATTTATTATTCTTGTCGAATTCCAAATGCAACTGCAAATGTCCTTCTATTTACATTTTGAAATTAATGGGTTGTATCCTGTGAATGATTGCCTACGTATTCATTTAAAAATGAAATCAAACCCTTGCGCGTAGTTCGAGTAAATGTAAAAGAATAATTGTTCTAAGCAAGAGCTTGTAATGAACTTAGAAGATAAACATGAGCTTTTTACTTACTCTTAAGGTGCAATTTAGTTTATTTGATGATATGAGGATGACAAATTGTCAAAATGCAAGAGCAGAGTGACATTAGCTTATTTCAGCTTGGTTAGGGGCCGTTTATTTAGTGCCACAAGAGCGACACGTGAGGTTACGCGAGGCGTATTTTTGTTCCTATTCTAGGCATAATACCGCTTTAGTTAGTCAAGGTTTGTCGGGTTGGAGAATTCATTCCCATCTAGGTCTGTGATCCTAACCGCACCCCCTGGAAGTATGGACTTGACCAGAAATGGCCCGGCCCAATTAGGTTTGAATTTTCCCCGTGGATCGACGGGTAAAAGAGCTCTAACCGACTTGAGTATTAAGTCTCCTTCCTTGATGTTCCTTGGCTTGACCCTTTTGTTGAAGGCTTGTTTGATACGTGCTTGATATGTTTGGACATTATGTAAGGCGCATAGCCTACGTTCATCCAAGAGGATGAGTTCTTCATATCTATCCCTCTTCCAATCGGCTTCCGGGATTTGACTTTCGAGTAAGATACGCAATGATGGTATTTCCAACTCGACTGGCTGTACAGCTTTTATGCCATAGGTCAAAAGAAAGGGGTGGCCTCAGTGGGCGTCCTAACTGATGGGCGATATCCCCATAAAGCAAAGGGTATCTTGCTTGGCCAATCTCGATAGTTGTCAATCATTTTCTTGAGAATTGTGACAACGTTCTTGTTTGCTGCCTCTACCGCGCCATTAGTCTTTGGTCTATACGGCGAAGAGTGGTGATGCCTAATTTTATACTTGGCTAGAAATTGCTCAGTCTCGGCTTGGAAATGTGATCCATTATCACTAATGATCTCATGTGGGCAGCCGTATCGACAGATGATGTTGTCCTGTATGAACTTTGCCACGTTTTTAGCCTTGAGACTAGTGTATGAAGCCGCTTCTACCCATTTGGTGAAATAGTCAATTGCCACTAGGATGAAACAGTGACCTCCTGTTCCGGCTGGAGTTATCTTCCCGATTATATCAATTCCCCAGGCAGAAAATGACCAAGGAGATGTCATTGTATAGAGCAATGAAGGAGGGACATGTTGTACGTTCCCGAATATTTGGCAGTTGTGACAATGTCTTACGTATTTGATGCAATCGGATTCCATTGTGCTCCAATAATACCCCAAACTTGTGATTTTCTTTGCCATCATGGGCCCACTCATGTGAGGACCGCATTCTCCATCGTGAACTTCTTCCATTACTTTACGCGCCTGTGAATGATCAAGGCAACGTAGGATTACACCAAGAGGTGTTCTTTTGTATAGTTCTCCTTACATGAGAACGTATTGGGAAGCTAGTAGACGTATAACACGTTGTCCCCTTTTGTCCATATCCGGTGGATAGGTACCGTTGAGCTTGAAATTTAGGATTGCTTGAAACCAAGGCTCCTCTGTGACTTTCTCTTCGTCGGTAATTTAGTGGACGTAAGCTGGCTCTGATCGTCGTTCGATACATAAAGGCATTTCCACCATGTTATCTGGAATATTAATCAAAGATGCGAGTTTTGCAAGAGCATCCGCAAATTGATTTTCTTCCCGAGGTAGCTGTAGATAGGTCACGTGATCAAAGAATTGGGCAACTTGGTCTATTCTGGCTTGATAAGGTGCTAAGCTTTCGCTTCAGATTTTCCAAGATCCCGTAACTTGATTGATGATCAGGGATGAATCCCCATGCACTCGGAGGTTTTTAATGCCTAAGCTTACTGCCGCCTGTAGTCCAATGAGACAAGCTTCGTATTCTGCAGCATTATTTGTCACCTCGAAGTCGAGTTTGACGGAGATCGGTATATGCTTGCCTTCAGGAGAAATGAGCAACACCCCTATTCCAAATCCTCTTAAGTTTGATTCTCCATCGAAGGTAAGGTCCTAGGAGTCTACATCGGTTTGGAGTATATCCTCGTCTGGAAATGACCAAGTATCTATTGTTTGTGCATCATGTCATGTAGGAGTGTAGTTGCGGTGCGTTGATATGTAGCTCCGGCGTTGATTAACCCAAACGGCATAACCGTATAGCAATAGGTTCTCCATTGAGTGACAAAGGCGGTCTTATGCATGTCTTCTATGGCCATCTTGATTTGGTTATAACCCGCGTACCCATCCATGAAGGATAGTAATGCGTGATCTGCGGTATTGTCCACCAATATGTCGATATGTGGTAGAGGAAAGTCATCTTTAGGACTCGCTTTGTTTAAGTCTCTAAAATCAACACAAACACGGGTTCTCCCATCCTTTTTGGGTACGGGTACTATGTTGACTACCCAGTCAGAGTACTTGAAAACTTTGATGAACCCGATTTTGAATATTTTATCGACTTCTTCTTTGATCTTGAGAGCCCATTCTGTCCTCATTCGACGAAGCTTCTGTTTTACGGGCTTGAAACCTGGCTTAATTGGGATTCTATGTTCGGCGATATCCCTGTCGATTCATGGCATATCTTTGTAGGACTAAGTGGAAACATCTTTGAACTCGTGTAAGAGGTCTATGAAACTGGCTCTTTCGGTTGGGTTCAGGGTTGTCCCTATCCTAAGTTCTTGGGGTTCTAGTTCGGTTCCTACATTGATGGGTTCAGTGTTCTCTATTACTGGTCCCCCTTCCCCCTCTTGTATTATTTCCTTGGCTAAGTAGGGAGGTATCTCAATTGAGTCTGGATCTGGGTCATCCTCAGTATCATCGTAAATAGAATTGCATTCAAGATAACACACAGAATAAGCAGAACCTGATTTATTCATATTAAAGTTTGAGAAAAGTTGAAACAAAGAAGCCATCTGATCCATGGTCAGTGGCGGTAAAGGGGCAGTTGTTGGGACATTTCCCGAACTACTGTTACTATTTGAGACTAAGCTAGGAGAAACAAAGGTAGTGGGGATGACGACAGGAGGAGACTCCTTAGTGACTTCTCTAGACTCCGACTCTGTCTCCGACTCTGACTCTGACTCGAATTCATCGTCTTCTGGTTCTCCTTTGAACATCTCTCCTTCTCCAGTGGTGAGCTTGAAGAGTCTTCCTTGATTGTTGGTCCACTTGATTGATTTTCTCCATCCTTTCTGCTGGTTTGCGTTTGTTTCTAAGATTAACGCGGTAGGGTTGAAGTGGTTGTCTTGAAGTATCATAGTAATGATCTCATCCTGCGCGGCTCTAACAAATCGATCTTCTCCAAATAGTAGACTAACAGCTTGTTCGTCTAAGCAAGGTGCTTGACGAGCTTTGACGGTAGGAACCGTTTCTGGAGGAATGAAGTAGCAATCGTAAAAGATCTTGATTCCGGCTAGCTTCCTTTCGAGATAGTGCCAAGGTTCGGGAAATCCATGAAAGAGTTCTAGACTTCCTTCCTTAACAAAGTATCCATTTAGGGTAGGGAGATAGGGTCGCATTTGGACTCCTACGTACTTACGGTTTTGAACTTGAGCAAGCATCTCGAGCACTTCCTCTTTAGTGGGTTTGTATCCTAGTCCAAGTGGTATCCTTTTTGAGTTGCCTTCCTTGTAGGGTGCGAAGGTGTTTCTTCGGATAGGGTTCAAAGGCATTCCAGGGAAGTATCCCTAGGATTTGAGTATGTGGTTGACCACCAAGTTGGAGTAGGGATCGTAGCATAGGGGCGCCAATTCGCTTTCTATGACACTTATGCTTTGAAAGCCCCCAAGTTCATGTACTGGATCCGCAAGGACTTGATTATTTGACTTCTTTTCGATTATTGCCTTGATGGGTGACGAAGTGATCGTCACCACTTTGCCATTTAGTGGAATTTTGATCTTTTGGTGAAGGGTGGATGTTACCGCTTTGGAAGCGTGAATCCAAGGTCTTCCCAGAAGTATGTTGAAGGAAGCTTTGATGTCCACTATTTGGAAGTTAACCTTTCGCTCAATTGGCCCTATGGCTATGGTTAGGTTAACGAGTCCTACGACCTATCATCGTGTACCATCATATGCACGGACACCTTTATTGGTAGGGGTCAAATCCGAATCTTTCATGCCTAGTTTGTATGCCGTTTTCAGGGGTATGACGTTGACCGCGGAGCCATCATCTACCAAGATCATTGGCACATTCTTCTTTAAGCAAATGACGGTGATGTAAAGAGCCAAGTTGTGACTAGCGCCAAAGGGTGGCAAATCTTCGTCTGAGAAAGTAATAGGATTACTTAGCTTCGGTGATTCTTGGAAGACCAAGTTGACTACATCGTCGGGTGTTGAGTTATGCGCTACATTTAGCTTGACCAAAGCTTGCAGTAAAGCTTGGCGATGTGGGAACGAGCTTGCTACTAATTGCCAGACTGAAAGATCAGCCTTTGTCTTCTGTAATTGCTTGAGCAAATGATCAGTAGAGTCATCTTCATTATCATTTGGTGTGATAACATTGGTTGGACCATTTTGAGTAATGCTTTGATATGGACGCCCCGAATGAGTTTGGTGTTCCACATCTTGGTCTTCACCATTTTGGACTATTTCCTTGACTAGGGAGTGTTCAATGAGATACTCGTCCTCATTATCATCGGCCCATACTCCATTGATTGTAGCTACTTCCCTCATTCTCATGATCTCGTCTTCTAGTCGTGTGATTTGGTCGACTAGTTTATCAACCACGCCGACTATGTCTTGCATAGTGGCATTTTGAGAAAAGATTAGTGGTGCATGTTCTTTGGGTGTCGCATTGGGGTCATGTAAAGTTGTCACCACATTTTCCAATTCCCAAACTTGCCTATCCACACTTCTTGCCCATGCGACGAAGTCGGCAATGGTAGGGGAAATGGTAGAGTAGAACCCTTCATTCTCGATCACGTGGATCTTGTCTTCGACTGGAGAAATGAGGTGTGAACAATCTAAGGTAGATTCTTCACTTGTGATCACTAGAATTCCAAGAGGATTCTGAGTGTTCTTGGGCTTACCTCCCGGCGGTATTGGTAGTCGACCATCCTCTATCATGTCTTGAAGCACATTTTTCAATTTGTAGCATTTTTCTGTGTCATATCCCTTACCCCTATGATATTCGCAGTATGAGTTCTCATCCCAGAACTTGGACTTCTTTTCAGGTTCGGGCGTAGGTCCTATGGGTTGGAGTTTGCCTTGTTTCATTAGCCTTTTTAGAGCATTGGAGTATGTGTCCCCAAGATTTGTAAATTTCCTTGGTGGGGCACTCTTCTTGGATGGCTCGAGGAGGTTAACTTCATCGGTCTTGCTAGTGGAGCCGTAAGAACGACTTGTTGAGCCTTGATATCCTCGACCTACCGTTTTAGACAAGAGCCCTTTACGGATGTCATCTTCGATCCTTGTTCCTAGTACGATTAAGTCCTTAAAAGTTTTAATGTTTTGGTATCTCAAATGATTGGCATAGATGGGCTTTAAGTTGTCCACAAATTTCTCCACAAGGGTAGCCTCATTCGGGCGTTCAACTAGTTGGGTACTAGTCTTCCTCCACCTACTTAGGAAGTCGGTGAAACCTTCTTTGTCATTTTGGGTAAGAACCTCTAAAGTGCGCATGTTAACTTGAATTTCGGCATTATCCTCATATTGTTTAGCAAACTCGACCGCGGCGTCTTCCCAAGTAGCGATTTTCTTGTGTTCTAGAGAGTAGAACCATTGCTTTGGGATGGTGTCAAGAGATGAAGGAAAGATCCTTAAGAACATCTCGGGTTTGATGCCTTTGATAGACATATAGTCCTTCAAAGCACGGATGTGGTTCATAGGGTTCTCATGCCCCTTGAATTTAGGGATATCCGTCATGTTGAAGTTGGTTGGCAATTTGGAACTCACGGCCTTATACTTGCGATTATTCTCCCTATAAATGTCATCCCTTTTAAGATACATCAATTGCTCCTCTAAGTATTGGAGTCGTTTCTCAGCTGCAGTCATACCCATGGGAGGGTTGTCGTCCCAAAAGTCATTTACGAAGTCATCAACGACTTCACTTTCCCAAGGAGGCAACCTCATTTCTACGGTATAGATTCGGCCCTCGATGGTGTCAAGGCGATCATACACTTGGTCTTGAGTGACTTGGAGTTGAGGTAGCGCGGTTAGGATTCGATCATTACTATCCTGGAGTTGATTGAAGTCGCTTGTTTCAGGCATCTTGGAAACTGGATAAGAGATCGACGACGAATCAAAACACGATCGACCATTCTAGCACACTTATTAAGAAAGAAATGTTTTGACTCGTGAAGTAGGTGTGTGCCACTTGTGTCAGTGAGCTTTTGAAGAAATGACAAGGTTTGAAAAATGTTGGTCCTACTCAACTTTAGTGTAGTTGTAGGAGTGGACTCGAAGTGAGGTTTTGAAATGGGCTTGGGCCCGAAATTTGACTCGACAAATGGACAGAGTTTTGACTCGTTTTTGCGCTAACCAATGGCTTTTTTTTAAATTTACATTTTAAAAGGGATTTGATTTTACAAAAATCGTCATGGTTTCGTTTAGAAATGGTGATCACGTAAGGTGCAAACATTTATACAAGCATTATAACGGGATGTTGTGTGCATTTAAAAGGGTTTTGGTTTAAAGGGTGGGTTGCCATACCGAACAATCAAACCCGAAGTCTGTGGAGAGGCTCATACCAAACAAGAGTAAGACCGATTCCTAGTCCATTTCCTCAAGTAGTGAAAGTCCTTGATACAAACAAGAGTAAGTACCATGGTATGGATGACGTCAATCGCTATTCATCCTTAGGCCCAAATAAGAATTAGGACCATTTAGACGGGATGATTGGTCGAATGGGTTGGGTTGGGCCTAGGAAGGCCGAATGAAACGATCTAGGAAGACCGAGTTATGAAAACCGACAATTGTCTTGTACAAACTATTCTCTAACCTTGTTCAAGTTTCACCCTTTTGGCTACACGTAAGTGTATTATCCCCAGCGGAGTCGCCAAACTGTGGACACGGGGGGCCACGGGGGCGCTTGGGAAACAAGCGTTTGCATTTGTGGAGTTGCCACCAATTTATTGCGGAAAATTGGAAACCGTTCGAATACCTCGTGCCATGTCAAGACACAAAGTAGTGACATGAACACTAAGAACTCGTTATCCTTAGCATTCTATGTCTAGAATGACTCTCGTGGATGTCAATGAACACGGATGTTCACAGAGATCTGGAGTAAGGGGTGAGGGTACGTATTAGGAAGATCTTTTGATCGAACACCTAATCCCGCCCGCCTCGATAGCGGCCTCTACTAATGATTAGGTAAGTTATCTCTACTCGATATATTGTCGATTATATGCATGCAATGCAACATCCAAGTTTTAATCCTAGCATGTGAAGAATTAGCTAAGTCGGTGAACAATTAATTTTGCATACAATGATACAATACAATAAAATACAATAATGAAAATTACAATGATTACAATGGATTCAGTTGATTTATGTCGAAAATACTTCAAAAACGGATAGTTTGAGAAAGAATAAAATAAAGGAATTAACGAACAGGAATTAGGCGATAATACGATTAATAGTTAATTAAATACGTAAGCTAATAAAGCTAGGTCAAGGCAGAACGGAAGTTCAGAGACATAAGTCATCCTGGAACAGTCTGTTCCAAGGGTGAGTTCTGGCTGTGAAGCCGGAACTACAAATCGTTAATATTCGTTAGTGAATTTAAGGATTGATTACGATATTAGACTCAGATGAAAGTGATTTAACAGATTAATTACATGCCAATGGGTCATAAAAGCAATAAAACATGGATGGGACGAATGCAAACGAATTAATTACATGAACGAAGGATTGATTAGTGATATAGGTGAACTAAATAGGTTAAATACGACAGATTAATGACGAATAGACAGATGGAAATATACCAAAGATCGAATTCCAGAAACTCAATATGAAAGAATCGAATCTCTACAACCCGGATTGATTTTAATGACGAAAACTCGCAAATATTGTATTACTTGGGATTTAAGTCGGGATTAACGATGAATTATACGCATTAATTATGATAAACAATATACATGTGAAATTATTGTGCTTGTATGTCAAAGAACTGAAGAACAAACGAAAACAAATAACGAACAATGAATTGACAGAGGACAAAGGAAGAATAAAGGAAGCAGGAACAGCGGCAGCCTCACGAAGAGGCGCAGGAGTTGCTGCGTCCTTTCTCGACGGTCATCTTCTGGTAACCCGTAAAAAGGGTTTTAAAGCATGGTTTTATAAATTGGTTTTAAGAAGTATTTTCGACATAAACCTTACATTGATGATACAAAAAGGTAAATAACAATAATAAAAGAGAGATTTACACCCTCAGACTTACATGTTTGACGAAACGAGATGAACTAAGTTTATGATTAGTGATGCTCGACTCGAATGTAACGAAAGTGCCCTCGTAAGAGGAAAACGATTAAGATTAATTAAGTTGATTGATGTAGAGTTGGTCAAATTGGTCGGTCATGCAAACGAGGCTGGTACTCAGAAGGATCCGAGCTTACGTGGTCGAATGTTCAAGCACGTAGACGCCAAAAAGTAAGAACGTGGTCTAGAATACAAAGGGAGAAGAGAAGGGCGGACACTCGCGTGAGAAATATGAGGAGCGAAGGCTCCTATTTATACTAATCACACGGAGGAATAGGGTTTTCGGAGAAACTTTGGAAGTGAATCTCAAAAAGATATGAAAAGATACGAAAAAATACGCAGAAAAGGACCTGGGAAGAGGCGCAGCAGTCACTGCGTCTCTTGGAAGAGGCGCAACACCTGCTGTTTCTGTTCCCAAGTGGTTTCCTCCTGCGGAAGAAAGATTTCCGTGTTTGGTTTATGGAATGACGGGATAATCTTATTTTCCTTAATATTTTGTATGAATATTACGGGAAATACCTTACCAAAGAATAAAAGATTGTGAAAGATTTATAAAATATAGAATAGAAATATCCGGAACTTTCCAGAACATTCTTACTCGGAATTTAGCGGTTATCAGAAAATGAAGACGGTTTTAGGCCCGAACTCCAAATGTACTCTAATTACTCTCAAAACGACCGTATCGGCGCGTAGATGACAATTAAGAGGTAGACATCAATGTTTGAGCAATCACTTGACAATAAACTTACGAACTGTTCACAAATCGTTCCGCGTACCAAACATGCGGCCCAATCATCACCGGGTGGTTTGCTGGAGGTGCAGAAATGAGGTATCTACAGAAAGATCATTTCTTCTTCTTTTTATCGAATCTTGAAAGATTGTCATCGATTGTCTTGATTTTGCAGGCATGGGTGTACTCCTACTTTCCGGGCTTCGCACCCAAGAGGACGGAGCCTCAGTCGAGGGCTTACCCAGTTGTAGAGACTGGGTAATGTGTCGTAGGAATAGCCAGCCTTCTTCTTACGATGTTTGTCGATGGGGCGTGAATGCCCTGAAGCTAAGTGACGTAAGTATTTTTGATCACTTTTCCATCATTATTTACTCATTGCTTCTTAGAAGCAATCATAAGAATGACCTTTTGTTTGCTCGTCTCAGTGGGTGCCTAGGCCTTGGGTGGACTACCATGATGCCCCTCCTTTCGTGGCTGAGATCCTTCGACCTAGGAGCTCGAGTCGGTTGCTGCTGAGGACGTCTATGGGTCCAGTGTGGTATCTGGGCGAGCGCTTGACTCGTCAGTGCTCTTGTGATGCTTACACGGTTCCCATCGATCCTCCTCAGACGATGATTAGAGAGCCTTCTGACGCTGAGAAGGAGGCTGACTTGGCAGACGTTGGTGGCGATGCTCTTCTCCTTCCTGGTGAGGAGTACTCTTTGTTTGTTCGCCATAGGTTGGCGAACTGGCCGGTCGTGGTAAGTGCTTCATTTTCCCTTTTTTTAATTGACTTGACAAAATGATGAATGATCATCAAATAAAGACTTCATTTGAATTTTGCAGGAGGTTGAGGAGGCGGGCGTCGAGCCTCCAGCGTACCCCGAGACCCTTGAGTACACTAATGCCGCGGGGATGACGACGATCTCCGAACTCCGCGACTTCGGCGAGGCGGTGACAGATGCTGGCCTGGAGGAGTGGCAGCACTTGGTTCGGAGGGTAAGCCCCCAGCTTCGGTTGACTTTTGCCATTGTATAAGAATACATTTGTCCACTTCATTGAAAATCTTTTGTTTATTTGAAATGCAGGTGGCACCATCTCGGCATGTGGCGCTGTGGAGGGTGGCCAACCAGCTGCGGGCTACAGCCATCGAGGCACTTGCTGGTGGCGGAGAACGACAGGTATGAACCTCTTATTTACTTTGATTTCTATTGTAGTTTTCTCGCATTTTGTTTGTAATGATTGAAATAAGGCATTCCTTTGTCATTTGTAGAGGGAGCGCGACCTGGAGCGGGAGCTGGCACAGTCCCAGGAGGAGACGACTCGCCTGTTGAGGGAGTTGGAGGTCAGGGACGCCGAGATCGCTGCTCTCGAGGCTAGGGTCACCGAGCGAGGTGGCGATCAGGAGTAGCCGTCTTTATTTTTGGTTGTCGTCGGCTGTGTTGTATTTCATTTTGTACATTTAGGACTTCATTTTGGACTTTTTGGACTTTGTTTTGGGCAAGAGCCCCCAGTTTTATGTACATATAGCATTTTAATTGTATATGTGATGGCCTGAGTGCCTTTGCTGCTGGGTTGTTTATTTGTTCATGCAGGTTAGCTTAGAACAGGTTTGGCAGATGACGGTTTACGCCGTCATGCTGCCGAAATTTACATAGAAACTACACATAAACACATATTTTACATATGGCTTAAACTAGCGCAAAACGAGGAAAAGACCTAAAAATGAAAAACCTGCCCAGAAATGAGCGGGAAAAATTACCAAAAATGACCAGACGGTAGGGAGGGCTACCCCCTAAAAAAACGAAAAAAGAAATGTATAAGTTTGAAATGAAATGTGAAATGGGGAGTGAAATGATTCCCCCCCAAAAAAAATGAAATGGGTAAGTGTGA
Organism: Silene latifolia; assembly: GCF_048544455.1. Taxonomy (NCBI): domain Eukaryota; kingdom Viridiplantae; phylum Streptophyta; class Magnoliopsida; order Caryophyllales; family Caryophyllaceae; genus Silene; species Silene latifolia. The sequence goes on along the minus strand of NC_133528.1, from coordinate 120,275,558 downwards.
TTATTTGGCGAAAATGTTGATTTCGTGTCGAAAAGCGTGCCCGAAAAATTAGGAAACATAAAATACGGCAATTTGACAGAATTACCAAAATAATCCTTTGAGGAAGAGGCACAACACGAGCTGCGATCCTTCAAAGAGGCGCAGCAGGTGCTGCGCCATTTCCTCAGTTGGTCAGTTCTGACGGAATTTAGGAAACAACTTTTAGTATAAATATAGACGTCGAGGGAGCTTTTATTCACATAATTCCTCCATCCTTCTTCCGTCTATTATATAAAAATCTCCTATATTCATAGAAGAAAATTCACAAATTATGGGTGTCTTGGAAAACCGTCTCAAAGATTGGACAAATGAATTTACAAACATTGAGAAGCATGACATGGGTGCTTTCAATTTGGGGTCGATTTTGAGTCTCAAATTGGTGAATGTTGTGAAACCATTCTTGGATGCTTGTCTCAAATATTGGGACCCTAATTTCCATGTATTTGCCTTTCCTGGAGGTGATATCTGTCCTTTTCCTGAGGAAAGTGCTGCAATTGGAGGATGGGATCCAGAACATGCGTCTGCCATACCCTCTAGCTCTCAAGGATACAAAAGCAAATTTAGAGATTTGCTTGGACTAACTAAAGCTGAGGTTGACCGTCTTGTGACCTCAAAAGGAGTCCGTATGCTTGATTTTATTGATCAATTTATAAACAGGGAAGACCCTTCTATCTCTTACATGGCGAGGCGTAGGGCATTCGGGTTTTGCCTACTGCATGGATATGTCCTCCAAGGGCATATTGATAAGGAAATGAGAGGGGATCCTCATTACTTGAGCTTGGTTGAACAGAAGGAGCTGCGCAGGAGCCCAGCGTGCCTGTGCCTAGGAGAAATCATTTTGGACCTGGATAATAGAAAAACCAACCGCGAGCTTCCTTACTTGGGAAGTCCTATCATTTTGCAGGTAAAAACCCTTTTCTCTTTTTTCGATTTTTTTTTTTGAATTTTTTTTTGTTGGACATTAATTCCCGCCTTCTTGGTAGGTTTGGCTCATGGAGCGTCTACGATTGATCGAGCCCCCAGTTAATGTTCCAGGATATCATGCTCGGTCGATTGCAATGAGGACCAGGCTCTATATGGTGGACTTCGCTCGGGTTTGCAATTATTGGGAGAACAAGTTGAAGAACGAAGGTGGTCCTTTGATCAGATGGGTCGTGCCATGGTGGCATCTTAAGTCAGTCACTGGAGTGTCATCCTTAGATCATGCTCGGTCAGTTTGCATTCCTGGCTTGTAATTCATGGTATGCATCTTCCTGGAGAGATTGATGAGGCAAGTGGGCTTGAAACAGAAGATTCCTAAGCTTGATACCGTTCCTCAGACTGTAGTGGCATATACTACCGAGAGTCGTAGAGAGTGAGCTCTCAAGTGGGCTTAGACGAACATGTGGTTCATACATCCTTCTGTTAGTTCATTATGGGTTTCAGATTCATACTTGCAATGGAGGAAGGCTAGTACTCCCGAGGAGCGCGAAAAATTGAGGAAGCGCGAGCCCGTTGACTACAAGATCCGTGAGGTAGAAAAGGAGAACCAAAAGTACTTGACTGAGGGGGAGGAAGAGGCCGGATTCCGAGTCATTCACCCGTCGAAGAAACCAAAGACCGCTCCTGCTGCAAAGATGGTGGTTGATCGAAATGGTAAGGCTAGACCGCGAGAGAGACCTTTGGTGATCAGGTCCGAAATAGCACAGGAGCGCCTGGCTCGTGGTCGAGACAAGAAGTATGATAAAAATGACAAAGGCAAAGGAAAGATGGAAGAGTAGCCTAAGTCGTAGTATTATTTATTATTATTATTATTATTATTATTTATAATAAATGGTGGGGTTTTTAGAATCCTAGCATATTCGTTTTTTCAGTATTTTTTGTGAACCCTCGCAATAACGCGGAAATCGTCACTTATAAATTCAAGCAAAAATTAGAAGATTTTTGAAACTTTTAAAATTTAAAGCGCGGGTTCATTAAAATCCAAAACACAAATAAAGATTTCGGAAATAAAGATTAAATTATACAAACGTGATAGTCAAGGTGAGGTAAAATATATCCCTCGAATGACAAATGATAAAAGGTGAGTCTAAGCAATCCTACTAAACCGACTACTAGTCCAAGGTGCTCGCTAGCTCACACGTCTAAACCCCACAAATGCATCTTCACGAACCTGTCATTCATGTAAACATGAAAGCCACAGTCAGTGGGGAGTAACTCAAGGTTCTCCCAGCAACAAAATGTCAAAACGAACATAACAAAGAACATAAACAAACAATCATGTTAGATAAGGCATGAGTGAATCAAATTATAACTAAACATGAGATCATACGTGTAAATCAACAAGGACAAAAGAAATGATGAAATAAACAAGTGAGGCATAAGCATCAATAAATAAATTGAGAAGAAAGACAAGGAAGTAGACACGACCACTTAGCCACGAGCACGTATTTCAAGGAGATATAACCAAAGTAACCATCCAAATAATGCAAGACATTTATCACTCTTAGACTATAATTTCCCCGGGTAGGACTGTTTAGATCTTTTTACCTAAGTCGATTAATTAGGGTCAATGTAGTCTATATTCGTTGGTTGAATGTATGTTGATTCGTATGTCAATAAGTAAATGGAAAATAAAGTACGTAATGTAAATTGACACGTAAGATTTTGGTGACGCGGAAAACCCAATGTGGGAACAACCGCGGGAGGGACGGTACCCTGCCAAGTATTGCACTATATGAATAGGAGGATGATTACAATGACAACGTTTATGCTACTCTTGCTGGCGTTAGGTGTCAGGCCTGCAAGATCTCAGACGGGTGTATATTTGTAATTGATATGCCGTGATGTGGTTGTCTTGAGTATAATCTTGAATGAATATATGGATGAGTGAATGCCCTTCTTGATTTCCTTCCTTGGCTATTTATAGGGTAAGAACCCTAGATATGTCCTACCTTGAATATGGAAAGGGAATATTATTTCCATAAGGACTTCTTTCCAAATCCGAATTCCCTTACCAATTCTCCCCGATCTCCCTAACTTCTCCCTAACTTCTCCCTGACACTCTTTTCCTTAACGTGGGCACCTTTTATGACGGGCTCTTGATCCTTCTCAAGCCCGTTCCTCCTTCTCCTGACCGCGGGCTTCCTTCCTCCTCATCTCTTCTTTATAATCTTTATTTTACCAAGTGGGCTTTCTTTATTATGCTATTTTTAGCCCAAACAGTTTGCCCCAAATTTCTTGTGAAGTACGCTTTCAAGTATCGAACAAGGAATTTACGTAACCAAATGTTAAAAACCCTACGCCGTCTTTTCTCTTCTTCCCATGCATCCCATCATTTCCAGCCGCCCTACTCCTCTTTCTCCGCACCCAACTCCCTCTCTCCTCTTTATAACCCCAACGTCTCTCTTCCACTTTCATTTAATCACTTCAAATTATTTCAAAAGCTCCCCTCTCTTAAACCCTCAATCTTCCTTCTTTTTCACTCCTCGCCGGCTTCACTGTTCCTCTTCTCCATCTTCATCATCAGGTAATCCATCTTCCCTTCCCTTTTTAATCTTCATTTTCTCTTTCCACCATGGGCAAAACGCGGCAGTCTTCGTCAACCCCTACACCCTCCGACCGTAATCTTGACCCTACTTTCCCTTCTCGGGGACTTTTCAAACACCCACATGATTGTGACTCCGTCCTAACTCCGGCCGACATTCCGACGATCAAGAACCTGCTTGGTCTTGGTGATGGGGTGGATATTGCCATCCCTGAAACGGGACAGAAAGCTGACGCCCTCCGTCCAGGGTGGGTTTGCTTCTACTTATATCCGTTTAGATATGGCCTCCGTTTCCCTTTCCCGAAACTCGTTCAAGATTTTATCTTCACCAACAATTTCGCCATGGCACAAATCTCTGCCGCCATTTGGAGAGTTCTTCTCTACTCTCTGGCCACTGGTCAGAGTATTGGCAAAGCTGTCACTCTGGGCGATCTGGCCCATATGTACAACATCAGGTCCCTGGGCAGGGGTCAATTCTCCTTCCGGGGCCGTGGAGAGGCTCCCTTCAAACATGTGTCAAAATCTCGCGATGAGAAATGATTCGAGGACTTCTTCTATGTGAGGAAGGACTCCATCCAGCCTCCTGCCGATTATATTTTCGAGAAATGGGTTCTGACTTCGAGTAAGTAGCTTTTCTGTTACCCGATTTGTTTCATCTCGCTGCTTACTAGCTTACTTCATCGTCTTCGTGCAGGCCCCTGTGACCTTACCCGTATTGGTGCCAAGATCCCTGCCTGTAGCAAGCTGTTCTGCATCTCTGAATCTAAGAGAAAATTTCCAGACCTGCTCCCTGGTTTTTCGCCTGCTTCCTCCTCCAATCCTCCTCAATCAGCCCACAGTATGTCTTCTGGTAAGGTTTCTGTATCCACTCTCGTTTGCATGCTGTTATTGCTGATGTTTTAAGCATTCTCGCCATCCGAGACTGTGTATGCTTGCGGGTTCAAAAGTCGATCAACTGGAACTCATCCTCCAAAGTGCTAAAAGAAAGAGACCTTCTCCGCCACGATGTGGCCTCTCCTCCTCCAAGAGGAGTGCTTCTGCTGCCTCTTTTCAGAATCCTCCTACAGTTTCTAGTTCTGCTGTACGTGAGCCTTTGGAAGTTAATCCGCTATCTCGCCATCCGCCTACTCCTCCTGCCAGTCCTCGTGCTTCGTCTAGTGGGGGCATCATTGCTCATTTCCCAGAAGGCTTTGGGAATGTGGACAAGGTGCCGTATTGGCGGAGATTGATCACCGCTTCTTTTCCTCCCGTTGAGGAAACGTTTTCGAGTTCACCCCGGAGGAGATGGTGAGAACGATGTGCACAATGCCTTCATGGTAAATATTCTTCGTCTTCTACCCGTCTGTCCATCTCGCTTCTTGCTTAAATTCGCCTCCCAACTCTTTTGCCGACTTCGATTATTTATGCCCCGGACTCTTCATCTGCACTCTACAACAGAAGATGATCAACATAGTGCGGACCACCCCCGTGCTACCGGCGCAAGAACCGGGAGTCAAGGAGACTGCATGCAGATCCGCACAACAGCGGGTTGATCTCGAAGGAGCGTGTGGTGGAGTCAAGACCGAGCTTGCCGTCACCAAGAAGAAGTTGAAGGAAGGGGCGATCACCGCTCGAACCCGGGCGGTGTGCAAAGACCTTTTCCGACTCTCTGAAGCAATCGAGGAGAAGATCGGTGGTGATCTCCCCGGCTACCAACGTCGTTGCATATGCCACCACGGCGGGAAAGATCGGTGGGATGCGTGCTGCACTCGAGGAGGCTCCCACCCAAAGAGCCATAGAGGAAGAGGAGAAGCAATGGAGATGCTCTACCCCGCTCAACCCGATCCGAGTATGCTTGATGCCCGAGGTTGGTAAGGTGAATTCTCTGCGTTGGCCGAGCAGGCTGGGGTGAGGGCCGGAATGTCCCGGGATGCTTCGCCGACGAGCTCAGGGAGCTATGGCGGCTGAGGATGCTCAGGCTGAAGCGGTACCTGAAATAAGAGGTCAGCAGGCAGAGGGGATGCCAGAGGTGGAGGTCATTAATATGACCGATAATTAAGTTTTTATATTTTGATGAATTTTTTGGCAGTCTGGCCCAGAGGTGGCAGACTTTGTAAGTTTTTTAAACTTGTTCTTGTGTTTGCTCCGCCAGGGTGGCGGTTAAACTTGGGGCCGTATTTTGGCCATATTTTGAAATGCCCCTTGTCATAGTTTGGCAAGGTTTTAGCTTACACATCGTATGTTTGTTGTTTATCTTCCCTGTTTTTAGGAAGTTTATGCCGTGTCAGTCTGTTTGACTGATTTAGGCGAGTCCCGTCACCCCGAAAAGGATAATGTTATGACTCGGCTAGGCTGCCGTGTCGACCGATGGGCGATTTAGGCGTATGCCGCAATGTAAGGAGGAGTGGCCGTGTCAACCCATGGGGTCGATTTAGACCAGCTGGTCACTGAAAAAGACCGATCCAAACTAAGCTAGCCGTGTCGATCGGTGGGTGATTTAGGCGTATGCCGCAGTTTGTGGACTACTTAACCTTGTTCATGACGCAAGGTGTGTTCGTCTCGTTTTATGCCAGCAGAGGCGTCATTGAGGCAAGTTTATCGTCATTCTAGGACCAGATGGAGACGCTGCAGGATTCTGGTAGCGCAGATATCCCTACGTTCCATGTTCGTTTTTGAATGCATGTTGGGGCCCTGATTAAGTGCGATTAGTGCGAGCTACGTCCAGAGGGTGGTATCGGGGGTAGCCGGATAAGCGTATTCAAATTTGTCGGCCAGGCTCCCTTTCGTATGCTCCACAGTCCGCCTGGTGAGGGTGCTCCTTGTGGAGAAAATAGGTTAGGCATGTTGGAGTGCCATGTTCCTTGTCACTCCGCGTTGGCAATTGACAGTCTTACTAGACATCCTTTCAAAGTACCATAGATACCAGAATTCAAAGTGATGTACTTAGAGAAGCCTGAAAATAAGAAAATCTATCGAAATGATGTGAAGTACTGTCGCCATCTCATGGGGTACTGGAGAGCAATTGTGGTCCCAGGACGCCGCACCACACCATCCAATAGTAGTTTAAAGTTTTAAAAACAACTAAAGACACCGAAATAATAAGAGTGAAACGCGGTATGCCTACTACCGAATTTTTTATTTTATCTTTAAAAATGATTTGGCTTCTCATAGTACATTATTCTGAAAGCTAGAGTCTACTTATTATTAAAAGTAATATCTCTTCAGGTGAAGTATATTCCATGGACGTTGTATGATTTGACCGTCCATAGTCATCAATCTGTATGCGCCATGGCCAACAACTCCTTCTACCTGGTATGGTCCTTCCCATTTGTAGGCGAATTTGCCTGCTTTTTTATTCTTGGTGTTCGAACACCTCTCGAGAACCAGTCTCCTACCTCCGGGAGCCCGATTTTTACGTTCTTGTTATAACTCCCGCCACCGATCGTTTTTGTAGAGGCGACCAGACGGATTTTTGCGCTTGCTCGCAGCTCGTCAATCAGTGTCCAGGCTTCGGTCATCTTTGCACTTTGTTCGTTCCTCTCGTCATATTTTCATACCTGTGAGTGGGAACTAGAACCTCTGATGAAATGATCGCTTCCGCGCCAAACACCAGGCTGAAGGGTGTTTGACCTGTTGCTATCTTTGGTGTCGTTAAATCGACCACAACACTAGTGGCAATTCATCCGCCCACTTTCCTCTTAACTCCCGTAACCTCCTTCTCGGATTGTTCATAATGATTTTATTCTTTGCTGGATTCACTTGTCCATTGGACTTTGGAGTCCTGGGTGCCGACTTTTTAAGGTGATGTTCCACCCGGCACAAGATCCTTCATGATCGTTTGGGATGAATTGTGAGCCATTGTCACATATGATTTCTGATGGGATACCAAATCTGCAGATGATGTTTCGTTTTATGAATGAGATGACCTGTTTGTCCTTTACTTCCGTGAATGCTTCTGCCTCTATCCACTTGGAGAAGTAATCTGTCATTGCTAGCATCCAGGTTCTGTTTCCTGTGGCCCGTGGTAGAGGGCCTACTATGTCCATGCCCCATGCCATGAATGGCCAGGGAGAAATAATAGGGTGCAGGGGCTCTGCTAGCTGGTGTATCATTGGTGCTTTGAGCGCCGGCGCAAAGGCGTCACATTTTCGTGCATACTCTGCTGCATCTGCGCTTCATTGTAGGCCAATAGTATCCCCGTCGAGGGCTTTATTTGCCGGACTTCGCCCCCTGCATGGTTTCCACATTCGCCACTGTGGAGAGCATGCAACACAGTCTGTGCTTCTTCCTTGTCCAGGCACCGTAGGTAGGGGCCTGCTAGCGATTTTCTGAATAATATATCATCAATAAGTATGAATCTGGAGGCCTTTATTCTAAAAGCTCTTACTTCCTTCTTATCATCGGTAGCTTGTTATGGCGCGGCCCGATCTAGGTAAGGCGTGCGCCAGTCGTCTGCTGAATCGGCTACAGTCGGGCGTCTGCCCGTTTGACCGAGAGCTCTCACCTTCCTCTCAGAATCGCTTGGATTTCCTTTTCGCTTTGTGGATCCTCCAGTTCACCCCTATCTATTTCGTCGCTTTCGGATGGAAGGTTCCATATGTGCTATTGGAATCTTTGGATAGCTCTGTTGGCTTGAAGGTTGCCCCCAGGGTTGCTAGGGCGTCTGCTTCCACGTTTTGATCTCTGGGGACCTGTTTAAGCTTGCAAGTTTCAAATTTCTGCTTTAATTCCTTTGCTACTTTTAGGTATGCAATCATCTTCGAATCTCTGGCTATAAACTCATCATTTACGTGGTTGACTATTAACAGGGAGTCACTGGATATGAGCAGGTGTCTGACCCCTAACTCCAGAGCTAGCTTCATTCCCAATATCAAGGCCTCGTATTCTGTTTCATTGTTGGTTGCCTTGAATTCACATCTTACAGCTTGTGCTATCGGATCTCCCCGTGGTGATCGCAGCAATTAATCCTACACCGCCCCCTTTGGTTGGAGGCTCCGTCGATATGCATCTGCCAGACTTCTGTCTGCTTGCTTCCCTCTAAAGTGAGGATCTCGGTATCTGCCAGATTCTGGATGGCTGGACTGAAGTCTGACACGAAATCGGCCAGTGCCTGTGATTTGATTGCTGTTCTAGGGTCGTATTGGATGTCGTATCCACTGAGGTGTACAGACCATTTAGACATTCTTCCTGACAATTCAGGCTTCCTCATGATAGCTTTTAGCGGGTAGTTTGTCACAACATGTATGATGTGTGACTCAAAATAGGGACGCAGTTTGCGAGATGCTACTACCAATGCTAGTACTAACTTTTCAAGAGATGTGTACCTGGTCTCTGCCGGCAGCAGAGACTTGCTTACGTAGTACCCCTGGCTTCTGCTCCTTTTCTTGCTCTCTGACCAGGACAACACTCACTGCTACTTCTGATGACTAGGTATAGGAATAATGGTTCACCTGGCTCTGGTTTTGACAAAGCGTGGTGGGTTCTTTGAGATAGTGCTTCAGTCTATGAAGGCTTGCTCGTGTTCAGCGGTCCACTCAAACTTCTGGCTTTTCCTTAGTACGTCGTAAAATAGCCTGCATTTGTCTGAAGATCTTGAAATGAACCTGTTCTGGGCTGCTACCTTTCCAGCTAGTCTTTGAACATCCTTAGGTTTCTCGGGTGATTCCAGTTGTAAGACAGCTTTGATCTGCTCGATGATGGCTTCTATTCCTCTCTAAGTTACAATATAGCCCAAGAATTTGCCAGAAGATACCCCGAAGGTGCATTTAGATGGGTTTAATTTCATCTTGTATTCCCTGAGGGTGCTTGAATGTTTCGCGGATGCCGCATATGATCTTTGGCTTTTTCTGATTTCACCACCATGTCGTCAATGTACACCTCCATGGTTCTTCCTATTTGCTCTTTGAACATGCGGTTAACCAACCTTTGATATGTGGAGCCTGCGTTCTTTAGGCCGAACGGCATGACGTTGTAGCAATATATTCCTCTCTCGGACATAAATGCTGTCTTCTCTTGGTCTGCAGGATCCATCTTGATCTGATTGTGTCCACTCCATGCGTCCAGAAATGTTAACATCTCGTGTCCAGCTGTTGCATCTACCATTGCATCAATGTGAGGCAGCGGGAATGGATCTTTAGGACATGCTTTGTTGAGATCAGTGAAGTCCACATATACTCTCCACTTCCCATTCTTTTTAGGCACCACCACTACATTAGACAACCATTCTGGGTATTTCACCTCTCTTATCTTTTTTGCTGCCAGCAGGCTGTCTACTTCCTGGTTGATTACCTTATTTCTCTCTGCTGCAAACTTTCTCCTTCTCTGCTGGATGGGTTTACACTTTGGGTCCACGCTAAGCTTGTGTGTTATGATGGATGGATATATGCCTATCATATCATCGTGTGACCATGCAAAGTAATCCATGTTATCTTGTAAGAACTTGACTAGCTGCTGTCGTAAGCTTCTTGTACATCCTGCTCCAGTGAGCACGGTTCTCTCTGGGTGCAGCTTGTCCAGGTTAATCTAATCCAGCTCTTCTGCTGGGGGCTCGATGTATTCGTCCTGGATAGGCTGCTTCTATAATTGCTATGCGAAAGGGCTGGCAGTGCACTTGAGTGCCTTCTTGTAGCAGCCTCTAGCTTCCTCCTGATCTCCTCTTATCATTTCTACTCCCCATGGGGTGGGGAACTTTATGCACTGGTGATATGTTGAGGGGACTGCTTTCATCTGGTGCAACCATGGTCTTCCTAGGAGGACATTGTAAGTAGAGGGGCCATCTATAACCAGGTATGTGACTTGCTTGTTGACTCCTCCCACATAGGTGGGGATGATGATCTCACCTAGCGAGCTGGCTGTTTCTCCGCTGAAGCCTACTAGCGGGATAGTCTTCTTTTGTAAATCCTTCTCACTGAATCCCATGTTCTCTATGGTTTTCAGCATGATTAAGTTGACCGGGCTTCCTGTATCTACCAAGACCTTTCTTACTGTGCAATTGGCCATTCACAAGGTGATAATAAGTGCATCATGGTGTTCTCGTTCATCGTATGTATCTCCTTCGTCAAAGCTTACTGCTAGTAGGTCGCTGTGAGAAATTCTACAAGAGTTGGCTGGCCTGTCTCCTTTGGTCTCGGTGGCATGTCTCTTGGCTGCTGAGTATGTCAGGCCGCTTAAGTCTGAGCCGCCTGTTATCACGTTTATAATTTTAGTGCATGTGGGTGGATCTGCCGGCTTGGCGGAACCTACCTTATCCTGCTGCTTGCCCCCACGTGGTAACAGGTGGCTCAACTTTCCTTGTTCGTACAGGCGCTTGATCTCTCTTCTCAATGTGTAGCAATCTACAGTGTTGTGTCCGATATCACGATGGAATTCACACTTCTTCTTGCTATCCTTTCTCCAAGCTTGCTCTCCTACTGGTGGGTTGGGCCACCTGACTCCATCTCCCATCTCTCTGAGTGCCTTCAAAATTCCTCCGATACCTGTAGTGAATCCATACTCTGCCAGGGTGGGGAGTAGCTGGTTTTCCTCGATTCTCGTGACTCCCCTCCCATATGGTCTGTATCTCTCGTCCTTCTTGTTGGTGGTTTGCTTTCTTCCCGATTTCTCCACGGTGAAGTACTAGAAATACTTGGCGCGCTCTGTAAGGCGGCTCGGCTAGGGTATCTTCCTCCGATCGATCGCGGCACCGCCTTCCTTCCTCAGACGCTTTCGAAACTATGGCAAGGATGCATAGTCAGTTGCTTGTATAGGTCAGAGTCGTGGTGGAGGCCTCTCCTGAAGGCTTCTACTGCTGTTGAGATATCACACTCTCGTACGGCTACCTTCTCATTGTTAAATCTGGTATTGTATTCTCCAATGCTCTCTCCTGCCCCCTGGACGATTCTGTACAGGTCTCCTGTGTGCTTTTGTGGCTTTCTGCTGCTTGCGAACTGTTGAGTAAATGCGTTTACCAATTCATCAAATATAGATATCGACCTGTTTGGCAGGCTTACAAACCATCGAAGTGCTGGTCCTGTTAGGGTGGACCCGAATCCTTTGCACATGCAGGCTTCCTTAACTTGTCTTATGGCTGTTACCGTCATCATTTTCTGCTTGTATTGGCTGACATGATCAAAGGGATCTGCTGTGCTGTCGAAGAGAGGCATATTTGGGTTTGTGAACCCCTTTGGCATGGCTGTGATGGATATGGTGTCCACGAATGGTGAGTCGGCATAACTGTCTCAGGCTGCTTTCTCGAGTAGGGGTGGTAGCCCGGAACCCCTCGAAGATCTCTTTTAGCTCAATCTTCTTGATTAGTTATATTGGTGAATCTGGGTCCGCCGTCATGTCTCGCATAATTCCTCCCGATCCGGGCTCTTGAAGATTCGATAAGTTCCGCCGCCCGGGGGGTTGTGGCAACGATTGTCCCCTGTTGCCAGTTCACTTGCTTTGGTTTGACTCGGATCTGCTACAGTGTCGATCGATCTAACTGCGGATGGCTGACGACGGGAGGCCACCTGTTTGTATCCCTACACACCGGGTCGGGCTCGCCCTATCGGTGTGAGGTATCCTAACCCTCGTGGAGTTATCCTTCCATCTGACGGTGTCGTAGCCAAATCCAATCTTGTAATTATTTCAACTGGTATCTGTCTGCTGCCTGCTGCTCCTTGTGTCAGATCTACCAAAGGAAATCTTCCTTCACCTGTCTTGTTCGCTGGAGTGCTGGATTGCTGCTTCAGGAGATCAATTTGTGCCCAAAGCTCTCTGTCTCTCCTTCTTACCTCAGCATCTTCTCTCCTTTGATCTTCTCTCATGTTTTCCATAGCTTTCTGAAGATTTTCCACGCCAGCGAGCAGAATCTGCGTGGGACTGGGCGGCGGAGTGACGCCTGAGCTTGATGTTCCTTTGTCGATCTGGTCCGGCCGAGACAGACAACAGGGGTCCTGGGAGGTAGAGAGGCTTTTGTTGTCGGTATGATTCTTGGGGTGTGTCCGGGAGCCTGCGCGGCCACTGTCGATGTTGGACTTTGGGTAGATGATGGCGGTGGCGATGGCTGCCTGCTCCCTGACATGGCTTCAGATGCTTGCTTTTCCATTGTATATCTAGAATATCAACGATTGACGACCACAATGCCCCACGGTGGGCGCCAAACTGTTTAGGTCTTTTTACCTAAGTCGATTAATTAGGGTCAATGTAGTCTATATTCGTTGGTTGAATGTATGTTGATTCGTATGTCAATAAGTAAATGGAAAATAAAGTACGTAATGTAAATTGACACGTAAGATTTTGGTGACGCGGAAAACCCAATGTGGGAACAACCGCGGGAGGGACGGTACCCTGCCAAGTATTGCACTATATGAATAGGAGGATGATTACAATGACAACGTTTATGCTACTCTTGCTGGCGTTAGGTGTCAGGCCTGCAAGATCTCAGACGGGTGTATATTTGTAATTGATATGCCGTGATGTGGTTGTCTTGAGTATAATCTTGAATGAATATATGGATGAGTGAATGCCCTTCTTGATTTCCTTCCTTGGCTATTTATAGGGTAAGAACCCTAGATATGTCCTACCTTGAATATGGAAAGGGAATATTATTTCCATAAGGACTTCTTTTCAAATCCGAATTCCCTTACCAATTCTCCCCGATCTCCCTAACTTTTCCCTAACTTCTCCCTGACACTCTTTTCCTTAACGCGGGCACCTTTTATGACGGGCTCTTGATCCTTCCCAAGCCCGTTCCTCCTTCTCCTGACCGCGGGCTTCCTTCCTCCTCATCTCTTCTTTATAATCTTTATTTTACCAAGTGGGCTTTCTATATTATGCTATTTTTAGCCCAAACAAGGACTACAATAATAATAGGGTCCTAGTCTAAATCTGTAAATTCTCGAGTGTGCATCCCGATTCGACGTGCGCCAGCACAGCACGCACCCAAGACTCGACTACTAATGGAGATCGAGTACCCCAATCGCCAGAACAGCACGAAAGTGGCGGAGTGACTAAGATAAGGCTCACTTGCCAGAACAGCACAAGTGGCCAAAAACCATACTTGCCAGAACAGCATAAGTAGGCCAAACCGTACTTGCCAGCACAGCACAAGTAGGCCAAACCCATACTTGCCAGAACAACACAAGTAGGACGAAAATGAATGTCAAGCATATACAATGGCATTATGGCATTTCTACAAGAATACGACTCATTTCAATTAATCACGTGTAAATTTCTCGTATTTGAAATACAATAAATAAATGAGAATAAATGAATTAAAGCTCATATTATAGCTAAATGAAGACATTCCATATAATTATGACTTGAATAAACAGTAAGCTCCACGTTTACGATTCATGTGAGAAATATGTAAATAAACGGCAAATAATGAATTTAAGAAACATAAATCATGTGACGGAAATTCAATTTAATTAAACCCGAACAAAATATTTCACGGATAAAAATTAACCCAACCGGGGCTATGGCCTAGCCATGACCGGCACCTGCCCAGCCACAGCCTGGCCGCACCCCCTGCACTGCCCAGCCACGGCCTGCAAGGTCTGGCCGCAGCTCCTGCACAGCAACAATAACACGGCAGCAGCATTACCAAATGAAAACGCAGCAATTCCTCTTCTTACAACCGTCTTAGGACAAGTTTTCTAAGCCTAAGCAAGGCGGGTTTCACCCGTACAAAAGATTCAATCCAAACATAAACATGTACATAGACTTGAGATGTAAGCAAAGAAAATGGTCCAGTTTAGCATCAAAAAACTCGCCAAAACAGTCCGTGAAAACTGCCCAACAAAACCCATTTTCAAGGTTTCAAGAGGCTCACTTGTGACCATCATAAGACCAAATTTTAAGCATGAAAAGAGTGGAATTTCTTACATACAACCAACCTATTACATACATGGATTTACACATGAGACAGAAATTAACTAATTGGCTCAAATCATCCGCGAAATCGATTCAAAACAGTCCAAGAAAATCACCCATTCACGACCTATATACATGGTTTCTAGACAATTTGTGAAGCCGTCTTAAGACAAAATTTTAAGCATGAAATGAACGGAATTTCTTACATAAAAACAACCCAATAAATACATGGATATGTACACATGATATGAGCTATCAAATTGACTCGAACCAACAACAAAATCAACCTCAAAGTCGAGTCCAAAATTGTCCCCGTGCAGCCCCCTTTTCACGGTTTCGACCACCATTTTTGAAACCGTCTCACACAAGTTTTATACTATACTGAATCACATAGGTCGTACCATAGCCCAGTCATCAAAAAATATTTTCTTAAGAACATTAGTAACCCCAAAATTGCGGGGACTTCATTCGTTATGCTTAGCAGCATGACCATGTTTTAGGAAATTTTTTTATAGTTGGAACAAAAATGAATATGCAGTGCAGGACCAAATGAAATATAGAGTACGGCATCCATGTGACATGACATTGTCATTCATTGCTATGTATCAAGACGAGTAATAGGGAAAGACATGTCTAGCTTACAAATTATTATGGTTCCTAAAGTTAAGACGATCAACCAATGACTATAATATCTAAAACAAAATCCAGATCAAGGGAACCAAATAACACATTCAACCACACATATGATAGGGACATTAAGAACCAAACTTTAAGACAAATAAAAGTATAAGACCGAGATAAGGGACAAGATATCGACATTTTTGTCGAGTAACCTATCACCGTTACCTTAAACGCTCCCTATTCTTCGTATAAATGGTCCACAAGGCACGAGCCTCACTCCGGGTCTTCGAATCCTTCATAAAAAGGCAAGAAAACGGAATAAAGAAGCTAAAAGACGACACTTTTATAAGACGGCGAAAGACGAAACCACTACAAAAAGGAGACTTTCTTACCTTGAAAGAAGGAGGAAGGAAAGAGGAAAAGAATGGTACAAAAATTAAGGAAAAAGGTTGAGAAATGGGGACGGAATATGGATTTGAAAGGTTGAAAAATGGCGTTGTTGCAGATGTAAGTTGTATGTTGTTGACTGGTGAAATTGTTGCTGTTCAAAATAGAAAAAGGGATGGGGTAAGTGACGGGCCAGGGAAGATGGGAACAATATAATAATAATAATAATAATAATAATAATAATAATAATAATAATAATAATAATAATAATAATAATAATAATAATAATAATAATAATAATAATAATAATAATAATAATAATAATAATAATAATAATAATAATAATAATAATAATAATAATAATAATAATAATAATAATAATAATAATAATAATAATAATAATAATAATAATAATAATAATAATAATAATAATAATAATAATAATAATAATAATAACAATAATAATAATAATAATAATAGTGTAAGAGAGTGAGTGTTGTCGATATATGATTGGTCGAGATTAAAAATAGCTTCACATATGAAAATGTGGTGGTCTATTGTTAGACGAAAATTCGTCTTAAACCTACTACAATTTAAGACGGAGCTTTATTATTATTATTGTCGCTATTAATATTATCCGACTAAAATACGTATTTTTATATAAATTAAGCTTTAAAATTATAGCTTTAATAAAAATTATGTTTAAAATGAATTAATTAAATTAAATAATTTAAAAATATGAAATAAAGTAATTAAAAGGTTAAATAAATTATAAATGTCAAAATGAGAAATTCGCGGGTGTTACAATCACCTCATCTTTTTAAAAGTTTCGTCCTCGAAACTTGAAAATAGAAATAAAAGGTTATAAAGATGAAGTCGGACTTTTGAAATTGGTAACCAAAACATTAAAAGGTCACTTATTGTAAAAATTAAAAGTTACTTCAAAATTTTCAAGTAGAATTTTCCAACATAACCAGATTCTCGTCAAAGGAACGGAAATGTTCTCGTTGCGCATTCAAGAACATCACACTCCAAATCGAAGACAAGGTCAAACATCAAATCCCTTACAGAAATCCAAAATCAAAATACTTTCAAAGGTATTTATAAAGAATTTTCAAAAGTATAAGTCTCTTTCATGGAACGACATTGCTCTTGTCATGCACACAAGAGCGCTAACTTTCCAAGTCGAAGACAAATTCAAAACAAAATCGTTCGCCAATAAGCGTAGAACAAGTCATTAGACGCCTTTAATAACGAGTCCTGACATCCCATTAGCGTTAAAACCAACTGAAAAAGGTAATCCACTCAAATTTTCTTTTGCAAAAGCCAAATGAAGATTAAAAGATTCACTCATAGACAATAAAAAAAAAAGAGCCAAATTCTTGAAATTATAATATTAAACTTTAACAAAGAATCTTAAATAAATCGGATTTATTTAGAAATCGGGCAAAATTTAAAAGTAACCTCAGGTTTAGCAATCAAAATCATGATAAAGAAGTTTATACTCAAAGAACAAAAAGATAATTAAGTCAAATTTTCATTTTAATAGTAACATAAATTTTTAACAACGAACCAAAAATGGTAGCTTGAAATGTTTAGAAATTTCACAGATTGAAAAGTAACTTAGACATCATAAATACAAGGTATGCTAAGAGGATCCAAACTTAACCAACAAAAGAGCTATGATGGCTTCCTAGGGGTAAGAATTGAAGTCAAATCAACAAGGATGTCAAAGATAGAGTTTTTATAAAACTCTAGACTCGAATCAAAAGGGGAAGTACAACAAAAGAATAGGAGATGAGTGAACGATACAGCTTATGGTCTAGGAAGAGAGAAATTAGACAACAAGGAAACGTCGGATACTCAAAACTCAAACACTACATTATCCAAACGGTTTCGAAAACTTCCTAATAAAAATCAATCTCACAACCACATTACTTCCAAGGATTTCCTCAAAACACTTACGTTACTTCATCCTAAGCTATACCATGAAACAAGGTACTTCACTATAAGTGTAATTTCACCACTCCGAGTCCTCAAACATTTACAAATAACTTCAACAAGATCAAGGTCAAAGTTTCCAACAAAGCTATACTCATATCCAACCAGTGTCAACCATGGGTTTCTCAAAATGGTAAAATCCTCAATCAAGGATCATAATTCCAATCTCTAAATTTCCAGAAAATGTTCCTCAAATATTCCACAAGGTTCTCATATAGGGTAAGGTAGTAACAAGTCAACCTAAAACTCCTTTCATGAAAGTTCACTCTACTACACTCTTTTGAGAAAGATGCATAACCACCGAAGTTTGAAAAAAATCAATAGGATCTCGAGTCTTTCTATCCTTTTGTTTATTACGGATTCCCAAAAGAGGAACTACACTCAACTACAACATCATCCCATCATCTCAAGTACTCAATACAACCTCAAAGTTTCTGAAACCATAAGGTTAACAAAGACTTCTTTATACTAAGTTTCTCTCAACTCAAGAACTCTCAAGGGCCAACTAATATCAAATCACATCACCAATCCATTATGGTCACCAACGTCCCGAAGTATTTTCTAACAAATCCGATATCCTAGAACTTTGCTCACCATTGAGTTCTCAAGAAACAAGGTCTTAGTTGTAACAATACTTTACCACCTCATATTTCCTCATTCTAACACCATGAATTGAAACTATATTCTTCAACTTAACAATTGGCGTCAACCATACCATTATCTTTTCTAGCTTCCAAGGCATGCGCTAAGACTCTCCAATAATGTACCATAGTCTCACTCTCATATCATACCTCAAGTAGTAATCAAGATCACTCACTTAGACCAACTAATAATCCCACAATTAGTACTTCTCATATGGTAACATCTACATTATCAAACTCTCATATCCAAAGTGATTATGAAAGCCAAGCGTAAACTCAGTCTACTTACTCAATCTTACATCTTCGATTCCACCTATTTTAAGTCAAGCACTAGGCACTAGTATCCCAAGACACGTCTCATTACACTACCTAAGTCTTTCCAACATCACAACCTCTCAAAACCAGAGTTATGGGTCAACCACAAACAAACTCCACAAAGCCAAAGTATTCAACTAAGATTAACATTCCACAAAAGAAAGAGAACTATCAAAAGGCGTTAAGGGATGATAAGCAAGGAACAAAGGACGGGTTAGGAGGGTACAAGAGTGGTTTTCAAGGTAAAATAAAAGAGAGTTTAGAAGAAAAAAATAAGCATCAAGAAGTAAAAGAACAAGGCAAGGTACACACGAACGAGGAATATCTCCGAGGAAGCAGAATCATTCTTCAAATGTTAAAGAAGTCTTCAATGCTCGGCAATAGGCACCAAGTCTTGATCACCATGTTGGTAAACTCACGGTCATTGATCCAAGGGTACAAAATAATTGACAACCAACAAACATGTTAGAACTTAACAAAGAGGAAGCACACTACAGACTACCACCTTAGGTCCTTAAGTCTACCCATCTCTCATTCGTTATTCAAGGTCAAGTTCAAGTTTAAATTTGGGGTACACGTGTGTGCGTCAGGAGTAACATAAGCTCTGATACCAACTGTGAACCCCCGCAATAACGCGGAAATCGTAACTTATAAATTCAAGCAAAAATTAGAAGATTTTTGAAACTTTTAAATCTTAAAGCTCGGGTTCATTAAAATCCAAAACACAAATAAATATTTCGGAAATAAAGATTAAATTATACAAACGTGATAGTCAAGGTGAGGTAAAATATATCCCTAGAATGACAAATGATAAAAGGTGAGTCTAAGCAATCCTACTAAACCGACTACTAGTCCAAGGTGCTCGCTAGCTCACACGTCTAAACTCCACAAATGCATCTTCACGAACCTGTCATTCATGTAAACATGAAAGCCACAGTCATCAGTGGGGAGTAACTCAAGGTTCTCCCAGCCACAAAATGTCAAAACGAACATAACAAAGAACATAAACAAACAATCATGTTAGATAAGGCATGAGTGAATCAAATTATAACTAAACATGAGATCATACGTGTTTAAATCAACAAGGACAAAAGAAATGATGGAATAAACAAGTGAGGCATAAGCAACAATAAATAAATTGAGAAGAAAGACAAGGAAGTAGACACTGTTGGAGCTTGTGTCCTCCACAAATTAGTGTGATAACATTTATAAATCTCTTATAGATTCACAAGGGTATACTTCGTATTTTATCAGTTGATTAACGATTACCTAATAACGGTTGGCTTGCTAGAAAGTTTGACGTTATTATCATACAGATGGCGGTGATCAACTGGTCCCTAAAAGTCACACCTAAAGGATGTGTTTGAGAAATGTGATTGTATGAAAATATAATCACATTGATGCCTTATATGACTAAATTGTTAGTCAATGTGTTGATGAGACGATTATTTAATGCCGATTAAATAATATTAGCTGAGACGAATTAACTGTCAATTCGTAAATTGAATATAATATGTTATATTTAATTAATGTATATAATGTTAGCTTGGACGAATTAATATGTTAATTCGTAATTAAATGTAATCGGTTATATTTAATCAGCTAATGATAAATTATACGATATTGTCATAATAAATTATTATTGACCTGTATTAATTAATGCGGTATAATATAAATGATAATTTATAAATAATGCGTTATATACATGGTCGATAGACCGGGTATGTCAGTCGATCGACTGATATACCTGTTTCAGTTACATGGTCGATCGACCGGGTGTATCAGTCGATCGACTGATATGCCTGTTTCGTATGTATGAGCCGGGATTTTGGAAAGAAAAATAAATCACCCTATTTCACCCTAATACACGGTTATAAGGGAAAGGGGAGTTTATTTTTCTTAACCTAATTTCTAACCTACTCCTGCCTCTCATCTCAACAAAACACAAAATCCTAATTTTACAGAAAATTTGAGGGATCGATTCTAGCAAAAGAACAAGGGCATATCTCATATCGTCTTGGGTGCAACTGATTGGAGAATATCATTGCGATATTGTTCATAGGCCATAAAAGCTAGGACCGAAGGTTATTTCTTAATCCTTTATGCTTTTGTTTATGCAATTTAGTTTTATGACTCGTAATCATCACTCTATAATTCGTTATAATCCTTAAAATTAAAGGGATGTATACAGATAAATCCCACAAGTGGTATCAGAGCCAAGGCCACGAATTTTATTTTGATGATTTTCATAAAATTGGATGTAAACAAAAATTGGTCTCAAAAATTAGGGCTTCGGCTGTTAATTTTTTTTTTTTTTTGCCGTAGCTGTTTTTGGTTCGCAGTATGGTCGATCGACCAACACCCCTGGTCGATCGACTGCCTTGACTGGTCAGCCGAGATGTTTTCAATTTTTGGTTGTTTTGATTTCCATTTGATTCATCTATATTGTTGTTTTAATCAGTTAAGATAATAATAAAATGAATTTGTAGATGCTTTGATTTAATTCGGATTAAATTAAATTGTAAATGGAATCATCATGTTGATGATATAAAATTCGTTTTTGCTATATAGTTTTTGGCATATACGTTAATCATGTTCCATTAATTAATATGCTAATCTTGTTAATAGCAACAATAAATGATTTTTGTTCATCAATATCATTTTTTTTGCAATTAGGGCGTAATGCCGAATTGATAAAAAATTTTGGGGGCTGTTTTAATCTTTCCCAGCCGAGACACAAAAATTTTAAGGGTTTCTGTTTTTTTTTTGTTTCGGTTTTCAGCCGTGAAACATAAAAATAAAAAAAAAATAAAAAAAAATTGTTACTGTTCACGGCTGGACAGATTTAAATAAAAAAAAAAATTTGGTTTTAGCTGTAAAACCGAGAAAAGTTTTTTTTATTATTGAGTTGTTTTGGTTTTTACCGAGATAAATTTTAAAGAAAATTTTTTGTTGTTTTTTTTTATGCCGAGACCAAAAGGAGAAAAGTTTTTTTTGTTTTGATTTTGGCCAATTAATTATTGTGAAGCGGTTCATAATTCATAGATACCTAATTATTTTAAAGCAGTTTAAAATATTGATGGATTAAATTCATATTACAAGTTTAATATGAATTAAGATTAAATTTATAGTGAGTAATTGAGGAATTGTCACTTAATTTGATCAATTAAATAGGTGGTTTGGATAAATTAATCAACATAATTAAGGAATTGTGTCATGAATGTTTAATTTATTTAGTTGATGCTTTTATTTTTGTTGAATGAATCGTTTGAATGGTTTAATTTACGTATTTTTTTGCAATCGGTTGTAATTTGTAATACCTAGTGTGGCCTTAGTCAAATTATGTTTTCGTAATGATGGGAACATAATTTTTAATGTAATTTGAGATCTCGAATCTCCTTATTTTTCTTTAGTTTTGGGTTTTGAAATTAGAATGTAATAAATAGGTTTATTATGTAAATTTATTTATTGTAATTTTCAAAAAAGACTAAAGATGGAGATTGGAGCTCACTCCCGCTACATGGATCAAGATGGAACATCGAGACAAGCTTCTCAGGTCCAGGGATGGATTCAAAATTTGTATTTAATGTTCATTTTGATAGGATAGGCCACACTAGGACCTTTTATTGTTTTTATATTTTTCATTCCTATTGCTTTTCATTCGCATGATATTTTATGCATCATTTTCCGCCTAAAACCAAACCACCTACTACTAAAATGCATGAAAATTGACACATATAGGTTGTATGTTAGTTTTCATTGACATACAGATGTCACATGTTTATTAAGCCATCATCTTAGTTTATTCATTGACGCATGCTAGATATTAGTTCACTTAAAATGAATTAAAATAAAGTTGATGGGATCTTTTTCTAAAACGGAAATTGAGATTAGTCTTTATAAGGGCAAACAACTATGAATCCCTTCTTCGTCGGTAGGCATAATATGACCCCTTCTACGTTGGGTAAGTAGTTTGTGTTGACTTAGTTTATCTCAACATTATAGTCCGAAGAGTTTCTCGTGATTATGATGGACTAAAGATAGAATTTATAGAAATTTATCGACCAAGAATTCTAACAATAGAATTAGCCAAAAGGTTGGCTTATCAATTTACAGATAATTGAGTCTTGGGATCATTTATATAATTCTTGAGGAAGGTCAATTGTATAAATGCTTGAGTCTTCGCGTTATGACATTAGATCATTAGACTTAAATTAAAATCGATGCACATGCTAATTATTTATTCTTTTTTTCGCAGTGTAGAACACGTTTATTTTACTGTTACAACAAATGGCTGGAAATAACGAAATCCCAATGCCTAGTGCCACACTTGGACGCGAGTCCTGGCTGAAAGTTTTTATGGACAACATGAATCAAGTACACGCGATCAAGAATGATGGGTCCAACTTTGCGGATCGGGAGGCAAAGACTACGGAATGCTTTGCCATTGCGACGACGGTAGCTCAAGTACTTAACTGAGCCAATACCGGTAAACCCAGGCCCCAATGCGGGAGTTAACGAGTCACTTGCTTATAGTGATTTCGTTATGGAAGCGGGTGCGATAAAGAACGTACTCATCTTTGCAATGGAAACCAATTTGCAGAGACGCTTCATTGCCCAAGGTGCGAACAAGATTTTCACCACGCTCACTAACGAGTTCTCAAAAGCACCGAGGATAATTACTTATGAGCATACATGTCGCTTCTTTGATGCGAAACTCCAAAAGGGCCAACCGGTTAGCCCACACATTCTTAACATGATTGAGAATGTCGAGAAGTTGGAGGCACTTGATTGCAAAATCAGTGAGAGCATTGTCATTGACCGAATGCTTCATTCTCTTCACGATGGTTTTGCCCTTTTTAGGGTGAACTACTACATGAATGACTTGAAAAAGAGTCCTCATGAGCTACACTCCCTTCTCGTACAAACCGAGAAGGATATGAAATTGAGTGGGAGCATGAAGCAAGATGTTCTCACGATTTCCAACAAGGGTAAAGGTAAGGGCAAAGCTCCAGGCGACCTAACTGTAGGTAAGCCAAAATTCAAGAAGCCAGGAAACGGTAAGAGTGGGCCCGGTGAGACTAGTGGCTCACAGGGCAAGGCAAAGAGCAAGGGCGGTAACATTGAGTGCCACCATTGTCACAAGACTGGACATTGGAGGAGGAACTATCCCGTCTACCGTGAGGACATCAAAGCAGGCCGCGTCATTCCTGTTGGTATGTCATCTTATATTCATATGATTGAGATTAACCATGCAAGTTTCGGAACTTGGGTACTTGATACTGGTTGTGGTTCTCATCTGTGTAATCATTTGCAGGGCCTAAGAAACATCACACCTCTCGGAAAGGGTGATGTGGACTGCGAGTCGGGAATGGAGCCGAGTTGCTGCTTGTCTCGAAGGGAACATATGTAATCCAACTCCCTAGTGGTTTTGAGTTATTTTTAAATAATCACACTATGTACCCAGTTTGTCTAAGAACATTATTTCAGTTTCCGTACTTGATAAAGACGGATTTTCATTTTTAATAAAGGATAATAGCTGTATTTTCTCTTTCATTGAAATGATTTATGGCAAAGCGGTTTCCATGAATGGAATTTACATCTTAGATCAAACCACGGAAATATTACACGTGAATAATAAGAAATTAAAGGTTGGTGACAAGATCAAACCTATCTATGGCATTGTCGAATGGGACACATAAATGAGAAACGCGTAAAGAAACTCGTCAATAATGGGACTATTCCCGCATTCGAATTTTCTACATATGGCACGTGTGAATCATGTCTCATTGGCAAAATGACTCGAATTTCCTTCAAAGGTGTTGGAATGCGCGCTAGTGACCTATTAGGACTCATACATACTGATGTTTATGGGCCTATGTCAATTACTGCTAGAGATGGCTATAGATACTTTATCACTTTCACGGACGATTTGAGTAGATATGGATATGTCTACTTAATGAAGCATAAAAGTGAGTCCTTTGAGAAATTCAAGGAATACCAGAACAGGGTTGAAAACCAACTGGGTAGAAAGGTTAAAGTACTCCGTTCAGATCGGGGTGGCGAATATCTTTCAAATGAGTTTGATCAACACCTTAAAGACTGTGGAATCGTTTTGCAGTTAACTCCACCTAAAACACCTCAATTAAATGGTGTGTTCGAACGGACAAAACGAACCTTACTTGATATGGTTCGATCCATGATGAGTCACACGGTAGTACCTGATTCATTATGGAGTTTTGCTCTTTTGTCAGCTTCTCTTATACTTAACCGAAGTCCGACTAAAGCTGTCGACAAGACTCCATATGAAATGTGGAAGGGAACGGTTCCTAACTTGTCCTTTATTCGGGTTTGGGGCTGCGAGGCTTATGTCAAGTGAAGACACGAGGATAAGCTCGGCCCGCGATCGGTTAAGACATACTTTATAGGTTATCCAAAAGGAACATTTGGTCATTACTTCTATTCGCCTACCGAACATCGAGTTTTTGTTGTGGCTAGTGCGACGTTCGTAAAGAAAGAATTTCTCG
Organism: Silene latifolia; assembly: GCF_048544455.1. NCBI lineage: Eukaryota > Viridiplantae > Streptophyta > Magnoliopsida > Caryophyllales > Caryophyllaceae > Silene > Silene latifolia. Next base: position 120,250,683 of record NC_133528.1, on the reverse strand, counting down.
AGAACAAGACAAGTAATAGAACCTTCGAGCTGTCGAAGATTCCAGAACCAACAACCGAAGAACAGGTGGAGGAAGTTGATCCTCCAACTGATGATACGGTTAGTATTCCTGAGGAACCTAGGAGGTCGGGTAGAGTCTCTCATCCTCCGAACAGATACATTGGTATGGTCGAGGAGAATGACATGTTACTCCTAGAGAGTAATGAACCCGCTACCTATAAAGGTGTAATGGCCTGTTCCGACTCAAAGCTATGGCTCGAAGCCATGCAATCCGAGATGGACTCTATGTATGAGAATGACGTATGGGATATTGTTGATTTACCTAATAAGGTAAAACCTCTACAGTGCAAATGGCTTTACAAAATAAAGCGTTCTGTAGACGCGCAACCAGATACCTATTAGGCACGACTAGTGGCAAAAGATTTCACTCAAGTGCACGGATTGCATTATGATGAGATTTTTGCACCTGTAGTCATGCTACGTTCCATTCGGATAATCTTAGCGATTGCCGCTTTTCATGACTATGAAATTTGGTAAATGGATGTGAAAACCGCCTTCTTAAACGGTTATTTGGAGGAAGAGTTGTACATGGTGCAACCCGAAGGTTTCATAGATCCTGAACATCCTAAGAAAGTATGCAAGCTTAAGCGTTCCATTTATGGACTTAAGCAAGCTTCTCGGAGTTGGAATCATCATTTCGACCAGGTGATAAAAGAGTATGGTTTCACTCGATTGGTCGAGAAACCGTGCTTATATATCAAGTCGAGTGGGAGCAAGATTGTATTCTTGATATTGTATGTCGATGACATACTCTTGATTAGGAATGACATTACTCTCTTATCTTCGGTTAAAGGATGGTTAAAGAACCATTTCCAGATGAAAGATCTGGGTGAGGCACAATGCATTGTGGGAATCCGTATCTACCGAGATAGATCACGACGGACGTTATCACTTAGTCATGAGTCTTATTTGGATAAGATTCTTGAGAAGTTCAGCATGACCAACTCCAAGAAGGGGAACCTTCCAATGACGTCTGGGATGCAGTTGAGCAAGTCTCAGTCACCCACGACGCCTGAAGGGATTGAGCGCATGAGTCATGTTCCTTATGCATCTGCAATAGGATCAATCATGTATGACATGATATGCACACGTCCAGACGTGGCATATGCATTGAGTATGACGAGTCGGTACCGAAAGAATCCAGGTGAAACACACTGGATAGCTGTTAAAAATATCCTCAAGTATCTACGGAGGACTAAGGATAGGGTATTGACTTATGGAGGCGATACTAAGCTATGCGCAATTGGTTACGCAGATGCTAGCTTCCAAACGGATCGAGATGATTCAAAATCTCAGTCCGGGTTCGTCTTCACTCTTAATGGTGTCTTTGCGGTCACCGGAAGAGTTCCAAACAGAGTGTTGTAGCAGATTCTACCACTAAATCCGAGTACTATGCCGCTTTGGAAGCAGCTAAGGAAGCGATATGGATGCGTCAATTCTTACAAGGACTTATGATAGTTCCTAGTTCGAATGACCCGATCACCATCTATTGTGAATTTGTGACAATAGAGGTGCCATCTTCCAGGCTAAGGAGCCAAAGTTTAGCAACAAATCTAGACATGTACATCGGAAAGCTCACCTGATCCGTGATTACGTGGAGCAAGAAGAGATAATGATTGACAAGATTGCGACGGATGATAACATCGCGGACCCTCTCACTAAACCGCTGAATTTTGATAAGCATGAAGGGCACGTTATTTCCATGGGAATTAAACGTGTTCCTGAGTTATAGTAGTTGATTATGAATTTGATACATTATCTTTTTCATATACTATTTATAACTTCATCGTTTTATTATAATATTTTGTTTTTCATGTGGATTATATTGACAACTTTGAACGCCACAAAGTGAACTGAATTACATTATATTTGTTTTGGTCTGTAATCGCCTTAATGAGCTGATAACTCTGGCTATTATATTGTGCAGTCGATTGATGGTGGGTTCAACGAGCCATAAGTCAAACTGTTGACTAATCGATCACAAATGCGAGATTATAACGATACCTCGTAGGACAAATTTTTGTGACAACGTAATGGAGTCCTAAATGTTTAAACACATTCGGTGTCAGGTCGTGGATAGGACATCCATTGTGTTCCTAGAGTCGATTCTTTTGACTATCGACTGTCTCTTGAGATTAAGGCAGTTTTTGGGTGACTTTGGTTTCTTTCTCACGGTCTGCCGTAACTGGAGGCTAAGTAGATTTTTTCTGGGTCATTTCATACTGTGCTTACATCTGCAGGATTCGAGTTGAGGAAAATATCCAACCTTTATCAGGTATAGTTATTTCTCAGGGCCACTCGAGGAGTTGTAACTGAAATGCATTGCCATGCTCGAATGATGATTTGTTTATCAGTTAAGTTACTCTCTAGTCGGGGAAACCACTCTTGATACAGATCATTTGTAAAATACGACCTTTGTGAATACGGATTTGCAAATTGTTTTACATTGAGTGGGAGAAATTTTAGGATATGAGAATCGGTTATCGCACATACACTTGTGAGGACAAGTGGGAGTTTGTTGGAGCTTGTGTCCTCCACAAATTAGTGTTATAACATTTATAAATCTCTTATAGGTTCACAAGGGTATACTTCGTATTTTATCAGTTGATTAACGATTACCTAATAACGGTTGGCTTGCTAGAAAGTTTGACGTTAGTATCATACTTATGGCGGTGATCAACTGGTCCCTAAAAGTCACACCTAAAGGATGTGTTTGAGAAATGTGATTGTATGAAAATATAATCACATCGATGCCTTATATGACCAAACAGTTAGTCAATGTGTTGATGAGACGATTATTTAATGCCGATTAAATAAGACGAATTAACTGTCAATTCGTAAATTGAATATAATATGTTATATTTAATTAATGTATATAATGTTAGCTTGGACGAATTAATATGTTAATTCGTAATTAAATGTAATCGGTTATATTTAATCAGCTAGTGATAAATTATACGATATTGTCATAATAAATTATTATTGACCCGTATTAATTAAAGCGGTATAATATAAATGACAATTTAAAAATAATGCGTTATATACATGGTCGATAGACCGGGTATGTCAGTCGATCGACTGATATACCTGTTTCAGTTACATGGTCGATCGACCGGGTGTATCAGTCGATCGACTGATATGCCTGTTTCGTATGTATGGGCCGAGATTTTGGAAAGAAAAATAAATCACCCTATTTCACCCTAATACACGGTTATAAGGGAAAGGGGAGTTTGTTTTTCTTAACCTAATTTATAACCTACTCCTGCCTCTCATCTCAACAAAACACAAAACCCTAATTTTAAAGAAAATTTGAGGGATCGATTCTAGCAAAAGAACAAGGGCATATCTCATATCGTCTTGGGTGCAACTGATTGGAGAATATCATTGCGATATTGTTCATAGGCCATAAAAGCTAGGACCGAAGGTTATTTCTTAATCCTTTATGCTTTTGTTTATGCAATTTGGTTTTATGACTCGTAATCATCACTCTATAATTCGTTATAATCCTTAAAATTAAAGGGATGCATACAGATAAATCCCACATACACGACCACTTAGCCACGAGCACGTATTTTAAGGAGATATAACCAAAGTAACCATCCAAATAATGCAAGACATTTATCACTCTTAGAGTATAATTTCCCCGGGTAGGACTACGATAATAATACGGTCCTAGTCTAAATCTGCAGATTCTTGGCTGTACATCCCGATTCGACGTGCGCCAGCACAGGACGCACCCAAGACTTGACTACTAATGGAGATCGAGTACTCCAATCGCCAGAACAGCACGAAAGTGGCGGAGTGACTAAGATAAGGCTCACTTGCCAGAACAGCACAAGTGTTCAAAAACCATACTTGCCAGAACAGCACAAGTAGGCCAAACCGTACTTACCAGCACAGCATAAGTAGGCCAAACCCATACTTGCCAGAACAGCACAAGTAGGGCAAAAATGAATGTCAAGCATATACAATGGCATTATGGCATTTCTACAAGAATACGACTCATTTCAATTAATCACGTGTAAATTTCTCGTATTTGAAATACAATAAATAAATGAGAATAAATGAATTAAAGCTCATATTATAGCTAAATGAAGACATTCCATATAATTATGACATGAATAAACAGTAAGCTCCACGTTTACGATTCATGTGAGAAATATGTAAATAAACGGCAAATAATGAATTTAAGATACATAAATCATGTGACGGAAATTCAATTTAATTAAACCCGAACAAAATATTTCACGGATAAAAATTAACCCAACCGGGGCTATGGCCTAGCCATGACCGGCACCTGCCCAGCCACAGCCTAGCCGCACCCCCTGCACTACCCAGCCACGGCCTGCAAGGTCTGGCCGCAGCTCCTGCACAACAACAATAACACGGCAGCAGCATTACCAAATGAAAACGCAGCAATTCCTCTTCTTACAACCGTCTTAGGACAAGTTTTCTAAGCCTAAGCAAGGCGGGTTTCACCCGTACAAAAGACCCAATCCAAACATGTACATAGACTTGAGATGTAAGCAAAGAAAATGGTTCAGTTTAGCATCAAGAAACTCGCCAAAACAGTCCGTGAAAACTGCCCAACAAAACCCATTTTCAAGGTTTCAAGAGGCTCACTTGTGACCATCTTAAGAACAAATTTTAAGCATGAAAAGACTGGAATTTATTACATACAACCAACCTATTACATACATGGATTTACACATGAGACAGAAATTAACTAATTGGCTCAAATCATCCGCGAAATAGATTCAAAACAGTCCAAGAAAATAAACCATTCACGACCTATATACATGGTTTCTAGACAATTTGTGAAGCCGTCTTAAGACAAAATTTTAAGCATGAAATGAACGGAATTTCTTACATACAAACAACCCAATACATACATGGATATGTACACATGACATGAGCTATCAAATTGACTCGAACCAACAACAAAATCAACCTCAAAGTCGAGTCCAAAATTGTCCCCGTGCAGCCCCCTTTTCACGGTTTCGACCACTATTTTTGAAACCGTCTCACACAAGTTTTATTCTATACTGAATCAGATAGGTTGTACCATAGCCCAGTCATTAAAAATATTTCCTTAAGAACTTTAGTAACCCCAAAATTGCAGGGACTTCATTCGTTATGCTTAGCCGCATGACCATGTTTTAGGAAATTTTGTTATAGTTGGAACAAAAATGAATATGCAGTGCAGGACCAAATGAAATATAGAGTATGGCATCCATGTGACATGACATTGTCATTCATTGCTATGTATCAAGACGAGTAATAGGGAAAGACATGTCTAGCTTACAAATTAATATGGTTCCTAAAGTTAAGACGATCAACCAATGACTATAATATCTAAAAAAAATACTGATCAAGGGAACCAAATAACACATTCAACCACACATATGATAGGGACATTAAGAACCAAACTTTAAGACAAATAAGAGTATAAGACCAAGATAAGGGACGAGATATCGACATGTTTGTCGAGTAACCTATCACCGTTACCTTAAACGCTCCTTATTCTTCGAATAAATGGTCCACAAGGCACGAGCCTCACTCCGGGTCTTCGAATCCTTCATGAAAGGGCAAGAAAACGGAATAAAGAAGCTAAAAGACGACACTTTTATAAGACGGCGAAAGACGAAACCACTACAAAAAGGAAACTTTCTTACCTTGAAAGAAGGAGGAAGGAAAGAGGAAAAGAATTGTACATTAATTAAGGAAAAAGGTTGAGAAATGGGGACGGAATCTGGATTTGAAAGGTTGAAAAATGGCGTTGTTGCAGATGTAAGTTGCATGTTGTTGACTGGTGAAATTGTTGCTGTTCAAAATAGAAAAGGGATGGGGTAAGTGACGGGCCAGGGAAGGTGGGAACAATATAATAATAATAATAATAATAATAATAATAATAATAATAATAATAATAATAATAATAATAATAATAATAATAATAATAATAATAATAATAATAATAATAATAATAATAATAATAATAATAATAATAATAATAATAATAATAATAATAATAATAATAATAATAATAATAATAATAATAATAATAATAATAATAATAATAATAATAATAATAATAATAATAATAATAATAATAATAATAATAATAATAATAATAATAATAATAATAATAATAATAATAATAATAATAATAATAATAATAATAATAGATACGTGCATTTTATATAGTCTTTTTAGCCTATTTTATGCACGTATTTCTATGCTTTTATCGTAGTTTTATGCTACGAAATGCCCCGAATATGCTACTTTGGGTTATTATGTCTTATTTGCAGGTATGGATCCGAAAGTAGTGAAATCAAGCTATTTACCGTCCGTTTAGCTTGCATTTGGAGGAAGAGATAATTTGGAGCGGGAAATATTGTTGTCTTGGGATGCGTGAAGGTGTTTCGGGCGCTAAAAGGACAAGTCAAAGTCAAACTAGCGTGGATAATGAGGTGCTGAAGTTAGTTTCCACTCGATCGAGTGCTTTTCTAGTCGATCGAGTGGTTTTAGGTGCAATAATCAGTCGATGGAGTGGTTTGCTTAGTCGATCGACCAGTTCAATAATGGTCTTTACTCGATCGAGCACTTTACTTGGTCGATCGAGCTGTTTTCTGGCTGAGTTTGCTCGATCGAGTGGTTTCTTTACTCGATCGAGTGGATTTCGCTGATGGGTTGGGCTTTTTGCTCTAATTCCGTCATTAGGTTTAATTATACTCCTATTTTCTTATAAATAGGAGTTAGGATGTCATTTGTAATCACCCAGTTAGCACGTTACTCTTCTCCCTTTCTTTACACACTGTTACTTTTATTCTTGCTCAATTCCGGATCATTTAATTCAGTAACTTCTTTCCTTTTTCTCCTTAATTACTTGATGTTTATTATTGTTCTTCCTTTATTTCTTGCTTTCCCTTTAATCATGTCTAGCTAATTCCCCGTAGTATGTTAGGATTAGGGAAGCCGTGGTAGCAATGTTTTAATTGACTTATATAGGTTAGTCTTGCGATAAGAATTGTATTAGGCAATATAATTGTTATCCGGTTGAATGAATGCATGCAGGAGACCATAAATCTAGTTAACCCCGACCTGGATCGAAAGATTGGAAGGGAAGTCTTGCTTAATTACAATAGGGTATTGCAGTGAGGGCGAAAGTTAAGCTGTTTACGCTCTAGGGCGGTTTAAGGACCGAAAGGTGACGACCATAGCTCTTCTTATCAATAGTCTAATCGCCTTAGTATTACCGATAGTATAGCTGCCACGGTAGACCGACTCCTAGCATACTTCCTTTCTCTTATTTTAATTTCCTTTATCCCTCTTCTCTTGTCTTTAGCTGCAGTAGTTTAGTTAGTTCACAATCAATACAAAACCCCCATTTCTGTGACACCCTGACAGACCGAATTAAACAGATAGATAACAACTTAGCCTTCCTGTGGAGATCGACCCTACTTACCGCTGACTTCTGTTAGTAGTAACTTAGGTATTTATTTTTGGTACAGAACGACCGTATCAAATTTTGGCGCCGTTGCCGGGGAGGCGACGCTTTTTATCTGTTTTATTTTGTTTGTCCTTTCGCCTCAAGGGAAGACTAAGTACCTTGAGGTCATTTCTTATCTTTTTCTTTAGTCTTTGTTTTGATAGGCCTACGGGTTTATTAGACAAAGCTCGAGGGAGATTATCGAAGGGAAGGCTTGAGTACCTTCGATCCCTCTTGCCAAGATGACATCTGTCTCCCGACTAATTGCTCAGTTTGAAGCCCAAGCTGAAACACCTGCTAGTTGGGAAAGGAAGAAATCTTGGGGATGTGGTACTGCTGAGCATAATGCAGCCGTAGTTGTGCCGCCACATCCACCCTATCAATGGCCACCGCAACAAGATCCTCCCGATATACGAGAAGAAGAATTTGCGGAGCTGAAATCCTTGATGGAGACACTTGCATTCCAAGCGCAAGAGTATGTCTCGCGAGTTGATAATCTCGAGTCTGTAGTTGCTCAGTTAGCAGCTGAGATGGAGATAGAAGAAATCGCGGAGCTGACATATTCAATGGTAACGCTTGTATCACAAATGCAAGAGAGTGATAGATATATGGACACTCGAATCCTTGAACTGGAGTCACAAATAGCTCAGTTAGCAGCTCAGATGCAAGAAGAAGAGGTTTATCTTGCTGAGAGCGGTTTTTCTCCTGAGGAAACCGTGTTGCCCAATGATGAGGATGACTTCTATGACTCGGACGACGAGTTCCTATCATATTTCACTGCCCCACGCGAAGATTTCAGCCCTATGCAGGAAGAATCACTCGATCGAGTGACTAAAAGTAGTCGATCGAGTGAAATTTCAGAAGGAAGCCCTCGATCGAGTAGTATTTTTACTCGATCGAGTGGAATGCAGGAGGATAGTTCTCGATCGAGTGATTTTGTTACTCGATCGAGTGAACTGCGGGAGGAAAGTAGTCGATCGAGTAAAAATTCTACTCGATCGACTGATTTGGCCAGCGAGAGCAGTGCTATGTTGCTTGGGTTCGTTTTAGACGATGATTTTGACGATGATGACGGTTACAGTGAATCCCCCTTATTCAAAGCTGAGTCGGATACACTTGAAGCTGAGATGTATGGGCTGAATTCCACTGAAGGCGGCGAAAGGACAGCTGAGTCGGTAATTGCTCCTAGCACGGAAGAGGTAATAAACTCTTTTACCTATGATTCCGTCATTGAGAGCGACCAATCTGAGGTAGTAAACAATAATTTTATTATTGTTTGTTCTAATAGTATTTTGCCTCGTTTGACTTGCGCAATTTCTTTTAAAGTTATACCCCCTCTCAAGTGGACGATTAAATTAGCAAATTCTCACCGTACATGTCATCTCAAAATTGCTAATCTGAATCGGGACCCTTATATATTGACATTGCTCCCCGCGCTCCTTTATTATGTGGATAAATTTAGGAGCTCACATAGGAAATTTGTTAGACTCAAACGGTTGTTTAATTTCATTTCCTATTTCTTGATTCCACTTTGGTGCTACTTATGCTGTTGTGTAGCACATGCGCAGCTATTTGACAGGTTGCTGCGCGCTTTGAGCTGTTTTGATTGTGATTAATTATAGAGGCTCGAAGAAAAAGAAAGTCTAGATGGAACCTGACTCAAGCTAGCGCTACCCGGGAGGCAACCCGGCGATTTTATTTTGCATTTTTATTTACTTTCAGTTGTAATAAATGGTTTTATACCATAGACTATCTCAAAGATGCTTGTTTTTGTCGATTCTGGGCTGTTTTTCATTGCATTATGCAGGAATACGCTGCGGATCACTCGATCGAGTACTTTTTGTACTCGATCGAGCACTTGTGCTGCCAAATCCATTCGATCGAGCATTTCATCTACTCGATCGACCACCTGCAAGATGAGAAATCAGCTCGATCGACCACAATTCTCTTCGATCGAGCTGATTTTGGATGCCCTTTCACGTGTTGACTTGGATTAGCTTCCTGAGACGGTTTTCCGGGCCCTTAGCAACCTCCCATGTTCATGGTCGGTTTGGGGAGGTCCCTTTATTCGCACTATCTTGTGAGTTTTCCGCATTTACTCTCTTTCTCTTTCAGTTTGCATTTCCTTTCCATGTTTTGGTACAATGGGGGCATTGTACGGGTTGGTTTGGGGAGGTTATGCATCCATATCTGTGTCTGCATCTTGTTTTTATTGCATTTCAGTTATCACATTTAATTTATGTTGGCATTGTTGTTTATTTTCGTTAAAATTCATAAAATTCCCTAAAAATCAGAAAATTGTTAAAAATTCAAAAAATTCATGTTTATTTTAGCATATAGGTTGAGTCGGAACGGTGGATTTCAATGATGAAATTGCACTGCATCTGTCTTTTTGCTTGAGCCTTGCATTAAACTGTTATCTTTTAGCTTTGTTTTATTGCATATCTACGAGTTAATGTTTAAATTTAGCTGAACGAATAAACTTGACCTGAAATTTTGGCAACCTACTTATAATTTCTAAGATTTAGAGCCTTATAAACTGGTGTCATTTATGATCAGTTTCATGTAGGATTGTGAGTAGTTACTCCTTGCATATCATGTAACATTAATTTGCACGTATATGACATTCAATTGCTTTTTGCCGTCATAAATTCGGGTTAGTGGTTGGTGTCACATGCAGGGAGGTGCTTACAAATTTCCCTTTCTTTCATTTTTACCCATTTAACTCCACATTAGCCAAATTTGCCAGTTGACCCTTAGCTACATCCAAATTTAGCCTGCCTTGTCAAGCTAGTTTAGTGTATGTTTTGCGGTATATAATTCATTGCATCAAATTTTGGCGCATATTCTGTTGATTCGGAGTTGGTAATTTATGAAGAAAGGGAGGATGAGAAAAAAAAAAGTGAAAAAGAAAAATAAGACGTGAAATTGAAAAAAGTTGAAAAAAGTATCGAAAAAAAAATGAAAAACGTCAAGTTGTAGAAAAAGAAAAGAAAAAGAAAAAGAAAAAGATGTTTAATTATGAGTCGGTTTCTGCTCCTATGTTCTATCTTATATCATTTGAGGAGTATGTTTGGTTCGGTTTGGTGAGTTTTATGCCAAATGAAGGGCATGTGCTTTATTCTATAATTGAGTTGGAAATGGATATGTCTCATATGGTTCTGTTTAGGTACTAGCTTGATCACCTATACCTCCACATTCCCATAAATGTTTTGCCTTTTCTTACCCATTGCCTCACTTTACCATATTTTTGTAAGCCCTCGGCTGTGACAGGACCTTGTTTGGTTGGAATGTATGTTCGGTAGTTAGAATTGTCTATCATATTAGTTGCATGCATGTTTATGTGGGTCGTAGTTTAGGTGAGCGACTATTTTTCTTTCTCTCTTATATATATCTGTTCACCCTTTGATTCATGAGAGAAGAGTGACCCGTGAGAGTCCATTTTTAAAGGTCTTGCAAGGTCGACGGTTCAGCTTTATTATAAACATCTTATAACTCATTTGCATTTGATTGTTTAGCTATAGGTGTTAGTTTGTCTGCATTAAATTGGCTTAAGTGGGCATTTGTAGCTAGCTCTGAGTTATCTTTTCCGTTCCGTTAGTTGCATTTTAGTTTACTCGGGGACGAGTAAAGGTTTGGTTTGGCGAGATTTGATACGTGCATTTTATATAGTCTTTTTAGCCTATTTTATGCACGTATTTCTATGCTTTTATCGTAGTTTTATGCTACGAAATGCCCCGAATATGCTACTTTGGGTTATTATGTCTTATTTGCAGGTATGGATCCGAAAGTAGTGAAATCAAGCTATTTACCGTCCGTTTAGCTTGCATTTGGAGGAAGAGATAATTTGGAGCGGGAAATATTGTTGTCTTGGGATGCGTGAAGGTGTTTCGGGCGCTAAAAGGACAAGTCAAAGTCAAACTAGCGTGGATAATGAGCTGCTGAAGTTAGTTTCCACTCGATCGAGTGCTTTTCTAGTCGATTGAGTGGTTTTAGGTGCAATAATTAGTCGATGGAGTGGTTTGCTTAGTCGATCGACCAGTTCAATAATGGTCTTTACTCGATCGAGCACTTTACTTGGTCGATCGAGCTGTTTTCTGGCTGAGTTTGCTCGATCGAGTGGTTTCTTTACTCGATCGAGTGGATTTCGCTGATGGGTTGGGCTTTTTGCTCTAATTCCGTCATTAGGTTTAATTATACTCCTATTTTCTTATAAATAGGAGTTAGGATGTCATTTGTAATCACCCAGTTAGCACGTTACTCTTCTCCATTTCTTTACACACTGTTACTTTTATTCTTGCTCAATTTCGGATCATTTAATTCAGTAACTTCTTTCCTTTTTCTCCTTAATTACTTGATGTTTATTATTGTTCTTCCTTTATTTCTTGCTTTCCCTTTAATCATGTCTAGCTAATTCCCCGTAGTATGTTAGGATTAGGGAAGCCGTGGTAGCAATGTTTTAATTGACTTATATAGGTTAGTCTTGCGATAAGAATTGTATTAGGCAATATAATTGTTATCCGGTTGAATGAATGCATGCGAGAGACCATAAATCTAGTTAACCCCACCGGATCGAAAGATTGGAAGGGAAGGCTTGCTTAATTACAATAGGGTATTGCAGTGAGGGCGAAAGTTAAGTTGTTTACGCTCTAGGGCGGTTTAAGGACCGAAAGGTGACGACCATAGCTCTTCTTATCAATAGTCTAATCGCCTTAGTATTACCGATAGTATAGCTGCCACGGTAGACCGACTCCTAGCATACTTCCTTTCTCTTATTTTAATTTCCTTTATCCCTCTTCTCTTGCCTTTAGTCTGAGAGTTTAGTTAGTTCACAATCAATACAAAACCCCCATTTCCGTGACACCCGACGGACCAATTAAACAGATAGATAGCAACTTAGCCTTCCCGTGGAGATCGACCCTACTTACCGACTTACATTAGTAGTAACTTAGGTATTTATTTTTGGTACAGAACGACCGTATCAATAATAATAATAATAATAATAATAATAATAATAATAATAATAATAATAATAATAATAATAATAATAATAATAATAATAATAATAATAATAATAATAATAATAATAATAATAATAATAATAATAATAATAATAATAATAATAATAATAATAATAATAATATCCAGAAATTCTCGGTATCTCAGGATGCGGGGGCTCGGGTGGCCGCTTACATTTTTACTAGACTTAGCTTTGCTGTTGCTAAGGGTGTGGGAGCCCAGATTGTCTCTCGGCTCCCCACCAATTTCATATAAACTTTTATGATTCTTTTAATGAAAGCTGCGCTCATTATAATAAAAAAATAAAAAAAAATAAAAAAAAAAAAAAAAAAAAAAAAAAATAATAATAATAATAATAATAATAATAATAATAATAATAATAATAATAATAATAATAATAATAATAATAATAATAATAATAATAATAATAATAATAATAATAATTATAACAATAATAATTGTTTTAGTAAGAGTGTAAGAGAGTGAGTGTTGTCGATATATGATTGGTCGAGATTAAAAATAGCTTCACATATGAAAATGTGGCGGTCTATTGTTAGACGAAAATTCGTCTTAAACCTACTACAATTTAAGACGGAGCTTTATTATTATTATTGTCGCTATTAATATTATCCGACTAAAATACGTATTTTTATATAAATTAAGCTTTAAAATTATAGCTTTAATAAAAATTATGTTTAAAATAAATTAATTAAATTAAATAATTTAAAAATATGAAATAAAGTAATTAAACGGTTAAATAAATTATAAATGTCAAAATGAGAAATTCGCGGGTGTTACATTTTTTGTATTATGTGACGTATTATTATTATTTATGGAAGAAATGAATAAAAGATTAATTAGTTATGAAACTATGATTTTTCTTTCTTATTCTTATCGAATTTCAAATGCAAATGCAAATGTCCTTCTATTTACATTTAAAATAATAGGTTGTATCCTGCGAAGGATTGCCTACGTATTCATTTAAAAAAATGAAATCAAACCCTTACGCGTAGTTCAAGTAAATGTAAAAGAAAAATTATTCTAAGCAAGAGCTTGTAGCGAACTAGAAAATGAGCATGAGCTTTACTTACTCGTAGAATACAATTCAATTTTGATGATATGAGGATGACGAATTGTCAGAATTCAAGAGCAAGGTGACATAAGCTTTATTTCAGCAGGCCAAGGGCCGTTTTTATTTCGTGTCGCATGAGCGGCACGTGGGTGTTACGCGAGGCGCGTTTCTGTCCTTTTCTAGGTATAATATCGTTTTAGTTGGTCGAGGTTAGTTGGGTTAGCAAATTCGTTCCCATTTAGGTCTGTGATCCTAACCGCACCCCCGGGAGTATGGATTTGACCAAGAATGGTCCGGCCCAGTTGGGTTTGAACTTTCCTCGTGGATCGACAGGGAGAAGTGCTCTAACTGATTTGAGTACTAAGTCTTGTTCTTTGATGTTTCTAGGCTTAACCCTTTTGTTAAAGGCTCGTTTGATACGTGCCTGATATGTTTGCACATTATGCAATGCACGCAATCTTCGTTCATCCAAGAGGATGAGTTCTTCATACCTATCTTTCTTCCAATCGGCTTCTGGAATTTGGCTTTCGAATAGTATTGTAAGGATGGGATCTCTAGTTCAACTGGTTGTACAACTTCCATGCCGTAAGTCAAATAGAAAGGAGTAGCTCCAGTGGGTGTCCTAACGGATGTGCGATAATCCCATAAGGCGAATGGTATCTTACTGGGCCAATCGCGATAATTATCGATCATTTTCTTGAGGATTCTGACAACATTCTTATTAGCTGCCTCTACCGCCCCATTAGTTTGTGGTCTGTATGGCGAAGAATGGTGGTGTTTGATTTTGTACTTGGCTAGCAATTGTTCATTCTCAGCCTGGAAATGTGATCCATTGTCAATGATGATCTCATGTGGGCAACCATATCGACAGATGATATTGGTTTGTATGACCTTTGTCACGTTTTTGGCTGTGAGACTAGTGTAAGATGTTGCTTCGACCCATTTGGTGAAATAGTCGATCGCCACCAAAATGAAACAGTGACCTCCTGTTCCGGCTGGGGTGATCTTCCCGATGATGTCGATTCCCCAAGCAGAAAATGGCCATGGAGATGTCATTGTGTAGAGTAGTGAAGGAGGGACATGTTGCACATTCCCGAAGATTTGGCAGTTATGGCAGCGTCTGACATACTTGATGCAATCGGATTCCATTGTGGTCCAGTAATATCCCAGACGTGTGATTTTCTTTGCCATCATTGGTCCACTCATGTGAGGGCCGCATTCTCCATCATGAACTTCTTCCATCACTTTCTGCGCCTGTGAATGATCAAGGCAACGTAAAACTACACCAAGAGGTGTTCTTTTATACAATTCTCCTTGCATGAGGAGATATTAAGAGGCGAGTAGGCGTTTAGCACGTTGTCCTCTCTTATCCATATCCGGCGGATATGTACCATTAAGCTTGAAGTTTAGAATGGCTTGAAACCAAGGCTCCCCTGGGTTTTCCTCTTCGTCTATAATTTGGTGCACGTAGGCTGGTTCTGACCATCGTTCGATGCGTAAAGGCATTTATACCATGTTGTCTGGCATGTTAATCAGAGATGCAAGTTTTGCAAGAGCGTCTGCAAACTGATTTTCTTCTCGAGGTAGATGTAGGTAGGTCACTTGATCGAAGAATTGGGCAACCTGATCTATCTTGGCCTGATAGGGCGCTAGACTTTCACTTCGAATTTTCCAAGATCCCGTAATTTGGTTGATGATCAAGGATGAATCTCCGTGAACTCGAAGATTTTTGATGCCTAAACTCACTGCTGTTTGTAGCCCAATGAGGCAAGCTTCATATTCTGATGCGTTATTTGTCACCTCGAAGTCGAGTTTGACAGAAAGTGGTGTATGCTCACCTTCAGGAGAAATGAGCAATACCCCTATTCCAAATCCTCTTAAGTTCGATGCTCCATCAAAATAAAGGTCCCAAGAGTCTATGCTAGTTTGTAGTATATCTTCGTCTGGGAATGACCACGTGTCTACTGCCTGGTTGTCGTTGATGGGATTATATGCGAAGAACTCGGCGACGGTACCCTCTTTTATAACCTTCAGAGGTACGTATTTGAGATCGAACTCTGAGAGCATTAAGGTCCATCTTGCCAAGCGTCCATTGAGAACGGGTTTTTCGAAGAGGTATTTGACAGGAACCATTTTTGAGTACACCTTGACGGAGTAGATAAGCATGTAATGGCGTAGCTTCTTTGTTTCCCACACAAGAGCGAGGCATGTCTTTTCGAGTGGTGTGTACTTGCATTCGTAGTCCAAGAACTTCTTACTAAGGTAGCAGATAGCTCTTTCTTCTTTTCCAACGGTTTGTGCCAGCATAGACCCCATGGCTGTTTCGGTCACTGTGAGATATAAACCAAGAGGTTGATCTCGTTGAGGAGGCATGAGCACTGGTGGTTTGGCTAGTATCTCCTTGATTTTATCAAACGCCTTTTGACAATCGTCATCCCATATGGTACGATCTGTTTTATTTAGCTTTTTGAAGATTGGTTCACAGATCATGGTAAGTTTCGATATTAATCGACTTATGTATTGCACCTTGCCTAAAAATCCCCTAACCTCCTTCTCTGTCTGAGGTTGTGGCATTTCGATTAGAGCTTTGATTTTGGAAGGATCGATTTCTATTCCTCGTTGACTGACGACATATCCCATAAGCTTGCCTGACGTTACTCCGAATGCGCATTTCTGAGGATTAAGCCTCATGTTGTACTTCCATAGTCTTAGGAAGAATTTGCGAAGATTATCAATGTGCCCCTTCCTATCTTTGGACTTGACAATCATATCATCCACGTACACCTCTATTTCTTTATGCATCATGTCATGCATGAGTGTGGTCGCAGTGCGTTGATACGTAGCTCCAGGATTGATTAACCCAAACGGCATAATAGTATAACAATAGGTGCCCCATTGAGTAACAAAGGCAGTCTTATGCATGTCTTATATGGCCATCTTGATCTGATTAAATCCTGCATATCCATCCATGAAGGACAACAACGCGTGATCTGCTGTATTGTCTACCAATATGTCGATATGTGGTAGAGGAAAGTCGTCCTTGGGACTTGATTTGTTTAGGTCTCTGAAATCAACACAAACTCGGATTCTCCCATCCTTTTTGGGTACGGGTACTATGTTGGCCACCCAGTCTAAATACTCGGAAACTTTGATGAACCCGGCTTTGAATTGTTTATCGACTTTTTCTTTGATCTTAAGAGCCCATTCTGTCCTCATCCGACGAAGCTTCTGCTTTACAGGTTTGAAACCTGGTTTGATTGGAATTCTGTGTTCTGCAATATCCTTGTCGATCCCTGGCATGTCTTTGTAGGACCAAGCAAAAACGTCTTTGAACTCGTGTAGGAGCTCTATGAAATTGGCCCTTTCGGTTGAGCTTAAGGTTGTCCTTATCCTAAGTTCTTGGGGTTCTAGTTCGGTTCCTACATTGATGGGTTCGGTGTTCTATATTACCGGTGCCCCTTTCCCCTCTTGTAGTATTTCTTTAGCTATGTAGGGAGGTAGTTCGATTGAGTTTGGGTCTGGATCATCTTCATTATCATCGTAAATAGAATTACATTCAGAATAACACAAAGAGTAAGCAGAATTTGATTTGTTCATATTAAATTTTGAAAATAGTTGAAACAAAGAAGCCATCTGTTCAGTAGTCAGTGGCGGTAAAGAGACAGCTGTTGGGACATTTCCCGAACTACTGTTACTACTTGATGCTATGCTAGGAGAAACAAGGGGATTGGGAGTGACGATAGGAGGAGACTCTCTAGGGACTTCTCTAGACTCCGACTCTGATTCCGACTCCGACTCCGACTCTAACTCGAATTCGTTGTCTTCGGGTTCTCTTTTGAACATCTCTTCTTCTCCAGTGGTGAGTTTGAAGAGTCTTCCTTGGTGTAGATACCTCATTTCCGCACCTCCCGCAAACCACCCGGTGATGATTGGGCCGCATGTTTGATACGCGGAACGATTTGTGACAGTTCGTAAGTTTATCGTCAAGTGATTGCTCAAACACTGATGTCTACCTCTTAGTTGTCATCTACGCGCCGATACGGTCGTTTTGACAGTAATTAGAGTACATTTGGAGTCCGGGCCTAAAACCGTCTTCATTTTCTGATAACCGCTAAATCCCGAGTCAGAATGTTCTGGAATGTTCCGGATATTTCTATTCCATATTTTATAAATCTTTCACAATCTTTTATTCTTTGGTAAACAATTTCCCGGAATATTCATACAAATATTAAGGAAAATAAGATTATTCCGTCATTCCATAAACCAAACACGGAAATCTTTCTTCCGCGGGAGGAAACCACTTGGGAACAGACGCAGCAGGTGCTGCGCCTCTTCCAAGAGACGCAGTGACTGCTGCACCTCTTCCAAGAGACGCAGTGACTGCTGCACCTCTTCCCAAGTCCTTTTCTGCGTTTTTTTCGTATCTTTTTCATATCTTTTCGAGATTCACTTCCAAAGTCTCTCCGAAAACCCTATTCCTTCACGTGATTAGTATAAATAGGAGCCTTCGCTCCTCATATTTCTCACGCGAGTGTCCGCCCTTCTCTTCTCCCTTTGCATTCTGACCACGTTCTTAATTTTTGGCGTCTACGTGCTTGAACTTTCGACCACGTAAGCTCGGATCCTTCTGAGTACCAGCCTCGTTTGCATGACCGACCAATTTGACCAACTCCACAATTAATCAACTTAACTAATCTTAATCGTTTTCCTCTTACGGGGGAACTTTCGTTACATTCGAGTCGAGCATCACTAATCGTAAACTTAGTTCATCTCGTTTCGTCAAACATGTAAGTCTGAGGGTGTAAATCTCTCTTTTATTTATTGTTATTTACTTTTTGTATCATTAATGTAAGGTTTATGTCGAAAATACTTGTTAAAACCGATTTCTAAAAGCGTGCTTTAAAACCCTTTTTACGGATTACCAGAAGATAACCGTCGAGAAAGGACGCAGCAACTGTTGCGCCTCTTCGAAGGGACGCAGCACCTGCTGCGCCTCTTCGTGAGGCTGCCGCAGTTCCTGCTTCCTTTCTTCTTCCTTCGTCCTCTGTAAATTCGTTTGCTTTTATTTGTTTTCGTTTTTTCTTCAATTCTTTGACATACAATCATAATAATTTCACATGTATATTATTTATCATCATTATTACGTTTAATTCATCATTAAATTCGACTTAAATCCCAAGTAGTCCAATATTTGCGGGTTTTCGTCATTAAACTCAATCCGGGTTGTAGAAATTCGATTTGTTCATATTAAGTTTCTGGAATTCGACCTTTGATATATTTCCATCTGTCTATTGTCGTATTCGTCATTAGTTCGTCATTAATTCATCATGTTTAACCTATTTAGTTCACCTATGTCACTAATCAATCTTTCATCCATGCAAATAATTCGTTCGTATCCGTCTCATCCGTGTTTTATTGCTTTTATGACTCTTTCACATGTAATTAATGTATTAAATCACTTCCATCCGAGGTAATATCGTAATCAATCCTTAAAATCATCAATTAACATTAACGATTTGCAGTTCCGGCTTCACAGCCAGAACTCACCTTTGGAACAGACGCAAAGAATCGCCGCGCTCTTCCAAAGGGCGCATCTGTTCGCTGTTCCGAGGTTGATTTCTGTCTCTGAACTCCCTTTCTGCCTTGACCTGTTTAATTAGTTTACGTATAATTAACTATTAACTGTATTATCGCCTACTGATTTGTTCGTTGATTTATTCCTTTATTCTTTCTCTCAAATTATCCGTTTTAGGAGTATTTTCGACATAAATCGCTAAACCCGATGTAATTATTGTATCCTTTATTGTATTTATCATTGTATTTTGTATCACTTGTATGTTTTCACATGTAATTGAACCTTAATTCCAACTTTGACCTTAATTGTATGTTAAATTGATTGTTCACCGACTTAGTCTAATCTTCACATGCTAGGATTAAAACTTGGATGTTGCATTGCATGCATATAATCGACGGTATATCAAGTATAGACGATTTTCCCTAATCATTAGTAGAGGCCGCTATCGAGGCGGGCGGGATTAGGTGTTTGATCAAAAGAGCTTCCTAATACGTACCCTCACCCCTTACTCCAGATCTCTGTGAACATCCGTGTTCATTGGCATCCGCGAGAGTCATTCTAGACATAGAATGCTAAGGGTAACAAGTTCTTGGTGTTCATATCACTACTTTGTGTCTTGACATGGCACGAGGTATTCGAACGGTTCCAATTTCCCATAAAAATTGGTGGCGACTCCACAAATGCAAACGCTTGTTTCCCAAGCGCCCCCGTGGCCCCATGTCCACAGTTTGGCGACTCCCTGGGGATAATACACTTACGTGTAGCCAAAAGGGTGAAACTTGAACAAGGTTAGGGAATCGTTTGTACAAGACAATTGTCTGTTTTCATAACTCGGTCTTCCTAGATCATTTCATTCGGCCTTCCTATGCCCAACCCAACCCATTCGACCAATCGTCCCGTCGAAACGGTCCTAATTCTTATTTGGGCCTAAGGATGGATAACAATTGACGTTATCCATACCATGATGCTTACTCTTGTTTGTATCAAGGACCTTCACTACTTGAGGAAAGGGAGTAGGAATCGGCCTTACTCTTGTTTGGTACGAGCCTCTCCACAGACTTCGAGTTTGATTGTTCGGTATGGCAACCCACCCTTTAAACCAAAACCCTTTTAAACGCACTCAACATCCCGTTTTAATGTTTGTACCTTACGTGATCACCATTTCTAAACAAAACCATGATGAGTTTTGTAAAATCAAAACCCCTTTTAAAAGTGTAAATTTCGAAAAAAGGCCCATCATTAGCGCAAAACCAAGTCGAAACTCTGTCCATTTGTCGAGTCAAATTTCGGGCCCAAGCCCATTTCAAAAACCTCACTTCGAGTCCACTCCTAAAACTACACTATAGTTGACTAGGACACAAATTTTCAAACTTGGTCTTTTCTTCAAAAGCTCACTGACACAAGTGGCACACACCCACTTCACGAGTCAAAACTTTTCTTTCTTAGTAAGTGTGCTAGAATGGTCGATCGTGTTTTGATTCGTCGTCGATCTCTTATCCAGTTTCCAAGATGCCTGAAACAAGCGACGCAAACTTCAATCAACTCCAAGATAGTAATGATCGAATCCTAACCGCGCTGGCTCAAATCCAAGTTACTCAAGACCAAGTGCATGATCGCCTTAACACCATCGAGGGCCGGATCTATACCGTAGAAACGAGGATTCCTCCTCGAGAAAGTGAAGTCGTTGATGACTTCGTGAATGACTTCAGGGAAGAAAGCCCTCCCATGGGTGTGACTACAGCTGAAAAACGACTCCAATACTTAGAGGAGCAATTGATGTACCTTAAAGAGGATGACATTTATAGGGAGAATAATCACAAGTATGAGGCCGTAAATTCCAAGTTGCCAACCAACTTCAACATGACGGATATCCCTAAATTCAAGGGGCATGAGAACCCTTTGAACCATATCTGTGCCTTCAAGGATTACATGTCTATCAGAGGCATCAAACCCGAGATGTTCTTAAGGATCTTTCCTTCATCTCTTGACACCATCCCAAAGCAATGGTTCTACTCTCTAGAACACAAGAAGATCGCTACTTGGGAAGATGCCGCGATCGAGTTTGCTAAGCAATATGCGGATAATGCTGAGATCCAAGTTAACATGCGCACTCTAGAGGGTCTTACCCAAAATGACAAAGAAGGTTTCACCGACTTCCTAAGTAGGTGGAGGAAGACTAGTACCCAACTAGTTGAACGCCCGGATGAGGCTACCCTTGTGGAGAAATTTGTGGACAACTTAAAGCCCATCTATGCCAATCATTTGAGGTACCAAAACATTAAGACTTTCAAGGACTTAACCGTACTAGGAACAAGGATCGAAGATGACATCCGTAAAGGGCTCTTGTCCAAAACGGTAGGTCGAGGATATCAAGGCTCAACAAGTCGTTCTTACGGCTCCACTAACAAGACCGATGAAGTTAACCTCCTCGAGCCATCCAAGAAGAGCGCCCCACCAAGGAAATTTACAAATCTTGGGGACACATACTCCAATGCTCTAAAAAGGCTAATGAAACAAGGCAAGCTCCAACCCATAGGACCTACTCCCGAACCTGAAAAGAAGTCCAAGTTCTGGGACGAGAACTCATACTGTGAATATCATAGGGGTAAAGGGCACGACACAGAAAAATGCTACAAATTGAAAAATGTGCTTCAAGACATGATAGAGGATGGTCGACTACCAATACCGCCGGGAGGTAAGCCCAACAACACTCAGAATCCTCTTGGAATTCTAGTGATCATAAGTGAAGAATCTACCTTAGATTGTTCACACCTCATTTCTCCAGTTGAAAATGAAATCCACGCAATCGAGAATGAAGGATTCTACTCTACCATTTCCCCTACCATCACCGACTTCATTACATGGGCAAGAAGTGTGGATAGGCAAGTTTGGGAATTAGAAAATGTGGTGACAACTTTACATGACCCCAATGCGACACCCAAAGAACATGCGCCATTAATCTTTTCTCAAAATGCCACTATGCAAGAAATAGTCGCCGTGGTTGATAAACTAGTAGGCCAAATCACACGACTAGAAGACAAAATCATGAGAATGAGGGAACTAGCTACAATCAATGGAGTATGGACTGATGATGATGAGGACGAGTATCTCATTGAAAACTCCTTAGTCAAAGAAATAGTCCAAAATGGTGAAGACCAAGATGTGGACCACCTAACTCGTTCGGGGCGCCCATATCAAAGTACTACTCAAAATGGTCCAACCAACGTTGTCACACCAAATGATAACGAAGATGACTCCACTGATCATTTTCTCAAGCAATTACAGAAGACAAAGGCTGATCTTTCAGTCTGGCAACTAGTAGCAAGCTCATTCCCACATCGCCAAGCTTTACTGCAAGCTTTGGCCAAATTAAATGTAGCGCATAACTCCACACCCGACGATGTAGTCAACTTGGTCTTCCAAGAATCACCGAAGCTAAGTAATCCTATTACTTTCTCAGACGAAGATTTGCCACCCTTTGGCGCTAGTCACAACTTGGCTCTTTACATCACCGTCATTTGCTTAAAGAAGAATGTGCCAATGACCTTGGTAGATGATGGCTCCGCGGTCAACGTCATACCCCTGAAAACGGCATAGAAACTAGCCATGAAAGAGTCGGATTGGACCCCTACCAATCAAGGTGTTCGTGCATATGATGGTACACGACGAAAGGTCGTAGGACTCGTTAACCTAACCATAGCCACAGAGCCAATTGAGCGAAAGGTTAACTTCCAAATAGTGGACATCGAAGCTTCCTTCAACATACTTCTGGGAAGACCTTGGATTCATGCTTCCAAAGCAGTAACATCCACTCTTCACCAAAAGATCAAAATTCCACTAAATGGCAAAGTGGCGACGATCACTTCGTCACCCATTAAGGCGATAATCGAAAAGAAGTCGAATAATCAAGTCCTTGCGGATCCATTATATGAACTTGGGGGCTTTCAAAGCATAAGTGTCATAGAAAGTGAATTGGCACCCCTATACTACGATCCCTACTCCAACTTGGTGGTCAACCACATACTCAAATCCCAGGGATACTTCCCTGGAATGCCTTTGAACCCTATCCGAAGAAACACCTTTGCACCATACGAGGAAGGCAACTCAAAAAGGATACCACTTGGGCTAGGGTACAAACCCACTAAAGAGAAAGTTCTCGAGATGCTTGCTCAAGTTCAAAACCGTAAGTACGTAGGAGTCCAAATGCGACCTTATCTCCCTACCCTAAATGGATACTTTGTTAAGGAAGGAAGTCTAGAACTCTTTCACGGATTTCCCGAGCCTTGGCATTATCTCGAAAGGAAGCTAGCCGGAATCGAGATCTTTCACGATTGCTACTTCATTCCTTCAGAAACGGTTCCTACCGTCATAGCTCGTCAAGCACCTTGCTTAGACGAACAAGCTGTTAGTCTATTGTTTGGAGAAGATCGATTTGTTAGAGCCGCGCAGGATGAGATCATTACTATGATACTTCAAGACGACCACTTCAACCCTACCGCGTTAATCACAGAAACAAACGCGAATCAGCATAAAGGATGGAGAAAGTCAATCAAGTGGACCAACAATCAAGGAAGACTCTTCAAGCTCACCACTAGAGAAGGAGAGATGTTCAAAGGAGAACCAGAAGACGATGAATTCGAATCAGAGTCGGAGTCGGAGTCGGAGTCAGAGTCAGAGTCTAGAGAAGTCACTAAGGAGTCTCCTCCTGTCGTCATCCCCATTCCCTTTGTTTCTCCTAGCTTAGTCTCAAATAGCAACAGTAGTTCGGGAAATGTCCCAACAACCGTACCTTTACCGCCACCGACCACGGATCGATGGCTTCTTTGTTTCAACTTTTCTCAAACTTTAATATGAATAAATCAGGTTCTGCTTACTCTTTGTGTTATCTTGAGTGCAATTCTGTTTACGATGATACTGAGGATGACCCAAACCCAAACTCAATTGAGATACCTCCCTACATAGCCAAAGAAATACTACAAGAGGGGGAAGGGGGACCCGTAATAGAGAACACCGAACCCATCAATGTAGGAACCTAACTAGAACCCCAAGAACTTAGGATAGGGACTACCTTGAGCCCCGCCGAAAGGGCCAGTTTCATAGACCTCCTAAACGAGTTCAAAGACGTTTTTGCTTGGTCCTACAAAGATATGCCAGAGATCGACAGGGATATCGCCGAACATAGAATCCCAATTAAGCCAGGTTTCAAGCGCGTAAAACAGAAGCTTCGTCGAATGAGGACAGAATGGGCTCTCAAGATCAAGGAAGAAGTCGATAAGCAATTCAAAGCTGGATTCATCAAAGTTTCCGAGTACTCTGACTGGGTAGCCAACATAGTACCTGTACCCAAAAAGGATGGGAGAATCCGTGTTTGTGTTGATTTTAGAGACTTAAACAAAGCAAGTCCTAAAGATGACTTTCCTCTACCACATATCGACATATTGGTGGACAATACCACAGACCACGCGTTACTATCCTTCATGGATGGGTACGCGGGCTATAACCAAATTAAGATGGCCATAGAAGACATGCATAAGACCGCCTTTGTCACTCAATGGGGAACCTATTGCTATACGGTCATGCCGTTTGGGTTAATCAATGCCGGAGCTACATATCAATGCACAGCGACCACACTCCTACATGTCATGATGCATAAAGAAGTTTAGGTATATGTAGACGACATGATTGTCAAGTCCAAGGATAGAGAAGGGCATATTGCGAACCTTCGCAAATTCTTCTTAAGGCTACGAAAGTACAACATGTAATACTCCGTATTTATAAGTCTTGGGGTACTCTATCGAGTAGCCCTTACTCTGTCGAGTAAGGGTAAGTTGCAAAATAAAATAGTTTCTGACCTGTTGGGTACTCGATCGAGTAGCTGGGGCACTCGATCGAGTACCTTGGGTACTCGATCGAGTGTCCGGTTTTACGGGGAGTTTTCTCGGGTTTTGTTAATTATGCGATTAAGGTATTTAAGTTCCGTCGTCATTATTCTAAACCACTTTTACAAAACCTAAATTCCTGTTTAAGAGAGAAAGCAACAAGTTCATCTTCCTAATCGCATTCTTAGCAATTCCCGGAGTTCAGACGGTCAGTTCTTGTCGTTGTTTATATCGTTGGATTCCTTGCGTCGAGGGTAAGATCTATGTACCCTTTTTATCGTATTTCCTTTGGTTTGGTTAAACCCTAACTTAGAGATTGGGGGTTTTTATGTGTAGTATGTGATTGGTAGCCTATATGTGTTGTATGATAGGAGGAGGGTTCATAGAAGAGGCTTTTTGACTCGGCAGAGAGACCGTCGATTGTGTGCATACCGGTAGGATTTCCTACTCGCTTTAGTCCCATAATGGGATATTGGTTAATGTGTTGTATTTGGTTGTTTGATATAATAATTGTACTGTGATTGTGGTTGTGATCGTTGTTGATGGTTCGCGAGGCGTGGCCTCGGCTGAGTGGGGTCACTTGCGGGAGTGGCTTCACGCCCTAGTTTCCCCTTCTGTGGAACCCGCCACAGAAGGGATGTGCACATTAATGGACAAGGTTATCGCTCACTATGTGGAGCGGGGATTTGGTGGGTACGGCTGCGGTCCCCCATCGGGCGGGCTGGTCCAAAGTGGACGATCGGTATTGAGATGATGGGAATTGGTTGGTTGTGTGTGTGTGTGTACGCTTTAAGTCATCTGTTTATCTTATTGTCGTTATACATATTGATTGTGTGATTAGTACTGACCCCGGTGTTGTTTTGTAAACCTGCGGTGATCCATTCGGGGATGGTGAGCAGATATTGAGCAGGTATTGAGATGAGTACTGGGATAGCTGGGATGCCACGACATGATGATAGGAGTCCTCCGCTGTAGCCTTTAGTTTATTTACATTTCGATTAGAACATCGGTTTGAGATCATGTATCGTACTTTTGGTTTGGTTTTGAGGATTGTAACTATTCGCTAAATTATTTATAATAAACGTTGTTTCTTTATTGTTGTTTGATTATCATTGCCTCGGGTAACCGAGATGGTAATGTCTTCATACCTGAGTGGTCCTGGTAAGGCACTTGGAGTATGGGGGTGTTACACAACATGAGGCTCAATCCTCAGAAGTGCACATTCGGAGTAACATCTGCCAAACTCCTGGGATACGTCGTTAGCCAACGAGGTATAGAAATAGACCCTTCCAAAATCAAAGCTCTGATCGAGATGCCACAACCTCAAACAGAAAAAGAAGTCAGAGGATTCCTGGGTAAAGTACAATACATAAGTCGATTCATATCGAAACTCACCATGATTTGTGAACCTATCTTCAAGAAGCTAAAGAAAACAGATCACACCATGTGGGATGATGACTATCAGAAGGCATTTAACCGAATCAAGGAAATATTAGCTAAACCACCCGTGCTCATGCCACCTCAACGAGATCAACCTCTTGGTTTATATCTCACAGTGACTGAAACAGCCATGGGCGCCATGCTAGTTCAAACCGTAGGAAAGGAAGAAAGGGCTATTTACTACCTTAGTAAGAAGTTCTTAGAGTACGAGTGCAAATATTCACAACTTGAAAAGACATGCCTCGCTCTTGTGTGGGCGACGAAGAAGCTACGACATTACATGCTTAGCTACTCCGTCAAAATATACTCCAAAATGGATCCAGTCAAATACCTCTTCGAGAAACCCGTCCTCAACGGACGATTAGCGAGATGGACTTTGATGGTCTCGGAGTTCGATCTCAAGTACGTGCCCCTGAAAGTTATAAAAGGGCGCGCCGTTGCCGAATTCTTTGCAGAAAATCCCATCAATGATGCACAAACAATAGATACTTGGTCATTTTCAGACGAGGATATACTCCAAACTGATGTAGACTGCTAGGACCTTTACTTCGATGGAGCATCAAACTTAAGAGGATTTGGAATAGGAGTGTTGCTCATTTCTCCTGAAGGCGAGCATACACCGATCTCAGTCAAACTCGACTTCGAGGTGACAAATAATGCTGCAGAATACGAAGCTTGTCTCATTGGACTATAGGCGGCAGTAAGCTTAGCCATTAAAAACCTCTGAGTACATGGGGATTCATCCTTGATCATCAACCAAGTTACGGGATCTTGGAAAATCCGAAGCGAAAGCTTAGCACCTTATCAAGCCAGAATAGACCAAGTCGCCCAATTCTTTGATCATGTGACCTATCTACACCTACCTCGGGAAGAAAATCAATTTGCGGATGCTCTTGCAAAACTCGCATCTTTGATTAATATGTCAGATGACATGGTGGAAATGCCTTTGTGTATCGAACGACGATCAGAGCCAGCTTATGTCCACCAAATCACCGACGAAGAGGAAGTCACAGAGGAGCCTTGGTTTCAAGCAATCCTAAATTTCAAGCTCAACGATACCTATCCACCAGATATGGACAAAAGGGGACAACGTGTTATACGTCTACTAGCTTCCCAATACGTTTTCATGCAAGGAGAACTATACAAAAGAACACCTTTTGGTGTAATCCTACGTTGCCTTGATCATTCACATGCGCGTAAAGTAATGGAAGAAGTTCACGATGGAGAATGCGGTCCTCACATGAGTGGGCCCATGATGGCAAAGAAAATCACACGTTTGGGGTACTATTGGACCACAATGGAATCCGATTGCATCAAATACGTAAGGCATGTCACAACTGCCAAATCTTCGGGAATGTACAGCATGTCCCTCCTTCATTGCTCTATACAATGACATCTCCTTGGCCATTTTCTGCCTGGGGAATTGACATAATCGGGAAGATAACCCCAGCCGGAACTGGAGGTCACTGTTTCATCCTAGTGGCAATCGACTATTTCACCAAATGGGTAGAAGCGGCTTCCTACACTATTCTCACAGCTAAAAACGTGGCAAAGTTCATACAGAACAACATCATCTATCGATATGGTTGCCCACATGAGTTCATTAGTGATAATGGATCACATTTCCAAGCTGAGACTGAGCAATTGCTAGCCAAGTACAAAATTAGGCATCACCACTCTTCGCCGTATAGACCACAGACTAATGGCGCGGTAGAGGCGGCAAACAAGAACATTGTCGCAATTCTCAAGAAAATGATTGACAACTATCGAGATTGGCCAAGCAAAATACCCTTTGCTTTATGGGGATATCGCACATCAGTTAGGACGCCCACTGGGGCCACCCCTTTCTATTTGACCTATGGCATGGAAGTCATACAGCCAACGAGTTAGAAATACCATCCTTGCGTATCTTACTCGAAAGTCAAATCCCGGAAGCCGATTGGAAGAGGGATAGATATGAAGAACTCATCCTCCTGGATGAATGTAGGCTACCCGCATCGCATAATGTCCAAACCTATCAAGCACGTATCAAACGAGCCTTCAACAAAAGGGTCAAGCCAACGAACATCAAGGAAGGAGACCTAGTACTAAAATCGGTTAGAGCTCTTTTACCTGTCGATCCACGGGGAAAATTCAAACCTAATTGGGCCGGGCCATTTCTAGTCAAATCCATACTTTCAGGGGGTGCGGTTAGAATTACAGACCTAGATGGGAATGAATTTGCCAACCCGACGAACCTTGACCAACTAAAACGGTATTATGCCTAGAATAGGAACAAAAACGCGCCTCGCGTAACCTCACGTGTCGCTCTTATGGCACTAAATAAACGGCCCCTAGCCAAGCTGAAATAAGCCAATGTCACTCTGCTCTTGCATTTTGACAATTCGTCATCCTCATATCATCAAATAAACTAAATTTGCACCTTAAGGGTAAGTAAAAAGCTCATGCTTATCTTCTAAGTTCATTACAAGCTCTTGCTTAGAACAATTATTCTTTTACATTTACTCGAACTACGCACAAGGGTTTGATTTCATTTTTAAATGAATACGTAGGCAATCCTTCACAGGATACAACCCATTAATTTCAAAATGTAAATAGAAGGACATTTGCAATCGCATTTGGAATTCGACAAGAATAATAAATGGAGAGTCACAACGGTTGCATAACCAATTAACCTCTTTTATTCATTTCTAATAATAATACGTTACATAATAATAATAATGCCAAGTAAAAATAAAAATAGGCTAGGATTCTAAAAACCCCACCTTCTTATTACAATAATAATAATAATAATAATAATAATAATAATAATAATAATAATAATAATAATAATAATAATAATAATAATAATAATAATAATAATAATAATAATAATAATAATAATAATAATAATAATAATAATAATAATAATAATAATAATAATAATAATAAATAATAATAATAATAATAATAATAATAATAATAATAATAATAATAATAAAGACATGGGCTATTCCTCCATCTTCCATTTGCCCTTGTCATTTTTATCATACTTCTTGTCACGACCTCGAGCCGGACGCTCTTGCGCCACTTCGGACCTAATCACCAACAGTCTTTCTCGAGGCCTAGCCTTACCATTCTTGTCAACCACTTTGTCCACGACAGTAGAGGTCTTCGGTCTCTTCGAAGGATGAACAGCTCGAAACCCGGCTTCTTCCTCTCCCTCAGTCAGATGCTTCTCTTTCTCCTTTTCCACTTCGTGCACCTTGTAGTCAACGGGCTCGCGCTTCCTCAATCTCTCACGCTCCTCTGGAGTAGTAGCTTTCCTCCACCGCAGATAGGAATCCGACACCCATAAGGCACTAACAGATGAGTTCAAGAACCACACATTTCTTTGAGCCCATTTAATGGCCCACTCCCTTCGACTCTCAGTAGTAAGCGCCACGGCAGTCTGCGGGACACTGTCAAGCTTCGGGATCATCTGCTTCATTCCAACTTGTCTCATCAACCTCTCCGGGAAGATGCATACCATGAATTCCAAGCCAGGAATGCGCACAGATCGGGTAGGATCCAAGGAAGATACTTCAGTGACAAATTTGAGATGCCACCATGGTACAACCCATCTAATCAAAGGGCCATCATCACTCTTCAGTTTGTTTTCCCAGTAATTGCAGACCCGAGTGAAGTCCACCATGTAAAGCCTAGTCCTCATTGCAATCGAACGAGCATAATAAGAAGGAACATGAACTGGGGGCTCGATCAATCGAAGGCGCTCCATAAGCCAGACCTACCAAAAGCGGGTATTAGACATCAAAAAAAAAAAAAAAAAAAAAAAAACGAAAAAACAAAAAAAAAAAAAGAAAGAAAAAGAAAAAGTGTTCTTTTACCTGCAAAATAATGGGACTTCCCAAATACGGTAGGTCGCGATTGGCTTTCCTATTATCCAAGCCCAATAGGATCTCTCCTAAACATAAACAAGCTGGGCTCCTGCGCAGCTCCATTTGCTCAACTAGGCCCAGAAGACAGGGATCACCTCTCAAATCTTCATCAACATGCCCTTGAAGGACATATACATGCAACAAGCAAAACCCAAATGCCCTTCGCCTGGAAACATAA
Source organism: Silene latifolia (assembly GCF_048544455.1). Classification (NCBI taxonomy): domain Eukaryota; kingdom Viridiplantae; phylum Streptophyta; class Magnoliopsida; order Caryophyllales; family Caryophyllaceae; genus Silene; species Silene latifolia. The sequence continues at coordinate 120,220,055 of NC_133528.1, read as the reverse complement.
GAAACGGTGGGGTCGGCTTTGTTAATGAATCGGTCGATAAAGTCCAACATACGCACTCCTTTCGAGGTCACTAGACGGTCCACCTCAATTCTAGACAATCCAAGCAAGTCTCTAAATTTGTTCTTATACCCTTGTGAGGTAGAAGGAATGGCAGGCAAGTGTTCTGGGTCCCACCCACCAATCGCAACAATTTCTTCAGGAAATAGACAAATGTCACCTCCGGGGAACGCAAAAACATGATAATTCGGGTCCCAATAATCAAGACAAGCATCTAGGAATGGTTTGACAACCTTCATAAGCTTCAAACTCAACAAAGATCCGAGATTATAAGCACCCACATCATGCTTCTCCATGTTGGAAAACTCGTGTCCACTCTTTTAGACGAATCTCCAAAGTATTCATGATGAGTGATTATATTGAGAATTTTATGTAATAAGACGAAGAAGAGACGGAAGAATTGTGTGAATAAAACCTCCATCGACGTCTCTATTTATACTAAAATCTGTTTCCAAAAATCCGCCAGAACGGATACACTTGGGAACAGGCGCAAAGACTCCGCCGCACCTCTTCAAAGGGACGCAGCTCCTGCTGCGCCTCTTCCTCAGCTTTGTTTCTGTGAATTTCCGCGTTGGATCTTTCCTAAATCCTTTAACAAATAATTTCCTATTCCTACGGGTTATTGTTTTGGCAAACACGTCAAAATTGCCATATTTCGTGTTTCCTAATTTCGCGGATGCGCATTTCGAGGCAATATCAGCATTTTCGTCATTTTAGCACACTTACATAGTTCTTTCTATTTTTCTTTTTCGGGGAATCATTTCTCCAATTTAATGTAATCTATTTCAAACTTATATTTCTTTTATTTATTTCTTTTCTGGCGAATCATTTCGCTCCCGTCCTATATTACATTTCTAACTTATAAATTTCTATTTTTTCTTTTTTTTAGGGGGTAACCCTCCCTACCGTCCGGTCATTTCCGTTAAATTTTTGCATTTTTTCTACATTTTTAGCACTTTTGAGTCATTTGTTTCGCGCTAATTTAGACCATATGTATATACAAATGTATGTTTTGCGTGATTTCTATGTAAATTTCGGCAGCATGACGGCGTAAACCGTCATCTACCAAACCTGTTCAAGGCTAACCTGCAGGTAAAAGCAACACAACCCAGCAGCAAAGGCACTCAGGCCATCATATATACAATCAAAAAGGAAATGTACAACAAACTGGGGGCTCGAGCCCCAAGCAAAATCCAAAATGTCCAAAAATGTAGGTCCTAAAATGTACAAATGTGCAAGATACAAACAACAACAAAACGAGGCTACTGCCAGTCACCCTCTAACTCCGCAACTCTCGCCTCGAGAGCGGAAACCTCGGCGTCATGAACCTCGAGCTCCCTCAACAAGCGAGCCGTCTCCTCCCGTGACTGGGCCAACTCTCGCTCCAGCTCACTCCTCCCCTGCAAGCAACAAAATAGGCTCATGTCAATCATTTCAAGCAATTACAAGAAAAGTTAGAAAATCAAAATTAGGAAGAAAAGACATAAACGAAAGCTTCATACCTGACGACCTCGACCGCCGACAAGTGCCTCGACGGCAGTAGCTCTCAACCGGTTGGTCACCCTCCATAAAGCCACAAACCGGGACGGCGCAACCTGCATTTTCAAAAAAAGAGGTTCTCAATAATTGGATAAATGCAATGAAACGTGTTCTTACACAAAAAACCATGCAAATTGGAGGCTCACCCTCCGAATCAGATGCTGTCAGTCGTCTAGGCCAGCATCCGTTACAGCTACGTCAAAGTCACGCAGCTCGGAGATCGTCGTCCTCCCGGTCACGTCAGTGTACTCAAGGGTCTCGGGGTACTCTGGGGGCTCGATGCCCGCCGCCTCGACCTCCTGCAAAATCAAATGATTCCCGTTAATCAATGATCTTTCATTGTATTCTCAAAGTCAGCAAAAATAAAGAAGGATAAAGCACTTACCACAACCGGCCAGTACGCCAACCTCCCATAGAAGAACGCCGAGTAGTCCTCGCCAGGAAGAAGGAGGACGTCACCACCAACGCCAGCCCAAGTCGGCCTCCTCTCACCTCGAAGGCTCCCCCCGAACATCGTCTTAGGAGGATCGATGGGAACCGTCAAAACGTCCCGAGAGCACTGACGAGCCAAGCGCTCGCCCAAGTACCACACAGGACCCATCGACGTCCTCAACAGCAGTCGGCTCGAGCTCCAAGGTCGAAGGACCTCAGCCACAAAAGGAGGCGCGCCAGCGTACTCCGCCCAAGGCCTGGGCACCCACTGGGAAAAGATAAACAAAGAAATCATTCTTATGATCGGTTTAAAAAGTAATGAAGGAGCAAAACGAATATAAGTGAGATGCTCACGCTGTCCAGCTGAAAAGCGTTCACGTCCCACCGATAGACACCGTGAGAGGAGCGCTTGCTCCTCGTCTGACACATCACCTAATCCCTCACGACGGGATAGGCCTTCTCCAGCGGCTCCGTCCTCTTGGGCGAGAGGCTCGGAAAGTAGAAGTTTACCCATCATCCAAGGATTCCAAATGTCAAGTTTCATCGCAAATGGGCAATCCTAAGGCCATTTTCGAAGCAATTTGCGGTTTAGTTGTGAAACCGTCTCAATTTCACTCAAATGCTCAAAACTCAACGAAAATTCGAAACAAATACATGGTTATGATCCTTATACTACCAATTAGCCATTTACATGATCAATTTTACAAGGCAAGATCATTTGGGGGAAAAGCCCCAAATTTTCGACATTTTAGGGTTGGGAACCCTAATTTTGTCGATCAAATTCATCCTTTATAGAAGATTAATGCAAGAATGGTATACATACCTCTATTAGTCATGGCGAATGCAAGCTTTCATATCAAATTTTGGCGGAAATGGTTGAAGTTTGAGAGAGAAATTGATGAAATTGTGTTTCGAACAAATGAATGAAACCCTCTGTTTATCGCGTTTTTACGCAGGAAAGACACACTAAGGAACAGACGCAGCAGGTGCTGCGCCTATTCCAAGAGACGCAGCTCTTGCTGCGCCTCTTCCTTAGCTTCCCTCCATACGAGTTTTCAAAAATTCGTTATGAGTTCGTTATTTGTGGGCCCATCTTTGGTGCGCCTCTTCCCCGATGCCATTTTATCTTTTTGGTCCGTTTGACGATAATTCTTCGTTCAGACCCGCATTTCTAAGCCAACTGCAGACTATTATGCATTATTTATCGCTCCCAAGACCTTGCTTATTAGAACAAGCAGGTATTCCTCCACGGGTGTTTCGACACGCCTTCATTATATTCCCTCAGCGAGAGTAAGCGGATCGACAATCCCTCTCGAGACATGGAGATACATTCCTGATAAGGTTTCCCAATATGAGAGTTCACGACATACAATCATCCTTCTCAGGTCCTCCGAAGTTTGTTTGAAGACTACCCAAGCAGATTTCTCCCAGCAGTTCCCGCCTGTGTCCTACTACTCACAATATTTCTTGTTTCCCCACGGAGTGCGATAAAGTGTCGTTCTCCAGAGGTTCCCAAACCAGTAGCGTTCCTACACTCAAGCCTTAGTTACCCCTCAGTTTGAAATTGTATTCGGGTCTCCTTCCCTTTGATGCTTTCCTTTAGGGCCCCACACCCTAGCACAATCCTTACTTATCCTTTAGGTCTTACCCTTAGCTCCTATGCTTACCCTTAGCTCTTATGCTTACCCTTAGCTCCTATGCTTACCCTTAGCTCCCACGCTTACCCTTAGCTCCCATGCACCTCCGGAAACGTCTCTTAAGAAGTTTCAGGTATGGTCTCTTCTTATGGCTGGCGAGCCTCCTTACGTAGTCTAATGGACTTTAAACGACCCTCCCCGATAGTCGACAGACTCTAAAATGTTCCCGACGACAGGTCATTGGTTCTAACCCCTTGAGCCGCCTCGCGTCGCCATAGTCGTCAGGTTGTAATCTTCGATTGACCTGATGGCTATACTTTGACTTTCGCCTTTTCCAAGCCTCAGTCAAAGTGGGGGCTCTGTAGATACCTCATTTCCACACCTCCCGCAAACCACCCGGTGATGATTGGGCCTCATGTTTGATACGCGGAACGATTTGTGACAGTTCGTAAGTTTATCGTCAAGTGATTGCTCAAACACTGATGTCTATCTCTTAGTTGTCATCTACGCGCCGATACGGTCGTTTTGACAGTAATTAGAGTACATTTGGAGTCCGGGCCTAAAACCGTCTTCATTTTCTGATAACCGCTAAATCCCAAGTCAGAATGTTCTGGAATGTTCCGGATATTTCTATTCCATATTTTATAAATCTTTCACAATCTTTTATTATTTGGTAAACAATTTCCCGTAATATTCATACAAATATTAAGGAAAATAAGATTATCCCGTCATTCCATAAACCAAACACGGAAATCTTTCTTCCGCAGGAGGAAAACACTTGGGAACAGACGCAGCAGGTGCTGCGCCTCTTACAAGAGACGCAGTGACTGCTGCGCCTCTTCCCAAGTCCTTTTCTGCGTTTTTTTCGTATCTTTTTAATATCTTTTCGAGATTCACTTCCAAAGTCTCTCCGAAAACCCTATTCTTTCACGTGATTAGTATAAATAGGAGCCTTCACTCCTCATATTTCTTACGCGAGTGTCCGCCCTTCTCTTCTCCCTTTGCATTCTAGACCACGTTCTTACTTTTTGGCGTCTACGTGCTTAAACTTTCGACCACGTAAGCTCGGATCCTTCTGAGTACCAGCCTCGTTTGCATGACCGACCAATTTGACCAACTCCATAATTAATCAACTTAACTAATCTTAATCGTTTTCCTCTTACGAGGGCACTTTCGTTACGTTCGAGTCGAGCATCACTAATCGTAAACTTAGTTCATCTCGTTTCGTCAAACATGTAAGTCTGAGGGTGTAAATCTCTCTTTTATTTATTGTTATTTACTTTTTGTATCATTAATGAAAGGTTTATGTTGAAAATATTTGTTAAAACCGATTTCTAAAACCGTGCTTTAAAACCCTTTTTACGGATTACCAGAAGATAACCGTCGAGAAAGGACGCAGCAATTGCTGCGCCTCTTCGAAGGGACGCAGAACCTGCTGCGCCTCTTCGTGAGGCTGTCGCAGCTCCTGCTTCCTTTCTTCTTCCTTCGTCCTCTGTAAATTCGTTTGCTTATATTTGTTTTCGTTTGTTCTTCAATTCTTTGACATACAATCATAATAATTTCACATGTATATTATTTATCATCATTAATACGTTTAATTCATCATTAAATTCGACTTAAATCCTAAATAGTCCAATATTTGCGGGTTTTCGTCATTAAACTCAATCCGGGTTGTAGAAATTCGATTTGTTCATATTAAGTTTCTGGAATTCGACCTTTGATATATTTCCATCTGTCTATTGTCGTATTCGTCATTAGTTCGTCATTAATTCATCATGTTTAACCTATTTAGTTCACCTATGTCACTAATCAATCTTTCATCCATGTAAATAATTCGTTCGTATCCGTCTCATCCATGTTTTATTGCTTTTATGACTCTTTCACATGTAATTAATGTATTAAATCACTTCCATCCGAGTTAATATCGTAATCAATCCTTAAAATCATCAATTAACATTAACGATTTGCAGTTCCGGCTTCACAGCCGGAACTCACCCTTGGAACAGACGCATCAACTGATGCGCCTCTTCCAAAGGGCGCAGTCCTGCTGCGCCTGTTCCAGGTTGATTTCTGTCTCTGAACTCCCTTTCTGCCTTGACCTATTTTGTAACACCCGTAAAATTCTCATTTTGACATTTATAATTTATTTAACCGATCAATTACCTTATTTTATATTTTTAAATTATTTAATTTAATTAATTCATTTTAAGCATGAATTTTATGAAAAGAATATTTTAAAACGTGATTTGTATAAAAATACGTATTTTAGTCGAACGGTAATAATAGTGACAATAATAATAATAATAATAATAATTTCCGTCTTAACTTCCGTCTAGCTATAGACCGTCACATTTCTACTTGTGGGACTAATCCTTTCTCGACCTATCGTATATCGACAACACACTCACCTACCCTCTTACACTCTACCCTTTTAAATAATTCTTATATTCTTATTATTAATATTATTAATATTAATATTATTATTATTATCATTATTAATTATTATTATTATCTACGTCCCCACCCCCCTTTTTCACTTCCCTTTCTTTGCTTTCACACGCAGCAAAGCAACAACAACAATCAACAGATCCCAAATCACCATTTTTCCGTCGACATTCAACCTCAGATCCTGGCCCACTTCTCAACCAAATTCGATAATTTTTGTACCATTCTCTTCCCCTTTCCTTCCTCCTCCTTTTAAGGTAAGAAAGTCTCCTTTTTGTAATGGTCTCGTCTTTCGTCGCCTTATAAAAGTGTCGTCTTTTAGCTTCTTTATTCCGTTTTCTTGCCCTTTTATGAAGGATTCGAAGACCCGGGGTGAGGCTCGTGCCTTGTGGACCATTTATTCGAAGAATAAGGGGCGTTTAAGGTAACACGATTCTACCGTCCCTAATAAATTTATTATTGTTCGGGGTTGTATATATATGTGCAATTATTTGTCTTTGTGTGAAAAAAAAAATTATTAATTATAGATGCTGGATTATCATGATTGTTACTCAATAGTATACATAGTATTACTAGTATATCTAACTTTGTAAAGTTGGTCGAATGGCGAGATGGGTATCCGTAGTGTAGCCTTTAATTGATTTCTGAGTATAATAGTGTGACCTCTTTAAGGATTAATTAGTAGATGGAAAGGTCAGTGATTAGTGATTTTAGAATGAGCGAGCAAGTACAAAAGATTAGTCTTAGTATTGAAATTATGAGGTATGGTGTCTTAATTGACTTGTGTGGTGAGTCGTGTGTGGTGTGGGCTAAAGTATTCAAGCTGGGACTAGCTGGGACTAGGTCCTAGGTGAGTATTTCGGTCTTCATCATAGATAGGTCTTTATAGTCTTTGACGAGTATATGTTCACTGCTTGATAGCCTTTGTGTTCCTGACTAGTGGATGTTTATCCAAGTTGGGGCATGACCTCAGTTACTTATTTTGATAGTAAGTGGTCAGCTTAAGTACTAGCCAACCCTTCGGTGGTGTCCTTAGGGTACTCACTTCACTTTGTTTTAAAAAAAAGTTGTGGGTCTTGGGTGCGGTGGTGTGTATCCGCATGTCTAGGTCTGCGCAGATTTTAGGCTAGGGTTGTGTTGTGTCTTGGCCATGTTTTATTAATATTAACCGCTGAGCCAAGATACCGGTTCGATTACCTTCCCTACCTCGTGGTATAGACTCGAGTTCTGAGTGACTATTGACGGTGCTAAGAACTTATGCCTATCTTTGATATATTGCCCTTTCTTGTATGGTGATTCTATGAATCATAGAAGGTGAGATGCAAGCCGGCTATGGTTGATAGAGTTTGGATTCCTGGATGTTATGTGATTCACATGATAGTGTAGTATGAGTCGGTCTAGTATTCACATGCTAGGACTATGTGTTGTTATATTGTTGTTCACATGATAAGCACGATTGTCTAGCATCTATATGCTAAGGCTATGTGTCATTCATATTCATATTCTTATGTTTACATGTTATATTAATTATGACATTTCGTGGCTGGGAGAACTCGGAGTTACTCCCCTTGCCGTGGCTTTCGTATTTGTATAAAATGCGAATGACAGGTAGGTGATGCATATATGGGGTACATGGACGAGCTAGCGAGCAAAGTAACCTTGGGACCTAGACTGGTTTTATTTTATTGTGACCCTTAAACCCTTTTTATGTCACATACATTTAAGGGACATATGTCTCCCTTTCTCATATTTGGTTTGTATAACTTTGTTTCGCGACTTTAGCGATGATTCATTCATGAGATTTATTTTGGACCTTGCATGTTTGACACCTTCCCTTTTGGATATCTTTATAACAGGTTCAGGTTTTAAAAATTACAGGTTTTTACCCAATTGAACCTATTACAAACATATCCATGCAGTTTTATTCTAGAATTACGTGTTTACTTTTCCGCAATAAATGAGGTTGTCACATATTTAATTAGTTTACGTATAATTAACTATTAACTGTATTATCGCCTACTGATTTGTTCGTTGATTTATTCCTTTATTCTTTCTCTCAAATTATCCGTTTTAGGAGTATTTTCGACATAAATCGCTAAACCCGATGTAATTATTGTATCCTTTATTGTATTTATCATTGTATTTTGTATCACTTGTATGTTTTCACATGTAATTGAACCTTAATTCCAACTTTGACCTTAATTGTATGTTAAATTGATTGTTCACCGACTTAGTCTAATCTTCACATGCTATGATTAAAACTTGGATGTTGCATTGCATGCATATAATCGACGGTATATCAAGTATAGACGATTTTCCCTAATCATTAGTAGAGGCCGCTATCGAGGCGGGCGGGATTAGGTGTTTGATCAAAAGAGCTTCCTAATACGTACCCTCACCCCTTACTCCAGATCTCTGTGAATATCCGTGTTCATTGGCATCCACGAGAGTCATTCTAGACATAGAATGCTAAGGGTAACGAGTTCTTGGTGTTCATGTCACTACTTTGTGTCTTGACATGGCACGAGGTATTCGAACGGTTCCAATTTCCCATAAAAATTGGTGGCGACTCCACAAATGCAAACGCTTGTTTCCCAAGCGCCCCCGTGGCTCCATGTCCACACTTGGTTGTTTGTCCATTTGATCGAATTTCTCCATCCTTTTTGCCGATCTGAATTGGTTTCGGTGATTAATGCGGTAGGATTGAAATGGGCATCTTGTAGTATCATGGTAATGATCTCGTCCTGCGTAGCTCTATCAAATCGATCTTCTCCAAACAGAAGGCTAATGGCTTGTTCGTCTAAGCAAGGTGCTTGACGAGTCTTGACGGTAGGAACCGTTTCTGAAGGAATAAATTAGCAATCATGAAAGATCTTGATTCCAGCTAGTTGTCTTCCTTTATAGTGCCAAGGTTCGGGAAACCCATGGAAGTATTCTTGACTCCCTTCTCTAACAAAGTATCCATTTAGGGTAGGGAGGTAGGGTCGCATTTGAATTCCCACGCTCTTGCGGTTTTAAAACTGTGTGAGCATCTCTAGAGCTTCTTGTTTCGTGGGTTTGTACCCCAATCCTAGTGGCACCCTGTGAGAGTTTTCTTCTATGTAAGGTGCAAAGGTATTTCTTCGGACAATATTCAGTGGCATTCCCGGGATGTATCCCTGAGAACTTGAGTATGTGGTTGACCACTAAATTGGAATATGGATTGAAGTATAAGGGTGTCAGTTCACTTTCTACCAGGTTTATGCTATGGAAGCCCCCAAGCTCGTATACTGGATCTGTAACCACTTGGTTGCTTGACATCTTTTCTATTACTGCCTTGATAGGTGACGAAGTGATCGTCACTACTTTGCCATCTAGTGGGATCTTGATTTTCTGGTGGAGGGTGGATGTTACTGCTTTGGAAGCGTGAATCCAAGGCCTTCCCAGAAGTATGTTGAATGATGCTTCGATATCCACTATCTGAAAGTTAACCTTTCGCTCAATCGGCCATGTGGCTATGGTGAGGTTGACTAGTCCTACCACTTTACATCGTGTACCGTTATATGCGCGAACGCCTTGGTTATTAGGGGTCCAATCCGACTCTTTCATGCCCAACTTATATGCCGTTTTTAATGGTGTGACGTTGACTGCAGAGCCATCATCCACTAAAGTCATTGGTACATTCTTCTTTAAGCAAATGACAGTAATGTACAGAGCCAAGTTGTGACTAACGCCGAAAGGTGGTAAATCCTCATCTGAGAAAGTAACCAGGTTACTTAGCTTAGTTAAATCTTGGAAGACCAAGTTGACTACGTCATCAGGTGTAGAGTTATGTGCCACGTTTAATTTAGCCAAGGCTTGCAGCAAAGCTTGGCGATGAGGGAATGAGCTTGCAACTAACTGCCAGACTGAAAGATCAGCTTTTGTCTTCTGTAATTGTTTCAGCAAGTGGTCGGTAGATGTATCTTCGCCATCATTTGGTGTGACGACGTTGGTGTTAGTAATTGGACCATTAGCTATGGGACCATTTTGAGAAATGTTTTGATATGGACGCCCTGAACGAGTAAGGTGGTCTATATCTTGGTTTTCACTATTTTTGGCTATGTCCTCACTAATCTTGACTAGGTAGTGCTCAGTGAGGTATTCATCTTCATCGTCATCAGCCCATATTCCATTGACGGTAGCAAGCTCTCTCAACCTGATGATTTCAGCTTCTAAGTGGACTATTTGAATGATTAGGTTATCAACCACGGTTACCACTTCTTGCATTGTAGAATTTTGAGAGAGATTTAGTGGCATGCTCTCCTTAGGTATGGTGTTTGGATTACGAAGGGATGCTACTACATTTTCTAGCTCTGAGACTTGTCTATTCACACTCCTCGCCCATGCAATAAAATCGGCGATGGTAGGAGAAATGGTGGAATATAATAACTCCCTAATGCATGGATGTCATTTTCGATTGGAGAAATGAGGTGCGAACAATCTAAGGTAGATTCTTCATTTGTAATCATCAGAACTCCAAGAGGATTCTGAGTATTGTTAGGCTTACCTCCCGGAGGTATGGGTAGGCGACCGTCTTCAATCATATCTTGAAGGACATGCTTTAGCTTGTAACACTTTTCTGTATCGTGTCCCTTACCTCTATGATATTCGCAGTATGAATTTTCGTCCCATAACTTGGACTTCTTTTCCGGATCAGATGTAGGCCCTATGGGAAAGCATTGGAATATGTATCACCAATGTTTGTGAACTTCCTTTGGGGGTTATTCTTCTTTGATGATTCGAGAAGGTTAACCTCATCAGTCTTGCTAGTAGAGCCATAAGAACGACTCGTTGAGCCTTGATATCCATGACCTACCGTTTTGGACAATAGTCCTTTACGGACGTCATCTTCAATTCTTGTCCCTAGCACAGTTAAGTCTTTGAAAGTCTTAATATTTTGGTACCTCAAGTGATTTGCATAAATGGGTCTTAAGTTATCCACGAATTTTTCCACAAGGGTAGCTTCATTCGGACGCTCGACAAGTTGTGTGCTAGTCTTCCTCCACCTACTTAGGAAGTTGGTGAAGCCTTCTTTCTCATTTTGGGTAAGAACCTCTAGAGTGCGCATATTGACTTGAATTTCAGCATTATCCGCGTATTGCTTAGCGAACTCGATTGCGGCGTCATCCCAGGTGGCAATCTTCTTGTGCTCTAGAGAATAGAACCATTGCTTAGGAATGGTGTCGAGAGATTAAGGAAAGATCCTTAAGAACATCTTGGGTTTGATGCCTTTGATAGACATGTAGTCTTTGAAAGCACGAATGTGGTTCAAAGGGTTTTTCTGTCCCTTGAACTTTGGGATATTAGTCATGTTGAAGTTGGTTGGTAATTTGGCGCTCACGGCCTCATACTTGCGATTGTTTTCTCTATAGATATCATCTCCTTTGAGGTACATTAGTTGCTCCTCCAAGTATTGGAGTCGCTTTTCAGCTTCAGTAAGACCTACTGAAGGGTTGATTTCTGCTTGTCCAACATAGGGTGGAAGGTTATCATTCACAAATTCACTAGGAACTTCATCTTCTACAGGGGGTAGCCTAGTTTTTACAACAACAATTTGGCCCTCGATTGTATTGAGGCGATCATAAACTTGGTCTTGGCTTATTTGGAGACGAGCGAACGCAACTAGGATTTGATCATTACCATTTCGGGGTTGACTGTTGGTGCTTGTGGTACTAGTTTCAGGCATCTTGGAAACTGGATAAGAGATCGACGACGAATCAAAACATGATCGACCACTCTAGCACACTTACTCAAAAAAGACTCAAATTGTGGAGTGGGAGTGTGCCACTTGTGTCAAGTGAGGTTTGAAAATGACAAAGTTTTGAAATGTTTGTCCTAGTCAACTGTAGTGTAGTTGTAGGAGTTTTGACTCGAAGTGAGGTTTTGAAATGGGTTTTGAGGCCCGAATTTTGACTCGATATTTGGACAGGGTTTCGACTCATTTTGCGCTAATTTAGGCATTTTTTCGAAAATATTTACATTTCGAAAAGGGTTTTTGATTTTACAAAATTCGTCATGGTTTGGTTTAAAAAATGGTGATCACATATGATACAAGCATTCAAACAGACATTATAACGGTATGCTAAGTGCATTTAAAGGGTTTTGGCTTAAAAGGGTGGGTTGCCATACCGAACAATCAAACCCGGGTCTGTTGAGAGGCCCGTACCAAACATGAGTAAGGTCGGTTCCTAGTCCATTCCCTCGAGTAGTGAAAGACCTCGATACAAACAAGAGTCAGCATCATGGTATGGTTGACATCAATCGTTATCCATCCTTAGGCCCAGATAAGAATTTGGACCGTCCAGACGGGACGATTGGTCGAATGGGTTGGGTTAGGCCTAGGAAGGCCGAATAAACGATCTAAGAAGATTGAGTAATGAAAACCGACAACTGTCTCATATAAACTATTCCCTAACCTTGTTTAAGTTTCACCCTTGGCAACACGTAAGTGTATTACTCCCCAGCGGAGTCGCCAAACTGTGGACACGAGGGGCCCACGGGGGCGCTTGAGAAAACAAGCGTTTGAATTTGTGGAGTCGCCACCAATTTATTGTGGAAAATTGGAAACCGTTCGAATACTTCGCGTCATGTCAAGACACAAAGTAGTGACATGAACACTAAGAACTCGTTACCCTTAGCATTCTATGTCTAGAATGGCTCTCCTGGATGCCAATGAACACGGATGTTCACAGAGATCTGGATTAAGGGGTGAGGGTACGTATTAGGAAGCTCTTTGATCGAACACCTAATCCCGCCCGCCTCGATAGCGGCCTTTACTAATGATTAGGGAAATTATCTATACTTGATATGTTGTCGATTATATGCATGCAATGCAACATCCAATAGATTAATCCTAACATGTGAGATTAAACTAAGTCGGTGAACATGTAATTTAGCATACACTAGGTCAAAGTAGGGATTTAAGGTTGATTACATGTGAGAGGAAACAAACGATAATAAAGAGTAATAAACAAAATATAATAATTAAAATTACAATAATTACAATGGTTCAATGATTTACGTCGAAAATACGTTTAAAACGGATGATTTGAGAAAAGAAAAGGAAAATAAATTAGGGTTAGAAAACGGACAGATTAGCGGTGATATTGCGATTAATAGTCGATTAATACATAAAACTAATAAACTAGGTCAAAACAAGAACATGAGTTTAGAGACAGAAATCATCCCGAAACAGGCGTAGCAATGCTGCGTCCCTTAGAAGAGGCGCAGTGGTCACTGCGTCTGTTCCTGAGGTGAGTTCTGGCTGTGAAGCCGGAACTGCATATTGTTAATGTTCGTTGGTGATTTTAATGGTTGATTATTAATATTCGACTCAAGTAGAAGTGATTTAACGGATTATTTACATGTGAATTAATCATAAAAGCGATAAAGAACGAACTTAAATTAATGAGAATTAATTAGAACGAATTAAAGTGAATTACAGACTTATTACAAATTAATTAGGTTTGATTAATACAGATTAATTAGGTTCATTTGTGCAATTTAAAGAAGATGGATAATGATAAATAGATGAAATATACAAAAGGCGAATTCCAGAGACTTGATATGAACAAGTCGAATCTCTAAAACCCGGGTTTGATTTTAATGAAGAAAACCCGCAAATATTGATTACTTGGGATTTAAGTCGGGTATTAAAGGGTGATAAATAACTATGAATTATGTGTTATAATTATGAAGAAAATATGAAAAAAATCAGAAAAGACAAATAAAAGAAACTAATCAACAAAGAACAAAGGAAGAATAAGAAAGGCAGAAACTGCGGCAGCCTCAGGAAGAGGCGCAGCAGATGTTGTGACTCTTCGAAGGGGCGCAGCAGTTGCTGCGTTTCTTCTCGACGTCTGCCTTCTGTTAATTCGTAAAAATAAGTTTGATAAAGGTTTTATAAATCGATTTTAAACATGCTTTCGACGTAAACCTTACAATAATTGATACAATAAAAAGTACAATAATAAAACATGGGATTTACACCCTCAGACTTACATGTTTGACGAAACGAGATTAACTAAGTTAACGATTAGTGATTGCTCGACTCGAATGTATGATGAAAGTGCCCTCGTAAGAGGAATTAATTAAATTGATTTGATTAATTGAGTGGAGTTGGTCAAATTGGTCGGTCATGCAAAACGAGACTGGTACTCAGAAGGATCCGAGCTTACGTGGTCGAAAGTTCAAGCACGTTGACGTCAATAAGCAAAGAGCCTGGTCTTAGAATGCAAAGGGAAAAGAGAAGGGTGGACACTCGCGTGAGAAATATGAGGAACGAAGGTCCCTATTTATACTAATCACACGGAGGAATTAGGGTTACGGTAAAACTTTGGAAACAAAACTCGAAAAGATTTGAAAATATGCAGAAAAGAGTCAAAGAGCGCGCAAGAACCATGCGACTCTTGGAAGAGGCGCAGCAGGTGCTGCGTCCTTTCCCCGGAAGTTTCCTCCTGCAGAAGAAAGATTTTCCGCGTTTCTTTTATGGAATTGCGGTAGATCTCAACTTCCTTATTTTTTATCATAAAATTTCGGGATATATTTTACCAAAAGATTAAAAATTGAAATTATGGAATAGAAATATCCGGAATATTTCAGAACGTTCCGACTCAGCATTTTAAACGGTTTATTAGAAAATGAAGACGATTTTTGACCCGGACTCCAAATGAACTCTAATTACTGTCAAAACGAACGTAATGGCGCGTAGATGACGACCAAGGGGTAGAAACAAGTATTTGAGCTATCAGTTGACGATAAACTTACGAATTGTCACAAATCGTTCCGTGTACCAAACATACGGCCCAATCATCACCGGGTGGTTTGTGGGAGGTGCAGAAATGAGGTATCTATAGGTAGGTTCGTCTACTCAGTACTGTTGGTTGTCTAGAGTGTCTTTTGATGTGAGTTGGTTGTTGTAGTGTCGGTGTGGTTGATTGATTGCGGTAGTTGGTTGTTGTGTTGTTTCGTTTATCATTGTTGTGGTGCAGCTGATTGTGATTGTTTGTCTATGGTTCTCGAGGTGCGTCCTCAGTTGAGTGGAGTCACTTGCGGGAGTGGCTTCACGCCCGTAGTTCGCCCTTCGTGGAACCCGCCACTGGAGGGGATGTGCACATTAATGGACATGGTTTATCGCTCAGTTTGATGAGCGGGGCTTAGCTGGGAACGGCTGCGGTCCTCCACTGGCAGGGCTGGTCCAGTGGACAGTCGGTGACGGTGATTGGTTGGAGGAGATGTGATGCGTGTATGTTCTGTTGTGCATGTGTTGTATATGTGGTTGTTGGTGTGTTTCTTCAGTTACTGACCTTGTGTGGTTTTGTCTTGTTGTTTGTTTCTGTTGTGCCTGCCGTGATCCCTTATGGTGAGCAGTCAGTCTTAGTAGGTTGTGATCTGTATGTTAGCTGGGTGCTTGGCGGGATGAGTCTTTCAGGAGTAACGACAGAAGTAGTTCACATAGTGGTTTCAAGTTGTATCTTTTATATCAGCAGTTTTGTTAATCATTTGTAACATAACTTAATTGTTCTTTTATCGACATTTGATTATTACTGTCCTCGCCCAACCGAGATGGTAATGCCCTTATATGCTAGGGAAGGTCTTGTTAAGGCTCATTGGTATATGGGGGTGTTACAGTCCCCCACTAGTCCGTCCCCAAACTTGACGTCCCCCGCCTTAACTTACCATGTCATAGATGTTTTGTGTTGATCCGTAGATACGTAGATGGCGAATATCTACAAGGGCGCGTATCTTCTCAAGACATTCCAAGGAAGGAGATATTAAACTGGTTGCTTTACGAGAAATATAAATTATTAGCATTGTTGTTAAGATGCAAATGCTAAATCTACCTAGTACCTATAACCTATCTATTGTTCACATATGAAATGGAAGAATAAAACAATTACCAATACCGCTGATTAAAAATCAAGCATGATAGACGATTAGACGCACAATCCTATCTGAACAAAAGTTACAAATCAGTTTAATCTAAATCAAAAGTTGGTGTAATTTAATCAAGAAAAGCGAACACTGATTGTTTGATATACTAACTAATAAAGAATTGAAGTATTTGGGTAAAAATTTGATTGGATTTCGAGAAGAAATGGAAAGAGGAATAAAATTTCCTCTAAGACTCCTAGAGAAAGGGTAGGTATGGAAAATTTGTGATAAAATGGATGTGTAAGAGTAAAATTGTGAAAGAGTAACTCCGTAATTATTAGCTAAAAGATAGTAATTAGTAAAGGTTAATCATATTAATACTTTTCATTGTCAAGAGTAGTCTAGGGTTTTCCTAGGGTTTCTGTCTTAATTTTCTTCGATCTCTGTCCTACGTTCTTCGATTATCCTCTCGCTCGAGGCTTGACTCACGATCTTTGTCGTGAGTTTGGGCTGCTTTGTTTTCTTTTTGTGTTTGTTCTTGTCTTGTGTGCAGGTGCCAATGGAGAGTGACTCAACGGGCCATAGGGACGAGAAGGAGTCGATGGGGTCGGATGAGGATGAGGGGTTCGAATGGGAGGAGGATGAACAGCCGGTGAAAGAGGAGGAGCGAATTCTGTTGATAGGCAAGATTTGGGCGTCGAGGGCTATTAATGTTAAAGCGGCCATTGATACGATGATAAAGCTATGGAATCCGTCGAAACCAATCATCGGGAACGTAGTCGATGCTAAGGAGAAGACCTTTATCTTTCGATTTGAATCGCGCAGGGATAAGGCAAGGGTTCTTGAGGGGCAACCTTGGCACTTCGACAAGTTTATGTGGTGCTTCGAGGAGCCTGACCAATCCGGTAAAGTTACTGATTCTTCTCTGTTTCCGGTACCTATTTGGGCACGAATCTATGACCTCCCAATCTCGGGTCGTACGTGCCAATCGAATGCCCAACGTTTGGGAAATTGCCTGGGAAAGTTTATACAATTTGAACATGGCCCTAATCCCGAGTTAGACAGAGCTATTCGTGTACGGGTGTTGTATGATATCCGAAAGCCATTGAAAGCAGCCATCCCTATTCGTTTAAAAAACGGCCATAGTATGAGCTTCAATGTCAAATATGAAAGACTCCCGACATATTGTTACGGATATGGGGTCATTGGGCATGGGGAAAAGGACTGTGAAGAGGGTCCTTACGAAGAAGAGGAGTTAAAATTTGGAGATTGGCTTCTGGCATCGCCATGGAAAGTGGTTAAAACGGTGAAGCATGGGTCGGGTAAGGCGACAAGGGACCTACGGGTGAAGTTTGATGTGGTGAGTAAGGAAGAGTATGAGATAGCTATTTCGAGTATGATCGATAAATTACAAAATATAGCTCTCGAGTTCCGAACAAAGAAGGTGGGGAATGCAGAGAAAAGTGGCAGCCATGGTGTTATGGGGGAGGGCAGTGGAGACTCTTGCATGGGGGAAGGGGTGCATGGGAGTGTGGATAAGGAGCGTAGTGGTGGGGGAAAGGGACTGGGTCGTGAACAGGAAAAGGATAGAGGAAGCAGGGGGTATGAACAGTCGGAGGAGTTATGGAGTGGGGAGGGGTTTCTTGTTAATCTGGTGGAGGAAAGGGGACAGGACGATATGCGGGGACGAATTGGTAGTGAGGGGCGGGATGCTAAGGCTGGAGGGGAGGGGGATGGTGGTAAGGGAAGAGAGTGGACACGAGTACCGAGGCAAAAAGATGCAGGTGAAGGGAATGTGGGAGATAAGGGCAGTAGGGGGATGGGACAAGGGAAGCGAAGTAGGGAGTCTGAGGTGGAGGAAGGTGCTAGTAAGAAGGCGAAATCTTCGATAGACGGGGGCGTCTTAATACCTGAGGCAGAGGTTGACAGGGGTCAACCCTGTCAGGCCCAATGAATCTCTTAAGCATTAATTGTCGGGGCCTGGGCAACCCTGACACGGTGTCTGCCCTCCGTGCTCTAGTGCGGAGGGAAGCCCCGACCATTCTGTTCTTATGTGAAACTAAATTGAGTGGTTGTGAAATGAGGAGGGTGAAGGAGAGATTGGATGGGTACTTTGGTATGGAGGTTGATAGTGTAGCCGTGTAGGTAGATCGGGAGGATTGGCGTTATTATGGCGTAAGGAGGTCGACTGTACTTTTGTGTCAGCTTCGGTGCACCACATGGACTTTATTATTAGGGGTTCGGAAGGAGAATGGAGAGTCACGAGGTTCTATGGTTGGCCAGCTGTGGGGGATCGACATCTTTCGTGGGATTTATTGAGACTCTTGAGGGGGCAATCTCGGCTTCCTTGGGTGTGTCTCGGTGATTTCAATGAGGTTCTCTTTTCCACGGAGATGAAAGGGGGAAGCAAGCCACAGTGGCAAATGAATAACTTTCGAGCTGCTGTTGATGAATGCGGTCTTAAAGATGTACCCTGGGAGGGGTATAATTTCTCCTATGATAATGGGCAAGTTGGAGAAGCGAACAAACAAAGTATGATTGACAGAGCCTTGTGTACGGAGTCGTGGAGAGTACTCTTTCCGTACGCTCGGTTATACTACTTAAACAGGGAATGGTCTGATCATGCTCATATACGACTGGTGCTTAATCACAAGGATAGGGGTAAGGTGCGAGAACGAAGGTTTAGGTTCGAGCAGATGTGGGTTGGGGAGGAGGAATGTGGGGAGGCCGTGGAACGTGGGGTGGAGCGTGGTAGAGGCAGTCTCTCTCGGGTTTTGTCTGAGTGTGCTAAGGAGCTCAAAAAATGGAAGGGTACGAATATTCATCAAATAGGGAGGTGCATTGTGCAGAAACAAAAGCAGCTGGGTTATCTTGACGATAAGGAAAGAACTGAAGACAATGTGAACCGGCGTCGGAAGCTTGTGGCTGAGTTGGCTAATTTAAGAAAACAGGAAGAACAATATTAGAGGCAACGATCGAGAGCTCTGTGGTTAAAAGATAGAGATAAAAATACGAAGTTTTTTCATACTAGAGCCGATGAACGTAAACAAAAGAATTTTATAGCGCAACTTGTGGATGACGAGGGAATTATGCGGTGCGGGGATGAGGAGGTAACAGCCATGGCTACTAGCTATTTTCAGCAGCTATATTGTCGACCTCAAATCCGGAAATAGAGGTTGATGTCCTTCATGGGGTCGGGCAGCGTGTTACCGAGGGGATGAATGCAGCTTTTCGGCGAGATTATGGGGAGGAAGAGGTTCTGGTTGCCTTGCACCAAATACACCCGCTTAAAGCTCCGGGGCCAGACGGGATGAATGGTCTTTTTTACCAAACTTATTGGGATTCGATTGGAGGGGAAGTGGTGAGCACGGTTTTGGATATTTTGCGCGGATACAAGCAGCCAACAGAGTTCAATAAAACTAATATTGTCCTTATTCCTAAGAAGAAAGCTCCAGATAAGATACGTGATTTTCGACCCATAAGTCTGTGTAATGTGGCCTATAAACTTGTCTCTAAAGTGTTAGCCAATCGGCTAAAACCGTTCCTGGGTGACATTGTTTCGGAGAATCAGAGCGCTTTTACTCCAGGGAGAGCAATTTCGGATAATGTTATAATCGCTTTTGAAATTTTTCATTATATGAAGAATTCGAAGAGTATGAACGGGACCATGGCATTTAAGTTAGATATGGCTAAGGAATATGATCGGGTTGAGTGGACATTTCTGGAGAGGGTTCTTATCTCTATGGGTTTCGATCAGGTATGGGTAAGCCGGGTGATGGATTGTGTCACGACTGTCTCTTTCTCTGTGCTCATAAATGGGCAGCCCTTAGACGAGTTTCGACCCTCACGTGGACTGCGACAAGGTGACCCTCTTTCACCTTATTTATTTATTCTCTGTGCCGAAGTTTTATCTAGCTTGATGCGACGGGCGGTTGAAGCGGGCCGTTTACATGGTATCCGAATTGCTAATCAGGCCCCTCCTATATCGCACCTTCTTTTTGCGGATGATAGTATCTTTTTTATGAAAGCGACGATGGAGGAAGCTGAGGTTGTCACGAATATTCTTCGACGGTATGAGGATGCTTCAGGGCAGCTGGTAAGCCTTGACAAGACTGCGGTCTCGTTTAGTAAGGGTGTGCCGATTCAGAAGCGGAGTAGCAATTAGGTTGGGTATAGTGGAGGTGGAGGAGCAGGCGAGGTACTTGGGTCTCCCTACGGTGATCGGACGGTCAAAAAAACCAATTACGAATATCTTGAGAGATAAGCTAAGCAAAAGACTCAGTGGTTGGCGCGGGAAAATCTTGTCTAGGGCAGGTAAGGAGGTTCTTATAAAGGCAGTGGCCAATTCACTCCCTACCTAAGTTATGAGTATTTTTAAAATTCCTGTAAGTTTTTGCGATGAGCTTAGATCGATGATATCTCGGTTTTGGTGGGGTCATGAGGAAGGGAAGAGGGGGATAAGCTGGGTGTCCTGGAAGCGTTTGTGTAAGTCCAAAAGCTTGGGTGGGATGGGTTTCCGCGATTTCAATATGTTTAATATGGCTTTATTGGGGAAACAAGTGTGGCGGTTGTTAACTGAGCCGGAGTGCTTGTGGGCTCGTGTTATGAAGGCTAAGTACTACCCAGCCGAGGATATTATGTCGGCTTGTATTGGGCATAATCCGAGCTATACTTGGAGGGGAATTGTGGAGGCTACAGAAGTGTTGAGGTCGGGATGGAGGAAGCGAATTGGGAACGGGCTGACAACTCGTGTCTGGGAGGACGCTTGGCTGCCAGATACACAGTCGGGACCGCTTATTTCACCCATTATTGTGGGCATGGAGAATTTGGTTGTGGCGGACTTGATGGACGAGGAGGGGCGGGGCTGGAAGGAGGAACTGCTCGCATCTTTGCTTCTTTCCTTTAAATGTGACCGGGTGAAAAATATTTGACTTAGTAGGAATCGTCCGGAGGATGGGTGGTTTTGGGTGGCGGAGCGTGACAGGGTCTTCTCTGTGAGATCTGCTTATCGACGGCTTGCAGGGGAACGGAATAATATATATGGAGTTGGGAGGTGCGTCGGATTGGGAGAGGGAAAAGTGGTTATGGAATAGGCTCTGGAAAGTCCCGGTTTGGCCCTGAGTGAAACTCTTCTTCTGGCAGCTGTGTAACGAGGCTTTGGCGACACGAGTTAACATTGCTTCTCGAGTGCGAGGTGAGTCCACTTTCTGTTCCTTATGTAATTCTTCTGATGAAACTAGTCACCATTTGTTTCGTTTTTGTCCTATAGCCCGACAGGTATGGGAAGGGATTGGACTAGGGGAGGACGAGAGGGAGACAGGGGGGGGAGGGGGGGGGAGAGATTGGGTGGAGGGGAGGTGGAGGGAGTTTGGGTGCCGAGAACAGTCGCTCTTTATGGTGGGATGTTGGGCCTTGTGGGAGCACCGCAACAAGGTCATCTTTGATAATCAAGAGGTGGATCCTTGGACCGTTGTTAGACGAGCTAAGGGGGTGATGGAGGAGATTGAAGGATGTGGTATGGTGCCGGGGCGACGTGGAGGTAAGACGGGAGATGGAGCCGAGAAGGGAAGGGAGGGCTGGACAGCGCCGCCAGAGGGATACGTGAAAATTAACACAGATGCCGATGGTAAGGAGGGGGAAGGCTTTAGTGTGGGGGTGGTATGTCGTGATGAAGCTGGGTCGGTCCTATGGGGAGTGTCGGTGGTGCAGGAGCAGCGGTGGGAACCCTAGATGGCTGAGGCAGCGGCTGTGTTGGAAGGTGTGGCTGAGGCGGCGAGACGAGGGCATACAAAGATCGTTGTGGAAAGTGATTGTATGCCGGTGATTGAAGCATTAAGGAGGAAGGATTCAGGACGCAGCCTACTCTCGCTTATTTATGACGATATTCATTCTTTATGTACTGCTTTTATTTCTGTTTCTTGGTCGTTTACTAATCGTAGGAACAATAGTGTGGCACATTGTTTAGCTCATTTGTTTCCTATTAAAGTTGGTAGATCAGTGTGGTCAGATGCTTTACCTCCGGCTCCGACTGCGGACAGCGCTGTTATTTATGATTCGGTATTAATGAAGTAAGGCCCTCGGGCATTTACCCTAAAAAAAAAGATAGTAATTAGTATATACTTTATTATTATTCTTATAAGAATAAAAAAAAATCACGGTTCCTCTACTTTTCTTAATTTTTTTACCTTTTTGTTTTATTTTATATTTAAAATACTGATAAATGGTTACTTATGTGCAAAATACAACAAACATTTATACAAAATCCGACAAAGTTTCGTCCAAAAAAAAAGTGAGACAAACTTTAGATAAGACCTTTTAAAATTTCCTAAAATAAATATCCAAAAATTTAGCGGGACCTCATTCATCTCTCTCTCAATTCTCAAAGCATTTCCACGTCGACATCTTCCTCCCAACAAAATAAAATTAAAATAAACATTCCCCTGAATCTTAAAAAAAGGAAAATAAAAAAAATAAGCAAAAAAATAAAAAAAAATTCAGCCACCATTTTTACTCGTACTAATTTGTTCCTCTTTTCTTCGTAAAATCGTCGTACGATCCCTTTCGCTTTCTCTCTCCTCCGATCAACAAATGCTGGCATTTTAATTTCCAATTCCGTAATTAATTTGAGCTTTGCATCATTCAATTTTGATTCTTCTTCATTCCAGGTAGCTCAATTTTCAATCTTTTGTTAAAAACCCTAATTTGATTTTTTTATAACTTAGGGTTTTTAATTTTTGATTAATTTTCGTTTTTTTAGTTGATTCGCTTAGTTTTAGTAGTGTATTAGTAGCTTAATTGTGTTAATTTGGATTTTCTGGTATTGAATTTAGTTTATTTTTGTTGCTTGTTATTTTTGATGGTGTTACTGAATTTTGGTGAATTTGAAGTATTGTGTTTTTTTGTTTGATCAAGTTATGAAATGATGTAATTGGTTGCTGTTTTAAGTATTTTGTGGGTGATCATACATAAGTGTAAACTTGCTAATTGTGGTGGTTACATGTTTGTTTTAGTTAGTTAATGTAGTATGTGAATAGTTGATTACTATGATTAGTCAAACTTAAGCTACTCAAGTGTTTGATTATCTTTTAGTTGAGCAAAATCGGTCGTTTTTATGTAATTTTTGTGCACTTTCATTAGTTGCTGTTTCTGGCAGATTTAGCTCAAGTCTGGTGCAAGCGTGATATTTATATATCTGGCAGTGACTTCTATTCTTCATTTGGTGCCCGAGCTAGCACGGGTCTTTGATGGATTGATTCTCAAGGTAGTTTAGTAGTATGAGGTGGAAGTTTTGCTGGACATGAATTAGTTTTTTTCGGTTTGAGCTAATGGCCGGAAATGCAAAGTTTGAAGTGAGCTCCATTAGCCCAGATGATTCCGGGTTTATGGGGGGTTACTCGAATGGCCAGCGGGTTAGCTATTCAGGTCCTAGTCTAGATAGGTCTGGTAGCTTCCGTGAGGTAAGTGATGGTAGGAGCTTTAGTTCCGGACCTGGCACATCCAAGTCAAATGCTTCAGCCATGACAGATTTACCACATTTAAATTTGGATCCAATTACAATGGGAGATCCAAAACCTATCAGACTGGGTGAATTAAGAAGGGCATTAGGAGTTTTAAACTTTGGGAATGTCTCGGAAGATAACGCCTTTGCAGGTTCTCAATCAAGACCTCCGACTATTTTGAACACAGATGAAATAAAACGGTTTAGATCATCTGTATTGGAAGGATCTCTGAAGGCCAGGTACATATCTAAGATATTAGGAGTCTAGGACACTATGTGTTAAGTGGATGACAACTGTCTTAGTTACTTTTGTGGAAACTATATGGCACGAGCAATATTCACATTATGAAAATTTGGACGAGTACTAGTTTTTGGTTAAGATTTCATCTAAAGATTTGAAAATTTATATGGACACAGTTCCTCACTTCCGCCATTAGAGGATATTGTATGGTTTGAGTCAATTGCTCCATTTCTCTCCGGCACTTTATTTTTTGTTAGATAGTATTAGTCATGATAGCTTGAAAGCTTAATCCACTCGCTATCCTTTTTGTATAGGTCTCACTCTCTTGGTGTCCATGGGCCATTAGCGTCTCTCCGTTGATGTCCTTTAATCTATGTACTCTATTACTTATAAAACGAAGTCTTGATTATACTTCTCAAGTAGAAAGATCTCTGACTGTCCAGGGTTTTGGGTTATTGCTGATTAGTAGGAATTAAATTGTAACTGCAGGAGTAGGGTGAAAAGATTTGATGAATTGTTGAACAAATTGAACAAGTATTATGAAGTTGGTAACTCAAAGAAGCAACATACAAATGAGAGGTCTGGTGGATCAAACTTGCTCAAAATGGGAAGTCAGTCTCATCGGATCTCACCAGAACTTGCAGCTCAAAAGTTAGAGGATAGGAATAAGAATATTGGTCTCAATAAGCGCGCCCGCACACCAATGGGAGACTTGCGGGTTAGTATATGGACGATATTATTTCCATTTCTTTTAGTTCAAATTTGTTTTTCCTATTTATATCAAGAAACCAAATTCGTAGTCTTTGCCATCGTCCACATGTTTAAATTCATAGTTTTTGAAGGCTGGGACTATCACTTGCGTCTCACAAGTCACAAGTCATATCTCTGAAAATACTTTGTTTGCTTGAATATGGTAAAATAAAAGAATTGGATGCTCCATTTTGACGATCTGAACATTTGAGGTGGCTGCTTGGGATTTACACCTTTAGTTGTGGTAATGACTTTTTTTTTACTTCTCATCCCCATGGTAGATCATCTTGTATTAGATTGTTTTATTCCTTCATTGGTGATCCAGTTAGTAGTGACTGGAGTTATTCTATATGAGAGTTCAGATCAATTATTAACGTAGTTTGTGAAAAAAAATGGCTGAGGAGTGTGGCGCTTCTGATTGTCTCAAGACCCCCTAGTCCCAACACGTGTCTAGTGACTATTGATTCCAATGATATAATTGGTTCTGAAAAAGTACAAAGAAACGAAAGGTGGGTAGCTGAATTATGTCCTGCGCCCTAGGAAGAGGTCAAAGCACCGAACCGATGCTTAAGAGTACAATCACAGTGTCTGATTCAAAAATCTTTTTGAGATTTCCCTGTCTCATTTTGATCATTGAATATATATATGACATAGCTGTCCTTGAAGCCTTCTTGTCCATAGCCAAGGATGGTGCCAAATTACCAAACCAGGCAAATCACTTCTCGACAACTTGGAGGAACAATATACTCTAGTCCCCTAAACATTTTTTGTACCATTTTCACGTGAATGACTATGGATATGTTTTTGATTTAGGCTCTCAACTTTTTTGATTCATCACAATTCAGAGAGAAAATGTGATTTTATATTTCTTAATTTGATAGAAGATTGACAACTAACGCAATCTTAGTTTGAGTACAAAGCAAAATCCAGTTGAAATGATCTCTTTGTTTCAGTCTGTCACATCTGAGTTGCATTGGTTTTGTATGTGTTACTTGTTGTTACTGACATTTGTATCATACTGGCTTACTGTTGCTTTACTTGTGTTTTCAGGCAGAAGGGCGCGTTAATGGTTCCCCTAGGCAACACTTAGTGTTAGGAAAAGATAAAGATTCAGCAAAAGAAGGCAACTTTGAGGTTGGTGAAGAAAAAATTCGCAGATTACCTGCGGGTGGTGAGGGATGGGACAAAAAAATGAAAAGAAAACGTTCTCGCCCTCTTGACGGTGATGGGGAGCTTAAAAGGACAATGCATGGAAGGCTTGGCAATGACTCTAGTATTCACACCTTGGACGGTCATGGCTTCAGGTCAGCACTCTATAATTATTTTACTGACTTCAATCTTGTCTAAGGAGTAGAGACTTTTCTGATTTGCGTACTTCTGAATTGTATTTACTTTGCACAAATAGTGAACATATTAGTATCCAATGCCAATAGTCCAGTAGAGTAGAAGCAATTGACTCAGAAAGTTTGAGTGCATTACTGAGTTAGTTACGGAGCAAGAACTTAATACGTCCCATGTGGACCAGATAGGTGTAAGGGAATCAAATATTGCTTGCTGTTGTATGAATTATGTGCCAGTGTAAAGGGTGATTCCATCACTGCATATGCAGTGCCTGTATGTCTGCTTTGGAATTGGGTCTAGTGCTCTAGTCTAACTTCGCCTCAATTAATCCCTTTGTTAATTGTTAACATGGATGTACATAGTTGACCGATTTGTTTGGAGCTGGTTTAAGTTGATCAACCATTGATGGCCATTATTCATTACCTGGAATCATTGCATCAACCTCAAGTGCAAGAGTCTGATTTGTTTTTACTTCTATGTTTTTGTAAGAAATGTGCGTCTCATAGGGTATATTGAATTTTGAGGAGTATGATAGGAGATTATTTTTATTTTTTTATTTCTTATTTGTTTTGGAGAAGAAAGGTGGCAGGGGAATTCCTTTAAAAGTGGATAAAGTTGTTTAACCTCGATCTGCTCAGTTTTGGCCTTTGCGTTAAGGTCTTAAGTAGCTTTCACACTTTCTGGCTTAATCTTCTTTGATAAGCATTAAATATCTGTATGACGATGAAACAGTATAACTATTGTTCAAAGTAGCATAATGTGCACAAGTGTAGGCATATGTAGGTATAGCATATAAACATGTTCTCAATTCTTCAACTCATCTGAAGCATAGTTGCTTCTTATTCCTTACCGTACGGGTAGCAGTTACTCTTGGTCTGCTGATCAACTAAAATCGATTGGAGACATGAACAAATGGGTCACTATCTGAAGTCTCGATCCCGTTTACTTCACATCAAAATGACTTGGCCTAACATTTAACGAAACCTAATGCCACTTGATGCATTTTCTTCGTTGATGATTTTCACAATTTATTTTGGAGAGTCAAATGGATTATCCATATTTTGTGAAGTTAGCGTTCAACTTCGCAAAATTGCTTAGTATTCTGTGTTTTGCTTTAAGCACACTTTTTTTGTCTCCACCTTGCAGATCAGTGTCGCCCAATGTTCTTAGTGGCAGCAGTAAGGTAGATGGGTCTCCATCATCTGTGAGCTTGAGTGGCCGCATAACGCCAAAGAATGAATCAGAAAAAACTTCTCTATCTCGAGAACTCGTTGGGATGAAAAAGGAAAGAGTAATTCAGAAAGGAAATATGAAGTATGTGTGCTAGCTCAAGATACTCATGTGAATATGTGCTAACTTCTGTCAAGATGACTAATTACTTACTACTTATGATAATATAGTAATCATATTTGTTCCTGTGAAATCCTTAAGAAAGCCCCATAGACATACCCTCAATGAGTTGAAACCGACTCCATGAGTCCAAAGGAAGTTCCACCCAAAACCCAATATATGATAAGAAAACAAACTTCTTAGTTTATAAGGTGATCAACGGCCTCCTCTTTTGTCAATGTGGGAAACTCACATTTGGTACTTTATGTGTGGGAGCTCTTCAACATTTCTTATCCTGATAATTTAATTGACATGCTGATCTATATATTCATGTGCTGTTGTACATTTCATGTAGGTTAAATATGCGTGAAGAGCCTCATTTGTTTAATCCTAGTTCCATAACAAAGGGCAAGGCTTCAAGAGCTCACAGAGGTGGCCCTGGATCTGCAGGGAACTCTTCTCCCAACTTCTCACGCGTGTCTGGAACACCTGAAGATTGGGAACAACCCCTAAACGTGAATAAAGTTCATTCATTAGCTGGAGTTAACAATCGCAAACGTCCACTACCAACTGATTCATCATCTCCTCCAATGGCTCAATGGGTTGGCCAGAGGCCCCAGAAGATTTCCCGTAATCGTAGAACAAATATTGTATCTCCTACATCAAACTCTGATGAAGTGCAGATTCCAGTTGAAGGATGCACAACACCTGATTTTAGCACTAGAGTATCTGGTGGAATGAATGGCTCTGTTCCTGTTAGGAATATAATGAGTAGCTCGCAGCAGCTTAAAGCAAAACTTGAAACTGTGCAGTCTCCAGCAAGATTATCTGAAAATGAGGAAAACAGCGGTGTTGAAAACAGACTGAAGGATAAATTGCTTGGTGGCATTGACATTGATGATAAAGGTACGATCGATCATCAAAATGCCAATCCTTCTGGATTGTTTACAAAGAAGAGTAAATTGCTTGGGAAGGATGAAATTGGTGATAGCGTACGTAGACAAAGCCGTAGTGGGAGGGGGCCTTCTTTTCCAAAAGGAAGCATATCTCCGTTGCGGGAGAAGCCTGAGGGTCCAGCTGTAGCGAAACCTGCTCGAAGTACTAGACCTGGTTCTGAGAAGAATGGAAGGTGTATAAATTTACAATCAAGTTTTTGACTGATGTCATTTTTGGTTGTATTGTAGATTTTTTTATTAATATAATTTGTACCTCTTTGTTTCAGCAAATCAGGCCGTCCTCCTCTCAAGAAGCATACTGAACGAAAGGGTTTTAGACGTCCGGGATCAGTCTTGAATAGTAGTTCTCCAGATTTTACAGGTACCATATGATCATACATACTAATCCATGTTTGCGTTGATGTTTTTTGGCACTCCATCTGCTCCAGTAAGAGCTGAATTTGTCTGTAAGGAATATAATATTCGGTGAAATTATCAGCATCATGTCCTAACATCAGATCTTTGTTGTTTTTCATGCTGAGTGGTATTTGGAGATAATGATGTTAAAATAGTAATCCAGAAAATTCTTGTATTCAATGTATTTTCTAAACCATCTAGAATAATCTAAGAAGAGAAGGGTGAAGATTAGTCTAGATTAAGGCACTTGAACGTTGATCTAGAAAGTTCCTATAATGATCTGGTCTTACCCACCAACTAGACTAGTATAAATAGCAATGCAAACCTCATTTAGGTGTGTGTAGCCTCAAACTCGAATATGGAGGTATCAAGATCCATGTTTGACAATTTATACTCCGCTGTCAAAATTCCAACAAATGATTTGAGCTTTTACTCGAGTACTTTCCAAGATGTAAAATCTTTCGTTTTAAAAGGCACCAGGCGCGCACTGAGGTAGGGCCTGTAGCAACGAGACGAAGGAGCAGTGTATTGCAAGCAAATTTGAACTTTCAAATATAATATTTGGTGTCAAATTACCCATTTTTGAAGAAGTCTTAACATGAAAAAGTATAGAAAATACGAATATTATGGCAAAGTGTAGGAAGTAATAAAAGAGCTAGCAAGAAAAGAATAAGATCATATAGTAGAGCGCCTCACAAGCTGTGCACACTTTAGGCACATCGAGGTGTTTTGGACTTTTGGCTAGTGCCCACCGAGCCTGGCTTAAGTACACATGTTAAAGCTAAGATCTTGTTAACAGAGTTATTGCGTTCGTTGATTGGTCTTGTTGTCGTTTGGGATATAAGTATCCGACTATATTTTTAGATAGATTGATAAGACACTTAACTATATAAGTTAAATAACGGCAACAAAATGACAACCTCTAAAGGACCCCAAGACAAATACTCTTTAACAATCCAGTGATGAAAACATAGTCCAAAAAGAAAAAGCAAGAAAAATCCAGATCTTGGTGATTAATGACATAAATGTATCGAAAACCCCTTTTACTAGCTTGACCAAGGAAGCTTTGTCTGGTTATGCATATATCATTTAGATTGTTAAATTAACTTAGTTTCTGTGTGTTGTTTTAGCTGAATCAGACGATGACCGTGAGGAAATTTTAGCAGCGGCCCTGTTTGCTTGCAATGCTAGCTGTAAGTTTAATTAATTTCGTGCTCTCTTAATCTTGTATTCTGATGTATATGTGGTTTGACATGAAGCAACCTTTTTCTTTTTAGATAATGGTTGTTCTTCGTCATTTTGGAAAAGATTGGAGCCAATTTTCTATCTTCGAGTTGAGGAGAAAACCTTTTTGGAAAAGCAGGTAAAGGATAATGCAGTTTGATAGATAAAAATTTGATGAAGTGCCAGTACTAATTCGGTTTTTGTTCGGAATTGAGACTCTCTTTGTTTTATTTTTCTTTGGCCTATGTATCAGCTCGTAGATATAGACAATCATCAATCAAATTCAAGTCAGATGCTGGTCCTGAATGATAACATGATGGTATGCATATTTAATGTTGTTAATTCTTTCATTTCTCTGTCAATAACAATGATGGAAGCAGTGAATATCTTACCCTGTTCAGTGTTCACTGATTATTTGCGCAATGCTATGCTAAGTCTTCACATAAAAAGTAGTACTCGGCGGTTTTTTTTAGTTATGAGCCCCGCAGTGAGGTAATATCTGAGCATAGCTATGGAAACTGGCCAAAATTCTTTTATCAAAAGCTAACATAGCATGTTCCATTTTGTATATCACAAGGATTCCAGGGAAAACGAAATGAGCTTAGCTATGGAAACTGCCAGAAATTCGTTTACTAGAGCTAACAGAGCATGTTCCATTCTTTGCATTGGAAGGATTCTTGAAAATGACCTGTATTCATGCTAACTTACTGCCTTATCCTGCTTAATAGTCTAAGATGAACAACGTAGTAGAAGTAATTTCACCAGTTTATCGTAGATTTTTTTTTTTTTTAATTGTTTCTCTGCTTAGTTGACTTTGTATTTGTGCTTTGTTAAAAACGCGGGTTATGCGGATGATTGTGTTAGCTCTTTTCAGCTCGAAGAAAGAGGGAGAGTGGAGGATAGTTCCTAGTATAAAACTGCAGCTTGGTAGAATTGGAGTGTGTTGAGATAAATATTTGCCTTTTGATAACAAAAGTTTGAAGTATTATTAATAAAAACAGTGCACTGGTACCAATCTATGTTATTGCTTTAATGAAATCAAACCCGCATGTGTTATTTAATAAACTTTGTCATCTTGTTACCTATTTCTTCACCCTGTTTCTGTTTCTTTCTATCTGTCTCTACTTTTGCGTTACCTCCTTTTAGCAACTTGAGATGATGAAGGCTAGCCAACCTCGGATTATTTTGGGAACTAAGCTATGTCGCTATTCTTTTTCTTTGTTTTGCAGAATCATATGTCTCAAACAGAAAAATGTTGTCCCCAAAGTTCTGTTCCTGCAGAAAGCACAGAATGCATCTTGACCGAATCAATAAAGACAGGAGGCCTTGTTAGTCAATTTCAGGATCATGATTTGTCATATAGAGGATTGGACTCTGAAAAAAGGCCCGACAATATAACTCCCTTGTATCACAGAGTCCTTTCTGCTCTCATAGTTGAAGATGACTTCGAAGAGTCCAAAGATTTCAATTTTTTAAGCGATTCACCTTCTATGGTGATTAGGAATGATTATTATGGAGAAGATAGAATTTATTGCAATGGCAGTGCTGGTCAAAATAGGTTCTCAAGCACCCAGGTTTCTACGTATGAGGAAATCGAAGAAGGCAATTATAGTTTACAACACTCAAATGGTCAAGGAGGCCCTGGACCGTACCAAAACGAAGTGAACGGATCCCTTCCTATTAGTATTCATACTTCGTGTAGCTCTTCACTTGTTTGTGAATATGATCAGATGTGCCTGGACGACAAACTGCTCCTTGAGCTGCAAAGCATTGGATTATATCCAGACACAGTGGTATGTTTTCAATCTGCATTGAGTGTAGATATTTATGAACTCATTTGTTATCTGCTAAAACAAATGTTTTGTATATTGATAATTATTCTTATGGTTACATGATGTAGTGTGACTGTACTTTTGTGGAGTATTTGATTTGATTTTGCACTAATTTTTCTTTTATCACCACTCCTGCTATTTTGAACTACATTTTTCTTTTCTTTATACTTAAGATTTGTTGGAGTGAAAAATTTATCCGTTTATATACACCGATTTTAAAAGAAATCCGGACTTCGATTTAAAACCTATAAGGCTTCCTTGGCTTTTGTATTATGTTTCACTCCCCTTTTGTTTTTCACTTCGATCACCCATGGACGGTTCTAAAGGATGATTCATGCCAGCCGACCCCAAACCATTTTGGGACTAAGGCTCTGATGATGATGTATAAAAACGTCATACGCATCCATAAAAAAACTCAAAATTGACCAAATACAAATTTATAAAATCAAACAATACAAACCTTCTAAAAGATCACAATTCATATATGACATTTCTGCATGACCTTTATTACACTTGCATTCATTCATGCAACCTTCCGGGAGGGATCCTGTAAATCTCACATAGTTAAAGAGGATGAATTTTATGTTGTAGACTAAAACTGATATCTACTGCACCACCACTTGAAGAGCCACCGAAGCGCCCATCTTCCATCGAAATCTGAACCCCTCAGATGCAGAGATAAAACCCACAAATAGATGGGATGGGTGGAAAACTCTCATAGTAGGAGAGACAAGATTTATTTCAAGCATACAATTACTTGAAAATAATATTTAAAATAAAATTTAGGGCTTTTCACAACCACAACTGGTAGATAGTGGCCTCTAATTGAGATGATGGGTTTAGGGTTTTTAAAGAGGGGGGAAGGAGACCGGGGAGGGGGGGCAGATATTTTTTTGTACTTATTTTCAGGTCTTTTGTCAATTCTCTTTTTTAATTAATTTATTTTTAAGGTGGCTTTTTTCTTAGGGTTTTTGGTGCCTTTTCTTTTCATTCTTTGCTGTCATTGACGTTTAGAAATGTGGATTCAAGTTAGTCGACTCCCTATCATTTTGTGATTAAGGCTTTATTTTTTTTGTTTTAATTCTTGTCCTTAGGGTTAATGTTATTGTTGCAAATGTGTTCTTGATAAACTGTCGGTGTTCTCTTAGATTATTTTTGAATCTCGTATGCAATTCTGTACTTAGCTTATGGTTTTTCTTCTATCAGCCGGATTTAGCTGAGGGTGAGGATGAGTTGATTAATGAAGACATTGCTCAACTTGAAAAGCAACTTTCCGAGCAGGTGATTACCTAACTTTTAACTGTCATATGCAATAATTGCGTTAGACTATTGCTTCTTTGGATTGATATATCCTTCTAAGCCAATGGTGGGTCACTAGAAGACATAATTACATAAGCTTTCATGATTTATGTCACTTATTTCTTCAACCGCTGTTGTTTTGGCTGATCATAATTGGACAAATGTTAAGATGTATCATGTAATGTTGAAGAAACAAGTAGCTAGCGAAGGTATTTGGAGGTATTCCCACTGTCAGCTTTTTACCGTCTAAGCTGTGTGTCACAGAGAGGAATACATGCTGAAGGGCAGGTTATGAGCGATTTGCTATCTGCTCTGACTAACTTTAGTTACTCTTGTAATTGTGTAGGCTGGTAAGAAGAAGGTTTACTTCAAAAGAATACATCAAGCCATTCAAAATAAGGATGCTCTAGAACGGTTAGTGTTTGCTTTTCAGTATCGTCATCTTCAAATTTCAATCTGCTTGAGCTGATCTGTGAACTACTTTATTAAATTGCTGTGTAAAACTGATTTGCAGGGACCTTGAGAAAGTGGCAGTAGATAGGTTGGTTGAATTAGCCTTCAGAAAGCTTCTGGTAATTTCCTTTTCTTAAGAGCGTATTTGTAGTTAGCAAAAAAGCTAGTTCTTGATTTCATGGGCATTCGTTGAGTCTTACCCTTTTCTTTGGTGAATGCACTGTAATTCTATGAATGTGCTGTTGAATGATGAATCATATATTTTTCTTTGCTGGAGCTGGATGGGTGAAATTTTTTGGCAACACATTCTACATATAATACCTTTCAGCACAAGAGCTGATTTTCTTTTTCTAGAGTTCAAAGGATGACAATCCATAATTCCATATCAAAATCAAATGCAAGAAGATGAATAGCACCTAGATGTGACTACTGCCAAGCATTTTGCTTGCAAGTCCATTGCGTTCAAACTATTAGCAATATAAAGTGTTGGGTTGTATCTCAGTAGGAGAAAATAATCACATAAAGTTCAGGTTCAGCGATGATTCATCTGCTACTAACTACTACTGCATTTGATTTCTACTCCAGTAAAATAGGGACGATTCAGGGTAAGTTACACCTAATGGGTTGTGAAATTTTCTATTTATTCAAAACCAGATTGGTAAAACGAACATATAATCTCTGAATATGGATATTAGAAAGTTCCACATTTTGTGATCATAATTTCATTCTGACCTCAGAAAGTTTTTGCATGAATCGAACAATATAATAGACAGGATATTATATACTTTTCTACAGATTATTCACCTATTCTACGTGCTTCACTAATTCCATAACTCCAGCTATTCATTTTATCTAATATGGTTTAAGATGCTTTGGTTTGAGTTATTTGTATATTATATTTTACATTTATCTCAAAGTTGTGTATGATACTCTTTCCATTCCACTTTTACTTTTATTTTTCCGGTTTGACTAGGATCACTTTTCAGAAATGTATTTTAATATCCATAATATCCTTTTGACTTGGAAATATGTTGATATGGAGTGATGTTAATGGGTGATTTTGGATGCTAATTCTTTTTTTGGCGAGGGTATATGGGTAGTTATATGGGAAGGCTGTCAATGGTGACTTTCTAAATTAGTAGGAGTACAATCATCTTAGAGCAATGGATTTGGAAACGAGGCCGATAAAAGTGGAACGTGTAAAGGTTTTACCTGGGCCTTTAATAATTTTGACTCTGAAACTGTGCACCTCACTTCAACAAGAGGTGCACTTTTTTTTTTTTGTTCCGCGAAGGCTCCATTAATCTTATTGCCTCAGTGCCCCTCGCGTCATTTCAAGCAGTATGAGTATTCTAAAGAAAAAGTATTGCCCGTTGCTATGTGCCTATGTTACTCTAGCTTGGTTGCAACTTGCAAGTGCTGGATGTGACATGTTGCCAAGTAACAGTCACAACAATTTAAAAAAAAAAATCCATGTTTATGGGACTAAAATTAAGTGTTGAAAATATAATGTTCTGTTGGAAGGTTAGAGCAGTGGATGCACGACGCACCATCAAAGTGAAGAGTCAAAACATAGTCTCGTATTATTTCCATGTAATACTACAACAACTTACCTCAAGGACCCCCGCAAATTGCACGTCACGGTGGGGTCGGATGTACATAGGCTTATCCCTATGTTAACTACTCAAAGAGGCGGTTTCCAAATGACCCTAAATGAAAATTGCGAGGAACTCTGCTTCGAATGACTGCTGCTTCACAATAAAAAGAAGCGCAACTTGTGTAGTGAGTCATTTTGCTTTATTCCATAATGGAGAACCAAAGAATAATGAGTTTTTGGCTTCAATTTAGTGAGTAATTTCTTGTACCAAAATGGCCATTGCACATAATAGGAGTGAGTTTGTTTTGTGGGATATTTGTATCGTGGGCTCAATATAATGTATGTATGCGCGATGGAAATGTACGGAGACATTGGGAATGGAAACTGATGGCTTCTATGCCCTTTGATTCCGCCAAAATATCACCCTTGGCAGGGAGAGGAGGCTAGGTGTCAAGAGAGTTAGTAACAAGATTAACAGTCTTAACACTCTGGAAATGTTGTGCGCGCGCGTGCGTGCACCAACTTACTCAGAGTACTGTAGGTTAATACAGTTTGATGCTGCATGGAGTTGCGTGCGTGCTCGCCAACTTACTCAGAGTAGTGTAGGTTAATACAGTTTGATGCTGCATGGAGTTGCGTGCGTGTTCACCAACTTACTCAGAGTAGTGTAGGTTAATACAGTTTGATGCTGCATGGAGTTGCGTGCGTGCGTGTGTGTGTGTGTGTGTGTGTTCACCAACTTACTCAGAGTAGTGTAGGTTAATACAGTTTGATGCTGCATGGAGTTGCTG
Organism: Silene latifolia; assembly: GCF_048544455.1. NCBI lineage: Eukaryota > Viridiplantae > Streptophyta > Magnoliopsida > Caryophyllales > Caryophyllaceae > Silene > Silene latifolia. The sequence continues at coordinate 120,184,344 of NC_133528.1, read as the reverse complement.
GGCATTGCATCAAAGGAATCAATATGGGTAGTTTTGGTGGCATATTTCTTTAACTTGCGTGGCTTGAGCTTTTCGGCATTTTTGGTTATAGCAACCCATTAAAACTGAATGGGATTTTTTTGTTAATCTCTGATATGTGTAAATTTAAGCAAGAATTGGCGTTACCTCTGCAGTGTAATGTGAGTATGTAACGTGGGGTTAGAAATAATGAGCTATTTTAATGTTTCAGGCCACTCGTGGAAATTATGCTGTTAAAATTGGGATCAGTAAGGTCTCCAGACATGTGGCTTTGGCTTTTATTAAAAGAACCTTAGCAAGGTGTCGGAGATATGAAGAAGCAGGAAAAAGTTGTTTCAGTGAACCTGCAGTTCGAGATATACTTCTTGCTGTTCCCAGCACTAGTGCAGGAGCTGCTGCTGGTATCCAAGCAGACCAGAGACTGGAAGCTAGATCTTCAGGTGAGGATTTTAATATAAAGAACCAATGCAACTGTAAGTATATTTATTGAATTAGCTAGGTTGGTTGGTAAGTCTTTGATTACCCTTGGAACAAATATATGATTTTGAGTATGTTGGTCAATTAAGCTTAAGTTGTAGGGGTTCTTTTTTAGTCTTGACATAATATTTGAAGCATTGGTTTTCTTGCTTTTTAACACTTGTGTCGAATGCCAAATCTGATATAGTCTTTGATGGTTATAGCCTATAGGAAAATTAATATTTTTACATAATTTTGTTTCCACGAGCCGTTCCTGTGTGTGCAGGTTTCTAGTGAAGGATACTAAACCTAAAAAGATTTTGTAGACTGGGAGAGTTGTCGTTTGTGTGTCACATTTGTCATCCAAGTACAGTATATGCATTTTTAGTTTATATAGATAGTGAGAATTCTGTTTATGTGGAACATATAATTTTTTTCCCTTTAGCTATTTACCTTCATATTTTCATATGCTTGTGTTTCTTTAAATGAGTCGCGTAACACAAGGTTATCCTCTCAATGCATCTTCTTCCTCGGTAAGACTGTTTTCCAACAGCCTATACCAAATCAATTTGTGTGTTAACCATGAGTACTAATTTTTGTTTTGTTAAAACTATCAGTTTTAATATTACATCCCAAATCATTTGAGGCTTTGCGCAATTGTTAACCATGTGAGATCCGTTTTTTTTTTTTTTTTTTTTTTTTTTTTTGGTTAAAGAGAGCGACTAGATAGTTTTGACGATGGTGGGTATCAACCACGTTATGAGTACCACCATTCACTAACCGTGGTAGGTTAGAATGTTTGCTGTTGACAGGTTCTGAACAAAAGTCATGAGTTTATACCAGTCAATAACTTCACTAGTAACATGCTAGTGCTAGTAGGTTATATTCTCTTTGCTCGTTTTACTTAGCATGCCCTTTTGTTATCTCTTCTGTTTAGGTCGCTACCCTGGTGGTTCGGAGCAGCTTAACAACCTCCAAAATGATAAATCCGAAAGGAGCGTGCTTGATACTTTTGAACCTCTCTCCCAATCTGACCATGCTTTTGCTAGGAATGGACCTATATTGAATAGAGGCAAGAAGAAGGAAGTCTTGCTTGATGATGTTGGTGGCAATGGTTCTTTGAGAGCAACATCGTCCCTAGGATCAACACTTCCCGGCGGAGCAAAGGGTAAGAGAAGTGATAGAGATTCGGGTCCCAAGGCTGGCCGGCCATCACTATCTAACTCAAAGGGTGAAAGGAAAACAAAATCAAAACCGAAGCAAAAGGTGTCACAATTGACGACGCATCCGGTGCAAACCACAACTTCTGTTTCCGGTGAGTTTGTTAATAGGAGACGAGAAGGTCAAAAATCCCCAAGAAATATCCCTGATTCATCTAAAGAAAGCAATGACGCTATGAACCTTAGCAGCCTGCCATTGAGCGAGCTAGACTCGATCGAAGATCTAAATGTGGGGAATGAATTGGAAGGACATCAGGATCTGAGTAGTTGGTTAAATTTCGACGAGGTTGAGGGTTTGCAAGACGATGACGGGTTCGGAGGTCTTCAAATACCCATGGATGATCTTTCGGATCTCAACATGCTTCTATGAGGATAATATATACATTGTACAAAATTAGTAAGTTGATAGTGTTTAACTGTCCGGAGTAAGCCGGCTGTATAATTTATCCTTCAGAAATCGGCACTTGTAAATTATGCCCATTCTTTTTGTATACTTAGGATTTAGATACCTTTATAATTTGTTAATGTGATTTAATAGTGTCCACCTGTAACAAATCACAGTTTTCATTAATACAAGTCATTTTCTTCCTTTATTCTTGTAGCTTAGCTTTTCGTTTCCAAAGAGACTCTTACAATATCTTCTGATTCTCATTTGTTCAGCACATGAAGCACAGCTTTAATATATTTGCAATTTTTGGCTCACCTTTCGAATCAATTGCATTTTTTGGCTCACCGTTCGTGTTTTCTCGTATCATGATTCTATAATTAAAACCAGTAATATAACCTTGTTACTGGACGATGTTTAGGTTCGAAAACAATGTCAGCAGATAGAGATAAATTTGTAGATTCATATACCCAAAGTTGAATGAAATGAATGTTGTTAATATTAGAAGAATAAAGTACTCTCGGTAAAAGAGTTTCGAACCTAGTCTTTTTTTTTTTTTTTTTTTTTTTTTTTTTGGCAGCTGTGAAAAAAGTTCTTATACAGGTGACATTTGACTCATTTGGTCAAATGCACTTATTTTACCGTAAACTAAGAAAGAAAAGTAACATCATCGGGTAACATAAGTGTGTTGATGGCGTACGGATTGCTGAACACGGAAATCAACATCAACATCAACATCCACAACATGCTGGAATGGACGATCAGCACTCGCCGAAGGATAAAACCAATCATTACTCGTCGTAATGAACCTAGTCTTGTATGTTTCTCTTCTCAACAAAAAGAGCAATAAATCTTGTAAGAAATTTTCTCACTATGAATCCAACTTAAATACTGATCAATAATATAATATTACTATTTTCTTGATTTTAATTACATGTATAAAATACTATGCTTGAGACAACAATTTGTCCAAAACCAAGATAAACAAGGTATCAAGCTTTCTCTATAACAAAACCAAACTGCATACTCCTTGGAATCTTTCACAGCAACACAGATTTAACCAGGCTCTAATAGCGATTCAATCAGTCGGCTTTCGAAGTCACAACCTTGTCGCTCAAGGCTGGCTAATATTCAAAACAAACGAGATTATATGTTCATAATAAGTTCATGAAACTCGTTCTCTTCAGAATCACAGGAGGTAGAAGCATAAAATAGTTCTTCAGACCACTGGCTTGGTTAAACATGTAGGTGCATGCACGATGATTGCGTTTTGTTACAGACAATTGGAACATTCTCAACAATAAATTAGTTGGGTATGAGTTCCTCAACAGTTCTCCACGAGAAGCTTGGATTTGGAAGATTCAACCATGGATCATATACACCTTCATCCAAATCGGTCTGTCCAAGTGCTTGTTTGTAACTCTCAGTTGCCATACATGGGGAGCCCCGAGCAACGGAAACCTATTTCAGAAGGATAGAACAGACAATAGAGATGAACACATCATTTATCATTATCAGCGAAATTCACCCAATTTACCCTTTCTAAAACCTAAATAGCGGGCTAATACACTCTCATAAAAAGCAAAACGCACAAGGGTTAACGAGTAATTTTGATCTAGTCCATTATATCCCAAAAACAGAAAGAGAAGTGAATATTTGGATTTGTTGGGAATAGGAAATGGATGATGTAGGTCGCATCATTCGGTGAAGAAATCTCAAGCATCTTTTTTCGAATTAAGTAATTTTTGGTAAGAAGCCATGGGAAGCCAAATGTGGAGTAAGAGAAAAGAACAAACGATTTACAACACGAGGAACTAAAACCAACCGAGCCTACCATCAGTCCAACATCCAGTTGCAATAACCCAGTCTAATAAAAAACTCACAAATCTATCATAATACGAACTCAGAGTAAATTACACAACATGGATGATTCAAGAGTATAATACTAACCAAACGTGAATAACAAAAGAACTTTGAACAATGATCAAGAAACTTACAAATAGGCCTTCCTTTAGCTCAAAATGCCAAAACTTCCAGCCCCTAGCTTCTTTTTTATTTATATTCACATAAATATCGGTCCAATTGATGTGATGAAATTCCAGGACATTCAACGGATACCCCAGTCCAGTTCCGATTGCTTTAACGAATGATTCCTTTAGCGTCCAATATCTGTTTAACTTCTCTATATTAATACACATAAACTAGCTGTTCTTAAATAATCATAGTAGATTATGTTGACATGGGAGGGAAATTAAAGTGACTTTACATATACAAAAAGCAATGGGTAAAGAAAATACACAATTTTGAAAGAGACTACAACACTACATACACAAACACATTCTTCTTTTCTAAAGAATGATATGACCAATTTAATCTTGCAAATAATCCCTACTACTATACAGGGGACTTCATTATAGAAACAGGCTAAACTGCATATCTATCTAGTCCACTGCTACATCATCTGCTCATTTGACTTTACACGGTAACGCCACTTTGACTTCAATATTTTGCGTATTCTTTTACATATTTATAGTAAATGTAAACTTTAACCTAAAACCCCAAATGGAAGAACATAAGATTACAGAGAAAGAAAAATAAACAAAAGTAATATAGGAAAAAAGGAAAACAGTGAGTGATATGAATATAACAACATACTCCTATTAGGTAGGAAATGAATATCGTCTATACGCTCCTCATATATTTTTAAATCGTAAGATGTACAATTTATAACATAAATTTGGAAACTATGGTTCTCTAGTTAGCTAAAATAGCAATGAAAAATTCCAATTCAACTGGTGGCACAACACTACTCATGGTGTAATCCATAAGCAAAGTAAAAAAAATTGCATATGTCTGGGTTTGATCTTAAGTTTACCATTTCCAGAATTTTACGGTAGCAAACTAGAGAAGGCACAAGTACCTGTGGAGCACTTTTAGCCTATCATCAAAAGTGGCAGTGTTCATTATGTTGTACCATTCCATACTCGAAAAATATGATGAAAAACTCTGGATATATTCCGGAATAATCTGTTCAACTGGAAGTGCATGAAAAACTATATCCAAACCCACAAGACAAAATGGTTCAGATGCAATAGCCACATAATCACCATGATGGCTGACATTAAAATTGAAATTAGGAAATTCTGGTCCCTCCTTGCCATATTTCTGAAAACCAAGGAACTATAATGAAGAATATTTATATGCATAGCAGAATGGGCAAAAACAGGAAAAAAAAAAGCACTCAACTAATTTTAGAAGGCGTAAAGCTGTTACATGATAAAATCTGAAATATAATGCAATAGCGCAAAAAGGGAGATGTTTTCTTATAATACCAAATTGAATAGTTATGTTGGCCTTTGAAATGACGAAATGATTCATGGGGAAAAATTTAAACCTTGTAAACATACATCGTCAGCAGAAGGCATCTATTGAGTACATACTTGTAAGAACATGGGGAAAAGAATTCTTATTGACCATAACACGAGATCTAGGAAAAAATGTATGAGATGCGATGGATGGGGCTCTTTTTTAACTTCGTTCATCTCTGGCTCCTATTTTGCAAGGAGAAAAGAGATATATGAGGTACAAAATCCCGCCTTACGAGGCTATCCTCTCAAAACTCCCTGCTATTGAAAATATACTCAAAGAAGAGGTGGCCAGAGGTTTCAGCTGTTTTATAGCAGAAATAAATCTTAGCCAGTTGGAAGCCCCAATGATATAGTTATGCCGAGTAGGCAACTGTTCAAAACAGGAGAGTGTATTACCACACGATCCTTGTATTGCAATAGTTGCCTAAACTTCATTCCTGGTAGCAGGAAGTTCGAAAAGACATCTGAGTATCAGTAAGAAAGACCCCATGGAAGGAACTGTGAAAATTGAAAACTATTGTTCTGATAGAAATCATGGAAAGCCCCTTTTTCTATTTCATATTTTTATTTTATTCATATTTCCTCCTAGAGTCGTATGTGTATATTTCATTCTTTACTCTCTGCATCTTTATTCTGCTTGACAGCAACCCCAATTCTTTTGGGAATAAGACGGAGAGCCACGTTTGTAAGACTTACATATATAGCTCAATCACCTTGATTAGATAGTAGAATACTTGCCAATTTGCCATACAGTTAGGGTCATGAGAATTACATGGAGAAATAGCTTCCCCCGCAGGTTTTATTAATGAAAAGCAAAGATACGGAGTAACTTTTTATCATATTCACTATTATTTCCATGGCATAGTTCATTTCTCCACTGACAATATTAGTGCCCTTAAAATCTAAAATTATATGGACAACACATGAATTTCGAGAAAGTAAATAAATATGTATCAATAACTACGCAAGAATCCAAGGATAGCAATCAACAAAAGAAAAATCGGTAGCAAAGAAATAAGTCGGAAAATGAGGAAATCACATATTTTCTGAAGATCAATCCAAAATAAAGACATTACCACATAAGGTTTGCCTTGAACAGTTCTCCTGATGATAATCTCATCAAATGGAATCCCCAACACTTGATGCACAAGTGCATACTGAAGCAGCCTGCTTACAAGTGCACGCTTCCGATCTTCGACTTTCACATATCTCTCATTCAACAACAACAACAACCATTTCAATCAGTATTGGATTTAAGCAAATGTGATTAACTATCCTCTTTCCAATTTTCAAATATAAGCACAACTTTCAAATTTCACTAACCCCATCAAATTTAACTTCATTCTAAAAGTTACAACCATCCCATGATTCCAAATTTATTTAACTTTGCAATTTTCAATCTTCACTAACCCGAACAAATTTGTAGTCCTTCCGCCCCGGTCATTTATTTACCTTTGCTTTTGACATAAATAAAGATTCAGAAAAGAGGAGAGGGGCAACTATAAGGATGACAAGTCGACCAAATAGGTAAACAATTGACCAAATAGAAAAAAAAAAGGAAGAAAAACAGGAAATGTGTAATACATTAAAACATTAAACATTAAACATTAAACATTAAACATACCTGGTGATGGAGGAATGTTCATGTGAGGGAAGAATTGAAATAGCGCGGGAGAAGTCTAAAGCTGAAGCCTTCCAAACTGATATGTCAACTATCCATCTCTCCATTTCATCACCTTTTTTTTCTTTTTTTTTTTTGGATGGACGAGGTAAGTCGAGGCCGCTTTCAAACCACCTCCATAGAATTTTATATATATATATATATATAAAATAGGGTATTTTTACAAGGTGACCCTGAACTTTTTCGAATCACACATGGTAACCCTATAAAATAGAAAAAGTTTTTGGTAAACCTGAAGTCCCTTAAATGTAATTAACGTGACCCTGAACTTTAATTCCGTCAAAATGGGCCGTTAAGTGTCATATGTGGTGAATGACATGGCTAATGTTCGCTAATGACTAGGCTGTTTTATTAATACACATAGGAAATGAAGAAAATTAAAGAAAAAAAAAACAATCCACCACAATCACAGCCTCCGCTATAACCACCACTATCGTCGTCGTCACCTCACCCTTCACCAACCTTTGCGAACTACCGTCGGCGCCTCCCCACCCTTCACCGTCCGCAGCTGCCCGTCGAAACACCAATCCCGCCGCCACCCATCGAAACCCGACACCCTTAATCTTCTCCCCCACCCTTGTAATCTCATCTTACTTCCCTAAAAACACTAGATCTGGGTTTTATTGAGAGGGGGAAGGGGTTTCTAAGGTAGGATTGTGGGCCTGTGGGGTTGGGTGGGGGATGGTGGTGCTTTTGGGATGGGGAACCTCAATTTATTGATGTCGTTGCTGCTCGTTGATGAATTCTGGGCTGCTTCTGGTGTCGCCATGGTGGAGGTCTGCGAGAGGGGGTGCTGGCGTGGTGGTCTGAGGTGGTAGCCACGATGGTGGTGCAAGGTGGTGTAGAAGATGGTTTAACTTGTGTCGTTTTTTGTTTGTTTTTCATCTTACATTATTCCGTCTCGCAATCCCGCCTTGCAATCCCGTCTCGCCTACATATTAAATTAATAAAATGATAATGATACTTATAATATATTAAAAACCCGACTACTTATTAAATCTAACTAATACGACTAACTAATTAATCCCGCCTTGCAATCTATGTCACACGCCACATCAAGATCAAATAGCCATATCACACGCCACATCAACACTTAATACGGTAAATGGATGTTTAATTTCCGTCTGGCATGCAAATCAACCATTAATCCAACTCGACATCTTATACTTGATACTTGGATTAAATCAACCGACTTAGAAAGTTCTCACATGTTAGGTTTAAATTATTGGATGCGCATTCATGCATTAAACCGTTTTATCAACTTTTGCATTCAACCAACCAAGATCGATCGAGAGAGCGCTACATGCGGCGGGATTGGGTGTCTGATTAAAGAGCTTCCCAATACGTAACTTCACCTTTTACTCAGAAACTTTGGATAGTGGACGACCTTATCCAGGGCATACGAGAGTCATTCTAGAGATAGGATGCTAAAGAGGGGCGATTCCTTATCTTTATTACCTATGTCAAACACTGCTTTGTGCTTCGTTTGACCGAGGTATAAAGTGGATTCGAATGGGTTCCAAGCATCCCACAAATGCTTGGTGGCGACTCCGAACATCTCTAATCGTGTCGAGACCCTTACCGAGACGAAACCGACCGATCTAAAACGATCCGGTCGAAAGCATCTTTACGCCGCCGAGAGTGGCTTTCAAAAGACCGCTGTATGCCCACAGATTGGCTTGGCGTGCAGGTGTCCCGTGACCGCAGATCGGTAGGTGGCCCAAATTCACAGACCGGCCTATGGCCCATGTCCACAGATTGGCGACTCCGCTGGGGAAAACTAGGACACTTGTGTCTTTGTGATCCTTAGAGGTGAAACTCGAATGAGGTCGTGGTTAAAGTGCATTAATAGATATTACGGTCATAAGTCGGGTTCCTTGTCCGGGCCCATAACCTAACCTTTTCGACCAATTAGTTCGTCCCGTCGGCGTGAGTTTTCTCATCCCCGCGTTTCGAATCCCGATTGAGTCAAGCATACCATTGACGATAGACATTTCTGTTTCGTCAAAGAGCTTTCATCACTTTCGAGCACGAGGTTAGGACACCCTCCTTACACATTTTGTTTGGATTGGTATCCCTCTCGAAAATCGGAGTTTGATTGCTTGGTGTGTAACCCACCCTTTAAGCCAAAACCTGTGTCAGCATTATGCATAATATAATGAAACCGCGAGTGCTTATGTGCTACCTGATCATAAGTCCTTCCGTGTCATTTCAAACTCTCAAAAACACCTTTTCGCGCCGTTATAATGGCCATTTCAAAACTCGGTCTTTCGCCGACCGTTGCACGCCTTTTTTATGCCGTCGTATTGGCTTTTTTCAAACTCGGTTTTTATAACCATTTCAATACACCTTCTTAGGCCGTTATAATGGCCATTTCAAAGCCCGGTTTTTATAACCGTTTCAAATACACCTTTTTATGCCGTTATAATGGCCATTTCAAAACCCGGTTTTTATAACCGTTTCAAATACACCTTTTCATGCCGTCGTAATGACGATTTTTCAAACTCGGTTTTTAAAAACCATTTCAAAATACCCTTTTACGCCGTCGTAATGGCCGTTTCAAACCTCGGCCCCTTGCCGACGGTTGCATTCTCAATGCGCCTTTTTACGCCGTCATAATGACGAATTCTATCCTCGATTTTTCAAAATTCGAAATCAATTTTCAAACAAAAACGTTTTTTCAAACCGTCGTAATGACGATTTCAACTAGCGCAACTTTCCGAATTTCAAATCTCGTTTTTGAAATCAAATTTGGCTTTTCTAAGCCGTCATAATGACGATTTTAATTATCACAATTTTCGATTTGCATACCGTCTTTCAAAGGTTAAAACGGTTTTCTACCCATCGTAATGACAAATTCAATCATCATAATTTCCAATTTCAAATCATTTGAAAACAAATTTAACCGTTTCAAATTTCAATTCAAAATCAAATCTTTGAAAACAAATTTAACCGTTTTCAAATTTCATATCCAATTTCAAATCTTTGAAAACATATTTAGCCGTTTTCAGATTTCAAATCCAATTTCAAAATCAAGTCTTTGAAAACAAATTTAACCGTTTTCAAATTTCAATTCAAAATCAAACCATTTGAAAACAAATTTAACCGTTTTCAAATTTCAAATTGAAAATCAAATATTTGAAAACAAATTTAACCGTTTTCAAATTTCAAATTCAAAATCAAGATCATTTGAAAACAGATTTAACCGTTTTCAAATTTCAATTCAAAGTCAAATCTTTGAAAACAAATTTAACCGTTTTCAAATTTCAAATCCAATTTCAAATCCTTTGAAAACAAATTTACACGTTTTCAAATTTCAATTCAATTTCAAATCCTTTGAAAACAAATTTAACCGTTTTCATGGCCATTGTGATGACGATTCCAAATTCTTCATTTCTCGATTTTCAAATTCGTGATTCGGAATTTCAAAAATCGTCTTCGAAAACAACACATTGTTTTCAGAGCCGCTGCAAACTCAAACTCAAACCGTCTTTTAAAAACAAACCTAAGACAACTCTTCAAGTGATCGACTTTCGGAGATCCCTACTCTTCAGAAACCGTCCATAAAACGACAAATGAACCTTTTTGAAAATTTCTATTTTCGAAAATTTCAGTCCACCTTTCCGATTCAGCCTCGAGTCGATTGGAATCCAGTCGATTTCAAGTCCAGTCGTCTAGATAACGCCGAGTCTCTGCGGAAGTTAGTACTTACCTTCTGGTCTAGGTCGTGTCGTCTAATTGTCGAGACATCTTCAATGGAGTTAGTAGACTCAAAACCTGTCGGGTTTTAAACCCGTATTTTCCCTACATTACGGGTCAAAGGTCAAGTTTGTGTATGTGTCTTGTCTAACGGCGTCACGCTATCAACAAACCTCCAAATCCCGTCAGAATTCGTCTGTCTAGGCATCACTATGTCAAAGTCAACACTCGAGTATAAATTCAAAGTCATGCACCAAGAGTTCAAACACAAGAGGTCATTCACGATCTTTAATGAACTCATAACCTAGCCACATCGTCGCGTCTTCACGACATAACTGCCTTTTATACATATGTGTCGCACTTGCCTTTATTTGTGCAATACCTTGCCAAGACAAGTTATAACGCCAATCCTTATGTCAATTAGGAATCCCTTGGGTGCCATCAATCGCCAACCAGAAACTCAAGAAGCCGATCAATCTGCATCCGCCATGACTTCTGCCGAAACCAACAACATGGTCCTTCGACTCCTGGCTACCGTGGAAAACTTGAGCACTCGTCTCTCTCAAGTTGAGGACAAACTGGCAACCGGGAATTTTCCCTCTTCTGATATTGAGCAAAGGGTTAAGCTCCTTGAAAGTCGACTACTTGCCAACGACAAAACCAAAACCAGACGACCTTATAGGTCCTTCCCTGATTTGGGTATTCCTTATGCCACAGCCTTGGAAAGGCTAATCTCCAAAGGAAAACTCAAATCGATTGGCCCAACTCTGGACCCTCTACCAAACAAGCGAGGTCGAAGATGGGATGGGAACCTCTTTTGCCAATATCACCAAGGTCGTGGACATGACACTGAAATGTGTCTCCCCCTAAAAGGCGCCATCCTTGATATGATCGAAAAGGGTGAATTACCATCACCTCCCTCAACAAACAACAAAAACAACCCTCCATAAAACCCTATTGGACACAGTGAGGAATCTTCCCTGGACTGCTCTCACCTCATCTCTCCTGACGATGAGAAAATTCATGCAATTGATGAGGATGGTATACAAAGTGCTATAATGATGCTCTCCGTCTCTATCAACAACATATTCTCAAAGCTGCAAGTGGCTATCGATGATTTGAACACTCGGGTAGCTGATTTGGAGAAGAGGTTTGGTAGTACCGAAAATGAACCTAACCATCAAAGAGAAGACCAACCCTCCATTCACCAACCAACAACTGTTGAAAATGAGAAGTCATCCGATGGTTCCCACATCCACGAACCCACAAACAAAGAACATAAAATTGCCTCACCAAAATCCCTTTCAAAATATCAAGCAATTTCCCCAAAACTTCCCATTGACAACGACCAAATCCTGTTTTCGCCCAGGATTACCAAAAACAAAACTCACAAAAACATCCCCAAAAACACCAATGTTGGAACCATGGAAAAACATCAAAGGGTATTCACAGATCTGGGAATAACATATGGCACCGCTCTGGAGATACTTGCTTCAGAAGGAATGCTGCAACCCATTGGTCCGACTTCGGACCCACCTGAACACAAAAGAGCCCGTTCATGGAACGAAAATGTCTATTGCCAATACCATCAAGGCAAGGGCCATGACACCTAAGCCTGTTCCAAACTCAAGCATGCCATTCAAGATATGATTGAAGCTGGCAAAATCATCATTGCACCTCTCAGTCAAGACAATCCTCTTGAATGTCTCAAATCAAACAACAAGGTTGAGCGTTCTCAAAGGACATTCACTAAACTCAACACAACCTATGCCGCAGCTCTTCAAAAGCTCATGACTGAAGGGAAGCTACAACTAATCGGGCCCACTTCGGACCCATCTGAAAGCAGGAAATCCCGTTTCTGGGACGGCAGTGCCTATTGCCAATATCATCAAGGGAATTGTAATACTACGGTTTTATGAGTCTCTGGGTACTCTATCGAGTGGGGCTTACTCTGTCGAGTAAACATGTTTTGATTTACGAAACAGTTTTCTGCCTGTAGGGTACTCGATCGAGTAGCCTTGGCAATCGATCGAGTAAGGGGCACTCGATCGAGTACGTTAGTTACTCGATCGAGTAAGTGTGTTTTACGGGTTTGTTTCGACGGGTTTTGTTACTAATGCGGGATTAATATAAAAAGGTTCCGTCACTTTTCTTAAACACTTTTATCACCCTAAAACCTTTTTAGAGAAGATTGAAAGTTACGTTCTTCGCATTCATCGCATTAGTGGCAAATCCCAAGGCTTAGTTGGTCGGATCATCTTATTCTTTACACCGTTGTGATCGTCGTGTCAGGGGTAAGTTCCTTGTATAATTTATGTAGTGTTTCGTTGAGTTTCTTTAAAACCCTAATTGGGTAATTTGAGGATTTTGGGGAGTATTGTTGTTGTAGATTGTGATTGTATGATTGTGTGTCTATAGGAGGTGATTTCGTTGAAGAATGATTATGATTAGCTGATTGTGACGATCTTGGTGATGGCTTATTTCAGGTAGGGTTTCCCTACTCAGTCTTAGTTACATGATTGTGTGGTGATTGTTATTGTTATTGAGTAATTATCGTACTGGAATTGGTTGTTGGTAATTGTTGGTGTTGTGACGGTTGTTGTTTATTGTCGTTGACTATTGTTGTATCTGTCTGTGTTCTTCGGGGTGCGTCCCTGGCTGAGTGGAGTCACTTGTGGGAGTGGCTCCACGCCCTTGATTCGCCTCCTGTGGAACCCGCCACAAGAGGGATGTGCACATTAATGAACATGGGTTTATCACTCGATGGAGATGAGCGGGGCTTAGGTGGGAGCGGCTGCGGTCCCCCACTGGCGGCGAGGAGTAACCTGTTGCGATGGGTACTCTAGCAGGGCTACACACTTTAGTGTGTAGTCAGTTGTGTGGAGATTGGAGATGGAGACTGGGGTTGTGTTGAGCTGTTTGAACTGTTTGTGTACTTGTTTCATTGTGGTATGGTTTATGTGTAATTAGTAATCGACCCGTTTAATTGTTTTAAAAACATGGTGGTGATCCATTCGGGGTGGTGAGCGATTATTGAGCGGTATGATATGACGCGTATGGGATAGCTGGGATGAGTCATCACGTGGCAGTTAGAAGTCTTCCGCTGTGTCAGACGATGTTTTATAACTTTGATAGTTTTAGCAGTAGACCGTCTGAGAATCTTGTATTTCAGTTTAACAGTTTTGGTTTTGATCATGTAATCACTTTAAACTATATTGTTATTTAAATGTTGTTTCGTTATTGTCTTATGATTATCATTGCCTCGGGAAACCGAGATGGTAACATCTTTATACCTGAGTGGTCCTGGTAAGGCACTTGGAGTATGGGGGTGTTACAAAATGGTATCAGAGCGACGATCCTGAAACCTGTAACCAATGAATCTAATGAACCTAGGGAGTCTAATTAAAATGAACCCGGGGTAGAAGTTGTAGGAGCTAATGCAAAGATTGGGAGACGTCCTAAAGTCGCGAACTTGCCCTACAATTTTGAACCGGTCACCATGGGATATGAGTCGGGATCGCTATGCGTTTATCTTGTGAATTCTGTATCTTTGTAGCAAAGTGTGGTATAAATTGGTGGATGTATGTATGTGGAGAATGGGGAATGTGTAGATAAAGATGATAATGAGGTGATGTTATACATTATTGATTGAAAGCATGATAGTTGTTTTTACGATATGGCATTATAGAAATACGGAAAGAAAATTTGTTTGATTTGAGTTATACATAGAGTTATGGATACATATATGTTGTTGGTAGTGTTGTACGAGTTTATATAGCTGAAAGTTTGATTAAGAGCATGAATAATTAGTGGGAAAAGATGATAATTGTTGCATGATAATATGATTTTTGATAAAGCATGTTGTATGATGGAAGAGATTTTATAATGTTGTTATGCTAGTAACATGTGAATAGGAGACTTGATGTTATATATTTGTGATTTTGTTTACGTAAAGTTATAGAATAAAAACATGTAGGTAATACATGCTTGGTAAATTGAATGATGCATGTGCATAATGGATGTTGTTGCTTGGCTTTTGAAGATAGTAACATGTGGTTAAGGATACTGGTTTTATGAGCATCGAGTTATTTTTGTTTACCTTGTTGTCGTTTAAGTTGTTTGGAAGTAAAATCAAGTAGTTGTGTTTTCGATTATAGAGAGGTTGTCTTTAAACTGTTATAACTTGAGATGCATAAATGATTTTAATGTGATTCCAATTGAAGGTGATAGATTGTTCTTTTACGATTCTAACGATAGGTCACACGCCCAAAACGACCAAGAAACGAGTGAGTTATGACCGTTTTACGAAAACTGGACAGTGCTGAGAAATGCGTAGGGTACTCGATCGAGTGGCCCTCACTCGATCGAGTGCACCTTGGTACTCGATCGAGTACCCCTTACTCGATCGAGTAGCCCTGGTAATTTGTTATACGTGTCTCTGACTTTCACCTACTCGATCGAGTAAGTCATTTACTCGATCGAGTGGCCTGTATTCGATCTAGTGACCCCTATTTTGGGTCATTTGCTTATCTTTTGACTTCGTTGCATATTATGTTTAATTCAAAAGTGTTATTTTGCTTCTTTATTTATGCATTGTTTTATATGTATGTTGAGCCTGATGCGTAAGTTACCCAATCTTATGGTGTAGTGAGTGGCACTTATGGTGAGTATGAGTTCGGTGGAGAGGACATGAGTTATATGTGGTTGTGATAGATAGAGGAAAAAGAAAAGGAAGATTAGCAAGGCTTAATTGAGGCATAGAGCATGTTTTGTGAGACGGGATGTGTTAGTCATTTAGACCATGTTAATACTCATCTTATGATATTAAAATTATAAATTAATTTAATATGGTCTAAATCTACATGCATGCAAATAAAAATATAAAAAATGGTATAAAACCATCTTAAGACAAAAATCCTTACAATGGTTTAAGGCAAGTAAGGGCACTACAAAGGTCTCCTATGTAATACCCCGTAATTTAATAATAATTAATGAGAATAGTTTATGTAATTTAAATAATTAATTAATGAGATTTCTAATAGTAGTTGCGAGAAAGACGTTAATTAAATAATAAATAAATAAGCAAGTCGGGAATTGGGTTTAGCTAGTAATAAGCCTTGGGCCGTGTGTTGTGAATAATGGGCTGATTATATTAGGCCTAGCAAGAGTAGTAGTCGGGATTTAAAGCGGAATTTAATAATATAATAATAATAAATATAATAATAATTGGTAATTCTTAATAATAATTAGAAAAGGCAAAAGTTTCCTAATCGGTCTCATATACTCCTTAAACCTAGTCTATAAATACTTAATAAATCTGGAAAGTAATTCATAAAAGAAGAGGAGACACGTAGAAGGAATTAAGACGGAATCTACATAACTAATTAACTCGAGGTAAGACCGTCTCATGTATACTCTTTACTATGCTATAACTCGTAAACTAGACCACCGTAGGACAAGCCGTGACCATCGTTGTGACCATGGACCACCAGGGAGTGACTATGACCTTTCGTTGACCGTTATTGACTATCGTGGTGGTGGTTAGGGCCGGATTTTCGAAGCTAGACGGGGAGGGTTATGCGGGTTTAAAACAGGGGACTTCGACCCATATTCAACCCTTATTTGGACTCAACTTAATCTGGGCATGGTGGTTTTGTTACCTGGGGGTTGGGTCGTCCATGGGGGAGGTGTCGTGGTGGATCTAGGTGGCGGTTCGTGTGGTGTTTGGCCGGAAAAACGCGAAAACAGGGGATGATTGCTTGTTGTTGTTGCTGTCGGGTTTGGGAGTTGCTATGGAGGTGTCGTTGGGTCAAGGTGAAGGGAGGACCACCCCTGGAACCACCAAAGAGCAGCGGTGGGATTGGTGGTGGTCGTAGGTAATTGTTTAAACGTTGAGTGAGAGGATGGTATCGGGTTTTCGGTTTTAATGGAGTTCGTGGCCATAGGTGCTAGGGCGTGGGTTTATGGTGGTTGGAGTCGGTTATAGCTGGTGTTTACGGCGTGGGTTGGTGGCTGGCAGTGGAGGCACCTGGTGAGCAAGGGTGGCGGTCTTGGTGGCGGTTGTTGGGTGAGTTTAAATAGGTGTTTAGGGAAGGTGTTGGACACGGTAGTACTTGTAGTTATTGGTGTTCACGGGATGAACGGGTTTTTGTTTTATTTTTTTTATTTTTTTTATTTTTATTTTTAAGGCGGGTTAACTCGGGGTTTAATGAGAACTCGGGTCTTGATTTTTAATAAACGGATTTTCGTATATCATAATAATTAATGATAATGAGTTATGAATAAATATGACAATTAATAATGAATTATAAATAAAGTATAAATAATTATTATTGAATAATTATTATTATTTGTTTAGGTGACGGTTTTGAAGTGGAATTTTCCTAAGATAATTCTGCTCGACCTATTAATTGTGTACCTTCTCATTTAATTGGATGTTGTGTTAATTGAATTGAACTGTTTGGATAATTGGATTATACATATCTTGTATATTGTGATTGGAAGCGGTTTTATTGGATGTTCTTGAGACGGTGTGGTAGTTAGCCATTATTGTTGCTACAGTTGGTTTGATAATGAGTTGGATATCAGGTTTAGCCTGGTTGAGGTAGACATCATGGTAAGAGCCTTCGGGTGATGTTATATAAACTTACTGGCTGAGGTAGACATCATGGTAAGAGCCTTCGGGTGATGTATTATAAACTTACTGGCAGACACCGTTTAATACCTTCGTGGTGGTGTATTGGGAGAAAAGTTGATTTGGCGTTGGTGTTCGAATCTTTATACTATTTATATTATTTGTCTTGAGATTGTTATCCTACTCAACCTCGTGGTTGACAGTGTATTCGTGAACACCTGTGATGAACCATAATGGGGAGCAGATTTGACAGGTACTAAAGATTAGCTGACTTGGAGCATTGGGATGTGAGCTCGACTTGGACCATAGTTGCTGTCTAGATCACTTAGTGACTTATACAATTTTATTTATGTAATTTCCGCTGCGTAGTATATTGTAATGTTAAGGTTTAAATTTAACCGGTTGGCAATGTAATATAACCGTTATTTCAGTTAAAGTTATTAAAGTACTTTGGTTTGTTTTAATTTGTATCATTTACCTCGGGCAACCGAGATGGTAACAGTCCTATTTATTGGGAATGTCTTGCTAAAGGCTCCTAAATAAATGGGGGTATTACAAAGTGGTATCAGAGAAAAACGATCCTCAGGCCTAACCAATGAATCTAATAATGAATGTAGGATGTGTCTAATAAAATGAATCCGGGTAGAAACTGTTAGGAGCCCTTTTTGGCTTAGGATGAGAAGGTACCCTCACTCCGAACCCCGACCCTTTCAGTTTTGAACCGGTTACCTTGAGAGATAATGAAGAGTGGGGTAAATTAAAATGAATTTTGTTTATTTTCTTAGGAGTAATTGTTAGCTTGGATGTGCATTATTTCCGTTGATGACCAAGGTCACGGGACGTAACCTTCATTTTTTTTCTTTTTTTTAAGGAGAGTAGGATGGATGATATAAGGATTTGATGTTGAATTGTCTTTATCATGAGCATAAAAGTAATTGTCGAATTGGTATTAATTATTTGATTGGATGATTGTAGTAGTATCATGTCTAGCGATATGCGGTTATGTGAATCCCGAAACCATGTTATTTACAAATTATGAAATAATTAAACTTGTGAAATGAATGCTTTAGAATAGATGCTAGTTGTGTGTGAAGTAGGATGATTAAGTTGTGTTACTACAAGTATAGGAGGATGTTAATAAGGATTTATGATCTAGTAAAAAGCAATGTAGAAGCTGGGCCTTATTTGTCAGATTTTACCCCTATTTGATTTAGTTTCCATTTCACCTCCGTTTATCATACAAGGTTGATATTTTTATGAGTGATAACCCAGTGAGTTAGCTTACCAATGCCGTTGGTCTCATGTTTAAAAGTTTTATGGGTTGGGAGAAATTAATATTTTAGTGGACAGTGGTCGGAATATTCCTGTACAGTTAAGTTTTCGACAAACGATTTTGTAAAATCTCTCATTTACTTTGTACTTAAAATTTTTACCTAATTCCAACTCCACTATTTAAAGGACTCAAATATATTTTCAAATTGATAAGCCACGTTGTAAGGTGAATTTTTGAAAATTAATAGTGATTTTTACAAGTTGACCTAAAATTTTTAACTTTTTGCTGATCGGTTTTGTTTCGACCCACTGAATTGTAAAAATCTTTATAAATTGATTATTCGAGATTTGGACTTGATTCTTTTTCTCTTGATTTAAAAACTCTTTATAGTTTCTGGAAAGTATAAAAACTCAATGTAAAATGTAACGGTTGTTTAATGGTGGTTTTTGAAAGTTACAGCTTGACTTTGATTTCTGAAAACGCGAGTTTTACCAAAAGTTTAATATAAATGTTTTATCAGTTATTAACCTATGATAATGGGAGGTGAGAGTGATGATAGGAGGACCTATGGAGGGGGTAATAAAGGATAGAATTGATCAGACCTTATCTTTGTAAGTATAGAATATTTAAAATGTTAAGCCATCTTCGGGTAGAAACTTATGTTGTCTTGTTTTACTTTTATAGAACCATGCCTCCAAAGAGATCTACACCTACACCCTCTACCATGTCCCAAGAGGAGATTGACCGTTTGATATCTATGAATGAGGCTTTGACTGCGGCTCAAGGCTAAAGGGTCGATTCAGATCCAAAGAAAGATGAGTGCTAATATTGCAAGACATAACCCGACGAAGTATGACGGATTAGGTGAACCATATTTACTAGGAGATTGGCATAGGGAGTTCGATAACCTTTTTGAGTTGTTGGGTTGTCCTGCGGAGCTACAAGTAGATCAAGCTGCTTACTATTTGAGGGGAAAAGCGGGTTTGTGGTGGAATCGTAGTAAGGAGGTCTTAAGGGAAGCTTGGAGGGAGAGTGATGAACCTTTTATTACTTGGAAAGGTTTTAAGGAGACCATGAGAGCTGTATTTGTGCCAGAACATATTAGGAGTAAGATGAGAGCTGAATTTGATTCTTTTAGGATGACTGATGAGATGACAGTAGAGACTTATTATAACAGGTTTATGGAATTATCAGAATATGTAGCTGACTTGAATTTTAGTGATGAGATGTTGGCACTCCGATTTGAAAAGGGATGAACAACTACTATTAAAAAGAGACTTACAGCTGGTCAGCCAAGTACCATGGATGATGTTTATCAACGAGTTGGGCACGCAGAGAGGATTGCCGATAAGTTAAAGGAAGAAAAGAGGGAGAAGGAGGAAAAGAAGGGGAAGGGCGAGAAGAGGAAGGTAGAAATTACAACTGAGAGTGCAAGAGGCAGTAAGAAACAGAGTGTGGGTCAAACTCAATCATATTTTTCGAGTGGAGGGTTGTCTAGTGGAGCTAGTAATGTGAATTGTTTCAGGTGTGGGAAGCCGGGACATAAGAGGTTTGAGTGTAGAGTAAATTTGGAGAGGCAAGGGAGTGGTGTTGGAAATGGGAATCAGAATGGGGGTTACTATACTCCTATGTCAGGTTACGGGAGTAATCAGAAGACCGGGGGTCGGAGCAATCAAGTGAATTTTAATAATAGATACAATCAGAGCTACAATAATAGGCAAGGCAAAGGAGTTGATCAAAGTAATGGTGGAAAGACGACATTTGGAACAGCTAGCATCGTACAAGGGAGTGGGGAGAAGAGTAACTAGGATTTATTAGGAGGAGTGGAGTCTTATCATTTATAAGTATTTAAGTTGTTAGTTGTTTTAATAAGGTAGTAGTAGTTCCGAAACTTCGGGACGAAGTTTATTTTTAGGGGGGTAGAATGTGACACCTCATATTTTAAGTTTATTTTGTGATACATTTTCATGTTTTGAATTAGTTTGTGATACATTTTGATAAGTATGATATGGTTTGATAATGATTAAGTAAGTTAATTATGTTGCAATGATCATAAGTTCGAATGAGGCTCAGTTGTGCGAATGTTTATAAATGTTGTTTTAGTAGTTATGGGCGAACTTCGGGACGAAGTTCATTTTAAGTGGGGAAGACTGTAATACCCCGTAATTTAATAATAATTAATGAGAATAGTTTATGTAATTTAAATAATTAATTAATGAGATTTCTAATAGTAGTTGCGAGAAAGACGTTAATTAAATAATAAATAAATAAGCAAGTCGGGAATTGGGTTTAGCTAGTAATAAGCCTTGGGCCGTGTGGTGTGAATAATGGGCTGATTATATTAGGCCTAGCAAGAGTAGTAGTCGGGATTTAAAGCGGAATTTAATAATATAATAATAATAAATATAATAATAATTGGTAATTCTTAATAATAATTAGAAAAGGCAAAAGTTTCCTAATCGGTCTCATATACTCCCTAAACCTAGTCTATAAATACTTAATAAATCTGGAAAGTAATTCATAAAAGAAGAGGAGACACGTAGAAGGAATTAAGACGGAATCTACATAGCTAATTAACTCGAGGTAAGACCGTCTCATGTATACTCTTTACTATGCTATAACTCGTAAACTAGACCACCGTAGGACAAGCCGTGACCATCGTTGTGACCATGGACCACCAGGGAGTGACTATGACCTTTCGTTGACCGTTATTGACTATCGTGGTGGTGGTTAGGGCCGGATTTTCGAAGCTAGACGGGGAGGGTTATGTGGGTTTAAAACAGGGGACTTCGACCCATATTCAACCCTTATTTGGACTCAACTTAATCTGGGCATGGTGGTTTTGTGACCTGGGGGTTGGGTCGTCCATGGGGGAGGTGTCGTGGTGGATCTAGGTGGCGGTTCGTGTGGTGTTTGGCCGGAAAAACGCGAAAACAGGGGATGATTGCTTGTTGTTGTTGCTGTCGGGTTTGGGAGTTGCTATGGAGGTGTCGTTGGGTCAAGGTGAAGGGAGGACCACCCCTGGAACCACCAAAGAGCAGCGTTGGGATTGGTGGTGGTCGTAGGTAATTTTTTAAACGTTGAGTGAGAGGATGGCGTCGGGTTTTCGGTTTTAATGGAGTTCGTGGCCATAGGTGCTAGGGCGTGGGTTTATGGTGGTTGGAGTCGGTTATAGCTGGTGTTTACGGCGTGGATTGGTGGCTGGCAGTGGAGGCACCTGGTGAGCAAGGGTCGCGGTCTTGGTGGCGGTGGTTGGGTGAGTTTAAATAGGTGTTTAGGGAAGGTGTTGGACACGGTAGTACTTGTAGTTATTGGTGTTCACGGGATGAACGGGTTTTTGTTTTATTTTTTTTATTTTTATTTTTAAGGCGGGTTAACTCGGGGTTTAATGAGAACTCGGGTCTTGATTTTTAATAAACGGATTTTCGTATATCATAATAATTAATGATAATGAGTTATGAATAAATATGACAATTAATAATGAATTATAAATAAAGTATAAATAATTATTATTGAATAATTATTATTATTTGTTTAGGTGACGGTTTTGAAGTGGAATTTTCCTAAGTATCTTATTGGACTGCTATTTGGGAGTATATGCTGAAGAGGTAGGATAACGATTCTGCTCGACCTATTAATTGTGTACCTTCTCATTTAATTGGATGTTGTGTTAATTGAGTTGAACTGTTTGGATAATTGGATTATACATATATTGTATATTGTGATTGGAAGCGGTTTTATTGGATGTTCTTGAGACGGTGTGGTAGTTAGCCATTATTGTTGCTACAGTTGGTTTGATAATGAGTTGGATATCGGTTTAGCTTTGGTGAGGTAGACATCACGGTAAGAGAGCCTTCGGGTGATGTTATATAAACTTACTGGCTGAGGTAGACATCATGGTAAGAGCCTTCGGGTGATGTATTATAAACTTACTGGCAGACACCGTTTAATACCTTCGTGGTGGTGTATTGGGAGAAAAGTTGATTTGGCGTTGGTGTTCGAATCTTTATACTATTTATATTATTTGTCTTGAGATTGTTATCCTACTCAACCTCGTGGTTGACAGTGTATTCGTGAACACCTGTGATGAACCATAATGGGGAGCAGATTTGACAGGTACTAAAGATTAGCTGACTTGGAGCATTGGGATGTGAGCTCGACTTGGACCATAGTTGCTGTCTAGATCACTTAGTGACTTATACAATTTTATTTATGTAATTTCCGCTGCGTAGTATATTGTAATGTTAAGGTTTAAATTTAACCGGTTGGCAATGTAATATAACCGTTATTTCAGTTAAAGTTATTAAAGTACTTTGGTTTGTTTTAATTTGTATCATTTACCTCGGGCAACCGAGATGGTAACAGTCCTATTTATTGGGAATGTCTTGCTAAAGGCTCCTAAATAAATGGGGGTGTTACATCCTACCTTTGTAGTTCTTGAGCTATAGGAATATGGATGATCCTCCAAATACACCACAATTACCAAAATAGGTAATCTCCTTTGGATGCACCCAAGATTAAACCCAAAAATCCTAATAATTACTAACTAGATAATTAGTAGGATAACCTTGTATACTATGTAATATTATTACACTAATAATATTAGTTTATGTATATTATAGTTTTGTGAATTATTTTTGATCATGATCAACAATTTGATCAAGTTTTTGATGAGAAAATATGAAGAAAATAAGGTTTTTTTTTTCTTTCTCTTTTTCTCTTCAATATGGCACGACCAAGGGTCTATTTTGAGGTTTTTTTTGGTCTCCAAAATCATCATCTAATGAATGTAAATAGTGGAGTATTTATAGAGAACAAAATGTAAAGAAATGAGTTAAACATTTCTTAGTGGGTTATGCCACATGTAATAACACTTATCGTATACAAGTGTCAACCCACATGTAATATTTTGGTCCATTTCGATTTCCGACATTTGTCCCACAAATGCTTATAAGTCTTATATTTAATTATCTTACATAATTAAATATTAATTTAATTATTTAACAGTTAAATAATACAAATTAACCACTAATGATTACTTAACTATTAAGTAATCATGAGACCATTTTATCAACATATATTGTGTCAATACTACCCCATTTAGCTAATTTTACAACCTCTTGTAAATTAAAATAACTAATTATCTTTACCTCAAAACTTATACATATATCGTATAAGTTTAATTAATTAACAATTAATTAATAAATTCTAATTTATATTTATTAATTAATTATCACATAATTAAATAATAAATCCTCTTGGCCCGAGTTCGTAACCCATCATCAAATAATACATTCACACGACTTATTAAAAGTCAATTAATATAAGGAATTAATTATATCGTATCTCATAAAAATAATTAATTTATCCAATTTGGGCATCATCCTATAGGTGTGACCTAAAGGGATCAGCTGATCACCGCCGTCACACGACAGTAATGTCAAACTCTAGTCAGCCAATCATTACCGATTAACGATGACCAGCTGACAAATAAATAAATAAATCCCTGATATTCCTTTTACGAGATTTATTATGTAAACGCACTTATTGTGGAGGACACTACTCCAACAATCTCCCACTTGTCCGACACAAGTGTGCGTTACCAATTCTCTTGTCCAATAATATCTCCCACTCAATGCAAGATGTCTTTCAGGTCGTTCTTGCACGTGATCATATCATAAAGTGGTTTCCTCGATCAGGAGAATGACTGTCTGACCGGATAATCTACTATAGATCGCATCCGAGCGTGGCCACGCATTCACAGTCATCTCTCCTCGAGTGGCCTTGAGATAAAATATGACTTAAAAGGACAATCCTGTTGACCTTTTCTTCATTCGATACAGATCACAATGACCTAGTAAATGCTCATCGGCCTCCTTTTACGGTGCGACCTAGAACAAAAACCAAAGCCACCGGAAAACCGTACCAACTCAGACAAATAGTCACTAGTCTAAAGAATTGACTCGAAGGAATAAATAGAAATCCTCGCCACGACCTAGCAACAAAAGGACTCTACAAACGGTCACTGTCCGACAAATTGTCTCACAATCTGCCTATGTAATCGACCAGCCATCACTATGACCATATGACAGTCGAACCTGTCATCTATCGCCTTAAAATCTAATCACTCCGAGACGTCACCTCATTAAGTAACTAGGGACAAAATACAATGTTAATCCAGTTCACTTTAATAGAGTTCGACATTGTCACTACAATCTATTTGGATAAAACAAAGTATATAAAATTCAGACATAAAACTGAATATGACGATAAATGCAACTTATCATATATGAAATAATAAATACAATATTTTGATTATTACATATCATATAATTTACAACAGTTCTGGCATTCGTATCAACCCCATCGAAACTACATGACTATCATCTTTAGCTTGAGACAAAGGTTTGGTTAAAGGATCAGCAATGTTGTCAGCTGTCCTAACCTTACAAACTGTAATTTCTTTCCTTTCGATTAAATCTCTAATTATATGAAATTTGCTAAGTACATGTCTAGATTTGTTACTAGACTTGGGCTCTTTTGCTTGAAAAATTGCCCCACTCTTATCACAATACAATGTGATAGGATCCTCGGCGGTCGGAACTACTTTCAGTCCCTCTAAAAATTGCCTAATCCAAACAACTTCCTTTGCAGCCTTCGGAGAGGCGCAATGTACTCGGCTTTCCGTTGTAGAATCGAACACGACTCTTTGAAACTTCTCCAAAGAAACCGCCCTCCGTTCAACAAAAAGACAAAACCAGCTGGGGATTTCAAATCATCCCTATCGATTTGAAACGGCATCCGTATAACCTCTTATACGTAATTCAGATTCTCCTCCAAACACTAAGAATGAATCTTTAGTCCTTCTCAAGTACTTTAGAATATTCTTGACGGCTATCCAGTGACTCTCACTTGGAGTTTTCTGAAAACGACTCGTCATACTCAAAGCATACGAGACGTCAGGACGAGAACACATCATATCATACATGATCGATCCAACAGCAGAAGCATAGGGAATCGATTTCATGCGTTCAATATCCTTAGGCTCAGTAGGACACTGTGACTTACTCAAAGTGATCTCACTGCCCATAGGTAGAAAACCTCTCTTGGAGTTTTTCATATTGAATCGGTCAAGAAGCTTATCGATATAGGCTTCTTGACTCAATGCTAATATCCTTTTGGATCTATCCCTATAGATCCGGATACCCAAGATGCGCCGAGCTTCTCCCAAATCTTTCATTTGGAAGTGATTTCCCAACCACTTCTTAACAGAAGCAAGCATATCAACATCATTCTCAATGAGTAATATGTCGTCCACATAAAGAAGTAAGAAAACAACTTTACTCCCACTAAACTTCATGTATAAACATAGTTCCTCAACACTTTGAGAAAAACCATTCTGTTTAATAACATGATCAAAACGATGATTCCAACTCCTTGACGCTTGCTTAAGACCATAAATGGATCTCTTAAGTTTGCATACTTTGTTAGGATTTTTAGGATCCACAAAACCCTCAGGTTGTGTCATGAACACTTCCTCTTCCAGAAACCCGTTCAGGAAAGCGGTTTTAACATCCATTTGCCATATCTCATAATCATGAAATGCAGCAATCGCTAACATTACCCGAACAGATCTAAGCATAGCAACTGGGGCAAAAGTTTCATCATAGTGTAAACCATGACCCCGAGTGAAACCTTTTGCAACCAATATAGCTTTGTAGACATCTTTATGTCCATCCATACCGATTTTAATCTTGAATATCCACTTACACTGAAGAGGTCGAATATCTTTAGGTAAGTCAACCAGGTTCCATACCTGATTATCATACATGGAATCCATTTCGGATTGCATGGCCTCGAGCCATAGTTTAGATTCAG
Source organism: Silene latifolia (assembly GCF_048544455.1). NCBI lineage: Eukaryota > Viridiplantae > Streptophyta > Magnoliopsida > Caryophyllales > Caryophyllaceae > Silene > Silene latifolia. Next base: position 120,157,732 of record NC_133528.1, on the reverse strand, counting down.
AACTCATAATAGCTGCTTTATAGGTCTTGGGTTCATCACTTTCTAAAAGTAAAACCTCGTGGTCACCATCTTCCTCTATAATACCAAGGTATCTATCAGGCTGGCGACTAACCCTTTCTGACCTCCTAGGTTCAGAGGGAACAATAACTGATTCAGACGTAGAAGGAACATCTTCCTCTATTGTCAAATCAGTTTGTGGCTCTTGAACTTCGTCAAGTACAAATTTTCTCCCACTCTGTCTTCTAGAAATAAACTCTTTTTCTAGAAAGACAGCTTCACGAGTCACAAACACTTTGTTCTCGTTACTATTGTAGAAGTAATATCCACAAGTTTCCTTAGGGTAGCCTACAAAAATACACTTTTCAGAACGAGGTGCAAGCTTATCGTCAGACTTGCTCTTGACATAAGCATCACAACCCCATACTTTCATGTATCGCAGATTCGGGACTTTCCCTTTCCATATCTCATATGGAGTTTTGTCAGTTGCTTTAGTGGGACTTTTATTAAGTGATTGTATAGCAGATAAAATGGCAAAACCCCAGAATGACTTAGGTAACTCTGTTTGACTCATCATCGATCGAACCATATCTAATAAAGTTCGATTCCTCCTTTCAGCCACACCATTTAATTGTGGTGTGCCAGGAGGAGTTAACTGAGATACAATACCGCAGTTTTTAAGGTGATCTTTAAAGTCATTGCTTAAATATTCCCCACCACGATCTGATCGTAATGCTTTAATCTTCTTATTTAATTGGTTTTCTACTTCATTCTGAAACTCTTTGAACTTATCAAAAGCTTCACTTTTATACCTCATTAAGTAGATATACCCATATCTACTCATGTCATCGGTAAAAGTAATGAAATAGTCATAATTACCTCTAGCAGTGACTGTCATTGGGCCACATACATCGGTATGTATTAAACCCAATAACTCACTAGCTCGAGATCCTTTTCCTAGAAAAGGTAAACGAGTCATCTTGCCAAGAAGACAAGATTCGCATGTACCAAATGATTCAAAATCAAAAGGTTTAATTACACCAGTCGACACTAGTCTTTTAATGTGCTTCTCGTTGATGTGTCCTAATCGACAATGCCATAAATAAGATTGATCAGGATCACCTGTTTTGAGTCTTTTATTATCTAAATGATAAACATCGTTGCAAGTATCTAGAATATAAATACCATTGATTGAAATAGCTTGACTATATACAATCCCATTAAGGGAAAAAGTACAATACTTGTCTTTAATTACAAAGGAAAATCCTTCTGTGTCTAACACAGATACGGATATTATATTTCTAGATAGCGTTGGTACAAAATAACAATTATTAAGATGTAACTCCAACCCCGAAGCTAAATTAAGTACATAAGTTCCTACTGAGACGACAACTACTTTAGACCCGTTTCCCATTCGGAGATCGACATCACCCTTGTTTAGCTTTCTTATGCTTTTTAGGCCCTGCAAATGATTACACAAGTGAGAAACACAACCAGTATCTAATACCCAAGTTGTATTTGAAGCATAATTTATGTCTATCATAAAATATTCAGTTGAGAAATTACATGTCGGCTTCACAATGCCAGGTTTTATGTCATCCAGGTACTTTGTACAATTACGTCTCCAATGTCCCTTGTTATTACAATGATTACAAGTATATTTAAGAGGATTACCCTTTATAGGTTTTGGCTTGGTAGAGCAATTCGCAATTGCTTTACCTTTGCCCTCCACCTGAACGGGCTTCTTACCTGCGTTCCTCTTAAACTGCTTCTTTCCCTTCACGTTAATCGCAAGCACATCTTTCCTTGTACTCCCACTCAATCCCATGTCCTTCTCTGCTTGTACAAGCAGAGAATGGAGCTCATGTAAACTCTTTCTCATGTTTGTCATATTATAATTTACCCTAAATTGGGTAAATCCTTTGACGTGAGAGAGAGAGAGAGTGGAGCACTCGGTCCACCACTAGTTCGTCGGGGATTTTACATCCCAACCCCTCTAAAGTTTCCACGTACTCAATCATTTTAAGTACGTGTGAACTTACAGGTTGACCATCTTTGAGGTTAGCCTCAAAGAAACGAACAGCGGTGTCATACTGAATTATTCTCGGGGCTTGAGAAAACATAGTAGAAAGCCTCGAGAATACTTCATGTGCATCGCGAAACTTGACACATTGCCTTTGTAAAGCAGGATCCATTGAAAAAATCAAAACATTTTTTATTGCAGCGGATTCCTTTTGATAATTTGAAAAAGCCTCCCTTACATCGGCAGTGGCCCTAGTACTAGGCGAAGGGGGAGAAGGATCGACAAGGTAGCGTAATTTGCCATCACCTGCGGCAGCTAATCGAAGTTGTTCCTCCCAATATTTAAAATTACTACCGTCGACTTTTAAAACATATTTGTCCATAAAAGAACGTAGCCATGAATCTCTAGCTATGGTGACAGTTTCACTAGTAGAAGTCATCGTGATTACTACAAAGGAAATAAAGGAAAGATCAACATTTATCGTCTAGAAATATTTAAGTTGTGAAACTATTTAACAAGTTCCCATTTATATAATGATCTCCCACTGAATTATATAAATGATTCCAAGATCCAATTTTATATAAACACGGGCACGGTGGACCGATTCAACCCACATTTATATAAATTTGGTGAGTCAACAACTTTTACTGATTCTACTACTAGAACTCTTGGTTGAAAGATTTTCTTAAAATCTATCTTTTAGCCCCAGAATAAATATGGGCACGGTGGACCAATTCAACCCATATTTATCCCGTTGAGTCCAACCAATTTTCACGCGTAATAACTTTTATTACCCTACTTACCCAACGTAAAAAGAGTGTACCTCGGTGATCCGAACCTACCTCTAATGAAGAAGGGATTCATAGGTGCTATTATTTGGTAAGGCTTAATCTCAATTTTAAACAAATGTGAGAGATCTTATCAAATTAATTGTCTATCACTTTTAAGTGAACTAAATTGGTGAATGCTAGACAATTAAATCGATAACAACAAAAATAAAATATGTAGTGACGATTTGGCATGAATGCATAAAAGAATTAAAACAAACAAGTCCTAATATGGCCACCTAGTTAATCTAATTAACTAAAATTATTACACTTCGGAAACCAGCTCCTTGGTCCCTTGAGTCTTCATAAATTGGCCTCCTTCTTTAGGATTTCGGAACGCCTTTCCGAAAACACCGTCTTCATGAAAACTCCGTCTTTAGATGCTTCATCTAATTACTAATAATTAAATTACATAACAATACCCTATTATACAATTAGTAATAAAATTAAAATAAAACTATTAATTAATTACAAATTAAGCGATACGAAATCGCAATTAATTACAAAACATGTCGATATTCCCTTACATTACGGGAAATACCAACTTCTACCTATGGCCATATTAGGAAAAATTACATTATTATAATGCAAAAAAAAATATTCATCCAAATGAATAATAAAATGCATTATGGAAAATGACATGCCAAATCGTCTAACTTTCCAACAACGATCATTTGAGCTTGCTTTGACGGAATTTTTACCAATAAAAATTCATAATCAATTCTTAAAACAATTTTAAGACATACTCATCACACTAATCTGGTCATATATCAAAATAATTATTCTCAAAAATTATCTTGAATTTATATGGGAATTAAAACACAATTATGACAAAAATGATATAATAATTCACAATTATCATACAAAAATTCCATTTAATTTAAAAATTTATGGAAAAATAAATTTCAAAGCCATGAACATTCTGGTTTTACACCAAAAATTGTGGGATTTATCTGTATGCATCCCTTTAATTTTAAGGACTATAACGAATAATAACATGATGAATTACTAGTCATAAAATAAATGCATAAACAAGATCGTAAAGGATTAAGAAATAACCTTCGGTCCTAGCAAATTCGGCCTAAGAACAATATCGCAATGATATTCGCCTATCAGTTGCACCCAAGACGATATGTGAAATGCCCTTAACTTGTTGCTAGAATCGATCCCCAAATTTCAGTAAATTAAATTAGGGTTTATTGTTTTTGTGTTTTTGTGTTTTTGATGAGAGGCAAGCAAATGGGAAAAATGAATTAGGTTAGAATCATCTCCCTTTTCTCCCCTATAAACCGTGTGTATGGAAGATTAGGGTAGATTTCTTCTTCTTCTAATTTTCGGCCCATTACCGAATTTAGGAGAATTAATTTCTCTTATTTTCGGTTATTCCAAAAATGTAAAAATGTGTTAAATATAAATTGTCATCTAGTGAGGATCGAACCCATAACCTCTTGGTTTGAGTACCCTCACTATTACCACTATGACACATTCATCTTGTTGATATTAAATATAACCGATTACATTTAATTACGAATTAACATATTAATTCGTCCAAGCTAACATTACATACATTTAATTAAATATAACTTATTATATTCAATTTACGAATTGACAGTTAATTCGTCTCAACTAATATTATTTAATCTTCATTAAATAATTGTCTCATCAACACATTGACTAACTGTTTAGTCATATAAGGCATCAATGTGATTATATTTCTATAACCACATCTCTCAAACACATCCTATAGGTGTGACCTTTAGGGACCAGTTGATCACCGCCATCTGTATGATAATAACGTCAAACTCTCTAGCGAGCCAACCGTTATTAGGTAATCGTTAATCAACTGATTAAAATACTAAGTATACCCTTGTGAACCTGTAAGAGATTTACAAATGTTATCACACTAATTTGTGGAGGACACAAGCTCCAACAAACTCCCACTTGTCCTCACAAGTGTATGTGCGATAATCGATTCTCATATCCTAAAATTTCTCCCACTCAATGTAAAACAATTTGCAAAATCTGTATTCGCAAAGGTCGTATTTTACAAGCGATCATCATCAAGAGTGGTTTCCCCGACTAGAGAGTAACTTAACTGATAAACGAATCATCATTCGAGCATGTCCATGCATTTCAGTTACAACTCCTCGAGTGGCCCTGAGAAATAACTATACCTGATAAGGGTTGGATATTTTCCTCAACTCGAATCCTGCCGATGTAAGCACGAGTATGAAATGACCCGGAAAAAATCTACTTAGCCTCCGATTCACGGCAGATCGTGAGAAAGAAACCAAAGTCACCCAAAAACTGCCTTAATCTCAAGAGACAGTCGATAGTCAGAAGAATCGACTCTAGGAACACAATGGATGTCCTATCCACGACCTGGCACCGAATGTTATAAACATTTAGGACTCCATTACGTTGTCACAAAAATTTGTCCTACGAGGTATCGTTATAATCTCGCATTTGTGATCGATCAGTCAACAGTTTGACTTATGGCTCGTTGAACCCACCATCAATCGACTGCACAATATAATAGCCAGAGTTATCAGCTCATTAAGGCGATTACGGACCAAACAAAATATAATGTAATTCATTCACTTTGTGGCGTTCAAAGTTGTCGAGACAATCCACATGAAAAACAAAATATTATAATAAAACGATGAAGTTATAAATAGTATATGAAAAAGATAATGTATCAAATCCACAATCAACTACTACAACTCAGGAACACGTTTAATTCCCATGGAAATAACGTGCCCTTCATGCTTATCAAAATTCAACGGTTTAGTGAGAGGGTCCGCGATGTTATCATCCGTCGCAATCTTGTCAATCACTATCTCTTCTTGCTCCATGTAATCACGGATCAGGTGAGCTTTCCGATGTACATGTCTAGATTTGTTGCTAGACTTAGGCTCCTTAGCCCGGAAGATGGCACCTCTATTATCACAATAGATGGTGATCGGGTCATTCGAACTAGGAACTATCGTAAGTCCTTGTAAGAATTGACGCATCCATATCGCTTCCTTAGCTGCTTCCGAAGCGGCATAGTACTCGGATTCAGTAGTAGAATCTGCTACAACACTCTGTTTCGAACTCTTCCAGCTGACCGCGGCACCATTAAGAGTGAAGACGAACCCGGACTGAGATTTTGAATCATCTCGATCCGTTTGGAAGCTAGCATCTGCGTAACCGATTGCGCATAGCTTAGTATCGCCTCCATAAGTCAATACCCTATCCTTAGTCCTCCGTAGGTACTTGAGGATATTTTTAACACTATCCAAAGATGTGTTTCACCGGATTCTTTTGGTACCGACTCGTCATACTCAATGCATATGCCACGTCGGACGTGTGCATATCATGGCATACATGATTGATCCTATTGCGGATGCATAAGGAACACGACTCATGCGCTCAATCCCTTCAGGCGTGAGTGATCGAGACTTACTCAACCGCATCCCGGCGTCATTGGAAGGTTCCCCTTCTTGGAGTTGGTCATGCTGAACTTCTCAAGAATCTTATCCAAATAAGACTCCTGACTAAATGATAACGTCCGTCGTGATCTATCTCGGTAGATGATACGTGCCTAATGTATAGTCTTTTTGGCCTATTTCAGCACGTATTTCTATGCATTTCTCTACTATTTTTATAGTATTTTGCCCCGAATTGGCTACTTTGGTGTATTTTGTCCTTTTTATAGGAATGATCGCGAAAGTGGTGGAACCATGCTCCTTTTCGTCCTTTTTGCATGCATTTAGAGGAGACGGGATTGTCCCAGAGTGAGATGTTGCACTTGGAAGTGTCGTTGCACGCATTACGAGGCGTTTTGGTGAAGACGTGAGCTGAATTGAAGACCCAGGTGGTCTATCGAGCTGTTTGTTGGACGATCGAGTAATCCTTTGGCTCCCAGAGGCTCGATCGAGCTATTCCTTACTCGATCGAGTAAGGTGCGTATGACCGATCCTCGATCGAGTACCTGCTGGTCGATCGAGGGACTCTCTTTGAGATGATGGTCGATCGAGTGGTTTAATCCACTCGATCGAGGGGTTTTTCACGGGCATGGGCTTTGCTTCAGTCCGTGTGTTTAATTTTCGCTAAACATTGTTTGTTTCCTATTTAACCTATGTTTACTAGGTTAATTAGGCATCTCACTTTACTTATTCCTGGGACTATCTTTCTTTTACTATCATACACATTAGGAACCTACTGTTACTTCTTACGTTGCTCTTGCTACCGGGATTGCTTCATTGAATTTCGGTTCTTTACGCCGGAATCGCTTAGATTGTAATCTCTTCCTTCTCTTTAATAATAATTAACCTTCTTTTGTTTTTAATTCCTGTTTATGTTATCGTTCTTCTTTGCCCTAATTTCTGTTATTGCGCTTTACATTTATTATTTCATTATGTCTTCTGCTGGAAATTTGTGTGCTGTTAGTTTAATAATCGACATGAGTAGCTAATCCCCCTTCATGTTGGGATTAGGGGATCTGCGGTAGAATAATGACGACGTAGTGAATGAATTAGATGAATTGGCATAAGAGACTCTGTCACTATAGCAATATAACTGTAATTCTCGACCTAGTTGAGTGCACGCTTCTATGTCACCCATTAATCTGGCTACAATTAATCCTGGATCGAAAGATTGGACTAAATAGGCCTGCTATAAACAGTAGACTACCCTAATGAGGACGAAAGTTAAGTTAGCGGTATTTTAGGGTGGGAAGTGGACCGAAAGGACCTTCTAATATCCGTCTCGCATTAGTTCGTCTGAGTCATTTACTGCTAAGTTGTTGTACTACCGTAGTGAACCGAGTTCCCGACATGCCCCCCCTCTTATTGATAGTTTTAAATCATTTTTCCTGCTTATCTGCTCTTCTCTTTATTTCTCTTCCTTTTACTCCGTAGTTTAGAACCAAAAATCTAATCAACACCAATTGTTACCATAGGATTAGGAATAGATAGCTGTAGTTGCATTACCTCCCTGAGGATTCGATACTCGACTGCCTCTACTACATTTTTAGTTGAGACCGTTAGGTTTTATTTTTGACAGGTACGCGACAGACGTGTCAAATTTTGGCGCCCTTGCCGGGGAGGCAATTGTTCAATTTACTAGCTGTTTTATTTTTAATTCTCCTTTTAGTTTAAGGAACATCGTTCCTTAAACTATTCTCATATCTTGTCTTTAGTTTCGTCTTATGCGCAGGTCGCAGGGTGGTCCACTACTACCTTTTGATCCCGAGATTGAGAGATCTCTGCGCGTAAAAAGGAGACTATTTCAAGAGCAACAGTAGAGGAAGAGCCCGCTTCTCGTGGTAACTTTTACGAGAACGAGCTTTTCGAAGACAATCCACCATCTTCTCCAGTTTCCAATTCATCACTTGAGTCTATCACTTTCCCAGAATTTCCCGAAATGGCTGAGGAAGCAACCATTGCTAGTCACTCCGAGCCCACGGCTGACAATCTCTATAAAGGGTTCGAATTACCAGGAGATGCTAGGAAGTTCGAACCGAAGCCTTCTTACATTAGCATGGTCGAGAAAAATCAGTTCGGAGGAGCTGCGAAGGAAGATGCAGCTCAGCATATGGAGACCTTCATTGATTACTGCTGCTCCATACCTCCTCCCACTGGCGTGACAGCTGATCAGATCAAAGAAACTATGTTCATCTTCTCACTCCGCGATGCTGCAAGGGAGTGGTACAGGGATTTAGACAAAGCTGCTCACGGCATAACAGATTGGAATTCGCTAGCATTGGCGTTTTATAAGAAGTATTTCTCTGCTTCGAGAACCATCGCCATCAGAGCTCAGATAACAAGTTTCAAACAAGGGCCCGACGAGAACTTCCACGAGGCATGGCTTCGTTTTAAGAAACTAGTGCGGACCATACCACACCACGGTTTCGAAAAATGGAGTCTGTGCAACCATTTTTACAATGGTTTATATGATGATCAGAGGGCTATACTAGATGCAGCAGCCAACGGTCGATTTTCTGACAACTTGGGGCCGACGAAGGGATGGAAAATCATAGATGATTTAGCCACTCACAGGGCTGAATACGGGAATTCAAGGGGAAACCAAAGGAGAGCTGCTGAATCCTCTTCAGTAGCCGCATTAGAAGCCCTTACTGCTAGGTTCGACAAGTATGAACTAGGGGGAGCTCTCAAGCCAGGGATGTACCAGGTTAATGCCATGACAGACGGTCCTTTCGTGCATGCGAGATGTGGGGTAGATGGACATGTCGCTGATTATTGTCCTAGTCCTTATGAGCAATGTGCTGCCTTTCAACACTACAGGCAAAACAACACTCATTACGAGCCGAATATCCACCCCAATTTGAGGTGGAGTAATCAGAACAACGTACTCAATCCCACCGCCCCTCCAAATCAGCAGCAGCAGCCCTATATTCCTCCGCACCAGAAGCAACAAGGCTATCAGAAGCCTCCGTCCTTTAACCCTCCTAACCACGGTTCATCTTTAAGTGGGGTGAGTGAAATGGGCGAGTTAAAGTCTATGATGCAAGCCATTACAAAGCAGCTTCATGCGAGTGATCAACAAAGAAGCACAAGTGATCAACAGCGAGACGCGTCCATAAAGGCACTTGAGACTCAAGTTGCCCAACTCGCCGCGAATCAATCCTCGAGGAAGCCGGGTCATTTACCGACTCAAAATGAGAAGAACCCAAACGAGACGGTACATTTGATAGAGTTGAGAAGCGGTCTTTCTTATGAGGGACCGAAAATGAAGAAATCGGACACGGAAATAGTCAGAATCGATGATGAACAAAGTGTTACTGTTAAGAAAAAGGGGCTCACGACGAAAGCGATTACTCGATCGACTGAAATCGGTGTTCGATCGAGTGGAAATTGTGAAGAATCTGTCGATCGAGTAGTCTTTCTACTCGATCGAGTGAACTGAAGTCAAGATGGTCGATCGAGTGGGAATGTTGCTCGATCGACTGAAGTTGCTGAAGAAGGTGTTCGATCGAGTGACCACATTGCTCGATCGAGTGATATTGACGACGGGAAGCTTATTCGAGAGCCTGCTAGTGCTCGTTTAAGCGATGAATTACCAGAAAGGCCTCGTTCGAGAGGTAAGAAGCGTCCGAAGGATACTGAACTTGCTCCGGAAGACACTTTGGAGGCAAGAAACAAGGGACTCGAGATTCCAATTACTGTTCCCTTCCCGAGGCGGCTGCAGAATACCAAGATTAATCAACAGTTTAGCAAATTTGTTGAGCTTTTGAAGAATTTGGAAGTTTCCGTGCCGTTCACTGAATTGCTGACTAAGGTACCTTCTTACCTGAAATTTATGAAAGAGATTTTAGCACGTAAGAGGACCATTAATGATAATGAGACCGTAGCTTTGACTGAGATGGGGTCAACCCTATCTCAAAATAAGCTACCTCTTAAGCAATCAGACCCGGGTAGTTTTTCGATCCCTTGTCACATAGGAATGCAATTGATTGATAATGCGCTATGCGATTTAGGCGCTAGCGTAAGTGTTTTACCATTGTCTCTAGCTAAGAGACTTGGTGTGACAAAACTGAGTTGCACCAACATGACTGTCCAGATGGCCGACCGTAGTTTATCACGGCCACTAGGTGTAGCGGAAGACGTACCTGTTCGGATCGGGAAGTTCTTTATTCCCGTCGATTTTGTCGTCTTAGATATCCCCGAAGATGTGCACACCCCTATCATTTTAGGGAGACCGTTTTTGTCCACTGCCCGTGCAGTGATAGATGTCGGGGGGAAGACTTTGACCTTTCAGGTAGGGGATGAGGAGCTGATTTTTCATCAGTCCAAGTTCCGGAGGGCTCCTATGCAAGCTCAGCCTTGCAATGCCCTCTCTTCTGTTGACCCTATTATTGACACTCCAGGTGAAAATTTGGAGAATATTGCTATTATTGTTAACCCTCCGCCTCAGATTGAGAGCAAAAAGGAGAAAAAATCGTCTGTTGTCCTTACTGCAGGTACAGATGAAGGCAAGAAAGGAGCTGTCAAGGGACAGGGTGCAACCATTATCAATCAAACTGGAGCAAAGGATGCCAAGGAAGATGACAGAGGGGCGAGAACGAAGACAGTTCGCACCTACATAGATGGGAACTACATTCCTCCTACTGTCGCAAACAGTAATTCAAGCTCATGGAAGTCAAAGAGGACGGTCAGTATCGCTGAAGTGACGTCCTCCAGTCAGAAGCCCACCAAGGGGCTACTGAAAGCTAATGGGAATTAAACGGGGAAATGCCCCGTGTAACAAAGTGTAATAGATTTTCGTTTAAATTTCTTTTGAATTTATTTATTACGTTTTTAATTAGGACAATTAGTTTAGACATTTCTTTAGCTTAGACAGAGACTATAGACTGTGTTTTTCTGCGTTTTTGGTATTTTGGGATGTGTTGGATATGTTTTACGCAGGTTTGGGGAAGATGCACGCAATTCAAGGAAGTAAAGACGGAAATCCAAAGAAGTCTACACGAGGAAGTCCTCGATCGAGTACTTTTTGTACTCGATCGAGTGAATGTTGGTTCGATCGAGCTTGCTGGTTACTCGATCGAGAAAGGCCACGAGGGAAATGGTCGATCGAAGGGTTCCTTATTCGATCGAGCAAGGGGAACAGAGAAAGTCCTCGATCGAGTGACTTAAAATCACTCGATCGAGTGAAATGAACAGTGGACGGGAGTTTTTCTATACTTAACTCCTTATTTCAGTTTTTCATTTCTATTTGTTTTATCCCTAATTTCCCCTAAACCCTCCTTAATTGCGATTCCCATTTCCCCCAAATCCCCAATTTTTGCCCAAAATTACCAAATCCACCACCTACATTCTATTACTAGCACCTAATTCTTCAATAGCCCCTTATTTTCCCCTTCTTGTGTGTTCGTTTCGCGGGTTTCAAAGGGAATTAGGGTTTCGCGGTTTTTTGATTAAAATCCGCCTTGTTGCTTGCTATTTGAAGTTTATTTGCTCTTATTGTAGGATAATCATCATCAAGTAAGTGTTTCTATCACACTCTTTGCATTTTAGCTTTAATTAATTCGAAATTCTTGAGGTGATTGAACTAGGGTTCGAAAATTCCTTGCCTAGTCGAATTTGTTCGATTAAATTGTGTTTATTTGCCCTTGATTAGCTTGTTGATGATGTTTTCGCAATTCCTCACTGTTTTTGCATGATAAATTCGAATTTTGCGCGATTTCCGCGATTAGGGTCTCTGTGAGTCGAACGTGTCGACTGTCAGACGGTCTTCTGTTGCCTTGCTTGCTTAACTTCAGTCCATGCTTACTTATTACTGTTGTTAATTGCCGTTACCGTCCCCTATCGCCTTTATATGCTGTGATTTATTAGGAATCTCGCGCTGTGAATGGTTACTCTCGACTGCCCGGAGTCATACATGCCCCATTTTCGGTTTTCATGCCGTATTAGCCCTTTTGCAGTCATTGTTTTATCATATTATCACCACTCACATGCTGCTATTCGAAATTTTTGAGGAATTGTTGGTTTTGATTTCTGGAAGTCGATTCTTTTTCGACTAATAGGGCCATTTTATGCTGTCACATGTTGGTTAGCGGGTTGTTTTAACCACGGTTAGCAGCACCCTCTCTTATTCGTGCCCTTTGATACCTTGCAGGATGGACGCGAGTTCTTTGCCTTCTACTAGTACGTCCTCCAGCTCGTCCGCGAGCGAGTCAGTGGCCCCTGCTGTTGCCACTAGCTCCGCCTTGGTCACCACTGCAAAGACACCGATTCTACTTGTCTCACTGCAGGGACGGTTTACTCCGCGGCTAGCTCGGCGGGAGCTCGGTTCGAGCTACACCAGCCACTACTCCTACCGGGCCTTTCTCCTTGCTTTGATCGGACGCACTCCTCGTCTCCCGCACTGGTATCTGCCACCGAGGCCACCTCGGCGAGGCTAGCCACCGGCCTCACTTCCGGCCCTTCGAGGTCGTTGTTACGGAGAGGGCGCTCTCACACCTTTACCAAAGCGCCCACGTGTTTCACTTCGAGGCTCACCGGAAACGGTTAATTGCTTTACTTCGTTGCCCTCTCTCCCCCACCCGTTTCCTTGCGCGGACTAACCTAGAGACCTTAGGCATTTATGAGGAGGTCTGTAGTTTGTTGAACGGGACGGGTATGTCGGGTCTGATTACCATGCAGGAGGCTACCATTCGTACCCTCACGTACGAATTCTTTAGCTCCTATTCCTTTGACACCGAGTCTTATGATGCTGACCACTCCAGCTCTTGCATTCACTTTCGACTCCGCAACGAGTCACACCGCTGGACTTTGCCCAAGTTTGGGCAGGTTTTAGGCTTAGTCAGTGACGGTCCCACCGACCCACCTCGAGACCTCCTTCAGCCACTTTGGGCTGCGCTTACTCACACTCCCTTCCCCTCACGGAAGGGAGCTCATGTTCACCTTCCTGCGCCCCGTTACTACTTGCGTCTGATAGGAGAGACCATCTTTGGGCGACCTGAGCCCAACAACGTGACCAACACTGAGCTAGCGATTCTCGCGGGGTACCTCAACATTGACTACGGTACCCCGTTTGTTCTAAACATTGCCTATCTGGTAGCTCAGCATTGGAACGGAATTGGGACTCGGGTCAAGACCGCTGTTGTCTGTGGCGGGCTAGTGACTAGGATTGCCCGCCACCTTTACCCCACTGACCCTTCACTTACTATACCCGATAGGGAGGCTTCTTACCTTGACCTGGATGCCATGGCTGTCTTCGCCTGGTTCCCAAAGGCGAAGGGGAGTGCGAGGACGTGGAAGATCTGTGGTTCCACGTCTGTTACCTTGCCGTGCTCTACCTTGCCGCCACTTTTACCGCTCTCATCTGCTGCTGAGGGAGCGAGGCCACCTCCACCTACCTACCACCTTACCTTCACCCCTCCTTCTTCTTCTAGGAAGAGGAAGCGGGAGGCCGGAGCATCCTCTAGCTCTCAGGCTCCGACCCAGGCCCAGGCTGGACCGACCCCCACGCCTCAGCCTACACCCACACAGCACACACCTCCACCTTCACTCACTCCACCTCCTTCTGGTTCGGTTTTTCCGGCCAATTTTGTCTGCCCTCCTGTCTTAGAGGCGCCCGAGGTCATGGACCAAGGGCGTCGTGATGCCGTGCTTTCGGATATGTGCAGGTACATTACTGAGATGAGACGGGATATGGCTTTGGCTGTATTCCCGCTCTACGAGTTCCATATCCGAGCCCGGCGACCGATTCCAGAGGGGTGGCCGCATCCTTCCTTCTACCGATACCCAGCGGACGGGTACCCTCCACTTTCTTCTGACTCAGAGGAGGAGGTGGAGGAGACAATGACAGCACGAGAGGTGCGGTTACGGGCGAGCGGCGGCACAAACGAGCTTCCGAGAGGAGGAGAGTGACCCTCCGTTCGTACCCGGTCCGGAGGATCAGCCGGAGATGACGACCGAGTCTCCCCCTTGTTTGTTCTTTGGTTTGGGGAGACTGTTTTGTTGAGTCGGAGTACCTGAGAGACGGCGGTGCCGACGACGAGTAGCTACTGGTCTACTCACTTCCCCAGTTTTCTGGCTGGTTTGGGGAAGTTCGTGTTTTGTATGTTCTCTCACTCTTTTTATTTCGTCTCCTTTATTTTTATTTTTATTTTATTGGTTGTATACTCCCATCCCCCATTTTTCTGCTGGTGTATGCTGGAGGACAACGAGGGCGTTGTCCGTTTTGGTTTGGGGAGGGTATTGCATCCTTTTGAGTCTGCATCTACATTTGTTTTGCATTCACGTTTAATTTTTCAGTTTGCATTTGTTGTTTATTTTCAAAAAAAAAAAAAAAAATCAAAAATCCAAAAAAATTAGAAAAATTCAAAAAATTCACGTTTATTTTTGCATATAGGTTGAGTCGGAACGGTAGATTCCCGTGATGAAATTGCACTATAGCTTGTCATTTTACTTGAGCCTTGCACTTGTATTGATAGTTTTTAGCCTTGTCATACGCATAATCTACGAATTTCTGTTCAAATAATAGCTGACTGTTTAGACTTGACCTAATAAACTGGCAAACTACTTAAAAATTCTGAGTTTTAGAGCCATAACTGGTGACATTCATGACTAGTTCATTAGGAATTTTGAGAGTAGTACTCCTTGCATAGCATGTTTGTCTCATTTGCACATTCATGACATTCAATTTCTCGTCAAATGCACACATTCGGGTCTGCGGTTGGTGTCACATGCAGGGAGGGTCTTGCAAATTCCCCTTTCTTTACATCTTTCACCCACTTAGCTCCACATTGACCAAAACTTGCCCTTTTGACCCATTAGCTACATTCCAAACTAAGCCTGCCTAGTCAAGCTAGTTAGTCTGTCCTTTTGTGGTATGTTTTCCATTGCAGTTTGGTCTGTAATTCCTGTTTGGAGTTGGTGTTTGTGTTGAGGAAGGAGGAAGAAAGAAAAAAAGAAGTATAGAAAAAAAAAAGGAAAACGTGAAGTAGAAAAAAAAAAAAAAGAAAAAAAAAAGAAAGAAAGGAAAAAATGGATGAAAAATGAAAAACATGAAAAAAAAAAACAGAAAAATAGCTGATAAGCAAAAGAAAGAAATAGAGATTGTGTAAGATGTTGTCCCCTCTTGTCAGAGTTGAGAAAATGTTTGAAGATGTACAATCGACAAGAGGGTTGGTTGTTCCAGTTAGTTGTCTCAGACGGCGTTTAAAAAAGGGAACTTTGTGACCGTCTAGCTCCTCCACTCTTATTCTATTATTTTTTGAGGAGATTGTGTTTGAGTCTAGTGAGTTTTGTGCCAAGTGAAGGGCACTAGTACTTAGTCTTTCAGTCAGTTTGAGATCCGGATGGTTTATTATGGTCCTGTTAGGAACTAGCTTGACGCTTTTACCTCCACATTACCATAACTTGTTTTGCCTTTTCTCACCTGAACCTCACTATTCCCATATTATTTGCAAACCCTCGGCTGTGACGGACATTATTGGTTGGAGTGTGTGCATTAGTACTTGAATTGTCTTTCATTTTTGTTGCATGCATGCTATGTAGGTCGCAGTTAGGTGAGTGACTGTCTTTTCTTCTCTCTTTTACATATAACATTTGCCCTTTGCTTCATGAGAGAAGAGTGACCACGTGAGAGTCCAGTTTTGTTGGTCTTGCAAGGTCGATAGGTCAGCTTTATTTATGAACAGCTTATAATTCGTTTGCGTATTGACTGCTTGGCTCAACTGTTGATTTTTGTTGCATTAAATTGGTTCAAGTAGACAAGTTAAGCTAGCTCTGAGTTATCATTTCCGTTCCATTAGTTTAGTTTTGAGTTTACTCGAGGGCGAGTAAAGGTTTGGTTTGGGGAGATTTGATACGTGCCTAATGTATAGTCTTTTTGGCCTATTTCAGCACGTATTTCTATGCATTTCTCTACTATTTTTATAGTATTTTGCCCCGAATTGGCTACTTTGGTGTATTTTGTCCTTTTTATAGGAATGATCGCGAAAGTGGTGGAACCATGCTCCTTTTCGTCCTTTTTGCATGCATTTAGAGGAGACGGGATTGTCCCAGAGTGAGATGTTGCACTTGGAAGTGTCGTTGCACGCATTACGAGGCGTTTTGGTGAAGACGTGAGCTGAATTGAAGACCCGGTGGTCTATCGAGCTTTTGTTGGACGATCGAGTAATCCTTTGGCTCCCGAGGCTCGATCGAGCTATTCCTACTCGATCGAGTAAGGTGCGTATGACTCATCCTCGATCGAGTACCTGCCGGGTCGATCGAGGGACTCCTGTTGAGATGATGGTCGATCGAGTGGTTTAATCCACTCGATCGAGGGGTTTTTCACGGGCATGGGCTTTGCTTCAGTCCGTGTGTTTAATTTTCGCTAAACATTGTTTGTTTCCTATTTAACCTATGTTTACTAGGTTAATTAGGCATCTCACTTTACTTATTCCTGGGACTATCTTTCTTTTACTATCATACACATTAGGAACCTACTGTTACTTCTTACGTTGCTCTTGCTACCGGGATTGCTTCATTGAATTTCGGTTCTTTACGCCGGAATCGCTTAGATTGTAATCTCTTCCTTCTCTTTAATAATAATTAACCTTCTTTTGTTTTTAATTCCTGTTTATGTTATCGTTCTTCTTTGCCCTAATTTCTGTTATTGCGCTTTACATTTATTATTTCATTATGTCTTCTGCTGGAAATTTGTGTGCTGTTAGTTTAATAATCGACATGAGTAGCTAATCCCCCTTCATGTTGGGATTAAGGGATCTGCGGTAGAATAATGACGACGTAGTGAATGAATTAGACGAATTGACATAAGAGACTCTGTCACTATAGCAATATAACTGTAATTCTCGACCTAGTTGAGTGCACGCTTCTATGTCACCCATTAATCTGGCTACAATTAATCCTGGATCGAAAGATTGGACTAAATAGGCCTGCTATAAACAGTAGACTACCCTAATGAGGACGAAAGTTAAGTTAGCGGTATTTTAGGGTGGGAAGTGGACCGAAAGGACCTTCTAATATCCGTCTCGCATTAGTTCGTCTGAGTCATTTACTGCTAAGTTGTTGTACTACCGTAGTGAACCGAGTTCCCGACATGCCCCCCCTCTTATTGATAGTTTTAAATCATTTTTCCTGCTTATCTGCTCTTCTCTTTATTTCTCTTCCTTTTACTCCGTAGTTTAGAACCAAAAATCTAATCAACACCAATTGTTACCATAGGATTAGGAATAGATAGCTGTAGTTGCATTACCTCCCTGAGGATTCGATACTCGACTGCCTCTACTACATTTTTAGTTGAGACCGTTAGGTTTTATTTTTGACAGGTACGCGACAGACGTGTCAGTAGATACGGATTCCCAAAATGCGTTGTGCCTCACCCAGATCTTTCATCTGGAAATGGTTCTTCAACCATTCTTTAACTGAAGATAGAAGAGGAATGTCATTCCCAATCACGAGTATGTCATCGACATACAATATCAAGAATACAATCTTGCTCCCACTCGACTTGATATATAAGCATGGTTCTTCGACCGATCGAGTGAAACCATACTCTTTTATCACCTGGTCGAAACGATGATTCCAACTTCGAGAAGCTTGCTTAAGTCCATAAATGGAGCACTTAAGCTTGCATACTTTCTTAGGATGTTCAGGATCTATGAAACCTTCAGGTTGCACCATGTACAACTCTTCCTCCAAATAACCGTTTAAGAAGGCGGTTTTCACATCCATTTGCCAAATTTCATAATCATGAAAAGCGACAATCGCTAAGATTATCCGAATGGAACATAGCATGACTACAGGTGCAAAAATCTCATCATAATGCAATCCGTGCACTTGAGTGAAACCTTTTGCCACTAGTCGTGCCTTATAGGTATCTGGTTGCGCGTCTACAGAACGCTTTATTTTGTAAAGCCATTTGCACTGTAGAGGTTTTACCTTATTAGGTAAATCAACTAGATCCCATACGTCATTCTCATACATGGAGTCCATCTCGGATTGCATGGCTTCGAGCCATAGCTTTGAGTCGGAACAGGCCATAGCACCTTTATAGGTAGCGGGTTCATTACTCTCTAGGAGTAAAACGTCATTCTCCTCGACCATACCAATGTATCTGTCCGGAAGATGAGAGACTCTACCCGACCTCCTAGGTTCCTCAGGAATATTAACCGTATCATCAGTTGGAGGAACAACTTCCTCCATCTGTTCCTCGGTTTTTGGTTCTGGAATCTCCGACAGCTCGAAGGTTCTATTACTCGTCTTGTTCTTGAGAAATTCTTTCTCTAAGAACGTCGCACTAGCCACAACAAAAACTCGATGTTCGGTAGGCGAATAGAAGTAATGACCAAATGTTCCTTTTGGATAACCTATAAAGTGTGTCTTGACCGATCGCGGGCCGAGCTTATCCTCGTGTCTCCACTTGACATAAGCCTCGCAGCCCCAAACCCGAATAAAGGACAAGTTAGGGACCGTTCCCTTCGACATTTCATATGGAGTCTTGTCGACAACTTTAGTCGGACTTCGGTTAAGTATAAGAGCAGCTGACAAAATAGCAAAACCCCATAATGAATCAGGCACTACCGTGTGACTCATCATGGATCGAACCATACCAAGTAAGGTTCGATTTCTCCGTTCAGACACACCATTTAATTGAGGTGTTCCAGGTAGAGTTAACTGTAGAACGATTCCACAGTCTTTAAGGTGTTGATCAAACTCATTTGAAAGATATTCGCCACCACGATCTGAACGGAGTGCTTTAACCTTTCTACCCAGTTGGTTCTCAACCCTGTTCTGGTATTCCTTGAATTTCTCAAAGG
This sequence comes from Silene latifolia, assembly GCF_048544455.1. Lineage (NCBI taxonomy): Eukaryota > Viridiplantae > Streptophyta > Magnoliopsida > Caryophyllales > Caryophyllaceae > Silene > Silene latifolia. Next base: position 120,138,606 of record NC_133528.1, on the reverse strand, counting down.
ACTCACTTTTATGCTTCATTAAGTAGACATATCCGTATCTACTCAAATCGTCCGTGAAAGTGATAAAATATCTATAGCCATCTCTAGCGGTAATTGACATAGGTCCACAAACATCAGTATGTATGAGTCCTAATAGGTCATTAGCGCGCATTCCAACACCTTTGAAGGAAATTCGAGTCATTTTGCCAATGAGACATGATTCACACGTGCCATATGTAGAAAATTCGAATGCGGGAATAGTCCCATTATCGACGAGTTTCTTTACGCGTTTCTCATTTATGTGTCCCATTCGACAATGCCATAGATAGGTTTGATCTTTGTCACCAACCTTTAATTTCTTATTACTCATGTGTAATACTTCCGTGGTTTGATCTAAGATGTAAATTCCATTCATGGAAACTGCTTTTCCATAAATCATTTCATTGAAAGAGAAAATATAGCTATTATCCTTTATTGAAAATGCAAAACCGTCTTTAGCAAGTACGGAAACAGAAATAATGTTCTTAGCCAAACTGGGTACATAGTAACAGTTATTTAAAAATAACTCAAAACCACTAGGGAGTTGGATTACATATGTTCCCTTCGAGACAGCAGCAACTCATGCTCCACTACCGACTCGCAGGTCCACATCACCTTTTTCGAGAGGTATGATGTTCTTTAGGCCCTGCAAATGATTACACAGATGAGAACCACAACCAGTATCAAGTACCCAAGTTCCGAAACTTGCATGGTTAATCTCTATCATATGAATATAAGATGACATACCAACAGGAACGACGCGGCCTACTTTGATGTCCTCACGGTAGACGGGACAGTTCCTCCTCCAATGTCCAGTCTTGTGACAATGGTGGCACTCAATGTCACCGCCCTTGCTCTTTGCCTTGCCCTGTGAGCCACTAGTCTCACCGGGCCCACTCTTACCATTTCCTGGCTTTTTAAACTTTGTCTTACCTACAGCTAGGTCGCCATAAGCCTTGCCCTTACCTTTACCCTTGTTGGAAATCGTGAGAACATCCTGCTTCATGCTCCCACTCAATTTCATATCTTTTTCGGTCTGTACGAGAAGGGAGTGTAGCTCATGAGGACTCTTTTTCAAGTGATTCATGTAGTAGTTCGCCCTGAAAAGGGCAAAACCATCATGAAGAGAATGAAGTATTCGGTCAATGACAATGCTCTCACTGATTTTGCAATCAAGTGCCTCCAGCTTCTCGACATTCTCAATCATGTGAAGAATGTGTGGGCTAACCGCTTGGCCCTTCTGGAGTTTCGCATCAAAGAAGCGACAGGTATGCTCATATGTAACGATTCTCGGTGCTTTTGAGAACTCGTTAGTGAGCGTGGTGAAAATCTTGTTCGCACCTTGGGCAATGAAGCGTCTCTGCAAATTGGTTTCCATTACAAAGATGAGTACGTTCTTTATCGCACCCGCTTCCATAACGAAGTCACTATAAGCGAGTGACTCGTTGACTCCTGCATTGGGGCCTGGGTTTACCGGTATTGGCTCAGTTAAGTACCTGAGCTTTCCGTCAACAATGGCAGCATTCCGTAGTCTTTGCCTCCCGATCCGCAAAGTTGGACCCGTCGTTTTTCGACGTGTGAACCGATTCATTTGGTCCATGAATATTTTCACCAGACTCGCGTCCAAGTGTGGCACTAGGCATTTGGATTGCGTTATTTCCAGACATTTTGTTGTAACAGTAAAATAAACGTGTTCTACACTGCGAAAAGAAGAATAAATAATAAGCATGTGCATCGATTTTAATTTAAGTCTAATGATCTAATGTCATAACGCGAAGACTCAAAACATTTATACAATTGACCTTCCTCAAGAATTATATAAATGATCCCAAGACTCAATTATCTGTAAATTGATAAGCCAACCTTTTGGCTAATTCTACTGTTAGAATTCTTGGTCAATAAATTTCTGTAAATTCTATCTTTAGTCCATCATAATCACGAGAAACTCTTCGGACTATAATGTTGAGATAAACTAAGTCAACACAAACTACTTACCCAACGTAGAAGGGGTCATATTATGCCTACCGACGAAGAAGGGATTCATAGTTGTTTGCCCTTATAAAGACTAATCTCAATTTCCGTTTTAGAGGAAGATCCCATCAACTTTATTTTAGTTCATTTTAAGTGAACTAATATCTAGCATGCGTGAATGAATAAACTAAGATGATGACTTAAAAACATGTGACATCTGTATGTCTATGAAAACTAACATACAATCTATATGTGTCAATTTTCATGCATTTTAGTAGGTGGTTTGGTTTTAGGCGGAATATGATGCATAAACTATCATGTGAATGAAAAATAATAGGAATGAAAAACGTAAAAACAATAAAAAGTCCTAGTGTGGCCTATCCTATCAAAATGAACATTAAATACAAGTTTGGAATCCATCCTTGGACCCGAGATGCTTGTCTCGATGTTCCATCTTGATCCATGTAGCGGGAGTGAGCTCCGATCTCCATCTTTAGTCTTCTTCGAAAATTACAATAAATAAATTTACATAATAAACCTATTTATTACATTCTAATTTCAAAACCCAAAACTAAAGGAAAAATAAAGGAGATTCGAGATCTCATAATTACATAAAAAATTATGTTTCCTTCATTACGAAAACATAATTTGACTAAGGCCACACTAAGTATTACAAATTACAACCGATTGCAACAACAAAAATACGTAAATAAATTCATTCAACGATTCATTTAACAAAAATAAAATGCATCAACTAAAATAAATTAAACATACATGACACAATTCCTTAATTATGTTGATTAATTTATCCAAACCACCTATTTAAATTAACAAATTAAGTGACAATTCCTCAATTAATCACATTAATTTCAAACTTAATTCATATTGAACTTGTAATATGAATTTAATACATCAATATTTTAAACTGCTTTAAAATAGTTAGGTATCTATTAATTATGAACCGCTTCATAATAATTAATCATACATTGTAAATGTAATGTATAATTAATAATTATTTGCCAAAAACAAGAAGAAAAAAAACAGAATTTTTTTTTTCTTCACTAATGCCCTCGACATTACAGAAAAAAAAACAAAAACAAGCCTTTTTTTTTCTTTTTCGGCAAAACAGCAAAAACAAAACAGCGCGTTATTTTTCTTCTTCTTTAAACACGGTTTTTCTGTAAAAACCAAAAAAAAAAATTTTTTTATAATAAACCCGCCCAACGTGAACAGTAACAGAAAGAATTTTTTTTTTATTTCTCGGCTGTATGAACCGAAACAACAACAAAAAAACAGAAAAACTAATTTTTGTTTATGTCTCGGCTGAAAAAAAAAACAATAACAGCCCCAAAATTTTTATCAAATCGGCAAAACAGATTTCCATTTACATCTCGATTTAATAAATCGAAACATCTACAAATTATCATATTATTAACTTTAACTGATTAAAACAACAATATGAAAGAATCAAATGGAAATAAAACAACAAAAAAACGCAACAACACGGCTGGAAAATTTTTGTTCTCGGCATAAAAAAAATTCAGCCGTGCAATCTTTTTTTTATTTTTATTCGAAACCCTAAAAATTGTTTACATCAAATTTTATGAAAATCATCAAAATTAAAATTCGTGGTCTTGTCTCTGATACCACTTGTGGGATTTATCTGTATGCATCCCTTTAATTTTAAGGACTATAAAGAATAATAACATGATGAATTACTAGTCATAAAATAAATGCATAAACAAGATCGTAAAGGATTAAGAAATAACCTTCGGTCCTAGCAAATTCGGCCTAAGAACAATATCGCAATGATATTCGCCTATCAGTTGCACCCAAGACGATATGAGAAATGCCCTTAACTTGTTGCTAGAATCGATCCCCAAATTTCAGTAAATTAAATTAGGGTTTATCGTTTTTGTGTTTTTGATGGTGTTAAATATAAATTGTCATCTAGTGAGGATCAAACCCATAACCTCTTGGTTTGAGTACCCTCACTATTACCACTATGACACACTCATCTTGTTGATATTAAATATAACCGATTACATTTAATTACGAATTAACATATTAATTCGTCCAAGCTAACATTACATACATTTAATTAAATATAACTTATTATATTCAATTTACGAATTGACAGTTAATTCGTCTCAACTAATATTATTTAATCTTCATTAAAGAATTGTCTCATCAACACATTGACTAACTGTTTAGTCATATAAGGCATCAATGTGATTATATTTCTATAACCACATCTCTCAAACACATCTTATAGGTATGACCTTTAGGGACCAGTTGATCACCGCCATCTGTATGATAATAACGTCAAACTCTCTAGCGAGCCAACCGTTATTAGGTAATCGTTAATCAACTGATTAAAATACTAAGTATACCCTTGTGAACCTGTAAGAGATTTACAAATGTTATCACACTAATTTGTGGAGGACACAAGCTCCAACAAAAATGCCATGCAAGTGAAAATTTTTGTTTTTAAAATTTATTTAAAACGATTTCACAATTTAATCGGTAAAGCGACAATTTTTACGATTTAATTCTAAATCAAACCATAAAAATTGAAATGGCTTAAAATAAAATTTTGTACATTTTGGAACAATTTTCAGGAGCTAAAAATTCAGAAATTTCGAGCCCTAAAATTAAATCAATATTTATTTACAAAATAACCATTATTTACCAATTTTTATCAAATAAAAATCAATAAACTATCTAAATTAATCACATTAATCTAAAGTATCTACTTATCTCATAAATAGAACATGCACGTGGTTATTTCTAAATAAATATGCATAAAATTAACATGTAATAAATTTTAATTAACTCTTAATTAATTTTAATGCATTTTTACTCAATTTTATGTCATTTTAAGTTATAAAAGTGGAAAAATTTAACAAAAATCAAATTTTCGTCCCATATCATCCTAAGACCAGATTATTTACATTGCTCTGATATCACTTGTTAGTCATTTAGACCATGTTAATATTCATCTTATGATATTAAAATTATAAATTAATTTAATATGGTCTAAATCTACATGCATGCAAATAAAAATATAAAAAATGGTATAAAACCATCTTAAGACAAAAATCCTTACAATGGTTTAAGGCAAGTAAGGGCACTACAAAGGTCTCCTACCTTTGTAGTTCTTGAGCTATAGAAATATGGATGATCCTCCAAATACACCACAATTACCAAAATAGGTAATCTCCTTTGGATGCACCCAAGATTAAACCCAAAAATCCTAATAATTACTAACTAGATAATTAGTAGGATAACCTTGTATACTATGTAATATTATTACACTAATAATATTAGTTTATGAATATTATAGTTTTGTGAATTATTTTTGATGATGATCAACAATTTGATCAAGTTTTTGATGAGAAAATATGAAGAAAATAAGGTTTTTTTTTTCTTTCTCTTTTTCTCTTCAATATGGCACGACGAAGGGTCTATTTTGAGGTTTTTTTTGGTCTCCAAAATCATCATTTAATGAGTGTAAATAGTGGGGTATTTATAGAGAGCAAAATGTAAAGAAATGAGTTAAACATTTCTTAGTGGGTTATGCCACTTGTAATAACACTTATCTTATACAAGTGTCAACCCACATGTAATATTTTGGTCCATTTCGATTTCCGACATTTGTCCCACAAATGCTTATAAGTCTTATATTTAATTATCTTACATAATTAAATATTAATTTAATTATTTAACAGTTAAATAATACAAATTAACCACTAATGATTACTTAACTACTCCTTCCCATCCAGACCAAAGGTTACAGTTGATTTATCACACTTATCGAGGCACGTTTTGTAACGTGCATATCTTTAGTTACACATTATTAAAAATTATAAAAATTTGATATTCTTATAGCATTCATGACGATAAATTAAACAAGATCTCACATGGCTATATTTTGTCTTATAGATTAAGAATAATATCAAAGATTCCCTACGACCATGAATAGTGCCAAAAAGTAACTGTAACCTTTGGTATGGATGGGAGGGAGTATTAAGTAATCATGAGACCATTTTATCAACATATATTGTGTCAATACTACCCCATTTAGCAAATTTTACAACCTCTTGTAAATTAAAATAGCTAATTATCTTTACCTCAAAACTTATACATATATCGTATAAATTTAATTAATTAACAATTAATTAATAAATTCTAATTTATATTTATTAATTAATTATCACATAATTAAATAATAAATCCTCTTGGCCCGAGTTCGTAACCCGTCATCAAATAATACATTCACACGACTTATTAAAAGTCAATTAATACAAGGAATTAATTATATCGTATCTCATACAAATAATTAATTTATCCAATTTGGGCATCATCCTATAGGTGTGACCTAAAGGGATTAGCTGATCACCCCCGTCACACGACAGTAATGTCAAACTCTAGTCAGCCAATCATTACCGATTTAACGATGACCAGCTGACAAATAAATAAATAAATCCCTGATATTCCTTTTACGAGATTTATTATGTAAACGCACTTATTGTGGAGGACACTACTCCAACAGGATGAGTGATATGATTGTGTGTTGAGTAATGTAAAAGTAAGTGAATGTGGGCAAAGGGTGATGTAAGTTTGTGGAACGTGAGAATGAAAGATTGAAATGAGAGACGCATATGGTGGTTACTTTGGATGTTTAAGGATGATGAAGGGAGGTAGTTATCACTCAGTTGGTTAAGAATATATGTAATGGAAATGTCGTTATAGATAAATGGAAAGAAATGGGGTATAAAGAGCTTAGATTGAGTTATGCAGCGATGTGGGTTGCAGATAGCGAGTGAGTTTGAGAATTTGGTTTATCAAGAGGTGGAACTAATGTGCGATTTTCTCGGGCAGTTAACAGTATGAAATGAGTTTGGGATGGACTGACCGTGTAGATTGATTGGTGATAAGTGAGAGTGATAGCATGATAAGAGAAGATCCATGGTAAGGAAGAGAGAGATAATATCGATAAGAAATAATGGGATTTGAGTTTTGGAGCAATGAGAAGGTAATCGGAGCACTAAAGAGTTAGGAAGAACTAATAAGGAGTTTTATGGTTAATTGATTTTGTCGAGTGTAAAAGAAAAGAATGAGGGGAGTAAAACTAGGAAAATGTTGACCAGAGTTATGTGATATCGAGGTAAGGAGTCGTCGAGATGTGTGATACCAATCATGAGGATGTTAGTTAATGGTTATATAGGAGTTTCGGGACAACATGATTAGTCTTGAGTTTTGGGGAATTAAGGAAAGTAAGAAGTTGGTAGAATATCTGCATGATATGAGATTTTGGTGGAGAGTTAGATGATGATACAATTAAGGATAGTATTGGGAAGAATGTTGAGGTAATTTTGTTGATGGATTTGATGTTCGTTATTTGGGATGTTAACCAAAGATAAGAAAGAAACCGTGGTGTTTAGAGATGAGTGTAAGAGGTTTGATGTCCGGACAGTGGTAGTGTTATGGTTTGTGACTAGTGGTTAAGGGTGATAGTATATTAGAAAGGTAGCAATTCTAAAGAGGTTGATTTTGTAGAGATCAGATTGATATGTATGGTTGTGAGAGAGTATAAGATGTGGTTATATGAGGCGGTTGTTAGTAGTTGAGTATTAATGGTATGGTTACAATTGGCAGGGGTGATGGATATGCGAATGGGAGAATATGTTATGAGGGGCATACGAGTTAAGCTCGGGTGAGAGGTAACTTTTATCAGGTGGTAACTTACGTGATCAGGATTGACTAGTTGGATGTGATTACGGGTCTATTATGTGTATGAATGTTTGTGTGAGGTTTTGACCTCACAAGAAGTGGTATTGTGTGATAATTATAAAGTTGTTGTCTGAATTTTCTATATGTTGAGTACGGTAACCTGATTGAATGATAAAAAGAAAAATGGTAATAGTTTGATTGATCTGGCATGGTTAGTTATAATTGTATGTGTATTTATAATATATGTGTATTCCGTGAAATGGTAGGGATGATGGTCATGAGGTTCTTATCCGTTTATTCATATAATATGTTGCGTTATGATTTAGTAAAGTGGATTTGAGTAAGTTTTCTTGTCCGATAGTTATTTCTGAGTCAGTGTTTACGGGATTGTGTATGTTGCGATGTCTATCGGTGTGGTTGTGGTGCCTCGGGTGGTGATCCGGGCACGATACTTAGTGTTGTGATGCGGGTATTTTCGCACATGGGTGGGTTGTTGGTGGTGACGGTGTTGCGATGCCGTCACCGGTTGTGGTGGAGTAGGCAGGATGATTATGATTCGAGTTTCGAAAGTACATACCAGTTATACATAAATTGTTGTTTTGTTTGATGTTGCTTCCCGTGAGTTTCAATTTGTACAGATAGACAGTTGTTTTGTTTATTGATGTTTCTTACCAGTTAAGTTTTGGAATGAGGGTAGAGTATGATATGAAAGAGAGTGTATTTGTTTCCGTGGTTGTCATGGCTTATGGATATTCTGTTGATGGGACACAATTGTCAGAAGTTGTTGCAGTACATTTGATCTTGTTGCAGATGAGGCATCGGTGCACATAGTCATGGCAAGTGATTCGTAGAACAGGTGTGGTAATGATCTGAAAGCTGCAGGTAGTTCATAATCTTTCGTTGAGACAGTGAGTGTAGGGTGTTGGAAATTAGTGTCATGTTAAGTTATGTATGAGTTTTACGGTAAAGAAAGAAAAGAACTTGAGGATCTAGTGTGAGTGTATGTAATAATTGTAGATCGTGAGTTATGAGTATGGAGATAGGTACAGGTATAGAGGATTATGTCGTTTTGGCAGTAATAAGGAACAATTGAAGTTTTGGTTAAGTTAAAGATTTTGAGGTATAGGTTAGGTGGTGTGACGAGTGAATTGAAGTATGAGAATTGTTTAAGTAAGAAAGCCTTAGGTATATGCATGGCGAGTGTTTAGATTATAGGTGGTTATCTTTGACATGCGGTGGTGATGAGGATAATGAGAAGGTATAGCTAGAATTTAGTATTAGTGAGTCACGAGGACGTAACATTTATCTTAAGAGAAGTAGGATGCGATAAAAGAGATTTTGATGGTTGTGCATATGGTAATATATTTGGAAGTTTGAGTCTTGATGTAGAATAAAAGATTGATCCGTGTTGTGGTTGATTTTGTTAAAGGTCATGGTCGTGCTTGTAGTAGTGTGATGCTTCGGAGTGCGAGAATATTTTCTATAGTGCTGACAGTTGGAGGATGAGGTTATGAGTGTGAGTAAACTTCGAGGACGAAGTTCCTTTTAAGGGTGGTAGAATGTAACATTCCGTTTGATGTTTGTGAATGTCTTGATATTGGATTTTCTAATGGATAATATGTTACGGAGCTAGCAGTGTTTGTGGATGGTAGTTGGCGGTGTTGGGAGTTGGTGTCGAGAGAGAATATGATGTAGTTGATACGATATCGTGAGCGATGTGTGGAGGTAGGAATAGTTGGTGGAGTTGGTGTTAAGAGTTCATGGTTTCATGTTTTATAGGTTGGGGTTTTGTTTTGAGTTCTTAGCAGCTTTGTTGTGTCTTGACCGAGTTAGTATGTTTGTTTTTATGTATGGGTTGAAATTCGGGGACGAAGTTTTTTTTAAGGAGGGAAGACTGTAATACTACGGTTTTATGAGTCTCTGGGTACTCTATCGAGTGGGGCTTACTCTGTCGAGTAAGCATGTTTTGATTTATGAAACAGCTTTCTGCCTGTAGGGTACTCGATCGAGTAGCCTTGGCAATCGATCGAGTAAGGGGCACTCGATCGAGTACGTTAGTTACTCAATCGAGTAAGTGTGTTTTACGGGTTTGTTTTGACGGGTTTTGTTACTAATGCGGGATTAATATAAAAAGGTTCCGTCACTTTTCTTAAATACTTTTATCACCCTAAAACCTTTCTAGAGAAGATTGAAAGTTACGTTCTTCGCATTCATCACATTAGTGGCAAATCCCAAGGCTTGGTTGGTCGGATCATCTTATTCTTTACACCGTTGTGATCGTCGTGTCAGGGGTAAGTTCCTTGTATAATTTATATAGTGTTTCGTTGAGTTTCTTTAAAACCCTAATTGGGTAATTTGAGGATTTTGGGGAGTATTGTTGTTGTAGATTGTGATTGTATGATTGTGTGTCTATAAGAGGTGATTTCATTGAAGAATGATTATGATTAGCTGATTGTGACGATCTTGGTGATGGCTTATTTCAGGTAGGGTTTCCCTACTCAGTATTAGTTACATGATTGTGTGGTGATTGTTATTGTTATTGAGTAATTATCATACTGGAATTGGTTGTTGGTAATTGTTGGTGTTGTGACGGTTGTTGTTTATTGTCGTTGACTATTGTTGTATCTGTCTGTGTTCTTCGGGGTGCGTCTCTGGCTGAGTGGAGTCACTTGCGGGAGTGGCTTCACGCCCTTGATTCGCCTCCTGTGGAACCCACCATAGGAGGGATGTGCACATTAATGAACATGGGTTTATCGCTCGATGGAGATGAGCGGGGCTTAGGTGGGAACGGCTGCGGTCCCCCACTGGCGGCGAGGAGTAACCTGTTGCGATGGGTACTCTAGCAGGGCTACACACTTTAGTGTGTAGTCAGTTGTGTGGAGATTGGAGATGGAGACTGGGGTTGTGTTGAGCTGTTTGAACTGCTTGTGTACTTGTTTCATTGTGGTATGGTTTATGTGTAATTAGTACTGACCCCGTTTAATTGTTTTAAAAACTGTGGTGATCCATTCGAGGGTGGTGAGAATTTATTGAGCAGGTATGATATGACGCGTATGAGATAGCTGGGATGAGTCATCACGTGGCAGTTAGAAGTCTTCCGCTGTGTCAGACGATGTTTTATAGCTTTGATAGTTTTAGCAGTAGACCGTCTGAGAATCTTGTATTTCAGTTTAACAGTTTTGGTTTTGATCATGTAATCACTTTAAACTATATTGTTATTTAAATGTTGTTTCGTTATTGTCTTATGATTATCATTGCCTCAGGAAACCGAGATGGTAACATCTTTATACCTGAGTGGTCCTAGTAAGGCACTTGGAGTATGGGGGTGTTACAGGAATGGTCATGACACTGAAACATGCTTCAAACTGAAACATGTTATTCAAAATATGATCGACAATCATGAACTAATAGCTTCATCCCTATGCCAACCAAGTGATGAAGACAACCCTAATGAACATCTCTTTTTGCAAGGAGATAAAAGCCTCATCGACTATTATCCTCTTATCATCCCCAACAACGAGAGTGAAGTGCTCAAGTGGGTCAATGCTCAAGATCAAACATTCAAGCCGCTGGATGCTGCAAACGAGATCCTTGAGGAGGAAAGTAATGATTAGGAGTCCGTATCTACGATTAAGTCTGAGTCTGAGTCCAAGTCTTAGGCTTTCTCATATCTATCCTAGTGTCTGTCCTTTTATTCCTAAGTGACAAACTGGGGGTTGTCCCCATGATTCACATGTATTCATCGAGTCTGTGCTAACATCTTATTTATCTAAATTAAAGCACAATTTCCAGCTATCATATATTCTCCTCTTTACCATTTCCCGTTGACAACGAGAATTGATTAGAGAATTGATTTAAAACAAACATCATGTTCCAATTCAATGTGAGTACATTCGAGTGACGTTCCGTGCCGAGTAAGCAGAGGACTCGAAACTCCGTGTCCATTTTCTTTACCTATTCCATGTCTGGCAATAGAAACCTTTCAATAGCACCCAATTTAGAACGAGCTTTTATCGAAGGGATTCTACGATGAACCTGGATAACAAACCAGAACATCTCCTTGTTCATGATTAATGACGGAAGGCAAGCCCATTCCCCACAAAAACATTCCATCACCAAATATCAACCGCTTACCAACGGGTACATCCCCGTCTGCACCTTTACCTTCCTCGAACGAAGGACGGCAAAAAACCGAAATATCCAAAGGAAAGCCAAAGCGAAAGGCCAAAATCAAAGGCCCAAGCCAATAGCCATTCACCTAAAGCCAAAGTCAAAGCCAAAACAAAGGCAAAAACCAAAGCCAAAGCGAAAGCCAAGGCAAAAGCCAAAACAAAAACGAGATAGTGAAATTCAAATTCACTATTTTCACAAATTTCAAACGACGGAAATTAAAACCGTCATTTTCAAATTAAAAAAACAAGATAGTGAAATTCAATTTCGCTATCTTCACCAGCTTCAAACAACGGAATTAAAAACCATCCCATTCAAAAAACGAAACAGTGAAATTCAAATTCGCTATTTTCCCACAATTTCAACTGACGAAATTCAAAACCGTCACTTTTCAAAAAAATGAAATAGCCAAATTTAAATTCGTTATTTTCCCACAATTTCAAATGACGGAATTAAACCGTCACTTTTCAAACTTCGGACCAACAAGTCCAACACCAACATCCAAAGTCCAGGACCAACAAGTCCAAAGCCCAGGACCCATGAGTCCAACATATAAAGCCCAGGACCAACAAGTCCAAGGCCCAGGACCCATGAGTCCAAAATACCAAGTCCAGGGTCAACAAGTCCAAAGCCCAGGACCAACAAGTCCAACACACCAAATCCCGGACCGACACGTCCAAAACACCAAACACTAAAACCTCAACTAAAACTGCTTCACCCCTAAGTCCTTAAACAGACTGTTACAGGGAGACCCATCTAGGATCCTGGGGATTCCCCTCAAGATCATAACCAACATCGCTTCACCCCCAAGTCCTTCTAGAGACAGCTACAGGGAGACCTATCTAGGATTCTGAGGATTCCCCTCAGGCTCGTAATATCACACCTTAACCTTTAAGGTCCAGACATGGGATTCTGATCCCACATTTACCAACCATTTCATGCTCAGGCCACATCAAGCCGGAGACCCCTTTCCGCACCACATTACAAGCCGCAACCCACCGGCCTAAACACCATAAAATACGAACTCTAGATTTTTATCTGTCAAACAACCCTTTTATTACCAAGCTTCACATTCCAAAATGCCGGAGCCATTTCCACCTTGACCTAAATTCAGAGTCTTCAAAAAACATTGCTTTCTTAGGGTCCACTTTTTAGTGTGCTCACACAACAAGAAACATTTTCACCAGCTATGCCTCTTCGATTCATGATCAAGAGGTATTTCTCTCCAATCAACTTTCGAGTCACCAAACGGAATTCACCGTCGTGACCCTCAACTCCAAATTTTTATCGGTCAAACAAACCTATTATTACCAAACTCCACATTCCTTAATGTCAAAGCCATTTTCACCCTGACCCAGATACGGAGTCCTCGAATGCTTCGCTCCCGTTCTCTACCGAGAACGGGACATACCCAATCTACCCTTAGGCCCCACTTTATAGTGTGCTCACATGATAAGGAACATTTTTACAAATTAAACCTCTTCGATTCATGATCGAGGGGAATTCTCTCAAATCAATTTTTCGAGTCACCAAACGGAATTTACCATCGTGACCCTCTCACATTAAGGTCCTAACAACTCGCTTAGGCACACATTCAGATGAGTCACCAAACGGAATTTACCGTCGTGACCCTCACACTTTAAGGTCCTAACAACTCGCTTAGGCACACACTCAGAACTACGATCTGGTTTGATTTCACACCACGTGAATACGTAGGCAGTTCTTTAAGGACGCAACCATACATCTCAAAATCACTTCAAGGTCCTAACATATCGCTTAGGCGCACACACATGCAGAACTACGATCTGTTTTGATTTCGCAAACACGCGAATACGTAGGCAGTCCTATTACAAGGGCGCAACCACACCCCCACAAACATTCAATTTTCAAACCTTCAATTTGCAAATCAATTCCAAACAAATGCAGAACTACGATCTGGTTTGATTTCGCAGACACGCGAATACGTAGGCAGTCCTATTACAAGGGCACAACCGCATACTCCTTTCACAACATTTCTAATTTTCAATCCTCAATAACCAGCTCAGAACTACGATCTGGTTTGATTTCGCAAACACGCGAATACGTAGGCAGTCCCCGAACAAGGACACAACCGCATAACCCTTTCAATCTCAACCATCAACATAAATTCTCAAAAGCAGCACACCCAGCTGCTAAAATTAATCTTATACCTCTTTACTGTGGGCTTCTTCCTTAAGACGTCGCTCATTCCTTATTTTGTCAAATTCCCACCTTCTCACTCTGGGGGCTTCTCTTTCGAGACGCCTCACATCCTTTATCATCAAACATCTTTTGAGTCTCAACTATAGTCCAAAATAAAACCGCCCCTAGTCTAGTGCTTCCACTCTCTGAATCATCAAAACTCAAGAAGGTATCTCAAATGAGCAAATGGTGGCGAGGACGCCTGGAGAAGATAATCAATTCTTGTTCCCCAGCCGAGTGGATCTACTATCACAGGGATTTGATACGCGTTGTCACTCCTTCTTGGCAAGGAGTTGCATTTACATAAACAAAGTTCGTCAGAGTCACCCTTCCGTCGTGTCGACCTTGAATTTGCATCACGTTCACGACATCCTGTATGTCAGTCTGTCAGTATGCGTCCATGTGAGTCAATATCGCAATGGTCACGTGTCTCCAATCTATCCAATCACGGGTCTACGAGCAACAAGACTCAATTTTAAGCTTCACAACTTTTGAAACTCCTATCTCCCCTAGTGTGAGATATTACATGCTAGGTTCTTATATGCTAACTGCTCACATGCTTATCTGCTTACGTGCTTATATGCTTATGTACTAGTTGTTTATATGCTAACTGCTCACATGCTTATGTGCTTATGTGCTTATATGCTTGCGTGCCTACGTGATTGTCTATGCGACCACGGATTTGTGTGGTCACTAACCATGCAGGTAATCTTGACAAGACAAACGCACTCCAATAGAGTATTGGGTTCTTCCCAACAAACACCGACCCGTCAAGTTGAAGGGCTTTAACCCCGTCGATTACATGGCATACGCTACCTCCCAACAAGCGGCAACTCATATCCCTGGCGAGTCCCGAGAAGTTTCTAACTCCCCAGCGAGTGCCGATTTTCAAATAGAAGTCACATAGATGATCTATCCCCACGGAGTTCATTTAGGACCCCATCAAGTTGGAGTTCTTTGCTCCCTGGCCGAACCGATTAACGTCAACTTGGTTGAAAGTCATTGCCGGGCGATATCTAGAAGTAAGCCCGATATTCCAAGCAATTTCCCGAAGTCGATCTTTCGACCATCGATGGCTGGCGAGCCTAAAAACGCACCTTCAACATGGCTGGCGAGCCTCAAAACGTACCATCAACATAGCTGGCGAGCCTTTGCACGCACACAAGAAACAATTCAAGGACATATCCCGAAGATGCCTCATGTATGACTTCTTCCTATGGCTGGCGAGCCTCAAAACGCACCGCCTTCAACACCGGCTGGCGAGCCTTTGCGCGCAAATGATTCAAGGACGTATCCCGAAGATGCCTCAGATATGACTCCTTCTTATGGCCGGCGAGCCTTTATACGTAGTCTAATGGACTTTAAACGACCTGCATCGGAAGTCGGCAGACTCTAAACTGTTCCCGACGGCAGGTTATTGACTCGGATCCCCGAGTCGCCTCGACGTCGCACTTCCCGACGGCATGTCCTTGGCTCAAACCCTTTTGAGTCGCCTCGACGTCGCAATGGTCTTCAGGTTGTAATCTTCTATTGACCTGGAGATCATACTTTGACTTTCGCCCTATCCAAGCCTCAGTCAAAGTGGGGGCTCTGTAGATACCCAGTATCTACACCTTCCAAAAACCACCCGATGATGATCGGACTATAACGTGTTTTTGATATGCGTGCGTGGATCGGCTATACATGAAACGGTTTAATGCACTACTCAAATATGAAAAATGATTTCAAAAGTTTTCTAACTTCATTTGCATTAAAATAACCCTATTTAGAGTTAAAACCGTCTTTGGACCTAAAACCGACTCAGAAACCCGCAACTCGAGTCAACCCAAATCTCAAATGTCTAAAATAATGCCATGAATGTCTTTATCATGTCATTTCCATTAAAATGACCCTAATTAGAGTCAAAACCGACACCGAGCCAAAAACCGACTCGAAATTCAAATCCCGACTCACACGGGTCAAACCCGAGTCAAAGACATAAAATACCTACCCCAAATATCACCCAAGAGGAAGCTTACATAGCTAAGCAAACCTCAAAGACCACAAATCACAACCAACAAAACATTGGTTAGAACAAATGCAAAATCCAAATTTGCGAAAGGGACAATACACCCACTTGTATCACAAGGTAGCTCGCGCCTCTTTAGGGTGTCTGCTTAGCCTCTAAGCAAACACAACCGACCTATCACTCCACATTTCTCTATAAATAGCAACCTTCACACCCCATAATACTTACGCGAGTGTCCGCCTCCTCTTTTCTCCCTTAAAATTCTCGACTCGACTTCCTAAGTCACAATCCGACGCGTATTTATGACCTACCGATCGTAAATACAAGCCTTACACATTGTTTGATACCGTCATCATGCATTAAATCACTTGACCGAACACTTCGACCACTACATCGTCACTAATCTTAATAAAACACTCTTTTTACTTACTAAAACGGTTTTAAATCGAGTCTTTTCCGACCAAACGAGTTGTTACACTTACGTCGGTTTCTCGCCATAACCAAGCATGTAAGTATGAGGGTGTAAAAATCCTTCTTTTATCATGTCTTTAGTTATTTCAGGACTATAACATGCTAAATCATGCATAACACGATCCAAAACATAGGGTAAACGAGCCAAAACCGAGTTTTGGCCTGAGACAGAAGCCCCTTCTTCTGCACAGAGGCTCGCGCCTCAATGGGGTGTCCAGGTCAGACTCAACCGTATTTGTTCTCGTCTTTCCTCATTAATTCACTTTCATGTTTGTAATCGGTTTTTACCATTTCAAATATTTTCAAACATCTTTTATTTTATTTGCTTTTACAAGTTTTTAACCATAAAACATTTTTCACCCTTGGTTCCTAATACCATGACGGTTTAATCAGTGTTCCGGTGATAATATTTGGTTAACTACATTTTAAAGGTATTTTAAAGCCTTTTATTTTATTTCTTTACATTTTGGGAGGTATTTTAAGGCCTTTCATTATTTCTTTACATTTTGTATTAGTCACCACCATAAAGTCATCCTTGGTTCTACATACCATGCCGGATTTTAACCCGGGTACGATGATGAGTATCGACCAATTATATTCAAATGAACTTAAAACAATTAGTTCATAACCATTTTCAAAACTATTCATGTCAAGCTTGACAAGTCGAACCCGACACCGAATATCATCAAAATAATGATGATTATTCGAGTCTCGTTCCTCAAATGAATAAATGCGGCCTAAACGACCCTTTCAAACCAAAACGGGTTCAAATACCCATTTTTCAACACGATTTACAAACATTTTTCAAATGGTCAGAATGCGTCTTAAACCGTTGACTGACCCGCGCTAAACAGGCCATTTCTTTTCCTATTTTCAAAACCAGGGGAGACCCCCTTGTATCGCCAACAGGCTCGCGCCTCATATGGTTGCCTGGTGCAGGGTCTGTTCCCTTTCCAGCATTAGTCTAGGACGATGCCGACTCCGGTTAATCCGGATATAGGACGGATCAGATGACTAATTTGCTCATTTAAAAATCATATTTGCAAGATGCTTTACTAAGACAAATGGATCACGTTATGCACCATAAACCTAATTTGGTAAATGGATGTTTAATTTCCGTCTTGCATGCAAATAAACCATTAATCCAACTCGACATCTTATACTTGATACTTGGATTAAATCAACCGACTTAGAAAGCTCTCACATGTTAGGTTTAAATTATTGGATGTGCATTCATGTATTTAAACAGTTTTATAAACTTTTGCATTCAACCAACCAAGATCGATCGGAGAGGCGCTACACAAGGGGGGATTGGGTGTCTGATTAAAGGGCTTCCCAATACGTACCTTCACCTCTTACTCAGAAACTTTGGATAGTGGACGACCTTATCCGGGGCGTACGAGAGTCATTCTAGAGATAGGATGCTAAAGAGGGACGATTCCTTATCTTTAGTACCTATGTCAAACACTGCTTTGTGCTTCGTTTGACCGAGGTATAAAGTGGATTCGAACGGGTTCCAAGCATCCCACAAATGCTTGGTGGAAAATCCGAACATCTCTAATCGTTTCGAGACCCTTACCGAGACGAAACCGATCGATCTAAAACGATCCGGTCGAAAGCATCTTTACGCCGCCGAGCGTGGCTTTCAAAAGACCGTTGTATGCCCACAGATCGGCTGGGCCTGCAGGTGGCTACGTCCACACTTAGCATTTCTTATAATATAGTTAGCATTTCTGATAATATAATTTGCAATTTATATTCCAACACGAGTAGCTAAATTTTCTAGTCTAAGGGCTAGGGGAGCCATGCAAAATCAAGTATATAATATGTTAAAATAGGTTGATAATAATATTGTTCCAATTGCTTCTATCACATGTTTGCACTATAATGTTTAATCTTTGTTTAAGGCCTTAATCAATTGGTTAGGTTTGTTCATTCGTTCTAAAGTCGAGAGGCACGGAATCGAATTAGAGTATGCATGTATAGTAGGACGACCTAGTCATGGACGAGAGTTTCTCTAGGACCCGGTCTATTGTTGACACTAATGTCATAAGGTGGGTGTCTCTAATCTTAAGCATTTGACAATGTTTTTAATACCGAGTTTGATATAACTATATACTTACCTTTGCATGTGTGACCCGACCCCCTTAGACTCCTTTTTGTTATATAATTTACATCATAATTTTTATTAGTCATCAAACCAACAACAAACAATCAAAACAAAATCGACCTTGATAAGAATCTTCCCATAGCATTTCACAATGTAATTCCCGTTTCCTTGTGTCCGACCCCTATTGCTACATTCATTTGTTGTTTAGGGTAATTATCTTTTCATAGGTACACGATAAGCCTATCAAATTTGGCGCCGTTACCGGGGAAACGGTTTTATTACGTTTTGAATTGTCGATTTTTATCTTGTTTTATTTTGTCTTGAGGAACACTTGTTCCTTGAGACCGTTACTTATCATTTTCCTAGAAATTGTTGTCTTATGCCCAAGTCATCTCGTCGTGGAGAATTTATTTCACCGGATTCCGACCCCGAGAAAACCTTTAGGAGAAGACGACGGTTTTGGAAGGAAGTGAAAGTAGCCACTTCTCCCATACAAGTTGAAAGTGCTATAAAGTCTTACTTAGACAATCTAGAAGTTCTTGAAGAGGAGGAGGTTTCTAGTTCAACATCATCTCCACCACCACCACCATCTACTACCAAAAAGATGGTGAAGCTTTCCGATCACTCAAAGCCCACCGCAGCCATGCTTCCGGCCGGTATCACAACTACTCAAATTACCGTGCCGTAATTCGAGATCAAACCGTCTTTAATTAGCCTTGTGGAGAGAAAGCAATTTCGAAGAAGTCCTTTGGAGGATCCCAATTTTCATGTGCAAAATTTTTGCGACTATTGCTTCATGATCCTACAAACGGGCGTCACTCAAGCCCAAATAAGGGAAATACTTTTCGCTTTCTCTTTGAAGGACAAGGCCAAGATTTGGATCAATAGCCTTGACTGCACCGCCATGGGAATCACCAATTGGGAGACATTGGCTCTTGCTTTTTATCAATAGTTTTTTCCACCGGAGAAAACTCAGACCTTGAGGAGCCAAATCACCGGATTTCGTCAACAAGCTCTTGAGAGCTTATATGAATCATGGGAGAAGTACAAGAAGTTGCAAAGACAATGCCCACATCATGGGCTATATGATTGGTTTCTAGCAATAAAATTCTACAATGGATGTTGTGCCGAGTCCCGAAGGATTCTTGATTCCGCCAACAATGGGCGGTTTGATCAAATTGACACCGATATTGCTCATGCCACGATCGAATCTATGGGGGTCCATGATGCCCAATATATCAATTCCCGAACTGTGCCACTCAAAGGTAAAGAATAATCCTCCGAAAAATCCGTCTTGCTAGCCTAAATTGCCTTACTACAACAACAATTGGCGGAAAGGGATGCTAGAGATTCCGTTCAACAACTCAATGCCGTGTCTTCAATAAGTCAACTCATTGTTTGTGATGGTTGTGGAGGTGCGGGTCATTATGCCGCTCATTGCCGAGCTCCTATTGAAGAGTTAAATGCTTTTCAAGCTTTTAGACAAAGTTCATATCCACCGGGTACATTTTCCAACACTTATAACCCGAATACAAAATTCTATCCAAACTTGTCTTACACTAGCAACAGTGTGATTAACCCTCAACCCCCACCACAACAAAATGCCTATGTTCCTCAACAACAAAAGTATAATCCTCCACCGGGTTATCAAAGTCAACAAAGGCCCCCACAACACAATTACCAACAAAACCCACCACAAAATGGCCAACAAAACAATCAAGGAGGAGGTAAGCTTGAGGGCTTGATAGTACAAATGCAAAGGGAATTATTGGCTCAAATTCAAAAGAATGATCAAGCTCATAGTGCCGCGGTCAAGATGTTGGAACAACAAGTGGCTCAACTAGCCGCTTCTAACTCTCAAAGGAAGAATGGTCAACTACCTCCCCAAGGTACGCCACCACACGAGACCGTCAATTTTATTTCCTTGAGAAGTGGTACAAGCTATGATGGCCCATCCATGACTTTGGATGACAAAGTGGTTGTTAAAAAGCCTAAGCTTGGGGGAAGTGACAAGAGAAAGGCTAGTGAAGAACCTCTCGTTAAGGATCGTGTGTCATTTCCTCACCGGTTGTTGATGCTAAAGGGGAAGAGCAAGCTTGATGCCAAAGATGTTGAGCCCCCTATGCCCAAAGAAAGTGACAAGGTAATTGTTGAGGAAGTCTCTCCTAATGCTAAGGAGAGTGATGCCGTTTCAAATAAAGTGGATGCCCCCAATGAGAATGCGAAAGTGAGAGATGTGGAGGATACTCCTCCTAAGGAAGTTGTTCAAGTACCATTTCCCCATCGTTTAGCAAAGAACAAGGAAGAAGGTAAATTCGGTAAGTTTATGGACATGTGTAAGAATTTACAAGTCACCATCCCGTTTATGGAATTACTTACCCAAGTCCCCTCTTACGCAAAATTTATGAAGGAAATTCTCTCAAAGAAGCGATCCTTCAATGAGGTTGAGACCATTACTTTCACCGAAAAGTGTAGTGCACTCTTACAAAATAAGTCTCCCCCGAAACTTAATGACCCCGGTAGCTATTCTATTCCTTGCACTATAGGCACATATACCATTGATAAAGCCCTTTGCGACCTAGGTGCTAGTGTAAGTGTCATGCCCTATTCCCTTTGTGAAAAACTCAACATGGGTGCTCTAAAATGCACAAGTACAATTTTGCAAATGGCGGACCGTTCTTTAAAGCGACCCTTAGGGACTTAGAAGATGTACCCGTCAAAGTTGGCAAGTTTTTCATACCCGTTGACTTCCTCATACTTGATATGGCCGAGGACTCACAAACCCCAATTATATTGAGTAGGCCATTTTTACGCACCGCGGGTGCGCTAATTGATGTGAAAAATGGGAGGTTGACGTTGGAAGTGGGTGATGACCGGGTTTCCTTTAGCAAAAACAACACCATTAGAAGCCCAATGTTACAAGAGTCTTGTTATTTACTTAACACTGTTGACTCTTCTAATGCCTCTACTACACTTGGATCCTTACTAATGGATCCGTTGGAGGAAGATATTGGTGTTGTTTGTTTTGTAGGTGACGATGCTAAGGGCACTATTGTTAAGAGTGCCAAAAAAAAAGGGAAATTTTATTTGAAGAATTTCAAATGGTTGCGGAATGCAAAAGGATCTATGAAATGGAGCTTGGTTGGTGGCAAGCTCAATGACGAAACTTGAATCAAATAGCTTCTTATGTCGTGTGGGACGTTAAACCAGCGCTTCTTGGGAGGCAACCCAAGCTTTTTATTTGTTTTTATTCATTTTTGTTTTTAATTTTCTGCAATTTATTGTTTTTCGTAGATTAGTAATAAAATGCTCAACTTGACGATATTTCTTTTTGTGATTTTTAGGTGAAATAAAATGAAGAAAGGAGGCTTAGAAGAGAATCTGACATGCTTCCCCATGCAAGAACCCCGTTCGGGGCCGTGGTTTCCGAAAAACGGGAAATAATTAAATGCAATAAGGAAGTGAATCAAAAACGGGATGAGGCAGTCAACCCCGATCGGGGTCGTGGTTTTCTACATGGCTGCGTGATTCTTTATACGGGTAAAAAAAAAATTCTATCACTTTGCAAAAACCCTACGGTATCTCTCCTCCTCCCTTCTATTATATTCTCTCATTCTCTTCACCTAAATCACAACGAAACATCATTTCCCCGAATTCATGTTAGCTTGGGGGGAGGCTAGCAAGTCGAGTAAGTTTTTAATTGCTTTGCATTTTAGTTTAGGACTTGCAACCCATTAAACATGACCTCTCGTCCTTCTTGTTTTGTGCTTTGAGCAATTTTGTATGGTTTCGTTGGGTAGATTTAATTGTTGGCACATTGAGGACAATGTTATGTTTAGCTTGGGGGGAGATTGCATTTGCATATAGTGTAGTTTGCATGTAGTGTAGAATTTTTGAAATTTTTTGAGAGAAATTTTTGCTTTGTGCTTGCTTGTAGCCTAATTTCCTCTTTGACTTATCCTAATGATAGCTTGGTCTTAATGATTTATTCTTTCATGATGGGATAATAACTACATAGGGATGTCTTGACATAGTAGGTGAGAGATGTAAAATGAACCAAATTGGCTTGATCTTGACTTTTGGCAAGCTACAAAATGGTAAGGTAGAACCTCTTTTGACCGATGCATCCATATCCGGTCTCTCTTAGGTGAGTGTAGGTATCTCCTTATGATGTGTGTTTCATCAAAACGCACAAGTATGGTTCTCATGTCATTTCTTTGTAAGCATGCATTCATTTGTTATAGCATTTTGGAGCCATTCACATGATATAATTGCTTTCTTGACCCCTTTCATAAAACATTTTCCCTAGCTACATTATAACTTGCCTACCTTGTTGAGCTAGTAGCTTTGTTTGTTTTTGCTTTGGTGCTCAATTAGGATTTGTTTCAAAGGTTGGAAAATCATGTGAGCTTAGTCTTAATGCTCAAGAAGAAAAATGAATGAGAAAGATGAAAGAAAAAAGAAAAAGAAAAAAAGATGATGAAAAATGAAAAAAATCAAGCAATGAATGAAAAAAAAAAAGCATGAAAAAGAAAAAAAAAGAGAAGAAGATGTGAGAAACTCTCAAGCATTATTCATATATTTTGGAGATTGTCTTATGAATAATTTGGAAAATTAGGTTAGAATTGGGATTGAGCATGCTTTCATTTGATTATTGCTAGCTTGACATTAGCTCCACAATCCATGATTCATTTGTTCCCCCCCTCTTACTCATGACATATTGCCTTCTTTTCACCTCTTTTTGGCTTCTTTATCATACTTACATTTGACTGTTTGGCTTACTATTTTTGACATGTTTACCATATTAGATTGCAGGCACATTTTTATAAGTTGAGGATAGTTGAGTGTTTATTCACAAAATTGTCCTTTCACATACAAAAGAGTTGAGTGCCCCGTGAGATTCCATAAGTCGAAAGGTCATGCAAAGGCTTAAGAGGTTCATTTCAAGTTTTTCATGCTACGCCGTCATGTAAATCTCATCCAATGTTTTGCTTTGTCCTTTGCCCATGTTGATTCGGGTTTTTAAATCATTTTGCATAGCTTGTTTGGATATTGCAATTGTTGGGACATGGTTTCTTGCTTGAGGACAAGCAAGAGTTTAGCTTGGGGGAGTTTGATAAGTGCACATTTTATATATTTTCATCCCCTATATTGGCTCCATTTTATATGACATTTAACACTTATCATAGTATTTTGAGCTAATATTTGTTGTTCTAGTGTATTTGCTTGTCTTAATATGTCTTGTAGGATTCTTGAACTTTTTGGATCTAAAATACTACAAGATGACCCACTAGAGTACAATGGCTAAACAAGACCCAATATTGGACTAGCATGAAGTGTTTGCATGGGTTTTTCATGGAGAAGTTGATGGACTAATGTGTGCAATGCAATTGTGTCAACAAACCAAAGTCAAGCCCAACTCAAAGTCCAAGTCAAAGGGGAAGTAATAGGATTCCAAGCTACCTAGGATGCCAAGGGACTAGGTCTTAAACCGGGTAATTAATCGCTAATTAATCACCCACATAGGATACTCCTAGTAATTAAGAGGGGATTTAATGAAAACGGGCTGGAAACACACGACCCCGATCGGGGCCACATGTCCCTAGCTTGTTTACGTCTCACTCCTCTCCCCTATATAAAGGGGAGGCATTCCAAGGCTTAGGATAACTAATTTTCACGTCTCATTTTACTCTTCATAGCCTTAAGCAATATAATACTCTCAATAATTTTCATTTTAGATTTCATTATAAGTTAAGCTTGTAGTTATCAACATTTGGTTCTTAATATATACTTCAAGCATTTGGTTATTATTTGTTTCTTCCATACAAGTTCATCTCTTTCAAGGTATTTCTATTTCTAGTTTATAATTTTACAACTCTATTTAGTTTATACATAATTTATAATTAAGTACTTTATTTATATTACTCTAGTTTTATTTCTTTCATATGTTATACCACCTAATTTATCTAAATCACGTAATCATGCTTAGCATTTCTTATAATATAGTTTGCAATTTATATTCCAACATGAGTAGCTAAATTTCCTAGTCTAAGGGCTAGGGGGGCCATGCAAAATCAAGTATATAATATGTTAAAATAGGTTGATAATAATATTGTTCCAATTGCTTCTATCACATGTTTGCACTATAATGTTTAATCTTTGTTTAAGGCCTAATTCAATTGATTAAGTTTGTTCATTCGTTCTAAAGTCGAGAGGTACGGAATCGAATTAGACTAAGTATATATAGTAGGACGACCTAGTCATGGACGAGAGTTTCTCTAGGACTCGGTCTATGGTTGACACTAATGCCGTAAGGTGGGTGTCTCTAAGCCTAAGCAATTGACAATATTTTTTAATACCGAGTTTAATATAACTATATACTTACCTTTGCATGTGTGACCCGACCCCCTTAGACTCCTTTTTATTAT
The DNA here is from genome assembly GCF_048544455.1 of Silene latifolia. Classification (NCBI taxonomy): domain Eukaryota; kingdom Viridiplantae; phylum Streptophyta; class Magnoliopsida; order Caryophyllales; family Caryophyllaceae; genus Silene; species Silene latifolia. The sequence goes on along the minus strand of NC_133528.1, from coordinate 120,113,474 downwards.
ATAATTTACATCATAATTTTTATTAGTCATCAAACCAACAACAAACAAACAAAACGAAATCGACCTTGATAAGAATCTTCCCATAGCATTTCACAACGTAATTCCCGTTTCCTTGTGTTCGACCCCTATTGCTACATTCATTTGTTGTTTAGGGTAATTATCTTCGCATAGGTACACGATAAGCCTATTACAGCCTATATTAATTCTAACCCTGTCGGTGAAAGTATTAGTTTGCTACACTAGTTAACAATTCAGGCCTAAATTAATTAACTAAAAGAAGAACAATAATCAAACGATAACTTAAGCAATATTACTAGCAATCAATTAATAATCCCCTTTCTAATTTACCTAGATCCCCTTCATCTTAGATGAGGAATTTAGCTACTCATAACGAATTTAACAGCAACAATGATAATAATTGAAAGCATGATTAACAATATGTAATAATAGCAACTAATTAAGAACATAAAACTAGATTGAATAATTAATGAAGAATGATTAGTACCGTAGCAACAAGGAAAGATTAAGAATTCAAAGGTAACAAGTTTTTACAGCAGTTCTAAGTAAATAAAAGCATAACCTAATAATAACCTACGAGTTTAAAATTTATAATACAAAACAAGTGTTTTAGGAAAATACGAAAATTAGCCTGACAGCAAGGATCCTCGATCAAGCCTAGCAGCACTCGATCGAGGACGTTTACTCGATCGAGGAACCAGCCTTACAGGCCTGTCTCTCGTCTTTCTTCACTTCTAAACTTCAAGTCACCTCGTTCCTTGTGCCATGCTTCGTGTATTCCACTATGCCATATCCGCAATACTCATCTTAGCTCGATTATCCTCGTAATGCTTCATTTCTACATTAAAACAGAAAATAGCGGCAGTATCGACAATTCACTATAAAAGGGCATATAATCGACATAAAGGCACGGAAACGGTATATAAAATGGTATGAAAGGAGTTATAAAAGTATATATAAAAGTGGTGTATTATCCATTACTGAAGAAGATAACTCGTTAAAAACCTTCCTACAAAAACTCCGTGGGAAAAAAAACGCTAGTGAAGGAAAAGAGGACACTAATTTTCAAACACGCATAATAATAGCTGCCTCGTTAAAACCTTTCCATGGAAAACCCAGTGGGACAAAACCATAGATAAGGAAAAAAGTACAACGCGTGTCTACTCCCCATGATGACTACATAACTCGATGTATCTTGAAATGAGTATCTTGAAATGATCCATGCTCTGACATTGCTTCTTGGTGATCGTTGAAATAGTACCCATTGTGGTTGATAAACTTGAATCTTCACTCAATATTAATTCTTGACAACTTCAATATTATAATCTTTCGGAGCTGACAATCTGGATATAATCATTTCATAATAGCTTTTGGATCTTCATTTCAAATAATACCTCCATAATTATGATGGAGTTTCTCCTTAATATATGACATAACATTATATATCCAAAATAATTGTCATCGCAACAATAATGACAATCATTACTATAGCGTAATCTTGCGCTTATAGTGCTACCTCGTTAAAAACCTTGATAGGAAAAACACGTTGGGATAAAAAACTTAGTCGAATGAAAAAAGAGTATAACCATCATTCCTTAATTCCTTGTCTTAAGGAGATTCAATCCGATAATTATTGAATAATCATCCAATACCTTTAAGCGATTTTCTTTGCTAAACCACAAATGTATGGATTGACATTCTCATTGTAGACTTTGACTACATTTTTTTCAATCGTTATGGTACTTCTGGACTATAAACTAATTTCACATGTTAGCATAAAGCTCATTTAAATCATTATTCTCATATGCTCAAACTTCAGGTTGAGACAATAATAATTTCCTCAAGTAAACTCTACAAGAGTTTGAATATTCCATTTTGGAAATAATCACGATAACCTTTCAATCGTGGCACAGAGGTTCATATATAATCATAAATTCCCAAAACTCAATTAATCAAACATCATCAATCAACAATCATTTATAAGAGGCTCCTATATAGAGTAATCCTCGTTGGAGTATATAAGAGTATATTTCTCCATTTAAACATTTACCCATTTAAAAAAATATTATAAAACATGTTCATGCATTTGATATAAAACTAATTCTAAATAACAGTTATATAACAATTCAATAATGGCAGTTATACAACAATGCATATGATATAAAAACAATTGTAAATAATAGCAAATATAACAATGCAATTATATATATATTAAAACTAGTTAATATTCAAATGATGAACTTAATCTCTAAATGCACATGATAATGACTCGATAATGGAAACTGTACAGTTTTTTTTTCCAATATTCATAACTTAAATTGACTTCATGTCAATAACTGGACATCTAGTCCATGAGCTCATTTCTAATCATAGATTATATGTCGACAATTAAAATAAACTTAAATATAAGATCCCCATTTTCTAGTCCATTAAACGCCGCGTGCAAATGCATATCAGTTCCTTAAACACATCGATATAATTTCAATATCTCGCGATATTGTCAGTACTGATTAGTGATATCTGAATATATATGGTACCCTTTCTTTTCTATATAGGCCATCTATTATCATTCAGATATATATGTCACTTCCGAGACATCCAAATTTCTTTACTCCATAGGAGTACCAACTGCTCAAGCTTGCCATTTCCTTATTACTTGAAATATGTGAACCGATATGACTTTCACACTACCTTTCATGTGTGATTATATTTTAATTTGGCAAGAATCTAATTTTTCATTACATATATTTTCTATGACTAATTCATAACTCGCTATATCACATATATGGCTAATCTGTAATGTAACATACCACATTTTCATAAGGTGATCAAACCGGTACTATAATACATCTTCATATATAACCAAATGAATACAATCATTTCTAATTTCATAAACCTCTATTTGATGTATATCTTTCATATTGAAAATAAACCGCTAAACTTCAGGTTCAGTTGGGAATAATATACCTGTTTGTTTTTACCAGCTTTTCTTTATCATTCTTCCCCTGAGGTGGTAAAAACTATAACCACCTTAGACCTTAATTGCTCATATCACCGATGGGAATTTGTATGGACATTTTTGTACAATAACAAAATATTTCGGGGAATACATATAATGCAGTTGAATTTTAAGTGTGCTAAATCACAATGCCCAATTCGGAGACAAACGATTCCATATAATAATCAAACTGTGATCTCCAATTTTAAATACACTCAGTCTTCGTGTAATATCTTGCCTTTAATAAATTTACACGAGAGAGTTTCATCACTTATATTTTCCTTAGGATAAACTTCAGGTTTATCAAAACGGGTATAATTAGAACCCGGATGACCTTAATTATTGTCACTTCTTAACCATTTAATGTCAACTTTCTTAGTTTGCCCACATTTCATGGCAATGTTTCACAAGCATTGCTAGTGTCTCGATAAGACATTATCACGCGTCGCATTTTTAGTTGACTATAATTAACATGCTAATCTTCTAGTTAGCAATATATATCTCATATAACCTCAAAATTTTTTCTATCCAGATAAATTTTGTGACATAGGACACTACAAGTGTCCTGTATATGTAGGCAAGAATATGACTATATAACTCTTTTGAGAGTGAGATTATCTCTCGAATATTCCATGATGATAATCTTGTATACTTCCGGTATACAACTTCTATTTATGGAACTTCAGGTGAACCAAAAAAAATAAAATAATAATAATTAATTCAAAATCGTTTTTAAACAATTTAGCAAAAGAAATATGTACAACTATAATTCAAATTATAACAAATAGTAATGCATAAAAATTTTTGACTCACAATTAAATTATTTAATTGAACTTCTTATTATGCATCATGTGCGATAATTACACTAAGGCGCTGTTTGATAAACGGCATATTGGCCAATTTTTAGCATATTCAAGAGTTTTAGCATGTTTGACCAATCAATATGCTAATTTTAGTATTTGGTAAACAACATATTGAACCAGCATATTTGGGGTCAATATGTTGTTTTACAGTATGCTGCTTACCCCAGCATATTGGTTATCATATTGTAAAATAGGAATTTTTTTCCATTTTACAAAGAAAACTAACAATCTATTAATCGTAATCTGCCAATTACCAAATACTCATATTAATTCTGCTAATTATAATATGCTAGTCAAACCTTCTGATAAAATCTGTCATTTATAATCTGCTTTTGTAATATGTTTATATTGAAATTAATCCGCTGTTTACCAAACAGGGCCTTGACCTTGTATGGAACAGGTTGTTTAGTTAGCTTCGTGATTTAAAATAGCTTAGTAATAATAATTAGTTAGTATTCATACGTATTTTAATTATCTTGTTTAGGAACGGTTTTATATGACGCTTCTGTGAGACGGTTTTGTGTGGCGGATCTTGGTGTATCGAGTAGCTTATGAAGAATTGCTAAAAGGTAGGTTTATCCTACTCAGTTTCGATAATGTGTCTATTTGTTAAATGAGTTGTTTGTCTTTAATTGCATTTAATGAGTCGATAATTGGCATGGTATACGATATCTTGCATTTATTGTGTTTGTCATGTATATTGGAGGATATTGTGGTGTTGGTTGGTTACTTTTTCTATGGAGACGGAAGCCGGTTGGGAAACCGTCTTCTGCTTGAGTCACCTATTGGGGTTTCCTACCCCAATAGAAATATGCACATTAATGACTTGAGTTCGGAGGGACGCGTGTGGTGAGGCACGACGTCTGGCAGGGGACCCGAGTCGCTCTAGGGCCCGGTACCACCGACGTGTTCGGAGTACCTTGTGTGATTGTGGTGTCGTGGACGTGTTCCTGGCACCAGTGGTTGTGGGTACGTCTAGGCGTGTCCCGGTACCGGCGTGACGGTTAAATAGTTGTATGTCATTCATATCATGGTCATATAGTTGACTCACGCACTTGAGTCGTGTTACACTTCTTTATCGTTACTGACGTTTGTGTGTCTGTGTTTGTCACCTATCTCTTTTGGGGTAGCCTGTGTCGATCCATACGATATCCTTTGGTCATATAAGGAGCAGATTATGTTCAGGTTGTTTGGATAGTACGCGAGAGACAGGACGAGCTTGATAATATCACGAGACGAGTCTAGTTGGATAGAAGAGTATAGATGTCACGAGTTGTATTTTATTTATTCATTTAATTACGTTTATGTTATTCATTAACATTATATTTATAATGAATGTGCTTTTATCGAAGTTTTGAAACACAACCTCGGGAAACCGAGATGGTAACGCTCCAATTATCTTGGCCGGATAACCGGAGTGTTACAAAGTGGTATCAGAGCGATGATTTTGGAACCTAAAACAAGAACCAAAATGAATTTAGGAGTGTCTAATAAAATGAACCGGATATGAGTACAATAGGAGGTCAGTTTTGGGCGAGAAGGATCCCTCATTTCAAAACTAGAACCTGTTGTTTGGGTTGATCACTACGTGGGCGGCTATTAGTCGGGAAACGCGAAATGACATGTTGCATGAATGTATACGTGTTATCATTTTGTTGAACATCTTACCTGTTTTGTTCATTCAAATGAAATGCGATAGCATGTATATTTTTGAATGTAAGTATTCATATGTATAAAGTGCCTTAATGAATGATTATTACGTGTTAGAATGTGATTAGTAATGATTGATTAGTAGATTAGTCGTTAGTATAAAAAGTAATGTTTGTGAGTCGGGAATTACAAACCATAAGAGAGGCACCCAGCCGAGTACGAACTAGTACTCGATCGAGTACCAATCACTCGACCGAGTAAACCCTACCACTCGACCGAGTGGACCAATTTCCAGAAATTTAAATTTTCTGGAAGTGAGTCACTCGACCGAGTGGAGAAGGCACTCGACCGAGTGGACTCAGCACTCGACCGAGTGCCATTGTCTGGGTTGTGAATTTCACAAAAAATTCCATTATTGCCTCATTTTATCTCTTTATTCATTTATTTAAGATTATTTTTCTTGTAAACATCATTGCTGATTGTTTGTTTTCCGAATTCAAGTTTTTCCCTATTTTAATTCCTTAATTCGATTGATTTCACTATGTAATTGAGGTTTTCTTCCCTCTTATTTTCCAATTTGATTGGGTTTGAATTTATGCTTATTCCTTCGAATTTTGTCAATTAATTGCATATTTTGTTTGACTCATGATATTAATTACCTTCTAATTCATTTATCAGGTCAAGTATGAAATTTCATGTTGAATTTTACCCATATTTTTTTATGATCTTGAAAATATATGTTTCGAAGTCAATGATTTGATTTTGTATTTTGTTGCTTGGTTAATTGTCTAACAAGGACCAAGGTTTAGTTGTTATTGCTAATTTTGTCACACATTTGAAATGTTGTCTTGAAAACTTGACTATGAAATTTTAAAGCATTGATGTTCATACTTAAGAGTAGATTTTTGTTTCATTTTCTAGTAATGACATGTATTGCCTTGAATCAAAATATCATCTTAGAACGTTGCCCAGAATTTTTGAAATCCCGTAGTATATATGAATGATTTTTAATTTTTGGCACTCAAAACACGATCCGCTTGTTTCTCGGTATTTAGTCCTTATTGATGATGTATGGTGTTACATTAACCTAGGAGTCTTACCTTGCAAATTGCCTTAAATTTTGATAAGTATGTTATTTATACAGAAAAATTCTATTTTATATTCCGTTCTTATCTAATTATGTCATTAAGTTTCAAATGTTATCTAAATGACGTTAGGCATGATTTTAAAATTTGAAAATTTTGTCTTAAAGCTTTTCTCGATTTAATTGAGTAATAATAAGACTCCAATTTTGTCAATAATACTATGTATTGCCCTAAATTGAGAATCTACTTTAAAATTTTGCCCAAAACTATATATATATATATATATATATATATATATATATATAGAGAGAGAGAGAGAGAGAGAGAGAAGGGTTCTCATGAGTCCCTTACATCTTAAGAGTCCCTAAGTCCTTATAAGGGCCTTAGGATGGAAAGGATGGAGGGATGAGATTACATCTCAATGGAGGGCCACAAATTGATCTCCCCTCATTACCTTTCTAACTCAATTTATCTCTCTTTTTAATCCTCCTCATTCTCATAACCTCCTCTCATCCATTCATTTATTCACCCTTTTCAATCATTCACTCCCTCTTCTGTATCATTCTCTGCCAACAAAAAAAAACTAAAAAAAAAACTCAAACAAATAAACTCTCTTCCTCCACAACAAATAAAAAAAACCCAATAAACAACCAAATCACTCGGCTGCCACCACCACCACCAACTCCCAGCCCCACACCGCCACCCCTGCACTACCGCAACACCCACTACCGCTGTCCTCAGGCGACCTCCGTCCTCCCTTCTCTGCCATGTCGCGGCTCCACTCCTCTGCCACCATCTCCGGGCGCCCCTCCTGCCGCCACCCTGACAATCCATCCACGCCGGCCTCCACTCCCCCGTCCTTATTCCACCTCTCTACTCCTCTCCTCCACTACCGCAACACCCACTACCACCGTCCTTAGTCGGATCTCAGGCGACCTCCATCCTCCCTCCTCTGCCATGTCGCGGCTCCACTCCTCTGCCACCATTGCCGCCACCCCGATAATCCATCCACGCCGGCCTCCACTCCCCCGTCTTTATTCCGCCTCCCTACTCCTCTCCTCCTTGCCGCGACTACCACCCCCTCTTTTTATATCTTTTTTTTAGATCTGTTTGTTATTGGTTGTTGTCGTCGTGGTGGTGGTGGTGGTTGCTGCTACTGCCACCATTCTTTATTTTTCAGGTTTTTTTTTTAAATTTTGTCGTTGGGTGTGGGTATGGTGTGTCGTCGTTACATTTTTTTGTTGTTGTTGTTGTGGATCCTTTTTGTTTTTAGTTTCTAATTTTTTATTTTGATTTTTGTTATTTTCAAATTTTTTTGTTATTTTTGTTATTTTTTTCAGATCTTATTTTATTTGTTGATTTAATCTTAAATCTATTAAATTTATAATATTTATGATTAAAGTTATACGATTTACGGCTAAAGTTATAATATTTACGGCTAAAGTTATACTACACCCTTCAAAAATTGAAGTTACATAGACTTTGTACTAAAATTTTTTTGGTTAATTTATTTTTTTAAGTTACAAGGAGTCTCTTTTTTTTTTATTGGTTAATTTTTGTTCACAAATTACGTTTTTTAAAGTTCCGTTTTTTGTTTTTTGGGATGATTTTATTTGTTGATTTAATCTTAGATCTATAGTATGAAGTATGCAAAAAATGGACTATAAGACTAAAGTTACACTATTTATGACTGAAGTTATACTATTAAAGTTATACCCTTGTAACATTAAAGTTATGTAAACTTTGTTACACTATTTATGACTGAAGTTATACTATTTACGAGTAAAGTTATACCCTTGTAATATTAAAGTTACGTAAACTTTAATGCTAATTACTTGTATTTCTTTGGTATTTGTGTGTCGGTGTTGTTGTGAGACACATTTTTCTACTTTCTAATTTTTGTAGACAATTTACATTTGTTAAATTTTTTTAATATTGAATTTTTCAGATCTACTTTTGAATTTGTAGTCACAAATTATATTTTAATTTTCATATCTATTTTTTGGTGTTTGTTTGATCTAATATTATTTTGGGCATTATGTGCAACTTTATTACACATTTTGTGTAACTTTAATGGCATTATGTGCAACTTCAATGCTCATTATGCGCAACTTTAGAAACAGTATTTGAAACTTCAATCTCGTCTTGTTATAATGTTCGTTTTAAATTTGAATTTAAATTTGGACTAAAGTTACCCGATGTTGGACTAAAGTTACACGGTTTTGGACTAAAGTTATACAAAAAAGGACTAGAGTTATAGTGTTGATTTCAAATCTGAATTTAAATTTGGACTAAAGTTACACAATTTTGGACTAAAGTTATACGATTTTGGACTAAAGTTATACAATTTTGAACTAAAGTTATACAAAAAGGACTAAAGTTACAGTAGAATAAATTATACACACTTATCATAAAATTAAATAGAAACTAATTAATTTTGTACTAAAGTTACACAAAATTGTACTAAAGTTACATAATTTTGAACTAAAGTTATAGAAATAGTACTTATATAAATTCAAATTTATAATGTTGGTTTTTATTTGTTATTTTTTGTTGTTATACTTATATTGTTTTCATTTGTCAACAAAGATAAATGAGAAAACAAAAGTTATACTTTCATTGAAGTTACACACATTCCTACTGGAGTTATACATTCATTGAGTAGAAGTTACTCATATAATTACTAGAGTTATAAAATTGAGTAGAAGTTACACATATCCGCGCTGGAGTTATACATTCATTAAGTTATACTTATATTTTTTTTTTGTTATACTTAATATTTCATTTGTCAACAAAGAGTAATGAGAAAACAAAAGTTATACTTTCATTGAAGTTACACACATTCCTACTGGAGTTATACATTCATTGAGTAAAAGTCACTCATATCGTTACTAGAGTTATACATTCATTGAGTAGAAGTTCAACACATTCCTAATGTAGTTATACACTCATTAGGTAGAAGTTACACATATCTGCGCTGGAGTTATACATTCATTGAGTAGAAGTTACACAAATCCTTACTGCAGTCCTATTGTAACTTTAGTCCATGACGGTGTAACTTTAGTTCATAACAGTATAACTTTTGTCCATAACTGTATAACTTTAGTCATTTTATATCATTTTTATATAAAAATGTGAAATATAAGATTAAAATCAACAAATTATAAGAATTTTTATATAGCTAAGATTAAAACAACAAATTTTATGAAAAATATTTTAGTAGATCTTAGATGAAAAAAAAAATATCTCACCAAAAAAACGAGATCTAAAAAACCCAAAAAAAATTTTAAAAAAAATATATACAACAAGAAGAGATTTGAAAAGAATAAATAACAACAAAAACCAAAAAAATAACAAATAAAATAAACCGACCCCAAACAACAAATTTAACACAATATCTAAAAAAAAAAGTGACGAAAAAAACCGAGACGCAAAATCTGGAAAAAAAACGAAATTATAAAAGTTACCGGTGGCGGCGGTGGTGGGGGTGGGTGGTGGGTGACGGTGAGGGTGGGTTGTGGGTGCGCGTGTCAGGTGGGGTAGTGGTGGGTGGTGGTGAATGAAGAAGAGAGGAATGAATGATTTATTTGGGTTTGTATTTTTTTGTGATTTTGATTTTTTTGGGTTTTTTAGAGAGGAAAGAGAAGTGAGATGTAGAGAGAGGAGAAGAAGTTGTGATAATAAGATGATGAATGATTAGTGAGGTATGTTAATTGAATTGATGAGATAATTAGAGAAAAGGTGGAGGGATTAATTTGTAGCCACCCATTGAGATCTAATTCTAGCCTTCCATTCCCTTCATCCAAGAGCCCTTAGAAGGACTTATGGACTCAATATATATAATGGACTTACATGATCCATTCTATATATATATATATATATATATATATATATATATATATATATATATATATATATATATATATATATATATATATATATATATATATATATATATATATATATGGTTAGATTTCAAATTTTATATTTAAAACATAATCCCTTTGTTTCATGGTGTTGTTTCTTTGTTAATAATGTAGTGCTTTGCTTAGATATGGGTCTCAATGCTTGTTTACCTTGCGGGTTGTATGGTCTTGGTGATGCGTGTCCTAAATATGATGTTTTACACCTCATTTTACACGCATTTCAGAGCTTATTTGTGTAGTTTATGCTATTATTTGCCCCATTTCGTCTACTTTCGTATTTTTATGTAATATTGCAGATTTATGCGGAAATGAGTAGAAATTGAGCTAAATCCGTCCCCGAGTATCTCGCATTGCATTTGACGTGAAGTATTTACTCAAGGAACGAGCTTGGTGCGCATTTCGAGGCCCGAAAGATGAATCCACGAGAAGTTAGAAGTCAAGTATCAGCTACTTCAGTCGATCGACCGCTGCCCTTAGTCGATCGACCAACCCACGAGTTCCAGTAGCTACTGTTCAGCGAAAAGCAGTCGATCGACTGCTTTGCATGGTCGATCGACCAAGCCGCTAATTCTGACGCGAATAAGAAGATCGAGAATTAAGAAGCCCATTGTACATTAGGTTTTGGAATAAGAACTACGTTGTATTCCTATATAACGTAGCTTTAGCATTCAGAATATTCATCTAGTTTTCTATCAAGTTTTTATCATTCAGTTCGAAGATACAATTCAACATTCATAGTTTAGTTCGTTCTTTAATAAAGTTTCTGTTTTGCATTCGGTTCCGATCTTCCCTTTTCAATTCCTTTACACGGTATTCTTCTGTTCTTATTCAGTTCTATTGCTTCCATTCGTAGTATAGAATTGCAAGGTTAGATCTCCCGAAACCAATTTATCGCTTTATGTTAATCGCTTGTTTAGATAATTTAAGCATGATTTCGAATTTTTTAATTGTTAAGTTTATTGCTGTTTTTATCATGAGTATGAGTAGCTAAATCCCCTGTGCTAGGATGTAGGGAATCTGTAGCGTAGGCGGCATTAGAATAGGACGACCTAGAGTGCGCCATGGTCGATCGACTGGCTTCCTGGTCGATCGACTGGCCTTGTGAGATATACTTCGTTTTAATTAATTTAATTTCTATGTTTGACGAATCGAGTGCACGCGACTAGTTGAATGCCTAGGATTTGACCGACCCAATAAAGATCGAAAGATAGGGGAAGGGAGATATCCTACCTAATTAAGACGACTAGATTAACGAGATCGAAAGATAAGTTAGTTTAGCCTTTTTAGTCACTTTTCAGGACGAAAGTTAGTATTAGTGATATTAGGGACCTGTAGCGAGATCGAAAGATGCTACCTGTGAGACTGGACCGAGAGGACCTCTTATTTTCCCGTCTCACATGTTTGTTTTAGACCTACCTAGTATACTGCCGTCGAAGCTACAGTGAACCGACCATCTTAGCACTCTTTTAATATCTGTTTTCATCAATTAGCTTAGTTTACTGTTCTTTTATTGCCATTAATATAGAACAAATCAAACCAAACCCCCACTTTTGTTACCTTGGACTTAAAATTAGACAACTAATAATTGCATCGCCTCCCTGTGGTTCGACCCTGTTACCACTAGTTTCTGTTAGTTTTAATAGGTATTATAAATATTATTTTTGGTGCACACAACGACAGGCATCAAATTTTGGCGCCGTTGCCGGGGAGGCAATTGTTCTAATTTTTAGTTGTTTTATTTTAGTCTGTTTCGTAGTTTAAGGGACATTCGTTCCTTAAAATATTCTCATATTCTTTTTGTAGTTTCTTCTTATGCGCAGGTCACAGGGTTGTGAATTATTACCGTTCAATCCTGAGATTGAGAAGACTTTGCGCGAGTTGAGACGATCATCTAGGATATTGCCGACGGAGGAGGAAGAGCCGAGTACTCTGTCCGATTACTACGAGAACGAGCTGTTTGAGGAGGATCCACATTCATCCCCTGTTTCCACTTCATCACCGAGACCGTCACTTCTCCAGTTTTCTTGAGATGGCTGAAGAAGCGAGTATAGCAAGTCACTCTGAGCCGACAGCTGCGAATCTATATAAGGGATTCGAATTACCGGGAGCAGATAGAAAGTTCGAACCGAAGCCTTCTTATATTAACTTGGTTGAGAGAAACCAATTCGGGGGAGCTGCAAATGAAGATGCAGCCAAGCATATGGAGATATTTATTGACTATTGCTGCTCTATACCCCCACCGACCGGTGTGACCCAGGACCAGGTAAAGGAGACTATGTTTATATTCTCACTCCGTGATGCTTTGCAAGGGAGTGGTACGAGACCTGGATCGAGCCGCTAATGGGATCACCGACTGAATTCTCGGCCTTAGCATTCTATAAGAAGTATTTCTCTGCCTCGAAGACTAATGCCATTAGAGCTCAGATCACGAGCTTTAAACAAGGTCCTGACGAGAACTTTCATGAGGCGTGGGTCCGTTTCAAGAAGCTGGTGCGAACCATTCCGCACCATGGGTTCGAAAAATGGAGCCTATGCAATCAGTTTTATAATGGGCTCTATGACGATCAGAGGGCTATCCTGGATGCGGCAGCTAGTGGCAGATTCCAGGAGAATATGGGGGAAACTAAGGGGTGGAAAATCATTGATGACTTGGCCACCCATAAAGCTGAGTATGGAAATTCCAGGGGAAATCAAAGGAGAGTTGCTGAATCCCCTTCTGTAGCTGCATTAGAGGCTCTTACGGCGAGGTTTGATAAGTACGAGTTGGGAGGAGTTTCAAAAGGAGGGATCTATTGTAATACCCCGTATTTTATATAATCGATTAAACGGATATTATTATATACTAGTTATTATACATTTTATATTGGTTGCATCGTAATATCGTGAATGTTATTAAGTCGGGTTTATATCGTATATGTTGAGTCGGGCTACATCACATTTTGTCTTTTGGGTCAAGAATCGTATCACCCATTTACCCATCTACATTTACCCAACGACCATACCCGTTTAACCCATTTGCCTTACCCGGAACATGTAACCACCATTTACCCTAAACCTAATCTAAGAGCCGCTCTCCCTCTCCCCTCTTTTCATTTTATCATTCATAAAACCATTTCTAAACCTAGAGAAAGGGAGAGGAAGAAGAATTGTCGAGCCTTTCTTTTGATTGAAGATTTCTCATCGATTCCAACCTAATTCGGTTTCCCTGTTTGTAAGTCGATTTCATTCCATTGTTTATACTGTTTTAAATTGTTCGTCTTCAAAAAGTTTGAAAAGAGAGTCCTGTTTATTTGATGTCTAGTTTATGAATATAAAATCTCGTAGTCAAATTCTTTATGGTTTGTCCTAGGTGATTTATTTATGAACATGTCGCTGAAAAGTCCGCGAATCTTATTTGGTTGTGGAAAATGATTTGAAACCCTAATTTTTTTGTCGATTCAGTTATGAGGCTTCTTCATACATCATCTTTGTATAGTCTAGATGATAATAGGATTTGGAATTTCTGCAAAATAATGTTTTAAACTCGTTTTATGAATCAATACTTTTTATGCGACGGTTTCTGTCAGTTTTTGGAAATCAGTCTGAAAACCCTTGATAAGTTTGGAATTTGAGAAAAACACGCTAGATATAATTTGTAGCTAAGACTCATGGGGTTCCAATCCAATTGGCCTTGTATCAATTTGATTTTTCTGGAATTAGTTATGTATTTTATTCCGAGTCTGTCATGTGCTGAAAAATCAGGAAAAATCGTGTTTGTTCTTTAAGTTGATATTCCTATTAAGTTATGATGAGTCTAGGTTATGTGCATGATTATTTGATTGAGTAGGTGGTAATTATACATAATTATGTTATGTAGGTGATGGATATGTGAAGGATCATAATTGATTGCTTGTGTGCTTGGATTGCGAAAAGGTAGGGAAATACACTTGACTTATTATCGTTGTTGTTGAATTGTGTTGACTTGTTTGTGTTCATATGACCAAACTGTGAACGTTGACTTGATTCGTGGTTGTTGATTCATGTTATGATTCATATCCTGGAATGTGCTTGGCTGAATTGATCGTATTGAGTATATTATCACAACATTCGATGGCAAGCATGATTCTATGATTTACCGTTCAATGATATACATATTGTGTTGCATTAATTTCTTGAGCATTCATATGCATTGGAGATGGAGGATGTTGTGGTGATGTGGTGTGGTGATGATGATGTTGTGATAAGGCCCGGGCGGGTTCTGCGGACTTACCCTGGTGTCCTCAACAAGCGAAATGCGGATCGGCTACGGTCGATATGTAGTCTACCGGGGATCGGTATGGCTGGGTTGTACGGGTTATGAGATATGAGTTGAGATGGAGGTGACGGAGGAGCATGCATATCATATTTTGTTGTTTCATTGTATTCCCTACTCAACCTCGTGGTTGACCCTGTGTATTCGTGAACACCTGTGATGATCCAAATATTGGGGAGCAGACTTGACAGGTTTATGAGATGGGATAGGAGCTTGATGGGCGTGAGACACTGGATCAGAAGACTTAGTAGCTAGATCATCATTTAGAAGACTTTCACTTTCATTTATGTTAGTTCTTTGTAATTTGATGTAAAAGAGGTTTTGTAAAAATTAAGTTAAAGAAATTATATAATTCGCCTTGGAGTTTAATTTGTTATTCACTACCTCGGGAAACCGAGATGGTAACAGTTCGGTTATTAGGGAATGTCTTGCTAAAGGCTCCTTCATAAATCAGGGTGTTACAAAGTGGTATCAGAGCGAACGATCCTCAGGCCTAAACCAATGAACCCAATGAACGTAGGATGTGTCTAAATAAAATGAACCCCTGGGAATAAACTGTTAGGAGCTCACAGTGCGGTTAAGAAGGCGCCCTTAATGCGTGCTCTTTTGCCCTCTCAGTTTTGAACCAGGTAACCCGAGATAAACTTAGTGAATGGGGTAGTTAGAAGGAAAACCTTGGATATAATCGAGTTGATGTATACCTTGAGACCCATATATTCTAACCATTCTGCAGGACGACGTTACGGTAAGTATTTTGTATGAATGATGGCGTGATCATATGATGTTGTGGAGATGAGAAATAAATTTTCGTGTTCTGGTTGATAATCAATGAAGTGTTGGATTGTGGTAATCGTGAGCTTGAAAATAATTGCGAATTGATGATATTTATTTGGATGGATGTTGAATGACGTGTTGATAGAGCTAATATGTCTAGCGACATGCGGTTATGTGACCCCGAAGCCATGCTAGTATAGTATTGTGATAGTAATCTGAAACACTATTGAATTGCATGTTTCTAGTCATAATAATCGTGATTTAGATGTCAGGAGTAGATCGAGATGCGAAGGGATTCTATGGGATAGATGTTTACGTAAGCACAAATTGTGAGATTTAAGTTGGGATGGGTTAGTATACATAGTATGTTCATAAGAGCTTGTAACATAGTAAAGAATGACCTAGTGCTGAAACTCGTTTTGTTTGATTTTACTCTTTAATTGACCTTACTGCCATTTCTTTTCTGTTTATTGCCTATGGATGAAAATTTTATGAGAGATAGCCTCGTGAGTTAGTGTTCATTTGGCGTTGGTTTTATGCTTATAGGATATACGGATTAGGAGAAATAAATGTTTTAGTAGGCTGTGGTCAGGAAGTTCCTGTGCAGTGATGTTTTGACCAACGATTTTGTAAAAATCCTCATTTAAATTGTATTAATAATTCTGCATAATTCCAATTGGAGTGATTAGAATACTCGTACGTGTTTTCAGATTGATAAGCCACGAAAATTCTTGATGTATCTATATTAAATGGTAAGTTTTGCAAACTGACCCAAGTTTCGGACCAATTGCTGTCACATACTTGTTTGGACCAACTGAGTTGCAAAATCCTTTAAAAATTGAATTCTTGAGCTTTGGACCTCATTCTTTTTCTCACGTATTATTAACTCTCTGTATGTTATAAAAAGTAATATAACTCAAGTTTTCGTTGAACGGTTATTTATTCGTGATTTTTGGAAGTTACCACGTGAATCATAACTTTTAAAATGTGAGTTCTATGTTGAGTTTTCATACAGATGTTTGATTATTTCATGAGCCTTATTAATGTGAATTTATGATGTTCTTATATGATGATAGTCGCACGCATATTCATTGGTTATGTATCTTAACAAGTGATAAAAAATTAAAGTTTAGTTTATAACATTGTTGGCATGATAGTATGTGTGAAATTGAATAGCTGAATATGATTCTTAATCAAAGGTGACATGTTTTATACGAGTTCAGTTGTTTGCGTACCTTAGATGTTGTCATGTCGTAATGTCTCTTGTTGTTCCTAATCTCTGTAATGGCCGGAATATGTACATAAATACCTATGTTGTCTTATCTTATTAAAGTTAGTGGCAGGTAAGCATTAAATGCAGATATTCTAATATATGTTTCTTGATTGTTACCATCGTTATTTTCTCTTGCATAGATAATATATGCTACGGATGTTGGTGGAAAGATGGAATCGCACCTGATAGTTGGATGTTGCCAATTTATTGTTGTTTCCGTATGAATGTTTTATGATAATATTAATCAAGTTTAAATGTTTACACACGTATGGTAGTAATGATTTATGTTTAACTATCCACACATGTAGTATGCCATCTGAGTTCTAATGTCTTTCATGTGAGTTTGTGTGCCCATAGTTATATTTATTACCTTCATCGCATTAAATTATTTCAGTTGAACCTAAACCTATGACATGATAATAAACAGTGTTGTTATTCCTTATTGGATATGTTCGTTATTATATTGTCATAAAATGCTAAAGTGATTCTTGCAATTGTATGGGCGTGATATGAAGGAAACTGTTTGATGTAACACGACATTTGACATAGCTATATTCTCGAGTCGTTGCTATCAATTATATTCTAATGAATATTGCTTATGATAACTATGTTGGCAATTATAATGGGATAACCCTTTGATGATTCACATGATATGCGTTGGTTTAAATGATAGTCGTTATAGTTACGTTTAATTGAGCCTACGAGTTGCCTAATTATTCAAATCGCGCAAATCAGAGAAGTTGTTCGAGTTGCTAATCTTTTATCATAAATAATGTTCTACAAAGTATATGATGGCAAATGTATATGTTTAAGCTATTTATGCGATATCTTTTGTTTTGCTGAAAATGAGTTATACTAAGTTGCTGGACACAATTGAATGATATGGTTGCTAAAATGTTAAACACATGTGTGATATGGGAGTAATGTTGTTGTTGTCATGGATCATATGTTGTACTTTTATTGGGAAATATGTTTTCAGAATTGATATCGTACAAACAATTTGGATAATTTAAAATATATGAATTATGAGTATGTTGTTGATTGTTTAAATTCATCGGCCTAATTCGTGACCTAAACCAGTAAGTGAGTAAATGGTTGTATGGACATGTCAATAAGATCATGTGATTGTGGTGGATAGTAGTGGTAGATCTATTTTCTGTGATATGTTTACAAATGTGAGAAGTTTCTTAAATCGTCTTGTTATTTTTTTTTTACCCTTCTATATGATGGTGAAAATTTTATGTGTGATAACATTCTGATTTAGCTTTTCAATGCTTTTAGTTTCATGCTAATATGAATTATATTTTGAGAGAAATAAATATTTCAGTTGACAGTGGTCAGATTGTTACTACACGGTTCTGTTTCGACCCATGTCTTCAAAAAAAAAAACATTTAAAACGTGTTTATTGTTTATGCATAATTCCAACTCCACTGTTTAGAAGATTCATTCGCGTTTTCAAAATGATAAGCCACGTAAAATCTTAACGAGTCGTTATTTAATAGTAATTTTTGCAAGTTACCCCATTTTCTGTCTAATTGCTGTAAAGTTTTGTTCCAACCAACTGAGTTGTAAAATTTGTTATAAATAAATTCCTTAAGCTTTGCAATTTATTCTCTTTCCTATGATTAGTTAATTCATTATATTTCTTAAAAACGATAATAGCTCGCAAAATAGCTAAGCGGTTATTTAATTATGAATTTTGAAAGTTGTTGCATGATGTTTGATTGTTGAAATTGTAAGTTATGTGATTTTGATATAAAAGTCTAATCAAATATGAATTATGTGATGTAACCATGTAATACTCTGATATGAATTCTGTAGCATGAACGGTAGGCATATGATATGAGTATGAACCTTTTTATATGATAATATAATCTTATTTGTTTCGGTGGGTTTTATGTAAAGTAGTCTCAATTATACAAACGCTATTACATTGCTTGAATTTTGCCTAGTGTCTTTCTCTAAACCTGATTTACAGAAATATGGATTTTACTTTTATGATATGATTACTGATATGAAATATTTTAATTCGTCAAGTATGAACTATGAGTTAGTTGATTGTCTACATTGATGTAAACGTGTTAAATTGGTGTCAAAGCATCCAAGTATTTGTTACCTTGATTTTGTGCAATGCGTAGCATGAAATGGACAAGTGTGTTTTGTTGCTTGAAAGGTCGGATGCTAGTTGCCTTGATAGAGTAATTAGCTTATCAGATGATTTGTGTCTATTGTTTCAGTAATCTTCTTAAACATTGGACGTGGAATTTTATAATGGGGTTACGGGGACGTAACCATGTTTTAAGGAGGATAGGATTGTAAAATCTTGATGGTTTACGATCTGGCTAAGCAGTATGTTATGATTGGCTGACTGAGAATTGACCATGCATGGAGTCTCATTGTTTTAATTTGTTATTATTCGGTCAATGTTGTGATTCTTTAAGTGCCACATACTTACATCGTATGTTCAACTTTGGGGACAAAGTTTCTTAAGGGGGATAGAATATAACACTTCGCGTTTTAGAGCTTATGTATATGTACTACTTGTGTTTGTCTTATGCTTGTGGATGTTTGGTTATCATTACGGGGTGGCGAACTTCGGGACGAAGTTCATTTTAAGGGGGGAAGACTGTAATACCCCGTATTTTATATAATCGATTAAACGGATATTATTATATACTAGTTATTATACATTTTATATTGGTTGCATCGTAATATCGTGAATGTTATTAAGTCGGGTTTATATCGTATATGTTGAGTCGGGCTACATCACATTTTGTCTTTTGGGTCAAGAATCGTATCACCCATTTACCCATCTACATTTACCCAACGACCATACCCGTTTAACCCATTTGCCTTACCCGGAACATGTAACCACCATTTACCCTAAACCTAATCTAAGAGTCGTTCTCCCTCTCCCCTCTTTTCATTTTATCATTCATAAATCCATTTCTAAACCTAGAGAAAGGGAGAGGAAGAAGAATTGTCGAGCCTTTCTTTTGATTGAAGATTTCTCATCGATTCCAACCTAATTCGGTTTCCCTGTTTGTAAGTCGATTTCATTCCTTTGTTTATACTGTTTTAAATTGTTCGTCTTCAAAAAGTTTGAAAAGAGAGTCCTGTTTATTTGATGTCTAGTTTATGAATATAAAATCTCGTAGTCAAATTCTTTATGGTTTGTCCTAGGTGATTTATTTATGAACATGTCGCTGAAAAGTCCGCGAATCTTATTTGGTTGTGGAAAATGATTTGAAACCCTAATTTTTATGTCGATTCAGTTATGAGGCTTCTTCATACATCATCTTTGTATAGTCTAGATGATAATAGGATTTGGAATTTCTGCAAAATAATGTTTTAAACTCGTTTTATGAATCAATACTTTTTATGCGACGGTTTCTGTCAGTTTTTGGAAATCAGTCTGAAAACCCTTGATAAGTTTGGAATTTGAGAAAAACACGCTAGATATAATTTGTAGCTAAGACTCATGGGGTTCCAATCCAATTGGCCTTGTATCAATTTGATTTTTCTGGAATTAGTTATGTATTTTATTCCGAGTCTGTCATGTGCTAAAAAATCAGGAAAAATCGTGTTTGTTCTTTAAGTTGATATTCCTATTAAGTTATGATGAGTCTAGGTTATGTGCATGATTATTTGATTGAGTAGGTGGTAATTATACATAATTATGTTATGTAGGTGATGGATATGTGAAGGATCATAATTGATTGCTTGTGTGCTTGGATTGCGAAAAGGTAGGGAAATACACTTGACTTATTATCGTTGTTGTTGAATTGTGTTGACTTGTTTGTGTTTCATATGACCAAACTGTGAACGTTGACTTGATTCGTGGTTGTTGATTCATGTTATGATTCATATCCTGGAATGTGCTTGGCTGAATTGATCGTATTGAGTATATTATCACAACATTCGATAACCAAGCATGATTCTATGATTTACCGTTCAATGATATACATATTGTGTTGCATTAATTTCTTGAGCATTCATATGCATTGGAGATGGAGGATGTTGTGGTGATGTGGTGTGGTGATGATGATGTTGTGATAAGGCTCAGGCGGGTTCTGCAGGACTTGCCCTGGTGTCCTCAGCTGCGAGCTGGCAGATCGGCTACGGTCGATATGTAGTCTACCGGGGATCGGTATGGCTGAGTTGTACGGGTTATGAGATATGAGTTGAGATGGAGGTGGAGGTGACGGAGGAGCATGCATATCATATTTTGTTGTTTCATTGTATTCCCTACTCAACCTCGTGGTTGACCCTGTGTATTCGTGAACACCTGTGATGATCCAAATATTGGGGAGCAGACTTGACAGGTTTATGAGATGGGATAGGAGCTTGATGGGCGTGAGACACTGGATCAGAAGACTTAGTAGCTAGATCATCATTTAGAAGACTTTCACTTTCATTTATGTTAGTTCTTTGTAATTTGATGTAAAAGAGGTTTTGTAAAAATTAAGTTAAAGAAATTATATAATTCGCCTTGGAGTTTAGTTTGTTATTCACTACCTCGGGAAACCGAGATGGTAACAGTTCGGTTATTAGGGAATGTCTTGCTAAAGGCTCCTTCATAAATCGGGGTGTTACATCTATCATGTAAATGGTGTGTCAGACGGTCCTTTCGTCTGTAAAAGATGTGGAGCTGAGGGACATGTTTCAGACAACTGTCCTAACCCCTTTGAGTCTTGTGCTGCCTTTCAACATTATAGGCAGACAAACACTTATTTTGAGCCGAATACCCATCCCAACTTGAGGTGGAGTAGCCAAAATGTCCTAAATCCAACTCCACCTCCACAGCAGCAGCAGCAGCAGAATTATGTGTCCCCCTCATAAGCAACAACAGTTCCAAAAACCTCCGTATGTTCCTCAGCAGCAGCAACAATCCCAAGGTTCCGAATTTGCCGAATTGAAGAATCTGTTGCTAAAGTCTCAAGCTAGAGAGGCCGGGATGAAGATGTTGGAGAGCCAAATTGCTCAATTGGCAAGCAAGAATACAACTCGAGCCCCGGGACATTTACCGACGGAGACTGATCAAAAGGAGACCCTTAATGCCATTACTTTGAGGAGTGGGTCTACCCTTGATGGGCCCGCTATGGTCGAGAACATTGCTGAAAAAGATGAGGCGGAACCGAGTCAGAAGAAAGCTGGAACGAACAGTGGCAAGAAAAAGACGATTACCAGGTACATCGATCGATCGATATACCCGGTCGATCGACCAGTTCGCGAGATACAGTAGCTTCTAGTCCTGTAGAAGTCAGTCGATCGACTGACATACATGGTCGATCGACTGACAACGCTGCTGATGGTGAGTCTTTTCGTCTTCCAATGCCAGACAACTTGAGGGACCACTTGTTTCGGGGTACGACTACTCCGAAAATATTGAGGCAAAACCCAACTGCTGATGGGTCAGTCCCGGTTCCCAAGTACGACCCAATGACGATTAATGGGTCATTTTTGAGACGGTCTGAAGAGGGTTCGAGCTTCAACAAGGACAAGGTGATGGATTTTCAGCCTAAATCCACTGACGCCGGCATGAGAGATTTAGAGGAGAGGGCTAAGTTGCTTCTTACAGCCCCCTATCCGGAGAGATTGGTGCCGACAAAGGAACAGGTATCGTTTAATAAATTTGAAAATGTCATTCGTAGCTTAAACGTACAAGTTCCTTTTCTTGAGTTAGTTAATCAAGTGCCTGCTTACATGAAATTTATGAAGCAACTTTTGTCTAATAAGAAGTCACTTGAAACTGTGCATAGTGTCGCACTAACTGAGGAGTCATGCTCTTACTTGACCCATACTGCACCCCATAAGCTAGAAGACCCAGGTAGTTTTTCCGTCCCATGTAGTATTGGCACCTTTTCCATTGAGAAGGCCCTATGTGACCTAGGAGCCAGTATTAGTGTCATGCCCTTGAGTCTTGCTAGGAAGCTGAAATTGACTAGGTTTGCAGTTACCAACATGACAGTACAGATGGCTGACCGATCTGCGGTCCAGCCTATAGGAGTCTTAGAGGACATTCCTGTGCAAATAGGAAAGTTCTTTTTCCCTGTTGGCTTCGTTGTACTAGATATGCCCGAGGATGCCCACATTCCCATCATTTTGGGTAGACCATTTCTGCACACTGCTGGTGCAGTTATAGATGTTGGTTCAGGAACTTTGACCTTTAAGGTAGGAAAGCATTCTATTGTCTTTGCCCAGACAGCTAAGAAGAAAGACCCCATGTGGCCAATAACTTGTAATACGGTTTCTGAAAAGAAATCTTATTTTGTGCTTCCTGATATGCCTGTCTCTACGCCTGTTTCTGCTATAACACCTCCGCCCCAGATTGGGAGCAAATTGGAGGAAGATTGTTCTGTTTTGGATTTTGCAGGAGCTGGTTTGGAGATGGAAGAGCCGCATGTTGCTCCAGCCGTGAGGGAGCCAGTCGTTTCAAGAGGCGGTCTAGGATGTCTTAGCTATGGCACTGATGAGGAGGTTGAAGATGAGCCAGTCAAAGTGAGGGAGTCCGATTTGGATTCTGATGAGCCAGAAGAGGTCATTGCTTGGGAAGATGTTGAAGCTGTTAATCCGTTCAGTTCTGCGGATGTTGGAGTTGAGAAGAGTGTAGCTAAGGAGATGAGCACTATAGAGGCTACTTCTTGTAGCCAGAAGCCGACCAAGTGGGCCATTCCGTGGCCGTTCTTGATCAACTATTAGTTGATTGAGACTTTACATACATTTTATTATATTTTTAAGACTATTTACCGTTTTTCGTGTGCGCGAGACTTCGCATTTTAATAAGTTTGGTTAGGATTTTATACACTTTAGACTATTGCTTTGGGTTTTGCGCAATTTTGGACGCGTTATTGTGTGTATTTGTAGGTTTATAGACCTTGATAGCTCAATTTATTGAGCTAATTGAAGAAATCAGAAAGTTACAGCAGGTATTGCAGTCGATCGACTGGCCTGTGTGGTCGATCGACTGAGCTGCGATTTCCAGGAGCTTCTGTTCCTGTTCACTCTGGTCGATAGACTGGGTGATGTAGTCGATCGACCGTTGTTGCTGCTGTACTTGTTTTCGATCATTCCCCTGCTGCGTTTGGTCGATTTGAGGAATCGAGGGAGTCTTTTCTCCGCTTTATTCTCCGCTTAATTTCTGTTTTCTTCCATTTTCTCATTTTCGCACATAATTTTACCGTCCCAATTTTTGCTTTCTCAGAATTACGCGTGGTATTGTTTGTCTTTTCAGGTACTTATTGGTAGCACTGCTGGCTACTGAAACCTCCTAGCTCACGCTGGTTTGGGGAGGTTTTCTTTTCTGCGCTTAAAGTCTTGTGAGTTTCCGAGTTCTTACTTCATGTCTTATGTAGTTAATTTCACGCAAATTCCCGTTTTCCTTTTATTTCATTACATGAATTTGCACAATGGGGACATTGTGCGATTTGGTTTGGGAAAGGGTTTTGCGTTGCATTTCATTTGCTTGCATTCACGTTTGCACTTTTGTTTGCATTGTTGTTTATTTTCCCTTATATATACAAAAATTCAAAAAAAAAATTGAAAAAAATTCGAAAATTTCAAAAAAATTGCACGTTTATTATAGCATTTAGGTCGAGTCGGAACGGTAGTATTTCAATGATGACATTGCATTTTCATCTGTCTATGCCTAAGCCTTGCTAATTGACATGTTATTAGTAGAATCATATGCATAATCTACGAGTTTTCGTTAATTTATTTGCTGAACTTGAGACTTGACTTTGATTTTTTGGCAAACTACTTATATTTCTGAGGTTTAGAGCTTATAACTGGTGACATTCATGACCAGTTTATCTAGGATTGTGAGTATTTACTCCTTATGAGACATGTTACATAAATGTGCATAAATATGAACTTAATCTGCTTAATACCTGTATGCATTCGGTTTGTGGTTTGTTGACACATGTGGTAGAGGTTTCCCTTTTGTTCATTTTGCCCATAAACTTCACAAAGCCAAAAAAATAGCCTTTTTGTCCCGTTACTATATCCTACATTTAGCCTGCCCTTGTCAAGCTAGTAGTTTATGTTCATGGGATTGTTACTTTGTTTTTGGTGGCGTATGCTCTTTTGAGATGTTAATGGGAAGATGAAAAAGGAAGAAAAGAAATAGAATTGAAAAAAAAAAGAGAAAAAATGATTCGAAAAAGAAAGAAAAAGATGTGTGCTGTACTGTAGAGGGCGGTCGATCGACTGCCCATTTCGGTCGATCGACCGAAGCTCGAGAAGAAAAGAAAATCAATTTGCATGATTCAAAGTCTTTATTCAAATGGCGATTTTTGCTCCCATGTTGCATTCATATCTTATGGGGAGTTGATTATTATGGAGATTGTGAGATTTGTGCTTGATAATTAGCACCAGTTTTATTGTTTATCTTGAGCAAGAAGTTGGACGTTGTCATATGGTTTTGTTGGGTACTAGCTTGATCATCTATACCTCCACACTTCCATAAATGTTTTGCCTCTTCTCACCCATTACCTCACATATCCAAATTTACCTCGGCATGTGTCATGGTCATCTGTTTGGTTGGAATGCATATGTACGGTTGTAGAGATAATTTTCATATTAGATTGCAGGCATGTTCTTATAGGTCGTAGTTAGGTGAGTCTCATTACAAAATGAATTCTTTCTATCTTTTACATATATTCACCTATATTTATTGAGTGATTTAAGCGACCCGTAAGAGTCCGATTTGATAAGTCTCTACAGTTGATGGTTCAGCAGGTTTTAACGACTATATAACTCGTTTGCATGATTCGTATTACTAATTGATTGTTATTTGTTGCATTAAATTGGTTTAGGCTATTCGGTTTGCATTTCGCTCTGAGATTGAACTCGTTCCATTAGGTTTTAGGATCGAGTCTTGTTCTTGCTTGTGGACAAGCAAGGGTTTGGTTTGGGGAAGTTTGATGCGTGTCCTAAATATGATGTTTTACACCCCATTTTACACGCATTTCAGAGCTCATTTGTGTAGTT
Organism: Silene latifolia; assembly: GCF_048544455.1. NCBI lineage: Eukaryota > Viridiplantae > Streptophyta > Magnoliopsida > Caryophyllales > Caryophyllaceae > Silene > Silene latifolia. Next base: position 120,087,604 of record NC_133528.1, on the reverse strand, counting down.
TATGCTATTATTTGCCCCATTTCGTCTACTTTCGTATTTTTATGTAATATTGCAGATTTATGCGGAAATGAGTAGAAATTGAGCTAAATCCGTCCCCGAGTATCTCGCATTGCATTTGACGTGAAGTTTTTACTCAAGGAAAGAGCTTGGTACGCATTTCGAGGCCCGAAAGACGAATCCACGAGAAGTTAGAAGTCAAGTATCAGCTACTTCAGTCGATCGACCGCTGCCCTTAGTCGATCGACCAACCCACGAGTTCTAGTAGCTACTGTTCAGCGAAGAGCAGTCGATCAACTGCTTTGCATGGTCGATCGACCAAGCCGCTAATTCTGACGTGAATAAGAAGATCGAGAATTAAGAAGCCCATTGTACATTAGGTTTTGGAATAAGAACTAAGTTGTATTCCTATATAACGTAGCTTTAGCATTCAGAATATTCATCTAGTTTTCTATCAAGTTTTTATCATTCAGTTCGAAGATACAATTCAACATTCATAGTTTAGTTCGTTCTTTAATAAAGTTTCTGTTTTGCATTCGGTTCTGATCTTCCCTTTTCAATTCATTTACACGGTATTCTTCTGTTCTTATTCAGTTCTATTGCTTCCATTCTTAGTATAGAATTGCTAGGTTAGATCTCCCGAAACCAATTTATCGCTTTATGTTACTCGCTTGTTTAGATAATTTAAGCATGATTTCGAATGTTTTAATTGTTAAGTTTATTGCTGTTTTTATCATGAGTATGAGTAGCTAAATCCCCTGTGCTAGGATGTAGGGAATCTGTAGCGTAGGCGGCATTAGAATAGGACGACCTAGAGCGCGCCATGGTCGATCGACTGGGCTTCCTGGTCGATCGGCTGGCCTTGTTAGATATACTTCATTTTAATTAATTTAATTTCTATGTTTGACGAATCGAGTGCACGCGACTAGTTGAATGCCTAGAATTTGACCGACCCAATAAAGATCGAAAGATAGGGAAGGAGATATGTTGGAATATGTGTCCTCCGACAATAATGCGATCACAACTGTTGATCATGATGATCACATGTTTAAGTCTCATTATAAAGAATACAATTGGGAAGTAATATTTACTGTCAACTGGTCCACACATATCGGTAATGATTGGCTGACTAGAGTTTGACATTACTGTCGTGCGACGGTGGTGATCAGTTGATCCCCTAGGTCATACCTCAAGGGCAACACTCTTAATTGATCGTATAACGTTACGAGTCAATTAAATTATTTAAAATTGACGGACGATTTTGGAAGTAATATTTATGTGTCTCATTGAAATTTGATTAAAAGAGATACGGTCTGAGTAATCGAATTGTTTCATTACTCAGATGAAATTATTGTTTAAAGAAACAATTGAAATTGAATGAATTATTATAAATACAAATTGTTGTGATTTATAATTGGTAAAATATTTTGGTACAAGTAATTATGAATTACTAAGTCGATTTTTGTATATGACGTATTTTATTAATACGTTGATTTTTAATATGTTAAAAATACATAAAAAATTTATGTAACATATGACATGTGACATAAGACAAATTGACATTTTGACAAAGATAATATGGAGTCCATATTATCTATGTATGCCGAAATTTTGAGGAGAATTAGGCAAATATTGTGTTGATTATATTAGTGGAGAACACAATCATTTTCCCTAATAGACTAGCCATGCAACCTAGTTGTCATTGTGAAGACAGACTCTTGCATGCATTGGCTCACTCTTCTTCCCTCCTCTTCCCTTACCCGGTTTTTCATAGGAGCCAAACCAAGGGTTTTGCCTTATATTTTATCACTTGCACTACATTATAGTTTAGTGCATTAGAAAATTTTATTCATTCATCAAAAATTAAGAATTTTTAGAAAGATAAAAACTTCCTTTTCTTCCTCTCTTAAACCGGTTTTTAGGAGATCAAAACCAAATTTATTTTGGGTCATTTTATGCTAAATTAATATTGTACTAGTACACAATATTAATTTTATTAAGTGTGTGCCTTGGGTATTATACTTTGGGAGAGATCATATACTTGGATCTTAGTTCTTCCATTAAGGAAAGCACAAGAACAAGAGAGAAGGAGATCTCTCTTGTGCCCTTATAAACCGAAATTCCAATGTAAGATAAAGATTTCTTCTTTATATTGTTTATAGTTTGCATGCATAAGATCACCAATTAATTTTATGATTAAATTAACCTAAAACATATATGAATATGTTGAGTATATAGATCTACTTTTCCTTCAATCGGTATCAAGAGCCTTGGTTGTTTGCATGCAAATCGGTTAAAAGTTTTTCCGAGTTATACGATTAACATATAAAACTTGTTTAATTTGTGTTATTATGATATATCACGAAAATCATTATGCATGTTAAAATTTCTGGTCCTAAAATGTTTTTAGGATATTTTGGTTAATTTATGGATTTTTATTGTTCATATTATATAATAATGGCATTAAAAATATGATTTTATGAATAAAATGTCATTTTCGGACTAAAATTAGCTAAACTTCGAATTTTCCACTGATTTTTGGATATGTTGTCACATATATTATTTTGAGATGACCTGTAAATTTTCATAATTTTTGGACTTCCCTATGCTCGAAAAATGGATTTTTCATTATTAAAATCGGATTTAGATGAAAAATAGGTTAATATGATATAAATTTCGAATCTGGTCATAAAAATTTAGTATGTTGTCACATGCAATTTTACAAGATGTGTGTAAAATAATAGGCTATATTGAAGTCTTTATGCATGATTTATGATTTTTTGAAGAAAACTAGCATAAATAGTGACTTAATTAGTGAAATATTAATAAAACATACTCTATGACTAAGGAAAAACATCACATGTTGCATTTTATTATCTTTTTCAGATCTAAAATTGTAAAGTTGATTAATATAATTTTTCTCATGTTTTTATGATTATTTTGTTAAAATCGATAAACCGCAACATTGTTTTTCCGGATAAATTTCGAAATTTTTAACCTAAGTTTTTGAACATTATGAGTGTCATGGTATTTTTCCAGAATGTTCATGAGTTTAAATTTCAAATTTTTGAATTTATTTGAAATTTTGTGATTTATTTGAAGTTTATAGCTTTTTATTGTAATTTTAGGTCCATTAATGAACAAATTTTAGAAATATGAGTTAATTATGGTCAAATAATTAGTGAAGACTAAATTTTGAGTCCTAAGAGGTTAGGGTAATTAACTTATGCATAAATATGAATTTATGTAATTTTTGTGATTATAAAATGTTGAATCACGTAAATCCGTAAAAACCGAGTAATATACGATATTGGCTACTTAAAGGCGATTTAGCATAAAATTTGGCATGTTCATACATATTATAATACTGCATTTTATTTATGATTGTCATAATTTTATTTTATGTAATTTTTGAATTATGTATTTTTACTTAGTATGGCCTTAGTTTTTAATTGGTATTACCCGAAATGTATGGGAATATCGATTCGGTTGTAATTTATTGTGATCTCGTATCACTGTTTTGTAATTTAATAGATTTATTTTATTTTAGTTACAAATGTATAATAGGAAATTATGTAATTTATTATGTAATTTTATTCATTTCGGAGTTCCCAAAGACGGATTTCTTCAAGATGGCGATACATAAAGACGGTGTTACCTCGAGATGCGTGCCACAACCGAAGTTCAAGGGACCAATGGAGTTGGTTTCCGAATATGTAATAGTTAATTAGATTTTCTATTTTAGGAAGGCCATACTAGGATTTTTTTTATGCTTTGCATTTTATTTATATGTCACATGCATCGCTAAATCGCCATAACTAAAACATGCATTATCATTTAATCGAGTTTATCGACCGTGTCAATAACAATTATCGTAGTTCGCCGCTTTAGTTCACTTAAAACGTGATAGATAATAAATTGACATGACCACTCGCTAAAACAATCAATTGAGACATAGCCTTACCAAATAGTAGAAACCATGAAAACCTATTTCGTGAGGGAGTGCACTCGGCCACATCGGGGTACAAACCTTGTTACGTAGGGGAAGTGGGTGATAAATGTCTATCCACCGAATTCATGTTGATGAGGGTTTTATCGGCCACATCGTGCCCAAGTTAATGTGGGTTTGGATCATGGACACATTTATTCGAAATTTGGATTGAACTCAAAAAAAGTTTTTCAATAAGGGTTTTATCGGCCACACCGTGCCCTTGTTGAATGTGTTTTGGGCTAAAGATAAATGTTAATGTAATATTATCGACCAAGAATTCTAAAAGTAGAATCGATTAAAGTGTTAATCCACCGAGTTATATTGATAAGGGTTTTATCGGCCACACCGTGCCCAAGTTAATATGAATTTGGGTCTTGGAATCATTTATCTAGTTGGGTAGAGGTCACTAGACAAATGCATATAACTTGTTTAAATTATAAATTTTTACGAGTATTATTATTAAAACGACATTTGTTTTACTCCTTCTATTTTGTTTTGTAGACCACTTCTTTTTCTCATAACAAATGGCTACACCAACCCCTAACGCCACGCCTCTCGCTAATTCATCATGGCTCCGATCCTTCATGGATCGATGTAAACTTGAAAAGAATGGGTCAAATTTCTCCGATTGGGATGCCCAACTCAAATTAGCCGCCCAAGGTGACGACAAGCTTCGTTACCTTACTGAGGCCTCTCCACCCGAACCTACTACTAGGTCGACCGCCGCCACTAGGGAAGCATATGAGGCTTACCATAAGGAGTCCGCCGCAATGAAAAATGTGTTGATCTTTGCAATGGAGGCGGATCTCCAAAGGAGAGCCTTTAAAATGGGCACCGCTAATGAGATTTACTCCAAGCTTGTGACAATGTTTTCACAAACTCCGCGGATCGTCCAATATGAGGCGGCCGCGGCATTCTTTGATCTCGGCTTCAAAGAGGGCCAAAAGGTTAGCCCTCATGTGCTCAAACTTACGGAGCTAGTCGAGACCTTGAAGATTCAAAAGGTTGAAATCTCCAAAGAACTCATTGTAGATAGGATTCTACACTCCTTATCCAAAGTCAAAGCGTATGTTCAATTCCGGGTGAATTTTAACATGCAAGACAAGGATGTGTCTCTTGAAGAATTGCACAAGTTACTTGTGCAAGCCGAGAGGGACATGGGGTTAAATGTAAACCCACCAAAGGATGTGCTTAACATAAGCACTAAGAGCAAGGGGAAGTTCAAGAAGAATGGGAGGAAGGGTAAGAAACAAGCTCCCACTTTCACCAAAGCTAAGGCTAATGATGCTAGCACTTCAAAAATCAAGAAGGGTCCTCTTGATAAATGCCATTATTGTAATGGTATTGGACATTGGAAAAGAAATTGTTCCAAATACCTTGATGATATAAGGCTGGAAAGATTACTCCAGTAGGTAAATGACTATCCTTTTTTTTATGTTTCTATTTCAACTATGGTATTGTGATACAAAGTTGTGATAATGTATCTCCCTTTTTATTGTAAATAGGGCCTCCACCAAGCAAAGACAAGGGAAAAGAAAAGCAAGCATGAGAAACCATCAAGAAGCTAGGAATAGCTTTCATGGAGCTTTGCTTTTTATTGTCTTATTTTAATCATGTTTTGGATTTTTAGAACCTTTTGATTTCCGTGTTCGACATGGAAAGGTATTTTGGATAATTGGTTGTATTTTGGATAATGGTGGCTTGGTTTGCAACCCAAGTCACCCGTTTTATCATTTTATCCTTTGTTCTAAAATTCGTATTTAAATGCTTGCTCTTAGAAACATATGATTATTCACTTAAAGTGATCTAATAGACAACTATAATGACGGGATTCATTATATGTCCACATGCTTAAGGCTTGTGTATGATCATTTATAAAGTGATTTTGAGTCTATGAACTCTCTTAAAGGAATGTCAATCACCAAGTACACTTACGAAATCTAAAACTATTAGTCAACCTATGAGATAGTTCTTATACTTCAAAATCATTATTTGTGTCTCATATGCTATCTTTGAATCTATAGTATATTTATTCTAAAGATAGAGTGGGAGAAAAATGAGGACACAACTCACACCAAGATAAGTTTGTATACTTGTGAGTATGAGATCTTCGCAAGGAAGAATGATTTGAATGGAGGTATATCTATTTATATAGTATACCCAATAGATGAGATCTATGGTCTCAAATAGTTCTATATGACTAAAGAGACCAAGTGAAGTAATCATAAGAGTATGTTCTCAAGATAACTACACGAGGAGACCAAAAGAAAGTTTTGGAACAAGAATGACTAATGTAGAGTCTTAATTGACTAGTTTATGATAAAATTTTGACCAATAGTTTCAAACTTTACTTAAGAGCCTAAATGAATCAAAGTAACATTCTAGTAATAAACGAGTTGCAAGGATTGATATACCGATATCTTCAATAGCTAAGTTTTTAACCTCGCAAAAGTCATTACTTAACCACATTATGAAAATGAATTGGTTAAACCTCCTTCTGAAAGGGATATTTTGAATGACGTGTATTAGATATTATTTATATTTAAACAATGACATTGCTACGTATCATTATGACATGAACGAATTAGAGATTAAAATCTCTTTCCATAAGGTTAATATGAGACCTCTTTAAAATAGGAATTTTGAAAGGATATGATGGGAACATATATGGCTTCATCTTAATAATTTTGCAAAGCAACATACATTCCAATTTTGAAATGTTCTCGATTGAGTAATCAATTTCGAAACATGTGGAATTAAGTGGGAGTTTAGAAATTATCATGTGAAGACAATGAATTTAGTGGGAGCTATCATCCTTTGAATGTTTACAACTCATTACTCATTAGGAATGACGAGCTAATATCTTCTTTCACAAAGAAGTATTTGAATTTTCAATTCTGGATGAATATGGACTATGATGAATCCAATTACATCAAGAAATATTGGATTAGTATTAAGAAATACACATCGTATCAACATACACATAGGTTATTCATGTAAATGAAAATGGAATTGCCATTAGCAGTCATGGTCGTTCCTTGAACCTATATATAGTTGATAACATGATTAAAAGTTACTAATGTTTCCGCCATTAGAATAATCATGCACATGTCCAATTATGAATCATATGCATAAGAGCATGATGAATCATTGGTAAGCCATAGTAGAAACGTCATGAATTCTCGAGAAGAATTCGATGAGCGATTTCGGTGTTTGACAGAATACTCTGTTATGTGTCAAGAGGTTGCACATATTATAGAAAATCCGAACACACGTAAAGATTTATGGAAATCCTAAACTTTACAAGCTAAAGGGAGAAATAGGAAGTTTGGAAAGATACTTAGTTGAATAAAGAAGTTGCTTAAAACTAATCTTTCCTAATATGCTAGGACTTGTGAGAAGTGCTAGGCTAATCATCTTGACAAATTGTTGCAAGACTCTACAAAACATTTACCTAGTGCATTGTGTGTGGATGAAGTACTTGATCAGTACAAGTTATGTCATTCACCACAAATTCGTTCGTTATGTGATAATCGATAAGGAAGTTCTTTCAAGATAAAGAACCGAAACCAAGGTCGGGAACCTTGATGTGTACTTGGTAAGGTTCATGCTATGAGTGATAACATGAATGTGAAGGATAATACGATTAAGAAGTTTGAACACATGGACACGTAACATGTTAAACTTCTATTGCAATCAACAAGTGTTTACGCACTTACGATATGCATCACAAGGTTGTAATATGTATTGACTACCCGAGTGTGATGTCGACATTTGTCGTTTGAGTTATTATTAACTCACCTTATACTTTGTTACATCCAACGGGTTGTAGAGACAATTAACCCCGTTTAAGTGAACACGGATTAGCATTGTATTTGCCCATAGTTACTTACATGAGGTGACGTCTCGAAGTGACTAGAGTGTGATGCGATTGATGGCAAGTTCAAGTGCCATAAAGTCATATGAGAATGACTAGTCGATCACATAGGTGGACTGTTAGGAACATTTTGTCGGGCCTTATGACCGCTTATAGAGTTCTGGCAAATTTATATAGCCTGGTCGTGGCGAGAGCTGCTATAGTATTCAAATGAGTCAATTCTTTTGACTAAAGACTATTCACCTAAGATGACACAGTTTCAGATTAACTTTGATTTGTGTTACTACGACCTTCGTAAATGGGGTCAAATGGGCATATTTTGGGTTATGATGGCTGTGTCTAGTTGAAGGGAATGAGTGCGATAGGAATTGTCCACCCCTAGTCAGGGTTATAACAATATCTCAGGGCCACTCGAGGAGTAATGAACTGGAAATGCGTGGCCACGCTCAGAATGTATCCATGGTGGATAAATCCGGTCAATCAGTTATTCTCCAGATCGAGGAAACCATTCTCGATATGATCACTTGCAAGTACGACCTGAAAGACACCTTGCATTGAGTGGGAGATAGTAATAGAGCAAGAGAATTGGTGACGCACACTTGTCGAGGACAAGTGGGAGATTGTTGGAATATGTGTCCTCCAACAATAATGCTATCACAACTGTTGATCATGATGATCACATGTTTAAGTCTCATTATAAAGAATACAATTGGGAAGTAATATTTACTGTCAACTGGTCCACACATATCGGTAATGATTGGCTGACTAGAGTTTGACATTACTGTCGTGCGACGGTGGTGATCAGTTGATCCCCTAGGTCATACCTAAAGGGCAACACTCTTAATTGATCGTATAACGTTACGAGTCAATTAAATTATTTAAAATTGACGGACGATTTTGGAAGTAATATTTACGTGTCTCATTGAAATTTGATTAAAAGAGATACGGTCTGAGTAATCGAATTGTTTCATTACTCAGATGAAATTATTGTTTAAAGAAACAATTGAAATTGAATGAATTATTATAAATACAAATTGTTGTGATTTATAATTGGTAAAATATTTTGATACAAGTAATTATGAATTACTAAGTCGATTTTTGTATATGACGTATTTTATTAATACGTTGATTTTTAATATGCTAAAAATACATAACAAATTTATGTAACATATGACATGTGACATAAGACAAATTGACATTTTGACAAAGATAATATGGAGTCCATATTATCTATGTATGCCGAAATTAAGAGGAGAATTAGGCAAATATTGTGTTGATTATATTAGTGGAGAACACAATCATTTTCCCTAATAGACTAGCCATGCAACCTAGTTGTCATTGTGAAGACAAACTCTTGCATGCATTGGCTCACTCTTCTTCCCTCCTCTTCCCTTACTCGGTTTTTCATAGGAGCCAAACCAAGGGTTTTGCCTTATATTTTATCACTTGCACTACATTATAGTTTAGTGCATTAGAAAATTTTATTCATTCATCAAAAATTAAGAATTTTTAGAAAGATAAAAACTTCCTTTTCTTCCTCTCTTAAACCGGTTTTTAGGAGATCAAAACCAAATTTATTTTGGGTCATTTTATGCTAAATTAATATTGTACTAGTATTCACAATATTAATTTTATTAAGTGTGTGCCTTGGGTATTATACTTTGGGAGAGATCCTATACTTGGATCTTAGTTCTTCCATTAAGGAAAGCACAAGAACAAGAGAGAAGGAGATCTCTCTTGTACCCTTATAAACCGAAATTCCAATGTAAGATAAAGATTTCTTCTTTATATTGTTTATAGTTTGCATGCATAAGATCACCAATTAATTTTATGATTAAATTAACCTAAAACATATATGAATATGTTGAGTATATAGATCTACTTTTCCTTTAAGATAGCCTACCTAATTAAGACGACTAGATTAACGAGATCGAAAGATAAGTTAGTTTAGCCTTTTTAGTCACTTTTCAGGACGAAAGTTAGTATTAGTGATATTAGGGACCTGTAGCGAGATCGGAAGATGCTACCTGTGAGAGTGGACCGAGAGGACCTCTTATTTTCCCGTCTCACATGTTTGTTTTAGACCTACCTAGTATACTGCCATCGAAGCTACAGTGAACCGACCGTCTTAGCACCCTTTTAATATCTGTTTTCATCAATTAGCTTAGTTTACTGTTCTTTTATTGCCATTAGTATAGAACAAATCAAACCAAACCCCCACTTTTGTTACCTTGGACTTAAAATTAGACAACTAATAATTGCATCGTCTCCCTGTGGTTCGACCCTATTACCACTAGCTTCTGTTAGTTTTAATAGGTATTATAAATATTATTTTTGCTGCACACAACGACAGGCATCACTTGGCTAGTAAGAAGTGTAGACACCCATGATTGGGATTGAAGGGATGTGAAACGGGAGTGAGTCAATGAGTTTCTATGGATAGAGGGGCAAGAGTTGATAATGTGTGATGAGTGAGGGTTGCATCTTGAGAGTATAAAGGTGAAATGTGTGTTTTATTGGGATTCATGCAAGTTTATTAGTTTGATGTGGATTTGAGTCGTGTTGGTAGGAAAGCATATAATGTCATGAAGGAGAGAGTTAATTGATGGATGGGGGTGTTATTGGTCTAAATTTTGGAAAAGTTAGTTACTAGATTAGATTCGATAAAGTGGTGATGTAAGTGTTGTGAATAAGGGAATCAACTTTTGAGGAAGGAATCTATTGTGCTAAGTAGTAATGTTTCGCTATTAAGGAAGTATTATTTTGTGATTCAAGACCATTGATGTGATCTTGTGGATAGTTTATGCCGGAAATTGGGAGAACAAGAAAGTGAGTTTAGCTTACGTGAGGTGTCTTGGGTTGAGTAAGATGGGTACATGAGGTAATTTATAGATAATGAGTGATGTGTAATCAAGGTTGAGTATTTGTTGATGGTTTGGACTTATGGATTGCATGTTCAAGGATGTTATAAGTGAACATGATGTGAGAATTATAGTTGACAAATAGTTGGGGTTTGAATTGTGAAATAATGAGAAATAAATTGAGGTACCTAAGGGTAGAATGAGGCAATATCTTGAGTTGTTCATAGTCGTGGGAATATGTAAATTGAGTTCAAGGATTGATGAGAATTGAAAAGAAGGTAACTAGATAGAACTTGAGGTGATCAATTAGATTGGACAGTGAAAGATACATATAATAAAAATCGTAGTAAGAAGTGAATGACGAGACTATTTGAAAGTTAGTGTACACGTTTGATAGGGTAAATGATGGTTGTCCTTTGAAAGTCGGTTTTCGAGGAGCGGTAAATTGTGTTGTTAAGTTAGTTGGTCATTGAGGTTATATAGGGTAACAGTTTAATATAAGTATGCATGCACGACAAGAGAGAGTAGTTGGTGAGATTTTGGTCTAACGGTGATAGTATAGATGTTGCTTGTAAAGGTGCCTCCCAATTGTCGAGTGAAGCGTCCACGGCGTACATTGTGATCTTGTTGTAGTGTCCATGTGAGGAGCTAGAATGATGGCCTTAGGCCAAGAGTTCATCTCTTAATGTTGGTGTGATAAAATAGGAAAGTTTGGAACAAAGTTTGAGAAGGAAAACCTCATGCCCAGGTGACACTCGGCCGAGTGGTCGCCTACTCGGCCGAGTGACCTTCTATACTCGACCGAGTGGCCTGCCTTGACCATTGTTTTGTCAATACTCAACCAAATATAGAGTTTATACCCTTATTTTCGTGATTATATCGGTCGGTTTGTGCCAGTTGAACATCTTGACCTCATATGGGTAAGACCTTGTGAATTGTTTACCTTTGACCGGATTATGTGGCTTTTGATATTTAAGAGTGAAATTTAAATGAAATTTGTTAATTGACATGTGTTAATTGAAGTGATTTGATTGTGTATAAATAAGACGAAAATATAATGCAAGTTATGTGTCACATAGTGGTCATTGCATGATAGTGATTGTGGTCTTCCATATAAGCGGAAGGGGTGATGATGGATGAGAACGGATATGGAAACACATGCATGATCATGTGATGGATTTGACGCGGTATATGCGTGGCATAAGGTCCGGAATTGGGAATGTTAATCATGTTGAGTTAAATGACAAGAAACTTCGCATTAATTGACTGTTTCCTAAAATTCACATAATTGGTGTTTTGATGTGCATACATATGAAAGCATGAGGATTGATGTGATATAGATATGTGGTAATAATCAATTATACCTGTGATAGATATGCTTACATATAACCAACATGAATTAGGAGTTGTTTATAGGACTTAGATTGAAACCGTGGGTTTGACCTGACACTTGACTTTTAGGAGGCTTGTAGATGGGGGATTTATGTCGATAAAATTATAACTATACGAGATCTGATTATGGATTTGCAATAGGTAAGAGAGAGTGTTGAACCCGAAACATAAGCATTTGTGGAATTTGGTAATGAGTGTATGAGAACACATTATGCGGTTTGACAGTTGAACTTCGGGACGAAGTTCTCTTTTAGAGGGAGTAAATGTAACAATTCGGAAATTAAGGAAAGAGAAAGTACAGAATGTGAGAAAGTAGTGAGAATTGAATGAAGAACTTTGGGATGAGTGTGATGTTTAGAAAGAATGTATACGGTTGATAAACATGTGAGGTGCGAGAGAATGCATGAGATTTGAGGAAATGAGAGAGTGAGGTGAACTTCGGGGACGAATTTCTTTTGGGGGGAGGGGGAGATTGTAATACGCCGTATTTATATTTTTATAAAATAATATTATATTGTATTTATACGAATTATATTTGAGACGGAATAATGAAATAATAATAATAATAATAATAATAATAATAATAATAATAATAATAATAATAATAATAATAATAATAATAATAATAAGTTGTAATAATAATAATAATAATAATAATAATAATAATAATAATAATAATAATAAAATAATATATGTCGATACCATTGGTTTTTGTGCAGGTATTTATATATTGCCTCTTGTTGCTCGAGCGGTGGCCTATGTGGTGGTTTCGTGCGGGTGTTTGTTTTGGTGGCTATATTGGTTTTTGTGCAGGTGGGGTTTGGGGTTTTGCTTCTTCCTTTATGCCCGAGTTTGTGCGATACCATTGTCCTTTTTCGTGTCTTCGTGCGTGTCCGAATGGGTTTGGTAAAGGCCTTACTAAGGCTGCATGGCAGAAACATTTTCAGGACCGACATTGTCATGATGGGGCGTTGGAACTTACGCGTCAGACTCTTACTGATAGTTTGACTGTTTATTCCAATGCCGAGAGTACTTTGAGACGGATGGGGCTCTGGTTGTGTGGGGTGTGCTTTAAAACCCGTACCACTCGTGCTAGATGTCGGCATAGTCGGGGTGATATTGTGTTACATCCGGAGTGTGTTGATGGCCTCTACAGCTTTCGTATTTATGTTATTCCGAGACCTTTGGCTCCTTCTACTTCGGTTTCTTCTGATGATAGTGTTGAGCTTGTTCAGTGGTCTATATCTTCGCTTGATCGTTTATTGTCGTTGGGCCTTCGCACCGTGAAATCTATTCTTCCTAAGTGTCATCTTGGGTTTGCTCGGGCTTTGAAAGGAGCCTTGGATGATGTGGTTGGTTCCCCTAGTGATCTCTCCCGCTGGATTCGTTTGCTTGTTTTATCGCTTTGTCTGCTTAAGACATTCGCTCCTCGGAGTAATCTTGAGTGTAGGACTGTTATTTGGCGCCAGCGTCAGGAGGAAAGTATTGTCAGGGCTATCCTCGCTTGGGGGGGAGGTTGCAGCTGTTGCAAGAGTTTTTGGATGAGGGTCCTTCTGTGTTTTATGTGGAGGAGGATCTGGATTTGAGTGAGCTTAACCTCCGTCAATGTCAGATTTTGCATATGATTCGGAGCTTCCCACGTGGTACTTCTTGTGGGAGGGATTGTTTTCGTGGCCAGCACCTTATGGACTGTTTGAGTGGCGCTGATGTGGCTATCTCTGACGATTTGATCACTTTTATTACTAGGGTGGTTAATCTTTTTCTTGAGAGCCGATGTCCTCTTGCTCTGGGTGAGTACATTGCCAGCGCCTCTCTCACGCCGCTTGTTAAACCGGGTGGTGGTGTTCGTCCTATTGCTGTTGGCACTGTCTGGAGACGGCTTGTCTCTAAGGTTGGTGCTTTTATGGTTGGTCCTTCTTTGTCTTCTTATTTTGCTGGTTTTCAGTTTAGGGTGGGTGTGTCCGGTGGAGAAGAGGCTATCTTGCATGCCTTGAATCGGCTCATTGAGACTCGGGGTGTTGAGGTGGGGCTTTCTATGTTGCTGGTTGATTCCAGAATGCCTTCAACCTTGTTGATCGTGCGACCATGCTTCAGGAAGTCCGCCGTCGCTGTCCCGTTATTTCCCGTTGGGTGGATTTTTGTTATTCCAGCCCTGCCTGTCGTTTTTATGGGGAGCATTGCTTGTGGTCTTATCAGGATGTCCAGCAGGGTGATCCTTTGGGCCCTTTGCTTTTCTCTTTGGTTTTGCATCCCTTGGTGTGCAAAATCCAGGACTCTTTTGACCTCACTATGCAGGCGTGGTACTTGGATGATGGCACCATTGTTGGGGATACTTTGGAGGTGGGGAAGGTTTTGGACTTGATTATGGCAGATGGCCCTCGTTTTGGACTGCATCTTAATGTCTCCAAGACTGAGGTCTTTTGGCCTGTTGAGGATCCTCAGAGTCGGATCCCCGGGCTTATCCCCCTTCTATTGCTCGGCCCTTGCGTGGTGTTACAGTTTTGGGTGGACCTGCCAATACTTGTCCTGGTTTTGGCAGTGAGATTGTGGCGAAGAGAGTGACTAAGACCATTGAGCTAATGGACTTGGTTTCGAGGATTGAGGACCCGCAATGTGAGTTGCTTCTGCTTAGAGCTTGTACTGGTATTTCTAAGCTCTATATCTCTCTTCGTACTTGCTCCCCTAGTGTTTTTGGGTCGGTCCATCTTCCTTTCGATGCTGCTCTTCGTACCAGCTTGGAACGTATTGTCACCGCGTCTGGCCTGGGTTTTGAGGATTGGCAGTGGCGCCTTGCTACATTCCCTTTCAATCTTGGGGGTCTTGGTGTTTATGGGGCGGGATATGTTTTATACTATGCTTTTATTGCGTCCCGTTTGCAGTCTGCTGATTTGCAGGCTATGCTCCTCGGACCTTCTGGTATTGTAGCTGCTGGCCCTGCTTTTGACGATGCCGCACAGGTGTTTTCTGCAACTACAGGTTTCGCTATCTTAGGTAACTTTAGTGAAATTGCTGCCCCCAAACTTATGAAGAAATTGGCAGACATATATTT
The DNA here is from genome assembly GCF_048544455.1 of Silene latifolia. Lineage (NCBI taxonomy): Eukaryota > Viridiplantae > Streptophyta > Magnoliopsida > Caryophyllales > Caryophyllaceae > Silene > Silene latifolia. The sequence continues at coordinate 120,072,437 of NC_133528.1, read as the reverse complement.
CGCGGCGATTGTTGCTGCTTCAGAGTCTATTTTCTCTTTGACACCACGCCAGCTTGCTTTGTGGCAGTCTCAGCAGGGTGCCCACTCCTCTGATTAGTTGCGTGCGGTTCCTATCTCGGGGTTGGGTTAGACTATGAACGTGAAGACTTACCGTAGTGTGCTTGGGTATCGTCTGGGTGTTCCGTTATTCACGGTATTTAGGACATGTCATGCTTGCTCTCGAGTTTTTGCTGATGATGTTTTCGGGGACCACGCTATTTCTTGTACTGGTACTGTGGGCGTTAAACATCAGCACAACCTCGTCCGTGACACTATATTCGACATCTGCTATCGATCTGGTATCTCTGCGGGAAAGGAGGTCGATATCGGTTTGGTTGACGGGCATGGTGGCTCTCTTCGTCCCGCGGATTTGCTGCTTTATTCTTGGGACAAAGGGCATGATGTGTGCGTTGACTTCACAGGGTCTTCTCCTTTGACCCAGACGGGGATGATGGATTTTGTGCCCGCCGGGGTGGTCGCTGATGCTGCTCAGCGTAAGTGTGCAAAGTACGGGGATTTATGCGCGACAACTGGTTATGGTTTCCTTCCCTTCTCTTTCTCTTCACTTGGGGAGCTGGGTTCGGATGTTGTTGCCTTGCTCAAGCGGATCCTGAAATTCTCGGTATCTCAGGATGTGGGGGCTCGGGTAGCCGCTTATATTTTAACTAAACTTAACTTTACTGTTGCTAAGGGTGTGGGAGCCCAGATTGTTTCGCGGCTCCCTACCAATTTCATGTAAACTTTTATTTTTATTTTAATGAAAGCTGCGCGCATCCTTCTACAATAATAATAATAATAATAATAGTAATAATAATAGTAATAATAATAATAATAATAATAATAATAATAATAATAATAATAATAATAATAATAATAATAATAATAATAATAATAATAATAATAATAATAATAATAATAATAATAATAATAATAATAATAATAATAATAATAATTTGAGAGGAGAGAGGAGAGGGAAGTGCGACTATCGTGAACCCTACCCTACTGTCGTTCGCTGCTGCCTCTGCCGCCTACTGCCGCCACCATCAGCACCTTCATCTGCACCTTCACATCGTCGGCGTTTGATCATCGGTGCTGGGTTGTCGGTTGGGGTGTTGGTTTCGCGAATTAGGGCAGAAATTCTGCGATTTAGGGCTTCCTTTTCCGGTGAGTTGCCGTCGTTAGATACCAACATCCACCCCACGTCGACCTTTAGACCTTACGTCGTCGGTCAGGGGAAGGTTTTGTTGGTCGTTTTCCGGCGAGGGTCTGCCTTTTGGAGGGTGTTGCGGTAAGTCGTCTTTCTCAGGGAACCTTGTCGTCTGTCTGCGACCGGTAAGCCTGCACCACCACTGTTGGGCCATCAGGCCTCACGTCGCCGGTCCTTGACGTGGTGGCCGACGACTGGCTGCGACTTCCTATCACCGGTGAGTTTTCCATCTGTTTTTACCGTGAGTTCTTTTGTGCGTTTTTCTTTACCTTTTCCCGTACTGCTGGTTGCTGCTCCTTGTCCTCCGTTGTCCGGCCACCTCTGCCGCTGCTGTTGGGTTGTTGTGTGGGTGTTACGGGTTAAGGCTGTTGTGGGGTGTGGGTTCCTTCTCGGCCGACTTTGTGGCCGTTTTGGTTTTTGTTACGTTGATTATTGATCACCACCGGAGTGGGTGGTGCGTTGGTGGTCAGCTGGGCTGCCCTTTTGGTTGCTAGTAGCGGGTACATTTTGAGCTCTTAGCTGCTTGTGCGTGGTGGTTTCCGCTCAGGTGGTGTTTGATGGTGGCTTTATAGTTTTCTGTGCAGGTTGGTGGTGTGTTCCTTCATGCCCGAGCTTGTGCGGTACCATTGTCCTTTTTCGAGTCTTCATGCTTGTCGGGATGGTTTTGGTAAGGGCCTTACTAAGGCAGCTTAGCAGAAACATTTACAGGACCGACATTGTCAGGATGGTGCGTTGGAAGTTACGCGTCAGACTCTTACTGATAGTTTGACTGTTTATTCCAATGCCGAGAGTTCTTTGAGACGGATGGGGCTCTGGTTGTGTGGGGTGTGTTTTAAAACACGTACTATTACAGCAAGATGTCGGCATAGTCGGGGTGATATTGTGATGCATCCTGAGTGTGTAGATGGCCTCTACACCTTCCATATGCATGGTATTCCGAGACCTTTGGCTCCTTCTATTTCGGTTTCTTCTGATGATAGTGTAGAGCTCTTTCAGTGGTCTATATCTTCGCTGGATCGTTTATTGTCTTTAGGCCTTCGCACCGTGAAATCTATTCCTCCTAAGTGTCGTCTTGGGTTTGCTCGGGCTTTGAAAGGGGCCTTGGATGAGGTGTTTGATTCCCCTAGTGATCTCTCCCGCTGGGTTCGTTTGCTTGTTCTACCACTTTGTTTGCTTAGGACTTTCGCTCCTCGGAGTAATCATGAGTGTCGGACTGCTATTCGGCGTCAGCATCAGGAGGAGAGTATTGTCAGGGCTATCCTTGCTTGGGGGGGCGCCTGGGGGGGTTTGCAGTTGTTGCAGGAGTGTTTTGACGAGGGTCCTTCTTCATTTACTGTGGATGAGGATCTGGATTTGAGTGAGCTTAACCTCCGCCAATGTCGGCGGAAGATTTCTGATGGCCATTATACTGCTGCTGTCCGGGTGCTTTTTTCCTCTGGGGTCGCCCCCTACTCCGATGCCACTCTTGTGGCCCTGCGTGAGAAGCATCTTGTCGCCCCGCCTTCTTCTTTGCCTCCTCTGTCTGGGGATCATCATCCTCTGTTCGCTTCTTCGGCTGTGGTCTTGGATATGATTCGGAGCTTCCCACGTGGTACTTCCTGTGGGAGGGATGGTTTTCGTGCCCAGCATCTTATGGATTGTTTGAGTGGCGCTGCTGTGGCTATCTCTGATGATTTGATCACTTCTATTACTAGGGTGGTTAATCTTTTTCTTGAGGGCCGGTGTCCTCTTCCTCTGGGTGAGTACATTGCCAGCGCCCCTCTTACGCCACTCGTTAAACCGGGTGGTGGGGTTCGTCCTATTGCTGTTGGTACGGTCTGGAGACGGCTTGTCTCTAAGGTTGGTGCTTCTATGGTTGGTCCGTCTTTATCTTCTTATTTTGATGGGCTTCAGTTCGGGGTTAGTGTGTCCGGTGGAGGAGAGGCTATCTTGCATGCCTTGAACCGGCTCATTGAGGCTCGGGGGGCTCAAGTGGGGCTTTCTATGTTGCTGGTTGATTTCCAGAATGCGTTCAACCTTGTTGATCGTTCGACCATGCTTCAGGAGGTCCGCCGTCGTTGCCCGGCTCTCTCCCGTTAGGTGGAGTTTTGTTATTCCAGCCCGGCCCGCCTTTTTATGGGGAGCACTGCTTGTGGTCTTGTCAGAGTGTTCAGCAGGGTGACCCGTTGGACCCTTTGCTTTTCGCGTTGGTTTTGCATCCTTTAGTTTGCAAGATCCGGGACACTTTTGACCTCACTTTGCAGGCGTGGTACTTAGATGATGGCACCATCGTGGGTGATACTTTGGAGGTGGGGAAGGTCTTGGATTTGATTATGGTGGATGACCCTCGTTTTGGATTTCATCTTAATGTTTCCAAAACGGAGGTCTTTTGGCCTGTTGAGGATCCTCGGAGTCGGCTTCCTGGGGTTTTCCCCCCTTCTATTTCTTGGCCATTGCGTGGTGTTACAGTTTTGGGTGGACCTGTTAGTACTTGATCTGATTTTAGCAGTGGGATTGTGGCGAAGAGAGTAACCAAGACCATTGAGCTAATGGATTTGGTTGCGAGGATTGAGGACCCGCAATTTGAGTTGCTTCTTTTTTGAGCTTGTACTGGTATTTCCAAGCTCTACTTTTCACTTCGTACTTGCTCCCCTAGTGTTTTTGGGTATGTCCATCTTCCTTTTGATGCCGCTCTTCGTTCTAGCTTGGAACGTATTCTCACCGCGTCAGGGCCGGGGTTTTGGGGATTGGCAGTGGCGCCTTGCTACATTCCCTTTTCAGCTTGGTGGTCTTGGTGTCTATGCGACGGGAGATGTTTTATTTTATGCTTTTTATTGCGTCCCGTTTGCAGTCTGCTGGTTTGCAGGCTAAGCTCCTCGGCCCTTCTGGTATTGTAGCTATTGGCCCTGCTTTTGATGATGCCGCACAGGTGTTTACTGTGACTACAGGATCTGGTATTTTAGGTAACCCTAGTGAAATTGATGCCCCCAAACTTATGAAGAAATTGGCAGATATTTATTTCGCGACGGTTGCTGCTGCCTCAGAGTCTGTTTTCTCTTTGACACCACGCCAGCTTGCTTTATGGCAGTCTCAGCAGGGTTCTCACTCCTCTGATTGGTTACGTGCGGTTCCTATCTCGGGGTTGGGTCAGACTATGAACGGGAGGACTTACCGTAGTGTGTTGGGGTATCGTCTGGGTGTTCCGCTATTCACGGTATCTAGGCACTGTCCGGCTTGCTCTCGGGTTTTTGCTGAGGATGTTTTTGGGGACCACGATGTTTCTTGTACTGGTACTGTGGGCGTTAAACATCGGCATAACCTTGTCCGGGACACTCTTTTCGACATCCGCTATAGATCCGTATTCTTTGCGGGAAAGGAGGTTGATATCGGTTTGGTTGATGGACATGGTGGCTCTCTTCGTCCTGCGAATTTATTGCTTTATTTTTGGGACAGGGTGCGTGATGTGTGCGTTGACTTGACAGGTTCTTCTCCTTTGACTCAGACTGGGATGACGGATTTTGTGCCTGGCCGGGTTGTCGCTGATGCTACTCAGCGGAAGTGTGCTAAGTATGGGGATTTGTGCGCGGTAGCGGGTTATGGTTTCCTTCCTTTCTCCTTCTCTTCACTTGGGAGCCGGGTTCGACATCTTTGCCTTGCTCAAGCGGATCCCGAAATTCTCGGTATCTCAGGATGCGGGGGCTCGGGTGGCCGCTTACATTTTTACTAGACTTAGTTTTGCTATTGCTAAGGGTGTGGGAGCCCAGATTGTCTCTCGGCTCCCCACCAATTTCATGTAAACTTTTATTTTTCTTTTAATGAAAGCTGCGCGCATAATAATAATAAAAATAATAATAATAATAATAATAATAATAATAATAATAATAATAATAATAATAATAATAATAATAATAATAATAATAATAATAATAATAATAATAATAATAATAATAATAATAATAATAATAATAATAATAATAATAATAATAATAATAATAATAATAATAATAATAATAATAATAATAATAATAATAATAATAATAATAATAATAATAATAATAATAATAATAATAATAATAATAATAATAATAATAATAATAATAATAATAATAATAATAATAATAATAATAATAAAAAAAAAGTCTCGGCGGGGTTCTCACTCCTCTCGATTGGTTACGTGCGGTTCCTATCTCGGGGTTGGGGCGGACTATGAACGGAGGACTTACCGTAGTGTGTTGGGGTATCGTCAGGTGTTCCGTTATTCTCGGTATCTAGGCCTTGTCCGCTTGCTCTCGGGTTTTTTGGGGATGTTTTTGGGGACCACGCTGTTTCTTGTCTTGGTCTTGTGGGCGTTAAACATCGGCATAACCTTGTCCGGGACACTCTCTTCGACATCTGCTATAGATCCGGTATTTACTGCTTTGAAGGAGGTTGATATCGGTTTGGTTGATGGGCATGGTGGCTCTCTTCGTCCTGCGGATTTATTGCTTTATTCTTGGGACGGGGGCGTGATGTGTGCGTCGACACTGACGGGTTCTTCACCTTTGACTCGGTGGGGTTGGCGATTTTGGGCGGGCGGGTTGTCGGCCGATCTTCTTTCGGCGAAAGTGTGCTAAGTATGAGGATTTGTGCGCGGTGGCGAGTTGCAGTTTCCTACCTTTCTCTTTCTCTTCGCTTGGGAGTTGAGTTCGGATCTTTGTTGCCTTGCTCAGCGGATCCGAAATTCTCGGTATCTCGGAGATCTTTGGGCTCGGGTAGCCGCTTACATTTTTACTCGTATTAGCTTTACTATTGCTAAGGGTGTGGGAGCCCGGATTGTCTCTCGGCTCCCCACCAATTTCATGTAAACCTTTTATTTTTATTATAATGAAAGTCGCGCGCATTCTATAAAAAAAAAAAAAAAAAAAAAAAAAAAATAATAATAATAATAATAATAATAATAATAATAATAATAATAATAATAATAATAATAATAATAATAATAATTTTTTTTTTTTATTATAATAATGCGCGTGCCTTTCATTAAAATAAGAATAAAAGTTTACATGAAATTGGTGGGGAGCCGAGAGACAATCTGGGCTCCCACACCCTTAGCAATAGTAAAGCTAAGTCTAGTAAAAATATAAGCGGCCACCCGAGCCCCCGCATCCCGAGATACCGAGAATTTCGGATCCGCTGAGCAAGGCAACAAAGATCCGAACCAGCCTCCCCAAGTGAAGAGAAGGAGAAAGGAAGGAAACTATAACTCCGCTATCGCGCACAAATCCCCATACTTAGCACACTTTCGCCGAGCAAAGATCGCCGACAACCCGGCCCGACACAAAATCCGCCAACCCACCGAGTCAAAGGTGAAGAACCCGTCAAGTCGACGCACACATCACGCCCCCTGTCCCAAGAATAAAGCAATAAATCCGCAAGACGAAGAGAGCCACCATGCCCATCAACCAAACCGATATCAACCTCCTTCCCCGCAAAGAATACCGCATCTATAGCAGATGTCGAAAAGAGTGTCCCTGACAAGGTTATGCCGATGTTTAACGCCCACAATACCAAAGACAAGAAACAGCGTGGTCCCCAAAAACATCCCCAAAGAAAAACCCGAGAGCAAGCCGGACAGGGCCTAGATACCGTGAATAACTAACACCTGACGATACCCCAAAGACACTACGGTAAGTCCTCCCGCTCATAGTCCGCCCCAACTCGAGATAGGAACCGCACGTAACCAATCGGAGGAGTGAGAACCCCGCCGAGATCGCCATAAAGCAAGTCAAGCGGGTGTCAAAGAGAAAACAGACTCGAGGCAAAGAAAGAACCGTCGTGAAATAAATGTCCGCCAATTTCTTCATAAGTTTGGGGGCGCAATTTCACCGGGGTGACCTAAAATATCGAACCTGTAGTCGCAGAAACACTGCGCGCATCATCAAAAGCGGGCCGCAGCCTACAATACCGAAGGGCCGAGGAGCTTAGCCTCGCAAACCAAATAGATCGCAAGCGGGACGCAATAAAAGCATAAAATAAAACATCTCCCGCCGCATAGACACCAAGACCATCAAGATGAAAAAAAAAAAAAAAAAAAAAAAAAAAATAATAATAATAATAATAATAATAATAATAATAATAATAATAACGGTTTTTTCCCATGGTACCCTCGAACTTTGCCAGATTACACATGGTACCCCTCATTTTAAGTTTCTACATATGGTACCCCTGTGTTTACCTTTTTCTTTCCCAAAATACCCTTTAGCAGACTTCCGTCATAACTCCGTTAATACTTTGACTAATGGCCTTTTTTTTTGTTATTTAATATACTAATCCTCATATCCAATACACTAATCCTAATTTTATAGGATAAACTAACTTTAAAATCTAAATTCCCAAAACACACATCTTCTTCAAAATCACCAAAAAAACCTCCTTTTTCACCCACCACCATATGAACCACCATCATCATGGTTTAGCAAATCAATCACCCAAAACAATCCTCGATCCCACTGCCGCAATCTGCATCATCATCCGACACTGACGGGATTAGCGCTGTCAGAGAGAAACCCACCATCGATTTCCAAATCGATCAATTGAAAACCACCTAACTCGAACCTCCGTCGACGGAAATGACGTGGCAACGGCGACGACAACGAACTATTTCTCGCACCTCCGTCTTCTTCTTAACCAAACCCGCAACCAACTCCGTCTGAATTTGTTGGGTTTTCTGGGTTTGGTTTCATGATTTGTGGCAAATTTTTAGCTTCAAATTTAATGAATATTCTTTGGTTTATTCACTTATGATAGATTAGGTTAATTGGGGTTTATGTGTCGTGATTTCCCTGCAAATTTCCATCTTCAAATATGAGTAATTGTTGATTTATGATGAATTAGGTTAGTTGGATTTTTGTGTTTTTCTGGGTTTTGGTGGTCATGGTGTTGTCGAAGGAGTGCGGAATGAGAGAGGAGCGAAAGAGGAGAGAGGCGGTACGGTGGTGGGTGAAAGGAGGACGGGGCAGGACTAAGGACGAGGCGGTATGGTGCTGGGTGAAAGGAGGCGGTACTCTGACTAAGAACGAGGCGGTACGGTGGTGGGTGAAAGGAGGACGTCGGCATGGTAGCGTCGGCGTGGTGGTGGTTGACGAGGACGGGGCAGGTGGCCGCAGTTAAGAAGATGATGATGGTGGTTGGTATGGTGGTGGGTGAAAGGAGGAGTGCGGAATGAGAGATGAAGATGATGATTAGAGTGTTAAATAACAAAAAAAAGGGTCATTAGTCAGAGTAAAGTAACGGAGTGATGACGGAATGTCATCCAAGGGTATTTTGGGAAAGAAAAAGGTAAATACAGGGGTACCATATGTAGAAAGTTAATTTGAGGGGTACCATGTGTAATGTGACAAAGTTCGAGGGTACCATGGGAAAAAACCGTAATAATAATAATAATAATAATAATAATAATAATATTAATAATAATAACAAGAATAATATTAATAATAATAATAATAATAATAATAATAATAATAATAATAATAATAATAATAATAATAATAATAATAATAATAATAATAAAGTTGTAATGATAATGATAATACGTAATACGGCACATGTATTATATACGTATAGTATACTCACCTTATATACACCATACCTTATTCATAATACCCTTATCCAATTGTAATCTCAACAGAATCCACATTTCAAGAGAGAAAAGAGGAGATGAGAGGAAGAGAAAAGAGAAGGAGAAACCCGTCCCTCCGCCCCGAGTTCGTAAGGTAAGACCGTCTCACTAGTCTATATATTATTTTATTTGACCCGCCTCGATCTTGGACCCACCGTGTAACCGACGTGGACCGCCATGGACCACCCAAACTCGGTTTGACCGAGTAAATCTAGCCTTGGGGTCGTTTTATGTGACGGTTTTAGGATGGGGTTTTGACTCATAAAGTGCCACTGACCTGGGGGCGGCTAGGGCAATGGTTGTTGTGGGTAGAGAGGGGATATCGGTGGTGGGTAGAGGTGGTGGTTTGGGTGGCCGTAGTGGCGGAAAAAGGGGAGGTAAATGAGGGTGTACGATAGAAGGTCGGGTTTGTTGTTGTTGTCGTGTGTTGTTGTTGTTGTTTGGGTTGAGGTGGCGGCACCACCGGCCTAGTGGACGGCTGCTGGGTCCACGGTGGTGGTAGGCGGCGGCAAGGGCGGTAGAGGAGTGTAGTGGTTGTTTGTTGTTGCTTAGTGGTGTTGTTGCGGTTGTTGTCATTAAGTAGTGTGGTGGTCGTGGGTTGTGGGTGACGGTGGGAACAGCCGGGACAGGCTGGTGGCCCACAGTGGCCAGGTGGTGGCCACGTTGGTGGGTGGTTGAGCCTTGACCTTGTATGGGACGTGTTTGTTTAGTTAGCTTCGTGTTTAATTTAAAATAGCTTAGTAATAATAATTAGTTAGTATTCATACGTATTTTATTTATCTTGTTTAGGAACAGTTTTAACTTTTATATGATGCTTCTGTGAGACGGTTTTGTGAGGCGGATCTTGGTGTATCAAGTAGCTTATGAAGAATTGTTAAAAGGTAGTTTATCCTACTCAGTTTCGATAATGTGTCTATTTGTTAAATGAGTTGTTTGTCATTAATTGCATTTAATGAGTCGGTAATTGGCATATTATACGGTATCTTGCATTTATTGTGTTTGTCATCTATATTGGAGGATATTGTGGAGTTGGTTGGTTACTTGTTCTATGGAGACGGAAGGCGGTTGGGAGACCGTCTTCCGCTTGAGTCGCCTATTGGGGTTTCCCACCCCAATAGGAATGTGCACATTAATTACTTGAGTTTGGAGGTACGCGTGTGGTGAGGCACGACGTCTGGCAGGGGACCCGAGTTGCTCTTGGGCCCGGTACCATAGACGTGTTCAGAGTACCTTGTGTGATTGTGGTGTCGTGGACGTGTTCCTGGCACCAGTGGTTGTGGGTACGTCTGGACGTGTTCCGGTACCCGTATGACGGTTGGATAATTGTGTGTCATTCATATCATGGTCATATTGTTGACTCACGCACTTGAGTTGTGTCACACTTTCTTTATCGTTACTGACGTTTGTGTGTCTGTGTTTGTCACCTATCTCTTTTGTTGTGGCATGTGTCAATCCATATGATATCCTTTGGTCATATGGGGAGCAGATTATGTTCAGGTTGCTTGGATAGTACGCGGGAGACGGGATGAGCTTGATTATATCACGAGACGAGTCTAGTTGGCTAGAAGAGTATAGATGTCACGAGTTTTATTTTATTTATTCAGTTGTTTACGTTTATGTAATTCATTAACATTATATTTATAATGAATGTTCTTTTATCGAAGTTTTGAATTACTACCTGGGGAAACCGAGATGGTAACGCTCCAATTATCTTGGCCGGATAATCGGGGTGTTACAAAGTGGTATTAGAGCGATGATTTTGGAACCTAAACCAATGAACTAAAATGAATTTAGGAGTGTCTAATAAAATGAACCCGACATGAGTACAATAGGAGGTCGGTTTTGGGTGAGAAGGATCCCTCATTTCAAAACTAGAACCTGTTGTTTCGGTTGGTCACTACGTGGGCGGTTATGAGTCGGGAAACGCGAAGTGACATGTTGCGTGAATTTATACGTGTTATGCTTTTTTTGAACATCTTACCTGTTTTGTTCATTCAAATGAAATGCGATAGCATGTAGATTTTCGACCGAGTGCCACTGTCTGGGTTGTGAATTTCGCAAAAAATTGCATTATTGCCTCATTTTATCTCTTTATTCATTCATTTAAAATCATTTTGATTGTAAACATCATTTGTTGATTGTTTGTTTCCCGAATTCAAGTTTTTTTCTATTTTAATTCCTTCATTCGACTGATTTCACTATGTAATTGAGGTTTTCTTCCCTCTTATTTTCCAATTTGATTGTGTTTGAATTTATGCTTATTCCTTCGAATTTTGTCAATTAATTAATTGCATATTTTGTTTGACTCATGATATTAATTACCTTCTACTCCGTACTTCATTTATGATGTCAAGTATGAAATTTCATGTTGAGTTTTACCGAAATTTTTTTTTTATGATCTCGAAAATATATGTTTCGGAGTCAATGATTTGATTTTGTATTTTGTTGCTTGGTTATTTGTCTAACAATGAAGCTAGAGTTTCCATAAGATAATATACCCTAGAATATTCTAAGATATGGACATCGATATAATAATATTTCATAACATGTTTTATATCAAGTGTTATTTGACTCGTTTTATTCGTAAACGGATATATCCATCTTAAGAAAGACTACTCGGATAAGTATTGTTTTAACCAATTCAATAAGAAAAATTAGAAAAAATAAGCCCAAACAAAATAACAACGCGGAGTTAGACAAATATATAAACAGCACTTAAGATAATAAACGTAAATCAATTTGCACAAATAACATTATACCTACAGTGATACAATAGCATCATACAACCAAGTTATATCTAATCGAGCTTATGTGTAATTTTTTTGAACTTTCTTAAAGTTAATTTTTTTTATGTTTAAGTGAGTGAATTCAGAAATTTTATGGTATAGCTCGACTTCTTTAAAACAAAACTCGAAAACTTTATTATATAGCTCGGATTCTAAAGCATACAACTGGGTACAACTAATCGTAGGATCTATTAACTGATCAATTTGTGCTTTTTTTATCCACCACCGCCATTATTAATTGACAAATTCATGGATGTAACAATACTTGTCAGAGGAAGTAATAATTGTCGTGAAGTATTACACTATTATCAAAAGCTGGAGCAAATTTTTGTTCTCTCTCATATTTTGAGTCAATTATTCTGTTGCTATGGAGAAGATAATTTACAAAGATACCATAATATGAATCTCCATAATTTCTGTATCAATTGAATATGGAATATTCTATTGAATATGTTATATTTTCCATTTTCTTCTCAGTTAGTTTACTTAGGAATTTTTATTTTATTTTAGTTATTATGGCGCCTTATGTTTCTCGCACATCAGACAGATTAAAATTTGAGATGCCACATCAGACTGAGATTAAAAATTAAAATGTCACATCAGCAGGATTGATTATTGCATTAAAGAAGTACTAGTATTGGTGCCCAGCTTCGCCCGGGCTACCTCTACTTACCATTAAATTTTTTTTTTTCATTAAATAAAATTACTTAAAGTTGCATAACCCATAAATTTATCATTAATACATTTTTCTATGACATATCCTGAAATTACGATGAAATAAATTTTGAGACAAATTCACTACTCCCGCTATTAATATTTTACTCTTATTAATGAAACAATAGTAATAACATTTCACTACTTGCCCGTAATCATTGTTATTTTCACTACTCACGCCATAATTATTGTTACTGTCAATACTGCTGCATTAATATTGATAATTTCACTACTCCCGCCGTAATTATTGTTACTTTCACTATTGCCGCATTAATATTGATTATTTCACTACTCCCGTTGTTGTTTCTACCACTTTCAAATCTCGCAGATAATATTGTTACTTTTACTATTCAAATGAGTGATTACTATCATATAACTATATCCAATGTTACTACAATTCTTTTCTTTACTAACGAAATTACTTTTACTACTTAGGCATGCAATTTTAAGAGGATTATATATTTATATAAATATATTACATATATGCATTAAATCAAATCGAAAGAATTATGCAATATTATATATTATGGAATCTAACTTGATTTATCTATAACCTACTTATATTATATTTTTGTACGTTAAATAATTAACATCTCTATACATCTAATAAACTATAAAGTTTAATAAAATTGCATAGATTTTAAATTTAATATATAATTTTATGATGATAATAATTAATACCATAAGTGTGCATGTTTATATTAATTAATTATTTTATTTTAAGGAAATTGACTATCTTTTAGTGTTCTATAAATATTTAGGAAAATTACCAAGCATCTTCTTTCTTTTAGTCTCCTTGGATTGACCATCTTAATTAATTATTTTAATTTAAGGAAATTGACTATGTTTTAATCTCTTACAAATGTTTAGGAAAATTACCAAGTTTCTATATAATTTAATTTTAACCCAAACTATATAATATTTGCATTGAGATCCCTTAAAATCGGGTCCATCACACGGTGCTAGTGATTTAAAACTATATAATATAATTAATTTGTATAACTTTCTTTAATTACATTGAAGTCCCTTGGTTTCTGGATTTAATATATAGTATTGATATCATGATTGATAATCTATAACGTGTAATTATACATGTGATTGAATTAATGACGTTTTTATAGTATTTTCATTTTCACACATGTTTCCTGTAAAAAAAACAAAAAAAAAAATCACACATGCTTAAAAGCATATTTTTTTTCCTACTTTAATTTGGTTTAGTATTCTATAATATCTTTTGAACCTAGTATCCTATTGAGGAATTAAACTTAAAAGAAGTTTCCCAAAGAAGTTTTAACATAGTTGCTACAGCTTTTGAATCAGCTGTTTTTCATACATCATAACTGTACAATTCCCGAGTTCTTATCACAGTATGAGCTCTAACTCTAAAATTGTCCGACCAATAAGACCAAATGATAGAGTGACTTTTTTCTTCTTTTTCCTGTTTTCACTCAACAACAACAACAGAGATTACATTCAAAAAGACATATTCGATCGCGGAATATATTTGGCCCTTGTTCAGTCTTCAGTCTTCATTTACATATGCAGAAACAAGATTCAACAATGCAAAGCCAATTGAATACTGTAAGCACCGGGTTTGTGTATGATACAGCATTGTTTTCGCTTCTCTCCCTAATTTGTAATTTTTTCTGAAGTTTCACACCGCATCCTTTTCATCTTTAGCTGTGAATCAAGAGAATGCAGAGATCAAATTTCAACTCATGTTTTCAGATCCACACTCACCAAAATTTCCCATACAGGCACAACAAGCATAGAACACAGTTATGAGACCTGAGAAAAAACTAGAATAAGAAGAATGTGGTAGTACAAGTTAAAGATAAATTAAAGAACTTACTCTACAAGTAAGTGAAGCATAGAGGAGACCCTTTCTTTGTTGATGCAGGTCATCATCAAGTCCAAGTACTCAATCGCCTCATGAGGAAGTAGTCCTTGAATGAAAAACGAGAAAAAATGAGAATGGGTTCCCTGCATCACATCAATACACCCCTCCACAGTTTTCCTTTGTTTCCACTCTGTCAATTCAGCTGCTTCCAACAATGGGAACAAATTTCTCTCTTCTTCATTAAAATGATCTCTACAATTATCCTGTTTAATTTGACAGGTTTATTTAGAGCTTAGATAACATAATAATAATAAGATATGCAATGTCGTGTTATAGAGATAAGTTACCTGCAAAGTGTTGAAACGAGCAGAAAGGCTACACAAGGCCTCTTTATGGGTTGATGTACCAGTAAGCATGACGCCTATGGACTTGATATCTTCTTTGATTCCATTCATTATAGGCAAGTCCCTTGCATGTTCCTCGGTCACACACCGACACATGCCTGCAATATGTTTTTCACTTGCATCATATCCGCACTATCATAGTTATGCATAGATTTATCATACAACAGTTTAACTTGCATTCCATACATAGCCACACTAGCCTACGATCAGACGGAAATTAAACTAGACTGACAAATCATTACATTCATATGCTTTAGTTTTCTTTCGATCAAGAATGGCAACAATCTATATACGAGTGAGTAACAACTGCTTAAGCATAATGATGAATCAACATTCCAATAATAACTGCGGATATACGAGATCAAACTGCAGCCAAATTCTACTCAGCAGATCACGGCTATATATATAAGATATGACTCCATATGAGAAACATGGTAATAACAGTATGAATGAATCAATCAAATCCACTCAAGGTTTGAGTTTCAAACAATCTACTTTCGGTGAATTCAAGTGTTACTATTAGTGCTGCTCAAAATTGTAATGAAACGCCAGAGACAACAAATTAATTAGATGAAACAGATTTGCAGGTTTCAGGTTTTTTTGTTCCCAACTCAGATCTTAAATCATTTCATATACTTTTAGTCGATCTAATTGGTAATGAATTTGTATCTACTCATCACATTGAAACTTGTACATCTTAGAAAGCGACAATTTACCGATGCATTTCACAAGATTAACGACTATTTAGGGCTCGTTTGGAATGAGAGTAATTAATTAATAAGAGCAATTTCAAGTGTAATGAAGAATGATAAAATGATTGGGAACCTGGATCAGCGGCATCCAAAAGAGGAAAAAGAATGCGCTCCTCCATTTGAGCATGTTCAAGTAAAACCTCCAACAACTTCCCATAACTCTTACCTAACTTAACAACCTCCATTCTCGGAGTCCCCACCTTTGGATCAACAACCTCTCTTCCTCCACGTGTCGTCATATCCTTACCCCACCTTGTCACCCTCTCCAAGTGCCACGTCAGGCTCCTATGCTGTAACTCCACCATCCTCCTCACCACCACCACCTCTTCAATCTCAAATGCCGTTCTTGTTTCACTCCTCAGTATCGCCGGCTGGGGGAACTTCGACTCCACGAACCGAATCACCGTCTCGGCCGAACCGGATACTGCTTCACTGGCCGGCGACTCGAACCGGAGTGTAAACGATGAGGTTTCGGAGTGGATGAAACGGAGGGTGATAGGCTTGTAATGGAGAGCGAAGCGGAGGTAGTGACTCACGGAGTTGGACGAGTCGCCATGGAGGTAGACCAGTGGTTTCTTGGTGGAGAAGTTTTGGAATGACGACGACGGTGCGATTTCGGAGGTGGATTGCTTCTTCCTGAAGCAATTTCCCATTGTTATTTTTTAATTGGGTGGATTTAATTTTGATTGAGGAAAAAGTGAAGAGAGGATGATGAATATTGAGAAAAAGAAAAGGAATATCAAAAAAGGGAGGAAATGAAAAAGGAAGCTTGAAGAGGAAGTAAATAAATAGAGGAGATGTAATGTAATCTGTTGGCGCCAGGGAGCGGCTAACGGTACATGTTTGAGACTTTTTTGGATTTTTTTTAGGTGGTCTATGACACACTATTATGGTGATCATCATGGATTGATAATGATGTTTTGGGATGGAATTCACAAAGTTTTATTTCCGTTTTAAAGTTAAAACGGGTTAAATAGTATGGATTCAATAAAAGTAGAATGCATGTGGAAAAAAATGAATTCGTCTTAGATGTAAAAGTGGGTTGATACTTAACCCGTATAAGAATATCAGTCTTAAGAGAGTTGATAAGTTTTGCACTATAAAGATAGAAACTTGTTTTGTTAAGTTAATTAATTATAAATTCAATTAGTCTCACTATATATAGATATATTCATCTAAAGTGAAAGACGGGTCAAATATGTTTAAAGTGGTGATATTTTTGGGCTCCACCATGCAACTTGGTGCTTGTCTATAATGAGCATTTGTGTTATAAATTAATCAAATCGCATGGTATGTCAGTATTGCTCAATAAATAGAACAGTAAATTAATAATTACACCCTTTTATATATCACTTTTCTAAAATTACTCCATTTTAAAAAAATTTAATAATTTACTCCCTTAAAATGTTCCCAAGTCAAAAATTGCATCCATTTGGACAATCCGGTTACATATTCCGTCAATATTTGAATTTTCTAATTAAAAGCCTAATTTTATGACGAAAGATCTCATTCTCTATGTTCATCTTCTTCATTTATCATTCTCTATTAATCACCGAAACACATTAAACATTTACTTTGTCCCTTCACTCCCTTATTTCCTCCGATCCTCAATAAGCAACCACCACCAATATGCTACCACTACCACACCAACACTCATTGGCCTGGCGAAAACATCAAACAATCAAACCTCAACAAAACAAAGATTAAACATTACCCAAATGACAAGAACACATCCATTCGACTCCGAAGTCGAATCCGAGTTCGGGTTAATAACATATATTTCGGGTATTTAGTGGATCTTATGGGGGTAGTGTCGAGAGTTTAAAGTGTGGGTTAGGAGGAAGAAGCAACGTAGAGTGGTGGTCAGAGAGAATCGCCAGCAGTGGGTGACCGAAGTAGTGGCGGTGAGGGCGATGTTGGTTGTGGTTTGTGTTGGGTATTGGTGGCTGGAGGTATTGTGGGGTTTAATTGGGGTTTTCTCATTCCCTGACAATTTCAATTAAAGAATACCTCAAATAACATCATATCATCCTTCAATCAAAATCACCTAATCTTAGACCCTAATATAATACCCGCCCTATTAGGGATCCGTTGATTAACCTATTGATCAAGGGAGAGCCTTAGCAAAGGAGACGGGAGAGATTAGTTGACCTATGTAACTCGATACTCGACCTAGCAGAAGCCACTCGGCCGAGTATCTGAGGTACTCGACCGAGTGCAGCATAATCGGTCGAGTATGTCTATACTCGACCGAGTACCTTGTCTGACAGCGCGTTAATATAAAACGCGGAGACTTATACATAAATCATTTTCGACGGTTTCTTTTATCACTCCTAAACCTAATATCTCTCTCTCTCTCTCCCAATTCTCCTATCTCACTCTACACACCTTGGGTGGCCTTGAACACTAATCCGGGGAGGGAGATGGTCTACGCATGAAGTCATCAAGTCGGGTTGTCGCAGCCGTCGGCATCGGGCCGCGTCGCAGGGTGAGTTTGTGAATAATTGTTATCTTTTAATAGATCTTGAATAACTTAGTGATAGGGTATGGTTGTTACTTGTAGGATTCGATATGGAGTCTTGCTTGGCAAAATCTGATGGACGCATTTTCATGTAATAGCAAAAAGGTAGGGTTTCCTTACTCAGTCGGTTGTGTAATTAATTTGAGATTCTTGTGATTGATTGATTGATTAATATGTTGCATTGGATTGATATTGGTTGAGTAATATTGTGATTGGTATTGTTGTGATGGGACCATGTTCGGGATTTGGTTCAAACTCCATGTTCGCCTCTTTTGGCTCTCGTCACAAGGGGGATGTGCACATTAATGATCTGGGTGCGATCGTTGCGATGAGCGGGGCTTAGGTGAGAACGGCTACGGTCCCCCACTGGCGGAGAGGGTTACCTGTTGCGATGGGTAATCTGGCAGGACTATACATCTAAGTGTCTAGTCGGTTATTGATTGCTATTGGAGTTAGGGGATGGTTACATCTGTCTGATTGTGTTGTGTATTGATTATATTTTGTATTTCTTTATCTTGGTTATATAGTTGACTAACCCCGTTGTTGTTTTCAAAATTGCGGTGATCCATTCGGGGATGGTGAGCAGTTGGTTTAACAGGTCTTGGATGTTGATGTTGTTTGTTGGATGTGGATGGTTTGAGTCATCACGCTATCTAGCTAGTTGTCATTGTCATCTACGTTTAGTTGTTATTTCAGTTGTGTCGGGGTTGTTTCCCCTTTTGGCTATACTTTGTATAAACAATAAGAATACATTTAATAAACGTTTTATCATGGTCTATTTGATCTACTTACCTCGGGCAACCGAGATGGTAACACCTTTATTTACTAGGGAAGGTCTTGGTAAGACTCCTTGTTAGTGGGGGTGTTACAAAGTGGTATCAGAGTCAGGTTTTGGAACCTAAACCAATGAACCAAATGAATGTAGGACGTCAAATTAAATGAACCTGGTGTACATGTGTTGGGAGCCCTCTTATGTCAGTTTTGGTGAGAAGGCGCCCTCAGCTCAGAATCCCGGCCCCATCGTGCTTAAGCCAGCAACTTCGCGTGGGATAAATGTCTGGGTTATGTGTGTGTGTTGGATGTGTGATATGTGGTTTTTCTTGGATGTTACTTTGTGTTTGGTGTCAAAAGTTGAAGTAGCTAGGAATTTATGAAACTCGTGTTTGTTATTGTTGTCACTCCCTTCGTGACAACATGTTTATTATCCATATGTTAGGTTACAAGTTTTTTTTGTTGGATTTCCGAAGGTATGTGTTATCATGTTGGTTTTTACTACTAGTAAGTGTAAGGCTAAGTTATAGTGATGTGGTATCCGAATGTATGTGTTATCATGGTAATTTAGTACCTTTGGTGGGAAATGCTGGAATTTTGGTGTTATTGAGTTGAATTATTGTTGATTGCTTATTGATTTTTATTCATCTTAGTCTCATAAAATTACATGTAGGAGATTAATATAGCTAAAGGATCGAAAGAGAGTAGAACTTCTACAAATTCACCCAAAATTCTACTTGAGGTATTAATTACTTATATTTTATTTACTATTTTGTTATCGCTTTTTCATAAATATGTGTCTGCCTTATAATGTATATATTTCTTATTAAGTAGTAAAGATGCATCAATTATTGTTAATTTGTTATCTTTTAATCATTTTTAAGTATTGCACTTCCTAAGATAGAGTTTTGAGATGTATAATCTTAAGTATAGTGCATTTGAGTATCATATAAAGTATACTGCATTTGAGTATCTTATAAAGTATACTGCATTTGAGTAAGTGTTTATATATCTTATTAATACTCTATTATTTCTATTGTCATTCTATAGTATTTTGTCAAGAAAACTATCAATACCTCTTCGGGGCAACAAATACGCAAATGGGCTGATGTTCGGTGCAGAGCTCGACAAGGTGAAAGACTTTTAATAATCA
This sequence comes from Silene latifolia, assembly GCF_048544455.1. Classification (NCBI taxonomy): domain Eukaryota; kingdom Viridiplantae; phylum Streptophyta; class Magnoliopsida; order Caryophyllales; family Caryophyllaceae; genus Silene; species Silene latifolia. Next base: position 120,052,614 of record NC_133528.1, on the reverse strand, counting down.
CTACTACAGAAATCATGAAGGACATCGGACTTCTAGACACATGGACATCGGATTATAGGCCGATGTAGAGTTCAGTCCCGTCCATATGGGGTGTAATGGACATGGGACTTTAAACCGATGTCCATTAATATATGCACATCGGATTTTTAAATATATCCGATGTCCATATGAGTAATGAACATCAGATTTTAACATTAATCCGATGTCCATATGTGTAATGTACATCAGATTTTTATAGAAAGCCCATGTCCTTTGAAGCTAGAATTACATCGAACTTTTATAAATCCGCTGTCCTTTATATTGTTTTTTTTTTTTTAAATTTGAAAAGAGCAGGCCAATTCATATTGCATTACACCAATTTGAATGCCAAAACATTAATACAAAACATGCCAACTGCCATTCAACCAAAATGATCGATTTCAATTAATAAAAACCGATCCCAATCAACATACAACGCAACCGTCTCCGTCATCCGAATTCAACAACTAACGAACAACAACAAAGGGCATAACAAATCCCAGCCAACATAACATATGGTCTTGCAGATCATGTAATCAGTTTTTCAAAATGCAACTACCTAATACATTACTACGCTAGCTAGCTATCTACGGCTAGATATTGAGAAAATAGTTCGCCCACAAGTCCCGAACCTCATCTAATTCTTCTTGTGAATATGGCGTGGTGTCTTGAAAAACCTGTAATGCATATTAATGACAATGGGGCAGTCAGACATGGCCTCACAAGGGCAGCTTCATATAAGCTAATAATTAAGGGAAGAGGGTGCAACAGCTAGCTCATCGCCCACAATGCGTATAGGCAGCAGGTCAAAGTAGGATATTTGCTCCTCTGAATATGTTTTTGGTGCATTAACCATGAAATAAGTGACAACAAAAAAGAGTATTAAAATTCCGTCTGTGAGAAAAAAAATTCAAATGATAATAAAGGGTTAAAACAAAAAAAACATTTGGGATGATAATCTTACTATATTGGATCCGCGAGCCCCGACATGCAAAATGCAATTGCAAATACAATAACCACATCAACTGCCTGTACAAGACCATGTACAAGACCAAGATTAACAGTCACATTTAGTTCTGACCAAATCTATATTCAAAGATAAACATTATGCAAACCATAATACACTAAGTGCCAATATCCATATACTCTGTTTTAGTAAATGACGCACCACCTTCAAGCATAAAATGAAGTACTAAAATTATATAATTGCTAACTTACATATTGGCATATCCAGCATTGTTCGCCTTATCGATCCTTACAACATAGAGTGCACATGCCTGTCAGCCAACCTTGACCAAAGGTCGAGATGCTCGAATACAAAGACGTTGAATACCGCATTAACGCAAACGTCATCGGTATCATTGTATTCTATGAAGTATAAAATCTAGAACATTTTGTTAGGTACGATGTATGGTGGCACTAGAAAATAAAGTTAGATTTGACAAAAACATCTAAGTGTGTTTCTTACCTGACAACTTTGACTGTTTCTAACCCATATACATATTGAAGATGCCATTCACTTGCAGCTCCACTTGAAAGTCACCAATGCAACGAAGTAACCAATAAATTATTCAACAAAGAATTCATGATACTAAACTAGTATAAAACAATTTGATATAAATAATACTCCTAATAGACATGAGTGTGAAGTAAACTTACCTAGTTCGTTGAATACTTGTATCATGTATGTCACGTTGTCAGTTACAAAAATGAAAGTTTTCCCTTTGCAAGTATGAATCTATATATATTCACTTGATTATTGAATCAAGTCTGGTTTATATGTCCCAAGTAGCACAATCAGTGGACCCTAAACTAATAGATATAATCCATAAACCATTTGATCATTTAAAAAGAGTACCTTGAAAATCGTGGAATTAGCCATCGTTTGTCAAATGATTGTATAGATACTACCTAATATTGGTAGTCTGAACATTTATATAGTTTTAGAGGTAAGAGAGCTCAAAAGCAATCAATTAAGGGATAGAATTCGTGAGTTTAGCCAAGACAAACAATCTGGCCGTCTCATATATACCTAAACAATGACTTTCACGCGTCTACCGATCTTGCTAGCCTAGCCAACAACAGAAGTTCACAGGCAACAATGGTCAAGCCCCTCCCGATATAACTAAGATCTCCACTACATACTCATTAAAACCAGGTGAAACAAGGGAAATTTATACCTTCCTCATCCAAACAATCACTTATGTAACTAATTCAACCCCCCACCAAACGGTTTAACAATGATATCTAATTGATATATACTTCCTATATAGAGGAATTAAAAGGCAAATGAATGCAAAGCCATCAACTTTCAGGCTTCCATCTACAGTTTGAACATAAAAAATGCATACACAACTATTTACCAAAACGCAAAGAATAAAGCACAAAATTTGGAAACCATTCAAGCGCACATAGGAGTCGTGTTGCTATTGCTCAAACTATAATGTTATATTATGTTATTGCCCAAAGTATAGAGTAAGACCGTCTTAGATGTTCACGAAATTCACACACTACCTCGGACATTTACTGAGATCCAAAGTAGAACAAAAGACACAAATCAATTTCAGACTGCTAAAGAAATCAAAATTTTATAGCGTTTTCCTGATTTCTGGGTTAATTTTAATTTAAATTTAATTTAATCCTGGTATAATTACTCACTTTCAATTCAAATACACAAATCAATTTCAGATGGCTAAATAAATCAAATTCAATACTCAAGTAAAGGAGGTGGTTACCACAAGAATAGCGCCTTGAAGTCGTCGAGTGGTAGTTATGCAATCAGAAGATCGTGCACCGAGTGGTGACGATATGTTGGTGCTGCGGTGTGCCTGGCGTTAGAGCGTAGGCGACGTTAGGGTTTTGGTAATCAGGTTGGTGAATTTTGTTAGTTTGAATGAGGGGTTGAGGTGAGGGGTTGCTGGGTTTTTACTTTAGTAGAGAGAAAGAGGACGGTTCATTATGAGGTGAGGGGTTGTTTGGGTTTGGGTTTGTCTAAAAAAAAGAATGATATGGAGTAAGTATAATAGATTGACTCAGTATGCTAGTGAAAATAATTTGGGGCGGGGGAATTGTTTTCATTTTGCGCCCAAATTGAGGATTATATGGACATGGGTTGTAATTTAATCCGATGTCCATTATAATGGACATGGGTTGAAAATAACAACCGATGTCCATATAATATAATTACATCAGACTTTTATAAAAATCCGATGTGCAAACTTATTACATCTGTTTTTTCAAAAATCCGATGTCCATCCACTGATGTCCTTGATGAATTCTGTAGTAGTGAATGTAAGGGATCGGAGTAAGTATTTATATGATAATGAAATACAAAACTAGATAGGTATGTAATAATGTACCATTTTAATCAACAAAATGTTATGTGAAAACATGTGTATAAAGACCTGCCTATGGAGAATTGATATTTATGTAAAAATTAGACTAGTGTTTTGATGCAAGAATGAATGTTTTTATAACTTTTGTGTAGAATTTTCTCTTTGTGAAGACATTATGTGTATATACAGATGCTGAAATGCTACTGAACGAAAAAATAGCATTTTAGTAGTTGGAACACGCTGATCAAAATATTTAAAAAAATAATAAAAAAAAATAGGACAACGGTTATGCAAGAACTGTTGTCTTTTGTCACAGTTTTTACAACGGTTCTTGCACAACCGTTGTCTTTTGTCGTAATTTTTATAACGGTTCTTGCACAACCGTTGTCTTTTGTTACACTTTTAACAACAGGTTATGCAAGACCGTTGTCTTTTGTCACAGTTTTTACAACGATTCTTGCATAACCGTTGTCTTTTGTCACACTTTTAACAACGGTTCCGTGTTTTAAAACCATTGTCAATATTTAACAATGGTAGGTTTATAACGGGTTCACTTTTTTTTTATTTAAAACGGTATTGACCATATTTAACCGTTATGATAGTGCTTAATTGGCGTAGTGATGGTAACACCTTTATTTACTGGGGAAGGTCTTGATAAGGTTCATTGGTAAGTGGGGGTGTTACACCTAATTTCAATTCACTAACCCAATTCCTCCTCAATTAATCAAATTTTTTCACAAAATTGAACATTACCCAGATGACTGAGTGAGTGATGGTGGTGGAACGGAGACTGGGTGAGTGTTGGTGGTGGAAGGCGACGCTCGTGGCTATGGTGTTTTAGAGGCGAGTTGTTGGTGGTGAATGGCAGAAGTGATATTGATGAAAAAGAGCACAAATTTTTGGGTATCTTTTGTTTAGAAAAGAACGAAGGCTACCAAATTATTTTGTTTTAACAGTTGAAAACATTCAATTGAAGTGTTGTTTGGGTATTTTGGTATGGGGTTGATAGGTATTGCAATTCCTGTGGAAACACAATGTTTCAGAACCCAGAAAGTTTGATACATGGGAAAAAGGGAAGAAGATATGAATTTATACAGTGGCAGCACGATCATAAAAAAAGATTTTTCACCTTGAAAGTGCAAATTGCTGTAATTTTTGACCTGAGAACATTTTATGGGAGTAAATTATTAAAAAGTGTTCAAAATGGAGTAATTTTAGAAAAGTAGTATATAAAAGGATGTGATTATTAATTTACTCTAAATATAACTTGTAGCTCAATAAAGTTTAAGGACGGCTCAACACAATTCACAAGTACTAATCTCAATTAATATAACTCTTACCTCAATAAAATAAACCCAACAACTCAAAACTCCGCAACTCTGGAGTCTAACTAGTGGTTAAAAAGTGAGTAAAATTGTCAAGGATCTCAGGTTCAATTCCAAAAATATCAACAGCAATTTCGTGGACGTTTTTTTATGGCCTCAGATTATGCCCTCAAGATTTCGACCATACTACACCATAAAAAATCTCGATAACTTTAACTAAATGCAATCTAGTTGTATGCATAACCGTCCGTAAGAAAGTTTTTCTTTTTGTACATACCGTTTGTAAAATAGTGGAATTAATTTTTCCTACACAAACACTTGTAAGATGTGACCCGAAAATCCGTCACAAGTAAGACTTGTTGCTCTACAATAAGTACGGATACGGATTACTTTTGGTATGCAACCATAGTGATTACTTTCCCTTTCTACATGATCTCACTATATAAGTAACAAACAATACAATTACAAAGAGAAGTAAATGATATCATCCCCTCTAAAGCAAATTATATGTACAAAATGTCCAGCTTACGCCTTACATTCTTTCACTTGATAACCATATCATCCCTCATCTATAGCACCAATGGATTGTCCATGAAAATGATTCCTATAGACTCACCCCATCTACAAATCGTACCAAGTAGTCTTACTATCAACGAACGACACCAATTACTCGTCAATATATCCATATCTCGGGTTCTCAATTTTAGAAATCAAGTCCAAGCACTAGGCTCCATTAAAATCACGTCGCCATTGTATGAAGTTAAATCTAGTTATTACGTAACTCAACTTGCTTTGGGGGGCAACACAAGAGCACAGTCCAAGCACACTCCGTATTTGCTTCTCGACACGGGCTATGATGAGACTTGGATTCAATGCCAAGGTTGCAATCCTTGCATTGAGTTAGATGGCGATCGTAATTTTCATTATAAAGATTCTACTTATTTTAGGAGAATGACTTTAGATGACGCGTTATGCCTACCGCGAAATTCTTATGATGGCTCCTGTGGTTATTTGGCACGTTACGGTCCTGCACAAACAGTTGGATTTGTAGGAAGAGATAGGTTTTATTTCAAGAACACTAGGACGGGCGATTTCGATGTGTACCCGGATTTAGCATTCGGTTGTGGACTACATAACGAAAATTTCGCCTTTGGGGAAAACGTTGGACCTGGAAACGTTATAGCAGGAATACATGGCCTCGCGCCTGGGCCGAGATCATTCTTAATCCAACTTGAAGCTCAAGTCAAAGGCCGATTTTCATACTGTATACCACAAACAAACACAGCGGAATCAACTATTTACTTTGGAGATGATGCCCAAATAAGTGGGGACGCTACCAGAGAAGTCAAAATGATTTCAATGAATAGCGGGGATCTATACCATTTATACTTGCTTGGTATTAGTGTTGATGGAAATCGACTATCCATTGATCCATCTATTTGGCAGCTAACGCGCACCACAGGATTCTTCATCGACTCTGGAACACCTTATACAGTGCTAGTAAAAAGCGCTTATAATCCGCTAAAACAAGCAATGATTAGGTACTTTGGTGATCATTATGGTTGGCAACCTATGACACTGCCACCTGGGCGAGCCCTTGATCTTTGTTACTCGACGTATCCCAATGATCAACAAAAATTTCCGTCGGTGACTCTCCATTTTTTCTTAAGTGGGCATTCCGGTGAAATAGACATGGTTTTGGGTGGTGATAATATGTTTTTACCTCTCAAGGATTATCAAGGATTTTGTATGACAGTAACATCGAGTAATGACAATACCCGTTGCATTCTTGGAGCAGTTCAGCAGAAAAATATCAAGTTCTTGTACGATTTTTATAATTCGCTTTTGTATTTCGTACCTGAAAATTGCCTAGAAGGTACATCTTAGGTTAACATGTTTACAATTAAATCGAAACTTCGGAAGAAACTATGTAGTAGAATTCTCAGATAATTATGATCAGATCACTTGAATCTTCCATTGCAAAATTGATGGTTACTTAGATTCTAAGACCAACAGCATTGAGGGTGAAATATGCATGAACGAAGCTGATAATATTTCACCAGTACCGTCCGTATGATCTGAGATACAGCATCAAGGAAATTGATAATATTACAATAGGAACAGACATGAGGACTTGTGGAATACTGGAATGTGGTGACGGCTCAGGCTCAGGCTCAGGCTCAGGCTCAGGCTCAGGCTCAAGAAGTATCTCAAACTAAATAACCCATTGGGCAGGGGACTAGGCAAAAGCATCGGTGTCCTCAAACGTTACAGGCATGGATGGTCAAGGAGAGACAAAAGACGGGAAGGGAACAATGATTTGTGAAACTAAACATTGCGATTAACGCAAACGCGAGTTGTCATGGGATGAAGCACAGATAACTTGTCATAGGCGAGTAGCAATTGTGAAAAAAAGAGTTGGCAGAAGATTAATGACATGTTTGCATTATTGAACCAACATTAAGCACGGGGCATACAATCTAAGAGCATGATCCAGTAAATCCACACAATTCAGAAGAAGCCCCTAGGTGTATATTGAACACTAATAGATGAATGCTGGGCCGCAACATTACGACGACCAAAAGCCCCCAAGCATTTCCAGGTCTTTTCCTCAAAATATAGAATTCTGTAGAAGATGAAGTGGCCAACTATACCTTTATTCCACCTTGATTAGATGTTAATTCTTTCCTATTTGGAGGAAACAGATTAAAACCATAAAAGAGAAATTTCAAACAGTTAGCTTGACCCCATTAATAGTTGGAGCTGTGCCTCTGGTGTTCACCACATAAGCAATGTACTCTCCATAGTGCAGTGTAAATGCGGAGCTCTGATATCGAGTCAACTGAATACTCTTCCGCAGAGATTCTGTAATGACGCCGTTATAACCAGCTTTACGCATAAGTGAGTCGATGGCCTCAAGTTGAGTCCACCCTGAAAGAATCAGAATATGAAATTAGAATTGAGAGAGTTTGTCTGAAATCAAATTCAAATCATATTCAGCTCAAGAAAAACCTAGCAAAGATTGAAGGCAAACCAGACATTTAAATGTTGGCGTGGAGCCCAATTAAATCTAATTCAGACGGGAAAAGAAAGCATGACGCATAATACAGAAACCCTAATCTCAACGACTCAACTCATGAAAATGACATAACATTGGTTTTTGCATGGCGGACATCTTACATCTGGTCAAATGCTCTTAGCAAAACCAACAAAGCAACTTCAACAAATTAAAGTACCCCAAAAAAAAGTGAATTTATTTTGTTTAAACCAATAAGCAACACAGCTCACCTTCGTGCTCAGCAATTTCCGGCAAGTATGTGGCATTTCGCCTAGCATTGTTGCCAGGATCAACAAAATCAATTATGATACCATGCTTGCCTACCTGACATAAGAATGATCAGATATCCCAGTTACACTTAATTCATACAGAGTAGTTCATTTAATCATACGGTTCCATTGTAAATAAATTATGAAACTACGAATTATTTAATAGGAAAAAAAAAAGTATTAAAAAGGGCAACACACGCCCCCATTTTCAAAAAATACAACCACCTACCTCTTATTAGTAGCTAGGAGGATCATGATACTACATTTTCATTATAAACCACATTAGCATGTCTCTTCATCACATCTACATATGATGTTAGCTAACACGAATAAAGGCAAGAAATAACTATATGTCTATAATCCTTCATCGAAAACAATGGAGCCTTTTGAGTACCTGAGGACGAGTTTCTATGTTTGCTGCCTTTTTAACATTTACCTCCGCAAAACATACATCCATAGACCAATAACTACAGTAATTAGAGGTCAACTTTCAATAGCTAGAATAACCAATCTCCCTCAATAACCAAACTGCCACTTGCAGACTTAGATACAATGTCGTAAAAATAAAACAAGCACTGAACACGTGACTACCTGTTTATCTACCTTTTCAAAGAATTCTACAAATTTATTATGAACATCCAACTTTTCAATTGTGTTTTCCCTTTCTTCTTTATTTAACATCTTTTAATCTCATACTTCAATAATGATTCGTGAAGCTAAATCCAAACCATCTTGGAATCAGTGCATTGTTGTTGTTCTAAATGCCTGACTCTGCAGCATGGAATCGTTCAATCCTAATTGAGAAGACACTGTATTTGGATGTCGTGGATGAAACATTCGTACTCAGAGAGGCGAGGGGGTAATAGGGCACAGGTGGTTGTGGATGGAGATTGAGTGGAAGTTATAGCAAGTGAGACAGGTCTTCGGCTGGTCGGATGATGTTCAGTGGTGTTGGGTTTTTGGTGGGTTGTGGAGGCTTGGAGATTAGGTTAAAATTTGTTGAATAGCTAATTAGGTAGTTGCAGTTTTTTTTAGTTGCCAAAAAAATGAAAAGCGAGAAGGAAAAATACTTCCCTGACGGGCGAGTGGAAAAAAGCTGAAAAATAGAGGGAGTAATATTTGGTGTTACAAAACCGCATGTGGAAGATGTGAAATCTGATTAAGAAACAGTACGTGGAGAGACTGAAAGTATGATAACAGAACAGTATGTGGGGGAGGTGAAAACCTCATACTTCAAGTTTAGCGAATTCCATCCTTGTGATGTGTCATTTTCTTACAAATTAGCAAACTCCTGTTCAAAACATGTCAGACTGAGAAGAAGAAGATGTTTTGTATCAATCGAATAAGTAGATACTGTATATTTAGTTATTATGACTTTATAAGTGACAACTTTTCTATGTATTTATTGTAAATGAGGACTTTCTAGAGGGCGTTGAGAGAACCCCGAGAAGGTGGATTTTCACCCTCTCCACATACTATTTTGTAACACTGGTAAACAGTTCCATTGACGGGGCTACTAATTTCATTACCACTGTTATTTCTAAATGTTTGGCTTTATCTTGAAATCTAATTTTGAGTTGATTTTTACATGTTTAACAGTTTATGTTGCCTTAAAATTGTAATTTTCACAAATACACTCATCATATTCAAATCTGCACATCTTCCAGGTTATAAAACATGAAATAGCATTATGGCGGCCTTAGATTTCCATTTCATAGCAGGGGATTTTTGTGGTAAAAGAATGATACTTGTTTAATAGTAACTCTAACAATAATTTAACCGAGTACAAGGCTAACAATAGAGACAACGTGGCGAATATCGTAGCTAGATTAAGAGTTTTATGTTGAGGAGTGAACAGTTTAGAATGTTTTTAAAACTGTATAAGGCTTCATTTTTTAATTTCATTCCCTTGCTTTTTTTTTGGCTGGGTACATTACCTTAATGTTATAAAAAAACGAACACATACTCCCTCCGTCCCGGTCATTTGTTTGCCTATTCCATTTTGGGGTGTCTTCATCAATTGTTTGCCTTTCTATTATAGGAATGCCTTTGATGGGTAATTGGATGCTCCACACTCAAATTGATCTACTTGTCATCTAATAATTGGCTCCCTCCTCTTTCCTTGGTCTTTGTGTGAAAACCAAAGAGAAACAAATGACCGGGACGAAGGGAGTATACAGCTAGAAATTCAATCCTCAGACAAATAGGAAATCTACAATTTCACCACTTCACCAAGCAAATTATCACTAATACAGTCTGATGCCATTTCAAATGAAAATGCACACTTTCATAGGGGTTCTAGCAACAACACCCAGATATCATTCCCCTAACATGCCCAACTACAGGGTTGAATCTGTATTATAGACAATTTTCCACCAGGGATTTTAGCTAGACAGAATTGAATTCTATACAATATTCTACTCATTTCCCTCAAAAAAACAAAAAAAAAGGATGGCATAAAGAAGAGAACGGACCTCCCAGTCAAGGTAGTCAGTGGCAGTTTCATAGTCAATTAGGATAGAAACTGTACATTGCAATTGTGGTAATTCATTAGCTTGAATAGGGGAGAAACGGTGATCTCTCAGTGCACTGCGGGAGAAGACAAAAGAAAAAGATAGGCTGAGAGCTCCAGAAGTGAAGTGGCTAAAACTTGAAACACTCAACAGATACATATAAATAATAGTTTGATAGGCAATGGCATATGAAATACTATGGAATTACAACGTGTCCAGGCTCGCAACCGCAAGTACGAGGAGAATATAAATGAATTATATTAAAGCAGATTGACAAAAAAGAACCTGGTGAGAGCAAAGTCCCTAAAACCATTGAGCAAGGGATAAGGGCCAAGAGTTCCAATACAGCCACGAAGACGGGGCTCCCCTCCATTAACAACTTTATTCCAAGTTACAAACAATGGGCTGCATCCACAAAAACAATGAGTTAGTTCCAGTAATTAATTGCATATGTATCATGACAAAAGTAGCTAATATTCTTAAGAAACTCCAATTGTCTCAAACTGTGATGCATCTAATTAAGAATTCTTCATCATCTGTTCCCATGCATTGTACCCGATTGTTTCCTTTTCGATGAAATTAATACAATAAACAGTAACAGCAGCAGCAGCATCAAGCATAACAGTCAAGAAAGATTGTGTGAGACAGTGAGTTTGCAATACTTTGAATAAACAGATAGATGCAGTATATACTAAATTGATTGATAATATTGATGAATACAAAAACAAACACTCTATTTTTATCACAAGAATTACTGTAAATTATAATTGAAAAAAGAAGGTACTGTGCAGCGTCGTCGAAAGCAGGAGGATAAAGTTGATCCGAGTTATTGTAGTGAGCAATGAGTGTGTCAAAACAGTAGACCGCCATTTCTCGTTTTGCCGACACCATTTTTACTCTTCTTAACTATCAAAATAAATGGTGCTATTTTTGAGAGGCCAGGGTATTTGTTAAGATGAAAGGAATACTTGTTAGGAGATTAAAAGGAAGAATTACTAATCAGTCAAGGAAGAGCGGAATTTGGAAGGGGGGGAGGAGGGGAGGAATAAATGCCTTTGTTCAGTTGTTCTCTCCCTTTTTGGTTACACAAATTTTATTTGTACGCCACTACTTATGATAACTTATTTTTAATAGTCGTCACATTCGATAGTAATATGGTTACAAAATTCCGCCTTATTACTTCAAACTAATATGACCCATCTGGAGCAAGACCAATTGGGTTACACAAGACTTCGACCGGGTTCTTTTCTTCTAATAGGTGATGGGCTAAACTGAATTGAATAGAGCTGTATTGAACTGAATGAAGCTAAAGTGAGAGTTTAATTTGTGAGAGATGAGCTAAACTAAACTAAAATTAAGCCAGACTCAATAAGGTCTGTGTGTTCTCCTAAAGTTATACCGAATAATCCAACTTATAATTGAATTATATCAAAATAAAATCAATTTGTTTTCTAAAATGTCACTCTATACTAATATACTGCGTGAAATAAATCTAACTCGAATAAGTTAGGACTTGGGATTATATGAGTAGAAAAATGGGTTATTAGCGGGATTTGTTCATGAGGTGTACAAGATTTTTCTGTTGAGATGCTACTTTATTAGTTACTAGTTTGAATGCTCGTGCGTTGCAACGGGGTAATTAACTTATTTATAATGCAAAAAAAAAAAAAACGTTATAAGAGTTTAATGTTTACATTTTATGTCTAATGATTTGTTTACATATTATTAAAATATCTCTTTCAAAAAAAAAAAAGATTAATATATACGGGGGTTAACTCTTATTTATAATCATATAATCACCCCACCTTATACTAATCTCTTATACTAATCTTTCGATGTGGGACAATTCTACTATTTATAAGTAATATATTCACCAAACTTGGATTTTTTTTCTGATGTGTGACAATTCTACTATTTATACGTAATATATATTCATCAAACCTGCATTGTTTTTCAATGTGGACAAATAACATACTCAGAATTACATCATCTTTTTTGCAGTTAGTTCGACATCCAACCAGATCTCGAATACCGAATACAGACAATTGCTACTCATTATTAGTTATATTTAAATTTAATAATATGATCAAGTACTCTCCATTAATATTTGTACGTTGTTTTTCTTCAAAAAACATTTAACATAATTTAGATACGGAAATTTTTCGTGTTACCCCTTAATTTTGTCAGATTTTCTATGTTACCCCTACTTTTAAGAATCTGCCTATGGTACCTTTGAGGTTCCATTTTTTTTGCCCATGGTACCCCCTAATATAAAGGCTGTTAAATGGACGTTAAGTTTGATGGCGTGGCAATAAAATAACAATTAAAAAATAATACCCCCTTTATTGTTTTATTGGTACGGATATCTCTCTCTTTTAAACGAAAAATTTAATTAACTATATCATTATAATATTGGAAAATTTCTCATGGTAACCTCTTTATAGATTACACATGCTACCATGGACATTTGTTTTCTATTTTTTTATCATAATTAAAATATGTGCAAATGATAGGAAATTATACTCTAATGATAGAATATTTTTTAACACAATTCTAATTATATTATTTAAACGTAGTATATTTACGACACCTACCTACATTATTTTTCAATATGGGACATATAAAATCTATAAGTAGAAAATATAATGATATGAACTTTTAAGAGTTCTCCAAGACAATACTTAAGAGACTCAAAAGATTTTGGGTTGATACCTAAGTTCCAAGGATGCCTCCTATTTATAAACATAGAATCACCCACCTTATGCTATATTATTTCGATGTGGGAAAATTCTATTTTTTATATGTAGTATATTTATCACACCTATATTATTTTTTAATGTGGGACATATAACATACTATGAAATACACCATTTTTAATATGTGCAAATTATATGAAATCTATATATACTCTAATGATAGCATTTGTTACCATGAATCTAATAATATTATTTTCAAATTTTTTTACCGACATTATTTTGCCAAATGAAATGTAAAAGTTTTTATATAAAAATTAGAAACATCACTTGAATATAAAATAAGAAATACAGAGTATATATTATAATAACTAAAAGATTTTCCAACGATTAACTTAGGTTAGAAATCATTATTGTAGAGACAGTAATACAAACTCTTTTAAGAGCTCTCTCTGACAATACTTAAAAGAATCAAAAGATTTTGGGTTATGACTTCTATTTATAATCATAAGATCACCCTGGCTTATGGTAATCTTCCGATGTGGGACAATTCTAATATTTATACATAGTATATTCACCAGACTTACATTACTTTTCAATGTAGGGCCAATAACATACTAAGTACACCATTTTTTTTGCACCTACTTTGACATCAACCCGATTTAATAATGAGAAAATACAATACAATACAATCTACACTCTAATGATAGCATTTTTTTTATCACAGTCTAATTATATAATTTTCATACGATACTTTTTTGTCAAATGAAATATAAAGTTTTTATATCAAAATTATAAACATCACTTTAATATAATATAGAAAATGTATATATATGGGACAGTTCTATTTTTTATACATAATATATTCATCACACCTACATTATTTTCAATGTGGGACATATAACATATTAAAAAGTACATATCTTTTATATCAAAAAATTTTGAGTTAATACATAAGTTTCAAGGATGCCTCCTATTTATATTTATAGAATCACCTTACCGTATACTATTATTTCAATGTGAGATACATAATTTAATTATTTAGACTACTGCATTCAGAAGACAACCATTAGTAAAATCTTTAGTTCTGTACTGTGTCAGGAGACTACCATTAGGAAAACCTTTAGTTTTGTATTTTTTGATTTTCTTGTTCATGTTCTTAACTCTTTCCCGAGTAGTTCCCTGCAACGATTTTCACTTTATTTTTTATATCATATCGTAGATAATGATAGAAAATCTTAAGAGCTCTTTAAAACTATATTTATGAGACTCAAAATTTTTTGGGTGGATACACAAGTTCCAAATATGCCTCCTATTTATAATCATAGGATTACATCACCTTATACTAATCCTTCGATGTGGGACAATTCTACTATTTATATGTAGTATATTCACCACTCCTACTTATTTTTCAATGTGAGACAAAACATACTAAAAAGTACACAATTTTACGTATTAAGAAGTACATCATCTTTAATATGTGCAAATAATATGAAATCTATACTCTAATGATAACATTTTTTTCCACAAAGCTAATTATATTATTTTCATAATTTTTTAACGATATTTTTTTGTCAAATGAAATGTAAAAGTTTGATATAAAAATTGGAAATATCATTTGAATATAATTTAGGAAATATACATACATATTATAATAATTAAAAGATTTTCCACTTTATTTTTTACATCAAAAATTATACTTTCCTAAATTAATTTTTGATGATGTGGCCGCTCTCAGATCGCTCGAAAAAACTCTCTTTTATATATATACTAGATTTAATGCCCGTGCGATGCACGGGCCACTTGTTATAATCTTTTGTAACTATTTTCATTATATTTGAACGATATTGATTATCAAACATTAAAAATGATTTATCCGTGAAACTTAGTAAGATTGTCCGTGATAATTTTAATTACACTTAAATTAAAAAAGCGAATAACTATATGTTTCTTTTATTAATCTAACCGAGTTTCCTCGGGAATAACAATCCTAGTTACTCCAAGTTCATGTCAACTACATCTGCGCACTGATCTAGTGGACTACAAATCTGCGGCTCTAGTGTATGTGGAGGGTCAATAGCATCATTAAAGTTCATCCCTTGGTCGAACTTGTATGCATATGAGTTGAAATTTAGCTAATATCGCTAAAAGCATTTTATAGAAGTATTTCATAGTTAGATAAAATTGGCGTTGACCTCACTTTGGAAGTCCCGCTAAATCAACCACAAAACTGTGTTATATACGTTGTTAACCTCGTTATTACAAATTATATAAACCATGTTACGTATTGGAGTACTAAGTAGTAAGGGTAAGGGTGGCTAGCACATTAATTGTTATGAAAATCTCATTAAGGCCTGTGATTCATCTTTTAAATAATCGCAATATTTCGTATAATTGTTATAGCACCATCAATATTTTGATTGAAAGTATATCTAATTTTTAAATTCTTGTCAGCGATCGATCTCATGCTTTGCGCGGACTGCATCTTGTGGGTGTAATTAGGCCGGGAGACTAACATCTGCATTCGACAACATGAAGACCAAAACCTTAGCGTAAATCTCGACTCATCGTCAAACCAACAAATAGGCTAGCACACTTCTAATAATGACACATTACAATAACAAAATCAATACAATAATTTTTCTTTGCTATTTCTTTACGTGGGGCTCCCCAAAGCTCCTCTTATATTAGTTACGAAATAATCTTTTATCAATAAGTATTGTGTTATCTTCTTAATTTTATGAAATAATTGCATTACAATGACAGCAAATTTAAGAGAATAACCGATATATATAATTATGTTTGATTTTTTCTATAAAATAAAATAAAAGTACTAACAATTGAACCAACAAGAAGAAGATACAGAGTAGTATTTTACCCATATTTTGCAATATAAATTTTGTGAAACCTGAATTACTATTTATCTTTTCTAGGAGTATTAAGAGTATAATTTAGAACATGAACCAAACTAATCTAAAGTCAACACATCCTTTTATTTTAAAAGACCGGTTCATAACACTAACGACACTTTGCAGTTTCAACAAAGAAGACTTACTCGTTAACACTATTTTTGCATGTTCAATGTAGAAGAACCATACCATGGTGTGATATCTTTTTTCGATATAGCTTGTGTATGCTCTCCATCTGCGTGGATCAAGTTACATGCGTTTTCGAGTTGTTGATGATCAAATAATGGACCAACCTATAAAAACGCAATATCATTAGACACAATTTAGTACAAAACAATCAAATTATAAAAGAAATTATTACTCAAGTATTAAAAATAAGGTAAGTAACATGTAAATTCATTGATAAATGAAATAATCAAAAGCAAGAGTAACATGATTTGTGTAACGAAGATCACACGAAAATAGAATGTAAATAACACATTAAGTTCTGATTAAATAAAAAGTTAAAAGAAAAAGTAGTGATTTGGGAAATTAGGTGCATGCACAACAATTTATATAGCAATGAGTAATATGGGTTACGTACGATTGTAATTACGATAAGATTTTATGAATTAAAGTAGAACTCATTAACTTAAGTAATTATTTTGACTCAACTTAGAACTCTTAGGCAGTTCTACGCTATTTGATCAATTAGTTTAAAAAAATTTATCTATTACTTGTGTTTTTTTATATATAAACTCTATTTCTTATCATATTGTTATAGTAGAACTCTATTTCTTATCGAGTAGTTGACTTTATTTCTTATCTTATTGTTATTATTATGATGTGATAAAATATTATATTCTACATCTTGATTATTATCTCTAAATATATCTGCATTAAAAAAAATATATTAGGTAGTTCGTTAATGTTGGAGACTCTAAAATTGCTCGAAAAAAGCTTCTGTTAGTATGTGACTCGTATGTCGCTTACGGAATATGTCGGAGTATGATTAAAGTTGAGAAAATAAACGAAGGAAGAAAAGAGGATCAACAATATGGGAGAGTTGCAGCGTGTATCTATGCGGGTCGCGCTAATATCTGCTGCGTATGCGATATGTCAGGCCTCAATTCTATGGGAATTGCTTTGACTTTTGTTTCTACGTGATAAATAGCATCATATGGGAAATATAGTGGGGACCTCACTTTCCTAGTCGTAGTTGGTTGCCTACGTCATGTTTTTGGGCGTTTTTTCTTTAGCTAGTTTACGGAAGTTTTGTTTAATATTATTTCTTAATTAGAATAATTTTTGTTAGGGTAGTTTAATATATAAACACTACTCTAACCTAGTTATTCTTTTAAGGAGAGATTTGTGAGGCAAACATTGAGAGTTTTAAGAGGCAGATCTAGAAAAACTCTGTGCTCATCTTTTGTAATCTGTAATTCTCCCGACATAGTGAATTATTTTCCCTCGCCCTGGTGGATGTAGCTATCGCATTGATAGTGAACCACGTTAAATCTTTGTGTCTTTTATTCTTGCATCTACTCCGTATCGCTTCCGCACAACAATTGGCACCAGAGCTTTGAGTTTTTTGGATCCAGGGAGGAGAAGATGGCAACTGACACTATAAGGATTGAGAAGTTCGACGGGAGGAATAGTTTTGCACTATGGCAGATAAAGATGAGGGCTTTGCTAAAGGAGCGATGCATCTGGAAACCCTTGACGCCGGGTTTCTCCACGAAGGTGACGAAGACCAAGCTTCTGGCCGTGCTTGAATCTAGGGTGACTGAGACGGAAGATCCTGCCTTGTTAACAATGGAGGAGAGGGCTCATTCATCGATCTTGTTGAGTTTTTCAGATGATGTCCTAACTGAGGTAGCCGATGAGTCGACTGTAATGGGGTTATGGCTGAAATTGGAGAGTTTGTACATGACAAAGTCGCTCACCAATAAGTTGTTGTTGAAACAACGTCTGTTCTCTTTCAAGATGCAGATAGGTATGTCACTTCGTGATCATCTAGACAAATATAATACTATATTACTAGATCTGCGTAATATAGATGTTAAGATTGAGGATGAAGATCTTTGCTTTAATTCTGCTGGTTTCTTTACCTGCGTCGTATGAGAATTTTGTGGATTCTTTTGTTCTTGGTAAAGAAACATTGACCCTAGAGGAAGTGAAGTTAGCACTTTGCACTAGGGAGTTGCGACAAAAAGCAACTGTTGACTTAGAAAACGGATCAGAGGCAGGTTTAGTTGTTGATAATACTAAAAAGGGTGAAGTTCAGAAGAAAAAGGCTAAGGCTAATATTCGAGACACCAATATGCGATATAATTCATTATCTCGTTATCTATGTAAAGAACCCGGGCATAAAAGACCTAGTTGTCCTAAGTTGAAAGCTAAGTCTAATGCGGTTGTAGTTCAAAGTAAGAATTTGGAGTACGATTCTGAGGCGGACTATGCACTTGTGGTTGATTCTGTTCGGCCTATTGATCGTTGGATTCTAGATTCGGGGTGTTCTTATCATATGTGTCCACACAAGCATTGGTTTAATACTTATGAGTCCTTTAATGAGGGTCGCGTTGTTGTTGGTAACAATGCTACTTGTGAGGTAGTGGGTATTGGGTCAATCAAGGTGAAGACGGCTGAGGGTAAGAAGTGTACTTTGACTAATGTGAGACATGTTCCAGCTTTAGGGAAGAATCTTATATCACTTAGTTTATTAAGTGATTTAGGATATGAGTTCCAGAGTAAAGGGGAGATTTTGTCTGTCACAAAGGGTTCTAGTTTGGTGCTGAAAGGTGTCAAACAAAATTCCTTGTATGTATTACAAGGTGAAACACTGACTAATTTTGCAAGTTGTGCATCCGTAAATCACAAGAAGAAGACTAAGGTTTGGCATAAGCGGCTTAGTCGTATTGGTGATAGAGGGATACAACAATTGTGCAAGAGGGATCTTCTTGATGGTGTCAAGGTGAGTAACCTTGAGTTTAATGAGCAGCGTGTGTTTGGTAAGAAACACAGTTTTAAATTTAGCAAGAGTGTTCATAAAACAAAAGAAGTCCCTGACCCTTCGGGGTGCTGAGCTTAAGGTGGAGCATCCTTGAGCGGCCCGGTCCAGGGCTAAATGGACGCAGCCTAGTCCAGGCTTATTGGACGCGGACCCATCCAGGGGTATATTGGATGGTTATAGACTAAAGGTGGAGTCTATGGTGTTCTAGTGTGAGAGCTCAATTTGCTAGAACATGGCAGATATAAGTCTACTTGAGTGACTTGTATATTGGTCGAGTGATTTGGAAGTCGTTTGCTAAATGCGACTGTCCGAGTCAAGGTGGAGAATTGTTAGTATGTGACTCGTATGTCGCTTACGGAATATGTCGGAGTATGATTAAAGTTGAGAAAATAAACGAAGGAAGAAAAGAGGATCAACAATATGGGAGAGTTGCAGCGTGTATCTATGCGGGTCGCGCTAATATCTGCTGCGTATGCGATATGTCAGGCCGCAATTCTATGGGAATTGCTTTGACTTTTGTTTCTACGTGATAAATAGCATCATATGGGAAATATAGTGGGGACCTCACTTTCCTAGTCGTAGTTGGTTGCCTACGTCATGTTTTTGGGCGTTTTTTCTTTAGCTAGTTTACGGAAGTTTTGTTTAATATTATTTCTTAATTAGAATAATTTTTGTTAGGGTAGTTTAATATATAAACACTACTCTAACCTAGTTATTCTTTTAAGGAGAGATTTGTGAGGCAAACATTGAGAGTTTTAAGAGGCAGATCTAGAAAAACTCTGTGCTCATCTTTTGTAATCTATAATTCTCCCGACATAGTGAATTATTTTCCCTCGCCCTGGTGGATGTAGCTATCGCATTGATAGTGAACCACATTAAATCTTTGTGTCTTTTATTCTTGCATCTACTCCGTATCGCTTCCGCACAACAATTGGTCAGAATCTCCCGCGACCCGCAAGAACTCGCCCTTCTTTTCTTCCTTAGCTTAACTTTATCTCACCATAATCAAACTCCGACATACTCCGCAAGTGACATACGAGTCACATACTAACAATTCTCCACCTTGACTCGGACAGTCGCATTTAGCAAACGACTTCCAAACCACTCGACCACTATACAGGCCACTCGCAAGTAGACAAGTATCTGCCATGTTCCAGCAAATGAGCGCTCACACTAGAACACAATAGACTCCACCTTGAGTCTATAACCATCCAATATACCCTGGACTGGGTCTGCCATCCAATTAGCCCTGGACAAAGGCCTGCGTCCATTTAGCCCTGGACCGGGCCGCTCAAGGCTCCACCTCGAGCTCAGCACCCCGAAGGGTCTAGACATAACTGTCTATATTCAACAAGTCCAAGCAATGTTTGAACTTGCTGAATGGAACCGGCTTAGTGAAGCAATCTGCAGGATTGTCAGCTGTTCCCACTTTCTTCACTTTAATTCTCTTCTCGTTCCTTAGAAAATGATACCTGACATCTATGTGCTTGGTTCTATCATGATGCACTTGATCCTTCGCCAAACAAATAGCACTTAAGCTATCACAATACAACGAAGCGATCTCTTGATGTAGACCAAGCTTACTTACAAGTCCCTATAACCATATAGCCTCCTTAGCAGCTGCTGTTAAAGCCATATACTCCGCCTCCGTGGTTGACAAAGTCACAGAAGATTGTAAAGTTGACTTCCAACTAACAACAGAACCACCAAGTGTAAAAACATACCCTGTTACGGACCTCCCGCTATCTACATCTCGCATAATCGGAATCAGAATATCCAACAACTAAACACTCATCATCATTCCCATAAACGAGACCAACATCCGCCGTTCCTCTCATGTAGCGGAAAATTCTCTTTACCGCTAACCAGTGTTCTTTGCCAGGTTGAGCCATAAACCTGCTAACAACACTAACAGCATGTGCAATATCAGGCCTAGTGCAAACCATGGCATACATTAAACTGCCAACTGCACTAGCATAGGGAACCGTTGACATATAAGACTTCTCAGCTTCAGTTTGAGGTGCAGAAGATATAGTTAACTTACCGACAGCATAAGGAGTATTTAAAGGTCTAGCATTACCCATACCAAAACGGCCAAGTATCTTCTCAATGTAGCTTTTCTGAGATAAGAAAAGCTTCCTTTTAGAACGATCCCTGTAAATCTCCATCCCTAATATCTTCTTCGCGGACCCAAGATCCTTCATATCGAACTCTGAACTGAATATATAGCTTCTTCAAATTATCAACATCTGACCTTTTCTTAGCAGCAACAAGCATATCATCAACATATAAGAGTAAATAAATCAAAGACCCATCTTCTAGCTTGTTATGATAAACACAACAATCATATGGGTTTCTCTCATACCCATGTTCTACCATAAAAGTGTCAAATCTCTTGTACCATTGCCTTGGAGATTGTTTAAGCCCATACAAGGACTTCTTTAAATGACAGGCAAAGTGCTCTTTCCCTGGAATTTCGAACCCCTCTGGTTGCTTCATTAGAATATCTTCCTCCAGCTCACCGTGGAGAAAAGCGGTCTTGACATCAAGTTGCTCAAGCTCATAATCATAATGTGCCACTATAGCTAGTAACACACGAATAGAAGTGTGTCTCACAACAGGAGAAAAAATCTCTACATAATCAACTCCCTCTATCTGACTAAACCCTTTAGCAACAAGTCTAGCCTTGTATCTAACCGACTCAGCCTCTGAAGTTCCTTCCTTTTTCTTGAACACCCATTTACACCCTATCAATTTTCTCCCTTCTGGTGGTGGCACAAGTTCCCAAGTATTATTCTTGTGAAGAGACTCCATCTCTTCACCCATAGCAGCAAGCCATTGCACCGACTCACTACTAACAATTGCTTCTTTATAAGATGATGGTTCTTCAGACTCAATTTCATCAGCTACCTGTAATGCATAACCAACCATCTCCTCAACATAGCAATTATTGCCACGAACTTTGCGGCCCTCAAGCTCCTCAATAAACCTACTAGTCTTCTTGCTTACACGTTTAGGCAAGTCAATAGGATCAGTTGGTTGATTAGAAGATTCACTCTGCTGACTTTCCTCATTAACTGGAGTAGGAGTAGTCACAGGACTAGAAATAACTGGTTCGGCATCCTCCTCGATCACAACCCGTGGTAACATAGATAAAGTGGCAGGAGCCACCTCAAACTCCACCTCTTCCTCGGCTCTATTATCCTTTTCAACACCCTTGGACACCCCTTTAGAAATAAACATGGAATTTTCATCAAAGGTAACATCCCTGCTAATAATAACACGACCCTCTGACGGAGACCAAATCTTGAACCCCTTAACTCCATCTCCATATCCTAGAAAGCACCCCTTCCTTGCCCTTGGATCTAACTTACTATCTTTTACATGATAATAAGCTACACATCCAAAAACTCTAAGTGTAGAATAATCCGGTATTGTCATTGCTCTCCATAACTCATAAGGAATATTGCAGTTTATTCCCATATGAGGACCACGATTGATCAAGTAACAAGTCTGCAAGAACACTTCACTCCAACACTTCTAGCAAGACTCGCATTAGAGAGCATGCATCGAACTCTCTCTAACAAAGATTATCCGTTCATTCGCTCGCTACACCGTTCGTGCGTGGTGTACCCCCGATGGTATGATGCCTTCATATACCTTCATTCTTACAGAACTCATTGAATTCTCCTAAACAGAATTCCAAACCATTGTCCGTTCGTAGCTTCTTGATCTTCTTACCTTTCTGATTTTCCACCAAAGTCTTCCATTGCACAAAGACTTTGAAAGCCTCACTCTTCTGCTTAAGCAACCTAAGCCATGTGTACCTGGAATAGTCATCAATAAATGTAACAAAATAATAATAACCTCCCATATCTTCAACTCGAGCAGCCCCCAAAGAATCAATGGATATAATCAAGGACTTCTTTTGTTGTATGAACACCCTTGCTAAATTTAGATCTGTGTTTCTTACCAAACACACAATGTTCACAAAACTCAAGGTTCCTCACCTTGACACCGTTAAGAAGATCCCTCTTGGACAACAGCTGCATCCCTCTCTCACCCATATGACCAAGCCTCTTATGCCAAAGGTTAGTCATCTCTCCGTGATTTACGGATGCACAAACCGCAGAACTAGTCAGTGTTTCACCTTGAAATACATACAAGGTATTTTGTTTGACACCTTTCAGAATCAAACGAGAACCCTTTGTGACAGACAAAATCTTCCCTTTACCCCGGAACTCATATCCTAAATCACTTAATGAACCAAGTGACATAAGATTCTTCCCCAAAGCTGGAACATGCCTCACATTAGTCAAAGTACACTTCTTACCCTCAGCAGTCTTCACCTTGATCGACCCAATACCCACTACCTCACAAGTAGCATTGTTGCCAACAACAACGTGACCCCCATTAAAGGACTCATAAGTACTAAACCAATGCTTGTGTGGACACATATAATAAGAACACCCAGAATCTAGAATCCAACGATCTATAGGACGAACAGAATCAACCGCAAGAGCATAGTCCGCTTCAGAATCGTACTCCACATCCTTACTTTGAACTACAGCCGCATTAGACTTAGCTTTCAACTTAGGACAACTAGGTCTTTTATGCCCGGGTTCTTTACATAGGTAACGTATAAATGTAATTACTAGCAAGTATTGGTGTCCGGAGCCTTAGCCTTAGCCTTTTTCTTCCGACCTCCACCCTTCTTAGTGTTATTAACAACTAAACTCCCCCCGATCCGTCTCCTAAGTCAACAGTTGCTTTTTGTCGCAACTCCCTAGTGCAAAGTGTTGACTTCACTTCCTCTAGGGTCAATGTCTCTTTACCAAGAACAAAAGAATCTACAAAATTCTCATACGACGCAGTAAAGAAACCAAAGCAGAATTAAAGCAAGATCTTCTTCCTCAATCTTAACATCTATATTACGCAGATCTAGTAATATAGTATTATATTTGTCTAAATGATCACGAAGTGACATACCTATCTGCATCTTGAAAGAGAACAGACGTTGTTTCAACAACAACTTATTGGTGAGCGACTTTGTCATGTACAAACTCTCCAATTTCAGCCATAACCCTATTGCAGTCGACTCATCGGCTACCTCAGTTAGGACATCGTCTGACAAACTCAACAAGATCGATGAATGAGCCCTCTCCTCCATTGTTAACAAGGCGGATCTTCCGTCTCGGTCACCCTAGATTCAAGACCCGCAGCCGAAGCTTCGCTTCGTCACCTTCGTAGAGAAACCCGGCGTCAAGGGTTTCCAGATGCACCGCTCCTTTAGCAAAGCCCTCATCTTCAACTGCCATAGTGCAAAACTATTCCTCCCATCGAACTTCTCAATCCTTATAGTCTCACTCGACATCTTCTCCTCCCTGGATCCAAAAAACTCAAAGCTCTGGTGCCAATTGTTGTGCGGAAGCGATACGGAGTAGATGCAAGAATAAAAGACACAAAGATTTAACGTGGTTCACTATCAATGCGATAGCTACATCCACCAGGGCGAGGTAAAATAATTCACTATGTCGGGAGAATTACAGATTACAAAAGATGAGCACAGAGTTTTTCTAGATCTGCCTCTTAAAACTCTCAATGTTTGCCTCACAAATCTCTCCTTAAAAGAATAACTAGGTTAAGGTAGTGTTTATATATTAAACTACCCTAACAAAGATTATCCTAATTAAGAAATATAATTAATAAAAACAAAATATTTCCTAATTAAAGTAAGGAAACCAAAAAGAAGATGGCGTCAACTTTTCACCAAAAAAGTCAACGCAGGCCGTCATTGTTAGGGTGCAAACCCATGTCCCACATCGGTAGAATAAAGATGGAAGATCATCTTTATAAGTGTCCAGAAAATATAATAGTACGAGGCCTTTTGGGAAGGAGCCCAAGAGTAAATCCGTGAGGGCTTGGCCCAAAGCGGACAATATCGTACTATTATGGACAGTGGACACCGGTGCAGCAGAGGCCCAACACGGGATATTCACGCTTCCGCACAACAAGTGGTATCAGAGCCCAAGGTTTGACTTGGGCTAGACACAAAGATTCATCAGGCCAAGACTTGAAGGTGGACGTACACTATAAGACGTGGAACTCCTATAGCTCGAGGGAGAGCTAATATGTTCGCGAGAAGCGACATGGTCTCACGGCGTTGAGACGGCAGGCCGTCCAAGAGAAGACCGTCAGCGACCCGATGTGTGGTGGGCTGAGGCTTAATGGAGGCAACAAAAGCGGTCCATGGTAATTCCAAAAAAGCGGTCCGGTGTGACGTGCTGAGGCGGTGGATTCGGACCCAGTCCAGGGTATATTGGATGCAGAGGAGTTTGGTACGCAAGTGTAGCACAAGCCCTGTGACACATGGCGTGTCGTTTAAGGGGAGGTTATCAAGACTTGGTGATGCGAGTGTCTAGAAGTTGGGGTTGCAAGGTGTGGGGAGTTCTCCACGGAGGTCAAGGTCCGAGTCAAGATGATGGTCCTTGGTTTGAGGGGAGGATTGTTAGGGTGCAAACCCATGTCCCACATCGGTAGAATAAAGATGGAAGATCATCTTTATAAGTGTCAGAAAAATATAATAAGTACGAGGCCTTTTGGGAAGGAGCCCAAGAGTAAATCCGTGAGGGCTTGGCCCAAAGCGGACAATATCGTACTATTATGGACAGTGGACACCGGTGCAGCAGAGGCCCAACACGGGATATTCACGCTTCCGCACAACAGCTTCCTTTATTAATATAGATAGATATATACTAGATTAGTTATATATATGGAGAATATGCTCAGTTCCAATACTCTCTTAGGGTGTGTTTGGATTGAGGGATTTAGAGGGAAAAGAAAGGGAGGGAGACTAGAGGATTTAAAATTCCTTGTTTGGATAGAAAATGAAGGTGAAGGGAAATGGAGGGGGAGAGAATGGAAGGATCCAATTTCCCTCCTCCAAGCCTAATCAAAATCTCTTCACAATAAGCAAGATTTGGAGGGAAATTGTATTCAAACACTCACACCCCATTTCCCCTCCCTTCCCCTTCTCTCCCTTTCCCTTCCCTTCTTCCCCCTCCCCTCCCTTTCCCACCACTTTTGCTATCCAAACACATCCTACGGTGTGTTTGGATAGCAAAAGTGGAGGAAAAAGGAGGGGAGGGAGAAGGAGGGAAGAGAAAGGAATGGAAGGGAAGGGGAGGGAGAATGGAGGAGGTCATTTTCCCTCCAAATCTTGCCTTTGTTGGAGAGGAAATAATTTGGCTTGGAGGGAGGAAGTGGAGGGATTCATTTTCCCTCCCCTCAAAATCCCTCCACCTCCATTTTGCTAACCAAACAAAGGATTTATCATCCCTTCCTTTCCCTCCCCTCTCTTTCCCTCCAAATCCTCTTATCCAAACAGACCCTTAGGGTGTGTTTGGATAGTAAAAATGGAGGGAAAGAGAGAGGAGGGGGAAGGAGGAAAGGGAAAGTGAGAGAAGGGAAGGGGAGGGGGAATAGGGAGTGAGTGTTTGGATACAATTTCCTTCCAAATCTTGCCTTTTGTGGAGAGATTTTGATTAGGCTTGGAGGGAAAAATTAGTCCCTCCAAATCTCTCCCCCTCCATTTCCCTCCACCCTAATTTTCTATCCAAACAAGGGATTTTAAATCCCCTATTCCCCCTCCCTTTCTTTTCCCTCCAAATCACTTAATCCAAACACACCCTTAGGGTAGGGTGTACGATGACATAGTACACCCGAAGTACCCAAGAATTTCGAAGTACAAGTTATTGTGTAAAGTTTGTCGTACACAACAATTTGCCAAAATATAATTTCCGCCAACATGCATTGAATAAGATTGGATTTAAAATGAATGACTCGGGGTTTTAAATAAGATGTATCAAGCACTAAGTAACAATAACCTAAGCCATGAATGTGAAAGCAAATTGTACTATTATACATATATGATGTTCAGCAACACTAGTACAAATATTCCATGATCAACTGGCATCTTGATTGCACAAAGTGGATGGTTCTATTCCAACGGAAAATGATAGAGGTACACGGGGTTAAAAACAACAGACGCAATCCCCAAAGTTAACAGCAATTTCAATCTGAATCTGAGTCGTGTCTTCGTTTTTCCTTGTCCTTTCGGCTCTTCCTCTTGTCATCTGAATCCCGAGAGTGTCGTTTCTCACGCCTCTCATGTTTATCATGCTTCCTCTCTTCACGCTTCTCGCGCTTTCTTTCATCATGTTTTTCACGCTTCCTTTCATCGTGCTTCCTCTTCTTCCTTCTCACTTCTTCGTCTGACTCATCTTTGTTTGTTGTCTCAGGCTCTGGAGCAGCCTCAGGCACAACAGCTACATTGCTTGTGCCAGGCTGGATGGATACAGTTGTGTCCGAAGTACCAGGAGCTCTGCATATAACAAACAAAAGCGGTCAAGAAAAAAAAAGGGAAGGAAGAAAGAAAGAAAGAAACCTTGAAAGCAAGCCATCACCTAAAGATGAAGAGTTACGATGAAAAATTGAGACCGAGAGTTCACAAAACCAGAGAGGTCTCCCTTAAAGAGGGTCCACAAAGAAAAAGCTACTATCTATTATCCATATCAATATTAGACTTGTTTGGACATATCTAACACGGGAAAGTGTGAGTATTGGACTTGGATATATTGTAGAAAACTTCATGTTTTGGTTAAGATGGTTCAAGTATCATATCCATGTCCATACTCAGACATGGGCACGCGAGGCAATATGAAGATTGAAGAGTCGGAGTAACATAGATCCAGATTCCAGACTGAACAATTAACTTGGTCAGCCCAGGAAATCAACAGATTAGGCGAAACAGTAAACTAAGAATCAAACACATGAAGGCAAATCAGGAAGTTCCTCCTCATCGGGTCTTCTATTTCCAAATTTCAATAACTTCCATCATCCCTCCCCAGTCCCGACCCCCTTTTCCAAACAGCCCCAGTGGGGTTCACAAATATTTTGAACATCTGTGGCAGAAACATTTCTAGGAGATGTTATGCTACTTCAGAAAATAATTCCTATAACTCTGTAAACTAGTGACCAAAGCATACATAAGCTATTTCTTCATGTCACCCCCACATAATGTAATCAAGATACATGCAAACACCAACACTAGCATTACCAAAATGTCCATAAGAAGCTCCTCTCAAGACTGAAGACGGTTAACGAGTTATGAAACTCAAATGTACTTGCAGCCTTGATGAGGCATGCATTAACTATCTTTTATTTCGTAATAAATGATTCAATGAGGTTGTATATGTTACTCTGCTCTCCAAAGAGAGAACAATTAATTAAGATTATACCTAGATTTTGTAACACAAACAAACAACTATCAGTAATGAGGAAATACCTGGCAAAACCAAGTCCCTGAACTTGAGCTGCATCAGCATGGCCTGCCCCTAAATCTTCTGCAGTTGAACTACGCTTAACAAGTTCAGAAAACTCGTGCTTATCAAGTCGATTGCCTTGAGGCCGATTAGAACGCTTCGGAGCTAAACCTAGAGCTTCCCTCATCAACTGTTCCTCCTCTTCTTTGACTCTTTGTATCTCTGCCTTCAAGGCATCTTGGTCTGCAGCCTGAGAATTTTTGTCCTTCGAGTACCAAAACAAATCTTTACCTGTTCAAGCCAAGACAATAGTTAGACACAGCAGCAGTGATTCCTCAAGCACTATGCTAAATATCACAGGCATACAAGTGTTTT
Organism: Silene latifolia; assembly: GCF_048544455.1. Lineage (NCBI taxonomy): Eukaryota > Viridiplantae > Streptophyta > Magnoliopsida > Caryophyllales > Caryophyllaceae > Silene > Silene latifolia. Next base: position 120,023,804 of record NC_133528.1, on the reverse strand, counting down.
CAAAAGTAGAGTCATGTGGACTTAGGGAGTCACGTTTACCTCCCAGTTTCAAAACCCGTACCAGCTCCGTGAAGCTCTCAATGGACAAAACCAAATAGTATACTTTGTGAGGGGAGTGGGGAGTATAAGTGCTTCGAAAAAGAATACAGGAGCAAGTAACTGGGTAAAATACATATGGACCTATATTATAAAATATCGGTAAGAGGGTCGGACTCAGATCAGTCCTTGAGGCTTCAGACTTCAAAGATCCAATCAAAGCAAAAGTACGTGAAGCTTCCTAGATTCCTGAAGTACCTAAGTGGTTCTCCATCTCGTGTATTCTGCGGCAGAGGTTCAGCACATGTTTTGCTATCAAAAGCAAAATGTGAGAAGAGTATAAAATTTTCTCAATGTAGGAAGTACGTGAAACAGTGTACATATTCAGTTGTTTCCTTGCAGAAACTTTTAACGTGGCAAGATATCTAAGCCAGTTGCAGTAAGGAAAATACACCTTACTCGATCGACGTCAAACTGTCCGAGCAATCGATCATATGCGTGGATGGACTATCAGAATAATGGGTGCTAATTTCATGGGAAATCCCTTTACAACATTAGCGAGAGACCCCATATTTTCTTCAATCCCAAGTAGACCCACATAGACTAGTGGTTCTTGATTTTCGGGGTAAGAGAGACTTGAGGAAGAGAAAGATAATCGGTGAGGCACGGATCAAGTGGTGGAAGCTACAAGGGGGAAACCAACAAGCGTTTTTGGATAAGGTTGGAAGTAGCGATATTTGGTCGGATTGCGAGGAGAAAGATATTGATGCAACGTGGGATAAATTGGAGCATGTTGTAAAGGATTTGGCGAGGGAGGTATTAGGGGAATCTAAAGGGAATAGACCATCAAGTAAGGACACATCTTGGTGGAACGATGTGGTGAGACAAGCGATAAAGACTAAACGTGAATGCTATAAGGTTCTGGGGAAATGCATGAGTGAGGAGAACTTTGAAAAGTACAAGGAGGCTAGACGAGCCGCTAAAAAGGCCGTACGGGATGCGAGGGCAAAAGTTAACCAAGAAGTGTATGCCAGGTTGGACACGAGGGAAGGAGAGAAGGATATCTATAAACTGGCTCGCATAAGAGACCGAAAGACGAGAGATATTGGGAGAGTTAGGTGTGTGAAAGATATGGACGACAAGGTTACGGTTCGGGATAACGAGATAAAGGCTAGATGGAGTTCTTACTTTGATAATTTATTCAATGGACATCAGGAACAAGGTTTTGGGGATGTAGAGGTAACACCAAGCATGGTTAATCGGGAATTTGTGCGTAGAATACAAAAGAGTGAAGTTAGAAAGGCGTTAAGGAAGATGGGGTCAAAGAAAGCAGAGGGACCGGATGGTATACCCATAGAAGTTTGGAGGTGCTTCGGGGAGAAAGGGATTGAATGGGTAACCATGCTCTTCAACAAGATTTGGAGGAGCAACAAGATGCCATCGGCTTGGAGGAAAAGCACTCTTGTCCCTTTGTACAAGAACAAAGGTGATGTCCAAGAGTGTTCTAATTATCGGGGAATTAAACTTATAAGTCATACAATGAAGTTATGGGAGCGGGTAATCGAGCAAAGGCTTAGGAGATATGTAGACATCTCGGAAAACCAATTTGGATTTATGCCCGGGAGATCGACTATGGATGCGATTTTTATCATGAGACAGTTGATGGAATACCATCGGGACAAGAAGAAGGATTTGCATATGGTTTTTATTGACTTGGAAAAGGCATATGATAGGGTACCAAGAGAAGTACTTTGGTGGGCTTTGGCGAGAAAGGGTGTGTCGCGAAAATATATTGACCTCATAAAGGACATGTATGAGGGGGCTAGTGCAAGTGTTCGCACTAATGTTGGGAGAACGGAAGAATTTCCTATTACCATCGGGGTGCATCAAGGTTCCGCACTTAGTCCTTTTCTCTTTGCTATAGTTATGGATGAGTTGACAAGGGATATTCAGGACGACATCCCTTGGTGTATGATGTTTGCTGATGATATTGTGTTGATTGATGAGACAAAAGAGGGGGTGGAGAGAAAGTTGGAATTGTGGAGGCAGACTTTAGAGACTCGTGGGTTCGGCTCGGAGAGTAAGACCGAGTATTTGAGGTGTCGGTTCACTAAGGTGGCGGGGTTGAGATCGACGAGAGGCGGGAGTATTATTTTCGATGGGAAGGTTGTTGAGGGTTCGGATTTCTTCAGATATCTAGGATCTATTATTCAAAAAGATGGGGAGTTAGACGGAGATGTGGCTCACAGAATTAAAGCGGGATGGTTGAAATGGAAGAGTGCTTCAGGGTTTCTATGCGATAAAGATATGCCCCAAAGATTAAAGGGAAAATTTTATCGCACGGCAATTAGGCTCGCCCTACTTTACGCTCCCGAGTGTTGGGCGTGAAACATTGTCACATTCAAAAGATGAGTGTGGCGGAGATGCGCATGTTGAGGTGGATGTGCGGACATACAAGGAAAGATCGGTTAAGGAATGAGGTGATTAGGGAAAAGGTAAAAGTGGCGCCAATAGAGGACAAGATGATGGAAAACCGACTAAGATGGTTTGGCCATGTGAGAAGGAGACCTATGGACACACCAGTTGAGACTTGGAGAACAGAAAAGGTCCCTAGAGGCAGAGGAAGACCGAGACAGACATGGTTGAGAGTGATAGAGCACGATATGAGAGTTCTGGGGCTTGAGGAGAGTATGGTGACGGAGAGGGCACAATGGAGGGAAAGGATACATGTGGATTTTTAGTATTTGATGTTTTTTGACAGATTTAGTGTTTTTATTTATTTATTTATTTATTTAATTTAAAGAAATCTATTTATTTATTTTTCTCTCCTTTATTACACACTTTTTCAACAACCACTTTCTTATAGATTTTACCTGATTCATTCCGGATCCTTAACTCTATTTCGGTTTTTAAAAATCGTTTTAACCTTTTCTCTCGATTTAAATTTTAAGTTTTTATAAAAGAAAGACGGAATTCGATTTTAAAACCCCTAAGTTCACCTTAACTTTCCATTACATTTTCGTTCTCCCTTTTGTTTTTTATCTTCCCTTTTTTATTCGCATTTTGAGGCGTGCGTTCACCCATGGACGGTTCGAAAGGATGATTCATGTCAGCCGACCCCAAATCATTTTGGGATTAAGGCTCTGATGTTGTTGTTGTTGTTGTCCAAGTAGACCCACATTATTATACACTCACATCTAACTAAAAGACTTTTGCTCACAAATCACACATGAAAATTTATACTGTCAAGCTTGGCCCTTCTAGTTCTATGATGCTGCAGATATAATTGGAGATCTAACTCCTAAAGGAAACTCGCTACAAGCTGATCCATTGAGACTCAACGATGAAGCCAGTTCTGGGATATTTTTGTCAAGAAATGAACGTTTCTGCATCGTGCATCAAAAAAGATTATTAACCATGTAATAAATCTTAACATCCAAGAAAGCTAGCACTCAAAAACCAGCCTAAATTATCCGGACCAATACTAAGAAAGTGGCGAAAAACATCTTTGCTTGCACCACAACAAAGAAAACATAAAAACCTGTTTGCTTTCGCCACAGCAATGAAAACATAAAGGGCCCTGATATATCCCCGAATAAAGCTCATTGAAACAATTAGATACAAGGAGCTAACGAATCAATAGGAGTCCTAGTAAAAAGTAAGTATGCATTAGATAACTCTTTGAAAAGTAAAACATCTATGTTAATTAAGATGTCCGAACTAGAGAAAGAAAAGTGTAAATGTAGTCTCAAAGTACCTTTCTGCCATCTCCCAACAGGAGCCTTGACACTGTGTCCCAGGTAGTTTTCCCTATGTTTATCAACCTTCACGTCATCCCACTGGAATTCTGAAAAAAGAAATGAAAGCAAATATTATCCACAGTTGTAAATGACCACTAAAAGAAGTTGGCATAAGTCAGATAAAAAAAGTCAATCAACAAGAATACCGTTACATGTCCAGAGAACAGACAAATAATAATGAAAAAGAACAAAACACAAGAGCTAAAAGACGATCACTTATTTCAGGAATCTAATTATCACTGCTAAAGACAACTATAAGGTAAAAACTATATTGCTCAGATAGAGTCCCGTAATAACCATTAGGATATCATCTATTTCTCAAAAAATAAAAAATCTAGCTTCGTCTTGATACCCCTGCACAGAATTTTTTTTACACACTATTTCAGCTTACTGGATGGATTCTGGAATTACATTGTCATAAATCGTCCCCTCCCTATTCTCTGAACTTCAAACTCATGATAGCTTATTCTCTACATTTGGCTTACTTCGACGCACTTGGGTAAATAACAGAAGACCTCTATAGAAAAAGGTTGATTAGTTAAAGGCCAAATTACACACAAGTAGCCAGCCATAGTAAATAAATATCATCCGTAATGGGAAGTTGCGGAGGAGTAAAATAATATACTAATAAATATTCCTCCGTCTACGTAAGGCTTTGTTTGGATACCAAAAGAGGAGGGAAGGGAATTTTCCCTCCCCTCCAAATCCCTTCACCTTCATTTTACTAACAAAAAAAAGGCTCACCTCTTTCCAAGTCCCTTCCATCCCTTTCCCTCCACCCTCTATCCAAACACACCCTAAGTATTCTTGATTGACTTATAACACAGTCATGACAAATTATATCAACACCAATACGGCAGTGGAGAAAGTAGAAAGGAAATAAGGAAAAAAGAAAGACCTAGCAATGAATAGATAAGGTTGATAACCAACGACATGGACTAACATGCTATTGATGAGAGTATGGCATTGGATAAAGTTAAAAAGATGGATATAATACCCAAACAAAGGTAAAAGGATTTTGATTTGGCTTAGACGAGGGAAAATGGATCCCTACAATTCGATCCACCTCCATTTCCCATCTAAGCTATTTGTTAACCAAACAAGAAAATTTTTATCCCTCCATCCCCTCCCCCAAAACTCCCCAATCCGAACAAGGCCTTAGCCAAAATAGAGTGTGAACTTGCAAGTTATTAATCAGATATTCTCTCATGAACAGATTTTAGAAGGCACCGTTAAATGGCTTAGGCTTGAGGGAAATTAACGCAAAAGGGAAAAACGAATACCATGTAAAGGGGAGATCATACATACTGAAGGTCAACCTGGAAAGTCAGCTACTCGGTCAAGAAGTGTGGGAACAAGGCAGGTTTCAATAGACGATTTAAATGTTTGACATGTGAATACGTGATGACTACAAAGACAAGACGGTGCAAGGAATTTCCTGTTAAGGAGACAGCCATAATTTCATCATCACAGCTCCCCCACATATTGATTTTGTACTCATTGCATAGATGAATCGGTTATTCTATCCTATTCTCGATTAGTTATCTACATTAGTTAACGTTCCTAAAAACACTAGATTGGCAAATTCTAAATAGTTGACAAATTTACTAATATCACAATCAATTACAACAATATAATCAGTACCTTGAATTTGCCAGACTATTTAGAATTTAAACAAGTCGGTATCTACTTCCAACAATATCGATGCAAGAATTTGAACACGCTCAGAATTTGTAACAAAACAACTACGCATATAAACTCAGGAGATCGAGATTAAGAGGAAATCCAAATTCGGCAATCTATCAAAAACCCTAATTTTGTCGATAAAAGAGGGAAAGTTGGGGTAATAAATAACGAAATTAGAAGTAACACGTGGTCACTAATCGAATCGGAAAATGATGAGAAGGAAGAAGTAAAAAGAGAGAAAGAGAGAGCATACGATCACGGCCGCCGCGAACACCGCCTCTGGTGGGATGATACATACTTGGTTGCCTCTAATTTTGCAATTTCACTATAGCTTGCCAATTACAATTACAATCCCAATCCCCAAATACTTACTACTTCGTACTTCCTCCATTCCATTCATTTATATACATTTGCTTTTTGGACACTATTCATATGTGGGGAGAATCATCAATATATCTTCCGATATATAACATAAAAAATAGTCATGTGAGATCATGTTTGAATTGTCTTCCCGACTACATTGTGAATATCAAATTTTTATAATTTTTATTAATATGTAACTAAAGATATGAACAAAAGAAAACGAGCATGGATACACGTGTATAAAGCAAATGTATAGAAATGAATGGAATGGAGGAAGTATTTCACAGTGCCGTAGTCTTACGTGTAGTACCATTGTGCAAACTAAAATTATAAAAAGTTTAATACTAAAATTATAAAAAGTTTAATATTTTTATAAAATTATTTATATAATATTGTTACTTATAATATATCTTGCTTTAATAAATAACTAGTATTGGTGTCCGGCTTCGTCCGGGCTACCTCTACTTACCATTAAATTATTTTATTTTATTTTCATTAAATAAAATTACTTACAGTTGCATAACCCATAAATTTATCATTAATATATTTTTATAACATATCCTAAAATTACGATGAAATAAATTTTGAGACCAATTCACTACTCCCGCTATTAATATTTTACTCTTATTAATGAAACAATATTAATAACATTTCACTACTTGCCCGTAATCATTGTTACTTTCACTACTCTCGCTAGTAATTATTATTCTTTTGTCACTCTTTGTCGCATTAATATTGATAATATCACTACTCCCTCCGTAATTATTGTTACTTTCACTATTGCCGCATTAATATTGATTATTTCACTACTCCCGTTGTTGTTTCTACCACTCTCACTAATCTCGTTGATAATATTGTTACTTTTACTATTCAAATGAGTGATTACTATCATATAAGTATATCCAATGTTACTACAATTCTTTTCTTTACTGACGAAATTACTTTTACTACTTAGGCATGAAATTTTAAGAGAATTATATATTTATATAAATATATTACATATATGCATTAAATCAAATCGAAAGAATTTGAATTATTTATAACCTACTTATTATATTTTTGTATGCAAAATAATTAACATCTCTATACATCTAATAAACTATAAAGTTTAATAAAATTGCATAGATTTTAAATTTAATATATAGTTTTATGATGATAATAATTAATACCATAAGTGTGCATGTTTATACTAATTAATTATTTTATTTTAAGTAAATTGACCATTTTCTAGTCTTCTATAAATATTTAGGAAAATTACCAGGCATCTTCTTTCTTTTAGTTTCCTTGAAATTGACCATCTTAATTAATTATTTTATTTTAAGGAAATTGACAATTTTAATTAATTATTTTATTTTAAGGAAATTGACCATGTTTAGGAAAATTACCAAGCTTCTATATAATTTAATTTTAACCCAAACTATGTAATATTTGCATTGAGATCCCTTAATCAGGTCCATCACACGGTGCTATTGATTTAAAATTATATAGTATAATTAATTTGTATAATTTTCTTTAATTACATTGAAGTCCCTTGGTTTCTAGATTTAATATATAGTATAGTACTAGTATTGGTGCCGGGCTTACCCGGGTTACCTCTACTTAACATTAATTTTTTTTTTCATTAAATAACCCATAAATTTATCATTAATATATTTTTCTATGACATATCCTAAAATTACGATGAAATAAATTTTGAGACAAATTCATTACTCCCGCTATTAATATTTTACTCTTATTAATGAAACAATAGTAATAACATTTCACTACTTGCATGTAATCATTGTTACTTTCACTACTCCCGCCGTAATTATTGTTACTGTCACTACTACCGCATTAATATTGATAATTTCACTACTCCCGCCGTAAATATTGTTACTTTCACTATTGCCGCATTAATATTGATTATTTCACTATTCCCGTTGTTGTTTCTACCACTTTCACTAATCTCACTGATAATATTGTTATTTTTACTATTCAAATGAGTGATTACTATCATATAACTATATCCAAAGTTATTATAATTATTTTCTTTACTGGCAAAATTACTTTTATTACTTAGGTATGCAATTTTAAGAAGATTTTATATTTATATAAATATATTACATATATGCATTAAATCAAATCGAAAGAATTATGCAATATTATATATTATGGAATCTAACTTGAATTATTTATAGCCTACTTATATTATATTTTTGTATGTTAAATAATTAACATCTCTATACATCTGATAAACTATAAAGTTTAATAAAATTGCATAGATTTTAAATTTAATATATAATTTTATGATGATAATAATTAATACCATAAGTGTGCATGTTTATACTAATTAATTATTTTATTTTAAGGAAATTGACCATCTTCTAGCCTTCTATAAATATTTAGGAAAATTATCAAACACCTTCTTTCTTTTAGTCTCCTTGAAATTGATCATCTTAATTAATTATTTTATTTTAAGGAAATTGACCATCTTCATTATTATTTTATTTTAAGGAAATTGACCATGTTTTAGTCTCTTACAAATGTTTAACTATTCAAATGAGTGATTACTAACATATTATTTTATCCAATATTAGTAGTGAGATGTTAATACAATTATTTTCACTACTAACATAATTATTTTTACTATTTAGCCATACAATTTTAAGAGGTTATATATTTATATAAATATATTACATATATGTATTAAATCAAATCGAAATAATTATAGAATATTATATCTTTTGGAAATCTAACTTGATTTATTTAATTTTTAATAGTTACCAAAATATAATCTACTTATATTATATTTGTGTATGTTAAATAATTGTATAATTATATGATGATACTAATTAATAACATAAGTGGGTCATGTTTATTTTAGGGAAAATCACCATATTTTGATATTCTCTAAATTTATACTTCAACCAAAACTATATAATATTTACATTGAGATCCCTTAATCAGGTCCATCACATGGTGCTAGTGATTTAAAACTATATATTATAATTAATTTGTATAACTTTCTTTAATTACATTAAAGTCCCTTGGTTTCTGGATTTAATATATAGTATTGACTAGTTTTTGAACCCGTGCACTGCACGGGTGGCAACGTAGAGTATTAATCTAAATAGATCTTAAATATATAGCATGTGGAGTGAAGAGGTAAATTTATTTCATTAGTACTATGACATTTTTGAAAAGTAAAGGTATACGAAGTATCTCGTAAATCACAAATTCTTGTTTCAGACGGATTTTGGTCTTATTTGTCAGACGGATAAAATGTTGTCATTTTTGAAGAAAATGTAACCAATTAATTCACAAAATGTTATGACTAGAGGTGTCATTTTTTACCCTGAAAATGATGTGAACAAAAATGGTAACATGTTATAAAAAAATAACAACATTTTTTTGTAAAATGATGACATGTTACCCGTCTTATTTCAGACCAAAAGCAATGGTCTTAAGAAAAATGGACCGCTCGTAAATTTATTTATTGTACTTTTATGATTTTTCTTTTTTTTTCATCTGTTAAATTATGTGAGTTTTAAAGGATATATTTTGCCTTCTTATATATTGTTGAATTTCACAGTACATAATTTACTCGTGGTAATACGCTTGTGACCAACTTACCCTTCCCATTACCTCCTCCAATGTACTACATCCAAAGAAAGAAAAAAAAGAAAAGGAAAAAAAACCACCTACTGATGTACAGTACAGTACACCACCTACCCCCACCACCAAGTCCAACCACAGTCCACCACTGGATGGCCGACGACCACATTAAGCCACCATCCCTTCGATCTGTAACTCGCCGCCTTTCACCGTCGGTGACCCTCTTTCCTCCTCTTCTAGTATCTTGCCGTCTTGTCCCACTTCTTCTCCCAAACCCATTTCACTTATCCATGAGCCGCCCTATAACGCCACCCTACTACCACCCTGTGACGCCAACACCCTTGCTCTGCCCCTCCTCCACCTAACCAGCCATCCTACCACCACCAAACAACCAGGTCATACAACAATTGTTTTTGCCCTAAATTGAAAAATTCGACTAAGGTAACATTTATTTGTTTTATAATCATGTAATTAATAGATTAATTATTAGTTCTAACTCAAATTATCATCTATAATTGATTAAACTTGTCTTCTCGAAGTATGATGAAGGTGAGCAATAGAGAGAATTAGGTTTAAAGGTTTTTGGGTGAGGGGTATGAAATGGAAACTAATATGCAAAATGTACTAAAATGAGTAAAAAATATACCGCGAAAATAAATTACGTAATTATATCACAAATTTGTTTTAAGGGAGACTTATATTAGAAAAATTATTATAAAATTTGATTAAATAGTCCTCTTTAGCTATCTTTCCTGAAAGATTGTTACTTTTTTTATGTATATGATTTACTCAATAATTTCAGCCATGTTAATAAATTTTTTGTAATAATTTCAGCCATGTTAATTACTTTACAATTAATAATTCATGAAGGAGTCAAATTGATGGTAAATGGTGTAAAAATTGCCTGAATTATTAATATCTTTTATTTTATATTATTAAAAAAGACATAAAGTTATAAAAAATTGATTTTTTATATTTGATTTTAAAATGATTATTTCATGAAATGTTTATATTTCTTGCTTAACTTTGAATTTTGATTTTGTGGTGACTCTTACTCTTACCGCACGGGTAGTAACAAAATAGCTATTTATTAATTAGAGCTTGCATATAATTGTTTTTTGGAGTGAAAGTATAAGGTTCGTTTATTAGAGAAAGTGCAATTAAAGAACTTAATATAAGGTTCTTTCTATACCAAGTCATTTTTCACTAATTTTTAAAATCAAGAACTTTATCTTTAATGGAATTTTGTTCTTGATATAAGGTTCTTCCTATACTAAGTCATTCTTCCTATACCAATGAGCTTAATTATTTTTTTTTTTTTTTTTTTTTTGAAATTGAGAGAGCTTTGACAAATTTCGTTGGTTCTTTTTTTTCCCCTTTTTTTAGCTTATTAATTGAGAAAATTATATCGAAAGATAGAGTTACTAAAGATTTTATTGACCATAAATTCTCATTTAAGACGGGTCTAGTATCATATCACTTACGTATATAAGATAAATATACTATTTTTACTTTACATTTTTATATACATAAGTGATATATACTTGACCCGTCGTAAACTTAAGACAGATAATACGATCTTAAGAGAGACTTAGTGGAGTTGGCCTGATTTATTACTCTCACAATTTACCATATTTGTCTATATTAGCCTATTTGACTTTTTCACAATTTGCATTTGTATTTCAAAGTAATAAGGGAAGCTTATATAATCTCGGTTACCATGATTGCATAGGATTTGTATTCAAATATACCTTTGCCAAAAAAAGCAAAAAGAAAATTTAATCTTTCTAAAGCTCCGTTTGGTAAGGTATTTTAGTTATCTGATTTGGTTAAAGTAGCTTATTTGACCAAACTTTTAGGTACCTTATCTTTTTGTATGCGTTTGACAAATAGCTTATTTAACCAAATTAGCTACCTGAAATGAAATGCTACCTAGAGTAGCATTTGAGATTTCAGGTACCTGATTTGATTTGATTTTCTGTTTTTACCCTTTAAATCTATTCTATTAAATAATTATCATATCTTTTTACGTCATTTCATCAAAATCAGTTACCTTTTCAGTTAGTTTGCCAAACATTTTTTTATATAATCAGCTATCTTATCAGCTCCTAATTTCCAGTTACCTTATCAGCCACCTTCTCGGGTTTCATTTAGCTTTTTAGTTAACAGGTACCTTTTCAGATTTAAGTTACCTTTTCAGTTCGTTACCAAACAAAGCCCAACTCTAATTTTGATGGTAAACCAATTTTGGAAGTGTATTTTCTTGTATTTTTAGAAGACGTATAATTTACTCTTATCTTTTCTACAGTATGTATATGACTATATATGGTCAAGTTTAAATTATCGAATATGCTTCTAAGCTAAAAAGAAAAATACTCAATGTATCATAATCCCGATTTTTATATTGTTATATTACTCCCTCCGTTCTAATCATTACCTTTAAAAAAAAAATGATCAGATATGCTTCAAGTTTTGTGATTTTTTTAAACTTTGACATTTCTATGAGGTGTTATGGGTGTTATGATTTGGAATAGTTATATGCTCCGTATTTATTTATCTGTAAATAGCGGTTTATAATTCTTAAATTCTTAATATTGTTTGTTAGTTAGGTGATTTGGCCGACATTTAAGGTAAAATAACTTTATTTCCTAATAGAATGGGATCCTCCCATATAAAATGCCAATGAAAAGATAATTATTAAGTGGAAAGGAATCTTTAGCCAAGTGCATTTTATTTCCAAATTAAAAAAAATCTTCATATCACACTCATATTGAAGATATACCTGCCATATTTTACCCAAATTAACAACTTGCCTTTTTACATGGATTAATTTATTAATAGTAATAGTAATTAATAATTAACAATTTAATAAATTCGACAAATTAACAAAAAATCCTGGAGATGCCACGTGGCAACGTATAAGGCAACTGGTTGTTGCTTTAATATAATACTAGTTTTTGAACCCGTGCACTGCACGGGTGGTAACGAAAAGTATTATTAAAAGTAAAAATTACTTATTTTTTGGATTTATTAAATTATTAAACATTAGAAAATTTGACTTTGTTTACCCATACACTTTTGATAAGTTCATGTTCTCAGTTTTATTTGAAGTATTCTGTTTTTTTTTTCTCCTAGTCGACTTTTTAACTTATGAAAGGTGAAATCTGAAAAGTGGATCGAAAATTATTATACATTTCATAACATGTTTATTTACGCAATATTCATTTAATTTTACTCATTGTTGTACGCTTTTTTTTCATATTACCCTAATCGTTTATTCTCCTCTCAATTCTCAACTTTCTCTGTCATTTCCTCTCTCAAGCATCATCACCTGGATGTCTGGAAGTAGTGTTTGCCATAACTAACCAACTTACCTCGAAGCCTACACCCTCCACTAAAGTGGTGACCACATCTAACACCTCGGACCGCAACATCCCTCTCAGCCCCAATCTCAGCACATTTGCTCGTGGTTTGGATATATATTATAGAATACTTAGGAAATTTTAGGTAAATTATATTTATTTCTATTTCTTCTAAAATTGAATTATCAGAATAAAGTAAGATATATGTCAAGGTAATAAAATATTGTACTCTTCCATTGTTTTCGTTAAATGACGCACTTTAATTTAGAGAAAGAATCAAAATTTATGATTAGTAGCAAACTTTACTCGGTCCGATCTACCCGTTTTATCAAGGTCTATACCTGTAAATCTTAACTCGTAACCTATAGCCCTAAACAACCCAAACTCGAAATGATTCAATAACTTGGAGTTAATCGACACAACCTGTTAAATTTATTTTCAAAACAAAAAAAATGTATAAAAAGACATATGTTAGTAAATGTTTTAAACAAAAGAAACCATGCGACATTTTTGTAAGACATGATGAGATAATTAAATGAGTAATATTAGATATAAGAAAGTAATCTTAGAAAATTAATTAAAATATTACTCGCTCCATCTTCCAATTAATATTTGTCCAATCCATATTTCTTGTTATGTTCATGCCAAAAGACAAATTATAGTACTACGTACTTTATGTTAAATAAAACTATATGGCTAGATAAGGTGATAAATTTCTCGCTTCATTCAGCCTTATGTTGTACTTCACCCTTATTCTTTTTCAACCACAAATAGTATCAACTTTTTTAAATTTCTCTCTTTTATGGTATATATAAGAAATTAATACCATGGATAGATAGACACTATATATAAACACATTAAAAAGAAGTGTATTTATTGTTAAATAGAAATATTCCACGAAAACCATCCATCTCATTTCTCAAGCTCGTGAATCTGTCTTAATACCATTGTAGTTGTAAAAATATGCCTTAATATATAAGATCCGTCATTCTGAAATTTTATAAAGTTGTTAAAATATAGCTACATTCATAATTAACAGTATAAACTTAAGTGAAGTTGTACAATACATCACGCTTACACGAAAAAATTATGTTATAAACTTACCTCTTGAAAGGGATGAATCCTCTATTCCTTTCCATTACTTTTAAACTTACCTCTTGAAAGGGATGAATCCTCTATTCCTCTCCATTACTTTTAAACTTACCTCTTGAAAAGGATGAATTGTCTCCCCCACCTTATCAAAACACTTGACCGTGAAATCGTCGCGGAACAAATTTGGACCATTAAAAGATAATAGAAGGTAATAAAGAGAAGAAGGCAAGGGAGAGGATATTCTTCAGTTTTGAACCATTATTATCAAGAACAAAAATTAAAGCCAACTAATCAACTGCGGAGTATCATGGAAATGATACGGTTATTATTGAAGTATCATCTTCTCCATTGTCTGATTATAATTAGTATGACAACTCTCCATTACTCCGTATATAAGTTGGTATTAAATTCACACATTATGGAAACAAACTTTTCTTATATTGAACTAATAATGAAGGCATATATTTTATACACGGTTTTTCATAATGTTATACGGATTACTCGTACTTACCAATATTAAGTGAATAAATACCAAATTGATTCAATTTGAATATTCTGCCGCGATTGTAGCTAAACTATAGGTAATTTACGCACTGGAAACTTTGTTTCCATTTTAAAACAATACCTTAACACTTTTACTGTATTTAAACATCACATTATCCCTTAATTATCGGAAAAATATTTTGTTTCTATCTTTGATTGCAATATAGTATATTTCAGTTAGTATATTAGTCAAAACGAATATTTTAAGTGTCATTTTCAATTCCATTTATAGTGGTTGATCTAGTGAAGGATGCTTGATTTATGATTTATTTAATATATTATATATTATATTGTATTTATTTTGAATTAGTAGTAGTAGATGGCAAAAATAACGTACAATATTTGTTTCCAAAACTATTAATGCTAGCTAATCTCTAACTGCGTATTAAGATTGTGGGAAATTATTAATTGTTTCCAAAATTTGTTATTGTTTAAATATTCTAATTATTAAGTTGATAATTAGTATTTAATAATTTATCTATTTTACTGGATATGACACGTGACGATGACACATGAGAAACTGTATTGGGGATTTAAAAAATTCGATGACATGTGGCAAGTAAATGGGGTGTGACACGTGGCAATCAAAGAAGATGCCGGTTGTTGCTTTAATATAATATATGACTAGATTTCATGTCCGGCCGTTGGCCGGGTAATATCAAGAAATAATTTCTAAATATTTATCTTGTTGTTGTTCTGAAAGCATTTTAATTATAATGAATATATTCCTATATTTTGGTCAAACTGTGTGAGAACTGTTACCCTACAAAGAACACCATGATATTATTGATTGCTCTTTGGGGTAGACCATTTTGCATAATTTTTGGCGCCCGACACCTAGGATCGTGATCTGTGCATATTTCTTACACAATTAAAATTGTAATGACATTATATTCAACATCTTGTCAAAATTGTAATGATATTATATTCAACATCTTGTAAAATAGACATTGCGTAAATATAATAAAAATGCTTTTTGCTTCCCAGAGGACCAATCTAGTTTCTTACCTTATCAAAAAAAAAATATATAATAACAAACCAATATTGAGGAAAGGGAAATCTATCGTGATCATAATACAAAAAGTGTTTCATATACAAATAGACCTTATATCGCCAGTTATCATAATACTCGTATTATTTATAGCTTTTATAGGTTTATGTGTTTTTAAGGAACGCCTCCATATTTACGATGATAGCATCTCCATATTTACAATAATAAAGACACGTACAATAGGACCATTAATAAACCAAGAATTTCTATTTTTTAACTATCTTTCTGTAGTTGTCCCTAACATCACACATTCACACATATCATATTGCCTTAGTCCATAAAAAAACAAATACACAAAACCTCAATCATCGATCACCATATATCACATGGTAAAATATTCATAATTAGCGCTTTTACTTTCATATATCGAATGATAATTTGTGACGATAGAATAAAGCTTTAATATAGTCTTTATAATGAATTATCCCAAAGATGATTAGTGGTGGAGCGAGGGGGCGCGAGCGCCCTCTGAAATGGCAAGATTTGAAGATTTTAGTTTTAAACTTTTTTCAATTTTACCTTGTGAAATTACTCTTTTACGGTGGGGAATTTTGACTTCGCTACTGCCAAAGCATATCATTATAAATTTTAAATTAAATGTCATTTTGGAATACATGACGAATTGAGTTCTTGGCTTCTTGCTATGACTTAAAGTCCGGGGAGAAAATAATGCAAGTCCGAAAACGTAGAACACTCATAAAACTCAATGATGAAGCTTCAAACATAAATAAGGGTAGAAGGTGAAGAAATAGGACGTTATATAATGTATAAGAGGTAGCTAGCATAACTTTGTCTAAGTTCCGATTCGCACCATGTCGAAGTACATAATTCGATAGCACAATTAAGACACTCATTAGATATAATGAGTGTTTTGAATTACAGACTCCTTATTTGATGAACACAAATTATCATTTGTGACGGATAAATTCGTCACAAGCTTGTGCCGCGAGACAAAGAGGCAAGTGGGAGGGTAAATGGGAAAGGGTTATAAGAGGTCAAAAGCTTGTGACCGTCACAAATAAGACGGAATGTTTAAAGAAACACTATTATAATAATCATGATGACTTTAACACCTATTAATTTACCTTCCTATTCCAATTGAAATTTATGTAAATAAAAGGAGTTTAACCTATCTTTATAGTACAATGATATATTGTGTTTAGATTGAATTGGGATATGGGCTATGGAGTAGTGAGTGCCTAGCAAAATTTTATTCTAATTTATGAGTCCCCAGTATATGCTTAACATTCTACGAAAAATTCCAGGAGTTCTAAACAAACTAAAATTCTGCCACAATTATTAACGTACTTGTATGGTAGCTAACCATGTAGTCTCGTAGTTAAGATCTAAACAAAGTACAAATACATTTATATGACATGCATAAACAATAAGGCATGGATTGTTTTGATGCAAATGGATTACTTCTTTGGACTTTTGATGACAAAAAGTAAGTATAGTTCTCATATCACTTAAGTAAAACTTGATAGTTTTAATCCAACACGGGTCTTTTAAACGCCTCAACATATATATAGAATAAAATTCGCTTAATTAAATAATCATAGATAAGAGTTTGAACTTCAATTACAAACAAATACTTAGACTACATTCTTGTAAAATTAAAATTTGTGTACTTTTAAAAGTCCTTTTACACCCTCTTATAAGAAAAGTATACATACATGTTATTTACTTTATTCTTGCACATAACAAAGAAATTATTTAATGTTAATTAGGAGTATCTCATATTTTAAGATGCTCCATTCTCTAGTGTATTGTGCATTTTGCACAAGTGTTTGATTTTTTTACAAACCTACAAATAATTTGACGGTAATTCATATATTTAAAGTAGAACGTGTTTCAAACAAATTCACTATTATAACCTTAAAATAAATACATAAACTCTTATCTCCAATAATTTATTTACCTTCATTTAATGCCTCTTACAATGATTCTTAAAGCTAAACAAATAACTGAGACGGAAAAAAATACAATTAATTAAGAAATTACTCATGTCCTATGGTCCGAAAACTGATACGATTTGATCTCTAATCCACTCATGTTAAAAGCCAAATTCTCATTCACATAATACTAAGATTACATTTAATGTACGTGGAAGGAGGACCTCTCAATGAGTTCAGTAGATGAATCCAACTGCCAATGCACTCAACCTAGCATTGTAGTATTTGTACCTGTATTACCGAAACCAATTACACTCTTAGTATTTTAATAGATCATATATTACCGACAGAGAAGTAAATAATGATACTATATTATAAATCTCAAGGACCTTTAATAGAAAAGAAATACCTTAGCAATAAAGCTTGATTATATATGTATGACAATAATTACCAAAGTTTATCCTTCAATTTTGATCGCATGCATGCTTTGTAATGCCTGCAAATCATAACCCAATTTTTTTATTAGAACAAAACTCCACAAAAAGTCGATTGTGTACATAGATCAACAATCAACAAAAAAATTAAATCATATAGAGCAGAAAAGAAAATAGAATTTTAGTGTACGTGCAAATTTTTAGTATTTCTAATGTGAAATTTGTATGCTATAGAACTTCTTAATAATAATCACTAGAGATATATATATACAAAGAAGATTCCTAAAGTATTTAAATTACAAATATATTCTTTAATTATGCAAGTTTATTTAATTCATATTTTATCTTAAGTAGTTTACAAAAGTTGTAGCCAATGAAATCGCTTCAAAAGTTCCTCTTTTAAGTATATATATATTGAAAGTTAAAATTGAAAATTTATATCTATCTATATATCTATGTATCTATGTATCTATCAATATTATATATTAATTCCAGAACCAAGGGATTTCAATGTAATTAAAGCAAGTTATACAAATTAATTATACTATATAGTTTTAAATCAATAGCACCGTGTGATGGACCCGATTAAGGGATCTCAATGCAAATATATTATATAATTTGGGTTAAAATTAAATCATATAGAAGTTTGGTTGTAATACTACGGATTTTTATAAGCTAAGTACTCGACCGAGTAGAGCCTACTCGGCCGAGTAGTGTCAAAAGTGTATTCTGTTTGGGTTCTGCCGAGGAATACTTGGCCGAGTATGATGAATACTCGACCGAGTAGAGGATACTCGACCGAGTATACACTTTACTCGACCGAGTATCCGGTCTGGCGAGTAATATTTCAACGGTTTGATGCGGGAGTGTTTAGGGTTATTTAATTGTGAAAAACAGATTCTAAACGTCATTTGCAACCCTAATCATTTTAAGATACTCTAATCACTCCCTAATGTTCCACTGTGTGTGTAATCGTCATAGCCTTTGCGTTCAATCTTTCGTTCTACCGTTGGTAAGTCCTTATTTCCCATGTCATTTATGTTATTTTTAGGGTTTACTGTATATATATGAAATTGGGAAAAGGGGATTGTGCAATGTGTAATTGTGCTATGTGGTTATTGTATAGGAGAAGATTTCGTAGAGGAGTCATTCTAATTGTCCGATTCTCCATATTGCTGTTATTGTTAAGGTAGGATTTCCCCTACTCAGTTACTGTTAATTGATTAAGATTGTGTTTGTTTCATAATTGTTGTTATCTGCTGATCATTGGAGGTTAGGTGTTGTGGTGACGGTGGTGATGTGGTTGTGTTGTGACGGTTGTGGTGTTGTGACAGCTGTGATGCTGTGGTGCGTGTGTGATTGTGGTGGAGTCACTTGCGGGAGTGGCTTCACACCCTAGTTCGCCCTCCGTGGAACCCGTCACAGGAGAGGATGTGCACATTAAGGGACAGGGATTATTAGTCGCTCGTTGATGAGCTGGACTTGGTGGGGATGGGCTGCGGTCCCCCACCGGCGGAGTGGATTACCTGTTGCGATGGGTAATCCGGCAAGGCTACACACTTCGGTGTGTACTCGGTTACTGTGGAGGATGATCAGCCGGTTATATTGCTTGTTTGTCTTATACCGATTGAATGGTACTGACCTCATTGTTGTTGTTTGTGGAATTTGCGGTGATCCATTCGGGGATGGTGAGCAGGCTTGACAGGTATTGCTTTTGGTGAGCTTGGGCGGTCATGGGGGAGTCGTCTTCACCAGTTATAGCATCACAGTCTCGAGTCTTAGTTATGACTTTATAGTTGTCAGTTATTGGATTTATTTTATTGGTTTGGATTTGGATTTTTGTCAATGTAAACAATTACACTTTTCAGTATTTCTAATAAATGTGTTAGGACAGAAGCTTTTGATATGTACTAACCTCGGGAAACCGAGATGGTAACACTCTTTCATGACTGGGTGGTCCTGGTAAGGCACCTTGGTATGAGGTGGTGTTACAAAGTGGTATCAGAGCCAAAGATTCCAGCACCTAAAACAAATGAACCTAATGAACTTAGGGAGTCTAAATAAAATGAACCCGGGGAGAGTTGTTTGGAGCTACCGCAAGGACTCGGGAGACGTCTCGGAGTCGCAATTTGGCCCTCACTAACTCGAGCCGGTCACGGGGGGAAATGTGTTGAGAGTTGTGTCGTATATGTGCATGTATGTGAAGGCCCACGGTTGGAACATGTGGTGATAAGTAATGTGTATGTGGATTTGTAAAAGTATATTGAGAACTGAAATGAAGTAGAAGGAATAAATATGTGAAATTTAGTGAAACGGTTTTAGCATGTGAATGATTGACATGATTACATGTTTATTATGTGGCATTCGAATTCCTGTTGATATATGATTGTTTGTTGGGGTAGAAAGCATGAAAAGGGGATACTGTGTATTGTTTGTAGCTCGTTTAGCATGACTCGGCCGACCATGGCAGGTACTCGACCGAGTAGGGGGTACTCGGCCGAGTAACCAGGCACTCGACCGAGTGTTGTTTGGCAGTAAGCAGCAGTTGCTACTGGATGTGTTTACTCGACCGAGTATTTAGGCATACTCGACCGAGTAGAGCATACTCGGCCGAGTGTTGTTTATACTCGACCGAGTATGCGTTTTGTGAATTTGAGGTCGGCTACTGGAGTCGACTACAGGACCTAGTATCGGTGATACTCGACCGAGTAGTCCTTACTCGACCGAGTACTGTCTGGTACTCGGCCGAGTACTTCTTTGGTAGAAGATTGTTACATTTTGAGCCGTAGGCTTTTGTGCTTACGTTTCTTGTCTCTTATCAGCTCAAAATGCCGCCTAAAAGAACTGCCGCACAAATTCAAGCTTCTGAGATGACCATTGATGAGATTGCTCGTATGATTGAGCAACAAGATGCCCTTCTGAGGCTCTTAAGAATGTGGGAAAGGGGACGGAGAAGCCGGTGGATGCTACTCAGCTTAGCATCATCATCGCCCGCTTCAACCCACCCATATATGAGGGTGTTGGGGAACCAAAGCTGCTCGAGAAATGGCACCGTGAGATGGAAAGTCTCATGGAAGTGGTCAAGTGTCCCGATGATATGATCGTTGAGCAGGTAGTATACTACCTGAGAGGCAAAGCCGCCGGGTGGTGGCAAAACATCAAGGAGGATGCTAGAGCCTACTACCAAGCTGAGGGCCTGAGGGCTATTCCTTGGTCAGGGTTGAAGAGCGCCATGAGGGAGCAGTTTGTGCCGGAGCATATCCGACACAAGATGAGATCTGAGTTGGATTCCTTCACCATGACAAAGAAGATGACAATCACCGAGTACTATCACCGGTTCCTAGAGTTGTCTCGTTATGTCGAGGACATGCAGTTAGGACAAAGGGGTTTGGCTCTTCGTTTCGAGAGGGGTTTGTCTGCCAAGATCATGAACCGTCTATCAGCTGGAGTCGCCACCGATCTTAAGAAAGTGTACCTGAGAGCGGGTCAAGCTGAGAGAATGGTGGATCTCTCAAAAGAGATTAATGAGAGGACTGCTGCCGAGAAAAGGAAGGCTGACAGTGGAAGCAACAATCAGTCGGGCAATAAGAAGGGTAACTTCAACCATGCCAAGGGTTTTTCTGGTGGGGCTGGTTTCTCCGAGGGATCTCATGGTTGGGGAAAAGCTGTCGGAGTTTGAGTGATAGCTCCAACCTTACATGCTTCAACTGTGGTGGTGTAGGCCACAAGAAGCGGGATTGCATGAGTATCAAGACCGGAGCAGGTTCGGGAGCTTATCAAGGGAATTTCTCTCAAGGACCAACTCAGAGCTTTGCTAGCAACCGGCCGGGTGGATCATGGGGCAACAGAGGTGGACATAGCAACCATGGCAGTTATAACCGCAGTGGCGGTGGATCTTATCAAGCGCCAGAACAACAGTGTCACCCAGGATTCGACAGCCAAGCCGAGTACTTCCAATGCTTCGGTCCAGGGAGGAGGGCAGAATAGCAGTGGAAAGCTCTTCATGATAGATAAGCAGGAAGCGCAGAATAATGCACATGTAGTCACCGGTACCTTTCTCGTTCATAATGTGCCGTCTTTTGTTTTGTTTGACTCGGGGGCAACACATTCTTTTGTGTCTTGTAGTCATGCTTTATCTATGGGCTTGGGGGAGTTTGAGATTGTAAAGGATGACGTGTTCATACCTTATGGGGAGTCTGTGTCATGTGTCAAGTTATATAAGGGAGTGTCTATGGTAGTTGGAGGGGTAGATTTACCGGTAGACCTGTTAGAGTTTCCTATGGATGGGTTTGAGGTGATTGTTGGGATGGATTGGCCGGGTAAGTATGATGCCAAGATAGATTGTCGATAAAAGAAAGTGTCTTTAAGGGGTCCAAAGGGTATAAAGGTGTCTTATAGAGGGTTTGTTGTTAGACCTAAGTGTAAGTTCATAGCTGTGATGACTTTAAAGTCATATTTGAGGAAGAAGTGCCCCTTGATTCTTTGTCATGTGAGAGATGGCCGAGTAGAGTCACAATCAGCTGCTGAGATACCAGTAGTGGGAGAGTTTGATGATGTCTTTCCTGAGGAGATACCGGGGTTACCGCCAAAGAGGGATGTTGATTTCAACGTGGAGCTCAAACCAGGAACGGGTCCTATATCCAAAGCACCATACCGTATGGCACCTAAGGAATTAGCTGAGTTGAAGAAACAGTTACATGAGTTGTTAGACAAGGGTTATACCCGGCCAAGTGTGTCACCTTGGGGAGCTCCAGTTTTGTTTGTGAAAAAGAAAGATGGGAGCATGGGGTTATGAATCGACTACAGGGAGCTTAACTGTGTCACGGTGAAGAACAAGTATCCTCTGCCCAGGATTGATGATTTGTTTGATCAGCTGAGTGGAGCAGGTGTATTTTCCAAGATTGATTTGAGGTCAGGTTATCACCAGTTGAGGATAGCAGATGAGGATATTCCAAAGACAGCATTCCGATCTCGATATGGTCATTATGAGTATGTGGTGATGCCTTTTGGTTTGACCAATGCACCAGCCGCTTTCATGGATTTGATGAACCAGATCTTTACATCGTTTTTGGATAGGTTTGTGGTTGTTTTCATCGATGACATCTTAGTCTATTCCAAGACTAAGGAAGAACATGAGGATCAATTGAGGATGGTTTTGCAGACTCTGAGAGAGAATCAACTTTATGCCAAACTATCTAAGTGTGAGTTCTGGTTAGAGGAGGTGGCTTTTCTGGGTCATATGATATTTAAGAAGGGGGTGTCTGTGGATCCGAGCAAGATTGAGGCCGTGACCAAGTGGGAGTCACCGAAGAGTGTAGCTGAGATCCAGAGTTTCTTAGGCCTTGCTGGCTACTACAGGAGGTTCGTGAAAGACTTTTCTACCATAGCACGACCTATGACTGCCTTGATGAGGAAAGAGACCAGATTTGTTTGGGATGAGAGTTGTGAGACGACGTTTCAGACCTTAAAGGAACGTTTGACCACAACTCCTATTCTAGCTTTGCCAGAGGGATGTGAGAACTTTGAAGTGTATACCGATTCTTCAAAGAATGGTCTGGGTTGTGTTCTGATGCAGGCAGGGAAGGTTATAGCTTATGCTTCGAGGCAGCTAAAGCCATATGAGGAGAATTACCCTACCCATGATCTGGAGCTGGGTGCAGTTGTTTTGCCCTTAAGATTTGGAGGCGCTACCTTTACGGGGCAACCTTTAAGGTGTTTTCCGATCATAAGAGTCTAAAGTATATCGACACTCAGAAGGAGCTTAACATGCGACAGAGACGGTGGATGGAGCTGATCGAAGATTATGATATGGAGATCATCTATCACGAGGGTAAGGCAAATGTTGTTGTAGATGCTTTGAGTAGGAAGAGCATTCATTCGCTATGTACGTCCATGTCCTTGCTGAAGCTAAGAGATGAGATGTCTCAGATGGGGATCTTTATGATAAAGAAGGGGGATACCATCGGGGATTTGACGATAGAGCCAGACTTGTATGAAAACATTAAGAGTAAGCAAGAGCTTGATCCTAAGATTCAGGAATGGAAGTCAAGAGTGGAGAGTGGAACAGTTTCCAGATTTTCTATCCACACAGATGGGAGTGTTCGCTTTGATGGGAGGTGGTGTGTTCCGGAGGATGCAGAGTTGAGGAGAGTGATCTTGTCGGAGGCTCATTGCACTCCTTATTCAGTTCACCCAGGTGGTGACAAGCTTTACAAAGACCTTAAGAAGACTTTCTGGTGGCCAAACATGAAGAGGGATGTAGCAGAGTTCTTGGCTAGATGTTTAACCTGTCAGCGGGTCAAGGGTGAGCAGAGGAGACCACAGGGTAAGATTAAGTCTTTGGAAGTACCTGAGTGGAAGTGGGAGTCGATCTCTATGGACTTCATTGTGGGATTACCTAGATCACAGTAAGGTAATAACATGATCTGGGTGATTGTTGATCGGTTAACCAAGTCAACTCACTTTGTTCCTATGAAAGATACCTGGTCTAAGATGCAGCTGGCGTTGGGTTACAGGAGACATTTGGTACGGTTACATGGTATACCCAAGGATATCGTTTCTGATCGTGATGCGAGGTTCATATCCAAGTTTTGGCAAGAACTGCAAGAGTTGATGAGTACTACCTTGAAGATGAGTACAGCTTTTCATCCGACAACCGACGGTCAGACGGAGAGAACCATCAAGACCTTAAAGGACATGTTGAGAGCATGTGTCATGGAGTTTGGGGGCAGCTGGGAGGACAAACTTGATCTAATTGAGTTCTCATACAACAACATTTATCATACGAGTATCGGGATGGCACCTTTTGAGGCTTTGTATGGTCGGAAGTGCCGAAATCCAGTTTGTTGGGATGATAGTTCTGAGGCTGTGGTTTTAGGCCACAGCTGGTACATGATATGGTTAAGCAAGTTCAACTGATTCGGCAAAAGATGAGGGCAGATCAAGATCGTTAGAAGAGTTATGCTGATTTACATCGCAGAGACATAGAGTTCGCATTAGGTGACAAGGTTCTTTTAAAAGTGTCACCTATGCGTGGAGTAATGAGGTTTAGAAAGAAAGGTAAGCTAAGTCAGAAGTTTATAGGTCCTTATGAGATTTTGGACCGTATAGGCGAGGTAGCCTACAGACTAGCTTTGCCACCGGCTTTGGAGAGAGTCCACAATGTTTTTCATGTTTCACAGCTTCGAAAGTATGTGAGTGACCCGTCACATATACTCGAGGTGGATAATATCGAGTTTGATGAGTCCTTGTCCTATGCCGAGGTTCCTAAAGAGATTCTAGATCGCAAAGTCCGTAAGACAAGGAATGGTGAGACCGTCTTACTCAAGGTACTTTGGTCTAATCATAATGTGGAAGAGGCCACATGGGAACCCGAGGAGGCTATGCGAGAACGTTTTCCTAACCTTTTTGATCAGGTATGTTTGGTTACGGGGACGTAACCACTGTCTTTTTAGGGGGTAGGAGATGGTCGCGTGTATGTTTTGTCTTACTTTGAGTCGGGATAGTAGGTCTTGTGATGCTTTGTGTAGTTCTTTGGTGTTGTTAAGTGTTCGCTGGGAAGTCTTTTTTGTGTTTGTTGTGTCTTGTTTTAGAGTAGAGTGTGAACTTCGGGACGAAGTTCTTTTTAAGGGGGGAAGACTGTAATACTACGGATTTTTATAAGCTAAGTACTCGACCGAGTAGAGCCTACTCGGCTGAGTAGTGTCAAAAGTATATTCTGTTTGGGTTCTGCCGAGGAATACTCGGTCGAGTATGATGAATACTCGACCGAGTAGAGGATACTCGGCCGAGTATACACTTTACTCGACCGAGTATCCGGTCTGGCGAGTAATATTTCAGCGGTTTGATGCGGGAGTGTTTAGGGTTATTTAATTGTGAAAAACAGTTTCTAAACGTCATTTGCAACCCTAATCATTTTAAGATACTCTAATCACTCCCTAATGTTCCACTGTGTGTGTAATCGTCATAGCCTTTGCGTTCAATCTTTTGTTCTACCGTTGGTAAATCCTTATTTCCCATGTCATTTATGTTATTCTTAGGGTTTACTGTATATATATGAAATTGGGAAAAGGGGATTGTGCAATGTGTAATTGTGCTATGTGGTTATTGTATAGGAGAAGACTTCGTAGAGGAACCATTCTAATTATCCGATTCTCCATATTGTTGTTATTGTTAAGGTAGGATTTCCCCTACTCAGTTACTGTTAATTGATTAAGATTGTGTTTGTTTCATAATTGTTGTTATCTGCTGGTCATCGGAGGATGGGTGTTGTGGTGACGGTGGTGATGTGGTTGTGTTGTGACGGTTGTGGTGTTGTGATAGCTGTGATGCTGTGGTGCGTGTGTGATTGTGGTGGAGTCACTTGCGGGAGTGGCTTCACACCCTAGTTCGCCCTCCGTGGAACCCGTCACAGGAGGTGATGTGCACATTAAGGGACAGAGATTGTTAGTCGCTTGTTGATGAGCTGGACTTGGTGGGGATGGGCTGCGGTCCCCCACCGGCGGAGTGGATTACCTTTTGCAATGGGTAATCCGGCAGGGCTACACACTTTGGTGTGTAGTCGATTACTGTGGAGGATGATCAGCCGGTTATATTGTTTGTTTGTCTTATACCGATTGAATGGTACTGACCCCGTTGTTGTTTGTGGAATCTGCGGTGATCCATTCGGGGATGGTGAGCAGGCTTGACAAGTATTGCTTTTGGTGAGTTTGGGCGGTCATGGGGGAGTCGTCTTCACCAGTTATAGCATCACAGTCTCGAGTCTTAGTTATGACTTTATAGTTGTCAGTTGTTGGATTTATTTTATTGGTTTGGATTTGGATTTTTGTTAATGTAAACAATTACACTTTTCAGTATTTCTAATAAATGTGTTAGGACAGACGCTTTTGATATGTACTAACCTCGGGCAACCGAGATGGTAACACTCTTTCATGGCTGGGTGGTCCTGGTAAGGCACCTTGATATGAGGGGGTGTTACATTGGTAATTTTCCTAAACATTTGTAAGAGACTAAAACATAGTCAATTTCCTTAAAATAAAATAATTAATTAAGGTCAATTTCTTTAAAATAAAAATAATTAATTAAGATGGACAATTTTAAGGAGACTAAAAGAAACAAGATGCTTGGTAATTTTCCTAAATATTTATAGAAGACTAGAAGATGGTCAATTTCCTTAAAATAAAATAATTAATTTGTATAAACACGCACACTTATGATATTAATTATTATCATCATAAAATTATGTATTAAATTTAAATTATATGCAATTTTATTAAATTTTATAGTTTATTAGATGTATAGATGTTAATTATTTAGCATACAAAAATATAATAAGTAGGTCATAAATAATTCAAGTTAGATTCCATAATTTATAATATTGCATAATTCTTTCGATTTGATTTAATGCATAATCCTCTTAAAATTGCATGCATAAGTAGTAAAAGTAATTTCGTCAGTAAAGAAAAGAATTGTAGTAACATTAGATATATTTATATGATAGTAATCACTCATTTGAATAGTAAAAGTAACAATATTTTCAGCGAGATTAGTGAAAGTGGTAGAAACAACAGCGACAATAGTGAAATAATCAATATTAATGCGGCAATAGTGAAAGTAACAATAATTACGGCTGAAGTGGTGAAATTATCAATATTAATGGGGTAGTAGTGAAAGTAATAATAATTACGGCAGGAGTAGTAAAAGTAACAATGATTACGGACAACTAGTGAAATGTTATTACTATTGTTTCATTAATAAGAGTAAAATATTAATAGCAGGAGTAGTGAATTGTTTCAAAATTTATTTCCGTAATGGATATGTCATAGAAAAATACTCCCTCCGATCCAGACAGATGTAAACATATGCAAAAAGTGGTTATTTAAGAAAAGGTGGAAAAGTAATGGGTAACGTAGGAAATATTGATTGGGGCCACATGAGTTTAGGTGGATTAAATAAGTAGTTGATGTAAGGGTAATTTAGTTATTTTTCATGTCAAATATGGTATGTTACCATTGGTGTGGTTCATCCATTTTAGGTAAGTGTTACCATCTGTCTGGATCGGAGCGTTGGAGTTAGTGTCCTCCACAATAGTGCGTGTAATACCCCTTATTTTTATATAATCGATTAAACGGATATTATTATATATTAGTTATTATACATTTTATATTACTAATTAAGTCGGGTTAATTGTTGAGTCGATAATCACGTTAAATTATTTTACTTAACTCGCGTTGTATCGATCTAAGTTAATTGAGACGGGTTTATACGGAATTCGAAATGGGAGCTAACCCATTTGCCCTCGACCCATTTGAGTTGGCCCAATAACATGTTCAGCCCAATTAACCCTAATAGTACCCTACCCCAACCCGCCTCCCTCATTTCTTACTCCCTCAACCCGCCTCCCTTCTTCATCAGCTCCAACTTCAACATTCACGCAAATCGAGAGAGAGAGAGAGAGAGAGAGAGAGAGAGAGAGAGAGTGTGTGGTTGTTGACGGCGCAGCATGGAAGAGCTAGGGGCGATTGTCGACGACCGTGGGTGGCCCTGGTGGCTGTTGTGGTGGCGGAAAAGGTAAGAGTTCAACCCTTTTCCTCTGTTTTCGCATTTCTGTCGAGTTGTTGGTTGTTGTTTCGTGACTTAGGGAGGTGATAAGGGTGGTTGGTGTCGGGGTAATGGTAATGGGTGGTTGGAGTCGCCCCTATTGGTGGTGGTTAGGTGGGTTTTGGGCGGTGGAAATGGCGGCAGGAGGTGTTGTCGACAGGGGTAGTCAAACGGGTTTATATACGGGTTTTCAGACGGGTTTAGACGGGTAGG
The DNA here is from genome assembly GCF_048544455.1 of Silene latifolia. Classification (NCBI taxonomy): domain Eukaryota; kingdom Viridiplantae; phylum Streptophyta; class Magnoliopsida; order Caryophyllales; family Caryophyllaceae; genus Silene; species Silene latifolia. The sequence goes on along the minus strand of NC_133528.1, from coordinate 119,995,136 downwards.
TTTGGGGTGGCACCACCGTCGACTAGGGGGAGGTCGACACGGTGGTGCCAGGGTAGTGAGAACCACCGTGTGCCAAGCAAGGCCACGGTGGTGGTGGGTCACATGGAGAGTCGTGTCTGGGCCGTGGTTGCTGGTAATATCGGAGGGAGTCAAGGGGGTTTTGTGGGGTTGTTGTCTGCGTCCGGTGGTGTTGGTGACCGTGGTCAGACTCACCTGCCTGAGTCGACCACGGTGGTGAGGGCCAGTGGGGTCCAGGGCATATGGGGGACCACGGTGGCAGTGGCGGCAGCCACTGCTGGTGGCTGCATCCGGTCAGGGGTTAGGATAGTTGGGGCCGGTTTGAAACGGGTTACAAAGCTTTGTTTCAAGTTCGTAATTTGAGTCGGGACGATAACCATTGTGATAGTTTGTAAACGTGTTTATATTAGTGCATAAGTCGGGTTTTGTTATTTATAAAATAAAGTGTTAGTATTATTATTAGTGAACAAATTAATTGTCGTCGCTAAATTACTTTTATTAATGCTTGATTCGTTTTATCGTATTATTCGTTTAATCCTTTAATTATCGTTTTGGTTTAAGTTCCGAGTTATTTAAAATAAAATAAAATAATAATTAATAATAATTGATTAATTAGGGACGGGTTTCGAGTCGGGTTTGTTAAAATGGAAAAGTTACTATATCGGGAGAGTTTCCCTTTTAAGAAGTTCTATTTTTAGTAACCTTGCTATTTTGGGAACGGGAATAGTTGCAAGTAAATTAATTATTGTACGTATATGTCTAGGTGACGAGTTCGAGTGGAGTACCTTTAAAGCATCTGCTTGTCTGTCTGCTGCTATCTTTGAGGTAGGGAAATACACTTGTCCTATTATCGTTGATGTTGAATTGTGTTGACTTGTTTGGGTGTCATATGACCAAACTGTGAACGTTGACTTGATTCGTGGTTGTTGACTTACGTTATGATTCATATACTGGAAGGTGATTGACTGAATTGATCGTATTGAGTATATTATCACAACATTTGGTAACCGACATGATTTTATGATTGATCAGTTCAATGATATATATATATTGTGTTGCATTAATTTCTTTTGAGCATTCATATGCATTGGAGATGGAGGACATGGTGGTGATGTGGTGTGGTGAAGATGATGTTGTGATAAGGCCCAGGCGGGTTCTGCAGGACTTGCCCTGGTGTCCTCAGCTGCGAGCTGGCAGATCGGCTAACGTCGATATATATAGTCTACCGGGGATCGGTATGGCTGGGCGTTCCGGGTTATGAGTCATGAGATATGAGTTATGGGATATGAGTTGAGATGGAGGTGACGGAGGAGCATGCATATCATATTTTTATTATTTCATTGTATTACCTACTCAACCTCGTGGTTGACCCTGTGTATTCGTGAATACCTGTGATGACCCAAATATTGGCGAGCAGACTTGACAGATTTAAGAGATAGAACGGGAGCTTGATGGGCGTGAGACACTGGATCGGAAGACTTAGTAGCTAGATCATCATCTAGAAGACCTTCACTTTTATTTATGTTAGTTCTTTGTAATTTGACGTAAAAGAGGTTTTGTAATAATTAAGTTAAAAATGCCTTGGAGTTTAATTTGTTATTCACTACCTCGGGAAACCGAGATGGTAACAATCCGGTTTATTAGGGAATATCTTGACGAAGGCTCCTTCATAAACCGGGGTGTTACAAAGTGGTATCAGAGCGAACGATCCTCAGGCCTAAACCAATGAGCCCAATGAACGTAGGATGTGTCTAATTAAAATGAACCCTGGGTAGGAACTGATAGGAGCTCATAGTGCGGTTAAGAAGGCGCCCTTAATACGTACTCTTTTGCCCTCTCAGTTTTGAACCAGGTAACCCGAGAGAAATTGAGTGAATGGGTAGTTAGAAGGAAAACCTTGGATATAATCGAGTTGATGTATACCTTGAGACCCATATATCCTAACCATTCTGCAGGACAACGTTACGGTAAGTATTTTGTATGAATGATGACGTGATCATATGATGTTGCGGAGATGAGAAATAAAATTTTCGAGTTCAGGTTGATAATCAATGAAGTGTTGGATTGTGGTAATCATGAGCGTGAAAATAATTGCGAATTGATGATAATTATCTGGATAGATGTTGAATGATGTGTTGATAGTACTATTATGTCTAGTGATATGCGGTTGTGTGATCCCGAAGCCATGCTAGTATAGTATTGTGATAGTAATGAGAAACACTATTGAATTACATGTTTCTAGTCATAGCAATCGTGATTTAGATGTAAGGAGTAGATCGAGATGCGAAGGGATTCTATGGGATAGATGTTTACGTAAGTACAAAGTGTGAGATTTAAGTTGGGATGGGTTAGTATACATAGTATGTTCATAAGAGTTGGAACATAGTAAATGAATGACCTAGTGCTGAAACTCGTTTTGTTTGATTTTACTCTTTAATTGACCTTACTGCCATTTCTTTTCTGTTTATTGCCTATGGATGAACATTTTATGAGAGATAGCCTCGTGAGTTAGTGTTCATTTGACGTTGGTTTCATGCTTATAGGATATACGGATTAAGAGTAATAAATATTTTAGTGGGCTGTGGTCAGGAAGTTCCCGTGCAGTGATGTTTTGACCAACGATTTTGTAAAAAAATTCTCATTTAATTGTATTAATATTTTTTGCATAATTCCAACTCCATCGATCAGAAGATTCGAATATGTTTTCAAATTGATAAGCTACGAAAATTCTTGATGTCTCTATATTAAATGGTAAGTTTTTCAAACTGACCCAAGTTTCGGACCAATTGCTGTCACATACTTGTTTGAACCAACTGAGTTGTAAAATTCTTTAAAAATGGAATTCTTGTGCTTTAGACCTAATTCTTTTTCCCCTGTGTTTTTAACTCTCCGTATTTTATAAAGGTAATATGAATCAAGTTTTAATCGAACGGTTATTTGTTCGTGGTCTTTGGAAGTTACGACGTGAATCATGACTTGTAAAATGTGCGTTCTATGTTGAGTTTTCATACAATTGTTTGGTTATTTCATAAGCCTTGTTAATGTGACCTTATAATGTATTTATATGATGATAGTAGCACGCATGTTCAGTAGTTATGTATCTTAACAAGTGATAAAATTAAAGTTTAGTTGATAACATTGTTGGCATGATAGTATGAGTGAAATTGAATAGCTTAATTTGATTCTTAATCGAGGCTGAAATATTTTATACGAGTCCAGTTGTTTGCATAATTTACATACGTTTGGCATGTTGTAATATCTCTGGTGTGTTCATCATATTTGCATAGTGGTCGGATATATATAAATATCAAACTATATTGTCATATCTTGGTAAAGTTGATGGCGTTAAATGATAATTTGATTGTTCTAATATACTCGCATGAATATTTATAATAAGTATGTTTAAATGTTTACACATGGATGGTAGTAATGATTATGTCTAAATGTTCACACATGTAGAATGTCATCTGAGTTCTAATGTCTTTCATGTGAGTTGTGTGCCTATAGTTATACTTATTACCTTCATCGCATTAAATTATTTCAGTTGAACCTAAACCTATGACATAATAATAAACAGTGTTGTTATTCCTTATTGAATATGTTCGTTATTATATTGTCATAAAATGCTAAAGTGATTCTTGCAATTGTATGGGCGTGATATAAAGGAAATTGTTTGATGTAGCACGACATTTGGCATATCTATATTCTCGAGTCATTACTATCAATTATATTCTAATAAAGATTGTTTATGATAACTATGTTGACAATTATAATGGGATAACCCTTTGATGATTCTCATGATATGCATTGGTTTAAATGATAGTCGTTATAGTTACGTTTAATTGAGCCTACGAGTTGCCTAATTATTCAAATCGTGCAAATCAGAGAAGTTGTTCAAATTGCTAATCTTTTATCATAGCTAGTGTTCTACAAAGTATATGATGGCAAATGTATATGTTTAAGCTAATTATACGATATCTTTTGTTTTGCTGAAAATGAGTTATACTCGATTCTTTGGACACAATTGAATGATATGGTTGCTAAAATGTTAAACACATGTGTGATATGGAAGTAATGTTGTTGTTGTCATAGATCATATGTTGTTACTTTTATTGAGAAATATGTTTTCAGAATTGATATCGTGCCAACAATTTTGATAATTTAAAATATGAATTATGAGTATGTTGTTGATTGCTTAAATTCATCGGCCTAATTCGTGACCTAAACCAGTGAGTGAGTAAATGGTTGTACGGACATGTCAATAAGATCCTGTGATTGTGATGAATAGTAGTGGTAGATCTATTTTCTGTGATATGTTTACAAATGTGAGAAGTTTCTTAAATTGTTTTGTTGATTTTACTCTCGCTCGTTCATGTTCTATAATTGATCATCAAATTTGTTTAGTTGTGAAACCGTGTAAACCTTGGTTCCTTTCTTGTTGTTCTTTTAGTTTGATGTGGTGTTTTTAAGTTAAGCATGAGCTAAGTAATAAATGTTACTTGTTGACAATCAGTTAATTCCATAATAAAACCTTGTTTCGACTTTAATGTTAATGCGCAATCTCTTATCGTGTGTTCTTTCCTGTTACATGTGGTTGATAGTGATTTTGTTGCATATGTATATGAAAGTTGAAAAGAGGTTACGAGGACGTAACCATGTTTCTAGTTGGGTAGGATTGTAAAATCTTAATGTTTATGTTGCACTTGTTGGTAGATTGTAGTTTTGATCAAGTTGATGTTTCGTTGTGGGGTACCTATGCAAATGAGTCCTATATGTTTTGTTCCTACTTCTGTTAGTTGGTTGATGTGTAAAAGGAGAGTGTAGTTAAACTATTGATATTGAGATTGAGATTGGCCACTAGTATTGAGTTATGAGTTAGCCTTTGAGCCGAGTTATGTTTACGGTCCAGTGTGACCATGATTATTGAGTTATTTGAGTTTGAGATCGGAATTTAGATGGAAGATGACGGTGTTCTCAGGTGATTATTTAGTTGTTATACATTTGTGTTCTCAGGTAGTTATTAGTTGTAGTTAGTTAGGTTAAGTGAAGATGAGTTAAACTTCGGGACGAAGTTTATTTTTAGGAGGGCAGAATGTAACATTTCGTGTCTGTTATATTTAATTAATGTGTCAAAAGTGTGTGTTAACTGTGTTAGAAATGCGTGACGTCCGTATGTACGATATACAATACCCTTCTGATGTTTGAGTACGGGAGCGAACTTCGGGACGAAGTTCATTTTAAGGGGGGAAGACTGTAATACCCCGTATTTTTATATAATCGATTAAACGGATATTATTATATATTAGTTATTATACATTTTATATTACTAATTAAGTCGGGTTAATTGTTGAGTCGATAATCACGTTAAATTATTTTACTTAACTCGCGTTGTATCGATCTAAGTTAATTGAGACGGGTTTATACGGAATTCGAAATGGGAGCTAACCCATTTGCCCTCGACCCATTTGAGTTGGCCCAATAACATGTTCAGCCCAATTAACCCTAATAGTACCCTACCCCAACCCGCCTCCCTCATTTCTTACTCCCTCAACCCGCCTCCCTTCTTCATCAGCTCCAACTTCAACCTTCACGCAAATCGAGAGAGAGAGAGAGAGAGAGAGAGAGAGAGAGAGAGAGAGAGAGAGAGAGAGAGTGTGTGGTTGTTGACGGCGCAGCATGGAAGAGCTAGGGGCGATTGTCGACGACCGTGGGTGGCCCTGGTGGCTGTTGTGGTGGCGGAAAAGGTAAGAGTTCAATCCCTTTCCTCTGTTTTCGCATTTCTGTTGAGTTGTTGGTTGTTGTTTCGTGACTTAGGGAGGTGATAAGGGTGGTTGGTGTCGGGGTAATGGTAATGGGTGGTTGGAGTCGCCCCTATTGGTGGTGGTTAAGTGGGTTTTGGGCGGTGGAAATGGCGGCAGGAGGTGTTGTCGATAGGGGTAGTCAAACGGGTTTATATACGGGTTTTCAGACGGGTTTAGACGGGTAGGTTTGGGGTGGCACCACCGTCGACTAGGGGGAGGTCGACACGGTGGTGCCAGGGTAGTGAGAACCACCGTGTGCCAGGCAAGGCCACGGTGGTGGTGGGTCACATGGAGAGTCGTGTCAGGGCCGTGGTTCTTTGGTAATATCGGAGGGAGTCAAGGGGGTTTTGTGGGGTTGTTGTGCTGCGTCCGGTGGTGTTGGTGACCGTGGTCGACTCACTGCTGAGTCGACCACGGTGGTGAGGGCCAGTGGGGTCCAGGGCATATGGGGGACCACGGTGGCAGTGGCGGCAGCCACTGCTGGTGGCTGCATCCGGTCAGGGGTTAGGATAGTTGGGGCCGGTTTGAAACGGGTTACAAAGCTTTGTTTCAAGTTCGTAATTTGAGTCGGGACGATAACCATTGTGATAGTTTGTAAACGTGTTTATATTAGTGCATAAGTCGGGTTTTGTTATTTATAAAATAAAGTGTTAGTATTATTATTAGTGAACAAATTAATTGTCGTCGCTAAATTACTTTTATTAATGCTTGATTCGTTTTATCGTATTATTCGTTTAATCCTTTAATTATCGTTTTGGTTTAAGTTCCGAGTTATTTAAAATAAAATAAAATAATAATTAATAATAATTGATTAATTAGGGACGGGTTTCGAGTCGGGTTTGTTAAAATGGAAAAGTTACTATATCGGGAGAGTTTCCCTTTTAAGAAGTTCTATTTTTAGTAACCTTGCTATTTTGGGAACGGGAATAGTTGCAAGTAAATTAATTATTGTACGTATATGTCTAGGTGACGAGTTCGAGTGGAGTACCTTTAAAGCATCTGCTTGTCTGTCTGCTGCTATCTTTGAGGTAGGGAAATACACTTGTCCTATTATCGTTGATGTTGAATTGTGTTGACTTGTTTGGGTGTCATATGACCAAACTGTGAACGTTGACTTGATTCGTGGTTGTTGACTTACGTTATGATTCATATACTGGAAGGTGATTGACTGAATTGATCGTATTGAGTATATTATCACAACATTTGGTAACCGACATGATTTTATGATTGATCAGTTCAATGATATATATATATTGTGTTGCATTAATTTCTTTTGAGCATTCATATGCATTGGAGATGGAGGACATGGTGGTGATGTGGTGTGGTGAAGATGATGTTGTGATAAGGCCCAGGCGGGTTCTGCAGGACTTGCCCTGGTGTCCTCAGCTGCGAGCTGGCAGATCGGCTACGGTCGATATATATAGTCTACCGGGGATCGGTATGGTTGGGCGTTCCGGGTTATGAGTCATGAGATATGAGTTATGGGATATGAGTTGAGATGGAGATGGAGGTGACGGAGGAGCATGCATATCATATTTTTATTGTTTCATTGTATTACCTACTCAACCTCGTGGTTGACCCTGTGTATTCGTGAACACCTGTGATGACCCAAATATTGGCGAGCAGACTTGACAGGTTTAAGAGATAGAACGGGAGCTTGATGAGCGTGAGACACTGGATCGGAAGACTTAGTAGCTAGATCATCATCTAGAAGACCTTCACTTTTATTTATGTTAGTTCTTTGTAATTTGACGTAAAAGAGGTTTTGTAATAATTAAGTTAAAAATAATTATATAAATTGCCTTGGAGTTTAATTTGTTATTCACTACCTCGGGAAACCGAGATGGTAACAATCCGGTTTATTAGGGAATATCTTGACGAAGGCTCCTTCATAAACCGGGGTGTTACAGTGCGTTTACATAATAAATCTCATTAAAGGAATATCATCAGATATTTAATTTTTTGATCCTCGTCAGTTGATTAACGTAAATCGATAACGGTTGGCTGACTAGAGTTTGACGTTATTGTCGTGAGACGGCGGTGATCAACTGACCCCTTTCGGTCACACCTAAAGGAACGAACCCCAATTGACAACTAATTAATTGTATGAGATACAATTTATTTAGTCCCTTGATTTATAGACTAAAAGGTTAGTCGATTATTTTTAGAGAGATTTCGAGTTGCGAACTCGAGGAGCGGCAGTTATTATTTAATTACGCGATAATTAAATAATAAATTTTATAAGACGGGTTTTAGTTAATTAATTGTTAATTCACTAAAATTATACTAATTGATTAATGTGATTAATATTAGTACGCATAATAATATGTGTAGCGGTACACGCATATTTACGGAGTGATTTGGACGAAATTAATTGGAAGCATTTAAACATGAAACGATGTTTAAATAATATTTACACGTATTTGTGCGACAAATATCAGAACCAAAATGAACCCGTAAATGGGACATTGGACCGTGTAAATGGAGTGTAGTGGGTGATTATAATCATTTTCACTTTGCTTATTTTTCTTACATAACATGTCATGTGATCATGATGTATGTCATAGTGTATTGGACAAAAAAATGAGGAAAAACACCCCATCACCCCACCTGCCACTTTCCCCTCCTATATACTCCATCTTATGTTCATTTTTACACTACTTCACTTGTGCATTTTTGCATGTGTAAAAAATTGGTACATCTCTCTAAATCTAATAATAACATTTACTAAGTTGTTAATAAAACAAAATAAATACTAAAAGTGTTAGTATTATTTACATATTATCAAGGGTAGATTTAACAAATATCTAGTTAGTATTTGTTAGATTATTTTTGGGTTTTAGTTCTTGGGTGCAACTTGAAGGAGACTTTCTTGTTGAAGGTTTTTCTAGGAGGATCATCCATCTTCATTTAGCTCAAGAACAAACTAGAAAGGTGATCTAGTTTGTGCCCATATTACCATAAAAATCTATGTAAGGAAATTGTTTTTCCTTAACTTTCATTTTTATGCTTTTATATTTGCATGCATGTTACATAGATCACTAAAATAATAAATTATGAGATAATTTAATTTTTATTAGAGAGTATAATATGGATCTATGATCTTTCACGGAGGGGGTATATTAATGATAAATTTATGAGTTATACAATTTTAAGTAATTTTATTTAATGAAAAAAAAATAATGGTAAGTAGAGGTAGCCCGGGCGAAGCCGGGCACCAATACTAGTCTATATTAATAAAGGAAGCTTTTTTCGAGCGATTATATAGCCTTCCACTTTTACGAACTACTTAAATTTTATAATATATAAAAACTAGGAGAATATAGGAGCTGTTGTGAATAATAAAGAGTTATAGAGAGAATATAGATGCCAGAAAAGTATATCGGCTTTATTCTTATGAAGGGGTATATATAGTATAAGAGTACATCGTAATATGGTAATAGAATATCTTCTAAAGATATGAAAATATATGGACATCCATATAATATCTAAAGATATTTCGTAACACTCCCCCTTGGCACTACTACAGATACAGGCTATAACAACGGGTAAAAACCGTTGTAAAAACAAAAAGCGAACGTTGTTAAAGCGGCCGTTGTAAAAGGTATTTACAACGGTTAGATTATTTACTAAAACCGTTGTGGAAAGTATTCACAACGGTTAAAAGCCGTTGTTGTTGCGAGTAAGTCGTTGTGGAAAGTGTTTCAAAATTTTGGTGGGAATAATATAACAACGGTTATCATATAAATAACCGTTGTTGTATCTTTTCCACCAAAATTGTGAAGACTTTTAACAACGGGTATACTCTAAATAACCGTTGTTGAAATCGTTAGTAACAACAGTTTTTCTTTTAAAACCTGTTGTTGAATATTATGGCGGGTATTTGTGAAAGGTATTTACAACGGTTCTTATTTTAAAACCTGTTGTTGAATATTATGGCGGGTATTTGTGAAAGGTATTTACAACGGTTTTTGTTTTAGTAACCGTTTTTATTACTGTAATACCCGCCCTTTTAGGGACCCTTTGACCGTCATTGACCGACCTTGGGAGTGGAAGTAGTCTTAGGGAAGTGTGCCAAAACTTGTTTGGGCTGGGTGTTGAGAGTGGTACTCGATAGAGTAGAGGCTACTCGATCGAGTAGCTAGGGTACTCGATCGAGTAGGGGGCCACTCGATCGAGTAGGTTGGGTACTCGATCGAGTACCGCGTTTTCAGCGAGGGTTTTATATCGCGTTTTGTTAAATCCGCAAACCACTTCCGCCACTTTCTTCTTATCCTTCAGTCGCCCCTTTCCCTTCCCTTCACCTCAAAACCTCCATGGATGCCTTTTGAAGATTCTTGAGCCTTAGGAGAGCGTCTCTTGAGTCGGGTAGCGGTCTTTTGCTGAGTTTCCCCTAATAGGTATGTCATATTCATCATCCGTGCCTTTGTTTCTATAGTTAGGGTTTTGCTTGTAGTAATAGATATTTGCATGATGGTAATAGGCTTTGCTTGTGCGCTGGATGCTTTGTTTGTCGGCATGGATTGGTTGCGGATGCGTAAAGGTAGGTTCGCCTACTCAGTTTCTGTAGATGGTCTAGTGTGTCGAATGTTGTGGCTATGTTGTGTTTGGTTATCTGCTATAATTGTTGTATCGTGGTGGTTGTGGTCATTGATGGTCCTCGAGATGCGTTCTCGGTGAGTGGGGTCACTTGCGGGAGTGACTTCACGCCCTAGTTTCGCCCTTCGTGGAACCCGCCACGAAAGGGGATGTGCACATTAATGGGACAGGGTTATCGCTCGTATGATGAGCGGGGCTTAGGTGGGAACGGCTGCGGTCCCCCAGCTGGCGGTGTCCAGTGGGACGATCGATGGCTCGGTTTGGTTGGATTATTGTGATTACGGTTGGGACTGTTGTCATTGTTCGTATTGTCGATTGTAGTTGCCATTGTCTTGTCTTATCTCAGTACTGACCTTGTTTGGTTGTTTGTTTGTTATGTGTCTGCCGTGATCCCTTATGGTGAGCAGTCGGTCTTAGCAGGTGTTGATGTTGTGGATAGCTGGAGTCCGGGCAGGGATGAGTCCTCACGAGATATGATGGTCATAGCGAGTAGTCTTTGAGTTGTACCTTTATATTGTATTTTGGTTTGAATCACTTGTAATATAACTTAATAGTTCTTTTATTGGCGTTTGATAATTACTTTCCTCGGGCAACCGAGATGGTAACGCCCTTATATGCTAAGGAAGGCCTAGTTAAGGCTCCTCTGAATATGGGGGTGTTACAAAGTGGTATCAGAGCGACGATTTTGGAACCTGTAACAAATGAACATAATGAACGTAGAGAGTCTAATAAAATGAACCTGGTGTATGTGTAATAGGAGCCCCGACTGATGCTAGATTTTGGGTGAGTAGGCGCCCTCATTTCAAAATCTTGGCCTCATGACGCTTAAGCCAGTCACATGGGGTGGGAATGTGGAGTCCGTGTGTTTATGTGTGTTATGTGTGTTAATTGTGCCGGAGCTACCTCCGGTTAAGTTTTGTTAGAATTAATAGAAGTGGGATAGTAATGTTTGGGCCGAGTATGGTGATTATTGATAGGATTATTGAAGCTCGTTGGATGAGTAGTGAGCTTATATGATGGTCATGAGATATGTGACGAAAATTTATGTAGCTTACATGATGGTAATTATAGTGTAGTGAGTCATAATTCGAGATATAGCGTATGGTAATGCGTTATTGCCTTATAGGATGGTCGAAATTTTTTCCGCTGCGTAATATTTGATTCATGCAAGGTGAATTGCTTATGATAGAATGTAGGACATGATCGAATGAGTTGTTTAAAAGTATGCATTATGCGAGAGGTGATAGATTCATTTATTATGAAAATTATGCAATTACATGACAAATGAAAGAATGAACGAATGGTAAGTTAAAAGTTTCAATTTAGTAGTAATATGTAAAGTAGGCTTAAATGTAATACGATGACGTGATTATGTTTACGGAAGGTTCGGTAGCAGGTAAACCGAGTTGAGTAATGGGTGTAGTGTACGTGAAATGAACTTCATTTGTTTGACAATATGGTAGGCTTTGTTAATAATAGTAATGCGCGAACGAACTTGACAATGAGTGCCGAATTTCGAACTTAGTTGGAATCGACACGCGGTGTTGTTTTGCAGGAATCTTCAAGTTACTTCGTACTTATGACCAAGTACTTAACCATACTTGACCGAGTGCGAGTGCTTACTTGACCGAGTAGACCTCACTCGATCTAGTTAGGAGGCGATAACGTCGGGATTTGGAAAATTTCCTGCAGATACTCGACGATTTAGCCCCTACTCGATCGAGTAGGGTGGTACTCGATCGAGTACCCCAGGCACTCGATCGAGTAGGTTACTGTGCAGTAATTCCTACGGGTTTTCTTAAAACCCTCCATCTTTCTATTTCTTCTCCTTATTCCTCTATATTTCGACACACCCATCCTAAATCACTCTCAAATCCCTTTTTCCCTCTCAAATCCTCTCTTTCTCTTGGGTTAGTAGTGATTCTTGGGGTTGATTTTCTTGTTTAATTCGTTTCTTTACCTTACTAATCAATCAAGGTATGTTATTCTTCTTAATTTATGTGATTTGTTGCTTTGAAGGTGTTAAAATAGTGTAATAATCTGAAATTTTCGATTATAATGATCAATTTGGTGCTTTTAATTGTTGAAACATGATTCACATGTCTTCTTTCCATGTTTGTTGGTGGTTAATTGCTGTAAATTAGATTAGAAATTGCAAAATTGAACCCGAAATTTCTAGGGTTTCCAAAATTAAAATCGATTTTTGGTTGTTTTACAATGATTAGATGGAAGAATTGAGCCTTAAGTATTGTTTATATCATGTTGGGGGATAGATTTTTGGTGATTTTACCTTAGAAAGTTGCCTTAAAACTCCGTCTTAAAAGTGCCTTAAGTGGAAATTCGTGATTTATAATTGAAGAATTGAAGTTGTAATTGACATATAAGCATGAGTTGAACTTCATTATGCTAATAGAATCGATGAGTGATGAATATATGCCCAAATTTTCACAGCTGTAAAGACCGTCTGCAAATTTTAGTTGAGTTGTTGAACATAACATGAAAGTGATGATGATATGCCATAAATTATTCTTTCTCTTGAAGTAGTAACATGAAATTAGCAATGTAAATGGAACGACCTTTAGAAGCATGATAGGATATTCGAATTGCTGAGAATATGTGTTCACATGCCAAATTTTCATAATTGCGGTTTATAAGTGGCTACAAACTGAGACTATATGTTCAAAATTGAGGGAACTATTGATGAAATGTGTGTACCTAGCTGAGCATCTAAGTTTAATGGCACGATTTATGTGCTTCAAATATGGAACTAGTTGATGAGTTAGTGAACTTGCTAAGTATATAGAACTCAAATCGTATGAATATATGCCAACATGTTTTATACAAATTGTTTGACCATATGCCTTAAGCAGATGCCGAGACTGAACCTTGGACTACGCCAAAGCAAACGAGGGAGGGGTAACCCACCTGAGTTAGGGGAAGGAAGTGGGCGGTGGTACCCATGATCCCCGAATACCCTACGGTTGTTTTTGTTGACTTTAAGCAAAGGGAGCGTTTTGTAGCCTTACAAAAATGCAAATTGAGACCTACAAAGTGTATAGACACCAGTGTATTAGAGGAGTTAGAGATAGAGACGGATGTCCGTCACATATTCGAGACCTTGGGTTTTACGGGTTTGTATAGGCTGAGGAAGCAGACTTACCCTTTTCTTACCTTGGAGTTCATGAGCTCTTTTAACTATGACCCGGCGGGTCGATTGTCGAGTTTAGATTGATGAATACCGTTTCTGTTGACTATGGACCTGTTTGCCTCTCACCTTGGGTTGGCCAAGCCTCCCAAGGACTCCTTTACCGACATCCCAGTGAGTGCGGCGTCGCCTAATGCCTTGCTTGACGGGAAGCAAGCTCCCACCTCTAGCAAAGATCTTTGATTAATGATGTTCAAAGATATTACCTTGAGAGTCTTTCTCCGTTCTCTCTCGAACCTCCTCTATGACCGTAAGGATATCAGTAAATTGAACAACCATGAAGTCTTACTCTTGATGTCGTATCTCAACCCGGAGCGGGCCAGGAAAGTGGTCTTTAATGCTCCTTCTATAGTTTGTGCTGCTCTCGCCTTGATGGCTTCTTCCTCTTCCCGGTACCTGAGTTGTGGTGCCATTGCCACTCGGTTAGCTGAAAAGCTAACCTCCTTTGAGGCTTCTTCGGCGTACGTGCCTCTAGCCACCCCAGTGCCTACCATGGATCGTGAATACTATCTCGACCTGAAATGGTTGAGGACCTTGGTTGACGGCAGCCTAGCATGGAGGGTGCATGGGATGAGTTGGATGAAAATTCCAGCTCCCGAGCACCTCCCACCCACGGAGCCCTTGGAGCCGACAGTAGTGACGGTGGACTCCGATGACGAGGAGGAGGAGGATGATGACGAACCCCGCCAGCTGCAGACCTATCTCATCGACGATGCCATTCTCACGGAGATGCCGGAGCCGACGAAGGGTGAGAATGCGGGAGTTCAGGCGGCGGAGAGGCCTAGAGTGGTGAGGGGACCTCGTCGAGTGAGAGAGAGGGCCTCGGAGACTAGGCCACAGCCAGTAGCACCGCAGCAGCAGCAGCCTTTTCCATGCTACCCTTACCTCGACACCCCGGAGACGCGATCCAGTTACCTGGCGGAGAGAGTGTCATCTACTTTGACACTCCGGAACATGCATGAGATGGCCTACGCGCAGGGGATAGGGACAGAGGGACCGCATCCGGTGTGGTGGAGCGGAGTCGGGGACTACACAGGGGTTTTCCATTCCTACGGGGTGGATCAGTCGACATGGGGGGCACCTCAGTCCTTCCCTTACGGTGGCTTGACCCCATGGTACGTGGGCCCGGGAGCAGGAGCAGGAGGTGATGCGGGAGTGGGTTCATTAGGTGCGGGCATGGCCGGAGGTGGTGGAGGTGATGATGAGGTGATGTTCGAGCAGCAGCAGCAGCAGGGGGAGTGATACTCCTCGTCCTTATCTTTGTTGATAGTAGTTGATGTTAGATGGTGATATTGTTGTTAGATTTTGGTAGTTATTTCCTTTTAGTATTGAAACTTGGTCGGATTTGTATGATTGGCCATAAGGCCGGAATTGCTACACTAACCTTTTGCAGGATTATTGAGAGTCGGGGCATCATCCCAACTCAATTTATGTGACAGTCATGTGTTATATGTTGGTTTACGACGGGTTATGGAAAGTACTTGACCTGCAGGTACTCGACAGAGTACCCCACACTCTATCGAGTAGCTGCAAGAAAGGAAGAAAGGAGACATTCTGATCTCGGGCTACTCGATCGAGTAGCCAAGACACTCGATCGAGTAGCATGGCACTCGATCGAGTACCGCTAGTTACTCGATCGAGTAGCACTGTTACAGGGGGTTTTTGGAAATTAAAAATGTTCAATTGTTTTATATTTGCGAGTTTAATGTTTAAAGTAGTTGTGAGTACGTAGTAACACCTTTGAACCGTTAATTTCATATATTACAAGTCATGATTGAAATTTTATAAGCATATTTGTTACAATTAGTGAAACGGTAATAATTTCTTGTTAATATTGCATACGCCTATATTTGTGCATATCATTTTAACGTGTGTTGTCAACGGTAACTAGTTATTCCGGTGACTTGCGTATGATTTCTAAATTAACGAGTAGGTAGTTAGCGAGTAATGTCCACAACAAATAATATGGTTTCCTTAATGTTAAGATACAATACGCGTTGACATTTGGGTGGTGAACTTCGGGGACGAAGTTCCTTTTTAGAGGGGAAGAGTAATGTCGCGAAATAAAAAGGCTGTTTTTGAATAATGCTTTGCTTATTTACAATGTTGTTGGTATTATGTTTTGCTTTAGTTACAAAAATTTCTGAGATATAACAAATTACTTTAGTTATTTAAAGTGAAGGGGTTGTATGTTTCAAGAGACGGTCATGAAAAATAGTTATAGTGTGATAAATCGTGCTCGAATCACGTTGCCAAGTAACATGGTGG
The DNA here is from genome assembly GCF_048544455.1 of Silene latifolia. Classification (NCBI taxonomy): domain Eukaryota; kingdom Viridiplantae; phylum Streptophyta; class Magnoliopsida; order Caryophyllales; family Caryophyllaceae; genus Silene; species Silene latifolia. The sequence goes on along the minus strand of NC_133528.1, from coordinate 119,979,245 downwards.
CGTTGGTTGTACCATATGATAATTAATGTGAGACATGTCCCGATCGATAGTTTGATAGTCGATCTCAGTATATCGGTACCGTATGTCGGGTGATCGTAGATGGTGATTCGCATGACGAGCTTGATGTCTCATAGGTATATAGAGTAACGGTTAACGGTAATAGTGCTTGCATGATAGTAGTAAAAGTCTTTAGAGATAAGTATAGACGGTGATGATGATGACATGGAGGGGGGATGGTGTTTCCAGGGAGTAGTGGGTTGAGCGGGAGGATGAGTGAGGTGTTGTTCTCGTGTCTCAAGCGGGAGTTGGGTGAGGTGAACTTCGGGGACGAAGTTCTTTTTAAGGGGGGAAGACTGTAATACCCGCCCTTTTAGGGACCCTTTGACCGTCATTGACCGACCTTGGGAGTGGAAGTAGTCTTAGGGAAGTGTGCCAAAACTTGTTTGGGCTGGGTGTTGAGAGTGGTACTCGATAGAGTAGAGGCTACTCGATCGAGTAGCTAGGGTACTCGATCGAGTAGGGGGCCACTCGATCGAGTAGGTTGGGTACTCGATCGAGTACCGCGTTTTCAGCGAGGGTTTTATATCGCGTTTTGTTAAATCCGCAAACCACTTCCGCCACTTTCTTCTTATCCTTCAGTCGCCCCTTTCCCTTCCCTTCACCTCAAAACCTCCATGGATGCCTTTTGAAGATTCTTGAGCCTTAGGAGAGCGTCTCTTGAGTCTGGTAGCGGTCTTTTGCTGAGTTTCCCCTAATAGGTATGTCATATTCATCATCCGTGCCTTTGTTTCTATAGTTAGGGTTTTGCTTGTAGTAATAGATATTTGCATGATGGTAATAGGCTTTGCTTGTGCGCTGGATGCTTTGTTTGTCGGCATGGATTGGTTGCGGATGCGTAAAGGTAGGTTCGCCTACTCAGTTTCTGTAGATGGTCTAGTGTGTCGAATGTTGTGGCTATGTTGTGTTTGGTTGTCTGCTATAATTGTTGTATCGTGGTGGTTGTGGCTGTTGATGGTCCTCGAGATGCGTTCTCGGCTGAGTGGGGTCACTTGCGGGAGTGACTTCACGCCCTAGTTTCGCCCTTCGTGGAACCCGCCACGAAAGGGGATGTGCACATTAATGGGACAGGGTTATCGCTCGTATGATGAGCGGGGCTTAGGTGGGAACGGCTGCGGTCCCCCACTGGCAGGGCTGGTCCAGTGGACAGTCAGTGACTGGTTTGGTTGGATTATTGTGATTACGGTTGGGACTGTTGTCATTGTTCGTATTGTCGATTGTAGTTGCCATTGTCTTGTCTTATCTCAGTACTGACCTTGTTTGGTTGTTTGTTTGTTATGTGTCTGCCGTGATCCCTTATGGTGAGCAGTCGGTCTTAGCAGGTGTTGATGTTGTGGATAGCTGGAGTCCGGGCAGGGATGAGTCCTCACGAGATATGATGGTCATAGCGAGTAGTCTTTGAGTTGTACCTTTATATTGTATTTTGGTTTGAATCACTTGTAATTTAACTTAATAGTTCTTTTATTGGCGTTTGATAATTACTTTCCTCGGGCAACCGAGATGGTAACGCCCTTATATGCTAAGAAAGGCCTAGTTAAGGCTCCTCTGAATATGGGGGTGTTACAATTACGAACTCCTAATTTTTTTAAAAATTAAATTTGTTTCATGCCATTCAAAATCCTGCATATATCAGCAGCACCATATATCAGCACCAACATAAATCACAGATGGGTTCATCAGAATTCAATAGATTCAATTCAACCACAACAGCAGCATCATATATACCTACAAGGAGTTAACTTTACATGAAGTAAGATCATTCCCTAACTTCAACAAAAAATTTACTAAGCTGATCTAAGCTATAAGTATCATGCATTTAGCCTTCAGCATTGCTATGTTCTAAGACGTATTTGCCCAACATGTCCCTTACCTCGTCTATATGTTGCCATTTGTACTGCTGAAGTTCTTGTGGCGCGCTAATTATATACTGCGGAAAAAACAAAGACAAGACATTATTGTAACAACATACATCATTCAGCATAGCAACATCATGGTATAGCAGCAAGCAAGACAACATCAACTCTAATTTAAAAAAAGTAATAAACACATTATTAAATTACTAACCTTTTCTGGAATAAGGATATATCTGCACATAATAATCTCCAACATGAACCGACAAACGTAGTATCCACATTGTATGCTATCCGGCTGGCGAGGGACCTATTATTACATAAAAACAAAGAGACGAGAGAAGGCCTACATCAGAATCTGGCACTTTAGGTATTGTATTAGTATTAAACACAGATTTTTGCACTTAAGGTATTGTATTTGAGCACGTACCCCTGTTATCGTAATAAAAGTAGGGCCATCATCAGAATCTTTCGTAGGTTGATCCTGCTCGTTAGCTCTTTTCTTCTCAAAGGCCCTTTTTTTTTAAAAAAAAAAAGGAGGCAGAAACTCATATTTTTGGGGCAAAAATAAGCTTTTTGCTATAAATAAAAATTGAAACTTAATGTTATTATAAATAAATCAGTATTATAAACTTACTTAATAATCAAGCCCTTAAAAGTCTCGCTTGGTTGTTTATGCAAAGAGTCAAACCAAAAAACTTTCTTCTTCGTCGGCATGATGGCTGCTAGCACCCAATGAGTCCTACATCAAGAGACATCATCATCATTATTAACAAGTACATATATTAGTTATGAAAATGCAATTGTAGGGGGAAACGTAATATTAATTTGTTTATTACCCGTTTTCATTGTAAGGGGCAAAACCAGCTTCTTGGTTGTCGTCAATTGCTGAGCAATATAATCTACCCGATCTTGGAACGAAAAATCGTGATATGCATAGATAAAACATAGGGGCACAGGAATCCGTATTGATCACATGGAATCTTTATCTCGGGGATCACTCTCAATTTCAATATCCTACATTATTAAGGTATTAATTCCGGTATTTAAAACACTATCTAGTAGTCAGAATATTAGAATATGAAATGATTTATTAAGAAACTTACTTCGACATCAATCTCGTCTTGGCCAGCCCAAATGACTAGCATCTCCCATAACATAATTGCTTCGCGCTCAACCTCTACAATATGCTCCTCGAGCGGAATAATTATCAATTGCTCGTTTGCTATGCGATTGCTAGCTTCCGAATGCAGTTTCCTCATCGTCACCGTCCTTACTTTTAGCATGTAATCTTTCCCAGAATATTTTGTGGAGTTTAAACTCCTAACATCTTTCAGTGCGGGGAAATAATGCTTCTCTGGTTTTGTGCTACTACCACCAGCCTACACATGTAGATAATTAAAATAATAAAAAATCCAAAGGTAACATATCCTAGCTAGCTAGTTGGAGTAATAAAAATAAAAGAGTACTTAACTAAATACCTCATCAACCTGCTCTTTCAATGATGAGGCGAAGTAGCAGTATATGAGGGACTTAGGCTTATCCGTCTTTTTTGTCCCCTACGCAAAATTTCCATGCTTTTTAGAAATACAGAAAAAATATAAATAAAGGGAAGTTTTTAAAAAAATGGAGAAGTTAATTAAATACCTCATCAAGTTGTTGTTTCGACAAGGAAGTTGTCATGTCTGGGGACGTAGGCTTATCCGCCTTAGCCGGCTTTTTTGTTCCCTACAAAAAATTTCCATGCTTTTTAGAAATACAGAAAAAATATAAATAAAGGGAGGTTTTTAAAAAAATGGAGAAGTTAATTAAATACCTCATCAAGTTGTTGTCTCGACGAGGTAGTTGGCATGTCTGAGGACTTAAGCTTATCCGACTTAGCCGGCTTTTTTGTTCCCTAAAAAACAAATAACATATAAATTTAACATATAAAAACATTCAACAACTAAAAATTTAACATATAAAGATATTTTTTCTAACCCCAACTGCTTTTGGCTGAGGCGGAGACGAACGAGCCAGAAAGATGTGAGATTCAGGCCATTGGATGAAACTTCCAACCGCATCTGCCAGAATGGTAATGTCGTCACGAACTGGGACGGGCAGTTGAAATTTTTCATGGCCTGGAAAGACTTCAGTTATCTCCACTTTTCTATGATTCGGCAAAAGTTTTTCGCCATGAATAACCAATAAAGTTTTCGCTGATTTGGTGGGCACTTCTACGAGAGCCCGGCCAACACGCACAATTGGTTTCTCGAATTTAGGGTCAGCAAGAATAACTACCCTCTTGTTTACGGCCTGAAGAATACACATACATTATATATTATATCCCAAAATTTAATAGAATTCATATAAATTTAACTAATTAAAGATTTCATGCATACCTTGCCGAAAACTGTGAACTGACTTGAAGGGGATGTATGCTGCTGTTTTCCATCAGCCGTCTTCTCAAGTTGCATCTTCTTTTCAGACTCATTATTTACCTAAAATAATTAACTAATGACACGATGTTAGAAGTTATAGCATTAGAGCTGGCAGGGAACACACCCCCTGATCTTACCCAAAAAAAAGAAAAGAAAAATAAGGAAGTATTAGGTACCCGATCGGCTTTAGTTGTTACAACTTCAGAAGCATTAGTACCTGATCTTTCTGAATCTCGTTGACCGATACTTCCTTCTCATGTATTGCCAAGGTAGTAGTGTTCTCGGCCTCTTGACCAATCTTATGTACCTTACCCCCTTTAATGACATCCTCCATCATCTTCAATTCTTCTTCGGAAGGCTTGCTTCTAGCATTCATCTTTAGTAGTACGGATGCCAATAACTGAACCTGCGTGCCAAGAATGTAATGTTTCAGTAATTTGTATCCCAACAATAACATGTGGATTGAACTTAAATGAAAATAATAGAATAAATGGTACCATGTCAGCCTTCTCAGCCTTAGTCTTCCTTTTCTTCTTTTTCGGGGCAGTTGTCCCATAATATTTCATTTCTCCAACCTGTAACGAGATGCCCCTCAATCGACCTGGATGTTCGGGTCGGCCGATCGCTCTAGCAAGAACGTCATCACGACCACTGGGAGTGAATTTCCCTTCTTCTACCTCCTTCAATACCTTGTCCTATAATATATTAAATAAATTTCAAATTATATTGTGACTAAAATAATAAAGTTAGTAAGGAACTCGTCTTAATAAAATAATGCTTACTATGTTGGCCAACACTTCCTCATCATATTTGTCACGCGACCGGGATCCTTTAGGCGTGTGCCCTTCTTTATAAGTTACATGCCGATCCAAGTCGGTCACTCCCTTTGCCACTTACACATTAACATGGTAACAGTTATACATGTAAATGTGTATCAAGTCCAAGTGTGATTAAAAAAATCAAATCTCACAGGGGAATGTATGCTACTTACGAGGTTGTCTTCTATCAATCTGTAACCGCCTCGAGAACCATACCATTTCCCCTTCTTGCATGAAATGTTAGCACGATTTCTTATGCTAACGGCCTTCAAATTATATAAAAGCGCAAGTAGATGAGATAATAAAAATATTATATAAAGAACTCATAAATTAAAAAAATGATAGGTAAATCGTTAAAAGGCGAGGATATTTAACCTGAAACTTCTCACTAGTTCTCATCGCTTTGAAAAGATCCCATTCTTCCTCGCTGATGGTGAGACACTTGTTTTCCGGTGGGCTCTTACGCATCTCCCCCGTTCCCTTGTCCACATACAACCAATCCCTAGCAACGTCACACTTCCACTGCCTTAAGACAATCCCTGCCTTCTGCATTAAATACTTATCATGGCATTCATCGGAAATATCAAAGGCTTCCTTTATACGAGCCAAGTATAACTCCGCCAATTTTGGATTCAAATTCCTAATTTCATCTAAATGGATAGGCACAAACGGTCTTGTTCAACATCCAATCCAAGTGGATAAAAAACTCGCATTTGGACCAGTAGGCAAACCCTTCGAGTTCCATTTTATTTTAAGCGGCTCTTTAGCGGCTATAGCTGCAAGGGCTGCAGGGCACTTCGTAGCACCCCTCTCACCAGGCTTATTATCATCCCTAGGCTTATTATTCTTTTGAAATCTTTTCCGATTTTTACCCATGATAATCCTAAAACCCAAATATGAATGAAATAGTAAATGAACAACTTAACAACGTCATGCAGAGTATTATTTAAAACCCTAAAGAGGAATGAAAATTTAAAACAACAGTTTGAGCTTCTAAAATCCTAAACCCTAATAAGAGGAATAAAGTAGATAATGCTGGATGATAAAGATAACAAAGAAGAAAAAAAACAAACAGATGCATGAAAAACAAAAAAGATGATCGTCTTAAAGCCCTAATGACGAAACACCAAATTAAAGTGAACATACCTGATGATGGTGATGATGATGATAAAGAGAACGAGCAGGATGATAAGGGAAGACAACAGAATCTGGGCGTCGGAAACTGGGCGACGGCCGGCAACGAGAATGTAGAAAGCGGGGGAGAGAGAATAAACTCAGAATACCAACGGTTGAACTGATGTTGTGTGTGTTTGTGTGGTATGCTGTATGTGTTTGTAAATTAATTTTTTATTAAGACAAACTATTGACAACGGGTTCTTAAAACAAAACCGTTGTGATATGTTAATAACAACGGGTCAATAAAAGTCAAATGTTGTCATAACTTTATTACAACGGTTAAAATATACTCGTTGTAATATATTTTCACCCAATTTGCGCCAAAATGAAATATGTCTAAAAAAACAATGACAACGGGTAGAAGTACTACAACCGTTGTCACTTTCTATCTCATTTTTTTAATCTAATAAGACCAATAACAATGGTTCCTGTGTTATAACCCGTTGTTGAAAGTAATAACAACGGGTAATGTCAATATAACCGTTGTTATTGTTTAACTCTTTTTTTTTAAATTATCAGAATTGCATTACAGTCCAAACTGTAATAATACAAAGAAAGATCACAACCGTAATAGCGAGAAATGAAAAAGCAGCAGAAGCACTATATACTGCAACATAAATCAGCAATTTCAACAACAGCATCCACAACTAATAATAAGATCAAGAAAATAAGACAACAACAATAGCATGCATACTGCATATCTACAAGATTTACCATGCCAAATTTGGGAATCTTTAACAATGACCATTGCTTCTATTGGCTTTTTTAAGCTACCAAAAGCTAAAGACAACATACATACACTCCAGCAACACATCTCAAACTTGCTATAAATTCAGAAAAGAGGCATCCCATTAGCTCCCCACAACTAACAAATAAATTAAACCATCAAATTACTGGTTTGAAAATGAATCAAAATGTTGGTCGTCCATATCACTGTGTCCTGATGAATCCCCCAGGCCACATAGATATAGACAATGGAAAATTTGCTGCCAAAAGCTTTAATCCTTTGAGGAATAAGCTTATTGAGCCGGGACACTCGGTCAGCAAAGTTAAGCCACAATGGGGGCCATGGGGATTCAAAGGGAGTCTACTCATTCAGTTTGTAACATCACCTACACATGCAGAATCAGCATTTAAGCTTGACATGATGTTTCAACTCAGAGGCCATGGCAGGAACGACTGAAATGCTCCGAATTGATCAACACTCGAACCATACCTTTGGGTAGCCACAAACTCGGATGCTGAGTTTCTGAAGAATACCGTGGACTATGTCCAAGTGCCGTATGCGACCATCATTGATAGGCAACAGTCGGCCAGGTCAGAAAGCGTCGATGCTTAAAACCAGGTTGTGGTGGTTTTCCAAGCAATGTACCCCTAAAACCCCTACAAAATGTGTCCGTGTATGTGGCTGAAACTTCCAAGCAACGTCGTGTGTTATTTGTTGAGTGTCAAACTGTGTGTGTCTGTATCCGCCTATCATAAGCATTGTCGTGAGCCTGTATGAAAAGACAACTTAAATAAAGATAATGTGTAACCCTGTGGTCTTGTAAGATTTCCAGTACGTTTGTATTAAATATGCAGTTCCTTCTACTAATCTGTTCAGTGGAGATAGGTATTTAAAAAAAAAAAACTAAAAGGAAGATATATATATATATTTAAAAAATAAAAATAAAAATAAAAGCTAATACCTTACATTATAGACCATCTCAGGATCGGGGACGTTTCTTGGATGTCATAGTTTCTTCGTTAACCCAAATACCTTCACCATGGTCATCACTCATATAGATGCTTTCAGTGTCCTCATGATCAGTGTCAACATCGTCGAAATAAGATACAGTGGTAGAGTGATCCATTCCCTCAAAAACGACATCCTGATCATCATCACCATTATCGGATGGACTACTCCTTCTACTCCTTATAGACAGTACAACATACCACTTCTTATCTATAGGATCGGTGACATAGAACACTTGTTTAGCTTGGGATGCCATTATGAAAGGATCATCCTTATTATTGCCAACCTTACCCAGATTGACCAACGTAAATCCCATCTTATCCTTTCGGACACAATGGATGTGGTTATCAACCCAGTTACATCAAAACAAAGGCATTGTGAAATCAATGTAATCTAGTACCAATATTTCTTGAATAACACCATAATAAAGGCATTTTCCCCAAATAGGATTTTTATCTTTTGAAGTAGCAAAGTGCATTGCCTCAAATTCAGAACTCACACCACTATTTTGCATTGTGCTCAACTCATCTTGTTCGCGGGTGTAAAAAGTATATCCATTAATGGCAAAAATGCTGTAAAAGGTGACCCTGGCATTTGGACCTAAACCAAGACGTAGTAACCTAGGAGAGATGTCATCACCAGTTTGATTCGTACACTATAAGACAATATTCCTAAACCACTCTGCAAACGTCTTCGTATGCTCGGTCGCAATCCACTTCTCGGTCTTGTTTGGGTGATCGTATTTGAGCTCATCTTTGTGTTGTTGAATATAATATTGTACCTTATCTTCGTTGTTTAGCATATACGTATGTGCTAAATGCAACATTTCACGTATCACAATTTTTTCAACCCGGCCCCTAATACCTTTTCCGGTCATCCAGTCACTGTGACGATTGTTAGGAACACTAATGAACTCCTCAGGGAAGAGATGAGCGTAACAATATGAAAGAGCTTCGTCTAAAATAGCGCGTTCAGCAATATAACCTTCCGGACGATACCAATTAGATGTATAGTCCTTGTAGACTTTCATCAATCTTTCGAAAGGATACTGGTATCTCAAGTACCTCAAGTACACGGGCCCAAGGTACAAAATCTCCCTAACCAAGTGAATGGTCAGATGAATCATGATAGTGAAGAAAGAGAGTGGAAAATACATTTCCAACTGATAAAGAGAGGTTACAACGAGGTCCTGCAATGAACCCGCGTCATCGGGATCGATGACTTTCTCGCATATGGACTGGAAGAAGAGACAGAATCTAGTTATAACATATCTTACCTTTTCATGTAAAATGGAACGAATAGCCACAGGTAGTAATTGTTGCATCAAAGTGTGACAATCATGTGACTTTAACCTGGTGAGTTTTAGGTCTTGCATCGACACTAGGCTTTTGATGTTCGACGAATAACCATGTGGCACTTTAATTCCATTCAAGCATGCGCAAAACTCTTTTTTCTCATTCCGTGAAAGGGTATAAGCTGCTAGCGGTAAAAATGTACGATTACCTCTCTTCTGTGGGGCCAACTCTAGCCTAATACTCATCATTTTCATATCTTCCCTAGCTGCGGTGTTATCCTTTGTTTTACCGGGAACATTTAGAAGGGTATTGATAATATTATCATAGACATTTTTCTCAATGTGCATGAAATCGAGGCAATGCCTGACCTCCAGGTCAGGCCAATATGGAAGTTTATCAAAAAATATGGATCTTTTCTTATACCCACGAGTAGACAATTTAGAGCCGCTCTTCTTCCCATAATCTATCTCAATATGCTTTACTTTATGATAAACTTCATGCCCACTCAAAATTCTAGGAGGTTGACGAAGTTCTTGTCTTCCATTGAATGCTTTCTGCATCTTGCGATAACAATGGTCATGATACAAGAACCTCCTATTTCCCATATACACATACTTACGAGAAGACTTCAAGTATTCAGACTCGATATCCTCCCCATACAATGGACAAGCCTCTTTCCCATGAACCGTGTGCCCAGAAAGGTCGCCATAAGTCGGCTAGTCAGATATTGTACATAATAACATCGCTCTCAAATTGAAAGTTTCGTTCTTATATGCATCAAATACTTCTATCCCACTATCCCACAACATTCGCAAATCATCTAGAAGAGGTTCCAAATAGACATCTATATCATTTCCAGGTTGTTTAGGGCCGGAAATTAACGACAACATCAAATACTTTCTTTTCATGCACACATATGGAGGTAAGTTATAAATAGCCAACACTACCGTCCAAGTACTATGTTGGCTACTCATGTTTCTGCGTGGGTTCATTCCATCAGTGAAAAGCGCTAGACGTAAGTTTCTAGGTTCATTGCCGAACTCAGGATACTTAGCGTCGAACGATTTCCATTGCATACCATCTGCCGGGTGTCTTAGCTTTCCATCATTTATTCTTCCTGTTTCATGCCAAGTTAATATTTTTGAATCATCGGGATTCGCATAAATCCTTATGAATCTTGGTATCACTGGAAAATACCACAACACCTTAGCCGGGATCCCTTCCTTATCCTTATAACGCCACTCCAAACATTTAGGGCAATTGGTTAAGTTTTGATATAATTTCCGATACAATATGCAATCATTTGGACATGCATGTATTTTATCATATTTCATACCCACTCCTCTTATTAGTTTTTCGCCTCATATGTCTTAACAGGTAGAACATTACCATCTGGAAGCAACTCATTTATCAAGGGTAAAAAACTAGTGAAACACGTGTCACTCACCCCATTTTCCCCCTTGATATTATACAACTTCACCACAGCCGACATTTTTGTGAACTTACAACCAGGATACAGAGGTGCTTCAGACTCACACAACTTCTCATACATGTTGTTAAGGTCATCCCAATTAATAGTGTCATCACCTACATCTTCAAAAGCATTCGACTCATCATCATTCTCTTCATTATCTATAGACCCAACATTCAACTTCTCTGCTTCTAACTCTTCCAACTCAAAAAACTCGGCAAACTCAGGATCACCAGTTAGCCTTTCGTGTACCTCAACACCATCTTCTTCAAAGCTATTCTCGTCCTCTAATGGTTCCCCATGAAAAATCCAATGTGTATAGGATCGACTAAATCTCCACTTTTCTAGGTGTATTTTAACGTCCGGAAAAGCCATATACCTAATATTACTACATCTTTTACAAGGACATGCATTACTAGAAGAACCTTTCAAATTGTTTGAAACGACTTCATAAAATTCAGCTAAACCATCCTTATAGTTGCGGTCACTCATATTTGCATCAATCATCCAAGTTCGAGTCATTTTTATACATTCGTAATATATAGGCAACTAATTCAGAAAATCCAATAATAGGCAAACAAATAAACAAAATTGCGGAAAGTAATTAAGCTAAATTATCAACAAATTAGATAATAACCCAAAAAATTCACAAATTCAAAAATAATTGACATTCATAGGCTAGGAAATTGAACATACAATCCTATATCTATAAGCGTTGCTAAGAAACATATATACCTGATTGATAAACACGATGAGGGAGAGAAGAGGGTGACAACAGTGACGGAGATGAAAACAGAGAGACGATCAGGGAGGAATGGAGGATGATATTTGTGTATAGTAGCAGTTAGCTTGTGTTTGTGTTATGTAGCGTATAGCAGAATAAAGCAATCTGTTGTTCTTAAGATTTGCATAACATTAATAACAACGGTTATTCAGTATACAACCGTTGTTACAACCTAATAACAACGGGTTCTAAAAAAACCGTTGTAATTACTTTTCACTAATTTTGCGCCAAATTATTAACAACGGTTAAAATGTATTACAGATTCAACCTGTAGATACCTCATTTATGCACCTCTCGCAAACCACCCGGTGATGATTGGGCCGCATGTTTGGTACGCGGAATGATTTGTGACAGTTCGTAAGTTTATCGTCAAACGATTGCTCAAACATTAATGTCTACCTCTTAGTTGTCATCTACGTGCCGATACGGTCGTTTTGACAGTAATTAGAGTACATTTGGTCTTCATTTTCTGATAACCGTTAAATCCCGAGTCAGAATGTTCTGGAATGTTCCGGATATTTCTATTCCATATTTTAAAATATTTCACAATCTTTATTCTTTGGTAAACAATTTCCCGTAATATTCATACAAAATATTAAGGAAAACCAAAATATTCCGTCCTACCATAACTTAAACACAGAAATCTTTCTTCCGCAGGAGGAAACCACTTGGGAACAGACGCAGGCAGTCTTTGCGCCTCTTCCAAGAGACGCGATGGCTCGCTGCGCCTCTTCCAAGAGACGCATGGGCTGCTGCGCCTCTTCCCAGGTCTTTTTCTGCGTAATTTTCGTATCTTTTTCATATCTTTCCGAGATTCACTTCCAAAGACTCTCCGAAACCCTAATTCCTTCACGTGATTAGTATAAATATGTGGACAGCGGGGGGCCCACGGGGGCGCTTGGGAATAAGCGTTTGCATTTGTGGAGTCGCCACCAATTTTTATGGGAAATTGGAACCGTTCGAATACCTCGTGTCATGTCAAGACACAAAGTAGAGACATGAACACTAAGCAATCGTTACCCTTAGCATTCTATGTCTAGAATGACTCTCGTGGATGCCAATGAACACGGATGTTCACAGAGATCTGGAGTAAGGGGTGAGGGTACGTATTAGGAAGCTCTTTTGATCGAACACCTAATCCCGCCCGCCTCGATAGCGGCCTCTACTAATGATTAGGGAAATTATTCGTACTTGATATATCGTCGATTATATGCATGCAATGCAACATCCAAGTTTTGATCCTAACATGTGAGAATTAGGCTAAGTCGGTTGACACGTAATTAGCAATCAATTGGGTCGAAGTAGGATTTAATGTTCAATTACATGTGAAAACATACAAATGATACAATAAATATGACAAATACAATAAAGAAAATTACAATAATGAAAATTACAATAATTACAATGGATTAGGCGATTTATGTCGAAAATACCTTTAAAACGGATAATTTGAGAAAACGAATGAAAGAATGAATTAACGAACAAGTCAGTAGGCGATAATACGAATAATAGTTAATTATACGTAAGCTAAATAACTAAGTCAAGCAACAACGGAGTTCAGAGGCAGAATTCAACCGAACAAAGCGCAGCAGAGCGCGCGTCCTTGAATAGGCGCAAATTCTTTGCGTCTGTTTCTGACTTTGAATTCTCGTCCGTGAAGCGGAATTGCGTGTTGTTAATACTCGTTGGTAAATTTAATGATTGATTAAATTATTTACTCGGATGAAAGTGGTTAATAGGTTATTTACATGTGATTGAGGGGTCATAAAACAATAAAACACGGATAAGACGGATGCAAATGAATTAATTACATGAACGAATGATGGATTAATGACATGGGTGAATGAACTAAACAAGATGAATCAACGACAAATTAATGACGAATATGACAATAGACAGATGAAAACTTATCAAAGGTCGAATTCCAGAAACTCAATATGAACAAATTGAACTTCTACAACCCGGATTGAATTTTATGACGAAAACCCGCAAATATTGATTACTTGGGATTTAAGTCGGGTTTTAATGACGAATTAAACATGTTAATGATGATGAATAATATACATATGAAATTATTATGCTATTGTATCAAAGAATTAGCAAAAGCAAACGAAACAAACAAAGACGAACGAATTACAGAGGACGAAGGAAGAAGAAAGGAAGCAGGAACCGCGGCAGCCTCACGAAGAGGCGCAGCAGGAACTGCGCTCCTTTGAATAGGCGCAACAGTTGCTGCGTCCTTTCTCGACGGTTTGTCTTCTGGAAATCCGTAAAAAGGGTTTTAAAGCACGGTTTTAGAAATCGGTTTTAATTGGTATTTTCAACATAAACCTTACAATTGATGATACAAAAAGTAAAATAACATTAAATAAAGGAGGATTTACACCCTCAGACTTACATGTTTGACGAAACGAGAAGGACTAAGATATCGATTAGTGATGCTCGACGCGAATGTAAAGAAAGTGCCCTCGTAAGAGGAAAACGATTAGATTAATTAAGTTGATTGATTGTGTAGTTGGTCAAATTGGTCGGTCATGCAAACAAGGCTGGTACTCAGAAGGATCCGAGCTTACGTGGTCGAATGTTCAAGAACGTAGACGCCAAAAAGTAAGAACAAAGGTCTAGAATGCAAAGGGAGAAGAGAAGGGCGGACACTCGCGTGAGAAATATGAGGAGCGAAGTCTCCTATTTATACTAATCACGGAATTAGGGTTTAGGAAAGGAGAGAAAGATCCGGAAACAACCGACTTAGGATAAACGCGGAAACTTGGACAAAAAGAAAACCTTGAGGAAAAGGCGCAGCAGAGCTGCGTCTCTTGGAAGAGGCGCAGCACCTGCAGCGTCCTTTCCTCAGCGGGTTCCTCCTGCGCAAGAAAGCGCGTTTGACAGTCTGTCGTATTTTAGGCATAACTTTCTCTACAAGACTCGGATTAAGGTGATTTCGGTGGCGTAGGAAAGCTAAGAAAGAAATCTAGAACTTTCTGTGAAATAGGCCTGACCCAAAAAAAGTCGTTATGACCTCGTAAAGCGGGCCTAAAGTTCGGGTTATCATTTTAACTAAATGAAATGCACATTTTGTAATGTAAACTTTAAGTCTAGCCCAAAGAAGTGACATAGGACTCAAAATGAGAATACTCATGACATTTTATGACATCCTAAACTTAGGTAGACAAGCACATTGCTTTGACTCGGGATTTGACGGTTTTAGGAAATGAAGACGGTTTTTGACCCAGACTCCAAATGTACTCTAATTACTGCCAAAACGACCGTATCGGCACGTAGATGACGACTAAGGGGTAGACACAATTTTTTGAGCGACCACTTGACGATAAACTTACGAACTGTCACAAATCGTTCCGTATACCAAACATGCGGCCCAATCATCACCGGGTGATTTGCGAGAGGTGCAGAAATGAGGTGTCTACAGAGCCCCCACTTTGACTGAGGCTTGGAGAAGGCGAAAGTCAAAGTATAGCCATCAGGTCAATCGAAGATTATAACCTGACGACTATGGCGAGGTGAGGTGGTTCAAGGGGTCTGAACCAAGGACCTGTCGTCGAGAACATTTTAGAGTCTGTCGACTATCGGGGAGGGTCGTTTAAAGTCTATTAGACTACGTAAGGAAGCTCGCCAGCCATAAGAAGAGACCATACCTGAGACTTCTTTCCCGAGATGTTTCCGGAGGTGCGTAGGAGCTAAGGGTAAGCATAAGAGCTAAGGGTAAGACCTAAAAGATATATAAGGATTGTGCTAGGGTGTGGGACCCTAAAGGAAAACATCGACGAGAAGGAGGTCAAATATAAGTTCAACTTAAGGGGTAACCAAGGTTTGAGTGTAGGAACTCTAAGGAAGTGATGATCCTAAAGGAAGAAGGTGATCCCAAGGAATATGATCCTAAAGGGTATAAGGTGATCCTAAAGGAATATGATCCTAAAAGGAAAAAGGTGATCCTAAAGGAATATGATCATAAAGGGTATAAGGTGATCCTAAGGAATATGATCCTAAGGGGTATAAGGTGATCCTAAGGCATATGATCCTAAGGGTAGAAGTGTATGAACTCTAGGGAGTTTGAGAACTTAAAAGAAGCTAGGTGTGTGAACCTGGGTATACGAATCTAAAAGGGCGGCTGGTATGGGAACTTAAAGGCTTGTGAACCTAAAGGAATTGGGATCCTAAGGTTAAGTTTAGGAACTGCCGGGTTACTAATTCTTGTTTTAAACGCGTGCGTTTAAGCTTTCTGAGGTATGAGAACTCCAAAAGGATTTTATGGGTTTATGAACCTAAGGACGTTGGTGTGGGAGCTTAAAGGCTTATGAACTTAAGGAAAGCCATTTTGGGATCTAAGAATTCTAGGGGTAAGAATCCTAACTTTGGGTTTACGAACCTAAGGAAGGAGGCTCTGGTTTGGGAACTCCTGGAGAACGACATCTTTGCCGAACTCTGTGAGAAAACAAGAAATATTGTGAATAGCAGGACACAGGTGGGAACTGCTGGGGAAGCTGCTTGGGTCGTCTTCAAATAAACTTTGAAAGAACGCGGGGTCAATGTTGATCTCCATGTCTCGAGAGGAAGTGACTGTCGGTCGTGAACTCTCGTTGGGGAACATAATCTGGAATTTATTTCCATGTCTTGAGAGAGATTGTCTATCCGCTTACTCTCGCTTAGGGAAATATAACCGGGAATTTATTTCCATGTCTTGAGAGAGATTGTCTATCCGCTTACTCTCGCTTGGGGAAATGAAGGCGTGTCGAAACACCTGTCGGGAAATACTCGCTCGTTGTGACAAGCAAGGTCTTGGTAAAGTACTGCTTCTAATACTTACCTGCATGGTTAGTAGCCACACAAGAATGCAATCTAATATATGCATGTAAGCAATTATCACATGGACCTCGAATGAGGGAACACATAGGTTTTGCAAAAGTCGTTTCTTTTTAAAAGTCGTTTAAAACTTGTTCAAAGAAGTTTGTCATTTGTAATGCGTTATGCATATTCAATGGGCTTTAGACACGGGACTGACGCGACGTAGACCTTATGCGGACGTGAAATGTAGACTTAGGTTAGTTTGACTGACGCGACACAGGGATGACTCTGACACAACGCACGAATAACTTTGCCTAAGTATGCGCAACCCCTAGCCGAGTGTGGGTGATAACGCGTATCAGTTCCAAAGGTAGAATAATTGTAATGGGTACATATAAAGGCAAGGCATGAGTTATGGATCAGCTGTCTACTTGGACGCCTTTTGCTGCCGCTCGCTGTAAAAGAGACCCTTCTGAGGCACGATAAATTGGAGAATCGATCTAAGACCTTTGTCATCGTCCAGACCAAGTACTAACTTGGCTTAAAAGAATAAAGTAAGGGTGGCATCTTGGAAGAGAAGCCCCCAGGATGAGAAGGTGACTCTTGAATTTGGTAAAAAGGAGATTGGGCGACAAGAAGGAGCCCCCAGTATAGAGGTGTTGGTTGTGGAAGGGATGTTAATTGAGGCTGGAAGGTTGAAATAGAGGTTGAAAGTTGATAGAAGTGGGGATGGTTGTGTCCTTGAGGACTGCCTACGTATTCACGTGAAGTGAAATCAAACCAGGCCGTAGTTCTGAGGTTCGGTTAATTTTGTTTGGGTGTTGTGGTTGTATCCTTCTTGTGTAAGAAAGGACTGCCTACGTATCCACCTGAAAAGGTGAAATTAAACCATGCTCGTAGTTCTAGTGTGTGCCTAAGCTATGTTGTTAGGGCCTTAAAGTGTATGGGTCGCAAGGGTAATATTCCTTTGGTGACTCGAAGAATTGATTTGAGATAACTCCCTCTGATCATAGATCAAAGAGGTATAATTAATTTTGTAAAAAACTTCCTTATCGTGTGATCACACTTAGTGGACCCTAAGGATGATATGAGTATGTCCCATTCTAGATAGCAAAGTATTTGAAGACTCCGTTTATGGGTCAAGGTGAAACTGGATTGGATATTTGGAATGTGGAGCTCGGTAATAAGAGGCTTTGATGAACAAATCTCTGGAGCTTGATTTTGTGGAGTTAAGGCTTGATGGGGTTATGGCCGGTAATGTGGCTTGGAAATGGAGTCTCTTGGCTTGATGTAGCCTGAGCACGTAAAGGTAGGTTAAAATGACGTGGGTTCAAATTTCCATGTCTTGGCCCTAAAGGATGGGTATATTTGACAAGCTTTAGAGGATTCTCAAAATTCCTAACTATCTCCTTGTAACGGTCTCGAGAAGGACTTAGGGTGTGTGATGTGTGAAAGGCTTAGTGGGTTGCTAGCTAACCATCTTTATCGATGTCTTGATTCTATACTGTAACTTGATTCTATATAGACTGCAATAGTGTTCTATATTTGATTTCATACTCGTTCTTGATTCAGACTCAGATTCTTGGTCTAGAATATATCTCGGCTTTTTGCTTAGACTTTTGATTCGGTTTTTTTGAGGATAACTTTGACTTTGGATATTGACTTGCTTGATTGAGCCTTCTTCTTTTGACTCTTTTGTCCTGGATCATAGGCACAACTGCGGCCTTGGATATTGATTTCGGTCATCTCTCTTGATTGAGCCTTTGTCTCTGTTCATGGCTCGTATCGTCTTGGATGGACTTGGGTCAGACTAGCACCTTTAGTGTGAAACGGGTTGGTCTTTTAGTAACACGGGTTGTTTATTGTGGGGAATGGGCTTGCCTTCCGTCATGGATTGTCAACAAGGGAGACGGTCTGGATTCGTCCTAGAATCTCTTGAGATATGCACATCCTAGACTAGGGTTATATTGTGGTTTCTATTGCCAGACATGGAATAGGTAAGAAAAGAAGACGGAGTTTCAGGTCCTCTACAACTTTGAACGGAACATCATATAAGTGCACTCACATTGACTGTCATGTGTTGTTGTTGTCATTTTAAAAAATGTCTCAAACCAATTCTTGTTGTCACAGGAAAAAGGGTAGAGGAAGAGATATGATAGAATATGTGGATTGAAAAGTGTGCTTTTATACTTTTATTGAAATGGAGAATGAATGTATTTAACATAAAATCGAGAAGACATGTGACTCGTGGGACAGCCCCCAGGTTGTCACTAGGAATGAAAATAGAGAAAGATACTAGAATAAATATGAGATAGAAAGCCTAAGACTCGGACTCGGACCCGGACTTTGACGCGATCTTAGACCTAGACTCGTAATCATCGGCCCATGCTTGAGCATTTTCCCTTCCAGCAACTGGCTTCGGCATCTGACTTTGAGCATTCACCCATTTGAGCACCTTGATGTGAACATTATATGCGCACATTTAGTCCCCTAATTGAGCCTATTTTGCATACTATTATAACATTCTATGGCCATTTTATCCGTCAAAACCTTCCTATTTGCTTTTCTATCGCATTTCATATGTTTTGTAGAAAAGGAGATAATAAGGCGGAAATTCCCGTCTTTCGTGCATATTTGGAAGCTTATTGATGATATTAGATGGACTAGTATGAAGAGGAGGCAAGAATGATGACCAATGACGTAAGAATAAAGATTATATAGAAGGGTCATAAGGTTTAAAGCAAGGAGGAAAAGCAAGGAAGCCATTCATGAAGAAAATTGCTCGGAACGCAAACCAAGAGTTGCTCCTTTGGCTCTGAAAATATGCTAGATGGAACGGCGTCGAAAAAACAAGCGATCTAGGCTTTTGAATCACTCCAATAGGAGTCCGGATGAGAAAATGACGTCCGTTTTACAATCCGAGCTCAAACAAAGAAGTGTACAGAATCCGCGCGTCCCGCGCTGAAGACGCTCGGATTGTCCCAAATCCGCTCGGATTGCTCCAAATCCGCTCGGATTCCTCCCTTGCTACAATCCGAGCGTCTTGCTCCAAATCCGCTCGGATTCCCCTGCTACAATCCGCCCGTCCCGACACCAATCCGCCCGGATTCCAGTCCAACGCAAATTCGTTCTTCAAGCTTTCAAGAAAGACTCCCTTCCTCCGAAAAATACCGGCTCCTCCCTGCTCTAAACTCAAAAGTGTAATTACTAGTTTATCCCTTAGTTAACCCTAATGCATCCACCTAATTTCCACTATAAATACCCCATTTGTAATAATCCTTGGACACAAGTTTTTAGAGTAGAAAATCCTTCTTTAGATTAGATTAGGAGTAGATTAGAATAGATTACTCTTTAATCTTTCCACAAATTACACATTAATCTCTCCTTAATTATTGTTCAAGTTTATTATTCAAGTTTATTATTGGGTAATTAGAAGATTATTGGGTTATTATTGGGAGATTGACAACCTTCCATCAATCAATCAAGTTTCTTCTATTATTCTTTGCTTTATTATTTGGAATCATCTCAAGTTTGGTATAATTCCTTTACTCTTTAATCTTTATTGTTCATTTCTTCATTCTATTATCATGTTTATACTTGTTGTGATGATTGACACCATTAATGACATATTTTCCATGATAATGAGTGAGTAGTCTCTTAGCTAGGATTAATGGGTAATTAGGGGAAACCAACATGGGATTGATTCATGCTTAATCTAATATGTTCACATGATTAAATTGCTTGCTTGTTGTGATGTCAACTTTATGCACATGTTATGTTTGATGAAATGCTAAGCCTATGAATCCTTGCATTTTTACCATCTCTTATCTACTCAACTTGACTTGTAAGATATAAACCAACTCGAGTCTTGTTAGACCATGCATAGAAGTTGAATAGGAGGAAAGTAAGTCGACTTGTAGGTGTTGTACAATCTAATCGATTCGGCTCCGGGACCCAACTCTTCCTATGAACCGTAAGACATAACCCAACTCGGTTCCTCCACAACATTAATTGCTTGCAACTTTGTAAACATGTTTGTATGATCAATACCATGAATCCCCTATGACCCCATGATATCCTAGCACTTTTAATCAATTGTTTACATCTTTCCTTTTATTGCTTGTTTTACTATATTATTTGCATTAGTCTAGACACAACTATAAACCCAACCAAATCGTGACACTAGCATAGATCGAGATAGATAGACTTAGAACCCAAAGCACACCGTCCCATGGATCGACCTCGACTTACCGCTAACTAGTTGTTTGTTGAGTATTATAAATGTGTTTGATTGGATGAGTGACGACCTCAACCCACATCACACCTCATCTTCGTCATTGGGAACATTGAAAGGGTAATAGTCAAGAAAAGTTTCTTGATAAGTGGTATATCCATGAGGATTGCCTAACCTGCCATGTGAGTTAAGGGTCGAGAGGGACAATTCCCCGCTTTCGATCATATCCTGAATGTCGTTTTTAAATTTGTAACATTTCTCTGTATCATGCCCTTTGCCTCTATGGTATTTGTAGTAGGCATTCCCATCCCAAAACTTGGATTTCTTCTCTGGGTTAGGCGTAGGTCCTATAGGCTTCAACATTCGTCGCTCCATGAGTCTCTGAAGGGCATCGGTGTATGTAATACCAATGTTGGTAAATTTCCTAGGAGGTGTGCCCTTATTTTCGGAAGCCTTTGTAAATGACCCCGGAGGCTCCATGAGGTTGCCTTTGTTGATATTGATTCTTGGATGAGAAGAACTAGGAATAGATTGTCCATTCGTTGCTTTCTCCTTAAGACTGTCAAGCTGAGGGTTTGTCTGGACACTTTTCATCTTGAGAGGTCGGGCATCAAGCTTCTTACTCATTTCAGCAAACTGTTTCTCCATGTTGGAAAGTCGGAAGTTTAGATTATCAATGGCTCCTTCTATTTTGGAGAATTTATTGTTGAAGGTAATGGAAAGCATGAGCATTCCACTTTGGATATCGTCGTCTTCGAGCACGTTAATCTCTTCGTCATCACGAGGATTGAGGAGATGAGAACAATATAGAGATGGTTCTTCATCATGTTTAATGATATTAGCCCAAGAGGGTCGATTTTCTTGGATTTTCCGACAGAAGGTGGCTTAGGAAGCTTGCCCACTTCGATCATATCTTGGATGGTGTGTTTCAAGAGAAAACACTCTTCAATATCATGACCCCTAACTTGGTGATATAAGCAGTATTTGTTGCCTTTCCAGAGGTTCACATGTTTCTCTAAAGGTGGATCCGGAGTCGGCCCTATTGGATGTACCTACCTTATTATTTGTACAACAAAAATCCTAACCACTACCCCAATTTTTCCCACCAAAATCACCACACCCAATACCCATTTCACAATGAACTTCAATTGCCACAATACAACCACTTTCACACCTACCCACAACAAAAAGATGAACCCATTCAAAACATGATTCTCCAAATGATGGGAGATCAACAAAACTTCTTCAAACAAATGCTAGAAGAGAGCCGAAAAGAAGATAATGTTCTTAAAGACATTGTTATCCAAAGAGAGGAGTTGGAGATTCAAATTGCTTAAATGAGAGAATCCCAAGAAACCACCCCCCACCACTCCTTGGACATTGACCATGAATGTGAGTTTGAAGGAGTTACCTTTGATGAGAAGTGGGAAGAGCCAACCTCTTTGGGCTCTTGTGAGTATGAAAGTGTGGTATTTGATGATGAAGACATGAGGTTGAGTAAGCCAAATACTCTTAGCCTTTGTGAGTATGAGGGTGTATCATTTGATGTGAACATTGAGGTGTTGGATAAAGAATTAATGAAGAGGAGTGAAGCCCCCATCTATGATTCATATGGAGATAACGATGATGACAAGCCTATGGAAGAAGCTTATGCGGGATATGTGTCTTGCAATGAAGAAGAGGAATGGAGTTGTGAGATTGCCTTACTTGAGGAGCCCATCCTTGAGAAGTTTGAGGTATGCTTCCATGAAGAAGATGAATTCCTTTTGCCCATTTCCCATGAAAACTACTTGGCCCCTACCATGGAGCCAATGATTGTTGGAGAGGATATGGTGGACCTTCTTCAAAAGGTCAAGGCATCATACAAAAGCTACTTGGTGGCAAAGCTCAAAGAGAAACTTTCACGTGAAGCTACTTGTGGAAATTTGGCACCCACAATGTCCACTTCCAAGGAACTCGGTCATCAAGGTCATAAGGATTCTCCTTCTACTCATGAAGGATTGATAAATTCAAATGCTATCATCATCACCGAAAGTGAAAGAGAAGGTGGTAAGTGGAAGTCTCCGGACGAAAATAAACCATACTTCATACCTAGTGATGAATTGAATCATGGGCTAATTGGTTTGAAGCATCGGGAAAGCTCTAGTGCCAAGGACAAGGTGAAAGAAAGGATATTTGACAAACTTCCTTGGCTAAATTTCATGTTCAAGTAGAGCAACCCATACATATGCTTATTTAGAGCTTGTTCACAAGCTTTTGATCTTCTACTAAGAGCCTTGAGCTCTATCGACAAGAACCTTTACAAATTGAACTAGTTTGGTGGAGTCCTATCTCAAACCACCATTTGTAAGATATCCTTTCCCTTGACTTTGCATTACATTTATACTTGCATTTGGTTATATACATATACATTTAGCTTGCATTTGTATTATATCTCATATTGCATTTGCATTAGTTAGTTCATATAGTATAGTTTGCATTGTAATATATCTCACATGATTCATGTAGATAGTTGCATATAGACTAGAATTCATGCATAATCACTAATGACCAATCCTATTCTTTTCTACACTAGAAATAGTGTTTAAATCGGTTTGGGGAGGTTTGATCATAAGTGACCATAATTTACTAGAAATCATGCATCATATAGTATAGTTTAGATTGCATTCACTTGTTATATATGTCATATAGAATTGCATTTAGTTAGAGCATGCATTCATACCATATCATTGCATTCGTACTTTATTTCAAAAAAATCAAAAATCCAAAAACATGTATTTCTTTTTCATTCCTACTCCTACATGTACATTGAGGACAATGTCCAAAATAAAGTGGGGGATGGGAATTTTATATTCCAAAAATACATAAAAATTATGTCTTTTAATTTCATAAAAACAAAAACCATAAAAATTTGAAAAATTGAAAAATCCAAAAACATGTTCATTTCCTTTGTAGTGTAGTCTTGTATATATTGTTTTGTATATATTGTGTTTGTTCATCCTTGTTCACATTGATTGACTACGCCACATCCGAGGCATGAGGAATATGAAGACCGCATGGTATGATCTTTCCAATCTCTTTTTTCCTCTTTATGTTAATGACTATGTGGCTTTATTTTGATTGATGCGGTAAAAACAATGTGAACTTAGGACTTGCATTTAGTTTATATGGCATATTAGTTGGTAGAATCATTTGCATTAGGATGTATATATGTTAGTTGCATCATGGCATGTAGTTGCATGTTAGAAAATTTTGCGAAACCGTCCACTTGGGAAGCTTGACAAGTGTATATAGGCCCTAGTAGATGCTTTTTATTCTTAAGACTTTGCTTGTTAGAATACTTGTAAAACACCCTAGGATGTGTCATGCTAGTATCCTTTGACCCATGAATTAAGGCCTAGTCAAGACTACCTTGTGGTGTGATAACTCCTTGGCTACCGTTTATTCCAAGGTGACCCTTGAAACCATGCATCCATCATTCATCCATGTTCTACCATACATTTTGTCATCAAAAAGGGAATGGGCACACAAAAAGAAATCAATTTGAGTTCAATGAAATGAAAAGTGAAAGAAAGTTTGCAAAAAAAAAATGCATCAAATGAAAAGAGGAGCAAAAATAGAACTCCTAAGCTTCAAATACAAGGCACCCTCGTTACTAATTGGGGTGACTTTGAAAATGTTCAAAAATAAATGCAAAGAAAAGTTGAAAGTTGTCAAGTGTTGAAATGCCAAAAATCAAAAAGAAATGGCAAAGAAAGTGTTCTCAAATGTCAAATGCCACAAGAAATTGGGGGGAAAAACAAAAACAAAAGCAAACTCCCAAAGTGAAACTCAAATATCTATTGATCCCTTTATCCATCATATCCATTTTTGTGCATGGTAGAGAGGGGATGACCCTTCTTCTTGTCTAGGCAAGAGGAGGAATTCCGCGATCCTCCAGTGTTTCTAACACCATAGGGAGTCTACTCTTGACAAAAGCATTTAACGATTGAGGACAAAGGTACCCTAGCTTGACACAACTTGGAGGTGATTTAGTGGTATCCTTCTAGGCTTAGTAGTTTGAACAAATTGCATCTATGAAGGATTGTGTACCCTTGAATTGCTTCCCTTGTAGATAATTTCCGCCACTTAGATGAGGAAAGTGGCTATTCTTTTTGTAGATGCATCCATTATGTGATTTTGTGTGCTTAATGTTTGGATGTGTCGCCATTTTGGCAAGACCCACCTTGCCTTGCAAGAAGGCATCCTACCTCATGGTTGTCTTGTTGTGAGTTGAAGGGGCGGAGTGAGACCCGCTAATTGTCTCATATCGGTTATGTTATTAGGTTAGTTTAAATAAAGGTCTAGTTTTAGTCACCTCTTTACTCGGGACGAGTAAAGGTTCGGTTTGGGGATATTTGATGTGAACATTATATGCGCACATTTAGTCCCCTAATTGAGCCTATTTTGCATACTATTATAACATTCTATGGCCATTTTATCCGTCAAAACCTTCCTATTTGCTTTTCTATCGCATTTCATATGTTTTGTAGAAAAGGAGATAATAAGGCGGAAATTCCCGTCTTTCGTGCATATTTGGAAGCTTATTGATGATATTAGATGGACTAGTATGAAGAGGAGGCAAGAATGATGACCAATGACGTAAGAATAAAGATTATATAGAAGGGTCATAAGGTTTAAAGCAAGGAGGAAAAGCAAGGAAGCCATTCATGAAGAAAATTGCTCGGAACGCAAACCAAGAGTTGCTCCTTTGGCTCTGAAAATATGCTAGATGGAACGGCGTCGAAAAAACAAGCGATCTAGGCTTTTGAATCACTCCAATAGGAGTCCGGATGAGAAAATGACGTCCGTTTTACAATCCGAGCTCAAACAAAGAAGCTGTACAGGAATCCGCGCGTCCCGCGCTGAAGACGCTCGGATTGTCCCAAATCCGCTCGGATTGCTCCAAATCCGCTCGGATTCCTCCCTTGCTACAATCCGAGCGTCTTGCTCCAAATCCGCTCGGATTCCCCTGCTACAATCCGCCCGTCCCGACACCAATCCGCCCGGATTCCAGTCCAACGCAAATTCGTTCTTCAAGCTTTCAAGAAAGACTCCCTTCCTCCGAAAAATACCGGCTCCTCCCTGCTCTAAACTCAAAAGTGTAATTACTAGTTTATCCCTTAGTTAACCCTAATGCATCCACCTAATTTCCACTATAAATACCCCATTTGTAATAATCCTTGGACACAAGTTTTTAGAGTAGAAAATCCTTCTTTAGATTAGATTAGGAGTAGATTAGAATAGATTACTCTTTAATCTTTCCACAAATTACACATTAATCTCTCCTTAATTATTGTTCAAGTTTATTATTCAAGTTTATTATTGGGTAATTAGAAGATTATTGGGTTATTATTGGGAGATTGACAACCTTCCATCAATCAATCAAGTTTCTTCTATTATTCTTTGCTTTATTATTTGGAATCATCTCAAGTTTGGTATAATTCCTTTACTCTTTAATCTTTATTGTTCATTTCTTCATTCTATTATCATGTTTATACTTGTTGTGATGATTGACACCATTAATGACATATTTTCCATGATAATGAGTGAGTAGTCTCTTAGCTAGGATTAATGGGTAATTAGGGGAAACCAACATGGGATTGATTCATGCTTAATCTAATATGTTCACATGATTAAATTGCTTGCTTGTTGTGATGTCAACTTTATGCACATGTTATGTTTGATGAAATGCTAAGCCTATGAATCCTTGCATTTTTACCATCTCTTATCTACTCAACTTGACTTGTAAGATATAAACCAACTCGAGTCTTGTTAGACCATGCATAGAAGTTGAATAGGAGGAAAGTAAGTCGACTTGTAGGTGTTGTACAATCTAATCGATTCGGCTCCGGGACCCAACTCTTCCTATGAACCGTAAGACATAACCCAACTCGGTTCCTCCACAACATTAATTGCTTGCAACTTTGTAAACATGTTTGTATGATCAATACCATGAATCCCCTATGACCCCATGATATCCTAGCACTTTTAATCAATTGTTTACATCTTTCCTTTTATTGCTTGTTTTACTATATTATTTGCATTAGTCTAGACACAACTATAAACCCAACCAAATCGTGACACTAGCATAGATCGAGATAGATAGACTTAGAACCCAAAGCACACCGTCCCATGGATCGACCTCGACTTACCGCTAACTAGTTGTTTGTTGAGTATTATAAATGTGTTTGATTGGATGAGTGACGACCTCAACCCACATCACACCTCATCTTCGTCATTGGGAACATTGAAAGGGTAATAGTCAAGAAAAGTTTCTTGATAAGTGGTATATCCATGAGGATTGCCTAACCTGCCATGTGAGTTAAGGGTCGAGAGGGACAATTCCCCGCTTTCGATCATATCCTGAATGTCGTTTTTAAATTTGTAACATTTCTCTGTATCATGCCCTTTGCCTCTATGGTATTTGTAGTAGGCATTCCCATCCCAAAACTTGGATTTCTTCTCTGGGTTAGGCGTAGGTCCTATAGGCTTCAACATTCGTCGCTCCATGAGTCTCTGAAGGGCATCGGTGTATGTAATACCAATGTTGGTAAATTTCCTAGGAGGTGTGCCCTTATTTTCGGAAGCCTTTGTAAATGACCCCGGAGGCTCCATGAGGTTGCCTTTGTTGATATTGATTCTTGGATGAGAAGAACTAGGAATAGATTGTCCATTCGTTGCTTTCTCCTTAAGACCGTCAAGGCGAGGGTTTGTCTGACACTTTTCATCTTGAGAGGTCGGGCATCAAGCTTCTTACTCATTTCAAAGAAAACTGTTTCTCCATGTTGGAAAGTCGGAAGTTTAGATTATCAATGGCTCCTTCTATTTTGGAGAATTTATTGTTGAAGGTAATGGAAAGCATGAGCATTCCACTTTGGATATCGTCGTCTTCGAGCACGTTGATCTCTTCGTCATCACGAGGATTGAGGAGATGAGAACAATCTAGAGATGGTTCTTCATCATGTTTAATGATATTAGCCCAAGAGGGTCGATTTTCTTGGATTTTCCGACAGAAGGTGGCTTAGGAAGCTTGCCCACTTCGATCATATCTTGGATGGTGTGTTTCAAGAGAAAACACTCTTCAATATCATGACCCCTAACTTGGTGATATAAGCAGTATTTGTTGCCTTTCCAGAGGTTCACATGTTTCTCTAAAGGTGGATCCGGAGTCGGCTCTATTGGATGTAGCTTGCCTTGGGCAGAGAGTCTCTTCAAAGCATCGGCATAAGACATGCCTAAATCAGAAAGCACCCTTTGATGCCTCCCAGGTTTCCTTTCAGCTGTTTTCGGCTTTCTAGGACGATGGTTATTGCAAGAGGTAAGCTTTGGACGACCTAGACTAGAGGTTTCTCTAGGTGGTGTGTTCTTTTTCACCATTCCATTTTCAAGGGTGAGGACGCGAATGCTCAAATTTTCCACTGTAGCTTGAACTCCTAGGACCATGGCATAAACATCTTGGAGAGACACGGTGATGTTGGCTTGATCTGCTTCGTGACTTTGCTGATTGACAGAACTTGCTGGATTCCTACTCGACAGAAATGACGCGCATTACACTCGATTCGACATGGGGTCACGCATATTAAGGCAATAAACAAAAGGAAAGGACAAGATGATAAATCTAGACGTCGACTTGTGAATTCATGAAATGTCGTGAGCGACTTCTCGTGTTTGAATTCACGGTGCTTGACTATAATTTTAGACTCGAGTGTTGACTTTGACGGAGTGACCCTTATATGATTGACCTTACAGACAGGACTGATGACATGTGTAAATTCTAAGACGTGTATTGTTTAAGACAGACTTGACTCGAGGTTCGGGTATGTGTGTCCCGAACGTGTCATTAGGAGAATTCAAGAGACGGGTTTTGGAATGACTCGATGTGTTAGCCTCGAGTGCGTGAGTCGAGGTGTGGAAATGTTTAGCTCCTAATTGAGTTGGGGTAGGGAGTCCAAAATGACGGCGTGACGCCTTAGGACTTGACTTGAATTTTGAAAAGACCCAAAATGTAAAGGAAGACGGGTTTATGACTCGACAGAGTTCCGACTAGGACATAGTCGCTTTGATCTTTGACTCTAACTTGGCCCAATTGAATTTACACATTTACATTTACATGGTTTGAAAATATTTTGGTTTAAAAACGTTTTTTGGTTATTTTTTTGGTTTTGTTTTTTTTTTTTACGTTTTTTTCGTTGGACTCTTTTTTTTCTTTTTTTTTGGAGTTTTTTCGTTTTTTGTTTTTGGACTTTTTTCGTTTTTACACGGGTTTTGAAATGGGTTTTAGGCCCGAAGTTTGACTCGTCATTTGGACAGAGTTTCGGCTTATTTTGTGCTGTTTTGAAAATGTTCCATTTTGAAAAGGATTTTTGATTTTACAGAATTTTGTCATGGTTTTTTTACAAAATGGTGATCACGTATACAAACATATATACATGCATTATAACGGGATGATGAGTGCATTTAAAAGGGTTTTGGTTTAAAGGGTGGGTTGCTATACCGAACAATCAAACCCGGGGTCTGTGGAGAGGCTCGTACCAAACAGGAGTAAGACCGATTCCTAGTCCATTTCCTCAAGTAGTGAAAGTCCTTGATACAAACAAGAGTAAGTACCATGGTATGGATGACGAGAATCGCTATCCATCCTTAGGCCCAAATAAGAATTAGGACCGTTTAGACGGGACGATTGGTCGAATGGGTTGGGTTGGGCCTAGGAAGGTCGAATAAAACGGTCTAGGAAGACCGAGTTATGAAAACCGACAATTGTCTTGTATAAACTATTCCCTAACCTTGTTCAAGTTTCACCCTTGGCTACACGTAAGTGTATTATCCCCAGCGGAGTCGCCAAACTGTGGACAGCGGGGGGCCCACATGGGCGCTTGGGAATAAGCGTTTACATTTGTGGAGTCGCCACCAATTTTTATGGGAAATTGGAACCGTTCGAATACCTCATGTCATGTCAAGACACAAAGTAGAGACATGAACACTAAGCAATCGTTACCCTTAGCATTCTATGTCTAGAATGACTCTCGTGGATCCCAATGAACACGAATGTTCACAGAGATCTGGAGTAAGGGGTGAGGGTACGTATTAGGAAGCTCTTTTGATCGAACACCTAATCCCGCCCGCCTCGATAGCGGCCTCTACTAATGATTAGGGAAATTATTCGTACTTGATATATCGTCGATTATATGCATGCAATGCAACATCCAAGTTTTGATCCTAACATGTGAGAATTAGGCTAAGTCGGTTGACACGTAATTAGCAATCAATTGGGTCGAAGTAGGATTTAATATTCAATTACATGTGAAAACATACAAATGATACAATAAATATGACAAATACAATAAAGAAAATTACAATAATGAAAATTACAATAATTACAATGGATTAGGCGATTTATGTCGAAAATACCTTTAAAACGGATAATTTGAGAAAACGAATGAAAGAATGAATTAACGAACAAGTCAAGAGGGCTGGCGATAATACGAATAATAGTTAATTATACGTAAGCTAAATAACTAAGTCAAGCAACAACGGAGTTCGAGGCGAAATTCAACCGAATAAAGCAGCAGAGAGCCGCGTCCCTTGAATAGGCGCAGCCGATTCTTTGCGTCTTTGACGACTGAATCGGCCGTGAAGCGAATTGCGTGTTGTTAATACTCATTGGTAAATTTAATGATTGATTAAATTATTTACTCGGATGAAAGTGGTTAATAGGTTATTTACATGTGATTGAGGGGTCATAAAACAATAAAACACGGATAAGACGGATGCAAATGAATTAATTACATGAACGAATGATGGATTAATGACATGGGTGAATGAACTAAACAAGATGAATCAACGACAAATTAATGACGAATATGACAATAGACAGATGAAAACTTATCAAAGGTCGAATTCCAGAAACTCAATATGAACAAATTGAACTTCTACAACCCGGATTGAATTTTATGACGAAAACCCGCAAATATTGATTACTTGGGATTTAAGTCGGGTTTTAATGACGAATTAAACATGTTAATGATGATGAATAATATACATATGAAATTATTATGCTATTGTATCAAAGAATTAGCAAAAGCAAACGAAACAAACAAAGACGAACGAATTACAGAGGACGAAGGAAGAAGAAAGGAAGCAGGAACCGCGGCAGCCTCACGAAGAGGCGCAGCAGGAACTGCGCTCCTTTGAAGAGGCGCAGCAGTTGCTGCGTCCTTTCTCGACGGTTTGTCTTCTGGAAATCCGTAAAAAGGGTTTTAAAGCACGGTTTTAGAAATCAGTTTTAATTGGTATTTTCGACATAAACCTTACAATTGATGATACAAAAAGTAAAATAACATTAAATAAAGGAGGATTTACACCCTCAGACTTACATGTTTGATGAAACGAGAAGGACTAAGATATCGATTAGTGATGCTCGACGCGAATGTAAAGAAAGTGCCCACGTAAGAGGAAAACGATTAGATTAATTAAGTTGATTGATTGTGTAGTTGGTCAAATTGGTCGGTCATGCAAACAAGGCTGGTACTCAGAAGGATCCGACCTTACGTGGTCGAATGTTCAAGCACGTAGACGCCAAAAAGTAAGAACAAAGGTCTAGAATGCAAAGGGAGAAGAGAAGGGTGGACACTCGCGTGAGAAATATGAGGAGCGAAGTCTCCTATTTATACTAATCACGGAATTAGGGTTTAGGAAAGGAGAGAAAGATCCGGAAACAACCGACTTAGGATAAACGCGGAAACTTGGACAAAAAGAAAACCTTGAGGAAAAGGCGCAGCAGAGCTGCGTCCCTTGGAAGAGGCGCAGCACCTGCAGCGTCCTTTCCTCAGCGGGTTCCTCCTGCGCAAGAAAGCGCGTTTGACAGTCTGTCGTATTTTAGGCATAACTTTCTCTACAAGACTCGGATTAAGGTGATTTCGGTGGCGTAGGAAAGCTAAGAAAGAAATCTAGAACTTTCTGTGAAATAGGCCTGACCCAAAAAAAGTCGTTATGACCTCGTAAAGCGGGCCTAAAGTTCGGGTTATCATTTTAACTAAATGAAATGCACATTTTGTAATGTAAACTTTAAGTCTAGCCCAAAAAAGTGACATAGGACTCAAAATGAGAATACTCATGACATTTTATGACATCCTAAACTTAGGTAGACAAGCACATTGCTTTGACTCGGGATTTGACGGTTTTAGGAAATGAAGATGGTTTTTGACCCAGACTCCAAATGTATTCTAATTACTGCCAAAACGACCGTATCGGCACGTAGATGACGAGTAAGGGGTAGACACAATTGTTTAAGCGACCACTTGACGATAAACTTATGAATTGTCACAAATCGTTCCGTATACGAAACATGCGGCCCAATAATCACCGGGTGGTTTGCGGGAGGTGCAGAAATGAGGTGTCTACAAAATAGGAGCCTTCGCTCCTCATATTTCTCACGCGAGTGTCCGCCCTTCTCTTCTCCCTTTGCATTCTAGACCTTTGTTCTTACTTTTTGGCGTCTACGTGCTTGAACATTCGACCACGTAAGCTCGGATCCTTCTGAGTACCAGCCTCGTTTGCATGACCGACCAATTTGACCAACTCCACAATCAATCAACTTAATTAATCTAATCGTTTTCCTCTTACGAGGGCACTTTCATATTTGCATTATACTTCGAGTCGAGCATCGCTAATCGATAAATTAGCCCTTCTCGTTTCGTCAAACATGTAAGTCTGAGGGTGTAAATCTCTCTTTTATTTATTGTTCTTTACTTTTGTATCATCATTAATGTAAGGTTTATGTCGAAAATACCTCTTAAAACCGATTTCTAAAACCGTACTTTAAAATCTCTTTTTTTGAGGATTTCCAGAAGATAGACCGTCGAGAAAGGACGCAGCAACTGCTGCGCCTCTTCGAAGGAGCGCAGTTCCTGCTGCGCCTCTTCGTGAGGGGCCGCCAGCGCAGCCTCGCTTCCTTTCTTCTTCCTTCGTCCTCTGTAATTCGTTCGTGTTTATTTGTTTCGTTTGTTTCCTGTTAATTCTTTGACATAATAGCTTATCATCTCACATGTATATTAATCATCATCATTAACATGTTTAATTCGTCATTAAATTCGACTTAAATCCCATGTAATCCAATATTTGCGGGTTTTCGTCATTAAATTCAATCCGGGTTGTAGGAATTCGATTTGTTCATATCGGGTTTCTGGAATTCGATCCTTGATATATTTTCCACCTGTTATTCATGATATTCGTCATTAATTTGTCATTAATTCATCATGTTTAGTCTATTTTATTCACCCATGTCACTAATCAATCATTCTTCCATGTAAATAATTCGTTTGCATCCATCTCATCCATGTTTTGTTGCTTTTGTGACTATCAATCACATATAAATAACCTGATAATCACTTTCATCCGAGTAAATATCGTAATCAATCCTTAAAATAACCAATTAATATTAACGATTTGCAGTTCCGGCTTCACAGCCAGAACTCACCCTTGGAATGCAGACGCGACTGCCGCGCCTCTTTCCGCAGGGGCGCGATCTGCTGCGCCTGTTCCAGGTTGAATTCTGTCTCTGAACTCCGTTGTTGCCTGACCTAGTTTAATTAGCTTACGTATAATTGACTATTAATCGTATTATCACCTTCTGATTTGTTCGTTATTTCTCTCTTTTATTCGTTTTCTCAAATTATCCATTTTAAAGGTATTTTCGACATAAATCGCTTAATCCATTGTAATTATTGTAATTTTCAATATTTTAATTTTATTTTATTGTATTTATCATATTTCTTGTGTCATTTGTATGTTTTCACATGTAATTGAGCATTAAATCCTACTTCGACATTAATTGTATGTTAAATTACGTGTTCACCGACTTAGTCTAATTCTCACATGTTAGGATTAAAACTTGGATGTTGCATTGCATGTGATTAATCGACGATATATCGAGTAT
Source organism: Silene latifolia (assembly GCF_048544455.1). Lineage (NCBI taxonomy): Eukaryota > Viridiplantae > Streptophyta > Magnoliopsida > Caryophyllales > Caryophyllaceae > Silene > Silene latifolia. The sequence goes on along the minus strand of NC_133528.1, from coordinate 119,945,629 downwards.
AGACAATTTCCCTAATCATTAGTAGAGGCCGCTATCGAGGCGGGCGGGATTAGGTGTTCGATCAAAAGAGCTTCCTAATACGTACCCTCACCCCTTACTCCAGATCTCTGTGAACATCCGTGTTCATTGGCATCCACGAGAGTCATTCTAGACATAGAATGCTAAGGGTATCGATTGCTTAGTGTTCATGTCACTACTTTGTGTCTTGACATGACACGAGGTATTCGAACGGTTCCAATTTCCCATAAAAATTGGTGGTGACTCCAACAAAATGCAAACGCTTGTTCTCTTCCTCCCAAGGGCCCCCGTGGGCCCCCGCTGTCCACAGTTTGGCAACTCCGCTAGGGACCATACACTTACGTGTAGCCAAGGGTGAAACTTGAACAAGGTTAGGGAATAGTTTGTACAAGACAATTGTCGGTTTTCATAACTCGGTCTTCCTAGACCGTTTCATTCGGCCTTCCTAGGCCCAACCCAACCCATTCAACCAATCTTCCCGTCTAAACGGTCCTAATTCTTATTTGGGCCTAAGGATGGATAGCGATTGACGTCATCCATACCATGATGCTTACTCTTGTTTGTATCAAGGTCCTTCACTACTTGAGGAAATGGACTAGGAATCGACCTTACTCTTGTTTGGTACGAGCCTCTCCACAGACTTCGGGTTTGATGGTTCGGTATGGCAACCCACCCTTTAAACCATAACCCTTTTAAAATCACTCAGCATCCTGTTATAATGCTTGTATAAATATTTGTACCTTACGTGATCACCATTTCTAAACGAAACCATGACGATTTTTGCAAAAATCAAAACCCTTTTTTTAATCAAAATTTCGAAAAAGGCCATTCGATTAGCGCAAAACCCAGTCGAAACTCTGTCCGTTTGTCGAGTCAAAATTCGGGCCACAAGCCCATTTCAAAACCTCACTTTGAGTCCACTCCTACGACTACACTATAGTTGACTAGGATACACATTTTCCAAAACTTTGTCCTTTCTTCAAAGCTCACACAAGTGGCACATGTGAGACCCCTCGATAGGGCATCAAAAATAAAGCGGAAATTACGAGATTTAAAAAAAAACCTTTAAGAGTTTAAAGTGCGAAATTCACCATAAGTGATCAAACAAAAATGAAAAGAAAGATAATTAAGTTTTACAATTTAAAACAAGTGCGTTGGGGAAAAGATATCCCACGAATAAACACAAGTCTAACGATAGGTGAGTCTAAGCAACCTATAACTAAGGTCCAAGGTTCAACGTTCTCGCTAGCTCACACGTCTTCCCCATAATCTGCATCACAAACCTGTCATTCATGTAAACATGAACGCCACGGTCGGTGGGGAGTAACTCGGGGTTCTCCCGACCCACAATATGTCAAAATGCACATAAGCAAGAACTTAATTAAACATATTGATCATGCATCATACTTGAATAATATGGACAAGGGAATATAACGATAATCATAACGAGATAGGCATATTGCATTCTTAATGAGATAGGCATGGTACATTATATTAAACATGCATTCAAGGTAACCAAAACATGGATATGAGATTAGGCATCGAATCATATGAAGAAAGTAAACAACGGATCAATTGAATAGAAAATACATGGATGGAAACCAATAGCCATTCCTTTGAAAACCTCTTAACAACCATAGCACGGGACGTGGCTACTAATGTCACATTCATACTTATGGCTTACATCTCACCATAAGAACGGATGGGAACATCAATCCCGGCGATCATATCGCAACTAGGGGCTTGCATCTCACCACTAGTATCCGATAGGACCAAGACTCTCACAAATAGTTATAGAAGACGTGCACTCTCGTATATAAGAACACACCAATGACCGTAACAAGCAAGACATTTACAAAGGATTGACTCAAAACAAGACAAACCCCTAGACTCCAACCTCCCGGTAGGACGACGATCATAATACGGTCCTAGTCTAAATCTGGCCAGACTCTCGGGATGGACGACACCCGATTCGACATACAATCCCAAATCGTATCCAAGACTCGATCCATGACACCTAGCCGTGCCCCAAGGTCGAGTAACCCCAAATCGGAACCATGGTACCTATCCGTACCCCAAGGTCCGAAGAGGCGGAAGGAAGACAGCCCAACTCGGAAACAATGGCACATAATCGTGACCCAATGGCCGAGGGCAAATAAATAAGGAATGTCGAGTAGTCACACAATGTAAACCGTCACGCTCCGGTCACAAGTACGAGTAACAATGATTGCACAAACATAACGTAAACAATTCATGTGAAGCATGTATAAGTATAAGAGTATAACAAATATCAAGTACTCCCATGATAAAAGAGTCTCAACACATCATACACAAGCATTAGAACCAAAGTTAAGATGCATACCCAACAAGAAACTCAAAACCCAATCTATAACAACAAGTTTAGTACTCGACTACAACAAGGGTCAACTTCAAACGGTCATAACTTGAGTTCTATACATGATAATGAGGTGAAACCAGTTGGAGGTGATAGCTTATCCTCTTACGGTTCTAACGGTAGGTCATAAGCCTCAAACAAACAAGTAACGAAGAAGTTATGGCCATTTTACGAAAACTGGTCAGGCTTAAACCGCAGCCTGCGATAGTGGCCGGAGCCTGCGGTGGGTGCCGGAGTCTGCGGTGGGTGCCGGAGCCTGCGGTTTTCCCCTGCCACCGGACTGTTTGCACGACAATTTCCTACCCTTTCCGAAAGTCGATTCCTACCAATTTTTCATCCCAAATTCCTCTTAAATATACATGTTAACACAATAATACCTAATAGAAGCCACAAGAATGTAATTGTCACACATCTTGATGGATTCAAGCACAAGATTTTGACCCAAAATCAAACAATTAATTCATCCAAACATCACAACTTTACCCAATTGAAAATCAATGTAACAACATGCTTAAAACTCTTCAACCAACCATGAGATGGTTGTTCATACAAACTCATTCAACAACATACATGTGAAACAAGAAAAGATTCAAACTTTAACATACATATGAACAAACTACAAAATATAAACACACAAATTTGACATAATGTCGAGTAACCCATCACCGTTACCTTTTTGCTCTTAATCTCTAATGTAATCGTCTCACAAGCAAGAATCCACTTCCGGGCCAACTCACCTTTCTCCTAAACATAAGAAAACACAAAATAAGACTAAAAATCGAAACTAGAAAAAGGGTACCATATAGAGGATGGCTCGACAGCCCCAATAATGGAGGAAAGTCGGATCTTTTCTTACCTAGAAAGAAGGAGGGCGATGAGAGGAAGAGATAGACGCGAAAATCACTTGAATCGGATAAGAATTGAGCAAATTATGGTGTTTTGAAGATTTGTAAGATAGATGTATAAAAATGGTGAGGGTTGTTGAAGATGAATTTCAGAAAAATGAAGAGGGAGATGAAGTTGTGAGGTGTTAGGTGAGGGTTTTATGAAAAGAAAAGAGAGAAAAGGCCCATAAGTTATAAAAAGCCCAACAACTCAAATTGAGTCGGTTTCCGCTAGAATTTTCGTCTCAAGCCCACTATAACTCAAGACGGGAGATATTATTATTATTATCATTATTATCCGACCAAAATATTTATTTTGTATAACTTAAGCTTTAAAAATATAATATTTATAAAAATCATGTTTAATAATGAAATTAATTAAATTAAATAATTAAAATATAAATAAGACAATGAAACGGTTAATTAAATTATAATTGCCAAAATAGAAAATTCGCGGGTGTTACAATCACCCCATCTTTTAAAAAAGTTTCGTCCTCGAAACTTGAAAATGGAAATGAAATGTCGTATAAAATAAAACCGGAATTTTGAATTCGGTAACCAAAACATTCAAAAGGTTACTTATCGTAAGAATCAAAATCCTTTCGAAGTCTCAATTAAAATTTTCCGAAAATGAACCGATTCTCATCAAAGGAACGAAAATGCTCTCGTTGCGCATTCAAGAACATCACATTCCAAATCAAAGATATGGTCAAAAGCAAATCATTTGTATAAATCAAAAATCAAAATACTTTCAAAGACATTGATGAAGAGTTTTCAAAAGTATAAGTCTCCTTCATGGAACGAAATTGCTCTTGTCGTGCACACAAGAACGCTAACTTTCCAAGTCTAAGACAAATTTAAAACAAAAATCATTCGCCGACAAGCGCAGAACAAGTTATTAAACGTTTCAAATAACGAGTTCTAACATCCGATCAACGTCAAAATCAAAAGAGAAGGCAATTCACTCAAATTTTCTTTTGCAAAGGTCAAAATAGAAGTAGAGGCTTCATTTCTAAATTAAAAAGGAAGTCAAATTCCTGAAAATATAATATTAAACTTTTGACAACGAAATCATAAGTAGACCAAAGCTAGTTAGAAATTGAGCAAAGTTAAAAGTAACTCGGGTTTAGCAATTAAAAATCAATAAAAAGGAGTTATACTCGTAGGACAAAAGGATAACTAAATCAAATTTTCATTTTTGAACTCTTAAAATAGGTAGGGTTTAGTAAAAGTAACATAAACCTTTAACGACGAACCAAAAATGGTAGTTTGAAACGTTTAGAAATTTTATGAATTGAAAAGTAACTTAGATATCATGAAAACAAGATACGCTAAGAGGGTTCAAACTTAACCAACAAAGAGATAGGATGAACTTCCTAGGAGAAGAGTTGAAATCGAATCTACCAGGCTATCAAAGATTGAATTCCATAGGTTAGCATCAAATTCTAAAGGAGGAGCAAGCATAAACGAGGAAGAGAGGTATGAACGGAAACACTTATGGTCAAAGAGGACGGGAAGTTAGGCAACAAGGAAACACTAGATACTTAAGTCTCGAACAACAAAGTCACCCCCGAACGGTTCCGAAAACTTCCTAACCACTAAACTCATAACCACATAACTCCCAAAAATTTCCTCAAAATACTCACAATTTACTCCTATGCTACCCCGTGGGTCAAGTCACTCCATCACAATTGTGATTCCATAACTCTCAAATATAAATCATCTATAAACGATTTCCATGAAATATCAAAACTACTAAAAGAGTTACACACATAACCAACTATCGACTACTAGGAGTTCTCACTATGGTAAAATCCTAAATCAAAGGTCAAAATCTCCAGGTCTTTATACTTTCTAACACTCCAAACCAAAATCTTATGCACACCCGAATTCACAAGCCTAAATGATCACATTCCCCAAATCTTAAAGACCACCAACCAAAAGTAAATAGATTGTCATACAATTTTTCCTACCCAACTCAACTCAAGTGCCACTAATCCAATTTTGACGAAATCAAGGTTTGCAAAGAATCCTCAAGGGCATCTCACTCACTCTACCACGTAGCCAACAAAGCCATCACTCCACTAAAGAAACAAAGGGTAATAACTAGGTCAAGAAATGATAGGAAATTTCAAAGGGATACATGAACATGACGAGGTGTGAGATTAAAGGAGTCAACAATAAAGGTAACTAGTTAACACAAGTAAGAGACATTAGAATTAGAGAGGTATCCAAGTCAAGGAAACGACAAGTAACTTTTATGCTTAAGAATTAAATCTAATCAAGGTATAAGCGGAGGGAAGGAAGATGATTAATGGTACGAATGAGGACTTCAAGGCTTAACCCATACGCTTTCTAAGACTTAAGGTTCTTTCTAACAGGGTCACGCCTATTAGGATATTGTACCATCATAACAAAACAACCAAATTCCAAAACATGGGTTAAGACAATTCATCTCATTCCTTATATGCAAGTCTCTCTTCAAGGGTTACACCTCTATGGCTGATCAAGGTAAAAATAAACGCTCGCTTAAGGGTTGATACATTGGTTAGACTCATTGTTCACCTATCCTATCACATATTAGGATATCCCTAAAGTAAGTCTACCACTCAAGTATAACAACGTCTCTTTATCTCAAGTTCTCGACACAACCTCGATGTTTTAAAAACCAAAGAACGAATTAACAAAGACTTCTCAACCAAATTCTTCAAGGGAAAACTAATATCAAATCACATCACCATTCTATTTGGGACCTTTAACATCTAAGAATGGGTTCTATTCAAGGCTTCTATCATAAATCTATCTCATATTCTCCTAAGGTGACGACGCTCAACCTACTAAGCTTTCAAATCCCAAACATAAACAACAAAGCCAAGTTCTATAACTTTAATCACATAGGCAACTTATTCCTGACACGAAGAATCCACCAATCAATTATACTTACTTGGTCAAGGAACTAGGTATAAGAATCACTAAGTATTTATCATCACCTTACCTAAGTCTTTTCTGACATCCTGACCTCTCAAAACTGGGGTTAAGGGTCAAAACACAAACAAATTCCACAAAAGCCAACTTATCCGACCGAGTTAACATTCCATAAGGCAAAGATGAAGGTATACACGAGGGGCATTATAAGGAGAAAAGGTACAAAGACAACTCCTAAGATATGGAATAAGAGTTGCGAAAGGCATAGAAGCACACAGATAAGGGAATATGACAAGGCACTCAAAGAGAGGAAGGTATCTTCGAGACGGTAAGGAAATCCTTCAAGAGAAAGAGTTCCTTAAGCAAGATGTTATGGAAGGAGAAACAAAAACATGGGATAGGTCGGGCGGGTACCAACCTAGCTTCCAAGGTAAAGCAAAAGAGAGTTTAGAAAGGAGGGATGAGCATCACGGGATAAAAGTAAGGAAAGGTGGATCAAGGATAGAAAACACACCCATAACGGTGTCGGGAGGAACGGCGGTTCCGACTTGATTCTCGACAAGAGTGACTCTTCTTGGCTCGGCTTCCGGAGCATGAGGGAGAGGAGGAGGGATAGTCTTCTTCTCGGGGCAATTCCTGAAGAGATGTCCGGGCTTCTTGCAATGGTAACACTTCAAGGGCATAGCATAGCATCCAATACCGGGGTGATAAGTTTGCCCACACTTGAAGCACTTGCGGTTCTCCTTAAGCCTATTAGTAGATGTAGGTACTTGTCCTTTCGGCTCTTGCACTACTGGCTCTTGTCCTCCATGGTCTTGTACTCCTTGTCCTTGGACTCTCGGCACCAACCTCTTCTTGCTAGGATAAGACGAGGATGAGGGCACAGATGGCCTCTTGCCACGGCGGATAGGGCGATGATTCACATGAGCATTGGCATTCCGTTGATTCCGAAGATTTAGAGTAAGGGCTTCCATGATAGTATTCTCCACCTTGGTTGGTCGTACCATCTTCTCAAGACACCAAAGAGTCAACCATGTTAGCACCTAACATATAGCATGCACAAAGAGACTACCAACTTAGGTCCTTAGTCCTACCCATCTCTCATTTATTATTTGAGGTCAAGTTCAATTTAAATTCGGGGTACACGTGTGTGCGTCGGGAGCAACATATGCTCTGATACCAACTGTGAGACCCCTCGATAGGGCATCAAAAATAAAGCGGAAATTACGAGATTTAAAAAAAAACCTTTAAGAGTTTAAAGTGCGAAATTCACCATAAGTGATCAAACAAAAATGAAAAGAAAGATAATTAAGTTTTACAATTTAAAACAAGTGCGTTGGGGAAAAGATATCCCACGAATAAACACAAGTCTAACGATAGGTGAGTCTAAGCAACCTATAACTAAGGTCCAAGGTTCAACGTTCTCGCTAGCTCACACGTCTTCCCCATAATCTGCATCACAAACCCGTCATTCATGTAAACATGAACGCCACGATCGGTGGGGAGTAACTCGGGGTTCTCCCACCACAATATGTCAAAATGCACATAAGCAAGAACTTAATTAAACATATTGATCATGCATCATACTTGAATAATATGGACAAGGGAATATAACGATAATCATAACGAGATAGGCATATTGCATTCTTAATGAGATAGGCATGGTACATTATATTAAACATGCATTCAAGGTAACCAAAACATGGATATGAGATTAGGCATCGAATCATATGAAGAAAGTAAACAACGGATCAATTGAATAGAAAATACATGGATGGAAACCAATAGCCATTCCTTTGAAAACCTCTTAACAACCATAGCACGGGACGTGGCTACTAATGTCGCATTCATACTTATGGCTTACATCTCACCATAAGAACGGATGGGAACATCAATTCCGGCGATCATATCGCAACTAGGGGCTTGCATCTCACCACTAGTATCCGATAGGACCAAGACTCTCACAAATAGTTATAGAAGACGTGCACTCTCGTATATAAGAACACACCAATGACCGTAACAAGCAAGACATTTACAAAGGATTGACTCAAAACAAGACAAACCCCTAGACTCCAACCTCCTGGTAGGACGACGATCATAATACGGTCCTAGTCTAAATCTGGCCAGACTCTCGGGATGGACGACACCCGATTCGACATACAATCCCAAATCGTATCCAAGACTCGATCCATGACACCTAGCCGTGCCCCAAGGTCGAGTAACCCCAAATCGGAACCATGGTACCTATCCGTACCCCAAGGTCCGAAGAGGCGGAAGGAAGACAGCCTAACTCGGAAACAATGGCACATAATCGTGACCCAATGGCCGAGGGCAAATAAATAAGGAATGTCGAGTAGTCACACAATGTAAACCGTCACGCTCCGGTCACAAGTACGAGTAACAATGATTGCACAAACATAACGTAAACAATTCATGTGAAGCATGTATAAGTATAAGAGTATAACAAATATCAAGTACTCCCATGATAAAAGAGTCTCAACACATCATACACAAGCATTAGAACCAAAGTTAAGATGCATACCCAACAAGAAACTCAAAACCCAATCTATAACAACAAGTTTAGTACTCGACTACAACAAGGGTCAACTTCAAACGGTCATAACTTGAGTTCTATACATGATAATGAGGTGAAACCAGTTGGAGGTGATAGCTTATCCTCTTACGGTTCTAACGGTAGGTCATAAGCCTCAAACAAACAAGTAACGAAGAAGTTATGGCCATTTTACGAAAACTGGTCAGGCTTAAACCGCAGCCTGCGATAGTGGCCGGAGCCTGCGGTGGGTGCCGGAGCCTGCGGTTTTCCCCTGCCACCGGACTGTTTGCACGACAATTTCCTACCCTTTCCGAAAGTCGATTCCTACCAATTTTTCATCCCAAATTCCTCTTAAATATACATGTTAACACAATAATACCTAATAGAAGCCACAAGAATGTAATTGTCACACATCTTGATGGATTCAAGCACAAGATTTTGACCCAAAATCAAACAATTAATTCATCCAAACATCACAACTTTACCCAATTGAAAATCAATGTAACAACATGCTTAAAACTCTTCAACCAACCATGAGATGGTTGTTCATACAAACTCATTCAACAACATAAATGTGAAACAAGAAAAGATTCAAACTTTAACATACATATGAACAAACTACAAAATATAAACACACAAATTTGACATAATGTCGAGTAACCCATCACCGTTACCTTTTTGCTCTTAATCTCTAATGTAATCGTCTCACAAGCAAGAATCCACTTCCGGGCCAACTCACCTTTCTCCTAAACATAAGAAAACACAAAATAAGACTAAAAATCGAAACTAGAAAAAGGGTACCATATAGAGGATGGCTCGACAGCCCCAATAATGGAGGAAAGTCGGATCTTTTCTTACCTAGAAAGAAGGAGGGCGATGAGAGGAAGAGATAGACGCGAAAATCACTTGAATCGGATAAGAATTGAGCAAATTATGGTGTTTTGAAGATTTGTAAGATAGATGTATAAAAATGGTGAGGGTTGTTGAAGATGAATTTCAGAAAAATGAAGAGGGAGATGAAGTTGTGAGGTGTTAGGTGAGGGTTTTATGAAAAGAAAAGAGAAGGAGAAAAGGCCCATAAGTTATAAAAAGCCCAACAACTCAAATTGAGTCGGTTTCCGCTAGAATTTTCGTCTCAAGCCCACTATAACTCAAGACGGGAGATATTATTATTATTATCATTATTATCCGACCAAAATATTTATTTTGTATAACTTAAGCTTTAAAAATATAATATTTATAAAAATCATGTTTAATAATGAAATTAATTAAATTAAATAATTAAAATATAAATAAGACAATGAAACGGTTAATTAAATTATAATTGCCAAAATAGAAAATTCGCGGGTGTTACAGCACACACCCACTTCACGAGTAAAAAAATTTCTTCTTTTAGCAAGTTTATTAGAATGGTCGATCGTGTTTTGATTCGTCATCGATCTCTTATCCAGTTTTCAAGATGCCTGGAACCAGCGACACGAACCTCAACCAACTTCAAGATGGTAATGATCGAATCCTAGCCGCGCTAGCCCAAATCCAAGTTACTTAAGACCAAGTGTATGATCGCCTTGACACCATCGAAGGTCGGATCTACGCCGTAGAGGGGAGATTGCCTCCTCACGAAAGTGAAGTAGTAGGTAAATTCGCAAGTGAATCCAAGGACGAAAATCCTCCCATGGGACTAACTGTAGCTGAGAAAAGACTCTAATACTTAAGAGGAGCAATTGATGTACCTTAAAGGGGATGACATTTATAGGGAGAATAATCGCAAGTATGAGGCCGTCAACTTCAAATTGCCAACCAACTTCAATATGACGGATATCCCTAAATTCAAGGGGCACGAAAACCCTTTGAACCACATCCGTGCCTTCAAGGATTACATGTCTATCAAAGGCATCAAACCCGAGATGTTCTTAAGGATCTTTCCTTCATCTCTTGACACCATCCCAAAACAATGGTTCTACTCTTTAGAACACAAGAAGATCGCTACTTGGGAAGATGCCGCGATCGAATTTGCTAAGCAATACGCGGATAATGCTGAGATCCAAGTTAACATGCGCACTCTAGAGGTTCTTACCCAAAATGACAAAGAAGGATTCACCGACTTCCTAAGTAGGTGGAGGAAGACTAGTACCCAACTAGTTGAACGCCCGGATGAGGCTACCCTTGTGGAGAAGTTCGTGGATAATCTCAAACCCATCTATGTCAATCATTTGAGATACCAAAACATCAAGACTTTTAAGGACTTAACCGTACTAGGGACAAGGATTGAAGATGACATCCATAAAGGGCTCTTGTCCAAAACGGTAGGTCGAGGATACCAAGGCTCAACTAGTCGTTCATACGGCTCCACTAGCAAGACTGATGAAGTTAACCTTCTCGAGCCATCCAAGAAAAGTACCCCACCAAGGAAATTCACAAATCTTGGGGACACTTACTCCAACGCTCTAAAAAGGTTAATGAAACAAGGCAAACCCCAACCCATTGGACCTACTCCCGAACCCGAAAAGAAATCCAAATTCTGGGACGAAAACTCGTACTGTGAGTACCATAGGGCCAAGGGGCATGACACAGAAAAATGCTACAAATTGAAAAATGTGCTTCAAGACATGATTGAAGATGGTCGACTACCAATACCGCCGGGAGGTAAACCCAACAACACTCAGAATCCTCTTGGAGTTCTAGTGATTACAAGTGACGAATCTACCTTAAATTGTTCACACCTCATTTCTCCAATTGAAGATGAGATCCATGCAATCGAGAGTGAGGGGTTCTACTCTACTATCTCCCCTACCATTTCCAACTTCATCACATGGGCAAGGAGTGTGGATAGATAAGTTTGGGAATTAGAAAATGTGGTGACAACTTTACATGATCCCAACGCAACACCCAAGGAGCATGTGCCACTAATCTTCTCTCAAAACATTACTATGCAAGAAATAGTCGTCGTGGTTGATAAATTAGTCGACCAAATCGTACGACTAGAAGATGAAATCATGAAAATGAGGGTACTAGCTACGATCAATGGAGTATGGGCCGATGATGATGAGGACGAGTACCTCATTGAAAACTCCCTAGTCAAGAAAATAGTCCAAAATGGTGAAGACCAAGATGTGGACCACCTAACTCGTTCGGGGCGTCCATATAAAAACACTACTCAAAATGGTCCAACCAACGTTGTCACGCCAAATGATAACGAAGATGACTCCACTGACCATATGCTCAAGCAATTACAGAAGACAAAGGCTGATCTTTCAGCCTGGCAATTAGTACCAAGCTCATTCCCACATCGCCAAGCTTTACTGCAAGCTTTGGCCAAGCTAAATGTAGCACATAACTCGACACTCGAAGATGTAGTCAACTTGGTCTTCCAAGAATCACCGAAGCTAAGTAATCCCATTACTTTCTCAAACGAAGATTTGCCACCTTTTGGCGCTAGTCACAACTTAGCTCTTTACATCACCGTCATTTGTCTAAAGAAGAATGTGCCAATGGCCTTGGTAGATGATGGCTCTGCGGTCAACGTCATACCCCTGAAAACGGCATACAAATTAGGCATGAAAGAGTCGGATTGGACCTCTACCAATCAAGGTGTTCGCGCATATGACGGTACACGACGAAAGGTAGTAGGACTTGCTAACCTAACCATAGCCACAGGGCCAATTGAGCGAAAGGTTAACTTCCAAATAGTGGACATTGAAGCTTCCTTCAACATACTTCTAGGAAGATCTTGGATTCACGCTTCCAAAGCGGTAACATCCACCCTTCATCAGAAGATCAAGATCCCACTAAATGGCAAAGTGGTGACGATCACTTCGTCACCCATCAAGGCAATAATCGAAAAGAAATCAAACAATCAAGTCCTTGCAGACCCAGTATATGAACTTGGGGGCTTCCAAAGCATAAGTGTCATAGAAAGCGAATTGGCACCCTTATACTATGATCCCTACTCCAACTTGGTGGTCAACCACATACTCAAATCCCAGGGATACTTTCCTGGAATGCCTTTGAACCCTATTCGAAGAAACACCTTCGCACCATACAAGGAAGGCAACTTAAAGAGGATACCACTTGGACTAGGGTACAAACCCACTAAAGAAGAGGTTCTCTAGATGCTTGCTCAAGTTCAAAACCGTAAGTATGTAGGAGTCCAAATGCGACCCTATCTCCCTACCCTAAATGGGTACTTTGTTAAGGAAGGAAGTCTAGAACTCTTTCACGGATTTCCCGAGCCTTGGCATTATCCCGAGAGGAAGCTAGCCGTAATCGAGATCTTTCACGATTGCTACTTCATCCCTCCAGAAATGGTTCCTACCGTCAAAACCCGTCAAGCACCTTGCTTAGGCGAACAAGCTGTTAGTCTATTGTTCGGAGAAGATCGATTCGTTAGAGCCGCGCAGGATGAGATCATTACCATGATACTTCAGGACGATCACTTCAACCCTACCGCGTTAATCACAGAAACTAACGCGAGTCAGCAGAAAGGATGGAGAAAATCAATCAAGTGGACCAACAATCAAAAGCTCACCACTGGAGAAGGAGAGATGTTCAAAGGAGAACCAGAAGACGATGAGTTCGAATCGGAGTCGGAGTCAGAGTCGGAGTCTAGAAGAGTCACTAAGGAGTCACCTCCTGTCGTCATCCCCACTCCCTTTGTTTCTTCTAGTTTAGCCTCGAGTAGTAATAGTAGTTCGGGAAATGTCCCAACCACTGTCCCTTTTCCGCCACTGACCAAAGATCAGATGGCTTCTTTGTTTCAACTTTTCTCAAACTTTAATATGAATAAATCAGGTTCTGCTTACTCTTTGTGTTATCTTGAGTGCAATTCTGTTTACGATGATACTGAGGATGACCCAGACTCAATCGAAATACCTCCCTACGTAGCCAAAGAAATACTATAGGAAGGGGAAGGGGGACCAGTAATAGAGGACACCGAACCCATCAATGTAGGAACCGAACTAGAACCCCAAGAACTTAGGATATGGACTACCTTGAGCTCTACCGAAAGGGTTGATTTCATAGACCTCCTAAACGAGTTCAAAGACGTTTTCACTTGGTCCTACAAAGACATGCCAGGTATCGACAGGGATATCGCTGAACATAGAATCTCGTTTAAGCCAGGTTTCAAACCTGTAAAACAGAAGCTTCGACGAATGAGAACGGAATGGGCTCTCAAGATTAAGGAAGAAGTTGATAAGCAATTCAAAGCCGGGTTCATCAAAGTTTCCGAGTATTCTGACTGGGTAGCCAACATAGTACCTGTACCCAAAAAGGATGGGAGAATCCATGTTTGTGTTGATTTTAGGGACTTAAACAAAGCAAGTCCTAAAGATGACTTCCCTCTACCCCACATCGATATATTGGTGGACAATACTGCAGACCACGCATTACTATCCTACATGGATGGATATGCGGGCTATAACCAAATCAAAATGGCCATAGAAGACATGCATAAGACCGCCTTTGTCACTCAATGGGGAACCTATTGCTATACGGTCATGCCGTTTGGGTTGATCAACGCCGGAGCTACATATCAACGCACCGCAACTACACTCTTACATGACATGATGCACAAAGAAGTTGAGGTATACGTAGACGACATGATTGTCAAGTCCAAGTATAGAGAGGGGCATATTGCGAACCTTCGCAAATTTTTCGCAAGACTACGAAAGTATAACATGAGGCTTAATCCTCAGAAATGCGCATTAGGAGTAACGTCTGGCAAACTCCTGGGATATGTCGTTAGCCAACGAGGTATAGAGATAGACCCTTCCAAGATCAAGGCTCTGATCGAAATGCCACAACCTCAAACAGAAAAAGAAGTCAGAGGATTCCTAGGGAAAGTGCAATATATAAGTCGATTCATATCGAAACTCACCATGATTTGCGAACCTATCTTCAAAAAGCTCAAGATAATAGACCACACCATGTGGGATGATGATTGTCAAAAGGCATTTGACCGAATCAAAGAGATATTGGCTAAACCACCAGTGCTCATGCCACCTCAACAAGATCAACCTCTTGGTTTATATCTTATAGTAACCGAAACAGCCATGGGTGCCATGCTAGCTCAAACTGTAGGAAGTGAAGAAAGGGCTATCTACTACCTTAGTAAGAAGTTCTTGGAGTACGAGTGTAAATACTCACAACTTGAAAAGACATGCCTCGCTCTTGTGTGGGCAACGAAGAAGCTACGCCATTACATGCTTAGCTACTCCGTCAAAATATACTCTAAAATGGATCTAGTCAAATACCTCTTCGAGAAACCTGTCCTCAACGGACGCCTAGCAAGATGGGCTTTAATACTCTCAGAATTCGACCTCAAATACGTGCCTCTGAAAGTTATAAAAGGTCGCGCTGTCGCCGAATTCTTCGCAGAAAATCCCATCAATGACGCACAAACGATAGACACTTGGTCATTTCCGGACGAGGATATACTCCAAACTGATGTAAACTCCTGGGACCTTTACTTTGATGGAGCATCAAACTTAAGAGGATTTGGAATAGGAGTGTTGCTCATTTCTCCTGAAGGCGAGCATACACCAATCGCTGTCAAACTCGACTTCGAGGTGACAAATAACGCTGCACAATACGAAGCTTGTCTCATTGGACTACAAGCGGCAGTGAGCTTAGGCATTAAAAACCTCCGAGTACATGGGGATTCATCCCTGATCATCAACCAAGTTACGGGATCTTGGAAAGTCCGAAGCGAAAGCCTAGCACCATATCAAGCTAGAATAGACCAAGTTGCCCAATTCTTTGATCACGTGACATATCTACACCTACCTCGGGAAGAAAATCAATTTGCAGATGCTCTTGCAAAACTCGCATCTTTGATTAATATGCCAGATGACATGGTGGAAATGCCTTTGTGCATCGAACGACGGTCAGAGACAGCTTATGTCCACGAAATCACCGATGAAGAGGAAATCGCGCAGGAACCCTGGTTCCAAGCAATCCTGAATTTCAAGCTCAATGGTACCTATCCACCTGATATGGACAAAAGGGGACAACGTGCTATACGCCTACTAGCTTCCCAATACGTTCTCATGCAAGGAGAATTATACAAAAGAACACCTCTTGGTGTAATCCTACGTTGGCTTGATCATTCACAGGCACGAAAAGTGATGGAAGAAGTCCACGATGGAGAATGCGGTCCTCACATGAGCGGGACCATGATGGCAAAGAAAATCACACGTTTGGGGTATTATTGGACCACAATGGAATCCGATTGCATCAAATACGTGAGACATTGCCACAATTGCCAAATCTTCGGGAATGTACAACACGTCCCTCCTTCATTGCTCTATACGATGACATCTCCTTGGCCATTTTCTGCCTGGGGAATTGACATAATCGGGAAGATAACCCCAGCCGTAACAGGAGGCCACTGTTTCATCCTAGTGGCAATCGACTATTTCACCAAATGGGTGGAAGCGGCTTCCTACACTAGTCTCACGGCTAAAAATGTGGCAACGTTCATACAAAACAACATCATCTGTCGATATGGTTGCCCACATGAGATCAGTAGTGATAATGGATCACATTTCCAAGCTGAGACCGAGTAGTTTCTAGCCAAGTACAAAATTAGACATCACCACTCTTCGCCTTATAGACCACAGATAATGGCACGGTAGAGGCGGCAAACAAAAACGTTGTCACAATCCTCAAGAAAATGATTGTCAACTATCGCGATTGGCCAAGCAAGATACCCTTTGCTTTGTGGGGATATCGTACATCTGTTAGGACACCCACTGGGGCTACTCCTTTCTATTTAACCTACAGCATGGAAGCTGTACAACCAGTCGAGCTAGAGTACCATCCTTGCGTATTTTACTCGAAAGTCAAATCCCAGAAGCCGATTGGAAGAGGGATAGATATGAAGAACTCATCCTCCTGGATGAACGTAGGCTACATGCCTTGCATAATGTCCAAACATATCAAGCACGTATCAAACGAGCTTTCAACAAAAGGGTTAAGCCAAGAAACATCAAGGAAGGAGACTTAGTACTCAAATCGGTTAGAGCTCTTTTATCTGTCGACCCACGAGGAAAATTCAAACCTAATTGGGCCGGACCATTTCTAGTCAAGTCCATACTCCCAGGGGGTGCGGTTAGAATCACAGATTTAGATGGGAATGAGTTTTCCAACCCGACGAACCTTGACCAACTAAAACGGTACTATGCCTAGAATAGGAACAAAAACGCGCCTCGCTTAACCTCACATGTCGCTCTTGTGGCACTAAATAAACGGCCCCTGGCCAAGCTGAAATAAGCTAATGTCACTTTGCTCTTGCATTTTGACAAATTTGTCATCCTCATTTCATCAAATAAATTAAACTGCACCTTCAGAGTAAGTAAAAGCTCATGCTTATTTTCTAAGTTCATTACAAGCTCTTGCTTAGAACAATTATTCTTTTACATTTACTCGAACTACGCGCAAGGGTTTGATTTCATTTTCTAAATGAATACGTAGGCAATCCTTCACAGGATACAACCCACCATTTTAAAATGTAAATAGAAGGACATTTGCATTGCATTTGGAATTCGACAAGAATAATAAATAGAAAATCGCAACGGTTTCATAACCATTTAACCTTTTTATTTCATTCATTTTCTAATAATAGTACGCTACATAATAAAAATAAAAATAGGCTAGGATTCTAAAAACCCCACCTTTTTATTACAACAATAAATATAATAATAAATAATAGCAAAGACTCGGGCTATTCTTCCATCTTCCCTTTGCCCTTGTCATTCTTGTCATACTTCTTGTCACGACCTCGAGCCGGACGCTCTTGCGCCACTTCGGACCTAATCACCAACGGTCTTTCTCGAGGCCTAGACTTCCCATTCTTGTCAATCACTTTATCCACGACAGGAGAGGTCTTCGGTTTCTTCGAAGGATGAACAACTCGAAACCCGGCTTTTCCCTCTCCCTCAGTCAAATGCTTCTCTTTCTCCTTTTCCACCTCGCGCACCTTGTAGTCAACGGGCTCGCGCTTCCTCAATCTCTCGCACTCTTCCGGAGTAGTAGCTTTCCACCATCGTAGATAAGAATCCGACACCCATAAAGCATTAGCATAAGAGTTCAAGAACCATACGTTTCTTTGAGCCCATTTAATGGCCCACTCCCTTCGGCTCTCTGTAGTAAGCGCCACGACAGTCTGCGGGACGGTATCGAGCTTCAGGATTGTCTGCTTTAGTCCAACCTGTCTCATCAGTCTTTCCGGGAATATGCACACCATAAATTCCAAGCCAGGAATGCGCACAGATCGAGTAGGATCCAAGGAGGACACTCTAGTGACAGATTTGAGGTGCCACCACGGTACAATTCACCTAATCAAAGGGCCATCATCACTCTTCAGTTTGTTCTCCCAATAATTGCAGACCCAGGTGAAGTCTACCATGTAAAGCCTGGTCCTCATTGCAATTGAACGAGCATAATAAGAAGGAACATGAACTGGGGGCTCGATCAATCGAAGCCGTTCCATAAGCCAAACCTACCAAAAGCGGGTATTAGACATAAAAAAAACAAAAAAAAAAAGAAAAAGAAAAAAAAACGAAAAAGAAAAAAAAAACGAAAAAAAGAAGAAGGGAAGGAAATGTTCTTTTACATGCAGAATGACGGGACTTCCCAAATACGGTAGGTCGCGGTTGGCTTTCCTATTATCCAAGCCCAAAAGGATCTCCCCTAGACATAAACAAGCTGGGCTCCTGCGCAGCTCCATTTGCTCAACAAGGCCCAGAAGACGGGGATCACCTCTCAAGTCTTCATCAACATGCCCTTGGAAGACATATACATGCAACAAGCAAAATCCAAAGGCCCTTCGCCTAGCAACATAAGAAACGGTGGGGTCGGCCCTGTTAATGAATCGGTCAATAAAGTCCAACATTCGCACTCCCTTCGAGGTCACTAGACGGTCAACCTCGAGTCTAGTCAACCCAAGCAAGTCTCTAAATTTGCTTTTATACCCTTGCGAAGTAGAAGGAATGACAGGCAAGTGTTCAGGGTCCTACCCACCAATCGCAGCAATTTCTTCAGGAAATAGGCAAATATCGCCTCCAGGGAACGCAAAAACATGGTAATTCGGGTCCCAATAATCAAGACAAGCATCCAAGAATGGTTTGACAACCTTGATAAGCTTCAAACTCAACAATGATCCAAGATTAAAGGCGCCCATATCATATTTCTCCATGTTGGAAAATTCGTTGGTCCATTCTTTTAAGCGAATCTCCAAAGTATTCATGATGAGGGATTATTTTGAGAATTTTATGTAATAAGACGAAGAAGCGACGGAAGAATTGTGTGAATAAGAGCTCTATCGACGTCTCTATTTATACTAATTTCTATTTCCAAAAATATGCCAGAACAGAACCACCTGGGAACAGGTACAGCACCTGCTGCACCTCTTCAAAGGGACGCATCTCATGCTGCGCCTCTTCCTCAGCTTGATTTCTGTGATTTTCCGCGTTGGATCTTTCCTAATTCCGTGACGAATAATTTCCTATTCCTACGGGTTATTATTTTGGTAAATACGTGGAAATTACCATATTTCGTGTTTCCTAATTCCGCGGGCACGCATTTCGAGACGACATCGACATTTTCGCCATTTTACCACACTTGCACATTTTCATTTTAGGAAATAATTTTCATTATAATTCATTTTAGGAAATAAGTTTCATACTAACTTAATTCATTTCAAAATTTATATATTTATTTCATTTATATTTCTTTTATTCCTTTTTTCATTTCATTTCTAAACTTATAGGTTTCTATTTTTTTAGTTTTTTAGAGGTAACCCTCCCTACCATCCGGTCATTTTCGGCAAAATTTTTGCATTTTTTTGCGTGCTTTTGAGTCATTCGTTTTGCGCTAATTCAGGCCATGTGTATATACAAATGTATGTTTTGCGTGATTTCTATGTAAATTTCGGCAGCATGACGGCGTAAACCGTCATCTACCAAACTTGTTCAAAGCTAACCAGCAGATACAAGCAACACAACCCAACAGCAAAGGCACTCAGGCCATCTTATATACAACCAAAAAGGGAAATGTACAACAAACTGGGGGCTCTCGCCCCAAACAAGGTCCAAAATGTTCAAAATGAAGGTCTAAAATGTACAAATGTGCAAAATACGGCCAACAAAAAAACAAAACAAAACTACTGCTGGTCGCCCTCCAGCTCCGCAACTCTTCTCACGAGAGCTGCAATCTCGGTGTCCCGAACCTCGAGCTCCCTCAACAAGCGAGCTGTCTCCTCCCGAGACTGAGCCAACTCTCGCTCCAGCTCGCGGTCCCCCTGCAAAACAACAAAATTGGCTCATGTCAATCATTTCCAGCAATTACAGGAAAAGTTAGAAAATCAAAATTCAAAAAAACGAAATAGGCACAAGGTTCATACCTGACGACCTCGACCGCCGACAAGTGCCTCGATGGCAGTAGCTCGCAGCCGGTCGGCCACCCTCCACAACGCCACGAACCGAGACGGCGCAACCTGCATTTTCAAAAGAAGTTCTCAATAATTTAATAAGTTCAACCAAGTGTGTTCTTATAGAAAAATTATGCAAATTAGAGGCTCACCCTCCGAATCAGATGTTGCCAGTCGTCCAGGCCAGCATCCGTCATAGCCACGTCAAAGTCACGTAGCTCGGAGATCGTCGTCCTCCCAGTCGCGTCAGTGTACTCGAGGGTCTCGGGGTACTCTGGGGGTTCGATGCCCGCCGCCTCAACCTCCTGCAAAGTCAAATGTTTCTCATTAATCGATGATCTTTCATCGTAGTTTTTAAAATCAAGAATAAAGGAGAGAAAAGATGTTCACCACCACCGGCCAGTACGCCAACCTCCCGAAGAGGAATGCCGAGTAGTCCTCGCCAGGAAGAAGGAGGGCGTCACCACCAGCGCCAGCCAAGTCAGCCTCCCTCTCAGCCTCAGAAGGCTCCCTGAACATCATCCTAGGAGGATCGATGGGAACCGTCAACACATCCCGAGAGCACTGACGAGCCAAACGCTCGCCCAAGTACCACACAGGACCCATCGACGTCCTCAACAGCAGCCGGCTCGAGCTCCTAGGCCGAAGGACCTTAGCCACAAAAGAAGGCGCTCCATCGTACTCTGCCCAAGGTCTGGGCACCCACTGGGACAAGATAAACAAGGAATCATTCTTATGATCGATTTAAAAGCAATATAGAAGCAAATGAATATAAGTGAGATGTTTACGTTGTCTAGCTGAAGAGCGTTCATGTCCCGCCGGTAGACACCGTGAGAAGAACGCTTGCTCTTCGTCCTGCACATCACCCAATCCCTCACCACGGGATAGGCCTTCTCCAGCGGCTCCGTCCTCTTGGGCGCGAGGCCCGGAAAGTAGGAGTACACCCACGCCTGTAAAGCGAGATAGTCAATGATGATCTTTCGTAATTTGACAAAGAAAGGAATTGATTTTAGTCCGAATGGAGGTTCATACCTCCAACAGTAGTCCAGGTCCGACAGCGCCATGAAAAGTCCCCTTCTCCATCAACTCCGGACGAACCATGGCCCTCATGAAGCGGATGATGACCGCAAAACCAGCAGTGACCCAGTCCCAACGCCCTAGGGAGCTCAGGTCAGAAAAGAAGGGAAGAAGCTTCGTCGACAGCCTCTCTCCCTTGTCTCCGAGGTAAATCGAAGACAGAAACCACTAGAGCCACAAACGAGCCCTCTGCTCAGCTGTACAGGGAGGAGGAGCCGTCTCCCTCCCATCAATCGTCACCAGCGCCGGGATCTTTCCCGCGAAGTAGTCTCGAACGTAGGAGCTGGGTACCAAACCAGGCACTGTGACAGCCTTCGGTGACAAGTTCCAGCCGATCAACCTCCTAGCCTCGGCCGAGTCCGCCCTCATAGCAGTCTCCAGCCACTCCAAAGCTTCAGACCCACACGGCAGACCAGAAATCATGCCGTAGTCCTCCAGAGTGACTCCCACCTCACCAAAAGGCATGTGAAAAGTGGGAGTCGTATCCCAGAATCGGTCCAAGAAAGCGCGGACCAGGCTAAGGTTAGCCCGCAGCTTCCTCTTCGCGATATCCCTCCAGGCCTGCATCAAGGCACCAAACGCTCCACGATCGATCATGGCGCGTTCCTCCGCCGACAGTCGCTCGTAGCACTCCATCGCTGTCGTGTAACCCGAGAACGACCTAATGTTCCCGGCCTCCTATTGTGATTTGAAACAAAAGCTATCTTTAGTTTTGAATGAAAATTGGAAGAGATATGAACAAATGAATGAAAGAAGATGAGTGATGAGTAGTGAATTCCTATTTACCAAACTCTTCACCGTCCTGTAGGACAAGTGACCCTCTGCAGCCCAGAGCAGGTGCCTACTCTCCCAGGTCTCAGCCCACGCGGGAGCTCCCCTCAGCTGACGACCTCCTCGTCCAACGTTGGCCCGTCTCGGGGCCTCCTCCTCCTCCTCAACAGCCTCCTCCTCGTGGACCTCGTCCCCGGCAGCCATCACCGCAGCGGTGAAAGCCTGCTCCAAAGCCTCCTCGATCACGTCAGAGTCTATCTCCATGGGAGCTCTCCCAGAAGTAGAAGCCTCATCACCTGCAACATTAAAGCAAATTTAGGCCGCGTCACGTGACGGCGAGCCTTAGTTAAGGGATTTTTGAGCCTTCGGAATCCCTGAAATTGCTCTTTTCTCGCCATCTTTGGCCATATTAACACAAACCCGATCACTCATGTGGTAATTAGGGTCAAGTCAAGCCTAATTTGAAGCCTATTTCCGGGTTCGAGCCGAAATTTCGGCAGCATTTCGTTATAACGGCGATTATGCCCTAGAAAAGTGTCCTGAAAAAGCCGTCACGAACCAAAATTCCGAGATGATAGGAAGTTTACCCATCATCCAAGGATGCCAAATATCAAGTTTCATCGCAAATGGACAACCCTAAGGCTATTTTCGAAGCAATTTACGGTTTAGCTGTGAAACCGTCTCAAATTCACTCAAATGCTCAAAACTCAACGAAAATTTGAAACAAATACATGGTTATGTTCCTTATATTACCAATTATCCATTTCTAATACCAATTTCGCAAGGCAAATCCATTTGGGGGAAAAGCCCCAAATTTTCGAATTAATCGGGTTGAAAACCCTAATTTTCTCGATCCAAATTGAGCAAATATAGAAGATTAATGCAAGAATAAGACGCATACCTCGATTAGTCATGATTAATGCAAGCTTTCGGATCAAACCTTGGCGGAAATGGTTAGGATTTGAGAGAGTATTGTGTGATTTGTGTTTCGAAACAAATGAAACAATCCCTCTGTTTATCGCGTTTTTACGCAGAAAATGCACCCTTGGGAACAGACGCAGCAGGCACTGCGCCTCTTCCAAGAGACGCATCTCTTGCTGCTCCTCTTCCTAGCGTTCCCTCCATACGAGTTTTTCAAAAATTCGTTATGAGTTCGTTATTTGTGGGTCCATCTTTGGTGCGCCTCTTCCCCGATGCTATTTTATCTTTTTGGTCCATTTGACGATTATCTTTCGTTCCGGCCCGCATTTCTAAGCCAACAGCAGACTATTACACGTTATTTATTGCTTCCAAGACTTTGCTTGTCACAACGAGCAGATATTCCTTCACGGGTGTTTCGACACGCCTTCATTATATTTCCCCAACGAGAGTAAGCGGATAGACTTTCCCTCTCGAGACATGGAGATTAGTTCCCGATTATGTTCCCCAACGAGAGTAAGCGGATAGACTTTCCCTCTCGAGACATGGAGATCAACATCAGCCCCTATTTCTTCCAAAGTTTGTTTGAAGCTGAACACGAACAGATTTCTCCCAGCAGTTCCTGCCTGTGTCCTGCTACTCACAGTATTTCTTGTTTCCCCTCGGAGTGCGATAAAGATGTCGTTCTCCATAGGTTCCCAAACCAGTAGAGTTACTAAACTCGAGCCTTATTTACCCTTTAGTTTAAACTTATATTCGGGCCTCCTTCCCGCCAATGCTTTCCTTTAGGGCCCCATACCCTAACACCAATCCTTATATATCTTTTAGGTATCACCCTTAGCTCCTATGCACCTCCGGAAGCATCTCGAGAAAGAAGTCTCAGGTATGGTCTCTTCTTATGGATGGCGAGCCTCCTTACGTAGTCTAATAGACTTTAAACGACCCTCCCCAATAGTCGACAGACTCTAAAATGTTCCCGACGACAGGTCCTTGGCTCAGACCCCTTGAGCCGCCTCGCGTCGCCATAGTCGTCAAGTTGTAATCTTGATTGACTGATGGCTATACTTTGACTTTCGCCTTGTCCAAGCCTCAGTCAAAGTGGGGGCTCTGTAGATACCTCATTTCTGCACCTCTCGCAAACCACCCGGTGATGATTGGGCCGCATGTTTGGTACGCGGAACGATTTGTGACAGTTCGTAAGTTTATCGTCAAACGATTGCTCAAACATTAATGTCTACCTCTTAGTTGTCATCTACGTGCCGATACGGTCGTTTTGACAGTAATTAGAGTAAATTAGGAGTCTGGGCCTAAAACCGTCTTTATTTTCTGATAACCGTTAAATCCCGAGTCAGAATGTTCTGGAATGTTCCGGATATTTCTATTCCATATTTTAAAATATTTCACAATCTTTATCCTTTGGTAAACAATTTCCCGTAATATTCATACAAAATATTAAGGAAAACCAAAATATTCCGTCCTACCATAACTTAAACACGGAAATCTTTCTTCCGCAGGAGGAAACCACTTGGGAACAGACGCAGCAAGTGCTGCGCCTCTTCCAATAGACGCAGTGGCTGCTGCGCCTCTTCCCAGGTCTTTTTCTGCGTAATTTTCGTATCTTTTTCATACCTTTCCGAGATTCACTTCCAAAGAGTCTTCGAAACCCTAATTCCTTCACGTGATTAGTATAAATAGGAGCCTTCGCTCCTCATATTTCTCACGCGAGTGTCCGCCCTTCTCTTCTCCCTTTGCATTCTAGACCTTTGTTCTTACTTTTTGGCGTCTACGTGCTTGAACATTCGACCACGTAAGCTCGGATCCTTCTGAGTACCAACCTCGTTTGCATGACCGACCAATTTGACCAACTCCACAATCAATCAACTTAATTAATCTAATCATTTTCCTCTTACGAGGGCACTTTCATATTTGCATTATAGTTCGAGTCGAGCATCGCTAATCGATAACTTAGTCCTTCTCGTTTCGTCAAACATGTAAGTCTGAGGGTGTAAATCTCTCTTTTATTTATTGTTCTTTACTTTTGTATCATCATTAATGTAAGGTTTATGTCGAAAATACCTCTTAAAACTGATTTCTAAAACCGTACTTTAAAATCTCTTTTTTGCGGTTTTCCAGAAGACAGACCATCGAGAAAGGACGCAAAGCAATCGCTGCGCGCTCTTGAAGGAGCGCGATTCTGCTGCGCCTCTTCGTGAGGCTGCCGCAGTTCCTGCTTCCTTTCTTCTTCCTTCGTCCTCTGTAATTCGTTCGTGTTTATTTGTTTCGTTTGGTTCCTGTTAATTCTTTGACATAATAGCTTATCATCTCACATGTATATTAATCATCATCATTAACATGTTTAATTCGTCATTAAATTCGACTTAAATCCCAAGTAATCCAATATTTGCGGGTTTTCGTCATTAAATTCAATTCGGGTTGTAGGAATTCGATTTGTTCATATCGGGTTTCTGGAATTCGATCCTTGATATATTTTCCACCTGTTATTCATGATATTCGTCATTAATTTGTCATTAATTCATCATGTTTAGTCTATTTTATTCACCCATGTCACTAATCAATCATTCTTCCATGTAAATAATTCGTTTGCATCCGTCTCATCCATGTTTTGTTGCTTTTATGACTATCAATCACATGTAAATAACCTGATAATCACTTTCATCCGAGTAAATATCGTAATCAATCCTTAAAATCACCAATTAATATTAACGATTTGCGCCCGCTTCACGGCCAGAACTCACCCTTGAATGACGCAAAGACTGCCGCGCCTCTTCCGAGGGTGCGATCTCTTCTTTGTTCCAGGTTGAATTCTGTCTCTGAACTCCGTTGTTGCCTGACCTAGTTTAATTAGCTTACGTATAATTGACTATTAATCGTATTATCACCTTCTGATTTGTTCGTTATTTCTCTCTTTTATTCGTTTTCTCAAATTATCCGTTTTAAAGGTATTTTCGACATAAATCGCTTAATCCATTGTAATTATTGTAATTTTCATTATTGTAATTTTATTTTATTGTATTTATCATATTTCTTGTGTCATTTGTATGTTTCACATGTAATTGAGCATTAAATCCTACTTTGACATTAATTGTATGTTAAATTACGTGTTCACCGACTTAGTCTAATTCTCACATGTTAGGATTAAAACTTGGATGTTGCATTGCATGCATATAATCGACGATATATCGAGTATAGACAATTTCCCTAATCATTAGTAGAGGCCGCTATCGAGGCGGGCGGGATTAGGTGTTCGATCAAAAGAGCTTCCTAATACGTACCCTCACCCCTTACTCCAGATCTCTGTGAACATCCGTGTTCATTGGCATCCACGAGAGTCATTCTAGACATAGAATGCTAAGGGTAACGATTGCTTAGTGTTCATATCACTACTTTGTGTCTTGACATGACACAAGGTATTCGAACGGTTCCAATTTCCCATAAAAATTGGTGGCGACTCCAACAAAATGCAAACGCTTGTTCTCTTCCTCCCAAGCGCCCCCGTGGGCCCCCGCTGTCCACACAACCGTTGTTATTAGTTTTTATATTAACAACGGTTTTGAAAGTATGACCCGTTGTTAAAACCAATATCAACGGTTAACAACACAGAACCGTTGTAATTAAGTTTGATAAAATTCGCGCCATCCATTCTACAACGTCTTATGGTGATTTTTGTGAATAAGCGCTGTTAAAGGGCCATTGTAGTTGCCTGTATTTGTAGTAGTGTGGATGTCCATCATCGGAGAAAATGCCTCGTTAAAACCTCTACTAGAAAAACCCTATGGGACAAAAATCTAATAAAGGGAAAAGAGTACAATAATCTCCGTAATACGCACTAGGTGTTGCCTCGTTAAAAACCTTGCCTGGAAAACCCTGTGGGACAAAACCATGACTAAGGAAAAAAGAGTGCAATGCGTATTTTACTTCTCCTCATCTAAACATCGCTTGACATCTTTGAGACGACGTAACCCAAATTGATTGATTAGCTTCTGAAATGCTTTGCTTGGAAGTGCCTTTGTAAAATATCCTTGATAAATCCTGCTTAAACTGAGCAATGCAAGCTGTATTGTCTTCATGTAAAATAGTTGGTGACTTATTTCTCTGAAGTAGATCGCATAATGAATAACTATACACACTTCCGATCAGCTGCGAGTTGTCAATAACTCTGCATCTGCAAAACCAACTAACTATGTTCTGCCTTAAATAAAATAGTATAAACCCATATTATACATACCTTGAAAATATAGAAGTAAATTCCAATGCCTCTGGGTGGGACAAGAATTATACCCTGTTAAAGATTAATAGAAATAATATATCGGGTATACTTGTGCAACTAAACGAGCATTGTATCTAACTATTTCACCATTTTCATTTTTTTTTCCGCACAAATACCCGTTTTTAGCTCGGAGGCTTTATTCCCCTATGTGTGCGAATTAATTACTTGCCTAAACACTTCCCGTTTAGGAATGATTTAAATTCTGCTTCAATAGCATCTTTCCATTTTGGCCAATCAAATTTTATGTTTACACTGATCAACAGACTTTGGTTCATGATCCTCATTTTTCTTTCATGCATGATATCAAGCGCTACATTAAATACTAAAATACCACTTATTGACGTCAATTTTATTTTGGTTCCATATTTATCTTGACATCACATAATTTATCGAGATCTCTTCACAATCATTATTTTCAGGTACCTAAATCTCTTTTAGATTAATATCATTAGTCATGTCTCCAAGCTTTTCAAGGGGCTTTTCAAAAGCTATCTCATCCTCAATATTGCCATCATAAACTTTTGCTCCTTTTTGTATTCGAGGATTGTTTTTCTTTGGAACCAATTGGTCTACCACACTTCATGCGTGCCTTAGACTCATTTGCAAGTAAAAGTCCTTCAGGGACATTAAATTTTGCCGGAGCATTTACAACTAGTATACGGGATTTTACCACGCCTTTTAGACCAGTGAAGACATCTAACTGAGATAATGATAATTCATTCCAACTTATCTCTTTTACCAGTTGTTTATTTTCTCCCCCTAATGTTGGGAAGATTGACTCGTCAAAATGACTGTAAATAAATCTCATGTATTCCGTAGTAAATAACGTGTTGGCCTGATGCAAAATAATGCTACTTTATGTAAAATTACATGCCCCCATGTTGAAATAGGCAATTTAGACCCCTTGTATTCTCGCAAACACCAGGTTGCGAGTTATGAACAAAGAAATATGTGACCATTTAGTTGATGCATCAATTAAAACCATAAAATATCTAAATGGTGCACTGCGGATATATACCTTGTATCCTTTTCACAAATGTAAGGGGTTCATTCGCTATCTTTGTATGTGATGGTCTAATAATTAACTTGCCCTTTGAACAAGTAGCACATGAAAAATCACTAATTTGAAGAATCTTTTGGTTCTCCAATAAATGACCAAATTAATTTTCAATGATTTTTCGCATCATTAATGAGCCGGGATGGCTACGCCGGTCATGCCAAACAATAAAGTTGTTTTATACGTAAACTTCAGGTTACTAGTGCATGAAATTCAACTGCACAAAACTCTTATCGTTCACGAGGCATACATCTTCAGGTGTAGCTTTCATATTATAAAATAAATTACATATAATAAGATAAATAGAGTAAACAATAAACAAGAAAATAAATATAAAGCTCGAATAAACATAATAAGCAACTGATGGTCGTGTCCATAATGTTAGATAATGATGCCAAAATTTAGTAATTAAGCATACAAGAAGAAACAATCAATCAAACATTCATGATCATCCACTAAAACCCCATGTTAATAGTATATATTAGCATTTGCTAAACCAATAATTAAAGAAGCATGTGGCAAACATAAGCAATACGAATGATTACTAGGATCTCTGAGTATTCAGCTATTTATGTACCAACCTAACGATTATATGATCTTGGCTATATTTCTTCACAAGTTCATGATATCTAAACAGCGTAGATAATAAATATTGATGATATGATTACGGTGTAACATTAAATTCAATTATCATAAAGAAAAATTACTAGTAGTATCCATAAAATAAACGTAACAAGCACACTTGACAATATCTGAAAGCAAACTAATAGCTAAATTGAATGAAAAACAAATATCTTAATAATTAATACGAATAAAATTTAGTCCAATTTCTGGACATTTTCATCTTCAATTACCGGGCCAATTCCTCCACTAGTGTCATAAGTTAAGAAATCCGAGTCATCCAAATCCAAATATTCACCAGATTTGGGAGATAGATAATTATCACCATCGACATAATTTGTCTCAAAATTATCATGCTTATCGGTAAAATTTGCTTCAATATTCTTCCCTTTGTTATTTTTTTGAGACTGCTGGTTGAGATCCACAAGATGTTTAGGCGTACGACAGGTACGAGCCCAATGACCTGTACTACCACAACGGTGACATGAATTTTCAACACCATTTTCATTCTTCTCATATGGACCATCCTTTTGGTGAGAATATGAACTTGTAAATTTTCCACCTCTACCACCTCGATAATTTCCTCGCCCTCGTCCACAGCCACCACTTCTGGTGGAACCCGAATATTTATGATTATTATCATACCTTGTCGCATTCACTTCAGGGAATGGACCATAAACTACCGCATTCACTGCTGGTAATGGATCAGTACCAGTAGGACGGGACTGGTGGTTTTTTAACAGGATTTTGCTATTTTGTTCAGCCACCAATAAGCATGAAACTAGTTCAGAGTATTTTTTAAAACCTCTTTGGCGATATTGATGCGACAGGAGCAATTATGAACTATGAAAGGTCTGATATGTTTTTCCAACATATCCGCATCAGATATCTTTTCTCCACACAAAGTTAACTGTGAAGCGATTATGTGCATGGTTGAGTTATACTCAATAACGGATTTGAAATCCTGTAACCTTAGGTGAATCCAGTCAAATTTTGCTTTAGGAAGAATTACTGTTGTAAGATGGTCATACCTTTCTTTCAGATTTTTTCATAAGATCAAAGGATCTTTCACAGTCAAATATTCATATTTGAGTCCCTCATGGAGATGACGACGGAGAAAAATTATGGCCTTGGCCTTATTTTGTTCGGATGCTGTATTCTCAACTTTAATAGCATCGCTAAGGACATAAGACTTAAGATACATCTCGGCATCTAACACTCATTCAGAATAATTACTTCCAAAGATATCCAAGGCCGCGAAATCAAGTTTGGTCAAATTTGACATGGTTAAACTACCAAAAAAATAAGATAAATTAGAATAATTTGCGATTGGTGATATTCGAAATATAAAATAAAATTGAAAGAAAAAACAATTTAAAACGATTAAAACGCATTAATGGTCATCATTATTAGTTATTACGTAAACAATGTAAAAGAATTTAACGCATTAAAGGTAGTGTGTGACTTATCAATTTGGTGCAAAAGACAAAATTAAACATGCATATGTGTAAACATTTGACAACATAAGTGTAACATGCATAATATTAGTGTAACGACGTGTGACGACATGCAAAGTGTGACTTGCTGATTAGTTTTAAGGAATATAATGACAACCTTACGATCTGAACTTACGAGAGAAAGCAAATAAGAACAAAGGGGATGTACCGGTTATGGAGAATAAAATTAGGGTTAGAGATTCGTGCTGATAACGTGTTGTGAATAATAAAGAGTTATAGAGAGAATATAGATGCCAGAAAAGTATATCAGCTTTATTCTTATGAAGGGGTATATATAGTATAAGAGTACATCGTAATATGGTAATAGAATATCTCCTAAAGATATGAAAATATATGGACATCCATATAATATCTAAAGATATTTCGTAACAGGAGCGGTGTTATAGTCATCATAGAATTGTAGGAGGAGCATGAGATAAAGATAAGGCTAACGTAAAACTCTACCCCAACAAACATTAAATACTACCATGGCATATTTCTCTCTAAAAATTGAGAGTTTTCTCTCCTAGGAGAGTCCCTTTACAAAAAAAAAAATAAAAAAAAATATAAACTAAACCAAGTTTTTAACCTCCTCCTTATCCTTATAGATAATATCAGACATTTTTTCTGCATAACCATCAATCTCCTCCACATATGTCCCTACCACTTCATCTCCCCCACCGTCTTCTCACTGCTTTTTCTGTTGTTTTTCGTCTTTTACCCACCGCTTAATCTCCTCCTTACAAATTAAGATAAAATAATCCTTACTTTATCCCCTCATTAGCTTCCTTCATCCCAAATCCTTGTCTCTTACCATGGCTTTACCATATCAGACCGGTTCTTTAATTAATTTACCCACAAACCTTCGTGTCAATTTCACATATATTAATTTCAATCAAACCTTAGCTGGCCTTTTTATAGATCAAAAACACTTTGATGTGGTGAGGGTCCAGCAATATATTAATATTTCATGGACCACTCGTGATGTCGTTAAGCTCCAATTTATGAAGCCGTACTTTGTTTTCAAATTTACTCACCCTGCTGACTTTGAGCATTTTAGTCAGCTCCGTATTTTAAATATTGAAGGTAGTATTTCGGTTCTCCGCAAATTGTCTTGGGATTCTGTGCTTGAAGACATGAACTTTACAACTGTTCCTCTGTGGATTAGCGTTCATGGTCTTCCAGTCCAGTATCTTCATCCCTTTGTGGGTGCTCACCTTCTTCAACATGTGGGAGAGGTGATTGAAGAAGAGGATATTGGTCCTAGGCTTCCTCCTCGACCATTTGTTAGAGCTCGAGTCTGGGTTGATCTCTTATAACCCCTTATTCCTGGTTGTTATATACCACTCTCTGACGCCAGAGTTCACTGGGTTTCGTTTGGTTATGAAGGAGTTTTTCGTTTTTGTCACAGTGTGGTACAGTGGGTCATAAGAAATCCTTTTTCAAGCTTGATATTGCTAGTGCATCTGCCAAGATAGACCGTCGTCTTTTCGGTTTACATCTTTCTGGTTTCCGGGTAGTCTACGGACCAAGTACATCGCCACTTTATACTAAGCTTATCAGGGGTCTTCCTTCTACCTTTTCAAATATCAACACGGTTGTAATTTATGTTCCAGAACAGCCTGATGCTCACGGTAACTCTTCCTCTTCGTCCTCTTTTCTTTTTGGGTTTTATTCTACTTCGTCGTCTGGTTCTTCCTATGGACAACACCCGTCACCTCCAACTTTTGGCGCTAATTTAGAGGGACACCAAGGTCACATTGCTTACGCAGACCCTCGTCATGATGTTCATGATACACATGACCCTAATCTGGTTATGGGACCTGTTCAATTTGCCCCTAATCCTACCCCTGCAAGTATTCCGAATGGAGATTTCCCAGGATCAGTTTTTCGCATGCAAGCTCCTGACCCAACTGAGGATCCCACCCTCGGGTTTCTAAGTTTCTCGGACTCACCTCCCTTGGTTCAGCCAGTTGCTTCTTTCACTCAATCTCGTCAGGTGATTTCTCATCACCCTCTACATGTGCAAAATTTTAATTCATCAGGTTATGCCTCTCCGGTTTCGGAAGGATTTCAGTCCTCTTCAATGGATTTTTTGGTTCCTGATGTTTTTCTGCCCAGCAATGCTGACATGTTGTACCAACATCTGGCATTTCACTCTAGTCAAAATACTGATAGCCAAGCTCTTACGAATGACGTAACTCCAGGAGATACTATTTCAGCAGCTGGTTCTCTGTCTAATGCATTCAGCTCCTTGCCTTCATCTGTTTCTCCGATGTCAATTGTTGCCTTTGCAGATTTTCTGAATGATAATTATAGCATTAATTCTCGCAGGACAGTCTCTCAGTCCTCATCCACCTCTGAAAACTCTATGTTACGTTTGTTCCTTTTAATGGCTCTCCTAAAAGAGATTTCTCTTTGTTTTCTGAAGATGAAGCATCTCGTGGCTTTATTTCATCTTTCCCCAACAAACGTCTAAAGATTTCCTCTAACCTTGTAGATTCTTGGGGGTTTTCAAGTTCCTTTTCTCCGGATATCCGAGTTGATTCTCCAAAAACTTGGGTTGTGGCAGGCCCGTTTCTGCCACCAGTAGGCCAATGAAGATGTTCTCTTGGAATTGTAGGGGTTTGAGAGGTACGGACGCCCCTAAAATTCCGTATTTAAGTTGGTCCGTACGCTACTACGATATTTCTATAGTTTTCCTTCAAGAAATAAAATGTTCTGTAGCGGATGCTGTTTGTAATACTAGTCCTCTCAACCTACCTCGTTTTTGTGGTACTGACTCTGTTGGTACGAGTGGCGGTTTGCTTTTGTTATGGGATGCCAGATCCGATATTTTCCCTCTTGTAACGGATCCGCATTTCATCCTTTGAGAAGTTGTAAATCAAGGCTTCAATAGTGTTTGGTATGCTCTTTTTCTGTACGGTGAGTCTTGCAGTGCGTCTAGAGCTAGTTTCTGGCAAGAAATGAAAGCTCTCCGTTCATCTTATTCTTCTATGTTTGATTGGAGATTTCAACCAGGTTGAACATCATTACGACAAACTTAGAGGCTCTTCAAACATTACGGGATGGAAATATTTTTTAGATTAGCGTATAAATATTCCTCTTTCAAAGCTTCCGTATTCTGGCCCTAATTTTAATTGGGCTAACAAAAGAGATTTGTCTAGTTTGATTTTGGAACGTCTTGATCGTTGTTATGCATCTCAGGATTGGATTCTTTTGTTTCCAGCTGCTTATCTTCAAAATCTCAACCTTTTCCTTTCCGATTACGCCCCAATTGTGTTATCTACCTCTGCCAAAGTCAAGAAACCAAAGCGACCCTATCGAGTGGATAATTGGTGTTTGGAATATCCGGCTATTCAAGCTCTTATTTTATCCATCTGGAATTCTTCTTCTGTATGCAATGCTGCTACTTCTGTTTCTATGAAACTCGCCTATATCCGTTCTGCAATTTTAAAATGGGTTCTGGAGAATCGTCATCACTTTATGTTAGACTAGAGCTTAATTTCCAAAGACTTATCAGTTTCTGCTGCTCATGCTCAAGATAGCTCCTCTGCTTTTAATCACATTATCAATATTAGATCAATTGAACATGATGTCTACACCCAACACTCCTTTTGGAAACAACGTGCTAAATCCGAATTCCGTTTTAATGATGGCCTGCCAACTTCATATTTTTTTAGCCGATCGAAAGCTCGTGAGAAACGTCTTAGGATTTTTGCTTTGAAGAATGATATGGGCAATTGGATTTCTTCTGATATTGATCTCTCAAATCTTATTGTTTCTCACTTCACTTGCCTGTTTACTTCCAGCACTCAACCTATGGCTTCTTTAGCGCTTCAAGATTTATCTATTCCTCAGCTTGATGGTTTTCAGCAGGATTATTTGTCTCAACCTTTCATGGCCAATGATGTGGAAAATGCGTTTTTTTCGATGAAACCTAATAAATCTCCTGGAACTGACGGTTTTCCACCTCGCTTTTATCATCTTTTTTTGGGACTTATCAAGGAGGATATCACCTCGGCTGTACTATCTTTCCTAAACTCAGGTATTCTTCCTCCTGCTTAGAATAACACTTATGTTGTCCTCATTCCGAAGGTTGACATTCCAGAGATGATTTCTCAGTTCCGACCTATCAGTCTCTGTAATGTCATCTACAAAGCTGCCTCTAAATGTATTGCTCTTAGGCTCAAGAAGGTAATTGATGGCATCACTGGACAAAATCAAAATACTTTTGTTCCCGGACGCTTAATCAGTGATTGGGGTTTTCTTGGACACGAGATTTTGACTTATATTAATCAACGGAAAAGGGGTACCCGCTGTTATGGGGCTATTAAGCTGGATATGAATAAAGCTTTTGACAGAGTTTCCTGGCCCTTCTTATTCAAAGTTCTCAAAATTTTTGGTTTTCCAAAGGTTTTTAGAAAGCTAATCAAAAATTGTGTGAGAACTGTTTCTTTGCAAATTCTTATTAATGGTACTCCTTCCAGCCGTATCTTTCCTCAATGTGGGTTGCGTCAAGGTGATCCTATTTCGCCTTACCTCTTTATTTTGTGCATGGAGATCTTGTCGCTTCTGATTTTCAAAGCTGAGTCAAATGGTGAAATTGAAGGCATTAAACTCTCTAGGCAGAGCCCTGCTATTTCTCATTTGTTATATGCAGATGATTCACTATTGTGCCTTCGTCTTAAAACTTCTGCATGTGAGTCCTTGCGAAGAATCCTAAATGATTTCAGCTCTATCTCGGGTCAAATGATTAATCAGCAGAAATCATATATCAAATTCAGCCCCAATACCCCAACGGATTTTAAGGAGCATATTCTTGACATTTTACAAGTGCAATCAAAATCTAATTTCGGATATTATCTGGGCATCCCGATTGATCTGGGCAGAAGAAAATTGCCGTCTTTTCAGTTTCTATTGGACAAGATGTCAAATAAGATCCTTTCATGGGGGCCAGCAAATTTTTCACAAGCAGCTAAGTTAATACTTATTAACTCAATTCTCATGGCATCCATTGCTTATGCCGTCTCCGTTATTCCGTTACCTCAGCAAATCACTTCTAAAATAAATTACCTAATTGATATCTTCTGGTGGAAAAAACCTCATAATACAAATGCTCAGCACTGGTTACCTTTTGATCAATTACAACAACCAAAGACGAATGGTGGGCTTGGCCTGAAGAATGCAACAATTGCTAGTTAAGCACTGCTGGCCAAAAATTTATGGCGCCCTCACCATCAGCCGTCTTTGCTTTTTTCCAAAGTTATTCGATCCAAATACAAGAACGATTTTCCTTTACCCTCTAAGAAATCAAAATATTTTGCAACATCTTTTGCCTGGAAAGGCATTGCCAAGACCACTTTTTTACTTCGCGATGGAATTGCCTGGAAATTTGGAAATGGAAAATCGATCAATCTTAAATCCGATGCTTGGATTCTTGGTAATAAGCCTATTTTTAAGTCTCTGATGCAACCTCAATCGGTTACTTTTGATGATCTTCTGCTAGACTCGACTCACTGGAACAAGAATGTTATTTTTCAGCTCTTTAATAAATTTTCTGCAAAAAGTATATGTACATTGGAACTCCCTCACCAGCCTATGGATGATTATATATATTGGAAGTACACAGAAGACGGAAGATACTCAGCTCGTTCTGGTTACTCCTTCCTTCTGAAAAAAGGTTCCTTGTCTTCTTCCTTTGTTTCAAGTCATTGTTCTGCTTCCAATGGGATTTAATTTGGAATCTGCCATGTCAACCGCACATTAAGATTTTCCTTTGGAAAATGGCCCATCAAATTATACCTACTTCGGATGTGTTAATTAGAAGGGGTTTGGTAATTAACCCTGTTTGTTGTTTCTGCCGCACGACTTCTGAATCTATGAGCCATCTTTTCCGAGATTGTGAAATCATCAAACGAGTTTGGTTTGCTAGTCACCTTGGAGTTCGAACGGATTCTACCTCTAATGTACCTTTACATTCGTGGTTCCAAAATATCTTCAGGTATTTATCTCATACTGATGCGGATGATACTTGCGCACAGATACACTTTACCCTTCTACTTTTTGCTATTTGGAATCACAGGAATAATGTAATTTTTAAAGCTTCCTCTGTCAACCCTGTTACTATTATATATGACGCTGGTCAGCTTCACGCGCAGTAGCATGCTTCCAGGCTACCGGAGAATGTAATTTTACCTTCCAAACTGCCAGCGTCCTGCCCATCTTTCTCTGTTCTACAGCACTCTTACCACTGCTTCGATATTGCTGCTGCTTTCACAAATATATGTCAACTTGTTCCTTTCAGATTCGCTACAATGATCTTGTTCTTCACGATTGTACTGACCGTTTATGCAACTCTCATCTTCAAGCTACCATCATAGCTCTATTGGAGGCTATGACTTATGCCTCCTCTCGTAGACTTCAAACGGTGCTGTTCAAAATCAGCAACGACAAACTTCTACAGTTGCTTTACAAAAGTGACATGCATGTAGTCCCGATAGCTGTTTCTAGTAGTTTTAGTCATGTTAAGCTTTTCTTAAATTGTAATGAAACCTGGTTTGTTAGCGGTTTCTTGTAAGTCATCTTGTTTATATTTATAAAAAGTAAGTACACCTTTGTCAAAAAAAAAAACATTAAATACTACGTACAATTCTGCTTGCATCACAATACCGATTTAGCGTTATAGTCCAGCTAGATGTCAATATCAATCACTATTTATACAATTTGGCTATAATTATGATGTCTATAATATATATGACTATATCTGTT
This sequence comes from Silene latifolia, assembly GCF_048544455.1. NCBI lineage: Eukaryota > Viridiplantae > Streptophyta > Magnoliopsida > Caryophyllales > Caryophyllaceae > Silene > Silene latifolia. Next base: position 119,908,423 of record NC_133528.1, on the reverse strand, counting down.
TTTACTTCCGATCTTATATTTCTATTTAGCCTAATGCTTTATTTGTAATTATTGTGGAGTTTATTTTGAGTGTGATTTTCTAATTATGTTTATATTTTTATTTCATTTTCAGAAAGCATTGTCAATTTGTCACTTGTGGTCCATGGATTGTTTGTCATCAAATATACTCCGTACATCCTTAATGAGTGAGTATTCCCAACAAGCTACGGGGTAAGTTTTAATATTATTAAATTAACTACTTATTATGATTAGGTAGTTTTTTAATTCGAGCATGTTTAGCCTCGATTCTCAAAAATGAGTTTTTACTTTTCAAGTTTAATGTTTCAAAAGTGGTTTTTAAAAGCAGAAGCAACAAATTGCTGCTTCTATTTCTATAGGCAAAAATATAGATTTTTAGTTTTTGAGAATTTTTTTGTTTAACTTTTAGAAAATAGTATTTTTGGCCAAAAAGTGTTTTTGAGCCCCAAAACACTTTTTCAAGCTAGGCCAAACACACACTTCAATTGTCCAGGTTTTATTTATACTTTTTATTGTTTGAAATTGATCAACTATTGTAACATATGTAATTGTATACATGTCTTTCATCTCGCCATTTATTAATGTCTCTTATTGTTAAAAAAACCCAAATAGAATTTGTCGATTTTATTCATGGTACGTCTTCTAACTTTCTTAGCGCATCTATATTATTTACTAATTAAATTATTTATCTTCTATTTGATAGGTTTAAAAGAGGTTTTGGTTTTCGAATGGGTACACGATCATAAAAAACCATTCTAATAAATAAAGGTAATTAGCTAATTACTGCACCTTCCACACAATTACATATTGTGTTTATTACATTAATAACACAAATATGGTAATCCCTACCTTCTCCTAATTTGTTAGCTCTACTATAATACCTAATGGAGGCTATTTACCTTTTCTTGTGTTTGTATTAGACCACACAAATTACTTATGAAATAATAATGAACTTTGTAAGTCGTATTGAGTTGATCGTTGAGTTCTTAAACGAAAGTTGAGTGTATAATATGGTCATCTATTTCAAGAATATAGTATAAGGTTAAGTGTACTTCGTATAAGAGGTCGTTGAGTTCTTAATTGAAAAAACCTATTATACTAGAAATGTTATATGCTCAATAATGACATTGTTTGTTGCGGATCGTGTTTTGAATTAACGTATACTTCCTCCGTTTCATTTGTTTTTTTACGTTTGCTTTTTACACAAAAATTAAAAAAGTGAAAACAAGTGTGGTATCTAATGTTTTTATACATTAGATCACATTATGTCCTCATGTGGGTGAACCTCAAAAATTTTAGAAGGATAAGATGGTCTTTTAATTTAATAGGTAAAGTGATGTCCATATAAAGAAATGTAAAGAATCAAATAGAACGAATTAAAAAGGAATACGTAAAGAAACAAATGAAATGGAGGAATTATATATTATTATCGTTACATAAAAACTAAAGGAAGAGTCTCATCCAACCTCTTACTCCATACTTTTTTCTCTATCTTTTAAGTCAAATTCAACTTTTAAATAATAATTTTAGATATACTTTTTAACATTTTCGGTTTTATACCTGATAGAATACTGCAATTAGGATGATTTTTTCAAGCGACCTAAGAGACTCCAATTTTTGCCAATACTAAAGAGCTGTAAAGACTTTAACCTATTTGAATTTGCGTAATTAACGAATTAAAAGATAAAATTTTATCCTCATGCTTTATACAAAAAAAGTTATCCTAGAAAAGGATTGTACATCAGATGTACTACCTCACACCTAATGAGTTTTTGAGTTTTTGTGTACTTTTTTTGAGTTTTATATAGTTTATAAATTACATTTTAGTTTTATGACGTCAAAAATCAAATTTTTCTGAGCTTATATGTAATTTTTTAGAGTTATAATGTAACCTTTTGAGATTAATATTTAAGTAAATAAACTCAAAAATTTTATAATAAAACTCAAGATTTTTAAATTAAAATTCAAAAACTTTTTCTTAATACTCAAAAACTATATCATCTGTTGTAGTACATTAATGCCATGCTGCGTTAGTACGTTTCATTAGACTAGTTGTTGCACCGCGCCCTAGCCGCGGTGCCCCAATTTGGTGGAATGCTAAGCGGAAATATGTCAGTAGTATATCAATAGAAAGGAGCGTGGTCTAAATACAAAATTGGCGTAAATGGTTGGAAATGCCATGTCTAAATATACAAAATAATTATAGCACAATAGTCGTAAAAGAGAGTGTAGAATGACAGCGCAACCAAGGCATATGAGGCCTTTTTCTTTACAAACAGATTTGAAGACCGAGATAACACCACGAAACGACTACACGAACACAAACGCTGATAAATAAATACATAACACACTTAGACAGCTTTGGACTCTCATGCCACAATTACAAGCCTTGGAAAACGTTCATGGGTAAACAGCATGGAAGAACACGAGCCTTATGGTTGTCTCCATTCAACATTCAGTAATCTACCCACACCATAAAACAGAATCAAAGTTTAGTTATAGATTTCATACTTACCAATTTGCCAATTAAGTTGGCAGGAAGTAACTAAACACTAAAGTGAGCAAAAATTTCCAATATGCATCGTACGTACTTGAACTCAATCCCTAAATCTCCATTTGTCTGAAGATACTTAATTTGAATAATAAAACCTTGAATTCCATCCCATACTCGAACCCAATTTATACTTTTAAGTTGTTTGTTCTGCGATGAAAGCAACATCAAATTCTAACTGATCATACACCCTTCAGTTACAAATAGATATCTAAATCACCAGTCTTCCAAAAAGTTTACCCGACGCTGCCTAATCTATTGCCTGCCTAGCAAAGGATTGACCATCGAAATGAACCATTACTTGTATCTCATATTCCCATAATATATTGATTTCACTAATCCCGGGCTAAAAAGTTCCCAATAATGATATAAAGTCTATACATTTTCCTTAAGAACTAACCATAAAGTTCGCATATTTACTTCGTTTTGCAGAAAAAAAAAAAAAAGATTAAACCAAAAACCAGCATCCAGGAATGAACCAAACACAAATTAAAAATGAGTAAAGGAACTATCAACTATCAGCTTCTTATATTCAGTCAACGTAAACAAAGAAATCCTATTTAAATAGAATCCATATGTTATGTGAAAAAATCGTGATTCTTGTTCTCAGAGTAATGGTAGGGGTTCCTGCAATTTCATCAAAGAAATCATCTAGATAAAGGGAATTAATGTAGCACTAAATATCCGGGATGATAGGACAATACTACACGAAAAAACCTAGTAACCCAAATTCTGCAATCCAAATACTTTTTTGTCTTTTGACTATCATTTGGTCATTAATGAGACTACCTAAGTATCTAAAATGTTGTTTTAATCTACTCCCTCTGTCCCGATCCGATCATTTGTTGTCCTAATCCATTTTGGGGTGTCTCAGTCAATAGTTGTCCTTCTATTTTAGGATTGCATTTGATGGCAATTTGATCCTTCACACACAATTTGGTCCATCTTCATCTTATAATTGTCGCCCTTCTCTTTCCTTGGTCTTTGTGCCAAAACCAAATGACAACAATTGACCGGGACGGAGGGAGTATCATACAACAAAGCTGAAGCTAATTAAGTGTAACATATAGCCCTCATTAGAAATACGAAACTACTATTACTGAAAGTGGCATATTTCTTGTCATCAAAACCCAATTCAAATTATAACTTATGGAATTAAGAAAAGCAAGCTGAAAGAAACACTAACTTTTACCCACATGACTCGAATCCATGACAAACAAGATCAAACTATTTAAGCAAATGATATAGTCAAAAATAATTTATAATCTTTAAAAGGGGATTAGAGTAATAGAACGAACCTTAGAAGTAAAGTAGAGTTGAGACAGCACAAGATTTGTGACATTGATATTAATCCAAGGTCCTGGAATCAAATGAAAGGAAATTTGGCAAACAAAAAGTCTTGTTACAATTCGTAACTCAGGATATAAGCTATTAACAACGTTGACAATTTATGGTAAAAAAGTTATAAGCAACAGACTGTTTGTCACAACTTTTGCATAAGTATCACTCTATAGTTGACTTGCAACATGAATTATCACTTTTGAGCAATGAGTCAGATAACCATAGTTGTAGTTTAAACTTAAAGTACTGTACCTTTATCTCCCTACTATCACTTGAATCAACAATCTTTGGATGTAACATTGTAGCCTGGATTTGCACTGCAACCAAAAAAGCATAATAAAAATTACCCCATTCGTCAATCGAAAAGTTGTGCAATTATGCGCTTTAAAAATGTACTCAATTCAATCAGTACAAGATACCTAGTGAATGCGTGCAAACTCAAGCCTTATCAATTTATCATAGCAAACTATCACTCCGCTCTTTAACTCGAACCATAAAAAAAGAATTTCATGGACTCTGAAGCAATTACCTGCTTGAAACGAAGCATAAAATCTAATCATCTTATCAGTACCTGGTTCTGTGTGCTTGCATAGCTTTGCAGTTTAAAAAAAAAAAAGTTGCATCACCAAGCTCAACGAATCAGCAGATATGTTCAATATTAGAGAAAAAAGAGCACATTGATGTATTAAATCAACCAGCAAGTCTTGCTATAGACGGATATATCCGTCTATAGCAAGAGACGGGTCAAATACCCTTAAAGTGGTGACATTTTTGGAGTCCACACGCAAGTTGTTGTTTGTCTTATGCGTAATGTGGTATGTTACTTGACCCGTCTTTACTTATAGACGGATAGTTGCCATCTATAATGAGATTTTGTGTAAATCAACATCTTTTCCTGGGCCTAGGAAATTTCACACATTGTCTAAACTGACACTGTCTAAACCCCTTGCATGATGATACTACTCCATCCCATACAATCAAAAACTCCACTGATTACTTAGGACTATTGCAATTACCTTAAAGAAGACCTCCTCCCTCCCTCTAAGACGATCACCAGGGCTCAATAAACAAAGAAGGAAACTAATTACCCTCTGTCTCTCACACACTCTCGCACACACACACACACACACACACACACACACACACACACACACACACACACACACACACACACACACACATTTATTAAAACTAACTCGCTCTCCTTCCCCTGTTTTTACATACATTTGATAAAATTAATAACATAATGACCACTCTCCGGACCCCCTCTCTATCTCAATCTCAATATACAGTTGAAGGCATATGGCGTCTCAAGATGTAATACTTAAAAAGACCAATTGTACTCAACTCCAAAGGGCCAATAACAATGATGTCTGCTTCACTGTGATACTCAAATGGGGTGCGGGGGCAGTGGCACCTATCGTGTGGAAGAGGCTTTCAATTATTAAAAACTCCAAAGATGCTAAACCTGTAAACTCATTTCAGACATTTGCATCAGGCTAATAGCAAATATGAGCACACAAACACCTACCTAAATAGCCATAGCAGTCGGTGAAATATATCAGTCAATGCTAATTTTGTAATCTAATTTCAAAACATAACATCTCAAACTAAACAAAACTGACCAGGCCTTTATATAATGAGTTCTTCTGGGAAAGTAAGGCTCGGCCTGTGCTTCCTTCCCCCAATCCTTTACTAGCATACTACTAAACCAAACTAAGCATACTTAATTCTTTTTATATCAACGAATGAAGATTAGACACAACAATAAAAACTAAATCAATAAGAACATCAAACAGGATCATGTTTCGTAGGTGATAAGATACACACTTTTAGCAACTAATGAAAGTGAACAGAGAAAGTAAACTGAAAGTTCAAAAACATGCGTATTCAGCACAAATAGTTCATTGTTAAACTACGTCAAATACCCATTTAACAATTAGAAAGAAAACATTTTGAGAAGCATTTAAGTGTAAGAATAACTTAATGTTAGACGCCTAGACGGTTGTATACGATAATTTCTGTTGTTAAACGCCATATTGTTGTCGCAGGTAGTAGGGACTAATGTAGTAGTATAGAACCATGAGAAAATCTACAGCTCGGAAAGACACCAATGCAGACAGATTTCAACAAGAATAATATGTCCTTCGAAAAAAGTCTAAATATGAGTAACTTCAAACTTTCGATTTGAATAGTAGACAACTCTAATGGTCCACTTAAGTTGCACCTCAACCGTAATTGTTCATCGACAACCCTAATGGCATCCCCTACCAGATATATAGCTTTGGAAAATTTTTAGAGAACTTTATTAAAACTGACCGATATTTGAACTCAGACAATCTAAATCTTAAGTAAGTATCTCTGTAACCAGTTTCCAAACAACAATAACAACAACATAAGAGCCTTAATCCCAAAATGATTTAAGGTCGGTTGACATAAGTCCTACAATTACAACAACAACAACAACCAGTTGCCAAAAATAAGAAAAAAAATATCTTCAGAACCTTTTTCACATGGTTGCTAATTGCATCCTTTTAACTCCAACGATTGCAACTATTATAAATATCCACAAGAAAAGCCATGTATGTGAGAGTAAGCTTCACGATCTCCTACCATAGGGAAGAGGGTCATCAACTATATATACAGGGATAGGTTTCAAATTTTCAATTCGTGTCTCTCATAGTTGTAATGCTTTCAGTTTCAATTAAACACAACCACCAATTAGTCAAATATTGGAGAAACGCGTGGACACAACATTAAATAAGAACCACAGTCAATGGAATTTGTGGCTATGAACAGTAAGAATCGTGATAAACCGATTTTGAAAAGAGTAGAAAGACAAATATCAAAACAAAATGCAAATGGAAAGAATGATGTCAAAAGATGGTGATAGACTGAAGCCATGCTTGAGGGATTTAAACTAAAAGCAGACAACGAACGGGAAAAGGACCTGATAAGGATGATGTGTGTGAGTGTGTGACCATTAAAGTCAAATAAAGACAATACAAATGGGATGGAGGGAGTCTATGCTCGTACAAGCTTCTAATAGATACAAAGTTGGAGAAGTACTACTTTGTAATAAGTCAAGCCACTCTGGTAGGGATACTCATTCCTGATGCGTACCACTGAACTGCTGAAGCTAATACATGCTAAACATGTTTCATGCACAAGATAAAACATGAAAGTGTAAAAATCATAAAACTAAAATGAGACCTTTCCTACGATAGAACTCTTTTGTGAACTTTTCATTGTCTTCCTTGCAAACACACTAAACAACTTAACAAATCCAATGACTCATAAACAATTTCTAATGTACCACCATTACACACACAAGAAAAGTTTCATAGTACAAACTACATCAAAAAAGTGAGTGTTCCTTGCAAAACCGAGAATCGAAAAGCAAGACCGCAAAAAAAAAAAATCACCTCAGCGGATTATATGAATGGATATGATACTCCAAACTCGTATGTGTGTGTCAACTATTCTATTTTGTATGCCCTTTCCAGTTATCAGTAGCAGTCAAGCACTTTTTATTATTTGATGCTAGGTTCCAATTATTGAAAAAATCAACAATCTGAAATAATTATAAGGGATAAAAAGTCACCTCTGAAGGCTGATACATTAATGAAAGAGCCAGGTACTCTCTGGTTTACAGACTGCATAAGGAATGTTAGTCTCCTGCCATACGAGTGACTTTTCGTTCCAAAAGTCACTGAATTTATTGTGCTCAGAAAGGTAGACCCACATATCCAAACCAAATGACCATATGTTAGAACTAAAAATGCTACCATCGAAATTAAAGAAGACCTGTCATCCATTAAGATTCAACGAATTTTCCATGCACAAGAACTTAAACAAATAATATTCTAGCTGAAAGATAACAATAAAAATAAAGATGAAAAACAAGACCAAAGTAGCTACAATAACCATTTGTGTCATCATCACTGTAATTTTACTTGAAAATTTTTTGGGCAAATTAAGCATAGCTTAGAACAAAGCCGTCACAATGTCACATACATCAACAAATACAAAGGTAGATACACAAACTGAAAGAGAAGAAAATAGTCGCACTTTATCAAACATATCGGGGAAGTGAAAGAAACCATATGTTCCTCATCAATGAGTTATTTTTTAGTTCAACTTTCTTCCAGACTCCTAAACTCAATGCCATCACAAACACTCAATACTCAATTACCGGTACTCGACACAAACAACATTAACTAATAATGCCCACACACATATCTACAACTAACCTGGATTTAATAGAGAAATCACAAGCGCTAGACAAGGAGATAATCTGCAAGAGTATGTATCCTTATGAACACCCTAATAACAAATTTAGTCATCCTCTATTCAATCACTTAAAACCCAGAAAACCTTCCAAGGAAGGACCTCTCATGAGTACCCATTTAAACACCAAATCATAATTACTTCTACCTCTCTATTTTCAACAAAAATAAAACTAACTCAAATAATAATTAAAAAAAAGGCACAGATCATCGAATAGGACTAAAAACCCAATGTTTGATCATTGACAGTACTCATCAGCTAACCGGCGTTAAAACCTTAAATACACAATATAGAAACAAAAGCAATTCATAAATCTAACAAAAATACACAATATTTAACTAATCTAAAAATACCCGTTCATCGCTGGGGACGATCCTCATTGTGATAAATAGACCCCCATTTCTTCTCTGTGTAATAGACTCTCGCCGAAGTGATCACGAACCTGTAGTGGCAAAAAAAATACCAACTATATATAAAAATGAGCCGAAAATGCAAACGAAGATTAAAAAAATCCTAATTTATAAGAAACAACCGGTTGTCCTATGATCAGAGACATGCAATCAGACATGCATGCAATTCAATTATCACACAATTACCTTACTAATTAAAAAACACATGTATAAAACAATAAAACTAACAAATAATCTATCTTGTTAGAATCATTCTGATTTCTTGTAGTAGCATCGTCGCTGGAGAAAGGAAAGATAAGTCTGAACTAATCAAATATAAGTATAAGAAGAAATAAGGAATTTGACACATGAAGTGAAAGAGGAAAAAGAGAGAACGAACAGAAAAGAGGAAGAACATGAAAGAGGAAAGAAAGAGAGTGAGTGACGACAACAATAACAATAGCAGTTAGGGGCAAAAAAGGGAGAAATAGCCTAAGTTACTATGCCGGGAACAATTTCCAATGTACCACCATTACACACACAAGAAAAGTTTCATAGTACAAACTACAACAAAAAAGTGAGTGTTCCTTGCAAAACCGAGAATCCAAAAGCAAGACCGCAAAAAAAAAATCACCTCAGCGGATTATATGAATGGATATGATACTCCAAACTCGTATGTGTTTGTCAACTACTCTATTTTGTATGCCCTTGCCAGTTATCAGTAGCAGTCAAGCACTTTTTATTATTTGATGCTAGGTTCCAATTCTTGAAAAAATCGACAATCAGAAATAATTACAAGGGATAAAAAGTCACTTCTGAAGGCTGATACATTAAAGACAGAGCCAGGTACTCTCTGGTTTACAGACTGCATAAGGAATGTTTGTCTCCTGCCATACGAGTGACTTTTCGTTCCAAAAGTCACTGAATTTATTGTGCTCAGAAAGGTAGACCCACATATCCTAACCAAATGACCATATGTTAGAACTAAAAATGCTACCATCGAAATTAAAGAAGACTTGTCATCCATTAAGATTCAATGAATTTTCCATGCACAAGAACTTAAACAAATAATATTCTAGCTGAAAGATAACAATAAAAATAAAGATGAAAAACAAGACCAAAGTAGCTACAATAACCATTTGTGTCATCATCACTGGAATTTTACTTGAAAATTTTTTGGGCAAATTAAGCATATCTTACAACAAAGCCGTCACAATGTCACACACATCAACAAATACAAAGGTAGATACACAAACTGAAAGAGAAGAAAATAGTCGCACTTTATCAAACATATCGGGGAAGTGAAAGAAACCATATGTTCCTCATCAATGAGTTATTTTTTAGTTCAACTTTCTTCCAGACTCCTAAACTCAATGCCATCACAAACACTCAATACTCAATTACGGTACTCGACACAAACAACATTAACTAATAATGCCCACACACATATCTACAACTAACCTGGATTTAATAGAGAAATCACAAGCGCTAGACAAGGAGATAATCTGCAAGAGTATGTATCCTTATGAACACCGTAATAACAAATTTAGTCATCCTCTATTCAATCACTTAAAACCCAAAAAACCTTCCAAGGAAGGACCTCTCATGAGTACCCATTTAAACACCAAATCATAATTACTTCTACGTCTCTATTTTCAACAAAAATAAAACTAACTCAAATAATAATTAAAAAAAAAGGCACAGATCATCGAATAGGACTAAAAACCCAATGTTTGATCATTGACAGTACTCATCAGCTAACCGGCGTTAAAACCTTAAATACGGCAATATAGAAACAAAAGCAATTCATAAATCTAACAAAAATACACAATATTTAACTAATCTAAAAATACCCGTTCATCGCTGGGGACGATCCTCATTGTGATAAATAGACCCCCATTTCTTCTCTGTGTAATAGACTCTCGCCGAAGTGATCACGAACCTGTAGTGGCAAAAAAAATACCAACTATATATAAAAATGAGCCGAAAATGCAAACGAAGATTAAAAAAATCCTAATTTATAAGAAACAACCGGTTGTCCTATGATCAGAGACATGCAATCAGACATGCATGCAATTCAATTATCACACAATTACCTTACTAATTAAAAAACACAGGTATAAAACAATAAAACTAACAAATAATCTATCTTGTTAGAATCATTCTGATTTCTTGTAGTAGCATCGTCGCTGGAGAAAGGAAAGATAAGTCTGAACTAATCAAATATAAGTATAAGAAGAAAGAAGGAATTTGACACATGAAGTGAAAGAGGAAAAAGGGAGAACGAACAGAAAAGAGGAAGAACATGAAAGAGGAAAGAAAGAGAGTGAGTGACGACAACAATAACAATAGCAGTTAGGGGCAAAAAAGGGAGAAATAGCCTAAGTTACTATGCCGGGAACAATTTCCAATGTACCACCATTACACACACAAGAAAAGTTTCATAGTACAAACTACAACAAAAAAGTGAGTGTTCCTTGCAAAACCGAGAATCCAAAAGCAAGACCGCAAAAAAAAAAATCACCTCAGCGGATTATATGAATGGATATGATACTCCAAACTCGTATGTGTTTGTCAACTACTCTATTTTGTATGCCCTTGCCAGTTATCAGTAGCAGTCAAGCACTTTTTATTATTTGATGCTAGGTTCCAATTCTTGAAAAAATCAACAATCTGAAATAATTACAAGGGATAAAAAGTCACTTCTGAAGGCTGATACATTAAAGACAGAGCCAGGTACTCTCTGGTTTACAGACTGCCTAAGGAATGTTTGTCTCCTGCCATACGAGTGACTTTTCGTTCCAAAAGTCACTGAATTTATTGTGCTTAGAAAGGTAGACCCACATATCCTAACCAAATGACCATATGTTAAAACTAAAAACGCTACCATCGAAATTAAAGAGGACCTGTCATCCATTAAGATTCAACGAATTTGCCATGCACAAGAATTTAAACAAGTAATATTCTAGCTGAAAGATAACAAAAAAAATAAAGATGAAAAACAAGACCAAAGTAGCTACAATAACCATTTGTGTCATCATCACTGGAATTTTACTTGAAAATTGTTTGGGCAAATTAAGCATAGCTTAGAACAAAGCCGTCACAATGTCACATACATCAACAAATACAAAGGTAGATACACAAACTGAAAGAGAAGAAAATAGTCACACTTTATCAAACATATCGGGAAAGTGAAATAAACCATATGTTCCTCATCAATGAGTTATTTTGTTGTTCAACTTTCTTCCAGACTCCTAAACTCAATGTCATCACAAACACTCAATACTCAATTATCGGTACTCGACACAAACAACATTAACTAATAATGCCCACACACATATCTACAACTAACCTGGATTTAATAGAGAAATCACAAGCGCTAGACAAGGAGATAATTTGCAAGAGTATGGCCTTATGAACATCCTAATAACAAATTTAGTTACCCTCTATTCAATCACTTAAAACCCATAAAACTTTCCAAGGAAAGACCTCTCATGAGTACCCATTTAAACACCAAATCTTAATTACTTCTACCTCTCTATTTTCAACAAAAATAAAACTAACTCAAAAAATAATTAAAAAAAAAAAAGGCACAGATCATCGAATAGGTCTAAAAACCCAATATTTGATCATTGACAGTACTCATCAGCTAACCGGCGTTAAAGCCTTAAATATGACAATATAGAAACAAAAGCAATTCATAAATTTAACAAAAATACACAATATTCAACTAATCTAAAAATACCCGTTCATCGCTGGGGGCGATCCTCATTGTGATAAATAGACCCCCGTTTCTTCTTCGTGTAACGGACTCTCGCCGAAGTGATCACGAACCTGTAGTGGCAAAAAAATACCAACTATATATAAGAATCAGCCGAAAATGCAAACGAAGATTAAAAAAAATCCTAATTTATAAGAAACAACCGGTTGTCCTATGATCAGAGACATGCAATCAGACATGCATGCAATTCAATTATCACACAATTACCTTACTAATTAAAAAACACAGGTATAAAACAATAAAACTAACAAATAACTACCTTGTTAGGATCATTCTGATTTCTTGTAGTAGCATCGTCGCTGGAGAAAGGAAAGATAAATCTGAACTAATCAAATATAAGTATAAGAAGAAAGAAGGAATTTGACACATGAAGTGAAAGAGGAAAAAGGGAGAACGAACAGAAAAGAGGAAGAACAGGAAATAGGAAAGAAAGAGAGTGAGTGACGACAACAATAACAATAGCAGTTATGGGCAAAATAGGGAGAAATAGCCAAAGTTACTGTGCTGGGAACAATTTCTAATGTACCACCGTTACACACACAAGAAAAGTTTCATAGTACAAACTACATCAAAAAAGTGAGTGTTCCTTGCAAAACCGTGAATCGAAAAGTAAGACCGCAAAAAAAAAAATCACCTCAGCGGATTATATGAATGGATATGATACTTCAAACTCGTATGTGTTTGTCAACTATTCTATTTTGTATGCTCTTGCCAGTTATCAGTAGCAGTAAAGCACTTTTTATTATTTGATGCTAGGTTCCAATTCTTGAAAAAATCAACAATCTGAAATAATTATAAGGGATAAATAGTCGCCTCTGAAGGCTGATACATTAAAGACAGAGCCAGGTACTCTCTGGTTTACAGACTGCATAAGAAATGTTAGTCTCCTGCCATACGAGTGACTTTTCGTTCCAAAAGTCACTGAATTTATTGTGCTCAGAAAGGTAGACCCACATATTCTAACCAAATGACCATATGTTAGAACTAAAAACTGTTGGAATATATGTCCTCCGACAATAATGCGATCACAACTGTCGATCATGATGATCACATGTTTAAATCTCATTTTAAGAATACATGTGGGATGTAATATTTTACAATCAACTAGTCCACACATATCGGTAATGATTGGCTGACTAGAGTTTGACATTACTGTCGTGCGACGGTGGTGATCAATTGATCCCCTTAGGTCATACCTATAGGGAAATACCCTTAATTGATTATTTAATTAATCGTATGCCGATACGAGTTAATTAAACTGTTTAAAATTGACCGATGATTTGTGAGTGAGATTAACGTGTCTTATTATAATTCGATTAAATTAGATACGGTCTAAGTAATTGAATTGTTTTATTACTTAGATAAAATTATTGTTTACGAAACAATTGAAATTGAAATTGAATGAATAATTTATTATAAATACAAGACGTTGTAATTTATAATTTGATAAACCGTTTTGGTACAAGTAATTATGAATTACTAGTCTATTTTGTATATGACATATTTTATGAGTATGTTGATTTTTAATATGTTGAAAATACATTGCAATTTCACATGTCAAGTAACATGTTACATATGTCACAATTGACAAATGACAAAATAATATGGACCATCCATTTTATGTTAAAAGTGCCAAAATAATGGAGGGAGTATAAGATTTATATTGTGTTTTTATTTTAAGTGGAAAACACAATGATGAAATCTAACTAGTAGCCTTGCATAGCTATTCTTTCTTGGGTAGAAAAACTAGCTCATGCATTGGGCACTAGTCATCCCTCCCCACCGGTTTTCCAAGAGGAAAATATAGAGGGTTTTTCCTCTATGATTCATTCACTACTTCACAATATAATTTCTAGTGTAAGAAATTATTAAAAATTCTCTTTAACCTTGTGAAAACTTAGAGAAATAAAATCTCTCAAATTCTTTCTCTCTTGGCCGAAAATTACAAGAGAACAAAATTAATATTTTGTGTCATATTTTTAAGTAAGACTTGTATTATTTCTAGTACAAAATAATATTAGTTATTAAGGGATTTTTTTGGGTATTCACTTTTGGAAGAGGTTCTATTTTGGACCTTTTTTTCATCAATTATAAGAAATCTCAAGAACTATCAAAAAAGTGATCTTGTTGGTGCCCTTATATCCGAAATTCCAAAGTAAGAAAGACGATTTCTTCTCTTATCTAGTTTTAGTTTGCATGCATAAGATCTGACATTTATTTTATGACTAAATAAATTTGAACATATATCATTATAAAAATGAATAAGATTAGTGATTCTAACAAGCGGTATCATGAGCCTTAGGTTGTTTGCATGCAAATCGGTTTATAGTTTTTCCGAGTTATATGATTAACATACAAAACTAATTAATTTGGATTTATGAAGATAAACCTTAAAATAACTTTTCATGATAAAAGTTTCTGGTCCTAAGTGATTTTTAGGACATTTTGGTTTATTTATGGATTTTATTATTCATTTTATATATTATTGGCATTAAAATGTGATTTTTATTATAAAAATGTCATTTTTGGACGAAAAATAGCTAAACTTTGATTTTTTCAGTGGTTTTTGGATATGGTTTCACATATATTATCTACTGATGGCCTGTAAATTTTCATGATAAAATCAGTTGTTTTGCTCGAAATATGGATTTTTTAAGTTAAAATCGTATTTAAATGGGTAAATAGGTTAATATGAGTTATATTTCGAATCTGGTCATGGAAATTTAGTATGTTGTCACATGCAGTTTTACAAGATTTGTGTAAAATATTTGGCTATAATGAAATCTTTATGCATGATTTATGAATTTTTGATGAAAAATCACATAAATAGTGACTATAATTAGTAATAATGCTAAAACATACTTTATGACTAAGGAAAAACATCACATATTGAATTTTATCATATATTTCAGATCTAAAAGTGAAAAGTTGATAACAATAATTTTTCTCATATTTTTTATGGTCATAATTGTTAAAACCGATAAACCGCAACATTGTTTTTCTCGATAAATTTTCGAAATTTTTAACCTAAGTTTTGAACATTATGAGTGTCATGGTATTTTTCCAGAATGTTCATGAGTTTAAATTTCAAATTTCGAATTTATTTAAAATTTTTATAACTTAATTTGAAGTTTATAGCATATTTTTGTATTTTGGGTCCATTTATGAACAATATTAAGAAATCAAGTTTAATTATTGTCAAAATGTTAGTGGAGACTAATTTTTGAGTCCTAAGATGGTTAGGGTAATTAACTTACACATAAATATGAATTTATGTAATTATTGTGATTTTAACAAGTTAAATCACGCAAATCCGTAAAAACCGATTAATATACGATATTGGCTCTTAAAAGGCGATTTAGCATAAAATCTAGCATGTTCACACATATTATAATGCTGCATTTTATTTATAATTGTCATATTTTAATTTTATGTAATTTTTGAATTATGTAATTTTACTTAGTATGGCCTTAGTTTTAATTGGTATTACCCGAAATGTATGGGAATATCGATTCGGTTGTAATTATTGTGATCTCGTATCACCGTTTTGTAATTTAATAGATTTATTTTATTTTAATTACGAATGTATAAAAGGAAATTATGTAATTCATTTTGTAATTTATTTATTCCGGAGTTCCTTGAAGACGGTGCCATTCGAGAAGGCGATCCATCAAAGAAAATATTGCCTTGAAATGCGTGACAAGACCGAAGGTTAAAGGACCAAAGGAGTTGGTTTCCGAATTTGTAATAGTTTATTAGATTTACTATTTTAGGAAGGCCATACTAGGATTTTATTTTTATGCTTTGCATTTTATTTATATGTTGCATGCATCGCTAAATCACCATAACTAAACATGCATTTTAAATCGAGTTTATCGACCGTGTCAATTACAATTATCGTAATTCACCGATTTAGTTCACTTAAAACGTGATAGATAATAAATTGACATGACCTCTCGCTAAAATAAACAATTGAGACTTAACCTTACCAAAAACTAGAAACCATGAAAACCTATTTCGTGAGGGAGTGCGCTCGGCCACACCGGGGTACAAACCTTGTTACGTAGGGAAGTGGGTGATAAATGTCTATCCACCGAATTCATGTTGACAAGGGATGAATCGGCTACACCGTGCCCAAGTTTATGTGGATTTGGATCATGGACACATTTATTCGAAATTTGGGTTGAACTCAACAAAAGTATTCTCGACCATTGCCGGATGTGTTTTGGGCTAAAGATAAATATTAATGTAATTTTATCGACCAAGAGTTCTAAAGGTAGAATCGATTAAAGAGTTAATCCACCGAGTTATATTGATAAGGGATGAATCGGCCACACCGTGCCCAAGTTAATAAGAATTTGGGTCTTGGAATCATTTATCAAGTTGGGTAGAGGTCACTAGATAAATGCAATAAAACTTGTTTGAATTAAAAATTTACGAGTGTTATTATTATTTTAAAATGACAAGTGTTTTATTCCTTCTATTTTTGTTTTGTAGACCACTTTTATTTCTCATAACAAATGGCCGCACCAAACACCAACGCTACACCTCTCACTAATGTTTAATGGCTCCGATCCTTCATGGATCGTTGTAAACTTGAAAAGAATGGGTCAAATTTCTCCGATTGGGATGCCCAACTCAAATTAGCCGCCCAAGGTGACGACAAGCTTCGTTACCTCACCGAGGCCTCTCCACCCGAACCTAATGCTAGGTCGAGTGCCACCACTAGGGAAGCATATGAGGCTTACCACAAAGAGTCCGCCGCTATGAAAAATGTTTTGATTTTTGCTATAGAGGCGGATCTCCAAAGGAGAGCCTTTAAAATGGGCACCGCTAATGAAATATATTCCAAACTTGTGACAATGTACTCACAAACACCGAGGATCGTCCAATATGAGGCGGCCTCGGCATTCTTTGATCTCGATTTTAAAGAGGGCCAAAAGGTTAGCCCTCACGTGCTCAAATTTTTGGAGCTAGTCGAGACATTGAAAATTCAAAAGGTTGAAATCCCCAAGGAGCTCATTGTTGATAGGATTCTTCACTCCTTATCCAAAGTCAAAGCATATGTACAATTTCGGGTGAATTTCAATATGCAAGACAAGGACGTGTCTCTTGAAGAGTTACACAAGTTACTTGTGCAAGCCGAAAGAGACATGGGGCTAAATGTTAACCCACCTAAGGATGTGCTTAATATAAGCACTAAGAGCAAGGGGAAGTTCAAGAAGAATGGGAAAAAGGGTATGAGGCAAGCTCCCATGTCCACCAAGGCTAAGACTTTTGAAGCTAGCACTTCCAAAACCAACAAGGGTCCTCTTGATAAATGCCATTATTGTAATGGCGTTGGACATTGGAAGAGGAATTGTTCCAAGTATCTTGGTGACATCAAAACTGGAAAGATCACTCCAGTAGGTAAATGACTATCCTTTCTTTTATGTTTCTAATTCAACTATGGTATTTTAATACAAAGTTGTGATAATGTATCCCCTTTTATTGTAAATAGGGCCTCCTCCAAGCAAAGACAAGGGAAAAGAGAAGCAAGCTTGAAGAAATCATGAAGGAGCTAGGAGTAGCTACCGATGAAGCTTGGCTTTTATTATTGTCTTTATTTTAATGTTATGAATTTTAGAACTATTTTGATTTTCGTGTTCGACATGAAAATGCACGAAAATGGTTGATCCTTTCTAAACAATGGTTGTATTTTGGATTATGGTGACTTGACTTGCAACCCAAGTCACCCCTTTTATCGTATTTGTTTGTTCTAAAAAATCGTCTTTATATGCTTGCACATAGAAACATATGATCATCTACTTAAAATGATCCAATAGACAATTATAATGATGTGATTCATTATATGTCCACAAGCTTAAGGCTTGTGTATGATCAATTATAAAGCGATGTTGAGTTGATGAACTCTTCTAAAGGAATGTCAATTACCAAGTACACTCATCAAATCTAAAATCTATTAGTCAATCTATGAGATAGCCCTCCTTCTACTTCAAAATCATTATTTGTGTCTCATATGCTATATTTAAATATCTAGTGTATTTATTCTAAAGATAGAGTGGGAGAAAAATGAAGACACAAAGAATACAAAGAACAATTTGTATGCTTGAGTAAATGAGATCTACAAAAGGAAGAATGATTTGTATACCAAATTAGATAGTATACATGAATAGATGAGATCTATGGTCTCGAATAGATGAGATCTACATGAAAAAAGAGACCAAGTGAAGTAATCAAAAGAATATGTTCTTAAGATAACTACACGAGGAGACCAAAAGAAAGTTTATGATAGAAAATTACTAAAGAAGATAGAAAATGAGTAAAGAAAAGTCTCAACAAGAGATTTTGCTAGTTTATGACCTAGATATGAATAAGAGTTTCAATATTGATATTTACTTAAGAGCCTAAATGAAACAAAGTTGCATCCTTGAAAATAAATGAGATTTATGATTAAAAGTTGCAAAGAAAGATATGCCGATGTCTACAAGAGCTAAGTTAATTGTTAACCACGCTAGTGTCCTTACTTAACCTTATTATGAAAATGAAATGGTTAAACCTCCTTCCGAAAAAGGTATTTTGAGAAGGACGTGTATTAAATGGGATTTCACCTTTGAATAATGACATTGCTACACATCATTATAAAAATGAATGAGTTAGAGATTAAAATCTCTTTCCATAAGTTTAAGATTGAAACCTTTTCAAAATAGGTATTTTGAAAAGATATGTTGGGAACATATATGGTTTTATCTTGATAACTTGGCAAAACAAAATGTATTTCAATTCTTGAAATGTTTCGATTGAGTAGTCAATTACGAAACATGTGGAATTGAGTGGGAGTTTGAAATTATCATGTGAAGACATGAAATTTAGTGGGAGCTATCATCTTGTAAAAATTTATAACTCATTACTCATTGAGAATGACGAGCTAGTACTATCTTTCACAAAGAAGTATTTGATTTTTCAATTCTGGATGAAAATGGAATTACCATAAGCAGTCATGGTCATTCATTGAACCTAAGAATGGTTGATCACATGATTAAAGATTACTAATGTTTCCGCTATTAGAATAATCATGCACATGTCCTATAATGAATCATATGCTTAAGAGCATGATGAGTCATTGGTAAGCCATAGAAGAATTGCCATGAATTCTCGAGAAGAACTAATGAGCTATTCTAGTGTTTGACAGAACACCCTGTTAAGTGACAAGAAGTTGCACATATTGAAGTTCGAAAACGCGTAAGGATTTATGAAAATCCTAAGCTATTTAAGCTAAAAGGAGAAATAAGAAGTTTGAAAAGATACTTGGTTATAGTAAGAAGTTACTCAAAACTAGTATTTTCAAATGTGCTAGGACTTATGAGAAGTGCTAGGTTAATTATCTTGACAATTGTTGCAAGATCCTACAAAACATATACCTGGTACATTATGAGTTGGAAGAACACTTGACTAGTGCAAGTTATGTCGTCCACCATAATTCGTTTGTTATGTGATAAACAACAAGAAAGTTCTTCCAAAGTAAAGAACCTAAAACTAGTTTGGGAAACTAGATATGTACTTGGTGAAATTCATGCTATGTAAGACAAACATGAAAATAAAGGAAAATGCAATTTAAGAGTTTGAACATATGGACACAAGGTGTGTTAAACTCATGTTGCAAATGACTAGTGTTTACACACTTACAATATACATCACAAGGTGGCAATATGGTATTGACTACCCGAATGTGATGTCGACATTTGTCGTTTGAGTTATTATTAACTCACCTTGTACTTTGTTACATCCAAACGGGTTGTAAAGACAATTGAACCCCGTTAAAGTGAACATGGATTAGCATTGTATTCGCCCATAGTCACTTACATGAGGTGACGTCTCAAAGTGACTTGAGTGTGATGCGATTGATGGCAAGTTCAAGTGCCATGGAGTCATGTGAGATGACTAGTCGATCACATAGGCAGACTGTTAGGAACACTTTGTCGGGCTAATGACCGCTTATAGAGTTCTGGCAAATTTATATAGCCTGGTCGTGGCGAGAGCTACTATAGTATTCTAATGAGTTTATTCTTTTGACTAAAGACTGTTCGCCTAAGGTGGCACAGTTTCAGATGAACTTTGATTTATGTTACTACGACCTTCGTAAATGGGGACAAATGGGCATATTTTGGGTTATGATGGCTGTGGCTAGTCGAAGGGAATAAGTGCGATAGGAATTCTCCACCCCTTGCCAGGGTTATAACAATATCTCAGGGCCACTCGAGGAGTAATGAACTGGAAATGCGTGGCCACGCTCGGAAGGTATCTATGGTAGATAATTCCGGTGAATCAGTTATTCTCCAGATCGAGGAAACCACTCTCGATATGCTCACTTGCAAGTACAACCTGAAAGACACCTTGCATTGAGTGGGAGATAGTAATAGGACAAGAGAATTGGTGACGCACACTTGTCGAGGACAAGTGGGAGATTGTTGGAATATGTGTCCTCCGACAATAATGCGATCACAACTGTCGATCATGATGATCACATGTTTAAATCTCATTTTAAGAATACATGTGGGATGTAATATTTTACAGTCAACTAGTCCACACATATCGGTAATGATTGGCTGACTAGAGTTTGACATTACTGTCGTGCGACGGTGGTGATCAGTTGATCCCCTTAGGTCATACCTATAGGGAAATACCCTTAATTGATTATTTAATTAATCGTATGCCGATACGAGTTAATTAAACTGCTTAAAATTGATGGATGATGTGTGAGTGAGATTAACGTGTCTTATTATAATTCGATTAAATTAGATACGGTCTAAGTAATTGAATTGTTTTATTACTTATATAAAATTATTGTTTACGAAACAATTGAAATTGAAGTTGAATGAATAATTTATTATAAATACAAGACATTGTAATTTATAATTTGATAAACCGTTTTGGTACAAGTAATTATGAATTACTAGTCGATTTTGTATATAACATATTTTATGAGTATGTTGATTTTTAATATGTTGAAAATACATTGCAATTTCTCATGTCAAGTAGCATGTCACATATGTCACAATTGAAAAATGACAAAATAAAATGGACCATCCATTTTATGTTAAAAGTGCCAAAATAATGGAGGGAGTATAAGATTTATATTGTGTTTTTATTTTAAGTGGAAAACACAATGATGAAATCTAACTAGTAGCCTTGCATACCTATTCTTTCTTGGGTAGAAAAACTAGCTCATGCATTGGGCACTAGTCACCCCTCCCCACCGGTTTTCCAAGAGGAAAATATAGAGGGTTTTTCCTCTATGATTCATTCACTACTTCACAATATAATTTCTAGTGTAAGAAATTATAAAAAATTCTCTCTAACCTTGTGAAAACTTAGAGAAATAAAATCTCTCAAATTCTTCCTCTCTTGGCCGAAAATTACAAGAGAACAAAATTAATATTTTGTGTCATATTTTTAAGTAAGACTTGTATTATTTCTAGTACAAAATAATATTAATATTAACGGATTTCTTTGGGTATTCACTTTTGGGAGAGGTTCTAATTTGGACCTTTTGTTCATCCATTATAAGGAAGCTCAAGAACTAACAAGAAGGTGATCTTGTTGGTGCCCTTATATCCGAAATTCCAAAGTAAGAAAGACGATTTCTTCTCTTATCTAGTTTTAGCTTGCATGCATAAGATCTAACATTTATTATATGACTAAATAAATTTGAACATATATCATTATAAAAATGAATGAGATTAGTGATTCTAACAAAAACGCTACCATCGAAATTAAAGAGGACCTGTCATCCATTAAGATTCAACGAATTTGCCATGCACAAGAATTTAAACAAATAATAGTCTAGCTAAAAGATAACAATAAAAATAAAGATGAAAAACAAGACCAAATTAGCTACAATAACCATTTGTGTCATCATCACTAGAATTTTACTTGAAAATTGTTTGGGCAAATTTAGCATAGCTTAGAACAAAGCCGTCACAATGTCACATACATCAACAAATACAAAGGTAGATACACAAACTGAAAGAGAAGAAAATAGTCGCACTTTATCAAACATATCGGGAAAGTGAAAGAAACCATATGTTCCTCATCAATGAGTTATTTTGTTGTTCAACTTTCTTCCAGACTCCTAAACTCAATGCCATCAAAAACACTCAATACTCAATTATCCGTACTCGACACAAACAACATTAACTAATAATGCCCACACACACATCTACTACTAACCTGGATTTAATAGAGAAATCACAAGCGCTAGACAAGGAGATAATTTGCAAGAGTATGTATCCTTATGAACACCCTAATAACAAATTTAGTCACTCTCTATTCAATCACTTAAAACCTAGAAAATTTTCCAAGGAAGGACCTCTCATGAGTACCCATTTAAACACCAAATCATAATTACTTCTACCTCTCTATTTTCAACAAAAATAAAACTAACTCAAATAATAATTAAAAAAAAGGCACAGATCATCGAATAGGACTAAAAACCCAATGTTTGATCATTGACAGTACTCATCAGCTAACCGACGTTAAAGCCTTAAATACGACAATATAGAAACAAAAGGAATTCATAAATCTAACAAAAATACACAATATTCAACTAATCTAAAAATACCCGTTCATCGCTTGGGATAATCCTCATTGTGATAAATATACCCCCATTTCTTCTCCGTGTAATAGACTCTCGCCGAAGTGATCACGAACCTGTAGTGGCAAAAAAAAATAACAACTATATATAATAATCAGCCAAAAATGCAAACGAAGATTAAAAAAAATCCTAATTTATAAGAAACAACCGGTTGTCCTATGATCAGAGACATGCAATCAGACATGCAAGCAATTCTATTATCACACAATTACCTTACTAATTAAAAAACACAGGTATAAAACAATAAAACTAACAAATAACCTATATTGTTAGGATCAGTCTGATTTCTAGTAGTAGCATCGTCGCTGTAGAAAGGAAAGATAAGTCTGAACTAATCAAATATAAGTATAAGAAGAAAGAAGGAATTTGACACATGAAGTGAAAGAGGAAAAAGGGAGAACGAACAGAAAAGAGGAAGAACAAGAAAGAGGAAAGAAAGAGAGTGAGTGACGACAATAATAACAATAGCAGTTATGGGCAAAATAGGGAGAAATAGCCAAAGATACTGTGCTGGGAATAATTTCTAATGTACCACCATTACACACACAAGAAAAGTTTCATAGTACAAACTACAGCAAAAAAGTGAGTGTTCCTTTCAAAACCGAGAATCGAAAAGCAAGACCGCAAAAAAAATCACTTCAGCGGATTATATGAATGGATATGATACTCCAAACTCGTATGTGTCTGTCAACTATTCTATTTTGTATGCCCTTGCCAGTTATCAGTAGTAGTCTAGCACTTATTATTATTTGATGCTAGGTTCCAATTCTTGAAAAAATCAACAATCTGAAATAATTATAAGGGATAAAAAGTCACCTCTGAAGGCTGATACATTAAAGACAGAGCCAGGTACTCTCTGGTTTACAGAATGCATAAGGAATGTTAGTCTCCTGCCATACGAGTGACTTTTCGTTCCAAAAGTAACTGAATTTATTGTGCTCAGAAAGGTAGACCTACATATCCTAACCAAATGACCATATGTTAGAACTAAAAACGCTACCATCGAAATTAAAGAGGACCTGTCATCCATTAAGATTCAACGAACTTTCTATGAAAAAGAATTGAAACAAATAATAGTCTACCTGAAAGATAACAATAAAAATAAAGATGAAAAACAAGACCAAAGTAGCTACAATAACCATTTGTGTCATCATCACTGGAATTTTACTTGAAAATTGTTTGGGCAAATTAAGCATAGCTTAGAACAAAGTCGTCACAATGTCACATACATCAACAAATACAAAGGTAGATACACAAACTAAAAGAGAAGAAAACAGTCACACTTTATCAAACATATCGGGGAAGTGAAAGAAACCATATGTTCCTCATCAATGAGTTATTTTGTAGTTCAACTTTCTTCCAGACTCCTAAACTCATTGCCATCACAAACACTCAATACTCAATTATCGGTACTCGACACAAACAGCATTAACTAATAATGCCCACACACATATCTACAACTAACCTGGATTTAATAGACAAATCACAAGCGCTAGACAAGGAGATAATTTGCAAGAGTATGTATCCTTATGAACACCCTACTAATAAATTTAGTCACCCTCTATTCAATCACTTAAAACCCAGAAAACTTTCCAAGGAAGGACCTCTCATGAGTACCCATTTAAACACCAAATCATAATTACTTCTACCTCTCTATTTTCAACAAAAATAAAACTAACTCAAATAATAATTAAAAAAAAGGCACATATCCTCGAATAGGACTAAAAACCCAATGTTTGATCATTGACAATACTCATCAGCTAACCGACGTTAAAGCCTTAAATACGACAATATAAAAACAAAAGCAATTCATAAATCTAACAAAAATACAAAATATTCAACTAATCTATAAATACCCGTTCATCGCTGGGGACGATTATCCTCATTGTGATAAATAGACCCCTATTTCTTCTCCGTGTAATAGACTCTCGCCGAAGTGATCACGAACCTGTAGTGGCAAAAAAAATACCAACTATATATAAGAATCAACCGAAAATGCAAACGAAGATTAAAAAAATCCTAATTTATAAGAAACAACCGGTTGTCCTATGATCAGAGACATGCAATCAGACATGCATGCAATTATATTATCACACAATTACCTTGCTAATTAAAAAACACAGGTATAAAACAATAAAACTAACAAATAACCTACATTGTTATGATCATTCTGATTTCTTGTAGTAGCATCGTCGCTGGAGAATGGAAAGATAAGTCTTAACTAATCAAATATAAGTATAAGAAGAAAGAAGGAATTTGACACATGAAGTGAAAGAGGAAAAAGGGAGAACGAACAGAAAAGAGGAAGAACAGAAAAGAGTAAAGAAAGAGAGTGAGTGACGACAACAATAACAATAGCAGTTAGGGGGAAAATAGGGAGAAATAGCCAAAGTTACTGTTCTGGGAACAATTTCTAATGTACCACCATTTTACACACAAGAAAAGTTTCATAGTACAAACTACAGCAAAAAAGTGAGTGTTCCTTGCAAAACCGAGAATCAAAAAGCAAGACCGCAAAAAAAAAATTCACTTCAGCGGATTATATGAATGGATATGATACTCCAAACTCGTATGTGTTTGTCAACTATTCTATTTTGTATGCCCTTGCCAGTTATCAGTAGCAGTCAAGCACTTTTTATTATTTGATGCTAGGTTCCAATTCTTGACAAAATCAACAATCTGAAATAATTATAAGGGATAAGAAGTTAACTCTGAAGGCTGATACATTAAAGATAGAGCCAGGTACTATCTGGTTTATAGACTGCATAAGGAATGTTAGTCTCCTGCCATACGAGTGACTTTTCGTTCCAAAAGTAACTGAATTTATTGTGCTCAGAAAGGTAGACCCACATATCCTAACCAAATGACCATATGTTAGATCTAAAAACGCTACCATCGAAATTAAAGAGAACCTGTCATCCATTAAGATTCAACGAATTTGCCACGCACAAGAATTTAAACAAATAATAGTCTAGCTGAAAGATAACAATAAAAATAAAGATAAAAAACAAGACCAAAGTAGCTACAATAACCATTTGTGTCATCATCACTGGAATTTTACTTGAAAATTGTTTGGGCAAATTAAGCATAGCTTAGAACAAAGCTGTCACAATGTCACATACATCAACAAATACAAAGGTAGATACACAAACTGAAAGAGAAGAAAACAGTCGCACTTTATCAAACATATCGGGGAAGTAAAAGAAACCATATGTTCCTCATCAATGAGTTATTTTGTTGTTCAACTTTCTTCCAGAGTCCTAAACTCAATGCCATCACAAACACTCAATACTCAATTATCGGTACTCGACACAAACAGCATTAACTAATAATGCCCACACACATATCGACAACTAACCTGGATTTAATAGACTAATCACAAGCGCTAGACAAGGAGATAATTTGCAAGAGTATGTATCCTTATGAACACCCTATTAACAAATTTAGTCACCCTCTATTCAATAACTTAAAACTCAGAAAACTTTCCAAGGAAGGACCTCTCATGAGTACCCATTTAAACACCAAATCATAATTACTTCTACCTCTCTATTTTCAACAAAAATAAAACTAACTCAAATAATAATTAAAAAAAAGGCACAGATTATCGAATAGGACTAAACAATGTTTGATCATTGACAATACTCATCAGCTAACTGACGTTAAAGCCTTAAATACGACAATATAGAAACATAAGCAATTCATAAATCTAACAAAAATCCACAATATTCAACTAATCTAAAAATACCCGTTCATCGCTGGAGACGATCCTCATTGTGATAAATAGACCCCCATTTCTTCTCCGTGTAATAGACTCTCGCCGAAGTGATCACGAACCTGTAGTGGCAAAAAAAAAAAAAAAAACTATATATAAGAATCAGCCGAAAATGCAAACGAAGATTAAAAAAAATCCCTATTTATAAGAAACAACCGGTTGTCCTATGATCAGAGACATGCAATCAGACATGCATTGTAATACTACGGTTTTATGTGAGTCCGGGTACTCTATCGAGTGGGCCTTACTCTCTTGAGTAAGGGTGTTTTGAGTTTTTAAAACAATTTATGTCTGTAGGGTACTCGATCGAGTGGCCTTGGTACTCGATCGAGTAGAGGGCACTCAATCGAGTATGTTGGGCACTCGATCGAGTGGCTCGGTTTACGGGTAATGTTTTGTCAGGTTTTGTTAATAATGCGAATTAATATATAAACCTTTCCGTCACTTTCATAATACACTTTTATCAAACTTAATTACTTCAAAAGAGATTTCAACCTACGTACTTCGCATCTTTCACATTATTGACAAATCTCGGAGCTAGGGAAGTCGAAATCTATCGTTCTTTACATCCTTGTGATCCTTGCGTCGAGGGTAAGATCTACGTACCGATTTTATAATATTTTATTAAGGTTGTTTAAACCCTAATTTAGGGTTTTGGGGGTTTTGTTGGTTTTTATGATTGTTAGTAATTATGTGATCATATGTTCAGAGGAGAATTCGTAGAGGAGGTTTTTTTATAACAGCTGTTGAGATCGTCTGATTGTTTTCATTCCAGGTAGGGTTTCCCTACTCAGTATTATTCACATATGTGTTGGTTGTGATCTATGTTTGTTGAGTAATATCATACGAGTATTGTGACGGTTGTTGGAATTGTTTACTGCTGGTAGTTGTGATTGATTGTATCTGTCTGTGGTATTCGGGGTGCGTCCCTAGCTGAGTGGGGTCACTTGCGGGAGTGGTTTCACGTCCATTATTCGCCTTCTATGGAACCCGCCACAGAAGGGATGTGCACATTAATGGATTTTGGTTATTCGCTCTATGGTATGAGCGGGGCTTAGGTGGGAATGGCTGCAGTCCCCCACTGGCGGAGTGGAGTAACCTGTTGCGACGGGTACTCTGGCAGGACTACACACTTTAGTGTGTAGTCGGTGATGAGGAGTTGATTGCGGAGTTTGGGTTATGTGACAGCTGAGATATGTTGGTTTCTGTCTTATAGTAGTTGTTTATGTATGATTGTGTGAATAGTACTGACCCCGTTTTATTGTTTTAAAAACTGTGGTGATCCATCCGGGGATGGTGAGCAGTTGTTGAGCAGGTATGATTCGAGACATATGGGCTAGCTGGGATGTGTCACCTTCAGATGATAGAGTCTTCCGCTGTAGCTTGAGTAGTTTATCGGACATTTGTTTAGTTGTTTAGACAGTTGGCTTATGAACCTGTAATCCATTTTGGCAGTTTGGTTTTTGGATTGTAATCACTTTAAAACTTTACACTATTTAAACGTTGTTTCTTTATTGTCTTTTGATTATCATGGCCTCGGAAAACCGAGATGGTAGCACTTCCATGCCTTAAATGGTCCAGGTAAGGCACTTGGAGTATGGGGGTGTTACAAAATGGTAACTTACGTGATAAGGATTGACTAGTTAGATGTGATTACCGGTCTATGATGCGTATGAATGTTTGTGTGAGGTTTTGACCTCACAAGAAGGGGTATTGTGTGATAATTATAAAGTTGTTGTCTGAATTTTCTGTATGTTGAGTACGGTAACCTGATTGAAAAAAAAAAGTGTATTAGTTTGATTGATCTGGAATGGTTAGTTATAATTGTATGTGTATTTATAGTACATGTGTATTTCGTGAAATGGTAGGGATGATGCTCATGAGGTGCTTATCCGTTTATTCATATAATATGTTGCGTTGTGATTTAGTAAACTGGATTTGAGTAAGTTTTCTTGTCCGGGAAGTTATTTCTGAGTCAGTGTTTATGGGATTGTGTATGTTGCGATGTCTATCGATGTGGTTGTTGTGCCTCGGGTGGTGGTCCGGGCACGATACTTAGTGTTGTGATGCGGTTTTTTTTTTTCCACTGTGGTGTGGTTGTGGGTGGCGGTGTTGCGATGTCGTCACCGGTTGTGGTGGAGTAGGCGGGATGATTATGATATGATTTTCGAAAGTACATACCAGTTATACGTAGATTGTTGTTTTGTTTGATGTTGCTTCCTGTGAGTTTCGGTTGTAAAGATAGACAGCTGTTTTGTTTATTGATGTTTCTTACCAGTTTAAGTTCGAGAATGAGGGTAGAGTATGATATGAAAGAAGTTGTATATGTTTTCGTTGTTGTCAGGGTATAATAATATTCCGTTGATAGGCCACAATTGTGAGAAGTTGTTATAGTAATTTTGATCTTGTTTTAAGACGAGGAATCGATAGTCATAGTCATACCAAGTAATTTGTGAAACATGTGCTGTACTGATATGGATGCTACAGGTGGTTCATAATCAGATTTTGGGACAGTGAGAGTAGGGTGTTGGGAACTAGTGTCATGTTAAGTTATGTGTGAGTTTTGCAGTAATGAAAGAAAAGAACTTGAGGATCTAGTGTGAGTGTATGTAATAATTGTGGATCGTGAGTTATGAGTATGGAGATAGGTGCAGGTATAGAGGATTATGTCGTTTTGTCAGTTATAGGGAACAATTGAAGTTTTGATTAAGCTAAATATTTTGATGTATAGGTTAGGGGGTGTGACGAGTGAATTGAAGTATGAGAATTGATTAAGTAAGAGAGCCTTAGATATATGCATGGCGAGTGCTTAGATTTTAGGTGGTTATCTTTGACATGCGGTGGTGATGAGGATAATGAGAAGATATAGCAAGGATTTAGTATTAGTGAGTTACGAGGACGTAACATTTATCTTAAGAGGAGTAGGATGAGATAAAAGAGATTTTGATGGTTGGGCATATGGTAGTATATTTGGAAGTAGAGTGTTGGTGTAGCATAAAGGACGGATATTTGTTTTGATTGATTTTATTAAAGGTCATGATCGTGCTTGTAGTAGTTCGATGTTTAGGAATGAGAGAATATTTCAATAGTGTTGACAGTTGGATGACGATGTTATGAGTGTGAGTAAACTTCGAGGATGAAGTTCCTTTTAAGGGTGGTAGAATGTAACATTCCGTTTGATGTTATGAGTATCTTGATATTGGATTATCTAGTGGATGATATGTTACGGAGCTAGCAGCGTTTGTGTTGGTAGCGTATGGAGTTAATGTCGAGAGAGATATAATGTAGTTGATACGATATCGTGAGACATGTTGTGGAGGTAGGAGTGGTTGGTGGAGTTGGTGTTAAGAGTTCATGTTTCATAGGATGAGGTTTTGTTTTGAGTTCTTAGTTGCGTTGTTGTGTCTTAATCGAGTTGGTAGGTTTGTTTTTATGTATGGGTTGAACTTCGGGGACGAAGTTCTTTTTAAGGAGGGAAGACTGTAATACTACGGTTTTATGAGTCTATGGGTACTCTATCGAGTGGGGCTTACTCTGTCGAGTAAGTATGCTTTGAGTTACGAAACAAGAGTCTGTCTGTAGGGTGCTCGATTGAGTAGCCTTGGCACTCGATCGAGTAAGTGACACTCGATCGAGTACGAGACTTACTCTATCGAGTAGCTCGGTTTACGGGTAATGTTTTGTCGGGTTTTGTTAATAATACGAATTAGTATATATAACTTTCCGTCATCTTTCCTAACATTTTTATAAACCTAATATACTCAAAAAGGAGATTGCAAATTACGTTCTTCGCATTGTTCGCATTATTGGCAAATCTCGGGGATAGAGAGGTCGGATTTCGTTGTTCTTTGCATCCTTGTGATCCTTGCGTCAAGGGTAAGTCTTACGTACCATTTTTATAGCGTTTGGGTAGTTTTGGTTAAACCCTAATTTTGGGAATTGGGGATTTTATGGTTGTATTGTTGTGATAGTGATTGTATGATTATGTGTATAGGAGGAGGGTTCGTAGAAGAAAGGTTTTGAGATAGCTGCTAGATCGTCTGAGTTGTGATTGCTTTTCAGGTAGGGTTTCCATACTCAATATTAGTTACATGATGTGTGTGGTGATTGTGCTGTAGATAGTAATTGTTGATTGTTTCAGACGGTTGTGATATTGTATTGTTGATTGTTTCAGACGGTTGTGATATTGTATTGTTGGAAGTTTCAGACGGTTGTTGAGGTTGTGTTGTGATTACTGTTTAACTGTCTGTGATCTTCGGGATGCGTCCCTGGTTGAGTGGAGTCACTTGCGGGAGTGGCTTCACGCCCTTGATTCGCCTTCTGTGGAACCCGCCACATAAGGGATGTGCACATTAAGGAACATAGGTTTATCGCTCGGATGAGATGAGCGGGGCTTAGGTGGGAACGGCTGCGGTCCCCTACTGGCGGTGTGGAGTATCTATTGCGATGGGTACTCTGGCAGGACTACACACTTTAGTGTGTAGTCAGTTGTGTGGAGATTGATTATGGAGACTGGGGTTTGATGTGGCAATTGAACTGTTTGGCATTTGTTTTATCGTGATTTGTATAGTGTAATTAGTACTGACCCCGTTTAAATGTTTTAAAAACTGTGGTGATCCATTCGGGGATGGTGAGCAGTTATTGAGCAGGTATGATATGACGCATATGGGATAGCTGGGACGACTCATCACTTGCAGTTAGAAGAGTCTTCCGCTGTGTCAGACGATGTCCTTTAGTTGTTCAGTTTTGTTAGTAGACAGTTTTGGTTTGGTTGTATTCCTTTTGATAGTTTTGGTTTGAGACATGTAATCACTTAAATTATATTTACTTTTAAAGTACGAAACTTTATTATCTTATGATTATCATTGCATCGGGTAACCGAGATGGTAGCACTTCCATGCCTTAAGTGGTCCTGGTAAGGCACTTGGAGTATGGGGGTGAGAGGTAACCGGTGTAACTAATGAATCTAATGAATCTAATGAATATAGGGAGTCAATTAAAATGAACCCGGGGTAAAAGTTGTAGGAGCTAATGCAAAGGCTTGGGAGACGTCCTAAAGTCGCGAACTCGCCCTACGATTTTGAACCGGTCACATGGGGGGTATGTGTCGGAGTCGTGTGTGTTATCTTTTGGTTTGTGTGTGTACGTAATGATATATGTTGAGAATCATTGGATGTTGGAAATGGAGGATTGGGTGTGTGGTTAAAAGTTGAAGAGGTGTGTTTCATATGTGGAATTGAATAAAAGGCATGTTAGTTGTTTATAATGTGGCACTTGATAACATAAAGTAGATTATTTTTGTTGATTGTATGAGGAGTTGCGTAGATTTGCATGCATAGTTGTTGTTATAATGTTAAGATAATAATGAATGCGTAGTACGTTGAGGTATGTGAGATAACATGCGGGTAGTATTCACGAGTCTGCATGACTCGATCGAGTGGGGGGCACTCGATCGAGTGGGTGAGGTACTCGACCGAGTGGGTATTTGACGTTTGCATGATCAGAACCGTGTTTTTGGGTACTCGATCGAGTACATATGGGCACTCGATCGAGTGGCTTCTCAGCTCGATCGAGTAGGTGAGAGATCATGAAGTCTGTTTTGAGTTATAGTACGTATGTTTATATCTACCCTTTTCTTATATATAGTTTCAAGATGCCGCCAAATAAAACCACTTTGTATGCGAGAGCTGAGAGCATTAACGTTGATGATATAGTTAAGATGTTGGAGCATCAAGATGCTCTTACGGAGGCCCTTAAAAGAGTAGGGAAAGATAAGGAGGTTGATCACTCTAAGATCAGCCTGTACATAGCGAGGTTTAACCCAATAGAGTATAAGGGGACCGGGGAGCCAATTGTTCTTGACAATTGGCATAGGGAGATGGAGAACATTCTGGATTTAGTGCATTGTCCGGATGAGATGAGGGTAGAACAAGATGCGTTCTACTTGAGGGAGGCAGCAGGAGAGTGGTGGGACAAGGTGAAAGGGAGTGCTAGAGAGATGTATGAGAAGCAGGGGCTGCCTGCTATTCCTTGGGAAGAGTTTAGGAAAGCTATGAAGAGGGAGTTCGTGCCGAAACATGTGAGGAGTAAGCTGAGGGAGGAGTTTGATGGGTTCAAGATGACCTCTGAGATGTCTGTGGCTGAGTACTATAAGCAGTTTAATGAGAAGTCTAGATATGCTGAGGATATGGGACTAAGTGAGGAGAACCTAGCTCTGAGGTTCGAGAAGGGGTTGACCCCCAAGATAATGGATAAGTTACCCGTGGGAGTCCTTACTGATGTTAAGGAACCTTATGAGAGGGCTGGGAGAGCTGAGAGGTTGGTAGAGATGGCCCGGGAGAGAGGTGCTGAGAAAAGAAAGGCTTAGAGCGAGGGTGGTGGCCAATCTAACTACAAGAAAGGCAACCACTGTAATACTCCGTATTTATGAGTCTTTGGGTACTCTATCGAGTAGGCCTTACTCTGTCGAGTAAAGGGTAAGTTGCGTTTTAAAATAGTTTCTGACCTGTTGGGTACTCGATCGAGTAACTAGAATACTCGATCGAGTAAGGGGGTACTCGATCGAGTACCTTAGATACTCGATCGAGTAGCCAGTTTACGGGGAGTTTTTCTCGGGTTTTGTTAATTATGCGATTAAGATATATAACCTTTTTCCGTCATCATTCTAAACACTTTTACAAAACCTAATTTACTGTCAAAGAGAGAAAGCAAGTACGTTCATCATCTTAATCGCATTGTTAGCAAATCCCGGAGTTTGGAAGGTCGGTTCTCATCGTTTGTTATACCGTTGAGATCCTCGCGTCAAGGGTAAGATCTATGTACCCTTTTTGTTGTCTTTCCTTCAAGTTGGTTAAACCCTAATCTAGGGATTTGGGGGTTTTTGAGTAGTTTGTGATTTGGTAGCATTTGTATGTTGTATGATAGGAGGAGGTTTCGTAGCAGAAGTTTTTTGATACAGCTGTAGAGACCGTCTGATAGTTGTGCTTTTCAGGTAGGATTTCCTACTCAGTATTAGTCCCATAATGAGATGATTGTTGATGTGTTGTGGTTGATTGAATAATATAGTAATTGTATTGTGACGGTTGTGGTTGTGATTGGGATTGTTTGTCTATGGTTCTCGAGATGCGTTTTCGGCTGAGTGGAGTCACTTGCGGGAGTGGCTTCACGCCCTAGTTTCGCCCTTCGTGGAACCCGCCACGGAAGGAGATGTGCACATTAATGGGACAGGGTTATCGCTCGGTATGATGAGCGGGGCTTAGGTGGGAACGGCTGCGGTCCCCCACGCGCGGTGGTCCAGTGGATGATCGGTGACGAGATTGATGGGAGTGGTGTGATTGTGTGTGTGTGACCGTTTGAGTTTGTGTTGTTTGTTATGTTGTTGGATTATATAAATTGTATGATTAGTACGACCCGTTTAAATGTTTTAAAAATTATGGTGATCCATTCGGGGGTGGTGAGCAGTTATTGAGCAGGTATGATATGACGCGTATGGGATAGCTGGGATGAGTCATCACGTGGCAGTTAGAAGTCTTCCGCTGTGTCATACGTTTTTTTATAGCTTTGATAGTTTAGCAGTAGACCGTCTGAGAATCTTGTATTTCTTTTTATCAGTTTGGAATTGCTATGTAATCACTTTAAACATTATTTACTTTTAAGTATGTTTCGTTATTGTCTTATGATTGCCTCGGAAAACCGAGATGGTGGCATCCTTATACCTGAGTGGTCCTGGTAAGGCACTTGGAGTATGGGGGTGTTACAAATGGTATAAGAGCGATAATCCTGAAACCTGTAACCAATGAATTTAATGAATATAGGGAGTCAATTAAAATGAACCCGGGGTAAAGGTTGTAGGAGCTAATGCAAAGGCTTGGGAGACGTCCTAAAGTCGCGAACTCGCCCTACAATTTTGAACCGGTCACCATGGGATATGAGTCGGGATCTCTATGTGTTTATCTTGTGAATTGTGTACCTATATGGTGATGTGTGGCATGAATCGGTGGATGTATGTATGTGGAGAATGGGGAATGTGTAGAAAAGATGGTGATGATGTGATTTCGTAAGCTATTGATTAAAAGCATGATAGTTGGTTTACAATGTTGTTTTGAATTATAGGAAAAGTATATGAGATTGATGAATGATGTGGTAGAAAAAGGAAGTAGTTCATATGTGATAATATGTGATGAATGATGATGTTGCAGGATGGACGATTCATAATGTGGCATAATAATAACATGTGCATAGGAATGTTGTGTCGTATACGTATATTTAGTTTGCATAAGGTTGTATGATAAGTTTATGTACTTGTCCACTATTGTTCATGTGTATATGTGGTAAGAAATGTGTAGCTGTAATGGATGAATTGGTTGGAAAAGATTAAGTAAGTAATTGCATAAAAATATGAAATTCATGTGTAGAACATGTTTATGTGGGTAATGGATTTTAATAATATGGCAATGTTTGTAACATGTGAATAGGGGATTTTACGATGTATATTATGTTATTGTGTACGTAAAGTTATAAAATAAAAGCATGTGGTAAATCGTGATTGACAAGTTAAATAATCTATGTGCATGATTAATGTTGTTGCTTGGCTTTTGAAAATAGTAACATATGATTATGAATACTGGTTTTATGAGTTTTGGACTGGTTTTGTTTGCTTGGTTGTTGTTTAAGTTGTTTGGAAGTAAAATCAAGTAGTTGTGTTTTTCGATTATAAAGAGGTTGTCTTTAAACTGTTATAACTTGAGATGCATAAATGATTTTGATGTGATTCCAATTGGAGGTGATAGCTTGTCCTTTTACGATTCTAACGATAGGTCACACGCCCAAAACGACCAAGTAATGAGTGAGTTATGACTGTTTTTCTGAAAAACGGACAAAGTCTTGAGAATTGTGGTACTCGATCGAGTAGCCTTGGTACTCGATCGAGTAAGGGGGAACTCGATCGAGTACGTTAGTTACTCGATCAAGTAATCATGGTGATTTGTTTTACGTGCTTCTGATCTTCACCTACTCGATCGAGTAAGTCCCTTACTCGATCGAGTGGCCGGTACTCGATCTAGTGACCCATGATTCGGGTCATATGTTTATCTTTGGACTTAGTTGCATATTATGTTTAATTCAAAGTTGTTATTTTGCTTCTTTATGCATTGTTTTACATGTATGTTCGTCTTGATACGTAAGTTACCCAATCTTATGGGGTGGTGAGTGGCACCTTATGGTGAGTATGAGTTTGGTGGGAGGAGATGAGCTATATGTGGTTGTGCTGAGAAGTGAAAAAAAAAAACATTGATGAGCTGATTGAGGCATGGTGCAAGTTTTGGTGAGACGTGGTGAGTGATTTATTCGCGAAATTGAGTGATGTAAAAGTAAGTGAAAGTGGGTAAGGGATGATGTGGGTCTAAGGAACGTGAGAATGAAAAGATTGAAAGGAAGGTTTGGATAGTGGCAACTTGAGATGTGTAAAAAATTATGGAGTGAGATGGTTAGGAGTCGTGTGGGTCAAGAATATATGTAGTGAAAGTTCGTTTTAAAGGGGTTGAGATGAGTGGTATATAGTGAACTTTATGGAGACATGTCGCGAGGTGGATTTGTAGACAGTGAGTGAGTTTGGGAGATTTGGTTTATTAAGAGGTGAAACTACGTGTGATTTCTTTGGGCATTTAACGATATGAAATGAAGTTGTTTAAACAGTGAACGTTGATTTTATGGATAGGTTAGTGACAAGTGTGAGCGATAGCATAATAAGAGAAGATACATGGTAAGAAAGAGTGAGATGATATCGACATGAAATAATGGGATTTGAGCTTTGGCAGAATGAGAAGGTAACCGGAGCACTAAAGAATTAGATAGAAGTAATAAGGAGTTGAGCTATTAAATGGTATTGTTGAATGTGAAGAGAAAAGAAGAGTAAAAAGTAAGCTAAGGAAAATTTTCACCGGAGTTATGTGATATAAAGGTAAGGAATCATCGAAATGTGTGATATTATCATGAGGATGTTAGTTAATGGTTATATGGGAGCTTCACGACAACATGATTAATAATGAGTTTCGAGGAATTAAGAGAGTAAGAGTTGGTGGAGTATTTACACGATAAGAGATTTTTGGTGGAAAGTTAGATGACGATACAATTAAGATAGTATTGGGAATAATGTTGAGGTAATTTTGTTGATGGGTTTGATGTTCTTTATTTGGGGATGTTAACCAAAGATAGGAGAAAAACCGTGTTGTTTTGATATGAGTGTAAGAGGTTTGATATATGAGCAGTGGTGGTATTGTGGTGTTGTCACTAGTGGTTAAGGGTGATGATAGATAAGAAAGACAGCAGTCCTAGAGAAGTTGATTTTACAAAGGCCGGATTGATATGTATGGTTGTAAGGGAGTATAAGATGTGGTTATATGAGGCGAGCGCTAGTGGTTGAATATTAATGGTATGGCATGAGGTGATGGTTATGCGAATGGGAAAATATGTTATGAGGGGCTTATGAGTTAAGCTCGGGCGACAGGTAACCTTTATCGAGTGGTAATTTATGTGATCAGGATTGACTAGTTGGATGTGATTATGGGTCTATGATGTGTATAAATGTTTGTGTGAGGTTCTGACCTCACGAGAAGCGGTATGGTGTGATAGTTATAAAGATGTTATATGAATGTTTGTGATATATGTAGGGTACGACAATCTGATGGAATGTGGCTAAAAAGGTAATAATTTGATTGATTTGGCATGGCTAGTTATAATTTTATGTGTATTGATAACACATGCGTATTCCGTGAAATGGTAGAGATGATGTTCATGAGGTGCTTATCTGTTTATCCATATAATATGTTGCGTTGTGATTTAATAAAGTGGATTTGAGTAAGTTTTTCTTGTTTGAGAAGTTATCTTTGAGTCGGTGTTTATGGGTTTGAGTAAGTTGTGATGTCTATCGGTCTTTGTTGTGGTGCCTCGGGTGGTGATCCGAGCACGGTACTTCGTGTTGTGATGCGGGTATTTTCGCATCATGGGTGCGGTTGTTGGTGACGGTGTTGTGATGCCGTCACCGGTTGTGGTGGAGTAGGCGGGATGATTATGATACTAGTTTTCGAAAGTGCATACCATTATACATAGATTGTTGTTTTTTGTTCTTTGTTGTTCTTTGTGAGTTTTGGTTGAACATGTAGACTGTTGTTTTGTTTGTTGATGTTTCTTACCAGTTTCAACTTGGGTGTGAGGGTAGAGTATGATATGGGAGAAAGTTGTGTATGTTTTGTTGTTGTGATGGTATAGTGATTTTATGTTGATAGGGCACAGTTTTAAGAGGTTGTACAGAACATTTGACCTTGTTATAGATGAGACACCGGTGCACATAGTCATGGCAAGTGATTCGTAGAACATGTGTGTTAATGATCTGAAAGCTGCAGGTGGTTTTAATCTTTCGTTGGGCCAGTGAGGGAAGGGTGTTTGGATTAAGTGTCTTGTTAAGTCATGTATGAGTTTTGCAGTGATGAAAGAAAAGAACTTGAGGATCTTGTGTGAGTGTACGTAACACGTGTGGATCGTGAGTTCTGCTTTTGGCGATAGAAGTTTTATATAGTTTACATAGAGAGGTATGTCATGTTGCGGTAATGTGGAAGAGTTGGAGTATTGGTTATGCTAAGGGTTTTGCGGTATTAGTTAGATGGAGTGCAGAGTGAATTGAAGTATGAGAACTGTTTAGGTAAGAAAGCCTTGGAAATAGGAATGGTTATAGAAATGAGGTTATAGGCGGTTATCTTTGACATGTGGTGGTGATGAGGATGATGAGATGATTTAACTAAGGATTTAGTATTAGTGAGTTATGAGGACGTAACATTTGTCTTAAGAGGAGTAGGATGCGATAAAAGTGAGTTTCATGGTTGTGCATGTTGTAAATTAATTGGAAGTAGAGTGTAAGCATAGCGTAAAGGAGGGATTTGTTTTGTGGTTGATGTTGTTAAAAGGCCATGGTCGTGCTTGTAGTAGTGTGATGTTTAGGAGTTCGAGAGTTTTGATAGTGGCATGATGATGTTTATGAGTGTAAGTAAACTTCGAGGACGAAGTTCCTTTTAAGGGTGGTAGAATGTAACATTCCGTTTGATGTTAGGGGTATTTTGATATTGGATTGGCTCTGGATGATGTATTACGGAGCTAGTTGGTAGTGTATGGAGTTAGTGTTGAGAGAGATATAATGGAGTCGATACGATATCATGAGCCATGTTGTGGAGGTAGGAATAGTTAGTGGAGTTGGTGTTACGAGTTCATGTTTGGGTTGGAGTTTTGTTTTGAGTTCTTAGTCACGTTGTTGTGTCTTGATCGAGTTAGTATGTTTGTTTTTGAGTATGGGTTGAACTTCGGGGACGAAGTTCTTTTTAAGGAGGGAAGACTGTAATACTCCGTATTTATGAGTCTTTGGGTACTCTATCGAGTAGGCCTTACTCTGTCGAGTAAGGGTAAGTTGCGTTTTAAAATAGTTTCTGACCTGTTGGGTACTCGATCGAGTAACTAGGATACTCGATCGAGTAAGGGGGTACTCGATCGAGTACCTTAGATACTCGATCGAGTAGCCGGTTTACGGGGAGTTTTTCTCGGTTTTTGTTAATTATGCGATTAAGATATATAACCTTTTTCCGTCATCATTCTAAACACTTTTACAAAACCTAATTTACTGTCAAAGAGAGAAAGCAAGTACGTTCATCATCTTAATCGCATTGTTAGCAAATCCCGGAGTTTGGAAGGTCGGTTCTCATCGTTTGTTATACCGTTGAGATCCTCGCGTCAAGGGTAAGATCTATGTACCCTTTTTGTTGTCTTTCCTTTAAGTTGGTTAAACCCTAATCTAGGAATTTGAGGGTTTTTGATTAGTTTGTGATTTGGTAGCATTTGTATGTTGTATGATAGGAGGAGGTTTCGTAGAAGAAGCTTTTTGATACAGCTGTAGAGACCGTCTGATAGTTGTGCTTTTCAGGTAGGATTTCCTACTCAGTATTAGTCCCATAATGAGATGATTGTTGATGTGTTGTGATTGATTGAATAATATAGTAATTGTATTGTGACGGTTGTGGTTGTGATTGGGATTGTTTGTCTATGGTTCTCGAGATGCGTTCTCGGCTGAGTGGAGTCACTTGCGGGAGTGGCTTCACGCCCTAGTTTCGCCCTTCGTGGAACCCGCCACGGAAGGGGATGTGCACATTAATAGGACAGGGTTATCGCTCGGTATGATGAGCGGGGCTTAGGTGGGAACGGCTGCGGTCCCCCATCGGGCAGGTGGGTCCAGGTGGACGATCGGTGACGGAGATTGATGGGAGTGGTGTGATTGTGTGTGTGTGACCGTTTGAGCTGTGTTGTTTGTTATGTTGTTGGATTATATAAATTGTATGATTAGTACTGACCCCGTTTAAATGTTTTAAAAATTATGGTGATCCATTCGGGGGTGGTGAGCAGTTATTGAGCAGGTATGATATGAGGCGTATGGGATAGCTGGGATGAGTTATCACGTGGCAGTTAGAAGTCTTCCGCTGTGTCAGACGATGTTTTATAGCTTTGATAGTTTAGCAGTAGACCGTCTGAGAATCTTGTATTTCTTTTTATCAGTTTGGAATTGCTATGTAATCACTTTAAACATTATTTACTTTTAAGTATGTTTCGTTATTGTCTTATGATTATCATTGCCTCGGAAAACCGAGATGGTGGCATCCTTATACCTGAGTGGTCCTGGTAAGGCACTTGGAGTATGGGGGTGTTACAACCACAGTCAGGCTAGAGCGTATTCTTCTGGTTCAGGGTTTAGTGCCGGGGCTTCATACGGGCGTGACCGTGGTAGTAGTGGTGGTAGTTGGGGTATGACCTGCTTTAATTGTGGCGGTGTAGGCCACAAGAGACATGAGTGCACCAGTGCGGCGAGCGGGGGTTACCAGAGATCGGGACAGGGGAGTTTTTCTCAGGGGCCGGCACAGCGTTTTGCGATTAACAGACCAGCTGGGTCGTGGTGCAACCGGGGAGGTCAGAACAACAACGGTGGAGGTAACCGCAATGGCGGTAATTTTTATCAGAAACCAGTTACCAACACCAACAACAACCAGGGGTCGGGTGCTAAGCCGACTACTTCACCAAGATCTTGTCCGGGGAGGTGGGCGAAATACCGGTGGAAAGTCATTTATGATGGACAAACAAGCAGCTGAGGACGACGCGCATGTTATCACTGGTACCTTTCTTGTTAATGGTGTTCACACCTTTGTTTTGTTTGATTCAGGGGCGTCTCAGTCGTTTGTATCTTCGAGTCATGTAAACAGTTGGGCTTGAGAGAGTATGAGCCTGTAAGTGAGGAAGTTTTTATACCTTCGGGAGAGTCTGTAACATGTGGGAGGTTGTATAGGGATGTATCTATGATAGTTGGGCAAGTTGATCTACCTGTAGACTTGCTAGAGTTTCCTTTAGACGGTTCTGAGATGATAGTCGGGATGGTTTGGTTGGGAAAGTACAAAGCTAAGATAGATTGTCATCAGAAGAAAGTGTCTTTGAGAGGTCCTAAGGGCGTTAGCGTGTCTTATCGTGGGTTTGTGGTCAAACCCAAAGTTAAGTTGATTGCAGCTGTGACCTTGAAGTCCTATCTGAGGAAGGGGTGCCCGTTGATCTTGTGCCATGTGAGAGATGATCGGATAGAGAGTCGGACAGTTTATCAGATACTAGTTGTGGGGGAGTTTTCAGATGTCTTTCCAGAGGAGATTTCGGGGTTGCCACCGAAGAGGGAGATATATTTCACAGTTGAGTTGAAACCGGAGACAGGGCCAATCTCTAAGGCACCGTACCGGATGGGTCCTAAGGAGTTGGAGGAGCTCAGGAAGCAGTTGAATGATCTGATAGAGAAGGGATACATTAGACCAAGTGTATCACTGTGGGGAGCACCAGTTCTTTTTCTGAAAAAGAAAGATGGGAGATTGAGGTTGTGCATAGATTACAGGGAGCTGAACCGAGTGACGGTGAAGAACAAGTATCCTTTGCCAAGGATAGATGACCTGTTTGATCAGTTGAGTGGTACAGCAGTCTTTTCCAAGATTGATTTGAGGTCGGGGTACCATCAGGTGAAGATTTGGGAGGTGGACATACCAAAGACGGCTTTCACGTCAAGGTATGGCGATTATGAGTATGTGGTGATGCCTTTTGGGTTGTCTAATGCACCGGCTGTGTTTATGGATTTGATGAACAGAGTTTTCAGTCAGTTTCTGGACAAGTTTGTGGTGGTGTTTATCGATGACATCTTGGTCTATTCCAAGACTAAGGAGGAGCATGAGGAGCATTTGAGGATTGTGTTGCAAACCTTGAGGGAGCATGAGTTATATGCTAAGCTGTCCAAGTGTGAGTTCTAGTTAGAGAGAGTTGCTTTTCTGGGGCATGTGATCTCTAAGGATGGGGTAGCTGTGGATCCGGCAATTATTGAGGCAGTGACCAAGTGGGAAGCACCAAAGAATGTTGCCGAGATCAGGAGTTTCTTGGGTTTAGCTGGATATTACAGACGGTTCGTGAAGGATTTTTCCAAGATTGCTAGACCTATGACAGCGTTGATGAGGAAAGAGAACAAGTTTCGTTGGGATGAAAGTTGTGAGATGGCGTTCCAAACATTAAAGGAGCGTTTGACCACAGCTCCTATCTTAGCATTGCCTGAAGGGAGTGAGAACTTTGAGGTTTATACAGATGCCTCAAAGAATGGGTTGGGATGTGTGTTGATGCAGAACGGTAAAGTAATTGCATATGCTTCTAGGCAATTGAAGCCTTATGAGGAGAATTATCCTACACACGACCTAGAGTTGGGTGTGGTAGTGTTTGCTCTCAATATTTGGAGACACTACCTTTATGGGCGACCTTTAAGGTATTTTCAGATCACAAGAGTCTCAAGGACATCTTCACTCAAAAGGAGTTGAACAAGAGACAGATGAGGTGGATGGAGTTAATTGGCGATTATGACATGGATATTATCTACCATGAAGGGAAAGCCAATGTTGTTGCAGATGCTTTGAGCAGAAAGAGTGTACATTCTTTATGTACAACTATATCTTTGATGAGGTTGAGAGATGAGGTGGGGAAGTTTGGGATACATATGATGCAGAGAGGGGATGTCATGGGAGATTTGACAGTGCAGCCTGATCTTTATGATGATATACGAGGTAAACAGGTTTTGGATCCTAAGATGGTAGAGTGGAGAGCTGGAGTAGAGAAAGGGACAATGTCTAGATTCTCTATTCATTCAGATGGTAGTTTGAGGTTTGATGGGAGGTGGTGTGTGCCTAATGATGAGGAGCTGAAAAAGACAATTATGACAGAGGCACATTGTACACCGTATTCGGTACATCCAGGTGATGACAAGTTGTACAATGATTTAAAGAACACGTTCTAGTGGCCTGGAATGAAGAAAGAAACAGCTGAGTTTGTGGCCCGTTGTTTGACATGCCAGAGAGTGAAAGGGGAACAGCGACGACCACAAGGTAAGATTCAGTCTCTTGAGGTACCTGAGTGGAAGTGGGAATCCATTTCTATGGATTTTATCGTGGGTTTGCCAAAGAGTCAACAGGGTAAAAACATGATATGGATTATAGTGGATCGACTGACCAAGTCAGCTCATTTTGTGCCAATGAAAGATACATGGACTAAAGCACAATTAGCTATGGCTTATCGGGAGAATTTTCTAAAGTTACATGGGGTTCCTAAAGACATAGTATCTAACAGAGATGCGAGGTTTATCTCCAGGTTTTGGAAAGAGTTGCAGGAATCTTTGGGAACGACATTGAAGATGAGTACAGCATTTCATCCTGCAACACATGGTCAGACTGAGAGAACAATCAAGACTCTTGAGGATATGTTACGAGCTTGTGTGATGGACTTTGGTGGTAGCTGGGAACAAACGTTGGATTTGATAGAGTTTTCGTACAACAACAGCTATCACACTAGTATTGGTATGGCACCGTTTGAGGTCTTATATGGGAGGAGATGTAGGAGTCCGATCTATTGGGACGACAGTGCTGAGGCAGTGGTTTTAGGACCAGCGATGGTACATGACATGGTTGAGCAGATTAGAATGATCAGGGAGAGGATGTGAGCAGCTCAGAATAGGCAAAAGAGTTATGCAGATCTACATCGCCGGGATATCGAGTTTCAGGTTGGGGACAAGGTTCTTCTGAAAGTGTCTCCTATGCGTGGGGTTATGAGATTTGGGAAGAAAGGCAAGTCGAGTCAGAAGTTCATAGGGTCTTATGAGATCCTAGACAGGGTTGGAGAGGTTGTTTACCGTTTGGCTTTACCGTCTTCTTTGGATAGGGTGCATAATGTGTTTCATGTATCTCAGTTGCGGAAGTATGTGAGTGATCCATCACATGTGTTAGAGGCAGAGAGCATATAGTTAGATGAGTCCTTGTCTTATCTTGAGGTGCCTAAGCAGATTCTTGACCGGAAGGTTAGGAAGACTAGGAGTGGTGAGACAGTTTTGCTTAAGATCCTTTGGTCTAGTCATGAGGTAGAGGAAGCTACATGGGAGGCAGAGGAGGCTATGAGAGAGCGTTACCCTTTCCTTTTTGATCAGGTATGTATGGTTACGGGGACGTAACCTTGTTTCTTTTAGGGGGGGTAGGAGATGATCGCAAAGCGTTTTACACCCTTTTTGTGTTGTGTCGGTTTGTTTTGTAGTGGTTTGAGTCGGGTTGAGTTTGGTTGGTAACATGTTTTTATGTTAAGTTTTATGTTGGTTGTTGTGTCAGGAGTGTTGTAGTATGTTTTTGTTTTGTTGTGGTTTGAACTTCGGGGACGAAGTTCTTTTTAAGGAGGGAAGACTGTAATACTACGGTTTTAGGAGTCTCTGGGTACTCTATCGAGTGGGCCTTATTCTGTCGAGTAAGGGTGTTTTGAGTTTTTAAAATAGTTTCTGTTTGTAGGGTACTCGATCGAGTAGCCTTGGTACTCGATCGAGTAGGGGGCACTCGATCGAGTATGTTGGGCACTCGATTGAGTGGCTCGGTTTACGGGTAATGTTTTGTCGGGTTTTGTTAATAATGCGAATTAATATATAAACCTTTCCGTCACTTTCATAATACACTTTTATCAAACCTAATTACTTCAAAAGAGATTTCAACCTACGTACTTCGCATC
Organism: Silene latifolia; assembly: GCF_048544455.1. NCBI lineage: Eukaryota > Viridiplantae > Streptophyta > Magnoliopsida > Caryophyllales > Caryophyllaceae > Silene > Silene latifolia. The sequence continues at coordinate 119,863,501 of NC_133528.1, read as the reverse complement.
TTTCGCATTATTGACAAATCCCGGAGCTTGGGAGGTCGGAATCTATCGTTCTTTACATCCTTGTGATCCTTGCGTCGAGGATAAGATCTACGTACCGATTTTATAGTATTTTATTAAGGTTGTTTAAACCCTAATTTAGGGATTTGGGGGTTTTGTTGGTTTTTATGATTGTTAGTAATTATGTGATCATATGTTAGGAGGAGAATTCGTAGAGGAGGCTTTTTGATAACAGCTGTTGAGATCGTCTGATTGTTTTGCATTCCAGGTAGGGTTTCCCTACTCAATATTATTCACATATGTGTTGGTTATGGTCTATGTTTGTTGAGTAATATCATACGAGTATTGTGACGGTTGTTGGAATTGTTTACTGCTGGTAGTTGTGATTGATTGTATCTGTCTGTGGTATTCGAGGTGTGTCCCTAGCTGAGTGGGGTCACTCGCGGGAGTGGCTTCATGCCCATTATTCGCCTTTTGTGGAACTCGCCACAGAAGGGATGTGCACATTAATGGATTTGGGTTATTCGCTCTATGGTATGAGCGGGGCTTAGGTGGGAATGGTTGCGGTCCCCCACTGACGGAGTGGAGTAACCTGTTGCGACGGGTACTCTAGTAGGACTACACACTTTAGTGTGTAGTCGGTCATGAGGAGTTGATTGTGGAGTTTGGGTTATGTGACGGCTGAGATATGTTGGTTTCTGTCTTATAGTAGTTGTTTATGTATGATTGTGTGAATAGTACTGACCCCGTTTTATTGTTTTAAAAACTGTGGTGATTTATTCGGTGATGGTGAACAGTTTATGAGCAGGTATGAGTCGAGACATATGGGCTAGCTGGGATGTGTCACCTTCAGATGATAGAGTCTTCCGCTGTAGCTTGAGTAGTTTATCAGACATTTGTTTAGTTGTTTAGACAGTTGGCTTATGAACCTGTAATCCGTTTTGGCAGTTTGGTTTTTGGATTGTAATCACTTTAAAACTTTACACTATTTAAACGTTGTTTCTTTATTGTTTTTTTATTATCATGGCCTCGGGAAACCGAGATGGTAGCACTTCCATGCCTTAAGTGGTCCTGGTAAGGCACTTGGAGCATGAGGGTGTTACATGCATGCAATTCAATTATCACACAATTACCTTACTAATTAAAAAACACAGGTATAAAACAATAAAACTAACAAATAACCTATCTTATTAGGATCATTCTGATTTCTTGTAGTAGCATCGTCGTTGGAGAAAGGAAAGATAAGTCTTAACTAATTAAATATAAGTATAAGAAGAAAGAAGGAATTTGACACATGAAGTGAAAGAGGAAAAAGGGAGAACGAACAGAAAAGAGGAAGAACAGAAAAGAGGAAAGAAAGAGAGTGAGTGACGACAATAATAACAATAACAGTTAGGGGCAAAATAGAGAGAAATAGCCAAAGTTACTGTGCTGGGAACAATTTCTAATGTACCACCATTACACACACAAGAAAAGTTTCATAGTACAAACTACAGCAAAAAAGTGAGTGTTCCTTGCAAAACCGAGAATCGAAAAGCAAGACCGCAAAAAAAAAATCACCTCAGCGGATTATATGAATGGATATGATACTCCAAACTCGTATGTGTTTGTCAACTATTCTATTTTGTATGCCCTTGCCAGTTATCAGTAGCAGTCAAGCACTTTTTATTATTTGATGCTAGATTCCAATTCTTGAAAAAATAACAATCTGAAATAATTATAAGGGATAAAAAGTCACCTCTGAAGGCTGATACATTAAAGACAGAGCCATGTACTCTCTGGTTTACAGACTGCATAGGGAATGTTAGTCTCCTGCCATACGAGTGACTTTTCGTTCCAAAAGTATCTGAATTTATTGTGCTCAGAAAGGTAGACCCACATATCCTAACCAAATGACCATATGTTAGAACTAAAAACGCTACCATCGAAATTACATAGGACCTGTCATCCATTAAGATTCAACGAATTTTTCATGCACAAGAATTTAAACAAATAATAGTCTAGCTGAAAGATAACAATAAAAATAAAGATGAAAAATAAGACCAAAGTAGCTACAATAACCATTTGTGTCATCATCACTGGAATTTTACTTGAAAATTGTTTGGGCAAATTAAGCATAGCTTAGAACAAAGCCGTCACAATGTCACATACATCAACAAATACAAAGGTAGATACACAAACTAAAAGAGAAGAAAACAGTCGCACTTTATCAAACATATCGGGGAAGTGAAAGAAACCATATGTTCCTCATCAATGAGTTATTTTGTAGTTCAACTTTCTTCCAGACTCCTAAACTCATTGCCATCACAAACACTCAATACTCAATTATCGGTACTCGACACAAACAGCATTAACTAATAATGCCCACACACATATCTACAACTAACCTGGATTTAATAAACAAATCACAAGCGCTAGACAAGGAGATAATTTGCAAGAGTATGTATCCTTATGAACACCCTAATAACAAATTTAGTCACCCTCTATTCAATAACTTAAAACCCAAAAAACTTTCCAATGAAGGACCTCTCGTGAGTATCCATTTAAACACCAAATCATAATTACTTCTACCTCTCTATTTTCAACAAAAATAAAACTAACTCAAATAATAATTAAAAAAAAAGGCACAGATCATCGAATAGGACTAAAAACCCAATGTTTGATCATTGACAGTACTCATCAGCTAACCGGCGTTAAAGCCTTAAATACGACAATATAGAAACAAAAGCAATTCATAAATCTAACAAAAATACACAATATTCAACTAATCTAAAAATACCCGTTCATCGTTGGGGACGATCCTCATTGTGATAAATAGACCCCCATTTCTTCTCCGTGTAATAGACTCTCGCCGAAGTGATCACGAACCTGTAGTGGCAAAAAAAATACCAACTATATATAAGAATCAGCCGAAAATGCAAACGAAGATTAAAAAAATCCTAATTTATAAGAAACAACTGGTTGTCCTATGATCAGAGACATGCAATCAGACATGCATGCAATTCATTATCACACAATTACCTTACTAATTAAAAAACACAGGTATAAAACAATAAAACTAACAAATAACCTACCTTGTTAGGATCATTCTGATTTCTTGTAGTAGCATCGTCGCTGGAGAAAGGAAAGATAAGTCTTAACTAATCAAATATAGGGAAAGAGGAAAGAAAGAGAGTGAGTGACGACAACAATAACAATAGCAGTTAGAGGCAAAATAGGGAGAAATAGCCAAAGTTACTGTGAATGTCACGGTCCGCTACTTTTGCCGGACCGTGGCGCGCACCTTTGCCCCTTCTCTAGGCAAGATGCAAGCGACAAGGCTCTTCGTACTAGTGAGGCCAGGGATCGCCCACTAGCACGATACTCGGGTCTCGGGGGTGTGTGTGTCGGGAATCCTAGTCACGATTATCAAGTCCGGCACACGAAAGCAATAAAAGTAAGCAATACGATTATTGAAAGCAAGCAACAAGCAACAACAAGCTTTTGGATGAGAAGCGGTTTTTCATTGAATAGCTTTGAGTTTTTTAAAGAGTTTAGAAAAGACCTAAAATGAGTCCAACTAATATGAAAACTGTGTAATGAGTGTGTATAAAACTATAAATATAGTGTTGCTTCTTTAACCCCTTTAATACATATAGTTTAATTTAATTTTTTGTATATAGCGTTGTAGCTTGTAGCTTGTAGCTTTGTTCATTACGTATAGTTTGTAATACAATGTTGCATAGTGTTTGGAATGTTCATTACGTACCATACTATAATGCCACAAATTCTCATTATAGACGGACAATATTCGTCTATACGTATAGACGGATACCACTTCCACTCACAAAATACCCATTTGCCATAAAGTGGGAAGCACATGGGGGTGCCCCAGCTTGTCCCCTTTACCCATTTTATTAGAGGTCTTTACCCGTCTGTTCGCCCCACCCGTCTATACCAAGACCTACTGCTATAATGCTGTACTTGATATACCCTTAACACCAAGAATATCTATATCACTTTGTATTTTGTTTTTAGAAATAGTAGTTTCATTATTGATGGTAATAGTAAAAACCCATACAAAGAATACTACTCCCTTCGATCCAGACAGATGGTAACACTTACCTAAAATGGATGAACCACACCAATGATAACATACCATATTTAGCATGAAAAATAACTAAATTACCCTTACATCCACTACATATTTACAACTTTACCATCCACTCACCCACTCACCAACTAATTATTTAATCCACTTAAACTCATGTGGCCCCAATCAATATTTCCTACTTTACCCCTCACTTTTCCACCTTTTCTTAAATAACCACTTTTTGTTTATGTTTACATCTATCTGAATCGGGGGAGTACATATTTAATTTAATTCATATCAACATGATTATTTAATCAAGATATTATATATGTAGTTTTCTGTTGCATTTTTTTTTTTTTTTTTTTTTTGAAAATAAACTCCCAAGGAGTTTAACTAGCATTAGAATAATCAACTAAGGCCAAAGCCTCAATGTTTGACGGAAATACATCGACCCAAACACGCTTTCCAAACGACAAAGGTCTCTCATGAGCTAATTCATGCGCCACTCTATTACTAGTTCGCCTCACATAGCAGAAAACAACTGAAGAAAAGAAAGAACATAAATAGTAAATATCATCGTAAATAAGACATAAATCGCTTCGTCCTTGCTTGTGCTTACGCAAATCTTCAACCACAGAAAGGCAATCGCTTTCGACTTCAACTTTGTCCACCCCCCTCGACCTTGCCTCAGTAAGACCCAGAAGAATAGCCTCCGCTTCCAGTAACGTCGGATCTCGAACTTCCTCCTCCTGCCATGTAAATCCTCACAAGAGTTTCCCTTCCTCATTTCGACAAGCTGCACCCAACCCCATCCCTTCACCCTCAAACCTACCTGCGTCGACATTAAGTTTGACCCAACCCCGCTTTGATGGCTTCCACCCTCGTACCTCCACACTACACACCTTCTCTCCTTGCACCTCGCCTCCCCTCATTTCACAAATTATATCCCTAGCCCTTCGAATAACCTCATCTGCACTCAATCTCCCACCCTCAAAGATAACTTTATTCCGCATTTCCCATATCGCTCAACAACCCGTCACAAGCTCCACGCATTCCTTTACTCCCGACTCTCGCAACATAGCTTCCGCCCACTCCCTCACCCGCTCAAACCCAACCTCCTTCATCACGTCCAACCCCAACCCGTCCCATACACCCCCCACCCAATTGCAACCCCATACAACATGGAGACAAGTCTCCATATTGCATAAACAAAACGGACAGGTATTATCAACACCACCTAGCCTACGCGCAACATTGTCTCTTGTAGCGATCGCGTCATGACATAGCTGCCAAAAGAAAGTTTTGATGCGAGGTAGAACAGGAAGCTTCCAAAGTTTCTTCCATAGCCATTGTTCATTCGAGTAGTCCGACTGTTCTTCTTGATCCCTTCCCTCCATCGCTAACGCCCCATACGCCGTCTTGACTGAGTAATTCCCGTCCTTAGTCAGCTCCCAACTCCACTCATCCCTCGGCTGATTTGAGCTTAGCCTTATATTCAGTACACGGTCTGCTTCAAAGGGTAGAAAAAGAGCATTCACCAGCTCTTTGTTCCACCGGGCATTATCAGGTAGGATTAGCTCTCCGACTCGCATATTAATGTCAGAATCCCCTCGTGGGCTCAGCACATAGCGTGATGTAGTTAACCCGGGTACCCAAGGATCCGTCCATACTCGCGTTTCCCTGCCATCTCCTATTCTCCTTCTCGCCCCCATCCTGACCGTAGCCTTAGCCTCCCAAATACCCCTCCAAGTATAGCTAGGTACCGCTCCCAACTCCGCTTCCATAAACTCTCTGTCTGGGAAATACTTGGCTTTCAAAACCCGCACCATTAAAGTCTCTTGCTCCGTCATAAGACGCCACGCTTGTTTCCCCAACAATGCACTGTTAAACTTGTTAAAGTCTCGAAACCCAAGACCCCCTCTCGATTTAGGTAGACAAAGCCGATCCCACGCAAGCCACGCCATCTTCCTCTTCCCCCCATCTGCCCCCCCACCAAAATCTAGACACAAGAGATCGTAGTTCATCACAGAAATTAGCCGGCAGTTTGAAAATGCTCATAGCATACGTCGGAATAGATTGGGCAACTGCCTTTATCATAATCTCCCGTCCCGCTTTACTGAGCAACATACCGCGCCATCCCTGCAACTTCTTACTGAGTTTGTCTCTTACTATTGTCGAGATTACCTGCTTCGAATGGCCCACTATAGTGGGCAACCCGAGATAGCGGTCTTGAGCCTCCACAACACGAACACCAAGAGCAGCCGCTACCTTGTCTTTCCTATCTCTCCTCGCCCCCTTACTAAACGGGACCGTGGTCTTATCAAAATTAATTACCTGACCCGAAGCCCTCTCATAATCGTTAAGAATCGACTTAACCTTTAATGCCTCCGTCTCAGCTGCTTTGACAAAAAAATATGCTATCATCGGCAAAAAGGAGATGTGAAATTACCGGAGCTGTTGGAGCAATCCGTATGCCATGTAAAGAACCCGGTTCCACTGCTCTTCGAACTAGGCTCGATAGCACCTCCGCGCATAGAATAAACAGATATGGAGACATAGGGTCGCCTTGTCTTAGCCCCCTTTCGGGATAAAAATGGTCCGATAAATCACCATTAACCACCACTTCATAGGAGACCGATCGCACACACTCCATAACCCTTCCCACCCAACTCGAATCAAAACCCATACATATAAGTACGCTCTCCAGGAAAGGCCATTCCACCCGGTCATAAGCTTTTGACATGTCGAACTTTAGTGCCATATGACCCCCTCCACTCCTAGTATTCTTCATATGATGAAACATCTCAAAGGCAATGAGGATATTGTCCGTAATTAACCTACCAGGAGTGAAAGCACTCTGGTTTTCAGACACGATATCGCCTAAGAACCGCTTTAGTCTGTTAGCCAGGACCTTCGAGACAATTTTGTAAGTGACATTGCACAAGCTTATCGGTCTGAAATCCACCATTTTGTCCGGAGCTTTCTTCTTTGGGATCAGTACAATATGGGTTCTATTAAAATTGCTAGGAAAGGCTGCCCCATTCAATATGCGTAAAGATTGGCGGATGATCGAGGGCCCAACAATGTGCCAATAAGTTTGAAAAAAGAGAGCATTCATACCGTCTGGTCCCGGGGCTTTGAGTGGATGCATCTGATTCAAGGCCTCGACAATCTCCTCGCCTGTATACTCAGCTCGTAAAATCTTTTCTGTTGCATTTTTTATTATCAATAAATTATACTCCTTTCATACCAATCTAGAGGTAACATGGTAAGAATTGGGGAAACCAAGAAAAGAGGGTAAAAGTGGGGGCAAAAGAGGTAAGCAAGCTTGTATTATTGGGTTGGTGTGTGGACCACAAGTTGGTATTTATGTAAATATAAGGAGGAAATAAGGGTATTATTGTTAATTTACAGTCTATTTATAGTATGTTACCTTTGAATTGGTACCGACACTTTAGACAAGTGTTACCTTTAGATTGGTACAGAGGGAGTATAGAAGAAGGATTGTGATCATGTTAACAGTGCCGTGTAGTTGGTATTTTAATAATAGTTTGAAAATCCGTCATAAATTTTCACACCTATTCAAGTAGGGTGCTTTCTTAACCCGTTTCAATCTATCTGTCTTAAGAAAGATCAACTGACATTCATAGTGACATCTGACAAACCAAATCATTTTGATGCGCTTCTACTTGACACTTGAAATAGATTACTTGAAACAATTGGTCTCCCTTGTGACGGATTATCATTTGTGACGGATATTTTGTGAGATAAAATGGTAATAAAATGGGTTAGTGGAGAAAGAGGATCACATGAATAGTGTTGCAGAGAGAGAAAAAGTGGGTACATTGTAAGGTAAAATGGTATCCGTCTTCAGCTTGTGACGGATATGTCATGTCTTAATGAGAATTTGTGTACTTGAAAAACCTTATTGACTGGTAAAGTGAGGCAACCTAAAATAAACATATACTCCGTAACAAATCCTCTATATCAGCTCACACGAATTGAAGCATATGTGTTATCATAAACAACCGACTTGGTTAATTGGTTATCACAAATGAGATTTGTGACGGATAATATCCATCATAAGGGAGACTCATTAGTTTGCTATTAGTACTCCGATAAAAGAATTGGATAAAAAACTTAATTGTTCAATCTGATAGCGACAAATGATCTTCACCTTTTAGGCTAACATACAGTATGGTATATGGAGAAGGACAATAATGAATGAAATTACTACCAGGAAATGATTTCGTTTTAACAAATTATACCGTATTTGATATATCATAGTAATTATTTACTTATTTTCTATTTTTGCTTAAAAATTTGCGAAGATAATAATTTATGAAAAAGTGTAACAAAGGGTCTTTATGATAACTAACTTTTAAGTTAGGGTCCTTAAGAGCATCTCCAATGGTTACCCAAAAGGACTTGCTTGCAAATAAAAAAAATTTCAAGCTACTTGCTTAACCATTGGAGCACTCCTATTGAATTAGCTTAAATTGAGCAACTAGCTCCATGGAGCTAGTAGCTCAAATGGTCCTACAAAAAAAACCTACCAACTAAACTAATACACGTGGAAATAGGCATGAAGTACAATTGCATTTTCAGAAATGTTGTTGTGCATATGGGCCCATCTAAGCCACAACACTAGTAGCTTACCATTGTAGTAGTTTCTAGCTTAAAAATATTATAGCTTGAAAATCTTATGTGGCAATGGTAAGCTAGTAGCAACTAGCTTACCATTGTGGATGCTATAATACATTAACTTCACAATGGACATAACAAACAGGTAACCAGGTCGGGTATAGGTTAAGTCATTTCAGGTCGAGTATTTAGGGTTACCAGAACTTTGAATTGGGTCGGGTCATTTCAGGTTTGGGTCATTTTTTGGTTGGTTTTTATCAAGTAATTCGGGGACACCAGTCATTATTCTATGAACCTTAGGGTCAAGTTAGATAGGGTCATGTGCTCATATCGATTCGGGTTTTGGATCCTTTACTCGAGTGCGGGACAATTTTGAGTAAGGTTTTTACGGTTGACCATTCAAGCCGGGCTATTCATCGAATTAACATTAACTAATCACCTCGCCCAAAAAAATGTATTAGACACGTGATTCAATCAAAATAAAGTCTAATTCAGTTTTTTCCTGATTGTACTGGAGTTTGTAATGATATATTAGAACATCTTAAAACATGATATTACAAGTAGCATCGCACGGGCATTAAATCTAGTCTATATTAATAAAGGAACCTTTTTTCGAGCCACGTGAGAGACTCCAACCTTTTGAAACTACCTAAAATAATTATAAATAAAACTATATTTGCAGATAATACTAAGCTAACTAAATTCTATCATCAAATTGTAGACAACTAATAAAATTCTATCATAAAGTTGTTGATGTAATTAATTAGAATTAGAAGTATATTTGGAGATAATACTATGCTAATAAAATTCTATCATAAAGTTGTAGATGTAATTGATTAGAATTAGAAGTATAATATCTATCTATATTATTAAAGAAAACCTTTTTCGAGCAAGTTTCCAATTCAACTCTCTCAAAACACTTGAAATAAATAATGCTAAAATAAAAAGGGTTTTTCTATCATGTGCCCAATAGACACATGATAAGGAGCCAATTAAGAAAAGTATTACCAAAATAATCCTCTAAGTGTGATAATTATGAGTTCATAATTCAATATCTCATGATATATTGGTGTAATACTTTCCTTAATTGGCTCCTTATCATGTGCCCATTGGGCACATGATAGAAAACCCCCAAAAAAATAGTGGTAGATGATGTTATTCATGCGTACAATACATAGATATCCTCTTAATTATCAAATCCTACATAATTTAGAATACTACCTTGACTTGAGTACCTTGGAAGTTGAATTGGGTTTTTGTATTAGAATCAATTAGAAGTCATTGATCTTTATGTATAAAAGGAGCATTTAATTCTTACTCTTTATTATTTTCTCTTATTTTTCATACACATCTTTATTTATTTATAAATTTATTTATATTTATTAGATTGTTACTGTGACACCCCCATACACCAAGTGCCTTACCCGGACCACTTAAGGTATGAGAACGTCACCATCTCGGTTACCCGAGGCAATGATAATCAAATGACAATGAAGAAACATAATTTAAATAACAATATAGTTTAAAGTGATTACAAGTTCAAATGCCCAAAAGTGATGAAAGTACAATACAACGTTCTCAAAACTCAAAAGTATCAAACGACTAAATCAAAACAGTGGAAGACTCTAAGACTGTCTCGTGGTGACTCATCCCAGCTAACCCAAGCGTATCTTCTCATACCTGTTCAACAAATGCTCACCATCCCCGAATGGATCACCACAGTTTTTAAAACAACTAACGGGGTCAGTACTAATTATACAATCAAAGCCACAATGAAACAATCATACAAACATCTCACACACCATCCCAGTCTCCATCTCCAATCACCTCATAACTGACTACACACTAAAGTGTGTAGCCCTGCCAGAGTACCCATCACAACAGATACTCCTCGCCGCTAGTGGGGGACCGCAGCTTTTCCCACCTAAGCCCCGCTCATCTCCATCGAGCGATAAACCCATGTTCATTAATGTGCACATCCCTTCTGTGGCGGGTTCCACAGAAGGCGAATCAAGGGCGTGAAGCCACTCCCGCAAGTGACTTCACTCAGCCAGGGACGCACCCCCAAGATCACAGACAGTTATACAGTAATCACAATACTTCTATCAACAACCACCAAATTAGAATCCAATACGATAATTACTCAACAACAACAATACTAACAACATCAATATCAACCATGCCATGTAATTAATACCGAGTAGGGAAACCCTACCTGGAATGCAAACACCGATAAAAGGTGATCAAGCAGCTAACTCAGAATCTCTCCTCAACGAATCTTCTTCCTATACATACATACATACACACATACATACATACATACAATCACATAAACCGCCAAAACCCCCAAATTACCCAATTAGGGTTTAACCAATTTTAACAAAACGCTAAAAAAATTATATGTAAAGTTACCCTCGACTCAAGGATCACAACGGTGTAAGGAACGACGAAAACCGACACTCCTAGCTCCGGGATTTGCTAATAATGCGAAGAGGATGAAGCAACGTAACTTGAATCTTCTCTTTTGTGCTTTTAGGTTATAAAAAGTGTTTAAGGAAAAAGGTGACGGAATATTATATATCAATCCGCATTATTAACAAACCCGTCGCAAATCACCCGTTAACCGACTTACTCGATCGAGTAAGTCACTTACTCGATCGAGTGACCTTTACTCCATCGAGTGCAAAGCTTACTCGATCGAGTACCCATCAGGCAGACTACTGTTTTGCGTAAAACCATACTTACTCGACAGAGTAAGCCCTCTCGATAAAGTACCCTAATACTCATAAAATCGTAGTATTACAGTCTTCCCTCCTTAAAAAGAATTTCGTCCCCGAAGTTCAAGCCACAACACAACAAAACACACTAACACCAACCTGACACAACAACATAAACAAAACTCGACACAAAACTCCAAAATACTTCTCCAAAACAAAACTCAACCCGACTCAAAGCAACCCCTAACGATACCAAAACTCACATAAAACATGCAAAAACTCTATGCGACCATCTCCTACCCCTCTAAAAGAAACAAGGTTACGTCCCCGTAACCACATATACCTGATCAAACAGAGACGGGTACCGTTCCCTCATAGCCTCTTCCGCCTCCCATGTAGCCTCCTCAACCTCATGGTTAGACCAAAGAACCTTAAGCAACACTGTCTCACCATGTCTAGTTTTCCTAACCTTTCGATCAAGAACCTGTTTAGGCACCTCAAGATAAGACAAAGACTCATCCAACTCGATGTTCTCTACCTCTAACACATGTGATGGATCACTAACATACTCCCGCATCTGAGATACATGAAACACATTATGCACTCTATCCAAGGCAGACGGTAAAGCTAACCGATAAGAAACCTCACCCATACGATCCAAGATCTCATATGGTCCTAAGCTTCCTTTTGTTACCAAATCTCATAACCCCACGCATATGAGACACATTCAAAAGAACCTTGTCCCCAACTTGAAACTCTATATCCCGGCGATGTAGATCTGCATAACTCTTTTGTCAATCCTGGGCCGCTTTCATCCTTTGCCTAATCAGCTTAACCTGTTCAACCATCTCCTGTACCATATGTGGTCCCAAAACAACTGCCTCAGCACTATCATCCCAGCAGATCGGACTCCTACATCTCCTCCCATATAAAGCCTCAAATAGTGCCACGCCAATACTGGTGTGATAGCTGTTGTTGTAAGAAAACTCAATTAAATCCAACCTCTGCTCCCAGCTACCACCAAAATCCATAACACAAGCTCGCAACACGTTCTCTAAAGTCTTGATGGTCCTCTCTGTCTGTCCATCTGTCGCAGGATGAAATGCAGTACTCATCTTTAAGGTAGTCCCCATCATCTCCTGCAACTCTTTCCAAAACCGTGATATGAACCTCGCATCTCTATCAGATACTATATCCTTAGGCACCCCATGAAAACGAACCACATGCTTCCTATAAGCCAAAGCCAACTGTATCTTGGTCCAATTATCTTTCATCGGCACAAAGTGAGCTGATTTCGTCAGTCGGTCTACTATAACCCATATCATGTTATTACCATGCTGACTTTTCGGCAAACCAACTATAAAATCTATAGAAATGGACTCGCACTTCCACTCAGGTACCTCTAGAGACTGAATCTTACCTTGTGGTCGTCGCTGCTCCCCTTTCACCCTCTCACAAGTCAAACAACGGGTTACAAACTCAGCTGTTTCTTTCTTCATCCCCGGCCACCAGAAAGTCTTCTTCAAATCTTTGTAAAGCTTATCACCGCCTGGATGTACCGAGTATGGTGTGTAATGAGCCTCTGTCATGATTATCTTTTCAACTCCTCATCACTATGAATACACCATCTCCCATCAAATCTCATACTACCATCGGTATGAATAGAGAATCTAGACACTGTCCCTTTCTCTACTCTAGCTCTCCACTCCTCAATCTTGGGATCCAAAGCCTGTTTCCTGCGAATCTCATCATAAAGATCCGGCTCCACTGTCAAATCCCCTCTAGAATCCTCTCTCTGGATCATATGTATCCCCATCTTCCCCACCTCATCTCTCAGCCTCATCAAAGACATGGCAGTGCATAAAGAATGCACACTCTTCCTGCTCAAGGCATCCGCAACCACATTAGCTTTCCCTTCATGGTAGATGATATCCATGTCATAATCACCAATCAGCTCCATCCACCTCCTCTGTCTCATGTTCAACTCCTTTTGAATGAAGATGTACTTGAGACTCTTGTGATCTGAAAACACCTTAAAGGTCGCCCCATAAAGATAGTGCCTCCAAATCTTGAGAGCAAACACAACTGTACCCAACTCCAGATCATGTGTAGGGTAGTTCTTCTCATAAGGCTTCAATTGCCTAGAAGCATAGACAATCACTTTCCTATTCTGCATCAACACACAACTCAACCCATGCTTTGAAGCATCTGTATACACCTCAAAGTTCTCACTTCCTTCAGGTAATGCTAAGATTGGAGCTGTGGTCAAACACTCCTTTAATTTTTGGAACGCCGTCTCACAACTTTCATCCCAACGAAACCTATTCTCTTTCCTTACCAAAGCTGTCATAGGTCTAGCTATCTTGGAGAAATCTTTCACGAACCGTCGATAGTACCCTGCTAAACCCAAGAAACTCCTGATCTCTGCCACATTCTTTGGTGCTTCCAACTTGGTAACTGCCTCGATCTTTGCAGGATCCATATCTACCCCTTTCTTCGAAATCACATGCCCCAGAAAGGCAACGTCCTCTAACCAGAATTCACACTTAGATAACTTTGCATACATCTGATGTTCTCGCAAAGTCTGTAACACTATCCTCAAATGCTCCTCATGCTCCTCTTTAGTCTTAGAAAAGACTAAGATACCGTCTATAAAAACAACCATAAACCGATCCAAGAACTGACTGAAGACCCGGTTCATCAAATCCATAAACACTACAGGTGCATTAGACAACCCAAATGGCATCACCACATACTCATAATGGCCATACCTCGATGTAAAATCTGGCTTTGGTATGTCCTCCTCTCTAATCTTCACATGATGGTAACCCGACCTCAAATCAATCTTAGAAAAGACTGATGCACCGCTCAACTGATCAAACAAATCATCTATCCTTGGCAAAGGATACTTGTTCTTTACTGTCACTCTGTTCAACTCCCTATAGTCGATGCACAACCTCAAGCTCCCATATTTCTTCTTTACAAACAACACTGGTGCTCCCCACGGTGATACACTAGGTCTAATGTATCCCTTCTCAATCAGATCATTTAGCTGCTTCCTTAGCTCCTCCAACTCCTTAGGACCCATACGGTACGGTGCCTTAGAGATTGGCCCCATTCCCGGTTTCAGTTCAACACTGAAATCTTTCTCCCTCTTAGGTGGCAACCCCGAAATCTCCTCTGGAAAGACATCTGGAAACTCTCCCACCACTGTTATCTGCTCAACTGACGGACTCTCCACTCTATGATCTCTCACATGGCATAAGATCAACAGGCACCCCTTCCTCAGATAGGACTTCAAGGTCACTGCTGGAATCAACTTGACTTTGGGTTTGACAACAAACCCTCGATAAGACACACTAATCCTCTTAGGATTTCTAAAAAAACCCTCTTTTGATGACAATCTATCTTAGCCTTGTACTTTCCCAACCAATCCACACCCACAATCATCTCAAAACCCTCCAAAGGAAACTCTAACAAGTCTACAGGTAGATCAACTTGCCCAACTATTATAGGCACACTTCTATACAACCGCCCACAAGATACAGACTCACCCGAAGGTATAAAAACTTCCTCTCTCACAGACTCATACTCACTCAAACCCAACTTTTTAGCATAACTCGATGATACAAATGACTGTGACGCTCCCGAATCAAACAAAACAAAAGTAAAAACTCCATTAACAAGAAATGTACCGATGATAACATGAGCATCATCCTCAGCTGCTTTCTTCTCAATCATAAACAACTTGCCACTGGTCTCCTGCCCACCTCCATGGAGAGTACTAGCTGAGGTAGACGGCTTAGCAGCCGACCCCTGGTTGTTGTTGTTGTTGTTGTTGTTCATCGCCGGTCTCTGGTATGAATTACCGCCATTGCGGTTAGCCCCACCGTTGTTACTTTGACCTCCCCTGTTGTTCCACGACCCAGCCGGCCTGTTACTAGCATAGCTCTGCGAAGGACCCTGAGAGAAACTCCCCTGTGACGGTCTCTGGAAACCCCCACTCACAGCACTGGTGCACTCATGCCTCTTGTGGCCCACACCGCCACATTTAAAATAAGTCATACCCCAACTGCTACTACCACTCCCACGACTACGCCCAAAGGAAGCCCCAACACTAAACCCTGAACCCGATGAATTTACCCTTGCCTGGTTATGGCCACCTTTCTTATAACTAGACTGACCACCTCCCTCACTCTCAGCTTTCCTCTTCTCAAAGCCTCTCTCCTTGGTCATCTCAACTAACCTCTCAGCCCTCCCAGCACGCTCATAAACCTCCTTCACATCAGTAAGAGCTCCCACCGGTAACTTCTCCATAATCTTGAGGGTCAACCCCTTCTCAAACCTCAATGTCAACTTCTCTTGGCCCAGCCCCATGTCCTCAGCATACCTAGACTTCTCATTAAACGTATGGTAGTACTCAGCAACGGTCATCTCAGAGGTCATCTTAAAATCATCGAACTCCTCCCTCAACTTACTACGCACATGTTCAGGCACAAACTCACACCTCATAGCTTTCTTGAACTCATCCTAAGGTATCGCAGGTAGCCCCTACTTCATATACAACTCCCGAGCACTCACTTTAACCTTATCCCACCACTCACCAGCCGCTTCCCTCAAGTAGAACGCAACTTATTCCACTTTCAACTCCTCCGGGCAATGGACTAAGTCGAGAATATTCTCCATCTCTCTATGCCAATTATCCAGCAGAATTGGCGCCCCTGTCTCCTTATACTCCTTAGGGTTGAACCTAGCTATGTGAATGCTAATCTTGGAGTGATCAACAACTTTATCCTTTCTCACTCTTTTCAAAGCGTCTGTCAGAGCATCCTGGTGCTCCAACATCTTTACTATATCATCAACGGTCATACTCTCTGCTCTAGCATACAACGCGTTTCTCTTTGGCGGCATCTTGTAAATATATAAGAGAAAGGTAAACATAAACACACATCCCACATCTCAAACACGCATACGACCTGTATAGAACTTACTCGATCGAGCCCCTCAACCCACTCGATCGAGTTGAAGTCACTCGATCGCGTGCCTCGACTCCAGAACCTGATCAGAAAACTTCCAAAAACGCACTCGATCGAGCTGACTGCCCACTCGATCGAGCTGACCCTACTCGATCAAGTGCCACCACCCACTCGATCGAGCGCCCAAAAACTTGCTTCTGCCCAGAAAACGTAAAACTACCTACTCGATCGAGTCAGACCCACTCGATCGAGCCTCTCACCTACTCGATCGAGTGCCCCCCACTCGATCGAGTCATGCAAACTCGTATACACTACCCGCATGTTCAACTCACACCCCCAACATTCTATACTCGTAGCAAAACGACAACATCAACATATGTACTTACGCATCAATATATATATATATATATATATATATATATATATATATATATATATATATATATATATATATATATATATATATATATATATATATATATATAACAAAACACTTCACATCAATCGACATGCCACATTACACATCAAACATTATACTTTCATACTTTATAATCAACCAACACACAATTCACATAACTATCATCCTTCATTTCACATTTCCCACCTTCCACATACATACACCCACCAATTCACACCACATACTACTATATAGATATGCAAAGCACAAGAATAACACATAACAATCCCGACACGTACCCCATGTGACCGGTTCAAAATTGTAGGGCGAGTTCGCGACTTTAGGACGTCTCCCAAGCCTTTGCATTAGTTCCTACAACTTCTACCCCGGGTTCATTTTAGTTTGACTCCCTATGTTCATTAGGTTCATTGGTTACAGGTTTCAGGATCGTCGCACTAATACCACTTTGTGACACCCCCATACTCCAAGTGCCTTACCAGGACCACTTAAGGTATGAGAACGTCACCATCTCTGTTACCCGAGGCAATGATAATCAAATGACAATGAAGAAACATAATTTAAGTAACAATATAGTTTAAAGTGATTACATGTTCAAATGCCCAAAACTGATAAAAGCACAATACAACGTTCTCAAAACTCAAAAGTATCAAACGACTAAATCAAAACAGCGGAAGACTCTAAGACTATCTCGTGGTGACTCATCCCAGCTAACCCAAGCGTATCTTCTCATACCTGTTCAACAAATGCTCACCATCCCCGAATGGATCACCACAGTTTTTAAAACAACTAACGGGGTCAGTACTAATTATACAATCAAAGCCACAATGAAACAATCATACAAACATCTCACACACCATCCCAGTCTCCATCTCCAATCACCTCATAACTGACTACACACTAAAGTGTGTAGCCCTGCCAGAGTACCCATCACAACAGATACTCCTCGCCGCTAGTGGGGGACCGCAGCTTTTCCCACCTAAGCCCCGCTCATCTCCATCGAGCGATAAACCCATGTTCATTAATGTGCACATCCCTTCTGTGGCGGGTTCCACAGAAGGCGAATCAAGGGTGTGAAGCCACTCCCGCAAGTGACTTCACTCAGCCAGGGACGCACCCCGAATATCACAGACAGTTATACAGTAATCACAATACTTTTATCAACAACCACCAAATTAGAATCTAATACGATAATTACTCAACAACAACAATACTAACAACATCAATATCAACCATGCCATGTAATTAATACCGAGTAGGAAAACCCTACCTGGAATGCAAACACCGATAAAAGATGATCAAGCAGCTAACTCAGAATCTCTCCTCAACGAATCCTCCTCCTATACATACATACATACATACATACATACATACATACATACATACATACATACATACATACATACATATATACATACATACATACAATCACATAAACCGCCAAAACCCCCAAATTACCCAATTAGGGTTTAACCAATTTTAACAAAACGCTAAAAAAAATTATATGTAAAGCTTACCCTCGACTCAAGGATCACAACGGTGTAAAGAACGATTTAAACCGACACTCCTAGCTCCAGGATTTGCTAATAATGCGATGAGGATGAAGCAACGTAACTTGAATCTTCTCTTTTGTGATTTTAGGTTATAAAAAGTGTTTAAGGAAAAAGGTGACGGAATATTATATATCAATCCGCATTATTAACAAACCCGTCGCAAATCACCCGTTAACCGACTTACTCGATCGAGTAAGTCACTTACTCGATCGAGTGACCCTTACTCGATCGAGTGCCAAGCTTACTCGATCGAGTACCCATCAGGAAGACTATTGTTTTGCGTAAAACCATACTTACTCGACAGAGTAAGCCCACTCGATAGAGTACCCTAAGACTCATAAACCGTAGTATTACAGTTACTATACTATTTCTCTATGAGCCTTTGATCAACTATTTTTGTTTTAACATTATTTGTATTTTCTAATATGTTCCCTGGACTTTTCATACAGGCAAGGAAGCTTTTTTCGAGCCACGTGAGCGACTCCAACCTTTTAAAACTATCTAACATAATTATAAATAAAAATATATTTGCAGATAATACTAAGCTAACAAAATTCTATCATCAAATTATAGACAACTAATAAAATTCTATCATAAAGTTGTTGATGTAATTAATTAGAATTAGAAGTATATTTGGAGATAATACTATGCTAATAAAATTCTGTCATAAAGTTATAGATGTAATTGATTAGAATTAGAAGTATAATATCTATCAATATTATTAAAGAAAGCTTTTTTCGAGCAAGTTTCCAACTCTCTCAAAACACTTGAAATAAATAATGCTAAAATAAAAATAGTGGTAGACGATGTTATTCATACGTACAATACATAGATATCCTCTTAACTATCAAATCCTACATAATTTAGAATACTACCTTGACTTGAGTACCTTGGAAGTTGAATTGGGGCTTTATCTTGATGATAGAGTTTGTATTAGAATCAACTAGAAGTCATTGATCTTTATGTATAAAAGGAGCATTTAATTCTTACTCTTTATTATTTTCTTTTATTTTTCATACACGTCTTTTTCTATTTATAAATTTATTTATATTTATTAGATTGTTACTATACTATTTCTCTATGAGCCTTTGATCAACTATTTTTATTTTAACATTATTTGTATTTTCTAATATGTTCCCTAAACTTTTCATACAGGCACTATCGACAAAGCAATATGATATTAACATCAAACCATGTTCATATCAAAAAATGAGGACATAATAACGGATATGAGACATTTTTTTTTTCCCATAGATATCAATGTGTATAGGAGGTAATTTCTCTTTAATTTGTTCTCCTACATGATTACATCTGTTCTCTTACCTTGACAATATTTCTATTTATCCTCCATTTCATTATTATGCATGTGTACTATATCGATTTTTCTAATATATGCCGTAATTGTTATCATACAAATATAATTCTACATTATTTAATCCTATACAATTATTTTAGGTTAATGTAGCTACTCCCTCCGTCCCGGACAATTGTTGTCCTTTGGTTTTGGCAGAAAGACCAAGGGAAAGAGGAGAAGACCAATTATTAGATGACAAGTGAACCAAATTAGACGTGTAGGATCAGATTTCTTATCGAATGCAATCCTAAAATAGAAAAGACAACAATTGACTGAAACACCCAAAATAAAATAGGACAACAAATAATCGGGACGGAGGAAGTATATATTTGTCACTGAATGCTTTATAGCACACGCCGAGGGGGAATTAGATCGACTAGCTTAAGCAACTCTACATAATATGAGTATTGTTTAGTATAAGATAAGATCTAATAATCTTATTGAAAGTAGAATTGATGAATACCTAGAGCACTAGGTCACAACCTTCGAGCTACCTTAGGATTTAAATTGATATACGAGACTATCAATTACACAAATGATTGCACTACATAACACAAGGTATTTAGCGACAACTATCACAATGATATTGTATGCTGGAAGATTCATTGTTTTTAAATGAGGTCAAATGTTTCATAATATCAACCTCTTTTCTTAACGAGTTTAAGCGCGTGTAAAAATAGTATTACTTTGTATAAGTTTGCATGCACGCATACGTATAACATAATAACAATGCATTGTATCGATGGAGGCTTTGAAATCTTATCATGAACCAATTATGTCAAAGAATGTGCGAGACCAAAAATATATTCAAAGCAAACTTCTACTTCAGTTTGGATTTTAGACCTATAATTATTTTGCGAAAAAAAAATACTTAATCTTTTAAAATTCTTATTATTTATTTCTTCAATTGATACGAATGTATTGTTCTCCCGTATTCATGAGTAATGTTATACTCCATCTTGATTCCTTGAATTAACTCTTATTCAAGTTTCTCATAGCTTTATAACTTCAGGTGCTACAATAAAAATCGGGTTTATTGATGATGCTCACAACACTTACATCATAAAGGTTGTATTCTCCATTCTAAACTCCTTAATATGTACAGTAATTAGGTTATGTCAAAAATTAGTACTTTGTAACATACATTGATTTTATATATAATTATTCCTGACTTCTAGAGGCAACTACTTCTCATAAATAAAAGTATACCTAGACTTCGATCATGGTTTTTCTTTACCCTAAAATTAATAGACCTTTTAACCCATTCATTTGTTTACTATATACGGTGTATATAAATGTCGAAAGTCATGGTCAAAACACCGCAGTATAGATCGCACAAAAGCAAGGTTGGAGATCATATAAGAAGGGAGATGGTATATGCTTCGTGTGAAGATAATGTTAATTGAGTTTAGACTCCTGATTGATATCGTTTGTTAATTTTTACAAAAATATATCCAATTATTGTAAAAATTATACCATTGAACTCCTTATGAAAAGAGTTTTTATATGAGTCTATATTTTATGATTTTTTCTCTTATATTTTACGAGATATTGAAAAGAGAAGGGAGTGTGGGAGTGTGTCGAAAAATAAGGAATGTCATTAAAAGTCAAAGTCATCACCCTATAAAAAAACGAGGGAGTAGTAGTTTTATTAACGTGTTAAACTAATTATTAGCCAATGATTACAAACTCATATAAACTAGGTTACTGTTACATTACATTTCCTTAATATCCCTTTTGAGATGATTAAAAATGGTTAAATAACAAATTAGCTTCCCTCTTGACATAAAACAAAATACCCACAAATTGTGATAGCTCATGAAAGAGTTGGATGAGTAGTAGGACACCGCACGAACAAAGTGGCATGTAGTTTAGCTCATACAAACATTTTTCAGTTATTATATTTTATGGGATAGAACACTACAAATAGGCCCGTGCATTGCACGAGCATTAAATCTAGTTTATATTAATAAAGGAACCTTTTTTCGAGCGTTTATAGAGTCTCCAGCTTTTACAATCCACTTAATTTTAAAATAATAATAAATAGATATATAATTGAAATTATAACAGATAATATTAAGTACAATAAGAGATAATATTGAAGTACAACTTTATGCAAACTATACAAAATTGATTTATGTACAATTCTACACAGAAGAAACCAATGCATTATCCTATGTACATAAGAATTATTATTTGTGGGTATATGTATATATATGTATATATGTATATATGTATATATATGCTTCTTAATTTTCAATTCATGGTTTACTTTTCATTCTTCAGTTATATTATTGTTGTACAATGTTTGTAGTTTGATTGCAATTTCATTTTTCACTTTTATTTTTTCAGGAATTAAGCGTTGTCACATCGAGACGATTATGCATTGTGGTTGTCGAACGACTGATCTCAACCTCATGTACTACACTTGGTAATTAACTTTGAATACTGATTAAAGTAGCCTCTTTATTTTGTTTCTTTATAATTGATGTTTTATTTATTATTTATTTGTGCTTAGCCAAACCTTTATTCAAGAATATAATAAATAAAAGGATGTAAATGCATGCATGCTTTCATTATTTTGTTGTTCACATAATAACAAGTAGTATACTGTCTACGTTAAAATAAATGAACTAAAGGAGTACACTAGCAAGTATTTAACTTAAAGAAAGTATGTAGTGTAACTGTGGAAGCAACATTCACTACAATACTTGCACAAATATTCGAGTAAGGGTATTAGACAGTTTTATACAAAGTTATTGTAAAACGGGATATTTGAGTAACCGTTATTTATTACTCATTGATAGAGTTGTGTTTAAATCCGCTTTATAACTATATTAGTGTAAAATCGTCTTACATGTATGTGGATTAGTTGTACTATCTCAGTCAAACCCATTTTTTTTTTGTATTTTATGATTCTCCGAACTAATACATCTATATATTTGATTAGAACATATTTGCAGTTTAGAAGAAAGACGAATTTTGCCATGGAAGTCTCCAATGCGCCTTTTCACCCTTTCTTTTCGAGGAAAGGCTTATCTTTGTTAATTCTTTCCATTTTCTTTAATTTGCATTATCATAATATGTAACTTAATTTATTTAACGGAGGCATGTACATATTTAATTGTCAAGTGTATTAAAACTATTTAATTTTATTTATCAACTAATGGCTCAAAATTATAAGATTAGAAAATTTTCTCAACGAGACACGATATCGTTAGCCCATGCCAGGTACGGCTTGAACTCCCTTTAATTGCCATACAATTCAAACCAACGGTTCAAACGAGTTATTTAGACATTGTCAATGTTGTGCCAAAATGATGTTACTTCGTAAAATATACATAGTAACTACATGTACTCCATGTGGAGAAATAAACTGCTATGGAGTACAAATGTACAATGGTTAAGTATTCAAATGCTAAGTATTATAAAATGAGTGTATAAATATAGGGAGTAGATAATTTCCGGTTATACGAGAACTCTCATTAATTAAAGATGTGAAATTTGAAAGAAGTTAGAGGATCTAACTTCCATTGATCCTTAACATTAGGTGGATAATTTAGGTATTAGATGAGATCTCTTTTGAAATCGTACAAAAAACAAAGAGCACTAATTCTATAGAAAGATTGAAATTGCAAGCAACTTGCAATTTAAACCTCTTACGACAACTCCATATTATCTTTAATCATAAATGAGTGAAACCGTCATTTTTAGCAACATGATTGTTGGGCCCAAATTTATCCTGCATGACCTGACATAGGCCAGGCAACAGCCAAAGACAAGTTCCAAGCAAAAGACATCTGAAACCAGACATTTATTCAATACGGATAGGCACCAAGCAGGAGTTGATACAAGACAGGCGATAATCAACCAAACCAACCTGGGAGGAAAATAACTCGAGCACACAAAAAAGACCAAGCAATTAACATATGTCCCCTACAAACAAGGAAGACTAATTCAAGAAGAAAAGTTATGAAAGATAGTCAAAGGCAACGGTTGAAGAGATGGCAACCACCTCCGGGTAAATATGGCACATTCCCTATTTACCAGGAAACCCTAAACGGCATAGAAAAAGACGGAGAAATCAAGTATAAATATAAGAGAAGACAAAATCAGAAGGATGATTGGACACACTCTCATTCTCACCTACACTTTTGTATTCTTAAGCATTATAATTTCGCCTGTCACGCCTGATATATCCATACTCTGTCAGGCTACCTAAAATCATAGTAGCAATCACTCCTGGCTTGGTGCCCGTGGTTTTTTACCTTATTCCCAGGGTTTTTCCACGTATAAAATCTTTGTGTCTTTATTTATTAGTTGTTATTTCATTTAATAATACTGGTCAGGCGAGTTGTTTGAGTTAGATCACCCTACTTATAAATCCCTGGCAGGATATCCTAGATCAGTGAAATCCCTGCCAAAACAATTGGCGCCCACCGTGGGGCATCTAGCTCAAAAACAATCAAAATCCATAACCTAACACCACAAAAACTAAGGAGAAATGGCAGGAGATAGCGTTGAACAACAATGGCTGCCGCCAAACAACAACTGTTGGAAATGGAACAGTTGAAACAAAAAATGGCCCAGGCTGAAGCAGAAGTTGCAAAATTGAAAGAGTCAGAATCCAGCCTAAAACTAAAGCTGGGAGAGAAAGCTTCAGGATCAAAGTTGAAAGTTCAGCCTGGCACACCATTCTCCTCAATTATCTGGAATATTGATTTCTCCAATATTGGCACTCCTACTCCACCAAAATCCAAAACAGGAGAAGAAACAGACTCAGGAGAACTCCAAAACGAGGAAACCTCTCCAGATCAAACTAATACGGCCATTATGATGGCTATGCTCCAGGAAATCCAGAAACTCCATGAAAGATTTGAAAAGATCCCAGGAGTTCCTACCCCAATTGAAGAAGCTAATCCAGAGAGCTATGCTGATTCACCCTTTGTGGATGAAATAGCAAAAATAGACCTGCCAAAGAAATTTGTGATTCCCTCAATGAGAATCTATGATGGGACCACAGATCCACAAAACCATGTTGCCTACTACAAGCAAAGGATGCTTTGGCATCAATTCCCGATGAACTACGTCAAGTCTGCATGTGTAAGGGATTTGGAACAACCCCGAACGGACCCGCCCCGCAATGGTACATAAACCGCCAAATGGAAGCATCAAGTCCTTTGTCGACCCGGTCAATTCTTTCAATCATCAATTTTCCAAAGAAATAGGAACTAGAAAAGAGATCCAAAGACCTATACAGATTAAACAAAAGCATGCAGAATCAATCAGATCCTACATGACAAGATTCAATAAAGAAAAGGTTTCAATCCCCGGATGTGATGTTGGAACAAATTGTTGAAGCATTCAGGCAAGGGCTACCCCCGGACAAAGTGACTTCTACGATGCAATGACCATGAAGCCCTGTCATACCTTTGAAGATGTCCAAGCATTAGCCATAGGCTATATCAGTGGAAGAAGACAAAGGCTACAAGGCGGATAATGCCGACAACAACTCGGATATGACAAAACCAACAAAAAAGCTCTAACCACAGAGGAAGCAGTTCCAGGCCATCTCCTTACACAAGGCCTGACAGATCAGAAGTCAACTATACACATGAACAACGAGGCTGGACCTTACTTACGTTGCCTGGAACCAAATGAAGCCAGCCAGGTCATAGAAGACATACATGATGGATACTGCGGAAATCATAAAGGTGGAAGAAGCCTGGCAAGCAAAATTCTCAGGACAGGCTATTTCTGGCCAACTCTGAGAGCTGACTGCATAGCATATAGCTCAAAATGTGAAGCCTGCCAAATCCACTCCTCTTACATCCATCAACCATCAGAGCTACTACATTCCATCTCAGCTCCCTGGCCATTCATGAAATGGGGCATGGACATAGTAGGCAAGCTACCTCAGGCATCTGGACAAAAAGTCTTCATGCTAGCAATGACTGACTACTTTTCCAAATGGATAGAGGCAGACTCTTACAGGCAAGTCAAAGAAAAAGATGTCATATCATTCATCAAAAGAAATATCATATACAGATATGGAATACCTTCAGAAATAGTCTGTGACAATAGTACACAATTTGTGGGAAAAAGAACAGCAAACTTTTGTGCACAATGGAATATCAACCTAGTTACATCTACACCAGGCTACCCAAAAGCCAACGGCTAGGCAGAATCAAGCAACAAAGTAGTAATCACCGCTGAAGAAAAAGTGAAAAGGAGAAAAGGAAGATGGGCAGAAGAGCTCCCCTTAGTCCTGTGGGCTGACAGGACCACACCCAAAGCAGTCACAGGCCAGACACCATATTCCCTGGTCTATGGCTGTGAAGCAGTAATACCAGCAGAAATTCATGTGCCAACTACCAGAAGCAGCTTGAACACCATAGAAGAGAACATGCCCCTATTGCAAGATAACCTGCTCATAACAAAAGAACTAAGAGATGCAGCCAAAGTCAGGATAGCCGCCTACCAACAGGCAGTAGCCAGAAGTTACAACAAAAATGTCAACATCAGAGTATTCAAAGAGGGAGACCCCGTCCTAAGGAAAGTCTTCCCCAATACCAGAGAAAAGAACGCAGGCAAACTAGCCCCTACATGGGAAGGTCCGTACCTAATTGATTCAATAGTAGGACAAGGAGCTTACAGGCTACAAACTTTGGAAGGAGAAATGATCCCCAGATCCTGGAACATTTCCCACTTAAAACTATTTCATATTTGAGAAGCAGGTAAAACTACCTACCTTATATACATGTCAATAGAACTACCTGCTATGTGCTAAACTGCTTGCCTGTTATTCTTAGCTTTACTTAAAACTTTATCCCAATCCTGAAAACTTGTTTTACACCTTCTTTTCACTTGTTATATGCTACATCTTAGGCTTAAACAAATGTTCAGGATTGAGGGCCACTCCACCCAACCCGAATAGCATTTCTAAAATGCTCTAATGTGGCACCTGCCTGCTTGCCCTAAAAACTAAACTGAGCTCAGTACATAAAAAGACAAATACATTGGTGGAATATACCAGAGTACTTGTCAAAATAAGCCCTCCTGACAGGCTGAGGGCCATAAGCCCTCCTGACCGGCAACCACCCTCATTTTAAAGCCCTCCTGACAGGCAAACAGAGCCACCATTCCTCATAAACACAGGAGTGAGGGCCATAAGCCCTCCTAACAGGCATTACTCTAACAGAAAAATGCTACATGAATGTACGTCCACAAATTTGGTCCAGCACAACAAGAAAATCAAGAGAAGAAAGGATATATATATATATATATATATATATATATATATATATATATATATATATATATATATATATATATATATATATATATATATATATAATACCAACCCAGAATATACCCTTCCCAGCAGGAAGAACAACTGTTTACCCAAAACCAACAAAAACAAGTTCTAAATTGTTTGTTCAGGGAACATCCCCCCCTGAATAGGACAAAACGACACAAAATTCCACAAAATAAATAAAAACAAACTAGCCCGCCTTGGAAGTCAGTAGCAGCCAATCCCCTCATCAGACCTCATCTTCTTCATCTCCCTCCCCTTCAAAGATCACTATTCTTTCCCTTGGATGGTGGAAAATCCACTTCTTCATCAAGATGTAGTTTACGAGCTCGGGATAAGTGGTATTAAGATCACCAACTCCCGATCGGGATTCCAAAAAGGCCTGACCTCAACATGCTCCTTCATGGCATCCACACGACCCTTGCCAAAGAAATACAAAGGTCAAAGATCTTTGTACCTGGCCCGAACCTCATCCCTCTCTACAGCCAATTCTTCATTCACCTTCAACTGCTCTTGCATAGCCTGCTTTTCAGCCTTTAATTCTTCCTGGGCAATATCAAATTTGGCTTGAAGAGCCTTCAGAGTATCCTGAACAGATTTCAGCTTAGAAGACTCCACCAGCAACCGAGCCTTCCCTGCCTCATTATCCTCCTTTAAAGAATGATTCTCAGCCTTAGACACCTCCAACTCATCCTTAAACTTCTCAGCATCTTTTTTCAAGATTTGTACCTCCCAGTCCAGGGTATTTTTTAGGCTATGGACTGACTCTAGTTGACAGGCACTCCTCAGCATATCATTGACATTCTAAACAAAAAAGAAAAAACCTATCTAAGCCACAAAAAAAGAAAACACACACAAATACCCACAAAGACAAGCCAAAAACAAAAACAAAAGAAACACACCTCTTGAAGCATGGTAATCAGGTTGGCAGCATAGTCCCTAGAGCGGTACATAGCAGCCAAGGCACGGGCAGAAGCATCCTCTGCTTGATACTTGAAGTAGGGATCATCAACCACAAAGTCCTGAGCCTGAATTTGTTCCTTGGCAAACTGGACCTCATCCATACGAGCCCTGACACCCCTGACCTCGTGCACCCCTCCTGAAGACTCATCCACTCTCTTCCTCTTCTCAGGACGGTCACTCTCATCCATAACCTTCTCGGCGATGCCAATCGAACCCCCGCACAGTTCCCGAATTTGAACTGCATTATCACTTCCCGTAGCCTCACTGCTCTTTGACTTCTCCCCTGTAATTTGAGAGACCCCTGCCTTCACCAGAGACAGACCAAAACTAGCAATCCTGGCAGAAGCCCTGGTAGCTGCACGACGAGTTTCTAAATCAGCAATATAAACACATGTCCAATACAAAAAATAGAATGACAAAAGAAAAACAAAAGAACTTACTCCCTGACGAAGACGCCCCTAGAACCTTAGTGCTCTTCACTGGCTTATATGTACTCAACTTGGCCTTCTTAAAACGAGGCATAGAAGCTTGTCCCAGACAGGCAGGCCACGCCCTCTCCTCTTCAGGCAATGCCATGAATGTTGCTATCCGGTCAGCAGACCCCTCGGCATCAGGATCATTCACCCAATCATTTACTACAAGGAGGGACGAGCAAAGTAAGTAAACTCTCCAAAACATATTATTACCAAACAAAAAATAATGCAGGAAAGAAAGTTACCTCCTTCAACAGCTGGGTAATTGAGATAGTCCAGGTCAGGGGCAATTGAATCAGCCTTGATAAACATATAGGTTTGAGCCCATCCTTTATCATCCTCTGAATCAAAGTTGGTAATCAGGTGAGCCATCTTCGACCTGACTCGAAAATTAAACCTTCCAGTAGAATGACTCTTCAGGTGATAGACATTCTTGAAGTCATCCAAGGTAATAACCAACTTATACTTAGAACACAAATGCTCAACAGAATGGACAATTTTCCAGACCATTGGCATGAGTTGAAATGGGGGAACCCTGAACGCCCACTCAAAGATACGGAACTAACCTGGGCTACTCCAATTAGCCCTGACCGGACCGCTCTCAGGAATCCAAACTTCAGCCCCTTGAGGAATGAGGCCCCTGCCTTTTATATAATGCTCAAAAGCTGGTTTTAGTTGATTGGCTTCATGAAAAGAAGCCGCCAAAGCCCTAATAGGAGAATATTCAACCCCCTTATAAGACATGGACAGAATCTCTGGGGCAGCAACAACCTCCACCACATCATCCTCAGGGATGACATCAGGGACCTTCTCAACCTCGGCAGAAACCATTTCAACTTCAACAGGAACTTCTTCAGCCTCAGCAGGAGCTTTGGAAGCTGCTGTCCTTCTCCTTCCACCAACCATATCTTATTTTTTACGGAAAATGAATTTTTCAAAGAGAGAATTTTTAGAAAGAGAAAGAAGAAAATTAGAGATTGGAATGTGAAGGCATACACGGCAAAAGCAGGATATTTGTAGCCGCAGAACTATAACGGCTAGGAAAGCAAGTGGTTAAGATCAATCATGACTCTCCTAGGGTTTTGTGAACCTACCCTATTTATGGCAAGTAACCGTTACAAGAAGTTGAATCAAACACTAATTCTAAATCCGATAAAAAGTCCCTGCACAAATCACTCGCCTGACCCAAATTTTTATCTCCTTATTCCTGGCCAGACCCAATAATGGAATAAGCAGATAAGGGGCAGTTGTTGGGCCCAAAATTATCCTGCCTGACCTGACATAGGCCAGCCAACAGCCAAAGACAAGTTCCAAGCAAAAGACATCTAAAACCAGGCATTTATTCAATACGGATAGGCACCAAGCAGAAGTTGATACAAGACAGACGATAATCAACCAAAGCAACCTGGGAGGAAAATAACTCAGGCACAACAGGCAAAGACCAGGCAATTAACATATGTCCCCTACAAACAAGGAAGACTAATTCAAGAAGAAAAGATATGAAAGATAGTCAAAGGCAACGGTTGAAGAGATGGCAACCACCTCCGGGTAAATAGGGCACATTCCCTATTTACCAGGAAACCCTAAACGGCATAGAAAAAGACGGAGAAATCAAGTATAAATAGAAGAGAAGACAAAATCAGAAGGATGATTGGACACACTCTCATTCTCACCTACACTTTTGTATTCTTAAGTATTATAATTTCGCCTGTCACTCCTGATATATCCATACTCTGTCAGGCTACCTAAAAAAATAGTAGCAATCACTCCTGGGCTTTATTTATTAGTTGTTATTTCATTTAATAATACTGGTCAGGCGAGTTGTTTGAGTTAGATCACCCTACTTATAAATCCCTGGCAGGATATCCTAGATCAGTGAAATCCCTGCCAAAATAATGATCAAAGTAGAACAATTAATCCTACAACACTAACTAATGGATTATAATTTAAAAAAACAATGACTTATATGTGTGATCATAATTAACCAAAAAAACAATGATTTTCGGGAACCCAATTTTGTATAAGTGTACTAACTTTATATAAACTCTTCGATGCCAGAAATGATTTATATACAAAATTTGAATTAAAGACGGTTGAAAGCAAAAGAAAACAAAATACGAAAAACAAAGAGAAATATGTACAAAGATAAATTCAAGGGACTTGATATAGATAAATCGAGTCTCTAAAATCCGGGTTTGAAAAAGATGACGTAAACCCGCAAATATTAATTATAGGGGATTTACGCCGAAAAAAGGTTAAAAAAGATTCATAAAAACTAATTTGAAAATTATTAGGTGAAATAAGGGAAAGAACGGAGAAAGAAAAATAAAAGACGAAAGGAACAAATACCCGAGGAAGAAAAAGAAGTGCAGCAACTAAGGCAGCCTCTGGAAGAGGCGCAACAGATGCTGCGGCCTTTCCAGAAGGCGCATCAATTGATGCCAGGGACGAAGCTCGAATGGAAAGTGTGAGGGGGCCGAAAAGTATATTAGGCATTTAGGCATATAATTGTATCATTGTTGAAAAGAAAAGTACTACAATAACTTACGAAGTACTTTTTTTTTTTATGAAGAAAAAAAATATAGGATAAGAATATTAAAAAGTAAAGAGCAAATTGCTTTATTGGAAAATAAGTCATAAATTAGTTAATGAAAACAATGAGCATAATAAATATGGTGGAAAAAAATGAACATAATAAATACCGAAAAACTGTCAGCCGTGGAAATTGAACCACTGATCACAGGCCAAGAAGTAATGTGCGATAACCAACTCAGCCACATCTTTTGAATGGCTTATTACTTATACATAATATACTTATATTCTGACCCGGGCCATGGCCCCGAGGGCCCAGGCGTAGCTTCGCCTCTAGTTGATGCTATCTTCCCCACGTCGTATCTCTGCTGTTTCCGTCAAAGGGTTTTAAAAAAAGCGATTAAAAACGGTTTTGAGCATGCTTATGACATAAATTCTTACATTAATTATAATACAGAAAATAAATATAAAATTAAGATGGGATTTTACACCCTCAGACTTACATGTTAACGTTGCGAGATTTAACTAAATCGGTTTTTAGTGGTAACTCGACTCGATCTATGCAAATATGAAAGTGCCCTTGAAAAAGGATTTAAAAGATTGATTAATTAATTGTGTAGTGGTCAAATTGGTCGGTCATGCAAACGTAATTGGTACTCAGAATGATCTGAGCTTATGTGGTCGATTGATCAAGCACGTAGGCGTCAAAAGCTTAGAGCAAGGTCTAGAATGAAAAGAGAGAAGAGAAGGGCGGACACTCGAGTGAAAAATATGTGAGGCGAAGGCCTCTATTTATACTAATCACGAGGGGTAGGGTTTAGGGAAGGGATATGGAAGAAAAGATCCGGAAACAACCGACTTAGGTTGAAACACGGAAACTTGGACAAAAAGAAAGCCCTGAGAAAAGGCGCAGCAAGTGCTGCGGCCCTTGGAAGAGGCGCAGCTCTTACTGCGTCCTTTCTCGGGTAGGGTTCTTCTGCGTGAGAAAGCGCGTTTGACAGCCTGTCGTATTTTAGGCATAACTTTTCTACAAGACTCGGAATAAGGTGATTCCGGTGGCGTTGGAAAGGAAAGAGAAAGATCTAGAACTTTCTGTGAAATAGGCCAAACCCAAAAAAGTCATTATCACCACGTAAAACGAGCCTAAATATCTGGTTGTCATTTTAGCTAAATGAAATGCACATTTTGTAATATAAACTTTAAGTTTAGCCCAAAGAAGTGACATGGGACTCAAAAATGAGATATACTCAACATTTTATGACATCCTAACCTTAGGTTGACAAGCACATTGATTTTTGACTCAGGATTTGACGGTTTTAGAAAATGAAGACGGTTTTTTGACCCGGACTCCAAATATACTTTAATTACTGCCAAAATGACCGTAATGACACCTAGATGACAACCAAGGGGTAGACATAAGTGTACGAGTTACCTTTTATTAACTGATTTATAATATATCATAAAATCGCGACATATGCTAAATATGTGGTCCAATCATTACTGGGTGTTTGGCGGGAGGTGTATAAACGAGGTATCTACGGAGCCCCGACTTTGACTGAGGCTTGGACAAGGCAAAAGTCAATGTATAGCCCTCAGGTCAATCGAATATTACAACCTGAAGACTATGACGACGCGAGGTGGCTCAAGGGGTCTGAGCCAAGGACGTGTCGTCGAGAACATTTTAGAGTCTGTCAACTTCCGGGGAGGGTCGTTTAAAGTCCATTAGACTACGTAAGGAAGCTTGCCAGCCATAAGAAGAAACCATACCTGAGACACTCCTGGGTCAAACGAGACTGAAGGCGCTTCGGCAAAACTCTTTGGTCTGAAGATAACTTGGTGTCTGAAGACATTAGGGGTTACAGGGATTCTGAAGAAACTTCTTAACACTTCTGAAGGCTAACTCTCTCTAAAGGGAAGGTTGAAGGACAACTCTCTGAAGGACTGAAAGGAGGACTGAAAAGAACTGAAGGGGGTTATTTGAACGTTATCTGAAGGGAGGAAGGCTGAAGAAAGGATTATCTTGAAAGGGATAAGGCTGAAGGAAGGATTATCCTGAAGGTTATCTGAAGGGAAAAAACATATGAAGGATTATCTCGAAGGGATAAGGCTGAAGGAAGGATTGTCCTGAAAGGGATAAAGCCGAAGGAAGGATTATCTTGAAAGGGATAAGGCTGAAGGAAGGATTATCCTGAAAGGGTTATCTAAAGGTTATCTGAAGGCTCATCTGAAGGATTAAGGCAAGTTTCTAAAAGATATGAAGGTTTATCCTGAAAGGATTATCTGAAAGTACAGAACTCTTCGGGAATTGTTTTTCTCGAACTCCATGGGGAAGAATCATATGTTGAGTCAATAATGGCGCGCCCTTGGCACCGCTGAGGAGAAAACAAAGGATCGACAACGATGCGTCCTTAGCATCACTGAGGAAAATAAAGGTGTTTGATCGACAACGGCGCATCCTTGGCACCGCTGAGGAAAAAATCCGCTCGGGTCGTCGCAAGCGAAATTCCAATAAAGAGGAGAAGCTCATGAACTGTATTTAGTGATCATGAATTCTTGTTGGGGAACACTGACGATTAAGAATATCTTGATCGTCATGGAAGAAACCTTGAGCAATACTGCGAATACTGCTTTGGGAATGTCTTGACCGTCGCTGGGGAGAACGAAGACTTGAGCGAAGCCCTTACTTGGTGCGAGCATGGCTTCTGATACTTACCTGCATGGTTAGTAGCCACACAAGAATGCAATCTAATAGGAAAATAGCACACAACACATGAGGAAACACAATTAGCACATGGACCGCAAATGGGGAAGGAAACGTAGAAGTTTGAATGCTCTTTTTGTATAAAATTGTTTAAAACTTGAAATAAAGATGAAATTTGTAATACGTTATGCATATTTAATGGGCTTTAGATGCATTACTTGACACGACATCGACTCACTAGGACGCAAGACGATTGACTGACGTAACACTGACATAGGTTTGACATGACACATGGACGAATTTGATAGACTGCCTAAGTATGTGCAACCCCTAGCCAAGTGTGGGTGACAATACGTATCAGTTTCAATGGAAGAATTACAAGAATTATGACGGCACATAGAGGCAAGGCATGAGCCATGGATCAGCTGTCTACTTGGACATCTTTTCCTTCGTCTTGCGGTAAAAGAAACCCCTCTAGCACGATAACTTGGAGAATCAATCTAAGATCTTTGTCATTGTATGGACCGAGCACTAGCTTGACTCAAAATAAGGGAAGGGCGACATCTCTAAAGAGAAGCCCCTAGGATGAGAAGATGACTCAAGACTTTGGTAAAAAAGAGTCTGGGCGACAAGAAGGAGCCCCCAGTAAAGAGGTAAAAATGGATGGTTATGTTGAGGATGGTAATTTAGGTTGGAAGTTGATGGTTGGGATGGTTTTGAAATGGGGTTGAATGTTGATGGTTGGGATAGTTGTGTCCATGAGGACTGCCTATGTATTCACGTGAAGTGAAATCAAACCAGATCGTAGTTCTGAGGTTTGGTTAATTTTATTTGGGTGTTACGGTTGTATCCTTCTTGTGTAAGAAAGGACTGCCTACGTATCCACCCGAAGAGGTGAAATCAAACCATTCTCGTAGTTCAGGTATGTGCCTAAGTTGTGTTGTCAGGGCCTTAAAGTGTATGGGTCACGAGGGTATATTCCTTTGGTGACTAGAAGAATCGATTTGAAATAACTCCCTCTGATCATAGACCAAAGAGGTATAATTAAGTTTGTAAAAATTTCCTTGTCGTGTGAGAACACTTGAAAGTGGACCATAAGGATGGATATGGGTTTTTTCCCGTTCTGGGTAGTAAAGTATTCGAAGACTCCGTGTCTGGGTCAAGGTGATACATGATTGTATATTTGGAATGTGGGGCTTGGAAATAATAGGCTTTGATGAGCAAATCTTTGGAGCTTTGATTTTGTGGAGTTAAGGCTTTATGGGATTATGGCTTGTAATATGGCTTGGAAATGGAGTCTCTTGGCTTGATTTAGTATGAGCACATAAAGGTAGGTTAATTGATGTGGGATCAAGATTCCATGTCTTGGCCCTAAAGGATAAGTATACTTGACGAGCTTGAGAGGATTCTCAAAATTCCTAACTATCCCTGTAACGATCTTGAGAAGAACTTAGGGTGTGTGATAGGCTAAGTGAGGGGTGATAGCTGATCATCTTCATTGATATCTTGATTCTATATAGACTTCAGCGTTTTTCCGTTCAGCATGTGATTTCATACTCGTTCTTGATTCAGACTGAGATTCTTGGTCTAGAATATATCTCGCCTTTTGCCCAGATTCTTGATTCAGGTTTTTGAAGATAACTTTGACTTTGGATACTGGCATCGCTGGATTAAGTCTTGTTCTTATTTTGACTCTTTTGTCTTGGATTACGGGCATAACTGCGACCTTGGATATTGACACCCGTTTCTCTTGATTGAGCCTTTGTCTTTAATCATGGCTCGTATCGTCTTGGATTTGCTTGCTAACATGGATTTGGGTCAGACTAGCACCTTTGGCGTGAAACGGGTTGGTCCTTAGTAACACGGGTTGTTTATTGTGGGGAATGAGCTTGCCTTCCATCATAGATCGTAACAAGGGAGATGGTCTGGATTTGTCCTAGAATCTCTTGAGATAGGCTTGTCTTAAACTAGGGTATAGTGAAGGTTTCTATTGCCATACATGGAATAGGTAATAAAATGGACACGGAGTTTCGGGTCCTCTACAACTTGGAATGGAACATCATTTAAGCGTACTCACATCGACTTCCCATGCGTTGTTCGTTTTAAAATGTCTCAAATCAACTCTTGTTGTCTCAGGAAAAGGGTAAAAGAAGAGAAGAATAAGTGGATTGAAAATTGTACTTTTATTGAAACGAATAACAAATGTATTTAACATAGAGTCGAGAAGACATGTGACTCGTGGGACAGCCCCCAGGTTGTCACTAGAAATGGAAATGGACACAAAGGAAAGATACTAGAACAATTATGGGATAGAAAGACTAAGACTCGGACTCGGACTCCGACTCTGACATGATCTTAGATCAAGACTCGTAATCATCGGGCCACGCTCGAACATTTATTCTTCTGGCAACTAGCTTCGACATCTGATTTTGAGCATTCGCCCATTTGAGCACCTCATCCTCATCATTGGGAACACTGGAAGGATAACTGTCAAGAAGAGTTTCTTGAGAAGTTGTATATCCATGAGGATTGCCTAAGTTGCCTTGTGGGCTAAAGATTGAGAGGGACAACTTCCCGCTTTCGATCATATCCTAAATGACATGTTTTAATTTGAAACATTTCTCTGTATCATGCCCTTTGCCTCTATGGTACTTGCAGTAGGTATTCTCATCCTAGAACTTAGACTTCTTCTCTGGGTCAGGCGTAGGTCCTATAGGTTGAAGAAGACCTAGAGAGGATAATTTGTTCAAGGCTAGGGCATAAGGCATGCCTAGACTTGTGAATGACCTGGGAGAATTGTTAGGTTTCTTTGACGAAGGCTTCATGAGGTTGCCTTTACTGATTTTGATTCCTGGATGAGAAGAACTCAGAATATATTGCTCTCTTATTGCCTTCTTCTTAGGATTGTCAGGTTGAGGGACACTTTTCATCTTGAGAGGTTGGGCATCAAGCTTCTTACCCATTTTAGCAAACTGGTTTTCCATGTTGGAAAGCCGAGAGTTTAGGCTATCAATAGCTCCTTCTAATTGGAAAATTTATTGTTGAAGGCAATGAAAAGCATGAGCATTCCACTTTGGATATCGTCTTCCTCAAGCACGTTGATCTCTTTGTCGTTACGAGGATCGAGGAGGTGAGAACAATCTAGGAATGATTCATGGTCATGTTTAGTGATATTAGACCCAAGAGGGTCGATCTTCCTGGATCGCTTGACGGAAGGTGGCACAGGAAGCTTGTCATCCTCGATCATATCCTGAATAATATGAATTGTCCTTATCGTGTCCCCTACCTTGATGGTACTGACAATATGAATTGTCCTTCCACCTAGGCAATATCTTTTCAGGGTCTGGGGTTGCCCAATTGGATGAAGTTTTTCCTAGGAAACCAGTCTTTGTAGGGCTACCTGATATCTGGTTCCGAGGTCAAGGAATTCCCTATAAGCTCGCCCCGGCCTTCTGGGTGGAGTTTCCAAGAGGTTGACTCCCTAGTCTTCATTGGCCTTCTTAGAGGTGAGTTGTGTCGAAGTTATGACCTGGCATTGGGGTACGAGAAGATGTTAAAGGTTTCATCATGCTCATTTGGTCTTCTATATTGATGACATAAGCGCTTAAGTCTTCGAAGGTGTCCTGAAGCTTAATGACTACAGTACTTAGTTCTTTGACGGCGACAGATAAACGTCCTTGGACATTTTCATTGGAAATCGCAGAATTACTACCGAGAAGAAAATGACGCGTGTTACAACTTGATTTGACATGGGATCACGCATACTAAGGCAACAAATAAGGGATATACAAAGGAAAACATATGAGGACGAGACAGGATAACTAGACTCTTGACTTGTGAAATCGCGAAATGTCGTGAGTGACTTCTCGTGTTTGGACTCACGGTACTTGACTTTAATTTTAGACTCGAGTGTTGACTCTGACGGAGTGACCCTTATATGGTTGACCTTATTGACGAGATTGATGACACGTGTTGATTCTAAGACGTGTGTTTTAAGATAGACTTGACTCGAGGTTCGGCTATGTGTGTCCCGAACGTGTCATTAGGAGAATTTGAGAGACGGATTCTGGAACTACTCCACGCGTTAGCCTCAAGCGTGTGAGTCGAGGTGCGGAAATGTTTAGATCCTAAATGAATTGGGGTAGGGGGTCCAAAATGACGGCGTGACGCCTTAGGACTTGACTTGAATTTGAAAAGATCCAAAATGTAAAGGAAGACGGGTTTATAACTCGACAGAGTTCCGACTAGGACATAGTCGGTTCGAATTTTGACTCTAATTTAGCCCAATTGAATTTCTATATTTATATCTACATGGTTTGAAAATATTTTGGTTTAAAATGTTTTTTTTTTGAGTTTTTTTGTTTTTGTTTTTGTACGGGTTTTGAAATGGGTTTGAGGACCGAAGTTTGACTCGACATTTGGACAGAGTTGCGGCTTATTTTGCGCTATTTCAGGCCATTTCTAAAATATTTATATTTTGAAAAGAATTTTTATTTTACAAAATGTCGTCATGGTTTTGTTTACAAAAAATGGTGATCACGTATTGGGTACAAACATACATATGGGCATTATAACTATATGCTGAGTGCATTTAAAGGGTTTTGGTTTAAAAGGTGGGTTGCCATACCAAGCAATCAAACCCTGGTATGTGGAGAGGTCCGTGCCAAACATGAGTTTGGTCGGTTCTTAATCCATTTCCTCGAGTAGTGAAAGCCCTTGATACAAACATGAGTATGTACCATGGTATGGTTGATGTTAATCGCTATCTATCCTTAGGCCCAGATAAGAATTTGTACCATCCAGACGGGACGATTGGTCGAATGAGTTGGGTTAAGCCTAGGAAGGGCGAATAAAACGACCTAAGAAGGTCGACTAATGAAACCCACAACTGTCTCGTATAAACTATTCCCTAACCTTGTTCAAGTTTCACCCTGGGTAACATGTAAGTGCATCATCCCTAGCGGAGTCGTCAAACTGTGGAAATGGGCCACCCACGGCGCGCGCGGAAGCGCTTGAATAAGCGTGCATTTGTGGAATCGCCACCAATTTTTATGGAAAATTGGAACCGTTCGAATACCTTGTGTCCTGTCAAGACACAAAGTAGTGGCATGAACACTAAGAACTCGTTATCCTTACCATTCTATGTCTAGAATGACTCTCGTGGATGCCAATAAACACGGATGTTCACAGAGATCTGGAGTAAGGGGTGAGGGTACGTATTAGGAAGCTCTTTAAACGAACAGCTAATCCCGCCCGCCTCGATAGCGACCTCTACTAATGATTAGGGAAATCGTTCATATTTGATATGTCGTCGATTATATGCATGCAATGCAACATCCACAGATTAATCCTAGCATGTGAGATTAAACTACGTCGGTGGACACGTATTTTAGCAAATAATTGAGTCGAAGTTGATGTTAGAGTAATTACATGTGAATACCATACAATTAAATCATACAAGATAATAAGAAATATTACAAAGGAATAAGAAATAAACTACAATGGATATTTGAATTTGCATCATAAACATGCCCAAAAGAGTTTCAAAAATAAAATAAAAGGAAAGAATAAATGAAATAAGGAAAATTAGAAAATAGGAAAAATAAGGAAATTGGAAATTGATTTAAATAAAGATATTAAAAGAAAATAGGAAATAAAATAAATTAGGAAAAATAAAAAAATAAAGAAATAAA
Organism: Silene latifolia; assembly: GCF_048544455.1. Classification (NCBI taxonomy): domain Eukaryota; kingdom Viridiplantae; phylum Streptophyta; class Magnoliopsida; order Caryophyllales; family Caryophyllaceae; genus Silene; species Silene latifolia. The sequence continues at coordinate 119,824,096 of NC_133528.1, read as the reverse complement.
AATAAAATAGAAAATATGAAAAATATGAATTATATGGAAAATATGTCGAATTATGGTGATAATAAGAATAATAGTTAATTAGAAACCTAATTAGAAGCCTACGTCAAAACGAGAAGAGTTCAGAGGCAGAAGCCATCCCAGAACAGGCGCGGCATAAACTGCGTCCTCTGGAAGAGGCGCATCAGTTTATGCGACTATTTTCGAGTTCGATTCTGACTTTGAAAGTCAGACCCGCGGGTTGTTAATGTTCGTTAGTTATTTAATGTCGATTATTGGTATATAACTCGAGTAGAAGTGATTTAATCATATTACATGCATATGGAACCATCATAAAGCGATAAAAGACAAACGAAACATTACAAGTTCTGGTTACTCTTTGATGCCGGAATTGATTTATATACAAAACTTGAATTAAAGACGGTTGAAAGCAAAAGAAAACAAAATACGAAAAACAAAGAGAAATATGTACAAAGACGAATTTAAAGGACTTGATATAGATAAATCGAGTCTCTAAAATCCGAGTTTGAATAAGATGACGAAAACCTGCAAATATTAATTATAGGGGATTTAAGCTGCAAAAAGGTTGAAAAAGATTCATAAAAACTAATTTGAAAATTATTAGGTGAAATAAGGGAAAGAACGAAGAAAGAAAAATAAAAGACGAAAGGAACAAAAACCCGAGGAAGAAGAAGAAGTGCAGCAACTAAGGCAGCCTCTGGAAGAGGCGCAGCAGATGCTGCGGCCTTTCCAGAAGGCGCATCAGTTGATGCGATTCTTCCCCACGTCGTTTCTCTACTGTTTCCGTCAAAGGGTTTTAAAAAAGTGATTAAAAAACGGTTTTGAGCATGCTTATGTCATAAATTCTTACATTAATTATAATACAGAAAATAAATATAAAATTAAGATAGGATTTTACACCCTCAGACTTACATGTTAGCGTCGCGATATTTAACTAAATCGGTTTTTAGTGGTAACTCGACTCGATCTATGCAAATATGAAAGTGCCCTTGAAAAAGGAATTAAAAGATTGATTAATTAATTGCGTAGTGGTCAAATTGGTCGGTCATGCAAATGTGATTGGTACTCAGAATGATCTGAGCTTACGTGGTCGATTGACCAAGCACATATGCGTCAAAATATTAGAGCAAGGTCTAGATTAAAAAGTGAGAAGAGAAGGGCGGACACTCGCGTGAAAAATATGTGAGGCGAAGGCCTCTATTATACTAATCATGAGGGGTAGGGTTTAGGAAAGGGATATGGAAGGAAAGATCCGGAAACATTCGAGTTAGGTTGAAACACGGAAACTTGGAAAAAAAAGCCCTGAGAAAAGGCGCAGCAAGTGCTGCGGCCCTTGGAAGAGGCGCAGCTCTTACTGCGTCCTTTCTCGGGTAGGGTTCTTCTGCGCGAGAAAGCGCGTTTGACAGCATGTCATATTTTAGGCATAACTTTCTCTACAAGATTCGGAATAAGGTGATTCCGGTGGCGTTGGAAAGCTAAGAGAAAGATCTAGAACTTTCTGTGAAATAGGCCAGACCCAAAAAAGTCGTTATCACCTCGTAAAACGGGCCTAAATTTCGGATTGTCATTTTAGCTAAATTAAATGCACATTTTGTAATGAAAACTTTAAGTTTAGCTCAAAGAAGTGACATGGGACTCTAAAATGAGATATACTCAACATTTTATGACATCCTGAACTTAGGTCGACAAACACATTGTAATTTTGACTCGGAATTTGACGGTTTTAGAAAATGAAGACGATTTTTTTGACCGGGACTCCAAATGTAATCTATTTACCGCCAAAATGACCGTAATGACACCTAGATGACAACCAAGGGGTAAACACAAGTTTACGAGTTACCTTTTATTAACCTATTTATAATACGTTATAAATTCGCGACATATGCTAAACATGCGGCCCAATCATCACTGGATGTTAGGCGGGAGGTGTAGAAACGAGGTATCTACACATATTAGTCAGTATGCTGCTGTCCAGGTAAACTATATTGGAAACCTTTTGGTCGAGATGTAAGCTGAGTAGGTCGTGAAGATCTCCTGATATGATTGTCAGTCTCAGGTTGTTGTGTGCTGATAGACTGCTCAACACCAGCATTTGGAGGTGGCTGATCATTAATAACTTGATCAATTGTTCCAGTAGGAACAACCCCTTGAACATGTACAATGACAGTAGTAGTAGCAGGATTCACAAGATCACTGGAGGTGATATTAAGATCCTTATATGGCTTATCCTTATGAAAAGGAAACACCCTTTCTTAAAAAGGAACATCTCTACTAACAAAAACTTTTTGTAACTTTAAATCATATAACCTATAACCTTTTTGGTTATGAGGATAACCTATAAAAATACATTCTCTTGCCTTGCTTCCAAACTTATCAGTGAAGGTGGGAGGCATAGTTGTATAACATAAACAACCAAAAACTTTCAAATGATCATAGACTGGAACAGTATTAAATAACAGCTCATACGGTGTCTTATTCTGTGACACCCCCATACTCCAAGTGCCTTACCAGGACCACTCAGGTATAGGAACGTCACCATATCGATTACCCGAGGCAATGATAATCATAAGACAATAAAGAAACGTACTTTAAAAGTAAATATAATTTAAGTGATTACATGTCTCAAACCAAAACTGTCAAATGAGATACAACCAATCCAAAACTGTCTACTAACAAAACTGAATAACTAAAGGACATCGTCTGACACAGCGGAAGACTCTTCTAACTGCAAGTGATGACTCATCCCAATAGCCCATATGCATCATATCAAACCTGCTCAATAACTGCTCACCATCCCCGAATGGATCACCAGAGTTTTTAAGACATTAAACGGGGTCAGTACTAATTACACAATCAAAGCCACACTGAAACAATCACACAAACAGCTCACACACAAACCCAGTCTCCATCTCCAATCACCTCATAACTGACTACATACTAAAGTGTGTAGCCCTGCCAGAGTACCCATCGCAACAGATACTCCTCGCCGCCAGTGGGGGACCGCAGCCGTTCCCACCTAAGCCCCGCTCATCTCCATTGAGAGATAAACCCATGTTCATTAATGTGCACATCCCTTCTGTGGCGGGTTCTACAGAAGGCGAATAAAGGGCGTGAAGCCACTCCCGCAAGTGACTCCACTCAGCCAGGGACGCACCCCGAAGATCAAAGACAGTTTATATACAACAACAATCAACATTATAAGCCAACAACCGTCAAGATCACCAACAATGTAATTAATCAACAACTACAGCACAATCACCACACACATCATGTAACTAATACTGAGTAGGGAAAACCCTACCTGGAAAGCAATCACAAACTCAGACGATCTAAGCAGCTACTCAGAATCTCTCCTCAACAAAGCCTCATTCTATACATACATACATATAATTACTACCTTAACCATATGATCATAAAAACCCCCAATTCCCAATTTAGGGTTTAACCAATATTAACCAAATGCTATAAAAATAATATGTAGAACTTACCCACGACGCAAGAATCACAACGGTACAAAGAACAAAGGAAATCGACACCACTAGCTCCGGGATTTGCTAATAATGCGGAGGAACAAGGCAATGTAACTTGAAATCTCTCTTAACAGTGAATTAGGTTTTGTAAAAGTGTTTAAAGAAGATGACGGATACATACCTGATCAAAAAGAGACGGATATCGCTCCCTCATAGCCTCCTCCGCCTCCCATGTAGCCTCCACAACCTCATGGTTAGACCAAAGAACCTTAAGCAACACTGTCTCACCATGTCTGGTTTTCCTAACCTTTCGATCCAGAATCTGTTTAGGCACCTCAAAATAAGACAAGGACTAATCCAGCTCTATGTTCTCTACCTCTAACACATGTGACGGATCACTCACATACTTCCGCAGATGAGACACATGAAACACATTATGTACCCTATCCAAAGCAGACGGTAAAGCCAACCGATAAGCAACCTCACCCACACGGTCTAAGATCTAATATGGTCCGATGAACTTCTGGCTCAGCTTCCCTTTCTTACCAAACCTCATGACTGATGTGAACAATATTTGCGCACATTTAGTCCCCTAATTGAGCCTATTTTGCATACTATTATAACATTCTTTGGCCATTTTATCCGTCAAAACCTTCCTATTTGCTTTTCTATCGCATTTCATATGTTTTGTAGAAAAGGAGATAATAAGGCGGAAATTCCCGTCTTTCGTGTATATTTGGAAGCTTATTGATGATATTAGATGGGCTAGTATGAAGAGGAGGCAAGAATGATGACCAATGTTGTAGGAATAAAGAGTATATAGAAGGATCAAAGGATTAAAAGTAAGAATGACGAGAGGGAAGGCATAACAAGAAGAAATCGCTCGAAAACCGAACCAAGGGTTGCTCCTTTGGCTCTGAAAATATGCTACATGGAACGGCGTCGAAAAAAAAAGTGATCTAGGCTTTTGAATCACTCCAATAGGAGTCCGGATGAGAAAATGACGTCCGTTTTACAATCCGAGGTCAAACAAAGAAGCTGTTCGGGAATCCGCGCATCTTAGGCAGAAGACGCCCGTCTTCTCAAGAAGACGCCCATATTCCTCCAAATCCGCCCGTCTTCCCCTCTCTTTTTGTCCGAGCGTCTTGCTCCAAATCCGCCCGTCTTCCCCTGCTACAATCCACCCGTCCCGACACCAATCCGCCCGGATTCCTTTACAGCAATTTTCGTGTTCTTCAAGCTCCGTGAAAGACGCCCTTCCTTCAAAAGATACCGGCGTCTCCCTGCTCCAATCTAAAAAGTGTAATTACTAATTTAGCCTTAGTTAACCTAATGAATCCTTACTATATATACCCCATTTGTAATAATCAAACCATCAAGTTTTCATTAGGTTAATTCAATCCTTCTTTAGATTAGATTAGGAGTAGATTAGAATAGATTACTCTTTAATCTTTCCACAAATTACACATTAATCTTTCCTTAATCATTGTTTAAGTTTATCATTAAGTAATTCAAGTTTATTATTGGGTAATTAGAAGATCAATTGGGTTTATTGGGAGATTGACAACCTTCCATCAATCATCAAGTTCTTCTATTATTCTTTGCATTATTATTATTGGAATCTCCATAGGTATAATTCTCTTAATCCTTGTTTTAATTATTGTTAATCTTTCTTACTTGTTCATCATGTTTGGCTTTGTTAGTATGATTGACAACCTTATTAACATGTTAAACTTGATCATGAGTGAGTAGTGACCTAGCTAGGGTTAATGGGTAATTAGGGGAAACCAACATGGGGAATGATTCATGCTTAAATTAATATGATTTCATGGTTTATTTGCTTGCTTGTTTTGATCTCAACTCATGCACATGTTATGTTTGATGAAATGTGAGCCTATGAATCCTTGCATTTTTTACCCATCACCTATCTTTTCATTAAGGCTTGTAAGACATAAACCAACTCGAGTCTCATTAGATCATGCATGTTGTTGAGTAGGGAAGACTAAGTCGACTTGTAGGTGTTGTACAATCTAATCGATTCGGCTCCGGGACCCAAACTTTCCTAGGATTGTAAGATATAACCCAACTCAATCCATCACAACAATAATTGCTTGCTTATAATTTGAGAACATGTTTGTATGATCAACTCCCATGAATCCCTTATGAACCCATGATATCGTAGCATTTTTAATCAATTGTTTACATCTTTCCTTTTGTTGCTTGTTTATTGCATCTATTAGATTAGAATCATCAACCCATTATAATTGTGACAACCCCAAGCACAACCATAATTAGATTGAATAATTTGAGTAACCACTGTCCCATGGATCGACCTCGACTTACCACTAACTAGTTGTATGTTGAGTATTATAAATGTGTTTGATTGGATGTGACCCGACGACATCACCCATCAAAATGGCGCCGTTGCCGGGGACGGTGTTGTTTATTTGAATTGTTCTTTTGTCTAGTTTTAGTTGTGCTTCTTTTTCTTGAGTTTTATTGTACTTGTTCTATTTCACATGCTCAACATGTCTACATTCAATTTTTGGCAATATGAAAATGAGTCATTTGATAAATATGTTGCAAGATTTGAAGATTATATGACTTATGCTTGGCATCATGGTTTTACTATTTCAAATTATGAAGCATGTTGTGTTGTTTATAATGGCATGAACCTTGAAACCCGCAACTTGGCATTTCACTTGAGTGGTGGTAGGATATGTGAGATGAGTTGTGAGGAATTTTGGGAATTTGTTGAGTTCATGACCATTCACTGTCTTAAGCAAATTATACATGACATCTTTGAGAGTGCCAAGGAAGGTATGGAAGTGATAAAAGCCACATTTCAAAAATTCATTGATGAAAACTATGAAAATGAGATTTGTGAGGATGAGAAACCTTCTTATAACCTTGAGTCAACCCACTATGCCCACAAAATTACCCCACCTTGGGAAGATGGAGTGCTAGATGAGGAGAGTGATGATGAGGAGAAGTACATTCTTGATTATGAAACTAATGCTTGGATGCCGTCATCCTACTCTTCTTGTGTTTCAATAAAATCAACCTCCGTGGAATTTTATGTTAATGGGCAAAGTGAGAATGATATGGATGAGAGCTTGAGAGAAAACTCACCCTTTGAGGATGACATATTTGAGGGAGACAATTGTGTTGAACTTGGCGAGCCTTGCTATGACAACCCCTTTGATAATGGACCTTGTTGGGATGAGGAATATGATGAGGACATTTGGGAACCCCAAATAGACACCCTTAAAGTCACCTTGGATGATAATGAGAGTACTTGCATTGAATGTGGTGATTTTGACTATTTGGAGGATGAGTTGAGTGAATTGCCAACCAACTACCCATTTCATGTTCCTACCATCCATCATTTCTCTTATGATTTTTGTTATGATGCTCTTGATATGCTTGTTCGGTCTCTTACTTGGGCATTATTTCATTGCATAATCTTGTGTTGTTATCCATGCCTATTTATTTCTCACTCCCAAGAATTTGACCGACTTCTACGTGCTTTGAGTGCTAGTGATGATTTTCCATGAAATTGTTAATTAATAATCTTTGATTTAATGGAGTTCCTCAATAACCATTAATTTGTATATATGCATTTAGTATAGTTTGCATTGTAATTTACCTCACATGATTAGATTAGTTTGCATTGTATTTATCTCGCATGATTCATGTAAATTGTTGCATATAGATTAGAATTCATGCATAGTCACTAATGACCAATCCTATTCTTTTCTACACTAGAGATAGTGTTTAAATCGGTTTGGGGAGGTTTGATCATAGGTGACCACAGCTTAATAGAAAACATGCATCATATAGTATAGTTTAGATTGCATTTATTTGTTATATATGTCATATAGAATTGCATTTAGTTAGAGCATGCATTCATTTATATCATATCATTTCATTTGTACTTTATTTCAAAAAAATCAAAAATCCAAAAACTTGTATTTTCTTTTAATTCCTACTCCTACATGTACATTGAGGACAATGTCCAAAATAAAGTGGGGGATGGGAATTTATATTCCAAAAATGCATAAAAATTGAAAATTTTTGAAAAATCACAAAACATGTCTTTTTATTTCATAAAAACAAAATCCATAAAAATTTGAAAATTTCAAAAAACCAAAAACATGTTCTTTAATTTAGTAGTATAGAATTGTATATACTTGTGCTTTTGTTCTCTTCTCACATAGATACAACACTACATTTGAGGCATTAGCAAGGGAAAATGAAGACCGCTTGGTATGATCGCTCTAATCTCTATTTCCCTTCCATTTCTTTTTCATTATTCATATGAGGAGGATGGGCTTACATGTCAAGGAGGATGTGGTGTATTTTGTTGTTGCGGTTTGTGTATCTATGTGTTGTTAGGAGTTGCATTTAGTTTATATGGCATATTAGTTGGTAGAATCATATGAATTAGGATGTTTATATGCTAGTTGCATCATGGCATGTAGTTGCATGTTAGAAAAATTTGTGCGAAACCGTCTACTTGGGAAGCTTGACAAGTGTATATAGGCCCCTAGTAGATGCTTTTTCTTCTTAAGACTTAGCTTGTTAGAATACTTGTAAAATACCCTAGGATGTGTAATGCTAGTATCCTTTGACCCATGGATTAAGGCCTAGTCAAGAGTACCTTGTGGTGTGATAACTCCTTGGCTACCGTTTATTCCAAGGTGACCCTTGAAACCATGCATCCATCCATCATCCATGTTCTACCACATTTTTGTCATCAAAGGGAATGGGCACAAAAAGAAATCAATTTGAGTTCAATGAAATGAAAAGTGAAGGAAAGTTTGCAAAAATGCATCTAATGAAAAGAGGAGCAAAAATAGAACTCCTAAAGCTTCAAATATTAGCCACCCTCACTACATATGGGGTGACTTTGAAAATGTTCAAAGAGAAATGCAAAGAAAAGTTGAAAAGTTGTCAAGTGTTGAAATGCCAAAAATCAAAAAGAAATGGCAAGAAAGTGTTCTCAAATGTTATATGCCACAAGAAATTGGGGGGAAAAACAACAACAAAGCAAACTCCCAAAGTGAAACTCAAATATCTATTGATCCATTTATCCATCATATCCATTTTTGTGCATGGTAGAGAGGGGACGACCCTTCTTCTTGTCTAGGCAAGAGGGGGAATTCCGCGATCCTCCAGTGTTTCTAACGCCAAAGGGAGTCTACTCTTGACAAAAGCATTTAACGATTGAGGACAAAGGTACCCTAGCTTGACATAATTTGGAGGTGATTTATTGGTATCCTTCTAGGCTTAGTAGTTTGAAGAAATTGCATCTATGAAGGAGTGTGTACCCTTGAATTGCTTCCCTTGTAGATAATTTCCGCCACTTAGATGAGGAGAGTGGCTATTCTTTTGTAGATGCATCCATTACTTGATTTTGTGTGCTTAATGATTGGATGTGTCGCCATTTTGGCAAGACCCACCTTGCCTTGCAAGAAGGCATCCTACCTCATGGTTGTCTTGTTGTGAGTTGAAGGGGCGGAGTGAGACCCGCTAATTATCTCATATCGGTTTTATTAGTAGGCTAGTTTAAATAAAGGTCTAGTTTTTAGTCACCTTTTTACTCGGGACGAGTAAAGGTTCGGTTTGGGGTCATGACAAATGTGAACATTATTTGCGCACATTTAGTCCCCTAATTGAGCCTATTTTGCATACTATTATAACATTCTTTGGCCATTTTATCCGTCAAAACCTTCCTATTTGCTTTTCTATCGCATTTCATATGTTTTATAGAAAAGGAGATAATAAGGCGGAAATTCCCGTCTTTCGTGCATATTTGGAAGCTTATTGATGATATTAGATGGACTAGTATGAAGAGGAGGCAAGAATGATGACCAATGTTATAGGAATAAAGAGTATATAGAAGGATCAAAGGGTTAAAAGTAAGAATGACGAGAGGGAAGACATTACAAGAAGAAATCGCTCGAAAACCGAACCAAGGGTTGCTCCTTTGGCTCTGAAAATATGCTACATGGAACGGCGTCGAAAAAACAAGTGATCTAGGCTTTTGAATCACTCCAATAGGAGTCCGGATGAGAAAATGACGTCCGTTTTACAATCCGAGGTCAAACAAAGAAGCTGTTCGGGAATCCGCGCGTCTTAGGTAGAAGACGCGCGTCTTCTCAAGAAGACGCCCATATTCCTCCAAATCCGCCCGTCTTCCCCTCTCTTTTTGTCCGAGCGTCTTGCTCCAAATCCGCCCGTCTTCCCCTGCTACAAACCGCCCGTCCCGACACCAATCCGCCCGGATTCCTTTACAGCAATTTTCGTGTTCTTCAAGCTCCGTGAAAGACGCCCTTCCTTCAAAAGATACCGGCGTCTCCCTGCTCCAATCTAAAAAGTGTAATTACTAATTTAGCCTTAGTTAACCTAATGAATCCTTACTATATATACCCCATTTGTAATAATCGAACCATCAAGTTTTCATTAGGTTAATTCAATCCTTCTTTAGATTAGATTAGGAGTAGATTAGAATAGATTACTCTTTAATCTTTCCACAAATTACACATTAATCTTTCCTTAATCATTGTTCAAGTTTATCATTAAGTAATTCAAGTTTATTATTGGGTAATTAGAAGATCAATTGGGTTTATTGGGAGATTGACAACCTTCCATCAATCATCAAGTTCTTCTATTATTCTTTGCATTATTATTATTGGAATCTCCATAGGTATAATTCTCTTAATCCTTGTTTTAATTATTGTTAATCTTTCTTACTTGTTCATCATGTTTGGCTTTGTTAGTATGATTTACAACCTTATTAACATGTTAAACTTGATCATGAGTGAGTAGTGACCTAGCTAGGGTTAATGGGTAATTAGGGGAAACCAACATGGGGAATGATTCATGCTTAAATTAATATGCTTTCATGGTTTATTTGCTTGCTTGTTTTGATCTCAACTCATGCACATGTTATGTTTGATGAAATGTGAGCCTATGAATCCTTGCATTTTTTACCCATCACCTATCTTTTCTATGAGACTTGTAAGACATAAACCAACTCGAGTCTCATTAGACCATGCATGTTGTTGAGTAGGGAAGACTAAGTCGACTTGTAGGTGTTGTACATTCTAATCGATTCGGCTCCGGGACCCAAACTTTCCTAGGATTGTAAGATATAACCCAACTCAATCCATCACAACAATAATTGCTTGCTTATAATTTGAGAACATGTTTGTATGATCAACTCCCATGAATCCCTTATGAACCCATGATATCCTAGCATTTTTAATCAATTGTTTACATCTTTCCTTTTGTTGCTTGTTTATTGCATCTATTAGATTAGAATCATCAACCCATTATAATTGTGACAACCCCAAGCACAACCATAATTAGATTGAATAATTTGAGTAACCACCGTCCCATGGATCGACCTCGACTTACCACTAACTAGTTGTATGTTGAGTATTATAAATGTGTTTGATTGGATGTGGCCCGACGACATCACCCATCAATGACCCCACGCATAGGAGACACTTTCAAAAGAACCTTGTCCCCAACTTGAAACTCTATATCCCGTCGATGTAGCTCAGCATAACTCTTTTATTGATCCTGGGCCGCTCTCATCCTCTGTCTGATCAGCTTAATTTGCTCCACCATCTCATGTACCACCTCTGGTCCTAAGACCACTACCTCAGCACTATCGTCCCAATAAATCGGACTCCTACATCTCCTCCCATATAAAGCCTCAAATGGTTATATAGTCTTTTTAGGCCTCTTTATGCACGTATTTCTATGCTATCCTCGTAGTTTTGTGCTACGAAATGCCCCGAATATTCTACTTTGGTTTGTTTTGCTTTATTTGCAGGAATGGACCCAGAAGTGGTAGATTCAAGCCTTTTATCGTCTGTTTAGGATGAATTTGAAGGAAGAGTGAATTTGGAGCGGAAAATATTGCTGTTGCGGGATGCGTGAAGTCATTTCGAGAGCTAAATCACCAAGTCAAGGCTGAAACTAACAACACAAGTAGCTGATGAAGTCAGATAACACTCGATCAAAGGCTTTATTGGTCGATCGAGTGCTTTTGGATGGAGGAAGACCACGATCGAGTATTATTTATGCTCGATCGAATTGTGCTATTTTAGGGTTTGCTCGATCGAGTGGTTATTTCACTCGATCGGGTGGTTTGAGCTTAATTTTACTCGATCAAGTAGTTTCATATGACTCGATCGAGTTGTTTGCTATTGGGCTCGGGCTTTTTAGTCTTATTTCGTTATCAGGTTAAATAAAAATCGTCTTTGCTATATAAAGGACGACGATAGAAACATAAGGGGGGGGGGGGGGACGCTGTTCCTTGACACTTCATAATTTCTCTTCTCTTTTCTACTGTTGACTGCTTTCCTCCCTTTTTTCGGAGCTTTTCCCTGTAATTTTCTTTTTCTCTTTTCTCTCTTTAGTTAATGTTTATTATTTCTCTTCCCTTTGTTCTTGCTCTTTTCTCACTCATGTCTAGCTAATTTTCCCTGCTAGGATTAGGGGATTCGATGGATCGATGTTAATTGCTAATTAGGTTTATAGATTGTCGTTGTTGTTAATCACTGCTCATAATTGTACCTAGCTAATTGAATCGATGCACTTAGCCTTTTTAACCTTGGTAAGCCTTGACATGGACCGGAAGGTTGGAAGGGGTGAGACCTACAGTGAACAATAGAATGCTTTAGTAAGGGCGGAAGCTAAGCTAATAGTATTTTAGGGCGAATTGAGACCGGAAGGAGATATTCATTGCCTCTTAGACTGACACATCGACTAATCTGTGACCTTAACTGTGATTGACTGACGTTCATTGATGACCCGACATCCCAGTTTTCTTTCTCTCTATTTAATTTCTGTTATTCCTTTTTAATCTCATTAGTTTAGTTAAAACAATTCAAAACCTCATTAGTGACCGTAGACAGACCGAATAGACAAGTAGATAGTGACCGCCTCCCTGTGGAGATCGACCTTACTTACCGCTGACTTCTGTTAGTAGTATCTAGGTATTTATTTTTGGTACTGAAACGACGATATCAAATTTTGGCGCCGTTACCGGGGAGGCTACTACTTTATTTACTTGTTTAATTTTGTCTGTTTTAAGCCTCAAGGAATTTATTCCTTGAGGCCGTTCTCATCTTTTTCTTTAGTGTTGTTTTGAGAGGTCCTACCTAGACAGTTCTAGGTAAAAGATCGTCAAAGGGAAGGCTTGAGTACCTTTGACCCTCCACCTATGTTCCATTATATGGCGCAGCAGGTGGTTTACTGTGGGAGATGTGATGCTGCTGGGCACAATGCAGCTGTTTGCTTAGCGGGAAATGACGAGGTCTATACGTTCAAGCGGCGTAGACAAGCTAGTCAAACAGTTGTAATTGCGCCGCCACATCCACCTTATCAACGAGCCTATCACAAGCCTCCGTTTGTCTGGCCACCGCAATAACAAGCTCCTCCTCCTGATAAACGGAAAGAAGAGATTGCTGAGCTAAAATCTTTGGTGAAGGCACTTGCACTCCAATTGCAAGAACATGATAGACATACTTGCGCGCAAATTAATGAGCTTGAGTCTGAAATAGCTCAGTTAGCTGCTGAGTCAAACATTAGGCATCCAGATAAGGTATGCGTTACCTGTACCGAGAGTGGTCTTTCCCATGAAGGACCCACGTTGCCTAGTGCTGCTGATGATTTGGATGACTCGGATTACGATGATCTATCAGATAATGACGCTTCACACGAACATTTATGCACTGAACAGCAACTTCCACTCGATCGAATGGATTATAACGGTCGATCGAGTGAAATAACTGAGGAAATGTTCGATCGAACAGAAAATTCCACTCGATCGAATAGATGCTTTGAGGAAGTACTCGATCGAGCTGATTCATGTACTCGATCGAGTGATTATCAAGAGGAAAGCTCTCGATCGAGTGACAATTCTACTCGATCGACTGATTTGGCCAGGGCGAGCAATGATTTGTCACATGGGTTCATTTTAGATGACAATTGTGATGATGACAATGGTTATGGTGAGTCTCCCCTTTTCAAAGCTGAGCTGGATGCTCTTGAGGCTGCGATTTAAGGGACGGAATCCACCGAGGAGGGTGACGAGAAGACAGCTGAGTCGGTAATTGCTCCGAGCACGGAAGAGGTAATATCTTTCTTTGTCAATGATTCCATCATTGAGAGCGACCAAACCGAGGTAGTAGACGATAGTTATATTATTATTTGTATAAACAGTACATTACCTCATTTGACTTATGCTTCGTATTTCAATACAATACCCCCTCCCAGTTGGTTAGATAATTTGATAATGATTCACCATCCTTGCCATCCAAAATTTGGTAATTTGAAACGTTGCCCTAGATTATTATTAATTGCTCCCGATCTCCTTTATTTTGTGGACAAATTTAGGAGCTGTCATAGGAAATTTGTTAGGCTTAAACGTTTGTACATTTTATTTTCCTATGCTACTGTTATACTATGGTGCTACTTACAGTTTTATGTAGCACATGTGCAACTATTTGATCGGTTGGTGCGCGCTTTGAGCTGTTTTGACCAGGCTAAATTAGAGAGGCCTGAAGATAAGAAGGTCGAGCTGGGACCTGTCTGAAACTAGCGTTACCCGGGAGGCAACCCGGATATTTATTTTTAGTTGTTTGTTAAACATTTTAATTGCATTTTAATAATTGGTTGTCGTACCATAGACTGGATCAGCTACGCTTGTTTTGTTAGTTTCGCGGGATGTTTATGTTGTGTCTTTGCATGAGTCTATCATGGATGGCTCGATCGGGTACTTTATATACTCGATCGACTCCTTTTGCTGCTATTTTCATTCGATCGAACACACCATCCTTTCGATCGAGTGTCTGTCAAAGATGATCATTTGATCGAGAGCCCTACTTCCTCGATCGAATTATTTTAGATGCCCAAGTCGCTCAATCGAGTAATCTACTCTCTTGATCGAGTGCTTTTGCTTGGATTAGCTTCCTGTGACGCTGATGGAGCTATTTGGCGACCTCCCACGTTGCTGGCTCGTTTGGGGAGGTCCCTACTTTACGTTATCTTGTAAGTTTACCGCATTGCCACTCTCTCCTTTTTAGTTTCCATTTCCTTTCCTTATTTTTGGGTATAATGAGGGTATTGTACGGTTTGGTTTGGGGAGGTTATGCATCCATATCTGTGTCTGTATTTATGTTTTTTATTGCATTTCTGTTATCACGTATAATTTCCGTATGCATTGTTGTTTATTTTCATAAAAAATCAAAAAAATCTCACAAAAATAAAAAAAATTGATAAAATTCAAAAATTTCAAAAATTTCACGTTTACTTTAACATATAGGTCGAGTCGGAACAGTAGATTTCTATGATGAAACTGCACTATAATTTGTCCTTTTGCTTAAGCCTTGCATTAAACTATTATGCTTTTAGCTTTGTCTTTTGCATATCTACGAGTTAATGTCAAAAATTTAGCTAACTATTTAGACTTGACCTGATAAATTGGCAACCTACTTATAATTTCTAAGATTTAGAGCCGTATAAACTGGTGTCGTTTATGACCGGTTTCATGTAGGATTGTGGGTAGTATACTCCTTGCATAACATGTAACATTAATTTGCATGTATATGAAATTCAATTGCTTTTTGCCTGCATACATTCGGGTTAGTGGTTGGTGTCACATGTAGGGAGGTGCTTACATTCCCTTTTCTTTCATTTTTACCCATTTAACTACACATTAGCCAAATTTGCCTTTTGACCCTTAACTACATCCCAAATTTAGCCTGCCTTGTTAAGCTAGTTAGTGTATGTTTTGCGGTATATAATTTATTGGTCCGAATTTGGTTTGTATTATATTGATTTTGAGTTGGTAGAAAATAAAAAAAGGAGGATGAGAAAAGAAAATTGAAAAAAAAAAAGAATTGAAAAACGAAAAAGAAAACGTGAATCAACAGAAAGGAAACCGTGAGAAAAAGAAAAGAAAAAAAGAGAATTTGTTTGTTGAGACGGTTTCACTCCTATATTTTATTTATATCTATTGAGGAGTATGTTCAGTTCGGTTTGGTGAGTTTTGATGCCAAATGATGGGCATATGTGCTTAATTCTATAATTGAGTAAAATTCGAATGTTGTTATTTGGTTCTGTTTAGGTACTAGCTTGGCCGCCTATACCTCCACAACATTCCAAAAAATGTTTTGCCTTTTCTTGCCCATTGCCTCACTTTACCATACTTTTGTAAGCCCTCGACTGTGACGGACCTTGTTCGGTTGGAATGTATGTTCGGTAATTAGAATTGTCTATCATATTAGCTGCATGCATGTTTATGTGGGTCGAAGTTTAGGTGAGCGACTATTTTCTTTCTCTCTTACACTTATATGCTTACCCTTTGCTTCATGAGAGGAGTGACTCGTGAGAGTCCAATTTTTAAGGTCTTGCGAGGTCGATGGTTCAGCTTTATTATAAACATCTTACAACTCGTTTGCATTTGACTGTTTCGCTATAAGTATTAGTATGCTTGCATTAAATTGGTGTAAGTGGGCATTTGTAGCTAGCTCTGAGTTTTCTTATCCGTTCCATTAGTTTGCATTTAGTTTACCCGAGGACGAGTAAAGGTTTGGTTTGGGGAGATTTGATACGTGCATTTTATATAGTCTTTTTAGGCCACTTTATGCACGTATTTCTATGCTATTCTCGTTGTTTGTGCTACGAAATGCCCCGAATATTCTACTTTGGTTTGTTTTGCTTTATTTGCAGGAATGGACCCGAAAGTGGTACATTCAAGCCTTTTATCGTCCGTTTAGCATGCATTTGGAGGAAGAGTGAATTTGGAGCGGAAAATATTGCTGTTGCGGGATGCTTGAAGTCATTTCGGGAGCTAAATCACTAAGTCAAGGCTGAAACTAATGACACAAGTAGCTACTGAAGTCAGATAACACTTGATCGAAGGCTTTATTGGTCGATCGAGTGGTTTTGGATGGAGGAAGACCACGATCGAGTATTATTTATGCTCGATCAAATTGTGCTATTTTAGGGTTTGCTCGATCGAGTGGTTATTTCACTCGATCGGGTGGTTTGAGCTTAATTCTACTCGATCGAGTAGTTTCAAATGACTCGATCGAGTTGTTTTCTATTGGGCTCGGGCTTTTTAGTCTTATTTCGTTATTAGGTTAAATAAAAATCGTCTTTGCTATATAAAGGACGACGATAGAAACATAAAACATAAGGGGGGGGGGGGGGGGACGCTGTTCCTTGACACTTCATAATTTCTTTTCTCTTTTCTACTGTTGACTGCTTTCCTCTCTTTTTCCGGATCTTTTCTCTGTAATTCTCTTTTTCTCTTTTCTCTCTTTAGTTAATATTTATTATTTCTCTTCCCTTTGTTCTTGCTCTTTTCTCACTCATGTCTAGCTAATTTTCCCTGCTAGGATTAGGGGATTCGATGAACTGATGTTAATTGCTAATTAGGTTTGTAGATTGTCGTTGTTGTTAATCACTGCTCATAATTGTATCTTGCTAATTGAATCGATGCACTTAGCCTTTTTAACCTTGGTAAGCCTTGACCTGGACCGGAAGGTTGGAAGGGGTGAGACCTGCAGTGAACAATATAATGCTTTAGTAAGGGCGGAAGCTAAGCTAATAGTATTTTAGGGCGAATTGAGACCGGAAGGAGATATTCATTGCCCCTTAGACTGACACATCGACTAATCTGTGACCTTAACTGCGATTGACTGACGTTCATTGATGACCTGACATCCTAGTTTTCTCTCTCTCTATTTAATTTCTCTTATTCCTTTTTAATCTCATTAGTTTAGTTAAAACAATTCAAAACCCCATTAGTGACCGTAGACAGACCGAATAAACAAGTAGATAGTGACCGCCTCCCTGTGGAGATCGACCCTACTTACCGCTGACTTCTGTTAGTAGTATCTAGGTATTTATTTTTGGTACTGAAACGACGGTATCAAGCGCCATGCCAATACTGGTGTAATAGCTGTTGTTGTAAGAAAACTCAATCAAATCCAATCTCTGCTCCCAGTTACCACCAAAATCCATAACACAAGCTCGCAACATATCCTCTAGAGTCTTGATGGCCTTCTCCGTCTGGCCATCTGTCGCAGGATGAAATGATGTACTCATCTTTAAGGTAGTTCCCAAAAAATCCTGCAACTCTTTCCAAAACCGTGAGATAAACCTCGAATCTCTGTCAGACACTATATCGTTAGGCACCCCATGCAATCTAACCACGTTCTTCCGATAAGCCATAGCTAACTGTGCCTTAGTCTATGTATATTTCATTGGTACAAAATACGCTGACTTGGTCAACCGATCCACTATAACCCATATCATGTTGGTACCCTGTTGACTCTTCAGTAAACCCACGATAAAATCCATAGAAATGGACTCCCACTTCCACTCAGGTACCTCAAGAGACTGAATCTTACCTTGTGGTCGTCCTGCTCCCTTTTCACTCTCTAACATGTCAAACAACGAGCCACGAACTCAGCTGTTTCTTTCTTCATCCCAGGCCACCAGAAAGTCTTTTTCAGATCTTTATATAACTTGTCATAGCTTGGATGTACCGAGTATAGTGTGCAATGAGCCTCTGTCATGATCATCTTTTTCAGCTCCTCATCACTAGGAACACACCACCTCCCATCAAATCTTACACTACCATCTGTATGAATAGAGAATCTAGACACTGTCCATTTCTCTACTCCAGCTCTCCACTCCACTATCTTGGGATCTAACGCCTGTTTACTGCAAATATCATCATAAAGGTCTGGCTGCACAGTCAAATCTCCCATGGCATCCCCTTTCTGGATCATGTGTATCCCGAACTTCCCCACCTCATCTCTCACTCTCATCAAAGATATAGCTGTGCACAAAGAATGCACACTCTTCCTACTCAAAGCATCAGCAACCACATTGGCTTTCCCTTCATGGTAGATAATGTCCATGTCATAATCGCCAATCAACTCCATCCACCTCCTCTGTCTCATGTTCAACTCCTTTTGAGTGAAGATGTACTTGAGACTCTTGTGATCAGAAAATACCTTAAAGGTCGACCCATATAGGTAATGTCTCCAAATCTTAAGAGCAAACGCAACTGCACCCAACTCCAGATCATGTGTAGGGTAATTCTCCTCATAGGGCTTCAATTGCCTAGAAGCATAAGCAATCACTTTCCCATTCTGCATCAACACACAACCCAACCCAACCCATTTTTTGAAGCATCCGTATACACCTCAAAGTTCTCACTCCCTTCAGGCAATGCTAAGATTGGAGTTGTGGTCAAACGCTCCTTTAATGTTTGGAACGCCGTCTCACAACTTTCATCCCAGTGAAACCTGTTCTCTTTCCTCATCAAAGCTGTCATAGGTCTAGCAATCTTGGAGAAATCTTTCACGAACCGTCGATAATACCCTGCTAAACCCAAGAAACTCCTGATCTCAGCCACATTCTTTGGTGCTTCCCACTTGGTAACTGCTTCAGTCTTCGCAGGATCCACAGTTACCCCATTCTTTGAAATTACATGCCCAAGAAAAGCTACTTCCTCCAACCAGAACTCACACTTGGACAACTTTGCATACAACTCATGTTCCCTCAAGGTTTGCAACACCATCCTCAAATGCTCCTCATGCTCCTCCTTAGTCTTAGAAAAGACTAAGATGTCATCTATGAAAACCACCACAAAATTATCCCAGAACTGACTAAAGATCCGGTTCATCAAATCCATAAACACAGCTAGTGCATTAGATAACCCAAACGGCATCACCACATACTCATAATGGCCATACCTCGACGTGAAAGTTGTCTTTGGTATGTCCTCCTCTCTAATATTCACCTGATGGTAACCACACCTCAAATCAATCTTAGAAAAGACTGCTGCGCCACTCAACTGATCAAACAAATCATCTATCCTTGGCAAAGTGTAGACAACGCCCGCGGGAACTGCGTCCGCGGGATCCACACTAGGCATTATCGACTCGAGGTTCTTTCGAATCGAATTAAGACAAATTAGAGTCGCCACCAAGTTTTATGGGAACTTGGAACCGTTCAAGTCAACTTTACACCTTTCATCGAAAAGCATAAAACCAATCGACTACGGGTGATTAAAGATAAAGACTTGTACCCTATATCACTCGATTTGAATGACTCTCGTAATCCAATGGTATTTAGACGGATCCACAAACCATAGGTCTTGAGTAAGGGGTGAGGTTACGTGTTAGGAAGCCCATAAGGACACCTAACCCCGCCCGTCAATAACGGCCTCTACTAAGTCAAGTGTCGGATTTCAAACAAGGTCGTAGCTACTGCGATATAAGATATGCAAACATCGTTTTAAAACCCTAACATGTTAAGTTTCTATGTCGATTTAGATGCAACTAAACTAACTTTGTCAAAGTTGTAATTTAGCATGTGGGTTGATTGATCTAACAACATACAAAGCAAACAAGGCTTAAGGGGAATGAGGAAGCCGTTGGGATCTACCCTATTACAGCCCAGGCATTTCATGCCGACACAACGAGAATTTAGAGATACAACTCGATCTAAATACAATTGCTATATACGACACCATACACGACACATGGCCATTCGGCCTAGGAAAACGTGCACAAAGGGGTGGCCCACGGTTTACATAACTCACGGCCTTGGGTCACTCCTCGTAATGCATGCTTTTACTTAATCTTATCGAATTAGACATTAGGTCACACACCAAAGCATGCATTATCATAAATCGGGCCATGTCGCTTTAAACAACACGCGATTTACTACGCTCTTACATGAATTGGAGCACAACCGTCTAACCAAATGAGACTAAGGTTTTTGAAGAGGTTTTGACTCGATAAAAGAAAACTAATTACAAGTGAATTACAAGAGACGACTCGATATGCAAAAGGTAATTACAAAATACAAAACAACGATGAATAAACGATGTAAAGATGAAGCAAGAATGACAAAAGGCACGGCCAAGCACACGGCCCCAGACACGGCCACCCTAGTTCCTAGGTTAGGTTCATTAGGTTAGATATATTTGCAAAGCGATATGGGATGTACATTAGAAATTGATGATAAAAGAGGTCAGAAAGCTTTGCCTAAAACCGAGTGTTCTACACGGCCTAAAAGGGTCGAATTAGGTCAAGTTCGCTAATTAAATTAACTCGTCGAGTGTTAATAAGAAGGTGCTAATCACGCACTCTTATACTAGCGAGAAATCAAGTAAAAAGAGAGATGCATTCAATTAGGTTATAGAATTGTTAATCGATTTTTAAAGCTATGTCGTTGCCACATAACATGTCTAATTAGGTTATTTAATCGATCTAAAGCCGTCTAAATGAATCATATGTTAACAAACAGGGGTCGAACTAACATGCAACAGGTCCTAGGGTAGGTCGAATTGAACGAAATAAGCAAGGGGTCAAAAGCGAGGAACGAAGTTAGGATTCGTTTTATTAATGCCCTACCTTGAACACGAGGATATGTAAATGAGACGTGGGATACGACCGACCGATGTGGCGTATTTCTTTCCCATCTCAAGTCAACGCGGGTGTTCATGGTGGTACTTTAACTCATACTCGGACTAAACTAGTTTCATAGTTAACGATATCAAACGATAAACAAAACGATAAACAATGTAAAACGAAACAATAAAAAACAAACATAAAAAGAATGAAATAAAAGGGAGAAGAGGAGGATTTGATGTACCCTCAACCTACATGTATCGTTGACACCGTCTTGGGTCGTAATCGATCGTAGATTTTATCTCGAGAGGTCGTCGTCGACGAAGGAACAAAGCAACAACACGTTTTTTTGCAAATCTGGACAGCAACTTTCAAACTGCAATTTCTCATTCGTTTCACGGTGAAAATTAGATTTAAAAGATGTTTTGAAAACTATAAAGAGAGTATAACAAAGATCTTAAAACAAACCACGCTCGTTCTGAGTTATTGGGCACGAAAAATGAGCACAAACAGAACTGGACAGACAGGAAAAGCCGCGAAAACAGAGTGTATGACACTCTGTTTTTCGAGGGGATTCGTGTACTCTCAAGGTCAATTTGGTTCGTGAATCTTTGTCTAAGATGTAGATGGATGTTATGTGGTTAATTAGGAACAAGAAACTCGAATTTTAATGGAGATTTGAAGGGGAAACGAATTGTATTTCGAGAGAGACACAAACTGTTTCAGTTTGGATGTCTCGGTTTTATCGAGGGTTTTGAGAGGCAATTAGGGTTTGTTTCTGGAGTTTAATGCTTTTGAGTGATGGTAGTATGTATCGAGAACTTAGAGGAATGAAAGTATGGCAGAGGGGAGGTATTTATAGGGAGTTAAAGTAGGGTAAAAGAGAGCAACAAGCAGTCGGGCTGCTTTGTTTCGCTGCTACTGTCCAGCAGCTTTCATGAGCTCGTGTAGGGTTTTTGAGGGGTGTTTCTTGGTGGGCAAGGCATGGTAATATGTTTAGGATAGTCAGGTGTGGATGGGTGGTCATGGGCATGGGTTTGGTAGCCGTTTGGAGCGGGTTTGGAAGTGTTTGATTGGGCTCGGGTTTGGAGAACGAAAACAGGGGGCTGCTTGTTGCGTGAGGTTTGTGAAGGAGTTTGGACGTGGGTTGCATGGGAAAGGGCTTGTAATTATAGCTTGATATGTGGGCTAGGTGGGAGGTGAGATATGGGTCGCATTGGAGTCGAATACGGGGCAGTTTTGGTGTCGGATTTGGGGCTTCAAAACAGAGCAGCGAAGGTGGTGTTGGGCTATTTGGGACGTGATTTGGGAGGGCTAAGCCAGGGTTTTGTGGTGGGTTTTGGCTTGGATTTGAACACGGGTTGGAGGAGAGGGGATTGGGCCGAAAGTGCGTCGAAAATCGAGCCCAAATCAAGTAGAAAACGAGCTCAAAAATCGCGTATAAAACCATCGTAAAAAATCGAGTTCTTCAAATACGGTTTATAAACGATATAAATTGATTTTCAAATCAAATAACTAAAGAATGATTTTACAAATCAAAAATATATTTTATTTTCAATAAAATAAATTTAAGAAAATAAATTCAAATTAAAACAATTAAATGAATTCACTTTAAAAAAACATTTAATTTAAATATCATTTAAATTAATAAAATACTTCGTCGACAACGCTCATTCTACATCGTAAAACGAGCCCAAATAATGACAATGACAACTAAAGAATACATGTGTCATATCATCATTGCGTGTTTGTCGGGTTCTCTATAAATTCCAATATCGACGGATACGGGTATCTACAGAGCCCCCACTTTGACTGAGGCTTGGACAAGGTGAAATTCAAAGTATACCCCAGGTCCCTCTCGAACTGAGGATTCTGCGGGTCTTTTATTGTCCATTAGACTTGCGTATATAAGCTCGCCAGCCATAAGAAGAGATCATACCTGAAACTTCGTCGGGGATTAACTCTTGCTTCTGTTGCGTCAAATTGTCATCATTGGTCGTCGACCCATAAATTGCATATATGGTGGATTGAGCCTTATCCTTAGGCGCCTACGTATCCGTTTCTGATGGAATCAAACCCGCGTCGTAGTTCGGCAACTGCTGACACATGCCCAAAGTTTATCATCTGCTGGCGTATGTCCAAAATTCATCATCTGCTGACATTTGCCCAAAATTTATCATCTGCTGGCGCTTGTCCGAATGGGACGGGACTTTCCATGGAGGTTGCCGCCGCTTTCATCATTTGCTTTCAGCTACGGAATTCTTCTATTTCTTACTCTTGTAATTGAATTGAATTCTTGGTGGATGTCATCCTTTACATCTTGATAACGGTCTCTGAAGCCAACGGCTTCAGAGCCCCCAGTTTGTGATGGCTCTAATGTCGAAGACTTTAGAGCCCCCAGTTGAAGCATATCCTGCTATATTTGAAACATAAAAAATGTACGAGCAATAATCATCACTTAAGCACATTTGGATCATCGATCTTGAAATTGGATCATTTGAAAGATTGGGTCATCGACCCGAAAATTGAATTTGAAAATTTTGAAAAACTGGGCCATCGACCCGAAGTTTGAATTTGACATCACTTGGAATGTTGGGCCATCGGCCCTTCAAAACTTGAATCTTGAATTTTGAATTTCGAAGGATTGGATCATCGACCCACAAAGATTCCACTACTTGGATCATCTACCCATAATTCGCAAAAAGTTTTTTGGAATTTTGAAATTTTGAAATTTTTTGAAATCGAACCTTGATGGGTGAGCATGAAATACGACTCAGACACTCTGTATGACCCGTAAACCACGTGGGCGTAGCCCGCTACCGTAAAACAAAAAGGAAAATAAAACCGTAAGTGTGCACGGGTTTTAATTCAAATATTGACTTGTTGGGGATAGAAAGGTAAATTGGCCAATCCGGCGCACCAAAATGGCAAATGGGAATCACAAGGTCGTCGACTTGGGAAGGAGATATCGTATGGCATGGACGTGCTCCCGAGGGCATATGGGAATCAAGATCACTTGACATTGACAATGTGGATTAAACTCACGGAGCGACAACGTTGGCTTCGCCCAGACACTAAACACAGACTGATTTTATGAGAACACTTAGACATCACACATCACTCTTGTTGGGAACATCCTATCACTCTTCTCCTCGCCTCCTTTCTTTTCAGCGAGTTTCATCATTTCTTGCCACCGCCTTCTTTCTTTTCAGCGGGCTTTTACTATTTTTTGTCCACGCCTTCTTTCTTTTCAGCGGGTTTTTCATATTTTCTGTTCCCAACACAAACCCACATCTATGTGACTCAGCATCTTTGCCTAAACCATTAGATAAAGCTCATTCTGAGACTCGATACTATTCATCTGAACCTATATCCTCATCCTAGCCTACATCGAGTGCTAAGACCGACTCAAACAAAGGTGGCTTCATTTGGACTTGGTTAAGACCCGTAAGAAACCGACAAGATGACAACTTGGTTGATGAGTGGATTGAATCCCTTATTCTGAAGGACTGCTTACGTATTCGCGTGGAGCGAAATCAAATCCGACGTAGTTCGATCATGGTGCATAAAATTGGCATTTTGATTGTGTGTACACACTCAAAGGTTTAACCTAAGGTATCATGTCGTATCCCATTCTAGCCTATAAGGTACCGTTGTATCCCGTGTCTAGGGTTGGTATAAGAGGTTTTGATTCTTTGGGATGTGGAGCTTGGTAAAAATAGGTTTGAATAGTGGACCGTCATTCTGAAGGTTCATTTTCTGGTGCTAAGGCCAATGGGTTATGGCTCCTGATGTGGTTGGAATGGGTGTCTCGGGTTTGATGAACCACGAGTACAAATGGGTTGAAAAATGATGTGGGTTCAAATTTCCAGGTCTGGACCCTAAAGGCTGGGTGTAACAACACAAGCGGAATAATTCTAAAAATTCCCGACTATCCCTTTGTAACTGTCTCATGAAGGACTTAGAGGGTAAAGAGGTTACTCTTAAGCTTTTGGGCTTCGCCCATTGAACTTCAACTATGGGTACTTGACTTGACTTCTGGCTTCCGTAACTTCGACATTCAACCAAAAGCGTTCTGTAATGACTTCAACATTTTTTTTTCTTTTTTCCTTTTTCTTTCATCACTTTTCTTTCATCACTTTTCTTTTTTCATTTTTTCATTTTTTCATTTTTCCAATTTTTCTCTTTTTCTCATTTTTCATTCTTTTTCATCTTTTTTCTCTCTTTGAAAATGATCTTCTATTCATTCTCTTAGTCATAAATGGATACACCTTGAAAACTGGGCTTCGCCAACTAATTTGGGTAGGAACTAACAATTTCTTGTTAGAACGGGTTGATATCTTCTCTCTTCGAGATGGGATGATTTTGTTGGGGAAATGGCTTGCCTTCCATCATCGATTGGGAGACAAGGAGCTGGTCCGGGTTTGTCATAGAATCATCTAAAAGCTTGTCACAAACATTGGTTCAGATGGAGGTTTTCTACCACCAGACATGGAATAGGTAAAGGAATCAAACACGGGATCCAAGTGTACCTTACATTTTGAAACAGGACATATTTCTACCCCAGGGATTCCTTTGAGTGTATTGTGCATTTTATCATGTTTCGGAATGATTGAGGATTGGAAACAAGACATATTTGGAAACGAAACTTCAACTTTTTTATTGGAATGAGAAATGCTTAACAGACTCGAAGAAACGATTCCTAGGACACATCCTAGGTCATCGTGGAACAAACGACTCAAATTCAAAAAAAGAAAGTTTTAGACTCGACTCGACTAAGATAAGAAAACAGATCCGGATTCATAATTTTCAAATCTGGTCTTGAGCTTTCTCTTGTTCAGCTGTCAGCTTAGATGCCCGGCTCTGGTCCTTGATCCCTTTGATGGTCTGCCTCCATCCCGAGGTAGTCCTCTGAGGATCTACGCCAGTGATAAAGGTTGGTGAACCGAATTGTCTTTTATTAACTTCGTTAATGAGAAGAGTACATTCTAGAGCAAGACTCCCGACTTGAATTTCATTCTTCAGGTTTGGCAAGAATTCAAAGCAATCCACAAATATTTTCCCGATAAACACCCCTTTCAAGGGACATGGGCGGATAAGATGGGAATAATCGACATTGTCTTCGACAGAAACAAAGTTGGCGTGATCGCCAAATGGATTGGTGATGTTATTGGGTTTAACAGTTGGGATCGGGAGTGTTCCATTCTCAATCATGTCTTGGCTTTCGTGCTTGATCGATAGCACCTTTCAAAGATATCATGGCCTTTCTCTTGATGAAAGGCACAAAGGCATTTGGTTTATACCATTTACCTTGTTGATCGCGGAGGGTCCTGAGTTAGACCAATAGGCTTCACTTTCCTTGGGCTATGAGCCTTTGGAGAGCATATGTATAAGTGCATCCGATATCGGTGAATGCCCTAGGTGTTTGGCGCTGCGACTTCTTCGATTGCCCTTCTAAGAGATTGATGGCTTCATCAATATGGGTCGTTGCTGGGGCCTTGGCTTTAGACGATGAGGCCCCTTGGTACCCTTTCGGCTTTTCAGCCTCTGCCCTTATGACATCATCTTCTACCTTTATCCCGATTCTTATCAATTCTTTGAAAGAGCCAAAATTCTGGTATTTCAGAGCATTGCGGTAAATAGGTCATAGATTCTTTACGAACTTATCTACCATTTCAACTTCACAAGGCTTCTTGGCTAATTTCACGCTTTCAGTAGCGCCATCTTGCAAGGAATTCAAGAAAGCCTTCTTTGTCTTTCGTGTCATCACCTCCAATGTTCTTATGTTGGTTT
The DNA here is from genome assembly GCF_048544455.1 of Silene latifolia. Taxonomy (NCBI): domain Eukaryota; kingdom Viridiplantae; phylum Streptophyta; class Magnoliopsida; order Caryophyllales; family Caryophyllaceae; genus Silene; species Silene latifolia. Next base: position 119,797,350 of record NC_133528.1, on the reverse strand, counting down.
GAATCTCGACATTATCAAAGATAGTGCTTGCAGAACTCCACCGTGATATCTTCGAAAGTAGGGAAGTTCTTAAGGTCCAGTTGTAGAACCACGACTTCGGTGTTCATCCGAGAGATTGAGCGAAAATTTCCGAGAGCATGTCGGCGGTACTCCCTTCATGCTAAGTACCCCTTATAGGCCTTAACATGGTGGACTGGATCTTCTATGCCTTTAAACTTTGGGATATCAGTGAGTACCATGTTCGTGGGCAACTTATCCTGAACTGGGGCATAAGCCCTAGCATTTTCGTATTGGATGTTCTTCCCCTGGGAGAGTTTCAGGCGGTCTTCAATGAATTTGAACCGTTTCTCCGGATCGATCGGGGTGGGGTAGATGAAGAGGAATCTTCACCCAGCTTGGATTCGATCGCATCCATTCTGGTCATTATGAGGTTCACGGCCTCAGTGAGTTTGTTAACAGCATCTTCCATTGCTTGAAGTCGGGTTTTTGGCGGCCTTTCTACAAGAAAACCCCGAACCGAGTCAATATTCAAATGTAAGAGCCCCTGCACACTTAAGGACACGACACCAACTTGACTCAAACAAAGACTCGACTTATGACCGACTAACCAAAAGGTTCGACTCACGGTTGGATTTAGACCTCGATTCATTTTAGACTCGACAAGACGACATGACTCAAGCTGTCATAGCTCGATTCTAAACTGGACTCGGTGTGACTAAACCCGTGATTGGACTATCATAGCCCATAGGTTTAAGTGAAACGCCCTAAATGGCCTAGCTTGGATGTTTCTGTGGACTATCCTAGACCAAAAGGTAAACCAACACGACTCGAATCCCAAGAAGTGGGCTTGGGCGACCCAACAAGGTCGTGTTCTAGACACTTGAGACGAGACACGCCTAGCCAAACACGGCCAGGACCCGGACACGACTCGACGCATTTCATGCTTGGTTAAGGTTCGAGAAACATTTTGGATTGAATTTGAAAAAGACGAAAAAATTGATTTGAAAATGAGATTTAAAATGGGCAGCATGCCGGCTATAAAAGCTCATTTTGGGCCGAAAAAATCTAGTCCTACTTGAGCAGCATTCCGCGTTTTTAAAACCATGCTATTTTGAAAGTAAGTTGTTCAAAAGTTCGGTTTTGAAATCGATACGGAAAATTTTGAAAAGACTCGGGAAATTCATTTCGCACATTGTCATTCTCATGTTATAAGGATGTATGCTCCTAGACATCTCTAAGTCTCGGCAAGTCTTCTACAAGAAGGTCTATGCACTCCATCCTTTTTGGGTCTTATAGAGCAAGGGCCTTTAGGTAGAGTACCTAGAAGAGCATCCCCACCATCAAGAACCACGACGAGGCGGAGCGGAAGCAAGCAATGTGCAAGTTTCTGGCATTGTGGGATGTCGCCCCCCACGCGTCACAAAGAAGCGCTGGGACGGCCCGGGAAAGTCCTTAAGGGCTTATGCATGAATCGTAGCACTACGAGTAATGTTTTACTTTCCAATACTTTCTTTTCAAGTTTCACCTCGGAGGAAAAGACCCTAGAAACAAAGTGTAACTAGTCCTCTTGTCCCCAGCGGAGTCGCCAAACTGTGGACAAGGCCCGCGGGAACTGCGTCCGCGGGATCCACACTAGGCATTATCGACTCGAGATTCTTTCGAATCGAATTAAGACAAATTAGAGTCGCCACCAAGTTTTATGGGAACTTGGAACCGTTCAAGTCAACTTTACACCTTTCATCGAAAAGCATAAAGCCAATCGACTACGGGTGATTAAAGATAAAGACTTGTACCCTATATCACTCAATTTGAATGACTCTCGTAATCCAATGGTATTTAGACGGATCCACAAACCATAGATCTTGAGTAAGGGGTGAGGGTACGTGTTAGGAAGCCCATAAGGACACCTAACCCCGCCCGTCAAAAACGGCCTCTACTAAGTCAAGTGTCGGATTTCAAACAAGGTCGTAGCTACTGCGATATATGATATGCAAACATCGTTTTAAAACCCTAACATGTGAAGTTTCTATGTCGATTTAGATGCAACTAAACTAACTTTGTCAAAGTTGTAATTTAGCATGTGGGTTGACTGATCTAACAACATACAAAGCAAACAAGGCTTAAGGGGAATGGGGAAGCCGTTGGGATCTACCCTATTACAACCCAGGCATTTCATGCCGACACAACGAGAATTTAATGATACAACTCGATCTAAATACAATTGCTATATACGACACCATACACGACACATGGCCATTCAGCCTAGGAAAACGTGCACAAAGGGGTGGCCCACGGTTTACATAACTCACGGTCTTGGGTCACTCCTCGTAATGCGTGCTTTCACTTAATCTTATCGAATTAGACATTAGGTCACACACCAAAGCATGCATTAGCATAAATCGGGCCATGTCGCTTTAAACAACACGCGATTTACTACGCTCTTACATGAATTGGAGCACAACCGTCTAACCAAATGAGACTAAGGTTTTTGAAGAGGTTTTGACTCGATAAAAGAAAACTAATTACAAGTGAATTACAAGAGATGACTCGATAAGCAAAAGGTAATTACAAAATACAAAACAACGATGAATAAACGATGTAAAGATGAAGCAAGAATGACAAAAGGCACGGCCAAGCACACGGCCCCAGACATGGCCACCCTAGTTCCTAGGTTAGGTTCATTAGGTTAGATAGATTTTCAAAGCGATATGGGATGTACATTAGAAATTGATGATAAAAGAGGTCAGAAAGCTTCGCCTAAAACCGAGTGTTCTACACGGCCTAAAAGGGTCGAATTAGGTCAAGTTCGCTAATTAAATTAACTCGTCGAGTGCTAATAAGAAGGTGCTAATCACGCACTCTTATACAAGCGAGAAATCAAGTGAAAAGAGAGATGCATTCAATTAGGTTATAGAATTGTTAATCGATTTTTAAAGCTATGTCGATGCCACCTAACATGTCTAATTAGGTTATTTAATCGATCTAAAGCCGTCTAAATGAATCATATGTTAACAAACATGGGTCGAACTAACATGCAATGTGTCCTAGGGTAGGTCGAATTGAACGAAATAAGAAAGGGGTCAAAAGCGAGGAACGAAGTTAGGATTCGTTTTATTAATGCCCTACCTTGAACACGAGGATATGTAAATGAGACGGGGGATACGACCGACCGATGTGGCGGATTTCTTTCCCATCTTAAGTCAACGCGGGTGTTCATGGTGGTACTTTAACTCATAATCGGACTAAACTAGTTTCATAGTTAACGATATCAAACGATAAACAAAACGATAAACAATGTAAAACGAAACAATAAAAAACAAACATAAAAAGAATGAAATAAAAGGGAGAAGAGGAGGATTTGATGCTCCCTTAACCTACATGTATCGTTGACACCGTATTGGGTCGTAATCGATCGTAGATTTTATCTCGAGAGGCCGTCGTCGACGAAGGAACAAAGCAACAACACGTTTTTTCGCAAATCTGGACAGCAACTTTCAAACTGCAATTTCTCATTCGTTTCACGGTTAAAATTAGATTTAAAAGATGTTTTGAAACCTAGAAAGAGAGTAGAACAAAGATCTTAAATTAAACCACGCTCGTTCTGAGTTATTGGGTACGAAAAACGAGCACAAACAGAACTGGACAGACAGGAAAAGCCGCGAAAACAGAGTGTATGACACTCTGTTTTTCGAGGGGATTCGTGTACTCTCAAGGTCAATTTGGTTCGTGAATCTTTGTCAAAGATGTAGATGGATGTTATGTGGTTAATTAGGAACAAGAAACTCGAATTTTAATGGAGATTTGAAGGGGAAACGAATTGTATTTCGAGAGAGACACAAACTGTTTCAGTTTGGATGTCTCGGTTTTATCGAGGGTTTTGAGAGGCAATTAGGGTTTGTTTCTGGAGTTTAATGCTTTTGAGTGATGGTAGTATGTATCGAGAACTTAGAGGAATGAAAGTATGGCAGAGGGGAGGTATTTATAGGGAGTTAAAGTAGGGTAAAAGAGAGCAACAAGCAGTCGGGCTGCTTTGTTTCGCTGCTCCTGTCCAGCAGCTTTCATGAGCTCGTGTAGGGTTTTTGAGGGGTGTTTCTTGGTGGGCAAGGCATGGTAATATGTTTAGGATAGTCAGGTGTGGATGGGTGGTCATGGGCACGGGTTTGGTAGCCGTTTGGAGCGGGTTTGGAAGTGTTTGATTGGGCTCGGGTTTGGAGAACGAAAACAGGGGGGCTGCTTGTTGCGTGAGGTTTGTGAAGGAGTTTGGACGTGGGTTGCATGGGAAAGGGCTTGGAATTATAGCTTGATATGTGGGCTAGGTGGGAGGTGAGATATGGGTCGCATTGGAGTCGAATACGGGGCAGTTTTGGTGTCGGATTTGGGGCTGCAAAACAGAGCAGCGAAGGTGGTGTTGGGCTATTTGGGACGTGATTTGGGAGGGCTAAGCCAGGGTTTTGTGGTGGGTTTTGGCTGGGATTTGAACACGGGTTGGAGGAGAGGGGATTGGGCCGAAAGTGCGTCGAAAATCGAGCCCAAATCAAGTAGAAAACGAGCTCAAAAATCGCGTATAAAACCATCGTAAAAAATCGAGTTCTTCAAATACGGTTTATAAACGATATAAATTGATTTTTCAAATCAAATAACTAAAGAATGATTTTTCAAATCAAAAATATATTTTATTTTCAATAAAATAAATTTAAGAAAATAAATTCAAATTAAAACAATAAAATGAATTCACTTTAAAAAAACATTTAATTTAAATATCATTTAAATTAATAAAATACTTCGTCGACAACGCTCATTCTACATCGTAAAACGAGCCCAAATAATGACAATGACAACTAAAGAATACATGTGTCCTATCATCATCGGGTTTTTGTCGGGTTCTCTATAAATTCCAATATCGACGGATACGGGTATCTTCACAAAGGATACTTGTTCTTCACCGTTACTCTGTTCAGCTCCCTGTAGTCTATGCACAACCTTAGGCTCCCATCTTTCTTTTTCAAAAACAGAACTGGTGCTCCCCATGGTGACACACTAGGTCTAATGTATCCCCTCTTAATCAGATCATCCAACTGCTTCCTTAGCTCCTCCAACTCCTTAGGACCTATAGGGTACGGTGCCTTAGAGATTGGCCCCGTCCCCGGTTTTAGCTCAACACTGAAATCTATATCCCTCTTCGGTGGCAACCCCGGAATCTCCTCTGGAAAGACATCTGGAAACTCTCCCACAACTGGTATCTACTCAACTGTCGGACTCTCCACTCTGTGATCCCTCACATGGCATAAGATCAACGGGCAACCCTTCCTCAGATAGGACTTCAAGGTCACTGCTGCAATCAAATTAACTTTGGGTTTGACAACAAACCCACGATAAGATACACTAATCCCCTTAGGACCTCTTAGAGAAACTTTCTTTTGATGACAATCTATCTTAGCATTGTACTTTCCCAACTAATCCATCCCAACTATCATCTCAAAACCGTCTAAAGGAAACTCCAACAAATCTACAAGTAGATCAACTTGCCCAACTATCATGGACACACCTCTATACAACCTCCCACAAGATACAGACTCCCCCGAAGGTATAAAAACTTCCTCTCGTACAGACTCATACTCACTCAAACCCAATCTTTTAACATGACTCGATGATACAAACGACTGTGACGCTCCCGAATCAAACAAAGCAAAGGTATAAACACCATGAACAAGAAATGTACTGGTTATAATGTGAGCATCATCCTCAGCTGCTTTCTTCTCCATCATAAATAGCTTGCCACTGGTCTTCTGTCCACCTCCCTGGACAGTACTAGCTGAGGTAGCCGGTTTAGCACCCGACCCCTGGTTGTTGTTGGTGTTCGTAGCTGGTCTCTGATAAGAATTACCGCCATTGCGGTTACCCCCACCGTTGTTGTTCTGACCTCCCCTGTTGTTCCATGACCCAGCCGGTCTGTTACTAGCAAAACCCTGTGTAGGACCCTGTGAAAAGCTTCCCTGTGATGGTCTTTGGAAACCCCCACTCATCGCACTGGTGCACTCATGTCTCTTATGGCCCATACCGCCATAGTTGAAACAGGTCATACCCCAACTACAACCACTACTACCACGGCCTCGCCCGTATGGAGCCCCAACACTGAACCCCGAGCCCGATGAATATGCTCTCACCTGATTATGCTTATTCTTCTTATAGCTGGACTGACCACCCCCTTCACTTTCAGCTTTCTTGTTCTCAGCACCCCTCTCTTTGGTCATCTCAACCAACCTCTCAGCCCTCCCAGCTCGCTTATAAATTTCCTTTACATCTGTAAGGACTCCCACCGGTAGCTTCTCCATGATCTTGGGGGTCAAACCCTTTTCAAACCTCAAAGCTAAGTTCTCCTCACTCCGCCCCCATGTCCTCAGCATATCTGGACTTCTCATTAAACTTGGGGTAGTAATCAGCTATCGTCATATCGGATGTCATCTTAAACTCATCAAAATCTTCCCTCAGCTTACTCCTCACATGTTCCGGCACAAACTCACGCCTCATCGCTTTCCTGAACTCATCCCAAGGTATTGCAGGTAGCCCCTGCTTCATGTACATCTCTGTGGACATGGGCCACGGGGGCGCTTGGGAACAAGCGTTGGCATTTGTGGAGTCGTCACCAATTTATTGTGGAAAATTGAAAACCGTTCGAATACCTCGTGTCATGTCAAGACACAAAGTAGTGACATGAACACCAAGAACTCAATACCCTTAGCATTCTATGTCTAGAATGACTCTCGTGGATGCCAATGAACACGGATGTTCACAGAGATCTAGAGTAAGGGGTGAGGGTACGTATTAGGAAGCTCTTTTGATCGAACACCTAATCCCGCCCGCCTCGATAGCGGCCTCTACTAATGATTAGGGAAATTATCTATACTTGATATATTGTCGATTATATGCATGCAATGCAACATCCAAGTTTTGATCCTAACATGTGAGAATTAGGCTAAGTCGGTGAGCAAGTAATTTATCATACAAGTGGGTCAAAGTAGGGATTTATATTCAATTACATGTGGAAGCATACAAACAATGCGATAGAAGAAATACAATAATAAATACAATAATTAAAACGGATTAATGATTTATGTCGAAAATACTTCTAAAACGGATAATTTGAGAAAAGAAAGAATAAAGGAAATAAACGAACAGATTATTAATGATAATACGAATAATAGTAGATTAATACGTAAACTAATTAAACTAGGTCAAGGCAGAAAGGGAGTTCAGAGACAGAAATCAACCTGGAACAGGCGCAGCAGAGCTGCGCCCTCTGGAAGAGGCGCAGCAGTTGCTGCGTCTGTTCCAAGGCTGAGTTCTTGTTGTGAAGCCGGAACTGCAAATCGTTAATATTCGTGGGTGAATTTAATGATTGATTATGATATTTGACTCGGATGAAAGTGATTTAACACATTAATTACGTGTGAATGAGTCATAAAAGCGATAAAACGTGGATAAAACCGATTAATATGAATTAGTTACATGAATGAAAGATTGATTAGTGACACGGGTGAACTAAATAGGTTAATCATGACGAATTAATGATGAACTAATGACGGATATGACAATAGACAGATGGAAATATATCAAAGGTCGATTTCCAGAAACTCGATATGAATGAATCGAATATCTACAACCCGGATTGATTTTAATGACGAAAACCCGCAAATATTGGTTATAAGGGATTTAAGTCGGGAATTGACGATGAATTATATACTAACAGTGATGAACGATATGTTAAATTATTATACTTAAAATTATCGTGTTAAAGAAACAATGAACAATTGAAAACGAAACAAAACGATCGAATTATCAAAAGACGAAGGAAGAAGAAAGGAAGCAGGAACTGCGGCAACCTCCCGAAGAGGCGCAGCAGGTGCTGCGTCCTTTCTCGACGGTCATCTTCTGGTAATCCGTAAAAAGGGGTTTTAAACACGGTTTTATAAATCGGTTTTATAAATCGGTTTTAAGAGTATTTCGACATAAACCTTACAATATGATTACAAAAAGTAAATAACAATAAATAAAGAAGGATTTACACCCTCAGACTTACATGTTTGACGAAACGAGATGAACTAAGTTTATGTTTAGTGATGCTCGACTCGAATGTAACGAAAGTGACCTCGTAAGAGGAAAACGATTAAGATTTATTAAGTTGATTATGGTGGAGTTGGTCAAATTGGTTGTTCATCCAAAACGAGGCTGGTACTCAGAAGGATCCGAGCTTACGTGGTCGAAAGTTCAAGCACGTAGACGCCAAAAAGTAAGAACGTGGTCTACAATGCAAAGGGAGAAGAGAAGGGCGGACACTCGCGTGAGAAATATGAGGAGCGAAGGCTCCTATTTATACTAATCACGTGAAGAAATTAGGGTTTTCGGAGAGACTTTGGAAGTGAATCTCGAAAAGATATGAAAAGATACGAAAAATACGCAGAAAAGGACCTGGGAAGAGGCGCAGCAGGCACTGCGTCTCTTGGAAGAGGCGCAACACATGTTGCGTCTGTTCCCAGGTAGTTTCCTCCTGCGGAAGAAAGATTTCCGTGTTTAATTTATGGAATAACGGATTAATCTTATTTTCCTTAATATTTTGTATGAATATTACGGGAAATTCTTTACCAAATATTAAAAGCTTGTGAAATATGGAATAGAAATATCCGGAACATTCCAGAACATTCTGACTCGGGTTTTAGCGGTTATCACAAAATGAAGATGGTTTTAGGCCCAGAATCCAAATGTACTCTAATTACTGTCAAAATGACCGTATCGACGCGTAGATGACAATTAAGAGGTAGACATAAATGTTTGAGCAATCACTTGACGATAAACTTACGAACTATCACAGATCGTTCCGCGTACCAAACATGTGGCCCAATCATCACCGGGTGGTTTGCGGGAGGTGCAGAAATGAGGTATCTACAGAGCCCACACTTTGACTGAGGCTTGGACAAGGCGAAAGTCAAAGTATAGCCATTAGGTCAATCGAAGATTACAACCTGACGACTATGGCGACGCGAGGCGGCTCAAGGGGTCTGAACCAAGGACCTATCGTCGGGGACATTTTAGAGTCTGTCGACTATCGGGGAGGGTCGTTTAAAGTCCATTAGACTACGTAAGGATGCTCGCCAGCCATAAGAAGAGACCATACCTGAGACTTCTTTCTTGAGATGCTTCCGGAGTTGCGTAGGAGCTAAGGGGTAAGCGTAAGAGCTAAAGGAGAAGCGTAAGAGCTAAAGGTAAGCGTAGGAGCTAAGGGTAAGACCTAAAAGATAAGTAAGGATTGTGCTAGGGTGTGGGATCCTAAAGGAAAGCATCGATAGGAAGGTGGCCAAATATAAGTTCGACCTAAGGGGTAACTAAGGCTCGAGTGTAAGAACTCTGCCGGTCTAGGAACTGCTGGAGAACGACACCTTTATCGCACTCCGTGGGGAAACAAGAAATACCGTGAGTAGCAGGACACAGGCCGGAACTGCTGGGAGAAATCTGCTTGGGTCATCTTCAAACAAACTTCAGAAGAACTTGAGAAGGACGATTGTATGTCGTGAACTCTCGTTGGGGAAACTTTATCGGGAATTCATCTCCATGTCTCGAGAGGGAGTGTCTATCCGCTTACTCTCGCTGGGGGAATATAATGAAGGCGTGTCAAAACACCTGTCAGAGAATACTTGCTCGTTGTGACAAACAAGGTCTTGTAATAAATAAATAATGTACGGTAGTCTGCAGTTGGCTTAGAAATGCGGGTCTGAGCGAAGGATAATCGTGAAACGGACCAGAAAAGAAATAAATGGCATCGGGGAAGAGGCGCACCAAAGATGGACCCACAAATAACGAACTCATAACGAATTTTTGAAAATTCGTATGAAGGGAAGCTTAGGAAGAGGCGCAGCAAGAGTTGCGTCTCTTGGAAGAGGTGCAGCACCTACTGCGTCTATTCCTGGAGGTGTCTTTCCTGCGTAAAAGCGCGATGAAACAGGGGTTCGTTTCATTTGTTTCGAAACACAATTCCTCAATTACTCTCTCACATCTCAACCATTTCCGTCAAAATTTGATCCAAAAGCTTGCATTTGTCATAACTAATCGAGGTATGTATATCATTCTTGCATTAATCTTCTATAATGGACGAATTGGATCGACAAAACTTAGGGTTTTCACCCCTAAAATGTCAAAAATTTGGGGCTTTTCCCCCAAATGATCTTGCCTTGTAAAATTAACCTTTTAAATGGCTAATTGGTAGTATAAGGATCATAATCATGTATTTGTTTCGAATTTTCGTTGAGTTTTGGGCATTTGAGTGAAATTAAGACGGTTTCACAGCTAAACCGTAGATTGCTTCGAAAATGGCCTTAGGATTGCCCATTTGCGATGAAACTTGATATTTGGAATCCTTGGATGATGGGTAAACTTCCTACCATCTCAGAATTTTGGTTTGTAACGGCTTTTTTAGGACACTTTTCTAGGGCATAATCACCTTTATAACGAAATGTTGTCGAAATTTCGACTCGAACCCATGACTAGGCTTCAACTTAGGCTTGACTTGGCCCAAATTACCACATGAGTGATCAGGTTTGTGGGAGTACGGCCAAAGATGGCGATAAAAGAGCAACTTTGAGGCTTCTAAAGCTCGAAAATCCCCTAATCAAGGCTTGTCGTCATTTGACGCGGCCTGAAATTACTTCAACGTTGCAGGTGACGAGGCTTCTACTTCTGGGAGAGCTCCCATGGACATAGACACAGCCGTCGACGCTTCTCGTGCTCTCGAGGAGGCTTTCACTGCTGTTAGGGCAGCTGGTGAGGTTGCTGAAGACGAGGTTGCTGCTCTCGAGGCGAGAGTTGCGGAGTTAGGCGGCGACCGGCAGTAGTTTTGTTGTTGTTTGTTTTGTTTTTGGCTGTATTTTTGAACATTTGTACATTTTAGGACCTACCATTTGGACATTTTGTTTTTTGCTTGGGGCTCGATCCGAGCCCCCAGTTTGTTGTACATATCCCTCTTTTGGTTGTATATACGACGGCCTGAGTGCCTTCGTGCTGGGTTGCTTTGTTTGTTCCTGCAAGTTAGCTTTGAACAGGTTTGGTAGATGACGGTTTACACCGTCATGCTGCCGAAATTTACATAGAAATCACATAGAACATGTATGCATACATATGGCCTAAATTAGCGCAAAACAATGACTCGAAAATGCAAAAATGCAAAAAATGCAAAAATTTACCGGAAATGACCGGACGGTAGGGAGGGTTACCCCCAAAAAAAATGAAAAAATAGAAATCTATAAGTTGGAAATGGAGAGTGAAATGATTCCTTGAAAAGAAAATGTAAAAAAGAAGTGTACAAGTGTGCTAAAATGATGAAAATGTCGATATCGTCTCGAAATGCGCATCCGCGAAATTATGAAACACGAAATATGGTAACTTTGACGTATTTACCAAAATAATAACCCGTATGAATAGGAAATTATTCGTTAAAGAATTTAGGAAAGATCCAACGCGGAAAATTACAGAAACGTTGCTGAGGAAGAGGCGCAGCAGGAGCTGCGTCTCTTTGAAGAGGCGCAGCAGGTGCTGCGCCTGTTCCCCGGTGTATCCGTCCTCGCGGATTTTAGGAAACAGATTTTAGTATAAATAGAGACGTCGATAGAGGTTTTATTCACACAATTCTTCCGTCTCTTCCTTCGTCTTATTACATAAAATTCCCAAAATAGTCCTTCATCATGAATACTTTGGAAATTCGTCTAAAAGAATGGACCAATGAGTTTTCTAGCATGGGTGCCTATAATCTTGGATCGTTGTTGAGTTTGAAGCTTATCAAGGTAGCCAAACCATTCCTAGCTGCTTGTCTTGATTATTGGGACCCGAATTATCACGTTTTTGCTTTCCCCGGAGGTGACATTTGCCCAATTCCTGAAGAAATTGCTGCGATTGGTGAGTGAGACCCAGAACACTTGCCCGCTATTCCTTCTACTTCGCAAGGGTATAAGAACAAATTTAGAGACTTGCTTGGGTTGACCAGAATTGAGGTGGACCGTTTAGTGACCTCGAAAGGAGTGCGAATGTTGGACTTTATTGACCGATTCATTAACAAGGCCGACCCCACCATCTCTTATGTTGCTAGGCGAAGGGCATTTGGATTTTGCTTGTTATATGTGTATGTCCTTCAAGGGCATGTTGATGAGGATTTGAGAGGTGATCCCCGTCTCCTGGGCCTAGTTGAGCAAATGGAACTGCGCAGGAGCCCAGCCTGTTTATGTTTAGGAGAGATCATATTGGGTTTGGACAACAGGAAAGCCAATCGCGACCTACCTTATTTGGGAAGTCCCGTTATTTTGCAGGTAAAAGAACACCTTTTTTTTTCTTTTTTCTTTTTTTTTTTCTTTTTTTTTGACACCTGCTTTTGGTAGGTCTGGCTTATGGAGCGCCTTCGATTGATCGAGCCCCCAGTTAATGTTCCTGCCTATCATACTCGCTCAATTGCAATGAGGACCAGACTTTACATGGTGGACTTCACTCGAGTGTGCAATTACTAGGAAAACAAATTGAAGAGTGATGATGGCCCCTTGATTAGATGGGTTGTACCATGGTGGCATCTCAAATCCGTCACTGGAGTATCTTCCTTGGATCCTACCCGATCTGTGCGCATTCCTGGCTTGGAATTCATGGTATGCATCTTCCCGGAGAGGTTGATGAGACAGGTTGGACTGAAGCAGACAATCCCGAAGCTTGACACTTTGTCCCAGATCGCCGTGGCGCTTACTACTGAGAGTCGAAGGGAGTGGGCCATTAAATGGGCTCAAAGAAATGTATGGTTCTTGAACTCTTCTGTTAGTGCTTTATGGGTGTCGGACTCCTATCTGCGGTGGAGGAAAGCTACTACTCCGGAGGAGCGTGAAAGATGGAGGAAGCACGAGCCCGTTGACTACAAGGTGCGCGAGGTGGAAAAGGAGAAAGAGAAGCATATGATTGAGGGAGAGGAGGAAGCCGGGTTTCGAGTTGTTCATCCTTCGAAGAAACCGAAGACCTCCCCTGTCGTGGACAAAGTGATTGACAAGAATGGGAAGGTTAGACCACGAGAAAGACCGTTGGTGATTAGGTCCGAAGTGGCGCAAGAGCGTCCGGCTCGAGGTCGTGACAAGAAATATGACAAAAATGACAAGGGCAAAGGGAAAAATGAGGAATAGCCCAAGTCTTTATTATTATTTATTATTATTATTGTAATAAGAAGGTGGAGTTTTTAGAATCCTAGCCTATTTTATTTTATTTATCTTACTATTATTATTATGTAACGTACTACTATTATTATTAGAAAATGAATGAAATAAAGGAGGTTAATTGGTTATGAAACCGTTGTGATTTTCTATTTATTATTCTTGTCGAATTCCAAATGCAACTGCAAATGTCCTTCTATTTACATTTTAAAATTAATGGGTTGTATCCTGCAAAGGATTGCCTACGTATTCATTAAAAAAATGAAATCAAACCCTTGCGCGTAGTTCTAGTAAATGTAAAAGAATAATTGTTCTAAGTAAGACCTTGTAATGAACTTAGAAAAAAATAAGCATGAGCTTTTTACTTACTCTTAAGGTGCAATTTAGTTTATTTGATGATATGAGGATGACAGATTGTGAAGATGCTAGAGCATGGTGACATTAGCTTATTTCAGCTTGGCTAGGAGCCGTTCATTTAGTGCCACAAGAGCGACACGTGAGGTTACGCGAGGCGCGTTTTTGTTTCTATTCTAGGCATAATACCGCTTTAGTTGGTCAAGGTTTGTCGGGTTCGCAAATTCATTCCCATCTAGGTCTGTGATTCTAACCGCACCCCCTGGAAGTATGGACTTGACTAGAAATGGCCCGGCCCAATTAGGTTTGAATTTTCCTTGTCGGTCGACAGGTAAAAGAGCTCTAATCGACTTGAGTACTAAGTCTCCTTCCTTGATGTTCCTTGGCTTGACCCTTTTGTTGAAGGCTCGTTTGATACGTGCTTGATATGTTTGGACATTATGTAATGTGCGTAGCCTACGTTCATCCAGGAGGATGAGTTCTTCATATCTATCCCTCTTCCAATCGGTTTCCGGGATTTGACTTTCGAGTAAGATACGCAAGGATGGTATTTCTAACTCGACTGGCTGTACAGCTTCCATGCCATAGGTCAAATAGAAAGGGGTGGCCCCAGTGGGCATCCTGACAGATGTACGATATCCCCACAAAGCAAAGGGTATTTTGCTTGGCCAATCTCGTTAGTTGTCAATCATTTTCTTGAGAATTGTGACAACGTTCTTGTTTGCTGCCTCTACCGCGCCATTAGTCTGTGGTCTATAGGGCGAAGAGTGGTGATGCCTAATTTTGTACTTGGCTAGCAATTGCTCAGTCTCGGCTTGGAAATGTGATCCATTATCACTAATGATCTCATGTGGGCAACCGTATCGACAGATGATGTTGTTTTGTATGAACTTTGCTACATTTTTAGCCGTGAGACTAGTGTAGGAAGCCGCTTCAACCCATTTGGTGAAGTAGTCAATTGCCACTAGGATGAAACAGTGACCTCCTGTTTCGGCTGGAGTTATCTTCCCGATTATATCAATTCCCCAGGCAGAAAATGGCCAAGGAGATGTCATCGTATAGAGCAATGAAGGAGGGACATGCTGTACATTCCCGAAGATTTGGCAGTTATGGCAATATCTTACGTATTTGATGCAATCGGATTCCATTGTGGTCCAATAGTACCCCAGACCTGTGATTTTCTTTGCCATCATGGGCCCACTCATGTGAGGACCGCATTCTCCATCATGAACTTCTTCCATCACTTTCCGCGCCTGTGAATGATCAAGGCAACGTAGGATTACACCAAGAGGTGTTCTTTTGTATAACTCTCCTTGCATGAGAACGTATTGGGAAGCTAGTAGGCGTATAGCACGTTGTCCCCTTTTGTCCATATCCGGTGGATAGGTACCGTTGATCTTGAAATTTAGGATTGCTTAGAACCAAGGTTCCTCTGTGATTTCCTCTTCATCGGTGATTTGGTGGACATAAGCTGGCTCTGATCATCGTTCGATGCATAAAGGCATTTCCACCATGTCATCTGGCATATTAATCAAAGATGCAAGTTTTGCAAGAGTATCTGCAAATTGATTTTCTTCCCGAGGTAGGTGTAGATAGGTTACGTGATCAAAGAATTGGGCAACTTGGTCTATTCTGGCTTGATAAGGTGCTAGGCTTTCGCTTCGGATTTTCCAAGATCATGTAACTTGATTGATGATCAGGGACGAATCCCCATGCACTCGGAGGTTTTTAATGCATAAGCTCACTGCCGCTTGTAGTCCAATGAGACAAGCTTCGTATTCTGCAGCGTTATTTGTCACCTCGAAGTCGAGTTTGACAGAGATCGGTCTATGCTCGCCTTCAGGAGAAATGAGCAACACTCTTATTCCAAATCCTCTTAACTTTGATGCTCCGTCAAAGTAAAGGTCCCAGAAGTCTACATCGGTTTGGAGTATATCTTCGTCTGGAAATGACCAAGCATCTATTGTTTGTGCATCATTGATGGGATTTTCTGCAAATAATTCGGCAACGGCGCGCCCTTTTATAACTTTCAGAGGTACATATTTGAGATCGAACTCTGAGAACATCAAAGTCCATCTTGCTAGTCGTCTGTTGAGGACGGGTTTCTCGAAGAGATATTTGACAGGATCCATTTTGGAGTATATTTTGACGGAGTAGCTAAGCATGTAATGATGTAGCTTCTTCGTTGCCCACACAAGAGCGAGGCATGTATATTCGAGTTATGAGTATTTGCACTCGTACTCCAAGAACTTCTTACTAAGGTAGTAGATAGCCCTTTCTTCCTTTCCTATGGTTTGAGCTAGCATGGCGCCCATGGCTGTTTCGGTTACTGTGAGATATAAACGAAGAGGTTGATCTCATTGAGGTGGCATGAGCACTGGTGGTTTAGCTAATATCTCCTTGATTCGGTCGAATCCCTTCTGACAGTCATCATCCCACATGGTGTGGTCTGTTTTCTTGAGCTTTTTGAAGATAGGTTCACAGATCATGGTGAGTTTCGATATGAATCGACTTATATATTGCACTTTTCCCAGGAATCCTCTGACTTCTTTTTCTGTTTGAGGTTGTGGCATTTCTATCAAAGCATTGATCTTAGAAGGGTCTATTTCTATACCTCGTTAGCTAACGACGTATCCTAGGAGTTTGCCAGATGTTACTTCGAATGCGCACTTCTGAGGATTGAGCCTCATGTTGTACTTTCGTAGCCTTGAGAAGAATTTGCGAAGGTTCACAATATGCCCCTCTCTATCCTTGGACTTAACAATCTTGTCATCTACGTATACCTCAACTTCTTTATGCATCATGTCATGTAGAAGTGTAGTTGCGGTGCGTTGATATGTAGCTCCGGCGTTGATTAACCCAAACAGCATGACCGTATAGCAATAGGTTCCCCATTGAGTGACAAAGGCAGTCTTATGCATGTCTTCTATGGCCATCTTGATTTGGTTGTAACCCGCGTACCCATCCATGAAGGATAGTAACGCGTGATCTGCGGTATTGTCCACCAATATGTCGATATGTGGTAGAGGAAAGTCATCTTTAGGACTTGCTTTGTTTAAGTCTCTAAAATCAACACAAACACGGATTCTCTCATCCTTTTTGGGAACGGGTACTATGTTGGCTACCCAGTCAGAGTACTCGGAAACTTTGATGAACCAGGCTTTGAATTGTTTATCGACTTCTTCCTTGATCTTGAGAGCCCATTCTATCCTCATTCGACGAAGCTTCTGTTTTACGGGCTTGAAACCTGGCTTAATTGGGATTCTATGTTCGGCAATATCCCTGTCGATCCCTGACATGTCTTTGTAGGACCAAGCGAAAACGTCTTTGAACTCGTTTAGGAGGTCTATGAAACTGGCCCTTTCGGCGGAGCTCAAGGTAGTCCATATCCTAAGTTCTTGGGGTTCTAGTTCGGTTCCTACATTGATGGGTTCGGTGTTCTCTATTACTGGTCCCCCTTTCCCCTCTTGTAGTATTTCCTTGGCCATGTAGGGAGGTATCTCAATTGAGTTCGGATCTGGGTCATCCTCAGTATCATCGTAAACAGAATTGCATTCAAGATAACACAAAGAGTAAGCAGAACCTGATTTATTGATATTAAAGTTTGAGAAAAGTTGAAACAAAGAAGCCATCTGATCTGTGGTCAGCGGCGGTAAAGGGACAGTTGTTGGGACATTTCCCGAACTATTGTTACTATTTGAGGCTAAGCTAGGAGAAACAAAGGGAGTGGGGACGACGACAGGAGGAGACTTCCTAGTAACTTCTCTAGACTCCGACTCTGACTCCGAATCTGACTCTGACTCGATTCATCGTCTTCTGGTTCTCCTTTGAACATCTCTCCTTCTCCAGTGGTGAGCTTGAAGAGTCTTCCTTGATTGTTGGTCCACTTGATTGATTTTCTCCATCCTTTCTGTTGGTTCGCATTTGTTTCTGTGATTAACGCGGTAGGGTTGAAGTGATCGTCCTGAAGTATCATGGTAATGATCTCATCCTACGCGGATCTAACAAATTGATCTTCTCTAAATAGTAGACTAACAGCTTGTTCGTCTACGCAAAGTGCTTGACAAGCTTTGACGGTAGGAACCGTTTCTGGAGGAATGAAGTAGCAATCGTGAAAGATCTCGATTCCGGCTAGCTTCCTTTCGAGATAATGCCAAGGTTCGGGGAATCCGTGAAAGAGTTCTTGACTTCCTTCCCTAACGAAGTATCCATTTAGGGTAGAGAGATATGGTCGCATTTGGACTCCTACGGCTTTGAACTTGAGCAAGCATCTCGAGAATTTCCTCTTTAGTGGGTTTGTATCCTAGTCCAAGTGGTATTCGTTTTGAGTTGCCTTCCTTGTAGGGTGCGAAGGTGTTTCTTCGGGTAGGGTTCAAAGTCATTCCTGGGAAGTATCCCTGGGATTTGAGTATGTGGTTGACCACCAAGTTGGAGTAGGGATCGTAGTATAGGGGTGCCAACTCACTTTCTACGACACTTATGCTTTGAAAGCCCCCAAGTTCATATACTGGATCCGCAAGGACTTGATTATTTGACTTGTTTTCGATTATTGCCTTAATGGGAGACGAATTGATCGTCACCACTTTGCCATTTAGTGGGATTTTGAACTTTTGGTGAAGGGTGGATGTTACCGCTTTGGAAGCGTGAATCCAAGGTCTTCCCAGAAGTATGTTGAAGGAAGCTTCAATGTCCACTATTTGGAAGTTAACTTTCGCTCAATTGGCCCTGTGGCTATGGTTAGGTTAACGAGTCCTACTACCTTTCGTCGTGTACCATCATATGCGCGAACACCTTGATTGGTAGGGGTCTAATCCGACTCTTTCATGCCTAGTTTATATGCCGTTTTCAAGGGTATGACGTTGACCGCGGAGCCATCATCTACTAAGGTCATTGACACATTCTTCTTTAAGCAAATGACAGTGATGTAAAGAGCCAAGTTGTGACTAGCGCCATAGGGTGGCAAATCTTCATCCGAGAAAGTAATAGGATTACTTAGCTTTGGTGATTCTTGGAAGACCAAGTTGACTACATCGTCGGGTGTGGAGTCATGTGCTACATTTAACTTGGCCAAAGCTTGCAGTAAAGCTTGGCGATGTGGGAATGAACTTGCTATTAGTTGCCAGACTGAAAGATCAGCCTTTGTCTTCTGTAACTACTTGAGCAAATGATCAGTAGAGTCATCTTCGTTATCATTTGGTGTGATAACATTGGTTGGACCATTTTGAGTAGTACTTTGATATGGACGTCCCGAACGAGTCAGATGGTCCACATCTTGGTCTTCACCATTTTGGACTATTTCCTTAATTAGGGAGTGTTCAATGAGATACTCGTCCTCATCGACATCGGCCCATACTCCATTGACTGTAGCTAATTCCCTCATTCTCATGATCTCGTCCTCTAATTGTGTAATTTGGTCGACTAGTTTATCAACCACGGCGACTATTTCTTGCATAGTAGCATTTTGGGAGAAACTTAGTGGCACATGTTCTTTAGGTGTTGCATTGGGGTCATGTAAAGTTGTCACCACATTTTCCAATTCCGACACTTGCCTATCCACACTCCTTGCCCATGCGATGAAGTTGGCCATGGTAGGGGAAATGGTAGAGTAGAACCCTTCATTCTCGATCGCGTGGATCTCATCTTCGACTGGAGAAATGAGGTGTGAACAATTTAAGGTAGATTCTTCACTTGTGATCACTAGAATTCCAAGAGGATTCTGAGTGTTGTTGGGCTTACCTCCCGGCGGTATTGGTAGTCGACCATCCTCAATCATGTCTTGAAGCACATTTTTCAATTTGTAGCATTTTTCTGTCTCATGTCCCTTACCCCTATGATATTCGCAGTATGAGTTCTTGTCCCAGAACTTGGATTTCTTTTCTGGTTCGGGTTTAGGGCCTATGGGTTGGAGTTTGCCTTGTTTCATTAACCTTTGTAGAGCATTGGAGTAGGTGTCCCCAAGATTTGTAAATTTCCTTGGTGGGGTACTCTTCTTGGATGGCTCGAGGAGGTTAACTTCATCGGTCTTGCTAGTGGAGCCGTAAGAACGACTTGTTGAGCCTTGATATCCTCGACCTACCGTTTTGGACAAGAGCCCTTTACGGATGTCATCTTCGATCCTCATTCCTAGTACGGTTAAGTCTTTAAAAGTTTTGATGTTTTGGTATCTCAAATGATTTGCATAGATGGGCTTTAGGTTGTCCACGAATTTCTCCACAAGGGTAGCCTCATCCGGGCGTTCAACAAGTTGGGTACTAGTCTTCCTCCACCTACTTAGGAAGTCGGTGAAACCTTCTTTGTCATTTTGGGTAAGAACCTCTAAAGTGCGCATGTTAACTTGGATCTCGGCATTATCCGCATATTACTTAGCAAATTCGATCGCGGCATCTTCCCAAGTAGCGATCTTCTTGTGTTCTAGAGAGTAGAACCATTGCTTTGGGATGGTGTCAAGAGATGAAGGAAAGATCCTCAAGAACATCTCGGGTTTGATGCCTTTGATAGACATGTAGTCCTTGAAAGCACGGATATGATTCAAAAGGTTTTCGTGCCCCTTGAATCTAGGGATATCCGTCATGTTGAAGTTGGTTGGTAACTTGGAACTCACGGCCTCATACTTGCGATTATTCTCCCTATAAATGTCATCCCCTTTAAGATACATCAATTGCTCCTCTAAGTATTAGAGTTGTTTCTCAGCTGCAGTCATACCCATGGGAGGGTTTTCGTCCCTGAAGTCATTCACGAAGTCATCAACGATTTCACTTTCCCGAGGAGGCAACCTTGTTTCTACGGTATAGATCCGGCCCTCGATGGTGTCAAGGCGATCATATACTTGGTCTTGAGTAACTTGGAGCTGAGCTAGTGCGGTTAGGATTCGATCATTACCATCCTGGAGTTGATTGAAATTCACGTCGCTTGTTTCAGGCATCTTGGAAACTGGATAAGAGATCGACGATGAATCAAAACACGATCGACCATTCTAACACACTTACTAAGAAAGAAATGTTTTGACTTGGGAAGTGGGTGTGTGCCACTTGTGTCGAGTGAGTTTTTGAAGAAATGACAAGATTTGGAAAATGTTGGTCCTAGTCAACTTTAGTGTAGTTGTAGGAGTGGACTCGAAGTGAGGTTTTGAAATGGGCTTGGGCCCAAAATTTGACTCGACAAATGGACAGAGTTTTGACTCGGTTTTGCGCTAATCATTGGCCTTTTTTCGAAATTTATACTTTAAAGGGATTTTGATTTTACAAAAATCGTCATGGTTTCGTTTAGAAATGGTGATCACGTAAGGTACAAACATTTATACAAGCATTATAACGGGATGTTGAGTGCGTTTAAAAGGGTTTTGGTTTAAAGGGTGGGTTGCCATACCGAACAATCAAACCCGAAGTCTGTGGAGAGGCTCGTACCAAACAAGAGTAAGGCCGATTCCTACTTCATTTCCTCAAGTAGTGAAAGTCTTTGATACAAACAAGAGTAAGCACCATGGTATGGATGACGTCAATCGCTATCCATCCTTAGGCCCAAATAAGAATTAGGACCGTTTAGACGGGACGATTGGTCGAATGGGTTGGGTTGGGCCTAGGAAGGCCGAATGAAACGATCTAGGAAGACCGAGTTATGAAAACCGACAATTGTCTTGTACAGACTATTCCCTAACCTTGTTCAAGTTTCACCCTTTTGGCTACACGTAAGTGTATTATCCCCAGCGGAGTCGCCAAACTGTGGACATGGGCCACGGGGGCGCTTGGGAACAAGCGTTTGCATTTGTGGAGTCGCCACCAATTTATTGTGGAAAATTGGAAACCGTTCGAATACCTTGTGTCATGTCAAGACACAAAGTAGTGACATGAACACCAAGAACTCGTTACCCTTAGCATTATATGTCTAGAATGACTCTCGGGGATGCCAATGAACACGGATATTCACAGAGATCTGGAGTAAGGGGTGAGGGTATGTATTAGGAAGCTCTTTTGATCGAACACCTAATCCCGCCCGCCTCGATAGCGGCCTCTACTAATGATTAGGGAAATTATCTATACTTGATATATTGTCGATTATATGCATGCAATGCAACATCCATGTTTTGATCCTAACATGTGAGAATTAGGCTAAGTTGGTGAGCAAGTAATTTATCATACAAGTGGGTCGAAGTAGGGATTTAGATTCAATTACACGTGGAAGCATACAAACAATGTGATAGAAGAAATACAATAATAAATACAATAATTACAACGGATTAATGATTTATGTCGAATATACTTCTAAAACGGATAATTTGAGAAAAGAAAAAATAAAGGAAATAAACGAACAGATTATTAATGATAATACGAATAATAGTAGATTAATACGTAAACTAATTAAACTAGGTCAAGGCAGAAAGGGAGTTCAGAGACAGAAATCAACCTGGAACAGGCGCAGCAGAGCTGCGCCCTCTGGAAGAGGCGCAGCAGTAGCTGCGTCTGTTCCAAGGCTGAGTTATGGCTGTGAAGCCGGAACTGCAAATCGTTAATATTCGTGGGTGAATTTAATGATTGATTATGATATTTGACTCGGATGAAAGTGATTTAACACATTAATTACATGTGAATGAGTCATAAAAGCGATAAAACGTGGATAAAACCGATTAATATGAATTAATTACATGAATGAAAGATTGATTAGTGACACGGGTGAACTAAATAGGTTAATCATGACGAATTAATGATGAACTAATGACGGATATGACAATAGACAGATGGAAATATATCAAAGGTCGAATTCCAGAAACTCGATATGAATTAATCGAATTTCTACAATCCGCAAAAAGAGGTTTTAAAGCACGGTTTTAGAAATCGGTTTTAAGGAGGTATTTTCGACATAAACCTTACAATAGTGGTGATACAAAAGATAAATAACAATAAATAAAAGAGAGAATTTACACCCTCAGACTTACATGTTTGACGAAACGAGAAGGACTAAGTTATCGATTAGCGATGCTCGACTCGAACTATAATGCAAATACGAAAGTGCCCTTGTAAGAGGAAAACGATTAAGTTAATTAAGTTGATTGATGTGGAGTTGGTCAAATTGGTCGGTCATGCAAACGAGGGTGGTACTCAGAAGGATCCGAGCTTACGTGGTCGAAAGTTCAAGCACGTAGACGCCAAAAAGTAAGAACGTGGTCTATAATGCAAAGGGGGAAGAGAAGGGCAGTCACTCGCGTGAGAAATATGAGGAGCGGAGGCTCCTATTTATACTAATCACGTGAAGGAATTAGGGTTTTCGGAGAGACTTTGGAAGTGAATCTCGAAAAGATATGAAAAGATACGAAAAATACGCAGAAAAGGACCTGGGAAAAGGCGCAGCAGGCACTGCGTATCTTGGAAGAGGCGCAGCACCTGCTGCGTCTGTTCCCAGGTGGTTTCCTCCTGCGGAAGAAAGATTTCCGTGTTTAATTTATGGAATAACGGATTAATCTTATTTTCCTTAATATTTTGTATGAATATTACGGGAAATTCTTTACCAAAGATTAAAAGATTGTGAAATATGGAATAGAAATATCCGGAACATTCCAGAACATTCTGACTTGGGTTTTAGCGGTTATCAGAAAATGAAGACGGTTTTAGGCTCGGACTCCAAATGTACTCTAATTACTGTCAAAACGACCGTATCGATGGGTAGATGACAATTAAGAGGTAGACATAAATGTTTGAGCAATCACTTGATGATAAACTTACGAACTGTCACAAATCGTTCCGCGTACCAAACATGCGGCCCAATCATCACCGGGTGGTTTGCGGGAGGTGCAGAAATGAGGTATCTACAATCTCCCTATCATTCCCCTTAACCTTATCCCACCACTCACCAGCCGCTTCCCTCAGGTAGAACGCAGCCTGTTCCACCTTCAACTCCTCCAGGCAATGAACTAACTCAAGAATGTTCTCCATCTCTCTGTGCCAATTATCCAGCAGAATTGGCGCCCCCGTACCCTTATACTCATTAGGATTGAACCGAGCTATGTGAATTCTGATTTTGGCGTGATCAACATCCTTATCCTTTCCCACTCTTTTCAAGGCATCCGTAAGAGCATCCTGGTGCTCCAACATCTTCACTATATCATCAACCGTCATACTCTCAGCTCTAGCATACAAGGTGTTTCTTTTTGGCGGCATCTTGAAACTATATCAGAGAAAGGTAAACATAAACACTCATACCATAACCCAAAACATGTATACGACCTGTATAAAACCCACTCGATCGAGCCCCTCAACCCACTCGATCGAGTTGAGGCCACTCGATCGAGTCACCCCTCTTACTCGATCGAGTGCCTCAACTCCAGAATCTGACCAGAAACCTTTCTAACACATACTCGATCGAGCCTCTAACCCACTCGATCGAGCTGACCCCACTCGATCGAGTTCCCCTACTTACTCGATCGAGTGCCCAAAATCTCGTTTCTTTCCAGAAAACCTAAACTGCCTACTCGATCGAGTCAGATCCACTCGATCGAGGCATGCTGACTCGTAAACACTAACCGCATGTTCATCTTACTTTCCCAACATATATACAACTTCTATACTTTCAACATAACAACAACAACTATGCATGCATATATACGCAACTCTTTATATACTCAACAAAACAATTTCACTTCCGTATTCCTAACATGCTACATTGTAAGTCAATCAACGTGCTTCATTCATCTAACATACAAATCACATATCTATCAATTTTCATTCCATATCTCCTATCCTCCACATTCACACACCCACCGATTCACATTACATGTTACTATATAGACACTCAAACAAGGAGACAACACATACGATCCCGACACGATCCTGACACGTAACCCATGTGACCGGTTCAAAATCGTAGGGCGAGTTCGCGACTTTAGGACGTCTCCCAAGTCTTTGCATTAGCTCCTACAACTTCTACCCCGGGATCATTTTAATTTGACTCCCTATGTTCATTAGGTTCATTGTTTACAGGTTTCAGGATCGTCTCTCTGATACCACTTTGTGATACCCCCATACTCCAAGTGCCTTACCAGGACCACTCAGGTATAGGAACGTCCCATCTCGGTTACCCGAGACAACGATAATCATAAGACAATAAAAAAACGTACTTTAAAAGTAAATATAATTTAAGTGATTACATGTCTCAAACCAAAACTGTCAAATGAGATACAACCAATCCAAAACTGTCTACTAACAAAACTGAATAACTAAAGGACATCGTCTGACACAGCGGAAGACACTTCTAACTGCAAGTGATGACTCATCCCAGCTAGCCCATATGCATCATATCAAACCTGCTCAATAACTGCTCACCATCCCCGAATGGATCACCACAGTTTTTAAAACATTAAACGGGTCAGTACTAATTACACAATCAAAGCCACACTAAAACAATCATACAAACAACTCACACACAAACCCAGTCTCCATCTCCAATCACCTCATAAATGACTACACACTAAAGTATGTAGCCCTGCCAGAGTACCCATCGCAACAGATACTCCTCGCCACCAATGGGGGGGACCGCAGCCGTTCCCACCTAAGCCCCGCTCATCTCCATTGAGCGATAAACCCATGTTCATTATTGTGCACATCCTTTCTGTGGCGGGTTCCACAGAAGGTGAAGCCACTCCCGCAAGTGACTCCACTCAGCCAGGGACGCACCCCGAAGATCACAGACAGTTATATACAACAATAATCAACAGTATAAACCAACAACCGTCAAGATCACCAACAATGTAATTAATCAACAACTACAGCACAATCACCACACACATCATGTAACTAATACTGAGTAGTAAAAACCCTACCTGAAAAGCAATCACAAACTCAGACGATCTAAGCAGCTACTCAGAATCTCTCCTCAATAAAGGCTCCTTTTATACATACATATAATTACTACCTTAACCATATGATCATAAAAACCCCCAATTCCCAAATTAAGGTTTAACCAGTATTAACCAAATGCTATAAAAATAATATGTAGAACTTACCCACGACGCAAGGATCACAACGGTACAATAAACAAAGGAAACCGACACCTCTAGCTCCGGGATTTGCTAATAATGCGGAGGAACAAGGCAACGTAACTTGAAATCTCTCTTCACAGTGAATTAGGTTTTGTAAAAGTGTTTAAAGAATATGACGAAACTTTTTATATATTAATCCGCATTATTAACAAAACCCGTCAAATAACGCCCGTAACCCGACTTACTCGATCGAGTAAGGTACTTACTCGATCGAGTGACACTTACTCGATCGAGTGCCAAGCTTACTCGATCGAGTAGCCTACAGGCAGACTACTATTTTCGCATAAAACCATACTTACTCGACAGAGTAAGTCCCACTCGATAGAGTACCCACAGACTCATAAAACCGTAGTATTACATATTCTAAATCAGGCGAGTGGGCATCAAATTGATAAGATATGTAGCTATTAATAAACGGTCACCTCAAAACTTAATAAGGATATTAGCATGAAATTTAAGTGCCGTAGCAGTCTCTAGCAAATGTCTATGCTTTCTCTCCACCCTACCATTTTGCTGAGGGGTACCTAGTACACTTGTTTGATGAACAATCCCTTTCTCTTTGATTAAAGACCCACAGTTTACTTGTAAGAACTCTGTTCCATTATCAGACCTAATGGTCTTAATGTGACCATCAAAATGATTAAGAATGTATGCAAAGAAATCTCTAATCAAGCCATAAACCTGATCTTTATGCTGAAATAAAATAGTCCATGTGTTTCTAGAAAAATCATCCAAAATTGTTAAGAAGTACTTAGCACCAGACATAGAAAGAATTATATAAGGACCCCAGACATCCATATGGATTAACTCAAAACAATTAGAAGCTCTGAAAGTGCGTAAAGGAAAAGGTAATCTATGATGTTTGGCCAAAACACGGGATTTACAATGAAAAAAAAAAATTCTTTATTATATTATTGAAATCAGATACAAGCTTTAATTTCTCTATGGACATATGTCCTAACCTAGCATGATAGAGATCTACAATTTTGGAATCAGAAACTGAACTTGCAGCAGTATGGAAAAGTTTAGTGTCCTTCTCTCTTGACAAAAATTTATTCATTACAAATTGATTAATAGTATTAACTATGTTTACTGCAGTTTTATTCTGAGCAGTACATCCGTGAAACCTATAAATATCACCAATCCTCCTCCCCTAGCTATAACAACATCATTTGTAAGGTCCTGAAACACACAATCTTGAGAAGAAAAAATAACAGTCATGTTATAGTGATCAAGTAATTTACTAACACACAATAAACTTTATTTGAAATCAGGAATGTAAAACACATTTAACAAAGTAATTTTATCAGTTAGCACCACATTTCCCATTTTATAAACGTACTTAATACTACCATCAGGTATACCAACTCTAACAGGTTTTTGGAAAACATGAACATCAGTCAAGAGATTAATATCATGAGTCATATGATCAGAAGCCCCAGTATTCACTATCCAATCAGATAAACAACCAGACTTATTTGCTGTGAAAACATAAGGGGTTGTTTGGTTCACTATGGGAAGATGAAGTTCCTAGGAAGTTAAGTTCATGTGAATTTGTAATTCATGTGAATTGTAAAAATGTTGTTTGGTTGTCATGTGGGAAATGAATTCATGTGGGAAGTTGCACTTACCAAGGGGGGGCTAGGTAAGCAACTTCCTGCATTATGGAGGAATTGAAGTTCCTTGGGAAGTTCTAATTCCCATGAAATGGGCAACCAAACAACATCATATTTAAGCAATTCATGGGAATTTCTACTTCCCATGATTTAAGAGGGTAACCAAACAACCCCTAAGAATAAGAAGAAATCATACCTACAAAATTTGCAAAAGATAAACCAGCAGGTTGTTGTTCAGAAATCCTTTTAAGGACCTGATCAACAATAGAAGTAACCAGCCTATCCAAGACTTTAGTAGTAAGACCATTTGAAATACCAGAGTTACTGTTAAGGACAGTACTACCAGTGTGCTCAGCTTCTTCCAGAGGAATCTTCCAAAGGAGAATCAGAAAGAACATCAGCAGTGTTAGCCCCTCTCTTAGGTTGATTAGACTTGTTGTAAGAAACCTTCTCTTTCCCTTTAGCCTTTTCACCAGGAAAACCTCTGATGATAAAACAGTTTGTAGGATTATGTCCTGTCTTGTTGCAATGTGGACATTTAGTCAACCCAAATAGATATGACCTAAGGGGATCAAACGATCACCACCGTCGCACGACAGTAATGTGAAACTCTAGTCAGCCAATCATTACCGATATGTGTGGACTAGTTGACTGTAAAATATTACATCTCACATGTATTCTTAAAAATGAGATTTAAACATGTGATCATTATGATCGACAGTTGTGATCGTATTATTGTCGGAGGACACATATTCCAACAAACACAACTTATCAACCTATCAAGAAAAGTTTTATAACATGATCAAAATGTTGACTCCAACTCATTGATGTCCTACTTAAGACTATCTCTTAAGTTTCACATTGTTTTAGGATTGTAAGAATCTACAAAACTCATAACATGTATCGAATACATTCCTTCTATGAAGAAGTGGGTTTTAGATTCACTCGCTATATATCTCATCATAATGAAATACAATCCCTAAGAAAATCAGAATAGTGTACAACACTTTGCAACTAATCAAGCTTTGATATCTCTCTTTGATATCCAACAATTCCACTTGGAATTTATTTCGGATTTTCATAGCTCTAAGCCTTGTATTGAGTTGTGACTTAAACACTCTCATGTAAGTCATATGTTCATTACTTTCTAAAAGTAACTTGAATCAAACAATTTCTTTGTAAGTTGCAAGCTCTTTACTTTCTAAAAGTAACACGAATTCATCATCTTCAACAAGTGATGAGTTCAACCTCCTAGGTTTCGAAGAAACAACGTCATGTAGCCAAGAAAGACCAGTTTCTTGCGACATACAATTTTTGACACAATTCTTTTGTGGCTCTTGAATAATTTATCCCACTCTGTCTTCTAGAATTAAACTTGTATTCTAGAAAGACAGCTTCACGAGCCATAATCCCGTTGTACTCGTGATTATTGTAAGGAAAAATGAGCATTTGTTTCTTGTGAAAACTTACAAGTATGGTACCCTACCATTTCATATCTCATATGAATCGTTTTAGATTTAGTGGAAAAATAATTTATATAATATGATAAAATCCCCAAAAGGATCAAGTAACTCAAAGTAACTTGATTAAAGTCCAAACCATATCGAATAGCGTCTGATTTCTTTATCCAACCACACATTATCCCATAATGTGTGCTAAGAGAGATTAACTTGTGATACTATATCACATTTTATTTGGCTTATATCAAAGTCTTCACTTAGATAATCCCATCACGACTAAATCGTGATTCCTGGAACTCTTTGAACTTCTTCAAAGATTTCTCTTTTTACCTTATTAAGTGAACACATTAGTGTCAACTTAAATCGCTGGTAAAAGAAAATGATCAACCTATTCTGGATCAATGATTTACATCCTCGATTTCCTTTTTAACCAAAAGGCACGAGACATCTTGATTTGAATACAAGATATGTATATACCATAAGATTAAAAATCTAATGGTTCTTAGAGTACTCGCTAACTCTTTGCGTTCATCATTCCAGAATTTAAAGTTTAATCTTGGGTTACCAATTTGAGTCTTGCATCATCTACATGATATATCATTCTAGTTTGGTTTAGAATATAATCACCTTGATAATGGGCTAGCCATACATCAAATCGTGGTGTATAGGGTCACAAAAGTGAAACCTCTTTTGTATCTTAATAAGATTATATTCTTATTCAGAGTTTATGCACTTAATAGTCATAATTAAGTACAACTTTAAACCCAAAAACTAGATTGAGTACACAATGACTCTATCTCTCGACATTATTTGATGCTAGTGTAGATACCTCATTTCTGCACCTCTCGCAAACCACTCGGTGATGATTGGGCCACATGTTTGCTACGCGGAACGATTTGTGATAGTTCATAAGTTTATCTTCAAGTGATTGCTCAAATACTAATGTCTACCTCTTAGTTGTCATCTACGTGCCGATACGGTCGTTTTGACAGTAATTAGAGTACATTTGGAGTCCGGGCCTAAAACCGTCTTCATTTTCTGATAACCATTAAATCCCGAGTCAGAATGTTCTGGAATGTTCCGGATATTTTTATTCCATATTTTATAAATATTTCACAATCTTTATCCTTTGGTAAACAATTTCCCGTAATATTCATACAAGATATTAAGGAAAACCGAATTATTCCGTCCTTCTATAACTCAAACACGGAAATCTTTCTTCCGCAGGAGGAAACCACTTGGGAATAGACGCAGCAGGTGTTGCGCCTCTTCCAAGAGATGCAGTGACTGCTGCGCCTCTTCCCAGGTCTTTTCTGCGTAATTTTCGTATCTTTTTCATATCTTTCCGAGATTCACTTCCAAAGACTCTCCGAAACCCTAATTCCTTCACGTGATTAGTATAAATAGGAGCCTTCGCTCCTCATATTTCTCACGCGAGTGTCCGCCCTTCTCTTCTCCCTTTGCATTTTAGACCTTTGTTCTTACTTATTGGTGTCTACGTGCTTGAACATTCGACCACGTAAGCTTGGATCCTTCTGAGTACCAGCCTCGTTTGCATGACCGACCAATTTGACCAACTCCACATCAATCAACTTAATTAACTTAATCGTTTTCCTCTTACAAGGGCACTTTCGTATTTGCATTATAGTTCGAGTCGAGCATCGCTAATCGATAACTTAGTCCTTCTCGTTTCGTCAAACATGTAAGTCTGAGGGTGTAAATTCTCTCTTTTATTTATTGTTATTTATCTTTTGTATCACCACTATTGTAAGGTTTATGTCGAAAATACCTCCTTAAAACCGATTTCTAAAACCGTGCTTTAAAACCTCTTTTTGCGGATTTCCAGAAGACAAACCGTCGAGAAAGGACGCAGCAACTGCTGCGCCTCTTCGAAGGGACGCAGCACCTTCTGCGCCTCTTCGTGAGGCTGCCGCAGTTCCTGCTTCCTTTCTTCTTCCTTCGTCCTCTGTAATTCGTTCGTCTTTTTATTTGTTTCGTTGTTTCTCGTTAATTCTTTGACATAATAGCTTATAATTTCACCTGTATATTAATTATCGTCATTAACATGTTTTATCTATCATAAATTCGACTTAAATCCCTTATAATCTCATATTTGCGGGTTTTCGTCATTAAATTCAATCCGGGTTGTAGAAATTCGATTTGTTCATATCGGGTTTCTGGAATTCGACCTTTGACATATATTCATCTGTTTATTGTCATATTCATCGCATGTTCGTCATTAATTTGTCATCAAATCGCCATGTTTAGTTTATTTCATTCACCCATGTCACTAATCAATCATTCTTTCATGTAGTTAATTAATTAATTTTCCGTCTCATCCATGTTTTATTGCTTTTATGACCATCAATCATATGCAAATAACCTGATAATCACTTCCATCCGAGTAAATATGTTAATCAATCCATTAAAATCACCAATTAACATTAACGATTTGCGCTCCGCTTCACAAATTAACTCACCCTTGAACAGACGCAAAGAATCGCCGCGCCTCTTCTCCGCAGGGGCGCGATCTCTGCTGCGCCTCTTCCAAGATGATTTCTGTCTCTGAACTCTGTTGTTGCTTGACCTAGTTTAATTAACTTACGTCTAATTAACTATTATCCATATTATCACCTTCTGACTTGTTCGTTAATTTATTCTTTATTCGTTGATTCCAAATTGTCCGTTTTAAGGTTATTTTCGACATAAATCGCTAATCCCGATGTAATTATTGTAATTTCTTATTATTGTAATTTTATTCCTTGTATTTTGTATCATTTGTATGTTTTCACACGTAATTGAGCATTAAATCCTACTTCGACCCAATTGATTGTTAAGCTATGTGTCAACAGACTTAGTTAAATTCACATGTTAGGATTAAAACTTGGATGTTGCATTGCATGCATATAATCGACGATATATCAAGTATAGATAATTTCCCTAATCATTAGTAGAGGCCGCTATCGAGGCGGGCGGGATTAGGTGTTCGATCAAAAGAGCTTCCTAATACGTACCCTCACCCCTTACTCCAGATCTCTGTGAACATCCGTGTTCATTGGCATCCACGAGAGTCATTCTAGACATAGAATGCTAAGGGTAACGATTGCTTGGTGGTCATGTCTCTACTTTGTGTCTTGACATGGCACGAGGTATTCGAACGGTTCCAATTTCCCATAAAAATTGGTGGCGACTCCAACAAAAATGAAAACGCTTGTTCTCTTCCTCCCAAGCGCCCCCGCGGGCCCCCCGCTGTCCACAGCTAGTCGTCATATTATAATCATATTATGTATCGAATACAATGATGAAAACCACCACCGGTTTCTAATATTGACGCAGTAGTACTAACAAAATTTATGTCAATCAAATAAACATTTAAAGAAGAAAGTCCCATTTAGATGTCCCACAACTAACTTGTTGATTCTTCAATAATTTGGGGTAGTTTCCTTCCAGTGTCCAACACTTCCAAAATGGAAACTTTATCGGTTGAGATTGATAGGTTTAGTATCGTTATTCTCAATAACTTTACTTTTATCATTACCTTGTATCAATTCCATTTTAATTTTACTTCTTTAAACCTCATTCTTTTCTTAACGGTTTAAGAGAATGCTCCCACTCATTTCAATGAGTCTTTGCTAAGAGAAGCAAAATTGAAATTCATGAAGACTACTCTTCAATTTATTCGTTTACTCTTAAAACTTTTATTGAAGTGGTTGCGGTATTTTGGTCAATTACGATTTCTAACAAATCTAGTCACCAAAATGATTTAACGTTTCAAAGTACTTAACTCAATTAAGCACATGAGAAACAATTTATTGTAAGTAGATATGTTAGTCAAAAATCAAAAACCCTTTTGATCACGAATAACTTTTATCTATACTCTTCACAAGAGATCCTTGCAATGGATAATACGAGGTTTTTAGAAGAAAATTCTAATTTGTCTTTAGTTACGTTGTTTTAATGGAGATTTGAACTAAAATCGAAATGATATCATATATAATTTGAGGTAAAGAATTAGAACAATATGATTAACGGAATAATAAAAACAAAACATTTATCATTATAATAGTACTTGTAAATAAATTAACAAGTAAAGCATTTACATAGTGACCTCTACCCAACTATGATAAATGATCCCGAGATCCAAATTCATATTAACTCGGGTACGGTGAGCCGATTCATCCCTTATTAATATAACTCGGTGGATTAACTCTTTAATCGATTCTACTTTTAGAACTCTCGGTCGATAAAATTACTCTAATATTTATCTTTAGCCCGGAACACATGCGACTACGGCCACGAATACTTCCGTTGAGCTCAATCCAAATTTCGATGTAATAACATTTTACTACCCCACTTCGCCAACGTAACAAGGTTTGTATTACGGTGAAGCCGGCTTAACTCCCTTATGAAATTGGTACTTCATGGGTTCTACTATTTGGTAAGGCTATATCTCAATTATTAATTTAGCGAGAGGTCATGTCAATTTATTATCTATCACGTTTTAAGTGAACTAAAGCGGTGAACTACGATAATTATAATTGACACGGTCGATGATTCGATTAAATAAAATGCATGTTTAGTTATGGCAGTTTAGCGATGCATGCAAACATATAAAGAAAATGCAAAGCATAAATATAAAGTCCTAGTATGGCCTTCCTAAAATAATAAATCAAATAAACTATTTACAAATTCGGAAACCAACTCCTTTGGTCCCTTGAACTTTGGTCTTGGCGCGCATCTCGAGGTAACACCGTCTTCACGAAAACTTCGGGAAATTACAAATAATAAATAAAAATTACATAATTTCCTATTATACATTTGTAATAAAAATAAATCAATTAAATTACAAAACGGTGATACGAGATCACAATAATTACAACCGAATCGATATTCCCATGCATTTTGGGTAATACCAATTAAAAACTAAGGCCATACTAAGTAAAATTACATAATTTAAAAATTATATAAAATAAAAAATATGACAATCATAAATAAAATGCAGCATTATAATATGTATGAACATGCTTAATTTTATGCTAAATCGCCTTTTAAGAGCCAATATCGTATATTTTATCGGTTTTTATGGATTTGCGTGATTATAAACTTGTTAAAATCACAAAGTGTTACATAAATTCATATTTATGTTCAAGTTAATTACCCTAACTATATTAGAACTCAAAACATAGTCTTCACTAACATTTTGACAATAATTCAACTTGATTTCTTAATATTTTTCATTATAGGCAAAAATTACAATATTATACTATAAACTACAAATTAAATTATAAAAATTTCAAATAATTTCAAAATTTAAAATTCAAACTCATGAACATTCTAGAAAAATATCATGACACTCATAATATTCAAAACTTAGATTAAAAAGTTCGAAAATTTTTCGAGAAAAACATCGTTGCGGTTTATCGGTTTCATCAAATATGACCATAAAAATATGAGCAAATTAACTTTAACCAACTTTTTACTTTTATATTTGAAATGTGGGATAAAATG
The DNA here is from genome assembly GCF_048544455.1 of Silene latifolia. Taxonomy (NCBI): domain Eukaryota; kingdom Viridiplantae; phylum Streptophyta; class Magnoliopsida; order Caryophyllales; family Caryophyllaceae; genus Silene; species Silene latifolia. The sequence goes on along the minus strand of NC_133528.1, from coordinate 119,763,170 downwards.
CAACATATGACATTTTTCTTTAGTCATTAAATATGTTTTACCATTATATACTAAATTAAGTCACTATTTATTGAATTGTTACTCAAAAAATCATAAATCATGCAAAAGAAGTTCAATCCATCTAAGATTTTTACGCACACTGAGTAAAAATGCATGTGACAACATATAAAATTTTCATGACCAGATTCGAAATTTAACTCATATTAACCTAATAAACCCTTTAATTTCAATTTAAGCTTATAAAATCCATATTTTATGCAAAATAACTTAGTTATTCACGAGATTTAACATGCCATCATTAGATAATATATGTGAAAATATATCCAAAAACCACTAAAAAATTCAAAGTTTAGCTATTTATCGTCCAAAAATGACATTTTTCTCATAAAAATCACATTTTAATGCCAATAATATATAAAATGAACAATAAAAATCCATAAATCGTCCCATATGACCTAAAATTCATTTAGGACCAGAAAATTTTAACATTCAAAATTATTTCATGATTTATCTTCATAAATCCTAAATAACAAGTTTTATTTGTTAACAAATTAACTCGGAAAAACTAACCCGATTTTGCATGCAACAACCGTGTTGCTCTGATACCACTTGTTGGGATTCATTAATCTCATTTGCTTACATATTGAATATGTGATAAATTAATTTAGTCATAAAATTAAATCTAGATCTTATGCATGCAAAACAAAATACAAGAGTGAAGAAAATCGGTTCCTTACTTATGTATTTTCGGCTATTAGAGCACTAGTAAGGTCTCTTACCTTACTTAGTTCTTGAGCTTTCCTAATGGATGAACAAGATTCAATTATAGAATCTCTCCTCAAGGATTGTACCAAGGAAATCCTTCTTAATACAAATATTAATTTAGTTACTAGAAATTAATATTTGTTCCCTTAAAATTACTAATATTATATGTATACTACTTCTAGTATTAAGAGAATAATATTAGAGATTCATGTGAGTTTATGGAATTTGTTCAACAAAAAAAACTAGAGAGATGTATTTTTTTTATCTCAAGTTCTAAAACTAATAAGAATGAATTAGTCACCCAAGAAAATACACTACTTGAGTGTATTATGGAGGAGGCCACGGTTTTCATGGCATGAGTAGAGTGCCCAATGCTTTTTCTTGTTGCTCTTCACAAGAGAGTAGGTTTGCATGCCTATCATTTGTAGATTATGATTATGCTTCCCACTAATTAGAATAATAAAGCACAACACCTCCTTTCCCTTCCATTTACACGGTCCAAATGTGTAATATGGATCCATTTTAACTTTGTCAATTTGTATTGTGTGACATATTGGACATGTTACTAGACATGTCATTTAAATAATGCATTTTTATTAAATTAAAAATCATTATATAAACAAAATAAATCACATACAAAAATTAACTAGTAATTCACAATTACCATTACTTAAAATGGGTATATAATTATAAATTACAACTACTTGTATTTATAATAAATAATTCATTCTTATTACAACTGTTTCATAAACAATAAATAAACCTCAAGTAATAAAACAATTTAATTACTTAGAACGAATCTTATTTAATCAAATTACAATAAGATACGTATAATCACTCACAAAAATCATTTGTTCAATTTTAAGGAATTAATTAACTTGTATCGTCATACAATTAATTAATTAATCAATTAAGAATGTTTCCCTAGAGGTATGAAATTAAGGGATCAACTGATCACCACCGTCGCACGACAGTAATGTCAAACTCTAGTAAGCCAATCATTACCGATTAATGTGGATCAGTTGACAATAAAATGTTACATTCCCTTATGTATTCTTAATATGAGATTTAAACATGTGATCGCATTATTGTCGAGGACACATACTCCAACAGTATCTACTCAATATGTCTCAAAATGTATGAATACAAAATTAGAAATTAAATAATGAGTATTATATGAAAATATTCAGAAATTAATAAAGAATGTGTATGGAACAAACAAAAAATTTATGCAAGGGTAAGAAATATTAGAAGAATAATTGTAGACTCGATGGAAAATAATCAAAGAAATAGAAAACCAACTAATGAAAGATAATATAATGGGTTTGGAGAGTTCTAATCTTTGGGAAAAAAAATAGAAAGTGACAGGTGAAACTATGAGGAGTCGAACCTCATACCTTTATGTATGGCATTTTCCAACAACAATTCCATTAACAAACTGTGCCAATGTAACAACAATGTTTTAACTACTGTTTGCAAATACATAAGCATTTAAAAGGACCTCGGGCCAAGGTCCAGTCTGGCCTAGTCCTAGCTACGTCAGTGATAAAGGGGGTCGTCATAATAATCAAAGGGTGAAGGATTTTCAGTTGTATCATTATCAGGCATGGTTGATTGATTGATAAAAGCAAAGAAATGTAATCAAGAAACTATGAAAAACGAAGTAAAATTGCGGAAGCGATTTCGGAAACACCACTATTTCTTGATATGTTAATGCAAGAAACAGAAGATAAAAGCCCAGAATTAAGAACCAATTATACTGATACCATGAAGAAACCCAAACTCAGTGATGAAGATATACTGACTTTATAGATGGAGATTGAAGAATATGATGAATATGATGTTGAATATGATTATGAATATATGAATGTATTAATATTTGAGAGATTACAGAACTATCTAATATGAATTGTAACTATATTTTTCATTCAATCATAAAGTTTTATCTTTCAATTATATGAGTCGTTAGTATTTATAACAACTCCTAACTATCTTAACAGCCAACTAACTATGGTTAGCACTTCTTGACTATAGTTAGCTCGATGTTAGTTAATATAACTAACTTCTAACTAACACTATAATCCTTATATCCAATAATATTAGAACCCTTTAGGGGGTGTTTGGTTGGACATATTGGAATGGAATGGAATGGATTTGATCCATTCCATTGTTTGGTTGGGGTGATTTGGAATGTAGTTAGATACCCAATGGATTCTAACTCCACATCAACCCCTTGGAATCCCATACCCACCCTCCTCCCTTGGATTCAAACTCCATTCCCTCCTTCTATAATTTATGATGAACCAAACAAGATTAGACAAGTATGGATTTAGAACCCCATACCACCATACTATCAAACTCCATTCCATTTCGACTTGTTGAACCAAACGACCCCTAGATGACATGTCAACATCACATTCACTAATAATTCACTAATACTGTTTGACTATTGACTATGAATACCAAATTACCAATCATATCACAATAAAATCCTTCCTTTTTAAAATACATACTGATATCACAACAGATTCCTTCCTATCGTGGTTTTATTGCTCCCTTGATTTACATAATTATTAATGTTATTTACATAATAACATAATTGATTGGATATAAACTAAAGATGTAAACCATTGGCTATGAATATCATGTGATAAAAAAAAATACTAACAGATAATGGTAAAAAATATTATTTAAACAGAAAATACGGTACTCTAAATTATGAGTGAGATTTTTTAACCGATAACTGTGTTCACTATTTAAGTAAGGTTATATATGTTATCAAAATTTCTTAATAGACATGTCAAACGGGCGGGTCGGATGAAAGATCATACAGGTAGGGTCAGAATACGAATTCGATTAAATAGGGTCGAGTCAAGGTTTGGATTTAAGGTCAGAGTACGGGTAAAAATTAGTTTCTAAAGGCTTTTTATTGATCAGAATTTTTTTCAAAAAAAATTAAAGAAAAAACCCTATTTATTATTACTATTTCAACCATATTCAATGTTTACATTAATTATATTTAACGAATTATAGAAATTAAGTTCTTTAGAAATTATTTTATTATTAAAGTTTGAAAAAATTATATAAATTCTTTTTCTAGCCATGTTTGAAATTTGTTTTTTAGCCAAAATGATGTGTTACTTTCTCATAATCATCTAAAAGTTCAGGAAAGGGTAAAATATTAACCCACTAACAACGACTACCATAAGTTGACCGCGCATCATCACTGTTACTGATCATCAATCGATCACGAAAGCCGCAACCAATACTAAGTTCTGGAAGACCACCACCACCATTATAGGCGTGGCGTGGACAATACCCACCACTGCATACCACTGACTAACACGATCATATTGAGCATGGACGACAGCTGCTTACCCATGAACACACCAGTCGATGATCATCCACAACTTATGATTCACGCAAGACGCCAAGCCACCCGACAAACCATATAACACATTCTCAACCACCATACCCAAACTCTGACAATAGATGAATATCGGCAGTGAATAGTTACGACTGACAAATAGCCAATGCAACTATCAACTATAATCCACACAACCATCAATGGCAATAGACACAAGATTGAGGACCCACAAGTAGATCGGGGTTGACAAAGACCGATGATTAGGTCAGAAATTTTGTCCGGAAAATGTGTGGTTGTGAAGAGTGATTAAGAGGGAGTGCGCCAGAGATGATCGATTAATGTTGTTCATAAATTAGTTTAATTATTGACATTGATAAACTCGGACCCCATCCCAACCACTAATAATAGCAAGTGCAATATTGGACATCCATACTAACGCCACATGGGTATAAGAACGAAGAAAAAGGGATATAAGAGATAAATGCAAAAATGAGGGATACGTCATAGATCAACAACAAAATACAATGTGTACAACGTAGGATTTGCCTTTTTTTGTGCTTACTCATTACGCGTAATTAAAAAACACAAAATAACGAATACTTACCTACGGGTAAGAATTGCTTTAGTATGTTCTTATTTAGTAACTATTAATTACTAATTATTTTGAAATCATTTCTACCTTATAACCACATATTAAAACATCCCCGTGAATTTCATGGGTTTAAACCTAGTTAACTCTTATTTATGCTCTATCCAGTTCATTTCAACTCATATCTTCACAAATTAAATTTTACTTCAGCTAGATTCATTTCAGTTCAGCTTCATTAAGTTCAGCTCCTATCAGCTGAAAACAAGACTACCTACTTAAGAGTATTATTACATCATAATAAGTTCAGTTCAGTTGAGAAAAGGTAAGTTCCTATAAGTTCAGTTTAGAAAAGTTAAGTTCCTACAAGTTTAGTTCAACTCTTATAAATTCAGTTTAAAAAGTTAGCTCAATTTATACCCATTTTTCTATAAGTTAAGCTATTAGTTCAATTCAACCCCTGTAAGTTCGATTCAGAAAAAAGTAAACTCTTATAAATTCAGCTCAGCTTCTATATGTTCAGTTAAGCAAAATTAAGTGCAAAAAATGGAGCCTTAGAGTATTAATGCATCATAATCATAAATTATTACAAGTTGGCCCGGGCATCGCCCGGGCATTAAATTTAGTCTATATTAATAAAGGAAGCTTTTTTCGAGCGATTACAGAGTCTCCACCTTTTATGAATTACCTATTTATTTTTAATAAATTTTAATTAAATAGATATTAAAATCTTATCATAGAATGATAAAATATTAAGAGTTTGAGTCATTCATAGAAATTATTGTCAATATGACTAATAGTTGCTAATTTGCCATAAAATATTGCTAAAAGATAATGAAGAAAGGCTCATTTGTTAGGTGTATATAAGTAGAAAAAAATTTACGTCTTGAATGCCCTCTATGACCTTATCCTTCATACTTTCTCTGATCTATTATTCTCTGTGTGATTTATGTATGGATGTTGTTTTACTTTTATTATCAAGTTTATTACTCTTATTCTTAATACTCTCTTCATTTGTATGTTTCTACAGATTAATGCAACCAATCCGGCTCCTTGCCAATCTCACGTTTTCTGTTAAAAATTTCCACTTATACATCATCTACTTAGTGTTCGTTACTAACCATGTATAAAAGTCAATTAAAATATGTTTCACGCTTACAACCGTCTTAAATAAGAATTTTCGAGCAATTACAAATAAACTAAAATCTTACAAAGTAATAAATTTTAACAAAATTGAATTTCTCACGTACTAAAACTCACCCACTATTGCATTATAATTTACACGCCTAACAATTTCTATCCTATCTAATCTATATATATATATATATATCTATAGTCCATTATATAATAATGTATGTATATTGATTCAAACGTCAACTTTTTTCTACCCTATTTTTGTTGTATACTTTTATATTATTTGCTTTATTTATTATTTTTAATGTCTTTTTTGTTTTTATAGTTGCTTGATATTGATCGATCTTCAAAGTCTATAACTTTGGGTCCGTATTAGTCAATTTGGAGAATAATTCAGTGTTAGCCTCATCATAACTGTTTGTTCATTTTCATACTTTAGTTCGTTTTGTTTGTGGTACTATTAAAATCAAATTTTAATGTGCAGATACACAAGTTGTTTGTTAATGGGGTGAATAAGTGATTTAAAAATTGCAAGTGTTTGTTAACAGGGTGGATAAATAACTCAATAAATTATTTGGGCAAGTTGTATTGTATTTTTATTTTTCTTTTGTCTCTTCTCCTAGAAAGTATATTGTATACTAACAAAGGTAAACTATACCTGTTTAGGATTCCGTGGTGTATTCGATTCATACTTTATACATAACAAATAGGAAAAATTACAAATAACCACCATATATTTACGTATTTTTACAAATAACCACCACGTATTTCTATTTTTGACTCATTTGTAAAAATAAAAATACGTGGTGGTTATTTGTAATTTTTCCCAACAAATATTATGAGAATCTCCCTAAGATACATATGGAGTACTAGAGTAGTAAGAATTGTCAAATTGGATCTAACAATCTTAAGTGTATACATACTCGATTTATTTAAATCACTGGCCATCTGACTACTATATCCATACTATTGTATTCAACGAGAAATTTGCAAGTTTGCCAACACTACTACAAATACAGGCAACCACAACGGCCCTTTAACAACGCTTATTCACGAAAATCATCAAAACACGTTGTAGAATTGATTCCGCGAATTTTACCAAACTTAATTACAACGGTTATGTGTTGTTAACCGTTGTTATTGGTTTTAACAATGGGTCATACTTAAACAACCGTTGTTAATGAAAAAACTAATAACAACGGTTAAATTTTAACCGTTGTTAATGGTTTGGCGCCAAATTAGTGAAAAGTAATCACAACGGTTATATTAGAACCCGTTTTTAATACCTTTTAACAACGATTGTAGACTCAATAACCGTTGTTATTAATATTATGAAAATCTTAAGAACAACATATTGCTTTATTCTGTTATACGCTACAAACACAAACACAAACACAAGCTAATACTGCTACTATATCATCCTCCATTCCTCCCTGATCGTCTCTCTGTCTTAATCTCCGTCACTGTTGTCTCGTACTTCTTCTCTCCCTCATCGTGTTTATCAATCAGGTATATATATGTTTCTTAGCAACGCTTATAGATATAGGATTTTTTGGGTTATTATCTAATTTGTTGATAATTTAGCTTAATTGCTTTCCTGAATTTCGTTTATTTATTTGCCGATTATTGTATTTTCTGAATTAGTTGCCTATTATTACGAATGTAGAATAATGACTCGAACTTGGATGATTGATGCAAATATGAGTGACCGCACCTACAAGTATGGTTTAGCTGAATTTTATGAATTCGTTTCGAACAATTTGAAAGGTTCTTCTAGTATTGCATGTCCTTGTGAAAGATGTGGCAATATTAGCTATATGGCTTTTCCGGACGTTAAAATACACCTAGAAAAGTGGAGATTTAGTCGATCCTATACACTTTGGATTTTTCATGGGGAATCATTAGAGGAAGAGAATAACTCTGAAGAAGATGATGTTGAGGTACACGAAAGGCTAACTGATGATCCTGAGTTTGCCGAGTTTTTTGAGTTGGAAGAGTTGGAAGTAGAGAAGTTGAATGTTAGGTCTATAGATAATGAAGAGAATGATGATGAGTCCATTGCTTTTGAAGATGTAGGTGATGACACTAGTAATTGGGATGACCTTAACAACATGTATGAGAAGTTGTGTGAGTCCAAGCACCTCTCAGATCCTGGTTGTAAGTTCACAAAAATGTCGGCTGTGGTGAAGTTGTATAATATCAAGGGGGCAAATGGGGTGAGTGACACGTGTTTCACTAGTTTTTTAGCCTTGATAAAGGAGTTGCTTCCTAATGGTAATGTTCTACCTGTTAAGACATATGAGGCGAAAAAACTAATAAGAGGAGTGGGTATGAAATATGAGAAAATACATGCATGTCAAAATGATTGCATATTGTATCGGAAATTATATCAAAACTTAACCAATTGCCCTAAATGTTTGGAGTGGCGTTATAAGGATAAGGAAGGGATCCCGGCTAAGGTGTTGTGGTATTTTCCATTGATACCAAGAGTCATAAGGATTTATGCGAATCCCGATGATGCAAAAATGTTAACTTGGCATGAAACAGAAGAATAAATGATGGAAAGCTAAGACACCCTAAGAGATGGTAAGCAATGGAAATCGTTTGACGCTAAGTATCCCGAGTTCGGCAATGAACCTAGAAACTTACGTCTAGCGCTGTCCACTGATGGAATGAACCCACACGGAAACATGAGTAGCCAACATAGTACTTGGCCAGTAGTGTTGGCTATTTATAACTTACCTCCATATGTGTGCATGAAAAGAAAGTATTTGATGTTGTCGTTGTTAATTTCCGGCCCTAAACAACCTGGAAATGATATAGATGTATATTTGGAACCTCTTCTAGATGATTTGCGATTGTTGTGGGATAGTGGGATAGAAGTATTTGATGCATATAAGAACGAAACTTTCAATTTGAGAGCGATGTTATTGTGTACAATAACTGACTATCCGGCTTATGGCGACCTTTACCGGGCACACGTTCATGGGAAAGAGGCTTGTCCATTGTGTGGGGAGGATATCGAGTCTGAATACTTGAAGTCTTCTCGTAAGTATGTGTATATGGGAAATAGGAGGTTCTTGTATCATGAGCATTGTTATCGCAAGATGCAGAAAGCATTCAATGGAAGACAAGAACTTCGTCAACCTCCTAGAATTTTGAGTGGGCATGAAGTTTATCAGAAAGTAAAGCATATTGATATAGATTATGGGAAGAAGAGCTGTGGGGTAATATCCGTATAAAACTCTTAAATTATAGGACTATAACGCAAATTTAATACGTGATTTATTGTCATAAACGAAAAACAATGAAAAACGATAAAGCACAAGAATTAACCTTCGGTCCTAGTGCAATTCGGCAATGAGAGATCAAAGTAGATCTCCTCCTAATTGTTGCACCCAAGATCGTCTGAGAATATGCCCTTGTGCTAGAAATGTGTTCTCTAATTGCCTTGCAATATTGAGAGAACTTGATGTGAGTTTTCTTTAGATGTGAGATCTGAATTTTGAGAGGAAAAATGTCTCTCAAAACCCTAATTCTTTTTGCAAATGACAATTAGGTTACCAAAAGAGAGAGAGCTCCCTTTTTGTTCATTTGGTTCGGCCAAAACCGAGTGAGAGGGGAAGCCTTGGGCTTTTCCATTTCCTCTTCATTTTAACTCGTGGTCCGACTCCAAATTACTAAATGTATATGACGCGGTCTTATTATAAATTGTCATCGGTTGTCGGTATTTTAAAACATCGTCTAGTAACAAGTATTAGCCGATATATTAATACATGACGGTTATAGAGAGAGAAAGCGAGTAGAGAGAGAAAGCTTACATTTTTGCAGTTTCTTCAGCAATGGCGAGAAATCGTCGAAATGTAAATAATACTAATACTCCACAAAAACACAAAAATAATAGTACATCAACTAATAAACACAAAAATAATAGTAATACGATACATATTACAGAGTTACGAGAGATTGTTGCTACTGCGAGTGCAGCTGAAAGTTCTAAGACAGCGGAACTTCGATCGTTCAATCTGAGCAAGGAGGTGAACGAGGTTCCGGAAATCGATGTTACGCCTGAAACGGAGTGGGAAACAGTTGGCGCGAAAACAGGAACACCATTGGAGCAACCTCGCGTTAAAATTGAAACAGGGGATGTCCAAGGTGAGCTTGAATTTTGGTCTTCGTCTGTATTCTGCTTTGTTTTGGGTGCTAATCCGCCTAATCATGTTATGGATGGATATGTGAGACGAGTATGGAAGGATTTATCAATTGACAAAGTCGCTTTTCAATACAATGGTGTATGTATTGTTAGGTTTGCTAAACAAGAGGATAAGGATAAGATACTTCAATCTGAGCAGTTGTTTTTTGATAATAAACCTTTTATTATTAGAGATTGGCAACCGGATGTGAAGTGTGTGAAGGATAAGCCTGATTTGGTGCGAATTTGGGTGAGATTGTATAACTTGGATCTTAAATTTTGGGGGAAAGCTTTACCTAAGATTGTTAGCATGATAGGTACTCCTATCAATCCTGATCGTGCTACTGAGAAGAAGGAATACTTGGAATATGCTAGATTCATGGTGGAAGTGAGAATGGGACATAAATTGCCTGATATGATAGAATTCATTGATGATAAAGATGTGATACAGAAGCAGGAGGTTTCTTATGAATGGAAGCCCCTTGTGTGCTCTCAATGTACTGGCATTGGTCATGATGCAGCTATGTGTAGGAAGCGTGCAGCTGAGGTTCGTAAGAAGCCTGCTCAGAAAGTTTGGAGGCCTAAAGCTCAGGCTCCTGTGCAACCAGCTGTGAAACCAGTTGTGCAACCAGCAGTAGTTCCTGTGCAGGTTGTTGAGTCCGCGGAACCAGTGGTGTTGCCACAGGTTACTCCTCCTGAGATGATTACCCCCATCCCTTTCAAAAGCAAGGACATGGCTTCACCAGCTAGTTTGGTCCATCGCCTGTCTAGATTTGGGAGGGGGAACAGCCAGGGAGGCCCTACAGTGTTAGAAGTTGTTCAGCAATCTCTGAGGCAAAGTCTACTAAATAGTATGGGGAAGGGGAGAACACCAATTATTCAAAATGGTTAATACAGGATTTTGGAATGTTAGAGGTATTAATAAATGGAATAAGCAAGGTGATATAAGACGATTCTTGCATATTAATAAAATTGGCCTGTTTGGTTTGGTAGAAACTAGGGTCAAAATAAAGAATAAAGCTAGAATTCAGGATGGGTTTGGTAGGCCCTGGCAAATAATTGATAATAGTGAGATTAGGGATAGTGGGAGAATTTGGTTGTTGTGGGATACTACTCAGGTTTTGGTTCAGTGCATTAAGAAGGATTTGCAGGTCATACATGCTCAGGTTACTAATTTGGTGTCTGGATTTGTATGGACCTGCTCGTTGGTGTATGGGTGTAATGCAGACTCTGATAGAGTTGCTCTTTGGGATTCTCTGATAAATATGAAAAGTAATATCACTGGTCCTTGGCTGGTAATGGGAGATTTCAATAATGTTTTGTTTATGGATGAACGAATTGGGTCTCAGGTGACTGATGCTGAGGTTAAGGGCTTTCAGAATTGTGTGGATGTGTGTGGATTGTATGATTTAGTCTCTACTGGTGCCTACTTCACCTGGAACAATAAACAACAAGGTGATGCTAGGGTATTTAGTAGGATTGATAGGGTTTTGGCCAATGATGAGTGGATCCTAACCGGTCCTACTGGGTCTGTTACTTTTTTACCTGAGGGACTTTATGATCATAGCCCTTGTTTGATTGAGCTAGGTGCTGATATTGAAAGAAGAAAGGGTAATTTCAAGTATTTTAATATGTGGGGGAAGCACACTGAGTTTAAAAGTATTGTCAATGATGTTTGGAGACAATCTATTTCTGGATGTTGTATGTTTCAGGTGGTCAAAAAACTTAAGAATCTGAAACATCCTTTGAAAAAATTGAATAATAGTAGGTATGGGGATATTGAGAATTCTGCTTTGGTTGCTAAAATGCTGCTGGAAACTATTCAGAAGCAGTTACATAATGATCCCAGGAATGTGCAACTTCAAAATGAGGAGAGAATAGCTGCTGATTCTTATAAGCAGCTAGATGATGCCAGGATTCTTTTCTTAGCTCAAAAGGCCAAAACTCAGTGGGTCAATTATGCTGATGATAACACTAGGTACTTTCACAGCACCATTAAAGCTAGACGTGCCCAAAACAAGGTCCTCAGGATTCATGATATGAATGGGGTGAATTGTACTGAGGTTAATACCATTGAACATGCTTTTGTTGAGTACTATCAGGCTTTGTTAGGTAGTTCCACAAAGGTTACTCCTGTTTGTAGAGCTGTAGTTAAACTTGGTAAGGTTGTGAGTTCTGAGCATGCCAGGGGAATGGTTAAGCAGGTTACTGCTGATGAGATTAGGGAAGCTCTCTTCTCTATTCCAGTGGAGAAAGCTCCTGGTCCAGACGGGTATTCTGCTGGGTTTTTCAGGGATGCTTATGACATTATTGGAGGTGATGTGATTAATGCTGTTCAAGAATTTTTTACCACAGGTAGACTGTTACAGCAAGTTAATGCCACAGTGCTCACTCTTATCCCAAAAATGGATTGCCCTTCCTCAGTCCATGATTTTCGTCCCATTGCTTGTTGTAATGTCTTGTACAAATGCATTTCCAAAATCATTTGTAGTAGGCTCTCTGGAGCTCTGATGGATGTGGTTAGCATGAATCAAAGTGCCTTTATTAAAGATAGAGAGATTGTTGACAATATTCTCATTTGTCAAGATTTAGTGAGGCTTTATGGGAGGAAAACTTGTACTCCTAGGGCAATGCTTAAAATTGATCTCAAAAAAGCCTATGATTCTATAGAATGGGCTTTTCTTAGAGATATGTTGGTTGCCTTGGAGTTTCCTGAGAAGATGGTCCAGTGGATTATGGTGTGTGTATCCACACCTTCTTTCACTATTTCTTTGAATGGGTCACAGTTTGGGTATTTTAAGGGTAAACGAGGATTGAGGCAAGGGGATCCTATGTCCCCATTGCTCTTCACTCTTTGCCTGGAGTATTTTTCTAGGATTCTGAGAGTTGTCACAGAGAAACCTGAGTTTAGGTATCATTCTCTGTGTAGGGGGTTAAAGCTTAGTCACCTAGCTTTTGCGATGATCTCTTATTATTCTCAGAGAGCTGATATTCCATCTGTCACTATTTTGTTGAGGGCTTTTATAACCTTCTCTGAGGCATCCGGGTTATGCATGAATAAGACCAAGTCTGATGTTTATCTCGAATGGTGTTAATGATGGTCTTGCTACGATCTTGTTAGGCTTGCAGGGTTTAAGTTGGGACAATTCCCATTTCGTTATTTGGGGGTGCCAATCTCTTATAAAAGATTGAGTGTAGCAGATTGTAGTAGGGTGGTGGATAAGATTGTAGCAAGGATTCGAGGTTGGGGAGCTAAGCATCTTAGCTATCTTTGGGAGGCTAGTGTTGGTTAAAGTCATCCTTACTCGATTGCATGTGTATTGGGCTAGGATCTTTCATTACCAAAAGGAGTGATTCGTAAGGTGGAGAGCATCTGCAGGAATTATTTATGGGCGGGGACTGCAGAGTACAAGCATTCCCCTCCCGTGGCTTGGGAGACCTGCTTTGTACCAAAGGAGCATGGTGGCTTGGGCATAGTTAATTGTTCTCTGTGGAATGCTGCTCTTCTTGGCAAATATGCGTGGTGGATTCACAGTAAAAAGGAGAGTCTCTGGGTTCAGTGGGTTCATCATATATATATAAAGCGAGTGTAATTGGTGGTTATATGAGCCTTCTCGAATTCCAGTGGGCATGGAGACAAATCTGTAAGATTAAGGAGCTGCTTAAACCTGGTTTTGTGAATGGTGCGTGGGATGGCAACTACACTATTCGAAAGGGTTATACTTGGCTTCTTGGTCCTTGTCAGAAGAAGGATTGGGCTCCTATAGTTTGGAATAGAGTTTGTGTGCCCAAGCATAATTTCAAGACATGGATTTTTGTTCAACAAAGGTTCTTAACTCAAGATAGGATGAATACGTTTGGTATTTGTCTTCTGGTGTCTGTGTTACTTATGTGGGATGCAGATGGAAACTCATAGGCACTTGTTTTTTGAATGCCCATTTAGCTTGCGGTGCGTCTTTGCTCTCGCAGCATGGTTACTGATTCATGGCGGGGAGATGTGGTGGCTTGGCTTATTCGGTGGAGATGTCTTTGTTCCTGTTGAAGAAGCAGGTGGTTATGGCAGCGATTTCAGGTCTTATTTACCACATTTGGGAATGCAGGAATAAGAGTAGAGTGGAGATGTACATATTCCAGCCAGCTTGGGTTGTTAAGAATGTACAGAAGCTGGTCAGTTGGAGAGTGACAAGAGGAGACTTTGGTAAGGGGAGATCGAAATGTTTGGCTTGGTTACACAAAATTAATGTAATAGATTAAGAAGATTAGTTTGAGTGTAGGTTGGAATGATGTATGGTGGTTCTATTTGATTTCAATGATATTCACATTTTCACCAAAAAAATATATTAATACATGTCCGACAAAAACAATATTGTATAATTAATTCAATATACATTAATTAAATATAACCGTTTATATTTAATTTACGAATTAACTGCTTAATTCGCCTTAGCCAATATTATTTAATCCGTATTAAATAAAATATCTCAACATCGCATTTTTGACTAATTACTAGTCAAATAACTCGGACTAACTGCTTAGTCAATTTTCTGGCATCAACATGACTGTATTTTCATACCGTCACATCTCTCAAACGTATCCTATAGGTGTGACTTTTAGGGACCAGTTGATCACCGCCATCTGTATGACAATAACGTCAAACTTATCTAGCAAGCCAACCGTTATTGATAAACGCGGACCAACTGGTTATTATACAAAAGTATACCCTTTGATCCTTTTAGAGATTTATAAGTCCTTGCACTAACTGTAAAGGACACCAGCCCCAACAAGCTCCCACTTGTCCGTACAAGTGTATGTGCAATGACGTTATCCGCACTAACTGGAGGACACAGCTCCAACAAACTCCCACTTGTCCGTACAAGTGTATGTGCGATAACCGATTCTCATATTCATTTAAAATTTCTCCCACTCAATGTAAAACAATTTGCAGATCCGGATCCGCAAAGGTCGTATTTTACAATCGATCTGTATCTAGAGTGGTTTCCTCGACTAGAGAGTAACTCAACTGATAAAACGAATTCGTATTCGAGCATGGCCATGCATTTCAGTTACAGCTCCTCGAGTGGCCCTGAGAAATATCGAGTACCTGATAAAGGCTGAATATTTTCTTCAACTCGACTCCTTCCGATCTAAGCACAGCATGAAATGACCCAGAAAAAATCTACTTGGCCCCCTGTTACGGATGACCGTGAGAAAGAAACCAAAGTCACCCAAAATCTGCCTTAGTCTCAAGAGACAATCGATAGTCAAAAGAATCGACTCTTAGGATCACCATGGAGGTCCTATCCACGACCGGGCACCGAATGTTATAAAACATTTAGGACTCCACGTCGATGTCACAATTGTGTCCTACGAAATATCCGTATAAATCGCCTCTGTGATTGGTCGGTCAACTTTGTTGACTTATGGCTCGTTGAACCCACCATCAACCAACGTCACAAAATAATTGCCAGAGTTATCAGCTCATGTGGGCAATTAAGGACCAAAAATATAATGTTTGTTCAGTTCACTTTGTGGTGTTCAAAATTGTCGTACAAATCCACATGAAAAACAAAATATATAAATATCAAAACGATGATGTCGTATAGAGTACAAAAGAGAATGAATCTAATCCATAAAAGAGTACTACAACTTAGGAACACGTTTAATTCCCATGGAATTAACATGCCCTTCATGCTTATCTTGTCGTAATGGTTTAGTGAGAGGATCTGCTATGTTATCCTCAGTAGCAATCTTTTCTATCACTACTTCCTTTTGCTCCACGTAATCTCGGATTAGATGAGCTTTCCGTTGTACATGTCTAGACTTGTTGCTAGACTTTGGCTCCTTAGCTTGGAAGATGGCACCTCTATTGTCGCAATAGATGGTGATCGGGTCATTCGAACTAGGCACTACAGATAGTCCTTGTAAGAATTGACGCATCCATATCGCTTCCTTTGCAGCTTCATACGCGGCATAGTACTCGGACTCAGTCGTAGAATCTGCTGTAACACTTTGTTTGGAACTCTTCCAGCTGACTGCAGCGCCATTAAGAGTAAAAACGAATCCAGACTGAGATTTCGAGTCATCTCGATCCGTTTGGAAGCTAGCATCTGCGTAACCGGTTGCGCATAGCTTTTGATCGCCTCCATAAGTCAATGCCCAATCTTTAGTCCTCCATAGGTACTTAAGAATGTTCTTGACAGCCATCCAATGTGATTCACCTGGATGCTGTTGGAATCGACTTGTCATACTCAATGCATATGTCACGTTCGGACGTGTGCATACCATGGCATACATGATTGATCCTATAGCCGAGGCATAAAGAATCCGTGTCATGCGCTCTTTCTCTTCCGGTGTCTCTGGTGCCTGAGACTTGCTCAAATGCACCCCTGGAGCCATAGGAAGAAACCCCTTTTTGGAGTTAGTCATGCTGAATCTCTCTAGGATTTTGTCTATGTAAGACTCCTGACTGAGAGATAACATCCGACGTGATCTATCTCGATATATACGGATGCCTAGAATTCTTTGTGCCTCACCCAGATCTTTCATCTGGAAATGGTTTTTCAACCATACTTTCACCGAAGTTAAGAGAGGTATGTCATTCCCAATCAGGAGTATGTCATCGACATACAATATTAGGAAGACAATCTTGCTCCCACTCGACTTGATATAAAGACATGGTTCCTCGACCGATCGAGTAAATCCATTTTCTTTAATCACTTGGTCGAAGCGATGATTCCAACTCCGAGATGCTTGCTTAAGTCCATAAATGGAACGCTTAAGCTTGCATACTTTCTTAGGATTTTGTGGATCGATGAAACCTTCGGGTTGTACCATGTACAACTCTTCCTCCAAATAACCGTTTAAGAAGGCGGTTTTCACATCCATCTGCCAAATTTCATAGTCATGAAAAGCGGCGATCGCTAAGATAATCCGAATGGAACGCAGCATGACTACGGGTGCAAAAATTTCATCGTAGTGCAAACCTGGCACTTGGGTGAAACCTTTAGCAACTAGTCGTGCTTTATAGATATCTTGTTGACCTTCCACAGAATGCTTTATCTTGTAAAGCCATTTGCATTGAAGGGGACGAACCTTAGCAGGTAAGTCAACAAGATCCCATACGTTGTTCTCATACATGGAGTCCATCTCGGATTGCATGGCCTCAAGCCATAGCTTTGAGTCAGAACTGGTCATGGCACCTTTATAGGTTGCGGGTTCACTACTCGTTAAGAGTAGAATGTCATCTATGTCATGTTCCTCGACCATACCAATGTATCTGTCCGGAGGAATAGAGACTCTTCCCGACCTCCTAGGTTCCTCAGGAATATTAACCGCAGCCGGGATTGAGGGAACTGGTTCCTCCAATGGTTGCTCGGTATTTGGTTCTGGAATCTCCGACTGGTCGAAGGTTCTATCACTCTTTGCATTCTCGAGAAATTCCTTCTCCAAGAATGTCGCACTAGCCGCAACAAAAACACGTTGTTCGGTTGGCGAATAGAAGTAATGACCAAGTGTTCCTTTAGGATAACCTATAAAGTATGTCTTGACCGATCGCGGGCCGAGCTTATCCTCGTGTCTCCACTTGACATAAGCCTCGCAGCCCCAAACCCGTATAAAGGACAAGTTAGGGACCGTTCCCTTCCATAGTTCATATGGAGTCTTGTCAACAGCTTTAGACGGACTTCGGTTGAGTATTAGAGCAAAATGACGAAGAGCATAACCCCACAATGAGTCGGGCAACACGGTGTGACTCATCATGGATCGAACCATATCAAGTAGTGTTCGATTTCTCCGTTCGGACACACCATTCAACCGAGGTGTTCCAGTGGAGTTAATCGTAGGGCAATCCCACAGTCCTTAAGGTGTTGATCAAACTTGTGAGAAAGATACTCGCCACCACGGTCCGAGCGATGTTTTAATCTTTCTGCCCATGAGGTTCTCAGTACCCTATTCGGTATTCCTTGAATTTCTCAAAGGATTCACTTTTGTGTTTCATTAAGTAGACATAGCCATATCTACTTAAATCATCCGTGAAAGTGATGAAATACCTATAGCCTTCTCGTGCGGTGATTGACATAGGTCCACACACATCCGTATGTATGAGTCCTAATAGGTCAGCAGCGCGCATTCCAACACCTTTGAAGGAAATCCGAGTCATCTTACCGATGAGACATGATTCACACGTGCCAAATGATTGAAAATCAAAGGCCGAGATAGCTCCATTTTTGATGAGCTGTTTTACGCGTTTCTCATTAATGTGTCCCATACGGCAGTGCCATAGATACGTTTGATCTTTGTCACCAACCTTTAACTTTTTATTCATTACGTGTAATATTTCGGTGGTCTGATCTAAAACATAAATTCCGTTCATGGAGACTGCCTTGCCATAAATCATATCGTGTAATGAGAAAATGCAAGAATTATTCTCTATTACAAATGAAAAACCAAGTTTGTCAAGTGCAGAAACTGAAATAATGTTTTTGGATAGACTGGGTACATAATAGCAGTTATATAAAAATAACTCAAATCCGCTAGGAAGCTGGATCACATATGTTCCCCTTGAGACGGCAGCCACTCGTGCTCCATTCCCAACACGCAGGTCCACCTCACCCTTTACGAGGGGTTCGATGTTTCGGAGCCCCCACATGATTACACGAGATGAGAACCACAACCAGTATCTAGTACCCAAGTTTCGTAACTTGCGTGGTTAATCTCAATCATATGAATAAAAGTAGAAGAAGAAGACATACCAACAGGTTTAACGCGACCCGCTTTTATGTCCTCATGATAAACAGGACATGTATGCCTCCAATGCCCAGTCTTGTGGCAATGATGGCATTCCATGTTTTCGGTTTTGCTCTTTGTCGCGCCTGATGAGTTACTTGCCTCACCAGGCCCACTCTTACCTGACCCTGACTTCTTGAACTTCGGTTTGCCTACTGCTAGGTCTGCTTGAGCTTTGCCCTTGTTTGTCACAACGAGAACATCTTGTTTCATGCTCCCACTGAACTTCATGTCCTTCTCGGTCTGTACGAGAAGGGAGTGCAGTTCATGGGGACTTTTCTTCAAATCATTCATATAGTAATTCGCTCTAAAGAGCGCAAAACCATCGTGGAGTGAATGAAGCATGCGGTCAATAACAATGTTCTCGCTGATTTTACAATCAAGCGCCTCCAGTCTCTCGACATTCTCAATCATGCTGAGAATGTGTGGGCTAACCGGTTGGCCCTTACGAGTCTCGCATCAAAGAAGCGAGTGGTATGCTCATAGGTCACGATTCTCGGTGCTTTCGAGAATTCCTTGGTGAGCGTGATGAAAACCTTGTTTGCACCTTGGGCTATGAAGCGTTTCTGCAAATTGGATTCCATTGCAAAAATGAGTACGTTTTTAATCGCACCCGCTTCCATGACAAAGTCGCTATACGTGGAGACCTCGTTAACTCGAGCGTGGGGCCTGGGGTTGGCGGGAGGGGCTCGATCGGATACTTGAGCTTCCCGTCGGCGGTGGCGCATTCCGTAATGCCGCCTCCCATTCCGCGAAGTTTGATCCATCATTCTTCGCCTAGTGGACTGATTCATCCGATTCATGAAGATCCGGCCGGACTCACGGTCCAATGTGGCACTTGGCATTGGGTCATCGAGGATGCCAGCCATTATGTTGTTAGCGCTTAAAAACGTGATCTACGCTGAAAAAGAAAGAAAAACAAAAACGAAATAAGCAACTCATCGAGGTGATTTAAGTCTATTAAAATTCATTTTAATCGTGTAGACTCATTGCACTTGCATAATTGATCTCCCTCAAGAATAATACAAGTGATCCCAAGACTCAATTTCTGTAAATTGATAAGCCAACTGTTTAGCTAGTTCTTCCGTAAAAACTCTTGGTCGATAGATTTCCGTAAATCCTATCTATAGTCCACCATAATCACAGGATCGTACAAGTGACCATAGTGTTGAGATAAAATAGGTCAATCGGTTCCAACTTACCCGACGTAGAAGGGGTCATATTATACCTACCGACGAAGAAGGGATTCATTGGAGTTTGACCTATAAAGACTGTTCTCAATTTTGGTTTATACGAGGAAGATCCCATCAACTTAGTTTAAATTCATTTTAAGTGAACGAATAACTAGCAACTGCGTGAATGAATTAATTTAGATGATGGCTTAAATCGTGTGACATATGAATGTCATAGAAAACTAACGCGTGACCTCTATATGAGTTAGTTTTCATGCAATTATTAAGTGGTTTGGTTTTAGGCGGAATATGATGCAATCTATCGTTACGATAAAATAAATAAAAGAATGCAAAACGTAAATAAAAATTCCTAGTGTGGCCTGTCCTAGTAAAAAGAACATAATACAACTTTGGAATCCACCGTTGGACCCGAGAAGCTTGTCTTGATGTTCCATCTTTGTCCATGCAGCGGGAGTGAGCATCCGATCTCCATCTTTAGTCTTCTCAAAATTACAATTAAAATTTACAAAATATAAACCTATTTACATTCTAAATAAAAACTGTAATTAAAAAAATAAAAAAGGGAGATACGAGATCTCAAAATACAACCAAGACCGTGTTCCATCATTACGGTAACATGTTCTACTAAGGCCACACTAAGTTACAACCGTTTGTAAAAAAAATAAATAAATACGTAATAAAAGCATTCAAAACATTCAAAATAACGATAAATAAAATGCATCAACTAAAACAAATTTATTCGTGACATAATTCCGTAATTATGTTAAATTTATCCAAACCACCTTTTAACAATTAAAATTATGTGACAAAACCGCTTCATCAACTTAATTTTAATTCATGATAATCCGTTATTTTAAATCGTTTTAAAATAACTAAATGGTACGTGAGTGAACCGTTTCACTATCAAGCGAATGCGTAAAGTCCGTATTACGCATATGTTATGGCCAAAAAAATTTTTTTTTTTTTTTTATATATCTGCATATGCCGAGAGCAAAAACAAAAAAAAACAAAACATAAAATTTTTTTTTCTCTTCTTCACGGCCAAACCGTGATAGACCATAAATTTTTTTTTCTTTTCTTGCTGCTAAAAGCCGTGAGCAAGGATAAAAAAAACAAAATTATCAGCTGCAAAAAAAAACGTAAGCGACAACATCCGACACAAAATCGATTTGACAAAATCCAATTGCAATTTGAACATAATCCGTATTAAAACAAAATTACAATTGACATGATCTTAACATATTGTTATAATTATCGATTAAAATAACAATACGCAAAGAACGAAACGAAACCAAAACATCGTCTGATCAGACGGAAATCAAAAACACGATTCCCAAAGCACAAAAAAAAACAGGCCGTGCAAAAAAAAATATTTTGCCGAGGCAAAAAAACAGCCACACGGTTCATTTTTATGCAAAAATTTTATCGATTCAAATTCGTTTGATGAAAAACACATAGAAAAATTTACGTGGCCTCGCTCTGATACCACTTGTGGGGTAATATCCGTATAAAACCCTTAAATTATAGGACTATAACGCAAATTTAATACGTGATTTATTGTCATAAACGAAAAACAATGAAAAACGACAAAGCACAAGAATTAACCTTCGGTCCTAGTGCAATTCGGCAATGAGAGATCAAAGTAGATCTCCTCCTAATTGTTGCACCCAAGATCGTCTGAGAATATGCCCTTGTGCTAGAAATGTGTTCTCTAATTGCCTTGCAATATTGAGAGAACTTGATGTGAGTTTTCTTTAGATGTGAGATCTGAATTTTGAGAGGAAAAATGTCTCTCAAAACCCTAATTCTTTTTGCAAATGACAATTAGGTTACCAAAAGAGAGAGAGCTCCCTTTTTGTTCATTTGGTTCGGCCAAAACCGAGTGAGAGGGGAAGCCTTGGGCTTTTTCATTTCCTCTTCATTTTAACTCGTGGTCCGACTCCAAATTACTAAATGTATATGACGCGGTCTTATTATAAATTGTCATCGGTTGTCGGTATTTTAAAACATCGTCTAGTAACAAGTATTAGCCGATATATTAATACATGTCCGACAAAAACAATATTGTATAATTAATTCAATATACATTAATTAAATATAACCGTTTATATTTAATTTACGAATTAACCGCTTAATTCGCCTTAGCCAATATTATTTAATCCGTATTAAATAAAATATCTCAACATCGCATTTTTGACTAATTACTAGTCAAATAACTCGGACTAACTGCTTAGTCAATTTTCTGGCATCAACATGACTGTATTTTCATACCGTCACATCTCTCAAACGTATCCTATAGGTGTGACTTTTAGGGACCAGTTGATCACCGCCATCTGTATGACAATAACGTCAAACTTATCTAGCAAGCCAACCGTTATTGATAAACGTGAACCAACTGATTATTATACAAAAGTATACCCTTTGATCCTTTTAGAGATTTATAAGTCCTTGCACTAACTGTAAAGGACACCAGCCCCAACAAGAGCGGCTCTAAATTGTCTACTCGTGGGTATAAGAAAAGATCCATATTTTTTGATAAACTTCCATATTGGCCTGACCTGGAGGTCAGGCATTGCCTCGATTTCATGCACATTGAGAAAAATGTCTGTGATAATATTATCAATACCCTTCTGAATGTTCCTGGTAAAACAAAGGATAACGCCGCAGCTAGGGAAGATATGAAAATGATGGGTATTAGGCTAGAGTTGGCACCACAGAAGAGAGGTAATCGTACATTTTTACCGCCAGCAGCTTTTACCCTTTCACGGAATGAGAGAAAAGAGTTTTGTGCATGCTTGAATGGAATTAAAGTGCCACATGGTTATTCGTCGAACATCAAAAGCCTAGTGTCGATGCAAGACCTAAAACTCACCGGGTTAAAGTCACATGATTGTCACACTTTGATGCAACAATTATTACCTGTGGCTATTCGTTCCATTTTACCTGAAAAGGTAAGATATGCTATAACTAGATTCTGTCTCTTCTTCCAGTCCATATGCGAGAAACTCATCGATCCCGATGACGCGGATTCATTGCAGGACCTCGTTGTAACCTCTCTTTGTCAGTTGGAAATGTATTTTCCACCCTTTTTCTTCACTATCATGATTCATCTGACCATTCACTTGGTTAGGGAGATTTTGTACCTTGGGCCCCTGTACTTGAGATACCAGTATCCTTTCGAAAGATTGATGAAAGTCTACAAGGACTATACATCTAATCGGTATCGTCCGGAAGGTTGTATTGCTGAACGCGCTATTTTAGACGAAGCTCTTTCATATTGTTACGCTCATCTCTCCCCTGAGGAGTTGATTGGCGTTCCTAAGAATCGTCATAGTGACTGGATGACCGGAAAAGATATTAGGGGCCGGGTTGAAAAAATTGTGACACGTGAAATGTTGCATTTAGCACACATGTATGTGCTAAACAACGAAGATGAGGTGCAACCTTATATTCAACAACACAAATATGAGCTCAAATACGATCACCAAAACAAGACCGAGAAGTGGATTGCGAACGAGCATATGAAGACGTTTCCCGTGAGTGGTTTAGGAATATTGTCTTACGATTACTGATCAAACTGGTGATGACATCTCTCCTAGGTTACTACGTCTTGGTTTAGGTCCAAATGCCAGGGTCACCTTTTACAACAGTTTTGCCATTAATGGATATACTTTTTACACCCGCGAGCAAGATGAGTTGAGCACAATGCAAAATAGTGGTGTAAGTTCTGAATTTGAGGCAATGCACTTTGCTACTTCAAAAGATAAAAAGCCTATTTGGGGAAAATGCCTTTATTATGGTGTTATTCAAGAAATATTGGTACTAGATTACACTGATTTCACAATGCCTTTGTTTCGATGTAACTGGGTTGATAACAACATCCATTGTGTCCGAAAGGATAAGATGGGATTTACGTTGGTCAATCTGGGTAAGGTTGGCAATAATAAGGATGATCCTTTCATAATGGCATCCCAAGCTAAACAAGTGTTCTATGTCACCGATCCTATGGATAAGAAGTGGTATGTTGTACTGTCTATAAGGAGTAGTCCATCCGATAATGGTGATGATGATCAGGATGTCGTTTTTTAGGGAATGGATCAGTCTACCACTGTATCTTATTTCGACGATGTTGACACTGATCATGAGGACACTGAAAGCATCTATATGCGTGATGACCATGGTGAAGGTATTTGGGTTAACGAAGAAACTACGACATCCAAGAAACGTCCCCGATCCTGAGATAGTTCATCAGGACACAGTGATATGGACGACCAACATTTTGAGTCATTTTCAGACCAATAATTTGATGGTTTAATTTATTGGTAAATCAATAATGGTCATTATATTGTTAAATAAAAATTCCCAAATTTGCATGGCATGGTAAATCCTGTAGCTTAGATATGCAGTATGCATGCATGCTGGTGTTGTCTTATTTTCTGGATCTTATTATTAGATGTGGATGCTGGTGTTGAAATTGCTGAATAATGTTGCAAGATATGGTGCTTCATTGTTACGGTATGTATTATTACAGTTTGGACCGTAATGGAATTACATAATTTTTAAAAAAAAGGTTCAACAATAACAACGGTTATATTTAAATTACCCGTTGTTAATACTTTCAACAACGGGTGTAGTACCTCTACCCGTTGTCAATGATTTTTTTGACATATTTCATTTTGGCGCAAATTTGGTGAAAATATATTACAACGGGTATATTTTAACCGTTGTAATAAACTTTTGACAACGGTTGACTTTTATTGACCGTTGTTATTAACATATAACAACGGTTCTTCTTCTCGAGCACCCGTTGTCAATAGTTTGTCTTAATAAAAAACTAATTTAGAAACCCATACAGCATGCCATACACAAACACACACAACATTAGTTCAACCATTGGCATCCTGAGTTAATTTTTCTCTCTTCCTCGCTTTCTACATTCTCGTTGTCGGTCGTCGCCCAATTTCCGACGCCCAGATTCCGTTGCCTTCCCTTATCATCCTTCTCGTTCTCTTTATCATCATCATCATCAGGTATGTTCACTTTAATTTTGTGTTTCGTCATTAGGGTTTTAAGACGATCATCTTGTTTCTTTTTCATGCATCTGTTTGTTTTTCGTCTTCTTTGTTATCTTTATCATCCCGCATCATCTACTTCACTCCTCTTATTAGGGTTTAGGATTTTAGAAGCTCAATCTGTTGTTTTAAATTTTCATTCCTATTAGGGTTTAGGGTTTTAGATAATACTCTGCATGTACGTTGTTAAGTTGTTCATTTCCTATATCATTCATATTTGGGTTTTAGGATTATCATGGGTGAAAAACGTAAAAGAAGTCAAAAGAATAATAAGCCTGGTGATAATAAGCCTGGTGAGAGGGGTGCTACGAAGTGCCAGAGAGTCCTTGCAGCTATAGCCGCTAAACAGCCGTTCAAAATAACATGGAGTGAGATGGGTTTCCCTACTGGTCCAAATGCGGGTCTTTTCTCCAGTTGGATTGGTACTTGCACAAGACAATTTGTGCCTATCCATTTAAATGATTTTAGAAATTTGAATCCAAAATTGGCGGAGTTATACTTGGCTCGTGTAAAGGAAGGCTTTATTATACCCGGTGAAAGCCATGATCCGTATTTAATGCATAAGGCAGCGGATGTCCACAGGCAGTGGAGGTGTGACGTTGCTAGGGATTGGTTGTATGTGGACAAGGCAACGGGAGAGATGCGTAAGAGCCCACCGGAAAACAAGTGTCCCACCATCAAGAAGGAACAATGGGATCTTTTCAAAAAGATGAGAACTACTGAGAAGTTTCAGGTTAAATATCCTCGCCTTTTAACGATTTACCTATCATTTTTTTAATTAATGAGTCCTTTATATAATCTTTTTATTATCTCATCTACTTGCGCTTTTATATAATTATTTGAAGGCCGTTAGCAGAAGAAATCGTGCTAACATTTCATGCAAGAAGGGGAAATGGTATGGTTCTCGAGGCGGTTACAGAAAGATAGAAGAGAACCTCGTAAGTAGCATGCATTATTCCCCTGTGAGACTTTATTTTTTTAATCACACTTGGACTTGCATAAATGTTACCATGTTAATGTTACCATGTTAATGTGTAGGTGGCAAAGGGAGTGAAAGAGGTGGATCGGCATGTAACTTATAAAGAAGGGCACACGCCTAAAGGATCCCGGTCGCGTGACAAATATGATGAGGAAGTGTTGGCCAACATAGTAAGCATTATTTTATTAAGACGAGTTCATTACTAACTTTATTATTTTAGTCACAAATATAATTTGAAGTTTACTTAATATATTATAGGACAATGTATTGAAAGAGGTAGAAGAAGGGAAATTCACTCCCAGTGGTCGTAATGACGTTCTTGCTAGAGCGATCGGCCGACCCGAACATCCAGGTCGTTTGAGGGGCGTCCCGTTACAGGTTGGAGTAACGAAATATTATGGGAAAACTGCCCAGATAAAGAAGAAAAGGAAGACTAAGTCTGAGAAGGCTGACATGGTAACATTTATTCTATTATTTTCATTTAAGTTCAATTCACATGTTATTGTTTGGATAAAAATTGCTGACACATTACATTCTTGGCAAGCAACTCAGTTAATGACATCCGTACTACTAAAGCTGAATGCTGGAGGTAAGCTTTCCGAAGATGAAGTGAAGATGATGGAGGATGTCATTTCTAAAGGGGGTAATAATAAGGTACAACAGATTGATCAAGAGGAAGCTACTACCTTGGCAATACATGAGAAGGAAGTATCGGTCAACGAGATTCAGAAAGATCAGGTACCTAATAATGCTTCTGAAGTTGTAACAACTAAAGCCGATCAGGTACCTAATACTTCCTTATTTTTCTTTTCTTTTTTTTTTTTTTTGGTAAGATCGGGGGTGTGTTCCCCACTCTAATTCTATAACTTCTGACATGGTGCCATTGGTTAATTTTATTAGGTAAATAATGGGTCCGAAAAGGAGATGCAACTTGAGAAGACGGTGATGGAAAACAAAGATACATCTCCTTCAAGTCGGTTCCTGTTTTCAGAAGGTATGCATGAAGTGTTTAATTAGTTAAATTTATATGAATGCTTTGAAGTTTGTGCAAAAATCGGCTGAGACGAAAGCGTTTTTGCAAAATCTTTTGAATTTTGAAGCGTTTTTGCAAAGATATAATAATGTATGTGTATATTCTTCGGACCGTAAACAAGAGGCCAGTTATTCTTGCGACCTAAAACCGAAAAGCCACATGTGCGTGTTGGCGGGTCTCGTAGAAATGCACACCAAATCTGCAGCAGCAAAGCGAAACGTAGTTCATGGCGAAAAACCTTTGCCGAATCATACCAAAGTAGAGATAACTACAGTCTTACCAGGCCATGAAAACTTGCAACGCTCTGTCCCGATTCAGTGACGATATTACCATTCTGGGAGATGCGCTTGGAAGTTTCATCTAATGGCCTGAAACTCACATCTACTTGGCTCGGACGTCTCCGCCTCAGAAGCGGAAAGCAGTTGGGGTTAGAAGAAATACCTTTATATATATGTTAAATTTTTAATTGTTGAATGTTTTTATATGTTATTTTTTTTTTTGTAGGGAACAAAAAAGCCGGCTTTGGCGGATAAGCTTAAGTCCACGGACATGCCAACGACCTCGTCGAGACAACAACTTGATGAGGTATTTAATTAACTTCTCCATTTTTTTAAAAACCTCGCTCCCTTTATTTATATTTTTTCTGTATTTATAAAAAGCATGGTAATTTTGTGTAAGAGACAAAAAAGACTGATAAGCCTAAGTCCCCAGTCTTACCTGCTGCTACTACCTCATCATTGAAAGTTAGGAGTTTAAACGACACACAATATAAAGGGAAGGATTACATGGGATATATAAGAACGGTGACGATGAGGAAACTGCATGAGGAGGCTGCCCATCGCATAGCAACCGAGCAATTGATAGTTATTCCGCTCGAGGAGGATATTCTAGGGGTTGAGCACCAAGCACTTCTATCATGGGATATGCTAGCCGTATGGGCTGGCCTAGACCAGATTGATATCCAACACGTATTTGTTTGGATGAAGTAAGTTTCTTAATAAATAATTTCATATTCTAATATTTTGACTACTAGATAGTGTTTTAAATACCGGAATTAATACCGTAATAATGTAGGATATTGAAATTGAGAGTGATCCCCGAGAAGAATATTCCATCTGATCAATACGGATTCTTGTGCCCCTTTATTTTATCTTTATTTATTGCGGATTTCTCGTTCCAAGACCGGGTATATTATATTGCTCAGCAATTGGCGACAACCAAGAAGCTGATTTTTGGCGCTTATAATGAAAAAGGGTAATAAACAAATTAATATTACGTTTCCCCCTACAATTGCATTTTCATAACTAATATATGTACTTGTTAATAATGATGATGTCTCTTGATGTAGGACTCATTGGGTGCTAGCAAGCCATCATGCCGACAAGGAATAAAGTTTTCTGGTTGGACTCTTTACATCATCAACCAAGCGAGACTTTTAAGCGCTTGATTAATATGTAAGTTTATAATACTGATTTATTTATAATAACATTTTCAATTTTTATTTATAGAAAAAAGCTCTTTCATATTTTTGCCCCTAAAAAAATTAGTTTCTGCCTCCTTTTTTATTTTTTAAAAAAAGGGCCTTTGAGAAGAAAAGAGCAAACGAGCAGGATCAACCCACGAAAGATTCTGATGTTGGCCCTGATTTTATTACGATAACAGGGGTACGTGCTCAAATACAATAACATTAAGTGCAAAATCTGTGTTTAATACTAATACAATACCTAAAGTTCAAGATTCTGATGTGAGCCTTCTCTCGTCTGTTTTTTATGTAATAATAGGCCCCTCGCCAGCCAGATAGCATACAATGTGGATACTACGCTTGTCGGTTCATGTTGGAGATTATTAGGCGAAGATATCTCATTATTCCAGAAAAGGTTAGTAATAATTTAAACATGTGTTTATTACTTTTTTTAAAATTAGAGCTAATGTTGTCTTGCTTGCTGCTATATATACCATGATGTTGCTAATGTTGTCTTGCTTGCTGCTATATATACCATAATGTCTTCTCTTTGTTTTTTCCGCAGTATGCAATCAACCCGTCACAACAGATTGAGCAGTACTCAAGTATAGATATAGACGAGGTAAGAGACATGTGGGGCAACTACGTCTTAGAATATAGAAATGCATGATACTCATAGTTTAGATCAACTTATTAGTAAATTTTTTGTTGAAGTTAGGGAATCATTAAGAAAATAAAATTATTTATTATTTTAATTTATTGAGTTTCTATTTTGATATTATAATCATGTCATTTGGTATAGTTTACTTAGGCCACGTTATTTAAATTTAAAGTCAATACTTTTAAGTTAAGTTTGTTAGGTTTATATACCTATTATTAGACTCTTCTAATAGTGAACTAATTAACTTCTTAATATATGTTCTTAATATCTAGTGCATGCATAACAAAATAAGAGATTAATAAGGAAAAACAATGTCCCTTACATTGTTATATGTTCCGAAATATTGGGCACAAATAAGGTCACCTTCCTTATTTGTTCTTGAGCTTAAAATGATGGATGATCCTCCAAAAATCCCAATGTAGAGATTCTCCTTTGATTGCACCCAAGACTAATCCCTTAAACTAGTATACTAATTAACTAGATTAATACACTAGTACCCTTAAAATTAATTCTAATATTATTATTACTACACTAGTAACCTTATTTTGATATTAGAATTTATAAACAATCTCTTGTTTTCTAAAACTTGTATAGAGAGACGTGGAAGAGATGAAGTATTTTTGCATGTAAGATTATTGAATTAATGTTGAATGTGTAAGAATGGAAATGAAAGAGCCAAAACTACTCTTAATAGAGTAGTATGGCCGGCTCATATATGGCCAAGGAACGCATCTTCCTTTTTCTTTTTCTCTTATCCATGATATAGGTATGTAAGGCTAGATGTAGGTAGGCATCATTATGCTATTTTATCAAATAAAATAAAACAACCATAATCCATCACTACTCCCTCCATTCGGTCAATATCACATAAAATGGACTACCATTTTATTTTGTCAATTTGTCATTTGTCACACAATATGTCACATGTAGTATGTTACATGTTATTAATTAATTTAATGCATATTTATTACATAAATATCATTTTATGAATTAATTAAATTACATACAACAAATTGCCTAGTGATACTTGATCACATAAATAAAATGGGTCATTTAATTATAATTCACAACATCTTGTAATTATAATCAACCATTCATTATTATCTCAATTGTTTCACAAACAATAAACAATTTTAGTAATAAAGTATTTCAATTACTAAAATAAATCTTATTTAATCCCATTACAATAAGATATTAAATATTCTCTCTCACAAATGAATTGTTCAATTTTAAGGAATTGATTAACTTGTATCATCATACAATTAATCAATTTGTCTATTAAGGGAATTGTCCTTTAGGTGTGACCTTAAGGGATCAACTGACCACCACCGTCAAACGACAGTAATGTCAAACTCTAGTTAGCCAATTATTACCGATTAATGATGATCAGTTGACTATATAATGAATCATCCCTTACGTATTCTTAACATGAGATTTAAACATGTGATCGCACTATTGTTGAGGACACATATTCCAACAAAGTTCAACTTTTATAAGTGTAATTCAGAAAAGTTAAGATTATATTAATTCAGTTAAACTCCTATAAGTTATGTTTAGCTCTTATAAGTTCGATCAGTTCAGAAAAGTTGAGATTAATTTATACCCGTTTTTTTTTTATATATATTTCAAGTTCTATAAATTCATTTCAGCTTCTGTAAATTCAGCTCAGTGTATAGTTCAACTCATCTCCAATAAATTCCGTTCAACTCCTATAAATTTAGTTCATAAAAGTTAAGCTCTAATAATTTCAGTTTAGTTCATTAAAAGTAGGTCCAAAAAACATGACTTTAAATTTTAATGGTCCTAAATATGTGCTGCAAAAATAAACAACCATTTGATTAGGAATAAACTTTAACATTTTACAGTTACTACGGAGTATATTATAGAACACTACAAATAGGCCCGTGCATCACACGGGTATTAAATCTAGTGTGTGTGTGTGTGTATATACAGAGAGAGAGAGAGAGAGAGAGAGAGAGAGAGAGAGAGAGAGAGAGAGAGAGAGAGAGAGAGAGAGAGAGAGAGAGAGAGAGAGAGAGAGAGAGAGCGAGAAGGGTTCTCATAAGTCCCTTACATCTTATGAGTCCCTAAGTCCTTATAAGGACCTTAGGATAGATGGGATGGAGGGATGAGATTACATCTTGATGGAGGGTTACAAATCTCCCTCCCTAATCTCCCTCACTAATTCTGTATAACTCCTTCCTAATCTGTATAACTCCTTCCTCATTCTAATTCTCCCAACTCACTCACTCATTATTCATTCTCTCACACTTCTCTCATCCCTCTTTCTCTCTCATTTTCCTCTCATTCTCTCATAAAAAAAAATCCAAATAAAAACAAACTAAAAAAACCAAAACAAAAACCAAAAACCAAAAAATAACAACAAATCCTACACAAATTCTCCACCACCGTCCTCCTTCTCGGTGACCACCAGCACACCACCACTAACCACCAACCCAAAAACCCAGCCTCCCACCACTTCCGCCTCCCTCCATTCGATCTCCACTGCCACTCCCTCCATTCGAACCCCACCATCGCAGCAACCACAACCCCTCCATTCGAACCCCACCAACGCACCAACACCGCGACAACAACCGTCCTCCCTCCTTTTTTTGTGTATTTCATATCTGGGTATGGTAGGTTATTGGTCGATTGTTGTTGGTTGTTGCGGCCGATGGTGTTGTTTGTGTATTTTTTTTTTTTTCGATTTCTCTGTGTTTTTGTTAATTTTTTTTTTATATTTTCAGATTTACTTAATTTTTGTTATTGTTATTTGTTTTTTTTTTTTGTTTTTTGGTTATTGTTATTGTTTTTTTTATATTTTTAGATTTACTTAATTTTTGTTATTGTTATTGTTTTTCGGATTTTTTTTTTTGAGATTTGTAGAACTTTGCCAATATTGGATGTTAGTGTTTAGTTTTTTATTGGATGTTAGTGTTTCGGTTTTTTATTGGATTTTTTTTTATATTTTTTTTTTAGTAATTTCAGATTTGGTTTTTTTATTGGATGTTAGTGTTGTTATTTAATAATGGTTTTTTTTAAATCTAGTATTGTTGGTTTAAATTTATTATTGTTGGTTTAAATTTAGTGTTGGTTTTTTCATATTGTATTTCTTTTTCAGATCTAGTCTGATCTGTTTTTTTATTATTCATTAAGCACCATTTTTTTTAAGATTTAGCTCTTTTTCTCATTTTCCATATTATTTCTTTTTTTTTATTATTTGTTAATTTTCGTAATGATAATATTTTTTGAGATCTATATGTGAAAAGAGAAAAGTTACATTATTTACAACTAAAGTTATACCCTTGACATATTAAAGTTGTACTCTTTACGACTAAAGTTATACCATAAAATACAAAAGTTATAGATCTATTTTGTTATTATGGAATTTTATTTGGTTTTTTTTTTTTTGCAATATTATTGTTGATTTTTTTTTTTTTTTTTTTTTTTTGCAATTTTCAGTGTTACTACTTTCAGATCTAGAATTGTTTATTTCTCTTTTTTTAAAGTTCATATTTTGTGCTAAAGTTATACAATAATCAAAATAAAGTTATACTATTAGCCTATAAAGTTATACTATTAACCTCTAAAGTTATACAATTTTGGACTAAAGTTATACGCTTTTACTTTCAGATCTAGAATTGGTTTTTATTTTTGGACTAAAGTTATACAATTTTGGACTAAAGTTATACGATTTTGGACTAAAGTTATACAAAAATGGACTAAAGTTATACAAATATGGAGTAAAGTTATACAAAACTGGAGTAAAGTTATACAGAAATGGACTAAAGTTATACCAATATGGACTAAAGTTATACAAATAAGGACTAAAGTTATACAAAAATTGACTAAAGTTACACAAATATGGACTAAAGTTTTACAAATAAGGACTAGAGTTATACAAAAATTGCTTAAAGTTATACAAATATGGACTAAAGTTATACAAATAAATACTAAAGTTATACGAAAATGGACTAAAGTTATACAAACAGTACTTATACAAATTCAAATTTATAGTGTTGATTTTTATTTGTTATTTTTTGTTGTTATACATATATTTTTTTTCATTTGTCAAC
Source organism: Silene latifolia (assembly GCF_048544455.1). NCBI lineage: Eukaryota > Viridiplantae > Streptophyta > Magnoliopsida > Caryophyllales > Caryophyllaceae > Silene > Silene latifolia. Next base: position 119,729,866 of record NC_133528.1, on the reverse strand, counting down.
AAAGAGAAATGAGAAAACAAAAGTTATACTTTCATTGAAGTTACACACATTTCTACTGGAGTTATACATTCGTTGAGTAGAAGTTATTCATATCGTTATTTGTATAACTTTAGTCCTTATTTGTATAACTTTAGTCCATATTTGTATAACTTTAGTCAATCTTTGTATAACTTTAGTCCTTATTTGTATAAATTTAGTCCATATTTGTATAACTTTAGTCAATTTTTGTATAACTTTAGTCCATAACAGTATAACTTTTGTCCATAACTGTGTATACTTTAGTCATTTTATATCATTTTTTTATAAAAATGTGAAATATAAAATTAAAAATCAACAAATTATAAGAATTTTAATATAGTTAAGATTAAAACAACAAATTTTATGAAAAATATTTTAGTAGATCTTAGATGAAAAAAAGTATATCACAAAAAAAAACGATATTTAAAACCCGAAATCTTTTAAAAAAAAATGTATAACAAGAAGAGATTTGAAAAGAATAAATAACAACAAAAACCAACAAAAATTAACAAATAAAATAAACCGACCCCAAAGAACAAATTTAACACAAAATCTGAAAAAAAAAAAAAAAAAAAAAAAAGGACGAAAAAAACCGAGACGCAAAATCTGGAAAAAAAAACGTGGTTATAGAATTTACCGACGGCGGTGGTGGAGGGTGGCGGTGGGGATGGGCGGTGGGTGGGGATGGGTGGTGGGTGGTGTCGGGTGGGATAGTGGTGGGTGGTGGTGAATGAGAAAGAGAGGAATGAATGATTTATTTGGGTTTTTTGATTTATTTGGATTTTTTATTTATTTGGATTTTTTGGGTTTTATTTATTTATTTGGGTTTTGGGGTTTTTTATTTATTTGGATTTTTTTGGTTTTTTATTTTTTGGGTTTGAGAGAGGAGATGAGTTGTGTGATATGTGAGAGAAGTGGATGAGAGGAAAGGAAGTTATAGTGAATTAGTGATTAATTAGAAGGATTAGTGAGGGAGGAGAGAATGAGTGATATTAGTCCATAAACACACTTTTTGGAGGTTGATCTTGGCCATCCATTTTCACCATCCAAGGGCTCTTAATAGAACTTATGGACTCAAATACATATGGTGGACTTACATGATCTCTTCTCTCTCTCTCTCTCTCTCTCTCTCTCTATATATATATATATATATATATATATATATATATATATATATATATATATATATATATAGATAGAGAGAGAGAGAGAGAGAGAGAGAGTCGGGATCCGGTGAGAACTCCTAAATATTTGAGGATTGAGGATTAAAGTGAGACGTTGGATTTAACTAATCAACAACGCATAAACATACGACGCGCGATTCAAAAAACAGATATCAACTCTCATTTCCTTCCATAATACTTTCTCTCACCTCCATGCTTTTTTCTCTCATTGCTGCACAATTTCAACAGATTCAAACATCAAAATTTGTGGAAACCATTTATTTCAACATTAAGAACAACAAATAAAAGATGAAGAAAATGAGTTTGACGCAATTCATCTTTTAGGTCAATATTGAAAGTTTGAAACAAGTATATTTGGATCTCATTTCTCCATTTTGTCAATTTAATTTATGGTATTCCATTTGTTCTTCAAATTTCATGATTAACTCGGTTATTAATTTCCTTATTTCAGTGAATTAATATCCTATTTTTGAATTAGGGTTTGATTTTGCAAAATCTGACTTTATCGGCATTCTATTACGATTTTTAATTCAATTTTGTAAGATTTTTTAGTTTAACTATTTATTGTAGAGTTAAAGATGGATTTAGGTCTAGAATTGATGGAATATATAAGTTTTATTTGTATGATTGATTATAATTAATTAGGTTCTGCTATACTTCTATTTGCTTGTCTTGGTTAATAAAGAGGTTACTTTTTGAAATAATAGTAAAAGAGAATGTGACAGTCAAGACCCAAAATATGGGAGATGAGGGTCATCTTTTCAGAATCATAGCATTGTTTAGTTTGGGGAGAGTACTTGTTCTGACTTCTTGCTATGTGTTTTAATTAGATTGTTACTACTGTGTTATTGTCCCTATTTCCCTTTTTGTTCTCAATTGATCAAGGTAATATTAGGATGTGACAAAGGTAGTCATGTATCTCTACTTTAGCCATTACTTAGCTAGGGATGATGTACATAGCTGGATATCTTTTATTCAACATGTTTTGTATTGTTTTCTCAACTCCTTTATACACAAAGTCATGTTTATTAGAGAAAGGGTATTACAACTTTCTAAATTCTTATATGCGGCGTAGGACCTTAACAAGAAGTGATCTATATCAACGTAATCTATTTGAAAGAACATGTAGATTGGAAGGGATTCACAAGCTTCATCTGACAATTAGCCTTTTTATTTGACAAAAGTGTACAAGACATCTTTAACGTTTAGATATTTAGAGTGTTTTGCCATCAATTAACAATTTTTCTCATACTTTGTGGCTACATTTTATAACACCTCGTCATAAAAGCCTATTAGCTCAATCTATAGAGCATTGTGCAATGCGCAAAGAATGTGGGCTCAAGTCCCACATAGGCTACTGTTAATGTGTTATTTCAAAGTACATGGTAACCATATTGTATACAGTGTGATATTGTTTTTCAGACAGTGTGATATTGTTTTTAATGACTTGTGGTATTTGTATTTTACCGTTGGTGATATTGTTTCACAGGAACACAAAATTGGATACTCCTTTTAAAATACTGATAACCAGTGATACTGTTTTGTATAAAGAGTGATATTCTTTATAGGTACGTATGAAATTGTATAACAATATTACCTAAGGGGTATTGTCTACGACTAAGTGTGATATTGTTTGATATAGAGTGTGATATTCTATATATGAACAATCTTCAGGATCTAATATTGTATGTTCTTGGTAAAGTGTGATATTCTTTTCAACATTTTGTGATATTTTTATACACTGGTTGTGATATAGTTTGACAACATTACGAAATGGAGAGGCATTTAAAGTACTTTTGAAACATTGATATTATTTTGTATAAGGTGTGATATTATTTCTGGTAACGTGTGATATTGTTTCTCAGTATCACAAAAGTAAAATGTTATACCTTTAGAACTAATAGTCGACGACATGAAAAAGATAAGTGCTAAATCTAATATAATTTGATTCAATTATACAAATACATGATCAACTAATACATTTTCCAAGGAGCGGAGTGTGCTACCTTGATACAAATTTAAACAGGCTAAGATAAAAACTTCATCAAACTGCTAACGGCTAGCTTCAAATTGAATTTTTCTGAAGCGAAGTCTGATGCCGCATTGACGTTGTTAAATATTCTTCTACTGGCCAAATTCAAGCCACCATTACTTGCCTTTAGTTTGCCAATAAAGTTGCAAAATGATTGTATTTCCATCACACATCAATCTGTAAAACAATTAAAATGACAGTATGTCACTTCATCGCAACAATCATATCTAAAAAAACTCAATTGACAAAGAGAAACATATTTTTACCATTATAACAACACAATTACACTATTAGAATAATACGTGCATAAAGCTTAGCTACAACATTTGAGTAACATAGTTGTAACACCATAATAATAAGCACTTGCAATTAAACTTAGATCAGGAAAAGTTAGTAAATTTATAATGAAAGCATATGAGATACATATTAAAACATTGATTAAGGAAAGATCACGAATAAATCATAGGAGATACGAATTAAATCTATACATACGAAATGCGACATATATAGAATTAGGATCATGTGAGTCTGCTCTATCTTTTTGAGTCCATGATACAATATCACATGTTATACTAAACAATATCACAGGTTATACTGTACAATATCACACCACTGAACCACTTTCGCCCGCTGTTACTAACTTATTTTTCTCATACTTATTTTTACACTAATCAGTTCTAGCACCGGGGCTCCGACAAACACCACATTCAAATTCCAGATTGAGTGCTTAGAAAAGCATTCAAAAACAGATTGAAAATGGGGATGAAGTGATGATCAATCCTTATCTTCCTTTGTAGATGCTACACCTTTTCAACTTGAATCATATGTTTCCGTTGTACATATAAAGGTTAGTTAGGTAATCAAAAGATTTTAGATGTACACTACAAGAAATAAGCGTTTTTTAGACTGCAATTTTGAGACCGCTGCGAAAAGCGGTCGCAAATATGTGGTTGAGACTGCTTTCGGTCTCAAAAAAAATTAGTCGGTTTCAAAATTGAGACTGACAAAATATGAGTCTCAAAAAGTCAGTAGCAGTCTCAAATTTGAGACCGTTTTTATACTTTGAGACTAACGACGGTCTCAACTTAAACGCGCCACCAATATTTATTGAGACCAAAAACCTTTGCTTTTTATTTGTGACCGTTTTATTATTTTCGAGACTAATTTAGTAGTTGCAATTGATATTAACTTAAAACAAATAGACACTTCTAGAATTCTATCTACTCATTCATTCACATCCTTCATTTCACAAAACCTCACAATGCTACTACAACAATAGCACTCATGCACTCTATTTGTTTCAAACCTTTTTTTTTTTCAATTATTGATAACTTTTGACATCTAAGTGGTTTTGTGCATTTTATACCTTTTTTTCAATTATCTTAACAATGTTCAAATACTAATACCAAGGTAGGTGGTCGGCGCTGACCGACGAATAGGTCACATAAAACACTTTCAACCTTTTTTGTGCTTACTTTTCATGATATTATTTAGTATTCCTCGTGATATTATTTTGTATAACTTATGATACTTTGACTGAACTCGCAAACTCAAATCTATAGATGAACTCACCAGATCTTGACTTTAAATTCACGAAATAACGATGATCGTCTATAAAAGAAAAATGCATTAACAACAATTACAATTTAACAAATTAAAAATTGTTGTAAATTATGATATTTTACAAATCAGAGGTGAAACACAAATTATAAATGAAAAAAGAAATAGAAAACAAACATGAGATTACAAACAGGAAATATTGAAGTTGTTGATTGAAAGTTGGAGGAGACGAAGAGGAGAACAAAAAGACAAAAACGTTCAAGTAGTGCTCACATAATTTAGGTAAATTAGAGATATGAAATGTTTGAAGAAAAACTACAATCAAATAACAACATGACAATATGAAACATTCTAATCAAAAATATGAAGCGAAACCGAAAAAATCATAGAAACATGTGCAATTGAACATAAATCAGGGAAAAGATGCTAAAGTTGTAACAAACTCATAACAGATTCAACTTAAACCTAGATTTATAAGCGAGGCACCTAATAAATCACATGAGAACCAAATTAAACCTAAATTTAAGGTAGACAACAGTTAAGGCAAGAAAATCACGATTAGTTGCTATAAAATTGAGAATGAAGAACAAAATTGTATCAAGAATAGTTACAACAAAAGATTATCATCCTAAACAAATAATTGTTAACAAAATCAATAGAGGATGTAAACTGAAACAAACCTGAAATTGCGATTTCAAGATAATAATAAATTTTATTGATGAAAAATAGAATAAGAGGAAGAAGAGGAAATGGAGATGAACAACGAGTGTGTCACGCATGAGTGTTTAGAGAAATCAGAGAGTTTTGGTTAGAGATAAGTTAGAGAGAGAAATGAATCAGTAAAAAATGAAGGAGAAACTTGTGTGGATTGATTATATAAGGAGACAAAATGACTACCTCACCCTTAATGACGCGCATCAATCTCAGCCGTTGGATCTCTTATATCCGATATCAATTAATCCTCAATCCTCAAATATATGAGGTATACTCACATGATCTCATTCCTATATATATATATATATATATATATATATATATATATATATATATATATATATATATATATATATATCAGCCCGTCTATTCATAGGTGCTCTATGTGCATTTGCACTGGGCCTCGAAATTTTTGAGGCCCAAATTTGACATTATCCATTTGATTGAGAAAAGAAAAAAAATGTTAAAAAATGTAGTCAGAGCACGCTTGACAATACACTGCACATTCCAATCCTCAATCATCTCCTCCCCAAATATAATTAATAATTTCCTTCCATAAAAAACTTAAATTTGATCTTCAATCTTACCATGAATCTATCTAACTTTTTTTTTAAAATTTTTAAATACGACTATACAATCAATCCCTCACAAATTTATTCCAAATTTACAATTAATATTAGAGTCAAAACTTTGTCAGTTTCAAATTTTCAATCGTCTTCAAAAATCCCAGATTTTACACTTGCATTTCAAAGAAATTGAAATAGGTAATATTTCTTCTTAATTTTAATGAATTTAATGATAATGCATTTGCAGCAATCGGGGTTTTTAGTTCACGGACAGTTGCGACGATAGTTTGAAATCCGGCTTCAATTAGGTTGTTTTAAATAATTTGTAGTTTATATTAGTATTTTATATAAACAGCGTTTGATTTTGTAAAATTTGAGGCCTCGTATTTTTTTTTGCACCGAGCCTCCAGTTTTCTTGAGACGGCCCTGATATATATATATATATATATATATATATATATATATATATATATATATATATATATATATATATATATATATATATATATATATATATATATATATATATATATATATATATAAGAGGCTTTTTTCAGGCATTTTGAGAGAATGCAACTTTTCTAAAGCATCTAATTAATTTAATAATTTTAAAGAAAAGTTTTTAGTTAAGGATGGGGTAGAAAATAAATAAATAAATAATTCAAAGGTTAAAATCAACCCAAATACTATAACATAATTTTATATATACCCCATCTATTGCCTACCTATCTTCAAAATTTAACGTATGGGCTTACATTGTCATTATTATTTTTTTGTTTTGGTTTATGCTTTGGATTATTTTATGTGATTCATGATTAACATAGCACTGATTCCATGGCTTTGCTCTGTGTTAATGCTTTATTTGCCAACTAATTATTCTATTGTAATATGTCTGCTTATATTGGTTTTATTTTTTAACAGATATGATTAATTAAGGCATGGGAATGGATCGTTCGAGTCTGTTATTACCCTTCATCATATCCGGAATTTTCTATATTCTATGCCAAGAACCAAATTTCACAATGAGTGTAAGAATTTAATTTTGGCGCAAAGATCATTGTAATTTAATAGGATTAATTAATGTGAATAATCCATACTATGACCACCCTTCTTATATTACTCCGAACTATGCAATAACCGACTATAATCCTAACTATCCTACCCCCTTCCCTGATTGCACTTGTCCACATTTTTTACATATTGATGGAGGTAATGTGATATTTTGTTCATTCAAAGAGAAAGTCTCCTTCTTCATTCTCTCTTTATTACTGCAACCTTTCCTTTCTTCCTGCTCTTTCTTTCTCTTTCTTGTTCTTTCTCCATTACATAACTGGTTCTTGCCCCTCTTATAATTTTTTTATCCAAATTAAAATCTGCATCTTATCCAAAAATTTTAATCTCAATTTTCCAAAGAGTTCTATGTGTTCTTGTAATTTTTTCAGTTATTTGTTGCAAAATCCTCATTATGTGAACTCTCCTTCAAAAGAACTAGAAGAAATTCCAAAATACTTGTTAGATATAACACAAAAAATGGAGTATAGAAGAGGATTGCGTAAAAAACCAGTTGTTGAGCATAGAGTAATGACCAAAAGCCTTTACACATCATAACCACGAAGACTGTTACTTGTATTGATTATTAATACCCAGAAATTGGGTGTTGTCCGGCCTATTATTGGCTATAAGTGGATACTTGGACAATTATAAAAGGAAAAGGCGGTCATGGGGCTACTCCGTATCATGTTGTAAATCCAATATTGGCTGCTTCTAATGTCATTGCTGAGAATGTATCCGTAAAACCAAGATGATGTCAAATGATGTTCTATTTATGATAATTCACAAAGGTGGAAAAAAGTGACAAATCAATTTAGGTGAGAAAAGAGTGATAAAAATGGCGAAAATTACAGGTAGCCGGTAAGTTAGGTGCAATGTGGGAAGAGTATAGGATAGTTAGGATTATTGTCAGTTAATACATAGTTTGGATTAATATAAGAAGGGCACCCATAGTATGGATTATTCTCATTAATTAATCCAATTTAATAAGCTATTCAGTTTCTATTACTAATCTTCTATCTCACTTTTATGTCTCATTTTGTGTCCCACAACCTTAATCACACCCCATACTCCAAAAAATAAAAATATTGATAATTTAAGCGCGTCAAAGTGATCATGTGACATAAGAAGAAACAATGAGACACGAGATTGGACACAAATTTTGCGAATTTTGCCATATACCATATATAAGAGTACTAACCTTCTGTTTCTTTTTCCATAATACAGGGAAGAAGGAGTTAGTTTAAGCATATTAATTTTTGGATAGTTAAATCTTCATCTTTTTAATGATCTATGTGGGACTCTTAGAAATTCAACTTTAGATCGATATGGCCTATGCACATCATAGTGTAATTAGTGTCATACAGAATTGATATAGGGTTGGTCTGAGTTCAATATCGTACGAAAAATATATAAAGGGATATGAATATGATAAACACGTCTATAATAATCTAACGAGAGATCCACTATCTAAAGTACTTGTATTATTCATAAATTCAATACTTTGCATTTCATAGATTTACCTATATCGCTAATTAAGCTCTAAACACAAATTAAACATCCAAAACCATTTTATGTATTTGTACCGTGAATTTTCGTAAGAATTAACAGTCATGTTTGTGAATTTGCCATATCAAACTCCAACTCCTAAAATTATATATTTAATCAAACTTAGGAGTCTAATTTTTATGGCTTAAGCATTTGTTAGCCTTCAATTAAAATATTACTCACAAAGAATAAAAATATTATATAAGTAATATAAATATAAAAGTATGATAAAAGGAAAATCCCATACATACTAAAAAAAAGAAGAATATTCCTTCTCAAATTATATATTTATAATCACAATGTATAATGTTAATGCATAGTTAAGACTTAGGAGCTAATACAATCATTATTCTAAAAGAAGATACTTAGAAATTATATGATTATGATAAGAGGCAATAGATAAGTATTTGTTGTATTATTATTGCTAAAGATTTAACATTTGTGTCCATAATATAAGGTAGAGTTTCACCTATTGTGTAAATAGGGTATCAAATACTACAAAACGTCTCACCTAATTCTACACAATATTTTATACTACTATAAATTACGTACATAAAGTAAATTCTATAAGATGAAGCACACTAATGCTCTGGCATTCAAGAACTATACGGTTTTTGTCAACTAAGCGTCTATTTCGTATAAGCATACGACGAAGAGCAACTAATTCAACGAGATATATTACCACACAACGATTGACTTAAAAGTTAAACTACGCAACAATATAGATTCTAATCGGATATGACTGTGTCAATTTGAATACGTACTTTATTTACAAAACACATATACTATGGAGGTAAAGAGAGCTCAAAGGGGACCGATTACAATAATATGCATGATTTATTCAGTATTAGATCAGAGTACTTATTCCCTAAGACTTTCAGTTTGATTAGAATCATAGACTTTCCACAATTTCCTAAGATTTTCAGTTTGATTAGAATCATAGACTTCCCACAATTTCCTATTGTCGTTCAAGTAAGGCGATTATAATTTTTATATACACAAATCATTAAAAAAAAGGTTAAATTATTTGTATATACTCATATTCTATAAAAATTATTTCAATTTATTTGTATATACTCACATTTTCACGAGAAAACTAATATTAAGAAACTAAACATAACTTCTCAATTGCGAAGATACAATTAAAGGCGAGTCAATATTATAACCCGTGCAACTTACGGGCACAAAATCTAGTATATATATAAAATAGAGTTTTTTCGAGCGATCTGAGAGCGTCCACATCATCAAAAAATAATTTAGGAAAGTATCATAAAGAATAAATTTTGGTGTAAAAAATAGAATCTTTTAATTATTATAATATATATATTTCCTAAATTATATTCAAGTGATATTTCCAATTTTTATATCAAACTTTTACATTTCACTTGGTAAAAAACTATCGTATGAAAATTACTTCCTCCGTTTTTATATGATGTACCCATTTGTTGAATATAAGAGTGGAGTATTTTTAATAAAATAGGTACTTCATATGAGAATGGAGGAAGTATATAATTAGATTGTGACAAAAAAAATGCTATCATTAGAGTGTAGATTGTATTGTATTTTCTCATTATTAAATCGGGTTGATGTCAAAGTAGGTGCGACAAAAAATGGTGTACTTAGTATGTTATTTGTCTTACATTGAAAAGTAATGTAAGTGTGGTGAATGTACTATGTCGGAAGATTACCATAAGGCAGGGTGATCTTATGATTATAAATAGAAGTCATAACCCAAAATCTTTTGATTCTCTTAAGTATTGTCAGAGAGAACTCTTAAAAGAGTTTGTATTACTGTCTCTACAATAATGATTTCTAACCTAAGTTAATCTTTGGAAAATCTTTTAGTTATTATAATATATACTCTGTATTTCTTATTTTATATTCAAGTGATGTTTCTAATTTTTATATAAAAACTTTTACATTTCATTTGGCAAATAATGTCGGTAAAAAAAATTATGAAAATAATATTATTAGATTCATGGTAAGAAATGCTATCATTAGAGTATATATAGATTTCATATAATTTGCACATATAAAGATGGTGTACTTCATAGTATGTTATATGTCCCACATTGAAAAATAATATAGGAGTGACAAATATATTACATATAAAAAATAGAATTTTCCCACATCGAAATATAGCATAAGGTGGGCGATTATATGATTATAAATATGAGGCATCCTTGGAACTTAGGCATCAACCCAAAATCTTTTGAGTCTTGTAAGTATTGTCTTGGAGAGCTCTTAAAAGTTTATATCATTATATTTTCTACCTATAGATTTTATATGTCCCACATTGAAAAATAATATAGGTGTAGTAAATATACTACGTTTAAATAATATAATTATAATTGTGTTAAAAAAAATCTATCATTAGAGTATAGGTTCATATCATTTGCACATATTTTAATTATGATAAAAAAAATAGAAAACAAACATATGAATATTAATAGATAATATAGTATTTGCTTATTATTAAATCGGGTTGGATGTCGAATTAGGTTAAAAAAAATATGGCCTACTTTTAAATATGTTATTCATCTCACATTGAAAAATAATGTAGGTGTGATTAAAATATCATAAAAATAATGCACGGGCATTCAAACTAGATGAGTAATTGAGCATGTCATGTTATTTGTGTTTTGTTATTTAGGTATTAAATGTCAGTTTATTAAATAAAATATGGATTTAGGAATTAGATGATGAAGTGTTTGTGTAAGAGATAACAAAAAACTCAATATAATAATATTCAATATATAAAGAGATCATGCCCGTGCGATAAACAAGTTATTTTTAGGGTATATTTTACAATATTTTGAGTTATGTATTTTTTTCATATCAAATTATCGAAGGTTATCTTTATAGTATAGTAGTATAGAAAGCTGATTTAGTACCTTTAGATGTTTAAGTCATAATAAATGATTACTCGTAAAATTGAAGGCTATTTATTAATAATACACGTCCATTTTGGAATTTTTTTTGTAAAACTCATCTAAATGCTTAATATGATTGTCATAATCAATTGTTGAATATTCTCTTAACTTCAATAAGGTCAATAACTCTATTTGTGTCATTAAGACGATGCCTTGATGGGTATACACTTATTAGCTATGAGTTACCTGACGTATACTAACATCAAAATTCTTATTTACAACCTTATTAGCGCTATAATTAATTATATAATCATACTAAATAAAAAGTTTCTACATGTTATTTATTTATTTATTTTATATTTTATATTAAGATGTTACTATTATGATAAAATTGCACTGATCATCGCATTCCTTTTATAATTTTTAGATTTTTATTTATAGTTTTAACTTCTTAACCCCACCTAAACGTAAACAATGACAATACCAATAATCCTTTATGAGAGAGGTCTCTCACTAACATTAATGGAACACCGTCTCTCTTAAGAATTTGTATCCAAACTAATTCTAAGATACTACTACTTACCAAAGTAAAACGTTTAACCATAGGCGCATTGAAATTTGACATAAAGCGCAAATCCAATAGCATTTAGGCTCTCCGATCAACGAAAGATAAGTATGACTTGAACCATTACCAAACATAAAAAGTCTAATATGGAAAAGAAGATGGGAAGTGAGGGTATTGAAAAATTATATATTCCTATTACACGAGTCAATGACTAATTGAAGCTAAACGTGTATTTATAGTTGTTAAGATTCATCTCTTAATAATGATGCGAATATCTAAGGTCTTGCCACAACATGTCAATATCCCACGTATCACAATTATAGTATAGGGCAGTCTTATACTGTGAAACGGTCCACTTTTATAAAAAGATTGTTTATTTATTGCTATTATTGGGTTATCGTTTTATAAGATGGGACAGTCTAAAAATGTATGACGGTCTTACACAATAACTACTGACCACTTATTTGTAAAATAAGAATATATCTGTCTCAATTTTAATGAATTGAAAATATTTCTTTCCAATATCTCTTCAATAAACTACATAAATATTAGAAAACACAATTGGAGTTTTCACAAATAGTGAATAAAGATCAAAATACCTCGTAAAGAAGTTGAATAACCCTTATGCAACACTTAAATCAATACAATATAATCAATTTCCTGCAGATTCATATACAAAAAAATTAATCTTAAAAACATCAAGATATTGATAGCAACATTATAATCTTTACATTGGCCTGTGTATTGGAGGTTTTTGGCCTGTGTATTGAAGTTTGATTCTGTGCATTGGAGGTTTTTGGCTGACTGTCTAAGGCTCTTCTAGTTTCCTCCTCAATTTATTAAATGGATCTTGGCTTGTGTCACCACATCTCATTTTTCCCTTAACATCAATGGCATTAATGAGGGTTTTTTCCCTGGAAAAAGGGGGCTCAAACAGGGGGGCCCCCTTTCACCATACTTATTCACTATTTGAATGGAAGTTCTCTCCCGTCTCCTGAGAAATCTACCTGTAGCTCCTGGTTTTTCCTATCATCTTAAATGTGTGAAAATACATCTCACACACTTAGTGTTTGCTGCTGATTTATTAGTGTTTACTAGGGGAGATGTGCCATCTGTTCAAGCTGTCAAAGCCTGTTTAGACCTGTTTGCTTCATACTCTGGGCTCAGGGCAAATCCTATGAAGACCAGTCTTTATTTTGGAGGAGTTCCTCCCTCTCTGAAAGCTCTTATTCTTTCTGCTACTGGGTTTGTTGAGGGTAGCTTCCCGGTTAAGTATTTGGGCATTCCATTATTCCATGCTCGTCTAACTGAGCCTATGTTTGCTCCTTTATTGGACAAGATTAAGAGTCTGATTGGTCACTGGGCTACCAATTTCCCTAGTTATGCAGGAAGGACACAACATATTAATTCGGTCATCTTTAGGTTGAAGAGTTTTTGGGGATTTAGTGTGCTCCTTCCTAAAGGGATTATCAGGAAAATCAACAAGCTTTGTAAGGATTTCCTATGGGGTATTGAGCCAGGTCACAACATGCATGTTTTTAAGGGGTGGGACAGTTTCTGTCTTCCCAGAACTGAAGGAGGAGTGGATATTAAGGAGGTCATTAGCTGGAATAAGGCTCAAATGCTCACTTGGTTTCAAAAGATTATCACACGCTCTGACACTCTTTAGGTGAAGTGGGTGCATGCATACATTCTCAAGGATATTGATATATGGGGATTCCATCTTAATGCAGCCTATTCCTTGTTTTGGAGTAGTATCATTAAGTGTAGGGACCTCCTGATTCAGCTCCTTGGTAGTCCTACCCAAGCTCACCAATTCCTCCAGACCCCTGATTACAAAGACAAGTTTTATGAGATGATTAGAATCAAGGGGGCGCCTTTCTCTCAAAGCAGGATCATTTGGGACTCTTTCTGTTACCTAAAGCATAACATCATAGGGACTTTGGCTACACAGGGGAGACTACCAACCGTGGACAAGCTGTGTAGTAGAGGACTATTCATGGTAAACAGGTGTGTACTCTGTGAAAGTTCCCTGGAAACACATTCTCACATCTTCTTTGAATGCCCTTATTCTGCTACTGTTTGGCGAGATGTTGTTCTTTGGCTCAGGGCTACCCCCTGTGTTCACCTCCCTCGAATTTCCACTGGTTTAAAGACCATAACCATGGACAAGGGCTGCAGAAGAAGCAACGCCGATGCGCCTTGATGTGTGCTATATATCTCCTCTGGCGGGAACGAAATAAGCGCATACAATGACGAAGCTTGGTCTTGGCCGAATGGGCCATGGCCCGGGTGGACATTTTTAGGATAATTAATAAACGTGGTTGCTCTTTCATGGACAGAAATTACTCATTCATGTACTTTTTGTCATTAAATTTCCTTACCTTACCTTTCCTCTTGAAAGACAATGAACAAATGCTCTCTAATTATCTTCCTCATGAAATTTATCAAACACGAATGAATTTACTCATATGAACACTAATTCTTACATTCAACAAGTAATAATTCGGATTTATCAAGTGTGCATCAATAATATCAAATTAGGGAGATTTAATTAATTTAAGTTAATAAATTAGGGTAGTCCGAATTTGTATCCACATCGTAAATTGACAGAATATGAGCATGGCCGGCAAACTTGGAGATCTTTCTGGTAATTTGGGATCATCCCACTAATGTCGATAATTGACGAACGTCTATTAACACATTAATAGAGTTGCAAATATTATGGATCATATTGAGCATATTTATCCCAAATTTGTGTTTTCTGGATCATCCCAAATTTCATGTACTCTTTTTATGGGTTACTTAGATGAACGTTTAGGGGAGGAGCGGCGGGGGAGGGTGGTGGATCTAGAAGAGGCGAGTGGTGCAGGGATTCAGGGAAGGACGTGCAGAGAAAAGTCAGATGATTGAGTAATTGAAGTGCAAAAATAAAAGGGTAAAATGGTCTTTTATGTCCATAATTGAGTAAATCATATCCATGAATGAGCATAACCCTTAATAAATGATCAAATGGTAATAAGTATATCATTAATTTATGAGTAGGTCTCCTGAGAGACGGTCTCTTAATAAGCTTTATTGAGAGATCATTGTACAATTTTAAGAAAAGGTGGTACTAAAGGTAATAAAATAGGTACAAATCATGATTAATGATTAAATGGGTACATTTATTATGTAAATAGGTACGAAATTACTATGTCACGGTCAACAATAAAAGAGGTACGAAATACAAATAAAAGGGTACGAAAGATTGGTCTCTCAATAACTTAGTGAGAGACCGTCTCTCTCAAGTTTTAGTGTTAATTTATATGAGTAAAGGATGGAGTACTTGCTTTTAGTCGTGGGTTCGACTCACCTGGACGCCTCTTTTTAACATTTTTTTTTTCTTCTACAATTTTCATAATTACCTTTGACTATATTCCGTCGTTGGATGACTTGGCCTATTATATTTTTAATGTCGACAAATAATTTTGTAATTGCAAAGTAGGTAACCATTTTTATCATTGGTAATGGTCCTTATTAGTAAAAAATATTACCATCACTCCCTCTTACCTTAGTTTACAATAGAACCGTCTTAAAATAGGTTTATATCATTTATGTTTTGGATTTGTTTCATAGTATAGATAAAAAGCACTACTCCCTATTACCTTAGTTTATAATAGAACCGTCTTAAAATAGATTTATATCATTTATGTTTAGGATTTGTTTCATAGTATAGATAAAAAGTGTTCTATAAACAAATATGGAGTAAGTCTGTTGAAAAAATAAATATTACTTTGTATGTTCCATAAAAATAAATATATCAAAATGTCGTCCATGACAAATGAGCATAAACATGGGACGAAGTAGAAATCGGCCCTGGTCAAAA
The DNA here is from genome assembly GCF_048544455.1 of Silene latifolia. NCBI lineage: Eukaryota > Viridiplantae > Streptophyta > Magnoliopsida > Caryophyllales > Caryophyllaceae > Silene > Silene latifolia. Next base: position 119,713,888 of record NC_133528.1, on the reverse strand, counting down.
TTTTACCCTAGCTTCGTCCCTGAGCGCATAATCATAGGTGTTCAAGCTGCTTCTCTTACTCTCATTTGAAAAATCAAGTTTTTGGTTTCTCTAAGACTCTCTCATGTCTAAGTGTGTTATAGAGGTTTTCTCTATTTGGTTTTTACTGTTGTAATAGGTGGCCTCACTGGCTCCCTTATAGGTGGCTAGGATCTTGTACTTGTAACATTTCCTATCTTAATATTTTGATCCTAATTTTCCTGCAAAAAAAAAAAACATTATAACCTTTACAAACATGCAAAAATAAAGTGAAACATAAAACAAAATAATGCATGCATCTCATCTGGAGCTAATATCCTGTTAAGTAAAACAAAATGCATAGAAATTAGAAATCATATATGACAAAATTGAAAACGGCATAGTCCTAGATAGACATAGCTTTGAGTTTTATCATGTGATTTTTTGTCGATATAATAACCTATATATAATCTTATAAAGAGTCCTAATTAGCATCATCATCTTATTAATTAATTAAAGAGATTAATTATAACCCCTTTTAAACTCTAATTCATGACACAAAGAATCAATGTACGATAGGAATTGAACTCAAAGTTGTAGTAACATTAATTAGATATTTATATTAGTAACTTAAAGTTGGAGACTTAGTGATTCCGAGAATTTGGACTCTCTAAAATTCCCCGAAAAAAGTTTCCTTTAATAATATAGACTAGATTTAATGCATGTGCAATGCATGGGCCAGTTTGTAAGATACTTCCTCATACCCAAACCAAATGTCACCCTTGCTTGTGGGTAGTCTTTGAAGCGATATTTTGTCCATATTTTTTTTTTATACGTGACTTTTTTGTTTATAAAAAATAAATATAAGTTTTGTATTTCAAAGTTTCTTAATAGTGAGATGAGAATAAGGGTGTCTATTATTTTTGCTTTTGTTAAGCGGTCATGTAATGAGGTGGCTCATGTTATGGCGCACTATACGCCGTTGGATTTTTTGACTCGGGTTTGGGTCGATCATTGCCCCAAGAGGATTGTCGAAGTTGTTTCCACTAACATTGTGTCATCCCTTAATTAAATAAAATTCATTTCCCTTTAAAAAATATAGTGAGATGAGAATAGGGGAGTTAGATGTAGGGTTAGGAGTATATATACCAGGATTCAAAGGTCATTAAGAAGTATCGTAAAAGTTTTGAAATTCTACATTTACTATGATTCTATTGATAACAAATCTAATACAAAAACTTGGAAAAGACGATTTGTCACAAAACTATTGAAATTCAACTCATCCGTACTATATTATAGGAAAACCACTTGAGTTATATGTATCGTATTAACACTGTTGTAAGTTGTCGAACTCTAAGGGATACTTTAACTTGAAAAAGCTCATCACGTTTGCCTTATACATCCTTAAACTTTTAGTATCAAATAAAACAAAATCGGAAACTAATATGAATATAAAATATGATTGTCAATCCAGCTAATTCAAGACAATTATATACGTAGGCAAGTGTATTTACAACAACATCAATTAATTTTTTTTACATACTTTGTATTAGAGCAAAGGCATGTACCATTAAAGTAAATCTGTGTAGTTCGTAGAAATTTTAGAGTTTGTGTTCAAGTAAGAGACTCTTCCATCCCAATTATTTGTTTGTCTTTGAGTATAATACCCCTCACAAAAAAAAAAAAAAAAAAAAAAACGATGCAAACAAATGATTGGGACGGGGAAGTAAGAATTTTATTGACAATCTATGTTGAGTTTTTAGTGGGTAATAAGATTTGTATAAGTATCAAATATTAGCTCCATATATGTAATGCGGTTATTTTACTCTTTAATCTACAGTGATCGGATTTTCATATGATTTATCTCACATGAACATATATCGAGCAATTAATATAACTTTCTTGACGTACCCTTTCAGTTGAGTATCAAGTATATTTTTATTTTACAAAAAAAATGGTTGTTAGTTTTGCATATTTACCTGACATTCCAAAAGTTTATGATGAGCTACATGTTTTGATACTCTATGTAGCCAATTTGACAAATCGCGTTAAACAAAACCGTATTGATGGGTAAAAAAACACTGCTTAAACACAACTTTGGAACATTACAATAAAAGCTATAAATCTACGTACAAATATCATCATGATTGACTTTATAATTACCGGAATCGCAAATATTTGTACGAAAATACTACTATTCATGATTGACTTTATAATTACCGGAATCGCAAATATTTGTACGAAAATACTACTATTGTTGACGACACTATCACTCTTCAGCAAGCTAGTAATTTGACATTCATGCTCTTGCCCCTAAACATACTATGAAAATCAATGATTAGAACTCTAAATTAAAATAAATGGACAATAATTTACATAACTAAGCTATTAAATAATCTAAAAATAAAAACTGGCATGATGCACAATAACAGTAAGCAAATAGAAACATATATCGAAATAGCTCTACATGAGATGAAGAATAATAAATAAAGTATATGTATTACTCGTATTAAGAAGACTAAACACATGAAAATTTTACAATATGAATTAAACATATGAAATTGCTCCTTTTATATACAAAATAAATTAGTCTTTTTGAACCCAATACAAATTCTATGATCAAGATTAGAATTTGCATCATTATCTTTCAGCAATATTTTAGAGTATGAAATACCTAACTCAATAAATCAGATTGGTTAATTTGAGTCCTATAAGGACTTGCTACAGATATTGTAGTTGGTAAAAAGGTGAAGACATGTAGTATGTTATCATGCCTAAAATACATAAGTCATTAGGAAAAGTTGGACTCTCTCTAATCGCTGGAAAAAAGCTTCCTTTTTTTTTGATGACGAGAGGGTTGAGTCCCCCCTCCCCTGGGCCCATGCATTCCCGCACCACCACATGGACCATGTAAGCCACCCCTTTCGGGGGCTGAAGTGGTCAAGTGATCATCGCCCCAACTGGTAGTCGGACCTAGGACCTCTCATCTTCCTTTATTAATATAGATCGATAGATAGATAGATATGAGTCAAATCATTATTTAATAATAGGATAAATAAAGGATTTAACAATTTATAATTTTATATCAATTTTATTTTATTTTAATTAAATATTATAATTTAGAGTTTAGTGAAAATAAAAAATATATATAATTTGATGAATAATTTTACTGAAAATATAATAGATAAATTAAATTGTTATTGTCAGTTTCCTTATTTAGTGAATGAATATAATTATCATACAATTTCTTTTTTTGAGAATATGCTTTTTGGCGGAGTAAAGCCTAAGATAAGGACCCGAACTATGACATACGAAGTACTTTACAGTTAAGGACCTGAACTATGAGAGTTTACATTTAAGGGATTATTTTTAACGCCGTTAAAATTTCCACCAAAAGCTACATTGAAAGAATATGTGGGACTCATTCTAAAGTCTTCTTCATTTTAATTTTAATTTTAATTTTTATTTTTTCTATAAGCTTAAAATCAAATAATTTTACAATTGGAGTATGAAAACTTTTATTGACTCATCTCTTTTACTTTAATATTATTTTTTCATATTTGCATTAATTTTGTTAAATCTTTGTCAAAGAGGAAACCAAGGTTTTTGTTGAAAAATTAGCGTCATTCTTTCGCATGCAACAAAAACAACGAATAGACAAGTAATTAACGGTAAAAGTAAACAACTACAAACAACAATAAGTTGAGACGGTATTGAGGATGAAATTTAGGGTGAAACCTACCAAGATGGAAATAAACTAAATAGCCAAATTGAACAAAAACTTCACTATAATAATAACGGTTTCGAGAGCGGTGAGCAAGCTAATGAGGGACGATTAGGGAATGGACTTAATGGAGGAAATAAATTGGAGTTGAAAATAAGATTTCTTAATGTTAATTTAATTTTTGTGATTAATAAAATCAGGTTTACGATATTCTACTAACTAAACTTACAAGTGTTCCATTTAAAATTTGGATTGACACTATTTATGATTCCTATATCATTAGTGCGTTATATAATAATTTTGCTGAAAAGAAATAACTACATACTTCGCTAATATAACCAATTAACCAACAAAAATACTCCAACTTACATCTTTTCTTTCCAAAAGGAGTTTTAACTTTTTTTTTATCTTCGTTAAACATTCAAAACTCATCATCATTAAACGACGATCATTAATCGACTCAACGAAATTGACAAATACATAAAAAATAAGAGTAAATATGGATACACAAATTCTCATTTGTAACGGCCGATATCCGTCATAAGCTTGTAACGGGTCAAGTAAAATACACATGAATAAATAAGATAAATCATTTGTGATTTCCTAGGCACTTTACTTTTTGTCTTATCTACCCATGAGGGTGATACTTGACCCTCACAAGCTTGTGAGGGATAAACTCGTTACAAGAGAGACTCATTGATATGGATAAGTTAATCAAAATCAAAAGCACACCAACGAGGCAAGGACATTAAGCCCTGTTCTTTCCGGCTTTTTAGAGTTGAATCAATTGAATTGAATGAATCAATCAATTGAATGGAGTGAGTGAGCCAATCGAATCGAATGGAGCTGAGCTGAACTAAACTGAATAGAGCTGAACTTAACTAAGCTGATTGGAACTGAATTGAATTGAAATAATATTAATATTATTAATATTAATATTAATACTAAATATAATAATAATAATAATAATAATAATAATAATTATTATTATTATTATTATTATTATTATAATTATTATTATTATTATTATTAGAAGAAGAAGAAGAATAATAATAATAATAATAATAATAATAATAATAATAATAATAATAATAATAATAATAATAATAATAATAATAATAATAATAATAACAATAATAATATATATATATATATATATATATATATATATATAAGAGAGTTTTTTCGAGCGATCTTAGAGCGTCCACATCATCAAAAATCAATTTAGGAAAGTAAAATTTTTGATGTAAAAAATAAAGTGGAAAATCTTTTAATTCTTATAATATGTATATTTCCTAAATTATATTCAAGTGATATTTCCAATTTTTATATCAAACTTTTACATTTCATTTGGCAAAAAAATATCGTTAAAAAAATTATGAAAATAATATAATTAGCTTTGTGGTAAAAAAATGCTATCATTAGAGTATAGATTTCATATTATTTGCACATATTAAAGATTGTGTACTTCTTAATACGTAAAATTGTGTACTTTTTAGTACGTTTTGTCCCACATTGGAAAATAAGTAGGTGTGGTGAATATACTACATATAAATAGTAGAATTGTCCCACATCGAAAGATTAGTATAAGTTGATGTGATCCTATGATTATAAATAGGATGCATATTTGGAACTTATGTATCCACCCAAAATTTTTTGAGTCTCATAAATATTGTTTTAAAGAGCTCTTAAGATTTTCTATCATTATCTACGATATGATATAAAAAATAAAACTAAAAATTTTACTAATGGTTGTCTTCTGAATGCAGTAATAGAGCGTTAATGAGTCGTTATATGTACGATGTAGAGATTTCTATCTAATGATCGAGATTAAGTGGTTTTACCATCAAAGAAAAATAATATGTATACAATAAAAAAAATAATTGTATTTTCTTATTATTAAATCGGGTTGACCTAAAAGTAGGTGCATAAAAAATGATGTACTTAGTATGTTATTTGTCCTACATTGAAAAGTAATGTAAGTGTGGTTAATATACTATGTATAAATATTAGAATTGACCCACATCGGAAGATTATCATAAGGCAGGGTGATCTTATGATTATAAATAGAAGTCATAACCCAAAATCTTTTGATTCTCTTAAGTATTGTCAGAGAGAGCTCTTAAAAGAGTTTGTATTACTGTCTCTACAATAATGATTTCTAACCTAAGTTAATCTTTGGAAAATCTTTTAGTTATTATAATATATACTCTGTATTTCTTATTTTATATTCAAGTGATATTTCTAATTTTTATATTAAAACTTTTACATTTCATTTAGCAAAATAATGTCGGTAAAAAAATTATAAAAATAATATTATTAGATTCATGGTAAGAAATGCTATCATTAGATTATATATAAATTTCATATAATTTGCACATATTAAAGATGGTGTATTTCATAGTATGTTATATGTCTCACATTGAAAAATAATATAGGTGTGATAAATATACTACATATAAAAAATAGAATTTTCTCACATCGAAATATAGCATAAGGTGGGTGATTCTATGATTATAAATAGTAGGCATCCTTGGAACTTTGACATCAACCCAAAATCTTTTGATTCTCTTAAGTATTGTCTTAGAGAGCTCTTAAAAGATTATATCATTATATTTTCTACCTATAGATTTTATATGTCCCATATTAAAAAATAATGTAGGTGTGGTAAATATACTAATTTTAAATAATATAATTAGAATTGTGTTAAAAAAAATTCTATCATTAGAGTATAGGTTCCTATCATTTGCACATATGTTAATTATGATAAAAAAAAATAGAAAATAAACGTCCATGGTAGCATGTGTAATCTATCAAAGTTCAAGGTTACCATGAGAAATTTCCAATATTATAATGATATAGTTAATTAAATTTTCATTTAAAAGAGAGAGATATCCGTACCAATAAAATAATAAATGGGGTATTATTTTTTAATTGTTATTTTATTGTCACGGCATCAAACATAACGTCCATTTAACAGCTTTTACATTAGGGGGTACCATGGGAAAAAAAATGGAACCTCAAGGGTACCATAGGCAGATTCTTAAAAGTAGGGGTAACATGGAAAATCTGACAAAATTAAGGGGTACCACGGGAAATTTCCATATCTCAATTATGTTAATTTTTTTTGAAGAAAAACAACGTACAAATATTAATGGAGAGTACTTGATCATATTATTAAATTTAAATATAACTATTAGATATAATGGGTAGCAATTGTCTGTATTCAGTATTCTAGATCTGGTTGGATGTCGAAATAAGTGCAAAAAAGATGGTGTAATTCTGAATATGTTATTTGTCCCACATTTAAAAAACAATGCAGGTTTGATGAATATATATTACGTATAAATAGTAAAATTGTCCCACATCAGAAAAAAAATCCAAGTTTTGTGAATATATTACTTATAAATAGCAGAATTGTCCCACATCGAAAGATTAGTATAAGGTGGGGTGATTATATGATTATAAATAAGAGTTAACCCACGTATATATTAATCTTTTTTTTTAAGAGATATTTTAATAATATGTAAACAAGTCATAAGACATAGAATGTAAATATTAAACCCTTATAAAGTATTTTTTTTTTTTTGCATAATAAATAAGTTAATTACCCCGTTGCAACGCACGGGCATTCAAACTAGTAATAATATTAATATTAATACTAGTAATTATACTAATTTGAATGATTAACAAGGTAGCCACCATGAACCATGGTTCACCATCAAGGTGAAATAATGGAGCACCGATTTGCTAGATTGATTTTCAAATTCTAGCCGTTTATCATCCTAATTTGACTGATTATGTAGCCATCATGAAGCACCAACAATCTTAATTTAATTAATTAGATAACTAAAAATTGACAGACCCTAATTTCATCTTTAACAAATAAATAAAATTTGGTTGATTAATTAAAACTCAACAAATAATATTAATAATTTATAACAAGTAAATTAATTTATTATTTGATAAATTAGAATCCACCTTGTAAGTTTTAAGTCATTTGAGCAACTAAATTAAGTTTTAGGGAAAAATATTGATTTAAAAGTTCACTTGGTTCAGTTTTAGGTGAAAAGGGTACAAAATAGAACGTTATGAAAAAGTATATGTGAAAGAGTAAAGTTCGTATATGAAAACAATAATTAGGTATTAATAATAATAATATTAAAATTAACAATGTTATTAATAATATTATTATTTATTAATATTCATATTCATAATAATAATAATAGATATAGTATTAATTATATTAATATGAATATTATTGATTTTAATAACCATAATATAATAATAACAATAATGAGGATGATTAATTAATAATAAATTGATGATGATGATGATGATGATGATTAATATGATGATAATAACAATAACAATAATAATAACAATAACAATAACAATAATAATAACAATGGCGGGTAAGGCTTCCTTTGACACGATGCTTCGTTTTCAGTTGGAACGTGTTGTTACTGCGTTTGGTCCTGGTTTTAGCGACTGACAATGGTGGCTTGCTGGTCTCCCATTTACCTTTGGAGGTCTTGATGTATATGCTGCTGGAGATGTTCTTCATTATGCTTTTTTGGCATCTCGTTTGCAGTCTGCTGACTTGCAGGCTAAGCATCTTTAGGCATGCGATGTCATGGCTTCTGGAGCTACTTTTGATGCGGCTTTGAGTGTGTTTAATGAGGTTACATGTTTTGACCTTATGCGTAGCCCTAGTGAGATCGCTGCCCCCAAACTTATGAAGAAATTGGCAGACATATATTTCGTGAGGGTTGTTACTACTGCAGAATCGGTTTTCTCTTTGACTCCTCGACAGGTTGTGTTATGGAGGTCCCAGCAGGGTGAGAACGCATCTGATTGGCTACGTGCGGTCCCTATTTCTAGATTGGTCCAGACTATGAACGGTAGGTCTTACGGTTGTGTGCTTAGCTATCGATTGGGTACGTGGTGTTCCTTTGTTTTCGGTACCTGGTCCATGCTCTACTTGCTCTCGGGTATTCGATGGGGATATCTTCGGGGATCATGCTGTGTCGTGTGCTGGTGTTGTTGGTATCAAACATCGGCATAACCTGGTTCGTGACACCCTTTTCGATATCTACTTCCAATCTGGGATCTCTGCTGGTAAGGTGGTCAATATTGGTCTGATTAATGCGCATGACCGGTCCTTGCGTCCTGCAGATTTGTTGCTTTACTCTTGGGACAGGGGCCGGGATGTGTGTGTGGACCTGACCGGGTTTTCCCCCTTGACTCAGTCTGGGATGTCTGATTTCGTACCCGGACGTGTGGTGGTTGATGCTGCTCGGCGCAAATGCGCCAAGTACCAGGGCTTATGTTCGGCGATCGGTTATGGTTTCTTACCTTTTTCTTTCTCTTCTTTAGGGGAGTTGGAGGCGGATGCCATTGCACTGCTTAAGCGGATTCAAAAATATTCTCTGTCTCAAGATGCTGGAGCGCGCGCTGCTGCTTTTATTTTTACTAGACTTAGCTTTGCTATTGCTAAGGGTGTGGGAGCCCAGACTGTCTCTCGGCTCCCCACCAATTTCATGTAAACCTTTTATTTTAATTTTAATGAAAGCTGCGCGCATCTTATAATAATAAAAAAAAAATAAAAGTAATAATAATAATAATAATAATAATAATAATAATAATAATAATAATAATAACAATAACAATAACAATAACAATAACAATAACAATAACAATAACAATAACAATAACAATAACAATAACAATAACAATAACAATAACAATAGCAATAGCAATAGCAATAGCAATAGCAATAACAATAACAATAACAATAACAATAACAATAACAATAACAATAACAATAACAATAACAATAACAATAACAATAACAATAACAATAAGGGTTTTTCTAACCTATGCCCAGTAGGCATAGGATAAGAAATCAAAATAGGAAAGAATTTAATGTCTTTCTTGTAAAGAGAAGTAAAAGTGACAAGATATTGCAATTTCCCATAAAAATAGCATTTAATTCTTTCCTATTTTAGTTTCTTATCCTATGCCTAATGGGCATAGGTTAGAAAAACCGTAACAACAACAACAACAACAACAACAACAACAACAACAACAATACTGATTTTAACTTTTTCCGCACGCCATGATCTAGAGAGAGAAACTCTCTCAAGAATCCGCCATTTTCGGACCTTTCTTCTTGCTCGCATGGCTCGCAGAAGAGGACGACCGCCTAAAACAAGACCACCATTGGATAGCTCTCTTAATTACGAAGCTCCTGGTACTAGTTTGATGCCTGATCATTTTTGTTCGACGGAGAAATCTTATACCCAGACGCGCGAAACTCGTAGAGGTATAATCTTGAATGATTATCTTGACAAAGCAATTAAATCCCCAATTTTGAGTGCTGGAAAACCTAATTCTCGTACTCCCCTCTCCTCAATTGTTATGGCTAAACAAAACTCTGTGATAAATAGTACTGTGATTACGTCTGGATCGCAAGACTCTGTTTCATCTCAGAACATTATTGTGAATGATATAGCTGTTAATCATACTGTGATTCATAATACTGTTGTGAATAATACTACTGTGAATGATATTGTTGATGATTCTCCTGTTGACATTGTTGATAACACTGCATCTGTAACTGTTGTAGAGAATACTGCAAATTCTGTAACCGTTGTTGAGAATACTACAAATTCTGCATCTGTTGAACAAACTAAGAACCATACTATTGGAGAAACTATTCCCTCTGAAGTTGAGCCTGCCATAGATCCTGTCCCTGAACCACAAAAAACCCGAAAAAAATGGACTGAGGTGGTTAAGCGGAAAAACCAAATTAGGATGAGTTTATTCTTTGATGAAACTAGTTGTAATTCCACTGAGATTGACATAGAATTAGAGGACATTAAGCAGGAATTGGAATACTGGCAATTCACACTTATGGGTAACATTCTTGGAGGAAAACCAACCTTGAAGCAAGTTCAGGATTTTGTGAGTAAAAGTTGGGCACACGTTGCTTTACCTACCGTTCAATACTTTAAAAAGGGTTGGTTCAGTTTCAGATTTGCAAACATAGAAGAGATGAATGAGGTTTTAAAGGAGGGACCATGGAAAGTGGGTCAAAATAATCTGGTAACAATGGACACCCACTTTCTCCTGGGAAATGGACAGAGTTTCAGTTGTGCCCATCTGGATCATGTTCCCTGATCTTGATCCTTTTCTATGGACATAGGTGGTTATGGCTAGTAAAATAGGAAAGCCCCTCTTTGTTGACCTAACTACTACATGCAAAGCCAAGCTCTCTTTTGCTAGAGTTATGGTGGAGGTGGATGTTTCTAAGGAGTTACCATCCCACATCATCTTGAATTCGCCTTTCTTAGGGCAAACTACTCAAAGAATTTATTATGAGTGGATCCCCTTTCATTGCTCTAGTTGTGGGAAGTTGGGCCATAAATCAGTTCTTGTAAATGGGAAAATCCCAGACATAAAACTGCAGCTACTAAACAGGGTTTTAATTAGGCCTGTCATCCCTGCTACTGCTGGGGCACCTCCAAAAGCTGTAGAACCTGACTCAGGAAGCCAGATGCTAGGTGGTACCACAACTTCTTTATGGGTTATTGCTACTCCTGTAGCAGTTGTAGAGCATCCAGTTAGATCTCCCTCTACTCAGGAACATGGCTCTCCCCCCTTGAGTGTTGTAATGCACCAAGAATGCACTGAGCTAGGTCATGGTTCTACACACCAGGAGAATGCTCCCAGTATGGAAGCTAGGAGGTCTCAAAAAGCCTTGAAGAGAGACTCAACTGCTAGAAAAAGCCCTATCTCTAAAGGAACTAGACAAGAGGACAATGGTATATCTCTGCAAAATAGTTATGACACTTTGGTGACTGTTGAAGCAATAGAGGAGGAACCAGAGGTAGGAGATCTTGCCCTGGGGGACAAAGAACCTCCTGACAAGCAATGATAGTCTGTTCCTGGAATATAAGGGGATGTAATGATTCTCTTAAGTAGCAAGAAATTAGAGAGTTCTTGCTGCTAAATAAGGTGGACATCTTAGGGGTCCTGTAGACTAGGATCAAGGAAAAAAAAGCTTCAAAAATTATTCATAAAAACTTCAGAAGCTATAGTGTGATATGCAATTATGGTAGCCACTATAATGGATATGGGTGATATGGAATCCAGTAACAGTCCATGTTACTGTCCTTTCCACAACTGCTCAATACATTCATTGTCAGGTTACTCACCATTCCTCTTCTTGTCAATTTCACATAACCATGGTTAATGGATACAATGATGCTCATGGAAGGGAGAACCTTTGGTCCTCTTAATGTATTCTTAATGCTTTTGTTACAAAATGGATCGTTCTAGGGGATTTTAATATCATTCGAGATGCTACTGAAAATATTAGTAATATCCCTCCAGCCCTTGCTGATATTACTACTTTCAATGATTGCCTATGTTACTGCCAATTAGATGATCTCAGAGGTTCAGGTTATGATTTTACTTGGACAAATAAACAAGCTGACGGCACAAGGGCCTGGTCTAAACTAGATAGAGCCTTGGTGAACTCTAATTGACTCACTCATTTCCCTAATACCTCTGTGGATTTTCTTCCTGCTGGCCTATCTGACCATTCACCTGTTCTGGTTACACTTTTTGAGGAAATTAAAGCTAAAGCTAGATTTAGTTTCCTGAACTGTTGGATATCTCGCCCCAACTATCACTCTATAATAAAAGAGGCCTGACATCACTATGAGCCTGGAACTGCCATCCACATGCTCTTCAGTAAGCTAAAAAGAGTTAAGCAAGCCCTTATTCATTTGCATAGGCAAGATTACTCTAATATGGGACAAAATTAAACATGCTCAGCAACATCTCTTTTCTTGTCAACTGGAGTTGCAGCAAGATCCTATTTCAGAGGCTTTAATTGAGAAGGAAAAGATGCTGTCTGATCAGTACTACAGTCTCAAAAAAGATGAGCTTAGCATTTGAAAACAAAGAGCAAAAGCTGAGAATATTATTGATAGGGACAGTGCATCCAAGTATTTCTTTGCTAAAATGCAGGAGAGAAAACATTACAATATTATTGGGAAAATTCAAGACCATAATGGAAGAGAAAGGAAGGGGATGCAAGATGTTGCTGCAGGCTTTATTGAATACTACCAGAAACTGTTGGGGACAACTCAGGATATTACTCTTATGGATGCAACGTTCATTCAAAAAGAATCTTGTGTGAGGCAGGAGGATCATAGTTCTTTAACTCAGTCTGTATCATCTAATGAAATAAAAAATGCTCTCGTGAGCATAGGGAATGATAAGAGCCCTGAGATTGATGGTTTTTCATCTGCTTTTTTCAAAACATCCTGACCTCTAATAGAGAAGGATTTTTGCAGTGTTGTGCTCAATTTTCTTACAACTAGGAAAATGAGCAAGCTTGCTAATACTACCCTGCTTACTCTTATTCCTAAAAAGGAGATTAGCTCTTCTGTCACTGATTTCAGGCCCATTTCATGCTGTACAATCTTCTACAAAACTGTAAGTAAGATCCTTGCAAACAGATTTGTAATACTACGGTTTTCTATGTCTTTGGGTACTCTATCGAGTGGGGCTTACTCTGTCGAGTAAGTATGTTTGGTTTATGAAATAGTGTTCTACTGACGGGTACTCGATCGAGTGAGTTGGGGACTCGATCGAGTAAGGGTCACTCGATCGAGTAAGTTACTTACTCGATCGAGTAAGTTACTTTTACGGGTTGTTTTGACGGGTTTTGATAGCAACGTGACAAAGATATATAAACTTAATCCGTCAGTTTCTTTTCATTTTTACACTTTTCTAAACTTCACAAAAGAGAAAACAAGGTTGCGTAGTTCTCCTCTCTCATATTGCTATCAAATCCCAAGGCTTGTGTCGTCGGTATCCTGAAATCTTTACACCATTGAGACCGTCATATTGTGGGTAAGATCCTTGTACCATTTTTATGTTGATCCGTTAACTTTGGTTTAAACCCTAATTGGGTAATTTGGGGGTTTTGGGAGTATTGTTGATGTTAGATTGTGATTGTATGATTGTATGTTTGATAGGAAGTGATTTCATTGAAGAACGATTTTGATTAGCTGATTGTGACGATCTTGGTGATTGATATTCCAGGTAGGGTTTCCCTACTCAGTATTGGTTACATAGTATTGTTGGTAATTGTTATTGTTGTTGCTGATTCTTTATCGTATTGGTATTAGTTTTTGGATAATTGTTGATTGTGTAAGGTGATTGTTGTAAAACTGTCTGTGATATTCGGGGGTGCGTCCCTGGCTGAGTCGAGTCACTTACGGGAGTGACTTCACGCCCTTGATTCGCCTTCTGTGGAACCTGCCACAGAAGGGATGTGCACATTAATGAACATGGGTTTATTGCTCGGATGAGATGAGCAGGGCTTAGGTGGGAACTGCTGCGGTCCCCCACTGGCGGTGTGGAATACTTGTTGCGATGAGTATTCTGGCAGGGCTACACACTTTAGTGTGTAGTCATGAGTGTGGTGATGTGATGGAGTTTGGGTTGATTGAATTGGTTATGGTATTATTTTATTGCAGCTGTTTGTTTTGTGTAATCAGTACTGACCCCGCTTAAATGTTTTAAAAACTGTGATGATCCATTCGGGGGTGGTGAGCAGTTGTCTAGCAGATATACTATGGTTGCGCGCGGGATTAGCTGGGGATGGAGTTACCATGAGTCTGATAGTAGTCTTCCGCTGTGTTGTCTTTATACTTTTGTTACTTCAGTTGTAGTTTGGTTGTAGAACAGTTGTACTTTACTTTACAGTTGGTTTTTTTATATAATCACATAAACATATTATTAAAGTACGTTCTTTTATAGTTTATTTGATATACATTGCCTCGGGTAACAGAGATGGTAGTATTCTCATGCTTTATGTGGTCCTGGTAAGGCACTTGGAGTATGAGGGTGTTAAAAAGTGGTATCAGAGCGACGATTTTGGAACCTGTAACTAATGAACCCAATGAATCTAGAGAGTCGAAATAAAATGAACCCGGGTAGGAGTTGTTACGAGCTAATGCAAGGACTTAAGAGATGTCCTAAAGTCGCGAACTCACCCTACAACTTTAAACAGGTCACTATGGGGTGTCATGGGATCCCTATGTGTTTACTAATGTTCTATTGCGAATGTTGGATGATGTGTTGTATGAATTATGTTGGATGTATGGCTGTTATGTGGTTGAATGGAGGTGTGATGGAAAAGATGAAGGTAATTGTTCATGATAACATGAATTGTGGTGAGGATCGCTACTAGTTACTATTGTTTATATGCATATGATGGGATGATGATCTATGAATTCGTTTGAAAAGATGAAGTAAGGAATTGCATGAGAATATGAAATTCATGTGGAAAACATGTTTATGTGATGGAAGTGGATTTTCTACTTTTGCTATGTTAGTAACATGTGAATAGGGGATTTTATGTCGTATGTTATGTTATTTTCTACGTAAAGTTATAGAATAAAAACATGTGGGTAATTCATGATTGACAAGTTAAATAATATAAGTGCATGATGAATGTTGTTGCTTGGCTTTTAAAGATAGTAACATGTTATTAGGAATACTGGTTTTATGAGTATTGAGTTGTTTTTGTCTACTTTGTTGTTGTTTAAGTTGTTTGGAAGTAAAAATCAAATAGTTATGTTGTCTGATTATAGCGAAGTTGTCTTTAAACTGTTATAACTTGAGATGCATAAATGATTTTAATGTGATTCCAATTTGAGGTGATAGCTTATTCTTTTACGATTCTAACGATAGGTCACACGCCCAAAATGACCAAGAAACGAGTGAGATATGACCGTTTTATGAAAATTGAACAGTGCTGAGAAATGCGCAGTGTACTCGATCGAGTGGCCCTCACTCGATCGAGTGCACCTCTTGTTACTTGATCGAGTAACCCTTACTCGATCGAGTAGCCTTGATAATTTGTTGTACGTGCCTTGACCTTCACCTACTCGATCGAGTAAGTCACTTACTCGATCTAGTGACCCCTGTTTTGGGTCATATATTTATCTTTTGACTTCGTCGCCTATTATGTTTAATTCAAAGGTGTTCTTTTGCTTCTTTATGCATTATTTTACGTATGTGTTGACCCTGATGCATAAGTTACCCAATCTTATGATGTAAGGAGTGACACCTATGGTGAGTATAAGTTCGGTGGGGAGGACATGAGTTATATGTGGTTGTGATAGATAGTGGAAAAAGAAAAGGAAGATTGGTATGGCTTATTGAGGCATGGAGCATGTTTTGTGAGGTGAGATGAGTGATATGTTTGTGTGTTGAGTAATGAAAAAATAAGTGAATGTGGGCAAGGGATGATGTAAGTCTAAGAAACGTGAGAATGAAACGATTGAAAGGAAGGATGTGGATAGTAGCAACTTGAGATGTGTAAGGAATTATGGAGGGAGATGGTTAATAATTGTGTTGGTTAAGAATGTATGTAATGAAAGATCGTTGTAGAGGGATGGAGAAGAGTGGTATATAATGAACTTAGTGGAGACATGTCGCCACGTGGATTTGCAGATAGTGAGTGAGTTTGGGAATTTGTATTATCAAGAGGTGAAACTAATGTGTGATTTCCTTAGGCAATTAACGGTATGAAATGAGTTTTGGGATTCTACAAAAAAAAATGATTGGTGATAAGTGTGAGTGATAGCATGAGATGGTCTGGACTGATTGGTGATAAGTGTGAGTAATAACATGAGATGGTCTGGACTGATTGGTGATAAGTGTGAGTGATAGCATGATAAGAGAAGATCCATTGTAAGAAAGAGTGAGATGATACTGATATGAAATCATGTGATTTGAGTTTTGGAGCAATGAGAAGGTAACCGGAGCACTAAAGAGTTAGATAGAAGTAATAAGGAGTTGAACTATTAATTGGTATTGTTGAGTGTAAAGAGAAAAGAAGGATAAAAGTAAGCTGAGAAAAATGTTGACCGAAGTTATCTGATATAGAAGTAAGGAGTCATCGAGATGTGTGATACTATCATGAGGATGTTATTTAATGGTTATATAGGAGTTTCAGGACAACATGATTAGTCATGAGTTTTGAGGAATTAAGGGAGTAAGAAGTTGGTAGAGTATCTGCACGATATGAGATTTTGGGGGAGCGTTAGATGACGAAACAATTTTGTTGGTGAATTTGATGTTAGTTATTTGGAATGTTAACCGAAGATAGGAAATGAACTGTTATATTTAGAGGTGAGTGTAAGAGGTTTGATGTCCGAACGGCGGTAGTGTTGAGGTGTTGTCACTAGTGGTTAAGGGTGATGATAAATAGGAAAAATAACCTTTCTAAAGAGGTTGATTTTGTAAAGGCCGGATTGATATGTACGGTTGTGAAGAAGTATAAGATGTGGTCTTAGTAGGCGATTTCTAGTAGTTGAGTATTAGCTGTATGGTTATATTTGGCAGGAGGTGATGGTTATGCGAATGGGAGAATGTGTTATGAGGGGCATACGAGTTAAGCTCGGGCGAGAAGTAACCTTTATCAGGTGGTAACTTACGTGATCAGGATTGACTAGTTGCATGTCATTATGGGTCTTAGATGTATATAAATGTTTGTGTGAGGTTCTGACCTCACGAGAAGCGGTATGGTGTGATAGTTATAAAGTTGTTATCTGAATCTTCTGTAATATATGTTGGATACGGTAACCTAATGGAATGATGTTCAAAAGTGATAGTTTGGGTGATCTGGCTTGACTAGTTATACTTGTATGTGTATTCATGGTATATGTTTATTCCGTGAAAAGGTATGGATGATATTCATGAGATTCTTGTCTGTTTATTCTGTATAATATGTTGTGTTGTGATCTAGTAAAATAGTTTTGAGTAAATTTTCTTGTCCGAAAAGTTATACTGAGTCGGTGTTTATGGGAATTGTATATATTTGTGATGTCTATCGATGTGGTTGTCGTGCCTTGGGTGGTGATCCGGGCACGGTACTTCGTGTTGTGGTGCGGGTATTTTCACGCTACGGTGCGGCTATTGGTGGCGTTGTTGCGATGCCGTCACTGGTCGTGGTGGAGTAGGCGGGATGATTATGATACGAGTTTTCGAAAGTACATATCAGTTATACATAGATCATTATTTTGTTTGCTGCTGTTTCCTATGAGTTTCAGTTTGGACAGATAGACGGTTGTTTTGTTTATTGATGTTTCTTACCAGTTTCAGCTTGGGAGTGAGGGTAGAGTATGATATGGAAGAGAGTTGTGTATGTTTCCGTTGTTGTCATGGTATAGTGATATCCTGTTGACGGGACACAGTTGCGAGAGGTTGTTGGAGTACTTATGATCTTCTTTTAGAGGAGGCATTGGTTGACTTAGTAATGGCAAGTGATTTGTGGAACATGTGTTGTACTGATCTGAAAGCTGCAAGTGGTTCATAATCTTTTATTGGGACAGTGAGTATAGGGTGTTGAAAATTAGTATCATGTTAAGTTATGGATGACTTTTGTGGGCAGGCCGGCAGCCGGCCCACCGGCAAAACACAGATGCCAGATGTTTTAATTCTTTGCACGGTTTTGCCGGTAAGACCACCGGCAGCCGGTCCACCGGCAAAACGCAGCAGCAGCGGATTTTGGGCTTTTCTTTCTTTTCTTCCTTTTTCTTCTTAATCTTGTACAAGCCTATAAATACCCCCTCCTTAAACCCTTTTGGACACACAACCCTAGATCTGAAAAACATTCCATATTTATTGTAATCTTTCCTTAACCAAGTTCTAATCTTTCAATAATTATTATTAATATTTAGTAAGAATTAGTTTGTTCTAGTAATTGTCAATTGTTTGCACTTGTTTGTTGAAGATTGTATTGGGGATTTTGAAGGGTTTTCCTTCTTATTATTCAATCAAGCAATCATCTTTCCTTGTGTTGGTATATTTCCTCTCTTATTCACTTGTTAATCATTTGTTTACATTTTCTCTTGTCTTTCATAATTGTTATAATCATCATCATGTTTTCTCTTTATGTTAATTGTTCTTCTTCTCTTATTAGCATGATTATCTTCAATATGAGTGAGTAGATACCCTTCTAGGGTTTAGGGGGAGTCTATATGGAATTTAGGGGCATGATTGTATGATTATTTGGGTCTTTGGTGAATTGTTTATCTTTCTTGTTCATGCACACAAGGTGTTTGATGAATCGCATGAGTGAAAGTTTATGCCTTTTTTCATTATTGCTTAATTCCCCCATTGAATGAAAGTTTGTGGTGGTCTTGTTGTATGTTTAAGAGAAGCGTGATACTTGACGAGAGTTAGTTGTCACCTTCGAGATAATCGAGACATTGATTTTATATCTTAGGATAAACTCTTATCATTGACCCCTTGATTCATCTTGTTTGCCCTTAAACCATTTAGATGACCCCGAAAGCCCTAGCTTTTAATTAATCGTATTCATTTTCATCAACTTGTTTGTTCATTTGCTCTAGTAATTAAAACCAAAACCCCTTCTTTTAGTATTGATTAAACTTGACTCTAAGTTGAACCTAGTAGCAACCCCCGCCGTCTTTGTGTTCGACCCCGACTAAATACTACGCTTTTTCGGGTTTTACAAATAGTTTTGATAGAAGGAAACCGTGACAATTTCTTAACTATCAAATGGCGCCGTTGCCGGGGATGGCGTTAGGTTATGCTTAGTTTTATTTAGAGTCTTTGCTTTAGTCTTGTCTCAATTGTTAGTTTGCTTTAGTAGTTGATTGTTGTTTGTAGAGTGTGTGTGATTTTTGCCTTTCCCTAGTGTGTAAAAACACTAGGAGACTTACGATTTGTCAAGTGTATGCCTAGAAGGAATCACCAAGCTCTTCTATTCAACTCCGACCCCGAAAGGCTTTTTAGAACCTTGAGGACTAGGACTCTTGAAAGAGTAAGGAATAATTCCATACAAGCAAACATTGATCAACCAAACTCACACATCCCACAAAATTTTGATACAACAACTACGATTCAACCAAATATCACAATTGAGACTTTAGTAGAGAACCCCTTTCATAACTTCCCTAATTATAATAGCCCACCTCAAACACCACCACATCAAGAACCAAACCCACCACCACAAATGGCTCTTAGAGATCATAACCGGCCTAACCATAATGATTCATGTAACCCCATCAATTTTGGCACCTTGGCCCCAAACAACTTTGAAATGCATCCCGCCCAAGTCGGGTTAATCGAGAAGGACTTGTTCGGGGGGCATATTGAAGAGGATGCCCATGCTCATCTCCGGAAATTTAAGAGGAAAGTTTCAATGATGAAGAAGAATGGGGTGTCCGAAGACACCTTGAGAATGATGTTGTTTCCATTTTCATTGACGGGCAAAGCGGACCGATGGTTAAACATTCACCCACCGGATACTTTCACTACTTGAGATACTTTGGCTAAAGCATTCATGGCCAAGTATTACCCTTCCTCAAAGACCGCGATGCTCCGTAATGAGATTCATACGTTTCAACAAGAGGATGGGGAGTCTTTGGGTGAAGCTTGGGACCGTTATCAAGACTTGATAGCGAGTTGCCCCCACCATGGGATACCGGAATGGTACATCACTCAAACATTCTTCCAAACTTTGCTCCCAAGAACTAAGGAGATGGTAAATGCCTCCGCGGGGGGAGGTTTTGACCACTTGAGTGATGAGGAGGGCATGGCATTGATCAAGAAAATGGTAGATTCGGAGGCAAACTATGGTTCTAGAGGGAACATGCTACGAAGGAACGGGAAATTTCCTAAGGAAAATGCCTCCAACTCCGAGACAAATGCCAAGCTTGACTTACTCACAAAACAATTTGAGAAGTTTTCAAGGAATCAAGTGAATCAAGCCGCAACCTCATATGGGGCACCCATGGAAGAAGTGGCTCAAGTCGCGAGTTGTGAACTTTGTGGAGGAAGTGGTCATACTTATGACTTGTGTGGCAACAATTACAATGGGGTCTATGAAGAGAATGTTCAAGAGGTTAACGCTTTTCAAGCCTTTAACAACAATTCAAGACCCACAAGACCACCTTACAACAACCCAAATGTCTATAATCCAAATACCAATTTCTACCACCCCGGTTTGAGGAACCACCCCAACTTTAGTTACAAAAGCACCAATGTTCAAAACCCACAACACCTTCAACCACAAGCCCCAACCAACCCACCCGGTTTTGCTCAACAAAGGGGAATATTCCCTAACCCAAGACCTAATCCCGGAAATCAAAACCAATGGCAAAACAACAATCAAAACCAAAATTATGGGAACCAAGCACAAGGATACCAAGATTTTGGTGGAAATCAAGGCAGCCAAGGGTTTTACCAAGGGAATCAAGTTAATCAAGCAAACCAAGGGTTTGGGCAAGGGTTGCAAGAGCAAGGTCAAGGATCAAACTTCAACAACAACGCTCCTAGAGCTAACTTTCAAGCGGGGCAAAACAACAACCAAGGTCCCAATGCTCGATATGACTATGGGTTCCCTTTACCCATAGCCAACCAACCTCATCAAGAACCCCAAGGTGAGCTCTCTCAAGTTGAGCTTTTGAAGATGATAAAAAACATGCAACTTCAACATAGCCAAGAGATAGCTAATTTTGCTAAAGCTACTCAACAAGAACAAGCAAATTTGAGGGCTACCTTCCTTAAGGACATGAGGGAAATGGAATCTAGGATGGCTTCTCATGCTATGGCTAACCCTCAACGGCCGCCCGGTGGCTTGTTGGCTCAAGGACAAAGCTCCAAGGATGCCTCAAATAGCCACCATGCTCATGCGGTAGTGCTAAGGAGTGGTGTAGAGCTTGAGGACCCCTACAAGGACCTTGTGGTAGAAATGGATGAAGATCCCAAGAGGGATGAATTGGAAGTGAGTGATGAAGAGGAAGGCTCACCCATTGAACAATTGGGTAATGCTAGAGAAGACAAGAAAGGGAAGAAGGCTTGTGAAGATGGGTCTAGAAAGGTAATTCAAGAGGACAAGGATGTTGATGGGTATGTTGAAGACCTCTCTTATGAGGAGGAAGCTATTGAAGAAGTGCCTTTGCAACAATCCAAAAAGGTAACAAGGAACTCGACTCCTCCAAAGGTATCTTCTAATTCCCAACTTGTTCCTAAAATTCCTTACCCTTCAAGAGCCATAAAGAGTAGGGAAAACCTTAAGTATGCCAAGTTTTGTGACATGCTTGAGAAACTTGAGGTTACCCTACCCTTTACGGAGGTGATAATGAACATGCCAACCTACTCAAAATTTTTAAAAGATATTTTGACAAAGAAAAGAGTCTTGGGTGGCCAAGAAATAGTGGCTATGGAAGAGGCATGTAGTGCTCATATCCTTAATAAAATGCCCACTAAGCTTGGTGACCCGGGGAGCTTTTCAATCCCTTGTGTAGTAGGTGGTGTGCCCATATCTAGAGCTCTTTGTGATTTGGGAGCAAGTGTAAGTGTTATTCCTTTGAAGGTTGCCAAGAGAATCGGCATCCAAAACCTTGCTCCCACCTCAATGACTCTCCAATTGGCGGATAGGTCCGTCAAGCACCCTATGGGAGTGCTTGAAGACGTACCCGTCAAGGTTGGAAAACTTTTAATTCCCGCCGATTTTGTTGTTCTCGATATTCCGGAGGATAGCCACACTCCCATCATCCTTGGTAGGCCATTCTTGGCTACCGGGGGAGTTCTCATTGATGTGAAGAATGGGCGGCTAACCTTCCAAATTGAGGGCAACAATGTTGAGTTTAACCTTCCAAATTTGATGAAAGGTCCAAGTGTAGAAAGGTTGAGCACAATTGAGGTAATTGATGAAGTAGTGCACGAAGTAGCCCGTGAAGAGGCGGAGATGGAAGAGGTTTTTCAAATCTCTTTGCATGATGAGGCAATGAAAGAGGATCATGAAGTTGATGAGGAACTATTGAAGAAAGTGGAGGGCTTTCTCCCTCCAAAGGTACAACTCAAACCCTTGCCTCCCTCACTCAAACATGCTTTCCTTGATGAGGGAGAGGCCTATCCGGTGATCGTTAATGCTAACCTAAGTGAGTCCCAAGAAAAGAAGCTTTTGGAAATCTTGAAAACTCATAGAGGAGCACTTGGGTATAGCATTGATGACATCAAGGGCTTAAGTCCGAGTTTGTGCATGCATAGAATAGTTTTGGAAGAGGGGAGTCAACCCAAGGTTGACGGTCTTAGGCGGATTAACCCAAAGATGGCCGAGGTGGTGAAAAATGAAGTGTTGAAACTCCTAGAGGCCGGTATTATATACCAAATTACCGATAGCAAATGGGTTAGTCCGGTCCACGTGGTACCGAAGAAAGGGGGATACAAATGGTTGAACAAGAGGATGGCACCACCCTACCCTATCGACCGTGACCGGGTGGCGTATGTGTATTGACTACCGCAAGCTCAATGCCGCCACCCTCAAAGACCACTTCCCAATTCCCTTCATTGACCAAATGTTAGAAAGGCTCGCGGGCCATGCTTACTATTGCTTCTTAGACGGTTATTCTGGGTTTTTCCAAATTCCCATCCACCCGGATGACCAAGAGAAGACGACCTTAACTTGCCCAATAGGAGTCTATGCCTACCGTAGGATGCCATTTGGGCTTTGTAATGCGTCCGGCACCTTTCAAAGGTGCATGATGGCAATATTTTCCTATTTCCTTGAGAAAAGCATGGAAGTCTTCATGGACGACTTTAGTGTCCATGGAGACTCGTTTGAGCTTGGTCTTGAGAACTTGGCTAGTGTGTTGAAACGGTGTGAGGAGCATAACCTCGTCCTTAATTGGGAAAAGTGCCATTTCATGGTGGAGGAAGGGGTTGTCCTCGGTCACATCGTTTCAAGTAGGGGTATTGAGGTCGATGGAGCCAAAGTTGCGGTCATAGAGAACTTATCACCCCCTTCCAATGTTAAGGGAGTGAGAAGTTTTCTAGGCCATGCCGGGTTTTATCGGCGTTTTATCAAGGATTTTTCTAAAATAGCAAAGCCCCTAACCTCATTACTCCTTAAGGATTCCCTCTTTGTGTTTGATGATTCTTGTCTTGAAGCTTTTAATAGGTTAAAGAGAGCATTGGTCTCGGCACCGATAATCCGGTCTCCGGATTGGAATCTTCCCTTTGAGATAATGTGTGATGCTTCGGACTTCGCGGTTGGTGCGGTACTTGGGCAAGTTGTGGATAAGAAGCATCATGTGATTTATTACACAAGCAAGACTCTCGATCAAACACAATGTGGATATGCTACAACCGAAAAGGAAATGTTGGCAATTGTTCATGCCGTGGAGAAATTTCGACAATACCTTGTTGGGTCTAAGGTGGTGGTTTATTCCGATCACACCGCCTTGAGACAATTGATGGTGAAGAAAGATGCAAAGCCCCGACTCTTGAGATGGGTCCTACTTCTCCAAGAATTTGATTTAGAGATTAAGGATAAGGTCGGGTCGGAAAATGTTGTAGCCGACCACTTATCTAGATTGACCGTTGAAGACCATGGGATACAAGACAAGAGTGGACCCATCAATGAGTGGTTGCGGGATGATGGACTCATGGAAGTTACCGTCAAAACCCCTTGGTTTGCGGATCTTGCCAACTACATTGTGAGTGGTTTCTTACCGGATGAAATGGAACCAAGAGAAAGGCGGAAGTTGAGAAATGATGCTAGGAGATACTTTTGGAATGACCCACATTTGTTTCGCAAGTGTGGGGATGGAATGTTCCGGAGATGTGTTTCAAGAGAGGAGGGCTTGGAGATTGTTGACCGGGTTCACAATTCCGCCTATGGGGGACACTTGGCCACCTCTAGAACAATTGCCAAGATCCTCCAAGGTGGTTTTTATTGGCCCTCCATGTTCAAAGACATCCACTACTTGGTTAAATCTTGTGATGCTTGCCAAAGGGTTGGGAACATTGGGAAGAGAAGTGAAATGCCCTTGACTAATATATTGGAGATTGAGCTTTTTGATTGTTGGGGCATAGACTTCATGTGACCCTTTCCCAACTCTTGTGGAAATGAATACATCTTGGTTGCGGTGGACTATGTATCCAAATGGATTGAAGCGGTTGCCTCCCCCACCATTGATAGCAAGGTTGTGATGAAGCTTTTCAAAGGCACGATTTTCCCAAGGTTCGGAACACCAAGAGTAGTCAAAAGTGATGGCGGATCTCATTTCCGCAAGAGTACTTTCAAAGCTCTACTTGAATCACATGGAGTGCGGCACAAAACCGCCCTTGCCTACCACCCTCAAACTAGTGGGCAAGTGGAGGTTTCTAACCGCCAAATTAAAGCCATTTTGGAGAAAGTCACCAACAAGAGCCGGAAAGATTGGTCCCAAAAGCTCCCGGATGTCTTATGGGCATTGAGAACCGCCTTCAAGACACCCCTTGGCACCACCCCGTATAAGCTTGTGTACGGGAAAGCTTGCCACTTGCCGGTGGAGTTGGAGCACAAAGCTTGGTGGGCTCTTAAGGAGATGAATTTTGACTTTGATGCCGCCGGAGAAGTGCGCTTTCTCCAAATGAATGAGCTTGAGGAATTGAGGTTGGAGGCTTATGAGAGCTCCAAAATTTACAAGGACCAAACGAAAAAATGGCATGATGGGAAAATCATGAAGAAAGAGATAAGTGTTGGGGACCTTGTTCTCCTTTTTAACTCCAAGATCAAGGTGTTTCCGGGAAAGCTCAAATCAAGATGGTCGGGACCCTTTAAAGTGATGAAGATATTTCCTTATGGTGCTTTCGAGCTTTGGAGTGAAGAAGGAGGAACTTTTAGGGTCAATGGTCAAAGAATCAAGCGCTACTATGACGGTGATAACAAAGGTCCTATTGAAGTGCTCTACCTCGGGGAACCCCTCCCCGAGGAGAGGGCAAATTGAAACTCTTGAAAGTGATTTGGTTTGGTGGAGTTCCTCAAGAATCACCATTTGTATATAGCATGCATGTTAGGTAGATAATGAGAGATTTGGAATCGTACTTTGTCTATTTGGATTGGTGACGGAGGTCACTTTTGAAGAAAACAAGCATTATTTTCGTTGACCCGAAATCCCGACATCATGCGTCGGAGTAGTTGTGGAAAACAAGAATCCCGGGGTCAATGAAAAAGCTCGAATCCCGAGTTAAAGAAAAATTGAGCTGATTGGAAGAAAACAACGAAAAAATGGCTGTGTGTTGTGTTTTACCGGTGGACCGGCAGCCGGTTGGTCCACCGGTAGCGAGGCCAAACTTATTTGCTGAAAAATTGAAGTAATGGTGTGTTTTGCCGGCAGGCCGGCAGCCGGCCCACCGGCAAGACACACCTGGCAAAGTAAAAATACGATGAATTGATGCTGAAAAAGAGTGTCATGCCGGTAGGCCGGCAGCCGGCTCACCGGCATGACACACCTGAAGACTTGCAAGATTTTGAAAATTGGTGAAGAGGAGTGTTTTGCCGGTAGGCCGGCAGCCGGCTCACCGGCAAGACACTCATGCATTGAAGCTGCGAAGTTGATTTTTGAGAGGGAGTGGTGTTCTGCCGGTAGGCCGGCAGCCGGCTCACCGGCAGGACACACCTGGTGTATGGGAATTTTAAGTGAGGGAAGTGTTTTACCGGTGGACCGGCAGCCGGTTGGTACACCGGCAGCGAGGTCAAAAATTTCAGACGAAAAATTGAAAAAAATAGAAAAAGGGGCGCGTGTTTTACCGGCAGACCGGCTGCCGGTTCGCCAACCGGTAAAACACACCCGCAGACCTAAATTAAAACCCGTGAAAGCCCCTTTTCTTCATTTCATTTCTTCTTCCTTCCTCCTTCACTCCTCCATTATTTTCCCCCATTTTCAACCCTAACTCCCTCAAATTTCAATCAAACTTCCCCCTACCTTCACCAATCTCCTCTAATCATCAAGATGGCCGCAAGAAGAACAAGAGCAGATGTAGCTAGGGATCAAGCCGAGTTGATTGCTCGGGCCGCAACTGATACAAACCCCGATCCGGACTTTCCTACGGTCGAGTTTGCCACACCAACTCAGAAGGGTAAGTTTATTCTCTTCAAAAATCGTCCCCTCACCCCAACTAAGTTTCTTCATCATCCGTCTTTGTCAACCCTTGGGATTGCTAGGGAGACGAAGGCTTTATTTACGGGGTGTGGCATGAGGGGAATATTTACAATGCATGAGTATACTTACCCTCGCATTACTTGGGAATTTTTGAGTAGTCTTAAGATTACCAAACACCGGCAATCGAATATGGTGGCTACCCTTAGCTTTCGTCTGATGAACCGGGAACACAATATCACTTTGGGTCGGTTGGCTAACATTTTTGGGCTGGAAAATGCGCCATCACATACCCCACCCGCTGATTTTCACTATTCACGTGTATGGAAAGCGATTTCGGGCCTTGATGATAGAGTTGGTGCGAAAAGGCCCGCGATGAGTTGCCACAACCCCGTCATTCGGGTGTGGCATAGATGTATGGGTTGCACCGTTCTTGCGGTGGATGAGCCATGGGTGTTTAGGACCCACGAACTTGAAATATTGGGGTCCTACTTGTTCACAAAACCACCCCTTTCAGAATTAATGTGGCTCACTACCTAGCCCTTCACCTTTCAAAGATAGCGAGTTCTCCGGGGCAAAAAGTCCCGATTCATGTGGGTGGCATGATCACCCGAATTGCCCGTAATATGGACCGTCCGGTAGACCTTTCTACGATGAATTGGATACCCGGGGAGACTTACTTGACAAAGCACTACTTGACTACCAAGCTTGAGTGGCTCAAAGTGAACCCCCTTGATGGCCATGAATATTGGCAAATTAATCACTAGAACTCAATCCGGCTTCCAAATGTTACCGCGATCAAAATTGAGAAGGACAAGGATTTCTATCTCCTTGATATTGAAGAGGATCCACCCACCGACCAACCTCCTCCTATTATTCCTCGTGTATATTCTAGGGACCGTAGAAGCGACACTCCCTCCTCCCTACATTACACCGCACCTCAAACCCACCAACCACCACCTTGGCAATTTCAACAAGGGGAGTCCTCCTCCTCGGGCCAACCTTCTTATCCTCCCTTACCACCATCTCTCACCGAGTGGATGGAGAGGATGGACATTGCCACGGCGAAAGCCGCTAGTGAGAGGGACATTTTGGGGAGAAAGTTGGACCGGATATACTATGATCAAGCTACCGGTACTTATCTCATCTACGATGATTTTTGTCGACGGGATTACGTGGGCTATGAGGACCCTCACCCCTCCTACTTCACTTGGCCCGATGGGAACTACCCGAGAGCGGATGGGAGTATAGTCCACGGAGGTCTTAACCTCCAACCGGACTACTTTGCGGCCCCTGTTTTTCCCCCTAGGCCCGAGCATCGTCCGGAGGGCCATGATGCCCAATGGTTAGGGGGAGTTCGTCCTTATTTGCTAGTGATGCGGGTGCGTCGGGATCCGGTGGTGGTTTCACGGGAGGAGATGGCGGCGTGATGGACATGAGTGGCGACTTCACGGGAGGTTTCCCGGGTGTCGGCGGTAGTAGAGGTAATTTCACCTTCAACCCCGAGGATTTAGTTCCGGGCTCCGACTTTACTACCGGAGATAACAATGATGACGATGATGATGATGAGATGGGGTCCTAGCCCCGAGAGGCCGAGTTGGTGGCCTATTATACTCTCTTTTCAATCCAAAGCCTTTGGTATGCTCCTCATACTCAATCCAAATGACAAGTACGATCTCTCCCTTTTATCCAAATTCTCTCCTTCACGTTTAATTTTTCGCATGCATTTAGTTGGTAATTCATTTAGTTGCATTCATATAGGATTGCATTAGATTTCAAATTTGTAATATATTGTCACATTTAGTAATTGCATTTACTTAGCATAACTTGCATTGTCATTTAAATATTGCATATAGAATAGAGCATGCATTGCATCATCAAAATAAAAACCAACTAAAAATTTGAAAAATGACTAAAACCACAAAAAACATGTTATTTTATTTCATTCAATTGCCCTCCCATGTCTATAAATAAGTGTGGGGAGGGCCTAAAAAAAACCGAACCAAAAACATGTCTTTTAATTTGAATTCCCTCCACACATTTATTTCCATTTGGAGGTAATGTAAATAAATAAGTGTGGGGAGGGAGTTCTTGTATCAAAAACCAAAAAAAATATGTCCTTTTAATTTTTCAAAAACAAAAAACACAAAAATATGTTATTTTCCCTTTGAAAAATCAAAAATTAAAAAATATGTCCCTTTCTTTTTCTTATTCACTCCCTATGCTTTTGTCCATTGAGGACAATGTACATCTCAAGTGTGGAGAGGGAAATATCCACTTTGTGAATATTTGTTTATATTTGTATATACCTTTAAATTTGATAAAAATTCAAAAAAATGCCTAAAAATTGAAAAAAATTCTGAAAAATTCAAAAAAATTTGCATTGTATATATATGTTTTGTCTAACCTTTGGCATGGCGCATTGACCACTTGAGGCAAAAAGGAGCTAGAAGACCGCTTGGTATAATCCTTCCTATCTCTTACTCCTTTTACTATTCTTTCTTTTTGGTATCTTGGATATTTTGAAGGAGAATGGGAATTTTGTTGCCTTGGGTGTCTCCTTGGGAGACCGTTTGGATTGTTGGTGATTGATGTGCTGCTAGGATTAGCCAACTTGTTGCACGTTTCATTTCATGTTTGTTTAAATTCCCGCATGCATTTGTTCTTGTGTATATATGTTTGATTTTCAATTTAAAGTTTCACATCCGTTTGTACATAAATGTTTTGCATAAATGTGGTCTAGGAAGGGAACCAAGTACCCCCGTGATGAGTTATGCGTCCAATTGTGCTTTTCCCCTCCCCGTGACTCGCACCCGTGACCTCTTAGTTAGCCGAGGGAAGCGGGCTTGACCAATGAGTTTTGGCCGACCTTGTGAGACCTAGGGCCGTAGGCTAGACCTAAGGCTCGTCTTAGCTACTCAAAGGTAAGGGTAGAGCCTCCTAGGGTGGGTACATTCATACCCCGCCCTCATCTAGGTTTGAGAGTAGGCCTCCTCGCGAGGCGTGTCACATCTAGACGCACAAGTGTGTCGTTTTGTCCTTAGGCCGCGAAATTGCTTTACATTTTGTGCACGTGATATGAAGGAAAATCAGTTTGTATGAACCTCACTTAGCAAAGTAGCCTTGTTTTGTCCCTTGCATTATCTCCCTTTTTGTTTCACCCCTTTGAGCTTTAGCCTTTTCATTTGGCAAACCCACCAAAATAGCTACATCCCATAACCACCCTTCCCTAATCAAGAATTGGTCGGTTTTGTAGTCGTGTCGTAGGAGGTGATTTGGGTCTTGATGGTGGATAGTGTACATGTCCATTTGGGTCGGAATTCGGTGTATATTTGGCATTGTATATAAACAAGAGGTTTTGAGAAAGAAATGAAAAAAAAAAACAAAATAGAAAAGTGAAAAAGTAATGAAAACCCCAAAAAAATGAGTTACTTGTGTTGTACATATTTGTTGTGAAGAAAAGAAAAAGGCAAGCAACACCCCTCCTCATCACTAAACGGGGTAGAAAAAGCCGTTGCTAAAATAAAAGGCCAATTTGATGTTTTTCCAAAGTGAGTCGGGTTTACACAATTTTTGCATAATTTGGGAAACTGAGTTTTTGTTAGGGTGTAGACGTTGCTCATCTGTTGAAATAAGAGGAGTATTTTCAAGTTTTTCCAATTTGAGTTGGGTTTATGCAATTTTTGCATGGTTTGGGTGATCCTCGCTATGTTAGGGCATAGACGTGTCTCATGTGTTGCAATAAGAAATGGGTTTTTGACGTGTCGGCTATTCTTGATTTGAACTCCACATATCCAAACGGTGCTTGCACCAATCCCGTTTTGTCCTACTCCCTAGCCCCGTTACAACCCTTGCTTCATATCGTGTGCACTTTACTATTGATTGCATTTCGTTGGACATAGGATGATCCTACACATTAGATTGCGGGCACGTTTTCGCTAGTCGAGTTAGGAGAGTGATTTTGGTTACTTTTTGCACAAAAATCACCTTGTTCTTTCATTGAGTGACGAGTGAAAACCGCGAGGATGTCGTTGCCTAGGTCCCCTTAGTCATGGGCCCGTTGGTTGAATCTCGTGTCGGTTCGGTAATTCTCTGCGGACTTGCCTACTTCCCCTTTCCCCGCTCTTGAATATGTTTCTTGAGCATTGGTCACACGAGGGTTGCTTGAGTCATGCTTAGGGGGTTGGCACCTCCGTTGGAACTTCTGAGACGGTACTCCCGACCAAAACCATGTTTAGTTGCTTGAGAATCGGCCACTTGGATGAGGAAAGTGGCCATTTTGTTAGATGCATTCTATTGCTTGGTTACGTGCTTACATGATAGTTGCATCGCATTTTTGTAGCAAGACCCAACTTGCCTTGCAATAGGGCACTTTTTCCTCATGAGTGTCAAATTGTGAGTTGAAGGGGCGTTGAGTGCGCTAATACTCGATCGGCTTAGATAGTAGCTTAGTTGAGTGATGCTTATATTGTGCACCCACTCTCCATATCTATTGTAGTAGGGACTTGTGCATTGGCTTTGAACTTACTCGAGGACGAGTAAGGTTTAAGTGTGGGGAGGTTGATATATGATTTATTTACACCTAATTTTCCCTCTTCTTTTACGCATTCCGACTCATATCGAGTCGGTTTTGTATGCCTTTCCTTATATTTTGTGCCCGATTCCCGTACCTGTGATTTGGTGTATCTTCTTGCAGGAATCGAGTCAAGTATGGAGGAATCGGGGCAAGGAAAGCATCCCTATGCCTTTACATGAAGAAGAAGGTGAGAATTGTTGAGTGTAGTGTTCTGCCGGCAGCCGGTCCACCGGCAGAACACGTCCCCACCTTGCAAAGAAGAAGAAGAAATGACCCTGAGGTTGTGTTACGCGCGGCAGACGGCAGACCCCCACCGGTAGAACACAACATGAAGAATTAAATTGAATTAGAGAAGGAAAAGAGGCTTGACCTCGCTACCGGTTGGAGCACCGGTAGCCGGTCCACCGGCAAGACGCAACATCAAAGGAGTTTGAAGACTCTGAAGGTAGTGTTCTGCCGGCAGGCCGGCAGCTGGCCCACCGGCAAAACACAGATGCCAGATGTTTTAATTCTTTGCACGTTTTGCTTGGTAAGACCACCTATGCGGCGGTCCACCAAAACGCAAAGCAGCCGGATTTTGGGCTTTTCTTTCTTTTCTTCCTTTTTCTTCTTAATCTTGTACAAGCCTATAAATACCCCCTCCTTAAACCCTTTTGGACACACAACCCTAGATCTGAAAAACATTCCATATTTATTGTAATCTTTCCTTAATCAAGTTCTAATCTTTCAATAATTATTATTAATATTTAGTAAGAATTAGTTTGTTCTAGTAATTGTCAATTGTTTGCACTTGTTTGTTGAAGATTGTATTGGGGATTTTGAAGGGTTTTCCTTCTTATTATTCAATCAAGCAATCATCTTTCCTTGTGTTGGTATATTTCCTCTCTTATTCACTTGTTAATCATTTGTTTACATTTTCTCTTGTCTTTCATAATTGTTATAATCATCATCATGTCTTCTCTTTATGTTAATTGTTCTTCTTCTCTTATTAGCATGATTATCTTCAATATGAGTGAGTAGATACCCTTCTAGGGTTTAGGGGGAGTCTATATGGAATTTAGGGGCATGATTGTATGATTATTTGGGTCTTTGGTGAATTGTTTATCTTTCTTGTTCATGCACACAAGGTGTTTGATGAATCGCATGAGTGAAAGTTTATGCCTTTTTTCATTATTGCTTAATTCCCCCATTGAATGAAAGTTTGTGGTGGTCTTGTTGTATGTTTAAGAGAAGCGTGATACTTGACGAGAGTTAGTTGTCACCTTCGAGATAATCGAGACATTGATTTTATATCTTAGGATAAACTCTTATCATTGACCCCTTGATTCATCTTGTTTGCCCTTAAACCATTTAGATGACCCCGAAAGCCCTAGCTTTTAATTAATCGTATTCATTTTCATCAACTTGTTTGTTCATTTGCTCTAGTAATTAAAACCAAAACCCCTTCTTTTAGTATTGATTAAACTTGACTCTAAGTTGAACCTAGTAGCAACCCCCGCCGTCTTTGTGTTCGACCCCGACTAAATACTACGCTTTTTCGGGTTTTACAAATAGTTTTGATAGAAGGAAACCGCGACAATTTCTTAACTATCACAGGGCTACACACTTTAGTGTCTAGTCAGGAGTGTGGTGATATGATGGAATTTGGGTTGATTGAATTGGTTGTGGTATTGTTTTATTGCAGCTGTTTGTTTTGTGTAATCAGTACTGACCCCGATTAAATGTTTTAAAAACTGTGGTGATCCATTCGGGGGTGGTGAGCAGTTGTCTAGCAGGTATACTATGGTTGCGCGTGGGATTAGCTGGGGATGGAGTTGCCACGAGTCTGATAATAGTCTTCCGCTGTGTTGTCTTTATAATTTTGTTGCTTCAGTTGTAGTTTGGTTGTAGAACAACTGTACTTTACTTTATAGTTGGTTTTGTTATGTAATCACTTAAACTTATTTATTAAAGTACTTTCTTTTATGGTCTATTTGATATACATTGTCTCGAGTAACCGAGATGGTAGCATTCTCATGCTTTATGTGGTCCTGGTAAGGCACTTGGAGTACGAGGGTGTTAAAAGATTAAAGACAGTGTTGCCTCACTTTATTGGACCTGAGCAAGCAGCATTTGTTCAAGATAGAAACATATTTGAGAACATAATGCTTTCCCAGGCTCTAGTGAAGAACTACACTCGAAAATATTTGACTCTCAGATGTTTAATAAAGATAGACATCCAAAAAGCCTTTGATTCCCTGCATTGGGGTTTCATAGCTGAAATGTTCAAAGTTCTCAAGTTCCCTGACATCTTTACTAAGTGGATTATGGGTTGTATAACTGAGTCATGGTTTTCTTTAAATATCAATGGATCTGTTCATGGGTTCTTCAAAGGGGAAAGTGGGTTTAGACAAGTTGACCCACTGTCATCTTATCTTTTTGTGCTGAGTATGGAAATACTGTCTAGACATCTTAGAGAGATGTGCTCAAAATCTCTGGTCTCTTTCCACCATAAATGCTAAAAAAATGAAACTAACCCATTTGGTCTTTGCTGATGACGTGATGATTTTTACCAGAGGAGACCTTCCCTTTGTCATGGCTGCTGTGGATATCTTACATGAGTTTGGCAAATGCTCAGGATTATACATGCCAATATTAACAAAATCGACATATACCTAGGGGGAGTTTCAGCTTCTGTTAAATCTCAAGTTCTAAAGGAGACTGGTTTCAATGAAGGATCTTTCCCTTTCAGATATTTGGGGCTTCCTCTTAACACCCTGAAGAATAGTACTGAAATTTATGGGACTCTAATCTCTAAGATTCAGCATTCACTTAAGGTTAGAGAAAATATTTTTTTGACCTATGCTGGCAGGCTCCAAATCCTCAATACCATTATCTTTGGTATTACAAACTTTTGGTGTGCAAGTGTTCTCCTTCCAAAGACCATAATCAAGCTGATTAATAAGCTTTGTAAGGATTATTTCTGGTATGTTGAGCAAGGGGTCAGTAAAATGATGTTCAAGAGTTGGAAAGCTGTTTGTTCTCCTTGACAGGAGGGATACTTTAACATAAAAAGAGCTTCTTTCCTGGAATAGGGCACTGTTGGCCAAATGGATTTGGGTTTTGGATAATCAACAAACTGGCCTTTGGGCAGTTTGGACAAAGAGCTGGCTTTTCCCTAATGAATCAATCTGGACTGTTCAACCCAAGGACTATCACTCTGACAGTTTTTGTAGCATACTGATGGTACGGGATGAGATATTTCAAATCACTGGAGCTCAAGGCCCAGGAGCTGTAACTCTGAACAGCTAGATTTGAAAAAGGGAAGTTTCAAGTTCAGTGTTAGCTTATGAATGGTTTAGAATGAAGAATCCTAGGCATCTTCCTCTCAGTCTCTGGTCAATAGAGCAATTATCCCTGCACATCAAGTCATTGCTATGCATGATTGCTAGCCAAAAGAAGCTCGCTACTATTGACCTTATTTCTGGCAGAGGGCACATCATCATTAACCGTTGTTGTCTCTGTGAAGAACAACCTAAATCCCATAAACATCTTTTCTTTCATTGTCAATTCTCCAGAACTGTTTGGCAATATCTTTTAGAATGGATGAAACTTTCTGGACACAGCTTTGATTACTGGACTAAGCTTTGCTGGCTTAACAGAAGATCAAGGAAAAAACATTGGAAGAGTAGCTGGGCGAAATGTTGTATAGCAGTAGCTGTCTACTACATATGGCACGAGAGAAACTATCGAATTTTTAGTGCAAGGAGAAGGACTGTGCAGCATGTCCTCCACCAGCTAAGGTCGAACATAAGGACTCATATGCTACATTTTTTGCATCATCACAACTCTTTTTGGCATAGCTAGTCAACTCTTATCGTAGTGGTAGTTTGGCTGGAAGTTTTTTTTTTTTGAGGAGTAGGTTTCCTACTCTTTATGGGTTATGCTTGTAAGTCTTTTACCTCTTTTTTCCCCTCTATGGAAGAATACAATGAGGTATAATTTCTTGCAAAATAATAATAATAATAATAATAATAATAATAATAATAATAATAATAATAATAATAATAATAATAATAATAATAATAATAATAATAATAATAATAATAATAATAATAATAATAATAATAAAAACTATTAAGTTGAAGATTTGCAAAATTGAAATTGGCTGAATTTAGTGGAGCCGAATCGAATCGAATAGAGCCGAGCCGAAATTGAATCGAATCGAATCGGATAGAGCTGAAATTTGAATTGAACTGAGCCGAATCGAATCAAGTAAATAGAGTTGAGCTGAACTAAAGTGAGCTGAAAATAAGCCAGAAAGAACAGGGCCTAAATTGGCTAATTATGAGCATGTGATAATAATTGCATTTCTTGTGGGTCCCAACGTGTTTGACCTTTGGGAATTAAGTTGTTTTTTTTTTTTTTTTTTTTTTGGTGTTGACCAGGAGTATCCCCTACTGACAGTCGGAGCAATATCTTTCGGGGTACTGAAGACAATTTAATGGGTTGACCCCTCCCAAGTTTGGCTATAAGCTTTTGTGGAAGAATTGTTGACGCCCTAAATTATAGTCCTTAACTGTGAACTCCCATAGTTGGGATCCTTAACTGTAAAAAAAATGATAATTTGAGTTCTGATAGATGAACCATTTCAACCAAAACCTTAAGGTGATGGTTGAGGCCCAACTATTATAAATATTCCTATTACGCTCCCTCACTCAAATGCCCGTCGGGCTTGAAGAGTGGTTAGTTGTGCACCGGCTCCCCTGTACCGTGTGCTGGGTTTCCACCTCGAGTTTTTGAGAAGTTTTGAGGTTGCCAGGATTTGAACCCGTGACCTTCGGTCACACTGGCTCTGATACCATGATAGATGAACCATCTCAACCAAAACCTTAAGGTGATGGTTGAGGCCCAACTATTATAAATATTCATATTACTAGTTTGGATGCCCGTGCGTTGCAACGGGGTAATTAACTTAGTAACAAAACATTGATTATAAGGTCTTAATACATCTTATGTCTAATCATTTATTTAGATATGATCAAAAGTCAAAACATCTTCTTTAAGAGACGCAAAAGATGTTGGGTTGATACCTAAGTTTCAATGATGCCTCGTATTTATAATCATAAGACCACCACATCTCATGTTAATCTTTCGATGTGGGACAATTCTATTATTTTTATATAATCCCACATTATTTTTCAGTGTAGGACATATAACATACTAAGAAGTACACAATTTTATATATGTACAAATTTTATGAAATCTATACGCTAATGATAGCATTTTTAACACGAATCAAATTATGTTATGTTCATAATTTTCTTCACGATATTTTTTTGCCAAATGAAATGTAAAGTTTTTATATAAAAATTAGAAATATCACTTGAATATAATATAAGAAATAAATATTATAATAATTAAAAGATTCTCCACTTTATTTTTTACATCGAAATATATTATTTATAATACTTTCCTAAATTAATTTTTTATATCACCCCATCTTATGATAATTTTTTGATGTGGGACAATTGAACTATTTATATGTAGTATATTTACCACACCTACATTATTTTTCAATGTGGGACAAATAACACACGAAAAAATACACCATCTTTTTTGCATCTATTTCGATATCCAACCCGATTTAATAATGAGAAAATATTATACTATCTATTTACATTCGCACGTTTTTTTCTATTTTTTGTCATAATTAAAATATGTACAAATGATATGATTTAAATTACATTTTTTTTTCCTAACACGACTTTTAAGATGTAATTGAGGTAGCAATAAAATGTATAAACAATTGCAAAATATTTTCTTTTTCTGGTGCGATTTTGATTAATGGTTAAAAATGATGATGTGTTTTAGTTACTCAAATGTAATGAGGCATAATAATTACCTATATTTGAAAGTTAAAAAGATTTAATTCTACTATTTATCAAAGTAAAAGAAACTCATTATTGATTTTTTTAAGAATTCAAGATATTTTTATGCAACACTTGATTGTATTATATTTCATAAATTTTCTATTTTAGTGCATAGATTATCATTATATATGACACATTAATAACCAATTTATGTATATTTAGCACCCATTTTATATTTTAATTATGATTTTGTCTTAAATAAAGTTATTATAATATCGATTGTCTTAAAATAAACATTATAATATCACTAATATAGTAATATATAATCGCTTTTATAAATATCTACGTGATTAATATTGTATGATATTGTTGTAACAAAGGTTTGTCGTTAATACAAACTCTTATAAGAACTCTCTAAGATAATATTTAAGCGATTCAAAAGATTTTGGATTGATACCCATAAGTTTCAAATATGGCGCCTATTTATAATCATGTGATACCTCACCTCATGATAATCTTCTAATGTGGGACAATTCAACTATATATATGTAGTATATTTACCAGACCTACATTATTTTTCAATGTGGGACAAACAATATACTTAGAAATACACCATCTTTTTCGCACCTAATTCGACATCTAACCCAGTTTAATATCTAATTATATAATTTTTCAAAAAAAAATTATGTTACTTTTTTGCTAAATCAGATGTATATGTTTTTATATAAAAATTATAAACATCACTTGGACATAATATTAAAAATATATATATATCATACCGTGGATATAATGATATACTCTTAATAGCACTCCAAGACAATGCTTAAGAGACTCGGAGGTTTTGGGTTGGTATTTAGGTTCTAAGGATGTCTTCTATTTAGAATCATATGATCACACATCTTATGCTAAACTTTCAGTGTGGGACAATTATATTATTTATATGTAATATATTCACCACACCAATATATTTTTCAATGTAGGACAAATAACATACTTAGAAATACACCAACTTTTTCGCGCATAATTCGACATCTAACCCGGGTTAATAATAATGAGCAAATACTATACTCCCTTGATTCAAGACCAAATACAACATTTCTTTTTTCTTTTTACACTATTCATTAACGAATAGAATCTTTATAATTCCTTGCAATACGTAAGACAAAATATGTTCATCTAGGATCTTATTTGATTCACCTAAGTACAATGAGAATATCAAATTTTTAAATTTTTTATAATGTAAATCTAAAGATATTTACGTTGTAATTTGTGTCTTGGCAAGTGTGTAAATGAAAATATTTTATTTGGTCTTGAATGAAGGGAGTACTATTTATTAATATTCATATGTTTGTTTTTAATTTTTTTTATCATAATTAAAAATATATGCAAATAATATGATACTATATACTAATGCTAGCATTTCTTTTACCAAGAATCTATTATAATATAATTTTCATAATTTTTTTTATAATACGTTTTTGGGAAATGAGATGTATAAATTTTTATAAAGATTATAAACATCACTTGAATATAATACATAATATATATATATATATATATATATATATATATATATATATATATATATATATATATATATATATATATATCATCTTTGTGAAGATAATGATATAAACTCTTAAGAGCTCTCCAAAACAATACTTAAGAGACTCAAAAAGTTTTTGGTTGGTATATAGGTTCTAATGATGACTCCTATTTATAATCATAGGATCACCCACCTTATGTTAATCTTTCGATGTGGGATAATTTTATAATTTATACGTATTATAATCACCACACTAACATTGTTTTTCAATGTGAGACATATAACATATTAAGATGTACACCATCTTTAATATGTGCAAATCATATGAAATCTATACTCTAATGAAAACATTTTTTACCACGAATAATTATATTATCTTCATAATTTTTATAACGACATTTTTTTGCCAAATGAAATGTCAAAGTTTTTATATAAAAATTAGAAACTTCTCATGAATATAAAATAGGAAACATAGATATATATAATAATTAAAAGATTCTCCACTTTATTTTTTATGTGGAAAATATTATTTATAAAACTTTCCTAAACTAATTTTTGATGATGTGGACGCTCTAGAATCGCTCGAAAAAACTCTCTTTTATGTATATACTAGATTTAATGCCCGTGCGATGCACGGGCCTAGAAGTAATATTGTTTCGTTTAATTTTCTGTATGATTGACAATATCATGAAAAAAACTATGACTTCGACTTTTTTTTATTAGAATCATGGTTTACAATAGGATTTATAATGTAAAACATACCCCGTAATAAACTCTATGTTAAAATGATATCGTATATTGCTTGGCGATTTTTTTATATTAAAATCATATATACTGTAAACTAAAAGAATAACTCCCTCTAATCCAACCCAAAGATAACTTCTATTTTTGGGTGGTCTTTGAGGCGCCATTTTGATTGGATTTTACATTTCTTTTACTGTTATATTCATCACTTGTTGTGGTTATTATTCATTGAAACTGCAATATTCTTCATAGTTTTCTCACCTAGTATGACAAAAAATTTCAATTTTAGCAAATTACAATGGATTAGTGTCCAAAATTTTGAGTGCGCAACTAAATTGTAGTGTTGATACAATTTTGTTGATTTCTCTTTCTTCTCTTTTTTTTAAAAAAAAAAAAATAATGAATAACATTTTATTTATAAATTAAACTCTTATTAATAAACGGAAATTATCTATGTTGTCATATCACTAAAACAAATTCTCCTAAGATGGTCCCTCTCAAGTCTCAATTATGCTTATGTGAGACCTCTCTTATAATAGTGGTAATTATTTATTTTTATTTTTTTGTGTTTTTAAGAGTAATTTTTGCTATGTCCCACACTATTAAAATATAATACGCTTTTTTAAGAGACTTAGGTCTTATTCTTTCTGACTTAATTTCAGTTCAATTTATTTTTGTTTTATTTAGTTCAGTTCAACTCACCTCTTCACAAGTTAACTCTTACTTCAACTCCATTCAATTTAGCTCAGTTTCATTCAATTAAGTTCACCTCAGCTCGGCTCAATTCAGCTCCTTTCAGACGGCTTAAGTCGATAAAAAATGTTTTATCACATTCACGATACACTCAAACTTGGAACTCTATCACATACGTAGAAAATTTATCCATTACAATTGTACTACATGTCAAATACCCCCTCCAATCACCGACCTCACCTCTCAATTTGAAATAGCTTGTAGAAAATTGTAGAAAATTGTTATCAATAAATTTCGTCATGTGTTTCTCGGATTAATTACTCCGTAATGAGTAATGGTAGGAGATTAGTGTTTGAAGTGTACTATTTGACGTTTCATCGTGCTCAACCAATTTGATATCCATATAAAGTGTTTTTTTTAATGCTTTCTAACGATTAGACTATTAACAAACATTAATATTACAGTTGAGACACAAAGTTTGTTATACGGATACGATATGGTATATGGTTTAAATTATACGAATTTCTATATATACAATACGAAGTTCCGCATATATAATATGGTTTGTTGAAAATCGGATCGTTTCCGGGTCGGATAAAAACCAAATTAGATAAACGGTTTTTGACCCGGTATAATTTTTTTTACAAAAATAAGAAAAAGAAAATACACATTAGTTCCCAACTTCCCAAACATGCCCATCAAATCGATTTTCCATTAGCCTCCTCTCACATTCAGTCGTCATCACATCTCATTACACAAATGACAAAACCCTAAAATCTCCGGATTCCGTCACTCAACCTCTTAACTCCTCCCACAAAATCAGTTTCTTCACCGCCACAAAATTTCCAAATTGCTCTCATGTTTGTTAAGGTATGTCGCATATCAGCACATGTTCTTTGTTTTGTAAGCATAATGCTTTGAGTGATTTTCATAGAAACTTTTTGGGTTTGGTTTTAACTCTTCAAGTGAATGAATTTATGCACTTCTATTCGTCATTTTTCCAATAAGAAAATCATACTATTCTTTTTGTGTCATGATCATAAGAATAATTCGATAAATATACAAATTCATAAGCTAATATGCCAACAGATATACATAATACTTTTTGTGTAGTGTTGACGTGCATATTAGCTACTACGGATTATTTTATTAAATTGTTTTTTTTAAATGACCGGAGCGATAATTTCTTTTTTTACAATCGGTTTTTCTTATAAAATTAAAGCGATAATTTGCTCCATATTCGTAGAATTGCTAAGCGAGTGTGCGAAAAAAAAAATTAAAAAAAATAACTAATTCCGGCACAAAATTAATACCTTTACGTTTCAGTAGTTTAAAAAGCGAGTCTCTAATATTGCTCGAAAGTCTTTCTCAAAACTTAGGGCTCTATGTAATCGCTCGAAAAACTTCAGTTTCAAAATTAGGAGTATCTAGCCATAACCGTCGAATTACCCGAATAATCCTGAAAAATGAAAAACAGATGTCACACAAATAATTAAATTCTGATAATGCAATAATGAAACTATAGCAATAAATGCAAGGAAAAAACTAAAATATCAAATTCTCGAAAATAATCTGAAATTTCGGGCAATAAAACCGATAGCAATATAGTAGTCTCTGAATTATAATCAAAGGGCATATATACAAAAAAGCAAAGAAAAAAAAGCGTTACATAAATTGACGGTTTTTTCTTTGTTCTTCCTAAGTGTGTATATATACGTAAATAGTAGATCTTATACGGAATACATTAGACGGTGTATGTCGATAGTTTTTTTTAATAGAGTTGTATGCTTAATACAAATCTAATTCACCCGGGATTGTGCAACCATAAACCAACCATAGTAGAGTTTCAATGGAAGCTAAATTTTATCTACAAAATTGGCTATTATCTTGTTGAATTAAATATAGGGTAGGTAGTTTATAAAAGTTGGATTCTCTATAATCGCTCGAAAAAAGCTTCCTTTATTAATATAGATAGATACTAGATTTAATGCCCGGGCGATGCCCGGGCCAATTTGTAATATTCTATGGTTATTATGTATGTAATAATACTATAAGATCTTGTTCTTTCACACGCATTTAATTTTGCTGAATTGGACATATAGAAGCTGTATTGAACTTATAAGGGCTGACTTAAGTTTATAGGAGCTGAATTGAACTTATATGACCTGAGTTGAACTTATAGGAGCTTAATTTATAGAAAAATTGTATGACATAATTAAGTTACCTAAAGTTCGAATTTATAGGACAATAACGTAAAGTTAATCTTAAAGTTAGAGACCTCTTACTCATAGCGCAATAATCCAAATCAAATACCTAGCTAGCCATAGTCAATATGTATTTATAATCTTCAAGGACCTAGAAATAATATCGTCTAGCAAGAAACGTTTTTCGTGAATTGTAATGCAAGAATTAAACGTTTATTCATGCAGAAAGACATTGCCTCCTATTACTCTAATAGATTTTGTGTAGTTAGTAGTTGTAAAGCAGACGCCAAATTCATATATTATTATATATGTTTTCTATTAAATCATCATTAATATTTAATAAAATCTTAAGTATACAAAATTTCGAGATTTATATGTACTCAAAACTAAAGTGAACTACTCCCATCTACGTGAAGTGATACGGTGATATTTTCGTAATCGTTTGAGAAAAGGTCGGAGTAAGACAGATACAGGTACTCCCATCTATGTTCAATGCCAGTACAACCACTGAAGTACCATTCAGGCATTCAGCATTCACTTTTAGGACATTAGTAAAACTACAGCGATCACAGAAGAGCGAGAAAATAAAAGTAAACCGAGATTTAAAAGTTAAGCTACGGAATATACAATTTCAAACATCTATATGGTAATCTTCACCCAGTGAGCAGTAAACTTTCTCTACTCCCTCAACAAGGTAAGAAAAAATGGAACAAATGCAGACCAATTGTTTTACAGTTATTCGATTACTTAATGACAAGGTCGACAACAGCCTAACAGGTTAATGCTCTCGTAATTTTTGCAATTAAGCAAACTTAGACATCAATTATTTTCCCCTTAACCACACACTTTATCATCAAACAGGAATGGTGTCAGACCACTATATATTAGCATCGTTAAGAGCGTAACGTGTATGGAATCACTATTGATATCTCATGTTAGCCGCCTCAGACTTTGAATCTACAGGATAATTGATCATCAGCAAATAAAATCAATCTTAAGCCAAATTTAAGACGATACTTAATTTTTAAATTTCAGAAAGCAAGAGTTTTGTTCATAGATCACTACACCATCCGCCTTAAGAAGGCACACTACTAACCAAACAAAGCTCATATTAGTTAGATTGCTTTCTTAAAAGATGTTAACAAAGCCATGGATATTCATTTAGAATACGTTAATGTAGGACTAAGTAATTATATTACCTAGCTATAGGATTTTAGTAGTAGTTCACTTGGTGGAGGAGTCGACTGGTTAATAATCGGGTCAAATGTGTTCGTTATTAGGATTAGGATTGTCTTTTGGTTTCCTATTTTCAGAAATTTAGTTAAATTCATTAGGCATTGCGTTTTTCGATTTATTTTTAATAGGATTCTACTCCGTACTTATCTATCTTGTGCTTGTAACATCCATGCATTTATCCTAATGACTTTCACAATTTCATAAAGAAAATAAAATAACATGAGTTTGTAGTTGGTACTCAAATTCAATACCGTTTGAAAGTGCCATATCTCATCCTTTCATTAAAAAAAAAAATAGAGTATGAGTCAAGGCTATTATGATTAACTAAAGAAAATATATCACAAACAATTGTCTTTACCATTTAAAGGGTGCTTAGCTTCATAGATAAATTGTACAACATATCAATATCAACATAAACTATACTTTTAAGATTAATTATATGATCAAGATTTGTTTTCCATGAATTCCATTATATATACGCTCTAACTTATGTTGTATGGCAAAGGGTGCATGTATCCGATTTTTTCATCCTCCAATCCAACACCTGTACTTTATAGCTCGGCGCGTCGGGTCACATTTTGAATTTAGTATCCTGAAACTTCAACAAAAAATTATTAGGGCGAAGGATGGTAACAAAAAATTATTAAGGCGAAGGATGATAACATATTGGGGCACAAAAAACACGTACAATATACTGTATATATATCTCTATATCAAAATGAAAAATAAGGAAATTGTCAAAGCTTGCATCAATAAGAAATCAGAAAACATGTACAGGGGGAATTTGAATCTGCGTGCAATGTGTATATATATAGGCTTTTCTATATTCGGCGACGGAGTTGTTCGAGATTGAGTCGACTTCTAAAAGTATTTTTTATTAATATTAAGTTTCATAGTTTACATGGGATATTGTACTCTTTTCTATTCTAAATATCTATCAGTTGCTTATTTAATCGTTAAATATTTATCTGTTGCTTATTTAATTATTAAGGTAGTTCACAAGGGTTGG
Source organism: Silene latifolia (assembly GCF_048544455.1). Classification (NCBI taxonomy): domain Eukaryota; kingdom Viridiplantae; phylum Streptophyta; class Magnoliopsida; order Caryophyllales; family Caryophyllaceae; genus Silene; species Silene latifolia. The sequence continues at coordinate 119,669,313 of NC_133528.1, read as the reverse complement.
AGTCTCTGTAATCGCTCGAAAAAAGCTTCCTTTAATTGTCAAAGCTTGCATCAATAAGAAATCAGAAAACATGTACAGGAGGAATTTGAATATGCGTGCAATGTGTATATATATAGGCTTTTCTATATTCGGCGACGGAGTTGTTCGAGATTGAGTCGACTTCTAAAAGTATTTTTTATTAATATTAAGTTTCATAGTTTACATGGGATATTGTACTCTTTTCTATTCTAAATATCTATCAGTTGCTTATTTAATCGTTAAATATTTATCTGTTGCTTATTTAATTATTAAGGTAGTTCACAAGGGTTGGAGTCTCTGTAATCGCTCGAAAAAAGCTTCCTTTAATTGTCAAAGCTTGCATCAATAAGAAATCGAAAAACATGTACAGGAGGAATTTGAATCATGCAAATGTGTATATATATAGGCTTTTCTATATTCGGCGACGGAGTTGTTCGAGATTGAGTCGACTTCTAAAAGTATTTTTTATTAATATTAAGTTTCATAGTTTACATGGGATATTGTACTCTTTTCTATTCTAAATATCTATCAGTTGCTTATTTAATCGTTAAATATTTATCTGTTGCTTATTTAATTATTAAGGTAGTTCACAAGGGTTGGAGTCTCTGTAATCGCTCGAAAAAAGCTTCCTTTATTAATATAGATAGATACTAGATTTAATGTCCGTGCGATGCACGGGCCACTTGTATTATTGTGTCTCTTGAATCACCGTTGCACTACTACAAATGTCAATCCCGTCTACAAAAAAGCTCAATGTGAACTTTAACTTAATAAATTAACTAAATTATTCACCCTATTACATTTCTAATTCACTAAAAGCACCTTCAAATAGTTAAGATTAATTATACGAATAATAATTAGTACAACTCCAAAATTATGATTAAGTTAGTAAACTGGTCATTCTTGTCGGGTTCGTGTTTAGAAAGCTCAATCAAAACCTAACCATATTGAATCCGTTGTCATATGTGTTAATCCACTTACATAAATGAGTTATTAAACCTCAACCAATATTCATTAACTTCGAGTCTCGTGTCGTATTGTTTGCATCTCTAATTTAATATCACGTCACTATCACCCTATATTCCATTGTCCAAAGCTTCATACTTTAACTTATACTCCGTACCAAGAAGTTCAATTATTTTTCACATAGGTATTCCAATATCAGCTAGTCTTGCTTGTGACGGGCTAATTCCGTCACAAGCTTGTGACCTCTCACAAAAAAGGAGAGGGGACAAGGTGGGGCACCCCTATATGCTTCCCACTCACCTCTCAATAGGTATTTTGTGAGAGGAAACGGTATCCGTCACAAACTTGTGACGGATACGACGGATACGGCCGTCACAAATGAGAATTTGTGTTCCTATATATTTTTTTTTTCCTATATGACCAAACTAACCCATAACTCAATTTGAATTCTCTCTATTTCCTCTCTAAAACACTCATATATTATTCACAAATTATTGTTTGTGACGGCACATATCCGTCACTCTTGAGTGACGGATACCATTTTACCTCACAAAGTACCCACTTTTTCTCTCTCTGCAACATTATTCATGTGGTCCCATTTCTCCACTAACCCATTTTGTTACCATTTTATCTCACAAAATATCCGACACAAATGGTAACCCGTCACAAGGGAGACCAATTGTATATTATTATATATTTTATTTTCATTTATTTATCTTTTCATACCCAAAAAAGGTAATGCACCTTTATTTTTCTTGAGAAAATGGAGGGGAACCTTACTCTCATTAACCTATGTAAATGACTAAATAGAGTTCATATACCTAAAAACAAAGTACGATAGGAGTTTTAATGAAAAAAAAACAAATAAAATACAAAATATCATGTGTTTATATTTTTAAGATCCATGTAGACAATCGAAACTTCTTATTAATTTTTTTGTGAATTATTAATGTTTTTATTCTGATATTTTATCTTCATGGAATAATTTCCTTAAAATGTTTTTATTAATGTATCTTCACGGCTTCATCATTATCACCCCTAATTTCGCACTAACCTGCACATTAACGCAACCAATTTGATTTTGTTTAATTTCTTTTAAGTTAACCAACAAAATTCGATTTTTATTTATTAAGAATACAATTTGATTAACCAAGTTAAAATTAGGGTTACAATTTTGAATAATTGAATTCGGGTTGTAATGTCACTTTTGTTCTTATTAATTTAACACAAATACTATCTTACAACCAGTTGTATATTAGCATTGTACAACCGCCTCAAAGTTATCGAGTTCTTTACACAAAGTTGTCGAGCTATTTTATAAGTTATTGAGCTAATTTAAAAAGTTATTGAGTTTAATAATTATTCCTCTTAAGCTCAATAACTTTGTATTGTAACTCGACAGTTTTGTTAGTAAAGTTCGACAACTTTATAACAAAACTCGACAACATTGAAAATGTTGTACATAAATTACATACAACCAGTTGTATAATCTACTAATTGTTAATTTAAGGGTAGAGTAATAATTTTATCATATTTGTTCCTTCCCAATAAGAAAAGTAGGACAATAAAAGTAGGATGTAATTTGCAACAATGGTAGTCTATCATATGACAAAGTAGTTTATAAACATTAACTATATCACATAACGGGAATTAACCTCTAATACTCCATACTCGTGCAATTTCAAGTTATATACTAACATAATTAGCAACGAATGTGTTTAATCTTAGTTTTTTTTTTTCCAAATGAGTGCGTTATATTGTGTTAAGAATCGAACCCCCAATTTCATGTTTGGAGTAAAAGAGTTTGAATGGCTCTTTTTGATATCAAACTTTTCCTTGCCTGAAAGAGGCACCAAGAATAGCAGAGCACCAGGTAAAGCTGAGGTATTCATAATGCAGGTTCTTTGAACTAAAACAGGAACAAATTCTTGCAACATCATGTCTCATTCCCATTGGTCCCGAAGCTATGACTCCTATATCGCCTTTTTTTATCGCCTCCTTTGCATCCTAATAATATTTCTGCAAAATTATACGGAGTACAACCTTAATCCGTTAAACCACAATCATATTGTATATTATTGTTGTAGATGAGAATATATTATACCGTATTTATATATTATACAGAATATATAAAAAAGATAATAGGCATTAACGACAATTTACTTAATAAAGTGATGGTGTAATGCTGGGGCTATTGGCATACATGGGGCATACATAAATTATTTGGCTTCAAAATTGGTAAAATGCTTATGTCTACCCTCACAACGAATAAAAAAGGTAAATAAAAAATAAAAAAGCTAAACAAATGAATAAGGTGGAAGGAGTATATGTCAATGTCAATATATATTAACCACACCTGAGTATATATTTTTGTACAATGCCTGAATTGAACAATCACTTTATATGCTCGATTTTATTTGTATCTGAAAATTCAACCAAAATACAATTAGTATAGATGATACTTTATATGATGGCTAATACAACTCTAAGCTTGCAATTAAAAACAAATAAGAAAATCAAATTAATTTATACGTGCCAAAATGCTTATATAGTATTTCTTATGCATGCTATAAGGTTATTTGAAGTGTAGTTGGCCTTCTTTTTTTGTTTCATTGTATCTCACGGAGACTGTGAAAAGAAGGATATTCTTGATTAAAGTTACTTTTTTTAATATGTATGCAATTAAACTACATCTATTCTAACAGCTCTTATGTACTTACCTTTATGAAGACCGAAGAAGTAGGACTGTAGAAGGCTAAAACTTTTCTACCCAAGTATATAGAAATTTCTTATCTAATGTAATATAAAAATATTTCTGTGTGATTAGTTGACAATAATCATCTTTAAATTAGTTGTTCGATGGAATTTGGTTCTAAATGTTACGGTTACACTTGGTGTATAGAATCTACTATACACCACCAATCAAATTTCGGCACATGGAGGAATCAAATACTCCCTCCCATCCATCTTTTTTTTCCCCTTTGAAGTGGGCACGGAGATTAAGGGTGGGGAGTATAATATTGATAAAGATATGAGTGGGGTTTGGTAATTGGAGAGAGGTATGAATAATTATGATTAAATATTAATAAAGGAGATGAGTGGAGTTTGGTTATTGGAGAGAGGTAGGAATAATTAGAATTAAATATTAATAAAGTATATAGTGGGGTTTGATGAGTGGAAAGAGGTAAAAGTATAATATTAATAAAAACTTTCTCAAAAAGGAAAGGGGAAGAAAACCTGAATAATCCGTTTTAGGAAATAGGGAAGAAAAGAGTGGATAGGAGGGAGTATTAATCATGGAAGGAATATGGGAGATATTTAAGGGAAAATTTTCCACCATTGGAGGAAAAAAAATTAGGAGTATATTAGTTTTAATATTTGTTTAATAATTACAGTATATATTTACCATAATTAAAGATAATATTATAACTTAACAAAATATTTATCCATATCTTTTAAATTTTCTACACCAAAACTTATCAACATAAAGTTATACGGTTACTTTAGTTATAAAAAAAAAAAGAAAAAAAAAAAAAGAAAAAAGAAAAGAAACCTTACTGAACAATCATACGGGTCGTTTACTTCTTTTAAATGTATAATAACATCCATGAATCGATTTCATTTGATTACATATGATCGAACTAATAACGTCGAATATATTAATAACATTATTTACTCCATTTGCTTTGCTCTAATCGCGGTCAATGATCCAATGATTCAATTTGGTTGCTAGCGGATGACGACATTGGTAGTAGACGCAGCCAGCGGTACAACACTTTTTTGTTAAGGAAAAAATCAGTAAAAGAGGAAAGAATGAGAATATTATTTTAAAAAATAATGGTATAAAAATATACTAATAATAATTTGGGAAAAAAATTAAAATTTGATTTTCTAAATTTTGTTTCCAAAATAGAATAAATGAAAATTGAAAAAGATTCTATTTCATACCTCTACAATTACCATGTGTCATAATATTACTCGCAGTGTATAGTAGATTCTATACACTGAGTGTAACCGTAGCCTTTTCGGTATTTCACTTCCATTTGAATACATCTACTCATATTTTTTATATTAAATTTCTATAGTTTAATAATTTATGTAATTTTATTCTAGCTAGGTAGTTTGTAACAGTTGAAACATATGCTTGAATCAGTTTCAGAAAAGTTGGACTCTCTGTAATCGCTCGAAAAAAGCTTCCTTTATTAATATAGATAGATAGATAGATATAGATTAGGAAAAAAAGAATTATTACGTATCGGGCCAAATCATCGACTGTCAAAGTTACACTAAGATATTCACAGTTCCTCGGCAACGGTACAACAATAGACCAGAAAGCGTAGGCAATAAGTCTCAAGTTCTAAAGCACTCCACAAAGCCATAAACGAATGTTTTGGTGTGGTTTTCGAGAAATAATGGCTATAGTTTATGACTCCTAATGCACACCATTTACGACGCGATAACCAACCTACTCCAAAAACCCTAACTCCTTTACTATAATTTGGACAATTCCAAATTTATGGACTTGCTTGCTTTCATCTATACAAATTTCTCCTAGAGCAGTCTTGGTATATCTCGAGGTGGTGTCATTGTAAACCTCTATTACCTCTTTATGGAAACCATGTAAAAAGGCATTGTTGATGTCTAATTGATAGAGCACTTCAGTATTTAATTGCATCAAAGCCGGGCTAGAATAATTCGAGTTAGCAAACTTCGCCACACAGTGGTGGAGCTAGGGGGGCTAGCGGAGGCGGTCGCCTCTCTGGCGGATGAAAATTTCGAAGTTTTTAGTTAAATTTTTCGAATTTTTTTCGAGTGTACCTTATGAAATTAGTCGTTCGCCTCCCCTAAAATTTTCGCCCCCTAAATTTAAATCCTGACTCCGCCACTGTCGCCACAGAAGAGGAATAAGTATGATTTAATTTTTGCCTTGTACTACCTTGACGATATCCTTCAGTCACCAGCCTTGTCAATCTTAACCTCTCCTTACTTTTTACTGGCCTAAACATTATTATACTTAATGGAGAACTTCCATCAAACATATGAATAAAATACCAAGTATAATACACCCCTCCCATTCATTTGTTTACTTTTTATTCTTTATAATAGTAATATTTTATCTAAAAGTAAACAAATGATTGGATGAAGGGGGTATCTCTTGTTACATATCATCAACCCTGGTCCGAATATTAAGTCACAAAACTTCTAACTTAATATAATCGATGTATGTACCAAAAATTTCTTAGTCTAGAGTGGTTAAGACGTAGGTATCCAATAATGCGACTAAATACGCGTTTCGTTGAAAAAAAAAAATCGATGTAGGTATGAACGTAATTTGGTAGGCCAGACTAACAAAATCTTTTAACCACTTCAAAAAAATTCCATAACCGAAACAATTTAATATTCTACCTCAACTGTTTTATGATAAGGATTATATATACTCCAATATATATATAATATACTTAACAAAATTAAAGATAATATTTGATTATCATAACAAACTCCTAAACAAGTATAGAGTACTATATTAACACAAGATGATGTATTTAGTTTAGGTCACTTCCAATAACCAGCTAAGGTTTAACGTAAGAAAAAAAAATATATATCAAAATGGTTTACGATTGCAATGAACTCTCAAGAGATATTCTCACTCAAATTTTCCTTTATTTACCAATCAAAATTCTACATTGCTTAATGTGTGTATGCAAATCATGGTATGCCCTAATCAATGATCCTGATTTCATCCGGGAATTTAACCGATCATCGTCGGCTAAACAAAGCAATCATATGGTGATCGTATGGAAGACCTCACTTTACATGGTGGGTATACGAAATAGTGGTGAAACCCTAAAACTAGACTTCCTTCCAAATTTAGATCAAAGGTGCTATCGTATAACCTCATGCAATGGGTTGCTTTGCATATTTGATAGTATGCTAAACAGTATTCTTTTGGGTAACCCATCGACTTTATCGTACCAAATGCTCCCCGGTCCAAAGTCATTCGACATCTACAAAGATTGGCCTAAGGTACGCGCCCGTTATTTAGGGTTTGGTTATGATGACAAGTCTGATGATTATAAAGTTGTGAGAATTGTAACCTTTATGCAACGCTATGCTCATTCCACTTTTATGGTTTATAGCTTAAAAAGTGCATCATGGAAACAAATTGAAGGACTTCCGAGCAACTACCATTTTATAAGAAATAATAATTCTTATAATAATAGATGTGATTTTAACACTTGTGTTAATAATTCATTACATTGGATTGTCGTTGAGAAAAATCCGAATCAATCCACACTTATTAAAACCATTTTAAAATTCGATCTCACAAGCGAAAAAATTAGTTTTGTTCCAGTTCCAACCCCTGCTATCAGACATCAGAATAGCTATACAGTCGACTACGAGGAAATTGGTGCTCTAGGGTCATATCTGTATTATGCATCAAGGAACAAAGGTTATTATAATTTGTGGATAATGAAGGAGTACAATGTGAAGGAATCATGGACAAAACTAGTCCATTTTCAGAGTACAAATTACTGGAATATGGGTTATGTTCGACCCGTTGCTTATTTGGAAGAAGAATTTAAAGTTACGTTTGTCAATGGCGATGTAAGTTTTACTATTTATGATGTCCTACAACATACTTTTGTAAGTTCTAAAATGGAAGGCTTACCAAGAGATGGGTCTAAATTACGTACGGTGGTGACTTGCGTACCAAAAATTATACCATTAAAGAAGCCTCATATCAACTCAAAGTTTAGTAGCAAAAGGAAGCAGATTAGCAACCTAAGGGACGACTGTTTAAGCCCACAAAAACAGATGAAGTTGTTATGAGAAACAACTTGGGAATATGGTTTTACTTACTTTATAGAAACATTGGTATTTTATTTGTTTAGTTTGATGGATTCAATAATTATTCGCTTGTCCTTTAGTTAATCTGGTCTCGCCCTAACGTATTTGTTTAGTTTTATGTCTTCATTTTTCAATCTTGCTATTTTTCTCATCGTCTTGTTTGCTGCGAACTATATTTGGTCAAATTTCTTCTCAAATCGGCGGAAATGGGAAAAACTAATTCTCAAAAACCGAGTCTTAAATTGAATTGATCGTCGATCATAGAATACTTAGATGAGCAGAGCGGAGCAGATAATAGACGAGTTAGAATTTTAATTTGGAGTTTGTTGAGCTTATTGCGTTGATGATGACAAACCAAATGTTACTAACGTTTTCTCTTAAGTTTACTTAATAGGAATTGTCGACTTGTTGATTCAAGACGATTGAAGCATTGGATGAAGACCGCCTTGTATTTAATTTGGGTCATTAGAATTGAGATAGAAAATATTGAGTTTGCTATGCCAAGGCAACGATGTCGCCCACATTGTTTGTTCTGATTTAATAAAACCATGCTTTCCCAAAGATGTCTTTTAAATTGTTAAACAAGTTTGTGAAAAATTCCAACCAACTATTCTGAACAGTTGGTTTAGTTGGTATCATGTAAGCTTTGCCCAAATTGGTTAAATGTTTTAAGGTTGATTTTTTTGAAAGCACTTTTACAACCTTCCTTTCTTGTCCAAGTCACATGTGTGACTCTTGGCTAGGAAAGGAAACTTATCTTTTCAAAAGATGGTTTTCAGATTAACCATTTTGGTGCAAGAAAGAAAACTCCAACTGAAATGTTTTGTCACATACTACTTGTCTTTGGATTGACTTTCAAACTTGATTTTTTTATATTAAAAGACTCCTCCTTTTTTCTCTATAAAAGGAGTGCTTCATTCCTTGAGAATGTACGCACTTTTCACTTTGTCAAAATCTGAGAAAGAGATAGAAAAACATTTGCAAAAGCTCTTAATATTTTCAAGTGTCTAAAATCTTTTAGTTGCAAATTTTTCTTATTTCTTATGAGTCTCAAATTGGTTTATTCATCTAAGTATGACATAGCTCAATATCTTCTTTCTCTTAGTTAGATCGACATTGAGTCTCTCCCGTTCTTAAGTGAACAAATTAGAGACATTTGATCTTGTAACTACTTGAGAATTAGATGAGCTTTAGAAACGGAGTAGTTTCTTGAATAGCACAATCGGAGTAGATTGTGGGGATCTCATTGTAATAGAATAATTGTAGTTAGAGTTAATTACATTATCAAATTATTAATGAGAAGTAGATTGGACGTAGGCCTATAGAGTGTAGGCCGAACCAATTCAAAACTGATTGTGTTGATCTTATTTCGTTTATTTATTTCCGCTGCAATTCTTAGTTTGTCGTTTTTATTATCTTCACAACGATCTACTACTATCTTTGTCACGTTGGTCTATTGTTTACGATTTATACAAAGACAACAAGTTACAAATTACTGTGTTGCCTTCATCATAACCAACGACACTTCTTTTAATCTCCATTTAAAAGAGGTTGTGTTAGGTATTTGAGATATCATTTCATTTAACTAACTTAAATCAATTAAGTTAAGTTAAAATTTTAAAAGGTACCTAATTCACCCCCTCCCCCTCTTAGGTACTTCGGGATCCTAAACTCTTCAGAGTTTATTATTAACGAACTAGGCTGTATCTTTCGAATCCGTAACCAACATAAAAACATAATCTCTCTGCCTTCTAGTGTACTGATCTAATGAAAACAATCAGGGAATCAAACAAAAGCGACGAGAAGAATACTTGAGAGTGGTTTTTAAAAGAGACTGAAAACATAAGAATGGACATTTTCACTTCCTTGTTATCCTACATCGGTGGTACAAAGTCCCAACATTCTTAGCAACTAGATTAGTATAGTACAACTAACTGTACATAACATCAATCTGTAAATAACACACGAATCCTTAACTACTAAAATGCAACAACTTCACCTTTTGGGCTCTTATGAATAGTGTTCTCTACACAACACAATAGTATTTTGCAGGATCATGATCACTCATTGCTCTTTTCACTTTCCTCAAGCTTCATCTCAGCCAGTCTCCTTATTGGATAGTATTGTGCTCCATCGTGACCGTTCCTTCCCAAATTGCCTTTCTTATGATCTGATCAAAGCCTTTCAGCTAATTCCCATCCATTTTCTCTCAATTGTTCAGCGTGATTCTCAATTGCTTCTAACTTGGCCTAATTTCTTACCATTAGAAGTTCATTTACTATATCTTCAAGGATGATCATCCAACAATCTCTATATCCAACAATTTCTACATCTAAAAATGGGTTTCTACTGGAGAATACACCGGTGCTTTAGTCAATAAAGATGGTTCATTTTCCCCGGAAATTCACGGGTAAGCTATTCAGTGATAAGTCGGTGTCTTCTCTAATCTGACTGTTTTAAAATTGTTCGCAGTTAAGCTATTCAGTGATCAGTCGAATTCCTCTCTAATCTGACTGTTTTAAAATTGTTTAGCTGGAAATTTGTCCTTAGCTGTGCTTTTGGCGGTTTCTGCGTGTCCATATTGTAGTCAGGTAGCATTACTGTTGATTGTGTGTATGTTTATGCTTTTTCAAAAGTGAGTACTCTGGCTACGTGTTGGTCCGAGTAAGTATCGTTATGGAAAAGATGATGAAGGGTATGACACTTTTCTTTTTATGGTCCTTCGTAGCCTGGGATTGCGGGTAGAGTTGTGCAAGAAAGCAAGGCGCTGCTGGAGACACGACATTTGGCTCCAAAAACATCTACTTCTCAAAACAATGTAAGCTCGTCTGCTTAGACATTTCTTTTCAATGTTAAGCAGAAGTTGTTAGATTGTGATTAAGTGTTTTGATTGTATGGGTTATATACATTGTATGGGTTATATACAACCATAAAGTTTCACTGTAATGCCATGCTTATGGAGATGGATGGAGATTTATGGCGGTTGGTTTTGCAGGAGGCCATCTATCATATTACCTATTAGAGCGTTGTGTAGGTTTATTTATTTGGAATAGTTTTGTTTATGCTCAAAGCCTCAAACAAGCGATCTTGAAACTGTTTCTGCAGTTTTGATTATTCCTTTAGTATCTTTAACTCTTAAAATGCAACTAATATTAGGCTTATAATGGTCCCAATTCTGAGCTTTAGCTGCTGACAATCAGATTCAGGAAGAAGACAAAAGACGACCACATGAGGGAGTTAGTGCATTCCTTTTCTTTTCTGATTACTTAACTCAATTCTGAATGCTTCATCCATTTTTTTCACATTCTCAAGTATGGGTATCAGTATAAGGTCATATGACACCATTTCACAGATTTTGGAGGCTGGATATGATGACAATAATACCTTTTGATGACCTGAGCACAAGGGGTTTGATTCAGCAGCATTGTCAGCTTCAGTATCTACTTGCAGCGCCTATAAATATATGATACCTTCGAATTGAAAGGCCCAAGATATACCATTTCATAGCTACAGGTGTTAGCTAACACCCACTACAAGAATCACCTATAAATATGGCCTAGAAGTCAAGATATGAAGGCTTGAAGGCCATCAGGTCTTTGCTGAACTATGTTGTAGCGTTTCAGTAGCTGTTGTCAATTTGCAGGCCTCATAATTTCCTGACCCCTTCGAGTTAACATGGCAAACCTATACCATTTCAAAGCTACAGATGTTAGCTTTCACCTCCAAGAAGAATTACCCATAGATGATGGCTGGTTTGGGAGCTATGAGCATTTTAGTACTGACAGGTCTGATTTGCTACAATTGAGACATGGCATCTTGCCAGCCTTTGAGGGCTTACTAGGCAAAATCCACTTGCTGAAACTTGAACATTCCAAATCCATGAGTAAGATGACATTCTCAAGATTTTATACATATAAAGAACATAAAATTTGGCCAAGTAAAACTCAAGATATGAGCAATTGAACTGAGGCCTGAATTTCTGAAACTGTTGGAGCATTTCAGATTTGCTCGGCTTATTTGGAAATTGCATTTACCTCAAACTACAATAGCTTTTGGCCCAATTCCAAAGCTCATAATTAGCTAACATTATCGACTTTCCAACCATATAAGAACCACTGATATTGAATGAGTAGAACGTGGTATACAAAGCTTTGAAAATAGCCCTATAAGCTGAAGGTTAATGTCCCATATTGCATTCTAATTGTGCCGATTGTTTGGTCTGTGTCAAGGCCAACATAGTGACATGGAAAATCAACGACCCCTACCTTATTGCTCCTGCTTCAGTAATGCTGCTCTTAAGTCACTAGGGTAATGCTGCTCTTAAGTCACTAGGGTAATGGCTCTATTTGCAGAACGTAAGAGCCCCCTTAAGTCACTATGCTTTGTTGTTTTCCGTTACCCTGTATTGTTTGGTTTCCTCATGTTGACCTCTTATTTGAGCATTGGGTTTATACTCACTATCATTTGGAATTACAGATATGGGTAAGAGTCCCCTTAAGTCATATTTGTTCTCATCGTGATCTACGGAGTATCTCATTTCTTTCGCTTTGACTCTCTCAACTCGACTTATTTCGCTCCATTTCTTACCTACAAAATAAAACAACGAAAGCATTCCTGAAATCCTGACAAATAATATTTATTCGTAATAATTATAATTAAATTACTAATTACTAACTAAACATATAAAATGAGCTATTAATCAATTAAAGCGCACAAAATCGAATCGAGTACACACTTAAATATAGGGTAAAACGCAACTAAAATTACACTTAATTACTTATCAGCGTTTATTTTTCGGAGCCCCTTTTTAGCCTATTGTAGGGAATGTTGTTCCAAATTTACACATTGGTAATATCTTAATTATATTGATCGCTAAATTAAATTTGTAAGTTCTTTTCCTAAAAAAAATAAAAAACACGAAAGTAAATTTACTTGTAAGTATGAATCTTAAAGGGCTCGGTTTATGCCAGCCTGAGTTTTATATGAATAAAATAAATTTATACTATACTTCCCCGAGTGTATAAGCTAGCAGGTAATAGAACATTGACGCTATTAATCTAAATTAATATTAAGCTATACATGAATTGTAAGATGTATTTTTATGCGTTTTATACAGAGAATCCTAGATGAAATTAACAAGACATATTCACTTTACATGAGCGAGACTGATCTCTTAAGCCTCTATTTTTGAATAACAATTCTATGTTATCAATTCTTTTTATGATTATTGCCTAACTATCTTTAAATAAGAAGATAAGAATGTTTTTTGCTCAAGGGAAAATACATGGTATATAAGCTTGCAAAGGCGATATTTTCCCTATTTTTAGATTGTAAGATGGTTTTCTATTTTCATTGAGTTACAATTTTAAATTGTAAGATACTTTTTTCCAGTTAAGTTGACGTGAGGTAATGTTTGAACACCCCAAACGTTACAAAAGGAAAAGATATAGAGAATGAGTGAGAAAACGAGGTAAGGAAAAGGGAAATGACACGAGCGATAAGAGGAAAGGGAAAATGAAAGAATAAGGAAGAGAAAGAGGCTGGGAAAAGGATGAATAAATCAAGGATAAATGGGAGGAGGCGTATTATGAGAGGAAATGAAAGATATGTAAGATGACGAGAGGGGATAGAGAAAAGGTATGGGAGGAGGAAGGGGAAATGGAAGGAGGAGGATCACGAGGATGAATAAGGGGAGATGAAGGTGGTTGAGAAGCGAGGTCATCAGAGAGATAAAGAGGAAGATAATAAGGGAGAGGAGAGGGAGATGAATGGGTGGAAGTTATATTTACTAAATTTATTGAATTACCTTTTCATTAATGTATAGAGAGAATGCAATCTTTATCACGATGTCATTTTTTGGAAGAAGCATAGAGGAACTTATAGAGGAGGAATGGAGGTGGTTGAAGACGCGGGGACGTTGTAGAGAAAATAGAGAGAGAAAGAGGATGAACAAGGAGAGGGAAAGGAATTAGGGAAAAAGGGGAGTATGAAGGGGTAATGAGGGAAGGCGAATAGTATGAGGAGAAAGAGGAGGAGTGGGAGTAATAATAGGAAAATAAATGATTAAAATGAAAAATTAAAATAAATACAAGAAAAATCCAAATGACTTGCGTTTGCGTATGTAGGAAAATACACCTTCCCTGCTAATATGTAATTCTTATGGAAATGTAGTTTATCTTTTGTATTGTAGTTTATCTACAAAGTTCTCATTTCATGCCTTTATCTGAGAGAAGAACAACCTATGTTCCTTACATATTTCACAGGGTGCACTTTGTCACTAAGGAGCTTATGTTTGGTTTACCTTAAATATTCTCATTTATGAATGTAGGGTGAAATTTATGTTAAATCTTATTATCTTAGCAAAATGTATTGTCTTTAGGAGTTACTATGCTACATAATATGCTAAATAGACGTTTTTCAATATCCAACGGCATTTAAACTCAAATGTTAAAATTAAACTAATCAACGCAACACGAACCACGACAACCAATTTGGAGGGAAAATGGTGTAGATTTGGGGCAAAATGAAAGGAGTGTTGGAAGGAAAATTTGGCGGGAACCACGACAGGAAGAGTAATAACATCTTTTAGATTATTAGTTAATCTTACTTAAGACGATTACTTTTTTAGTGTCGTTCATTTACTTACCTTTTTATTTTAAAATGCATTTTTAACTATTTATAATTGTATCAATTTTTGGTATTCTTCTATATAGTTTTTTTTTAAGGGAAAATCGCTTTCGAACATTATTGCAAATTGAACTGCTATATTAATATTTAAGGGTGAATTTCTTATACTTCACTTGAATTTTTTTTTAATCTTATTGGCTTGCAGGCATTGACACGAGCCCGAGTTACAACAATGATGGTGTTGGAAGAGTCGAAAGTGTTAAAGATATCAATTAGTTATTATTGTAGATATTTTCTCATATCTTTGTATTATCCTTTTTGTACCACTATCATTTTGTATCTTTTTGTTATTATGTTCATATTGTATTTCCTTATTTTAGGTAGATATATAGTTGTCTCGCTCTATAAGGGCTTAGATTTTCATGCTTGTATAAATGTAAACATTTGTGCTCTTTGTAAATCGTCCAATTCAATAATATCAATTCCTTCATGGTATCAGAGCAGTAGAAGGAGCAAGAAATATTGAGAAATAATCTATGTGCGAGATAGGCAAGGAGGAGCCATCATCTATGATCAGCTCATCCGCACATCATACGGGTTGTGAAGGGAGAGAGTGGAAAGGTCGTTGATGATGTGGTGGGTTGCCCCACTGTCAAGGAGATAAGTAGCGTGGGTGGTGGAGGGGGTGGTAGTAGCGGTGTGAGTATGAGGGTAGGAAGTACGGGGTCGTGGTGGTGATTTGGAAAAGATGATGTGAGGGAACTTCTTTTTGAAGTCCTCACAATTAGAGAGACAGTATCCTTGATATTGACATCACTGGCAAGTGTCCTTAAAAGGGTCAGCAGATGGGGTGGGTGGGGTATGGAGGAAAGGTGGGGCTTTGGAAGCAGAAGGACGAGTATAGGAGAAGCGATATGAGGCTGCGTGGACAGTGGCAGGAAGTCAGAGCAAAGAGCACGAAGAGGAGACATGGCCAAGGTTCAGTTTATGGTTGATAAGATTTCCATGGAGAGTTTCAAAAGAGATCAGGGTGTCCCGGGTGCTCACGGCTTCAATGACATACTGGTAGAGTTTGTAGTCCAGGCCACGGAGGACCTTTTCCACAACATCTTCAGCATCCATCGTCTTTTCAAGAACAGCAAGCTCAGTCACACACGTATTGATAGCTTATATGTATTCGGTCACAAATTGATCGGTTTTGCAAATGCTATCAAGACGGTTCTTGATTTGAAGGAGATAACCCCTAGAGGGGTTAACATATATTTTCTCAAGGATAATCCATACATAACGAGATGAAGTATCCTTGAGAACAAGAGGGATAAGGGAGGGATGGGGAGTGTCGAGGAGAGCCCCTTTGATGAGACTATTCTGGCGCTTCCAGGTAAAGTGGGCTGGATTGGCAGTGATGGTTTCAGCAGGGAGAGGATGAGAGCCATTGACAAACTTAAGCAGATCGAAACCGTGGAGGGTGTCACCAACTTGTGTTTTCCATAACTGATATGTTTGAGGGGAAAATTAGTCCAAGCAGTGAAATTGATAAGGATGAAAAGTGAGTTTGGTTCGTGATTGAGGATTTGGGAAGGAGACACCAGAGGTAGTCATTGAAAAAGATTGAAAAGGAGAGATTGAGAGAAGGTAAAGGCCGTATTTACAGAAAGTTGGTGGGTTAGTGCTTTTTAAAATTTGACACAAGCACGGGTTCGAACACTACCCATTCCTATGATTGCTCACTATGTCACTGGCATGGCATAACGTTTCAAAACTATCTTTATGTTACTCATATTTTCATAGTTGTGTTCACGTGTTATGTAACTATATGAATTTGGTTTGTTCTTCTTGTCGAAACATGAGCAAATTAATTACAACCGGAATCTGTTATATACAACATTTAAGCCACTTACATGTATGGAAAAATAGTTAGGCTAAATTGGAAGGCATGAAACAATTTCGAAAACAAATAGAATACCGCGCCCGGTAGGGTGCGGACCACAAACTAGTGAATACAAATATACGGAGTACTACTCTTGCCAAATATTGTGTTCCATTTTCATTATTTGCAACTCTAATTTTGTTCCAAAAATTAAACAACTCTACACTAACAATAAAAGCTTACATTTATCTTCACCAAGTCGATGTTCATTTATTTATCTAATGTATAATTATTTCATTATGATTAGCAGTTTAAGTTAATCAAAGTCAGTTGATCAATCGTGTTTGCTGAATAGCATTTCTCTTATAATTGATGAATAACATATTATACACTGTCCTTTGTCCCCTACCAATATCAGCTAAGATGTATAATTATTTCATTCTGCTATGTTACCAGTATGTCGTGTTTTTTTCCCTAAAGTAGTTATTATATAAGTCAAAGAATGAAAAAATTGGTCCTATAGATATCTTTTTTCAAAAATAACGTTTTCTCTAAAATACTTTACCTTCTAAATTTATGTAAAAATAATATATTTTTTATAGAATATAATACGCTTTTGTACTTAATTTGACAACAAAGGTAAGTGTTTCAATGGTTTAGAACTTGGTAAGACATTTGAAGGTTATGGGTTCGAACCTTATATCATGTATCTACCAGGAATCGAACTCATTACTCCAGACAAAACTATACACTTTTTCCATCTATGCCATGGTAACTTATTGCCTACTATAGATACTTATAAAAATTTCTTTTTGGGTGTTCTTCAATAATAACTATACACTTTTTCCAACTATGCCATGGTAACTTATTGCCTACTATAGATACTTATAAAAAATTCTTTTTGGGTGTTCTTCAATAATATTTGATCCGTTACAGCTTCATCACATTTATGAGCAAATGGAGGATGAAAGGGTAGCATAGCCATACCATTCTGAAATCCCGCGGCTCAGTTGAAAGACCCCGTGAAAATAAGAGCGCTCTTCTTTATTCTCGTCTACCCTCTGAAGAGAAGCAGCTTAAGGAAGCTTCAAATTCACCCGGTTTTGGATCTCGTCACAATTTGAGGTCTAACTCCAAATCCGTCTAAGAAGCCATGGTTCCAACCGTCCTATTTCACATCTTGGGTGAATTTGGGACATTTTTGTGTAGAACTTTTACATCAAAGAGTTACCCTTCAAAATTAATTGAAGAATCTTTACAAAGGTACACATGGTCCTCAGTTTTGGAGTATGTGCTAAACATTGCTTTCAACCTTTCCTATTTTGATCCAACAAAGATCAAAGGACTTTTGGAAGCTAAGAGACCCACACAGTTTATGAAGCAACCAAACTAGTCCACATTACATAAATAAGGAGTTGAGCAAGCAAACAAAGGAGGGTTGACTATTAGTTTACTTAATCTTTCTATTACTTTATGTCCTTTTCATTTTCAGTTTGTATAAGGCCTTATAGGGTCTTGGCTGCCGGTTTTCTTGGGCAATAACAGTTCCTTTTATGGCCCTTAGATGTAGTTTGTAATCAAGGGTCAAGATTTTAAGGCTTGGTCTATATAAACCAAGATGTAGATACCTCATTTCTGCACCTCCTGCCAACTACCCAGTAATAATTGGGCCGCATGTTTGATACGCGGAACGATTTTATGACAGTTCGTAAGTTCATCGACAAGTGATAGCTCAAACACTCGAGTCAACCTCATGGTCGTCATCTACGCGCCGATACGGTCGTTTTGATAGTAATTAGAGTCATTTGGAGTCTGGGTAAAAAACCGCTTCATTTTCTAAAAACCGTTTAAATGCCGAGTCGGAATGTTCTAGAATTCTCTCGATGTTTATTCCTAATTAAGTTTAATATTTTTAAGGAAATATCTTCTGTATATTGTGTTTCACGCAATAAAGAAGTGTATATCTACCGAAATTCCATAAAAAACGCGGAAATCCTTTCTTGCTGAGGAGGAAAACTCTGGGGAAATGACGCAGCAGGTGCTGCGCCTCTTCCAAGGGTCGCAGTAGCTGCTGCGCCTCTTCCCCGGCCCTCTTTCCACGCTTTCCAGAATATTTCCGTGATTTGTTTCCGTATCCGTGTCATTCCTAAACTCCTTCGTGTGTTTAGTATAAATAGAGACCTCCGGTCTCCGTATTTGGCACGTGGGTGTTCCGCCCCTTCTTTCTCTCTCTTTGTATTCTAGACTACGCTTTTTCTTTCGACCCCTACGTGTTTGATCAATCGACCACTGATGACCGGGTTTTGTCATCACTTCCGGTACCAAAAACTATTTATAAAGAACCAAATAAAAGTAGTATTTATTCGGGTGTCGAACACAAAGATGGCGGGGGTTAGATACTTGGTTTGTTTAAGTCTTTAGTTTAGTCAAACAAAATAAGATTGATTAATTATAAAGTAAGATGCAACAAGGTATAAAATTTAAACTAAATGGAATTGTTTTTAATTAATAAGGGAAGGCTAAGGTCTTTGGGTTCACAAAGGGCAATTAGGGGGAGAAACAAGGTCTAACAAGAAAAGGATAATAATAGTGGTCAACAGTTTAAGACTAATTTCTTAGTCACCTTAAGCTCCTCAATAAGTTTTCACTTGATCGAGATGAACTAGCTACAAATAAAGCATAAAGACTACCCAATAGCATGAGCACCAAGACGGATCGAATGCATCAAAGATATGTTCTAACTTTCATTAAAACTCATCGATAAACACTTCTAAAACTATCTAATAGCACAATGCACCAAGGTAAGCCAAACATGTTAATGAAATGTCCAATTTTCATTGAGACATTTCCACAAACACTTCAAATGCATTAAGAGTAGAAACCACATAACCACCCAATTCAAAAGGTTAACAACCCAAATTCATCCCCTTAATTACCCAAATTCCCCCTATGACCTTAGATAAGACTACTCACTCATGTTCATGGGTGAGAAATCAACAACAAATTGCAACAAAACACAAGTAAACATTGTAAACATGATAAAGATTACTACTTTAGATGAATAATGATTAAACAACATAAGAAATGTAAACAAATAAAAATAAGATGTAAATAAGAGATGAAATTGTACCAACTAAGAGGAAAGGAACAAGCTTGGACAATAATGGAAGAATAAATTTCTTCTAGTCTCCCAAATACAACCCAAATGACTAATTGTATACTAATGAGAAATGAAGAACTTGAATGAACAAAGGAAGAACTAAACTAAAATTAAAGAAAGATTACAACTTTTTATTGAATGAAAATGAGAGAGTAAATATTAGGGTTCTACAATATTGAGAGAGAATGATGGACTAATCTAATTTTCTATTCTAATTTCTAATTTTCTATCTAATGTAAGGTGTGTATATTTTCTATTCTAAATTGAAGGTAGTGTCTATCTAATGTCTATTGGTCTTTTTATACTACTTCTACTAATATACTAATTACTACTACTAATAATGACACTAATAATAATAATATTATTAATAATAATAATAATAATAATAATAATAATAATAATAATAATAATAATAATAATAATAATAATAATAATAATAATAATAATAATAATAATAATAATAATAATAATAATAATAATAATAATAATAACTCTAATTCCTATGCTCACCGTGACACAAAAACGGATCTTCAACAAAAACAAAGACCAAAAAGGGGAAGGGGAAAACGGGACTCAAAATGCAGCAAGGGGTGTCCTGCCGGTCCACCGGCGGCCGGGCTTTACGCCGGTAGCGAGGCCATTGAAGAAAGAGCAGAAATAGGATGGGGTGTGCGTTACGCCGGTGGAGCTGCTGTCGGGGCACCGGTAGAGAAGAGCAAGGATTAATACGAGATGGGGATTGCGTGTTGCGTGTCGGTTGGCCGGCTGCCGGTGCCTATACCGGTAGCAAGGCCTTCACAAAAAGGAGGAAAAAAGGGTGTGTTCTGCCGGTTGAGGAGTTGGCTGCCGGTTGACCGGCAAAGAGATGAATGGTTGTTGAATTGATGGTGATGTCGATTTTAGTGGTGATGAAAGGGATGTTGATGGTGTCGCTGGTTCAGGTGACGGAGGATGATACTAATACGGGATGCAGGGGATGGTAGGATTTGAGTTGTTGAAGACGATGGTGGCTGTTTGATGTTGAGGTTGAATTCCGAGCTCGGAATCGTTATTGCGGGTGCGGGTTTGTTAATGGAGGTGGAAGTGAGTGAAAATGACTAATGGTGATGAAGATGGTGGTGATGGTATGTATTAATGGTGACGAATTGGTGAATTGCTGAATTTGTGGTTTGTCGTGGAGGACGATGGGTGTTCGTGTGCAGGTCAGGTGATGCGAATGATGACGATGAAGGTCGAGTATGGTGGAGATGCAGGGGAGGTGTTGATAAATGAATGACGATGGTGGGTTGTTAATGTGTGGAGGTGATTGAAAATGGTGGTTAAGTAATGTGGGGGCAGGTGGAGTTGGTGAAATGAAGATGGTGAATGATGATGAAGGTTGATGACGGGATGCCGTGTATAAGCAGCAGTAGGGGATGGTGAATTTGGTGCACTGGGTGATGACAGATGATGATGAAGGTCAAATGATAAGTCAATGGTTGACTTCGCTTTATTTTCTTGCCTTGACCCTTCCTCAAATCCCGTCTTCACTCAACTTGGCCTGTGCTTCCGTCTCCTTATTTCACCTTGCCTACAAATTATATTTAATATATTAATAAAGTAATAGTAATAATATTAATATTATAATAACAATACGACTAAATATTTAATATAACTAATGCAACTAATTATTATAAATTAGTAAATAAATGAGCTATTAAGTCATTTAACGCACACAAAATCGAGTTGAATAAGAGTAAAAGTTGGGGTAAAATCCGACGAAAATGCTACCTATCAACCACGTAAGCTCAGATCATTCTGAGTTCTAGTCACGTTGCATAGACCGACCAATTTGACCAATTCCACTTAATCAATCTAATCAATCTTTAAAATCCTTTAACAAGGGCACTTTCCACGCATATTCGAGTCGAGCAATCCCTAAACGATAACTTTAGTCAATCTCGTTTCGTTAAACATGTAAGTCTGAGGGTGTAAAATCCTATTTTATTTTATTGTACTTTTATTTTGTATCATCTAATGTAAGGTTTATATCAAAAGCACGTTCAAAACCGTCTTAAAAACCATCTTTTAAAGCCGTATTTACAAAACAGCAAAGATCTGACGTCGAGAAGAAACGGAGCAGCAGCTGCGCCTCTTCCTGAGGTTGCCGCTAGGGGTGAGCAAAACCGGTTAACCGAACCGGATTTGAAAACCGGTTTGGTTACCGGTTTTCAAAAACAGGTTCCAAAACCGCCCCGGTTTTAAACCGGTTAACCGTTTTTTTAGCAATTTAAAAACCGGATCCAAAAAAACGGTTACCCGGATCCGAATTTATAAACCGGTTTTAACTTTTTTTTACCCCAAATTGACGCTTTTCAACCCACCTCTCCATCCTAACTCTTAAATTCCTACTTAAACCTTCGTGCATCCCATTAATTCAACCAAATCACACATCTTTGTTTATTTTAAGTCGTTTTCTTATTGTTTTTTTCCGGAAAAAAAAGTAAACCGGTTTAAAACCGGTACCCGGTTTTGCTTTTTTAGGACCCGAAACCGAACCGGATTTCCCCCAAAAAAAACCGGTTCGGGCACCGAACCGGAAAAAACCGAATTATCGGGTTTCTTAATTCGGTTATCGGTTCGGTTTCGGTTTAAAAATTCGGTTCGGTTTATTTTGCTCAGCCCTAGCTGCCGATGCTCATGCTCTTCTACTTCTTCCTCGACCTTCTGCAATTTTCTGTTTTTCTTTTATTTCTTTCGTTTCTTTTGTTCGTTTCAGTATATAACCATATTTTACTAATTCCTTTCAAATTATAACGCAGAATTCGACGTAAATCCCTTATAATTCAATATTTGCGGGTTTTCGTCATCTTATTCAAACCCGAATTTTAGAGGCTCGATTCGTTCATATCGATTCTTCGAAATTCGTCTTTTGTACATGTTTTTCTTTATTTGATTTCAATTTATGAAATTCAATTCTGTTTTCAAGTTCAAAGTTTCGATCCTTTTGTATTTCCGACACGAGTTCGTCGTGATTATGTAAATCGTTGTAAATTCTCATCTTTAATTTGTTTTATGACGGTTTCAGATGTATGTAATCTGTTAAAACACTTCAATTTGAGTCTAATATCAATAATCGACCTTAAACTTACCAATCAACATTAACAATCCACGGTTCTGACTTCACAGCCAGAATCCAACTGGAGAACAGACGCAGGGGTTGCTGCGCCTCTTCCAGAGGACGCAACAAATGTTGTGCTTGTTCTGGGTTGACTTGTGTCCCTGAACTCTTTCTCGCCTTGACGTAGCTCCTAATTATGTATTTAATCAACTATTATCCGTATTATCACTTCTAACCTGATGTATTTTCGTACTTTAATTTCTAATTTTATTTTATTTTATTCTCTTATTCACAAATCCCATTTTGAGCGTGCTTTTGACGTAGATCAAACAAATCTTATAATATTTGTAATTTTAATTATGGTATTTTATTTATCGTCCTTATTATCATGTATGATTTAATTGTATGGCATTCACGTGTAATTGAATCTAACACATGCTTCAACCAATTTGTTTGCTAAATATTGTATTAACCGGCATAGTCTAATTTCACATGCTAGGATTAATCTATGTTTGTTGCATTGCATGCATCTTCATCGACGACATATCAAATATGAACGATTTCCTAAATCATTAGTAGAGGCCGCTATCCAGGCGGGAGGGATTAGGTGTTCGATTAAAGAGTTTACTAATACGTACCCTCACCCCTTACTCTAGTTATTTCTGGACATTCGTGTCCATTGGCATCTTCGAGAATAATTCTAGACATATAATGCTAAGAGTAACGAGTTCTTAGTGTTCATGTCACTACTTCGTGTCTTGACATGACACGAGGTATTCGAACGGTTTCCAATTTTTCCACAATAAATTGGTGGCGACTCCACAAATGCATGTTTATTCAACATTTCACCGGTTTCAATGCCTCATTAATCGGTAACGGCCCATGACGTCCTTTGGCAACCCAAGGCTCCGTGGAAGAAGTGTCGCCGCCTTGAGACTAACGCGCGGGTGGCCCATGTCCACAGTTTGGCGACTCCGCTAGGGATGATACACGCTTGTTGAATAATTTAGTCGGTAATTTAAGCATGGAGTATTTGATAGTTTAATTGTGTGTTGAATAAGTAAGTTGATTGTGTCGAATTGGTATGATGTATGACGTTATATGGTGTTAAATCCGTTTGGTAAAATGGAAGTAATAGTTTGTGGTTGTGTACCTTCTTAATTGTTAACATGTGGATGATGACTCAGAATGAAGCTGTGGTTGATAGTATGTTCGCATGAGAGGATGATGATGATTAGTATCTTGGCTTAGATTACACTTTCGGGTTGTGGGAGGCGATAAGTTGAACTTCGGGGATGAAGTTCTTTTTAAGGAGGGGAGACTGTAATACCCGCCCGTTAGGGACCTGTTGACTGCCCGTTAACTGACCTTGGACACATGTTAGACCCTTGGAACCTTTCACACAAACGACCTTGCGTCATAGTAGCTGTTGGGAAGTGGGAAACCCGATCTAGTGTAGACTACTCTAGTGACTCGATCGAGTAGAGGTTACTCGATCGAGTAAGTCCCATACTCGATCGAGTGTGGCGAGTTCAGCGTAAGTATATAAGTCGTGAGTCGTAAACCCAAATCAGTTTTCATTTCTTTTCTTCCTAAACTTAATCGACGATATACCTTCTCCCTCACCAACCTTCAACCATTTGAGACCCTCTACACTTGGAGACGCATGGGGATGGGGACTTGAGTCAGGTAGCGGTCTTGTCGCTGGAATGTCGAGCATATGTAAGTCATCATCATCATACTTAGGTTTCGTTGTTGTTATGGTTGTTAGTAATAGGGTTTTTCCCTACTGTTTGTGATAGGTGTTGATGGAGATTGTCTTATCTTCGTATGGATGTATGCGGTGTGGCTGCTAATTATTAAGGTAGGTTTTCCTACTCAGTATTGTTGATTAGTTGTTTTGTGTGGTGTGTAACATTGTTGATTGTGTGATAGTATTATCGTGTTTGTGTACAAGGTGCGTCCCTGGCTGAGTAGAGTCATCATCGGGAATGGCTTCACGCCCTTGATTCGCCCTCTTGTGTTTCCCGTCACATGGGGGATCGGATGTGCACATTAATGGACATGGGTTATTCGCTCTATGGTGTGAGGGGGGCTTAGGGGGTAAGGCTGCGGTCCCCACTGGCAGTGTGGAATTTCTATTGCGATGGATATTTCGGCAGGACTTTACCTTCGGGTTAGTCAGATGATTGGAGTTGGAGATGGTTGTGTGTATGTTGTACCTTGTGTTGTGTGTTTTCTTCAGTTATTGACCTTGTTTGGTTTTGTTTGTCTTTCTTTCTTGTTATGTGTCTTTCGTGATCCATTATGGTGAGCAGTCAGTTTTAGCAGGTATTGATATGTGGTGCTTATCTGGGTACATTGATGGGACGAGTCTTTCACCGAGTCTTGGCATGGAGTAGTGTCACCATAGTCGATAGTTGTTGCTGATAAGTTGTATCTTTCTTTTGTTGAGTTAAACTTGTAATAAACTTTAAATAGTTCTTTTATTGACGTTATGATATACTGTACTTTGGGCAACCGAGATGGTAATGCCCGTATATACTAGGGAAGGTCTTGTTAAGACTTCGTAGTAGATGAGGGTGTTACACAAAGTTTGTTTGGTCCAAAAAAAATTGACATACAAAAACTCTTAGCCACGGAATCCAAATACGACAATTTTTTTTCCCAAATCATAGTTCTTGAAAAGACGATCGATTTGAAAAAAAAAATTCGTCACATTCCAATCTCGTAAAGACGAGTTATGACCTCTTAAAGTTTTTCGAATAAAAAATTTGGGTATTTTGTGCAAAATGGTAAACCTCAAGAGCACCATGTGCATTTTCCCTAATCAAAATCAACACAAGGCATTCCAAACCGTCGCCGGAGATGGTGGTCCTATCACCATCTCCGGTTGGTCATCACTATATTTACGTTTATCATGTAAATAGGTACGAAATTAAAGAGTCACTTAAGGTCACGACTCACGATCAATATTAAAAAAGGGTCATAAAAAATATAAATAAAGGCACGGAAAAAACATTACCTCCAAAAATTAGTTAAAGACCGTTTTTCCTAAGTTGGAAAAAAAATACGAAGTACTACTCAATTTATCACCTAATAACTAAAAGGCTTTCTAAATGCATTTGATAAAATTCTATTGACTTTTTTTACAAGCTCACTTTAAAATATAACATTATTTGGTTACTCGTGCAATGCACGAGCATGAAATCTAGTAATCAATATGTAAAAACAAACTTCTAGTCGATTTATATTGGGTTTGCCTCAATTTGAGTTCGCGTCAAGGCCCGGGCCTGAGTTCTAACATCAAGTCAGATACAAATCGGACTATTCGGGGTGCGTCAATTTGGCATGTCTAGTCTACCCGCACCCGTGGAGAAGGAAAGATGAGTAGAATCTCCCCTACTACTAAGAGAATAAAATTCTCTTAGTATTTTCCCGCCAAGTGCTCCCTACTTTAATGGGCCTGCTTTATGGATTGAAAACACCACAATCGCATTCTATGTTGAGCCCACTATTTATAAATAATCTTTGACTTTTCTAATTAACAATCCTATATGGAAACAAATTGATTTTCCATTGATTGTCAGATCTATTACTAACATTCTAACGTATAACCAAAAAAATTTTGACGTTGATAATTAACAATCCTATATGGAAACAAATGGATTTCCATTTGATTTGGCAGATCTCATTACTAACAATTCTAACGTTAGAAACAAATTGATTTCCCTTTGATTTTTAAATCGTCTCTTTAAACACGTAGTATATTAGTTCTACCGTTTTTTTTATAATGATAATAGGCCTTTTTAATTATAATTTACATCTAACTTAATTTCATAAATTAGTTTCCCTTAATTATTTAACATTATAGTATTATTATTAATAGTTTGAACAAGACTAACTTAGTTTCAACTATACTTTTACAGTAATAAACTTTATTTTTTTCCTCATTGCTAATATTATATCTACTATATTATAACATTAACTTAAAAGTATCATATATTTTATGCCAAAAACAATTTTATTGAATTCTCCTCTTTATAAACTTAATCTTAAAAATGTCGTGCTGTAGCACGGGTCCTATACTAGTTTAGTTAAAACCACCTATGCGAAAAAAGTGAACGAGGACGTCGGGTGAATCTGAGTGAAAACAAAGTCGTCGTTCAAAAAAAAAAAAAAAAAGGAGAGAGAGAGAGAGATCATTAGTAAAAAAAAAAGAAAGAAAGTATCTCATCAATGGCAATGAGATGTGCAAGGCGTATGGTTTCAGGGTCATCAGTTGGTGGATTACCTCGCTACTTTTCCACTAGTAGCGGTGGCAAAGGCGGCGTTCTCGACGATAAAGAGCGCGCTCAGGAAACCATTTTTATCCAGGTTTTTATTTTATTCTTTGCCATTTGTTGATGTTGTGTTCCTGGGTTTAGCTACAAATGCAATTAGTTAGAGAATCAAGGATTGAATTATAGATTTACTCCGTACATTATAGTAGGATTGGCTGAGTCTGTTAGTTTTACGCAATTTTCATCTTGGGTCATTCGGAAACACCCTATTTGTAGGGTACCCCGATTGCCACCTTGCTGGTATCTTGTTACAAGCAATATAGATTTCATTCTGGTATGTCAACTTATTCATTGGTCTTACTTAGTTGCTGCTTGATTTTCACTGTTTTCTGGTGATCCTGAATGCCTGCGCTACCGTATTTGTTTTTGCCATTTTACTATCTTTTTCCGGCATTAACGTTAGTGACATGATTGCTTTTTAGAAAATGGAAAGGGAGAGGTTAGAGAAACAGAAACTAAAATTGGACAAGGAGAATGCCGAGAAAGGAAAAGAAGCTGCTGAGAAGGTATACCAATGTACCCTTTCAGTTTGTTATGTTTCATTCATGTCTGCTAGCCCGGTTGCTGTTAACTGAATATACCTTGAATAAAATTGTGATGATGTTTGATAGATCAACGAATTAAAAGAATTACGTGATTGGGTTGTTTTGGACATTGGTACTGCAGTGTTACACGACTTATAGTCTACGCTTCCAAAATCCAAGTAAATAGATCCACTGTTGCCTAGACTTGCTTATCTCTCCAGATTCTCTATCAAGGAGCTAAAATGTCCTAGAGTCTATGTTCTCGCAAAGGCTGTCTCATGTTCATGGAGCTATATGGTAGGATTTACAAGGAAAGGATGAGCAACAATTTCTTTTGTTTATTGAATAAATAAATGGCGTTAATGGAAAGGGGGGATCTATTTTCTCGTACAAGCCAAATTAAAGCCTTCCAATATTAGAAAAAATTCCAATGGAAACCCCTGTAGCTTCATTTGCTATCCTATCTCTTTCGCTCTCTCTCCCTTTTCCTTCCCTTTAACTATATTGTATCCTATCAGATCCTAAGTCTTCAATTTAGACATTCAGAAATAGTGGATTATGCAGTTTAAATCAAGGTTGTCGTGCCATACTGCCGCAAAGTACACTGACATGAACTTTCAATTCTGTTTACAAATCAGTAGTGATGCAGTGTTCGGACCCATATTTAACACCATTTTCATTTTAGAACGTTTGTTGAGCCGCATTTCTCATTGGTTCAATATTATTAACAATCACAATGAATCCTTGGCTTGGATATGGTTTGTTTGTTCATCCACGAAAAGCTTCTTTTAGGGAGAAGTTTATTATGAGTGTAATTGTTATGGAAATAATGAAACTCAAAACAAAGGAGACAATGTGGAAAATGATGGTGGTGAAGGGAAGTGAAGGGGTGCAGTGCTAGTGGGGACAAACACTCATATAAGGGAATGCATTATACTAGGTGGAGGGTAACTATTACCCCCTTAATGGGATAGTTATTAGCCTATTCATATCCACCTCCCCCGCCCACAGGCTACACCCTCATCCACCTACGCTGCTACTCATTTTCATTTGTTTTTGTCCATAATTATCCCGGTAATGATTACTTTCAATCAAAGCACTTTGGCCTTAGAGGGTGTTTTTGGAATCTCTTCTCAATATGGATGTAAATGTTCTAAGCTCGTCTTTTACTGTTCTGATTCTTTCGTGCTTATATGATCTCATTTTCCAAGTCCTAGCCCTTTGTTTATACTTTGTATGCTTATACCTGTTTTTGTTTCGTTTTCCCATTCCCAGAAATCGAAGGATGAAATTCAGAAAGACTAAATGCGGCGTCCAGAATCATGTAGTTTCTTTGGTGGCTTCTCCTGAGAATAAATGTACTAGTGCACATTGTACTAGAGTGAAATACTTTTTTGTTTAAGTTGTGGCATGTTTGAGTACTTGTTATGACAGTTCTGGAAACTTCTCACTGTATCAGCTGTAAGTCTGTGATGTTTTCGTTATGTAATTCTTGGTTGATACAACAACATCTTCTCACGCGTGAACAAGAAAAATTCTTGGGTCCTCCTGGAGGACATACCTAGCCAATAAGGAGCTTTCATTCCTAATATTGGCTAGGGAGGACATACTTATTGTCCTCCTGGAGGACCCAAGTATTTTTCCGTGAACAATGGGTAATGCTTGTTCGACTTTCAGTTTTTGGGCCATACCCATGCAAGACACAATATTTAGATATGGGCATAAGGATATGCTCATGCCCGTATTCAACCCGACACTTCTCGTGGCAGAGATAGTATTGGATGCTTCATTAATAAATAGAGGAGGGTATGGCGTATAAGAATTTGATTTGTTTAGCCTTCCTTAATCCTCAAATATTTGTCCATTTCATTTTAGAAAAAGTCAAAATATTTCAAATTGAACAACTTTGGATACCCATGGCGTTAGTTTGAACGAAGTGTATCTTCAATTTCTGAATATCATAGCATATCGGTTGCTTTAGTTTGACTGAGCAACTTGTTAGTAGTAGTATAAGCATGCTGCTTGCTGGGACGAACACTCAGAAATCGATACAGAAATAACTTCATATTGAGCAGATAAACATGAACAACAGTGAGGTTCAGTTACGAGATCAGATGTTAATATCAAGCAGGAGAAAAAAGAAATAAAGACAGAAATAAAGAATTTAAAAGAGCAAAATATGAGTGTTGTATGTGAATTGTAAAGTTGTATCAGCAGCTCTACATTCTGATTCTCACTGTAAAAGAACATTGTTTCTCCATATATGAATGAAATGTCTTGCAAAGGGAAAGTTGTACTCCGTAGATTAACAGTGAGATTGTTCAATCAAAACAGATAAAACTGAGATTTGTGTGTCAAATTTCGGGAAAACTTGATTTTGATTTTTCGTGACAAATATCTTTTTCACTATTAATAACGACTTACTAAGAAGCCCACAGCCCAAAAGAAATGGGCCTATAGTCCAGCATTCATGATTCATGTATGCAGTATGCCTCCGGCCTCCCTCTCTCTTTTCGCTACTTTCCTCAACCTTCGACTTCTCTGCTTGACTGCTTGCTCTTTCTTCATGTATGCATCTCTTTTTTTTTATGCTTTATTTTTTCGTACAATAATTTATTAATTTCTTTACAGTTTTTGGTTTCGCTGTTATTTCGGTCCAATATTATCACTG
Source organism: Silene latifolia (assembly GCF_048544455.1). NCBI lineage: Eukaryota > Viridiplantae > Streptophyta > Magnoliopsida > Caryophyllales > Caryophyllaceae > Silene > Silene latifolia. Next base: position 119,639,185 of record NC_133528.1, on the reverse strand, counting down.
TTTGTGGAGTTAATTCTGGAAATTAAACACTAATATTGTTTTATATACCTGTAATAGCATATCATAATTATATTACTGGTTAGGGTATTGTTAATGTTGAATTAGGTTTAGCTTTGGAGTTGCAGAAAAAATTTAATGTTGCTGGTTTATGATCAACTATTTAGTTTTGTTATGTCAAGTAATCAATCAACTGTAATTTTGGTAGGGTGGTAGTTAGGGTATGTATCGTCGCTGCCAAGGGACGGCGACGGGTCTCTCCTTTTAGTAGGATGCATAACTTTATTATATGGACTAAAAATGCCAGTGTTGTAATCCTACTGATTGTTTGTTTTTTTTTTACAATTGTTTTTATCACTTTTTAATATTTGTAATTTGATACCATGGGTATCAATCTCATACCCACCCCCCTCCCTGGGTATGAGAAACCCATACCTCATGGGTTTGAGGTATGGGTATGAAACCTTCAATTTTGTCAAACAAACACATGGTATGGGTTTGGTTCATTCCAAACCATACCTCATACCTATATTGGGTGAACCAAACACCCGCTTAAGGTATATACGAAAACTAATTAGGCATGACTATTCCTTTCACTGATTTATTGAATCGCTTCAAGTCTTTAGCCACGATTCTTCTTTCACAGAAATTAAACTCTCTTCACTGTGTTGTTTTATTGAATTGCTTTACTTCTTCAGCCATCTTTGTTCTCTTCCCTTTCTATGTTAGCTTGTAATTAGCACACGACTCTTCTTTCACTGAATTAAGCCTTCCTTTACGTTGAGTATACTTTTTCATTGACCTTTGTTCACCTCGCTTTCTATTCTCAAATTCAATCTTAGTTTTTTGGTTAAAATAACACACCTACCAAAATGTGATTCCAATTTCCCTTTCTGATATTGGAAATGTGATTTGTCTAGCACGATAAACTTGTTATGACGTAATTTTGGAAGGAATGGTCATGTAAAATCAACCCAAATATGGCATTTTTGGTGATGGGTATGCTATACAGGAAGTGTGATAATTAAAAGAAGGATTAATTGTTGAAAATAAAGGTGATTGAGAATAAAGTAGGTGTTGCGTCTATCGAAGCTACGATGAGGGAGTATCGCTATTGTTTTGGCCATGTTATACAAAGACAAATTGTCGTCTGGTTTAAGAGGCTTGAATAATGGGGAACTTCGATAAGATTATAAGCAAAAGAGGAACACATATCAGAACAAGAAAAAAAAGATGATTTAAAGCGATTGGGGTTCTCTTTGAGATGAATAAAATATGGTGTTTGAGAATAGAGGAAAAGACTCCGTGTGAATGGCGAAGTTTGGTTCTTATCTTGTCTTAATATTTGTTAGGGATTTTTGCCGGAAACTACCTTTTATTTAGGACCATTTGTGAACAACTACCTTTCATTTTTTTTTTTTTTTTTTTTTGAAGTCACCTTTCATTTTATTTTTGGCTTTCAACTACCTATTATTTCTTCATTTTGCGAAAGACTACCAAAAATCCACTTTCGGCGAACAAAAGTCAACTTTCCGGCGTTGACTTGCTCTTTTCTCCCTTTTTCACACATATAACCCATATTTCTCCCTTTGTTCACCCAACAAAATCCGAAAAAGCTCCTCTCCATGCCCAACACCTTATCAAAAGTTTGTTCAAAGCAATATCAACGCATCAACCATCAACCATCTCAATCTCCATCTCCGTCTCCGTCATCACCTTTACCACCACTTTCATTTTCATCCTTACATTTCAACAACCTTATAGACTACTCATGATTCATCAACCTACTGTCCATCTAAGTCATATAAAAGTACCTTCTTTCTCTCTTCATGGTAAGATGGTGGGTATACGAAAATTAATGAGATAGTCGCACACAAGTGATCCTACGAGTGAATCCACGATTATTTTCGAATAATTAACACTAGGAGTTAATTTTGCCAACAAGGCCATAATAGATCATTATTGTTGAAAAATTATTTAGCATGTTAAGATTAATATCAATGATAATTTTGTTTCGGTGATTAGGACTTTGATTCGGGTAAGAGATAGACAAATTGAGGTGATTAATGTCGGGTTTAATCAATCTTTATCATCGATTATAGGGTTATGAAGTAAAGAGTTAAATTCAACATGAAATGGTAAGTCAATGCCGGAAAGTTGACTTTTTTTCGCCGGAAGTGGATTTTTAGTAGTCTTTCGCAAGATGAAGAAATGAAAGGTAGTTGAAAGCCAAAAATAAAATGAAAGGTAGTTGTTCACAAATGACCCTAAATAAAAGGTAGTTTCTGACAAAAAACCCTATTTGTTATTTTACTACTTCCTCTATGTCATCGATATGTCCCCATTTGACTTTGGTGGCTAAGCGATTACCCTTTTGACTGATATTTTTATCACAATATACAATCGGTACGGCTTCTTATGATGATAACATGAAAACAGATGTTTTGATTAATCAAACATGACAAAGTTTACATTGAATCTTTATATATATATATATATATATATATATAGGGTTGAGATCCTATGAGAACCCTCTTCCCATGAGAACCATGAGAACCTCAGGTTCAGAACTTTTGTACCAAAAGTACAACAAAATTATTCTAAATGTTCAGAACCTTTGTACCAAAGGTATATGGGTTTATTCGGCCATCTTCTTGTCAATGGACTTGTGTAAGACCGTCTTAAACAAATATTTATGATAAATTTGAGATTTTGAGTTATCTTTACATAAATCGTTTTGGAAGAGCGAAATTATTTAACAATAGAAGAAGGATTTCAAATAGAATTATTTTTTTTAAAATTTGAGGCAAGTAGCTAAACGTTTGATGGCTGGAATAAGAAAAAAACATTTAAATATTCCAATTCTTAGAAATTCTCAATAACCTCCCTTTGCTTAGCCCGAGCACGTGGATTGGGTATGTAGTGTATTAAAATCTTTTTACTGAACACTGCGGTTGAGTAATTAAAAATTAAAAAGATAATATATTTTGGGTAACTCTTAAGTGTTGCAAGAATGTTGGAACAACAGCCAACATTATCATCCAACTCAACTAAAGCTAACCAAAAAACGACTCATCCGTCTCGAAAACAGGGCAATACAAACACAACTCCAACCTTAATATTTTTATCAATAAACACAAGGATTTCATGCTACATTATCATCCTAATAACTCCCAAAAATTTCAGACCAAACAGAATTAAAACAAATGCATACCATGTAACGAGATTTTACCGACGTCGACTAAAAAACAGAGCTCAACTTACTGCTACTATAAAGAATCTACCACACATAGTTTCTGTTTATAAGTGTCATATAAAACATGTTAAACCACTCCTAAAAGACCGGTACTCAATATAGATAATAATCAAAACCCAATTCGGTAATTATTCATTAAACAAGTATTATGCGAGAGGTATGTAGAACATACAAAACAGAGATGAATAAACCTACCACAAGTCACAAATATCACGTTAGTCGAGGTGTTGCGAAGGCTAAAAGATGGCAGCGGAAACGAACATTGTGCGTGAAAAAGAAGAAAGAGAACGAGGTTGGACTTGTGTACTTGGTAACACCAATATAACTTTCAATAATGGACGAACCAGGTCGGATTTCTACATGGAACATATAAACTGGATACATTCATGTACTTGGTAGGAACTTGCAATATAATCACATGATAAAAATGAAAAATACACACTTTTTTAGCAAGCAAAATTTTGTACAAGCTAATCTTTTAGATAATGTCAAGAACCAATATAACTTTCGTAATTAATGTTGAAGTCATTTATGTATGGTGTATACCGGTGTCTTCATATAGGTAGATCTATGGGGATAAGGTTAATCTATAAGCCAATTGCATTACTCGCTGAAGTTTTGGTAGAAAGACTGCGAATTTTTGGTAGAAAGGTTTTGAACCTTTGGTATAAATATTCTGAACCTTTGGTACAAAAGTTCTGAACATGAGTTTCTCATGGTTCTCATGGGAAATGAGTTCTCATAGGATCCTAAATCTATACAACAACAACAACAACATCAGAGCCTTAATCCCAAAATGATTTGGGGTCGGCTGACATGAATCATCCTTTCGAACCGTCCATGGGTGAACGCACGCCTCAAAATGCGAATAAAAAAGGGGAAGATAAAAACAAAAGGGAGAACGAAAATGTAATGGAAAGTCAAGGTGAACTTAGGGGTTTTAAAATCGAATTCCGTCTTTCTTTTATAAAAACTTAAAATTTAAATCGAGAGAAAGGATTAAAACGATTTTTAAAAACCGAAATAGAGTTAAGGATCCGGAATGAACCAGGTAAAATCTATAAGAAAGTGGTTGTTGAAAAAGTGTGTAATAAAGGAGAGAAAAATAAATAAATTAATTTCTTTAAATTAAATAAATAAATAAAAACACTAAATCTATCAAAAAAACATCAAATACTAAAAATCCACATGTATCCTTTCCCTCCATTGTGCCCTCTCCGTCACCATACTCTCCTCAAGCCCCAGAACTCTCATATCGTGCTCTATCACTCTCAACCATGTCTGTCTCGGTCTTCCTCTCGCCTCTAGGGACCTTTTTCTGTTCTCCAAGTCTCCACCTCTCCTAATCAAAAGGTCCATAGGTCTCCTTCTCACATGGCCAAACCATCTTAGTCGGTTTTCCATCATCTTGTCCTCTATTGGCGCCACTTTAACCTTTTCCCTAATCACCTCATTCCTTAACCGATCTTTCCTTGTATGTCCGCACATCCACCTCAACATGCGCATCTCCGCCACACTCATCTTTTGAATGTGACAATGTTTCACGGCCCAACACTCAGAGCCGTAAAGTAGGGCAGGCCTAATTGCCGTGCGATAAAATTTTCCCTTTAATCTATATATATATATATATATATATATATATATATATATATATATATATATTTGGAGAAAAACATGGTTAAAGTGGACATTTGTTGACCACGGACCACCAAAGTCAATTGGAGTCCTAATAAAATTTAGGATGGAGTTAGTATTATATTTTTGATTCTTTTATTTTTTCCAGCAAATCCCCTTTTTTATTATCATCTACAATGTTTAAGCTAGTTTTTCTTTTGATTTTTAATTTTCATCTAATTTTTCATTACACTTATCAGTTACGTTCAAGTTTTGATCTACCCCCATGACATGTGATTCCAATTGTATACCTGCTTCTATGGTTGAGGCTTAAAGTTGGAACTGCTTATGCAGTTTACATCAGAGGTTTGTATATGTTCAAGCGAGATTATGTACTTGAGTATTATTGAATATGTGATATTTGATTTCTGTGCTTGTAATCTTGTATTGCGACAACGGTTGGCTTGTTCGTTGTTACTCAATTTAAATTGTTAACTATGGGCTTTGTTTCCGCAGGGTGGACTTTTAAAACTTCCTTTGAACTTCTTGCCTGGAGGACTTTTACTCTCATCAGCTTTTGCTTACACTAGGTTGAGCTCTCTTGTCTCCCATATATTACGCTGTGGCGTGTGGCTGTATGCCTTTATATGGGATGTTTCATTTCCCATATTTCTGAAACAATGACAAATGATAAGACCTCTGCACTGGTTGCTCAAGCAGATTCCAAAATGTCAGACTGTTGGACAGTGGAACACTTATATCAGAGAAGCTGTGAACAAGGGCAATTCCAAGGAAGCCCTCATATTCTATCGACAAATGAAACAAATGGGGTTATCCCCCAACAAGTTGACTTTTCCTTTTGTGGCAAAAGCTTGTGCCAAGATTTCAAACTTCACACAATCACAGATTATTCATGCTGATATTTTGAAATTGCCCTTTTGGTCAGACGTGTTTATTGGAACTGCCCTCATTAATATGTATGTGAAAAGTAACCAATTGGAGTTTGCCCACAGAGTATTTGATAAGATGCCTGAGAGGGATGTCACCTCATGGAACGCCATGATGTTGGGATTTGCTCAGTCTGATTTTGTGGGTAGATTTTTCCTTCTTTTCCGAGAAATGAGGCTACTAGGAGTTGTCCCAGACTCGGTTACACTTATAGGATTGACTCAATCTGCTACTAAAATAAGTGATCTCCCCTTAGTGAAAGGTGCTCATGCACTTGGAGTTCGTGTGGGTCTGATGGATGACATTTCTCTTGTTAATACGTTCATTTCTGGCTATGGCAAGAGTGGGGACTTGCTTTCATCAGTGGGTATGTTTGATGAGATACATTTTGAATCAAGGACAATTGTGTCTTGGAATGCTTTGATTGGTGCACATTCATTGCTTGGTACTTATTGTAGTGCCTTTCGAATATACCAACTCGTTTTGGATGATGGACGCAAGCCTGACGTTAGCACTTTTCTTAGCCTCTTGTCTTCATGTGGAGAGCTTGAGGCTTTAAACTATGGGAAATTAGTTCATTCCCATGCGATTCAATTGGGCGTTGTCTATGATGTTACTATGGCTAATACTTTATTAACTATGTATTCAAGATGTGGAGATATTCACTCAGCTAGTCTTTTGTTTCAGAGGATGGCATATAAAACATGTGTTTCTTGGACAGCCATGATCGGTGGGTATGCTGAGAAAGGAAACATAGACGAAGCTTTTAATTTATTTTTAGCCATGCAAATGGCTGGCGAGAAACCTGATACTGTTACTCTTTTGTCTCTATTATCGGGATGTGGTCAAACTGGATCTCTTGAACTTGGAATATGGATTGATAACTATGCCATCTCTAACCGGCTAAGGGACAATGTCATATTATGCAATGCAATTATCGACATGTATGCAAAATGTGGCTTTGTCGACAAGTGTAAAGAACTATTTAATTCCATGCCTCACAAAACTATCGTCTCTTGGACTACAATGATATCTGGGCTGGCACTGAATGGAGAATTCACAGAGTCGCTGAATCTTTTCTTCAGGATGGTTGGGCTGGGTTTGAAACCAAACCACGTAACATTCTTGACCATTCTTCAAGCCTGCACTCATGCAGGGTTTCTAGAAAAGGGACGAGAATGCTTTGATCTGATGACACAAGTTTATAGATTAAGTCCTTGGTTAGAACACTACTCATGCATGGTTGATCTTCTTGGGCGTCGTGGAAAGTTGAAGGAAGCACTAGAATTGATTGAAAGCATGCCTTTAAAACCTGATCCTGGTATATGGGGGACATTGCTTGCTGCATGTAAAATACACCATAACTTGAAGATAGGGGAGTATGCAGCTAATCTTCTCTACGAGCTGGAGCCACATGCTGCCGCTTCATATGTAGAACTGGCAAATATGTACGCTTTGGAAGGTCAGTGGGATGAGGTATCAAAAGTCAGAGGTCTGATGAAATCTAATGAGGTGAAAAAATCTCCAGGCCAGAGTATTATCCAAGTCAATGGAAAGAATCACACTTTTAGTGTTGAGGAAAGGTCCCATCCAGAAGGCTTACAAATATATGAGGTTCTACACTTGTTGGCAGGGCAGCTAAAAGAAGATCCATTTTCATATATTATTCAAGTTTTTCCTGAGAATGAGATGGGGCTGCAATTGTTTTTGGAGGCATAGTGGCTGCTGGGATAATTTCCGTTTTCAATGGAGTTAAAAAAGTCGTTATTCTTTGGTATTGGATTATGATGGAATGAAACAAAATGACTAATTAAACTAGTTTTGCTTCATTTTATTTTGAAATGGTAATCATTCAATGCAATTCATTGTGGATCATTTTATTCCGATCCCCCACCACTTAACCTGCCATTTGCAAGAGCCCTTGAGGCATTTAGGTAATGTTGTTGTAAACTTGTATTGCCTGTTGGTATGTATGGATGCATGTTTTTTTTTTCTTTAAAGTGCCTCATTAATTATTTGAGTGTTCTCGAAAGGAGAAACAGCTGATTTGATCAGTGTTCTCACCTATCATGGAATTACTCTATGCTAAATGTGCACAAGTTTTACTTGTTTGGCAGGCATGTTAATCTTTCAACTTTAAATTGCAAGAAAAATATGGATGTTGCTAACTCGAAATACAATTGAAAACGACAGGACGCTCTTCATTCAAAACTATAGTACGATTGCTTTGTTTGTTCATTGTCTGAATCCGCCCCTTTTTGATAAGTAAGCTCCGTAAGCCAGCTCTTCGTTGCCTCGTTGGTTCGCCTGCCCCTGGTAAATGAAGGGTGGTAGTGTGGTACATGTGAATCTTTTTGTCTTCTGATGCTCTATATTTTAAATATATATTGGTTCTGGATTCCTAGCCACAGTTTTTTGTGTATGATTCTCTAAAATTTACTTGTTGATGCAGCTGTACCGATATTTCTTTCTTGATTATGTATTCACCACTCTCTACTATAGTACAGCAAGAGCATGCTTCAGGTATGTCGGCCATACATCTCTTATCTCATTTATAATATCATACTTGTTTACTGCTTTAGTGTATTGAAACAAAGAACATCACCCTAGTGTGTCAAGGGCTCTCGTGCATAGTAGGGTAAAGGGTATTGGGGTTGTACGTATGGACTCTACCCCTCTATTAACAACACAAAAAGACTATCAACTACTTCACAATAAAAAGAAGCATAACAAATCTTTAATTACTTACCGTTCCAATGTAGCAAAATGTTCACTATTCTTGGACTTTGGATTATTGTGGGACTAACGAAAAATGTCTTGCTAAAATTTCGGAGGTTCTTGTGTAATGACTAGCACTGATAGCAGTCAACGAGTGTAAACTTGGACCCATTTCTATAATTGGTTTTCGGGTATCAACCAATTTGTTGAACATAAAAGGAAAGATAGCATAATTTTGACCACCACTGACCCCTCAATAAGCTATAGCCTTCAAATTGGTTAATCCTATGCATGGTGATTTATTGTAAGGAACCCTTTGCTCTATAATGCGTAAATGTATAGCAGAGAGTAATATTTGTATGGCTGAAATTAATGATTTGTGTACCTGTTGTAAACTTGTAATGTTGTTAACATGGACCTATATCCAGGGTATAGCAGAGAGTAATATTTGTATGCGTAAATGTATAGCAGAGATTTTTGTTCAAGCTGTTAGTTGAAGTTGAGTTGGAAGTACTTGGAACCTTTCCTTGTTATGTTTCGTAGATTCTCTCTAATTACTTACTTATGGCCTGACGGTAGCTATTTGATGCCTTAACCTCGAAAAACTGAGAATTTCAAGGCTATCCTTTGCTAGTGTTTCAGTTAGATAATCTTGAGTTAAGCTAGATATTCTTGAGGTATCTTGATGGAGAAATCACCAATATGAATCTCGATCTCGTTATGAAAAACTATTGGCTGATGGTTCTACAGTTCATGTTGAGTCACTTGGGTTCATTCTAATATGCCTTAACCTCGAAAGTTTTGCCTACGGTTGGTTAGAGGTCATTTGGGTTGGATAGTCACTTGTGAGATTATTCAGGTTTGAGTCGACTCAAGTTTATTAAGGTTTTTATCATATGCTATGTTGTAGATAAAGTTAAGAATAATTTCTTATTTCAGATGATTTCGGGTCAAATTGGGCATATTGGATCGGGCCATTCTTGATTACGATTGTTTTTGGAGCGGATCATTTCAAGTCTTGTGACAGGTACAACAAAGTCCATGTCATTTATTTGTTGGATTTAATTGTTGGGCGTTTATAGGTTGAGTTGGGGTTTTGTGAGATCTGCTCTCATGTTGGTACCTATATGATGAGATTGATGAACTTTGGTTAGGTCGGTTGGAAATGTGTTGTCAATGACAAGAATGGCCTTGTCAACTAGGTTGGACGATTGGACTGTATTCTTCTTCTTCTTCACTTGCCTGACACAGAAAGCTACTTTAATGTGGTGACACTCAAATGTGAGACTTAGCTTCGGTGTCATTGTTCAGGTGGTTCAAGTATAGAACATGGCAAAGTATCAAACTTGTGTTGTGGATGGAGGGAGGGAGTATTGAGTGGAGGAGAGAAATATCAACAACTTTGAGGGAAGGCTTTTTACATGTAAGAAAATGTTGGTAGCTGCTGTACGTACGTTTCATGTTGCTACAGTTTCTCTGCCAAAAGGCTGAAAATGCTCCTCCATTGAGAAAGGTTCTCACCTCACTTTCTTGACACATGAAACAACCCAAAAGCCTAGAAAAGAACACAAATTCTCGTTTGTGACGGGTATATCCGTCGCAAGCTTGCTATGGGTCAAGTACTACATATATAGGTATATAAAACAAAAGTAAAGTGTCTAGGGAGTAGCAATCTGTTTTTGTCTTATCTACCCACATGGGTAGTACTTGACCCGTCACAAGCTTGTGACGGATATGCCCGTCATAACAGAGACTTGCTGAAGAAAGAATACCCTGTTTGTTTCCACCAACCGTTTTGTGATGGATGAGAGTGTTTGACTACATACTAACCAAGTAACCATCCCCAAGCAAGGTCAATTGCTAGGTCATGACCTTGCTTGGCCACACTAATCAACAATTAACCAAAAAATTATGGTGATCTTTGAAGAGAAGAGGTCAATTTGTGACCTTTGGTGGAGCAAATTGACCAAACTCATGATCTATATGTGGCAATATGTGATTGGTTGACAATATTAATAATAAAAAATAAAAAATATATATATATATGAAAATATGATATAATGTGGAGAGATGTAATTGGTTGGAAAGTGAAAAATGATTGAGTTGATGACCTAGGTCGTGACCTTCTGCTTGGGAGGGTGAAAGTAAGTCAAGTAAATAAAGTGGGATTAAGACTAAAACAGGGTCGTGTCCTAATTAGGGTGACCTTTGCTTGGGGATGGTCTAAAACTGATCAAATATGAACTTGAACCGGACATGGGATCACGCTAAGCGTTTGAATCTTTTATTTTACAGACAAGCTGGTTAGTGAATTTGGGATGATGTATTGAATATTTGACAATTCAGAATGAACAAGCGAATTAGTGAATTGGGACGAGTTAACAGGTTGGGTCTTACCTTGTTCTCATTTTTTTTTTTTGTGGGTTAGATGGGATACTCCTAGTATTACTTGTGATGGAAAGCATGGATGGTACACTTTTACAGTAGTAATCTTGTGATTTGTGAAGAGAACATGTTTTCTTCTTGTTCCTTTTACAGAGGGAGCTTGGTCCATATTAATAGTAGCACTTTTGCAGTCAGTTTAGCCAAAGTCCCCTTTCTAACTTCACATGAAACCACTGTTGAGTGCTGAGTTTGTTGATGTGATTCTTGCACTTTTGGGGAGCTAACCAATGACCAAGAGTACGACTTCTCAGTAATCATAACTTCTTATGTAAGACGGGTACATTTGTCTTAAGCCTAAGGCGGTTACAATATTATTATAAGACGAATTAATATATAAGATTAAGTTATTCCTGAATTCCTGGTTTGAGTGGGAATTAGGTGTGTGTGTGTGTTGACGAGGGAGGATATGATACATTTTGCATTTGCTATCTAGTTTTGCACCCTTAACGAGGCAATAATTACTCAAAAAGAGTAAAGGATAAGAGCAGATTAAACTATTAACACAAAGCGTTTGTAGGAAGAAAGCCCAAATATGATTATTATTATACATTCATTTTTTCGAGTTTTTTCAATCTCTTTTTTTATGTTTAAATCTTCACTTTATAATAAAGCTTATATTCTTCGAAACAAAACTCGTAATTTTTTTTATAAAGCTCGGATTCTATATAACTAGTTATAATAGTATAATTGGTTGTATAGTGTATGAAATGGGATTAAAGTGAGAAAGTGATGTGTGAGTATATCTCCTTATCGGCCAAGGAAGTGGAAGTGGATAGATAACTTGGCCTGCAATTCCCATAAAATTGTGTCAGTCAGCTGACCTTGAGCATGGATCAATGTACCCTCCACTTACCCAAATCCCAAAATTCAACTACTTATGACTTATGATTCATTTTACGATGATATATCGTCAAAGTATACTTTAGACGGAGTGTGTCTGTCTACAATGAAAATTTGTGATTTACAAAAGAGTTGGTATTGGATACCATATTAGCGGGTAATGCCATTTATCTTGTTCGATCATGAATCATGAGTTCATGACTCATGAGCCTCGGCTTTCCAGGAAAAAACCATTTCATGTTTCGCTTCTATATGCTTAATGCTAACAAATGCTCAACTAACTTAAATGTTTGAAATGTGTTGGAATCCAATAAATTGATGGAATATTTCGACTTTACTAACTTTATTCAGGATAGTAAATAGAGTATTCCTTTATTTTTCTCGCATTCTTTTCAATAGTTAAGTAATATGAAGTAAAAAATCTAAAAGCTCCCTTTGTTTTATTCAGTTAAGTCATTTCATCTTATTATCCAACTTTTTTCTCACAAAAAGTGAACAATGGGTTAAATTAATAAGAGTAAAATGAGAAGAATATTAATAACTATAAACTATACCAATAAAAAGAACTAAAAAAGATTTTTTTTTTTCTTTCCATAAAGGTATAAAAATAAAAGATTAAGTAAATTGGTACGGAAATAAAAACATTTAGAGGTATATATATCAGTCTCCATGTAAGAGTGAAATTCCACTAAGAATGACATTTTTTAGAACAACCCGTCACTCCCATTGTATAAATACTATCCTACAACCAGTTGTATAATTAGAATTGTATAACCGCGTCAAAGTTATTGAACTCTCACTCAAAGTTGTTGAGTTATTTTACGTAGTTATTGAGCTTAATAATTATTCTATTTAGCTCAACAACTTTGTACCATAGCTCTATAAGTTTGTTAATAGAGCTCGACAACTTTGTAACAAAGCTCCAGAATACTGAATAAATTGTATATACAACTAGTTGTATAATACATTAACTGCTCACATCGATGATTTTCACGTTAATTGAACAGTTTCTAGTTGTGCAAAGTGAAAATTTTCGTCATAAAACAACTATCAGGAGTGGCGGTTCTTAGGTTTCAAAATCGCCATACATTAACGACTTTACGTTAAACTAATTTTCCAGCTTAATCAACCCTTATGTTCATTTAACGCAAAAAAAACGAGTTAACTCAAAGACAAGGACTTATACTATCGTTTTTTTTCCAATTAAGGACCTCAACTATGAAACTTTACAGTTAAGGGACTTCAACTCTAACACCGTTACTTTTTCTGTCAAGTGTTAACATGGACATTTAAAAACAAAAAATGACTGAACTCCTTTTCTGATATTTTTGGCTTATCAATATACTTGCTTTCCCGTCGTCTTTTCCTCCATGTATGGCTCGAGCTGATTCTCTCTCTCACAATCAAGTAAACTCAAGGATTTGAAAGCACAAAAGTAGGCTCATAAATGGCGAAAATGGGGAGTTTGAAGGGGGCTCATATCTGAATATGTACATTTAAATTCTTCGCAGAATATGTACACGTACTCGTTGATAAGATTCACATGGTTCTCAAGTTTCTCATATAGGCATTAATGCATTATCATGTGCAAGTATTGCTAATTAGTCTAAAAACAAGTTTCGAATGAATTTCGGTAATTCGTCGAATATTTGGTGTGCGACTATAAAATTGCTTGTCCATACAACAATTTCCGAGTAATTGAGTATCGTCCAAAATCCACATCCACGCATCCATAGCAAAGCTTCTCTCAAATCCCAGTCATCTAGCTTATACAAATACCCACTTTAAAATTCTTTTCAAAGGCTTGATTTGCTTGGTGGTATTAATAACTACTTGTATTATTGATTTGATTTCATTTTATAGGGAGTCAATTTTATAATGGTAATAGAATTGTTTAGAAAACTTTCAGCCATACAAATCAATTACCTTTCTCTGATTTCTCGAGTCAATTACTTTTCTTTCCGTAGAGATGGTTTCTAGTCAATTTGCTAACACTTAACAGAAAAAGTAACGGTGTTAGAGTGAGTCCCTTAACTGTAAAATTTGATAGTTGAGATCCTTAAGTGGAAAAAAAAACGATATTATAGGTCCTTGTCTTTGGGTTAACTCCAAAAAAAACTAGCACCAGGAGTGTGATTGTTTGCTTGTAAGGCCGACCCTAACCTAGTTCCGGTTTGCTCGCACTTCTCATTTTAAAACTCTGATTCTACATAAACATGGCAGCACATAATACTTTCATCGCCCACCCCCCAATTTTCTAAATCAACTTCTCTTTAACACCCATTTTAGAAAAAAGTCCCTTAAAAAATTCATAACTTGGAATTTACATAGATTTAGTAAGATTAGAATAAAGAAGAAAAACAAATCAAATCAAATTGGGGTGAACGGTGAACCTTATCTCCCTTTAATTTCATTCTATTTTTTTTTTGGTATTGACCAGGAGTATCCCCTACCGACAGCTGGGGCAATCTCCTTCGGGGTACTGAAGGCAATTTAATGGGTTGACCCTTTTCAAGTTTAGCTTTTTCATTCGCAAGAGTCAGGAATCGAACCCTGACCACTTATATTTACCTTAGTCAATAAGAAGCATTCATTTCTAATATTCTCTTATATTTACCTTTACATTTATAGCATTTATAATGAAGATGAAGCTTCTCATTAGAGGTGGACGCATTTATAATCCTGGGGAGGACCGGAGGACTAATTTTTTTTCGAAAAGTAAATAACTTGCTCTATTTCTTCCCTTTCAACTTCCTTCTTCCGTTACATTAAAACTCACACCATTTCTCCCTTGCTTCCCTCTCCCTTAGACCACCACTTTAAATACATTCTCTCACAAATTTCTACCAAACCAAAACAATGGAAACTCATGACATTCACCTATCATCATCATCATCATCATTTTCTAGTTTCTCCTCATACTTCCACGCTCTTAAACAAACTCCAAGACGGCTTGCTAGACGAGCCGTCTCGGTATCAACCTCGTACGACGAACTCACCCATGTCCGGGCTCTATCCGGGTCTAACATGACCCGGTCACTCCGTTGGTACGACCTGGTGGGACTCGGCGTTGGCGGAATGGTTGGCGCCGGCGTGTTCGTCACCGCCGGTAGAGCCTCTCACTCTTTCGCCGGCCCTGCCGTTATCATCTCTTACGCCATTGCTGGCCTTTGCGCTCTCCTTTCTGCCTTCTGTTATACCGAGTTCGCCGTCGATATCCCTGTCGCTGGCGGCGCCTTCACATATCTTCGCGTCACATTCGGTCCGTTTAGTCATTTATTTATCTTTGATTAAAACTCGAACGTAATTACGTAATTTCTCATTTCTATCTAAACCACCTAATTAAAATGTAAACTAATTTATTGAATTGGTTTACAAGAAGAAGGTAGAAAAGAAAAAGTCGATAATACATTGTACTCGTGACTAATTAAAAATCCAATCAATGGAACAGGGGAATTTGCGGCATTCATAACAGGATCAAATTTAGTGTTAGACTATGTTCTATCAAATGCCGCGGTCGCACGGAGTTTTACGGCTTATTTTGGGACCGCCGTCGGAATATCAACTTCCAAGTGGAGATTCATAGTATCTCCTCTTCCCAAGGGATTTAATGAAATCGATGTCATTGCTGTCCTCGTCATCCTCATCATCACCCTCGTCATTTGCTACAGGTACCTAATTTAACCCGAGTTTTTACCACTTCTTATTATTATGTGTATCACGTGAGACCGTCTAATATGAGAATTTGTGTTAATACAGTACGAGGGAGAGTTCGGTGGTGAACATGCTGCTGACATTGGCCCACTTAATATTCATTGGGTTCATAATAGTGATTGGATTTTGGAAAGGGGATACAAACAACTTGACACACCCGGCAGACCCGGATCATAATCCGAGTGGGTTTTGCCCTTACGGGTTGAGCGGTGTGTTTAACGGGGCGGCCATGGTATACTTGAGTTATATCGGGTATGATGCCGTATCGACTATGGCTGAGGAAGTCAAGAATCCTGTCAAAGATATTCCAATTGGAGTGTCGGGTTCGGTTATTTTGGTCACGGTGCTTTACTGCTTGATGGCTACGTCTATGTCCTTACTCCTTCCATACGACGCCGTACGTACTTTCTTATTATTCTTTGTATGTATTGTACTACATTTATTAAAGTGATGTTTCACAAATATATCCATCACACAACAAACAAAATTGCTTTTGCTAATTCACTAAATGTCTTTTTGCTGTAAGAGGAAAAAAACTATAGCACCATGTGACTTGACTTGACCTGACAATTTTCAAACCCGGTATGTATTTGCCGTATGTAGTACCGTATGTATATACAACCAATTGTACATTTAAAGAATTTAATTCAAAATATGGAACTTAAAATGAAATAACGCCTCCATATAAATGTTATCCCTATACATGAAAGGACGGTATCTTCATTTCATTTTAATTGTCGTAATCAAAATATTCATAAGGTAACAATACATTAATATTTTTAGAATAGACCAATGTTATCCCCTAGTGATAAAATATCACATCACATGGTAATGAAGGATATCTCAAATCTCAAAAGGATTGTATTAGGGATGGTAATTATGATCCAAACCGAACCGAACCGAACCGAACCCGAATCAAACCGAAAGAAAAAATTCAATCCAAACCCACTCTTTAAAAACTCATTCCCGATCCACTATTTAAAAACCCATATCCATATCCACTATTGGAAAACCCAAACCAAATCCAAACCCGATCTATTCATACCCGAACCCGATCCAAGTGGATATTATTGAAAATTTAAGCTTTATTAACCTTGAAATTTAAATTTTCTTATATAAGATTAAATTTTTATGTAGTCAAATCAAGTTTTTGTATTGGGTTTTGGATTATGTAGTGGATCGAGTATGGATTTGGAGCGGGTATGAGTTTGAAAAAAGTATAATGGATCAGGTATGGATTTTAAAATTTTGGGTATAGATCGGGTATGAATATGGATCTGTGATCCAATAAGTAAGTGGATCGGGTTTGAATCTCACAAAACCCGAGCCGACCCGACCCATTGCCATCCCTAAATTGTATTCCAATAGACAAAAAGTAAAAATCCAAAGAAATCATGGTAATGATAACTATAAAAATGTAACCATAAATAATTAAGATATTTTGTTTGAAAATGGGTGTAGATAAATCCGGACGCACCATTTACAGGGGCGTTTAAGGAAGAAAAAGGATGGAGATGGGTGTCAAATGTGATAGGAGGTGGGGCCAGTTTTGGAATATTGACGTCTTTGATGGTGGCGATGTTAGGGCAATCACGTTACATGTGCGTCATCGGACGATCCAACGTTGTCCCCGCTTGGTTTGCTAGGGTCCACCCTAAGACATCCACACCCGTCAACGCCTCCGTTTTTCTCGGTGACTTTCCCTTTCTTTATTCTTTTTCAAATCCTTCTTTTTTTTTTTTCGTCTTCAACAATTTTGTTTGTATATCCCTACTATCTCCCTACTTAATAAATAAATACACAACTCAAATTCTTGTGTCATCTATCCTTTTTTGCTTTATTTTGGTAACTTACTTATTAATCTTAATTAGAACTGACGAATTTGACCCGATTCGAATAAATGAGTCTCTGAGCTTGCGTATATTGCACAACTAGTAAATCTTGATACGGAGTACCAATTTTCATAACCAAGATGGTATCGCTAAGAACAAAAATAATCTAGAAAAAAAAAAAAAAACGTTGGGCGTTCTCCTTTTGGTGGTTATTGCGTGATTGTAGATGGTTTGGTTTGGATTTTGCACTTTAATTTAGTAGTTAGTTCATGTTTTTGCCTTTTTGCTGCGTGTGTGTGTTTTTTTTCGTGGGGTTTTGTTGTTTCTTTATTAAGTTAGGTCGTTGTGTGCTACGTTGGTGGGACCCTTCCAAATGCGTTATAATTTCGACAGGGACAACAATGTGATTTACTTGCACCCTTTTTGTTGCAGACAGTAACATCGTACTCATGGTTGAATGATAGAGTCTTAATCTTACCAACTAAATTACTCCCTATTTATATACGTGCTCTTTTATTTTTGCGATTTTAACTTTATATAAAGTATGTTCACTTTTACACAAAATTATCATACAATTTCAATTTGGAATTTCCGATTGAAAAGTGTTTTAATTTTATATTTCATTCACTATAAATCGTGATACTTGATACCTGTCAACTTGTAGAAATTGTCTCTATACATAACTTTCATTCCTACTTAAATAACTGAAAATTCTACAATGTACCCTCATGTATGTTCAAATGTCATTTTCTTTGAAATTTGTATATATAACATTCGGATTAATGATATTTCTGTTTGAGTAATTTAGGATGATGAAAAGATGATCTGTAGTGTATTATTGAAGTTCAAGCATTTATTAAGGGCAGTTAAATATAGTCAATATGATTGTCTTAAACATTACCTAAGATGCACAAGCATTATTGCCACATTATTTCATAACAATAATCCATCCTATTGGTAGTCTGCAATAATCATTCCATCCTATCAATAATCCCAATTAAATCCAACCTAAGCACCATATCTTCTAATAACGAATCAACTGATATTTTTTTAAGTTCATGTTGGAATATTTGATAGTTTTCGGACATGATGTTTATCTGTAATATTTTCAAGTGATGAATCAAGTACTTAGTTTATTTGATACACATAAACATAAAAAATATCAGTTGGTTCGTTATTAGAAGGTATAATGCTTAGATTGGATTTAATTGAGATTATTGATAGGATGAAGTAATTATTGCATATCACCAATAGGATGGATTATTGTTATGAAATAACCCATTTTTTTTTTGACAGCATCATTGCCACAATTTGTGTAGTTAATTATATTTATTTCTATTTATAGTTTAGTTACGTTCTATAAGAACTGTAAATAATCTGAGCCGACTCGTCGAACCCATAGAATCGACATGATCAAACTTGGCTTCTATTTGTAAGTTAGATGGGTTTTGAATCGAGCCCAAGCTGAAGCGCTCAAAGTTATGAGAAGAGCTGGAGCCCATCCAAGCTCGAGTTTAGATGGACTTTGTTATACCCCAAGTTCCTAAATCAATTTCAAGACATAATTTAAGATTATTTTATTTAAAAAAAAAGTGGTTGGAGTATAATGGGGAATTCCACACTTGTGTGAATGTCATGTAGCACTTGGCAAAATGAAGTATTAGTATAATGGGGAAGGTGAGTAATGTCATGCTCACGTGTCAAATGTTGTGAATAATAAAATGATAGAGAAGGTAACATACACTTGGGATTAGAAGAGACAAGCTTACGTGTTGGTTTTTGGACTATCTGGGAAGATATACATAGTGTGATGATTAGCAGCAAGCCGCAGCTAATTGACATGCATGTGGGTCATCTTTCTATGATTTACTTGCCTCTCTTATTGTCGGCCATTTCCTTTTTCATTACTTATTAGGTTTTGTAATTATGTTTGAATAAGATCTTTAAGAGTTGGGTTGCTAGTAGTGTGCAATTGTTTGATTTGTTTAGCTATTCTATATCTAGGTATTTCATCATTAATTCATCTACATAATCTATTTTACACCTGTCATTCAATAAGAATATTCATAAATTGTCCTCTCCTCTTTCTTGGGTGTCTGTGCCAAAAAAAAGGTAAATAAATGACCAGGACGGAGAGACTAGTATTTATTTTTTGATACTTGTATGTCGGGTTCATAGTTTTTTTTTTTTTTTTTTTTTTTTTTTTTTGGGCAAGCGGAAAGAAAGATTCTTAATGCTCCCTCATAGCCCTTTTTGCCAGGCCGTGAGCTCTTCTGTTAAGGTTTCTGCGAATGAAACTAAAACATAAACAATGAAAACTTGCCGAAATAGATGCTATCTCGTCCATGATGCCTTTAATGTGATGATGCTTGCTTTCCTTTCCTGCCCATTGCTGCAACAAGCTGAAACACTCCGATGAAACTTCCAAGTGTAGAATACCCTGATATTTAGCCCATTCGAGTACCTTTAATACCCCAATAGCCTCTGCTTGAAGCGGTGATTCTGCTCGTCCCTTCATTCTCCCCTCAAAACACGGATCCCCTACGTCTCCAAACACAGCCCACCCAAAAGCAGCAATACCAGAGACCTCCCAGCTTGCATCCACCATTACTCTCATCCTGTTACAAGAGCCAAAAGCACCCATAAGGGAAAAATGTTGACCTTCCTCGAGCCGTTTTACCTCATAGTCAAGTTCCTGAGACCCTTGAGTCTCATTCTGGAATCCGCTAAGTTCCATTCACCCTTCTTAGGTTCCTTCATGACCAAGGAGGCCAAATTAGCTAATTGATTAAAGAACACCTTTGGGATAAAACCTTCTCCTCTAAATATAGAATTATTGCGCAGTGTCCAAATACTATGCAGGATAGCTAAGAATTGTTTTGATTCGTCATGATGCCTAGTGTTGAACCAAACCAAATTCTCGCGGAGACTTCACAATCTCTAAATAGGTGCTCCAGGGTTTCATAATCCCTATTCCCCGTACTGCACATGGCGCAGAAATGGTCCCATCCAAAGTTTCGCTTACAAACTCACTCCCAACCGGAAGGGAACCAGAGATGATCTTCCATAACAGAATCTTCCAAGATTGAGGTCCTAGAAGCTTCCAAAGGGTGGTTTTACAGAAACGCTTCTTCTTTTCATTTATCCTTTCTTTGTCCTTTAAAGATCCCTTTTTGTCAAAATATTCCCCAAAGATCACTCCGTAGCCGCTTTTAACGGTACAAGTCCCTTCATTCGAGTAAGGCCAGAAGACTTCATCTTGAATCCTGGAGGAAATGAGTGGGATCGCCAAAATTTTTTCCACAATATCCTGTTTAAAAATCAACTTAACCATCCCTTCATTCCAGCCTCCACCATTATAACACAGATCCTTAACCCGGAGATCCTTCATGAAGCTAAAGCCCCCGTCAAGTAAGCTGTCAACAGGCTCCGGTAGTCCTCCATCGACCCATCGTGTACTCCAAACATTAAGATTTGAATCAATAGTTAAGTCTTGTTTTTCTAGGCTGAATTCATAAAATATGATATGAATTGAACTAAACATAATTTATGAATTTGATTAAACTGAATGAAAGTGGCAAAGCAAAAAAAAAAAAAAAAAAAAAACTTAAATACTTAAAAATCCTGATCTCAACTAAAATGAAATGAATTAAAATTAAATTTAAAATAACGTGGCTTTGAAATGCATATTTGGTACCATGACGAAGAGTCCATCTTGGATAAATATGGAGTACTCCGTATACACCCAAGTCTTTTTTTTTTTTCTTTTTTTTTTTGGCGGCTGTAAAAAAAGAGTTTTACATTGTGGCAGTATGGCTCACTATACCATACCAATAAACTACAACATAAAACGCTAAAGTAACTAAAGGACGTTAACCTTTTAGGGCAAGGAGAGTGTTTTTGGGCAGCTTATTGTGATTTATGGGAGTCGTCTATATTATAAAACTCTTTCTTTTTGTTTTAACCAGCTCTATTCATGTACATTGTACAATGGAACTTATTTTCTTAATCACACTTTCTACCACTTTTTTTTTTCTTTTTTAGTATATAGTGTAGTGCTTTGCAAACTGTGTTTGTCTACACATTAAAGCTAATTTGTTAAGGAGTGTCTTTTTGGGTTTGCCAAAAGATTTAATGCAAAAAGTTCTTAGATGGGACGGAAAGCCAACTCCTTAAATATTTGAGATGCAAATTGTGTGTGTATTATTCTTTTATATTTATATATGCCCTCAAATATTTTTGTAAAATCTCTCAATTACTTTCATTTTGGCCTTAGAAATATGATACCCCTGGTAGCGATTAGCCTTAGAAATGACTTATTTCGACCACCAACATTTAAACGGTATGTGTTAGGAGTATATGATCATTGATTGGACATCAATCATCACCTTAAGCTTGGTTGAGATCGATTGAAATTGAGTGTAATTCAACAACTGGCCAGATTACTCTATAAAACTAGACATCACTAAGGTTTTCTGTTTTCATTGTCCAATTAGCAAACATTTCATCCTTTTTGATCACCTTTTCGTTTAGTGCTAAACACAGAGCTCACACTCAAAATTTTCTACAATTTGAGAGATTAATTGTATACTTCGTATAAATGTATCCCCATGTACAAAAAGTGTGTTAATCTGTTGATCATATGACTTTGATGTTACATTTTAGCAATTAAAGCTTCTCGTATTTTTTCTTTCTTCTTTATGGTAGTCTCCATCGAATTGGGATCCTCTCTATTTCATTAGAAGAAACTAAAGGTCAATAACTAACTTAGCGAATAGAGAGAGCAAGCTAAGTGGAGAGGGAATGAATTTGTCTATGATTAAATCCCGGCCATTGGTCAGGAAATGGAGAGGATACTAACCCGTGTCCATCACCCCCTCTTTTTTCCCCTTTCTTCATTGTAGCAAATTAGTTTATGCATATGGCAAAGGAAGGTTGTTGGAGATACGTCAGACATTATTTATTGTTGGCCAGAATGCCTGGTTTTAGTGCTTAAGTGCTATCTTTGATAAAGGTTATGCATCATTTTCAGCCAAAAAAAGGCACTTTTGTATCATCTTGGATGTTAAACTATGGCTGTATGAACTCCCAAAAGGTTCAAAATAGGAGGAAGAGTTTCAGACGCTTCCACCACACATATTTCAATTTTCTAATGAATGATAAACATTATGGTAACACAAGTTGTTTATTATAACAAAAGTACTTGTTTGAGACTGTCTCATTTAATCACTCGAAACTTAAAATCTTTCATTTAACTATATATGTATTTGTTGTACAAGTATAGGTATGATTTTAAAAATATGCCCTGGTAGATAGAGATATATGTTTAAGAATGTTTAGAGATTAGAACTAGAATACTTGTACTCGGCTTTAAGGGTCGGATACGAGTGATAATTCTATGGATTGTTTATTGCATCTTAAGAAAGGTTGCACACTTTCCAATTGTATCAAGTCTAGATGCTAAGAACCAACCTAGAGATTGATTAAGGGGATATCATAGTATATTTGTAGCATGCTATTCCATCAACTGTTGCTACTTTGCTTAAGATCAGAAATTCTTGCTACTTTTTAAGTAATTGTGTACTAATTATTAATATAAATTGCGTGAGACTGTTTGCTTTGTTGTTGGAATAAGCATTCTTCTTGATCCCATTACTCCCATTTGTTAATTTCAAAGTTATCTTTTGAAAGTGGAGCCAACTGTTTAATAGAATAATCTTTCTTCATGAGAATTTTCAAGTGTTGGTGGATGTTGAAGAACAATTTAGGTGTTAAATCGGTCAAATTTGTTTCGGATAAGGTCGCTTGCTTGCTGGTAGGATCATAAAATTTAAGTTGCTTCTGATATGTAGTCCATTTTGTTCCAGGAGTTTTAACAGCCACCATTGCTCTGTTCACTGATCTTGACATTCTCCTCAACCTCGTATCAATCGGTACTCTTTTCGTCTTCTACATGGTCGGTAATGCTGTAATCTACCGGCGTTATGTAACACCTGGGACGACTAATCCTCGCCTTACACTATCATTCCTCCTCTCTTTTTCACTAACCTCCACAATATTCACTTTACTATGGCATTATGTTAAACCCGGTAAACTGCAAGACGTCATGCTCATGTTATGTGCCATAGTTGCCATTGCCCTTGTACAGTTATTCCATTGCCTAGTTCCTCAAGCAAAGAAACCCGAGTTTTGGGGAGTTCCTCTTATGCCCTGGATACCAGCTCTATCAATATTTTTGAATATCTTCTTGCTTGGTTCTCTGGATGGACCGTCCTATATTCGATTTGGATTCTTTTCGGGCCTGGCGATTGTTGTGTATGTGTTGTATAGTGTCCATGCAAGCTTTGATGCAGAAGGAAATGGGTATCTGAGCCATAAGACTGATGCAATGCCATTCAATGATCAAGGAACAAGTGGACTTAGAAGTGTCTCGGTGTCTCATAATATTGTGTAAACTGTAAACTTATCTTTGTTCTTATTCTTATAGTTAGTTACTCCTAATTAACATTTTTCACAGTTGCCTTTGACATTTTACTACTTTTTCACCATATACGAGTAGTATCTTTCACATATACTGCAAAATTAGTGGGAATTGTTGAGAGGCATTAGTTAGAAACATAAAGTTGTGGAAAATTCTATACAAGAAGTCAAATGTAAAAAGAGGAATAATACTAATTAATCTTCGATATTCCTTTGTTACAGACTTACAGTCTTGCATCTATAACACGATCCCCGAGTTATCTTGACGGCTCGATCTCAAATTATTATTATCTTTTTTGGGTGTTGATCAGGAGTATTTTCTATAAACCGTTACACAATCTCTTTCCAAAGTTTGGTTTTTTTCCTTCACAAGAGTTAAAAATCGAACTCAATCACAATGAGAACTTGACGCGCTCTAAAATCGCTATTTAAAACCGTCAAATTAACAATACCTTACTATAGTACCTATTAATCACTCAAAAGTAAAGTGGAAAGTAAGACTCGGACCTAAGGGAAGGGGGATTGCAAATGATTTATAAATATGTAATTAGAGTAATGGTAAACAAATGACAAAACATTTATGAAAAACTGGGTTTTTGATTTGTTTTCAAAGGTGACAAGTTCAAACAAGAGTAAGCAACAAGTATTCGATTTGTAAGATGGAAATGTATCAGATTTAGGAAGAACTTAACCCAATCCAATCACTGAACCTGTAATGGTTGATCTTTGACACAATCAATCTCCAATTAATATTAACCTATTATGGAGGAAACCTCCTTAATTTCCTTAGTAACAGTTAATAACAAGGAAACCACACTTAATAAACTTAATCAACCAAGATTTCCATAATCCAAAATTAATACAAAGAGATTAGCAATAATAAAAATAATTATAAAAAGATTAGAGTATTTACAATTAAAAGATTACACCTTTTGGGATTGGATTAAGAAATAAAACTAGTTCTCCATACGATAGAACTCAATTAAAATGATAATTATTCAAAATACAACTTGATTCAAAGATGGTAAAGATGATGTGAAAACTTAATTGTAAGATATTATTTATAGTCCAACATAAAATAGAGTAATGGGCCTTGAATTGATCCCTAATGGCGAATCGGAAAACATAGTGCCAGTGGAGTTGTGTTGTAAGACAGGTTGTCGCGTTTCAAGATGTTGAGTGAAAAGTGGAGTGAATTTTTTTTTTTTTTGAACGGATGAACGATTGTAATAAATAGAGGAACAAGTTCAGTTACAAATTAGGCGGGCCGGGGTGTGTGTGTTAAAACAAAAGGGGTACAACGTCCCAGCAAAAGGAATCACTATTAGAGCTCGAGTCCCGCAAGGCGAATTTGGAGATCGCATCCACAACTTTGTTCGTGGACCGTTTCTCAAAGGTGAGTTTCACGGAATGTGAGGCTTTTAATCGTTCCCTGCACTCCAAAATAATATTAGTGTAAGTCTTGTTGCCCAAAATAACTTTGACGACAAGAGAGCAATCCGAACTAATAATAAAGTTTCCAAGGTTCTTAACCGCAAAGACAAGGCCTTCCCTAATCGCAAGAAGCTCGGAAATAAAAGGGTTGAGGGGTAAAACTCTAGTGAACCAGCCCTTATTCCAAACACCCAGGGAGGAGCGAAAAACGCACGCAAGACAAGCAAGGGAGGAGGTGGGACAGAAGGCCGCATCGACATTGATCTTGGACCAATTATGCGGGGGAGGGGCCCAACGATTCGAGTAAAAGTAGATAGCATGGGAGGGGGTGCTAGTAGCACTAGGGCTAGTACTAGGCTGGTGGTGGTGTGTGTAACAGGAGGGCCAGGTGCGTGTTCGTGTTAGTGGGCAGAATAGGAAGGTTATGAGGCGGGAGGCAAGGGGTCGGAGTTTGGGCAGAGATCCACTGGGAAGCAAGTGAAGAAGACAGGGAGACCCAATTAGAGTCAGTAGGAGGGGCAGCGCCGGAGAAGACATGGTCGTTGCGCCTTAGCCAAAGGCACCACAAAAGAAAGGAAAAAAGAGTGACCCAAGATTTATTGCTAGAGGTGCAATTAAAGAGTAACCAAGGCTGAAGGGGAAGGGAGAAAAAGGAGGATGGGACGGTGAAATGGTTCCAAACATGGACGGCAAAGGAGCAGTCGCGGAGAATATGGATTGTAGACTCATCTAGAGAAGGGTTAAGACAAGCTGTGCAATGGGGTGAGGCAATAATCGATCTTTTGTAGAGAGTGAGGTTGTGTGGGAGTTTATCCCACCAAGAAAGCCAGAGGAAAATTTTGATGCGAGGTTGCGAGGGAATGTCCCAAAGCCAATGCAAGTCCTCAGGAGGATAGAGGAAGTTTCTCATGTCACCTAAGATGGTGTCATAGGAGGAGTCGATTGAGAATTTATTTTTGGAAGCAAGTGAAGAAGAAACGACATCGGTCATGGGGGTGTAGGGGAGAGGGATGCTCAAGATATGTATATACAATAATAAATGTTGAACGATGAAATTAACTAAATACTTTACATGTGCTATTAGCTGAAATTAACCAAATATGCTCATGCAGGCAACTTACGTTATCCCCCGAACAGAATGAGAATTATGTCAGGACAAAAGCAGGGAAATCCTTCAGATCATGGAAGGTAAAAGTTGCTAAGAAGCACTTGATCAACAAGGAAACCAGGGAGTTTAACAAGAAACCACCAACAAAGAAGTGTGTGTATGTCACTTAGAAAGATTGGGATAAGTATATCGCGCATAGGCAGACGCCCCGTAAACAACTGGAGTACAAAATAGTATATCTTATTAATAGCAGTGGAAATTACAGAGTGTTACCGCCGTATTTTCCCATACAGAGAAATACAAGGCTTACATTATTTTTCAGTACGAACAAATTACTAGTTGATACCGAGGTTTGTCGTACTCCTCGATATGCAAACAATATTTATAATCTCAATACCAAAGTAATGAATGTAGTAGGGTAAGGAGGTCGATCCACAAAGACGGTGCTTGGCTATCATTTATAGTGGGAGTTGTTAGGTTATCTTACTACATTAATTTGTGTCTAGGGTAATTATCTTTGCATAGGTGTACAATAGCCTATCATTTATAGTGGAAGTTGTTAGGTACTTGAAGTAGTTATCGCGTTGTTGTTGAGGAGTTGTGTTGTAGTTGTTGGTTTTGTTTTGTGTATAGTGTGTACTTCGGGGACGAAGTTCTTTTTAAGGAGAGAAGACTGTAATACTACGGTTTTCTAAGCCTGTTACTCGGCCGAATATGGCTTACTCGGCCGAGTAATGCTTCGTGTATTGCTGGTCAGGCTACAGTGTAACACCCGCGAATTTCTCATTTTGACTATTATAATTGATTAAACCGTTTGATTGCTTTATTTTATATTTTTGAATTATTCAATTTAATTAATTTTATTTCAAACACGATTTTTATAAAAGTAATATATAAAAGCTCATTTATATAAAATACGTATTATTAAATTATATTCTTAAGGCATAATTTATATAAGAATATATGTATACATATTTTTGGTCGGACAATAATAGTGACAGTAATAATAATAATTCCCGTCTAACATAGACCATCGCATTCCAATTGGGAATCTTTACTAAACTCGGACCAACCAAATATCGACAACACATACCACCTACTCACCCCACACTCTATTTCTATATATTTTTATATATTTTATATAATTCTTTTATTATTATTATTATTATTATTATTATTATTATTATTATTATTATTATTATTATTATTATTATTATTATTATTATTATTATTATTATTATTATTATTATTATTATTATTATTATTATTATTATTATTATTATTATTATTATTATTATTATTATTATTATTACTATTATTATTATTATAAGATGCGCGCAGCTTTCATTAAAATAAAAATAAAAGGTTTACATGAAATTGGTGGGGAGCCGAGAGACAATCTGGGCTCCCACACCCTTAGCAATAGCGAAGCTAAGTCTAGTAAAAATGTAAGCGGCTACCGAGCCCCCGCATCCCGAGATACGGAGAATTTCGGATCCGCTTGAGCAAGGCAACAAAGATCCGAACCCGGCTCCCAAGAGAAGAGAAAGAGAAAGGTAGGAAACCATAACCCGCTACCGCGCACAAATCCCCATACTTAGCACACTTTCGCCGAGCAAAGATCGAACAACCCGGCCCGGACAAAAATCACCAACCCGGTCGAGTCAAAGGTGAAGAACCCATCGGTCGTCGCACACATCACGCCCCCTGTCCCAAGAATAAAGCAATAAATCCGCAGGACGAAGCGAGCCACCATGCCCATCAACCAAACCGATATCAACCTCCTTCCCCGGAATACCGCGGATCTATAGCAGATGTCGAAAAGAGTGTCCCTGGACAAGGTTATGCCGATGTTTAACGCCCACAAGTACCAAGTACAAGAAACAGCGTGGTCCCCAAAAACATCCTCGAAAAACCCGAGAGCAAGCAGACAGAGCCCGGATACCGTGAATAACGGAACACCCGCACGATACCCCAAAGACACTACGGTAAGTCCTCCCGTTCATAGTCCGCCCCAACCCCGAGATAGGAACCGCACGTAACCAATCGTAGGAGTGAGAACCTGCCGAGATCGCCATAAAGCAAGCTGGCGCGGTGTCAAAGAGAAAACAGACTCTGAGGCAGCAGCAACCGTCGTGAAATAAATATCTGCCAATTTCTTCATAAGTTTGGGGGCAGCAATTTCACTAGGGTGACCTAATATATCAGAACCTGTAATCGCGGTAAACACCTGCGCGGCATCATCAAAAGCAGGGCCAGCAGCTACAACACCAGAAGGGCCAAGGAGCTTAGCCTGCAAACCAGCAGACTGCAAGCGGGACGCAATAAAAGCATAAAATAAAACATCTCCCGCCGCATAGACACCTAGTCCACCAATATGAAAAGGGAATGTAGCAAGGCGCCACTGCCAATCCCCAAAACCCGGCCCTGACGCGGTGACAATACGTTCCAAGCTAGAACGCAGAGCGGCATCAAACGGAAGATGGACAGACCCAAAAACACTAGGGGAGCAATTACGAAGGGAGAAGTAGAGCTTAGAAATACCAGTACAAGCTCGAAGAAGAAGCAACTCACATTGCGGGTCCTCAATCCTCGCAACCAAGTCCATTAGCTCAATGGTCTTAGTTACTCTCGTCGCCACAATCTCACTGCTAAAAGCTGGACAAGTACTGACAGGTCCACCCAATACTGTAACACCACGCAATGGCCGAGAAATAGAAGTGGGAAAACCCCAGGAAGCCGGCTCCGTGGGTCCTCAACAGGCCAAAAGACCTCCGTCTTGGAGACATTAAGGTGTAAACCAAAACGAGGGCCATCCAACCTAATCAAGTCCAAAACCTTCCCCACCTCCAAAGTATCACCCACAATGGTGCCATCATCTAAGTACCATGCCTGCAAAGTGAGGTCAAAAGTGTCCCGGATCTTGCAAACCAAGGGATGCAAAACCAACGCGAAAAGCAAAGGCCCCAACGGATCACCCCGCCGAACACCCCGACAAGACCACAAGAAGTGCTCCCCATAAAAAAGGCGGGCCGGGCTGGAATAACAAAACTCCACCCATCGGGAGAGAGCCGGCAACGACGGACCTCCCGAAGCATGGTCGAACGGTCAACAAGGTTGAACGCATTCTGAAATCAACCAAAGAATAGATAGCCCCACTGAGCCCCCGAGCCTCAATGAGCCGGTTCAAGGCATGCAAGATAGCCTCTCCTCCACCGGACACACCCACCCCGAATCAAGCCCATCAAAATAAGAAGATAAAGACGGACCAACCATAGAAGCACCAACCTTAGAGACAAGCCGTCTCCACCGTACCAACAAAGAATAGACGAACTCCACCACCCGGTTTAACGAGTGGTGTGAGAGGGCGCCGGCAATGTACTCACCCAGAGGAAGAGGACACCGGCCCTCAAGAAAAATATTAACCACCCTAGTAATAGAAGCGATCAAATCATCGAGAGATAGCCACAAAGCGCCGCCACTCAAACAAATCCATAAAGTGTCTTTGGCACGAAAACCATCCCTCCCACAAGAAGTACCACGAGGGAAGCTCCGAATCATATCCAAGACCACCGCCGAAGAGGCAACCGAGGATGATGATCCCCCAGACAGAGGAGGAGGCAATGAAGGAGGCGGGGCGACAGGATGCTTCTCACGCAAGGCCACGAGAGTGGCATCGGAGTAGGGGGCGATCCCAGAGGAAGAAAGCACCCGTACAGCAGCAGTATAATGGCCATCAGAAACCTTCCCTCGGCATTGGCGGAGGTTAAGCTCACTCAAATCCAGATCCTCGTCCACAGAAAAAGAAGAAGGACCCTCATCAAAGCACTCCTGAATAACCGCAAACCCCCCCCCCCCCCCCCGTGTCCCCCAAGCAAGTACAGCCACTGCAATACTCTCCTCCCGATCATCGACGCTGAATAGCAGACCGACACTCATGATTACTCCGAGGAGCGAAAGTCCTGAGCAAACAAAGTGGTAGAACAAGCAAACGAACCCAGCGGGAGAGATCACAGGGGGCATCAAACACCGCATCCAAGGCCCCTTTCAAAGCCCGGGCAAACCCAAGACGGCACTTAGGAGGAATAGATTTCACGGTGCGAAGGCCTAAAGACAAAGAAACGATCCGGCAAATGAAGATATAGACCACTGAACGAGCTCCACACTATCATCAGAAGAAACCGAAGTAGAAGGAGCCAAAGGTCTCGGAATACCATAAATATGGAAGGTGTAAATGCCACCAACACACCCCGGATGCTCCACAACATCACCCCGACTATGCCGACATCTTGCTCTAACAATACGGGTCATAAAACACACCCCACACAGCCAGAGCCCCATCCGTCTCAAAGAACTCTCAAAGATTGGAATAAACAAATCAAACTATCGGTAAGAGTCCGACGCGTAAGGTCCAACGCACGGTCATGACAATGTCGGACCAGAAATGCTTCGCTAAGTCGCCTTTGTAAGGCCATTACCATAACCATCCCGACACCCATGAAGACCCGAAAAAGGACAATGGTACCGCACAAGCTCGGGCATGAAAGCACGCCACCAACCTGCAAGAAAAACTATAGAGCCACCAAACAACCACCTGAGCGGAAACCACTTAACAGACGAACACTCAAGCAGCAAAGAGCTCCAAAAATAATGTACCCGCAGCTACTAGCAACCAAATGGGCAGCCACGTTGACCACCAATACACCACGGAGGTGATCAATAACCAACGTAACGAAAACCAACACGGCCACAAAGGAAACCGAGAAGGAACCCAAAACCCACAGCAACCGTATCCTGTATCACCCACACACCAACCCAGCAGCAGCGGTAAAGGTGGCCGGTGACCGGAGAACAAAGAGCAGCAACAAACAGCACGGGAAGAAGAAAAGAGAAGAAACGCCAAAAAAGAAAAACCCTACAAACATCCATCAATCATATTGTTGTTATTATTATTATTATTATTATTATTATTATTATTATTATTATTATTATTATTATTATTATTATTATTATTATTATTATTATTATTATTATTATTATTATTATTATTATTATTATTATTATTATTATTATTATTATTATTATTATTATTATTATTATTATTATTATTATTATTATTATTATTATTATTATTATTATTATTATTATTATTATTATTATTATTATATAAATTATTATTATTAATATCAATCATATTGTTGTTGTTGATTCACCATGTCCCACCCCCTCACTTTTCCTCCTTCTCCTTCATTTCGAAAAGACCAAAATAAGCAGCTGCAACATAAACCACAAACAATAGAGCCATTGTACTCTATTTTCGTCAACCTTCCAACTCCG
Source organism: Silene latifolia (assembly GCF_048544455.1). Classification (NCBI taxonomy): domain Eukaryota; kingdom Viridiplantae; phylum Streptophyta; class Magnoliopsida; order Caryophyllales; family Caryophyllaceae; genus Silene; species Silene latifolia. Next base: position 119,607,462 of record NC_133528.1, on the reverse strand, counting down.
ATCCTGTCTCCGTTTCTCAACCAAAATTCATAATTTTTATACCATTCTCTTCCTCTTTCCTTCCTTATTCTTTCAAGGCAAGAAAGTTTCAGTTTTGTTGCGGTTTCGAAAATGTCGTCTTAAATGACAACTCGGTTTCTTGTCTTAAACGACTTGTTTTTCCTCCTTTTTTAGCTGAAGACTTGGAAGAATGATGAGAGGCTCGTATTTTTAGACGTTTTCCTCGTAAATTTGAGAAGCTAAGGTAACGGTGATAGGTTACTCGACAAAAATGTCGAAACTCCGTCTTATATGTCGCTTTATATGCTCTTGTTTGATTAAGTTTGCGTTTTTCTCATTTTTTATCTTAACTTCCGTCTCAGAATAAGTTTGATATGGGCTGGTTTTATGCGACTGTTTTCACATGATTTTCGAGCATTGAGGATGGGTGTAAGGGTTGTTATTCGTGTTCTAGCTTAGTTTTGTTTCCGTCTCAAACTTGTCTTCCATGACATCTAAATTTTGACTTGGTTTGAACTGTTTTATGCTTCGTTTGGATGTCGTTTTGGGATTCATGATAGACGGGTATCGCACTGAAGTTTGGACTGTCCTGTACTCTGTTTCTCAGCCGTGAAAGGGTATTTTGTGACCTGTCACGGCCTGGTTAGGTTCGTTTTGGCGGTTTGTCGGGTGGTTGTTTGGACTGTTTGGGTGTTGTTGTTGGAGTCGTGATAGACGGACCTTATGCAGATTTTTGGGACTGTTTTTGGACAGCCTAGTTACGGCTGCTTTTAGACGGGATTGGAGCAATTTCCATGATGAATATGGGTTACTTGTGGGACGGTTTTTATGAGTGTTATGCGAGCTGTTTTGGGACGGTATTGTTACGTGTTTGAAGACAAGAAATGGCTGTGTTAGTACCCGTTTTAGCATGAGTGGCGGAGGTCTTGGCCGTGGGTGGTGGCACGCCTATTGTAGTAAGGATCCCGTACCCAGGGGTAGCAAATAGAATTGAGAGTGATATATTGATAAGTTGAAGATGTCGGACTATACACTCGGCATGGTTGCTAATATAAGGGTCTTTGAGTCGTGTTTAAGGATTGTTTTGGCGCAAGTTGGTCATTTGAATGATTTAAATCCCGTCTCATGCCTTATATGACTTAATTCGTTAAATATCGTTCATTCATATATTTTTCTCACATTAATCATAAATGTGTAATTTATTATTTATTCAAGTCAAAATTTGATGAAATGTCTTATTTACCTATAATATGAATTCTTAATCCGTTTATTCTCATTTATTTATCGTATCTCAAATATGAGTAAATTATTCTACTTGTTTAATTAAATTGAGTCATTTATAATTAGTGCTTGTTTTTCTTATTATAAACGGTTCATCTCTGTTTATTTATATTTTTATTCAAGTGACAAGTATTGAGTAATGAGTCACTAATCCATGTTTACGAGTATAACTGGACTTGGATATCTTACTTGAATTATCATCGGCTCATTACTTTATTAGTCTCATTCCAAGTTGATTCGTATCGCTTGGTTGAGTCGTATTCTTATGATATATGATACGTGCAATTTATATAGACTTTTTAGCCTCTTATTGCACGCATTTCTATGCCATTTGTATCGCTTTATGTTGCAAAATGCCCCGAATTGGCTACTTTGGTTTGTTTTGTCTTAATTGCAGAAATGGACCCAAAAGTAGTGGAATCGCATCTTATTCATCCCATTTAGCGTGCATTGTAATGAGACGGAGATCTTAGAGCAGAGGTCGTGCCTCAGGATGCGTAAAGGAAGGTCAATGGAAGCTGACATGACGAGTTTGGTGCTGATCTCAGTAGAAAGTACTCGATCGAGATGTTCTGGAGCTCGATCGAGTGGTTTGGCAGAAACTGAAGGTCGATCGAGTTGTTCTATATACTCGATCGAAATGTGCTTTTATGGGAATACTCTATCGAGAGCCTAGAGTGCTCGATCGAGAAGTTTTGCTGGAGAAGTCCTCGATCGAGTGGTCTGAAAGTACTCGATCGAGTGATTAGCTAGATTACACGGATTTTATTAATCCGTGATAGGTTTATTTATGTAAATTTTCACTCCCCTAGATAAGGGAGTCGTGATTAGGTCATAGCTATCTTTCATACTCTTAATTACTTCCGAACTTTTCTTAATCACTACTTAATCTCTTAGCTTCTTTTAATTACTGTGGATTGTTCTTTACGCCGGATGCTTTGGATTGTAATCTTTCTTTCTCTTAATCTTTATCTAATACTTTACTTGTTCTTATTTTTTCGTTCTCTTGTTATTATCCTTGCCTTTGTTTCATTTATGCTTGATCTCAATTTATTTACTATGTCTTCTATTAGCATCGTCATGATTATATTTATTATCGCTAATCTCAAGAACATGAGTAGCTAATCTCCTTATGTTAGGATTAGGGGATTCATGGTAGTGTTGAGATGATGTAGTAAATAGACTAGATGATTCACATGTGAGAATCTGTCACCGTAGCAATATAACTGTAACATATTTAGTTGAGTGCACGCTTCTAAATAACATTAATTTGGTTAACTTTGTTCCTGGATTGGAAGATTGGAATAAACAGACCTGCTATAAACAGTAGACTACCCTAATGAGGACGGAAGTTAAGTTAGTGGAAATCTAGGGTGGATAGCAGACCGGAAGGACCTTTCCTTTGACCTTCTCACAGTAGATTGTCTAGGATATTTATGACTGATTCGATAAACTGCCATGGTGAACCGAAATCCTGACATACCTCCTTTATCTGATCACTTTTCTACTATTTTCTTGCTTTACTGCTCTTGCTTTATTTCTCTTGCCCTTTAATCTTTCGTAGTTTTAGAAACCAAATTTAAAACCTCACATTTGCGACTTAGATAAACGGACTTACAGATAGATACCTTGCATCCATGTGGAGATCGACCATACTTATCACTAGCTTCTGTTAGTTATATTTAGGTATTATTTTTGGTACATAACGACCGTATCAAATTTTGGCGTCGTTGCCGGGGAGGCAATAGCCTGTTTATCTGTGCGTGTTTCGTTTATCTTCTATTCGTCTCAGGGAATTTTTATTCCTTGAGACAATTCTCACTTATTTCCTTCAGTGTTGTGTATGCCCAGGTCTAACATTCAAAATTAGTTCGTTCTGATCCTGAGCCAGAGAGATCCTTTTGGCATAGACTACGACTGCAGAGGAAGATTCAAAAGGAAGTCTTGAGTACTTTTGAACCCGAGCTACAACATTTTCTATTTGCAGAAGATCCGTCTTGTGAAGAACATAACTCTATTTCTGCTATAAAGCCAGTAAAGATGCCTAATATTGCGAGTCACTCAGAGCCCACAGCTGCCTCGATCCCTAAAGGTTTTTGTCTTGCGACCGAGGATGGTAATACTTTCGACATTCGACCGTCCTATATTAATTTGGTCGAACGAAATCTATACCGAGGTGTGGCGTGTGAAGATCCACGAAAACATATAGAAGTCATTGCTCTACCATTCCCGCCACTAAGGGAGTGACCCAGGATAAGATTAAGGAAGTCCTGTTTCCTTTTTCTCTGACCGACGGAGCCCGTGAATGGCTCACTAATCTTGATCGTACTGCAGCCGGTATTACTGACTGGGAGAGTCTGGCCCTTGCTTTCTATAAAAGGTATTTTCCTCCACAATGAACTAATCAACTGAGAGGAAAAATTACAAGTTTTAAGCAGACACCTGATGAGAACTTGTATGAAGCTTGGTGCCGTTTTAAGAAGTTGGTGAGGTCCCTTCCTTATCATGGTTTTGATCAGTGGTTTTTATGCAACCAGTTCTACAATGGGTTGTATGATGACCACCGTGCTATATTGGACGCCTCATCTATTGGGCGATTTCAGAAGAACAATGACGATGATAAGGGATGGGGTATCATAGAAGAAATGACGACCCATTGTGCTGAGTATGGGACCTCGAGAGGAGGTATTCATACTGTCTCTTCAGTAGATAGTGCATTTGTGGTTCAACTGGAAGCCATGAATGCCCGTTTTGATAAGCTAGAGTTGCAGGCTGTTGGTGATCAACAAACGGTTCACTTGTTGACTAGACAAGAAGCCGTTACTTGTGAGAGATGTGGGAGTAATGAAGGTCACACTGCTGTTGACTGTCTAACAGAGAAGGAGCAAGTCCTTACCTTTCAGCAATTTAGGCAAGGAGGAGGTTCCTATTATAATAACCAGAGTGGAGTCCATCCCAATTTGAGGTGGACTAGTCAGAATGTGCTTAATCCTACCCCTCCTCCACAGCAGTAACAAGCTTATGTTCTTCCTCACAAAGCTCAACAAGGCTTTCAAAAGCCTCCATCCTTTCCACCGCCGCATCAAGGAGCTTCTTCTAGTGGAGTTAGTGAGTTAGTTGAGTTGAAGTCGATGATCCAATCATTGACTAAGCAATTGCAGATGAGTGACCAACATAAAGAAGCATCGATTAAGTCGCTCGAGACCCAAGTAGCTCAACTGGCCGCTAGCCAATCTACAAGGAAGTCGGTTCATTTACCGTCTCAATCTGAAAAAGAATCCACACGAGACGATAAACCTGATTAACTTACGCAGTGGTATTTCTTATGAAGGACCCAAAATGTCTGCTGTAGAGGACATATCAGACCCGAAAGGCGATGTTGCGGGCAGTGAACAATTGTCCATTGACGAGACTATGCTTAATCCGAAGAAAATACTCGATCGACTCATTTCTGGAGGTCGATCGAGTAGAATTGCTGAAGATAGTACTGGATCGAGGGAGATTTTGGGTTGATCGAGTAAAAGCTGCAAATGAAGGTTCGATCGAGAGGGTGAAATTCCTCGATCAAGTGAAATTCCTGATAAAAGTGTTCGATCGAGTGAAATTGATACCGTCGTAGAGTATTAAAGATAAATTTATAAAACCTAACTACTACTATAGTTAGTGGCAGTCAGGGTCGAACCACAGAGAGGCGATGCAATTAATAGTTGTCTAATTTTAGTCTAAAGTAACAGTTGTCAGGGGGTTTGATTTGAATAGTTCTATAACTAAAGGCAATCAAATTAAAATTAAACTAAAACAAATAAATGAGTGATTAAAGAAAATGGATGAAATCAAATATTAAAAGGATGCTAAGACGGTCGGTTCACTGTAGTTTCGACGGCGGTGACTCTAAGTAAACTGATTTAAGCATGTTAGACGGGAAAATAAAAAGTCCTCTCGGTCCAATTTAACAGGTAGCAACCTTTCGGCCTAAGCTACGGGTTCCTAAATCTCACTAATACTAACTTTCGTTCTTGATTAATGATACTTAAAGCCTAAATTAACTTATCTCTCGATCTTATTAATTTAGTCATCTTAATTAAGTAGTCTATTTCCCTCCCCTATCTTTCGATCTATCGGGTCGGTCAATTTCTAAGCATTCAACTAGTCGCGTGCACTCGATTCGTCAAAAATAGCAATTAAATTAATTAAGTCGAAGCTAATCTAACACGTGTTAGTCGATCGACCATGAAGGGCGGTCGATCGACCTACGGACCCAGTCGGTCGACCAACGAAGTCAGTCGATCGACCAGAGCCCGATAACAGTTTACCTATTGTCGAAACCGTCTAACCTACAGATCCCCTACATCTTAGCACGAAGGGTTTAGCTACTCATACTGGAAATAATGACAGAAACAAAAATAAAGATGAAAATAACAGGATTCATAACTAAATTAAATGAACAATAAAATCGCAAAAAGAAAGAATTAGGGCTTAGGGATTCTAACTAGTCAATTCTAATCTATAAAGAAGGAATAGAACTTAGAGCAAGAATTACCAGAAATAAAGAAGGTAAGAAAAAGCGAATCCGAATGCAAAAGAAGAACTTTATTTAGAGCTAATGCAAACTGTAAACCAGGTATGTAAATCTGAATCCCAATATGAATGAATGAATAAAAGAGTAGGAAGGGGTTACGTTATATAGGAATGTCACGTAACTCTTATTCCTAAAACCTAATTACAATGGGCTTCTAACTCTCGTCTTTTAATTTGCGCGTCAGTCTAGTGGTGCGGTCGATCGACCACTGGAACCAGTCGATCGACTGCTCTCTTTCCTGCAGACTTGCTCAAATTCGACGATCTATAGACCACGTAGGTCGGTCTATAGACCATCAGAATCGTAGTTCGTTAAAAAACTCTCGCAAATCTATCTTTCAGGCCTTGAAATGCGCACCAAGTTCAATTCTCAAGCATCTACTCCATGTCAAATGCAATGCTAAGTACTCAGGGACGGATTTAGCTCAATATATAATCATTTCCGCAATAATCTGCAATATTACATGAAAATACGAAAGTAGACGAAATGGGGCAAATAGTAGAACAAACTACACAAATGAGCTCTGAAATGCGTGTAAAATAAGGTGTAAAACATCATATAAATGACACGCATAAACCCAAACCAAACCCTTGCTTGTCCCCAAGCAAGAACTAGACTCGATCCTAAGACCCGATGGAACGAGTTCAATCTCAGAGCGAAATGCAACTATAAAGCCTAAACCAGTTTAATGATAAAAATCAACAATCAATTGGTAATACGAATCATGCAAACGAGTTGTGTAGTCGTTAAAAATTGCTGAACCGTCAACTATAGAGACTTATCAATCCGGACTCTCACGGGTCGCTCAAATCACACAATAAATACAGGTGAGTATATGTAAAGATAGAAAGAAGTAATATTTGTAATGACTCTCACCTGACTACGACCTATAAGAACATGCCTGCAATCTAATATGAAAATAATCTCTACAACCGTACATATGCATTCCAACCATTAAAGACCATTGACACATGCCGATGATACAATTTGGATATGTGAGGCTATGGTAAGAAGGGGCTAAAACGAATTTGGTAAAAACAGAGTTATAGTCAAGCTAGTAACTAAGGGAACCAAATTAATAAATCATCCAACTTCTTGTTCAAGTTTGAACGATAAAGCGGTGCTAACAGTAAGCACAATTCTCACATCCTCCATACAAACTTAATTCCCCAAATAATATTAATCGCAACATGGGAATATAAAATCATCAACTAATAAAGATTTCAATCATGTGATTTTTTTCATTTTCTTTCCTCATTTTTTTTCTTTCTTATTCTCATCTTTTTCAACTCTTCCCTTCTCATTCTTCCAACATCACCTCAATAAGAGCATATGCAACCAAAAATGAAGTAACAATCCCAAAAACTAAAACTACTAGCTTGACAAGGGCAGGCTAAATATAAGATGTAGTTAATAGGACAAAAAGGCTATTTCTGGCAGTGTGGAGCTTATGGGAAAAATGAATAAGGGGTAGCCTCTTCCACATGTGTCAACATACCACAAACCGAATGCATACAGGTATTAAGCAGATTAAGTTCATATTTATGCATATTGATATAACATGTCTCATAAGGAGTACTATTCACATTCCTAAATGAACTGGTCATAGATGTCACCAGTTAAAAGGCTCTAAAACTTAGAATATAATGTAGTTTGCCAAAAATCTAAGTCAAGTTTCAAGATTCAGCGAATAAATTAACGAAAACTCGTAGACTATGCATATGTGATTCTACTAATAATATGTCAATTGAGCACGACTTAGGCATAAACAAATGCAAATGCAATGTCATCATTGAAATACTACCGTTCCGACTCGACCTATATGCTAAAATAAACGTGCATTTTTTTGAATTTTTTGAAATTTTTTTAAAAGTTTTGGATTTTTTTATATATAAGGAAAATAAAGAACAATTCAAGACAAAAATGTAAACGTGAATGCAAAAAAGAATGAATGCAACGCAAAACCCTTCCCCAAACCAAATCACACAATATCCCCATTGTGCAAAATCATATAAGAAAGATAAGCAAAGGAAATTGGGATTTTGCGGATTTATAACTAAAATTGACATAAAAGAAGGACTCGTAAACTCACAACACTTTAAGCACAGCAGGAAACCTCCCCGAACCAGCGTGAGCTAGGAGGTTTCAGTAGCTAGCAGTGCTACCATAGGTACCTGTGAAGAAACCCAGTTTGATTAAGCTAGTGTTGATGATGCCTTAAGACAAATTAATCTCATTGTTATTTAATTGTGTGCCTCTTAAGTTTAACCATGTAGCATGAAGCTCCAATTGTCAATTCAAGGTTATCAAGAATGTCATCATGAAGATCAAAGATGAAGATAGTCATTAGTGCTAATGTCATGTGTTGTAAGGTGATCGTTTAACACGAATTTACGTTTAGGTGCAAAAACAACAGTTGAGTCAACAGTTAACTAAGGCTCGTCTTTGAAAGAAATATTTCGAAAATATTTGAATCTTTGTTAAAGTGCTTTCAATTTTCACAAATGTTTTCTGGAATTATTTTGAAGTCTTTTAAAGAATATGGAGCTTTCAATGACTTGCTAAGGAGTTTGTTTGCACAATAAGACACTTACTATAAATGAGTTGTTTGCTTTTACATTTATGGAAATGTTTATGGTTCCCATAAACACAACCATTTATGCTTGTTTCTTGTTGAAAAACCCAGCCTATTTTTGTGTGTGTGCACAATCTGATTTCTTGCAATCTTAGGCACCGATTTCTTAAGGAAGAATACTCGGTTTCTTGGTGAGAAACTTGGTTGGTCTTGCATGTTGCCCAAGCAAACTACTTACATTATTTTAATCACTTGTGCTTATGAGTGTAAGATATTTTAATGTAAATTATACTACTTGAACATTATAAATAGCTTGCTTAATTCATTTTTACAAGTGTGCAACAAACGAGTTTTAAACTGAAAAAGACTTAAGCTTTCAATCGAGTAAATTAACTTTGCAAAACCGTTTATCATTTTCAAATCTTTGAATCTTTTGCAAGTTTGTTTATTTATCTTTTGAGTCTTTTACTTGAGTTTGTTGTTGCACCTAGTCGTTTTAGTCGTGTTCAAGGATCCCGTGTTTTGTACTTAAACTTTATCTCCTCCGTTCAATTGAGTGAACAACATTGAGATAAGTTGTCTTGTAACAAACGGGTAGAACCAAAAGTCTTAGGATAGAGTTATCCTTAAGCATGAAGTCTTCGAAGCGGAGTAGCTTTTGAGCGTGAAGTCTTTCGGCGGAGTAGCCCAAAGCAAAAGTCTTATTGCGGAGTAGCTTTAAGCAAGGAGTCTTTCGGCGGAGTAGCCCAAAGCAAAAGTCTTGGAAGCGGAGTAGCTTTTAAGCATTAGCAACCGGAGTAGGTTGGGGAGTTGTTTTATTATTCGGGGTGGTCTTAGTTTGTATGAGTTTACTTCTGAGACGTTTAATAAAATAGCGCTGGACGTAGGTCGCGGAGTAGTGACCGAACCAGTTTTTAAAAACATCGTTAGTCGTGTCTATTTCGTTTTATTTCTCGCTGCACACTCTACTCACGTTTTTATTTACGAATCAATCGTTGAGTGCATCAGAACTTCGCTTGCTGAATCGTTGTTGAATACTTCTAACTCTCTAGTTCTAAGTATCAACTTCTCCTTTCATCTAAGCATTGTTTAAAGTGTTTAAGAGTTTTAAAAGAAGCTTTCATTAAGCTTAAATTTTAAATAGACACCTAATTCACGCCCTCCCCCTCTTAGGTGCCCTCGTCCTCGACTCCTCAATTGGTATCAGAGCCTTGTGCTCTTGATAACTGGTTAACTACCAGTGAGTTGATCCTATAGTCATGGACGGGAAACATACTAAGTACCCTATCTTCAAAGGGGATAACTACTCCTGGTGGAAGCACCGTATGGAACACTACGTCAAAAGTACGGATTATGAGTGTTGGGTCATTATTCAAAAGGGTCCCCTTGTTATAACGGTTACTGACTCTGATGGGAACAGTGCCGTGAAAAGTGAGGAAAGTTATGTCGAGCCTGACTATCGTAAAGTCGAGAAAAATTCTAAAGCCATGTCCATTCTTCAATATGGCATCGGTGAACAAGATATCAATCGCATCTCCGGATGTACCTCGGCTAAAGAGATTTGGGACACGTTAAATCTTGCTTATGAAGGAACGTCCCAAGTCAAGAAGCATCGTATTGACCTTCTCATGCAACAATATGAGATGTTCAATATGATGAAAGATGAGTTAATCAATTGTCTTTCTTCTCGCTTTTCTAGTATTGTTAATGAACTTAAAGGTCTAGGTAGAGAGTTTGATTCCGAGGATATAGTCCAAAAGATCCTTCGTAGCCTAAGTGATAAATGGCAACCGAAGGTGACGGCTATTGAGGAGGCTAAAGATCTTTCTAAATTGTCCCTCAATGAGCTAATGGGCTCACTCATGGCACACGAGTTAAGTCTCGCAAAGCGTTCGGGTGAAAGTTCCAAAGCTAGAGGTTTCGCTCTCAAATCAACCTCAAGTGATGAGGAAGATGATGGAGATGACGAGCAAGCCATGTACTCACGTAACATGGCGGATATGATCAATAGTCACAATCTTAAGAAGTTCAACAATACTAACAAAAAACGTTTTCAAAGAAGAGATCTTATTCCACGATGGCTTGTTTCAAATGTGGTGAGAAAGGTCACCTTATCAAAGATTTCCCCAAGTGGAATGAGTTCAAATCTAGAGAAAAACGAGATTTTGCAAAGAAAGATTTTAAGCATAAAGTCATGTCTGCAATATGGGGTGTATCTGATTCCGATGAGGATGAAGTCCTTGAGGAAGAATTAGATGCCAAAGTTTGTATGACAACTCGTCTTGATCTTGACGGACCCAAGTCTTCAAAGAAAGAATCCGCACTCTTTCTTATGGCGCACTCCGACGACTCCAGCGATGACTCCGACACCGAGGTAATGAATCTCAAGAATAAGGTGAGAACTCTTTCTAAGGATAAACTTTGTTTGATGTTTGATGATGTACTTGACAAGAGTCTTGCTAAAAACGATAAACTCTATGACTTACAAACTCAAATTGAGGAAATTGCTGAAGAAAATGTTGGTTTTAGAGAGTGTCTAGACGAGATAAAAGAAAGTAACATCATTCCATCACTTAGAAAAGAAATTAAAAAATTGAGGAAAGAAAACCTTGTTCTCACGAATATTGCTAGCACGTCAAAATCAACAGTTGACTCAACTGTTGTTTCTGATATAGAAAAAGAAAACGAGTCTTTAATTATTCAAGTTGATATTTTGATTAAAGAACGAGACTCACTGCTAGCTGACCTTACCTCGTGTCGACATGTAGTCATGCTAAATCCGCTTTCGATAAAGTAGGCAAACTCAATCTTGACCATCTTGCTAAAATTGAAACATTGACCAAAGAGTTGCATGATGCTAAAGAGTTTTATAGGAAATGGGAAGGTAGCCAAAACATTTTAGACTCCCTCATAAATCAGTCCCAAAAATCTGAAGAGAAAGCTGGGCTTGGTTTCCAAAGTAACAGTTCAGTGAACTGTAACTTCAGAAACTAGGAACCAAGCAAGACTGATTTTCGAAGGAGAAAATATGCAGGCCTTCCTGAGTATATTGTTTGCAACTTTTGTGGTAAGACTGGTCATGACTTTAATGGTTGTCCTAATCGACTAAACGACTTAAATAAGAATATCAAGGTTGCTAAAAAAGAGTGGGTTCGCAAAGATTTGATTAACAATACAACTCACAAAAAGGGATCCAAATTCGTTTGGATTCCTAAACTAACCTCTTGATTTCTTATAGGCATTAGTGAGAGGCAGCAGCAATTGGTACTTGGACAGTGGATGTTCACGTCATATGACGGGAAGTAGAAATCAATTTCTCTCACTAGAAGCCTACAATGGTGGCACCGTGACGTTTGGTGACAATAAGAAAGGTGAAATTATTGCAATCGGGAAGATTGGTAAGTCATCGTCACAATGTGTCGACAAAGTGTTGCTTGTCAAAGGTTTGAAGCATAATCTCCTTAGCATATCTCAAATGTGTGATAATGGTAATATTGTTGAATTTTGTGCTAGTGAATGTCGTGTCTTAGATGGTAATACAAGGGAAGTTGTTCTTGAAGGAAAACGTGTTAAAGATGTTTACTTGACTAATGTTTTTGCATTGTCTAGTCGTACCATGTCTTGTATGAGTGCTTTGAAAAAGAACGACCCATGGCTTTGGCATAAGAGATTAGGTCACGTAAATGCTAGAACATTGAACACCCTTAAGCGACTTGACTTAGTCGATGGCATTCCTAATATGAAATTTGACTTTAATAGTTTGTGTGATGATTGTGCTAAGGGGAAGCAAGTAAGAAGCTCCTATAAATCCAAAAAGTTCGTTAGTACATCTAAACCTCTTGAGTTAATTCATATTGATTTATGTGGTCCTATGCGTGTTAGAAGTAAAGGAGGTAGTCGTTTCTTATGTGTAATTGTTGACGATTTCTCACGATTCGTTTGGCTTCTCTATTTGAGTTCTAAAGATGAAGTATTTGATGAATTTTCAATTTGGTTAAAAAAGGTCCAAAACAAGTTTGATAAAAAGCTCATATCTTTGAGATCCGACCATGGAACCGAATTTGAAAATTCCTCATTTATTACTTATTGTGATGAGCACGGTATTAGCCATAACTTTTCCGCGCGTGCTACACCTCAACAAAACGGGGTTGTAGAGCGTATGAACCGTACACTTGAAAACATGGCTAGGACTATGCTCATTAGTAGTAAGTTGCCAAAGAATTTTTGGGCCGAAGCCGTCAACACATCATGTCACATTTATAACCGTGTTATGATCCGAAAAATGCTTAACAAAACACCCCACGAGTTGCTTAAAGGAAGAAAGCCTAATTTATCCTATTTGAAATGTTTTGGAAGCAAATGTTTTGTTCACAACAATGGAAAGGATAATTTGGGTAAATTTGATGCTCGTAGTGATGAGGCCGTATTTGTCGGTTATTCGGATCGTAGCAAGGCTTATAAAGTGTATAATAAACGAACCATGAAAATGGAAGAAAGTGTGCATGTCATTTTTGATGAGTCTAGTCTTTTTCATTCTAACACACAGGAAGAGGATGATGAAGATGATGAGGACTATGAGCTTGGAATGATTCGACATGACATGGATGATGTACACGAGGAGAACGAACAAGAGGAGCAGAATCAACAGGCGGATCAACTGTTGACTGAAGGAACTGGCCAAGAGACAGGGGGAACAGAACCACTTGAACCACAAAATGAGGCTACGACATCCAGGGGGAATGAGGGTACACTTGATGCGTATAGAGGGGGGGTAAAAATTCTAATAAATTTCAGCGGGAATCACGAATAAATCCCGACCAAATAAGGCCAAAATAAATACGACGGTTAATAAAACTACGGGTTGACAGGTTGAAGCAAGTACGCATAAAACATGGATGGGCTCAATTAAAGAAAAGGAAATATGCGCAATCGAGACTCAAGACCCGTGGAAACGCTGAAACCGTGTGGGAACAAGAAGAATGCCGTGTGGGAACAAATGAAAGAGCCGAAATGTGGCGGCACCAAGGGAGAAGAATCCTAGTTTATATTTTTGCATTTTTCAACATAGTTTGAATAAGATTTGACAAAAGAGTCTAAGTTGTAAGTTCATGCATCTAATCATCCTAGAACTTACAAACTAGCATTTAATGTTTTACTTGGAGGCCAAGGCTTTTGTCCTATATAAGGACCTAGCCTCCCTCATTTGTAATCATCCAAGTTGAAGAAAAAACCTTTTAGAGAGAGAAACTTGTTGTTTCAATCTTTTTCAAAGAATCGATGATTTCGAGTCTTGCCTTGAACTAAGGACGTGCTCCGCAGTTTAAGTTGAATTACTTGACGCGTTTTCGAGTAATTCCCCATTGTTATCGCTATAGGTCTAGTGATAGCAAATATCCCATTGGTTCGATCTCTTCACAAGAAATCGAAGCAAATATCCTTTCATCCTTGCACAAAAGAAACACAAAAACAAAACAAAAAGACTTCCGCTTCGCCCAAAACGCCTCAAGTGGCACGATCAGGTCGGGTTGCACCTAGTGCATTCGGATCTCTCGCTTCACTTGAATCCACAATAAAGTCTTCCGCTCCGTATACGCTCCAACACTTGAACAAAATGAACAAACAGAAACAAACCCTCAAACACAAAATGAACCAAAACCAACAGTTGAGTGAACTGTTGAGTCAGAACCCCAAGAAGCCTCACCATCCTTAATCGTACCAAAGAAGTGGAAACACCAAAAATCTCACCCCCTTTCTAACTTGACCAGTGACTTGAATTCGGGAAGGAAAACAAGATCATCCCTCAATGATTTCTTTGCATCTCATGCGTTCCTCTCACAAATTGAACCAACGAACATCACCATGGCACTTGAAGATCCGAGTTGGGTGATGGAAATGCAAGAGGAACTTAATCAATTCAAAAAGAATGAGGTATGGCATCTTGTCCCTAGACCTACTGGTTGTACCATGATTGGTACCAAATGGGTCTTTCGCAATAAGCTAGATGATTCGGGCAATATCGTAAGGAATAAAGCTAGACTAGTGGTGCAAGGATTTAAACAACAAGAAGGCATTGATTATAATGAAACCTTCGCACCAGTAGCTAGGCTTGAAGCCATACGTATGCTCATAGCTTTTGCTGCTCACAAAGGCATCAAAATGTTTCAAATGGATGTCAAAACGACTTTTCTAAATGGTTATTTAGAAGAAGAGGTCTTTGTGGAGCAACCACCGGGTTTTATGAACAATGAATTTCCAAACCATGTTTTTAAATTGGACAAGGCGCTTTATGGTTTAAAACAGGCTCCAAGAGCTTGGTATGATCGCTTGTCAAAATTTCTTTTGGAAAATGGTTTTGTGCGTGGATCGGTTGATAAGACATTGTTCATAAAGTCACAAAGTGTGGTGAACTGTGATTGATTGTACAGATTTATGTCGATGACATAATATTTGGTGCAACGAATGAACTCCTTTACTTGTACTTTTCGGAACTAATGAAATCTGAGTTTGAGATGAGTATGATGGGAGAACTAGGTTTCTTCCTTGGGCTTCAAATCAAGCAAACTCAAGATGGTGTGATGATTCATCAACAAAAGTACATAAAGGAGATGCTATGTAAGTTCGGTATGACTAATTCTAAACCTTTCTCTACACCTATGGTTTCGTCCACAAAGCTTGACAAAGATGAGAATGGTAAGAAAGTTGATGAAACGATGTATCGAGGTATGATCGGTTCATTACTTTATTTGACCGCTAGTCGACCGGATATTTTATATAGTGTATGTCTATGTGCTCGTTTCCAAGCTAGTCCTAGAGAATCGCATTTCATTGCCGTAAAACGTATTCTTAGGTATTTAGTTGGAACGTCTAATTTGTATCTTTGGTATCCCTCACATTGTCCTTTTGAGCTTTTAGGATACTCGGATGCAGATTATGCCGGAAGCGTTGTTGATCGAAAGAGTACATCCAGGATGGCTACTTTCTTAGGTCCGTGTTTGATCTCATGGGCGTCAAAGAAACAAAACACCGTTGCTCTTTCCACCGCTGAAAGCAAGTACGTAAGTGCCGCATTGTGTTGCGCGCAAGTTCTTTGGGTTCGACAACAACTAAGGGACTATGGTATTATCTTTGATTCAACTCCTATCTTTTGTGATAATATTAGTGCCATTAACATTTCAAAGAACCCTATACAACACTCAAGGACTAAGCATATTGACATAAGACATCATTTTTTACGTGATCATGTGGAAAAAGGTCAAATTCGTCTTAAATTTTGTAGAACAGAAGATCAAATAGACGACATTTTTACAAAACCGCTTGAAAGAGAACAATTCGTAAAACTTCGGTTGGAAATTGGTTTGTTGGATTCCGCGTAAAATTTTATGACGACTTGCCCTCGATGATTGACTAGAGTAGATGTTACAATTGTTTTTATAAGTGATTATGTGTTAGTATTACTCAATGAATTAGATGATTAATTTGCATGTAAATCCAATGGGTAAAGATATTATTCACATGGAGCCACTCACCCATCATCTAACCTTCAAATCTCCTTTCCCCATTACCCATGTCCTAGCCGCCTAAACCCCACCTAACCGGCTACACCCACCTTCCTCTCAACCAATCAAATAAAAAAGCCTAAAACACTATTCACCTAATTTACTACATGTACAATTTTTCAACTCTTAAATCATGACCTCCTTACTCACTTTCAAAATATTCAAAAAATTACACCTTCCCCAAATATTCTCCAAAACCGTAAAAAGCATACCTCTCCCAACTGTCACTTTTACTTTCACTATAAGAATCATGCCTCCAAAATCAAGTAAGAAACTCTTGAATGCAATCCGAGACTCCTACAAACCGAAAGTACCAACGATTGAACCACAAATCGAAAGTCTTGGATCAAAAACTGCCCAAAATCAAAAACCACCAAAGAAACCTAGAGTTTTTGTGCCAAAAGCCCCAATGACAAGAAAGAAATCAGTTGCTAATCGTCCTAAAACAGCTGCCGAGGCTAGGAGATTCTCAAGTCGGGTGTTCAATCAAAAATTCGATTTGAATATGCCGCATGCAACCGAAACCGAGGGTGAAGAAGGAAGCACACGGGTTGTTGGTGAGGTTGATGATGATGGAAATCCAATCATTCAAGAAGTTGAGGATGTTGATGTTGATGTTGATGTTGGTGTTGGTGTTGGTAAGGAAAGTGAAAAAGATGAGGAGATTATTGATGAGGATGCCGAGAAGGAAGGAGAGAAAAACAGTGAGGAAAAGAAAAATGAAAGTGAAGAGGAGAATGAGGAAAACATTGAAAAGGAAAAAGAAAAGAGTGTTGAAAAATCAATTGAAAAAAGTGAGGAAAAAGAAAAGAGTGTTGAGAATGTTGTTGAGGAATCCGGTGAGAAGAGTAATGGGAATCGAAATCGAAATCAAAATCAAAATCGAAGGGAAGTGTTGGTAGTGATGAAATGTTGAAGGATATGGTTGGAAATAAAAGGAGAAAAAGGAAAGGCAAAACCGTGAGTGAGGCAACGGTTGTGGAAACGGAACTTAACACGGAGAAATTGAATGCCGTCTTCAATGATGACGAGTTATTCAAGGAGGAAACCGTTCCCAAACCGAAAGGCAAAGCAAGGAGAATGTCCACTCGGGTTATCTCAAGGAAAAGGAAAGTGGAGGAAATGGCAAAGGAAGTCGATGAATCGAATAGTGCTATGATTGCTATTGAGCAACCTCTTGATGAGAACAAGTCCAAGGCACTCGAGATTCTTCATGGGTATCGCTTTCCAAAGGATATCTTTGATTGTTGCAAACATGTCATCCAAGGGAACTTTAAATTGGGCCGTCGCTATGAACTCGAATGGTATGATTCGTCCCCCGCTTTTAAATTCTTTAAAGATGCAATTCATGCACAAAAGTGGGAGAGTCTTCTTAATCTCTATAACCGAGTTTATTTAGCGGAGATTGTTCAATTTTATACTACGGTCAAAATCGATGTCCAATCGGGTAGTCTTACCGCCGTTATCAATAACAAACCCTTGTGTCTCAATGTTGAAATTGTTGGGAAATTACTCGGTATTCCTACAACCGGGTTGTCCTCATTTCCTAAGGGTGGTTGGCCGACTATTGATGGTATAAGTTCCTTGACCGTAACAAAGTTTCTAAGTCCCAAAGCTACGTCCCCTATCACACTAAAACCGAGAGAAATCAAAATAAACCACCGGTTCTTTTTCAATTTCATTTTTAGAACCTTGATTCCATGTAATGAGAGCCGTGGTGTGTGTGGTGTGCTAGACATATGGCTGATTTATTATCTTGCTAAACACCTTCAAATTAACCTACCCGCTTTGATGTTCTTTCACATTGATCATCTTGCTAAGATAGTAGAGAAGCGTAAGGTTGATAGTTCCACCGTGTTAGCATATGGGATGTGGTTATCGGTCATTTTCGAGAAATTGGATATTGTGGACTCGACTAGTTTCGGTGTGGATCACATGTGTGACACTATGACCTCGGGAGTTTTATCACAAATGTACTTGAAAATTGATGGTGATAAACTTGCTCGTATTTGGTCGGGTATGAAGGCTACGGATGTCGCCTCCTCCTCTATGCAATCGTCTTCTATGACACGTCTCACTAAGGATGTTAAAGCCTTGTTGGATCTCCAACATGCTCAAATGAGTGAGATTGCGGGTCTTCGTTTGGAAGTGTCGGGTTTGCGTAAGGAACTCAAGGAGGTTAAGGGTCAAAATGAAGAGCTTATGGAGATGGTTCACGGGTTGGTTGGAGAAGATGAAACCAAAGAAGCCGATGATTGATCTCTTGCTCATAGCCGTATCTAGCTTATGCCTAATGTCGTACCAAGCCTTTTGCCATAACCATGCCATTGCCTAATCAAAACAAAAGCCTTTCTAATCCCTTTTTACCTTGGCTTTGTGTTTGTGATTTCTTTTACTAATATTGGTTATGTTGTTAGTTGTTGAACAATTTGTTTTGTATAACTCTAATCCTTATTTAGACTTGTGTTCTTCCTACTTGATGATGTCAAGAGGGGGAAGTTGTTTAAAATTGCAGGTGGTGATTCAATGACTCTTAGGCTTGCGTACACCGTAACTATGTTTACTTGGCGATAATATGTTCTACCTAAGCTAACGAAAAATTTGACTAATTTTCAATGACCATGTATTTATGCATCATATTTTGATCATGTTTTGACTTGTTAACCTTCACCATGGATTAAGGGGGAATTGCACACTGAATTTTATTTGTCTTGCCATCATCAAAGGGGGAAATTGAAGAAACCCAATTTGATTAAGCTAGTGTTGATGATGCCTTAAGACAAATTAATCTCATTGTTATTTAATTGTGTGCCTCTTAAGTTTAACCATGTAGCATGAAGCTCCAATTGTCAATTCAAGGTTATCAAGAATGTCATCATGAAGATCAAAGATGAAGATAGTCATTAGTGCTAATGTCATGTGTTGTAAGGTGATCGTTTAACACGAATTTACGTTTAGGTGCAAAAACAACAGTTGAGTCAACAGTTAACTAAGGCTCGTCTTTGAAAGAAATATTTCGAGAATATTTGAATCTTTGTTAAAGTGCTTTCAACTTTCACAAATGTTTTCTGGAATTATTTTGAAGTCTTTTAAAGAATATAGAGCTTTCAATGACTTGCTAAGGAGTTTGTTTGCACAATAAGACACTTACTATAAATGGGTTGTTTGCTTTTACATTTATGGAAATGTTTATAGTTCCCATAAACACAACCATTTATGCTTGTTTCTTGTTGAAAAACCCAGCCTATTTTTATGTGTGTGCACAATCTGATTTCTTGCAATCTTAGGCACCGATTTCTTGAGGAAGAATACTCGGTTTCTTGGTGAGAAATTCGGTTGGTCTTGCATGTTGCCCAAGCAAACTACTTACATTATTTTAATCACTTATGCTTATGAGTGTAAGATATTTTAATGTAAAGTATACTACTTGAACATTATAAATAGCTTGCTTAATTCATTTTTACAAGTGTGCAACAAACGAGTTTTAAACTGAAAAAGACTTAAGCTTTCAATCGAGTAAATTAACTTTGCAAAACTGTTTATCATTTTCAAATCTTTGAATCTTTTGCAAGTTTGTTTATTTATCTTTTGAGTCTTTTACTTGAGTTTGTTGTTGCACCTAGTCGTTTTAGTCGTGTTCAAGGATCCCGTGTTTTGTACTTAAACTTTATCTCCTCCGTTCAATTGAGTGAACAACATTGAGATAAGTTGTCTTGTAACAAACGGGTAGAACCAAAAGTCTTAGGATAGAGTTATCCTTAAGCATGAAGTCTTCGAAGCGGAGTAGCTTTTGAGCGTGAAGTCTTTCGGCGGAGTAGCCCAAAGCAAAAGTCTTATTGCGGAGTAGCTTTAAGCAAGGAGTCTTTCGGCGGAGTAGCCCAAAGCAAAAGTCTTGGAAGCGGAGTAGCTTTTAAGCATTAGCAACCGGAGTAGGTTGGGGAGTTGTTTTATTATTCGGGGTGGTCTTAGTTTGTATGAGTTTACTTCTGAGACGTTTAATAAAATAGCGCTGGACGTAGGTCGCGGAGTAGTGACCGAACCAGTTTTTAAAAACATCGTTAGTCGTGTCTATTTCGTTTTATTTCCGCTGCACACTCTACTCACGTTTTTATTTACAGAATCAACTATTGAGTGCACTGTAACTTCTGCTTGCTGAATCGTTGTTGAATACTTCTAACTCTCTAGTTCTAAGTATCGACTTCTCTTTTCATCTAAGCATTGTTTAAAGTGTTTAAGAGTTTTAAAAGAAGCTTTCATTAAGCTTAAATTTTAAATAGACACCTAATTCACCCCATCCCCCTCTTAGGTGCCCTCGTCCTCGACTCTTCAACCTGAAAAGAAACAAAAGTACCGCGCGTAATTCCGAGAAAGCAATTTACGGAACGCAAAATTATGTGCAAAATAAGAAAACAGACGAAAACAAAAAAATGAATCGGAAAATAAAGTGGAGAAAAGACTCCCTCAACTCCGCAAATCAACCAAACACAGCAGGGGAATGGTCGTGAACAGTACAAAGAAATGGGCGGTCGATCGACCATACCAGCCAGTCGATCGACCAGGGTGACAGGAACAGAAGCCCCTGGAGTCGCGACACGGTCGATCGACCACACAGACCAGTCGATCGACTGAGATACCTGCTGTAAGTTTCTGATTTCTTCGAATTAGCTCAATAAATTGAGCTAATATGGTATATGAACCTGCAAATACACATAATAACGCGCCCAAAAGTGCGCAAAACCCAAAGTAACAGTCTAAAGTCTTTAAATTTAGCTAGTCTTCCTAAGCATTCAATTAGTCGCGTGCACTCGATTCGTCAAATATAGCAATTAAATTAATTAAGTCAAAGCTAATCTAACACGTGACAGTCGATCGACCATACAGGGCCGTCGATCGACCTACTGACCCAGTCGATCGACCAACGAAGTCAGTCGATCGATCAAAGCCCGATAACAGATTACCTATTGTCGAAACCGTCTAACCTACAGATCCCCTACATCTTAGCACGTAGGATTTAGCTGCTCATGGTGGTGATAAAAACAACAATAAAATTAACAAATAAAGCTATTGAATTCATAATTGAATTAAATAAATAAATAAATAACTAATATGAAACGAGAATTTGGCTTTGGGAAATCTAAACTAGCAATTCTAAACTACGGAAGAATTAAAGCAACGAAATTGAACAAAGGAACAGAGAAATACCGTAAAGAATAATTGAAGAGAAAAGACCAAAACCCAATACGAAAAGTAAACTTTTTTGATGAAAATTATTCTAAACTAATGAAATAATCCAAAAGTTCAACTCTGTGTATTGAACCCTAATTAATTCCATATATCCCTTCTGAAACCTCAGGTTACTTTATATAGATAGTCTTACGTAACTTTTATTCCTAAAACCTAATTACATTGGGCTTTCTCGTTTTTCCAAATTTGCGTCTGATAAAAATAGCAGTCGATCGACCACTAGGACCAGTCGATCGATTGCTCTCTTTCCTGCAGACTTCTGTTCAGCATTTTGACAATCTATAGACCACGTAGGTTAGTCTATAGACCACTGTGAACTCTCGCAAATCTATCTTTCAGGCCTTGATACGCGCACCAAGTTCGTTTCTTGAGTAAATACTTCATGTTAAATAATATGCCAAGTACTCGGGGACGGATTTAGCTCAATATCTACTCATTTCCGCAATAATCTGCAATATTACATGAAAATACGAAAGTAGACGGAAAAAGGGAATATAGTAGAATAAACTACACATTTGAGCTCTGAAATGCGTGTAAAAGAGGGTGTAAAACATCATATTTTAGACACGCATCAAACTTCCCCAAACCAAACCCTTGCTTGTCCCCAAGCAAGACTAGACTCGATCTTAAAACCTAGTGGAACGATTTCATCCTCAGAGCGAAATGCAACTATAAAGCCTAAACCAGTTTAATGCTAAAAATCAACAATCAATTAGCAATATGAATCATGCAAACGAGTTATGTAGTCGTTAAAAACTGTTGAACCGTCAACTATAGAGACTTATCAATCCGGGCTCTCACGGGTCGCTCAAATCACACAATAAATACAGGTGAGTATATGTAAAGATAGAAAGAAGTAATTTTGTAATGACTCTCACCTAACTACGACCTATAAGAACATGCCTGCAAGCTAATATGAAAATAATCTCTACAACCGTACATATGCATTCCAATCAAACAAATGACCATGACACATGCCGAGGTAAATATGGATAAGTGAGGTAATGGGTAAGAAGGGGCTAAAATGAATTTGGATATGAGGACTTAAATCCAATCTAATAACTACAGATCCAAATTACGAGAACATCCCAACTTCAAACTCAAGATCAATCGATACAAAATGGTGCCAATTAGAATCACAAATCTCACAATTTCCACAATTAGTCAACTCCCCATAAAATACAAATACAACATGGGAGCAAAAATCGCCATTTAATAAAAACTTTGAATTATGCGATTTTGATTTTTTTTTTCCTTCTTTCTTTCTTGCAGTTCAAGGTCGAACTTGCTTTTCATTTTTTTCTCTTTTTTTTTTCAATTCTATTTTTTCTTTCTTTCTTTCCTCCTTTCCAACATTCCACCAACCTTCTCATAAAGAGCAATATAACCAAAATGCAATAAACACATTACCACAACTACCAATACTAGCTCAGATAAGGTAGGCTAAATATAGTATGTAACTTATAGGACAAAAGGGCAATTTGGCTATGTGAGGTTTATGGGTAAAATGAGAAAAGGGGACCTCTACCACATGTGTCAATAAACCACAAACCGAATGCATACAGGTATTAAGTAGACCAAGTTCATATTTATGCAAATTTAAGTAAGATGCCTTATAAGGAGGAACTACTCACATTCCTAAATAAACCGGTCATAGATGTCACCAGTTATAAAGCTCTAAAACTCAGAATATAATGTAGTTTGCCAAAAATCTAAGTCAAGTTTAAAGTTCAGCAAAATATTTAACGAAAACTCATAGACTATGCATATGATTCTACTAATAACATGTCAATTTAGCACGGCTTAAGCATAAACAGGTGAAAATGCAATGTCATCATTGAACTACTACCGTTCCGACATGACCTACATGCTAAAATAAACGTGATATTTTTGTATTTTTTGAAATGTTTCAATATTTTTTTGGATTTTCTGTATATAAAAGGAAAATAAACAACAATGTAAGACAAAAACTAAACGTGAATGCAAAACAGAATGAATGCGACGCAAAACCCTTCCCCAAACCAAATCACACAATGTCCCCATTGTGCAAAATCATATAAGAAAGATAAGCAAAGGAAATTGGGAATTTGCGGAATTATAACTAAAATTGACATAAAAGAAGGATTCGGAAACTCACAAGACTTTAAGCGTAGCAGGAAACCTCCCCAAACCAGCGTGAGCTAGGAGGTTTCAGTAGCCAGCAGTGCTACCATAGGTACCTGAAAAGAAACAAAAGTACCGCACGTAATTCCGAGAAAGCAGTTTACGAAACGCAAAATTATGTGCAAAATAAGACAACAGAAGAAAACAGAAATGAATCGGAGAATAAAGTGGAGAAAAGACTCCCTCAACTCCGCAAATCGACCAAACACAAGAGGGGAATGGTTGTGAACAGTGCAAAAGAATGAAGGCGGTCGATCGACCATACCAAATGACCGACGATCGACCGGGTGACAGAACAAAGCCCCTGAGTCGCAAAGACACGATCGATCGACCATACAAGCCAGTCAATCGAGTGAGATACCTGCTGTAAGTTTCTGATTTCTTCGAATTAGCTCAATAAATTGAGCTAATATGGTATATGAACCTGCAAATACACATAATAACGCGCCCAAAATTGCGCAAAACCCAAAGTAATAGTCTAAAGTCTTTAAATCCTAAGCAAACTTATTAAAGCGAAGTCTCGCGCACACCAAAGAAATAAAAAGTCTAACAAAAGCAATAAAATGTTTTTTTTAAAAAAAAAAAAAAGTCTTAATCAACTAATAGTTGATCAAGAATGGCCACGGAATAGCCCACTTGCTCGGCTTCTGGCTACAAGAGGTAGCCTCTACAGTACTCTTCTCCTCAGCGGGGCTCCTAACAACTCCAATATCCGCAGAACTCAACGGATCAACATCTCTAACATCTTCCCAATCAATGACCTCGTCTGGCTCGTCAAAATCTAAATCGGACTCCGTCACCTTGACTGGCTCCTCATCAGGCTCCTCATCTGTGCCATAGCTAAGACATCCTAGACCGCCTCTTTGAACGATTGGCTTCTTCACAACTGGAGCAAGATGCGGCTCTAGCTTCCCCAAACCAGCTCTGCAACAGTCAAAATAGAAGGATCTTCCTCCAATTTGCTCCCAAATCAAGGGGGAGGTGTTATAGCGAGAAATAAGCATAGGGGCAGTCATATCAGGAAACACAACATAAGATTTAGCTACATTGCAAGTTACTGGGTACATAACAGCCTTCTTCTTATAGGTCTTGGCAAAAACAATGGACTGTTTCCCCACCTTAAAGGTCATTGTCCCTGAGCCAACATCTATAATCGCACACCGGCGTGTGCGAAAATGGTCAACCCAAAATGATAGGGATGTGAGCATCCTCGGGTATATCTAGCACAACGAAGTCAATCGGGAAAATGAACTTTCCTATTTGCACAGAATATCCTCTAAGACTCCTATGGGCTGGACCGCGAACGATCGACCATCTCAGTCTTTGTCATGTTTGTGATTGCAAACTTAGTCAATTTCAATTTCTTAGCAAGACTCAAAGGCATAACACTAATACTGGCCCCTAGGTCACACAAGGCCTTCTCAATAGAAAAGGTGCCAATATTACATGAGACTGAAAAACTACCTGGGTCTTCTAGTTTATGAGGTGCGGTATGAGTCAAATAGGAACATGACTCCTCAGTTAGTGCGACAGATTGCACAGTATCAAGTGACTTCTTTTTAGACAACAGTTGCTTCATACATTTCATGTAAGCAGGCACTTGATTAACTAATTCTAAGAAAGGAACTTGCACATTTAAACTACGAATAACATTTTCAAACTTGTTAAACAATACCTGTTCCTTTATCGGCACCAATCTCTCTGGGTACGGGGCTGTAAGAAGCAACTTAGCCCTTTCCTCTAGGTCTCTCATACCGGCATCAGTGGACTTAGGCTGAAAATATAATACCTTGTCCTTGTTGTAGCTCGAACCTTCTTCAGACCGTCTCAGGAATGAACCATTAACCGTCGTAGGGTCATACTTTGGAACCGGAACTGACCCATCAGCATTTGGATCTTGCCTTGATAATTTCGGAGTCGTCGTACCCCGAAATAAGTAGTCCCTCAAGTTATTTGGCATTGGAGGACGAAAAGGTTCATGATCAGACGCATCTTCAGTCGATCGACCATATAGGTCAGTCGATCGATCCGCTTCCGCAGACCGAAGCTTCATCATTTACGAGTGGTCGATCGACCAGGTATGTCAGTCGATCGACTGATATACCTGCTGATCGTCTTTTTCTTGATACTGTTCATTCTAGACTTTTTCTTACTCGGTTCCGCCCCATCTTTTCCAGTAACATCTTCGACCATAGCGGGCCCATCAAGGGTAGACCCACTCCTCAAAGTAATCGCATTCAGAGTCTCTTTTTGATCCGGCTGCGATGGTAAATGCCCCCGAGCTCTAGTTGCACTTTTGCTTGCCAATTGGGCAATTTGACTCTCCAACATTTTTGTAGAAGTCTCTCTAGCTAGAGACTCCTTTTGCAACAAACCCGACAAATTCTGAACCATGTTTTTTCAATTCAGAAATATCATAACCTTGAAATTGCTGCTGCTGAGGCACATAGGGAGGCGTTTGATACTACTGCTGCTTATGAGGGGGCACATAGTTTTGCTGCTGCTGCTGTGGACCCGGATTAAGGACATTCTGGTTAGTCCACCTCAAATTGGGGTGGACATTAGAGGGATCGGGATAAGTACCAGTCTGCCTAAAGTGTTGAAAAGCAGCACATGTTTCATTCGAACTTGTACAAAACTCCGAAACATGTCCCTCTCCTCCACATCTTTTGCATGTAAAGGGACCGTCTGAAACTGCATTAACTTTATATATCCCGCCTTTTTGGGATCCCCCAAAATCTAGCTTGTCAAATCTTGCAGTAAGGGCCTCTATTGCAGCTACAGCAGGAGATTCAGCTGATCTTCTCTGATTTCCTCTAGAATTCCCATGCTCAGCTTTATGGGTGGCCATATCTTCAATAATCTTCCACCCCTTAGTTTCTCCAACATTTTCCTGGAATCTCCCATTAGCTGTAGCATCCAAGATAGCCCTCTGATCATCATAAAGCCCATTATAGAATTGGTTACACAGGCACCATTGTTCGAACCCATGGTGCGGAATAGATCACACCAGCCTCTTGAAACGGACCCATGCCTCATGAAAATCTTCATCAGGACTGACACGTTTGTCGCGTACCTGTCAAAAATACCAACTGGCTCTAACTAATATAGCTAGGGATGTCGGGTCGAATCCACAGAGAGGTAGGAAATTGTCAGTTTAAACTAAATTCGTCAAGGTAACCAAATTGGGGGGTTTTCAATTGTGATATTCTAAACTAATAAGAGGGTAAGGAAGAGGGAAAATAAGAGAATAAAGATCAACAAAGGAGAGAACAGCTAAGACGGACGGTTCACCATAATCATCCGGTCAAGTAATCTAGGTCTCAGGTCAATGCAAATACGGTCTAAGGAGCAGTGAATATCTCCTTTCGGTCTCAATTTGCCCTAGAGCGTGAATAGCTTAGCTTTCGCCCTAACTACGATACCCTATTGTTCGCTACTAGTCTCGCCTTTTCCAACCTTTCGGTCCAGGTCAAGGATCACTGAGATATAAATGCCTAATCGCGTCGATTCAATTAGACAGATACAGATAATTGCAGCATTTAAACAACAAAGACTATACCAACATTAACCCAATAAATCAATTACTATCCCTTCATAATTATGGATCCCCTATAGTCTTAGCAGAGGGGAATTAGCTACTCATTATCATCGAATCAACAACAACAACAAATAGACAATTAAAACTAAACATGATGAGTAAACTAATAAAGATTGAATTAAAGTAATTATGGTAACAATAAAGGGAAGAAAGAGTTAAAGCAGTGATTAAGAAATTAGAGATTAAAGTAGAATAATAATAATAATAATAATAATAATACCCATTGTATCCAAATCTGAGTAGTAAAGTATAAAGGAAGAGCAAAATCCAATCCACAGTAGCAAAGTATCGAGTGAAAGTGAACGAACAAAAAGAGAAGACACCCGTAACGTAGTCCCTCTACTCTATCTTATACGAAAAATCCATCCTCAACCTAATCTATGGACTAATTACAAAAGCCCATAAATTAATTAGGCGGAAAATAACTAAAGCAGGACAAACCACTCGATCGAGTAGAAATAAACTACTCGATCGAGCCAAACTAACACCAAGCCACTCGATCGAGTAGAAATAAACTACTCGATCGAGCACTTCTTGCTTTGTCACCTCTTGTGCATACTCGAAAGTGGTCGATCGAGCATTCTTAGGTATATAGAGCATTCGACCGAGCATAAAATCTACTCGATCGAGCTGTTTAAGCACGTTAGACCTTGAAACACTTCACGAATCCAGCTCACGCGTCTTCCAAGTGTTAGATTTCCAAACTCCGGCTCCTCATTCTCCATAAATGCATGCAAATGGGACGGATTAAGGCTCGGTTTAGCTCCTCTTTGGTCAATTCCTACAAATTACATAAAACGAACCAAAGTAGGATATTCGGGGGTATTTGTAGCTAGATATTACATAAAAAGTACAGAAATGCGTGTAAAAATGAGGTAAAAACCTTATATAAAAGACACGCATCAAATCTCCCCAAACCAAACCTTTGCTTGTCCCCAAGCAAATATGAATGCAACTAAGAATAAACAATGGAACGGGACCAACGCATCAGCTACAAATCACCCACTAAAACCAATTTAATGCAACAGCTGACAGAGTGGCAAAAGAAAAGTGCAAACGAGTTAAATCAATGTTTCAAACTTACTGAACCGTCGACCTTGCAAGACTCAAAAGATATCGGACTCTCACGGGTCGCTCATCACTCAAAATTAGGCACAGGGTGAGTATATATGTGAAGGATAGAAAGAAGTAAGACACTCACCTAACTCGACCTATAAGAGCATGCATGCAGTTAACATGAATAAAGTCTCTACAACCGTACATATGCATTCCAACCATACTAGTGACCAAGACACATGCCGAAGACTTACATTTGGGTAAGCGAGGTAATGGGTAAGAAGGGGCTAAGATGAATTTGGATATGTGGAGTTAATAGCCAGGCTAGCAACAACGGATCCAAACATAAACTGCATCCCAACATCGTACTCAATATAACAAGATGAAACGGTGCTGTAATACTCCGTATTTATAAGTCTTGGGGTACTCTATCGAGTAGCCCTTACTCTGTCGAGTAAGGGCAAGTTGCGAAATAAAATAGTTTCTGACCTGTTGGGTACTCGATCGAGTAGTTTGGGGTACTCGATCGAGTAAGGGGTACTCGATCGAGTACCTTGGGTACTCGATCGAGTGTCCGGTTTTACGGGGAGTTTTCTCGGGTTTTGTTAATTATGCGATTAAGGTATTTAAACATAATCGTCATTGTTTTAAATCACTTTTACAAAACCTAAAACCCTTTTAAGAGAAAAGCGATCAGTTCATCTTCCTAATCGCATTCTTAGCAATTCCCGAGTTCGACGGTCGATTCTTGTCGTTGTTCGTGTCGTTGAGTTCCTTGCGTCAAGGGTAAGCTTTTAACATAATTTTTATAATGCTTTGTTAAGATTGGTTAAACCCTAATTTAGAGATTGGGGGTTTTGTGTGTAGTATGTGATGTGTAGTCCCTATGTGTTATGTGATAGGAGGAGGATTCGTAGAAGAGGCGTTTTGATACACCAGTAGATACCGTCTGCTTGTTGTGCTTTCCGGGTAGGATTTCCTACTCGCATTAGTCCCATAATGGGATATTGGTGATGTCTTGTATTTGGTTGTTTGATATAATGATTGTACTGTGTTTGTGGTTGTGATTGTTGTTGATGGTTCTCGAGATGCGTTCTCGGCTGAGTGGGGTCACTTGCGGGAGTGACTTCACGCCCTAGTTTCGCCCTTCGTGGAACCCGCCACGGAAGGGGATGTGCACATTAATGGGACAGAGTTATCGCTCGGTATGATGAGCGGGGCTTAGGTGGGAACGGCTGCGGTCCCTCATGGTGGCTGGTCCGGTGGACGATCGATATTGAGATGATGGGAGTTGGTTGGTGGTGTGTGTGTGTGATGACGATTCAAATTGTCTGTTTTGCCTTATTATTGCTACCTATATTGATTGTGTGATTAGTCGACCCCGTGTTTGTTTTGTAAACTGCGGTGATCCATTCGGGGATGGTGAGCGGATATTGAGCGGTATTGAGATGAGTCTTTGGGATAGCTGGGATGCCACGACATGATGATAGGAGTCTTCCGCTGTAGCCTTAGTTTATTTACTTTTCAGTTAGACAGTCAGTTTGAGAATAATGTATCGTACTTTTAGTTAGTTTCATGGATTGTAACTATTCGTTAAACTATTTATAATAAACGTTGTTTCTTTATTGTTGTTTGATTATCATTGCCTCGGGTAACCGAGTTGGTAATGTCTTCATACCTGAGTGGTCCTGGTAAGGCAATTGGAGTATGGCGGTGTTACAAATGGTATCAGAGCGACGATCCTGAAACCTGTAACCAATGAACTTAATGAACATAGGGAGTCAATTAAAATGAACCCGGGGTAAAAGTTGTAGGAGCTAGTGCAAAGGCTTGGGAGACGTCCTAAAGTCGCGGGGGTCGCCCTACAACTTTGAACCGGTCACATGGGGGAAGTGTTTGTCGAGTCGTATGTGTGTTTGGTTAACTTGTTTACAAATGTGATGGAATGTGTTGATTGTTGGATGTTCGAATTGGAAGTTGAGGAGGTGAAAGAAAAGTGATGATATATATAGAAACTGTTGATGAAATGATAGCATGTTGAATGTTTTACAACGTGGCAATTAATAGCATGATTGTTATGATATAATATGTGATTTATAAAGTTAGCATGTTAGCATATGACGTAATATGCGGGTAGCTCTTACGAAGTAGGGTTACTCGATCGAGTGGGGCTGACTCGATCGGGTGGGTTTTTGGCGATTTTGAGTCCAGAATCGAGTTTTGGGGCACTCGATCGAGTAACTAGGGGTACTCGATCGAGTAGGGGGTCACTCGATCGAGTAGCCTAGATACTCGATCGAGTAGGAAAGAGATCAGAAGGTCTGTTTGGTTCTGGAGTTTGGGTACTCGATCGAGTACGTGGGGCACTCGATCGAGTAGCCCGTTACTTGATCGAGTGTGTTTGGGAACTCGATCGAGTGGGTTCTGGGCATCGTGTTTTCGTGTTTTGAGGTTTAGTACGTGTGTTTATGTTTACCCCTTTCTTATATAGCTTCAAGATGCCGCCCAAGAGAACTGCTTTGTACGCGAGAGCTGAGCTTATGACCGTGGATGACATCGTTAAGATGTTAGAGCACCAGGATGCTCTTACTGAGACCCTGAAGAGAGTGAATGAGGACAAGGATAAGAGTAAGGAGAAGGAGGTTGATCATTCTAAAATCAGCCTCTACATTGCGAGGTTTAACCCGAAGGAATACAAGGGGGTTGGGGAGCCTAATCTGCTTGATAGTTGGCTGAGAGAGATGGAGAACATCTTAGACTTGGTTCACCGTCCCGATGAAATGAGAGTGGAACAGTGCGTTCTATCGAGGGAGGCAGGTGGTGGGATTCAAGGTGAAGGTGAGTGCTAAGGAGATATACACCAACCAAGGCTTACCTGCTATACCTTGGGAGGAGTTTCGTAGGGCCGTGAGGAAGGAGTTCGTGCCGGAGCATGTGAGGAGTAAGTTGAGGGAAGAGTTTGATAAGTTTAAGATGACCGCCGAGATGTCGGTGGCCGAGTACTACGACATACCAATGAGAAGTCCAGGTATCTTTGAGGATATGGGTTTGAGTGAGGAGAACCTGGCATTGAGGTTTGAAAGAGGGTTGACTACTACGATTATGGATAAGTTACCCGTGGGAATCCTTACCGATGTTAAGGAAGCTTATGAGAGGGCCGGAAGAGCCGAGAGGTTGGTGGAGATGGCTCGGAGAGGTCCGGTGGTGAGAAGAGGAAGTCCGAGAGCGAGGGTGGTGGCCAATCTAATTACAAGAAAGGCAACCACAATCGATCTAAGGGGTTTTCTTAAGGTCGGGGTTCGATCTTTGGGGCTTCCTTTGGGCGTGGCCGTGGGAGTGTGAGTAATAGTTGGGGAGTGACTGCTTTGGTTGTGGTGGCGTAGGCCACAAGAGACATGAGTGCACGAGTGCACCGGATCTTTCCGAGACCCGCGAGCTTCGCGAGCAACAACACCGGGGATCATGGCCAAACCGGGAAGTCGAGTTACAGTGGAGGCAACCGCAACGGCGGTAATTCTTATTAGAAAACACCGACGAACAACAACAACAATCAAGGGTCGGGTGCTAAGCCGACCGCATCAGCCAGTACTGTCCAGGGAGGTGGACAGAAGACCAGTGGCAAGTTGTTCATGATGGAGAAGAAGGCAGCTGAGGAAGATGCGCACGTTATCACCGGTACATTCCTTGTTAATGGTATTCCTACCACGTCTCGTGCAATGTTTGCTAAGTGGTTATCCTAATAATGGCTATGATTTCTATTCTTGTAATTTGCATTGGTTGATCCCTTACTTAACTGCTTCACATGATTCGAATTCTAATCTCATATCTATGTTGTAATTCCTTAAAATGCGTACTTTTGCATAAATGACCTTATTCTTGTCTTTCATATTATTTAATGGTCTCACATGAATAGTTGAATCTTTATTATGCTAATTTTGACCTATCTTGTTCCATCTCAATTATTTGTCATGTTTACATATAAACTTGATACTCTTATCTTTTGTATGTATCTTATATGACTTACCTGTTTTAGTTCCTTGTTATGTTTGTTTTGACATTTTGTGGCTGAGAGAACCTTGAGTTACTCCCCATTGACTGTGGCGTTTATGTTTACATGAATGACAGGTATTAGTTGGTGCATTCATTGGGTGAAGACATGTGTGAGCTAGAGAGCACTTTGGCCTTGTAATCGGTTTAGTAGGATTGTTTAGTCTCACCTCTTATTGTATTGTCATTCGGGGGATATATTTTCCCTCACCTTGACTATCAAGTTTGTATAATTTAAACTTTATTTCCGCATTTGTTATTTATGTTTTGAATTTTAATGAATCCGCGCCTTAAATTTTAAAAGTTTCAAAAATTTCCTAATTTCCGCTTGAATTTATAAGTTATGTTTTCCGCTTTATCGCGGGGTGTCACAATTGGTATCAGAACCTATGTTGCTCCCGACCCACACACGTGTATCCCAAATTTAAATTTGAACTTGACCTTGAATAATAAATGAGATATGGGTAGACTTAAGGACCTAAGGTGGTAGTCTGTAGCGTGTTTGCTCTTTGTTAGGGTCTAACATGTTTGTTGATTGTCATTTAACAATTGTTGTGCCCTTGGATCAATGACCGTGGGCTTACCTATTTGAAGATCAAGATTTGGTGCCTATTGTCGGAAATTGAAGATTTGTCCAACCTTTGAAGAATGCTTCTACTTCCTCGAAGATATTTCTCATTCTTTGTGTACCTTGCCTTATTCTTTACTTCTTGATGCTTATTTCCTCTTCTAAACTTTCTTTTCCTTTTTCCTTGGGAGTTAATCTTGTACCCCCAACTTGTTATTGTCCCTTATTTAGCCTCCCTTAAGGCCTTGTAGATATTTCTCCTTCTTTTGTGGGATGTTAATTTTGGTTGGATAATTTGGCTTTGTGGAGTTTGTTTGTGGTTGACCCATAACTCTTGCTTTTGAGAAGTTGTGATGTTGGAAGGACTTAGGTAATGTGGTGAGATATACTTGGTGATTCTTATACCTAGTCCCTTTGTAAAGAGAGTATAATTGATCGGTGGAATTTTGTGTGTTAAGTGTGAGTTGCCTATGATACTAAGATTATGGAACTTGGCCTTGTTGTTTATACTTGGAATTTGAGAATTTGGTAACTCGAGTTTTGTTGCTTGGGGTTTGACATGGAGTAGAGTTTATGATGAGAGCTTGGAAGGAAACACCTCTAGGACGTTGTTGGCCATTGGTGATGAAAGTGTTACTTAGAAATTTGAGTTGAACTCGAGGTTAGCATAGTCGGTATACTTTTGTGAGTGTTGTGATGATTACATGGGAATCATGTTAGGTGAGAGTCATAGCTAGTTTTGAAATCTCATTTGGGTATCCACTTTGCGGTAACGAGGATTAGTAGCCAGAGTTCTTCAGATGTGATTATAAGTTGGGATCGATAGATGTTGAGCTGAGATGAGTTAGATGTTTTGGGTGGTTGTCTCGTAGTTTGGAGAATGTCACCATTTATGCCTTAGGTTTCGAGAGTATAACAAGATCTCCTTGGGATGATAGAATGTGCAAAAGAACTTTTGAATTTGGATTTTTGATTGATGGTTTACCATTTTGAGAAACCCATGGTTGGCCCTAGTTGGATATGAGTATAGCTTTGTTAGAAGCTTTGACCTTGATCTCGTGGAGGTTGTTTGTAGATGTTTGAGGATTTGGAGTGGTGAAATCACACTTATAGTGAAGTACCTTGTTTCATGGAATAGCTTCGTATGAAATAACATGAGTGTTTTGAGGAAATCCTTGAGAGTGACGTGGTTATGAATTTTGTTGTAGGAAGTTTTCGGAACCGCTTAGGTTGATGTTGTGTTTGAGATTTGAGTACCTGACGTTTCCTTGTTGTTTAATTCCCTTTCTTCTTTGACCATAAGTGTTACCATTCATACCTCTCTTCCTCGCTTCATCATGCTCCTTCTTTAAGTTTGATACTCGTAACCTGTGAAACTCTATCTTTGACACCCTTGTTGACCTGACTTCGATTCTTATCCCTAGGAAGTTCATCATAGCTCTTTTGTTGGTTAAGTCTGGATCCTCTTAGCGTACTTTGTATTTATGATATCGAAGTTACTTTTATTTTCGTACAATTTCTAAACGTTTCAAGCTACCATTTTTGGTTCGTTGTTAAAAATTTATATTACTCTTACAAAACTTTACCTATTTTAAAAGGTTTGAAACTGAAAATTTGATTTAGTTCCATATTTGTTCTTTGAGTATAAACTCATTTATCATAATTTTAATTGCTAAACCCGAGATTTCTTTAAATTTTATCCAATTTCTATTAACTTTGATCTATTTATAATTTCGTTGTCAAAGTTTAATATTATATTTTCAAAATTTGACTCCTTTTTGAAGTTCACCGGTGAATCTTTCAATTTCCATTTGGCTTTTGCAAAAGAAAATTTGAGTGAATTACCTTTTTCTTTTGATTTTAACGTTGATCGGATGTTAGAACTCGTTATTAGAGACGTTTAATAACTTGTTCTACGCTTGTCGGCGAATTGATTTTGTTTTAAATCTGTCTTTGACTTGGAAAGTTAGCGTTCTTGTGTGCACGACAAGAGCAATTTCGTTCCATGAAGAAGACTTATACTTTTGAAAACTCTTCATAAATATTTTGGAAGTATTTTGATTTTTGATTTATACAAATGATTTGCTTTTAACCTTATCTTTGATTTGGAATGTGATGTTCTTACAACGAGAGCACTTCCGTTTCTTTGATGAGAATCTGGTTCTATCAGAAATTTTTATTTGAAACTATTGAAAGGATTTTAATTCTCACACGGCGTCTTTTTAATATTTTGGTTACCAATTTCAAAAGTCCGTTTTTAGTTTTATACAACTTTTCGATTCTAGTTTCAAGTTTCGAGGACGAAACTTTTTAAAAGTTGCGGTGATTGTAACACCCGTGAATTTCTCATTTTGACTATTATAATTGATTAAACCGTTTGATTGCTTTATTTTTTTATTTCTGAATTATTCAATTTAATTAATTTTATTTCAAACACGATTTTTATAAAAGTAATATATAAAAGCTCATTTATATAAAAATACGTATTATTAAATTATTTCTTAAGGTATAACTTATATAAGAATATATGTATACATATTTTTGGTCGGACAATAATAGTGACAATAATAATAATAATTCCCGTCTAACATAGACCATCGTATTCCAATTGGGAATCTTGACTAAACTCGGACCAACCAAATATCGATAACACATATCACTTACTCACCCCACACTCTACTTTTATATATTATTATATATTTTATATAATTCTTTTATTATTATTATTATTATTATTATTATTATATATTATTATTATTATTATTATTAATATTAATACTATTGTTGTTGTTGATTCACCGTGTCCCACCCCCTCACTTTTCCTCCCTCTCTTTCATTTTGAAAAGACCAAAATAAGCAGCTGCAACATAAACCACAAACAACAGAGCCATTGTACTCCATTTCCGTCAACCTTCCAACTCCGATCCCGTCTCCGTTTCTCAACCAAAATTCATAATTTTTATACCATTCTCTTCCTCTTTCCTTCCTTATTCTTTCAAGGAAAGAAAGTTTCAGTTTTGTTGCGGTTTCGAAAATGTCGTCTTAAATGACAACTCGGTTTCTTGTCTTAAACGACTCGTTTTTCCTCCTTTTAGCTGAAGACTTTGAAGAATGATGAGAGGCTCGTATTTTTAGACGTTTTCCTCGTAAATTTGAGAAGCTAAGGTAACGGTGATAGGTTACTCGACAAAAATGTCGAAACTCCGTCTTATATGTCGCTTTATATGCTCTTGTTTGATTAAGTTTGATTCCTTGCGTTTTTCTCATTTTTTATCTTAACTTCCGTCTCAGAATAAGTTTGATATGGGCTGGTTTTATGCGACCGTTTTCACATGATTTTCGAGCATTGAGGATGGGTGTAAGGGTTGTTATTCGTGTTCTAGCTGAGTTTTGTTTCCGTCTCAAACTTGTCTTCTATGCCATCTAAATTTTGACTCGGTTTGAACTGTTTTATGCTTCGTTTGGGTGTCGTTTTGAGATTCGTGATAGACTGGTATCGCACTGAAGTTTGGACCGTCCTGTACTCTGTTTCTCAGCCATGAAAGGGTGTTTTGTGACCTGTCACGACCTGGTTAGGTTCATTTTGGCGGTTTGTCGGGTGGTTGTTTGGACTGTTTGGGTGTTGTTTTTGGAGCCGTGATAGACGGACCTTATGCATCTTTTTGGGACTGCTTTTGGACAGCCTAGTTACGCACGCTACTTTTAGACGGGATTGGAGCAATTTCCATGATGAATATGGGTTATTTGTGGGACGGTTTTTATGAGTGTTATGCGAGCTGTTTTGGGACGGTATTGTTACGTGTTTGAAGACGAGAAATGGCTGTGTTAGTACCCGTTTTAGCATGAGTGGCAGAGGTCTTAGCCGTGGGTGGTGGCATGCCTATAGTAGTAAGGATCCCGTACCCAAGGGTAGCAAATAGAATTGAGGGTGATATATTGATAAGTTGAAGATGTCGGACTATACACTCGGCATGGTTGCTAATATAAGGGTCTTTGAGTCGTGTTTAAGGATTGTTTTGGCGCAAGTTGGTCATTTGAATGATTTAAATCCTGTCTCATGCCTTATATGACTTAATTCGTTAAATATCGTTCATTCATATATTTTTCTCACATCCATCGTAAATGTGGAATTTATTATTTATTCAAGTCAAAATTTGATGATCTCATTTACCTATAATATGAATTCTTAATCCGTTCATTCTCATTTATTTATCGTATCTCAAATATGAGTGGATTATTCTACTTGTTTAATTAAACTGAGTCATTTATAATTAGTGCTTGTTTTGCTTATTATAAACAGTTCATCTCTGTTTATTTACATTTTCATTCAAGTGACAAGTATTGAGAAATGAGTCACTAATCCATGTTTACGAGTATAATTGGACTTGGATGTCTTACTTGAATTATCATCGTCTCATTACTTTATTAGTCTCATTCCAAGTTGATTCTTATCGCTTGGTTGAGTCGTATTCTTATGATATATCTTTACGCCTTACTTGTGCTGTTCTGCCAAGTATTGGTTTACGCCGCTCTCGTGCCGCTCTGCCGGGAGTTGGTTGATTTATGTTTTTCCCGCCTCTTTCGGACTGTT
Organism: Silene latifolia; assembly: GCF_048544455.1. Taxonomy (NCBI): domain Eukaryota; kingdom Viridiplantae; phylum Streptophyta; class Magnoliopsida; order Caryophyllales; family Caryophyllaceae; genus Silene; species Silene latifolia. The sequence goes on along the minus strand of NC_133528.1, from coordinate 119,570,201 downwards.
CTGCCGATTGTGGGTTAGCTCATATCGTATTCTGGTGATAATGCCTTTATGCTATACATTTTGCTTGGCTTGTCTTTACGCCCCCTTTCGGACTGTCCTGCCGATTGTGGGTTTAGTTCATATTTTCCGTCTCTTTCGGACTGTACTGCCGATTGTGGGTTTTCGACTTCCGTTCTGTCGATCGAGTCTTGGATGCGGACTGTTCTACCGCATGTCAAATCGGGAACCGTTCTGTCCCGAGATTCTGGCCAGATTTAGATTAGGACTGAGTCTTGGGAGTACCATTGTCATCCTACCAGGAGAATTATATATTTATATATGAGTAGTAAAGGTCTTGCTTGGTTATAGATATTGGTATTTGTGTAATACTACGGTTTTATGAGTCTGTGGGTACTCTATCGAGTGGGGCTTACTCTGTCGAGTAAGTATGTTTGGTATTCGAAACAGTAGTCTGCCTGTAGGGTACTCGATCGAGTAGCCTTGGCACTCGATCGAGTAAGTGGCACTCGATCGAGTACGAGACTTACTCGATCGAGTAAGTCGGTTATCGGGTGTTATTTGACGGGTTTTGTTAATAAGGCAGATTAATATATAATACTTTTCGTCATCTTCCTTAAACACTTTTACAAACCTAATTCACTGATTAAAAGAGAATTCAAGTTACGTTACTTTGTTCTTCCGCTTTATTGACAAATCCCGGAGCTAGAGAAGTCGGATTGCTTTGTTCTTTAGACCTTTGTAATCCTTGCACCAAGGGTAAGTTCTACGTACCATTTTTTATAGCATTTGACTGATTTTGGTTAAACTCTAATTTGGGAATTGGGGGTTTTATGATTATATTGTTGTGGTAGTGATTGTATGAATATGTGTTTAGGAGGAGGGTTCGTAGAAGAAAGGTTTTGAGACAGCTGCTAGATCGTCTGAATTGTGATTGCATTCCAGGTAGGGTTTCCCTACTCAGTATTAATTACATGTTGTGATTGGTGGTTTCGTTGTGATTATTGTTAAAGCATATTGTTGGTAGTTGTGACGGTTGTTGTGTATTATCGTTGATTGTTGTTGTTGTTGTATCTGTCTGTGATCTTCGGGGTGCGTCCCTGACTGAGTGGAGTCACTTGCGGGACTGGCTTCACGCCCTTAATTCGCCTTCTGTGGAACCCGCCATAGAAGGGATGTGCACATAAATGAACATGGGTTTATCGCTCGATGGAGATGAGCGGGGCTTAGGTGGGTACGGCTGTGGTCCTCCACTGGCGGTGTGGAGTATATGTTGCGATGGGTACTCTGGCAGGACTACACACTTTAGTGTGTAGTTAGTTATGAGGAGATTGATTATGGAGTCGGGGTTTGATGTGACGATTGAGTTGTTTGACATTTGTCTTATTGTGATTTATGTTGTGTAATTAGTACTGACCCCGTTGTTTGTTTTGTAAAACTGTGGTGATCCATTCGGGGATGGTGAGCAGTTGTTGAGTAGGTTTGATATGACGCTTTTGGGCTAGCTGGGATGTGTCACCACGAGGCAGTTTAGAGTCTTCCGCTGTTATACTTTAGTTGTTTGAGACATTTGGATTTTGAGAACTTGTATCGTACTTTTACTAGTTTTGGATTTGAACATGTAATCACTTTAAACCGTATTGTTATTTAAATTATGTTTCTTCATTGTCTTTTGATTATCATTGCCTCGGGTAACCGAGATGGTGACGTTCTTATACCTGAGTGTTCCTGGTAAGGCACTTAGAGTATGTGGGTGTCACAATTTGTCTTTCAAGGCAAGAGTTATGCCTTGTGTTGTTTGTCTTGGTCCTATCGGATACTAGGGGTGAGCTATAAGCCCTCTAGTTGCGATATGATCATCGGGATTGATGTTCCCATCCGTTCTTATGATGAGATGCAAGCTATAAGTATGAATGTGACATTAGTAGCCACGTCTCGTGCAATGTTTGCTAAGTGGTTTTCCAAATAATGGTTATGATTTCTATTCTTGTAATTTGCATTGGTTGATCCCTTACTTAACTGCTTCACGTGATTCGAATTCTAATCTCATATCTATGTTGTAATTCCTTGAAATGCGTACTTTTGCATAAATGACCGTATTCTTGTCTTTCATATTATTTAATGGTCTCACGTGAACAGTTGAATCTTTATTATGCTAATGTTAGCCTATCTTGTTCCATCTCATTTATTTGCCATGTTTACATATAAACTTGATATTCTTATCTTTTGTATGTATCTTATATGACTTACCTATTTTAGTTCCTTGTTATGTTCGTTTTGATATTTTGTGGCTGAGAGAACCTTGAGTTACTCCCCACTGACTGTGGCGTTCATGTTTACATGAATGACAGGTATTAGTTGGTGTATTCATGGGGTGAAGACATGTGTGAGCTAGCGAGCACTTTGGCCTTGTAATCGGTTTATTAGGATTGTTTAGACTCACCTCTTATTGTATTGTCATTCGAGGGATATATTTTTCCTCACCTTGACTATCACGTTTGTATAATTTAAACTTTATTTACGCATTTTTTATTTATGTTTTGGATTTTAATGAACCCGCGTCTTAAATTTTAAAAGTTTCAAAAATTTCCTAATTTCCGCTTGAATTTATAAGTTATGTTTTCCGTTTATCGCGGGGGTCACATACTGTCCAGGAATACTCGGCCGAGTATGGCCGAGTATACTCTATACTCGACCGAGTATTCTGTCTAACGATGTTTATTTCCGCGGTTTGATTTATAGAGGATTAGAGTTATATAAACGGGATTTACAGTTTCTTAATCACTTTTACCAAAACCTAAACTTTCAACGTAACTCTAATCACCTCTAATCTCTCTCAAGTTCGTGGATTGTTCGTAAGTCTTGTTCATCCTTCTTTTGCGTCGATTGTGTCGGTAAGCTTCTAATTCTATATGTTTTATCAATTTGTCTTTTAGGGTTTTGCCCTAGTTTTATGATTTGGGGGGAAGGGGTTGTTGTGCATGCTTGTGATTCAATTGTATGGTTATTGTTAGGTGGAGATTTCGTAGATGAGCCGTTTTAGCTTCCTTGATTGTCTCGTTTAAGATTGTGCTAAGGTAGGGTTTCTCTACTCGGTTTACTGTATAATTGATTTAATGCATTGTTGTGATTGATTGATTTGATTCATGTTGTTGATTGATTGTTGTTGGTGGATTGGAGTATGGGTGTTGGAGTTGAGATGCTTGTTGATGTTTGTGAGGTGCGTCCTCGGCTAAGTGGGGTCATTTGCGGGAGTGGCTTCGCGGTCTTCATTCGCCGTCTGTTGAACCCGTCACAAGAGGGGATGTCCACATTAATGAACAAGGTTATCGCTCGTTGATGAGCGGGGCTTAGGTGGGCAAGGCTATAGTCCCCCACTGGCAGGGCTACACTTTGATGTGTAGTCAGTTATGAGATGTGATTGGGAGTTGGAGGTGGATTGCGAAACAGTTGTTTATCTTTATCGTACTTTGTCTTATTTTGATTATACAGTGAACTGGCCTTGTTGTTGTTTTTTAAAATCTGTGGTGATCCATTCGGGGATGGTGAGCAGATTGTGACAGGTGATGATGGTCTTTAGCTATGGGGAAGAGATTGGGGAGTCATCACTTCGAGTCTAGCTTCCCTGTCATGAGATTAACTGCTTTAGATTCAGTTGTTTTGAGTACTAGTCAACATTTATTTTGGATTTGGTTTTGGTACATTTAATCGTTAACTCTTTATACTTTAATAAATGTTTTAGGATGGTTACTTTTGATCTACTAGCCTCGGGAACCGAGATGGTAACAGTCTCTCATGCTAGGGTGGTCCTGGTAAGGCACCTTGGTATGCGAGAGTGTTACAGTTTCTAACTCCTATATAAGGAGCTTATATATTGTTTATTTTCTAACGTTTATTGAATAAGAAAAACACTAGCTTTGCTGATGCAAAAGTTATCTCGGTTCGACGCGTTCGTTCCAACTCCAGTTATTGTTTGACGCGTTTTCAGACTCTAACTAGATCGACTAGCAATAGGTCTTGCAACATTGATCAGCATTGGCTGAGTTATTGGTCTAACTAAAGCAAATATCCGGTTCTTGCTCAGTTTCTTGTTTGTTATTCCTTGTGTTTGTTCTCTCGTTTGTTCTTATTGTTCCTTATTGTTGTTTTGCCACTGTTGCCGTTATTGTGGGGCGTTAATACTGTTGATTGTGAGTGAGATATAGTTCCATGGAACCCAATACAATAAGATCTCGTATTCTTTGTTATTTATGTTATTCTTTTTGCTACTGATTATTATTGTTGCTGGAGATCGTTGTTATTGAGGTGTTGTTGGGACGTTGGAGTTGAGGCGGCGTTGTTGTTCTCAGTGCGTTATGTTTCTGTTTTCGTTGGTATTGTTGTTATTTTCGCGTTAAACTGCAGAAAGGCTTAAACTTTGCAACAACTTTATGAATTCGTAAGGTCTCTAGGTCACGTTTGTTGAATAGCTTCCGCAACAACGAAAGTTCGATTAACTTTCCTATCACTAATGAATATATTTATTTACAAATTTTTGGAAACTTGTCGAAGTACTACATAAAGCAAGTGCGATGAATGACTTGAAGTGGAGTTTAAAACATGGTCACGTATGGAAATTTATACGATGGAATGCTATTAAATCTTATTAATACCTTTCATAAGCAATATATGTTATTGACTCTGTTTGGTAATTAACAGATTCATTTAAGCATAAGCAGATTGTAAAATGGATTATAAATGACATATTTTATTAGAAGGTTTGACCAACATGTTCTAAATAGCAGAATTAGTTTGAATGTGTGATAATTAGCAGATTAAGATTAGTAAATTATTAATTTTCTTTGTAAAATGGTGTAAAATCTCATATTTTAGAATATGTTAAACCAATATGATGGGGTAAGAAGCACATAAACATCATATTGTCCCCAAATATGTTGTTTCAATATACTGTTTACCAAATACTAACATTAGCATATTAATTGGTCAAACTTGCTGAAAACCCCTAAATATGCTAAAAATCAACCAATATGATATTTATTAAATGCCATCTTCATTGTGTCCGTCACAAACTTGTGACGGTGACCCTCTCACACAATTGCAAGTGGTGAGACGAATATGAAGCGCTCCACATGAACGATTAAAGAGCTGATATCGAGTTTAAGTACCACAAAAGTACTAGTTCAGGTATTCAACTACCTGCCTACTAAAGATCGTCGACAATTTACTAAATATCGTCGACAATTTTAATGAACTTTCAAAATTGCCCCTCCCTCACACTCCCCCTTATATTTTCCATATTATTCAAAAACTACCTTTCACACTTCCAAATTTTGAAAAAAAAAAAACCGACTCACATAACAACAAAAAACCGTTTCGACCGCATCATTTCCGTCATCAAATTCAAACATTCAACAAGGTATGTGATTGTTATTAATATTTTTTTTTAGTATTTTCTTAGTTTGTAAATTTGTGACGGAATTAGGATAGATGCCTTTATTGTAGACGGAATTAGGATAGATGCCTTGATTTGAATCGGATTAAGTCGCGTTTTGCAAAAATTAATCGCAAAATTCAAAAAAAAAACGAAAAAAAAAGAACGACAAACCTGGGCTGGGACGAAAAACATTTTCGTCCAGGCCCAGACGAAAATGTTCTTCGTCCATTATGCGTCTTGGACGAAAAACATTTTCGTCTGGGCCTGGACCTTGACGAAAATGTTCTTCGTCCAAGCCCATTTTCTGGTTTTTTTTTCTTTTTTTTTTGAATTTCTCGTTTTTTTTTTTTTTTTAAAAAAAACTTATTTTTCCGTCTTGTTTTGTTATCGTTAAAAACTAATAAATTATTAATAATAAACCTCCGTGGCGAACTTGTTGTAAAATTATTTATTTTATTTTTTAAATTTTAAAAAACTTATTTTTCCGTCTTGTTTTGTTAGCGTTAAAAACTAATAAATTATTAATAATAATTCTTGTCCGTGGCGAACTCGTTGTAAATTTATTTATTTTATTTTTTAAATTTTTTAAATTTTTTCCGTCTCGTTTTGTTTTCGTAAAATATTAATTAATTATTACTAATAAACCCCGTTCGGGGATGTTTTGTTTTATTTTAATTTTTTAATTTACTTAAACTTATATTTATAAATTATTTGTTTTATTAATTTAAGTAATCAATGCGTTTTTATTATTTTTTGAATAGATGGCCGGTGGAGGAAAAGACCGTCACGTTCGAGCTCGAAAGGGGCTCCAGTTTGAGTCTGAGGTTGGAAATGGTAGTACCCAGCCGTGGACTGCGGAGCAGTTGGAGAAGGTGGTTCGGTCTGGTGATGTGATAGGGTAGGAGGAGGCGGGTGATGAGCGAGTGCGTAGGGTGCCCCGTAGACGGGATGAGGAGGGGCGTTTTCAGCGGATGTCGGATGGTAGTTCTAGTAGTGTCGTGGCTCCGAAGAAGAAGAAGTCGGGTAAGGATGTCTCTTGGTTGATTTCCGATCGTGTTCCGGGTGGTCCGATGTTTCCCCACGTGATTCCTAGCTTTGGGGGCCACATTGCCAACACCTTATGGGCGACTCCTAATGAGGTCGGTCGACCAGTTTTGACGGGTTACCACCGGTTTGGTAAGACGAGGTTGTTGAGTTGTTGGCAACTACCTTCGACCGTTCAGACTATTTATGACGGTAGTGGTCTTTCTCACCTATTAGATTCCATGGTCGAGCATTTTAACATGCCCCTTATTTCTGCTTTCGTTGAGAGATGGCAACCCGACACCAACAGTTTTCACATGCTTTTTGGGGAGATGTCCATACTCCTTCACGATGTTGCGCAGATCTTAGGTGTTCGGGTTGATGGTAACTGTTGTAAGGTGGAGAGTAAGGACGGGAAGTTGGCGGATCCCCTTATGTTTGTTTGTGACTTCTTTGGGATTTCATCAAACGAGTTGAGGTTGCCGTTAAACCCTAGTAAGAAGGCCCCTATTTACAAGAGTGGGGGTATATTGGTAGATGCAGTTTGTGACATGGCGGCAGCTAGTTGTGATGTTGTTTTTACTCAGGGGTTTTTGGCTGCGGTGTTGGGGTCGACACTTTTTGTCGACAAATCAGGTGATAGGTTACGTCCTCAGTTGTTTCCTTTAGTGAATGATACTGATTGTATACACCACTACGCTTGGGGAGCCGGTGTACTAGCCTTCATGTACTGACAGTTGGGTGTGGCTTCACGTGCTGGTGTGAAGATTATTGGTGGTTGCTTGACTTTGTTGCAATCGTGGATCTATGAGTATTTTCCTATGTTCAGACCCGGTCCACCTTCGGTAATTGACCCTACTCAGCCTCGGTCGTGTTCTTGGAGATCCGTTGGTCCCTTCGCTCAAAATGCGGAGAAATTGTTGAAGTATCGGAGGTTGTTAGATGGGCTTATTTATGCTTCCATTAGGTGGGATCCGTACGGGCCGCGTCAGGAGGAGTATCATCCTCGTACTCTGTTTGCCGGTTGTGTTCGTTTCATGGACATAGCCGAGCCGTACCAGCCTGATCGGTGTTTACGACAGTTTGGGTATGTGCCGATAATACCCAATCCCATTATGAGATTGGTAGCGCACCGTCCTGCTTCGGGGATAGGGTACAAGGTTAGTGTCGGGGCTGCGATGGTTGATCATCTTTGGGATTGCTGGCAGGATCACTTGGTTCACCTTTCTCGTAGATCGAGACCAGTTAGTTTCCCGGGTGAGACGGCGCCAGATTATGAGGCTTGGTATAATGGGAATTCTCACCCGTTGATCATTGATCCCGACCACCATGATGCCCCCGCTGCACAGGACGATTTTGATGTTCCTGCTGAGGTAATAATTTTACTTACAGTTGTTGTAATAATTGTTTAACTTTCTTACTGTTCGTCGATAATGTTTATAATGTTTTAGTTATTTTTGTCAATTTGCATACTGCACGTGCTTTAGTGTTTTAGTTTGCCGAGGCCGGACGGATTACCTATGACAAGAAACAACTTTCCTTCTTCCGCAAGATGATGAAGAACATCGACCCATTGGTTGAGAGGGCTAGGGAGATTATACGTCATAGAGGACCTCGTCAAACACCCGGTGATCGTGTTCAGCGTAGATCAGATGGTGTGTACACTGATAGCGAGGAAGAGGATGATCAGTAGTCGGGAGACAAGCTAGTTTGTGTTTGTTTTCATTTATGTTGTACGTTTTTGAAAACATTTTTTATGTTGGATGATTATGTTAGTTGACTATTTCAACCTTGTTTAATTCAAAAAACATGACGGTTTTAAATTCTGAAATTTCTTAAATTTCTTGAATACATTGCAACTGATGCAAATTCATACATTTCTGGAAATACTCACTACTTCATGACAATGGCCAACATAATGAAAACAAACAAATACAAGATACACTTGAAATAAAACTTCATCATCCTTGACATTTCCGAAATCTCCTTTTTTATACCTATCACTTGCTCTTTCATGACATTTCCACTTGATGCATCATCACCTTCATCTTCACATGCTATCTTCAACTTTTTTGTTATTGTCAAATGATCTTCAGTCAACCACGACACAAAATGATCGCAAGGTACACCCTTAAAATACGCTTTTTTCGGATTAGTAACTGACCCGGAAATCTTGATGATAGCGTTTCTGTGACAACGATTGCAAATTTGATTCTTAAAATCAAGGCCTTCAATTGGGTGGTTTCCTCACATTGAGGATGATGTTGACATAAGTAGAGAGTTGAAGAAGAAAATGGAAGAAGATGAAGATGATTGGAAAATAGAAGAAGTTGAAGATGAGTGCAAAAATACAAGAATATGTAGATGTTTATATAGGGAAAAATAACCGTTACAATTCAAATGTTACCGTTATAATTCAAAATAACCGTTATAATTCAAAAATAGGCGTTACAATTCAAAATAACCGTTAGAATTCAAAATAACCGTTATAATTCAAAAATAGCCGTTACAATTCAAAATAACCGTTAGAATTTAAATTTTACCGTTACAATTTAAATGTTACCGTTATAATTCAAAATAACCGTTAGAATTCAAAATAACCGTTATAATTCAAATGTTACCGTTATAATTCAAAATAGCCGTTATAATTCAAATGTTACCGTTATAATTCAAAGTAGCCGTTATAATTCAAATGTTACCGTTATAATTCTAAATAGCCGTTATAGTTAATAGCTTATAAATAGGTCATTCAATGTCAATTTCAATCACAACATCCAATCCTATTCACTCACTACAATACTAAAATGGTTCTCACAAATACTCAAAAAATCAGAGGTTATCAAGGCAGAATCGATCTAATTGTTCAAAATTTACCAGTTCTAATTGAGCGTCTTGAATCAGTGGTTCCCAGTGCCACTGTATGGCACATGCTTGAAGAGCCTCCAATTGGTAGCCTTTGTATAATTTTAACCGGAAACCCGGATCATGTTCTAACTCCAGCAGTTAGAGATGAGGTTGTTTCTGATGAAGCAGTAAACGAGAAGATGTGAGAGTTTCGCAGGTTAAGAAGTGATATCTTTACATATTTTGAGCGCATCCTCACCGTGATCGATTACCGAAGACTATCAGACTTATGTGCCGGTAGAGTGCTCAACCAAGGAAATCTTTATCTCTACATCAATGATTTGTTGACTCAATATATGTCTACCCAACCTGAAGAAATCGAGGTTCAAGATCATGAGGAAGATAAGGAATCGTCATCTTCATCATCGGAAGATAATTAAGTTAGATAGTTATTTAATTATGTTATGTTTTAAGTAATAATCGTTTATGGTATGGGTTTGAGGTTTGGGGTTTAGGGTTTAGGGTATGGTATGTTTTAATTATGTTTTAAGTGGTTTATGTTTTAATTATGTCAAATTGTGTTTTAAGGAATGTTTTAATTAAATTACGTTTTAAGTCATTTAATCGGATGCAGAGGATAATAAACTACAATAATCGGATAAATAAAATATAAGGTACAATATTCAGATATATAAAATATAAGGTACAATAATCGGGCAAATAAAAGCTAAGATCAACTCGCAAAACTGCGCCATAAAGATAGCTGATGTCGATACATGCCACTATAATGAGCTACGCTTTCATCATGTACCCAACAAGGGGCTATTGGAGGCATAGGTGACAAGGGGCGTACCCGGAGCCTCAAATAGTGGTTTCCCGCATGTAATACCCATAAGACATCATATGGGGTACGTACTCCGGTGGGGGCTCGTAAAGGCAAATAAGTATAACTACCATTCCAATGTCGGTGACCTTCTTGATCGTCAAATGAAGAAATACAACATATCACCCAATTGTACATCGTAGCATAACCATATAGATCGAAACTGTCCATCCAATGACCCGAGCCACATGGTATCTGATCCATAAATGTAATTCTAGCTACCTCCGCATCAAATCTCACTGGGCCATAAATATGATCACGGTAAAGGGGACTACGGATTTCCCTAAGTAAATCTATTCTAGCCATCGTGAAATGAGATTGGTCACCCCGAACAGCATGTGAGAGAACTCAAAAACCACAATGACCGTCTCCGGAAGGATTATACCACGCTTCTAGATGCTCGTGAAACCAGGAAGGCAAAAAGTCAAGATAAGGAAAGTACCTCGAATGACCAATAGTGTAGCCTACCTCAAGAGGTGCGCAATGCGATGTGCCGAAACTCCCCGTACTCGTGGTAGCAGTGGTAGACGGTGTACCAGGGCCCGTTTGAGTGGATCGGGGGGGTACTAGACGGAGTAAAACGAACCGTCGGAGTGGAACGGGGAGTAGTAGACGGAGTAACAGGAACCGTCGGAGTGGAACGGGGGGGTACTAGACGGAGTTCGTTGGGAAGACGCGTTTCTTTGGGGCGTAAATCTGCCTACTCGAACCCGAACCCGTGCATGCTCAACGGCGGACGACTCTCTACGAGTTCCCCTACTCGGACGTCCTCTAGGGTTCTCGTTCACCCGAGGCTCGTTTACATCCTCCTCTTTCGGATGTATCTAAGAGTAAAGGGCATCGAACATGGATGATCTCATACTCGGATCTGCATTCCGAATTTCATCGAATAACTCCTCCAATCGATCATCGTCACAAGCCGGCATTGCTCGGAACCATCGTACTCCAACTTCCTCCAAAATGCATGTAACACATCAACAGGGACCCGAGATCCGTTTCTAGCAATGCGATGAAGTGAACAAGCACATAACAAACCAAGTGTAGTAGCTTTTACACAACCGCAATCGATCATCAAGGCATCTTCCGTCATCTTGGCACCTCTTTCGAATTCTTCACGCAATTCAATGATGGCATTCTTTGATATTTTATAAGAAAGTCTGGAAAATAATCGCTGAATCCCCGTCAACCGCCTCGATCTAGATAACTCCAACGAGTGTCGGATCTCAACATGTTGCGTTTCCATCAAAGAATGAAACCGAATCCAGATGCTATCAACGGCCGCCAAGCGCTATTCAACCATCTCTTCAAATTCGCATGAGCCGACTCAACCCGGGATGTAGAAGTGTTCTCAAAATGAGTTATCTTGTTCGTTCTATACTTGACCCATTTTTCCAAGTGCGGGAACCATTGCCTCTCAATATAAGCCGCCACTCCCGCCCATTGCCTTGCCAAATTGCCCCACGCCACATTAAACTTATCTTCGGTCTCCGCTTCAAACAAGTTAAAAGTTATGTGCTTAGCCCAACTATCCCGACCCATGATATCAAGTGCTTTCGTCTCCACGTTAGAATATATATGCCAAAGACATAGCAAGTGAGACGAATCCGGAAAAACAGTGGGAATCACGTTCAACAAACTCCGCTCGCAATCGGTAACAATAGAATTAGGTTGAACGACATCATTGAGAAGGGCCTTCGATTTCCGTAAGACCCACAGATATCCATCCTCGGACTCATGCTTCACAAGAGCATACGCGATGACAAAGCTCTTCCCGACGGGTGTGACTCCAACCATCTCAACAAGCGGAAGACGGTATAAATTTGTCTTGTACGTGGAATCGATCGCACCACATAATAGTATGATCGAAACATCTTAACGGCTTCAGGATGAGCCATAAACACGTGGGTTAGCTCATCGGTCTCCCGATCGCTGACCCAATAATGAACGTACTTATCTTTGAACCGCAAGTGCTAACATCTCACAGTGCCGGTTTCTCCCATCTCTTTCCTCAGCCCTTACTTTCTGAGAACGATTGTAGATTTGTCGCCGATTAGGTCTTGACTTTTCCGGATTTCGCTGATGCAAACCCGCACTAATAATTGCCGGTCTAACGTGAGCTCTAACTTGGGTATCGATATAAGCCAACTCCTCTTCATCAAACTTTGCAAAGTATCTGTCGCCGTCACAATACAACGTTAAAGCATGATTATGAAACCCGGATCTCATCACAAGCTTCCACTTATTCTCTTGTAATTCAATAACTTTCATTGAAAATTTGCATTTGCACCACGCGGTAGTCGTGTTACCCCTCATTAAAGAATCGACATCCTTATTTACGGGACCTCTTCCGCCCATCCGACAAACAAAATAATCTTGTCTCAAATTCGTGTTACGACCAACTCTCTTGTTGCTTGCATTTTTTATACCAAACCCGAGTCGGAGTCCGATCTCATATGCCCAATTAAACGCTTCCATACTTGATGCAAAGAACATGGTAGTCGTAAAATGATCTGAGTAATCAATACCGTCTCCATCGTTATTCACCTGCGCACGCATTTCCATAAATTAGTTAATAATTAATTGTTTTCTACGAAACGAGTAGGAAAAAATAAAAAAAATATAATACAAAGACGGTAATTAATTATTTTAATTGTTTTATACAAAATGAGTCGGAAAAATAAAATAAAAAATAAAATAAAATACAAAGACGGGAATTAATTATTTTAATTGTTTTATACAAAACGAGTCGGAAAAAAAAATATATATATATATAAGACAAAAAAAAAAACAAAAAAAAAATACACGAATTGGGCCTGAACGAAAGAATTTTTCGTCCTGGCCTGGTGTTGGACGAAAAATTCTTTCGTCCAAGGCCCATACTGGACGAAAGAATTTTTCGTCCAACACCAGGTCTGGACGAAAATTCTCTTCGTCCAGCCCATTTCGTCCTTTTTTTTCGATTGCATTTTCAACTAAATCCGTCACGAATTCTATCATAATTCCGTCTACAATCAAGGCATCTATTCTAATTCGGGATTCAATCGATAATAAAACATAAATTTTAGACAAAACTAAATCGTAAACTCACCTCGTTACTAGCTTCATTGTTGGAATCGTTGTTAAAATCGTTCCCGTTCATGTTGTTAATTACGAATACCGCTTTTTTTTTTTTTTTTTTTTTTTGAAAAGCCGTTTTTTTTTTTTTGGTTTGAAATATTTTAGTGAAACAGTGACTTGTGTTTTAGTGAGACGGAAATTGCATTTGTGTTTTAGTGGGACGGAAATTGTATTTTAGTGAGACGGATATGGAGTTATGTTATGGAGGACAAACTTGAAAATTTACATTAATTGTCGACGATAATTAGTAAACGTAATTTATTTTCGCAGTACACATTTTACTCATTATAGTACTTTTTGTACTAGATTTTCCATTTGTCTACCCTTGCCTAAAACCATCAAAACCTAATTCTCTCTGCCTCTCTCTATCGTCAACTCTATACCTCCATCAAAACTGTACAAAATTCTTCACTGATGAACGATAATTCGAGTATAGAGCGAGTATTTAATTCATTAATTCATTGTTATTACTAATTAAATTGTTATAAATGTTGTAGCTTTTTTAATTAGGGTTTGGGTTAATTGGTGTGGCCGTGTGGGATGGAACCATGGAGGTATTGGTTTACTGGGATGTCGCCGGCGATAGGGGAGTGCGCCGACAGTGATAAGGATGTCAGGTGGTCACCGTCGGTCGTTCGACGGAGGCAGGTGCGCGAGGGAGGGGTCGGAATTGTGCGTGAGGCTGTGATAAGGTAAGACTGGTGGAAGACGGGCTGTGTGTGCATCGGTGACCGACGCTGGTGGCCGGCGATGGTGGTGGTGTTGGTGGCAATGTGTATTACGTCGTGGTGGTGTATTACTCTCAGTAACAGGAAGATGTAAAGTAGAAGAACATGCTCTTGGTGGTGGCAATGTGTACTACGTGCCTGCTTGTTTGTAGATTTTTTTTTTTTATTATTTTTTTTAATGTGGTACATAGAACATTTATTTGGCAAATTTATTTATACTTTATTGTAAAAATAATTTAAAAAATAATGTAATTTTAAAATTAACTTATAACGAAATATATTTATCAACGCGATACATAATTACATGTGTTTATTAAAATAATTTATCAATGTAGTACGAGAGAATGAATGTGTGAAATTAGAGAGATGGATTAGAGAGAAATTAGAGAGAGAAAATGGGAGGAGGAAATGAGAAGGACATAATTGTCAACAATGTACTGCGTGAGTAAAATGTCTACTGCGAAAATCAGCACCCTTAGTAAATTGTCGACGATATATAGCAGGACCTATTCAACTATTGGTCCGGAGTGAACTATAAACCTTACCCAATCTCATACAGTACATAAGACGGTAAGACCAGTATGCTTGTACCACCGTGAATATGGGTGGCGAAGTGGCCATAATTCACTAAAAAAAGAGAGAGAAGGGATAATGATTGGTCTACCTTTCACCACACACTACTACTACCCTCCACCACCACCACCTCCCCCTCCTCCTTCTTCTTCCTGCTCCTTCCGCTGTTCTCTCTCCGCCACCTCATCATCTGACTCACCTCAACTCCCTTCTCATCTCCGCCGACCTAAAACCGTCATTTCACCTCCTACTCCCTCTTTACCCTCTCCCCCTCCTCCCTCTAAACCCCCCTTTAACCCTCTTAAATCCCTCCACTTTTCCCAAAATACCCCTGACCGCCTCACCCCCAAACTCCGCCTCACCCGCACTCTATCTCCACCTCCTCCACCACCTCCTCCGCCCCCACCTCCACCTCCGCCGCCACTTCCGTCGAAGCCGGCGGAGGAAAAGAATGTGGAGGAGTTTCGGCAAGAGGGTAAGATATTTGTGGGGAATTTACCGAATTGGGTCAAGAAAGGAGAGGTGAAGGAGTTTTTTCGCCAGTTCGGGCCGATAAAGAGTGTGATTTTGATTAAAGGGCATGGGGAATTGGAGAGGAATATGGGGTTTGGGTTTGTGATATATGAAGGAGGGGAAAAGGCTGCTTTGAAGGCGGTTGAGTTTGATGGGGTCGAGTTTCATGGGAGGGTTTTGACGGTTAAATTGGATGATGGAAGGCGGTTGAGGAATCGCAATGAGGAGAGGGGGAATTGGGTGGAGGAAGGAGGGAAAGGGAGGGAGTATAGGAATGATTGGCATGAGAAAAGGGAAGATGGGAGGACTGAATTTAGGAGGGTTTTGGAGACAATGCCCGAGAATTGGCAGGCCGTTGTTCGTGCTTTCGAGATGGTTAATAAGGTACTCCCTTTGTCCCGGTTATTTGTTGTTCTTTTCCATATTGTGGATGTCTCAGTCAATTATTGTACTTTCTATTTTGAGAATAAACTTAATGAGCAATTTGATCATTCACACCCAATTTGTTCCACTGTCATTTAGTAATTGGGCCCTTCCTCTTTCCTTGGTCTTTGTGCCAAAACCAAAGGACAACGATTGACCGGGACTGAGGGAGTATTAGATTGATTAGGTCGTGTATTTCGTTGGTATGCTTTGTTGTTTTGGCTTCAACTTATTGTGATCATGTTTGTGTTAGTTTTACGTTTGATTGTAGCGAATTGATGACAATGAGGTCAATGACTATGTTAAGCTAGTGCAACAACTACGTTAATCGAGTTTGATAAGTGCCCCATGCAAATTGTGGGTTAATATGGGGTTGAAGTTGGTGGACTTACCCTGTGTTAGCGACACAGAGACTGCAACTAAATGATCCAAAATGAAACAGTGGAATAATTGGTTGAAGGATTGAGATTGATGTTCCGATTTTATATGTAAATATTTCCCTTATAAACCTGTACCAGGAGATTTGACTTGTTGATACTGTTTTTAGTTGAGAGTTTCTTCTTTGACTGATTCACATTCTCAGTCTCAATGTGTCTAGGTATATCTAAGTCCCTATTGGGTGTGCTTCAATTGTCATTTCCCCCCCTTATGTAAAGTTTGTACTAGTGTTTAATTTTTTTGGCATGTGTAAATTTTAGCCGTCCAGGAGAGAGTATGGGCTGATGGTGAGTTACTATGCTAGACGTGGAGACATGCATCGAGCACGGGAAATGTTTGAAAGCATGCGAGCAAGAGGAATAGAGCCCACATCTCATGTTTTTACCAGGTATGCCGATGTAAAATATACATTTCTAAATTTTAGATTATTGTTGGCCGTTGTAGTTCAAGCATGATAGTTGACTCTGAGCAAAAGAAACAGAACTAGGGCACTAATTTTCAGATTTAATTTGATTTTGTGTACTTTTACATTGTTGTTCTCGTGAAAAATTCTCACAAAACGCGGGTATATCTCACCCATTACCATTGAAACTGAGGTGGTTTTGTATAAAATGTGTGAACAACAAAATTCTCTTCGACAAAGCTTGACCTTTTATTTTAAGAAATTGCTTTGCCTAGTTAGTGCTCTTTCAACATTCACTACTGCATTTGAATAACTAATACTAATTCTTTCTCATCGATGCAGTCTTATTCATGCCTACGCAGTTGGCAGAGACATGGAGGAGGCGTTATCCTGTGTGAGGAAGATGAAAGAAGAAGGGATTGAGATGAGTTTGGTAACGTACAGCATTCTCGTTGGAGGGTTTGCTAGAGTTGGAAATGTTAAGTAAGTGAATGGGACCTGTTGAAATGTATATTTTAGTGCTGCAAACTATTAGTACTCCTTCTATCCCATTCGTATTGTCCCCAGCTCACTTTGGTGGTAGACATTGTCAACTTCGACAGATATGTTCTCACAAGATACAACCTTTTCAGCTTCTTAAAGACGTAATACTCATAAGGGGATACGTCGGCAGTGTCACCTTGCAAGGCTCCTTATGAGTTGCCTTTTGATGAGCTGGTCCCTAATTGACATTTTCAAATACTATACACAAGCTAGAAATGAAGATGCTATTGTGGAAGGCAAATGCTTTGAACTAACTGTGGATATTTTACTTTCGAGTGATCTTTGACCTATGCACTTAACTCAGCATGCCTATGAGTAGGATTTGTAACACTAAACTACTAAAGTATCTCTCTACAGCCAATATTTTTGTGCGACTTTGCATTAGGGGTGATTATATCAATTGTATTCTTCATCTTTGTTGGGGTAAAGAGTCATCTGAAAATTTTCTGTTATTTATGGGGAAGGGTTGTATTCGTCTATTGCTCTCTTACCCATTGGTATAGTTGATGCGGTCCTGTCTGGGTCATTTAAAAATTTGCGATTGACATGTCCTATTTTATTCGGACCATTGTCATGGATATTCTATAGTTAGTTCAGCATGGTAGTTTATTATTGTCACTCCCTCCATCCCATTTTTATTGTCCCCCTTTCTATTTTGAGAGGATTTAAGGAAAAGTGGTGAACTACCAACTTTACCCCTCAAATTAAAGAAGAGTGGAGATATTAACTTTATGGTGGTGATAATTTTAGTTAGTTATCTAGGGGTAATATTGGATTATTGAAGTTTTTCATTACTAGATTTGGAAAGGGGACAATTAATTTGGGATAAATTTGAAGGAAAATGGGACAATAAAAGTGGGATGGAGGGAGTACTATTTATTACAGTATATTCTATCATCTGCCCTCCTTAAAAGTGGGATGGAGGATAAATTTGAAGGAAAATGGGAAAACAAACATCAGCCCTTACATTTAGTCTTTGGATAGTAAATTGTGTTTTTATTAGTTTGTTATTGGTCTCACTTGAGTGATGTACAATCTCTGATGTTTGTTTTGATCATCTTGGAAGGGCTGCAGATCAATGGTTCAAGGAGGCAAAAGAGCAACACACAACTCTAAATTCAATTATTTATGGCAATATAATATATGCACACTGGTAGGTTTGGCTTTATCAATGCCACTTCCTACCTATTCAATCTGTGTTGACATAGTTATCTTGATAAACGTCCTTAGTCACTGCCCTTTTATATACGCAGCCAAACTTGTGATATGGATCGCGCAGAAGCTTATGTTAGGGAAATGGAAGAGCAAGGTATTGATGCCCCAATTGCTATATACCACACTATGATGGATGGTTACACCATGGTTGGTGATGAAGAAAAATGTTTGATTGTGTTCGAGAGGCTGAAGGTATAGCCTTGTGGCTACTCATAATTTTCCCTTTCATTTACGTACAAAATGTATGGTTGAGTTGTTTGTTGGACAAAGTTTTGTTTTTCCGGTCATTTCTTATAAAAAGAAAACAGTGTTTGATGCTTTGGCATATGTTTACAAAACTGTGTCTAAGAAGCATAGTTGCTTATTGCTTTTGTGAACCCTTTGGCTTTCTAGTTGCTCTTAAATGGTAGAGGCATGACTTAGCCAGCCAAACTTGGTAATTTGCTTAGCCGACTTTCAGGCAGTCTGGTTTTGTTTTGCACATAATACAAACCATGGTTGATATATAGTTCTAAAATTTTTGTACAGTTTAGCCTAGTCTTAGAATGCTACTCCCTCTGTCCCAATCCCTTTTTTACCTTTGATTAAAATACCTCTCACAAAGAATAAAAAAGGTAAACAAATGGTTGGAACGGAGGGAGTATTTTTTTTTTGAGATGACCAGATTAAAAAATGTCTTAATCTTGTCTCTCGGCTTTTCATCTCTTCTTATCTATCCATTTGTTGTTAATGTGTTATACTCTCTTTACTTTTTCATATGACTAGCCAACCTGAAAAATATGTGGTTCAATGCTTTGTCATTGTTGTTAATATGTAAAAGAACAGTCCAAGATTTGTTTTCATAACTTTGGTTCGATGATAGCCATTGAGAAGGAGACTGTTGCTACGTAAGCCTGTAAGAGATATAAATGTCTATTTGTTTTTGAGGGATTACATTAGAATAAATATAGGTGCTCTGTGTATGCCTCTATGATTAATGTCTTGCAATTCACCCAGTAAAGACAAGGTGTGACCGATGTAAAAATTTGATGGACGATGGATATGCTACTTTTTATCGTGCATAGGGAAGGGCTGATCACTTAAAGTCACTGAAAAATGAGGGAGTCAAAAGGAGTGACATGGCTTAGCACTTGGGAGTTTGGATGGTGTCAATGTGACAGTGAATATTAAGGAAAAAGGTTTGAGAGAGATAAGTTGTAGTTGAATATTGTGATAAATACGTACAAGCCCAATATGTTGATTAATTGATGAAACAATTATTTCTTCTTGTATAATTTTAGTCTTCATGAACATGTTTAATAATATCAGTTACCTTCTCAGCTAACCATTTGTGCTTTCTGGATACTGTAAATGCTAACTGCTACTTAAAACACTAAGTAGTTTTTTTGTATATACTTATAATTCTATATCTTAGTATCATGCTATTTGGCTTCAAGATAGGCGGGAGACTTGAATTTGCTTTTTTCCACGTGAGAATATTTCTGAGACCCTTTTCTTTTCTATACACGATGAAGAAATAGGAAATCTAATTATCTACATCAAATAAGCTCTTGAAACAGACCCTGTTAATTTAGTTATACCTGACTTGCCACAATTTCTTTCTTGACTTTCTTCGTAAAGATTTACGTTTTATTCCATGAAGATTGTATTTTTGCATGCTTGAATTTAGGGCGTTGTCTAGATAAATATTAGGGGGAAGGGAGAATGAAGCATGGATGTATATGTCCTATGTTGGAAGGTTTGAAGTCTGTCCTGTTGGGGGGGAAAATGGACCACTCTTTTTTTTTTCAATCCAATTGAAAATCCAGACAGGCAAATTGCATACCTCCCTTTTCCTATCCTCCTTATCACTCCAAATCTCTCTATCAAGACAAGTTCGCATCTTTTTCATCTATCTGCTTCACTGACTCACTTGTGTCGTGCATTTTCAGGAATGTGGCTTTGTACCTTCAGTAATCACTTACGGATGTCTTATGAATCTTTACACCAAGGTATTTCATGTTCATATTCTATTTGTGTTCTTTGTATTGGAGTATGGAGGTGTTTACTGATTTACTCTCGGCCGCATACTAGAATCGTACTCCCTCCATTTGGTTGGAATCATTACATTTGCATAGGGCCCAATCTTAAAGATAATGGAAAGTAGAAAGGGTGAAAATGGCTAGCAGATGAGTATATATTGTGGAACCCACTTGTTTTTATGAGGATTAGTTGTCTTTTCAAAGTGAACTCTATCCCGTTGTGAATTGATTTGAATGTCTAGCATGGAAAATGTAGTGAATCTAACCGAATGGAGGAGTAATTACATGCGAGCTCTTTATCCTAAGTTCTTAGAATAACAGCAGCTTTATATTTGGCAATTTAATTAACTCTTTGTTTCAGTTGGGAAAAGTTTCCAAGGCTTTAGAGGTTAGCAAGGCGATGACATCTGCCGGCATTAGACACAACATGAAGACCTATTCCATGCTGATTAACGGTTTCCTGATGTTAAAGGACTGGGCAAATGCTTTTGCTATTTTTGAAGATGTTGTGAGAGATGGCCTAAAACCAGATGTCGTTCTTTACAATAATATGGTTAGAGCCTTTTCTGGAATGGGTAACATGGATCGTGCCCTTCGCATGGTCGATCAAATGAAAAAGGAACGGCATAGACCTACTACAAGGACATTTATGCCTATAATTCATGGCTTTGCAAAAGCTGGAGATATGAGAAGAGCCCTTGAAGTTTTTGATATGATGCGGAGGAATGGTTGCATCCCAACCGTTCACACTTTTAATTCTTTGATTCTTGGTCTTGTTGAGAAGCGGCAGGTAACTAATTTCATTGTATACTTGTCTTCCCAGTGCATGTTTCTTAGAAATTTTCTAGTCATTTATCTGGTTTTTTTTACGAACCATTGGTATGATGATGATGATGTTGCCACTTGTCATGTGCTTTTATCAGTCCTATTAGAAGACGCTCAACACGATAATGATTAAGTTGCATTCACTGTACCGTGAAATTGTGGGTGGACGGGTGGGACCCCATATATGCAGTTTAACCTCTAATGTCACGGTGAGTCGGTGAGGCTATTTCACTAGGATCCTTGATGTAATATGAAATAGATTGGACATTTCTGTTGCTGTTCTACAAATTTAGCGATACTAGAGATGGCTAAAAGACTTCAGTGTCTTGTGAAAATTCTGCTTTTGTTTGGAGGCCTGGAGTTAAATTAGCTTGGCTTTAGCCTTCTAATTGTATAGTAACATTCTTATGTCATGTAAAAAGTGTGCATGGCCCTTACATTTTAGAATGCTAAAGTGGCCGAGATTTAATTTTTAAGCCTACACCTGTGCCTGGCATTCTCGTTAAAGGTCATTTCATATTGTCGGTTTTGATATTCAGTATAGACTATGGATATAACTCTATAACCTTTTATACAAGACAAAGAAAATGCTGAATATAACGGCTGACATTTTACCATTGCATTGTTTAACATATTACTGTACTTGAGTATACACACTCTCAGCTACTGATATTTGATGTTTATGAGTCATTTGTTCTCTGCTTACTTTTCATTAACATTCCAATTTTTTACCACTTCTATGCATATTGGGAAAGTGGTTAATGTTCATAAAAGTTGCTGGTTTTGCAAGTGCATTTACATTACTTTGATACTGCAAAACACTAAAACCTAACATCTCATCTCTAATCTTTTATGCGAAATGCTTTTTGAGGTTGTACAATCGTTTTGGAAAACAATTTGGCCTAAAGTGACGAGGAATTTCTTTAACAATATTTATGCTGACGTCATGGCATGGGACTCATCTTCGGATCGATTGTCTTTATTGTTTACATTCTTTTCAGATGGAGAAGGCGCTTAACATATTAGATGAGATGGCTTTATCAGGGGCGAGCCCAAATGAACACACATACACAACAATTATGCAAGGGTATGCAGCTGTGGGTGATACTGGAAAAGCGTTTGAATACTTCACAAAAGTAAAAGAGGAGGGACTTCAGCTTGATGTATATGCATATGAAGCATTGCTTAAGGCTTGTTGCAAGGCTGGAAGGATGCAAAGTGCTCTTGCTGTTACGAGGGAGATGAGTGCTCAGAATATCCCGAGGAATACATTCGTTTACAATATATTAATTGATGGGTACGACTGTCCATGGATTTTACAAATGATGACTCAAATATTAATCCCACTGTGTTATTTAAGACCCTCATTATGCGCCCCCCAACTCCCCAAAACAAAAGAGAAAATAACGACAGTGTTTTTTCTCCCTTCTCTTTGTGCTTTTTCATGCTTAGACTATATTGCTGCCGTTGGATTGTGCAGATGGGCTCGAAGAGGGGATGTTTGGGAAGCTGCTGACTTATTGCAACAAATGAGAGAAGACGGGGTTCAGCCAGATATTCATACTTACACATCCTTTGTAAATGCATGTTGCAAGGCTGGAGATATGGTGGTATGTTTTCTCAAATTATTAGATGGTCCCAACATGCCCTTAGCACTACTACAATCTTACATGCAACATGTGTAGCTCCTTTTGGTGCTTGTTTTTGTGCACTTCTGGATACGGGAGTCTAATTTACGAAGTATACTTGTTATCTTCATAACTTCATTCTCCGTGTTGGGACTCTCTCTGTATGACCTTTTCACTAAGCCTTGTATTCTTTCCATCCCATTTATATATTCTCCCTTTGATTTAGGTTTTCAATTTTGACCACTATTTTCATTATTTTAAAAAGGTTGATATGAAAACAATTGTTTGCGACAAATTTTACATTTGTACCTTTTACATATATTTGGCGAGATTAATTTTTGCCGTCGACCATCAAGTCAAAAGTCAACAGGGGACAACATTAATGAGACGGAGATAGCACAACTTAAGTCACCTTTGCAATACACCGCATCATTTTGATCTGATTCTCGACCCAATACAAGTGTTGACCGTACCACAGACGCTACCCAGATTAACAGTTTTGCCTGATCATAACCCAAAATAGGAAGTACCTAGACACCTGGCCTGTAACAAAACCAACATGCCTGACTGCCACCTCTATTAGCACGCTAGAATTGTGTCCGAATAGTCCTCCACTGTCTTTATATCTGATCCGTGTTTTTTTTGCGCAGAGAGCGAAGAAGACAATCCAAGAAATGAAAGCAGTTGGGGTGAACCCTAATGTCAAAACTTACACGACATTAATTCACGGTTGGGCTCGAGCATCTCTTCCGGAGAAGGCACTTAGATGCTTTGAACAGATGAAAGTAGCCGGGTTAGAGCCAGATAAGGCAGTGTATCACTGCCTGATGTCATCATTACTATCAAGGGCAACTCTGGCAGAAGAGTACATCTGTTCAGGAATTCTTAACATTTCAAAAGAAATGGCAGATTCTGGTCTTACTGTCGATATGGGGACCGCTGTTCATTGGTCAAGGTGCTTGCGTAAGATTGAGAGGACGGGTGGAGAACTTACGGAAGCTTTGCAAAAAACTTTTCCACCCGATTGGAATGCGTTTAATAACCCTTGTTTGGATCCCCAATCAGATGTGAACGAGTCGGAATCTGATGTGGATGATGTTGATGCGTATCTGGTGGGTCTGGCAGATAGTGACGATGATGAAGTTGTTGATGAAGTTGACCATACAACCTGGTTATAGATCATCACACTATGTATTTTGTTCACATGACCTGTTATGATTTTCATCTCCTGTATATTAAATATTGTATGTATTGTACAAGACGGTAGGAGTGTAGTAGGATGGGGTTTAGAGAAAATTTGGGTGCATACTGGGGGCAATGAAGTAAAATGAGGTTAGAATAGCTAACATGTTTCTACTTGTTACATAAGAGCATTGTATCCGAAAGACTATTGTTAATGTGATTTTGTAAAATTAATTAGTAGATATCATATGGCGTATAATGCGTGTGCTGGGGAAAGTCGTGATTGCTTAACCGCGAAAGTCAGATGTAAGTTGCAAAAATCAGAGTTGTGCATTTTGTTTTAATTTGTGCAATTAGTATTTGTCCCTGCACAAAAATTGAATATACGATGGGTATGACGACGACATTGGATGTTAAACACGTGCGATCAAATCGTACAAGGATAACATCCAATGTAAGACACCTTATTTAACGAGTGAGATAATAGTAAACGAATAATTGAGCGAGCATAAAGGGATTTGGAAATGCGTGGAGCGCATGGTGTTGAACAGCAAAGTAGTGAAGGTGAAGACCGAAGAGAAGAAGTTGGAAATCATGTGTGTGTGTGTGTGTGAGTGACATGAATAATATGTGGAAATGGGTCCATATGATATTGTTTGCAAATGGTATTGATGGAGAGGCGAGAAGATGCGTGTGATTCCGCTACCGTTATTCCTTTATTTTACTCACATGAACTCCACTTTTACTCCTCCTCATCCTCTATCGTACGTAATCATCATCCTTGTTTTCCAATTATATTTAGGTTAGCTTATATTTCCACGGATTATGTTCCTCTCTAAATTTAGAAAACATAAGCTAACCTAGGAAGGAACATTTAGAAAACAAACTAAAAATAAATAAGTCTAAAACTGTATTAGGGGTCGTTTGGTTCACATGAAGGTATCGGTATGAAATCAGGAATCAAACCAGGGTGGTATGGGTTTGGAACTCCATTCCTGATACCTTGTGTTTGGCTCAACTCCGGAATGAGGAATGAACTTTTTTTTTGTATGTCTATATTATTGATTGTACCATTTACTTATGTATTTTTCTCCTTTAAATTTTCATATATTAATTAGTTAAAAACTTGAATATAGTTTTTTTTACATATTTTAATCTTTTTTTAATATCTTATTATTTCTATTCTTAAATATTATTAAAAATGTTCAAGAAAAATCATCGTTTGTATTTTTCACGGAAAAGAAAGAATTCGGGAAAAAAATAATTATGTATATATTTAGTTTTGTGAAGAAAAAATAAATTTTTTTAATGCTAATTTTTTTCCAATACTCATCTTTAATATGATACCCAAGGTATCATTCTCATACCCACCTCCCCCCTTGGGTATGAGAAACCCATACCTCATGGGTTTGAGGTACGGGTATCAAATTACAAAAACAGTGAACCAAACACAAGGTATGGGTTTGGAATGCCTTATACCTAGAATGCTTGAACCAAACACCCCTTAGTGTAACACCCAACAATTTTTGTGCTCAAACTAACCATATGTAACCAATTACAGACTACATTAACTAACTATTAACACCACTAAATGTGTTCCCTTTACTAACCTAGTATATTAAAATGTTTCAAATTCATCAATTCACTTTGTTTTGTTACTTGATCGATTTGGATGATGCTGCTCGTGTTCAATTGTTATTTAATTTGTTTTTATTTTTCAAAATGGTTGTAAGAGTAACTTCGCGACTACTAATAATATTATTAATAAAAAGAAAAGGTTGTTGTATCTTACTTATTAAGTTATATTGTCCTCAATTATTTGTCAATGTTTTACGAAGAGTACGTTGGACGAGTAATTAAGTTCTAAAATATTAAAAAAAATGTATGATCAACGTAACCAACTTAAGGTAGCTTAACAAATTAAACAATTAGTATTGTCGCTGTTAAGGCCAAAATTGTAGGCTGTAAAACATAAATAATACGTTGTCATTATCTGTACTGATAAACAGCATAGTCGTAGAAAGATGTAGTATATATTTATTATATGGGGCATGTGCTAGTGTGCTACTGTATTGCTTGGTCTTTCTATAGAAACTTTTTTTTTTATGTCCTTTGTACCTCAACTCTGCATGTAGCCAGCCTGTTACCCTAACCCATTTTATAACTTTGCGACTACTACCTACGTAAATAATTTGGTTAATTCACACTAAAATATACGTATTAGTGTAGATAGAGAATATTATTCAAAATATAGTTATAATTTAAACAATGTCTTTAGTCATTACTTAATACATACGAATGATATGATTAATAATACTTTACCTTTTTTTAGCACGGTATCATTGGCGGAGTTAAAATTGGAAGTCAACTGGAGCGAAAATTTCAATAAGAGCGAAGGTGTAATAGTATAAGATAACCTGAAAAAAATTCTAAAATTTTAACTAAAAAATCCAAAATTTTATTAAAACATTAGCAAGGGAGAGCGTCTTTGCTAGCCCCCCTTCCCCCGCTCCACCACTGTTGTATGTGATCTTGTATTTGGATTTTTGCAACGATACCAATCAAGTAATGAATCCGCTCGTAGGGCTTGTTATAATTTTGGTCTATTCAACATTCAGTACTAGCTAGTCGGCCACTCTTAATTTGTTTTTGGACGGATAACAATTCCTTCTAAATAAAATTGATTTACAATATGCATGTCTTGTTTTACAATAAGTCTTCCCTTGTGGGGTTCAAGCTTGTGTTGTCTCCAACTTATTTTCCCACTTACTCTCCCACTTTCATTATGTGACAGGTGACAAGTTTGTGACAAAAAGTGTCGGTCACAAATGAGAATTCGTGCTTGTTTTATACGGAGTATAATGTGTGCACTATTTTTACGGTATTTTGTATAATGTTACTTACTACTTAGGTCCCGTTCTCTTCAGCATAATTTCAGCTCACTTCAATTTAGCTACGCTCACTTCAGTTCAGCTCAACTTATTTCAACTCTATTCATCTCAAAAATTTCAATTCAGTTTAGTTCAATTCAATTCACTACTAAAAAAAACATGCCATTACTTGAGAGTTGAATGAGAAGACGAAAGGCAACAAGTAAACGTTTTAATAATATAATCCTGAAAAGGCAGAGGTCAAAAGCATGCATGTATGTAGAAATTAGAATCATTAACCTGAATTAAATTAACAAATCAACTAATCAACTAATCCTGATGTAGCTTACATGTTCTGTGGTAATGCATATATACAATGCGATAATGATAATTCCTGCAAAAAGATCACAAGAGATATGTGTACACCAAACTTAATCAATAATTAGGGTAGATATATATATTGTATTAAATAATTGATTAAGATAAGTTGACAAACTTGTATTTTAATGGACAAATGATAGACTACTACACTTACTTCCATTATTAAATTTCGTAATTTCATTATTCAATACATTCACCTCACCTTTTGTGGTCCCTTTCATTTCTCATCCAATATAATCCCTCCATTTTCTTTCCACCTTCCCTCTATCATTCTCATTCTCATTCTTTCTTGCATTATTTGATACTTTGCACCTTACATTTACATTATTTCTTCTAACTCATTTTTATATAGTATAGTTTTGCTAGTTTATATAAATCTAATTAGTTCATTGAAGAAATATTCATAAACTTAAGAAAAAAATAGACAATATTGTTAAAATGGGATTGAAAGTGAAACTTCTTCCATCACGTTTCAAAGTTCCATCATGCACTCAACAACCAAAAACGTCCTCGTTTCGACTGACAGCAACGATGAAAGATGACATTTTCAAGACGATCAACTCGGTGTACTTGGACCACGAGTCAGACTCGGTAGAGACACCTGACTCGTGGTTTACGCACTCGTCCGAGCTTGGCAGCTTGGGGTCAGCAAGTGATGAGTACGACGAGTCATCCATGTCCATTTCCGGAGACAGCCATCTCGAGGATATCGTCCGTGGGGCCCAACAATCGTCCTCGGCCAATCATCGTCTCTTATTTGACCCTACGGCCCAGCAGGATTCTCCTAAGCTGGGGCCCAGAATGAGTAAGGTCAAAAGTACTGAGGGATCAGATGTACGCAAACTTACCAGTAGTAAAACTACACAAACACGTAGTAGTAGTAATAATATTAATAATGTGGGGTATAAGGAGAGTGTGGCAATGTGTATGGAGAGTGAAGACCCATATGAAGATTTCAAGAGATCAATGGAGGAAATGGTGGAAAGTTTGAAAGTGAGGGATGATTGGGAAGAATTGGAGGAGTTGTTAGGGTGGTACTTAAAGGTAAATGGTAAAAAACATCATGGCTACATAATTAGTGCTTTTATTGATTTACTTGCTCAAATTAATATTGATGCTAAAAATAGTAGTTATTCTAGTAGTAGTGATGAATCTTCAAGTGATATTAATAGTAGTAGTGATTGTAAAAATGAAAATGTTAGGTCAACTACTTTATTTTGTTCGGCTACTTCGTCTTTGACTTCCTCTTGTGGTAATTCTACTCCCGATCATTTGTAAATATAGGACATTATTGTCAAGACCTGATTTTTTTACTGCATGCAATTATAGTAAGATAGTTATGAGTCATGTAGCATTGACATTTCGGACTTTGATTATTATAGTTACCATATGAATATATAGTAGTAAAATGTTTTAGAACGTAGATGTAACATTTGGTGTAATCATCATTATATTAATAAAAGAAAACCCCTTCTGAGCTATCATAAGCAGACTTGACTGCAACAACTTTCGTTAACGTAGTAGTAATTGCTTTAGCTGCCATCATGGAGCATGAGAGTTTAGAAAACCCAATTTCCTGCTCTCCTATTAATTTGGACAAAATAGTCCATTAACTCACATAGTTTAAACATACAGTAGAAAATTAAAGGGTATAATAGGCATTGTTCTTTCACACCTATTTCCTGTGCAATCCGTGTTCGTAACTTTTCCTTCCCTGTTTTCTATGCACTTGAGAATCCATTAGTCATTAGAGTAGTTTAATACGAGTAAATAGTTATCTCCTCCAACAACTCGCCTCTAACACTTGTCTACTAAAATCCTAAAACACTTCATCTCTATCAGTGAAACTTCATCTCTACCGCCCTGAATCAATCTCGGTACCCAAATTGTTTTACACTCGAAAAAAACGGTTCCAAAATCCGGTTAGCCAACCCATTTCTTGAACCTTTAATTTCTGGCGAATATTCAATCACTGAGGTCTCTGTTGCCTCGCTATCTAATTTCTTCCCATTCATAAAAAAAATACCAACTAAAGTTAGAATGAAAAATGAAATTAATTGATGAAGAAGATAAGTAGTGAAGAGGTGTTAGGTATTGTTTACACAAGATGAGAAGTAGTGAGATTGATCAGAATGGAGCGATTAGGAATGACTAATGAAGGTTGTGGGGTTTACCATTTAAATATGAAGAAAATAGGACGGCCAAGAATTGAAGATGGATTTTATCGAGTAAGAGAGAGAGAGAGAGAGAAAAGATGAAGGCAAGATGTCACACTGATGAGATTTTTTCACAAAATATTTTGTAGGTTTCACATTTTAGGAAGAAAGTTAGAAGCGATTTGAAATGGGGTTAAAACGAGGTTTTGGTTTTAGCTTTTCCTAAACCTAAACCGAATAAGTTTCATCCCAAAAAAAAAAAGACGGTTTTGGGCCTAAATTGGAAAAGACCAGATTTGTGTTCTCAAACTGAGTTTATTTTTAGACTAAGGTGATTGTAGAGAAAGTATAAAACCAAAAAAAAAATCATGGATAAATGAAGAAAAATTCGAATAAATTGTTGTTTGGTATATCACCCTTTGTTCGAATTTTTCCCCAAACAACACTTTGTTCGATTTTTTTTTTCATTTATCCATGAATTTTTTTACAAATCATATATTTGTATGAATATATTTCTATAACAAGTCTACATTATGGCAATTTCATATTTTGAAACTTATAATTTTTTACTCTATTTATCCTTAAAGTTTTTAAAGATTAACCTCCAAAAATTAAGCATTACCAAATTTATCAAGTAATTATTATTATTTAAAAAACTTCAAAAAAATCAAGTGAATTACCCTGCTAATTTCTTCAATATTTAAAAACTTAAGGAGTGAATATGAAAATGCTAAGTAATTACTACGAAGTATTATAACTCGGGTGAAAAAAAAAAAATCATCTTAATGCAATTGAATTTTAATGTATTTACACCAACTTTAACTTCTCATTATACTTCAAAAAACACAAGTTAACATACAAAGTAGTGCAAATAAAAAATTACAAGTACAGATTTAAACTCACGTTAATTCAATAATATATCCTACAATGACATCTTCATTAACGCTAGAGCGTGGAGACCAACATGCTAACATATAATGTGATTTCAGTTTCGGCTTCATTTATTGTATATGATAAAAGATGACAGTTAAAGGAATTATTTTTACAAGATAAAAAAAATTTGTGTTATTTTCATGAATTTACCTAATAATAATAATAATTAGATACACCGTATAAAATTCATTTCACAAATTTGGTAAATAGTAAATTTTATTTAGAGAAACAAAAAACAACCCCGTGAATTTTCACGGGTGTTATACTAGTTTTATTGAAAGACGTCATTTTATTGATTTGTGCGAGATTAATACGGAGTATGTGTTTGATGTTGCTTTTATTTGGTGTAATCTACCTAGTATAAAAGCTAGGTTCTTTAAAGACTTCTGATTGGCCGATAAAATTCATAAAATTGACTTTGTATGGGTCCCCCCATGTTTTACCTCTCATTTAATTACCCTCTCTCCTCTCTAATAAATTTCTACTCTATTCTGATTATTCAATTGTCAATTCTTAATTACTCAAATTCAATAATTAGTGATAATAATTGTAAACCAGTTATCACTCTCCAACCCACTTTAAATAATCTTCTTGACTTTTAATTTCAACAAGTCAACTATTACATAAAAAAAAAAAAATAGTTTCATGTTCAAAGAAAATGATGTTTAAAAAAGAAGTACGGAGTATAGTAAATAAATATAAAATCCTTAAAAAATAATATCTTAATAAAAAAATACCAGCTATCTAAAAATATTATGTGTATAATTGTTTTGCGGAATTAAATCTAATCACTGGGAATACATCGACCTATTTAAAAAAATTAAATCACCATAATAATTATAATTATACTACTGAATCTTTTAAAAACTGTAGATTTAAAGGTTTTCGAAAAAAAATATTGATGAATCTTTTAAAATGAAAAAAATACGAGTAACAATTGATGTCGAAACAGTAAGTAGATCATACATCCGATGTACTACCACCAAATGTGTAGTTTTTGAGCATTATAATAAAGTTTTTGAGTTTTGTTTTAAAAATTACGAGTTTTATTATAAAATTTCTGAGTTCATTCACTTAAACATTAATCACAAAAAACTATAATAAAACTCAAAAACATTACATTTAAGCTTAGTTAAATTTGAGTTTTGACGGAAAAAAAATTAAAATCTACTTATAAACTTTAATAAGTTCAGAAAAAATATATATGTTCAAAAACAAATAAAGTTTGAGGTAATAAGCTCAGAAAAAACACACAAATGCTCAAAAAAATTAAAATCTGAGGTACTACATCTGATGTATGTTCCTTTTTCTTATGTAGAAGTGGAGATTTTCGGAGAAAAAAAGAAAAAAAAAATATTTACGAACAATCTTCTAAAAGAAACATAAAAAAAAACACTTTAATGAATATACTAAAATATAATAAATAAGAAATAGTCAAATAAGAAGCATATTAGATCTGAAAAAATATTGGAAAAAATATATTGACAAAATTTTAAAATTCGAAAAAAAATATGTACTTTGAAATGGACCAAGCGAATAAAAGAACCCAGAGTATAATTTTTTGATCATACTTACATGAATTTCTTCTACTTATACTCTTCAATTAACTCCAATATTGACATTAAATTTATTAAATTCGAATCTAAATGGCATTAAAGATTAAAGAATATGTATATTGATGTAAATTGTCGATATGCGGAAAATTAGAGGAAAATTTATCTTTATTTTTTCTGTTAGGGTGGAGATCCGATAGAGATCGGAATAAGAGGTGAAAAGTGTGAAGGTGATAGTTGAAAATGGGTAGGATCACAAAAGGAGAAAGATGATGATGCACAAAGATTGGTTTAAATGAGCTTAAAAATATAAGAGGTGACTGATGAGGAGTGCGGCGGAACTTTAAGATATGGGCAGAGAGCCACATGAAATGGAACGAAGGGGGTAAAATGAGTGAAGAGGTGGCTGGGTATGGTTAATTACTTGAAACATATTTTTGGTTATGTATAATTTGTTTAGCTTTTAAGTTTTAATAGGTTTATCCGTTTATATGTCAAAATCAGAATTTATTGGTAGGTAATACGGACTTACGGAGTTCGTAGTGGTGAATAATAGAGCGTACGATAGTAGTGAATAATATGGGATATGGTAGTTCTTGTGAAGCGGTTTTGTCGATAAGACGATTTTATTGTCTAAAAATACAAATTATTTATTAGCATTAAATAAAAAGTTTTCTAATAAAAATAGACTGTTTTACAGTATGATGTCATACTATTCTATAATTTGTGTAAGGGGCATATTTGTCATTTTGTGAAAAGTTATTTACCTGATATGAAAATAGATAAGGAATGAATAATATACTTAAAATAAAAACAGATAACAAATGATTCGGCCGGAGGGAATAATAGTTTTGAACTCATATTTTAGTCATATGTGCATTTAAAGAACTGAAAATGTCGGCCCAATTACAATTTAGGCACATTAGGATTGTTGATCTAAATATTATAGGAGTATAATTTATAGATGTACATTTATTTTAACATGTCGAGATAATATATAGTTATTTTCACTTCTGTCGGCCCTCCATATAAGATATTTCTTTGTTCTTTATATCAGTTTAAATGTATTAAAATCATGTTATATTCACTAGATACTTTTAACCAATTTAATTGATCATGAATTTCAAATTCATTTTAAAACATATACTTATATTTTGTTTTTATTTTTACCGTTGGCAAAAAAAAACTTATATTTTGCTTGAATATATTCTCATCGCTGTTTGTTTTGCGATGTCAATAAAAAAAGTCAAGGATAATCATACTCATTTAAGTGCTCTTATATACAATGATAAATTGATAACACATGTTATTAATTACGACCCGTGCATTTTCTGCACGGGTTTAAAACTAGTTTCATTGAAAGGGGTAAATTTATCGCAAAAGTTATTCATGTATAATGTATTAATTAGTGTAGATCCCCGTGCTACAGTACGGTATTTTTTAGTTTTGTTTTACAAAGAGACATTCTCATTAAATTAATTGCATAAATTAACTGTACATTTAATGTTATAATGTACTAATATAATCTTAGTAAGAGGTAGAAAACGAAAGTTTATTACCATCAAAAAACACTTTAAGTTAAGTTATTTTTGTCTTAACCATTTTTACTTTACTATAAAAATTAACTCTATAATGCTATATCATTGCATAAAACTAATTTATGACATTAAATTACAATTAAGTGGTATAAAAATGTAAAATCTAATTAAAAGGCGTATAAACCTTATAACAGAAACATGTAAAAACAGTATAGCACGCACTTAAAAAGACGATTTACGAATAATTAGACTAATATTTTTTTATTTTTAATTAAAAAAACATAAAAATGGTTACGTCCTTTAAAATATACACCATATTTAGAGTGTAACTGATGAGGATAATATAAGAAACAGATTTACGTAATTTTAAGGTGTAAGTGATGTCAATAATTATGTTAAACATTGCATAAGAAGTAGTTTTGAGTAATTTTAGAGTGAAATGATATAGAATAATATATATATATATATATATATATATATATATATATATATATATATATATATATATATATATATAGAGAGAGAGAGAGAGAGAGAGAGAGAGAGAGAGAGAGAGAGAGAGAGAGAGAGAGAGAGAGAGAGAGAGAGAGAGAGAGAGAGAGAGAGAGAGAGAGAGAGAGAGAGAGAGAGAGGGGTTCTTCTAAGGTCCTTACATCCATTGAGTCCCTAAGTCCTAATATGGACCTTTGGATGTAGGAGATGAAAGGCTAAGATTGGATCTAAATGAAGGGCCAAAAATGAATCTCACTAATCTCACCCACTAATCCTTCTAATCTCCTTACTCCTTCACCATCATTAATCTCCCTCTCTCATTTCTCCCATTCTCTCCTATTTTCCCATTCTCTCTCATCCTCTCTCATTTTCCTCTCATTCTCTTAAAACAAAAAAAAAACCCAAATAAAACACAAACTAAAAAAAACCAAAACACAAACAAAAAACCAAATTCAAACATCTCCCTCCCTCCCTCCCTCCCTCTCTCGTCTGCCGCCCCCCACCCCCACCACACACACAACCCGACAGCCCGACAACAACAACAACCCGTCACCACCATCACCAACCGACTACCCGACAAACCCACCCGACTACCCCCGACAAACCCACCCGACAAACCCACCCAGATCTAGACACCACCCCCGACAAACCCACCCGACAAACCCACCAGATCTCAACGTCATCCCCTCATCGCTCACCACCACCGTCACACCTCCCCTTTCTCCCATCTCACGACAGCAACAACAACAACAACAACCAACAACAACACCGACTCCTCATTCCCACCCTCCTTTCTTTCTTTCTTCTTTCAGAATGCCGCCGCTCACGCCGACCACCATTCACCATATTGCCGCCGCTCACGCCGACCACCAACCGTCCTCCTTTCAGATTCATTTTTTTAAAAAAAATTAAAGGGGTTGGTGTTTGTGTCGGTGGATGCGGGTGTTGGTGTTGGTCTCGGTGGGTCGTGTGGTGGCTGGTGTTGGTCTCGGTGGGTCGTGTGGGTCCTCCTTCCTCCCGTGCTTCCTTCCTCCCCTTTTCCTCTTCCTTTCTCTTTTTTTTTTCAATCCATCGTTCCTTTTGTTTCTGTTTTTTTTTTTATTTTTTTTTATTTTTTTATTTTTATTTTTTTTATATGGGTTTTGTTTTATATGGGTTTTGTTTTATTTTGTATGGGTTTTTGTATAGGTTTTGTTTTATTTTCATTGTCCATTTTTTTAATTTTTCAGATTTACTTTATTTTGTTC
The DNA here is from genome assembly GCF_048544455.1 of Silene latifolia. Lineage (NCBI taxonomy): Eukaryota > Viridiplantae > Streptophyta > Magnoliopsida > Caryophyllales > Caryophyllaceae > Silene > Silene latifolia. The sequence continues at coordinate 119,535,241 of NC_133528.1, read as the reverse complement.
TTTGTTTTTTGGTTTTTGTTATTTTGTTTTTTTTGGTGTTTTTGTCATATTTACTTTATTTTGTTATTGTTATTTGGTTTTTAATTTTTGTTGGTTATTAATTTTTTGTTGGTTATACACTTAAAACATTAAAGTTATACTATTTATGACTAAAGTTATACACTTAAAACATTAAAGTTATACTTTTTTTGTTATTGTTATTTGGTTTTTAATTTTTGTTGGTTATTGTTATTTGGTTTTTAAATTTTTGTTGGTTATTAATTTTTTGTTGGTTATTGATGGTTGTTATTTAATTTTTTTTCAGATTTAATATTTGTTGATTAATTACGATTTTTCATATTTATTTGGTTTTTATAAAAGTTATACTATTTACGACTAAAGTTATACACTTACAACATTAAAGTTATACATTTTATGACTAAAGTTATACACTTTTTACATTAAAGTTACACTATTAACATCTAAAGTTATACATTGTATAAATTGAAGTTATACAACCATTCAAATTTGTTTTGTTGGTTTTTTTGTTTGGTTTGGTTTTGGTTTTTTTTTTGTTATTTGTTTTTTTAATTATTGGTTAATTTTTTATTATTGTACTTTTTTGACTTATTGGTTTTTTTAATATCATCTTCTTATATGTTGTTTCAAATTTGAATTTATTGTTCTAAAGTTATACAATTTTGAACTAAAGTTATACAAATTTGGACTAAAGTTATACAATTTTGGACTAAAATTACACAAATTTGGACTGAAGTTATACAAATAAGGACTAAAGTTATACAAATAAGGACTAAAGTTATACAAATTTGGACTAAAGTTATACAATTTTGGACTACAATTATACAAAAAATGATTGAAGTTATACAAATAAGGACAAAAGTTATTCAAATAAGGACTAAAGTTATACAAAAATGGACTAAAGTTATACAAAAAGGATCGAGTTATACAAAAATAGACCAAAGTTATACAAAAAAAGACTAAAGTTATACAAAGATTGGACTAAAGTCATACAACAATGGACTACAGTTATACAAAAATGAACCAAAGTTATACAAAAATGGACTAAAGTTATACAAAAAATTGGACTAAAGTTATACAAAAATGAACCAAAGTTCTACAAAAATGAACCAAAGTTATACAAAAATAGACCAGAGTTATACAAAAATGCACCAAAGTTATACAAAAAATGGAATAAAGTTAGTCCATATATATTTGTATAATTTTAATCCATATTTGTATAACTTTGGTTCATTTTTGTATAACTTTGGTTCATTTTTGTATAACTTTAGTCCATTTTTTGTATGACTTTGCCGCATTTTTTGTATAACTCTGGTCTATTTTTGTATAACTTTGGTTCATTTTTGTAGAACTTTGGTTCATTTTTGTATAACTTTGGTTCATTTTTGTATAACTTTAGTCCATTTTTTGTATAACTTTGGCGCATTTTTGGTATAACTCTGGTCTATTTTTGTATAACTTTGGTTCATTTTTGTAGAACTTTGGTTCATTTTTGTATAACTTTAGTCCAATTTTTTGTATAACTTTAGTCCATTTTTGTATAACTTTGGTTCATTTTTGTATAACTTTGGTTCATTTTTGTATAACTTTAGTCCATTTTTTGTATAACTTTGGCGCATTTTTTGTATAACTCTGGTCTATTTTTGTATAACTTTGGTTCATTTTTGTAGAACTTTGGTTCATTTTTGTATAACTTTAGTCCAATTTTTTGTATAACTTTAGTCCATTTTTGTATAACTTTGGTTTATTTTTGTATAACTTTGGTTCATTTTTGTATAACTTTAGTCCATTTTTGTCTTAGATGAAAAAAAAGTATCTCACAAAAAAAAAACGAGATTTAAAACACGAAAATCTTAAAAAAAACGTATAACAAGAAGAGATTGAAGAAAATGAATAAAAAATGAGAACTAACAAAATAAGAGACAACTAAAATAAAATAAAAGACAAAAAAAATAATGAATGGAAAAAACAACTCAAAACATACAAATTAACACAAAACGAAAAAAAAAAAAACCGAGTTGAAAAAAAAAAAAAAAAAAGTCAGCGACGGTGGGGCGGCGGCGGTGGGGTGGCGGCGGCGGGGGTGGTGGGTGGTTATTTGGTGTCGGGTGGGGTGGTGGTGGGTGGTGGTGAATGAGGAAGAGAGGAATGAATGATTTATTTGAGTTTTTTGATTTATTTGGATTTTTTGGGTTTTTTATTTATTTGGATTTTTGGGTTTTTTTTTATTTATTTGGTTTTTTTTTTAGAGTTTGAGAGAAGAGAGAAATGAAATGTGTAAGATGAAAGAGAAATGGATGAGTGGAAAACAAATATATAGTAAATTAGTGATTAATTAGAGTGGATTAGTGAAGGAGGAGAGAGATGGTGAGATTAGCTTATAAACACACTTTTTGGGGTTGATCTCATCCCTCCATTTCCCTCCATCCAATGGCTCATAATAGAACTTATGGACTCAATATAAATGTGGACTTTAGTTGATCTCTTCTCTCTCTCTCTCTATATATATATATATATATATATATATATATATATATATATATATATATATATATATAGTGTAAAGATCAAGTGAGTCCATGTCTTACATTTGAGTCCATAAGTCCTCCTCCAAGCCATTGGATGAGGAAGATGAATGGTTGAGATTAAAAGCTAAAAATGATGATTATTAGCCCAATTAACACTCTATCTCTCTACTCAACCTAATCAATTACTAACCCACTTAATCAATCCCTAATTTAATATATATACTATTTTTCAACCACTTCTCTCTCCATCTCCCACAATTTCATACCTCCTCTCCTCTCTCTAAAATTATAAACCCTAAAAAAATTACTCCTTCTTCCTCACCACCACCGAGACCCACCCACCCCCACCTCACGGCAACCTGCCCCACCACCCACCCCCACCCCAGATCTGCCATCACCCCACCACTGACGACCCACACTCACCCACCCCACACCCACCCACCCCACACCACACCGAAACCTCCACCACACACACACCCACCACCACACCCTCTCTACTCCGCCGACCGCAAAGACCACCACCAACACAACACATACATACACCACCACTACGCACCTCATCCTCCTCCCCATTATTCTCCAACAACCAATATGTAACCACCCGCATGCCGCCTTGAGCCACCACAACCGCCTGCTTTCTCACGCCGCCATCTACTTTTTTTTTTAAGATCTACTTTTTTTTTTCAAGTTTTGATGGGGATGTTAGGTCGTTGATGGTGTTTTTGTTTTTATTTTATTTTTCCTTTTCTTTTCCTTTTCCTTCCCCTCTCCCTTTTCAGATCTGGTTTCGTTTTTTTTTTTTTTCGTGTGTTGTTGCTTTAGTTGTTGTTTTTGAAATATAATTTTGATTTTAATTATTAGTTCTATAAAATGAGGAGAAAGATTTAAATAATTTTATGTTTATATATTTTTTTTTCAAATCTCGTTCTATAATTATATTTTCAGATTTTGTATTTAAAATGTCTTATTGTTTAATGAGATTTTGTTTATGTTTATGTCTTTTTACATGCATTTTTTTTTATTTTGGGTGTTAGTATGACATTAGTTTTGATTTTGGGTGTCTTGTTACATATCATTTTTTTTTCGAGTAAAGTCGTGTTGGTGTTGTTGTGATGGTGAAGATTTAATCTTTTTTTTAAAAAAAAAAACCAAATGAAAAAGTTAGATCTAGTTTTAAAAGCTAGAATAACACTTTTTTTGGCTAAAATTACACTTTTTCTGCTAAAATTACACTTTTTGTTGTTGTTAGAATTACACTTTTCTTCATTAAAATTACACTTTTTTCTGTTAAAATTACACTTTTTGTTGTTAGAATTACACTTTTTTCTGTTAGAATTACACTTTTTTTCATTAAAATTACACTTTTTTCTCTTAAAATTATACTTTTTTTTGCTAGAATAACACTTTTTCTTTTAAAATTACACTTTTTGTTGTTAGAATTACACTTTTTTCTGTTAAAATTACACTTTTCTTCATTAAAATTACACTTTTTTCTGTTAAAATTATATTTTTTTTTGCTAGAATAACACTTTTTTCGGCTAAAATTACACTTTTTGTTGTTAGAATTATACTTTTTTCTGTTAGAATTACACTTATCTCTATTGGACTAATGTTACACTCTCAATGGACTTGGTCATATTCTCATTGGACTAATTTTACACTCTCAATGGACTAAAATTACATTCTCAGTGGACTGAAATTATACTTTTCTGGACTAAAATTACACTTTTCTGGATTAAATTTACATTCTCCTTGACTAAAAATAACAATCTCATTGGACTGAAATTACACTTATCTGGACTAAAATAACACTTTTTGTCATTAAAATAACACTCGTAAAATGCTAAATTACAATAATTCGTGATAAAATGACAAAAATTCAAAATATTATTCGTTAAAATCACTCGGAAAAGATTGAAGTTAAACTTGTAAAACGCTAAATTCTCGAAAATATTCTTTAAAATTACACTTTTTGTTGTTAGAATTACACTCGTAAAATCCTAAAATGTCGAAAACTTGTCTCGAAAAAAAAAAAAACGAAAAAAATCGAAACAGGAAAAATGTTAACAAAATTTTCATAAAATTTGAAGTATAAGACAAAATATGGTGTTAATTGTGTATGATAATGAATTAGTGAATGTATTATTAAAACTAGAGAGAGAAGTGAATTCATTAGTGTTAAGTGTGTTTTTTGCTTTCAATCTCAACCTTCCACCATGCATGATCCAAGGGTTGTGGGAGGGACTTATGGACTCAAAAAAAAAAGGGACTTAGAAGAACTTTGCTCTATATATATATATAGAGTCGGGATCCGGTGAGAACTCCTAAATATTTGAGGATTGAGGATTAGTGAATACAATATCACAGGTTCTTCAATACAATATCACGAAAAATCCGACCTTTGCCAAATTTTTTTTTTTTTAAAAAAAAAAAAAATTATAATTTTTTTTTCTGTACAGGTGTTTTTTTTTGTGATATTTTATCGAATAACCTGTGGTATTGTATTGAACAACCTATGATATTGTAACGAAATCCTCAATCCTCAAAAAGATAGTGTATCCTCACATGATCCCATTCCCATATATATATATATATATATATATATATATATATATATATATATATATATATATATATATATATATATATATATATATATAGAGTCAAGATCCGGTGAGAACGAACACTCGGTGAGAACGACTTATAACCATTAGATTAACTACAATCGAACGGCGGACAAAACAAGTGAAAAACATTATACCCTGATCATTGTACAATTTCCCTTCCTCTCTAACTTTCCACCTCTCTCTTACTTTCCCTTCTCTCAACTGTTAAAAAACGCGCGAACTAGTTACCAGAAAAAGGACGCGCAAACTCGGTAGATGACGGCGGAATTCAACGAAATTGATACACAAAATTGATTGAAAACAATGTGAGTTTGTTTATTGTTCTACTTTTACTGCACAATTCATGTATCTAAGATTGCTTAATTCTGATTTTATTAATGAAACTAATATACAAAATTTCTCGTAACTGGTGTGATTTTGTTGATTGTTCATCGTTTACTACATAATTCGTGTATCTATCATCAATTGAAAGCGATTTGATTTTGTTTTTCTTTTGTTAGGGAAATAATTGGGGTTGAAAATTGTACAGACACAATTGTTCCTATTGATGATATGAGTGATATCGAAAGAGTGTTGACTGATTTAGGTATGTATATTCTTTAAATCGTCTTCTATCTTACAAGTCTTTTGAATAATTTTCTGTTTTATCTGATGTTTTTTTTTTTCGCGTTCTAATTCATTGCCGTGATAATCGTCTTCTGATTTAGCTTTGTTAGTGCAATCGGTTCATCGTCTTTGTGTTTTTTTTCTTTCATAAGCGTATCTAGTTATAAAATCGATGCATATGGCTGTGTTTATTTATATACTAATATAGTGCATCTAAAAAATACAAATGATGCGTATTAGTTATCAAAAAAAAGTAGACCATGAATTAGCACTCTTGTTTCTCATGTTTGATTAGTGTATCATACAAATATACAATGTAATTGATGCGAGCCAGTTTTAAGACAAAATTAGACGATGAATAAGCAGATACACACTGGCCAATTAGACATAACTAGTAGAACATTAAAGGGCATTCGGGGTAAACGTACATACTATCCCAATTATACGTGCCTAGTACCTCCCAAAGCGTATCTAGAAGGGAATGGTGTCATGTTTACTTATTGGGTCTATATTGTACCAAACATAGTACTATCCGTCTTAATCTTAGTGTATCAAGTGAGGTAGGTGATTTGTATCAACTTTAAAGAAAATTAGACGAAAAATAATCACTGTTTTTTTTCGAATTTGATTAGCGTATCTAGTAATATAACTGATGCGTGGCAGTTTTTAGAAAAATTGGATGAGGATTAGGCGTTGTTGTTTTTCACAATTGAATAGTGTTTCTAGTAAAATTAGACGAAAAAAATCACTCTTATTTTTCGTATTTGATTAGCTTATCTAGTAATATAATTGATGCGTATCAGTTTTTTGAAAAATTAAACGATGATTAGGAGGAGTTGTTTTTCGTATTTGATTAGCGTATCTACATAAGGACATGAAAATTAGTATATCCTGATTTGATTTGACTAGGAAAACATCCTGATTGTACCCTGGTTGACATTTATTTTTATATGACAAATTGACAAGTCTATGAAAATTTTATTCCAAAATCAATAATTGATGATAAAATTTCAAATGGCGTTATCTTGTTTTCTTTATTAATTTTACACTATATTAGTTTGAAAAAGACCTTACTTTGAAAAAAGTTCTCTATTATTCTTTAGTAAGACAATCATTCATATTTTCTTCTTCACAAAGATTGTTGGTATACAGAAACTAATTACAAAAATGAATCCTATTTTCCCGATTTAGGGCTAAGATGAAAATTAAAATGATCAGAAGATTGCTTTATTGAGGCAGTTTGGTCAGGTTTGATTTTGGTTTCATACGGTTGAGTTCGTTCGTTTTTGTGTTGGTTTTATTTGGTTGATATGTTAGTTGACACTAATTTCACTACTTAGGCTTTTAGTTGGACTATGTTAATTTCGATCCGGAGTTGCACTGTTAGTATACATATGTGATAATGCATTGTTGATGTTGTGCTTCAGTAGTCTTCTTTGAGACAGTTGAGATAGTCTTCTTTGAGACAATTTAGTGTACGATGGTTTGATGATATGGCTGATCAACAAGTTGTAAATTCAATTAGTTAAAGTGCGTGTCTTGTTAATGGTTACATATACGGCAACATGGCTGATATTAAATGGTATAAAGATCTTAAACATGTTTTTCTAGCAGAAGGTTGCAGCTGCCAGTAGTTACGTATCTAATTACTAACGTAATTGTTATGTTTACGTGTTTCAGGCTTGGAGGCACATATAAGAGGATTATTTACACATTACACAGATCATTTTTGTAACTAGACATGTTAAATAATATCAGTTTTTTTTAGCGGAACAACGCATTTTTGTGTGATAGATTTTATCATTGACTCCTTTTGCGGAAACACTTGTCATTCTTTGGTTTATATAGTCTTTAAACATGAAGATTACTAGCACATACCTTTTTTGAAGTGAAAAAACATATCTACACAGGTGAATGATGTATCTAGATAAGTCCAATAGTGTACCTTAATTATTTACGGGATCAACATTTTGTTCATTCCATTATGTTATTGATGCTTGATCGACAGTATTAATCTGAAATTTTAAGGAAATCATGATTGTCATTATAGTTGCAATGCGATGCTTGACCTATGCATGATCTCTTCATTCACCACCTCAATCACTCGATTAAATCTAGCAAGATAGTAGAATAACTACTAACTACACTAAGAAAACATTTCAAAATATCTGGTCTATGACCCACTTCCTATGTCTCAAAACTAGAAATGGGGTATGTACTCCATTTAAAAAGAAAAAAAGAGGCCAATAATGGTTGCCATAAACAGTAGTATCAAAGGTCTCAAAAGAATCATCGTTGGATAGAAATACAAAAGATTAGCCGAGACAATCCTTCCTAGTTGCCAAAAGGTTAAAAAAAACATATCTTAATTATACAATCTTAATTGCTGATTCCTGATACGCACCATTCTAGTTGCAAAAAACATTGCTGATACGTACAATCCTTCTAATTGCCAAATTATACAAAGGTTCACAAAAAATGATTCTAATGGCTAATGCACACGAATTATTCAGATCCTAAATTTCTAATGGCTAATACACACGAATCATTCCAAATTGCCACAAATACACAACTTTTTTTTTTTACAATTGTACTCAATAATGACTGCCTTAAACAATATCAAGGGTTTCACAAACATTGACACTGGAGAGTGACATGTTTTCGAACCACTGTCTATCTCGAATATGACTACCACACTTCTCAGCTATGAGGTATGAGGTATGACCCCGCCATCGTAACAACTTGAATGGAACATTTACGCTAATTCTTGGCCCTTTCATTATGACTACCACACTTCTTCAAGATGCCTGATTAGAATTTCTACATAACGAACATGAAAATTAGTATATCAGAATATAATTTCAAGAAACATGAAACCCTTAAAATGATAAAAGTTGCGAACTAATTATCTTCCTCTTATGTTCTTGCCATCGTAACAACTTGATTGCAACCTGATCGAACAAATAGGTTGACGATGAATAATAGGTTGACGATGAACATCAACTGGAACAAATAGGTTGACGATGAATTATCTTCCTCTTATGTTCTTCCTCTTAGCAAATTTAATGTCAATTAGATCAATAATACAATAAAACATAACGAAAAACAGCGAAAAATTAGTATACAAAAAATTAGGGTAAAGAGAGTACCTGATCGAACAAATAGGTTGACGATGAACATCAACTGGAACGAAAAGTGAATACATAAATAAATTAAAAGCATAAATTAAACAAAACAAAACTAAAAACTAAATTAAACATGAAAATGAGAAAATTACCTGAATAACAAAACCTCGAGGAAAACACAAAACGCAAAAATGATCCAGCAAAAGTGATTACAAGCATGAGTGAGAAATTGAAGGAGAAATTTGAGATCAAAATCATAAAATTTGACAAATTCCGTAATACAATTGAGACTAAAGCTCGGACAAACACCGTTACTTACAAAAAAAATGAGTGAGATTGTTCGATTACGGAAGCTGATATGAAGATATTGCGGTTGAATGAGCGCCGTTCGTCATCGTAGTCGCTCAATTAACTGGAATTTTGACGGAAAAAATTGAATTGATGAAATTGAATTAGGGAAACTGAATTGGGGAAAAAATAAAGGTAGAGAGATAAAAGTATGGAAAAAAATGATAGGAGAGAGAAAGAGTTCTTAAGAAGTTATGTTATATACGTAACAAATAAATGAAATGTGAGCATTGCTCTCAGCCGTTGGATTGCTTTTAAATCTAATGGTTGTAGGTCGTTCTCACCGTTTGCACCGAGTGTTTGTTCTCACCGGATCCTAAATCTATATATATATATATATATATATATATATATATATATATATATATATATATATATATATATATATATATATATATATATATATGGAAATGAAAATGATTGCATAATAAATTATGGATTTTAATGAAAAAGTCATAAATATGATTTTTAATTAAAAAGATTAGAATTTAATTATAAGAATATAATAATTTAAAAGATAATAATGTAATGATTTTTTTTTTTACTTGTTACCTTATTTAGCTAAATGCCTTTTGAAGGGAAAAACTAGGGGGGGATTGTTGTCGAGTGTATATATCCTTAGTAATTTACTATAGACATAAACTCTTATATATTATATGCTTGCATAAATAAGCTTGGAAGCTAAATTCTACCGAATATCTCATTACCAAATAATACTAACGCCTTTAATATCTACACACCAAACATATTATAGGTTATCGGGTTTATGTTGTGTACTTGTGTTAGCAAGTCATCCCAAGTCGAATCCAATCCAATTACTAAGGTCACGAACTTCTATCAAAATTTAACATTCATATTTTTTTCCATAAGACCATCTACAACAACAATAAGATCTACACTTATAGTTGATATTTTTACAATTATTACCCCACAATAACAAAAAGAACTTATCTAAAAATGACGTTTTGTGAAACTCATCATATTTGGATGAGTTTCACAAAAACTTGTTTTATGATAAATTTTTTTTTATTGTTGTGGGGGAATGAATATGTAAATATCAACTTTAGAAAGGAATCTTTTTCTTGTTGTAGGTTGTCACAATGAGAGAATGATTGCATTTTATTGTATTATTGATCTAATTGACATTAAATTTGCTAATTGTTGTTGTATACAATTTTAGGGGAAAATATCATTTTATGATAAAATACACAAAATCTCATTGAAGACGGCGATATCCGTCACAAACTTGTGACGGATACCATTTCTTCTCACAAAATACCCATGAGAGGTGAGTGGAGAAGCACATGGGGGGTGCCCCACCTTGTCCCCTCTCCCTTTTTGTGTGAGGTCTTCAGCTTGTGACGGGATTAGTCCGTCACAAGCAAGACACTTTGGATAAAATAAGGTGTATAGATTGAGGACCCACAAAAAACAACAAAAACTTTTTGTTGTTGTGGATGCTCTAACGTAACTCATCTCTTTGTTCTTATAAAACATTTGTCACTAACTCAAAAACGTTTTCTTATTTTCACACATATCATAATTGTTATATTTTCACTAAAAAGGTCGATCTTGACCCAATCACTAAGATGATGAAGGTATCGAATTTCCCTACCCTCATGCTCTTTTAAACAAAAAAAATCAACATATAATTAATCGTCAACATGAAGATATCGTCATTAACATATATTCCCTTCGTCCCGGTTAATTGTTATTCTTTGATTTTGGCATAAAGACCAAAGAAAGAGGAGAGGGCCAGTTATTAAATAACAAGTGGACCAAATTGTGTGTGAGTGATCAAATTACTCATCAAGTTCATTCTTAAAATAAAAAGGACAATAATTGACTTAAACACCCCAAAAAGAAATACGACAACAAATAACTGGGATAGAGAAAATAATAATCTTCATATATGCGCGAATAACCGTCAGGAAAGAAAGGTTTGTCTAAATAGGTGAATGATCTATCATCATTATTAGGGATTGTTTGGTTTAAAAAGACAAAATGGAATATAATAACATTGAGGCATGAGATTATATATTCGTACTTTTGTAAAGTTGTGAGTTAGTATTGTTAGAGTATAAAATCGATCTTGGAATTCTAACCATCACCTTAATTTTTTGGTTGAGTTTGTTTTTTGTCATGGTATCAGAGCCATGTGACTAAAAAGTTACGACTTCAAATCTCACTGCCCCCAATTTCTAAAGTGGAATATTAAACACCACATATGCAGAGGCCTGTGATGGTAAGGATTTGTCGCCGTTTCCCAATCAAAAAACAATTTATAAAACCCAATTAAAAAGTAGTATTTAGTCGGGTGTCGAACACAAAGATGGTGGGGGTTAGATACTTGGCCGGTTTAAGTCTTTAGTTTAGTCAAACAAAAATAAGAGGTTGATTAATTGTAAACTAAGATACAACAAGGAATAAAATTAAACTAAATGAAATTATATTTGAACAATATGAGAAAGACTAGAGCTTTCGGGTTCACTCGGGTCATTGGGCATGAAACAAGGCAAAAATGGGAAATAGGTGAATCAATTAGTCAAGGAATTATGCCTAATGTCTTAGGACACCTAGAATTCATTAACCAACTTTCGTATGATTAACTAAAACTCGTCACACACATACACAAAGATCATCCAATAGTCTACACACCAAGATTGTTCATCCACTAGTATAGACACCAAGATAACTAAACATGTGAGAAAATACTCAAACTTTCATATGAGCAATTCTACAAACACTTCATGTGCAAGAAAGTGACAACCAATAAAACACCCAATTTCTTATAATTCTAACCCAAAATCGTACCCATTATAGACCCGAGATCCCCCCAAGCCCTAGATGAGGCTACTCACACATGTTTAAGGATGTAAAACTAACAATAAGAGGGAACAATACAAACATAAACATGCTAAACATAATAAAGATAGAAACTTTGAATGAAAACATTAAGTAAAGAACAACAAATGTAAACTAATGAAATAATTGTGGATAAAAGATGAGAATTATACCTATTAAGAGGAAATAAAAGTAACAAACTTGGATAATAAAAATGGAGGATGAATGTCTTCTTCCTTCAAATTACACCCCAAAACTAAATGTAAACTATTGAGAAAATGAAGAACTAGCATGAACTAGAGAATAATTGAACTATTATTGAAGAAAGATTGCAACTTTAATTAAAGGAGAAATTTAAGAGGAAAATTAAATAAACAAGGGTTCTTGAGTTACAACAATCACAAATTCTCATTGAAGACGGACACTATCCATCACAAGTTGAAGACGGATAGTGTCTCTCTCACAAAATACAAATGGATAGTGCAAGTGGGGTGAAATGGATACCCCCACTTGCCCACCCACTTGCATTTTGTGAGAGGGCCACTATCCGTCTTCAGCTTGTGATGGATAGTGTCCGTCTTCAATGAGACGGACTGTACAACAATATAGAGAGACTAGAGAAAATAAATCTAAGGTAAGGTAATTCTAATGAGTAGTGTGTGTTTTAGAGAGTAGAGCAATATATAAGCCCCCCTCTAATTACAAGCCAAATTGTCCTAATAATAATCTAATAATTAATAATAATAATAATAATAATGATAATACTAATAATAATCCTAATAATAATACCAGTAGTCCCTAAAAACACATCGACATCCCAAAACAAAACAAACCAACAAAATGAAAGGGGTGAAACACGGATTAAAAACAGCGAGTGACGTCCCAGCCGGGTGGCCGGCCGTCGGTGATGGTACCGGCTGGGAGTTCTCTAAAAACTTTAGGAAATTCGATGGTACTCCCAGCTGGGATGAGGGGGCGGCAGACGGTTAGCCATCTAGCAGTGCGTGCAAGATCGAAATGAAGGAGGTGGGATCCCCAGCCGGTTGGTAGGCAGACGGGTGCCCGGCTGGGGAGGCACTTGTTGCATTTTGATGCTATTGATCTGCGTTGATGTCGGATTGCTGCTGGGTTGTTGCTGCTGTGATGACGGAAGCACGAGCATGGCGAATGCAGGGGACGAATTGGGGGAGAAGGAGGTTGTTAATGGGTCCAGAGCCGCGGTGATGAATTCGTCGATTTGATGGTGGTTGCCTGTGGTGGAAGTGCTGCGGCTGTTGTTGTCGCTGCTGTTGTGATTGTTGGTGGTTGTGGTGAATTGAAATGATGATGATGATGATGGAACGGAATGTTGACGGAGGTTGGTGATGCAGCGGCTACTATGGTGGCGAAGGTATGGATTGTTGATGGTGAATTGGACTGGTGGTGTATTAATGGTGATGGTGGGTTGTTAATGGTGGATGAAGGATGTCGGGTTGGGTTGAATTCCGCTGCTGTCGAGTTAACTCGAGTAATGTTGGCGAGTCAGGGCGACTCAAATGGTGATGATTGAAATGAACGATGATGATGAATGAATGAACATGGTGATGGCGAGTTGTATGGTGATGCGAGGTTGATGATGAGGCTGATGGTGGAAAAAGGAAATGCAGGGAACTGACGGGTCAACTAATTTACAAAAGTCGATCTTGACTTCTTGCCTCTTTGTTTGATTTTCGTGTCGAGCTCGGATTTCCGCCTTGTCATTCTGTAGATACCTCATTTATGCACCTCCCGCAAACCACCCGGTGATGATTGGGCCGCATGTTTGGTACGCGGAACGATTTGTGACAGTTCGTAAGTTTATCGTCAAGTGATCGCTCAAACATTTATGTCTACCTCTTAATTGTCATCTACGTGCCGATACGGTCGTTTTGGCAGTAATTAGAGTACATTTGGAGTCCGGGCCTAAAACTGTCTTCATTTTCTGATAACCGTTAAAATGCCGAGTCAAAATGTTCTGGAATGTTTCGGATATTTCTATTCCATATTTTATAAATCTTTTAGTCTTTGGTAAATAATTTCCCGTAATATTCACACGAAATATTAAGGAAAACCAAATTATTCCGTTATTCCATAAACTAAAAACGGAAATCTTTCTTCCGCAGGAGGAAACCACTTGGGAAAGGACGCAGCAGGTGCTGCGCCTTTTCCAAGAGACGCAGTGCCTGCTGCGCCTCTTCCCAAGTCCTTTTCTGCGTATTTTTCGTATCTTTTTCATATCTTTTCGAGATTCACTTCCAAAGTTTCTCCGAAAACCCTATTCCTCCGTGTGATTAGTATAAATAGAGACCTTCGGTCTCACATATTTCTCAAGCGAGTGTCCGCCCTTCTCTTCTCGCTTTGTATTACCACGTTCTTACTTTTTGGCGTCTACGTGCTTGAACTTTCGACCACGTAAGCTCGGATCTTTCTGAGTACCAGCCTCGTTTTGCATGACCGACCAATTTGACCAACTCCACCATAATCAACTTTAATCAATCATTAATCGTTTTCCTCTTACGAGGGCACTTTCGTTACATTCGAGTCGAGCATCACTAATCGTAAACTTAGTTCATCTCGTTTCGTCAAACATGTAAGTCTGAGGGTGTAAATCTCTCTTTTATTTATTGTTCTTTATTTTTGTAATCATATTGTAAGGTTTATGTCGAAAATACAATTAAAACCGATTTCTAAAACCCTTTGTTTAAATCCCTTTTTACGGATTAACAGGAGGCAGACGTCGAGAAGGGACGCAGCAACTGTTGCGCCTCTTGGAAAGGACGCAGCACTTGCTGCGCCTCTTCCTGAGGTTACCGCCGTTCCTGCTTCTCTTCTTCTTCCTTCGTCTTCTGTTGGTTTCATCTCTTGTTTTCTCTCGTCTTTGTTTGTTCTTATTTCGTTCACATGATAGTTAATAATATTGTTCATCATCTTTAACATATAATTCTTCATTACCACACAATTCGTCATTAAATTCCCGACTTAAATCCCTTATAACCAATATTCGCGGGTTTTCGTCATTAAAGTCAAACCGGGTTGTAGAAATTCGATTCATTCATATTGGGTTTCTGCAATTCGACCTTTGATATATTTCCATCTGTTTATTATCATTAGTTCATCATTAATTCATCATATTTAACCTAATTAATTAGTTAGTTTCTTAATTTGTTAATTATTAATCTCATTAATCATGTAATTAATTCGTTCTAGTCGGTTTCATCCATGTTTATCGCTTTTATGACCATTAATCATATGTAATAACCTACTAATCACTTCCATCCGAGTAAATAATATTAATCAAGCCTTAAATTCACCAACGATCATTAACGACTTGCAATTCCGGCTTCAGCCAGAACTGAGCCAAAGAACAGACGCAGTGACTGCTGCGCCTCTTCTAGAGGGCGCAGCTCTGCTGCGCCTGTTCCTTGCTGATTTCTGTCTCTGAACTCCCGTTTTGCCTTGACCTAGTTTTAGTTTCGTATTAATTAACTATTACTCCTATTATCACCCTTAATTCTTGTTCGTTAATTTGTTTATTTATTCTTTTTCTCAAATTATCTGTTTTAAAGGTATTTCCGACATAAATCATTAACTCGATTGTAATTATTGTAATTTTCTTTATTGTATTATTATTTTATTCCTTATATTGTATCACTTGTATGCCTTCACATGTAATCGATCCTAAATATCAACTTTGACTCAAATGCATGTTAAATTAATTGTTCACCGACTTAGTCTAATTCTTCACATGCTAGGATTAATCTAATGGATGTTGCATTACATGCATATAATCGATAATATATCGAGTATAAATAATTTCCTTAATCATTAGTAGAGGCCGCTATCGAGGCGGGCGGGATTAGGTGTTCGATCAAAAGAGCTTCATAATACGTACCCTCACCCCTTACTCCAGATCTCTATGAACATCCGTGTTCATTGGCATCCACGAGAGTCATTATAGACATAGAATGCTAAGGGTAACGAGTTCTTGGTGTTCATGTCACTACTTTGTGTCTTGACATGGCACGAGGTATTCGAACGGTTTCCAATTTTGCCACAATAAATTGGTGGCGACTCCACAAATGCAAACGCTTGTTTCCCAAGCGCCCCCGTGGCCTATTGTCCACAGTTTGGCGACTCCACTGGGGATAATACACTTACGTGTAGCCAAAAGGGTGAAACTTGAACAAGGTTAGGGAATAGTTTGTACAAGACAATTGTCGGTTTTCATAACTCGGTCTTCCTAGATCGTTTATTCGGCCTTCCTAGGCCCAACCCAACTCACTCGACCAATCGTCCTGTCTAAACGGTCCTAATTCTTATTTGGGCCTAAGGATGGATAGCGATTGACGTCATCCATACCATGATGCTTACTCTTATTTGTATCAAGGACTTTCACTACTCGAGGAAATGGACTAGGAATCGGCCTTACTCTTGTTTGGTACGAGCCTCTCCACAGACTTCGGGTTTGATTATTCGGTATGGCAACCCACCCTTTAAACCAAAACCCATTTAAATGCACTCAGCATCCCGTTATAATGCTTGTATATTGTTTGTACCATACGTGATCACCCTTTTTCTAAAGCAAACCGTGACGATTTTTGTAAAAGCAAAATCCTTCTTTAAAATGTAAAATTTCGAAAAATTGGGCCTAGCATTAGCGCAAAACAAGCCGAAACTCTGTCCAATTGTCAAGTCAAAATTCGGGCCTCAAAACCCATTTCAAAACCTCACTTCGAGTCCACTCCTACAACTACACTAAAGTTGACTAGGACCAACATTTTTCAAACTTTGTCATTTCCCCAAAACTCACTTGACACAAGTGGCACACTCCCACTTCACGAGTCAAAACATTTCTTTTCGAGTAGGTGTGCTAGAGTGGTCGATCGTGTTTTGATTCGTCGTCGATCTCTTATCCAGTTTTCAAGATGCCTGAAACAAGCGACGCGAACTTCAACCAACTCCAGAATGGTAATGATCAAATCCTAGCCGCGCTAGCTCGTATCCAAGTTACTCAAGACCAAGTGTATGATCGCCTTGACACCATTGAGGGCCGAATATATGCCGTGGAAATGAGGATGCCTCCTCAAGAAAGTGAGACCGCCGATGACTTCGTGAACGATTTCGGGGACGAAAACCCTCTCATGGGTATAACTGCAGCCGAGAAACGACTCCAATAATTGGAGGAACAAATGATGTATCTCAAAGGGGATGACATTTATAGGGAAAATAATCGCAAATATGAGGCTGTGAGTTCCAAGTTGCCAACCAACTTCAACATGACGGATATCCCGAAATTCAAGGGGCTTGAATACCCTTTAAACCATATCCGTGCCTTTAAGGATTGCATGTCTATCAAAGGCATTAAACCCGAGATGTTCTTAAGGATCTTTCCTTCATCTCTTGACACCATCCCAAAACAATGGTTCTATTCGCTAGAACACAAGAAAATCGCTACTTGGGACGATGCCGCAATCGAGTTTGCTAAACAATATGCGGAAAATGCTGAAATCCAAGTCAACATGCGCACTTTAGAGGTTCTTACCCAAAATGACAAAGAAGGTTTCACCGATTTCCTAAGTCGGTGGAGGAAGACTAGTACTCAACTTGTTGAACGTCCAAATGAGGCTACCCTTGTGGGGAAATTCGTGGACAACCTAAAGCCCATCTACGCAAATCATTTGAGGTATCAAAACATCAAGACTTTCAAAGATTCGACCGTACTAGGGACAAGGATCGAAGATGACATTCGTAAAGGGCTCTTGTCCAAAACGATAGGTCGTGGATATCAAGGCTCAACAAGTCGTTCTTACGGCTCTACTAGCAAGACTGATGAAGTTAACCTCCTTAAGCCATCTAAGAAGAGTACCCCTCCAAGGAAATCCACAAATCTAGGGGACACGTACTCCAACGCTCTGAAAAGATTGATGAAACTTGGGAAACTTCAACCCATAGGCCCTACACCTGAACCAGAAAAGAAATCCAAGTTCTGGGATGAGAATTCGTACTGCGAATACCATAGAGGTAAGGGACATGATACAGAGAAATGCTACAAGTTGAAAAATGTACTTCAAGATATGATTGAAGATGGTCGCCTACCAATACCACCTGGAGGTAAGACTAACAACACTAAGAATCCTCTTGGAGTTCTAGTGATTACAAATGAAGAATCTACCATAGATTGTTCACATCTCATTTCTTCAGTCGAAAATGAAGTTCATGCAATAGAAAATGAAGGGAATTACTCCACCATTTCTCCAACCATCACTGATTTCATCGCATGGGCAAAAAGTGTGGATAGGCAAGTCATGGAACTAGAGAGTGCAGTGGCAACCTTACGTGACCCCAACGCCACACCTAAAGAACGTGCACCACTAGTTTTCTCTCAAAACACTACAATGCAAGAAGTAGTAGCCATGGTTGATGAACTAGTCGACCAAATTATCCAATTAGAAGCTGAAATCATGAGAATGAGGGAACTTGTTACTACCAATGGAATATGGGCCGATGATGATGAAGATGAGTATCTCACTGAACACTACTTAGTCAAAGTCAGTGAGGAAATAGTCCAGAATTGTGAAAACCAAGATGTAGATCACCTCACTCGTTCAGGGCGCCCATACCAAAATACTTCTCAAAATGGTCCCATAGCAAACGGTCCAACCAATGTGATCACACCAAATGATAATGAAGAAGGCTATACCGACCATCTACTGAAGCAACTACAAAAGACAAAGGCTGATCTTTCAGTCTGGTAACTAGTGTCAAGCTCATTCCCACATCGCCAAGCTTTACTGCAAGCTTTGGCCAAACTAAATGTGGCACATAACTCTACACCCGACGACGCGGTTAACTTGGTCTTTCAAGAATCACCAAAGCTAAGTATTTGATGGGGGTGATGTCGTCGGGTCACATCCAATCAAACACATTTATAATACTCAACAAACTACTAGTTAGCAGTAAGTCGAGGTCGATCCATGGGACGGTGTGCTTTGGGTTCTAAGTCTATCTATCTCAATTTATGCTAGTGTCACGATTGATTTGGCTTGTAGTTGTGTCTAGACTAATGCAAACAATAAGGTAAAACAAGTAATAAAAGGAAGGATGTAAACAATTGATTAAAAGCACTAGGATGTCATGGGGTCATAGGGGATTCATTGGAGTTGACCATACAAACATGTTCAGAAAGTTGCAAGCAATTAATGTTATAAAGGAACCGAGTTGGTTTATGTCTTACGGTTCATAGGAAGAGTTGGGTCCCGAAGCCGAATCGATTAGATTGTATAACACCTACAAGTCGACTTACTTTCCTCCTATTCAACTTCTATGCATGGTCTAACAAGACTCGAGTTGGTTTATATCTTACAAGTCAAGTTGAGTAGATAAGAGATGGGTAAAAATGCAAGGATTCATAGGTTTAGCATTTCATCAAACATAACATGTGCATAAAGTTGACATCACAACAAGCAAGCAAACTAATTATGAAAACATATTAAATTAAGCATGATTAATCCCATGTTGATTTCCCCTAATTACCCACTAATCCTAGCTAAGAGACTACTCACTCATTATCATGGAGAACATGTCATTAATGGTGTCAAACATAACAACAAGTGTAAACATGATAAGAGAATGAGGAAATAAACAAAAGAGAGTAAAGAGTAAAGGAATTATACCAACTTAAGATGATCCAAATAATAAAGCAAAGAGTAATAGAAGGGACTTGATTGATTGATGAAGGGTTGTCAATCCTCCAATAATAACCCAATAATCTTCAATTACCCAAAAGTAATAAGCTTGAACAATAATTAAGGAGAGATTAATGTGTAATTTGTGGAAAGATTAAAGAGCAATCTATTCTAATCTACTCCTAATTGAATCTAAGAGGAATTTCTAATGTAGAGGCTTAACCTAATCTCCAACCCTCCCCCATGATTATTTACAAGTGGGGTATATATAGTAGAGCTTCATTAGGTTAACTAAGGCTAAATTACTAATTACATTTTTGAGTTTTAAGCAGGGAAATGCTAGTCTTTTTGGAGGGATGAGCATCTCGGCTGAAGACGTTGCGGTCCGTCCGTCCAGGAAGAGAAGATGCTCGGATTCTAGAGGGGGTGCACGGGCGTCTTTCTGGGAATCCGCTCGGATTGTAGTGGAGGAATCCGACCGTCTTTGTTGCTTGGACGCTCGGACTGTCGTTTTGGACGGGCGTCTTGCCAGTGAGGACGCTCGGATTGTGTGACAGAATCCCTTCCTTCACTTTCTTTTTATTCTCGTAGGATGGGTCTTTAGTTCTCTCCTCCTCTTCATACTAGTCCATCAAACATCGTCAAAATAGTTTCCAAATATGCACGAAAGACGGGAATTTCCGCCTTATTATCTTCTTTCCTACAAAACATACGAAATGCACTAGGAAAGCAAAATAGAAAGCATTTGACGGATAAAATGGTCATGGAATGATATAATAGTATGCAAAATAGGCTCAATTAGGGGACAAAATATTCTCAAATAATGGTCACATCAAATATCCCCAAACCGAACCTTTACTCGTCCCGAGTAAAGAGGTGACAAAAACTAGACCTTTATTTAAACTATCCTAATAATATAACCGATATGAGACAATTAGCGGGTCTCACTCCGCCCCTTCAACTCACAACAAGACAACCATGAGGTAGGATGCCTTCTTGCAAGGCAAGGTGGGTCTTGCCAAAATGGCGACACATCCAAGCATTAAAGCACACAAAATCAAGTAATGGATGCATCTACAAAAGAATAGCCACTTTCATCATCTAAGTGGCGGAAATTATCTACAAGGGAAGCAATTCAAGGGTACACACTCCTTCATAGATACAATTTCTTCAAACTACTAAGCCTAGAAGGATACCAACAAATCACCTCCAAGTTGTGTCAAGCTAGGGTACCTTTGTCCTCAATCGTTAAATGCTTTTGTCAAGAATAGACTCCCTATGGTGTTAGAAACACTGGAGGATCACGGAATTCCCCCTCTTGCCTAGACAAGAAGAAGGGTCGTCCCCTCTCTACCATACACAAAAATGGATACGATGGATAAAGGGATCGATAGAATTTTGAGTTTCATTTGGGAGTTTGCTTTTGTTTTTGTTTTTTCCCCCCAATTTCTTGTGGCATATAACATTTGAGAACACTTTCTTGCCATTTCTTTTTGATGTTTGGCATTTCAACACTTGACAACTTTCAACTTTTTGCATTTTCTTTTTGAACATTTTCAAAGTCACCCCATATGTAGTGAGGGTGCCTTATATTTGAAGCATATGAGTTTTCATTTTTGTTGCTCCTCTTTTCTTTTGATGCAATTGAAAACTTTTTCTTTTCTTTTCTTTTCATTAAACTCAAATTTTTGAACAATTTCTTTTTGTGCCCATTCCCTTTGATGACAAAATGTATGGTAGAACATGGATGAATGATGGTTGCATGGTTTCAAGGGTCACCTTGGAATAAACGGTAGCCAAGGAGTTATCACACCACAAGGTACTCTTGACTAGGCCTTAATCCATGGGTCAAAGGATACTAGCATGACACATCCTAGGGTGTTTTACAAGTATTCTAACAAGCAAAGTCTTAAGAAGAAAAAGCATCTACTAGGGCCTTATATACACTTGTCAAGCTTCCGAGGTAGACGGTTTCACAAAATTTTTCTAACCATGCAAACTACATGCCATGATGCAACTAACATATATATATATCCTAATGCATATGATTCTACTAACTAATATGCCATATAATCTAAATGCAACTCATAAATTCACATTGTTTATACCGCATCAATCAAAATAAAGCCACATAGTCATTAACATAAAGAGGAAAAAGGAGATTGGAAAGATCATACCATGCGGTCTTCAATATCCTCATGTCTCGGATGTGGCGTAGTCAATCAATGTGAAAATGGATAAACAAACAAGCAAACAAGTATATACAATATATATACAATTCTACACTAAAAAGGAATGAACATGTTTTTGGATTTTTTTTTTAAATTTTTTAAATTTTTATGGTTTTTATGATTTATGAAATAAAAAGGCATGTTTTTGTATTCTTCAAATTTTTTTTCAATTTTTATGTGTTTTTGGAATATAAATTCCCATCCCCCACTTTATTTTGGACATTGTCCTCAATGTACATGTAGGAGTAGGAATGAAAATGGAAATACATGTTTTTGGATTTTTGAAGTTTTATGGAAATTAAAGTACAAAAGCAATGATATGATATGAATGAAAGCATGCTCTAACTAAATGCAATTCTATATGACATATATAACAAATGAATGCAATCTACACTAGATGATGCATGTTTTCTAGTAGACTAAGGTCACCTATGATCAAACCTCCCCAAACCGATTTAAACACTATCTCTAGTGTAGAAATGAATAGGTTTGGCCATTAGTAACAATGCATGAATTCTAGTCTATATGCAACTAACTACATGAATCATGTGAGATATATTACAATGCAACTTATACTATATGAATTAGCTAATGCAAATGAAATATGATACAAATGCATGCGAAAGCTACACTAAATGCAATGTATATACAAAAGAGAGAGGGCGAGAGGAGTATCATACAAATAGAGGTGATGAGGTAGGCCTCTTTCACTCGTCATCCTCCTCATCTTGGGGGTAACCATACCGGTGAGAACTCCCGGCTTGGTCATATCCTCCCGAATGGCCCCAGTACCCTCCTTGGTCAAACCCTCCTTGGTCATGCCCTCCTCCTTGGCCCGAGTACCCTCCACCACCGAGATTCCAAGCTTGGTCCCCTTGATTAGGGAACAAATGTTGCGGTTGGGCCCAAGAGGGCTTAGGACCATTGGGGTCAATATACCCTTGTTGAGCCATGTTATAGTATTGGGGATAAAGGGCCAAGTAGTTGTCGACCCTCCCTTCATGTACCCCGAGATCCACTCTATTCATGAGTTTCATCAAATCATTAATACCCGGGGTATTGGGGATTTCCGGTCGGAATTGGGTGTAAGGAGTAGGGTATGGTGGGATAGGCACATAGGAAGGTGGGCGAGTAGGCCGTGCCGGTACCCCACGAGGTACTTGTTGTTGGCGGGGCGGCTCTTCCCTTTGAGGGGGATTGTCAAGGATTTGGATATCAAGGAGGTAGCTTGGTGGAGGTGAATATGGGCTCAATCTTGGGTCGGTGCCCGGTATATTCCAACCCTCAAGGATGATGGAGGTGCACCCTTTTGTGAGCCATTCTACACGCCCTTCTTGAGTGTAGTTACACCACCGGTGGTGGGTGAAGACGGCGTGTTCATCAATTAAAGTACTCCCCTCAAGAGGAGTATAAATCCCACGGGCGTTGAACCTGGGGCAAAGGTAGTTGGCCAAAATAGTAACTAGACCTCCCATTACAAAGGTCTTGAGTTGGGTGGTCCCTTGAGCAAAATCATGAAACCTTGTAAGTATCTCAAGGGGCGTGTTGAAGTTATAGCGCCTCGTCCCCCGAACATTCAAATAGGACTCAAGAAAAGTTAAATAAATGAGAGTACACCTATCTTGTTTGTACCTCCCATTGATGGTACCGGCCACAAAGCGCTCGGTGATCCGAATCACCGGATGTTGGATGGCGAAGGTATATCATTGCTTTAAACCGGTAAAATTCCTCCCGGAAATAGCCCTCCAAAGTAGGTCCACGTCGAAATCAACATGTTTTTCGGTATATTTGGTGGGCATTTCAAGACCGAAAATGTGGGCAAATTGGTCAAGAGTAAGTCTATGGTCTAGGTTGCACAACCTAAACTCCATGCCCACAGTTGTTCGAGTATTTGTGACAATACGAAGGCTACTCAAAAATTCAAGGGTGAGACTAAGGTACGTCTCCTCATGGGCATGGAAAAGTTTTCCAATCCCTAAGCCATCAAAGAACATCTCGGTGTGGGACCTTATCCCAAGGACTTCCAACACCTTAGTATCTATGAATTGAGTGGGTTCATAGTTCTTACCTAGCAATTTGACAAAGTTCTTGCGGTGGGTATCGGATTCGAAAAGTACCTCTTGGAAGTACTTAAGTTGTTCAATTCCTCCTCTCATGATGGGACGGAAGTTCCTTGGTGGCACTACCTCTTGCGGAGTTGAAGAGGATGATCCCTTGCATTTCCTTCCGATGGATTCAACAAACTTCTTAGCCTTGCCCTTGAGGTTCATCATTTGAAGTTGAGGGAAATGGGGTTTTTGTTGGCTTTTGATGTGAGGGGAGTGTTTTTGAGGATGAAGGTGAGTGTTTTAGGGTTAGATAAGGTGAATAAATGAGGAAGAAAGGGGGTGATTTTATAGAAGAAGAGGGGAAGCCGAGCGGATAAGGGTGGGACCCGACCGGATTGTTCGAGAAAAGACCCTAATCCGAGCGTCTTTCATGCGGGACGGGCGTCTTTAGCCTGTAGAAGCCGAGCGTCTTCCTTTAAATCCATGCGGATTTTGAGGCAGGACCTCAGCTATTTTGGGAGCAGGAAGAAGACGAGCGTCTTCTGTTTTGGGACGGGCGTCTTACTCGGGACGGGCGTCTTTTCAAAAATCCGCTCGGATTTCCTGGCAGTTTCAAATTTTTTTTTCAGGTGTCATTTAGGACGGGCATCCCGTGGAGAATACGAGCGTCTTCTTTGAAGACGGGCGTCTTGTGCCGAATCCGCTCGGATTCTAAGACAGTGCTAATTAGTAATACGATGAGGGCCCTGGACGGGCGTCCAGGCCTCAGGACGGCCGTCTTTGGCTTCTTTTCTTCTTTTTCTTTCTTTTCCTTGCACAATCATACCCTTTTACCGATTTGTTATTCCTCCTTATCTTTTTCTGAAATTTGCTCAATAAAAATGTAAGAAGACTCTCTCCCTCTCTCTCTCTCACTACTCTCATGCAAGAAATCAAATACAAATGCAAAAATGTACAATACTATACAAAGTAAGGAATCCAAGAAATATCTTACAATTGGTGGTTTAAGATAGGACTCCACCAAAATAGTTCAAATTATAGAAATTCTTGTCCATAGAGCTCAAAGCTCTTAATAGGAGATCAAAAGCTTGTGAACAAGCTCCAAATAAACACAAGTATGGGTTGCTCCATTTGAACATGAAATTTGGCCAAGGAAGCTTGTAATATGTTCTTTCTTTTGCTTTGTCCTCGGCACTAGAGCTTTCCCAATGTTTCAAACCAATAAGCCCATGATTCTTATCAACACAAGGTATGAAGTATGGTTTATTTTGGTCCGGAGACTTCCACTTACCACCTTCTCTTTCACTTTTGGTAATGATGATAGCATTTGATTTTGTCAATCCTTCAAGAGTATAAGGAGAATTCTCATGGCATTGATGATCGAGCTCCTTAGAAGTTGTCATTGTGGGTGCCAAATTTCCACAAGTAGCTTCACGAGCAAGTTTCTCTTTGAGCTTTTTCACCAAGTAGCTTTTGTACGATGCTTTGGCCTTTTGAAGGAGGTCCACCATGTCCTCTTCAATGATCATTGGCTCCATGATAGGTGTCAAGTAGTCTTCATGAGGAATAGGGGAGGGACGTTCTTCTTCATGATAGGGTATCTCAAATGTCTCAAGGATAGGCTCCTCAAGCAAGGTGATATTGCAAGTCCATCCCTTAGGCTCATCATCATCGTTGCTATCTTCATACGAATCATAGATGGGGGCTTCATTCTTCTTCGTTATTTCTTCCTCCAACATCTCAATACTCACTTCAAAAGACACACCCTCATACTCACAAAAGTCAAGAGTATTCGGCTTACTCAACTTCAAATCTTCCTCATCAAACACAACACTTTCATACTCACAAGAGCTTACGGAGATTGGCTCTTCCCATTCTTCATTTTTCATGTCAAAAGTTACTACTTCAAATTCACATTCATGATCAATGTCCAAGGATTGGTGGGGAGTGATTGCTTGGGATTCTTTCATTTGGGCAATTTGAATCTCCAATTCCTCACCTTGGGCAACAATGCCTTGAAGCACATTGTCCCTCTTTTGGCCCTCTTCTTGCATTTGTTTGAAGAAGTTTTGTTGATCTCCCATCATTTGGAGAATCACATTTTGAATGGGTTCATATTCTAGTTGTGGGTAGGTGTGAAAGTGGTTGTATTGTGGCAATTGAAATTCATCATGAAGTGGGTATCGGGTGGGTGGTTTTTGTGGATATTGGATTTTGGTGGGAAAGATTGAGGTAGTAGTTAGGATTTCCATTGTATGAGGTGTAAGGTAGGTTTGTGTTGACTTGCTTCTCAAACTCCCCATACCCATAGTCATACTCAAAAGATCCACCACATACTCCATAAACTAAGTTTTGAGCCATCATAGCTAAGACAAGGAAACAACTACAAGCATGGAAACTACACAAAAACGGTAAGAACAATCCTTGAGGAACAAGTTCCTCAAGGTAAAAGCAAAATCAAAATAGACAAACAAGTAAGAACTTAATCACATAGCACCATCCCCGGCAACGGCGCCATTTTGATGGGGGTGATGTCGTCGGGTCACATCCAATCAAACACATTTATAATACTCAACAAACTACTAGTTAGCGGTAAGTCGAGGTCGATCCATGGGACGGTGTGCTTTGGGTTCTAAGTCTATCTATCTCAATTTATGCTAGTGTCACGATTGATTTGGGTTTGTAGTTGTGTCTAGACTAATGCAAACAATAAGGTAAAACAAGTAATAAAAGGAAGGATGTAAACAATTGATTAAAAGCACTAGGATGTCATGGGGTCATAGGGGATTCATGGGAGTTGACCATACAAACATGTTCACAAAGTTGCAAGCAATTAATGTTGTAAAGGAACCGAGTTGGTTTATGTCTTACGGTTCATAGGAAGAGTTGGGTCCCGGAGCCGAATCGATTAGATTGTATAACACCTACAAGTCGACTTACTTTCCTCCTATTCAACTTCTATGCATGGTCTAACAAGACTCGAGTTGGTTTATATTTTACAAGTCAAGTTGAGTAGATAAGAGATGGGTAAAAATGCAAGGATTCATAGGCTTAGCATTTCATCAAACATAAAATGTGCATAAAGTTGACACCACAACAAGCAAGCAAACTAATTATGAAAACATATTAAATTAAGCATGATTAATCCCATGTTGATTTCCCCTAATTACCCACTAATCCTAGCTAAGAGACTACTCACTCATTATCATGGAGAACATGTCATTAATGGTGTCAAACATAACAACAAGTGTAAACATGATAAGAGAATGAGGAAATAAACAATAGAGAGTAAAGAGTAAAGGAATTATACCAACTTAAGATGATCCAAATAATAAAGCAAAGAGTAATAGAAGGGACTTGATTGATTGATGAAGGGTTGTCAATCCTCCAATAATAACCCAATAATCTTCAATTACCCAAAAGTAACAAGCTTGAACAATAATTAAGGAGAGATTAATGTGTAATTTGTGGAAAGATTAAAGAGCAATCTATTCTAATCTACTCCTAATTGAATCTAAGAGGAATTTCTAATGTAGAGGCTTAACCTAATCTCCAACCCTCCCCCATGATTATTTACAAGTGGGGTATATATAGTAGAGCTTCATTAGGTTAACTAAGGCTAAATTACTAATTACATTTTTGAGTTTTAAGCAGGGAAATGCTAGTCTTTTTGGAGGGATGAGCATCTCGGCTGAAGACGTTGCGGTCCGTCCGTCCAGAAAGGGAAGACGCTCGGATTCTAGAGGGGGTGCACGGGCCTCTTTCTGGGAATCCGCTCGGATTGTAGTGGAGGAATCCGAGCGTCTTTGTTGCTTGGATGCTCGGACTGTCGTTCTGGACGGGCGTCTTGCCAGTGAGGACGCTCGGATTGTGTGACAGAATCCTTTCCTTCACTTTCTTTTTATTCTCGTAGGATTGGTCTTTAGTTCTCGCCTCCTCTTCATATTAGTCCATCAAACATCGTCAAAATAGCTTCCAAATATGCACGAAAGACGGAAATTTTCGCCTTATTATCTTCTTTCCTACAAAACATACGAAATGCACTAGGAAAGCAAAATAGAAAGCATTTGACGGATAAAATGGTCATGGAATGATATAATAGTATGCAAAATAGGCTCAATTAGGGGACAAAATATGCTCAAATAATGGTCACATCAGTAATCCTATTACTTTTCGGACGAAGATTTGCCACCCTTCGGTGCTAGTCATAACTTGGCTTTTTATATCACCGTCATTTGCTTAAGAAGAATGTGCCAACGACCTTAGTAGATGATGGCTCTGCAGTCAATGTCATACCCTTGAAAACGGCATACAAATTGGGCATGAAAGAATCAGATTGGACCCCTACCGACCAAGGTGGGACTTGTTGACCTAACCATAGCCACAGGGCTGATTGAGCGAAAGGTCAACTTTCAAATAGTGGACATTGAGGCATCCTTCAACATACTTCTGGGAAGACCCTGGATTCACGCTTCCAAAGCGATAACATCCACATTCCACCAGAAAATCAAAATCCCACTAAATGGTTAGGTGGTGACGATCACTTCGTCGCCCATCAAAGCAATCATCGAAAAGAAGTCAAGCAATCAAGTCCTTGCAGATCCAGTACATGAACTTGGGGGCTTCCATATCATAAACGTCATAGAGAGTGAATTGGCACCATTATACTTCAATCCCTACTCTAACTTAGTGGTCAACCACATACTCAAAACCCAGGGATACTTCCCGGGAATGCCTTTGAATCCTATCCGAAGGAGCACCATTGCCCCCTACAAGGAGGGTAATTCACAAAGAATACCCCTTGGATTAGGATACAAACCTACCAAAGAGGAATTTTTCGAGATGCTCGTTCAATTTCAATACCGTAAGAATGTGGGAATCTAAATGCGACCCTATCTCCCTACCCTAAATGGATACTTCGTTAGGGAGGGAAATCAAGAACTCTTTCATGGATTTCCCGAACCTTGGCACCATCTCGAAAGGAAGCTAGCCGAAATCGAGATCTTTCACGATTGCTACTTCATTCCTCCAGAAACGGTTCCTACCGTCAAGACTCGTCAAGCACCTTGCCTAGACGAACAAGACGTGAGTCTACTATTTGGAGAAGATCGATTCGTTAGAGTCGCGCAGGATGAGATCATTACCATGATACTTCAAGATGATCACTTCAACCCTACCACATTAATCATAGAAATCAACACCAATCAGCAGAAAGGATGGAGAAAATCGATCAAATGGACGAACAATTAAGGAAGACTCTTCAAGCTCACTACTGGAGAAGGAGAGATGTTCAAAGGAGAACCAGAAGACGATAAATTCGAGTCAGAGTCAGAGTCAGAGTCGGAGTCTAGAGAAGTTCCTAGAGAGTCTCCTCCTGTCGTCATTCCCACTCCCCTCGTCTCTCCTAGCCTAGTGTCTAATAGCAACAGTAGTTCGGGAAATGTCCCAACCGCTGTCCCTTTACCGCCACTGACCACAGATCAGATGACTTCTTTGTTCCAACTTTTCTCAAATCTGAATATGAATAAATCAGGTTCTGCTTACTCTTCGTGTTATCTTAAATGCAATTCTGTTTACGGTGATAATGAGAACGACCGAGACCCTGACTAAATCGAAATACCTCCCTACATAGCCAAAGAAATACTACAAGAAGGGGAAGGGGGACCAGTGATAGAAGATACTGAACCCATCAATGTAGGAACTGAACTAGAACCCCAAGAACTTAGGATAAGGACAACCCTGGGCCCCACCGAAAGGGCCAATTTCATAGACCTCTTACACGAGTTCAAAGACGTTTTTGCTTGGTCCTACAAAGATATGCCAGGGATCGACAGGGACATTGCAGAGCATAGAATCCCAATCAAACCAGGTTTCAAACCCGTGAAACAGAAGCTTCGTCGAATGAGGACAGAATGGGCTCTCAAGATCAAAGAAGAAGTCGATAAACAATTCAAAGCTGGGTTCATCAAAGTTTCCGAGTACTCAGATTGGGTAGCTAACATAGTACCCGTACCCAAAAAGGATGGGAGAATCCGTGTTTGTGTTGATTTTAGAGACTTAAACAAAGCAAGCCCTAAGGATGACTTTCTTCTACCACATATCGATATATTAGTGGACAATACGGCAGATCACGCGTTACTATCCTTCATGGACGGATACGCGGGATATAACCAGATCAAGATGGCCTTAGAGGACATGCATAAGACTACCTTCATCACTCAATGGGGAACCTACTGCTATACGGTTATGCCATTTGGGTTGATCAACGTCGGAGCTACATACCAACGCACCGCAACTACACTCTTACATGACATGATGCATAAAGAAGTTGAGGTATACGTAGACGACACGATTGTCAAGTCCAAGGAAAGAGAGGGACATATCGCGAACCTTCGCAAATTCTTCTCAAGACTACGAAAGTACAACATGAGGCTCAATCCTCAGAAATGCGCATTCGGAGTAACATCTGGCAAACTCCTGGGATACGTGGTTAGCCAACGAGGTATAGAAATAGACCCTTCAAAGATCAAAGCTTTAATCGAAATGCCGCAACCTCAAACGGAGAAAGAAGTTAGGGGATTCCTAGGCAAGGTACAATACATAAGTCGATTCATATCGAAACTCACCATGATCTGCGAACCCATATTCAAGAAGTTAAAGAAAACAGATCACACCATGTGGGATGATGAGTGTCAGAAGGCTTTCAACCGAATCAAGGAAATACTAGCCAAACCGCCAGTGCTCATGCCACCCCAACGAGATCAACCTCTTGGTTTATATCTCACGGTAACTGAAACGGCCATGGGCGCCATGCTAGCTCAAACCATAGGAAAAGAAGAAAGAGCCATCTACTACCTTAGTAAGAAGTTCTTGGAGTACGAGTGCAAATACACACCACTCGAGAAGACATGCCTCGCTCTTGTGTGGGCAACGAAGAAGTTACGCCATTACATGCTTAGCTACTCTGTCAAAATATTCTCCAAAATGGATCCTGTCAAATACCTCTTCGAGAAACCCGTTCTCAATGGACGTCTAGCGAGATGGAATTTGATGCTCTCTGAGTTCGATCTCAAATATGTACCTTTGAAAGTCATAAAAGGGCGCGCCGTTGCCGAATTCTTCGTAGAAAATCCCATCAATGATACACAAACGATAGACACCTGGTCATTTCCGGATGAGGATATACTCCAAACAGATGTAGACTCCTGGGACCTCTATTTTGATGGAGCATCGAACTTAAGAGGATTTGGAATAGGAGTGTTGCTCATTTCTCCTGAAGGCGAGCATACACCAATCGCTGTCAAACTCAACTTCGAGGTGACAAATAACGCTGCGGAATACGAAGCCTGTCTCATTGGACTACAAGCGGCAGTAAGTTTAGGCATCAAGAATCTTCGAGTACATGGGGATTCCTCTTTGATCATCAACCAAATCACGGGATCTTGGAAAATCCGAAGCAAAAGCCTGACACCTTATCAAGCCAGAATAGACCAAGTAGCCCAATTCTTCGATCAAGTAACCTACTTACATCTACCTCGAGAAGAAAATCAATTTGCGGATACTCTTGCAAAACTCGCATCTTTGATTAACATGCCGGATAGTATGGTAAAAACGCCTTTATGCATCGAACGACGATCAGAGCCAGCTTATGTGCACCAAATCACCGATGAAGAGGAAATTACAGAAGAGCCTTGGTTCCAAGCAATCCTAAACTTCAAACTCAATGGCACCTATCCACCACAAATGGACAAAAGGGGACAACGCGCTATCCGTTTGCTAGCTTCCCAATACGTCCTCATGCAAGGAGAGCTATACAAAAGAACACCTCTTGGTGTCATCCTACGTTGTCTTAATCATTCACAGGCACGAAAAGTGATGGAAGAAGTACATGATAGAGAATGTGGCCCTCACATGAGTGGGACCATGATGGCAAATAAAATCACACGTTTAGGATATTATTGGACCACGATGGAATCTGATTGCATCAAATATGTGAGACATTGCCATAATTGTCAGATCTTCGGGACTGTACAACATGTTCCTCCCTCATTGCTTTACACAATGACATATACCTGGCCATTTTCTGCTTGGGGAATTGACATCATCGGCAAGATCACTCCAGCCGGAACAGGAGGTCACTGTTTCATCCTAGTAGCAATAGATTATTTCACCAAATGGGTAGAAGTGACTTCCTACACCAGTCTTATAGCCAAGAACGTGGCAAGGTTCATACAAACAAATATCATATGCCGATATGGTTGCCCACATGAGATCATCAGTGACAATGGGTCACATTTCCAAGCTGAGACTGAACAATTGCTAGCCAAGTACAAAATCAAGCATCACCACTAATCGCCATATTGACCACAAACCAATGGCGCGGTAGAGGCAGCAAACAAAAACGTTGTCACAATTCTCAAGAAAATGATTGACAACTATAAAGATTGGCCAGGCAAGATACCCTTTGCTTTATGGGGATACCGTACATCCGTTAGGATGCCCACTGGGGCTACTCCTTTCTATTTGACCTACGGCATGGAAGCCGTACAACCAGACGAGCTAGAAATACCATCCTTGTGTATTTTACTCGAAAGCCAAATACCTGAAGCCGAGTGGAAGAGGGATAGATATGAGGAACTCATCCTCCTAGATGAACGAAGGTTACGTGCATTAAATAATGTGCAAACATACCAGGCGCGTATCAAACGGGCCTTCAACAAAAGGGTTAGGCCAAGGAACATCAAAGAAGGAGACTTGGTCCTCAAATCAATTAGGGCTCTTTTACCTATCGATCCATGAGGAAAATTCACACCCAATTGGGCCGGGCCATTCCTAGTCAAGTCCATACTTCCAGGGGGTGCGGTAAGGATCACAGACCTAGACGGGAACGAATTTGCCAACCCAACAAACCTTGACCAATTAAAACGTTATTATGCCTAGAATAGGAGCAAAAAACGCGCCTCGCGTGACCTCACGTGTCACTCTTGTGGCACGAAATAAACGGCCCCTGGCCAAGTTGAATCAAGCTAATGTCATCTTGCTCTTGCATTTTGACAATTTGTCATTCTCATATCATCAAATAAACTAAATTGCATTTTCGGAGTAAGTAAAGCACATGCTTATTTTCTAAAGTTCATTATAAGCTCTTGCTTAGAACAATTATTCTTTTACATTTACTCGAACTACGCGCAAGGGTTTGATTTCATTTTTTTTAATGAATACGTAGGCAATCCTTCACGGGATACAACCCACTTAATCATTTTAAATGTAAATAGAAGGACATTTGCAAATGCATTTGAAATTCGACAAGAATAATGAAAAGAAAATCATAACGGTTTCATAACCAATTAACCTCTTTTATTTCATTAATAATAATAATACGTTACGTAATAAAATCATAATAAAAATAATAGGCTAGGATTCTAAAAACCCCCACCTTCTTATTACAATAATAATAATAAATAATAATAATAAAGACTTAGGCTATTCTTCCATTTTCCCTTTCCCTTTGTCCTTCTTATCATACTTCTTGTCACGACCTCGAGCCGGACGCTCTTGCGCCACTTCCGACCTAATCACCAATGGTCTCTAATGCGTGTCCTAAATATGATGTTTTACACCCTATTTTACACGCATTTCAGAGCTCATTTGAGTAGTTTATGCTACTATTTTCCCTATTTCCGTCTACTTTTGTGTTTTTGTGTAATATTGCAGAAATGTGAAGAATCCAGCGGGAAATGAGCCAAATCCGTCCCCGAGTACTTGGCATATTATTTGACATGAAGTATTTACTCGGGAAGCAAATTTGGTGCGCATATCGAGGCCCGAAAGACGAATTTGTGAAGCTTTTGGAGCCAAGTACCTGTTGAAGTGGTCGATAGACTGATGCTCTTGGTCGATAGACCAGAGTACGATTGTCAGAAGCTACTGTACAGCGAGGGTTGGTCGATCGACTGGTCACAGTGGTCGATCGACCACACCGTGATTCTGACGCAAATTTGGAAAACGAGAAAGCCCAATGTAATTAGGTTTTAGGAATAAAAGTTACGCAAGACTATCTATATAACGTAACCTGAGGTTTCAGAAGAAGAGAATTTTAGAGATCGAATTAATTAGGGTTCAATACACAGAGAAGTTGAACTTTTGATTATTTCAGTAGTTTAGAATAATTTTCGTCAATAAAGTTTACCTTTCGCATTTGGTTTTGGTCTTTCCTCTTCAATTCTTCTTTACGATATTCTCTGTTCCTTTGTTCAATTTCGTTGTTTTAATTCTTCCGTAGTTTAGAATTGCTAGTTTAGGTTTCCCAAAGCCAAATTATCGTTTCATGTTAGTTATTTATTTAGTTAATTTAATTATGAATTCGTTTGCTTTATCTGTTAATTTTATTGTTGTTTTTATCACCATCATGAGTAGCTAAATCCTACGTGCTAAGATGTAGGAGATCTGTAGGTTAGACGGCTTCAACAATAAGTGACTTGCCATCGGGCTCTGGTCGATCGACTGACTTCGTTGGTCGGTCGACTGGGTCAGTAGGTCTATCGACTGCTCTGCATGGTCGATCGACTGCCACGTGTTAGATTAGCTTCGACTTAATTAATTTAATTGCTATATTTGACGAATCGAGTGCACGCGACTAGTTGAATGCTTAGGAATTGACCGACCCGATATATCGAAAGATAGGGGAGGGAAATAGACTACTTAATTAAGACGACTAAATTAATAAGATCGAGAGATAAGTTAATTTAGGCTTTTAGTATCATTAATTAAGAACGAAAGTTAGTATTAATGAGACTTAGGGACCCGTAGCTTAGGCCGAAAGGTTGCTACCTGTTAAGAATGGATCGAGAGGACTTTTTATTTTCCCGTCTAACACGCTTAAATCAGTTTACTTAGAGTTACCGCCGTCGAAACTACAGTGAACCGCCCATCTTAGCATCCCTTTAATATTTGATTTCATATATTTTCATATATTGCTCATTTATTTGCCTTAGTTTAGTTTTAATTTTACTGCCTTTAGTCATAGAATTATTCAAATCAAACCCCCTCACAACTGTTACTTTAGACTAAAATTAGACAACTATTAATTGCATTGCCTCTCCGTGGTTCGACCCTGACTGCCGCTATCTATAGTAGTAGTTTGGATTATAAATTTATCTTTAGTACTCTACCACGGTATCAGTTTCTCTCGTGGTCTCGCTTTGCCATTCTTGTCAACCACCATCTCGACGGCAGGAGAAGTCTTCAGTTTCTTCGAAAGATGAACAACTCGAAACCCGGCTTCTTCCTCTCTCTCAGTCAGATGCTTCTCCTTCTCCTTTTCCACCTCGCGAACCTTGTAGTCAACAGGTTCACGCTTCCTCAGTCTCTCGCGCTCCTCCGGAGTGGTAGCTTTCCTCCACCGCATATAGGAATCTGACACCCATAGAGCACTGACAGAAGAATTCAAGAACTAAATGTTCCTCTGAGCCCATTTGATGGCCCATTCTCTCTGACTCTCAGTAGTAAGCGCCACAGCAGTCTGCGGAACAGTGTCAAGCTTCGGGATCCTCTGCTTCAATCCAACCTGCCTCATCAACCTCTCCGGGAAAATGCATATCATAAACTCCAAGTCGGGAATGCGAACAGATCGGGTAGGATCCAGGGAAGATACTCCAGTGACAGATTTGAGGTGCCACCATGGTACGATCCATCTAATTAAGGGGCCATCTTCACTCTTCATTTTATTCTCCCATTAGTTTCACACTCGAGTGAAGTCCACCATGTAAAGCCTGGTCCTCATTGCAATTGAGCGAGCATGATAAGCAGGAGCATAAGCTGGCGGCTCGATCAATCGAAGACGCTCCATAAGCCAGACCTACCAAAAGCGGGTATTAGAAACGAAAAAAAAAGAGAAAAAAAAACGAACGAAAAAAAAAGAAAAAAAACAAAAAATAACAAAAAAAAAAAAAAACGAAACAAAAAGAAAGAGAAAGAAAAGCTTCTTTTACCTGCAAAATAATGGGACTTCCCAAGTAAGGTAGGTCGCGATTGGTTTTCCTGTTATCCAAGCCCAATAGGAACTCTCCTAAGCACAAACAAGCTGGGCTCCTACGCAGCTCCATTTGCTCAATCAAGCTCAAAAGGCGAGGGTCGCCCCTCATGTCCTCATCAGCATGCCCTTGAAGGACATATACATGAAATAGGCAAAACCCGAATGCCCTTCGCCTCGCAACATAAGAGACAGTGGGATCAGCCCTATTGATGAAGCGATCGATGAAATCCAACATTCGCACTCCTTTAGAAGTCACAAGACGGTCAACATCCACTCTGGCCAATCCAAGCAAGTCTCTAGACTTATTCTTATACCCTTGAGAAGTGGAGGGAATAGCAGACAAATGTTCCGGATCCCAACCACCAATCGCAGCAATCTCCTCGGGAAATGGGCAAATGTCTCCCCCAGGAAAAGCAAATACGTGATAATTCGGGTCCCAATAGTCAAGACAAGCATCCAGGAACGGTTTGACTACCTTGATCAATTTCAAGCTCAAAAGTGCTCCAAAATTATAAGCACTCATGTCATACTTTTCCACACTAGAGAACTCATTTGTCCATTCTTTTAGATGAATCTCAAGAGTGTTCATGATGTAGGCTTATTTTGGGAGTTTTGTGTAATAAGACGAAGAAAGACGGAAGAACTGTGTGAATAAAACCTCCCTCGACGTCTCTATTTATACTAGAAGCTGTTTCCTAAAATCTGTCAGAACGGACGCACTGGGTAACAGGCGCAGCAGGTGTTGCGCCTCTTCCTCAATTCTTTTTCTGTGATTTTCCGCGTTGGATCTTTCCTAAATTCCTCAGCGAATAATTTCCTATTCATACGGGTTATTATTTTGGTAAATGCATCAAGTTACCATATTTCATGTTTCCTAATTTCGCGGGCACGCATCTCGAGACGATATCGACATTTTTGTCATTTTAGCACAGTTGTACATTTTCTTTTAATTTTCTTTTTTTGGGAAATCATTTCACTCTCCATTTCAAACTTATATGTTTTTTCTTTTTTCTTTTTTTAGGGGGTAACCCTCCCTACCGTCCGGTCATTTCCGACCAAATTTTTGCATTTTCATTTCCGACCAAATTTTTACGTTTTCATTGCCGGTCATATTTTTGCATTTTCGAGTCATTGTTTTGCGCTGATTTAGGCCATGTGTACAAATATATGTTCTATGAGATTCCTGTATAAATTTCGGCAGCATGACGACATAAACCGTCATCTTCCAAATCTGTCCAAAGCTAACCTGCAGGTACAAACAAAGAAACCCAGCAGCAAAGGCACTCAGGCCATCATATATACAACAAAAAAAGGATATGTATACCAAACTGGGGGCTCGAGCCCCAAAACAAGATCCAAGTGTCCAAAAGTGGGTCCTAAAATGTATAAATGTACAAAAATACAACATCCTAAAACAAGAAGCAACGCAGAAGCTACTGTTAGTTGCCGTCTAGCTCAGCAACTCTCGCCTCGAGAGCAGCAACCTCGGCGTCACGGACCTCGAACTCCCTCAGCAGGCGAGCCGTCTCCTCTCGGGATTGGGCAAGCTCTCGCTCCAGCTCGCGCTCCCTCTGCAAACAACAAAAATTGGCTCATGTCAATCACTTCAAGCATAAAGGAAGATTAGAAAGTTCAAAATAAAGTAAACGGAAGGTTCATACCTGACGTCCTCGACCACCAGCAAGTACCTCGACGGTACTAGCCCGCAGCCGGTTGGCTGCCCTCAACAAAGCCACGAACCGGAATGGCGCGACCTGCATTTCAAAAGGAAAATGTTTAGCAATTGGGCAAACTTGAGCAAACGTGTTCTTACACGAAATCATATAAATAAGAAGACTCACCCTCCGGATCAGATGCTGCCAATCGTCCAAGCCAGCATCTCTCACCGCCACGTCAAAGTCACGTAGCTCGGAGTCGTCGTCATCCCCGTCGTGTCAGTGTACTCAAGAGTCTCGGAGTACTCTGGGGGCTCGATACCCGCCGCCTCGACCTCCTGCAAGATCAGATGACTTCCGTTAACCGATCATCTTCCATCATATTCTCAAGCAGTCAAAAATGAAAGAGGGTAAAACACTTACCACAACCGGTCAGTACGCCAACCTCCCGTAGAGGAACGCCGAGTAGTCCTCACCAAGAAGAAGGAGGGCATCGCCGTCGACGCCAGCCAAGTCAGCCTTCTCTCAGCCTCAGAAGGCTCTCTAAACATCGTCCGAGGAGGATCGATGGGAACCGTCAAGACGTCCCGAGAGCACTGTCGAGTCAGGCGCTCACCCAAGTACCACACAAGACCCATCGACGTCCTCAGCAGTAGTCGGCTCGAGCTCCTGGGTCGAAGGACCTCAGCCACGAAAGGAGGAGCGCCAGCGTACTCCTCCCAAGGTCTAGGCACCCACTAGAAAAGAAAACGAAGGGTCATTCTTATGATCAGTTCTAAAAGTAAGAGAAAGAATTACAGACAAATGTAAGGTAAAATACTCACGCCGTCCATCTAAAGAGCGTTCACCTCCCGCCAACAGACGTCGTGGAAGGAACGCCGACTCCTCGTGCGGCACATCACCCAATCCCTCACAACGGGATATGCCTTCTCCACCGGCTCCGTCCTCTTGGGCGCGAGGCCCAGAAAGTAGGAGTACACCCATGCCTGTAAATCAAGATAATCAACAACGATCTTTCGTGATTTGACAAGAAAAGGAAAAGATATTTCATGAGAAGAAGTGAAGGTTCATACCTCCAACAACAGTCCAGGGCCGACAGCAGCAGGAGAAGTCCCCTTCTCCATCAACGCCGGACGAACCATGACCCTCATGAAGCGGATGAGGACCGGAAAACCAGCAGTGACCCAGTCCCAACGGCCTAGGGAGCTCAGGTCAGAAAGAAAGGGAAGAAGTTTCATCGAAAGCCTCTCTCCCTTGTCTCCGAGGTAAATCGAAGACAGAAACCACCAGAGCCACAAGCGGACTCTCTGCTCTACAGTGCAGGGAGGAGGAGCCGTCTCCCTCCCCTCGATCACCACCAACACCAGGGTCTACCCCGCAAAGTAGTCTCGCACGTAAGAACTAGGCACCAAGCCAGGTACCGCAGCCGCCTTCGGCGCCAAGTTCCTCCTCCTCAGCAACCTCCTCCTCCCGGACCTCGTCCTCAGCAGCCATCACCGCAGCGGTGAAAGCCTCCTCCAACGCCTCCTCCAGCATCTGAGAAGGGTCAACAGCAGTGTCCACGTCCATGGGAGCCCTCCCAGACATAGAAGCCTCATCACCTGCAAAATTAAGGTAAATTTAGGCCGCGTCAAGTGACGACAAGCCTTGATTAAGGGATTTTCGAGTTTTCGGAGCTCCGAAATCGCTCTTTTCTCGCCATTATTGGCAATTTTCCCACAAAACCGTCCACTCATGTGGTAATTTGGGTCAAATCAAGCCTAAGTTGAAGCCTAGTCATGGGTTCGAGTCGGAATTTCGACAGCATTTCGTTATAACGACAATTATGCCCTAGAAAGTGTCCTAAAAAAGCCATCACCAACCAAAATTCCGAGATGGTAGGAAGTTTACCCATAACACAAGGATTCCAAATATCATGTTTCGTCGCAAATGGGCAATCCTAAGGCTATTTTCGAAGCAATTTACGGTTTAGCTGTGAAACCGTCTCAATTTCACTCAAATGCTCAAAACTCAACGAAAATTCGAAACAAATACATGGTTATGATCCTTATACTACCAATTAGCCATTTACAAAGTCAATTTCGCAAGGCAAAATCATTTGGAGGAAAAGCCCAAAATTTTCGACTAATTAGGGTCGAAAACCCTAATTTTGTCGATCCCATTTGATCAAATACGGAAGATAAATGCAAGATTAATACACATACCTCGATTAGTCATGGCAAATGCAAGATTTTGGGTTAAATTTTGACGGAAATGGTTGGAATTTGAGAGAGTGATTGAGATTTTATGTTTCGAACAAATGAAATGAAACCCTGTTTCATCGGGTTTTTACGCAGAATTGCCACACCCAGGAATAGACGCAGCAGGCGTTGCGCCTCTTCCAAGGGACGCAGCTCTTGCTGCGCCTCTTCCTCAGCCTCCCTTCATACGAATTTTCGAAAATTCGTTATGAGTTCGTTAGTTTGTGGGCCCATCTTTGGTGCGCCTCTTCCTTGATGCTATATCGCATATTTGGTCCGTTTGACGTACATTCTTCGCCCGGATCCACATCTTCCAAGCCAACAGCAAATTATCGCCTTATTTTTATCCAAGACCTAGCTTGACGAGCATTCCTTCGTTGACAGGTGTTTCGACACGCCTTTATTCTGTTCCCCCATCAGCGAGAGTACATGGATAGACTTTCCCTCTCGAGACATGGAGATCAGTTCCCGATTATGTTCCCCCAGCGAGAGTTCATGACCGACAGTCATTCCCTCTCGAGACATGGAGATCAACATCGACCCCAAATTCTTCCGAAGTTTGTTTGAAGCTGAACACAAGCGGATTTCCCCTAGCAGTTCTAGACTGTGTCCTGCTGTCTTATCCCAATATCGCGTTTTGTTTCCCCTGGAGTTTCAAGAATTTCAGGTATGGTCTCTTCTTATGGCTGGCGAGTCTTCTTACGTAGTCCAATGGACTTTAAACGACCCTCCCCGATAGTCGACAGACTCTAAAATGTTCCCGACGACAGGTCCTTGGCTTAGACCCCTTGAGCCGCCTCGCGTCGCCATAGTCGTCAGGTTGTAATCTTCGATTGACCTGGTGGTTATACTTTGACTTTCGCCTTGTCCAAGCCTCAGTCAAAGTGGGGGCTCTGTAGATACCTCATTTCTGCACCTCCCGCAAACCACCCGGTGATGATTGAGCCGCATGTTTGGTACGCGGAACGATTTGTGACAGTTCGTAAGTTTATCGTCAAGTGATCGCGCAAACATTTATGTCTACCTCTTAATTGCCATCTACGTGCCGATACAGTCGTTTTGGCAGTAATTAGAGTACATTTGGAGTCCGGGCCTAAAACCGTCTTCATTTCCTGATAACCGTTAAAATGCCGAGTCAGAATGTTCTCGAATGTTCCGGATATTTATATTCCATATTTTATAAATTTTTTAGTCTTTGGTAAACAATTTCCCGTAATATTCACAAGAAATATTAAGCAAAACCAAATTATTCCGCTATTCCATAAACTAAACACGGAAATCTTTCTTCTGCAGGAGGAAACCACTTGGGAAAGGACACAACAGGTGCTGCGCCTCTTACAAAAGACGCAGTGCCTACTGTGCCTCTTCCCAAGTCATTTTCTGCGTATTTTTCGTATCT
This sequence comes from Silene latifolia, assembly GCF_048544455.1. Taxonomy (NCBI): domain Eukaryota; kingdom Viridiplantae; phylum Streptophyta; class Magnoliopsida; order Caryophyllales; family Caryophyllaceae; genus Silene; species Silene latifolia. The sequence goes on along the minus strand of NC_133528.1, from coordinate 119,493,835 downwards.
TTTTCATATCTTTTCGAGATTCACTTCCAAAGTTTCTCCGAAAACCCTATTCCTCCGTGTGATTAACATAAATAGAGACCTTTGGTCTCACATATTTCTCACGCGAGTGTCCGCCCTTCTCTTCTCCCTTTGCATTCTAGACCACGTTCTTACTTTTTGGTGTCTACGTGCTTGAACTTTCGACCACGTAAGCTCGGATCTTTCTGAGTACCAGCCTTGTTTTGCATGACCGACCAATTTGACCAACTCCACCATAATCAACTTTAATCAATCATTAATCGTTTTCCTCTTACGAGGGCACTTTCGTTACATACGAGTCGAGCATCACTAATCGTAAACTTAGTTCATCTCGTTTCGTCAAACATGTAAGTCTGAGGGCGTAAATCTCTCTTTTATTTATTGTTCTTTATTTTTGTAATCATATTGTATGGTTTATGTCGAAAATACAATTAAAACCGATTTCTAAAGCCCTTTGTTTAAATCTCTTTTTACGGATTAACAGGAGGCAGACGTCGAGAAGGGACGCAGCACTTGCTGCGCCTCTTCCTGAGGTTGCCGCCGTTCCTGCTTCTCTTCTTCTTCCTTCGTCTTCTGTTGGTTTCATCTCTTGTTTTCTCTCGTCTTTGTTTGTTCTTATTTCGTTCACATGATAGTTAACAATACTGTTCATCATCTTTAACATATAATTCATCATTACCACATAATTCGTCATTAAATTCCCGACTTAAATCCCTTATAACCAATATTCGCGGGTTTTCGTCATTAAAGTCAAACCGGGTTGTAGAAATTCGATTCATTCATATTGGGTTTTTGGAATTCGACCTTTGATATATTTCCATCTGTTAATTATCATTAGTTCATCATTAATTCATCATATTTAACCTAATTAATTAGTTAGTTTCTTAATTTGTTAATTATTAATCTCATTAATCATGTAATTAATTCGTTCTAGTCAGTTTCATCCATGTTTATCGCTTTTATGACCATTAATCATATGTAAATAACCTACTAATCACTTCCATCCGAGTAAATAATATTTTTTTTGAAGGAAAAGATTAATTTATTAATAAATCGCCAAACGGCACTTACAAGAGATAGGTATAATCGAAAACAACAAATCTAATAGAAGCCAAAAGACAAATTCCTCTCTTAAAACTTGGGATCTCAAAACATGATATGACAATTCGGCTCGTCCTTGTATCGCTCTCTTCATGTAGCTTTTAAGGGGATCCTTCGTTTGATTCATTGATGGAGAAAATTTACCTTTTATCGGCACCATAGATCGTTGGCGAATAACGCGTATCAATTGTAGAGTCGTATGACAAATCATCAAAAAATTGCTCTTATCTATATTTCCAATAAAACAAAACCCTAGAATGATATAAAGGACAGAAAAAACTCCGAAATTGGAGACAGACAAACAGATCTCACCAAAAGGGAGACTTTTATTAATGGATTCATAAATTTTCATACTAATAATTGATAAATAAAAATTTTATGGGGCTTACCATCGATTAATGGTCGATGGAAGCCCCGGATCTGATTGTTGGAGGCTAGGGTTTTTAGAGAGAAAAAGAGGGTGAGAGAAAGTAGAGAGAAACTAGAATGCTGAATGATCTATTATTTCCGAGTAAATAATATTAATCAAGCCTTAAATTCACCAACGAACATTAACGACTTGCAATTCCGGCTTCACAGCCAGAACTGAGCAAAGGAACAGACGCAGCGATTGCTGCGCCTCTTCCAGAGGGCGCAGCTCTGCTGCGCCTGTTTCTGGCTGATTTCTGTCTCTGAACTCTCGTTTTGCCTTGACCTAGTTTTAGTTTCGTATTAATTAACTATTACTCCTATTATCACCCTTAATTCCTGTTCGTTAATTTGTTTATTTATTCTTTTTCTCAAATTATTCGTTTTAAAGGTATTTCCGACATAAATCATTAACTCGATTGTAATTATTGTAATTTTATTTATTGTATTATTATTGTATTCCTTATATTGTATCACTTGTATGCCTTCATATGTAATCGATCCTAAATCTCAACTTTGACTCAAATGCATGTTAAATTAATTGTTCACCGACTTATCTAATTCTTCACATGCTAGGATTAATCTAATGGATGTTGCATTGCATGCATATAATCGACAATATATCGAGTATAAATAATTTCCTTAATCATTAGTAGAGGCCGCTATCGAGGCGGGCGGGATTAGGTGTTTGATCAAAATAGCTTCCTAATACGTACCCTCACCCATTACTCCAGATCTCTGTGAACATCCGTGTTCATTGGCATCCACGAGAGTCATTCTAGACATAGAATGCTAAGGGTAACGAGTTCTTGGTGTTCATGTCACTACTTTGTGTCTTGACATGGCACGAGGTATTCGAACGGTTTCCAATTTTCCACAATAAATTGGTGGCGACTCCACAAATGCAAACGCTTGTTTCCCAAGCGCCCCGTGGCCCATTGTCCACACATTCCGCCTCACCTTTGACTTCGACAATCCTTGCTTGTTTCACCTTTGACCCGCTTTGCTTATTTAATTGTCTCACTCCTTAATCCTCCTTGTTTATTCCGTCTCACCTACACATTATATAAATATAAACAGAATAATAATAATAATAACGGTTTTTCTATCCTATGCCCTCTAGGCATAGGATAAGAAATCTAAAAAGGAAAGAATTAATGATGTTTTTCTTGTAAAGTGATAAGATATTACAATTTCCCATAAAAACATCATTAATTCTTTCCCTTTTTGGTTTCTTATCTTATGCCTAGTGGGCATAGGATAGAAAACCCCTAATAATAATAATAGTAATAATAATAATAATAATAATAATAATAATATATAAAACCAACTAATTATTAAATATAACTATGAGGACTAATTATTATAAATTAGTAAATAAATGAGCTATTTAACGATTAAGTCACACAAAATCGAGTCGGAATAAGCTATAAAGGAGGGGTAAAATATGACTAAAATGCTACTTATCAAATCTCCCCACACTTAAACCTTACTCGTCCTCGAGTAAGCTCATTAAATTAAACTAAGATCCGTAATATAAAAGGACTAGATAAACTAATAATATCCGATGCAAGGCAATTAACGGGCCTTCTCCGTCCCTTCAACTCACAACGAGACACTTATGAGGTAAAGTGCCTCCTTGCAAGGCAAGTTGGGTCTTGCCAAAGTGGCAATGCATCCAACATGTAAGCACATAAGCAAGTAATAGAATGCATCTAACAAAAAGTCACCCACTTTCCTCATCTAAGCGGGGTTTTGCTTCAAAATTGAAAGGTCTAGCACTACAAGAAAAACTAAAACAGGCGACCGAAATTTGGCGATTGATAGTGGTAGTCGCCAATTTGGCGATTGATTAACAGATTAGCGACCGAAGTCAGTCGCTAATTTGGCGACTGGTGTTTTTTAAAAAGGGAATCTAATTTGGTGACTGATTTTCTAATTTGGCGACTGATTTCAAGGTAGTCGCCAATTTGGCGACTGAAATTCAGTCGCCAAATTTTTTAATAGAAACAGGCTCCTCCTCTCTCCTACTTACTCTTTCGAAACAAAAAAAAGGAAGAAGCAGGCGACGCGACGACGAGTGACCAACAACGACACAACCACATTTCAACCGCCACTTCCACCGCCATTTCCACCGCCACTTCCACTCTCTTTAATTAGGTTAGATTTTTTGTTTAATTTCAGTTTAATTTGTTAGATTAATTTGTAGTTAGATTGATTAATTTGTGGTTAGTTTGTTAGATTTATTTGTAGTTAGTATGTTAGATTAATTTGCAGTTAGATTTAGTTTAATTTGTGTTTGAATTAAAAGGGAATGATTAAGGGGGTTTGTGTTTAGGTTTAGGGTTATGGGTGGGGGGTTGGTCGGCCGTGGGTGACGGTTGTCGGCCGTGGGTGGGCCGTGGTGGGCCTTGGGTGGGGTGGGTTGTGGGGTGGCCTTGGGTGGGTCGTGGGTGGGTCGTGGGTGACGGTTGTCGGCCGTGGGTGGGCCTTGGGTGGCTAAGTGAAACCGTCTTTTGCATTAATGGAATTAGCTAAGTGAAACCGTCTTTTGGATTAAGAGAAATTAGCTATTAGCTAAGTGGAACCTTCTTTAGGACTTGATTTTGATAACCCTGTTTTTTTTGTTTTTCTTTTCTCCTTCCAGGGTTGTCACCGCGTTGCTGAGCACCACCGTCCGCGGTAGCTATTGCTTCTTGTTTTCTTTTCATTTTTGCTTTTACTTGATTAGGTAACCTCCTCTTACCAGTTACCTTTTAAATTTACTAATTTTAGTTCAAATTATGCTACGGACTCTAGGATAGAAACCTTTATTATGTTGTTGAATTGTGCTATTGATTGACTTAATTAATTTAGTACCAAGTGTTGTTGTTTATCTTAAACTTTAAATTAGTGTTAGTTTGATTTGATGTTGACTTAGTACCCGTTCAAGAATTACTCATTAGGAGTAATTCTTGAATAGTCCCCATTTTGGAACTGTCTTTGTACGTTTCAAGTCATTTTGGTAGTAAACACGTACTTGTGATTTATTAATGAGGAATGAGTTTGGTGGCAATCCCTTTAATGTTCTCCGAATACATATATATGTGGAGTAATTAGTTATTCTACATTGATGTGTATTTGGAGAACTGAAGGGAATTGCTGCCGAATTTTTTCCTCATTAATAAATTACAAGTGTGTTTGCTAGTGACTTGAAAAGTACATTGACGGGTTTAGGTTGGAGTGATATGGACCCCATTCAAAGATGGATTACTTATTGACAATATTTATATATTGTTTTCATATGTTTATTGTATAATGTGGAGTATAATGTTTAAATTTTGTATGTAATATTATTGTTATTTTTTAAAAATGTTTAAATTATTGTGGGGTCTTCTTTAGATTAAAATTAAGAGATTGGAACGTTCATGGATGTATGAAGGAAGATTAGACCATTCAAATAAGAAAAGATGTCCTACCGCTAGATTTATAAAGGGTGTTAGCGAGTTTATTGAATTTGCTAAACAACAAGATGAATATGACTTGGTAGACAAAAAACTTAGGTGTCCTTGTGCCAAATGCAAAAACCTGAAATACCAGCTTGACATTGTAGTAGAAGAACATCTCATTATAAACGGGTTTAAGCCAAATTATTACAATTGGATTTCACATGGAGAAGCATATTCTCCAATTGATGAACAAGCTCACACCCAACAAATACAAAATGATGAGAACCCATATAGAGAGATGGTTGTTGATGCTATGGATTCCACTATTTTTAATAGTGATGACCATACAACCATTTGTGAAGAACAACCGCTACACCCACAAGCAAAAGCCTTTCTTGACATGTTAAAAGCCTCAGAAAAACCCTTGTATGAAGGAAGCAGAATGACATTGTTACAAGCCGCTTCTAGGCTAGTTACCTTGAAATGTGAGTTTAATATGCCATTTGTTGCTGTTGATGGCATTACAAATGAAACACTTTTGTCTCCACCCGATGAAATCAACTATGAGCATGAGAATAAAGATGGTGAAGACATGGAAGAGGAAGAATATTATGATGTGGAAGAGAGACTGCAGGGGGAGGATGAGGAGGAGGACAAGGAGGAGGGGAGGGAAGAAGAGGAGGAGAGGAGGGGGGAAGAGGAGGCGAGGAGGAGAAAGGAGGAGGAGAAAAGGAGGAGGAGGGACGAGGGGTTTAGAGATGAAGATGATTATGATGATGATGATGATGAGGATGATGAGGATGAGGATGAGGATGAGGATGAGGAGGACGACGACGACGATGATGAGTATGATTAAATTGGTATAATTTTGTATTCCTCAAGAGTAAATAATTAAAATTTAGAAGTCCTTATAATTTTCATTTATCATTATTTGTGTTAATTTTTATTTGTATTACTGCAGATGGCTGGAGCAGGTCGAGGTAGGAAGCGTGGAGGCGGCTCAGGTTCTGGACAGAGTACGCGTGAGGAGGAGGAGGAGTTTGTGCGTGAGGATCCGATGATGACGGACGGTGATTTGTGACGAGATCAGCCGACGCTACCGACGAGGCGAGCGATCAGGTGCGAGATACGGTACACTTCGGATCATCGGATGATACTTGAGCCGGTGGGATTATGGTAAGTCTTATTCTTTATTAGTCTATTATTATTATTATTATTATTATTATTATTATTATTATTATTATTATTATTATTATTATTATTATTATTATTATTATTATTATTATTATTATTATTATTATTATTATTATTATTATTATTATTATTATTATTATTATTATTATTATTATTATTATTATTATTATTATTATTATTATTATTATTATTATTATTATTATTATTATTATTATTATTATTATTATTATTATTATTATTATTATTATTATTATTATTATTATTATTATTATTATTATTATTATTATTATTATTATTATTATTATTATTATTATTATTATTATAATAATTGTTCTGGGTGTAATTACGGAGCAGGATTGTGACCACTTGAGCTTGTAGAATGATGTCGTTGCTCGTCTTTTCCTTTCACTCTTTCCTGTAAAGATGAACAAACTGAGGGCTCGGCTTGGGGCCGAGCGTACTCACTCCGACGCTCAAGTCAGTAAACTTAGAGAGATAAGTTGTATGTTTAACTTGGCAAAGTACATTGTAGAGAGATAAGGGAGTTTTATACCAGATTTTTCAGTTTCTTTCTCAATGAGAGATGTGGAGTGTTTATAGACTTTCACCTTTTGTCACGTAGTGGCCAAGTGGCGTAGCAGGTGGAAAGACTGTCTTACCCTCGGCCGAGGGACCCATGACAGGCCGGCAGGCCTGGTTGACTCCATGCCGAGGGGACTGAATGCGAGTACACGGATATGCCTCTCGGCCGGCTAGTTCTTGAGCCGAGACCCAGTGACAGCCGACGGGCTTTGTCGGTTAGGCCGTTTTTCTTTTGACTTGTTGTCTTTTAGCTTTGACCTTGGTCAATATGTTGACTTGGTCAGCGGGTGCAGAATATGCCCCATCAATTTGCCCCCAGCGTAGTCTATGTCGTGGTATGGACCTTCGATGTGTGTTGAGCGTATTCTGCGCATGTCGAACTTCTTCCTCGGCTTGGTCCTGTTCAGGTCGTACCATATCCCCCCTCCACATTGTTGTGTAATGAACATCGAATGTGGAAAAGGAAATGGCGCTGGCCGAGACCAAGGTTGAGAGTGCCGTGTGCTTTTGATTGCCCCGGCCGTCTTTGCCAAGCTTGGTTGATCACCGGCGTTGGCAAGTAGATACCATGGAGCGTGTCGAAGAAGATGGGTCACTGTATGTCGATTGACATTCTGCGGCTGCATGCTTGACACGTGGTCTGGTGTTGATTGGTGGACGCTTCATGGGCTTTGCTCTGATTGGTCCACTGAATGGGCTTTGCTCTATAAATAGAGCAGTATTCCCCTTATTTTGCTGCGCAAACTTCTTTTTCAAGAAAAAATTCCTCTCTCTAGTTTTCGAAGAGTTTTCTCTCTCTAATTTTCGAAGCGTTACTCAGCGTAACACTTTCTTTCAAGGTAAAAACAAATTCTTCCCCAACTTTTATTTGTTAAGTATTCGTTGCCACCATGTCTGCTGCTGACGCTCCGCCTAGTACCTCAACCCCGGGGGACGAACCGCCGCGTCCCGCTGAACAGGAGCTACTGGTTGTCTCCCCGGTAGGGTTCGGGGGTCGTAAGTCGTCTTCTCCTGAAATCGACCAGAAATATCTCGAGGATTTTGATGATGATGAGGAGGAAGAGACCCAATCTGATTCAGAGAGGCCGCATTACTTGTGGCACGGCGAAGCCTGCTCGATTAAACCTGATCCCGTTTGGACGAACAAGTTCGCCTGTGCCTCCGAGCCTGAAGTTTTCGAAGACCACTACAACTTCGGCAGGGGGTATAGAATTATTGTCCCTGTGGGTGATCAGGCAGTCTGTTGCCCTCCCGAAGGTTGTATAGGCGTGTATATCAGACATCTGGAGTATGGGCTCCGTTTTCCTCTTAATGAACACGTCTTGGCCATAATCAAAGCCATGAATGTCGCCGTGGCACAACTGCACCCGTTGGCCATTAGGACGATTATTGGCTTCGCATGGTTTTGCCTCTTTAAGGGGGAGGCCCCAACGGTGAACCTTTTCCGCCGGCTCCACCATCTTCGGCTGTCTACCCAAGGCGTCATGGGGTGGTACAGCGTGCAGACCGAGCCGGGTTACGTGACCGTCTCCAAGCTGACATCCTGCAAAGACCGGAAGGGGCGGTGGGTATATGTCGAGGTTCGGAGGACTATCCATCGCTCCGGTCCTTCCAGCCACGTCAATTTGCGCTTGTGAGAGTCAGGGGGAGCATGAAAGATATGTCTCCCGTAATAAGATTAAGATGGACGCCAAGAAGGTTTATCTTAATGACGGCGAAGTGCGGGCAATGAGCATGTTCGAGGCTGAGAAGGATGGCACGCCGAAGGGATGGATGCCTCCGATGCAGATCGTCCTTCAAGACGAGCCGCTTTGTCACGTCGGCCTCATACCGGCCCTCAGCCAGGGTGAGTGGGGTCGGTATGAGGCCCCCCTTTGCTTTTATGCTTCGATATTTGAGCCTCGGTTTACTTCTTTCGCTTAACTCCCGCTTTGTTTCTTGCGGATCGATTTGGCGGGATCTCTCTCAGATCCATCCTAAGCAAGTTGGGACTTGACCAGGAGAGTTGTTGAACTGCACCCTAAGGCCGCGTCGCGTGATCGCAAGCAGGCCCCGCACGAACTCATGGAGCAGGCGTTGAAAGCAATGGACGTGGGGGCGACTCAAGCAGAGATTGGCGGTAACGTGCCGCGCCGGAGACCAAAAGCAACGTCTTCGGCGGCTACGACGTCAACTCCAACTCGATCTCCAATCCCCATAGTCCAAAAAGATAAGGAGGTCGTCAATGTTGACGAGGACCTCACCGTTCTGGAGAGTCCTCCTCCTTCACATAAGAGGAAAGAAACAACGCCTGCTGCTGCTGTTACCGAGGCAGGGAAAGAGAAGGGGTCAGCCGGCCCTCCATCCATGAAGGCTAGGACTGGTACCGATCTAACCCATGGCTCGGATTTAGCAGGTTCCTTATGCATTCCTGATGACAGGCTTTCTGATATGTCGATGAATGTTGACATGAACGCTTTGTCTGGGTTTTTTCTAGATCAGCCGTCGCCAGCTGTTGCTTTCACCGAACGGCAATTGGAGAAGCAGCCTGTGCAGATGGGCGACAAAAATGTCGCCGCCGACACCTCGCCCAAGAAGGCTTCCTTCTATCAGCTCAGGGCGGACGACATGAGGTTGGCCAAAAGGCTGGTGAAGTGGGCTGACGTTGCCGGCACTCATCTTATCGAGCAAGAAAAGCTCGTGGCTCAAACTGCCCCTACGCTCAAACGGCTTAGGCTTGAGCTTGCCGCTTCTAGGGAGGAGGCCGAGAAGGCAAAGCAGGACTTCCTCGCTGAGCGAAAGCTTAAGGAGGACGCTGAGAAGGTGGTCTTGGCCGAGAGAGCTAAGGTCTTGGCCGAAAGAGCTAAGGTTGAGTCCGCGCTGGCTGATGCCGCTAAGTTGCGGGAGGAGAGAAACAAACTTGAGGGCGGTTATAAGGCCATGGTTGAGCAGAGGGAAAGATGTAAGACCCTGCATTTGGCCGAGGCGAAGGAACATAAGGGCACAAAGGCTATCCTTGCTCAGAGGGAGAAGGATATTGAGCTGCTGAAAACCGTCATCATCCCTGAAATGTGTGCCGTGCACGGACCAAGTCAAGATGCTACAAGGGATGCGATTAAGGAGCTCCTTCCTGAAGGCACTTTTCCGTGGCAAGATTTTGACAAACTTCTGGATGAGAAGGCGGCTGCTGTGGAGGCCAAGGCCGCGGCGGAGGCGAAGGCGGCGAAGGCTGCTCAGGAAGCTACGGCCAAGGCGGCCCATGATGCTAAGGTGAAGGAGGCTAGAGAGGAGGCTGAGAAGGCAAAGGCACGTGAAGCTGCCAAGTCGTCCTCTGGGCCGTCCACCGACAGTGATGCTGCTCCTGCTGCTGGTGGCGAGCGGCAACAAGCATAGGGAGACGGGCGGTCGTCACCAGACTCACCTGGCCCTTCGGACAGCTTCAGCTGTTCGGGGGCTAACTTTTGAGCCTTTCCTCCCTACCATCCTTTTGGCGCTTCATGTCTTAATGTTGTAATTTTTGTTGTTCCTTCTTTTTTGTTAAACTTTGGTAGGTTGAGTTTAGGCTATCCCTATGGGGACGGCCGTCGACTTTATCTTGTCTCACTTGTAAACATTTTCAATGAAGTTTGTTTATTTGCCTTCGGCTTGGCCGAGGCTTTGATCTCATCCTCCATTCAGTTGTCTTCTTACGTTTTTAAACATATTGAGCGCTTTTTTTCGTTTTACCTTCGGCTTGGCCGAGGCAATTAGATTGCGTATCTCAACTGTACTTAAACGTTTTTAGCATATTGGTCGTGCCCTCTGCTGCACCTGAACAGGCCGAGGTAGCAAGATTCACGTTTCCCAATTTGCTCAGCAACATGTTGGCATGTCGGTCGCTTCCTCCTCCGCTCTCGGTCTGGCCGAGGCGGTCAGATTTGCGCTTCCCAACTGCATTGTCGTAAACATGTTAGCATATCGGTCGTTTCCCCCGTCACTCCCGGCTTTGGCCGAGGCAATCGAGGTTACGACTCGACCGCATTCGTATCTATAGACATATTGATCGCTTCCTCTGCCACTCCCGGATTGGCCGAGGCGATCGATTTTCGTTTCTCAATCAGTACTTATACGTTCTTAAGCATGTTGGTCGCTTTCGCGAGTATCAACTGCATTTGTAGTGACTGCCCGGCTTTGGCCGTGGCGTCTACTTTGGTACGACTACGGAGGGGACAAGCATTTCGATGGAAAACTTGGATCACTCTTCATAAGATATAATCACGCGTTGGGGTGCCCACAACAGTCTCGGACACCCCCGCCGCTATACGAAATATTTCCTAAGGTTGTCTGTGTTCCAATGGCTCATTAGAGGCACACCCTCCATGTCTGTCAGCCGTATGTCCCCGCCCCATTTCTTCAACCACCCTGTAGGGTCCCTCCCAGTTGGCCGTCATCTTACCATGGATGTTTCCTTTGTTGGTTGCGGCCGACTTTCTCAGGACTAGATCTCCTACTCTCAAGTCCCTTTTGTGGACCCTACGATTGTAGGCTCTTCTCATTGGGTTTTGATATACAGCCAGTTGAGCCGTGCCGTATCTCGACTTTCTTCGACCAGGTCTAGGGAGGCTCTCAAGCCTTCTTCATTTTCGACCGGGTTAAAGGTTTGCGTTCTGAATGTCGGCACCGCCGCTTCAATTGGCATGACGGCCTCGGACCCATAGACTAGGTGGAATGGACTGCCCGTTTGCTTCTTTCTCTATGGTTCGAAGGGACCACAGACGCCGGTAGTTCATCACCCCATCTTCCCTTTAGATCTTCAACCTTCTTCTTCAACCCGTTCGCATTGTTTTATTAGCCGCCTCCGCCCGCCCGTTGCTCGAGGGTGGCGGACGGAGGAGTATGCAAATTTGATACCGAGCTCTTCCAACCAATTCATCACCATGTCGCTCCAAAACTCTCGGCCGTGGTCAAATACAATGACTTGGGGTAACCCAAAATGAGTTATGATGTTCTCCCAAATCACCTTTCTTACGGCCGGTGGTCTTGGCGGTACCGCGACGACCCTCGACCCATTTGGTGAAGTAGTCAACGGCGGCAATCAGGTACTTCCTTCCTCCGGAGGCCGTCGGAAATGGTCCTAATAAATCCATCCCCCACTGTGCAAATGGTAGGGGATTAAGTCTGGTTGCGAGTCTCGGGAAGGTGCATGTATTACACGAGCATGCATCCGACAATTCTTGCACTTCTTGGTTTTTGCCCTGAATCTTTCAAAGCATGGTAGGCCAGTAGTAGCCGGCTCGGAGAGCTTTGTGGGCTAGCGTTCTCGCCCCCATGTGATGTCCGCAGATGCCTTCATGAATCTCTGTCAGTATAAGCTCCGCGTCGGCTGGGCCAACACATTTCAAGAGTGGTCTTATTACGGACCTTTTGTACAATTCTCCTTCGAACACTAAGTACCTTGCAGCGATCCTTCTTACCTTCTCGAGACAGATCGGTCCTCCGCAACTCTTTTGTCGGCTTGTATTTCATTATCGGAGTCCTCCACGTCGTCTCGGCTTCGATGTCGCCCACCATGCCGACGGTCTCGGTGATGCTTTTAGCATTTCGATATCCACCAAAGACGGTTCGACCGACATTTTTATGCTTGAACTAGCAAGTTTTGAGAGAGCGTCGGCTCGGTTGTTCTCGGACACTGGGATGCACTGTATTTGGAAAGATTTCAATTTTGAGGTGTCAGCTTTTACCCTCTCCAGGTACCTTACCATCCCATCGTCTCGAGTCTCATACTCTCCTCGGATTTGATTAGTCACTAAGAGCGAGTCTGTTTTCAACACAATATGCTCCGCCCCGGCAGCTCTAGCTAACTCGACTCCAGTTATCACCGCCTCATATTCGGATTCGTTATTTGAGGCCGAGAAGGTAAACTTCAAGGCGTACTCAAACTCGTTTCCGTTAGGGCTGATGATAAGGATGCCGGCTCCTGAGCTGTTTGCCGTGGAGGACCCGTCGGTATACATTTCCCACACGCCGGGATGTGATTCTTCTTGATACGTGCACTCGGCCAGGAAGTCTGCAAGCGCTTGCCCCTTTATTAAAGGCCTCGGCTTGTACTGAATGCCAAAGCCGGAGAGCTCCACTGCCCATTTGATAAGTCTGCCGGATTTTTCGAATTTTTCTAATGCTTTCTCCAATGGCTGGTCGGTTAAGACCGTCACGGGATGTGCGTCGAAGTAGGGTTTCAGCTTCCTTGCGGCAACGACGACGGTGAGGGCTGCCTTTTCGATAAGTGGGTAATTTCTTTCGGCGGCCAGCAGTGTATGGCTGATAAAGTAAATTGGGTATTGCTGCTTATTTTCTTCCTTGACGATTACGGCACTGACCGTGGCCGAGGTAACTGCTAAGTATAGATATAGCGTCTCCCCAAATAATCGGCACAGGGACAGGGTCGGCAGTGTCAGAAGGTAGGCTTTCAGTTGCCTGAAAGCCGTGCTCTGTTCCTCCCCCCAGCTAAAGTTTTTATTCCCCTTCATCACTTTAAAGAACGGAGTGCTCTTGTCGGCCGACCGAGAGATTAAGCGGGCGAGAGCCGCCATCCTTCCGGTCAGAGTCATAACCTCTTTTCGATTTCTCGGCTCCGGTAGGTCTAGTATTGCTTTGACTTTCTCCGGATTGGCATCAATTCCCCTGGCGCTGACAAGCACGCCGAGGAACTTGCCGGCCCGGACACCGAAGTTACATTTCTTTGGGTTAAGCTTCATTTTATATTTCCTTAGTGAACAAAATGTCTCGCCTAAATCGGCTAAGTGCTCGCTGTCAGACTTGCTTTTTACAATAGCATCGTTGACGTAAGCCTCGATGTTTCGCCCTTTTTGATTTTGGAACACTTTGTCCACCAACCTAGTGTAAGTTGCGCCAGCGTTCTTCAAACCGAACGGCATCATTTTATACATGAATGTGCCGTGACTGGTGATGAATGCGCATTTAGGCATATCTTCTTCGGCCATAAATACCTGATGATACCCTGAGAAGGCGTCTAGCAGGCTTAGCATAGTGTAGCCTGCCGTGGCGTCAATTAAACCATCTATTCGAGGCAAGGGATAGCAATCTTTAGGGCACGCTTTATTAAGATTGGTAAAATCAACACACATCCTCCACGCCCCTGATGATTTCCTCACCATTACAACATTTGCTAGCCACTCAGGGTAAGTACAAGGTATGATAAAGCCCGCCGCTAATAATTTGTCTATTTCAGCTTTGATGGCCTCATCCTTCTCGGCCGAGGAGTTCCTCAGCTTCTGCTTGACCGGCCGAGTGGTGGAGAGTACGTTCAGCTTGTGAACGATCACCTCCCGGCTCACGCCTGGCATCTCGGCAGCTGAGTATGCGAAGACATCTTTGTTCTTCCTCAGTAGGTCTAGGAGATCAGCCCTGAATTTTGGCTCCAGGTTGACACCGACAGTTACGGTGTGCCCTGGATCAATTTTCACTTCCTCGGTCTCGGCTCCTTCGACCATGCCGACATTAGTATTCATCGGTTCGCCCTCCTGCTGCAAGGATGGGCTCTTCCCTTTCTCCGATTTCTTCGCCACTTTGAGGGATTGCATGTTGCACCCCCTGGCAGACACTTGAATATTGACTATTTCATCTTTCTCGTCCTTTGAGACGAGCTTTTGTGCTTCCCCCCGGTCCGAGACGTACATTAATGTCAGGGCCCGGATGGACATCACTGCATCGGCCTTGCTCAAAGTGACCCGGCCTATGAGAACATTGTAGGCAGACGAACCATCGATAACCACGAACTCAGATAAAACATTTTTAGCCGCATCCCTTTGGCGAACATCACCGGCATCCCAGATTGACCCTGGGGTACCAGCCAGCCCCAGAGAAGTCAGTATAGCGGGTTAATGCGAGGCTCGGTCTCCAATCTTCGACCGAGATTAAGAAAGCACTCCCGAACATGATGTTCGTGTAGGCGCCCGTGTCAATCATCATGCACCTTTTGACCAAGTGGTTGGCTATATCCGGGGACTACAAGCGGGTCGGCCCGTGTGGGGCGACAACTCCCTCGTAGTCCTTCTTTCCAATGGTTATATCGGGGATGGTGGAAGCGGGGATCGCTGTTTTAGGCACAAAGTTGATGGCTTGGTATAACTCATTTAGGTGTCGTTTGTGCCCATTAGCTGACCCACCGTTCTCGTTTCCCCCGATGACAACCTGGATTACTCCCATCCGTTGGAAAACTGATTTTCTATTCGCCCGTCGGCGCTTGTTCCTGGGCCTCCAGCTACATACTTGCTGAGGCCCCCTTTCGGATTAGCTCTTCGATGGCGTTCCTTAGATGTCGACAGATTGTCGGTTTTATGGCCGGTGTGGCCGTGGTACACGCAAAATCGCTTGTGTCACCGCCCCCCTCGCCTTGGGGGCCTTGCCCACTTCATCCCATCATTCTTGCTTAGGGTAAAGACCTCGGTTGGAGGCGACCGGGGGTGAGACTACTGTACCGCTTCGGTAGTATGGTCCCGAACTCCCCGGCGCCCGCCGAGTGCATTTCCTATTAGATCTCTCGGTACGTGACCTATTCCCGTCACGGCGACCTTCATCTATGTTGTCCCGGCGGCTCTTCCTCTCTGGGTGCCCAGCTTCACCGTGGCCTACCCAGGTTTTGTGATAGTCTTCCACCTTTACGGCTCGGTCGGCCATCTTTCAAGGCGAGTCTAAGTTGAGGTCTTCGCACTTGATCGGCTCGTTTTTGAACTCGCCTTTCGGGAGGTCTTTCATCGCCGCGAAGGCCGCCGATTCGGTGTTAAGCTCACGGATCTGCTGAACCTTAGCGTCGAATCTTTTCACGTAGCCGGAGGGACTCGTCCTCCCCACTGTCGGATAGTTAGGAGATCGATGTTTCCACGGCCCTTCTCTTGTTGCAAGCATACTTTGGGCTATGAAATTGTCTCTCGGTCGGCATAACAAGATATACCGAGCCATTAGGTAGCCCCTTGTACCAACTCTGAGCCATCCCATGCAGGGTCGTTGGGAAGACTCGGCACCACACCTCATCAGGCTGCTCCCATACCGACATGTACGACTCGAAAGCCTCGGCATGGTCGGTCGGGTCGCTATCCCCTTTGTATGATAAGGGCGGCAGCTTCAGCTTAGTCGGCACAGGGATCTCGAGGACATAGGTACTGAGGGGCTGTCTGACCACGTGTCGAATGACACGCGGCGATCGGCTCCTCGCAACCTTAGTCCGGCTTATCTCCCTCTGGCGGGAAGGGCTTCTTGTCCGACTTTGGTTAGTCGGACTTCTTTCATTCCTTCGGGGCTGGCCTCGTTGTTGCCGCGGCGACGCTGTCCTCCCGCGAGTGGGGAAAGGACTCAGGTCTGCCACTGCCACCACGGGCACCACGGGCTCTGCTGGCGCTCTAGCACGCCCAGCTCCTTGTATCGCTCCGGACAAGTTGTCCGGGGTCACTCTATGGGCCCTGGTCACCTGTGGATGCGCTGCCGTCCCCGTCGTCGTGACAGGGGTAACCGGCGTACTACCCATCAGGTCCAGGAATAGCTTTAATTTGGCCGCATCGACCACATGTCCCATGACAGTGACTTGGTCGGTAGGCAGCGGTGTTTCTGGCTCTTTCGGCATCCCGGGCGCCGTGTCAGTGACTCGGCCGGTGGGGGACTGCCCGATCTCAGAATTACGGAACGTGTCATCCTGGAAGAATGCAGTTCCTTCACTCACAGTTTCTTGTTGCTTTGACATCTTCTTAGCTCGCTGAATGGTTTTTTTTTTTTTTTTTTTTTTTTTTGGTAATGTAGGTGACTAGCTTTTAGTACGTATTCCCCATAGACGGCGCCAATTGTTCCGGGTGTAATTCCGGAGCAGAATTGTGACCACTTGAGCTTGTAGAATGATGTCGTTGCTCGTCTTTTCCTTTCACTCTTTCCTGTAAAGATGAACAAACTGAGGGCTCGGCTTGGGGCCGAGCGTACTCACTCCGACGCTCAAGTCAGTAAACTTAGAGAGATAAGTTGTATGTTTAACTTGGCAAAGTATATTGTAGAGAGATAAGGGAGTTTTATACCATATTTTTCAGTTTCTTTCTCAATGAGAGATGTGGAGTATTTATAGACTTTCACCTTTTGTCACGTAGTGGCCAAGTGGCGTAGCAGGTGGAAAGACTGTCTTACCCTCGGCCGAGGGACCCATGACAGGCCGGCAGGCCTGGTTGACTCCATGCCGAGGGGACTGGATGCGAGTACACGGATATGCCTCTCGGCGGCTAGTTCTTGAGCCGAGACCAGTGACAGTAAGCGGCTTTGTCGGTTAGGCCGTTTTTCTTTTGACTTGTTGTCTTTTAGCTTTGACCTTGGTCAATATGTTGACTTGGTCAGCGGGTGCAGAATATGCCCCATCAATTATTATTATTATTATTATTATTATTATTATTATTATTATTATAATAATTATTATTATTATTATTATTATTATTATTATTATTATTATTATTATTATTATTATTATTATTATTATTATTATTATTATTATTATTATTATTATTATTATTATTATTATTATTATTATTATTATTATTATTATTATTATTATTATTATTATTATTATTATTATTGTTATTATTATTATTTTTGTAAAATAATAATTGTTTCTAATTTTACATGTTCAAAATAAATGCAGGTTTATGGACGATTGCGTGATACGAGGTGTAACGAAAAGCACGAAGACTAATTTCGTGGGTCCAATTCCTACATCGTGGACACAAGCTCCTAATGCACAAAAAGAGGCGTGGTTCAATAACTTTCGGGTATATATTTTCCGTAGTTCTATGTTTTAGAAACCAAATAATTAATTTTGATAAATTTTTTAAGAACCAAGTTAAACTTTTATTTTATACTGATATGAAATTTTGTCGCCTTTTTTTTGTAGCAAGCATTTGCTTGGGAACCGTCTCAAGAAATAAATGTCCGTAACAGGTACAATGAAGTCGGTACTCGACGATATCAGGACGTGATCTGGAAGACGGTCAGACGCCCGAAGAAGCCAGACAACATGAAAGGTATTTAATTAACTTGCTTTGTTATTTGTATTAATTAGCATATACTCTCTTATATTATAAATAATATCAGTAACTTATTAGTTATGATTTCATATGTGTAATTGTAGGTGAGAAGTATGAAGGCTTAATAAAGCATACCAAAAGTGAAGCTTTTCAGAAAAAGTCGAAGCAAGCATCCCTCAACAAAAAAGGAGGAAAGATAGATGCCGTGGTCGAGCCTACTCATTACGGGGGATCCCGATCATTCTGGGATCGTGTATTGGGTGTAAGTTTGTCTATTATTTCACACTTTTTTTTGGTTTTCAACATGTTTATTTTATGTTTGATTTTTTGTTGATTTTCTAACATGTATGTTTTTTTTCATTCAGAAAGGAAAGAAGAAGTCAAAGCCGGTTGACCACAAAGGGATTAGAAGTTGGACTAAGCCAAAAGACAAGGAATTATATGTAAGTTTTCCCTAACACTTAATTTTGTTAATTTATTCTCTTTTAAAATGTCTTATATAAGCTGGTTACCATATTAACTTACTACCATTTGTTTAATATTGTAGGATGCATTTGAACATGCAAAAGCCACCAATCCAGAAAAGGCGGATAATGATATATGGTTTGAGTTGGTGAATGACTTCAAGAAAGGGCACGTGTATGGTACCGGAAGTTCAACACCGGCTTTCTATGAGAACAAGCGTAGGAGATCGACTTCAACAATTCCCAGCAACACGTATCAACCGGGAATTATTAGTTAACTTCAAGCTCAAGTAAGAGAGCGTGATGAACGTGAAAGAAAACATGATGAAGAATTCCGCCGAATGAAGGAAAAAATGGCAATGTTTAAGACTTGGTGGCAAGGTTGTAACCCTGGACCTAGACCCGACTACGATCCTTTTGATCCGCATGGTCCACAAGGGAGGAGTGGAGCCGGTGTTGGCTTCCAAGTAGTTAAGTAAGTTTAATTTAGCATGTAATAAGACTTGAACTTTAGAATATGTTAGCTTGTAAAACTTTTATTTTCAATATATGAAATGAAGTTTGGGAAAATGTGTGGTGTTGGGTTGAAATTTGAAATGTATGGTGTTATGTGTGTTGAAGTTTGGGATGTATGGCGTTGTGAAACTTCGGTTTGTATGAAGGTTGTAAATATTTAGCTAGCAATGAAAACGACAAAAACCACCAAAACAATCAGTGGCTTTGGCGACTGAAAAGGCATTTAGCGACTAAATTTCAGTCGCCAATTTGGCGACTACCCTGAAATTAGTCGCCAAATTTGACTCAGTGATATTGTCCTAGTCTCCCAACTTTGGCGATTAAAAGTCAATTTAGCAACTGAAATTCAGTCGCTAATTTGGCGACTACCTTGTTTCAGTCGCCAAATTGGCGACTACCATTTCAGTCGCTATTTTTATCATTTGGCGACTGATTTGTCAGTTGCCAAATTTGGCGACCGACATTAGTCGCCAAAATTAGAAAAGGCGACTAATGTCTGTGACTGGCGTTTGGCGACTGAAATCAGTCGCCAAATTGATTTTAGCGATGGATTGCAGTCGCCAAAATCGGTCGCCTGTTTTATTTCTTTTTGTAGTGTAGGTTAGGTGAAACCGTCTCCAAACCTCAACGAGGTGCCAACTCCCTAAACGTGTCACAAGCAACCCTAATATGTTCACACAAGCCAAAGAAACACATTCTAAGGCGGGGAAAAGGGGAAGCAAGGCTAGTCTTCCAAGAATGACATGACACGCGCAAGATTCAACCAAAAGAGACCCATGGCTAAGGGGACTTAGACCATCGACAACCTCACGGATTTCACTCGTCACTAATTTAAAGAACGGGTGTTTTTATGTGTACAAAAAGTACTTGAAACACTCAACTACTACGACTTGTGAGAACGTGTCCGCAATCTCGAGTGTTAGACAATCCTATGACCAAGCGAGATGCAAAAAGGGGAAAATGCACATAATATGAAACAAGGGTTGTATCTGGGCTAGGAAGAAGGACGAAACGGGATGGTTGCAAGAAACATTTGGTCACGTGAGGTTCAAATCAAGAATAGCCAAAATACAGCTTTTTCCATCTCTTATTGCAACACATGAGACACGTCTATGCCCTATGATAACACCATTTTAACCCCCATATTTTGATGTCCCGGACCCATTTTTGTCATAATAAATGAAGCATTATAAACTCATTTAGTTAGTATTAGCTTTACCCGAGTACTTTCCCTTCACTCTTCGCGTAGGACATGTTTTGAGCATTTTTCCCGTACTTATGAACCCTTTTTTGTAGGTACCGTGCTCCAAGATATAAGAAGAACGGAGTTGGAAGGTGATTCGCTTGAAGAATGGAAGTAACTAGGAGGAATCACGGCCGAGAGGCAAAACTTTGCCTGGACCGGGCATAATTATACCCGCCAAGTAAAACTTTGCCCGGACCGGGCATAATTATACCCGCTAAGTAAAACTTTGCCCGGACCGGGCATAATTATACCCGGTCGGGTAAAACTTTGCCCGGACCGGGCATAATTATACCCCTCGGCTGCATATTTCGTTTCTCTCTTGTATTCTCACCTAACTTTTTGTACTTGATATAAATACTTACACTACTACAGATACAGCCTATAACAACGGGTAAAAACCGTTGTAAAAACAAAAAGCGGACGTTGTTAAAGCGGCTGTCGTAGAAGGTATTTACAACGGTTTGGTTATTTAATGAAACCGTTGTCTAAAGTATTCACCACGGTTAAAAGCCGTTGTTGTTGGGTGTTCTCCGTTGTGGAAAGTGTTTCAAAAATTTGGAGGGAATAATATAACAACGGTTGTCGTATGTATAACCGTTGTTGTAACTTTCCCTCCAAAATTGTGAAGTCTTTTGACAACGGGTTTATGGTACATACCCGTTGTTGAAATTGTTAGTAACAACGGTTCTTAGTTTAATACACGTTGTTGTAATTTTACCTCCAAAATTGTGAAGACTTTTAACAACGGTTGTTCGATTAAAACCTGTTGTTGAATATTATGCGCGGGTATTTGTGAATGTCATTCACAACGGTGTTATTTTTATTAACCGTTGTGAAAGGTATTCACAACGGTTTTTTTTTAGTAACCGTTTTTATTACGAACTCCTAATGTTTTGAAAAATTAAATTTGTTTCATGCCATTCAAAAACCTGCATATGTCGTGACACCATATACCAAAGACTAAAGATAAATCACAAATGGGTTCATCGAACTCAATAGATTCAATTCAACCACAACAAAGATGCATTATATATATATATATACTTACAAGGAGTTGAATTTACATGAACTAATCATTCCCTAACTTCAACAAAAAATTTACTAATAAGTTGATCTAAACTCTGAGTATCATGCATTTCTATATTCTAAGACGTAGTTGCCCCACATGTCTCTTACCTCGTCTATATCTATACTTGAGTACTGCTCAATCTGTTGTGACGGGTTGATTGCATACTGCGAAAAAAACAAAGAGAAGACATTATGGTATATATAGCAGCAAGCAAGACAACATTAGCAACATCATGGTATATATAGCAGCAAGCAAGACAACATTAGCTCTAATTTTAAAAAAAGTAATAAACACATGTTTAAATTATTACTAACCTTTTCTGGAATAATGAGATATCTTCGCCTAATAATCTCCAACATGAACCGACAAGCGTAGTATCCACATTGTATGCTATCTGGCTGGCGAGGGGCCTATTATTACATAAAAAAAACAGACGAGAGAAGGCTCACATCAGAATCTTGAACTTTAGGTATTGTATTAGTATTAAACACATATTTTGCACTTAATGTTATTGTATTTGAGCACGTACCCCTGTTATCGTAATAAAATCAGGGCCAACATCAAAATCTTTCGTGGGTTGATCCTGCTCGTTTGCTCTTTTCTTCTCAAAGGCCCTTTTTTTAAAAAATAAAAAAGGAGGCAGAAACTAATTTTTTTAGGGGCAAAAATATGAAAGAGCTTTTTTCTATAAATAAAAATTGAAAATGTTATTATAAATAAATCAGTATTATAAACTTACATATTAATCAAGCGCTTAAAAGTCTCGCTTGGTTGATGATGTAAAGAGTCCAACCAGAAAACTTTATTCCTTGTCGGCATGATGGCTGCTAGCACCCAATGAGTCCTACATCAAGAGACATCATCATTATTAACAAGTACATATATTAGTTATGAAAATGCAATTGTAGGGGGAAACGTAATATTAATTTGTTTATTACCCTTTTTCATTATAAGCGCCAAAAATCGACTTCTTGGTTGTCGCCAATTCTTTGAGCAATATAATCTACCCGGTCTTGGAACGAGAAATCCCCAATAAATAAAGATAAAATAAAGGGGCACAGGAATCCGTATTGATCAGATGGAATATTCTTCTCGGGGATCACTCTCAATTTCAATATCCTACATTATTACGGTATTAATTCCGGTATTTAAAACACTATCTAGTAGTCAGAATATTAGAATATGAAATTATTTATTAAGAAACTTACTTCATCCAAAAAAATACGTGTTGGATATCAATCTGGTCTAGGCCAGCCCATACGGCTAGCATATCCCATGATAGAAGTGCTTGGCGCTCAACCCCTAGAATATCCTCCTCGAGCGGAATAACTATCAATTGCTCGGTTTCTATGCGATGGGCAGCCTCCTCATGCGCTTTCATCATCGTCACCGTTCTTACATATCCCATGTACTCCTTCCCTTTATATTGTGTGTCGTTTAAACTCCTAACTTTCAATGATGAGGTAGTAGCAAAGAGTAAGACCGGGACTTAGGCTTATCAGTCTTTTTTTGTCCCCTACACAAAATTACCATGCTTTTTATAAATACAGAAAAAATATAAATAAAGGGAGCGAGGTTTTTAAAACAAATGGAGAAGTTAATTAAATACCTCATCAAGTTGTTGTCTCGACGAGGTCGTTGACATGTCTGTGGACTTAGGCTTATCCGCCAAAGCCAGCTTTTTGTTCCCTACAAAAAAAAAATAACATATAAATTTAACATATAAAAACATTCAACAATTAAAAATTTAACATATATATAAAGGTATTTCTTCTAACCCCAATCGCTTCCGCCGAGAGGCGAGATATCTTCGCCAAGTAGATGTGAGTTTCAGGCCATTGGATGAAACTTCCAAGCGCATCTCCCGAATGGTAATGTCGTCACGAATCGGGACAGAGCAGTTGCAAGTTTTCATGGCCTGGTAAGACTGTAGTTATCTCTACTTTGGTATGATTCGGCAAAAGTTTTTCGCCATGAACTACGCTTTCATTGCTGCAGATTTGATGTGCATTTCTACGAGACCCCGGCCAACACGCACATGTGGCTTTTCGGTTCTATTAGGGTCAGCAAGAATAACTGGCCTCTTGTTTACGGCCTGAAGAATATACACATACATTATTATATCTTTGCAAAAACGTTTCAAAGATTCAAAAGATTTTGCAAAAACGCTTTCTGTCTCGGGCCGATTTTTGCACAAACTTCAGCATTCATATAAATTTAACTAATTAAACACTTCATGCATACCTTACAAAACAGGAAACCGACTTGAAGGGGATGTATCTTTGTTTTCCATCAGCCGTCTTCTCAAGTTGCATCTCCTTTTCGGACCCATTATTTACCTAATAAAATTAACCAATGGCACCATGTCGGAAGTTATAGCATTAGAGTGGCAAAGAACACACCCCCGATCTTACCCAAAAAAAAAAGAAAAGAAAAATAAGGAAGTATTAGGTACCTGATCGGCTTTAGTTGTTACAACTTCAGAAGCATTATTAGGTACCTGATCTTTCTGAATCTCGTTGACCGATACTTCCTTCTCATGTATTGCCAAGGTAGTAGCGGCCTCTTGACCAATCTGTTGTACCTTATTATTACCCCTTTAGAAATGACATCCTCCATCATCTTCACTTCTTCTTCGGAAAGCTTACCTCCAGATTCACTTTAGTAGTACGGATGCCATTAATCAAGTCGCTTGCCAAGAATGTAATGTGTCATCAATTTTTATCCCAACAATAACATGTGAATTGAACTTAAATGAAAATAATAGAATAAATGTTACCATGTCAGCCTTCTCAGACTTAGTCTTCCTTTTCTTCTTTATCTGGGCAGTTTTCCCATAATATTTCGTTACTCCAACCTGTAACGGGACGCCCCTCAAACGACCTGGATGTTCGGGTCGGCCGATCGCTCTAGCAAGAACGTCATTACGACCACTGGGAGTGAATTTCCCTTCTTCTACCTCTTTCAATATGTTGTCCTATAATATATTAAATAAACTTCAAATTATATTTGTGACTAAAATAATAAAGTTAGTAATGAACTCGTCTTAATAAAATAATACTTACTATGTTGGCCAAAACTTCCTCATCATATTTGTCACGCGACGACCGGGATCCTTTAGGCGTGTGCCCTTCTTTATAAGTTACATGTCGATCCACCTCTTTCACTCCCTTTGCCACCTACACATTAACATGGTAACATTTATACACGTAAATGTGTATCAATGCAAGTCCAAGTGTGATTAAAAAAATAAAGTCTCACAGGGGAATAATGCATGCTACTTACGAGGTTCTCTTCTATCTTTCTGTAACCGCCTCGAGAACCATACCATTTCCCCTTCTTGCATGAAATGTTAGCACGATTTCTTCTGCTAACGGCCTTCAAATAATTATATAAAAGCGCAAGTAGATGAGATAATAAAAAGATTATATAAAGGACTCATTAATTAAAAAAATGATAGGTAAATCGTTAAAAGGCGAGGATATTTAACCTGAACTTCTCGGTAGTTCTCATCTTTTTGAAAAGATCCCATTGTTCCTGCTTGATGGTGGGACACTTGTTTTCCGGTGGGCTCTTACGCATCTCCCCCGTTGCCTTGTCCACATACAACCAATCCCTAGCAACGTCACACCTCCACTGCCTGTGGACATCCGCTACCTTATGCATTAAATACGGATCATGGCTTTCATCGGGTATAATAAAGCCTTTCTTTACACGAGCCAAGTATAACTCCGCCAATTTTGGATTCAAATTTCTAAAATCATCTAAATGGATAGGCAAAAACTGTCTTGTGCAAGTACCAATCCAACTGGAGAAAAGACCCGCATTTGGACCAGTAGGGAAACCCATCTCACTCCATGTTATTTTGAACGGCTGTTTAGCGGCTATAGCTGCAAGGACTCTCTGGCACTTCGTAGCACCCCTCTCACCAGGCTTATTATCACCAGGCTTATTATTCTTTTGACTACTTTTACGTTTTTCACCCATGATAATCCTAAAACCCAAATATGAACAGGAAATGAACAACTTAACAACGTACATGCAGAGTATTATCTAAAACCCTAAACCCTAATAGGAATGAAAATTTAAAACAACAGATTGAGCTTCTAAAATCCTAAACCCTAATAAGAGGAGTGAAGTAGATGATGCGGGATGATAAAGATAACAAAGAAGACGAAAAACAAAAATGAAATTAAAGTGAACAAGATGATCGTCTTAAAACCCTAATGACGAAACACAAAATTAAAGTGAACATACCTGATGATGATGATGATAAAGAGAACGAGCGGGATGATAAGGGAAGGCAACGGAATCAAGGCGTCGGAAATTGGGCGACGGCGGCAACGAAATGTAGAAAGCGAGGAAGAGAGAAAAATTAACTCAGGATACCAACGGTTGAACTAATGTTGTGTGTGTTTGTGTATGGCATGCTGTATGGGTTTCTAAATTAGTTTTTTATTAAGACAAACTATTGACAACGGGTGCTCAGAGAAGAACCGTTGTTATATGTTAATAACAACGGGTCAATAAAAGCCAACCGCTGTCAAAAGTTTATTACAACGGTTAAAATATACCCGTTGTAATATATTTTCACCAAATTTGCGCCAAAATGAAATATGTCAAAAAAATCATTGACAACGGGTAGAGGTACTACACCCGTTGTTGAAAGTATTAACAACGGGTAATTTAAATATAACCGTTGTTATTGTTGAACCTTTTTTTTTTAAAAAATTACTGTAATTTCAATACAGTCCAACCCTGTAACATATACTGCAACATTATTCAGCAATTTCAACACCAGCATCCACATCTAATAATAAGATCAAGAAAATAAGACAACACCAGCATGCATGCATACTGCATATCTAAGCTACAGGATTTACCATGCCATGCAAATTTGGGAATTTTTATTTAACAATATAATGACCATTAATGATTTACTAATAAATTAAACCATCAAATTATTGGTCTGAAAATGACTCAAAATGTTGGTCGTCCATATCACTGTGTCCTGATGAACTATCTCAGGATCGGGGACGTTTCTTGGATGTCATAGTTTCTTCGTTAACCCAAATACCTTCACCATGGTCATCACGCATATAGATGCTTTCGGTGTCCTCATGATCGGTGTCAACATCGTTGAAATAAGAT
Organism: Silene latifolia; assembly: GCF_048544455.1. Taxonomy (NCBI): domain Eukaryota; kingdom Viridiplantae; phylum Streptophyta; class Magnoliopsida; order Caryophyllales; family Caryophyllaceae; genus Silene; species Silene latifolia. The sequence goes on along the minus strand of NC_133528.1, from coordinate 119,467,631 downwards.
ACGATGGTAGACGATCCATTCCCTCAAAAACGACATCCCGATCATCATCACCATTATCGGATGGACTACTCCTTCTACTCCTTATAGACAGTACAACAGACCACTTCTTATCCATAGGATCGGTGACATAGAACACTTGTTTAGCTTGGGATGCCATTATGAAAGGATCATCCTTATTATTTCCAACCTTACCCAGATTGACCAACGTAAATCCCATCTTATCCTTTCGGACACAATGGATGTTGTTATCAACCCAGTTACATCGAAACAAAGGCATTGTGAAATCAATGTAATCTAGTACCAATATTTCTTGAATAACACCATAATAAAGGCATTTTCCCCAAATAGGCTTTTTATCTTTTGAAGTAGCAAAGTGCATTGCCTCAAATTCAGAACTCACACCACTATTTTGCATTGTGCTCACCTCATCTTGCTCGCGGGTGTAAAAAGTATATCCATTAATGGCAAAACTGTTATAAAAGGTGACCCTGGCATTTGGACCTAAACCAAGACGTAGTAACCTAGGAGAGATGTCATCACCAGTTTGATCAGTACACTCTAAGACAATATTCCTAAACCACTCTGCAAACGTCTTCGTATGCTCGTTCGCAATCCACTTCTCGGTCTTGTTTTGGTGATCGTATTTGAGCTCATCTTTGTGTTGTTGAATATAAGGTTGCACCTCATCTTCGTTGTTTAGCACATACATGTGTGCTAAATGCAACATTTCACGTGTCACAATTTTTTCAACCCGGCCCCTAATACCTTTTCCGGTCATCCAGTCACTATGACGATTCTTAGGAACGCCAATCAACTCCTCAGGGGAGAGATGAGCGTAACAATATGAAAGAGCTTCGTCTAAAATAGCGCGTTCAAAAATACAACCTTCCGGACGATACCGATTAGATGTATAGTCCTTGTAGACTTTCATCAATCTTTCGAAAGGATACTGGTATCTCAAGTACACGGGCCCAAGGTACAAAATCTCCCTAACCAAGTGAATGGTCAGATGAATCATGATAGTGAAGAAAGAGGGTGGAAAATACATTTCCAACTGACAAAGAGAGGTTACAACGAGGTCCTGCAATGAATCCGCGTCATCGGGATCGATGACTTTCTTGCATATGGACTGGAAGAAGAGACAGAATCTAGTTATAGCATATCTTACCTTTTCAGGTAAAATGGAACGAATAGCCACAGGTAGTAATTGTTGCATCAAAGTGTGACAATCATGTGACTTTAACCCGGTGAGTTTTAGGTCTTGCATCGACACTAGGCTTTTGATGTTCGACGAATAACCATGTGGCACTTTAATTCCATTCAAGCATGCACAAAACTCTTTTTCTCATTCCGTGAAAGGGTATAAGTCGCCGCGGTAAAAAATGTACGATTACCTCTCTTCCGTGGTGCCAACTCTAGCCTAATACCCATCATTTTCATATCTTCCCTAGCTGCGGCGTTATCCTTTGTTTTACCAGGAACATTCGAAGGGTATTGATAATATTATCACAGACATTTTTCTCAATGTGCATAAAATCGAGGCAATGCCTGACCTCCAGTCAGGCCAATATGGAAGTTTATCAAAAAATATGGATCTTTTCTTATACCCACGAGTAGACAATTTAGAGCCGCTCTTCTTCCCATAATCTATCTCAATATGCTTTACTTTCCGATAAACTTCATGCCCACTCAAAATTCTAGGAGGTTGACGAAGTTCTTGTCTTCCATTGAATGTTTTCTCGTCTTGCGATAACAATGGTCATGATACAAGAACCTCCTATTTCCCATATACACATACTTACGAGAAGACTTCAAGTATTCGGACTCGATATCCTCCCCACACAATGGACAAGCCTCTTTCCCATGAACTGTGTGCCCAAAAAGGTCGCCATAAGCCGGATAATCGCTTATTGTACACAATAACATCGCTCTCAAATTGAAAGTTTCGTTCTTATATGCATCAAATACTTCTATCCCACTATCCCACAACAATCGCAAATCATCTAGAAGAGGTTCCAAATATACATCTATATCATTTCCAGGTTGTTTAGGGCCGGAAATTAACAACGACAACATCAAATACTTTCTTTTCATGCACACATATGGAGGTAAGTTATAAATAGCCAACACTACGGCCAAGTACTATGTTGGCTACTCATGTTTCCGTGTGGGTTCATTCCATCAATGGACAGCGCTAGACGTAAGTTTCTAGGTTCATTGCCGAACTCAGGATACTTAGCGTCGAACGATTTCCATTGCTTACCATCTGCCGGGTGTCTTAGCTTTCCATCATTTATTCTTCCTGTTTCATGCCAAGTTAACATTTTTGCATCATCGGGATTCGCATAAATCCTTATGACTCTTGGTATCAATGGAAAATACCACAACACCTTAGCCGGGATCCCTTCCTTATCCTTATAACGCCACTCCAAACATTTAGGGCAATTAGTTAAGTTTTGATATAATTTCCGATACAATATGAAATCATTTGGACATGCATGTATTTTCTCATATTTCATACCCACTCCTCTTATTAGTTTTTTCGCCTCATATGTCTTAACAGGTAGAACATTACCATCGGAAGCAACCTTTATCAAGGCTAAAAACTAGTGAAACACGTGTCACTCACCCCATTTGCCCCCTTGATATTATACAACTTCAACACAAAACCATTTTTGTGAACTTACAACCAGGATACAGAGGTGCTTTAGACTCACACAACTTCTCATACATGTTGTTAAGGTCATCCCAATTACTAGTGTCATCACCTACATCTTCAAAAGCAATCGACTCATCATCATTCTCTTCATTATCTATAGACCCAACATTCAACTTCTCTACTTCCAACTCTTCCAACTCAAAAAACTCGGCAAACTCAGGATCATCAGTTAGCCTTTCGTGTACCTCAACATCATCTTCTTCAGAGTTATTCTCTTCCTCTAATGATTCCCCATGAAAAATCCAACGTGTATAGGATCGACTAAATCTCCACTTTTCTAGGTGTATTTTAACGTCCGGAAAAGCCATATAGCTAATATTACCATATCTTTCACAAGGACATGCAATACTAGAAGAACCTTTCAAATTGTTCGAAACGAATTCATAAAATTCAGCTAAACCATCCTTGTAGGTGCGGTCACTCATATTTGCATCAATCATCCAAGTTCGAGTCATTATTCTACATTCGTAATAATAGGCAACTAATTCAGAAAATACAATAATAGGCAAACAAATAAACGAAATTCAGGAAAGCAATTAAGCTAAATTATCAACAAATTAGATAATAACCCAAAAAATCCTATATCTATAAGCGTTGCTAAGAAACATATATATACCTGATTGATAAACACGATGAGGGAGAGAAGACGTGACAACAGTGACGGAGATGAAGACAGAGAGACGAATAGGGAGGAATGGAGGATGATATAGTAGCAGACTAGCAGTATTATCTAGCTTGTGTTTGTGTTTTGTAGCGTATAGCAGAATAAAGCAATATGTTGTTCTTAAGATTTTCATAACATTAATAACAACGGTTATTGAGTCTACAACCGTTGTTAAAAAGTATTAAAAACGGGTTCTAATATAACCGTTGTGATTACTTTTCACTAATTTGGCGCCAAATCATTAACAACGGTTAAAATTTAACCGTTGTTATTAGTTTTTTCATTAACAACGGTTGTTTAAGTATGACCCGTTGTTAAAACCAATAACAACGGTTAACAACACAGAACCGTTGTAATTAAGTTTGGTAAAATTCGCGGAATCAATTCTACAACGTGTTTTGATGATTTTCGTGAATAAGCGTTGTTAAAGGGCCGTTGTGGTTGCCTGTATTTGTAGTAGTGTTAATTTCCCAGAAAATTAGGGATCTAATCCTAGTTGGAGAAGAAATTTGTAAGGTTAGAGAGGAGAAACTCAAATCCCTTGTAACTTATCAATCATTCTTCATCAATCAAAGATTATTATTGTTGTTCTTACCTTGTTCTTCATCATTATTCATCCTTCCATAGTTGGTATTACTTCTTTACTTCTTCCTTTTTCTCTTTTGTTCATCAATTGTTTTCAATAGTTGATTTTCGTTCTCTTTTGCTAGTAGTTGTTGGGAGTTGTTGTTTTGATTGTTGTTTTTCTCTCTCCTGTTCATCTTTTCTTTGTTCACCATTGTTATTTTCACCCAAAGATTGAGTCTTTGATTCCCTTGAGTTAAAGATTGAATCTTTGAGTTGTTTTTGTTAAAGATTGTGTCTTTTAGTTTAATCATCCCCATTATTAGTTTAATTTATCTTTCTCCATCATTATTGTTGGATTGTTGCATGTTTAGAAGTAGAATTCATCCTCCCACTATATTTATGTTTAAAGACTCCATCTTTATTGTTTCCTTTGCTTTTAGAAACATGATTAGTGAGTAGTATTCCACTAGGACTCGGTTTGACCCAATATGAGTAATTTCACTAATTGAATTTCATAAAGGCTAATTATTTGGGGAACTTGGTGAGGGTAGTTTAGAGGAATGATTTGGTTTATGGGTTGATTTTGGGTAGTGTTGATTTATGACCCTTATCCACCAACGAGAGTTGGTTAGGTTGTGATTTGGATATCCGGAATTCGACCCTATTGCTAACCTAGGTTGAGACCGAAAGGGAGAACCGGGGGAGGGCACCTCTAAATTAGCGTTTGAAATCGACCTCTGAGAGGAGGAGTGGGATGACCCGGTTTACGATGAGTACTTAGTGACCTTGACCGATTTCTTGACCTCCTTGGAATAGTGCACATTTTTGGGGTTGTCGAGTGATGAGTTAAGGATTCCGACCTTCGAACCCGAGAGGGGGGTTGGTGGGTAGTGCTAGTGTCCTATTTTGAACCCGAGAGGAGGGTTTTAGGCGAATTAGAGCCATCACCTCCTCACCTAGCTACCCTTATGATTAGCCTAGGAATTTAATTGAGCGAAGTTACGAATTGTTTTGGGAAGAACCGAGTCTTAGGCTTTTAAACTATTTGATTTACAACTTTTCATTTCCTCTTGCTCATTTACCTATTTCTTATTTAATTTGAATTTCAATTTGTCTTTGGTAGTTCTAGTATAACCATTTCATCCCTTATTGCCGACTTAGCTAAACGATAGGATTAGAACAATTGGTAATCTTTTCAACTCCTTGTGGGATCGACCCTTAATAGTGTACAACGATAAAATCGTGCACTTGCGAGGTATAGCTTGACTACCATCAAGTTTTTGGCGCCGTTGCCGGGGAGTTTGGCTAGATATTAATTGTTTTCGTTCTAGTTTAGACTAAGTCTTTTGTGTTACTAATCCTTCTCTTGAGTGTGTAGGACTTTTTGCATGAGTAGGAGAACTCGAAGAGGTCAACCAATTGATCCGATTGACCACGAGATTGAAGCTACCGCAAGAAGACTAAATTCACTCCGTAGAAGAGGGCTTATAGAAACACCAACTTCCCAAGAGAATTTAGTAGTTGAAGACTTTCAAGAAGAACCAAGTGCTTTTGAAACTTTTGAGAATCCCTTTGCAACTCCGGGAGAAGAAGTGACAATGGCCGCGGTTCCTATGCGAGATAACTTGGCTCCGAAAAAGGTGGTGAATCCGAGTATTGTCAAGCCACCTATTCAAGCCAACAATTTTGATGTGAAAGCCACCTTGCTACAACTTGTCCAAGGGAATCAATTCGGAGGGGGAGCCACCGAAAACCCCAACGAACATCTCAACGAGTTCTTGGATAGTTGTGACATGTTCAAGGCCAACGGAGTGTCGGAGGATGCCGTACGCCTTAGGCTATTCCCTTACTCCTTGAGGGGAAGTGCCAAGGAATGGCTTAAAAGTTGTGAACCCGACTCTCTTCGGACTTGGGATGATGTCTCTAAGGCTTTCCTAAACAAGTATTTTCCACCACAACGAACCGCAAGAATCAAGAGTGAGCTTCAAGGCTTCACCCAACAAGAGGATGAGACCCTTTATGAAGCATGGGAGAGGTACAAGGGCCTTCAAAGGCTATGTCCTCACCACGGGATTGGAGATGATGAGCTCATCAACAATTTCTATGAAGGGTTGAACAATGAAATGAAGATGAACCTTGATTCCGGGTCGGGGAAGGGAGCATTAGATAAAATAGATCACAAGACGGCGAAAGAGCTCATTGAGGAGTTGGCTTCTCGTACCTTTCATTGGAACCATGATAGGCACAAGAGGAAAGGAAAGTCCACGGTTGAATCGGCCAATAATGTTTAAGTTAAAGGGTTGATTGAAGAGCTTAAGCAACAAGTTGCCTTGATGAGTTCAAGCAACACATCTTCTATGAGGAGCCAAGTTTATAGTTGTGAGATTTGTGGAGACAAGGGGCACCCACCCAATGAGTGTCCTTTGATGGTAGGTGATGGTAATTGCATGGAGCAAGTGAACGGGATATGGGAGTCTAGTCCGGCCAAGCAAGCATTTAACAACAACCAATATCACCTCGGAATGAGAGCCCACCCAAACTTCTCTTATGGCTCTCAAAATGTCCAAAACCCAACCTTCCAACAAAAATCACAACAACCAAACTTTCAAGCTCAAAAGCAAAACACAACATTCAACCAAGGTCCACCGGGTTTCCAAGGGAGAACCTTCCAACCAAGACAACAATTTCAACCACTCAACCCACCAAACAACCCACCTTTCCAACCAAACAACCCACCCTTCCAACAATCCACCCAACCAAAGTCAAACTTGGAACTCATGATGGAACAATTGATGACTTCCCAAAACCAATTTATCAACCATTCCACTAAAAAAAAAGAAGAGACAACCTCATCCATCAACCAACTTAGAACCCAAATGCAAGCTTCCCAACGGATGACGGACAACCAAATCTCCCAATTGTCTTCCCAAATGAGCCAACTACAAGCCTCTCATGGGAAATTCCCGGGTAAAACCGAGGAAAATTCGAAAACCATAAATGCTATTCACTTGAGGAGTGGAAGAGATTTGGAAGATCGGACATTTGTCAAGAAGAGGAAGAGTAGTAGACCGGGTGATGTGGTTGAACCTCAAATTGTGGTTGAACCTCCTAAGGTAGTTGAAGAAAAAGGAGGTGAAGATGAATTTGTGGAGATTGTTGTGGAAACTCCAAAGGTGATTGATGAACCAGCAAGGGTTGTTGAAGAGCCAAAACAACAAGTTGTGAGGACTTATGTGCCACCAATTCCTTTCCCACAAAGGTTGGCAAGAGCTAAACTTGAACAAAAATATGGAAAGTTCATGGACATGATGAAGGGTATCAACATTACCATGCCCTTCATTGATGTCGTCAAGGAGATACCAATCTATGGAAAGTTCTTGAAGGAGCTAATCTCAAACAAAAACTCCTTGAGCCCGACAACTACGGTGAACTTATCCAAGGAGTGTAGTGCAATTCTTATGAATGAGGCTCCTCAAAAGCTTGAAGACCCGGGGAGTTTTTCCATACCTTGCAAAATTGGGACCGTGAATATTGAGAGAGCCTTGTGTGATTTGGGGGCAAGCATTAGCCTTATGCCCCTCAAAACTTTCAAGAAATTGAAGGGTTATGAGCTTTCACCAACAAGGGTTTCTCTCCAACTTGCGGATAGGTCGGTAAGGTACCCAATCGGTCTTGTGGAGGATATCCCACTTAAAGTGGGTAAACTTGAATTCCCTTGTGACTTCTATGTAATGGACATTCCCGAGGACTCTAATATTCCCATTATATTGGGGCGCCCTTGCCTTGCTACGGGGGTGCCATGATTGATGTTAAGAGTGGAAACTCTCACTCCAAGTGGGTAATGAGAAGATTGAGTTTGAACTCAACAATTCCATGAGGTCTCCTTCTATGGGCAACTCTTGTTGTAGGGTGGATATGGTGGAAGATAACTTGGATGAACTTAATTTAGAGCCTTCATTTTTGGATCCATTAGAAGCTTGCCCAACAAATGAGAAGGGAAATGGAGGTGATCTTGAGTTGAGAGTTGATGTGAAAAGAGATTTGGGTGAAGATGAAAAAGGAAAAGAAGAGTTGAAGGTTGAGGGTGGAGGGGATCACCCCAATGTGATCCCTCCCAAATTTGATTCTAGCACTAATACCTCTCCAAAAATGAAGCCAATGGTTGAGAAGAAGAAACCAAAAAAATGGAGAAAGAAGGTGAAAAGAAAAGGGAAATGTGAGTCTAGCCTTGAAAATGAAGAAGTTCTTGTCCATGACAAGAAGAAGCTTGAAGAAGAAATTGACCGGAAATGGTCGGAAGTGCACCACGCCATAAGCGGTGTACATGAAGTGTTGTCAAAACTTGGAAGCGCTTGCTCCATGAGAAAATTTGAAGTTGTTAAAGGGATAGCGGGATTCCAAGAGGGGGATCCCGGTTGATTGAAGCCTCTTTGATGAAGAGGTTTGGTGGAGTTACTTAAGAACCACCGCATTGTATATACTCTCCCCTTCTTTAATTAAGTTTTACCGCATTTTGCATGTAGTGACATGATCCAAATAGGAGTTAATCTAAATTAGCTCTCTTTGCATTCATATAGTATAGTTGCATCATATTTCAATTCCGCATATAGAATAGTTCATGCATTACATACCTATTTAAAAATCACAAAAAAAATTGAAAAAATAACTAAAACCAACAAAAACATGTTTGTTTATTTCTCTAAATGCCCTCCCATGTCTATAAATAAGTGTGGGGAGGGCCTAAAAAAAACAAAAACATGCATTTTCATTTTTAATTTCCTCCACACATTTATTTCCATTTGGAATTAATGCAAATAAATAAGTGTGGGGAGGAAATTCATATATTCAAAAACTCAAAAACATGTCATTTTAATTTTTCAAAAACAAAAATACCAAAAATATGTTATTTTTATTTTCAAAAATCAAAAAAATGCAAAAATATGTCCATTTCTTTTTCTTATTCACTCCCTATGCTTTTGTCCATTGAGGACAATGTACATCTCAAGTGTGGGGAGGGAAATATCCACTCTTGTGAATATTTGTTTATATTTGTAAATACTTGTAAATTTGATAAAATTCAAAAAAATTGCTAAAAATTGAAAAATTTCAAAAAAAATAACAAAAACATTGCATTGTATATATATGTTGTTTGTTGGCTAACCTTTGGCATAGGCATCAACCGTTTGAGGCAAAAAGGAGACTAGAAGACCGCTTGGTATACACGTTCCTATCTCTTTCTCCTTTTCCATTCTCTCTCTTTTATATTGTTGTATAATATGGAGGAGGACGGGTTTTTGTGCCTTGAATGTTCCTTTGGGGAACTATTGGATTGTTGGTGATTGATGTGCTGATAGGTTTAGTTGACTTGTTGCATGTTTTCTATCCTTGTTGTGTTCAATTCTCGCATGCATATGTTCTTGTATATACTTGTTTTTCGATTTGAATTCTTGCATCCGTTTGTAAGTAAAATGTTTTGCATGAACACGGTCTAGGAAGGGAACCAAGTACCCCCATGATGAGTTTTTGTGCCCAATTGTGCCTTCCCCCTCCCCGTGACTTGCACCCGTGACCTCTTAGTTAGCCGAGGGAAGCAGGCTTGACCAATGAGTTTAGACCGATCCTGTGAGACTTAGGACCGTAGACTAGACCTAAGGCTCGACTTAGCTACTCAAAGGTAGAGGTAGAGCCTCCTAGGGTGGGTACAATCATACCCCGCCCTCATCTAGGTTTAAGAGAGTAGGCCTCCTCGCGAGGCGTGTCACATCAAGACGCATAAGTGTGTCATTGCGTCCTTAGACCATGAAATTGCATTACATTTTTGTGCACATGATATGAAGCAAAAATCAGTTTGTATGAACCTCACATAGCCAAATAGCCTTGTTTTCTCACCCAAAATCACGTTCCTTCTTTGATTCACCCCCTTGAGCTTTGGCCTTTTCATTTGGCAAACCCACCAAAATAGCTACATCCCATAACCACCCTTCCTTAATCAAGAATTGGTCGGTTTTGTAGTTGTGTTGTAGGAGGTGACTTGGGTCGTGATGGTGGATAGCATGCACGTCCACTTGGGTCGGAATTTGATGTGAATTTGGCATTGTATATAAATAAGAGGTTTTGGAAAAAGAAATGAAAAACAAAATAGAAAAGTGAAAAAGATTCGAAAAATCCAAAAAATGAGTTGTGTTATGTATATATATATATATATATATTGTCATGAAAAGAAAAAGGCAAGCAACACCCCGCCTCATCATTAAACGGGGTAGAAAGACCCGTTGCTAAATAAAGGGGCAATTTGATGTTTTTCCAAAATGAGTCGGGTTTACGCATTTTTTGCATGGTTTGGGAAACCGAGCCTTTGTTACGGTGTAAACGTTACCATTTGTTGAAATAAGAGGAGTACTTTTTAGTTTTTCCAATTTGAGTTGGGTTTATGCAATTTTTGCATAGTTTTGGTGATCCATGCTATGTTAGGGTATAGACGTGTCTCATGTGTTGCAATGAGAAATGGGTTATGATGTGTCGGCAATTCTTGATTTGAACTCCACATATCCAAACGGTGCTTGCAGCAATCCCGTTTCGACCTACTCCCTAGCCCCGTTACAACCCTTTGCTTCATACTGTTTGCATTTTACCATTGTTTGCATTCCATTGGACATAGGACGGTCTTACACATTAGATTGCGGGCACGTTTTCGCTAGTCGAGTTAGGAGAGTGATTTTGGTTACCTTTTTTTTGTCACAAAAATCACCTTGTTCTTTCATTGAGTGACGAGTGAAAACCGTGAGGATGTCGTTGCCTAGGTCCCCTTGGTCATGGGTCTTTGGGTTGAATCTCGTGTCGGTTTAGTAATTCTCAGCGGACTTGCTATCTTCCCCTTACCCCGCTCTTGAATTTGTTTCTTGGGCATTGGTCACACGAGGGTTGCTTGAGCCATGCTTAGGGGGTTGGCACCTCAATTGGCACTTCTGAGACGGTACTCCCGACCAAGACCGTGTTTTGTTGTTCGAAAAATCCGGCCACTTAGATGAGGAAAGTGGACCATTTTTGTTAGATGCATTCTAATAGCTTGATTATATGTTTTCATGATGGATGCATCGCAATTTTGTAGCAAGACCCAACTTGCCTTGCAATAGGGCACTCTTCCCTCATGAGTGTCAAATTGTGAGTTGAAGGGGCGTTGAGTGCGCTAATACTCAATCGGCTATTAGTTTAGAATAATTGAGTGATGCTTATATTGTGCACACACTCTTGATGGATATTATAGTAGTCTCTTGTGCTTAGGTTTTGGACTTACTCGGGGACGAGTAAGGGTCAAGTGTGGGGAGATTTGATAACACCATTTTAACCCCCATATTTTGATGTCTCGGACCCATTTTTGTCATAATAAATGAAGCATTATAAACTCATTTAGTTAGTATTAGCTTTACCCGAGTACTTTCCCTTCACTCTTCGCGTAGGACATGTTTTGAGCATTTTTCCCGTACTTATGAACCCTTTTTTGTAGGTACCGTGCTCCAAGATATAAGAAGAACGGAGTTGGAAGGTGATTCGCTTGAAGAATGGAAGTAACTAGGAGGAATTACGGCCGAGAGGCAAAACTTTGCCTGGACCGGGCATAATTATACCCGCCAGGTAAAACTTTGCCCGGACCGGGCATAATTATACCCGCCAGGTAAAACTTTGCCCGGACCGGGCATAATTATACCCGGCCGGGTAAAACTTTGCCCGTACCGGGCATAATTATACCCCTCGGCTGCATATTTCGTTTCTCTCTTGTATTCTCACCTAACTTTTTGTACTTGATATAAATACTTAATTTCCCAGAAAATTAGGGATCTAATCCTAGTTGGAGAAGAAATTTGTAAGGTTAGAGAGGAGAAACTCAAATCCCTTGTAACTTATCAATCATTCTTCATCAATCAAAGATTATTATTGTTGTTCTTACCTTGTTCTTCATCATTATTCATCCTTCCATAGTTGGTATTGCTTCTTTACTTCTTCCTTTTTCTCTTTTGTTCATCAATTGTTTTCAATAGTTGATTTTCGTTCTCTTTTGCTAGTAGTTGTTGGGAGTTGTTGTTTTGATTGTTGTTTTTCTCTCTCCTGTTCATCTTTTCTTTGTTCACCATTGTTATTTTCACCCAAAGATTGAGTCTTTGATTCCCTTGAGTTAAAGATTGAATCTTTGAGTTGTTTTTGTTAAAGATTGTGTCTTTTAGTTTAATCATCCCCATTATTAGTTTAATTTATCTTTCTCCATCATTATTGTTGGATTGTTGCATGTTTAGAAGTAGAATTCATCCTCCCACTATATTTATGTTTAAAGACTCCATCTTTATTGTTTCCTTTGCTTTTAGAAACATGATTAGTGAGTAGTATTCCACTAGGACTCGGTTTGACCCAATATGAGTAATTTCACTAATTGAATTTCATAAAGGCTAATTATTTGGGGAACTTGGTGAGGGTAGTTTAGAGGAATGATTTGGTTTATGGGTTGATTTTGGGTAGTGTCGATTTATGAACCTTGTCCACCAACGAGAGTTGGTTAGGTTGTGATTTGGATATCCGGAATTCGACCCTATTGCTAACCTAGGTTGAGACCGAAAGGGAGAACCGGGGGAGGGCACCTCTAAATTAGCGTTTGAAATCGACCTCCGAGAGGAGGAGTGGGATGACCCGGTTTACGATGAGTACTTAGTGACCTTGACCGATTTCTTGACCTCCTTGGAATAGTGCACATTTTTGGGGTTGTCGAGTGATGAGTTAAGGATTCCGACCTTCGAACCCGAGAGGGGGGTTGGTGGGTAGTGCTAGTGTCCTATTTTGAACCCGAGAGGAGGGTTTTAGGCGAATTAGAGCCATCACCTCCTCACCTAGCTACCCTTATGATTAGCCTAGGAATTTAATTGAGCGAAGTTACGAATTGTTTTGGGAAGAACCGAGTCTTAGGCTTTTAAACTATTTGATTTACAACTTTTCATTTTCTCTTGCTCATTTACCTATTTCTTATTTAATTTGAATTTGAATTTGTCTTTGGTAGTTCTAGTATAACCATTTCATCCCTTATTGCCGACTTAGCTAAACGATAGGATTAGAACAATTGGTAATCTTTTCAACTCCTTGTGGGATCGACCCTTAATAGTGTACAACGATAAAATCGTGCACTTGCGAGGTATAGCTTGACTACCATCACCCTAACATAGAATGGATTACCAAAACTACTATGCAAAAATTGCATAAACTCAACTCAAATTGGAAAAATTTGAAAATACTCTTCTTATTTCAACAAAAAGTAACGTCTACACCCTAACAAAAACTCGGTTTCCCAAGTCTTGCAAAAATTGTGTAAACCTGACTCATTTTGGAAAAACATCAAACTGCCCCTTTATTTAGCAACGGCTTTTTCTACCCTTTCAATGATGAGGAGGGGTGTTGCTTGCCTTTTTCTTTTCTTAACACATATATATACAACACAACTAACTCTTTTTGGAGTTTTCACAATTTTTTGACTTTTCTATTTTGTTTTTCATTTTAACATTAATACCTCTTATTCATTTATGTGCAAATGCCAAAAGAAACCAATACTCCGACCCAATAGGACCCAAGACACCACCTAGCTCACTACTATAAACATGACTCGTTCTTGATCAAGGAAGGTCGTTTATAGGATGTAGTTCATTTTGTGATTATGCCAAGTGAAATAGGTTAAAGCTCAAAAGGGGTGAATCAAAAGAGGAACCAATGCAAGGGTCGAAACAAGTCTTATTTAGGCCATGTGAGGCTCAAGTATATGTAAACAAATTAGTTTCATAAGGTGTGCATAAAAGGAAAGCAACTCACGGTCTAAGGACGGAATGACACACTTATGCGTCTAGACATAACACGTCTCGCGAGGAGACCTACTCACAATCCTAAGTGGGGGTCGGGTATGAATGCACCGACCCTAGGAGGCTCTAATTCTCACATTTGAGTAGCTAGGTCGAGGTCTAGATCTAGCCTACGGTCCTCTCGGTCTCACAAGGCGGCCAAAACTTGGTGGACGTGCCCTTTTTCCATATGGTAACCATGTGACACGGGTGCGAGCCATGGGGAGGAGGAAGGCACGGTCAAGACATAACTCATCATTGGGGTATCATAATCCCTCCCTAGACCACATTTTTTTCGAAAACATGTATTCACAAACTCAATGCAAACGCAAATCAAGCACAAACAAATATATACAAGACACAATGCATGCGGAATTTAAACAAACATGAATTGAAACGTGCAACAAGTTTGACTAATCCTAGCAACACATCAACACCAACAATCCAAAAGTTCCCAGAAGGAACATCCAAGGCACAAAAATTCCTATCCTCCTTCAAATATGCAAGATATATAAAGAAAGAACGGTAAAGGAGTAAGAGATTAGAACGAGTTTACCAAGCGGTCTTCTATCTCCTTTTTGCCTCAAATGGTCAATGCTTATGCCAAAGGTTAGCCAAACATATATATACAATGCAATATTTTGGATCTTTTTGAATTTTTTGAATTTTAGGCATTTTTTATAATTTTTTTCAAATTAACAAATATATATGTATATGTACAAATATAAACAATATTCACAAAGTGAATATTTCCCTCCCCACACTTGAAATTTACATTGTCCTCAATGGAACAAAGTATAGGGAGAGAATAGGAAAAATAAACAACATATTTTTGGTGGTTTTTGAATTTTTCGAAATTAAAGAACATGTTTTTGGATTTTTTTGAATTTTTGAAAATAAATAACATGTTTTTGTATTTTTAAAATGATGGAATTTCCTCCCCACACTTATTTATTTACATATTTCCAATGGAAATAAATGTGTGGAGGAAATTCGGAAATAAAATATATGTTTTTGTTGATTTTTGATTTTTCAATTTTTTAGTGGTTTTCAAATAAGTATGCAATGCATGATCTAACTTATATGCAATATTGAAATACGATGCAAGCTATATTATATGAATGCAAAGAGAGCTAATTTAGATTAGCTCCTTTTCGAATCATGTCACTAAATGCAAAATGCGGTAAAAACTCAATTAAAAAGAAAGAGAATATATACATTGCGGTGGTTCTTAAATAACTCCACCAAACCTCTTCATTCAAAGACTTCATTCAACCGGGATCAATATCCCGAGATCCCACCAACCTTCCAACTTCAACACAAGAATCAACAACACACGAACCCTTGGTCTTCGTCATCAAATTATGAGTTTTTAGGGTTATTTAATAAGAATAATCCAAATTATGAGTATATTGCTTTAAATTTTAATTTAACCCAACTTAATCCTTCTAATCCCCCTTCCTTCTCAAATTAGACTTAACTAATTTTTTTAATGGCTATATCAGGTAACTTATGTACCTTCTTTATTTAACTCTTAATTAATATTGTCTTTCTTCTTTGTTTACTCATCTCCTTCCTAAATTACTAGATATAGCCGATAAAAAACTTAGCTAAGTCTAATTTGGGTTGGGAGGGAAATATGAGGAATTTAATTGAGTTATATATTGAAGTTTGGATTGATATAAGAACACTCATAATTTAATTATTTCTATGAAATAATCCTAGTTTTTATTCAACTTTCAACATTTTATGTATGTATAATGCTATTGTTTATCCTATAACCTTACACCAATTCTCATGATTTGGGATGGCGGTATCCGTCACAAACTTGTAACAAGTCAAATAAAACCCACTTGGATAGATAAAGACAAGTCATTTGTGATTTCCTAATACTCTTACTTTTATCTTATCTACCTAAGTAGGTGATACTTGACCAGTCACAAGGGAAACCTATTAATAACCTTATTATAGCAGGTTACATTTACTTTTATTCTCTTTATTTTAGTGGATGTTACATCTAGAGCTGACAAGTCTGACCCGACCCGGGTGACTCGACCTGAACCTGAGCAAACCTGACCCGACCCAACTCGATGACGACCCGTAACCCGACACGACCTGATTGTAAGTGATTCGAACCCGACCCAGACCCGACCCGATGCTAATCCGATTAAATTGATGACACGGCAATTATTAAGCTTAATTTTGATCAAAATGAAAGTGATTTTGTGTTTAGATTGATATGTTTGACTTAGTAATGAATTAATTAAACCAAATAATAGGTTGAAATCTAATTTAATGGTAAAAAATTGTAGTAATACGATTAAGTAACCGGACCCGATAATGACCCGACCCAAACCCGACCCGACCCGAAATGACTTGATAAGAACCCGACTCAGCTTGATCCGAAAGGGTATGCTGACCCGATATGACCCGAACCCGATATGATCGGACCGACCAAACATGACCCAGCCCAAACCCGACCCGACTGACCTGATTGCCACCTCTAGTTACAACTTACATCCCACTTAAAGAACACAAAAATTTCAGAGAGACGGTCTCTCAATAACGTTATTGAGAGGCCTCTCACATGATGGGGTGAGGGATCCATTGATTTTCTTTTTCCCCTATTATGTCTCCCACTAAATTAGTGGGAGACGGTCTCTCATGAAACCTATTGATAGAAAAACCCATGAAGAAATATGACAAAGATTGAGTGTCCCTACATAATTTAGATTGTTTGGCTACTTTGCTCAAGGACTAGGGAGTATATGGAGTTGGTACAACGTCTTTTTCACAACTGTTTATTTACACTTATTGACACGACCCAAAAACATACACGAACCCAATACAAAATTAGCGGATTAGGTTTAAAACAATGTGACCCATTAAGCTAATTGTGTTGACACGGACCCGACACGAAACCTAAAGGGATCAACTTAGGACTGAGATCTTTTGACACAAACCCGACACGAATAACCCATTTATTAAAAGTCCTAATATACTTGAGTTTGAGTCAGTAAAATTAGTTTATTGTATTATTTTCATTCATCATTTTTTGGATAGTAGAATTATAAAAGTTAATATTTTATTAGCTTATTGGGTTAAACGGGGTGGAGTTAAAAATGATTTTTTTAAAAGATAAATGGGTTAAGCAGGTCGGGTTAGGTTATAGAAAAATTAAATGAATTGGGTTAAAGGTTGAGACAAATGACCTGTTATATAATTAGGCCGGGTTAGGGTTGGAATAATAGTGACCCGTTTAAAGTTAACACGAACAGTAACACGATACCACCTGATCTATTTGGCAGGTTTATTATTATATCTGGAGATGACTATACCAAGATTGACACAGATAACGGACATCGTAATAGAGGAGGATATTGAAGATCTATATGAAGTAGCAAACGCAAGCAAGGATCATTGTCAAGTGCGTTTGCAGATGTTGATGATCATCTAAGAATTGCAAGAGAGAGCATACATGACAACATCAGGACTGACGAATCTGATTTAGGTCAAGTAACAAAACATGCACCAAAGATAACAGTTTATACTTTCACAATTGGGCTCACTAACTCCAGGATCACCTCAAACTCGAGCAAACAGTTTCTCAGCAACGCGTCCTTCTAGTTTAGCCTACCCTCTTTAATCCAAACGACGAGGGTCATCAACAATGGGCGAAAACAGTTGACAGGGAGGCGCCCAATTGTCCTTCCAAATAGACATAATACATGGCGTGATACAAGAAGAGAGGACTTTGGCTTCGAACCACTTACAGGAGTAAAGAAATCTTCATTCCCAAGGGTGCCCACAGCAGGAAGCATACATGATTGATTACTAGAAATACTCTTTTAGAATTCAAACTCCATTAGTATCAAAACAGCCTTTTCAGATTTTACCCCCCCCCCCCAACAGCACTGAAATTGAAATTTGGACAAATATAAGCTGTGTTGCTGCAGAGTTCCATGGGTCGGTTCTCATGTAAGGTGTTTGTGAGAAAACCGCGGTCACCATCAAACATGAGAGCTAGTAAACAAGTGGTTTTACACTTTTACATTCAAGAAACAAGCACACTAATCAAAATGGTAATGATGCAGAAGAGTGATGGAAAGGGAGTTAAATCTGGACAACAATAATAGCAAGACAGATTTATTGAAAACAAAGAGGTTAGTACAGCAGCCAGTGAGACATTCTACTTTAGAATCCATCAAGTAATAAACGCTCACAAATCTGGAAGCCAAACTAGTAGAAACAACCAACGGCAATACAATTGTTCAAACAACACAAAAGCCCTAAAAATGAAACAAAAAACCTAATCAAGTTGATTAACAACCTTAATCCCCATGGATTTAGCAGTACCAACAATAGACTTACAAATACCCTCAAGAGGCAAATGGGCAGAACCAGGATCCTCCTTCTTAATCTTAGCAATCTCATAAACATGCTTGACGGATACAGAAGAGGCGACAATATGACCAGGCCGGACGCTAGCGGATTCCAGACCGGCAGCCTTTTTGAGATACCAAGGCACGGAAGGAGACTTGACGGTGAACTCGAATGTTCTATCTTTGTAAGCTGTAATCTTGACGGCCATTGGAGTATCGGGTTTGAATTTCTGGGTGCGGGCATTGAAGTCTTTGCAGAAGGCCATCGTGTTCAATCCGGCAGCACCTAGTACTGGTCCCACCGGTGGTGCCGGTTTTGCTGCACCTGCTGGGACTATTAGTTTGATTGTTGTCGCTACTGCTTTGCGGAGACCCTCTTTTCCTGCCATTCTTCTGGTTTTGGGGTTTTGGTTTCTTGAGATTCAATTCTGTTGGGATACGCTATACGGAGAGTCGGAGACCCGACTATTATATGTTAAATGTATACGGACCTAACTATGAAATACGCTATACTAGTTTTAGCCTTTAGGCCCGTGCAAAAATATGCACAACTATATTTCATGTAATAATAAAATAACACAATATGATGTTTATAATAATAATAATAATAATAATAATAATAATAATAATAATAATATATTAATATTTTATAATTATGTCCGTGCGGATAGAATTTTACAGGATTTAATATTTAAAAACATGAATAAATAAGGTACTAAAAAATTTATCATTTGAAAAATTTAAATAGCTTTGAATGTAAAATCAGAAATATTAGAAGAATTAATGAAATGAAGAAAATAATGTACATATATACCGTAAACACATAAAATGCAAAGAAGGGGAGGAATGTCAATGGCAGTGGGCACCGGAGCCACAAATGCGATTTTGGCGAATATATTTTAACATGGAGGATCGTGAAAATAAACGATAATATTAGACCTGTTAAAATATGACCCAATTTTTTTAGGGTCAAACACTCGAAAATCTTGACCCACGACCCAAAATGACCCTGAATCCGAAATGACCTGTTATTCTAAGGTCGAAAATCGACCCAACCCGTTCGACCCGATGGGTCAAAAATAAATGAAGAATATTATTAAAATATTAATATTTTTATTTTATAATCGAAATAATAAATATAAAATATAGTATATTATTTTTATATTTTTAATTAAAAAATTTATTTAAACGACAATTTTATATCATTAAATAATAAAATAATTATTAAAATAATGAATATAATATTATTAATATTAAATATAGTTTGATTTTAAAAAATGTTTTTCGGTTGTAAAATGGTAAAATAAAAGACGTCATAATCTTTTATCTGATCCGTATTCTGACCCTAATCCGATCCAAGACACGTATAACCCGACCTGTAAGGCCAGACTCGAGCCCCGACCCGTTTGACATATCTACACGACATTATTGTCCACTACGGTAAAACAAAAAAAATGCAAAAGGTATAAAGCACAAGCAAACCAAATAAACCGAAATTAAAATATGGACCAGCAATATTACTTATCTAGGAGATTCCTAACCTATAAGCTCACACTTAGGCCGCCTCAACTCCTTCATGACTCCATCTCACCTCATCTCCCCATCTTGTTCTTTTTTTTCCCCTAAACTCTCTACATCTTTTTTTTGTTTTTGCAATAAAAACTCTCTCTACATCCTCAGATCATTTAATATTTTATCCCTCATATTACTCAACTTAAACAACCTTTTTCATCTATTCTCATTTAATGCATAAAAAAGCTTTTCGATAGACTAAATTAACAATTCTATTTAAAACTATAGGATCGGAATTGAATATCATCCCATATTTCGTGTTCTCCGGCCTTCAACTTCTTAAATATCAACTCACATATCATTGTCAGCTTCGCGAATAATCGGCTTATGTATTGTATTCGGCCCAGGAAGCCTCGGATTTGCTTCTTGGTCTCGGGATGCGGCATTTCCATAATGGCTTTAATCTTTGATGGGTCAACTTCGATGCCATGGTGGCTAACTATGTGGCCCAAAAGCTTGCCAGAAGTAACTCCGAATGCGCATTTTTGTGGATTTAATCTCATATTGTACTTACGCAATCTGTCAAAAAACTTACTTAGCGCTTCGAGATGACCACTGTATTCTTTTGATTTCACGATCATGTCATCAACATAGACCTCTCTTTCTTTGTGCATCATGTCATGTAGCAACATCGTCGATGTTCTTTGGCATGTCGCCCTGGCATTTATCAAACCGAAAGGCATCACTGTGTAACAATAGGTTCCCCACTTTGAGGTGAAAGCGGTCTTATGCATATGTTCCTCGACCATCTTTATCTGATTGTAGTCGGCATACCTATCCATGAAACATAAGAGGACATGCTTGGCGGTGTTGTCAACCAAGATATCGATGTGAGGTAAGGGAAAATCGTCCTTCGGACTTTTTTTATTCAAATAACGAAAATCAACGCTCTGTTTCTGCCTCTACCTCCGTCACAGCCACTGTTGCTAGCACTGCTGCTAGCTCTTCTTCCTCTGTGGTGGTCTATGCTGCTTCTTCTGTTGCAGCTACAGCTAGTACCTCAGGTACGGTGATCACCCCTGCTGCGTGTTCACCTGCAGTCACAGCTGCTTTCAGAGCGGCTCTAGTACTTCGTACCGTCGGAGGACGATCTTCTACTTCAGGTTCTAGAGGTCGGGGTCGTGCTCGTGCTACACCTGCTGCTGGCCGTTCTGCTGGCCGCGTTACTATTCGAGGGGACGACACCCTCGACTCGCACCCCGAGTACCCCCGGGTAATTTTCGTTAACGGTATTCACCGCGCTAGATTTTACCGTTTAGTTGACTGTGACTTTCTCACTTGAGAGGCTTGGTTTCTATGAGCCGGTGTGTGAGCTTTTGAGGGGTGCGGGGATGGCTGGGCTTGTGACTATGAGTGCCTACACTTTCAGGGAGCTGACCCTTGAGTTTTTCAGCTCCTTTACCTTCTCCTTCGGGGCACACGACGCTGCCCCTACTTGTTCTTCTGTATCCTTCCGGTTGTTTAACCGGACTTTTTCTATGACTTTGGAGGAGTTTGGTACTAGACTCGGCCTTTCCTCTACGGGTGTCACTACCGCCCCTAGGAAGGTCATCCGTCAGCTTTGGCGGACTTTGGCACAGACACCCTACGAGCAGCGAAAGCATGCTCAGGTCCACCTACCCCCTGCCCGTTACTTCCTCCGACTGATGGGAAGTACCATTTTTGGCCGAAAGGAGCCAAACAACATCACTAACACCGAGCTTTCCATTCTGGGTGGGTACCTGAACATTGACAGTGAGGGCCCCTTTGCCTTCAACATTGCTTACTTGACCGCCCAGTACTTTCAGACTCAGAGGGAGAAGGACACGGGCACCATTGTCTGCGGTGGCATAGCCACCTTTCTTGCCCATTCTCTTCTCCCTGCTCTCCCTCGTGACCTACTTTACATTCGGGGTGATAGGTACCTAGACCTAGCTTCTATGCTCTCCATGACTTGGCTGACTTCAGACTATCGGACTTGGAAGATTAATGGTTCCTTGTCCGAGGACCTCCCTTGCACCACCCTTCCTCGTCTCGTCCCTTTGGCCACTGTTGCACAGGGCGTCCTACCACCACAGTTACCCGAGTACCACTTATCACTCCGACCACCTCCTACTTTAGTCGCTTCTAGGAAGCGGCGTAGACCTTACACCGGAGAGGGGTCCACATTTTCTACGAGTGGCCAACCTTCCACGGCTAATCCTACCCCGACCCCTACTCCTACTCCTGCGCCTGACCAAACACAGACACAGCCGGGCTTACCGGCTAATTTTGTACCTCCTTTACCCTTTGAGGCGTCCGAGATCATGGACCAATGGCGCCGTGATATTTGGTTGCTTGAGCTTGTAGAGAGACAGGCTCGTATGGAGAGGGACATTGCTCTTGCTATGTTTCCTTTATACGAGTATCACATGAGGCGACACCGTCCCATTTCAGAGGGTTGGCCACACCCTTCCTTCTACCGGTACCCAGCTGAGGGGTACCCGGAGTCTGCTAGTGAGGAGGAGGAGGATGAGGACCCAGCGGCGGCAGCAGCGAGAGCTCAGGAGGAGCAAAGGAGGAGGAGAGAGCAGGAGGTGGACCCGGACTTCACAGTGATGGTGGAGGACGTGCAGGACGAGGAGGCTGACGAGTAGCTACTGGTCTACTCACTTCCCCAGTTTTCTGGCTGGTTTGGGGAAGTTCGTGTTTTGTATGGCTATTCTCGCTCTTTTATTTCTTTTGTCTCCTTTTTATTTTATTGTTTTCTATTCATTTCTTGGTTGTATATTCCCGTTCCCCTATATATATATCTGCTGGTGTATGCTGGAGGACAACGAGGGCGTTGTCCGTTTTGGTTTGGGGAGGGTAATGCATCTTTTGAGTCTGCATTTGCATTTGTTTTGCATTCACGTTTATATTTTCAGCTTGCATTTGTATTTATTTATTTCATTAAAATTCAAAAAAAAATCCAAAAAAAAAATTTAGAAAATTCCAAAACATCAAAATATTCACGTTTATTTTGCATATAGGTTGAGTCGGTATGGTTGATTTCCGTGATGATATTGCACTTTAACTTGTCATTTTACTTGAGCCTTGCACTTTCATTGACGGTTATTAGCTAAGTCTCACGCATAATCTACGAGTTTTTGTTTAAATTTAGCTGACTGTTTAGACTTGACATGATAAATTGGCAAACTACTTACAATTTCTGAGTTTTAGAGCGTTATAACTGGTGACATTCATGACCGGTTTACATAGGAATTGAGAGTAGTACTCCTTGCATAGCATGTTCATTATTTTTGCACTTTTATGACATTCGATTTCTTGTCAAATGCATACATTCGGGTTTGTAGTCGGTGTCACATGCAGGGAGGTGCTTGCAAATTTTCCCTTTTCTTACATTTTTCACCTATTTAGTTCCACTTAAGCCAAATTTAGCCTTTTTGACCCATTAGCTACATCCAAAACTGAGTCTGCCTAGTCAAGCTCGTTTAGTATGTCCGATGCCCGTCGTTGTGTGCACCAAAAATAATATTTATAATTCCAACTACAACTACAACTGCAGATAGCGGTGGCAGGGTCGAACCACAGAGAGGCATGTGCAATTATTAGTTGTCTAATTCTAGTCTTAAAGTAACAGTGTGTGGGGGGGTTTGATTTGATTTGGTCTATAGCTAAAGGCAATAAAAGACAAGTAAACTAAGCTAGCAGATGAAATCAAGAATTAAAAGGGTGCTAAGATGGTCGGTTCACTATAGTTTCAGCGGCAGTATACTAGGTAGGTCTAAAACAAACACGTGAGACGGGAAAATAAGAAGTCCTTTCGGTCCATTCTTACAGGTAGCATCTTTCGATCTCGCTACAGGTCCCTAATATCACTAATACTAACTTTCGTCCTGAATAGTGACTAAAAAGGCTAAATTAACTCATCTTTCGATCTCATTAATCTAGTCATCTTAATTAGGTAGGCTATCTCCCTTCCCTATCTTTCGATCTTTATTGGGTCGGTCAAATCCTAGGCATTCAACTAGTCGCGTGCACTCGATTCGTCAAACATAGCAATTTAATTAATTAAAACGAAGGTGATCTCACGTGGCCGGTCGATCGACCAAGGTGTGCGGTCGATCGACCGTGGCGCGATTCCAGGTCCCCTATTCTAATGCCGCCTACTCCTACATATTCCCTACATCCTAGCACAAGGTATTTAGCTACTCATGACTACGACGAAAACGACAATAAGATTAAGGAATAAAACTACTGAATTCATGATTGAAATAATTAAACAAACAAATAACATAAAACGATAATATCGGCTTCGGGAAACTAATCTAGCAATTCTATATTATGAACGAAGATAAAGCAACAAATTCTTAATAAAAGAACAGAGGAATACCGATTGGCAGTCGGAATAAAGAATTGCAGAACAAAGATCCCAAAACCGAATGCAAAAGTAATTGTAATGAATGCTAAATAATCTTCAGAACCCTAATTACTGATGAAAAAACTTGATAAAAACTAGATGATTGTATCAATGTGAGCAGGTTACGTTATATAGAAATATCACGTAACTTTATTCCAAAACCTAAAACACAATGGGCTTCTAAATTCTCGATCTTCTAATTCACGTCAGAATTAGCGGCTTGGTTGATCGACCACACAAGGCGGTCGATCGACTGCTCTTCGCTGAACAGTAGCTACTGGAACTCGTGGGTTGGTCGATCGACCATACTGGCCAGTCGATCGACTGCTTTAGCTGATAGTCCGCTTCTAATTCTTCATAAAATTATCTTTCAGGCCTCGAAATGCGCACCAAGCTCGTTCCTTAAGTAAATACTTCACGTCAAATGCAATGCAAGATACTCGGGGACGGATTTGGCTCAATATCTACTCATTTCCGCATAAATCTGCAATATTACATAAAAATATGAAAGTAGACGAAATGGGGCAAATAGTAGCTTTAAACTACATAAATGAGCTCTGAAATGCGTGTAAAATGAGGTGTAAAACATCATATAAATGACACGCATCAATGTCTTTTGTGGTATGTTTTTCCGTCTGCAGTTTGGCCCGTGTGTATTTTGTTTGGACTTGGTTGAGGATGAAGGAAGGGAGTATGAATATGAGAATGAAAAAAATGAAAAAAGAATTGAAAAAGAAAGAAAAAATGAGAAAAACGCGGATATAAAAAAAAAAAGAATGAAAAGTTGATATTCACGTGAAACCAGAGAAAGAAAAGTTTGAAAATTTTGTTGTCTGGTTGAATATTGAGACCGTATATGCTCATTTTTACCCTGTGACGGTCTCCCTCCTCCGTTTTATTTTATATTTTTGAGGAGATAGTGTATATGGATGGTGAGTTGTGTGCCAAATGAAGGACACTTGTGTTTATTCCTTAGTCAGTTGAGATTCGGACGGTGTTATATGGTCTTGTTAGGAACTAGCTTGACGCTTTTACCTCCACATTTCCATAACTTGTTTTGCCTTTTCTCACCTGAACCTCACTATTCCTATACTATTTGTAAGCCCTCGGCTGTGACGGACATTGTTGGTTGAATTGTGTGCATTAGTACTTGAATCGTCTTTCATTTTTGTTGCATGCATGCTATGTAGGTCGCAGTCTAGGTGAGTGACTGTTTCTCTTTCTCTCTTTTACATATAATTCACCCTTTGCTTCATAAGAGAAGAGTGACCACGTGAGAGTCCGATTTTGTTGGTCTTGCAAGGTCAATAGGTCGACTTTATTTCTGAACAACTTATAACTCGTTTGCGTATTGACTGCTATAGCTGTAACCATTAGTTTTGTTGCATTAAATTGGTCCAAGTAGATAAGTTATAGCTAGCTCTGAGTTTTCATTTCCGTTCCATTAGTAGCATTTAGTTTACTCGAGGACGAGTAAAGGTTCGGTTTGGGGAGATTTGATACGTGCATTTTATATAGTCTTTTTAGCCTATTTTTGCACGTAATGTTATGTACTTTTGTACTGTTTATATTGCATTATGCCCCGAAATGGCTACTTTGGTTCGTCTTGTCTATTTTGTAAGAATGAACGTGAAAGTAGTGGAATCGTACCATTTTCGTCCTGTTTTACATGCATTTTGAGGAGACGGGATTTTCAGAGCGAGATACTGCATTGGGATGCATGAAGGAATGGTCTACGAAGCAGTCGGCAATGAGTTTGGAGCTGTTTTAGAGGAAGAACACTCGATCGAAGATTTTTCTTGGTCTATCGAGTGGATTCACGTGCTGAGGAGGTCGATCGAGTACTTTCACGTGCTCAATCGAATTGCTGGAAATCAAGACTCGATCGAGTAACATTTTTAGTCGATCGAGTGGTTTACTTGCTGGAGTCCTCAATCGAGTTGTTTCAAACTGCTCGATCGAGTAGATTGATGTTTCACAGGCCTTAATTAAGCCGTGTTACTTATTTTTAGTTTATGGACTTCACTATTTTCTATTTAAACGCTTAGTAATTAGGTTATTAGTATCTCTTATCTATCTTTCACTGCTTAACACTCTTAATTACGCTGCTTTTCCCTTTTCCCTAAACTCTTCACTGTAACTTTACTTTGGGATTATTCTTGCTCGGATCTTGTGTTCTTTACGCCGGAATTCTTGCTATTGTAATTCCTTTCTCCTCTTTTAATCTTAATCTTTCTTTTGTTTGCTTGTAAGATGATACTACCAGGGCTAGTACTAACTTTTCAAGAGATGTGTACCTAGTCTTTGCTGGCAGTAGAGATTTGCTTACATAATAGACTGGCCTCTGTTCCTTCTCCTGCTCTCTGACTAGAATGACACTTACTGCTACCTCTGTGACGGCTAGGTAGAGGAACAACGGTTCTCCTGGTTCTGGCTTTGACAGTAGTGGTGAGTTTCTGAGATAGTGTTTCAGCTTCCTGAATGCCTGCTCGTGGTCTGCAGTCCATTCAAACTTTTGGCTCTTTCTTAGTATGTCGTAGAATAGCCTGCACTTGTCCGAGGATCTTGAGATGAACCTGCTTAAAGCTGCTACCTTGCCAGCTAATCTCTGAACGTCTTTAGGCTTTTCAGGTGACTCCAACTGCAACACAGCCTTTATCTGCTCGACGCTGGCTTCTATCCCCCTCTAGGTTACAATGTAGCCTAAGAATTTGCCAGAGGATACTCCAAAGGTGCATTTGGATGGATTTAGCTTCATTTTGTACTCCCTTAGGATGCTGAATGTCCCTGGCAGGTGTCGCATGTCTAACAACCCGGATTTTCCAGACTTAATAATAAAGTCTAAAATAGGAAACAACGGAAGACAAAATACATATCCGAGTCATTAACTGGTTAACTAATTAAAAATATTACATAGGTATTCAACATTATCTTAACTTAGTCAAATTACAACATATTATTGATATATAATAAGTCAGCTAGCCAATCTCATCTTCAAAATCCAAGCCCAAGTCCTAGGGAAGCGTCGGTCAAATGAAATATGTTGTTAAAAGTCATATACAAGTATAGAATATACAAGTATATAAAAGAAAACAACAGGTAAGTGAATCGATGATAAACATTTTTAAAATATGCAAACATCAAATGAATAATCACTAAATAATCAAATCATACATTAATAATTTATGAAAGATCAAAATCAAGGAGGTCGTATTATATATTTTAAAAACTTTATCACGACATACCGACCTATTATTACATTGGTTCCAAATAATAATAATTTATTTAAATTCTGTATAATAACGTATATATCGCCAATCATCCCGATACCAGGGGGCTTATATTATTACCCCTGTTTACCGTAATGACATAAGCACGTTTATAATTAAGTTTATCCTCTAAACTCCAGGGTTGAATGCCGGTGCGTGGGGTTGATAGACCCGCACCACGGACTAAACACCACCCGGCTAGTTATTCCTTAGGCCTATCACTACATCAAGACTTTCAGGAACTCGGATGCGATCCACCTAACACGTACGAGACTGATCAAGTCCCCACCTAAAGTATGGCCACACTCCCGCCTACTCTCGAGTCAATATCAATACATCCAAAGACCCTTCGCACGCAACAGACGGTTTTATACGGTTAAGCTAAGTGCTATTCATCCATGTCTATACGTTTACAATAGTATAAATATGCTTTCCCGCTCGTAGAGATTCCTAACTACCTCATAAACATGCCCAACAAAATACAAAATATCATTTTGTTTTCGAAAATAAATTTTCATTTTCTTATTTTCCATAACCAAGTTATACTTGGTAAAATAACTTTTGTTTCCTTGGTAAAAGTTTTTGTTACAACATGTAGCAAATAATTTAATTTTTAACGGTTTTCTAAAGTCGATTTTTTCCCTATTTATAAGCTGAGATTTGGCCACTAAACTTAACCATTAGGTTTGGTGGGTCATAGGCCCATTTGACCTTAGTTAGCTAAACTTGACTACTTTGACCAAAGGTCGGTTTTAAACTCGTAATAATCAACACGGTTTTAATTTTATTAATCATTAATTATAGTTAGACTTGGTATTTTTTTAATACCACTTACGGTGTAACTTAAGATCTCGTTTGGTTACCTTGCTAATTCATGGGAATTTCATAATCCCATGAATTGTGTTTTCTAAAGCTTGTTTGGTTGCCCATTTTCTTGTAAAATGGTGGAGTTTAGAACTCCCCTGGAGTTTCCAATTCCAACATAATGGGGGAGTTTAGTTACCCACCCCCTCCTTGGTCACTGGAAACTCCTACATCATTTGTTAATTAAATTTATTCATTTGCCCTTTTTAAAAGAGAGATTATGTGTTACTAATATTACGAAGGGATATATTGGTAATTAGAGATTAAAATCAGGTGAATTGACACAATTCAACCAAACAATATAGGGGAGTTTAATTCATGGGAAAAACAAACTCCCTCAAGGCAACCAAACATGTTTTTGTCAATTCATGTGAATTTCATACGGGAGTTGGATTCCAGTGAGTTGCAAATTAACAAAGGAATTCAACACCCGCATGAACCAAACAAGGCCTAAGTATATTATTTGAAGTCCCAAAACAGGATGTGAGCTTATTTTAGTAAGTATTTTACTGCTTTTTATTTTTAACTTTGTTTAAGACGGTTTTAATTACTATTTCGAGAAATAATCCCAAATAACCACCAAATTTTACAAACTTTTTATGAAAATTTTTGTGGGATTTCCCTACTGTCTAAATGGTCCCCATACCATATTTTATCCCAAACTAAATTTTCTAAGTCGATTTTCAATTTTCGGGCTCGTTTTTCAATTATAAATACATTTTTAAATTTTTATAACTCCTATGAAGCTAAGTTTTGATATATAGGCTCATAATATTATACTTGAATAGTGTGTTAAATTTCAGAATCATTCGTGGTTCAAAACTCCATAAATTAAATTTTTAGTGAATCGTTTATGACCCGAAAATCGGTTTTATTGATTTAAATTCAGTTTTGACCAAAACTTTACTAAATTTCCGACCCATAATTAATTTTCCAGGATAATAATATCATTATTTTGACCCCAAATTTTAGTCTCATAATTTTCCCATATTTTAGTTTTAATTAATACAAATGTAAAGGTTTTAAGTTATATTAAGCCATTATTAGTGGATCTAACTCTAATACAATAAAAGTGAATTTTTACAAACTCAAACCATTTTATTTATTAATAATCTGGTCCATTATTATTTTTAACATGCATGCAAGGATCCATAATTAATGCCTTCAATAAACTACATTTAGTGTATAATTCATTATTTTTAAGCTACTAATCTAGTAATTCATCATACTACCACCATATATAACAAAATAAAGGTCTATGATCTCATAAAATTAACATGCAATATTGTTAGGCCCAGTTTAGCCTGGTCTGACCATAACCTGGCCTGACTTAACAAGGCTGATTGATTAAGACGAGGACCGGACAAATCTAACTGTTATCTAGCTGTTGAGAAATATTATAACAAGCAGGCCACTAAATCCTGGAAGGAGAGCCTGATGGTCGGTATGAAATAGCTTGGCAGAGTATTGAAGCAGGCTGGATTAAGAAGATAAAACAAGAAATATAATTATATAAGTCAAATAACCGTGCCCTATTCTCAAGGAAGACCAAGTCCAAACTTAAAACTATATAATCTATGAATTTGAACGGAAAGAAGAGGAAAGGCTATAAATCGGTTGAGATTGGAACGGGTCAAGCGAGTAAATAGGGGGCATGCCCTATTAATCCGGCAGCAGCTCCTATAATGGAGAAAGACGTTGAAGAAAAAGGCAACGGTAGCATTCGTAGAACTATAAATAGCAGAATCTAACAATTGTAAAGATATTCAATCTTAGTCAATTAATTCACACTTTATCTCTTTTTACTCTTGAAAATTCAGAAATAGATACAATATTGTACTTGGCTTATCAAGATAATAAAAACGTTATTCCTTATACTTAATCCTTCCTTTGTTATTTATTCGTATTATTCCAATCATATAGAACTAGATACCCTGATCACTATATAATCAAGCCGGATCCTTCCAGGAAAATCCTGCTAAAACAATTGGCGCCCACCGTGGGGCATCTAGTTCTTCAACCAATAAAATTCTCCTTATCATCTTTTATTTAACATTCACACACAAAAATGGTAGAACTCACCGCAGAACAACAATTAGCGGCTGCCTTGGCCAAGATCAAAGAATTGGAAACAATCCAAGAGAGGGCAGCTCAGGCTGAAGCGGAAATCAATAGGTTGAAAGAATCTGAATCTAGCCTAAAGAAGAAATTGGAAAATCAGGCTTCGGGCTCCAAGACCAGATTCGAACCAGGAACCCCATTCTCATCCATTATCAAAAACATAGACTTCTCTAATTTTGGAACCCCGGAGAAGGATACATTATCCGGCACTCCGACCATTCCCAATGAAGAGACAAACAAAACTGAAGCAGCAATAATGATGGCTATGCTTCAGAAATCCAAAACTCCACAACAAAATAGAAAATATACCCGGAGTGCCGGACCACTGTGGCTGAAGTAGAAGTTGATGACTTTGCGAGATTCACCCTTTGCAGATGAAATTGCAAAGATTGATCTCCCCAAGAAATTTACTGTTCCGTCCATGAGAACTTATGATGGAACCTCTGATTCACAAAATCATGTTGCCATATTCAAACAAAAAATGTTGGCTGCCTCAATACCTAGTGAACTCAGGCAAGTCTGCATGTGCAAAGGCTTTGGTACAACCCCGACCGAGCAAAGATTACAATGGTTCATCAATCTCCCAAATGGAGGTATCAAGAATTTTGCAGAATTGATCAATGCCTTCAATCAACAATTCGCAAGTAGCAGAGACATGGCCAAGAGACCTAGTAACCTGTTCAGGGTAAAGCAACTTCCTGAAGAATCTCTCAAAGAATTCCTGGCCAGATTTGTCAAAGAAAAGGTGGCCATTCCCAGATGCGATGAAGAAACAAAGAAAGAGAAGCATTCGACAAGGAGTCCTGCTTGACAGTGACATCTATGCAGATCTGACCAAGAAAGCATGTCCAACCTTTGCCACTGTTCAATCCATCGCCTTAGAGCATGTCATATTAGAAGAAGACCTCAACTTCGGGACGAACTCATCCTGAGGAAAGCAAGGCTATGGACATACTAACAAGAAAAGCTCCTACCAGAAAGGAGGCAATCCCAGATCAGCACCCTATTCCAGGCCCGAACGATCCAAGTCAATATGGCACAAGAACACAAAGGTAACCTTTCTAGCCTTCCAACTATTCCCGAATATAACTTCTCTATCAATACTGCGCAGGATTAATCAAACGCCTGAAAACCTGGGAGATACGATCGGATGGCCAAAGAAATCCGACAACCCCGAAAAAGACCCAACAAGATGGTGTGACTTCCATCGGGACATCGGACACACCACGAAAGAATGCATCCACTCGGAAACAGGTGGCATATCTTCTAAAGAAAGGCTACTTGAAAGACATAATCCAGCAGCCAAAGAACAAAGATGAAGGACAAAACAAGAGAGACCCGGGAAGCGGCGAGACCCTCCTCCTCCTCCTCCTCCCATCTATGAAGTCAAATTCATAAATGGAGGATCGAAAATCGTGGTCCGACCACTCGGCCGCCAAAAGAATATCCAGGGAATCCAGACTCCAACCTCCTCTCAGGCCCAAGTCATTGCCTGCTATTACCTTTGATGACTCGGATCTACAAGGAATTTCAGATCTACACCATGACAGCCTGGTAATCACCATGCAAATCGGCACAGCAAAGGTGTCAAGAATCCTGATAGACGGAGGCAGCTCAATCAACCTGGTGATGCTTGACGTCCTTAAAGCTATGAAGATAGACGAAGGGAAGATCATCAAGAAATCCAGCGTCCTGGTTGGATTCAGTGGAGAAACAAAGAACACCTTGGGAGAAATCAGCTTGCCTACCTATGTGGAAGGCGTGGCTTCATATGAGAGATTTGGAGTAATGGATTGCCTATCCTCGTATAATGTAATCCTGGGCAGACCATGGATCCACAATGTCAAAGCAATTCCATCAACATACCATCAATGCGTGAAAATTCCAACAGAATGGGGGATAACCACCATCAGAGGAGAACAAAGGACGGCTCAGGAATGTTACACTCAGGCTTTGAAACCCTCAAAGTCAGGTAAGTCCCTTGCATAGCAATTAAAGTCACCTATCAGGGAAGAATATATAGCACAAACACAGATGGAAACAGGAGAAGTCACATTAGACCCAGAATTCCCTGACAGGAAAGTATTTGTAGGGTTAGATGCACCCGACTCAATCAGACCAAATCTGGTCAGCTTTCTCAAAACTAAAATGTCTTGTTTTGCTTGGTCACATTTTGATATGACTGGTATAGATGCTGATGTTATTACTCATAAGTTGAACATTGACAAATCCTTTAAGCCTGTACAGCAAAAGAGAAGAAAATTTGCTGCAGAGAGGCATGAAATCATCAACCAAGAAGTTGACAAACTACTGGACATGGGAATGATCAAGGAAGTAATGTACCCTGACTGGCTTGCAAACGTGGTAGTCGTCCAAAAGAAAAATGGCAAATGGAGAGTCTGTGTAGATTACACCGACTTAAACAAAGCCTGCCCAAAAGATCCATTTCCCCTACCACACATCGATGCAATGGTAGATGCCACTGCAGGCCACGAAATATTGACATTCATGGATGCCTCCAGCGGATTCAACCAGATAAAAATGCACCCAGCAGACCAGGAAAGCACAACTTTCATCACTGAAAGAGGTATATATTGTTATACCGCTATGCCCTTTGGATTAAAAAATGCAGGTGCAACCTACCAAAGGCTAGTCAACATGATGTTCAAAGATCAGATAGGAGACACCATGGAAGTCTACATAGATGACATGGTAGTCAAATCAAAAAAGGCAGAAGACCACGTCAAAGACCTGGAAGTAGCCTTTCAAATACTGGAAAAATTCAATATGAAGCTCAACCCACAAAAATGCCACTTCGGAGTCTCAGCAGGCAAATTCCTGGGCTACATGGTGACAAAAAGAGGAATAGAAGCCAGCCCTGAACAGATCAAAGCTATCCTGGAGCTAGAACCACCAAAGACAGTCAAAGACATACAAAAGCTGACTGGAAGAATAGCGGCCCTGAACAGATTCATCTCAAGATCATCAGAAAGATGCAAATCGTTCTATAACCTGCTAAGGAAGAACAAGGACTTTCAATGGACCCCTGATCATCAGTCTGC
Organism: Silene latifolia; assembly: GCF_048544455.1. NCBI lineage: Eukaryota > Viridiplantae > Streptophyta > Magnoliopsida > Caryophyllales > Caryophyllaceae > Silene > Silene latifolia. The sequence continues at coordinate 119,434,164 of NC_133528.1, read as the reverse complement.
CTTTGAAGACACGAAAATATATCTGTCCTCTCCCCCTTGCTTTGGCAAAACCAGTCAAAGATGAACCCCGACAAGTATACACCTCGATCCACAGAAAATCTTGTCGGTGCGATCCTGGTCAAAGAAGCGGACGGACAACAAAGACTCTCTATTATGTAAGTAAAAGTCTACTGGATGCGAGAGATCGGTATGGCCTACTAGAAAAATATGTTTTAGCTTTAATTATGAGTTGCACAAAATTAAGACCATATTTTGAAAGTCACCCTATAATAGTCGAACCAATCTTCCTATCAAATCAGTACTTAGGAAACCGGAATTGTCCTGGACGAATGTGCAAATGGTCGATCCAGCTAAGCACATACAATATTACATTTGAACCAAGGACAACAATTAAGTCACAAGCACTAGCAGACTTTGTGGCTGATTTTAGTCCGACCCTAGAACCTGACCTAATAAAAGAAGTGAATAAACTGACCAGCGACCAAACAGACCTAGAATGGACCCTATTTGTCCATGGAGCAACCAACACGAGGGGCACAGGCCTAGGAGTAGTACTAAAATCGCCACAGGGGGATAAGATAGTACAGGCTATAAGTCATGCATTTGAGGCCACCAACAATGAGGCGAAATATGAAGCCCGATAAATGGATTAAAGGTATGTGTTGACCTTGGTGTGCAAAACTTAAAGGTACGTACTGATTCCCTCCTCATCTCCAACCAAGTAAATGGGATATATACTGCAAAAGACCCCAAAATGATGCTTTATCTAGATGTTGTTCAAATGCTAAAATCAAAATTTGGCAATTTTAATATTGACCAAATTCCCAGGGACTTGAATACCCAGGCCGATGCTCTAGCCGGCCTAGAATCCAACTTCAGCCCCCTGGACTTCGACAAAATACCCATTGTACATTTACTAGAACCTGCAATAAATAAACAAGATGAAAGTTTCCCAATCTATATTGCTAATTCTTGGACAAAACCTTACTATGACTGGCTACAACAGGGAACCCTTCCCTTAAATAAGCAAGATGCCAGAGCACTAAAAATAAAAGCTGCTTCATATACTATTATTGACAACGTGCTTTTTAAGAAATCGCAGTGGGCCGTACCTCGGATGCCTGGAACCACGGGAAGTGAATGATATTATCGAAATCCACGAAGGATACTGTGGGAATCACAAAGGTGGAAGAAGCCTGGCAAGCAAAGTACTCGAGAACAGGATATTATTGGCCCACCCCGAGAGCCGATTACACTGGATTTTAGCTCTAAATGCAAAGCTTGTCGATTCACGGACCATATATCCATCGACCATCCAAGAACTACATTCCATATCCGCACCACGGCCATTTATGAAGTGGGGCATGGATATAGTAGGAAAACTACCTCAAGCACCCGGACGGAAAGTTTTCATGCTAGCAATGACTGATTACTTCTCCAAGTGGATAGAAGTGAATCATACGTGCAAGTCAAGGAGAAGGATGTCATAGCATTCATCAAACACAACATCATATGTAGATATGGCATCCCCTCCGAAATAATATGCGACAATGGCACACAATTTGTGGGAAAAAGAACAAAGACCTTTTCTCTGTGCTCAATGGAACATCAATCTGGTAACATCCACGCCAGGATATCCGAAAGCCAACGGACAGAAAGAGAATCCGAAGAATAAAGTGGTAATCACCGCATAAAGAAAAAGCTGGAAAGAAGAAAAGGTAGATGGGTGAAGAGCTCCCCACGGTCCTTTGGGCTGACAGAACCACGCCTAAAACATCCACCGGCCAAACCCCTACTCCTTGGTCTATGGATGTGAAGCGAAATCCCTACCGAGGTGGACATTCCATCGACCAGATGTAGCCTGAACACAACAACAAACAATATACCTCTAATGGAGGATAGCCTGGACTTAACAGAAGAACTAAGAGATGCAGCAAGCATCAGATTAGCAGCATATCAGCAAAGAGTTGCGAGAAGCTACAACAAAACTGTCAAAGCCAGAGTATTCAGGGTAGGAGATCTTGTCCTCAGGAAAGTCTTCCAAAACACAAAAGAAAAGAATGCTGGCAAATTAGCCCCAACCTGGGAAGGCCCCTATCTGATTGATTCAATAGTCGGCCAGGGAGCTTATAGATTACAGACCCTGGACGGCGAAATGATCCCAAGAGCCTGGAATATTACACATTTAAAACTATTTCACATATAGAATATATCGCACAATCCAGGTATAACTTTTTACTTTAAACACTTCTTGCCTGAAAACTACATGTATGATACTTGCAATTATATGAATAAATTCCGTATATGATTTCTTCAAATTATATGCCCAAGTACTTATCTATGTTCTCATATTTACTTAGTGAAATCTTCAACACTTGTTTTACATATTGCATCCTATTTAAAACAAATCTTAAAGATTGGGGGCCACCCCCACCAAATATCCAACTGATATCCAAAATTCAGTTGCAAAACAGGCCTTTAAATATCGAGCTCAACATAACATACAAACCTGGAAAATCTATTCCTAGATCAGATGACATAAATGGGTCATAAGCCCTCCAGACATGTGCAAGGGACATAAGCCCTCCCAGGCATGTGCAACAACCCCACCCATAAACATTAAATCTGGCGATCCAAGACAAAAACGGCCCGATCCAAATAATAATCGCGGCGATCCAAAAGACATGTCCAACATCACAAAAGTACCTTGTCAAAACACAAAAAGAAACAAAACAAAGACCAAATATTTATTCACCCAAAATAATTGGTCCTACCTAATAACCATCCATTCCAGGGACATCCCCCCTGGATGAGCCAAAAAACAAATTTGATATAATCTAAATATTCATTCCAGGGACATTCCCCCTGGATAGACCAAAACCCAAAAGAAAAAACTAAGCTATCTTTGAGCCAGTAACCGACTCACAACCATCCACCATTTCCTGATCATCAGACTTTGCCTTGGAAGGGGGAGAATCCACTTCTTCTTGACCCATATTGGCTAAGTCAGGATACTGAGTGTCCAAAGCTACCTCATCTCGCTCCGGATTCCAATTAGCCCGGTCAGATTCTGGATCCCTCATAGCATCAACCCGGCCTTTCCCGAAGAAGTACTGAGCAGCGTCAGCCAACCTTGCCTCCACCAATTCTTTTTCAGCAGCAAGCTCCTCATTTTTTCTCAGCTGATCCTGCATTGCTTGCTTCTCAGCCTCCAACTCCAGCCTGACAGCCTTCTCAGCATTTTTTGCAGCCACCTCACAAACTATAGCAGCCCTGGTTGACTCCCTAGCCGTCGCCAACTGAGATTGGAGTACTACTTCATTACCCCTGGATGTGTGCAGGTCACGGTTAAGTTTATCCAGTTTTTCCTCCAAACTAGAAACCCTGGCCTGGGCGTCCCTAAGCTGACAAGCAGTAGCCAACCCGGCATCCAATCCCTACACATATACAAAATCAATCAGCCTAATACAAGGCAAAACAAAAAGCACATGAACAAATAAAAAATATCCCTGTACAACTAACCTCCTTAGCCTGGGAAGCGAGTTCAGCAGCCTTTGTTACAAGAGAAGTCAGAATAGAGACCACTCTGGTAGATGACTCAAGAGTATTAGCAGACAAGAGCTGACCGCTCATTTTAGCAGAAAACTCGTTTATCTGTGCCCGGGCAGCATCCATGTCATCAATCCTAGCAGGCACTTGCCTTATACTCCTGAGTGGTTGAGCTTGGATAAGCACCTTTTCCCTCTCTTCCTCTTCCAGGATATCATCTTCCCTCTTTCTTTTTTGAGCCTGGACGACCTCTGGTGACACTACCCTGGGTGGATCTTGAGGAGGCTAGACATCTGAAATCAGGATATCCAATGTTTTGTCACTCCCACTAGCCTCCTGGCTCTTGGACTGTTCAGCAATCCTAACCACCCCAGCCTTCAAATCCTTCGCAGAAAAGCTAGCCAGCCTAGCAGAAGACCTAAACACTGGATACATAAAAAAAATATACATGAGTATCAAACAAAGAACGACAGGAGGATAACGGCCAACATAAAAGCATATAGAAGACGTACAGGAAAGAGCAGTAGAGCTAGGCTTGCCTTTGGGTACTTTGACCCCAGTCAACTTGGTCTTCATATACCGGGGCAACAATTCCCTGCCCAAACAAGCTGGCCAAGTCCTCTCTTCCTCAGGAATAGAGAGGAAAGCATCTATCCTTGCAACAACCTCCTCGTCAAGAGGATCATGATTCCAATCAGGAGCTACAAACATTACAGGAACAAAATATACAGGTAAGACTTATATGCCTCACTCTCATTCAACATAACTACAAATTAAGAATACAGGAAACCTACCACTCTCCAAAGGAGGATATCTCAGATAATCAAAGCCTGATCCCAGAGTCTCAGTCCGGATAAACAGGAAAGTCTTTGCCCAACTCTTATCATCTCCAGAGTCCAGGTTAGTAATTAATGGAGACATCTTTGACTTAATTCTCAAATTAAAACGACCAACAACAGGATTTTTAAAATGATATACTGCCTTGATATCATTAAGAGTAATCACAAGATTGTGTTTAGCACATAAATTTTCTATGGAATGAACAAGTTTCCATACCATCGGCATAATCTGAAAAGGTGACACCTCCATAGCACGAATTGTGTCAATCATTAAGGGAGTAAAAGGTAACTTACAGCCTGCTTTGAATGCCCATTCGAAAATACAGAACCAACCAGGTGACACCCGGTTAGCTCGATCGACAGACTCGGAATCCATACCTCGGTCGACTCAGAATTATTTCCTTCTCCTTAGTATCTTGTCATAATTTGTTTTCAACAAGTTCTCTTCAGAAAGTAAGGATCCAAAGATTGAAGAGCAAGAAAATGTAACGAATCCCGATACTTGAAAGCCACAGCACGAGCAGGAGGATCAATCTCCCTCACCTCTTCCTCGTGGATGTCTATGGGTTCAGACTCAACAACAGCAGCAGCTTTCTGGGAAGCAGGACGTTTTTTGGCTCCCATATTTCTAAGTGTTTGATTTATTATGATTGAAATTGTCGAGAAAATACAAAGTAGCAGAACAGGATTACTGAGAAGAAGGGAAGAATTTTAGAAGAATTTCAGAAGAATTTTAGAAGAATTTCAGAAGAATATTCAGCAAAGAAAGTGGAGGAAATTTGGTGAAGAATAACCTTGCCCTAAATACCGTATTTATAGGAGATGAATAACGGCATGAAAAACCTAGGAATTGCAAAACTGTCAGCATGATGTCACTTAGCCGTTGTAGTGTTCAACGGTAAGTAGGAGTCTAAGAGTCACTGAATAAATATGACTCTTCTTATTGTTTAACCCGGTAAAGTTGACATCTCACCCCCGGCCGGATCCAAGACGGGTAAAATGTCAAGGGGCAATTGTTAGGCCCAGCTTTAGCCTGGTCGACCATAACCTGGCCTGACTTAACAAGGCTGATTGATTAAGACGAGGACCGGACAAATCTAACTGTTATCTAGCTGTTGAGAAATATTATAACAAGCAGGCCACTAAATCCTGGAAGGAGAGCCTGATGGTCGGTATGAAATAGCTTGGCAGAGTATTGAAGCAGGCTGGATTAAGAAGATAAAACAAGAAATATAATTGTATAAGTCAAATAACCGTGCCCTATTCTCAAGGAAGACCAAGTCCAAACTTAAAACTATATAATCTATGAATTTGAACGGAAAGAAGAGGAAAGGCTATAAATCGGTTGAGATTGGAACGGGTCAAGCGAGTAAATAGGGGGCATGCCCTATTAATCCGGCAGCAGCTCCTATAATGGAGAAAGACGTTGAAGAAAAAGGCAACGGTAGCATTCGTAGAACTATAAATAGCAGAATCTAACAATTGTAAAGATATTCAATCTTAGTCAATTAATTCACACTTTATCTCTTTTTACTCTTGAAAATTCAGAAATAGATACAATATTGTACTTGGCTTATCAAGATAATAAAAACGTTATTCCTTATACTTAATCCTTCCTTTGTTATTTATTCGTATTATTCCAATCATATAGAACTAGATACCCTGATCACTATATAATCAAGCCGGATCCTTCCAGGAAAATCCTGCTAAAACAAATATAATATTCATATTCTTATTTCAAAACAAATTAGCTAGTAATAATTTTTCTATATAATATCCTAAAACATTCACTCAAAATAACATGCATGCAATAATTTCAAACAATACAATGAAAATATTATTTTTGCAAATAACATCTTCAAGGGTTGGTCATCATTCACTTACATTAGCTAATGCAAATAGTCAAGTTTCGGTTCTTGAGTGCCCAAAATATCGTCACCACCTCCCCCTTCTTCTTCTTTTTCGACCAAGGAGAGTCACAACTAAAAAGATGTAAATTAATTATAATCGTGAAAAAGAATGTATAGAGAGAGAGAGAGAGAGAGAGAGAAAGAACAAAAAATCCGATAATATCAGATCAAAAACCCTAAAAATTTTCGCGATCGATCGATTGTACAGATCAAATTCAATTTCCCCCTCTTTCAATTCAAAAATCAAAAACAAATGTTATTAATCAAGGTGTTCCAGTTCCATCGGTGGCGATTGGAGGCCCTCGTGGTGACGGACAGAAGACGGTTGACGTTAATCAATTGGTTGGGATTCCTCCTTATGATTTGGCTGCACCTGATGATTCCTCGGAATGGAGATTTCAGAGTAAGCGTAGGGGGAAACAACCATTCAATCATATTCCTGAAGAGACTAAAGATTTGTTACAATTTTCTGATGATGATGTTAAGGAAGAGTTGGAATATTGGAAGAATTCAGTTTATGGGTTTGTTCTGGGTGTGAATCCTCCGGTGGATGTGGTCGAAGGGTTCCTTAAGCGTTTATGGGCGAATTATCCCATTGACAAGATTTCCTTTTGTTCCAATGGTGTTTTCATTGTCAGATTTGGAACCAGTGCTGCTCGAACTCAAATCCTTCAGCAAGGTCACTTCCTTTTTGATAATAAGCCTTTAATTGTTAGACCATGGTCTGAAGGGGTGGCTCTGGAGAAAGAAGTAATTAAGGAGGTTCCTGTTTGGGTGAGGGTTTATAATCTCCCTTAAAAATTTTGGGGAAAATGCCTTCCCAAAATTGCTGGAATCATGGGTAACTTTGTCCGTTGTGATGATGCTACAAAGGAGAAAACTAGACTAGGGTTTGCTCGGGTGATGATTGATGTACCCTTTGGTAAACCTATCCCAGAAAATATTAAGTTTTTGGATGTTGATGGAAGTGTGATTTGTCTTAAGGTTGAATTTGAATGGAAGCCCCTTTTATGCTCGCAGTGTAATGGTATTGGGCATGATACCTCTCAATGCAGGAAAGGGAAGAAAGATGCTCCTCAAAAGAAGGTGGCTCAACCAGTGGGGAAGCGACAATGGAGACCAAAGCAGAAGAAAACTGTATCTGCACCTCCTGTTGATACTACTCCTGCAGCTACTCCTGTTGCATCTGTAAGTACCCCTGTTGAAAAGCCTAATAATTTTGAAGAGAATTGGACTAGGGATGGAAAATATCATGTTGCTAATACGCCTGCCCGTAAGATTATAAGGTATAGCAGACAAGAAATGATGGAAACTGGATTACAATCTATTCAATTTGGGAATCAAAACTTAATGGAATCGATTAACAATGTAACCCCTAACGTAGGAGTGGGTACAAATGGTAGTGCATTATCCCCAATGGGGGGTAATGTATAATTGGGGTTTTTGGAATATAAGGAGGTTAAATAGCCTATCTAAGCAAACCGACATTAAAAGTTTTTTACATCTTCATCAGATAGGGTTATTTGGCCTCCTGGAGACAAAGGTGAAACCTCTGTCTCTAAATTCTGTTAGGAACAATCTATGCAACTCTTGGTGTCTTACTACTAATACACAGTGTCATAAAGGAGGTAGGGTTTCGCTTTTATGGAACCCTGCTATGTTCAGAGTGCATATCTTAGAATATAATGCCCAATTCATACATCTTATGGCCACTGATATGGGATCCAACACTCAATTCCATCTTACTATGGTGTATGCTTTAATGGTTTACATGAGAGAAAAGTGTTGTGGAGTAAACTAAGTCAATTTAAGGAGCACATTCAGGGAACCTGGGCTATCTGTGGAGATTTTAATACTGTTCTTAGCCCTAATGAAAGACTAGATGGGAGCTCCTCTGAAGAAGAAATTACTGATTTTAAAAATTGTATAGATGACTGTGAAGTGATGGAATGTCCAGCTACAGGCTCATTGTATATAGAGTTGATCATATGGCCCAAGCCCGCTAGCTCGACCCGGCCCAGCCCAATTTTTCCCGGGCTTGGGCCTCGATTTTAGGCCCGAAAAGCCCACGGCCCGAAGCCCACGGCCTGATTCAATATAATAGGGCCGGGTTTGGACCGCCTTTAAGGCCCGAATTTTGGCCCGGATCGACCCGAACATATGAAAAATTTACGAATTTGTACAATTTAAGAATGTTAATAAGCATTTAGTAAAATAATTAACCAATCAATTGTTGTACTATTGTAAATAAGCGGTAATAACTTGTTTACATGTATTAGTTTGATAAGGCTTAGTATTTTCCTTTACCAAAATTTATATGATAAAAAATGAGCTAATGATTTTGTATCATACTAATGCCGATGAATTGTTTACTATTATCGGCGTGTTAAGTCAATGTTTTTTAGCCTAAGAACAACAAATCTCAAATCAATTACAATACTACAACAACATACAGTGAGCTCCGCACTGAAATATATTAGTACACTACTAAAAAATTGTGCATTTAGTTTGTATGAGTCACCTCAAGCAGTACGTTCATAAAAGCTACATTAGGTTACTAATTCTTAATTGACAATACTCGAAAAAATTCACACAATTCTATACGAAAATTTTGATAACAAATACACAAAGTATCAAACTTCATAATGGGGATTTCTAAACTTATTTCAAGAGGAAAAATATTTAGCCCGAATTGGTCCGAATCGGCCCGAAAGCCCGCTTAATCCCGCATGGGCCGGGTTTGGGCCGATAAAATAGGCCCGCACTTGTAGCCCGGCCCAGCCCGACCCGCACACTTGGGCTTAATTTAATGCTTGGGCCCGGCCCAAACCCGACCCATGATCACCTCTAATTGTATACCTGGTGTAATAAGCATGAACCTGCTACCAGGGTTTATAGTAGATTGGACAAAGTCCTTGTCAACCAGAGTTGGCTACATGACTATCCTCAGGCTTATGCTCATTTCTATTGTGAAGGGACTTTTCATCATTGCCCATGTGTTGTTCAATCCAAAAATGATATATGGAGTAAGTCAGTGGATTTTCAGCAGTTTGTGAAAACAAATTGGGAAAAAAATTGGCCTGGGACCAAAATGTATAATTTGGTTTGTAAACTTAAGCATCTCAAATGGCCTCTTAAGAATCTTAATAAAAATGATTTTGATGATGTTGAGAACAACTCTGCTAGAGCCCAGATGTACTTGGAGAAGGTTCAACAGAGTCTTAAGGCTGACCCTCTTAATCCAGACCTTATTTTGCAGGAAAGAGAGGCTGCTAGTAGTGTCAGGTTCTTAAATGATGCCTGTTATGAATTTTTGCTGCAGAAATCTAAGGCTGTTTGGGTGGAAAAAGGAGATTGTAATACAAAATACTTCCACAACATAATTAAAGGCAGGCAGGTTAGGAACAGAATTATGAGATTGGCTGATAGTAATGGGAATTTATGTGAGACTCCAGATGAAATCCAGAATGCTTTCCTTGCTTTTTACACTAATCTCCTGGGTTCTTCTACTGATACTATCAGGGTTGCAAAAAATGTGGTCCAAATGGGAAAGCTATGCACATAAGAGCATCATGCTACCTTACTTGCTCCTGTCACCAATGCTGAGATCAAGCAGGTATTGTTTTCCATTCCTCCCTATAAGGCAGCTGGGCCTGATGGGTATTCAAGTGCATTTTTTAGGGATTCTTGGGAGACTGTTGGTGAGTCTGTGTGTGAAGCTATCACTGATTTTTTTCAACATGGACATCTTTTAGAGCAAATGAATCATGCTCCAGTCACCTTGATCCCTAAATGTGATATTCCCCAAAATGTTTCCCAATTTCGACCAATATCATGTTGGAATGTAATCTACAAAATCATTTCAAAGCTTATCTGTAACAGAATTTCCACTATTCTTCCTAGCATCATCAGTGATAACCAAGGGGGCTTTATTAAAGAAGCATAGTGGAGAATATACTAATATGTCAGGATATTATCAGATGTTATAATAGAAAGTCTATCTCCCCTAGATTCATGCTCAAGGTTGACCTTAAAAAAGCCTATGACTCGGTTAATTGGGAGTTTATAAAACAAATGTTGAACTTCCTTAATTTTCCTCAAAAATTTATTGACCTGGTTATGGAATGCATCACTACTGCTTCTTATTCTCTTGTACTGAATGGAGAGATCTTTGGTCACTTTAAAGGAGCCAAGGGCTTAAGACAGGGAGACCCCTCATCTCCCCTCCTTTTTACCATAGCCATGGAATATTTGAGTAGAATCTTGAAGCATACAACATCTACAATGCCTTTCAAATTCCATCCTATGTGTAGTCAACTGAAACTTTCCCATTTAATATTTGCTGATGATTTATTGCTTTTTTGCAAAGGAGATGTTAATTCAATAATGATTCTTTTAAGATCCTTTGCTACCTTCTCTTGTGCTTCTGGCCTGCAAATGAACTCCACTAAGTCAATGCCTACTTTAATGGAGTCCATAGCTGGGTTAAACAAGATATTCTTCAAGTTTCTGGATTCAAAGAAGGACAACTGCCTTTTAAATATTTGGGAGTCCCTATTACTTGTGGAAGAATGAAGAAAACTGACTGCAATATCCTTGTTGAGAAACTGGTCAGTATGATTAGAAGCTTTGGATCCGAAAAGTTGAGTTACTCAGGAAGATTAATTCTTGTAAACTCTGTCCTGACTGCTTTGTATAACTATTGGATCAATATCTTTGTTATCCCTACAGGTGTTCTAAATAAGCTTAATGCCATCTGCAGAAACTACCTTTGGGATGGGGGTGCAGATTATGTTAGAGTGTCTATGGTAGGGTGGGAGAAAGTATGCTGTCCAAAATCTAAAGGAGGTTTGGGCATAAAGGATAGCCTTGCCTGGAACATTGCTGCAATAGGCAAGCTGGTATGGTGGGTTTATTATAGCCCTGATAGATTGTGGGTGAAATAGGTAAATCAGGTCTATTTAAAGGGTCAAGACTGGAAGGACTACAAACCTAGTGGAGATCTTAGCTGGAGGTGGAAGTCTGTTTGTAAGGTTAAAGATAAATTGGATACTGGTTACCAGAATGGACATTGGTTACTGGATGCTAGAGGTTACACTTTGCGTAGTGGCTATGATTTAATCAGGCACAAGTTTCAGAATGTGCCTTGGCATAAACAGATTTGGAACTCTTGGAGTCTCCCCAAACATCAATTCATTGGTTGGCTCATTGTTAGAGAAGCTCTTATGCTCAAAGATAAGTTGTTTTCTCTGGAAATTGCTCCTAATGATGACTGCCTCTTGTGTGGTAGAGGGAGGGGGGGGGGGGGGGAGTCATACTCACTTGTTTCAGACCTGTGAGTATTCTAGAAGATTGCTAGATGAAGTCTCTAAGTTTCTGAGGATTACTCCGCCAGTGTCTAATCCCCTCCAAAGGATTACTGATGGCCAGTTTTCTCAGGTACAGAAAGGTGTGATTTTAAGTGCGATATCTGCTACTTTCTATCACATTTGGTTACAACGGAACAAGGCTCGCGTGGATGGTGTACTACAAAGACCTGAATTTTTGCGAGAATTGATCCAGAAGGAACTGAAAGCTAGGATTGCAGTACAACTTAGCCAAGGAATAGCTAATAGAGATAATGTATGGTTAAGAAGTAGAAGTTTGGTTGTATAAGTCCTACTCTGAGACCTGAAAATTGTATGTACCTAAAATGGACTGGTTGTACCATTTGTGTTACGAGTTTTAATGGCAATCTTACATTTCGTCAAAAAAAAAAAGATGTAAATTTTTCCACCCTTAAAAATATATTTGAGAGTTTCTTAGAAAAATTAGTTTTAAATAGTAAATATTATTACTTGTAGTATAATTTTATAATCAAAATCAAAGTAATAATAAAAACTTAGTTTAAGGGGAAAACATGTGTGAAAATTACATTTAATAATAGGGTAATGATAAATACAACCCACTGGGTTGTATTTAAAAAATCCAAAAGAGGAAATAAATTCTTGATATATGCATTAAATGTATTGGTTAATGTGTAATTTAATTCTTAATTTCTAAGTTAATACCCAAATTAGAAGGTATTTAATGCTTAAATACAACCCACTGGGTTGTATTTAGCATTACCCTTAATAATATGTATAAATAAGTTTGATGGAGTTAAATGTGTAATTACACCATCAATTAATGGGCATTAAAGAGTAATTCTTTTTTTGTATGGGGGAGGGTGTTTTCACGGCATGAATGAGAAAGGGGTGAGAAATTTTTGATCAATTTTTTTGTTTAATGGAATTAATGATGAGAAGTGTGATGATTGCATGTGATTTGATTAGCTCTCCCTTTAATATGACACTTGTCCTCATGCATGTATCAAGAGACATGCATTTTGCCAAGTGTTTCATGGTGGGGCACGATTCTCAAGGCAAGTGACGGGTCGATCTTTCGAGACAGTTTTAATAAAACGTATTTTGAAAGTAGCGGTTTTGAAACGGATTAAATATATTACTAGAAGTTTTAAAATAGTTTAATATATAAGATGAAATACAAAGTGAACTTTTATTTTACAAACTTTTGTGTGGTGAAAGTTTACAATTAACGGGGGCGTCTCACTTAACAAAATACAGAAAGTTCGGGTCCTGGTTCGGTTTTCATTTAATGGTTTCACATAAATTATTATTATCACATTATCAACCAATACTACTACTACTACTACTACTACTACTACTACTACTACTACTACTACTACTACTACTACTACTACTACTACTACTACTAATAATAATAATCATAATAATACTGATACATGCTAACAACGATACTGTGATAGTATATAAATTTAACCAGATTAATAGACGATGTTAAAGCGTATTATATATAGATTACTTAAACAACGTACCCAGAAAGTTACGTATTATCAACCGTTAAATAAAATATTACGTTTTAAAATAATATCCTTGAAGATTTAGTATAATATGAAAAATATTATTTTTGAAGTTGGATCGAGTTATTAGAGTCGTACTAACGTTAACTTATAAATGTGCACGATTATAATACAAATAGTAAGAGAATTATGTCCGTCTTAAGTTGGGCTGAAAAAAAGTTACGACTGAAATAATTAATCAAAAATGACATGTTTTAATTTAGAAGAAAGTCAAAACAAGAGTTTTTTTGAAAAAATTAAAATGTGAAATTTTGTCCATCCCACAGGAGGGGGTCTAGAAGTTTAAAAAAAGTATTAAAATACAACGTAAAGTAGAACGAAATTATAAAAGATTGTTAAAATTTCGGGGTGTTCCAGCATGTGATCTGTGGCTTTTTCAGACTTCACCACCATATCATCAATATACACTTCCATAGTTCTTCCTATCTGCTCTTTAAACATGCGGTTGACCGGTCTCTGATATGTAGAACCTGCATTCTTTAGGCCAAATGGCATGACGTTGTAACAATATATCCCTATGGACAGCGAGGGGGGGGGGGGGGCACGGGGTGCGCTTGGGAGGAAGAGAACAAGCGTTTGCATTTTTGTTGGAGTCGCCACCAATTTTTATGGGAAATTGGAACCGTTCGAATACCTCGTGTCATGTCAAGACACAAAGTAGTGACATGAACACTAAGCAATCGTTACCCTTAGCATTCTATGTCTAGAATGACTCTCGTGGATGTCAATGAACACGGATGTTCACAGAGATCTGGAGTAAGGGGTGAGGGTACGTATTAGGAAGCTCTTTTGATCGAACACCTAATCCCGCCCGCTTCGATAGCGGCCTCTACTAATGATTAGGGAAGTTATTTATACTCGATATAGCGTCGATTATATGCATTTAATGCAACATCCAAGTTTTAATCCTAGCATGTGAAGATTAGACTAAGTCGGTTGACAATTAATTTAGCAAACAATTGGGTCGAAGTATGACTTAATGCTCAATTACATGTGAAAACGTACAAATAAATCATACAAATGCAATAAATAATACAATAAAGAAAATTACAATAATGAAAATTAAAATAATTACAATGGATTAGGCGATTTATGTCGAAAATACCTTTAAAACGGATAATTTGGAAAAACGAATAAAGAAATAAATTAACGAACAAGTCAGAAGGTGATAATACGGATAATAGTTAATTATACGTAAGCTAATTAAACTAGGTCAGACAACGACGGAGTTCGGAGATAGAAATCATCCTGGAACAGGCGCAACAGGACTGCGCCCTCTGGAAGAGACGCAGCAGTTGCTGCGTCTGTTCCAAGGGTGAGTTCTGGCTGTGAAGTCGGAACTGCAAATCGTTAATTAGAATTGGTGAATTTAATGATTGATTTATAATATTTACTCGGATGAAAGTGATTATCAGGCTAATTACATGTGATTAATGGTCATAAAAGCAATAAACATGGATGAGACTGATTAATACTAATTATTTACATGGAAGAATGATTGATTAGTGACATGGGTGAATGAAATAAACTAAACATGATGAATTAATGACAAATTAATGGCGAACATGCGATGAATAAGACAATAAACAGATGAAAAATATATCAAAGGATCGAATTCTAGAAACTCAATATGAATAAATCGAATCCCTACAACCCGGATTGAATTTAATGACGAAAACCCACAAATATTGGTTATTAGGGATTTAAGTCGGATTTATGATGGATAAAACATGTTAATGACGATAAATAATATACATGTGAAATTATAAGCTATTATGTCAAAGAATTAACGAGAAACAAACGAAACAAATAAAAGAACGAATTACAGAGGACAAAGGAAGAAGAAAGGAAGCAGGAACTGCGGCAGCCTCACGAAGAGGCGCAGCAGGAACTGCGCTCCTTCGAAGAGGCGCAGTAGTTGATGCGTCCTTTCTCGACGGGTTGTCTTCTGGAAATCCGTAAAAAAAGGTTTGAAAGCACGGTTTTATAAATCGGTTTTAAGGAGGTATTTTCGACATAAACCTTACAATAGTGGTACAAAAAGATAAATAACAATAAATAAAAGAGAGATTTACACCCTCAGACTTACATGTTTGACGAAACGAGAAGGACTAAGTTATCGATTAGCGATGCTCGACTCGAACTATAATGCAAATACGAAAGTGCCCTCGTAAGGGGAAAACAATTAAGTTAATTAAGTTGATTGATTGTGGAGTTGGTCAAATTGGTCGGTCATGCAAACGAGGCTGGTGCTCAGAAGGATCCGAGCTTACGTGGTCGAAAGTTCAAGCACGTAGGCGCCAAAAAGTAAGAACAAAGGTCTAGAATGCAAAGGGAGAAGAGAAGGGCGGACACTCGCGTGAGAAATATGAGGAGCGAAGGCTCCTATTTATACTAATCACGTGAAGGAATTAGGGTTTCGGAGAGTCTTTGGAAGTGAATCTCGGAAAGATATGAAAAAGATACGAAAATTAAGCGAGAAAAGGACTGGGAAGAGGCGCAGCGATCATCGCGTCTCTTGGAAGAGGCGCAGCACCTGCTGCGTCTGTTCCCAAGTGGTTTCCTCCTGCGGAAGAAAGATTTCCGTGTTTGAGTTATAGAAGGACGGAATAATTCGGTTTTCCTTAATATTTTATGTGAATATTACGGGAAATTGTTTACCAAAGATTTAAAGATTGTGAAATATTTATAAAATATGGAATAGAAATATCCGGAACATTCCAGAACATTCTGACTCGGGATTTAACGGTTATCAGAAAATGAAGACGGTTTTAGGCCCGGACTCCAAATGTACTCTAATTACTGTCAAAACGACCGTATCGGCGCGTAGATGACAACTAAGAGGTAGACATCAGTATTTGAGCAATCACTTGACGATAAACTTACGAACTGTCATAAATCGTTCCGCGTTGCAAACATGCGGCCCAATCATCACCGGGTGGTTTGCGAGAGGTGCAGAAATGAGGTATCTACAGAGCCCCCACTTTGACTGAGGCTTGGACAAGGCGAAAGTCAAAGTATAGCCATCAGGTCAATCGAAGATTACAACCTGACGACTATAACGACGCGAGGCGGTTCAAGGGGTCTAAACCAAGGACCTGTCGTCGGGAACATTTTAGAGTCTGTCGACTATCGGGGAGGGTCGTTTAAAGTCCATTAGACTACGTAAGGAGGCTCGCCAGCCATAAGAAGAGACCATGCCTGAGACTCCCGGACGAAACGGGACTGAAGGTGCTTCGGCGAAACTCTTGGGCATGAAGATAACTTGGTGTCTGAAGGATTATAAGGAAATATTGAGGAAAGCCAGCAGGACACAGTCGGGAACTGCTGGGAGAAATCTGTTCGTGTTTAGCTTCGAACAAAACTTCGGAAGAAATAGGGGTTGATGTTGATCTCCAAGTCTCGAGAGGGAAAGTCTATCCGCTTACTCTCGTTGGGGAACATAATCGGGAATTAATCTCCATGTCTCGAGAGGGAAAGTCTATCCGCTTACTCTCGTTGGGGAAATATAATGAAGGCATGTCGAAACACCTGTGAAAGGGGTATCTGCTTGCTGTGACAAGCAAGGTCTTGGAAGCGATAAATAACGTGTAATAGTCTGCTGCTGGCTTAGAAATGCGGGTCGGAACGAAAGATAATCGTCAAACGGACCAAAAGAATAAAATAGCATCGGGGAAGAGGCGCATCAAAGATGGGCCCACAAATAACGAACTCATAACAATTTTTGAAAACTCGTATGGAGGGAACACCAGGAAGAGGCGCAGCAAGAGCTGCGTCTCTTGGAATAGGCGCGACGCCTGCTGCGTCTGTTCCTAAGGGTGTATTTTCTGCGTAAAAACGCGATAAATAGAGGGATTATTTCATTTGTTTTGAAACACAAATCACACAATACTCTCTCAAATCTTAACCATTTCCGCCAAGGTTTGATCCAAAAGCTTCCATCAATCATGACTAATCGAGGTATGTGTCTCATTCTTGCATTAATCTTCTGTATTTGTTCAATTTTGGATCGAAAAAATTAGGGTTTATGACCCAATTAATCGAAAATTTGGGGCTTTTCCCCCAAATGCATTTGCCTTGTCAAATTGGTATTAGAAATGGATAATTGGAAGTATAAGGAACACAAACATGTATTTGTTTCGAATTTTCGTTGAGTTTTGAGCGTTTGAGTGAATTTGAGACGGTTTCACAGCTAAACCGTAAATTGCTTCGAAGATAGCCTTAGGATTGCCCATTTGCGATGAAACTTAATATTTGGGATCCTTGGATGATGGGTAAACTTCTTATCATCTCGGAATTTTGGTTTTGTGACAGCTTTTTCAGGACACTTTTCTAGGGCATAATCGCCGTTATAACGAAATGCTGCCGAAATTTCGATTCGAACCCAAGACTAGGCTTCAAATTAGGCTTGCCTTGACCCAAATTACCACATGAGTGATCGGGTTTGTGAGAATATGGCCAAAGATGGCGAGAAAGAGCGATTTCAGGGCTTCCGAAGGATCGAAAATCCCTTAACCAAGGCTCGTCGTCACGTGACGCGGCCTAAATTTGCTTTAATGTTGCAGGTGATGAGGCTTCTACTTCTAGGAGGACTCCCATGGAGATAGACGCTGCTGTTGTCGAGGAGGCTTTGGAGCAGGCCTTCACCGCTGCGGTGATGGCTGCTGGGGACGAGGTCCACGAGGAGGAGGCTGTTGAGGAGGAGGAGACCCCGAGACGGGCCAACATTGGACGAGGAGGTCGTCAGATGAGGGGAGCTCCCACGTGGGCTGAGACCTGGGAGAGTAGGCACCTGCTTTAGGCTGCAGAGGGTCACCTATCCTACAGGACGGTGAAGAGCTTGGTAAATAGGAATTCACTACTCATCACTCATCTTCTTTCGTTTATTTGTTCATATTTCTTCCAATTTTCATTCAAAAAAACTAAAGATAGCTTTTGTTTCAAATCACAATAGGAAGCCGGGAACATCAGGTCGTTCTCGGGTTACACGACAGCGATGGAGTGCTACGAGCGGCTGTCGGCGGAGGAGCGCGCCATGATCGAGCGCGGAGCGTTCGGTGCCTTGGTGCAGGCCTGGAGGGATATCGCGAAGAGGAAGCTACGGGCTAACCTTAGCCTGGTCCGCGCTTTCTTGGACCGTTTCCGGGATACGACTTCCACTTTTCACATGCCTTTTGGTGAGGTGGGAGTCACTCTGGAGGACTATGGCATGATTTCTCGTCCGGTGTGGGTCCGAGAGGTCGTGGAGTGGCCGGAGACTGCCATGAGAGTGGACTCGGCCGAGGCTAGGAGGTTGATCGGCTGGAACTTGTCGCCGAAGGCTGTCACAGTGCCGGGTTTGGTACCCAACTCCTACGTTCGAGACTAATTCACGGGAAAGATCCCGGCGCTGGTGACGATTGACGGGAGGGAGACGGCTCCTCCTCCCCTGTCACCGGTGAAGCGGGGGCTCGTTTGTGGCTATGGTGGTTTCGTCTTCGATTTACCTCGGAGACAAGGGAGAGAGGTCACAACGAAGCTTCTTCCCTTCCTTTCGACCCGAGCTCCCTAGGGCGTTGGGACTGGGTCACTGCTGGTTTTGCGGTCCTCATCCGCTTCATGAGGGCCATGGTTCGTCCGGAGTTGATGGAGAAGGGGACTTCTCCTGGCGCTGTCGGACCTGGACTACTGTTGGAGGTATGAACCTTCATTTAGACTAAAATCATTTCATTTCTTTATCAAATCACGAAAGATCATTATTAACTATCTTGCTTCACATGCGTGGGTGTACTCCTACTTTTCGGGCCTCGCGCCCAAGAGGACGGAGCCGCTGGAGAGAGGCTATCCCGTGGTGAGGGATTGGGTGATGTGCAGGACGAAGAGCAAGCGTTCTTCTCACGGTGTCTACCGGCGGGACGTGAACGCTCTTCAGCTAGACAGCGTAAGCATCTCACTTATATTCATTTGCTTCTTCATTGCTTGTAAATTGATCATAAGAAAGATTCCTTGTTTGTCTTGTCCCAGTGAGTGCCCAGACCTTGGGCGGAGTACGCTGGGGCGCCTCCTTTTATGGCTGAGGTCCTTCGACCTAGAAGCTCGAGCCGACTGCTGTTGAGGACGTCGATGGGTCATGTGTGGTACTTGGGCGAGCGCTTGGCTCGTCAGTGCTCCCGGGACGTGTTGACGGTTCCCATCGATCCTCCTAGGACGATGTTCAGGGAGCCTTCTAAGGCAGAGAGGGAGGCTGACTTGGCTGGCGTCGGTGGTGACGCCCTCCTTCTTCCTGGCGAGGACTACTCGGCGTTCCTCTACGGGAGGTTGGCGTACTGGCCGGTAGTGGTGAGCATCTTTACCCTTCTTTATTCTTCATTTTTGAGAATTATGATGAGAGATCATCGATTAATGAGAAACATTTGACTTTGTAGGTGGTTGAGGCGGCGGGCATCGAGCCCCCAGAGTACCCCGAGACCCTCGAGTACACTGACGCGACCGGGAGAACGACGATCTCCGAGCTGCGTGACTTTGACGTGGCTGTGACGGATGCTGGCTTGGACGACTGGCAGGATCTGATTTGGAGGGTGAGCCTTTAATTTTGCATAATTTTTGTGTAGGAACACATTTGATCGAGTTTGTTCAATTATTGAGAACTTCTTTTTATGAAAATGCAGGTTGCGCCGTCTCGGTTCGTGGCGTTATGGAGGGTGGCCAACCGGCTGCGAGCTACTACCGTCGAGGCACTTGTCGGCGGTCGAGGTCGTCAGGTATGAACCTTGTGCCTGTTCCATTTTGAATTTTGATTTTCCAACTTTTCTTGTAATTGCTTGAAATGATTGACATGAGCCAATTTTGTTGTTTACAGGGGGACCGCGAGCTGGAGCCAGAGTTGGCTCAGTTTCGGGAGGAGACAGCTCGCTTGTTGAGGGAGCTCGAGGTTTGGGACGCCGAGATTGCTGCTCTCGCGGCCAGAGTTGCGGAGATGGAGGGCGACCGGTAGTAGTTTTGCTTTGTTTTTGTTTGTATTTTGCACATTTGTACATTTCAACCTTCATTTTGGACATTTCGGACTTTGCTTGGGGCTCGAGCCCCCAGTTTATTGTACATTTCCCTTTTTGATGTATATATGGCGGCCTGAGTGCCTTTGTTGCTGGGTTGTGTTGCTTGTACCTGCAAGTTAGCTTTGAACAGGTTTGGTAGATGACGGTTTACGCCGTCATGCTGCCGAAATTTACATAGAAATCACGCAAAACATACATTTGTATATACACATGGCCTGAATTAGCGCAAAATGAATGACTCAAAAGCACGCAAAAATGCAAAAATTTTGCCGGAAATGACCGGACGGTAGGGAGGGTTAACCCTAAAAAAAGAAAAAAATAAAAACCTATAAGTTAGGAATGAAATGATTAAAAAAAGAATTAATTTAGTATGAAACTTATTTCCTAAAATGAATTATAATGAAAATTATTTCCTAAAATGAAAATGTGCAAGTGTGGTAAAATGGCGAAAATGTCGATGTTGCCTCGAAATGCGTTCCCGCGGAATTAGGAAACACGAAATATGGTAACTTCCACCTATTTACCGAAATAATAACCCGTAGGAATAGGAAATTATTCATCACGGAATTAGGAAAGATCCAACGCGGAAAATCACAGAAACCTTGATGAGGAAGGGGCGTAGAATGAGCTGCGTCCCTTTGAAGAGGCGCAGCAGGTGCTGCGCCTGTTCCCAGGTGGTTCCGTTCTGGCAGATTTTTGAAAACAGAAATTAGTATAAATAGAGACGTCGATAGAGCTTTTATTCACGCAATTCTTCCGCCTCTTCTTCGTCTTATTACATAAAGTTCTCAAAATAATCTCTTCGTCATGAATACTTTGGAGATTCGCCTGAAAGAATGGACCAACGAATTTTCAAACATGGAGAAATATGATATGGGCGCCTATAATATTGGATCATTGTTGAGTTTGAAGCTTATCAAGGTTGTCAAACCATTCTTGGATGCTTGTCTTGATTATTGGGACCCGAATTTCCACGTTTTTGCGTTCCCTGGAGGCGATATTTACCCATTTCCTGAAGAAATTGCTGCGAATGGTGGGTGGGACCCTGAACACTTGCTTGCCATTCCTTCTACTTCGCAAGGGTACAAGAGCAATTTTAGAGACTTGCTTGGGTTGACTAGACTCGAGGTGGACCGTCTAGTGACCTCGAAGGGAGTGCGAATGTTGGACTTCATTGACCGATTTATTAACAAGGCCGACCCCACCGTTTCTTATGTTGCTAGGCGAAGGGCATTTGGGTTTTGCTTGTTGCATGTGTATGTCTTCCAAGGGCATGTTGATGAAGACTTGAGAGGTGATCCCTGTCTTTTGGGCCTTGTTGAGCAAATGGAGCTGCGCTGGAGCCCAGCTTGTTTATGCTTAGGGGAGATCTTATTGGGCTTGGATAATAGGAAAGCCAACCGTGACCTACCGTATTTGGGAAGTCCCGTTATTCTGCAGGTAAAAGAACATTTTCTTTTTCTTTTTCTTTTCTTTTTTTCTGCTTTTCGTATTTTTTTTTCGTATTTTTTTTTTAATGCCTGCTTTTGGGTAGGTTTGGCTTATGGAACGGCTTCGATTGATCGAGCCCCCAGTTCACGCTCGTTCAATTGCAATGAGGACCAGGCTTTACATGGTGGATTTCACTCGAGTTTGCGATTATTGGAAGAATAAACTGAAGAGTGATGATGGTCCCTTGATTAGATGGATTGTACCATGGTGGCACCTCAAATCTGTCACTGGAGTGTCTTCTTTGGATCCTACCCGATCTGTGCGCATTCCTGGCTTGGAATTCATGGTGTGCATCTTCCCGGAGAGGTTGATGAGACAGGTTGGACTAAAGCAGACGATCCCGAAGCTTGATACCGTCCCGCAGACTGCCGTGGCGCTTACTACAGAGAGCCGAAGGGAGTGGGCCATTAAATGGGCCCAAAGAAATGTATGGTTCTTGAACTCTTATGCTAATACGTTATGGGTGTCGGATTCTTATCTGCGATAGAGGAAGGCTACTACTCCGGAAGAGCGCGAGAGATTGAGGAAGTGCGAGCCCATCGACTACAAGGTGCGCGAGGTGGAAAAAAAGAAGGAGAAACATCTGACCGAGGGAGAGGAGGAAGCCGGGTTTCGAGTCGTTCATCCTTCGAAGAAACCGAAGACCTCTCCTGTCGTGGAGATGGTGATTGGGAAGAATGGGAAGTCTAGGCCTCGAGAAAGACCGTTGGTGATTAGGTCCGAAGTGGCGCAAGAGCGTCCGGCTCGAGGTCGTGACATGAAATATGACAAGAATGACAAGGGCAAAGGAAAGATGGAGGAATAGCCCAAGTTTTTATTATTATTATTATTTATTATTATTATTATTATTATTGTTGTAAAAAGGTGGGGTTTTTAGAATCCTAGCCTATCTTATTTTTATTATGTGGCGTATTATTAAAAGAAAAAGGAATGAAATAAAAAGGTTAATTGGTTATGAAACCTGTTGTGATTTTTCTATTTATTACTCTTGTCGAATTCCAAATGCAATGCAAATGTCCTTCTATTTACATTTTAAAATAATGGGTTGTATCCTGTGAAGGATTGCCTACGTATTCATTAAAAATGAAATCAAACCCTTGTGCGTAGTTCGAGTAAATGTAAAAGAATAATTGTTCTAAGCAAGAGCTTGTAATGAACTTAGAAAATAAGCATGACCTTTTTGCTTACTCTGAAGGTGCGAATTTAGTTTATTTGATGATATGAGGATGACAAATTTGTCAAAATGCAAGAGCATAGTGACATTAGCTTATTTCAGCTTGGCCAAGGGCCGTTTATTCAGTGTCACAAGAGCGACACGTGAGGTTACGCGAGGCGCGTTTTTGTTCCTATTCTAGGCATAGTACCGTTTTAGTTGGTCAAGGTTTGTTGGGTTGGAAAACTCATTACCGTCTAGGTCTGTGATTCTAACCGCACCCCCTGGAAGTATGGATTTGACTAGAAATGGTCCGGCCCAATTGGGTTTGAATTTTCCCCGTGGGTCAACAGGTAAAAAAGCTCTAACCGATTTGAGTACTAAGTCTCCTTCCTTGATGTGTCTTGGCTTAACCCTTTTGTTGAAAGCTCGTTTGATGCGTGCTTGATATGTTTGGACATTATGCAAGGCGCGTAGCCTACGTTCATCCAGGAGGATGAGTTCTTCGTATATATCCCTCTTCCAATCGGCTTCTGGGATTTGACTTTCGAGTAAAATACGCAAGGATGGTATCTCTAGCTCGATTGGATGTACAGCTTCCATGCCGTAGGTCAAATAGAAAGGTGTGGCCCCAGCGGGCGTCCTAACAGATGTACGATATCCCCACAAATCAAAGGGTATCTTGCTTGGCCAATCTCGATAGTTGTCAATCATTTTCTTGAGAATTGTGACAACGTTCTTGTTTGCTGCCTCTACCGCGCCGTTAGTCTGTGGTCTATAGGGCGAAGAGTGGTGATGACTAATTTTGTACTTGGCTAGCAACTGCTCAGTCTCAGCTTGGAAATGTGATCCATTATCACTAATGATCTCATGTGGGCAACCGTATCTCTTGATGATGTTGTTTTGTATGAACTTTGCCACATTTTTAGCCGTGAGACTAGTGTAGGAAGCCGCTTCCACCCATTTGGTGAAATAGTCGATCGCTACTAGGATGAAATAGTGACCTCCTGTTCCGGCTGGGGTTATCTTCCCGATTATGTCAATTCCCCAGGCAGAAAATGGCCAAGGAGATGTCATCGTATAGAGCAATGAACGAGGGACGTGTTGGACATTCCCGAAGATTTGGCAATTGTGGCAATGTCTTACGTATTTGATGCAATCAGATTCCATTGTGGTCCAATAATATCCCAAACGTGTGATTTTCTTTGCCATCATGGGCCCACTCATGTGAGGACCGCATTCTCCATCGTGGACTTCTTCCATCACCTTTTGTGCCTGTGAATGATCAAGGCAACGTAGGATTACACCAAAAGATGTTCTTTTGTATAACTCTCCTTGCATGAGAACGTATTGGGAACCTAATAGGCGTATAGCACGTTATCCCCTCTTGTCCATATCAGGCGGATAGGTACCATTGAGCTTGAAATTCAGGATTGCTTGGAACCAGGGTTCCTGTGCGATTTCCTCTTCATCGGTGATTTGGTGTACATAAGCTGGCTCTGACCATCGTGCGATGCATAAAGGCATCTCCACCATGTCATCTGGCATATTAATCAAAGATGCGAGTTTTGCAAGAGCATCTGCAAATTGATTTTCTTCCCGAGGTAGGTGTAGATAGGTCACGTGATCAAAAAATTGGGCAACTTGGTCTATTCTGGCTTGATAAGGTGCTAAGCTTTCGCTTTGGATTTTCCAAGATCCCGTAACTTGATTGATGATCAGGGATGAATCCCCATGTACTCGGAGGTTCTTAATGCCTAAGCTCATTGCCGCTTGTAGTCCAATTAGACAAGCTTCGTATTCTGCAGCGTTGTTTGTCACCTCGAAGTCGAGTTTGACAGAGATTGGTGTATGCTCGCCTTCAGGATAAATGAGCAACACTCATATTCCGAATCCTCTTAAGTTGGATGCTCCATCAAAGTAAAGGTCCCAGGAGTCTACATCAGTTTGGAGTATATCCTCGTCTGGAAATGACCAAGTATCTATTGTTTGTGCATCATTGATGGGATTTTTTGCGAAGAATTCGGCAACGGCACGACCTTTTATTACTTTCAGAGGCACACATTTGAGATCGAATTCTGA
This sequence comes from Silene latifolia, assembly GCF_048544455.1. NCBI lineage: Eukaryota > Viridiplantae > Streptophyta > Magnoliopsida > Caryophyllales > Caryophyllaceae > Silene > Silene latifolia. The sequence goes on along the minus strand of NC_133528.1, from coordinate 119,409,184 downwards.
GAGCATCAGAGTTCATCTTGCTAGGCGTCCGTTGAGGACAGGTTTCTCGAAGAGGTATTTGACTGGATCCATTTTAGAGTATATTTTGACGGAGTAGCTAAGCATGTAATGGCGTAGCTTCTTCGTTGCCCACACAAGAGCGTGGCATGTCTTTTCAAGTTGTGAGTATTTGCACTCGTACTCCAAGAACTTCTTACTAAGGTAGTAGATAGCCCTTTCTTCACTTCCTACGGTTTGAGCTAGCATGGCACCAATGGCTGTTTCGGTTACTGTGAGATATAAACCAAGAGGTTGATCTCGTTGAGGTGGCATGAGCACTGGTGGTTTAGCCAATATCTCTTTGATTCGATCAAATGCCTTTTGACAATCATCATCCCACATGGTGTAGTCTGTTTTCTTGAGCTTCTTGAAGATAGGCTCACAAATCATGGTGAGTTTCGTTATGAATCGACTTATATATTGCACGTTTCCCAGGAATCCTCTGACTTCTTTTTCTGTTTGAGGTTGTGGCATTTCGATCAGAGCCTTGATCTTGGAAGGGTCTATATCTATACCTCGTTGGCTAACGACGTATCCCAGGAGTTTGCCAGACGTTACTCCGAATGTGCATTTCTGATGATTGAGCCTCATGTTGTACTTTCGTAGTCTTGCGAAAAATTTGCGAAGGTTCGCAATATGCCCCTCTCTATCTTTGGACTTGACAATCATGTCGTCTACGTATACCTCAACTTCTTTGTGCATCATGTCATGTAAGAGTGTAGTTGCGGTGCGTTGATATGTAGCTCCGGCGTTGATTAATCCAAACGGCATGACCGTATAGCAATAGGTTCCCCATTGAGTGACAAAGGCGGTCTTATGCATGTCTTCTATGGCCATCTTGATTTGGTTATAACCCGCATATCCATCCATGAAAGATAGTAATGCGTGGTCTGCAGTATTGTCCACCAATATGTCGATGTGTGGTAGAGAGACGTCATCTTTAGGACTTGCTTTGTTTAAGTCCCTAAAATCAACACAAACACGGATTCTCCCATCCTTTTTGGGTACAGGTACTATGTTTGCTACCCAGTCAGAATACTCGGAAACTTTGATGAACCCGGCTTTGAATTGCTTATCGACTTCTTCTTTAATCTTGAGAGCCCATTCCGTTCTCATCCGTCGAAGCTTCTGTTTTACAGGTTTGAAACCTGGCTTAATTGGGATTCTATGTTCGGCGATATCCCGGTCGATCCCTGGCATGTCTTTGTAGGACCAAGCGAAAACGTCTTTGAACTCGTTTAGGAGGTCTATGAAATCGGCCCTTTCGGTTGAGCTCAAGGTAGTCCCTATCCTAAGTTCTTGGGGTTCTAGTTCGGTTCCTACATTAATGGGTTCGGTGTCCTCTATTACTGGTCCCCCTTCCCCTTCCTGTAGTATTTCTTTGGCTACGTAGGGAGGTATTTCGATTGAGTCTGGGTCTTGGTCATCCTCAGTATCATCGTAAACAGAATTGCACTCAAGATAACAAATAGAGTAAGCAGAACCTGATTTATTCATATTAAATTTTGAGAGAAGTTGAAACAAAGAAGCCATCTGATCTGTGGTCAGTGGCGGCAAAGGGACAGTGGTTGGGACATTTCCCGAATTACTGTGACTACTCGAGGCTAAGCTATGAGAAACAAAGAGAATGGGGATGACGACAGGAGGAGACTCCCTAGTGACTTCTCTAGACTCCGACTCTGACTCCGACTCCGACTCGAACTCATCGTCTTCTGGTTCTCCTTTGAACATCTCTCCTTCTCTAGTGGTGAGCTTGAAGAGTCTTCCTTGATTGTTGGTCCACTTGATTGACTTTCTCCATCCTTTCTGCTGACTCGCGTTAGTTTCTGTGATTAACGCGGTGGGGTTGAAGCGATCGTCTTGAAGTATCATGGTAATGATCTCATCCTGCGCGGCTCTAACAAATCGATCTTCTCCGAACAATAGACTAACAGCTTGTTCGTCTAAGCAAGGTGCTTGACGGGTTTTGATGGTAGGAACCGTTTCTGGAGGGATGAAGTAGCAATCGTGAAAGACCTCGATTCCGGCTAGCTTCCTCTCGAGAAAATGCCAAGGCTCGGGAAATCTGTGAAAGAGTTCTAGACTTCCTTCTTTAACAAAGTACCCATTTAGGGTAGGGAGATAGGGTCGCATTTGGACTCCTACATACTTACGGTTTTGAACTTGAGCGAGCATCTCGAGAACCTCTTCTTTAGTGGGTTTGTATCCTAGTCCGAGTGGTATCCTCTTTGAGTTGCCTTCCTTGTATGGTGCGAAGGTGTTTCTTCGAATAGGATTCAAAGGCATTCCAGGGAAGTATCCCTAGGATTTGAGTATGTGGTTGACCACCAAGTTGGAGTAGGGATCATAGTATAAGGGTGCCAATTCGCTTTCTATGACGCTTATGCTTTGGAAGCCCCCAAGTTCATATACTGGTTCTGCAAGGACTTGATTGTTCGACTTCTTTTCGATTATTGCTTTGATGGGTGACGAAGTGATCATCACCACTTTGCCATTTAGTGGGATCTTGATCTTTTGATGAAGGGTGTATGTCACTGCTTTGGAAGCATGAATCCAAGGTCTTCCTAGGAGTATGTTGAAGGAAGCTTCGATGTCCACTATTTGGAAGTTAACCTTTCGCTCAATTGGCCCTGTGGCTATGGTTAGGTTAGCAAGTCCTACCACCTTTCGTCATGTACCGTCATATGCGCGAACACCTTGATTGGTAGGGGTCCAATCCGACTCTTTTATGCCTAATTTGTATGCCGTTTTGAGGGGTATGACGTTGACCGCAAAGCCATCATCTAGCAAGGTCATTGGCACGTTCTTCTTTAGACAAATAATAGTGATGTAAAGAGCTAAGTTGTGACTAGCGCCAAAAGGTGGCAAATCTTCGTCTGAGAAAGTAATAGGATTACTTAGCTTCGGTGATTCTTGGAAGACCAAGTTGACTACATCTTCTGGTGTCGAGTTATGTGCTACATTTAGTTTGGCCAAAGCTTGCAGCAAAGCTTGGCGATGTAGGAATGAGCTAGCTACTAATTGCCGATCCGAAAGATCACCTTTGTCTTCTCAGAATTGCTTGATCAAATGGTCAGTGGAGTCATCTTCGTTATCATTTGGTGTGACAACGTTGGTTGGACCATTTTGAGTAGTACTTTGATATGGACGTCCCGAACGAGTAGGGTGGTCCACATCTTGGTCTTCACCATTTTGGACTATTTCCCTGACTAGGGAGTTTTCAATGAGGTCCTCGTCTTCATCATCATCGGCCCAAACTCCATTGATTGTAGCTAGTCCCCTCATTCTCATGATTTCATCTTCTAGTCGTGTGATTTGGTCGACTAGTTTATCAACCACGGCGACTATTTCTTGCATAGTAGCGTTTTGAGAGAAGATTAGTGGCACATGCTCCTTGGATGTTGCGTTGGGATCATGTAAAGTTGTCACCACATTTTCTAATTCCCAAACTTGTCTATCCACACTCCTTGCCCATGTGATGAAGTCGGAAATGGTAGGGGAGATAGTAGAGTAGAACCCTTCATTCTCGATTGCATGGATTTCATCTTCAATTGGAGAAATGAGGTGTGAACAATCTAAGATAGATTCGTCACTTGTAATCACTAGAACTCCAAGAGGATTCTGAGTGTTGTTGGGTAACCCTCCCGGCGGTAATGGTAGTCGACCATCTCCAATCATGTCTTGAAGCACATTTTTCAATTTGTAGCATTTCTCTGTGTCATGCCCCTTGCCCCTATGGTATTCACAGTATGAGTTCTCACCCTAGAACTTGGATTTCTTTTCAGGTTCAGGAGTAGGTCCTATGGGTTGGAGTTTGCCTTGCTTCATTAACCTTTTAAGAGCGTTGGAGTAAGTATCCCCAAGATTTGTGAATTTCCTTGGTGGGGTACTTTTCTTGGATGGCTCGAGAAGGTTAACTTCATAAGTCTTGCTAGTGGAGCCGTACGAACGACTTGTTGAGCCTTTATATCCTCGACCTACCATTTTGGACAAGAACCCTTTACGGATGTCATCTTCAATCCTTGTCCATAGTACGGTTAAGTCCTTGAAAGTTTTGATGTTTTGATATCTCAAATGGTTGGCATAAATGGGCTTGAGATTGTCCACGAACTTCTCCACAAGGGTAGCCTCATCCGGTTGTTCAAGTAGTCGGTGAATCCTTCTTTGTCATTTTGGGTAAGAACCTCTAGAGTGCGCATGTTAACTTGGATCTCAGCATTATCCGCGTATTGCTTAGCAAATTCGATCGCGGCATCTTCCCAAGTAGCGATCTTCTTGTGTTCTAAAGAGTAGAACCATTGCTTTGGGATGGTGTCAAGAGATGAAGGAAAGATCCTTAAGAACATCTCGGGTTTGATGCCTTTGATAGACATGTAATCCTTGAAGGCACGGATGTGGTTCAGAGGGTTTTCGTGCCCCTTGAATTTAGGGATATCCGTCATATTGAAGTTGGTTGGCAATTTGGAGTTGACGGCCTCATACTTGTGATTATTCTCCCTATAAATGTCATCCCCTTTAAGGTACATCAATTGCTCCTCTAAGTATTGGAGTCTTTTCTCAGCTACAGTCATACCCATGGGAGGGCTGTCGTCCCTAAAGACATTCTCGAAGTCATCACCGATCTCACTCTCTTGATGAGGGATCCTCGTTTCTACGGCATGGATTCGACCTTCGATGGTGTCAAAGCGATCATACACTTGGTCTTGAGTAACTTGGATTTGAGCTAGTGCGGCTAGGATTTGATCATTACCATCTTGAAGTTGGTGGAGATTCGTTTCGCTGGTTCCAGGCATCTTGAAAACTGGATAAGAGATCGATGACGAATCAAAACACGATCGACCATTCCAACACACTTAGGAGAAGAAATGTTTTGACTCGTGAAGTGGGTGTGTGCCAGTTGTGGTGAGTGAGCTTTGAAGAAAGGACAAAATTTTAAAAAATGTGTATCCTAGTCAACTATAGTGTAGTTGTAGGAGTGGACTCGAAGTGAGGTTTTGAAATGGGCTTGTGGCCCGAATTTTGACTCGACAAAGTTTCGACTGGGTTTTGCACTAATCCAATGGCCTTTTTCGAAATTTTGATTAAAAAAAGGGGTTTGATTTTTGCAAAAATCGTCATGGTTTCGTTTAGAAATGGTGATCACGTAAGGTACAAACATTTATACAAGCATTATAACGGGATGCTGAGTGCATTTAAAAGGGTTTTGGTTTAAAGGGTGGGTTGCCATACTGAACCATCAAACTCGAAGTCTGTGGAGTGGCTCGTACCAAACAAGAGTAAGGCCGATTCCTAGTCCATTTCCTCAAGTAGTGAAGGCCCTTGATACAAACAAGAGTAAGCATCATGGTATGGATGACGCCAATCGCTATCCATCCTTAGGCCCAAATAAGGATTAGGACCGTCTAAACGGGACGATTGGTCGAATGGGTTGGGTTGGGCCTAGGAAGGCCGAATGAAACGGTCTAGAAAGACCGAGTTATGAAAACCGACAATTGTCAACTATTCCCTAACCTTGTTCAAGTTTCACCCTTGGCTACACGTAAGTGTATTTCCCCAGCGGAGTCGCCAAACTGTGGACAGGGGGCCCACGGGGGCGCTTGGGAGGAAGAGAACAAGCGTTTGCATTTTTGTTGGAGTCGCCACCAATTTTTATGGGAAATTGGAACCGTTCGAATACCTCGTGTCATGTCAAGACACAAAGTAGTGACATGAACACTAAGCAATCGTTACCCTTAGCATTCTATGTCTAGAATGACTCTCGTGGATGCCAATGAACACGGATGTTCACAGAAATCTGGAGTAAGGGGTGAGGGTACGTATTAGGAAGCTCTTTTGATCGAACACCTAATCCCGCCCGCCTCGATAGCGGCCTCTAGTAATGATTAGGGAAGTTATTTATACTCGATATATCGTCGATTATATGCATGCAATGCAACATCCAAGTTTTAATCCTAGCATGTGAAGATTAGACTAAGTCGGTTGACAATTAATTTAGCAAACAATTGGGTCGAAATAGGACTTAATGCTCAATTACATGTGAAAACATACAAATAAATCATACAAATGCAATAAATAATACAATAAAGAAAATTACAATAATGAAAATTACAATAATTACAATGGATTAGGCGATTTATGTCGAAAATACCTTTAAAACAGATAATTTGGAAAAACGAATAAAGGAATAAATTAACGAACAAGTCAGAAGGTGATAATACGGATAAAAGTTTATTATACGTAAGCTAATTAAACTAGGTCAGGCAACGACGGAGTTCGGAGACAGAAATCATCCTAGAACAGGCGCAGCAGGACTGCGTCCTCTGGAAGAGGCGCAACAGTTGATGCGTCTGTTCCAAGGGTGAGTTCTGGCTGTGAAGCCGGAACTGCAAATCGTTAATTAGAATTGGTGAATTTAATGATTGATTTATAATATTTACTCGGATGAAAGTGATTATCAGGCTAATTACATGTGATTAATGGTCATAAAAGCAATAAACATGGATGAGACGGATTAATACTAATTATTTATATGGAAGAATGATTGATTAGTGACATGGGTGAATGAAATAAACTAAACATGATGAATTAATGACAAATTAATGGCGAACATGCGATGAATAAGACAATAAACAGATGAAAAATATATCAAAGGATCGAATTCCAGAAACTCAATATGAACAAATCGAATCCCTACAACCCGGATTGAATTTAATGACGAAAACCCGCAAATATTGGTTATTAGGGATTTAAGTCGGATTTATGATGGATAAAACATGTTAATGACGATAAATAATATACATGTGAAATTATAAGCTATTATATCAAAGAATTAACGAGAAACAAACGAAACAAATAAAAGAACGAATTACAGAGGACGAAGGAAGAAGAAAGGAAGCAGGAACTGCGACAGCCTCAGGAAGAGGCGCAGCAAGAACTACGCTTCTTCGAAGAGGCGCAGCAGTTGCTGCGTCCTTTCTCGACGGTTTGTCTTCTGGAAATCCGTAAAAAAAGGTTTTAAAGCACGGTTTTATAAATCGGTTTTAAGGAGGTATTTTCGACATAAACCTTACAATAGTGGTACAAAAAGATAAATAACAATAAATAAAAGAGAGATTTACACCCTCAGACTTACATGTTTGACGAAACGAGAAGGACTAAGTTATTGATTAGCGATGCTCGACTCGAACTATAATGCAAATACGAAAGTGCCCTCGTAAGAGGAAAACGATTAAGTTAATTAAGTTGATTGATTGTGGAGTTGGTCAAATTGGTCGGTCATGCAAACGAGGCTGGTACTCAGAAGGATCCGAGCTTACGTGGTCAAAAGTTCAAGCACGTAGGCGCCAAAAAGTAAGAACAAAGGTCTAGAATGCAAAGGGAGAAGAGAAGGGCGGACACTCGCGTGAGAAATATGAGGAGCGAAGGCTCCTATTTATACTAATCACGTGAAGGAATTAAGGTTTCAGAGAGTCTTTGTAAGTGAATCTCGGAAAGATATGAAAAAGATAAGAAAATTACGCAGAAAAGGACCTGGGAAGCGGCGCAGCAGTCACTGCGTCTCTTGGAAGAGGCGCAGCACCTGCTGCGTCTGTTCCCAAGTGGTTTCCTTCTGCGGAAGAAAGATTTCCGAGTTTGAGTTATAGAAGGACGGAATAATTCGGTTTTCCTTAATATTTTATGTGAATATTACGGGAAATTGTTTACCAAAGATTTAAATATTGTGAAATATTTATAAAATATGGAATAGAAATATCCGGAACATTCCAGAACATTCTGACTCGGGATTTAACGGTTATCAGAAAATGAAGACGGTTTTAGGCCCGGACTCCAAATGTACTCTAATTACTGTCAAAATGACCGTATCGGCGCGTAGATGACAACTAAGAGGTAGACATCAGTATTTGAGCAATCACTTGACGATAAACTTACGAACTGTCATAAATCGTTCCGCGTAGCAAACATGCGGCCCAATCATCACCGGGTGGTTTGCGAGAGGTGCAGAAATGAGGTATCTACAATCCCTCTTTCAGACATGAACGCTGTCTTTTCTTGATCTGCAGGATCCATTTTGATTTGATTGTAACCACTCCATGCATCCACGAATGTTAGCATTTCATGTCCTACTGTCGCATCCACCATTGCATCAATATGAGGTAGCGGGAAGGGATCTTTAGGATATGCCTTGTTGAGATCAGTGAAGTCTACGCATACTCTCCATTTTCCGTTCTTCTTAGGTACCACCACCACGTTGGATAACCACTCTGGATATTTCACCTCTCTTATCTTCTTTGCTGCCAGAAGGCTATCTACCTCTTGATTAATCACTTTATTTCTTTCAGCTGCAAACTTTCTTCACCTCTGCTGAATGGGTTTGCACTTTGGGTCCACACTGAACTTATATGTTATGATAGATGGGTCTATTCCTACCATGTCGTCATGTGACCATGCAAAGCAATCCTTTTTAGCCTGCAGAAATTCGATTAGTTGCTGCCTCAAGTCTCCTGTGCATCCAGCTCCAATTAGCACGGTCCTCTCTGGGTGCAGCTTGTCCAGGTTGATCTGATCTAGCTTCTCAGATGGGGGCTCAATGTATTTGTCCTGGACAGGCTGCTTCTGTAATTGCTATGCGGGGGGGGGGGCGGTGTAGGGAATTGTCTCCTCGTGATCTCCTCATATTGTCTCTACTCCCCACGGTGTAGGGAATTTTATGCATTGATGATATGTTGAGGGGACTGCTTTCATTTGGTGCAGCCACAGTCTTCCTAGGATGATATTGTAGATAGAGGGTCCGTCTATGACCAGGTACCTGATATGCTTGTTGACTCTTCCCACATAGGTTGGGATGACTATCTCGCCCAGTGAGTTGGCTGTCTCTTCACTGAATCCTACCAGTGGGATGGTTTTCTTCTGTAAATCCTTCTCACTAAACCCCATGTTTTCTATAGTTTTTAACATGATCAGATTGACCAAGCTGCCTGTATCTACCAGGACCTTTCTGACTGTACAGTTAGCCATCGACATGGTGATAATGAGTACGTCATGATGTTCCCGTTCGTCACATATGTCTTCTTCATTAAAGGCAACAGAAGGTAGATCGCTGTGAGAAATTCTGCAAGAATTTGCTGGCCTATCTCCTTTAGTCTCGGTGGCAAGCCTTTTAGCCGCTGAGTATGTCAGCCCCCTTAGATCTGAGCCGCCTGTTATCACGTTTATTATCTTGGTGTATGTGGGTGGAGTTGCAGGCTTCACGGAGCCTACCTTATCATGCTGCTTGCCCCCACATGGTAATAGGTGGCTCAGTTCTCCCTGCTCATACAGACGCTTGATCTCTCTTCGCAGCGTGTAACAGTCTTCAGTGTTATGCCCAATGTCACAATGTAACTCACACTTCTTCTTGTTATCTTTTCGCCATGCCTGTCCTTCTACTGGTGGCTTGGGCCACCTTACTCCATCTCCCATCTCCCTGAGTGCTTTCAGGATTCCTCCGATATCTTTAGTGAATCTATACTCTGCCAGAGTAGGGAGTTGCTTATTTTCTTTGATTCTGTTGACTCCCCTTCCATATGGCCTATAACTTTCATCCCTTTTACTGGCAGATTGCTTTCTTCCTGATTTTTCTACGGCTGAGGTGTTGAACACACTTGGTGCGTTAGGTAGGCTGACTCTGGCTAGTATGTCTTCCTCCAACCTGATTGCAGCAGCAGCTGCCTTTTCCTGTACTAATTCGAAGCTATGGCAGGGGTGCATGGTCAGCTGCTTATATAAGTCTGAGTCATGGTGAAGGCCCCTCCTAAATGCTTCCACTACTTTTGACACGTCGCACTCCCGCACTGCCACCTTCTCGTTGTTGAATCTGGTGTTGTATTCTCCAATGGTTTCTCCTGCTCCCTGGACGATTCACTATAGGTCTCCTGCATGCTTTTGTGGCTTCTAGCTGCTTGCAAGCTACTGGGTGAATGCATTTACCAGTTCAGCAAATGTGGAGATCAACCTGTTGGGCAGGCTTACAAACCATCGAAGTGCTGGTCTTGTCAAAGTGGGTCCAAATCCCTTGCACATGCAGGCCTCCTTTACTTGCCCTACGGCTGTTACTGTCATCATCTTCTGTTTGTACTGGCTCATATGGTCAAAGGGATCTATTGTGCCATCAAAGAAAGGCATGTTTGGACTGGTGAATCCCTGTGGCATGGCTGTAATGGATATGGCGTCCACAAATGATGAGTCGGCATAACTGTCAGGTGCCGCCTTTTCAAGTGGAGGTGGCAGTCCTGGAACCCTGCTTAGCATCTTCCTTAACTCCAAATATTACTGGTTTGTTATGTTTCCTGAATCTGGGGTTCGCCTGTCAACTGCTTGTTGATTCAATGTGCTGCCTCCTAGTCCAAACTCTTGAAGGCTCTGATGCGTCCCGGCAGCTAGGGGAGTTGAGGTCACAAGTGTTCGCTGCTGCCAGTTCACCTGCGGGTTTACCGTGGACCCTACTCTAGGTGTCTGGCCGGTTGCTACGAAATTATGAACAGGGATGCTACCTGATCGTGCTTCCACATGGCTGGCTGGCGGCCAGTTATCCGGTGTGAGGTATCGCAGCCCTCGTGGAGTTATTCTTCCATCTGATGATACTGTAGCTTGATCCAGCCTTGTTACCAGTTCAGATGGTATCTGTCGAAGCGGATTCCTGCTGCCTGATGCCTGATGCCCCCTGTGTTAGATCCACTACTGGAGCTCTTCCTTCACCTGCCTTGCTTGCTGATGTGACAGACTGTTGCTTTAGAATGTCTATCTGTGCCCAGAGCTCTCTGTCTCTTTTCCTTGCTTCAGCTTCAGCTTTCTTATGGTTTTCTCTCATGTTTTCCATGGCCTTTTGAAGGTTCTCTACTCCAGTAAGCAAGATTTGCGTTGGACTAGGTGGTCGGGTGAGGCCTGAGCTTGTTGTATTTTTGTCTGATCTTGCTTGGGTTGCTGCAGCAGGGGTTTTAGGAGGCAAAGAAGTTTTTGCCGTTGGTATAATTCTCGAGGCTTGCCCAGGAGCCTGAGTTGACACCGTTGATGCCAAGTTTTGAGTGGAGTTTGGCGGCAACGACGACTGACTGCTCCCTGACATAGCTTCTGACACTTGCTTATCCATAGCGTACTTAGATTATCAATGATTGACGACCACAATGCCCCATGGTGGGCGCCAAACTGTTTAGGTGATTTTTACCAATTTAGTTGTTTCGGGTCAATGCGGTCTTACTCGTTGGTTGCTTTATTGATTGTTTGTATTTGATATTTCGGGTCAATTGACACTTCCAGAACGACTCTTTCCATAACGAGCCGCCCCCCTCCATTCTCCCTGACTTCTCCCTGAGAGCCTTCCTGAACGCGGATTCTCTTGTCAATGGGCCTCTCTGCTTCCACACGCCTCCTAGCCCATCCTGTTTAGACGGATTCTCTCCATACTTGGGCTTCCCTTATTTTATTCTTCATCCACGGCCAAACTCGTTAATATGTATTATGTGGGTTTACTCTATTAGATCAATATGCAGATTTTAGCTTAAACAGTTTGCCCCCAATTCCTTGTGAGATACGTCTCGAGGCGTCGAATAAGGAATTTACGCATTCATTTCGAAAACCCTGCGCCGTCTTTCGCACTCCTTCCTGCGTACTCATCATTGCTCTTGTTCCCCACTCCCTCATTTCTCGCGCCCCCCTCTCTCTCTCTCTTCCTTTATAACCCCCAACCTCCACCTTAATTACTTCATTTAACCTCAAAACCCTTCTTCCCAGAAACTCTCCTCCTCCTTAAACTCTCCCTCTCCCTTTCTATTTTCTCCCGCCGGATTCCAGCGCCACTCCCCGCCGTTACTCTCTACCAGGTATTCCTTCATATCTTCCTTTATTTAATTTTCCCTTCTCTCTCTCCTCCGACCATCGGAAAACCCGTCACAGCTCCTCGACTTCCACCCCAGTCGACCAAAACCTGGACACCGTCTTTTCTTCCCGGAACCTTTTTACTCACCCCCATGACTGCAACTCCGCTTTGACTACCGCCAACATCCCCTTGATCAAGGGTTTGCTCGGTCTTGGTGATGGGGTTGACATTGTCATCCCAGAATCGGGTCAGAGGGCAGACGCTATCCGACCGGGGTGGGTCTGTCTTTATCTTTACCCGTTTAGATACGGCCTTCGCTTTCCCTTTCCAAGGTTTGTTCAAGATTTCATCTACACCAACAACTTTGCCATGACACAAATTTCTGCCACCATCTGGAGGGTTCTCCTTTCTTCTCTAGCCGCTAGCCAGAATATTGGCAACTTCATCTCCCTGGGCGATCCGGCCCATATGTATGATATCAGGTCTCTGGGAAGAGGCCATTTCTTCTTTCGGGGCTCTGGGGAGACTCCCTTCAGGCATGTGTCAAAGTCTAGGGACGAGAAGTTGTTTGAGGACTTCTTCTATGTGAGAAAGGCTTCTATCCAGCCGCATGTTGACTACATCTTCGAGAAATGGGTTATTTCTTCGAGTAAGTGGCTTTCCTAACGCCTGACTTATTCATCTCAATGGTTACTGGCTTACTCTGTTGCTTTCGTGCAGGTCCCTGCTACCTGACTCGCCTGGGTGTCCCAATATCTGCCCGCAACAAACTGTTCTGCATCCCTCTGTCTGAGAGAAAATTCCCTGACCCGCTACCTGGTTTCTCACCTGCTTCCTCCTCCAACCCTCAACAATCAGCCCACAACATGTCTTCTGGTAAGCTGCTTAGAGCTATCTTCGCTTGCATGTAATCTTGCTGCCTATCTAGCGCTTCTGTCACCTGAAATTATGGCTGCTCGCAGGTTCAAAAGTTGATCCTTTGGAGACCATCCTCTAGAGTGCCAAAAGAAAAAGATCTGCTGCAAGTCCTGACGTGTCATCTGCTTCCAAACGGAGTGCCCCTGCCGCCTCCTTCCAGCCACCTCTTACTCACTCCAGCTCTGTTCGTCCTGAACCTTTAGAGGTTAGCCCGCTGTCCCGACATCCTCCCTCTCCTCCTGCCATCCCTCGTGCTTCTGCCAGTGGTGGCATCATCGCCCACTTTCCAGAGGGCTTTGGAAATATTGACAAGGTGCCATATTGGCATGACATCGACCAGCTACTCTTCCCTTCCTTGGTGGATGCTTTCTCAGAGTTCGATCCAGAGGAGATGGCTGAAAATGACGTGCACAATGCTTTTATGGTGAGTATCTTCCCTCTTCTGCCTGTTCCAAGTTACTCATTTTAATTTTTTGCTAAATTCACCTTTCTCTACCCCCTGGCCTTCCAGTCTGCTCTCTACAATAGGAAGATGATCAATATAGTGCAGACCACCAGTCGTGCTACCAGCGCCAAGAACAGAGAGCTGACTGGGACCGTTGCTGATCTGGAGCGGCAACGTGCTGACTTGAAAGGACGGGTGGCTGAGCTGAAGGCAGATCTTGCTGACACCAAGAAGAAACTGAATGAGGTAGCTGACCAGCTGGCACGCACCCCAAGAAGTCTGTACTACATTCTCTGACTCCCTGAAGCGTTCTGAGGAGAGGATCAGTGAGTTGATCACCCTGGCCACCAACATTATTGCCTATGCTACCTGGCGGGGAAAGATCAGCGGGATGCGTGCCGCCCTTGATGAGCCTCCATCTCTGCAAGCTATCGAGGAGGAAGAGAGGCAGCCGGAGACCCTGTACCAGTTCAACCTGATCTGAGCATTCTGATGCCTGAAGTTGGCGAAGTGAACTCTCTCCTGCCTTGGCAGAGCAGGCTACTGTTGGGGATGCTGGGTTATTTCAGGAGGCCGTCGCAGTTGATGGAGCTCAAGAGGTCGTTGTTGCTGAGGGAATGCAAGCTGGTCTTGTACCTGAAACAAGTGGTCAGCAGGGAGAGACAGAGGAGGTGCCAGATGTGGAGGTCATCAATGTGACCGAAAGTTAAAAGTTTTTCTTCTTTTTTTTTTTATTTGTGAACTTTTTGGGATGGCAGTCTGACCCTTCGTTGGCAGACTTGTAAAATTTTTAAACAGTTTGTGTTTCTGGCAGCTCGCCATGGCGGCGATTTGAACTTGGGGCCATATTTTGGCCGAATTTTGAATACCCCTTGCCCTAGTTTGGCAAGTTTTAATTATGTCTTGTGTGTTATGTTTAGTTTTCTTAGCTTAAGAAGCTGCCGTGTCAGCCTGCTGGCTGATTTAAGCGAGTCATGTCAGCCTGAGAAGGCTGATTTAGACTCAGCTAGCTGCCGTGTTAGTCTGCTGACTGATTTAGGCACATGTCGCGTTGTAAAGGAGGAAGGTGGTCGTGTCATCCTTAGAGGCTTATTTAGACCAATCGTGTCAGCCTAAGGAGGCTGATTTACACTCAGCTAGCTGCCGTGTCAGTCTGATGACTGATTTAGGCATATGCCGCAATATGACTACTTAACCTTGTTTATGACGCAAGGTGTGTTCATCATGTTTAAAGCCAACAGGGGCGTACCTTAGGCAAGTTTATCGTCATTCTAGGACCAATGGGATGTTGCAGGATTCTGGTAGCTCAGAGATCCCTACGTGCCATATATGCGTGCATGCATGCTGGGGCCCTGACTAATTGCGATGAGTGCGAGCTACGTCAAGGGGGTGGTATCAGGGGTAGTTGGGTAAGCGTTCAGCTGTCAGCCAGGCTCCCTTTCGTATGTTCCATAGTTCGCCTAGTGAGGGGTGCTCCTAATAGAGAAAGTAGGTAAGGCATGTTGGAGTGCCATGTGCCTTATCACCCCACGTTTGCAGTTGACAGTCCTGCTAGATACACTTTCAACGTAGCATAGACATTAGAGTTCAGAGTGATGCACCTAGAGAAGCCTGAAAATAGAAAATTCTATCGGAGCGATGTGAAGTACCTGATGCCATCTCATGGGGTGCCAGAGCAATTGTGGTCCCAGGAAGCTTTCAGACCACATAACTCCAATAGTAGCTTTAAAAGTTGAAAGAAAATAGAAGTAAAAAAGAAAATGACACGAAATTGGTAGTATGCCTACTACCAGACTTTTTTTTTTCTTTTTTTTGGCTTTTCTTAATACACTACTCTGTACACTAAAATCTACTTATTATTAAACGTAATACCTCTTCAGGTGAAGTATGTTCCATGGCCTTTGTATGATTTGACCGTCCATAGTCATTAATCTGTATGCACCATGGCCAACAACTCCTTCTACCTGATATGGTCTTTCCCATTTGTAGGCGAATTTGCCTGCCTTTCATTTTTTGGTGTTTTGAAACACTTCACGGAGAACCAGGTCTCCTACCTCCAGGAGCCTAACTTTTACATTCTTGTTGTAGCTTCTAGCAACTGACTGCTTGTAGGCAGCTAGACGTATCTTTGCACTTGCTCGCAGCTGGTCTATTGTGCCCAGGCTCCTAATCGTCTCTGCACTGTTCAGTTCCTCTGTCATGCATCCATACCTGTGGGTGGGAACTAGAACCTCTGATGGAATGACAGCTTCTGCGCCAAACATCAGGCTGAAGGGTGTTTGACCTGTTGCTATCTTTGGTGTCGTCCTGTCTGACCATAACACTAGTGGCAGTTCATCTACCCACTTTCTTCCTAACTCCTGTAACCTCCTTCTCAGATTATCCATGATAATTTTGTTGCTGGACTCAGCTTGCCCGTTATACTTTGGAGTTCTGGGTGCTGATTTTTTTAGAGTGATGTTCCATCTGGCACAATATCCCTCGGCATCGTTGGAGATGAATTGTGAGCCATTGTCACATATGATTTCTGATGAGATACCAAACCTGCAGATGATATTTCGTTTTATAAAAGAGATGACCTGTTTGTCTTTCACTTCTGTGAATGTTTCTGCTTCTATCCACTTGGAGAAGTAATCTGTCATTGCCAGCATCCATATTCTGTTTCCTGTGGCTCTAGGTAGAGGACCCACTATGTCCATTCCCCTTGTCATGAATGGCCAGGGAGAAATAATGGGGTGTAAGGGCTCTGCTGGCTGGTGGATCATTGGCGCTGAGCGCTGACAAGCGTCACACTTACGGGCATATTCTGCTGAATCCGCCTTCATCGTGGGCCAAAAGTAACCTCGCCTGAGGGCTTTGTTTGACAGACTCCTGCCCCCTGCATGGTTTTCACATTCGCCACTGTGGAGGGCATGCAACCCAGTTTGTGCTTCCTGCTTATCCAGGCACTGTAAGTAGGGACCTGCCAATGAATTCTTGAAAAGTACATCATTAATTAATATAAATCTGGAGGCTTTCATTTTGAAGCCTCTTATCTCATTCTTATCATCTGGTAGTTTGTTGTGTCACATCCAATCTAAGTAAGATGTCCGCCAATCCCAGTCGTCTGCCTGTGTGGCCGGCTGATCAAGTGTCTGGTCAGTTGTCTGGTTAGCTGATTGGTCACCTGGCTGGGCAGCTGTCCTGGCTTCTGTAGTTGTCTGAACTGCCAGCTCATCCTGCTGATCCTCCAATTCTCCTCTGTCTACCTCTTCTGCTTTCTGGATAGAGGGTTCCAGCATGTGTGCGATGGGGATGCTGGACAGTTCTGTTGGTTTGAATGTTGCCCCCAGGGTCGCTAAGGCATCTGCCTCCACATTCTGATATCTGGGGATCTGCTTGAGCTTGCAAGTTTTGAATTTCTGTTTCGGTTCCTTTGCTACTTTCAAGCATGCGACCATTTTTTAGTCCCTGGCTATAAATTCATTATTCACATGGTTAACTATTAGCAAAGAGTCACTAGATATTTGCAGGTCCCTGACTCCCAACTTCAGAGCTCGCTGCATTCCTAGTATCAGGGCCTCGTATTCTGTTTTATTGTTAGTTGCCTTGAATTCAAATCTTACTACCTGTGCTATCAGATCTCCCTGTGGCGATCGTAGGATTAATCCTACACCTGCCCCCCTCTGGTTGGAGGCTCCGTCGATATGCATCTGCCAGGTCTCTGTCTCCATGTTCCCTTTCAGGGTCAAGATTTCTTCGTCTGCCAGGTTCTGGATAGCTGGGCTGAAGTCTGACACAAAGTCTGCCAGTGCTTGTGACTTGAAGCCGTCCTAGGGTCATATTGGATGTCGTACCCACTAAGGTGTACAGACTGAAAAGTCTATTGATCCAAAATACTCAAGAGGGGGGTGAATTGAGGATTTAAAACTTTTGAAAGCTTTTTCGATTATGTATGTATAATTAATTATTTAAAGTTTATTGATTAAACTTTAACTAATTAACTAATTAACGAATTAAAAGCAAAGCAAATAAACGAAAGAAAGAGAGACACACGGATTTTTGAAGTGGTTCAGTTTCACAAGTCGAAACCTACGTCCACTATTCTTGATTAATAAATTTAGTACCTTTCTCCGGATTAGAAATTTACTAACCCAACTAATACAACTAACTCTAGCTGTAACTCAATGAGTACCGTTAAATACTCAAGTGACTAACTTACGCTAATAAGAAAGCACTAATGATTCTACTAAAAGTTCACGTTAATGAACGAGTAAGAAATCAAATAAGCACTATTTTCTTATAACGATAACAATAAGAACGAATGCACAAGTTTATAAATCACACGACCTTTTTCGAAAATAAACAAAACGGTTTTCTTGCTTTAAGACACGGTTTTTGTTTTGTGAAAATAATTCAAGTTATGCTCAAAGGTCTTAACTTTATTGATGTAAAGTATGGAGTATTTATAGTAAAAGAGGAGCAAGAATTTCGATTTACTAAAAACCCTAGATGCCGTGTGGTGTCTTGTAAAGCAAGAAGGAATTAGGTTAAATCTTTCCTTAATTCTTTTTCAAGACTTGCCTTAATAAATAATATTTTCCTATCTTAACAACTCACCAATATCTTGGAGATTATGAAAGATAATATAAGGAGATAAAGAAATCTCTAACAAATATTATCCTAATACCTTCACTCTTATCCAAGCAAAAACTTATTGTGAAAGAAGGTAATTACTATTCACGTTTTACTATTCACAGCACTATTCACGGTACTGTTCACGTGGCACTATTCACGCAGCACTATTCATCCCTAATATTTTTATAAGATAGAAAGGAATAAATAAAATAATAAAGAGATAACAAATCTCTAAACAAATATTATTTTAAAGATTTAATCAATCTTTTCCTTCTATCTTTACAAAAATAATATCTTATAAGTTAGGAAAGAATAAATCAAAATAATATAAAAGAGATATTAAATCTCTAATCAAATATTATAAAGATTTACACAAAACCCTAACTTGTACAAAGAGTAACCATGTATGAGAAAGAAACGACTCATAAGCCCATTCCTCTTACACGAAAACCTTAGGTAAGATAAATTAGGTTTAGGGTTTTTAGAGTATGTAGAAACTAGAAACCCTAATTAGCAAGATACCTCAACTCATAAGTTGATTCAATCATAATTACTAATTATAAGCTAATAGTAAAACCATACTCAATATTAAAATAAGCTCCCTTGTAAAATAAATACTTTTACTAAATCATTCAAAACGGTTTTCCAAAAACAATTTAAAAACTATTTTGTCGTGTGTTTTATAAACTTCACATCTCAATGTTATAGTAGAAGAGCTATAACATTGCGCTCTTATATAAGTAATGTTATAGCTGTGAGGCTATAACTTTACCAATGTAATAAGTCCATTCTTACGTTATCATTACGAGATAATCACCTACGCTATTCTAATCTTCGTTAGGAGATCTTCGAGTGTAGGCTACTTCATTATTCAAGCTTGATCAATCTTTAGATGAGCTATATCTTATCATGACGCTTGAATAACTCTTTCAGTATCTTGTAATATCTTGATCCGTGATTGAGGGCTTGATCACAATATGTTCTTGTATACTTCCATCACAATTCTTTAATGCTTGCGATTAGTAAGTCCAATCTAAAAGACTAAACAAACAATTACACGCAACGAGTATATAGAATATAAAGCACTCTTGACATCATCAAAACATAAACATACATATCTATATGGTTCAACAAATTCCCCTTTTTTGATGATGGCAAGTCTCCTAAAATTGTGACTAAGTATGTAGTTCCCCCTCAATATAATACCGTCATCTTTATAGATAAAGATCAACGCAAGATCAAACAATTATATACAAAGTATAGCATTTAAGGACCTTAAGAGAGTAAAGGTCTTGACAAGGAGCAAGCTTAGGCAAATACTAAATCATGGTCATTCATTTCTTCCCCCTCTTGACATCATCGAAAAGACGAGAACATACATAAAACGACTAGAATGATATCAACCGAGGAAGAAATATACATTAACCTAAGCATATATTATAGCATAAGAACGATTTCAACATAAGCAAGTCCTACATATAAAATGTGTAATACAAACCAAGATGAATAGAGATTTTGTAGGAGAGAAGAAAATTAGTTACTCACCTAGCTACGACCTACAAAAGCATGCATGAAATCTAACATGATAGATATCTCTAGTAACCTTACATATACACATTCCAACCAATCGAGGTCCAAAACACATGCCGAGGACTTACATATGAATGTGAGGTGAGGTAATTGGGTAAGAAGGGGCAAAATAATTTGGATATGTGGAGGTAAAAGCCAAGCTAGCACCGATCACAACCAAAAGTAACCATATTCCACTTTCCAACCCAACATGAAAGATGATGTACTATGCCAAGTACGGCAAATACTCACTCACATCAACAAGTACTTCTCCTCAAGTAAAATGGAAATGAATAAGAATAGGAGTAATAAGAGATTTTTGCCTTTCCATCTTTTATAATATCATTTTTCTCCTCTTTTTTTTCGTATATTTTTTTCATTTCATTTTTTTCAGTTCATCTTTTTCTTCCTTCCTTCCAATATTCATCACAACACCAACCAAATTGACTACAACAAAACTTCCAAAAATACCAACAAGACTAGCTTGACAAGGGTAGGCCATATGGAATGTAGTTGAATAAATAGGTCAAAACAGGACAAATTTGGCTAATGTGAGGTTTAATAGGTAAAACGTAAAGGAAGGGTCGCCTCTCCACATGTGTCACCACCACAAACCCGAGTGTATACAGGTAATAAGAGACAAATTTCATGCTTATGAAATTTGATGTTACATGCCATGTAAGGAGTACTACTCACATCCTAAATGAAACCAATCATAAATGTCATTGGTTTATGAATCTCTAAACCTTAGAACGTATATGTGATGAACAAGAGTTACGGTTTGTATACAACACAAAATATAATAGACTAGAAAATGAAATATTCTCATAAAATAATAAAATACTATATAAGAATGTATTTGCAACAGAAAATACGAACACAGTCATATAATCTCATCTTAACTAGTCAATCATACGGTTAGGAAATAATTATGATAGTTTAGGTGCCACCGATTAAACCAATTTCCAACCGTAAAGTCTCAAAACGTCCTCTTGCTAATGATTTTGTCAAAATGTCTGCCCATTGTTATTTCAATATGTTTGGTACGTGAATTTTGTGCGGGATTTTTAAAAATTATTATCGCACTAGTATTATCACATAAAATAGGAATGCATCCTACATCAACACCATAATCACGTAATTATTGCTTAAGCCATAATAATTGAGTACATACCAGTCCTGCAACGATGTATTCGGCTTCAGCAGTTGAGAGGGCAACCGAATTTTGCTTCTTCGAACCCCACGTGATGATACACGGTCCGACAAAAGTGGCGACACCCGACGTGCTTTTTCTGTCTAGAGAACATCCTGCGTAGTCGGCATCAGAATAACCGACTAGATCAAAATTGCACTCCATTGGATACCATAGGTATAAGTTGGCCGTTCCAATTAAGTAACGTAAAATTCGTTTTACGGCCGTCATATGCGATTCTTTGGGAGATGATTGATATCTCGCACAAACGCATACGCTAAACATAATATCAGGTCTACTTGCGGTCAAATATAACAGTGACCCAATCATCCCACGGTAAGTAGTTTCATCAACTGATTTACCGTTTTCATCCAATGTCAATTTCTTGTTCTCGACCATTGGAGTAGGCATAGCATGTGAATTTTCCATTCCAAATTTCCGAATCAACTCTTTGATATATTTTTGTTGATGGATCTTAATGCCTTCATCTGTTTGTTGTATTTGCAGACCTAGGAAGAATTTCATATCTCCCATCATACTCATCTCGAACTCGGAAGTCATCAACTCAGAAAAATATTTGCACAAGCTTCGGTTGGTCGATCCAAAGATAATGTCATCGACATAGATTTGAACAACCAAAAGGTCAGAACCCTCAGTTTTTAGAAATAGGGTTTTGTCGACGGATCCTCTACTAAATCCACTGTCAAGTAGAAACTTAGATAATCTATCGTACCATGCCCTAGGTGCTTGCTTCAATCCATATAGAGCTTTATCTAATTTGAAAACGTGATCCTCAAATTTGATATTCTTAAAACCGGGATGTTGTTCAACAAAGACTTCTTCTTGTAAATATCCATTTAAAAATGCTGTCTTTACGTCCATCTGGAAGAGCTTCATTCCCTTGTGTGCGGCAAATGCTATCAGAAGTCTAATAGCTTCAAGGCGAGCAACAGGTGCGAACGTCTCATCATAATCTATTCCTTCTTGTTGATTATATCCTTGGACCACCAATCTTGCTTTGTTTCTGACAATGACTCCGGCATCATCTAATTTGTTCCTGAAGACCCACCTAGTTCCAATGACTGAACGATCTTTTGGTCTAGGAACTAAATGTCAAACCTTGTTTCTTTCGAACTGTTGAAGCTCTTCTTGCATAGCTATAATCCAATCTGATTCAGCGAGAGCTTCATTGATATTCTTTGGTTCGATCATGGATAGAAAAGAGTAGAAGGAACAGAAGTTGTTTAAGGAACGTCTTGTTTGAACACCCTTCTTAATATTTCCAAGAATATTATCCATGGGGTGTGAATTCTTGTATTTCCATTTAGTTGAAGTACTTGGTTCTTCATCGTTATTTGAGCTTGACCCGACTTCATTTGGTTCGGAATTAGAGGAAGTTCCCCCTGAATCCAATCCGGGTGTTGTGTTTGAGCCGATTATAACCTCGGACTCTATACCTTGATTTGGATTCAAAGTTACAGTAACATCATCTATAACATTGGTTTGGGAGTTCTTGTCTTGAGTCAATGTTATAGTATCATCAACTATAACTTTGCCTTTCTCCTTTTTATCTTTTGAGGAACGAATAAGTTCATCACTTATTCCCTCAATTTCGTTAGCCTCTAATTCCAATTCCGAGGGGTCGTCTCTTGAAAGACGAAAGTCGGGTTCATCCAAGTCTTCTTCCTCATCCTGTAAAGGCTTATCGAACACGTTATCTTCATCAAAAATAACGTGGACACTTTCTTCAACACAGAGAGTTCTTTTGTTGAAGACTTTGTAAGCCTTGCTATGATCTGAGTATCCTATGAAAATCGCCTCATCACTTCTAGGGTCGAATTTGCTTAAACGGTTTTTACCGTTGTTATGCACAAACCACTTGCTCCCAAAGCAACGAAGATGGGAGATATTAGGTTTTCGACCTCTGAGAAGTTCGTAGGGGGTTTTCTTGAGGATAGGTCGGATCATAGCACTATTATGGATATAGCAAGAAGTACTTATGGCTTCAGCCCAAAAATTACGAGGTAAACCACTACACAGAAGCATTGTACGTGCCATATCTTCTAAAGTTATATTCATACGTTCAACGACACCGTTTTGTTGAGGAGTTCTTGGTGCAGAAAAGTTATGACCTACACCATTAACTCTACAATATTCTATAAAAGTTTGGTTGTCAAATTCGGTGCCATGATCCGCATTTAATAGATACAAGATTAGTCTTATATTTGTTTTGAACACGTTTCATAAGACAATCAAATTCATCAAAAGTTTCGTCTTTTGAATGAAGAAAGATAGGCCATACATACCTTGAGTAGTCGTCTACAAGAACAAAGACGTACCTGGATCCTCCTCTACCCCTTACCTTCATAGGTCCACATAAATCCATGTGTACCAATTCCAAGGCTTGATTTGTGCTTACTACTCTTTTGGGTTTGAATGATGACCTTACTTGTTTGCACCTTGCACACGTATCACACATCTTTTCTTGGTCGAACTTGATCTTGGGTAATCCTTCTACCAAGTCCCACTTCTTGAGCTTGTTCAAGGTTAGTGAGCTAATGTGACCAAACCGTTTATGCCATAAACAAGGATCATCAAGAGTAACTTTCATGCATGAAAAAGAGTTAGTAGGCACAGCATTTAAATCTACCATATAAACATTTCTTTTCCTGTGGCCTTCTAGAATAACATTGCTAGTTCCTTCGATAATAATGCGACAACTATCAGTATGAAACACTACTTTGTTACCTTTGTCGCATAGTTGAGATATACTTAGCAAGTTATGTTTTAGACCATCCACGAGATAAACATCACTGATTGCGTGAGACTTAGAAATTCCAATTTTGCCAACGCCAATGACTTTTCCCTTTTTGTTGTCCCCGAACGTTACTTTTCCTCCGTTGAGGGGTTTGAGTGAAAGAAACAGATTCTTGTCTCCGGTCATGTGTCTTGAGCATCCGCTATCAAGATACCACTGATTGTTTTCTTTCACTTCTTCCTGCAGAAAAGATTAGATACAGTTTTTAGGTACCCAAGCTAAGTTGGGTCATTTATGATTAGTTACTCTATATACTAAATCCTTTCGAATCCAAACACGTTTAATGACCGTTTTTCTAACCTTAGGTTTGTTTCTCTTAGGAGGAGTTCTAGGGTTAGGGTTTTCTCTAGGTCTAGGAATTTCTCTAGGTCTCTCTTGACTACTTCCCTTGTGAATAGGTTTACTAGGTTGAGGTCGACAAGGGTTTTGTGAAGAGCTAGGTTTCTTGGTGTAGTCAAAGGCCATGTCATAGAACCAACGAAATTTATTGTTTCTTTTTTCGTTAGGTTCGTTAGTGGGGGTTTCCATATTCTCGTCAACCGTGTCAGCGGTTTTAGCATGGTCGACATTTTTTCGTATGTCATGAGCCTTTTTGACACAGTTGATTTGAATGTGACCCGTATGACCACAGTAATTGCAAATCAAGTATTCAGGAAGATCAGCATACTTCCTTTTTCTGAAATCAAAATCCGAAGGTGTTGATTTGCATTTAGAGTGATCTCTACGGCTGTAGCACTCATGTCCTAACCCCATCTTCATATTATTGTCGGATTGTTCGGTTAGGAAGTCTAGGACTTTTGAGCTACCTTCCCACTTATCATGGACCTTTCTAGCGTGTAGAAGTAGGTCTTTTAGGGTTTTAATTTCCTCTTGACATTTCGTGTGATCTACATCATTGTCCTCTTTAAAGTTATCACGAAAGTCTTGGAATCGTTTATTAAGAATGAACACAACATCGGTGTGTTGTTTCTTAACATTGATCATATCGGTCTTAGATTCTTTCAATTGCTTTGAAAGAGAATCTATCTCTTTCTTTTGGTCTAAGATCACTACTTCATTAGATGTGACCTTAGCTTCCAAAAGTTCTTTACCTTTTCTAAGTTCGAAAGTTATAGCTTCATTAGCTATAACTTTGGCTTGAAGGTGCTTGATGTTAAGCTTTAGGTCTGAAGTTATAACTTCATTAGCTATAACTTTGGACTCTAATTCCTTCTTTTCAGCCATAGTAAAATCTAACGTTGTTGCTTTCTCAGCTATAACCTTAGATTTCAACTTCTTAGCTTTGGCCTTCAGAGTATGATTTTCTTCCGCAATTTCGAGAATCTGTTCCTTTAGATCTTTTAATTCCAAGTCCTGTTCGTGACACTTATCAAGAGATTATTCAAAGAATTCAATTAAAGCACTTTTAGACAACTTCTTAACGCGTTTTTTAAGCTCAAGATAACTTACCTCTTCATCGTCATCTTCGTCTGATTCTCCGAGAAAGCAATAGTTTGAGTGAGAATTCGTGCTTTCATCATCGCTGTCGGAGATTAGGTCAAGACTGATGCTACTTAAACAAAGATGAGCAACTTCTTCATCTTCTGACTCCTCATCATCTTCTGTGTCAAGATCTCCCCAACATGACGCCAACATGACTTGCTTGAATTCTTTCTTGGTCTTTTCTCTTTGAGCCTTGTCCTTAATTTTCTGCCAAGTAGGACAATCCTTAATCATGTGATCAGATTCTCCACACTTGAAGCAACCTCTGTTAGTAAATGACGATTTTGATTCTGTAACTTTCTTGTTGGACGACTTGTTGTTGTTGTTATAAGATGATTTTGCTTGTTTGTTTCGAAAGATTCTATTTTTGAAATGGCGTGCAAACAGAACAGTTTCATCCTCTAGTTCAGAGTCAACTTCTTCGCTCTTTAAGGCCATACTCTTATTACGGCTTGGTTCAGCATCATCTTTGTTAAGAGTAATTTCATGGGCAATGAGAGCACCAATGAGTTCTTGATAGGATAGGTTTTCAAGATCTCGTGATTCCTCCATTGCAGTGACTTTAGCACGCCACTTCTTAGTCAGGCTCCTAAGAACCTTTCTAGTAATGTCCTCAGTACTGAATTTCCTACCTAGGTTTTTCAGTTCGTTTATGATGCTTGAAAACCTTGCGGACATACTATCTAAGGACTCATTAGGCTCCATAATGAATAGCTCATATTTTTGCATAAGCAAATCTATTCGGTGCTTCCTAACAATGGAAGTACCTTCATAAGCTAGTTCAAGCCCATCCCATATCTCCTTGGCCGTGGAACATGAAGAGAACCGATCAAACTCAGTAGAAGTCATTCCGTTTTGCAGGAGACTTATCGCTTTGGAGTTCTTTTCGGCCTTCTTGTAATCGGCCTCGACATAGTCCTCTTCTTTCTTTTCATAGGTAGTGCCTTCCTCGGATGCCACAAGAATTTTGTGCGGTCCGTTTTGAATAATCCTCCAACACTCCCAATCGTGTCCTTTCACATAGTGAGTCATCATGTTTTTCCACAATCCATAATTATTCCCATCAAAGACGGGACACTTGAGATATTTGGAATCCATTTATCACGTGATAGGCAGCGGAATATAAAACGATAAGATAAATGAAAAACAAGATAGATCAGCCTCTTTGCGGTTAGGCTATCAAGAGCACGAGGCTCTGATACCAATTGAAGAGTCTATTGATCCAAAATACTCAAGAGGGGGGGGGGTGAATTGAGGATTTAAAACTTTTGAAAGCTTTTTCGATTATGTATGTATAATTAATTATTTAAAGTTTATTGATTAAACTTTAACTAATTAACTAATTAACGAATTAAAAGCAAAGCAAATAAACGAAAGAAAGAGAGACACACGGATTTTTGAAGTGGTTCAATTTCACAAGTCGAAACCTACGTCCACTATTCTCGATTAATAAATTTAGTACCTTTCTCCGGATTACAAATTTACTAACCCAGCTCGTACAACTAACTCTAGCTGTAACTCAATGAGTACCGTTAAATACTCAAGTGACTAACTTACGCTAATAAGAAAGCACTAATGATTCTACTAAAAGTTCACGTTAATGAACGAGTAAGAAATCAAATAAGCACTATTATCTTATAACGATAACAATAAGAACGAATGCACAAGTTTATAAATCACACGACCTTTTTCGAAAATAAACAAAACGGTTTTCTTGCATTAAAACACGGTTTTTGTTTTGTGAAAATAATTCAAGTTATGCTCAAAGGTCTTAACTTTAATGATGTAAAGTATGGAGTATTTATAGTAAAAGAGGAGCAAGAATTTCGGTTTACTAAAAACCCTAGATGACGTGTGGTGTCTTGTAAAGCAAGAAGGAATTAGGTTAAATCTTTCCTTAATTCTTTTCCAAGACTTGCCTTAATAAATAATATTTTCCTATCTTAACAACTCACCAATATCTTGGAGATTAGGAAAGATAATATAAGGAGATAAAGAAATCTCTAACAAATATTATCCTAATACCTTAACCCTTATCCAAGCAAAGACTTATTGTGAAAGAAGGAAATTAATATTCACGTTTTACTATTCACAGCACTATTCACGGTACTGTTCACGCGGCACTATTCACGCAGCACTATTCATCCCTAATATTTTTATAAGATAGAAAGGAATAAATAAAATAATAAAGAGATAACAAATCTCTAACCAAATATTATTTTAAAGATTTAATCAATCTTTTCCTTCTATGTTTACAAAAATAATATCTTATAAGTTAGGAAAGAATAAATCAAAATAATATAAAAGAGATATTAAATCTCTAATCAAATATTATAAAGATTTACACAAAACCCTAACTTGTACAAAGAGTAACCGTGTATGAGAAAGAAACGACTCATAAGCCCATTCCTCTTACACGAAAACCTTAGGTAAGATAAATTAGGTTTAGGGTTTTTAGAGTATGTAGAAACTAGGAACCCTAATTAGCAAGATGTCTCAACTCATAAGTTGATTCAATCATAATTACTAATTATAAGCTAATAGTAAAACCATACTCAATATTAAAATAAGCTCCCTTGTAAAATAAATACTTTTACTAAATCATTCAAAACGGTTTTCCGAAAACAATTTAAAAACTATTTTGTCGTGTGTTTTATAAACTTCACATCTCAATGTTATAGTAGAAGAGCTATAACATTGAGCTCTTATATAAATAATGTTATAGCTGTGAGGCTATAACTTTACCAATATAATGTAAGAAGTCCATTCTTACGTTATCATTACGAGATAATCACTTACGCTATTCTAATCTTCGTTAGGAGATCTTCGAGTGTAGGCTACTTCATTATTCAAGCTTGATCAATCTTTAGATGAGCTATATCTTCTCATGACGCTTGAATAACTCTTTCACTATCTTGTAATATCTTGATCCGTGATTGAGGGCTTGATCACAATATGTTCTTGTATACTTCCATCACAATTCTTTAATGCTTGCGATTAGTAAGTCCAATCTAAAAGACTAAACATATAATTACACGCAACGAGTATATAGAATATAAAGCACTCTTGACATCATCAAAACATAAACATTTATATCTATATGGTTCAACACAGACCATTTTGACATTATGCTTGATAGCTCAGGTTTCCTCATTACGTATTTCAGCGGGTAGTTGGTCACAACATGTATGGTGTGGGATTCAAAATAGGGGCGCAACTTATAAGATGCAACTACCAGAGCTAATACTAATTTTTCAAGAGATGTGTGCCTGGTCTCTGCTGGCAGCAGGGACTTACTTACGTAATAGACTGGCTTTTGCTCCTTATCCTGCTCTCTGACTAGAACGGAGCTTACTGCTACCTCTGTGACAGCTAAATAAAGGAACAGTGGTTCTCCTGGCTCCGGCTTTGATAGTAACGGTGGATTGCTGAGGTAGTGTTTCAGCTCCTTCAATGCCTGCTCGTGGTCTGCAGTCCACTCGAACTTCTGGCTCTTTCTTAGTATGTCATAGAATAGTCTGCATTTTTCCGAGGACCTCGAGATGAATCTGCTTAAAGCTGCTACCTTGCCAGCCAGTCTCTGCACGTCCTTTGGCTTTTCAGGTGACTCCAGCTGTAACATAGCCTTAATCTGCTCGATGCTGGCTTATATCCCTCTCTGGGTTACAATGTAGCCTAAGAATTTGCCAAAGGATACTCCAAAGGTTCATTTGGACGGATTTAGCTTCATTTTGTATTCTCTAAGGGTGTTGAATGTTTCTGCTAGGTGTTGCATGTGATCTGTAGCTTTTTCTGATTTTACCACCATATCATCAATATATACCTCTATGGTTCTTCCTATCTGCTCTTTGAACATGTGGTTGACCAGCCTTTGATATGTGGAGCCTGCATTCTTTAGGCCGAATGGCATGACATTGTAACAATATATTCCTCTTTCAGACATGAATGTTATCTTATCTTGATCTGCAGGATCCATCTTTATTTGGTTGTAACCACTCCAGGCGTCCAGGAATGTCAATATTTCATGTCCAGCTGTCGCATCCACCATTGCATTAATGTGAGGTAGCGGGAATGGGTCTTTAGGACATGCCTTGTTAAGGTTAGTGAAGTCCACACATACTCTCCATTTTCCACTCTTTTTAGGTACCACCACTACATTTGATAGCCACTCTGGATATCTCACCTCTCTTATCTTGTTTGCTGCCAGAAGGCTGTCTACTTCCTGATTGATCACCTTATTTCTCTCAACTGCGAACTTTCTTCGTCTCTGCTAGATAGGTTTACACTTTGGGTCCACGCTGAGTTTATGTGTTATGATGGACGGATCTATCCCTATCATGTCGTCATGTGACCATGGAAAGTAATCCATATTAGTCTGCAAGAATTCGATCAGGTGCTGCCTCAGGTTTCCTGTGCATCCAGCTCCAATTAGCACGGTCCTCTCTGGGTGCACCTTGTCCAGGTTGATCTGATCTAGCTCCTCAGCTGAAGGCTCAATGTATTCGTCCTGGACATGTTGCTTCTGTAATTGCTATGTTGGAGGGTTGGCAGTGCACTTCAGTGCTTTCTTGTAGCAGCCTGTGGCTTCCTCCTGGTCTCCTCGTATTGTTTTTACCCTCCATGGTGTGGGGAATTTTATGCATTGATGATATGTTGAGGGGACTTCCTTCATCAGATGCAGCCATGGTCTTCCCAGAATGACGTTGTAGGTAGAGGGTCCATCTATGACTAGGTACCTGACTTGTTTGTTGACTCCTCCCACATAGGTTGGGATCACTATCTCGCCCAATGAATTGGCTGTCTCTCCACTGAGTCCTACTAACGGGATGGTTTTCTTCTGCATATCTTTCTCACTAAACCCCATGTTTTCTATGATTTTTAACATGATCAAGTTGACCGAGCTGCCAGTATCTACCAGGACCTTTCTGACTGTGCAGTTAGCCATTGAGAGAGTGATAATGAGTGCATCATGATGTTCTCGTTCATCACGTATATCTCCTTCATCAAAAGCAACAGCAGGTAGATCACTGTGAGAAATTCTGCAGGAAGTTGCTGGCCTATCTCCCTAAGTCTCAGTAGCACGCCTTTTGGCTGCTGAATATGTCAACCCACTCAGATCTGAGCCGCATGTTATCACGTTTATTATCTTGGTGCATGCAGGTGGAGCTGCAGACTTTGTGGATCCTACCTTATCTTGCTGCTTGCCACCACGTGGTAATAGGTGTCTCAGTTCTTCCTGCTCGTACAGGTGCTTGATCTCCCTACGTAGTGTGTAGAAATATTCAGTGTTACGCCCAATGTCGCGATGGAATTCACACTTCTTCTTGCTATCTTTTCTCCATGCTTGCCCTTCTACTGGTGGCCTAGGCTACCTTACTCTATCCCCCATATATATGAGCGCTTTCAGAATTCCTCTGATGCCAGTGGTGAACCCATTTTCTGCCAGAGTGGGGAGTTGCTGATTCTCTTCTCTGTTGTCGACTCTGTTAACTCCCCTTCCATATGGCATATACCTTTCATCCCTTTTGTTGGTAGACTGCTTTCTTCCTGATTTTTCCATGGCTGAGGTGCTAGATATGCTTGGTGTATTGGGCAGACTGGCTCTGGCTAGGATATCTTCCTCCAATCTGATTGCCGCTGCTGCCTTTTCTCGCACTGCTTCAAAGTTATGGCAAGGGTGCATAGTTAGCTGCTTGTACAGGTCGGAGTCATAATGAAGGCCCCTCCTGAAGGCTTCTACTGCTGTCGAGACATCACACTCCAGTACTGCCACCTTCTCATTGTTGAATCTAGTGTTGTATTGTCCAATGGTTTCCCCTGCTCCCTGAACAATTCTATATAAGTCTCCTGCATGCTTCTGTGGCTTCCGGCTGCTTGCGAACTACTGGGTGAACGCATTTACGAGGTCGGCAAACGTGGAGATCGACCTGTTGGGCAAGCTTACGAACCATCGGAATGCTGGCCCGACAATGTGGATCCAAATCCTTTGCACATGCAGGCTTCCTTTACTTGTCCTACAATCGTTACTGTCATCATCTTTTGCTTGAACTGGCTCATGTGGTCAAAGGGATCTGTCGTGCCATCGAAGAGAGGCATGTTTGGATTTGTGAATCCCTTTGGCATAGCAATAACGGATATGGCGTCCACAAATGGTGAGTCAACATAACTTTCGGGTGCCGCCTTTTCAAGTGGGGGTGGTAATCCTGGGACCCTGCTCAGCATCTCCCTTAGCTCCAAGTATTTCTGGTAGGTTAGGCTTCCTGAGTCTGGAGTTAGTCTGTCCGCTACCTTCTGATTCTGTGTACTGCTTCCAGGCCCAAACTCTTGAAGGTTCTGATGTGCCGTGGCAGCTAATGGGGTTGAAGTCACGAGTGTTCCCTGATGCCAGTTTATCTGCGGGCTGCCTGCGGATCCTGCACCAGGTGTCTGATTAGTTACCATGAAGTTACCAACTGGGAGGTTTCCTGACTGTGCTTCCACATGGCTGGCTGGCTGCCAGCTATCTGGCTTGAGGTATCCCAGTCCTCGCAAGGTTATTCTTTCTTATGATGCTACTGCTGTCAGATCCAATCTTGTCACCAGCTCGGCTGGTATTTGTTGAAGCTGATTCCTACTGCCTGATGCCCCCTGTGTTAGATCTACTACCGGAGCCCGACCTTCTCCCTCCGTGCTTGCTGGTGTGACGGACTACTGCTTCAGAATGTCTATTTGCGCCCATAGTTCCCTGTCTCTTTTTCTTGCTTCAGCTTCAGCTTTCCTCTGGTCTTCTCGCATATTTTCCATGACCCTCTGAAGGTTCTCCACGCCAGCGAGCAAGATTTGTGTGGGACTGGGTGGTGGGGTGAGGCCTGAGCTTGTTGTACTTTTGTCCGATCTGGGTTGAACTGTGGCAGCAGGGGATTTGGGAGATAAAGAGGTTTTTGCCACAGGTGTGGTTCTTGAAGTGTTCCCAGGAGCCTGAGTTGGTGCCGTCGATGCCGGATTCTGAACAGGGTTTGGTGGTAATAACGGTTGACTACTCCCCGACACAGTTGCTGATACTTGCTTATCCATTATGCGTCTGAATTATCAACGATTGACGACCACAATGCCCCACGGTGGGCGCCAAACTGTTTAGGTGATTTTTACCGTATTCAGGTTTTACTAGGTCAATGTGGTCTTATTCGTTGGATGTTGATTAATCGTTTATGTTAATGCAAAATTAGGAAATAAAGGAAACAATTAAATGTGACACGTAAGATTTGGTGACGCAGAAAACCCAATGTGGGAACAACCGCGGGAGGGACGGTACCCTGTCAAGTATTGCACTAGCTTGTAATGAGAGAATGAGTACAATGGAGACGCTATGTAAATCTAGCTAGCACAATGTGTTGCGTGAGATCTTGAATGTCTTTCTTGTTTGCTTCCTTGGCTATTTATATGGTAGGAACCCTAGATGTATCCTACTGCGTTAATGGAAAGGAATATTACTTCCATAACGACTCTTTCCATAACGAGTCGTCTCCCTCCATTCTCTCTGACTTCTCCCTGAGAGCCTTCCTTAACGCGGATTCTCTTGTCAATGGGCCACTCTGCTTCCACACGACTCCTAGACGGATCCTCTCCATACTTGGGCTTCCCTTATTTTATTCTACATCCACGACCCAACTCCTTAATATGTATTATGTGGGCTTACTCTATTAGGTCAATATGCAGATTTTAGCCCAAATAACCACTACTTATTTATAACTTAATTTTACCGAAGTTAAGTACAGTATACCGTAGTTAATCTCTAATATTTTGTAACTCAAAGTAGATATAGATTCTTAATGTAGTATGAGATCTTCTAGCATAGGTAACTTTAGAATACAAAACAAATTAAAATAAAGTGGAAAACTAAAGATGTTTAAAAAGAAGGAATTGATCTTGAAACTGAAGTTTCTAAACGGTCTTGGTACGAGTTCAAAGATCTCAAATAAAAACATCTCCTAATTCCGATGGAAGAATGTTTCTTGATGAAGTGCAAAGCTGCGTTCAAATTTCTTGTTTTATGATCCATAAAATTCCCTTTAATCACTTTATTCCTTCCGATCTCTTTTTGCCTAATCAATACAAAAACAACCTTAAACTAATGCCTTTTATTATTATTATTTTTTTTTGGGAAATTCTATGGTATACCCTTGAGTTTTTGCGTTTTCCATGTTGTATCCCTGTTTTTTTTTTATATTCCACGGTGTACCCCTGAACTCTTTACTTCATCCGTATAATGACCTCTTTCAACTCTCTCTTCACTCGTTATCTCTCAAACAATCGTTCTTTAACCTCAAATCTCATCGATTAACATCATATCATCTTCTTTTATGATAATAATGACAAACTAACTTTAACCAATTACAAATTACCTTTAATATCTATTTAAAGAAGAAAAAAAACGAAATCAAAGTTTTGTACATTTTTTGAAATGTTAGTTGATTATTAAGCGAGTTAGTGGATAATTGGATGAGCTAATAAGTACGCGGACGTGTTAAGGAGTGATCGGTGCATGAATGAGTGAAATAATCGATCAACTAACGAATTACGTTAACAAAGACAATTAATAAGGTCATGTTATAGACTATAATATAGAGTTTAGGGGTATAACATAGAATTTCAAAAAAACAGGGGTACAACTTAAAAAACTCAAAAACTCAGGGGTACACCGTAGAATATCCTTTTTTTTTTGTTATTTGAATTGCTACCGTTTCGAGCGTTTCCTATGGTAGGTTCTAAGATTCATCAGTCGATCGGATTAATACCGTTATTATACTCCTTACATTCAATCATTTATTTGTCTTTTTTTTATTATTTAATAAAAGAGATTTTAATAAAAGATAAACAAATGATTGAGACAGAGTATGATACAACAAAGATTTTTTTATCATATTTGATAAAGCTTAGAGTCATCATCTAAGAGGTTGTTTGGTTGCTCTCTTAAATCATGGGAAGTAGAACTTCCCATGAATTGTTTAAATGTGATGTTATTTGGTTGCCCATTTCATGGGAATTAGAACTT
The DNA here is from genome assembly GCF_048544455.1 of Silene latifolia. NCBI lineage: Eukaryota > Viridiplantae > Streptophyta > Magnoliopsida > Caryophyllales > Caryophyllaceae > Silene > Silene latifolia. Next base: position 119,375,222 of record NC_133528.1, on the reverse strand, counting down.
CCCAAGGAACTTCAATTCCTCCATAATGTAGGAAGTTGCTTACCTAGCCCCCCTGGTAAATGCAACTTCCCACATGAATTCACTTTCCACATGACAACCAAACAACATTTTTACAATTCACATGAATTACAAATTCACATAAACTTAATTTCCTAGGAATTTCATCTTCCCATGGTGAACTAAACAACCTCTAACATATTTGTTCTATGCGGTACCACAAAGTTATTTAGGGCAATAACAATGGTATAAAAATAAGAAGTTATATCCCTATACGGAACTCCGTATTCATTAATATACAAAATAAGGAGTTCGCTATATGAAAACTGGTTTTTAAAATAGAGAATCGGTTTTATACTTATAAAAAACTTTAACCATTGAAGAGAAATAAGAACAAAGTTTTATGAGTGATTATGTGACACTAAAAAAGCGGTATAAAACTTTTATCATTGCGATTGCCTCAAGTATTTGCATGATAAGTTTTACAAATAAATTACGGAAATTTCCCATGGTACCCTCGAACTTTGGCAGATTACACATGGTACCCCTTAATTTACATTTCTACATATGGTACCCCTGTGTTACCTTTTTCTTTCCCAAAATACCCTTACCAGACTTTCCGTTATAACACCGTTAGTTTACATCTCTTAAACACTATACCTCTTACTTTACACAACTTCTAATCTCACTCACCTTCAAGCCTAATCTTACTCATCCCCTCTACCACCACCACCACACCACCACGCACGACCCCACAGCCACCACGGCCAAAGACACCATCCAATCCCACCACCACCAATTCAATCTCAATCACACATACTGTTGCGAGACCCCATTTTCCCCAATTGCAAAACAACTTCACCTCACAACACAACACAAACTGAAATCGTTGCAAAAAACATACTACTCCGTAATTAATAAAACAAGTTTCGCACACTACCAAAAGAAATGAATTCCAAAACTATAATTCTTGGGAGCATTTCAACAAAATCACAAATACCCAATTCAAAATAAATAATTAAGTTAAATACCCACAAAAAAATATAACAAAAGATTCAGCTAGATTGATGCAAAATAAAATAAAAAATCAAACAGTAAATAAGTAATAATGTTATAAAGAAGAAGAAGAAGTCACATAAAGATGAAGAGGCCAGCTCGTGGTGCTCGCTGGTATCGGATTCGGCACCATGTCGGTGCTGCTGCTTGTGAGACGAAGGTGATGAGAGGGTAGGCTGCCGTCGTGGTCGCCCGATGTTTGATTTTAGGTCAGATGACGGCCTGATTTGCTGCGAATTGTGGTGTCATACTTGACTGCTTGCGAGGAGAACCAGTATGTTTGTGGGTGAGGAAGTGGTTCAAGTTATAATCATGGGACCAATAATCGATTGACTGATTTATTTAGGTTTAGTATGTTTATAACTTTGAATGAATTGGGGGAAAGATTAAGATTAGACTAGTTATTTGGATGATGGTGGCTCATATGGTGCAGGACGGAATACAGGGACACGCGCACAACCTCTGCCGGAGCTCCGGTGTCGGCGACGAGTGGTGATCGTCGGAGTATGGTGGTAGTGATGGTGTTGTGGCAGTGGGGGATGAGTGACATTAGGGGATGAGTGAGATTAGATAACAAAAATAATAATAAAAAAGGCATCATAATAGCTAAATAAGTGTATTACTGACGGCGTTATGACGGCAAACGCAGTAATGGCATTTTGGGAACAAAAATGTTAAATTAATGGGTACCATATGTAAAAAGTTAATTTAAGGGGTACCATGTGTAATCTGCCAAAGTTCGAGGGTACCATGGGAAAAAACCGAATAAATTAAGTTTATTTTACTATAAAATGATGCATATTTTTATTTTTTCATCATAAATTCTTATTTGCGACATCTTAGTACCGTTAAAATAATGTTAAAAAAGAGAGGTGATTATGAGATGTAACAAGTTGTTTTAAGAATATTTACTTTATTATAAATATATGAGGGTGTTTGGTAAACAATATATTATGGATTTTTAGTACATTCAATGCTTTTAGTATATTTGATCAATCACAATATGAGTGTTAGTGTGTGATATTCTACAACATGGTATTTATACCTCTACTATATTAGTTAGCATATTTTAAAGTGGGGTTTTTTTTTTTGTCAAAAATTACCTTATATTTAGGGGTATTTGTAAAAAAAAAAAACTACCTTATATTATTTTTCTTGTTTTAAACTACCTTTGTTTTCTCTTTTCTTGGTCAAAAACTACCTAAGCTCACGATATGACGAGATTTGATCGATTTAGCGACATTAACCTATCTTACATGACTCTGTTAAGATCAAACAACAATGATCAACCGCATAAAAACCACAATATAACTTTAGCTTAACAAGATTTATGTTTTCACATTTCAATAATAACTATGAGCATCGACTAAATTAAGTGCAAGTACAACATGACTTCCCAAAATCTGATCTAGGCATGATTTAAACATTAAAGAGTCGTATGAGATAGTTTAAAGCCGAAAAACTAAGCAAATTTGTCTGACCAAAAATAAAGAAAACAAAGGTAGTTGAAAAAAAAAATTAATATAATGTAGTCTTTTTACAAATACTCCTAAATATAAGGTAACTTTTGACAAAAACCCTTTTAAAATAGAAAAATTTACATCATTTTACAATGAAAACTAATAATGTTGATCTCAATATATTACCAAACACTTAAACTGATTCTAGTAATTAAAATTATTAATCAAACCTTGTATTAAAAACCTACCATTTATAATGTGGTTTTACAATTCATTATAACTAATCCGCTAATTATGAAATGATCCTGAATAACACAAATTCTTGTTTATGACGGCACCTATCCGTCACTCTTGAGTGGCGGATACCATTTTACCTCACAAAGTATCCACTTTTTCTCTCTCTGCAACACTATTCATGTGGTCCCCTTTCTCCACTAACCAATTTTGTTACCATTTTATCTCACAAAATATCCGCCACAAATGGTAACCCGTCACAAGGGAGACCAATTGCCTGAATAAAAGCATTAAGTTAATGGATTAACCAAAGACAGTCCCCAAATGTTTCAAAGGAGACAGAGAGTCCAATCTCCTTTAAACGACCTCGTAATTGGGGAAGTTCCCCACCTTTCCTTTCTCTTTGATTCTTTTAATTTCATCGGCTTTCCTCTTTAACTTTCCACTTTTCTTATCTCAGTTTTGATCATCTTCATCATTATCATATCACTTCCAAATATACTTTCCCTCTTTTCTTCTGCCTTTGGCTTATTACTGCCACTTCTCTTTATTCTCTTTTTTACCTTTCATTTCTTGCTACAATTTTGAAGTTTCTTGTATAGTACTACTATTATTACGGTATATACTAGTAAATACTAAATAGTAATGCTGCTTCATTAGCATTGTTTTTGTTTTGAGTAAATTCCAATTATTTGTTTATATTTTATGTGTGCAGTTAAGAGTTCCTTAATCGAGTTATGATAAACAATTAATCGGGATAAAGAGAGTAACAAACAATTAATCGGGGTAAGGCAATTATTAAATCTTGTGTGAATTACCCTTACGGAGTTGGTGAATGGGTGATACATAAGACAAATCCATAGTTTGTTCCTACAATAAGGTTTGCCTAGCGCCTACCTCATTATCCAAATCCACCAAATAAAGAGCTCTACTCATTCTAACCAAAACCATTATGTGGTAATCAAAATGCTCTCATCAATAAAATTAGTCCCATCATATCACTCATTATGGATGCCTTGAACAAGTTGGCAATCGGGTCACTTAGTCGGTTATTGTCCGATGGTAAGACTAAGCGGATTGAGTCATATTGGGTTTGAATTGCGTTGGGTAAATAACGGGTTTGGGTCAATTCGGGTACGATTCATGTCAAGTCTTTGTTGGGTAGTGACATCATCGGGTGATAAGTGCGGCCAAAACCGTTTTAGGTCATGTTATTAATCGATATTCTATCTTATGTTTTTTATTTTGGAAAGAAACTTTAATGTTAAAACAATTTAGGTTTAGTTATTCTAGTTTTAAGTGAAGACAATGTAAAATATCCATCCATTTGTTCTTATTAGCATCATTATTAAACTAGCTTGTTAATTATCAGGTCATTTATAAGGTTGAGTCAATTTCAAAACACAGGTTGGTTCATATCGTTTCAAGTAAGACTGAGGTTAATTAAATAAAATTTCCATCGATTGTCAATTTAATTTCGGATCAGATCAGCTTCTACCAGCTCCATCAAAAAAATTGTCAGTATCTTGAACAAGAATGAAATAGTTGCATTCTTGAAAAGCAAACAAATACTATATGATACATGGCTTTTAACATTACTCACAACTTTTAACTAGTAACAAAACCCCACACCATAAAGATATTCTCCCACTTACAATAAGGGCAGTAAGATTCAAAATATTGCTTTAGATAAAGAGTGTATTAAAATGAGAGTAGGCCATCAAATTTGATTGTTAGTTAATGTTAGTGCCTTAATCAAACTTAATTTATAGTGAGCTATAAAGTTTAAAGACACCATCGTCTCTCAATCATCCATCTACCTTTCCCAAATAATAAGAAGGCAAAAAGGAGAGTATAAACAACTTACCTTTGCTTCACATGCATTCCACTTTCCAATCCCACACAAAATCTAACATTTTTGCTCTTCCCACAAGTAAGGCACAACTCTCCTAATATATACACACACCACTCTACATTCCTTAAACCCTCTACAACATTCTTCTTCTTACCCACTTTCAAACATTCGACTAATACTCGAACATAGTCATCAACCAGCGTACACAAATACAAAAAAATGCGAAGTGGGGGGTGTAACATACAACAATCACTAACCCCTGAGGCAACTACAATAGTAAAACAAGCAATCAACCTAGCTAGACGAAGAGGGCATGCACAAGTGACCCCAATCCACGTAGCAAGTGTGATGCTAGCGTCACCCGCGGGTCTTCTAAGAGCCGCGTGCCTTAAATCCAATTCCCACCCTTTACAATGTAAGGCACTTGAACTTTGTTTCAATGTGGCCTTAAACCGTCTCCCAACAACCTCACCTGCACCCATCTTGGGTCCACACTCTCACTACCCGGCCCTCGCCAATGCGCTCATGGCCGCGTTTAAGCGAGCCCAGGCTCATCAACGGCGTGGGTCGATTGAAACCCAACAACAGCCAATCTTAGCTCTTAAGATTGAGACTGAACAACTTGTTATATCAATCCTTGATGACCCTAGTGTTAGTAGGGTTATGAGGGAGGCTGGTTTTTCTAGCACTCACGTTAAGTCAAATGTTGACCATGCACTTTCCTCCTTAGAGGCCTCCACTCATACTACTACTACTAATAATAATAATACTAATAATATTTCGAGTATAAAAAAGGAAAATGTAGTGAATCCGATGATATTTCGTTCAGTTCAAAATTATCAAACTCAAATAATACCATCATTAGGGCAATTTGAGCTAGCATTTAGCAAGCCAATAAGCCAATCAAGACGCGAAGACGTGTCGGGTGTGGTGGACTCATGGGTGAAGAGAAGGGAGAAGAGTAGTGTTGTCCTAGTAGGAGAGTGTTTAGAAAGTTGTGAAGATGTTGTTAGAGGTGTTAAGGAAAGAGTTGAGAGAGGAGATGTCCCACTAGAGTTAAGATATGTACAATTCCTAAATTGTCCTTTGTTATCCATGAAGAATATGTCAAGAGAAGAGATAGATTTGAAGCTAGGAGAGGTAAGGTGCTTTCTAAAAGGGTGTGTAGGGAGAGGGGTAGTTTTGTACTTGGGTGATTTAAGGTGGGTGGCTGAGTATTGGGCTTATTATGGAGAACAAAGGAGACATTATTATTGTCCTGTGGAACATTTAGTGATGGGATTAAGGAGATTAGTTTTTGGTAATGTTGAATTTGGAAGGTTATGGCTTATGGGTGTTGCTACTTTTAGTAGTTATATTAAGTGTAAATCAGGAAATCCTTCTTTGGAAAATCTTTTGGATCTTCATCCTCTCACTATTCCTGCTGCTAGCTTGGACCTCACTCTCAAACTCGATAGGTATTCATCATTTTTATTATCGATTAATTGCAACTTCATCATCACAAAAGTGCGAGCTAATAGTCAGCTAGCTTAGCTGGTATATATCTCGGTTCAAACCTCGTCAGCATCATATTCGCTCTTGTGGCTTCCTTTACACTAAAAACAAACACAAAAGTACGTGAAATGAAGTTTAGTGAATCATTTTGCTTTATTTTGGGCTCTAGGCGGATTATCATCATCACTACTAGATAATTTTGATTTGTTTGAATGAATACATGGCATGCATTAGTTAACAATGTTGTTGTCATATCTAATTAGTGTTTTTTTTATGCTTTGTTTAGTTCTTTGCAAGAGCAAAGTAAAAGTATGGGATCAGGAAATGGAAATAGTCGGGGGCCACAAGACGAAAATAAGGTGGACATGCAGCTCACTTGTTGCCCTGATTGTTCGGCTCATTGTCGTCAAGAAGCGAGAAGCATAGCCGGTAGTATTCGCAACAATGAATCTACTACCACAACTCCTACTACTTCCACTAGCTCTAGTCTACCATCTTGGCTCCAAAAGTACAAGGACGAGAGTCGAGAATCTAGCCCCGTTAACAATGATCAGGTTAGTCCTAAAAACTTATATGAGACGATTTTATACAAGTTTATTAATTTGATGCACACATTTATGTATGGAGTTTACTTTTGTATCACCAAACCGTCATATACATTATTAATTATTATTTATTTATTTTCGTAACAGAATGATTCAGTGGAAATCAAGGAGCTTTGCAGGAAATGGAACACAATATGCAGTTCAACACACAAAGCAACAAACTTTGGTGAAAAAACAATAAATTTCTCATCATGTTCTCCTTCATCATCAACCTCAATTTCTTCATATGAAAACAACAACCCACATTTACGCGAAAAAATCCCAAGTTGGCCACTCATGTTTGAACCCAAATGGAGCTCAAAAGAGCACCAATTTCTGTCATCCAACACCCCAAAACATGACTTGTTTGAGAATGAACCTCCTAAACCCGAGCTTTTATCGAATCCCAACTCCATACCCAATTCAACCTCTTCGAGCGAAGCCACAGAGGGCATCTTTGAGAACCCAAACAAGTTGAGTTTCAAAGAAAACACCCCTGAAAATTTGGAAGCACTTTGCTCGGCTTTGGAGGGTAAAGTCCCATGGCAAAAGGACATTATCCCTGAAATTGCAATGACTATTTTAGGAATAAGGTCAGGGATTACGCCTCGAAAATGCAAGTCAAATTACAAGGAGAAGGAGGTCGAAAAGCATGAAACTTGGTTGTTTTTCTTGGGTATGGATGATGAAGGAAAACAAAAAGTTGGCAGAGAATTAGCCAAGATCATTTTCGGGTCATATAAAAGCTTCAAGTCCATTGGTTTGAGCAGTTTTTCATCAACAAGAGCGGATTCAAATGACGAATTCACCAACAAAAGAGTTAGAGATGAATCGGGTCGAGGCTACTTAGAGAGGTTTGCAGATTTAGTAAGGGAAAACCCTCATAGAGTGTTGTTTGTGGAAGATATTGATCAAGTTGATCAATTCTCTCTAAAGGGTATGAAGAGAGCGATTGAAACTGGTAAAATTCAGGTTTCGGATGGCGAAATTGTTAGTCTTGAAGATGCCATAGTTATATTCAGCTGTGATACTTTCAGCTCAGGGTCTAGGGCATGCTCTCCTCCAGTTAAACACAAGGGTAATAACAGTGAAGTTGATGATTTGGAGGAGTGTACATCTTTTGGACCGTTGGATTTGAATATTTCAGCAGATTATGATTATGGAAGTCAGGATTATGTTGCTGATTTTAGCATTCTAGAATCAGTTGATAAGCAAGTCTTCTTCAAGATTGATCAAGTGATGTAGACAATATGTTTTTTTTTTTCGTTTTTTTTTTAAATTTTAATATTGGGTATACCTTGGGTTTAGGTTGATGTAGGGGAATTTATTAGGTTTTTGAGTTAATTAAAGTGTATGTCATGTTACATAGAGGCTTAACAAGTAAGTTATGAGTTGTGACATGTTATTTTCATGCAAGTAATGTAATCGATCACTGTATGTTAATATATAGTTTGTAAATTTTGTTCTTGTTATATTACCTTTAACTTTGTAGCCTGGTAAATGCATGGTTGTACTTGTGAGACTGATTTGAATTTGTACTTCCCGTTTGCCATTAGATGTCAATCTAGTTCATGCTAGGTCAAGGTTACTTATGACAGAAGCTACTTCATTCATTGTGTGTGAAGCGAAAGCAATTGAGTGTCCATTGCAGTTTAAAATTAAATAACAGTTGACGTAGTCATTGTTTTTTTTTTTTTGGAAGAAAGGTGCATAAAATTATACTGCCTCTGTTCCGATCATTTGTTGCCCTTTTTCATATTGGGGTGTCTCAGTGAGTTGTTGTCCTTTCTATTTTAAGAATGAACTTGATGAACAATTTTATCATTCACACTCAATTTATTCCACTTGTCATTTGGTAATTGGCTCCTTCCTCTTTCCTTGGTAGTAACAGGCAGCGGAGAGGGCACACATGAGGGGTAGCAGGTTGTAGTTGTTGGCAGCCACCCACGACGAGACATGGGTGGAAATGGAGTCACAGAGGCGATGGCACGGGCTGGGCGCAGAACTCGTGAAAATGATATCACACCGCTTTGTCCATAGACGCCACAGAATAAAGGTAAAGAGAGTGGGCCAAGAAGGATTTGGAGAAGTACAATTCTCTTGAATCCAAGGTTGGAGATCTAGGGAAAAGAAGGAGGTGTCAACTTTGAAGTGCGTCCAGACACGGGTAGTGAGGCTACAGTCACAAAGGAGGTGAATAGTAGATTCCTCGAGTGAGAGGCTTAGGCAAAGGGAGCAGAAAGAAGAGGGTAGAACTGTTCTCTTAAATAAGGTGAGATTGTGAGGCAGCTTGTCCCACCATACAAGCTAGAGGAAGACTTTGATTTTCGGAAGAGTGGAAAGGTTCCACAACCACAACAGGTTAGGTGTGAAAGAAGGAGGCCAGATTGCCTGCTCAAACAAAGAGGAATAAGCAGAACCAATCGAGAATTTGTTTTTGGGGGCAAGGGAGGTGGTGAGGATGTCGGGTTTCCAAGTAGAAGGGAGGGGAGTGGCCAGAATTGAGGTAATGATGTTGTTGCACTACGCCAAATAAGACATCCAATAACGGTCAATTAATGCAATTACCGTTATTAAATAGAAACACGGAACCGTTATTACAACGACTGTTGTTAAATATATACCACGGTTGTATGACCGTTATATAACATCAATAACGGATCTATAATACCGTTATCACTACTCAAGAACCGTTATAAAACTGTTGTTAATTATGTTTATGGCAACGCGTATAAATTTAAGAAACCGTTATTAGATATTAATAACGGTTTCAAACCCGTTGTCCTAGTTTACTATTGACAACGGTTTTAGTGGTTCTAAAACCGCCGTTGTTAAATACTATCTACGATAACGGTTCATTTCGTTATCTTACTTAATTAAATGTCAATATTTAACAACGGTTTTATTGCGTGATAAACCGTTGTTATATTTATCAATTGATGAAACTTTGACAACGGTTCTTCTTAAATAAACCGTTGTTAACGTTTTGAAGTCGACAACGGTTATCGTTCGTCATCTTATATTTTTGGGGTTTAAATGGGGAAGGAAAAGATGTCAACGGTTATTTATCTAAATAAAACTGTTATCAAATAATTGTTTGCAATGGGTTGATTTTAACCATTTTCGTTTTTAATTTTTTTTTTTTTTAAAAAAAATGATTTTAGCTTGTTCTAGCAGCTGCTAAAATGCCATTTTTCCAAAGAACGTTTGTAGCAAATTTCTTTGAATGCTATTTTTCACCGCTTTCTTGAAAATAGCATTCCAGCTAGCAGCTATGCACTGCAAAAATTCAATCCTGCATCAAAATATTACACCCCGTGATCAATTAAACCCAGTTTCAAAAAAGTACAAACAGGATGATCAGAAGCCAAAACACAACTTCCTCAAAAAAAAACAAAAGAAGCCAATACACAATGGCTCTACATATATACACACACACACACGCGCGTACATAAAGCATGAGCAAACTATTGAGACTCCGCTAATGAAACAACATAACTGGCCCACATATTTCTCATCTGATTGATGTCCTTTGACGAATATTCTGGGGCTTTGTTGAGTATTAGTGAAAAATAAAATTCAAAATATATATAATCAAAATAGATATAATACATGGAAGTATACAGAATTGAACTCAATTTACATCTGAAATAGTTTTTAAATCACACTAACCTGTATCGGAATAGTAGAAAGTTTTCCGTCGATAACCTTCCACATGGAGTGACAAACGTAAAAGGCGCATTATTTGTCGTCTGGTGCTTTAGGAGACTATTATATAAATCACACACAAATCAGCTGAATTAGATAATCAACCTCTCGCATAAACATTAATTAAATGATACGAGTAATTATTAAGAATACACTTACTAATGGCGTGATAATATTGGGATCAGTGTTGCTTTCATATTTTCCAAGTGGACATAATCTTCTTTTTGCTTCAAAAACACTAATTCATAAATATACACACATGTCATTATTATATAAATCACACACAAATCAGCTGAATAAGATAATCAACCTCTCGCATAAACATTAATTAAATGGTACGAGTAATTATTAAGAATACACTTACTAATGGCGTGATAATATTGGGATCAGTGTTGCTTTCATATTTCCCAAGTGGACATAATCTTCTTTTTGCTTCAAAAACACTAATTCATAAATATACACACATGCCATTATTATTTGCATATATATGGCTCAAGTCATACAATAACAAATGACATTATTGAAGGTTGTAAACTTACTCAGTCATCATCTTTACACAACTGTCAGAGGATTTGCCTTCGCGAGATTCAATCCAGTACACTGTTTTTGTTTCCACTTGGATTGCCAATAGCACCCAATGCTTCCTATTCATTTTGAGACATTGAACTGTTAGTTCATTTACACGCATTTAAGCATGTTAATAATAAATTTATAGAACCGTGATTCATTACAATAATCACGTACTATACATACATATTCTCATTGTAGGGGGCAAGCCATAGTTTTTTGGACGACATTAACAGATGAGCGATACTATTGATTTTTTCTTCGTATGAAATTCTGTTAACAGAGAACGCCTTAGGACTTAAGAATCCGTAGGCGTGATTAGGGACCTTCCACTCAGAAAACTGATTATTGAGGTAACTATTACGCCACATGGAACGAAGATTGTTATTGTAGTTGATAATTTTAACAAACATCATTGTTAGGTCCAATTTAGCCTGGTCTGACTTCAGTCTAGCCTGACTTAATTAGGTTGATTGGGGCAACCAGAGTCCGGACAATTACAGTTATTATTTGACAGGAAAGCTGCTCAAGAGGCCTGATAGAAATAGTAGATTAGCCTGGTGGGAATCTCCAGCAGGATGATTAATCAGCAAATCAACAAGACAATTATGCACATGCTCTATTCTTACGGAAGACCAAGTCTAACTACAAGAACGTGCAATTTCCATAAACTACAACGTGCAAGAAGAGAAAAAGGAGAAGTTGTTGAGTTAGAATAAGTCAACTGGATTAATAGGGCACATTCCATATTAATCAGGAGACGATTTCAACAACCAGGGGGAGCGTAAAATCAATTGTAACGTTAGAATAGAAAGAGTATATATATAGTGGAGGAACATTTGTAAAGGACACAAAGCAATATACAAAAAAGCATATATAATTAGCTTGTTATTCTTACTACACTTTTTTCTTACTTTCTTTATTATCATTCAACTTATCCAGGAAACGTAAACATTATTGCTCTTATATAATTTATTTCATTCATCACTGTACATTTTTCCTTAAATATTAGAACTAGATACCTACACTACTAAATCTTCAGGCCAGATCCTTTCAGGGAAATTCGTACTAAAACAATTGGCGCCCACCGTGGGGCATCTAGTTCACTAATAAAAAAATTTCCTTCATCATTTTCCATTTAATACTCACATATAAAAATGGCAGAACTCACCCCAGAACAACAATTGGCAGCTGCCTTGGCTAAGATCAAAGAATTGGAAACAATTCAAGAAAAAGCGGCTCAAGCAGAGGCTGAGATCACTAGGCTTAAGGAATCTGAGTCTAACCTGAGAAAGAAATTGGAAAGTCAGGCTTTAGGCTCCAAAAACAGATTCGAGCCAGGAACCCCATTCTCATCCATCATCAAGCAAATTGATTTCTCCAGTTTTGGAACTCCGGAGAAGGATACCTCCTCTGGTCCACAAATCATTCCTGACAACGAAACAAACAAGACTGAAGCAGCAATAATGATGGCTATGCTTCAGGAAATCCAGAAACTCCATAACAAGATAGAAAATATACCCGGGGTGCCAGACCCTGTGGCTGAGGTGGAAATTGATAGCTTCGCTGACTCACCCTTTACAGATGAAATTGCAAAGATTGATCTCCCCAAGAAATTTACCATCCCATCCATGAGAACTTATGATGGGACCTCTGATTCACAAAACCACGTTGCTATATTCAAACAGAAGATGTTAGCCGCCTCAATACCCAGTGAACTCAGGCAGGTTTGCATGTGTAAAGGCTTTGGTACTACCCTGACCGGAGCAGCGTTGCAATGGTTCATCAATCTCCCAAATGGAAGTATCAAGAACTTTGCAGACCTGGTCAATGCCTTCAATCAACAATTTGCAAGCAACAGAGACATGGCTAAGAGACCCAGTAACTTGTTCAGGGTAAAACAGCTTCCTAAAGAATCCCTCAAAGAATTCCTGGCCAGATTTGTCAAAGAAAAGGTGGTCATTCCCAGATGCGACGAAGAAACAGCGGTAGAAGCTTTCTGGCAAGGAGTTCTGCTTGACAGTGACATCTACGCAGACCTAACCAAAAAAGCATGTCCAACCTCTGCCACTGTTCAATCCATCGCCTTAGAGCATGTCAGATTGGAAGAAGATCTCAACTTCAGAACAAACTCATCCGGAGGAAAGCAAAGCTATGGACACACTAACAGGAAGAGCTCCTACCAGAAAGGAAGCAACCCCAGATCACCACCCTATTCCAGACCTGAACGATCTGAAGTCAACATGGCACAGGAACACAAAGGTAACCTTTCTAGCTTACCAACTATTCCTGAATATAACTTTTCTATAAATACTGCAGGATTGATCAAACGCTTGGAAAGCCTGGGAGACACGGTTAGATGGCCCAAGAAATCTGCCAACCCCAGGAAAGATCCAACAAGATGGTGTGACTTTCACCAGAATATCGGACACACCATAGAAGAATGCATTCAACTCAGGAAACAAGTGGCTTACTTCCTAAAGAAGGGCTATTTGAAAGACTTAATCCAGCAGCCCAAGAACAAAGATGAAGGACCGGGCAAGAGAGATCCAGGAAACAGCAGAGATCCTCCTCCTCCTCCCCCCCATCTATGAAGTCAAGTTCATAAACGGAGGCTCAGAAATTTGTGGCTTAACCAGCTCGGCTGCTAAAACAATCGCCAGGGAGTCTAAACTTCAACCCCCTTCTAGATCTAAATTATTACCTGCCGTTACTTTTGATGACTCAGACTTGCAGGGAGTACCAGACTTACACCATGATAGCCTAGTAATTACCATGTAAATTGGCATGGCTAAGGTATCAAGAATCCTGATAGACGGAGGCAGTTCAATCAACTTAGTGATGCTCGACGTCCTTAAAGCCATGAAAATAGATGAAGAAAAAATCATCAGGAAATCCAGTGTCCTGGTCGGATTCAGCGGAGAAACAAAGAACACCCTAGGAGAAATTAGCCTACCAACCTATGTGGAAGGTGTAGCTTCCTATGAAAGATTCGGGGTAATGGATTGCCTATCCTCGTACAACAGAACACTGGGCAGACCTTGGATCCACAACGTCAAAGCAATCCCATCAACATATCATCAATGCGTGAAAATACCAACTAAATGGGGGATAACCACCATAAGAGGAGAACAGAAAGCAGCCCAGGAATGTTACACCCAGGCTTTGAAACCTTCAAAGTCAGGTAAGTCCCTCGCATAGCAACTAAAGTCCCCTATCAGGAAAGAATATATTGGCCAATCACAAATGGAAACAGGAGAGGTCATTCTGGACCCAGAATTCCCTGACAGGAAGGTACTTGTAGGATGCGACGCACCTGACTCAGTCAGGTCCAATCTGGTCAGCTTCCTCAAAACTAAAATGTCTTGTTTTGCCTGGTCACATTTTGATATGACTGGTATAGATGCTGATATTATAACTCATAAATTAAATATTGACAAATCGTTTAAGCATGTACATCAAAAGAGGAGAAAATTTGCTGCAGAGAGAAATGAAATTATCAATCAAGAAGTCGACAAGCTATTGGACATGGGAATGATCAGGGAAGTTATGTACCCTGATTGGCTTGCAAATGTAGTAGTTGTCCAAAAGAAGAATGGCAAGTGAAGAGTCTGTGTGGACTACACCGACCTAAACAAGGCTTGCCCAAAAGATCCATTTCCCCTGCCACATATTGATGCAATGGTAGACGCCACTGCAGGCCACGAGATGTTAACATTCATGGATGCTTCCAGTGGATTCAACCAAATAAAGATGCACCCTGCGGATCAGGAAAGCACAACCTTCATTACTGAAAGAGGAGTATATTGTTATACTGCCATACCCTTTGGATTTAAAAATGCAGGTGCAACCTATCAAAGATTAGTCAACATGATATTCAAAGATCAAATTGAAGACACCATGGAAGTCTACATTGATGACATGGTAGTCAAGTAAAAAAAGGCAGAATACCACGTCAAAGACCTGGAAGTAGCATTCCAAATACTGGAGAAATTCAACATGAAGCTAAATCCACAAAAATGTCATTTCGGAGTCTCAGCAGGCAAATTCTTGGGCCATATGGTGACAAAAAGAGGAATAGAAGCCAGCCCTGAACAGATCAAAGCCATCCTGGAGCTAGAACCACCAAAAACGGTCAAAGACATACAAAAGCTGACAGGAAGAATAGCAGCCCTGAATAGGTTCATTTCAAGGTCATCAGAGAGGTGCAAATCATTTTCGAACCTGCTCAGGAAGAATAAAGACTTCAAGTGGACCCCTGATCACCAAGCTGCCTTTGAAGATTTGAAAGCATACCTATCCTCTCCACCCTTGCTGGTAAAACCAGTCAAAGACGATGCCCTGGCAGTATACCTGTCAGTCACTGAGACTGCTGTCAGCGCAGTTCTGGTCAAAGAAATGGACAGACAGCAACACCATGTCTATTACGTAAGTAAAAGTCTAGTAGATGCAGAGATCAGGTATGGCCTACTTGAAAAATATGTTTTAGCTTTAATTATGAGTTGTACCAAATTAAGACCATACTTCGAAAGTCACACTATAATAGTCAGAACCAATCTTCCTATTAAGTCTGTACTTGGGAAATCAGAACTATCCGGACGAATGTGCAAGTGGTCAGTCCAACTAAGTACCTACAATATAACCTTTGAACCCAGGACAGCAATTAAGTCACATGCACTAGCAGACTTTGTGGCTGATTTTAGTCCAGCCCTAGAACCCGACATGATAAAAGAAGTAAACAGACTGACCAATGACCAGACAGACCTAGAATGGACCCTGTTTGTCGACGGTGCATCCAACATGAGGGGTACCGGCCTAGGCGTAGTACTAAAATCGCCACAGGGGGATAATATAGTACATGCTATAAGTTGTGCATTTGAAGCTACCAACAATGAGGCTGAATATGAAGCCCTAATAGCTGGATTTAAGGTATGTATTGACTTTGGTGTACAAAACTTAAAGGTACGTACTGATTCCCTCCTTATTTCAAACCAAGTAAATGGAGTCTATACTGCAAAAGACTCAAAAATGATGCTCTATTTAGAAGTTGTCCAAAATTTAAAAAAGCAAATTTCGTAATTTTAATATTGATCAAATACCTAGGGACTTGAATACCCAGGCCGATGCCCTAGCCGGCCTAGGATCCAATTTCAACCCCCCTGATTTTGAAAAATCCCTATCATACATTTATTAGAACCTGCAATAAATAAACAAGATGAAACTTTCCCAATATATGTCGCCAATTCATCGACAAAATCTTACTATGATTGGCTCCAACAGGGAATCCTTCCCCTGAATAAAAAAGATGCCAGAGCACTTAAAATCAAAGCTGCTTCATATACTATTATTAACAATGTGCTTTTTAAGAAATCGCAGGCAGGACCATACCTCAGATGCCTGGAACCACAGGAAACTGAACATATACTATCAGAAATACATGGAGGATACTGTGGCAATCATAAAGGTGGCAGGAGCCTGGCAAGCAAAGTACTCAGAACAGGGTACTTCTGGCCTACCCTGAGGGCCGATTGCTTGGAATTCAGTTCTAAATGCGAAGCCTGCCAAATTCATGGACCATATATCCACCAACCATCTGAGGAGCTACATTCCATATCCGCTCCCTGGCCATTTATAAAATGGGGCATGGATATAGTAGGAAAACTACCTCAAGCACCCGGGCAAAAAGTTTTCATGCTAGCAATGACTGACTACTTCTCCAAATGGATAAAGGCTGATTCATACCGGCAAGTCAAAGAGAAGGATGTCATAGCATTCATCAAACGTAACATCATATACAGATATGGCATACCCTCAGAAATAGTATGTGACAATGGTACGCAACTCGTGGGAAAAAGAACGGCAGCTTTCTGTGCTCAATGGAATATAAACCTGGTGACCTCCACACCAGGTTATCCAAATGCCAATGGCCAGGCAGAATCCAGCAACAAAGTAATAATCAGTTGACTGAAGAAGAAGCTAGAAAAAAGGAAAGGTAGATGGGCTGAAGAACTCCCTTTGGTCCTCTGGGCTGACCGGACCACGCCTAAAACATCCACAGGCCAAACCCCCTACTCCTTGGTCTATGGGTGTGAAGCAGTAATCCCAGCAGAAGTCGACATCCCATCAGCCAGATGCAGCCTGAATACAATAACAAGCAATACACCTCTAATGGAGGATAGCCTGGACTTAACAGAAGAACTGAGAGATGCAGCCAGCATTAGAATGACAGCCTATCAGCAAACAGTGGCCAAAAGCTACAAAAAGACTGTTAAAGCCAGAGTATTCAAGATAGGAGACCTCGTCCTCAGAAAAAAAAATCAAAATACAAAGGAGAAAAACGTAGGCAAATTGGCCCCAACCTGGGAAGGTCCCTACCTGATCGACTCAATAGTCGGTCAGGGGGCTTACAGGCTACATACCCTGGATGGCGAAATGATCCCCAGAGCTTGGAATGTTGCACATTTAAAACTATTTCACATATAAAATATATCCCCCAACCCAGGTAAAATCTTTACCTTACCTCTTTTTGCGTGGCCTGATATGTAACTAAATGTATGATACTTGCCATTATATGAATAAATGTCTTATATGATTCTTCTTATTATGTGCCTAAATACTTGTTAATGTTCTCGTTTTTCTTTTTTCCCCTACCAAGTAGAATCTTCAATATTTGTTTAAAATAATGCATTCAATTAACACCTTACTTCAAACAAAGTTTCAAGATTGAGGGCCACTCCACTAGCATATACATATTACTCGTATACAAAAACTATCCAACTTTCAGTTGCAAAAATATGCCTTAAAATACTGAGCTCAGTTCAAATATACAAACTTGGGAAAACTTTTCCTGGATTGTATATCATAAATGGGTTATAAGCCCTCCAGACAGGCATGAGACGTAAGCCCTCCAGACAGGCAATAACCCCACCCATGACACAAAAGCCTGGCCACAGATCCAGTGCAAGGAAACCTGGCCTGATCCAGTCAAATAACTGGCCCGATCCAGTACACATCCAATACTACAAATATGCTTTATCCAACTATCCAAAACACAAAGAGAAACCATCAAAGATCGATTGTTTAAAGATCGAAACAAAATGTTCATTCCAAAAACATCAACCCCAGTAACGACATACCCAAAATTACCCAAAAAAGAAACAAGTATCCATTCCAGGAACATCCCCCCTGGATGGGTCAAAACAAAAAACAAAAACACAAGTCTAAACAGGTTTCAAATCAGAAACCGACCCACAACCGTCTACCATTTCCTGATCAGCAGATTTTTCCTTGGAAGGAGGAGAATCTACTTCTTCTTCATGACCCATATTGGCCAAGTCAGGATACTGGGTGTCCAGACCTGTCTCGTCCCGATCCGGATCCCACTTAGCCCTGTCAGATTCCGGATCCCTCATAGCATCAACCCGGCCTTTCCCAAAGAAGTACTGAGCAGCATCAGCAAGCCGTGCCTCCACCAGCTCCTTCTCAGCACCAAGATCTTTATTTTTCCTCGGCTGATCCTGCATTGCCTGCTTCTCAGCAGCCAACTCTCTTTTAACAGCTTTAAGCTCTCCCCTTACAGCTTCGAGCTCTTGCTTGGCTACTTTCTCAGCATTTTTTGCAGCCACCTCGTAAACCTGAGCAGCCCTAGATGCCTCCCTAGCTGACCCTAGCTGAGACTGAAGTACTGACTCATTACCCCTGGACGTGTGCAAATCATGGTTAACCTTGTCCAATTTTTCTTCCAAGCCAATGATTCTAGCCCGGGCATCCTTGAGCTGACAAGCAGTAATAAGGCCAGCATCCAAGCCCTATAGAAGGATGAGAGGAAACATATTAACCAAACCCAAGGGGAAAAAGGCAATACAAAAATACATAATAATAAAAGTAATAAACCCTTTGCAACTAACCACCTTGGCTTGAGAAGCAAGAGCAGTAGCCTTTGCCATAAGAGAATACAGGAGAGCCACAACCTTAGTAGAAGATTCAAGGGCATTATCAGATAAAAGCTGGTCGCTGATATTGGCAGAAAAGTCATTTATCTGTGCCCGAGCAGCGTCCATATCATCCAACTGAGCAGGCACCCCCCTGACGCTTCTTATTGGTTGGGCCTGAATAGGCTCCTTTTCTTCCCCTTCTTCCTCAGGGATAGTAGCCTCTCTTCTCCTCTTGGAAGGCTGGACAATCTCTGGGGACACAAGCCTGGGCGGCTCCTTATGAGGTTGAACATCAGAAACCAAAATATCAAGAGTCTTGTCGCTCCCACTACCAGTAGCCTCCTGACTCTTGGATTGCTCAGAAATCCTAGCAACCCCAGCCTTTAAGTCGGCTGCACCTGAAGCTAGCCAGTCTAGCAGAAGACCTATATACTGAATAAAAAAAATAATAATAAGTAGCAGGAAAGAAATAATAGGAAGACAGCAGTCAACACAAAAATATAAAGAACACATACATGAGAGAGCAGTAGAGCTAGGCTTGCCTTTGGGCACTTTAACTACACTCAGCTTAGGCTTCATGTACCGGAGCAACAAATCCCTACCCAGACTACCAGGCTAAGTCCTTTCTTCCTCGGGAAGAGCGAGAAAGGCCTCTATCCTTGAAACGGATTCCTCATCAAGAGGATCAAAGTTCCAGTCAGGTGCTGCAAACACCCACAAAATACTCAGGTAAAAATTAAATATTTCGAATTCATACAATATAAAATGCAAATCAAGAATACAGGACACCTACCACTCTCCAAAGGAGGATATCTTAGATAATCCAAGCCAGACCCCAGGGTTTCAGTCCGGATGAATAAGTAAGTCTTCGCCCAGCCTTTATCGTCTCCAGAATCCAGATTAGTAATTAATGGTGACATTTTTGACTTAATTCTTAAATTAAAACGACCAGTAGAGGGGTTGTTCAGGTGATATACTGCCTTGATGTCATTGACAGTAATTGTAAGTTTATGTTTAGCACATAAATTCTCAATGGAATGGATAAGTTTCCAAACCATTGGCATAATTTGGAAGGGTGATACTTCCATGGCTTGGATAGTATCAATCATCGAAGGAGTAAAAGGCAACTTACAACCAGCCTTAAACGCCCATTCATAGATGCAGAACCAGCCAGGTGACACCCAATTAGCTCTGATCGGACAAGATTCAGGGATCCAAACCTCAGCTGAATCAGGGATCAATTTTTTCTCCCTTAAAACCTCATCATAGTTCGTTTTCAATAGATTCTCTTCAGGAAAAGAGGATTCAAGTGATCGGAGAGCAGAGAAAACAAAATCCTGGTATTTAAACGTTATAGCACGAGCAGGAGGATCAATCTCAACCACCTCCTCTTCTTGGATATCTGCTGGTTCAGGTTCAGCTGCAGCCTTCTGAGAAGCAGGACGTTTTTTGGCTCCCATACTCTTTATTGTTTCTTTAAATAAAGATTTTTGTGAAAGATAAATGAGATTTATTGAAGAATTGCAGGTAGCAGTCTAAATTCCTCGGAAGATAAGAAAGAATTTCAGAGAGAATATAGTGAGAGAAGTAAAAGAATTTTGGTGAAGAATAAACTTACCATCAATACCGTATTTATAGGAGAAAAATAACGGTGCAAAAACCCTAGAAATTGCAAAACTGTCAGCGTGACATCATCTTGCTAGCCGTTGCAGTGTTTAACGGTCACTAGAAGTCTAAGAGTCATTGAGTAATTGTGATTCTTTTTTATTTTTGAGCCCGGTAAATTGATATCTCACCCCTAGCCTGATCCAGCACGGGTAAAATGTCAAGGGGCAATTGTTAGGTCCAATTTAGCCTGGTCTAACTTCAATCTGGCCTGACTTAATTAGGCTGATTGGGGCAATCAGAGTCCGGAAAATTACAGTTATTATTTGACAGGAAAGCTGCTCAAGAGGCCTAATAGCAATAGTAGAGTAGCCTGGTGGGAATCTCCAGCAGGATGATTAATCAGCAAATCAACAAGACAATTATGCACATGCTCTATTATTACGGAAGACCAAGTCCAACTACAAGAACGTGCAATTTCCATAAACTACAACGTGCAAGAAGAGAAAAAGGAGAAGTTGTTGAGTTAGAATAAGTCAACCGATTAATAGGGCACATTCCCTATTAATCAGGAGACGGTTTCAACACCCAGGGGGAGCGTAAAATCAATTGTAACTGATGCGTGTCTTTTATATGATGTTTTACATCCCATTTTACACGCATTTCAGAGCTCATTCTTGTAGTTTATGCTACATTTCTCCCTATTTCCGTCTACTTCCGTATTTTGTACATTATTGCAGAAATGTGGAGAATTCAACGGGAAATCAAGCTAAATCCGTCCCTGAGTAACCTGCATTACAAATGACGTAAAGGAATCACTTAAGGAACGAGCTTGGTGCGCAATACAAGGCCCAAAAGAGAAGTCCACGTGTTTTGAGAAGTCAAGTAGCAGCTCCATTAGTCGATCGACCATCACCCTCAGTCGATCGACCAATGTTCGGGTTCCAGAAGCTATTGTTTGCTGAGGAGCAGTCGATCGACCAGCCTTATCAGTCGATCGACCAGATTTCTATTCCAGACGAGAATTAGAAGACCGAGAAAGCGCAAGCCCATGATGCTAGGTTTAGGAAATAAGAGGTTACGTTATTTGCTATATAACGTAACATAAAACATTCAGTTATCATCAAGATTTTATCTCAGTTTTAGATCCAAGTTTTTTATCAAAATTTCATACAGTAACTTTCAGTTTTGGTTTATTCGAGTAATTAGGGTTTGGAACATCGTTTTAGCATTGGATTTCTGTTCTTGTTCTTTATCTTCCCTCTGAAACCTCGGTATTCCTTCTGCCCTAATTTCCGTTTATTGTTTTACTTTCGTTATTAGTATTGTTTTGCTAGTTAGTATCCCAAAGCCAATTATCGCTTTATCGCTATTTGCTATCTACTTTAAGCATGAATTCAGTAATCATTATTAGTTTAATTGTTGTTTTTACCCTTAGCATGAGTAGCTAATTCTATAGTGCTAGGATGTAGGCGATTTATGGCAGAGGCGGCATTAGATTAGACACGGACTGTCTCGCGTGTTGGTCGATCGACTGACATTGTTAGTCGATCGACCGACCTCGTAGGGTTTCCTTCGTTTTAATTGAATTTAATCTTGTATTTAACGAATCGAATGCATGCGACCAGTTAGATACCTATTTTATGACCGACCCATTAGATCGAAAGATAGGGAAAGTTATTTGACCATCAATTAAATCGACTAGACTGTGCTAAGATCGAAAGATAGGTATAGTTTAGACCATTAGTCACTTTTCAGAACGAAAGTTAGTATTAGTGATATTAGGGACCTATAGCGAGATCGAAAGATGCTATTTGTTATGAGTGGACCGAGAGGACCTCTTTATTTCCCGCCTTACCTGTGTTTGATTCAGACCGACTTAGTTTAGTTTGCCACCGAAGCTATAATGAACCGACCATCCTAGTACCCTTCTTTTATCTGTCTAGATCGTTTATTTAGTTTATTATCTTTATTCACTTTTAGCTGTAGACCAATTCAATTCAACCCCCACGATAGTTACCTCAGACTGAACATAAATCAACTAAAATTTAGAACTCGCCTCCTTGTGGTTCGACCACTACCACTAGCCTAGGTTAGTCTTAATAGGAGATTATAAATTTTATCTTTGGTACTCACAACGACGGGTATCAAATTTTGGCGCCGTTCTTGGGGAGGCAATAGTCCTAATTTTAGTTGTTTTTATTTTTAGTCTTTCTTAGTTTAAGGGACATCTGTTCCTTAAACTTTTCTTATATTCTTTTTGTAGTTTCTTCTTATGCGCAGGTCACAGGGTGGAGAATTAGTACCGTTGAACCCTGAGCTCGAAAGATCCTTGCGCGAGTTGAGACGAACACAAAGAATATTACCGACAGAGAAAGAGCTGAGTACTCTGTCAAGCTACTACGAGAACGAACTGTCAAGATAATCCACCATCTTCGCTGTTTCCACTTCTTCACCGAGACAGATTACTTCTCCGGAAATTCCAGTCATGGCCGAGGAAGCAAGTATAGCTAGTTATTCTGAGCCGACAAACCGACAATTTATACAAGGGGTTCGAGTTACCAGAGATGCCAGAAATTCGAACCAAAGCCTCGCCTACATTACTATGGTCGAGAGAAACCATTTGGGGGAGCTCGCAAAATGAAGATGCAGCCAAGCACATGGAGACCTTTATTGAATACTCATTGTTCCATACCCCCACCACCAAGCGTGACCCGAACCAAATCAAGGAGACCATGTTCATCTTCTCCCTTCGTGATGCTGCAAGGGAGTGGTATAGAGATCTGGACCGAGCTGTCCAAGGGATCACTGATTGGAATACATTGGCACTGGCATTCTACAAGAAGTACTTTTCTGCTTCAAGGACGATTGCGATTAGAGCTCAAATCACGGGCTTTAAACAAGGGCCAGATGAGAATTTTCACGAGGCATGGGTCCGATTCAAGAAGTTGGTGCGAACCATACCGCACCATGGGTTCGAAAAGTGGAGCTTGTGCAACCATTTCTACAATGGGTTGTACGACGATCAGAGGGCCATTTTGGATGCTACAGCCAATGGAAGATTCTCTGAAAATTTGGGAGCAACCAAGGGGTGGAAGATCATTGACGATCTAGCTACCCACAAGGCCGAGTATGGGAATTCTAGAGGGAACCAGAGGAGAGCTGCTGAATCTTCCTCTGTTGCTGCACTTGAGGCCCTCACTGCGAGATTTGACAAGTATGAGCTAGGAGGAGCCTCTAAAGGTGGGATGTACCAAGTCAATGCTGTGTCAGACGGTCCTTTCGTCTGTGAAAGGTGTGGAGGTGAGGGCCATGTCTCGAAAAACTGCCCTAGTCCCTTCGAATCTTGTGCTGCCTTTCAACACTATAGGCAGACCAACACCTACTATGAGCCGAATACCCATCCGAACCTGAGTTGGAGGAGCCAAAATGTCCTTAACCCAACTCAAGCTCCACCGCAGCAACAACCTTATATACCACCTCATCAAAAGCAACAGCAATATCAAAAGCCCCCTTATGTGCCGCAGCAGCAACAATCACAGAATTCTGAATTTTCCGAGCTCAAGAATCTGTTGCTAAAGGAGTCCCAAGCAAGAGAGGCCGGGATGAAGTTACTAGAGAGCCAAATTGCTCAACTGGCTAGCAAAAGTAACACTCAAGCTCCCGGACACTTACCGACTCAACCTGAACAAAAGGAGACCCTAAATGCCATCACTTTGAGGAGCGAGTCCACCCTTGATGGTTCTGCCATGGTCGAGGACGCTGTTGAAAAAGATGAGCCGAAAACAAGTCAAGAGAAAGCTTCAACGAACAAAGCAAAGAAAAAGGCGTCTGCCAGGCATTTCAGTCGATCGACTGATATACCTAGTCGATCGACTGAAGCACGGGTTACAGGAGCTTCTGGAACTGTACATCTCAGTCGATCGACTGAGGACAGTGGTCGATCGACTGAGATCGCTGCTGATGCTGAAGAATTTCGTCCTTTAATGCCAAATAACCTACGAGACCACTTGTTTCGAGGTACCACAATCCCAAAGGTGTTAGGACCAGACCCGAGTGCTGATGGGTCAGTCCCGGTCCCGAAGTTCGACCCAATGACGGCTAATGGTTCTCATTTGAGACGATCTGAGGAGGGGTCCAGCTTCAATAAAGAGAAGATGACGGACTTTCAGCCTAAGTCCAAGGACACCGGCGCGCGTGATTTGGAGGAGAGGGCTAAGGTACTCCTCACAGCCCCATATCCGGAGAGACTCGTGCCGACCAAGGAACAGGTATCTTTCAGTAAGTTTGAGAAAGTTATCCGTAGTCTGAATGTACAAGTCCCCTTCCTTGAGCTAGTTAACCAAGTGCCCGCTTATACTAAATTTATGAAACAACTGTTGTCCAAAAAGCGGTCACTTGAAACAGTGCACACTGTCGCACTCACCAAGGAGTCTTGCTCCTATCTGTCTCACACTGCGCCCCATAAGTTAGAGGACCCGGGTAGCTTTTCTGTTCCTTGCAAAATAGGTACCTTCTCAATTGAGAAGGCATTATGTGACCTAGGGGCTAGTATAAGTGTCATGCCCTTGAGTTTAGCTAGGAAACTCAAGTTGACCCGGTTTGCTATCACAGACATGACAGTTCAAATGGCTGACCGATCTGCGGTCGAGCCTATAGGAGTCCTAGAGGACATACCCGTCCAAATAGGGAAGTTTTTCTTCCCTGTTGACTTTGTTGTCCTTGACATGCCTGAGGATGCCCATATACCGATCATCTTAGGAAGGCCGTTTCGCACACCGCCGGTGCGATTATTGACGTAGGCTCTTGAACTTTGACCTTCAAAGTTGGGAAACATTCTATCATTTTTGCCCAACCTGCTAAAAAGAAGGATCCCATGTGGCTCATTTACTTGTAACACGGTTTACGAAAAGAAATCGTACTTTGTGCTTCCCGAATTGTCTGTCCCTATTACTGCTGCTGTGTTAACCCCTCCGCCCCAGATTGGGAGCAAGAAGGAGGAAGAATATGTTGTTTTAAATAATGCAGGAGCTGGTTTGGGGAAGGAAGTGCTACAAGTTGTGCCAACTATAAAGAAGCCTATCATTCAAAGAGGAGGCCTTGGATGCCTAAGCTGTGGGACCGATGAGGACGTGGAAGATGAGCCAACCAAGGTGAGACGGTCTGACTTGGATTCCGTTGAACCCAAGGAAGCCTTTGATTGGGGGGATGACAAAGTTGATCCATTGAGCTCTCCGACTGTTGAAGCTAAGAAGGGTGCAGCTAATGAGATGAGCACCACTGAGGCTACCTCTAGTAGCCAGAAGCCGACGAAGTGGGCCATACCGTGGTCCTTCTTGATCAACTATTAGTTGATCAATCTCGTTACGAACTTCTCTTTATTTGCTTTGTTAAGACAATTTTATTGCTTTTTGTGTGCGCGAAAACTTCGCTTTTATTTTGTTTGGTTAGGATTTTTAAGTACTCTAGACTTTATTCTGGGTTTTGCGCAATTTTGGGCGCGTTTTATTGTGTACTTGCAGGTATTTAGAGCTTGTTAGCTCAAATTATTGAGCTAATACGAAGAAATTGGAGGTTGCAGCAGTGTTTTCAGTCGATCGACTGGTCTTTATGGTCGATCGACTGATTTGCAGGTTTACAGGAGCTACTGTTCACGCCCACCTGGTCGATCGACTGATCTCAGTGGTCGATCGACCACTGCTGCTGTTATATTCGTTCACGACCTCTCCCCTGCTGTGTTTGGTCGATATGCAGACCTAAGGGAGTTTTCTACTCCGCTTTATTTTCCGTCATATTACTTCTTTCTTCAAGTTCTCTTATTTGTGCACAATTTTACCGTTTCAAAATTGTTTTCTCAGTCTTATGAGTGGTATTTTCTGTCCTTCAGGCACTCTTATTGGTAGCACTGCTAGCTACTGAAACCTCCTAGCTCACGCTGGTTTGGGGAAGTTTCCTCTTTGCGCTTAAAGTCTTGTGAGTTCCATATCTTTCCTTTGTGTCTTGCTTATTTATTTTCTCGCAAATTCCCATTTCTCTTTTCTTCACTATATGATTTTGCACAATGGGGACATTGTGCGATTTGGTTTGGGGAAGGGTTTTGCGTCGCATATCATTTGCTTGCATTCACATTTACATTTTGGTTTGCATTGTTTATTTCATTTTTCTTCATATTCACCAAAAATTCAAAAAAAATTGAAAAAATTCAAAAAAAATTCCAAAAAATGCACGTTTATTTTAGCATATAAGTTGAGTCGGAACGGTAGTATTTCTATGATGATTTTGCATTTGCACCTGTTTCACCTGACCCTTGCTAGATTAACATGTTATTAGTAGAATCGTAAATGCATGTCTACGAGTTTTCGTTACATTCTTGCTGAACTTGAGACTTAACTTTGATTTTTGGCAAACTACTTATACTTTCCGAGAACTAGAGCCTATAAATGGTGACATTCTTGACCGGTTTATTTAGGAATGTGAGTAGTACTCCTTATGAGACATGTTTCCTTAATTTGCATGAATATGAATTTGATCTACTTAATACCTGTATGCATTCGGTCTGTGGTTTGTTGACACATGTGGTAGAGGTTTCCTTTTCTCATTTTACCCATAAGCTTCACACTGCCAAAAATAGCCTTTTTGTCCCATTACTACATCCTACATTTAGCCTGTCCCTTGTCAAGCTAGTAGTCTGTGTTTTTGGGGTTGTTACTCGTTTTTGGTGGCATTTGCTCTGTTGAGATGATGATTGGAAAATGAAAAAGGAAAGAAAGAAACAAAAGAAAAAGAAAGAAAAAATGAAAAAAAATGATTCGGAAAAGAAATGAAAAAAAAAAGAGGTTCTGTACTGTTCAAATAGGTCGATCGACTGCCACATATGGTCGATCGACTGAGATTCGAGAAAAGAGATCAATTCGCATAATTTAATCCTTATCTTTTGGCGATTTTTGCTCCCATGTTTCATTTATATCCTATGGGGAGTTTATTGATTTGATAGTTTGGAGATTGTGAGTTTTGTGCTTGCTATAGCACTGTTTCGTTTGATTATGAGCAAGAAGCTGGATGTTGCCACTTGGTTCCGTTTTGGTACTAGCTTGATCACCTGTACCTCCACTTTACCATAAAATGTTTTGCCTCTTCTTACCCATACCTCACATACCCCATATATACCTCGGCATGTGTCATTGGTCATCTGTTTGGTTGGAATGCGTATGTACGGTCGTAGAGGTCATTTTCATATTTTATTGCTGGCATGTTTTCATAGGTCGTAGTTAGGTGAGAGTCACTACAAAATTACTTCTTTCTATCTTATACATTATTCACCTGTGCTTATATGAGTGATTTGAGCGACCCGTGAGAGTCCAATTTGATAAGTCTCTACAGTTGACGGTTCAGCATGTCTTTAACGACTTTATAATTCGTTTGCATGATTCGCATTACTAATTGATTGATGGTTTTGCATTAAATTGGTTTAGGTTTAACAGTTTGCATTTCGCTCTGAGATTGAACTCGTTCCATTAGGTCATTAGATCGAGTCTAGTTCTTGCTTGGGGACAAGCAAGGGTTTGGTTTGGGGAAGTTTGATGCGTGTCTTTTATATGATGTTTTACATCCCATTTTACACGCATTTCAGAGCTCATTCTTGTAGTTTATGCTACATTTCTCCCTATTTCCGTCTACTTCCGTATTTTGTACATTATTGCAGAAATGTGGAGAATTCAACGGGAAATCAAGCTAAATCCGTCCCCGAGTAACCTGCATTACAAATGACGTAAAGGAATCACTTAAGGAACGAGCTTGGTGCGCAATACAAGGCCCAAAAGACAAGTCCACGTGTTTTGAGAAGTCAAGTAGCAGCTCCATTAGTCGATCGACCATCACCCTCAGTCGATCGACCAATGTTCGGGTTCCAGAAGCTATTGTTTGCTGAGGAGCGATCGATCGACCACCTTATCGATCGATCGACGATTTCTATTCCAGGCGAAATTAGAAGACCGAGAAAGCGCAAGCCCATGATGCTAGGTTTAGGAAATAAGAGGTTACGTTATTTGCTATATAACGTAACATAAAACATTCAGTTATCATCAAGATTTTATCTCAGTTTTAGATCCAAGTTTTTTATCAAAATTTCATACAGTAACTTTCAGTTTTGGTTTATTCGAGTAATTAGGGTTTGGAACATCGTTTTAGCATTGGATTTCTGTTCTTGTTCTTTATCTTCCCTCCGAAACCTCGGTATTCCTTCCGCCTAATTTCCGTTTATTGTTTTACTTTCGTTATTAGTATTGTTTTGCTAGTTAGTATCCCAAAGCCAATTATCGCTTTATCGCTATTTGCTATCTACTTTAAGCATGAATTCAGTAATCATTATTAGTTTAATTGTTGTTTTTACCCTTAGCATGAGTAGCTAATTCTATAGTGCTAGGATGTAGGCGATTTATGGCAGAGGCGGCATTAGATTAGACACGGACTGTCTCGCGTGTTGGTCGATCGACTGACATTGTTAGTCGATCGACCGACCTCGTAGGGTTTCCTTCGTTTTAATTGAATTTAATCTTGTATTTAACGAATCGAATGCATGCGACCAGTTAGATACCTATTTTATGACCGACCCATTAGATCGAAAGATAGGGAAAGTTATTTGACCATCAATTAAATCGACTAGACTGTGCTAAGATCGAAAGATAGGTATAGTTTAGACCATTAGTCACTTTTCAGAACGAAAGTTAGTATTAGTGATATTAGGGACCTATAGCGAGATCGAAAGATGCTATTTGTTAAGAGTGGACCGAGAGGACCTCTTTATTTCCCGCCTTACCTGTGTTTGATTCAGACCGACTTAGTTTGCTGCCGCCGAAGCTATAATGAACCGACCATCCTAGTACCCTTCTTTTATCTGTCTAGATCGTTTATTTAGTTTATTATCTTTATTCACTTTTAGCTGTAGACCAATTCAATTCAACCCCCACGATAGTTACCTCGATCAACATAAATCAACTAAAATTTACAACTGCCTCCTTGTGGTTCGACCCTGTTACCACTAGCCTAGGTTAGTCTTAATAGGAGATTATAAATTTTATCTTTGGTACTCACAACGACGGGTATCAGTAACGTTAGAATATAAAGAGTATAAATACAGTAGAGGAACATTTGTAAAGGACACAAAGCAATATACAAAAAAACATATATAATTAGCTTGTTATTCTTACTACACTTTCTTCTTACTTTCTTTATTATCATTCAACTTATCCAGGAAACAAAAACATTATTGCTCATATATAATTTATTTCATTCATCACTGTACATTTTTCCTTAAATATTAGAACTAGATACCTACACTACTAAATCTTCAGGCCGGATCCTTACATGGGAATTCGTGCTAAAACAATCATTATTCGTAAATGGAAATGACTAAATAGTTATATTAATAAAATTACTTCATCCAAATCAAAATGTGAACAACATCTAAATTGTCAAGGTCGACAAATTCCATCAGTTGCTTCGGGTCCAGTATGGCTATATCAGTTGTGCCCAGAACTTCCTTTTCAATGCTAATCATAACTACATCACCTGTAGGTGACCTCTTTAGAGCCAGGTTGTCAAAGCCATCAGCGAAGCAGTTTTCATCTTTTTATTATATTCACACGATTCATAATAAGAATCATAAGCAGGCTTGCCTGCAACAACTTTCGTTAACGTAGTAGTAATTGCTTTAGCTGCCATCATGGCTTTGATTAAGTTCTGCAAATGTAAAGATTAAAGTACTTACGATATGTTAATATTCGTACCCTAATATATTTAAAGAACAAGTGATCCCCTCAGTAAAGATTAACGTCTGCATATAGGTACCTCGGGGATGACAACATTGATGAGTTTGTCAGGCCATTGCACATAAGAGCTTAAGGCTTCTTTCAAATAAGTGACCCCCTCAAAAGAAAATGGTACTTGTACTTCCCCATACTCGTCTTTATATAATTGGGACACTTCCACTTTCCTGCAATTATGACAATGGGGTATCCATGAACCTTAACTTGCTGAAGCCGGTCGTAATTGAACACGTATCCTCTGGCAACAACAACTTTCTGTTTCCCCTGTAAATAGGACAGACGAAAATTCACCTTGCAATCGCCCCTCGCGCCAGCTTTAATCAACTAGTACATATACATTCACTGCCTTTAATAAATTTCTAAGTAAAAAACGTGTATGATATGAATAATTATAAACTGGCAGCTATTACCTTTTTCGGTGTTCATAAGAACATCTGATCATCAACTAACTCCACTTCATCCTGTGTCACGGCCTTCCTGGCATCCTCTTCCTCTTCAACTGCCTGATATCGATCCTCGGCTCCCACTTCAGTCTCCTTTCCCATTTCCTTCTCCCTTGTCATGTCATCCTCGGCTTCCTTTTGTACATTAACACTTGTCCATATAACACGTACTGATTTTCGAAATCATATAACACACTGCATATAAGACAAATATTATTACCTCTTTTTCCTCCTCCTGCTCCTCCCCCCCCCCCCCCCCTTTCTCCTTGTCCCTCGCCTTCTCCTCCTGCTCCTCCTCCTCCTCCTCCTCCTCTTCTACATCCTTTAAAACTTCTTGAACCATATCCAACTCCTTTTCTGATGGCTTTTCCCCAGTTTCCAACATTCTCATCATCAACCTGGCTATTTTATATAGCTATGTAGTAGAAATTAATGTCAGCCTATATAGTTTTAAATTAATTACGTTGGTTCAAATACAGTATTTATAGACTACCTTCTTGGAAGCATCACCACGTCGAGTAGTTTTCCCAAAATACTTAGTGATACCAACATGCATTCCTACCCCTCTCATACGACCTGGATGCTCTGCTTTGCCGATTGCCCTAGCAAGAATGTCATCACGTCCTTCAGGCTTCCGTTTTCCTTCTCGTACCTCCTTCTCACAGATCCTCTACATACACATAAAACCATTAAGCAACACACAATGATATAACTCCAACTACCAGTGGTAGGAGTGACATATTTATTCAAACTTACAATTTTTTCTTTGATGTCCTTATCATATTCAGTTTCCGTCTTTCCATTCTTAGGAGTGTGACCTTCCACCCAAGCATCGTGACGACTGAATTTTTAAAGCTTCGACTACAATTCATTCATCACATTGATATCTTCTCAAAATATGTATGATTACTATGAACATATATAACATCCGACTAAAACACCTAATAGTCTAATACTATAAGAATTATGTACTTTCAAGTTTCTTCTTAATCAATCTATAACCACCGCGGGAGCCGTAAAAGACGGTCTTTTTCTTTGAAATGTTCGCCTTATTCATCTCACTCATAGCCTTCATCAAATAAATTGTATCAAGAAACGTAAGCATGACCAAACACTAAACTAAGTATACTTCTTTACTTATTATTATTATTATTAAGTTACCTTAAACTTGTCAGACTGCCTATAAGCGATATAGCTATCCCAATGGTCCTGACTGACATACGGATACTTCTTTTTTGGTGGGTTCTTGTTCATCTCCCCGGTTTCCTTGTTGAACAAGTGGTTCTCAGTCATCTTTAACTTCCAAGATCTGAGGGCTTCCCCTATCTTTTTTTAGGTACTTATCATACATTTCGGGAACAACGTAAGCTAACTGCATATATGATGAGCATAGTTGGTACAAGTGTTTCGGCTAATACACATATCAAGTAGTAACTTAATTTCAGCTAAAACATTTGTTATTGTATATACATACATTTATTCTGTTTATTAGCATGGTGTTCTATATTTGACTCAGTTCACAGATATGCGGCGTGCCGAGAGGCACATATTGTCTTACACAACAACCAATCCAACTCGCAAAATACCTGGCATACTCACCATATGGCGGCCCCGTATCTTTATCCCATTGTAAAGGATTAGGTATCTTTGAATTTATTGCTTTTAGGGAAACCCTGTGGCGCATTCGACCCGCAGTGTGTTGCAAATTATTCTCATCACTTAAGTCGTCGCCTGACGCATTTCCATCGTTTCTTTTGCGCTTTTGGACCATATCTAAAGCAGAAATTAATAAACAAATTAAATAAAATAATGCATACTTATAATAACAAACAAATCTACCGAGAGGAACGTTTATTACTTATTTAAAGAGGAGAATCCGGATTGATCTGGCGGCGGCAATGGCGATGATGACGATGACTGCGGCAGCGATGGGGTAGGCTGGTGGTTGAGGGGAAGCTCAATGTTTGAGAATATTATGTGGGGGAAGGAAAGCTCAGAGTATATATGTCTGAATAATACAACACTTGCAAGACCTTGTTTATTAGAAAGTAATAAACACGGTATAAGGAAAATCGTTATATTTTGTTTCCAAACAAACTACGGTTTTGTTTGAAACCGTAATTGATTAGTACTATCTACAACGGGTTAAAAATAACCGTTGTTTGAAATATTTTCATTTTTTTTGATTTTCCCGCCATGAAATAAAGCAACATTTTTATATACATAACAACGGCCTCAACCGTTATAACTGTACACGTCCAGAACAACGGTTTGGGTATATCCGTTTTACTTTATATTTCATTTTATTTGATTTTACCGCCAAGAAATAAAGCATCATTTTCATATAAATAAAGCATCATTTTCATATAAATAAAGCAACACATGACGTAAGATATCTCGATTGGATTGCTGATATTTTCACGGCTGCCGGGAACGTTTTTTGGATTTGCTAGTCTCTTCATTAACCCAAATACCTTCATCATGATAATCCCGTGTATATATGTTTCACTACAAAAAAAAACGTTTCGATGCGACGGACACATTGCGACGGAAGATTAACCCGTAGCAAATTTAAACCTGCGACGGACCTCAGGACTTGCGACGGACTTTCCGTTGCAGCATATTTTCCCAGACCGCCAAATTTTCTGACATGGCGGGAAGGTCTGCGACGTAATTTCCGTCGCTATATTAAAATAATAATAAATTCTGCGACGGAATTTTCGTCGCTGCATTAAAATAATATTTTTCCTGCGACGGAAATTCCGTCGCAGGCTTTTTTTAATGTCCACCTGTACAGCTCTTAACACGCTGGATTAATATTATTATTTTATTCCTGTGACAGAAATTCCGTCGGAGGATTTATTATTATTTTATTCTTGCGACGGAAATTCCGTCGCAGGCTTTCTTTATACGGGCAGCAGCGGATCCCGTCTCCCTCATTATCACTCTTCAATTATTTACCCAAAAATCCCAAAAACCCGTCTCCCTCAATCCCACCACCATCACTCCCACCACCACCACTCCTACCACCACTCCTCCTATTTCTCCTTTCTCATTTCCCTTCCCCTCTCTTCTTCTTTCCCCTTTCTTCTCCTTTCCCCTTTCCCCTTTTTTTCTGCCGCCTTCTGCCGCCGCCGTTCCTCCCTCCCCTTGTCTCCTTCTCTTAATTAATATAAGGTTTGTTTAATTTATTTTACTAATTTGATTAATTAGGGTTTATGGTTATTGTTTTGATTAATTATGATTAGTTTAGGATGCTTAGTATTAGTAGGATAGTTTAGTTTAGTTGAAAGCCAATTTAGGATGTTTAGTATTATTAGGATTGTTTAGTTTAGTTGAAAGCCAATTTAGGATGTTTACTATTATTAGGATAGTGAAATTTAGTTAAAAGCCAATTTAGGATGTTTAAATCAATTTTATAATGCTTAGTTTAATTAAGTTTAGGATTGTTAAAATAAATTAGTTTAATTAATATCCAATTTAGAATGTTTAGGATTATTAGGGTAGTTTAATTTAGTTAAAAGCCAATTTATGATGTTTAAATCAATTTTATAATGCTTAGTTTAATTAAGTTTAGGATTATTAAAATGAGTTAGTTTAATTAAAAGACAATTAGGATATTTAGGATTATTAGGGTAGTTAATTTAGTTTAGTTATAAGCCAATTTATGATGTTTAAACCAATTTTAGGATGCTTACTCTACTTTTGCTTAGTTTTATAAGGTTTATTAGTAATTATTAAGTTTGTTTTGATAAGTTGTGTACATTTGTGTCATGTGTATTTTTTTTACAAATATTAATTCATCTTATGCTTGTGTTGTGATTGTTAATATATTTTTGACCTAGTACCCGTTCAGGGATTACACATTAGGTGTAATTCTTGAATAGTCCCCGTTTTGGGACTGTCTTTGAATCTTTTATGCCATTTAGGTGGTAAATACTCAATTTTTTTCTTGATTGTTATGAGACAAAATTTGGTTGACATTTCCTTTAATGTTCTCCAAATACATATGTAGAGTGAGAATTCATTCTAAATAATGTATTTGGAGAAGTGTAAGGAAGTGCTGCCGAATTTTTGTCTCATTACAATCAAGAAAAAAAAATTGGGTATTTACTAATGGTATGAAAGATTCAAAGATGGGTTTAGGTTGGAGAGATAAGGACCCCAATACAGAAAGTATTTTTTTGCAGGTTGTGGTTGTGGTTCTGGTTGTGGTTGTGGTGGTTGTTGTTGTGGTCGTTGTTGTTGTTGTTGTTGTTGTTGTTGTTGTTGTTGTTGTTGTTGTTGTTGTTGTTGTTGTTGTTGTTGTTGTTGTTGTTGTTGTTGTTGTTGTTGTTGTTGTTGTTGTATGAAAGATTCAAAGATGGGTTTATGAATGCTCTTACCATTTTTATTAATAATTTTTATTTACTAATATATATGTAGATTTGCAATGAAGAGATTAGAACGAAACTGGATGTATCAAAGGTTGGATTCCAATAAAACATTCAAGAAGGAATTCGTAATAGGGGTTAATAAATTCATTGATTATGTTAAGCAACAAGACAAATTCATTAGAATTAAAGAAATTAGGTGTCCATGTAGTAAGTGCAAAAATAAAAAGTATTTAGTTGAACAAGAAGTACGAAAACACCTTGGTCTAAAGGGTTTTTGTGACAACTATTATGATTGGGTGTGTCACGGAGAGAAATTCCCCGTGGAGGAAGAGGAAATGGCAATGCCCTCTGACAATCCTTATAGGGATATGGTAGAGGATGCGTTGCGCGATAGCATTGATCAAATTAGGAAAGAAGCTCTTAATGCCGAGGTGGTTGATGAATCTCCAAATCCCAATGTATTAGCCTTTTTTCAAATGTTAAAACGTGCCGAGCAACCTGTCTACGAGGGATGTCAACTCTCATTGCTACAGTCGGCTGCAAGGCTTGTCACTCTGAAATGTGAATTCAACTTAGCCCATAAATATGTAGATGGTTTCACGTCACTCATGGGAGACCTTCTTCCTCAAGATCATATTTTGATACGTAACTTCTATGAAACCAAAAATGTTCTCAAAGCTCTTCAACTTCCTCATGAAAAGATAGAAGCATGTTTTAATGGATGTATGCTTTTTTGGATGGACGACGCTCTTCTTGACAAGTGTAGAAAATGTGGTAGAGCTAGGTACAAAAGTGCAAAGAATGCAAATGGCAAAAGGGTCCCTGAAAATTTCTTAAATTATTTCCCAATAGGGCCACGTTTGCAACGAATTTATGCCACAAAAAACCTCGCGGAACAAATGCGTTGGCATTATGAAAACCCCCGAGTTAGTAGGACAATGTCTCATCCAAGTAACAGTGAGGCTTGGAAACATTTTGATCATCTTCATCCTTCTTTTGCATCCGAGCCTCGGAATGTTAGACTTGGACTTTGCACCGATGGTTTCTCAGCTTTTGGGCCATTCGTGAACTTGTATTCATGCTGGCCGGTGATGCTTACACCTTACAATTTACCACTCTGGCTATGCATGAAAAGACAATTTATGTTCTTAACATTAATTATTCCTGGACCAAAGAGTCCCAAACAAAACCTTGACGTCTATTTACAGCCTCTAATTCACGAGTTGACGCAATTGTGGGACACGGAATTGTTTACATATGACGTGTCTAGGAAACAAAACTTCTACTTAAGAGCCGCACTCCTATGGACGATCAACGACTTTCCTGCTTATGGCATGTTATCTGGTTGGTCAACTGCTGGTGAGAATGCATGTCCATGTTGTACGAAAAAAGAGACTAAATCGATTTGGCTTCAAAGATAGCGTAAAAATGGAGTTGGTTTGATTGTCATAGACAATATTTAGACACTGATCATACTTTTCGCAAGGATAAGGTCCTCTTTCGAAAAGGAAGACTAGAGAACGATGTTGCTGGAACGAGGTTATCGGGCGAACAAGTGTGGGAATGTGTGAAAGATTTACCAAAAATCGTGGATGCATCTGACCATGAATTGAGAACAGTTAAAGCGAAACGAATTGGGTGGTGGAAACAAAGTATTTTTTGGGAGCTTCCATATTGGAGCACACTACTAATTCGACATAAACTTGATGTCATGCATATTGAGAAAAAAAATTTCGAACAACTATTTCACACGGTGATGGATAGAAAAGACAAGACAACCTTGAACCCAAATGCACAAAAAGACATGTTACAACTTTGTTCAAGGTCGCGAAAGGTGGATTCAGTCGTTTTGAAAAAAGAGCAGAAGAAAGTGTTGTGTGATTGGATATGTACTTTAAAGTTTCCAGACGGCTATGCTTCAGATTTGAGAAGATGTGTCGATATGAATGAGTTGAAGCTACATGGCTTGAAAAGCCATGACTGTCATGTGTTTATGGAGCGTTTACTGCCGGTTGCTTTAAGGCACCTTCTCCCTAAAAATGAGTGGAATGCCATAACTGAGATTAGTCAATTTTTCATAAACTTGTGCACTTCATCAATAGAAATTGAAAAAATAAAAAGTCTCGAGAAAAATATTGTCGAGATAATCTGCAAATTGCAAAAAATACTTCCACCTTCATTTTTTAACTCAATGGAACATCTGCCAATTCATTTGCCATATGAAGTGAAAGTGGGTGGTCATGTGCAATATAGGTGGATGTATCCTTTTGAGAGGTAATATCAATATCTTTTACAAAGCCTTTTAAGGTTATTACTTAATGTCATTCATTCTTAACCAATTTTTTTGTAGGTTCTTGAATCATTTGAAACAAAAAAATGGAAATAAAGCTCGTGTTCAAGGGTCATTATGCAACGCATATTTGCTTGAAGAAATAGCAAATTTTTGTTCTTTTTACTTTGAAGAACATATAGACACGAAGGCAAAAGACCTTGACATAGGTCAGAAAAAGGCGAAGTATTCTACCTTGCCCGAGCTATTTCAAGATCATGAGGGCACTATTTCTGGAAAATGTCGTGAAAGATTTTTGGAAGATAACGAATATGAACGTGCACACCTCTATGTTTTATCTAATTGTGATTCTGATTAGTTGAAACGTATGGAAAGGTAGGTGAACAAAATTTTAATTTTAAACGTTGTTTCAATAGTAAAACATGCAAAAATTAATTCAAAACTTAATTCGGCATTTTTGAATAGGTTGTTTGAGGATTACATCAAAAGAGAATATCCTGAGGTTTCTATGGCCGAGGAGGATATTTGGAACAAATTTGAAACAAAATTCCCTGACTGGCTTAGAGGTCAAGTAAGTAAATAATATATATTCTATAATGCTTATTTAAATTATATTATTATTTGGTAAATAATTGGTTCATTATCATTAATTCTAGATAAATAATTTAAAAGATCCAGTTGTAGTTGCCTTAGCAAATGGACCTTCAAGAAAAGTAAGAATATGGAAGCGTTATTCCATCAATGGTTACAAATTTCGAGCTTTCATAGATGGGAAAGATTTGGAAAAGTCGACAATTAACAATGGAGTGTGTGTGAGTTCGACTGAAGGAGCTGACTACTATGGATGTAATACTATGGATGTAATACTCCGTATTTATGAGTCTTTGGGTACTCTATCTAGTAGGCCTTACTCTGTCGAGTAAGGGTGAGTTGCGTTTTAAAATAGTTTCTGACCTGTTGGGTACTCGATCGAGTAACTAGGATACTCGATCGAGTAAGGGGGCACTCGATCGAGTACCTTAGCTACTCGGTCGAGTAGCCGGTTTGCGGGGAGTTAATTCTCGGGTTTTGTTAATTATGCGATTAAGGTATATAATACTTCCGTCATTGTTCTTAAACACTTTTTCAAAACCTAATCACTGTCAAGAGAGAAAACAAAGTACGTTCTTCGCTTTAATCGCATTGTTAGAAAATCCCGGAGTTTGGAAGGTCGGATTTCACCTTTCGTTATACCGTTGAGATCCTTGCGTCGAGGGTAAGATCTATGTACCGTTTTTACAGTATTTCCTTTAAGTTGGTTAAACCCTAATATGGGGATTTAGGGGTTTTGTGTAGATTGTGATTTGGTAGTGTTTATGTGTTTGTATGATAGGAGGAGGTTTTGTAGAAGAGGCTTTTTGATACAGCTGTTGATACCGTTTGATAGTTGTGCTTTCCAGGTAGGATTTCCTACTCAGTATTAGTCCCATAATGGGATGATTGATGATGTGTTGAGATTGATTGTTTGATATAGTAATTGTATTGTGACGGTTGTGATTGTGATTGTTGTCTATGGTTCTCGAGGCGTGTCCTCGGCTGAGTGGGGTCACTTGCGGGAGTGGCTTCACGCCCTAGTTTCGCCTTCTGTGGAACCCGCCACAGAAGGAATGTGCACATTAATGGACAGGGTTATCGCTCATTATGAGGAGCGGGGATTTGGTGGGTACGGCCGCGGTCCCCACCGCGTGGTCGGTTCAGTGGACGTCGGTGACGAGATTGTTGGAATTGGTGTGGTTGTGTGTGTGACGTTAAGTCTGTCTGTTTATCTTATTGTTGATGTATATTGAGTTGTGTGATTAGTAATCGACCCGGTTGTTGTTTTGTAAACTGCGGTGATCCATTCGGGGATGGTGAGCAAGAATTGAGCAGTTTTGAGTTGAGTCTGGGATAGCTGGGAGGTGCCACCGTCTGAGGATAGAAGTCTTCCGCTGTAGTCTTTTAGTTTTATGACATTTCAGTATTTCAGTAGACAGTTGGTTTTAAGAACTTGTACCCATATTTTGGGATTTGGTTTCAGTTGTACTTTTCACTAAAGTTATATTATTTAAGTTATTTCGTTATTGTCTTATGAATATCATGCCTCGGGTAACCGAGATGGTAGCATCCTTATGCCTGAGTGGTCCTGGTAAGGCATTTGGAGTATGGGGGTGTTACAAATGGTATCAGAGAGACGATCCTGAAACCTGTAACCAATGAATTTAATGAATATAGGGAGTCAATTAAAATGAACCCGGGGTAAAGGTTGTAGGAGCTAATGCAAAGGCTTGGGAGACGTCCTAAAGTTGCGAACTCGCCCTACAATTTTGAACCGGTCACCATGGGATATGAGTCGGGATCGCTATGCGTTTATCTTGTGATTTGTGTACCTATATGGTGATGTGTGGCATGAATCAGTGGATGTATGTATGTGGAGAATGGGGAATGTGTAGAAAAGATGGTGATGATGTGATTTCGTAAGCTGTTGATTGAAAGCATGTTGCATGGTAGTTGGTTTACAATGTTGGTTGGAATTGTAGGAAAAGTATATGAGAATGATGAATGATGTGGTAGAAAAAGGAAGTAGTTCATATGTGATAATATGTGATGAATGATGATGTTGCAGGATGGATGATTCATAATGTGGCATAATAATAACATGTGCATAGGAATGTTGTGTCGTATACGTATATTTTGTTTGCATAAAGTTGTATGATAAGTTTATGTACTTGTCCACTATTGTTCATGTGTATATGTGGTAAGAAGTGTGTAACAGTAATGGATGAATTGGTTGGAAGAGATTAAGTAAGTAGTTGCATAAAAATATGAAATTCATGTGTGGAACATGTTTATGTGGGTAATGGATTTTATAATATTGCGATGTTAGTAACATGTGAATAGGAGATTTTATGTCGTATACTATGTTATTGTGTACGTAAAGTTATAAAATAAAAGCATGTGGGCAAATCGTGATTGACAAGTTAAATAACCTATGTGCATGATGAATGTTGTTGCTTGGCTTTTGAAAATAGTAACATATGATTATGAATACTGGTTTTATGAGTTTTGGACTGGTTTTGTTTGCTTGGTTGCTGTTTAAGCTGTTTGGAAGTAAAAATCAAATAGTTATGTCGTCTGATTACAGCAAAATTGTCTTTAAACTGTTATAACTTGAGATGCATAAATGATTTTGATGTGATTCCAATTGGAGGTGATAGCTTGTCCTTTTATGATTCTAACGATAGGTCACACGCCCAAAACGACCAAGAAATGAGTGAGTTATGGCTGTTTTACGAAAATTGGACAATGCTGAGAAATGCGTTGGTACTCGATCGAGTAGTCTTGGTACTCGATCGAGTAGAGGGGCACTCAATCGAGTTCGTCACTTACTTGATCGAGTGGCCCTGTTAATTTGTTTTACGTGCTTCTGATCTTCACCTACTCGATCGAGTAAGTCACTTACTCGATCGAGTGGCCTGTACTCGATCTAGTGACCCCTATTTTGGGTCATATGCTTATCTTTTGACTTCGTTGGATATTATGTTTAATTCAAAGGTGTTAAATTATTTCGTTATGTATTGTTTTACGTATGTGTTGGTCCTGAAGCGTAAGTTACCCAATCTTATGGTGGTGAGTGGCACCTTATGGTGAGTATGAGTTTGGTGAGAGGAGATGAGCTATATGTGATTGTGCTGAGAAGTGGAAAGACAAAAAGAACATTGATGAGCCGATTGAGGCATGGTGCAAGTTTTGGTGAGACGTGGTGAGTGATATATTCGCGAATTTGAGTGATGTAAAGGCAAGTGAATGTGAGTAAGGAGTAATGTAAGTGTAAGGAATGTGAGACTAAAGGGGTGACAGGAAGGATGTGGATAGTAGCAACTTGAGATGTGTAAGAATTATGGAGGGAGATGGTTAGATTGTGTTGGTTAGGAATATCTGTAATGAAAAGTCGTTGTAGAGGGATGGAGAATGGTGGTCTATAGTGAACTGAGACGGAGACATGCCGCGAGGTGGACTTGTAGACAATGAGTGAGTTTGGGAGATTTGGTTTATTAAGAGGTGAAACTAATATGTGATTTCCTTGGGCAATTAACGGCATGAAATGAAATTGTTTGAACAGTGAACGTTGATTTTATGCATAGGTTAGTGGCAAGTGTGAGTGATAGCACAATAAAAGAAGATCCATGGCAAGAAAGAGTGAGATGATATCGACATGAAATAGTGAGATTTGAGTTTTGGAGCAACGAAAAGGTAATTGCAGCACTAAAGCGTTAGGAAGAAGTAATAAGGAGTTGAATGATTAATTACTTTTGTCGAGTGTAAAAAGAAAAGAATGAGGGGAGTAAAACTAAGAAAATGTTGACCGGAGTTATGTGATATAAAGGTAAGGAATCATCGAAATGTGTGATATTATCATGAGGATGTTAGTTAATGGTTATATGGGGGCTTCAGGACAACATGATTAATAATGAGTTTCGAGGAATTAAGGGAGTAAGAGTTGGTGGAGTATTTACACGATATGAGATTTTTGGTGGAAAGTTAGATGACGATACAATTAAGGATAGTATTGGGAATAATGTTGACGTAATTTGTTGATGGGTTTGATGTTCTTTATTTGGGGATGTTAACCAAAGATAGGAGAAAAACCGTGTCGTTTTGATATGAGTGTAAGAGGTTTGATATACGAGCAGTGGTGGTATTGTGGTGTTGTCACTAGTGGTTAAGGGTGATGATAGATAAGAAAGATAGCAGTCCTAGAGAGGTTGATTTTATAAAGGCCGGATTGATATGTATGGTTGTAAGGAAGTATAAGATATGGTTATATGAGGCGAGCGCTAGTGGTTGAATATTAATGGTATGGCATGAGGTGATGGTTATGCGAATGAGAAAATATGTTATGAGGGGCTTATGAGTTAAGCTCGGGCGACAGGTAACCTTTATCGAGTAATAACTTACGTGATCAGGATTGACTAGTTGGATGTGATTATGGGTCTATGATGTGTATAAATGTTTGTGTGAGGTTCTGACCTCACGAGAAGCGGTATGGTGTGATAGTTATAAAGTTGTTATATGAATGTTTGTGATATATGTAGGGTACGACAATCTAATGGAATGAGGCTAAAAAGGTAATAATTTGATTGATTTGGCATGGCTAGTTATAATTTTATGTGTATTGATAACACATGCGTATTCCGTGAAATGGTAGAGATGATGTTCATGAGGTGCTTATCTGTTTATCCATATAATATGTTGCGTTGTGATTTAATAAAGTGGATTTGAGTAAGTTTTTCTTGTCTGAGAAGTTATGCTGAGTCAGTGTTTATGGGTTTGAGCAAGTTGTGATGTCTATCGGTGCGGTTGTGGTGCCTCGGGTGGTGATCCGGGCACGGTATTTCGTGTTGTGATGCGGGTATTTTCGCATCATGGCGGTGCGGTTGTTGGTGACGGTGTTGTGATGCCGTCACCGGTTGTGGTGGAGTAGGCGGGATGATTATGATACGAGTTTTCGAAAGTGCATACCAGTTATACATAGATTGTTGTTTTGTTTGCTGTTGTTCTTTGTGAGTTTTGGTTGAACATGTAGACTGTTGTTTTGTTTGTTGATGTTTCTTACCAGTTTCAACTTGGGTGTGAGGGTAGAGTATGATATGGGAGAAAGTTGTGTATGTTTTGTTGTTGTGATGGTATAGTGATTTTCTGTTGATAGGGCACAGTTGTAAGAGGTTGTACAGAACATTTGATCTTGTTGTAGATGAGACATCGGTGCACATAGTCATGGCAAGTGATTCGTAGAACATGTGTGGTAATGATCTGAAAGCTGCAGGTGGTTTTAATCTTTCGTTGGGCCAGTGAGGGAAGGGTGTTTAGATTTAATGTCTTGTTAAGCCATGTGTGAGTTTGCAGTGATGAAAGAAAAGAACTTGAGGATCTTGTGTGAGTGTACGTAACAAGTATGGATCGTGAGTTATGCTTTTGGCTATAGAAGTTTTATATAGTCTATATAGAGAGGTATGTCATGTTGTGGTAATGTGGAAGAGTTGGAGTATTGGTTATGCTAAGGGTTTTGAGGTATTAGTTAGATGGAGTGCAGAGTGAATTGAAGTATGAGAACTGTTTAAGTAAGAAAGCCTTGGAAATAGGAATGGTTATAAAAATGAGGTTATAGGCGGTTATCTTTGACATGTGGTGGTGATGAGGATGATGAGATGATTTAACTAAGGATTTAGTATTAGTGAGTTACGAGGACGTAACATTTATCTTAAGAGGAGTAGGATGCGATAAAAGTGAGTTTCATGGTTGTGCATGTTGTAAAATAATTGGAAGTAAAGTGTTAGCATAGTGTAAAGGAGGGATTTGTTTTGTGGTTGATGTTGTTAAAAGGCCATGGCCGTGCTTGTAGTAGTGTGATGTTTA
The DNA here is from genome assembly GCF_048544455.1 of Silene latifolia. NCBI lineage: Eukaryota > Viridiplantae > Streptophyta > Magnoliopsida > Caryophyllales > Caryophyllaceae > Silene > Silene latifolia. The sequence goes on along the minus strand of NC_133528.1, from coordinate 119,331,363 downwards.
GGAGTTCGAGAGTTTTGATAGTGGCATGATGATGTTTATGAGTGTAAGTAAACTTCGAGGACGGAGTTCCTTTTAAGGGTGGTAGAATGTAACATTCCGTTTGATGTTATGGGTATTTTGATATTGGATTGGCTCTGGATGATGTATTACGGAGCTAGTTGGTAGTGTATGAAGTTAGTGTTGAGAGAGATATAATGGAGTCGATATGATATCGTGAGCCATGTTGTGGAGGTAGGAATAGTTAGTGGAGTTGGTGTTATGAATTCATGTTTGGGTTGGAGTTTTGTTTTGAGTCTTGGTTGCGTTGTTGTGTCCTAGTCAAGTTGGTATGTTCGTTTTTGAGTATGGGTTGAACTTCGGGGACGAAGTTCTTTTTAAGGAGGGAAGACTGTAATACTCCGTATTTATGAGTCTTTGGGTACTCTATCGAGTAGGCCTTACTCTGTCGAGAAAGGGTGAGTTGCGTTTTAAAATAGTTTCTGACCTGTTGGGTACTCGATCGAGTAACTAGGATACTCGATCGAGTAAGGGGGCACTCGATCGAGTACCTTAGCTACTCGATCGAGTAGTCGGTTTGCGGGGAGTTATTTCTCGGGTTTTGTTAATTATGCGATTAAGGTATATAATACTTCCGTCATTGTTCTTAAACACTTTTTCAAAACCTAATCACTGTCAAGAGAGAAAACAAAGTACGTTCTTCGCTTTAATCGCATTGTTAGCAAATCCCGGAGTTTGGAAGGTCGGATTTCACCTTTCGTTATACCGTTGAGATCCTTGCGTCGAGGGTAAGATCTATGTACCGTTTTTACAGTATTTCCTTTTAAGTTGGTTAAACCCTAATATGGGGATTTAGGGGTTTTGTGTAGATTGTGATTTGGTAGTGTTTATGTGTTTGTATGATAGGAGGAGGTTTTGTAGAAGAGGCTTTTTGATACAGCTGTTTTTTTTTTTTGGTAACATGTGAGCATTTGTATTCCATTTCATAAAAATATTACAATATCGTCCAAATTCATCTAGCATCAGAAAAACTAAGTACAAAAACTACAACGTATGTGTAATCTACTTAGCCAAGAACAATCATTAGCCGTCACCACAGTAGTCATTTTGCAAACCAGCCTGTGATGCACATACTGTGAGATTCTAGATACCAATAGTTCAGGTCTGCTAAGCTGAAGATTAAGCCTGCAAACATTCCTTTCATTCCAAATCATATAGTAAGTAACCATTCTTGCCAGTCTGCAAGTTTTCTTCCTGATCTTCGAGGAGAGATGGGTTGAACCAGTGAAACACACATGAAAATATTCCTCAACACCTGCAATGACCCTAGCACTGTAGGCACACTCAGCAAACAAGTGGTCATGCGTTTCCTTTCCCACTTCACAAAGAACACAAGTATCAGACAAACAAATACCCAGCCTGTAAAGCTTAACTCTAGTATTAAGAGCCTTCTTCTGAATTAACCAAGCAATAAAAGAATGCTTGGGAAGTAACCAATTATCCCATACATCTTTGTACCATAGGACAGGGGGGTGTGAGCCCTGCATCCAATGGTAACCTGAACTGACATTGTAACCACCAGGAGAGGCTACCCAAGTATTACCTTGATAGCCACCCTCAAGAATACCTCTAACTCTACAGATATTCCTCCAATTCCAATTGGAATCAAGAGGAGGTTGATAGTGAACCCAGTCTGCCCCTTTCAAATAGACATGGTCTATCCAAAGCACCCATAATCTATCTGCTTTAGTATACAACCAGTGAACAAGCTTACCCACACTTGCTACATTCCACACCCCTGCATTCTTAATACCCAGACCACCCTCTTTCTTACTGAAGCAAATATCATGCCAAGACACCAAGGGAGTTCTGCTATAGTCTGATTCACCACACCACAAGAAATTCCTACAAATTGCCTCTATTCTTTTAATGACTCCTTTAGGAATCAGAAAAATAGAAGCCCAATAATTATGTAAAGTATTGAAAACTGAGTTGATTAGCACAAGTCTACCAGCATAGCTTAGCTTCCTTGCACCAATCCCCCTGACTTTAGAAACAATCTTCTCAATTAACACATTACAATCACCTCTACTCAATCTACCAGGTTGGATAGGAATACCCAAATATTTAAAAGGAAGCTGCCCTTCCTGGTAGCCAGAAATCTGGATAATATCAGTCTTCAAACTATCAGTGACACCACAAAACACCACTTCAGATTTAGATGCATTAACTATGAGCCCTGATGCAGCAGAAAAGGTAGCCAGTACTCTAAGTATAAGCATAATAGACTGCACATCTCCCTTACTAAACATTAAGAGGTCATCAGCAAAGAGCAAATGAGTAAGTCTCAGACTCTTACAAAGAGGATGATACCTGAAATACCATTTTCTTGTTGCAAACTCCATAACCCTTGACAAATATTCCATACAAAGGCAGAAAAGAAGAGGTGAAATAGGGTCACCCTGTCTTAAGCCCCTTCTTCCTTTAAAATAACCAAACTGTGCACCATTGAGATTAAGAGTAAATGAAGAAGTAGTTACACAGGTCATAATCAGATGCCTGAACTTCTCAGGGAACCTAAGAGCACCAAGCATTTGATCCACAAAATGCTTGATAGTTGTGCTTTTTGATACAGCTGTTAACCAAACTAGGGCTTTTTGATACAGCTGTTGATACCGTTTGATAGTTGTGCTTTCCAGGTAGGATTTCCTACTCAGTATTAGTCCCATAATGGGATGATTGATGATGTGTTGAGATTGATTGTTTGATATAGTAATTGTATTGTGACGGTTGTGATTGTGATTGTGATTGTTGTCTATGGTTCTCGAGGCGTGTCCTCGGCTGAGTGGGATCACTTGCGGGAGTGGCTTCACGCCCTAGTTTCGCCTTATGTGGAACCCGCCACAGAAGGGATGTGCACATTAATGGACAGGGTTATCGCTCATTATGAGGAGCGGGGATTTGGTAGGTACGGCTGCGGTCCCCCACTGGCGGGCTGTCAATGGACGATCGGTGATCGAGATTGTTGGAATTGGTGTGGTTGTGTGTGTGTGACGGTTAAGCTGTCTGTTTATCTTATTGTTGATGTATATTGAGTTGTGTGATTAGTACTGACCCCGGTTGTTGTTTTGTAAACCTGCGGTGATCCATTCGGGGATGGTGAGCAGTAATTGAGCAGGTTTGAGTTGAGTACTGGGATAGCTGGGAGGTGCCACCGTCTGACGATAGAAGTCTTCCGTTGTAGTCTTTTAGTTTTATGACATTTCAGTATTTCAGTAGACAGTTGGTTTTAAGAACTTATACCTGTATTTTGGGATAGATGAAGTTGTTGAGTTGTCTTATACTGGCGAGAAAAACCCTACAATGTTATTTTATTCAAATGTAATTGGATAGATAACTCAGAAAGAGGAATGCAAGTACATAAGGAATATAAATTGTGGGTGTTAATCGAAGCAAAAAAATTCCAAAATATGACCCATTTGTGTTAGCATATCAAGTGGAACAAGTTTGTTATGCTCCTTATCCAAATATCAAAAGAGATAAAGATCAGTGGTCAGCAGTATTTAAAATAAAGGCAAGATTACAAGTTGATGCTCCTACTGATGAATCTATCTTTCAAGAAGATGTTAATAATAGTGATACAACATTGGCAATAATTGAAATAGAAGATGAGAATGAAAATGTGGAGGAGGAACAAGAATAAATGCAAGGAGATAAAATGCAAGTACAGAATGATGATATGCAAGAGGAGGAAGATGAGGAAGAGTTAGGAGAGGAGGCTTTGAAGAAGTATTTAGAAGAAGATGATAATGAGGATTTTTTAGATTCGCTTTTTGAACGCAACGAAAACACTAATTTAAGTGATGATGATGATGATGATGATGGCTAGGATTTATATTAGTTGTAGATGTTTTGTACCCTTTCATTCAATCTTATTACTTTGTTGGTACTATTAGTTGTAGATGACGTATGGCTTAATTTAATGAAATCTAGTTTGTTTTCATTCAATCTTACTTTTTATTCAATCTTATTTTTTTTACTTTGTTGCTATTATTTGATTACTTGACCGAGAGGGAGGGAGTACTATTTAATTTCTTACTTTGTTGCTGTTATATGATTATTTGATTTCTTACTTTGTCAATTTCTTATTTTGTTGCTATTATTTGATTTCTTACTTTGCCAATTTCTTACTTTGCCAATTTCTTACTTTGTTGCTATTATTTAATATTTTATTTTGTTGCTATTATTTAATTTCTAACAATGTTGAAGAATTTAGTTGGTTTCTATGGTGACGAGAAGACGAAGACATGGTAGTAATAGTAATGCAGGAAACCAAGGACATGAAAACGAGAATGAAGAAATACCAGCAGGTCATCAACAAGAACAACAAAATGTGCAAGTTGACAAAATTCATCTCGATTCTCTTGAGCAAGATGGCGTTTGGTAAGTATGTTATTTTTTCGTAATTAATTATTTTTATAACGATTTATATTTATTATATTGTCATTTTTATTATATATTTATTATATTGTCATTTTTATAACGATATATATTTATTATATTGTCATTTTTTTTTCAGGTTCAGTCATGAATCCGTTGTGAACTTGATATCGAATAATATTGGATGCAACTACAAAGAACATGCTCCTAATTAGGGGTGGGCATAATCCGGTCCGGACCGGAAAAATGGACCGGTCCGGACCGGAATCTAGTGGACCGGAACCGGAATTAAAAATTCCGGTCCGGTCTCCGGTCCACCATTTCCAAGATTCCGGTTTTCGGTCCGGTCCGGTCCGGGACCGGTATTTTCCGGTCCGGACCGGTTTGGACCGGAATGCCCGGAATTATTGTTGTTTGCATTTTTTTTCTTAAAATTGTATTTTTATTCCGGTCCAATCCGGTCCAACCGGTCCGATCCGGTCCAATGGACCGAATTTTTGACCGGAATTTGAAAAAGTGGGTAATTCCGGTCCAACCGTCCGGTCCGGTCTTGGACCGAATTTTTCCGGTCCGGTCCCGGTCCGGAATTTTTGTAATCCGGTCCGGTCCCGGTCCATGAATTTTGTCGATTCCGGTTCCGGTCCAAACCGGTTCCGGTCCGGTCCGGTCCGGTTTTGGACCGGTGCCCACCCCTACTCCTAATTGGAAATCGGTGTCATCTACTATAAAGAAGGATTGGTGGAATTGGTTTGAGATATTAGCAATTGTCATTTAATTTAATATTAGGTATTTTATTCATTTGTTTTATATTTATTTACAATGAAGTTTATTTTCTAACTTTATTGTTTATTGAACAATGGCGTGTTAGTTACGATCCCCGCGACAAGGCAAGGGTTAAGAAGGCTTGGGAAGATGCCATGAAGACCCGTTTACGGCAAATGATTTATCGAGCTTATCATAAGGAAGAGCATGAAAAGCCGGATTGGATTAGTGTTGAGTTGCACCGTAGATTGAAGAATAGACCACTTGAAGAACCTACTTTCACGGAAAGATCGGAGCAGAATTCGGCTAACCGTAAGTCGGGATGTGACGAGAAGGGGAAGGCGTTGGGTACTCACCTAATGGGTCGAAAAAACACATTGCAATATATGGACTCAATGGTAATTTCTTCACTTCCTTTTTTAATTTATTACTTTTTTTTTCTTTAACTTTATTTAAAGTTAGTAATTATATTTAACAAGTATCAAAATTGTAGGTTGATAAAGATGGGAAAGGAGAAATTCCGTCCGCTTTGCAGTTGTTGGAGAAGACAAGGAAGCATAGCACAAAAGGATGGTTATCCAAAAAAGGCAGTCAACTCTTCGTAAGTTACTATAATTATTTAATTTTTAACTCATTTTTTCAATCATGATTATTTAGTAGATGGTATCTAATCTTTCGTTTTTTATTGATATAGGGTAAGATCATCTCAAAGAAAACTCAGCTTCAGAGTCAAGGGGTCGAGAACATCGATGATAATGAGATTTATATTGAAGAACATGGAGGATTTGATAAGAAAGGTAGAGTACTTGGCGCGGGAAATGCAGCTCCACAAATTTGGGAGCACCACCGCCGCTCGACCGGTAACCTCTTTTCTACTCCTCATACTCCGGTTTTTGTTGGTAGAGTCGCAAAAGAGAATGCCCGACTTAAGCAAGTCGAGGCCGAACAATCTCAAAGGCTTGCGGCAATAGAGGAGTTCTTGAGCCAACAAGGTTTTACTACTCAAACTTGTAACCCCGGAGGTGTATCTCAAGCTAGAAATGACTTTGATGAAGATGGTGACGATAATGCCAGGCCTAATCCTACTCCCGTGTATTGATTACTTGTTGTTAGTTGATTAGTAGTTATCACTCCTACTCCCGGTTTATGGACTTATTTAGCTCTCTTTGTTGAACAGTTATTGTACTAAACTTATATAAACCTTTTATTTTAAGTTAATGCGAAAACGTTGTTTGGAAATCTCGTCTTGAACGAGTTGTGAATTTGTCAATTGCTGGATTTTCTGTCTGTTTGCAGGAAACCGGGAGTATATGTAATTGCTTTCTAAGCAATTGGGGAGTTGGAAAAATGCTGTAAACCTCCTGGTTCATTTTGCCCTGCGACGGATTTTCCGTCGTAAAGTTTGACTAATGGGTTGACTTAGGGGACACGTGGCCTTTATGAACAGTGTTCTGTGACGGATTTTCCGTCGCAAATGTTGACTTTCTAGTTGACTAATGTGCCTACGTGGCTTGTATGAACAGTGAACTGCGATGGATTTTCCGTCGCATATTTTGACTTTCTGGTTGACCATCGTGCCTACGTGGCCTCCCATGAACAAAGAATCGACGACGAAATTCCGTCGCAAGTCCATCTTTTTGCGACGGTAATCATGACGCTTTGATCCGTCGCAGATTTTACTTTGCAACGGAATTCCCGTCGCAAAACTAAATTTTGCGACGAAATAAAGCGACAGAATAAATCCATCGCAGTTCCGTCGCAAGTTCTGTATTTGCGACGGGATTGGCATATTTGTGACGGATTTTTCCTTCGCTATGGAAGCTTTTCTTTGTAGTGTTTGGAATGTTAACATTTTCAATATCATTACCAAATTGCGATATAGCACTGTGATCAAGTCCTTCAAATTTGACGTCTTCGTCATCTGGAATTCGGCGATGGCAAGACAGAACAACTGACCACTTCTTATCCATAGGATCGCTATCATAAAAAACATGTTTTGCTTGTGATGCTAATATAAAAGGATCGTCCTTGTTTCCAACCTTGTCAAAATTTACTAATGTGAATCCTAAATCATCCTTTCTAACACCATTGTTGTTGTCAACCCACTTGCACCGAAATAGAGGTATCTTAAAATGCATGTAGTCTAAAACCAATATCTCTTCAATAACTCCATAATATTACATTTTACCCAAAATAGGATTTTTATCCTTTGAACTAGCAAAGTATATAGCCTGAGAATCTACGCAAACTCCACTATTTTGCATTGTGCTCGCCTCATCTTGAATGCGGGTGTAGAAAGTGTACCCATTGATCGCATACCCGCTATAAAAATTTGCACGAGCATCAGGACCGAAAGCGAGATGTCGTAGGCTGGTTGAGCTATCATCAATTGGGTTGTCATCATCGTAAATAGTATCCTTAAACCAGTCACTAAATTGCTTGTAATGCTCATCTGCATATCACCTTTCGTTCTTATGAGGGTGTTTTCCCTTAAGGTAACTCTGTTGTTCTGTTCTGTAAGGCTGGACATGATCATCGTTAAATAGAACGTATAAATGAGCTCTATGTCGCATGTCAGATGACATATCCTTGGAAACATGACCCCTTACACCTTTTCCATTCATCCAGTCATGAAAATTCGTAGGATCTTCAATTAACTCATCCAAGGAGAGGTACGTGTAACAATACGAAAGAGCTTCATCGATAATTGTTCGCTCAGCAATACACCCCTCTGGACGATACCTATTAGATGTGTAATCCTTGTAAACTTTCATCAATCGTTCGAATGGGTACTGATATCTCAAATACACTGGCCCGAGATACAAAACCTCTTAGACTAGGTGGACAGTCAAATGAACCATGTTAGTGAAAAATGAGGGAGGAAAATACATTACAAACTGACAAAGACTGGTGACGAGGATCTCTTGCAAAGTATCCGCTTCATCGGGATCAATGATTTTACTGTTGGTTGATTTGAAGAAATAACAAAATCTAATTATAGCATGTCAAACCTTTGGAGGTAGAATGGAACGAACGGCCACAGCTAGTAGTTGTTGCATCAATGTATGACAGACATGTGACTTTAAACCAGTAAGTTTTAGGTCCTGCAACGAAACAAGACTTCTAATATTAGATGAATAGCCCTCTGGAACCTTAATACCGTGCAAGCATTCGCAAAACTCTTTTTTCTCCTTTTTTGAAAGAGTATGAGCTGCAGGCGGCAAAAAAGTCCGATTTCCTTTTGTTTTAGCTGCCAGCTCGGGCCTAATACCCGTCTCAACCATATCATCCCTAGTTGCCTTGTTGTCTTTTGTCCTACCCGGGACATTCAGCAGAGTATTGATTATATTATCACAAACGTTCTCTTCAATGTGCATAAAATCTACTAACCGGGAGGTCACGCCAGTACGGAAGTTTGGTAAAAAATATAGTTTTTTTATAACTACGTGTAGACAACTTAGGTCCCTTCTTCCCATACGTTATCTCATTATCTTTCACTTTTTCATACACTTCATGACCATTCAAAATCTGAGGACTCCCACGTTGCTCAGGACACCCATTAAACGCCTTGTGAAGCTTACGATAATGATGATCAGGGCATAACCATCGACGATTTCCCCTGTACACATGCTTGCGAGAATGCTTCAAATATTCTGATTCGACATCCTCCCCCCCCCCCCCCAATGGGCAAGCCTCTTTCTCATGTACAGTATGTCCAGAAATATCTTCGTATGCCGAAAAGTCAGTAATTGTACACAATAACATAGCTCTCAGATTGAAACTTTCCTTCTTATAACCATCAAACACCGGTATCCCTCTTTCCCACAGAATCTTCAGATCATCTAGAAGTGGTTCCAAATACACATCTATATCATTTCCAGGTTATCGAGGGCCAGATATCAACAAAGACAACATCAGATACTTCCATTTCATGCAAACTCATGGGGGCAAATTATAGATGACCAACACAAAAGGCTAAGTACTGTGTTGGATACTCATGTTTCCATGAGGGTTCATTCCATCTGTGGAGAGCGCTAGACGCAAGTTCCTTGCTTCTTTGATGAAGTAAGGATATTTAGCGTCAAACTCTTTCCACTGTTGACCATCCGCTGGGTGTCTTAACTTTCCATCTTCAATAATCCTTCCACTATTATGCCAAGTCAACATTCTTGCATCTTCATCATTCAAATAAATCCTTATGAATCTTGGTATTATTGGAAAATACAACACCTTAGTTGGGATCCCTTCCTTAGTCTTATAAAGCCATACAGAGCAGCGCGGACAATATGATAATTTCTCATAATCTTTACGGTACAATATGATGTCATTGGGACAAGCATGTATTTTCTCATATTCCATGCCGAATTCTCTAATCATTTTTTTAGCCTCATATGTCCGACTCGGAAGAACATTACCGTCAGGAAGCATGTCACATAGCAAAGCTAGAAGATCCATTAAAACTCTTATCACTCCACCCATTTTCCCTCTTCAAGTTATATAACTTTTCCACCGCGGACAATTTGGTATACTTCTTACAATCAGTAAATAAAGGCTTTTCAGATTGACTCAACTTCTCAATTAATTCATCAGCATTTATGTCCCCATCACCACCGGTAGCTTCAAAATCATCGAATCCATCATTTTCAGCAAACTTCTCACCTAAAACAACTTCAGGTGTAGGTGAAGGATTTTTTACACACACATCATATGCCACATCCCCTATATCTAAACCAACAGCTTCAGGTGTATGATTATTTACCTCTACATCAGATTCCCCATCCTCATCCTCTAATTCTCCATGAAAAATCCAACGCCTATAATCTCTACTGAAACTATTCTTTTCTAAGTGTATTTTGACATCTGGGATAGGCAAAACCCTAATATTACCACATCTATTACAAGGGCAGGGGATTGATGAGTGGAGATGAAAATTTTCACTAACGAAATTATAAAATTCAGCAATTCTATCATTATAAATGGGATCACCAATTTCACCATTAATCATCCAAGTACGACCCATATATAAGCCAGTAGCTATGAAAATGAGATTACCTTTTTTAAGCTATAAAAATTAATGACGGCGACGACGGCAAAGATGATTTCTTTAATTAGTTTTTCATTATAAATAACACCCTAAAAAAATAAACTCTATATATACCGCCCTATCATAGCGCGGGATCTGTTTTTACAACGGTTTTAAGAAACACCGTTGTTAATTGTTGTAATATGACAACGGCTTTAAAATAATCGTTGTTGATATATGTAATATGATAACCGCTTAACAAAGAACCGTTATCATTTTATCTTATTATTGACATAACAGTTCCAATTCTTATTATCGTATTATGTCGTTTCCATTCTTTTAAATTATTATAAGTAGAAAGTTAGTCATTATAATATTTTATTTGGTGCATTGAATTTGAGTGTAAGGACTTGATTAAAACGTAGTAAAAAATAATATAAATAATTAAACTTTTATTCAAATAACCACCATAATCAAAATATAACTCATAATGTCAGATAATAATTAAAGACTTAATTAGAATCTGATGAAGAATTAGGATAGTCTTCATGCCCAATTTCGGCATAGATTAAGTCGTAGATCGACTCTTCATCATCAGCGGGCAGCGCAGCTGGTGGAATGGCCTCTTTCTCCCATGACATAGGCACGTTGGCAGGTATGTACTGCCTCCGGTAATGTGTCAGCAGACGATAATCAACATGGGTCGCAACCCATAGATAAGGGCCCTTTTGTTTAGCATCCGAATAAAAGTCCTCTTTCCTCGCATCTTTCTCCGCAAATCTAGCCACTAATGTTCTTGCCTGATGAAAACTATTATGGCAGTTGGCTTCGTCAAACTCGATAAAAGCGAAGCCTACGAAACCTTGCTTGTTTGTAGACAGAGGGTACACTTTTTTAACCACAGTGAAACCGGAGTCATGAAATATTTGCGTCAACACCCAAAATTAGGGTTTAAACCCTTTCCATTCCCATCATAACGAACCGGGAGATTATGGAGAATGCAAGTAAAAGGCTGTGCGTAACGATGACTTGATTGTAGCTCCGATACACCAGCCATATTTTTTTTAGAGAGAAATTAAAGAGTAGATGTTTGATAATTTATATTTTAACATTATGAAGACATATTTATAGAATTATTTTGGTCAAATTGAAAACGGTTGGTCAAACTGAATATTTATTAAAGTTCTGATAAAGTTTTGAATGCAGTGGTCAAATAGAGCGATTTTATAAGAGCGATTTTATAACGAGCTTTTGGAAACCGTTAAACGATTTTCATAACGGTTTGTTAAACAAGCGTTGTCAAATTATAATAACAACGGTTTTCGAGGGAAACCGTAATTCCTATTAGCGTGGTCTAGTTTCGGCCAATATTTTGAAAACGGTAATCTAAGTGTCGTTATTAAATGCATTCAACCATTGTGATACACTCCTTATTGATTGCCAGATTTGGCGTAGTGTTAGGGAGGATAAAGTCGGGCGTGTCAAAGGTCCAAGTGCCATTGGAAATGATGGAGTTAAGCTTAGCACCATTCGAGGCGGCATTCAAAGGTCCATGGATGACGTTTCTTAAAGGTCCTAAAGTGGGCCAATGGTCAGTCCAAAGGCAAATAGAAGATCCATCTCCAATGGACTAAATGAGGTGGTTTTTGAGAATAGGTACGCTAATACTCACATTTTTTCAAATGTGGAATCCATTCCGAAAGGAAGTTTGACAAGAGTCAAATATTTATTGCGAATAGCAAAGGAGGCAAGGGAACTCTTCTCAAAGAGGCGTTTCCAGCAGCTAAGTTTGGTGGAAAAGGCATCATTTAAGGAGCGGCAGCCTTAATGACAAGGCTTAATGCCAAGAGTCAAAGGTTGGGTCATAAGATCCAGTTGGAGAGGTGAAGTTTCTTAGAGGAGGTGCTCGACCAGAGAAAGGAGCGAATATTCTTATCAATGTCATTTAGGATGGAAGCTGGGAGGCGAATACATTGCATGGTATGGGAAGGGATGGCATTCAAAGTGGATTTGATGAGGCAAAGTCTACCAGCCTTAGACAAGAAATGACTTTTCCAGTTTGACAACTTGGATTGGATGGCTTCAATGATGAAGGGAAGATCGGCTTTTTTAGGTTTAACAATGTCATTTAGGAGGGTTTAATGATGAAAATTTCAACTTCAAGATTTTGAAGATTCAAGGACGAATCTTTTTGAAGAAGGGTTGTAATAAGGCAATTTTGCCAATTCTCTAAGGGTCGAGTTTATGAAAGTTGATTTTAGGCAATTTTAGGAGTCCTCTTAGTCGGCCTAATCTACGATAAATAGCAGGCTTTGTATTTAGTTTTAATCAATAGAATTGAAAGTTTGAGATTTAATTCAATTTTTATACTTGTGTGTTCTAATTGCTTGCGAGTTATTAGATTTATTATTTCGTTCTTGCGAGGGTGAGATAATATACATTCATCCTTGCGAGGTTGAGTGTCATTCGTGTTCAGTTTCGAATTCCTTGCGAGGGAGGAGAGTTTATTCACGTCATATCCTTGTTATTTTCGTTCCAATTTAAACACAAAAACACATAAATATTTATTCCGCTGCAAATTTACTCAAACACGTTAAAACTTGTGATAGTTTTACATCAATTTGGTAAAACTTGTACTTATTTTATATCACTAAAACCCTTAAATATGCTAAAAATCAGTAAATATACCGTTTACCAAACACCCCATCATAATTTGATGATTTACCATTTTCGACCTATCTGAATAAGGAGATACCATGCAAAGAAAGGAATGAGTAAACAATACTTTACTTGTAAAATGCGTTACTTAGAACATATAACAGAAGTTACACCAGAGGACCAAAAATAAAGCTCTTTACAGAAAGAGGCAAAAGGTAGCAGTGTTTACATATCATCTTTGAACATACTCTTGATCGAACTTCATATATTTTGTGCAAAAGGATATTAAAGTTTAAAGTAGGACCAAATGATTAAGAATAAATAACCTAAACAAAAACAAGTGAATGCAAAAGGATATATTCCCATAATTACATCACCCAAATGTCTTCTTTTTAGGAGCATTATTTCAATTTATGTAAAACTATTGTGAATCTATTATTTTGCTCTTTTTTCATTGTATCATTATTCCCTTAAAATCATTTATTTTCTTTTCCTTTTGAATGGAAGTCCAAAGCTTTATTAACGCAAATACAGGATAAAAGAGCATATTAAAAAAAAAAGTAAATTTTATATAGATGGTTTAGCTAACTAACTTAAGTTAATAATATATTTAATAACTAGAGCGTTTATTGATTATATAGTTAATAAGAATTTGTTTATATATGATTAAAATATCTCTTTTAAAGAAAATAAAAGATAAAATATCCAGCTATCGTTTATTGATTATGCGAGAATAACAAATAACTAGTACTGGTGCCCGACTTCGCCCGGGCTACCTCTACTTACCATTAATTTTTTTTTCATTAAATAAAATTACTTAAAGTTGCATAACTCATACATTTATCATTAATATTTTTTTTATGACATATCCTAAAATTACGATGAAATAATTTTTTTGACAAATTCACTACCCAGCTATTAATATTGTACTCTTATTAATGAAACAATAGTAATACATTTCACTACTTGTCCGAAATCATTATTACTTTCACTACTCCTGCCGTAATTATTGTTACTGTCACTACTGTCACATTAATATTGATAATTTCACTACTCCCGCCGTAATTATTGTTACTTTCACTATTGTCGCATTAATATTGATTATTTCACTACTCCCGTTGTTGTTTCTACCACTTTCACTAATCTCGCTGATAATATTGTTACTTTTACTATTCAAATGAGTATTTAAATGAGTGATTACTATCATATAATAACTATATCCAATGTTACTACAATTCTTTTTATTACTGACGAAATTACTTTTACTACTTAAGCATGCAATTTTAAGAGGATTCTATATTTATATAAATATATTACATATATGCATTAAATCAAATCGAAATAATTATGCAATATTATATAATATGGAATCTAACTTGAATTATATATAACCTACTTATATTATATTTTTGTATGTTAAATAATTAACATCTCTCTATACATCTAATAAACTATAAACTTTAATAAAATTGCATAGATTTTAAATTTAATATATATTTTTATGATGATAATAATTAATAGCATAAGTGTACATGTTTATACCAATTAATTATTTTATTTTAAGGAAATTGACCATCTTCTAGTCTTCTATAAATATTTAGAAAAATTACCAAACATCTTCTTTCTTTTTAGTCTCTTTGAAATTGAGCATCTTAATTAATTATTTTATTTTAAGGAAATTGACCATCTTAATTAATTATTTTATTTTAAGTAAATTGACCATATTTTAGTCTCTTACAAATGTTTAGGAAAATTACCAAACTTTTATATAATTTAATTTAATTTTAACCCAATCTATATAATATTTGCATTGAGATCCCTTAATCGGGTCCATCACATAATGCTAGTGATTTAAAACTATATAGTATAATTAATTTGTATACCTTTCTTTAATTACATGGAAGTCCCTTGGTTTCTGTATTTAATATATAGCATTGATAAATAAATTTTGCTATTGTAGAGTTAATAATAGGAGCTCTAATAAGAGATCTCTACGATGGTACGTAAGAGATTCAAAATATTTTGGGTTGATACCTAAGTATTAAAGATGACTTTTATTTATAATTATAGTATCACCGCACCTTATGGTAATTATCAGATGTGGGACAATTCGATTATTTATACATTATATATTAACCACATCTACATTATTTTTCAATGTGGGACAAATAACATACTAAGAAATACACACCATCTTTTTCGCACCTAGTTCGACATCCAACCCGATTACATTATTTTTCAATGTGGGACAAATAACATACTAAGAAATACACACCATCTTTTTCGCACCTAGTTCGACATCCAACCCGATTATATTAGCAAATATTATACTATGTTCGTACTTTTTTTGTATTTTTTTCATAATTAAAATATGTGCAAATGATAAGAAATTTATACTCTAATAAAAACATTTTTTTACCACGAATTAAATTATATAATATAGAAAATATATATTATAATAATTAAAATATTTTCCACATTATTTTTTATATCATATTGTGGTGATAATGATACAAACTTTTAAGAGCTCTCTAAGACAATACTTGAGAGACTCAAAAGATTTTAGGTTGATACCTAAGTTCTAAGAATATCTTCTATTATAATCATAGAATCACCCCACCTTAATGCTAATCTTTTGATGTGGGACAGTTCTATTATTGATACGTAGTATATTTACCACACCTATATTATCAATGAGGGACCGTATAACATACTATGAAGTATACAATATTTAATATGTGCAAATTATATGAAATCTATACTCTAATAATAGCATTCTTTAACATGAATCTAATTATATTATTTTTATAATTGTTTTAGTGATATTTTTCTTGCCAAATGAAATGTAGAAGTTTTTATGTAAAAATTAGAAACATCACTTGAATATAATATATGAAATATATATTATATACTACGGAGTATATTATACTATAATTAAAAGATTCTTCAATTTATTTTTGCATCAAAAATATTATTTATAAAATTTTCCTAAATTATTTTTGATAATGTGGACGCTTTGTGTTTGAATAGACTTTAGATAAAATTGTAAGGTCGGTTCTTTAGGATTTAATTTCAGCTCATTTCAATTCA
Organism: Silene latifolia; assembly: GCF_048544455.1. NCBI lineage: Eukaryota > Viridiplantae > Streptophyta > Magnoliopsida > Caryophyllales > Caryophyllaceae > Silene > Silene latifolia. Next base: position 119,315,393 of record NC_133528.1, on the reverse strand, counting down.
CTTCAGCTTTATTCATTCAATTAGTCTTGCTTATAACCGTTGTAAATTATAACAGAGGGGTGTATCACCCTATCACCCCGAAAAAAGGTGTTGGTTGGGTTGGATTTATACCTCTGTTGTAAATAATAACGGATGTAAACAAGAATTTGTGTTATTCATTTTAGCTCTCTTCATTCAGTTTATTAATTCAGTTCAGTTCAGTTCATCTTTGTACTAAATTTATTTCTGCTCAGCTTCATTCAGTTCAATTTACTTCCTTTCAATTCAGTTCAGCTACATTTAATTTTCAGTTTTATTAAGTTCAATTCAGTTTAGTTCAGCTTAGTTTAGCTCTATTAAGTTAAGTTCAATTTAATTCAGCTTTTTTCAACCAAAATGAACATGGACTATTACTCTATAGTCCATCACAAATGAGAATTAGTGTTTACGTATATGTACCCTTACTATTCACCGCCATTATCAATATTGTAAAAATGAAATTTTGGGTAGTAAAATTTTTTTCTAGTAATTTATCTTTGTTAAGACCACATTTTTTGAGAATTTTCAAGTAACAAAAATCAATAACTTTAACTATTTTTCCGTGTTTTGGAGTAGCGAGTGATATTCCTTGCTGTTACATAGCTCCCCCGCTACTAGGTAACGAGCTTTATTACTTATCTAGTTAAGCAATTCACAATGGCGATGTCAAGCTATAGGGTGACTTAACTAGTAAAGTAAAGAAAAATGGTACTCATAATTTGAATTCAATTTCAGTATTGTAACTCCCATTGCATCATTTTAAGAAAAAACATTAGTCTTTAATAAAGGGGTCGCATACTAAAAGAATTTTTAACATTGAAGCAGCGTTACTTACATCTTTTTAATATTCCTTTTATTTTGGTCATTTGTTTACCTTTAATTTTAGTACAAAAACTAAAGAGAGTAAAGTGGTCCATTTGTCGATATTGTTATTGAATGATAAGTAGACAAAGAAGCTTGTAGATGATCAAATTACCGCTCAAAAACTTTCCCATAATAGAAAGGTCCACAACTAAATGGGATACCTTAAAATAAAATATAGATAAACAAATAATCGAGACAGTGAGAGTCAGAGAGTAGTATTTAGATAAGTAATCTCCTGAGCTATGAGAAAAAAGTGGAGTTACATAATAACAAAAGTTAGTACTTGTTATTCGGAATCCCAAGAAAAAATTATTAAAATTATTGATTTTTGCTATCTAAAAATTTAAAAAAAAAAAAAAAAAAAAAAAAAAATATATATATATATATATATATATATATATATATATATATATATATATATATATATATATATATATATATATATATATATATATAGAGGTGGGATCTCGTGAGTTGGGGTCTTATGGTGAGTTGTGAGTTGGGGAAATCAAGGGCTGAGATTAAAAGAAATCAAGGGCTGAGATTAAAACATAAATTAGAAAAAAAAAAAAGGAAAAATCGAAAAATACAAAAGCGCTGAAACATGAAAACAGAAACCTCATTCTAACGATATTCTCTCTCTCTCTCTCTCTACAAATCAAAAACAGAGAAAACTCAAAAATCAGAACGCCGACTATAGAAAATTCATAAAAAACCTAATTAAATTACACAAAATCGTTGATTTTTAGCTGCAATCGAATTACACGTAATGTAAATTCGTTGATTTTTAGTATATTCAATCGTATTTTCGGAATTAATGTAAAAAACCTAATTAATGTAAAAATCGTTGATTTTTAGTGTAAATTCGTTGATTTTAATTGAATTCAATACTTGATTTTACTTTGTTTTCGTATAAAAGATGGACAACGAGCTCAATAACAATGTTAGCGAAGAAATCAACTCGACAGTGAATATGGAAACAGGTAATACTGCTATTGATTTTTATCTCTTCATCCGCCGTTGTTTATAAATCAATTATTGATTTCTATGTGTTTCTCAAATTTGTTATTCGATATTATTGTATCTTTATCTGGCTTGTATTAGAGTAGAAAAAGAGAACTCGTTATTCGATATTAATGTACTATTATTAGTCTGAGTGTTTATAAATCAATTATAGATTTCTATGTGTTTCACAAATTGTTATTCGATATTATTGTATCTTTATCCTGGCTTGTATTAGAGTAGAAAAAGAGAACTCGTTATTCGATATTAATGTACTATTATTAGCCCGAGTGTTTATAAATCAATTATTGATTTCTATGTGTTTCTCACTGTTATTCGATATTATTGTACTTTCTCGGCTTGTATTACGAGAGAAAAAAGAATCTGTTATTCGATATTAATGTACTATTATTGTAACCGTACAGTAACATGATTATATTATTCGACTGTTATTGTGATATTATTGTAATGTTATTGTGATATTATTGTAATATTATTGTGCTATTATTGTGTAGTAACATGAAAATATATGCCTTGCAAAAGAGTAACATAATAAATACAAAGATTATCTCGTATGTAATAAAGTAGAATCGAGTCTTGTTATTCGATATTACTTTGTACTATTATTGTAAAAAAGTAGAGAAACATGTTGATATTATTGTATCAAGTTATTCGATATTATGCTACTATTGTTGTGATATTATTGTCTTTGAGCGTGAAAATATACTACCGATAAGAGAGTAGCATAAGATAAACACATTTAGTGTTATTGTGATATTATTGATTGTCGTCTGTTTCACACCTGTTATCATACTTTATTATTGTCACATTACCGCAATGTTGATCTCTCCCCCGTGCTCTCAAGTTATTGTGATGTTATTGTGATTTTGTTGTCCAATGACCGTACTCATTATATTAATTTACTCGTCACGCAGATCTTTCTATCTTGTGTCTATTGTTGAAGACAATGCCGTCTTACCTATTGGGGATTCTTCTAATAACAATATATACACCAGCCCAACATGTTCAGACGAAGAAAACGATGAGTTTGTTTCAACTCTTCATTACAAAGAGACACCGGGGACCGAGCAAAGGGGTAAGGACTGTTGAGAGTGATTTTACGCCTAAACGTGGCATGTTCTTTCTTACCTTGGAGGATGCAAGATGGTTCTCACCGCATATATGCACTCGCTTGGATTTGATGTGAGAAGGTACACAAATGCGCAATATAAGGGGGCGTCAAATCAAATCACCGGTCTCAGAATGACGGGGGTATAGGGATATGAAAAGAAAACTGCGACTTGAAGCAACAAATCATGAAGCTGGTAATTTGAGTACGAGAGAAACAAAGACCGCCGAATTAGACAACCAAAGAAGCATGCTCGACAAGGTGTGGCCGCAAGGCGCACATGAGGTTGAGAACCCGTGAAAAAACAGACGACAGACCGGCCGGGGTATATTGTGGATGTCTTTGTAGACGTTCACAATCACTCTCTTTACTATGTCAAAAACAGGAGTTCCGAAGCTCTCAAGGGACGTCCATGACTACATTAAGAGGACCATTATTGATCATACTAAGCTCAACATAGGTCCAACATTGAGCTTCATATTTCTCAAGGAATACTCAAATGGTTATCAGAATATCGGTGCCTCTTTGCTAGACTTCAAAAACTTCAAACGAAATATCAAGTGTTACATTGGGGATAACGATGCTAAAATGTTCATTGGGCATTTCAAAATGCTTTGGCAAACAAAGGGGTTCTATTTTGCTTATGATCAGGATGAGAACAAATGCTTGACGAAGGTTATTTGGGCTGATAAGGAAGGGATAAACAACTACAAGTTATATGGAGACACGATCTCATTTGACCCTACTTATGGAACAAACAAATATTTCATGGTGTTTACTCCCTTCACCGGAGTAGACCACAACAAGAAGACGGTGACTTTTGTAGCTGGGTTACTTGACTTCGAGAGTCAGCATTCATTTGAGTGGATTTTTAAAAAATTTCTCAAAGCAATGGGGCAAAGAAAGAACCTCAATGTGTAATTACGGATGCCCGGAATTAAAAAAGCCTGCCCAAATGTCTTCAACCATTCTGTCCACAAGTATCGCATGTGGCATATCATGCGAAAAAATGCCCGAGAAAGTGGGAAGGGCAATCTGCAATGATACGGAATTTATGACCGACATAAATGCCGTTGTGTGGGATGTCGACCTCGAGCCACACGAATTTGAACAGAATCGAAGATCATTATTGAAGCCCATGGTATGGAAAGCAACCGGTGGTTGAAGTATGTCTTTGCAATCGACAAAAGTGGATACCGGCATACTTTCGGATCTCGCCTCTAGGTTGTTTGTTGCGAACAACCCAGAGATCCGAAAGTTCAAACAGCTATTTCAAGCGGTTTGAAAGCCATTTTGGAACCCTCGTCGAGTTTTGGATGAGGTACAATTCCGCAATAGAGCAGCAAAGGCATACACAAAGGAGGATGGATAGTGCCAATGAGCATAGTATGCTTGAGAAAGTAGGGTCGATGAAGGTAGAGATGCATGCCTCACATGTCTACACCCATCCTATCTTTGCGAACTTTCAGAATGAAGTCAAACATGCCATATGCAGCATGGGGGTCGGGGGTTTGACAACAGTAGGGGCGGTGGAGTATCATGACGTTCGTGATGGACTGAAGCACAGGAGCTTCCGAGTTGAATTTAACACCAAAACTAACGAGATCAAATGTTCATGTAAGCTGTTTGAGAGGCATGACATTGTTTGTCGCCATATACTGTGGGTGTGGAATGGTAGGCAGGTCCACAGATACCCGACCCTTATGTCCTTGCTCGATGGACAAAGAAATCCTACAGCCGCTTGTCCGAGATGAAAATGGAAAGGTGATAGAAGAGATTGATGAAGCTGACATCAAGAAAGCTGAGATGTCAAAGGTTTGGTCTGAGATTTATGCAACTGTCGGGGTGATGGACAGTTATGCTACTGTTAAACACATGAAGCAACTGCAGAAAATCCTGACACAGTTCAGGGAGAACATCACAGACCAATCAACCAAGACCAAAAACCAGAAATCGAGGCTCTTCTAGGCATCACAGCTTCAAATGATATTGACCTTCGACCGCCAAACAAGGCCAAGAATAAGGGCAGTGGCAAAAGATTAAGGTCCTCCAAAGAAAAGGCCAAGACCAAGCAACAAAAGAGGAAGCGAAGATGCGGTAACTGCAAGAAGTGGGTGAACCACAACAGTAGAACTTGTACTCTTCCATTTGCTGAAAGTCCCCCTTCTGATGACGATGATGAAGAAGAATCAGAAACTGAAGAGGTATGAATCTGGACTAATACTCTCCTATTATTGTAATGTTATCCTCTTATTCTACTGTTATTCCCCTATTATTCCTGTGTTACTCTGCTATTCTGCTGCTGTTGTGTTATTCTACTGCTATTCTTCTATTAATGTGTTGTTATTTTTGAATAGAAAACGGATATTCTTTGTGGAAATGGATAGTGTTCGCAATAACAAAGCAGAGTAGCTTTGCTAAATTTAGTCTACGCTATTCTCGCTATTAATGTGTTGTTATTCTACTGCTATTAATGTTATTCCACTGCTATTCTGCTATTAATGTAGCTTCTAAATAATAAGCAAAAATTGCAGCAATATAAATCAGATGCATGAACTAACAAAAATTGCAGGAATATGTTATCCTTTTATTCTACTGTTATTCCCCTATTATTCCTGTGTTACTCTGTTATTCTGCTGCTGTTGTGTTATTCTACTGCTATTGTGCTATTAATGTGTTGTTATTTTTTAATAGAAAATGGATATTCTTGGTGGAAATGGATAGTGTCTGCAATAACAGCAGAGTAGCTGCTAAATTTAGATTACTGCTATTCTGCTATTAATGTGTTGTTATTCTACTGCTATTAATGTTATTCTACTGCTATTCTGCTATTAATGTAGCTGCTAAATACTAAGCAAAAATTGCAGGAATATGAATCAGATGCATGAACTAACAAAGACAAAAGAGACGCAAAAGACAGCGGCTACGATGAAGACCTCGCCTAAAAATGTCAAAGACTTTTACTATTTGTCATTGTTTGAATTACATTTTAACCAAAAATGTATCTTCTAGATAATAAAAGTGAGACCTACATTATATGAGAATTAATACTAGTTACTTTAATTTTTTTGGTTAATATTATCTCACTGTTTTTTCACAAACCACCCACAAAAATAAAACTGCAAATTACACACTACAATAATAGTTGAATAATAACAGATTAGTAATATTTATAAAAAGCAGTTCCACTTTTCAGTTTTTATTAAAAACAGTTACCTAACCTAATCTAATATAATTACAGGAAAATTGTTTGTATTCCCTAACCCCTATAAATACTGCTATTGCGTGGTTTTTTTTAAAAAAAAAATACACACACACTGAATAAGTACAGAAAAACTGTTTGTATTCAAGAAAAAAACTCTGCATCTCCTCTGCAAAAAGGTAATTTCTTATCTTTTCTTTTTGTTGGTAGACAGGTAATTTCTTATCTTTCTATACTTTATTACAGAAAAACTATTTCTATTCCCCAAGCCCCTATAAATTACTGCTACTTCGAGTAAAAAACCAAACACACACACTGAAAAAGTCCATTCCAAAAAAAAACTTTATCCCCTCTGCAAAAAGGTAATTTCTTATCTTTCTATTCTTTATTTTTCTTTCATGTTTATTTTTCTTATCTGTCAACACTATACTCTATGCTGCAGAAAAAGTAATTCTCTTTCTTCTGCTTTGGTTTGCTTTTAATTTGGTTGAAATATTTTAAACATCTTTTTATAATGCAAAAAGTTTCATACTTCCAATGCTGCAGGATGAGTGACGTAACTGACGATAGCCGAAGGTCCCCGACAAGGCAGGAAATCAATGAAGCCAAACGGACGATAGAGTCCCTCACGATAGAGTTGATCGACACAAGGACAAATTTAGAGGCAACAGAAACCCGTGAAGAGGCCTTAATAAGAGAGGTCGACAGTGTAAAGGCACGATTGAAGGTTCTTTGAACTTCAAAATGAACGTATGCGTAGACAGTTGAAGGAAAAGAAAAATAGGAACTACACGGAAGCCGACATGGACAATCAATTCATTGCTGGTGTGAATGCTCTAAGGAAGTATTACACTGAAGCCGATATTTCAATCTCTGGCAATTGGACACCAGTTCTGAAAGCCATGGAACTTATGGAAGCGTACAAAAACCCTTTTGAGGATGAGTCGGTGGAAGTTGAAAGCACTGTCCAAGGACCGAGTAAGCGCGCGCTTTAGCGTCGAGAATAGAATAAAGATATAAAAATCTAACGATGATGGTCCAGGGTCACTTTTAAATATGTTTAAAATATTTATTGCTTTAAAAATAATGGCTTTAACATTTTAGAACGTTAATATTTATTATGTAAGTACTATCTTTAAGTGCTATTACTACTATTTTTAAGTAATGTTGGAATAACAGAAGTCTTTGCCAGAATAATAGTGCAATAACAAAGATAATAACTGCTAATTATGCAGAATAATACCGCAATAACAATGAGAATAATGGTAGAATAACAATGTAATAAAAGCGATCTAAACCACAGCTTTTACACTTGACTAAATTTACACTTGAATAAAAATGAATAGTTTTAACAAAATAATGCTTTGGACTAACAAAGTGGAATAACAGCAGAATAAACTACTTGTTATGCGGAATAATAGTGCAAAAACAAGAATAACGGTGCAATAACAATAGAATCACAAATTGAGAAAAAACAAGAATTGATTGACAGTTGAATAGAAAATGCATATTCTTCGTAGAAATTGGATAGTGTTTGTAAACCTTAATTAAACTAGTGGAATAACAAAGAATAAGTGTAGACTAATAGTACAATAACAAAGCAGAGTAGTCGCTTATTATGCGGAGTAATACCGCAATAACAAATGTAATAATGGTAGAATAACACTGCAAAAACGCAGCCTAAAACACTTTGCTTTTACACTTGACTAAATTTCCACTTGAATAGAAATGGATAGTGTTTCTAGAAAACAAAGGTAATAAGAAAGCTTAATTAGACTAAAATAATCAGAGACTAATTGTGCAATAACAAAGACAACAAACTGCTCATTATCCCGAATAACGTTAAAATAACGGTGGGATTAGAGTAAAAATGGATGGTGTTTGAAAAAAGTACAAGTAATATGAAAACTCAATTAAATTAGAGTACACACTGGAATAACACTAGAGTAATACGGAATAACAAAGACAATAAACTAGTAATTATACGTAATAACAAAGGTCAATAACAACACACTAATAGTCTAACAACACAGTTTACACTAACTTAGTCTGACTTCCCTGGATACACAACATTCAAAGGTACTGCATTCATGACGATGCCTGACTCTTCACTACCAGCAAATGATTGGGGTTGCACTTCGGGGGGCACTTCTGGCAACTTGTTCCTTGCTGCCGCCAAACCCAACGTCATCGGCCTTCCAGTCTCACAAGCCTTCACTTTGTCAAGAACTGCTTGCCTATGAAGATTAATATCCGCCAAGATCAGGGAAGCCGACATTTCAACACAGAAGCTTCGACGAGCAATCTTGTTGTGAAGATTGCATTCAAACACGCTTCCACCATATTCCGCCATCGTGTACAGCAAGAAACACCCCGACTCCGAATTCAGCAGTTCCTTCTTTTTCCATTTAAAAGGCACATCAACGATTTCGAAATTGCGGCAATCTTCAGACTTCAGAACATTATGACCCTCCATAAAAACACGCATATAGTTTGCCACAATCTCGGCCAATCTTCTGTAATCGGCTACTTGCTTGGAATCGTGAGTCATGTTGTCCAAAATATCAATCGATTCATTCAAAAAGTTGATGCAAAAACAAGAGTGGTGATCATTGTACAGAATCGGCACAAATACAAGGTCGGAGTTCAGACGACATCTTCCATTGCAGAATCGAAAAACACATTCCGAATGCCAACAGACTTCTTACCCGACCGTCAACAGGGCTTGAGGAATCAAAGTTCTCTAAGAGTGAATAAAGAGGATCCTTCAAAAGAGAAAGCATAAACAACCAAAAATAGTGCACAAGTGTTAACTTTATATCAATACTTGTGAGTCAATCTGTAGGTAATAACGCAAAATAGCAAAGGAAAAAACAAAATACCATATGACGAACTCCAAAAACATTGAGCTTGGTTACGAGCGTTCCTCAAACTCCAACGAATTCAAAAGAACCGACCAAACATCAACGACTCTTGTTGTCATCATAGCAAAATGCATCTACAATGGAAACAATATCCCCCTTGTCCAAAAACACGCCGACCTCGTCGTTGTACAACACTAACATCTCCCCGCATTCACAAAAATAACATATGATGAGAACAAAGGGATTACGGTGGTATAACAAATAGAATAACAGTTCAATAACAGAACAATAACAAATAAATAATAGTGGTATAACAAAGAGAATAACAAGAAGGAATTGACAAAGTGGGATTACAAAGTGGACTAACAAATGAATAATAGTGGTATAACAAAGAGAATAACAGTCAATAACAAAGAGAATAACAAAGGGACCTAACAAAAAAATTAGACGACTCGCTAGGTTGACAAAAATAACAAAGATAATAACAAAGCAGATTAACAAACGGACTAACAAAGGGGGAAACAGAAAGAGTAACCGAACAGAACACCACAATCAAAGAAATAAAAAACGACACATACTCTTCTTTCAGCTGAGCGTCTTCACGAAGAACAAAGTCCACCACTTGCTTCCGGCCTTCCGCACCTTCAGCATCTTAGAGAACTGTTTTTGTTCTTCGAAACAAATCCGACACCGCAACAAACCTACTCGTCCTCTCCGGCCCGCAATCCATAGAGCAACCCAGCCATCGTCCCGCCTTTTTACCCCTTTTACGACTACCCAAAGCCGACTTTGGACTCACGGGGATATCCACACCCCCGCTTCCCACTTGACGGTGGCGGTAGGGGTCTTTCTAGAGAATTTAGTGATGTCAATGACATGAGGGAGAAGCGACGGGCTCGACAACAAAGTGCGCGACGTCTTAACCTTCTTACCAACAGTTTTCATCCTGCCGGAACCACGACGTTTCTTACCGCTTTGAGAAGCCCTCTTTTCCGCATCCTCAATACGCCGTCTCTCTTCAAGCACACTCAAGGTTTCCTTTCTTGTCTTGTTCAACTCCTCCAAACTTTTCAACACATCTCCCCGGACTCGTTCATATCGACAAAGACCAACAAGGCAACGATCTCAGCGCGGTAGAGGTTTCTTGAATCAAAATTACCCAAGTCACAATCAAAAACAGTTCCACGGTAAAAGAGCATGTGCAACATCGTATATACACCGCAGTCCAAATTTTCAATCGCAGCCGTTTGCCAGGTAAAAGGGACGTTGACAATTTTATAATCTTTAACCTCCCCACCTCGGGCAACTCCTTTGTGGACCAGAAATCGACATCAAGTTCACCTTTTTTTTTTAAAAAGAAAAAAAAAACATAATTACTAACAATACTTAAACAAACTAGGCTAAACACCAAGAGAAAATTAAAACACAATAAATGACTTACAGCAGTTTGACAATACACCAAACGTACACACGCCTGTTGATCATCAGCAAATATCGCCTCTTGAAATAAATTATCAAGATATTCAACCCTCTTCGAAATGAAATTGATGCACAAACAGCTAAAGTGCTCATGCAAAAGAATTTGGCCAAAAAAAATTGTTAATAATTATGTGGTTCTTTTAAAAAAGCATAAACACATCAGAATAACAGCAGAGTAATAGTAGACTAACAGTAGAATAGTAGTAGAAAACACACAGTACAGAAAACATACCATATCAGAAGTAAGATCACACTCTCTCTTGTTGTTATTGACAAACACAGTAAATGACAATTTGACTTCCGCACATAAATCACTCCTGGAAGCCTTATCATCTTTCGACGGCGTACAAAGTCGCCGCAATGGATACTAAACAAGAAGTGGAGAACAAGAGTTGAAACGTGATGCAAAAATGAAAAATAAAGTAAAAGAAACGATAAGATAGAATAACTAACCGTTGCACCCATCTCAAAGAAAAGTCGACTTGGGCTTCCTCTTATACAAGTATCATTCAGAAAGAGGGACCACCAGTTGACAACACCAAGCATTATCATTGTATCTGGAACCATCGATTCCATATCCTCACGATTAAGGTAACTGTCCACACCCCAAGTGACAATATTCTCCCTTCAAAACCGAATAAACAGGCAAAATAAGAGTCACATGGATATATTTTTGAAGAAGAAAAAGCAGTATAATATATTAAACAGAAAGCCGAAAATTTTTACAATAAAAACAAGCTCTTACCCTTGCGAAATGTTATGATCATTCAAGAAGCGATGAGTCCGCAACCTCTTTCCGCTTCAATAGCATTGGGTTGAAAACATGTCCCATAGTTATCATTGATTTTGACAGACAACTAGCTCGGAGCCACAGGACCACAATCATAGGTGCATCCGAAATTTGAGGCACAATGACATACAACGTGTAGCTCCTCATGTGCAGCAGAGTGCGAAATAACTTGTACGATAGTAGGAGCATTTAACCCAAAGAACGCCATTGTCCTTCGGGACAGCCTCACCAACAACAAGATGTCGGCCTCCCGACACAACCTCGGAATCCTCGTTTATCGATTTATCTATCTCAGACGCAGCCCCAATCAACAAGTCTGCATGACAAGACATCACCACATCCGCTACCTCCTCTTCTCGTAGTCACGAATGCTTCACGCCAATTTGAGTGGAATGCTTTGAGTGTCATTACGCAATGGAATGTCGCACCGGTATCCGTCACCTCCGTCTCGTGCAAACAAGCATCGGCTTTGGAATTTGAGTTGCTTGAACCTCTACCTGGTGTACACTCAACAAGATAGGCACGTCCTCCTCGCGGATTATCAACAAGATAGTCTTCAACTTGAATGTTAACGTCCTCCACATCATTGTTAACATCCTCCACGTCAATGGTAATATCCCCAACATCAACTACTTTCTCACCGACATCACCGGCTCTCCATAACGAAACCGAATGTCAAGACAAATATCCATCGTATTAGAATCTAAACCGAGTGGTGACAATTGTGGAGTCCCCACCTTTGCACTTTGTTGAATGACGGGACTATGTTCAACACCCTTCTTTTCAGCTACACCCTTCTTTTTTTCGGATATAGTCGGTTTGCATCCGATGTACCACGACACACTCCTCATAGAATTGAGAAAACAGGTTAAATGATGGGGTTCAATGATGACATCTTCATGTCTAGCTTTTTTGGAAGTGGTTCTTCAGAACAGTTGATCGCGATTTATTGGCCGCTTGCATAGCCAATACATGCTTTACCCGTTATCCGACTCACGGATAACTTGATCCGTGAAGAAAGATGAGGTGGCAACCAAATTCTCTCGAACCTTCACAACCAACTTTTTCTCGATTGTTTGTTTGTGCTTTCTTTAGCAAATTCGTCGGGTTACTTGGTCAGCAACTTAGCAAAGAAGTGCTTGACCCATAGCCTCTTGGTCTTCTTCATCATCTTCGACTTTATAAGTTCCGCCCGTTCCAAGTATCGGCGGCATAAAATCTGAGAGTCCCTCTCATTAAGCAAAGATAAGTTGATGAACATCCTGTCAAGTTAAAATCCCAAAATTTTACTTAAAACGGTACAATAATAGTAGAATAACAGAGGAATAATAGTACACTAACAAAGAAAAATACATAACAAAGGATTAATAGTAGAATGACAAAGAAGTAATAAAATAACAAAGGAATAACAAGACACTAACAAATAGAATAAATAACGAAAGTGAGTAGTAGTAGAATAACAAAGAGAATAACAAAGGGAGTAACACTTGGAATGTAAATTAGAATAACGAAGGAATAATAGTAAAATAATAGCGATGACAACTAATGCTTGAGGACAATAACAGAATAACATTTTAGAATGATTCGTTTAAAAACAATCAAACAGTGTGCTTACGCGACCGCGGACCGGACTTTTGCTCATCCGTAAGAATATCATCGTAGATCCGAACAAGACATCGACGTTGAGTACGTTGACCAGAGCCAACAATGTTTGGGCGAGACAATGGGAAAGCAACGTCTCGAACGCTCCCGCCCAAAGCACCAAAGCACCAGCCGCCTCACGCCGCAACCTCTTATTGAAAGACTTAAAATCCCAATGTTTAATGAGCGGCAACTCATTATTCACCTGATCACCGCTAAAGAAATAACGGTGAAAATAGCTGATAGCCAACAACACTACACTACAACGAATATTTTTCCTCCCGATAAGGGCTTCACACACGTAAGTCACCAAGTCCGAGAAGACAAATCGACACCAATTAAGTTCCTTGATCCTAGAGACATCTTCCACAGCGCTTAGAAGTTTAAGATCAAGCACATAACCCGACACAGGAGCAAGGAAACACGACATGGCAAACAGAACAAAAGTCTTCTTAAACTCATCGTCCGCAACCGAGACTCTAGCAGGTCTCCTGAACTTTGTTAAGTGGTATCCCACTTTTGTTATTGGCGATACCATACTTCTCACGCCAAGCACGCTTCAAAGCTTCTCCTTCAAATCTGCAGAACCAGGAAACCCAAGTAATAACCAAATCCACTTTCGCACTGAATTTGGTAAACCAAACACATCGTACACATCATCTCGCAATCACTCGAACTTCTCCGTTTCAGATATTTCAAAATACTTCCCACTCCTAAAAGCATATATAAACTCCCGGAACATGATATGGGGGAGGGAAGAAAGCTTCAACTCAAGTAAACCCCGAATCCCATTTCCCTAACACCTCCTTCCTCCGCTCCTCGGTGAGGGCTTCAATAACTTTGAAAAGAAAAGCGGGCCGACAAAGAGCTAGTAAATGGATCGACTTTGTGCACACAAAAGGGGAAAAAAATATACAATGCATTAAAACATTTAAGATAACATAAGCAAAAGCAGCAGAATAATAGCAAAATAACAGGAGAGCATCAAAAATAACACGAAAAGTAACATATTAATAGCTAAATAACAACAAAATAAAAGTAGAATAACAATGAGTACATACAAAGGGGATATTTCCTGCAAAGAACTCCAGCTGAGGTTGCTTGCTACTTACCACAATTCCCTTCTCATGCTTAACTTTGCCAGCCAACTTACTACTAGTCTTGGGTGGACTAGACGACAATTTCGCAAGTTGGGTCTCGGCCTTTCGTTTGGTTTTTTTCGTGGGTGGTTCATTGTACATATTTCTTGACTACGAGTACTCCTTCTCGAGAAGCGGTGCTCTTTGATGGAGATGTGACACGGGATTTGGATGGAGACGGACCCAGAGAATTTGATGATGACGGTTGAGTAGACTTTGATGAAGCGGTGGATTTGATTCTTAACTTCATTTTCTCGCATTACTATCCGAAAATAAAGACAAGGATCACTTTCAATGATAAATAGGTATTCAACTAGACTTTTTTAATAATGACGCCTTGAGAGAGTACCGTAATGTTATAATAACAACACTAACAATTAGTAAAACAAATAAAAGAATAAAAAACACAAAAAGAACATGATGGATGTGTAAACAAAAACACGAAAGAGAATCAAAAGAAAAGCCTCTTTGAATAAAGAGTCAATAACAGTTTCAAAATTACATACGGCCTACATAAGCCTTCATAAAAACAAAATAGCGTACTAAATTTCAACCAGAAACGGTTTCGAATTACATAAAACCCAAAATACATTCTTTCCCACAAAGAACCAAAATGTACTTCCGAAAATACAGGACATAACTTAAAAAGTCACCAACGTCAACAACATCGATTGACTTATAATACAATTGGTGAGCAAGATCATAAGCAGAAGGAAAGTCCCTGAGTGCGTCAAAGTACTCGTGAATTAGACTGATCCGTTCAGATACAGGTGCATCAAGGATCTTGTCATGATCGTATATATACTGGCAAGCATGCAACACCGCCTTTGATGGCTCACTTGCAAGCATATAGCACTTGCATCGTTTGGAAACTACTGTCGAGCCCCTTGACAAAATCTTAAAACCTTGAATGTGACTTGTTGTTAGAACTTTCATATATTCGGCGTGAACACCGGGCGCACTTTTATGAAATAGGAACATTTGTGACCATTTCTTACAAACAAGAGACATATTGCTCTTGTCCAAAGTAGTCTCTAAACAATCGAAAACTCTTTCCATTAGGTCCTGGCTATTTAAAACTGCCGACATTGATTGATTACGACGACGAACTCGTACATTTCAAAATTTTTTTCTTTTCAGTAGCGAACTCTCTAGCAAATAACAATTTATCTTCATTCACTATATTTATTGCCCATCCCTCACAAACTAAGTCCATTAGTGATGCTGAAACCTACAAATAAAACAAAGTCAAACAAACAAAACCACTAGAATAACAATGAATAACGGAAAAGAATAATGAAAACTAAACACAGAAAAACACTACAATGACAAAGAAGAGTAGCGCCTGCAATGACACCATAGGACCAAAGATAACAAATGAATAATGTAGTAATCTTTGAAAAGTGAAGACAACACGAACAAACACAAAAACCCTAGAAAAACACATTAAACAATTAAAACATGACAAATAACTTGACAACAAACTAAGCGATAGAATAACAGCGGAGTAACACAAAAACTAAAGTCTGTAGACAACAATAGTAAAATTCTCAACACAACGCGTCACATAGAACATGCGAATCACTTCAAAACTATAGAAAACTGAGAAACGATTAAGAACATGCAAATTAGTTCAGAAAAAATCGAAACTCAAAAATGCAAAGATAATATTACAATGAAAAAAGCGCATAAACGCAATAACGACATTAAAATACTCGATTAAGTAAACCTAGCGATAATTACACCGAAAACGAATAAAAAAGCATACAAAAGCATGAAATAAAACAAAATAACAAAATAAAAGAGGAAAATGACATGAAATTACCTTCAATAGGAAGGAATATGATGAACGGCGAAGAGAAAACGGGAGAAAAAGCGAAGGAGACGAACAATTGAAGAAGAATAACACAATAATAATAGAAGATAGAGGAACGCTTTGCTTGTGATGATTATATAAACCGTTTGCGATAATGTGAATAATTAATTAGAGAGAGAAATCGTTAGAGAGTAAATGAGGGAAAGAAGAGAGAGAGAGAAAAAAGAAAAAAAAGAAATAAACTAAATAACAATCTTTTATATAATAACCAAGATTAATCTTGTACCACTCATCTCTAATTTAAACTAATTACCAGATTCACCCAACTCACAACTCACCATGTAACCAAAACACCAAATCCAATCTCTCTCTCTCTCTCTCTCTCTCTCTCTCTCTCTCTCTCTCTCTCTCTCTCTCTCTCTATATATATATATATATATATATATATATATATATATATATATATATATATAAAAAGATTCTAAACTATACTCATATAGGAAAAAAAATTCTGCTACCCTAAATTTGGTTTCGAGCTATGAGAGCATACTATGTATTATTTACCTAAAAACATTTTCATTATAGATTAACTAAGTATTCATAATAATAACAAATAAACTAATTAGTAGTGACGTAGTGTAATAATATTCTTAACGTAAAATGATTAAAATCTCCACAACACACAAAAAAGAAAGAAAAAGCCTTTTTGAAAGGCAATGCATCTTTACACTTTCATTACTACTTTTGATAGTACCAAAAAATGTCCCACTACAAAGGACAAGCTTCCACACCATCCTCATTGCTATAGAAATAGAATAATAAAAGATTATGAGTAAGATACATTATATGCAAAAAAATTTGAAAAGAGATTAGGAGAAATAATATGTAGACAAAGTTTCCACAGCTTAACTTTTGCAGTCTTTATTATTAGATAAAAATAAAAACAAAGGGAAAAGGAAACGGCTAGTCTTTTAATTTGTTGATTATTGGGGTCACTTACTCACTTTTTTCATTCTTTTTGCACTATTTTCCGTCTTTATTACTATTTTATTTTATAAAGGCATATACCTTATTATTTCGTCTTTTTTATTTTCCTGCATCAAATAAAGCTTGTGGGCCGATTGTTTCTTGGATCTTGTAACCAGTTATGCAGTTTCTGCTTACTCTTCAATATGCAGATTATTCATAATTTTCATTGTACTTCATTATTTCATTCACTCAAGTATATAACTATCAATATCATAAATTCAGTAACAATGCCAAGTTTGGCCACTCTCTTGTACGTTTTCATTTTCAATGGAGTCGAGCAACGGGTTTTTTAACGCGTGTTGTACGAAGATACATTAAATAACCTTAATATGTTAAAAATTACAAGATATTCTCGTTATTTATGCTAAAAATGAGTTTATACCTGAATATCTCATGATAATATCTTGTAAATCTTACCACATTCACTTAAGTTATTTTTTTTGGTAAATAATAATTTAGGTTCAGGGGTAAGCTTTATCCAGTACAAGCCTAGGGCAGACCATCAACCTGTATGTGGACTTAAAATGATGTTTACAGATCGCCTACAAACAGGGTTATATTTTAACTCAATGGGAATGGAACCCCTGACTTCAAGGTAAGAAGGTGGATTATTTATCATTGGGGACAAGTCTTGTTGGTACAACACTTAGGTTATTAATGTATGTACTTAGGATGAGAATAAGAGTTAGCTCACTTGTGTATGTTAATAATATAAAAGATAAGGACGATATCCTCGGAATCTCGAAGTCAGCTACACAACAACCGTAGTCAATTAGCACATGTTAATTCTTCCTAATTGATGTATCCTAAGCTTAGTCAAATGTATAGTTTAACCTCTCCCTTGTTAATAGGTTAGTTATGCTTATCTTTAGGAAAGATTGTTGCTCACAATTTGTATATATATCTCTCCTGTAAACCTTGTTAATAATCAATACAACTAATCATTAAACTCTATTCTTTATATGGTATCAATCCCTTTAACGATCCTAACCTCTCTTCTACTTCTCTTCCCTGTTGTACTTGATACACCATCACCCATGTCGAACTCCAACACCCTCGTCCCAAACCCCGACGAACCCACCAAACCCCTCCTCTCCATTTCGTTTCCCACTTGCACCAAACTAACCCCGACAACCTATCGATCATGGCGTTTCCAAATCACTAGACTCCTTCAAGGCTTCGGCCTGTTCACCTTTCTTGACGGCTCAGCCACACCACCACCCAAAACCACCACACCCGCTGCCACAACTGAAAAACCCACGCCTGAACCCGTGCCAAACCCAGCCTACCAAACTTGGTTCAAACAAGACCAATTAAT
Organism: Silene latifolia; assembly: GCF_048544455.1. Lineage (NCBI taxonomy): Eukaryota > Viridiplantae > Streptophyta > Magnoliopsida > Caryophyllales > Caryophyllaceae > Silene > Silene latifolia. The sequence goes on along the minus strand of NC_133528.1, from coordinate 119,297,102 downwards.
CCTTGGTGCAATCGCAGGTACTCTTCACGATACCGTCGCACCAATAATTCTCGATTGCACCACTTCCCATGATGCTTGGAATCTCCTTGCCTCTACCTACGCCAACCCCTCTCGCGGCCACATACTCCAACTAAAAGACCGTCTCAAAAACATAACCCATGGTGATAAAACCATCACCGACTACATGCTTGAGATTAAAACATGTGCTGCTAACCTAGCCCAATTAGGCAAACCAATCGACAGTGAGGACATCACTAGCCAAATTCTCGATGGCCTTGATCAAACCCTTTATAAACCCGTCATCGATGCCGTTCGTGCTCGTGACTCACCCATAACCTTCGAAGCTTTACATGAAAAGCTTATTCATCATGAACTTATTGTCAGTAAACAACCTGCTCCAACCACACCCTTCACGCCATCCGCTCACGCCGCCTTCACTCGCACCTACACCACTCCCAACAACCAATCTCGCCAATCACACCACCCTCCTGCCACACACTCTCAAAACCGTGCCCCATACTACAATAACAACACCAACCGAACCAACTATAACAACCAACCGAAACCCTTTAAAGGGAGGTGTCAATACTGTCGCTATAGTGGTCATGTCATTAGTGACTGTCCCGACTTCAAACGCGACTACCCGAATGTCACCTTCCCTCCCCCACCGACAAGGCAAAACCGTCCCTATGCCAACACCGCCACTGTTTCGAATCAATCACCCACATCGTATCTCATCGACAGTGGTGCATCTCACCATGTCACTAATGACCTTCAAAACCTCGCCCATCACCAACCTTATGACGGACCCGACGACCTAATCATTGGTGATGGCTCGTCTCTTCCCATTACTCACATTGGTTCTTACTCTATCTCTACTCCTACTCACACTCTTATCTTTAATAATGTCCTTGTTGTTCCAACTATTTCTCGTAATTTACTTTCCGTTTCTCAATTTTGTGTCGATAATAATGCCACTGCTCTTTTCTCACAAACCTCTTTTTGCTTTAAGGAAACCTCGACGGGGGCGAATCTTCTTCACGGGTCATTCCTTGATGGCTCCTACCATTGGCATCCACCACCACGGCCTTCCGCTCACACCGCCGTCTCCTCCACCAGCAGCTTGTGGCACAACCGTTTAGGCCACCCTTCCTTAGCTATTCTTAAATTATTAAACTCTCAATTTAATTTTCGTATCTCGAATTTCTTGCATTGTAATGCGTGTTTAATCAATAAAAGCCACAAGCTACCGTTCTCTACTTCGACTCTCACTTCAAACGACACCCTAGACCTAATTTTCTCCGACGTTTGGAGCTCACCCGTCCCATCTTACGACTCTTATAAGTATTACATCATTTTTGTTGATCATTTTTCACACTATTTCTGGTTATATCCACTCAAACAAAAATCCGAGTCCTTAATAACGTTTAATCGGTTTAAAGCTATTATTGAAAATTATTTCAAAAAACCCATCAAACAATTCTACTCCGATAACGGAGGTGAATACAAAAAATTGACACCAACCCTTCTTGATGCGGGAATCACTCATCTTACCTCTCCACCTCACACACCTGAACACAACGGTTTTGCTGAAAGGCGGCACCGTCATGTTGTCGAAACCGGTCTCGCCCTTCTCACTCAAGCCCAAATGCCTCAAAAATTTTGGCCATTTGCATTCTCTACTGCTACTTACTTAATCAACAGATTACCAACACCAACCCTAAATAATAAATCACCTTATCAAATCCTTTTTAACCAAAATCCTAATTACCTAAAACTCCGTCCATTTGGGTGCCTCTGTTATCCTTGGCTACGGCCCTACAACCGTCACAAACTCGAACCCAAGTCACAACCATGCGTGTTCGTTGGCTATTCCACTACCCAAAGCGCTTATCTATGTTTTGAACCCGTCTCTCAACGTGTATACACTTCTCGACACGTTCGTTTTGTCGAGACCGACTTTCCCTATCTTGCTCTCGCCAAAACCAGTCCCACGGACCTTCCTTCCCCCGATCGATGGTGCACTCTCACCATCCCTATCCTGCCCCCATTCGTTGAACCACCTCCCACCACCTCACCATCCACTCCTCCCAATACCGACCCTCCCTCTCCTAACCCGCCATCAACCCCTGCCTCCTCACCCTCCTCTACCCCCTCGACCTCTCCTTCCTCACCCCCCTCAAACTCTTCCACCCCTGCCACCACACCGCCACCACCACCTCCCCCACCTCCGCCTGTGCACCGTGTCACTACTCGCCTATGTAACAACATAATAAAGCCCAACCCCAAGTATGCTAAAACAGCTCTCCTGCCCTCGTCCCACTCGACACCCACAACAACCAAACAAGCCTTGATTGACCCTCGGTGGCGCCATGCCATGAACGAGGAACACCTTGCCTTAATTCGCAACCAAACCTGGACCCTCGTACCGCGCAACCATGCCCCGAATATTGTTGGATGCAAATGGGTGTTTCGTGTCAAATACAACATCGATGGAAGTATCAAACAACACAAAGCACGACTCGTTGCCAAAGGCTTCCACCAACGACCCGGAATTGATTACTCGGAAACCTTTAGCCCTGTCATCAAACCAACCACCATCCGTCTTATCCTTACCATCGCTGTCACTCAAAAATGGCATCTACACCAATTAGACATTAACAACGCCTTTCTTCAAGGCACCTTGAATGAGTCCGTCTATATGACCCAACCACCCGGTTTTATCGATCCGGAAAAACCCGATCATGTTTGTAAGCTCAACAAAGCTATTTACGGTCTTAAACAAGCCCCGAGAGCTTGGTACACAGCTCTCAAAAACCATCTTGTTACCCACGGCTTCCGCAACTCTGTGTCCGACCCATCACTATTTATTTTAATAAACCAAACCACTAAACTTTTTGTTCTCGTCTATGTTGACGATATTATCGTCACCGGCCCAAATAAAACTCAAATTATCCAATTTATTTCCCACCTATCACAAACCTTCTCCTTAAAAGATTTGGGTCCTCTTTCTTATTTCCTAGGAATTGAGGTTACACCGACTGCACATGGATTACACCTAAACCAAACTAAATACCTATCCGACATTCTCCACAAATATAACCTTCAAGACTGCAAACCAGCTTCCACTCCCATGCTCTCCCACCCTCCTCTTCAAGCCGAACCAAACCAACCCATCGATAACGAAACTGATTATCGCGCCATCATTGGAAGCCTCCAATATCTCTCCTTAACCCGTCCAGATATTGCTTTCCCTGTCAACAAACTAGCCCAATTCTTAACACACCCCACCTCCACTCACTGGCTTGCCCTAAAACGCTTATTGCGTTACCTACATGGCACTCTCCACCTCGGTATTCACCTCGATCAATCATCTCCTCTTCGTCTTCATGCGTTTTGTGACGCAGATTGGGGTGGGGATCCCTCTGATTATGTGTCAACCTCGGGCTATTTAGTCTACTTGGGCCGCAATCCTATTTCATGGTCGTCTAAGAAGCAGCGCGCCCTTTCTTGCTCGTCCACAGAAGCGGAATTTCGAGCCATTGCTGCTACAACGACCGAGCTATTATGGCTCAATTCGCTCCTTTCCGAGCTTGGTGTCACAACACTCACTGCTCCATCTATCTACTGTGACAATTTGAGTGCAACGAGCTATTCTACCAACCCGGTATTTCACTCCCGGATGAAGCACCTCGCCATTGCCTTTCATTTTGTCAAAGAACATGTCCGTCAAGGCACAATTCGGGTACAACACATAAATGGTACGGACCAACTAGCTGACACTTTAACGAAGCCACTTCATAAGCCTCGATTTCTCGAGTTGTCATCCAAGATTGGTCTTCGTCTACGACCGTCCATCTTGAGCGGGAATGTTAATAATATAAAAGATAAGGACGATATCCTCGGAATCTCGAAGTCAGCTACACAACAACCGTAGTCAATTAGCACATGTTAATTCTTCCTAATTGATGTATCCTAAGCTTAGTCAAATGTATAGTTTAACCTCTCCCTTGTTAATAGGTTAGTTATGCTTATCTTTAGGAAAGATTGTTGCTCACAATTTGTATATATATCTCTCCTGTAAACCTTGTTAATAATCAATACAACTAATCATTAAACTCTATTCTTTATAGTGTAATCATTTGATGCAGTTCTCAACATAAGTTTTATCTTCAGATTTCAGTTGTTATACGTCAACAATCTATTTGCATTGATAATACAAGGATAAGGTTGCATTGATAATTAAAGCTCGTATAAATAAGACGGAGGTAGAAGTTAGTCATAATAGGGAAGTGATCATGATTTCAATGTGATTAGTGAGTGAGTGTATTATTAGTTAAATAGTACGAGTACTTGATAATAGTCGTAAAAGGCAAGTATAATGTAAAGGGGAAAGAAGAATGAAAAATGATGGAATGGGAATGAACTTTTGAGAGATCCAATGCCAATATGTTTGGTTGTCATTGCTTTATAATTGTGCGATGGTCCGATCCTAATCATCGGCATGCACAGCAGATACGAGAGAGAGATTATTATTTGCGTGGATTTGAATGTCTTGGGATGAGCCAGTCAAAAAGCCACCAACAAAACATCAAAGTTAACGAGAATGTTTTCTTTTTCCATCTTTTACTTTTCGTTCCTCCTCCTTTATTAATCTCATACTTCAAAACATTTTATCTGGATATTATTATCTACTAATCCAGGTTGGTTAATGTGTATTTTTTAACAACCATTATACAATTTTTGTATAAAGAAAAGTGGTATTTATACTCTATATAAATGATGGCGCTATTTCGTTTTTAAGTTTTAAACCTGCATGAAGTTTGCTGTAACAGAAGTAATAAAGATAAATAAAGAATAATAAAGAACACACGCACAAATTTAAGTGGTTCACTAATGGTGTGTTAGTTACGTCCACAGGGCAGAAAAGGGGAGAGTTTTATTAATTTTCAGGAGTTTTCGGATTACGGATTTAGATGGTGGTATGATAAACATAACTACTAGAGCGAGGCTTTGAGAGTATAACTCTCTGTAAGACCTAATACAGAATGACCTAGTAAGACCAGAACCTTAGCCCAATACAGACAACAACTACCGTTTAGGTTTCGAGGCGACGTCCCCGGCCCCCCACCAGAGCGTTTCACCCCTGGAACCCGACTCGCTAACCGGTCATCAATAGGACCCCCATCATAGTCGTTCGAAGCGACGACTAACAGATTCAAGACATAGATCCAACAAAGGTAAATGGATGTACAAGGGTTTGATATCTCTCAGTTGGATTTGAGACGGTTTATTGTCAATGTACCTAATGTTGAGAATAAAGCTCTGGCCCATATGAATTACACATGTAAGATCCCACATTGGAGAATTAGAAAAGAGAATTCCACTATATAAGGCAAGGGGCTACTTCCTATAGTCAGTTGGTTTTAGAGTGGAACCTTAGGCCTGTATTGTGGACTCTTTCTCCTCCGTCTGGGTAAGATTATGAATCTAACAAATGAATAATTACAAAAGACAGTAATAGATGATTCAATATGTGTTTAAAGTTTAAGAAATTAAGGAGAGAGTGAAGTATTATTTCCAAATATTGAATCAATGATTGAGTGGTCATTGTGTAAAGCATTAAAAGAGAAGTGAGTTGGAAATTATGATAAAAACGCGATGATGATGGATGACTAGTGTATGATTGTCCAAAAAGGAAGAGCGCATAAATGTGATCAGATCAGGAGGATTATTATTGTACTGTACGTGAGTCTGTGACATGCATATATGTCCGATCAATGCTGCCATGCCATGCACGCTTCCGTACCTATGCTTCTCTATCACCATTCCAATTTCATCACTCTGCTCCTCTTGCTTTTCCCATTGTCTCCCTCAACCTGCTTTGCTTTTTTCCTAAAATCATACTATGACTGTAACCCATCTACAATATCAATAGGTCTTGGTATAGACGGGTGGGGCGAACAGACGGGTAAAGACCTCTAATAAAATGGGTAGAGGGACAAGGTGGGACACCCCCATGTGCTTCCCACTTTATGGCAAATGGGTATTTTGTGAGGGGAAATGGTATCCGTCTATACGTATAGACGGATAGTGTCCGTCTATAATGAGAATTTGTGCTACAATATATGGTTAATAGTTGAACGGGAGTAGTGAAAGTAATAGAAATAACAATAGGAGTAGTGAAATTATCAAAATTAATGCGACAGTAGTAAAAGTAACAATAATTACGGCGGGAGTAGTGAAAGTAACAGTAGTATAACGAATGTAATTATGAAATCCTAATCTACCATGATTGATTGATTTGATGATGAATAAAAGTTGATGATGAAGAAGACGGAAATTAGAGAGAATTAAGTAGAAGATTTATTGAGAGTAATAATATTTTGTAGGAATGATTTGATACCACTAATGAAATACATTAACGCTTTATATAGGCTAGGTTATTACAACTTTAACTAACTTCTTTACAACCTAGTAACAACCTTCTAACAACCTTGATAGTTATAGTAAAGTAACTAACTATATTTCCATAACCCCCCTCATGCTAGGCTACAGTCATTTACGTGTAAGCCAAGCTTGAAACACAAAGACCTATGCTCAGCAGCACCAAGAGGTTTTGTCATTATATCAGCAATTTGTTCACTACTCTTCACATGTGTTGTCTTCAATAAGCCGTCCTGCTGCTTTTCACGAACAAAATGGCAATCAACATTTAGATGTTTCGTTCGTTCATGGAAGACAGGTTGTAAGGCAATGTGCTCTGCTGCAGTATTGTCACAGTATAGGGAAATAGGCAGGGGCACCTGTACATGGAATTCAGCTAGGAGTCTTTCCAACCAGACTATCTCAGATGTTGTATAGGACATGCTACGATATTCGGACTCAGCAGTACTCTTACTTACAGTTACTTGTTTCTTTGTCTTCCAAGAGACCAAACTGGACCCTAGGAAAACACAATACCCACTAAGGGACCTGCAACTAAAGGCACAAGTGGCCCAATCAGCATCTATCTGAGTATGCTTGTAGAAGAGTTGTTGTTGATGAAGAATAAAACAGGCCAGTGTTGACAGTCCCTTTCAAATACTTAATCACATGAACAGCTGCTTGATAGTGTGTATCTCTAGGTTCCTTGACAAACTGACTGAGGTGCTAAACACTGTAGGATATGTCTGGCCTTGTCATGTTAAGATATAACAATCTGCCTATCAAACGTCTGTATGGTTCAGGATCTTCCAAAATTAATCCCTTGTGTGTGGACAACTTCAATCCTTTTTGCATAGGAAAAGCTACTGGTTTGCAGTCCTCTAAACCAGCATCCTTAATGATATCCAATATGTACTTCCTTTGATTGACCATAATACCAGTAGAATTTCTGGCAACCTCAAGCCCTAAGAAGTACCTCATAGGTCCTAGGTCCTTAATAGTAACCTTATCATGTAAAAGTGCTTTTAGAGAAGAAATATCATCAAGACTGTCTCCTGTTAAAAGGACATCATCTACATACACTAGTGCAGCAAGAAATCTTCCTGTACTGGCATCAGTCCTAGTAAACAAGGAGTAATCTTGCTTTGATTGGACAAAGCCAACACTATTCAGAAACTTGGTTAATTCTAAGTTCCACTGCCTACAGGCTTGTTTAAGCCCATAGAGTGATTTTCTTAATCTACATACTTGTCCCTTCTTAGCCTTAGAATAGCCTTGTGGGGATAGCATATAGACTTCTTCCTCTAAAAAAACCATGTAGGAACGCATTATTTATATCAAGTTGATGCAATGGCCAATTTTTAATAGCTGCCAATGCCATCAACACCCTGACTGTTGCAAATTTTGCTACTGGGCTAAAGGTATGTTTATAATCCTTATTCTTAACTTGATTATAGCCTTTAGCAACTAAGCGTGCTTTTAATCTTTCAACAGTGCCATCCGGTTTATGCTTTACTTTATAAACCCATTTGCTACCTGTAGCCTTCTTATTAGGAGGGAGTGTTGTAAGTTCCCAAGTCTCATTTGTCTCTAATGCCTTAAGCTCTGCATCCATGGCAGCCACCCACTCAGGATCAGACACTGCTTGTATATATGAACTAGGCTCAAGTTGTTCAACAACATTACACAAGTATAACAAATATTGCTTATCCAGCATGCGCAACTCATTAAGAACTTTAACATGTAGAGCAGTACCCTTAGGCAAGTTAACCTTGAAGCCATTTAACAAAACTAAAGGTTTTCTCATTCTATCTGACTTCCTGACAGTTTGTGAAGATCCAATGTCAGTCTGAACCAAATCAACAGAAATATCTGTTGGAGCCACAGTTGTGGTTGCAGGATTAGACACTGCTGTAGAAACTAACTGATCAGTTAGATCAATACTATCAGCTGGATTTGTAACAGTCTCAATATGAGTCTGTGCATTTCCATTTTTATTGTTGATTTGATTAGAATCAAGTAATAAATCAGATGAAATAGCATTTATAACTAATGGTAGACTAGAATTTTTAGTGTCTTATTTATAAGGATAAACTGATTCTTGAAAAATTACATCTCTATTAGTGAAAATAACCTTTTTATCTAAATCATACAATTTATACCCTTTTTTGCCATAAGGATTGTAACACCCCCTAATACCAAGGTACCTTACAAAGGACTACCTAAGCATGAAAAGCTGTTACCATCTCGGTTTCCCGATATTAGTATATCAAAGTTACAAGTTCCAAACAACATTTATTAAAGTATAAAGAGTTAGCGAATACATTATCTCAGACCAACTCAAACTAAAAGTGTAAGGACTTCAATACAACTGAAATCAAAGACGGTTAAACTCGTAACGGTGGAAACTAGACTCGAAGTGATGACTCCCCATGTCTATCCCATAGCTAAACATCTGCATTACCTGTCATATCTGCTCACCATCCCCGAATGGATCACCGCAGGTTTTACAAAACAACAACACGGGGTCAATTACTGCATAATTCAAATAAGACAAACAAATAGTGTAACCGGCTGATCATCCTCCATCCCCGGTCTCCCGATCTCACTCAGTAACCGACTACACACCGAAGTGTGTAGCCCTGCCAGATTACCCATCGCAACAGGTAATCCTCGCCGCCAGTGGGTGACCGCAGCACATCCCCACCTAGTCCAGCTCATCAACGAGCGACTAACAATCCCCGTCCCTTAATGTGCACATCCCCTCCCGTGACGGGTTCCACGGAGGGCAAACTAGGGTGTGAAGCCACTCCCGCAAGTGACTCCACCACAATCACACACACAGCATCACAGCTGTCACAACACCACAACCGTCACAACACAACCACATCAACACCGTCACCACAAAACCTAACCTCCGATAATCAGCAGATAACAATCATACACAGTACAATCACAATCTTAAATCAATTAACGATGAAACCGAGTAGGAAACCCTACCTTTTCGCAATCCGCTATGCTGCAATTAATCATACAAATGCATAACAAATACCACATCGTCACCTACAACAATGGTAATCAACAATCAACACATATATGATGAGAAAACCCTAAACCCCCAAATTAATCCAAACTAGGGTTTGCTAATTTATAAGGACAACAATAGATCAATAAAGATAAGACACTTACTATGACGACTGACACGAAATATGGTGCTAGAACCCACAATCGATGACCTTTGCCTTGGAATTGATGAAGATGATTAGAGGGGGAAGAAACGTAGTTTATGTTTTTGGAAGAGAATGCTTTTAGAAACTGACAAACGATTATATAAATAATCTCTAATCATTTTAATCAAAACCGCGGAAATAATACCCGACAGACCGGATACTCGGTCGAGTATAAAGTATACTCGGCCGAGTACCCTCTACTCGGTCGAGTATTCAAGATACTCGGCCGAGTGTTCTGGCGAGCCAAACAGGCTACACGACACACTCTACTCGACCGAGTAGGCCATACTCGGTCGAGTACCAGCCTATAAAATCCATAGTATTACAGTCTTCCCTCCTTAAAAAGAACTTTGTCCCCGAAGTTCCAACCCAACCTATGAAACCTGGACACCTAACACTAGGTCTACCAACCACACTTACTTCCACAACATGACTCACGATATCGTCCCAACTACAGCATATACTCTCAATACTAACTCCATAATATTACCAAATAACCACAATATAATGTTACCAACCTTGTCTCACTTCCATAACACTCACTAGTAACTCAATACTCAGACAATCCACCGAACAAGATCAACCATCAAGACGGAATGTTACATTCTACCACCCTTAGAACGAACTTCGTCCTCGAAGTTTACTCACACACATAAACATCCTCACACAATCCGTTAATACTATCGAATTTTACTCACACTCCTAAACGTCATACTACTACGAACACTGCCATTACCTGTATTAAAATCAACCATAACACGAATCCATCCTTTACTCTACACCAACACTCAAACTTCCAAATGTGCTATAACATGTACAACCATCAAACTCTCTTTTCCCTCTCTACACCTCTTAAGATAAATGTTACGTCCTCGTAACTCACTAATACTAGGTCCTTTGTTATACCTCCCATAAACCTCATTACCATCTCATGACAACGATAACCCACTACAACCTTAAGACCTACAACCATTCCTATATCCAGGGCTCTCTTTCTCTAACAGTTCTCGTGCCTCCAATTATTCTGTACTCCCATAACATATATCATAAAATCCTCAGTATAACCACTACTCCATATCTTTTACATTACCACAAAATGACATACTTCTATATACATATACACTCATCTCCGCAATCTTATCTCACAATCCACAATTGTTACACATACTCACATTAGCTTCTCAATTTCATCTCCTTTATTACCACAAATCTCACTCTTAACTTGACATGATGCTAAGTCCCAAAACTCCGTACTTGCTGTCCCAAGAAAAGGTGTTAAACCACACGTAGTTCCAGTTCAATATCACACATGCTCCACTATTCTCTTGCCACAACTATGTCCACCAATGCCTCATCTAAAACAAGGTCAAAGTACTCCAAAAAATTCTCATAACGGTGTCCCATTAACAGAATATTACTTTACCATGACAATAACAGAACCATACCCAACTCTCTTTCATATCATACTCTATACAAACCAATAGGAACATACCCATACCAACACTGGTAAGAAACATCGGGACATAACACAACGGTCTAAATGCCCCGACCGACACTGACAAGAAATAGCAGTAAACAAACAACGATCGATGACAACACGAAAATACTCGTATCACAACACAAATTACTGTGCACAGCGCACAAAACCACATCGATAGCCATCACAACTTTTACAATCTCATAACACTGACTCAGCACAACCTCCTTGACCACAAGACTTTCTTAGAACTGCTCTACCAAATCACGACGCAGCACATTAGACGAGATCACAAATACCAACCTTATGAATATTATTCATACCATGACTCTTGAGGCCGGAACCTCACAACATTACTTACAGATATCATACATCCAAATATAAGTATAACATATGACGCGGAACACACATATAACGACTCGTAACTTATCACGCCACACCATTACTCGTGAGGCCAGGACATCACACAAAGTTTTACACACCTCATGGACCCATAATCGAATCTAACTAGCCAATCCTCATCACGTAAGTTACCACTTGACAATGAATACCTCTCATCCGGACTTAACTCAGGTGCCATTCATAACATATCCTCCCATACAAACAATTATCACCCCTCCGGCAAAGGTAGCCATAACATCAGTACTCAACTTCCAGCGAACACCTCATATATCCACATCTTATACTCCTTCACAACCAAACATACTAATAACCTCCACAAAATCAACCTCATTAGAACAACTAACTTCCCTAAAGTAACATCATCCTCAACCACAAGTGACAATACTATGACACCAACATCCTCCATGTGACTACTCTCTTACTATCACTTCTTAATATAACAATTCGTTTCCTCTCTTTGGTTATCATCCCAAATAACGAACATCCAATCCATCAATAAAATCTACCTCAACATTATTCCCAATTCTATCCTTTATCATATCGTTACCTAACTCTCCATCAAAATCTCAGATCGTGCAAACACTCTACAAGCTTCTCATTCCATTAATTCCTCAAAACTCACGGCTAACATGTCGTCTTACTCTCCTATATAACCACTAACTCACACCCTCTAGTGATGCTATTATACATTTCCATAATTTCCTACCTTCAAGCTCCTTAACTCCGGTCAACATTCTCTCAACTTACTTCTATCCTTATTTCCCCCCTTTTTTTACTCAATAATACCAATTAATAATTCATCTCCTTTCTCTTTCTACCTAACTCTTTAGTAATTTGTTTATTTTTCCATAGCTCCACAACTCAAATTCCCTTAATTCATATCAATATCTTATCATTCTTCTTATCATTTATCCTCTCTCATCTTGCTTCTCACTCCCCTTGTCACCATCAAGTCCACACACTAACAGTTACTCTTCAATTAGTCGTATCTCCCTTTTGTATCTCTAGGAAACCAAAAATTTACCTCATACTGTTAATTTCCCAAAGAATTACACACTAGGCTCCCCCTTGATATTCCAAATTCCCAAACTCAGTCACTATTTACAAACTCACGTCGCGACATAACTCCATCTACGTTCACTATATACCCCTCTACTTCATCCCTCTAAAGCAACCTTTCATTACATATATCCTTAAGCAGCACAATCTTAACCGTCTCCCTTCCATAAATCCTTACACATCTCAATTTGCCACTATTCGCATCCCTCATCTCGATCTTTCATCCCCACATTTCTTTACCCTTATATCACTCTTGCCCATAAACACTGACTTTTATATTACTCAACACACTACTATATCACTCACCAACATGTTCCTTACCTTGATTAGCTCATCATTCCTCCCTTTCCTTTTTCCACTATTCCTCACAACCATATCAACACATGTCTTCCTTACCCAACACATGTCCTTCACAAGCCGGAATTCTCCTTGTCATAGCCTTTGGTAACTTACGTATCCAGACCGTCACATATATAAAAGAACGCTTTAAGACCCAAAACATACATGTGTACACACGCTACGACTCGAAACAATGTAAGAACATAGCCACCGACTCAAAACAAAAGTAAGAACACAGCCACCGATTAAAATTAAGGTGAAAATATAGCCACCGACTCAAAATAGCCGCCCACTGAGGTACTCGGTCGAGTACATAGCATACTAGGTCGAGTACAGGATACTCGGTCGAGTAACTATATTACTCGGCCGAGTTTTCAACTCCAGAAGCGAACATAACTATCACAGAGGATTACTCGGTCGAGTATTGGGAATACTCGGCCGAGTAGCCCTTACTCGTTCGAGTATTACTTTACTCGGTCGAGTACCAACACAATTCCCAGCATCGTCCAGCTTACGTAAAACAGTCATATCTCACTCGTTACTTGGTCGTTTTGGGCGTGTGACCTATCGTTAGAATCGTAAGAAGACAAGCTATCACCTCAACTTGTAATCACAGCCATATCATTTCTAGAACTCGACTTATGACAGTTTTAAGACAACTCTTTCGTAATCGATCTTCATACAAATCAAATTTTCTAAACACAAACAATTTGAACATGCATAAGGCAACAACAACAACTCAATACTTCAAGAAACCAGTACATAGATGCACTTTTATCATACTCACATGAAAATTAAACATGACATAAACTTACGATAACATATTTAAGCATGAAATTCTATATATTATGCATCGCTACCCAAAGTTAAGCATATTACGTCTTACATCTGAAAGCCACATAGTAAACACGTAACATGCCAATACTTTTCACGCCAAAACCGTTTCAACGGATTTCACACATCAATTCCATCATGCCTTTCTACCACTTTCACAATGTCGTTCACAGATTTTCACACATTACACCTTCTACCACATGTTCCAAGCATTCAATTTCGACACACCACACACATGAATCAAATAAACACACAAAATAGTCCCCCCGTGACCGGCTTGACTTTGTGAGGGCCATAGTGCGACTCCGGGACATCTCCCAAGTCTTTGCGGTAGCTCCAAACAACTCTCCCCGGGTTCATTTTATTTAGACTCCCTAAGTTCATTATGTTCATTTGTTTTAGGTGCCGAAATCTTCGGCTCTGATACCACTTTGTAACACCCCCTCATACCAAGGTACCTTACCAAGGACTACCTAAGCATGAAAAGTTATTACCATCTCGGTTTCCCGAGATTAGTATATCAAAGTTATAAGTTACAAACAACATTTATTAAAGTATAAAGATTTAGCGAATACATTATCTCAGACCAACTCAAACTAAAAGTGTAAGGACTTCAATACAACTGAAATCAAAGACGGTTAAACTCGTAACGGTGGAAACTAGACTCGAAGTGATGACTCCCCATGTATATCCCATAGCTAAACATCTGCATTACCTGTCATATCTGCTCACCATCCCCGAATGGATCACCGCAGGTTTTACAAAAGAACAACACGGGGTCAATTACTGCATAATTCAAATAAGACAAACAAATAGTGTAACCGGCTGATCATCCTCCATCCCCGGTCTCCCGATCTCACTCGATGAATCGACTACACACCGAAGTGTGTAGCCCCGCCAGATTACCCATCGCAACAGGTAATCCTCGCCGCCGCGATGGGTGACCGCAAAGACATCCCCACCTAGTCCATCTCATCAACGAGCGACTAACAATCCCTGTCCCTTAATGTGCACATCCCTTCCCGTGACGGGTTCCACGGAGGGCAAACTAGGGTGTGAAGCCACTCCCGCAAGTGACTCCACCACAATCACACACACAACATCACAGCTGTCACAACATCACAGCTGTCACAACACCACAACCGTCACAACACAACCACATCAACACCGTCACCACAACACCCAACCTCCGATGATCAGCAGATAACAATCATACACAGTACAATCACAATCTTAAATCAATTAACGATGAAACCGAGCAGGAAACCCTACCTTTTCGCAATCCGCTATGCTGCAATTAATCATACAAATGCATAACAAATACCACATCGTCACCTACAACAATGGTAATCAACAATCAACACATATATGATGAGCAAACCCTAAACCCCCAAATGAATCCAAACTAGGGTTTGCTAACTTATAAGGACAACAATAGATCAATAAAGATAAGACACTTACTATGACGACTGACACGGAATATGGTGCTAGAACCCACAATCGATGACCTTTGCCTTGGAATTGATGAAGATGATTAGAGGGGGAAGAAACATAGTTTATGTTTTTGGAAGATAATGCCTTTAGAAACTGACAAACGATTATATAAATAATCTCTAATCATTTTAATCAAAACCGTGGAAATAATACCCGACAGACCGGATACTTGATCGAGTATAAAGTATACTCGGGCGAGTACCCTCTACTCGGTCGAGTATTCAGCATACTCGGCCGAGTGTTCCTGGGCAGTAGCCAAACAGGCTACACGACACACTCGACTCGACCGAGTAGGCCATACTCGGTCGAGTACCAGCCTATAAAATCCGTAGTATTACAAGGATAACCAAGAAACAAACACTTTCTGGCTCTTGGTGCAAACTTATCCTTATGAGTTATAGGCATTGAAGCATAGCATTGACAACCAAACACCCTCAATTCATCATATGTTGGAAGTTTTCCAAATAAAAGCTCATGAGGAGACCTCCAATTAAGCACTTTCGTAGGCATCTTATTAATTAGATAAGTAGATGTCAATAAGCATTCACCCCAAAACTTTGGAGGAACATTGGATTGAATCTTAAGGGCTCTGGCAGTTTCTAACAAGTGTCTATGCTTGCGCTCAACCCTGCCATTTTGTTGTGGCCTACCAGCAATGCTACTTGAAAAAACTCAGTTCCATTATCAGATCTTATGACCTTAACCTGTTTATGGAACTGTGTCTCAACATAAGCTATGAACTGCTTGATCAAAACAGGAACCTGAGTCTTATTCTGAATTAAAAAAAGTCCAAGTATTCCCGGAATGATCATCTAGGATAGTCAAAAAAAGATGTTGCACCAGTAATGGAGGCTACTTTATAAGGGCCCCAAACGTCTAAATGAATTAATTCAAACAATTTCTTAGCATAAGAAGAACTTCTTGGAAAAGGAAGCTTATGATGTTTTGCCATTACACACACTTCACAAAAGAAAGGCTTAGTAGCTTTATTACAAATAGGCATATGATGCATTTTATTGAAACTGGTATGACCAATTCTAGAATGAAAAAGAAAGCCATCTACTGACTTTGCTGCATTACATATACCACAAGTACAATGTTTATAAGAACACAAACTAAAAACTGATGGAGTAATCACTGTTCTATGGCCCTTGATCTGGCTAGTATCCAACTTGTATAGATCACCATGCCTTCTAGCAATAGCAATTAGCTTCTTACTGAAAAGGTTCTGAAATAGACAATTAAATTTTCCAAATGAGATATCTAAATTAGTAGATGCTGACACCAATTTACCTACTGATAATAGGTTTTGTTGAAAATCAGGGATATAAAATACATTGTGCAATATTAAATCATCTGACAACCAGACTTGGCCAGTTTTATAGACTGTTTTAATTGTGCCATCAGGCAACCCAACTAAAACAGGTGTTCTTAACTGTGTAACATGCTTCAATAACCCTAGGTCATGTGGTCAGAAGCACCTTATCCACAATCCAAATAGAAGAATTAAATTTAGAGCTTGCAGTAAAAGCATAAGATGAGGACTGACCTGCAAAGTTTACTGACGATTTAAGAAAAGACCCAGAAGTATGTGGAACCTGAGGTGTAGACTGAGCAGATGCATCAGAAACAGCCATCAGCACACCCTGAGTAACAGAATTGATGATGCCTTGATTCACATCAGAATGCAAAGTAGTCTGAAGATTTGCTGGTTGTGAAGACTGAGGATCAGAAGCAGGTTGACCATCATGTAAAGGAGTAACAAGCTCATACTGGGAGTCCTGATCATCTTCAGAGAGGGTATCCAAATTATTAGCAGAAGGTCTGGTGTAAACATTACACTACAAAGAAAACGCGGCATAGTGACGAGCATACCGACGGAAAAAAGAGGCCGTCAGAAAACACGGGTTACTGACAGATTTTTGACGGAATTTCCGTCGGTATCACTTCCTGACGGAAATATCGTCAAATGTAATTGGCGCGTTGACAAAGTCAATGGCGCTAAAAAACATGTGACGGAATATCCATCAGTATCCTGCAATTAGCGACGGAATTTCCGTCGTTGGGACTCACATGCTACAGTGCATGCCAGTTGTAAGTCATTTAAGATATCTGACGGAATATCCGTCAGTAAAGCAGAAAAACTGACGGAAATTCCGTCATATGTATCAAATTTTCGAATCCTCTGTGTGGTACAGGCTGTCAAAATAATTGACCCACTGACGGAAGTTCCGTCAGTAAAGCAGAAAAAGTGACGGAAATTCCGTCAGTAGATCAATTATTGTGACCTGTACAGTCACTTGCATTATTGTTCTGATAAAGTTGCTTATGACGGATTTTCCTTCAATAAAATAGGAATACTGACGGAATTTCCGTCAGGATTTCTATTTAACCGACGGAATTTCCGTCAGATCACCCTATTAACTGAAACACGCGAACACTTTCTCCTCACTTTAACAAATTTCCCCCAAATCAATTAAAAATCATCCCCAACACTAACCTCCTTAAAACCCGACACCACCACCACCCTCCTCCACTTCCGGCGCCACCACCACCACCACCACCACCACGCCGTCGCCGTCACTATAAGGTAATTATCTTTATCTTTTCTTCCTCTTTCCTTTATATTTTTCCTTCTCCTTTCTTGTTTTTAATTTTTTTTGTCCACAGCCTTGCCGCCGCCGACCGCCGCCCCTGCCGGTTCCCTTGTTTTATTTAATCCTTCCTTTTCATTTTTTTCCTTTGTCAAGTTAATTAGGTATTTCTCCTTTTAATTTTTTTTAATTAGTTTAATTGATTTAGATTATTAGTTATTGTTTTAATTGTTGTTAAATTATTGTTGGTGTTGATGCATGTTGACTTAGGATAGAAGTCAATTTTGTTTAAATGTATGTTGTTAAATTTTAATGTATACATGTTGACTTCAGATAGCTATGTAATTTTATTGTTAAAAATTTGAATTATTGTTAATAATATTTTTAAAAATTGGAATTTTTGTAAATTAGATTATTGTTAAATTTTGTTAAATGTTAATTAGAATAGTTATGAATTAGACTAGATATGTAAAATGAAAAATAAGTCATGTTAGTTTTTGTTAATTGAAAAAGTAGTCATTGTTGTATATTTTGTTTTTAATATTGTTAAAATTATTGTTCATATTGACCTAGTACCCGTTCAAAAATTACTCACTAGGGGTAATTTTTGAATAGTCCCCGTTTTGGGACTGCCTTTGTACGTTTTAAGTCACTTAGGTAGTAAACATGTGTTTGTGATTTGTTAATGAGGAAAGAGTTTGGTGACAATTCCTTTAATGTTCTCTAAATGCATATGTGGAATAATTATTTATTTTACATTGTGTATTTGGAGAACGGATGGGAATTGCTGCCGAATTTTTTTCCTCATTAATAAATCACAAGTACATGTTTGCTAGTGACTTGAAACGTACATTGATGGGTTTAGGTTGGAGTGATAAAGACCCAATTCAAAGAAATACAATATTTATATTGGTTAAAATGTTAAATTATTGTGTATTATTCTTGATTGTGATTGTTGTTAGGTTATTATCATTTTTAATGACATATATAAATGTGTAGATACATAATAACATGAAAAGATTAGAACGGCAGTGGATGTATGAAAGATTAGACGAAAAAAAGAAACCCAAGAAAGCATTTGCAGAGGGGGTGAAAGAGTTTATTAAATTCGCGGAAGAAAGTAGTGAGTACAAGAATTTAGGTGAAATGAGGTGTCCGTGTAAGAAATGCAAAAACCTAGGTTTTAAAAGGAAAGCGGATGTTCAAATTCATCTTTGGTCGAATGGTTTCGCCGATAATTATTATGTATGGACATATCACGGTGAAAAACTACCTAGTACAAATGCTAGTGAGAATCCTTACCGTGAGTTCGTGGAAAATGCATTGCGTGATACTGTTGACCAAATTTTGGAGGATCGACTTAATCCTGATGACCTTAACGATGAAGAAGTGCAATATGAAACCCCGAACCCCCAAGTTTCTTTGTTCTTTAAAATGTTAGAGCAAGCCGAACAGCTGGTATTTGAGGGAAGTGATATGAGTTTGTTGCAAGTAGCTGCTAGGTTGTTATCACTCAAATGTGAGAACAACATATCTCTTAGATGCGCTAATGGTTTTGTGTCGTTCGTTGGTGACATAATTCCAAAGGAAAATCAAATGGCGTGCAATTTTAATGAGATTAAAAAAGTTCTGAAGGGACTCCAACTACCCCATGAAAAGATTGATGCATGTCTCAATGGATGCATGCTTTTCTGGGAGTAAAATTCTGATCTTGAAGAATGTACAAAGTGTCGTGCAACTCGGTATAAAGGTAAAAAGAATTCAAGTGGGAAGCGAATTCCATGTAAACCATTAACTTATTTCCCGCTTGCGCCAAGGTTACAACGACTATATGCAACCAAGCACATAGCAGGTGAGATGAGTTGGCACTACAAAAACTCTCGATTAAGAGAAATGGGGACAATGGCACATCCAAGTGATGGAGAAGCGTGGAAACATTTCGATAGAGAGCATCCAGATTTTGCAAGTGAACCCCGAAATGTTCGGCTAGGTTTGTGTACGGATGGATTTGAACCTTTTGGGCAGTTCGGGACGAAAAACTCTTGTTGGCCCGTGATTGTGACTCCGTACAACTTACCTCCTTGGTTATGCATGAAGAGACAATTTTTGTTCTTATCTGTGCTAGTTTCCGGTCCTAAGAACCCTAAATCAAATTTAGATGTTTTCCTCCAACCGGTGATCAAAGAGTTGAAATAACTTTGGGAAACCGGCATGGACACCTACGATGTCTCTAAGAAACAAAATTTTCAATTAAAGGCTACGTGTTAAAAATTGGTGCCAAAAAAAATGTCACGTGTCGGTATGTGACGGAAATTCCGTCAGTATTTCCATTTCCTGACGGAATTTCCGTCACTAGCAAGCTAAAAACAAGGACGGTTTTCCCGTCAGTGATCCGTCAGTATTTGTATTTACTGACGGAAATTCCGTCAGGATACGTATTTTAGTGACGAAATACGCTGACCCCAGTTCCTGACGGAATTTCCGTCGGGAATTTAAAATACTGACGGAAAAGCCGTCAATACGGCCTGAATTTTTCCGTCAGTATCCCGCGTTTTCACAGTAGTGTTAGAATTCTTTCCAGTGGCCTTGCCTTTTCCCTTCCTTGCAAGATGAGCCTTATACTTGTAACAGTGCTCTTGAATATGACCCTTAACCTTGCAGAAGGTGCAAGTTTTTAACTTGTAGCAGTCCTCAATAACATGACCATCTCTATTGCAATGAGTACAATGCTTAAAACCCTCCTCATAACTATCTTCCCTCTGCCTTATCCCGTGATTTTGAGATTCAGGACTAGAAAAGTTATGTATTTTCTTGGAAGCAAAAGCAGTGGAAGTAGTAAGAACATCCCCAGCAGAATCATTAATATGCTTCTGTTTCTCAATTTTCTGTAACAAGGCTAAAGCTTTATTGATTGGTGGTAAGGGTTCCATTGAAAGAAGGGTGGTCTGAACATGTTCATATCCAGCATTTAACCCCATCAATAATTGGACCAACTTAGAATGAGCTTCTCTATCAAGAAAACGCTTAAGAAGCTGACAAAAACACTTAGACATCACACCACATGTACACTGAGGAATAGGGTCCAGATTATCAACAGTTTCCCAAAGACACTTGAGTCTATTGTAATAATCAATCAAGGAAGAATTGTCTTGGCTAACATTGCTAAGATCTTTCTTTAATTCATAAAGTTCAAGAGCATTAAGCTGTCCATACCTCTCAACAATCTCAGACCAGAGAGCCTTAGAAGATGAAGCATACTGCAAATTCTCACGCAAATTCTTGTCCAAAGAATTCATAATCCATCTCAGAACAAGAAGATCCATACGAACCCACTGATTATACTTCTTATCAGTCTAGGGAGGAGCAAGAACATCACCAGTAATAAACCCCGTCTTGTTCCTAGAGAAGAGAGATTGAATCACATCACGTTGCCATTGAAGAAAATTCGAACCATCAAACAACTGAGCAGTTAACTGTAAGTTTGGTTGATCAGTGGGAGAAAGAAAAAGTGGATCATTAAGCATAGAATAGTAGCTTGATTCAGTTGATTCAGGCATGTTTGCAGAAAAGCGAATGTAGTTAGAGAGAAATCAACAAATTTGATGAGATAACACCAACGAAATCTGTGATTGATCAAAGATCAGAGAAGATGAAAGAAAGCGGAAGCAAAGAAAAGGAAAACAAAACGAGTTTTTGGATCGAAATTTGAAGTTGATACCATATGTAATCCTAATCTACCATGATTGATTGATTTGATGATGAACAAAAGTTGATGATGAAGAAGACGAAAATTAGAGAGAATTAAGTAGAAGATTTATTGAGAGTAATAATATTTTGTAGGAATGATTTGATACCACTAATGAAATACATCAAGGCTTTATATAGGCTAGGTTGTTACAACTCTAACTAACTTCTTAACAACCTAGTAACAACCTTCTAACAACCTTGATAGTTATAGTAAAATAACTAACTATATTTCCATAGTAATAAAAGTAACAATACTAACAACAAAAGAAAGTATACATGAACAATTAGCTAACCAATCCATTTAAGTAAAACATTAATAGCGGAAGTAGTGAATTTATCTTATAATTTATTTCATCGTAAATTTTAAGTTATGCCATAAAAAAATATATTAATGATAAATTTACGAGTTAGTTCGGGTGGAGCCGGATACCAAGACTAGTTATACAATGATCAAAACCCCCCATTACAATTTACAAACATAACTAGGAGATACTATCCTAGTCAATTTTTTTTTCGACAATTGTAAACCGATATATTAAAGAAAGAAAGAAACATAGAGTCAGTACATAAACAAGCCAACATAAAGTTTAGCCAGTAGCAAGGCTAACAGACCAATGACGATGTAGACGAAGTAAAAGACGAATTCCAATTAAGGAATTCCTCACAGCTATTGGTACTGGCCGTTGAGAAGCCAGAACTGAAGATAGTTTTCGAGAGGTCACCCAAAAGGTGATTGAAGAAGGTGGTTCCAAGTGCAGTCGTTGCAAAAGCTTGAGTAGTGCCTGTGAATATGCAGCAAGAATAGAAGTTGCACGAATATAATACATGTGACAGCTACCCGAGAGAGATGTTGAGGCAGTAGCTGTGTAACCATTTTGGAGCGAATTCCTGCAAATGCACAGATAATAAGAAATAGATGGCGCCGGGAGAGAGCAGAGATTACCTTCCATTACAGATTCCAATCTGGGCAGAGAATCATCTTCTCGTAAAGAAGGGAGACGTGAATGGGAGTTATGTAAAGTTTCTGCCAATTGAAGGAAACGAGCAGGGTACATAGGGCTATTCTCAAACACAATGGAGTTTCGAACGAGCCAGATAGAACGTAGCATGCAGAAGAAGAAAAGTAATGAATTAAACTCCGTTGTCGAAATCCGGTGAAGGTAGGATATATGATCAGCCATCCATTTGATGAAGGAGACATTTGGGTTTGCAAGAGAACATATACCAAGATTAGAGGATCGCCAGACATGTTGAATAATATCACATGATCGGAACAAGTGCTCTGGAGTTTCAGGACCACGTTGATATAAAGGACACAAGGTATCAATGTTCAAGCCGCGATGTGCAAGAATTGTTTTTGTCGGAAGTATGCAATGAGCAATTCTCCATACCAAAAGAGGAAATTTGCTTGAGAAAGGAAAAAGCCATACCAATTTCCATGGAAAAGAGCTGAGTAAAGGAGGCGTTGTAAACCGTTGAGATAAAAGATATGTATATCCCGACTTTATAGTAAATCTCCCGTCCTCTGTATATTTCCAATAAAGGTAGTCATCTGAGTCTAGAGCAGGAGGCTTCATAGCTAAAATCTTTTCCGCAGTAGAGTGCTCGAAAATTCGAAAAATATCAAGTGGTTTCCAAGAGCCATCTTCACGTACCAAAGCAGAAATATTCAAACCAGTAGGTGCTTGATTTGGACGTAAAATTGGCATTTCACCTTGTACCCATGGACTTGAAAACAGATTAAGTGCATTTCCGTTACCGACTTTCCATGCAATAGCTTCTGTACAAGAAGCAACAGAACGGCATACTCCCTGCCATACATAAGAAGGTTGTCAAACTTTAGACTTTAGGCCGGGAACAGGGAGATCCTTTCGATATTTTGGTCCCAAGATATTTAGCAAGCAGACCAAGAGGTTTATGGTGGAGGCACCAAAAATTCTTCATAAGATATGATTGACCTAGAATGGTCACCGATTTAATACCAAGGCCGCCATTGGTTTTTGGTAAATGTAAATGCTGTTGGGGAAACCAATGTATAGAACGTTGGGCTGTATTTTTGCTCCACCAAAAGGCGGCAATCAAGAAATCCAGCTTACGGGAAGTGGAAAGAAGGAGAGGAACCGCAGCCAGTATATGCACCAGAGAACCAAGCAAGATAGAATTGATGATGACAAATTTACTGGCCTGAGACAGATGAAGAGATGACCATGATGAAATCCGAATAGTAACCTTGTCAATGATGTCATAAAAAGCAGTAGTCTTGCGTTTTGGAAGATCAACCGGGACGCCCAAATAAGTACCAAAGGAAGATGAAGCCTTCATTCGAAGAATAGATGTCATATGAGATTTGAAATCATCCAGTGAGTTAGGACTGAATTTGATGAAAGATTTATCAAGATTAATCATTTGGCCGGAAGCTTCTTCAAAGATTCCAAAAATATTACGGAGAGCCTCAAAGGAGTTGGGGGTTGCCTTGCAGCAAATGAATGCATCATCTGCATAAAAAAGATGCGAGAGAGGAGGAGCATACCGAGATATTTTGAGGCCAAAAAGTTGTTTTTGGACTCAGTTTTCCGTAATTGCCTTGATAAAATTTCCACACACATAATGAAGAGGTAAGGAGACAAAGGATCTCCTTGGCGTAGGCCGCAAGATGGATAGAAAGGAGGCGAAGGCTCACCATTTATCAGAATACTATAACTAACCGTCGAAATACATTCCCATATAAGATTGCGCCATGTAATGGGAAAACCAAAGCGTTCCAAAATAGACATGAGAAACTGCCATGAGACACG
The DNA here is from genome assembly GCF_048544455.1 of Silene latifolia. Classification (NCBI taxonomy): domain Eukaryota; kingdom Viridiplantae; phylum Streptophyta; class Magnoliopsida; order Caryophyllales; family Caryophyllaceae; genus Silene; species Silene latifolia. Next base: position 119,272,705 of record NC_133528.1, on the reverse strand, counting down.
ATCAAAAGCTTTATGCATATTCAGTTTGAGAACTGAGTAACAATTGGTACCTCGTTTAGTTTTGTTAAGATAATGCATTATCTCATGAGCAAGAACGCAGCCGTCAGACATGAGTCATTCAGGAACAAAAGCTTGTTGTGAATCCGAAATAAGTGAAGGAATTACTAACTTTAGAGGGTTTGCCATACATTTAGAAGCCAAGCAGTAGATGACATTGCAAAGGCTGATAGGTCGATACTGCGAGATCATTTCCGGTTTATCAATCTTTGGTATAAGAACTATAGAAGTATTATTCCATTCTTTCAGCATGACGCCAGAATTGAGAAAACGGAGAATAGCCGAGGTAACTAGATCGCCAATCTAAGGCCAGAAGGTCTGGAAGAATTTAGGAGTAATACCGTCTGGCACAGGAAATTTCGATGCATCCATACCGCGAAGGGCACGCAAAACATCTTGCTGCAAGAAAGGTGTCTGTAATAAGGAGCCTTCAACAGGACCTAGCATGGGCAGGTCAATATCTGAGAGAAAAGGGAAGGCCGAATCCATAGGTTGAGCAGGGAGAGATGTATCCTGACGACATAGCAAAGCTTTGAAAAAACCTGTAATCTCAGATGTAATATCTTCAGGCGTTTCAAGCCAGATTCCATTGGCAGACCGAAGAGCAAGGATACGATGTTTGGTTGCTCGTTGTTTTACTCTGTTAAAAAGGAAGCGGGTAGGAAAACCATCTAAGACCTCAGATTTGATTTTTGACCGTAGAACCCAATAATGCCTTTGATCACGCAAAAGTTGAAGTCGAGCGGATCGAAGTTGCAGGAAAGAGTTTGTTGACTATTCATCAACAATCTGTGAAGCAGTTGAATCCAAGTCAGCTTCAATACTAGACCAATTGATCCCATTGGAAATCCGATGCTGAATTACCCATTGCAGAATAGATCGTCTAACAGCAACAAGTTTACGTGATAGGACAAACATGGAGGAACCAAAGAAAGGTGTGTCCCACACATTGATAACCATCTGTCTAACTTCAGGAAAAGATAAACATCAGTTGTCAATACGATATGGTCGCTTACGAGGCTTTGAAACCGGAAACAGGTTAAGAATTATTGGTGAATGAACAGAGACTAAAATAGGAAGATGGGTTACAGAGGCCAAAGGAAAGAGATCCATCCATTCCTGAGTAGCATAAGCACGATCAAGACGTTCCATAATAAAGTTCGTATTGTGTTGACTATTCATCCAGGTAAACTGTGGCCCAAAGAAAGGGACATCCAGAAGGCAGTTGTTAATTTTCCACATAGTAAATTCACGTTGACCACGAATGAATGTTGTACCCCCAAATTTATCAGAGAACAATTCAACTTGATTGAAATCCCCAATTATCAACAAAGGAGCAATATCCGAAACCAAATCCGTGATACGATTCCAAAGAGGCTATCGATATTCAAACCGTGCTTCTCCATATATAAACAAAATATACATTACATAGTCTGTACATGATGCCCTAGGGAAGGTTACTTTACATAGGATAAAGTGAGGTTCTAGGGAAACAGTAGATAGTACTAGAGAGTCATCCCACCGCAAAAGGAGGCCGCCACTACGTCCAGTTGAGTCAAAACCGCAACAATGTGGCAAACCCAGATGAGATGTTCTAGCTGAAGCCGAGTCTATTGTAGTCATCGTTTCTTGCAAAAACAAAATTGACGGATGATATTGTTGGACGCTTCTATGTAGAAAAGGAATTGTAGGATCATCCGTTGTACCTAGCCCCCTACAATTCCAGCAAAAGATCTTTATTTGATTACGGGTTGCGAATTAAGGTCCGCCACCAGACCTAAAACAGGGACGACTGCTTCATCTCTGGAAAAAGGAGAAGAGAGAAGCATTAGTGAAGGTTCATCAAACAAGTTTAGATGAACAGATGGATCCAGCCGAGGCCTCTTGAACATCGGAAAATCCAAAATAGAGAACTCAAAGGGACGAAGTGAACGTTTGGTGTCCAAACGTGAATCATAGGTAAAATGCAGACTGGCAGGATCCTTATAGCAAAAGGGCCGAGCATTTAGATGACCCAAAAGCAAGTCAACTGGTGGCAGCTCTGAAACAGAGTCCACAGCTAAGTCTATAAACCTTGATCTATTAGATCGTTTAAACCGCGGACGACTGTAAAAATTATAACCAACCCCTACCTTACGTTTGAACATGAATTTCACTGTCCTACCAAGTGAATCCATAGCAGGAACACTAGACTTATCATGAGCATCAGAGGAACGAAAAAGAGCGCTAACATCAACTGCTTGTGGAGGGGTTGATGGGTCTTCCAGGCTCCCAAATCCATGGAGGCATCAACCTCATCATCTGGCACTGCCATCCGAAAAGAGGGTGAAGCTCCACGGACATGAGAAGGTTCACCCAATTCAACATTTATTGGTCCTGGAATAACAGGTCCTCGGATCAGAGGAAAAGATTCAAGCAGAATCTCCCTCGACTGATCCTCATGAACCTTACACTCAGGAGGAGGAAAAGAGCAATCACCATTTAGATCATCGTCGGAGGTTGTGGAGGAAAAGGAGAACACTGGTGATGCACGACCAGAGTCCAAAATAACATAGTCGGTATCAGAGAGCGTATTAATCTCAGAATTTAAGTACTTAAGACGAGGGAGTAAACCAAAAGTGTCAGGAGTGTAAAAAGACGATCCAGGTGGGCCGTGAAGGATCATGAGTCCACGAGCACTGAGGTCATCAATTCGTGCTTGAATAGCACGAGTTCCTATCACTTTCCCAGAAGGGCAGTAAGAAATACGGTGGCCTATCTCACCACACATCTTACAGAACCTGAACACACCTTCATAAGAGAAACCTATCCACTGGTGTTCGCGGTCATTAAGAGCCAAGTAACAACCAGGAATAAGGGGTTTGGAAAGATCCACCCAAACTTTCACTCAAACAAAATTCTGAGGTGGAATTAAAGAGGGGTAAGATTCCTCTTCACAAATGTCGCCAACATGTGACAACAAAAAAGCCACCACAGAGGTGTTCATCAACTGAATAGGCAGATGTTTCACTCGAATCCAAAGAGGAACAATATGAAACAACAAATTATCAGGAATTGTGGTTGCATTAACTGTCCTGAAAACAAAGAGGCTTCCTTCTAAATTGACAGTCTGACGCTTGCGGAAGTAAGCCAGGTCGACAGCAGAGGAGAACTCAAAAATATAGTAAGGTTTCATGGCCGGAATAGAAACGGTTCCATTGAGTTCCCAATGCTTTGTAACTAAATCATAGATTCTGGGAATATCCAGAAATCGTTGATCAAGAATTTTGGCTAGTAGAGCTTTTGAAAAGTCGACTCCGATGAAGTCAGCACAGAGATGTAAGGGGAGTTTGATGCTAACTCCAGCACGGCCAAGGTTTTGTGATGAAGATGAAGCCATAGATAACTTTGTATAAGGTAGAAAGAAGATAGCTATTAAGAGGAAAATTTAAAGGCGGTTTTTAGGGTTTAAAGGTGGCGAAAGTGGTGGATTTAAAGGTGAGGGTGTTGCAAGTGGAGTAATAGGTGACATGTCGTCGACCTGCATGCATGATAACACAACAGAAAAGGATAAGGTTAGGCTGTGACAGTGGGGGTGGTGGAGGAGTTAGTGGAGGGGTTAGGCGGATAAGGTGTAGGCGGTGGAGAAAACTCAAAAGTTAAAAAAAACTCATAAAGAGAGACTCTGAATTAGAGATGATTTTTTTTCTATCCTAGTCAATTACATTAACTCCAATCCACTAATACAATTTAACCATGCCTTAGTTCTTCTAGACTTAGTCTTAATAGAACAATTCTTAATCCTCATCCGTATGTCTTCCCTACACTCGCTCCAAAGTGTCTTGCTTGTGACGGGCTAATCCCGTCACAAGCTGAAAACCTCTCACAAAAAGGGAGAGGGGACAAGGTGGGGCACCCCCCATGTGCTTCCCCACTCACCTCTCATGGGTATTTTGTAAGAGGAAATGATATCCGTCACAAGCTTGTGACGGATATCGCCGTCTTTAATGAGATTTTGCCCACTCGCTAACGACGACAAATTCAGGTGAAGGAACAACATTGTCAATCCTACATCTATTTTTGTAGAACCACAGCTGGTACATTAAACTGGCCAAACAAGCAGTCAAATCAGCTTCGCTAGCAAAGACCTCTCCTTGTGTTACTAGCTGCAACACCCCCACTTAACCAGGAGTATTTAGCAAGACATCCCTAAGTAGGTAATAGAGTTACCATCTCAAATGCCCGAGAGAGTTCATATCAAAACTACAATAATAGAACAGTTTAACAGTTCATATCTAAATAAATAACCAAGTGGTGTTAGTCCAGTGGTAGCCGGGTTAAACCTTGAAGCTTGCAAAAATGCAGGAATTGAGAGGTCCCGGATTCGACTACCAGTTGGGGCGATGATCACTTGGCCGCTGCAATCCCCGAAGGGGGTGGCTTATATGGTTCATGTGGTAGTGCGAGAATGCACGAGCCCGGGGGATTCAACCCCCTCATCTAAAAAAATGTTGATTACAACGTTACCAAATCCAAAGATAAATAATGAAAAAATAGTTCAAATATCAAATCGTCTAACTAATAGCGCAATAATAAACTAACTGAGAAACTCTGACGATGATCAACGCCTCCTCCATCTCAATCAACAATCACACTTCCAAGTTAATCACCTGTCAGAACTCACTACTCACCATTTGCCGGAAATATCAAATGAATTACCGCATGTAGTTATAAAAACATTCAACGATAAAGGAAAACACACGTCAACCACAACCATATAAATACGTCAACAACCATTACATGATACCAACTCATAATGTCTAACATCAATCCCAATCACAACTTAGGCACCTGCTCGAGCACCCAAGCAACAACCAATGGCACTCCACCCATAGGGCGAACGTGCTCGGCCACGACGATACTCTACTCACAGGGTGCACCTGCTCGACCGTCCAACCCAGATTATTAATGTGCACATCCTTCTTGTGGGTGAAAACGACTCATTATTCTATGAGTATCTAGCTAGGTTCAATGCTTATATGTCTCACGGACGTCTTGTGGCTACACGTACTCTTTCTACCTAGAAGGCACTTCTGCTGTATATAACAAAAACAATGAGACTCGTGTTATTTTAGCCAACTATATGAGTTGTGATAGATTCCTTCACATGAATTGTGAGGAATTTTTATAAGAAATGAATTTCCCTTGAATCAACTTCATGTGGACTTTACAATATATACAACCAAAGGCTGCAAACTAATCAGCTGTGAAATCCTCCTAAGAGGATGTTAAGGTTGACTAACTATGGTTAGTGTATCCTAAATATATGCAAAAGTGTGGACGGCGGGCTGCCCACGGGGGCGCTTGGGTTGGAAAAGAGAAACAAGCGTTTGCATTTTTGTATGGAGTCGCCACCAATTTTTATGGGAAATTGGAACCGTTCGAATACCTCGTGTCATGTCAAGACACAAAGTAAAGACATGAACACTAAGAAATCGTTACCCTTAGCATTCTATGTCTAGAATGACTCTCGCGGATGCCAATGAACACGGGTGCTCACGGAGATCTAGAGTAAGGGGTGAGGGTACGTATTAGGAAGCTCTTTTGATCGAACACCTAATCCCGCCCGCCTCGATAGCGGCCTCTACTAATGATTAGGGAAGTTATTCGTACTCGATATATCGTCGGCCATATGCATGCAATGCAACATCCAAGTTTTAATCCTAACATGTGAAGATTTAGACTAAGTCGGTGAACAATTAATTAACATACAATTAATGTCGAAGTGGGATTTAATGTTCAATTACATGTGAAAACATACAAACAATAAAAGAAATACAATAATGATAAATTACAATAATGAAAATTACAATAATTACATTGGGACAGGCGATTTATGTCGAAAATACCTTTAAAACGGATAATTTGAGAAAAAGGAATAAAAGAAAGAAATTAAATAAATTAACGAACAGGAATTAGCGCGATATTACGGTTAATAGTTAGATATACGTATGCTAACTGAACTAAGTCAAGCAACAACGGAGTTCAGGGACAGAACTCAGCCAGGAACAGGCGCAGCAGAGCTGCGTCCTTTGGAATAGGCGCAGCAGACGCTGCATCTGTTCCTTGGTCCAGTTCTGGCTGTGAAGCCGTAATTGCAAGCCGTTAATGTTAATTGGTGATTTTAATGATCAATTGGTATTATTTACTCGGATGGAAGTGATTAGTAGGTTATTTAACATACGAATGGGTCGTGAAAACAGTAAAACATGAATAAGACGGAATTGAACGAATTAACATAGGATGGATTAATTACAGGAGTGAAAAATATTAACAAACCAAACAAATTAATTCAATTAAGTAGGTTAGATACGATGGATTAATGACGAATATATGATGAATACAACAAAAGACAGGTGAAAACTATATCAAAGACGAATTCCAGAAACCCAATATTGACGAATTGAATCTATACAATCCGGAATTGAATTTAATGACGAAAACCCGCAAATATTGGATTATTTGGGATTTAAATCGGATTTAAATAATTAAAACATATTAATGATGATGATTATAATATACATGTGAATTATATGCTATCGTGATGAAGAGTCGACAAACAAACGAAATAAACAAAAGGATTTTGACGAATAACAGAGGACGAACGAAGAAGAAAGGAAGCAGGAACTGCGGCAGCCTCACGAAGAGGCGCAGCAGGAACTGCGCTCCTTCGAAGAGGCGCAGCAGTTGTTGCGTCCTTTCTCGACGGTTATCTACTGGAAATCCGTAAAAGGAGGTTTTAAAGCAGGGTTTTAGAAATCGGCTTTAATGGTATTTTCGACATAAATCTTACATTGATGATACAAAAAAAGTAAATACAATAAATAAAAGAGATACACCCTCAGACTTACATGTTGACGAAACGAGAAGGACTAAGATGTCGATTAGTGATGCTCGACGCGAATGTAAAGAAAGTGCCCTCGTGAGAGGAAAACGATTAAGTTAATTAAGTTGATTGATGTGTAGTTGGTCAAATTGGTCGGTCATGCAAACGGGGAGGCTGGTACTCAGAAGGATCCGAGCTTACGTGGTCGAAAGTTCAAGCACGTAGACGACAAAAAGGAAGAACAAAGTCTAGAATGCAAAGGGAGAAGAGAAGGGCGGACACTCGCGTGAGAAATATGAGGAGCGAAGGCTCCTATTTATACTAATCACGTGGAGGAATTAGGGTTTCGGAGACTCTTTGGAAGTGAATCTCGGAAAGATTTGAAAAAGATACGAGAAATACGCGAGAAAAGGGCACGGGAAGAGGCGCAGCGCCCACTGTGTCTCTTGGAAGAGGCGCAGGCACTGCCGCGTCTGTTCCCAAGGGGTTTCCTCCTGCAGAAGAAAGATCTCCGTGTTTGAGTTATGGTAGGACGGAAATAATTCGGTCTTCCTTAATATCTTATGTGAATATTACGGGAAATTGTATACCAAAAGATGAAAATTATGAAATATGGAATAGAAATATCCTAACATTCCGAAATATTCGACTCGATTTAACGATTATCGAGAAAATGGAGACGGTTTTAGGCCCGGACTCGAATGTACTCTAATTATCACAAAACGACCGTATCGGGACGTAGATGACAACTAAGAGGTAGACATTAATATTTGAGCAATCACTTGACGATAATCTTACGAATTGTCACAAATCGTTCCGCGTACCAAACATGCGGCCCAATCATCACCGGGTGGTTTGCGGGAGGTGCGAAATGAGGTATCTCTGAGCCCCCACTTTGACCGAGGCTTGGACAAGGCGAAAGTCAAAGTATAGCCATCAGGTCAATCGAAGATTACAACCTGACGACTATGGCGACGCGAGGCGGCTCAAGGGGTCTGAGCCAAGGACCTGTCGTCGGGAACATTTTAGAGTCTGTCGACTATCGGGGAGGGTCGTTTAAAGTCCATTAGACTACGTAAGGAGGCTCGCCAGCCATAAGAAGAGACCATACCTGAGACTTCTTCTCGTGATGCTTCCAGAGGTGCGTAGGAGCTAAGGTTAAGCGTAAGAGCTAAGGGTAGCATAGGGGCTAAGGGTAAGACCTAAAAGATAAGTAAGGATTGGTGCTAGGGTGTGGGGCCCTAAAGGAAAGCATCGACGGGAAGGAGGTCAAATATAAGTTCAACTTAAGGGGTAGCTAAAGCTTGGGTATAGGAACTCTATTGGTTTGGGAACTTCTGGAGAACGACTCCTTGTCGAACTCCGCGGAGAAACATGAAATATTGTGAGTAGCAGGACACAGGCGGGAGCTGCTGGGAGAAAACTGCTTGGGTAGTCTTCGAGAAACAATTGCGAGTAGCAGGACACAGGCGGGAACTGCTGAGGGGAAATCTGCTTGGGTAGATGTTAATCCTCACGTCTTGAGAGGGACAGTACGTCCGCTTACTCTCGCTGGAGACATGATTGGAAATTATTCTTCTTGTCATGAGAGGGAAAGTATATCCGCTTACTCTCGTTGGAGACATAATGACGGTGTGTCGAATTCTGTAAAGGAATAAGTGCTCGTTGCGACAAGCAAAAGGTCTTGGAAGGAATAAATAACGCGCGACAGTCCGCTGCGGGCTTGGAAATGCGGGCCGGAACGAAAGAAAATCGTCAAACGGACCAAAAGAATAAAAATAGCATCGGGGAAGAGGCGCACCAAAGATGGGCCCACAAATAACGAACTCATAACGAATTTTTGAAAATCCGTATGGAGGGAACACAAGAAAGAGGTGCAGCAAGAGCTGCATCTCTTGGAAGAGGCGCAGCGCCTGCTGCGTCTATTCCCCAAAGTGGTTTTTCTGCGTAAAAACGCGATGAATCAGAGGGATTGTTTCATTTGCTCGAAACACAAATCACACAATTTCTCTCTCAAATCTTCACCATTTCCGCCAAGGTTTGATCCAAAAGCTTGCATTAATTATGACTAATCGAGGTATGTGTCTCAATCTTGCATTAATCTTCCATATTTGTCCAATTTTGAGCCGAAAAAATTAGGGTTTATGACCCATTTGATCGAAACTTTGGGACTTTTCCCCCAAACGCATTTGCCTTGTTAAATTGACATTAGAAATGGATATTAGGTAATATTAGGAACATAACCATGTATTTGTCTCGAATTTTCATCAAGTTTTGAGCCTTTGAGTGAAATTTGAGACGGTTTCACAACTAAACCGTAAATCGCTTCGAAAATAGCCTTAGGATTGCCCATTTGTGATGAAACTTGATATTTGGGATCCTTGAATGATGGGTAAACTTTCTACCATCTCGGAATTTTGTTTTGTGGCAGCTTTTTCAGGGCACTTTTCTGGGGCATAATCGCCATTATAACGAAATGCTGCCGAAATTTCGACTCGAACCCGGAACTAGGCTTCAAACTAGACTTGACTTGACCCAAATTACCACATGAGTGATCGGGTTGGTGAAAATAGGGCCAAGGATGGCGAGAAAAGAGCGGTTTCAGGGCTTTGAAGGCTTGAAAATCCCTTAACCAAGGCTTGTCGTCACGTGACGCGGCCTAAATTTTCTCTAATGTTGCAGGTGATGAGGCTTCTACTTCTGGGAGAGCTCCCATGGAGATCGACGCTGCTACTGTCGAGGAGGCTTTAGAGCAGGCCTTCACCACTGCGGTGATGGCTGCTGGGGACGAGATTCACGAGGAGGAGGCCGTCGAGGAGGAGGAGGCCCCGAGACGGACCAACGTCGGACGAGGAGGTCGTCAGCTGAGAGGGGCTCCCGCGTGGGCTGAGACTTGGGAGAGCAGGCACCTGGTGTGGGCTGCAGAGGGTCACCTGCCCTACAGGACGGTGAAGAGTTTGGTAAATAGGAATTCACTACTCATTACTCATCCTCTTTCATTCATTTGTTCAAATTTCTTTCAAATTTCATTCAAAACTAAAGATAGCTTCGTTTCAAATCACAATAGGAGGCCGGGAACATCAGGTCGTTCTCGGGTTAAACGACAGCGATGGAGCACTACGAGCGGCTGTCGGCGGAGGAGAGGGCCATGATCGAGCGTGGAACGTTCGGTCCTTTGGTGCAGGACTGGAGGGACATCGCGAAGAGGAAGTTGCGGGCTAACCTTAGCCTGGTCCGCGCTTTCCTGGACCGATTCTGGGATACGACTTCCACATTTCACATGCCTTTTGGTGAGGTGGGAGTCACTCTAGAGGACTACGGCATGATTTCTGGTCTGCCGTGCGGGACCGAGGAGGTGGAGTGGCCGGAGACGGCCATGAGGGCGGACTCAGCCGAGGCGAGGAGATTGATCGGCTGGAACTTGTCGCCAAAGGCTGTTACAGTGCCGGGTTTGATACCCAGTTCCTACGTTCGAGACTACTTTGCGGGGAGGACCCCGGCACTGGTGATGATTGACGGGAGGGAGACGGCTCCTTCTCCCTGTATAGCTTAGCAGAGGGCTCGTTTGTGGCTCTGGTGGTTTCTGTCTTCGATTTACCTCGGAGACAAGGGCGAGAGGCTGTCGACGAAGCTTCTTCCCTTCCTTTCTGACCTGAGTTCCCTAGGACGTTGGGACTGGGTCACTGCTGGTTTTGCGGTCCTCATCCGCTTCATGAGGGCTATGGTTCGTCCGGAGTTGATGGAGAAGGGGACTTCTCCTGGTGCTGTCGGACCTGGACTACTGCTGGAGGTATGAACCTTCCTTTAGACCAAAGTAAATTCTTCTCTTTATCCAATCACGAAATATCGTCATTGATTATTTTGCTTTACAGGCGTGGGTGTACTCCTACTTCCCGGGCCTCGCGCCCAAAGAGGGACGGAGCACGGAGAGGGGGCCTATCCCGTGGTGAGGGATTGGGTGATGTGCCGAACTAAGAGCAAGCGTTCTTCTCACAACGTCTACCGGCGGGACGTGAACGCTCTTCAGCTGGACAGCGTGAGTATCCCACTTATATTCACTCGTGCTTCTTATATTTGCTTTTTAATTGATCGTAGGAATGATCCTTGTTTATCTTGTCACAGTGGGTGCCCAGACCTTGGGCGGAGTACGCGGGAGCGCCTCCTTTCGTGGCTGAGGTCCTTCGACCTAGGAGCCCGAGCCGACTGCTGTTGAGGACGTCGATGGGTCCTGTGTGGTACTTGGGCGAGCGCTTGGCTCGTCAGTGCTCGCGGGACGTGTTGACGGTTCCCGTCGATCCTCCCAGGACGATGTTTAGGGAGCCTTCTGAGGCTGAGAGGGAGGCGGACGTGGCTGGTGCTAGTGGTGACGCCCTCCTTCTTCCTGGCGAGGACTACTCGGCGTTCCTTTACGGGAGGTTGGCGTACTGGCCGGTAGTGGTGAGCATCTTTCGCTCTTCCTCTTGACTTGATTTTGAGAATTACGATGAAAGATCATCGATTAACCATTTGTCTTTGCAGGAGGTCGAGGCGGCGGGCATCGAGCCCCCAGAGTACCCCGAGACTCTCGAGTACACTGACGCGACCGGGAGGACGATGATCTCCGAGCTGCGTGACTTTGACGTAGCTGTGACGGATGCTGGCCTGGACGACTGGCAGCATCTGATTCGGAGGGTGAGCTTCTAACTTGTATGACTTCTGTGTAAGAACACGTTTGATTGAGTTTGTTCGATTGTTGAGAATTTCTTTTTGGAAATGCAGGTTGCGCCGTCTCGGTTTGTGGCGTTGTGGAGGGTGGCCAACCGGCTGCGAGCTACTGCCGTCGAGGCACTTGTTGGCGGTCGAGGTCGTCAGGTATGAACCTCACGCCTAGTTCATTTTTGATTTTTGATTTTCTGATTTTGCTTGAAACGATTGACATGAGCCAATTTATTGTTTACAGGGTGACCGCGAGCTGGAGCGAGAGTTGACCCAGTCTCGAGAGGAGACAGCTCGCTTGTTGAGGGAGCTCGAGGTTCGGGACGCCGAGATCGCCGTTCTTGTGGCGAGAGTTGCAGAGTTGGAGGGCGCCCAGCAGTAGTTTTGTGTAGTTTTTTGTTTGTTGGTCGTACTTTGTACATTTGGACATTGATTTTGAGCATTTTTGGACTTTGTTTGGGACTCGAGCCCCCAGTTTGTACATTTCCTTCGTTTGGTGTATATACGACGGCCTGAGTGCCTTTGTTGCTGGGTTGTGTTGCTTGTATCTGCAGGTTAGTTTCGAACAGGTTTGGTAGATGACGGTTTACGCCGTCATGCTGCCGAAATTTACATAGAAAACACGCAAAGCATACATTTATATATACATATGGCCTTAATTAGCGCAAAACGAGTGACTCAAAAGAATGCAAAAATGCAAAAATTTTGCCGGAAATGACCGGACGGTAGGGGAGGGTTACCCCCTAAAAAAAGAAAAAAAGGAAATCTATAAGCTAGAAATGTAGAAATGAAATTAAGAAATTAAAAAAAAATAATACACGTGTTGAAATTAAAATAAAAAAATTTCCTAAAATGATGAATTGGAATTATTTCTTAAAAATGAAAATGAAATTTATTTCCTAAAATGAAAAAATGTGCACGTGTGGTAAAATGGTGAAAATGTCGATGTCGCCTCGAAATGCGTGCCCGCGAAATTAGGAAACTTTAAACATGGTAATCTTCTCGTATTTACCAAAATAATAACCCGTAGGAATAGGAAATTATTCGTCATGGAATTAGGAAAGATCCAACGCGGAAAATCATAGAAGTGAAGCTGAGGAAGAGGCGCAGCATGAGCTGCGTCCCTTTGAAGAGGCGCGGTGTTGTTGCGCCCTGTTCCCAAGCGTTACTGTTACGACGGATTTTTGAAAACAGCAATCAGTATAAATAGAAACGTCGATGGAGCTTTTATTCCCACAAATCTTCCGTCTCTTCTTCGTCTATTTACATAAAATTCTCAAAATAAATTTTTCATCATGACTACTTTGGAGATCCGCTTGAAGGAATGGACCAACGACTTTTCAAATATGGAGAAGCATGATATGGGCTCTTATAATTTTGGATCGTTGTTGAGTTTGAAACTCATCAAGGTTGTTAAACCGTTCTTGAATGCTTGCCTTGACTATTCGGACCCGAACTACCATGTTTTTGCGTTCCCTGGAGGTGATATTTGCCCCTTTTCCTGAAGAAATTGCTGCTATTGGTGGATGGGACCCCGAACACTTGCCCGACATTCCTTCTACTTCGCAAGGGTACAAGAGCAAATTTAGAGACCTGCTTGGATTGACTAGACTTGAGGTGGACCGTCTAGTTACCTCAAAGGGTGTGAGAACGTTGGACTTCATAGATCGATTCATCAACAAGGCCGACCCCACCGTTTCTCATGTTGCTAGGCGGAGGGCATTTGGCTTTTGCTTGTTGCATGTGTATGTCTTCCAAGGGCATGTTGATGAAGACTTGATAGGTGATCCCCGTCTTCTGGGCCTTGTTGAGCAGATGGAGCTGCGCAGGAGCCCAACTTGCTTATGCTTAGGAGAGATTATTTTGGGTTTGGATAATAGGAAATCCAACCGCGATCTACCGTATTTGGGGAGTCCCGTCATTTTGCAGGTAAAAGACACCTTTTCTTTTTTTTCGTTTTTTTTTTCTTTCGTTTTTTTTTTTTTTTTTTTTTTTTTTTTTTTTTTGCGTTTTTGATGTCTAATACCCGCTTTTTGTAGGTTTGGCTTATGGAACGGCTCCGATTGATCGAGCCCCCAGTTCATGCGCTTTCCTATCATGCTCGCTCGATTGCGATGAGGACAAGATTGTACATGGTGGACTTCACTCGGGTTTGTGATTATTGGAAGAACAAGCTGAAAAGCGACGATGGCCCGTTGATTAGGTGGGTCGTACCGTGGTGGCACCTCAAGTCCGTCACTGGAGTGTCTTCTTTGGATCCCACTAGATCCGTGCGCATTCCTGGATTGGAGTTTATGGTGTGCATCTTTCCGGAAAGGCTGATGAGACAAGTTGGGCTGAAACAGACGATCCCGAGGCTTGATACCGTCCCTTGATCGCTATGGCGCTTACTACAGAGAGCCGAAGAGAGTGGGCCATTAAATGGGCCCAAAGAAACATGTGGTTCTTGAGTTTCTCCGCCAATGCTTTATGGGTGTCGGATTCTTATCTGAGATGGAGAAAGGCTACTACTCCGGAAGATCGCGAGAAATTGAGGAAGCGCGAGCCCGTTGATTACAAGATGCGCGAGGTAGAGAAGGAGAAAGAGAAGCATCTGACAGAGGGAGAAGAAAAAGCCGGGTTTCAAGTTGTTCATCCTTCGAAGAAACCAAAGACTACTCCTGTCGCGGAAATGGTGATTGGCAAGAATGGAAAAGCTAGGCCTCGAGAAAGACCGTTGGTGATTAGGTCTGAAGTGGCGCAAGAGCGTCCGGCTCGAGGTCATGACAAGAAGTATGACAAGAATGACAAGGGCAAGGGGAAGATGGAGGAATAGCCCGAGTCTTTATTATTATTATTATTTGATTATTATTATTATTATTATTATTATTATTATTATTGTAATAAAAAGGTGGGGTTTTTAGAATCCTAGCCTATTCTATTTTTTATTATGTAGCGTACTATTATTATTAGAAAATGAATGAAATAAAAAAGTTTAAATGGTTATGAAACCGTTGTGATTTTCTATTTATTATTCTTGTCGAATTTCAAATGCAATGCAAATGTCCTTCTATTTACATTTTAGATATAATGGGTTGAATCCCCTGAAGGATTGCCTACGTATTCACTTAAGAAGTGAAATCAAACTCTTGCGCGTAGTTCGAGTAAATGTAAAAGAATAATTGTTCTAAGCAAGAGCTTGTAATGAACTTTAGAAAAGAAGCATGAGCTTTTGCTTACTCTGAAGGTGCATATTAGTTTATTTGATGATATGAGGATGACGAATTTTGTCAAAATGCAAGAGCACAGTGACATTAGCTTATTTCAGCTTGGCCAGGGGCCGTTTATTTAGTGCCACAAGAGCGACACGTGGGGTTACGCGAGGCGCGTTTTTGTTCCTATTCTAGGCATAGTATCGTTTCAGTTGGTCAAGGTTTGTTGGGTTTGAAAACTCATTCCCGTCTAGGTCTGTGATTCTAACCGCACCCCCTGGGAGTATGGATTTGACTAGAAATGGTCCAGCCCAATTAGGTTTGAATTTTCCCCGTGGGTCAACAGGTAAAAGAGCTCTGACCGATTTGAGCACTAAGTCTCCTTCCTTGATGTTCCTTGGCCTAACCTTTTTGTTGAAAGCTCGTTTGATACGTGCTTGATATGTTTGGACATTATGCAAGGCGCGTAGCCTACGTTCATCCAGGAGAATGAGTTCTTCATATCTATCCTTCTTCCAATTGGCTTCCGGGATTTGACTTTCGAGTAAAATACGTAAGGATGGTATTTCTAACTCGACTGGTTGTACAGCTTCCATGCCGTAGGTCAAATAGAAAGGAGTAGCCCCAGTGGGCGTCCTAACATATGTACGATACCCCCACAAAGCAAAGGGTATCTTGCTTGGCCAATCTCTATAGTTGTCAATCATTTTCTTGAGAATTGTGACAACATTCTTGTTTGCCGCCTCTACCGCGCCGTTAGTCTGTGGTCTATATGGCGAAGAGTGGTGATGCTTAATCTTGTATTTGGCTAGCAATTGCTCGGTCTCAGCTTGGAAATGTGATCCGTTATCACTAATGATCTCATGTGGGCAACCATATCGACAGATGATGTTGTTTTGTATGAACTTTGCCACATTTTTAGCTGTAAGACCAGTGTAGGAAGCCGCTTCTACCCATTTGGTGAAATAGTCAATTGCTACTAGAATGAAACAGTGACCTCCTGTTCCGGCCGGGGTTATCTTCCCGATTATGTCAATTCCCCATGCGGAAAATGGCCAAGGGGATGTCATTGTATAGAGTAATGAAGGAGGGACATGTTGTACATTCCCGAAGATTTGGCAATTGTGGCAATGTCTTACGTATTTGATGCAATCGGATTCCATTGTGGTCCAATAATATCCCAAACGTGTGATTTTATTTGCCATCATGGGCCCACTCATGTGAGGACCGCATTCTCCGTCGTGGACTTCTTCCATCACCTTTCGTGCCTGTGAATGATCAAGGCAACGTAGGACTACACCAAGAGGTGTTCTTTTGTATAACTCTCCTTGCATGAGAACGTATTGGGAAGCTAGTAGGCGTATAACACGTTGCCCCCTCTTGTCCATATCCGGTGGATAGGTACCATTAAGCTTAAAATTCAGGATTGCTTGGAACCAGGGTTCCTGTGCGATTTCCTCTTCGTCGGTGATTTGGTGGACGTAAGCCGGCTCTGACCGTCGTTCGATGCACAAAGGTATTTCCACCATGTGATCTGTCATATTGATCAAAGATGCAAGTTTCACAAGAGCGTCTGCAAATTGATTTTCCTCCCGAGGTAGGTGTAGGTAGGTTACGTGATCAAAGAATTGAGCGACTTGGTCTATTCTAGCCTGATAAGGTGCGAGGCTCTCGCTTCGGATTTTCCAAGATCCTGTAACTTGGTTGATGATCAGTGACGAATCTCCATATACTCGGAGGTTTTTAATGCCTAAGCTCACTGCCGCTTGTAGTCCAATGAGACAAGCTTCGTACTCTGCAGCATTGTTTGTCACCTCGAAGTCGAGTTTGACAGCAATTGGTGTATGCTCGCCTTCAAGAGAAATGAGCAACACTCTTATTCTGAATCCTCTTAAGTTCGATGCTCCATCAAAGTACAGGTCCCAGGAGTCTACATCAGTTTGGAGTATATCCTCGTCTGGAAATGACCAAGTATCTATTGTTTGTGCGTCATTGATAGGATTTTCTGCGAAAAATTCGGCGATGGCGCGACCTTTTATAACTTTCAGTGGTACGTATTTGAGGTTGAATTCTGAGAGCATCAGGGTCCATCTTGCTAGACGTCCGTTGAGGACGGGTTTCTCGAAGAGGTATTTGACCGGATCCATTTTGGAGTATATTTTGACGGAGTAGCTAAGCATGTAATGGCGCAGCTTCTTCGTTGCCCACACAAGAGCGAGGCATGTCTTTTCGAGTTGTGAGTATTTGCACTCGTACTCCAAGAACTTCTTACTAAGATAGTAGATAGCTCTTTCTTCACTTCCTACGGTTTGAGCCAAAGATGGCACCCATGGTCAAGTTTCGATTCTTCGTGAGATATAAACCAAGAGGTTGATCTTGTTGAGGTGGCATGAGCACCGGTGGTTTAGCCAATATCTCTTTGATTCGGTCAAATGCCTTTTGACAATCATCATCCCACATGGTGTGGTCTGTTTTCTTGAGTTTCTTGAAGATAGGCTCACAAATCATCGTAAGTTTCGATATGAATCGACTTATATACTGCACTTTTCCAAGAATCCTCTGACTTCTTTTTCTGTTTGAGGTTGTGGCATTTCGATAAGAGCTTTGATTTTGGAAGAATCTATTTCTATACCTCGTTGGCTAACAACGTATCCCAGGAGTTTGCCAGATGTTACCCCGAATGTGCATTTCTGAGGATTGAGCCTCATGTTGTACTTTCGTAGCCTTGCGAAGAACTTGCGAAGGTTCGCAATATGTCCCTCTCTTTCCTTGGACTTGACAATCATGTCATCTACGTATACCTCAACTTCTTTGTGCATCATGTCATGTAGGAGTGTAGTTGCGGTGCGTTGATATGTAGCTCCGGCGTTGATCAATCCAAACGGCATTACCGTATAGCAATAGGTTCCCCACTGGGTGACAAAGGCGGTCTTATGCATATCTTCCATGGCCATCTTGATTTGGTTATAACCCGCATACCCATCCATGAAGGATAGTAATGCGTGGTCAGCGGTGTTGTCCACCAATATGTCGATGTGAGGTAGAGGGAAGTCATCTTTTGGACTTGCTTTGTTTAAGTCCCTAAAGTCAACACAAACACGGATTCTCCCATCCTTTTTGGGTACGGGTACTATGTTAGCTACCCAGTCAGAATACTCGGAACCTTTGATGAACCCGGCTTTGAATTGCTTGTCAACTTCTTCCTTAATCTTTAGAGCCCATTCTGTTCTCATTCGTCGAAGCTTCTGTTTTACAGGTTTGAAACCTGGTTTAATCGGAATCCTATGTTCGGCGATATCCCTGTCGATCCCTGGCATGTCTTTGTAGGACCAAGCGAAAACGTCTTTGAATTCATTTAGGAGGTCTATGAAATCGGCCCTTTCGGTAGAGCTCAAGGTAGTCCCTATCCTAAGTTCTTGGGGTTCTAGTTCGGTTCCTACATTGATGGGTTCGGTATCCTCTATTACTGGTCCCCCTTCCCCTTCCTGTAATATTTCTTTGGCTACGTAGGGAGGTATTTCGATTGAGTCTGGGTCTTGGTCATCCTCAGTATCATCATAAACGGAATTGCACTCAAGATAACACAAAGAGTAAGCAGAACCTGATTTATTCATATTAAAATTTGAGTAAAGTTGAAACAAAGAAGCCAACTGATCCATGGTCAGTGGCGGCAAAGGGACAGTGGTTGGGGCATTTCCCGAACTACTGTGACTACTCGAGGCAAAGCTAGGAGAAACAAAGGGAGTGGGGATGACGACAGGAGTAGACTCTCTAATGACTTCTCTAGACTCCGACTCTGACTCCGACTCCGACTCGAACTCATCGTCTGCTGGTTCTCCTTTGAACATCTCTCCTTCTCCAGTGGTGAGCTTGAAGAGTCTTCCTTGATCGTTGGTCCATTTGATAGATTTTCTCCATCCTTTATGCTGTCTTGCGTTGGTTTCTGTGATTAACGCGGTGGGGTTGAAGCGATCGTCTTGAAGTATCATGGTAATGATCTCATCCTGCGCGGCCCTAATGAATCGATCTTCTCCAAACAATAGGCTAACGGCTTGTTCGTCTAAGCAAGGTGCTTGACGGGTTTTGACGGTAGGAACCGTTTCTGGAGGGATAAAGTAGCAATCGTGAAAGATCTCGATTCCGGCTAGCTTCCTCTCGAGATAATGCCAAGGTTCGGGAAATCCGTGAAAGAGTTCTAGACTTCCTTCTTGAACAAAGTACCCATTTAAAGTAGGGAGATAGGGTCTCATTTGGATTCCTACGTGCTTGCGGTTTTGGACTTGGGCAAGCATTTCGAGAACCTCCTCTTTCCTGGGTTTGTACCCTAGTCCAAGTGGTATCCTCTTTGAGTTGCCTTCCTTGTATGGTGCGAAGGTATTCTTCCGAATAGGGTTCAAAGGCATTCCAGGGAAGTATCCCTGGGATTTGAGTATGTGGTTGACCACCAAGTTGGAGTAGGGATCATAGTATAAGGGTGCCAACTCACTTTCTATGACACTTACACTTTGGAAGCCCCCAAGTTCGTATACAGGATCTGCAAGGACTTGGTTGTTCGACTTTTTTTCGATTATTGCCTTGATGGGTGACGAGGTGATCGTCACTACTTTGCCATTTAGTGGGATCTTGATCTTTTGATGAAGGGTGGATGTTACCGCTTTGGAAGCGTGAATCCAAGGCCTTCCCAGAAGTATGTTGAATGAAGCTTCAATGTCCACTATTTGGAAGTTAACCTTTCGTTCGATTGGCCCTGTGGCTATGGTTAAGTTAGCAAGTCCTACTACCTTTCGTCGTGTACCGTCATACGCACGCACACCTTGATTGGTAGGGGTCCAATCCGACTCTTTCACGCCTAGCTTGTATGCCGTTTTGAGGGGTATGACGTTGACCGCGGAGCCATCATCCACCAAGGTCATTGGCACATTCTTCTTTAGACAAATGACAGTGATGTATAGAGCAAGGTTGTGACTAGCGCCAAAAGGTGGCAAATCTTCGTCCGAGAAAGTAATAGGATTACTTAGCTTTGGTGATTCTTGGAAGACCAAGTTGACTACATCTTCAGGAGTGGAGTTATGTGCTACATTTAGTTTGGCCAAAGCTTGCAGTAAAGCTTGGCGATGTGGGAATGAGCTTGCTACTAATTGCCAGACTGAAAGATCAGCCTTTGTTTTCTGTAATTGCTTGAGCAAATGATCAGTGGAGTCATCTTCGTTGTCATTTGGTGTGATGACGTTGGTTGGACCATTTTGAGTAGTGCTTTGATATGGACGACCCGAACGAGTTAGGTGGTCCACATCTTGGTCTTCACCATTTTGGACTATTTCTTTGACCAGGGAGTTTTCAATGAGATACTCGTCCTCATCATCGTCGGCCCAAACTCCATTGATTGCAGCTAGTTCCCTCATTCTCATGATATCATCTTCTAGTCGTATGATTTGGTCGACTAGTTTATCAACTACGGTGACTACTTCTTGCATAGTGGCATTTTGAGAGAAGATTAGTGGCACATGTTCTTCGGGTGTTGCGTTGGGATTGCGTAAAGTTGTCACCGTATTTTCTAATTCCCAAACTTGCCTATCTACACTCTTTGCCCATGTGATGAAGTCGGAAATGGTAGGGGAGATGGTAGAGTAGAACCCTTCATTCTCGATTGCATAAATTTCATTTTTGATTGGAGAAATGAGGTGTGAACAATCTAAGGTAGATTCATCACTTGTGATCACTAGAACTCCAAGAGGATTCTGAGTGTTGTTGGGTTTACCTCCCGGTGGTATTGGTAGTCGACCATCTTCAATCATATCTTGAAGCACGTTTTTCAACTTGTAGCATTTTTCTGTGTCGTGCCCCTTGCCCCTATGGTATTCACAGTACGAATTCTCGTCCCAGAATTTGGACTTCCTTTCGGGTTCGGGAGTAGGTCCAATGGGTTGGAGTTTACCTTGCTTCATTAACCTTTTCAGGGCGTTGGAGTAAGTGTCCCCAAGGTTTGTGAATTTCCTTGGTGGGGTACTTTTCTTGGATGGCTCGAGAAGGTTAACTTCATCGGTCTTGCTAGTGGAGCCATATGAACGACTTGTGGACCCTTGATATCCTCGACCTACCGTTTTGGACAAGAGTCCTTTACGGATGTCGTCTTCAATCCTTGTCCCTAGTACGGTTAACTCCTTGAAAGTTTTGATGTTTTGGTATCTCAAATGATTGGCATAGATGGGTTTGAGATTATCCACAAACTTCTCCACAAGAGTAGCCTCATCCGGGCGTTCAACTAGTTGAGTGCTAGTCTTCCTCCACCTACTTAGGAAGTCGGTGAATCCTTCTTTGTCATTTTGGGTAAGAACATCTAGAGTACGCATGTTTACTTGGATCTCGGCATTATCCGCATATTGTTTAGAGAACTCGATTGCAGCGTCTTCCCAAGTAGCGACCTTCTTGTGATCTAAAGAGTAGAACCATTGCCTCGGGATGGTGTCAAGAGATGAAGGAAAGATCCTTAAGAACATCTCGGGTTTGATGCCTTTGATAGACATGTAATCCTTGAAGGCACGGATGTGGTTCAAAGGGTTCTCGTGTCCCTTGAATTTGGGGATATCCGTCATATTAAAGTTAGTTGGCAATTTGGAATTGACGGCCTCATACTTGCGATTGTTCTCCCTATAAATATCATCACCCTTAAGGTACATCAATTGCTCCTCTAAGTATTGGAGTCTTTTCTCAGCTACAGTCATCCCCATGAGAGGATTTTCATCCTTCACTACTACAAATCCAGGCAACTACAACGCCCCTTTAACAACGAATATTCACGAAAATCACAATAAACGTTGTAGAATGCATGGCGCGAATTTTACTAAAATCAATTACAACGGGTATGGTTATAAAAACCGTTGTTATTAGTTTTAACAACGGGTCACACATGAGGAACCGTTGTTAATAATTTGGCGCAAAATTGGCGCAAAGTTAGTGAAAAGTAATAACAACGGTTATTTTTGAAACCCGTTGTTAAACCTTATTTAACAACGGGTGTTTTCTACAACCGTTGTTAAAACATATTTCACAACGGTTGTTGTTTAATAACCGTTGTCAATACCTTCCATACTATAAACCACACAAACACAAGTCTGCTGCAGCCACAAAACACAAACCTTAATACACAAACACAAACCCAGCAGCAGCCAAACACAAACACAAAACACACACTTTCTCATCGTCTCTTTCTCTCTTTCTCATCGTCGCTTTATCTTCTCGCCGTCACTGTTGATTTCATCGTCTCTTTACGTACGTTCTGTAATTATCAGGTTTGTTTCATCGTCATTATTTTATTGTTCTAATTATTTCATTTCAATGTATGTGTTTTTATCGACCATTAGGTTCCGTTCAGCATCTGCTAATTATTTCATTTCCATGTATGTGTTTCCTATTATTTCATTTCCATCTTCTTTTGCGTCCTTCAAGATCGGATCGAGCATGTTTTAGCGATTAGGGTTTGGAGAATATATTGAGATAATGGAAATGCATGTTAGTTGAGATAATGCAATGTATTTATACTAATGTGTGGGTTGAGTTGTTTTTTAATTAATATATATGTTAGGAAGTTGTGCCATATATGTTAGGAAGTTGTGCCATAATCGATCTTGATGATGACTGATAGATCTATGGAGTTGAAAAAATGGAAGCAAATCAAACAAGCATAACTCAACACTTTCAAAATGATCATTTCATTTAATTTTAAACCAAATACATTACAGCAATTATCAGAAATCAAAAGATGTATAATAAGCCGGAACAACCCCGGTTAAGCGTAAAAAACGCTTCTCAACCTGCCACCAATCACGCCACTCTGGTATACCGCTAACTTCCGGGTCATTGGCTTCATATTTTGCAATAACAGATTGAATATATGCAAGGACACGACTTGCATGTGGAGATAAGGTTGGAAGAGTACCACTCAACATATCTCTGTCAGACCAAATTCTGAGTATCGGTAACGAGGGTATGAAGATGATGATGATGATGAGGCTTTGTTGACAAGCCGGACTGCTTCACGCCTCTTAATCCAATAATTCCGTTGATGTTCAAGGGATGCTTTGATTAATGGGTGTTGATCGGCGGAAGCTTGGAGAACCTTCCCATCATCTTCAATCGTTTGTGTAAGCCATTCTTCGTTGTTGATAAAATTAGGGTTCATTGCCATGTTGTTTCAATTAATGAATGTTAGTAAAGGATGCTTTAATATGTTAGTAAAGGATGCTTTAATATTTATAGCTAGTAATATTTAATTTTTTTTTTTTTTTTTTTTAAGAACAAACAACAACGGTTATTTATAAATAACCCGTTGTTATAACTTTCCCCCCAAAATTGAGTCACACTTTCCACAACGGGTTTTTATACTTAAAACCGTTGTTAATATTTTTAACAACGGTTTCCTTAAAAAAAACCAACCGTTGTTAAAACCTTTTACAACGGACGCTTTAACAACGTCCGCTTTTTTATATAACAACGGTTTTTGACCGTTGTTATAGGTTGTATCTGTAGTAGTGCTTGGATTCGTTGTCAGAGTCACTTAGTACTTCACTTTCATGAGGAGGCAACCTTCCCTCTACGGCATAGATACGGCCCTCGATGAGCTCAAGGCGGTCATAGGTTTGTTCTTGGGTAGCTTGCATTTGGGCTAGCGCGGCTAGGATTCGATCATTACCATCTTGAAGTTGGTGGAGATTTGTTTCATCACTTAATCCGGGCATCTTGAAAACTAGATAAGAGATCGGCGACGAATCAAAACACGATCGACCATTCTAACACACTTGCTAAAAGAAAGAAATGTTTTGACTCGTGAAGTGGGTGTGTGCCACTTGTGTTGAGTGAGTTTTGAAGAAAGACAAGGTTTTTTGAAAATGTGCGTCTTAGTCAACTGTAGTGTAGTTGTAGGAGTGGACTCGAAGTGAGGTTTTGAAATGGGTTTGTGGCCCGAATTTTGACACGACAAACGGACAGAGTTTTGACCGGATTTTGCGCTAATTAAAAGCCTGTTTCGAAATTTTGTTTGAAAATGGGTTTTGATTTTTGAAAAATCGTCATGGTTTTGTTTAGAAGTGGTGATCAGGTAAGGTATACACATTTATACAAGCATTATAACGGGATGCTGAGTGCATTTAAAAGGGTTTTGGTTTAAAGGGTGGGTTGCCATACCGAACCATCAAACCCGAAGTCTGTGGAGAGGCTCGTACCAAACAAGAGTAAGGCCGATTCCTAGTCCATTTCCTCAAGTAGTGAAGGCCCTTGATACAAACAAGAGTAAGCATCATGGTATGGATGACGCCAATCGCTATTCATCCTTAGGCCCAAATAAGAATTAGGACCGTTTAGACGGGACGATTGGTCGAATGGGTTGGGTTGGGCCTAGGAAGGCCGAATAAAACGGTCTAGGAAGACCAAGTTATGAAAACCGACAATTGTCTTATACAAACTATTCCCTAACCTTGTTCAAGTTTCACCCTTGCTACACGTAAGTGTATGATCCCCAGCGGAGTCGCCAAACTGTGGACGGCGGGCCGCCCACGGGGGCGCTTGGGTTGGAAAAGAGAAACAAGCGTTTGCATTTTTGTATGGAGTCGCCACCAATTTTTATGGGAAATTGGAACCGTTCTAATACCTCGTGTCATGTCAAGACACAAAGTAAAGACATGAACACTAAGCAATCGTTACCCTTAGCATTCTATGTCTAGAATGACTCTCGCGGATGCCAATGAACACGGGTGCTCACGGAGATCTGGAGTAAGGGGTGAGGGTACGTATTAGGAAGCTCTTTTGATCGAACACCTAATCCCGCCCGCCTCGATAGCGGCCTCTAATGATTAGGGAAGTTATTCGTACTCGATATATCGTCGGCCATATGCATGCAATGCAACATCCAAGTTTTAATCCTAACATGTGAAGATTTAGACTAAGTCGGTGAACAATTAATTAACATACAATTAATGTCGAAGTGGGATTTAATGTTCAATTACATGTGAAAACATACAAACAATAAAAGAAATACAATAATGATAAATTACAATAATGAAAATTACAATAATTACATTGGGACAGACGATTTATGTCGAAAATACCTTTAAAACGGATAATTTGAGAAAAAGGAATAAACGAAAGAAATTAAATAAATTAACGAACATGAATTAGCGCGATATTACGGTTAATAGTTAGATATACGTATGCTAACTGAACTAAGTCAAGCAACAACGGAGTTCAGGGACAGAACTCAGCCAGGAACAGGCGCAGCAGAGTCCTTTGGAATAGGCGCAGCAGACGCTGCGTCTGTTCCTTGGTCCAGTTCTGGCTGTGAAGCCGTAATTGCAAGCCGTTAATGTTAATTGGTGATTTTAATGATCAATTGGTATTATTTACTCGGATGGAAGTGATTAGTAGGTTATGTAACATACGAATGGGTCGTGAAAACTGTAAAACATGAATAAGACGGAATTGAACGAATTAACATAGGATGGATTAATTACAGGAGTGAAAAATATTAACAAACCAAACAAATTAATTCAATTAAGTAGGTTAGATACGATGGATTAATGACGAATATATGATGAATACAACAAAATACAGGTGAAAACTATATCAAAGACGAATTCCAGAAACCCAATATTGACGAATTGAATCTCTACAATCCGGAATTGAATTTAATGACGAAAACCCGCAAATACTGGATTATTTGGGATTTAAATCGGATTTAAATAATTAAAACATATTAATGATGATGATTATAATATACATGTGAATTATATGCTATCGTGATGAAGAGTCGAGAAACAAACGAAACAAACAAAAGGATTTTGACGAATAACAGAGGACGAACAAAGAAGAAAGGAAGCAGGAACTGCGGCAGCCTCACGAAGAGGCGCAGCAGGAACTGCGCTCCTTCGAAGAGGCGTAGCAGTTGCTGCGTCCTTTCTCGACGGTTATCTACTGGAAATCCGTAAAAGGAGGTTTTAAAGCATGGTTTTAGAAATCGGCTTTAATGGTATTTTCGACATAAATCTTACATTGATGATACAAAAAAAAGTAAATACAATAAATAAAAGAGAGATTACACCCTCAGACTTACATGTTGACGAAACGAGAAGGACTAAGATATCGATTAGTGATGCTCGACGCGAATGCAAAGAAATTGCCCTCGTGAGAGGAAAACGATTAAGTTAATTAAGTTGATTGATGTGTAGTTGGTCAAATTGGTCGGTCATGCAAACGGGGAGGCTGGTACTCAGAAGGATCCGAGCTTACGTGGTCGAAAGTTCAAGCACGTAGACGCCAAAAAGTAAGAACAAAGTCTAGAATGCAAAGGGAGAAGAGAAGGGCGGACACTCGCGTGAGAAATATGAGGAGCGAAGGCTCCTATTTATACTAATCACGTGGAGGAATTAGGGTTTCGGAGACTCTTTGGAAGTGAATCTCGGAAAGATATGAAAAAGATACGAGAAATACGCAGAAAAGGGCCTGGGAAGAGGCGCAGCAGCCACTGTGTCTCTTGGAAGAGGCGCAGCACCTGCTGCGTCTGTTCCCAAGGGGTTTCCTCCTGCAGAAGAAAGATCTCCGTGTTTGAGTTATGGTAGGACGGAAATAATTCGGTCTTCCTTAATATCTTATGTGAATATTACGGGAAATTGTATACCAAAAGATAAAAATTATGAAATATGGAATAGAAATATCTGGAACATTCCAGAATATTCTGACTCGGGATTTAACGATTATCAGAAAATGGAGACGGTTTTAGGCCCGGACTCCGAATGTACTCTAATTACTGTCAAAACGACCGTATCGGGACGTAGATGACAACTAAGAGGTAGACATTAATATTTGAGCAATCACTTGACGATAATCTTACGAATTGTCACAAATCGTTCTGCGTACCAAACATGCGGCCCAATCATCACCGGGTGGTTTGCGGGAGGTGCAGAAATGAGGTATCTACAAAAAGAATATTGACTAAAAATACAATAAATATTGTGGACTAGGATATTCTAATACGCTCCCTCAATCGAAGCGGGAGGAGGACGGATGCTGAGATTGGACCGAAAATCATCAAACAGAGTTTTGGGCAGTCCTTTCCTGAAGATGTCCGCGTATTGATAGCGCGAGGGGACGTGGCGAACTTGAACCTGGCCAACTGCAACTTTTTCGCGTACAAAGTGGATGTCTATTTCTATATGCTTGGTGCGCTGGTGGTTTACGGGATTTCCGGATAAGTAAATGGCAGAGACATTATCACAATAAACCACGGTTGCTTTTTGTATTGGGCATTGAAGTTCAAGTAGTAAATTTCGAATCCAGCAAGACTCCGCGACGACATTGGCCACACCATGATATTCAGCTTCGGCACTAGACTTGGAGATGGTGGCTTGTCGTTTTGAGGACCAGGAAATGAGGTTGTCACCAAGATAGACGCAGTACCCAGAAGTAGAACGTCGGGTGTCGGGACACCCACCCCAGTCGGCATCACTATAGGCCGTAATAGTAGAAGGGGACGAAATGTTTAAGTGCAGGTCATAGTGAGTAGTCCCTCGTAGATAACGGATGATACGTTTGAGAGCACCAAAGCGAGCTTCCCGAGGGTCATGCATAAATAAGCAGATTTGTTGAACGGCGTAAGATATGTTGGGGCGTGTGAAGGTCAGGTATTGCAAGGCCCCTGCCAAACTTCGAAATAGGGTAGGATCAGCCACTGGTCTACCTGAATTGGCGCCGAGTTTGGGATTGGTGTCGACAGGTGTTCGGGCTGGTTTACAAGTAGTCATATTAGCTCGACCAATTATCTCCTCAGCATATTTTCTTTGGTGTAAAAACAGGCCTTTGTCATGTCTAAAAGCCGAGACTCCGAGAAAATAATTAAGGGGTCCGAGGTCCGTCATAGCAAACTCCGACCTAAGAAGAGCAAGAATGTCATCTCGCAGCTTGGGAGTGGATGTAATAAGAATTATATCATCCACATAGAGCAAAATATAGGCAACACCACCATTATTATGATAAGTAAATAAAGAGTTGTCCGACTTGCTGTGAATAAAACCGATAGTAGAGGCATATGTTGCAAACCTTTGGTACCAAGCCCGAGGTGCTTGTTTGAGTCCATAGAGGGACTTCTTTAGAAGGCAAACATGGTCTCGAAAACCTGGTGGTTGATGCATGTATATTGTCTCATCCAATCTTCCATGAAGAAAGGCATTTTTGACATCAAGTTGATGTATTGGCCATTTTTTAGAAACCGCAAAGCTAAGTACGGCACGAATGGTAGTCGGTTTTACCACAGGGCTAAAAGTTTCATCGCAATCAACTCCCACTTGTTGAGACCTGCCATTGACAACAAGACGAGCTTTTTATCGCTCCAAATCCCCGTTAGCTTTAAATTTATGCCTAAACAACCATAGAGAACGAGTTATATTAACATTAGGTTGCCGGGGCACAAGTACCCATGTCTCATTCTTAAGTAAGGCATCAAATTCATCTTTCATGGCTTGATTCCAATGAGGGTCCTTAAGTGCAACTATGGGATCCTTTGGGACAGGCGATGGTTCGGTTGTAGCACATAAGTCAAGGAGGTGTTTTGGTTTGAAGATACCGTGTTTAGCTCGGGTCGTCATTTGGGGAGATAGCTGAGGTGGTGGGGGTGAGGGAGATGGCGATGGGTTGTTTAGAGGAGGGGTAGGCGGTGTAGGGGATCTGCCAGGGGGCAATGTCGGGGGTGTTACAGCAGTGCGAGGGGAGTTTGGGGGTGGGTCGGCAGTGGTGTCCAGGTCGTGGTCATGGGCAGGTGTTTGGGTAAGTTGTTTGGTCATGTAAGGAGTCGAGTCAGGGGTGAGGAAGTGATATGATGAGGGCATTGGTGTCTCGTTTTTGGCAAACGGGAACACGGTTTCATCAAAGGTTACATGACGGGCTATAATTATTTTGCGAGTTTGCAAATCCAAACACTTGTATCCACGATAGTTGGACGGGTAGACGAGAAAGACGCATGGTGTAGCACGGTGGGCGAGCTTATTGATGGTTGAGGGAGGTATGTGAGGATAGCAAAGGCAACCAAAGGTACGGAGGTGAGTGTAGGACGGAACTCGTTGATAGAGGCTAGATGCGGGTGAGTCATAGTGATTGGCCTTGCTAGGTAAAATGTTATGGATATAGGTAGCCATGGCAAGGGCATGGTGCTACATGTTTGGGGGCATATGGGCATGGATAAGTAAGGTTCTAATGGTGTTGTTGATCGTTCTAATTTTGCGATCTGCCTTTCCATTTTGTGGGGAAGTGTGCGGGCATGAGAAACGAAAAAGCAATCCATTAGAGGCAAAGAATTTTTGTAGAGTGGAGTTATCGAAATCACGTCCATTGTCACATTGCAAAGTTTTGATGGGGAGATTAAATTGTGTTTTAATCATTTGGTAAAAAGTGGTAAAGATTTGAGAGACTTATGATTTATTAGTAAGGGGAAAAGTCCACAAAAAATTTGTGTAATCATCTAGAAATAAAATGTAATAACGATGATTCATTGTACTCAATACGGGTGAAGTCCATAAATCTGTGTGCAATATGTCGAAAGGCAAACAAGTAGTAGATAATGAGTCATTGAAAGGAAGTTTAATGTGCTTGCCTAATTGACAAGAGTGGCATACAGAAAATTTATTAATGGAACGACATGAAATATAGTTGCGAGTACAAAGCGAATTAAAAATTGCAGGGCCGGGATGTCCTAGACGGGCATGCCAAATGGAAGATGAAACGGCGGTAAGGGCATGGGGCTGGGCAGTCGGTTGTGGAATGGACGTGGGTTGTAGAGGGTAAAGGTCCCCCGTGCTATTGCTTCTCAAAATCGGCATCCCCGTCTTGAGATCCTTCACAGTAAAACCGAGAGGGTCAAATTCAACAAATACAAAATTGTCAGTAGTGAATTTGCGCACAGAGACTAAATTCTTAATAATATTTGGGACATGAAGAACGTTTTTTAAGGTGAGGGATCGGGTAGGATGGGGGAGAGTCATAGCACCACGACCAACAATGGGAATCAAATGACCATTTCCGACTACTATCTGACGATTACTATTTAATGTAGAATAAGACAAGAGGTTACCATTAGTGGATGTCATGTGCGACGACGCACCTGTGTCCATATAATAGTTGTCATCCGGCTGTTGAAGCGACAGAGATTGCATTACCGCAGCGATATCAGTCGGGACGAACGCTCCCTGAGATGCACCATGGGTCCCTGGTTGAGCAATAAAGGCCTGATTTGGCCGAGCACCAAGTATCCCTGGTGAGCGAGAGGCAGGAGGAGGTGTCCAGCCGGAAGTGGGATAGGAACAGGGCGGCATAGGCCACCCCTGCTGCTGCGGTGCCTACCACAGGGACAGGGGAACCCATGTCCAAGTCCCATGTTGCTGCTGTTGTCCATTCCGAGCACCCTTACCACCCGAGTTCTGATTATTTGACGAATTGCCACCATTGTTTTTCCCACGATTATTCCTGCGATTACCAGTATTATTGCGACCACCACCCTTACCCTTGTTTGAATTAGACGACCCATCTTTAGAAGAAGAGGAGTTGGACCGTGAATCAGAGTCGGAAGAGGTGGTTTGGGAGACGTGAAGAGCCGTGGCAGACGAACTCGAAGCTTGTGCGCGGCGCTTTTCCTCTAGTGAAAGCATGGAACGAGCCTTGTAAAACGATGGGAGAGGGTCACTTTGTTGAATGATAGTAGCAATCCCATCATACCCATCAGAAACTTTACTAACCAATTGAAGGACAAGTCGGGTTTCGGAGACCGGAGTACCAACGTTAGCAAGTTGGTCTGTGATCATTTTAATTGCCTGACAGTAAGACGATACATCCGGGTAATTATCCATATGGATGCTTGAAAATTGCTGCTCCAGTAAGACAGCACGAGAGTGCTGATTGTCCACGAAAATATCCTCGAGTCGATCCCAAGTGGCTTGTGCGGTGGCATCGGGTTCGAGGATAGTGTGGAGGAGATCGAGAGAGATAGTGCTATAAATCCATTACTTAACAATGGCGTCGAGTCGAGTCCACTGAGCATCTTTGGTAATCACAGCATCCTTTGGAGGGGCGATGTGATCTATCACATCGAAAGCACGAGCAGTATTGAGAAACAATTCTACCCAAGAAGCGTAGTGAACATTTTCGGACTCGAGAGTGATTTGCACATAATTTTTGATATTTGAAACTGAATAGGCGGGATGGAATGGAGCATTTTTGGGTTGAGTATCGTTAGTCATGGCAGAAATTGAAGTGAAGAAGATGAAGAAGAAACAGAGAGAGGCGGAAGAGGTAAAGTATAGAGGATCAAAATTAGGGTTGATACCATATAAGAAATGAATTTCCCTTGAATCAACTTCATGTGGACTTTACAATATATACAACCAAAGGCTGCAAACTAATCAGCCGTGAAATCCTCCTAAGAGGATGCTAAGGTTGACTAACTATGGTTAGTGTATCCTAAATATATGCAAAAGAATATTGACTAAAAATACAATAAAGATTGTGGACTAGGATATTCTAATAATTTTGGGTTTTCGTTGAATTCATGACTACCCAATCTCGAATTTTTTAGTTAAATTTTTGGAATTTTTTCGAGGTTGCCTTATACGTTAACTCTTTGTCGCCACTCAAAGTTTTCGTCCCCGCTGACTTCAAACCCTGGCTTCGCTCTGTGTGGTGTCTAATTCTTTCGACAATTCATGGCAAAACCAAAGGCGTACAGCGCTGCAGAAACGTGTATCACGAAATCACTCACTATGACACTATCCATACCCATCACAATGCAGTAATTACTACACTCATGACTCATCAACGAAAAGTCGAAAATCAATGTAGAAAAGATAAGGAAAGATAAAAATGCAAAGCAAATAGGTAATGATGAGCAAATTTAGTTTACATGTTTTTACTATCATTAAGAATTACCACCTGTTTATTGCTAGGATATTAAAAGTAACAGTAATATATTTGAGGGAAAGTTTGTTGAACAGAAAATGATCAGGAAAAAGGATCTTTGCCAAAGCCCATCAAGACATGAGTAGCTAGCATTGAACCTCTACGACTCATCTCTAGTATTCTCCCCAATACTGGCAAATTCTCCCTGTTTCTTAGAGGTTTCTTGTCCCATCTGCACGCACATTACCCATTTATTTCGAGCGAAAACAAGTCACAAGGTTATTACAATTTGTGAAAAGAAAAACAGACAGCAAACTGACCTATCCTCATGGCGTACAACTTTACCGTCTTCAACCAAGAGTACGATAAGTGATATCATATCGATATTTCTTCCCCAAAATTTGTAGTGTTGCTTGTTGTCAATCAGAATCTGTAAAAAAAAGGAGTACGTAATTAATCTCATCTACTGCATCGATAATTCAAACCGCAGCATGTATAGTTGGGTTGGGTTTCTGACCTCGTGCTTTCCCGGTGAAATTATTTCTTCTTTGATATTGTACTCTACAATTCCGGATTCACTGAAAATCTGTGAATTCACATATACATATTCCTTGCCTCTTAGAATGGGATTCAATATCGACCAATATGGAATGTAATTGGGAAGGCAAGAGTAGAGAAGGTAGGACCTTACCTTAGGCATCGTATAGAAGGCTGATTTGATTTGCTTCACCCTGTACGTGATTCATACTTATTAACGAGTAAACTATTCATTTTATCTTGATGGTTCTAAGAATGGAAACACAAGTAGTGAATACCATTTAACTGAAAGAATAAACTATTTATAGAGAGATGCATGCTATGAGTATTCTCCAAATATCAACATAAAGTTAATTATAATGTCCAAAGAAGATGAATACCCATGAGCACACATGAGTGGATCTTCAAAGGTTGCATTGTCTGCATAAATCTCAAAATCCCCTGCTCTCGGCCGCTCCCCATATCTATTTTCACCAAAAAAAAACCACTGCTGATCACAATTTTACGGACTTTATCATGGACAATGGATCCATGCCAAAAATGTATCAGACCAATCAATATTATTGGAACTCATGTTAGCCTCCCAACTACATATAGCAACAATCTCAAAGACTTAATATTTAAATCATTCAATTTAAACTGTCAATCCACATTAGGCACTAGCAGCAGCAACAACAACAACAACATTAGAGCCTTAATCCCAAAATGATTTGGAGTCGGCGGACATGAATCATCCTTTAGAACCAACCGTCTATGGGTGGTCGCACACTCAAAATGCAAAAATATAGAAAAGGAAAAGTGAAAAAAACAAATGGGGAGTGAAACATAATACAAAAGTCAAGGAGCACTTGTAGATTTTAAAATTAAAGCCCGGAATTCTTTTATAAAAACTTAGAATTTAAATCGAGAATAAATAATAAAATCGAAATAAAACTTAATAGTAGGAAATACCTTAAAAGTAAACCAAGTATTATTATATGAGAAAGTTATTGTTAAAAACGTGTAATAAAAGTAGTACTGACAGATTGAGAAGATGGGGCATAATAGAATCTGAGTAACGTAGTTTAGATCCCTTTGAATTATTGTTCTCCTCATTCTTCTCTTTATGATTATTGTCACTCACTTGAGCCATACCACCTGCCATGCCAAGCACAACATAATTACATCATTTAGCCAATTGACCAACTCAGGAATAAACAAAAAAGGACTTGAATAATCAATCTTTAAACATGCATGCATGCATGCATCATGTAGGAAACATAAGGAGGTTACTCTGACTAGAGTACAAATCCGATATGGACTCCTCATCCAAGATCACACAGCACACTCGTATAAGTTGTGTACTCAACCACCTTGTGTTATCCTAAATTTACTAGAGACGTACTCTCTTAACAAAATGTTAGTAAATAGATAGACTAATAAAAGAGAAGCAGC
Source organism: Silene latifolia (assembly GCF_048544455.1). Classification (NCBI taxonomy): domain Eukaryota; kingdom Viridiplantae; phylum Streptophyta; class Magnoliopsida; order Caryophyllales; family Caryophyllaceae; genus Silene; species Silene latifolia. Next base: position 119,239,003 of record NC_133528.1, on the reverse strand, counting down.
AGGGGAAATACGCAACGAACATTTTGACATGAAAATACGAGGCCAGTCAGTCTGATATAAGAGGAGATCGAAGAGGGAGTTCAAACTTTCAACTTCGACCATTAGTCTAAGACACAATAAATAATAGTACTAATGAAAATGGATGGAGAATTATAGTACGTGATCGATAAGCAATGGTAGATTAGTTTATGCATTATTCCATCATATTGGGATAGGGTAACATAATTGGGCATAGTAAAGGAAAAAGAAAAAAAAAAAAAAACCAACCTGGGAAGGGAAATGAAGCTTGAGAAACAAAAGAGATGTTTCTTGGCAATGAAGCAAAGCTGTTTAGTTGGGTGATCAAGTTCACAGTTCCCAAAACTTTCATTTGGCGTTATTGCTTTTCTTCATTTGGTTGGCATATATAATATAATAACTAAATAAACAAAGAAATGGGAGTTTATGGAAAACACATGCACAACGTGGCCAAAGTATCTCCATAAACTCTGTTTACAAATGTTACTTCCATTTTCGCAGCATTCATATGGCGGCTGTTGAATCTTGTTTTACTACTCCCGACTTTTCTTCATCTTAACCACTTGAATTTTCAGCCCATCACTTATTGACCTCACTCCACCTATGGCCCTATACCAATCTCAACTCGACAACTAGTATAAACTCATTAGGGTGAATGTATGGTCAAATCAACCCGGTCGAAATTTGATCGTAATCAAAGCACACCAAATTTGAGTCGGTAGTCTCCATTTGGGTGCTTCCTTCCGAACCCTTACTCAGTTGTTACACCGCATTGTACTGCCCGTACAACTCGGTACAAGACTCGAGCTTTCATGGATTCAGCTCGAGCTTCTTTTATTTTCTCAGATAACTTGGAATTGGCTTCTAGGAATCGAGATTGCCTCGTCTTCTAGGAATCCGTCATCTCGCAATAAATGGCTCGTTTGTGTTCGTGCTACTAGTTTTACAGCAGTAAATAAAAAAAGTTGAAACATTTTGGGTCAAGTCTTACTATAACCAATTGTTACAAATGTGAAATGTCGACTTTAAGGAACTTTTGGTTACTAGTTTATGAATATATTCTTATTATTAGATGATTTGATACTTGAATTTTACCAGACCATAATAAGTTCACACCAATTTGCCTATTGCTAAGCGACCAACATCTCAACAAAAAAATCATGTACAGAAGAAGACTCTTATGTCCGCAGTTATCTACACTGGTGTTCAAGTGTACAAACCACCAATTCAAAAGAATTACTGATGAAGACTAACAACATTTTACAAGCTCAACCAAACCCCACAACACCTACTTATTTATCTTTCGGCAGCAAAACCAAGAACAAGATGTCTCACTTCAAACATCAAGTATAGCTGTAACTTTACAAGGAAGCTGAAATCTAGATTCCAGTAAAATGTCCTCATGATGCAACACTACCTCTTTGGTTCATTAAGGGTCTTTCCCTCAAAGAACTCACCCAGCATCCTTTCCAAATCTTCTGGAGTGTATCGAATGTATTTCTGAGCGTTCTTCCCGCTCTCGACAAGATTCCTGATCCAACATATCAAAATTATGAGCAAACCAAATACAATTTTGAACCACAAGACTATGAAAGGTTAACCCAATTTGATGAATATTCTCTTAAATCTTTTTTTTTTTTTGCAAAGACTAGAACAAGCCTGAGGCCAACAAAAACATAGTGAACCATTTTCTGTCATGTTTTTAAATTAGAAATGTGACAATGCACTTATAAAAATTTTAAAGAAGGCACATTTATAATGCAATGACCAAGATCATGCGGAGACAACAGATTCCTAGAACAAAGTCAAGATTTAATATGTCGAGCAAGTTAGACAGCCACCTATCTAATGCCACACAAGGGACTTGAGCAGTCTAAGGCACAGCTACATGCATAATAGCATATGTAATATATATATATATATATAAAAAGTGATGATTTTTAAACAGAGTATATACCCGAAACGTTTGATGAATGATCTGTAAGCAGGAAGCAATACTTCAGCAACTGCAAGTCTTAGAGATTCACGCAACTCAGTGTCAGGCACAGTCCACTGAGATTGTCTTTGGTGAAGCTCTTCAAATTGCACATTGAATGTCTTTAGCCTGTAACCAGAACTAATTTTCAGTAAAATGTCCTACACATCATTTAATTTAATGATATCATTTCTGGACAAGTGACAGTAAAGCCAACCTATCCTTGATCAATGCTCTTGAGGCTCCACTGCTATTTCCTCCATCAGCAGGAGCACCACTGCTTCCTCCTCCACCAGATGACGTCAAGCCCTGAGCAGAGAGAGATTGCAAAATCTACACCAACGGCAACGATTTAGTCCCCAAAAAATGGTTAACAATTTAAAGCAACTGAAGGAACAAAGAAAGTATATAAAAGACAAAAGGAGAAGAGAAAATGATACAAATACGAAAAAAGGATAGGAAGATATAGACGACAAACTGAGAGCAGAGCTTAAACCGTCAACAGATAATGTGTAACTATAATAAATTTCAGAAAAACTAAGGCACAATGGTTTATATGAATTGCAAAGTTCACACCCCAGATACTAAGCTCTGCTGTGGGTTACACGTGTCATCATTAACCTACAGAGTAAAGCATTCATAATTGAAAAGAAAATTTGTGAAGTACTAACCTAATTAGTACTACATACTACGGAGTAGTTTTTTCAAACAACCAAGAAAGAAAAAAAAACCTGCAAAGCAACTATCTTTTAAGGCACTTTTGTATCCAATCTGCTACATAAATGACTTTTAACCCGTTTCCCCAACCAACCAAAAAACAGAACTTGCAATGGATTTTTTGACGAACCTCCAAAATTCATTCACCCTTTTTTGCTTATTCCTTTTTACCCCTCTCATTTGGATTACCTCTATTGCCTTTTAAAGTTTTACTCCCTCAAAATCCAGAAAAAAGAAACAAAATTAATGATTCTCATATACGTTGCTTATTCACTGCTAATGACTAAAGCTCACTTGAATTTACTTCTTTTATCCATGATTTTTCTCACTTCAATGCCAATCTTCTCTTTCCATTGCCAAATATTCTGTAATTCAATTAAACAGAACCCCTCATTTTAATACCGGTCTATACCAGGGTTTATACTAGCTTCCTTTGAAGGACATAAGTGATAAACCTTCTTCACTCACACATTCTGCAGAAAGCTTTGAGCTACAAGAAGAATAGCTTCAAATAATCAACTAATACACCTCAAAAATAATTAAAAAAACACGTGAAATCGTGAATTAATTTATTTATTTTGTAAGGAAGAAAATAAACCTAAATTAAGTGTGGAAGAGAGAGAAATGAGTGCATGAAAAGATTATGTATCTAGATGAAGGTAAACCATTTTGTTTTATTTCAGGTTAATTTAAATCCTCTTCTTGTTACCTTATGAGCTTGACTATATGCTCCTATTCCACAAACAAAATTCATGTCTGGTAGGAGATATTAGGGTTCTTATTTGATAGGAGATAGGAACGGAAATTATAATTGATGTTTTGATAATGAAGTGATGAGAGAGAAAAGCTTCAGGTGTTTACAGTTGGGTGTAAGGGATCGGGGATACAAGATGGGAAAACAGAATTCAAAAAAATGGCTGAAAATAGCACTTAGGTAGTGGATTGAATACCAAGCAAAAGGTGTACTTATTCGGTTGTAATTTAAGAAAATGGTACTCTGTATTATGGCAGCACTCCATGCTATGAATTTTTTTCTAATCAAGATACAGATATCATACTACTCAAAGCCCCAATATTTGAACAAATAGACGAAACAGTACAGTCAAAACTCACACACATAATTTTGATAGCACCTGCGATAAATGACCAAGGTTTAAACAGCAACATTCTCAGCAAGATCTTACCTTAGCCCAAGCAATTCTTTTATACTGATTTGCATGTTGCTGAACAACTCTTCTGTGCCTTTGAACCCAGTCATCACCCAATAGGTCTTTTGCTTCAGATCTGAAATAGCAATGCATTACACAAATAGAAAGATCATCTTAAGGTAATATCAGAATAAAACTGTTTTAAATCAATCTGTAACAATGACAGTATACCTTCGCACTGATCTCACGATATAGTGAATATTATTCATCAAAAACAAGTGAGTTAAAGCAGGGTCTCTATACTGTTTGGACTTCCCATCAAGATTGGTCTGAAGAGCCTGCATTATCCTCATAGTCACGCTCGCAAGCTGGGAATTTGCATCTTGTGACTGCTCAAACTCCTGGAATAGTTGCTTCAAGGTTGATTGATAGCTGTGCAAATAAGCCAGAATACCAAATTCAAGGATTGTGTCAGACACACACACGCCAAAAAAACAAACAAAAAAAAACAAAAAGGTTCTCGGTCATGACACCAATATGTCAGTGAACATCATTTTAGCACTTTAGCTGTACCTTGATAATATTCAAATGGCTACACCTTGTTTATCTATTTACCAAATCTTCCGTAGGGATAATTTGTATAATTTTTAATCTGTATGAAACTACTCCTGCTTGTAAGCTAATGAATGGACTAACAAATTTACGGTAGGGTTAGGGTTGTACCCGGCATTTTTAACCCAAAATTTTGACAAACATCCAAAATGAGTATCTAAAGAAAGATTATAAAATTAAGAGAAATTAATATACAATAATATTATCACAATATCTATTTAATTTAAGACTAGTCAGCCGTAGATATCATTAATATTAGGAATTAATATTATTAATTATCATATGGATTATATGTGATTCAATAAAAATATATCTTTTTCATTTAAAAATGGTAAACTTTTTCTAAAAGATCGTAAGAAAAGGGGTGTGAGAAATTTTTTTTGACTAATGTCTAAACCAAACATGCATTTATCCGACCTCAATCTTGACAAGAAATACCAAACACATAATGTATGATTATCTTCTCAAAAACACAAGCACCAAATGTCTAGATAAAACATGACTCACAGAAAGCTGAAAGGGACACAATGCATTAAAAAAACGGAAATTGTGGAGAATGATCATTACTCAAACAGAAACTTGACATAATTGATCACGTAGCTTGTCAGAGGGTGAACAGTTCCATCAGCTACAGCCGTTTTCGTTGCATCCTTTTCAACAGCTTCTTCAAAATCACCAAAGGTTTCTTGGGCAGTCTGTGCAAGACGCTTTGTCAGACCAAAAGCAGCTTCTCGCATATCTGTGCAAGCTTTTCCTCCAAAAAGTGAATCAATCTGCAAATTTATGCGAGGGCAAACCTTCAAATTTTCATCTACCAATACATGTACAAATACCATCTATATAGTGCCAGAATTATTTTACAAGGCATACAAAAACCTTAAAACACAGTTAGTCGCATTTAAGAAAACAGGATTTCAATGTGAACATCTTTCAGCTCATAAAGAGAATAGTTGAATGCTTTAAAGTTTAAAGTCCACCAGTGTTTGGGTAACTATCTACACCAGCTTGTGCAATGTGACGTTTGTCAAGGAAATGATTTAAATACCTACTGAGATTCAAAGTAAAAGGGAATTTTTGCTTTGTTACCTAACAGAAAGCAATCATAACAAAGTGCAAGTGTAATTGAACTTTTTGCTTGGAACAACCCAAATATTCTCGGGTTTTGCTGAAACATGAGAACAGAAACAAATAGACAAATTCCCCTACCTCTGAATGCAATTCTCGCATTATTTCATACATGTCAAGCAACACAAAGAGCTTCTCTGGGGACCTCTTGCTCTTGGCTATTGCATCTCCAAAACTAAGTAGCAGTTCAACACTGCTGGATGTAACATCAGCGAAAGATTGATCCCTTAAAGAATCAAGGCCTTCATACATCTGATCACATACTTTTCGCTCAGCAGCAAAAAGAAGTTTGACCTATGAAGGAGTGAAGTGGTTATTATTACACTTATAAGATGTGACATGGTAATTTTTAGAAATACATCCTTACAGCAATCCGCATGAAATGGATCCAGTTCCCAATCTTGGCTTCAAGAACTTCCCACTGCATTTTTTGTACATCTTCCTTACTAAGCTTTTCTACTCCTAGTTTTCGCAAGCTTTGCTCAAGAACTGAAGAACGTGTATCCCTGTGCAAAAATTTAACAAATTAGTTTCCAATATACTGGTCAAGCACGCCAAGTTCTATTTTACATGGAATACTAGAAATTGGTTCTATGTATTATTGTATCGTGTATCGTATCTACTAGACTAATCCCTCATGGTAACTATAATTTCAACTCTCTAAGCATCATTAAGTTATTTGCTATTTCATCGAGAATCTGTCGAGATAAGCAAGTCATGGCAACCATGATAGACCATTATGCAAGAAAAAAAGGGAAGTTCGACTTTAGTACCCTAAGCTTTGGGATAAATCCAATTGGTACTCTAGGGTTTTGCTAACTCTACTCTGGTGGCTTGAGATTTCAACAATTTCTATCAACCAAAGAGACAACACAAATCACAGTACAGGGGTCACTTAAAAAACCAACGAGGAAGATGGAGTCCACTGTCCTGCATCCCCTATATAATAAATGAACAGAAAAAACTCAAAGTTTCCCGGCTAAAATATTTCCCCATTTTGATATAATCTCTTATTTTCTTTCCTATTTCAATATAGTTCCCTATTTAAGATTTGCTTCTAGGTTTTTTGATGATAAAAATATCGTTCTCGATAAGACAAGTTGTAGCTAAAAGATATGCTATTAAAAAAGTTATAAAACAATATCATTAAATCTGTGTAAAAACTTTTTTTCATTAAAATACACATTTCATGTTATGAGTATTACTTAAATTGTTTTTTTTTTTCTCTCAAATCAAAATACAATGATGAAAAACGTTGAAAAATAATGAATTGTCAATTTACACTCTATAAATATAGTATACTAAAAGGTAAAATTCTATAAACACCGTGCATGCATATTGCACGGGGCCTATACTAATTAGGCTCTAAAAGATTAAAAATCAGAGAAACGGGTTCAAACTTTGATTGACAAACAGGATAACAGGTTTAACAGAAGAATAATAGCAGGAACACCCAACCAATCAAACCTTGAAGCAGCAAAGCAGCCCTGAAGTCTGATTTCCTTTAACATAAACGAACCATTTCAAAGTTCAACCCCCCCTCCTCCTCCTAAGGTGGCTGGGAATAATTTGGCAGATTATCAGGAACCAAACTGACACCATTATTTAGCAAACTAAACGTATTTTCCTAAATGCTTGAATGATACTTCGAACCTTTTCCCTCGGATGTACACAAACTTGGTCATGAAATGATGACGCCATTGAACTATTCAAGAACAAAAAAAGAGTTGCACAGAGAACAATGGCCAACATATTGCGATAAACATTAGATCATGGATGACACCATTATTTACACACTCATTTTCCTGAGTTTTTGAATGATATTTGAAGCTCTTCCCTTTTATTTACACAAACTTGGTCGTGAAATGACGACGCTAATGAACTCTTGAACAGCAAGGAAAGAAGATCTGAAAGAATAATGGCCTATCAAAATGGACTAAACATTGGAACATGGATGACTGAAAGCATACGGACAGATTAAACATTAATTTGAGAACATATGCACAAGTTAAATATTGAGGCTATAATATTGCTCAGAGCAACTCTGCACCCCCCCCTGTTTACTGTTTACGAGTATCTTTTATTGGAGATGAAGGAGAAAGAGAATTTCTATTCCAGATAACTCATGCCTTCAAGTAGTAGGCGTTTTAGCTTTGACCACTACAAAGTTTAAAATTATTGGTGGTGTGAGATTCAAAAGAAGAAACAAAAGCTCTGTTTATATGTGCATAAACAAATTAAAGATGGTATACTTGGCATACAATCTGGTCATCCAGAAGACAAGATTAAAAAGTAAATCACATCTGTCTAGGAAAGCTGAAAGAGATTTGGACAATCCTATCATATTTATATCACCAAAAACATGGCTACATTCTTGTACCTGTAAATTTTGAGTACTTGCTGATGATGTCCAGCTTGCACCATTTGTTGAGCTAAATTATGCAACAACGGAAGTATTCGAGGAGGTATCAAGGCCGGAGGTGTGTAAACTGCATTCTCTGAGATTTTAGAATCACCGTGACTCTTAGAACCAAGATCGGCATTGTCTCCATGTGAATCAGGTGAAGGACGCATTGAATTTGGAAGGCATTCAAAAAGTCGATCTGGCTCAACAGGCTTACTGATAAAGCCCCACAAAAGAGGAATACAAAATGAATGAAATGTCGGACAAAGCAATAGATGCGTTTGCATCTCAGGCACCAACGAATTTTATTTTATACATTGAAGGGAAATAATTTGATGATTAAGTTCTACAGCAAGCGAATATGTTGACAACAACACATTAAAGAGATGCTTAGTGTAAAACTCCTCTTTTATTTAAAAATTACTGGTTACTACATCAGCATACCTGTACAATGATAACAATTGTTTAAATTCCTCCTCCAGCTTAAGCACAGCCTTAGACAACAAACTGTTTACATGGTTGACCACCCCTTCACTGTTTCTGAACCCTTTACAACCAACAAAAAACCGAATGATGTTTCTAAGCTGATCAATAGCTTCCAAGTAGCTCTCCAAATCTTCATGTGGCCCTTTCAATACTTTGGCCTCAGCCTGAATGTGAAAACATCAACTTAATAGGCTTACTCTTTTGTCATAAATTGAATGCAACAAAGAATATTCAGCCAAGAGACACAATCTTATTATTGATCACGTGGACAAGATAGGGAAAAGCAGGGGTGGGGGCGGTTGTATCTTAAATCCATGATATATACAAAGAAAGATTAAAAAATAGGAGACAATACAGGAAAGATGCCAAAATGTATAAGACACATGAAGACGTTTTCTCGGCTTTTCTTAGTTAAACGGCTTTCAGAATACCTAACACGGCCAAAGTTTCATTATTAAGGTTCATACAAGTAATTCTTTGGCCAATGAGTATTGTGTAATAAAGACAAATGTCTTTTAATAGCATGTGCTTCATATATTATGTTGGATTTGGTCATCAAAAACAGATTCTGTGTGACACAATATTGTACTCGCATACATCGGACTCCTTACCACTACATAGGCGTAGGCAATGGGGTGATGTTATTTACCTAGTTCAACAGCATTTGGGATGATGAGGATGATGGATAGATATAAAGTTTATATTAAAGAAGTTGTGTTGTGAACAGTATGATAATGTTACTTAAAACCAGGTTTGAGTTGGTTATGTCTTATATATTTATGAGGTACTCAATAACTTTAGTTAACTTACATGCACAAAGTCTTATCTTTAGTTAAGTGTTGTATGGTTATAATATGGGCAGTTGTACGGTTTATACGTTTGGTGTTTATAGGAGATTTGAATATCGGGTACAGGAGACGGAAACTGGCAAGTGTTTTTTTTTTTTCTGAAGCCCAGAATAGGGAGGCCTCAAACAGCACTAAGAAATTGTGAGCATTTTATTTCTATCATATATTCGTATCTAAGGTTCTCAAATTTGCTCTGTTGCTCTGAAAGTAGAGCAAAAGTATCATATGAGGGGCATTGGTTTTGGGCTTTCAAACAAAGGTAAGGGAAATATATTTTATTTCTGTCATATATTTGTATATAAGGTTCTCAAATTTGCTCTGTTGCTCTGAAAGTAGAGCAAAAGTATCATATGAGGGGCATTGGTTTTGGGTTTTCAAACAAAGGCAAGGGAAATAAATTTTCCCGTTCCCTAACTTGAAGTTTGTTTACTACCTTTTTCCATTCCTTTTACCCATTTTTCATTACTTGACCCTCCCCCACCCCCCAAGGGACAAGGGTAAGGTTTTCCCAAAACCGAACCCTATTACCTACCCTCACCAGTCACCACCAAGTTCCGCCATTAAAAAACAACCAATTCCTCTCCCCTCAAGCACTCCTTTCGAAGTCCCCAACCCAACCCTAGAAAACCCCTCCCCCAATCCCAAATACACCAAATTGGAGGGTGAGGGAGGGGTTTCAGGGGTTGGGGAGGGATTTCCTAGTGTTGGGGGTAGTGGTTATGAGGGTGAGGGTTGGGTCTTTAACGGGGCTAGGGGGATTTGGCTGGTTGTCGGCGACACGGCTAGTCTTAAACTCTTAGGGTGGGAGGTGGTGATGGTTGTTGGTGGTGGGATGGCGGTGGATGTTAGTGGTTATTGTATTTGAGGGTGGTGGTGGGTAATTGAGGTTTTCCCTTTCCTTTTCTTGTATCCCTTTCATTTCCCTCGACTCTGCATGAACTAAACGCTCCCTAAAGAGTAATGAAAACAAGGAGAATATTTCCAATGAGACATTGGTATCAGGCCCAACCTAGACGAAGACGATAAAACAAATCTCAAGTACAAGTTTATATCAACATCATAAATCTCCTCTTCATGACCTTCACTGTTACATCAATTAAGCACAACCCGTCTTTGGTTCTCCTTTTTAACTATCACCCTAACATTTTGTATGTTATCTTAAGAACTTGATCATTTGTGGTAAAGTATTTTTTGACAAAAGGAAGCCAACTGAAATGTCTCTTTGACTTAGTCATAGCTTGCTTCAAGTGTTTCATGGTTCACGTACTTTGTTAGCTGCTTGCAGGTGATGCAAGCACACCTACAGTTAATCCAGTCAATATCTCTTGATAAATATGAAGAGTTCAGTTTGCTTTTGATTTTCACAAGTTGGCTACAAAGACCAAGCCTATCTTACTTCCCATATGCAAAATAGCAGTCCATCCAGCCATTTTCTAGCTTTGACCATCTATTACGATTCCTTAGATGATGGTAAACCCAAGTCTATCAAGAGTTTGACTATACGTTGACTTGCTTCTAAAGAAAAGGAAGGAAGGTGGATACGAAGGACAGTAGCAGAGTCTTTTGTTCTTAGAAGATCAAACAAGCAGACATAAGGAAAAGAAAGAAACAGAATATATCTTGGAAACAACTCAACAAAGAGAGGAGAAAGAGGAATACAATTAGATATAGCAGATCTTCCTAACTTTTGAAGGATCAAGTTGTTTGGAGAGACGGAAAATGATTGCATTCGAGACACAATTACCTTCCCTCTACAACTCCAGTCCCACGTGTTTGGTACCGACAACGGAATGTTGAATCTCTCCGACCCCAACCCCACCCCACAGCAACCCAATTTCAATTAGATGCCCTCTCGAAAAACGACAGCTAAATTGAACAAGTAATTAAACTCAAATAAACAGATCGAGCGGCAGCACAATTCTTTCCATAAACACTACCCTAAATCCATTAAAATTACGAAACGAAAAGCGAAGCAAACAAGTCTAATCTCCATTACAATTCCCCCACAAAATCAAGCAGAGATCAACAGCATAGCATGAATTGCAGCAAAACTGAAACAATTAATAAAAAAAATGAAGAAACAGCAAGCAAACCTGACGACTAAGGTCAAACTGAGACAAAATAACTTCAGCAGACTTCAAAGTCTTGTCAATATTCTCCGTAGCTCGGCGTATAGAATGGGTCCGTATCTAGACAACAACAACAAAATAAAAAGACAGAAAATGGAGTAGTCTTGAAAAAGAAGAAGGGGGAGTTGAGTTTGGTACCTGAGTAGGACGCATAGCGGTTTCGAGGGAAGAAAGACGATGATCAAAAGAGCCTAAAATGGAGACAATACTATCAGTAATAGTTTGGCTTTTAAGCAAGGATTCTCTCATGGATGCTGCTTTCAAGCTTAGTGTATCCATTGATGTTGTTGTTGTTGATGATGGTTGGTGCATTGGAACACCCATTTTTCCCAGAAAATTTGGGGGAATTGTTTTCAACTGCGTGATCTGTTGAATGTTAGAGAAATAGAGAGAGAAGGGAGAAGGGAGTCTGGTTTTGACGTTTTGTTGAATGTTAGACGGAGTACCTACTTCTGTTGCTGTTTTTGCTTGCTTTGCTTAGAAAGATCCACAATGGTAAAGTAGTTCTTCTTGAAACTGCAATTCTTCACACATAAGATTTTCTTTCTGCATTTTTAAGCCTAAAACTACTACAAATGGTAAAATTTCTACTAGTGTTGTGGCTTAGATGGGCCCATATGCACAACAACATTTTTAAAATACAATTGTACTTCATGCCTATTTCCACATGTATTATTTTAGTAGGTAGATTTTTTTTAGGACCATTTAAGCTTTCTAGCTCCATGGAGCTAGAAATAATTAAGCTAGTTCAAGAGAAGTGCTCCAATGGTCAAGCAAGTAGCTTGAAATTTTTTTTATTTGCAAGCTAGTCCTTTTGGGAAACCATTGGAGATGCTCTTACACAGCCTGTATCGTGTATCTAGTCTTCCCCTTTTTTACCCCCAGTAAACAAAAAGGTTGGGTTGTTTGAATCGGGTTTTTTTGGGTCTGGACAATTACTGGTCAAAAAACTTGAGTGTCGGCTCGATTGTCGAACACAGGGTGCAAAATCGAAATAATAATTAGAACCAAATTTTGGGAATAATTTAAGAATATATCAATTCTTCATGATAAAGAAGTAAATTTGGAAGTGTTATTGAGAGAAAAAATAGGATACGATTCTCTCTCTAGTTTTCTCTCTCCCTTCTCTTTAAAAAACAAAACCCTAAATCCTCCCCCTTTGATGTCACCGTTCTCCTCCTTCCTCCCACCGCCACCCATCAACCCCCTACCATGTCGCCGGGGATGGGGTCTCTCAAGACCTTTCTCCGGCGACCCGTCTCCTCTCTTCCGATTAACCCTCCTCCTCTTTCTTAGCCACACCCGGTTCTAGATCGTACGTGTCTGCCCGTTCCTCTCGGTCTGCGTGGTGTATGTGGGCTGTTCGGGTCTTATCGGACGAGTTTGTTGAGGTGGTGTGGCAGGGTGGTGCTTGGATCTGGCGGTGTTGTGGGTTGGTAGGGAGGCGGTGGCTTCCGTTTTTTTCCTGTGTTCCGTTTTGTTTCCTTTATGTTTTTGTTTAATTTCCGCTTTCGTTTTTGTTTCATCTCTCTTTCTGAGGGCTTTGTCCCCGTCTATCGGTGGTGTCCTTCTCTCAGTTTGAGAGCTTTCGTTTTACGGTTCGTTTGCGCTTTTCTAATAAGTCGTGAGAAGATCAGCGTTGTTATAGATCGTTATATGGTTTTACATATTTTGTCCGATTCATGGCTACAATCAATCAAGTCAGAAGAAATGGATACTCGTCAAGGAAGATTCGGAGACCCTCTTATGGATGAAAGCCTTTTGCGGCGAATCGATGATAGAGACTCTGTTGCAGTGTTTCATTATTTGAACAAGAATTTATTTCCTATGGTTGTAATCGATTTGTATCCGATTGAGCTTGGCATATGTTGTAGATGTCGTATGACTTTTTATTAATAATAATGATATTTTCTCAAAAAAAAAAAAAGAAAAAAGTAAATTTGGAAAACAATTTTTCTTCTTATTTTATACTGATTATTACTCCCTCCCATCCAAACCAAAGGTAACACTTACCTTATTCGGACCATCCAAACCAAACTACCCATTCCTTATTTGGTAAAAAACATGACTAAAGACCCCTCATACACCCTTATTATTTAAAGAAAATGCCATCATATTTGTGGCCCTCCTTTAATTAAGCTACAAGTGGTCCTACTTTAATTCCAATATTACCCTTACTTTTTCTCCATTTTCTTAAAACTTGTGCTCCCTCCCATGTTACCTTTGGTTTGGATGGGAGGGAGTATTTCGATTTGAATGGGGCTTTTTAAAGAAAAGTCAATTGAAGATTTCTTTAGTCGACTACGATTTGACTCTTTCTTTAGTCATTTAATTTTTGGTTCTTTCTTTGATCTCTTCTTTTTCTTCGAAGATTTTTAGGTGTTACAAGAAATTGTGGGAGATAAAATTGAGATTAGAATATGAGTTTGTTATTGTGTGTGAGAAGATGGGCGGAGATAGATGATAAGGATTTCGGAGCGTCAATCATCTAGGGTGATTAAAAGCAAAGAAAGAGTCTGCCTATTACTGTGCGTGTGTGTGAAACTAAGAAATGAGACAAAAGTGTATCTGTAGCAACTCGAGTGAAAAAATTCATTGACAATAGATGACAAATCAAATGAGAATATGGAAAACATGCAACATTATCAAGTAATTATGAAATACTTCCTCCATTTTCCTATTTTCACCCCATTTGCTTTAGGGAGGACTTTGACCGTAAATAAGTTGGAGAATAAAAATTATTTATTTATAAAACTAAAACATTTACGATTAATATCCAGACATCTTTTATGGAAAAAAAATTCGACAAAAAAAAAAGTAACATATAGATGTCGAAAAAGACGGTCAAAGGTACGCCTTGGAGACCGCAATAAAGTAAATGGGGTGAAAATAGAAAAATGGAGGGAGTAAGAGCATCCACATTGAAGAGGATTGACCATCCTCTTAGATGAGAGAGGGTACTAAGAGGATGTCCTCTTCAATGTGGAACCAATATTGAACATCCTCTTTAAAGGAGAAAGAGGAAGACTTCCTCTATTTTTAGAGGAAGTACAACCCTAGGCCCTTGTGCCAACTCTCTCCACTAATCTATAAAAATATTGTATGTGGACATTATTTTATTTGATATTGAATATAAAAAATAATTAAAATATAAAAGAGGAAATGGAGAGGATCCTCTTTGATGTGGGAGGTAAAATAGAAGAAGAGAAGGAGGAGGATGTAGATAGTGGAAAATGAGTTGGAAGAAAGAGAAGGTAATGTGTCAAAAAGATAGAAGGAGATGGAAAAAATAAGAGGATGATAACATACTCTTCAATGTGCATGCTCTAAGTCTTTTTGTAACATCGAGATGATTAGTGGATAGAGTGTCTTTCACATCAAAGTAATTTATAGAAACGAAGCATCTCTAATTCTCTATTACAATTATTTTGAACACCTAAGACCCCTACTAAAGTAACATCATGAATTTGACTGTTGTTGCTTTACTTCAAGTATGTCGCAATGCCCTACTACTTGTCAAATATGTTACAAGTTGCTCTAAAACAATATTATCTGTGATTTTTTCATATAAATTTGGCGACCCGGGTTGACAAAAAGACCCCGCTATTCTGGTAAAAACACAGATCAATCCATAAGTTGGCTCTTTTGTTCCATGTGCATTTCTTCTATTAGTCCAATTTTTCTCATCGATAAAATGAGAAAAAATAAAGGGTTAGATGGAGATAAATCTTCTTTTACTTAGTAGAGAAAAATTCACTGACAAGGATGGTCTATCAATGTAATAACCCGAATAATAATAAATTTTAAGATATATAATAATAGGACTATTAGAGATTTTATAGACTAAACTCGTATATTTATCGATATAAACAAAAATGACTCGGTTTTTCCGAAACTACTAAGATTATATGAATCAGGACTCGTATTAGAAGTAACCCGTAGCAGTAAATTTTACTATTTTGAAGAATTATGAAAAAAAGAAGGTAAAATCAAAAACAATTACTCAAACTCCACGTTGGTCTACTATGTGTCGCACAAAGGCTACCATATCAACCAAGTTACACGTAGGGTGATGTTATTATTACACACCATATCATATACCGTATAGTAAGAACAAAAAACAAAAAGAATAGGAGAGACATGCAAGCGTTAGATCTCGTTTGGTTGCGTACCCAATTTATGATAATTCTAGAATCCCATTATTAACGCTCAATTTAGTTAAGGTACTAAACTTATTATTTTAAGAGTTCGTGGGCCTATTAATTAAAGAATAAGTAATTGAGCCTAGTCTTGCTGATCCATTTAGAAGATGAATGAAGTCCAAGAAGACGAACGTTAGGCTAGGGGATGCTATCAAGCGCTTGGACGAAGTTTCAGGAAGACTCTGCGGTTATTCAACCACCTCCCCATTAAGGAGTAGTTACAAAGGAGCCGGATATTGCCTATATAAGGAAGGCATTCGTCCAAGCAACGACACACAACTCAAACAACAACAACTACAACTTACTCTATACTTAGATCGTAGATTCTTAGTCTTATATTAGATTAGATTAGCTTTAGACTTGGCACGGCGAGCTCATCCGATCATGGAGCATGGGGTAATCTGCCAACTATCCCTTAACTTGTAATTTAGTATCCACAAGTACTCTTGTGAACACTCTAGTTGATGTTGTGTTATTGGATCTTTCTTGATATATAAGTATCGTTGAGGATTCCTATGTTTAAGTTTGAGAATTATATCATTGATCCTTGGGTGCTAAATTATATAAGTAATTTAGCGCTGTTTATTTACATTACGCATCTATAACCGTAGATCAAACCCTTACAATTAAGGGTGAATCACAAAGTGTAGGAGAGTAGTTACGACCTCCAGGGTACCTTAAGGTATTGTGCTTGTTTCCACACAAACAAGTTTTTGGTGACCACAGTAGAAGGATTAATATAATTGGTCCTTCTAATACATTAAAACTTATACGAAAGTGGGAAATGTACTCATCAACTAGATCAAAATCTAAAACGAGAGAAGCGAATGATCAGAGTAAAGGGCAAAATGTCAATTCTAATAATTTATCCTTACGCAAAGTATTTAGCTGTAACACCTTCATAAGTCGGGAGGTCATCCTAACCCATGAAGGTTTCACATGACTTGGTTTGCCAAGTTTGTATTGCGAACATACAAATTAAAGCAGTTTAACATACATAAGTTTAGGCCTCGTTTGGCTGCCCACCAAATTCATGGAAATTCTAAAATCCTATTAATTGTGTTTTCTGGAGGTTGTTTGGTTACCCCATTTTTTGTAAAATGGGGGAATTTCAAACTCCAAGGAGTTTCCAACTCCTGCATGATGGGAGAATTTAACTACCTCCCTCCCTCATGGTCATTGGAAACTCCTAGGAGAATAGAACTCCAACATGGCAACCAAACAGATTCCTGTTATTCATGTGAATTTTGATGTTGGAATTAAACTCATGTGCATTGCAAATTAACACATCCACTTGATTCCCGTATTAACCTAACGAGGCCTTAATGTTATTAAGTTAAGTTATTACATGTCCGGAAATTTAAATAATAATCTCAAATATACAAACCCGAATAAATAAAGTGGAGTCTAAAGTTTCAAAGAGCTAAGACAACAAGAAGTGACGACATGCTAATGCGAGGACCGCTCCCAAGCCTCCAACGTATGTATGCACATGCTACATACCTATCAAGTCACTGCTCCCCATATGAGCGGAAATCATCATATGGTTCACCACAAACATTTTAAAACGCTTTGGTTAGCTCCAATAATACAAACGCCTACTAAATCATATAAATGTGAAAGGCTATATGATTATGATATGAAATGATAATGTAACAATGCAAGTTATATAAATTCCATGTCTCCTCCATATCAAACCCGGTGACGACATCGCAACACTGTCACCAACAGCCGGACCACAGTCGGTAACAAGGTACTCGGGAAACACTCGTGGTACCAAACCCGAGCGCTAAGCGGATCCTTGCTAGACATTATGCCTCAACCACACGAGTCCCTCCAAACTCCAATCATTAACGTGCACGTCCCTCTTGGAGTGGGAAGCTCCAAGAGGCGACTCAAACGTAAGATGGTCTCCCAACCAACTTACGTCTCCTCAACAACAACCAACATGATATACGCAAGTCCTCCACTCACCACCTCATCCAAAATAAACCAAATATGCACAATATGTCAATAAGACTTCCCACACAATAATAAACCATCTTATGACAAGAATTCACATGTTTACTAATAAACAACTAATCAATTGACAATCTTCTTAATTCATGTTATAATGCAACTAAGTGATATCATGATGCCAAATCCACTTACCCAATCACAAGATATGATGAACACCCAACATTAATATGCAACCAAACCCTAATTACTTACTTACTCATGTTAGTATGCAACTACCACATGTATTATATAATTTATGACAACTAATGCAAAAGCAAACACTCATATTATCAAAGCTACGTAAGAAAACCCTACCTCTTGCAAATCTCCAACTAATTAGGCAAGCAAGATAGAAGGACTCCTTAATGAAGTCTCCTCCTACATAATTAATGACTAATTATCACAACTAAATACTACAACAATAATAATACTAATTAACCCCTTAATTAACCCACTTAATTAGTCAAAATCCTAATTAAAATCATATAAGACAACATACCAAGTAATTAGGATTTACTAATTAAAGAATAAAGGAAAAAAGGGTGAGTATATACTTACAAGTGTAAACAAATGACAAAGGATGTGAATTGGAGAACGAATCTTCAAAGTTTGGACAAGATCTTGAGAGATAAGGTTTGAGAGGATTTTAGGAGATTTTGAGAGATAAGGGGGATAGGGTTTATAGGAAGTGAGTGGAAAAATCTGAAAAAAGTTTTTAATGACTAAGGACCAATAAACAAAGCCCATGCGCGGAAGTTGGACTGAACAGGGACACTCGGTCGAGTGCATCAGCCACTCGGCTGAGTGACTCACGATCAGAGTCTGGTACAATTCCCCAAAAGGCACTTGGTCAGCCTACTCGGTCGAGTAGGGTGCTACTCAGTCGAGTACTCAGTTGTACTCGGCCGAGTGCACCACTAGAAAATACAGGGTGGTACATTAGCAATGATTCATTGGAGATTATTCATGAAATGAACTTGGAAAGTCCTCGTTCTAGGTCTACTCCTAATGATGAATTTCTTAATACACATGAAGAATCTGATCATGCTAGAAGTGTGGTAGATGACATAGATGATGCAAATAAGTGTTATCTAAGTAAACCACATAAGAAATATGTAGGATATATATTTAAATAATGTGTTGGTTGAAGTTAGGGAGGCCATGAGAAATGATTTTCATGAACATTATCGACTCTTAACTCAAAAAAAAAATGCTAGAGTTTTCACGAATATTGTAAGATCAATTGCTGAAGACCTTGAAGATAATCAATGAAGGGAATTAGTAAGGATGTTATAAGAGATAAAAAGTCTGTTAACCGCTACTCAAAGAGTTTTATCAAAAGATATTGCTCAAGGGATCATAAGCCAGTTAGAGTCATTGATAGATAAAGATAATAGCTTGAATGACCGGTTATGTAGATTATTGGATGATGATTTCAAGAGATGAACGCTCGAATCAACAAAGGAGAACATATTAGGAGATATCCTAGAACTATTAACACTGATTTTAGTGAGACTAGATCACGAAATCCTTTACATACTCATTAAAGAGTATATGGAGCACCGTACGAATAGTCCGGCGCTAGAAACCGGACGTTCGAATATGCCGAGTCATCAAGGCCTTTGGGCAATAACCGAAGTGCATATGGTCACTAGCGTTGTATGCCTGTTGAGCGAGGTGTTGATTATAATGTACTCGGTTAATAGGGCTAACGTATAATGCTAGTGGGATATCACCTAATATTCAGGGTGGATATGCTACACCTAGCGCACCCTGCTATTGTAATACCCCGACTTTCTTAGATGTGCACTCG
Source organism: Silene latifolia (assembly GCF_048544455.1). Taxonomy (NCBI): domain Eukaryota; kingdom Viridiplantae; phylum Streptophyta; class Magnoliopsida; order Caryophyllales; family Caryophyllaceae; genus Silene; species Silene latifolia. Next base: position 119,219,528 of record NC_133528.1, on the reverse strand, counting down.
ACCGAGTACAACATAGTACTCGACCGAGTTGCTCTCACTCGATCGAGTGAGTGGATCGAGTGCCCTCTAGGCTCAAACCAAGTCCTATTTGTGTGTCACTCGACCGAATGGCTAGTGCACTCGACTTACTGGCGGTGCACTCGACCGAGTGTACGGGTCCAGACCTAAGCTTCGCCTAATGGGCTTCGTGTGTTGGGCCTTGCTTTATATACTTTAGTTTCAGCTTTCTTCTCCATTTTGAGACCCTAAAACAATTCTTACACTTTTCCAACCACCCAAATCCTCTAAAAATCCTCAAACCACCTTATCCATTGAAGAACTTGTGTCAAATTCCACACTTTGTCATTTATTTACATTTGTAAGTGTAATACCCCGTATTTTCTAGCGGTGCACTCAGCCGAGTACATATGAGTACCCGGCTGAGTGGAACCCCACTCGACCGAGTATGCTGATCGAGTGCCGTTTGGGGCATTGTACCATACTCCTATTATGGGTCACTCGGCCGAGTGGCTGGTGCACTCGATCAAGTGCCACCGAGCACTCAACCGAGTGTCGATGTTCAGTCCTTTTTCTACGTTTAGGTTTTGTTATTGGGTTTTGGTATTTAAGCACTCTTTTCAGATTTTTCCACTCATCTCACTCAAAATCATATCTTCCTTATCTCTCAAAATCCACAAAAATCCTCTCAAATCTTATTTATTCAACATCTTGTCCATAGTTTGAAGATTTGATTCTCCAATTCACATTCTTTCTCATTTGTTTACATTTGTAAGTATACATTCACTCTTTTTCCTTTATTCTTTAATTAAAAAACCATATTTCTTTAGTATGTGGTCTTATGGGATTTTAATTAGGATTTTGACTAATTAAGTGGGTTAATTAGTATTACTATTGTTGTACTATTTGGTTGTGATAGTTAACCATTAATTGTGTAAGAGGAGACTTCATTGAGGAGCGCTTCTAGTTTGCTTGCCTAATTACTTGAAGATTGCAAGATGTAGGGTTTTCCTACTTAGCTTTGATTATATGAGAGTTTGCTCTTGCATTAGTTGTCATGAATTACACAATATATGTGGTAGTTGCATGATAACATTACTAAGTGAGTTGCATACTAATGTTGGGTGTTCCTCATATCTTATGAATGGGTAAGTGGATTTGACATCATGGTATCACTTAATTACATTATAACATGACTTGGAAGTTTGTCAATTGATTAGTTGGTCTATTAGTAAACATGTGGATTCTTATCATATGATGATTTATTATTGTGCGGAAAGTCTTATTGGCATATTGTGCATACTTGGTTTATTCTGGATGTTGGAGGTGGTGAATGGAGGATTTGAGCATTATGTTGGTTGTTGTTGGGGACATGTATGACGGTTAGGAAACCGCCTTACGCTTGGGTCGCTTCTTGGAGCTTCCCACTCCAAGAGGGACATGCACGTTAATAATTTGAGTTTGGAGGGGCTCGTGTGGTTGAGGCACGAAGTCTGGCACAAATCCGGTTAACACCTTGGTCCGATACCACGGGTGTTGATGTGACTCATATTTGAGCACATTTAGTCCCCGAATTAACCTCGTTCCCATGCTTTCTAGCACATATTTGGGTCATTTCGTATCTTAAGTTTCCCATTTTGCATATTCTTTGAGGTTTTGTGTCCTTGGTAGGAGAGGATTGCTAACCTTGCACTTATGGAGCAAAATGAAGCTAAATGGATTGCATCTAATGACCAAGCATCAAAGAGAAGACCAACACTAGAGGCCTAAGTAGATAAATAAAGTGAAATGGAATTGATGAAAAGATCATTGCATCCCCAATACGATCCTCGCGGATTGTTAAGGAGCCGAACAAGAAAAAAACTCCGTCCAACGATCCGAGCATGATCCGAGCGTACCAAAGTGTCAAGATCCGAGCGGCTTGATCCCAGGACGAGCGGATTGAAGAGCTATGATCCGAGCGTCTCCCTAGTGATCCGAGCGGATCCTCTTACAAAACAGGCCGTGCTTCAGCACATGACGAGCTGATCATGGCAGGACTAGTAGCTTGATCCGCGCATGTCCCTCGGGAGTAGCATTTCCTCAAATGTCTCTTAGGGTCTTAATAGTCATTTAAGCCCTTAGTAACCGTAATCTTTGTACTTAATTTTAGTATAAATACCCCATTGTACTACCTAGATTATCATGTCCTCTTAATCAAGCTTTAATCTTAGAATAATCAACTCTTAATCCTCTCTTAATTTAGTTGTAATACACTTTTCAATATTAATCACATCTTAATCTTTCATTAATCTCTCAATTGTTCTTCCTTTTATTTGGGTAATTAGAAGATTATTTGGGTTTATTTAGAGGATTGACAACCTCCATCAATCATCAAGTACTTCTATTATTCTTTACTTTATTATTTGGATCATCTCCATAGGTATAATTCCTTTTTACCCTTGTTTAATTATTGTTAATCACATCATTTATTCATCATGTTTTGTTTTGTTAGTATGATTGACAACCTTATTAGCATGCTAAACTTGATCATGAGTGAGTAGTTCTTTAGCTAGGGTTAATGGGGAATTAGGGGAAACAAACATGAGGATTGATCTATGCTTAATCTAATATGTCTTCATAATTAAATTGCTTGCTTGTTGTGATTTCAACCTATGCACATGTTATGTTTGATGAAATGCGAGCCTATGAATCCTTGCATTTTTTACCCATCTCTTATATTTTCAATGAGGCTTATAAGATATAAACCAACTCGAGCCTCATTAGACCATGCATAGAGTTGAATAGGAGGAGACTAAGTCGACTTGTAGGTGTTGTACAATCTAAACTATTCGGCTCCGGGACCTAAATCTTCCTAGGGATTGTAAGATGTACAATAACTTGATCCCATCACAACAATAAGTGCATCCTTCTAATTGAGAATATGTTTGTATGATCTACTCCCATGAATCCCCTATGAACCCATGACACCCTAGTGCCTTTAATCATTTGTTTACAAACCTCTTTAATTGCTTTACTTTGTTTTTATTTTAGTTTAGTTTACCTCTCATCTCAACCCAATTTGTGACACCCTTAGACATAGCTACTTGCAATTGAAAATCCTACATCAATACCCGTCCCTTGGGATCTGACCTTTATTTACCTCTTTACTAAGAGTAGTTTGTGAAGTTATAAATATTGTTTTGGTTGGTAGCTTTTGACGACGAGTTTATACCGAACCAAAAATGGCGCCGTTGCTGGAGACGGTGTTAAATTGATTTGATTTTCGTAAATTGTGTTTAGTTGTGTCTTTCTTTGCCTTGAGGGAGAGCACTTCCTCAAGGTAATTCTCACCATTTTTTCTTAGTTTACTTTGCAAGATGGATATTATAGATTGTTGTGTAGAGGACCATGTGGGTACTACTCTCATCAAAGACCCTTTGCAAGCATTGGAAGCCTTAGAAGCAAGTGAGGTAAAAAATAAGCATTGGGAATTGGAAGTAGATCTCCTTGAAGTCGCTCTAGCTTACAAAGAGCTCACATATGAGCAATCCATATTGATAAATGACATTCTCGAGGAAGCATCACAATCCACTAAAGTAGAACAAGCAACCAAAGGTCATACCATGCAAAACGAAGAGCTAGACGAATATGTCATGGAGTTTGAGTTCGATGGGTGTGAGGAGCTTGAGGAACAATTTGAATATGCCATGAGGATGAAATGTGTAATGGAGATGGTAAATGTCCCTAGTGAACCTTCAATGGTAGAAAGTGAGGTACAAACTCCAACTCTAAAATCCCTTCCCCCAAATTTAAAGTATGCTTACCTCGACGAGTCTAAAACCAACCCGTAATTGTTAATGACAAACTAGATGAGAACCAATTGGAAAGTTTGCTTGATGTGTTAAAAGAATATGAAAAAGCTATAGGTTATAGTCTAGATGATCTTAAGGGAATAAGCCCCAATATTTGCATGCATAGAATTCATCTAGAAGAAGACCATAGGCCTACCATCCAAGGTCAAAGGAGAATAAACCCCCACATGCAAGAAGTTTTAAAAGCGGAGGTTATGAAATTACTTGATGAGGGAATCATTTATCCTATATCGGATTCTTTGTGGGTTAGCCCCATTCAAGTGGTACCTAAGAAAGGAGGTACCACGGTGGTAACAAATGATAAGAACGAGCTAATACCCACAAGGAAGATCACCGGTTGGCGTATGTGATCGATTATCGTAAATTGAATTCCGCAACAAGAAAGGATCATTTCCCCCTACCATTCATTGACCAAATGCTTGAGAGGTTAGCCTCTGACAAATTCTTTTGCTACCTTGACGGGTACTCGGGATTCTTCCAAATCTCGATACACCCGGATGACCAACATAAGACCACTTTCACATGTCCCTACGGTACTTTTGCATATAGGATAATGCCTTTCGGGCTATGTAATGCACCCGCTACTTTCCAAAGATGCATGATGAGTGTCTTCTCCGATTATCTAGAAACCATAATGGAAGTCTTTATGAATGATTTTAGCGTTTACGAAAAAGACTTCGACTCTTGTTTGCATAACCTTTCTCTTGTATTGCAAAAGTGTGAGGATGTTAGCCTTGTCTTGAATTAGGAAAAGTGTCACTTTATGGTCAATGAAGGTATTGTTTTGGGTTATCTAATCTCGGAAAAGGGCATCGAGGTCAATAAAGCTAAAGTTGAGGTGATAGAGAAACTCCCACCTCCCGTGAATGTTAGAGGGGTGAGGAGCTTTCTCGGTCACGCGGGTTTCTATCGCCGTTTTATAAAAGATTTCTCCAAAATCGCGAAACCCCTCACTCAACTTTTGCTTAAGGATGCCCAATTCCAATTCACTAATGAGTTTGTTGAAGCCTTTGATAGAATCAAGGAAGCGCTAATCTCGGCACCAATCATCCACCCACCAAATTGGGAACTATCATTTGAGATCATGTGCGATGCGAGTAACTACGCCGTTGGAGCGGTTCTTAGCCAACGGGTAAGAAAGGCTTTGCATGCTATCTATTACATAAGCAAGACTCTTGATGCCGCCCAAGTGAACTATGACACCACCGAAAAGGAACTTCTTGCCATTGTCTATGCACTAGACAAATTCCGTTCCTATTTGCTTGGATCAAAAGTGATTGTTTTCTCAGATCACTGTGCTCTTAGACATCTCTTGGTAAAGAAAGAAGCAAAACCAAGATTGTTGAGGTGGATTTTGCTACTTCAAGAATTTGATTTGGAGATAAGAGATAAGAAAGGAGTCGAGAATGTGGTAGCGGATCACTTACCAAGAATTCGATTCCATGATGATGAGGGAGAGACACCGATCAATGACTCTTTCTCCGATGATGTTTTGATGGCCATCCATTCACAACTCGAGAAGCACACAACACCATGATTTGCCGACTATGCTAATTACATTGTGGGAGGAGTTCTTCCTCCAAATTTGAACTACAATCAAAGAAAGAGATTCTTGTTTTAAGTGAAGAGATACTTTTGCGACGATCCCAATCTTTATAAGGAATGTGGTGATGGACTTTACCGAAGATGCATACCCCAATGGGAAGTTCAAGGTGTTTTGGAGGGATGCCGTTCATCACCATATGGAGGACATCATGGCGCACGAAGAACAATTGCATAAGTCCTTCAATCGGGCTTTTTTTGGAATACCACGTTTGAAGATTCTAGAGAATTTATTCTCCATTGTGATTCATGCCAAAGAACCGGAAACATTTCTTGGAGAAATGAGATGCCACAACGAGGAATATTGGAGGTAGAAATTTTTGATGTATGGGGAATTGACTACCAAGGACCATTTATAGCATCTCAAGGAAACAAGTACATTCTTGTAGCCGTCGATTATGTATCAAAGTGGGTAGAAGCAATTGCTACCCCAACCGATGATGCCAAAACGGTTACTAAACTTCTCAAGAAAGTAATCTTTCCAAGATTCGGAGTCCCTAGAGCAATTATTAGTGATGGAGGGACACATTTCCATGAAAAGAAGCTCACATCTCTTTTGGCAAAGTATGGTGTTCAACATAGAACCGGCTTGGGATACCATCCTCAAACAAGCAGTCAAGTTGAAGTTTCGAATAGAGAGATCAAGCAAATTCTTGAAAAGGTTGTTAACAAGACTCATAAGGATTAGAGCATGAAGCTTGATGACACTCTTTGGGCTTATAGGACGGCCTATAAGACTCCCATAGGAGCCTCTCCTTACAAGCTAGTGTATGGAAAGGCATGCCATTTGCCAATCGAATTGGAGTACAAAGCCTTTTGGGAAATCAAAGCCCTCAACCTTGATCTCAAGCTAAGTGGCCAAAAGAGGATAATGCAAATTCAAGAGTTGGAGGAATTCCGACTACAATCCTACGAAAATGCAAAGATATACAAAGAAAGAACCAAATTGCTTCATGACAAGATGATTAAGCAAAAAACCTTGCACAAAGGAGACAAAGTCCTTCTATTTAACTCCCGATATCGACTTTTTCCCGAGAAGTTAAATTCAAGATGGATGGGCCCCTATGTAATCACCGAAGTGGAAAAGTATGGAGATTTTGAGATAAAGTCGGAGGATAGAAACAAGTTCAAGGTCAACGGTCAAAGATTGAAGCCATACTATGAAGGAGCATTTATAGGAGAAGTAGAGGTCATCCGCCTCGAACCTCTCCCGCCATGATAAGACCAACAAATGAGAGAGTTTGGTAGAGTCCTCTCCAAACCACCACTTGTAAATATACTAACCCTTCTTACTTGTATTTTAACTTCATTGCATTTACATTTAATTTCCTTAAAGCATGATTTTGACATGAGAGTAGGTGAGAGAGTGTTACTAATCTCGTTTGATGAATGAAGGATATAACAATTCAAGTGTGGGGAAGCACCCCTGTTAATGAATGAATTAAGGAGAAAGAAGAACAAAAAGGAGGAATCCCCACAAGCAAAACTGAGCTCGTGGGAGCCAGCAGCAATCCGAGCGTCTCCAGTGAGGGTCCGAGCGTCCTGGCCTTAGGACGCAGGTCCTGGCAATGCTTGAATTGAAGAAAGTGTTATGTCACGAAATCAGCGCCGAGCATCTTCAGGACGCTCCTCCCAGACTATGAGTCGCTCGTCTTCAAACTAAACTGCGCGTCCTGGCATGCTTCAAATTCATGAGTTCACGCTATATGAAATTCTGCACGTCCTCAGGAGGATCCGAGCGTCCCCAGAAAGAATCCGCTCGAGCTGGGCAGGATCCGCGCGACCTGGCACGGGTTGGTAAATTCAGGATGTATTGTGTCAGAATCCGAGCGTCCTGAGCTCGATCCGCTCGTCCAAAATTTTCTTCAAAGCAGAATCCGTCCGTCCCGAGCACGATCCGCGCGTCTCCCTCTCGTGCTGCTCTTCTACTTTCGACAAGTGCACTCTTCTCTCTACCATACATATTAAGACACCTCATCCTTCTTTCCTCTATAAAACATAAAATCACCTCCCAAATGACTCAAAACACACCAAATACACCCATTTACATCTCCAAAATAAAACCCCCCAAAACCTAGGGTTTGAAGGGATCTTAATTGCAAAGATTAAATCTTCATCTTAGATAAGCAAAAATCTCAAGATCTACTTTCAAGATGAGAACAAGAGGATCCCTACCAAAAGAAATAAGAAGAACAAGGGTCATAGGAAGCTCTTCAACATCTCATCTCAACACCTTGAGAAGAGAAAATGACAAAATTATTGATCTTTCAAGACTTAATGAGTTCTCCAACATAGAATTTGTCAATGATGCTCAAAGAATCGTCTTTCACCGTCTCCTTGGTAAGAATATTCTTCCCACTAAGTTCATGTGCCATGAGACATTAAGGAAACTAGGAATTTATCATCAAACCGAGGCACTCTTTGAATTATTTGGTCTTTCAACTTTGTTCAACATGCATGAGCCTACTTATCGACCCTTAGTCCTCGAATTCTTTAGTTTTCCGAAAATATCAACCCTAAACAAGACGATTTGTATGGAGTTTAGACTAGAGAATATAACACGAATGATGACCCTTGTGGAATTTGCGGGTGTGTTAGGACTTGATGTATCGCCTACCCGTACATCAAAACCTCAGAATTATAACATTGCACCTCTATGGAGAGCCTTGACGGGTCGTGATTTCTCATTAATCAAGGAATGCTCGGCCTCTTATATTCAAAACCCCATTATCCGGTTCACCTACCGTTTTATTGCAAGTACTCATGATGCGTGTCTTTTATATAAGGTTTTCACCCCATTTTTACACGCATTTCTGTGCTTTTTATGTAGCATCTGGCTACAAATACCCCCGAATATTCTACTTTGGTCCGTTTATTGTAATTTGCAGGAATTGACCGAGGAGGAGCTAAATCAAGCCTTAATTGTCCCAATTGTATGCATTCATGGGAAATAAGGAACCGGAGCTTAGGAATCTTACACTTGGAGGACGCATGAGCTGAGTAAAGGAAGAAGTTCAAGTCCTGACGTGCCTATGTAGCTCGATCGAGTGGTTTTACTGCTCGATCGAATGCTTTATACACTCAAGACTGGTCGATCGACCAGTTTAAGGAGTCGATCGAGGAAGTTCAGCAAGCAGTGCTCAATCGAGAGGTTGTCCTGACTCGATCGAGTGATTTGGCGTTCGATCGAGAGATCTTTCTCCTCGATCGAGGGGCTTTCGTGTGCTTTTGGTTTATTTCCGCCTAATCTCTTATGGGCTTTTGTAATCAGTCCATAGATTAGGTTTAAGACAATTTTTCAGTATAAGACTGAGGAGAACATCACGTTACTCCTATCTCTTCACTACGTACCTTTCGACTGCTACTCCTGTTACTGTTCTTTTGGATTTCTATTCTCTACATTTGTCACTCGGATTCGGTATTATCAATTTAATTTATTCTTCAATCGTATTTACTGTTTTAATTCCTTGTCTCTCTTTGTTTTATAACTGTTCAATCAATCTCTTAATAGTTGTCATCATGCTTAGTTTTAATTATTCAGTTATTATAATTGTTAATCTGACGATTATGAGTAGCTAATTTCCTATGCTAAGACTATATGGGACCCATGATTTGAAGGGAGAGTAATCGATTTACTAGGTTAATATCAGTACCGTCTTTGTTGTTTAAATGCTACAGTTAATTGTAATTGCCTAATTGAGTCGACGCAATTAGACCCTTATTCTCGGTGGACCTTAACCTGGACCGAAAGGTTGGAAGAGGCAGACTAGTAGCGAACAATAGAGTATTGCAGCGAGGGCGAAAGTTAAACTGTTTACACTTTAGGGTGAATTAAGGACCGAAAGGTGACGTTCGCTACCCCTTAGACCGTGCTGCATTGACCTGGGACCTAGATTACTTGACCAGATGATTATGGTGAACCGTTTGTCTTAGCTATTCTCTTTTATCTGTTAAACCCTTCCTTTTTTATTTCTCTTTCCCTTGTCCTCTAGTTTAGAAATCACATTTTATAAACCCCCAAATTGGTTACCTTGACGAACCTAGTTTTAGCGGACAAATTCCTACCTCTCTGTGGATTCGACCCGACTTCCCTAGCTATATTAGTTAGAACCAGTTGGTTATTTTTTTTGACAGTGCGCGACGACGTGTCAAATTTTGGCGCCGTTCTTGGGGAGGTGGCGCAATTTTTGTTGCTTTAATTAAGTTTGTCTTTTGTCTCGAGGAATTTATTCCTTGGGACTATCTCATTTTCTCGCAAAGTTTTGACCATTTTTTGCGAGATAAGCCGTTGTTTTGGAAGTTGTTTGCCAAGATGCCTACGATTACAGAGCATACAGAGCCATGTGGAAGATGTGGTGAAGAAGGGCACGATCTTTATGAATGCACGGCAAGTATAGAGCGCGCCCTTGCTTACAAGAAGCACAAGCAAGGAGTTCCTTTCTCGCAGTTATATGAGGAGATAAAAAGCGTTTCTACCCCTTCTACGCCAATACCACAGCCGGTCTCTCCTTCTTCAAGAGAAGCAATTGCCGAATTGAAATCCATCATGTTGAGTATGTCACGGAATCCGATCTTTGTTATATCGAGTTTGAAAGAACAAGTCGCGCAGTTAACACTCGCGACAGACCAAGCCAAGACTCCTCCAATTTGCGATCCCGTCAGTGCGATGAATTTTCAAAATGACCTTATTCATGAAGAGGATGAGGTTTTGGCAGCTGATGATGACTCAGATGATGATCTAGACGAGTTCTTGCAGGAAATACTTGCTGCGTGTGCAGTAACCACTCGATCGAGCAACTCATCTACTCGATCGAGCGGTTCTAATCATCCAGTCACTCGATCGAGTGACAATGGCGGTCGATCGAGAAGTACAGAACTCCAAGTTGGTCGATCGAGTAACTATGCTGAAGAAAACACTCGATCGAGTGTCAAGACTGGTCGATCGAATGAAATTGAAGAAGAAACTGGTCGATCGATCAGTAAAAGTATTCGACCCAGTGCTGCAAGTGGCGGGAATCCTGATTTATCATCCAATACCGCCACCGTGTCATCTTCCCCTGATGTGGAGACGTCACGAATTGATAAGGGTAAAGAAAAGGTCGCAGGACCGCTCATCGCTACAAGGGTACCCTTCCCAAGTCGTCTGAAGGACGCAAGGATTGAGCAACAGTACGGTAAGTTCGTGGACATCGTGAAGAACCTCCAGGTAACTGTTCCTTTCTCTGAACTTGTTACTCAGGTACCCACTTACGCTAACTTTATGAAAGATATTGTGACGCGTAAGAGAAATTTGAGTGAATTTGAGACGATTTCATTTATGGAAGAGTCTAGTAACCTGCTGTTAAATAAGGCCCCTCCAAAAATGAAAGACCCGGGCAGCTTTTCTATTACTTGTGTCATAGGTAATATGGTCATTGATAAGGCCCTTTGCGATTTAGGTGCTAGTGTCAGCGTCATGCCCCTTCCTGTCTGCAAGAAATTGAAGATGAGTCACTTCAAGGTGACTAACATTACCCTACAGATGGCTGATAGATCTGTTAGGAGACCTTTAGGTGTCTTGGAGGATGTGCCTGTGAAAATAGGCAAGCTTTACATCCCAGTAGATTTCATTGTTTTGGATATAGCTGAGGACACCCGGACCCAAATTATTTTAGGAAGACCATTCCTTTGTACAAATTTGGGGCCGTTATTGATGTCGACAAGGGCGTCGACTCTTGACTTGCGAGGGGATGACGCTATCACATTTAGTTTGCCAAGTACTTTAGCCCACCCAATGATAGAGGACACTTGTTATTCGGTCGATATCATTGATGAGTCTATTTATGACTTCTGGTCGGGTTCTTTTATGAAAGACCCACTGGAAGCTCTTATGCTTTTTGATGAGTGTGCAGATAGCCCAGAGGACGATGACGCTGCATTGGATTTGCTTGTTGATGATTTAGATGAGCATGAGGGAGAGCAGGTGGAACAAATGATCAGCACTCTTTGCTCCATTGAGGTAAAAGTACCGGAACGTAAGCCTCTCCCATCTCATCTTAAATATGCCTTTCTAGACGATACGAGAGCGATATCCGGTCATTGTTAGTGCCAAGCTTAGTGATGATCACCGACTTCTTTGTTAGTCAGTACTTAAGAAAAACAGGAAAGCAATGGGCTATTCACTGGATGATATCACGGGGATTAGTCCCGATATTTGTATGCACAGGATAGAGTGGAGGAGGATCACAAACCTTGCGAGACAGGGGTTAGCGTCGGTGAACCGGAAGATGCGGGATGTTGTGATGGGCCGAGGTAATGAAGGCTGGCCGGACGCGGTATTATTTATTCTGTAGGTAATTCTAGATGGGTAAGCCCAGTACAGGTAGTCCCGAAGAAAGGAGGGACAACTGTAGTTAAGAATGAGAAGAATGAATTAATACCTACCCGAGTAGTGACTGGTTGGCGGATGTGCATAGATTACAGACAGCTGAATGCCGCCACCAAGAAAGATCACTTTCCCCTTCCTTTTATTGATCAAATGGTAGAAAGGTTAGCTTCTCATAAATTTTTCTGCTATTTAGATGGGTATTCGTGGTTCTTTCGGATCCCTATCCACCTGCATTTACGATCGTGCCAAGACTACATTTACCTGTCCTAAGGGCGTTTTTGCGTATCGCAGAATGCCTTTTGGTTTGTGCAATGCCCCTGCCACCTTCCAAAGGTGTATGATGGGGATATTTTCAGAGTATATTGAGTCTATCATGGAAGTTTTTATGGATGACTTTAGTGTATATGGAAGTGATTTTTCTAACTGTCTGTCTAACCTTGAGAAAGTGTTGCAGCGCTGTATTGAGGTCAATCTTGTGCTGAACTGGGAGAAGTGCCACTTTATGGTCAACGAGGGAGTTGTCTTAGGGCACTTAGTTTCTGATAGGGGAATAGAAGTTGACAAGGCAAAGGTGGAAGTGATTAAGCAATTACCACCTCCTGTTAATGTTAAGGGGGTGAGGAGCTTCCTTTGTCACGCCGGCTTTTATCGCCGGTTTATCAAGGATTTCTCCAAAATTGCTAAACCACTTACACAGCTGTTGCTTAAGGATGCCCCTTTTGTGTTTATCGACGCTTGTCTTTCCGCTTTTAACAGGTTAAAGCAGGCCTTAGTCTCCGCGCCGATCATACAACCTCCCAACTGGGACTTGCCGTTTGAGATCATGTGTGACGCGAGTGACTATGCACTAGGAGCGGTGCTAGGCCAGAGGAAAGACAAAGCCTTGAATGCTATTTACTATGCGAGCCGAACTCGGATGAGGCTCAAGTGAAGTACACTACCACGAGAAGGAGCCGTTAGGCGTAGTTTATGCCCTAGAGAAGTTTCGTACTTATTTAGTTGGGTCAGAAGTCACTGTTTTTACTGACCATGCAGCTTTGAGGCATCTCCTTGCTAAGAAGGAGGCTAAACCGCGCTACTTGAGATGGATACTCCTTCTTCAGGAGTTTGACCTGCAGATTAAGGATAAGAAAGGAGCCGAGAACGTTGTTCTTGATCACTTGTCGCGGTTGATGCGACAAGAAGGGGAAGATTCTCTACCCATTGATGATTCTTTCCCCGACGATTCTTTAATTCTTTGTTATATCGTCTATTGTTGACCAGGAACCTTGGTATGCGAGATATAGCTAACTTCGTTGTTTATCGGTGGCAAGTCTGCCGCCGACCTTTCTCATCAGCAAAAGAAGCGTTTTCTGTATAACGCTAAGCAGTATTTCTGGGATGACCCTTACTTGTTTAAGGAATGTGCAGACGGTGTCTACAGACGGTGTATTCCGCAGTGGGAGACCAAAATAGTCCTGGAAGGCTGTCACTCCTCTTCATATGGTGGTCACCACGGTCCATCGCGCACCGTGGCTAAGGTACTTCAGTCTGGTTTTTACTGGCCCTCTTTATTTGCTGACGCCAAGTCTTTTGTTTCAGCTTGTGATGCATGCCAACGATCAGGGAATATTTCAAAGAGACATGAGATGCCACAAAACGGCATCCTGGAGGTTGAGGTTTTCGATGTCTGGGGCATTGATTTCCAAGGACCGTTCCCGTCCAGTAAAGGTAACAGGTACATCTTAGTAGCTGTAGACTATGTGTCAAAATGGGTTGAGGCAATCGCTTCACCTCATTGTGATGGTAAGACCGTGATAAAGATGTTCAAAAAGATCATATTCCCCCGTTTTGGTGTCCCTAGGGTCGTCATTAGTGATGGGGGGATGCATTTTAAGGAAAAGAAACTCACTTCCATACTGTCTAGAGTTGGTGTCCAACACCGGCGTGGTTTGGGGTATCATCCCCAAACTAGTGGTCAGGTAGAGGTCTCTAATCGTGAGCTGAAAGAGATCTTGTCTAAGGTAGTTTCTAAATCACGGAAAGACTGGAGTCTTAAGCTAGATGACACGTTATGGGCTTATAGAACTGCCTTTAAGACACCGATTGGTGCATCACCTTATAGGTTAGTTTATGGGAAATCATGTCACTTACCTGTTGAGCTGGAATGTAAGGCCTGGTGGGCAATTCGTGAGCTTAATTATGATCCTAAACTGTGTGGTCAGAATCGTCTTTTGCAGCTAGATGAATTGGAAGAGTTTAGGCTTAATGCCTATGACAGCTCACGCATTTACAAGGAAAAGACGAAGAGATGGCATGACAAGAGAATCTTACCTCGGGAGTTTCATGTGGGGCAGAAGGTGTTGCTGTTTAATGCCCGTTTGAGACTATTTCTGGCAAGTCAAGTCCGGATGGAGTGGTCCATACACGGTGACAAATTGTTACCAAATTTGGATCCGTGGAGCTTGAAGATTCCGAGGGTCATAGATTCAGGGTGAATGGCCAGTACGTGAAGCATTACCACGAGGCGAGTGAAGCGGACAACCGCGTTGAAGTCTTGCGCTTCGACGAGCTCGACGCGCCAGTTACTTGATACCAGAAAGGTCGTGCGGGACCTCTTAAACCAGCGCTCTCCGGGAGGCAGCCCGGACAGTTTTATTTGTACTTTTGTTGAACTATTTGTTTTTCTTTAGCTTTACGTTAAACATTAGACGCTGCTTTATGAACAATTTTTGTGCTTTCCTTGCTTTTATGCGTTTTTGGCAGGTTAAAGTACTCGATCGAGTGCTTTTGTGTTCGATCGAGCACTTTCTGATGCGGCTGCTACTCGATCGAGGGATGATGTCCTCGATCGACCAGATCCCTACCCGTGCTTACTCGAACGAGAGGGTTGTCAGTCGATCGAGCCCTTCCAATACACTGGTTCACTCGATCGAGCTGTTCCAGGCGCTCGATCGAGTAGTTATGACCTCCGGCTGCTGTTATACGTCTTCAAAGCCACTGTTTGACTTTCTTTGACCTCCCATGTTCATGGTCGGTTTGGGGAGGTCCCGCTATATGACGTTTTGTAAGTTTTCCGACTGCACTTCCCTCTTTCTTTTCAATTTGCATCTCTTTCCCTATTTTTGGTACAATGAGGGCATTGTACGGTTTGGTTTGGGGAGGTATGCATCCATATCTGTGTCTGCATGTTTCTTGCATTTTTGCTTGCACGTTTATTTCCGCATGCATTGTTGTTTTAATTAATTTCAAAAAAAAAAATCATATAAAAATCATAAAATTAAAAATTTTTCAAAATTTTCATGTTTAATTTGAGTCGGAACGTTTGAACATTGACGCTACTTTGAATCTTTACTTGAGCCTGGCATATCCTTGACATTTACCTGGCAAGATTATGTGCATAATCTACGAGTTTTTTGTTTCTCTCTTATCTGAACAATTAGACTTGATTCTTTATGTCGGCAAGCTACATTACATTCTGAGGTTAGAGCTTATTAAACTGGTGACATTCATGACCGGTTTCAATTAGGATGTGAGTAGTACTCTCTTTAAGACATGTAACATCAATTTGCATAAGCATGAGTCCAGTCTTCTTAATACCTGTATGCATTCGGTCTGTGGATGGTGACACGTGTTAGGAGAGGCGGTCCCCCTTATTTCATTCTACCCATGAGCCTCACATAGCCAAATTGCCTTTTTGTCCCATCAACTACTTTCTATAATACTTCCTACCCTAGCTGAGCTAGTAACGAGTAGTTCTTGGAATGTTTTATTGCAAAATGGTTATTTCATCTGATTTCAGAAGATGGTGGAAAGATTGAAGGGAAAGAAAGAAGAAAAAATGTTGAAATGAAAAAAAAAAGTGCGAAAAAGAAAAGAAAGAAAGCGAAAAAAAGACAGAAAAAATTCAAAAAGAAAAAAAAAAGAAAAAAAAGGAATGAGAATTGCACAATGTTTCACACTCCCATGCCTTATTTATATCTTATGGGGAGTTGACGACTTTTGGTTTTATGAGTTTAGTGCATAATTTTGCACCGTTTAATCTTGCTGTTATGAGTACGAAGTTGGGATGCAGTCTAAATTTGGATCCGTTGTTGCTAGCCTGGCTATTAACCCCACATATCCAAATTCATTTTAGCCCCTTCTTACCCATTACCTCACTAACCCAAATGTAAGCCCTCGGCACGTGTCTTGGTCATTAGTATGGTTGGAATGCATATGTACGGTTGTAGAGACTTTATTCATGTTAACTGCATGCATGCTCTTATAGGTCGAGTTAGGTGAGTGTCTTGCTTCTTCCTATCTTTCACATATATACTCACCTGTGCCTATTTTTGAGTGACGAGCGACCCGTGAGAGTCCGACATCTTTGAGTCTTGCAAGGTCGACGGTTCAGTAAGTTTGAAACATTAATTTAACTCGTTTGCACTTTTCAGTTGCCACTTTGTCATTTTGTTGCATTAAATTGGTTCTAGTGGATGATTTGTAGCTGATGCGTTGGTCCCGTTCCATTGTTCACCCTTAGTTGCATTCATATTTGCTTGGGGACAAGCAAAGGTTTGGTTTGGGGAGATTTGATGCGTGTCTTTTATATAAGGTTTTCACCCCATTTTTACACGCATTTCTGTGCTTTTTATGTAGCATCTGGCTACAAATACCCCCGAATATTCTACTTTGGTCCGTTTATTGTAATTTGCAGGAATTGACCGAGGAGGAGCTAAATCAAGCCTTAATTGTCCCAATTGTATGCATTCATGGGAAATAAGGAACCGGAGCTTAGGAATCTTACACTTGGAGGACGCATGAGCTGAGTAAAGGAAGAAGTTCAAGTCCTGACGTGCCTATGTAGCTCGATCGAGTGGTTTTACTGCTCGATCGAATGCTTTATACACTCAAGACTGGTCGATCGACCAGTTTAAGGAGTCGATCGAGGAAGTTCAAAGAAGCGAAAGTGCTCGATCGAGAGGTTGTCCTGACTCGATCGAGTGATTTGGCGTTCGATCGAGAGATCTTTCTCCTCGATCGAGGGGCTTTCGTGTGCTTTTGGTTTATTTCCGCCTAATCTCTTATGGGCTTTTGTAATCAGTCCATAGATTAGGTTTAAGACAATTTTTCAGTATAAGACTGAGGAGAACATCACGTTACTCCTATCTCTTCACTACGTACCTTTCGACTGCTACTCCTCATTCTTGTTTCTTTTGGATTTCTATTCTCTACATTTGTCACTCGGATTCGGTATTATCAATTTAATTTATTCTTCAATCGTATTTCTTGTTTTAATTCCTTGTCTCTCTTTGTTTTATAACTGTTCAATCAATCTCTTAATAGTTGTCATCATGCTTAGTTTTAATTATTCAGTTATTATAATTGTTAATCTGACGATTATGAGTAGCTAATTTCCTATGCTAAGACTATAGGGGACCCATGATTTGAAGGGAGAGTAATCGATTTACTAGGTTAATATCAGTACCGTCTTTGTTGTTTAAATGCTACAATTAATTGTAATTGCCTAATTGAGTCGACGCAATTAGACCCTTATTCTCGGTGGACCTTAACCTGGACCGAAAGGTTGGAAGAGAGCGCGACTAGTAGCGAACAATAGAGTATTGCAGCGAGGGCGAAAGTTAAACTGTTTACACTTTAGGGTGAATTAAGGACCGAAAGGTGACGTTCGCTACCCCTTAGACCGTGCTGCATTGACCTGGGACCTAGATTACTTGACCAGATGATTATGGTGAACCGTTTGTCTTAGCTATTCTCTTTTATCTGTTAAACCCTTCCTTTTTTATTTCTCTTTCCCTTGTCCTCTAGTTTAGAAATCACATTTTATAAACCCCCAAATTGGTTACCTTGACGAACCTAGTTTTAGCGGACAAATTCCTACCTCTCTGTGGATTCGACCCGACTTCCCTAGCTATATTAGTTAGAACCAGTTGGTTATTTTTGACAGGTACGCGACAGACGTGTCAACTCTCATAGCTCACCGCGATCCCTCGGTTGTGAATGAACTTGATCTAGTCTTTATGGAGTCTTATCTAAAGATACAAGGGAAGAGCGGTTATTATTTCAACGCCCCCTTAGTACTTCTTGAGAGGTGGGCAAAATTCCGGAATGGAGATGATGATGGTATGATCCATATTGTCAATGGAGGATTAATAACAAGACTTGCTAAGTTCTTCAATCCATCTTTCAACAACAACAATGCTTATGTGCCCCTTCCGGGTACTACCAAAATTGATGAGATGCTAATCTTCTGACACCATCATTGGATCACATTTGAAGGCTATGAGCGAAGGGTCAAGTGGCTCACCAAAGGAAGCACCCCCATTTTTCTTCCAATGGAAGGTTTAACAAGAGTATCACCTAGGAGGGGTCCCCTTGCACAAGTGCCATCTTACCTTGTACCAATGAGGCAAATCAAATCCCACCTCCTACTCAACCTCAACAAAATGAGCCTCAAGCAAATGATCAAGGAAAAGTTGCTATCTCGCCTTACCCCTTTCCATATCAACCTTACAATCACCCAAATCCCTTCATCCTTCCTAGAGATGACTTTGTAACGGGTCTACTCCAAGATTTACACCGCAAGCAATATGAAGCTAGAGTAGACAATTATTATGCTCTCTATCCACAATTTCACCGGTTGGCTCATCAAGGGCATATTAGTGAAGAAGTAATGCTTCCCTCTTGGGCTCAAATGGACATTCTTTTTCCAAACTCGGAGCATGCCAACGGTGGAGCACATGGAGAAGGAGAAGGGTCAAGTGGCGGTGATACGGTGGAAGTCAATAGCGAGGGGGACGAATTTATGGATTTCTATGAGAGCGATGAATCACAAGCACAATGGGATAGTGTAGATACCCACTATCTGTTGAGTCTCCAACAAACACCCGATGATTATCGGACTACAACATGCTTAGGAATCGCAGCGTTTGATCGACAATTTGTGTACAACTTTACGTCAGAAAACTTAAAACGATTTCGAAAATAAAATATTTCAAAACTTTTCAAAAGAACCTGGAGTGTTTAATGCATGACGACGGGGTCGCAATGACACTAACTAGAGTCAAAACCGACACCGGACCAAAAACCGACTCAAAATTCAAATCCCGACTCCAACAACGAGTCAAACACAAAAAACAAACCATTCAAATGCTTCTATGTTAAGATTTCCCGGAATCTTACATAGTCAAGTACCAAACATGTTATCCAAATTCTAGGATAGAACAAATCATGATTGCATTCGTGTGATAGTGACAAGACACCTCGAAGACGTGCGACGTGGCTCGCGCCTCTTTGAGCAGCCCATGCGGCCACGTCGCTCAAAACTCACACAACCACTCATTTTCCTATAAATACCCCTCAAATGCCACCATTTGAGAGTTACGCAAGTGTCCGCCCCCTCTTTTCTCCCTTAAAATTCAAGACTCGACTTCTCAAGTCAAAATCCGACACGTGTTTACGACCTACCGATCGTAAATACAAGCCTTACACATTTTTTGGTACCGTCATCGTGCATTAAATCACTTGACCAACCATCTCGACCACTACACCATCACTAAACTTAACAAAACACTATTTTTACTTATTAAAACGGTTTTAAACCGAGTTTTCCGACCAAACAAGTTGATACACTTTCGTCGATTTCTCGCCATAAGCCTAGCATGTAAGTATGAGGGTGTAAAAATCTTCTTTTATCATGTTTTCATTTGTTTCATGACTATAACATGCTAAATCATGTATAACATGGTCCAAAACATGGGAAGAATGAGCCAAAACCGGATTTTTGGTTGAGGCAGAGGCTACTTACGTAGCAGATAGGCTCGCGCCTAAAGGAACCTGCCCAACCTAAATCCAAACCGTGTTTGGTCTCTTCATCTCCTTCATTTTTACTTCATATTTGTAATCGGTTTTACCATTTCAAGTATTTTCAAACCTTTTTTTATGACAAGGTTTTAACCATAAAATATTTTTCACCCTTGGTTCTTAATACCATGGCGGTTTAATCCGTGTTCCGGTGATAATATTTGGTTAATTACATTATAAAAGGTATTTTAAAGCCCTTTATTTCATTTATTTATATTTTGAAGGGTATTTTAAAGCCTTTCTCATTTCTTTACATTTTCAAAATAATTGTATTAATCACCAACACAAAGTCATCCTTGGTTCCATATATCATGTCAGATTTTAACCCGAGTACGATGATGAATATTGACTAATTACAAACAAATGAACTTAAAAAAATTAGTTCATAATTATTTTCAAAACTATTCATGTCAAGCTTACAAAATCGGAGTAAGGAGACTCATGGAACTCCAATGTTTAGAATTGTCCAAAAATTGAAGGGATTGAAAAATGGTTTGAGAAAATTGAACAAGGAGCATTTTGGGGACATTGAGAATCTTACTCATATTACTGAGATTGCCTTGCATCAATTCCAAATTCAGTTGATACAAGACCCCCTCAATGAAGAATTGTGTAAGTCTGAAAAGGACTGTGCCAAAGATCTTGCTGATCTCAAAGTTGCCAGGGATCAATACTTGAGACAGAAAGCTAAATGTGAGTGGATGCAATCTGGTGATGATAACACTTCATATTTCCATGCCCGGATTAAAAGAAGAAGGGCCAAGAATAGGGTGTTTCAAATCAGGGATATGGATCAAAACATGTGTGCTGACCCTGATGCTATCCAGGCAGCTTTTGAGCAATATTATAAAGTGCTGCTGGGTACTTCTAAAGAGGTTACTAATATTAACAAGAAGGTTGTGGCATCTGGTCAATGTTTAACTCGGGTTCATTGTGACATTTTATTAGCTCCTGTAACTGGTGATGAGATAAAACAGGCTATGTATGCCATTCCAGGTACCAAATCCCCAGGACCTGATGGCTATACTAGTCAGTTCTTTAAAGATAATTGGGACATTGTTGGACCTGATGTGATTGCTGCTGTAAAGGGGGTTTTCCAGTCTGGACAGTTGTTAAAACAATGCAACAATACCATCCTCACTCTTATCCCAAAAACTGAGCTCCCTGATAGTGTCTTGCAATTCAGGCCAATTGCCTGTTGTAATACAGTTTATAAATGTCTCTCTAAGGTTTTATGTGCAAGGCTTGGCCAGGTTCTTCCTGATGTGATTAGTTCATCTCAGAGTGCTTTCATAAAAGGAAGAGACATTGTTGGCAATATCCTGATTTGTCAGGATTTGATCAAGTTATACAAGAGGAAGAGCTGTTCACCTAGAATCATGATGAAACTTGACCTACAAAAAGCTTATGATTCAGTTGAATGGAGTTTTGTGACTGACATGATGGAGGCTATGGGTTTCCCTTCTAAATTTATTCAAATTGTGGTACAGTGTATGACTACTCCCTCCTATTCTTTGGCTCTTAATGGCCATATTTTTGGGTTCTTTAAGGGACAAAGAGGGCTCAGACAAGGAGATCCCCTTTCTCCTCTATTGTTTACTATTTGTCTTGAATATTTGAGCAGAATTTTGGGGGTAGTTCAACAGATGGAGAGATTTAAGTTTCATCCTCTATGTAATAGGGTGAAACTCTCACACTTGTGCTTTGCTGATGACATGATTTTGTTCTGTAAAGGAGATAAAGCATCAATCACTCTGATGCTAAAAGCTTTTGACTATTTTTCTAAAGCATCAGGTCTAAGTATGAACAAGGGTAAGTCCAACTTCTACTGCAATGGGATTGATGAAGTACTGGTAAGAGAGGTTGAGCAGAATTCAGGGATTAAAAGAGGGACTGTCCCTTTTAAATATCTGGGAGTCAATGTCTCCCCTAAGAGACCTTCAATTCTTGACTGTACCTGTCTTGTTGAGAGGGTGGTGGATAGAATCAGGAGCCTGGGTTCTCGCAAACTTTCTTATGCAGGGAGGATTGTTTTAATTAGGGCAGTCCTTACTACCTTGCATAACTATTGGAGTAGAATCTTTATACTACCTAAAGCTGTCATTGGTAGGATTGAGGCAGTGTGAAGAGCTTACTTGTGGCATGGAACTGATCAAAGTGAAAGTCCTGCTCTAGTCTCCTAGGAACAGATTTGTAAACCAAAGAAACAAGGTGGCATGGGGCTCAAGGATCTGCACCTCTGGAATGTGGCCAGTATTGGCAAATATGCATGGTGGGTAACTCAGAAGAAAGACCATCTATGGGTCAGGTGGGTGCACGCTGTGTATATTAAACAGACTGATTGGCTGACTTAAAAACCTGGAGTGGGCAGTAGTTGGGCCTGGAGAAAAATTTGCCAGGTCAAAGAAATGTTTAAAGAGCTTTATACTGATGGGAATGGATTAGCACACTATTCTGTTAGTATTGGTTACAAATGGTTGAAACCTGATGGAGAGAAAGTTCCTTGGTACCAATGGGTTCTTAACAGATGGATTATTCCTAAACATGCCTTCCTGTGTTGGCCAGTGGCTCATCAGAGGCTACTCACGCAGGACAGGTTGTTCAGGATGAAAATTATTACTAGCAACAGATGCCTTTTGTGTGGCACTCAGGAAGAGAATCATAATCATCTCTTTTTTGAATGCTATTATAGCAAACAGTGTATTCAGTGTATCAGTGGCTGGTGTAACATAAAGCTACCTGACACAAAGTGTATCCAGTGGATGATTAATTGGAGGCAGCCTTCTGCTTGCAAGAAGATGGTGACTGCTGTGATCTTAGCTTGCTTGATGTACCAGATATGGCAGATGAGGAATACCAGCAGGGTGCATGGATTTATTTGGAGACCAACAGTTCTTGTTGACAGGGTGAAGCATGAAGTTAAGATTAGACTTAGACATTGTGATATTAAAACTCGAAATGCAAATGGATTAGACTGGATTGATCATCTTCAGAAGGCCTAAGTGATAGGTTTAACTTCTGAATGATGCTATTGTTTGTAATTGAGACATTCTATTTTTAATGAGAAGCTTACCTTTCCCAAAAAAAAAAAAGCTTACAAAATCGAACCCGACATCGAATATTGTCAAAACAATGACGATTATTCAAGTCTCGTTCTTCAAATCAATACAAAAGCGGCCTAAACGGCCTTTTCAAACCAAAACGGGTTCAAACACCCGTTCTTCAAAACATTTGACAAACTTTTTCAATGGTTAGAACACGTCTTTCATCGTGTGCTGACCCACGCCTAAACGGGCCTTTCCTTTTTCTATTTCCAAACCAGGGGAGAACCCTTTGCATCGCCAATAGGCTCGCGCCTCTTATGGCTGCCTGATGCAGGGTCTGTTCCCTTTCTAGCATTCGTCTAGGATGACCCCGACTTTGGTTAACCCAAATAAAAGACGGGTCAGATGACGAATATGCCCATTCAACATCATATTTGCAAAACGCCTTACTAAGACAAATGGATCACGTTATGCACCATAAACCTAATTCGGTAAATGGATGTTTAATTTCCATCTTGCATACAAATGAACCATAAATCCAACTTGACATCTTATACTTGATACTTGGATTAAATCAACCGACACAGAAAGCTCACATGTTAGGTTCAAACTAGTGGATGCGCATTCATGCATTTACCCGTTTTATCAATTTTTTCATTTAACCAACCAAGATCGATCAGTAGAGGCCGCTACCGCGGGTGGGATTGGGTGTCTGATTAAGGGGCTTCCCAATACATACCTTCACCTCTTACTCAGAAACTTTGGATAGTGGACGACCTTATCCAGGGCGTACAAGAGTCATTCTAGAGATAAGATGCTAAAGAGGGACGATTCCTTATCTTTAGTACCTATGTCAAACACCACTTTTTGCCTTGGTTGACCTAGGTATAAAGTGGATTCGAACGGGTTCCAAGCATCCCACAAATGCTTGGTGGCGACTCCGAACATCTCTAATCGTTTCGAGACCCTTGCCGAGATGAAACCGACCGATCTAAAATGATCCGGTCGAAAGCATTCTTACGCCGCCGAGCGTGGCTTTCAAAAGACCGCTATACGTCCAACAGATCGACTTGGCGTGTAGATGGGCCATGTCCACAGATTGGCGAATCCGCTGGGGACAACTAGGACACTTGTGTCTTTGTGATCCCTAGATGGTGAGACTCGAACGAGGCCTTGGTTGAAATGCATTAATTGATATTATGGTCAAGGTCGGGTTCCTTGTCCGGGCCCATAACCTAACCCTTTTCGACCAATTGGCTCGTCCCGTCGGCGTGAGTCTTCTCATCCCCGCATTTCGAATCCCGATTGAGTCAAGCATACCATTGACGTTACACATTTCTGTTTCGTCAAAGGGCTTTCATTTCCTTCGAGCACGAGGCTAGGGCACCCTCCTTACACATTTTGTTTGGATTGGTATCCCTCTCGAAAATCGGGGTTTGATTGCTTGGTGTGTAACCCACCCTTTTAAGCCAAAACCCGTGTCAGCATTATGCATAATATAATGAAACTGCGAGTGCTTATGTGTTATGTGATCATAAGTCCTTCCGTGTCATTTTCAAACTTTCAAAAACACCTTTTTGCGCCGTTATAATGGCCATTTAAAACCTTGGTCTTTCGTCGACCGTTGTTTTTCAAAACACCTTTCTAGGCCGTCGTAATGACGATTTTCAAACCCGGTTTTCTACAACCATTTCAACACGCCTTTCTAGGCTGTCATAATGATGATTTTTAAACCCGGTTCTCTACAACCATCTCAACACGCCTTTCTAGGTCGTCATAATGACGATTTTCAAACTCGGTTTTCTACAACCATTTCAAAACACTTTTTTACGCCGTTATAATCGCCGCGTCAAGACACGGATTTTAACCCGTCTCGCGCCGACAATGGCTCTTTGAAAACCCGAGAAAGGCACACACCCTTTTCTCGAGACATTTTCAACGTCCCGAGGACCATACACTGTCCCTGAGACCTTTTCAAACATTTCAAAACTCAATTTTCAAAACATACAATTTTGAATTTCAAAATTCGTCTTGGGAAGCAGTACATTGTTTTCCGAGCCGACTCAAACTCAAACCATCTTTTGGAAACAAACTTAAGACGACCTTTCAACTGATCGAATTTCGGAGATCCCTATTCTTCGGAAGCCGTCCATAAAGCGACAAACGAATCTTTTTGAAAATCTCTATTTTCGAAAACTTCAGTCCACCATTCCAATTCCGCCTCGTGTCTATCGAGTCGAAGCAAACGTACTTATGGGTCTTTACTTATAAGCCGTCTCACCATGAGACTCGTCCAATGGCGTCACGCCACCATGTTGGATGCGAGTCAAAGTCCGGTTAACACCGTCACGTTATAAATCGAGTCAGCACCGAGGTACCACACACGGTCATCCTCGTCTTGTTGAGTCTGATCTTGGTTCCGTCCTTTGTGTTGTCTGCGTTCAGTCTTTGAATCGTGTCGGATTGAGTTGTAATGTGAGTCGTTTTTCTGCCTCAGAACCATGGCCCCGTCTTCAGCTTCGTCCAACAACAACAACGACAACAGAGATGTTACAACTGCTCAGCTAGCCAGCCTACTCACTGCTCTTAAGGTCACCCTAGACCGTGTCGAGACCCGTATCGACACCCTAGAAAACAAGGAAACTGGAGAACACAACCCTCCACCCTTGACTGAAACTGAGAAAAGGCTCAAGCTCTTGGAAGAACAACTTCTAGCCCGGGGTAACAACATCCACCTTGAGAACAATCGAAGATTTGAACCCTTTGGGGATCAACTACCCGACAACTTTACCTTGACTGATGTGCCCAAATTCAAGGGAGTGGAGGACCCACTCAATCACATTCGAGCCTTCAAAGACTACATGGCCATAAAAGGGGTCAAACAGGAACTCTTCACCCGGATCTTTCCATCATCCTTGGAACCGATCCCTCATCAATGGTACTACTCCCTTGACTCGAAGAACCTCACTACCTGGGATGAGGTTGCAGTTGAATTTGCCAAGCAATATGCCGACAATGTCGAGATTCAGGCCAACACCCGTATTCTTGAGGTCCTAACTCAAAATGATAAGGAGGGATTCACGGAATTCCTAACCCGTTGGAGGAGAGTAAGTACTCAATTGGTAGCAAGCCGAGTGAGTCAACTTTGGTGGAAAAGTTTGTCAATAATCTCCGCCTGGTATATGCCAACTTATTGAGATACCAAAACATCAAGACTTTCCAAGATCTGCAAATCCTTGGAACCCGCATTGAAGACGACCTCCGAAAGGGTGTCCTAGCCAAAACCACTGGTAGAGGCTACCAGGGATCTACATCAACCGGATCTCGCCCTTCTGGTCAGACAAACAAAATTGACGAGGTCAACCTCCTCGAGCCAACCGCAAAAAGAGCTGAGTGCACTCAAAGAGTGTTCACCAACCTAGGGTCAACTTATGCAAGCGCCCTAAAAAGGCTTATGGACCAAGGGAAATTACAACCAATCGGACCCACCCCGGATTGGTCTGATGCTAAGAAATCCCGCTTCTGGAACCCTAATGCCTACTGCCAATACTACCAAGGGAAAGGTCATGACACGGAAACCTGTTTCAAGCTTAAACACGTCATTCAGGACATGATCGAGAAAGGGGAATTACCTTTTCCTCCACCGACAAAACCAAACAACAAGACAAACCCTTTGGGAATCCATGCTATCTCCGATGATGAGCCGACCTTAGACTGCTCACACCTCATCTTACTAATTGATGACGAGGTGAATGCCCTGGAGAAGGATGCATCGAACGGGGTATTTGTGTTCAGCGCCGCAATCATGCTTGCCATGTTCCAACAAGTTGAGGAGGCCATAGCCAGTCTCTCCGAAAGAATTACTCGACTGTACGATGCTTACCGCCGATTGATTTTCAATCCTCCAACACCGCGTCCGAGGGAGGGTCCCCCGAGCACCCAAAACTACCCTCACCAGGAAGGATTGCTCCCGCGACCATTCTGGCACGCACCCCACAATAATTTACCCCACAAAAATTACCCTCACAAAAATTACCCTCACAAAAATTTCCCTCACAAAAACTGCTCACCGAGGAATACCCCTCTAAGGTACTCTCGAGATCCCGAAGTCAATGGTATCTGGAGAGATGATGCTGAGGATGTCTATGTGATCCTGGGAAAAGAGAAGCAGGCAAAAGAGATCGGTCATCTTACCCGGTCCAGACGCCCCTATCAAAACCCGAACAATTCAACAGTCGTTCCAACGACGAACGACCAGGTTGTCCCAGACGTGGACACTCAACCAAAGGCTCCTGAAAATTCGATCCTCAAACAACTTCAAAAAGCAAAAGCCGAAATTTCAATTTGGCAACTGATTCCTACATCCTTCAAGCATAGGCAAGCTCTATTCCAAGCTTTGGGAAAACTGACTGTGCCCTCTACCTCCTCCCCTGAAGAAGTAGTAGCACACATGACAAGATATGTCCCCGACCTGAACAACCCGGTCATCTTATCTGATGAAGATATCCCTCCCTTCAGAGCCAACCATAACATGGCCCTATACATAACCGTGCAGTGCCTAAAAAAGAATGTGCCTATGGTTCTTGTGGATGACGGATCCGCGGTTAATGTCATTCCCCTCAAAACAGCTCATAAACTGGGTATCAAAGAAACTGATTTGGTCACAACCAATCAAGGAGTATGCGCTTATGACGGCACTCGTCGTAAGGTCGCGGGGCTTATCATCCTAACCATTGCAACCGGACCACTAGAAAGGCAAACCAGTTTTCAGGTAGTCGACATCGACACTTCCTTCAACATGCTTCTGGGACGCCCCTGGATTCACGCCGTCAAGGCAGTTACCTCAACCCTTCATCGTAAAATCAGGGTCCCTTTCAACGGGAAAACGTTCACAATTCCCGCTTCCCCGATCAAGGCTGTCATGAAAAAGGGAATAGCCTTCCAAGCTATTGAGGAGGACGATAGTGAGATGTGGGGATTCCAGGCTGTGAATGCCCTATCCGATGAATCAACACCCTTTGATTGTGACCCATTTGCCAACCTCACAGTCAACCGCATCCTGATGCGCCAAGGTTATTTCCCGGGTTTACCCCTCAATCCACTGAAGAGCACCTTACCTCCCTTGAAACAGGCTAAGGTCCCCAACATCCCCTTCGGGCTGGGCTATGAACCTACCGATGTAGATATCCAGGAGATAAACCTCCTAATTCGGGTTATCCTCCGTCCCTATCATTTGACCCTCAATGTATACTTTGTCCCCGAGGGAGAGTCCGAGCTCTACCATGGCTTTCCCGAGCCGATCTATGACTCTGTGGCCAAGGCCAGGCACCCGGGTGTAGAAGTCTTCCAAGACTGCTACTTCATCCCCAACAACACCGAAGCTGCATCAACCGAGTCCCAGTCGACCCCATGCCTCGACGGACAAGCTGTCACCCTCCTCTTCGGAGAGGATAACATCAAGCACCTCGACTATGAGGAAATCATCAACATTGCTCTAAAGGACAACCAGTTTGACCCCACCGCCTTAATCTCTAATACTGACCCAGAGAAAATTACACAGGGCTGGAGGAAAACTGTCAAGTGGACCGATCGCCAAGGCTGCATTCTCAAGATTACAACTGGAGAAGGCCCTATGTTCAAAGAGGGAAGTGAAGAAGAATCTGAGTCTGAGTCGGATTCAGAGTCTATCTTAGCTCCTAGCACTCCTGATGTCCCAGTCAATGTCCCCTTCCCACTGTTTTATCACAAGCTTGTGGCTGCTTCAGAGGCTGAGTCAACTAGGGTTATCCCAACTCCCATGGAAGGTGACAACTTGGAGCCTGTTCCAGGGGCCATATCCTCTGCTGTGTCGCCTCTGACTGCCCATGAGATGTCTGTCCTATCCGAGCTTTTCGCTTGAGTCAACTTAATGAACGCTAAGTTTGCTTATGACTCGTCACAACTTAACTGCAATGCAATTCTGAATGACTTTGAGGAATTTGACTTGAGTGACTACCCACCTCACTTAGCCAAAGAACTTAACAAACGGGAAACTAGTGTTGGAAAATGTGTCCTCAACAATAGTGCGATCACATGATTTAATATCATATTTAAATCTCATATTAAGAATACGTAAGGGATGATTCAATTATATAGTCAATTGATCAACATTAATCGGTAACGATTGGCTTGCTAGAGTTTGACGTTACTGTCGTGGGACGGTGGTGGTCAGTTGATCCCTTAAGGTCACACCTAAAGGATGATGCCCTTATCTGTAAAGTTGATTAATTGTATGACGATACGAGTTAATCAATTCCTTAAAATTGAACAATTCATTTGTGAGAGAGAATATATTTATCTTATTGTAATGGGATTAAATAAGATTTATTTTAGTAATAAAATGCTTTGTTACTAAAATTGTTTATTGTTTGAGAAACAATAGAGATAAGAATGAATGATTAATTATAATTACAAGATGTTGTGAATTATAATTAAATGACCCATTTTATTTATGTAATCAAGTATCACTAGTCAATTTGTTGTATGTAATTTAATTAATTTATAAAATGATATTTATGTGATAAATATTCATTAAATTAATTAATAACATGTAACATACTACATGTGACATATTGTGTGACAAATGACAAATTGACAAAATAAAATGGTAGTCAATTTTATGTTAAATGGACCGAAATATTGGTAGTGTAGGGTGTTGGGATGATGTTATTTTATTAGTAAAATTAGACATCATCATGGCTAGAAAAGACTAGCTTACACACCTATTGTATGGTAAAGAGCAAAAGTGAAAAGCAAGATGCCAATTTTTGGCTATTTTTCCTTGTTCCCATCGGTTGCACTACTCTCTTTTAAGAGAGTTTTGTTCTCTTATTACATACACTCAGTGGTGGAACTAGGGGGGCTAGCAGGGGCGGTCGCCCCCTCTGGCGAAAACATAATTTTTTTTATACTAGCTTGAGTTTTGAAAAAAAAAATTGAAAAAATGAAAAAATTTATCTATTAAACTATTCTTTCCAAATAATCTTTTAACTTATATAACAATATAACAAATAAGAAAAATTTCCTAAATACTATTTATTACCCTAAACCTATTACCCTAAACCTAAACTAATACACTAATAAAAAATATATGATTAGCCGAGCACTAACCCAGTAACCCACAAACTCCACTCCTCCCGTTATTGTCGATTCACGTCTATATGTCTAAAGCATTGGCAGGTAGGTAACCAAAGTCCAATTTGTGAGTTTTTATGTCAAATTAGCTTGTCTGATGCCTAATTCTCTAATGTTTAGGTTTTTTACAATTGTTTTTTTGTCAATTGCAGGGAAGACGGGAAGTTAGCCGTAACAATTAGCAAATAGCAATAACAATTTGATTTTGTATTTGCTCAAATCTCAATACAAAGGTATGTTCTCAAATTTAATTATTTTGATTTATAATCTTCTATTTGAGTTATAAGTTATGTATTTGTATTGTGCAATTTGTTAGAGAAGTAGACATGAACTTGAAAATTTGATCAATTATAATGTATAAACTAGTATTAATTGAAAATTTGAATTGTCATGCTTAATTAGATATAATTTTTATTTATAGTGTATTCTTTTTTGTGGTAGATGAGTAAGATTATACACTACATACTCATTCATTCATGACATGCAAAAGCTTTATGCATTTTTTCTCTCTACTCTTTCATCTTTCTCCAAAATTAGAGAAATGATGATCCAAATTGTTCAATCAAATTACTAATATTATTAGTGTAATATATGAGTATTAGTAATCAATTTTAAGGTAAACTACTAAACAAATATCTAGCAAATATTATTTAGTAGAGATAAGGGATAATCTTGGGTGCAATCAAGAGGAGTGGCTTCTATACTTGAAGTCTTTGGAGGATCATCCTAATACTCATCATAGCTCAAGAACAAGTGAAGGTAGGAGACCTTACTTGTGCCCATAAATCCGAAATTTTCAATGTAAGGGACATTGTTTTCTTATAAATCTTTTATTTTGTTATGCATACACTAGATCTAAAGAACAAATAATTAATAAGTTAATTAGTTCACTATTAGAGGAGTCTAATAAGAGGTATATAAACCTAACAAGTGGTATCAGAGCATAAGGATGTTGCATGCATAATTGGTTATTGTTTTTCCGAGTTAAAAAGTTAACATATAAAACTAAAAATTTGTGATTTATAAGTATAAGCCACGAAATCATCATGCATGTTATATATTCTGGTCCTAAAATATTTTTAGGTCATTTTTATGATTTACGGAAATTTATTGCTTATTTTAATGATTTTTGGTCATTTTATTACATTTTTTATGACTAAAATGGGAATTAAAATGCTAAAAATAGTTAAACTAAGTCTATGACCTTGAAAATTTTATATGACCTCACATGAATATTTTAAAAGTTGTGTGTAAAATCTCGTATTAATTGAAATAATATTGCATGATTTAAGATTTTTATGAGATAAAAATGGATTAAAAGAGGTTAAATGGTTAAAAATAGTTATATTTCGGATTGGGCCATGAGACTTTAATATGTTGTCACATGAATAATTTACAGAGTGTATGTAAATTTCGAGATTAAATGATCTCATTTAGCATGATTTATGAATTTTTAGTGTAAAAATGGCATAAATAGTGACTATTTTGGCATAAATAGCTAAAACGTATTGCATGGCATGAGAAAATTATTTTAGGTTGCACAAATATCCCACTTATCAGATCTAAGGTTGTAAAATTTATTGGATTAATTTTTGGATACTTTAAATGTTTTATGAGATAAAACCGATAAAATGCAACTATATTTTCTCAAAATTAATTCGAAAAATTTAACCATGATTTTTGATATTATGAGTGTCATGGAATTATTCCAGAATGTTCAAAAATTTAAAATTCAAGTTTTGAAATTTTTATAATTTAATTTGGATTTATTTCATAAATATTATGATTTTAAGGTAAAAAATGAGCATAAAATTAAATCAAGTTGAATTATTGTCAAAAATTTAGTGATGACTAATTTTTGAGTCCTAAAAAGTGTTAGGATAATTAACTTGAGCTTAGATGTGATTTAAGTGTTAATTAGTGATTTTAAAAGGTTATTATCACGCATTTCCATGAAACCGGGTTATATATACGACATAAGTTAAATAGGGCGATTTGGCACATCATTTGGCATGATAGGTACATATTATAATGCTGCATATTTCAATTGTTGAATGTCTTTTATTTATATAATTTTGAATTATGTAATTTTATCTTAGTATGGCCTTAGTTTTAATCGATATTACCCGTAATGAAAGGGAATATTGATTCGGTTGTAATTTAATGTGATCTCGTATCACTTTTATTTTATTAGTTTTTCCATTTTACAAATGTATAATAGGAATGCTTTGTATTTTATTATTATTTGTAATTATGGAGTATCTTCAAAGACGGTGCCATTCGGAAAGGTGATCCGACGAAGACGATGTTCTTGGGAGGCGTGCCAATTGAAGATTCAAGGGACCAAAGGAGTTGGTTTCCGAATATGTAATAAATTATTAGATTTTCTATTTTAGGAAGGCCATACTAGGAATTTACTTTATTTATTGCTTTGCATTTCTTTTAATATGTTACATGCATTGCCAAATCGCTATAATAACACATGCATATCATATTGAGTCATCGACCGTGTCAATTATAATTATCGTAGTTCACCGCTTTAGTTCACTTAAAACGTGATAGATAATAAATTGACAAGACCTCTCACATATAATAATTGAGAAATAGACTTACCAAATAGTAGAAACCATGAATCCCAATTTCATAAGGGAGTTAAGCCGGCTTTACCGTAATACAAACCTTGTTACGTTGGGTAATAAAAAGTTATTACATCGAAATTTGGATTGAGCTCAACGGAAGTATTCGTGACCGTAGTCGCATGTGTTCCGGGCTAAAGATAAGAATTAGAGTAATTTTTATCGACCGAGAGTTCTTGAAGTAGAAACGATTAAGGGGTTAATCCACCGAGTTATATTAATAAGGGATGACTCGGCTTACCGTACCCGTATTAATATGAATTTGGATCTCGGAATCATTTATATAGTTGGGTGGAGGTCACTATATAAATGCAATACTTATAGTGAAATTTACGAGTATTATTAAAACGATAGATGTTAATTATTTCCTTCATTTTCCGTTTTTGTAGTTAAATAATACGCAATGAATTCATCTAATACTCCTACACCAATCACCGTTGATACATGGCTCCAATCATTCAATGAAAAGTGCTCCGAGTATGACAATGATACGATTAGAGAATTACGCGTTGGCATTGGTCAGGATGGAAATTTTTGCTTCTTTACCACCTCCACACCACCCACTCCAATATTATTGCCTACCAACTTGGAAAGAAAATCTTGTGAAGAAAATCTAACAAAACCCAAGGCATCCTTGTTTGAAGAAACAAGGAGAAATATTAAACTCAGTGGGAGTTCTAGCAAGAGTGTCCTTGCAAATGAAAAGAGTATTGGTATTAATAAAGGGAAGGCAAAAATGGGCGAGAAACCCAAACTTGATTATGAATTGGAAATGGATAGTGGGATTACCAAGTCCAAGACCAAGAAGGGTGCCAAATCCTATGAGGAATGTCATTATTGTAATGTCATGGGCCATTGGAAGCGAAATTGCCCCAAGTATTTGGGAGATATCAAAGTTGGACTTGTTACTCCAAGTGGGACTTGGAAATGTGGAAAAACTAAACAAGAGTGATATGAATCTCCGACAAGGAAATGGAGCTAGGGTAGCCGCCACTTCAAGAAGGACTTATGTACTTGTTTTAGTTAATAGCTTTGAGTTATAATTTATATAATTGTTATTGTGTACCCACCTTGTCTAAAATATTATTTTCATTTCCATGTGAGACATGAAAGGATTTATATTTTGCCATCAAAGACAATTGTTGTATTTTGTTGAAAAATAGCCATGGCTGTGAGCCATTGATGCGTGTCTTTTATATAAGGTTTTTACCTCATTTTACACGCATTTCTGTACTTTTTATGTGGCATCTGGCTACAAATACCCCCGAATATTCTACTTTGGTCTGTTTATTGTAATTTGCAGGAATTGACCGAAGAGGAGCTAAATCGAGCCTAAATTGTCCCAATTGTATGCATTCATGGAGAATAAGGAACCGGAGCCTGGAAATCCAATACTTGGAAGACGCGTGAGCTGGATTCGGGAAGCATTCCAAGATTAACGTGCCTATATAGCTCGATCGAGTGGTTTTCTACTCGATCGAATGCTCTATATACTTAAGATTGGTCGATCGACCAGTTTAAGGAGCCAATCGAGGAGTTTTTGCAAGGAGTGCTCGATCGAGCGATTTGGTGATGATATTGTTCGATCGAGTAGATTATTTCTACTCGATCGAGGGGTTTTATGTGCTTTAGCTAATTTCCGCCTAATCATATTATGGGCTTTTGTAATTAGTCCATAGATTAGGTTTTAGGATGGATTTTAGTATAAGACTGAGGAGTGGACTACATTGCTCGCTCTCTCTCACGTTGGTTTTACTCTAGTTCTTGCTACTGTTCTTTGGATTTTGCCCTTCTTTTACTCTTTGCTACTCGGATTTGGAACACGATTGGTATTATCATTCTACTTTTATTCCTAATTTTATTTATTGCTTTAATCCCTTCTTCTCTTTAATTGCTATCATAGTTGTTTTATTGGAATCCTTATTAGTTTCATCACCATGTCTAGTTTTAATTATCAATTCGTCATTATCGTTAATTCATTGGTTATGAGTAGCTAATCGTCCTATGCTAAGACTATAGGGGATCCATAATATGAAGGGAGAGTAATCGATTTATTAGGTTAATGCTGGTACTGTCTTTGTTGGTTAAATGCTACAATTAACTGTATCTTTCTAATTGAGTCGACGCAATTAGACCTATAATTCTTAGTGATCCTTGACCTGGACCGAAAAGTTGGAAAAGGCGAGACTAGTAGCGAACAATGGAGTATTGCAGTGAGGGCGAAAGTTTAGCTGTTTACACTTTAGGGTGAACTAAGGACCGAAAGGTGACGTTCGCTACCCCTTAGACCGTATTAGCATTGACCTGAGACCTAGATTACTTGACCGGATGATTATGGTGAACCGTTTGTCTTAGCTATTTCTCCTTATCTATTTATTTCCTTCCTTTTATTCTCTTTTCCTTATTCCTGTTAGTTTAGACAATCACATTTTTAAACCCCCAATTTGGTTACCTTGGCGAACTTAGATTTAGCTGTTAAATTCCTACCTCTCTGTGGATTCGACCCGACTTCCCTAGCTATATTAGTTAGAGCCAGTTGGTTATTTTTGACAGGTACGCGACAGACGTGTTAAATTTTGGCGCCGTTGCCGGGGAGGTGGCGCAATTTTGTTGCTTTAATTAAGTTTGTCCCTTGTCTCAAGGAATTTATTCCTTGAGGCTGATCTCATTTCTGCAAAGTTTTGATTAGTTTTGCAGGTTAGTTGTTGCTTTGGAAGTTTACTTGCCAAGATACCTACGATTACAGAGCATACAGAGCCATGTGGTAGATGTGGCATGGAGGGGCACGATCCTATCTTGTGCATGGAAAGTATAGAGCGCGTTCTAGCTTATCAGAAATACAAGCAGGGAGTTCCTTTCTCTCAGCTATATAAAGAAATAAAGAATGTCTCTACACCCTCCACGCCGACTCCACTACCGATCCTTCCTTCTGCAAGTGAAGAAATTGCCGAATTAAAATCCATTATGATGAGCATGTCACGGCAATCTGAAACAGTTATATCGGAATTGAAAGAACAAGTCGCGCAGTTAACACTCGCGACAGACCAAGCCAAGCTTCTTCCAATATGCGATACAGTCAGTGCAATGAATTTTCAAAACGACCTTACTCATGAAGAAGACGAGGTTTTGATAGCTGACGATAACTCGGATGATGATTTAGACGAGTTTTTGGAGGAAATACTTGCTGCGTGTGCTGTAAACACTTGATCGAGTGACTTCTCTGCTCGATCGAGCAGTTTAACTCATCCTCTCATTCGATCGAGTAAAAATAGTGGTCGACCGAGAAGTGCAGAATCCAATGTTGGTCGATCGAGTGACAATCGTACTCGATCGAGTAACTATGCTGAAGAAATCACTCGATCGAGTGATAAACATGGTCGATCGAGTGAAACAGAAGAAGCAATTGGTCGATCGATTGATAAAAGTACTCGATCCAGTACTTTAAGTGGCGGGGATTCTAATTTACTATCTAATACCGCCACCGTGTCATCTTCCCCTGTTGTGGAGACGTCACACATTGATAAGGGTAAAGAAAAGGTTGCGGGGCCACTCATCGCTACCAGGGTGCCCTTTCCAAGTCGTCTGAAGGACGCAAATATCGAGCAACAGTACGGTAAGTTTGTGGACGTCGTGAAGAACCTCCAGGTAACTGTCCCTTTTTCCGAACTTGTTACTCAGGTACCCACTTACGCCAAGTTTATGAAAGACATTTTGACGCGTAAGAGAAATTTGAGTGAATTTGAGACGATTTCACTCATGGAAGAGTCCAGTAACTTACTTTTGAATAAGAGTCCGCCCAAAATGAAAGACCCGGGCAGCTTTTCTATTACTTGTGTTATAGGCAATATGGTTATTGATAAGGCCCTTTGCGATTTAGGTGCCAGTGTTAGTGTCATGCCCCTTCCTGTCTGCAAGAAATTGAAGATGAGTCATTTTAAAGTGACTAACATTACCCTACAGATGGCCGATAGATCTGTTAGGAGGCCCTTAGGTGTCTTAGAAGACGTGCCCGTGAAAATAGGCAAGCTTTACATCCCAGTAGATTTCATTGTTTTGGATATAGCTGAGGACACCCGGACCCAAATTATC
The DNA here is from genome assembly GCF_048544455.1 of Silene latifolia. Classification (NCBI taxonomy): domain Eukaryota; kingdom Viridiplantae; phylum Streptophyta; class Magnoliopsida; order Caryophyllales; family Caryophyllaceae; genus Silene; species Silene latifolia. Next base: position 119,182,921 of record NC_133528.1, on the reverse strand, counting down.
TTAGGAAGACCATTCCTTTGTACAGCTGGGGCCGTTATTGATGTCAGACAAGGCCGTTTGACTCTTGCAGTAGGGGATGACGCTATCACATTCAGTCTGCCCAGTACTTTAGCTCACCCAATGATAGAGGACACCTGTTATTCGGTCGATATCATTGACGAGTCTGTTTATGACTTCTGGTCGGGTTCTTTTATGAAGGATCCACTAGAAGCTCTTATGCTTTTTGATGAGTGTGCAGATAGCCCAGATGACGATGACGCTGTGTTGGATTTGCTTGTTGATGTTTTAGATGAGCATGAGGGAGAACAGGTGGAACAAATGATTAGCACTCTTTGCTCCATTGAGGTAAAGGTACCGGAGCGTAAGCCTCTCCCTTCTCATCTTAAATATGTTTTCTTAGACGATACAGAGCAATATCCAGTCATCGTTAGTGCCAAGCTTAGTGATGATCAACTGACCTCTTTGTTAGCTGTACTTAAGAAAAACAGGAAAGCAATGGGCTATTCACTGGACGATATCACGGGGATTAGTCCCGATATTTGTATGCACAGGATAGAGCCGAGGAGGATCACAAACCTTGCGAGACAGGGGTCGGCGCACGGTGAACCGGAAGATGCGAGGATGTCGTGATGGCCGAGGTAATGAAGTCTGCTGGATGCGGTATTATTTATTCTGTTTAATTCTAAATGGGTGAGTCCAAAGTCATGGTAGTCCCGAAGAAAGGAGGGACAACTGTAGTTAAGAATGAGAAGAATGAATTAATACCTACTCGAGTAGTGACTGGTTGGCGGATGTGTATAGATTACAGACAGCTGAACGCCGCCACTAAGAAAGATCACTTTCCCCTTCCTTTTATTGATCAAATGGTAGAAAGGTTAGCTTCTCATAAATTTTTCTGCTATTTAGACGGGTATTCGGGTTCTTTCGATCCCTATCCACCCGACGATCGAGCTAAGACTACATTTACCTGTCCTAAGGGCGTTTTTGCGTATCGCAGAATGCCTTTTGGTTTGTGCAATGCCCCTGCCACCTTCCAAAGGTGTATGATGGGGATATTTTCAGAGTATATTGAGTCTATCATGGAAGTTTTTATGGACGATTTTAGTGTATATGGAAGTGATTTTTCTAACTGTCTGTCTAACCTTGAGAAAGTGTTGCAACTTTGTATTGAGGTTAATCTTGTCTTTGAATCGGGAGAAGTGCCACTTTATGGTCAACGAGGGAGTTGTCTTAGGGCACTTAGTTTCGATAGGGGAATAGAAGTTGATAAAGCAAAGGTGGAAGTAATTCAAAGAACTACCACCTCCCGTTAATGTTAAGGGGGTGAGGAGCTTCCTTGGTCACGCCGGCTTTTATCGCCGGTTTATCAAGGATTTCTCCAAAATTGCTAAACCACTTACACAATTTGTTACTTAAGGATGCCCCTTTTGTGTTTGCGACGCTTGTCTTTCTACTTTTAACGAGGTTGAAGCGGGCCTTAGTCTCTCACAACGCCGATCATCAAAATCCCCCAACCGGGACTTGCCGTTTGAGGTCATATGTGATGCGAGTGACTATGCACTAGGAGCGGTGCTTGGCCGGAGGAAAGACAAAGCCTTGAATGCTATCTACTATGCGAGCCGAACTCTGGATGAGGCTCAAGTGAAGTACACTACCACGGAGAAAGAGTCATTAGTGTAGTTTATGCCTTAGAGAAGTTTCGTACTTATTTAGTTGGGTCGAAGTCACCGTCTTTCTACCGACCATGCAGCTTTGAGGCATCTTCTTGCTAAGAAGGAGGCTAAACCACGGCTCGAGATGGATACTCCTCCTTCGGGAGTTTGATTTGCGATTAAGGACAAGAAAGGAGCCGAGAACGTTGTAGGCGATCACTTGTCGCGATTGATGCGACAAGAAGGGGAAGATTCTCTACCCATTGATGATTCTTTCCCTTACGATACTTTAATTGTTGTTATATCGTCTATTGTTAACCAAGAACCTTGGTATGCGATATAGCTAACTTCGTTGTCGGTGGCAAGTCGCCGCCGACCTTTCTTATCAGCAAAAGAAGCGTTTTCTGTATAACGCTAAGCAGTACTTCTGGGATGATCCTTACTTGTTTAAGGAATGTGCAGACGGTCTCTACAGACGGTGTATTCCGCAGTGGGAGACCAAAATAGTCCTGGAGGGCTGCCAATCCTCTTCATATGGTGGTCACCACGGTCCATCGCGCACCGTGGCTAAGGTACTTCAGTCTGGTTTTTATTGGCCTTCTTTGTTTGCTGACGCTAAGTCTTTTGTTTCAGCTTGTGATGCTTGCCAACGATCAGGGAACATTTCAAAGAGACATGAGATGCCACAAAACGGCATCCTAGAGGTTGAGGTTTTCGATGTCTGGGGCATTGATTTCCAAGGACCGTTCCCATCCAGTAAAGGTAACAGGTACATCTTAGTAGCTGTAGACTATGTGTCAAAATGGGTTGAGGCAATTGCTTCACCCCATTGTGATGCTAAGACCGTGATAAAGATGTTTAAAAAGATCATATTCCCCCGTTTTGGCGTCCCTAGGGTCGTCATTAGTGATGGGGGATGCATTTCAAATAAAAGAAACTAACTTCCATACTGTCTAGAGTTGGTGTCCAACACCGGCGAGGTTTGGGGTATCATCCCCAAACTAGTGGTCAGGTAGAGGTCTCTAATCGCGAGTTGAAAGAGATCTTATCTAAGGTAGTTTCTAAATCACGGAAGGACTGGAGTCTTAAGCTAGACGACACATTATGGGCTTACAGAACTGCCTTTAAGACACCAATTGGTGCATCACCTTATAGGTTAGTTTATGGGAAATCGTGTCACTTACCTGTTGAATTGGAATGTAAGGCTTGGTGGGCAATTCGTGAACTTAACTATGATCCTAAGTTGTGTGGTCAGAATCGTCTTTTGCAGCTAGATGAATTGGAAGAGTTTAGGCTTAATGCCTACGACAGCTCGCGCATTTACAAAGAAAAGACGAAGAGATGGCATGACAAGAGAATCTTACCTCGTGAGTTTCATGTTGGGCAAAAGGTCTTGCTCAATGCCCGATTGAGATTATTTCCTGGCAAGCTGAAGTCCAGGTGGAGTGGTCCTTATACGGTGACAGCTGTTACCAAATTTGGATCCGTAGAGCTCGAAGACTCTGAGGGTCACAGGTTCAAGGTGAATGGCCAATATGTGAAGCATTACGACGAGGCGACTGAAGCAGACAATCGCGTTGAAGTCTTGCGCTTTGACGAGCTTGACGCGCCAGTTAATTGATGCCAGAAAGGTCGTGCGGGGCCTCTTAAACCAGCGCTCTCCGGGAGGCAGCCCGGACTGTTTTATTGTACTTTTGTTGAACTATTTATTTTTCTTGGCTTTACGTTGAACTTTAGACGCTGTTTTATTAACTTCCTATGCATTTTCCTTACTTTATATGCGTGTTTTGCAGGTCACAGTACTCGATCGAATGGTTTTATGCTCGATCGAGCACTTTTTGAGGAGGATTTCACTCGATCGAGTGATAATAGTCCTCGATCGACCAAAACCGAAACCATGCTTACTCGATCGAGTGGTGAACTGCTCAATCGAGTCCTTCCATGCAGCAGTTCATTCGATCGAGCTGTTCCAAGTGCTCGGTCGAATGGTTATGACCTCCAGCCGCTGTTTTACGTCTATGGAGCCACTGCTTGACTTTTCTTGACCTCCCATGTTCATGGTCGGTTTGGGGAGGCCCCTCCTTATGACGTTTTGTAAGTTCTCCGACTCCATTTATCCTTTTCTCCTTAGTTTGCATTTCTTTCCCTATTTTTGGTACAATGAGGGCATTGTACGGTTTGGTTTGGGGAGGTTTGCATCCATATCTGTGTCTGCATGTTTTCTTGCATTTTTGCTTGTACGTTCAATTATTTCCGCATGCATTGTTGTTTTAATTAATTCCAAAAATCATAAAAAACAAAAAATTTTAAAAATTTCATGTTTAATTTGAGTCGGAACGTTTGAACATTGACGCTACTTTGAACCCTTACTTGAGCCTGGCATATTCTTGACATTTAGTTGGCGTGATTATGTGCATAATCTACGAGTTTTTGTCTCTCTCTTATCTGAACGAATAGACTTGATTCTTTATGTCGGCAAGCTACATTACATTCTAAGGTTAGAGCTTATTAAACTGGTGACATTCATGACCGATTTCAATTAGGATGTGAGTAGTACTCTCTTTAAGACATGTAACATCAATTTGCATAAGCATGAGTCTAGTCTTCTTAATACCTGTATGCATTCGGTCTGTGGATGGTGACACATGTTAGGAGAGGCAGTCCCCTTTATTTCATTCTACCCATGAGCCTCACATAACCAAATTGCCTTTTTGTCCTATCAACTACTTTCTATAATACTTCCTACCCTAGCTGAGCTAGTAACGAGTAGTTCTTGGAATGTTTTATTGCAATATGGTTGTTTCATCTGATTTCAGAAGATGGTAGAAGAATTGAAGGGAAAGAAAGAGAAAAAAATGTTGAATTGAAAAAAAAAACGAAAGAAAAAAAAAAAAGCGAAAAAGAAAAGAAGAAGAAAGAAAGAAAAATCACATATGCAAAAGAACGAGAATTGTATAATGATTCACGCTCCCATGTCTTATCTATATTTTATGGGGAGTTGACGATTTCTGGTGTTTTGTGAGTTTAGTGCATAATTTTTGCACCATTTCATCTTGTTGTTATGAGTACGAAGTTGGGATGCAGTTTATATTTGGATCCGTTGTTGCTAGCCTGGCTATTAACCTCACATATCCAAATTCATTTTAGCCCCTTCTTACCCATTACCTCACTTACCCAAATGTAAGTCCTCGGCATGTGTCTTGGTCACTAGTATGGTTGGAATGCATATGTACGGTTGTAGAGACTTTATTCATGCTAACTGCATGCATGTTCTTATAGGTCGAGTTAGGTGAGTGTCTTATTTCTTCCTATCTTTCACATATATACTCACCTTGTGCCTAATTTTGAGTGACGAGCGACCCGTGAGAGTCCGACATCTTTTGAGTCTTGCAAGGTCAACGGTTCAGTAAGTTTGAAACATTGATTTAACTCGTTTGCACTTCTTATTTGCCACTTTGTCATTTTGTTGCATTAAATTGGTTTTAGTTGGTGATTTGTAGCCGATGCGTTGGTCCCGTTCCACTGTTATTTCTTAGTTGCATTCATATTTGCTTGGGGACAAGCAAAGGTTTGGTTTGGGGAGATTTGATGCGTGTCTTTTATATAAGGTTTTTACCTCATTTTACACGCATTTCTGTACTTTTTATGTGGCATCTGGCTACAAATACCCCCAAATATTCTACTTTGGTCCGTTTATTGTAATTTGCAGGAATTGACCGAAGAGGAGCTAAATCGAGCCTAAATTGTCCCAATTGTATGCATTCATGGAGATTAAGGAACCGGAGCCTGGAAATCCAATACTTGGAAGACGCGTGAGCTGGATTCGGGAAGCATTCCAAGATTAACGTGCCTATATAGCTTGATCGAGTGGTTTTCTACTCGATCGAATGCTCTATATACTCAAGATTGGTCGATCGACCAGTTTAAGGAGCCAATCGAGGAGTTTTTGCAAGGAGTGCTCGATCGAGTGGTTTGTTCTCACTCGATCGAGCGATTTGGTGATGATATTGTTCGATCGAGTAGATTATTTCTACTCGATCGAGGGGTTTTGTGTGCTTTAGCTAATTTCCGCCTAATCATATTATGGGCTTTTGTAATTAGTCCATAGATTAGGTTTTAGGATGGATTTTAGTATAAGACTGAGGAGTGGACTACGTTGCTCGCTCTCTCTCACGTTGGTTTTATTCTAGTTCTTGCTACTGTTCTTTGGATTTTGCCCTTCTTTTACTCTTTGCTACTCGGATTTGGAACACGACTGGTATTATCATTCTACTTTTATTCCTAATTTTATTTATTGCTTTAATCCCTTCTTCTCTTTAATTGCTATCATAGTTGTTTTATTGGAATCCTTATTAGTTTCATCACCATGTCTAGTTTTAATTATCAATTCGTCATTATCGTTAATTCATTAGTTCTGAGTAGCTAATCGTCCTATGCTAAGACTATAGGGGATCCATAATATGAAGGGAGAGTAATCGATTTATTAGGTTAATGCTGGTACTGTCTTTGTTGGTTAAATGCTACAATTAACTGTATCTTTCTAATTGAGTCGACGCAATTAGACCTATAATTCTTAGTGATCCTTGACCTGGACCGAAAGGTTGGAAAAGGCGAGACTAGTAGCGAACAATGGAGTATTGCAGTGAGGGCGAAAGTTAAGCTGTTTACACTTTAGGGTGAACTAAGGACCGAAAGGTGACGTTCGCTACCCCTTAGACCGTATTAGCATTGACCTGAGACCTAGATTACTTGACCGGATGATTATGGTGAACCGTTTGTCTTAGCTATTTCTCCTTATCTATTTATTTCCTTCCTTTTATTCTCTTTTCCTTATTCCTGTTAGTTTAGACAATCACATTTTTAAACCCCCAATTTGGTTACCTTGGCGAACTTAGATTTAGCTGTTAAATTCCTACCTCTCTGTGGATTCGACCCGACTTCCCTAGCTATATTAGTTAGAGCCAGTTGGTTATTTTTGACAGGTACGCGACAGACGTGTCAGCCATGTCACTTATCTTTATGATATACAAGTTTTAGACACTTCCAACACAAGCAAAGATATCTTCATAATACGATCCAAAAGACTCAAACAAAGTAATACAAATGATTTGTACATTTGACTTTTTCGATTAGGTTACATAAATGAGAAACGCATTAAAGGCTAGTGTCGACTAGATTTATTGAACCATTTGATTTTCAATCATATGGAATATGCGAATCTTGTCTCCTTTGCAATATGATTTGTACTTCCTTTAGTGGTAAAGGGACATGAGCAAATGATTTGTTGGGACTAATACATGCCAATGTATGTGTTCTAATGAGCATCACCGCAAGGGAAATTTATGACTATTTCGTCACTTTTAACGATGATTTAAGTAGATATGGGTATATTTACTTAATCAAATATAAAGTGAAGCATTTGAGAAATTTATGGAATTTCTAAAAATGACGTAGAGAACCAATTGAACAAAGAACTAAAGCATTACGATCCGATCGTAGTGGCAAAGATCTAAGTAATGAATTTGATCTATTAAAATATGGATTATGACCTAGTGTCACTACCCATAAAGATCAAACTAATATGAGTCGGTTTGAGTTGTTGAACTCAATTTTGGGAATTTGCAATCCAAAACGGACAAGTAATTCTAAACGGATGGTAAACCATGAGATACCTCAAATAGAGAGTCTATTTAACATATGACGTGGATCAGACTGGCATATGACAAGAGTCAAGCTGCCATGATAAAGCTGGTCTTTTGTGTGCTAACATGTCAATCTAGAAAAACTCCTAATACTCCACCATATATATGTTTGTAACTCACAAAGCTATCTCTCAAGAAGATAGATGTATTTCTGAGAGATAGAGTGGGAGTAGATTGGATCGTTACAAACATGTCTTATAGTTAAAGTGTTACTTTGTGAAAGTAATGGAATTATAGTCTATAAAGATAGAGTGGGAGTATAGTTCAGTGGGAGTTTAGCGCACATGTCTTATTTGTTAAAATATTGCTTTGTGAAAGTAATGGTATTATGACCTTATTCCAAATCGATCTTGTTACATACGAGCCATAGCATTACAATCCGAAAATTATTACTCAAGAGTAGATTTACTTCAAAGCGAGGGTCTCTTTAAAGGTAAATAGAGCTTCAGAGTATTCAAATGCATAAGATTGACATGAAGATGTTGATCAAGATTAATTTTGTTAGGAATTGCCGCATTTCATTTTAATGAAGAATGGCAAATAAAAATTCGCTTTTCTAAAATGGGAATTTAGAGAAGGAAGTTTTTCGAACACAAAATCTTAGATAAAGATTTAAGAGTCCTAACATCTTATGCATAGCTTTCTTAAGTGATCCTAGAATGATCTTAAGCAAGCATTAAAGGATTATACTTTTCGTTCATATGATAATAGTGAATGGTTTCATTCACATGATTGAAGAATCATGATTATACATGAAGTTAAGTGGGAGCTAGAATTGTTTCTCCATGTCTTATATGTTGATAACATATTACTTATTGAGAATAATGTACCAATTCTCTCTTCTGGCAAGAGTGATTGGGAGACTTGGAAAAGGATGCAAAGTATTCTAGATTTTGAATCTATGAGAGATAATATTGGCATAGAGTTGAGAGTCTTATGAGGATAAGATCTTTCGTATCTATTGAACATCAACAAGGTTGAATAGGCTATTCATGTTGATGGAAGTGGAATTACTATGATGAAGTCATAGTCATTCACTGAACCTATTAAGTTGTTGATTATATGAAATCGCTTTCTAATGTTTCCGCCATTAGAATGATCATGTATGCCAACAGACGCGCATGACATGGTGTGACATATGCTGAGAGCATAATAATTCAATGAAAGGGATAATTCCCATGATATGGCTTGTGAAAGCCTTAAAGAGCATCCTTGAGATTCTTGAGAAGGATTAAGGATTCGTTCATATGTTTGGATGATAAACTAAGTTAGGTGTTGAAGGGTTGCACAAACTTTAGTTTCCAAACTTAAAGGGATTTGTTGTAATCCTAGGATGTCTTATTGACGAAGGAGTAAGAGACTAAAAAGGTGTTTTAGTTTCACGCATTGCATATACTACAAAAGGAATCTAAGTAAATTGTGATAAAATGGTCAAGATAGGGATTAAGAGTGAATCCATCTACAAATGACTTTATCACAAGTTATGCGATAACAGTGGGAGCATCTTTCAAGTTAAAGAGCCCAAGTCTAGTAAGACGACTAGACAAATACTTGGAGATAAATTCAAGTTATTAGAAATAACATTAAATAGAAGGAAATAACAATTGACAAGTTGCGAACGTATGGATATAGGGTATATCCACTTGCCAAGCTTTTATTGCATTTAAATTAGTGTTAATAATACACTAAATATTATAAGATATGAAGTAGTAATAGTGTATTGACTATTCATATGTGATAATCGCATTTATCGTTTGAGTTTCATTAAACTCACCCGCTACCTTATCGTATCCGAATGGGTTGTAGAGACAAATTGAACCCCATTAAAGTGAACTGGATTGACATGGTATTCGCCCCTAGTTACTTATAATGAGGTGATGTCTTGAAGTGACTAGAGTGTGATGCGATTGATGGCAAGTTCAAGTGCCATAGAGTCATACGGGATGACTAGTCGATCACATAGGCAGACTGTATGGGACACTCTGTCGGGCAGTGACCACTTATAGAGTTCTGGTAATTCATAAAGCCTGGTCGTGGCAAGAGTTACTATAGTATTCTTATGAGTCAATTCTTTTGATTAGAGACTATTCGCCCAAGTTGGCACAAATTTCTGATTAGCTTTGATTTATACTCTACGACTTCGTAAATGAGGTCAAACTGGGTATATTTTGGGTTATGATGAACTGTGGCTAGACGAAGGGAATAGTGCGATAGGAATTGTCCACCCCTTGTCAGGGTTGTTTGAAATCTCAAGGCCACTCGAGGAGTAGTTAACTGGAAATGCGTGGCCACGCTCGGAAGGTATCTATGGTAGATAATTCCGGTCAGACAGTTACTCTCCAGATCGAGGAAACCACTCAAGATATGATCAAGTGCAAGTACGATGTGCAAGACACCTTGCATTGAGTGGGAGATTGTAATAGGACAAGAGAATTGGTGACGCACACTTGTCTCGGACAAGTGGGAGATTGTTAGAAAATGTGTCCTCAACAATAGTGCGATCACATGATTTAATATCATATTTAAATCTCATATTAAGAATACGTAAGGGATGATTCAATTATATAGTCAACTGATCAATATTAATCGGTAACGATTGGCTTGCTAGAGTTTGACGTTACTGTTGTGGGACGGTGGTGGTCAGTTGATCCCTTAAGGTCATACCTAAAGGATGATGCCCTTATCTGTAAAGTTGATTAATTGTATGACGATACGAGTTAATCAATTCCTTAAAATTGAACAATTCATTTGTGAGAGAGAATATATTTATCTTATTGTAATGGGATTAAATAAGATTTATTTTAGTAATAAAATGCTTTGTTACTAAAATTGTTTATTGTTTGAGAAACAATAGAGATAAAAATGAATGATTAATTATAATTACAAGATGTTGTGAATTATAATTAAATGACCCATTTTATTTATGTAATCAAGTATCACTAGTCAATTTGTTGTATGTAATTTAATTAATTTATAAAATGATTATTATGTGATAAATATGCATTAAATTAATTAATAACATGTAACATACTACATGTGACATATTGTGTGACAAATGACAAATTGACAAAATAAAATGGTAGTCAATTTTATGTTAAATGGACCGAAATATTGGTAGTGTAGGGTGTTGGGATGATGTTATTTTATTAGTAAAATTAGACATCATCACGGCTAGAAAAGACTAGCTTACACACCTATTGTATGGTAAAGAGCAAGAGTGAAAAGCAAGATGCCAATTTTTGGCTATTTTCCCTTGTTCCCATCGGTTGCACTACTCTCTTTTAAGAGAGTTTTGTTCTCTTATTACATACACTACATACTCATTCATTCATGACATGCAAAAGCTTTATGCATTTTTTCTCTCTACTCTTTCATCTTTCTCCAAAATTAGAGAAATGATGATCCAAATTGTTCAATCAAATTACTATTATTATTAGTGTAATATATGAGTATTAGTAATCAATTTTAAGGTAAACTACTAAACAAATATCTAGCAAATATTATTTAGTAGAGATAAGGGATAATCTTGGGTGTAATCAAGAGGAGTGGCTTCTATACTTGAAGTCTTTGGTGGATCATCCTAATACTCATCATAGCTCAAGAACAAGTGAAGGTAGGAGACCTTACTTGTGCCCATAAATCCGAAATTTTCAATGTAAGGAACATTGTTTTCTTATAAATCTTTTATTTTGTTATGCATGCACTAGATCTAAAGAACAAATAATTAAGAAGTTAATTAGTTCACTATTAGAGGAGTCTAATAAGAGATATATAAACCTAACAACTAGGACCCCATCATTGAGCAGACCGAACCTATTAATGTAGGAACCGACAATACACCTCAAGAACTTAGGATAGGGACAACCCTTGACCCCTCGGAAAGACAACAGTTCATTGACCTCCTACGCGAATACAAGGACGTATTCGCCTGGTCCTACAGAGATATGCCTGGGATTGACAGGGAAATTGCAGAGCACCGGATACCCATTAAGCCTGGAGTTAAACCCGTGAAGCAAAAGCTGCGCCGAATGCGCCCTGAATGGGCCTTGAAAATCAAAGAAGAAGTGGATAAACAGTTCAAAGCCGGGTTCATCAAAGTGTCTGAGTACTCTGACTGGGTGGCTAACATCGTGCCTGTACCTAAAAAAGACGGAAGAATTCGGGTTTACGTCGACTTCAGGGATTTGAACAATGCAAGTCCAAAGGACGACTTCCCTTTGCCACATGTTGACATCCTAGTGGACAATACCGCCAAGCACGCTCTCCTATGATTCAAAAACGGGTATGCTGGGTACAACCAGATCAAAATGGCTAAGGAAGACATGCACAAGACTGCATTCACTACATAGTGGGGTACATATTGTTACACGGTCATGCCCTTCGGCCTCATCAACGCCGGAGCAACCTATCAAAGAACCGCTACCACTCTCCTACATGATATGATGCACAAGGAGGTAGAGGTATATGTCGATGACATGATCGTCAAATCAAAAGAACAAGCCGGCCACATTAGCGCCCTCCGGAAATTCTTCGCTCGTCTACGAAAATATAACACGAGACTAAATCCTCAGAAATGTGAATTCCGGGTCACCTCCGGAAAGCTCCTGGGACATGTCGTCAGTAAAAGAGGCATTGAGATTGATCCAACCAAAATCAAAGCCCTTCAACAAATACCTCGGCCTAAGAACGAGACGGAGATTCGAGGATTTCTCGGTCAGGTTTAGTACATCAGCCGCTTCATAGCCAAGCTCACCATGATTTGCGAACCAATCTTCAAGAAGCTTCGCGCCTCCGATCACGCCGATTGGGATGACGAATGTCAAAAGGCCTTCGACAGGATAAAGGAAATCCTATCCAAACCTCCTGTCCTCGTGCCACCTCAACAAGAGATTCCCTTATCCCTATACCTTACTGTCACCGACACAGCCATGAGAGCAATGTTAGCACAAACAGATGACGACGAAGAACGAGCCATCTACTACATCAGCAAAAAGTTCATTGAGTATGAGACAAGGTACACCCAACTGGAAAAGACATGCCTTGCCCTAGTATGGTCGACAAAGAAGCTGTGGCACTACATGCTCAGCTACACGGTCCACATTTACTCCAAGATGGACCCGGTCAAATACATCTTCGAAAAACCCGTACTAAACGGAAGGCTGTCTAGATGGACACTCATGCTATCTGAGTTTGATCTTAAGTTCGTACCCCTCAAGGTCATCAAGGGAAGGGCAGTCGCCGATTTCCTAGCAGAAAATCCCATCAACGAGGATCCGACGACCGACACATGGATTTCCTGACGAAGACATCCTTTGTGCCGACTCCGACGCATGGGACCTATACTTCGATGGTGCATCTAATCTGAGAGGCTTCGGGGTAGGAATCCTTCTAATATCACCAGAGGAAGAACATGTTCCGATCTCGGTCAAAATGGATTTTGCCATCACCAACAATGCCGCCGAATATAAAGCATGCCTCATCGGCCTACAAGCAGCCATAACACTTGGCATCAAAGGGCTGAGGGTCAACGACGATTCCTCGCTCATCATCAATCAGATGTCCGGATCATGGAAAATCCGAAGTGACAGCTTATCTCCCTACCGAGCAAAAATCAATCAAGAGGCCGAGTTCTTCGACCAAGTCGACTACTTCCACCCGCCACGAGAGGAAAATAGATTTGCTGATGCCCTGGCAAAACTTGCCGCGCTCGTCAACATACCTGACGACATGACATCAATGCCCTTGTGTGTCGAGAGAAGGAGCGAGCCAGCTCACATCTGCGCCATCAACAACGATGAGGAAAACCATGATGAACCCTGGTACAAAGCCATCCTCAACTACAAAACCAAAAACGAATTCCCTCCAAACTCTGACCCAAGGGGACAAAGAGCCATCCGTTTACTTACATCACAATACGTGATAAACCAAGAACAATTATACAAAAGAACACCCCAAGGGATTCTCCTCCTTTGCATTGACCATCACAAAGCCATAAAAGTCATGAGAGAGGTCCACGACGGAGAATGTGGCCCTCACATGAGCGCAATGATGCTGACCCGAAATATCATGCGGTTAGGTTACTATTTGACCACCATGGAAGCCGATTGCCGCAACTATGTCAAACATTGCCACAATTGCCAAATCTTCGCCAACATACAACACATACCACCATCCCCTTTATACACCATGACGTCACCCTGGCCTTTCTCGACCTGCGGCATCGATATCATCGGGAAAGTCAACCCGATAGGCACCAAGGGGCATTGCTTCGTCCTCGTCGCCATCGACTATTTCACTAAATGGGTGGAAGCACAGTCATATGCAGTCTTGACCGCCAAACAAATGGCCAAGTTCATCCAAGACAATATCATCTGCAGATATGGGGTACCCCATGAAATCATCAGCGATCAAGGCTCTCACTTTCGGGCGGAAACACAAGCCTTGCTGGACAAATAAAAGGTCAAACGGCATCGGTCGTCCCCCTACCGTCCCCAAACCAACGGAGTGGTGGAGGCAGAAAACAAAACTCTTGTCACCATTATCAAGAAAATGCAAGATAATTACCGCGATTGGCCGAGTAAACTTCCATTCACACTCTGGGGATACCGAACCTCCATCCGAACACCGATAGGCGCCACACTCTTCTACCAAGCATACGGTATGGAGGCGGTTCAGCCGGTAGAGTTAGAGGTCCCGTCTCTATGCATCCTACTGGAGAGTCAAGTTCCTGAGGCAGAATGGACCCGTTGAAGGTTCGAACAACTCACACTTCTAGACGAACGACGGCTCAACGCCCTACACAACGTCCAGCTATACCAATGACGTATACAACAGGCATTCAACAAAAAGGTTAAACCCAGGAACATCAAAGAAGGCGACTTGGTCCTCAAGTCGGTTCGAGCACCACTACCCGTTAATCCGAGGGGGAAATTCAAACCCAATTGGACCGGGCCATACCTGGTCAAGAAAATACTGTCGGGGGCGCAGTGAGACTGAGTGACCTAGACGGGGGAGGATTTTACAAACCCGACCAACCTAGACCAACTCAAGAAATACTACCCTTGAACCTTAGCAACCAACAACCTCACCCTAGTTTTACAACTAGTGACCACCTTAACCCTTTCAAGTCAAGTTCCTCAACGCGTTCTGATTTGAAATTGCATGTTTTATCGAGTCTAAGTTGCGGCACCTTGCCCGTTTCAAATGCCCTTTGATCTGTCAAAGGCAACATCCATTTGCACTCAGACAAGACCCCCTGAACTACGAGCATGGTTTGGTTTCACCTCTTCAGGTGGATACGTAGGCAGTCCTTTCTTATACAAGAGGGATACAACCACAAAACCCAATTAAGTTTACAAAATATTTCGAACTACGATCACGGTTTGATGTCACCTCTTCAGGTGGATACGTAGGCAGTCCTTTCTTACACGAGAAGGATACAACCGTCCCCATAATAAAAAAAAACAAAACATTCCCTTATGTTTACGCACATACAAAAAAAACATTACCCATATCAACTCAAAAAAGAGAGGGAACAACATCCCCTTTCCCACAAAAATACAAAAGAAACCTTTCTCCCTTTTCACAAAACCCCATTTCCCAAGTGCAATGTTTAGGATAATTCGAACCAAATTGCCTTTACAAAATGGATGGAAGAAACAAGCGTTCACAATTTTGACACGAGCAATCCTCTTATTTAATTAATAATGAGAAGGATTACAATTTTGACAACAAATGAAGCTTGACAAGTCTATAACTTGTCAAAACTAAGGTGTCAACTACGACACCTCACATAGTAAAACTAGCACAATACACATAATACATATCTAGTACAACATAATAAGAACTCACAACAACTAATACAACATAATAATAAAGTGGGTAATGGAGGTCTTCATTCTTCCATTCTACCCTTGCCTTTTCCCTCGGGGCACATCTTCCCCTTGTTCTTCTTGTTGGCCCGCCTAGCATGAACTTCCTCTTCGGAACGGATCCTCAGCGGATCTACAACGGCGACGGCCTCCGGTCTCTTGCATGACCCCATATTCGGTCCAAAGTGAGCCCATACACGGCCCACTACATCTTTGGGACCCGAGCTTCTCCTCTTTGGTGGCCTCATCACATCCGTGCTAGCTCCAACAACATAGTCCTCAAAAAAGGCACGGTTAGCCTTGCCAACCTCTCTATACTTCAAGTCAACAACCTCGTCCTTACGAGACTTGGACCTTTCCTCCAAGGTTTGAGCTCTTGACCACTTGACAAAAAGCGGGAGTCACCCATGTCGTGGCAACAGTGTTTGGTACCTCCCAAAGCGGCCGAGTGGCCCACCATCTTTCGAAGACCTCCACAAGCTCGGAGTTTCGAAAAACACTCTCTTGGACAAGAGTATCTTGAGCGGGCACCTTTTGTTGACGCCCCATTTGCCTCATGAGCCTCTCGGGATAGATGAAGGAAGCAACCTTCAAACCCACCACCATCAAAGAGCGAGAACTAGCACCCGAAGCGGGCAACCCCGTGAAGGACCTTAAGTGCCACCATGGCACCACCCAACGGATATGAGGACCACCTTCCTCCGCCAATCTTGCGGCCCAATAGGCCTCGGTGGATGCGAAGCTATCCGAGTACAACTTCTTCCTCATGGTAAGGTGACGGAAAGAATAAGAAGAAGAATCGGCTAGAGGCTCTACATACCTTAGCCTCTCCAATAGCCACACTTGGAGGATCCTTGGAGATCCGAACGAGGGAGCTTCTCCACAAGAGCCCTTCTTGTCCAAAGCTTGGATGATCTCGCCAAGCACCAACCATGATGGATCTCTACCATGCTCCATTTTCTCAACCACGTGCACAAGGGTCAAGCTATGATAGCATTTTGGCCCCCCTTTCTTCAAAGCATAAACAAAGAGGTATGCATGGACAAGGCAAAAGGCAAGAGCCCTTCTCCTAGCCACCTCTGAAACATTGACATCCAATCGGTTTGAGAAAATGTTGATAAGAGGCAACATATCCACACCATGAGGAGCAAGGAGAAAATTGACTTGACTTGTTGACAAAACCAACATCGAACGGAATTTCTCCTTATAACACAACCGAGTCGGGGGAAGCACCGGAACACAACCCGGCCACCCACCAATGGCTCCTACTTCTTCGGCAAGAGGACAAATTTCGCCTTTCGGGAAAACAAAAACATGATGTTTCGAATCCCAAAACCGAGAGCATGCTTCAAGAAATGAGGATTGCACCTTGACTTGACGAAGCACGAACAATTGACCAACTCCCATGGAAATGAGTTGATACTTCTCGGGAGGCGACAAATCCCGACACCATTGTCGCAACACATTTTCGAAAGCATCCATGAATATTTTTGTTGAAGAAGAAGAAAGGATTTTGTAGAGATGTTTTTCGTGTTTCGGATGATGAAACAATGAAGTACAAACGTCCCTATTTATAAGAAAACAATCAGCGCTTTTTCCCGAAAAAAGGGAGAGCTGGCTTCTATCGCCAACTGGCTCGCGCCTCTTTAGGCTGTTCCTCAGGATTCCCACCTTGAATTGTCCCTTTCAAGTTGTGTTGCTTCCTGACACCTCAAACCTCCCGCCAGAAGGCTTGCGCCTCTTCGGGCCTATCCAGGATGTTTTGTGTTTTCTCACACTCACATTTCCTTGTTTTCGCGTTTTACGAAATCCGACACGGTTTCCATGGCGCAGCTTTAAACATATGGGTTTTTTCTCTTTTTTAGGGGGAAGGGCTATTCGCCCCGATCCGCGACGGATCGTTTCCATGTCAGTCGAAATTTCGAAAATTTTTCGCTTTTCTCGCTTTTTCCACAAAAATTGAAAATTGATAACACAACGTCGGTTTTCTTCAAAATTTCAAGCTCTCACAAATCCGAGTCTTGATCTCACAAAAATCAAATCAAATGCACTCGCAAAAAAAAATCTGCTTTTTAAAATTCACCTTTGACGGTTTGAGTTTGAATTTTTTGATTTACAAATCAATTTCAACAATTTTAATGCAATTTAATTCAAGACGCGAGTTAATCGCTCAATTTCCAACTCAATCCCTTTTTAAGAAGTCCAAACGTGACGACTTGTCGCGGAATTTTCAAAATATCATTTCAAATTTCAATTTTAACTTCGAGTCATCGTGGTTAATTTTGCTTTCAAGTGCTTTTTACGTGTTTACGTTTATGCTTATATGCTACATGTTGCCTGTTTTCTACACTAACGATGCAGGAACTAGTACGAAGCAAAGAGGAACTATTAGCCGACATCGCTTCTCCGAAACACAACACAAAAAAAGCCAAAAATCATAAATAAACCACAATCCAAACACACATATATACAAACCGCCTCACGCAAAATACATCGACACGCTTTTGATACAAACGACTTACCATACAAACAGGATCTAGTACGGACATCTATCATACAGGCACCGGCTTAAAACAACGAACTGGGGGCTATCTGCCACCTACCAAACTAAGCACCCCATATACTTCCAATCGAAAAAGAAAAGGGAGCAACACGGGAAACAGAGGAGTAATAACGGAAGCAGAGGTGGTTACTATGACGGTAATACCTCGCTCCTACTCCACGACAAAAATAAATACAGTGTCTGGCAGACTTTGGATGATAAGGAGGCCAAGAACCGTGATGCGGCGCATCACCCCGGTGTTAACCCCCAATCATCAGCCATCCTGCCTATGGGTCACAATGAAAAGGACAAGTTGACCGCGTCAACCGTCTCTCCTCCTCTGCGGAAGCGTCCTCTACCACCACCTCGGCTCTAGCAGCCTCCCCAGTCGCCTCTACTCCTCCAGGATCCTCCTCCTCCTCCAAGGCCTCAACAATAGACCCCGTAGCCCCCGAGCACTCCCCTCCAACCAAAACAAAACAAGAACGTCAGCCGAAATTTCGGCATTACGACGGCACAAAACGGACAAATCCAAAAAAAACCTGCAAAACAAAACAAGGGTAATCCCACCCTAACCCAACCAAACAAAACAATCCACAAAAACCGCACAAAAAACGACTCGCCCTTTTTTTCAAGCAAAAGACGAGTCAAAACAACAACAACAAAAACGGCACCTCGAGACCCACACAAGGTCCGCCAACAACCCAAAAAGTGTTCCCGATGCAATGGGGTACTTTCCCACGGCTCAAAAAGGCTTTTACGCCAATTTGAGCACAAACAGGTCAAAATTTCAAAATACGACCACAACGAGGCAACATGATTTTACCACGTCTCAAGGCGACCTAAACTACCAATAAGGTCCAGTTCAAAACAAACTGGCTCAATTTGAGCTCGAACAGACGCATTTTGTCAGACATAAGACCGTCGCGAAAGGCAAACATTCCAATTTTGCCCACAATACCCAACAAAGGTTCAAAGTGGCAAACACGGTCTACCCCGACTACAATACAACCTAGTGGGGCACACAACTCAAGCAAATAAACTCGACATTGTGAAATGAGACGGTTTCTTCGTCTCATTCACGTTTTTTAAGTATAGAGAGCGGGAACGGGGACCAAAATGCAAACTAAAAACACCCCTACACTCCTAAACAGGTTTCTAACCTAATGCAATCATCAATTTCACTCGAAATTGGCTCAATCAAAAACGGCCAAATCGATTTTGAGGGTGTAAAATTTCGCCCTAATTTAATCAATAAAAAGATCAACAAATTCAAACGGATTCAAGAGGATTTACATACCTTGAGACGATATGTTGACAATGGCACGAATTCAAGCAAGTAAGAAAACCCAACAATGGCGATTTTTGGTTTGTTTTTTTTGAAATTTGGAGAAGACGAAGTATGAAGACGAGCAGCCTGATCTCGCGTCTTTTCTACAAAAACAGGGAAGCCCCCTTCTATCCTCAAAGGGCTCGCGCCTCAAGGGGGTGTGCTTTTTCAGCGAAATTTTGGGCTTTGGCCCAATTTCCCACACAAATCATCAAATTTCAAATGGCGGCAGTTAAAACCGTCATTTCAAAAATAAAAGTGAAATTCAAAATTCAGTATTTCATCAAATTTCAACAACGACGATTAAAACCGTCCCTTCAACAACAATAATAGTGAAAATTCAAATTCACTATTACCTCAGATTTCCAACGACGGCGATTAAAACCGTCATCTCAACAACAACATTAATAGTGAAATTCAAAATTCACTATTTCTTCAAATTTCAAACGACGGCAATTAAAACCGTCATTTCAAAAAATAATAGTGAAATTCAAAATTCACCGTTTCTTCGAATTTCAAACGACGACAATTAAAACCGTCATTTCAAAAAATAATAGTGAAATTCAAAATTCACTATTTCTTCAAATTTCAAGCGACGACAATTAAAACTGTCATTTCAAAAATAATAGTGAAATTCGAAATTCGCTATTTCTTCAAATCTCAAACGACGGCAATTAAAACCATCATTTCAAACGATAATAGTGAAATTCATAATTCACTGTTTCCTCAAATTTCAGGCAACGACGATTAAAACCGTCCCTTCAACAACAATACTAGTGAAAATTCAAATTCACTATTACCTCAGATTTCCAAC
Organism: Silene latifolia; assembly: GCF_048544455.1. Taxonomy (NCBI): domain Eukaryota; kingdom Viridiplantae; phylum Streptophyta; class Magnoliopsida; order Caryophyllales; family Caryophyllaceae; genus Silene; species Silene latifolia. The sequence continues at coordinate 119,163,010 of NC_133528.1, read as the reverse complement.
GACGGCGATTAAAACCGTCATCTCAACAACAACAATAATAGTGAAATTCAAAATTCACTATTTCTTCAAATTTCAAACGACGGCAATTAAAACCGTCATTTCAAAAAATAGTAGTGAAATTCAAAATTCATCGTTTCTTCGAATTTCAAACGACGGCAATTAAAACCGTCATTTCAAAAAATAATAGTGAAATTCAAAATTCACTATTTTTCAAATTTCAAACGACAGCAATTAAAACCGTCATTTCAAAAATAATAGTGAAATTCAAAATTCACTATTTCTTCAAATTTCAAGCGACGGCAATTAAAACCGTCATTTCAAAAATAATAGTGAAATTCGAAATTCGCAATTTCTTCAAATCTCAAACGACGGCAATTAAAACCGTCATTTCAAACGATAATAGTGAAATTCAAAATTCACTGTTTCCTCAATTTTCAGGCAACGACGATCTCTCCTCGAGGTTTAAAAAATCACTGCCAACCCTGGGGGCTAGGCTCACAAACCTATCCCTTTCCAGCACCACAAACAAACACCGATATTCCCCAACAGCATATCGGAGGCTTCCTCCCGAAGCCCGCTAATTCAAAACGAGCCCATCCAACGCGGCTACTTCCACGGTCGATCAATCGACCCTTCAACATGGATGGAGGGCCTTACAAACGCACATGGCTGGCGGGCTTTACAAACGCACATGGCTGGCGGGCCTTACAAATGCACATGGTAGACGAGCCTTACAAACGTACATGGCTGGCGGGCCTTACAAACGCACATGGCTGGCGGGCCTTACAAACGCGCATGGCTAGCGAGCCTTACAACGCACCGCGGCTGGCAAGCCCCCTCATATACGCATTGTGGCTGGCGAGCCCCTTCATATATGCACAATGGCTGGCGAGCCTTTGTCCGCGAACAAAATACAAATCAAGGACGTGCACCGAAGATGCCTCGGGAGCGACTCCTCCACACAGCTGGCGAGTCTTTGTCCGCAAACAAGATACGATTCAAGGACATATCCCGAAGATGCCTCAGGTATGACACCTTCTTATGGCTGGCGAGCCTTTGTACGTAGTCTAACGGACTTTAAACGACCCGCACAGATAGTCGACAGACTCTAAACTGTTCCGGACGACAGGTCCTTGGCTCGTGCCCTCGAGTCGCGTTGGCGTCGCCCTTCCCAACGGCAGGTCCTTGGCCCAAATCCTTTCGAGCCGCCTCGACGTAGCTTGGGTCTCCAGGTTGTAATCTTCGATTGACCTGGGGGATCTACTTTGACTTTCGCCTTATCCAAGCCTCAGTCAAAGTGGGGGCTCTGTAGATACCCAATATCTGTTGAGTCTCCAACAAACACCCGATGATTATCGGACTACAACATGCTTAGGAATCGCAGCGTTTGATCGACAGTTTGTGTACAACTTTTCGTCGGAAAACTTAAAATGATTTCAAAAATAAAACATTTTAAAACTTTTCAAAAGTACCTGGAGTGTTTAATGCATGACGACGGGGTCGTTATGACACTAACTAGAGTCAAACCCGACACCGGACCAAAAACCGACTCAAAATTCAAATCCCGACTCCAACAACGAGTCAAACCGAGTCAAACACAAAAAACAAACCATTCAAATGCTTCTATGTTAAGATTTCCCGGAATCTTACATAGTCAAGTACCAAACATGTTCATCCAAATCCGTGGATAGAACAAATCATGATTGCATTCGTGTGATAGTGACAAGACACCTCGAAGACGTGCGACGTGGCTCGCGCCTCTTTGAGCAGCCCATGCGGCCACGTCGCTCAAAACTCACACAACCACTCATTTTCCTATAAATACCCCTCAAATGCCACCATTTGAGAGTTACGCGAGTGTCCGCCCCCTCTTTTCTCCCTTAAAATTCAAGACTCGACTTCTCAAGTCACAATCCGACACGTGTTTACGACCTACCGATCGTAAATACAAGCCTTACACATTTTTTGGTACCGTCATCGTGCATTAAATCACTTGACCAACCATCTCGACCACTACACCATCACTAAACTTAACAAAACACTCTTTTTTACTTACTAAAACGGTTTTAAACCGAGTTTTCCGACCAAACAAGTTTATACACTTTCGTCGATTTCTGGCCATAAGCCTAGCATGTAAGTATGAGGGTGTAAAAATCTTCTTTTATCATGTTTTCATTTGTTTCAGGACTATAACATGCTAAATCATGCATAACATGGTCCAAAACATGGGAAGAAAGAGCCAAAACCGGATTTTTGGTTGAGGTAGAGGCTACTTACGTAGCAGATAGGCTCGCGCCTAAAGGACCCTGCCCAACCTAAATCCAAACCGTGTTTGGCCTCTTCATCTCCTTTATTTTTACTTCATATTTGTAATCGGTTTTTACCATTTCAAGTATTTTCAAACCTTTTTTTATGACAAGTTTTTAACCATAAAACATTTTTCACCCTTGGTTCTTAATACCATGGCGGTTTAATCCGTGTTCCGGTGATAATATTTGGTTAATTACATTATAAAAGGTATTTTAAAGCCCTTTATTTCATTTATTTACATTTTGAAGGGTATTTTAAAGCCTTTCTCATTTCTTTACATTTTCAAAATAAATGTATTAGTCACCAACACAAAGTCATCCTGGGTTCCATATACCATGTCAGATTTTAACCCGAGTACGATGATGAATATTGACTAATTACAAACAAATGAACTTAAAACAATTAGTTCATAATTATTTTCAAAACTATTCATGTCAAGCTTACAAAATCGAACCCGACATCGAATATTGTCAAAACAATGACGATTATTCAAGTCTCGTTCTTCAAATCAATACAAAAGCGGCCTAAACGGCCTTTTCAAATCAAAACGGGTTCAAACACCCGTTCTTCAAAATATTTGACAATCTTTTTCAATGGTCAGAACACGTCTTCCATCGTGTGTGATGACTCGCACCTAAACGAGCCTTTCCTTTTTCTATTTCCAAACCAGGGGAGACCCATTTGCATCGCCAATAGGCTCGCGCCTCTTATGGCTGCCTGATGCAGGGTCTGTTCCCCTTCCATCATTCGTTTAGGATGACCCCGACTTTGGTTAACCCGAATACAGGACGGGTCATATGACGAATCTGCCCATTCAACATCATATTTGCAAAATGCCTTACTAAGACAAATGGATCACGTTATGCACCGTAAACCTAATTCGGTAAATGGATGTTTAATTTCCGTCTTGCATGCAAATCAACCATAAATCCAACTTGACATCTTATACTTGATACTTGGATTAAATCAACCGACGTAAAAAGCTCACATGTTTGGTTCAAACTAGTGGATGTGCATTCATGCATTTACCCATTTTATCAATTTTTGCATTTAACCAACCAAGATCTATCAGTAGAGGCCGCTACAGCGGGCGGGATTGGGTGTCTGATTTAAGGGCTTCCCAATACGTACCATCGCCTCTTACTCAGAAACTTTGGATAGTGGACGACCTTATCCAGGGCGTACGCGAGTCATTGTAGAGATAGAATGCTAAAGAGGGACGATTCCTTATCTTTAGTACCTATGTCAAATACCTCTTTTTGCCTTGGTTGACCTAGGCATAAAGTGGATTCGAACGGGTTCCAAGCATCCCACAAATGCTTGGTGGCGACTCCTAACATCTCTAATCGTTTCAAGACCCTTGCCGAGATGAAACCGACCGATCTAAAATGATCCGGTCGAAAGCATTCTTACGCCGCCGAGCGTGGCTTTCAAAAGACCGCTATACGTCTAACAGATCGGCTTGACGTGTAGGTGGGCCATGTCCACAGGTAGTGATCTTGGAGGGGATGATGGTAACTAATGAAGATGTTCATGAGCTTGGTGGAGCGGGCATGAGGCACCCACCATTGCCTAGGTGAAACTCTTCTATTCCCCCTCATTTTTCATGTCAACAATTTCATGCTTTTCTAACTTGGTTAATTATTAATTGTTTCAAACTCTAGAGGTGTCCTTATAAAAGTTAAGGACTATATTTTCCACTTTAGCAACATCAAGGTGATGATAAATTTATTGTTCCCACTTTGAAAATCCAAAGGGACAATTAGTTTCATGCATTTCATACTAAACTTGTGCATGAACTTCCCTTTTTTTTGACACTAGAAATAGTGTTTTACTTGGTTTGGGGAAGTTCAAGCACAAGGAATGGGAGTTAATCCAAATTAGCTCTCCAACCAATAAAATCATGCATCATATAGGATAGACTAGAATGCATGACTTTTATATATGTCATTTAGTTTGCATATTAGTGTAGAAATCATGCATTCTCATTTAGCTTGCATAATTTCCTATTGTTTTGGCCATTGAGGACAATGCCCATACTAGTGTGGGGATGGGAAATTCTAACTTAACTTTTAAAATAAAAAATGATAAAAATTGAAAAATTTCGAAAAACACAAAAATATGTTCTTTTATTTCATAAAAAAAAACCATAAAAACTTGAAAAATTAAAAAAACCAAAAACATGTTCATTCCTTAGTAAGGTAGAATTGTATATTGTGTATATACTTTTTTTTTGTCCTCCTATTACATTGGATCGACTACGCCACATCCAAGGCATGAGGAATGTGAAGACCGCATGGTATAATCTTTCCAAATCTCCTTTTTCCTCTCTATGTTAATGACTATGTGACTTTATTTTGATTGATGCGGTACAAACCAATGTGATTTTAGGAGTTGCATTTAGATTATATGGCACACTAGTTGATAGAAGAATTTGCATTAGGTTGTATAAATGTTAGTTGCATCATGGCATGTAGTTGCATTTTAGGAAAAGTTTTGTGAAAACATCTATTTAGGAAGCTTGACAAGTGTATATAAGGCCCTTGTTGATACCTTTTCTTCTTGAGACTTTGCTCATTAGAATTCTTCTAAAACACCATAGGATGCGTCATGCTAATATCCTTTGACCCATGGACTGAGGCCTAGTCAAGCGTACCTTGTGGTGTGATAACTCCTTGGCTACCGTTTATTCCAAGGTGACCCTCGAAACCATGCAACCATCTTCCACTTCTATCATATTTTGTCAACAAAAAGGGAATGAGCACGAAAATTATCAATTTGAGTTCAAGTACCAAAATGAAAATCAAGAAGTTTGCAACTTGCATCAAAGAAAAGAGGAGTAAAAAAAATAAGAACTCCTATGCTTCAAATAAAAGCACCCTCATTACAAATTGGGGTGACTTTGAAAATGTTCAAAAAAAAAATGCAAAAGTTGAAAATTGTCAAGTATTGAAATGCCAAACATCAAAGAAATAGCAAAAGAAATTGTTCTCAAAAATATCAAATGCCACAAGAAATTGGGGGGAATAAAAACATCAAAAACAAACTCCCACTATGAAACTCAAAATCTATTGATACCTTTTTCCATTGAACCCACTTTTGTGCATGGTGGAGAGGGGACGACCTTTCTTCTTGTCTAGGCAAGAGGGGGAATTCCGCGATCCTACAGTATTTCTAACATCATAAGGAGTCTACTCTTGACGAAAGCATTTAACGATTGAGGACAAAGGTACCCTAACTTGACACAACTTGGAGGTGATTTATTCGTATCCTCCTAGGCTTAGTAATTTGAAGAAACCATATCTATGATAGAGTGTGTACCCTTAGATTTCTTCCCTTCTAGATAATTTCCGACACTTAGATGAGGAAAGTGGCTATTCATTTTTGTAGATGCATCCATTACTTGCTTTTGTGTGCTTAATGCTTGGATGTATCGCCGTTTTGGCAAGCCCCACCTTGCCTTGCAAGAAGGCATCCTACCTCATGGTTGTCTTGTTCTGAGTTGAAGGGGCGGAGTGAGACCCGCTAATTGTCTCATATCGGCTATATTAGTAGGCTTGTTTAAATAAAGGTCCTAGTTTTAGTCACCTCTTTACTCGGGACGAGAAAAGGTTCAGTTTGGGGATGTTTGATGTGACTCATATTTGAGCACATTTAGTCCCCGAATTAACCTCGTTCCCATGCTTTCTAGCACATATTTGGGTCATTTATTATCTTTAGTTTCCCATTTTGCATATTCTTTGAGGTTTTGTGTCATTGGTAGGAGAGGATTGCTAACCTTGCACTTATGGAGTTAAATGGAGCTAAATAGACTGCATCTAATGACCAAGCATCAAAGAGAAGACCAACACTAAAGGCCTAAGTAGATAAATAAAGTGAAATGGGCAATGATGAAAAGATCCTTGCATCCCCAACACGATCTTCGCGGATTGTTAAGGAGCCAAACAAGAGAACAAATCTGTCCAACGATCCGAGCGACCCGAGCATGATATGAGCGTACCAAAGTGCCAGGATCCGAGCGGCTTGATCCCAGGACGAGCGGATTGAAGAGCTATGATCCGAGCGTCTCCCTAGTGATCCGAGCAGATCCTCTTACAGAAGAGGCCATGCTTCAGCACATGACGAGCGGATCATGGCAGGACTAGCAGCTTGATCCGCGCATGTCCCTCGGGAGTAGCATTTCCTCAAATTTCTCTTAGGGTCTTAATAGTATCAATACCCCAGTTGTACTACCTAGATTATCATGTCCTCTTAATCAAGCTTTAATCTTACAATAATCAACTCTTAATCCTCCCTTAATTTAGTTGTAATATACTTTCCAATATTAATCACATCTTAATCTTTCATTAATTTCTCAATTGTTCTTCCTTTTATTTGGGTAAGAAGATTATTTGGGTTTATTTGGAGGATTGACAACCTTCCATCAATCATCAAGTACTTCTATTATTCTTTGCTTTATTATTTGGATCATCTCCATAGGTATAATTCCTTTTTACCCTTGTTTAATTATTGTTAATCACATCATTTATTCATCATGTTAGTATGATTGGCAACCTTATTAGCATGCTAAACTTGATCATGAGTGAGTAGTTCTTTAGCTAGGGTTAATGGGGAATTAGGAGAAACAAACATGGGGATTGATCTATGCTTAATCTAATATGTCTTCATAATTAAATTGCTTGCTTGTTGTGATTTCAACCTATGCACATGTTATGTTTGATGAAATGCGAGCCTATGAATCCTTGCATTTTTTACCCATATCTTATCTTTTTAATGAGGCTTGTAAGACATAAACCAACTCGAGCCTCATTAGACCATGCATAGAGTTGAATAGGAGGAGACTAAGTCGACTTGTAGGTGTTGTACAATCTAAACGATTCGGCTCCGGGATATAAATCTTCCTAGGGATTGTAAGATATACACTAACTCGATCCCATCACAATAATAAGTGCTTGCTTCTAATTGAGAACATGTTTGTATGATCTACTCCCATTAATCCCCTATGAACCCATGACACCCTAGTGCCTTTAATCATTTGTTTACAAACCTCTTTAATCGCTTTACTTTGTTTTTATTTATCTTGTTGATTAGTTTAGTTTACCTCTCATCTCAACCCAATTTGTGACACCCTTAGACATAGCTACTTGCAATTGAAAATCCTACATCAATACCCGTCCCTTGGGATCCGACCTTTACTTACCTCTTTAATAAGCGTAGTTTGTGAAGTTATAAATATTGTTTTGGTTGGTAGCTTTTGACGACGAGTTTTATACGGAACGAGGTGTGTCCAAAATACCTTGTTACTTTGGTCCGGCTGTTGGTGACGGTTTTGCGATGCCGTCACCGGGTTGGATATGGAGTAGAAATTGAGTTTTGATAACTTGCATCGTTACATCATCATTTCATGTCGTAATCATTTTGCTTATCACATACGCATGAGATATGAATTCATTCCGGAGCATGTCTAAGGCAAACTTTGAGCTCAGTTTGATGGCTTCGTGATGACCGAAGGGATGATGGTGCAAAAATACCATGTTGTAGATACCTCATTTCTGCACCTCCCGCTAAACACCCAGTGGTCATTGGGCCGCATGTTTGGTATGCGGAACGATTTTGTGACAATTCGTAAGTTCATCAACAAGTGATAGCTCAAACACTTGAGTCAACCTCATGGTCGTCATCTACACGCCGATACGGTCGTTTTGACAGTAATTAGAGTTCATTTGGAGTCCGGGTCAAAAAATCGCTTTATTTTCTAAGAAACCGTTTAGATGCCGAGTCGGAATGTTCTGGAGTGTTTTAGAATTCTAAAGATATAAATTCCTAATTTAAATTAATATCTTTTAAGGAATATCTCCCGTATATTGTGTTTTACGGAATAAGGAAGTGTATAACTACCGAAATTCCATAAAAAATGCGGAAATCTTGCTTGCAGAGGAGGAAACCTCTGGGGAAGTGACGCAGCAGGTGCTGCGCCTCTTCCAAGAGTCACAGTGGCTGTTGCGCCTCTTCCCCACCCCTATTTCCATGCTTTCCAGAATCTTTTCGAGACTTCTTTCTGTATCCGTGCCATACCTAAACTCCTTCGCGTGTTTAGTATAAATAGAGACCTTCGGCCTCAATATTTGGCACGCGAGTGTCCGCCCTTCTCTTCTCTCTTTGCATTCTAGACCACGCTCTTCGCTTTCGTCGCCTACGTGCTTGATCAATCGACCACGTAAGCTCAGATCATTCTGAGTCCCAGTCACGTTGCATAGACCGACCAATTTGACCAACTCCACCTTAATCAATCTAATCAATCTTTTAAATCCTTTAGCAAGGGCACTTCCACGCATGATTCGAGTTGAGCAATCACTAAGCGATAATTTAGTCAATCTCGTTTCGTCAAACATGTACGTCTGAGGGTGTAAAATCCTGTTTATTTTATTGTACTTTTATTTTTGTATCACGAATGTAAGGTTTATATCATAAGCACGTTCAAAACCGTCTTTAAAAACCACCTTTTAAACCGTATTTAAAAAACAGCTGAGATCTGACGTCGAGAAGAAACGCAGCAGCAGTTGCGCCTCTTCGAAGAGTCGCAGTACATGCTGCGCCTCTTCCTGAGGCTGCCGCTGCTCCTGCTCTTCTTCTTCTTCTTTCTCGATCTTCTACAACTTTCTGTTTTTCTTATTTTCTTTCGTTTCTTTTGTTCGTATCAGTACATAAATCGCATCTTAATTAATCTTTTCCAATTATAGCGTTTAATCCCGACTTAAATCCCTTATAATTCGATATTTGTGGGTTTTCGTCATCTTATTCAAACCCGAATTTTAGAGGCTCGATTCGTTCATATCAAGTCTCCGGAGTTCATCTTTTGTATATAATTTCCTTTGCTTAATTTCAATTTATTTTATCAATTCCGTTTTCAAGTTCAAAGTTTGCTCCTTTATTAAATCCAACACGAGTTCGTCATAACCATGTAAATCATTGTAAATTCTCACCCTTTCATTCGTTTTATGACAATATAGTATGCATGTAACCTGCTAAATCACTTCTGCTTGAGTTTAGTATCAATAATCGACTTTAAATTTCACCAACGAACATTAACAATCCGCGGTTCTGACTTCACGGACAGAGCCCAACTGGAGAACAGACGCAGGGAATGTTGCGCCTCTTCCAGAGGACGCAGCAGATGCTGCGCCTGTTCTGGGTTAGCTTCTAGCCCTGAACTCGTTTTCGCTTTGACGTAGCTCTTAATTATGTATCGAATCAACTATTAATCGTATTACCACTGCTAATCAGACGTATTTTCATACCTTTTGCTTTTCTTTTATTTTGTTTTTCAAAATCCCGTTTTGAGCGTGCTTTTGACGTAAATCGATTAAACCATTGTAATCCTTGTAATTTTAATTATTATAATTTATTATAGTTCATTTATCGTTTATGTATGATTTATTTACTTGTCTTTCACATGTAACTAATCTAACATCAACTTCAACCCGAATTGAGTGCTAAATTACATGTTCACTGCCATAGTTTAATTCACATGCTAAGACTAAAACGTTGGATATTGTATTGCATGAATATAATCGACAGCATATCAACTATGAACAACTTCCCTAATCATTAGTAGAGGCCGCTATTGAGGCGGGCGGGATTAGGTGTTCGATTAAAGAGCTTCCTAATACGTACCCTCACCCCTTACTCCAAATCTCTGTGAACATCCGTGTTCATTGGCATCCACGAGAGTCATTCTAGACATAGAATGCTAAGGGTAACGAGTTCTTAGTGTTCATGTCACTACTTTGTGTCTTGACATGGCACGAAGTATTCGAATGGTTCCAATTTCCCATAAAAATTGGTGGCGACTCCACAAATGCAAGCTTATTCGAGCACGTCGCGGGTGGCCCATGTCCACAATTTGGCGACTCCGCTGGGGATGATATACTTACGTGTTACCCAGGGTGAAACTTGAACGAGGTTAGGGAATAGTTTATACGAGACAGTTGTCGGTTTTCATGACTCGACCTTCTTAGGTCATTTTATTCGGCCTTCCTAGGCTTAACCCAACCCATTCGACCAATCCATCCATCTGGACGGTCCAAATTCTTATCTGGGCTTAAAGATGGATAGCGATTGACGTCAACCATACTGCGGTATATACTCATGTTTGTATCGAGAGCTTTCACTACTCGAGGAAATGGACTAGGAACCGACCTTACTCATGTTTGGCACGGACCTCTCCACAGACCAGGGTTTGATTGCTTGGTCTGGCAACCCACCTTTTATAGCCAAAACCCTTTAAATGCACTCAGCATACCGTTTTAATGCCCATATGTATGTTTGTATCATATACGTGATCACCATTTTGTAAACAAAACTATGACGAATTGTTTTAAAATAAAATCCTTTCAAAATGTAAATTTTCAAAAATGGCCTAAAATAGCGCAAAATAAGCCGAAACTCTGTCCAAATGTCGAGTCAAAGTTCGGGCCTTAAACCCATATTAAACCTCACTTCGAGTCAGCACTCCTACAACTACACTACAGTTGTCTAGGATCAAAATTTTAAAATTTGTCCTTTTCAAACCACACTTGACACAGTGGCACACACCCACTTCACGAGTCTAGTCTCTTCTTTGAGTAAGTGTGCAAAAATGGTCGATCGTGTTTTGATTCGTTGTCGATTTCTTATTCCCAGTTCCAAAATGGTGGGAACTAGTCAAGGAAGTGTTAATGGTCAACCCCAGCAACCCGGAAATGGTAATGATCAATTCCTAGCCGCACTCCTTCGTCTCCAAACAAGTCAAGACCAAGCTTATTCTCGCCTCAATGCTATTGAAGGCCGTATCGTCGCTGTAGAAGCTAGACTTCCTCCTGCGGAGAATGACATTCCCGACATGGTCGTACATGATAACCTTTCACCCTTTATTGGACAACCAGAAGTCAATCCTCCATTAGGTCCTAATGAAGCTGAAAAGCGACTCCAATATTTGGAGGAGCAACTAATGTACCTCAAGGGAGATGACATCTACAGGGAAAATAATCGCAAAGTATAAGGCAGTAAATGCTTAATTGCCAACTAACTTTAACATGACTGACATCCCGAAGTTTAAGTGGCATGAAAACCCTTTGAACCACATTCGTGCTTTCAAAGATTACATGTCTATCAAAGGCATCAAACCAGAGATGTTCTTAAGGATCTTTCCTTCATCTCTCGATACTATCCCTAAGAAATGGTTCTACTCCTTGGATCATAAGAAGATTGCTACTTGGGACGATGCTGAAATTGAGTTTACCAAACAGTACGCAGATAATGCTGAAATTCAAGTCAATATGCGCACTCTAGAGGTTCTTACCCAAAATGAGAAAGAAGGATTCACCGACTTCCTAAGTAGGTGGGAAAATACTAGCACGCAACTCGTCGAACGCCCAGACGAGGCTACTCTTGTTGAAAAATTCGTGGATAATTTAAGGCCAATCTATGCGAATCATCTAAGGTACCAAAACATAAAGTCTTTCAAAGACTTAACTGTACTAGGCACAAGAACTGAAGATGACATTCGTAAAGGACTCTTGTCCAAAACAGTCGGTCGTGGATATCAAGGCACAACGAGTCATTCTTATGGCTCCAGTAGCAAGACCGACCCAGAGGAAATTCATCGATGTTGGAGACTCGTACTCCAATGCTCTGAAAAGGTTGATGAAACTAGGTAAGCTCCAACCTATAGGACCTACACCTGACCCAGAGAAGAAGTCTAAGTTCTGGGATGAGAATGCCTATTGCGAGTACCATAGGGGAAAGGGACATGATACTAAGAAATGTTTCAAGCTCAAAAAAGTCATTCAGGATATGATTGAAGATGGGCGCCTACCCATACCTCCTGTAGGTAAGCCCAACAATAATCAGAATCCTCTTGGAATTCTGATGATCACAAATGAGGAATTCACCTTGGATTGCTCACACCTCATTTCCCCAACTGAAGATGAGGTCAATACACTGGAAAAAGAGGAATTTTACTCTACCATCTCTCCTACCATCGCTGATTTTATCGTATGGGCAAAGAGTGTAAGTAGACAAGTTTCAGAGCTAGAAGCTGTAGTAACATCACTACGCGGTCCAAACTATGCCTAGGGAAAGCAGGTTAGTGAGTCCAATCTTATCTCAAGAATCCACAATGCAAGAGGTGACCGCAGTGATCGACAATCTGGTCGAGCAAATAACCAGTCTCGCAGCTGAAATCATAAGTTTGAGGGAGCTCCACACCATCAACGGGATATGGGTAGATAGCGATGAAGACGTCTACCTCCGGGATCTTCCCTTGATTAAAGATGCCGAAAGTCTTACGGATGAGATCATTACCATGATTTTTCGGGACGACCATTTCAACCCTACAACACTGATCACTGACACCAAACCAGACCAGCAGAAAGGATGAAGAAGATCGATCAAATGGACCAACAGTCAAGGAAGGCTCTTCAAGCTCACAACTGGAGAAGGAGAGATGTTCAAAGAAGAACCCGAAGAGGACGAATTCAAATCAGAGTCGGAATCAGAGTCGGAGTCGGAGTCTAAGTCTAGGGAAGTCGCTAAAGAGTCTCCTCCTGTCGTCACTCCCCACCCCTCTGTTTCTCCTAGCATAGCATCACCTAGTAACAGTAGCTTGGGGCATGTCCCAGTAACTGTCCCTTTACCGCCACTAACTACTGAGCAGATGGCTTCTTTGTTTCAGCTATTTTCAAACTTTAAAATGAATAAATCTGATTCTGCTTACTCCTTGTGTTATTCTGAATGCAATTCTATTTGCGATGATAATGAGGATGATCCTGACCCAGACTTAATTGAATTACCTCCCTACATAATCAAAGATATACTAGAAGAGGGGGAAGGGGCACCAGTTATAGAAAACACCGAAACTATCAACGTAGGAATGAAATTAGAACCCCAAGAACTTAGGATAGGGACAACCCTAGACCCAATTGAAAGGGCCAATTTCATCGACTTCCTACACGAGTTCAAAGACGTTTTCGCTTGGTCTTACAAGGACATGCCAGGGATCGACAGGGACATTACAGAACATCGCATTCCAATCAAACCAGGTTTCAAACCTGTAAAACAGAAGCTTTGTCGGATGAGGACCGAGTGGGCTCTAAAGATTAAAGAAGAAGTCGATAAACAATTCAAAGCTGGATTCATCAAAGTTTCGGAGTATTCTGATTGGGTGGCTAACATAGTCCCCATACCCAAAAAGGATGGGCGAATCCGGGTTTGTGTTGATTTCAGAGACTTGAACAAAGCGAGTTCCAAGGACGACTGCCCTCTACCACACATCGACATATTGGTAGATAATACAGCAGATCACGCGTTGTTATCCTTCATGGACGGGTATGCTGGAACACCCCATACTCCAAGTGCCTTACCAGGACCACTGATACCCGTCGTGAGGTGTCAAAAATAAATTTATAATCTCCAACTACAACTATAGCTAGCGGCAGTCGGGTCGAACCACAGAGAGGCAGACGTAATTTCTAGTTGTTTTAATTTCGGTCTAAGGTAACAATAAAGTGGGGGGTTGATTGGATTTGGTCTACAACTAATAGCAGTAAAAGAAATGTAAGCTAATGAAATATATGAAATCAAGTATAAAAAGAGGTACTAGGATGGTCGGTTCGTTATAGTTTCGGTGGCAGCATACTAAACAGGTCTAAATCAAACACATGAGGCGGGAAATAAAGAGGTCCTCTCGGTCCACTCTTAACAAATAACATCTTTCGATCTCGCTATAGGTCCCTAATATCACTAATACTAACTTTCGTCCTGAAAAGTGACTACGGTCTAAACTTTACCTATCTTTCGATCTCAGCATAGTTTAGTCATTTTAATTGGTGATCTAACAACTGTCCCTATCTCTCGATCTAATGGGTCAATCATATATTAAGCATTCAACTAGTCGTGTGCACTCGATTCGTCGAATAAAGAATTAAAACAATTAAAACGAAAATAAAACCTCACGTGGTCAGTCGATCGACCAGGTATGGCGATCGATCGATCGACACGCGATTCAAAGTCGTGTTCATTATATTGCCGCCTACACTATAATTCCCCTACATCCTAGCACGAATAAATTAGCTACTCATACTGAAATTAAAGGCAACAATAATATTGAGGATTAAATCTACGGAATTCATGCTTAATACGATAAAATAAACAATTAACAAAAGATGGCAATTCGGCTTGGGAACTGATCTAGCAATTTGACAACTATGAACGAAAATAAAAATGAACTGGAATAAGAGTAAGTGAATACCGAATTTGCAGAAGGATTGTAACGGAATGATTGAAAGCACAACGAAAATCCAATGCGAAAATAGTTTCCCAAACCCTAATTATTTGATAAAACTAAACTGAATGTAAAGCGAGGTAAAAACTAGATTCGATAATCTGATGTTCTAGGTTACGTTATATAGAAAATATACGTAACATAATTCCTAAACCTAATAACTCATGGGCTTGATAAATCTCGATCTTTTAATTCTCGTCTGGAATAGCGTCTTGGTCGATCGACTGAAGTGACCGTTCGATCGACTGAAAAGCAGTGTACAGTAGCTTCTGGAACCCGATGGTTGGTCGATCGACTGAAGGTAGTGGTCGATCGACTGCTTTAGCTGCTACTTGACTTCATATTTCTCGTGGATTTGTCTTTTGGGCCTTGAAATGCGCACCAAGCTCGTTCCTTAAGTGAATTCTTCACGTCAAATGCAATGCAGGATACTCGGGGACGGATTTAGCTCAATTTCCACTGGATTCTTCACATTTCTGCAATAATGTACAAAAATACGAAAGTAGACGGAAATAGGAGAAATGGTAGCTTAAACTACACAAATGAGCTCTGAAATGCGTGTAAAATGGGATGTAAAACATCATATAAAAGACACGCATCAAACTTCCCCAAACCAAACCCTTGCTTGTCCCCAAGCAAGAACTAGACTCGGTCCTAAAACCTAATGGAACGAGTTCAATCTCAGAGCGAAATGCAACTATAAAGCCTAAACCAGTTTAATGCAATAACCAACAATCAATTAGCAAATGAATCATACAAACGAGTTATGGAGTCGTCAAAAACTGCTGAACCATTGACTATAGAGACTTATCAAATTGGACTCTCACGGGACGCTCATATCACACATAAGTACAGGTGAATATATAGGAGGATAGAAAGAATTCAATTTTGTAGAGACTCTCACCTAACTACGACCTATAAGAACATGCCTGCAATATAATATGAAAGTAATCTCTACGACCGTACATATGCATTCCAACCAACAAATGACCATGACACATGCCGAGGTATCAATATGGAAATGTGAGGTATGGGTAAGAAGAGGCAAAACATTTTATGGAAATGTGGAGGTACAGGTGATCAAGCTAGTACCCAAGACGGAACCATTTGGCAACATCCCACTTCTTACTCAAAATCCAATCGACACGGTGCTATAGCAAGCACAAAACTCACAATCTCCAGTATAATAGTAATCAACCAACTCCCCATAAGATATAAATAGTACATGGGAGCAAAAATCGCCATCTAATAAAGGCTTAAATCATGCGAAATTCATTTCTTTTCGGAACCCAGTCGATCGACCAAAAAGGCCAGTCGATCGACCGCATTGAACAGTACAGAACTCTTTTTTTTTTCTCTTTTTCGAATCATTTTCTTTTCTTTCTTATTTCTTTCCCAACTTTTTCAGTTCTTCTTCTTTCTTTCCTTTCTTTTCATTTTCCCAACAACATCTCAATCGAGCAAAAGGCTACCAAAAACAAGTAACAATCCCAAAACTAAACTACTAGCTTGACAAGGGCAGGCTATATGTAGGATGTAGTTAACGAGACAAAAAGGCTATTTTTGGAAGTGTGGAGCTTATGGGCATAATGAATAAAGGAAAACCTCTACCACATGTGTCAACAAACCACAAACCGAATGCATACAGGTATTAAGCAGATTAAGTTCATATTTATGCACATTGATATGACATGTCTCATAAGGAGTACTACTCACATTCCTAAATAAACCGGTCATAGATGTCACCAGTTATAAGCTCTAAATCTCAGAATATATAAGTAGTTTGCCAAAATTCTAAGTCAAGTCTGAAGTCCAGCAGATAATTTAACGAAAACTCGTAGACTATGCATATGTGATTCTACTAATAACATGTTAATTAGCAAGGCTTGGGCATAAACAAATGCAAATGCAATGTCATCATGGAAATACTACCGTTCCGACTTAACCTATATGCTAAAATAAACGTGCTTTTTTTTGGAATTTTTTGAAATTTTCCAATTTTTTGAATTGTGTATATATAAGAGGTGAAATAAACGATGAAATAAACGATGCAAAACGAAAATGTAAACGTGAATGCAAGCAAATGATATGCGACGCAAAACCCTTCCCCAAACCAAATCGCACAATGTCCCCATTGTGCAAAATCATGTAATGAAGAAAAGAGAAATGGGAATTTGCGAGAAAATAAACAAATAAAAATGACATGAAGTGGAACTCGGGAACTCACAAGACTTTAAGCGCAACAAAGGAAACCTCCCCAAACCAGCGTAAGCTAGGAGGTTTCGGTAGCCAGCAGTGCTACTAGTAAGTACCTAAAAAGACAAACAAAGTACCACGCATAAAATCGAGAAAGCAATGATGAAGCGATATTGTGTGCATAATTGAGAAAATAGAAGAAATCAGAAATGAGTCGGGAAATAAGATAGAGTAGAAAACTCCTTTAATCCCGCAAAATGACCCAACACAGCAGGGAAAGGGTCGTTAACAGGTACAGCAGCGGCAGTGGTCGATCGACCACATATGGCAGTCGATCGACCAAGGTGAGATGAACAGTAGCTCCTGGAAGCTGCAGACCAGTCGATCGACCGAAAACGCTGTTGTAGCTTCGGATTTCTTCGTATTCACTCAATAACGTGAGCTAATGAGTTCTAAAAACCTGCAAATGCACAGTAATACGCGCCCGAAATTGCGCAAAACCCAAAGTATCCGACTAAAGTATATAAAATCCTAAGCAAGCAAAATAAAATGCGAAGTTTCGCGCACACAAAAGCAATAAAAAGTGTCTAACAAAAGCAAATAAAATGTTTGTAAAACATGTGATCAACTAGTAGTTGATCAAGAATGGCCAAGGAATGGCCTACTTCGTCGGCTTCTGGCTACGAGAGGTAGCCTCAACGGTGCTTATCTTCTCAGCTGCACCCTTCTTAACTTCCATGTCAGCAGAACTCAACGGATCAACAGCTTCGTCATCTCCCCAATCAATGACCTCCTCCAGCTCGTCAGAATCCAAGTCGGACTCCCTTGCCTTAACCGGCTCATTATCAACTTCTTCATCAGTGGCATAGCTAAGGCAACCAAGACCTCCTCTTTGAATGATCGGCTCCTTCACAACTGGAGCGACAAGTGGCTCTACCTTCCCCAAACCAGCTCCTGTAATATCAGAAATAGACAGATCTTCCTCCAATTTGCTCCCAGTCTGGGGCGGAGGGGTTACAACAGGAATAGAGATAGGCATATCAGGAAGCATAAAGTACGATTTCTTGTCAGAAACCGTATTACAAGTCACAGGCCACATGGGGTCCTTTTTCTTAGCCGGCTGGGCAAAGACAATAGAATGCTTCCCCACTTTGAAGGTCAAGGTTCCTAGACCGACATCTATAACTGCACCAGCAGTGTGCAGATATGATCTACCTAATATGATAGGTATGTGGGCATCCTCAGGTATGTCAAGTACAACGAAGTCGACGGGGAAGAAAAACTTCCCTATTTGGACAGGAATGTCCTCTAAGACTCCTATTGGCTGGACCGCAGATCGGTCAGCCATCTGTACTGTCATGTCGGTCACCGTAAACCTAGTCAGTTTCAGCTTCCTAGCTAGACTCAAAGGCATGACGCTTATACTAGCTCCTAAGTCACATAACGCCTTTTCGATAGAAAAGGTACCTATGCTACAAGGAACTAAGAAGCTACTTGGGTCCTCTAGTTTATGGGGTGCAGTATGAGACAAATAAGAGCATGACTCTTTAGTTAATGCGACAGTATGCACAGTTTCAAGTGACTTCTTCTTAGACAAGAGTTGTTTCATGAATTTAGTATAAGCAGGCACTTGATTGACTAACTCAAGGAAAGGTACTTGTACATTCAAGCTACGAATAACTTTTTCAAATTTATTGAAAGATACCTGTTCCTTCGTTGGCACTAATCGTTCCGGATATGGGGCTGTAAGAAGTAGCTTAGCCCTCTCTTCTAAATCACGCATGTCGGCATCCGTGGACTTAGGCTGAAAGTCCACTACCTTCTCCTTGTTGAAGCTTGACCCCTCTTTAGTCCGTCTCAAATGTGAGCCATTAACCGTCATTGGGTCGAACTTCGGAACCGGGACTGACCCATCAGCACTCGGGTCTTCCCTCAATATTGTCGGAGTTATAATACCCCGAAACAAATGATCCCTCAAATTATTAGGCATTGGAAGACGAAAAGAATCACCATCAGCAGCGATTCCAGTCGATCGACGAGGTTGGTCAGTCGATCGACTGGTTTCAATAGTACCAGAAGCTCCCGTAACCCGTACTTCAGTCGATCGACTGGGTATATCAGTCGATCGACTGATATACCTGGTAGACGCCTTTTTCTTTCCTTTGCTCGTTCCAGCTTTATTTTGACTCGGTTCCGGCTTATCTCTTGCAGCATCATCCTCGACCATAGCAGGACCCTCCAGGGTAGACCCGCTCCTCAAAGTGATGGCATTAAGGGTCTCCTTTTGGTCAGTTTGAGTTGGTAAGTGTCTCGGAGCTCGAGTGGTACTCTTGCTAGCCAATTGAGCAATTTGGCTCTCTAGTAGCTTCATCCCGGCCTCTCTAGCTTGGGACTCCTTTAGCAATAAGTTCTTCAACTCGGTGAACTCGGAATTTTGGGTTTGTTGCTGCTGCTGAGGAACATATGGAGGCTTTTGATATTGTTGTTGCTTATGATGAGGGGGCACATAAGGTTGCTGCTGCTGCTGCTGCGGAGGTGGAGTTGGATTTAGGACATTTTGGCTCCTCCAACTCAAGTTGGGATGGGCATTCGGCTCATAGTACGTGTTTGTCTGCCTATAATGTTGAAAGGCAGCACAAGACTCAAAGGGAGCACTGCAGTTTTCTGAAACATGACCTTCTCCTCCACATCTTCTACAGACGAAGGGACCGTCTGAAACAGCATTTACCTGATAAATCCCTCCTTTCGAAGCTCCACCCAACTCATATTTGTCAAACCTGGCAGTGAGAGCTTCTAGTGCAGCCACAGAAGAAGATTCAGCAACTCTCCTCTGGTTTCCTCTCGAATTCCCATATTCAGCCTTATGAGTGGCCAAATCATCAATGATCTTCCACCCCTTAGTCTCTCCCATGTTCTCAGCAAATCGGTCATTGGCTGCAGCATCCAAAATAGCCCTCTGATCGTCATACAGCCCGTTATAGAACTGATTACAAAGACTCCATTTTTCGAACCCATGGTGCGGTATGGTTCGCACCAGCTTCTTGAAACGGACCCATGCTTCATGAAAGTTCTCATCAGGTCCCTGCTTGAAGCTCGTGATCTGAGCTCTAATGGCATTCGTCTTCGAGGCAGAGAAGTATTTCTTGTAGAATGCCAGGGCCAAAGAATTCCAATCGGTGATCCCATGGGCAGCTCGATCCAAATCTCTATACCACTCCCTTGCAGCATCGCGGAGTAAGAATATAAACATGGTCTCCTTTATCTGATCTTGGGTTACACCCGTCGGCGGGGGTATAGAGCAGCAATAGTCGATAAAAATCTCCATATGCTTGGCTGCATCCTCATTTGCAGCACCCCCGAACTCGTTTCTCTCAACCAGGTTGATATAGGAAGGCTTTGGCTCGAATTTTCTCGCCTCCCCAGGTAGTTCGAATCCTTTGTAGAGATTCGCAGTTGTCGGCTCTGAGTGACTAGCAATAGTTGCTTCTTCAGCCATGACTGGAATTTCTGGAGAAGTGACTGTCTCAGCTGAAGAAATAGAAGCAGGAGAAGTAGGTGGATCTTCCTCAAACAGAGCGTTCTCGTAGTAACTTGACAGAGTACTCAGCTCTTTCTCTGTCGGCAATACCCTCTGTGATCGTCTCAACTCGCGCAAGGATTTCTTGATCTCAGGATTGAACGGTACTAGTTCACCACCCTGTGACCTGCGCATAAGAAGAAACTACAAAAAGAATAGAAGAAAAGTTTAAGGAACGAAAGTCCCTTAAACTAAAGAAAGACTAAAAATAAAACAGCTAAAAATTAGAACAATTGCCTCCCTGGCAATGGCGCCAAAATTTGATACCCGTCGTGAGGTGTCAAAAATAAATTTATAATCTCCAACTACAACTATAGCTAGCGGCAGTCGGGTCGAACCACAGAGAGGCAGACGTAATTTCTAGTTGTTTTAATTTCGGTCTAAGGTAACAATAAAGTGGGGGGTTGATTGGATTTGGTCTACAACTAATAGCAGTAAAAGAAATGTAAGCTAATGAAATATATGAAATCAAGTATAAAAAGAGGTACTAGGATGGTCGGTTCGTTATAGTTTCGTACATACTAAACAGGTCTAAATCAAACACATGAGGCGGGAAATAAAGAGGTCCTCTCGGTCCACTCTTAACAAATAACATCTTTCGATCTCGCTATAGGTCCCTAATATCACTAATACTAACTTTCGTCTTGAAAAGTGACTACGGTCTAAACTTTACCTATCTTTCGATCTCAGCATAGTTTAGTCATTTTAATTGGTGATCTAACAACTGTCCCTATCTCTCGATCTAATGGGTCAGTCATATATTAAGCATTCAACTAGTCGTGTGCACTCGATTCGTCGAATAAAGAATTAAAACAATTAAAACGAAAATAAAACCTCACGTGGTCAGTCGATCGACCAGGTATGGCAGTCGATCGACTGACACGCGATTCAGGCCGTGTTCATTATATTGCCGCCTACACTATAATTCCCCTACATTCTAGCACGAATAAATTAGCTACTCATACTGAAATTAAAGGCAACAATAATATTGAGGATTAAATCTACGGAATTCATGCTTAATACGATAAAATAAACAATTAACAAAAGATGGCAATTCGGCTTGGGAACTGATCTAGCAATTTGACAACTATGAACGAAAATAAAAATGAACTGGAATAAGAGTAAGTGAATACCGAATTTGCAGAAGGATTGTAACGGAATGATTGAAAGCACAACGAAAATCCAATGCGAAAATAGTTTCCCAAACCCTAACTATTTGATAAAACTAAACTGAATGTAAAGCGAGGTAAAAACTAGATTCGATAATCTGATGTTCTAGGTTACGTTATATAGAAAATATACGTAACATAATTCCTAAACCTAATAACTCATGGGCTTGATAAATCTCGATCTTTTAATTCTCGTCTCGAATAGCGTCTTGGTCGATCGACTGAAGTGACCGGTCGATCGACTAAAAAGCAGTGTACAGTAGCTTCTGGAACCCGATGGTTGGTCGATCGACTGAAGGTAGTGGTCGATCGACTGCTTTAGCTGCTACTTGACTTCATATTTCTCGTGGATTTGTCTTTTGGGCCTTGAAATGCGCACCAAGCTCGTTCCTTAAGTGAATTCTTCACGTCAAATACAATGCAGGATACTCGGGGACGGATTTAGCTCAATTTCTGCTGGATTCTTCACATTTCTGCAATAATGTACAAAAATACGAAAGTAGACGGAAATAGGAGAAATGGTAGCTTAAACTACACAAATGAGCTCTGAAATGCGTGTAAAATGGGATGTAAAACATCATATAAAAGACATGCATCAACCACTTAAGGCATGAGAACGCTACCATCTCGGTTACCCGAGGCAATGATAATCAAATAGACAATAACGAAACGTACTTTAATAATAATAAAGTTTAAATCAATACAACCAAAACGAAACTGATAAAAGAAAATACAAAGGTTCTCAAATATTAAACCAACTAGCTAAAGAACAACGTTCGACACAGCGGAAGGCTTCTAAAACAGCTCGTGACGACTAAACCCAGCTATCCCATGCGCATCAATCATACCTGCTCAATAACTACTCACCACCTCCGAATGGATCACCACAATTTTTAAAAAACATTTAAACGGGGTCAGTACTGATTACATAAAACAACAGCTGCAAAGAAACAGTATTACAAACAACTCAATCAACACAACACAATCTCCACAACTCCATCTCCTCTCCACACATCTGACTACACACCAAAGTGTGTAGCCCTGCCAGAGTACCCATCGTAACAAGTACTCCTCGCCACTAGTGGGGGACCGCAGTCGTTCCCACCTAAGCCCCACTCATCTCCATCGAGCGATAAACCCATGTTCATTAATGTGCACATCCCTTCTGTGGCGGGTTCCACTGAAGGCGAATCAAGGGCGAGAAGCCACTCCCGCAAGTGACTCCACTCAGCCAGGGACGCACCCCGAAGACCACAGACAGTTATACGACTAATCAACAATATACAACCACCAACCATCAAAATCAAACCAACAATATAATTAACCAACAATCACCATCACAAGAACCACACATTATGTAGCCAATACTGATTAGGGAAACCCTACCTGGAAAGCAATCACCAAGATCATCACAATTAGCTAATCACAATCGTTCTTCAACGAAATCATCTCCTATAAACACACAATCATACAATCACAATCTAACATCAACCATACTCCCCAAAATCCCCAAATTACCCAATTAGGGTTTCAACAAAAATCAATGAAACGATATAAAAATCATACTAGGAGCTTACCCACAATGCGACGGTCTCACAGGCATAAAGAACTCAACGATCCGACGACTCTAGCCCTTAGGATTTGCCAACAACGCGACGAGAGAGAACTACGTAACTTCTTTTTCTTTTGAAAGGTTTAGAAAGGTGAAAAAGTGATTAAAGAAAATGACGGAAGCCTTTTATATTAATCTCGCATTATTAGCAAAACCCGTCAAAACAAACCCGTAAAACACACTTACTCGATCGAGTGCCCCTTACTCGATCGAGTGCCACACGTACTCGATCGAGTACCCATCAGGCAGACTACTGTTTTGTATAAAAACATACTTACTCGAAAGAGTAAGTACCACTCGATAGAGTACCCATAGACATAGAAAACCGTAGTATTACAGTCTTCCCCCCATAAAAGGAACTTCGTCCCCGAAGTTCAACCCATACATAAAAACAAACATACTAACTCGATCAAGACACACCAACGCAACTAAGAACTCAAAACAAAACCCCAACCTATAAAACATGAACTCTTAACACCAACTCCACCAACTATTCCTACCTCCACAACATGGCTCACGATATGGTTTCAATTACGTCATAGTCTCTCTCGACACTAACTCTATACACTACCAATTACCATCCACAAACGCTGCTAGCTCCGTTTCACTAACATATTATCCACTAGAAAATCTAATATCAAGACAAGACACTCATAAACATTAAACGGAATGTTACATTCTACCACCCTTAAAAGGAACTTCGTCCTCGAAGTTTACTCACACTCATAAACATCATCATCCAACTGCCAAAACTATCGAAGTCATAAACATCATCATCCAACTGTCAACACTATCGAAATATTCTCACATTCATAGACTTCACACTACTACAAGCACGGCCATGACCTTTTAACAAAATCAATCACAACAAAGATCCATCCTTTATGCTACACCAACACTCTGCTTCCAAATATACTACAACATGCACATCCATGAAACTCTCTTTTATCGCATCCTACTCCTCTTAAGACAAATATTACGTCCTCGTAACTCACTAATACTAAATCCTTGCTATATCTTATCATTATCCTCATCACCACCGCATGTCAAAGATAGCTTATAATCTAAACACTCACTATTCCTATATCCAAGGCTCTCTTACTTAAACAGTTCTCATACCTCAATTCACTCGGCACACTACCTAACCTATACCACAAAATCTTTAGCTTAACCAAAACTTCAACTGTTCCCTATTACCGCCAAAACGAAATAGTCCTCTATACATGCACCTATCCCCATACTCCGAACTAAATAGTCATTTAAATGGATACGTCTCATGGATGATGATAGGACGCGAGTATATTCAATGGCGTTGCTCATAAAATGGATACGTCTCATGGATGTAAAGCAGGAGTACGATGACAGTTTTAGTTAATCTAAATAGTCATTTAAATTAACATTTTGAAACGATTTGGGATAAATAGTTATTATTTCATTTTTGTTTATCTTTTGTGTAATTTATGAAATAAAAACTTTTATATTATTTATTTACATTTTCTTTATTTGTGAAATAAATAAAATTTATTTCTTTTTGATTTTGAATTACTGAGTTTTATTTTAAATTAAGTTTTAATTAATTTGAAAAATTAGTTTGTAAAGTTTTATTTAATTTTAATTTGAATATTTGAAAATTTGTTTATTTGATATAAAAAATCAAAAATGTGTTTTCTTAACACCCTCATAAGTCGGGAAGCCTTCCTCAAGGTCATCCTAACCACGGAGATGTCACATGACTTGGTTTCCAAACTTGTAGTGCGAACAAACGAGAATAGACAATTTAACATAGATACGTTATAGTTAAGATAATTAAAGTATAAGTAAAAGGATTCAAATGACAATCCCAAATAGTACAACCCAATTGAAAATAAAAGTGGAGTGTAATAAATGTTAAAAGCTGGACAACAAGAAATGACGACAACTACGGCGAAGACCACTCCCAAACCTCCCAGGTATATACAAATATAACATGTCAAGCTATTGCTCCCCATATGAACGGAAATCATCGTATGGTTCACCATAGATATTTAAAAATGCTTTGGTTAGCTCCAATAATACAAATGCTCATGAAAATACATGTGAATGTGAAAGACTCAATGATTATGATATGAAGTGATGATGTAAAAATGCAAGTTATCAAAACTCCACAACTCCTCCATAACAAACCCGGTGACGGTATCTGTAATACCTGCCTAGTTTAGGGATCCGTTGACCGACCCGTTGACCATGGGAGACACACCGTAAGGAAGACTATGCAGTGATCATGACTCGATACTCAACCTAGTAGGAGCCACTCGGCCGAGTATCTGGGGTACTCGATCGAGTGCGGCGTACTCGACCGAGTACCTCGTCTGACAACGTGTTAGTATAAAACACGACGACTAAAACATAATTCATTTTTGACGTTTCTTTTTAAACATTTCTAAACCTAATTTGTCTCTCCCAATTCTCTCATCCCACTTTACACATCTTGGGTAGCCTTGAATACTAATCCGAGAAGGGAGACGGTCTATGCATGAGGTCATTGAGTTGGGTTGTCGCCGCCATCGGCATAGGTTGTTTTTCAAGGTGAGTTTGTGAATAATGGTGTGTTTTGCACTAGGTCTTGAATAGCTTAGTGATAGGGTACGGTTGTTGCTTGTAGGATACGATATGAGGTCTTGTTTGACGTGGTGTGATTGCTGCGTTCTATGGATTTTCAGAAAGGTAGGGTTTCCATACTCAGTTGATTGTATAATTGATTTAAGAATGATTGTGATTGATTGTATAACATGTTTCATTGGATTGAGATTGGTTGAGATTATATTATTGTTTGGTACTGTTGTTTTGGGACCATTAATGATTTGGGTTCGCTCATTGCGATGAGCGGGGTTTAGGCGGTATGGCTGCGGTCCCCATTAGGGGCGAGAGTTACCTGTTACGATGGGTAACCTGGAAGGGCTACACACTTCAGCGTGTAGTCGGTTACGGGTTATTATTAGAGTTTGGAGGATGGTTACTACAGTTGGATTGGATTGTATATTGGGTTGTGTTTGTGATTTCTTATTTTGATTTTGTATAGTTGACTGACCCCGTTTATTGGTTTCAAAACGGTGGTGATGAATTCGGGGATGGAGAGCAGTTGGTTTAGCATGTATTGGATGCTGATGTTGCTTGCGGGATATGGATGGAGTCGAGTTATCACGCTGTCTAGCTGGCTGTCGCTGTCGTTTACACTTTTGTTATTCTTTTCAGTTGTTTCGGAGTTGTATCTCTTTATGGTTGCGTTTTGTATAAACAGTAAGAATCCAAAAATGTTCTTTTATGGTCTATTTAATATACATTACCTCGGGCAACCTAGATGGTAACGCCCTTACTTATTAGGGAATGTCTTATTAAGGTTCTTGGTAAGTGGGGGCGTTACAAAGTGGTATCAGAGCGACAATTCTGGAACCTGGTGTATGTGTGTTGGGAGCCCTCTTATGTTGGTTTTGGGTGAAAAGGCACCCTCATCTCAGAATCCCGGCCCCAATGTGCTTAAGCCAGTAATTTCGCATGAGGTAAGCGTATGAGATTAGGTGTGTGTGCGCTGAATGTGTGATGTATGATCTTCTTGGATGTCATATTGTGTTTGGTATGAAAGTTAAATTAGTTATGATGCAAGAGATGGTGTGTTGTTGTGCACATGAATTGGCCTAGAATACTATGTATGTTGGTTGTGACAAAGGAAGCGATGGGAGATATCAACGGTATAACATGTAAATTTATTATATTATGTATGAATGACTTGTGGTAGTGTTTATGAAGTAAACGGATTAGATACTTGTATGCGTATGACATTGTTGGTAATATAATCGAGTTTGAATAGGTTATGTGTGCACGTAACATGGTCAATTTCTGTTGAAAGAATTACACCGAGTACGATGTACGATGTGCAATTAGGTTGTATGGATGTGCGTATTTGGTAAGTTGCTTGGTATATGATAGAAGTAGGGCCTAAATGTAATGAGTTTAGAATAAGTTTGGACTCCGAACAATGCTTATTGTTTTGCAGGGAGGATTATATGCGACAATCTCAATTCCGTTCTTTTGCGGGGGTACTCGACCTAGTACATAAGGCACTCGACCGAGTATGCCTTACTCAACCGAGTATGTTGGCACTCGGCCATGCACTCAGAAGGCAGTAGCCGTGATAATTTTCAAATATGAGTACTCGACCGAGTAAAGGCTACTCGACCGAGTATATGATGTACTCGACCGAGTACCTCAAAAATCCACCGGTTCAGCTCCAAATTTCCGGAACACTGTAAACACACAATCCCCTTATTTCACTACTCATATCCCTCATATTTCACTCAATTTTCTCAAAGGTTTCTCTCAAAAAGTGAACCTTGGTGATTCTTGGACATCTTGCTCTCGGATTTATCCTTTTGCTTTTCATTCTTGCAACCAATTTTCAAACTAAGGTAATCCATCTTTCAAAACTTTTTACTTTCATTAAATGGGTTGTGTAAGTTGCTCAAATTTGAAAATTTCTTCTCTTTAATTCAAAGTTTCATGCTTGTATGTTTTTAATTTGGTAATAATTACTTCCATTAATCGATTTACATATGCAAAAGATGATTTCTAAGCCCAAAATTTCTAATTTTTATACCGAACATTTCAAGGGTTTTGCCCCAAAATTCGATTTTTGGTCACTTAGATTCTTGTAGGATGCTTATAAGAGTTCTATTGATACTAGAAATGCTCTACCAAGTGTATATCTTGTGCCTTTGATAGAAAAATCCGTCTTAAACTTCGTTTTAAAAGGGAACAAAACTGAAAAATCCCTCTTGATATTGTGTGGATTCCGGAAAGACTCTTGTTGAACTTGTATTCTTGCAGCATGCCGAAGACCAGAGCACCTCCAAAGAAGAGAACTAGTGCCAATACCGTGATAGATCAAGGACAATCTAGTGCAGAGCCGCTTGTTCCGCTGGCTGACAAGTATCCGACGGTAATATTTGCTGACATTGAGCAGTAGGCTGCTTTTATAGACATAATGGGTCTTACTATGAGACCGACTAGATGTGTGGATTCGGGGGTCTTGAGAGACTTGGGTATCGAATCGTATATAGTGTATATATTCGAAATCTTGGGAATTGAGGGGTTGTATCACCTCCGTAAGAAGTCATATCCCTTTTTCACCCTAGAATTTATGAGTTCATTCAAGTATGATATGGGTGGGAAGACCGTAAAGTTCCGCCTCTTGAACATCGACCATGCCTTGACCCTTGACCAGTTTGTCGAGCACTTGGTGTTAGAGACTGAGAAAAGGGGGTATATTAGTGATGTGGCGACGGAGAGTGGGGCACCCCACTACCTCCCTTACATTACCGGCCGAACTGCCCCTACCTCTAGTGCTATGTTAATCAACGATGTCCAACATGTGTCCCTTCACATCTTCTTGCGAATGCTGCCTTGCTTGCTTTATGATCGGAATGACACAAGTAAGTTAAACTCCCATGAGGTGATGCTTTTGATGTCATATCTCAATCCCCTTCAGAGGGAGCGCTTCTACTATAGTGCTCCCAGTGTGGTGTGCTCCAGCTTGGCATTTATGGTTCACTCCAAGAACCGTTACCTTAGTTGTGGGGCCATAGTTATCCGGTTGGCTTAACGTTTGACCGACTTTGAAGCCCTGGCTAAGTCGACTTCTTCCCTGTTTAAGACCATCCCTACCATAGATGAGGCTTACTTGCGCCATGTCAAGTGGTTGAGGAGGTTGGCCGATGGATCCTTGGCTGGTATTGCCTGACGCTGAGAACCTACCCGTGATAGACCACTAGCCTGAGTATGACCCCGGAGTGGGGAACTCGAGCCCCAGCCACAATTTTACCTTATCTCCCTTGAGATCCTCCTGGAGTTACCCGAGCAGATCATAGCTTCTGGTAAGCAGAAGACTGTCCCGACTCCTTGTGAGCACCGTGGAGTGAGGATGACTAGAGAGGTGGAGACCGAACCTCCTTATATCCCACAGAGCTTCTACCCACACCAGTATCCATCCTATCCTACGGTCCATGACCCTAGGATGCAGATTAGTGAGCTTACTGAGAGAATATCTACCACCTTAGTGCTAAGGAACATGCACGAGATGACACACCTGCAAAATGTGGGGACCGGTCTTGCTCAACCAGTATGGTGGAGTGGAGTAGGAGATTATAGCGGGGTGTTCCACAGCTACGGGGTGGACCGCTCTACTTGGAGAGCTCCGGAAGACCGTGAGTATGGTTGCCTTGAAGGGCCGTGGGGAGCCAACTACGGTAGTCAGCTGGATGATGCGGGGAGATGGGTTGGTGATGACCACGCAGCTGGAGCATATCAGGGAGTGGGAATTTCAGGCAAAGACGGTGGAGGGCATATGGACGAGGATATGGGTTTCGACCCTTGAGCTCCGTTTTGTTGTTGTTGGTTGTTGGATGTTGGATGTTTGTTGAGGATTTGTTAGTACTCTTTAAACTTTTGGATTTATTCGGATAACTTTAATTGGGCCAGAAGGCGAATACTTTACTTTCCTATGTTGCTTTGTAGTTAAGACTTGATTTCTTGTGCTGGTCGATGGTTGAACCTTGTATTACAGGTAGATGTTTGCGTTTTCATGATATTAGTTGCGGACAAATCGAGTTCTGCCTCTAGGAACTCGACCGAGTACTAAATACTCGACCAAGTACCGCGTACTCGGCCGAGTTCTCGCTGGTACTCGACCGAGTACCCTGGGCTTGAGCCATGTTGTAATACTACAAATGTTTTGAGTTATTATTGTGATACCTTGTGATAAGATGGGTGTGGTTGATAATCGTAAATGGATAATTGTGTTATCTTAAGTTGGATGGTACTCCAGTTATGTGGATGTTTATAAGTGTTGCGGTAGTAGTTATGGGCGAACTTCGGGACGAAGTTCATTTTAAGGGGGGAAGACTGTAATACCCCATATTTTGATAATAATTTATGTAATTTAAATAATTAATTAATGGCATTTCTAATAATAATTACAAGTAAGACGTTAAATAAATAATAAATTAAGTATCCAAGTCAGGAATTGGGCTTAGCTAATAATTGAGCTTTGGGCCGTGTGTCATAGTTATGTGGACAAAAATTTATTAACCTAGTATGAGTGTGATCGGGAATTGTTTCGGGATTTAGTAATAATAATATGGAAATAATAATAAGTAAAGGTAATAATAATTATATCAATAATTATCCTAGTAATAATAGTGTTATGGCAATAATAAAATTAGTAAAGATAGTATGTGGAAATCCTATTTATGGTAAGACTAATATAATATAATACTCCCTCCTATTCAGGGTTTTCTTCCCTTTGTTTGTGGGCACGAGTATTAAGGCGAGGAATAAAATAAGAGTAAAAGAGTTGGGTGGGGTTGGTGATAGGAGAGAGTGGTGAATATTTAGGAGTTAAATAAGGAATTGTGGGGCCAAAACATTAATGAAAGTAATAAAATATGGGTAAAAGAGTTGGGTGGGGTTTGGTGATAGGAGAGAGGGAAGAATAAAATAAGATAAAAAGTTTCCAAAATAAGAAAGGGGAAGAAAACCTGAATAATCCGTTTTAGGAAATAGGGAAGAAAACAGTGAATAGGAGGGAGTATATAATAATAATAATAATAATAATAATAATAATAATAATAATAATAATAATAATAATAATAATAATAATAATAATAATAATAATAATAATAATAATAATAATGAGTGTCGGACTGCTATTCGGCGTCAGCATCAGGAGGAGAGTATTGCTAGGGCTATCCTTGCTTGGGGGGTACCTGGGGGGGTTTGAAGTTGTTGCAGAAGTGTTTCTATGAGGGTCCTTCTTCGTTTAATGTGGACGAGGATCTGGATTTGAGTGCGCTTAACCTCCGCCAATGTCGGCGGAAGATTTGTGATGGCCACTATACTGCTGCTGTCCGGGTGCTTTCTTCCTCCGGGGTCGCCCCCTACTCCGATGCCACTCTTGTGGCCTTGCGTGAGAAGCATCCTGTCGCCCCGCCTCCTTCATTGCCTCCTTTGTCTGGGGATCATCATCCTCTGGTTGCCTCTTCGATTGTGGTTTTGGATATGATTCGGAGCTTCCCACGCGGTACTTCTTGTGGGCGGGATGGTTTTCGTGCCCACCACCTTATGGACTGTTTGAGTGGCGCTGCTGTGGCTATCTCTGATGATTTGATCACTTCTATTACTAGGGTGGTTAATCTTTTTCTTGAGGGCCGGTGTCCTCTTCCTCTGGGTGAGTACATTCCCAGCGCCCCTCTCACGCCACTTGTTAAACCGGGTGGTGGGGTTCGTCTTATTACCGTTGGCACGGTCTGGAGACGACTTGTCTCTAAGGTTGGTGCTTTTAAGGTTGGTCCTTCTTTATCTTCTTATTTTGATGGACTTCAGTTTGGGGTGGGTATGTCCGGTGGAGGAGAGCCTATCTTGCATGCCTTGAACCGGCTCATTGAGGCTCGGGGTGCTGAGGTGGGGCTTTCTATGTTGCTGGTTGATTTCCAGAATGCGTTCAACCTTGTTGATCGTGCGACCATGCTTCTGGAGGTCCGCCGTTGTTGCTTCTTTCCCGTTGGGTGGAGTTTTGTTATTCCAGCCCTGCCTGTCTTTTTTATGGGGAGCACTGCTTGTGGTCTTGTTAGGGTGTCCAGCAGGGTGATCCGTTGGGCCCTTTGCTTTTCGCTTTGGTTTTGCATCCCTTAGTATGCAAGATCCGGGACACTTTTGACCTCACTATGCAGGCGTGGTACTTAGATAATGGCACCATTGTGGGTGATACTTTGGAGGTGGGGAAGGTCTTGGATTTGATTATGGTGGATGGCCCTCGTTTTGGACTGCATCTTAATGTATCCAAGACGGAGGTCTTTTGGCCTGTTGAGGATCCTCGGAGTCGGCTTCCTGGGGTTTCCCCCCTTCTATTTCTCGGCCATTGCGTGGTGTTACAGTTTTGGGTGGACTGTCACAAGATTGTCCTGGTTTTGGCAGTGAGATTGTGGCGAAGAGAGTAACTAAGACCATTGAGCTAATGGACTTGGTTGCGAGGATTGAGAACCCACAATGTGAGTTGCTTCTACTTCGAGCTTGTACTAGTATTTCTAAGCTCTATTTCTCTCTTCGTACTTGCTCCCCTAGTGTTTTTGGGTCGGTCCATCTTCCTTTTGATGTCGCTCTTCGTTCCAGCTTGGAACGTATTGTCACCTCGTCTGGGCCGGGTTTTGGGGATTGGCAGTGGCGCCTTGCTACATTCCCTTTTCATCTTGGTGGTCTTGGTGTCTATGCGGCGGGAGATGTTTTATTTTATGCTTTTATTGCGTCCCAATTGCAGTCTGCTGGTTTGCAGGCTAAGCTCCTCGGCCCTTCTGGTATTGTAGCTGCTGGCCCTGCCTTTGATGATGCCGCGCGGGTGTTTACTGCGACTACAGGCTCTGGTATCTTAGGTAACCCTAGTGAAATTGCTGCCCGCAAACTTATGAAGAAATTGGCAGACATTTATTTCGCGACGGTTGTTGCTGCCTCAGAGTCTGTTTTCTCTTTGAGACCGCGCCAGCTTGCTTTATGGCAGTCTCAGCAGGGTTCTCACTCCTCTGATTGGTTACGTGCTATTCCTATCTCGGGGTTGGGTCAGACTATGAACGGAAGGACTTACCGTAGTGTGCTTGGGTATCGTCTGGGTGTTCTGTTATTCACGGCATCAAGGCCCTGTCCTGCTTGCTCTCGGGTTTTTGCTGAGGATGTTTTTGGGGACCACGCTGTTTCTTGTACTGGTACTGTGGGCGTTAAACATCGGCATAACCTCGTCCGGGACACTCTTTTCGACATCTGTTATAGATCTGGTATTACTGCGGAAAAGGAGGTTGATATCAGTTTGGTTGATGGGCATGGTGGCTCTCTTCGTCCTGCGGATTTGTTGCTTTATTCTTGGGACGAGAGGCGTGATGTGTGCGTTGACTTGACGGTCTTCTCCTTTGACTCGATTGGGATGACGGATTTTGTGCCTGGCGGGTTGTCGCCGATCTTTGCTCGGCGTAAGTGTGCTAAGTATGGGGATTTGTGCGCGGTGGCGGGTTATGGTTTCCTTCCTTTCTCTTTCTCTTCACTTGGGGAGCTGGGTTCGGATCTTTGTTGCCTTGCTCAAGCGGATCCAGAAATTCTCGGTATCTCAGGATGCGGGGGCTCGGGTGGCCGCTTACATTTTTACTAGACTTAGCTTTGCTGTTGCTAAGGGTGTGGGAGCCCAGATTGTCTCTCGGCTCCCCACCAATTTCATGTAAACTTTTCTTTTTCTTTTAATGAAAGCTGCGCGCATCCTTTTATAAAATAATAATAATAATAATAATAATAATAATAATAATAATAATAATAATAATAATAATAATAATAATAATAATAATAATAATAATAATAATAATAATAATAATAATAATAATAATAATAATAATAATAATAACAATAACAATAACAATAACAATAACAATAATAATAACAATAATAATAACAATAATAATAATAATAATAATAATAATAATAATAATAATAACAATAACAATAATAACAATAACAATAACAATAACAATAACAATAACAATAATAATAACAATAATAATAACAATAATAATAACAATAATAATAATAATAATAATAATAATAATAATAATAATAATAATAATAATAATAATAATAATAATAATAATAATAATAATAATAATAATAATAATAATAAGGGTTATTTAATGACATTACTCCAAACTATTGCGGTGCTTCTTAAAATACTACAGGCTTTATTTTAACTATCAATATACCCAACTCTTATACCCCTTCTCTCGTATTAGAATAGGTAGACCGCCTACCTATTAAACCGGTAAAAATGTTTTAATCCCTCTTCTTACGATTTATAGTCTCTCTCTTCTTCAACACCATTAAATTAATTGATACATCGGATTGCTCATCAACACATCTGATTGCTAATCTTCAAATTAATTGTTCATCTTTTTCTTCAATCTTTCCCTCCTTCTATTCACACCTTTTATTTCTCTTATATAATTCCTTAGTAAAACAACAAAAATTTGACTTAAAATTTTTACTCCAAATCAAATATCATTGCCCCAAATCACAAACCCTAAATCCCCAAATTTTAATCAGATCAACATACAATAAATTGATCTCGAGTTGACAGTACGAAATCACCACAACGGAATCTCCATATTAATCGCTTTACCGTAGTCCACATCCCATGTCATCACATTCGTCACCAGTCAGCCAACCATGGGCCCATCTCCGCAGTAATATTGTTAAAGCTTGTGTTGGGGTGAGATTGGTTTATTGTTTTTAGTCTCAAGATTATTCACTTCTTACTTAGGATGGTTCTCACTCTTTTTAATTCATAAGGTTTGTGGATTTGGGGTTTTCGCTGGATGATGTGGTTAATTTTCGGCATTTTGGTGGTGGTGGCCTAATTTCCGGCGTCATTGTGTGGTTAGTGGTGAAATAGCGGTGGTGGTGGGTGTCAGGTTAAGGTGGTTTTATCGGTGGTGGATTTATGGGTAAGTTTACGTTTTTAATAAAAAAATAAAAAAATAAAAAAAATAAAAATAATAATAATAAAAATAATAATAATAATAATAATAATAATAATAATAATAATAATAATATAAAAAATAATAATAATAATAATAATAATAATAATAATAATAATAATAATAATATAATGGTAATTCTTATAATAATTAGAATAAGGTAATTGTAATAGTTTCCTAATTGGCCTCATGTACTCCTTAAGTTTAGACTATAAATACCATGATAATTCTGAAAAATAATTCATAAAGTAGAAGAAGGAGCTTTTGGAGACGGAAAAGGCAATTAAACGATAAAAGGTGACGATTGTGAAGAAACTATAATCGGGTGCGGTTGCTTTGTTTGTTTGGATCGCTTTAAGTTGCTTGCTTTGGATTTGCTTGCCAGGTAGGATAACTACTCAACTTGTCTTACTATTTAATTGATAAGAGGAATTGTGGAACTATGTGGTTAGTTGTCGTTTGATGAATTATCCGATGTGAATTATGTGTCATTGGATTATACTTTGGTTATTGGTTTATTCATATTGTAATTGTTGGATACCTCAAACTCGTTCTGGGATGATTATTATTATCGTCATGACATTTGCAATTGAATTGGATACCTCAGTTTTATACTGGAATGGTGGATACCTCAGTTTTATACTGGGATGGTGGATACCTCAGTTTTATACCGAGATGGTGAATACCTCAACTTTGGTTGGGATGGTGAATACTTCAACATCGGTTGGAATGATGGATACCCCGGGCCAGGGATTGGTTGGATGAATGGGTGTTTCAGGTGATGAGCTCAGTTGTATTGGCATTATATATCATATCATTTCACTTTGACTTGTTGTTGGTTATTCCTACTCAACCTCGTGGTTGACTGTGTATTCGTGAACACCTGTGATGAACCATAATAGGGAGCAGATTTGACAGGTACTAAAGATTAGCTGACTTGGGAGCTTGTGGGAATGCGTGAGGATTTGGCCAGTCTACCTAGAAGTCTAAACCACATAGATTATTTGATCACTTATATATTCCGCTGCGAGTTGTATATTATTTGAATAAGTTTTATTGTAATAATATGTAATTGCTAAGTTTTAATTAAAGTACTTTGGTATTATTGTACTTTGTTAATCACTACTTCGGGAAACTGAGGCGGTAACGCTCTCATTTACTTGGGATGTCTAGTTAAAGGCTCTTGAATAAATGGGGGTGTTACACATGTTTTGACTGGTAGATCGTGGGTTGGTTTAATGAGTTGTTAAGTGTTGGTATGTATGTCTTGATGAGGTTCTTCGTATCGAGGTATGAATGTTATGGCAATCGTGTGATGACATTGTGATGATGTGGTTTGGAATTGAGACGGAAGTGAACTGAGAATGGGTGTGGTTAGAAACATAGTAATCATATGGTACTAGTTGCTGTGGTGCATTGCATACGTCCTTTTTAGCATTGTGATTTTCAAGTCATTTTATTTCCACTTTATACAAGTATAGTTACATAACATCTGTTTCGTGCATACTCCTAATTGTTAGAAAAACTGATAATTGCTTTCGTTAATTGTTGTGTTTCAAACATATATACCTTACTTCTATATTTGGGAGTGAACTTCGGTGACGAAGTTCCTTTTTAGAGGGGTAGATAAAATCGCGCGGCAAAAGAACTTGCAAAACCTTTAAATGGTTGATGGTTACTTTTAATTCTTTAAACTGTTGTTCTAAAAACTTTTAAACTATTTTAATTTCATCAGCTTTATGTTCTATACAATTTAGTGGAAAGATATGGTAATAATGTAGTTGTTTGGGTAAACGCTAATTGTACTTTTGGTAAACATCGGTTTATGGTTGTTATAATCATGTCACGATAACCTTGTGGTCATAGGTATGTAATTATAATAACCTTGTTTATACCTTGGCGTTATTTGATGATTGCATAAGTACTACGTAATCTTTCATGTTGCTTTGTCGTGTTACGATTGGAGTGTGGAACAAACTTCGGAGACGAAGTTCCTTTTAAGGTAGGAAAACTGTAATTATACCCGCCCTATTTAGGGATCCCATTGACCATGGAAGGTACACCGTAAGGAAGACTATGCAGTCATCGTGACTCAATACTCGACCTAGTAGGAGCCACTCGTGCGTACTCAGCCGAGTATGTCAATACTCGACCGAGTACCTCGTCTGACAGTGTGTTATTATAAAACGCGGCGACTAAAACATAATTCATTTTCGACGTTTCTTTTTAAACATTTCTAAACCTAATCTCTCTCTCCCAATTCTCTCATCCCACTTTACACATATTTGGTAGCCTTGAACACTAATCTGGAAAGGGAGACGGTATATGCATGAGGTCATCGAGTTGGGTTATCGCCGCCATCGGCATCGGTTGTTCTTCAAGGTGAGTTTGTGAATAACTGTGTGTTTTGCAGTAAGTCTTGAATAGCTAAGTGATAGGGTACGGTTGTTGCTTGTAGGATACGATATGAAGTCTTGCTTGAGGTGGTGTGATTGATGCGTTCTATGGATTTGCGGAAAGGTAGGGTTTCCCTACTCAGTTGATTTTATAATTGATTTAAGATTGATTGTATAACATGTTTCATTGGATTGAGATTGATTGAGATTATGTTGTTGTTTGGTACTGTTGTTTTGGGACTATTTTCGGGAGATGGTTCCAACCCCATGTTCGCCTCTTGTGGCTCCCGTTACAAGGGGGATGTGCACATTAATGATATCAGTTCGCTCGTTGCGATGAGCGAGGTTTAGGTGGTACGGCTGCGGTCCCCACTGGCGGCGAGGGTTACCTGTTGCAATGGGTAACCTGGCAGGGCTACACACTTTGGTGTGTAGTCGGTTACTGGTTACTATTGGAGTTTGGAGGATGGTTACTACAGTTAGATTGGATTGTATAATGGGTTGTGTTTGTAATTTCTTATTTTGGTTGTGTACAGTTGGGTGACCCGGTTTATTGTTTTCAAAACTGTGGTGATCCATTCTGGGATGGTGAGCAGTTGGTTTAGCAGGTATTGAATGCTAGTGTCGTTGCTTGCGGGATATGGATGGGGTTAAGTCATCACGCTGTCTAGCTAGTTGCCGCTGTCGCTTACACTTTAGTTATTCTTTTCAGTTTTTTCAGAGTTGTATCTCTTTGTGGTTGTGTTTTGTATAAACAGTAAGAATCCAATTAATAAATTTTCTTTTATGGACTATTTGATATACATTACCTCGGACAACCGAGATGGTAACGCCCTTACTTATTATGGGCGGTCTTGTTAAGGCTCCTTGATAAGTAGGGGTGTTACAGCATCGCAACACCGCCACCAAACCGTCGTACCACAGTCCGTAACCAAGTACTCGGGACACACCCTTGGTACCGGACCCGCGCTAACCGTATCCCTGTGAGACATCGTGCCTCAACCACGCGAGTCTCTCCAAACTCGAATCATTAACGTGCACGTCCCTCTTGGTGTAGAAAGCTCTAAGAGTCGACCCAAGTGTAAGACGGTTTCCCAACCGCCTTACGTCTCCTCTACAACAACCAACATGATACTCAACTCCCCCGTTCACCTCCTCCAACATCCACAATAAACCAAGTATGCACAATATACCAAATACGACATTTCACATAATAATGAACCATCTTATGAAAAGATTCCACATATTTAACAATAAACCAACTAATTAATTGACAAGCTTCCCAATTCATGTTATAATGCAACAAGGTGATATCATGAAGCCAAATCAACTTATGCAACCATGAGATATGATGAACACTCCGCATTATTATGCAGACACCCCTAATTACCAATTTCTCATGTTATCATGCAACTACCACATGAATTATGTAATTCATGATAATTAATGCACAAACAAACATCCATATTATCAAAGCTAAGTAGGGAAAACCCTACCTCTTGCTAATCTCCAAGCACTCAAGCAAGCAAGCTAGCTAAAAGGGCTCCTCAATGAAGTCTCCTCCTACACAAATTATGACTAACTATCACAACAACATACTACAACAAATTAACCCCTTAATTAACCCACTTAATTAGTCAAAACTCTAATTAAATTCCATAAGTCAACATACTAATTAAACTAGGTTTTACTAATTAAGAATAGAGGAAAAAGAGTAAGATTATACTTACAAGTGTAAACAAATGACCAAGAACAAGAAGTACGGAGAAAATCTTCAAAAGTATGGTGAATAGCTTGAGGATAAGGTTGGGGACTATTTTGTGGGCTTTTGAAAGATATAAAGATAAGGTTTAGTGAGAAATAAGAGAGAAAATCTGAAAAAGAGAGTTTAAAAGGCTAAGGTTCACCTACCATGCTCTCACGCGAAATAAGGGACAGTGACAGGTCACTCGGTCGAGTGCTCGGTGGCACTCGGTTTAGTGCACCAGCCACTCGGCCGAGTGACTCATTCCAGAAGTTGGTATAAATGACTAGGTGCTACTCGGTCCCTCACTCGGTCGAGTACTCGGCCGAGTGCAGCCTCAGAAACTACGGGGCATTAAAGTTTTTTGCCGGTTTTTATATATCGCTTT
Source organism: Silene latifolia (assembly GCF_048544455.1). NCBI lineage: Eukaryota > Viridiplantae > Streptophyta > Magnoliopsida > Caryophyllales > Caryophyllaceae > Silene > Silene latifolia. Next base: position 119,123,705 of record NC_133528.1, on the reverse strand, counting down.
ATTTAATTCGAAAATTCGAGTTTTTAAAGCAGTTTTGAAATCCGTTTTTGATGCGATTTTTTGAAGCGATTTGTGATGTGATTTTTAGACTATTTTTTGCACGATTTTCAAGGATATTAATACCCCTCTTCTACCTCCCATAGCCCAGTGTTGGAATCCCCATAGCGCAGCCTCTAGCCATCCTTTAGCCCAACTCAAAATGACGACACGAATCAACCCACCCAAACCTGCTGCACTCTGTTTTTCCAGCATCTATAACCCGCACAAGCACTACCCAATTCGACTCCCTTCTTACTTAACTCCCTCATCACACTTAGCCCACCTATCTAACTTCTAACCTAGACCTTATCCTAGCCTAGCTAACCTCTGACTCATGCCCATGAGCCATATCTTCTATATCTCTTAGTTAGAAGCAACAATAAGACGAAATTGAGCAAAAATAATGATAGAGTAAATTCTTTCCAAAAACCGAATTATACTTGTTTACTTTCTCCTCCCAATCAACACACCTCTATCTCTGCCTATAAAAGCTTCAATTACCTCCCTACATACACACCTAATTCAACCCTATCCATACACACACAAAAAACCAGAGAACAAACTCCAAAAGCCGAACCCAGAAAACAGAGGAGCACTCTTTATTCTTGGAAAATCCTATTCGAAACCCATCCAAATCGCCTTCACAATTTACAAAAATTGACGCAAATAAACTAAGGAGTTCCCTTGTTAAGTTTTTACATTCATACAAAGGTATAAGGAATGTTTAGAGCATTAATTTGCTCTCTATTTTGCCCTTACCCCCGTTCTACCCAGTCCATGTTCGTGCTCGATTTAAATCAATTTAAAACCTTTTTGATTCAGATGTTTTGTTAAATATCAAAACTTTGCTATTAAAGAATTCCAAATATCTTTCGGATTGAACAAGAATTGAGGTCGTACTAAGCGTTTGAAAATCGTTGCACAAGTTTGCTTTGTACACGTGAAACGTGTTTGGTTAATTCAATATCAAAATTCGTTAAAGTTTGAAAACCGTCAAGGACGTACCCAAAAGCTTGCATCTCGACATTCTAGGAGCATCGTTGTGTGGTACATGTAAGTTGAGGGTGCTATAATACCTTGTTTCTCCTTTTTAATTCAATTTATAATTTTAATTATTGCTTTCATTTAATTATCGTATTTATTGCATTTAATTATGTAATTTTATGGTAATATTATTATTATTATTGAATAATTATGGGGGAGGATGGGATTTTATATGGTATTGATGACCGATGGATGACCCTTGTATGTTGAGGTTTGTTTTCTATTAGGTTATTAGTAGATTATTGTCATGTGCGTTGTTTCGCACGTTCATTGTTAATTACGTTAGATCTATATTTGTATGTTTATATCTATATTTAATATGATGTTAATGTTTAGATCTATATTGATAACATGTATTTATGTTTAAATTGCATGCTTTATAATTAAAGTTTAAACCTTTGGTATGTTTGACTTAATTGCATGTTTATAACGGTTTGCTACAATTGTGTTGATGTCGTGTGGTATTGTCTATAGGCACGGTTTTCTAGGTTAAATTGGTCTATTCTTTCTGTGATTCGCATGATTCACTTATTTAGCTAATGCATATTTAGATTTAATTGTTTTGATTGTGATTTGATTTAAACTATTAACATGTTCATACATTAATCGTCATGTTTGTTTGCCATATTGATTTGTGATGTGCATGGTACCTCCTGGCACGCCTCCCCGTACTGTACTAGGTCAAAAATAGGCCCCTTTGTTTGCCTTGATCATATGCCAATCGTTTGTGAAACAATTGTTTGAATTGGATGCATGTTTGCCTTGTTTTCAATTGCCTATGTTTATGTTCTTTCATGTCACTTTTGTGAAGACCGACTTGACCTAGAATAGGCCTTGTATGCACCTATTGATGGACATGTTGGCCATGTATAGTGTTCGGCCAACACGCCTTTGTTTCGTTTCTTGTATGTATTGTTTATGCCTTGCTTGCTTATGGTTTTTATTGGAATTTTTATTGAGATCTAAGCCCCGTTTGTTTTTTGCCCCGCTTGAGTAAGTAAATTCTTTCTCCCTCTTTGTTTGTTTATTGGCTAGAATATCTAAATGAATTTGGCATGTTTAAATGATTTGATGAAGTTATGTACATTTAAACTACGTAGAATTATTGTCACGTGTAACACCCTAGCCCAAACCCTGGGTCGGGAACGATCACGCATGGTAGTTCGCTAGGCTGTGTACTTGGCCCACATATCAACACGGGTCCTTTCCAGCGCATTTTGTCTTCTTTCATGCGCATCCCGGGAACCTTCCCAGGAGGTCGCCCTTCCTAAGACTACTCCTAACCAAGCACGCTTAACTATAGAGTTCTTTTGCATGGATAACCAGAAAAGAAAGTGCACTTTGTTGATATGAGTAGTACTTGCAACCCCTTAACCACTAGTCACTTAAGCCTATCAATGGGTCTCTTCAAGACGGAACCCCACCCGAATAATGTCTTCGCTTCATTGGAGTATTACACACCCCTACTTGAGGAACGCAACGTCCTCATTACGCCTCACAGCATCTAACCGCAACCAAGCCCAAAATTAGGGGTGAGCAAAAATATACGATACAGTTTTATAATACGGATACGATGTACGGTTTGAGTTATACGAATTTTCGTATATACGATACGAAACTCCGTATATACGATACGGTTTTCATAAAACCTTATCGTATCCGGGTCAGACAAAACCAAAACCGTATATACGGTTTTCGACACAGTTTGAAGTTATTGTATAAAAAAAACGCAAAGTTGCTCTTTCAACTTTCACTCCTATTGTTTTTTAATGACTTATTTTACTAACTTATCTCAATAAATAAAAATTAGCCCTTCATCAAAGGTAGTCATGTTAGAGGTAATTATTAGCTCTTGAATAACTACAATGTTTAATTGCGCATTTGTCACCAAACCGTATCCATATATACGGTTTCCGTATACATGGTTGTTTCGGGTACCCAAAAACCGTATATACGGTTAAACCTTATCGGATCCATATAGTGACTTTTGGGTTTTAAAACTGTATACCCGATACGGTTTTCAAAACCGTATAGGGCATACTGTTTTGCTCACCCCTACCCAGAATCCTCCCCCGCTAGGTGGGTGACCCGGGTACTCCTGGGTCGGGAGCGTTCACTCACGATAGCTCGCCAGGCTATGTACATGACCTAAAAATCAACACGGATCTTTTCCGGTGCATTTTGTCCTCACTCATGCGTATCCCGGGAACCTTACCAGGAGGTCACTCATCCTAAGACTATTTCCAGCCAAGCACGCTTAATTGTCGGGTTCTTTTGCATGGATTACCGGAAAAGAAACTGCACTTTGTTAATATGAGTAGTACTCGCAATCCCTTTAAGCACTAATCACTTAAGCCTATCAATGGACCTCTTTAGGGGGAACCCCACCCGAATAACTTCTTCGGTTGAGTGGAGTATTACGTCACATGTTAGGGTTAAACCTGAATGGTTGCATTCCGACGAATACAAGTTTAATTAATTGGCCATTGTTTGATTTACTAGAGGCCGTTGTTTACAACGGGAGGAGATGACTGTTTTATTAATGAACTTTCCATCACGTACCGACGCACGAACCATTTTCTCAAAACGGTTTTCGAATTTCCTTACATGGCGGCAACTCCAAATCTTTTTCAAAACCCCGTGGATACGAATTCCCACATCCACAATAATATTCCTTCTTCATTACATCAATTATTAATTATGTGGAATGGAAAGAAATATGAGATTATTGATGCTGATGTTTTAACCGTCGAGATAAATGTGACTAACTTGGATAATTACTCTAAGGAGCAAACAATGGCACCAAGAGTGGAAGCGCTTGATCAGTGGCAATTGGTGGACATTGAAGAGCACAAAGTCTTCAGCAAAATCAACGAAATACGCATAGAGGAATTATCGGAAATTCCCGAAGGAAGTCTAATGACAGAAACGGGCGTTCAGGTGTTGAGGTTGCTACCGTTTAATTACTAGAATGTAGTAATTGCTATGTATTTCCCTTTTACGCATATTGTAATGACTTTTGAATTCTATAAGAATTGCAATTTAAAAAATAATGATTCTTTTTTATAGAAATAGTAGATGTGTACGTTATATCCGAATAATAATGGACAAATCAATGTAGATACACCATTAACATGGCTAGAAATACTATTGGTGAAAAACGAAGATATTATAAAGAAATCGCACGATCCTTTAGAAAAGGTAAATTTGGAAACTGAAGGAGCACCCAGGTTTACCTATATGAGTCAAAATTTTTCTCATGAGAAAATGAAAGCAATGAAGGCAATTCTATTTGAATTTAGGGATTGCTTTTCTTGGGAGCATCATGAGATGCCTTGCGTTGATATTAGTATTGTTAGACACCGCTTACTAATCAAACCTAGTTGGAACTTGTTAATCAATAACCTAGAAGAATGTCATAGTCATTCAGGTTGTTAAAGAGAAAGTTGGAAAACTCCTAAAAGCAAAATTCATCCGTCCAATAAAATATGTGGAAAGGATTGCCAATATTGTGGCAGTCATTAAGAAAAAAGAGAAGATTAGGGTGTGCATTGATTTCCGAGATCCTAATAAGGCCACTCCTAAAGATGAATATCCCATGCCTTCAGCTGATGTGCTCATTGATGCTACTCTGAGGCATAGATATCTTACTTTTATGGATGGATATGCTGAGTATTATGAAATCAAAATTAAGGAACATGACTGTTATAAGATAGCTTTTAGGTGTCCTGGTTCGTTGGGGACATTTGAATGGGGTAGTTATGTCATTTGGATTAAAGAATGCTGACGCTACATATCGACTGACAATGAATTGTGTGTTTTATGCCTTGATTGGTGATTTAATGGCTATCTATATAGATAATGATGTTGCTAAATCCAATGATTTTGATCAACATTTATTCCATCTCAGGCAACCGTTTGAGAGAATGAGGAAATATAACCTCAAAATGAATCCTCTAAAGTGTGCTTTTGGAGTCTGTGCAGGGAATTTCTTTAGATTCTTGATTCATCAAAGGTGAATTGAAATTAACAAGAATAAAGCCAAAGCAGTGATAAATTCTAAAGTACCCTCCGATAAGACAGAGCTGCAATGGTTTTTAGGGCAGGTTAATTATGTTTGACGTTTCATAGCGAATCTGGCTCGAACAACTAGGATTTTTCCTCCTTTAATAGGTTTAAAAAAGGAGGAAGTTTTTGTTTGGACAAGAGTCATCAGGAGTCATTTGATCAGATTAAGAAGTACTTGATCAATCCACCAGATTTAATTTCTCCAAAGGCATGTAAGGCATTCAGACTCTATTTATCGGCCACTGACTAGTCAATTGGTTGTATGTTATCTCAAGAAAATGAGCAAGGTTTTGAGCAAGTAGTATTTTACTTGAATCAAATCCTTCAAGAGACAGAACAACGGTATACTTATTTAGAAAAAGTATGTTTGAGTTGTTATGATGCTTTGGTGAAGTTAAGGCATTACTTTATGGCCATTTGATGAAACATATAATGTCACAACCTTTGCTAAAAGGGCGATTAAGTAAATGGAGTATTCATTTTCTTCGATTCAATTTGGTTTATATTCCACGTAGGGCTATGAAGGGTCAAGTATTAGCTGATTTTCTCGTTGAGCATCCTTGTTTTGAGAAAGAAACAAAAGATAATAATAATTACACCCCTTAGGAAATGTATTTTGACGGTTCTTTTACCTCAAATGGTTCCGGCGCTGGTGTTTTTATTACTTCCCCTGGAGGGAAAGAGTGGAAATTAGCAGTAACATTGCATGGAAGTGGTACCAACAATAAAGTGGAGTATGAAGCTCTTCTTGTTGGTTTCGAAAAATTAATTGAATAAGGGGCATTGAACGTGCGAATCCTTGGGGATTCTGATCAACTTGTTATTAATAAGGTTAACGGCTTGTTTAAATGCAATTTTCCATTGTCCAATTACCTTCAAAGGCTAGAGGATTTGTTTAAACACTTTCGGAAATTGAATGTGTTCGTGTCTTGAGAGATCAAAATGCAATTGCTAACCAGTTAGCCCAGCTTACTTCTGATTATAATTTGGTGATAGTTGATGCACTCACAAATGTGGATCAATTCGAGCGAGATTTCCTAGTAAACGATGTTTCTTTTGTAACAGAAATTTGTAAAGTAGACCTTTTGGAAAAACCGTTAGATTGGAGAACTGGCATTATAAGTGTTTTGAAAAGTCCATCACAGAAATGACTTAACCCAAAGCTTAGAAAGCAAGCTTTTGGATACTTCTTGATTGATGATATTCTGTATAAAAAGGACTAGCACAGAGTGTTGTTAAAATGTCTAGGAGCTGACGATGCGTTATTAATTATGGCTGAAGTCCATTAGGGAGTTCGGGGTGCTCATCAGTCTGGACCAAAAATGAGATGGTTAATCCATCGTCATGGGTTTTTTGGCCTTCAATATTACAAAATTGTGTAACTTATGCAAAGGGTTGTAAGGCTTGTCAATGTTAGAAATAAATAGTTTATTAGCTTATTAGTTTATTTCCTAAATTACAAAGCAAGGAAGGTTATTTTATTTCCTAGTTTACAGAATAAGGTAAATCGGGTTTAGGGAAGTTTTAGTTAAGTCTAGCTGTTTGTTTAGGGTTTTATTCTCAGTTCTCTTAGCCTATATAAAGTTTGTATTTGCTTCATATTTATAACGTGGATTGATAATAAAAAAATATAAGCTTTTGTTGCGTGCAATTAATCCATGGTGCGATGCGTCCGTTCCAAACCCGGTTTTTGTCTGATGCATTTTTAGGCTTAAACTAGATAGACTAGCAATAGGTCTTGCAACGCCGATCACCATTGGTTAGATTATAGGTCTAATCCAAGCAAATATCCCCTTGTTCTCTGTCTCTGGTTCGTGTTCTGACACTTTCGTTGTATTGTTCTCGTTTGGCTTTTTTTGTGTTGTTCGTTATTACAAGCAAATGTTAATATTGTTGGAGTTGTTGGGCTGCATCGTTGGGCGTAATTGTTGTTTGTTGTCGTTGTTATTGCTGGGATTAAGCCAGGGATTGCAGCATTGTTACTCGTTGTTATTGTTGTTTCGTTATTGTCCTTTTGGTAGTTGTTGTTGTTCCTATTCGTTATCAGCGTGGATTATGATTGGTACTTCTTTTGCTGGGTATTCGTGGATATTAAGGCGGGTTTACTGCTAGTTCGATAAAATCATTATTCTTATTGCTGCTATATTTGCTAATCTTGCATAAAGTCTCGGATTTACTGTATTTTCTGGAATTTGGTGATCAATTTAGGTCACGAGTCGTTGTGTTGCTTCCGCGAAATAACGAAAGCTATCAACTTTCGTATCAATTTTCCATTTCCATGCCCTTGACTATTAACAAACCACGAACGTTATTTCTCTATAATTCCCACTGTTAGAACCTTACAAATCTAACAAATTACATCAAATTTCTTCAATTATAAATCATAATTTGATTGGAGTACATGTGTTTAACTTGTAAAATACAAATAATTTACGTAGTTACTGATCGCAAATCATATCCTTTATTTGAAACCCTAACCAATACGCCTCTCGATATGAATATAACATTTCACAATAATCCTACTTGTCTTCATTTTTCAATTTATTTTCTTCCAATGATTCAATAAAAACCTACCTATCAGTAACGACTTTTGCGATTAATGAATGATATTTCTTTGTGATCATAGTGTGGTGTTAATTTGTTTTCATAAGTGCATGTATTTTCAGTTATACTTGTCTACCATCAAATGAGATCTAATTTCATCTTTATGAAAACAACGAGTTAATTGGCTTGAATTAATGATAATTGGGATTTTTCTTTAATTATATATATATATATATATATATATATTATGATTGGCTGGCGATGGCGTTAGCTATAGGCAGTGGTGCTCTGGTGGAGGATATAATTAAAAAGAAGGGAAATCAAACAGATGAGAGGATTTGAGAAATGGGAGGGGTAGTATGGAAAAATGTGTACTACGACGAGTAGAAAGCGTACTGCAAAAATCAATACCCTTTAATCATTAAGATTAATATATTGAAACAACTAGAATTATTATCTACGATGTTGCAGAGTTACCAAAAGTATATAATCAAACATCATACGAAACAATTTAACTCACCCAATTAACGTCATATAAAACATAAGTGGGAGAAAATAAGTGATTAAACCATAATTTTGATTTTTTTTTTTGGCAAAGTTCACCATTAATTATTTTAACTAAGGGTTCTTGATTTTCACGTTCCGAATAGGATTAATTCGTAGTTAATACCTAATATATACATTTTTTTACAAATTAGTACCTCATATAATTTTTTAAAAAAACTTAATACCTAAAAAATACATTTTCCTTACAAATTGGTACCTAAATAAATTCCGTCAACAATTTTAAATATTAATTAGAATGCCCAATCAATCAAAACCCTACTTTGATTTATTAACTAAAATCATAGTTTTAAATCAAGAGAAACTCACTCAAATCATAGTTTTACATCAGGATTTGGGGTATTCATATTATGAATTTCTGTGAAATAAAAGGGATCAATTAGAGAGAGAAAAGAATAGTTGATGAGAAAAACAACACAAATAAGAGAAAGAAGCAAGAGTAATACCAATAATTAAGAAGATTAAGAGACATTTCAGATTAAATTAGATTTTCACAAATTCTTACTTTGAAGGAACCTCGAAGAAAAACACAAGAAGGTCTCAGAAAAAAAATGATATTGTGTATAGAGGTTAAAATTGAAGAGTGATAAGATGAAAAAACGTAATTGATTTGGAGAAAAAGGATAAGATATGGTCGATAGTAAGAATAATTTGCGCTTAGAAAGAAAAAGAGAGATTGATTTAGTCGTAAATACCAAAAAAATTGTCGGAATTCATTTTGAATTGGTTACCAATTTGTAATAAAAATGTACTTTATAGGTATTAAGTTTTAAAAAAACCTATATTAGGTACTAATTTGTAAAAAGTTGTAAATATTAGGTATTAACTACCAATTTGGCCTTAGGAATAATATACAACTTAATTTACGAGAAAAGAAAGGGTGAACAAAATTTAATGTAGACGGAAACACGATAGACTGAAAGATTAAAATGATACTTTGTATAAGGTAGATATATAAAACGTTGAAATTGTCATAATTTTGTCATGACTTTTTTTTTTATTCTTAAGATTGTTCTATTTGGCTTTTTGTGTTTCAAAAATATTTACTCGAACTTGTTTAATTTAATTGTTTTGTTTCCAAATATTTATTGGAGTTTATACATTATAGGACTACACCAACAGTATCTAGGTCACCGATTTCAAGATCAAGACCACTTTTCATATACAATTACTTGGACATTTCCTGAGCGTAAACTATTAGACAAATTTCATGCGAGAAAATATTATTTTACATGTACCGAATATTGGCATTAAGCAAAAACGCGCCAAAATAATACCAATTAATTAATATCGTTGATTGAGAATGGCAGTAAGATTTATGCGTATTATATATCTCTACTCAAAAAGTTATGTTATACTTTTTACTAACTCTTCATTTAATGACAAGTCATAACTCAAAAGGCTGATTTAAGTTTTTCAATTATGACTTGATAACATTTTAAAGTAATTAAACTAAAGGATGTTACAGAATTTCATATTTATTAGAAAGCCTACTATAAAATCCATCACAATATCACTTCATTGACACAACACCGAGCACAACAAATCTAATTTTCTCTCTATCTTTTAACAATATACAAAGATGGAAAACAAGACATTAAAATCAGTAGTTCTTATACTTTTGTTTTGTCTCTTTATTGGGAACCTACAAAGTGGGCTAGCCCAATGGGCTTATGCGCCTGTTGCAAGAGGACCAGTTTCAGGAGACAATGTATATTTAGAACAAAAAGGCATGTACGAGTGTTTCCTCACATTTTACAGTATTGCGCCTTCATGTATAACTGAGATCATCAACACAGTTGGTACAGGCCGTGTCAAACTTGGCCCAGCTTGCTGCAACTTGCTTGACCAAGTAAATGATGTTTGTTGGAAGATTGTGCTCCCTATCAGCCCAGACCTCCCTCTTATCGTTAAAAAACAATGTGATGAATACAAAATTTAAGTTGGAGCAACCATGTGATGACACTACATCTTAGTATCATGCAATCTCGCACGTATCTTTTAAATTATTACTCGATAGTACTGATACTCGATTATGTCAATTATGTCAACTTTGGTGTTCAATATAGTTAGTAATTTTATTATGATTTTATGTTAGAAGAATAATTAAGGGGATAATTTATACTTTATCGAGGAATATATTAATAAATACATAGAAAGGTTCAATTTGTTTTAAGAAGTCATTCTACGATGTAAAATTTTCTTATAGTAACATGAAATAAAGTTACTCTATATACTCTGAAGAGCCTAAAAAATAAGTGAATTAGGCTATATTCACCCACAAAGACAAAGGGATTTTTATAAAGAAATTAAATCAATTAGGAAAGAAACAAAATGGTAGATTGGCAAAAAAAATCAATTTAAATCAATTTAGGACAAAAACACACAATAGGAATTCTAAGACGATCTAGTATCTGAGTGACTATTATTATAATATACTAGTTATTTAAAAACAATGCATAATAGGTATTCGTAATTAGTTGTTTGGATTCATTTTACAATATTAAGTATTTATTTGCAATTTTTCATTTTAAATATTTAACTTACGCAAATTGTTGTATAAGGTAGTCTTATATTATAAGACTACTCAATATAAAGCTCAATCTATATTTTCTGCGTCCAAAGCCTCTACTTAAAATCTACAGTTATATTGTTGTCAATCAAAAAAAAAAATAAACCTCCCATGACCTGTCTGTTTCCCACGATCTCATATACCATTTGCATATCTTATATTCCGTATATTTAATTTCTTCATTTACTTCGTTTACCTCCATCTCTAAAAGATGAACGTAATTTACAGGCAAACCCTCACAATATCATCTCAAAGTCATGAATTTTTAATTTAAAATACAAAGTTTTCAAACTAAAACTACAAGTTGTCAAGCTAAAAACCCGAAGTAACAAAAATAAGTAAACCTTTGAACTTAATGATAAGGAAAAAAAAATTTAAAACACATGAGTTAATCGTGTTTATGTAAAATTTTTAAGTTAAAATAACGATAATTCAAGTTAAAACATTTAATTGTTAAATAAGCCCATGGACAAGTTTAATACTTCTAAGGCCTTATAGTTTTCAATATAAAAGTAAAGTTCTTAATATAAACACAAGGGTATCCAAGTTATAGCAATTAGTTAATGTTTGAGAAAAATTCTAAAATTTAAAATCTGGATTTTTAAAGATAAAACTCTTAACCGGTTTTGTGGTAGTTGGCGTTGATCATGACATTGGACCTTCTTCTAATTTATTTGCTAGGTAAAAGAAGAGAAAGACCCGAACAAAGGTAACAAAATGGATAATGGCATAGTGAGGATATGGGAATACGGGCCGTGGATGAGGCGGCGGTGGGAGAGGTGGAAGTGGTGAAGGTGCGGTAGATGATGCGGCTGTGGGAGAGGTGGTGGGTGGTAAAGGTTCACAGTGCTTTTATGCTTTGAGTTTTGGCAAATGGGGTATCAGTAAATACATTATACATCCGATGTATTACCACCATTTGTATAGTTTATGAGCATTATAATAAAGTTTTTGAGTTTTATTTTAAAAATTATAAGTTTTACTATAAACTTTCTGAATTCATTCACTTAAACATTAAGATAAAAAAAATTAGGATTAATTAACAGGAATAATCCAAACTATGGGGTGCCTTCCTATATTAATTCACACTTTGATTTAACCTACTATAATCCTCACAATAACACTCTCTTTCCCATATCACACTTAGTCATCAGGCTACCTGTTAAACAGGTAACCTTTGTTAACCTTCACCTTTGACTCTTCATTTTCTTATTTCGTCACAAAATCTCATCAACAATCTTCTCTAACACTCTTCCCCTTTCTTAACCTAATTTCATGCGATCTTCGTCACCAATCTTTCAATCGCTGCAGTAGAACGTTATTTGCCATCTACAACATAATCTGGATCTCATAGATGACAACTGTAAGTATATTATCTCATGAAAACATAATTAATTTGTTGTATTTTTGTATTATCTTAATTTGATTACTGGGAGCAATAATTTGTGTTTATTTAGCTTTAATTTCATTGATTTAGTTGTAATTTCATATTATCCAATTAATTGATTGATTGTTTATGGTCATTGATGGATTCATTTTTCATGTTAATTTAGGTTAAACAATGGCAATATGTTACTTTGAAGTTGTTTTATGGTGGTACTTTTAAGAAAACTGAAAAGGGTTTTGGGTATACTGGTAGGCAGTTTAGGACAGTGAGTGTTGACCCACACGAGTTATGTTGGTTTACCCTTCTTGAAAAGGCTGAAAAGTGTGATGGGTTTAGGAGAAATATTGATGGTATATTTTACATGAAACCTAGGGTTGGGTTGCAAAAAGCTGAGGATGATAAGGATGCTGGAGTGATTTGTAAAGAGGCGGTAAGTAGTAGGATGGTTGAATGTTACATTGTTGTTGACAAGGACCTTCCTCAGTTAATGAACCTAATAAATGATTCTGCTCCCTCTCACACTACAACAACTGTGGTCAAATGTCCCCAAAAGTTGACCCCTAAGAGGAAGAATACTGTAAAGGACAAAAAAGGACCACAATATTTAATTTCAACTTCTGAAACCCTAAAAGAATCTATAAAAAGATGCTCTCAAAAAGATAATGCCCTCTCTCACACTACACGAACTGAACTTCTTCCTAAAAAAAAATTACTAAACACACTCCTAAAAACACTCCTGAAGTTCCAGATCTAGCTAATCCAACCAAACAAACCAGCTGTTTAGATTATGGTGAAACCTCATATGATTTCAATGATCTTAGAATAGCAGATTTCTTTGATACTTATGAGGAAGAAGAAGATCAAGTTGGGATTAATCTCATTGAAGACTTTGAGTGGGATGACTTGAGTGAGAGTGATGACCCTGGATATGAGCCTGGTAATGAAGATGATGATTTCACAGATGATGAAAGTAACAGTGATAAGGATGATGCTGTAAGTGATGATGAGTTTAATGGATCTGGTGAGGTGAATGAATATGGTGAGGTGACTGAATCTGGTGAGGTGAATGAATTTGATGAGTTCAATGAGGTTGTTGAGAATTTAATTGAGAATGAAGTGTTATCAGATGGGAACTCAGATGAGGAGGTGGTCCTAGCAAGGGAAAAGGTTAAGAAGTGGAATGCTAATGCTTTGAGAATTGCAAAGCAACTTCAGTTGCAAGCATCATCTAAAGCTTTGGCCAGTCAAGAGAAGAATGTCACTGTTACAAATAAAGCTGCTGAAAATGAAGGGAGGGTGAGTGATTATGACAACAGTGGAGATGAAATCTATACTCCTAATGAAAGTGATGATGAACCTGTTCCAGGTAAGAGAAAAAAGTCTTGTGAGCCCATTACCCCTTGTCCAGGTCAAAAATATTGGCCAAAGGTTGACCTACCATTAAATCCCCCTCCCATCAAAATTGGCCTTGGCAGGCCAAGGAAGAAGAGATAAAGGGATCCTCATGAGGATCCAAAAAAAAGTGGGAGGTTGACTAAGCATGGGATTGAGATGACTTGTTCTGTTTGCAAGTCCAAATCCCATAAGAAAAGAAAATGCCCAGATAAGGATAAGGTACTGCCACCACCACCAAAAAGAGGTAGGGGTAGACCTAGGAGCACTGTGACTGCCACTGCCAGGTCAGATGTTCTGAGGAACACTGCTTCTACATCTCACCATGGGGCGACTGCTCAGCCAACAAGATTGGAGAGGGGTGGAAGAAGTATAAGAACAAGTAGGGGAGGAAGAGGAGGTGGTAGAGGTAGTGGGAGAGGGAACAGAGGTGGCAGAGGACAGGTAACATTGATGCTCAAATCTCTTTTTCTTTCTTTTGCTTTAACAATAAAGATTGCTATATGTAACATTGTTTTCCTTTCAGGCACCCCAAGGTGTTGGAGTCCTAATAGATGGCCAGGAAAAAGCCTTCACTAACCCACTAGGCAATAGGAGGGGACCCAGAATGATACAGGAAGCTCCAACTTCAGGTTCAAGTCAGCCCACTCAAGCATCAATCAACAAGCCCTAGAGATTTGGTTGTAGTTATGTATAAAAGTTAGTATGCTAAGAACACTTCTAGTTATGGCAGTATGTTAGGTTTTGGCCTGTCAGTTATGGCAGTATGCTAAGAATGCTAAGAAAACTTCTAGCAGTTATGGCAGTATGTTGGCTTTTGGCATGTCGTTTATGATGTATTTGAAAACTTACGGTTTTTGCTTGTAATGAATGTCAGTGAACAATGGCATTATTTTCAAATCAATGTCAAACTTTTCATTACAACCTCAAAAGCTATTACATTGAACTTCAATCCTTAATTCTAGATATTACATTGAACTTCAATCCTTAATTCTACTAACTGAAATAACATTACTTAGTTCATATCCTATTGACACAAAGACAAATTGCAAAAAAAATCCATGAAACAATTAACACAATCAAAGCAATCTTCTCCCCTTTACTTTGTTTCCTAACTTCATTCCCTAATTCCACTACAAGCTTCTTCAAATTCTCCTTCTTATCCTCCAGCTTCTTCACTTTATCTTTCAAAATCATCTTCTCCAAATCGTCAGATTCAAATCCTTTTGCGCCAGAAGTTTTCCCAAATAAGTAATCATCCTCAAAATGAAATAGCCCACAATCATTATCCTACATGATGAGGGAAACTAAGACCTTCAAAATCAATTTAATTACTAAAATTAAATACAAATAAATTAAATTTCTTACTGGCCAAAGAGGACACCCATAAAAATTCCCGCCTACATATGAACCATTCTTAATCGTCTTCAACACTGCCCTTAAATTATGCTTGCAAAAAAACACCATAATTCACTTTTGAATTACTTGAACTTGCATATGATAACTTGTTCTTCATTGCTTTTACAGAGATAGAAAGAGGGATGAAGAGCTTAGTATCGAAAAAAAAAAGGTAGAAGAATAAGGGGAGAGAGAGAGAGAGAGAGAGAGAGAGAGAGAGAGAGAGAGAGAGAGAGAGAGAGAGAGAGAGAGAGAGAGAGAGAGAAGTTGCAGAAGAAAAGAGAAGGAATGTCGAAGAAAAGGGAGGTTTAATAGGAAATTAAGAGTGACCGGTTTCAACAGGTCAAAAAAATGACTAAGTGTGATATGGGAAAGAGAGTGTTATTGTGAGGATTATAGTAGGTCAAATCAAAGTGTGGATTAATATAGGAAGGCACCCCATAGTTTGGATTATTCCTGTTAATTAATCCAAATTTTTTTAATAAAACTCAAAAATATTACATATAACCTTAGTTAAATTTGAGTTTTGACGGAAAAAAAATTAAAATCTAACTTATAAACTTTAATAAGCTCCGAAAAATACACATACTCAAAACAAAAAAAAAGTCTGAGATAATAAGCTCAGAAAAAATACATATATGCTAAAAAACAAATAAAGTCTGAGCTAATACATCCGATGTATATTCCTTTTTTTCGGTATCGTCTTCTCAAGCTTTTAGTTTTGATTTTAATTCTTGTTCGGCTTATTCTTCTATTTGACCCGTCTCATGTTATATGACGTTCCTACTTGAGAGCTTCCGAATTCCAATAGCCTGGCAGTCATTCTCAATCTTCCTAGCCCACCTATGACAACTAACTATGGTAGCCCGCTTGATTCGCTTAGTAAAATTCGAACCTGACAAAGTTGCCTCGTTATCTAATTTCGACATGAATGTTGAACCTTCAAATATTACCCATGTCGTGGTATTAGTACTAATTGTTGCTGCCTTACTTGAATACATTTTATCATGTATGAAATCGTAGACAGAGTCGACGATAAACTCTCCTCTTCTGTCAAAGTACCGACTAAAATGCTAAAACTTTTGTTGCATTGAATAATTGTGCAGGAAGTAGAAGACATACGCATGGAATTGAGCATAGTTTATGAGTAGTTTATTGAGTGTAAATTAAATAAGTGAATTGAATGAATACAGGAGAAGTACATATACAGCTAATGGTAGATATTAACCAAAGGACAATGCAATGCTTTTCTGCAAAAAACAACTCTACAGCTGACTCTATTTTTATGTCAACTGCACTGCTCAATGCTTCATATAGGGTCTTTGTCACTTCTTTTCGTTGGCCCATGACTTTTACTTGGTTGAATAGTTTTATTATTATTATTATTATTATTATTATTATTATTATTATTATTATTATTATTATTATTATTATTCTCTCTTCTACACTCCCTCTCAAGATGTGAGCGGAGGCCTGACGAAACTCCCATCTTGGAAAGGAGATGTTGATGTTGAGATACAGTGCAAGACTTTGTGAACACATCTGCAACCTGCTCTTTGGTATTGACATAAGAGGTAGAAAGGAGCCCTTGCTGGATTTTTTCTCGAACAAAATGACAGTCTACCTCAATGTGTTTGTGCGTTCATGATAGATTGGATTTGCTACTATTACAAGAGAAGCTTGATTGTCACACTTGAGAGAGGCTGGCCCCATATGGGTCAGACCTAAGTCCTAGAGAAGTTGGAACAGTTAGGGCTGTAAATGAACTGAGCCTGCTCGACAAGCCCTCGGCATCGATCGGCTCGGTCAAAGCTCGACTTGAGATCGGTCAAACTGAGCTCGAGCTCGGGCTCGAACTAAGCTGAGCCCAAACCAAGCGAAGCTCGAGCACACTAAGGCTCGGCTCGGGAGCTCGTTTGAGCTCGTTATTTTTTAAATTACTTAATGTTTTTCAATATATTTACTTAAATTGTATCAATTTTAAAATAAATAAATTAAAATATTAGTTTATAAGATAAAATTTCATAATAGTAATTGTTATTATAAGCTATCAAAAAGATAATATTCTCGTTTGAATTTGAATTTTTAAATAAAAAATTACGTTATAATTAAAATAATGGTTGAAAAAAATGGTACGCAAACAAAGTGTAACACCAAGGTGCCTTACCAAGACCACCCTAGCACATAGAGATGCTACCATCTCGATTGCCCGAGGTAAAGTACATCAAGTGACCATATGTAGATACCTCATTTCTACACCTCCCGCAAACCACCCGGTGATGATTGGGCCGCATGTTTGGTACGCGGAACGATTTGTGATAGTTCGTAAGTTTATCGTCAAGTGATCTCTCAAACACTTATGTCTACCTCTTAATTGTCATCTACGTGCCGATACGGTCGTTTTGACAGTAATTAGAGTACATTTGGAGTCCGGGTCAAAAACCGTCTTCATTTTCTAAAACCGAGTCAGAATGTTCTGGAATGTTCCGGATATTTCTATTCCATATTTTACAATATTTTAATCTTTGGCAAATAATTTCCCGTAATATTCACACAAAATATTAAGGAAAACAAGATTAATCCGTTATTGCATAAACAAAACACGGAAATCTTTCTTCCGCAGGAGGAAACCACTTGGGAAAGGACGCAGCAAGTGATGCGCCTCTTCCGAGAGACGCAGTGCCTGCTGCGCCTCTTCCCAAGTCCTTTTCTGCGCATTTTTCGTATCTTTTCATATCTTTTCGAGATTCACTTCCAAAGTTTCTCCGAAAACCATAATTTCCTCCACGTGATTAGTATAAATAGAGACCTTCGGTCTCTCATATTTCTCACGCGAGTGTCCGCCCTTCTCTTCTCCCTTTGCATTCTAGACCAGGTTCTTACTCTTTGGCGTCTACGTGCTTGAACATTCGACCACGTAAGCTTGGATATTTCTAAGTACCAGCCTCGTTTTTCATGACCTACCAATTTGACCAACTCCACAATAATCAACATTAATCAACTTTTTTTCTTTCCTCTTAGAGAGCACTTTCGTCGTACATTCGAGTCGAGCATCACTAAACGTTAACTTAGTTCATCTCGTTTCGTCAAACATGTAAGTCTGAGGGTGTAAATCCTTCTTTTATTATTGTTATTTATTATTGTAATCATTAATGTAAGATTTATGTCGAAAGTATTCTTAAAACCGATTTATAAAACCATGCTTTAAATCCCTTGTTCCGGGTGTAATTCCGAAGCAGTTATTTGCTACCACTCGTGGCTTGTAGAATGATGTTTTTGATTGAATCCTCCTTTCGGTCTCCTGAAACAATGAACAAACTGAGGGCTCGGCTTTGGACCGAGCGAACTCACTCCGACGCTCAAGTCAGTAAACTTAAAAGGATTAAGTCGTGTGTTACTTGGCGAAGTATATATTGTCGAGAGATAAGGAAGATATTACTAGATTATGAGGTGTTTAGGTTATATTTCGGATCCTTTCCTCAATGAGGGTTGAGGAGTATTTATAGACTTTCACCTTTTGTCACGTAGTGGCCAAGTGGCTAGCAGGTGGAAAGACTGATCTACCCTCGGCCGAGGGACCCATGGTAGGCCGGCGGGCCCTGTTGACTCGCCGCCGAGGGGTCTTGGATATGAGTTCGCGGATATGTGCCCCGGCTGGCTAGTTGTACCAGCCGAGACCCAAGAGACAGGCCGACGGGCTGCGTCGGTTAGGCTGTCTAAGTCGTTGACCTGCTTGTGGATATCTTTGACCTTGCTCAATATGTTGACTCGGTCAGCGGGTGCAGAATATGCCCCATCAATTTGCCCCCAGCGTAGTCTATGCCGTGGTATGGACCGTCGATGATTGTTGAGCGTATTCTGCGCAAGTTTGAAAAAATTTCTGCTCCGGCACTCACAACCTCGGTCTCGGCCAGCGCCACTTTCTTTTCCACATCTGATGTCCATTACACATCCATGTGGAGGGGGGATATGATTTTCAGCGTCCTCGCTGAGTTTTCTCTCAGCACGGACTGCCTCTTCAGCCTCAGACTTGGCCCTCTCAGCTTCCTTGTTTGCAGCATCGAGTTCGAGCCTGAGCCGCTCGAGCTGTGGGGCAGCTTCAGCAATGGCCTTCTCTTGCTCCACAATAAGAGCCTTCTCTTGCTCCACAATAAGAGCACCGGCCCTATCAGCCCACTTCGACAACATCCTGGCCAAACTTAGGCCCTCCGACCTAATCTGGATGGGGGTAGGCTGAGGGAAGGAGGTGACGACGGTGGCATCTTGACCACTTGCCTGCGCAGTTTTCTTCTCAGCACGCCGTTCAACAGTGTGCCCGGTAGACGACGGCGGTTGATCTACAAAAAATTCAATCAAAGACATCATTCTACAAGCCACGAGTGGTAGCAAATAAGTGCTTCGGAATTACACCCGGAACATCCCTTTTTACGGATTATTAGAAGACAGCCGTCGAGAAAGGACGCAGCAACTGCTGCGCCTCTTCGAAGGGACGCAGCACCTTCTGCGCCACTTCCTGAGGCTCCCGTTGTTCCTGCTTCCTTTCTTCTTCCTTCGTCTTTCGTTAATTCGTTCGTTTTTTTTTTTTGTTATTAATTGTTCATTGATTCATCAACATAATAATTTGTATAATTTTGACATGTGAATAATTCTTTAGTATTTAATTCATCTTTAAATCCCGACTTAAATCCCAAGTAATTCATATTTGCGGGTTTTCGTCATTCAAACTCAATTCGGGTTTTAGAGATTCGATTCATTAATATTGAGTTTCTGGAATTCGATCTTTGATATATTCCCATCTGTTATTATCGTCACCATCGTTAGCAACTTGTTTAACCTAATTAATTTGTTTTGTATATATTCGTTAATTAACCTATTAATCTTGTATATAATTCGTCCTAATTAGCTTTGTTCATGTTTTATCACCTCAATCACATGTAAATAATCTGCTAATCACTTTCATCCGAGTCAAATAATATAATCAAGCATTAAATCACCAATTAACATTAACGGCTTGCAATTCCGGCTTCACAGCCAGAACTGAGCCAAGGAACAGACGCAGCAGCAACTGTTGCGCCTCCTTCAAGGGACGCAACTCTGCTGCGCCTGTTCCTGGTTGATTTCTGTCTCTGAACTCCCGTGTTGCCTTGACCTAGTTTTAATTACGTACTTAACTAACTATTATTCATATTATCGCCTAATTCCTGTTCGTTAATTTATTTATTTATTCTTTTCCAAATTATCCGTTTTAAAAGTATTTTCGACATAAATCGTTAATCCCATTGTAATTATTGTAATTTTCATTATTGTATTTATTATATTTCTTGTATCATATTGATTGTATGCCTTCACATGTAATAAATCTAAATCCCAATTCGACTTAATCGTATGCTAATTACGTGTTTACCGACTTAGTATTAATTCTCACATGCTAGGATTAATCTAATGGATGTTGCATTGCATGCATATAAATTGACAATATATCGAGTATAAATAACTTCCCTAATCATTAGTAGAGGCCGCTATCGAGGCGGGCGGGATTAGGTGTTCGATCAAAAGAGCTTCCTAATACGTACCCTCACCTCTTACTTTAGATCTCTGTGAACATCCGTGTTCATTGGCATCCACGAGAGTCATTCTAGACATAGAATGCTAAGGGTAACGAGTTCTTGGTGTCTATGTCACTACTTTGTGTCTTGATATGACGCGAGGTATTCGAACGGTTTCCAATTTTCCACAATAAATTGGTGGCGACTCCACAAATGCAAACGCTTGTCTTCCCAAGCGCCCCCGTGGGCCCGCATCCACATTTTGGCGACTCCGCTGGGGATAATACACTTACGTGTAGCCAAAAGGGTGAAACTTGAACAAGGTTAGGGAATAGTTTGTACAAGACAATTGTCGGTTTTTCATAAATCGGTCTTCCTAGATCGTTTTATTCGGCCTTCCTAGGCCCAACCCAACCAATTCGACCAACCGTCCCGTCTAAACGGTCCTAATTCTTATTTGGGCTCAAGGATGGATAGCGATTGACGCCATCCATACCATGGTACTTACTCTTGTTTGTATCAAGGACTTTCACTACTTGAGGGAATGGACTAGGAATCGGCCTTACTTTTGTTTGGCACGAGCCTCTCCACAGACTTCGGGTTTGATCGTTCGGTATGGCAACCCACCCTTTAAACCAAAACCCTTCTAAATGCACTCAGCATACCGTTATAATGCTTGTATGTATGTATATACGTGATCACCATTTCTAAAACAAACCATGATGATTTTTGTAAATTCAAAATCCTTCTTTAAAATGTAAAATTTCGAAATTTAGGCCTAAAATTAGCGCAAAACAAGTCGAAACTCTGTCCGATTGTCAAGTCAAAATTCGGGCCTCAAAACCCATTTCAAAACCTTACTTCGAGTCCACTCCTACAACTACACTAAAGTTGACTAGGACCAACATTTCTCAAACTTTGTCATTTCTCAAAACTCACTTGACACAAGTGGCACACTCCCACTTCACGAGTCAAAACATTTCTTTTCAAGTAAGTATGCTAGAATGGTCGATCGTGTTTTGATTCGTCGTCGATCTCTTATCCAGTTTCCAAGATGCCTGAAACAAGCGACTTGAGCCACGACCAACCCCCGAATGGTAATGATCAAATCCTAGCCGCGCTAGCTCGTCTCCAAGTTACTCAAGACCAAGTGTATGATCGCCTCGACACAATCGAAGGCCGAATATATACCGTAGAAATGAGGTTGCCTCCTCGAGAAAGTGAAGTATCCGATGACTTTGTGAACAACTTTGGGGAAGAGAACCCTCCCATAGGTATGACTGCAGCTGAGAAACGACTCCAATACTTGGAGGAACAATTGATGTATCTCAAAGGGGATGACATTTATAGGGAGAACAATCTCAAATATGAGGCTGTGAGTTCCAAGTTGCCAACTAACTTCAACATGACGGATATCCCTAAATTCAAGGGGCACGAAAACCCTTTGAACCATATCCGTGCCTTCAAGGATTACATGTCTATCAAAGCCATTAAACCCGAGATGTTCTTAAGGATCTTTCCTTCATCTCTTGACACCATCCCAAAGCAATGGTTCTATTCGCTAGAGCACAAGAAAATCGCTACCTGGGATGACGCTGTAATCGAGTTTGCTAAACAATACGCGGATAATGCTGAAATCCAAGTTAACATGCGCACTTTAGAGGTTCTTACCCAAAATGACAAAGAAGGTTTCACCGATTTCCTAAGTTGGTGGAGGAAGGCTAGTACTCAACTTGTTGAACGTCCGGACGAAGCCACCCTCGTGGAGAAATTCGTGGACAACTTAAAACCCATCTATGCAAATCATTTGAGGTATCAAAACATCAAGACTTTCAAAGATTTAACCGTACTAGGGACAAGGATCGAAGATGACATCCGTAAAGGGCTCTTGTCCAAAATGGTAGGTCGAGGATATCAAGGCTCAACAAGTCGTTCTTACGGCTCTACTAGCAAAACTGATGAAGTTAACCTTCTCGAGCCATCTAAGAAGAGTACCCCTCCAAGGAAGTTCACAAATCTAGGGGACACATATTCCAATGCTCTAAGAAGGTTGATGAAACAAGGCAAGCTTCAACCCATAGGACCTACACCCGAACCAGAAAAGAAATCCAAATTCTGGGACGAGAATGCCTACTGCGAGTATCATAGAGGTAAGGGACATGATACAGAAAAATGCTACAAACTGAAAATGTGCTTCAAGATATGATCGAAGACGGTCGCCTACCAATACCACCTGGAGGTAAGCCTAACAACACTCAGAATCCTCTTCGAATTCTGGTGATTACAAATGAAGAATCTACCATAGATTGTTCACACCTCATTTCTCCAGTCGAAAATGAAGTTCATGCAATAGAAAACGAAGGGAACTACTCCACCATTTCTCCAACCATCACTGATTTCATTGCATGGGCAAAAAGTGTGAATGGGCAAGTCATGGAACTAGAGAGTGCAGTGGCAACCCTACGTGATCCCAACGCCACACTTAAAGAACGTGCAACCACTAGCCTTCTCTCAAAACACCATAATGCAAGAAGTAGTAGCCATGGTTGATGAACTAGTCGACCAAATTATCCAATTAGAGGCTGAAATCATGAGAATGAGGGAACTTGTTGCTATCAATGGAGTATGGGCCGATGACGATGAAGATGAGTACCTCATCGAATACTACCTAGTCAAAGAAATAGTCCAAAATTGTGAAGACCAAGATGTGGACCACCTTACTCGTTCGGGACGTCCATATCAAAGCACTTCTCAAAATGGTCCAACCAACATTGTTACACCAAATGATAATGAAGATGACTCCACTGACCATTTGTTAAAACAATTACAGAAGACAAAGGCTGATCTTTCAGTCTGGCAACTAGTAGCAAGTTCGTTCCCACATCGCCAAGCTTTACTGCAAGCATTGGCTAAACTAAATGTGGCACATAACTCCACACCCGATGATGTAGTCAACTTGGTCTTCCAAGAATCACCAAAGCTAAGTAATCCTATTACTTTCTCGGATGAGGATTTGCCACCCTTCGGTGCTAGTCATAACTTGGCTCTTTATCACTGTCATTTGCATAAAGAAGAATGTGCCAATGACTTTGGTAGATGATGGCTCTGCGGTCAACGTCATACCTTTGAAAACGGCATACAAATTGGGCATGAAAGAATCGGATTGGACCCTTACCAACCAAGGTGTTCGCGCATATGATGGTACACGACGAAAGGTGGTGGGACTTGTTGATCACCTAACCATAGCCACAGGGCCGATTGAGCGAAAGGTCAACTTCCAAATAGTGGACATTGAGGCATCCTTTAACATACTTCTGGGAAGACCTTGGATTCACGCTTCCAAAGCGGTAACATCCACCCTCCACCAGAAAATCAAAATCCCACTAAATGGCAAGGTGGTAACGATCACTTCATCGCCCATCAAGGCAGTAATCGAAAAGAGATTAAGTAATCAAGTCCTTACAGATCCAGTACATGAGCTTGGGGGCTTCCATATCATAAATGTCATAGAAAGTGAGTTGGCACCCTTATACTTCAGTCCCTACTCTAACTTAGTGGTCAACCACATACTCAAAACCCAGGGATACTTCCCGGGAATGCCTTTGAATCCTATCCGAAGAAACACCTTCGCACCCTACAAAGAAGGAAACTCGAAAAGAATACCACTTGGACTAGGATACAAACCCACTAAAGAGGAGGTTCTAGAGATGCTCGCTCAAGTTCAAAGCCGCAAGAACGTGGGAGTCCAAATGCGACCCTACCTCCCTACCCTAAATGGATACTTCCTGAGGGAAGGAAGTCAAGAACTCTTTCACGGATTTCCCGAACCTTGGCACTATCTCGAAAGGAAGCTAGCCGGAATCGAGATCTTTCACGATTGCTACTTCATTCCTCCAGAAACGGTTCCTACCGTCAAAACTCGTCAAGCACCTTGCCTGGACGAACAAGCCGTGAGTCTACTATTTGGAGAAGATAGATTTGTTAGAGCCGCGCAGGATGAGATCATTACCATGATACTTCAAGATGGTCACTTCAACCCTACCGCGTTAATCACAGAAACCAACACCGATCAGCAGAAAGGATGGAGAAAGTCGATCAAGTGGACAAACAATCAAGGAAGACTCTTCAAGCTCACTACTGGAGAAGGAGAGATGTTCAAAGGAGAACCAGAAGACGATGAATTCGAGTCAGAGTCAGAGTCGGAGTCTAGAAAAGTTCCTAGAGAGTCTTCTCCTGTCGTCATTCCCACTCCCCTCGTTTCTCTTAGCTTAGTGTCAAATAGCAACGGTAGTTCGGGAAATGTCCCAACCGCTTTCCCTTTACCACCACTGACTACAGATCAGATGGCTTCTTTGTTTTAACTTTTCTCAAATCTTAATATGAATAAATCAGGTTCTGCTTACTCTTCGTATTATCTTGAATGCAATTCTGTTTACGATGATGATGAGGATGACCCAGACCCAGACTCAATCGAAATACCTCCCTACATAGCCAAAGAAATATTACAAGAGGGGGAAGGGGGACCAGTGATAGAGAATACTGAACCCATCAACGTAGGAACTGAACTAGAACCCCAAGAACTTAGGATAGGGACAACCTTGAGCCCCACCGAAAGGGCCAATTTCATAGACCTCCTGCACGAGTTCAAAGACGTTTTTGCTTGGTCCTACAAAGATATGCCAGGGATCGTCAGGGACATTGCAGAACATTGAATCCCAATCAAACCAGGTTTCAAACCCGTGAAACAGAAGCTTCGCCGAATGAGGACAGAATGGGCTCTCGAGATCGAATAAGAAGTCGATAAACAATTCAAAGCCGGGTTCATCAAAGTTTCCGAGTACTCAGACTGGGTAGCTAACATAGTACCCGTACCCAAAAAGGATGGGAGAATCCGTGTTTGTGTTGACCTTAGAGACTTAAACAAAGCAAGTCCTAAGGATGGCTTTCCTCTACCACATATCGACATATTAGTGGATAATACGGCAGATCACGCGTTGCTATCCTTCATGGACGGATACGCAGGATATAATCAGATCAAGATGGCCATAGAAGACATGCATAAGACCGCCTTTGTCACTCAATGGGGAACCTATTGCTACACGGTTATGTCGTTTGGTTTAATCAACGCCGGAGCTACATACCAACGCACCGCAACTACGCTCTTACATGACATGATGCATAAAGAAGTTGAGGTATACGTAGATGACATGATTGTCAAATCTAAGGAAAGAGAGACACACATTGCGAACCTTCGCAAATTATTCTCAAGGCTACGGAAGTACAACATGAGGCTCAATCCTCAGAAATGCGCATTCGGAGTGACATCTGGCAAACTCCTGGGATACGCCGTTAGCCAACGAGGTATAGAAATAGACCCTACCAAGATAAAAGCTCTAATCGAAATGCCGCAACCTCAAACAGAGAAAGAAGTTAGAGGGTTCCTAGGCAAGATACAATACATAAGTCGATTCATATCGAGACTCACCATGATCTGCGAACCTATCTTCAAGAAGTTAAAGAAAACAGATCACACCATGTGGGATGATGACTGTCAGAAGGCTTTCGATCGAATCAAGGAAATACTAGCCACACCACCAGTGCTAATGCCACCTCAACGAGATCAACCTCTTGGTTTATATCTCACGGTAACCGAAACAACCATGGGCGCCATGCTAGCTCAAACTGTAGGAAAAGAAGAAAGAGTCATCTACTACCTTAGTAAGAAGTTCTTGGAGTACAAGTGTAAATACACACCACTCGAGAAGACATGCGTCGCTCTTGTGTGGGCAACGAAGAAGCTACGCCATTACATGCTTAGCTACGCCGTCAAAATATTCTCCAAAATGGATCCTGTCAAACACCTCTTCGAGAAACCCGTTCTCAATGGACGCCTAGCAAGATGGACTTTGATGCTCTCGGAGTTCGATCTCAAGTATGTGCCTCTGAAAGTCATAAAGGGGTACGCCGTTGCCGAATTCTTCGCAGAAAATCCCATCAATGATACGCAAACGATAGACACCTAGTCGTTTCCAGATGAGGATATACTCCAAACGGATGTAGACTCTTGGGACCTTTATTTTGATGGAGCATCAAACTTAAGAGGATTTTGAATAGGAGTGTTGTTCATTTCTCCTGAAGGCGAGCATACACCAATCTCTGTCAAACTAGACTTCGAGGTGACAAATAACGCTGCAGAATACGAAGCCTGTCTCATTGGATTGCACGCGGCAGTAAGTTTAGGCATCAAGAATCTTCGAGTACATGGGGATTCCTCTTTGATCATCAATAAAATTACGGGATCTTGGAAAATCCGAAGCGAAAGCTTAGCACCTTATCAAGCCAGAATAGACCAAGTTGCCCAATTCTTCGATCAAGTAACTTACCTACATCTACCTCGAGAAGAAAATCAATTTGCAGATGCTCTTGCAAAACTTGCATCTTTGATTAATATGCCGGATAGCATGGTAGAAATGCCTTTGTGCATCGAACGACGGTCAGAACCAGCTTATGTGCAACAAATCACCGATGAAGAGGAAATTACGGAGGAACCTTGGTTCCAAGCAATCCTAAACTTCAAACTCAACGACACCTATCCACCAGAAATGGAAAAAAGGGGACAACGCGCTATCCGCTTGCTAGCTTCCCAATACGTTCTCATGCAAGGAGAGTTATACAAAAGAACACCTCTTGGTATAATCTTACGTTGTCTTGATCATTCACAGGAAACGAAAAGTGATGGAAGAAGTCCATGATGGAGAATGTGGCCCTCACATGAGTGGACCTATGATGGCAAAGAAAATCACACTTTTAGGGTATTATTGGAGCACGATGGAATCTGATTGCATCAAATATGTAAGACATTGCCATAATTGCCAAATCTTTTGGAATGTGCAACATGTTCCTCCTTCATTGCTTTACACTATGACATCTCCCTGGCCATTTTCTGCTTGGGGAATTGACATCATCGGCAAGATCACTCCAGCCGGAACAGGAGGTCACTGTTTCATCCTAGTAGCAATAGATTATTTCACCAAATGGGTAGAAGCGGCTTCCTACACCAGTCTTACAGCCAAGAACGTGGCAAAGTTCATACAAACCAACATTATCTGTCGATATGGTTGCCCACACGAGATCATCAGTGACAATGGGTCACATTTCCAAGTTGAGACTGAACAATTGCTAGACAAGTACAAAATCAAGCATCATCACTCCTCGCCATATAGACCACAAACCAATGGCGCGGTAGAAGCAGCAAACAAAAACGTTGTCACAATTCTCAAGAAAATGATTGAGAACTATAAAGATTGGCCAAGTAAGATACCCTTCGCTTTATGGGGATACCGTACATCCGTTAGGACGCCCACTGGGGCTACTCCTTTCTATTTGACCTACGACATGGAAGCTGTACAACCAGTCGAGCTAGAAATACCATCCTTGCGTATTTTACTCGAAAGTCAAATCCTAGAAGCCGAGTGGAAGAGGGATAGATATGAAGAACTCATCCTCCTGGATGAACGAAGGTTACGTGCATTACATAATGTGCAAACATACCAGGCGCGTATCAAACGAGCCTTCAACAAAAGGGTTAAGCCAAGGAACATCAAAGAAGGAGACTTAGTCCTCAAATCAATTAGGGCTCTTTTACCTGTCGATCCACGGTGAAAATTCAAGCCTAATTGGGCCGAGCCATTTCTAGTCAAGTCCATACTACCAGGGGTTGCGGTTAGGATCACGGACCTAGATGGGAACGAATTTGCCAACCCAACAAACCTTGACCAATTAAAACGTTACTATGCCTAGAATAGGAGCAAAAACGCGCCTCGCGTAACCTCACATGTCGATCTTCTGGCACGAAATAAACGGCCGCTGGCCAAGCTGAATCAAGCTAATGTCATCTTGCTCTTGCACTTTGACAATTTGTCATTCTCATATCATCAAATAAACTAAATTGCATTTTAGGAGTAAGTAAAGCTCATGCTTATTTTTCTAAGTTCATTACAAGCTCTTGCTTAGAACAATTATTCTTTTACATTTACTTGAACTACGCACAAGGGTTTGATTTCATTTTTTAATGAATACGTAGGCAATCCTTCACGGGATACAACCCATTAATTAATTTTGAATGTAAATATATGGACATTTGCGAATGCATTTGAAATTCAACAAGAATGATGAAAAGAAAATCACAATGGTTTCATAACCAATTAACCTTTTTATTTCATTTCTAATAATAGTACGCTACATAATATTAATGCTAAATAAATAGGCTAGGATTCTAAAAACCCCACCTTCTTATTACAATAATAATAATAATAAATAATAAAGACTTAGGCTACTCTTCCATTTTCCCTATGCCTTTGTCATTTATATCATACTTCTTGTCCCGACCTCGAGCCGGACGCTCTTGCGCCACTTCCGACCTAATCACCAATGGTCTCTCTCGTGGTCTTGCTTTGCCATTTTTGTCAACCACCATCTCGACGGCAGGAGAGGTCTTTGGTTTCTTCGAAGGATGAACAACTCGAAACCCGGCTTCTTCCTCTCCCTCGGTCAGATGCTTCTCCTTCTCCTTTTCCACCTCGCGAACCTTGTAGTCCACAGGTTCACGCTTCCTCAGTCTCTCGTGCTCCTCCGGAGTAGTAGCTTTCCTCCACCACAGATAGGAATCTGACACCCATAGAGCACTGATAGAAGAATTCAAGAACCACATGTTCCTCTGAGCTCATTTGATGGCCCATTCCCTTCGACTATCAGTAGTAATCGCCACGGCAGTCTGCGGAATCGTGTCAAGCTTCGGAATCATTTGTTTCAATCCAACTTGCCTCATCAACCTCTCCGGGAAGATGCATATCATAAACTCCAGGCCGGGAATGCGAACAGATCGGGTAGGATCCAGAGAAGATACTCCAGTGACAGATTTGAGATGCCACCATGGTACGATCCATCTGATTAAGGGGCCATCTTCACTCTTCAGTTTGTTTTCCCAATAATTGCAGACTCGAGTGAAGTCCAACATGTAAAGCCTGGTCCTCATTGCAATTGAGCGAGCATGATAAGCAGGAACATTAACTGGGGGCTCGATCAATCGAAGGCGCTCCATAAGCCAGCCCTACCAAAAGTGGGTATTAAACAAAACAAAAAAACGAAAAAAGAAAAAAAAAACGAAAAAAAAAAAAGAAAAAAGAGAAAAAAAAAAAGTTCTTTTACCTGCAATATAATGGGACTTCCCAAATAAGGTAGGTCGCGATTGGCTTTCCTGTTATCCAAGCCCAATAGGATCTCTCCTAAACACAGGCAAGCTGGGCTCCTGCGCAGCTCCATTTGCTCAATCAAGCTCAAGAGACGAGGGTCACCTCTCATATCCTCATCAACATGCCCTTGAAGGACATATACGTGTAATAGGCAAAACCCGAATGCCCTTCGCCTCGCAACATAAGAGACAGTGGGATCAGCCCTATTGATGAATCGATCGATGAAATCCAACATTCGCACTCCTTTAGAAGTCACAAGACGGTCAACATCAACTCTTGCCAATCCAAGCAAGTCTCTAAACTTGTTCTTATACCCTTGAGAAGTGGAGGGAATAGCGGGCAAATGTTCCGGGTCCCAACCACCAATCGCAGCAATTTCCTCGGGAAATAGGCAAATATCGCCTCCAGGGAAGGCAAATACGTGATAATTCGGGTCCCAATAGTCAAGACAAGCATCTAGGAACGGTTTGACTACCTTGATCAACTTCAAGCTCAAAAGCGATCCAAAATTATAAGCACCCATGTCGTGTTTCTCCACATTAGAGAACTCGTTTGTCCATTCTTTTAGACGAATTTCAAGAGTATTCATGATGTATGCTTATTTTGAGAGCTTTTTGTAATAAGACGAAGAAAGACGGAAGAATTATGTGAATAAAACCTCCCTCGACGTCTCTATTTATACTAAAAGTTGTTTCCTAAAATCCGTCAGGACGGACGCACTGGGGAACAGGCGCAGCAGGTGCTGCGCCTCTTCGAAGGGACGCAGCTCTTGCTGCGCCTCTTCCTCGGCCTTCTTTCTGTGATTTTCCGCGTTGGATCTTTCCTAAATTCCTCAACGAATAATTTCCTATTCATACGGGTTATTATTTTGGTAAATACGTCAGGTTGCCACGTTTCGTGTTTCCTAATTTCACGAACACGCATTTCGAGACGACATCGATATTTTCGTCATTTGTTTTCGCACCCTTATATATTTCTTTTTAATTTTTCTTTTTTGGGGAATCATTTCACCAATTTAATTTAATTTATTCATTTTTTTTCAAATCTATACATTTTTGCATTTAATTTAATTTAATCATTTTTCAAACTTATACATTTCTTTTTTCTTTTTGGGGAATCATTTCACTCTCCTTCCACATCACATTTCAAACTTATATGTTTTTATTTTTTCTTTTTTTTAAGGGGTAACCCTCCCTACCGTCCGGTCATTTCCGCCCAATTTTTTTATTATTTCTGGTCATTTTTTGCATTTTCAAGTCATTGTTTTGCGCTAGTTTAGGTCGTATGTACAAATATGTGTTCTATGTGATTTCTGTGTAAATTTCGGCAGCATGACGGCGTACACCGTCATCTACCAAACCTGTTCAAAGCAACCCAGCAGCAAAGGCACTCAGGCCATCATATATACAACCAAAAGGGGATATGTACACCAAACTGGGGGCTCGAGCCCCAAAACAACATCCAAATGTCCAAAATGTGGGTCCTAAAATGTATAAATGTACAAAAATACAGCCAAAAAAAAAGAAGCAACACGAAAGCTTCTGCTGGTCGCCGTCTAGCTCAGCAACTCTCGCCTCGAGAGCAGCAACCTCGGCGTCGCGGACCTCGAGCTCCCTCAGCAGGCGAGCTGTCTCCTCCCGGGACTGGACAAGCTCTCGCTCCAACTCGCGCTCCCTCTGCAAAGAACGAAACTGGCTCATGTCAATCATTTCAAACATAAAGGAAGATTAGAAAATTCAAAAGCGAAGTAAATGGAAAGTTCATACCTGACGTCCTCGGCCACCAGCAAGTGCTTCGATGGCAGTAGCCCGCAGCCGGTTGGCTACCCTCCACAAGGCCACGAACCGAGATGGCGCAACCTGCATTCCAGAAGGAAAATTCTTAGCGATTGGATAAAACTCGAGCGAATGTGTTCTTACACAAAATTATACGAGTTAGAAGACTTACCCTCCGAATCAGATGCTGCCACTCGTCCAAGCCAGCATCTCTCACTGCCACGTCAAAGTCACGCAGCTCGGAGATCGTCGTCCTCCCGGTCGCATCAGTGTACTCAAGGATCTCGGGGTACTCTGGGGGCTCGATGCCCGCTGCCTCGACCTCCTGCAAGATCAGGTGATTTCCATTCATCGATGATCATTCATCGTGTTCTCAAATAATCAAAATGAAAGAGGATAAAGCACTTACCACAACTGGCCAGTACGCCAACCTCCCGTAGAGGAACGCCGAGTAGTCCTCACCAGGAACAAGGAGGGCGTCGCCACCGACGCCAGCCAGGTCAGCCTCCCTCTAAGCCTCGGAAGGCTCCTTAAACATCGTCCGAGGAGGATCGATGGGAACCGTCAAGACGTCCCGAGAGCATTGACGAGCCAAGCGCTCACCCAAGTACCACACAGGACCCATCGACGTCCCCAGCAGCAACCGGCTCGAGCTCCTAGGTCGAAGGACCTCAGCCACGAAAGGAGGAGCGCCAGCGTACTCTTCCCAAGGCCTGGGCACCCACTAGAGAAGCAAACGAAGGGTCATTCCTATGACCAGTTCTAAAAGTAAGAGAAAGAAAGGCAGACAAATGTAAGGGAAAATACTCACGTCGTCCAGCTGAAGAGCGTTCATCTCCCGCCGACAGACGTCGTGGAAGGAACGTCGACTCCTCGTGCGACACATCACCCAATCCCTCACAACGGGATAGGCCTTTTCCACCGGCTCCGTCCTCTTGGGCGCGAGGCCCGGAAAGTAGGAGTACACCTACGTCTATGAAACAAGATAATTAACAACGATCTTTCGTGATCTGATAAGAAAAGGAAATGATCTTTCATGAAATAAAGTGAAGGTTCATACCTCCAACAGCAATCCAGGGCCGACAACAGCAAGAGAAGTCCTCTTCTCCATCAACTCCGGACGAACCATGGCCCTCATGAAGCGGATGAGGACCGCAAAACCAGCAGTGACCCAGTCCCAACGGCCTAGGGAGCTCAGGTCAGAAAGAAAGGAAAGAAGCTTCGTCGAAAGCCTCTCTCCCTTGTCTCCGAGGTAGATCGAAGACAGAAACCACCAGAGCCACAAGAGGACTCTCTGCTCTGCAGTGCAGGGAGGAGGAGCCGTCTCCCTCCCCTCGATCACCACTAACGCCGGGGTCTTCCCCGCGAAGTATTCCCGCACGTAAGAACTAGGCACCAAGCCAGGTACCGCCGCCGCCCTCGGCGCCAAGTTCCAGCCGATTAACCTCCTAGCCTCCGCCGAGTCAACCTTCATGGCTGTCTGCGACCACTCCACCACCTCAGTCCCACACGGCAGACCAGAAATCATGTCGTAGTCCTCCAACGTGACCCCCACCTCACCAAAAGGCATGTGAAAGGTGGAGGTCGTGTCCCAAAACCGGTCCAAGAAAGCTCGTACCAGGCTAAGGTTAGCCTGAAGCTTCCTCTTCGATATATCCCTCCAAGCCTGCACCAAGGCGCCGAACGCTCCCCACTCGATCATGGCTCGCTCCTCAGCCGACAGCCTCTCGTAGCACCCCATCGCCGTCGTATAGCCCGAGAACGATCTGATGTTCCCGGCCTTCTATGTTGATTTGAAACAAAAGCTATCTTTAGCTCAGATGAAGCAGAAAAGGAATGACAAACAAAAATGAAAGAAGATGAATGAAGAGTGATGAATTCGATTTACCAAGCTCTTCACCGTCCTGTAGGACAGATGACCCTCCGCAGCCCAAAGCAGGTGCCTATTGTCCCAGGTCTCAGCCCACGCAGGTGCTCCTCTTAGCTGGCGACCACCCTGTCCAACGTTGGCCCGTCTTGGGGCCTCCTTCTCCTCAACAACCTCCTCCTCTGGG
Organism: Silene latifolia; assembly: GCF_048544455.1. NCBI lineage: Eukaryota > Viridiplantae > Streptophyta > Magnoliopsida > Caryophyllales > Caryophyllaceae > Silene > Silene latifolia. Next base: position 119,090,071 of record NC_133528.1, on the reverse strand, counting down.
ACCTCGTCCTCAGCAGCCATCACCGCAGCGGTGAAAGCCTCCTCCAACACCTCCTCAAGCGCCTGAGAAGGGTCAACAGCAGTGTCCACGTCCATGGGATCCATCCCAGATGTAGAAGCCTCGTCACCTGCAAAATCAAAGTAAATTTAGGCCGCGTCAAGTGACGACGAGCCTTAATTAGGGGATTTTCGAGTTTTCGGAGCTCCGAAATCGCTCTTTTCTCGCCATCTTTGGCAATTTTCCCACAAACCCGTCCGCTCATGTGGTAATTTGGGTCGAGTAAAGCCTAAGTTGAAGCCTAGTCATGGGTTCGAGTCGAAATTTCGACAGCATTTCGTTATAACGGCGATTATGCCCTAGAAAGTGTCCTGAAAAATCCGTCACAAATCAAAATTCCGAGATGGTAGGAAGTTTACCCATCATACAAGGAGTCCAAGTACCAAGTTTCGTCACAAATGGGCAATCCTAAGGCTATTTTCGAAGCGATTTACGGTTTAGCTGTGAAACCATCACAATTTCACTCAAATGCTCAAAACTCAACGAAAATTCGAAACAAATACATGGTTATGATCCTTATATTACCGATTAGCCATTTATAAAGTCGATTTTGCAAGGCAAAATCATTTGGGGGAAAAGCCCCAAATTTTCGACTAATTAGGGTCGAAAACACTAATTTTGTCGATCCCATTTGATAAAATACAGAAGATAAATGCAAGATTGATATACATACCTCGATTAGTCATGGCAAATGCAAGCTATTGGATCAAATTTTGACGGAAATGGTTGGAATTTGAGAGAGAAATGGGGAATTTATATTTCGAAATAATGAAATAAACCCTCTGTTTTATCGCGTTTTTTACGCAGGAAAGACATGCCCAGGAATAGATGCAGCAGGTGCTGCGCCTCTTCCAAGGGACGCAGCTCTTGCTGCGCCTTTTCCTCAGCCTCCCTTCATACGACTTTTCAAAAATTCGTTATGAGTTCGTTATTTTATGGGCCCATCTTTGGTGCGCCTCTTCCTTGATGCCATATCACATATTTGGTCCGTTTGACGTATATTCTTTGCCCGGACCCGTATTTTCAAGCCAACTGCCAACTGCCATATATTATTTTCATCCAAGACCTAGCTTGTCACAACGAGCATTCCTTCTTTGACGGGTGTTTCGACACACCTCTATTCTGTTCCCCCAGTGAGAGTACACGGATAGACATTCCCTCTCGAGACATGGAGATCAGTTCCCGATTATGTTCCCCCCAGCGAGAGTACACGGATAGACATTCCTTCTCGAGACATGGAGATCAGTTCCCGATTATATTCCCCCAGCGAGAGTTCACGACCGACAGTCATTCTCTCTCGAGACATGGAGATCAACATCGACCCCAAGCTCTTCCGAAATTTGTTTGAAGCCGGACACAAGCAGATTTCTCCCAGCAGCTTCAGACTGTGTCCTGCTGTCTTCTCCCAATATCGTGTTTTGTTTTCCCTGGATTTTCAACAAGCCTCAGGTATGGTCTCTTCTTATGGCTGGCGAGCCTCCTTACGTAGTCTAATGGACTTTAAACGACCCTCCCCGATAGTCGACAGACTCTAAAATGTTCCCGACGACAGGTCCTTGGCTCAGACCCCTTGAGCCGCCTCGCGTCGCCATAGTCGTCAGTTTGTAATCTTCGATTGACCTGATGGCTATACTTTGACTTTCGCCTTGTCCAAGCTTCAGTCAAAGTGGGGGCTCTGTAGATACCTCATTTCTGCACCTCCCGCAAACCACCCGGTGATGATTGGGCCGCATGTTTGGTACGCGAAACGATTTGTGACAGTTCGTAAGTTTATCGTCAAGTGATCGCTCAAACACTTATGTCTACCTCTTAATTGTCATCTACGTGCCGATACGGTCGTTTTGGCAGTAATTAGAGTACATTTGGAGCCCGGGTCAAAAACCGTCTTCATTTTCTAAAACCGAGTCAGAATGTTCTAGAATGTTCCGGATATTTCTATTCCATATTTTATAATATTTTAATCTTTGGCAAATAATTTCCCGTAATATTCACACAAAATATTAAGGAAAACAAGATTAATCCGTTATTCCATAAACAAAACACGGAAATCTTTCTTCCGCAGGAGGAAACCACTTGGGAAAGGACGCAGCAAGTGTTGCGCCTCTTCCAAGAGACGCAGTGCCTGCTGTGCCACTTCCCAAGTCCTTTTCTGGGTATTTTTCGTATCTTTTCATATCTTTTCGAGATTCACTTCCAAAGTTTCTCCGAAAACCCTAATTTCCTCCACGTGATTTGTATAAATAGAGACCTTCGGTCTCTCATATTTCTCACGCGACTGTCCGCCCTTCTCTTCTCCCTTTGCATTCTAGACCATGTTCTTACTCTTTGGCGTCTACGTGCTTGAACATTCGACCACGTAAGCTTGGATCTTTCTAAGTACCAGCCTCGTTTTGCATGACCTACCAATTTGACCAACTCCACAATAATCAACATTAATCAACTTTGTTTCTTTCCTCTTAGAGGGCACTTTCGTCGTACATTCGAGTCGAGCATCACTAAACGTTAACTTAGTTCATCTCGTTTCGTCAAACATGTAAGTCTGAGGGTGTAAATCCTTCTTTAATTATTGTTCTTTATTATTGTAATCATTAATGTAAGATTTATGTCGAAAGTATTCTTAAAACCGATTTATAAAACCATGCTTTAAATCCCTTTTTACGGATTATCAGAAGACAGCCGTCGAGAAAGGACGCAGCAACTGCTGCGCCTCTTCGAAGGGACGCAGCACCTGTTGCGCCTCTTCCTGAGGCTGCCGCAGTTCCTGCTTCCTTTATTCTTCCTTCGTCTTTCGTTAATTCGCTCGTTTTTTATTTTGTTATTAATTGTTCATTGATTCATCAACATAATAATTTGTATAATTTTGACATGTGAATAATTCTTTAGTATTTAATTAATCTTTTAAATCCCGACTTAAATCCCAAGTAATTCATATTTGCTGGTTTTCGTCATTCAAACTCAATTCGGGTTTTAGAGACTCGATTCATTAATATTGAGTTTCTGGAATTCGATCTTTGATATATTCCCATCTGTTATTATCGTCACCATCGTTAGCAACTTGTTTAACCTAATTAATTTGTTTTGTATATATTCGTTAATTAACCTATTAATCTTGTATATAATTCGTCCTAATTAGCTTTGTTCATGTTTTATCACCACAATCACATGTAAATAATCTGCTAATCACTTTCATCCGAGTCAAATAATATAATCAAGCATTAAATCACCAATTAACATTAACGGCTTGCAATTCCGGCTTCACAGCCAGAACTGAGCCAAGGAACAGACGCAGCAACTGCTGCGCCTCTTCTAAGGGATGCAGCTCTGCTGCGCCTGTTCCTGGTTGATTTCTGTCTCTGAACTCCCGTGTTGCCTTGACCTAGTTTTAATTACGTACTTAACTAACTATTATTCATATTATCGCCTAATTCCTGTTCGTTAATTTATTTATTTATTCTTTTCCAAATTATCCGTTTTAAAAGTATTTTCGACATAAATCGTTAATCCCATTGTAATTATTGTAATTTTCATTATTGTATTTATTATATTTCTTGTATCATATTGATTGTATGCGTTCACATGTAATAAATCTAAATCCAAATTCGACTTAATCGTATGCTAATTACGTGTTTACCGACTTAGTATTAATTCTCACATGCTAGGATTAATCTAATGGATGTTGCATTGCATGCATATAAATTGACAATATATCGAGTATAAATAACTTCCCTAATCATTAGTAAAGGCCGCTATCGAGGCGGGCGGGATTAGGTGTTCGATCAAAAGAGCTTCCTAATACGTACCCTCACCCTTTACTCCAGATCTCTGTGAACATCCGTGTTCATTGGCATCCACGAGAGTCATTCTAGACATAGAATGCTAAGGGTAACGAGTTCTTGGTGTCTATGTCACTACTTTGTGTCTTGACATGACGCGAGGTATTCGAACGGTTTCCAATTTTCCACAATAAATTGGTGGCGACTCCACAAATGCAAACGCTTGTCTTCACAAGCGCCCCCGTGGGCCCGCGTCCACACCATAAAAGAACATTATTTAAAGTTCAACTGTTTAACACTATACAACTGTCAAACCAAAATCTAAAACTAAAACAACTGTTCCAGCAGAAGACTAAAGACTCCAAAACAAGTGATGACTCCATCACAGCTAGATCCGGCGAGCTATCCAAATGCACACCTGCTAATCAACTACTCACCATCCCCCAAATGGATCACCACAATTTTCAAAACATTTAAACGGGGTCAATTACTGCATAAACAAGATAAGTAATAACAACAACAGCGGCATCCAATTACACAACCACAATCCTCCAACTTCATCTCATCACCAATCAACTGACCTGCAGAATATGCATCGCAACAGATATTCCACACCGCCAGTGGGGGACTGCAACCTTTCCCACCTAAGCCGCGCTCAACTCCATAGAGCGAATAACCCATGTCCATTAATGTGAACATCCTCCTTGTGATGGGAAACACAAGGGGCGAATCAAGGGTGTGAAGCCACTCCCGCAAGTGACTCCACTCAGCCGAGGGCGTATCTCGCGAACCACAGACAAACAAACAACCAATCCACAATACCAATGTAAATATGTCAATTCTAATTATGATAACAATAATCATGCCGATCAAACATTCATGCCATCTTAAATTATTTACACAGTCAACTGAGTAGGGAAACCCTACCTTTTCACAATCCGCTATAACTGCAGCCAATCACACAAATGTACAAAAGTACCACATCGCCACCTACAACAATAATCAACAGTTACACATCATAAACCGATTTGTACCCAAAACCCCCAAATCACCCAATTAGGGTTAGAGAAATCTTAACAAAACGATATAAAAACAACACAAGAAACTTACCCAATAACTCATGATTGCAAGGATGTAAAAATCCCCAAAAACTACGAACCCTGGCCTTGGATTTGATTGTAAAAGTGAAGAAAGAGAGCGTCGTTTGAAGTTGTGAAAGGTTTTGAGAGAATGAAATGAGAAACTGGCGATATGACCTTTTATACCTCCTCTACTATTATAATCAAGCCCACGTCAAAAACCCGTAAAACCCGGGCTACTCGATCGAGTAACTAACGTACTCGATCGAGTACCCGCTACTCGATCGAGTTGCCCCCACTCGATCGAGTACATTCAAAGCAGAATGTACTCCATAATCCGTAAAAAACTTACTCGACAGAGTAAGTCCTACTCGATAGAGTATCCAACAGCTCAAATATCTGAGGTATTATAGTCTTCCCTCCGTAAAAAAATGAATTTCGTCCCCGAAGTTCAAACGAAACCTATAAAATATGTACACCTAACACTAACTCCACCAACTATGCCTACCTCCACAACGCGACTCACGATATCGTATCAACTAGAGCATAGCCTCTCGACACTAACTACAAAATACTACCTCCACAATTGCCGCTAACTCCGTCTCACTAACATATTATCCACTAGCAAATCCAATATCAAGGCAATCCACCAAGCGAGATCAACCACCAAACGGAAAGTTACATTCTACCATCCTTACAATAACAATCTTCGTTCTATGTGGCGTAACATTCGTTCTATGTGGCGTAATAAGTACCTCAATAATCAGTTTGCTGAGTTGAAGGTCCCAATTCACACCTACGGATTCTTGAGTCCTAAGGCGTTCTCTGTGCACATAATTTCATACGAAGAACAAATCAATAGTATCGCTCGTCGGTTGATGTCGTCCAAAAAACTATGCCTTGCCCCCTACAATGAGAATATGTATGTATAGTACGTCATTATTGTAATGAATCACGGTTCTATAAATTTATTATTAACATGCTTAAATGTGTGTAAATGAACTAACAGTTCAATGTCCCAAATTGAATAGGAAGCATTGGGTGCTACTGGCAATCCAAGTGAAAACAAAAACAGTGTACTGGATTGACTCTCTCGAAGGCAACCCCTCTGACAGTTGTGTAAGGATGACAACTGAGGAAGTTTACAACCTTCAATAATGTCATTTGTTATTGTGTGACTTGAGCCATATATATGCAAATAATAATGGCATGTGTGTATATTTATGAATTAGTATTAAAGTAAAAAAAAAAAGATTATGTCCACTTGGAAAATATGAAAGCAACACTGTTCCTAATTTTATCACGCCATTAGTAAGTGTATTCTTAATAATTACTCGTATCATTTAATTAATGTTTATGCGAGAGGTTGATTATCTAATTCAGCTGATTTGTGTGTGGTTAATATAATAGTCTCCTAAAGCACCAGACGACAAACAATGCGCCTTTTAAGTTTGTCAGTCCATGTGGAAGGTTATCAACGGAAAACTTTCTACCATTCCGATACGGGTTATTGTGATTTAAAAACTATTTCAGACGTAAATTGAGTTCAATTATATATACTTCCATGTATTATATTTATTTTGATTATGTATATTTTTGAATTGTAGTTTCCACTACTACTCAACAAACCCCAGAATATTCGCCAGAGAACATCAACCAGATGAGAAATATTTTGGCCAGTTATGTTGTTTTATTAGCGGAGTCTCAATAGTTTGCTCATGCTTTATGTACGTGTGTGTGTGTGTGTGTGTGTGTGTGTGTGTGTGTGTGTGTGTGTGTGTGTGTGTGTGTGTGTGTGTGTGTGTGTGTGTGTGTGTGTGTGTGTGTGTGTGTGTGTGTGTGTGTGTGTGTAGAGTCATTGTGTATTGGCTTGTTTTGTTTTTTTGAGGAAGTTTTGTTTTGGCTTTTGATCATCCTGTTTGTATTGTTTTGAAACTGGGTTTAATTGATCACGAGGTGTAATATTTTGATGCAGGATTTAAATTTTGCAAAGTTACAAATCTTTGAATGCTATTTTCAAAGAAAGATTCGAAAAATAGCATTTCAAAGAAATTTGCTAGAACAAGCTAAATCATTTTTTTTAAAAAAAATAAATAATTAAAAACGATAACGGTTAAAAACAACCCGTTGCAAACAATTATTTGACAACGGTTTTATTTAGATAAATAACCGTTGACATCTTTTCCCGCCCATTCAAACCGCCAAAAATATAAGATAACGAACGATAACCGTTGTCGAGTTTAAAACTTTTACAACGGTTTATTTAAGAAGAACCGTTGTCAAAGTTTCATCAATAAAAATAGATAACGATTAAATACCGTTGTCAACTGATAAATATAACAACGGTTTAGCACGCAATAAAACCGTTGTTAAATTTTGACATTTAATTAAATAAGATAACGAAATGAACCGTTATCATATATAATATTTAACAACGGTTTCGGAACCACTAAACCGTTGTCAATAGTAAACTAGGACAACGGGTTGAAACCGTTATTAATATTTAATAACAGTTTCTTAAAAGTATACCCGTTGCCATAAACATATTTAACAACATTTTTATAATGATTCTTGAGTTGTGATAACAGTATTATAGATCCGTTATTGATGTTATATAACGATCGCGTGTTTGTATACAACCGTGGTATATATTTAACAACAGTCGTTGCAATAACGGTTCCATGTTTCTACTTAATAACGGTAATTGCATTATCTGACCGTTATTGAAGGTCTTATTTGGCGTAGTGTCACACTTATAAACATCATACTACTGCAAGCACTACCATGACCTCTAATAGTATCCACCACAACATAAATCCATCCTTTATTCTACATCAAGGCTCAAACTTCCAAATATACCGCAACATATACAACCATCAAACTCCCTTTGTCGCATCCTACTCCTCTTAAGTTAAATGTTACGTCCTCTTAATCCACTAATACTAGATCCTTAGCTTTTCTTCTAATTATCCTTATCACCACCACATGTTAACGATAACCGCCTATAACTTCAACACCTACTATCATTCCTATATCTAGGGCTCTCTTTCTCTAATAGCTCGCGTGCCTCCAATTATTCTGCACTCCATCTAACCTATACCATAAAATCCTCATCATAACCGCTACTCCAACTCTTCAACATTACCGCAAAATGACACACTTCTTTATATATGCACTTATCTCCACAATCATAACTCACGATCCACAATTGTTATACACACTCGCATTAGCTTCTCAAGTTCTTTTCTTTTATTACCGAAAAACTCACCCATAACTTAACATAATACTAAGTCCCAACACTCCGTACTTACTGTCCTAATAAAAGGTATAAACCTGTAGTTTCCAGTTTGGTACAACACATGTTCCACAAATCACTTGTCACTACTATGTCAACCAAGGCCTCCTTTAAAACAAAATCAAAAGTACTCCAACAACCTCTCACAACTGTGTCCCATCAACAGAATATCACTATACCATGATAACAACGGAAACATATAAAACTCTCTTCCATATCATACTCTACCCTCACTCGCAAGCCGAAACTGGTAAGAAACATCAATAAACAAAACAACAGTCTATATGTCCAAACTGAAACTCGCAGGCAACATCAGTAAACAAATCAACAATCTATATAACTGGTATATTCTTTCGAAAGTTCGTCATATAAGTGTCCCGCCTACGTCACTACAACCAATGACGGCATTGCAACACCGCCACCAATACCCACACCGCAGCGCGAAAATACTCGCATCACAACAGAAAGTACCGTGCTCGGACCGCCACCCGAGGCACAACAACCACATCGATAGTCATCGCAACTTATACAATCCCATAAACACTTACTCAGTATAACTTCCTTGACAAGAAAACTTCCTTAAAATCGCTTTACTAGATCACAACGCAACATATTACACGGAATAAACAGATAATAACCTTATGAATATCATCCATACTATTACTCATGCGGTCGGAACATCACACTATCACTTACATATATCATAAATATACATACAAGTATAACTAGCCATTCCAGATATCACGGAACACTCAGATAACAACTTTATAATTATCACATTATACCACTACTCGTGAGGTCATATCCTCACACAAACACTTACACACATCATAGACCCATAATCAAATCTAACTAGCTAGCCAATCCTGATCACGTAAGTTACCACATGATAAAGGTTACCTCTCGCCCCGAGTTTAACTCGTATGCCCCTCATCACACATTCCCACATTCACGTAAATATCACCTCCTGACAAATGTAACCATACCATTAATACCCAACTACTAGCAGACGCCTTCTATGTCCATATCTTATACTCCCTTGAAACCATATATACCAATCCGGCCTCCACAAAGACAAAATCTTTAGGATGGCTATCTTCTCTATTTAACGTCAACCTTAACTACTAGTAATAACATCACGAAACCACCATCTTTCGTATAAGAAATCTCTTACACTCACCTCTAAACATAACAGTTCATTTCTATTTCAGTTAACATCTCAGTTAACATACAACAAATCCGTCAGTAAAAATTTTACCTTAGCATTCATTCCAATTTTGTCCTTAATTGTATCGTCACCTAACTCACCACCAAAATCTCATATCGTGCAAATACTCAACCAATTTTTTTACTCCCCTTAATTCCTCGAAACTCATGACTAACATGTTGTCCTGAAATTCCTATATAACCATTAACTCACACCCTCATGATAGTATCATTCATCCCGATGATTCCTTACTTCCATATCGCATAACTCCGATCAACATTCTCTTATTTTACTCCCTTCATTCCTTTCCCTTTACACTCGATAAAATCAATTAACAATTCAACTCCTTATTCCTACTATCTAACTTTTTACTGCTCCGGTTATCTTCTCATTGTTCCAAAACTCAAATTCCATTAATTCATATCAGCACCTTTTCACTCTTTCTTACCATGGATCCTTTTTCATCATGCTACCCACTCACACTTGCCACCAATCAGTCCACGCAATCAACGTTTACTCTTCAATTAATTACATCTCCCTTTTACATCTCTAGAAACCAAAATTCATTTCATACCGTTAGTTGCCAAGGAAATTACACACTGATGCGTGCATTTTATATAGGTATTTTGAACTTTATTTGCACGCATTCCTATGCATATTTAGTAGTGTTTAACTACAAATGTCCCCGAATTTTCTACTTTGGTTTCTCTTGTCCTATTTGCAGGAATGAACCGTAGAGGAGCATAATCAAGCCTAAAATATGTCCCTATGCATGCATTTAGGATACGAGTTGAGTCGGAGCTTGGAGACTACTATATTGAGATGCGCATAGAAGTAAGGAAGCTAGGCGAACAAAGGAAGAACTTCAAATTACTAGTGCCTACTTTGAAGAGCCATTTCCCGAGTTATACAACTGATTTTTGAGTGATTCTAATTTTAGAATAAATCTTGTCCTGTTAGCTTTCCAACGTCACCGGAAACGCTCTGTTTTCCCAAGTAACGAAGAATTGGCGGCCGTTTGAAGTTCAGTGCGCGAAGCAGGAATTGTGCGCTGGAAAGTACTCGATCGAGTACTATCTTGTTCGATCGAGTACTTAATATCCTCGATCGAATGGTGCCTTTTTGATAATGTTATATCGAGTACCTAAAGTCCTCGATCGAGATGTGTTAGCTTGGATTTGTTCGATCGAGTGTTATGAAAGTGCTCGATCGAGTAACTTGCTATGGACACGGTCTTTTTAGCTTAATTTCATATTTTAGGTTTAATAATTGTGTCTCCTATAAATAGGAGAGACGTGATTAGGTTTAGGATCACTTTATACATTACTTTCTCCCTTTCTTACTATTGAACACGACTGTTACTCTCTTTTCCGTATCTAATTCACTGTAACTCTCTCTTTCCCTTTTATCCTTTTTCTCTCTTGCTTATCTCTTTATTATGTTTATTTCTACTTTATATTTCGCTCTCGTTCTCATTATGCGTAGCTAATCTCTTGATGCTAAGATTAGGGAAATCATGGTAGTATAACAATGATGTGATAGTTGGTTTAGGAGATTTAATGTGAGAATTGTTTCATTAACAATATAATTATAATCGTTTAGTTAAATGTATGCAATTGAATTAGTTAATTTGGTTAAGTTCAGACCTGAATCGGAAGATTGGAATGAATAGACCTGTTATGGGCAATAGACTACACTAGTGAGGCTGGAAGCTAAGCTAGTTGTATTTTAGGGCGGATAGCGGACCGGAAGGACCTTTCCTTTACCCTTCTCACATCAGACCGACTGGCCTACCTTTAGCTGATTTGTGTAATACCATGATAACCCGACATCCTGGCATCTCTCTCTTTATTTTCTCTCTATCCTTGCTTTTATTAGTTTAGTTCAAATACTCAAACCCCCATCTTGTGACCTTAGACAGACTGGATAACGAGTAGATAGTGACCGCCTCCCTGTGGATACGATACCCGACTTACCTCTGCTACATTAGTAGAGCCAGTTGGTTTTATTTTTCATAGGGTTTCGACAGCCGTGTCAAATTTTGGCATCATTGCCGGGGAGGCAACTATTTTATTTACTTGATTATTTTTGTCTGTGTTTAGCCTCAAGGGATTTATTTCTTGATGTCATTCTCATCTTTTTCTCTAGTGTTGTTTTGATAGGCCCTACAGGTCCTACCTAGACAGTTCTAGGTAAAAGATCATCAAAGGGAAGGCTTGAGTACCTTTGATCTTCCACCTATGTTCCATCCTATGGCGCAACAGGTGGTTTACTGTGAGAGATGTGGTACTGCTGGGCACAATGCCGTTATTTGCTTGACAGGGAACGACGAAGTCTATGCGCTAGGCAACGTAGACAAGCCAATCATTCCTTTGCATATGTGCCACCACATCCATTTCAACAACGAGGCTATCAAAAGCCTCCATTCGTTTGGCCACCGCAACAACAAGTTCCTCCTCCTGATAAACAGAAAGAGGAGATTGCTGAATTGAAGTTCTTGGTGAAGGCTATTGTGCTTCGAGCGCAAGAAATTGATACATTTGGAGAGGCTCGTATCAAGGAACTTGAGTCTCAAATAGCTCAGTACGAAGACTTGTGCACTGTACAGCAACATGAGTTCGATCGAGCAGATTACACCTTTCGATCGAACACTTTGCACGAAGAACCACTCGATCGAGAAAATCTCTTTGTTCGATCGAGTAAAATTCAGGAGGAAAGCTCTCGATCGAGTTCCATCTTTTCTCGATCGGACATAATGGTCATGGAGAGCATTGCTATGTCATCTGGGTCCGTTTCGGAAGACGATTTGGAAGAAGAGAATGGTTATGGTGAATCCCCCATTTGGAAAGCCGAGTTGGATGCTCTAGAGGCTGCAATATACAAGATAGAACCCACAAAGGAGGGGAATGAGAAGGTAGCTGAGTCCGGGAATGTTCCTAGCATGGTAGAGGTAATATATTCTTTTATCAATGATTCTGATGTTAGGAGCGACCGACCTGAGGTAATTAAAGATAACTTCATGATTATTGCTATGACTAATAGTATACTACCTCATATGACTTATGCTTTATATTTCGATGCTCCACCCTTTCCTGGTTGGACAAATAAGTTAATAATGTTTCACCATATTTGTCATCGGAAATTTGTTAGGTTGAGGCGGTACCTTCGATTGTTTTTAAATGCTCCTGAGCTCTCTTATTTTCCACCTACGGTTTATTTGAGCTTTTATATCCCGCCCGTAGCTGGAGGGCAGAATTATTTTGTGGATAATTTTGGGAGCTGTCATAGGAAATTCGTTAGGCTTAAACAGTTGTACATTTCAATTTCCTATGTTATTATTATATTATGGTGCTACTTACAGTTTTGTGTAGCGCATGCGCAGTTATTTGATCTGCTGCTGCGTGCTTTGAGCTGTTTTGACTGGGCTCAATTAGAATGGTTATTGAAGGAAGGAGGAGGTCGAGCTGGGACATGTCTGAAACTAGTGCTGTCCGGGAGGCAACCCGGATTTTAAGCTTTTTAGTTTTTTTTTCAAATTTTTTAGTTTTTGCTGTGTGTGTAATAAATGGTTTTTACAACCATAGACGTTGAACAATTTAGGCTTGGTCTTTGGTCGTATTTGTGGTTGCTATTTGCGTCTTTGCAGGTGTTTTATTGGCGCTAAGGAAGTTCGCGCAATAAGGGAGCTCTCGATCGAGCACTATTCTACTCGATTGAGTGTCTGACTTCCTCGATCGAACCGTCTCTCCCTCGATAAAGCATCCACAGAAACGTACCTCCTGATCGATTAATCATTTCCTTCGATCGAACACTATGGCAGCCAATTGTACTCGATCGAGTTTTATATCTTTTCGATCGAGTACTATGAGTAGGCTTGTTTGATTCGTTTCCTGTGACGCTGTTCTGGAGCTGTTCGTGACTTCCCATATTGCTGCCTGGTTTGGGGAGGTCCCTACTTCGCGTATTTTTCTGAGTTTTCCGCAACTTCACTCTCTCCTTTTTAGTTTGCATTTCCTTTCCCTATTTTTGAGTACAATGAGGGCATTGTACGGTTTGGTTTGGGGAGGTTATGCATCGATATCTGTGTCTGCATTTATGTTTTTATTGCATTTCTGTTATCACGTTTAATTTCTGTATGCATTGTTGTTTATTTTTATAAAATTCAAAAATCTCATAAAAATAGAAAAATTTCTAAAAAATCAAAAAATTTCACGTTTATTTTAGCATATAGGTCGAGTCGGATCGGTAGATTTCAATGATGATATTACACTATATTTTGTCCTTTTGCTTAAGCCTTGCATTAAACTGTTATCTTTTAGCTTTGTCTTATTGCATATCTACGGGTTAATGTTAAAATACAGCTGAACAAATATACTTGACCTGATAATTTTGGAAAATTACTTATGATTTCTAAGATTTAGAGCCTTATAAACTGGTGTCATTTGTGACCGGTTTCATGTAGGATTGTGAGTAGTATACTCCTTGCATAACATGTTCATTGATTTGCACGTATATGAAATTCAATTGCTTTTTGCCTACATACATTCGGGTTAGTGGTTGGTGTCACATGGAGGGAGGTGCTTACATTCCCTTTTTCTTTCATTTTTACCCATTTAACTCCACATTAGCCAAATTTGCCTTCTGACCCTTAACTACATCCAAATTTAGCCTGCCTTGTCAAGCTAGTTAGTGTATGTTTTGCGGTATATAATTTAACGTGTCAAGTTTGGTCCGTGTTTCATTATTGGGAGTTGGTAATTTATGGACGAAGGAGGATCACATATATGAAAAAAGAATTGAAAAATGAAAAAAAAATGTGAATCAAAAGAAAAAAAGAAAAAGAAAGAAGAAAAAATGTTTGGTTGTTGACGGTTTCACTCCTATGCTTTATCACTATCTTATGAAGAGTTGTTGTTTTAGTTAGTGAGTTTTTGTGCCAAATGAAGGGCACATGTGCTTAATTTTATAATTGAGTAAGAATCGGATGTTGGTTAGTATGGTTTCGTTAAGTACCTAGCTTGACTATTGCCTCACAATTCCATAATTGTTTTGCCTTTTCCTACCCACTGCCTCACTTTCCCAGATTTTTGTAAGCCCTTGGCTGTGACAGACACTGTTTGGTTGGAATGTATGTACGGTAGTTAGAATTGTCTATCATATTAGTTCCATGCATGTTTATGTGGGTCGTAGTTTAAGTGAGTGACTATTTTTCTTCTTCTCTTACAATTCATATGCTTACCCTTTGCTTCATGAGAGAAGAGTGACCCGTGAGAGTCCATTATCAAAGGTCTTGCAAGGGACGGTTCAGCTTTATTATAGACATCCCAAAACTCGTTTCCATTTGACAGTTTTTGATATAAGTGTTAGTTTGCGTGCATTAAATCGGTTTAAGTGGACAATTTGTAGCTAGCTCTAAGTTTTCTTTTCTGTTCCATTAGTTTTGCATATAGTTTGTTTGGGGACAAGCAAAGGTTTGGTTTGGGGAGATTTGATGCATGCATTTTATATAGGTATTTTGTACTTCATTTGCACGCATTCCTATGCATATTTAGTAGTGTTTAGCTACAAATTTCCCCCGAATTGTCTACTTTGGTTTCTCTTATCCTATTTGCAGGAATGAACCGGAGAGGAGCATAATCAAGCCTAAAACATGTCCCTATGCATGCATTTAGGAGATGAGTTGAGTAGGAGCTTGTAGACTACTATTTTGAGATGCGCATAGAAGTAAGGAAGCTAGGCGAGCAAAGGAAGAGCTTCAAATTAATAGTGCCTACTTTGAAGAGCCATATCCCGAGTTATACAACCGATTTTTGAGTTATTCTAACTGAAGATGAAAGCTTGTCCTGTTAGCTTTCCAACGCGACCTGAAACGCTCTGTTTGCCCAAGTAACGAAGAAATTGCGGCTGTTTGAAGTTCATTGCGCGAAGCAGGAATTGTGCGCTGGAAAGTACACGATCGAGTACTATCTTGTTCGATCGAGTACTTAATATCCTCGATCGAATGGTGCCTTTTTGATAGTGTTCGATCGAGTACCTAAAGTCCTCGATCGAGAGGTTTTAGCTTGGATTTGTTCGATCGAGTATTATGAAAGTGCTCGATCGAGTAACTTGCTGTGGACACAGACTTTTTAGCTTAATTTCATATTTTAGGCTTAATAATTGTCTCTCCTATAAATAGGAGAGATGTGATTAGGTTTAGGATCACTTCATACATTACTTTCTCCCTTTCTTACTGTTGAACACGACTGTTACTCTGTTTTCCGGATCTAATTCACTGTAACTCTCTCTTTCCCTTTTATCCTTTTTCTCTCTTGCTTATCTCTTTATTATGTTTATTTCTACTTTATCTTTCGCTCTCGTTCTCATTATGCGTAGCTAATCTCTTAATGATAGGATTAGGGAAATCATGGTAGTATAGCAATGATGCGATAGTTGGTTTAGGAGATTTAATGTGAGAATTGTTTCATTAACAATTTAATTATAATCGTTTAGTTGAATGCATGCAACTGAATTAGTTAATTTGGTTAAGTTCAGACCTAGATCGGAAGATTGGAATGAATAGACCTGTTATGGGCAATAGACTACGCTAGTGAGGGTGGAAGCTAAGCTAGTTGTATTTTAGGGCGGATAGCGGACCGGAAGGACCTTTCCTTTACCCTTCTCACATCAGACCGACTGACCTACCTTTAGCTGATTTATGTAATACCATGATAACCCGACATCCTGGCATCTCTCTCTTTATTTTCTCTCTACCCTTTCTTTTATTAGTTTAGTTCAAATACTCAAACCCCCATCTTGTGACCTTAGACAGACTGGATAACGAGTAGATAGTGACCGCCTCCCTATGGATACGATACCCGGCTTACCTCTGCCGCATTAGTAGAGCCCGTTGGTTTTATTTTTGATAGGGTTACGACAGCCGTGTCACACACTAAGCTCACCTCTTGATAATCCAAATCCCCAAACTCGGCCACTATTTACACATCGGCGGCATAACTCGATCTAAGCTCTCTATACACCATTCTTTTCCATCCTTCTATAACGACCTTCCATTACATGCATTCTTAACCAACCCAGTTATAACTATGTCCCTCTATAAATTCTTAAACATCCCAAGTTACCACCATTCGCATCCCTCATTTGAATCTTTTCATTCTCATGTTCCTCAAACTTACATCACCCCTTGCCCTTTTACACTTACCTTCACTTTACTCAAACTCCCGATTATATCATTCACCACCTCTCACAAAACATGATCCCTGCCTCGATAAGCTCATCAATCTTACCTTTCCTTTTTCCACTATCTATCACAACCACATATAACCCATGTCTTCCCCACCAAACTCATACCCATCATAAGGTGCTACTCCTTACATCATAAGATCTAGTAAATTACGCATCACGACTAACACATGCACTACTACAAATACAGGCAACCACAACGGCCCTTTAACAACGCTTATTCACGAAAATCATCAAAACACGTTGTAGAATTTATTCCGCGAATTTTACCAAACTTAATTACAACGGTTATGTGTTGTTAGCCGTTGTTATTTGTTTTAACAACGGGTCATACTTAAACAACCGTTGTTAATGAAAAAACTAATAACAACGGTTAAATTTTAACCGTTGTTAATGGTTTGGCGCCAAATTAGTGAAAAGTAATCACAACGGTTATATTAGAACCCGTTTTTAATACTTTTTAACAACGGTTGTAATCTCAATAACCGTTGTTATTAATATTATGAAAATCTTAAGAACAACATATTGCTTTATTCTGCTATACGCTACAAACACAAACACAAGCTAATACTGCTACTATATCATCCTCCATTCCTCCCTGATCGTCTCTCTGTCTTCATCTCCGTCACTGTTGTCACGTCTTCTCTCCCTCATCGCGCGTGTTTATCAATCAGGTATATATATGTTTCTTAGCAACGCTTATTATAACTAGATATAGGATTTTTTGGGTTATTATCTAATTTGTTGATAATTTAGCTTAATTGCTTTCCTGAATTTCGTTTATTTGTTTGCCTATTATTGTATTTTCTGAATTAGTTGCCTATTATTACGAATGTAGAATAATGACTCGAACTTGGATGATTGATGCAAATATGAGTGACCGCACCTACAAGGATGGTTTAGCTGAATTTTATGAATTCGTTTCGAACAATTTGAATGGTTCTTCTAGTATTGCATGTCCTTGTGAAAGATGTGGTAATATTAGCTATATGGCTTTTCCTGACGTTAAAATACACCTAGAAAAGTGGAGATTTAGTCGATCCTATACACTTTGGATTTTTCATGGGGAATCATTAGAGGAAGAGAATAACTCTGAAGAAGATGATGTTGATGTACACGAAAGGCTAACTGATGATCCTGAGTTTGCCGAGTTTTTTGAGTTGGAAGAGTTGGAAGTAGAGAAGTTGAATGTTGGGTCTATAGATAATGAAGAGAATGATGATGAGTCCATTGCTTTTGAAGATGTAGGTGATGACACTAGTAATTGGGATGACCTTAACAACATGTATGAGAAGTTGTGTGAGTCTGAAGCACCTCTTTATCCTGGTTGTAAGTTCACAAAAATGTCGGCTGTGGTGAAGTTGTATAATATCAAGGGGGCAAATGGGGTGAGTGACACGTGTTTCACTAGTTTTTTAGCCTTAATAAAGGAGTTGCTTTCTGATGGTAATGTTCTACCCGTTAAGACATATGAGGCGAAAAAACTAATAAGAGGAGTGGGTATGAAATATGAGAAAATACATGCATGTCCAAATGATTGCATATTGTATCGGAAATTATATCAAAACTTAACCAATTGCCCTAAATGTTTGGAGTGGCGTTATAAGGATAAGGAAGGGATCCCGGCTAAGGTGTTGTGGTATTTTCCATTGATACCAAGAGTCATAAGGATTTATGCGAATCCCGATGATGCAAAAATGTTAACTTGGCATGAAACAGAAGAATAAATGATGGAAAGCTAAGACACCCTAAGAGATGGTAAGCAATGGAAATCGTTCGACGCTAAGTATCCCGAGTTCGGCAATGAACCTAGAAACTTACGTCTAGCGCTGTCCACCGATGGAATGAACCCACACGGAAACATGAGTAGCCAACATAGTACTTGGCCAGTAGTGTTGGCTATTTATAACTTACCTCCATATGTGTGCATGAAAAGAAAGTATTTGATGTTGTCGTTGTTAATTTCCGACCCTAAACAACCTGGAAATGATATAGATGTATATTTGGAACCTCTTCTAGATGATTTGCGATTGTTGTGGGATAGTGGGATAGAAGTATTTGATGCATATAAGAACGAAACTTTCAATTTGAGAGCGATGTTATTGTGTACAATATCTGACTATCCGGCTTATGGCGACCTTTCTGGGCACACAGTTCATGGGAAAGAGGCTTGTCCATTGTGTGGGGAGGATATCGAGTCTGAATACTTGAAGTCTTCTCGTAAGTATGTGTATATGGGAAATAGGAGGTTCTTGTCTCATGACCATTGTTATCGCAAGATGCAGAAAGCATTCAATGGAAGACAAGAACTTCGTCAACCTCCTAGAATTTTGAGTAGGCATGAAGTTTATCGAAAGTAAAGCATATTGAGATAGATTATGGGAAGAAGAGCGGCTCTAAATTGTCTACTCGTGGGTATAAGAAAAGATCCATATTTTTTGATAAACTTCCATATTGGCCGACTGGAGGTCGTGCATTGCCTCGATTTCATGCACATTGAGAAAAATGTCTGTGATAATATTATCAATACCCTTCTGAATGTTCCTGGTAAAACAAAGGATAACGCCGCAGCTAGGGAAGATATGAAAATGATGGGTATTAGGCTAGAGTTGGCACCACAGAAGAGAGGTAATCGTACATTTTTACCGCCAGCAGCTTTTACCCTTTCACGGAATGAGAGAAAAGAGTTCTGTGCATGCTTGAATGGAATTAAAGTGCCACATGGTTATTCATCGAACATCAAAAGCCTAGTGTCGATGCAAGACCTAAAACTCACCGGGTTAAAGTCACATGATTGTCACACTTTGATGCAACAATTACTACCTGTGGCTATTCGTTCCATTTTACCTGAAAAGGTAAGATATGCTATAACTAGATTCTGTCTCTTCTTCCAGTCCATATGCGAGAAAGTCATCGATCCCGATGACGCGGATTCATTGCAGGACCTCGTTGTAACCTCTCTTTGTCGGTTGGAAATGTATTTTCCACCCTCTTTCTTCACTATCATGATTCATCCGACCATTCACTTGGTTAGGGAGATTTTGTACCTTGGGCCCGTGTACTTGAGATACAAGTATCCTTTCGAAAGATTGATGAAAGTCTACAAGGACTATACATCTAATCGGTATCGTCAGGAAGGTTGTATTGCTGAACGCGCTATTTTAGACGAAGCTCTTTCATATTGTTACGCTCATCTCTCCCTGAGGAGTTGATTGGCGTTCCTAAGAATCGTTATAGTGACTGGATGACCGGAAAAGGTATTAGGGGCCGGGTTGAAAAAATTGTGACACGTGAAATGTTGCATTTAGCACACATGTATGTGCTAAACAACGAAGATGAGGTGCAACCTTATATTCAACAACACAAAGATGAGCTCAAATACGATCACCAAAACAAGACCGAGAAGTGGATTGCGAACGAGCATACGAAGACGTTTCCAGTGTGGTTTAGGAATATTGTCTTACAAAGTTAGTGATCAAACTGGTGATGACATCTCTCCTAGGTTACTACGTCTTGGTTTAGGTCCAAATGCCAGGGTCACCTTTTACAACAGTTTTGCCATTAATGGATATACTTTTTACACCCGCGAGTAAGATGAGGTGAGCACAATGCAAAATAGTGGTGTGAGTTCTGAATTTGAGGCAATGCACTTTGCTACTTCAAAAGATAAAAAGCCTATTTGGGGAAAATGCCTTTATTATGGTGTTATTCAAGAAATATTGGTACTAGATTACATTGATTTCACAATGCCTTTGTTTCGATGTAATCAAGGCCGATAACAACATCCATTGTGTCCGAAAGGATAAGATGGGATTTACGTTGGTCAATCTGGGTAAGGTTGGCAATAATAAGGATGATCCTTTCATAATGGCATCCCAAGCTAAAGAAGTGTTCTATGTCACCGATCCTATGGATAAGAAGTGGTCTGTTGTACTGTCTATAAGGAAAAGGAGTAGTCCATCCGATAATGATGATGATGATCAGGATGTCGTTTTTGAGGGAATGGATCGCCTACCACCGTATCTTATTTCGACGATGTTGACACTGATCATGAGGACACCGAAAGCATCTATATGCGTGATGACCATGGTGAAGGTATTTGGGTTAACGAAGAAACTATGACATCCAAGAAACGCCCCGATCCCGAGATAGTTCATCGGACACATACGATATGCATGCATGTTGGTGTAAGTTGTCTTATTTTCTTGATCTTATTATTAGATGTGGATGCTGGTATTGAAATTGCTGAATAATGTATTGTTACAGGTTTGGACTGTAATGGAATTACAGTAATTTTTTTTAAAAAAAAGAGGTTCAACAATAACAACGGTTATATTTAAATTACCCGTTGTTAATACTTTCAACAACGGGTGTAGTACCTCTACCCGTTGTCAATTATTTTTTTGACGTATTTCATTTTGGCGCAAATTTGGTGAAAATATATTACAACGGGTATATTTTACCCGTTGTAATAAACTTTTGACAACGGTTGACTTTTATTGACCCGTTGTTATTAACATATAACAACGGTTCTTCTTTGAGCACCCGTTGTTAATAGTTTGTCTTAATAAAAAACTAATATAGAAACCCATCCAAAGATGCCATACACAAACTAACACACACAACATTATTACTCCAACCGTTGGTATCCTGTGTTAATCCTTCTCTCTTCCTCGCTTTTTACATTCTCGTCGCCAGCTTTAAAACCCGCATTCCGTTGCCTTCCCTTATCATCCTCGCTTTCGTTCTCTTTATCATCATCATCAACAAGTATGTTCACTTTAATTTTGTGTTTCGTCATTAGGGTTTTAAGACGATCATCTTGTTTCTTTTTTCATGCATTTGTTTGTTTTTCGTCTTCTTTGTTATCTTTATCATCCCGCATCATCTACTTTACTCCTCTTATCATGGTTTAGGATTTTAGAAGCTCAATCTGTTGTTTTAAATTTTCATTCCTATTAGGGTTTAGGGTTTTAGATAATACTCCGCATGTACGTTGTTAAGTTGTTCATTTCCAGCTATATCATTCATATTTGGGTTTTAGGATTATCATGGGTGAAAACGTAAAAGAAGTCAAAAGAATAATGAGCCTGGTGATAATAAGCCTGGTGAGAGGGGTGCTACGAAGTGCAAGAAAGTCCTTGCAGCTATAGCCGCTAAACAGTCGTTCGAAATAACATGGAGTGAGATGGGTTTCCCTCTGGTCCAAATGCGGGTCTTTTCTCCAGTTGGATTGGTGCTTGCACAAGACAGTTTGTGCCTATCCATTTAGAGGATGTTAAAAGTTTGAATCCAAAATTGGCGGAGTTATACTTGGCTCGTATAAAGGAAGGCTTTATTATACCCGATGAAAGTCATGATGAGTATTTAATGCATAAGGCGGTGATGTCCACAGTGCGGTGGAAGTGTGGCGTTGCTAGGGATTGGTTGTATGTGGACAAGGCAACGGGGAGATGCGTAAGAGCCCACCGGAAAACAAGTGTCCCACCATCAAGCAGGAAGAATGGGATCTTTTCAAAAAGATGAGAACTACTGAGAAGTTTCGGTTAAATATCCTCGCCTTTTAACGATTTACCTATCATTTTTTTAATTAATGAGTCCTTTATATAATCTTTTTATTATCTCATCTACTTGCGCTTTTATATAATTATTTGAAGGCCGTTAGCAAAAGAAATCGTGCTAACATTTCATGCAAGAAGGGGAAATTCTATGGTTCTCGAGGCGATTCTGAAAGATAGAAGAGGACCTCGTAAGTAGCATGCATTATTGCCCTGTGAGACTTTATTTTTTAATCACACTTGGACTTGCATTGATACACATTTACGTGTATAAATGTTACCATGTTAATGTGTAGGTGGCAAAGGGAGTGAAAGAGGTGGATCGGCATGTAACTTATAAACATGGGCACACGCCTAAAGGATCCCTATCGTCGCATGACAAATACGATGTGGAAGTTTTGGCCAACATAGTAAGCATTATTTTATTAAGACGAGTTCATTACTAACTTTATTATTTTAGTCACAAATATAATTTGAAGTTTATTTAATATATTATAGGATAACGTATTGAAAGAGGTAGAAGAAGGGAAATTCACTCCCGGTGGTCGTAATGACGTTCTTGCTAGAGCGATCGGCCG
The DNA here is from genome assembly GCF_048544455.1 of Silene latifolia. Classification (NCBI taxonomy): domain Eukaryota; kingdom Viridiplantae; phylum Streptophyta; class Magnoliopsida; order Caryophyllales; family Caryophyllaceae; genus Silene; species Silene latifolia. The sequence goes on along the minus strand of NC_133528.1, from coordinate 119,067,282 downwards.
ACCCGAACATCCAGGTCGTTTGAGGGGGCGTCCCGTTACGAGTTGAGTAACGAAATATTATGGGAAAACCGCCCGATAAAGAAGAAAAGGAAGACTAAGTCCGAGAACGCTGACATGGTAACATTTATTCTATTATTTTCATTTAAGTTCAATTCACATGTTATTGTTGGGATAAAAATTGCCGACACATTACATTCTTGGCAAGCGGCTTGATTAATGGCATCCGTACTACTAAAGCCGAATGCTGGAGGTAAGCTTTCCGAAGAAGAAGTGAAGATGATGGAGGATGTCATTTCTAAAGGGGGTAATAATAAGGTACAACAGATTGGTGAAGAGGCCGCTACTACCTTGGCAATACATGAGAAGGAAGTATCGGTCAACGAGATTCGAAAGATCGGTACCTAATAATGCTTCTCAAGTTGTAACAACTAAAGCCGATCAGGTACCTAATACTTCCTTATTTTTCTTTTGTTTTTTTTTTTTTTGGGTAAGATCGGGGGTGTGTTCACTTTGCCAACTACGACATGGTGCCATTGAATTGGTTAATTTTATTAGGTAAATAATGGGTCCGAAAAGGAGATGCAACTTGATGAGAAGACGGTGATGGAAAACAAAGATACATCCCCTTCAAGTCGGTTCCTGTTTTCGATGGGTATGCATGAAGTGTTTAATTAGTTAAATTTATATGAATGCTGAAGTTTGTGCAAAAATCGGCCTGAGACAAAGCGTTTTTGCAAAATCTTTTGAATGTCAAGCGTTTTTGCAAAGATATATATAATAATGTATATGTATGTGTATATTCTTCAAAGCCGTAAACAATAGGCCGCTTATTCTTGCGACCCTAATAGAATCGAAAAGCCACATGTGCGTGTTGGCCGGGTCTCGTAGAAAACAAATCTCAGCAGCGGAAATCGTAGTTATTCATGGCGAAAAACTTTTGCCGAATCATACAATAGTAGAGATAACTACAGCTTTTCCAGGCCATGAAAACTTTCCCTTCCACCGCCGTCGTCCCGATTCGTGACGACATTACCATTCTGGGAGATGCGCTTGGAAGTTTCATCCAATGGCCTAATACTCACATCTACTTGGCGAAGATATCTCCGCCGCCTCCTTTGAGCAAATGGAAAGCGATTGGGGTTAGAAGAAATACCTTTATATATATATATGTGTTACATTTTTAATTGTTGAATGTTTTTATATGTTAAATTTATATGTTATTTTTTTTTGTAGGGAACAAAAAGGCGGCTTTGGCGGATAAGCCTAAGTCCACAGACATGCCAACAACCTCGACTTCACAACAACTTGATGAGGTATGTATTTAATTAACTTCTCCATTTTTTTAAAAATTAACCTCGCCCCTTTATTTATATTTTGTCTGTATTTATAAAAAGCATGGTAATTTTGTGTAGGGGACAAAAAGACCGATAAGCCTAAGTCCCCGGTCTTACTCGCTACTACTACCTCATCATTGAAAGAGCAAGTTGACGAGGTATTTAATTAAGTACGCTTTTATTTTTATTACTCCAACTAGGATATGTTACCTTTGGATTTTTTATTATTTTAATTATCTATACTACATGTGTAGGCCGGTGGTAGTAGCACCACATCAAAGACTCATTCTTTCCCTAGTGAAAGTTAGGAGTATAAACTCCACAAAATATAAAGGGAAGGATTACATGCAAAAAGTAAGAACGGGACGATGATGAGACTGTATGAGGAGGTCTGGCCATCGCATAGCCTCCGAGCAACCGATAATTATTCCGCTCGAGGAGGATATTCTAGGGGCCGAGCGCCAAGCATGCATATCATGGGATCTCGCTAGCCGTATGGGCCGGACTAGACCAGTTGATATAGCACACATATTTGTTTGGATGAAGTAAGTTTCTTAATAAATAATTTCATAGTCTAATATTCTGACTACTAGGTAGATAGTGTTTTAAATACCGGAATTAATACCGTAATAATGTAGGATATTGCAAACCAGAGTGATCCCCGAGAAGAATATTCCATCTGATCAATACGGATTCATGTGCCCCTATGTTTTATCTTTATTTATTCCGGATTTCTCGTTCGAACAACGGGTAGATTATATTGCTCAAAGAATTGGCGACAACCAAGAAGTTGATTTTTGGCGTTTATAATGAAAAAGGGTAATAAACAAATTAATATTACGTTTCCCCTACAATTGCATTTTCATAACTAATATATGTACTTGTTAATAATGATGATGTCTCTTGATGTAGGACTCATTGGGTGCTAGCAGCCATCATGCCGACAAAGAAAAAAGTTTTCTGGTTGGACTCTTTACATCATCAACCAAGCGAGACTTTTATGCACTTGATTAAAATGTAAGTTTATAATACTGATTTATTTATAATAACATTTTCAATTTTTATTTATAGAAAAAAGCTCGTTCATATTTTTGCCCCTAAAAAAATTAGTTTCTGCCTCCTTTTTTATTTTTTAAAAAAAGGGCCTTTAAGAAGAAAAAAGCAAACGAGGAGGATCAACCCACGAACGATTCTGATGTTGGCCCTGATTTTATTACGATAACAGGGGTACGTGCTCAAATACAATAACATTAAGTGCAAAATCTGTGTTTAATACTAATACAATACCTAAAGTTCAAGATTCTGATGTGAGCCTTCTCTCGTCTGTTTTTTTTTATGTAATAATAGGCCCCTCGCCAAATGAGATAGCATACAATGTGGATACTACGCTTGTCGGTTCATGTTGGAGATTATTAGGCGAAGATATCTCGTTATTCCAGAAAGGGTTAGTAATAATTTAAACATGTGTTTATTACTTTTTTTTAAATTAGAGCTAATGTTGTCTTGCAATTGCTGCTATATATACCATGATGTTGCTAATGTTGTCTTGTTTGTCGCTATATATACCATAATGTATTCTCTTTGTTTTTTCCGCAGTATGTAATCAACCAAATCCACAACAGATTGAGCAATACTCAAGTATAGATATAGACGAGGTAAGAGACATGTGGGGCAACTACGTCTTAGAATATATATAGATAGAAATGCATGATACTATACTCACAGTTTAGATCAGCTTATTAGTAATTTTTTTGTTCAAGTTAGGGAATGATTAATTAGTTCATGTAAATTCAACTCCTTGTAATTATATATATATATATATATGATGTCAACTTTGTATGTGGTTGAATTGAATCTATTGAGTTCGATGAACCCAAATATGATTTATCTTTGGTGTTTGGTATATGGTGTCTGGCGATATATGCGAGGTTTTTGAATGGCATGAAACAAATTTAATTTTTCAGAACATTAGGTGTACGTAATAAAAACGGTTACTAAAAAAAAACCGTTGTGAATACCTTTCACAACGGTTAATAAAACTAACACCGTTGTGAATGACATTTACAAATACCCGCGCATAATATTCAACAACGGGTTTTAATCAAAGAACCGTTGTTAAAAGTATTCACAATTTTGGAGGTAAAATTACAACAACGGGTATTAAACAAAGAACCGTTGTTACTAACAATTTCAACAACGGGTATGTAACATAAACCCGTTGTCAAAAGACTTCATAATTTTGGAGGGAAAGTTACAACAACGGTTATACATACGACAACCGTTGTTATATTATTCCCTCCAAAATTTTGAAACACTTTCCACAACGGAGAACACCCAACAACAACGGCTTTTAACCGTGGTGAATACTTTAGACAACGGTTTCACTAAATAAGCAAACCGTTGTAAATACCTTCTACAACGGCCGCTTTAACAACGTCCGCTTTTTTATTTTACAACGGTTTTTACCCGTTGTTATAGGCTGTATCTGTAGTAGTGATGTGTAAAAAAATGCATAAATAAGCAAAAGAACATCTTTGAAATAAATATGATATGCGACGAGGTCAAAAGATAAGCATATGACCCAAAACAGGGGTTACTAGATCGAGCACAGTCTACTCGATCGAGTAGGTGAAGATCAGAAGCACGCATAATAAATTACCAGGACTACTCGATCGAGTACGGGGTACTCGGTCGAGTACCAAGAGGTGTACTCGATCGAGTACCCTACGCAGCTCTCAGCAATGTCCACTTTTCGTAAAACGGTCATATCTCACTCATTTCTTAGTCATTTTGGGCGTGTGACCTATCGTTAGAATTGTAAGAGAACAAAATATCACCTCTAATTAGAATCACGTCAATATCATATATGCATCTCAAGTTATAACAGTTTAAAGACAGCTCCTCAATAATCGAATAACATAACTATTCGGTTTCACATGTTACTAACTAACATCTCTTATTCCACAAGCTACTAACTAATCAAAAGCCATACAAGAAACACAAAAGTATGCCTCCTACCACTCTATTACACCTTAATCATATATATACAAATATCACAACTCCTATCGCATGTTACTACTACCAAGCAAAACATTAACATTCATCATGGTCATGTATATCCTTCAACTTATCCAACATATATACAATCCAACAATTTCCATTCAAATCAATAATATCTTCATCCAACATGTGCATATGAAACAACCATAAACAAGTAGCGATGCCATGACACCCCATAGTGACCGGTTCTGTAACATCCCCATACACCAAGGTGCCTTGCCAAGGACCACCTCAATGTATGAAGGTGCTACCATCTCGGTTTCCTGAGGTAAGTAGATAAAATAAATAATAGTAGAACATTTATTAAATAGCTTTACACTTTACATCGTAAATCACCGTGATTAAGATACAACGTAAACAACTACAAGGACTACTAATTAGGAGTGACGGCGACATCTACTTCGGTAGCAAGATGACTCAATTCCCTTCCAAGCCCCGCAAGCATCAAGACTAGCTGTACCTGCTAACCAACTCATCACCATCTCCGAATGGATCACCATAGTTTTGAAAACATAACACGGGGTCAGTTCACTACATAAACAAAACAAGACAAGTACAATAAAGATAAACAGTTAAACACAATCTACGTCCAACTCCCAATCACATCTCGGAACTGACTACACACTAAAGTATGTAGCCCTGCCAGTGGGTGACCACAGCCGCACCCACCTAAGCCCCCGCTCATCAACGAGCGATAACCATGTTCATTAATGTGCACATCCCCTCCTGTGGAGGGGTTCCACAGAGGGCGAAACTAGGGCGTAAAGCCACTCCCACGAGTGACTCCACTCAGCCCAGGACGCATCTCACGAACATCATCATCAACAATCACAACACCAACACTAAACTACAATCCAACCACAGCAGTTAATCACAATATCAATCATACAAACAATCACAACAAAATTTTAAATCAACTAAACAGTAAACCGAGTAGGGAAACCCTACCTTATCACTAATCTATGCAAGTGCATCCAACAACTAGCTAGGCAAGACTCCAAGGCGATCCTACAAGTAGTAACCATATCTTATTACTAGACTACCCCAAAAACCTACTGAAAGAAAACAACAAAACGACGACTTAACTTGCGACGCGGACCGAAGTCGGCAACGATGACATCCCGACTCGAAGACTCCAAGCATGAACCATTCCCCCTTCTTGGATTAGTGTCTAGGCTAGATAAGAGTGTGTAGAGAGGTGGGTGATAGATGGGAGAGAGAGAGAGAGAGACAGAGAGAGAGAGAGGTTAGGGTTAAAAAGATAAGGAACCGTCGAGAAATGAAATAAGATTTACGATCTCGCGTTTTATAATAACGCGTTAACAGCCGTAGTACTCGGCCGAGTATCTCCATACTCAATTGAGTATTACCACTACTCGGCCGAGTATCCTCTACTAGGTCAAGTAAACAGATATGTAGGTCTCATATCCCCTCTTATATCCATTGCTACGGGTCTCCTCTGGTCAAACGGTTGGTCAAGGGGTCCTTAAACAGGGCGGGTATTACAGTCTTCCCCCCTTAAAAGGAACGTCATCCCTGAAGTTCATCCCATACTTCCCAAAAACAACGGAAGACACACCTAAGGAAAGACCCTATCGCTTCACGACAATGAGCGCCAAACAAAAGTTTAAGGCACGTATGATATTAGGTTTCAAACATCTTGACATAGCTTCGACGACCACTACATCACTATACCGTTACTAGATACAACTACCAAGGTAATTACGTAGCAAAGTTTGTGACGACTCAAAACGTGAAAATGAAAATACAGATGAAGCATAGAATAACTCTGTCAACTTTTTAGAACTTTTACCGCGATGTTATCTACCCCTCTAAAAAGGAACTTCGTCCCCGAAGTTCATTCTACCCATCCACCAAACTTATACGTACGCAAGAAGACAACAATCATGGAACATATATCATGTCACAAGACAAGTACGACACGCCCATAATGTATGTAAACAACCACCCTATTCATGCAATTTAAGGAGACAAGACATGCAACATAAACAAAGAGATGCGAATAGTATGTATATGGACCATGATGATACTGTTGCCATTCAGTCAACACTGATTACCGCCAACATTCACATTCCCGATCTTATATTACTATTACCGTCTCACTCAGATTTCGATCGTACATCATTATCATAAAAACAAAGTGCATATCATGAAGTCCGAACACGACACTAAGACATTGAAGCATGCATGTACCAAAAATAGTTACCCAATTAATTCTATAACAATTTCAAACAACGAGGGTCATAAGATTCGGATACTCGGTCTTGTATGATGAAGTACTCGGTCAAGTACGCGATACTCGGCCGAATATTGGCATGCTCGGCCAAATTTTCCAGGGCGGAATGCGAATTTCGGCATCTAAAACACACACACCAAGGTTTATTCTTGAAAAAAGTGAGATATTCGAACACCGACTCAAAGTTCCGGTCCAAATGAGTCAAACGTAGTACGGAAAACAAGTAGCGGCCTTATAGCCAATTACAACATCCCAAAATAAAAGAGTGCGATAAAGTATAGCAAATAACCAACAACAAACCGAGAAACAAGTCTAGAAATAAAGCGGGAATCAAATATCCGCACCCTCCTCCATCTCCTCACCACCTCCGGTGCCAGATGTACCTGCTCCAGATGCTCCTTCTCCCTGAAAAGCTCCAGTTGAGTAGCCGGTCCACCTCCCTACCTCGCCTAGCTGACTGCCATAGTTCGCTCCCCACGGTCCCGTGAGGCAGCCAAACTCGGTCTCCTCCGCCGGTCTCCAAAAGCCGGAATCAACGCCGTAAATATGAAAGACCCCCGTGTTATTCCCGGGTCCTCTCCACCAAACCGGTTGTGCCAACCCTGTCCCTATCCCTTGGTTGTAGGCTATCTCATGCTTGTTCCGGAGCACCAAGGTAGTAGAGATCCACTCAGTCAGGTCACTAACCTGCATCCTAGGGTCGTGGACGGTGGGATAGGGAGAGTACTGTGATGGGTAAAAGCTCGGTGTAGAAAAACAAGGCTCGGTCTCAGTCTCGGCCACCCTAGACTCTCTCCCTCTACGGCGCTCATGGGGTGGGGGAGCGATCGGCTGCTTCTCCGTCACGGAGACAGGCTCAGATAGGTCTCGGAGGATGGTGGGGTCGATCAAGTAAAACTAAGGCTGTAACACCCCAACTATCCGGCCAAGATAATTGGAGCGTTACCATCTCGGTTTCCCGAGGTAATGTTTCAAAACTTCAATCAAGAACATTTTATTAATGTAATGTTTAATGAATTACATAAACGTAAACAAATGAATAAATAAAATACAACTCGTGACATCTATACTCTTCTAGCCAACTAGACTCGTCTCGTGATCTCATCGAGCTCGTCCCGTCTCCCGCGTACTATCCAAACAACCTGAATATAAAATACTCCCCATATGACCAAAGGATATCATATGGATCGCCACAAGCCACCCCAAAAGATATAGGTGACAATTACACAGACACACAAACGTCATTTTCATTAAATAAATAAAGTGTGACTCGACTCGAGTGTGTGAACATACAACATGACTATGACATGAATGAACCACCATCAACAACCACCACCACGGTACCGGGACACACCCAGACATACCGACAACCACACTGGTACCGGGACACGCCCGGACATACCAACAATCACAAACAGGTACCGGGACATGCCCAGACGTACCGGGTCCGGAAGCCAACCGGATCCCCTGCAAGACGTCGTGTCTCAACCACACGAGTCCCTCCATAACTCAAGCCATTAATGTGAACATCCCTCTTGGAGTGGGAAGCTCCAAGAGGCGACTTAAGCGCAAGACGGTCTCCCAACCGTCTTACGTCTCCAAAACAACAACACAAATCCTCCAACATATAAAATCACAACCGTCACAATATGAAATGCATGACAGACAATATACACCATGACATGCCAAACATGTCATGGATACCATTTTCTCAAATCCCGACTCGTTGAGTCGTCATGACCAACAACATGCAATACGACTCACACTATGCAATTAAATGACAAAGACTCATTTTATAAATAAATACGACAATGAAAACTGAGTAGGATAAACCTACCTCATAGCATATCCGCATAAGCAAACCGTCACACAAGCTAGGCCCGTCTCATAAAATCGTCTCACAAAATCCATTTCCTAAAATACGATAATAATACAAATACGTATAAATATACCAATCTAATACATATATAAATACATATAAATATACTATTCTATTATACAAATACGACTAATTAAACCCGTCTTATACACTACCCAAAACCCGACTCAAGCTCAGGCCACCACCACCACCTACTGCCGCCACCGTGGCCACCACGACCAGCCACAATGGGCCACGACCGGCAGCCACCACATAACCGCAACAGTGACAACACAACCCGGCAACACCAACAACAACTACCCCATCATACTATACGCGACCACCCCAGCTCCACCGCGGGTCCTCCACTGGCCACGGTGGGTTCATCCGTTCACGGCCACCATGGCGTCACCCACACATCACCAACAACCCGACCCAACAACAACAACAACAACAACAACAACAACAACAACAACAACAATAACAACAACCACAACGAACAACAACTTCAACAAACATACACAACCCGACAACCCATATTTCCCTCGGTTTTTCGACCAACACAGCCGCCATATCCACCACCCAAGACCACCCCTAGCTCCTCCTCACTACCCTCGACACAACCAACCCAAGGTTCACCCAAAACAACCATAAAAGGTGGATCAAAAACTCGTCTTAAGACCGTCGCACAAAACAGCTATAACCTTTATATATACTCGGTCAAAGCCCTAAATGGGCGGTCAACGACGGTCCATTGGTGGTCAAAGACGGGTCAGAAGTGGGTCAAGGTCGGGACAGGTCAACGGTATGAATAAAATAATATAGAAGCTAGTATAAGACGGTTTACCTTACGAACTCAAGGCGGAGGGACAAAAAGGCGATCTCATTTCTTCTCTTTTTCGCTCTTCTTTCTCTCTAAGATTCTCTCTAATTTTGTGTGGGGGAAATGATGAATGAAATGATACGGGTTGGGTGAATGAGGATAAGGGAGTGTATACATATATATATATATATATATATATATATATATATATATATATATATATATATATATATATATATATATATATATATATAGGCAAGATCCGGTGAGTTTGCCACTTTTCGTGAGTTACCCCCGCATTTATATACCATTAGATCTAACAAGATCAAGGGCTGAGATTATACCAAAAAAAATACACACACTCTTTTTTTTCTCTCTCTTCCACTTAATCTTACGTTTCCCTTTTTTTTCTCCTGCCTTCTTCATTCTTCGCCTCTTTTTTTTTATTTTCTTCAAATTCATGGCATAATTCAATCAAATCTTCACGAAACCGGAGTAATTCAAGTCAAAAACACGAAATTAATTCATTATCTTCATTCAATTTGATTGATACACGCATGAATCGTCAGTTTTTGCCCAAAATTTGAAGAAACCCTAGCACAAATCGACAAAACGAAGGTAAGCGTAGATTATAACTGTTATTTTGCGAGTTATTTCAATTGCTACTCCGTTAGTATGCTTGTTTATCATACCTTTGAAATTTGATTGATGATTTATTATCATAATCCTGAAAATTTGTTGGTAATCTAGATTAGCACACCAACTGTTTGTTAAAATGTCTAGTTAAATTTAGAAACTCAGTTATTGTAATGAAGAAACGTGGTTATTTAATTGTTATTCAAATGCAGAAACTCAGTTATTGTAATGTAGAAACTCGGTTATTGTAATGTGTAAACTCGGTTATTGTAATGGAGAATCTCTGGTATTTGTAATTATTGTAATGTAGAAACTCAGTTATTGTAATGAATAAATTGTGTTATTGTATTGAGATGAAACTCAAATATGTTCAAATTTCATGTTCACTCGTTAATTGTCGTAACATTACATCTCGATTATTGTATTACTTTAACCCAGTTATTGTATTATCAAAACTCATGTATTGTATTTTATAGTTGCTTCTTGGGTGTTCTGATAAGTTATAGTTTGCTTTTTGGTGATTTTCAGGTGGAATCACGATAGATGCGGATAATTGACGTTCAATGGAAAAATTGACGTATATACTTGGTCATTTTAATGAAGAAATGTAGTTATTTTAGAGTTAACTTAGTTGTTTACTGAGAATAATGTTTCATGGTATTTACAGTTATTGTAATGTAGAAACTCCGTTATTGTAATGTAAAACTTTGGTATTTGTAGTTATTGTAATGTAGAAACTCAATTATTGTAATGAGTAAATCGTGTTATTGTATTGATATGAAACTCAAATATATTTAAATTTTTATCTTGTGTTTGTTTATCTTATTTAATTGCATAACTAATCATTTTCATTCAATCAATAATTGAGATTGGTTAATGCAATAGCAAAATCTGAAAAATGAAATAATAATATATATAACAAGGTTAAAAAAAACCACTTACTTTTATTATATAACTATTTTGTTTCCAACACATTACACTTAAATATCTCCAACAAATTATATCTAAGCATCATCATAATTAAATCTATGCATTTCAAATAATACATCTAACAATAGTAACTTCTCAAATATTACATATATTTATCTCCGATACAACGTCTAAAATATTTCTTCCAACGAGAACCGTGTCTTGTTGTTGTTTCCACGTTTCTTCCACCAGTATTTCTTCTCAACGAGAACCATGTCTTGCCGATTGATGAGGGTTGAACCAACAGACAACAAAAACTCACTGAAAGAAATAAAAACAAAAGGGGGGTAAGTTATAAATAATTATGCAACTGATATACAATAACTACCTATAAGTATTGAAATAACCGTAAAACGACTATAAAATAACTGGATATTTTAGAGAAATAAAGCATATTATTATAACCGACTGTAAGCATATTATATAAGACCATAATAATAACTCCAAATTAAAATAACTAAGTTAAAACAATACAATAATTGAGATGTAATATTTTTATAACCAACTTAAACAGATTATATAAGAAGACGTCATCTTACAACAACTCTAATTTGAGACAACTAAGTTAAAACAATACAATAACTACGTTTGAATAATACAATAACTCGGTTAAAGCAATACAATAACTATTATTAACATAATATATTCTAAAATAGCAAAAGAAGTAACTACAAAATACAATAACTGAGTTTGAATAATACAATAACTCGGTTAAAGTAATACAATAACTGTTATTAACAGACTAACCACAAAATCCGAGAAATTATCAAAGCTATAGAAACAGAATTGAATAAAAAAAACTACTCAAAAACCTTACAAACAACATGAAAATGCACAAAATCATTTAGAATTCTCATCTCAAACTCAAAACCTTATAAGTTATTGGCAAAAAAAATGAGAGAACAAGTAATTTAACAACAAAAGACATAAGTACAAACGAATATACAACAAATCAACGAAAATGAAACGAATATTAGACAAGAATGATAATGAAAACGCACAAATTAGATCTAGAAAAACAAAATTAGTACTTACCTATAGTGAAATTGAAGAGAAATACGAAGATGAAGCGAAAGTGACGATAAAATCTCCATAATTGATGACGAATTTTGACGAGTATGATGAAGACTGAGTTTGTAGCCTACAACTTGAACGAAATTGATGAAGATTGAATTTCATAACTTGTATCGATTCTTTTTTTTTTTGTTTGTTCTGGTTTTTTAGAGGTGGAAGGAGGAGAGAGAGTGGTCTTTTCTAATAATGGGGGAGATTGAGAGAAAAGTGGGTATTTGTAGGTTGAGTAAGATCTAATCTTAGCCATCCATCTTAGATTAGATTAGTGGTTCACATTTAGAGGGGTAACTCACCAAAAAAACCCAACTCATATGATCCTATTTCTATATATATATATATATATATATATATATATATATATATATATATATATATATATATATATATATATATATATATATATATATAGAATGGGATCATGTGAGTATACCTCATATATTTGAGGATTGCGGATCAATATCGGCCATTGGATCCCAAAATGGAGGGCTTAGATCAAGCCACGTAGCCAAGAAAGGGAAAGGGTGGGAAAAAAAACAAGGGCGACCCGCGCGGATTTCTTTTGTGTTTTTTGGCTGTTTTTGTGATATTTTATTGAAGAACCTCTGATATTGTATTGAATAAAGCGTGATATTGTATTGATTCCGCAATCCGCAAATATTTAGGAGTTCTCACATGATCCCAACTCTATATATATATATATATATATATATATATATATATATATATATATATATATATATATATATATATATATATATATATATATATATATATATATATATATATATATAGAGAGAGAGAGAGAGAGAGAGAGAGAGGGGTTCTTCTAAGGTCCTTACATCCATTGAGTCCCTAAGTCCTTATAAGGGCCTTTGGATGGAAGGGATGGAGGGATGAGATTACATCTCAATGGATGGTCATAAATCTCCCTCCCTAATCTCCCTTCCTAATCCATGTACAACTCCATCCTAATTTGTATAACTCCATCCTCCTTCTAATTCTCCCTTCTCACTTCCTCATAATTCACCCTCTCACTTCTCTCTCATTCACTCATCCTCTCTCATTTCCTCTCATTCTCACAAAACCAAAAAAAACCAAATCAACTAAAAAAAACCCAAAAAATACCCCTCCCTCTTCCACACCTCCGGCTGACCACCACCCAACCCGGCCACCACCCGTCACCCACGGCTCAACCTCCTCCTTCTCCTCACCCACGGCTCAACCGGCCACCCTCCCTTTTCCTCCTTCCTTCTCGGCTCCTCCGACCTCCCTTCTACCCAGCCCCCACCCGACCTCCCTCCTCCCAGCCCACATCCCTCCACCACGACCTCCCTTCTACCCAACCGCCAGACAGCAGCCCATCACCCTTCCCCACCGACAGCAACGACCACAACACCACCCCACCAACACCGACGCCCCTACCACCACCATCGTTCTCCTCTTAAATTTAAGATCTACTTTTTTTAAAAAAAATTATTGCATTGAGGGGTCTTTGTTTTGTTTTGTCTTTGTTTTATTTGTTTTGTATTTTTTGCGGTTGTTGTGTTTTGACGTTGTTCTTCATTTTTTTCAGATTTACGTTGTTCTTGTTCTTCAATGAACCAAAGTTGTGGTTTTTTGTTCTGTCGTTGTTCTTCAATTTTTGTTCAATGACGTTGTTCTTCAATTTTTGTTCTGTCGTTGTTATTTGTTATTTGTTTTTTTTTTTTTTTTTTTTTTATTTTGTTATTTGGTTGTTGTTATTTGGTTTATTTTTTTGTTATTTTGTTTTATTTTTGTTTTTGTTCTTTGTTTTTTGTTTTTTGTTTTTTGTTTTGTTTTTGTTTTTTGTTTTGGTTTTTTGTTTTTATTTTTTTATTTGGTTGTTATTGTTATTTGATTTTTTGGACTAAAGTTATACATCTTGTCTATTAAAGTTATACACTGCGTGCATTAGAGTTATACAAACGATATTTAAATTTGGTTTTGTTATTTGTTTTTTTTTTAGATTTTATATTTGGTTTTTTGTGATTGTTATTTGGTTTTTTGTTTTGTTATTGTTATTATTGTTATTTGGTTTTTATTATTGTTATTCAAGTTTTTTTATTTGTTTGATTTTATGATTTGTGATATGTTTTGATTTTATTTTTTTATTGTTTGATTTTTTTACTATTTACGACTAAAGTTATACATTTTATGACTAAAGTTATACATTTTATGACTAAAGTTATACATTTTATGACTGAAGTTATACTCTTATGAAATAAAGTTATACAATTTTGGACTAAAATTACACAAATTTGGACTTAAGTTATACAAATAAGGACTAAAGTTATACAAATAAGGACTAAAGTTATACAATTTTGGACTAAAGTTATACAAATTTGGACTACAATTATACAAAAAATTATTGAAGTTATACAAATAAGGACAAAAGTTATTCAAATAAGGACTAAAGTTATACAAAAATGGACTAAAGTTATACAAAAAAAGACTGAAGTTATACAAAAATAGACCAAAGTTATACAAAAAAAGACTAAAGTTATACAAAAATTGGACTAAAGTCATACAACAATGGACTAAAGTTATACAAAAATGAACCAAAGTTATACAAAAATGAACCAAAGTTATACAAAAATGGACTAAAGTTATACAAAAAATTGGACTAAAGTTATTCAAAAATGAACCAAAGTTTTACAAAAATGAACCAAAGTTATACAAAAATCGACCAGAGTTATACAAAAATAGACCAAAGTTATACAAAAAATGGACTAAACTTATACAAAAAATTGGACTAAAGTTATACAAAAATTGGACTAAAGTTATACAAAAATGAACCAAAGTTATACAAAAATGAACCAAAGTTATAGAAAAATGGACTAAAGTTAGTCCATATTTGTATAACTTTAGTCCATTTTTGTATAACTTTGGTTCATTTTTGTATAACTTTGGTTCATTTTTGTATAACCTTGGTTCATTTTTGTATAACTTTAGTCCAATTTTTTGTATAACTTTAGTCTTTTTTTGTATAACTTTGGTCTATTTTTGTATAACTTTGGTTCATGTTTGTATAACTTTGGTCCATTTTTGTATAACTTTGGTCCATTTTTGTATAACTTTGTTCCATTTTTGTATAACTTTAGTCCTTATTTGTATAACTTTAGCCCATATTTGTATAACTTTAATCCATATTTGTATAACTTTGGTTCATTTTTGTATAACTTTGGTTCATTTTTGTATAACTTTAGTCCATTTTTGTATAACTTTAGTCCATTCTTTGTATAACTTTAGTCAATTTTTGTATAACTTCATACTTTTTTTTGTATAACTTTAGTCCATTTTTGTATAACTTTAGTCAATTATAAGATTAAAATCAACAAATTATAAGAATTTTTATATGGCTAAGATTAAAACAAAAAATTTTATGAAAAATATTGTAGTAGATCTTAGATGAAAAAAAAGTATCTCATAAAAAAAACGAGATTTAAAACTCGAAATCTTAAAAAAAAGTATAACAAGAAGAGATTTGAGAAAATGAATAAAAAACGAGAAGTAACAAAATAAAAGAAAATAAAAGACAACAACAAAAAATGAATGGAAAAAACAACTCAAAACATGAAAATAAACACCAAACGAAAAAAAAAAAAACCGAGGCGAAAAAAAAAAAAAAAAAAGTGGCGGCGGTGCGGTGGCGGCGGTGTGGTGGCGGCGGTGGTGGGTGGTGAGTTGGTGTCGGGTGGGATAGTGGTGGGTGGTGGTGAATGAGGAAGAGAAGAATGAATGATTTATTTGGGTTTTTTTTATTTAATTGGATTTTTTGGGTTTTTTGATTTAATTGGATTTTTTGGGTTTATTTATTTATTTGGGTTTTGGGTTTTTTATTTACTTGGATTTTTTGGGTTTTTATTTTTTGGGGTTTTAGAGAGAAGATGAGTTGTGTCATATGTGAGAAAAGTGGATGAGAGGAAAAGAAGTTATAGTGAATTAGTGATTAATTAGAAAGATTAGTGAAGGAGGAGAGAATGAGTGATATTAGTACATAAACACACTTTTGGAGGTTGATCTTGGCCATCCATCTCCCTCCATCCAATAGCTCACAATAGAACTTATGGACTTAATATATCTAAGGACCTTAGTTGATCTCTTCTCTCTCTCTCTCTCTCTCTCTCTATATATATATATATATATATATATATATATATATATATATATATATATATATATATATATATATATATGTGTGTCTTTGAGATATAATACATGTATAATGTATTATTATTATTATAATCATTATTATTCCGTCTCAACATAACTCGTATAAATAAAATATTATTATTATTATTATGAAATACGGAGTATTACAATCTTGCCCCCTTAAAATAAACTTAGTCCCAGAAGCTTCACCTCACTCTTTCCTTTCCGACTATTCTCTCAAATCTCATGTGTACTCTCTTCCCAAAGTTCGGTGTTATATTCTCACTATTTCCTCACAACTCTCACTATTTCCTAACATTCCGTGCTTTCTTTTCCCTAAACTTCCGAATTGTTACATTCACTCCCCCTAAAAGAGAACTTCGTCCCGAACTTCAACTATTAACCTCAAAATACGGTCTCATACACTCATTACTAAATTCCATAAATGGCTATGTTCCAGGTTCAATACTCTCTCCTACTTACTGTAAATCCATAAATGAATCACACGTAGTTCTAATGCCATGATATAATCCTACTCTACGAGCCTCCCAAACGTCAAGGTACAAGATCCCGCCCACGGTTCGAAACCCTAATCCCATAACAACACCCAACTCAATTGGTTCTAAGTCTACGCATAAGTCTCGGGGTATATCTCGATCATTACTATACACATATAAATCACATCCAAGCTCATACATGCACCTGTATGCAAATTTATCACGAACATGCAGACTCTATGAAACAACCAAATAATGCAACGTCACTCGTCAGGTGACTCAACTATGCTCAACATTCCCATTTTCCGGATACTATGCCACGCGTATACCGCGTCAAATCCACCACATGATCACACATGTGTTATCAACATCCATTCCCATCTATCACAAACACTTCCGCTCATACGGAAGACCACAATCACAATCATGCAAACGATCACTATGCAACATACAACTTGTATTTTTCATCTTACTTTTATGCAACGAAATGAATTCACGTCGATTAACATACATCAAACAAGGTTATCACATCATTAATGTCATAAATTCACCCATGCCGATTAAACAATTTCCATTTACTTTGTAAAATATCAAACCACGTATTAAAATGTAAACAATTCACACATATCATCCATGTAAGGTCAATCATGGTCATTTAACCGAAGTCAACTAATATAAACCGCGAAATAAAGTTACATGCTCAATATTTGGTCAAATATCCACAAAAAAAGGGTTAAGAAGTCCACTCGGTCGAGTGTAGAAGGCCACTCGGTCGAGTGTCACCTGGGGCAGAATGCTTTCATTCTCAACCCGGTTCCAAACTCCCTATTTCATCACACAAATGCTAATAAATCCCAATGGTGACTCATGTACCATTAAACAACCGGTTCAAACATAACTATCGGTCTTATGGTCGTCATTAATCTACACACTTAAGATAAAATATCCAAGGCATACTACCAACACGACCATACTATTTCATCACCAACAACTGTACCGTAGTGCGACACTCTAGTCACATCGATAAACACAACACTTACTCTAACTCAGGGGCACCACCTAGTCACTCATCACTCTTAGGGAACAATATCAACATCATCACTCACTTAAGCACTACAACAAGGTCACGATGTACATCGTGGGCGTTTTACAATAACGCTTGGGAGGCAATTTTACTAACAAAATTTATACTAATACCACTCTCAGGGTCGGAGTCGGATACAACCACTTTCACACATCATTCCTATGTACTTAGGTTAACGGTTACATTATGTATCACAAATGATCAAGCTTATCAACCATAACACCGAATCCTTAAGCATCAAATGCCCCACTCTTACTCTCATGACCACAAACCCAAACTTGGTGATACCAAATCTACAATTTCATATATCTCGATTATTAGAACTCAACTCATCCACAATTAGGCCACCTCACACGGGTTCACTCGAAACTTAAAACAAATTCCTCACTGAATGACGGGTTACTACTTGCAAAATATTCAACTCATATCTCGCTCTAGTACTCTCTCTCTCTCTCTCTCTCTCTCTCTCTCTCTCTCTCTCTCTCTCTCTCTCTCTCTCTCTCTCTCTCTCTCTCTCTCTCTCTCTCTCTCTCTCTCTCTCTCGTATTCCAGATCTCTAAATCTCATCACCATTTATTTATCTCACATCATTCCCTATCAGTCCTCTTTCAACTCTCTGACCACTTCAACTATTCCCTCATTATTCCACAAGTTCTAACTCAACCATATGTTAACCAAAACATCTGGGTTGTGCAAAAAGGTCATCCTCGCATGTTCTCAAATTGCGCTCACCATTTACGAGTCCACACAATTGCTAAGTATCCAATTTCTGATTGTATTTCACTCATCATTGATAAGTTGTCTCTCGTGATCATTTCAATACACTCAAAGCATTACATGGGCCAACTACCGTCCTAGTGTTCCCAAATTATCGAACTTGTTGACTATGTCCAAAATCACTCATCTTCTCGAAAACATATGCCTAAGGCTAGGGTGAGAAATCACTCTTTTGGGTTCACACACCACTCTATGCCCGGATATCCTGGGTTAACTTAACGGATAGGGTGATGAGAATCAAAATAATTCAGAACGGATATAAAAAGGTAGCAAAAAAATCAAATAACATGGAGGAGATGGGAAATCAATGGTCGACGCCTTAAAATAGCCCTAATAGCACGCTTGAAATATGATGAACCTTGGAAAATGATGCAACTTCAAAACTCAATGCTAATGAAATTTTATTCAAACTTGACTCAAATGCGAAATGTTATATTAAAACTTGAACAAAAAGGTCATTTGTCTCAAATTTCTCGAAAACTTTAGTATAAGGTAATCCGTCATAGGATAGTACATGTCATTATAGGCCAAGTTCAAAATATTACTATTTAATTGGTACAAAACATAACTCATAAGAGTCAAAATCCGGGTAGGTATATCGTTCATTTTCGAAAAGAAATTAAGGCGAAAATTTCTTATGCATGACTTCACAAAACATTATACTTAAAGATGAATAATAAGGAGTAAATAAGGTACATCACGAGCGGAAAAATCAAAGCTTATGTATACCTTTCACAACATTTCGGGAAATTTGTCAACCTTTAATACGGAAAAATTTTGATTCTCACTTTTTTATTACAAAATTCAAAAAAATAATATTATAGTTTTACAATAATATTAAACCATATTTGGGTAAAAATCAAAATTGTTCATATTCCTCACTTGGTTCAAAATTTTAGGCAAAAAAAATTGCAATGAAATATTTGTTTTCGACAACACACTACACCACTAGGGATAACGGTAGTCTTTGTAAGACGATTAAAACAATGTTCACTCGTGAAAATGAAAAGCAAGTCAAAACTTTTAAATTGAAATTTTCGCATACAAGGTAAAATCCGACATTAACAACAAGCGTTAAGCCTTTTTTGTTCAATATGACCCAACAACAAACACGAAAATCCGGTTATCGACTCAAAAGCACAAGTTTCTAAGCTATCCATGGTGGGAAAAAAAATTATCGTAAAAATTCGATGACCACTCCAATGATATAGGAAATCAACCATTACTATGAAATGGAACAAGTCATGCAATTATTTGATAAAATTTGGATAAACATATCTATATATAAAACCATCTCAAATTGCAAAATGAAGAAGATGACTCAACTACGTGGTCGGAATTTGAGAAAACGAATCAAGAAAAGTGAGGTAGCAAAGTGTAATTCAAACAACAAATTACAATATGAAAATTTTGAATTATTTTAAGATAAATCGATGCCGAAGTTACGAGGTTCGAGATAGAGATGAAAAAATAAGGTAGAAAAAGCAAATTTTACACAAATTTCTCAGCTAAACAGGCCCACTCGGTCGAATGCTTAGGGCACACGGTCGAGTGCAACTCCACTTGGTCTAGTGACCGGTTACTCGATCCAGTGGAAATCTTCCAGAAGTCTTTCAGTTTCTTAAATTTACCCACTCGGTCGAGTGAACTGTCCACTCGGTCGAGTGACTCATCCACGCGGTCGAGTGATGAGTCAACTCGCTCAAGTACTACTCTACTCGATTGGTTTTGGCTTCACACTCACTATCTTTGGTACACTACTCCCATAATCATATCTACTCTATCAATAATCATCACCATTCATGCTTTAACAACTACACTAGCCAGCTCAAACACGCAAATGATGTCTACATGCCAAGATTCGGGACTACCGTCCCTCATATCGACACACTAATCATATCTACGATATACTATTCACATGAGTCTACTTATCCATCCATCACATGTTATCACATTCCACACAGACGATTCTATCATACGATAACATATAACGAGTAATAATACGCACGTATTCACACTACATTTTACATATTATCATGCATCAAAGGGACCAAGATATCATGTAAGGTACTTAACCGTGATCAGAACTACATGTAATCACACAACATTTCATTTGAGTAAGTAAATCATGCAAGATGCTAAACAAAATTAATATCACGCATATCATCATGCAACATATCACGTTACGTTTCCCGACTCGTAACCACCCACGTATTGACCAACTGAGACGATAGGCACTAGCTTTCGCATGAGGGCGCCTACTCATCCAAAACTGATCTCCTATTGAACTCACATCGGGTTCATTTTACTTAGACTCTCCTAGATTCATTTTTGGTTCATTGGTTTTAGGTTCCAAAATTGTCGCTCTGATACCACTTTGTAACACCCCAACTATCCGGCCAAGATAATTGAAGCGTTACCATCTCGGTTTCCCGGGGTAGTGTTTAAAAACTTCAATCAAGAACATTTTATTAATGTAAAGTTTAATGAACTACATAAACGTAAACAAGTGAATAAATAAAATACAACTCGTGACATCTATACTCTTCTAGCCAACTAGACTCGTCTCGTAATATCATCGAGCTCGTCCCGTCTCCCGCGTACTATCCAAACAACCTGAACATAAACTGCTCCCCGTATGACTAAAGGATATCATATGGATCGACACAGGCCACCCCAAAAGAGATAGGTGACAATTATACAGACACACAAACCCCAGTTTCATTAAATAAATAAAGTGTGACTCGACTCGAGTGTGTGAACATACAACATGACTATGACATGAATGAACCACTATCAACAACCACTGCCACGGTACCCGGACACGGCCAAACATTCCGATAACCACTCTGGTACCGGGGCACACCCAGACATACCAACAATCACAAACTGGTACCGGGACACGCCCAGACGTACCGGGTCCGGAAGCCAACCGGGTCCCCTGCCAGACGTCGTGTCTCAACCACATGAGTCCCTCCGTAACACATGCCATTAATGTGCACATCCCTCTTGGAGTGGGAAGCTCCAAGAGGCGACTTAAGTGCAAGACGGTCTCCCAACCGTCTTACGTCTCCAAAACAACAACACAAATCCTCCAACATATACAATCACAACCGTCACAATATGAAATGCCTGACAGACAATATACACCATGACATGCCAAACATGTCATGGATACCATTTCCTCAAATCCCGACTCGTCGGATCGTCATGACCAACAATATGCAACACGACTCACACTATGCAATTAAATGACAAAGACTCATTTGATAAATAAATACGACAATGAAAACTGAGTAGGATAAACCTATCCCATAGCATATCCGCATAAGCAAACTGTCATACAAGCTAGGCCCGTCTCGTAAAACCGTCTCACATAACCCATTTCCTAAAATACGATAATAATATAAATACGTATAAATATACCAATCTAATATGTATATAAATACGTATAAATCTACTATTCTATTATACAAATACGACTAATTAAACCCGTCTTATACACTACCCAAAACCCGACTCAAGCTCAGGCCACCACCACCACCTACTGCCGCCACCGTGACCACCACCACCAGCCACAGTGGGCCACGACCGACAGCCTCCACACAACCGCAACAATGACAACACAACCCGGCAACACCAACAACAACACCACCACCATACTATACCCGACCCCCCCAGCTCCACCGTGGGTCCCCCACTGACCACGGTGGGTCCAGCCATTCACGGCCACCACGGCATCACCCACACACCACCAACAACCCGACCCAACAACAACAACAACCACAACGAACAACAACTTCAACAAACATACACAACCCGACAACCCATATTTCCCTCAGTTTTTTTACCAACACAGCCGCCATATCCACCACCCAAGACCACCACTAGCTCCTCTTCACTACCCTCGACACAACCACCCAAGGTTCACTCAAATCAGCCATGAAAGGTGGGTCAAAAACTCGTCTTAAGACCGTCGCACAAAACAGCTATAAGCTTTATATATGCTCGGTCAAAGCCCTAAATCGGCGGTCAACGACCGTCCATTAGTGGTCAAAGACGGGTCATAGGTGGGTCAAGGTCGGGACGGGTCAACGGTATGAATAAAATAATATAAAAGCTAGTATAAGACGGTTTACCTTACGATCTCAAGGCTGAGGGAGAAAAAGGCGGTCTCCTTTCTTCTCTTTTTCTCTCTTCTTTCTCTCTAATTTTGTGTGGTGGAAATGATGAATGAAATGATAAGGGTTGGGTGGATGAGGATAAGGGAGTATATATGTATATGGTGGGAGTATAATACATGTATAATGTATTATTATTATTATTATTATTATTATTATTATTATTATTATTATTATTATTATTATTATTATTATTATTATTATTATTATTATTATTATTATTATAATCATTATTATTCCGTCACAACATAACTCGTATAAATAAAATATTATTATTATTATCATGAAATACGGAGTATTACAGAGGCTCAGGTTCCGGTTCCCCACTCTCCGGGTCATACTCTGCCAAATGGTCAATCACGGGTAAGTGCTCGGGATCAGGGAGCACCATCCACATGGATCCCGTCACTCTCCACGCATACGACCCATCCTCCAACTTCCTAAGCCACTTGTTATGACACCCATACTTCACATCCATCGTAGGGACAGACTCAAACAACCCAGTACCCGATGAAGGTGGAGCCTCAAAGTTAGTCAACCTCTGAGCCAAGCGGGTCACTATAGCCCTGCAAGAAAGGTGACGGCTTGGAGACCGTCCCATGAGGTCCAAACTAGAGCATACGATCCCGGGAGCACTATAGTAAAAAGGAGTCCCCCGGCGAAGGTTAAGATAGGACATCAACAACATGACCTCATGAGAGTTCAGTTTACTCACATCCTCCTTCCCAAACAAAAGGCAAGTCATCATCCTAAGAAACATACGGAGTGACACGTGCTGAACGTCATTAATCAACATGGAAATCGCACTAGGAACGGGTCGGCCAGTCAGGTAGGATAGGTAGTTGGGTGCACCACTGTTCTTTGCCACATCACTAATATACCCCTCTTTCTCCGTCTCTAGACCAAGGTGGTCGGCCAACTCATCAAGGGTTAGGCTATGATCCTCGTCCATGATGCGGAAAGAAACGGTTTTCCCCATTACATCATACACAAAGGAGCTCAAAAAACTCCAAGGTCAGATGTGGGTAGGACTTTTTGCGTAGGTGCTAGAGTCCCTCCATTCCCAAAATCTCGAAAATGTGCACGATATCCCTTTAACCCCCAAAGTCTCCAAGATGTCGGGATCTACACAACGAGTCGGTCTCATGGGCCGACCCATCAAGGCCACAAAAGCAGCCCGCTGCTTAAAGTCAGAAAAATTACTGATGGGTGTTCCACCACCGGAGGGACAACGGGTTCTTGGCTAGATTAACCCGTTTCCAAATGAACATTGGCGCGAGTCCGCTTCTTAGCTGGGGCTTTTGCTTTCGGCATGCTGCAAAAAGATGAATTTAACAAAGATTTTTCCTGAAATTTTGCCACAGTAAGGACTGTTTTTCGAATTATACACTTTTGAGACGAATCTTTAAGGCGGATTTTTCTCACAAAAGTGGTGGCGTACTACTCAAGAAAAGCATTTTTATCATCAACTAACTCTCAAGGAACATCCTAAGGCAACCTAAGGGAACAAAAATCAAAACTTGAAGCAAACCCTAGAAACATTTTGTAACATAAGATGGGCGATATCAAGTATTAAGCCATTTTAGAACATACATAGACGGTGTTAACGAGCCATTAGGACCTAAAATATCAAAGTAGAAGCATATAAGCTTGGATTACAAGAGTTAAAGGCTCGAAATTTTGGAGCAAATTTTACCATAGATTGAAAGCAAAGTTGAGGAGATTGATTAAATAATTTACCTTGATTGAGGATTTGAACAAGCAAGAAGGAATCCAAGAGCAATCACAACCAAGAATCACCCAAGTGTTTTGAGAGAGAAAGAAATTTGAAGAGTTTTGAGTAGAATGAATGGTAATGAGGTGGAAATAAGATAGAAAGAGGAGTTATAGGGTTTTCGGAATTAACCGAGCTGAACCGCGATAAACAGGTACTCGGTCGAGTATTGGGTTTACTCGGCCGAGTATGGCTTACTTGGTCGAGTATTTGGTCTGCTCGGTCGAGTATTCAGAGATCAGTAGCAGGTGTAATCTCTCATTCTGAATACTCGGTCGAGTGCCTCTTTACTCGTCCGAGTATGGCCTACTCGGTCGAATATCAACTCTGCTCAGCCTAGTTCGACAGATCACTAACAGAATTACAAGATGCAAAGAATATTTCCTGCAAAACAATAAACATCGTTCGGAGTTCCACTTAATCGGGCTCGTCACCGTTAGACCCTATTTATAGCATAATAAGGCACGTCATAAGTCACAAAGTTCATTATGATATTCTTAAGCGACACATGTTACTATGCACATAACCGGTAGTAAGGGAACTCATGCCACATCACATATCCACAATCAATCTTAACTATATAGTAGGTAGAAACGAGCTATACACTTACGTCAACATACTTTATCTTGCAACTCTATAGATATATATTCGATACTTCATTACCCTTTTAGAAGTCACATACTAATCACACATCATGCTCGAGGTCTATCATGTTCAACTACGCAACTCACTTTTCATATATCACCATGTTCAAATTACGCAATTCTCTTATCATTTCATCCAACAACTTCACGAGACTCGCAATCTACAAGTAACACACCCATAGCTTTAAACGCACCACGGTTCCCACATTACTACATAGGCTACTACCAGTATACACATTTGACACACACTGGCATAGAGACACTCATATACATCTACCCTTCCACGGTGGCTGGCTTAAGCATGATTGGGGTTGGGATTCTGAGATGAGGGCGCCTTCTCACCCAAAACCGACATAAGGGGCTCCCAACATACATACACCAGGTTCATTTTAATTTGACACCCTATATTCGTTTGATTCATTGGTTCAAGTTCCAAAATCGTCGCTCTGATACCACTTTGTAACACCCCCATACACCAAGGTGCCTTACTAAGGATCACCCCAATGTATGAAGGTGCTACCATCTCGGTTTCCAAAGGTAAGTAGATCAAATAAACAATAGTAGAACATTTATTAAATAGCTTTACACTTTACATCGTAAATCAGCGTGATTAAGATACAACGTAAACAACTACAAGCACTACTAATCAGGACTGACGGCGACATCTACTTCGGTAGCGTGATGACTCAATTCCCTTCCAAGCCCCGCGGGCATCAAACTAGTTGTACCTGCTAACCAACTGCTCACCATCTCCGAATGGATCACCACAGTTTTTAAAACACACAGGGTTAGTTCACTGCATAAACA
Source organism: Silene latifolia (assembly GCF_048544455.1). Classification (NCBI taxonomy): domain Eukaryota; kingdom Viridiplantae; phylum Streptophyta; class Magnoliopsida; order Caryophyllales; family Caryophyllaceae; genus Silene; species Silene latifolia. The sequence continues at coordinate 119,041,334 of NC_133528.1, read as the reverse complement.
AAATAAGACAAGTACAATAAAGATAAACAGCTGAACACAATCCACCTCCAACTCCCAATCACATCTCGGAACTGACTACACACTAAAGTGTGTAGCCCTGCCATTGGGGGGACCGCAGCCGTACCCAGCTAGGCCCCCACTCATCAACGAGCGATAACCATGTTCATTAATGTGCACATCCCCTCCTGTGGCGGGTTCTACAGAGGGCAAAACTAGGGCGTGAAGCCACTCCCGCAAGTGACTCCACTCAGCCGAGGACGCACTTCGCGAACATCAGCATCAACCATCACAACACCAAACTCCAATCCAACCACATCAATTAATCACAATATCAATCATACAAACAATCACAACAAAATCTTAAATCAATTAAACAGTAAACCGAGTAGGGAGACCCTACCTTATCGCTAATCCATGCAAGTGCATCCAACAACTAGCCAGGCAAGACTCCAAGGTGAATCTTACAAGTAGTAACCATATCTTATTACTAGACTACCCCAAAAACCTACAGAAAGAAAACAACAAAATTACGACTTACCTTGCGACGCGGACCGAAGTCGGCAACGATGATATCCCGACTCGAAGACTCCAAGCATGAACCATTCCCCCTTCTTGGATTGGTGTCTAGGCTAGATGAGAGTGTGTAGAGAGGTGGGTGATAGATGAGAGAGAGAGAGAGAAAGGGAAAGAGAGAGAGAGAGAGAGAGAGAGAGAGAGAGAGAGAGAGAGAGAGAGAGAGAGAGAGGGGGTTAGGGTTAAAAAGATAAGGAACCGTCGAAAAATGAAATAAGATTTACGATCTCGCGTTTTATAATAACGTGTTAACAGCCGTAGTACTCGGTCGAGTATCTCCATACTCGGCCAAGTAACCTATACTCAGTCGAGTATTACCACTACTCGGCCGAGTATCCTCTACTAGGTCGAGTAAACAGATACGTAGGTCTCATATCCCCTCTTATATCCATTGCTACGGGTCTCCTCTAGTCAAACGGTTGGTCAAGGGGTCCTTAAACAGGGCGGGTATTACAAGTTCAAAGTTGCAAGGGCAAGTTCGCGACTTTAGGACGTCTCCCAAGCCTTTCCATTAGCTCCTAACAACTCCTATCCAGGTTCATTTTAATTTGACTCCCTACATTCATTGGTTACAGGTTTCAAAACCGTCGCTCTGATACCACTTTGTAACACCCCATACACCAAGGTGCCTTACCAAGACCACCTTAGTACATAGAGATGCTACCATCTCAGTTGCCCAAGGGAAATTATATCACAAGTGACATAAAAGAACATTATTTAGAGTTCAACTGTTTAACACTATACAACTGTCAAACCAAAAACCAAAACTAAAACAATTGTTCCAGCGGAAGACTAAAGACTCCAAAACAAGTGATAACTCCATCCAGCTAGATCCCGCGAGCTACCCAAAATGCACACCTGCTAATCAACGGCTCACCATCCCCCAAATGGATCACCATTGTTTTCAAAACATTTAAACGGGGTCCGTTACTGAATAATAAAGATAAGTAATAACAACAACAACAACGGCATCCAATTACACAACCATAATCCTCCAACTCCATCTCATCACCAATCATCTGACTACACACTAAAGTGTGTAGCCCTGCCAGAATATCCATCACAACAGATTTTTCACACCGCCAGTGGGGCACCGCAGCCTTTCCCACCTAAGCTCCGCTCAACTCCATAGAGCGAATAACTCATATCCATTAATGTGCACATCCCCCTTGTGACAGGAACCACAAGGGGCGAATCAAGGGCGTGAAGCCACTCCCGCAAGTGACTCCACTCAGCCGAGGGCGCACCACGCGAACCACAGACAAACAAACAACCAATCCACAATACCAATGTAAACATGTCAATTCCAATTATGATAACAATAATCATGCCAATCAAACATTCATGCCATCTTAAATTATTTACACAGTCAACTGAGTAGGGAAACCCTACCTTTTCGCAATCCGCTATAACTGGAGCCAATCACATAAATGTACAAAAGTACTACATCACACCTACAACAATTACACATCATAAACCGATTTCTACCCAAAACCCCTAAAACCCACCAAATCACCCAATTAGAGTTACAGCAATCTTAACAAAACGATGTAAAAACAACACAATGAACTTACCCAATAACTGATGATTGTAAGGATGTAAAAATCCCCAAAAACTACGAACCCTAGCCTTGGATTTGATTGTAAAAGTGGAGACAAGAGAGCGTCGTTTGAAGTTGTGAAAGGTTTTGAGATAATGAAATGATAAACTGGCGATATAACTTTTTATACCTCCTCCACTATTATAATCAAGCCCGCGTCAAAAACCCGTAAAACCCGAGCTACTCGATCGAGTAACTAACATACTCGATCGAGTACCCGCTACTCGATCGAGGTACCCCCACTCGATCGGGTACATTCAAAGCAGAATGTACTCCAGAATCCGTACACAACTTACTCGACAGAGTAAGTCCTACTCGATAGAGTATCCAACAGCTCAAATATCTGAGGTATTACACAAAGCTCGGGCTCGGGTTTGGGCTCATAAAATATTATATGAGCTGATCCCAAGCCTTGATTTCAAGTGCTCAGGTTTGGGCTCGAACTGGATTTTTACAATATGAGCCGAGTTTGATCATAGGTAAGCTCAAGCCCGGCTCGGCTCAGTTACACCCCTAGAAACAGCCAAGTGACTTCACAGGTAGTCATCGCCATGGCCCTATACTCAGCTTCTGTAGATGATCTGGACACAACAGTTTGTTTCTTAGACTTCCAGGAAATAGGTGAATTGCCAAGTAGGATGCAATAAAAGCATGTGGTAGACCTCCTGCTAAAGGCACATGAGGCCCAATCAGAGTCACAATAGGCAATCAATTTGACTGCTGAGTCACTGGCAAAAAAAATCCCTGGCCTGGAGCATACTTGAGGTATCTAAGAACCCTCCTGATAGCTTGCATATGATTAGAGGTGGGATTTTGAAGAAACTGATTGAGCAACTGCACTAAGAAAGCAATGTCAGGCCTTGTGATTGTTAAGTAGATCAGTTTGCCCACCAACTTTCTGTAAATGTCTGGTTGGGGCAAGGGAGTTCCCTTACCTGGCTCCAATTTGATAACAGGATTGGCTGGTAACTGGATGTCCCTGGACTTGTCTATTCCAAAAGTCTTGAGCAGGTCCATTGTGTACTTCTTTTGGGAAACAAAGAGACCAGCACTGCTCCTGAGCACCTCCAAGCCAAGAAAATATTTGAGTTCATCCAGGTCTTTCATGTGAAAGGATGCATTAAGTTGTGACTTGAGGGATTGAATGTCAGTGGGATTGTCCCCTGCAATAACCATGTCATCTACATAAATAAGAACCATTGTTGTGCTGCCATTGTGTTGTTTCAAAAACTGTGAGGGATCAGAATGAGATTTTTTGAAGCCACAGTTGAGTAAAACATGAGACAGTTTGGAGAACCACTGTCTAGGGGCCTGTTTTAGGCCATAGAGTGACTTCATTAGTTTTCTAACTTTGCCTTCATAACTGAGTGAGTGAGACTCCCTCTGATCTGGTATGTGTAGAGTCCCATCAGTATAGACATGTGGGAGTTTCATGTAGACATCTTCTACCAGATCTCCATGGAGAAAGGCATTGGCCACATCCATTTGGCAGGTGTCCCAGTTCTTGAATGATGGCTACAATGGCAAGAAGGGCTCTGACTGTTGGCCACTGGGGGAAAAGTTTCATCATAGTCAACTCCAAGAAGTTGTCTAAAGCCCTGGACCACCAATCTAGCCTTGTGTCTTTCTATGGAACCAGATTGGCAATGGTAGAGGGAGCCATGATAGGATTGTGAACAACATAGTCTTTGGTCCACTCGGGTGCTCTTCTGAGCCTGGTGGATCTAGTGTGTGGTTCAGGGAGATTATCTCTCTCAGGAGAAGGTTCAGGCTCCTGGGACATCTCCACCTGATCAGTATGAGTCAGTGGATCAGGAGAGGCAGTTGCTGGAACATCAGGTTCAATGAGAGTGCATATGTTATTTGCAGGTGGTGAGATTGATGTTGGATGATCTGCTGCTTGGAGTGAGGGAGGAAATTGGGAGAAGTTGCTGATTTTATAAGGGAAAACATCTTCAAAGAACTTGACATCCCTGGAAACAAACACTGTCTTTTTAACTATGTCATACTTTATATCCTTTTTGGGATAAAGGGTAACCCAAGAAAACACAAGGTATACCCCTGGCTTGGAATTTATCTTTTTCCCTGCTTGGATTGTGTACTATGACCAGGCATCCAAACACTCTCGTCTGATCAGACTGAGGAGTTTTCTGAAACGGAATGTCATAGGGTGTTTTATTTTTCGCACTTAAGTGGGTAATTTGTTAATGATGTAAGCTGCAGTGAGTACACAATCACCCCAGAAGGTTAAGGGCAAGCCAGAGCTAAACCTTTTAGTGCCCTGCTGATTTCAAGAAGGTGTTTATGCTTCCTTTCAACCACCCCATTCTGTTGTGGTGTGTCAACACAACTAGTTTGTTGCCATATGCCTTTGGACAGTATGTATTTCTTGCTATCCCCTTTTGTAATTTCAAGAGCATTATCTGATTTGAGAGTTTTAATGGTTCTCCCAAATTGATTTTTAATAAATTTATAGAATTGGACAAGCATAAGGGCAACTTTTGATTTATTTTTCATGAGATAGACCCAAGTGGCCCTGGAATGATCATCAACAAGAGTTGGGAAGTATCTGTGTTTGGTCCTGGTTTCCTTCCTATAAGGTCCCCATACATCTATGTGAACTAGATCAAACAATTGAGCAGCTTTGTGTGTCATGATGGAAAATGGTAATCTGGTGCTGGCAGGGGGGAGAGGGATCGTGGTGATAGGTGGTGAGGTGTGTGGTTAATTAGAGAGGTTAAGGATTGATATTGTGGGAAGATGGTGGTGTTGGGCTAATTAATAAGGGTAAAACCATCTTTTTAGGTCCTTTTTTTAGATTTGGTATTAAGTTAGGAAGAAATGAATTTTTTTGGTATAAGTTTTAAAAGAAAATTATTTTATAAGATTTGAAAAAGTGGGTTATATTAGATATAAATTATCAATTATTATTATTATTATTATTATTATTATTATTATTATTATTATTATTATTATTATTATTATTATTATTATTATCTCTTCTACAACTCCAAAACGCAACCACGAACTGCAAGGACCAGACACAATAAAAGGGAGAAAACAAAAACCGTCTATATGATGATCTTCTACTATGGTCATGTGTCTCATGTACATTGTGTTCCCGTAACAAGAACTGAGTCGTCTCAAGTATCGATGAGGCCATGAATCTACTATTGAGCCAATATGAGTGACAAGCGCAAGAAGAAACTGTCAAGAAAATCTGCTGAAATTTCAATATGAAACACCCAAAGTGGAGCAGTATGTACATATCAAAATCAAACCACACTAAAAAGTACACAACTTTTCGAAACATCAAGGTTTAAGGAGCAAACAGCCCCCATGTTTTGTCTAATATAACACTACAGCAAGCTCAGCAAATAAACTTGGAACTTAGTATAATACAGAAAGGCCTCTTATCACTGCAACCACCTCATAGCCATTAACTCTAGGGCACATTACAAGTGACAATCGACGGCCTTTAGCCAAAGATGACTTGCCATCCTATAACAGGACCAAATGGTAGTTAGAGAGTGTATCACGGTCACCACTACAAGGGAACTCCTCTTTCCAGTGGCGGAAAAGGTCATTAGGATGAATGCTAATTTCGAATAATTCTGGGATTAGAACAATCATACTAATGTTCCCTTTTCCTCTCTTTCTCTCCATCAAAGCTTGAAGAAGTCACAGCAGGCATCAGTTGCTGTGACCCAGGGGCCAGTGCCCGTCCCTTGCTTGCTCCCATCCATATTGCCGAGAGGGTGGAACAAGAAAGGTCGGGCCGGATTGAGACTGAAGCAATCAAAGTCTTGGGTGTAGTAAATGCTCGAGACCTCAGAAGTAGACGGGTTTGAGGGTTTGGTGTCCGAGACTTCTTTCGAAGAGTTTAAGTTTAGACTTTCTGACTGAAGGACTTCAGAAGCTGACGAGTCTGAGGAATGGTAGAGCAGTTGATTAGGTGGCGTCTTCTTTAATTCCTGCTTGTTATTCAGATCGTCAAGGGTCTTGGTGTTCAGAAACCGTCCACCGACACCTCTTGGACGACGACATGCATGACGGTGCCTTGATTCATGGAGATAAGGCTGTTGATCACAAGAATGTAAGACATATATATATGGTTGATTAGAAAATCGGATGAGAGTGAAAACTATGTAGTACTACAAGATACTCCGTCTCTTTCAGTTAACAAGCTTCATTTGACTTTTTCTCCTTGTTTAAAAAGTCAAATGGGGCTTATACACTCCAATAAATGACAAGCTTCAGTGAGCAAAATGACCATCCAGCCAATAAATGCGACTCCTTGTTAGGGCTTCAACGAGTTGATAGCATATGGAAATTTGTAAAAGAGCAATCGATCAAGTGAAACTGGGATTTTAATTTTTAAGATCATTTAATTTTCATAACTGAAGCAGCTTATCTGATTTGATTACACTCCAACAGTCAAACAGTTTAAACAAAGTCTACCAATACTCGATACCTTTTCTCTAGATGATGACTTGTATTTGAGGCCTTCCTTTGCTCTCATTTTTCTACGACGCAAAATTCCATGATATTGTTTCGGGTTTACATAGATAGGGCCATCTTCAGTTGTTAAGCTGAAAGGAAGCATGACGCGGCCCTGAATTACAAAAAAGGATGGTCACGAACATGAAACCTATGACATGTAATAACACAACTACACAAGCTAAAAATATATTCAAAAGAAGAAAGCAATTTCAGTGACACTTCAACTAAACATTATTATCATTTTTGTTTCTATAACAAATTTATAACTTCTCAGCAGGATCCACTAGTCTTGAACTTTATGCATGCGATAACACCCGGGCAATAAGTTTGATGTATTTTGGCTCAAACCAAGCTAAGGCAGTGCTACGGAAGGAATTCTCAAGCGAAGGTGAGGATGGATCCACTAAACACCACAATGGCATGCCTTAGATGATCAAGAGTACATCCAAGGCATATAACGATAATCCAAGAAGATGTCACAGTAGCATAGGCATGTCAAGGACACGTAAGCAGGTTAAAGCTTAGAACCCTCGTCAACTTGAACTCTCAAAATGAGCTCCCTGTTCCCTCCACAGCAGATGGCCAGTCCAATCATTAGGATAAGTGTTTTACTTCAAGTATCTTTGCATTTTAATTGATAATATAAATATAAATAAATAGGGCATCATGGTTTGCCTTTGTAACCCATGAAATCAGAATATAAACTTTTTTTTTTTTAGACAAACGCAGAATATAAACTTTGAGTTTTCTCATATTGCTCTCTCTTTGGGAGCTGCAAAATTCTGGTAGTCTTTTTCGAATTTTTGTTGTGAATCGGGTTCAGAGTTAGAAATGGGTAAGGTGATCCAAGGGCTGAACATGTATCTTTTTGTTACTAGTAAACATGCCAGAAACAATCAAAATGGCTACAGTTGATTTTCATACTTCCTAAATAGAACGAGTTCCAAGCATTCCGACTTCATTCTATTTCTGCTCTTTACACCAGCAAAAATCTGTCGATACGTTTCAATAGCCTCCGCTGGTATATCACAGCACAATACATGACGAATAATAAAACCAGCCTGAAAAATGTTATACTATCCAACATGACTACAGTGACAGCCAATATATATGGGAAATTGGAGGTAAATTTTATCAGATGATAGTGACTAAAATTGAAGCTTGACCGAAATAAATGTCACACTAGAATCCGATTAAAATAAAGTCAGGCTATATTCAATTAGCAAATATATTTATATCGTAAAAACTCAAAATTGTGAAATCAACCCAATCAACAATATGAATAAACGAGGACTATCATCTTAAACTATATCTCCTTAAACCATGCTCATCCTTCCTCTATAGAGACTTTTACAGTGCACTGTAGATGTAATTATGTCTCCAAAGATATGGACAGAGGCACAAAAATAAAGAGGACGACAACATAATCTCTTAACAGAACAACATTGCAAACTTCCAATTTTATCACCTTAAGATTGCATTTGAGCATAATAATTTTGCAAAATGTTTGAGAGCGCAAGAAGTTTATGCTGGTCATTATGTACTCCTATGACTCCTATCATCCAAGTTCCGTGTTTGGACAAACTCATGAATATTTGGTTGCATATCATCAAAAAGTATGCAGTTCACAAACACCACGAATTATAGAGACACGGCATCATGCCAACAAAGATAAAGTTGTATCTCATAGTTTAGTAATGAACATGGTAAACTCAGACGGTATTACATAACATTTACAAGAAATGACGTATTGAATAAACTATGGAGGGGTGACAAACCATTGGCGGAGTTCCATAAGCTGCCATTAAGCCACGACACTGGTCTCCAAGAGGATAATTTGCATAGACCTGAAAATACTAAGAAATATGAGAAAAGCCAAGTAGAAATTGCAACGCCTACTAGTCATATACATAATCAGTATACACACATACTAACCGTTGGCTGACTGAGACCAAGCTCTACATACCCCTTCTGCTGAGAAGGAGAATACTGCTGGAAAGTGTTTGTCTGATGAGTATCCATGTTATTTCCCTTGAAAGAGTTCTTGTTCTCACCTAAAAGCAAACAAAATTCTTACAGAGTTACTCAATAGTCAGACCTTTAGTTAAGAAGGTTAGACCTCAAGAGAATTATCTGCTTACAAAGCAAAGGAAAGTCAGTGACAAATGCTGTCAAACATAGATCAACGAGAAACCTTAGAAAAACATTGTACGTATGAAAAAACGGGGTTCAGAAACACTAATACTATCCGAAATCCTAGCCAAGATCTCTGGTCATCATGACACTTAAGGATAATAAAAGTTATTAGAAAGCCACCGCATCAAGCTCTAAGATTTGGAAGGTTACACTCTCAATAAAACTCGCTCACCTTTGGTTTTGCTATTGCAATATTGTGTGTTGATAAGAACTAGTTATATACTTGAAGAAAGAGTACAATATCTCAACATTTTTCTCTTCTATCTTCTCCGGCATTTGAAGAGGCATTACAAGCTTCACCAATATGCATATTAAATCAATATTCCTAAATCAATCAACATAAGATGGATATTTTGTATTAAACTAATATTTAATATCCAATGGTAGAGCTTACTCTCTATTTTGACAAAGTGACATCTCTACAAATGGAAGCACTACTGACATAAAAAGGTCTTTAGTGAATGGTGCACTGCTGATTTTTAAGTAGTTTATCTAATAAGTGGGAACACTTTTCACAAACAACCAAATACCTAAGCTGGACACCACCAAAATAGAACCTTTTTGTGCAGATTAGAAGCCAACACTACCCAAACCCTCTTTCTCTTCACATCAAATTACTAAACCGATTAGTTTTGTGTGAGCTCGTTGTATGAATACAACAAGTCATTAACTCTTATATGAAATGCACCGTTGTCAGTTGTGCGCATAAAACGATCTCATACACTTTTTGTCAAAGCTATAGAAATCACCTGCTGAAAAAGCAGCTCCGAAAACCAACTCTTTCTCATTCTCGGAAGCTAGATCCATATTGTGAGGAGATTTATGAAAAATGTCAGACTTTTGGTGCTCCTGAACCCAATTGAATTGGTTGATATTAGCCGAATTCACATGTTCATCTTGTGAGCCAGCAGAAACCCACCACGGCATAGTCGAAAATGACGGAACTTGCCCATTATTGATTGTACCCTTATGCATCCCTAAATTTTCTCACTAATGCTATTCCGTAGATTCAACCTATTCACCTGAGTAGTATTCAAATTAAGATCAAATTGCCACATTTCTTAAAAAATTCAATGATTTAAATAGCCTTTCAAATGCAGCAACTTAAATTTCACCTCTAAAAATTACTATGAATTACCCTAAAATTCTTCAAGAACCAAGTAACAAATCATTCACAAGTTCAAAAACATTTCTCCAAAATCCAAATTATTCACTCACAAATAAGATTACTTAATTAAACTTAATGAAAATCTGATATTTTCATTGAAATTGAACTAGATCTTTACAGTATTGAAAATGGTGGAATAACATTTTTTTTTTTTGAAAATAATAATAATACAATAAAGGAGCCAACCACTATCTACAGCATAAAAAAAAAAAGCAATTAATGATCACAGTTTAGGTAACAATTAAGATTAAATTGATTGAAACAAAAACCACCCACCAAATCCCATCACCAAAATCCAACCCAGATGAGCAATAACTTGAAAATAACACAATACAATCCTAAAAAAAAAAAAAAGAAATTCATACAATACCCACATATAAAAATAATACAAATTCATCAAAGATCACATCTTGTTCCTCATTTGAGCACAAAAACAAAAACACGATTACAATAAACCCCACAAAAATAGAGCACACCAATAAAAATAGGATAGACACAAACTATTCCACCAACCCAATAAAAAGAGTAAGAGACAGTAGTAGAGTAGAAGAAGAGAGTAAAGGAGACAGACCGTTAAACAACTTAAAACAGTTATTCTTATGTAGAGCTAGCGGTTTTATGTAAAACGGATCCATTAATACAAATATGATGACGGGATTACTTGAAAACTTATTAGTTACCAAATAAACATGGACTATTTGTGTAAGTTCGTCTTATACAATAATTTGTAGAATGAAAAAGTGTTGGAAGAATAATACTACTATACACAAGGTTGGAGAAAGAGTGGAAAAACATAAGAGTAGTTACTTACTTGTAAAAAAAATCTAGTCTGAAGGGAGGAGACAACATAAGAAGAGATGGAGATTGAAAGACAGAAAAACGAAGAGGAAGAGTGAGATGTTTTTGTTGTTTTAATACGCCAACACTTTTTGTAGGGACTCTTTTTGGATGCAATCAACCAATAGAATCTTGTTTTCATGCATGTATTTTATTCCACGTCTTCTACTTTCTTTCTATATAATATTATTATTACCGTCGTATATGGTTCTATATCTATATATCTATCTATATTATTAAAGGAAGTTTTTTTCGAGCGATTACAGAGACCCCAAATTTTCGAAACTACCTAAACTATTTTTTTATTTAGAGATAATATTTTCATTTGAGATAATAATCAAGTTGTAAATTAATTATTATATTATATATGAAAGCAGAACAAATTTTATCACATCATAATTATAAGTAACCATATAAAATACTTCAACCATAAGAATAATTTGATCTGATTGAGAATACAGTGCAACAATCCTAATTGATAATACAATGAAACAATCCTAGCATTATACCAATACTCCTACATGGCTACTAGGGATGTCATTGGGGCGGGGCGGTGGTGGATATAGGCTCCCCCGTACCCGTACCTACCAAGAAAAACTTGACCCATCCCCGCCCCACTACCCGTGGCGGGTACAAATTTCCAAAACCATCCCCGCTCCAACGGGCGGAAACATAAAACCGTACCCGCCCCGCTTACCCATTAACTCGCTACACCATAAATTTATTCGATAATTTTTTTTGTAAAAGTTAGTTTAATCATCTTAATTTCCATTTTTTTGACTTTATCGTTAATTTTGTTTATTCACCAAATAAATTAGTAAAAATCTTTATAAAATATCTATTATTCACATTATATCTTAATTATAACTAAATAAGATTTATAAAATTATCATAATCATACTAATTTTTTAAATTATTGGCGGGTAAGCGGGTATTAGGTGGGTAAGATGCAAAATTCATCCCCGCCCCATGACCCATGGCGGGTACACTTTTTGTACCCGCACCCGCCCCACCACCCGCCAAAGCTCTACCAGTTGGGGCGGGTGCGGGGCGGTACCCACTTGTACCCGCCCCACTGACATCCCTAATGGCTACATTAGTATATAATGTTTCTTTAACCCCAAAAAAATTCGATAATTCCAACAAAAGTTCTTCATGACTCTATTTTGATAATTGATAATTTTCTTATTTTTTTATTTTTTTTATTTCTCTCTCTAATAAGTAATTAGTAATAACCTATTTGCTTTGCTTTGGTTTTGCAGGATGGTCACTCATAGGCAAAACCTTCGTATTGTATTTATTGCAAGTCATTATCCTTATAATCCTAGATAAGTGATCTCACAATTATTCATACGAAGTACTGCCTTTATATGATTCTTCATGTTATTTTCGTAGTCTAAATTGATTGTCTCTCTTTTTAGGTTAATAGTATATACGAGTATTTTTTTTTTGGTGTTTCACTCAACAGTTTACGTTCTTGTTTTAGTACGTTCTACACTTTACTTTATAAATTTTTAATGAACATTAAAAGTAATAATTCTCCTTTTTTTTACCTTATCTTTGTGCACAAAGCACATGTAAATTAAACATTTCATTAAGAGAAAGAGAGTAATTTTTTGGCTTTAACTTACTTCTATATTATTATCATACCAATTGTATATGTCTTTCGCTTCTACAAATTTGAATATCACTGAAGTTTATTGGGGCTAATGATACTATTATATGCTAATATAATTTATCGTAATATTTAATTTATTTGTAATTTGTCATTGTTAAAAGCGTGCTTATTTGTCATTTGAAAGAAAGTCGAGGTTTATGGTAAAATTTTGGTCTCCATGTTGCCGGATGCATGCAGATAATAATCTCAGGCTTATTGCATCCACATAAGGTCGAACCGCCTAGCGCTACCTTTTTTTTTTTTTTGCGAATCAGTTAATTATATTTTTCTGTCATTATATTCAATTTGTTTATATAGTGGATCTTATTGATTAATGTTACATTAGATGATTAGAATGAATGTTGGATTCATCCTGCAAACAACTAAACAAGTATACAATATGAAATTGCATAGCGACAAATCGAACGCTATCATTGGGTTAAAAGCAAAGTAAAATACATGAGACTTTATCAATTATCATGGATCTATTGATATGGGTAAGTATGAAATTGGCTCACATTGGTCAAGATTGAAAGTATAGGTTAAAAATTACTCGATTGACTCAATTATTTGTTTACCTTTAATTGAAATATAAAAAGTACTAAAGTATGAGTTAGAATCATTCGAGTTTGTCCAATAATGCGCGTATAGGATAAATTATGTCGGAATAACTTGAACCGATAAAAATAGAAAATATGGTACATATTTTATTATGTTTTTTTACTTCACGTCAAAAGTTGAGATTTCGAGAGATATCAGTCCAAACTTTTTTAAATTAGTAATATTTAGATTATTTATTTAAGCATAGAGGAGTTGTGTTACAATATATTGCTAATGGATAAAACAAACTGATTAATATTTAACTATAATTCTATACTCTATTTGTAAGGCATTTTTTAAGTTAACATTGTACATGATAGAGGATTACAAATAGGCCCGTGCATCGCACGGGCATTAAATCTTTTATATATATAAAAGAGAGTTTTTTCGAGCGATCTGAGAGCGTCCACATCATCAAAAATCAATTTAGGAAAGTATAATTTTTGATGTAGAAAATAAAGTGGAGAATCTTTTAATTATTATAATATGTATATTTCCTAAATTATATTCAAGTGATATTTCCAATTTTTATATCAAACTTTTACATTTCATTTGGGAAAAAAATATCGTTAAAAAATTATGAAAATCATATAATTAGCTTTGTGGTAAAAAAAATGCTATCATTAGAGTATAGATTTCATATTATTTGCACGTATTAAAGATGGTGTACTTCTTAATATATAAAATTGTGTAGAATTGTCCCACATCGAAAGATTAACACAAGGTGAGTGATCCTGTGATTATAAATAGGAGTCATCATTGAAACCTATATACTAACCAAAAACCTTTTGAGTCTCTTAAACATTATTTTGGAGAGCTCTTAAGAGTTTATATCATTATATTCACAGTATGATATATATATTTTCTATATTCACAGTATGATATATATATTTTCTATATTATGTATTATATTCAAGTGATGTTTATAATCTTTATATAAAAACTTATACATCTCATTTCCCAAAAAGGTATTATAAAAAAATTATAAAAATTATATTATAATAGATTTTTGGTAAAAGAAATGCTAGCATTAGAATATAGTATCATATTATTTGCATATATTTTTAATTATGATAAAAAAATAAAAACAAACGTACGAATATTAATAAATAGTACTCCCTCTATTCAAGACGAAATACAACAATTTACACACTGGCCAAGACACAAATTACAACGTAAATATCTTTAAGTTTACATTGTAAAAAATTTAAAAATTTGATATTCTCATTATACTTTATAGGTGAACCAAATAAGATTCCACATGACCATATTTTGTCTTACATATTGCAGGAAATCGTAAAGATTTTATTCGTTCTTGAATAGTGTAAAAAAAGAAATGTTGTATTTGGTCTTGAATCGAGGGAGTATAGTATTTGCTCATTATTATTAACCCGGGTTAAATGTCGAATTATGTGCGAAAAAGATGGTGTATTTCTAAGTATGTTATTTGTCCCATATTGAAAAATATGTTGGTGTGGTGAATATATTACGTATAAATAATATAATTGTCCCACATCGAAAGTTTAGCATACGGTGAGTGATCATATGATTATAAATAAGAGGCATCCTTAGCACCTAAATACCAACCCAAAACCTTCTGAGTCTCTTAGGCATTGTCTTGGAAAGCTCTTAAGAGTTTATATCATTATCTCCATGGTATGATGTATATATTTTTTATATTATGTCCAAGTGATGTTTATAATTTTTATATAAAAATTTATACATCTCATTTAGCAAAAAAGTAACATAATTTTTTTTTAAAATTATATAATTAGATTCGTGATAAATAAATACTAGCATTAGAATATAGCATTAGATGTTAAATTAGGTGCGAAAAGGATGATGTATTTCTAAGTATATTGTTTGTCCCACAATGAAAAATAATGTAGGTGTGGTAAACATACTACATATAATGATATAAATAGTTGAATTGTCCCACATTAGAAGATTATCATGAGGTGGGGTATCACATGATTATAAATAGGAGTCATATTTGAAACTTAGGGGTATCAACCCAAAATCTTTTGAATCGCTTAAATATTATCTTTGAGAATTCTTATAAGAGTTTGTATTAATGGCAAACCTTAGTTACAACAATACCATACAAATATTAATTACGTAGATATTTATAAAAACGATTATATATTACTATATTAGTGATATTATAATGTTTATTTTAAGACAATCGATAGTATAATAACTTTATTTAAGAAAAAATCATAATTAAAAAATAAAATGGGTGCTAAATATACATAAATTTCTTATTAATGTGTCATATATAATGATAATCTCTGCACTAAAATAGAAAATTTATGAATTATAATACAATCAAGTGTTGCATAAAAAGATCTTGAATCCACAAACAAATCAATAATGAGCTTTTTTACTTTGATTAATAGTAGAATTAAATCTTTTTAACTTTCAAATATAGGTAATTATTATACCTCATAACATTTCAGTAACTAAAACACATTATATTTTTAACCATTAATCAAAATCGCACCAGAAAAAGAAAATATTTTGCATTTGTTTATACATTTTATTGCTCCCTCAATTACATCTTAAAAGTCGTGTTAGTAAAAACAATGTAATTTAAATCATATCATTTGTACATATTTTAATTATGACAAAAATGGAAAAAAACGTACGAATATAAATAGATAGTATAATATTTTCTCATTATTAAATTGGGTTGGATATCGAAATAGGTGTAAAAAAGATGGTGTACTTTTTCATGTGTTATTTGTCCCACATTGAAAAATAATATAGGTGTGGTAAATATACTACATATAAATAGTTGAATTGTCCCACATCAGAAAATTGTCATAAGGTGGGGTTATCTTAAAAATTAATTTAGGAAAGTATCATAAATAATATTTTTTGATGTAAAAAAATAAAGTGCAGAATCTTTTAATTATTATAATATTTATTTCCTATATTATATTCAAGTGATGTTTCTAATTTTTATATAAAAATTTTTACATTTCATTGGCAAAAATATATCGTTAAGAAAATTATGAAAATTACATAATTTGATTCGTGGTAAAAATGTTATCATTAGCGTATAGATTTCATATAATTTGTACATATATATATAAAATTGTGTACTTCTTAGTATGTTATATGTCTCACATCGAAAAATAATGTAAGATTATATAAAAATAATAGAATTGTCCCACATCGAAAGATTAACATAAGATGTGGTGGTCTTATGATTATAAATATGAGGCATCCTTGAAACTTAGGTATTAACCCAACATCTTCTGCATCTCTTAAATAAGATATTTTGATTTGATTTTTGAGACATAAGATGTAAATATTAAGACCTTATAACCATTTTTTGGTTAATAAGTTAATTAACCCGTTGCAACGCACGGACATCCAAACTAGTATTTTTATACTTTTGAGTATTTATTATTCACTCAGGCTGCTACACATATTACTCAATATATACTCTCTCCAATTCTCTTTAATGTTTGACATTGTCTAAAACAGCAAATTTACAAGGATTTTCTTATTTTTGACTAATATTTATGGTTATAATAACTTATAACCCAGCATTCTCTTACTTACTTTTATTTACATTCACACATTACCAAACCACTAAATTCTACCCAAAACAAATATGGAAGAACGTTGTTTGGTTCACTACTTAAGAATGGAAGAGATTGAAATGAGAAACCATAGAAGTATGGGGTTCCAATTACATACCCTCCAAAACATGTTTGGTTCATTAGAAAAAACGGATAATTCACGCGGTACCCCTGAAGTTGGCCACTTTGCACAAAATACCCAAATTTGTGATCCGAAAAACTTAAAGAGGTCATAGCTGAAGATTTTTTTTTTTTTTTTTTCAAATCGATCATCTTTCCGAGTACTACGATTTGAAAAAAAAAGTTTGACGAGTTTGGAACTCGTGACCAGGAGATATGCTCATTCAATGTTTGTTCGGTCGAAAAAACTTTGACGCACAATAACTTCTAGTAGCGGAATCCAAATGCGACAATTTTTTTTTCCAAATTGTAGTTCTCTGAAAGATGGGCGATTTGGAAAAAAATCGTCACTTTTGGAACTTGTAAATACGAGTTATGACCTCTTTAAGATTTCCGGATAAAAAATTTGGGTATTTCGTGCAAAGTGGCAAACCTTATGGGTCTCACGTGAATTATCCGTTAGAAAAATAAACATAAAGGAATGAAGTTTGAATCCATGGAGAGGAGGTGGGTATGAAATTCCAAGGGGTTGTGATGGAATGAGAATCCATCAGGATTCTAACTCCATTCTGAAATACCCCAACCAAACACTAGAATGACTAGAATTCATTCCATTCCAAACCTCTCAACCAAACTGCCCATAGTAAATAGGAGGGAGTAGTTTGTATGCTAAATAAATTTGGATCGAAAAGATTTCGAAAATGTAGGTGGTAGCTTTGCAATTTACCACTTTTACCACTTTGTACAAAATAATCATTTTTTTGCATCGGTAATTTTATCTGATCATAACTCTTATTTAGGTGTCACAAATTCTCATTTTAAACGGACAATATCCATCTAAAGTTGAAGACGGATAGTGTCTCTCTCACAAAATGTAAGTGAATAGTGCAAGTGGGTGAGAAATCACTTGGCCTTCCACTTGCATTTTATGAGAGGACCACTATCCGTCTTCAGCTTTAGACGAATAATAGTCGTCTACAATGAGACTGACTGTTTATGTGTTTAAAAAATGAATTCTTTTTTTTTTAAACAGCTCGTCTTTACGAGAGTTATGATTTGAAAAAAAAAAAAAGAATTGTTGCATGGCGTTTAAGGAATATAGAATTATTATAATATTAGGAATCACAATATGAAAATATTGTGATAGTCTGAGAATAAATTATAGATCTCAATATAATCTTTAGATATTATATTAGTCGTAACTTCTTATATTATGTCAACTATATCTTTACGGTATATCTAGTTATATTAGGTTTCTAATTATTATGCTCTTGTAATTGCTATATAAGCTCCTCTTTGTAATCACTAATAATTAAGTCATCAATTCTTTTAATTTTGTTTCTCTACATTCAGAACCCGTAGATCGGAATTCTTGTATGTCAAAGTTTATTTTTATGATTAAACCTTGAGTGGTCATATCTCTTACCAGGGATGGACGCACGAATTTGGTCAGGGGCGACACAATTTTTTTAAATCGTGATTTAATATTACTTTTCGCGTATTTACGTAATTGTACCCTTTTATAGATATACATGCATGATTAAATATCGCAAAGACTATATATATTATAATAGAATATTGAAAATTAAATATAAATCTTACATAGATAAAAATAAACAATAAAAAAAAGTGCAAATAAAATTAGACCATCAATTCATCTATGTGAATGGCTAAAAATACTCCTATTTTTAAAGCTAATAAACACCAAATAGCAAAATCAGGTTGCTTGCTAAAAGCCCTTTACACTTACCACTACACTAGTATAATTACATTGCATACAAATGTAACCAATGCTTATATAGCTGAATTTTTTTGGTCATGTGAGGGCACTTGCCCTCACCCAAATCTGCCCTTGTCTCTTACCCACGAGTTCCAAACTCGTCAATAAAGAAGCGTCTTTTTTGAACTCGTAAATACGAGTTTTGATCAATCAATGTTTTCCGATGCAAAAAATGGGTATTTCATTTAAAGTGGCAAACCTCATAGATACCACGTGATTCCCAAAGGGTTTAAGTTAAGATCTTTCATAGTTTTGTTTTTCCATTATTGAGGATGTCTTAATTTATTGTTATTGAAAGGTATATTCGATGTTAGGTCTCAAATCACATCACCCTCAATATTTAATACCCTTGTGGTTCATTTGACATAAAAAAAAATTCTTAGTGACATGTATAATAATTAACAATTAGTCTTGCTATAGACGGGTCAAATACAATAAAAGTGGTGACATTTTTTGTCCCCACCACTCCACTTGTTGTTTGTCCTATTAGGAAAATGGAATTGTATTTGGCCCGTCTTTCACTATAGATGAATAGTTGTAATACCCTCATACAATAAGGTGCCTTACCAAGACCACCTAGTGCATGAGAATGCTACCATCTCGGTTACCCGAGGCATAGTAATCAAAAGTGACCATCCAGAAACGTACTTTAAGTAAATAAGTTTAAAAGTGATTACATCAAAACCAAAACTGAAAAGTATGATACAACTGTTCTAAACCAAAAACAAACTAAAGTAACCAAATGTTATCACTACAGCGGGAGACTACTACTCGGACTCGTGGTGACTCCATCCCCAGCTAACCCGCGCGCATCTAAGCTATACCTGCTAAACAACTGCTCATCATCCCCGAATGAATCACCACAGTTTTCAAAACATTTAAACGGTGCCAGTTACTGCATAAACAATATAAGACAATACAACAAACAGATACACAATCACAATCCTCCAACACCGTCACATCACCAATCATCTGACTAAACACTAAAGTGTGTAGCCCTGCCAGAATATCCATCGCAACAGATATTCCACACCGCCAGTGAGGGACCGCAGCCGTTACCACCTAAGCCCCCGCTCATCTCCATCGAGCGAATAACCCATATTCCTTAATGTGCACATCCCCCTTGTGACTTGAACCATAAGGGGTGAATTAAGGGCGTGAAGCCACTCCCGCAAGTGACTCCACTCAACCAAGGGCGTACCTCGCGAACCACAGACAAATCACAAAACAATCACAATACCAATATAAACAATGTCAACAATCAATTACGATATAATCAACATGTCAATCAACCTAACAACCATCATATAATCATTTACACAATAACTGAGTAGGGAAACCCTACCTAGAATGAAATCACCAATATCAATCACAAGCAGCGGATCAAAAGCGTTCCTCTACGAAATCACCTCCTATAAGCAAATAATCAAACAATTACCATCTATAATCATCAACAAACCCAATAACCCCCAACTCACCCAATTAGGGTCTAAAAAATATTAATCAAATGACATAAAAACGGTACAAAGGTCTTACCCACAATACGTCGATCTCAACGGTATAAAGAACTCCGAAATCCTAGAACTCTAGCCCTTGGATTTTTTAGCAGTGCGAGAAGAGAAATCAACATTGTTTCCTTTCTTTGGAAAAAGGTTTAGAATTTAGGTAAAAAGTAAAAAGAACTGACGAAAATACTTTATATAACCTTTTCACGCGTTGCTATCAAATCCGGCTGAAAACTCGTATTATCCGACTTACTCGATCGAGTAACTAAGGTACTCTCGATCGAGTACCGCCTACTCGATCGAGTTGCCCCTACTCGATCGAGTACCCATCAGGAAGAACGTACTCCAGAATGTAAAGCTAACTTACTCGACAGAGTAAGCCCTACTCGATAGAGTACCTAGCAGCTCTGATGTGACTCATATTTGAGCACATTTAGTCCCCGAATTAACCTCGTTCCCATGCTTTCTAGCATATATTAGGGTCATTTATCATCTTTAGTTTCCCATTTTGCATATTCTTTGAGGTTTTGTGTCCTTGGTAGGAGAGGATTGCTAACCTTGCATTTATGGAGCCAAATGGAGCTAATTGGATTGCATCTAATGACCAAGCATCAAAGAGGAGAACGATACTAGAGGCCTAAGCAAATAAATAGAGTAAAATAGGCAATGATGAAAAGATCCTTGCATCCCTAACACAATCCCTGCGGATTGTTAAGGAGCCAAACAAGAGAAGAATCCTGTGCCATGATCCGAGCGGCCCAAGCTCAGGACGAGCGGATCAGAGCAACGATCCAAACGTCCCTGAGCATGATCCGAGCGTACCAAAGCACAATCCGGGCATCCCGACTGCCAGCCCGAGCGGATCTCCTTACAGGACAGGCCGTGCTTCAGGTGAGGACGAGCGGATCCTGGTGGGAGTTGCAAGCATGATTCGCGCATGTCCCTCGGGAGTTGCATTTCCTCAAGCTTCTCTTAGGGTCTTAATAGTCATTTAAGCCCTTAGTAACACTAATCCTTGTACTTAATTTTAGTATAAATACCCCTTTGTACTACCTAGATTATCATCAAATTTTAATCCATTCTTAATCAATTCTTAATATCATTTTAATCCTCTATTAATTTAGTCTTAATCTAGTTGTAATACACATTTCAATATTAATCACATCTTAATCTTTCCTTAATTCTCTCAATTGTTCTTAGTTTTATTTGGGTAATTAGAAGATTATTGAGGTTTATTGGAAGATTGACAACCTTCCATCAATCATGAAGTACTTCTATTATTCTTTGCTTTATTATTTGGATCATCTCCATAGGTATAATTACTTTTTACCCTTGTTTAATTATTGTTAATCACATCATTTATTCATCATGTTTTGCTTTGTTAGTATTATTGACAACCTTATTAGCATGCTAAACTTGATCATGAGTGAGTAGTTCTTTAGCTAGGGTAAGTGGGGAATTAGGGGAAACAAACATGGGAATTGATCTATGCTCAATCTAATATGTTTTCATAATTAATTTGCTTGTTTGTTGTGATTTCAACTTATGCATATGTTATGTTTGATGAAATGCGAGCCTATGAATCCTTGCATTTTTTACCCATCTCCTCTCTTTTCAATGAGGCTTGTAAGACATAAACTAACTCGAGCCTTATTAGACCATGCATAAGAGTTGAATAGGAGGAGACTAAGTCGACTTGTAGGTGTTGTACAGTCTAGACGACTCAGCTCTGGGACCTAAATTCTCCTAGGGATTGTAAGATATACACTAACTCGATCCCATCACAACAATAAGTGCTTGTATCTATTTGAGAACATGTTTGTATAATCTATTTCCTTGAATCCCCTATGAACCCATGACACCCTAGTGCTTTTAATCAAATGTTTACAACCCCTTTATGTGCTTTACTTAATTTACATTCATCTTGTAGATTAGTTTAGACCACATCTCATCTTAAACCCAATTTGTGACACCCTAAGACATAGCTACTTACAATTGAAAATCCTACATCAATACCCGTCCCTTGGGATCCGACATTTACTTACCTCTTTACTAAGAGTAGTTTGTGAAGTTATAAATATTGTTTTGGTTGGTAGCTTTTGACGACGAGTTTAAACCACACCAAAAACGGCGTCGTTGCCGGGTACGGTGTTCAATTGATTTGATTTTCGTTAATTGTTTTTAGTTGTGTCTTTCTTTACCTTGGGGAAGTCAATCTCCTCAAGGTTGTTCTAATTGTTTTTTAGTTGTTTGATATTTTTCATGACTAGGAGATCACAAGCTAATTTATTACCTATTGATTTCGAGATTGAAAGGACCTTAACCAACAATAGAAAAGTTGCTAGAGGTATTTCAAGAGTTGTAGGTATTGGTGAGATTGTGGACATTCAACCAAATAACATTGAGTTTGTCAACCCTTTTGCAAGAGAAGGAGAGGATAACCCAATTCAAAACCACCACAAAATCAACCTACAATGCCTAAATTTTCATCACATTCCATACCAACCGAGGAGAACCTACCAAACGGTACTCCTACACCACCACATTTAACCGGTAATTTCATTGCCAAATCCGCATTCATAAAATTAGTTGAGAGAAGTCAATTTGGAGGGATGCCTAGTGAAGACCCTCATTCACATATGGAGACTTTTTGTGATTATTGTGATGCAATTTCTCAAACCGGAGTTACTCAAGACCAAATCCGATGGGTATTGTTTCCTTTTTCTTTGATCGGTACCGCAAAGCAATGGTTAAAGAGCCTAGACAAGGCTACCCTTGGTATTGATTCATGGAAGAAGTTAGCACTTGCCTTCTACAAGAAATTCTATCCTCCGGAGAAGACTAATATGTTGAGAGCCCAAATCACCGGGTTCAAGCAAAGGGATAAGGAATCATTATATGAAGCATGGGAGAGATTTAAGGACACTTGTAGTTCTTGTCGACACCATGGACTTAGTGAATGGTTCCTTGTGCAACAATTTTGGAATGGCCTATATGAAGACTCCCGCAATGTTCTTAATATGGGATCCAATGGGATGTTTATCAATGTTGATGACAATCAAATATGGGCCAAAATCGAAGAGATGGCAGTTCATAATTCCCAATATAGTAGGCTTCGAAAGGCCACAAGAGGAGGAAAGCATGAGGTAGATTTCATCACTCAATTGGGTGCTCAACTAAGTGCTCATATCGACACCATCAATTTGAAGTTTGAGAAGGCCATGGCTAAGCTTGATGAAGCTTCCAAATCACCCAAACAACATGTTAATGCTATGGTGGCATCATCCTCAATCCCAAGTGGAATATGTGAAAGTTGTGGAACCTTGGGACATGATCAAAATGAATGTAGGGGAACAAATGAACAAGTTAATGTTTTCCAAGCATACAAGAATGGCACCCCTTATTCCAACTACTATAATGAGAATACCAAATTCCATCCAAATGTTTCATACAAAAGCCAAAATGTCCAAAACCCCCAACAAACATACACCCCACCTCCAAAGAGAAACCAAGCTCAAAGACCCTTTTTCAACCAAAGCCAAGGTTACCAAAATCAACCTTCCTACAGCAAATCAAATAACCAAAGCTTTGATGTTCAAAAAGCGGTCTTCCAAATGCAAAAGAACCAACAAGAATTTTTCACCCAAATGCAAAAAGATAGCCAAGCTAAAGAGATCACCATCAACAACATTCTTGCCCACACCAAAATGTTAGAGACTCAAATGACTCAATTAGCATCTTCTAGATCTCAAAGACAAAAGGGGAAATTATATTACCACCTTAAGTTAATCCCCCAAGCCATGAGACGGTTAGTGCCATCCATTTGAGAAGTGGTACAAGATATGATGGACCAAAGAGGCCGATTGATGAAGATATTGTGGATGTTAGTGACAAGCAAAGAGTTGTGGAGAATTCTAAGGAGGTAGATCCTACCACCAATGAAATTTCAAAGAAGAAGAATGAAGAGAAGGTTAAGGAAAAAGAGCCTATTGTGATTAGACTTCCATTCCCAAGTCGCCAAGCTAAGCCTAAGCTTGATGACCAACTTGAAAAGTTCATGGAAATTGTGAAGAACTTAGAAGTCTCAATCCCATTCACGGAATTGATCAATCATGTTCCGGCTTATGCAAAGTACATGAAAGATATTCTTACCAAGAAGAAATCCATCCGAAAGTTGGAGACTATTGCCTTCACCAAAGTGAGTAGTGCTATTCTTTAAGGGAGTTCCCCTCCAAAGCTCAAAGACCCAGGAAGTTTTTCTATTCCATGTACCATTGGCGACACTACAATCAACAAAATATTATGTGACCTTGGAGCAAGTGTAAGTGTCATGCCATACTCGGTTTGTAAGAGGCTAGAAATAGGAGAGCTCAAATGCACAAACATCACTCTTCAAATGGCGGATCAATAAAAAAAGGTACCTTTAGGGGTATGGGAGGATGTGCCCGTGAGAATTGGCAAATTCTTCATCCCGGTAGACTTTGTCATTGTTGACATGGAAGAGGATTCCAACATTCCTATCATTTTAGGAAGACCTTTCTTGCATACCGCCGGAGTGGTAATCGATGTGAAACATGGAGAACTCACACTTGAGGTAGGGGATGAGACAATCACTTTCAATCTTGACAAAACAATGAGAGCTCCCCGACTACATGAGCCATGCTTCATGGTCGATCACTATAGCCAAGAAAGTGATATTAAGAAGTTAGAATTTCTATGCAAATATCAAGCCATGGGTAAAGAAACACCACCCATATGGAAGAAGAAAGTGGATGACCTTTAAGTAGTTCTATTCGGAGAGCAAGGAATTTCGACAACAATGAGAGCTCGAATAGCTCACCCATTATGACAAGTAATGAAGAAGGGCTCATTGGCCAAGATAACAAGAAAGAGGAGTTGCCCTTATCAACTCATGACATCATTGGGGAACAAGCTAGTGAAGTTTGCGGTCTATGGGATGATGAATTTGAAGGATTGGTCAATCCTTATATTGGAAATGCTATGACCTTAGACCAAGACTTTGTTGATCCTTGTCATCACTTTGACTTGGAATGCAACAATAAAGAGAGCAATGTGCAAAAGTCACCCAGGACCTCTATCATGAAAATGAGCAAGCATTCGACTACTTCTACAAGGTGTTGAGCAGCATCAACAACACCTTGGCTTTGCCCCCTTGACATCTCATCCAAGAATGAGAGTTTGGGGGAGTCCTCCCTAAACCACCATTTGTAAATATTCTAACCCCTTAACTCGCATTTTATTTCCTCTATTGCATTTTTGTCATTTTTTGATTTGCATTTTTGTGCTTTGATGAAGATTTTTGACATGAGAGCAAGTGAGGGAGGTATTTTAACATGTTTTGATGTGTAGTGTTTGATCAAGTGTGGGGATGGCAAATGCCTAGGCTAACCAAGCCTTTGTAGTGCACCCATGACATTTAAACAAAGGAAAAGAAGGAAGAATGACATGGGAAAAGGAATCGCCACGAGCGGACCTGAGCTCGTGGGATTTGGAGAGGATCCGAGCGTCCCCAGCTTGCATCCGAGCGTCGTGGCCTTAGGACGCGGGTCCTGGGAAAGTTTGAATTGAAAAAAAATGCCCTGTAAGAAAATCTGAGCAGATCATCCTCAGGACGCTCGTCCCTATCCTCAGGACGCTCGTCTTGGCATCAATCCGCGCGTCTTGGGAAGAGTCCCAGTCTATAAAATTACGCTGTAAGGAAATCCGCACATCCCCAGGTGAATCCGAGCGTCCCAGAAAGAATCCGCTCGAGCTGAGGAAGATCCGCGCGTCCTGGCACTGGTTTGCGAATTCAGGATGTCCTGTAAGACGATCCACGCGTCCCGTGAAGGATCCGAGCGTCCCTAGCTGCTACTTAAGCAAAACACGGGACTTCCCTTCCTTATTCCAAATTCATTTCTATCTTCCACAAACACAAACACACACCTTTTTTCCCCCTTACTAAACCCTCAATCCCCTCATTCAAAAACACCAATTTCCCAACAAAATTCACCGCCATTCAAACAAAACTTGCTCAAAACAAGATTACATCACTCCTTTATCAACAAAAGACCATCTAAACATCAAATTCCTCACAAATTGAATCAATTTTCTAGGGTTTGGGCAAAAATTCGAAAATCCTAAATTGATTAAGGAATTGATTGAGGTTTGAGGAAGCAAGGAACATTCAAGCAAAATCTTGGTTTGTTGATACCAATTTGAGAAGGAGAACACAATGGCAAGGACCAAAGGCGGAATCAAGGCACCAAAGACTCCAAATTTATCAAAAAGACAACAAGTTCTTCTTGCATCTAAGGCTTTGGTAGTGACACAACCAAGGGTGAAAATCCAAGAAATCACAACTCCTATTGAGGAAGCTACCACACCTACTTCGGTTATAGAACAATTGCCAAATTTTCTGGAGGTAACTTTCTTAACCGATGCTCATATGAATGCATTTTTATCCCTTACTAGAAAGACTATTGTGGCTACCAAGTTTATATATCAAGACACTTTGGAAAAATTGGGTGTGCTTGAAAGAACCAGAGCATTTTTCGAGTCCATTAGGTTGTTAGCCCTCTTCGAAATGGAAGAATTGACCTACCCTTCATTGACCATGGAGTTCATAAGCTCCTTGAAGGTGTCTAAGATAGAGACTAGATATTATGTTGAATTCCGTCTTGAGAAAAAGAGTAGAAGAATGGCTTTGACCAATTCTGGTGAAGTGTTTGGTCTTTTACAATATCATCATTATGAGAAGAAGTCTTTGAAATATGATGCCGCACCCCTTTGGAAAGCTATTACCGGTTGAAAATTTGACTCTTTCCGGGAATGTCATGCTTTATATATATGTTCATCATCCGGGCATAAGAGTATGGCACAAGTTTGTGGGCAATACCTTGATTGCTAGGAAAGGCACCAATCACTTCACCAAACTTGATTTTGTCTACCTTGAGTCCTTCATGAATATCAAAGGAAATTTCACCAAAAAGTACAACATTCTTCAACTATTTCTTGATCGGTGGCTTGAGATTGATAATGGGAAATATGGGGCGGCCTTCATTGTAAACGGCGGCTTGGTAACGAGGCTAGCTAAGCACTTTATCCCAAATTTCAACAAAGTTAACACCTATAAACCGGTTAAAGGGAGCAACCTCCTTGATATGAGCACTATGATCAACAAATTTCATTAGGTCAAGAATGACAATATTGACAACAAATATGAGTGGCTCGTCAAAGAAGCTAAGTCCTTTATCTTACCTAGCAAGATTTGCCGCATCTCCGTCCGTAGCCCAAACTACCTACTACCCGTCTCCGAGGAAGCCGAAGTGATAATTAAACAACATAGGGAAACAATTACAAAGCCCTCTTCCTCCACCATTGTGACTCCACCATATCCCTTTGCCTACCAAGAATTCAAACCGAGTGGCTCTAATGTCGTGGTAGGCAACGGCTATTTGACCCAACTAATGCAACAAATGCATAAAGAAGCTCATGAAGTTCGGGTAAATGCCTACCGTGCCCAATATCCACCTCTTCTACATCTAGCTAGGCAAGGACTCCTTGATCCTTCATGTCCTTTGCCTAGTTGGGCGGATAGGGAGGTATTCTTCCCAAACGCTCCTCAAGATGCCGAAATGGATAGTCGGGTGGCTAATGGAAAGAAGGTTGGTGTTTATGAAGACGGGGAAGGTAATGATTCATACCAAGAAGAAGAAGAGCAAGGCTCAAGTTCCAAAGTTGATGATGGAAATGGTGAATCCTCCGAGTCAATGGAGGTAGATGATGAAGAAGATAATGAAGAAATTGATGATGCAAGTGATGATGATGATAATGGCAATGATGCCAGTGATGAGGATGTCGCAATGAGCGACAATTGAGGGTTGACAAGGCTATTTGGAGGATACCACACATGCTGGGTTGATTACTTGACTTCAACCTATTCCATTGTGAGTTTCCTACACCTCCTTTAACTTTGTCCCTTTATCATGTTTTTAATCTTTATCTTGAGTATTTGTTTTGAGTCCTAGTAACATTTAAAGGACTCCCACCTCGGTTCCATTGAGGTGTCTCATTTATTGTTCCCACTTTGAAAATCCAAAATGACAATTACGATTCATGCATTGCATCATTTCCTTGTGCATGAACTCCCTCTATTTTTACACTAGAAATAATGTCTTACTTGGTTTGGGGAAGTTTAAACACAAGGAATGCGAGTTAATTCAAATTAGCTCTCTGAACAATAGAAAGCATGCATCATATATAATAGATTAGAATGCATCACTTATGTCTATATGTCATATAGTTTGCATATTAGTGTAGAAATCATGCATATTCATTTAGCTTGCATTGCATAATTTCTATCGTTTTGGCCATTGAGGACAATGCTGTTGAACCATATAGTATATATGTTTATGTTTTGATGATGTCAAGGTGTTTTGTAATTTATATACTCGTTGCGTGTAATCATTTGTTTAAGTTTTTTAGATTAAACTTATTTATTACAAGCAATAAACAAGAATTGTGATGGAAGTATCTCGTGATCAAGCCTCAATTGAAGATCAAAGTTATCTGAGATTCATTCAAGTATTATGAGAAGACGAAGTCCGTCTAAAGATTAATCAAGCTTGGATGATGAAGTAACCTATGCTCGAATATCTTCTATGAAGATTAGAATAGTATAAGTGATTATCTCGTAATGGTAACTAAGAGTGAATTTCTTGTATTGGTAAAGTTATAGCTTTGCAGCTATAACATTACTAGTAAAAGACCTCAATGTTATAACTCTTCTACTATAACATTGAGATGCTGAGTTTTTATTACACGACTTGAATTGTTTTAAAATTGTTTTTGAAAAATATTTTTGTTTATTTTAAATGTTTTAGTAAAAGTATTTATTAAATAAAGCCCGGTTTAGTGCGGAGTTCGGTTTTATGTTGAACGTTAGTTAGTAATCGTTTTGGGTCAACTTATGAGTTGGACCATATTACTAATTAGGGTTTTAATATAGCTACTCCTAAACCTAAATTCTAACCTAATATTAAGTTAGGGTTTGCACGAATCACAAGGCATATGAGCCGTGATATTTTGTGTGACCTAAGATATAACAAGATCTTACTGTAAAGATTTTATTCTCTAGGAATATCTTTACATATCTTTTATATCTTACTTGATATTGTTATTTATGATAAGATATTCGTGTTATGGAAAATCTTATCATATCTTAGGATTTATGGAAAAGATAAAAATAGAATAATTTATATTCTATCTTTTGGAATATTCTTTATTATCTTTACGACTTTAAGGAAAGGAATTATAGAAGATATGATTTGTTTACATATCTTTTTTTTTGGCTATTAGGGTTTTGTGTAAACCGTTAGCTTTGCTCCTTCCTATCCTATAAATACTTTGCTTTTGCAACATTTAACTTAGAGACCTTAAGCATAAAATTGATTTTATTTTTACAAAGCAAAACTGTGTGTTTCCAGCAAGAAAACCAATTTGCTATTTTCAAAAGGTCGTGTGTCTAAACTCGTATGTTCATTTGAAAGTTATCGTTATAAGATAATAGTGCTCAATTGATTTCTTACTTGTTCATTAACGTGAACCTTTGCAAGAATCGTTAGTGCTTTCTTATTAGCGTAAGTTAGTCACTTGAGTATTTAAAGGTACTCATTGAGTTACAGCTAGAGTTAGTTGTACGAGTTGGGTTAGTAAATTTGTTCCGTAGAAAGGTACTAAATTTATTAATCGAGAATAGTGGACGTAGGTTTTGATTTGTGAAACTGAACCACTTCAAAAACCGTGTGTCTCTTTCTCTTTCGTTCGTTTGTTTGCTTCGTTCATACTTGATCATTAGTTAATTAGTTAAAGTTTAATCAATAATCTGAATTAATTATAGTCATATAATCGAAAAAGTTTTAAAAAGTTTTAAATCCTCAATTCACCCCCCCCCCCCTGAGTATTTTGGATCAATAGACTCTTCAATTGGTATCAGAGCCTCGTGCTCTTGATTGCCTAACCGCAAAGAGGCTGATCTATCTTTTTCCTATTTATCTTATCGTTTTATATTCCGCTGCCTATCACGTGATAAATGGATTCCAAATACCTCAAGTGTCCCGTCTTTGATGGGAATAATTACGGGTTATGGAAAAACATAATGACTCACTATGTGAAAGGTCATGATTGGGAGTGCTGGAGGATTATCCAAAACGGATCGCACAAAATTCTAGTCGCATCCGAAGAAGGCACTACCTATAAGAAGAAGGAAGACGACTATGCCGAGGCCGACTATAAGAAAGCTGAAAAGAACTTTAAAGCAATAAGTCTATTGCAAAACGGCATGACCTCTACAGTGTTTGATCGGTTCTCTTCATGTTCAACGGCTAAGGAGATATGGGATGGCCTTGAACTAGCTTATGAAGGTACTTCCATTGTTAGGAAGCACCGTATAGATATGCTAATGTAGAAATATGAGCTATTCATTATGGAGCCTAATGAGTCGTTGGATACATGTCTGCAAGGTTTTCAAGCATTATAAACGAACTGAAAAACCTAGGTAGGAAATTCAGTACCGAGGACATTGCAAGGAAGGTTCTTATGAGCCTGACTAAAAAGTGGCGTGCCAAAGTCACAGCAATGGAGGAATCACGAGATCTTGAAAACCTATCCTACCAAGAACTCATTGGCGCTCTCATGGCCCATGAAATTACTCTCAATAAAGATGACACTGAACCAAGTAGAAATACGAGTATGGCTTTAAAACAAAGATGTTAACTCCAACATAGAAGATGAAACGGTCTTGTTTGCATGCCGTTTAAAAAATAGAATCTTTTGAAACAAACAAGCAAAATCATCTTACAACAACAACAACAAGTCGTCCAACAAGAAAGTAACAGAATCAAAGTCATCATTCGCTAATAGAGGTTGCTTTAAGTGTGGAGAATCCGATCACATGATCAAGGATTGTCCAACCTGGGAGAAAATCAAGAACAAGGTAAAACGCGAAAAGACAAAGAAAGAGTTCAAACAAGTAATGATGGCTTCGTGCTGGGGAGACCTTGACTCAGAAGATGACGAGGGATCTGAAGATGACGAAGTAGCCAACTTTTGTCTCAGCAGCGTTAGTCTTGACTTAATCTCCGACAGCGACGATGAAAGCACCAACTCTCATTCAAACTATTGCTTTCTTGGAGAATCAGACGAAGATGACGATGAAGTGGTAAGTTATCTTGAACTCAAAAAACATGTTAAGAAATTGTCTAAAAGTGCCTTGATAGAATTTTTTGAGCAATCCCTCGATAAATGTCACGAACAGGACTTGGAATTGAAAGATCTAAAGGAACAGATTCTTGATATTGTAGAGGAGAATCATACTCTAAAGTCCAAAGCTAAGAAGTTGAAATCTAGAGTTATAGCTGACAAAGCTACAATATTAGATTCTGCCATTGGGTGAAAAGAAGGAATTAGAGTTCAAGGTTATAGCTAATGAAGCTATAACTTCAAACCTAAAGCTTAATATTAAGCACCTTCAAGCCAAAGTTATAGCTAATGAAGCTATAACTTTAGAACTTAGAAAAGCCAAAGAACTTTTAGAGACTAAGGTCACATCTAATGAAGCAGTGATCTTAGACCAAAAGAACGAGATAGATTCCCTCACAAAGCAATTAAAGGAATCTAAGACCGATATGATCAATGTTAAGAAATAACATTCAGACGTTGTACTCATTCTTAACAAAAGATTCCAAGACTTTCGTGATAATTTTAAGAAGGATAATGATGTAGATCACACGAAATGTTCAGAAGAAATAAAAACTCTAAAAGACCTACTCTTGCATGCTAGGAAAGTCCATGATAAGTGGGAAGGTAGCACAAAAGTCCTAAACTTCCTAACCGAACAATCTAACAATAATATGAAGATGGGGTTAGGACATGAATACTACAGTCGTAGAGATCACTCTAAATGCAAATCAACAACTTCGGATTTTGATTTCAGAAAAAGAAAATATGCTGATCTTCCTGAATATTTGATTTGCAATTACTGTGGTCATACGGGTCACATCCAAAATAATTGTGTCAAAAAGGCTCATGATATACGGAAAAATACCAACCATGTTAAAACGGCTGACACAACTGTCGAGGATAATGAGTCCCCCATAGATGAACCGAACGAAGAAAGAAACAATAACTTTCGTTGGTTCTACGACATGGCCTTTGACTACACCAAGAAACCTAGCACTTCACAAACTCCTTGTCGACCTAAACCAAGCAAACCTATTCACAAGGAAAACAGTCATAGTAGACCTAAAGAAATTCCTAGACCAAGAGAAAACCCTAAACCTAGAACTCCTCCTAAACAAAATTACTAAAGGTTTAGAGAAACAACCATTAGACAAGTTTGAGTACGAAAGGATTTTGTATATAGAGTAACTAATCATAAGGGACCCAACATAGCTTGGGTACCTAAAAACTGTATCTAATCCTTTCTGCAAGTAATGGTGAAAGAAAACAATCAATGGTATCTTGACAGTGGATACTCAAGATACATGACCGGAGACAAGAATCTGTTTCTTCACTCAAGCCGTTCAACGGAGGAAAGGTGACGTTCGGAGACAATAAAAAGGGAAAAGTGATTGGCGTTGGCAAAATTGGAATTTCTAAGTCACATGCGATCTGTGATGTCTATCTAGTGGATGGTCTAAAACATAACTTGCTTAGCATATCTCAACTATGCGACAAAGGTAATAAAGTTGTTTTCCATACTGATAGTTGTCGCATTATCATTAAAGGAACTAGCAATGTCATTCTTGAGGGCCACGGGAAAAGGAATGTATACATGGTAGATATAAATGATGTGCCTACTAACTCCTTTTCATGCATGAAAGTTACACTTGATGATCCTTGTTTGTGGCACAAACGGTTCGGTCACATTAGCTCACTAACCTTGAACAAACTCAAGAAGTGGGACTTGGTTGAAGGATTACCTAAGATCAAGTTCGGCCAAGAAAAAATGTGTGACACGTGTGCTAGGTGCAAACAAGTGAGATCTTCTTTCAAACCGAAAAGAGTAGTAAACACAAATCAAGCTTTGGAATTGGTACACATGGATCTTTGTGGCCCTATGAAGGTAAGAAGTAGTGGAGGATCCAGGTATGTCTTTGTTCTTGTAGACGACTACTCGAGGTATGTATGGCCTATCCTTCTTCATTAAAAAGATGAAACGTTTGATGAATTTGATTGTCTTATGATGCGTGTTCAAAATAAGTATAAGACTAATCTTGTATCTATTCGTATGGATCATGGCACTGAATTTGATAACCAAGCCTGTATAGAATATTGTAGAGTTAATGGTGTAGGATATAACTTTTCTGCACCAAGAACTCCTCAAAAAACAGCGTCGTAGAACGTATGAATAGAATACTGGAAGATATGGCTCGTACAATGCTTTTGTGTAGTGGTCTACCTCGTAACTTTTGGGCTGAAGCCATTAGTACTTCTTGTTATATCCATAATCGTGCTATGATAAGACCTATCCTTAAGAAAACCCCTTATTAACTCCTAAGAGGTCGCAAACCTAACATCTCCCATCTTCGTTGTTTTGGGAGTAAGTGTTTTGTTCACAATAATGGTAAGAATAGGTTAAGCAAATTTGACCCTAGGAGTGATGAGGCAATTTTCATAGGATACTAAGATCATAGCAAGGCTTACAAAGTCTTCAATAAAAAAACACTCTGTATTGAAGAAAGTGTTCACGTTATTTTTGATGAAGATAACGTGTTTGATAAGCCCTTACAGGATGAGGAAGAAGACTTGGACGAACCTGACTTTCGTCTTTCTAGAGACGATCCCCCAGAATTAGAATTAGAGGACAATGAGATTGAAGGAATGAGTGATGAACATGATCGTTCCTCAAAAGATAAAAAGGAGAAAACCAAAGTTATAGTTGATGATACTATAACATTGACTTAAAATAAGAACTCCCAACCTAATGTTATAGGTGATGTTACTATAACATTGAATCCAAATCAAGGTACTGAGTCCGAAGTTATAAACGGCTCTACTACAACACCTGGATTGGATTCAAGGGGAACTTCCTCCAATTCTGAGCCAAATGAAGTTGGGTCAAGTTCAAATAACGATGAAGAGCCAAGTACCTCTACCAAATGGAAATACAAGAGCTCACTCCCAATGGATAATATTCTTGGAAATATTAAGAAAGGTGTTCAAACAAGACGATCCTTGAATCATTTCTGCTCATTCTACTCATTCCTATCCATGATCGAACCGACAAATATCAATGAAGCTCTTGCAGAATCAGATTGGATCATAGGTATGCAAAATGAACTTAAACAGTTCGAACGAAATAAGGTTTGACACTTAGTTCTTAGACCTAAGGATCGATCTTTCATTGGAACAAGATGGCTTTTTAGGAACAAACTAGATGATGCCAGAGTCATTATTAGAAACAAAGCAAGATTGGTGGTCCAAGGCTATAATCAACAAGAAGGGATAGATTATGACGAGACTTTCGCACCTGTTTCTCATCTTGAAGCTATTAGACTTCTGATAGAATTCGCAGCACATAAAGGAATGAAACTCTTCCAGATGGACGTCAAGACATCATTTCTAAATGGGTATCTACAGGAAGAAGTCTTCGTAGAACAACCCCCTGTATTTAGGAATAACAAATTTGAAGACTATGTTTTTAAATTAGACAAAGCCCTATATGGATTAAAGCAAGCACCAAGGGAATGGTATGACAAATTATCAAAATTTCTACTTGACTGTGGATTCAATAGAGGATCTGTTGATAAAACCTTATTTCTAAAATCCGAGGGCTCTGACCTTTTTGTTGTCCAAATCTACATTGATGATATTATCTTTGGATCGACCAACCGAGGCTTGTGCAAGTATTTCTCTAAGTTGATGACTTCCGAGTTCGAGATGAGTATGATGGGAGAATTGAAATTCTTCTTGGGTCTGCAAATTCAACAAACTGATGAAGGCATTAAAATCCATCAACAAAAATATATCAAGGAGTTAATTAGAAAGTTCGGAATGGAAAATTCTCATGCTATGCCTACTCCGATGGTTGCAGATAAGAAGTTAACTTAGGATGAAGACGGTAAACCTGTTGATAAAACAACTTACCGTGGGATGATAGGGTCGTTATTGTATTTAACTGCAAGTCGGCCAGATATCATGTTCAGTGTATGCGTTTGTACGAGATATCAATCATCTCCCAAAGAATCTCATATGACGGCCGTAAAAAGGATTTTACGATATTTAATTGGAACGGCTAAGCTATATTTATGGTATCCGATGGAGTGTAATTTCGTCCTAGTTGGATATTCAGATGCTAATTACGCAGGATGCTCTCTAGACAGAAAAAGTACGTCAGGTGTTGCCACGTTCGTTGGACCTTGCATTATTACGTGGGGTTCAAAGTAGCAGAATTCGATTGCCCTTTCAACTGCTGAAGCCGAGTATATTGCTGCAGGACTGGTATGTACTCAATTATTATGGCTTAAGAAACAATTACGTGATTATGGTATTGACGTAGGGTGCATTCCTATTTTATGTGATAATACGAGTGCGATCATTATTTCTAAAAACCCCACACAACATTCACGTACCAAATATATTGAAATAAGACACCATTTTATTCGAGACCATGTTGAGAAAGGGATTATAAAACTTGAGTTTTGTAGTACAGAAAAACAATGGGCAGACGTTTTGACAAAATCATTAGCTAGAGAACGATTTGAGACTTTACGGTTGGAAATTGGTTTAATCAGTGGTACCTAAGCTTTCATATGTGTTTAATTTCTTAATGACTGACTAGTAAAGATTAAGATTGTATAACTGTGTCCGTATATTGCGTTGCATGAATAATTTCGTTTATAGAAGCACATTTATCGTATATATTCTATTTGTATTTTAGAATTTTATTGACATATAAACTTTGTCTTAATTTCCAAAAATTAAGATGCACCATATTTTTCTTTCCAAATTGTATAAAAATCTCTCAAATATTTGCCACACAAAATCTCGTATAAAGCTTCTTTCCATATCTTATCTTATTTACCATATTAATTTGCATCACCTAACATCTCTTATTCCTACTTCAATTTATATCACTTACCATATTATGCCACTTACCAAAATTTATTTACCACTTGCCTAAATCTAGACCTAGACTAACCTAAACTCTATGCTATAATTACCCCTTTGCCGTGTAATCCTCACCCACACATCCACTTGCTTACTTTTTCTCTCTTCTAAAAATCTCTTAAAATATTTACCATCACCATCATCATCACACTCAACCATCACTATCACCATGAATACTAACCATGCAAAAACTCGCTCTTCTACCCGGAATCAACACCACCGAAACTCCAACAATCTTACCTCACCACAACCATCAAATAATCCTAATTTCTCTACTTTTCCTTCACCACACCCACAACCGTCTCCTCCTCTATTTCACAGTCGAGATGATGCGATGTTCGAGGGAAAAAGGCGTCGTCTTTTTATGGGAAAGAACAAGGTTGTTGTCGATGTGGGGAATGATGTTGATGAACCCGAAGTTGTTATTAGGAATGGTGTTTTGAGGACCCTACTTCGAGAAGTCTCGAAAAACGCAACAAGGAAAGGTTTGAACCGAGTCCGATTAACAAAATATGAGAGTACTCTTGTGTCTCGGGTCTTGCCTTACTCAATCCATGGTGGAAGGTACTATCCTAAGTTTTGGTTGACTATTATTCCGGCTCTTAAATTTTTTATCGATTTTCTTGATTTTCAAGAATGGAGTCATGTTAGTCAATTTTCGGGTCTAATTTATCCTGTGGAGGTTGTTCAATTTTTCGCTACTGTGAAAATTAAGAAGGGAGTGTTGCATGTGACTGTCAATGGTGTAGATGTGACGGTCTCTGTTTCGGATTTTTGCTCTGCTTTTTCGGTTCCTCATGACGGAATCGATATAAATCCGAGTCTTGAATGGTCTAATGTTGTTGGTGAAAAAGAATTGGCTATTAAACAATATTTTGAGGAAGTTGGATTGGAAGGTGGAAACATAATTGTCCGTCCTCTTTCGGCGAAAATTAAATTTCTTCTAAATTTCCTTTGGAATACTATTGTGCCGAGAAGGGGAGGAAGGGACAAAGTGTCGAGTTATGAGGGGATCATTGTCTATTCGTGGTTGGAAGGTCAAAAAGTCAACTTGGCGAGTCTTGTGCTAAACCAAATTGTCCAAACAAGTCTCACAGTTACTAAAGAAAAATTTTGTACAACTATCGATATTCCATATGGGATGTGGGTGTCTCGGTTGTTAGAAATCAAACAAGTTGTGGGACGGGATAGTTATGGGGTTAGTGCTAAAGATTGCATATGTGACCGTTTAATTAAGCTCATGGGTCTCGGGTTTGATGGACCGGAATTGGTTCTCTTAAAAGATGTTGAGAAAGTGGTTAATGACACGGGTTTGGGAGCTATGGGTGCAAAGATGGAGAGTTTCTTGGGCACTTTAATGGAAAAATTCGAGGAGCAGTCCCCTACCTTAGCCACGGTCTTGTCACAAGTTGGGCCATCTCGGTCCTCGGATTCGAGTTTGGATTGTACTCGGGTATATGCTTGGATGGATGAGGTTGACAAAAGGTTGTCGGGTTTTGAGAGGCAGTTGAAGGCCATCCGTGGGGAAGTGTTCCCATATGGAGATCTTCTCTCCATCCTTACTAGTCAAGGAGGTGCGTTGGTAATGCATGGGAAGGCTATGGCGACTGATCAATCGCTCACGTTGGAGGCCACGAAGGCGTTGTCCTTGAAAGTTCTTAATTTTGAGCGAAGTCTTCAAAGTCTCGCTGCTCTTGTGAGAAGTTCTTTTGACCGCTTTGATGCCTTGGAACATCGCACTCGTCCCGACTATGTGAACCCGTATACGACCCGTAACATATGACCTTGCCTTGCCCCTTGCCTAATTTAGCACCTACTATTTTCAGTATTTTCTTTGTCTTAGTGGTGTATTTTGCTAAACTCTATTCAGCCCATTTTGGCATATTACTTGTGGTTATGGCCCAAGTAATTCACAAACATGTTATCATTCGGCCCTTTGGCATTAGACATGTTTTCTTTTAAGATTGTATGTTACTTAGACTTCTAGATGCATATGTTTATATATGGTTTATTTGCTCTTTATATCGTTCTTATCTCTTGTCTCGTCTTATATTATTCTAGTCATTTTATATTTGTTCTAATCTTTTTGATGATGTCAAGAGAGGGAAAGAACATCTATGGTAAGCATCTACCTAAGCTTGCACCTTGTCAAGACCGATTGTCTCTTAAAGTCCTTAAGTTTCGATTTTAGGTTAATCGTTTTGATCTTGCGTTGATCTTTATTATTAAGATGACGGTATTATATTGAAGGGGAACTTTATACTTAGTCACAATTTTAGAAACTTGCCATCACCAAAAAGGGGGAATTTGTTGAACCATATAGTATATATGTTTATGTTTTGATGATGTCAAGGTGTTTTGTAATTTATACACTCGTTGCGTGTAATCGTTTGTTTAAGTCTTTTAGATTAAACTTATTTATTACAAGCAATAAAGAAGAATTGTGATGGAAGTATATCGTGATCAAGCCTCAATTGAAGATCAAAGTTATCTGAGATTCATTCAAGTATTATGAGAAGAGGAAGTCCGTCTAAAGATTAATCAAGCTTGGATGATGAAGTAGCCTATGCTCGAAGATCGCCTATGAAGATTAGAATATTATAGGTGATTATCTCGTAATGGTAACTAAGAGTGGATTTCTTGTATTGGTAAAGTTATAGCTTTGCAGCTACAACATTACTAGTAAAAGAGCTCAATGTTATAACTCTTCTACTATAACATTGAGATGCTGAGTTTTTATTACACGACTTGAATTGTTTTAAAATTGTTTTTGAAAATTGTTTTTGTTTATTTTAAATGTTTTAGTAAAAGTATTTATTAAATAAAGCCCGGTTTAGTGCGGAGTTCGGTTTTATGTTGAACGTTAGTTAGTAATAGTTTTGGGTCAACTTATGAGTTGGACCATATTACTAATTAGGGTTTTAATATAGCTACTCCTAAAACCTAAATTCTTACCTAATACTCCCTCTCATCCAAACCAAAGGTTACATTTGACTTTATTATGCTTGCCGAGGCGCGTTTTGCAACGTGAATATCTTTAGTTACACATTATTAAAAATTATAAAAACTTGATATTCTTATAGCATTCATGACGATGAATCAAACAAGATCTCGCATGACTATGTTTTCTCTTATACATTACTAATAATATCAAAGATTCTCTACAATCATGAATAGTGCCAAAAAGTCAAATGTAACCTTTGGTTTGGATGAGAGGGAGTATTAAGTTAGGGTTTGCACGAATCACGAGGCATATGAGCCGTGATATTTCGTGTGACCTAAGATATAACAAGATCTTATTGTAAAGATTTTATTCTCTAGGAATATCTTTACATATCTTTTATATCTTACTTGATATTGTTATTTATGATAAAGATATTCTTGTTATGGAAAATATTATCATATCTTAGGATTTATGGAAAAGATAATAATAGAATAATTTATATTCTATCTTTTGGAATATTTTTATTATCTTTAAGGCTTTAAGGAAAGGATTTATATAAGATATGATTTGTTTACATATCTCTTTTTTCGGCTATTAGGGTTTTGTGTAAACCGTTAGCCTTACTCCTTCCTATCCTATAAATACTTTGCTTTTGCAACATTTAACTTAGAGACCTTAAGCATAAAATTGATTTTATTTTTACAAAGCAAAACCGTGTGTTTCAAGCAAGAAAACCGATTTGCTATTTTCAAAAGGTCGTGTGTTTAAACTCGTATGTTCATTTGATAGTTATCGTTTTAAGATAATAGTGCTCAATTGATTTCTTACTTGTTCATTAACGTGAACCTTTGCAAGAATCATTAGTGATTTCTTATTAGCGTAATTTAATCACTTGAGTATTTAACGGTACTCATTGTGTTACAGCTAGAGTTAGTTGTACGAGTTGGGTTAGTAAATTTGTAATCAGTAGAAAGGTACTAAATTTATTAATCGAGAATAGTGGACGTAGGTTTCGATTTGTGAAACTGAACCACTTCAAAAACCGTGTGTCTCTTTCTCTTCCGTTCGTTTGTTTGCTTCGTTCATACTTGATCATTAGTTAATTAGTTAAAATTTAATCAATAAACTTTAAATAATTAATTATAGTCATACAATCGAAAAATTATTAAATCCTCAATTCACTCCCCCCCCCCTCCCCCTCTTGAGTATTTTGGATCAATAGACTCTTCAAATGCCCATACGAGTGTGGGGATGAGAAATTCTAACTTAACTTTTAAAAATAAAAATTGATAAAAATTGAAAATTTTCAAACACCATAAAAATTTGAAAAATTTAAAAAAACTCAAAAACATGTCCTTTCCTTTGTAGTGTAGAATTGTATATTGTGTATATACTTGTGTTTGTTTGTCCTCTTACCACATTGGATCGACTACGCCACATCCGAGGCATGAGGAATATGAAGACCGCATGATATGATCTTTTCAATTTCCTTTTCCCTCTCTATGTTAATGACTATGTGGCTTTATTTTGATTGATGCGGTATAAACCAATGTGATCTTAGGAGTTGCATGTAGTTTATATGGCATACTAGTTGATCGAAGCATATGCATTAGGTTGTATAAATGTTAGTTGCATCATGGCATGTAGTTGTATTTTAGGAAAAAATTTGTGAAAACATCTATTTGGGAAACTTGACAAGTGTATATAAGGCCCTTGTAGATACTTTTTCTTCTTGAGACTTTGCTCTTTTGAATACCTCTAAAACACCCTAGGATGTGTCATGCTAGTACCTTTGACCCATGGACTAAGGCCTCTAAGAAACATGCAACCATCTTCCACTTATATCATCATTTTTGTCAACAAAAAGGAAATGGGCACAAAAATTATCAACTTGAGTTCAAGTACCAAAATGAAAAACAAGAAGTTTTCACAAATTTGCATGAAAGAAAAGAGGAGTACAAAAATAAGAACTCCTATACTTCAAATAAAAGCACCCTTGTTACAAATTGGGGTGACTTTGAAAATGTTCAAAAAATGCAAAAGTTGAAAATTGTCAAGCATCAAATTGCCGAACATCAAAGAAATGGCAAAGAAAATTGTTCTAAAAAAATGTCAAATGCCACAAGAAATTGGGGGGAATAACAAAACCAAAAGCAAACTCCCACTATGAAACTCAAAATCTATTGATCCCTTTTTTCCATTAAACACACTTTTGTGCATGGTAGTAAGGGGACGACCATTCTTCATGTCTAGGCAAGAGGGGGAATTCAACGATCCTACAGTGTTTCTAACATCATAAGGAGTCTACTCTTGATGAAAGCATTTAGCAATTGAGGACGAAGATACCCAAGTTTGACACAACTTGGAAATGATTTATTGGTATCCTTTTAGGCTTAGTAACTTGAAGAAATCATATCTATAATGGACTGTGTACCCTTAGATTGCTTCCCCCTTAGATAATTTCCGCCACTTAGATGAGAAAAGTGGCTATTCTTTTGTAGATGCATCCATTACCTTCTTTTGTGTGCTTAATGATTGGATGTATCACCATTTTGTCAAGCCCCACCTTGCCTTGCAAGAAGGCATCTTACCTCATAGATGTCTTGTTGTGAGTTGAAGGGGCGGAGTGAGACCCGCTAATTGTCTCATATCGGCTATATTAGTAGGTTAGTTTAAATAAAGGTCATAGTTTTAGTCACCTCTTTACTCGGGACGAGCAAAGGATCGGTTTGGGGATGTTTGATGTGACTCATATTTGAGCACATTTAGTCCCCGAATTAACCTCGTTCCCATGCTTTCTAGCATATATTAGGGTCATTTCTTATCTTTAGTTTCCCATTTTGCATATTCTTTGAGATTTTGTGTCCTTGGTAGGAGAGGATTGCTAACCTTGCATTTATGGAGCGAAATGGAGCTAAATGGATTGCATCTAATGACCAAGCATCGAAGAGGAGACCGATACTAGAGGCCTAAGCAAATAAATAGAGTAAAATGGGCAATGATGAAAAGATCCTTGCATCCCCAACACAATGCCCGCGGATTGTTAAGGAGCCAAAAAAGAGAAGAATCATATGCCACGATCCGAGAGGCCCGAGCTCAGGACGAGCGGATCAGAGCAACAATCCGAGCGTCCCTGAGCATGATCTGAGCGTACCAAAGCACAATCCGGGCATCCTGACTGCCAGCCAGAGCGGATCTCCTTACAGGAGAGGCCGTGCTTCAGGTGAGGACGAGCGATTCCTGGTGGGAGTTGCAAGCATGATCCGCGCATAATCCCTTGGGAGTTGAATTTCCTCAAGT
Organism: Silene latifolia; assembly: GCF_048544455.1. NCBI lineage: Eukaryota > Viridiplantae > Streptophyta > Magnoliopsida > Caryophyllales > Caryophyllaceae > Silene > Silene latifolia. The sequence goes on along the minus strand of NC_133528.1, from coordinate 118,998,785 downwards.
TTCTCTTAGAGTCTTAATAGTCATTTAAGCCCTTAGTAACCATAATCCTTGTACTTAATTTTAGTATAAATACTCCTTTGTACTACCTAGATTATCATGAAGTTTTAATCCATTCTTAATCAATTCTTAATATCATCTTAATTTAGTCTTAATCTAGTTGTAATACACATTTTAATATTAATCACATCTTAATCTTTCCTTAATTCTCTCAATTGTTCTTAGTTTTATTTGGGTAATTAGAAGATTATTGGGGTTTATTGGAGGATTGATAACCTTCCATCAATCATCAAGTACTTCTATTATTCTTTGCTTTATTATTTGGATCATCTCCATAGGTATAATTCCTTTTTACCCTTGTTTAATTAATGTTAATCACATCATTTATTCATCATGTTTTGCTTTGTTAGTATGATTGACAACCTTATTAGCATGCTAAACTTGATCATGAGTGAGTAGTTCTTTAGCTAGGGTTAATAGGGAATTAGGAAAAATAAACATAGGAATTGATCTATGTTCAATCTAATATGTTTTCATAATTAATTTGCTTGCTTGTTGTGATTTCAACCTATGCACATGTTATGTTTGATGAAATGCGGGCCTATGAATCCTTACATTTTTTACCTATCTCCTATCTTTTCAATGAGGCTTGTAAGACATAAACTAACTCGAGCCTTATTAGATCATGCATAATAGTTGAATAGGAGTAGACTAAGTCGACTTGTAGGTGTTGTACAATCTAGATGACTCGGCTCCGGGACCCAAATTCTCCTAGGGATTGTAAGATATACACTAACTCGATCCCATCACAACAATAAGTGCTTGCATCTATTTGAGAACATGTTTGTATAATCTATTTCCATGAATCCCCTATGAACCCATGACACCCTAGTGCTTTTAATCAATTGTTTACAACCCCTTTATTTGCTTTACTTAATTTACATTCATCTTGTCGATTAGTTTAGACCACATCTCATCTCAAACCCAATTTGTGACACCCTAAGACATTGAAAGGATTCTAAAACCCTCAAATTAAACTCTAATTTTATATCTAAATTACTCATTAAATTAGATGATGATCTTATGCATGCATAACAAAATAAAACAAAGATTAAGAAATGTGTTCCTTACATTGAAGAAAAACGGTTTATAGGGCACAAGCAATTAGAACTCCTTTCTTACTTGTTCTTGAGCTTAAATAAATGGATGATCCTCCTTGTCTCAATAGTGTGAGAACCTCCTTTCAATTGCACCAAGACAAACCCTTAATACTAATTAATATATTAACTAGATATATAATTAGTGACCTTAAAATTAATCTTATTATTATTATTTCTATTACTACTTTTAGTAATCTAAATATAAGATTTTGAACAACTTTTATTTTCTTTTCTAAAACTTTATTTTAAAGAGAAAAAGTGAGAAGAGTAAGAAGTGAAATTGTGTGAAGAATGAATGAAAAAAAAAAGAACAATTCTTATTATGGGAGGGGGAAAAACGGTGGAGACTGGAGGAGAGAGGAGAGCCAATGCATGAAAAAATGCTCATCCAATTGTTCTTATCAAAACTTTTTAGAGTGTAGAATAGACTATAATTGTAATCATTATGTATTCCACTCAATTAAACAATTTAGCCATTTCTCCTAATATCCTCCATAAAACCGGTTTTCTTAGTTAAAATGGAGTCCATTTTATTTTTATCAATTTGTCATTTTGTCATATAATGTGTGACATGTAACATGTAACATGTTATTAATAATATTAACGCATATTTAACAATTAAATATCATTACATATATTAATTTAATTATATACAATAATTGACTAGTAATTTCCAATTTCATGTAAATAAAATGGTCCATGTTAATATAATCTACAACATATTGCAATTATAATTAACTGTTCATTCTTAATTTAATTTTTTCATAAACAAAATTTTAGTAATATAACATCTTAATTACTAAAACGAATCTCATTTAATCGAATTACAATAAGATTCATATTCTTACTCACATTCGTAAATTGTTCTATTTTAAGGAATTAATTAATCTGTAACATTATACAATTAATTAATTTTATCTATTAAGGGAATTGTCCTTTAGGTGTGACCTTAAGGGAATAACTGATCACCACCGTCGAACGATAGTAATGTCAAACTCTAGTCAGCCAATCATTACCGATTAATGTTGATCAGCTGATATATAAAAATGAATCATCCCTTTATGTATTCTTATTATGAGTTTTAATAATGTGATCGCACTATTGTCGAGGACACATACTCCAACAATCTCCCACTTGTCCGAGACAAGTGTGCGTCACCAATTCTCTTGTCCTATTACTATCTCCCACTTAATGCAAGGTGTCTTGTAGGTCGTTCTTGCAAGTGATCATATCTAGAGTGGTTTCCTCGATCTGGAGAGCAACTGTCTGACCGGAATTATCTACCGTAGATACCTTCCGAGCGTGGCCACGCATTTTCAGCTCACTACTCCTCGAGTGGCCCTGAGATTTTTAAATAACCCTGACAAGGGGATGGACAATTCCTATCGCACTATTCACTTTGTTTAGCCACAACTCATCATGTCCCAAAAGATGCCCATTAGACCTTATTTAAGAAAATCGTAGAGCATAATTTAAAGTCACTCAGAAACTGTGCCAACTTGGGCGAATAGTCTAGTCAAAGAATTGACTCAAAAGAATACTATAGTAGCTCTCGCCACGACCAGGCTATATGAATTACCAGAACTCTATAAGCGGTCATAACCCGATAAAGTGTCTCTTACAGTCTGTCTATGTGATCGACTAGTCATCTCTTATGGCTCTATGGCACTTGAACTTGCCATCAATCGACTCACACTCTAGTCACTTAGAGACGTCACTTCATATGAGTGACCAGGGGCAATTACTATGTTAATCCAGTTCACTTTAATAGGGTTCAATGTTGTCTCAACAACCTATTCGGATATATCAAAGCAATAGATGAGTTTTAAGAAACTCAAATGATAAACGTGATTATCACATATGAATAGTCAATTCCATATTACTACTTTATATCTTATAATCTTAGTTGCACTCTTTACATTTGTCAAGGTGCAATAAAAACTTGGTTGGTTAACATACCAAGTATCCATACAGTTCAACTATATGAATTTCTTTTTCCTTCTATTCAATGTCATTTCTAATGTCATGAATTTCTCTTAGTACATGTTTAGACTTCTTCATAGACTTGGGCCTTTTAACTTGTAAAATGCTCCCACTGTTATCATATAACATGTGATAAAAACTTGGCGAAAGGATCTACCCATAGTTCCTTTATTAATCACCATATCACAACGTACTAAGACTCCATTTTTAGAACTTGCAATGATTGACACTAGAACGCTTTTCTAGTCACTTACTCCTGAGTCAATAAAATTAGCCTAGGATTTCGTTAAATCCTTATAGGTTTAGAAACTAAAGTTTGTGTAACCCTTCAACACACAACTTAGTATGTCTTCCAAACACAAGAACGGATCCTCATTTCTTTTCAGGAATTATAGTGGATGTTCTTGAAGGCTTTCAAATGACTTTTATAAAAAATAACTTGTCATTGACTCATTATGCTCCAAGCATATGATTCATTATGACATGTGCATACATTGGCATACATGATCGTTCTAATGGCGGAAACATTAGCAATCGATTTCATGTGATCAACAACTCATGGGGTTCAGTGAATGACCATGACTCAATCATAGTAATTCCACTTTCATCTAAATGAATAACCTCCTCAACCTATGTTGATATTAAACCGATAAAGAATCTTATCAACATAAGATACTTATCTACGTGCCAACTTAAAATTCCCTATATAATGATAGATTTGGAATATTAAAAATGCAACATATCTTCTTTCATCGAGAATTTAAAACAAAAACACTCCTTCATCGGCGGTAGTGTTAGCATATCATCCTCAATGATATTAATATGAAACACAATTTCTCCCACTGATCTCCATGTCTAAACATGACAATATTGACCCCCACTTAAATCCATGTATACTTATGGCTTCTCGACAACTCGAGTAAAACCATTTTCTTATCACATAACTTGAGATGATCATTGCAATTTCTAAGTGTTGATTAAAACCTTGTGTTAATGTCACACACTCACACCCTTTCTAATTACCTATTTAGAAATTGGTCTTAACATCTAACTTGATTATTCACACTTTGAGGTGTAGCAATGACGATATGGATCTTAGCGCAGTTACCCTTTAACTCAGCTTTGTAGACAACTTAATGTGTATCTATGCAACTCTTATGCACAGATTTCACTTTGGTTCATTAGGCTCTTATGTAAATTGGATTGAAATTACTCGATACAACCACTTCATAATCTTTATTAAAGTCTCGAGTTTGACCTAATGAGCTTTCTTTTGGTCTCCTCACTAGTCTTGAGTTTGAACTAACAAGCTTTCTTTTGGTCTCCTCACTAGTCTTGAGTTTGACCTAACAAGTTTTCTTTTGGTCTCCTCACTAGTCTTGAGTTTGTTGCTAATTTTTTTCCCACTCTATCTTTTAAAAAATACGCCTATTCTATCGAAAGATAGCTATGTAAGCAACAAACAATTCTCAAGAGTAAATGTCGCATATTATGACCTTAATTGATGACTCTCTTATAATGACATTATAATATAGTAGTAAGATAGACAAACCTTTATAAGATAAAGGATTGGACTCATATCCATGTCTTGTACAGTTTTAGGGTCTTAAGACTTCTTATCACTCGTATGGAGTCTTATAAGTGGTTACAAGTCTTAGTTATAAGTGGTGTTCTCAATTGGTTTCTAAAATTCTCTACCTAGAGTTCAAATAACTCTATTTGACTTTTTAATCGTTCTATCTTATTTCAAATAAAATGTGATATTTGGTCATAAAAGTATAAGAGGGAATCAAATTCATGGTTTATGAACTTATTACAATGATCCAATCGTTGTAATTCTTTTATGATCAATTTAAGTCAAATCAATTTATGTTGTTGATGTGAAAGGTGCATAATGACCAGTTTTTAGAACAAAGAAAATTCCATAAACCGAATGACTTGGGTTGAAAGCCAAGCCATTAAAATCCATACAACCACTGTTTGTAAAGTGGAAATAAAACAAACTTTCATATTCAACATGGAAATCAAAAGAAGTTCTAAAAACAATAAGCTAAAATACAACAATACTAAGAAGACAATACAAAATAAAAGCCAAGCTTCCATAGGTCTTCTACCATGGGCGGCTAACCTAGCATCCCTTTGTCGAAGATCTTCCTCAAGCTTGCTTGTCCTTACTTTTGTCTTTGCTCACATGCCCTGTATCACATTTAAAGGGGGTGAGAATCACAACTTGTATCAAAATACCAAAGTTGGTATTTATATCAATAACACAATAAATTAGAGAACTTTTTACCTCTTTGAGTCACACGTCCAACTTTAACATCTCTTAGATACTTCGGGCAATTACGTTTCCAATGGCCCGTACCACAACAATAGTGTCACTTATCTTCGGAAGATACACCCTTTTTGGGCTTGGATGAGCTATTCACAATAGCTTTCCCTTTGCCCTTGTTGGGAGTGGGTTTCTTACCCTTTCTAGCGCTTTTCTTGAATTTCTCTTTGCTCTTATCATTAATATTGAGCACATCCTTAGTCGCACTCGCATTGAGACCCATGTCTCTCTCGGCTTATACAAGCAAGTTGTGCAATTCATGGAGAGAGGTTTTCATGTTTTGCATATTGTAGTTTACCCTAAACTGTACAAATGCTTTGATGCGATTCAAGGAATGGAGAACTCGGTCAATAACGAGTTGTTCGGGAATTTCAACCTTTTGTAATTTGAGCATTTCAACATGCGCAATCAATTTCAGTACATGAGGGCTTACTTTTTTACCCTCTTTGATGTTGAGCTCAAAGAATGCAGAGGCCGCCTCATATTGGATGATCCTAGGAGCTTGTGAAAACATGGTCACAAGCTTTGTGTAGATCTCATAGGCGGTGCCTATCTTAATAGCACTCCTTTGGAGATCGGCATCCATAGAGAAGATCGAGACATTCTTGATCGCGGCCAATTCCTTTAGTTAAGCCTCATAGGCCTCCCTAACAGCGGCGGTGGACCTAGTAGTAGGTATAGCGGGAGCGGCTTCGGTAAGGTAACGAAGTTTGTCGTCACCTTCCGCGGCCAAGCGGAGTTGCATATCCCAATCGGCAAAGTTAGTGCCATTCTTTTCAAATTTACATCGATCCATAAAGGATCGGAGCCAAGAAGCATTGGTGAGAGGTGGAGCGGTTCCACTTGTGGAAGCGGATGAAATCGGAGTTGTCATTGTAAATTAATCGACATTGACTACAAAAAGGAAATGAAGGAAACAATTAACATTTATCATTTTTACTTGTAAACATTTTAACAAGGTTTTAAAGAAAATATGCATTTATATAATGACCTCGCACCTAAATTATATAAATGATTCCGAGATCCATCTTTACACAATCATGGGCACGGGGAACTGATATGAATAGTAAAAGTTTGAATAGTACTATACGTATTATTATACGCATACGTACATGTACAGACTCATATATGAAATTGCATATTTGTACATATATCTTACATACATACCTATTACAGACTCATTTTTCATATAACCATAACTTGACAATACCCATATACCCCCCCAAAAAAAGTAGGTATATATATATATATATATATATATATATATATATATATATATATATATATATATATATATATATATATTTTTTTTTTTTTTTTTTTTTTTTTTTGAAATCAAATTTCATAAGGGTCTTGGGACTCCTCATAAAATTCTGATGTATTGGAGTCGGAGGAAATAGTTTCATCAGAGGTTTGAGTTTTCAATGCACTAATAAGTTGTTGTCTGATGTTAGAATCATTGATCATTTGTTGGATGAGTTTATCATCAATTTTTGAGGTTTGGGTTTTTGGAATTTTTGGTTTTGAGGTTGAAGCAGTTTTATTAAAATTAGTGATGCTCCATTCTAATTTTTTGCCCGAGGTTAAAAATGATTGAACATTTTCAGGGGAACATAGTTCCACCATGAACTTGTTCCACCATTTTATTTTGAATTCCCTAACCAGAGATAAAGGATAGGGAAGTGGAAGGTCTTGTCGGAGTGTATAACTCCAGCAAAGGATCCAGGGTAATTTGAATTCAGCATGAAAGCTGAGTGGTTTTGAAAATAGCTCGCCTTTGGTATTGGCGACAAAGGTGTCGAAGCCCTTCTGGCATGAAATGGGGTAAATGTCCTGCGTAGGACCAAAGTAATACCACCAGTTGTAAAACCAGATTGGGACATTTTGATTGAATGTTTTGTTGAATGTTATAAACCAAGAGTGGTCAAAATCTCGGAAAAGCAGAGCTCTTGACCATGCTCGTTTGTAGTCGGTATATGAGTAAGTTTGAGGGATGAATCTTTTTGAAAAGTCTTTTTCAGTATGTGGTTCAATCCATTCATCGGAATGAATAACCCTTTTGATAATTAATTTTGAATACATGATTTCACCGTTTGTTGCTCGGTCATGCTTAATGTCAGCTGAACCGGAATCAACTAAGATGAATTCATAAAATCGTTGAGTTTTTGAAGTATTGTCAGAAAACCAGTGAAGGTTGGAGGGAAAAGTTTTGTAAGTATTTTTCCTGATTTCTTGAACGGATGGAACTTGTTTGAATTTGGTGAGGCAGAGAGGTTCTACTGCCGGTTTGGTGAAGTAGTAGGATGAGGTATTGTTTTTTACCTCTTCTTGTTGTTTCTGGGCTTTTGAAAGGTTTGATTCGTTTTTTACAGCTTGACTGTAAGGTAAAGAAGGAAAATTTGAAGTTAAAGGTATGAATTGGTTGGATGTTTTTATTTGAATATTTTGAGAGTTTGATGTAGAAGGTTTTGAAGTGGGAGGTTTTGTGATTTGAATACTCATTTCATAATCATCAGAGGACTGATATCCTCCCCGTTGAGCCTGTTGAGCTCTTCCTTTTCCCTTGTTCTTGCTCGACATTTCGTCCCTGTAAAAATTCTCTTGTTAGAAAATCAGGGAGAGAATTTTGATCTCCTTTAATATATTCAATATCAAAATCGAAGACTGACAATATTGCTTGCCATCTTGCGAAAATTTGTTTTGAAACAATATTTTGAACATCTTTTTCTAAAACTTCTTTTGCTGATTTACAATCAATTCGTAAAAGAAATTTCTTATTGTATAAATCGTCTTGAAATTTTGAAATACATAAAACAATTGATAAAATTTCTTTCTTAATAGTTGAATAATTGGTTTGAGGACCAGTCCAGACTCCAGAGTGAAACCTAACTAGACACTCATTATTTTGACTCTTTTGTTTAAGAATGCCTCCATAACCAATATCAGAAGCATCTGTTTCAACAATCATGAATGCATTGGGGTCAGGGATGACCAAACAGGGTTAAGACTTGACCTTTTCTTTGAGGGTTTTGACTATGTTGGTATGAGATTCAGACCATGCAGGAGGACTCTTTTTAAGACGTTGGAATAAGGGTTTACACAATTGTCTAAGATTGGGGAAGAAATCTGAAACATAATTCAGACATCCCAGAAATCTTTGCAATTGAGTTTTATCCTTTATTTGATCGGAAAACGATCGCAAAGTCTATAGCTCTGGCTATAGGCTTAATCGTTCCTTTATAAATGTCATGTCCCAAAAATCGATTTTGCTTTGGAAAAGTTTCATTTTTGGGGCGAGACAACTGAACATACAATTTTTTCAATTGTATAAAGAAATGTTTGAAGATGTTTGAAGTCTTTGTTCAATACTTTGAGAGAAAATCAAAACATCATCAATGTATACAATTGAGAATGTAGAAAAAGGATTGAATATATCGTTCATAATGTTTTGAAATTCTGAAGGAGCATTTTTGAGTCCAAATGGCATTACATTCCATTCGTAATGTCCAAAGGGACTGTGAAAGCGATTTTGAACTGTCTTCCTTCTCTGCAATCTGTATTTGCCGAAACCCGACTTCATGTCAAATTTTGAAAATACTTTTGCATTGTAAAGACGTTTTAAAAGATCTCGTCTATTAGGTATGGGATACCTAATCCATTGTAAAACCTTATTTAAAGGTTTATAGTTAATGACAAGACGAGGTACTCCTCTTTCTTTTTCAGCATTGTTCATAACATAAAAAGCCGCACAACTCCAAGGAGACTTGGAATGCCTTATAAGCTTTTTGTCAAGAAGAGTTTGAATTTCTTTTTTGCAAACTTCTAAGAGTTCTGCGTTCATCTGTATAGGACGTGCTTTCGTAGGAATTAATTTTTCAGAGAAGTCTTTGATATATGGAAGATTGACAACATGTTTCTTCCTATCCCAGAAAGCATTGGGAATATCAGCACAAACTTTACTTTTGAATAAATTTTCTAAATCAAGAATCTGTTTCTGTATAACTGGTGATTGGAGCTTTTCTTCAATCTTAGCTTAAGAAACTTCTTCTTTGAGTTGAGATATTAATCTTCTTTTATGTTCGATAGTATTAATATGTTGATAAATTGTGGAGGATTGAAGAAGAGAAATATCTTTTTGCATCATAGGATTAATGAATTTAAAAGATAATTTCTTACCCAAAATGTCTGTATGAAGACCCCTATTATCAACATTAAAGGGATAGATTTGAGTTAGGAACGGAGTTCCTAAGATTATGTCTTCTTTTATATCTTTTACGACTATAAAAGTATTTTTGAAGCAATAATCATCATTTATGATTTTTGCTTTGGAAATTTTATGTTCAATATGTAATGGGCTTCCATTAGCGCCATACAATTGAGTTTTTGTTTTCGTGTAATATTTGAAAGGTATTATACCTTCCCTGATGCAGTTTTGATCTGCACCACTGTCGATCAAAGCTAGAAGATTAGCTTTGTAATCCCCTATTTGGAAGGTAACAATAGAGTACCATTTCTGAAAGTTTATACTTTCAATACTTTTGACGAATTTGCTTTCTTCAGATGAGCCCTTGTCATCAGAATTAGCTTTTTCTTCAAAAGTGCTCTTTTCTTTATCTCTTGGTTCTTCTGAGGATTTTGATTTTTCTAGATTAGTTAATCTAGCTTGTATTTCAAAATCTCTAATCTCAAGATTTTGAAGGTAGTTTTGAATTTCATTAACTTGAACCTTTAGAGAGTTAATCTCTTGTTGCATTTGCTTAGTAGGAGAAGAGGTTAGATCTATAAAAGATTTTCCTCTAATGGGATTCTCAGGACATTTACTGAGAAGCTTAGAAATGCTGAATGGTTCAGTAGCCGAGATTTTTTGATCTTTTAGGACCAAAGATTTGAGACGTTGTAAAGCATCTCTCTTAATCTCGGGGTTATCTATAGAATCAATTAAGTCAAAGAGGAACTCTTTGTTATCTTTGTCTGTTATGACTTGAATTTTTTGAATAGGTGAAGAGGAAGCTGAATCATAAGCTTCAGAATCCGAAGAATTATGGATGTGGTCAATATCCTCCTTTTCAGAAGAGGATGATGAAGATTTGAGAAGTAGTTTGGAGATCTTGCTACAGAGCAAGGAATCATCTTGAAATAATTCCTTAATTTTTTGTTTTGTAAAGCATTTATCTGCTTTATGGCCAGGTTTGCCACATTTATAACAGATAATTTCTTTGGAGTTTGGATTTGAAGGCCTTTTTCGTTTAGAGGAATGCCGTTTTTTGTAATATGGAGGTGGATTTTGATAAGATAATTTTTGAGAAGATCGATGTTTCTTAAATCGCTTGTTGTGTTTACGATGTTTAGAAGAAGGAGCTTGAATCTTTTCAAATCCGAATGCTTCGCAGAAGCATCCAAGTTCCCTTCTTGAGATATTCTTTTCATTATTATACTTCATTTGAAGTTTTAGCTCTTCGCAGAGGGATAAACCTTGGTTTTTGATAAAGGCAAATAATTGCCCATAGGTTAATTCTTTGTACGGGATATCTTCGCACCACGCTTTTCTTTTAGTTTCTGAAGATTCTTTGAGCAAATAAATTAGGAAGTCCAGAGATGAATTTTTCTTTCCGAATGATTCATTACATCCGTCTTCTTAAAACATTAGTGAGGAATGTGTCCTGATACCAACGATAATCACTTAGAGTAGGACATCGTAGGTTTGTAAGGACAAATTTTTGAGCTGAAAATAATTCACGGGGATTACCCACGAAATGCATAGCGATTGTGAGTATGAGATGGGTAATACAATCGGACACTATAGATATATCCCCATTTGCATCCTCAAGATCTATGGTATGTTCATAGATGGACATTTGTTCTTGGAGAGATAAAGAATTATCCCACCAATATTTGAGTTGACCAGTAAAACCAGAGACGAGGAAGTTAAAAACAACTTTCTCGTCGTTAAGTCGGTTTTATAGGCGGTCAAGCCATACCCATTTCTTGGAGAGTATTGAGGATTTCATATTCAGATTTGCCATCTATGTTCCATTCATGGAGAGCATCTGGACTAAAGGTTTTTGATTGAAATTGAGACCTTTCTTCATATTGAAGATCAGGAGGAGAAGGTCTAGGATAATAATTTCTGGTTGAAGTATTTTTCCAGGAAGATCTTATTTTATTAAGATCATTGTTTTCTTGAAATTGATTTTGTAATTGATCAATCCGAAAATCCGATTTAGAAGATGAATCAGAAGAGTCAGAATCACAAGAATCATTTTTCTTTATGACTTTGATTTGCTTTGAAGATATATCTTCAAGGCTACGAGAAATTTTTTGAAGTAATTCAGCATTCTTGCTGTTGCTGGAAGATTCAGCTAAAGATTGATTAGTTTTATTAGTAATTGAGTAAGGAAGACTCTGTGGTCTGAATAAAGGTTGAGAATTTAATTCTCTGGGAAATCTAGACCCCCCCAATAGAACTGGATTTAACTAGTTCTGTTGAAGGTTTAGACTCAAGCTTGCTGGAAATATGGTTGGTTTGATTAGCTATAGTTTGAAGAATTTGATTTGTGTAGTTGTTTTGTTGATAGACTTTCACAATATCTTCAACAACTACCGCCTCATTTGGATGATCAATTCTACCCATTTTGAAAGGAGTAGCTTCAAGATTATTGCCTCCAACCGAAAATGTAAAGGCTGAAGGAGGAGGATGAATAGAAGTGACAGTTCTTCCATCCTTCATATTCCAATTTTTTGTTAATTGTGTTTGGACTTGAATATAAGATTGTTCATAGGGATTATTAATCCCATTTCTAGAACAATGAAGAGAGAACCAGGTAAAAAAGGGAATATTGAGTGCTAATCTTTCCATATCAGCATACCAATATTCACGAATTTGATCTTTAATTTCTTCTTTGAAAAGACGAAACCAATTTCTATTTTGATTATTAGTTTCTGACATAAAATCTTTACGAAGAAGATCTTTATTAATTTGGAACTTCTTTTCAGAAGTAATAACCATGACAGAATGAAAATCCGACAAGGTTGGGGATTGAGGAGGAGATGAAGTTGCTTCATGCTCTGGAATTGGAGATTTGAAATGGACTTTATAAGTCAGATCAGAATTTTCTATATTGGAAAAAGACTTTCTTGAAGGAGTAGCATGAAAGGATGTAGAAGAGGAAGATGCTTCTCTAAACGAATTAAATCGTAAGAGAACTCTGTTATCATCTTCTTCTATATCATTTAGATCTTTTTTGATCATATTTGGAGTTGGTAACTCCTTTGGAATCTGTAGTACTTCTGGAATAGAAATCATATTCCAAGGAAGTGCTCGTGCTGTAGTTACCAAGGATTTGGCTTTATTATCTTTTGAATGGACTTCTAAGAAAATAGTTTCTTCCTTAGAAGATGGTTCATGAATGAATTTTGGACTAACAGTAGATGACATAAGTTTGAAATAAATTCTAAAGACTATTGCAAAGTTTCTAGCAAAATCTTTGAATTTATTATCAAAAATATGAATATCTAAAGTTAAAGCATCCTGAATTAATGGGTCATGCAAATCAACTGAAAAATCAGGAAAACAGTTGAAATAAACAGGACCATTGCAAACATTAGTTTGAATAACTGCAAGTAAAGAATCTTTATAAGCTTTAAGACGATTATCTCTTAAAGCCATATAGATTGGTAGATCAATACCTTTGTGAACCAAGGGTTTGACAGCTACTTGGACTAACCCAAAATGTATGAATCTGTAACCTTTTTGAATATAATTTTTTAAACTAGTTTGAGATAACAATTGTAAGGTTTCGGTGGTATTATGAATGCTTCTTGTTTCTTCATGTGTTCTTATAGAAAAAGCTGTTTTGAAATCAAAGTTTCCTATTTTGTAAATTTCAGTGGGATTTTCTTTTGGAATATCCCAATTTGAAAAATCAACGGGAACATTGATTTCATTACTTTGAACTGTAGATAAATCTCTACTTGTTCCTATTGGAAAGGCTCTTCTTAGCCAGCTTGCCATAAGAAGGTTTTGACACACAAATGAATGCAGACTATATGCAGATGGGAACAGTGGGACCACCCTACCGGGAACACCTAGACACACGGCTTACCAACGGACTTAACAGGGCTGACCAACACCTTACCAACACCTACCTAAAGGTGACAGACACTGTATGTTTGGAGCCTTAAAATGGCTCTGATACCAGGAGGGAACCCAGGTACCAACAAGGGTACTAGAAGATAAGAAAAACAGTTTAAAAGAAATGAAAGCAATGAAAGAAGTTGATTAAAACTTTTGATAAATAAACTTTGAAAATTACAAGATTGAAAATAAAACTTACAATGAAATTTGAATAAAGATACAGGGATATTTGATTACAACTTATTTTTAGATTTTTGTTGCTAGTATGCTTAAGGCGATACTGCTTCTCTAAAAACTTGATGCTTCTTGAATGGTGAGGGGTTCCTTTTATAGTGAAATCCCTTGGTGCTGTTGAATATGCTTCTGAATGGGTTGTTGAATTCTGATTTGCAGGTTGTTTTGGTCCGTTGCTTTTGAATTATGGAAAACAGCCTCAATGATATTAATATGAAACACAATTTCTCCCACTGATCTCCATGTCTAAACATGACAATATTGACCCCCACTTAAATCCATGTATACTTATGGCTTCTCGACAACTCGAGTAAAACCATTTTCTTATCACATAACTTGAGATGATCATTGCAATTTCTAAGTGTTGATTAAAACCTTGTGTTAATGTCACACACTCACACCCTTTCTAATTACCTATTTAGAAATTGGTCTTAACATCTAACTTGATTATTCACACTTTGAGGTGTAGCAATGACGATATGGATCTTAGCGCAGTTACCCTTTAACTCAGCTTTGTAGACAACTTAATGTGTATCTATGCAACTCTTATGCACAGATTTCACTTTGGTTCATTAGGCTCTTATGTAAATTGGATTGAAATTACTCGATACAACCACTTCATAGTCTTTATTAAAGTCTCGAGTTTGACCTAATGAGCTTTCTTTTGGTCTCCTCACTAGTCTTGAGTTTGAACTAACAAGCTTTCTTTTGGTCTCCTCACTAGTCTTGAGTTTGACCTAACAAGTTTTCTTTTGGTCTCCTCACTAGTCTTGAGTTTGTTGCTAATTTTTTTCCCACTCTATCTTTTAAAAAATACGCCTATTCTATCGAAAGATAGCTATGTAAGCAACAAACAATTCTCAAGAGTAAATGTCGCATATTATGACCTTAATTGATGACTCTCTTATAATGACATTATAATATAGTAGTAAGATAGACAAACCTTTATAAGATAAAGGATTGGACTCATATCCATGTCTTGTACAGTTTTAGGGTCTTAAGACTTCTTATCACTCGTATGGAGTCTTATAAGTGGTTACAAGTCTTAGTTATAAGTGGTGTTCTCAATTGGTTTCTAAAATTCTCTACCTAGAGTTCAAATAACTCTATTTGACTTTTTAATCGTTCTATCTTATTTCAAATAAAATGTGATATTTGGTCATAAAAGTATAAGAGGGAATCAAATTCATGGTTTATGAACTTATTACAATGATCCAATCGTTGTAATTCTTTTATGATCAATTTAAGTCAAATCAATTTATGTTGTTGATGTGAAAGGTGCATAATGACCAGTTTTTAGAACAAAGAAAATTCCATAAACCGAATGACTTGGGTTGAAAGCCAAGCCATTAAAATCCATACAACCACTGTTTGTAAAGTGGAAATAAAACAAACTTTCATATTCAACATGGAAATCAAAAGAAGTTCTAAAAACAATAAGCTAAAATACAACAATACTAAGAAGACAATACAAAATAAAAGCCAAGCTTCCATAGGTCTTCTACCATGGGCGGCTAACCTAGCATCCCTTTGTCGAAGATCTTCCTCAAGCTTGCTTGTCCTTACTTTTGTCTTTGCTCACATGCCCTGTATCACATTTAAAGGGGGTGAGAATCACAACTTGTATCAAAATACCAAAGTTGGTATTTATATCAATAACACAATAAATTAGAGAACTTTTTACCTACTGGAGTCACACGTCCAACTTTAACATCTCTTAGATACTTCGGGCAATTACGTTTCCAATGGCCCGTACCACAACAATAGTGTCACTTATCTTCGGAAGATACACCCTTTTTGGGCTTGGATGAGCTATTCACAATAGCTTTCCCTTTGCCCTTGTTGGGAGTGGGTTTCTTACCCTTTCTAGCGCTTTTCTTGAATTTCTCTTTGCTCTTATCATTAATATTGAGCACATCCTTAGTCGCACTCGCATTGAGACCCATGTCTCTCTCGGCTTATACAAGCAAGTTGTGCAATTCATGGAGAGAGGTTTTCATGTTTTGCATATTGTAGTTTACCCTAAACTGTACAAATGCTTTGATGCGATTCAAGGAATGGAGAACTCGGTCAATAACGAGTTGTTCGGGAATTTCAACCTTTTGTAATTTGAGCATTTCAACATGCGCAATCAATTTCAGTACATGAGGGCTTACTTTTTTACCCTCTTTGATGTTGAGCTCAAAGAATGCAGAGGCCGCCTCATATTGGATGATCCTAGGAGCTTGTGAAAACATGGTCACAAGCTTTGTGTAGATCTCATAGGCGGTGCCTATCTTAATAGCACTCCTTTGGAGATCGGCATCCATAGAAAAGATCGAGACATTCTTGATCGCGGCCAATTCCTTTAGTTAAGCCTCATAGGCCTCCCTAACAGCGGCGGTGGACCTAGTAGTAGGTATAGCGGGAGCGGCTTCGGTAAGGTAACGAAGTTTGTCGTCACCTTCCGCGGCCAAGCGGAGTTGCATATCCCAATCGGCAAAGTTAGTGCCATTCTTTTCAAATTTACATCGATCCATAAAGGATCGGAGCCAAGAAGCATTGGTGAGAGGTGGAGCGGTTCCACTTGTAGAAGCGGATGAAATCGGAGTTGTCATTGTAAATTAATCGACATTGACTACAAAAAGGAAATGAAGGAAACAATTAACATTTATCATTTTTACTTGTAAACATTTTAACAAGGTTTTAAAGAAAATATGCATTTATATAATGACCTCGCACCTAAATTATATAAATGATTCCGAGATCCATCTTTACACAATCATGGGCACGGGGAACTGATACAACCCATACTTGCATAAATTTGGTGAATTAACTCTTTCATTGATTCTACTATAGAATTATCGGTCGATGTATTTCATAAATTCCATCTCTAGCCCCGGAACATAAGACTAGTCTTTATATCCCGTTGAGTCCAACCAAATTTCGCGTGTAATAACGTTTTGTTACCCCACTTACCCAATGAAAAATGAAAGTACCACGGGGAACCGAATCTACCCCAAATGTCAAAGGGATTCATGAGTCCTACTATTTGGTAAGGCTAATCTCAATTTTAAATATGTGAGAGGTCTTGTCGATTTATTATTTATCATCTTTAAGTGAACTAAGTAGATGAATACTCGATAATTATAATTGACAATAGTCGATAAAACGATAAAATATGCATGTGTAGTTATGGCGATTTGGCAATGCATGCAAACATATAAAGCAAGCAAATAAAGAAAACAAATTTCCTAGTATGGCCTTTCCTAAAATAGAAAATCTTATATTATATTACATATTCGGAAACCAACTCTTTTGGTCCCTTGAATCTTCACGTGACACGCCTCCCAAGAACAAACACCATCTTGATCGGAACTCCTTTCCGAATGGCACCGTCTTTAGGAAACTCCGGGATTACAAATAATTAAATAATAAAATGTACATAGTACTTCCTATTATACATTTGAAAATGAAATCTAAATGAAATAAAATAAAAATGATACGAGATCACAATAAATTACAACCGAATCAATATTCCGTTACATTGTGGGTAATATCGATTAAACTAAGGTCATACCAAGATAAAATTACATAATTCCAAATTATATAAACAAAATATGACATTCATCAATGGAAAAATGCAGCAATATAATATGTATCTAACATGCCAAATTATATGTCAAATCGCCCTATTAAACTTATATCGTAAATATAATCCGATTTTATGGATATTCGCAATTTTAACTTATTAAAACTGTGGAAAGAGGAGGAGAGAGGAGAGCCAATGCATGCAAAAAATGCTCATGCAATTGTTCTTATAAAAACTTGTTAGAGTGTAGAATAGACTATAATTGTAATCATTATGTATTTCACTCAATTAAACAATTTAGCCATTTCTCCTAATATCCTCCATAAAACCGGTTTTCTTAGTTAAAATGGAGTCCAATTTATTTTTGTCAATTTGTCATTTTGTCATATAATGTGTAACATGTGACATGTGACATGTAACATGTTATTAATAATATTAATGCATATTTAACAGTTAAATATCATTACATATATTAATTTAATTATATACAATAATTGACTAGTAATTCCCAATTACATGTAAATAAAATGGTCCATGTTAATATAATCTACAACATATTGCAATTATAATTAACTATTCATTTTTAATTTAATTGTTTCATAAACTAAATTTTAGTAATATAACATCTTAATTACTAAAACGAATCTCATTTAATCGAATTACAATAAGATTCATATTCTTACTCACATTAGTAAATTGTTCTATTTTAAGGAATTAATTAATTTTATCTATTAAGGGAATTGTCCTTTAGGTGTGACATTAAGGGATCAACTGATCACCACCATCAAACGACAGTAATGTCAAACTCTAGTCAGCCAATCATTACCGATTAATGTTGATTAGTTGCTATATAAAATGAATCATCCTTTTATGTATTCTTATTATGAGTTTTAATAATGTGATCGCACTATTGTCGAGGACACATACTCCAACAAACATAGCTACTTGCAATTGAAAATCCTACATCAATACCCGTCCATTGGGATCCGACCTTTACTTACCTCTTTACTAAGAGTAGTTTGTGAAGTTATAAATATTGTTTTGGTTGGTAGCTTTTGACGACGAGTATAAACCACACCAAGCTCATAAATCTGAGGTATTACAATCTTTCCTCTTTAAAAATGAATTTCGTCCACGAAGTTCCAACCCATACCGAAAAACAAGCTTACTAACCCAACTATAACACAACGACACAACTAAAACTCAAAAACAAAACTCAAACACAACTTGTTATGACTCAAAACAAACACTAACTTTACCAAAACTGACCAAAAACCGTACTAAAACCTTATACTGTAACACTACGGATTTTATAGGCTGGTACCCGACCGAGTATGGCCTACTCGGTCGAGTAAAGTGTGTTGGGTATTCTGTTTGGCTACTGCCCAGGAATACTCGGCCGAGTATGGGTAATACTCGACCGAGTAGATGATACTCGGCCGATTATACTCTATACTCGACCGAGTATCCGGTCTGACGGGTAATATTTTCCGCGGTTGATTTAGAAAGGATTAGAGTTATATTGAGACGCATTTTACAGTTTCTAAAACATTTTACAAAACCTAAACTACACAACGTAACTCTAATCCTCTCCAAATCTCCCTCTCATTTGCGTGGATTGTTCGTGAGTCTAACGAATCTTGCCTTGCGTCGATTATGTCGGTAAGTCTCTGATTTCATGAGTCTCATTAAGTTGTCTTTTAGGGTTTTGCTCTAATTATTGTTTTGGGTTAATTTGGGGGTTTAGGGTTTGGTCATTATATGTGTGTTGATTGTTGATTATAATTATTGTAGGTGACGATGTGGTAATTGCTATGCATATTGTATGATTGATTAGAGCATATCGGATTGCGAAAAGGTAGGGTTTCCCTACTCAGTTACTGTTAATTGATTTAAGACTGTGCTTGTGTTGTAATTGTTATTATCTGCTGATCATCGGAGTATGGGTGATGTGATGACGGTGGTGATGTGGTTGTGTTGTGATGGTAGTGGTGTTGTGACAGCTGAGATGCTGTGGTGTTATGTGATTGTGGTGGAGTCACTTGCGGGAGTGACTTCACACCCTAGTTCGCCCTCCGTGGAACCCGTCACGGGAGGGGATGTGCACATTAAGGGACAGGGATTGTTAGTCGCTCGTTGATGAGCTGGACTAGGTGGGGATGGGCTGCGGTCACCCACTGGCGGCGAGGATTACCTGTTGCGATGGGTAATCTGGCAGGGCTACACACTTCGGTGTGTAGTCGGTTACTGTGTGTGAAATTGATGATCAGCTGGTTGTATTGTTTGCTGTCTTATATTGATTGAGTAGTACTGACCCCGTGTTGTTGTTTTGTAAAACCTGCGGTGATCCATTCGGGGATGGTGAGCAGATTGTGACAGGTGATACATTTATTGAGCTTGGGGAAGTTATGGGAGAGTCACCACGCTGGATTAGATGACACCACCACGAGCCTTAGTTATTGTTTTGGTAGTTGTTGCCATTTGGATAATTCGTTTATTAGATTTTGGAGAGTATGTAACTTTTATAACTACCGTACATTAATAAATGTGTTTGGACTGTTGCTTTTGATATATACTAACCTCGGGCAACCGAGATGGTAACAACCTTTCATGCTGGGGTAGTCCTGGTAAGGTACCTTGGTATGAGGGGGTGTTACAAAGTGGTATCAGAGCCGACGATTCCGGCACCTAAAACAAATGAACCCAATGAACTTAGGGAATCTAAATAAAATGAACCCGGGGAGAGTTGTTTGGAGCTGCCGCAAAGACTTGGGAGACGTCTCGAAGTTACATTAAGGCCCTTACGATCTCAAGCCGATCACATGGGGAGAAACTGTTGTATGTTTGAGTCATGTGAGTTTGATATCTATAGTTTGAATCTTGTGCATGGTTGGGTGAAATGATGAAATAAGTGGAATGTGATAGTTGTTGAAAGATGCATCGAGGATTGTTCATGTTAAACTTTGGGAAGGAATATGTTGGCATGTTAAGTGTTGGAACATGGTAAAATAGGAAAGGTGAATTGTGAATCTGTATCTGATTGATATTGAGTATGAAGAATATGATCATGTTATCTGTTTAATACAATGTTGAGCATGAGGTATGGTAGTGGTACATGTGCATATGAACATGATGATTTTAATGCTTGATTATTGGTAGAAGCATGTGATTAAGGTCATGCGTCCATATATGTAAATGTCGTGTTTAATTTTAATGTGAGTATGATAAATGTTCAACTATGTACTGGTTTTTAGAGGTATTGAATTGTTATTGTTGCCTTATGTATGTTCAAGTTGTTTTGGCTTAGGAAACTTGATTTGTATAAAGAACGATTAGGGAAGGGTTGTCTTAAAACTGACATAAGTCGAGTTCTAGAAATGATATTGCTGTAATTCCAAGTTGAGGTGATAGCTTGTCTTTTTACGATTCTAACGATAGGTCACACGCCCAAAATGACCAAGTAACGAGTGAGATACGACTGTTTTACGAAAACTGGACGGTGCTGAGAACTGCGCCGATACTCGACCGAGTAGTCCCTACTCGGCCGAGTATCTTTTATACTCGACCGAGTATTCCATATTTGGCCGAGTAATCCCTCTGTGATAATACTGTTTAGCGTCTGGAGTCGTGAACTCGGCCGAGTAGTCTCATACTCGACCGAGTAAGGTCTACTCGGCCGAGTATTCCCAATACTCGACCGAGTAATCCTTCTGCGACAATTGAGTTTGCTTCTGGAGTCGAAAACTCGACCGAGTAATATAGTTACTCAACCGAGTGACTTGTACTCGACCTAGTATGTTATGTACTCGACCGAGTACCTCATTGGGCGGCCACTTTGAGTCGGTGGCTATGTTCTTACTTTTGTTTTGAGTCGGTGGCTATGCTCTTACTTTTGTTTTGAGCCGGTGGCTATGTTTTTACATTATTTTGAGTCGTAGGGTATATACACATGTATGTTTTGAGTCTTAACGCATTCTTTTATATGTGAGACGGTCTTGATACGTAAGTTATCGGAAGTTATGACATGGAGAATGACGGCTTATGAGGGACATGTGTTGGGTAAGGAAGACATGTGTTAATGTGGTTGTGAAGGATAGTGGAAAAAGAAAAGGGAAGAATGATGAGCTAATCGAGGTAAAGAGCATGTTTTGTGAGATATAATGAGTGATATAGTCGTGTGTTGAGTAGTATAAAAGTAAGTGTATATGGGCAAGGGTGATGTAAGTGTAAAGAAGCATGAGAATGAAAGATTGAGATAAGGGATACGAATAGTGGGATATTTGGATGTGTAAGGATTTATGGAGGAAGACAGCTAGGATAGAGTTGCTTAAGGATATATGTAATGGAAGGTTGTTGTAAGAAGATAGGAAAGAGAGGTATACAGTGAACTTAAAGGAAGTTATGTCGCGATGTGGATTTGTAGATAGTGGCTAAGTTTGGGAAGTTGGAATATCAAAGGGGTGAGCCTAGTGTGTAATTCTTTGGACAAACGGTATGAAGTGAATTTTGGTTTCTAGAGATGCGAAAGGGAGATACGACTAATTGAAGAGTAACTGTTAGTGTGTGGACTTGATGGTGACAAGGGTGAGTGTGAAGCAAGATGAGAGATGATAAATGATAAGAAGAATGATAAGATATTGATATGAATTAATGGAATTAGAGTTGTGGAGCTATGGAAAATAAACAAATGACTAAAGAGTTAGGTAGAAAGAGAAAGGAGATGACTTATTAATTGGCATTATTGAGTAAAAGGAGGGAAAGAGGGATGGAAGTAAGTTGAGAGAACGTTGACCGGAGTTAAGGAGCATGAAGGTAGGAAATTGTGAAATGTACGATATCCCCACTAGAGGGTGTGAGTTAATGGTTATATAGGAGAGCAGGACGACGTGTTAGCCGTGAGTTTCGAGGTATTAAGGGAATAAGGAGCTTGTAGAGTGTTTGCACGATCTGAGATTTTGGTGGAGAGTTAGGTAGCGATATGATAAAGGATAGAATTCGGAATAATGTTGAGGTATGTTTTGTTGATGGATTGGATGTTCGTATTTGGGATGATAACCAAAGAGAGGAAACAGATTGTTATATTAAGAAGTGATAGTAAGAGAGTAGTCACATGAAGGATGTTGGTGTCATAGTAGTGTCACTAGTGGCTGAGGGTGATGTTACTTTAGGGAAGTTAGTTGTCCTAATGAGGTTTATTTTGTAGAGACCAGATAGATATGTATGGTTGTGAGAGAGTATAAGATGTGGTTATATGAGGCGGTTGTTAGTAGTTGAGTATTAATGGTATGGTTACATTTGACAGGGGGTGATGGTTATGCGAATGGGAGAATATGTTATGAGGGGTGTACGAGTTAAACTCGGGTGAGAGGTAACTTTTAACAGGTGGTAACTTACATGATCAGGATTGACTAGTTAGATGTGATTATGGGTCTATGATGTGTATAAATGTTTGTGTGAGGTTCTGACCTCACGAGAAGCGGTAGGGTGTGATAGTCATAAAGTTGTTATATGAATGTTTGTGATATATGTTGGGTACGACAATCTATTGGAATAAGGTTCAAAAGGTAATAATTTGATTGATCTGGCTTGGATAGTTAAAATCGTATGTGTATTGATGATACATATTTATTCCGTGAAAAGGTATGGATGATATGCAAGAGATTCTTGTATGTTTATTCCGTATAAAATGTTGTGTTATGGTCGAGCAAAGCAGTTTTGAGTAAGTTTTCTTGTCCGGAGAGTTATACTGAGTCAGTGTTTGTGGGAATTATATGTGGGCGTGATGTTTATCGATGTGGTTGTTGTGTCTCGGGTGGTGATCCGGGCACGGTACTTCGTGTTGTGATGCGGGCATTTTTGCGGCTATGCGGCTGTTGGTGGTGGTGTTGGGATGCCGTCACCGGTTGTGGTGGAGTATACGGGGTGGTTACGATTTGAGTTTCAAAGTACATACCATTATGCACATTTGTTGTTTTGTTCTTTGTTGTTTCTTGTGAGTTTTGGTTAGACATGTAGACCGTTGTTTGTTTGTTGATGTTTCTTACCGGTTTCAGTTTGGGAATGAGGGTAGAGTATGATATGAAAGAGAGTTGTATATGTTTTCGTTGTTGTCATGGTATAGTGATATTTTGTTGATGGGACACGGTTGGGATATGTTGTTACTGATAATTTTGATCTTGTTCTAGATGAGGCTTTGGTAGACATGTTAATGGCAAGTGATTTGTAGAACATGTGTGGTAATGATCTGATATATGTAGGTGGTTCATAATCCTTTGTTGAGACAGTGAGTGTAGGGTGTTGGGTAATTAGTGTCGTGTTAAGTTATGTATGAGTCTTGCGGTAATGAAAGAAAGGAACTTGAGGATCGAGTGTGAGTGTACGTAACAAGTGTGGATCGTGAGTTATGCTTTTGGCGATAAGAGTTTTATATAGTTTATATAGAGAGGTATGTCATGTCGCGGTAATGTGGAAGAGTTAGAGTGTTTGTTATGATCGGGATTGTGTGGTTTTGGTTAGGTGGAGTGCGAGAATGAGTCGAGGTATGAAAACTGTTTAAGTAAGAGAGCCTTGGATATAGGAATAGTAAGTGTTTAGATTATAGGCGGGTATCTTTCACATGTGGTGGTGATGAAGATAATGAGAGGTATAGCTAAGGATCTAGTATTAGTGAGTTACGAGGACGTAACATGTGTCTTAAGAGGAGTAGGATGCGGCAAAGAGCGTTTGAGGGTTGTGCATGTCGTAATATTATTGGACGTAGAGTGTTGGTGTAGCATAAGGAATGGATGGGTACATATAGTGGTTGATAGTGTTAAAAGGCCATGGCTGTGCTTGTAGTAGTTCGATGTTTAAGAGTGTGAGAATTTTTTTTCGATAGTGTTGATAAAAGTGGATGATGATATTTATGAGTTCCAGAGTTTTGGCAGCTGGATGATGATGTTGATGAGTGTGAGTAAACTTCGAGGACGATGTTCCTTTTTAAGGGTAGTAGAATGTAACATTCCGTTTTGATGGTTGATCTTCTATGTGGATTGTCTTGGTATTGAGTGCTATTGGGTGTTATGGAAGTGAGACAAGATTGGCAACATTATTTTGTGGCTATTCGATAATATTATGGAGTCAATATCGAGAGGATACGTTATCTAGTAAGCGTGGTTAGTGGAGCTGGTGTTAGGTGTCCATGTGTTATAGGTTGGGTTGGAACTTCGGGGACGAAGTTCTTCTTAAGGGAGGAAGATTGTAACACTACAGATTTTATAGGCTGGTACTCGACCGAGTATGGCCTACTCGGTCGAGTAAAGTGTGTTGGGTATTCTGTTTGGCTACTGCCCAGGAATACTCGGCCGAGTATGGGTAATACTCGATCGAGTAGATGATACTCGGCCGAGTATACTCTATACTCGACCGAGTATCCGGTCTGACGGGTAATATTTTCCGCGGTTGATTTAGAAAGGATTAGAGTTATATTGAGACGCATTTTACAGTTTCTAAAACATTTTACAAAACCTAAACTACACAACGTAACTCTAATCCTCTCCAAATCTCCCTCTCATTTGCGCGGATTGTTCGTGAGTCTAACGAATCTTGCCTTGCGTCGATTATGTCGGTAAGTCTCTGATTTCATGAGTCTCATTAAGTTGTCTTTTAGGGTTTTGCTCTAGTTATTGTTTTGGGTTAATTTGGGGGTTTAGAGTTTGGTCATTATATGTGTGTTGATTGTTGATTATAATTGTTGTAGGTGACGATGTGGTAATTGCTATGCATATTGTATGATTGATTAGAGCATATCGGATTGCGAAAAGGTAGGGTTTCTCTACTCAGTTATTGTTAATTGATTTAAGACTGTGCTTGTGTTGTAATTGTTATTATCTGCTGATCATCGGAGTATGGGTGATGTGATGACGGTGGTGATGTGGTTGTGTTGTGACGGTAGTGGTGTTGTGACAGCTGAGATGCTGTGGTGTTATGTGATTGTGGTGGAGTCACTTGCGGGAGTGGCTTCACACTCTAGTTCGCCCTCCGTGGAACCCGTCATGGGAGGGGATGTGCACATTAAGGGACAGGGATTGTTAGTCGCTCGTTGATGAGCTGGACTAGGTGGGGATGGGCTGCGGTCACCCACTGGCGGCGAGGATTACCTGTTGCGATGGGTAATCTGGCAGGGCTACACACTTCGGTGTGTAGTCGGTTACTGTGTGTGAAATCGATGATCACCGGTTGTATTGTTTGATGTCTTATATTGATTGAGTAGTACTGACCCCGTGTTGTTGTTTTGTAAAACCTGCGGTGATCCATTCGGGGATGGTGAGCAGATTGTGACAGGTGATACATTTATTGAGCTTGGGGCAGTTATGGGAGAGTCACCACACTGGATTAGATGACACCACCACGAGCCTTAGTTATTGTTTTGGTAGTTGTTGCCATTTGGATAATTCATTTATTAGATTTTGGAGACTATGTAACTTTTATAACTACCGTACATTAATAAATGTGTTTGGACTGTTGCTTTTGATATATACTAACCTCGGGCAACCGAGATGGTAACAACCTTTCATGCTGGGGTAGTCCTGGTAAGGTACCTTGGTATGAGGGGGTGTTACATATACGATCATCTCCTACCCCCTAAAAGAAACATGGTTACGTCCCCATAACCACACATACCTGATCAAAAAGAGAAGGGTAGCGTTCCTTCATAGCTTCCTCCGCCTCCCAGGTTGTTTCCTCAACGTTGTGGTTGGACCATAAAATCTTTAGCAACACTGTCTCCCCAGTTCTAGTCTTGTGAACCTTGCGATCTAGGATCTCTTTTGGCACTTCAAGGTAAGACAAAGATTCATCCAACTCAATGTTCTCAACCTCTAACATGTGAGAAGGGTCACTCACATACTTCCGTAGTTTAGACACATGAAACACATTATGTACACGATCTAGAGTTGGTGTCAAAGCTAACGGATAAGAAACCTCTCCCACACGATCCAGAATCTCATAAGGGTCAATGAACTTTTGGCTTAGCTTCCCTTTCTTACAAAATCGCATCACCTCACGCATAGGTGACACTTTCAAAAGAACCTTGTCCCCAACTTGGTACTCAATGTCCCAACGATGTAAGTCCGCATAACTCTTTTGTCGATCTTGTGCTGCTTTCATTTTTTGTCGAATCAACTTCACATGTTCAACCATATCTTGTACTATCTGTGGACCTAAAACCACTACCTCAACGCTATCATCCCAGCAAATCGGACTCTTGCATCTCCTCCCATAAAAAGCCTCAAACGGAGTCATCTCAATACTCGTATGGTAGTTGTTGTTGTAAGAAAACTCTATCAAATCCAACCTATCTTCCGAGCTACCACCAAAGTCCATCACATAAGCCCTTAACATGTCTTCCAAGGTCTTGATTGTTCTCTCTTTCTACCCATCTGTCGCAGGATGAAATGCAGTACTCATCTTCAAAGTAGTCCCCATCAATTTCGGCAACTCTTGCCAAAACCGAGAAATGAACCTCGCATGTCAGATCCTCGCATCTCGATCTGACACCATGTCTTTTGGCATTTCATGTAGCCTTACTACATTCTTCCTGTAACCATTTGCCAACTGCACCTTACTCCACGTATCTTTCATTGGAATAAAATGAGCTGACTTGGTCAAACGATCAACGATCACCTATATCATGTTATTACCTTGCTGGCTCCTCGGTAAACCCACGATGAAATCCATGGAGATAGATTCCCATTTCCACTCAGGTACCTCAAGAGACTGAATTTTACCTTGCGGTATTCGCTGTTCCCCCTTGACTCTCTGGCAAGTCAAACATCTAGCCACAAACGCGACTGTCTCCCTCTTCATATCTGGCCACCAAAACGTGTTCTTAAGATCTATATAAAGTTTTTCACCACCTGGATGCACTGAATACGGTGTAAAATGAGTTTCTGTCATGATTATCTTTTTTAACTTCTCATCCTTAGGTACACACCATCTCCCATCAAACGAACACTCCCATCAGAATGAATAGAGAACCGAGACACTGTCCCCTTCATTACTCCTGCTCTCCACTCCTGAATCTTAGGATCAAGAGCCTGTTTCCTGCGAATATCATCATAAAGTTCTGGTTTCACTGTCAAATCACCTCTAGCATCCCCCTTCTGGATCACATGTATCCCCATCTTGGCCACTTCATCTTTTAGCCTCATCAGTGACATAGCTGTGCATAGAGAATGCACACTCTTCCTACTCAACGCATCGGCCACCACATTAGCCATCTCTTCATGGTATATTATATCCATGTCATGGTCTCCTATGAGCTCCATCCACCTCCTATGTCTCATGTTCAACTCATTTTGAGTAAAAATGTACTTTAAACTCTTGTGATCAGAAAACACCTTAAAAGTCGCCCCATAAAGGTAGTGTCTCCAAATATTGAGAGCATACACAACTGCACCCAACTCTTGATCATGCGTCGGATAGTTCTCCTCATAATACTTCAATTGCCTAGAAGCATAGGCAATGACTTTCCCGTTTTGCATCAACACGCAACCCAACCCGTTCTTCGAAGCATTTGTATACACCTCAAAGTTCTCACTCCCTTCAGGTAAGGCTAAGACTAGAGTTGTGGTTAAACGCTCCTTTAATGTTCGGAGTGCCGTCTCACAACTTTCATCCCAACAAAACCTATTCTCTTTCCTCATTAACTCAGTCATAGGTCTAGCAATCTCGGAAAAGTCTTTCACGAACCGTCGATAGTACCCTGCCAAACCCAAGAAACTCCTGATCTCGGCCACATTCTTTTGTGCCTCCCAGTTAGACACAGCCTCAATCTTGCAAGGTTCCACAACTACACCCTCTTTAGAGATCACTTGGCCCAGAAAAGCCACTTTCTCTAACCAGAACTCACACTTAGACAACTTAGAATACAATTGGTTGTCACGGAGAGTTTGCAACACCAATCGTAAATGCTTCTCATGCTCCTCCTTAGTTTTGGAATAGACTAAGATATCATCTATAAACACCACTACAAACTGGTCTAGGTATTGGCTGAAAACTCTATTCATCATATCCATAAACACAGATGGCGCATTAGTCAACCCAAACGGCATCACCACATACTCATAGTGACCATACCTTGATCGAAAAGCTGTCTTTGGTATGTCTTCATCCCGAATCCTCACCTGATGGTACCCCGACCTAAGATCAAGGTGACACTTCAAGGTAACACCCCCGTACACCAAGGTGCCTTACCAAGACCACCTAGTTCATGGGAATGCCACCATCTCGGTTATCCGAGGTATAGTGATCAAAAGTGACCATCCAGAAACGTACTTTAAGTAAATAAGTTTAAAGTGATTACATCAAAACCAAAACTGAAAAGAATGAGACAACTGTTCCAAACCAAAAACCAACTAAATTAACCAAATGTTATGACACTACAGCGGAAGACTATTACTCGGACTCGTGGTGACTCCATCCCCAGCTAACCCGCGCGCATCCAAGCTATACCTGCTAAAAACTGCTGGCCGAATGGATCACCACAGTTTTCAAAACATTTAAACGGGGTCAGTTACTTCATAAAGAATATAAAACAATACAACAAACAGATACACAATCACAATCCTCCAACACTGTCACATCACCAATCATCTGACTACCCACTAAAGTGTGTAGTCCTGTCAGAATATCCATCACAATAGATATTCCACACCACTAGTGGGGCACCACAGCCGTTACCACCTAAGCCTCGCTCATCTCCATCGAGCGATAACCCATGTTCCTTAATGTGGACATCCCCTTGTGACGAGAACCACAAGGGGCGAATCAAGAGCTTGAAGCCACTCCCGCAAGTGACTCCACTTAGCCGAGGGCGCACCTCGCGAACCACAGACAAATCACAATCCAATCACAATACCAATATAAACAATGTCAACAATCAATTACGATATAATCAACATGCCAATTAACCAAACAACCATCTTATAATCATTTACACAATAACTGAGTAGGGAAACTCTACCTGGAATGAAATCACCAATATCAATCACAAGCAGCGGATCAAAAGCATTCCTCTACGAAATCACCTCCTATAAGCAAATAATGATACAATTACCATCTATAATCATCAACAAACCCAATAATCCCCAACTCACCCAATTAGGGTTTAAGCAATATTAATCAAATGACATAAAATGGTACAAAGGTCTTACCCACAATACGACGATCACAACGGTATAAAGAACTCCGAAATCCGACAACTCTAGCTCTTGGATTTGATAGCAATGCGAGAAGAGAAATCAACGTTGTTTGCTTTCTTTGTAAGAAGGTTTAGAATTTAGGTAAAAATTAAAAAGAACTGACGGAAATACTTTATATAACCTTTTCACGCGTTGCTATCAAACCCGGCTGAAAACTCGTATAACCCGACTTACTCGATCGAGTAACTAAGGTACTAGATCGAGTACCGCCTTTTCGACCGAGTAACTAAAGTACTCGATCGAGTACCGCCTACTCGATCGAGTTACCCCTATTCGATCGAGTACCCATCAGGCCAGACGTACTCCAGAATGAAAAACTTACTTACTCGACAGAGTACCCAACAACTCATAAATCTGAGGTATTACAATAGTGTCCGTCTACAATGAGAATTTGTTAATAGCTAACTTATTAGTACCTTTATCCCGTTGATTTGTTTATCTTTTTTTATTCTTTGTGATAGATATTTTAATCCTCTTCCTCTTCTATTTTTAATTACTAAAAGAATAGGTGAAGTTAAGATTTTTCCCGCTCAAATCACTCTGACATACAAACTGGGCCTAACACGTTATGTTATTTTCAAATGTTGGGCTTAAAACTTTTGATCTATACAAATATTGGGCCTAACATAATTCTTATTTGTCACACTATCTATAGAGAAATATATTTTACCAAAATATTTTGAACTACCATATATTTTCATTTTTCTGTCACTTAAAACTACACATTAAATACTGTAATCTCTATTGCTAAATCTATCTATACATTACAATCTAAAAAACCATGCATTTTAATTAAAAGTAAATAATTAATTGAGACGGAGGGGGTACTAACCAGACCAAATACCTAAGAGTGTTCGCTTGGATAGTATTTTTGTAATATTTGGTATTTTATATTAGGATAGGTTAGACACTTAGGGGGCGTTTGGTTAGAAAAAGGGAAAAGGAAAGAAAATCAGAAAGGGTAAGAAGGGGAAAGGTAAGGGATTACCTAACACTTAATGTAACGCCCCGAAAAACAAGCAGGCGGCTCAAAATAGCTCTTTTTATAAATAATAGACAGCAGCGGAATTATAGGGCGTCACCGCCGTATTCCCCCTTCCGGAGAATACAAGGCTTATACAATTAAAATAAATACACTTGTAAAAGTAAAACTAAAAACTCCATAACTATACATCTTATACGTTTTATCCTCTTGGTGAAATTCCTCACACTTGACCTTCCCCGATACTTGTACCTGAAAAAAATGAAAGTAACGGAATCAGCCAACCACATGCTGAGTATGACTCCAGTTCCCTCCACCGGTCTTAGGTCATATCTTTTATATCAATCAGAATTCTCCTTATTACCATATATCACCCAATAC
Source organism: Silene latifolia (assembly GCF_048544455.1). Lineage (NCBI taxonomy): Eukaryota > Viridiplantae > Streptophyta > Magnoliopsida > Caryophyllales > Caryophyllaceae > Silene > Silene latifolia. Next base: position 118,967,769 of record NC_133528.1, on the reverse strand, counting down.
AATAACCTACCAGAATACAGTATTTCCTGCCATTAACCAACCCGGTAATCCAAAAACATTATATGACTGCCCTACCAACATGATATATATACATATATATATATACATATATATATATATATACATATATATATATATATATACATATATATATATATATATATATATATGACACTAATGCCAGTATACCATTACTGAAGAGATATAGACATTACCTTTTTTTCTCATGGGCCAATGCCCTGGAGCTAACGCTCCCTTTTTAATACGGGCCAATGCCCTGGAGCTAACGCTCCTTTTTTAATATGGGCCAACGCCCTGGAGCTAACACTCCCTTTTTAATATGGGCCAACACCCTGGAGCCAACGTCTATAGTACCAACGTTGCCCCTTTGTATGGAGCCAACGCTCCTACTGTGTACACAGTTTTTATTCCCCTATAATGTCATCTCAAACCAATAATCGTATCCCGAATGCTACAATTGGCCAATGATGCATTATAACGACAATACCCTTATTAGAGTCATAACTTTATAAGACGGTAAATAATATAACATATGAGAAGTATAACATTCATAAGATAAAATTAACAATAAAACTAATATATAACGGATTATTTCTAATCTCTTATTTCAAATGTAAACAATTACTTATATCGACGAAGGGTCCCGAATTCATACCTTAAATGGTATATATGACGGAGAATAAGGAGGAATATGGATACAAGATATTCTATAACTATCCCGATGAAAGCACAAGATCCCCTGCCTCCTCCCTTTTCTCTCGTTTTGCGCAGAATTTGTGATTTTTGTTTCATTATTATATATATATATATATATATATATATATATATATATATATATATATATATATATATATATATATATATATATATATTAGACGGTGGGTTTATAAAAAGATGACACCCAACTCCTTGTATGGAGTCACGTGTAATTCTCAAATTTTCCTTTTTTTTTTATATATATATATATACTTATTCAATATTGTACGCAGTAGGAAATAAATGGAATTCGTAAAGAGTTCTGACTCATATACTCTTAGTCGATTATTAAAGTAAGGCCTTTTCGGTTTATATAGAAAAATTATATGAGTAATATATAAAGGCCATGTTTGGTAAATAGCGGATTAATATTAGTAGAAGCAGATTTAGAAAGCATATTTGACTAGCAGAATGATTTAACAGGTTTGACTAGCAGATTTATTTAGCAGAATTGTTTTAGAGGTGTTTGGTAATTGACAGTTTTAGATTAGCAGATTATTTGGATTCTTTGTAAAATGACAAATAAGGATATAAACAAATTATTTATTAAATATATAAAAGGAAGGTTAGTAATTTTTAAGGGGCTAAAGAAGACAATTTTTTTCTTTTCTAATCCGCTAACCCAATATGCTAGTAGGAGCCTAGGTAGCACGGACACTTCTCCTAATCAGCTGTCCCGTGTCCGACACCGTGTCGGACACCGACACTCCTCGGACACACGCCGAAACGTGTCTGACACCTATAAAGCCGTGTCTAACTTTCTACATTTATTCAGGCACGTGTCTGACGCGTGTCCATGGTATTTGGGCCGTGTCCGACGCGTGTCCATAACATTTAGACATCATTTGAGGTGAATGATGTTCTTTAAATGAGAAATGAGTAGTCGAAAGAGATTGATTAGAAGATACGTTTAGATGGTAAATGAAAATAAGTTATAATCAAGGGCAAATTTTACCTTCACTTTTTTAAATTTACTATCCAATAATTTCATAAAAATAAAATCGAACGTTCATAATTATAAAATATATATTTATTTAATTTAAATAACGTGTCCCGTGTCCTAAATTTTATGGGATGCCGTGTCACGTGTCCGTGTCGTGCCCGTGTCCCGTGTCCGTGTCCGTTTTGGTGCTACCTAGGTAGGAGCAGCATATTGCAAAATAGCATATTTGACTCCAATATGCTATTTCAATATGTCATTAACCAAACGCTTTAAATAGCATATTCGTAAGTCAAACATGCTAAACCTCTCCAATATGCTGAAATTTGGCCAATATGTCATTTACCAGACAGAGCCAAAGTCTCTAATAGTCCTATTATTATTATATATATATATCTTAAAATTAATTTCATTCGGGGTATTACACTTAACTAGTTGTTTGGTTAAGTCAAGAAAGGGAAATAATGGTCCACTCACTCTCACTCCTACCACTAACACACACTGTCATAAACAAGCACTTATCTACTCAAAAATGGTTACAGCCACGTCTCCCCACCCCATTGCTAAGACCCCACTGAGTTGCCCTACCTGACATTGTCGCCCACTTGCCGTCGCCGCCCCACCCTACCCCAACACCACAACTGTCACTCTTCACCCTAAAAAAAAACCCTCCCATACCCTCGAAATCCCCTTCCCCACCCCTAGAAACATTAGGATCTTACAGTGTTCCGGCGGTCTAGGGCAGTGGGGTGGACAATGAGTTGCCGGCGATCTGGGGGTACATAGGAAGAAGATTGGTGAGTTATGGTTTGTTTTGGTGTGCGGGTGGTGGTTTAGGTAGGGTGACTGTGGTGGCGGTGTCGTGGTGGTGGTGGCGGTGACGTCGTCGTGGTTGGTCAGTAAGATGGTTGAAGGGTAACAAAGGTAATGAAATCTCATACCTTGGGGGGGAAGAGGGGTAAGGAATGAAATTTCATTCCTTTGTTTGTGTCAAATAAACACCAACAAATAAAATCAATAACTTTGTTTCCCTTTCCCTTTTTTATAAACCCAAACCCAACGCCCCTTGGTTGATCTTGGTTTACCTAAAATAGAAAGTGAGTAGTTTAGAATAAAAGAGGGAATAATAATAAAAATAAAAGAAGTGAGGTGAACTATAATGCAGTCGATTTTTTGTGCAATAGCATCTAATTTGAATTTATTATCTTGTATTGTAGGATGTTAGTAAAATTTCAATTTTTAGAATCTTTACCTATTGATAAACAAGGTTGAATCAATCATGTTGTTAATGAATAATGATACATAGAGTGTATATAACAATGTAGTGGATCTATTAAATGAGTTTAAAAAGATTCAACCGTAGTGTCATGGGATTTTCCTTTCCTTTACCTTAACTATTATGGCCATGTTCTTTTTAGATTTAATTTTAGCTTATTTTAGTTCAGGTCAACTTTAATAAGTTCAATTTAGCTCATCTTTTCATAAATTAACTCTTACTTTAATTCAGCTCAGCTCCGCTTCAAAATTCAATTTAATTAAGCTCTTTTTATCGGAAAAAACATGGCCTAAATATTGTACTCATAACCCGCATTAATGAATTCTAAAGATCGCAATACATTAGTATTAGAGAATATATCATAATTATAATATATTCTCTAATAATTAGGTTAGTGTTTATTTTATTGTCTTTGTTAATTTGTTTCTTATGAAAATTCTAATATACTTCCTCCATTCTTGAATGATCTACCCATTTTCCTATTTGGGCCATTTCACAATGATCTACCCATTTCTATTCTTTCTACTTATGGAACAAAAAAATGACCAAAGTATCCTTATGACCCTTCATTATTTACAAAAAATGCCACAATTAACACACCTAACTATTTCCCTAATTATAATCAACCTAACCTATATTACTAATGACTCCCTCCTTATTTTCCCTGATTTCCCTCGTTATTTCCCATATACCCCATTTTCCTCCCTCTCTCTACCCTCATTTATTCAAACCTACTCTCTCCCTCTCTCTAGAAACTTCCTGAGAAACCCTAAAAATTCCTACTGCTTTTTCCGCCGTTTGTCATCATCCTTATCTCTTCCTTCCTTCCTTATCTCTACCTTCCTTCCTTCTCTTAATGTCGAAAAATAATCCTAAATCAGAGCCTTCCTATCATTCATCACTTGATCATTTGCTATTTGTACCGGGGTTGGTCATGTTGCCCCGATACGTATTCGGATATGGTTCATCGCTAGATTCCGACAATGATGACGACACGGAGGCTACCTCGGCGTTATACCCGGCGTCAAATACCGTCGTTCTGATTCTATACTGTGGATCTCACTATTTCTGGTGAGAAATTGTTGGATTGTGATAAATATATTGATGCATGTGTCGAAGAGAAGGAGATTACTCCGAATGTCATAGATCCGTGATTTGTCACCTACATCTGTAAAGTTTAACCGGTATTGTACCAACTTTTTAGAAAAAAAGAGGAAGAAAGATCAAAAGAGAGGTATGAACTGTTAGATCACTTGATAAACTCGCATTTACTGAATTTTTTTCATTAAATTTTTTGTCTTTTATTGTGCGATTGACTTATTCTCATTGTAATCGATCTTTGCGGTTGAGGAACTGTATGATTTTGATCTTGATAAGTGAAATCTGCTTGCCAAATCGGTGATTTGTCACCAATGACGAAGAAATTCAATGCTTTTTATGCGAGACAGTTGGAAAGGATGAATAAAAATTGCTAAAAAGGGAGGTTTTGTTCTAATACCCTTCCTTTATTCGTTTAATTTATGTTTTACCGATTTAGATTTTGTTGGTGTTTCTTTGATTTTCATTAGTTGAACTGTGACTCTCTGGTTATCTGTTGAACTGTCACTCCACAGTTTCTCTTGCTTTTTCGTGTTTTGATGGAGAATTTGTCAATTTTAGGGTTAAAATGGTTATCTGTTGAACTGTCACTCATCACCGGTTTATCTTTGCTTTTTCGTGTTTTGATGGAGAATTTGTCAATTTTAGGGTTAAAATGGTTATCTCGTTGAATCTGTCACTCATCTTTGGTTTCTTTTTTGTTTTTACGTGTTTTGATGGAGAATTTGTCAATTTTAGGGTTAAAATGGTCATCTGTTGAACTCGCGATCCAACAGTTTACTATTGTTTCTGTGTTTTGATGGAGAATTTGTCAATTTTAGGGTTAAAATGGTTATCTGTTGAACTGTCACTCACTCAGTTTCTTTCATTGCTTCGTGTTTTGATGGAGAATTTGTCAATTTTAGGGTTAAAATGGTTATCTTGTTGAACTCGTCACTCACCGTTTATCATTGTTTTTGTGTTTTGATGGAGAATTTGTCAATTTTAGGGTTAAAATGGTCATCTCGTTGAATCGTCATCGACCATCAAGTTTATCTTTGTTTTTGTGTTTTGATGGAGAATTTGTCAATTTTAGGGTTAAAATGTTCATCTGTTGAATCGTCACTCACTCAGTTTATCATTTCTTCTTTGGTTATTGTTGTTCTTTGGCTTCCATATTCTCGCTTTTACAATGATCTACCCATTTCCTAACATGGCCCAATCCACTATGATCTAGTCATTGTCTAAGTTCTTTGTAAGACTCTACCTCAATGAAGGTCTTCACTTGACCGAGAGGTTGTCTTTGTGTTGGTGTACAACGATTAATGACAATACTCAAAGAAACCTAAAATAAGTGCTCCATGTTGTTGCTAGTAATGGCACCATTATTTGTAGCCATGTCGAGGTAACTTATTCTTAGGTTTATGACCCATATCTCTTTGCCACCAAGAGGCATTACATGTTGAGTTACTTGGTTTTTTTTTATTTCTGAGTTTCCATGTTATGTCTCCTCTTGAAGAGGCATTTATATGTGGTCAAAGTTACTCAATGAGGAAAAGTTGCTTGCTGAGAGTAACAATGCATTAAGCATAAAAACTTGAAATTTCATTCATAGTCCATTACAAAATGAGTGCTTACATGGTTCATTCATAGTCCATTACAAAATGAGTGCTTACATGGTTCATTCATAGTCCATTACAAAATGTCATTCTTAGGTTCTTATGTTTGCCTTGATAAACTTTCATGCTTAAGACTTTCTTGATGCAAGTTTATCAATCAAACAACCACCTAACTTGTTCAAAAGGGGACTTGTATGCCTAGGTCCAACATTAATTGATCTAGTTCACCTATCAATCCACATGTAATTAAAAATTGAATACATTCTTTCACCAAGTCTTCATCAACTGTTAAATCTCTAGGAAGTGTCCCTTGTCTTCTTTGTGCAGCCTTTGCCAAATGTGGAAGTGGATAGTTATTGTGCCCTCTTTTTTTCATAATTTCCACCATACAAGCTTGTAAACTTAAGAACACATTATCTAGTGTTTCAACTGCTTCGATTCATATGCTTCATTACCTTCTTCACCAACTCTTCAACTGTCTTTGCTGGATTTTCGTCTTGTAATGATTGAATTGATCTAAAAAAACCTAGATCTAAGATGTTCAAATCGTGGTGATTGAGCTGGTTGTTGTGTTAATTTGATGTTAAACCCATCTCAAGTTGCTTGCCTCCAAGAAATCTTTGTCTTTCCCATTTATATGAGGCTTGGCATTATCTTCTTTGAATATGAATTTCCTTTGATGCGATCTTTGGCCATTTTTGTTTAATGGTCGGGTATCACACATTGATCAAAGCTTGTTTTGTGACTGCCTTTGTGATAGATTCAATTGGTTTTGTGACAATTGTACCAAACCACCCTATTCTTGCTCTTTCTCTTAGCTGGTTCTTGGTAAGTGAAAGGCCATATACCAAGCTTTCCATCAAACAATACTTCTCCATTCTCTTTGTATGTTGGTCTTGAAACGGCTGCTAGGAACATGATCTTTGTTATGTACCGTTTGCTTTTACAACTTCTGTAAGGTAGTGCTTCATTGCTGCCAATGTAGTACCTACATTTTGGATTGGTCATATAAAACCATTTTTCATCAATGTGAATGATGCGACTCATATCCTTGAACATTATACACCTCAATAGCCTATCAAAGACTAATTTGCCCATCACAAAATGCAACCTAATGTGCTTGTGGTCTTCACTCAATCTTTGGATGTATTGAACTTGTGTGAGACTTAATGAGTCCTTCTTTTACCCATCTATGACAGGTAGATGGTGAATGCCCAATTGCCTTCCCCAACCTCTTCAAAGTTGTTCTCTTTTCTACATCAAGTGCCACTATGGCCTCTATTGGACAAGGTTTTCTGGTTTTCCCCTTCTTTCCCTTTATTTTACTCCTCACATTGATGGCCACTTCACTCCTCTCTGTTTTTTTTGTCTTGACCATATAGTAAAAACAGATTTCCTTGTGACATTGAACTTATTTGCCACTTCATTCATCTTCCCATGTGCAGGTTTACCATTTTTGCAACTCTCAAACAACAAGCAGACGATTCTATGCCTTTGATCGTCAGTCAGATTTGGTTTTTTCATAGCCCAAATATAGTTGGTGTAATTTTACTGAATTTTTTTTTGTAATGCTTGTAATTTTCTGAGAAGTTTAAGAGTAGTTTGTGTAATTTTATTTGAGAACCATTGGTTATGTAATCCTATTATAGCTGGTGAAACATCACTTGAGGTCTTGGTAATCACATCTTTGAAGTGATGTAATTTGGTGGGAGATTTAAAAGTTCATCCAAATTTTCATTTCCCTCCCATTTTTCCCACTGTTTTACACCAACTTGCACTCACATGAAAAACCGGGTACAATTAAGAAATTGGGGGGAAGTTTATGCCTTACCCCACCAATTATCAATTGTACTTTATTTGTTAATTAAGCTGCCAAATTGCAACTAATCTACTTCCCTTGGTTGTTGAGCCAAAAGTAAATGGGTAGATCATTGTAGAATGGAGGAAGTACAACAGACGTACCATGTTATCAATGAAAAACCTCTTATAATTTGTGAAAGTTGTTGAGAGCTCCAACAATTTTTATCATGGATCATATATTATTTCAGGTTAACTTACATATCAAAAATATTATAAATTTATATACTCCGTACTGTATTTGATGAAGTAAAGCATAAATTATTGTTTAAAATATATACGTCCGTCTTAAACAAAGAAATATTAAATATAGATGACATAAAAAGTAGAATGCCTAGTTAGTGACAAATTCTCATCACAACCATCTATATAGGTAATATTTAACACAAATTTCTCACAAGCTTGTGACGGGTCAAATAAAACCCACATGAATAAAGACAAGTCATCTGTGATTTCTTATGCATTCTACTTTTTGTGTTATCTACCCATGTGGGTAATACTTAACACATCACAAGTTTATGATTAATATATCCATCACAAGTGAGACCTATTTAATATTTAATCTGATATTTTTATCTAACAATAGGTCTTGGTATAGACGGGTGGGGCGAACAGACGGGTAAAGACCTCTAATAAAATGGGTAGGGGGGACAAGGTGGGGCATCCCCCATGTGCTTCCCACTTTATGGCAAATGGGTATTTTGTGAGGGGAAATGGTATCCGTCTATATGTATAGACGGATAGTATCCGTCTATAATGAGAATTTGTGTTTATCTAAAACAGATATAACTGTATGAAGGAAGAAGACCTAGCTAGCAAACAAATTATGCAAATGCAAAAAGAAAAAGTGGAGATGGTGTCGTATCAATGGAAAGATGAGGTGGCGACAAAGAAAGGTCCACCAAAGTGGGGGAGAAAGGTGGGCGGATGTGTGTAAATAGCATCATCCAACGATACCCAACAAACTGCTACCAATAATGGATGACCTCTTATCACTTATTTGTTTTTATTTTAGGAAGCTCTTCCCATCTTTCTAAAACTAGTCTTCATTTCTTTATTTGATTTTACTTCGAACACTGTGTACCCTTTAGATATTATTAGTCCTACCAATAAGGCAACAATCATTTATCACTACTACTGTTTCAGATTTTTACGCATTTTTTTTTTTTTTTACTAATTTAGTACTATTACTCTCTTTTCTTTTCCATCTTGTGCTCATGATTATGATTATTGATTTTAGTTCCCTTTAAAGCACAGGGTAGGATTCACCATTAGGATAGAATTTTCTTAAAAACAAATTCCCATTTAAAACCCAATAATTCTTCAACAATAAGACTAAAGAACAATTAAGGAAAGATTAAAGTAAATAAATGTGATTAAGGTAAATGATTCCAAATTAATCCTCTAATAAAGTATATCCTCCCTAATGGGAAATAAGGGGTATTTATACTAATATAAGAATTATAGGCTAATTAGATATTTTGAAGCTTGGAAGGCAAGGTAATCGTCTAAGGGAGCCTCCCGGATTGGACTTGCTCTTGATGATCCCTGGCATGGAATCTGCCCGGATCCTCCAGGAGCTCGCCCGGATCACCTAAATTCGATCGGGTCTGTAACACCCCCAACAAGACATTCCCAATTAAACAAAACTGTTACCATCTCAGTTTCCTGAGACAATGAATATCAAATAAAACAAAACCAAGTACTTTATTAAATAGAAACCGTAACTTGCCTAAAGATTACAACTCCAACCTGTATAAAATGTTTAGGCCAAGTATCATAACTAAAACTGTTTGAAAAAGTGTTAAACTAGGTGAGACTGATCTAATCCATGTGACTCGTCATCCAGCGCAACTCCACACACAGCAATAACAGCAACCAAACTTCAAGCATCTAAACCTCTTTTATTGACTGCTCCCCCATTCAAGCGGAAATCATTGAATGGATCGACACAGGCCACCCCGGAAATAGGTGATAATTTACACATGACACAACAAGGTCAACTTACGCAAAATATGAATACTGTGACAAGATAAATAACTCAAATGAAACTGCCACAATTATAATTCCACTTGTACTGAAAATAAGCATGAATCGCAATACGACAATCAAATGGCGCGCAACCCATCCGTGACTTCTCACAACCACGTCACACGCATCTCACACCACCACCATACTCGTCATTTCATTTCATAAGTCATCAAGACCACGACGCTTCTACTTCCCTGTGCCTGGCCTACTAATTCTTCAGGTCCATAACCGCAGCTGTGCCTGGCCTACCAATATCATCTCAGGTCCGCAACCGCAGCTGGGCCTGGCTTACTAATTCTCATAGGGATGTTTCCCCGCAGGCAACCAACACAATATCACATGCCAATATGCTCAAATAAACTTATAAAGCAACATAACCAACTCTAACAATCCAGAGATACGATAAAAGGTCAGCATAAGATGGTCTCAACATTTATGCTACACAATATTTCAGTATAAGATCGTCGTATTTTTAATTCATATGGTTTTTCTCAGTACCGCAACCACAACTTATATAAAATGCACTTAATAGGACTATTCAATATTTAACATAAGTGAGTAGGATGACATCTTACCTTACCAAAACCGCTGCAACAAAAGCTCACAATTTAAAAGGCTCCTATACGAACTCCGCGCATATTATAATTAACCAGAATAAAATAAATATCGCTGCAACTAAATTACGCAACCTAACTAAGCTCTACACGCGACCAAGGTCGCGCCTAGGCCACGGTCAGGCCATGACAGCCACGACCAACCTCACTTGAGCCATTACCCGGCTTCGCTAGGTCGCGTCTCAAATAGGGCAGACCACGGCTAGGTCGTGACCCTAAGTCTCGGTCACAAAAACACCCCAAACCCTTGGTCCATCTCACACCCAATATTTTATAGTTAAATCGTCAACATAAGACCGTCTTGACAATCCCATCATAAAAATCATAATTAAAATATCATCTAACAACCTAAGGTTTGAGATAAATTGTAGAAATCGCTAGGAATTATGATAAAATGAATTAGGAAAAACATAGTATTATACTTGCGATTAAAGGGATGAAAAATTGACGGGAAAACGTCTTGAAAAATCGTGCCCTAGCTCCGCCGTTTGTCTCCCCTTCACTCGGTATTCTCCTCTATATTTCTGTCTTAGATTTCCCTTTTTGTTTTAGTTTAGGAGTAGGAAATGTTATGTTTGTAGTGTAAGGTTGAGGTTTATATATCCCGAGTCTAACTAATGCAACTTAAGTGAATCTCGAGTCGAACTAAAACCAGCCCATCGTTCCCGTCTCATAATATATACAATAAATTATACGTAAACTAAAGAAAATATTAAATAAAATTAATACAAAAATAATATAAAAAAATATACGGGGTATTACAGGGTCCCTTGTCAGCCCGCTTGGTTTCGGCTGTTTTGACCTTCTTTTTCTTTTACTGCCCCAGAATCCGTGTGGATTCTTCTAGGTAGGGGGAACTTGGTCCAACTTACCTTTAAGACTTGATATGAGTCTTTGGTTTCCGTCTTCATGCTTGGTCATTATTATTACCGTCAATTAGGCTCCTAAATGTTTCGTTTAAGCATGATTTCTGCCCATTTTGCTTTCTTTCCTACTAAAATCCAATAGAAAAGTAAATAGGAAGCGAAAGACGCCGAAATTACCCTAATAAGTGCAAGAAAGCATGCAAAACGAGGTCCAATTAGGGGTTAAAAGTGCGCTTTTTACGACCACATCAGCAACTCTCGTCTCCATGTGATTCGACCCATACTTCCCTAACAACATTATTTGTTGTTACCTAGCATAAGATATTTATCTTTGATTTGGGTGTGCGATTAGCCCTATCAAATTTTAGCGCCGTTACCAGGGAGGACGATTTTGGTTGCTATTAGTTGTTGAGTTTTATCTTGTTTTATTTTGTCTTAAGGAACACTTGTTCCTTAGGACCGTTCTTACCTTCCTATTGTATTTTGTTTCTTATGCGCAGGTTTTCTCATTTAGGTGAACTAATTCCAGGTGATCCGGAGCCCGAGAGAATTTTCCATCGTAGACTCAACTATTCCAAGGAGCTTTCTCAAGCTTCTAGTTCCGATAGTTTGGCTTGCAGTCGTGCCAATTATCAAGCCGTTGAAGAGGTGGAATCTACCACTCTTTCTCCACCATCATCTCCACCACTGACAAAGAAAATGGTGAAATTGTCCGACCATTCCAATCCCACCAAGGCAACATTTCCTAGGGGTATTGTTAATCCCCATCTTGAAGCCACTAATTTTGAGATCAAGCCGACCTTCATAAACCTCTTTGAGAAAAGCCAATTTGGTGAGAGTCCAAATGAAGATCCTAATTTGTACATTCAAAATTTCAGTGATTATTGCTCTATGGTTAGCTAAGAAGGGATCACGCGAGTGAAAATACGGGAGATGTTATTCCCGTTTTCATTGAGAGATAAGGCTAAGTTGTAGATCAATAGCCTTGAAAAAGTTGCTTTGGGGATTAAAATTTTTGAAAGTTTGGTTCTCATATTTACCCAATGTACTTTCCTCCACAAAAGACCGCTTTATTGAGGAGTCAAATCACTAGTTTCCGCTAAAGAGCAGATGAGAGCTTATTCAAAGCATGAGAGAGGTACAAAGAGTTTCAAAGAGAGTCCCCTCATCATGGGATGTATCTTTGGTTCCTTTCTATTACATTCTACAGTGGGTGTTGTGCCGAGTCCCGCCGCATCTTGGAATCCGCAAATAATGAAAGGTTTGATCAAATTGATAAGGATGTTGCACACGCCACTATTGAGTCTATGACGGTTCATGACTCACAATATGTTAACTCTCGTGGTGTCATCCCTTTGAAAGCTAAGGAAGAGGATCCCAATATTTCACTTCTCCAAGCTCAAGTGGCGTTTCTACACAAAAGCTTGAAATGATTTAAGGCCCTAGCTCTTCTCAAGGCTCTCCTTAACAAGTGAATGTCATGGCTAGCCAATTTAGCCAATCTTGTGAGATGTGCGGAGGTATGAGGCATGATGTCCAAAATTGTGTTAATACCTTCCAACAAGCAAATGTTTTCCAAGCTACTAGGGAAACCTTCTACAAGAATTCAAATGTGCTAGTTCCACAACATCACCAACAATTTGTGCCTCACCAAGACCAGTGAACCCACCGGGTTTCCAAGTTCAAAAGCTTTCATTCCAACAACAACAACAAGTTCTCCAACCCTAATTCTAACAAATATTCCAAGGTCAATCCTCCAATTCTCAACAAGGTGACCAAGGGGTGAGTAAACTTGAGGCCATGATGGTGCAAATGGATAAAACTCAAGAGAACTTGATAGTAAAAATGCAAAAGAGAGATCAAGGCAAAGGTGCCGCTATCAAGATGTTGGAAACTCAAATGCCTCAACTTGCCACATCTAGTGCCTAAAGACAACAAGGTTAATTGCCATATTAAGGTGAGTAGTCTCCTTATGGCACCCTTAATGCCATTCATTTGAGGAGTGGTAAGATCTATGATAAGCCTTCCATGACTATGGATGATGAGGGAGGGAGCAAAGGGTCTAAGCTTGAGAGAGGTGCTAAGAATAAGGCTAGTGAAGAGCCTATTGTTGAAGATTTTTATGATGAGATCCATATTCCTATGGTGAAGGAGCCCGAGCCTTCTATTGTGATCCAAGTGCCTTTTCCACATCGCCTAGAAAAGAACAAGGATGAGAGTAAGTTTGGTAAGTTCTTGGATGCTGTTAAGAATTTACAAGTAACAAGGATGAGACATGTAGTCTTTGAAAGCACGAATGTGGTTTAGAGGGTTTTCGTGCCCCTTAAACTTTGAGATGCCAGTCATGTTGAAGTTGGTTGGCAGTTGAGTATTCACTGCTTCATACTTTCGGCTATTTTCTCTGTAGATATCATCCCCCTTGAGGTACATTAGTTGCTCTTCTAGATATTGAAGACGTTTTTCTACTTCAGTAAGAATAGGTGGAGGATTGATCTCAAACTGCTCAGGCCTTTCAAAGGGTGGAGATCGTCGCACATTGGTATGTTAGGAATAGGACCATCCGCAGGAGGAAGTCTGGCTTCCACCGCCACAATGCGGCCTTCGATTGCTTGGAGACGAGTGTATGCGACATATTGACTTGCTTGGAGCCGGAGTAGTGCAGCTAAGACTGTTGATGCTTCCTTGAATTTCGTTAGTTCTGACTATCTTAGAATGAGTATAAGAACCGACGGCGAATCAAAAAAAAATCGACCACATTGCACACTTACTTGAAGAAAACAAGGACTTGTGTAATGACTCAAAAGGACGTGAGTTCCTTTGTGTCATGTGACGGATTTTGAAAATGTTGATTTTTTTTTGAAAGATTTACATTTACATTTTGAAGAAAGGTTTTTTGAAAATTTCATCATGGTTTTGTTTACAAAAGGTGATATCATACAAGCTACAAGCATAGGCATAGACATTATAACGGTATGTTGAGTGCTTTTAGAAGGTTTTGGCTTAAAGGGTGGGTTGCGATACCATGCTATCAAACGCTGGTCTGTGGAGAGGTCCGTGCCAAACATGAGTAAGGTCGGTTCCTAGTCCATTCACTTGAGTAGTGAAAGCTCTTGATACAAACATGAGTAAGCATCGTGGTATGGTTGGCGTCAATCATTATCCATCTTTGGGCACAAAAAGGAATTTGTACCGTCTAGACGGGATGATTGGTCGAATTGGTTTGGTTAAAAAGAGCCTAGGAAAGCTGGCTAAAATGACCTAAGAAGGTCGAGTAACTGATGAGTTATAATTATATACATATTTATGCCTTCCCTTAGTTAATTTTGATACGGTTTTCGTGCTAGTTTATATTAATTATATGCCTTTTATGCTAGAATGTTGTTATTTCCGCTATTTGGTGTTTAATGTAGAAAAGATGCATTTATGGAGTAAATGGATGAAATGAGCACCGCGGAGTGGGCATGAAGGAATACACGGAGCATGGCACGGGAATCTAGAAGAATAAAGGAAGAGAAGTGAAGAAGACAACACGAAGAAAAGAGCTGAAATAGGAGAATACTTGATCAAGTCTGATTAGACTCGATCAAGTGGGTGTGTACTCGATCGAGTGCACCTAGGCTCGATTGAGTACATACCGAGCTGGCAGATTCCGCGTAATTTTCTTAAGCCGGTTACACTTTATTATAAATACACAATTCGTACCCTATGTTATGTTTACGCTTTATTTACTTCTAAAACCCCTAGAAAACTCTTAGTTTAGTTTTATGGCTCTTATTTCGGATCTAAGCACTCTCTAATTAAGGTACTATTGTTAATCCTTCCTCAATTATTAATCATTCAGTTATTAATCATCTTGTTATTACCTTTAGTCATGTTTTCTACTATTGTTATTGTTATGTTTATCACTAGTATGCGTAGCTAATTTATTTATCTAGGGCGAATGTGGATCTATGTTGTTAGAAGGGGATTATATTAATGAATTGATAGTTAAAATAGCTTCTTTGTTATTGTTCAGTTATTATCTCGAATCTAGTTAATTAGTTTCTGAGGATTAATTAATTAGTATTGCAAACTAGGATTTTCACTGACCGGGTTAAGACTAGTATAGGCTATGATAACTGAATAAGCTGACTTAATGATACCGACCACATGTTAAGTTTAGATCTAAAGGGCATATTAGAATCGACTGATCGTATGACCTTTAACAACATAAATTGCTCTATTAATGAATTAAATCACAACGCGGATAACTACCTAGTTAACCTAATCCCTAGACCTTTTTATATTATTGAATTCGTCTTAATTTACCTCGCGATTAGTTTATAGAAATCAAACAAACTTCAAGAAATTGTTACCTTAAGACGGACTAAATATTAACAAACTAGAATAATTAACTCGCCTCCCTATGGATTCGAGCCTTTCTTACTGCTAGCTATTAGTTAGTTGAGAGTAGTATTTATTTTGATAGGCCAACGACTGAAATTAGCCTTATTAAATTTGGCGCCGTTGCCGGAGAGGCAACAATTTTTCTGTTTGTTTTTGTTTATTTTTGTTTTTTATCTCAGGGAGCAGCAGTTCCTTGAGATAGTTTTAAATTTTTCTTGTTATTTTCGTGTAAGCCCAGGTCTGACATGACGGAGATTGTACCTTTTGATCCCGAGCCAGAGAGGACTTTTCGGTACAGACGAAAATTTCAAAGAGAAATAGGTCAAGTAGAAGACTTGAGTATACTTGACAGTGATACAGAGCACATATTTGCGTCAGAAGAACCGTCCTACGAAGAGGATACACCTATTTCTGACACTCCTATCCAAGTCCTTATATCAACAAAGATACCTACTCTTGCCAGTCATTCTGATCCTACTTTGGCTTCTATCCCAAAAGGATTCAAGCTTCCCACTACTGATAAGGAAACTATTGAGATTCGTCTATCTTACATCAACTTGGTGGAGCAAAACTTGTTTGGGGGAGGAGCTAATGTGGATCCTGCCAAGCATATGTAGAAGTTTACTGATTATTATTGCTCCATTCCACTGACTGCTAGAGTAATTCAAGATCAGGTGAAGGAGGTTCTCTTTCCTTTTTCCTTGCGAGATGGAGCGGCTGAATGGCTCCGTGATCTAGATATGGAGGATCATGGAGTTACTGATTAAAATACCTTAGCTCTTGCATTCTACAAGAGATAAGATACTTTCTGCCGCAGAAAACCAACACCTTGAGAAGCCAAATTACCAGTTTCAAACAAGGTCCCACTGAAGATTCGAATGAGGCATGGGTTTGTTTCAAGAGACTAGTTCGTTCAGTTCCCCCATCATGGTTTTCAGAAGCGGTTTCTTTGCAACCAGTTTTACAACAGGTTGTATGATGATCATTGAGCTTTACTTTATTCTTCAGCTAATAAGAGATTCCAGGACAATACCAATGATGATACTGCATGGAAGTTGATCAATCAGATTGCTACTCACACCGCTGAGTACGGTAACCCCAGAGGCAGTAAGAGACGAGGTGGATCGGATAATGTCATTGCGGCATAGCTGTAGGCCTTAACTGCCCAAATAGCCAAGTTAAAGACATCTCAGTCTTTGGGTAATAACCAGGAAACGGTTCATGCCATGGTTCAACAAGAAGTGTCCTGTTAAAGATGTGGGATTGATGGCCACACTGCGGCCAAATGTATGAGTACAATTGAGCAGGTTCATGCTTTTCAGTCATTCAAGCAAGGTACTCCTTATTCTAACTTCTTCCCTGAAAGAGGTCATAATGTATTTAATCAAGCCCCGCAGCAGAATTCCTATATCATTCCTCAAAACCGTGGTAATCAACCACAAGGGAATTTTGTTAGACAATATCAAGGAGGTTTTCAGCAGATGCAACCTCCTCTACAAGCTCTTAAAAATGATATGGCGAAGATGAAGGCCTTGTTGCAATAAACTTTGCTAATTCAACAAAAGCAGATGGCTCAGATTTCTGAACTTATAGCTCATAACAAGATGTTAGATACTTAATTTGACCAATTGGCGGTTCAAAATCCTTCAAAACAGCCCGATAATCTTCCTCCTCAAGGTAAACAAGCACATGAACAAGCTAATGCTATTTCACTGAGGAGCGGCACTACTTATCAAAGTCCGGATGTGCCCATTGATGAGTATGAGGTCCCTTATATGCATCTTAAGGCATTGGGTAATCTTGAGCTAAGTGATGACGAGAAGGAAAATTGCGAAGATAAAACACGGGATAAGAGAAAAGACGAGAAATTGGGGAAAACCGTGTGTACTCAATCGAGTACAGGTGAGCTCGATCGAGTACATACCCCAAAAGTTGATTTTATAGGGTACTCGATCGAGTGACCCTAAGACTCAATCGAGTAACCCTCTTGAGTGGAGCTGATGTTTTGAAAAACCAAGAAAGAGTGAAAGAAGCCGAGCCGATTAAAATTCAACAACCTTTTCCACACCGACAACAAAAATCTAAGCTTGAACAACAGTTCGGGAGGTTCATGGAGGTATTGAAGAATTTTCAAGTAAGCGTGCCATTTACTGAATTGGTAACTTAAGTGCCGGCATATGCTAAGTTTTTGAAGGAGATCTTATCAAAGAAGCGGTCTTTTGATGAAGTTGAGACGGTGGCATTCACTCAGGAGTGCGTAGCCGCATTGCAAGCTAACTCACTACCAAAGCTAAAGGATCCAGAGAGTTTTTCTATTCCTTGTCATATTGGTAGTATAGCCATAGATAGAGCCCTTTGCGATTTAGGGGCCAGTGTTAGCGTCATGTCGTATTCTGTATGCAAAAGGTTAAATATGGGTCAACTCCGTGTTACTAATATGACCTTGCACATGGCTGGCAGATCTTTAAAGAGCCCTATGGGTGTCTTAGAGGATGTGCCAGTTAGAGTAGGGAAGTATTTTATTCCAGTTGATTTTATTGTAATGGATATAGCCGAGGAGTCACAAGTACCTATTATTCTTGGTAGACCATTCCTTCACACTGCGGGAGCACTCATAGATGTTCGGGATGGTAGTCTGACACTAAGGGTTGGGAATGATACTATTAAATTTGTTCTTGATAACGCTTTAAAACATTCCCATTCAGTAGTTTCTTGTCATATGATTAATATTGTTGATCATACTATTGTTGATTCCCTTACTTTGTGTTTGGATAGGAATCAGTCCAACGCCCCTGCTGTTGTGTTAGGACCATGGAGCAAGGAGGTAGATGAGATAAAGAGGTTGATTTATGGAGATGAGCCTTATCCTGAAACAGTTTATAGCCTTGAGGTAAGTGAGGATTTGGAAGCTGAGCTTGATGCTTTGGAGGCTGAGATATTCAAAGATGATCCAATCACTAAGGTGAATGGAGATGCGATCCCTCCCATTCTAGGTGAGGCCGTTTATTCTTTTCCCATTGATGCCAAGGAAGAAGGTAGTGAACAATCATGTCTACCTTTCATTTTAGACTTTGAGTTTGATGAGCCCGAACCTTTTTTTATTGTTAATTCTATTTGCTTGCATTATTTTTTGGTGCTACTTATGTCTTTGTGTAGCACATGCGCAACTTTTTGATTTACTGATACGAGCTTTGAGTTGTTTTGACCGTGCCGTGGGCGAGCACTTGGTTTAAAATGAGAAAACTGGTCCGTCAACTAGATACTCGATTGAGCCCAGCCATACTCGATCGAGTATCCAAGTGTTTTGGGTTTAAAATGTAGCCAGATGATGATGGAATTGCGCGGTTGGTCATTTTCCCTATTTTTGCAGCTAGTTTGGGGGAACTCCTACGCTCTTACCCGATATTCTCATTCTTTGTATCTACTTTTATTGTATTGTCTCCATTTCTTTTCAATTCCTTTTGTTAGATGTGTCCTATAGGTTGCTGGAAATTGTGCGATTGCTATGCTGTAGGTGTCACAATGAGAACACTGTGACATTTAGGTTTGGGGGATGAGTCTTTAATTATGTTGTGTGATTTATTTCTGTTGCGTGATTTATTTTATGTTGTGTGCATTTAAAAATAAAAATAAAAAAAATTTCAAAATCCAAAAACATGTTTTTCCTTTGTTTTAGGTCGAGTCTTGGTGAATTGAGTAACAATGATGTTAAATAGCATTGTTTTTGCATTTGAATCTCAAATAATTGTCCATGTGCATTGCTTTGACCCATTATCTATGAAAACAAAGCTCATAATTCAAGTCTTGTCTGTATTTGACATGCCTTATGCTAATTAGATTTGACAAAATTATGTTGGTAAACTACTTAAATTCTGAGGTCTATTGAGCTTCCTTGGCCAGGAACATCAATAAACTGGTCTCATTGTCAATTAGGCTGGAGTGTGGTTCTCCTTTTGCAATGTGTAATATCAAACTGCATAAGTGTGACATTATTTTCTTAACTTTTACGCGTTCATTTGACTAAGTACATGAGGAAAGGTGGTTCTTACCGTTCAAATATGCCTTACATTACCTTTTGTTTAGCCCGTTTGAACCCTTGTAGCCGTTCTATATCCAACCTAATAGCTAAAACCCTAGAATTTGCCTTCCTTATCGAGACAGTCGCAGTTGCTTGTTTATCATGTTTATTTTGCTACTATGATTGGGATTGGGACTATTATTGTCAATTGTGTGTGTAGTATAATTTATTAACAATTATGTTGTATCCCTTATATTGAAAAAAAAGAAGCAAAATATGAAGCAAAATAAAAACAAAAGAAAGAAAGAAAAAGAATTCGGAAAAAAAAGGTGAAAAAGAAGAGATAAAAAGGAAAAAAAAAATATATGCTTCATTGTCATTTGTTAAGGGAGTAAGTATAATGCATTGTTTGAGAGTAGTTCTTTTGGCTCCCATGTGTTGTCAGAGTTGAGATTATTTCTCTAGTGGGGATGATTTACGTTTATTGTCATAGATTTGGTTTCAGGCTTAGCCCTTCGACTACCATTTTAGCCTCACTTATCCAAACGTGTCTTGGCACAAACCACTTCTATACCATTTGCCCATTTGCCACTTTATTGTCCTTGATACATGTACTTTCATCTATGTTGTGAATGCGTATTAGTTGGATAAATTTCTATCACATTAGATTGCATGCATGTTTCATAAGTCGAGTGAGTGTTCTACTTGTTCCTATCTTCAGATATAGCTCACCATTACATACTTATGAGTGCATGAGTGAAATCCGCGAAAATTCGACTAATTTGTCTTGCAAGATTGAATGGTATTTGGAATCTGTCTAGAGTAAGGTGACATGAGACTTGAGCTGCGTTTTCTATTACCCGTGCCTCTGAATTTGTTTTATTGGTACATCTTGGTCATTGCTTTGTTATAGATATGGATAGCTTGGGATTTGTATGTGCATCAACCTTAGTTATGAGTTATTTATTCGCCATTTGTATGATTGCCTTATGTATTGTGTGGTGCTTTGCTTGAGGACAAGCAAAGATATTTTTTGGGGGAGTTTGATGGGTCATAATTATATATATATTTATGCCTCCCCTTAATTACTTTTGATATGGTTTTCGTGCTAGTTTATATTAATTATATGCCTTTTTTGCTAGAATGTTGCTACTTCTGCTATTTGGTGTTTAATGCAGGAAAGATGCATTTATGGAGTAAATGGATGAAATGAGCACCGCGGAGTGGGAATGAAGAATACACGGAGCATGGAACGAGAATCTAGAAGAATAAAGGAAGAGAAGCGAAGAACACAACACGAAGAAAAGAGCTGAAATAGGAGAATACTTGATCAAATCTGACTAGACTCGATCGAGTGGGTATGTACTCGATCGAGTGCGCCTAGGCTCGATCGAGTACATATCGAGTTGGAAGATTCCGCGCAATTTTCTTAAGTCGGTTACACTTTATTATAAATACCCATTTGTACCCTATGTTATGTTTACGCTTTATTTACTACTAAAACCCTAGAAAACTCTTAGTTTAGTTTTATGGCTCATATTTCTGATCTAAGCACTCTCTAATTACGGTACTATTGTTAATCTTTCCTCAATTATTATGCATTCAGTTATTAATCATCTTGTTAATCATGATTTCTACTATTGTTATTGTTATGTTTATCACTAGTATGCGTAGCAAATTTATTTATCTAGGGTGAATGGGGATCTAGGTTGTTAGAAGGGGATTATATTAATGAAATGATAGTTAAAATAGCTTCTTTGTTGTTGTTCAGTTATTGTCTTGAATCTAGTTAATTAGTTTATGCAGGATTGATTAATTAGTATTGCAAACTAGGATTTTCACCGACCGGGTTAAGACTAGTATATGCTACCATAACTAAATAGACTGACTTAATGATAGCGATCACATGTTAAGTTTAGATCTAAAGGGCATATTAGAATCGACTGATCGTATGACCTTAAACAACATAAATGGCTCTATCAATGAATTAAATCACAACCCGGATAACTACCTAGTGAACCTAATCCCTAGACCTTTTTATATTATTGAATTCGTCTTAATTTACCTCGCGATTAGTTTATAGAAATCAAACAAACAACCTTCACGAAATTGTTACCTTAAGACGGACTTAAATATTAACAAAGTAGAATAATAAACTCGCCTCCCTGTGGATTCGAGCCTTTCTTACCGCTAGCTATTAGTTAGTTCAGAATATGATTTATTTTTATAGGCCAACGACTCAAAATAGCATTTTCAGTAATGAAAACTGACAACTGTCCCATATAAACTAGTCCATAACCTTGTTCAAGTTTCGCCCTAGGTAACACTAGACTTAGTCTAAGTGTATCATCCCCAGCGGAGTCGCCAAACTTTGGACCAAGCCACCCGCGCCGTGCGCACCCGCGCGTTGGTTAGATTTCTAGGCGACGACACTTTTCCCCTAGAACTTTGGTTGGACAAAGCACGTCATGCGCCGTTACCGATTTGAAAGGCATTGAAACCGATGAAAGGTTTTAGCAAGCCTGCAATTGTGGAGTCGCCATCAATTTTTATGGAAAATTGGAACCGTTCGAATATTTCATGTCATGTTAAGACACAAAGTAGTGACATGAACACTAAGAAATTCGTTACCCTTAGCATTCTATATCTAGAATGACTCTCGCGATGCCAATGAACACGAATGCTCACAGGTATTTTAGTAAGGGATGAGGGTACGTATTAGAAAGCTCTTTATTTGAACACCTAATCCCGGCCGTCTCTATAGCGGCCTCTACTAATGATCAGGGAAGGTATTTATATTCGGTATGTTGTCAATTGTATGCATGCTATGCAACACACATGTTTTAAAACTAGAATGTGAATATATACTATGTCGGTTGACAAACAATTTAGCACTCAATTGGGGGTCAAAGTTAGAATTTAAGTTGATTTACGTGTGAAAAGGCCAGATAAATAAATCATACAAGAACGATATGAAATAAATAATAAAAATACAAATACATTAAATTACATGATATGAATAAATTACAATGACTATTGAATTTACATCATAAACGTGCTCAAAAGGGATTTTAGAAATAAAAGAAAATAAATAAAACGAAAAGAAAAAGATAATTGGAGTTTTAAATATAGGAATTTGACGAAAATATGGCGATAATATTTATAATAGTCGATTAAAAGCTTAAAAAAGAGCCTACGTCAAGACGAGAAAGAGTTTAGAGGCAGAAGCCATCTCAGAACAAGCGCAGCGTCCACTGCGTCCTCTGGAAGAGGCGCATCAATTTATGCGACTGTTCCCGAGTTGGATTATGATCGTGAAAGTAAGACTCTTTGTTCGTTATTGTTCATTGGTTAATTTACATTGATTATTAGTACATGACTCGAATATAAGTGATTTAGGCAGATTATATTCACTAAGATCGTCATAAAGCGAAAAAGAATGAATTAAACATGATATTACAGCGGTTTACACATGTACTACGGTTTATATGTTGTCGGATATACAAAGATCGAAGCTAAAATGGGAATTGGAAAACAAAGGATTGAAAAGGAATTGGAAACAATATACAAAAGACGGATTTAAAAACTTGATGTGGAAGGAATCGAGCCTCTTAACGTCCGGGTTTGATTTAATGACGAAAACCCGCAAATATAAAATCATGAGGGATTTAAGTCGAAAAGGAGTTTATAAAAAGAATTAAGAAACTGGAAAAGATGAAAGTTCGAAGGAAATAAGAAGTAAAACAAGAAAAGACCTTCGAATGAGGCAACGAAAAAATACGAGGAGAAAGAAGAAGACCAACAACGGCTAAGCAGCCTCTGAAATAGGCGCAGCAAGTGCTGCGACTGTTCCAGAAGGCGCAATAGTTGTTGCGTTTCTTCTCGACAGTGTCTCTCTGTTGTTTTGTTAGAAATGGTTTTAAAAAAACAAGTTTTGAAAACGTGTTTGAGCGTATTTGTGATATAAATCCTTACATTAATATCTACAAATAAACAAAAGAGAATAAAATTGGGATGTTACACCCTTAGACTTACATGTTTGACGAAGCGAGATTAACTAAGTTATTGTTAGTGAATTCTCGAATCGATGTAGGATTGAAAGTGCCCTCTTTAGGAGGATTTAGAACGATCGATTAATTTGATTAAGTGGAGTTGGTCAAGTGGGTCGGTCTATGCAACGTGACTGGTACTCAGAATTATCTAAGCTTACGTGACCGAGTAGATCAAGCACGTAGCCGTAAAAAAGCAAGAGCGCGGTCTTAGAATGCAAAGGGGGAAAAGAAGGGCAGACAGTCACGTGAAAAATATGTGAGGTGGAGGATTCTATTTATACTAATCACAAGGAGGAATTTAGGAAAAAGTCGAATTAGGAATGAAATCCGGAAAGATTCTGAAAATTGGGGAAAAAGCAGCCCAGGAAGAGGCGCAGCAGGAACCACGACCTTTCCAAGAGACGCAACTCCTACTGCGTCATCTAATGAGGCCTTTCCTCCTCAGCAAGAAAGATATTCGCGGTTTAATTTAGGAATTAGGGAAGATGTATGCTTCCTTGTTCCGTAAAAAAAATATTTTCGATATTTAATCAAAATAAATATTTGGGAATAAAACTCTTGAATATTCTAGAACATTCCGACTCGGCTTAAGAC
This sequence comes from Silene latifolia, assembly GCF_048544455.1. Taxonomy (NCBI): domain Eukaryota; kingdom Viridiplantae; phylum Streptophyta; class Magnoliopsida; order Caryophyllales; family Caryophyllaceae; genus Silene; species Silene latifolia. The sequence goes on along the minus strand of NC_133528.1, from coordinate 118,943,662 downwards.
GGTTTTAGAAAATGGAAACAGTTTTTTACCCGGAATCCAAATGTACTCTAATTACTGTCAAAATGACCATAACGGCGCGTAGATGACGATTATGAGGTTGACTCGACTGTTTGAGTTATCACTTGTCGACGAACTTACGAAATGTGATAAATCGCTCCGCGTGATAAACATGCGGTCCAATAATCACTGGGCGGTTGGCGGAAGGTATAAAAACGAGGCATCTACAGGTTCTTGCATTGTTTCCTTGTGGTGGTATGATTGGTTTTGGTTGTTCAGATATGAGTTCGGTTACGAGGACGTAACCTTGTTTTTACGGGGGTAAAATGTAACCATCCTGTTTTCATCTAGGTTTGTGGATTTTATGTTGTGTTTAAGTAAGTATAGTGTTTGTTATATTATGTTTAAGTTGTTGTGTTATATGTGTATATGCGTGAACTTTGAGGACGATGTTCATTTTTAAGGAGGGAAGACTGTAATATTACACATTTTTGGTCGTAGAGTACTAGGTCGAGTAGGCTGCATTCAACTGAGTACGTCTGTTGGGTGTTACTATCAGGGTTATGACTTAGTGGCAGTCGAGTATGTGGGGTACTCAGTCGAGTACCGTGCAATCGGTCGAGTACGGTTTTGTACTCGGTCGAGTGTCCGGTCTGTTACGGGTTTATCGCTCGGGTTTGATTAAAATTATTAGAGGATATATAAACATGTTCGTCAGTTTCAAAATCACTTTTAAGTAAACCTAATTACATTTCAAAGTCCCCCTAATCATCTTCATCAATTCCCAAGCAAAGGTTGATCAATTGTGGGTTTTCGGATCTCTCTTTCCATGTCAATCGCGTTAGTAAGTCTCTAGTCTCTTTAACCAGTTTATTGGTTAGTTTATGCAAACCCTAGATTAGGGTAACTGGGGGAATTAGTAATGGGTGTATAATAAACCGATTAATGAAGGGTAGTTGTAATTATTATGTGATAATTGGTTGTAGGTGAGGTGGTCGTTGTTGATTGCTAGTGTTCGCAAGCGAATTTGTTATAAAGGTAGGGTTTCCCTACTCAGTCTTTGTATGGTTGATTTCATGTATTGTGTTATTGTTTGATTCTTTGTTGTGATATTATAGTGGAGATTGGTTTTTATTGGTATTGATTGTGAAGCCATTGTCGCGAGATGGTCTTCATCCCCATGTTCGCCCCTTATGGCTCTCGTCACAAGGGGATGTGCACATTAATGATCTGGGATCACTCGTTGCGATGAGCGAGGCTTAGGTGGCAAGGCTGCGGTCTCCCACTAGCAGTGAGGGTACCTGTTGCGATGGGTTACCTGGCAGATCTGGACTAGGACTCAGATAATGATACTTGGAGGTTAGATTTTATATTGTTACAGGATTGAGATTGGATGGTTATTGTTGTTGTTATAGCATGTTTTATTGTGCAGTTGACTGGCCCCTTTTCTATGTTGCAAAACCTGCAGTGATCCATTAGGGGATGGTGAGCATATATCTAGCAGGTTGTGATTGCTTGAGCTCTCTTGCGGGACAAATAGGATGTCGCCGACTCTAGCTTTTGTCATAGCTTCCGCTCATCGTTAGTAGATTTTATTTTATGATAGTTGGTTGTAATCAATTTTCATTTGAGGTTTTGGAGTTTGTAACTTAATTTATTATACTTTATATATTTTCGTTTTATTATGGTATCTGTGATGCTTACTACCTCGGCTAACCGAGATGGTAGCACTCCCGTTTTCTAAGGTAAGCCTTGGTAAAGCACTTTGGTAGATGGGGGGAGAGGTGTGTTACAAGTGACCATAACTATTTGTTTATACTTATTAAATTCCGTCCTAAGATAAAAACTCAGGAAGGCAAAAATATTAAGCATGAATAGTAAGACGATCTACTAAGAACAAAAGCCTCTAGGATCCTTTTTATAGTTGGCAATAAAACGAAAGGCATGTGCCATTGATTTAGATAATTATGTTATAATATTTAATAATATTCGAGTGGCTTATGAGTTTCGTGTTTAAATATAATTTAAGTTTATATTAAATGTTATGAGACTTTTATATAAAAGACGACACCGTGATGGACCGGTCTCGATTAAATATAATTAAAGTTTGAGAATTATTATTCCCTCTTACCTTACCCTAATATATGTCATCTTTCATGAAGAGGTACGATCGGGTTTGATTGTGCAAAAAGGTACGTAACCCATTATATATATTTTGGAAGTTAAAAGAATAAACAATTCATCCTGACAACAACACAAATCATACGTACTGTAAAAGAGTGAAAGTGTGAAAGGCAGTTTCTTCCTCCATCATCAAGAAACATTAAGGAAAGGGTTAAGGAAGAGAATCAATTTATACTTCTTATTATTGTATTGAGTGCGTTTTTAAGACATGGACCAAAGTTAGTCCTTTATTCCGTCTTTTTAATTGTATTAGGTTTGAATTAATTCAAGTCTATGTTGATTCTTGGGACTGATTTCATTATTGAAATCATAAAATTTTTCTTACATTTGGTATTAGAGCGGTATATAGTCTTGATTAATTTACCATAAAAGTTTACTGCCATTATTTTTTTTCATCACCGTATTTATGAGAAATAATGTTAGTATAAATGAATTAGAATTTTTATTGTACAAGAGGTTTTGTGATTGTACTAGATTATAGTAGAACCATGTTGAATTATATAATCATATGTTAATCAAATTTATTGGTCCCATGTTGAATTATAAATGGTATTGTTTGGTATGCATTATGATAAAAGTTGTTGCAATTCACCGATGAACGTTTAAACTTTGTCATCTTATGGCCATATTAATAGCTTCCGTTGCATATGTATTTGACTTGTCCCTTCGGGACTAATGGATTTTTTCAAGTACTATTAATTAATTATATTAATTATGTGTTTATTCATATGGTTAAGAATGAAGAACCATGAAAAGTTCTTATTGGTACGGTATTTTATTAGAATTTCTTATATTGATAGTAATGGCATTTAGTTTGTTGTTTTAGTATGCACCGTAACATAATTGATAGTAATGAAAAGTACTTACTGTAATGATACTTACTCTCGATAATTCGTTATGCATTTTTAATGATGTGACAGTCTTGCGTTAATTAAAGTTTCATTCTTTTTCACCCATATATGTTTACATACGGTATGAAGTATATGTACAGTAAGTATTGTCTCAACTGATTGGTAATACATATATAGACAGAAGTTATCCATGACAGTACTCCACATTGTTCATTTAAGTTTTTTCATGGACCATGATCATAGTTTTGATCATTCATTGTTTTTTTACGCATATCAAACAGAAAAAGACATAAGAATATAGCCAGCACATTGGCACATCTTATAATGGGTAATTAGTGTTCAGAAGTGTTAACACATTGAAAGATAATATACCATTAAAGTTGAATGTTTATTTTTTATATCACATGTTAGTCACCAAAGTGGCCTTGTTATATTACATTTAGACATTTAAAATAAAAGTTATCAATTGATCATGATTAAAGATATGTTTAAATGACATTATAGTTAGATTGATCAATTATTTTTGTCATCTTGATGTGACCATTATTTGAGCATATTTAGTCCCCGAATTAGCCTTGTTCCCATGCTTTTTAGTGCATATTTAGGTCATTTATTGTCTCTAGTCCTTTGTTTTGCATATTCTTTGAGGTTTTGTCCCCTTGGTAGGAAAGGAGTGCAAACCTTGCATTTTCATGGCAAAATAGAGCTAAATTGATTGAATTCAATGACCAAGCATCAAAGAGAAGACAAGACTAGAAGACCTTTGTACATATTATAGTAGTTGGGCAATGATGAGAAAAGATCCTTGCATCTCCGACAAAATCCCCGAGGATTGTTGGAAGAAGGAGGAAGAAAAGAAGAAAGGAAGAGGCTGACCCAGAATCCGAGCGGATTGCCCTCGGGACGCCCGTCCAAGACCAGGAATCCGAGCGTCTTTCCCAGAGGGACGCCCGTCCAAAAACACCACAATCCGCCCGTCCAGCCAGACAATCCGCTCCACAATCCGCTCGTCCCGTGCCTTGGACGCTCGGATTGTGTTACAACAACTTTCCATTTTCTTCTTGTTCTATGAAGGATGCGCATATCTCGGAAAGACCGGTAAAAAGGAGACTCGCATATTTTTCTGAGAGGAGCAATTCCTCAAGGACTTAATCGTCATTTAAGCCCTTAGTAAACCCTAATTTGTGTAACTAATCCCCACTATAAATACCCCATTAATCTAATTAGATAATCATGTTCTTCTTATCAATCTTTAGTGTAGTTTATATCATTCTAATCTCTTCTTAATGTTATAATCAACTTTTAATCAAGTCTTAATACAAATCTCATTTCCTTAATCTCTCTTTTGTTCATCTTTTATTTTGGGTAATTGAAGATTATTTGGGTTATTATTGGGAGATTGACAACCTTCCAATCAATCATCAAGTACTTCTATTATTCTTTGCTTTATTATTGGAATCATTAGTAGGTATAGTTCTCTTAATCCCTTTTTAATTATTGTTAATCATCTTCATTTATTCATCATATTTAACTTTGTTGGTATGATTGACAACCTTGCTAGCATGTTCAACATGATAATGAGTGAGTAGTTTCTTTAACTAGGGTTAATGGGTAATTAGGGGAAACCAACATGGGGGATGATTCATGCTTAATTTAATATGTTTTCATAGTTTATTTTCTTGCTTGTTGTGATCTCAACTTATTCACATGTTATGTTTGATGAAATGCGAGCCTATGAATCCTTGCATTTTTTACCCATTACTTACCTTTTCAATGAGACTTGTAAGACATAAACCAACTCGAGTCTCATTAGACCATGCATATAGTTGAGTAGGGAAGATTAAGTCGACTTGTAGGTGTTGTACAATCTAATCGATCCGGCTCCGGGACCCAAACTTTCCTAGGATTGTAAGATATAAACCAACTCGATCCATCACAACAATAATTGCTTGCTTATAATTTGAGAATATGTTTGTATGATCAATTCCCATGAATCCCCTATGACCCCATGACACCCTAGTGCCTTTTATCAATTGTTTACATCCCTTTTTATCATCTTGCTTGTTTACTTTCATTGCTATTTAGTTTAGTGATCTTCTACTTCAAACCCCAAATTGTGACACCTCTAGACACCGCTACTTACAATTGAAAATCTTACTTCAATACCTGTCCCTTGGGATCCGACCTTTACTTGCCTCTTTACTAATAGTAGAGTTGTTTGTGAAGTTATAAATATTGTTTTGGTCTAGGTGCTCCTAACGACAAGTACCGAAAACTAAACCTCTCAAGAGGGACCGACCACATCTATATTTTGGGAGATCACCCAAAGATGGGTCATTAAATATAGTTGATAATATAAAAGGATTAATTATTCATAAATTGGGTCTAATAGTATGTATATCCAAAGATAGCATTCTTATTTGATTCATGTGTGTTATAGTTAATTGTTAAAATATATATGAACATCAATGATGGTTGCTTGTGTTTAAGTGTTGTCCAAATGTCATTTAAATACATGTATGAAAGTTTTATTTGATATTATTTGAATCTATATGATAGTTTTTAAAAGCACTAATAGATAAACATGTATAAATGTTTGCAGCGTCTCCAAATATGTTTGCATCTGCTAGCTCTGTTGTAAAGTTCAATGGGCTTAGTTATGATGAGTGGGCCTTAAATATCCAGTATACACTGGGTATAATGTCATTAAACATTGCCATCCTGACAGATGAGGAACCAACAACCATTACAGCTAATAGCTCCGAAGCCGAAAAGTGTCGTTATCAGGCTTGGGAGAAATCCAATAGGCTGGGTTTAAACCTTATGAGGATGACAATGACTGCTAACATTAAGCCTTCTATGCCTAAAACAGAGAAAGCAAGGGAATTCATGCTCAAAGTAAAGAAGTGTTCACAATCGGATTTAGCTGACAAGTCAATTGTTGGCAGTTTAATGAGTGAGTTGACCACTAAAAGGTTTGACTGGTCGCAGCCGATTCATGACTATATTAGTAGCAAAGTTGAAGACTTTAGGGATGGACGTAACTCGTAAGTTATACTTTCTTGGTCCAATTCATCATTAACTCTCTACCTTATGAGTTTGGCCAGTTTCAGGTAAACTATGCAGGAACTATCAAGAGTTAAAAGCCATGCTTATACAGGAAGATGGGAGATTAAAGAAAATGAATAATCAAGCTAAGCTGTTCATTTCCTGAGTCATGATGGTGCCAGCAGCAGTAAGGCTAAACCGAGTAAGAAAGGTAAGAAGGGAAAGTCTTTCTTTAAAGGACCTAAAAGTAGAATCCAGAAAGAAAAGAAATGTCACTTTTGGAAGAAAAAGGGACATGTCAAGAAGGATTGTCCTAAAAGGAAGGCGTGGTTCGAAAGGAAAGGTAAAAATTATAGTTTTGTTTGCTTTGAATCAAACCTTATAGAAGTAGTGTTTGTTACTCCAATTACTCACCACCAACAATATATCACCCTCGAAATTTTGAGGAATGGAGAACTCCCTTGGTTCTTCTCTGCCGTGTATGCTAGCCCGAACCCAACAAATAGGCGTGAACTGTGGCTAGAATTGGAAGACTTTGCTAGGGCAAATAATAGACTCTGGTTATTAGCAGGAGACTTCAATGAGACGAGGTCTTTAAGCGAAAGACATGGCGGGAATTACAACACGGCAAGACGATGTGCTAACTTTAATAATTGGATAGAAAATTGTGAGCTAATCGAACTAGCTTTTTCGGGTTCAGCACATATTTGGGCAAGGGGAAATTTGGCTTAAACAAGACAAAGCGCAAGATTAGATAGGGCCTTATGCAACGGAGACTGGGGAGCCTTGGTCGAAGATGCTTTGGTTCGTCACCTCCCAGCATTTCAATCTGATCACTGTCCCATATTAATCTCCCCAAATGGCTTCGCTCCAATTAATGCTGTGAATAGACCATTTTGTTTTCAATCATGCTGGTTGACACATGAAAAATTTAAAGAATTTGTTGATAAAAGTTGGCCATCGAGTGGTGACTTCCCGGCTAGACTAGAGTGCTTGTCAGAGAGGTTACAAAATTGGAATTCTGAAGTTTTCGGGAATATTTACAAACGCAAAAAAATTCTTATAGCCCGAATAAGAGGATGCCAAAGAGAGCTGTCAATAGCAAGAAGAACGAATTACATAAAACTAGAAGCTAAACTTAGAAAAGAGTTGGATGAAGTTCTAGCGCAAGAAGAACTACTTTGGTACCAAAAATCAAGGCTAGAGTTTAACAAAGACGGAGATCGTAATACTTCCTATTTTCATTTTAGTACTTTGGTTCGACGATGGAGAAATAGAATAACATCTCTCAAGGACGATATACGGGAATGGCAAGATGATCCAAGTAAAGTTAAACAGATCATGGTCGAGTACTACAAGAAACTTTACACGAATGAGCAAAATCCCGGCTTTAGTAATGCTCTCCCTTGGGACCTTTTTCAAGACTATAATAATGCGGATTGGGAATGGTTTACTAGACCTTATAGTATAGTCGAAATTGAAAGGGTTATTAACAACATGGGATCTTTGAAGGCTCCAGGACCAGACGGGTTTCAAGCTTTATTTTATCAAAAACATTGGCCTTTGATCGAACAATCACTAAGCGATATGGTAATAAGGGCCCTTAAAGGTAAAGGTATGTCGGCTGGTCTCAATGACACTTATCTTGTTCTTATTCCTAAGGTCGATGCCCCTGAATACATTACACAATTTCGTCCCATACATTTGTGCAATGTGGCCTTTAAAATCATAAGTAAAATGCTTGCAAATCGTATAAAAAAAGTTTTACCTCGTCTTATTTCTGAGACCCAAAGCGGTTTTGTGCCCGACAGACAAATAACGGGTAACATTGTCGTCTTCCAAGAGGTTATCCATTCTATGTGAAAGAAGAAAGGGTCGAAGGGTATAATGACAATCAAAATCGATCTCGAAAAAGCTTATGATCGTCTTAGAGGGAGATTTATTTACGATACATTGAGTGACATGGGTTTTCCTAGACTAATAATTGATGTTGTGATGGAATGTGTAACCTCGACAAGAATGCAAATTTTATGGAATGGTGAACCAACGGAGCAGTTCATACCGTCTAGAGGAGTGTGTCAAGGGGATCCGCTATCGTCATACTTGTTCGTCATGTGCTTGGAAAAATTGTAGCAGGCTATCGATCAGGAAGTCCGAAATAATAATTGGAAGCCCATTATTATCTGTCGAAATGGCCCTCAAATAACAAACCTTTTCTTCGCAGACGATATGGTCTTATTTGGTGAGGCTACGAAAGAACAAACCTTAGTCATGAGACATGTAGTTGCCAATTTTTGTAATGCCTCAGGGGAGAAAATTAGCAATGCGAAATCCCGAATTTTTCTCTCTAAAAATATCGAACAAGTAAGAAGAGAAGCGGTATAGGCAGCTCTCACCTTCCTCTGTTACTGCTCAGATTTCTTTCTCGCTCTGTGGATCCTCCAGTTCACCCCTGTCTATTTCGTCTGCTTTCTGAATGGAAGGTTCCAGCATATGTGCTATTGGGATGCTGGATAGCTCTGTTGGTTTAAATGTTGCCCCTAGGGTTGCTAGGGCGTCTGCTTCCACGTTCTGATCTCTGGGGATCTGTTTAAGCTTGCAAGTTTCGAATTTTTGTTTTAACTCCTTTGCTACTTTTAGGTATGCAATCATTTTCGAATCTCTGGCTATAAACTCATCATTCACGTGGTTGACTATTAACAGAGAGTCACTAGATATGAGCAGGTGCCTGACTCCCAACTCCAAAGCTAGCTTCATTCCCAATATCAAGGCCTCGTATTCTGTCTCATTGTTGGTTGCCTTGAATTCGCATCTTACTACTTGCGCTATCAGGTCTCCCTGTGGTGACCGTAGAATTAATCCTATGCCTGCCCCCCTTTGGTTGGAGGCTCCGTCAATGTGCATCTGCCAGATTTCTGCCTCCTTGCTTCCTCCTAGAGTGAGGATCTCTTTATCTGCTAGATTCTGGATGGCAGGACTGAAGTCTGATACGAAGTCGGCCAACGCTTGTGATTTGATTGCTGTTCTGGGGTCATATTGGATGTCGTACCCACTGAGGTGTACAGACCATTTTGACATTCCGCCTGATTGTTCAGGCTTCCTCATGATAGCTTTTAGCGGGTAATTGGTCACGACATGTACAATGTGGGACTCAAAATGGGGGCGCAGTTTGCGAGATGCCACTACCAATACTAGTACTAACTTTTCAAGGGATGTGTACCTTGTCTCTGCCGGTAGCAGAGACTTGCTCACGTAGTATACTGGCTTCTGCTCCCTTTCTTGCTCCCTGACCAGGACAACACTCACTGCTACCTCTGTGACGGCTAGGTATAGGAATAGTGGTTCTCCTGGCTCTGGTTTCGACAGCAGCGGCGGGCTGCTGAGGTAGTGCTTCAGCTCTCTGAAGGCTTGCTCGTGTTCAGAGGTCCATTCAAACATCTGGCTTTTCCTTAGTACGTCGTAAAATAGCCTGCATTTATCTGAAGATCTTGAGATGAACCTGTTCAGGGCTGCTACCTTCCCGGCTAGTCTTTGAACATCCTTAGGCTTCTCGGGTGACTCCACTGTAGGATGGCTTTAATCTGCTCGATGCTGGCCTCTATTCCTCTTTGAGTTACGATATAGCCCAGGAATTTGCCAGAAGATACTCCGAAGGTGCATTTAGATGGATTTAGCTTCATCTTGTATTTCCTGAGGGTGCTGAACGTTTCTGCCAGATGTTGCATGTGATCTCTGGCTTTTTCTGATTTCACCACCATGTCATCAATATACACCTCCATTGTTCTTCCTATCTGCTCTTTGAACATGCGGTTAACCAGCCTCTAATACGTGGAGCCTTCGTTTTTTAGGCCGAATGGCATAACGTTGTAGCAATATATTCCTCTTTCGGACATAAATGTTGTCTTCTCTTGATCTGCAGGATCCATCTTGATCTGATTGTATCCACTCCATGCGTCCAGGAATGTTAACATCTCATGTCCAGCTGTCGCGTCCACCATTGCATCAATATGAGGCAGCGGGAATGGATCTTTAGGGCATGCTTTGTTGAGATCGGTGAAGTCCACACATACTCTCCATTTCCCATTCTTCTTAGGCACCACCACTACGTTGGACAGCCCATTCGGATATTTTACTTCTCTTATTTTCTTTGCTTTGCAAGCAGTGTCTACTTCCTGGTTGATTACCTTATTTCTCTCCGCTGCAAACTTCCTTCTTCTCTGTTGGATGGGCTTGCACTTTGGGTCTACACTAAGCTTATGTGTTATGATGGACGGATCTATTCCTGTCATGTCATCGTGTGACCATGCAAAACAATCCATGTTATCTTGTAAGAACTTGACTAACTGCTGTCTTAAGCTTCCTGTACATCCTGCTTCAATGAGCACAGTTCGTTCTAGGTGCAGCTTATCCAGGTTGATTTGATCCAGCTCTTCTGCTGGCGGTTCAATGTATTCGTTTTGGATAGGTCGTACCTTAATTGCTATCTTTGGGGTGCACTTGAGTGCCTTCTTATAGCAGCCTCTAGCTTCCTCCTGATCTCCTCTTATCCTTTCTACTCCCCATGGGGTGGGGAATTTTATGCACTGGTGGTATGTTGAGGGGACTGCTTTCATCTGGTGCAACCATGGTCTTCCTAAGATGACGTTGTAAGTAGAGGGGCCATCTATGACCATGTATCTAACTTGCTTGTTGACTCCCTTTTAAGATACACTTTTTAAAACTTACTCCCTTTTAAAAAAAAAGTTTAAAAATTACACCCAAAATATTGCAAAAATTTAAAAATTGCTGCCAAACCCCTATATTTGCATTTTTATGACAAAAATACCCCTTTTATTTTTAAAAATTTTCATATTACTACCCAACTCCATTACAACTATGCTCACCCTTCAACCATCCAAGGACTCCACGGCTAACCACCACAATCCTTCGCCAAACTTCACCACCGTACTCGTCATATAAGAAATAAAATAAGGGGCATTTTTGTCATAAAAATGTAAAAGTAGGGGTTTGAGAGCAATTTCTAAATTTTTGCAATATTATGGAAGTAATTTTTAAACTTTTTTTTAAAAGGGAGTAAATTTTAAAAAGTGTATTTTAAAAGGGAGTTATTGATAATTTACTCTAGTTTTCAGCATGATCAAGTTGACCGAGCTTCCAGTATCTACCAAGACCTTTCTAACTGTGCAATTGGCCATTGATAAGGTGATAATAAGTGCGCCGTGATGTTCTCGCTCATCGTATGCATCTCCTTCATCAAAGCTGACTGCTGACAGGTCGCTGTGAGAAATTCTGCATGAATTGGCTGGTCTATCTCTTTTGGTCTCTGTAGCGTATCTCTTGGCCGCTGAATATGTCAATCCGCTCAAGTCTGAGCCGCCTTGTATCACGTTTATAAATTTGGTGCATGTGGGTGGGTCGGCCGGTTTGGCGGAGCCTACCTTATCTTGCTGCTTGCCCCCACGTGGTAATAGGTGGCTAAGCTTTCCTTGTTCGTACAGGCGCTTGATCTCTCTTCGTAATGTATAGCAATCCTCAGTGTTGTGCCCAATATCCCGGTGGAACTCACACTTCTTCTTGCTGTCCTTTCTCCATGCCTGCTCTCCTACCGGTGGGTTGGGCCATCTGACTCCATCTCCCATCTCCCTGAGTGCCTTCAAGATTCCTCCGATTCCTGTGGTGAATTCGTATTCGCCGGGGTGGGGAGTAGGCTGATTTTCTTCGATTCTCGTGACTCCCCTCCCGTATGGTCCGTACCTCTCGTCCTTCTTCTTTGGTGGTTTGCTTTCTTCCCGATTTCTCTACTACCGAGGTCTGGAGATACTAGGTGTGCTTAGCAAGCTGGCTCTGGCTAAGACATCTTCCTCCAACCTGATTGCGGCAGCTGCCTTCTCCTGTACTGCCTCGAAACTATGGCATGGATGCATGGTTAACTGCTTGTATAGGTCGGAGTCGTGGTGGAGGCCTCTTCTGAAGGCTTCTACTGCTGTTGAGACATCACACTCTCGTACTGCTACCTTCTCATTGTTGAACCTAGTATTGTATTCTCCAATGCTCTCTCCTGCCCCCTGGACGATTCTGTACAGGTCTCCTGCGTGCTTCTGTGGCTTTCTGCTGCTTGCGAACTGTTGGGTGAATGCGTTCACCAATTCAGCAAATGTAGATATCGATCTGTTGGGCAGGCTCACAAACCATCGAAGTGCCGGTCCTGTTAGGGTGGACCCGAATCCTTTGCACATGCAGGCCTCCTTAACTTGCCCTATAGCTGTTGCCGTCATCATTTTCTGCTTATAAAGGCTGATATGATCAAAGGGGTCTGCTGTGCCGTCGAAGAGAGGCATATTTGGATTCGTGAATCCCTTTGGCATGGCTGTGATGGATATGGTGTCCACGAATGGTGAGTCGGAATAACTGTCTAGAGCTGCTTTCTCGAGTGGGGGTGGTAGCTGGGGACCCCGCTCGGATCTCTTTTAGTTCCAAGTCTGCGATTAGTTATCTTGGCCGAATCTGGGGTCCGTCTATCGCTATCTCTGCGTATTTCCTCCCGATCCGGGTTCTTGAAGATTCGATAAGCTCCGGCGGTCGGGGGTTGTGGTAACGATCGTCCCCTGCCGCCGTTCACTTGCTTTGGTTTGACTCGGATCTCGCTTTCGGGTGTCCGCGCCCGATTGCTTTGGGGCTGACGGAGAGGCCACCTGTTTGTGTCCCTATGCAGTTAGCCGGCTGCCAGCTATCTGGTGTGAGGTATCCTAACCCTCGTGGGGTTATTCTTCCGTCTCGACGATCGTAGCCAAATCTAATCTTGTTATTAGCTCGGCCGGTATCTCTCTTTGCCCGATACTCCCCGTGTCAAATCTATCAAAGGAGATCTTCCTTCACCTGTCCCACCCACTGGGGTGGCAGACTGCTGTTTCAGGATATCAATCTGTGCCCAGAGTTCTCTGTCTCTTCTTCTTGTCTCAGCATCTGCTCTCCTTTGGTCTTCTCTCATGTTTTCCATAGCTTTCTGAAGATTTTCCACGCCAGTGAGTAAGATTTGCGTGGGACTAGGTGGCGGAGTGGTGCCTGAACTTGATATTCCCTTGTCTGATCTGGGGTGAGTTATGACAGCAGGAGTTTTAGGAGGTAAAGTAGCTTTTGTTGTCGGTATGATTCTTGAGGTGTGTCCGGGAGCCTGCGTGGCCACCGTTGATGTTGGATTTTGGTTAGATAGTGGTGGTGGCGATGGTTGCCTGCTCCCTGACACGGCTTCAGATGCTTGCTTTTCCATTGTATATCTAGAATATCAACGATTGACAACCACAATGCCCCACGGTGGGCGCCAAACTGTTTAGGTATTTTTACCCAAGTCGATTGATTAGGGTCAATGTAGTCTATATTCGTTGGTCGATTGTGTGATGATTCGTATGTCAATAAGTAAATAGGAAAATAAAGTGCGTAATGTAAATTGACACGAGAGATTTGGTGACGCGGAAAACCCAATGTGGGAACATCCGCGGGAGGGACGGTACCCTGCCAAGTATTGCACTATATGAATAGGAGGATGATTACAATTATGGTACGAAGCTTAATCCTGCTGACCCTAGGTGTCAGGCCTGCAAGATCTAGTATGAACGTATATTGTTTGCTGAGATGTGATCTTGAATGTTGTTGTATGAATGTGGGTGTTGAATGAATGAATTCTTGATTCGCTTCCTTGGCTATTTATAGGGTAAGAACCCTAGATATGTCCTACCTTGAATATGGAAAGAGAATATAATTTCCATAAGGACTCTTTCCAAATCCGGACTCCCTTGCCAATTCTCCTTGATTTCCCTGACTTCTCCCTAACTTCTCCCTGACACTTCTTTCCTTAACGCGGGCGCCTTCTGTGATGGGCCCTAATCTTGCTTAAGCCCGTTTCTCCACTCCCTTGTCCGCGGGCTCCCTTCCTCCTTATCACTCCATCCCTAGCCTTTACCTTATTAAGTGGGCCTCCTCCTTTATGCTATTTTTAGCCCAAACAGTGACCATGTCTTAGCTCCTATATCTGAAGCAATTCTTGGACATACGGTTAGCGAAATGTGGAACGAGAATTCGGGATGGAATTGGGATTGTTTCGCTAATTTTTTACCGCAAGAAATCTTTCAAAAAATTGCATCTATTTCTCTAATAGAGGACCCGGACATGGAGGACTCGCTATATTGGAATGGGACATCTTCGGGAAAATTTTCTCTTAAGTCTGCTCTCGGCTTTCTTTGAGGAAATGATACATCAACCGAACCCAAGTCAATTATGTGGAGGTGTAGATACCTCATTTCTGCACCTCCCGCAAACCACCCGGTGATGATTGGGCCGCATGTTTGGTACGCGGAACGATTTGTGACAGTTCGTAAGTTTATCGTCAAGTGATTTCTCAAACACTGATGTCTACCTCTTAATTGTCATCTACGCGCCGATACGGTCGCTTTGACAGTAATTAGAGTACATTTGGAGTCCGGACCTAAAACCGTCTCCATTTTCTGATAACCATTAAATACCGAGTCAGAATGTTCTGGAATGTTCCGGATATTTCTATTCCTTATTTCACAATCTTTTAATCTTTGGTAAAGAATTTCCCGTAATATTCACACAAAATATTAAGGAAAATAATATTAATCCGTTATTCCATAACTTAAACACGAAAATCTTTCTTCCGCAGGAGGAAACCACCTGGGAACAGACGCAGCAGGTGCTGCGCCTCTTCCAAGAGACGCAGTGTCTGCTGCGCCTCTTCCCAGGTCCTTTTCTGCGTATTTTTCGTATCTTTTCATATCTTTTCGAGATTCACTTCCAAAGTTTCTCCGAAAACCCTGATTCCTCCACGTGATTAGTATAAATATGAGCCTTTGCTCCTCATATTTCTCAAGGGAGTGTCCGCCCTTCTTGATGTGATCATTATTTGCGCACATTTAGTCCCTTAATTGAGCCTATTTTGCATACTATTATAACATTCTATGGCCATTTTATCCGTCAAAACCTTCCTATTTGCTTTTCTATCGCATTTCATATGTTTTGTAGGAAAGAAGATAATAAGGCGGAAATTCCCGTCTTTCGTGCATATTCGGAAGCTATTTGACAATATTTGATGGACTAGTATGAAGAGGAAGCGAGAACTAAAGACCAATCCCACAAGAATAAAATGGAAGTGAAGGAAAGGGAAGAATAGAAGAGAAAACGAGATAGCACTCCAATCTGTGCGGCTTCTCTAGAATCCGGCCATCCCCAAACTACAGAAGACGTGCGTCTTCACCCAAATCCGCCCGTCCCGACACCAATACGCACGGATTTCAGTCCAGCACAATTTCGTCTTCTTCAAGCTTCAAAGAAAGAAGCCCTTCCTTCGAAAAATACCGGCGTCTCCCTGCTCAAATCTCAAAAGTGTAATTACTAGTTTAGCCCTTAGTTAACCCTAATGCATCCACCTAATTTCTACCATAAATACCCCACTTGTAAATAATCAAAGGGGGATCCTTTTATCAAGTTTTATTAGACTATACACAAGTTTTTTGGCTAGAAAAATCCTTCCTTATATTAGATTAGGAGTAGATTAGAATAGATTACTCTTTAATCTTTCCACAAATCTCACATTAATCACTCCTTAATTATTGTTCAAGTTTATTATTCAAGTTTGTTACTTTTGGGTAATTAAATATTATTGGGTTATTATTGGAGGATTGACAACCCTTCATCAATCAATCAAGTTTCTTCTATTATTCTTTGCTTTATTGTTTGGATCATCTCAAGTTTGGTATAATTTCTTTACCCTTTAATCTTTATTGTTCATTTCTTCATTCTACTATCATGTTTATACTTGTTGTGATGATTGACACCATTAATGACATGTTTCCCATGATAATGAGTGAGTAGTTTCATTAGCTAGGATTAATGGGTAATTAGGGGAAACATACATGGGATTGATTAATGCTTAATCTAATATGTTCACATGATAAATTTGCTTGCTTGTTGTGATGTCAACTTTATGCACATGTTATGTTTGATGAAATGCTAAGCCTATGAATCATTGCATTTACAACCATCTCTTATCTATTCAATTTGACTTGTAAGACATAAACCAACTCGAGTCTTGTTAGACCATGCATAGAAGTTGATTAGGAGGAAAGTAAGTCGACTTGTAGGTGTTGTACAATCTAATCGATTCGGCTTCGGGACCCAACTCTTCCTATGAACCGTAAGACATAAACCAACTCGGTTCCTTTAAAACATTAATTGCTTGCAACTTTGTAAACATGTTTGTATGATCAAAACCATGAATCCCCTATGACCCCATGACATCCTAGTGCTTTTAGTCAATTGTTTACATTTCTTAGTTCATTTTTTGCTCTACTTTGTTACTTTCATTAGTTTAGAATACAACTACAAACCCCATCAATTGTGACACTAGCATAAATTGAGATAGATAGACTTAGAACCCAAAGCACACCGTCCCATGGATCGACCTCGACTTACCGCTAACTAGTAGTTTGTTGAGTATTATAAATGTGTTTGATTGGATGTGACCCGACGACATTCACCCATCAAATTGGCGCCGTTGCCGGGGACGGTGCTATGTGACTAAGTTCTTACTTGTTTGTCTATTTTGATTTTGCTTTCACCTTGAGGAACTTGTTCCTCAAGGATTGTTCTTACCGTTTTTGTGTAGTTTCCATGCTTGTAGTTGTTTCCTTGTCTTAGCTATGATGGCTCAAGACTTGACACATGGAGTATGTGGTAGATTCTTTGAGTATAACTATGGGTATGGGGAGTTTGAGGAGCAAGTCAACACAAACCTACCTTACTATTTGTACAATGAAAATCCTAACCACTACCCCAATTTTTCCCACCAAAATCACCACATCCAATATCCACAACATCCACCCACCCAATACCCACTTCATAATGAGTTTCAACTGCCACGATACAACCACTTTCACACTTACCCACAACAAGAAGATGAACCCATTCAAAATATGATTCTCCAAATGATGGGAGATCAACAAAACTTCTTCAACCAAATGCTAGAGGAGAGCCAAAAGAGGGATAATGTTCTTCAAGGCATTATTGCCCAAGGTGAGAAATTGGAGATTCAAATTGCCCAATTAAAAGAATCCCAAGCAATCATTCCCCACCGTTCTTTGGACATTGAGCATGAATGCGAATTTGAAGTAGTAACTTTTGACATAAAAGGCAAAGAATGGGAAGAGCCAATCTCCTTGAGCTCTTGTGACTATGAAAGTGTTGTGTTCGATGAGGAAGACATGAGGTTGAGTAAGCCAAATACTCTTAACCTTTGTGAGTATGAGGGTGTGTCTTTTGAAGTGAATGATGAGACATTGGAGAAAGAGTTAAATGAAGCCCCCATCTATGATTCGTATGAAGATAGCAACAATGATGATGAGCCTAACGGATGGACTCATAATATCACCTTGCTTGAGGAGCCTATCCTTGAGACATTTGAGATACCCTATCATGAAGAAGAACGTCCTTCCTTTATTCCTCATGAAGACCACTTGACACCTATCATGGAGCCAATGATCATTGAAGAGGATATGGTAGATCTTCTTCAAAAGGCCAAAGTATCATACAAGAGCTACTTGGTGAAAAAGCTCAAAGAGAAAATTGCTCGTGAAGCCACTTGTGAAGATTTGGCGCTCACAATGACAACTTCTAAGGAACTCGATCATCAATGCCATGAAAATTCTCCTTCCACCTTGGAAGGATTGAAAAATCAAAATGCTATCATCATCACCAAGATTGAAGAAGAAGTTGGTAAGTGGAAGTCTACGGATGAAAATGAACCACACTTCATGCCTAGTGTTGACAAGAATCATGGGCTTGTTCGTTGGAAGCATTGGGAAAGCTCTAATGCCAAAGACAAAGCAAGAAAAAGAACATTCTACAAGCTTCCTTGGCCAAATTTCATATTCAAGTTGAGCAACCCATATTTATGCTTATTTGGAGCTTGTTCACAAGCTTTTGATCTCTTATTAAGAGCCTTGAGCTCTATGGATAAGAACTTCTACGATTTGAACTAGTTTGGTGGAGTCCTATCTCAAACCACCATTTGTAAGATATTTCTTGGACCCTTTTACTTTGTATAATATTGTACATTATTGCATTTGCATTTAATTTCTTGCATGAGAGTGGTGAGAGAGAGAGTCATCTTACATTTTTAATGAGCAAATTTCAGGAAAAGATAAGGAGGAATGGAAAATCGGTGAAAGGGTATGTTATTGCAAGGAAAAGAAAAGAAAAAGAAGAAAAGGGAGCTGAAGACGCCCGTCCCGAGGCCTGGACGCCCGTCCAGGACCCACGTCAGAAGAATGGTTGGCGCTGTAGCAGAACACGGGCGGATTTATTCCAAGACGCCCGACCTAGGGACAAGACGTCCGTATTCTTCACAGGACGCCCGTCCCGTATGTCACCTAAAATAAGAACTTGCGCTGCACCAGAAAACGGGCGGATTTAATCCAAGACGCCCGTCACGATCGAGACGCCCGTCCCAAATCCCAAGACGCCCGTCTTCTTCCTGCTCTCAACTTGGAAAAATCCCTGCATCAGAATCCGCCCGGATTCTTCACAACACGCCCGTCTTCTATTCTCACAAGACGCCCGTCCCGAAGAGAATCCGCCCGGATTGTCCCATTTTTCTCAGATAAACCCGACAGGGCCCACCCTTATCCGCTCGGATTCCCCCTTTCTTCTATATAATCACCCCCTTTCTCCCTCATTTCTTCACCTTATCAAACCCTAAAACACTCATTTCCATCCTCAAAATCACACCCTCCCCCTCAAAAACACTTCTCCCCACATCAAAATGGCGCCATTGATGAACCTCAAAGGCAAGGCCAAGAAGTTGGTTGAATCCACCGGAAAGAAACGCAAGGGATCATCCTCTTCAATTCCGCGGGAGGTAGTGCTACCAAGGACTTCCCGCCCCATAATAAGGGGAGGAATTGAACAACTTGACTACTTCCAAGAGATGCTATTTGAATCCGATGACCACCGTAAGAACTTTGTCAAATTACTAGGTAAGAACTACGAACCCACTCAATTCGTAGATATTAGGGTGTTGGAAATCCTTAAGATAAGGTACCCTACCGAGATGTTCTTTGATGGTCTTGGCATTGGGAAACTGTTCCATGCCCATGAGGAGACGTACCTTAGTCTCACCCTTGAATTTTTGAATAGCCTTCGCATTGTAACGAGTACCCACACCAATGTGGGCATGGAGTTTAGGTTGTGCAACCTAGACCATCATCTTTCACTTGAGGAATTTGCCTACATTTTCGGTCTTGAAGTGCCCGCCAACTATACCGAAAAACCCGATAATTTCGGTGTGGACCTTCTTTGGAAGGCTATCTCCGGGAGGGATTTTACCCAACCAAAGCAATGCTATACCTTCGCCATCCAACATCCGGTGATTCGATTCACCAAGCGCTTTGTGGCCGGTATCATCAACGGGAGGTACGAACAAGATAGGTGTACTCTCATTGATTTAACTTTTCTTGAATCCTATTTGAATGTTCGAGGGGTGAGGCGTTATAACTTCAATACGCCACTTGAGATACTTACTAGTTTCAATGATTTTGCTCAAGGAACCACTCAACTCAAGACCTTCGTGATGGGAGGTCTAATTACTATTTTGGCCCACCACCTTTGTCCCGGGTTCAATGCCCGAGGGACCTATACTCCTCTTGAGGGGAGGACTTTGATTGATGAGCACACCATCTTCAACCATCACCGATGGTGTAACTACACTCAAGACGGGAGTGTAGAGTGGTACACCAAAGGATGCACTTCAATCATCCTTGATGGTTGGAAGATATCGGGCATTGACCCAAGATTGAGCCCATATTCGCCTCCATCAAGCTACCTCCTTGATATCCAAATTCTTGACAATCCCCCTCAAAGGGAAGAGTCGCACCGCCAAATACCTCGTGGAGCACCGGGAAGGCCTATTCGCCCACCCTCCTATGTACCTATCCCACCATACCCTACCCCATATACCGAATTTAGGCCGGCAATCCCCAATACCCCGGGTATTAATGATTTGATGGCACTCATGAATAGAGTGGACCTCGGGGTACATGAAGGGAGGGTCGAAAACTACTTGGCCCTTTACCCCCAATAGTATAACATGGCTCAACAAGGGTATGTTGACCCCAATGGTCCTAAGCCCTCTTGGGCACAACCGGAGCTCTTGTTCCCTAATCAAGGAAACCAAGCTTGGGATCGCGACGGTGGAGGGCATCCTAGCCAAGGTGGAGGGTACTCGGGTCAAGGAGGAGAGTTTGACCAAGGAGGGTATTGGGGTCAAGCAAGCGGGTATGACCAAGCCGGGAGTTCTCATCGTTATGGCTATGATCAAGATGAGGATGACGAGTGAAAGAGGCCTACCTCACCACCTCCATGTGTATGATACCCATCTCTTCCTCTCTCTTTTGTATATACATTGCATTTAGTGTAGTTTTCGCATGCATTTGTATCATATTTCATTTGCATTAGTTAGTTCATATAGTATAGTTTGCATTGTATTTATCTCACATGATTCATGTAGATCGTTGCATATAGACTAGAATTCATGCATAGGCACTAATGACCAAACCTATTCCTTTTCTACACTAGAAATAGTGTTTAAATCGGTTTGGGGAGGTTTGATCATAGGTGACCATAGTTTACTAGAAATCATGCATCATATAGTATAGTTTAGATTGCATTCATTTGTTATATATGTCATATAGAATTGCATTTGGTTAGAGCATGCATTCATTCATATCATATCATTGCATTTGTATTTCAATTTCCATAAAATCAAAAAAAAACAAAAAAACAAAAAAACAAAAAACTTGTATTTTCTTTTTATTCCTACTCCTACATGTACATTGAGGAAAATGTCCAAAATAAAGTTGGGGCTGAGAATTTATATTCCAAAAATGCATAAAAATTGAAAAAAATTTGAAAAATCACAAAAATATGTCTTTTAATTTCATAAAAACAAAAACCATAAAAATTTGAAAATTTCAAAAACCAAAAACATGTTCTTTAATTTAGTAGTGTAGAATTGTATATACTTGTGCTTTTGTTCTCTTTTCACATAGATAGAACACTACATTTGAGGCATTAGCAAGGGAAAATGAAGACCGCTTGGTATGATCGCTCTAATCTCTATTTCCCTTCCATTTCTTTTTCATTATTCATATGAGGAGGATGGGCTTACATGTCAAGAAGGATGTGGTGTATTTTGTTGTTGCGGTTTGTGTATCTATGTGTTGTTAGGAGTTGCATTTAGATACATGGCATATTAGTTGGTAGAATCATATGCATTAGGATGATTATATGCTAGTTGCATCATGGCATGTAGTTTGCATGTTAGAAAATTTTGCGAAACCGTCTACTTGGGAAGCTTGACAAGTGTATATGGGCCCTAGTAGATGCTTTTTCTTCTTAAGACTTTGCTTGTTAGAATGCTTGTAAAACACCCTAGGATGTGTCATGCTAGTATCCTTTGACCCATTGATTAAGGCCTAGTCAAGAGTACCTTGTGGTGTGATAACTCCTTGGCTACCGTTTATTCCAAGGTGACCCTTGAAACCATGCATCCATCCATCATCTATGTTCTACCACATTTTTGTCATCAAAGGGAATGGGCACAAAAAGAAATCAATTTGAGTTCAATGAAATTAAAAGTGAAAGAAAGTTTGCAAAAAAAAAAAAAAAAAAAATGCATCAAATGAAAAGAGGAGCAAAAATAGAACTCCTAAAGCTTCAAATATAAGGCACCCTCACTACATATGGAGTGACTTTGAAAATGTTCAAAAAGAAATGCAAAAAGTTGAAAAGTTGTCAAGTGTTGAAAAGCCAAAAATCAAAAAGAAATGGCAAAAAGAAAGTGTTCTCAAATGTCAAATGCCACATGAAATTGGGGGGAAAACAAAAACAAAAGCAAACTCCCAAAATGAAACTCAAATATCTATTGATCCCTTTATCCATCGTATCCATTTTTGTGCATGGTAGAGAGGGGACGACCCTTCTTCTTGTCTAGGCAAGAGGGGAATTCCGCGATCCTCCAGTGTTTCTAACACTATAGGGAGTCTATTCTTGACAAAAGCATTTAACGATTGAGGACAAAGGTACCCTAGCTTGACACAACTTGGAGGTGATTTATTGGTATCCTTCTAGGCTTAGTAGTTTGAAGAAATTGCATCTATGAAGGAGTGTGTACCCTTGAATTGCTTCCCTTGTAGATAATTTCCGCCACTTAGATGAGGAAAGTGGCTATTCTTTTGTAGATGCAACCATTACTTGATTTTGTGTGCTTTAATGTTTGGATGTGTCGCCATTTTGGCAAGACCCACCTTGCCTTGCAAGAAGGCATCCTACCTCATGGTTGTCTTGTTGTGAGTTGAAGGGGCGGAGTGATACCCGCTAATTGTCTCACATTGGTTATATTAGTAGGATAGTTTAAATAATGGTCTAGTTTTAGTCACCTCTTTACTCGGGACGAGTAAAGGTTCGGTTTGGGGATATTTGATGTGATCATTATTTGCGCACATTTAGTCCCCTAATTGAGCCTATTTTGCATACTATTATAACATTCTATGGCCATTTTATCCGTCAAAACCTTCCTATTTGCTTTTCTATCGCATTTCATATGTTTTGTAGGAAAGAAGATAATAAGGCGGAAATTCCCGTCTTTCGTGCATATTCGGAAGCTATTTGACAATATTTGATGGACTAGTATGAAGAGGAAGCGAGAAATAAAGACCAATCCCACAAGAATAAAATGGAAGTGAAGGAAAGGGAAGAATAGAAGAGAAAACGAGATAGCACTCCAATCCGTGCGGCTTCTCTAGAATCCGGCCGTCCCCAAAATACAGAAGACGTGCGTCTTCACCCAAATCCGCCCGTCCTCCCCTGCTACAATCCGCCCGTCCCGACACCAATACGCACGGATTTAAGTCCAGCACAATTTCGTCTTCTTCAAGCTTCAAAGAAAGAAGCCCTTCCTTCGAAAAATACCGGCGTCTCCCTGCTCAAATCTCAAAAGTGTAATTACTAGTTTAGTCCTTAGTTAACCCTAATGCATCCACCTAATTTCTACTATAAATACCCCACTTGTAAATAATCAAAGGGGGATCCTTTTATCAAGTTTTATTAGACTATACACAAGTTTTTAGGCTAGAAAAATCCTTCCTTAGATTAGATTAGGAGTAGATTAGAATAGATTACTCTTTAATCTTTCCACAAATCTCACATTAATCTCTCCTTAATTATTGTTCAAGTTTATTATTCAAGTTTGTTACTTTTGGGTAATTGAAGATTATTGGGTTATTATTGGAGGATTGACAACCCTTCATCAATCAATCAAGTTTCTTCTATTATTCTTTGCTTTATTGTTTGGATCATCTCAAGTTTGGTATAATTTCTTTACCCTTTAATCTTTATTGTTCATTTCTTCATTCTACTATCATTTTTATACTTGTTGTGATGATTGACACCATTAATGACATATTTCCCATGATAATGAGTGAGTAGTTTCTTTAGCTAGGATTAATGGGTAATTAGGGGAAACAAACATGGGATTGATTAATGCTTAATCTAATATGTTCACATGATAAATTTGCTTGCTTGTTGTGATGTCAACTTTATGCACATGTTATGTTTGATGAAATGCTAAGCCTATGAATCCTTGCATTTACAACCATCTCTTATCTATTCAACTTGACTTGTAAGATATAAACCAACTCGAGTCTTGTTAGACCATGCATAGAAGTTGATTAGGAGGAAAGTAAGTCGACTTGTACGTGTTGTAAAATCTAATCGATTCGGCTCCGGGACCCAACTCTTCCTATGAACCGTAAGACATAAACCAACTAGGTTCCTTTACAACATTAATTGCTTGCAACTTTGTAAACATGTTTGTATGATCAAAACCATGAATCCCCTATGACCCTATGACATCCTAGTGCTTTTAGTCAATTGTTTACATTTCTTAGTTCATTGTTTGCTCTACTTTGTTACTTTCATTAGTTTAGAATACAACTACAAACCCCATCAATTGTGACACTAGCATAAATTGAGATAGATAGACTTAGAACCCAAAGCACACCGTCCCATGGATCGACCTCGACTTACCGCTAACTAGTAGTTTGTTGAGTATTATAAATGTGTTTGATTGGATGTGACCCGACGACATTCACCCATCACTTCTCTTATCCTTTGCATTCTAGACCACGTTCTTACTTCTTGGCGTCTACGTGCTTGAATATTCGACCACGTAAGCTCGGATCCTTCTGAGTACCAGCCTCGTTTGCATGACCGACCAATTTGACCAACTCCACAATCAATCAACTTAATAATTCTTAAATCGTTTTCCTCTTACGAGAGCACTTTCGTTATATTCGGGTCGAGCATCACTAAAACGTTAACTTAGTTCATCTCGTTTCGTCAAACATGTAAGTTTGAGGGTGTAAATCCCTATTTTATTATTGTTTTTTACTTTTTGTATCTTTAATGTAAGATTTATGTCGAAAATACTTCTAAAACCGATTTATAAAACCCTTTGTTTAAATCCCTTTTTATGGATTATCAGAGAACAACCGTCGAGAAAGGACGCAGCAACTGTTGCGCCTCTTCGAAGGAGCGCAGTGCCTGCTGCGCCTCTTCGTGAGGCTGCCGCAGTTCCGTTTTGAAAGTACTTTCGACATAAATCATTGAATCCGATGTAATTATTGTAATTTTCATTATTGTATTTATTATTGTATTTCTTTTATTGTACCATTTGTATGCTTTCACATGAAATTAAATCTAAATCCCTACTTCAACCTAATTGTTTGCTAATTAATTGTTCACCGACTTAGTTAATTTCTCACATATTAGGATTAAAACTTGGATGTTGCATTGCATGCATATAATCGACAATATATCAAGTACGAATAACTTCCCTAATCATTAGTAGAGGCCGCTATCGAGGCGGGCAGGATTAGGTGTTCAATCAAAAGAGCTTCCTAATACGTACCCTCACCCCTTACTCCAGATCTCTGTGAACATCCCTGTTCATTGGCATCCACGAGACTCATTCTAGACATAGAAGACTAAGGGTAACGAGTTCTTGGTGTTCATGTCACTACTTTGTGTCTTGACATGGCACGAGGTATTCGAACGGTTTCCAATTTTCCACAATAAATTGGTGGCGACTCCACAAATGCAAACGCTTGTTCTCCTCCAAAGTGCCCCCGTGGGCCCGCGACCACAGTTTGGCGACTCCGCTGGGGATAATACACTTACGTGTAGCCAAGGGTGAAACTTGAACAAGGTTAGGGAATAGTTTGTACAAGATAATTGTCGGTTTTCATAACTCGGTCTTCCTAGATCGTTTCATTCGGCCTTCCTAGGCCTAACCCAACCCTTTCGACCAATCGTCCCGTCTAAACGATCCTAATTCTTATTTGGGCCTAAGGATGGATAGCGATTGACGTCATCCATACCATGATACTTACTCTTGTTTGTATCAAGGACTTTCACTACTTGAGGAAATGGACTAGGAATTGGCCTTACTCTTGTTTGGTACGAGCCTCTCCACAGACTTCGGGTTTGATCGTTCGGTATGGCAACCCACCCTTTAAACCAAAACCTTTTAAATGCACTCAGCATCCCGTTATAATGCTTGTATGAATGTTTGTACCTTATGTGATCACCATTTCTAAACGAAACCATGACGATTTTTGTAAAATCAAAATCCTTTTGAAGTGTAAATTTCGAAAAGGCAAAACTAGCGCAAAACCGAGTCAAAACTCTGTCCATTTGTCGAGTCAAATTTCGGGCCCAAGCCCATTTCAAAACCTCACTTCGAGTCCACTCCTACAACTACACCAAAGTTGACTAGGACCAACATTTTTCAAATCTTGTCATTTCTTCAAAAGCTCACTGACACAAGTGGCACACACCTACTTCACGAGTCAAAACATTTCTTTCCTAGTAAGTATGTTAGAATGGTCGATCGTGTTTTGATTCGTCGTCGATCTCTTATCCAGTTTCCAAGATGCCTGAAACAAGCGACGTGAACTTCAATCAACTCTAGGACAGTAATGATCGAATCCTAACCGCGCTAGCTCGTCTCCAAGTCACTCAAGACCAAGTGTATGACCGCCTCGATACAATCGAAGGCCTAATTTATACCGTAGAAACGAGGTTGCCTCCTCGGGAAAGTGAAGTCGTTGATGACTTTGTGAATGACTTCAGGGACGAAAGCCCTCCCATGGGTATGACTGCAGCTGAGAAACGACTCCAATACTTAGAGCAGCAATTGTTGTATCTCAAAGGGGATGACATTTATAGGGAGAATAATCGCAAGTATGAAGCCGTGAGTTCCAAATTGCCAACCAACTTCAACATGACGGATATCCCTAAATTCAAGGGGCACGAAAACCCTTTGAACCACATCCGTGCTTTCAAGGACTACATGTCTATCAAAGGCATCAAACCCGAGATGTTCTTAAGGATCTTTCCTTCATCTCTTGACACCATTCCAAAGTAATGGTTCTACTCTCTAGAACACAAGAAAATTGCTACTTGGGAAGACGCCGCGATTGAGTTTGCTAAGCAATATGCGGATAATGCTGAGATCCAAGCTAACATGCGCACTTTGGAGGTTCTTACCCAAAATGACAAAGAAGGTTTCACCGACTTCCTAAGTAGGTGGAGGAAGACTAGTACCCAACTAGTTGAACGCCCGGATGAGGCTACCCTCGTGGAGAAATTCATGGACAACCTAAAGCCCATCTATGCAAATCATTTGAGATACCAAAACATCAAAACTTTCAAAGACTTCACCGTAATAGGAACGAGGATCGAAGATGACATCCATAAAGGGCTCTTGTCCAAAACGGTAGGTCGAGGATATCATGGCTCAACAAGTCGTTCTTACGGCTCCACTAGCAAGACCGATGAAGTTAACCTCCTCGAGCCATCTAAGAAGAGTACCCCACCAAGGAAATTTACAAATCTTGGGGACACCTACTTCAATGCTCTAAAAAGGTTAATGAAACAAGGCAAACTCCAACCCATAGGCCCTACACCCGAACCTAAAAAGAAATCCAAGTTCTGGGACGAGAACTCATACTGCAAATATCATAGGGGTAAGGGGCATGACACAGAAAAATGCTACAAATTGAAGAATGTGCTTCAAGACATGATTGAGGATGGTCGACTACCAATAACGCCAGGAGGTAAGCCCAACAACACTCAGAATCCTCTTGGAATTCTAGCGATCACAAGTGGAGAATCTACCTTAGATTGTTCACACCTCATTTCTCCAGTCGAAAGCGAGGTTCACGCGATCGAGAATAAAGGGTTCTACTCTACCATTTCCCCTACCATTACCGACTTCATCGCATGGGCAAGGAGTGTGGACAGGCAAGTTTCAGAATTGGAAAATGTGGTGACAACTTTACATGACCCCAATGCAACACCTAAAGAACATGCGCCACTAATCTTTTCCCAAAATGCTACTGTGCAAGAAGTAGTTGCCGTGGTTGATAAACTAATCGACCAAATTACACAATTAGAGGACGAGATCATGAGAATAAGGGGACTAGCTTTAGTCAATGGAGTATGGGCCGATGATGATGAAGACGAGTATCTCATTGAACACTCCCTAGTCAAGGAAATAGTCCAAAATGGTGAAGACCAAGATGTGGACCACCTAACTCGTTCGGGGCGTCCATATCAAAGTACTACTCAAAATGGTCCAACGAACGTTATCACACCAAATGATAACGAAGATGACTCTACTGATCATTTGCTCAAGCAATTACAGAAGACAAAGGCTGATCTTTCAGTCTGACAACTAGTAGCAAGCTCATTCCCACATCGCCAAGCTTTACTGCAAGCTTTGGCCAAACTAAATGTAGCACATAACTCCACACCCGACGATGTAGTCAACTTGGTCTTCCAAGAATCACCGAAGCTAAGTAATCCTATTACTTTCTCAGATGAAGATTTGCCACCCTTTGGCGCTAGTCACAACTTGGCTCTTTACATCACTGTCATTTGCTTAAAGAAGAATGTGCCAATGACCTTGGTAGATGATGGCTCCGCGGTCAATGTCATACCCCTGAAAAGGGCATACAAACTAGGCATGAAAGAATCGGATTGGACCCCTACCAATCAAGGTGTTCGTGCATATGATGGTACAAGACGAAAGGTAGTAGGACTCATTAACCTAACCATAGCCACAGGGCCAATTGAGCGAAAGGTTAACTTCCAAATAGTGGACATTGAAGCTTCCTTCAACATACTTCTGGGAAGACCTTGGATTCACGCTTCCAAAGCAGTAACATCCACCCTTCACCAAAAGATCAAAATCCCACTAAATGGCAAAGTGGTGACGATCACTTCGTCGCCCATCAAGGCAATAATCGAAAAGAAGTCAAATAATCAAGTCCTTGCGGATCCAGTACATGAACTTGGGGGCTTTCAAAGCATAAGTGTCATAGAAAGCGAGTTGGCACCCCTATACTACGATCCCTGTTCCAACTTGGTGGTCAACCACATACTCAAATCCCAGGGATATTTCACGGGAATGCCTTTGAACCCTGTCCGAAGAAACACCTTCGCACCCTACAAGGAAGGCAACTCGAAAAGAATACCACTTGGCCTAAGATACAAACCCACTAAAGAGGAAGTTCTTGAGATGCTCGCTCAAGTTCAAAGCCGTAAGCATGTAGGAGTCAAAATGCGACCTTATCTCCCTACCCTAAATGGATACTTCGTTAGGGAAAGAAGTCAAGAACTCTTTCACGGATTTACCGAACCTTGGCATTATCTCGAAAGGAAGCTAGCCGGAATCGAGATCTTTCACGATTGCTACTTCATTCCTCCAGAAACGGTTCCTACCGTCAAAACTCGTCAAGCACCTTGCTTAGACGAACAAGCTGTTAGTCTACTATTTGGAAAAGATCGATTTGTTAGAGCCGCGCAGGATGAGATCATTACTATGATACTTCAGGACAACCACTTCAACCCTACCGTGTTAATCACAGAAACAAACGCGAACCAGCAGAAAGGATGGAGAAAATCAATCAAGTGGACCAACAATCAAGGAATACTCTTCAAGCTCACCACTGGAGAAGGAGAGATGTTCAAGGGAGAACCAGAAGGCGATGAATTCGAGTCAGAGTCAGAGTCGGAGTCCGAGTCGGAGTCTAGAGAAGTCGCTAAAGAGTGTCCTCCTGTCGTCATCCCCATTCCCTTTGTTTCTCCTAGCTTAGCCTCAAATAGTAACAGTAGTTCGGGAAATGTCCCAACAGCTGTCCCTTTACCGCCGCTGACCACAGATCAGATGGCTTCTTTGTTTCAACTTTTCTCAAACTTTAATATGAATAAATCGGTTCGCTACTCTTTGTGTTATCTTGAATGCAATTCTGTTTACGATGATACTGAGGATGACCCAGACCCAGACTCGATTGAGATACCTCCCTACATAGCCAAGGAAATACTACAAGAGGAGGAAGGGGGACCAGTAATAGAGAACACCGAACCCATCAATGTAGGAACCGAACTAGAACCCCAAGAACTTAGGATAGGGACAACCTTGAGCTCTGCCGAAAGGACCAGTTTCATAGACCTCCTACACGAGTTAAAAGACGTTTTCGCTTGGTCCTACAAAGACATGCCAGGGATCGACAGGGATATCGCCGAACATAGAATCCCAATTAAGCCAGGTTTCAAGCCCGTGAAACAGAAGCTTCGTCGAATGAGGACAGAATGGGCTCTCAAGATTAAGGAAGAAGTCGATAAGCAATTCAAAGCCGGGTTCATCAAAGTTTCCGAGTACTCTGACTGGGTAGCCAACATAGTACCCGTACCCAAAAAGGATGGGAAAATCCGTGTTTGTGTTGATTTTAGAGACTTAAAAAAAGCAAGTCCTAAAGATGACTTTCCTCTACCAGATATCGACATATTGGTGGACAATACCGCAGATCACGCGTTACTATCCTTCATGGATGGGTACGCGGGCTACAACCAAATCAAGATGGCCATAGAAGACATGCATAAGACCTCCTTTATCACTCAATGGGGAACCTATTGCTATACGGTCATGCCGTTTGGGTTAATCAACGCCGGAGCTACATGGCCGCAACTACACTCCTACATGACATGATGCATAAAGAAGTTGAGGTATACGTAGACGACATGATTGTCAAGTCCAAGGATAGAGAGGGGCATATTGCGAACCTTCGCAAATTCTTCTCAAGGCTATAAATTACAACATGAGGCTCAATCCTCAGAAATGCGCATTCGGAGTAACATTTGGCAAACTTCTGGGATACGTCGTTAGCCAACGAGGTATAGAAATAGACCCTTCCAAGATCAAAGCTCTGATCGAAATGCCACAACCTAAAACGGAAAAAGAAGTCAGAGGATTCCTGGGAAAAGTGCAATATATAAATCGATTCATATCGAAACTCACCATGATCTGTGAACCTATCTTCAAAAAGCTCAAGAAAACAGACCACACCATGTGGGATGATGACTGTCCGAAGGCATTCTACCGAATCAAAGAGATATTAGCTAAACCACCAGTGCTCATGCCACCTCAACGAGATCAACCTCTTGGTTTATATCTCACAGTAACCGAAACAGCCATGGCGCCATGCTAGCTCAAACCGTAGGAAAGGAAGAAAGGGTTATCTACTACCTTAGTAAGAAGTTCTTGGAGTACGAGTGCAAATACTCACAACTCGAAAAGACATGCCTCGCTCTTGTGTGGGCAACGAAGAAGCTACGTCATTACATGCTTCGCTACTCCGTCAAAATATACTCCAAAATGGATCCAGTCAAATACCTCTTCAAGAAACCCTTCCTCAACGGACGACTAGCAAGATGGACTTTGATGCTCTCAGAGCTCGATCTCAAATACGTGCCCCTGAAGGTTATAAAAGGGCGCGCCGTTGCCGAATTCTTTGCAGAAAATCCCATCAATGATGCACAAACAATAGATACTTGGTCATTTCTAGACGAGGATATACTCCAAACCGATGTAGACTCCTGGGACCTTTACTTCGATAGAGCATCAAACTTAAGAGGACATGGAATAGGAGTGTTGCTCATTTCTCCTGAAGGTGAGCATACACCGATCTCTGTCAAACTCAACTTCGAGGTGACGAATAATGCCGCAGAATATGAAGCTTGTCTCATTGGACAACAAGCGGCAGTGAGCTTAGGCATTAAAAACCTCCGAGTGCATGGGGATTCGTCCCTGATGATCAATCAGGGTACGGGATCTTGGAAAATCCGAAGCGAAAGCCTAGCACCTTATCAAGCCAGGATAGACCAAGTTGCCCAATTCTTTGATCACGTGACCTATCTACACCTACCTCGGGAAGAAAATCAATTTGCAGATGCTCTTGCAAAACTCGCATCTTTGATTAATATGCCAGATGACATGGTGGAAATGCCTTTATGTATCGAGCGACGATCAGAGCCAGCTTATGTCCACCAAACCACCGATGAATAGGAGGTCACAGAGGAACCTTGGTTCCAAGCAATCCTAAATTTCAAGCTCAACGTTACCTATCCACCGGATATGGACAAAAGGGGACAATGTGCTATACGCCTACTAGCTTCCCAATACGTTCTCATGCAAGGAGAGCTATATAAAAGAACACCTCTTGGTGTAGTCCTACGTTGCCTTGATCATTCATAGGCGCGGAAAGTGATGGAAGAAGTTCATGATGGAGAATGCGGTCCTCACATGAGTGGGCCCATGATGGCAAAGAAAATCACACGTTTGGGGTATTATTGGACCACAATGGAATCCGATTGCATCAAATACGTAAGACATTGCCACAACTGCCAAATCTTCGGGAATGTACAGCATATCCCTCCTTCATTGCTCTATACGATGACATCTCCTTGGCCATTTTATGCCTGGGGAATTGATATAATCGGGAAGATAACTCCAAATAGGAACAGAGGTCACCTGTTTCATCCTAGTGGCAATTGACTATTTCACCAAATGGGTAGAAGCGGCTTCCTACACTAGTCTTACGGCTAAAAATGTGGCAAAATTCATACAAAACAACATCATTTGTCGATACGGTTGCCCACATGAGATCATTAGTGATAATGGATCACATTTCCAAGCCGAGACTGAGCAATTGCTAGCCAAGTAAAAAATTAGGCATCACCACTCTTCGCTATATAGACCACAGATTAATGACGCGGTAGATGCGGCAAACAAGAACGTTTTCACAATTCTCAAGAAAATGATCGACAACTATCGAGATTGGCCAAGCAAAATACCCTTTGCTTTGTGGGGATATCGCACATCTGTAAGGACGCCCACTGGGGCCACCCCTTTCTATTTGCTCTATGGCATGGAAGCTGTACAGCCAGTCGAGTTAGAAATACCATCACTGCGTATCTTACTCGAAAGTCAAATCCCGGAAGCCGATTGGAAGAGGGATAGATATGAAGAACTCATCCTCCTGGATGAACGTAGGCTACGCACATTACATAATGTCCAAACATATCAAGCACGCATCAAACGAGACTTCAACAAAAGGGTCAAGCTAAGGAACATCAAGGAAGAAAACTTAGTACTCAAGTTGGTTAGAGCTCTTTTACCTGTCGATCCACGGGGAAAATTCAAACCTAATTGGGTCGGGCCATTTGTAGTCAAGTCCATACTTCCCGGGGGTGCGGTTAGAATCATAGACCTAGATTGGAATGAATTTGCCAACCCGACAAACCTTGACCAACTAAAGCGGTATTATGCCTAGAATAGGAACAAAAACGCGCCTCGCGTAACCTCACGTGTCGCTCTTGTGGCACTAAATAAACGGCTCCTAGCCAAGCTGAAATAAGCTAATGTCACTCTGCTCTTGCATTTTGACAATTTGTCATCCTCACATCATCAAATAAACTGAAACTGCACCTTAAGAGTAAGTAAAAAGCTCATGCTTATCTTCTAAGTTCATTACAAGCTCTTGCTTAGAATAATTATTCTTTTACATTTACTCGAACTACGCACAAGGGTTTGATTTCATTTTTAATGAATACGTAGGCAATCCTTCACAGGAAACAACCCATTAATTTCAAAATGTAAATAGAAGGACATTTGCAGTTGCATTTGGAATTCGACAAGAATAATAAATAGAAAATCATAACGGTTTCATAACCAATTAACCTCCTTTATTTCATTCAATAATAATAATACGTTACATAATAATAATAATAATAATGCAAAAAGAAAAATAGGCTAGGATTCTAAAAAAACCCCACCTTCTTATTACAATAATAATAAATAATAATAAAGACTAGGGCTATTTTTCCATTTTCCCTTTGCTCTTGTCATTTTTGTCATATTTCTTGTCACAACCTCGAGCCGGACGCTCTTGCCCCATTTCGGACCTAATCACCAACGGTCTTTCTCGAGGCCTAGTCTTCCCATTCTTGCCAATCACTTTGTCCACGACAGGAGAGGTCTTCGGTTTCTTCGAAGGGTGAACAACTCGAAACCCGACTTCCTCATCTCCCTCAGTCAGATGCTTCTCTTTCTCCTTTTCCACCTCGTGAACCTTGTAGTCAACGGGCTCGCGCTTCCTCCATCTCTCACGCTCCTCCGGAGTAGTAGCTTTCCTCCACCGCAGATAGGAGTCCGACACCCATAAAGCACTAACATAAGAGTTAAAGAACCACACGTTTCTTTGAGCCCATTTAATGGCCCACTCCCTTCGACTCTCAGTAGTAAGCGCCACGGCAGTCTGCGGGACAGTGTCAAGCTTCGGGATTGTCTGCTTCAGTCCAACTTGTCTCATCAGCCTCTCCGGGAGGATGCATACCATGAATTCCAAGCCAGGAATGCGCACAGATCGGGTAGGATCCAAGGAAGATACTCCAGTGACAGATTTGAGATGCCACCATGGTACAACCCACCTAATCAAAGGGCCATCATCACTCTTCAATTTGTTTTCCCAGTAATTGCACACTCGACAGAAGTCCACCATGTAAAGCCTGGTCTCATTGCAATTGAGCGAGCATGATAAGAAGGAACATGAACTAGGGGCTCGATCAATCGAAGCCAAAGCTACCAAAAGCAGGTGTAAGCAAAAAAAAAAAAAAACCAAAAAGAAAAAAAAACAAGAAGAAAAAAAAACAAAAAAAACAAAAAAACGAAAAAAAAAAACAAAAAAAAAACGAAAAGAAGAAACGAAACAGAAAAAAAGAAAAGTGTTCTTTTAACTGCAAAATAACGGGACTTCCCAAATAAGGTAGGTCACGATTGGCTTTCCTGTTATCCAAACCCAATAAGATCTCTCCTAAACATAAACAAGCTGGGCTCCTGCGCTGCTCCATTTGCTCAACTAGGCCCAGGAGACGGGGATCACCTCTCAAATCCTCATCAACATGCCCTTGGAGGACACATAGATGTAACAAGCAAAATCCGAATGCCCTTCGCCTAGCAACATAAGAGATGGTGGGGTCGGCCTTGTTAATGAATCGGTAAAGTCCAACATTCGCACTCCTTTCGAGTTCACCAAACGGTCCATCTCAATTCTTGTCAACCCAAGCAAGTCCCTAAACTTGTTCTTATACCCTTGTGAAGTAGAAGGAATAGCAGGTAAGTGTTCTGGGTCCCACCCACCAATCGCAGCGATTTCTTCCGGAAATGGGCAAATGTCACCTCCAGGGAAAGCAAAAACGTGATAATTCGGGTCCCAATAGTCAAGACAAGCATCTAGGAATGGTTTGACTACCTTGATAAGCTTCAAACTCAACAATGATCCAAGATTATAAGCACCCATGTCGTGTTTCTCCACATGGGAAAACTCGTTGGTCCACTCTTTTAGGCGAATCTCTAAAGTATTCATGATGAAGGATTGTTTTGAGAATTTTATGTAATAAGACGAAGGAAGAGATGGAAGAATTGTGTGAATAAAACCTCTATCGACGTTTCTATTTATACTAAAATTTGTTTCCTAAAATCCGCCAGGACGGATACACCTGGGAACAGGTGCAGCACCTGCTGCGCCTCTTCAAGGAGACGCAACTCCTGCAGCGCCTCTTCCTCAACAACGTTTCTGTGATTTTCCGCGTTGGATCTTTCCTAAATTCCTTTACGAATAATTTCCTATTCATACGGGTTATTATTTTGGTAAATACGTCAAAGCTACCATATTTCGCGTTTCCTAATTTCGCGGGCACGCATTTCGAGACGATATCGACATTTTCGTCATTTTAGCACACTTGTACATTTCTTTTAATTTTCTTTTCAGGGAATCATTTCACTTTTCATTTCAAACTTATATGTTATTTATTTTTTTTCTTTTTTAGGAGGTAACCCTCCCTACCATCCGGTCATTTCCGACCAAATTTTTGCATTCATTTCCGACCAAATTTTTTGCATTTTCAAGTGTTTGTTTTGCGCTAATTTAGGCCATATGTATGCATACATGCTCTATATGATTTCTATGTAAATTTCGACAGCATAACGGCGTAAACCGTCATCTACCAAACCTGTTCAAAGCTAACCTGTAGGTACAAACAAAGCAACCCAGCAGCAAAAACACTCAGGCCGTCGTATATACAACCAAAAAGGGATATGTACACCAAACTGGGGGGCTCGAGCCCCAAGCAAAGTCCAAAATGTCCAAAATGTAGGTCCTAAAATGTACAAATGTGTAAGATACAGCCAAAAATAAAAATAAAAAAGCAACAACAAAAAACTACTGCCGGTGGCCACCTAACTCCGCAACTCTCGCCTCGAGAGCAGCAACCTCGGCGTCACGAACTTCGAGCTCCCTCAGCAAACGAGTTGTCTCCTCCCGAGACTGGGCCAACTCTCGCTCCAGCTCGCGCTCCCTCTACAAACAACAATTGGCTCATGTCAATCATTTCAAGCAATCATAAGAAAATTGGAAAATTCAAAAAAATGAAATAGGCGAAAGGTTCATACCTGACGACCTCGACCGCCGACAAGTGCTTTGACGGCAGTAGCTCGCAGCCGGTTGGCCACCCTCCATAACCCCACAAACCGGGACGGCGCAACCTGCATTTTCAAAAAAAGAAGTTCTTAATAATTGGATAAGTTCAATCAAATGTGTTCTTACACAAAAATCATACAAATTAGGGGCTCACCCTCCGAATCAGTTGCTGCCAATCGTCCAAGCCAGCATCCGTCACAGCCACGTCAAAGTAGCGCAGCTCGGAGATCGCCGTCCTCCCGGTCGCGTCAGTGTACTCGAGGGTCTCGGGGTACTCTGGGGGCTCGATGCCCGCCGCCTCAACCTCCTGCAAAGACAAAGGATTGCCATTAAATCGATGATTATTCATCATGCTTTCGAAATGGTCATAAGGAAGGTAAACACTTACCACAACCGGCCAGTACGCCAACCTCTCGTAGAGGAACGCCGAGTAGTCCTCACCAGGAAGCAGAAGGGCGTACCCGCCAACGCCAGCCAAGTTAGCCTCCCTCTCAGCCTCAGAAGGCTCCCTGAACATCGTATTAGGAGGATCGATGGGAACCGTCAAGACATCCCGAGAGCACTGACGAGCCAAGCGCTCGCCCAAGTACCACACAGGACCCATCGACATCCTCAGCAGAAACCGGCTCGAGCTCCTAGGTCGAAGGACCTCAGCCACGAAAGAAGGAGAGCCAACGTACTCCGCCCAAGGCCTGGGCACCCACTGGGAAAAGACAAGCAAGAAATAATTCTTATGATTGGTAAAAAGTAATAAAGTGTGGGAAATAATCTGTATACTTCCCTTAAACTAGAAGGATTATAACGAGTTTAACAATGATGATCAATGGTCATAAACAAAATACATAAACAAAGTATAAAGGATTTAGAATTAACCTTCGGTCCTAGCAAAATTGGCCTAAGAACAATATCAAAATTGATATTCACCTATTAGTTGCACCCAAGACGATATGAGATATGCCCCTTGATTATGCTAGAAATCGATCTAAAATTTTCTGTAAAATTTAGTTATTTTTTGTGTTTTTCTGATGAGAGAGAGGAGGCCAGGTCAAGAAAAAGCATTAGGGTAGAAATAATTATCTACCTTTCTTTTTATACAGACCGAAACTTGGAGTCAATTAGGAAAGTAAAAACTCTCCTAATTTTCGGCCAAGTAAACCGAAATAAGGAGTGTATAATCCTTATTTTTGGTCTTTCCAAAAATATATAATATGTATTGAATTGCCATCTAGTGAGGATTGAACCCATGACCTCTTGGTATGTGTACCCTCACTATTACCACTATGACACATTCATCTTGTTGATATTAAATACAACTGATTATATTTAATTACGAATTAACAGATTAATTCGTCCAAGCCAACATTATATACATTTAATTAAATATAACTTATTATATTTAATTTACGAAATGACAGTTAATTCGTCTCAACTAATATTATTTAATTTTCATTAAATAATATCTCATCAACACATTGACTAACGTTTTAGTCATATTGGGCATCAATGTAATTATATTTCTATAACCACATTTCTCAAACACATCCTATAGGTGTGACCTTTAGGGACCAGTTGATCACCGCCATCAGTATGATAATAACGTCAAACTTTCTAGCAAGCCAACCGTTATTAGGTAAATGTTAATCAACTGATTAAATATACGAAGTATACCCTTGTGAACCTGTAAGAGATTTACAAATGTTATCACACTAATTTGTGGAGGACACAAGCTCCAACAAACTCCCACTTGTCCTCACAAGTGTATGTGCGATAACCGATTCTCGTATCCTATAAAATTTCTCCCACTCAATGTAAAACAATTTGCAAATCCAAATTCACAAAGGTCGTATTTTACAAGCGATCAGTATCAAGAGTGGTTTCCCCGACTAGAGAGTAACTTAACTGATAAACGAATCAACATTCGAGCATGGCCATGCATTTCAGTTACAACTCCTCGAGTGGCCCTGAGAAATAACTATACCGATAAGGGTTGGATATTTTCCTCAACTCGAATCCTGCAGATGTAAGCACGATGAAATGACCCGAAAAAATCTACTTTGCCTCCAGTTACGGCAGACCGTGAGAAAGAAACCAAAGTCACCCAAAAACTGCCTTAATCTCAAGAGACAGTCGATAGTCAAAAGAATCGACTCTAGGATCACAATGGATGTCCTATCCACGACCTGGCACCGAATGTTATTAAACATTTAGGACTCCATTACGTTGTCACAAAAATTTGTCCTACGAGGTATCGTCATAATCTCGCATCTGTGATCGATCAGTCAACCGTTTGACTTATGGCTCGTTGAACCCACCATCAATCGACTGCACAAAATAATAGCCGGAGTTATCAGCTCACATTGGCGATTACGGACCAAAACAAATATAATGTAATTCAGTTCACTTTGTGGCGTTCAATGTTGTCATTACAATCCACATGAAAAACAAAATATTATATATAAAACGATGAAGTTATAAATAGTATATGAAAAAGATAATGTATCAAATCCATAATCAAGTACTACAACTCAGGAACATGTTTAATTCCCATGGAATTAACATGCCCTACATGCTTATCATAACTCAACGGTTTGGTGAGAGGATCCGCGATGTTATCATCCGTCGCAATCTTGTCAATCACTATCTCTTCTTCCTCCACACAATCACGGATCAGGTGAGCTTTCCGAAGTACATGTCTAGATTTGTTACTAGACTTTGGCTCCTTAGCCTGGAAGATGGCACCTCTATTGTCACAATAGATGGTGATCGGGTCATTCGAACTAGGAACTACCGAAAGCCCTTGTAAGAATTGACGCATCCATATCGCTTCCTTTGCTGCCTCCAAAGCGGCATAGTACTCGGATTCAGTAGTAGAATCTGCTACAACACTCTATTTGGAACTCTTCCAGCTGACCGCATCACCATTAAGAGTGAAGACGAACCCGGACTGAGATTTTGAATCATCTCGATCCGTTTGGAAGCTAGCATCTGCGTAACCGGTTGCGCATAGCTTAGTACCGCCTCCATAAGTCAATACCCAATCCTTAGTCCTCCGTAGGTAATTGAGGATATTTTTGACTGCTATCCAGTGTGTTTCACCTGGAGTCTTTTGGTACCGACTCATCATACTCAATGCATATGCCACGTCTGGATGTGCATATCATGGCATACATGATCGATCCTATTGCAGATGCATAAGGAACACAACTCATGCGCTCTATCCCTTCAGGCGTCGTGGGTGACTGAGACTTGCTCAACGGCATCCCAGTCGTCATAGGAAGGTTCCCCTTCTTGGAGTTGGTCATGCTGAACCTCTCAAGAACCTTATCCAAATAAGACTCCTGACTAAGTGATAACGTCCGTCGTGATCTATCTCGGTAGATACGGATTCCCAAAATACGCTGTGCCTCACCTATATCTTTCATCTGGAAATGGTTCTTCAACCATTCTTTAACCGAAGAAAGGAGAGGAATGTCATTCCCAATCAAGAGTATGTCATCGACATACAATATCAAGAATACAATCTTGCTCCCACTCAACTTTATATATAAGCATGGTTCTTCGATCGATCGAATGAAGCCATACTCCTTTATCACTTGGTCGAAACGATGATTCCAACTCCAAGAAGCTTGCTTAAGTCCATAAATGGAACGTTTAAGCTTGCATACTTTCTTATGATGTTTAGGATCTATGAAACCTTCGGATTGCACCATGGACAACTCTTCCTCCAAATAACCGTTTAAGAAGGCGGTTTTCACATCCATTTGCCAAATCTCATAATCATGAAATGCGGCAATCGCTAAGATTATCCGAATGGAACGTAACATGACTACAGGTTCAAAAATCTCATCATAATGCAATCCTTGCACTTGAGTGAAACCTTTTGCCACAAGTCGTGCCTTATAGATATCTGGTTGCGCGTCTACAGAACGCTTTATTTTGTAAAGCCATTTGCACTGTAGAGGTTTTATCTTATTAGGTAAATCAGCTAGATCCCATACGTTATTCTCATACATGGAGTCCATCTCGGATTGCATGGCTTCGAG
This sequence comes from Silene latifolia, assembly GCF_048544455.1. Lineage (NCBI taxonomy): Eukaryota > Viridiplantae > Streptophyta > Magnoliopsida > Caryophyllales > Caryophyllaceae > Silene > Silene latifolia. The sequence goes on along the minus strand of NC_133528.1, from coordinate 118,903,531 downwards.
CCATAGCTTTGAGTCGGAACAGGCCATAGCACCTTTATAGGTTGCGGGTTCATTACTTTCTAGAAGTAAAACATCATTCTCCTCGACCATACCAATGTATCTGTCCGGAGGATGAGAGTCTCTACCCGGCCTCCTAGGTTCCGCAGGAATATTAACCGTATCATCAGTTGGAGGTATAGCTTCCTCCATCTGTTCCTCTATTGTTGGTTCTGGAATCTCCGACAGCTCGAAGGTTCTATTACTCGACTTGTTCTCGAGAAATTCTTTCTCTAAGAACGTCGCACTAGCCGCAACAAAAACTCGATGTTCGGTAGGCGAATAGAAGTAATGACCAAATGTTCCTTTTGGATAACCTATAAAGTATGTCTTGACCGATCGCGGGCCGAGCTTATCCTCGTGTCTCCACTTGACATAAGCCTCGCAGCCCCAAACCCGAATAAAGGACAAGTTAGGGACCGTTCCCTTCCACATTTCATATGGAGTCTTGTCGACAGCTTTAGACGGACTTTGGTTAAGTATAAGAGCGGCTGACAAAAGAGCATAACCCCATAATGAATCAGGCACTACGATGTGACTCATCATGGATCGAACCATATCTTGTAAGGTTTTGATTTCTCCGTTCGGACACACCATTCAATTGAGGTGTTCCAAGTGGAGTTAACTGCAAAACGATTCCACAGTCTTTCAGGTGTTGATCAAACTCATTTGAAAGATATTCGCCACCACGATCTGAACGGAATGCTTTAATCTTTCTACCTAGTTGGTTCTGTACCCTATTCTGGTATTCCTTGAATTTCTCAAAGGACTCACTTTTATGCTTCATTAAGTATACATATCCGTATCTACTCAAATCGTCCGTGAAAGTGATAAAATATCTATAGCCATCTCTAGCGGTAATTGACATAGGTCCACATACGTCCGTATGTATGAGTCCTAATAGGTCACTAGCGCGCATTCCAACACCTTTGAAGGAAATTCGAGTCATCTTGCCAATGAGACATGATTCACACGTGCCATATGTAGAAAATCCGAATGTGGGAATAGTCCCATTATCGACGAGTTTCTTCACGCGTTTCTCATTTATGTGTCCCATTCGACAATGCCATAGATAGGTTTGATCTTTGTCACCAACCTTTAATTTCTTATTATTCATGTGTAATACTTCCGTGGTTTGATCTAAGATATAAATTCCATTCATGGAAACTGCTTTGCCATAAATCATTTCATTAAAAGAGAAAATACAACTATTATCCTTTATTGAAAATGTAAAACCGTCTTTAGCAAGTACGGAAACAGAAATAATATTCTTAGATAAACTGGGTACATAGTAACAGTTATTTAAAGATAACTCAAAACCACTAGGGAGTTGGATTACATATGTTCCCTTCGAGGCAAAGAAGAACTCGTGCTCCATTTCCGACTCGCAGTCCACATCACCTTTTTCGAGAGGTATGATGTTCTTTAGGCCCTGCAAATGATTACACAGATGAGAACCACAACCAATATCTAGTACCCAAGTTCCGAAACTTGCATGGTTAATCTCAATCATATGAATATAAGATCACATACCAACAGAACGACGCGCCTGCCTTGATGTCCTCACGGTAGACGGGACAGTTCCTCCTCCAATGTCCAATCTTGTGACAATGGTGGCACTCTATGTCACCGCCCTTGCTCTTTGTCTTGCCCTGTGAGCCACTAGTCTCACCAGGCGCACTCTTACCGTTTCCTGGCTTCTTAAACTTTGGCTTACCTACAGCTAGGTCGCCATGAGCCTTGCCCTTACCTTTACCTTTGTAAATCGTGAGAACATCCTGCTTCACGCTCCCACTCAATTTCATATCCTTCTCGGTCTGTACGAGAAGGGAGTGTAGCTCATGAGGACTCTTTTTCAAGTCATTCATATAGTAGTTCGCCCTGAAAAGGGCAAAACCATCGTGAAGAGAATGAAGCATTCGGTCAATGACAATGCTCTCACTGATTTTACAATTCAGTGACTCCAGCTTCTCGACATTCTCAATCATGTGAAGAATGTGTGGGCTAACCGGTTGGCCCTTCTGGAGTTTCGCATCAAAGAAGCGACAAGTATGCTCATAGGTAATGATTCTCGGTGCCTTTGATAACTCGTTAGTGAGCGTGGTGAAAATCTTGTTTACACCTTGGGCAATGAAGCGTCTCTGCAAATTGGGTTCCATTGCAAAGATGAGTACGTTCTTTATCGCACCCGCTTCCATAACGAAATCACTATAAGCGAGTGACTCGTTGACTCCTGCATTTGGGCCTGGGTTGACCGGTATTGGCTCGATTAAATACCCGAGCTTACCGTCGGCCAGATGGCGACATTCCGTAGTGCCGCCTCCCAGTCCGCAAAATTGGACCCATCATTCTTCAGTCGAGTGGACTGATTCATTTGGTCCATGAACATTTTTAGCCAGGACGAACGATCTAGTGTGGCACTAGGCATTGAGATTGCGTTATTTTCAGCCATTTGTTGTAACAGTATTATTGATAATAAACGTGTTCTACACTGCGAAAGAAGAATAAAATAATAAGCATGTGCATCGTTTTTATTTTAAGTCTAATGAACTAATGTCATAACGCGAAGACTCAAAACATTTATACAATTGACCTCCCTCAAGAATTATATAAATGACCCCAAGACGACTCAATTCTCTGTAAATTGATAAGCTAACCTTTTAGCTAATTCTACCGTTATAATTCTTGGTCGATAAATTTCTGTAAATACTATCTTTAGTCCATCATAATCACGAGAAACTCTTCGGACTATGATGTTGAGGTAAACTAAGTCAACACAACTACTTACCCAACGTAGAAGGGGTCATATTAGGCCTACCGACAAAGAAGGGATTCATAGATGTTTGCCCTTATCTCAATTTTCGTTTTAGAGGAAGATCCCATCAACTTTATTTAAATTCATTTTAAGTGAACTATAATCTAGCATGCGAGAATGATTAAACTAAAGTGATGGCTAATTGACTGTGACATCTGCATGTCCATGAAAACTAACATACAACCTATATGAGTCAATTTTCATGCATTTTAGAAGTAGGTGGTTTGGTTTTAGGCGGAAAATGATGCAATTACTAACATGTGAATGAAACGCAATAATAATGAAAAACGTAAAAAACAGTAAAAGTCTTAGTGTGGCCTATCCTATCAAAATGAACAATAAATACAAGTTTGGAATCCATCCTTGGATCCGAGAAGCTTGTCTTGATGTTCTATCTTGATCCATGTAGCGGGAGTGAGCTTGAATCTTCATCTTTAGTCTTCTTTGAAATTACAATAAATAAAATTACATAATTGACCTATTTATTACATTCTAATTTCAAAACCCAAAACTAAAATAAAGGAGATTCGAGATCTCATAATTACATAAAAATCATGTTTCCTTCATTACGAAAACATAATTTGACTAAGGCCACACTAAGTATTACAAATTACAACCGATTGCAAAATTAAATACGTAAATAAAATTCATTCATTCGATTCATTCAACAAAATTAAAAGCATCAACTAAAATAAATTAAACATACATTACACAATTCTTTAATTATGTTGATTAATTTATCCAAACCACCTATTTAAATTAAATTAAGTGACAATTCCGCAATTTAATCACATTAATTTCATTCTTAATCCATATTAAACTTGTAATATGAATTCTATCCGTCAAAATTTTAAACTGCTTTAAAATAACTCGGTATCTTTAAATTGTGAACCGATTCACAATAACTAATTGGCCAAAATAAAATAAAAAAACAAAATCCAATTTTTCTTCCTTTTGGGTCTCGGCAAAAAGGAAAACAAATTTTTTTTTATTTGTAAACTCAGCTCACGGCCGAAAAAAAAAACAGCCAATAAATTTCTTTTTTTTTTTCGGAAATAAGGCAAAAACAAGGAAAGAAAAAACTTTCCTTTTCTTTTTCTTTTAGATTCGGCAAAGAAAAGAAAAATAACCCAAAAAAAACAGTTTTTTTTTTTTTATGAACACTGTTCACGGTGAACAGTACCGAACAGAAAAAAACAACAACAACGGCAAAAAAAAAAAAAAAAAAAACAGCCGTCACAAAAAAAATTTGCGGCAAGAATTGCCCTAAAACAAAACCGATGAAGAAAATGTTTACAGTTGCCATATAGAACGTGATTTAGCAAGTGAATTAATGAACATGATTAATGTTATATGCTAAAACTATATAGCAAAAACAAGTTCTTGTCTCATCGACATGATTATTCCATTAACAATTTAATTTAATCCGAATTAAATCAAGGTATCTACAAATTCATTTTATTATCAGCTTAACATATTAAAACAATAATTCATATGAATCAAATGGAAATAAATCATCAACAAAGGAAAAACAGGCCGAAAAAAAAATTCTCTCGGCAAAAAAAAATTTCAGCCGAAAGCCCTAAATTTTTTTTTGTTTTTTCGAAATCCCCATTGTTTACATACATATTTTATGAAAATCATCAAGATTAAAATCGTGGCCTAGTGCTCTGATACCACTTGTGGGAAATAATCTGTATACTTCCCTTAAACTAGAAGGATTATAACGAGTTTAACAATGATGATCAATGGTCATAAACAAAATACATAAACAAAGTATAAAGGATTTAGAATTAACCTTCGGTCCTAGCAAAATTGGCCTAAGAACAATATCAAAATTGATATTCACCTATTAGTTGCACCCAAGACGATATGAGATATGCCCCTTGATTATGCTAGAAATCGATCTAAAATTTTCTGTAAAATTTAGTTGTTTTTTGTGTTTTTCTGATGAGAGAGAGGAGGCAAGGTCAAGAAAAAGCATTAGGGTAGAAATAATTCTCTACCTTTCTTTTTATACAGACCGAAACTTGGAGTCAATTAGGAAAGTAAAAACTCTCCTAATTTTCGGCCAAGTAAACCGAAATAAGGAGTGTATAATCCTTATTTTTGGTCTTTCCAAAAATATATAATATGTATTGAATTGTCATCTAGTGAGGATCGAACCCATGACCTCTTGGTATGTGTACCCTCACTATTACCATTATGACACATTCATCTTGTTGATATTAAATACAACTGATTATATTTAATTACGAATTAACAGATTAATTCGTCCAAGCCAACATTATATACATTTAATTAAATATAACTTATTATATTTAATTTACGAATTGACAGTTAATTCGTCTCAACTAATATTATTTAATTTTCATTAAATAATATCTCATCAACACATTGACTAACTTTTTAGTCATATTGGGCATCAATGTAATTATATTTCTATAACCACATTTCTCAAACACATCCTATAGGTGTGACCTTTAGGGACCAGTTGATCACCGCCATCAGTATGATAATAACGTCAAACTTTCTAGCAAGCCAACCGTTATTAGGTAAACATTAATCAACTGATTAAATATACGAAGTATACCCTTGTGAACCTGTAAGAGATTTACAAATGTTATCACACTAATTTGTGGAGGACACAAGCTCCAACATAAAGAAGCAAAACGAATATAAGTGAGATGCTCACGCTGTCCAGCTGAAGAGCGTTCACGTCCCGCCGGTAGACACCGTGAGAGGAACGCTTGCTCCTCGTGCGACACATCACCCAATCCCTCACGACGGGATACGCCTTCTCCAGCGGCTCCGTCTTCTTGGGCGAGAGGCTCGGAAAGTAGGAGTACACCCACGCCTGTGAAGCAAGATAGTCAATAACGATCTTTCGTAATTCGATAAAGAAAAGAAGTGATTATTAGTCCAAATGAAGGTTCATACCTCCAACAGTAGTCCAGGGCCGACAGCACCAGGAGAAGTCCCTTTCTCCATCAACTCCGGATGAACAATGGCCCTCATGAAGTGGATGAGGACCGCAAAACCAGCAGTGACCCAGTCCCAACGTCCTAGGAAGCTCAGGTTAGAAAGGAAGGGAAGGAGCTTCGTCGACAACCTATCTCCCTTGTCTCCGAGGTAGATCGAAGACAGAAACCACCAAAGCCACAAACGGGCCCTCTGCTCAGCTGTACAGGGAGGAGGAGCCGTCTCCCTCCCGTTAATCACCACCCGCATCGAGGTCTTCCCCGCAAAGTAGTCTCAGACATAAGAACTAGGCACCAAACCAGGCACTGTAACAGCCTTCGGCGCCAAGTTCCAGCCGATCAACCTCCTAGCCTCGGCCGAGTCCACCCTCATGGCAGTCTCCGGCCACTCCACCTCCTCGGTCCCACACGGCAGCCTAAAGATCATGCCGTAGTCCTCCAACGTGACTCCTACCTCACCAAAAGGCATGTGAAAAGTGGAAGTCGTATCCCAGAATTGGTCCAAGAAAGCGCGGACCAGGCTAAGGTTAGCCCGCAGCATCCTCTTCGCGATATCCCTCCAAGCCTGCACCAGGGCGCCAAATGCTCCATGCTCGATCATGGCCCACTCCTCCCCCGACAGCCTCTCGTAGCACTCCATCGCCGTCGTGTAGCCCGAGAATGATCTGATGTTCCCAGCCTCCTATTATGATTTGAAACAAAAGCTATCTTTAGTTTGAATGAAATTGGAAAAGAGATGAGCAAATGAAATGAAAGAAGGTGAGTGATGAGTAATGAATTCAAGATTACCAAGCTCTTCACCGTCCTATAGGACAGGTGACCCTCCGCAGCCCAAAGCAAGTGCATGCTGTCCCAGGTCTCAGCCCACGCAGGTGCTCCCCTCAACTGACGACCGCCTCGCCCAATGTTGGCCCGCCTCGGGGTCTCCTCCTCCTCCTTCTCCTCCTCGAGGATCTCGTCCTCAGCAACCTCACCAGCTGCCCTAGCCGCAGCAAAAGCCTCCTCGAGAGCACGAGAAGCGTCAACCGTTGTGTCTATATCCATGGGACCTCTCCCAGAATTAGAAGCCTTGTCACCTGCAACGTTAAAGTAATTTTAGGCCGCGTCAAGTGACGACGAACCTTGATTAAGGGATTTTCGAGTCTTAGACGCCCCGAAGTCGCTCTTTTCTCGCCATATTTGGCCGTATTCCCACAAACCCGATCACTCATGTGGTAATTTGGGTTAATTCAAGCCTAAGTTGAAGCCTAGTCATGGGTTCGAGTCGAAATTTCGGCAGCATTTCGTTATAACGGCGTTTATGCCCAAGAAAAGTGTCCTGAAAAAGCCATCACAAACCAAAATTCCGAGATGGTAGGAAGTTTGCCCATCATCCAAGTATTCCAAATATCAAGTTTCATCGCAAATGGGCAATCCTAAGGCCATTTTCGAAGCAATTTACGGTTTAGCTGTGAAACCGTCTCAATTTCACTCAAATGCCCAAAACTCGACGAAAGTTCAAAACAAATACATGGTTATGATCCTTATACTACAAATTAGTCATTTACAAGGTCAATTTTACAAGGCAAATTTTGTCGATCCATGGTTATGATCCTTATCCTAAATTTTGTCGATCCAATTCGTCCATTATAGAATATTAATGCAAGAATGATATACATACCTCGATTAGTCATGGCGAATGCAAACTTTTGGATCAAATTTTGGCGGAAATGGTTGAAATTTGAGAGTGAAATTGAGGATTTGTGTTTCGAAACAAATGAAATGAATCCCTGTTTCATCCCGTTTTTACGCAGGAAAAGACACCCTCAAGAACAGACGCAGCAGGTGTTGCGCCTCTTCCAAGAGACGCAGCTCTTGCTGCGCCTCTTCCTCAGCTTCCCTTCATACGAATTTTCAAAAGTTCGTTATTTGTGGGCCTAACTTTGGTGCACCTCTTCCCCGACGCCATTTATCTTTTTTGGTCCGTTTGACGATTATTCTTCGCTCAGACCCGCATTTCTAAGCCAACTGCAGACTATCATACATTATTTATCGCTTCCAAGACCTTGCTTGTCACAACGAGCAAGTATTCCCCGACAAGTGTTTTGACACGCCTTCATTATATTTCCCCCAGCGAGAGTAAGCGGATAGACAATCCCTCTCGAGACATGGAGATAAGTTCCTGATAAGGTTTCCCCAACGAGAGTTCACGACATACAATCGTACTTCTCGAGTTCTTCTGAAGTTTGTTTGAAGACGACCCAAGCAGATTTCTCCCAGCAGTTCCCGCCTGCGTCCTGCTACTCACGATATTTCTTGTTTCCCCGCGGAGTGCGATAAAGGTGTCGTTCTCCAGAAGTTCCCAGACCGGTAGAGTTCTTACACTCAAGCGTTAGTTACCCCTCAGGTTGAAATTATATTTGGGCCTCTTTGTGGACATGGGCCCACGGGGGCGCTTGGGAAACAAGCGTTTGCATTTGTGGAGTCGCCACCAATTTTTATGGGAAATTGGAACCTTTCGAATACCTTGTGTCATGTCAAGACACAAAGTAGTGACTTGAACACTAAGCAATCATTACCCTTAGCATTCTATGTCTAGAATGACTCTCGTGGATGCCAATGAACACGGATGTTCACAGAGATCTGGCGTAAGGGGTGAGGGTACGTATTAGGAAGCTCTTTTGATCGAACACCTAATCCCGCCCGCCTCGATAGCGGCCTCTACTAATGATTAGGGACATCATCTATACTTGATATATCGTCGATTATATGCATGCAATGCAACATCCAAGTTTTAATCCTAGCATGTGAAGAATTAGACTAAGTCGGTTAAAACGCAATTTAGCATACAATTAATGTCGAAGTAGGATTTAATGCTCAATTACATGTGAAAACACACAAATGATACAAGATACAATGATAAATATAATAAACAAAATTACAATAATAAAAAAAAAAACAATAATTACATCGGGTTCATTGATCTATGTCGAAAACACCTTTAAAACGGATAATTTGAGAAAAAAGAACAAAAGAAAGAATTAACGAACAGGTCAGTGGGCGATAATACGGATAATAGTTAATTATATGTAGACTAATTAAACTAGGTCAAGCAACAACGGAGTTCAGAGACAGAACCCAACCTGGAACAGGCGCAGCAGGACTGCGCCCTTTGGAAGAGGCGCAGCAGTTGCTGCGTCTGTTCCAAGGGTGAGTTCTGGCTGTGAAGCCGGAACTGCAAATTGTTAATGTAAATTGGTGATTTTAATGATTGATTACGATATTTACTCGAATGAAAGTGATTAATAGGTTATTTATATGCGATTAATGGTCATAAAAGCAATAAAACATGGATGAGACAGATTAAAGACGGATTATTTACATGAATGAACGATTGATTAGTGACATAGGTGAACGAAATAGGTTAAACATGGCAAATTAATGACAAATTAATGACGAATATGACAAAAGACAGATGAAGATATATCAAAGATTGAATTCCAGAAACCCGATATGAACAAATCGAATTCCTACAACCCGGATTGAGCTTAATGACGAAAACCCACAAATATGAGATTATAAGGGATTTAAGTCGAATTTAATGATGAATTAAACGTGTTAATGAATGATGAATCATATACATGTGAAACTATTATGATTGTATCAAATAATTAACGAAAACAAACAAAACAAATAAAAGTTAACGAATTACCGAGGACGAAGGAAGAAGAAAGGAAGCAGGAACTGCGGCAGCCTCACGAAGAGGCGCAGCAGGAACTGCGCTCCTTCGAAGAGGCGCGGCGATTCTTTGCGTCCTTTCTCGACGGTCTGTCTTCTGGAAATCCGTAAAAAGGGTTTTAAAGCACGGTTTTAGAAATCGGTTTTAACAAGGTGTTTTCGACATAAACCTTACATTAATGATGATACAAAAAATAAATAACAATAAATAAAACAGAGATTTACACCCTCAGACTTACATGTTTGACGAAACGAGATGAACTAAGTTATCGATTAGTGATGCTCGACTCGAATGTAACAAAAGTGCCCTCGTAAGAGGAAAACGATTAAGATTAATTAAGTTGATTATGGTGGAGTTGGTCAAATTGGTCGGTCATGCAAACGAGGCTGGTACTCAGAAGGATCCGAGCTTACGTGGTCGAATGTTCAAGCACGTAGACGCCAAAAAGTAAGAACAAAGGTCTAGAATGCAAAGGGAGAAGAGAAGGGCGGACACTCGCGTGAGAAATATGAGGAGCGAAGGCTCCTATTTATACTAATCACGTGAAGGAATAGGGTTTTCGGAGAGACTTTGGAAGTGAATCTCGGAAAGATATGAAAAAGATACGAGAAATACGCAGAAAAGGACCTGGGAAGAGGCGCAGCAGTCACTGCGTCTCTTGGAAGAGGCGCAGCACCTGCTGGGTCTGTTCCCAAGTGGTTTCCTCCTGCGGAAGAAAGATTTCCGTGTTTAAGTTATGGAAGGACGGAATAATTTGGGTTTCCTTAATATTTTGTATGAATATTACGGGAAATTGTTTACCAAAGAACAAAAGATTGTGAAATATTTATAAAATATGGAATAGAAATATCGGAACATTCCAGAACATTCTGACTCGGGATTTAACGGTTATCAGAAAATGAAGACGGTTTTAGGCCCGGACTCCAAATGTACTCTAATTACTGTCAAAACGACCGTATCGGCGCGTAGATGACAACTAAGAGGTAGACATTAGTGTTTGAGCGATCACTTGACGATGAACTTACGAACTGTCACAAATCGTTCCGCGTACCAAACATGCGGCCCAATCATTACCGGGTGGTTTGCGGGAGGTGCAGAAATGAGGTATCTACACTCTTTCCCACTGATGCTTTCCTATTGGGATCCCACACCCTAGAACACAATTCTTACTTATCTTTTAGGTCTGACCTTTAGCTCCTACGCTTATCCTTTAGCTCCTACGCTTACCTTTAGCTCCTACGCTTATCCTTTAGCTCCTACGCTTACCTTTAGCTCCTATGCACCTCCGGAAACATCTCGAGAAAGAAGTCTCAGGTATGGTCTCTTCTTATGGCTGGCGAGCTTCCTTACGTAGTCTAATGGACTTTAAACGACTCTCCCCGATAGTCGACAGACTCTAAAATGTTCCCGACGACAGGTCCTTGGTTCAGACCCCTTGAGCCGCCTCGCGTCGCCATAGTCGTCAGGTTGTAATCTTCGATTGACCTAATGGCTATACTTTGACTTTCGCCTTGTCCAAGCCTCAGTTAAAGTGGGGGTTCTTTAGATACCTCATTTCTGCACCTCCCGCAAACCACCCGGTGATGATTGGGCCGCATGTTTAGTACGTGGAACGATTTGTGGCAGTTCGTAAATTTATCGTCAAGTGATTGTTCAAACATTGATGTCTACCTCTTAACTGTCATCTACGCTCCGATACGGTCGTTTTGACAGTAATTAGAGTACATTTGGAGTCCGGACCTAAAACCGTCTCCATTTTCTGATAACCATTAAATCCCGAGTCAGAATGTTCTGGAATGTTCCGGATATTTCTATTCCTTATTTCACAATCTTTTAATCTTTGGTAAATAATTTCTCGTAATATTCACACAAAATATTAAGGAAAATAAGATTAATCCGTTATTCCATAACTTAAACACGGAAATCTTTCTTCCGCAGGAGGAAACCACCTGGGAACAGACGCAGCAGGTGCTGCGCCTCTTCCAAGAGACGCAGTGTCTGCTGCGCCTCTTCCCAGGTCCTATTCGGCGTATTTTTCGTATCTTTTCATATCTTTTCGAGATTCACTTCCAAAGTTTCTCCGAAAACCCTAATTCCTCCACGTGATTAGTATAAATAGGAGCCTTCGCTCCTCATATTTCTCACGCGAGTATCCACCCTTCTCTTCTCCCTTTGCATTCTAGACCACGTTCTTACTTCTTGGCGTCTACGTGCTTGAACATTTGACCACGTAAGCTCGGATCCTTCTGAGTACCGCCTCGTTTGCATGACCGACCAATTTGACCAACTCCACAATCAATCAACTTAATAAATCTTAATCGTTTTCCTCTTATGAGGGCACTTTCGTTACATTCGGGTCGAGCATCACTAAAACGTTAACTTAGTTCATCTCGTTTTGTCAAACATGTAAGTCTGAGGGTGTAAATCCCTATTTTATTATTGTTGTTTACTTTTTGTATCTTTAAGGTAAGATTTATGTCGAAAATACTTCTAAAACCGATTTATAAAACCCTTTGTTTAAATCCCTTTTTACGGATTATCAGAGAACAACCGTCGAGAAAGGACGCAGCAACTGCTGCGCCTCTTCGAAGGAGCGCAATGCCTGCTGCGCCTCTTCATGAGGCTGCCGCAGTTTCTGCTTCCTTTCTTCCTCCTTCGTCCTCTGTCAATTCGTCGTTTTTTTGTTTTTTTTCGTTTGTTCTTCAATTACTTGACATAATAGCATAATAATTTCACATGTACATTGTTCGTCATCATTAATACATATAATTCATCATTAATTCCTGACTTAAATTCCTTATAACCAATATTTGCGGGTTTTCGTCATTAAAATCAATCCGGGTTGTAGAGATTTGATTCTTTCATATTGAGTCTCTGGAATTCGATCTTTGGTATATTTCCATCTGTCTATTGTCGTATACGTCATTAATTCGTCATATTTACCCTAATTAGTTCACCGATTTCATTAATCAATCTTTCATTCATATAATTAATTCATCCACATTCGTTTCATCCATGTTTTGTCGTTTTATGACTCATTCGCATGTAATTAACCTATTAATCACTTTCATCCGAGTCGAATATCATAATCAATCATTAAATTCACCCACGAATATTAACGATTTGCAGTTCCGGCTCACTGCCAGAACTCGGCCTTGGAATGACGCAAAGAATCGGCCTGCGCCTCTTCCAGAGGGCGCGCACTCTTCTTTGTTCCAGGTTGACTTCTGTCTCTGAACTTCCGTTCTGCTTTGACCTAGTTTAATTAATTTACGTATTTAATTAACTATTAATCGTATTACCGCCTAATTCCTGTTCGTTATTCCTTTATTCTTTTCTTTCTCAGATTATCCGTTTTGAAAATATTTTCGACATAAATCATTGAATCCGATGTAATTATTGTAATTTTAATTATTGTATTTATTATTGTATTTCTTTTATTGTACCATTTGTATGCCTTCACATGAAATTGAATCTAAATCCCTACTTCGACCTAATTGTTTGTTAATTAATTGTTCACCGACTTAGTTAATTTCTCACATGTTAGGATTAAAACTTGGATGTTGCATTGCATGCATATAATCGACAATATATCAAGTACGAATAACTTCCCTAATCATTAGTAGAGGCCGCTATCGAGGCGGGCGGGATTAGGTGTTCGATCAAAAGAGCTTCTTAATACGTACCCTCACCCCTTACTCCAGATCTCTGTGAACATCCGTGTTCATTGGCATCCACGAGAGTCATTCTAGACATAGAATGCTAAGGGTAACGAGTTCTTGGTGTTCATGTCACTACTTTGTGTCTTGACATGGCACGAGGTATTCAAACGGTTTCCAATTTTCCACAATAAATTGGTGGCGACTCCACTAATGCAAACGCTTGTTCTCCTCCCAAGCGCCCCCATGGGCCCGCGTCCACAGGAGGACGATTTGGCGTATACCAGTTCAGCAGAGAATCCGTATGTTCATTTGGTTGGCTGCCCACGGTAGAGTTATGGTGAATGTTAATAGGGTGATAAGAAATATGGGGGACGACCCTCGATGCCCGCGGTGTGAACGTGAAGAAGAGACTACGGAGCACCTCCTTCGCTCGTGTCCCGTTACAAAACAACTTTGGAATCTCGTTGGTATAGATTCCTACAATACTTATTTTTATAATTCTCCCTTTATTGATTGGTTAACAAGATGTGCGAGCAATGGCGTTTCTACCAATGAAGCGAATTGGCCTATGATGTTCACGATTACTTGTTGGTGGATTTGGAGATGGCGCAATAACGTGGTTTTTGGTCGTGAAAGCGAGAATCCCATCGAGCCTCGGGAATTTTTATTCCAGCGGTTTGAAACAAGCAAGAAGGCATTTAATCGATACGATTTATTCATACCACAGCCACGATCAGCTAGTTCGGAAGTTTTTATTCGTTGGCTACCCCCGCCTCACAATTGCGTTCTTCTTAATACTGACGGAGCTTCTAAGGGAAACCCGGGTCCAGCTGGAGGAGGTGGAATATTCAAATATGAGACGGGTAATTTTCTAAATGCGTTTTACTTTTCATATGGATCATATACGTCAATGAAGGCTGAGCTTTTAGCACTCCAAACCGGGTTGAAAAGGGCAAAATCAATGGGAGTACGAAGACTTCTCATACATATGGACAACTCTCCTTGTGTCGATATCATAAAGGAAAATCAGCTGCTTAGCAACTACTTGAAGTTGATAGTCAAAAATTGCCAGGAATTGATCCGAGATAGCTCATGGACGGTAAAAGTGGAACATACGTATCGAGAGGCGAACAAAGCTGCGGATTTGTTAGCTAATAAGGGAGTGAATGCTAGTAATATTCCTATTTATTTAGATGTACCTTTAATTGAGCTACGTCCTATCCTCCGGGAGGACATATTTGGGGTGGCTATTTCCCGTGTAATAGCAAACAATTAGTATACGGGGTTTATCCCCTCATTAGCACCAAAAAAAATAGAAGTACCTAATAATACTTGGTGGTTAGATTCTGGTGCAACTACTCATATTTCTCACATTAAACAGGGAAACCATATGATCCAGCCTATAAGAGGAGCTGAACAGTTTGTATCTATGGGAAACAGGATGAAGGCACGTATTAAAGGCACTGAGACTTATAGATTAATCTTAGACACTGGTTTTCATATAGATCTTATAGATTGTCTCTACGTACCTGATTGTGCTCGAAATCTTATATCATTAAGTAGATTGGATAATTTAGGTTTAAATTTCAAGTTTGGACATGGTGTATTTTCTATGTACGGTAATGAATACTTTTATGGTAGTGGTACTTTGATTGATTCACTTTATAGGTTCAATCTTGATGCTAAATTTTCTGATCCCCTTTTTTTATGTTGAGAGTCAAGGTATTAAACGTAGTGCATCGAATGAACAATCAGCTTACTTTTGGCATCAAAGACTAGGTCATATATCCAAAGAACGATAAAAGAGGTTGGTAAAAGATGAAATTCTACCTCAATTGGGGTTTTAGTGACTTAGATGTGTGTATAGACTGCATTAAAGGTAAGCAAACTAAACATACAGTAAAGAAACCAGCTTCAAGAAGCTCTCAGCTTTTAGAGATTCTACACACTGATATATGTGGACCTTTTGACATTCCATCATGGAGTGGTAAAAAGTACTTTATCACCTTTATTGATGATTTCTCACGGTACGGTTTCATTTATCTGTTGCATGAAAAGGCTTATTATGTGGATGTCCTTGAGATATTCATAAATGAGGTGAAAATGCAACTAGAAAAGAAAGTGAAAATTGTGAGGTCTAATAGAGGTGGTGAGTTTTATGGAAGGTTTACTGAAAAGTATTTGTGCACGGTATACAATGCCCGGTACACCTCAGCAAAACGGTGTTGCTGAAAGGCGGAACCGTACTTTAATGGAAATGGTTAGGAGCATGTTAAGTAATTGTTCTTTACCTCTTTCACTATGGATTTATACATTAAAGACAACAACCTATGCTTCAAATCGGGTTCCTAGTAAATCAGTTCCTAAGACTCCTTATGAACTATGGACGGGAAGAAAACCGATTTTAAGACATCTTCGAGTTTGGGGTTGCCCAGCTGAAGTAAGGTTGTATAAGCCAAATGAAAAGAAGCTAGATCCTAGGTCAGTCAGTGGTTATTTCATTGGCTATCCTGAAAAGTCAAAGGGGTATATATTTTACTGTCCTAATCATAGTACGAGAATAGTAGAGACTGGAAACGCTAGATTCATTGAGAATGGTCAAACTAGTGGGAGCATTGAACCACGAAAAATGGACATTAAAGAAATTCAGGTTAAAGTTCCTTCTCCTGAAGTTGCACGTGAAATTGTTGTACCATTTATGCCGTCACAGTCAAATGACATAGTGGAACAACAACGAAATGAGGTGCAAAACTCACAAAATGACAATAACAATGATGATCAAGTTACATATGTCACGTGAATTGTCAAGGCAATCCGTAAGGCGAAGGAGATTAGCCAATGTTCCACAGGAACAATTTAGGAGATCTAAAAGAGAAAGAATATCAGCCATCCCAGATGATTACGAGACATATAACATTGAGGTTGAATGTGACTTGACCATTAGTGAGGATCCAGTCTTATTCCATAAGGCCATGGAAAGTGATAATTCTGAAAAGTGTATAATTGTCATCAAAGAGAAGATGAAATCTATGGATGACAAAAAAGTATGGGACTTAGTAGTGTTGCCTGAGGTTTCTAAGGTCGTTGGGCCAAAATGGGTCTATAAGTCCAAAAGGGACTCTAAAGGCAACATTGAAAGGTATACAGATAGACTTGTTGCAAAAGGTTTCACTCAGAAGGATGGTATTAACTATAAAGAAACTTTCTCTCCGGTGTCAAAAAAAGATTCTTTAAGAATTGTTTTGGCTTTGGTAGCTCATTATGATCTGGAGCTTCACCAAATGGATATAAAGACCGCCTTTCTAAATGGTGAGCTTGAGGAAGAAGTATATATAGACCAACCCGAGGGATTTGCATCCCCAGGTAATGAATATAAGGTGCGTAGGCTGAGAAAGTCGATATATGGGCTAAAGCAAGCTTCCAGACAATGGTATTTAAAGTTTAATGATACCATCACGTCATATGGGTTTGTAGAGATTACCGTCGATGGTGTATCTACATTAAGATCAGTGGGAGCAGATTTGTTATTTTAGTCTTATATGTTGACGATATTTTGCTTGCTACGAATGATCAAGGCATATTGCATGATGTAAAGAAATATCTATCTAAGAACTTTGAAATGAAAGATATGGGGGAGGCATTCTATGTGATCGGAATTGAATTTTTCTGTGATAGTTCACAAGGATTTATAGGTTGCCTCAGAAGGCTTACAATAACAAAGTTTTGGAGAGATATAGAATGAATGCTCTGCAGGGATAGTTCCTATACAGAAAGGGGACAAATTTAGTAAAATACAATATCCCCGTAATGAGCTGGAACAAAAAGAATTGAAGAGAATTCCCTATGCATTCGTGGTTGGGAGTTTGAACTATGTTCAGACATGTACTCGACCAGATATCAGCTTTGCTATTGGAATGTTGGATCGATACTAATGTAATCCCGGGATAGACCACTGGAAAGATGTGAAGAAGGTCCTTAGGTACTTGCAAGGCACTAAGGAGCTCATGCTTACTTATAGGAGATCCTATCATCTTGAGGTGATTGGTTATTTAGATTCAGATTATGCCGGATGTGTTGATAGTAGAAAATCGACATTTGGCTACTTGTTCCTATTAGCTGAAGGGCCAGTATCATGGAAAAGTGGAAAGCAGTCTGTCATTGCTATTTCTACTACGGAAGCTGAATATGTGGCATGCTTTGAGGCCACTATTCATGCATTGTGGTTGCAAAACTTCATCTCGGGACTTGGTATTGTCGATAGTATTGCCAAGCCGCCGAGAATTTATTGTGATAATTTTGCAGCTGTCTGCTTCTATAAGAACGATAAATACTCCAAGGGTGCTAAGCACATGGAATTAAAGTTCTTATCAGTCAAGGAGGAGCTACAGAAGCAAAGAGTGTCATTTGAGCATATAAGAACGGATAAGATGGTAGCAGATCCATTAACTAAGGGATTACCATCCAAGGCGTTCATTGGCTATGTAGAACGCATGAGTGTTGTATCAAAGGCCTTGTTATTATAAAGTTAATATGCTTGTAATAAATGTGACATCTAGAATTCACTTATAGTATTATTTCTGTTATAACAGACATGTTAATCATTATAGTATATGTATACACTATAGTTATTAGACTACATGTGACTAATAGCTGGAATTATTGTTCTTCTCAAATTAAAGGTGACTTAGATTTGAAATTGATTTGTGATACATGGAAGGAATCATGTCGATTAATAAATGACGTGTGACCGCCATGATCCAACTAGTTCTAATTCGATTAAAGATATAAAAGTTAGTGAACTTAACATAAAAGTGCACATTATAGGTATTAAACTATCAAGTCAACACAAGGGCCAAGTGGGAGAATGTTAGAATATTTAATAATATTCGAGTGGCCTATGTGTTTCGAGTTTAAATACAAGTTAAGTTTATATTAAATATTACGAGACTTTAATATAAAAGACGACACCGTGATGGATCGGTCTCGATTAAATGTAATTAAAGTTCGGGAATTAATATTCCCTCTTACCTTACCCTAATATATGTCGTCTTTCATGAAGAGGTACGATCGGGTTTGATTGTGCAAAAAGGTACGTAACCCATTATATTTATTTTGAAAGTTAAAAGAATAAACAATTCATCCTTATAAAAACACAAATCATACGTACCGGTAAAAAGAGTGAAAGGGTGAAAGACAGTTTCTTCCGCCATCATCAAGAAACATCAAAGAAAGGGTTAAGGAGGAGAATCAATTTATACTTCTTATTATTGTATTGAGTGCGTTTTTAAGACATGGATCAAGGTTACTCCTTTATTCCGTCTTTTTAATTATATTAGCGTTGAATTAATGTACAAGCAAGACCTAACTTCTTGTATCCAGCAGCCACATGTGATAGATGAACCAACTCAACCAAAACCTTAAGTTGAGGCCCAACTATTATAATTATTCCTATTACGTTCCCATTGGGCGTGAAGAGTGGTTAGTTGTGCACCGGCTCTCCCGTATCGTGTGCCGGGGTTCCACTTCGAGTTTTTGAGGGGTTTTGAGGTTGTCAGGATTCGAACCCGTGACCTACGGTCACACTGGCTCTGATACCATGATAGATGAACCAACTCAACCAAAACCTTAATGTGATGGTTGAGACCCAACTATTATAATTATTTCTATTAACATGGACCATTAGGATCGAACATCATGAAAACAACATTGACAACTGTATCTTCATCAATTCGCCTGGTCACATTATCGTCCCAGGGATCGATAACCCACATCCCCTCGTCATCCAGTATGAACTCAATTGACACCTAATGCGCTCCTTGAACCTCATCGTCTAACATTAACGGACTTAAGTCCGCTTCATACTTCAATTCTATCTCTTTGTAATCTACATATTTACTTCCATGCTTTTTAAAATTCTCTCTAATTAATTTTTGAATTTGATTTGTTAAGACTTTGTTTATAACATATTGCAATTCTGTCAATTTATATACTACGTCCTACGTAGTCTACTAGGGCTTGTTAAGACTTTTCTTCAAATAATTTGACTTGTTAAAATTTCAATGCTTGTGGGTTGATGTGACATCTGTTACTATTAGGATTGGTAGTAACAAAATCAAAACAAGCCCAACGAATAACACAACCGACACCACTCCTCTTGCCCGTTGCCTTACGGGCCGATTTCTGAAATGTAATTTGTGTAGTTCCACACTTATTAATGTTTTTTGGATTGAAAAATATGATTTAGAAACATTTAAAAACAACATGGCCAACCTAATGACAAAAATTTCAATAAACATCACAAATAATCACAAATTGTTCAATAAGACTTATTTTTATGTAAGACTAACCCAATAAGATTAGGTCCTATAAAATTACTTAATAAATACTCCCTCCATAGGCTCCATTCAACTTCAAATGGTAGTTATCTTTTTCGTACATTATTCACAAGTAAAAAGAATCTTCTCATTTCTTCCCAATATATAAGATAAAATATATTCATGTGAGAATTTGTTTTATTCGTCTTTAGGAGTACATTTAAAATATCAAATTTTTATAATTTTTACAAATGTGTGACTAAAGATATTTACAAAGTAAAACTCGCGTTGACAAACGTGAAAAAAATGATAAGTACCATTTGGAGTTGAATGGAGGAAGTATAGTATAATATTTTAATTTAAATAACCTAATATTTTAAATTAATAACTTACTTATTTAAATATACTAATTTTTATTATAAGATATAAAGTCATCAAAATAAAATGAAGAACTTGATACACTAATTTGTTTTTTTTTTTAGTGGAAAATCCGAAAGCTTTATTCAAAAACGATAAATCAAAAGCTACAGCAACTAGAGGTGGCACACGGGTTAATCGGATCAGTTTCGGTTCGGGTTCTTTCGATTTATCTTTTTTTTTTTTCAATTTCAGTTCGGTTCAATTCAGGTTGGATTCAGTTTTCACTTTTAATTGGTTGTAGATATTTCGGGTTGGTTCAGGTTCGAGTTGGGACAATATCGGTGCAAATAAGGTTCGAGTCGGATCAATATCAAAGCAGATGAGATTCGAGTCAGGTCATAATCGGATCGGATGTCAAGGGATTATGGCTTTATTCAAAAGATTGGATATAATACGAATAATTTTTTTTTTAAAAAGTAATAAATAATGTTTTTTTGCATAACTAGTTAACTACGATATAATATTAATTCATTGACGTCAAATGGATGACACTCATGTACAAAAAGACACCCTAAATGTGACGCCTAGGTACATTCGAGTCATTTCGGGTTTCAATGTTGGGTTTCTGTCATCAATGTACGGGTTGAAATCGGTTCGGTATATATCGGTTCGGATTAAAACAATTCAGGTTGAAACAGTTCAGGTTCATTCGATCTTGGGTCTATTTCGGATATTACAAATTCAATTCGATTTCGAATCAATTCAGGTCGATTCAGGTTTCGGGGTGAAGTTCAGTTATACCTTTCGGGTGTACGGTCAGGTGTCGATTCGGGTATTTTCGATCGGTTTTTCGGGTTCGGTATACTTTTGCCAGGTCTAACAGCAACGTTCGCATCATGAGGCAATTCATTCGACCAAACCTATCTACCAACGACTTTTGGTCTAACATGAGCCAAAGCATGAGCGACGCAACTGTGTACTTGATTGGTATAAAATAAACCATCTAATTGAATTAAAATAATTACACAAAACTAAAATATCATCAATGATAAGCGAAAACACGCTCCATCCTCAAGGGCAAACCCAGACGGTAGCAAGGGATAGCGGCCTTTACCCCAAACCCGGAAAAATAAATGAGAAAGATGACCTTCTGCCACCCTGAGCTGATGGTTGTAATTAAAAGTTAAGTATGAATTAAAGCATAATACTCCCTCATATTCGCTATAATGTTCCCTCTTTCCCGAAACGGATTATTCAAGTAATGTTCCCCTTTCCTTTTTTTGGTAACTTTTACTCTTATTTTATTCATTCCTCTCTCCTATCTCCTATCACCAAATCCCACACAAATCTTTTACTCCTATTTTATTACTTTTCTTAATGTTTTGGCCCCACAACTCCTAATAATTCATCTTTCTCCTAACACAAACCCCACCAATGTCCTTTATTCATTTTTAATAGTATTCCTTAAGTATCGTGCCAAAGACAAAGGGGAACATTATAACAAATTGGAGGGAGTATTAACAACATTATATGTTTGGAGAAGTGGTAAAGTGGTTGGGCTCCTATCTAATCCTCCTGGTTTTAAGCCTTACCAAAAGCAGTTTTTATTTTTCTTCACATCATTTTGGGAGCATTTGTAACAATGATTTCCTGTAATGTAGTTTTGTTTTATTACAAATTTAATAATTAACATTACGAAAAATGAAAAGGCAACTGCTAAATACTAGTACAACATTATTTTATAAATTATTATTTGTTTCTTTTTCTGTTTCAATCATTTATTTACTTACTTTATTCTTTGTGAATGCTATTTCAATCAAAGGTAAACAAATAATTGAGACGAAGGAGCTATATAATTTTTTTTGTTATAAGTTACAAGTTGTGGGTGGCGCTTTTATTAGTAATGAATTGTTCACGTATATAAATGTTCACCAGACAGTGGGGGAGCTAGAGGGGGCTAGCAGGGGCGCTTGCCCTCTTTGGCGGATGGAAATCGCAAAAGTTTTAGTTGGAATTTTCGAAATAAATTCGAGTTTCCTTTATACAATTACCCATTCGCCCCCGCTGGGTTCAAATACCGGCTCCGCCATTGTCACCAGATGTACTAAACTACTAGGACTAAAGGCTCAGGCGCTATAAACAATTTTAAAACAATAAACGCGAAAACAATTGTTCTTTTCAAATTGAAAAATAAAATTATTTATAAAAAATTTATGTTCATCTGTATTTGTGTTTCTCTTAACCGAGGAAATGTCACAAAAATTTCGCTGCCCCGTATATAAAATCATGGGTTCGCCCCTGTCCATCCTCGACTTTTCGTCTTCAAAAGTTCCATAACCCGCAAGGAATTTCCCTCCATAATCTTATCTTGGTGCCCTTCCCTAAGCACTTCTTGAAGCCCGTCTAACACCGCCATCACTTCCGCAACATGCGGCTCCCATTTTTGTTTACCAACAACTGTGATAGCCCATAAAACCTCCCTACTCGCAT
The DNA here is from genome assembly GCF_048544455.1 of Silene latifolia. NCBI lineage: Eukaryota > Viridiplantae > Streptophyta > Magnoliopsida > Caryophyllales > Caryophyllaceae > Silene > Silene latifolia. Next base: position 118,881,155 of record NC_133528.1, on the reverse strand, counting down.
CCCTACAAACCACATCCGACGACACGCCTTCTCCTAGTTTAGCGACAGCATCGACATTGACTTTCACCGCACCCAACTCCGTCGGTGACCATCCCTCACGTTCTCCTCCCCAACCCACCTGCCCCTGCCCCTGCCCCTGTGCTTCGCCCTCGGCTCCTCCGACACTCCCCCTCCTCAATCTAGCTAATAACATCTCGAGCTCGCTTAACAACTCACTAATGCTTTTGTTTAGGCTTCTCTTGTATTGGGACAATCTTAATCTTTAGGACAGTTTTATAGCAGAGTTGTCGATAAGCAGTTATATTTAAACATATTTTATATCCCAATATTTTGTACATATTTAAAATGAAAAATTGCAAATAAATACATAATACTCTAAAATTAATCCAAACATACTAATTGTGAGTACCTATTATAGATTTATTTTTTTAAATAACTATTATATTACAATAATAAACACTCGAATACCAGATCGTTTGAGATCCTTATTGTGTGTTTTTGTCCAAATTTGATTTCTAATTGATTTTTTTTTACCAATTCTACCATTTTTTCTTTCTTTCCTAATTGAATTAATTTCGTTATAAAACCCTTTTGTTTTGTGGGTGAATATAGCTTAATTCACTTATTTTTTAGGCTTTTCGGTGATGAATATAAGGTAGTTTTATTTCAAGTTACTAATAAGAAAATTTTACATCGTAAAATGAATTCTTAAAATAAATTGAACCTTTCTATGTATTCATTATTATATTCCTCAATAAAGTATAAATTCTCCCCTTAATTATTCTTCTAACATAAAATCATAATAAAATTACTAACTATATTGAACATCAATGTTGACACGATTAACATAATTGAGTATCAGTACTATCGCGTAATAATTTAAAATATATTTGCGAGATTGATACTAAGATGTAGTGTCATCACATGGTTCCTCCAACTTAAATTTTGTATTCATCACATTGTTTTTTAACGATAAGAGGGAGGTCTGGGCTGATAGGGAGCACAATCTTCCAACAAACATCATTCACTTGGTCAAGCAAGTTGCAGCAAGCTGGGCCAAGTTTAACACGGCCCGTACCAACCGTATTGATGATCTCAGTTATGCATGAAGGCGCAATACTGTAAAATGTGAGGAAACACTCGTACATGCCTTTTTGTTCTAAATATACGTTGTCTCCTGAAACTGGTCCTCTTGCAACAGGCGCATAGGCCCATTGGGCTAACCCACTTTGTAGGTTTCCAATAAAGAGAGATAACGAAAGAATAAGAACTAGTGATTCTAAGGTCTTGTTTTCCATCTTTATTGAATGTTAAACGGTAGAGAAAGAAAATCAGATTTGTTGTGCTCGGTGTTATTGTGTCAATGAACAGATAATGTGATGAATTTTATAGTAGGTTTTCTAATACATATGAAAATTCTATAACATCCTTTAGTTTAATTACTTTAAAATGTTATCAAGTCATAAAGGAAAAACTTAAATCAGTCTTTTGACTTTTGACTTATCATTAAATGAAGAGTTAGTAAAAAGTGTAACATAACATTTTTTTACTAGAGAAATAACATAAGCATAAATGTTACCATCATTCTAAATCAACAATATTAATTAATTGGTATGATTTTGTTGAGTCTTTACTTATATGCCAACATGAAATTTTTCTAATAGTTTACACTCAATAAACATCAAGGTAATTGTATATGGTAGTAAGTCTTTTTGATCGTGAAATCAATGATCTAGATATAGTTTATTTAATCCTATAAAGTTTAAACTCCAATAAATATCTGGAAACAAAGCAACTAATTAAAAAATAAATTCGAGTAAATATCTTTGAAACACGAAAATTCAAATAGAACCGTCTTACAAAAAGAACCAAACCAAATAAAAAAGAAAGAGCCATGAGAAAACTATGACAGTTTCAACATTTTATATATCTACCTTATACAAACTATCATTTTAATTTTTCAACCTATCGTGTTTCCGTTTACACTATATTTTCTTCATCATTTCCTTTCTCATAAATTAAGTTGTACATTATTCCTAAGCACTGACTTCAATATCAATAACTTTTAGGTAAAAAGAATCAAGAAGGGTACACTTTGCAACAAAAAATAAATAAATAATGTTTTATTATTTTATTCCTTCCTTTTTTTTATATCATTTTTTCCTTCCATTTTTTATATCATTTTTTTCCTTCCATTTAGGTCTCATATAACGTTAATTTACCGAGCTAAATTTATTTTTATGACGTTTGATTTTATTTCCTTGGTAACTCTGCAATCCCTTTACTACTAAGAGAATAAAAATTTCCCTTATATTACTAAATTTGATAGGGTTATTTTCAGTCGTTGGCCTATCAAAATAAAGCCTATTCTCAACTAACTAGTAGCTAGCAGTAAGAAAGGGTCGAATCCACAGGGAGGCGAGTTAATTAATCTAGTTTGTTTATAAAAATTTCCCTTATATTACTAAGTTTGTCTTAAAGGTAACAACTTTATGGGGTTTGTTTGTTTGATTTCTAATAACTAATTTCAATAAAAGTAAATAAGACGAATTTAATAATATTAAAAGGTCCAGGGATTAGGTTCACTAGGTAGTTATTCGGGATGTGATTTAATTCATTGATAGAGAAACTTATGTCGTTTAAAGTCATATGATCGGTCGATTCTAATATGTCCTTTAGATCTAACTTAACGTGCGATTGCTATCTTTAAGTTAATTCTATTCAGTTATTATAGCCTTTACTAGTCTTAACCCGGTCGGTGAGAATCCTAGTTTGCAACATTAGTTAATTAATCCTGCAAAACCTAACCAACTAGATTCATAACAATTATCTGAACAACAACAAAGAAGCTGTTTTAACCATCAATTCATTAATTTAATCTCCTTCAAACAACAATAAGATTAATGAACAACATAATTAAAAGCATAATAAGATGAACAAAAAATTAATTGAATAAAATAGAACTTGAATTAATAATAACTAAAGAAAGATTAGAGAGAATCGTGATTAAAGAGTACTTAGATCCGAAACAATAATAAATAAACTAAACTAAGAATTTTCTAGGGTTTTAGAAGTAAAATAAAGCGTAGCTAGGTAAAATAAGGAATAAATAAATATAGGGTACGAATTGGGTATTTATAGTAAAACACAACCGACTTATGGAAATTGCGGAAAATCCTTGAGAATATAGGATCCTCGATCGAGCCTATATGCACGCGATCGAGCCAAGGTAGGATTGATCGAGTATCCACTCTGTTTCAGCACTTTTCTTTGTGTTGTCTTCTTAACTTCTCTTCCTTTATTCTTCTAGATTCCAGTGTCATGCTTCGTGTATTCCTTCATGCCCACTCCGCGGTGCCCATTTCATTCCTTTGCTCCTCAAATGCGTTATTCTTGCATTAAACACCAAATAGCAGAAGTATCGACATTCTAACATAAAAGGCATGTAATTAATATAAATTAGCAAGAAAACCGTATCAAAAGTAACTAAGGGGAGGCATAAATATGCATATAATTATGACTCATCAAACTCCCCAAAACCATCTCTTTGCTTGTCCTCAAGCAAAGCATCACGCATTACATAAGGCAATCATACAAATGGCAAACAAATAACTCAGAGCTAATGTTTAATGCATACAAATCCCGAGCTATCCATAACTGTAGCAAAGCAATGACCAAAGTGTACCAATAAAACAAATTCAAAGGCATGGGTAATAGAAAACGCAGCTCAAGTCTCATGTCACCATACTATAGACAAATGCCAAATACCTTTCGATCTCGCTAGACAAATTAGTCGGATTCTCGCGGATTCACTCATGCACTCATAAGTATGGGTGATTTATACGTGAAGATAGAAAGAAGTAGAAACACTCACTCAACTTATAAACATGCATGCAATCTAATGTGATAGAGATTTCCCCAACTAATATGCATTCACAATGTAGACAAAAGTACATGTATCAAGGACAATAAAGATGGTAAATGGGCAAAGGTAGAAATGGTTTGTGCCAAGGCATGTTATGGATATGTGGAGCTAAGACGGTATGATACCGTCGTTAGGTACCAAAAATAAATACCTATTACAACTAATAGAAGTCAGTGGCAAGTAGGGTCGATCTCCACAGGGAGATGGAAAAATGTCAGCTTTAACTAGGTCCGTCAAGGTAAACGATTCTTGGGGATTTGATTATTTGTTATAAACTAACAAGGTCAAGGAAGAGAAAGAGAGTAAAAGAGTTGAAAGTAAACAAATAGAGAGAAAGCAGCTAAGACAGTCGGTTCACCATAATTCTCAAGTAACGCAATTTAAGGTCTCAGGTCAATGTAAGTTTAATCTAAGGAGCAATGAATATCTCCTTCCGGTCTCAATTCGCCCTAAGACACTAATAGCTTAGCTTCCGCCCTCACTAAAGTGCCTTAATGTTTGCTACAGGTCTTACCCTTTCCAATCTTCCGATCTAGGTCAAGGTGTACCGTGATTTATTAACTAATTGCATCGACTTAATTAGACAAGAACAGTTATATGTAGCGATTAACTACATAGACCAAATTTGCATTAAACCTAATTACTCAATACACACTTCCATTAAAATCATGGCTCCCCTATGTCTTAGCAAGGGAGGTTTAGCTATGCATAATTATCGAACAGGCAATAACAATACATAAGCAATAAAGATCAAGCATGATAACAAGGATGAAGAAAAATCAATAACAACAATTAAAGATTAAAGAGGAAAGAACAATAGAAAGCAAGAATGAAATAAGATTAAGATTAAGAAAAGAGTAAAGTACCGATTACAAATAGTCCAATCCGAATTAGGGTTCTAAGAGAAGAGTATAGAGAATAGAGAAGAGGGTCTCGAAGTCAGAAGAGAAGAAGAAGTCGGAGTAAGTGTCGTACTGCTAACCTAATTTATATCTAAATCACAAAGCCCAACTCGAAAATAGGCAAAAACACGCATAAAACACGAAGTCTCTCGATCGAGTGAAATGAAGCCACTCGATCGAGGACAAATCTTGAAATTCCCCTCGATCAAATAGAAATGGAGTTCGATCGAGTACTCCTTATACCAGCCATTTAGATTGAGTAACAGAACAACTCGATCAAGTGATTCTCTGATGGATAAAGCATTCGATCGACCAAATAGTGTAGCAAAACTGGTCGATCGAGCTATATTAGCACGTATAGACTCCTTGGCACCTTCCGAGGTTACTTCACGCATCTCTAAGTGATGGTTTCCAGGCTCTGATTCCTTATTCTCCAAAATGCATGCGAATGGGACAAGTTTAGGCTCGATTTTGCTACTTTCTGATCCGTACCTGCAATTTACACAAGACAAACCAAAGTAGACTATTCGGGGGCATTTGTAGCTTCATGCCACGTAAATAACACATAAATGCGTGTAAAAATGAAACCTTATATAAAATACACGCATCAAATCTCCCCAAACCAAACCTTTACTTGTCCCCAAGCAAACTATGAATGCAACTAAAGACAACTAACGGAACGGGACCAACTCATCAGCTACAAATCACCCACCCAAACCATTTTAATGCAACAACTTAACAAAGTAGCAATAGGTAAGTGCAAACGAACTAAATCAATGTCTCAAACTACTGAACCGTCGACCTTGCAAGACTCATAAACATCGGACTCTCATGGGTCTCTCATCACACAAATTAGGCACAAGGTGAGTATGTAAGTAAGAGATAGAAATGAGCAAAGACACTCACCTAACTCGACCTATAAGAACATGCATGCAGTTAACATGAATAAAGTCTCTACAACCGTACATATGCATTACAACCATACTAATGACCAAGACACATGCCGAGGACTTACATTTGGGTAAGTGAGGTAATGGGTAAGAAGGGGCAATAATGAATTTGGAAATTTGGAGTTAGCAGCCAAGCTAGCAACAACGGATCCAAATTAGGAACACTTCCCTACTTCATACTCAATATATCAATACGAAATAGTGCCAAATTGCAGCACAAAACTCATTAACCACCATAAAATTGTTAACTCCCCATAAGTTACAAATAAAACATGGGAGCGTAAATCACTGAAATAATATACTTTTGGCTCATGATTTTTTCATAATCTTTTTTTTTCTTTTCACATTTTTCTTTTCATTTTTCACAACAAATTTTTTTTCTTTTCATTCATACTTTTTTTCTTTCTCTTCATTCCCTTCAACATTTCCACCAACCTCTCAAATCAGATACATAACCAAACTGCAATGAAACATTCCCAAAAGCTACTATTACTAGCTCGGTTAGGGTAGGCAAGATTATAGATTGTAGCTATTTAGTACAAAATGGGCAATTTGGCTATGTGGAGCTCATGGGTAGAATGAAATAAAGGGAACTGCCTCTCCTAACATGTGTCACCATCCACAGACCGAATGCATACAGGTACCAAGCAGACCGAATTCATGTTTATGCAAATTGATGTTACATGCCTTATAGAGAGTACTACTCACATCCTATATGAAACTGGTCATGAATGTCACCAGTTTATTAAGCTCTAACCTTAGAATGTAAATGTAGCTCGCCAATAAATGAGTCAAGTCTATTCGTTCAGATAAGGGTGAAGCAGAAACTGGTAGATTATGCACATTACCATGCCAACAGAATGTCAAGAATATGCAAGGTAAGGGTAAAGGGACTCAAAGTAGCGTCAAAGTTCAATCGTTTCGACTCAACCCAAATGCAATAATAAACGTGAAATTTTCTGAATTTTCTGAATTTTACGGTTTTTCGTTTTTTTTAAATAGAACAACAATGCATGCGAAAATAAAGAAACGTGCAAACTAAAATGCAACAAAACATGTAGACACAGATATGGATGCATACCTCCCCAAACCAAACAGTACAATGTCTTCATTGTACCAAAAATAAGGAAAGAAATGCAAACTAAAGAGAAAAGGGGAATGGGAGTCGGAAAACTTACGAGATGACGAAGAGGGGGGCTCCCCAAACCGCCCATGAACATGGGAGGTCAGATAAAGCCTCGTAACATCTCAGCAGGCGAAAAATAGAAGCAGGGTCATGCAAGTACTCGATCGAGTAAGTCAAAGAGGTTTGATCTAGTAAAAAGGGCACCAGAAGCGATCGATTGAGAATATATGGTGCTCGATCGAGAAAAGTGGATTTGCAGGGATTCGATCGAGAGAAGCACATGCTCGATCGATTAAAAATTCCAGAAAAAGTGCTCGATCGAGTGAGAAAACTACTCGATCGACTCAATTCACCTGCAAAAACGCACGAAAGGAGTACAAGACCAGCAAAATACGTGCAAGTTTAGCGTTTAGAGTTTAACACACAACATTAAAAGAAATAACAAGTTCAAATGAAAGTACAACAAAATAGTCCGGGTTGCCTCCCGGATAGCGCAGGCTTAAGAGGTCCCACACGACCTTTCTGGCTTCAATTAGCTGGCTCATCAGGATTGTCGAAGTACAGGACTTCAACTCAGTTGTCTACATCGTTTGCTTCATGGTAATGCTTCACATATTGCCCATTTACCTTGAACCTGTTTCCCTCGGAATTCTCTAACTCCACGGACCCGAATTTAGTGACACCTGTCACTGTATAAGGGCCACTCCACCTAGACTGCAGCTTGCCAGGAAATAAACGCAGTCGGGCATTAAACAGCAACACCTTATGCCCGACATGGAATTCTCGAGGTATGATCTGTTTGTCGTGCCATCTCTTCGTCTTCTCTTTGTAGATGAGTGAGCTATCATAGGCATTTAGCCTAAACTCCTCCAGTTCATCTAGCTGCAATAAACGGTTCTGACCACACAACTTAGGATCAAAGTTAAGTTCACGAATTGCCCACCAAGCTCTACACTCTAACTCAACAGGTAAACGACAAGGCTTCCCATAAACCAGCCGATATGGTGATGCACCATTCGGCGTTTTAAAGGCAGCCCGATAAGCCCATAATGTGTCTTCCAGTTTAAGACTCCAGTCCTTCCGTGATGTAGAAACTACCTTAGCCAAAATCTCTTTAATCTCTCGATTAGAGACCTCAACTTGCCCACTAGTTTGGGGATGATACCCCAAACCGCGCCGGTGTTGGACACCAACCTTAGACAAAATAGAAGTTAGTTTATTCTCTTTAAAATGTATTCCTCCATCACTAATGACGACCCTAGGGACACCAAATCGGGGAAAGATATTCTTTTTAAACATTTTAATCACGGTCTTGGCATGACAATTAGGTGAAGCAATCGCCTCTACCCACTTAGACACATAGTCTACAGCTACCAAGATATACCTGTTACCTTTGCTAGACGGGAAGGGTCCTTGGAAATCGATGCCCCAGACATCAAAAACCTCGACCTCTAGTATGTTAGTTATTTACACAAAGTAAGAATCATCTTATAATATCAAAGTTACATACTAATTTTGTGTAGTGGTCTAAATCTACATGCATGCATAGAAAAAATAACAAAAGGATGGTATAAAACCATCTTAAGAGAAAAATTTCCTTACATTGGAATAAGGCAAATTTTGGGCACCACAAAGGTCTCCTACCTTTGTAGTTCTTGTGCTAGAAAATATGGATGATCCTCCAAGAATATCAAACCACCAAAGTTGATGGTCTCCTATGGATACACCCAAGATAAGCCCAAAATATTACTACAAATAATATAGACTAGATATTATTTGAGTATATATATGTATAATTGATGTACTAATTATATTATTACTTTGATTGGAAAATGCCACCAATTGGACACTTGTAATGCCCTAAAAAACCAGTCCATATGGACCATGTTGGGTCCATTTCGGAGTTTGATATTTGCCCCACAAATGCTTTTAAGTCTTATATTTAATTATCTTACATAATAAAATATTAATTTTATTATTTAACACTTAAATAATACAAATTAACTACCAATGATTACTTAACTATTAAGTAATCATAAGACCATTTTATCAACATACAATGTGTCAATATTATCCCATTTAGCTAATTTTACAACCTCTTGTAAAATTTAAATAGCTAATTAATATCACCTCAAAACATATACACATATCGTATAAAATTAATTAATTAACAATTAATTAATAAATTCTAATTTATTTATTTATTATTTAAATATCACATAATTAAATAATAAATCTCCTTGGCCTGGGTTCGTAACCCGTCATCAAATAATACATTTACGCGACTAATAAAAAGTCAAATAATACAAGAAATTAATTATCTCGTATCTCATATAAACTATTAATTCATTCTTTTTGGGCGCCATCCTATAAGTGTGACCTAAAGGGATCAGCTGATCACCGCCGTCACACGACAGTAATGTCAAACTCTAGTCAGCCAATCATTACCGATTAACGATGACCAGCTGACAAAATAAATAAATAAATCACTGATATTCCTTTAACGAAATTTAATATGTAAAATTGTAAACGCACTTATTGTGGAGGACACTACTCCAACATAGCATACCATTTTGTAGCATCTCATGTCTCTTAGATATATTCCCGGAGCGTTGGCAAGCATCACAAGCTGAAACAAAAACCTTAGCATCAACAAACAAAATAGGCCAGTAAAAACCAGACTGAAGTACCTTAGCCACGGTACGCGATGGACCGTGGTGACCACCATAAGAAGATGAATGATAGTCCTCCAAGATCGCTCTGGTCTCCCACTGCGGAATACACCGTCTGTAGAGATCGTCTGCACACTCCTTAAATAAATAAGGATCATCCCAGAAGTACTGCTTAGCGTTATAGAGGAAACGCTTCTTCTGCTGATGAGAAAGGTCAGGTGGCAGCGTGCCACTAAAAACATAATTAGCTAAATCTGCATACCAAGGATCTTAGTTAATAATAGAGGACAAAACAGCAAATAAAGAGTCATCGGGAAAAGAATCATCAATAGGCAAAGAATCTTCCCCCTCTTGTTGTGACAGTCGCGACAGATGATCAGCTACTACGTTCTCAGTACCCTTCTTATCTTTGATCTGCAAATCAAACTCCTGAAGAAGGAGTATCCATCTCAACAGCCGTGGTTTAGCTTCCTTCTTAGCAAGAAGGTGTCTCAGCGCTGCATGGACAGTAAAAACAATAACTTCTGATCCTATCAGATAAGAACAAAAATTTTCTAGCGCATAAACCATAGCTAGGAGTTCTTTCTTAGTAGTGGTGTACTTCACTTGAGCCTCATCCAGAGTTCGGCTCGCATAGTATATTAAATTCAAAGCTTTGTCTTTCCTCTGGCCTAGCACCACTCCTAGTGCATAGTCACTAGCGTCGTACATAATCTCAAACGGCAAATCCCAGTCGGGAGGCTGTATAATCGGTGCCGAAATCAAGGCCTGCTTCAACCTGTTAATATCAGAAAGACATTCATCAGTAAATACAAAAGGGGCATCCTTAAGCAACGGCTGTGTAAGTGGTTTAGCAATTTTGAAAAGTCCTTGATAAACCGGTGATAAAAGCCAGCATGACCAAGGAAACTCCTTACTCCTTTGACATTAACAGGAGGAGGTAATTGCTGAATCACTTGCACCTTTGCTTTGTCAACCTCAATACCCCTGTCAGAAACTAAGTGCCCTAAGACAACTCCCTCGTTGACCATAAAGTGGCACTTCTCCCAATTAAGCACAAGATTAACCTCAATATAGTGCTGCAACACTTTATCAAGGTTAGAGAGACAGTTAGCAAAGTCACTTACATAGACACTAAAGTCGTTCATAAAGACTTCCATAATAGACTCTATATACTCAAAAAATATTGCCATCATGCACCTTTGGAAGGTAGCAGGGGCATTACACAAACCAAAAGGCATCCTACGATAAGCAAAAACACCCTGAGGACAAGTAAAAGTAGTCTTTTCCTGATCATTTGGATGAATAGGGATCTGAAAGAACCCTGAGTATCCGTCTAGATAACAGAAAAACTTATGAGAAGCTAACCTTTCTACCATTTGATCAATGAAAGGAAGGGGAAAGTGATCTTTCTTTGTGGCGGCATTTAGCTGTCTGTAGTCTATACACATCCGCCAGCCAGTTACTACTCTAGTAGGTATCAATTCATTTTTGTCATTCATGACCACAGTAGTCCCTCCTTTCTTAGGAACTACCTGAAATGGACTCATCCACTTAGAATGACCGACAGAATAGATAATACCTGCATCAAGCAGCTTCATTACCTCAGCCATCACAACGTCCTGCATCTTCTGGTTCAGTCGATGCTGACCCTGTCTACAAGGCTTGTGATCTTCCTCAAGCTCAATTCTGTGCATACAAATGTCAGGACTAATGCCCTTAATGTCATCCAATGAATAACCCATAGCTTTCCTGTTTTTCTTAAGCACAGCTAACAAAGTGGTCAGCTGATCATCATCAAGTTTAGCACTAACAATGACTGGATATTGCTATGTGTCATCTAAGAAAGCATATTTAAGATGAGAAGGAAGAGGCTTACGCTCAGGTACCTTTAACTCTATGGCGCAAAGAGTATTAATCATTTATTCCACTCTCTCCTTCAGCGTCGGTGAGTTCACGCTCATCTAAAGCAGTTTCAAGCAAATCCAACACAGCATCATTGTTACCTGGGTTATCTGCACACTCATCTAAAAGCATCAAAGCTTCTAGTGGATCCTTTATAAAAGAACCCGACCAGAAGTCATAAATAGACTCGTCAACAATATCAACAGAATAACAAGTGTCCTCTATCATTGGCTGAGCAAGTGTACTGGGCAGACTAAAAGTGACCGCGTCATCCCCTACTGCAAGAGTCAAACGCCCTTGTTTGACATCAATAATGGCCCCAGCTGTACATAAGAATTGTCTTCCTAGTATAATTGGGATCCGAGTATCTTCAGTTATGTCTAGAACAATAAAGTCCACTGGTATAAAGAACTTGCCTATTTTGACAGGCATGTCCTCTAAGATACCCAAGGGTCGTCTTACAGATCTATCAGCCATCTGTAATGTAATGTTAGTCATTTTTAAGGTGGCCCATGTTAAGCTTCTTGCAGACAGAAAAGGGCATGACACTGACACTGGCTCCTAAATCACAAAGAGCATTGTCTATCACTTCATTGCCTATGGTACAGGTAATATAGAAGCTACCCGGGTCTTTTATTTTTGGTGGAGCTTTATTAAGAAGTAAATTACTAGACTCTTCCATGAATGTAATAGTCTCGAATTCACTAAGCTCTCTCTTACGCGTCACAATGTCTTTCATAAATTTTGCGTAAGTAGGTACCTGGGTAATAAGTTCAGTAAAAGGGACGGTTACCTAGAGATTCTTGACCACGTCCATAAACTTACCGTACTGTCGCTCGACCTTAGCATCCTTCAGACATCCCAGATAAGGAACCCTGGTAGCAATAAGTGGGCCCGCGACCTTCTCTTTACCTTTATCAGAACGTGACACCTCCACAGCAGGGGAAGATGTCACGGTAGCAGAAATAGATTTAAAATTGAAGTTCCGCTAGCACAGTTGCTCGATCGAGCATTGTTATTACTTGATCGAACAATTTCATCAGACAAATTACTCGATCGAGTAATGTTCACCTCTCGACCAAGTTCTTCTATTTCATCATGTTTTGATCGAGCTCCAGAATCACTCGATCGAGTAGTATTTTCTGACAAGTTACTCGATCGAGAGGAATTAACTCCTCGATCGAATCCTTCAAATGGGGCACTTCTTGATCGAATAGGTATTGTGTTCGATCGAGTACAGAGGGAGGTTAAATCACTCGATCGAGTTTAAAGATCACTCGATCGAGCTGCAGGATGATATTCATCAGGGATATCGTCAACTAAGTCCTCCAAATCATTGTCCGGGGTATCATCAGCTGTCAAAACACCGTCTTCCGGCACTTTCGGTCCATCATAAGTAAGACCGCTTCAGAGATTAATGGCATTAATCGGGTCACATGGAGGTGATTGATTCACTTGACTTTGCGCGAGTGATAGACGCGCAACTTGCTCTCTTAGCTCTACTATGGCGGTGTCATCCTTATCGGACTTCTTTCTGAACTGGTGTGTTAAGTTCAATACCAAGGATTTCAATTCTGCGAACTCCCCATTTGTAGAGGACGAATCAACTGGTTGTGGCATTTAGGGATGTCATTGGGGCGGGGCGGTGGTGGATATAGGCTCCCCCGTACCCGTACCCACCAAGAAAAACTCGTACCCATCCCCGCCCCGCCACCCATGGCGGGTACAAATTTCCAAAACCATCCCCGCCCCAACGGATAAAAATATAAAACCGTACCCGCCCCACCTACCCATTAACCAGCTACACCATAATTTTATTCGATAAATATTTTCATAAAAGTTGGTTTAATCAATATTAATTTCCATTTTTTTTAATTTACCTTTATAATTTTAATTTTTCACCAAATAAATTAGTAAAAAACTTTATAAAATAGCTATTATTATCTTTATATCTTACCTATAACTAAATAAGATTTATAAAATTCTCATAATCCTACTAATTTTTTTATTGATTGGCGGGTAGACGGGTATTAGGTGGGTAAGATGCGAACTCCATCCCCGCCCCATGACCCATGGCGGGTACAATTTTCGTACCCGCACCCGCCCCACCACCCGCCAAAGTTCTTCCCATCCCCGCCCCAACTGGGGCGGGTGCGGGGCGGTACCCACTTGTACCCGCCCCGCTGACATCCCTAGTGGCATTGGTGTAGAAGGGCTAAAAGTGCTTGTTGACGTCAAATCTTCATATAGCTTAAAGAATGGCACCCCATGCTTGAATTTTTGATAAGCACGGACGCGCTCTACATCTGCCATACAAGTAATAGGGTCATGCCCCTTGGTACCGCTTCTACCACAAACCACCTCATGCTCAGTGATAGCACAAACTTGTTCATGCACACCCGTAGTTTGTATAATCTCCGGACTGCCTAACCTTCCACTAGGGCTTTCCACCTCAGCTACTATCAACTCATTTACATACCTACTTCCTCGGGGGTTTACATATTCAGCAACGTGGATGGCCATTTCTTCAATAAGGTGCCATCCTTGATCATCCTCTACATTTTTCTGGAACCTCCCCTTGGCCGCATTATCAAGAATAGCTCTGTGGTCTGAATATAACCCATTGTAGAATTGGGTACTTAAAGCCATGATGAGGTACAGATCGGACGAGCCTCTTAAACCTAGTCCAAGCCCCATTCAAATCTTCAGTAGGTAATTGCTCAAATGCAGTAATTTGAGCTCTCAACGCATTAGTGCGCTGTGGTGGGAAATATTGTCTGTAAAAGGCTAGAACAAGGGAATTCCAGTCAGTTACACCGGCGGCTTCCCTATCCAAATCTCTTAACCACTCCCGGGCATCATTAGTCAAGGAGAAAGGGAAAAGGACTCCCTTAACTCTATCCTCTGTCACCCCAGCACCTACAGGAATGGTGGAGTAATATTCTGTAAAGAGCTCTATGTGCTTGCAAGGATCCTCGCCAGGTACCCCTCTGAAGAGATTTCTCTTAACCAGTTGTATATAAGATGGGTGGATCCCAAAGGTCCCCGAATCAGTAGTGGGTAACAAGAAACCTTTAGGAATAGAATCCACCATAGGTTCTGAATGACTGGCGATATTCGGCATCTTAGCAGATAGAGTTTACAGCAAAGCAGGTACGACGTTGTTCTCTTTTAGAACAAATTTCCTGCAAAACTAATTAAGAAATTGGAAAAATATGAGATCAATCTCAAGGAATTTGATGAGAGACAAACTTAATAAAAGCAACAAAATTACGCCACCTCCCGGGCAACGGCGCTAAAATTTGATACCATCGTCATGTACCAAAAATAAATACCTATTACAACTAACAGAAGTCAGTGGCAAGTATGGTCGATCTCCACAGGGAGATGGGAAAATGTCAGCTTTAACTAGGTTCGTCAAGGTAACCGATTCTTGGGGGTTTGATTGTTTGTTCTAAACTAACAAGTTCAAGGAAGAGAAAGAGAGTAAAAGAGTTGAAAGTAAACAAATAGAGAGAAAGCAGCTAAGACATTCGGTTCACCATGATTCTCAAGTAATGCAATTTAAGGTCTCAAGTCAATGCAAGTTTAATCTAAGGAGCAATGAATATCTCCTTCCGGTCTCAATTCGCCCTAAGACACTAATAGCTTAGCTTCCGCCCTCACTAAAGTTCCCTAATGTTCGCTAAAGGTCTTACCCTTTCTTATCTTCCAATCTAGGTCAAGGTGTACTGCGATTTTTTAACTAATTGCGTCGACTCAATTAGACAAGAACAGTTATATGTAGCGATTAACAACATAGACCAAATTTGCATTAAACTTAATTACTCAATTCACACTTCCCTTAAAACCATGGCTCCCCTATGTCTTAGCAAGGGAGGTTTAGCTATGCATAATTATCGAACAGGCAATAACAATACATAAGCAATAAAGATCAAGCATGATAACAAGGATGAAGAAAAATCAATAACAACAATTAAAGATTACAGAGGAAAGAACAATAGAAAGCAATAATGAAATAAGATTAAGATTAAGAAAAGAGTAAATTACCGATTTCAAATAGTTCAATCCGAATTAGGGTTCTAAGAGAAGAGTATAGAGAATAGAGAAGAGGGTCTCGAAGTCAGGAGAGAAGAAGATGTCGGAGTAAGTGTCGTACTGCTAACCTAATTTATATCTAAATTACAAAGCCCAACTCGAAAATAGGCGAAAACACGCATAGAACACGAAGTCTCTCGATCGAGTGAAATAAAGCCACTCGATCGAGGACAAATCTTGAAATTCCTCTCGATCGAATAGAAATGGAGTTCGATCGAGTACTCCTTATACCAGCCATTTTGATCGAGTAATAGAACAGCACGATCGAGTGATTCTTTGATGGATAAAGCATTCGATCGACCAAATAGTGTAGCAAAACTGGTCGATCGAGCTATATTAGCACGTATAGACTCCTTGGAACCTTCCGAGGTTAGTTCTCGCATCTCTAAGTGATGGATTCCAGGCTCCGATTCCTTATTCTCCAAAATGCATGCGAATGGGACAAGTTTAGGCTCGATTTTGCTACTTTCTAGTTCGTACCTGCAATTTACACAAGACAAACCAAAGTAGACTATTCGGGGGCATTTGTAGCTTGATGCCACGTAAACAACAGAGAAATGCGTATAAAAATGAGGTAAAACCCTTATATAAAATACACGCATCACGGTAGTCGCAGTGCTAAACCAAAATCAAAACCAAATCTATGATAACAAATGAACCCAACTTAGAGAAATAATCTTAACTTTACAAAATATGAGCGCGAATGAAGTACTCTCCAAATATGCATTAGACTCTAACGACCATCATT
The DNA here is from genome assembly GCF_048544455.1 of Silene latifolia. Taxonomy (NCBI): domain Eukaryota; kingdom Viridiplantae; phylum Streptophyta; class Magnoliopsida; order Caryophyllales; family Caryophyllaceae; genus Silene; species Silene latifolia. The sequence goes on along the minus strand of NC_133528.1, from coordinate 118,864,829 downwards.
TAGATTCTTGATAAAACCAAATGAAGCAATCACTTTCTTTTCTTTTTTTTTTCCTTTTCAATTCTCTTTTTCTTCGAATTCTTTTTTTTTTTCTTTTGCTTCATATTTTTTTGTTCCTTCAACACAAGGATACAACACAATTGCTAATAAGTACTTTGCTATACCCACATGACAACAATAAGTGCCAACCCAACAATAATAGCAAAATAGACATGATAAACAAGCAACTACTACTGTTCCGATAAGGTAGGCAAATTCTTGGATTGTAGCTCATAGGATGTAATATAAAGTTGGCTACAAGGGTTCAAACGGGTTAAACAAAAGGTAATATAATGCTTATTTGAACGGTAAGAACCGCCTATCCACATGTACTTAGTCAAATGAAAGCAGTAAAAGTATCAAGAAATCAATGTCACACTTATGTAGTTTGATATTACACATTCCACAAGGAGAAACCACACTCAAGCCTAATTGACAATGAGACCAATTTATTGATGTTCCTGGCCTAGGAAGCTTTATAGACCTCAGAATTTAAGTAGTTTACCAACATAATTTGTCAAATCTAATTAGCATAAGGCATGTCAATACGGTCAAGACTCGAGTTATGAGCTTTGTTTTCAAAAATAACGGGTCAAAATAATGTACATGGACAACTAAATGGGATTCAAATGCAAAAACAATGCAATTTAACATCATTGTTATTTAATTCACCAAGACTCGACCTAAAATAATGTAAAAAAACATGTTTTTATATTTTGAAGTTCTTAATTTTTATGGATTTTTGTTATAAATGCACACAACATAAAGTAAAGCACATAACATAAATAAATCACACAACATAATTAAAGTCTCCCTCCCCAAACCTAAATGTCACAGTGTCCTCATTGTGACGCTTACAGCATAACAATCACACAAAAATTTCTAGCAACCTAAAGGACACAACTAACAAAAGGAATGGAAAAGAAATAGAAATAATAAAATAAAAGTAGATACAAAAATTTCTAGCAACCTAATGGACACAACTAACAAGAGCGTATAAGTTCCCCAAAACTAGCTACAAAAATAGGGGAGAAAGACCAACCGCGCAATTCCTATCCAAGCCAGCTACGTTTCTTGACCCAAAACAAAAAGTACTCGATCGAGTACTCATTCTGACGAGTAAATTCCCTGCATTTAAAACAAATGCCCATTCAAGGCATAATCAATACAACTTAAAGCACATAATAGTAAATCAAAAAGTAACGCATGTGCTACACAAAGATATAAGTAGCACCAATAAATAGTCCAAGCAAAGAAAGTAAGCAATGAATAAAGTTCTGGCTCATCAAACTCAAAGTCTAAAATAAAATTTGGGCAAGTATGTTCATCGCTCTTCAAGTCATCATCATTTGGAAGGAGATGGGGTGCTTCATCCGTCGTATGAGCTTTATCAAAAACTTTGACGGGCTCCTGTGGACATGGGCCACCCGCGCCGTGTGCACCCGCGCGTTGGTTTCGACGCGGCGACACTTCTCCCACGGAACCTTGGTTTGCTAAAGCACGTCATGGGCCATTACCGATTGGTGAGGCATTGAAACCGGTGAAAGGTTTAATAAGCCTGAATTTATGGAGTCGCCACCAATTTATTGTGGAAAAATTGGAAACCGTTCGAATACCTCGAGTCATGTCAAGACACAAAGTAATGACATAGACACTAAGAACTAGTTACCCTTAGCATTCTATGTCTAGAATGATTGTAATACCCGCCCATTTAGAGACCCGTTGACCAGATTTGACCGACCTTGGGAGCAGTAATAGTTCTTAGAAGTGCGTACCAAAGTTATCTTGTGTTTTGAGTTGTGGGTGGTACTCAATAGAGTAGAGGCTACTCGATCGTGTAACTTGGATACTCGATCGAGTAGGGGCCACTCGATCGAGTAGCGTCTTTTCAGCGAGGGTTTATAATCGTGTTTTGTTAAAACCGCAAATCATTTACGCCTCATTTCTTCAGATCTTTAGGTCGCCTCTTTCCCTTCCCTTCACCATATAACCTCCATGGGAGGCTTTGAAGGTCCTTGTGCCTTAGGAGTGCATAGCTTGACTCGGGTAGCGGTCCTTTGCCAGGTTTTCTCATGTAGGTATGTCGTCATCATCATCCGTATCTTTGTCTTTTCAATTAGGGTTAGTTTGGTAGTGATAGATAGTTGTGTTGTGTATATAGATGTTTCTTGATTGCTGGGTATTGTGTGTATGGGCTTGGAATCATTGCAGTCTCTTAAAGGTAGGTTCGCCTACTCAGTTTCTGTGGATGGTCTAGTGTGTCGGTTGTTGCGTCGTGGTTGTTGTGTTGTTGTTGTGTTTGTGTGGCAGAGTATAAGCAGTAGTTGGTTGATGTGTACAGTTTGTTGGTTGATGTTGTATTGCAGCTGTCTGTGATTGATTGTCTCTGGTTCTCGAGGTGCGTCCTCGGCAGAGTGGAGTCACTTGCGGGAGTGGCTTCACGTCCTAGTTTCGCCCTCCTTGGAACCCACTACGGGAGGGGATGTGCACATTAATGGGACAGGGTTATCGCTCGGTATGATGAGCGGGGCTTATGTGGGAACGCCTGCGGTCCCCTACTGGCAGGGCTGGTCCAGTGGACAGTCGGTGACGGAGATTGATTGGAGTGGGTGTGATTGTGTGTGACTGGTTGTGTTTCTATTGCGTTGACGATTGTTGTTGGTTTGTGTTGTGTCTTACCTCAGTTGCTGACCTTGTGTGGTTGTCTTGTTTTTTTATGTGTCTGCCGTGATCCCTTATGGTGAGCAGTCAGTCTTAGCAGGTGTTGATGTGGTTGATAGTTGGAGTCCTGGCAAGGATGAGTCATCATGAGTTCTGATAGAGTTAGTGTGTAGCTGACGAGTTGTATCTTTATTTTGTTGGTTGGTTGTAACACTTGTATATTTAACTATAACTGTTCTTTTATCGACTTTTGATGATTACTTACCACGGGCAACCGAGATGATAATGCCCTTATATGCTAAGGAAGGTCTGGTTAAGGCTCCTCGGTATATGGGGGTGTTACAAAGTGGTATCAGAGCGACGATTTTGGAACCTGTAACCAATGAACCCAATGAACGTAGTGAGTCTAATAAAATGAACCTGATGTATGTATAATGGGAGCTGCAACTGATGCTAGATTTTGGGTGAGTAGGCGCCGTCATATCAAAATCTTGGCCCCAGTGTGCTTAAGCCAGTCACTGGGTATGGGAATGTGGAGTCCGTAAATATGCGCTTAATGTGTACGTTGATTATGTTGGAACTGTCTGTGGTTGAGTCTTTGTTGAAGCTAATGTAGGCACAGTAGTTGCGCCAGGGTCATGCATGGTGAAGTTTCGGGGTGCCAGTGTGTGCATGTGGTGATAATGAGGAACGTGAAAGGTTTTATATAATAGAAGTGTGTGAAAAGTGTAGAAGTGTATGCTGTAGTATGAAAAGTGGTCATGTTGGTGTTTGTTTCAGGTTGTTAGTGATGGTGATCCTATACGAGTTTATAAGTCTTACCGTAGCTATAATGATGATAGCTAAAGGAGTGTGAGATATAGTATGAGAAACATCAAGATAGTAGTGGGTATATGCAATGTTTAATGGTTGAAAGTTTCCGCTGTGTGGTGATTAATTTGTGTAGAATAATTTGTTTATGTTGAAACTTGAACATGATAGTAATGCACTTGGATGACGTATGGAAATATTTATCGTTAAATTATGTGTTTTGATTAACGTAAGTATAAGTTGCTAGCAATGTGGTAACACGAGTTTAGACATGATACAATGACATAATTGCGTATACGGATGACTCGGTTGCAGGTAAACCATGTTGTGTGAAGTTTGTTGTAGCATAACGTGATATGAATCTTATCTGATGAGACCGTGTGATATATATTTGAGTAGTAATGATTATATATGAGTAAGTACGATAACCAGTGAAGATTTCCGAACTTGGTTTGGAATCGACACGTAATGTTGTTTTGCAGGAATCTTCAGTTAATTTTGTAACTCTGACTGTGTACTCAACCTTACTTGACCGAGTGCGAGTGCTTACTATACCGAGTAGACCTCACTCGATCTATTTAGGAAGCTATGACGTCGAGATGTAGGAATTTTCTGCGGATACTCGACGAAATAGCACCTACTCGATCGAGTAGAGGACACTCGATCGAGTACCCTAGGCACTCGATCGAGTAGGCTACTACAGTACAGTGGCTTTTACGGGTTTCTTAAAACCCATAATCCTTCTCATTCTTCTTATTCTTTCTTCCTATTTCAAAACCCAAACCTCTCAAACCTCTCAAAAAATCTTATATCTTTGTGGTTGTGGTGATTAATTTGGGTACTTTTCTTTGTTTCATCTTGTTCTTTCACCTCCTATTTGATCAAGGTATGAATTTCTTTCCTATTTTCATGTTTTCATCACTTAGAATCTATTGGAATGGTAGAATAATCTGAAATTTCTTGTATTGCTGATTAATTTGGACGAAAAATTGCTTGTAATGGTTGTAATATGATTCACATGCTTCCCTTTCATGATCGTTGATGTTTATTGTGCTAAAAATAGAAAAGAAATTGCAAATTTGGGGACGAATTTTCTAGGGTTTGTGAAATCAAATTGATTTTTAGGTGTCCTTGACGTGGACGATGTCGTCACTCATCCAATCAAACACATTTATAATACTCAACATACAACTAGTTAACGGTAAGTCGAGGTCGATCCATGGGATGGTGTGCTTTGGGTTCTAAGTCTATCTATCTCAATTTATGCTAGTGTCACGATTTAGTTTGGATTGTAGTTGTGTTCTAGGCTAATGCAAACAATAAGGTAAATCAAGCAATAAAAGGAAAGATGTAAACAAATGATAAAAAGTGCTAGGACGTCATGGGGTCATAGGGCATTCATGGTGTTGATCATACAAACATGTTTACAATTATATGCAAGCAATTAGTGTTGTGGAGGAACCGAGTTGGGTTATGTCTTACGGTTCATAGGAAGAGTTGGGTCCCGGAGCCGAATCGATTAGATTGTACAACACCTACAAGTCGACTTACTTTCCTCCTATTCAACTTCTATGCATAGTCTAACAAGACTCGAGTTGGGTTATATCTTACAAGTCAAGTTGAGTAGATAAGAGATGGTTGTAAATGCAAGGATTCATAGGCTTAGCATTTCATCAAACATAACATGTGCATAAAGTTGACATCACAACAAGCAAGCAATTTAATCATGTGAACATATTAGATTAAGCATGAATCAATCCCATGTTGGTTTCCCTTAATTACCCACTAATCCTAGCTAAAGAAACTACTCACTCATTATCATGGGAAACATGTCATTAATGGTGTCAATCATCACAACAAGTATAAACATGATAATAGAATGAAGAAATGAACAATAAAGATTAAAGAGTAAAGGAATTATACCAACTTGAGGTGATCCAAATAATAAAGCAAGAATAATAGAAGAAACTTGATTGATTGATGGAAGGTTGTCAATCTCCCAATAATAACCCAATAATCTTCAATTACCCAATAATAAACTTGAATAATAAACTTGAACAATAATTATGGAGAGATTAATGTGTAATTTGTAGAAAGATTAAAGAGTAATCTATTCTAATCTACTCCTAATCTAATCTAAGGAAGGATTTTTCTAGCTAAAAAGATCACTCTTGATTAATTACAAAGATGGGGTATTTATAGTGCAAATTAGGTGGGATGCATTAGGTTAACTAAGGGCTAAACTAGTAATTACACTTTTGAGATTTGAGCAGGGAGAAGCCGGTATTTTTCGAAGGAAGGGAGTCTTTCTTTGAAGCTTGGAGAAGACGAAATCATGCTGTGAAGGAATCCGTGCGTATTGGGGTCGGGAAGGACGGAATCTGGCAAAGGAATCCGAGCGGATTCAAGAGAATCCGGGCGGATTCGGGTGGATGAATCCGAGCGGATTCTGAGCAGGACGCTCGGATTATTTAGTGGAGACGGGCGGATTTGAGACAATCCGCTCGGATTGTTCTTCAGCAGTGGTTCTTCTTCTTTTCTTCCCTTTTTGCTCATTTCCATTTTATTCTTGCGGGATTGGTCTTTAGTCCTTGCTTCCAAATGTGCGCGAAAGACGGGAATTTCCGCCTTATTATCTCCTTTTCTACAAAACATATGAAATGCGATAGAAAAGCAAATAGGAAGGTTTTGACGGATAAAATGGTCATGAAATGCTATAATAGTATGCAAAATAGGCTCAATTAGGGGACTAAATGTGCGCTAATTATGGTCACATCAAATATCCCCAAACCGAACCTTTACTCGTCCCGAGTAAAGAGGTGACTAAAACTAGACCTTTATTTAAACTAACCTAATAACATAGCCGATATGAGACAATTAGCGGGTCTCACTCCGCCCCTTCAACTCACAACAAGACAACCATGAGGTAGGATGCCTTCTTGCAAGGCAAGGTGGGTCTTGCCAAAATGGCGACACATCCAATCATTAAGCACACAAAATCAAGTAATGGATGCATCTACAAAAGAATAGCCAATTTCCTCATCTAAGTGGCGGAAATTATCTACAAGGGAAGCAATTCAAGGGTACACACTCCTTCATAGATACAATTTCTTCAAACTACTAAGCCTAGAAGGATACCAATAAATCACCTCCAAGTTGTGTCAAGCTAGGGTACCTTTGTCCTCAATCGTTAAATGCTTTTGTCAAGAGTAGACTCCCTATGGCGTTAGAAACACTGGAGGATCGCGGAATTCCCCCTCTTGCCTAGACAAGAAGAAGGGTCGTCCCCTCTCTACCATGCACAAAAATGGATACGATGGATAAAGGGATCAATAGATATTTGAGTTTCATTTTGGGAGTTTGCTTTCATTTTTGTTTTTCCCCCCAATTTCATTTGGCATTTGACATTTGAGAACACTTTCTTGCCATTTCTTTTTGATTTTTGGCATTTCAATACTTGACAACTTTTTGCATTTCTTTTTGAACATTTTCAAAGTCACCCCAATTAGTAACGAGGGTGCCTTGTATTTGAAGCTTAGGAGTTCTATTTTTTTGCTCCTCTTTTCATTTGATGCATTTTTGCAAACTTTCTTTCACTTTTCATTTCATTGAACTCAAATTGATTTCTTTTTGTGCCCATTCCCTTTGATGACAAAATGTATGGTAGAACATGGATGATGGATGTATGCATGGTTTCAAGGGTCACCTTGGAATAAACGGTAGCCAAGGAGTTATCACATCACAAGGTACTCTTGACTAGGCCTTAAACCATGGGTCAAAGGATACTAGCATGACACATCCTAGGGTGTTTTACAAGTATTCTAACAAGCAAAGTCTTAAGAACAAAAAGCATCTACTAGGGCCTATATACACTTGTCAAGCTTCCCAAGTAGACGGTTTCACAAAATTTTTCTAATATGCAAACTACATGCCGTGATGTAACTAACATATACACATCCTAATGCATATGATTCTACCAACTAATATGCCATATTGTAGATACCCATATCCGTCGATATTGGAATTTATAGAGAACCCAACAAACACCCGATGATGATAGGACACATGTATTCTTTAGTTGTCATCGTCATTATTTGGAGCTCGTTTTACGAGGTAGAATGGGCGTCGTCGATGAAGTATTTTATTAATTTAAATGATATTTAAATTAATGTTTTTTTAGTAAGTTCATTTTATTAATTTAAATGATATTTAAATTATGGTTTTTTAGGTAAATTCAATTTATTTTATTTTATTTTGAATTTATTTTCCCAAGTTTATTTTATTGAAAATAAAATAAATAATTGATTTGAAAAATCATTTTATGAGTATATTTGATTTGAAAAGTCATTTATTTTAATTTATTAATTGATTTGAAAAATCGATTTTAAAAGCGAAGAACTCGTTTTTAACCGTGTGTTTTGAGCTCGATTTTAGCTCGGTTTTTAAGCCCGTTTCCTTTGCGAATTGGCACGAATCTCGAGTACATTAACCCACCTAGACCAATACCCATCAACCCATGTTCGAACCCCCTCACAAGCAGCCCAAATTCTCGTCCCAAACAGGCCACAAGCAGCCCGCAAAACACCAATGCAGTCCCCTGTTTTTGCGTGTCAATTCGCGAGCCCAAACCCGCTCCAAACACTACCAAGACCCGTACCCATTAACCCTAACCCATACCCTAGTATCCTACCCATATTATCCTAGCTTAATCACCAAGAAAACCCCCCTCAAACCCTCACAAAAACCGATGGACAGCAGCCATACGGGATTGAGCCCGACTGCCTCCTCCTCTCTTTTAACCTACTTTAACTCCCTATAAATACCACCCCTCCACCATACAATCATTCCTCTAAGTTCTATATACATCCTACCATCACCCACAAGCTTAAAACCTCAGAAACGAACCCTAAACATCCTTCAAAAACCCTAAACAAAACCGACACACAAACTGAAACTGTTTGTGTGTCCCCTTCGAAAACCCTTTCGTTCCTCCATCAAACCTTCATAAAAACTCGAGTTTCTTGTTCCTAATTAACCACATAACATCCATCTACACATTAGACAAATATTTACGAGCCAAATTGCCCTTGAGAGTACACGAAATCCCTCGAAAAACAGAGTGAAATAACACTCTGTTTTCGCGGTTTACTCTTGTCTGTCCAGTTCTGTTTGTGCTCGTTTTTCGTGCCCAATAACCCAAATCGAGCAGGGGTTGCTTTAAGATCCTTGTTCTCCTCTCTTTCTAGTTTCCAAAACATCTTTCGGATCGAATTTTCGTCGTGAAACGAGGGAGATATCACTGTTTTAAAACTGCTGTCCAGAAACTTTCCAAAACGCGTGTTGCTTTGTTACTTCGTCGACGACGGCCTCTCGAGATAAAATCTACCATCGATTACGACCCAAGACGGTGTCAACGATACATGTAGGTTGAGGGTGCATCAAATCCCCTTCTCTTCTCTCTTTTTATTTCGTTTTTTTATGCCTTTTTTTATAGTTTGTTTTTTGTTTGTTTTCGTTTTGTTTATCGTTTGTTTTAATTAACTATGAAACTAGTTAGTCCGAGTATGAGTTAAAGTACCACCACGAACACCCGCGTTGACTTGAGATGGGAAAAGAAACCGCTACTTCTGTCGGTCGTACACCCCGTCTCATTTACATATCCTCGTGTTCAAGGTAGGGCATAAATAAAACGAGTTGTCTAACTTTCATCGCTTTCGACCCCTTTACTGTTTCGGCCAAATCGACAGACCCTAGGACCCGTTGCATGTTAGTTTAACCTCTGGTTGTTAACCTATGACGTATTTAGATGACTTTAATTTAATTTAATAACCTAATTAGACACGATAGGTGGCTTCGACGTAAGTAATAAAATCAACCGACGATTTCTGTAAATAATTGAATGCATCTATCTCTTTCACCTAATTTCTCGCTAGTATAAGAGTGTGTGATTAGCACCTTCTTATTGACACTCGATGAGTTAAATTAATTAGCGAATTTAACCTAATTGGACCCTTTAGGCCGTGTAGAATGCACCCTTGCGCGACAATCAATCAACATCGTTTTTAACTCGTTTTCTAACTTGTTTTCGATTCCTTTTCGCAATCATTCGATCTAATCAATAAATCTAACTTAGGAACTAGGTTGGCTTTGGTTGGGCCGTGGTTGGCCGTGTGTTTGGCCGTGTGTTTGGCCTTTCCTATTTCGTTTGTTTTTGCATCGTTCGTTCTTTATTTGTTTTATCACTTGTAATTAATTTATGTTTTTTTGAGTCACGTTTTGTAATCTATTTGTAATTAGTTCTCCTTTTTGAGTCAAAACCTTTTCTGAAAACCTTAGTTTTATTTGGTTAGACGGTTGTTCCCAATGCTTGTAGGAGCGTAGTAAACCGCATGTTGTTTAAAGCAACATGGCCCGGTTTATGCTAATGCATGCTTTGGTGCGTAGCCCAATGTCTAATTCGATGGGATTAAGTGAGAGCACGCAATACGAGGAGGGACCCACGGCCGTGTGTCATGTAGGCCGTGAGTCACCTCCCCCATGTGCACGGTTTTCAAGGCCCAATGGCCGTGTGTTTTGTGTCGTGTTTTGTGTTGTATGTAGCAATTGTATTTAGATCGAGTTGTATCTTTAATTTGTTGTTGTGTCGGCATGAAATGCCTGGGTTGTAATAGGTAGATCCCAACGGCTCCCCCATTCCCCCTTAAGCCTTGTTTGCTTTATTTGTATGTTGTTAGATCAATCAACCCACATGCTAAATTACAACTTTGACAAAGTTAGTATAGTTGCATCTAAATCAACATAGAAACTTCACATGTGAGGGTTTAAAACAACGTTTGCATATCATACATCGTACGTAGCTATGACCTTGTTTGAAATCCGACACTTGACTTAGTAGAGGCCGTTATCGACGGGCGGGGTTGGGTGTCCTTATGGGCTTCCCAACACGTACCCTCACCCCTTACTCAAGATCTATGGTTTGTGGATCCGTCTAAATACCATTGGATTACGAGAGTCATTCAAATCGAGTGATATAGGGTACAAGTCTTTATCTTTAATCACTCGTAGTCGATTGGCTTTATGCTTTTCGATGAAAGGTGTAAAGTTGACTTGAACGGTTCCAAGTTCCCAAAAACTTGGTGGCGACTCTAATATGTCTTAATTCGATTCGAAAGAACCTCGAGTCGATTATGTCAGTGTGGATCCCGCGGACGCAGCCTCCCGAGGGCCTTGTCCACGATTTGGCGACTCACTGGGAAAAGAGGACTAGTTACACCGTGTTTCTAGGGTCTTTTCCTCCGAGGTGAAACTTGAAAAGAAAGTGTTGGAAAGTAAAACATTACTCATAGTGCTACGATTCATGCATAAACCCTTAAGGACTTCCCGGGCCGTCCCAGCGTTTCTTCGTGATGCGTGGGGGCGACGTCCCACTATGCCGGAAGCGCACATTGCTCGCTTCCACTTCGCCTCGCGTGGTTCTTGATGGTGGGGACGATCTTCTAGGTACTTTACCTTAAGACACCTTGCTCTATAAGACCGCAAAAGGATGGAGGGCATAGACCTTCTTGTAGAAGACTTGCCGAGACTTAGAGATGTCTAGGAGCATACATCCTTATAGCATGAGAATGACAATGTGCAATTTGTTTTCCCAAGTCTTTTTTTCGAAAATTCCCATGTCCTTTTCAAAACCGAACTTTTGAACAACCTATTTCCAAACTAGCATGGTTTTAAAAAACGCGGAATGCTGCCCAAATAGGACTAGAATTTTCGGCCCAAAATGAGCTTTTATAGCCGGCATGCTGCCCATTTCAAATCTCGTTTTCAAATCAATCATTCGTTTTTTCAAAATCCGATCCAAAATGTTTCTCGAACCTCAACCAAGCATGAAATGCGTCGAGTCGTGTCCGGGTCCTGGCCGTGTTAGGCTAGACGTTTTTTCATTCCAAGAGTCTAGAACACGACCTTGTTGGGTCACCCAAGCTCACCTCTTGGGCTTTGAGTCATGTTGGTCGACCTTTTGGTCTAGGATAGTCCACAAAAAACGTCCAAGCTAGGCCCTTATGGACGTTTCACTCGAACCCATGGGCTATGTTAGCCCAATCACAGGTTTAGTCACACCAAGTCCAGTTTAGAATCGAGTTATGACAGTTTGAGTCATGTCGTTTTGTCGAGTCTAAAATGAACCGATGTCTAAATCAAACCGTGAGTCGTACCTTTGGTTAGTCAATCTCAAGTCGAGTCTTTGTTCCAGTCAAGTTAGGGTCGTGTCCTTAAGTGTGCAGGGGCTCTTACTTTAAATATTGACTCAGTACGGGGTTTTCTTGTAGAAAGGCCGCCCAAAACCCGACGTCAAGCAATGGAAGATGCTATCAACAAGCTCACGGAGGCCGTGAACCTCATGATGACCCGAATGGATGTGATCGAGTCTAAGTTGGTTGAAGATTCCTCTTCATCTACTCCACCTCTGACTGATTTGGAGAAACGGTTCAAGTTCATCGAGGACCGTTTGAAGCTCTCCCAAGGGAAGAATATTCACTATGAGAACGCTAGGGCCTATGCCCCAGTTCAAGACAAGTTGCCCACGAACATGGTACTCACTGACATCCCGAAGTTCAAGGGCACCGAAGATCCAGTTCACCATGTTAAGGCCTATAAAGGGTACTTAGCGCTGAAGGAGTACCTGCGATATGCTCTCGAAATTTTCGCCCAATCTCTGGGTGAACACCCAAAGGCTTGGTTCTACAATCTTGACCTTAAGAACTTCCCCACTTTCGAAGATATTACGGTGGAGTTCTCAGAAGCACTATGCTTGACAATGTCGAGATTCAAACCAACATAAGAACTTTGGAGGTTATGACGCAAAAGGAGAAAGAGGGCTTTACTGAATTCCTCGCAAGATGGCGCGCTGAAAGCGTGAAGTTAGCTAAGAAGCCTGATGAAGTTGAAATGGTAGATAAGTTCGTGAAGAATTTACGACCTGTTTACCGTAATGCTCTGAAATACCAAAATTTTGGTTCTTTCAAAGAATTGATAAGGATCGGGATAAAGGTAGAGGACGATGTCCGAATTGCTGAAGCTGAGAAGCCAAAGGGATACCAAGGGGCTTCATCATCAAAAGCAAAAGCACCCGCAGCGGCCCATTTTGTTGACACCGTCAATCTCTTAGATGGACAGTCAAAAAGGCCTCCGCGCCAAGCTCCGAGGGTATTCACTGATATCGGATGCACTTACGCCTATGCTCTTCAAAGGCTCATGGCCCAAGGAAAGTTGAAGCCCATTGGTCCAACTCCGGACCCTCCTGCTGATCAACAAGGCAAATGGTACAAACCGAATGTCTACTGTGCCTTTCATCAAGGGAAAGGACACGATACTGAAAGGTGCTTTAGACTAAAGCACGAAATTCAAGATATGATTGAGAACGGAACGCTCCCAATCCCGGCCATAAAGCCCAACAACGTCACCAATCCGTTTGGCGACCACACTAACTTTGTCTCTACCGAAGATAGTGTCGATTACTCTCACCTGATTCGCCCATGTCGTCTAAAAGGGGTTTTCGTCGGAAGAATATTCGTGGATTGCTCCGAATTCCTACCAAGCTCGAGAAACGAGATCACATTCGGGGATTTTATTGTCGATTGTACTCCTTACATACTCCGAAGCGGCAATGAAATCAATGGCGTTTGGGCCGATGACGAGGATGATGTTTACCTCGTCAAAGGTGCGACAATTCCTCACACCCAAGAAGAAATCTTAAAAGTGAGGCAAGATGCCCTAGAGTCAAACCATTTGACTAGATCCGGGCGCCCATATCGTGTAGAGAAAGCTAAGGATATCCCGAGTAAGGCACCTCAAAAGGAGCCGGCAGTGGTCGAAGTTCTTGGTGAAGGGTCGACCTCCGAGGCTTCCCTCATCAAGCAACTCCAAAAGACTAAGGCCGACGTATCTATCTGGCAACTTATCTTGAGCTCTTTCGAGCATCGTCAAGCTTTGTTGCAAGCTTTGATGAACATGACCGTGTCGTCAAATACTACTCCCGCGGATATGGTCACCCACATCGCCCGAATCGGCCTCGATTACCAACGGTGTGACATTCTCCGACGAAGATCTGCCGCCGTTCGGGCCTCGACATAACCTGGCCCTCTATATTGCTACCGTGTGTCTCAACAAGCATATCCCTATGACCTTGGTTGACGACGGATCGGCTGTCAACGTACTCCCCGAAAACGGCGCATATTCTCGCTTGGAGAAGAATGACTTCATCCCCACGACGCAGACGGTTCGGGCATTCGATGGCACTGTGCGTCGAGTGAGTGGACTTGTCGATCTAGTAGTACAGATGGGGCAAGTGGAAAAGAAAATAAGTTGCCAAGTGATTGACATATGCTCATCCTTCAACTTATTGTTGGGAAGGCCCTGGATCCATGCTGCGAAGGCCGTAACATCAACGCTGCATCGAAAAATCAAGGTCCCACTCAATGGCAAGACCGTCACCATTGACGCCACGCCACCATCGTGGCAGGAGGAGACATTACTTCTGAAGTAAGGGTCTAAGCTACTAATGACGCATGTGGTTTCGAGATTGTCAACATGATCGAGCCGAACTCCGAAAATATGGATCTATATACGGAAGTCATGTCTCATGAGGTAATTCTCAAGACTGGGAAGTACTTCGGTTTCTCATTATATCCTAGAAAGGAGGAGGCTTTCGAGTTGAAATCACCCGTAGCCAAAGGAGTAACCTTCGGGCTTGGATATGAGCCCACTGAGAAAGATCTACGGGAAAAGAGGGGAAGAACGATCGAAGATCGAGATATTAAAATGGGACCGTATCACCTAACTCTCAACGGTCACTTCGTGAGAGCGGGGGAAGAACTCCCTTGCATGGACTTCCCCGAACCCATCTTTGACCCAAAGAAGAACCTTATGGTCCCAGGAATCGAAGTATTCCAAGATTGCTACTACATCCCTGAAGACATTCTGACCGTGATGCCAATAGAAACCAAACCGGATCCAATGAATGACGAGAACGCCATGGGTCTCCTTTTCGATGAAGAGAAGAAATCACCGATACCAAACGAAGATTTGGTAAGCATGATCCTGAGAAGCGAGCGGTTTGACCCATCTACCCTCATCACCGATGTGGATCCTCTTAGGACCAACACGGGATGGCGTAAAACAATCAAGTGGACTGACAACAAAGGACTTCTTTTCAAGTTGACAACGGGAGAAGGAGAGATGTTCAAGCCAAATGATGTTACCGATTCTCGAGTCCGAGTCCGAGTCGAGTCCGAGTCGAGATAGGTCCTAAGATTGAGTCTAAGGAGTCAGGTGTTGAAAATACCCCTCCCTAGCTTTCCCTTCCTATGCACCTTTTCCTAATGGTGGTATTCCGGGGCCTGTCCCGAATACCCCTATCTCGCCACTGAGTTCTGATCAGTTGGCTCAAATGTTAGCGCATTTCGCGCAATTTCAAATCAATAATAATATGAACCAGTTTGCTTACGACTTGTCTTACTTACATTGCAATTCAAACTTTGAAAATGATTGTTTTAATAATGACATTGAGACCGAGGTCGAGGATGAACAGTTGGTCGAAGACGAAGAAGAAGAAGAAATGGAACCACCTCTACAATTGATAAAAGGGTTGGAAGAGTACGAACAGAAAACCTCGGTCATCGAAGATACCGAAACTATCAATGTAGGTACAACCTTAGAACCACAAGAGCTTAAAATAGGAACTACTTTAAGTCCCACCGAAAGACAGGGGTTCATTGATTTGTTACATGAGTTCAAAGATGTTTTCGCATGGTCCTACAAAGACATGCCAGGCATTGATAGGGAAATCGCAGAGCACAGGATCCCAATCAAGCCGGGTATAAGCCGATCAAGCGAAGCTACGCAAAATGCACACAGATTGGTCTTTGAAGGTCAAAAATAAATCGACAAGCAACTCAAAGTCGGGTTCATCAAAGTGTCGAATACTCGACCGGGTGGCTAACGTCGTTCCAGTACCAAAGAAAGATGGTAAAGTTCGGGTTTGTGTTGACTTTCGGGATTTAAACAAGGCAAGTCCGAAGGACGATTTCCCATTACCTCACATCGACATCCTGGTGGACAACACGGCAAAACACGCGTTACTTATCCTTTATGGATGGATACGCCGGTTATAATCGATCAAGATGGCGGTAGAAGATATGCATAAGATCATGCGTTCGAACGCAATGGGGAACCTATTGCTACACAATAATGCCTTTTGGGTTGATAAACGCAGGGGCTACATACCAGAGGACCGCGACAACATTGTTACATGATTTGATGCACAAGGAAGTCGAGGTTTATGTCGACGACATGATTGTCAAGTCAAAGGAGCGTGATGGCCACCTTGGTACGTTACGCAAATTCTTCGAGCGATCTAGCGCAAGTATAACATGAGGTTGAATCCACAAAAATGCGCATTCGGAGTCACATCCGCAAAAACCGTTGGGTCACATCGTTAGCCACCGTGGCATCGAGGTGGACCCATCAAAAATAAAGGCTATAATGGAAATGCCTCACCCGAAAACCGAGAAGGAAATTCGAGGTTTCCGGGGAAGAATCCAATATATAAGTCGGTTCGTGGCAAGGCTAACTATGATATGCGAACCAATTTTCAAGAAATTGAAGGTCGGGAACACGTCGTATGGGATGATCACCGCTGTCAAGTCAAGCGTTCGATAAGATCAAAGAAATACTATCTTCCCCTCCCGTGCTCAGCCCACCAACGGCCGGGTTACCACTTTTGTTGTATCTTACGATCCACGGATCTTGCAATGGGGGCAATGTCTTGGCGCAGAGACAATGATAAAGAGGAAAGAGCAATTTACTACATTAGTAAAAAGTTCTTGGAGTATGAAATCAAGTATACTCAACTCGAAAAGACATGTTTGGCTTTAGTATGGGCGACGAAGAAGTTACGGCACTACATGCTCGATCATAGTGTCTCGCATCCACTCGAAGATGGACCCGATCAAATACTTGTTTGAAAAACCATTCTGAACGCAGGTGTCAAGATGGACTTTAATGCTTTCCGAGTTTGACCTGAAATATGTACCGCTAAAAGTGATAAAGGGAAAGGCGGTTGCGGACTTCCTGGCGGATAACCCAATAGAAGAAACTGAGGTTTTGGATACGTGGTCGTTTCCCGACGAAGATATCATTCACATAGACAATGATACGTGGGACCTCTATTTCGATGGAGCATCGAACTATAGGGGATACGGGATAGGAGTTCTACTCATTTCACCGGAAGGTGAACATGTTCCTATTTCGATCAAGTTGGACTTTAACGTCACTAATAACGCGGCTGAATATGAAGCATGCCTACTCGGTTTGCACAGTGCTCTCGAGTTAGGCATCAAAAAGCTTGTAGTACATGGGGACTCGTCACTAGTGATCAATCAAGTGGCCGGGACGTGGAAAACCCGAAGTGATAGCTTGGCTCCGTACCAAGCAAAAATCGAAGAACTAGAAAAGTTGTTCACCGAGGTCAAGTACGTGCACCTCCCCAGAGACGAAAACCAGTTTGCGGATGCACTATCAAAGCTAGCTGCTCTGATCAACATACCTGATCATATGGATACTATGCCGATATGTGTCGAACGAAGATCATCACCTGCTTATGTTAATGTAATCGGAGACACAGAAGAAACCGAGGCCGAACCCTGGTATCATGCTATTCTGAAGTTTAAAGAATCAGGAGAGTATCCACCTGACATGGATAATCGCGGAAAGCGCGCTATTCGAATGCTAGCCGCTCAGTTCGTTAGAACCAATGACGGACAATTGTACAAGAAGACTGCGCAAAATATCCTTTTGCGATGCATAGACTCACCAACTACGAAAAGAGTCATGGAAGAAGTCCATGACGGAGAGTGTGGCCCACACATGAATGCCCATATGCTGGTTCGTAAAATCATGAGATTAGGGTATTATTGGACCACGATGGAGACAGATTGTCGCCAATATGTCAAACACTTGCCATAATTGCCGATCTTCGCAAATATACGAGATGTGCCACCATCATCATTATATACTTTGACATCACCATGGCCTTTCTCAACATGGGGAATCGACATTATCGGAAAGGTCAACCCATCTGGAACAGGTGGGCATTGCTTCATGCTAGTCGCCATCGATTACTTCACGAAGTGGGTAGAAGTGAAATCATACAAAGTTCTACAAGCAAAGCAAGTAGCAAAGTTCATTCAGAATGAAATCATTTGCAGATATGGGGTGCCGCATGAGCTCATTAGCGATCATGGCACTCACTTCCAGGCTGAAACTGCCGTAATACTTGAAAAGTATAAAATCAAACACCACAAGTCGTCACCTTATCGACCTCAAACAAATGGGGCGGTGGAAGCCGCTAACAAGACAACCACTGTGATTCTCAGAAAGATGACCGACAATTATCGCGAATGGCCGGAAAAGATACCGTTCGCACTGTGGGGATACAGAACGTCCATTCGCACAGCCACTGGAGCAACTCCGTTCTATTTAACGTATGGGATGGAGGCAGTTCAGCCTATCGAATTAGAGGTACCTTCTTTAAGGATCCTGTTAGAAAGTCGGTCCTCGAAGGCGATCGGCTACAAGCCAGTGCGATTCCTTGGTCATGCTCGACGAGCGACGGTTAAATGCATTACACCATGTTCAACTCTATCAGAAAAGGATACAAAGGGCATTTAACAAAAAGGTGAAACCTCGAGGAATAAAGGATGGGGATTTGGTCCTAAAGTCTGTGCGCGCTTTACTACCAATCGACCCGAGGGGAAAATTCAAGCCAAATTGGGCCGGTCCTTACCTGGTAAAGAAGATATTATCGGGAGGCGCAGTCAGACTGACAGATCTAGATGGAAATGATTTTGCGAATCCGACGAATTTGGATCAACTGAAGAAATACTATCCGTAGAACTCATTCTCAATGTCGTAAAATAAATTTTGAATTGCAGTGCTCGTGAGCGAGTCTAGGCCGTGGCACTTTTGCTTCGCTGCTTTTTATGCGTCATAAATCGATGATTGTAGCGCATTTGTTTTGTGGAACTACGAGCTCGGTTTGATTCTGTTGATAACAGATACGTAGGCAGCTCTTTAAAAGAGTACAACCGACCCTTCTTTGAATAAAATGAAATTTTATGCAGAAACTGGAATTTTTAATAGATAGTAAGTCTTATTAAAGATCGGGCGATGCCCATTACATCCTTCAAAAGAAAAAAAAGAAAAACAGCTAGCAACAAAGAATAAGTAGTAGTATCAAATAATATATTTGGAGTCGAAGGCTCCTACATCTTCTTCTTCCCTTTGCCTTTCGGGTCACGTGACCGAGGCTCCTGTGGAGGAGGGGTAGTTGTGTTCTGCCTAGCGCGCTTCTTAGGAGGGATCGTCATTTCCTCCCGAGGGCCCAGCCTATCTTTTACACTCAAGCGAGGACCAAGCCTCCCTTCTAAGGCTGAGCCCGAGTGCGCCTTTGAACCCAACCGTTTCCACACACACCGTCGCTTTGTGTGAGTCGGTCTTAGGAGTCTTCTCAGTCTTAGCACTCGACGTAGGCTAGGACGAGGATATAGGTTCAGATGAGTAGTGTCAAGTCTCGGAATGAGCTTTATCTAACGGTTTAGGCAAAGATGCCGAGTCATATAGATGTAGGTTTGTGTTGGGAACATAAAATATGAAAAGCCCGCTGAAAAGAAAGAAGGCGTGGAAGAAAAATAGTAAAAGCCCGCTGAAAAGAAAGAAGGCGGTGGCAAGAAATGATGAATACTCGCTGAAAAGAAAGGAGGCGAGGAGAAGAGTGACAGAATGTTCCCAACAAGAGTGACATGTGATGTCTAAGTGTTCTCATAAAATTAACCTGTGTTTAGTGTCTGGGCGAAGCCAACGTTGTCCCTCTGTGAGTTTAATCCACCTTGTCAATGCCAAGTGATCTTGATTCCCATGTGCCCTCGGGAGCACGCCCATGCCATACGATATCTCCGTCCCAAGTTCGACGACCTTGTGATTCCCATTTGCCATATTTTGGCGCCGGAACGGCCGATTTACATTTTCTACCCTCGACAAGTCCATATTTGAATTAAAGCCCGTGCACACTTACGGTTTTATTTTCTTTTTTTGTTTTGCGGTAGCGGGCTACGCCCACGTTGTTTACCGGTCGTATAGAATGTCTGAGTCGCATTTCATGCTCACCCATCAAGGTTCAATTTCAAAATTTCAAAATTTGGGTCGATGACCCAGTCTTTCAAATTCAATTTTCGGGTCGATGATCCAATCATTCAAAATTTTCAAATTCAATTTTCGGGTCGATGGCCCAATTATTCAAAATTATCAAATTCAACTTTCGGTCGATGACCCAAAGATTTCAAAAATGATCCAATTTCAAGATCGATGATCCAAATGTGCTTATGTGATGATTATTGCTCGTACATTTTCTATGTTTCAATTTTAGCAGGATATGCTTCAACTGGGGGCTCTAAAGTCTTCGACTTTAGAGCCATTGCAAACTGGGGGCTCTAAAGCCGTTGGCTCCAGAGACCATTATCAAGATGTAAAGGATGACATCCACCAAGAATTCAATTCGATACAAGAGTATGAAATGGAAGAATTCCGTAGCTGAAAGCAAATGATGAAAGCGGCGGCAACCTCCTCGGAAAGTCCCGTCCCATTTGGACACCTGCCAGCGGATGATAAATTTTGGGCAAATGTCAGCAGATGATGAATCTTGGACATACGCCAGCCGATGATAAACTTTGGGCATGTGTCAGCAGTGGCCGAACTACGACGCGGGTTTGATTCCGTCAGAAACGGATACGTAGGCGCCTGAAGATAAGGCTCAACCCACCATTTATGCAATTTATGGGTCGACGACCAATGACGATGATATTTCGACGCAACAGAAGCAAGAATCAATCCCCAACGAAGTTTCAGGTATGATCTTTTCTTACGGCTGGCGAGCTTATGTACGCAAGTCTAATGGACTATAAACGACCCGAAGAATCCTCAGGTCGAGAGGGACCTGGGGTATACTTTGACTTTCGCCTTGTCCAAGCCTCAGTCAAAGTGGGGGCTCTGTAGATACCCATATCCGTCGATATTGGAATTTATAGAGAACCCAACAAACACCCGATGATGATAGGACACATGTATTCTTTAGTTGTCATCGTCATTATTTGGAGCTCGTTTTACGAGGTAGAATGGGCGTCGTCGATGAAGTATTTTATTAATTTAAATGATATTTAAATTAATGTTTTTTTAGTAAGTTCATTTTATTAATTTAAATGATATTTAAATTATGGTTTTTTAGGTAAATTCAATTTATTTTATTTTATTTTGAATTTATTTTCCCAAGTTTATTTTATTGAAAATAAAATAAATAATTGATTTGAAAAATCATTTTATGAGTATATTTGATTTGAAAAGTCATTTATTTTAATTTATTAATTGATTTGAAAAATCGATTTTAAAAGCGAAGAACTCGTTTTTAACCGTGTGTTTTGAGCTCGATTTTAGCTCGGTTTTTAAGCCCGTTTCCTTTGCGAATTGGCACGAATCTCGAGTACATTAACCCACCTAGACCAATACCCATCAACCCATGTTCGAACCCCCTCACAAGCAGCCCAAATTCTCGTCCCAAACAGGCCACAAGCAGCCCGCAAAACACCAATGCAGTCCCCTGTTTTTGCGTGTCAATTCGCGAGCCCAAACCCGCTCCAAACACTACCAAGACCCGTACCCATTAACCCTAACCCATACCCTAGTATCCTACCCATATTATCCTAGCTTAATCACCAAGAAAACCCCCCTCAAACCCTCACAAAAACCGATGGACAGCAGCCATACGGGATTGAGCCCGACTGCCTCCTCCTCTCTTTTAACCTACTTTAACTCCCTATAAATACCACCCCTCCACCATACAATCATTCCTCTAAGTTCTATATACATCCTACCATCACCCACAAGCTTAAAACCTCAGAAACGAACCCTAAACATCCTTCAAAAACCCTAAACAAAACCGACACACAAACTGAAACTGTTTGTGTGTCCCCTTCGAAAACCCTTTCGTTCCTCCATCAAACCTTCATAAAAACTCGAGTTTCTTGTTCCTAATTAACCACATAACATCCATCTACACATTAGACAAATATTTACGAGCCAAATTGCCCTTGAGAGTACACGAAATCCCTCGAAAAACATAGTGAAATAACACTCTGTTTTCGCGGTTTACTCTTGTCTGTCCAGTTCTGTTTGTGCTCGTTTTTCGTGCCCAATAACCCAAATCGAGCAGGGGTTGCTTTAAGATCCTTGTTCTCCTCTCTTTCTAGTTTCCAAAACATCTTTCGGATCGAATTTTCGTCGTGAAACGAGGGAGATATCACTGTTTTAAAACTGCTGTCCAGAAACTTTCCAAAACGCGTGTTGCTTTGTTACTTCGTCGACGACGGCCTCTCGAGATAAAATCTACCATCGATTACGACCCAAGACGGTGTCAACGATACATGTAGGTTGAGGGTGCATCAAATCCCCTTCTCTTCTCTCTTTTTATTTCGTTTTTTTATGCCTTTTTTTATAGTTTGTTTTTTGTTTGTTTTCGTTTTGTTTATCGTTTGTTTTAATTAACTATGAAACTAGTTAGTCCGAGTATGAGTTAAAGTACCACCACGAACACCCGCGTTGACTTGAGATGGGAAAAGAAACCGCTACTTCTGTCGGTCGTACACCCCCGTCTCATTTACATATCCTCGTGTTCAAGGTAGGGCATAAATAAAACGAGTTGTCTAACTTTCATCGCTTTCGACCCCTTTACTGTTTCGGCCAAATCGACAGACCCTAGGACCCGTTGCATGTTAGTTTAACCTCTGGTTGTTAACCTATGACGTATTTAGATGACTTTAATTTAATTTAATAACCTAATTAGACACGATAGGTGGCTTCGACGTAAGTTATAAAATCAACCGACGATTTCTGTAAATAATTGAATGCATCTATCTCTTTCACCTAATTTCTCGCTAGTATAAGAGTGTGTGATTAGCACCTTCTTATTGACACTCGATGAGTTAAATTAATTAGCGAATTTAACCTAATTGGACCCTTTAGGCCGTGTAGAATGCACCCTTGCGCGACAATCAATCAACATCGTTTTTAACTCGTTTTCTAACTTGTTTTCGATTCCTTTTCGCAATCATTCGATCTAATCAATAAATCTAACTTAGGAACTAGGTTGGCTTTGGTTGGGCCGTGGTTGGCCGTGTGTTTGGCCGTGTGTTTGGCCTTTCCTATTTCGTTTGTTTTTGCATCGTTCGTTCTTTATTTGTTTTATCACTTGTAATTAATTTATGTTTCTTTGAGTCACGTTTTGTAATCTATTTGTAATTAGTTCTCCTTTTTGAGTCAAAACCTTTTCTAAAAACCTTAGTTTTATTTGGTTAGACGGTTGTTCCCAATGCTTGTAGGAGCGTAGTAAACCGCATGTTGTTTAAAGCAACATGGCCCGGTTTATGCTAATGCATGCTTTGGTGCGTAGCCCAATGTCTAATTCGATGGGATTAAGTGAGAGCACGCAATACGAGGAGGGACCCACGGCCGTGTGTCATGTAGGCCGTGAGTCACCTCCCCCATGTGCACGGTTTTCAAGGCCCAATGGCCGTGTGTTTTGTGTCGTGTTTTGTGTTGTATGTAGCAATTGTATTTAGATCGAGTTGTATCTTTAATTTGTTGTTGTGTCGGCATGAAATGCCTGGGTTGTAATAGGTAGATCCCAACGGCTCCCCCATTCCCCCTTAAGCCTTGTTTGCTTTATTTGTATGTTGTTAGATCAATCAACCCACATGCTAAATTACAACTTTGACAAAGTTAGTATAGTTGCATCTAAATCAACATAGAAACTTCACATGTTAGGGTTTAAAACAACGTTTGCATATCATACATCGTACGTAGCTATGACCTTGTTTGAAATCCGACACTTGACTTAGTAGAGGCCGTTATCGACGGGCGGGGTTGGGTGTCCTTATGGGCTTCCCAACACGTACCCTCACCCCTTACTCAAGATCTATGGTTTGTGGATCCGTCTAAATACCATTGGATTACGAGAGTCATTCAAATCGAGTGATATAGGGTACAAGTCTTTATCTTTAATCACTCGTAGTCGATTGGCTTTATGCTTTTCGATGAAAGGTGTAAAGTTGACTTGAACGGTTCCAAGTTCCCAAAAAACTTGGTGGCGACTCTAATATGTCTTAATTCGATTCGAAAGAACCTCGAGTCGATTATGTCAGGTGTGGATCCCGCGGACGCAGTTCCCGAGGGCCTTGTCCACACATATAAACTAAATGCAAGTCCTAAATTCACATTGTTTTTACCGCATCAATCAAAATAAAGCCACATAGTCATTAACATAAAGAGGAAAAAGGAGATTGGAAAGATCATACCATGCGGTCTTCAATATCCTCATGTCTCGGATGTGGCGTAGTCGATCAATGTGAAAAAGGATGGACAAACACAATATATACAAAACAATATATACAAGACTACACTAAAAAGGAAATGAACTTGTTTTTGGATTTTTTCAATTTTTCAAATTTTTATGGTTTTTGATTTTATGAAATTAAAAGACATGTTTTTGTATTTTTTCAAAAATTTTCAATTTTTATCATTTTTGGAATATAAATTCCCATCCCCCACTTTATTTTGGACATTGTCCTCAATGTACATGTAGGAGTAGGAATGAAAAAGAAAAACATGTTTTTGGATTTTTGATTTTTTTGGAAATTGAAGTACAAATGCAATATGATATGATATGAATGCATGCATGCTCTAACTAAATGCAATTCTATATGACATATATAACAAATGAATGCAATCTAAACTATACTATATGATGCATGATTTCTAGTAAACTATGGTCACTTATGATCAAACCTCCCCAAACCGATTTAAACACTATTTCTAGTGTAGAAAAGAATAGGATTGGTCATTAGTAACTATGCATGAATTCTAATCTATATGCTATTATCTATACGAATTATTTAATATATATTACAATGCAAACTAATGTAAATGGACTAACTAATGCAAATGCAATATGAAATATAATACAAATGCAAGCTAAATGTTATACTAAATGCAATGTAAATGCAAAAGAGAGAGGGAGAGATGGGTATCATACAAATGGAAGTGGTGAAGTAGGCCTCTTTCACTCGTCATCCTCATCTTGGTCGTAGCCATAACCATGAGAGCTTCCGGCTTGATCATGTCCCGGTGCTTGGCCCCAATATCCTCCTTGGTCAAAATCTCCTCCTTGTCCCGAGTACCCTCCACCTTGGCTAGAATGCCCTCCATCGCCGCGACTCCAAGTTTGGTCCCCATAATTTGGGAACAAGAGCTCCGGTTGTGCCCAAGAGGGCTTAGGACCATTGGGGTCAATATACCCTTGTTGAGCCATGTTATAGTATTGGGGGTAGAGGGCTAAGTAGTTGTCTTACCTCCCTTTATGCACCCCAAGGTCCACTCTATTCATGAGTGCCATCAAATCATTAATACCCGGGGTGTTGGGGATTGCCGGTTGGAAAGGGGTATGCGAAATAGGGTAAGGTGGGATAGGGACGTAGGAAGGTGGGCGCATTTGTATGCCCGGCCCTCCACGAGGTGGTTGACGGTGCGGCTCCTCCCTTTGAGGGGGATTTTCAAGAATTTGGATATCAAGGAGCTAGCTTGGTGGAGGAGAGTATGGACTCAATCTTGGGTCAATGCCCGGTATCTTCCATCCTTCAAGGATCATTGAAGTGCAACCCTTGGTGTACCATTCCACACTCCCATCTTGAGTGTAGTTGTACCATCGGTGACTATAGAAGATGGTGTGCTCATCAATCAAAGTCCTCCCTTCAAGAGGAATATAGGTTTCTCGGGCATTGAACCCGGGACAAAGGTGTTTAGCCAAAATTGTAATTAGGCCTCCCATCACGAAGGTCTTAAGTTGAGATGTCCCTTGAGCAAAGTCATGGAACCTAGTGAGTATCTCAAGTGGCGTATTGAAGTTATAACGCCTCACCGCTCGAACATTCAAATAAGACTCAAGAAAAGTTAAGTCGATGAGAGTACACCGATCTTGCTCGTACCTCCCATTGATGCACTCGGCTACAAAGCGTTCGGTGAATCGAATCACCGGATGTTGGATAGCAAATGTATAGCAACGCTTTATATTGGTAAAGTCCCTCCCGGAGATAGCTTTCCAAAGAAAATCCACATTAAAATTATCGGGCTTTTCGGTATAGGCGGTGGGTACTTGAAGACCAAAAACATAGGCAAATTCCTCAAGAGAAAGAACATGGTCTCGGTTGCATAACCTAAAATCCATGCCTAAATTGTTGCGGGCATCCGCTATAATGCGAAGGCTACTCAAGAACTCAAGGGTGAGACTAAGGTAAGTCTCTTCATGAGCATGGAAAAGGTCCCCAATGCCAAGGCCATTAAAGAACATCTCGGTAGGGTACCTTATCTTAAGGATTTCCAACACCCTAGTGTCAACAAATTGAGTAGGTTCGTATTTCTTACCTAGAAGCTCGACGAATTTTTCGCGGTGGTCGTCGGATAGGAAGATCACTTCTTGGAAGTTGTTGAGTTGTTCAATACCTCCCCTCATTATCACATCTCGTGGTGTTGAAGAGGATGATCCCTTGCGCCTCTTCCCGATCGATTCGATCAATTTCTTGGCCTTTCCCTTGGAACTCATGTTGGTGATGGGGGTGATGTGGGTGTTTTTGAGGATATGAAGGTGATTTTGAGAATTGAAGAGAGTGTTTTAGGGTTTGATAAGATGAGGAGATGAGGGAGAAGGGGGGTGTTTATATAGAAGAAGAGGGGAATCCGAACGGATAGGGTTGGACCTAACCCGTTTTTTCTCGCATGAACAGTACAATCCGAGCGGATTCAAGTCGAGACGGGCGGATTCTCGATAGGCAAGACGGGCGTCTTCCGTAGAATCCGCACGGATTCTAGAACAGAGAATTCTGTTGGTTGAGAAGCAGGGACAAGACGGGCGGATTTCGTACGGGACGGACGGATTGATCAGGACGGGCGGATTTTTGATAATCCGCACGGATTATAGCGCAGATTAAAATCTTGCTTCTGGACGTCATTTGGGACGGGCGTCCCGTGAAGAGGACGGACGGATTGTAAGGGACAGGCGGATTTCTTTGAATCCGCTCGGATTCTGGCTCAATTTCAGCTTTTCTTTTCCGTTTGGCCCTGGACGGGTGGATTTGCTTGGATCCGAGCGTCTCTGCTTTTCTTTCCTTCTTCTTTCTTCTTTCGTGAAATGATAAACCCTTTTTCACCGATTTCCTCTTTTTTTCCTTATCCTTTTTTGGAATTTGCTTAGGAAACATGTAAGATGACTCTCTCTCTTCTCTCTTATGCAAGAAATTAAATGCAAAAATAAAATGTACAATATTATACAAAATAAAAGGGTTCAAGAAATATCTTACAAATGGTGGTTTGAGGTAGGACTCCACCAAACTAGTTCAATTTGTAACAATTCTTATCCATAGAGCTCAAGGCTCTCAACAAAAGGTCAAAAGCTTGTGAACAAGCTCCAAACAAGCATAAGTATGGGTTGCTCCATTTGAAAATGAAATTTGGCCAAGGAGGCTTGTAAAATGCTCTTTTTCTTGTCTCCTCCTTAGCGTTAGAACTTTCCCAATGTTTCAAGTAAACACATTCATGAGTCTTGTTAAGATTGATCGTGAAGTGTGGTTCATTTTCATCCGTGGACTTCCATTTACCAACTTCTTCTTCAATTTTGGTGATGATGATAGCATTTTGATTCTTCAATCCTTCCAAGGTGGAAGGAGAGTTTTCATGACTTTGATGATCGGATACCATAGGAGTTGAGATTATGGGTGCCAAATCTTCACAAGTAGCCTCACGAGCAATTTTCTCCTTGAGCTTTTTCACCAAATAACTCTTGTAAGACACTTTGGCTTTTTGAAGAAGATCTAACATATCCTCTTCAATGATCATTGGCTCCATGATAGATGCCAAGTGGTCTTCATGAAGGATGAAGGAAGGACGTTCTTCTTCATGATAAGGTATCTCAAATGTCTCAAGGATAGGCTCCTCAAACAAGGCGATATTGTGAATCTCTCCTCTAGGTTCATCATCATTGTTGCTATCTTCATGTAAATCATGAATGGGGGCTTTATCTAGCTCCTTTTTCAACACCACAACGTTCACATCAAAGGACACACCTTCATACTCGCAAAGGTTAAGAACATTTGGTTTGCTCAACCTTATGTCTTCTTTATCAAACACAACACTCTCATAGTCACAAGAGCTCAAGGGACTTGGCTCCTCCCACTTTTCATCTTCCATGTCAAATGTCACTACTTCAAACTCGCATTTATGCTCAATATCCAAAGAACGGTGGTGAGGGGTTGCTTGGGATTCTTTTAATTGGGCAATTTGAATCCCCAATTCCTTTCTTTGGATAGCGATGTTTTTAAGAACATCTTCTTCTTTTCGGCTCTCTTCTAGCATTTGTTTGAAGAAGTTTTGTTGGTCTCCCATCATTTGGAGGATCATGTTTTGAATGGGTTCATTTCTTTGTTGTGGGTGGGTGTGAAAATGGTTGTATTGTGGCAATTGAAGTTCATTGTGAAATGGGTATTGAGTGGGTGGTTGTTGTTGATATTGGGTGTGGTAATTTTGGTGGGAAAAATTGGGGTAGTGGTTAGGATTTTCATTGTACAAATAGTAAGGTAGGTTTGTGTTGCCTTGCTCCTCAAACTCCCCATACCCATAGTCATACTCAAAAGATCCACCACATACTCCACAACACATGTCTTGAGTCATCATAACTAAGACAAGGAGATAACTACAAGCATGGAAACTACACAAAAACGGTAAGAACAATCCTTGAGGAACGAGTTCCTCAAGGTGAAAGCACAATTAAAATAGACAAACAAGTAAGAACTTAATCACATAGCACCATCCCCGGCAACGGCGCCATTTTGACGTGGACGATGTCGTCACTCATCCAATCAAACACATTTATAATACTCAACATACAACTAGTTAACGGTAAGTCGAGGTCGATCCATGGGATGGTGTGCTTTGGGTTCTAAGTCTATCTATCTCAATTTATGCTAGTGTCACGATTTGGTTTGGATTGTAGTTGTGTTCTAGGCTAATGCAAACAATAAGGTAAATCAAGCAATAAAAGGAAAGATGTAAACAAATGATAAAAAGTGCTAGGACGTCATGGGGTCATAGGGCATTCATGGTGTTGATCATACAAACATGTTTACGATTATATGCAAACAATTAGTGTTGTGGAGGAACCGAGTTGGGTTATGTCTTACGGTTCATAGGAAGAGTTGGGTCCCGGAGCCGAATCGATTAGATTGTACAACACCTACAAGTCGACTTACTTTCCTCCTATTCAACTTCTATGCATAGTCTAACAAGACTCGAGTTGGGTTATATCTTACAAGTCAAGTTGAGTAGATAAGAGATGGTTGTAAATGCAAGGATTCATAGGCTTAGCATTTCATCAAACATAACATGTGCATAAAGTTGACATCACAACAAGCAAGCAATTTAATCATGTGAACATATTAGATTAAGCATGAATCAATCCCATGTTGGTTTCCCTTAATTACCCACTAATCCTAGCTAAAGAAACTACTCACTCATTATCATGGGAAACATGTCATTAATGGTGTCAATCATCACAACAAGTATAAACATGATAATAGAATGAAGAAATGAACAATAAAGATTAAAGAGTAAAGGAATTATACCAACTTGAGGTGATCCAAATAATAAAGCAAGAATAATAGAAGAAACTTGATTGATTGATGGAAGGTTGTCAATCTCCCAATAATAACCCAATAATCTTCAATTACCCAATAATAAACTTGAATAATAAACTTGAATAATAATTAAGGAGAGATTAATGTGTAATTTGTAGAAAGATTAAAGAGTAATCTATTCTAATCTACTCCTAATCTAATCTAAGGAAGGATTTTTCTAGCTAAAAAGATCACTCTTGATTAATTACAAAGATGGGGTATTTATAGTGCAAATTAGGTGGGATGCATTAGGTTAACTAAGGGCTAAACTAGTAATTACACTTTTGAGATTTGAGCAGGGAGAAGCCGGTATTTTTCGAAGGAAGGGAGTCTTTCTTTGAAGCTTGGAGAAGACGAAATCATGCTGTGAAGGAATCCGTGCGTATTGGGGTCGGGACGGACGGAATCTGGCAAAGGAATCCGAGCGGATTCAAGAGAATCCGGGCGGATTCGGGTGGATGAATCCGAGCGGATTCTGAGCAGGACGCTCGGATTGTTTAGTGGAGACGGGCGGATTTGAGACAATCCGCTCGGATTGTTCTTCAGCAGTGGTTCTTCTTCTTTTCTTCCCTTTTTGCTCATTTCCATTTTATTCTTGCGGGATTGGTCTTTAGTCCTTGCTTCCTCTTCATACTAGTCCATCTAATATCGTCGAGTAGCTTCCAAATGTGCGCGAAAGACGGGAATTTCCGCCTTATTATCCCCTTTTCTACAAAACATATGAAATGCGATAGAAAAGCAAATAGGAAGGTTTTGACGGATAAAATGGTCATGAAATGCTATAATAGTATGCAAAATAGGCTCAATTAGGGGACTAAATGTGCGCTAATTATGGTCACATCAGTCCTATACATGGTTGAGTGATGAAATTGAGTAGTATATGTTGCCTATATCATGTAGGAAGATGATTTTTGTGATTCTCACCATAAAATTTGCCTTAAAATTCCGTCTTAAAAGTGCCCCAAATTGGAATTCATTCTCTATAATTGGGATTTTGTGTTGAATATGAAGATGTATGTAAGAGTTAAACCTTTAATATAGTAGCAGTGATGTTAATTCTTGCTAAATATGTCACAATTGTTATAGCTGTAGAGACCGTCTGACTATTTGAATTGAGCAGCTTGCTCATGATGTTGAATGTCGGTGATGGTGTGTACTTAGTTGCCTTTCTATGAGCATAAATGAATGTTTCGCCTGTTTTCAAGTTTATATGGAGTAGTATTTGAGCCATGTCTTGACAGTTGAAGTAGTCGAGTAAATCATGTTATCCATGCTAAATTTTCACAGATATAGAGATCGTCTGAAATGCTATGAACTAAATTTATATATATAATCTGGGAATCGGTTGGTGAAATTGTGTACATAGATGATTATTCAATGTTCAATGTGTGTAAATTACATGTTTTAAGTGCCTATGCAAGTATGTGTAAATTATATGCTGAAACAGATGCCGAGACTGAACCTGGGGACCCGTCAAAGCAAGAGGGGAAGGGCTTCTCAGCCCGAAATTGGGGAGGGTAGCGGACCGGTCGTACAGTCTGTACCCGAGTATCCTTCGTTAGTCTTTGTGGACTTCAAACACAGAGAGAGATTTGTAGCGTTACAGAAACGCAAGATGAGACCCACCCGTTGTGTGGACACCACACTTCTTGATGACCTGGGGATTGAGACGGATGTCCGTCATATTTTTGAGACCTTGGGGTTCACGGGGTTGTATCGTTTGAGAAAGCATACCTATCCTTTTCTGACTTTGGAATTCGTGAGCTCGTTTAAATACAAGCCAGCTCAACAGTCTGTTGAGTTCCGTCTTATGAACACGAGTTTTGTGTTGACCATGGACCTCTTTGCTTCTCACCTTGGTTTGGCTAAGCCTCCCTAGGATTCCATCAGCGAGATTCCATCTGAGTGCGGGGTTTGCCGCCTTATGCCTTGTTTGTCTGGGAAGTCAGCTCCCACCTCCAGTAACATGTTGATTAACGATGTTCAACATGTCACTTTGAGGATCTTCATTCGTTCTATATCGAATCTTCTTTATGAGAGGCCGGATATGAGTAAGCTGAACAAACACGAGTTGTTGCTTTTGATGTCTTATCTTAACCCGGAGCGGACTGAGAGGGTGGTCTTCAATGCTCCTGCCATGGTCTGTGCTAGCCTTGCTTTGATGGCTACTTCTACCACTCGGTACTTGAGTTGTGGTGCTCTTGCCACCCGGTTAGCTGAAAAGCTAGCCTCCTTTAAGGCTTCTTCTGAGTACGTTCCCCTATCCACACCGGTGCCTACCATGGACAGAGACTACTACCTCGACCTGAAATGGTTGAGAACCTTGGAGGATGGTAGCCTAGCATGGAGGGTGTGGGGTATGAGCTGGATGAGGATACCGGCTCCTGAGCACCTTCCACCGACTGAGCCCTTGGATGCGGTTGATTCTGATGAGGAGGACGAGGATGCACCTCGACAGTTATAGACATACCTCATTGACGACACGATCCTTTGGGTGATGCCTGAGCCGAAGAAGAGGGAGAACGTGAGAGCGGCGGAGGATACGCCCAGGTCGGGGAGAGGACCTCGTCGTGTGAGGGAGAGGACAGCTGAGACCAGACCACAGCTAGCAGCACCATAGCAGCACCCTTTTCCTTGTTACCCCTACCTCGATACCCCGGAGACACGTTCGAGCTACTTGGCAGAGAGAGTGTCATCTACTTTGACACTCCGGAACATGCATGAGATGGCGTATGCTCAGGGGTATTGGGACCGAGGGACCACATCCAGTGTGGTGGAGCGGAGTTGGGGACTATAGTGGGGTTTTCCACTCCTACGGAGTGGACATGGCGGCATGAGGGACACCTCAGTCCTTTGCCTTTGGGGGTTTGACCCCATGGGATGAGAGTCCAGGCGCTGGAGCAGAGGTCGATGCCGGTCTTGGGTCATCCGGAGCAGGCACCTCGGGAGGGGATGGTGGTAGAGATGAGATGATGGACGAGCAGCAGCAGCAGCATGAGTGATACTCCTCTCTTTCTCTTTGTTTACGGTTGTTTGTGTTGGAAGGCAGTAGGTGTTTTAGTTGGTACTTTTTACATTTGGTTTAGTATTCTGATCTCAGGCTACTCGATCGAGTAGCCAAGACACTCGATCGAGTAGCGGGCACTCGATCGAGTACCCTATATACTCGATCGAGTAGCACTGTTACAGGAACATTTCGTTATTTAAAATCGATTTAATGGTAATATCGTTACATGTTTTGAGGTTTAATAGGGTTATTTATGATTAGTAACATGTTTGAATCGTTAATTTCGTATGTTGGGAGTCGTGTTTGTGTTTTGGATGCGTATTCATAACGAACAGTGCAAGTAGTAGTTGGTTCTTATTGCATTCATTTTACATCCGTAATGTCTACTAAATATATTTCACCGGAGTTGTGTCTTTCCATATACATATACAAATGATATATACATGCATTCGTGACTGTGGCTAGTTATTCGAATAAAGTTGCGTATGCTTTGATGAATTAAAGGTTGTATGAGTAATGAGTAATGTCAATAACGAATCATATGTGTTGGGTACATGTCAAGAGGTATGTTTTCAGTAATATGTGTAGTAATTCGATGGTGAACTTCGGGGACGAAGTTCCTTTTTAGAGGGGAAGAGTAATGTCGCAACATAAAAAGGCCGATATTGCAATCTTTTGTTTTTCGTTTATGATGTTTTCTATTATTTCGGTTACATTTCTTGTATGAAACTATAATTGTTTTCACTTGTTCGTGAGTAATTGTATGTTGAAGTAAAAGTTGATAAGGTGCTTTAAAAGACGGTCATAAAGAGATAGTTATGTTGTCATGTGTTGGAATAGAATCGTATCGTTGAGTAACATAGTGGTGTTAATGTGACATGTTTCGTGTTAATGGTTGTCATTAGTGGAAGTGTTATCTCATAGTGAGTGGCTAAGAGTTGTGAGCAGCAATGTAGTCGTTGATTGTGTTGGTCCATGTTGTGAGGTTGGTATTTCAAGTGGTAGCTTGTAGAAGTCGATCTATATGGAGTGTTAGACAGTTGATGATGATGACATGGGGGATAGTATTTCCGGGGAGTAGTGACCTATGTCGGAAGAGTAGTGATGTCGTTTTGTTTCCGTATCTTGTGCTTTGGGATAGGTGAGTTGAACTTCGGGGACGAAGTTCTTTTTAAGGGGGGAAGACTATAATACCCGCCCTTTTAGAGACCCGTTGACCAGCTTTGACCGACCTTGGGAGCAGTAATAGTCCTTAGAAGTGCGTACCAAAGTTATCCTGTGTTTTGAGTTGTGGGCGGTACTCGATAGAGTAGAGGCTACTCGAACGAGTAGCTTGGATACTCGATCGAGTAGGTGGGCCACTCGATCGAGTAGCGTCTTTTCAGTGAGGGTTTATAATCGTGTTTTGTTAAAACCGCAAATCATTTCCGCCTCATTTCTTCAGATCTTTAGGTCGCCTCTTTCCCTTCCCTTCACCATATAACCTCCATGGGAGCCTTTGAAGGTCCTTGTGCCTTAGGAGTGCATAGCTTGACTCGGGTAGCGGTCCTTTGCTAGGTTTTCTCATGTAGGTATGTCGTCATCATCATCCGTATCTTTGTCTTTTCAGTTAAGGTTAGTTTGGTAGTGATAGATGGTTGTGTTGTGTATATAGGTGTTACTTGATTGCTGGGTATTGCGTGTATGGGCATGGAATCGTTGCAGTCGCTTAAAGGTAGGTTCGCCTACTCAGTTTCTGTGGATGGTCTAGTGTGTCATTTGTTGCGTCGTGGTTGTTGTGTTGTTGTTGTGTTTGTGTGGCAGAGTATAAGCGGTAGTTGGTTGGTGTGTACAGTTTGTTAGTTGTTGTTGTATTGCAGTTGTCTCTGATTGATTGTCTCTGGTTCTCGAGGTGCGTCCTCGGCTGAGTGAAGTCACTTGCGGGAGTGGCTTCATACCCTAGTTTCGCCCTCCGTGGAACCCGCCACGGGAGGGGATTTGCACATTAATGGGACAGGGTTAACGCTCGGTATGATGAGCGGAGCTTAGGTGGGAACGCCTGCGGTCCCCCACTGGCAGGGCTGGTCCAGTGGGCAGTCGGTGATGGAGATTGATTGGAGTGGGTGTGATTGTGTGTGACTGGTTGTGTTTATATTGCGTTGACGATTGTTGTTGGTTTGTGTTGTGTCTTACCTCAGTTGCTGACCTTGTGTGGTTGTCTTGTTTGTTTATGTGTATGCCGTGATCCCTTATGGTGAGCAGTCAGTCTTATCAGGTGTTGATGTGGTTGATAGTTGGAGTCTTGGCAGGGATGAGTCATCATGAGTTCTGATAGAGTTAGTGTGTAGCTGACGAGTTGTATCTTTATTTTGTTGGTTGGTTGTAACACTTGTATATTTAACTATAACTGTTCTTTTATCAACTTTTGATGATTACTTACCTCGGGCAACTGAGATGATAATGCCCTTATATGCTAAGGAAGGTCTGGTTAAGGCTCCTCGGTATATGGGGGTGTTACAATGACTCTTGAAGATGCCAATGGATACGGATGTCCAGAGATAACTGGAGTAAGAGGTGAGGGTACGTATTAGGAAGCTCTTTAATCAAACACCTAATCCCGTCCGCCTCGATAATGGCCTCTACTAATGATTAGGAAAATCGTTCATATTTGATGTGTCGTCGATGTAATGCATGCAATGCAACAAACAAAGATTAATCCTATCATGTGAAATTAGACTATGTCGGTGAACACGTATTTTAGTAAACAATTGGGTCGAAGTGGATGTTAGATTCAATACATGTGAAAAAGCGAGATGAACAAATCATGCAAGGGCGATAAATAAATAAACTATAATAAATTACAATTGAGTTACAATGGAGAATTGAATTTACGTCACAAGTACGCTTGGAAAAGAGATTTGAAAATAAAAGAAAAGAAATAAAAATATTTAAGGAACTGAAAGAATTGAAATATGAAAATATGTCGAATTAGTAGTGATAATAAGGATAATATATAGTCGATTAAATCCTAATTAGAATGCCTACGTCAAAACAAGACGAGTTCAGAGGCAGAAACCACCTTAGAACAGGCGCAGCATCTGCTGCGTCCCTTAGAAGAGGCGCATCAGTTCATGCGACTATTCTTAAGTTGGTTTCTGACTGTGAATATCATACTCGTTAATTGTTGTAGTTGGTTGTTTGATTAGGATAGATTACTGATATTAGACTCGAATGAAGGTGATTTAGTCGGATTATGTGCATCAGGAACCGTCATAAAACGATAAAGACGGATTGAAACGAACTATTACCAGTTATGGTTATTCTACGATGTCGGAATTGATTTATATACAAAACTTGAATTAAAGATGGTTGAAAGCGAAAGAAAACAAAATATGAAAAATAAAGAGAAATATGTACAAAATACGAATTCCAGGGACTTGATATGAACGAATCGAGCCTCTTAAATCCGAGTTTAAATAAGATGACGAAAACCCGCAAATATCGAATTATAAGGGATTTAAGTCGATTATTAAAAGGGTTTATTAATACAAGGTTTATATACTGAAACAAACAAAATAAACGAAAGAAATAAGAGAAATAGAAAGTTGCAGAAGGTCGAGGAAGAAGAAGAAGAGCAGGAGCAGCGGCAGCCTCAGGAAGAGGCGCAGCATATACTGCGACTCTTCGAAGAGGCGCAGCTGCTGCTGCATTTCTTCTCGACGTCAGATCTTTGCTGTTTTGTAAATACGGTTTTAAAAGAATGGTTTTTAAAACGGTTTTAGGCGTACTTATGATATAAACTCGTACATTAATTACAATAAAATAAAATACATTAAAAAAAATTCGGATTTTACACCCTCAGACTTACTTGTTAGCGTCGCGAGATTTAACTAAATCGGTTTTTAGTGGTAACTCGACTCGATCGATGCAAATATGAAAGTGCCCTTGAAAAAAGAATTCAAAGATTGATTAATTAATTGTGTAGTGCTCAAATTGGTCGGTCATGCAAACGTGACTGGTACTCAGAATGATCTGATCATACGTGGTCGATAGATCAAGCACGTAGGCGTAAAAAAGAAATAGCGTGGTCTTAGAATGCAAAGGAAGAAGAGAAGGGCGGACAGTCGCGTGCCAAATAGGGAGACCGAAGGTCTCTATTTATACTAAACACACGAAGGAGTTTAGGAATGACACGGATACGGAAACAAATCACGGAAATATTCTGGAAAGCGTGGAAAGAGGGATGGGGAAGAGGCGCAGCAGCCACTGCGACTCTTGGAAGAGGCGCAGCACCTGCTGCGTCATTTCCCCAGAGGTTTCCTCCTCAGAAAGAAAGATTTCCGCGTTTTTTATGGAATTTCGGTAGTTATACACTTCCTTATTCCGTGAAACACAATATACGGAAAATATTTTCTTAAAAACATTAAATTTAATTAGGAATAAATATCCAGAGAATTGTAGAATACTCCGGAACATTCCGACTCGGCATTTAAACGGTTTCTTAGAAAATGAAGCGGTTTGTGACCCGGTCTCCAAATGAACTCTAATTACTGTCAAAACGACTGTATCGGTGCGTAGATGATGACCATGAGGTTGATTCGAGTGTTTGAGCTATCACTTGTCGATGAACTTACGAACTGTCATAAAATCATTACGCGTATCAAACACGCGGCCCAATCATCACTGGGTAGTTGGCGGGAGGTGCAGAAATGAGGTATCTACAGAGCCCCCACTTTGACTGAGGCTTGGACAAGGGAAAAGTCAAAGTATAGCCATCGGGTCAATTGAAGATTAAAACATGGCGACTATAGCGACGCAAGGCGGCTCAAGGGGTTTGAGCCAAGGACCTGTCATCGGGAACATTTTAGAGTTTGTCGACTATCGGGGAGGGTCATTTAAAGTCCATTGGACTACGTACGGAAGCTCACCAGCCATAAGAAGAAATCATACCTGTGGAATCTACTTGTGTCTGTCCTCAAGCAAACTCTCGCTGGGGAACAAGTCGATGACTCTATCGGGGTTGAATCATACATTCGATCAACGATGGCGCGCCATTAGCACCGCTGGGGAGAAAGGTAAAGGTATCCACAACGACGCACCATTAGCGTCGTCGCTGAGGAGAAAGGCAAAGGTATCGACAACGATGTGCCATTAGCGTCGCTGAGGAGAAAGGTAAAGGTATCGACAACGACGCACCGTTAGCGTCGCTGAGGAGAAAAGTAAAGGTATCGACAACGACGCGCCATTAGCATCGCTGAGGAGAATAAAGGTATCGACAATGACGCGTCATTAGCATCGTTGAGGGAAATAATGGTATCGACAACGATGCGCCATTAGCGTCGTTGAGGGAAATAAAGGTATCTTATTGACAACGGCGCGCCATTAGGGTCGTTGAGGGAAATAAAGGTGTCTTATCGACAACGGCGCGCCATTAGCGTTTTTGAGGGAAATAAAGGTATCGACAATGATGCACCATCAGCAGCGTTGAATAATATGTCGACAACGACGCACCATCAGCGGTGTTGAAGGAAATACAATGTCGTGATTGTCTGTAGTCAGTTGAAGAAAATGCTGATATGGACGAAGTGAACGCCAAAACGGAGCCATATGTTGAGGAAGAGGCGCAGCAAAACCCGGGCCCACAAATAACTAATTTATGACGGATTTTAACGAATTTTTAGAAAGCCTGCTGAGGAAAAGGCGCAGCTGGTACTGCGTCCTTTCCGAAGTTCGTCCCTGTCTGGGTAAAAACCCGACTTTTAAGTCGTGTTTTATTTTCATTTCGAAAACACAAATATTTCATTCCTTCATCAAAACCCAACCAAATTCCGTCAAAAACCTGATCAAACCTCACCATAAATCATGACTAATCAAGGTACGTGACTTGCACTTGCTTTAATTCGCATTTGAGCTCGATTTATTTAGGTCGAAAATTAGGGTTTTTATTCCCTTATATTTCGAAAATTTAGGGCTTTTGCCTCATGAAATTGAAATTAGAAATGAGTAATTGGCAATGTTAGGAACATAACCATATATCCCTTTCGAATTTTTGTCGAGTATTAAGGATTTGAGGGCGAAATGTGATGGTTTCTCTGCTAAACCGTAAAACTACTCAAAAATGGCCCTATACTAGCCGATTTTTTATGAAACTTAGTGTTCTGGAACCCTTAAGTAGTGGGTAAACTTGCTACCATGCCGTATTTTTGATTTGTGACAGCTTTTCCGGGACACTTTTATATGGCTTAGTTGACATTGTAGCGAAATGCTGCCGAATTTTCGGGTCAAACCTGCAACTAGGCTCGAAATTAGACTATTCTTGACCCGTCTTACCACACGAGTGGTTGGACTTTGGAAAGCGTGGCCAAAGATGGCCAGAAATGCCGCTTTTCATGCTTGAAAATGCTCGAAAATGCTTAAAAAAGAACTTCTAATATTGCTTTATTTGCTTTGATTGCAGAGGATATCCCTTATACGTCGAGGATAGACTTCATGGAGACCGACGTTGAGCTTGAGCCTTCTACTGTTCAGGTGATGGAGAAGGACTTAGAGGAGGAGGATGAGGCCCCACGGAGGGCCAACTTGGGACGAGGCGGCCACCAGCTCGCAAGAGCGCCTGAGTGGGCCGATAAATGAGATGGTAGACATATCATTTAGGCAGCGGAGAGCCACTTATTGTAGAGGACGACAAGGAGTATGGTGAGCCTTCCACTTGTCATTTCTTTATTCGTTTCCTTATTTTGTTCACTTCTTATCGTTTCTTAGTTCATTCATTCCTTATCTTTTGCTATGCTTAAGAAAACTTTCTTTTGGATTGACGCAGGAGGCCAGGAACATGAGGTCCTTTTCCGGATACACGACGATGATGGATGCCTTCGGGATGCTGACGCAGGAGGAGCAGGCCATCAACGAGCAGGGAGCTTTCGGTGACTTGGTGCGGGCTTGGAGAGAGATCAAGGAAAGGAAGATTCGGGCTAACCTTTGCCTGATTCGAGCCTTTCTTGATCGGTTCTGGGACACGAATTTCCATATGCCTTTTGGAGAGATCGGGATCACCTTGGAGGACTATGGTATGATCTTGGGTCTGCCGTGTATGGAGGAGCCGGTGGTGTGGCCGTCGACAGCCATGAGATTAGATTAGGCCGAGGCGGGGAGTTTGATCGGCTGGAACCTGGCTACGAGTGCGGCTCAGGTTCCTGGTTTGGTGCCGAGTTCCTACGTGAGAGACTACTTCGGCGGTAGGGTTCCGGTGAGGGTGAGGATGGATGGGCGCATGGTGCCTCCACCTCCTTGCACTTCTGAGCAGCAGGCCCGCTTATGGTTGTGGTGGTTCTTGTGTTTGATTTACCTCGGAGACAACGGGGAGAGGTTGTCGTCAAAGCTTCTTCTGTTTCTTGCTGACTTGAGTAGCCTAGGTCGTTGGGACTGGGTTACTCCTAGCTTTGCGGTCCTCACATGCTACATGAGGGCCATGGTTCGTCCAGAGTTGATGGAGAAGGGGACTTCTCCTGCTACTGTCGGACCTGGATTTCTATTGGAGGTATGAACCTTTCTTGCAACTATGAAAGATCATTTTGTCATTTTTATTCTATCTTTTTGAAAGTATGAAGGATTATTTTGGTAGAGAATGAGCTGTAATCACTATCATTTGTCTGCAGGCGTGGGTGTACTCCTACTTTCCCAGTTTTTCACCTAAGAGGGCGGCGGACGTACCGAGGGAGTACCCTGTCGTCAGGGACTGGATCGTGTGCCGACGGAAGAGTCAGTGGTCTTCTTACATCGTTTGCCGGAGGGGCGTGAATGCCCTGACCTTAGACAGTGTAAGTATCTTGATTCCTATTTATATCATTTCCTTTGTTTAAAGGTGATTATAGGAATAACCCCATTCTCTTGCTTTAGTGGGTACCCCGGCCCTTGGAGAGCTACACTAGAGCTCTAGCTTTCGTGGCTGAGGTTCTCCATCCTTGGAGTTCGAGTCGGTTGCTGTTGACGACGCCCTTGGGGTCTATGTGGTACTTTGGTGAGCGTTTGGCTCGGCAGAGCTCCAGCGATGCTTTCACGGTTCCCATCGATCCTTCATAGATGATGTTTAGGGAGCCTTTGGAGGCTGAGAGGGCGACGGACTTGGCCGGTGCGAGTGGTGATGCTCTCATTCTTCTTGGCGCGGAGTACGCGGAGTTTGTTCGCCAGAGGTTGGCGTACTGGCCGATCGTGGTAAGCATATTTACTTCTTATTTGTCTTTGATAAAACCGATAAATGATCAATGATCATCAAAATAACGAATGATTTGAGCTTTGCAGGAGATGGAGGTAGTGGGCGTAGAGCACCCAGCTTTTCCAGAGACAATGGAGTACACTGACTCGGCGGGCATGAAACCGATCTCAGAGATCCGCGACTTCGGATAGGCGGTGGCCGATGCTGGCTTGGACGAGTGGCAGTGATGCGTGTATTTTATATAAGGTTTTTACCTCATTTTTACACGCATTTCTGTACTATTTATGTAGCATCTAGCTACAAATAACCCCGAATATTCTACTTTGGTTCGTTTTATGTAATTTGCAGGAATAAACCAAAGAGGAGCTAAATCGAGCCTATTTTGTCCCAATTGCATGAATTTATGGAGAATAAGGAGCCGGAGCTTGGAATCTAACATTTTGGAGACGCGTGAGCTGGTTTCGGAAGGTGCTTTAAGGTCTTACGTGCCAAGATAGCTCGATCGAGTGATTTATTACTCGATCGAATGCTTTATATACTCCATGTTGCTCGATCGAGCAGTTCAAGTATACACAAGAGAAGACTTTGCAAGGAGTGCTCGATCGAGTGGTTTATTTCCACTCGATCGAGTGGTTTGGTGTTAGTTTGCTCGATCGAGTGGTTTATTTCCACTCGATCGAGTGGTTTGTCCTGCTTTAGTTTATTTTCCGCCTAATTTTCGTATGGGCTTTGTAATTAGTCCATAGATTAGGTTTAGATGGATTTTTCGTATAAGACTGAAGGAGTGAACAACGTAACTCCTCTCTCTATTCTCTCTCACTGACTTTTACTCTATACTTTACTACTGCTTCTTGGATTTAGTTTTTCTTTCTACACTTTTGCTACTCGGATTCGGATTGTATTGGTACTATTATTCTTCTTTAATCCCTTAATCTTATTTATTGTTTTAATTCCTTCTCTCCTTTATTGTTATCATAATTGCTTTAATCCGATCTTTATCAGTTTTGTTATTATGTTTAGTTTCAATTATCTATTTGTTATTATTGTTAGTCCAATGATGATGCGTAGCTAATTCCCTTTTGCTAAGACTAAAGGGGTCCATAATTATGACGGGAAAGTAATCGATCTATTGGGTTAATGCTGGTATAATCTTTGTTGTTAACTGCTGCAATTAATTGTATCTGTTTAATTGAGTCGACGCAATTAGGCATTTATATCTTAGTGACCCTTGACCTGAACCGAAAGGTTGGAATAGGCGAGACTAGTAGCGAACAATAGGGCATTATAGTTAGGGCGAAAGCTAAGCTATTTGTGCTTTAGGGCGAATTGAGACCGAAAGGAGATATTCACTGCTCCTCATACCGTATCCGCATTGACCTGAGACCTAGATTACTTGACTGAATGATTATGCTGAACTGTCTGTCTTAGCTATTTTCTCTACTTGGTTAATCTTTATTCTCTTATTTTCTCTTCCCTATCCTTATCATTACTTTAGAATCAATCAATTAAAACCCCCCAATTTGGTTACCGAGACGAACTTAGACAAAGCTGACATTTTCCCATCTCCCTGTGGAGATCGACCCGACTTCCCTAGCTATATTAGTTAGAGCCAGTTGGTATTTTTGATAGGTATACGACCGCCCTGTCAAATTTTGGCGCCGTTGCCGGGGAGGTGGCGCAATTTTGTTGCTTTATTTAAGTTTGTTTCTCGTCTCAAGGAATTTATTCCTTGAGACTGATCTCATTTCTGCAAAGTTTTTGATTAGTTTTGCAGATTACTTGTTGCTTTGTAAAGTCTATTTGCCAGAATGCCTAAGTTAGCCAGCCATTCAGAGCCTACTGTGGATTCGCTTCCAAAAGTTTTCCTATTACCCATTACTGATCAGGGAAACTTTGGAATCCACCCATCTTACATACAGCTGGTAGAGAGAAATCTCTTGAGGGGGGGGGGTACCTGAAGAAGATCCATGCAGGCATATAGAGCTATTTACAGAGTATTGCTCTACCATTCCCCTTTCTGCTGGGGTGACACAGGACAAAGTGAAGGGAGCCCTCTTTCCCTTTTCTTTAGCTGATGATGCCCAGGAGTGGTTGAGAGATCTTGATAGGGAGGCAGTCGGTGTAACCGACTGGAGTTCCCTTGCATTAGCCTTTTACAGGCGATATTTTCCACCGCAGTGCACCAATGCCTTGAGAGCTCAGATTAGTTCTTTTGAGCAGCTGTCTACTGAAGATTTGAATGGGGCTTGGACTAGGTTCAAGAAGCTTGTCCGCTCTGTGCCTCATCACGGGTTCAAACGATGGTTCCTTTGTAATCAGTTTTACAACGGACTATATCGAAGCGAGAGAGCTATTCTTGATAGCATAGCTAAAGGGAGATTCATGAAGAATGTTGAAGATGACCAAGGGTGGCATCTCATTGAGGAGATGTCTATTCATGTCTCTGAATATGGAAATCCCCGAGGTAGTGAGCAAGTTATTGAGTCGGCAACAGCTGCAGTGGAAGGTCCTAGCAAAAGTCTAGGTAATGTGGAGATTACAGAAGCTCCTGGCGAGAGTGCTCAGGTTTGTTCGATTACTGAGTATGTGGAGCTATGTGGTAGATGTGGTATGGAAGGGCATGACCCTATTGGATGCCTGGCAAGTACAGAGCGTGTCCTTGCTTATCAGAAATACAAGCAAGGAGTTCCTTTTTCTCAACTGTACGAAGAAATAAGGAATGCTCCTACTCTTTCTACGCCAAATAAGAACCGGTTTCTCCTCCTGCAAATCAAGAAATTGCTGAACTGAAATCCTTTATGTTTAGCATAACACAACAGTTTCAGGAGAAGTGCAATAGGAAAGAAACTATCATAGCGAAATTGAGAGAACAAGTCGCGCAGTTAACACTCGCGAAAGACCAAGCCAAGCTTCTACCGACATGCGATTCAGCCAATGCAATGAATCTCCAAGTTGATTAGCCTTACTCATGAAGAGCCAAAAGTACCAGAAGACGGGGTTTTGATAGCTGAAGATACCCCGGAGGATGATATAGATGAGTTTCTGGACGAAATTGTTGCTGCGTGTGGTCCAGACACTCGATCGAGTGAAAAATCTACTCGATCGAGTGACTTAATTCATCCCGTCACTCGATCGAGTGATAATTATAGTCGATCGAGAAGTGCACAAAATGAAGATGGCCGATCGAGTGATAATTATAGTCGATCGAGAAGTGCACAAAATGCAGATGGTCGATCGAGTGATATTCTTACTCGATCGAGTAAGTTTGCTGAAGAAATCACTCGATCGAGTGATAAAAATGCTCGATCGAGTAAGGCAGAAAAAGGGAATGGTCGATCGAGTGAGGAAAGTGGTCGATCGAGTATTTCTCAACATGAAATCACTCGATCGAGTGATAAAAGTACTCGATTGAGTACCAGAAGTGGCAGAGATCCTATTTTACTATCGAATTCCGCTACCGTGTCATCTTCCCCTGCTGTGGAGACGTCACGCACTGATAAAGGTAAAGAGAAAGTTGCGGGTCCACTCATTGCTACCA
Source organism: Silene latifolia (assembly GCF_048544455.1). NCBI lineage: Eukaryota > Viridiplantae > Streptophyta > Magnoliopsida > Caryophyllales > Caryophyllaceae > Silene > Silene latifolia. The sequence goes on along the minus strand of NC_133528.1, from coordinate 118,820,709 downwards.
GAGTGCCCTTCCCAGGTCGTCTGAAGGACGCAAATATCGAGCGACAGTACGGTAAGTTTGTGGATGTTGTGAAGAACCTCCAGGTAACTGTCCCTTTTACCGAACTTGTTACTCAGGTACCTACTTACGCTAAGTTTATGAATGATATTGTGACGCGTAAGAGAGATTTAAGTGAATTTGAGACAGTTTCATTTATGGAAGAGTCTAGTAATTTGCTTTTAAACAAGGCTCCACCCAAAATGAAAGACCCGGGTAGCTTCTCTATTACCTGTATTATAGGCAATGTGGTTATTGATAAGGCTCTTTGTGACTTATGAGCCAGCGTTAGTGTCATCCCCTTATCTGTCTGCAAGAAACTGAACATGAGTCATCTTAAAGTGACTAACATTACCCTACAGATGGCTGATAGATCTGTTAGGAAGCCCTTAGGTGTCTTAGAGGACGTGCCTGTGAAAATAGGCAAGCTCTTTATCCCAGTAGATTTCATTGTTTTAGATATAGCTGAGGACACCCGGACCCCAGTTATCTTAGGAAGACCATTCCTTTGTACAGCTAGGGCCGTTATTGATGTCAAATAAGGGCATTTGACTCTTGTAGTTGGGGATGACGCGATCACTTTCTGTCTGCCTAGTACTTTGGCTCGGCCAATGATAGAGGATACTTGTCATTCGGTTGATATTATTGACGAGTCTATTTATGACTTCTGGTCAGGTTCTTTTATGAAGGACCCACTAGAAGCTCTTATGCTTTTTGATGAGTGTGCAGATAGCCCAGATGACGATGACGCTGTGTTGGATTTGCTTGTTGATGATTTAGATGAGCCTGAACTCACCGAAGCTGAGGGAGAGCAAGTGGAACAGATGATTAGCATTCTTTGCTCCATTGAGGTAAAGGTACCAGAGCGTAAGCCTCTCCCTTCTCATCTAAAATATGTTTTCTTAGACGATACTGAGCAATTTCCAGTCATTATTAGTGTTAAGCTTGATAATGATCAGCTGACCAATTTGTTAGTTGTACTTAAGAAAAACGGGAAAGCACTGGGTTATTCATTGGACGATATCAAGGGGATTAGTCCCGATATTTGTATGCACAGGATAGAGCTGGAGGAAGATCACAAACCTTGCGAGACGAGTGGTCGGCGAGATCAACCAGGAGATGCAGGATGTTGTGATGGCTGAGGTAATGAAGCTGCTCGACGCAGGTATTATTTATTCTGTTGGTCACTCTAAATGGGTGAGTCCAGTACAGGTGGTCCCGAAGAAAGGAGGGACAACTGTAGTTAAGAATGATAAGAATGAGTTAATACCTACTCGAGTACTGACTGGTTGGCGGATGTGTATAGATTACAGACAGCTTAATGCCGCCACTAAGAAATATCACTTTCCTCTTCCTTTTATTGATCAAATGGTAGAAAGGTTAGCTTCTCATAAGTTTTTCTACTATTTAGACGGGTATTCAGGGTTCTTTTAGATCCCCATTCACCCAGACGATCAAGCTAAGACTACATTTACTTGTCCTCAGGGCATTTTTGCTTATCGCAGGATGCCTTTTGGTTTATGTAATGCCCATGCCACCTTTCAAAGGTGTATGATGGAGATATTTTCAGAGTATATTGAGTCTATTATGGAAGTTTTCATGGACGATTTCAGTGTTTATGGAAGTGATTTTTCTAACTGTCTGTCTAACCTTGAGAAAGTGTTGCGGTTTGTATTGAGGTTAATCTTGTCTTTGAATCGGGAGAAGTGCCACTTTATGGTCAACGAGGGAGTTGTATTAGGGCACTTAGTTTCTGATAGGGGAATAGAGGTTGATAAAGCAAAGGTGGAAGTGATTCAGCAATTACCACCTCTTGTCAATGTTAAGGGGGTGAGGAGTTTCCTTGGCCACGCCGGTTTTTATCGCCGGTTTATCAAGGACTTCTCAAAAATTGCTAAACCACTTACACAGTTGCTACTTAAGGATGCCCCTTTTGTGTTTACTGATGAGTGTCTTTCTGCTTTTCACAGGTTAAAGCAGGCCTTAGTCTCTGTGCCGATCATACAGCCTCCCGACTGGGACCTGCCGTTTGAGATTATGTGTGATGCCAGTGACTATGCACTAGGAGCAGTGCTAGGCCAAAGGAAAGACGAAGCTCTGAATACTATCTACTATGCGAGCCGAACTCTGGATGAGGCTCAAGTGAAGTACACTACCACTGAGAAGGAGCTGCTAGCTGTAGTTTATGCCTTAGAGAAGTTTCGCTCTTATTTAGTTGGGTCGGGTTACTTTTTTTTTACTGACCATGCAGCTTTGAGGCATCTCCTTGCTAAGAAGGAGGCTAAACCACGACTATTGAGATGGATACTCCTTCTTCAGGAGTTTGATTTGCAGATTAAGGATAAGAAAGGAGCTAAGAACGTTGTAGCTGATTACTTGTCGCTATTGATGCGACAAGAAGGTGAAGATTCTCTACCTATTGATGACTCTTTCCCTGACGATACTTTAATTGTTGTTATATCGTCTATTGTTAACCAAGAGCCTTGGTATGCAGATATAGCTAACTTCGTTGTCAGTGGCAAGCTGCCGCCTGACCTTTCTCATCAGCAGAGGAAGCGTTTTCTGTATAACGCTAAGCAGTACTTTTGGGATGATCCTTATTTGTTTAAGGAATGTGCAGACGATCTCTACAGACAGTGTATTCTGCAGTGGGAGGCCAAAGTAGTCCTGGAAGGCTGTCACTCCTCTTCATATGGTGGTCACCACGGTCCATCGCGCACCGTGGCTAAGGTACTTCAGTCTGGTTTTTACTGGCCTTCTTTGTTTGATGATGCTAAGTCTTTTGTTTCAGCTTGTGATGCTTGCCAACGATCAGGGAATATTTCGAAGAGACATGAGATGCCACAAAATGGTATATTAGAGGTCGAGGTTTTCGATGTCGGGGGCATTCATTTCCAAGGACCGTTCCCGTCCAGTAAAGGTAACAGGTACATTTTAGTGGCTGTAGATTATGTGTCAAAATGGGTTGAGGCAATTGCCTCACCTCATTGTGATGCCAAGACCGTGATAAAAATGTTCAAAAAGGTCATATTTCCCCGATTTGGTGTCCCTAGGGTCGTCATTAGTGATGGGGGAATGCACTTTAAGGAAAAGAAACTAACTTCTATTCTGTCTAAAGTTGGTGTCCAACACCGGCGTGGTTTGGGGTATCATCCCCAAACTAGTGGTCAGGTCGAGGTCTCTAATCGCAAGTTGAAAGAGATCTTGTCTAAGGTAGTTTCTAAATCACGGAAGGACTGGAGTCTTAAGTTAGAGGACACATTATGGGCCTACGAATCGCCTTTAAGACACCAATTGGTGCATCACCTTATAGGTTAGTTTATGGGAAATCATGTCACTTACCTGTTGAATTGGAATGTAAGGCTTGGTGGGCAATTCGTGAGCTTAACTTTGATCCTAAGTTGTGTGGTCAGAATCGTCTTTTGCAGCTAGATGAGTTGGAGGAGTTTAGGCTAAATGCCTATGATAGCTCGCGCATATACAAAGAAAAGACGAAGAGATGGCATGACAAGAGAATTCTACCTCGGGAGTTTCATGTTGGGCAAAAGGTGCTGCTGTTTAATGCCCGATTGAGATTATTTCCTGGCAATCTGAAGTTCAAGTGGAGTGGTCCTTATACGGTGACGGTTGTTACTAAATTTGGATCCGTGGAGCTCGAAGACTCTGAAGGTAGTAGGTTCAGGGTGAATGGGCAATATGTGAAGCATTACCATGAGGCAAATGAAGCAGACAATCGTGTTGAAGTCTTGTACTTCGACGAGCTAGACGCGCCAGTAAATTGATGCCAGAAAGGTCGTGCGGGACCTCTTAAACCAGCGCTCTCCGGGAGGCAGCCCGGACTGTTTTATTGTACTTTTGTTGAACATTTTATTTTTCTTTAGCTTTATGTTGAACTTTAGACGCTGTTTTACGAACTTTATATGCTATCCTTGCTTTTAACGCGTATTTTGCAGGTCCAGTTACTCGATCGAGTAGTTTTTCTACTCGATCGAGCATTTTTGGAGAATTTTTCACTCGATCGAGTGATATATTTACTCGATCGACAAGAGCCAAAATCACGTTTACTCGATCGAGTAGTTTTCTACTCGATCGAGTCCTTCCAGATACCAGTTTACTCGATCGAGCTGTTCTAAATAGCTCGATCGAGCAGTTATGTCTTCCAGCAGCTAATTTACGTCTATGGAGCTACTGCTTGACTTTCTTTGACCTCCCATGTTCATGGTCGGTTTGGGGAGGTCCCTCTTTATGACGTTTTGTAAGTTTTCCGACTCCACTTCTCCTTTTCTCTTCAGTTTGCATTTCTTTCCCTATTTTTGGTACAATGAGGGCATTGTACGGTTTGGTTTGGGGAGGTATGCATCCATATCTGTGTCTGCATGTTTTTCTTGCATTTCCGTTTGCACGTTTAATTATTTTCTCATGCATTGTTGTTTTAATTAATTAAAAAAAAACCATAAAAAATTCAAAAATTTTCATGTTTAATTTGAGTCGGAACGCTTGAACTTTGACGCTACATTGAATCCTTACTTGAGGCTTGCATATTCTTGACATTTAGTTGGCATGATTATGTGCATGATCAACGAGTTTTTGTTTCTCTCTTATCTGAACGAATAGACTTGATTCATTATATCGGCAAGCTACATTACATTCTGAGGTTAGAGCTTTATAAACTGGTGACATTCATGACCGGTTTCATCTAGGATGTGAGTAGTACTCTCTTTAAGGCATGTAACATCAATTTGCATAAGCATGAATCTAGTCTTCTTAATACCTATATGCATTCGGTCTGTGGATGGTGACACTTGTTAGGAGAGGCAGTTCCCTTTATTTCATTCTACCCATGAACCCCACATAGCCAAATTGCCTTTTTGTCCTTTTAGCTACTGTCTATAAATTTTCCTACCCTAGCCGAGCTAGTAACGAGTAGCTGGTTGGAATGTTTTATTGCAATATGGTTATTTTATCCGATTTCAGAAGTTGGTGGAAGAATTCAAGGGAATGAAAGAAAAAATGATGGATGAAAAATGAAAAAAAATGAAAAAGAAAAAAGAGAACGAAAAAAGAAAAGAAAAATAAGAAAAAGAAAGAAAAATCATGTGTGGAAAAAATGAGAAATTGTATAATGATTTTCACTCCCATGTTTTATTTATATTTTATGGGGAGTTGACGAGTTTGTTTTGGTGTTTCGTGAGTAGAGTGCATGGTTTTTGCACCGTTTCATCTTGTTATATTGAGTACGAAGTTGGGATGCAGTTTATATTTGGATCCGTTGTTGCTAGCCTGGCTATTAAATCCACATATCCAAATTCATTTTAGCCCCTTCTTATCCATTACCTCACTTACCCAAATGTAAGTCCTCGGCATGTGTCTTGGTCATTAGTATGGTTGGAATGCATATGTACGGTTGTAGAGACTTTATTCATGTTAACTGCATGCATGTTCTTATAGGTCGAGTTAGGTGAGTGTCTTTACTTCTTTCTATCTTTCACATATATACTTACCTTGTGCCTAATTTTGAGTGACGAGCGACCCGTGAGAGTCCGATATCCTTTGAGTCTTGCAAGGTCGACGGTTCAGTAAGTTTGAAACATTGATTTAACTCGTTTGCACTTCTCATTTGCCACCTTGTCATTTTGTTGCATTAAATTGGTTTTGGTGGGTGATTTGTAGCTGATGCGTTGGACCCGTTCCACTGTTCATTCTTAGTTGCATTCATATTTTGCTTAAGGACAAGCAAAGGTTTGGTTTAGGGAGATTTGATGTGTGTATTTTATATAAGGTTTTTACCTCATTTTTACACGCATTTCTGTACTATTTATGTAGCATCTAGCTACAAATACCCCCGAATATTCTACTTTGGTTCGTTTTATGTAATTTGCAAGAATAAACCAAAGAGGAGCTAAATCGAGCCTATTTTGTCCCAATTGCATGCATTTATGGAGAATAAGGAGCCGGAGCTTGAAATCTAACATTTTGGAGACGCGTGAGCTGGTTTCGGAAGGTGCTTTAAGGTCTTACGTGCCAAGATAGCTCGATAGAGTGATTTATTACTCGATCGAATGCTTTATATACTCCATGTTGTTCGATCGAGCAATTCAAGTATACACAAGAGAAGACTTTGCAAGGAGTGCTCGATCGAGTGGTTTATTTCCACTCGATCGAGTGGTTTGTCCTGCTTTAGTTTATTTTCCGCCTAATTTTCGTATGGGCTTTGTAATTAGTCCATAGATTAGGTTTAGATGGATTTTTCGTATAAGACTGAAGGAGTGAACAACGTAACTCCTCTCTCTATTCTCTCTCACTGACTTTTACTCTATACTTTGCTACTGCTTCTTGGATTTAGTTTTTCTTTCTACACTTTTGCTACTCGGATTCGGATTGTATTGGTACTATTATTCTTCTTTAATCCCTTAATCTTATTTATTGCTTTAATTCCTTCTCTCCTTTATTGTTATCATAATTGCTTTAATCCGATCTTTATCAGTTTTGTTATTATGTTTAGTTTCAATTATCTATTTGTTATTATTGTTAGTCCAATGATGATGCGTAGCTAATTCCCTTTTGCTAAGACTAAAGGGGATCCATAACTATGAAGGGAAAGTAATCGATCTATTGGGTTAATGCTGGTATAATCTTTGTTGTTAACTGCTGCAATTAATTGTATCTGTTTAATTGAGTCGACGCAATTAGGAATTTATATCTTAGTGACCCTTGACCTGGACCGAAAGGTTGGAATAGGCGAGACTAGTAGCGAACAATATGGCATTATAGTTAGGGCGAAAGCTAAGCTATTTGTGCTTTAGGGCGAATTGAGACCGAAAGGAGATATTCACTGCTCCTCAGACCGTATCCGCATTGACCTGAGACCTAGATTACTTGACTGAATGATTATGGTGAACCGTCTGTCTTAGCTGTTTTCTCTACTTGGTTAATCTTTATTCTCTTATTTTCTCTTCCCTATCCTTATCATTAGTTTAGAATCAATCAATTAAAACCCCCCAATTTGGTTGCCGAGACGAACTTAGACAAAGCTGACATTTTCCCATCTCCCTGTGGAGATCGACCCGACTTCCCTAGCTATATTAGTTAGAGCCAGTTGGTATTTTTGATAGGTATACGACTGCCCTGTCAGGCAGCACATTGCGAGGAGGGTAAGCCCCCAACTTCGGATGTCTTTTATACTTTTATGCTTTATTACATATCAATTCATTTGCTTGAACTTTCTCTGTATATAGGTGGCACCATCCAGACACGTGGAGTTGTGGAGGATGGCCAACCGGCTGTGAGCTACGGCCATCGAGGCCCTTGCTGGTGGCTCTGGGAGGCAGGGATGAACCTTCCCTACCCGTTTCCTATTTCTTATCTTTGCCACTTCGAACCTTGTGAAGGAAAATATAATAAAACATTGCTCCATTTCTTCTGTGTAGAGAGAGCATGGCTTGGAGCGCGAGCTAGCGCAGTCCCAAGAGGAGACGGCCCGGTTGTTGAGGGAGCTCGAGACCAGAGACGCTGATATTGCCGCTCTTGAGGCCACAGTAGCTGAGCTTAGGGGTCGCCGGGACTAGTTTGCTGGCTGTTTGTTTGTTGTATATTTGTACACTTCCCTTTTGATGTCACTTTGGGCAGGAGCTCGTCCTTTGATGTACATTTGGTCTTTTTGGTTGTATATATGATGGCCTGTGTGCCTTTGCTCCTGAGTGTTTGCTGTAAAAGAGACCCCTTTTGAGGCACGATAACTTCGAGAATCGATCTAAGACCTTTGTCATTGTCCGGACCAAGCACTAGCTTGACTCAAAATAAGAGAGGAATAAAAGAAGGGTGGCATCTCAGAAGAGAAGCCCCGATGATGAGAAGATGACTCTGGATTTTGGTAAAAAGGAGATTGGGCGACAAAAGGGAGCCCCCAGTAAAGAGGTATAAAAGGAAATTTTGGTTAGAAAGGTTGAAGGTTCATGGTTAGCGTGGTAATTGAGGTTGGAAGTTGATGGTTTGGATGGTTGTGTCCATGAGGACTGCCTACGTATTCACGTGAAGTGAAATTAAACCAGATCGTTATTCAGATTTGGTTAATTTTATTTGGGTGTTGCGGTTGTATCCTTCTTGTGTAAGAAAGGACTGCCTACATATCCACCCGAAGAGGTGAAAACAAACCATGCTCGTAGTTCAGGTATGTGCCTAAGCTATGTTATCAGGGCCTTAAACTGCACGGGTCAGGAGAGTATATCCTTTGGTGACTCGAAGAATCGATTTGAGACAACTCCCTCTGATAATAGACCAAAGAGGTATAACTAATTTTGTAAACATTTCCTTGTCATGTGAGCACACTTAGTGGACCCTAAGGATGATATAGGTATGTCCCGTTCTAGGTAGCCAAGTATTTGAAGACTTCGTGTCTGGGTCAAGTTGAAACTGGATTGGATATTTAGAATGTGAGGCTCAGAAATAAGAGGCTTCGATGAGCAAATCTCTGGAGCTTTGATTTTGTGGAGCTGAGGCTTGATGGAATTATGGCTTGTAATATGGCTTCGAAATGGAGTCTCTTGTCTTGATGTAGCCTGAGCACATAAAGGTAGGTTAAAATGACGTAGGTTCAAGTTTTCATGTCTTGGCACTACAAATCCAGGCAACTACAACGCCCCTTTAACAACGATTATTCACGAAAATCAAAATAGACGTTGTAGAATGTATGGCGCGAATTTTACTAAACTTAATTACAACGGGTATGGTTATAAAAACCGTTGTTATTAGTTTTAACAACGGGTCACACATGCACAACCGTTGTTAATAATTTGGCGCAAAATTGGCGCAAAGTTAGTGAAAAGTAATCACAACGGTTACTTTTGTAACCCGTTGTTAAAACATATTTGACAACGGGTGTTTTTTAAAACCGTTGTTAAAACTTATTTGACGACGGTTGTTGTTTTACAACCGTTGTCAATACCTTCCATACTATAAACCACACAAAAACAAGTCTGCTGCAGCCACAAAACACAACCCTTAATACACAAACACAAACACAAAAACAAACACAAACACAAACACAAACACAAACACAGCAGACAAACAAACACAAAACACACACTTTCTCTTTCTCTCTTTCTCTCTTTCTCATCGTCGCTTTATCTTCTCGCCGTCACTGTTGATTTCATCGTCTCTTACGTTCGTATTTATCGGGTAAATCTCGCCACACTTTGTTAGGTTCATCGTCATTATTTTCTTTTTCTATTTATTTCTTTTGCATGTATGTGTTTTTATCGACCATTATGTTATTTGTTTAAGTATTGTTCGCATAATTAGTTAGTAAAACAATGAAGAAGCAAGATGAAGAAGCAAGATAAACATAATTAATATATATATTTATAAATACATAAATTAAAAAAAAATTACATATATAAAAATGCAATTCTTATATTTTCATAGAGGATCTTATTCTGCTCTATCGTATCCGTCCTCTCCTCCTTGGCTATTTGGAGGTTCCGTTCGCGATTGCTATATCGTCATATAGCCGCAATCGCTCGCCGCTCCGTCAAGCCATCTTCTTTGGCGTGCTTCAGTGCGGATCGAGCATCCGCAAGGTAGCTCCTGAAACTTTCCTCAATATGGAGGAACCGGCGGATGAAGCTGTTGTTGTTCTCGATCATAGTAAGAGTCTTAAGGATGAAATCATTCATTTTGTTGGAGTTTGGAGTTTGTTTTGAAAGATTAAGTAGAGTTATTTATTTGGAGTTTGTTTTAGCAGTTAGGGTTTGGAGATGTATATATTGAGATAATGGAAATGTTAGTTGAGATAATGCAATGTATTTATACTAAGCAATGTGTGGGTTGAGTTGTTTTTTAATTAATATATATGTTAGGAAGTTGTGCCATAATCATCATCATATCTCTCAATGCTGCTTCAAATCTTATTACGCTAACCCTTCTCATTCCATATTGTCCGTTCATATGCACAGTGATGTCAGTAATAATGCATGCATCGGAATTCTAACGGGCCGTAATTATGCATGCATCTAGTAATATTTAATTTAATTTTTTTTTATTTTTTATGAACAAACAACAACGGTTATTTACAAACAACCCGTTGTCTTTAGTTATAACAACGGTTTTGTATATTAAAACCCGTTGTTATAACTTTCCCACCAAAATTGAGTCACACTTTCCACAACGGGTTTTGATACTTAAAACCGTTGTTAATAGTTTTAACAACGGGTTGCTTAAGAAAACCAACCGTTGTTAAAACCTTTTACAACGGACGCTTTAACAACGTCCGCTTTTTTATATAACAACGGTTTTTGACAGTTGTTATAGCCTGTATTTGTAGTAGTGGCCTTAAAGGATGGGTATACTTGACAAGCTTGAGAGGATTCTCAAAATTCCTAACTATCTCCCTGTAACGAACTTGAGAAGGACTTAGGGTGTGTGATGGGCTAAGTGAGGGTGCTAGCTGACCATCTTCATTGATGTCTTGATTCTATATAGAATTCAGCATTATTCCGTTCGACATTTGATTTCAGGCTTGATTCAAACTCAGATCTTGGTCTAGAATATATCTCGGCTTTTGCTCAGATTCTTGATTCAAGTTTTTTTTTTGAAGATAACTTTAACTTTGGATATTGACAGTGACTTGATTGAGCCTTCTCTTCTTTTGGCTCTTTTGTCTTGGATATTGATCTTGGTCATTTCTCTTGATTGAGTCTTTGTCTTTGATCATGGCTCGTACCGTCTTGGATTTACTTGTTACCATGGATTTGGGTCAGACTAGCACCTTTGGTGTGAAACGGGTTGGTCTTTAGTAAAACGGGTTGTTTATTGTGGGGAATGGGCTTGCCTTCCGTCATGGATCGTTAACAAGGGAGTTGGTCTGGATTCGTCCTAGAATCTCTTGAGATATGCTTGTCCTAAACTGGGGTTATAGCAAGGTTTATCTATTGCCAGACATGGAATAGGTAAGAAAAATGGACACGGAGTTTCAGGTCCTCTAGAACTTATAACGGAACATCATTTAAGTGCACTTACATCGACTAGCCATGCGTTGTTCGTTTTAAAATGTCTCAAATCAATTCTTGTTGTCACAGGAAAAGGGATAGGATAGAATATGTGGATTGAAAAGTGTACTTTTATTGAAATGAATAATAAATGTATAGACTCGAGAAGACATGTGACTCGTGGGACAGCCCCCAGGTTGTCACTAGAAATGGAAATAGACACGAAGAAAGACACTAGAACAATTATGGGATAGAAAGCCTAGGACTCGGACTTGAACTCTGACTCGATCTTAGGTCCAGACTCGTAATCATCGGCCCACGCTTGAACATTTTCTTTTCCAGCAACTGGCTTTGGCATCTGACTTTGAGCATTCACCCATTTGAGCACCTCGTCCTCATCATTGGGAACACTGGAAGGATAACGGTCAAGAAAAGCTTCCTGATAAGTGGTATATCCATGAGGATTGGCTAAGCTGCCCTGTGGGTTAAAGGTTGAGAGGGACAATTTCCCACTTTCAATCATATCCTGGATCACATGCTTGAGCTTATAGTACATCTCAGTATCGTGTCCTTTGCCCCTGTGATATTGGCAATGGGCATTACTATCCCAGAATTTAGACTTCTTTTCTGGATCTGGTGTAGGACCAATAGGCTTCAACATTCTTCGTTCCATGAGTCTCTAAAGGGCATCGGTGTATGTAATACAATGTCGGTAAATTTCCTTTTCTTGTCGGAAGCCTTTGTGAATGACCTTGGATAGTTGTTATGTTTCTTTGACGAAGGCCCCCATGAGGTTACCTTTGTTGATTTTGATTCTTAGATGAGAAGAACTAGGAATAGATTGCTCACTTGTTGCTTTAGGACTGTCAGGTTGAGGATTTGTCTGGACACTTTTCATCTTGAGAGGTTGGGCCTCAAGCTTCTTACCCATTTCATCAAACTGGTTCTCCATGTTCGAAAGCCGAGAGTTTAGATTATCAATAGCTCCTTCTATTTTGTAAAATTTATTGTTGAAGGCAATGGAAAGCATGAGCATTCCATTTTGGATATCGTCTTCTTCAAGCACGTTGATCTCTTTGTCATCACGAGGGTTGAGGAGATGAGAACAGTCTAGGAATGATTCTTTATCTTGTTTAGTATTGCTAGACCCAATAGGGTTGATTCTCTCGAATTGCTCGACAGAAGGTGGCACTGGAAGCTTGCCATCTTCGATCATATCTTGGATGGTGTGTTTCAAGAGAAAACACTCTTCAATATCATGGCCTCTACCTTGGTGATATAGGCAGTATTTGTTGCCCTTCCAGAGGTTCACCTGCCTCTCTAAAGGTGGATCTGGAGTCGGACCTATTGGATGTAGTTTACCTTGGGCAGAGAGTCCCTTCAAAGCATCGGCATAAGACATGCCTAAATCAGAAAGCACCATTTGATGTCTCCCAAGTTTCCTTTTGGTTGTTTTCGGCTTTCTAGGGCGATAGTTATTGCAAGAAGTAAGCTTTGGACAGCCTAGACTAGAGGTTTCTCTAGGTGGCGTGTTCTTTTTCACCATTCCTTTCTCAAGGGTGAGGACGCGAATGCTCAAATTTTCCACTGTAGCTTGAACTCGTAGGACCATGGCATAAAACATCTTGGAGAGACATGGTGATTGTGGCTTGAGCTGCTTCCTAACTTCGCTATCTGACGAAACTTGATGGATTCTTACTCGACATAAATGACGCGCATTACAACTCGATTCGACATGGGATAGCTGACGTGGGTGATGTCGTCACTCATCCAATCAAACACATTTATAATACTCAACATACAACTAGTTAGCGGTAAGTCGAGGTCGATCCATGGGACGGTGTGCTTTGGGTTCTAAGTCTATGTATCTCAATTTATGCTAGTGTCACAATTGATTTGGGTTTGTAGTTGTATTCTAAACTAATGCAAGCAACAAAGTAAAGCAAACAATAAAGGGAAAGATGTAAACAAATGGTTAAAAGTGCTAGGATATCATGGGGTCATAGGGGATTCATGGTGTCGATCATACAAACATGTTCACAAGGTTGCAAGCAATTAATGTTGCGGGGGAACCGAGTTGGGTTATGTCTTACGGTTCTTAGGAAGGGTTGGGTCCCGGAGCCGAATCTCTTGGATTGTACAACACCTACAAGTCGACTTACTTTCCTCCTAATCAACTTCTATGCATGGTCTAACAAGACTCGAGTTGGTTTATATCTTACAAGTCAAGTTGAGTAGATAAGAGATGGTAAAAATGCAAGGATTCATAGGCTTGGCATTTCATCAAACATAACATGTGCATAAAGTTGACATCACAACAAGCAAGCAATTTAATCATGTAAACATATTAGATTAAGCATGAATCAATCCCATGTTGGTTTCCCCTAATTACCCATTAATCCTAGCTAAAGAAACTACTCACTCATTATCATGGGAAACATGTCATTAATGGTGTCAATCATCACAACAAGTATAAACATGATAATAGAATGAAGAAATGAACAATAAAGATTAAAGAGTAAAGGGATTATACCAAACTTGAGATGATTCCAAATAATAAAGCAAGAATAAAAGAAGAAACTTGATGATTGATGGAAGGTTGTCAATCTCCCAATAATAACCAAATAATCTTTAATTACCCAATAATAAACTTGAATGATAAACTTGAACAATAATTAAGGAGAGATTAATGTGTAATTTGTGGAAAGATTAAAGAGTAATCTATTCTAATCTACTCCTAATCTAATCTAAAGAAGGATTTTCTAGCTAAAAAGAACATCAAGAGATCCCCCTTTGATTATTTACAAATGGGGTATTTATAGTAGAAATTAGGTGGATGCATTAGGGTTAACTAAGGGCTAAACTAGTAATTACACTTTTTAAGTTGAGCAAGGAGCCTCCGGGATTATCCGAGAGAAGGGCTTCTCTTATCGTTGCTAGAAGAATGAAAACGTGCTGTGCTACAATCCGTGCGGATGGGAGTCGGGACGGCCGGCTTCTGGTAAGGGAATCCGAGCGGATTCAGGGGAATCCGGACGGATTCTAGTGGGGCAATCCGAGCGGATTAGAGAGCAGGACGCTCGGATTGTTTTGTGGAGTCGGGCGGATTTAAGACAATCCGCTCGGATTGTTCTTCAGCAATGGTTCTTCTTCGTTTCTTCCCTTTTTGCTCATTTCCATTTTATTCTTTCGAGATTGGTCTTTAGTCCTTGCTTCCTCTTCATACTAGTCCATTTATTATCGTCAAGTAGCTTCCAAATATGCATGAAAGACGGGAATTTCCGCCTTTTCTCTCCTTTTCTACAAAACATATGAAATGCGATAGAAAAGCAAATAGGAAGGTTTTGACGGATAAAATGGCCATGAAGTGCTATAATAGTATGCAAAATAGGCTCAATTAGGGGACTAAATGTGCGCAAATAATGGTCACATCAAATATCCCCAAACCGAACCTTTACTCGTCCCGAGTAAAGAGGTGACTAAAACTAGACCTTTATTTAAACTATCCTAATAACATAACCGATATGAGACAATTAGCGGGTCTCACTCCGCCCCTTCAACTCACAACAAGACAACCATGAGGTAGGATGCCTTCTTGCAAGGCAAGGTGGGTCTTGCCAAAATGGCGACACATCCAATCATTAAGCACACAAAATCACATAATGGATGCATCTACAAAAAGAATAGCCACTTTCCTCATCTAAGTGGCGGAAATTATCTACAAGGGAAGCAATTCAAGGGTACACAATCCTTCATAGATGCAATTTGTTCAAACTACTAAGCCTAGAAGGATACCAATAAATCACCTCCAAGTTGTGTCAAGCTAGGGTACCTTTGTCCTCAATCGTTAAATGTTTTTGTCAAGAGTAGACTCCCTATGGTGTTAGAAACACTGGAGGATCGCGGAATTCCCCCTCTTGCCTAGACAAGAAGAAGGGTCGTCCCCTCTCTACCATGCACAAAAGTGGATACGATGGATAAAGGGATCGATAGATATTTGAGTTTCACTTTGGGAGTTTGCTTTTATTTTTGCTTTCCCCCCAATTTCTTGTGGCATTTGACTTTTTGAGAACACTTTCTTTGCCATTTCTTTTTGATTTTTGGCATTTCAACACTTGACAACTTTTTGCATTTCTTTTTGAACATTTTTAAAGTCACCCCAATTAGTAACGAGGGTGCCTTGTATTTGAAGTTTTAGGAGTTCTATTTTTTTGCTCCTCTTTTCATTTGATGCATTTTTGCAAACTTTCTTTCATTTTTCATTTCTCTGAACTCGAATTGATTTCTTTTTGTGCCCATTCCCTTTGATGACAAAAATATGGTAGAACATGGATGAATGATGGATGCATGCATGGTTTCAAGGGTCACCTTGGAATAAACGGTAGCCAAGGAGTTATCACACCACAAGGTACTCTTGACTAGGCCTTAAACCATGGGTCAAAGGATACTAGCATGACACATCCTAGGGTGTTTTACAAGTATTCTAACAAGCAAAGTCTTAAGAATAAAAAGCATCTACTAGGGCCTATATACATTTGTCAAGCTTCCCAAATAGACGGTTTCGCAAAATTTTCTAACATGCAACTACATGCCATGATGCAACTAGCATATAAACATCCTAATGCATATGATTCTACCAACTAATATGCCAAATAAACTAAATGCAATCCTAAATTCACATTGTTTTTACCGCATCAATCAAAATAAAGCCACATAGTCATTAACATAAAGAGGAAAAAGGAGATTGGAAAGATCATACCATGCGGTCTTCAATATCCTCATGTCTCGGATGTGGCGTAGTCAATCAATGTGAAAAAGGATGAACAAACACAATATATACAAAACAATATATACAAGTCTACACTACAAAGGAAATGAACTTGTTTTTGGATTTTTCAATTTTTCAAATTTTTATGGTTTTTGTTTTTATGAAATTAAAAGACATATTTTTGTGATTTTTCGAAATTTTTCAATTTTTATGTATTTTAGAATATAAATTCCCATCCCCCACTTTATTTTGGACATTGTCCTCAATGTACATGTAGGAGTAGGAATGAAAAAAGAAATACATGTTTTTGGATTTTTGACTTTTTGAAATAAAGTACAAATGCAATGATATGGTATGAATGAATGCATGCTCTAACTAAATGCAATTCTATATGACATATATAACAAATGAATGCAATCTAAACTATACTATATGATGCATGATTTGTGCTTGAGTCACCTATGATCAAACCTCCCCAAACCGATTTAAACACTATTTCTAGTGTAGAAAAGAATAGGATTGGTCATTAGTGACTATGCATGAATTCTAATCTATATGCAACTATCTACATGAATCATGTGAGATATATTACAATGCAAGTTATACTATGTGAACTACCTAATGCAAAAGCAATATGAAATATAATACAAATGCAAGCTAAATGTTATTCTAAATGCAATGTGAATATAAAAGAGAGAGGGAGGGATGGATATCATACAAGTGGAAGTGGTGAAGTAGGCCTCTTTCACTCGTCATCCTCATCATAGTCATAGCCATAACCATGAGAGCTTCCGGCTTGATCATGTCCGGGTGCTTGGCCCCAATATCCTCCTTGGTCAAAAGCTCTTTCTTGACCCGAGTACCCTCCACCTTGGCTAGAATGCCCTCCATCGCCGCGACCCCAAGCTTGGTTCCCATAATTTGGGAACAAGAGCTCCGGTTGTGCCCAAGAGGGCTTAGGACCATTGGGGTCAATATACCCTTGTTGAGCCATGTTATAATATTGGGGGTAGAGGGCTAGGTAGTTGTCTTCCCTCCCTTTGTGCACTCCAAGGTCCACTCTATTCATGAGTGCCATCAAATCATTAATATCCGGGGTGTTGGGGATTGCCGGTTGGAAAGGGGTATGTGGAATAGGGTAAGGTGGGATAGGGACATAGGAAGGTGGGCGCATTTGTATCCCCGGCCCTCCACGAGGTGGTTGACGGCGTGGCTCTTCCCTTTGAGGGGGGTTATCAAGAATTTGGATATCAAGGAGGTAGCTTGGTGGAGGAGAGTATGGACTCAATCGTGGTTCGATGCCCGGTATCTTCCATCCTTCAAGGATCATCGAAGTGCAACCCTTGGTGTACCATTCCACACTCCCATCGTCAGTGTAGTTACACCATCGGTGACTATAGAAAATGGTGTGCTCATCAATCAAAGTCCTCCCTTCAAGAGGAATATAGGTTCCTTGGGCATTAAACCCGGGGCAAAGGTGTTTGGCCAACATTGTAATTAGACCTCCCATCACGAAGGTTTTAAGTTGAGATGTCCCTTGAGCAAAGTCATTGAACCTATTGAGTATCTCAAGTGGCGTATTGAAGTTATAACGCCTCACCGCTCGAACATTCAAATGAGACTCAAGAAAAGTTAAGTCGATGATAGTACACCGATCTTGCTCGTACCTCCCATTGATGCACCCGGCTACAAAGCGTTCGGTGAATCGGATCACCGGGTGTTGAATAGCAAATGTATAGCAACGCTTTATATGGGTAAAGTTCTTCCCGGAGATAGCTTTCCAAAGAAAATCCACACTAAAATTATCGGGCTTGTCGGTATAGGCGGTGGGTATTTGAAGACCGAAAACATAGGCAAATTCCTCAAGAGAAAGAACATGGTCTCGGTTGCATAACCTAAACTCCATGCCTAAATTGTTGCGGGCATCCGCCACAATGCGAAGGCTACTCAAGAATTCAAGGGTGAGACTAAGGTAAGTCTCTTCATGAGCATGGAAAAGGTCCCCAATGCCAAGGCCATTGAAGAACGCCTCGGTAGGGTACCTTATCTTAAGGATTTCCAACACCCTAGTGTCAACAAATTGAGTAGGTTCGTATTTCTTACCTAGAAGCTCGACGAAATTTTCGCGTTGGTCGTCGGATATGAAGATGACTTCTTGGAAGTTGTTGAGTTGTTCAATACCTCCCCTCATTATCACATTTTGTGGTGTTGAAGAGGATGACCCCTTGCGCTTCTTTCCGATCGAATCAAACAATTTCTTGGCCTTTCCCTTGGAACTCATGTTGGTGATGGGGGTGATGTGGGTGTTTTTGAGGATATGAAGGGGATTTTGAGGATTGAAGAGAGTGTTAGGGTTTGATAGGATGAGGAAATGAGGGAGAAGGGGGGTGTTTATATAGAAGAAGAAGGGAATCCGAACGGATAAGGTTGGACTTGACCCGATTTTTCTCGCGGGAACAGTACAATCCGAGCGGATTGCAGTCGGGACGGACGGATTCTCGATGGGGAAGACGGGCGTCTTCTGTAGAATCCGCACGGATTCTAGAACAGAGAAATCTGTCGGTTGAGAAGCAGGAACAAGACGGGCGGATTTTGCAGAAGACGGACGTCTTGATCAGGACGGGCGGATTCCTTCGAATCCGCACGGATTCTAGCGCAGAATAAAATCTTGCTTCTGGACGTCATTTGGGACGGGCGTCCCGAGGATAGGACGGACGGATTGTAAAAGACGGGCGGATTTCTTTGAATCCGCTCGGATTCTTCCTCAGTTTCAGCTTTTTCTTTTCCGTGGGCCCTGGACGGGCGGAATTGCTTGGATCCGAGCGTCTCTGCTTCTTTCTCCTCCTTCTTTCTTCTTTCGTGAAATGATAAACCCCTTTTTACTGATTTTTCTCCTTTTTTCCTTATCCTTTTCTGAAATTTGCTTAGGAAACATGTAAGATGACTCTTTCTCTCTCTCTCTCTCATGCAAGGATTTAAATGCAAAAATATGTACAATATTATACAAAATAAAGGGTTCAAGAAATATCTTACAAACGGTGGTTTGAGGTAGGACTCCACCAAACTAGTTCAATTTGAAGGAATTCTTATCCATAGAGCTCAAGGCTCTCAATAGAAGATCAAAAGCTTGTGAACAAGCTCCAAATAAACATAAGTATGGGTTGCTCCACTTGAAGATGAAGTTTGGCCAAGGAAGTTTGTCATACATCCTTTCTTTCACCTTGTCCTTGGCACTAGAGCTTTCCCGATGCCTCAAGTAAATACATCCATGATTCTTGTTAAGATTAAGCATGAAGTGTGGTTCATTTTCATCCGGGGACTTCCACTTACCAACTTCTTCTTCAATTTTGGTGATGATAGCATTTTGATTTTTCAATCCTCCCAAGGTGGAAGGAGAATTTTCATGACTTTGATGATCGGATACCATGGGTGTTGAGATTATGGGTGCCAAATCTTCACAAGTAGCCTCACGAGCAATTTTCTCCTTGAGCTTTTTCACCAAGTAACTCTTGTAAGACACTTTGGCTTTTTGAAGAAGATCTAACATATCCTCTTTAATGATCATTGGCTCCATGATAGGTGTCAAGTGGTCTTCGTGAAGGATAAAGGAAGGACGTTCTTCTTCATGATAGGGTATCTCAAATGTCTCAAGGATAGGCTCCTCAAGCAAGGTGATATTGTGAATCCCTCTAGGTTCATCATCATTGTTATCATCTTCACGTAAATCATGAATGGGGGCTTTGTCTAGCTCTTTTTCCAACACCTCAACGTTCATATCAAAGGACACACCCTCATACTCACAAAGGTTAAGAACATTTGGCTTACTCAACCTCATGTCTTCATCATCAAATACCACACTTTCATACTCACAAGAGCTCAAGGAATTTGGCTCCTCCCACTTCTCATCTTCCATGTCAAAGGTTACTACTTCAAACTTGCATTCATGCTCAATATCCAAAGAATGGTTGTGAGTAATTGCTTGGAATTCTTTTAATTGGTCAATTTGAATCTCCAACTCCTCACTTTGGGAAACAATGCTTTGAAGGACATTGTCCCTTTTTTGGCTCTCCTCTAGCATTTGTTTGAAGAGGTTTTGTTGATCTCCCATCATTTGGAGAATCATGTTTTGAATGGGTTCATCTTTTTGTTGTGGGTAGGTGTGAAAGTGGTTGTATTGTGGCAATTGAAGTTCATTGTGAAATGGGTATTGGGTGGGTGGTTGTTGTTGATATTGGGTGTGGTAATTTTGGTGAGAAAAATTGGGATAGTGGTTAGGATTTTCATTGTACGAATAATAAGGTAGGTTTGTGTTGACTTGCTCCTCAAACTCCCCATGCCCATAGTCATACTCAAAAGATCCACCACATACTCCATAACACATGTCTTGAGCAATCATCATAACTAGGACAAAGATATAACTACAAACAAGGAAACTACAAGAAAACGGTAAAAACAATCCTTGAGGAACAAGTTCCTCAAGGTTAAAGCAAAATCAAAATAGACAAACAAGTAAGAACTTAATCACATAGCACCATCCCCGGCAACGGCGCCATTTTGACGTGGGTGATGTCGTCACTCATCCAATCAAACACATTTATAATACTCAACATACAACTAGTTAGCGGTAAGTCGAGGTCGATCCATGGGACGGTGTGCTTTGGGTTCTAAGTCTATCTATCTCAATTTATGCTAGTGTCACAATTGATTTGGGTTTGTAGTTGTATTCTAAACTAATGCAAGCAACAAAGTAAAGCAAACAATAAAGGGAAAGATGTAAACAAATGGTTAAAAGTGCTAGGATATCATGGGGTCATAGGGGATTCATGGTGTCGATCATACAAACATGTTCACAAGGTTGCAAGCAATTAATGTTGCGGGGGAACCGAGTTGGGTTATGTCTTACGGTTCTTAGGAAGGGTTGGGTCCCGGAGCCGAATCTCTTGGATTGTACAACACCTACAAGTCGACTTACTTTCCTCCTAATCAACTTCTATGCATGGTCTAACAAGACTCGAGTTGGTTTATATCTTACAAGTCAAGTTGAGTAGATAAGAGATGGTAAAAATGCAAGGATTCATAGGCTTGGCATTTCATCAAACATAACATGTGCATAAAGTTGACATCACAACAAGCAAGCAATTTAATCATGTAAACATATTAGATTAAGCATGAATCAATCCCATGTTGGTTTCCCCTAATTACCCATTAATCCTAGCTAAAGAAACTACTCACTCATTATCATGGGAAACATGTCATTAATGGTGTCAATCATCACAACAAGTATAAACATGATAATAGAATGAAGAAATGAACAATAAAGATTAAAGAGTAAAGGGATTATACCAAACTTGAGATGATTCCAAATAATAAAGCAAGAATAAAAGAAGAAACTTGATGATTGATGGAAGGTTGTCAATCTCCCAATAATAACCAAATAATCTTTAATTACCCAATAATAAACTTGAATGATAAACTTGAACAATAATTAAGGAGAGATTAATGTGTAATTTGTGGAAAGATTAAAGAGTAATCTATTCTAATCTACTCCTAATCTAATCTAAAGAAGGATTTTCTAGCTAAAAAGAACATCAAGAGATCCCCCTTTGATTATTTACAAATGGGGTATTTATAGTAGAAATTAGGTGGATGCATTAGGGTTAACTAAGGGCTAAACTAGTAATTACACTTTTTAAGTTGAGCAAGGAGCCTCCGGGATTATCCGAGAGAAGG
Source organism: Silene latifolia (assembly GCF_048544455.1). Classification (NCBI taxonomy): domain Eukaryota; kingdom Viridiplantae; phylum Streptophyta; class Magnoliopsida; order Caryophyllales; family Caryophyllaceae; genus Silene; species Silene latifolia. Next base: position 118,799,193 of record NC_133528.1, on the reverse strand, counting down.
GCTTCTCTTATCGTTGCTAGAAGAATGAAAACGTGCTGTGCTACAATCCGTGCGGATGGGAGTCGGGACGGCCGGCTTCTGGTAAGGGAATCCGAGCGGATTCAGGGGAATCCGGACGGATTCTAGTGGGGCAATCCGAGCGGATTAGAGAGCAGGACGCTCGGATTGTTTTGTGGAGTCGGGCGGATTTAAGACAATCCGCTCGGATTGTTCTTCAGCAATGGTTCTTCTTCGTTTCTTCCCTTTTTGCTCATTTCCATTTTATTCTTTCGAGATTGGTCTTTAGTCCTTGCTTCCTCTTCATACTAGTCCATCTATTATCGTCAAGTAGCTTCCAAATATGCATGAAAGACGGGAATTTCCGCCTTATTCTCTCCTTTTCTACAAAACATATGAAATGCGATAGAAAAGCAAATAGGAAGGTTTTGACGGATAAAATGGCCATGAAGTGCTATAATAGTATGCAAAATAGGCTCAATTAGGGGACTAAATGTGCGCAAATAATGGTCACATCAATAGCGCATATTAAGGAAAAGAGCAACGAATACAGGAAGGGACGAGTAATCACGAGGATAAGACGACAAATCTAGACTTGACTTGTGAATTCGTGAAATGTCGTGAGCGACTTCTCGTGTTTGAATTCACGGTGCTTGACTTTAATTTTAGACTAGAGTGTTGACTTTGACGGAGTGACTCTTATATGGTTGACCTTATTGACGGGATCGAAGTTAACGTGATTCTAAGACGTGTGTTTAGGAGAGACTTGACTCGAGGTTTGGGTATGTGTGTACCCGAACGTGACACTAGGAGAATTCGGTGTGTTGACTCGAATGTGTGAGTCGAGGTGTCGGAAATGTTTAGATCCTAACTGAATTGGGGTATGGGGTCCAAAATGACGGCGTGACGCCTTAGGACTTGACTTGAATTTGAAAAGACCCAAAATGTAAGGGAAGACGGGTTTATGACTCGACAGAGTTCCTACTAGGACATAGTCGGTTTGCATTTTGACTCTAACTTAGCCCAATTGAATTTACATATTTACATTTACATGGTTTGAAAATATTTTGGCTTAAAATGTTTTTGGTCTTTTTTTTTTTGACTTTTTACGTTTCTTTTATTTATTTATTTTCTTGATTTTTTTTTTGGGGAATTTACGAAGGATTTTATTTATGGAAGATTTAATAATTGACTTGAACTTTGAAAATGGAATTTTACAGAAAGTGATTTTTGAAAAGAAATGGATTTTACATTTGCAGAAAATTGGACATTATTTAAGTTACAAAAATGGATTTTTGAATTTTTTTTTTTTTGTGTTAGAAAATTGAAATTCAAAAATCGAAAATTCGGCAATATTTGGTTTACAAATGGGACATTTGAGAAGGTTTGAAAAAGAATCTTATTTACATTGACATTATTTTGTTTATAAATGATGAATTTAGACACGTGATTGATTTGGAAAACACACACAGAAGGTACACATACAAACATGCATTATAACAGTATGCTGAGCGCATTTAAAAGGTTTTGGCTTAGAAAGGTGGGTTGCCATACCAAGCAATCAAACCCTGGTCTTTGGAGAGGTCCGTGCCAAACATGAGTAAGGTTGGTTCCTAGTCCATTCCCTCGACTAGTGAAAGCTCTCGATATAAACATGAGTAAGCATCGTGGTATGGTTAACATCAAACGCTATCCATCTTTAGGCCCAAATAGGAATTTGGACCGTCCGGACGAGATGATTGGTCGAATGGGTTGGGTTAAGCCTAGGAAGGCCGAATGAAACGACCTAAGAAGGTCGAGTAATGAAAATCGACAACTATCTCGTATAAACTATTCCCTAACCTTATTCAAGTTTCACCTTGGGTAACACGTAAGTATATCATCCCTAGCAGAGTCGCCAAACTGTGGACATGGTCAACCCACGCCGCGCGCACCCACGCGTTGGTTTCGAGGCGGCGGCACTTCTCTCACGGAACCTTGGTTTGCCAAAGCACGTCATGGGCCGTTACCGATTGTTGAGGCATTGAAACTGGTGAAATGTTGAATAAGCCTGCATTTGTGGAGTTGCCACCAATTTATTGTGGAAAAATTGGAAACCGTTCGAATACCTCGTGTCATGTCAAGACACAAAGTAATGGCATAGACACTAAGAACTAGTTACCCTTAACATTCTATGTCTAGAATGACTCTCGAAGATGCCAATGGACACGGATGTCTAGAGATAACTGGAGTAAGGGGTGAAGGTACGTATTAGGAAGCTCTTTAATCGAACACCTAATCCTGCCCGCCTCAATAGCGGCCTCTACTAATGATTAGGGAAATCGTTCATATTTGATAAGTCGTCGATGTAATTCATGCAATGCAACAAACAGAGATTAATCTTAGCATGTGAAATTAGACTATGTCGGTGAACACGTATTTTAGCGAACAATTGGGTTGAAGTGGATGTTAGATTCAATACATGTGAAAAAACCAGATGAACAAATCATACAAGGGCGATAAATAAATAAACTATAATAAATGACAATTGAATTACAATGGATAATTGAATTTACGTCACAAGTACGCTTGAAAAAGGGATTTGAAAATAAAAGAAAAGAATTAAAAGAATTTAAGGAATTGAAAGAATTGAAATATGAAAATATGTCGAATTAGTAGTGATAATAAGGATAATAGTCGATTAAAACCTAATTAGAATGCCTACGTCAAAACAAGACGAGTTCAGAGGCAGAAACCACCTTAGAACAGGCGCAGCATCTGCTGCGTCTCTTAGAAGAGGCGCATCAGTTCATGCGACTATTCTTGAGTTGGTTTCTGACTGTGAATGTCATACTCGTTAATTTTTATAGTTGGTTGTTTGATTAGGATAGATTATTGATATTAGACTCGAATGAAGGTGATTTAGTCGGATTATGTGCATCAGGAACCGTCATAAAATGATAAAAACGGATTGAAATGAACTATTACAAGTTATGATTATTCTATGATGTCGGAATTGATTTATATACAAAACTTGAATTAAAGATGGTTGAAGACGAAAGAAAACAAAATATGAAAAATAAAGAGAAATATGTACAAAAGACGAATTCCAGGGACTTGATATGAACGAATCGAACCTCTTAAATCCGGGTTTGAATAATATGACGAAAACCCGCAAATATCGAATTATAAGGGATTTAAGTCGATTATTAAAAGGTTTTATTAAAACATGGTTTATATACTTAAACAAACAAAATAAACGAAAGAAATAAGAAAAATAGAAATTTGCAGAAGGTCGAGGAAGAAGAAGCAAAGCAGGAGCAGTGGAAGCCTCAGGAAGAGGCGCAACATATATTGCGACTCTTCGAAGAGGCGCAGCTGCTGCTGCGTTTCTTCTCGACGTCAGATCTTTGCTGTTTTGTAAATACGGTTTTAAAAGAATGGTTTTTAAAACGGTTTTAGTAGTACTTATGATATAAACTCGTACATTAATTACAATAAAATAAAATACATTAAATAAAATTGGGATTTTATACACTCAGACTTAGATGTTAGCGTCGCGAGATTTAACTAAATCGGTTTTTAGTGGTAACTCGACTCGATCTATGCAAATATGAAAGTGCCCTTGAAAAAGGAATAAAAAGATTGATTAATTAATTGTGTAGTGGTCAAATTGGTCGGTCATGCAAACGTGACTGGTACTCATAATGATCTGAGTTTACGTGGTCGATTGATCAAGCACGTAGGCATCGAAAAGCAATAGTGTGGTCTTAGAATGCAAAGGGAGAAGAGAAGGGCGGACACTCGCATGCCAAATATGAAGACCGAAGGTCTCTATTTATACTAAACACACGAAGGAGTTTATGAATGACACGGATACAGAAACAAATCACGGAAATATTCTGGAAAGTGTGGAAAGAGGGCTGGGGAAGAGGCGCAGCAAACACTGCGACTCTTGGAAGAGGCGCAGCACCTGCTGCGTCATTTCCCTAGAGGTTTCCTCCTCAGCAAGAAATATTTCCGCGTTTTTATTGAATTTCGGTAGTTATAAACTTCCTTATTCCGTGAAACACAATATACGAAAGATATTTCCTTAAAAATATTAAATTTAATTAGGAATAAATATCCAGAGAATTCTAGAACATTCCGACTCGGCATTTAAACGGTTTCTTAGAAAATAAAGCGGTTTTCGACCCGAACTCCAAATAAACTCTAATTACTGTCAAAACGACCGTATCGGTGCGTAGATGACGACCATGAGGTTGACTCAAGTGTTTGAGCTATCACTTGTCTATGAACTTACGAACTGTCATAAAATCATTCCCTGTATAAAACACGCGGCCCAATCATCACTGGGTGGTTGGCGGGAGGTGCAGAAATGAGGTATCTACAGCTCCGCTTTGTAAATCTCGACCTCCAATGCATCCAATTCAGCTTCTATATCAACATTGTCATCAAAGCTATAAAATGGCTCAGGTTGAGGCTCATATCCATAAATCAACTTCTCCATTTCATCTACTTCCTTTTTCCATGGTCTTGAGGCAGCAGCAGGGGCGTCGGACTAATTCCTATCATACAAAGTAAAGGAATCATGAATAGCTGGATCAACAATATTAAGCATATAACATGGAGCTACTGAGTGGGGACGCTTTAAAGCGTTATCAAGAACAAATTTAATTATGCCATCCCCAACTCTTGGCGTCAAACTACCATCCCTAACATCTATGAGTGCTCCTGTAGTGTGAAGAAACGGTCTACCTAGAATAATAGGGACTTGAGAGTCCTCAGCCATATTCATAACGATAAAGTCAACTGGAATGAAATACTTCCCTACTCTAAGTGGTACATCCTCTAAGATACCTTCTTTAAAGATCTATCAGCCATTTGCAAGGTCATATTAGTGACACGTAGTTGACCCATATTTAACTTTTTGCATATAGAATATGGCATGACACTAAAACTAGCCCCTAAATCGCAAAGGGCTTTATCAATAGCTATACTACCAATATGACAAGGAATAGAAAAAATCTCTAGATCCTTTAGATTTGGTGATGAGTTAGCTTGTAATGCGGCCGCGCACTCTTGAGTGAATGCCACCGTCTCAACTTCATCAAACGAGCGCTTCATGGACAAGATTTCTTTCAAAAACTTAGCATATGCCGGCACTTGAGTGACCAATTCAGTAAATGGCACACTCACTTGAAGATTCTTCACTGCCTCCATGAACCTCCCGAACTGTTGTTCAAGCTTAGACTTTTTCAAACGTTGTGGAAAAGGTAGTTGAATTTTTATTGGCTCGGCTTCTTTAGCTTTAGAAGTAGCTTTGGAAACATTATCGTTAGTTACAGGGTGTACTCGATCGAGTCCAGTGGTCATTCGAACGAGGATCCGATTTTCTTCCAATGCCGTAGCTGAAACACGCAAAAATTTCAACTATGGGGGGTGTCCTCGATCGAGCCCATGTTTACTCGATCGAGCACAGGTGGTACTCGATCAAGCCCGTGCTTACTCGATCGAGTAACCAAGCTGTTCATCATTTTTTCGCTTTTCTTCTTATCCCGTGTTTGATCCTTGCTTAATTCTTTCTCGTCATCACTTAGCTCGAGATTACCTAATCCATTAGGATGCAGGTAAGGGACCTCATCTTCAACAATGGGCACATCCGGACTTTGATAAGTAGTATCGCTCCTCAATGAAATAGCATTAACTTGTTCATGTGCTTGTTTACCTTGAGGAGGAAGATTGCCGGACTGTTTTGAAGGATTTTGAGCTGCCATTTGAGCAACTTGAGTATCCAACATCTTGTTGTGAGCTATCAGTTCGGAAATCTGAGCCGTTTGCTTTGGTTGAATCATCAAACTTTGTTGCAATAGAGCCTTCATCTCTGTCAACTAGTTACTTGGAGCTTGAGGAGGAGGTTACATCTGTTGCAAACCTCCTTGATTTTGCCGAACAAAATTTCCTTGTGGTTGATTACCACGATTATGGGAATAATATAAGGATTTTGTTGCGGGGCTTCAGCATATGCATTCTGACTCCTTTCAGGGAAGAAGTTAGAATATGGAGTACCTTGCGTGAAAGACTGGAAAGCATGGACTTGTTCAATGGTACTCAAATAATTGGCCGCAGTGTGGTCATCTATCCCACGGGACACCTCTTGTTGAACCATATGAACCGTCTCTTGCTTATTACCCAAAGACTGAGATGTCTTTAATTCAGTTATTTGAGTCGTTAAGGCCTCCAGCTGTGCCGCAATAACATTGTCTGAACCACTTCCTCTCTTGCTATCTCTGGGGTTACCATACTCACCAGTGTGAGTAGCTATCTGATCAATCAACTTCCAAGCATTACCGTCATTAGTATTATCCTGTAATCTCCCATTGGCAGCGGAATCAAGCAAAGTTCTCTGATCGTCAAATAACCCGTTATAAAACTGGTTGCAAATGAACCAAATCTGGAAGCCATGATGAGGGACGGATCGAACTAGCCTTTTTAAACGAACCCAGGCCTCATTAACATCTTCGGCAGGACCTTGTTTAAAACTTGTAATCTGGCTTCTAAGAGCATTAGTCTTCTGCGGTGGAAAATATGTAGAATACAAGAGCCAATGAAGTCCAGTTAGTGATTGATTCAGTCTCCATATCCAAGTCACTTAGCCATTTTGCTACATCATCTCTCAGAGAGAAAGGAAAAAGAGTCTGTTTGACTTGATCTTGGGTCACCCCTGCATTCAAAGGAATAGAACAACAATATGTAACAAATTTCTCCATGTGCTTGGCAGGGTCCTCTCCAGCTTTTCCTCCAAATAGATTTCTCTCTACCAGGCTTATATAAGACGGTTTGATTTCAAAAGTCTATTTATCAGTGGTAGGGAGCTTAAAGCCTTTAGGAATAAAATCAATGGTGGGTTCGGAATGACTTGCCAAGGTCGGCATCTTCAATGTTATAGGAGTTACAGGCGCAGAAATAAGTGTGTCCTCTTCAAAGGACGAATCTTCTGTGAAAGTAAACCACTCGTAGTCAAGTGTACTCAAGTCTTCCACTTAACTTATTTCTCTTTGAAATTTTCGTCTGTACCGAAAAGTATTCTCTGGCTCGGGATCAAAAGGTAAAATCTCCGACCTGTCAGACCTGGGCATACACGAAAACAACAAGAAAATATCAAACTGTCTCAAGGAACTGATGCTCCCTGAGACAAAACACAAAGAAAAAAACAAAAACAAACAAAAAAATTGTTGCCTCCCCGGCAACGACGCCAAATTTGATAGGGTTATTTTCAGTCGTTGGCCTATCAAAATAAATTAAGGTAATAATTTTATGGGGTTTATTTGTTTGATTTCTAATAACTAATTGTAATAAAAGTAAATAAGACGAATTCAATAATATTAAAAGGTCTAGGGATTAGGTTCACTAGGTAGTTATTCTGGATGTGATTTAATTCATTAATAAAGCAACTTATGTTGTTTAAGGTCATATGATCGGTCGATTCTAATATGTCCTTTAGATCTAACTTAATATGCAATTGCTATCAATAAGTTAATTCTATTCAGTTATTGGAGCCTTTACTAGTCTTAACCCGGTCGGTGAGAATCCTAGTTTGCAACACTAGTTAATTAATCCTGCAGAAACTAACCAACTAGATTCATAACAATTAACTGAACAACAACAAAGAATCTGTTTTAACCATGAATTCATTAATATAATCCCCTTCTAACAACCTAGATGCCCATTCACCCTAGATAATGAAATTAGCTACGCATGATAAAGGGAATAACAACAATAAGATTAATGAACAATATAATTAAAAGCATAATAAGATGAACAAAACAATAATTGAATAAACTAGAACATGAATTAATAATAACTAAAGAAAGATTAGAGAGTACCGTGATTAAAGAGTACTTAGATCCGAAACAATAATAAATAAACTAAACTAAGAGTTTTCTAGGGTTTTAAAAGTAAAATAAAGTGTAGCTAGGTAAAATAAGGCGTAAATAAACATAAGGTACGAATTGGGTATTATAGCAAAACACAACCGACTTATGGAAATTGCGAAAAATCCCTGAGAATATAGGATCCTTGATCGAGCCTATGTGTACTCGATCGAGTACACTACTTCCTCGATTGAGCCTAGGTGGGAATGATCAAGTATCCACTCTGTTTTAGCTCTTTTCTTCGTGCTGTCTTCTTAACTTCTCTTCCTTTATTTTTCTAGATTCTCATGTCATGCTTCTTGTATTCCTTCATGCCTACTCCGCGGTGCCCATTTTATTCCTTTGCTCCTCAAATGCGTCATTCCTACATTAAACACCAAATAGCGGAAGTATTGACATTCTAACATAAAAGGCATGTAATTAATATAAATTAGCACGAAAACCGTATCAAAAGTAACTAAGGGGAAACATAAATATGCATATAATTGTGACTCATCAACTACTAAGAGAATAAAAATTCTCTTAGTTTTCCCGCCTAAAGAACTTCTACTCAGTTGGGCCTACTTTTCTGGATATTGACACCACAACATTAGATGGATTGTAACTTGTGTACCCTATAAGTACCCACCTTTTTTCAATCCCAGCTATTAAAGTAAAAGTTATTAATAGCCTACATTTTTGAATTAGCGCACTATTTTTATCGATTTTTGTTTTAAGGTCAGTACGTGTTTTAATTAGATTATACAACCAACTTAATTGTATTATTGTTGTCATAAATTAGTTGAATGTAATGATATAACATTATTTTTAATAGTAATAAAATAATTTACTTAAAGTGTCTTTTGACGGTAGTAAAAAAATTTTCTAGCTCTTATTAATATTATATTTAGTAAATTATAACATATAATTCAAACTACAATTCATTTATGCAAATAATTTAACTGATAACATCTCTTTTTGAAATAAATCTAAAAAATTGCGTGTTTTAGCACGGGAATTACACTAGTCATGTAATTAATAGTTCTACAGGTTTCAACGTTTTCTTATTGTTTAAATTGAGTAACAAATTTTTCGGGCTAAAGTATGATTACAACTCTAGAATTCTAGTCTTAATCCCATTGCCAAAAAAAGTCTACTCTTAAATTAGCAAACTTAGTTTGAAAAGAAAAACCAAGTTCTGTCAAAAAAAAAAAAAATCGTGATTCTCAATGAGTAATTCACAAATCAATTACATTAAATAAATAATTGTGGTTTATGGAGGAACTTAATTTAATGTTCTTCCATTGTGACAAAAAATACTTTGTTATTGAGATTGTCAAAATGTGACATGGCAAAGGAAGAAATTTATACAAAGTTCCTTTATTTGCACTTGCTCTAATAATGACTATTAAATTAACAAATTGACTACGTAATTTAGAAAGTAAAAACAGGAAACCTGAATTCTAAGTTCCAAAGTTAAATTAACAGCGTTTTGATTATTAATAACTTGAATTTCAAACCTATGTGATTTCCATAACAATCTGGTTTTTGTTACTTTTAAAACTCCACATTCTATCAGAAAGTTTTTTGCAAACCATATTTAATACCATAGTTGATCTTGCTTCAGACGGGCTATTTTGGTCTCAAACAATAAAATATGATTTTATAACCATTTTACAGCCAAATGTGAACAATGTTAAAAAGACAAGTTGTTGTAATATTAGATGTATCATTGTGGTTAGTGGTTACATTTAGCCATAAAATGGCATATATGCCCGTCTGAAGTTTCAGACAAAAGTGGTCGTCTGAAACAAGAATTTGCGTTAATACCATGATATTAACCCCCTAATTTTAATCATTATGAGCATTAGTGTATTTCAAAGACTACTTGATGATTCAATATTTTGTTGCTCTGGCTTGAAGGGTCAGTAGTAGCGAGTGCCTGCCAGCCTTGGTAGTTGTTACTGCTGTAATACAACGGTTTTCTATGTCTATGGGTACTCTATCGAGTGGGACTTTCTCTGTCGAGTAAGTAGATTTTTACGCAAAACAGTAGTTTGCTTGTAGGGTACTCGATCGAGTAAGGGACACTCGATCGAGTAAGTCACTCACTCGATCGAGTAAGTGCGTATTACGGGGTATTTTAGCCGAGTTTTGTTAATAATGCGAGATTAATATAAAAGGTTTCCGTCACTTTTCCTTAAACACTTTTATCATCTAAAAACCTTTCAAGAGAAGATTAGAAGTTACGTTGTTCGCTTTCGCCGCATTATTAGCAAATCCCAAGGCTTGGTTTGTCGAATATTTCTATTCTTTACGCCGTTGTGATCGTTGTGTCGAGGGTAAGCTTTTAATATAATTTTTATAATGTTTTGTTGAGTTTGGTTAAACCCTAATTGGGTAGATTTGGGGGTTTGGGAGTATTATGATGTGTAGGTAGTAATTATATGTATACATAATATAGGAGGAGGATTCGTAGAGCAGAAGTTCTGATTAGCTGCTAGACGGTCTGTGGTGATTTCTATTCCAGGTAGGGTTTCCCTACTCAGTATTGATTACATGGTTGCGTTGGTAATTAACTATTGTTGTTGTATATCGTATTGGCATTGGAATCTGATTTGGTGATTGTTGGTAGTGTGATGTGATTGTTATATAACTGTCTGTGGTTCTCGGGGCGCGTCCGTGGCTGAGTGGAGTCACTTGCGGGAGTGGCTTCACGCCTTTGATTCGCATTCTGTGGAACTCGTCACAGAAGGGATGTGCAAATTAAGGAACATGGGTTATCGCTCGGATGAGATGAGCGGGGATTAGGTGGGAACGGCTGCGGTCCCCCACTGGCAGTGTGGAATACTTGTTGCGATGAGTATTCTGGCAGGACTACACACTTTAGTGTGTAGTCAAGTGTGTGGTGATGTGACGGAGTTGGTGGATTGGATTGGCTTGTCTTGTTGTTTTATTGCAGCTGTTTGTTTTCTGTAATCAGTACTGACCCCGTTTAATTGTTTTAAAAATTGTGGTGATCCATTCGGGGATGGTGAGCAGTTATTGAACAGGTATGAGTTGATGCACATGGGATAGCTGGGTTGAGTCATCACGAGCTGTCTGAGAAGTCTTCCGCTGTGTCAAACACTCTTTCGTTTGTTTAGTTGGTTTAGCTTTTTGAGAACATTTGTATTTCTTTTATCAGTTTCGTCTTTGGTTGTATCGCCTTAAACTTTATTATTAAAATACCTTTCATTATGGTCTATTTGATTATCATTGCCTCGGGCAACCGGGATGGTAGCACTTCCATGCCTTAAGTGGTCCTGGTAAGGCACTTGGAGTATGGGGGTGTTACAAAGTGGTATCAAAGCGACGATTTTAGAACCTGTAACAAATGAACTCAATGAAATTAGGGAGTCAAAATAAAATGAACCCGGGTAGGAGTTGTTAGGAGCTAATGCAAAGACTTGAGAGACATCCTAAAGTCGCGATCTTGCCCTACAACTTTGAGCCGCTCACTAGGGGGTGTGTGTCGGGATCGCTATGTGTTTATCTTGTGTGTTGTATATCTATATAGAAATGTATGGCATGAATTGGTGGATGAATGCACGTGGAGGATAAGAGGTATTGAGATGAATGATGATGATGATAGTGTATATATGCATGTTGGTTAGATAATGAAGTTGTATGATGAATGTTTTATGATGTGGCATTTTAGAAACATGTGGAGTAGGATTGTTGCTGTGGTATAAATATATATAAAGTGTTATGTTGTCGTTTGTCGTTTTATATATATATATAAACATAGTTGGTTGGTAATGTTGAGATACGCATGAGGGTAGTATACGAGTCAGCATGATTCGATCGAGTGGGGGGCACTCGATCGAGTAGGTGAGTGACTCGATCGAGTGGGTGGGTAGTAGTCTGTTTTGGGGCACACGATCGAGTAGGTTTGGGCACTCGATCGAGTGGGGTCAGCTCGATCGAGTAAGGAGGTGACTAGGTCGAGTGCGTTTTCGGACGCATTCTAGCCATGTTCTAGAGTCGAGGCACTTGATCGAGTAAGTGGGCAACTCGATCAAGTGGCCTCAACTCGATCAAGTGGGTTGTGGTACTCGATCGAGTGGGTTCTGTGCAGGCTGTTTTCATGTTTTGAGTATGGGATGTGTGTTTATGTTTATTTATCTTATATAGATTTAAGATGCCACCAAAGAGAACCGCGTTGTATGCCAGGGCTGAGAACATGAGTGTAGATGAGATCGTTAAAATGTTAGAGCACCAAGATGCTCTTACTGAGGCTTTAAAGAAGTTCGGAAAGGATAAAGAGGTAGGTGTAGATTTCGCAAAGATGAGTATCAATATAGCGAGGTTTAACCCTAAAGAGTACATGGGCACTGGGGCGCCAATTCTGCTGGATAATTGGCATAGGGCGATGAAAAACATACTCAATGTGGTGCATTGCCCAGAGGACTTTCGAGTGGAATAAGTTGCGTTCTACTTGAGGGAAGCAACAGGAGAGTGGTGGGATAAGGTTAGGGTGAGTGCTCTAGATCTATATGTGAAACAGGAGTTATCTGCTATACCTTGGGATGAGTTTAAGAGGGCTATGAGGCGAGCGTTTGTGCTAGAGCATGTGCGTAGTAAGCTGAGAGAGGAGTTTGATGACTTCAAGATGACTTCTGATATGACAGTTGCAGAGTATTATCACAAGTTTAACGAGAAGTATATGTACGCAGAGGATATGGGACTGAGCCAAGAGAACTTGCCATTAAGATTTGAGAAGGGGTTGACACCCAAGATTATAGAGAAGTCGCCGGTAGGGGTCCTTACTGATGTTAAGGAGGTATATGAGCGTGCTGGGAGAGCTGAGAGGTTGGTAGAGATGACTAAGGAGAACAGAGAGAGGGCTTCTAAGAAGAGGAAGGCTGAGAGTGAGGGTGGTGGTCAGTCTAGCTACAAGAGAGGCGGCCATAACCAGGTGAGAGCTTACTCTTCGGGGTCGGGGTTCAGTGGTGGAGCTTCTTACGGGCGTGGCCGTGGTGGTAGTAGTAGCAGCTGGGGTTTATCTTGCTATAACTGTGGCGGTGTGGGCCACAAGAGACATGAGTGTACCAGTGCTATTGGAAGGGGTTTTTAGAGGCAGTCGCAGGGGAGTTTCTCTCAGGGTCCATCTCAGAGCTATGCTAGTAACAGGCGGGCTGGGTCATGGAATAATCAGGGTGGTTAGAGTAACAACAATGGTGGGGCTAACCGCAATGGCGGTAATTCATACCAGAGACCGGCAACGAACAACAACCAGGGGTCAGGGTCGGCTGCTTAGCCGTCTACCTCAGCTAGTACTATCCAGAGAGGTGGGCAGAAGACCAGTGGTAAACTTTTCATGATGGAGAAGAAACCAGCTGAGGATGATGCTCGCGTTATCATGGGTACTTTTCTTGTTAATGGAGTCCTTACCTTTGTTTATTTTGATTCGGGGCCGTCACAGTCATTTATATCATCGAGTCATGCTAAGCTTTTGGGTTTGAGAGTGTTTGAGTCTGTAAAAGAGGAGGTGTTCATACCGTCGGGTGAGTCTATATCTTGTGGGAAGTTGTATAGGGGTGTTTCTATGATAGTTGGGCAGGTTGACCTACCAGTGGACTTGTTAGAGTTTCCCTTAGATGGTTTTGAGATGATAGTTGGTATGGACTGTTTGGGCAAGTACAAGGCTAAGATAGACTGTCATCGAAAGAGGGTTTCTTTGAGAGGTCCAAAGGGAGTTAATGTGTCTTATCGTGGGTTTGTTGTCAAACCCAAAGTTAAGTTGATTGCAGCAGTGACCTTGAAGTCTTATCTGAGTAAGGGAAGTCCGTTGATCTTATGCCATGTGAGAGACCATAGTATGGAGAGTCCGACAGTTGAGCAGATACTAGTGGTAGGAGAGTTTCCAAATGTTTTCCCAGATGAGATACCGGGTTTGCCACCGAAGAGGGAGATAGATTTCAGTGTTGAGTTGAAACCATGAACGGAACCAATCTCCAAGGCCCCGTACCACATGGGTCCTAAGGAGTTGGAGGAGATGATGAAACAGCTGGATGATCTGATTGAGAGGGGATACATTAGACCAAGTGTATCACCATGGGGAGCACCAAAGCTGTTTCTGAAAAAGAAACATGGGAGTTTGAGGTTATGCATCGATTATAGAGAGCTGAACAGGGTTACGGTGAAGAACAGGTATCCTTTGCCAAGGATAGATGATTTGTTTGATCAGTTGAACGGTTCAGTGGCCTTTTCTAAGATCTATTTGAGGTAAGGTTATCATCAGGTGAAGATTCGAGAAGAGGACATACCGAAGACAACTTTTACATCGAGGTATGGTCACTATGAGTATGTTGTGATGCTGTTTGGGTTATCTAATGCACCTGCAGTGTTCATGGATTTGATGAACTGGGTCTTCGGGCAGTTTTTGGATCGATTTGTGGTGGTCTTTATTGATGATATCTTAGTCTACTCTAAAACTAAGGAGGAGAAAGAGGAGCATTTGAGGATAGTGTTGCAGACTTTGCGAGACAATCAGTTGTATGCAAAATTGTCTAAGTGTGAGTTCTGGTTAAAGGAAGTTGTTTTTCTGGGGCATGTGATTTCACAGAAGGGTGTTGTTGTGGATCCTGCAAAGATAGAGGCAGTTACTCGGTGGGAAGCACCGAAGAATGTAGCAGAGATCAGGAGTTTCTTGGGCTTGGCAGGGTACTATCGACGGTTCATGACAGTCTTTTCCAAGATAGCCAGACCTATGATAGCTTTGATGAGGAAAGAGAACAGGTTTCGTTGGGATGAAAGTTGTGAGACGGCGTTCCAAACATTAAAGGAGCATTTGACCACAACTCCAATCTTAGCATTACATGAAGGAACTGAGAACTTTGAAGTATATACAGATGCTTTACAGAATGGGTTGGGATGGGTGTTGATGCAGAACGGGAAAGTGATTGCTTATGCCTCTAGGCAATTGAAGCCTTATGAGGAGAACTATCCGACACGTGATCTGGAGTTGGGTGCAGTTGTGTTTGCTCTCAAGATTTGGAGGCACTATCTTTACGGGGCGACCTTTAAGGTGTTTTCAGATCACAAGAGTCTCAAGTACATCTTCACTCAAAAGGAGTTGAACATGAGACAAATGAGGTGGACGGAGCTGATTCGGGATTATGACATGGATATTATATACCATGAAGGGAAGGCTAATATGGTTGCAGATGCGCTAAGCAGGAAAAGTGTGCATTCTCTTTGCACATCTATGTCCTTGATGAGGTTAAGAGATAAGGTGGGGAATATGGGGATACATATGATATAGAAAAGGGATGCTAGAGGGGACTTGACCGTGGAGCCAGACCTTTATGATGATATTCGCAGGAAACAGGCTTTGGATCCTAAGATTGAGGAGTGGAGAGCTGGAGTAGAGAAAGGGACGGTGTCTAGATTCTCTATTCATACAGATGGCAGTGTGAGATTCGATGGTAGGTGGTGTGGAACCAATGATGAGGAATTGAGGAAGGTGATCATGATTTGAAGAAGATTTGAAGAAGACTTTCTGGTGGCATGGGATGAAGAAGGAAACAGCTGAGTTTGTGGCTCATTGTTTGACATGTCAGAGAGTTAAGAGAGAGCAGCGAAAAAAACAAGGTAAGATTAAGTCTCTTGAGGTACCTGAGTGGAAGTGGGAGTCCATTTCTATAGATTTTATAGTGGGTCTGCCGAGGAGTCAACAAGGTAATAACATGATATGGGTAATAGTTGATCGTTTGACTAAGTCAGCTCACTTTGTGCCGATAAAAGATATTTGGGCTAAGATACAATTAGCTTTGGCTTATAGGAAGCATGTGGTTCGTTTGCATGGGGTGCCTAAGGATATAGTGTCAGATAGAGATGCGAGGTTCATATCACGGTTTTGGAAAGAGTTGCAGGAGTTGATGGGAACTACCTTGAAGATGAGTACGACATTCCATCCTGCGACAGATGGCCAAACAGAGAGGACCATCAAGACTTTAGAGGATATGTTGCGAGCTTGTGTTATGGATTTTGGTGGTAGCTGGGAGGAGAGGTTGGATCTGATTTAGTTTTCTTATAACAACAGCTATCACACGAGTATTGGCATGGCACCATTTGAGGCTTTGTATGGGAGGAGATGTAGGAGTCCAATTTGTTGGGATGATAGAGCTGAGGCAGTGGTATTAGGACCACAGATGGTACAAGAGATGGTTGAACAGGTTAAGCTGATCAGACAAAAGATCGTCGTGATATAGAGTTTCAGGTTGGGGACAAGGTTCTTTTGAAAGTGCCTCCTATGCGTGGGGTCACGAGGTTTGGTAAGAAAGGGAAGCTGAGGCAGAAGTTTATCGGATCATATGAGATTTTGGATCGTGTGGGTGAGGTTGCTTACCGGTTAGCTTTACCAGCTGCTTTGGATAGAGTGTATAACGTGTTTCATGTGTCTCAGCTACGGAAGTATGTGAGCGATCCTTCACATGTGTTACAGGTAGAGAACATCGAGTTGGATGAGTCCTTGTCTTATCTTGAGGTACCAAAACAGATTCTTGATCACAAGGTTAGGAAAACTAGACATGGGGAAACAGTGTTGCTTAATGTTCTTTGGTCTAACCATGAGGTTGAGGAGGCTACTTGGGAGCCGGAGGAGGCTATGAGGGAGTGGTATCCGTCTCTTTTTTATCAGGTATGGGTGGTTACGGGGACGGAACCATGTTTCTTTTAGGGGGGGTAGGAGATGGTCGCATAGAGTTTTGTATGTTTTATATTGATTTTAGTACAGTTAGTAGTTGTCTTGAGTCGGTTTGAGTGTTGTTTTGGGGAGTTTTGTTTTGAGTTTTGGTTATGTTGTTATGTCGGAGTGGAGATAGTATGTTTTGTTATGTCTATAGGTTGAACTTCGGGGACGAAGTTCTTTTTAAGGAGGGAAGACTGTAATACTACGGTTTTCTATGTCTATGGGTACTCTATCGAGTGGGACTTACTCTGTGGAATAAGTAGCTTTTTACGTAAAACAGTAGTCTGCCTGTAGGGTACTCGATCGAGTAAGTTGGGGAATCGATCGAGTAAGGGGCACTCGATCGAGTAAGTCACTTACTCGATCGAGTAAGTGCATATTACGGGGTGTTTTAGCCGGCTTTTTTTTTTAATAATGCGGGATTAATATAAAAGGATTCCGTCACTTTTCCTTAAACACTTTTATCATCTAAAAACCTTTCAAGAGAAGATTAGAAGTTACGTTGTTCGCTTTCGCCGTATTATTAGCAAATCCCAAGGCTTGGTTTCTCGGATTATTTTATTCTTTATGCCATGGTGATCGTTGTGTCGAGGGTAAGATTTAAATATAATTTTTATAATGTTTTGCTCAGTTTAGTTAAACCCTAATTGGGTAGATTTGGGGGGTTCGGGAGTACTATGATGTGTTTTGGTAAATTTCTACCAATTTAGGGTTAAAGCGGTCTTAGCGTTAGGTCCGTATTATGATTTGATTGTTGGTTGTTTGTTAATTTGAATGTGCGATGTAAATAAAGAGCAAGAGCAATTTTGGTGACGCGGAAAACCCAATTTGGGAAACAACCGCGGGGGGAGACGGAATCCCACCAATATTTTCACTATAATTCGGGAGGAAATACAGTTCGTGCGTTTGCTATGAATGCTAGGGTATATTTCTTGTATTTTCCGATAATCCTTCTTCTCTGCGCTGAGGCTCTTTATATAGGGGAGCTCGGTGAGCTAGGGTTTCTTGCTTTTCCTCCAAGTTATTCCTAATTTGACACCGAATAGGACTTTCCTTCCTTGGATATGGTAAGTGATATGACTCTCTCATGCTTCTTCCATGCGGATCAAAGCCCACGTCCCGCGCTGCTTGCTAATGCTGTCACCCTGGCCCCCTGATATCTTGCGTCCCACAATGCTTCCAGACTTGCTGCCCCAGGTCAGCCCATATCCAGATTTTGGGCCTAACAGTTTGCCCCCAATTTTCCGCGAATGTGCAACCCTAATTATTTGAGCGGGAAATTGCAGTGTATCGTTGAGTGACTTCTCGCATACTCCATTTCAATTCACATTTTTCAAAACCCCAACTACCCTCTCCTATTTAATCTCACCCGTCCCCTTCTTTCTCTTTCATCATCTTTTCATTTTCTCAAAATTTTCAATTTTCCGTCTCCCCAAACCCTTCTTTTTCAACGTTCTTTCACTGTCAGCGCCGCCTCCTCCCGCCTCTTCAGGTACTCTTGCTTCTCTCCCCTTGTTTATCATGGCAAAAACCCGTTTCACACCATCCTCCTCCACCACCATCGACCTTGTCGAAAACGATGACTTCCCTTCACAGGGAGTCCTCAAAAAACCGCATTCTGGCGACTCCCACCTAACCCAAGAGGATATCCCTAGGATTAAAGCCCTGCTTGGATTGGGTGATGACGTGGTGATCTATATCCCAAAACCCGGTCAGAAGGCAGATGCTTTCCGCGAGGGGTGGATCTGCTTGTACACCTACCCCTTCGCCCTTGGCCAGATTCCCTTTTCCCTTGATGATTCAAGAGTTCATCCGCTTGAACTCCCTTCCCATGGCCCAAATTGCCCCCTATGCATGGAGAATCCTCTTGTCCACTGTTGCTCTGAACAACAGTCTGGGCGCGGAGATTGGATTGTCAGATCTGGCCCACAGGTTTGAGTGTCGGTCATTGGGGCATGGCCAATACACTTTCAGGGACGTGGAGGAGACTGAAAATTTTCTTCAGTCGGCTGCGAAGGGCAAGGATGACGGGTGGTATGAAGACTTCTTCTATGTCAAGCTTGAATCACTTCCCATCCATGCTGATTACTTGTTTGAGCACTTGATTTTCGCCAAGAGTAAGTATAATTGCATGCCTATTTTCGATTGCTCTTGTCACTCACCGTTCTTACTCTTTGATCTGATGCAGAACTCAAGAACCCTGAGAGATCTGACGACGAAGCAATCTCTGTTGCCAAGCTTTTGTCCATCCCTGAAGACTGTAGACTATTTCCCCTTCTGCTCTCTGGTTTAGACGATTCTGCTACTGAAGAAACCATGTCATCTGGTAAACATCCTCTCTTAATCTCCAAAAGCTTCCTTACTCACTGGCTCTCCATTCTGATTTCTTGCGCCCTGGTGCCTCTGCAGGAAGTGCTAGACCCTCTGCCTCTGAGATCCTGATGCACCATACCAAGAAAAGAACTGCTGACTCCTTTTCCTCCCCTGCTTCCTCAAGAAGGAGATCCACCTCAAGGCCTACTCCAGAACCTATCGAAGTGACCCCAATATCGAGTGCGCCTGGGTCCCCTGTCCATGCCGATGAGCTGCTGCTGCGCCTCCCTGCTAACTTTGGGGATGCTGATCATGCCAACTACTGGCCTGCACTGGAGAGACTCCTGGCTTTGGCTTGCTCTAGGGCATTTGACTCGACTGCCCCCCAGGAGATGACTGACCTGGCTGCTGAACACTGCTTCCTTGTGAGTCTTCTTTCACTGGCTCCTTTCTTTCTTTGCTCCTGTGCTTCCTTGACTAATGTTTTTCTATATTGCAGGCTCTTCAATCATCCCTCTATCTTCGCAAGATGCTGCAGAGGGCCAAGGTTGAGTGTCTGGCTTCCGTGGGGAAAAACAAGGAGCTCACAGCTACTTGTGCCAAGTTGAGGGAGCAGCTCCATGCGGCCTTAAAGGAGAAGGAAGCAGCTAAAGACCAGCTGGCGAGGACCTAGGAAGCTAACAGCGTTCTGACTTCTGGGCTAACAAAGGCAGAGGCCCGTGCTGAAGAGATGGTGGAGCTAGCCAAAAACGTGGGAGCCTACACTGCTTTTGAGGGGCGGATTGATTGCATCCGTGCTTATACCGAGGGGAGGCACACATCCTGGAATCTGGAGGAGGAGCTGGCCGAGTTTGCCCGTGCATTTCCCAATGGTATGGACCTGAGCGCCCTGTTCCCTTCTGAAGCTGAGGCTGCTAATCCGGAGCCTGATTCCATCGCCATGGATATCTCTGGGGCTATCTCTGGGACTGTTGAGGAGATCCTGGCGGATCAGACTGGTGAAGATGCTGCTGCAACTCCTGAGGCTGGTCAGGTACCTGCAACAGAGAGGCAGGTGGAGCACGGGGAGCAGAGCAATGGTTAAGATGCAGTTGTCGAGAGGATTGACCTCTCTTAAATTTTAAGTTATCTGGGGACTTGGCCCTGCGTGGCGCAAGTTTGTAAAAAACTCTTTTTCGTTTTTTTTTTTGGCTTGTTCTGCGCCAGCTGGTACGCAGGCTTTAAACTCTGATGGCGTCTGCTAAAGGTAGCAGATGCCTTAACTTAAAGTAGTACTGGGCCCAGGTTTTGGGCCCTCCTTTTTGTTATACATGCGTTTCTTGCCATTGATTTCTGGAGCTGTGATTCCACATAGGAATACCTGGGAGGCTGACCTGACTCTAGGTGAACAGCCCTTGCCCCTGGTGACAGGTTTCTGATAACATATTTTACCCATGACGTAAAATATCTTATCACTAGGATTAGCTGATTACAGCATACCTTCATTGACTGTTTCTGACTAACAAGGAATGTTGCGTTCCTTGTGGTTCCAGACGTTTGAAATTCCGTGCGTGCACCTTTTGCTCTACGACATATCTATGGAATTACTGAGTTAACGTTAAGGCATGGGTGGTCTTAGTATGTCGTACCCTGCACGCTACCTCGGCGTATGCTCCCCATGTGGCTTGACTTAAGATAAACGTCTTCGCAGCCTCACATGGCAGAGGCTGGACCCTCAAAGTGTTCCTCGTCTGACAAGTAGCCAACATTAGTACCAAAGCCTTTCTTTGTAGAAGCATTATAAAGTTTAAAGTAGTGCAAATTACCTGGTGCTATCTCATGGTGTTCCAGGGCAACACCTGGATCCAGGAAGCCACAGTCTGGACTACTTGGTTTAAAAACGACTCTATTTGATTTTAAAAGAAAAACTAAGGAAAACAAAAGAAAAAAGTTTCCTGAAACACACCAATACCTAAGGCATATACTAACCCCCTCCTTTTTTTTTTTGCTTCACGGACTTTCGAAAGGTCCTTTGTACACTAAAGTTTTGGCACTTTGTCAGACAAAGTACCGTTTCAAGTGATGAATGTTCCAGGGTTTATCCAGGATCTGACCGTGCATGGTCATCAACCTGTATGCCCTATTCTTGACAATGTTTTCAACCTGATATGGCCCTTCCCATTTGTAGGCAAACTTGCCTGCTTTGTGGTTCTTGGTATTTTCGAATACCCTTCTGAGTACGAGGTCTCCCACGGTGGGTGCCCAAACTGTTAGGCCCAAAATCTGGATATGGGCTGACTAGGGGCAGCAAGTTTGGAAGCATTGTGGGACGCAGGATATCAGGGAGCCAGGGTGACAGCATTAGCAAGCAGCGCGGGACGTGGGCTTTGATCCGCATGGAAGAACCATGAGAGAGTCCTATCACTTACCATATCCAAGGAAGGAAAGTCCTATTCGGTGTCAAATTAGGAATAACTTGGAGGAAAAGCAAGAAACCCTAACTTACCGAGCCCCCCCTATATAAAGAGCCTCAGCGCAGAGAAGAAGGATCATCGAAAAATACAAGAAATATACCCTAGCATTCATAGCAAACGCACGAACTGTATTTCCTCCCGAATTATAGTGAAAATATTGGTAGGTATCCGTCTCCCCCCGCGGTTGTTTCCCAAATTGGGTTTTCCGCGTCACCAAAATTGCTCGTGTTCTTTATTTACATCGCGCATTCAAATTAACATACAACAAACAATCAAATCATAATACGAACCTAAAACTAAGACCGCTTTAACCCTAAATTGGTAGAAATTTACCAAAACAGTTTGGCGCCCACCGTGGGGCATAGTGGTCGTCTTCGTTAGTCAGTCCAAATAGCAAGCACAACATGTTCGGACACCAAGAAACCAACCCAGATAGCACCAGCGGTGCCTCGTCAACGCGGGTACCGCCCCCCTCGGCAGCAACACAAGTACCATCTCCCTCGGCAACAGCAGCACGCACAACCTCGGTTCAAACCACAAGTCGCCCCTCGATTCCGACGGTCAAGCAAAGTCAAAGTTCCCAGGTAGCAGCAAGCCCATCTTCGGAGAGAGTCCAGACCAGAGATCCAGGAGTCGTCCAGGGACGGCAGGGAGTCCCACAGCCTGAGAGAGGAGCACAATCTAGGCAGCAGGCTCAGGCTCCTCCGAGTCCCACAAGCATCATGATAAGCGGATTGGACACATTAGCAAGGACAATCCGAACTATGCAGAACGAGAATAGAAGCATGAGGTCCCAGATGGAAGAGGACAACAATCTCCTCCGAGCACAGATCAACGAGTTAAGGAGCCATGCCGCTAAATCGGCCCCTTGGATGCAGGAAGACAGGTCCAAGAGGTTACCAGGAGAAAGTGGGGATCGGAGGCAGATGCGGGTGTTGCCACGCGAAGTAGCACTTAGGCTGGACATGGACGCAACACCACAGCCAAGAGGAGGCCTGGTCGCAACAGGGTTGGGAGCATTAACACCAGATGAGGAACCAACCCACCAGGAGCCAACACCAGCGTCAGATGCAGAAAGACACCAGCAGAGCGGAGCAGCAGCTGTAGTCCTAATGATTAGGGCCCCGGTTACAAATCAAGTTGAGTATAAGTAGGAAAGTGGCCCGGCTGCAGCAGCATCGCAGATGCGCCAACCAGCAATCTTGGGATAGCAGAACTTCATACGAGGAGTCGAACATCAGTCACGAGAGCACCTGCGACCTGCCGGGAGAGAGACATACATAGAACAGCAATACCAGGAACTACGAAGCCTCCTCCGGAAGGTCCCAGGAATGTCGCTGCCTATGGAAATGGCCACACCAGAAAGCTACGCTAACTCGCCTTTTACCGACGATATAGCTACAGTGGCCTTACCAAAAGGATTTAGCGTCCCAACAATGACCCTCTTCGATGGAACCACAGACCCCTGCGATCACATTAGCCAATTCAAGCAGAAAATGATGGTTACCACTGCCACATGAGCCTCAAAAGAGGCATGTATGTGTAAAGGATTTGGTTCAACCCTAACCGGAGCAGCACTACAATGGTTTGTCGGCTTGCCTAATGGGACCATATCTACATTCGCCGATCTGGTCAACGCATTCAATCAGCAGTTCTCCAGCAGCCGGAGAACACCAAAGCAACCAAGTGATCTGTATAGGATCGTTCAGGAAATAGGTGAATCAATCAAACATTACGTCACCAGGTTCAATGCAGAGAAAGTCTCAATACGAGGCTGCGATATGTCCACTGCCATCAACGCCTTCAGGCAGGGCTTGGACAAGGAATCAAACCTCTACAAAGAATTAACGATGTACCCTTGTGAGAGATTCGAAGAAGTCCAGCAGAGAGCTACAGCGGCATTAAGGTTGGAAGAAGACATACAGGCTAGAAAGGGAGTAGCAAACTTCGACAAACCGAGCAGGAAATTCACAACAGAAAAGAAAGACGAACGAGCTAAGCCATACAGGCAGACCCAATATCAGCAGAATAGCAGAAAAAACCCAGCAAATCGACAACTCTCAGCATCCTCCTAAGCTATCTGAATACGGATTCAACACGGGAATGGAGGGGTTGCTGAAAGCACTTAGAAGCCTAGGTGATCAGGTGAGGTAGCCAAAACCTTCTGCTCAGGATCGACCCAACGATGACAGAGACAACAGCAAGAGGTGCGAATAGCATCAGGACATAGGTCACAGGACGGATGATTGCTACAGGTTGCGAAAGGAGGTAAAGTTCCAGGTACGCAAGGGAAACTTGGACCAGCTGTTATCACGTGGGGGCAAGCAGGATAGGAGAGAAGCAGGATAGGAGAGAAGCAGCAAATCAGGTGCTTCCTTCTGCTCCACCCGTATGCACAAAGATTATTAATGTGATAACAGGCGGATCCGAGCTGTCAGGTTTAACATACTCCGCCGCTAAGAGGAAAGCCACCGGAAGTAAAGGGGATCATCCACAAACTTCATACAGAGTAAGCCAGAGCAATTTACCCCCAGTAACCTTCGACGAAACTGACGTAAAAAGCGTCGCAGAGCAACACGACGATGCCCTAACTATAACGTTGTCCATTGGCAATTGCACCGTACGAAACCCCCAGTAACCTTCGACGAAGCATTGGTGGATACAGGGAGTTCTGTGAACCTCGTCATGCTTGAAACCCTCAAAACCTTGGGTTTTGACAAAGAGAACCTGATAAAGAAATCTGTGCCCCTGGTGGGATTCAGCGGTGAGACTGCGCATTTGGTAGGTGAGATAACCATCCCAACATATATTGAAGGAGTTAATAAACTAGTGAGATACCTAGTCATTGAGGGTCCAACCACCTACAACGTGATACTAGGAAGACCATGGCTACATTAGATGAAGACGGTGCCCTCAACATATCATCAGTGTCTCAAGTTCCCAACACCATGGGGTACGGTCACAGTAAAAGGGGATCGAGAGGAATCCAGAAAATGCTACGCTCAAGCCCACAAAGCTACGACTAAGCTCCCCTCATAGCAATTACACGACCGGGACACCTCGAAAGAATATAAGGAGCCTCCCTCAGAGGAACTGGATCAGGTACACCTGGACGAGGAGCACCCGGATAGGACAATATTGATTGGGGCAACTTGCAGTGAAGAGCTGCGCAGCCAACTGACTCAATTTCTGAAAACCAACATGGACTGCTTCGCTTGGTCCCACAACGATATGGTAGGTATAGACCCATCCGTTATTTCGCATAAGCTAAGTGTGAACCCAGGCTGCACCCCAGTACAGCAGAAGAGAAGAAAATTCGCGGCAGAATGAAACGAAGTCATTAACAAAGAAGTAGACAGTCTCTTGGCAGCGGGTAAAATTAGAGAAGTCAGCTACCCTGAATGGCTTTCTAATGTGGTAGTTGTGCCCAAGAAGAACGGCAAATGGAGGGTATGTGTAGACTTCACATATTTAAACAAAGCTTGTCCCAAGGACCCCTTTCCATTGCCACATATCGATGCAATAGTGGACGCTACTGCGGGACACGAGGTACTCACCTTCTTTGACGCCTTGAGCGGTTACAATCAGATCAAGATGCATCCACAAGATCAAGAGAAAACGGCATTTATGTCAGAAAGAGGCATATATTGTTACAAGGTCATGCCCTTTGGCCTGAAGAACGCTGGATCCACTTACCAACGGTTGGTAAATAAGATGTTCAAGCATCAAATAGGAAAGACCATAGAAGTATACATAGACGACATGGTGGTGAAGTCCAAAAAAGCAGAAATGCACATGGAGCACTTGGCAGACACCTTCCAGACATTAAGGGAGTTTAAAATGAAACTCAATCCGTCCAAGTGTTCGTTTGGAGTATCCTCGGAAAAGTTCTTAGGGTATATGGTGACCTAGAGAGGAATTGAAGCAAGCAAGGAACAGATAAAAGCAATACTCCAGCTGGAATCACCGCAGAAACCAAAAGATGTGCAAAGGCTGGCAGGGAAGGTGGCGGCACTAAACAGGTTCATATCAAGGGCTTCAGATAGGTGGAAGCTGTTCTATGATATATTGAGGAAAAGTCAGAAATTCGAATGGACCGAGAAACATGAAAAAGCATTCGCAGAACTCAAAAGCTATCTAAGCACGCCACCGTTACTCGCAAAACCGGAGCAAGGGGAGCCACTATTCCTGTACCTGTCAGTCATGGAAGCAGCTGTAAGTGCGGTCTTGGTCAAAGAACAAGAAGGAGTGCAGCATCCCGTGTATTACATTAGCAAGTCTCTGCTTCTTGCAGAGACCAGGTACACTTCCTTCGAGAAACTAGCATTGGCTTTGGTTACCGCTTCCTATAAATTGCGGCCGTACTTTGAATCTCACACCATCCATGTAATAACCAACTACCCGCTAAAGACTATTATGAGGAAGCCTGAACTTTTGGGCAGAATGACTAAATGGTCAGTGCATCTTAGTGGCTATGACTTGCAATTCGAACCCAGAACAACGATAAAATCCCAAGCCCTAGCAGATTTCGTCTCTGACATCTGCCCTGCTACCCGTGGGGAGGCAGAAGAAGGAATGCTGACGATAACAGGGAGTCAGGATAGTGAGATATGGACCCTATACATTGACGGAGCCTCAAATGCAAGGGGAGCTGGTGTAGGTTTGGTCCTTCGATCACCTAAAGGTGATATGATAGTACAAGCTGTTAGGTGTGAATTCAAAGCAACTAACAACGAAGCCGAGTATGAAGCCTTTATACTCGGGATGCAGATGGCGTCGGGGCTTAAGGTGAGGAACCTGAGGGTGTATAGTGACTCCTTACTTGTGGTAAATCATGTAAACAACAAATATGTGGCACGAGATTCAAATATGATAGCCTACTTGAAGGTAGCTACGGAGCAAAAGTCAAAGTTTAGAACATTCAAGATAACTCAGGTGCCGCGAGATCAGAACGTGGAGGTAGACGCCTTGGCAACGTTGGGGGCCACCTTCCAGCCCACAGAACTATCAAACATACCTATCACCCATGTGTTGACCCCAGCCATCTAGAAGGAGCCAGATCAGAATCCGGTGAAAGAGGATGTACGCATGCAATGTACACAGGGAGCCAGGACGCTGGTTTCCACAGTAGGACATCCGGATGCAGATTGGAGGGTTCCATACCTAAATTGGCTAAGGGATGGGACACTCCCTAAAGACAGAAAGGAAGCACAAAGTTTCAGGATAAAAGCTTCCAGGTATATCATGATTGATAACATTCTCTTCATAAAGTCATTGGCAGGACCATACCTCAGGTGCTTGAGCAAAGAGGAAGCAGAAACAGTTCTGCAGGATGTACACGACGGAGAATGCGGGAACCATGCTGGAGGACGAAGTCTGTCAAACAAAATCTTGAGACAGGGATATTTCTGGCCCACCATGCGCGCAAATGTCGTAAATCATGCCAAACGCTGTGAGTCATGTCAAAAGGCGGCTCCAGCAATCCACCAGCCAGCAGAACCAATGCATCCGATTATCTCTCCATGGCCATTCATGATGTGGGGCATGGACATAGTGGGTAAGCTGCCCAGGGCTCCAGGAAACAGAGTTTATATGCTAGTTATGACTGATTACTTCTCAAAGTGGATTGAAGCAGAGGCAATGACAGAGGTAAAAGAACGGCATGTGATCTCTTTCATCAAGCGCAACATCATAAGCAGATTTGGGATACCATCCGGAATCATATGCGATAATGGATCCCAGTTCATATCAGATAACACTGAGGGCTTCTGTGCACGATGGAACATAACACTGAGAAAGTCAGTCCCCAGATATCCGCAAACCAACGGCCAAGCCGAGTCCAGCAACAAAATCATTGTGGAGAACCTCAGAAAACGGCTGGAAGAGTTAGGGGGAAAATGGGCAGATGAACTACCATTAGTACTTTGGTCAGACAGAACAACACCGAAAATGGCAACAGGCCAAACTCCATTTAGCCTCGTAAACGGAGCAGAGGCAGTGATACCCTCGAAGTTACTCGGTGCCCACGCACAGTACGGCCGTCGATCGGCAGAGAGCGAACAAGGTTGAAATGGCTCGGAGCCTGGACACAATTGATGAGCTGCGAGAAAGTGCCTACATATGTATGGCGTTGTACAAACAATCAAATCATAATACGGACCTAACGCTAAGACCGCTTTAACCCTAAATTGGTAGAAATTTACCAAAACATGATATATTGGTAGTAATTGTATGTATACATGATATAGGAGGAGGATTCGTAGAGGAGAAGTTCTGATTAGTTGCTAGAAGGTCTATGGTGATTGCTATTCTAGGTAGGGTTTTCCTACTCAGTATTGATTACATGGTTGCGTTGGTAATTAACTGTTATTGTTGTTGTATATCGTATTGGCATTGGAATCTGATTTGTTGCTTGTTGGTAGTGTGATGTGATTGTTGTATACCTGTATGTGGTTCTTGGGGCGCGTCCCTGGCTGAGTGGAGTCACTTGCAGTAGTGGCTTCACGCCCTTTAATCGCCTTCTGTGGAACCCACCACAGAAGGGATGTGCACAATAAGGAAAATGGGTTATCGCTCGGATGAGATGAGCGGGGATTAGGTGGAAACGGCCGCGGTCCCCCACTGGCGGTGTGGAATACTTGTTGTGATGAGTATTATGGCAAGACTACACACTTTAGTGTGTAGTCAGGTGTGTGGTGATGTGACAGAGTTGGTGGATTTGATTGGCTTGTCTTGTTGTTTTATTGCAGCTGTTTGTTTTTTGTAATCAGTAATGACCCCGTTTAATTGTTTTAAAAACTGTGGTGATCCATTCGGGGAAGTTGAGCAGTTATTGAGCAGGTATGAGTTGATGCGCATGGGATTTCTAGGTTGAGTCATCACGAGCTGTCTTAGAAGTCTTCCGCTGTGTCAAACACTCTTTCGTTTGTTTAGTTGGTTTAGCTTTTTGAGAACATTTGTATTTTTTTTATCAGTTTCGGCTTTGGTTGTATCGCCTTAAACTTTATTATTAATATACGTTTCTTTATGGTCTATTTGATTATCATTACCTCGGGCAACCGGGATGGTAGCACTTCCATGCCTTAAGTGGTCCTGGTAAGGCACTTTGAGTATGGGGGTGTTACAACTGCCAATTGGCTTCATTCATGTTGGGACTGCCGCCTCCACCACGCTGTCACAGTGGTATGATATTGTCCGCTTTGGGCCAAGCCCGCATGGATTTGTCTTTGAGCTCCTTCCCAAAAGGCCTCATACTAATGGAGTGGTGGGTCTTTTTAAAATTAGACATGAATCTTCTTCTTTTCCAATATGGGACTTGGGATGCTACCCCAACACTCCTCCCCTCAAACCAAGGACAACATCACTGTCCTCCTCTCAAAAACTTGATGGTTCTAAGTTTAACCTCGCAAGTGCACAGGTGTCGTTGCACAATGTGAGGATCGAATTCACAAGGAGTGAGGGAGATCACCAATCGTTTTTAATCTATTGTTTAGCTAAGTCGGCGATAATTGAGTTGGGTTTTTAAAGTAGTCAACTAAACTAATTAAATTAAAATGCAATTGAACTAATGATGGAAATTGAGCAAGTAAATGAAATGTTGTAATTCAAAAGATTAAAAGACTTAAGACCCAATTTCCCACCAACAAGTCATAATTTATCGTCATGATTCCCTTGGCTAGTTATTGGGGTGACACGTAAAGGGGAGATGACTCTAATTCACCTAGAACCCCCCTCTTGGATTCGCACTAGGACACTATACCTTCCAACTTCCCTCACTCTCGTGTTTGGAATTAGAGCTCTTAAATTGAAACCCGAATCCACTAGGAACGTGCACTTTCCTAAGATGCTCTAGCTCCAACTAAGGTCATTAAGTTCTCACCATGTTCCAAGTCATCTAACTCCTTCTCTCGAAAGCCGAATTCAAACTTTAAACTAGAGGTGTCCTCCCTTGGTTCTCCCTTTCGATCTCAACCTAGGTTAGCAATAGGTTCAACTTTCGGGTACCCGATTCCCGACCTAACCAACTTTCGTTGGTGGACAAGGGTCACAAACAAACATTACCCACAATTAATCAATTTATCATATCATTCCTCTGGCTTACCCTTACTAATCCTCCCCAACAACTATTTTTTATGGGATTCAATCGAATAAATTACTCATGTTGGGTTTAATCGAGTTCTAGTTAAAGGACTACTCACTATTCATGTTGGGGATTGCCAAACAATTAATAAAGGAAAGGCTTTGACAATAAACATGATAATAATTTGATTTCTACATTTAAACATGCAATTAATTATGTGAAAAGGGAATATTAACTAATTAAACTAAGATTAAGATAGGAGAATGTAAAAAGGAGCAAACTTTGTCACAACTAATCAAAAGTTCTAACTTTACTAGAGCAAGAACACCAAACAACATGAACAAGATGAACAAGAGAGAGAAAATTCTATTCTAAC
The DNA here is from genome assembly GCF_048544455.1 of Silene latifolia. Taxonomy (NCBI): domain Eukaryota; kingdom Viridiplantae; phylum Streptophyta; class Magnoliopsida; order Caryophyllales; family Caryophyllaceae; genus Silene; species Silene latifolia. Next base: position 118,769,345 of record NC_133528.1, on the reverse strand, counting down.
AACAAATAAAATAAATCCAAGCACCAACTATCAATTTAAACTAAGAAAGAGTAAATGTAAACAATTAAATAAAAAGGAAATGAAAGGAATTTAAATGTACCAACTATAAGGAATAACAAGATCAATGGAGAAACAAAGAAGAAAACTTGGTGGAATAAAGTTTCAAACTTTGTAAATTGAGGGGGAATTGTCACAAATTACAAGGATGATTGAGTTTTCTTCTTCTTTTCTCATAAATATCTCTCTTAAAATTAGGTTATGTCCCTAATTTTCTGTAAATATATATATATATGTATATATATATATATATATATATATGTATATATATATATATATATATATATATATGTATATATATATATATATATATATATATATATATATATATATATATATATAGAAATAGGATCTCGTGCGAACCTAAAGTTCGGTGCGAACTGTACGAACTAAATAAAAACCCAAATTGCTAACTTACTGTTATCATTTCTGTCCCCTATTTTCAAACTTCCCTTTTACACCTCCCATTCTCTCTCCTCGCGCCAAACCATAACCCCACAAAACTGACATAGTCTCTCACCTTCTGACGCCGGTACCAGAGCTCCGGTAGCCACCACGAACATCAACTCCGACCAATCCTCACTCTCTTCTCACAACACACCATCTCCCCAGTACATCTACACCCTATCACCACCTTGTTTATGGCTTAAAATCACCGTCATCGGTGACGGCGACATATTTTCCGGCTGGTTATGACACGTATTGACTCGGAATATCGATCAAGAGCATTTGTGGTATTAACGTTTTGAAATTTCTCGTCATTTTTTTGTAGATCTAATAAATTTTCCGTCATTTCATTGTGGTATTAAATTTTCGAAATTTTCCGTCATCGACTATTTCAAACTCCAAATTTTCCGACATAGTCATAAGGACGATAAGCTTTTCGAATTTTTTTTCTCATTTTTGTAGATCTATAATTTAAATTAAAAGGTTTTTGAAACTTAAAATAATCTCGGTGGCGTTGTGCTCGTGGGCTGTGGTAGGAGCTGGTAAGTGGGGTAGGTGGTCTGGTGACGCGTGGGTGCACTCAGTAGTGGTGGTGCAGTCGTGTGTCGCCGGGGAAATGAGTGGAAGCAGTTATGTATGAAAATGGGTGGTCACCTTGTGGTGATTTAGTGTCGACGACAATGACAAACGTGTCAGAAAGAGGTTATTGGCGTGAGCCTGGGGCCGTCGGGGTAGCGTTGTTAATGGTGGCGGTGATGTCGCCGGTGTTGTCTGTGGCATGGTCGGGGTAGTGGTGTGGTGTTAGTGGGATCAGTTTGGTATTGGTGGTGACAGTGGTGGTGGTAGCGGCGGTCATGGTGGTTGTGGCGGTGGTAGGGCAGTGGTGGTGGCGGGGGCGGTGGATACGGAAAATACCACCCAGATACACATAATATCAGCCCGGATACACATGGTATTACTGCGAGATACATGTGTATCTAGTAGTTATATCAAGTGTATCTGGAAGTATCTGACTTTTAATGACATGTATATGTGGGTTTGAAAAGATGTGTATCTAGCTTTAATGTCATGTGTATCCGCAAAAAATATAAAACGTATCCGAGAGTTAGTTTTAAAACTTGTAGCAATTTCCATAAAGTGTATCCGCTAATAATATAAAATGTATCCGCAAATAGTATAAAATGTATCTCGGAGTTAGTCTTAAAACTCCCAAAAAAATTAGTGTTAAAAAAGTGTAAAAGCGCATCTTGAATTTTAGGGTGGAAAAAGTGTATCTACATATGTTATAAAATGTATCTGAATAAGAGGTGTATCTAGTAAAGGAAATAAAGTGTATCTGGAAGAAAAAAAAAAAAACTGGGTTGAAACTATTTCGTACGGTTCGCACCTGACCCCGACCCTATATATATATATATATATATATATATATATATATATATATATATATATATATATATATATATATATATATATATGAAGTACAAAAAGGTAGGATAAAATACAAGAAGGAGCGTAATTTACAGCCGAGAGGCATAACTATACCCGGTCGGGTAACAAGATGCCTGGTCAGGTAAAACTTTACCCGGTTTGGTAATGTAACACTTCTTTCTTACCCAGGCAAGGTAATTAGGTTATGTTACCGCCTCGGTTTCCCGAGGCAGTTAAATCGGAATTACAATTAAGAAATTTTATTAAATAAATAACAAGTTTAGTTATTACAAACATAAACTAATGAATAAAATACAACTCATGACCACTGTTCTCATCTAAATAACTATACTCGTCTCGTGACTCATCAAGCTCGTCCCGTCTCCCACGTTCTATCCAAACAACCTGTACTTAACCTGCTCCCCATATGATCGGAAATATCACATGGATCGACACAGGCCACCCCGGAAATAGGTGATAATTACACAGACACACAACACGTCAGTTTCCATCAACAAATAAAGTGTGACATGACTCAAGTGTGTAAATATGCAACATGACCATTGATATGAATGACACGCTATCAGACAACTACCACCACCACAGTAACGGGACACGCCCAGACATACTGATCACCACATTGGTACCGAGACACGCCCAGACATACTAACTACCACAAAATAGGTACCGGGACACGCCCGGACGTACCGGGTCCGGAAGCCAACCGGATCCCCCTGCCAGACATCGTGTCTCAACAACATAAGTCCCTCCGTTACTCAAGCCATTAATGTGCACATCCCTCTTGGAGTGGGAAGCACCAAGAGGCGACTCAAGTATAAGACGGTCACCCAACAATCTTACGTCTCCTCAACAACAATACATCCTCAACATATATGATAATAACCAATAAATGAACTACACCCAACATATCATAATCATCCTCTTAATTATGCGATTAACCACTAAACATGTTATAATGCAAATTCCCTAATTATGTGAGACTAACTACAACATCAACATAAACAACACCACATTATTGAAACCGAGTAGGATTAACCTACCTTTTAGCATTCTCCTCAAGCTATTCGGATCCGGACCGAAACCGTCTCAAGAAACCGTCTCATCCTATACAAATCACATGATAACTATCACAATACATCCTATACTAATATACACTACAAAGACCCTTATTATTACCCATTAATTAACCCTATTAAACATACTAATTACTAGTTAATTACCCATAACGAATTCCCCCAAAAGTTACTAGATGAAGGAGATAAAGAGGAAGATGGAAAATCCTCTAATCCAAGCTTGAATCTCAAGTAGTAGGTGTTTGTGAGGGTTTAGAGAGAAGGGAGAGAGTTTGGAGAGATAAGGAGGAAGATAGAAATGATTTTAGGGTTAAGGAAGAAAAGGGTTTAATCCCGTATTCTGAAACAAAGTCACTCGACCGAGTGCCGAGTCCACTCGGTCTTATGGACTCACTCGATCGAGTAGATGCTCTACTCGGTCGAGTGGAGTTACCCGGTCGATTATACTCTCCACTCGACCGAGTGGACCCACTCGATCCGCTGCAGTTCCACTTGGTCTATTCTAGGTCTAGGGTAAGGTTATCCTTCCCTCCCGAGTGATCTCTTATCGGGTCTAATGGTCCTCTCTCGCATCTCAAGGTCTAAGTATGGGTCCCACACAGGCCGGATATTACAACCTTCTCTCCTTAAAAATGAACTTCGTCCTCAAAGTTTGCCTCACCCTCACTTTTCCTTAACACTTTCTCACGTCTCATTAGTGTCATGTCTAACTCCCAAATCTCTTCCTCAAGCATTTACTCGTCTCTCTCGCTAGTGCTCACGCATATCTCTTTACCGTACATTCTCTTTTATGTTCTCATGCCCTTTTCTATTCCTAAATGTTACATTCACTCCCCCTAATAGGGAACTTCATCTCGATGTTCACCACTCGATCTCTCGAGAGAAGGATTCTCATATTCACTCGATCTGGGCTTATGGGTCCGAGTATACGTCAGGTTCAATCATTCACTCCCACTATCATGGCTAAGGTTTTGTCTTATCGTGCATAACTCGTGACTCCAGATATACATGTGTAATTGTAACACGGTTGAATACCTCATCTACAGTGATTCACTTTCTTCCATATTCCTTGTTCCCGACTAATTCATGTTATGCATAGACCAAATGATCATGCATGTGTTCTTATCCATCCACGTATCATATCATCCTACTCTAGTCGTCACAAGACTCGATCATGTATAAGACTCATAGGACTCTTGCATATGCTTGTCAATTACCGCATCATTATTATCCTGACTAAACATGTTAGATCTCATATATCGACTAAACATATTTCGTATCAAGACATACAAAGCGGCACATATCAACGTAAACAACTCATTCCAATTTATTCGTTAATGATTTCTATGCTTACACAACTATTAGGAGGCCGGTAGGTTCATAAAACGAAAGTAATCAATCCATGTCGGGTCAAAATCATCAAAACAAGATCAAAACAGTCCACTGGGTGGAGTGGAAACTTACTCGGTCAAATGGGGATGTCACTCGGTCGAGTGAGGGTGTCACTCGGTCGAGTGCAGGTCTTTACAGAAAGTTCTTAGGTTCTGTTTTTGGCTCACTCGATCGAGTGAAATGGAACACTCAGTCGAGTGGAACGCCAATCGGTCGAGTGAAAACGGCACTCGGCCGAGTGTCACCTGGTAGACTAAAATCCGGCTATTTATGGTCTTTAAGCTTACCTATGGTCGAGTATACTTGCAAAGGGATTTCAATAGTGATCATAGCACCATCCTACCACACAACATCTACTAGGTTTTGGCCTTATGGCCGAGGTTACAACACAAGAAAATAAATTGTTCGAGACTCAACCGACACAAGGTAAAACAAGTTTCCATATAAGTAAACAAGACTAAGAAGAGGACTTCCTCCTCTTGCCAAGCCTCTTCACCCACCGAACCAAGGCTCCTTGGTTGTTTACCGATGACTCCTCCCTTCGCGTGCTAAGCTCCTCACACCTTGTATCGCCCGAGGTGTCCATCGCCGCGTCTTCTACTATTGCGTTGACATAGCGGCCATGATACTCCATAGGTTCCGGTGCCCAAATAGATGCTCCTCCTCCACTCCCGTTTCCATTGAAAACGTTTTCCCCACCCTCATGAGAGACGCCTCCCACCTACTCTTGGTAGGAACTATCCACATTACCTCGGTAGTCACCACCCACATTCTCTTTATATCCTCCACCTTGATGCGCATCATTAAAGAAACCCACTGTGGCATAATGCGGTCCCGTCCAAGGTCCAAGAAAGTGTTGAATACCATAGGTCTTGAATGCCCCGGAATTGTTCCCATCCCCAGACCAAAATCTAGGGCATTTGGTCGGCCTTACCCCTTGGTTATATGTGAACTCGTTTATGTCCCGTAGGACCAAGGAGATTTTTACTCTCTCAATTAGGTCCGCCATGGGATATTGGTGATCTTAAGCTGGTGGTAATTGGTTATATCCTTTGGTGAAAGACGGCATGTGCATGGAGTGTCGGGGAGGGTCATGGTGTGGGGAAGGTTTGTGCATGAAAGAAGAAGACGAGAGGTAAGTGGAGTGTCTAGGGCGATCAAAGGGCGGCGAGGGGATGGGCACATAGGAGGACGATGGGCATGTGGAAAAGTCCTATGAGGGCCGGAAATGAGTGGCGGGGTTGTTTCCCTTTGCACCGCTTCACCATCAAGGGTGTAGGTGAGGTTTCCGGGGGCGAGGTAGGATCGGGCTGGAGTGCGAGGCGGGGCTAGTTCAGGTAGGTGAGAGGTTTAGGGCAATCTCCCGTTTGCGGGAAGCTTTATGTATAAGTCCGTGTTCACCCTCCACGAGTATCCCTTTTTGTCTTTCCTATCCACAACCCAAAATATGCCCTTCATGTAGGCAATATCGAAGTATGGTACCTCCATACTCATAGGTCTATCAATAGCCTCCGCTTCATAGCCCAAGATCTCTTGGCTAGCCTAGTCACTAGGGTGCCACAATCAAAGGAGCACTTGTCGGACTTGGTCTTCCTTTCAAACGCTAAGCATACTATAGCCACGGGGCTAAAGTAAAAACGCCTCTTATAATATGGATTGAGGTAGGAGCTTAGAAGTAGTACTTCCAAGGAATTGAGTTTACTAGGGTCCTTTCTCCCGTAAAGGAGGTAGGTCATCAGGCGAAGGAAAATTTTCAAAACAGGGTGCTCCACATCATTTGTTTTCATGGCACTAACATCGGTGTGTCGGTTACCCGTATAGAGATCGATGTATTTGGTGGCTTTAATTTCCTTCCCCATCTTATCAAGAGTAAGGGTGGTCCTTTTTCCTACACCTAACTGCTCCGCAAAGACATCACTAGATAAGTGAAAGGAGGTGTTCTTGAGTCGGAAGCTCACGGTATGGTCTTTTGGATTGTAGAGGAAAGAGCTCAAGAATTCTAAGGTAAGGTTGTGGCAGCTTATTTCTGCCAAGTTATACAACCCCTCCATGCTAAGTACTTTAAAAATATTATGCACTTGCACCTCTATCCCCAAGGCTTCTAAGGCATTCTCCGATACACACCTAGTGGCATTCATGCGCCTTTCGGTGAGGGCTAGGAAGGTATTCTTATGGGGTTCGCTCTCAAACTCTAACCCTGGGTATCCCGGGTGGGTAATGGCGTGTGGTGCCGCCGGTTCGGGTTGGCGGTTGGCGGTTGTTTCTCCCACGGTTGCTCCTCGTGTTCCTTGACATGCTACAAGAGAAATCACACAACAACACATAGAAGGGAAATATGAGACTTGGAACTAACTTTGAAAATGGATGAAATTCTCTCCCAATTCCCCAACTTAATAGTTAACCATATAACGAGCATCAAAAATGAAGTTTTTGACATTGCTAGTGTCACATTTTGAGAAATTAGTTACATTTATAAGATGAAAATTTCTTGATTCACCTAATAATAATCATCAAATTCCCATCTTATCAACACTCTCAACCATTTTTAAGATAAAATCAAAGTTGTTCATGGCTAGCTTAGGAAGTTTTCAAGAGTTTCACCTAAATTTCATTTTGAGACCACATATCGTATTACCAATTAGGATGGTAGTCTTATAAGGCAATTAACCAAGATCCATGAAAATCAAAATTTGGGCATGACTTGTCTAAAATTCAAAATTTTAAGACGAAATTTTCACATACTAAACAAGATCCATCCGTAACAACAAAGGTTAAGCCCTTGTTGTCCAATTAGACATAACAACAAACATCAAAATCCACATATAAATTCATTATCAATTAATTTCTTGTTCCTTGATGATGACTAAAATTTTGACATAAAAATTTGATTTTTAGCAACAATAATGATGTAGAAAGCTATTTATGACTATGAATTAAGCAAAAACATGAAACTAATTGACAGAGCTTGAACACATTAGGGTAGATCTACTAATTTAAGATGGAGAAAACAAGAAGGCGAACGGTCTACTTACATTGCTAATTAGGAGAGATTTGAGACGGAAATTTTAAAAGGAAAGCTTAGTCCAAGTAACAAATCACAAAAATGGAGTTTTGGAATGATTTTAAGAGAACTTTTGGTGTTGTTTGCATATAGTGAAAATGAGATATGAAGAAGATAAGGAATGAAGAAAAAGGGATTAAACCCACGAAAATCCAAGCCCAGCTCCACTCGGTCGAGTGGCCTATTTTCCAGAATATTTTCGTCTTCTAAAAAATGGTCCACTCGGTCGAGTGCACAGTCATTCGGTCGAGTATGGACTCGTACTCGGTAGAGTGGTTACTTATGGTTTGAAACTTTGAGTCGAATTAGAACGATGAAATCCCTGCAACACAAAGAGAAGGTTCGGGAGTCCACCGGCTATCGGTGACTCACCTGAGTTAGTTCATACATCATCCTATTTTACCGTCTTTGGTACACTATCGTAGCACTAATAACTACTCTACCAACACAATTCACCAATCATATACAACAAATACACCGACATGCATTCAATTAACACACAGTACATAATTTAAAGAGCAATGTCATCATTCGCATACCAACACATACTAACCATTTATAAGCATACTGGTACAAAATAAAGGTTTTCCATAAACCATTAGGACTAGTTTATTTCCTAGTTGGATTATTACTAGTTTATTCCCTAATTCCAGTTATAATAAGTAAGGTAATTGTATTAGCTTTAGGAAAGACAATTAGAGTCGATTTAGGCAAGTGTTTGAGTGAAATTTAGTTAGTGTTTTAGGTAAGTTTGGCTTGTTTAGCAAGTCAGTCTATTAGTATAAATAGGGAGTCAGTTGTATTGTTTTATTGATCGATGGAGAATTAATAAAAATCGAAGCATAAGCTTTTTCGTGTTTGCAAGTTCTGTAAACATAGGATCGACGCGTTTTCGTTCCGAAACTGTTATTGTTTGATGCGTTTCAAACTCTAACCCGATTGATAGCAATAGGTCTTGCGATTAAATCACCATTATTCGATCTATAGGTCTAGATCGTGCAAATATCTCATTGTTTCGATTTCTAGACAGATTTCGAAGCAAATATCCTATTTTCATTATTGTTCGTTATTCTATTAAACCGCTTCCGCGCAATTTTCGTATCACATACTACTCCTAACAACTTAGCATTCAACTTCCACACACCTTCATGCATTATTGAAAATAACTATATCCTACAAGAACTTAATGTAAATCACATATTCATGCAATCATGCCACTATACGATTTTCTACATAGCGTTCACCCATACTCTTAACCACCCACGTAGTGACCAACCGAGACAATAGGCATTAGTTTTGATATGAGGACGCCAACTCATCCAAAACCGATCTCCCATTGTACTCAAGTTGGGTTCATTTTATTAGACACACCTAGGTTCATTTTAATTTGTTGGTTTAGGTTCCAAAATCATCGTTCTGGTACCACTTTGTAACACCCCCTTCTTACCCGGCCAAGGTAATTAGGGAATGTTACTGTCTCGGTTTCCCGAGGCAGTGAAATCGGAATTACAATTAAGAAACTTTATTAAATAAATAACAAGTTTAGTTATTACAAACATAAACTAATGAATAAAATACAACTCATGACCACTATGCTCATTTAACCAACTATACTCGTCTCATGAATCATCAAGCTCGTCCCGTCTCCCGCGTGCTATCCAAACAACATGTACTTAACCTGCTCCCCATATGATCGGAAATATCATATGGATCGACACAGGCGACCCCGAAAATAGGTGACAATTACACAGACACACAACATGTCAATTTCAATAAACAAATAAAGTATGACATGACTCAAGTGTGTGAATATGCAACATGACCATTGATATAAATGACACGCTATCAGATAACTACCACCACCACAGTACCGGGACACGCCCAGACATACTGATAACCACACTGGTACCGGGTAGACCTGGCAAAACGGGTCAACGGGTCGGGTTTCGGTCGGGTTAATTCGGGTCGGGTCAGCTCGAGTTTCTAATTGATTTCGGGTTAATTCGGGTTGGGATGGGTTATTTCGAGTTTCGGGTATGTTTCGGGTTTGTTGGTCGGGTCAGTTTCGGGTCAAACGGGTTGGGTTGTTTCTGGTCAGGTCATTTTCGGGTCAATGAGTAATAGAGAATTAGTCATTTCAAGTCTTTTCGGGTCAATTAGAGTTCTATTTTGTCGGGTCATTTTCGGGTTTGGTGGTTTTGGATCGGGTTATTTTCGGATCGGGTCATGTTCGGGTCGGGTCGGGTCATTTCGAGTTTTTGGGTCACATTCGGGTGATGTAGTTTGGGTCGCTTCGGGTCTCGGGTTAGCCTTTTCGGGTCGGTTCAATCGGGTCGAGTTGCTTTTGCCAGGTCTAGTACCGGGACACGCCCAAGTATACCAACAACCACAAATAGGTACCGGGACATGCCCAGACGTACCGGGTCCGGAAGCCAACCGGATCCCCTGCCAGACATCGTGTCTCAACCACACGAGTCCCTCCGTGACTCAAGCCATTAATGTGCACATCCCTCTTGGAGTGGAAAGCTCCAAGATACGACTCAAGCGTAATATGGTCTCCCAACCATCATACGTCTCCTTAACAACAATACATCCTAAACATATATGATAATAACCAATACATGAACTACACCCAACATATCATAATTATCCTCTTAATGATGCGATTAACCACTAAACATGTTATAATGCAAATGCCCTTATTATGTAAGACTAACTACAACATCAACATAAACAAAACCACATTATTGAAACCGAGTAGGATCAACCTACCTCTTAGCAATCTCCTCAAGCTACTCGAATCCGGACCGAAACCGTCTCTAGGAACCGTCTCATCTTAAACAAATCACATGATAACTATCATAATACATCCTATACTAATATACACTACAAAGCCCCTTATTATTACCCCTATTACACATACTAATTACTAATTAATTACACATAACGAATTCCCCCAAAAGTTAGGGTTTGAAAGACTAGAAAAGGATAAATCCTTACTCACTAGGTGAAGGAGATGAAGAGGAAGGTGTGAAATCCTCTAATCCAAGCTTTAATACAAACTAGTAGGTGTTTGTGAGGGTTTAAAGAGAAGGGACCGCGTTTGGAGAGATAAGGAGGAAGATATAAATGATTTTAGGGTTAGGGAAGAAAAGGGTTTAATCTTATATTCTAAAATAACGTCACTCGACCGAGTGCCAAGTCCACTCGGTTGAGTGGACTCACTCGATCGAGTAGATGCTCTACTCGGTCGAGTATACTCTCCACTCGACCGAGTAGATCCACACGATCCGCTGCAGTTCCACTTGGGCTAGTCTAGGTCTAGTATAAGGCTATCCTTCCCTCCCGAGTGATCTCTTATCGGGCCATAATGGTCCTCTCACGCATCTTAAGGTCTATGTTTGGGTTCCACAAAGGCCGGGTATTACAGGTAAAGTTTTGCCCCTCGGTTGCAATACATGATAAATCACTAGGAAATGTAGATAACGGCTAACGGGCAAAAGTTCACCCCTCCTCGACATGCTCCATAAGACCTCTTTCTTCCTCTTTCGTGCCAAATCTGCTCCGATTTCTGTCCCTCTTACATCCTCGGGCATAGTACCTACAAAAGGGCTTGTAAGTACGGGAAAAAATTGCTCGAAATATGACTTACGCTAAGCATGAGGGGAATGACACTAACTAAGCTAAAACTAACTAAATGAGCCCATAATACTTGATTTATCGTGACAAAAACGGGTCCCAGCCATCAAAATATGGGGGTTAAAATGGTGTTATCAAATCTCCCCGCACTTGACCCTTACTCATCCCCGAGTAAAGAACAAGACCCTTAACTACAAAAAAAATAGGCTATACTAGCTACATAATATCCGAGGGTAGGAATTTAACGGGCCTCCTCCGTCCCTTCAACTCACAAGGTAACCAATAGGTAGGCTACCTTCTTGCAAGGCAAGTGGGGTCATGCTAAAATTTTGAAACATCCAACATTACAGCACAAAGAGTAAAGTAAGGATGCATAAACAAAAGGTCGCCCGCTTTCCTCATCTAAGCGGAGTTTTGGAAGAACGAAACAACAAGGTCTTATAGTGGAGAATACCGTCTCAGGATCTCATTTGGTGCCGAATCCCTAATCGTAGCTCAAAAGTCTACACGTGATAACAAAATATGACCAAGAAACAAATTCAAGGCCGGCAAAAAGGGGAAAAGCGCGATATGACTCACGAGATTTACAGTTCCAACACAAGATTCAACACATTATTTTAAGACCATAAACGACTAAAGGAACGATCTGTAATACCACGGTTTTCTGAGTCCTGTTTACTCGGTCGAATAGAGCTAACTCGGCCGAGTAAGGTGTCTTCTGTTTTCTGGTCAGGCTACTGCCCAGGAATACTCGGCTGAGTAGTGTGATACTCGGCCAAGTATTCCATGTACTCGACCGAGTAATCGGTCTGACAGAATTAATTTCCGCGGCTTGATTAAGGGTGATTAAATATTATATAAACCTCGTTTAATAGTTACTATTCATTTTACCAAAACCTAAACTATGTTCTTCACTCCTCTAATCACCCTTAATCACTCTCAAGGCAATTGATCGTTAGTGAGTCTTTCGTTCCTCTCTTTCGCATCAGTTTCGTCGGCAAGTCACTAGTACTTTGTCATTTGATTAGATTTGTCTTTTAGGGTTTTGCCCTAATGATTAGATTTGGGGAAAAGGTGGATTGGTATATATGATTGTGATTAGAATTGTTGTGATTGTTATTAGTTGAAGGATTCGTAGATGAACAATTGTAGCTTCCGCGGTGTAGATTTGGATTCGTGATAAGGTAGGGTTTCCCTACTCAGTTGCCTGTTTAATTGACTCAAGACGGTGTTAATTGTTGTATTGGCATGATTGGAATTATTATTGGAATTGTCTTTCTTGGTTGTTGGATTGCTTGTTTTTTGTCTATGTTTGCGAGGTGCGTCCTCGGCTGAGTGAAGTCGTCATTCGAGAATGGCTTCACGCCCTTGATTCGCCCCTTGTGGTTCGCATCACAAGGGGGGTGTGCACATTAATGGACATGTGTTATTACTCATTGCGATGAGCAGGGCTTAGGTGGGCAAGGCTGTGGTCCCCCTCTGGCGGTGAGTATTACCTGTTGCGATGGGTAATCTGGCAGGGCTACACACTCAGGTGTGTATCCGGTTACTATATACTATTGGAGTTGGGAGAGTGGTTATAAAGTTGGATTGGATTGCATTAGTTGTTTCTTTGTAATTGTCTTATCTTGATTAATTCAGTGAACTGGCCCCGTTGTTGTTTTATGAATTTGTGGTGATCCATTCGGGGATGGTGAGCTGATTGTGACAGGTGATTATTCATATTAGCTACGGGCACGAGGAGGGGATGTCATCACTTAGAGTCTTAGCTTCCGCTATCACGAGTTTTAGTTACTCGATTTTGTTGTATTTGGATTTATATTCTTTGGTTTCCTGTTTGTGACGATGTATTCAGTTAACATTATACTTTAATAACTGTTCTTAAATGGTCACTATTGATATTCTTACCTTAGGCAACTGAGATGGTAGTACCGTTATATGCTAGGGTGGTCCTAAGTATGGCACCTTGGTATCTCGAGGTGTTACAAAGTGGTATCATAGCGAAGATTTTAGAACCTAAAAGAAATGAATCAAATGAATATATGGTGTCTAAATAAAATGAACCCGGTTAGGAATTGTTTGGAGCTACCGCAAAGGTTTGGGAGACGTCTTAAAACTGCAAATTGCCCTTAGAATTGCGAGCCGGTCACTACGGGGATGTCTTGGGATTCATTATGTGTAATGCGTTGTTGTTGTGTGATAGAGTGGATGTGATTGTTGACTTAAAAAGTTTATATGATATGGAAAGGATGAAGGATATGATGTGATATGGCGTAAAGGTGAACTTGACTTATAGCATGCATGTATATTGTGTGTTGTGTTTGATTTACATGCTGGTATGATAAAAGCTTATTTAGTACACTGGTTTTAGAGATATTGAGTTGTTATTGTCTGCATTGTTGTTGTTTAAGTTGTTTGGGTAAGAAAGATTGATTTGTCAGAATTCCGATTTTGGGAAGACTATGTTTATAGGGTCATAAGTTGAGTTCTAGGAATGATATTGATGTGATTCTAATTGGAGGTGATATCTTGTCCTCTTACGATTCCAACGATAGGACACACGCCCAAAATGACCTAGAAACGAGTGAGATACGACTGTTTTACGAAAACTGGTTGTTGTTGACAACTGTGCAGGAACTCGGCCGAGTAGGACCTACTCGGCCAAGTAACTTGCGTATTCGGCCGAGTAACCCGTATTCGGCTGAGTAATCTTTCTGTGATAATTTAGGTCAGCTTATGGAGTCGAGAAATCGACCGAGTTATATAGTTACTCGACCGAGTGTCCCGTACTCGACCGAGTACGTCATGTACTCAACCAAGTACCTCTTTGGGCAGTTGTTTTGAGTCGACGGCTATATTCTTACATTTGTTTTGATTCGTAGGTTATGTGCACACGTATGTCTTGAGTCTTAAAGCCTTCTGTTACATATGTGACTGTGATGGATAGTGGAAAGAATAAGCGAAGTTGACGAATTATTGAATAAGGAGCACATTCTGTGAGCTATAGTCAGTGAATTAGTCGTTGGCTTAAGTGGTGTAGTGATGACCATATATGGTCAAGTGATGATGAGAGTGGTACGGTAAATTCGAGGAATATGAGAAAGAAAAGTTTGAAATGAGGGATGTGAGAATTATGGTAATTTGGGATATATAGTGATTTCTGGAGAGAGATGATTATGGCGATGTTGAGTGAAGAGATGTGTAATGGAAGGTTGTTAAAAAAAATGGAAAATATTGGTGTCTAGTGAGCTTAGATCGAGGGATGCCGCAATGAGGATTTGTAGGTAGTAGTCATTATGGAGATTTGTATTACTAGAAGGTGAGCCTAGTGTAGTGTATAATCATTTGGGAGGTCACGGGTTGAAGTGAATCTTGGTTTTCTAGAATTATTAAAAGAAGACGTAATCAATTAAGGAGAAATCATTGAGTGGGTAGATCTATCGGTGGGGAGTATGAGTGAGAAGCATGATGAGAGAGATTGTTGATAAGAAATGAATGAAAGATAATGATATAGGCTAATGGAATTTGATTTTTGGAGGTAATGGAAAAAGAAGGATGATGGTAAGTTGAGTGAATGTTCAAAAGAATTAGGGGACACGAGAGTAAGTAATCATGGAGTTGTGTGATACTATCATGAGGGTATGAGTTAAGGGATATATATATATATAAATTGTAGGACGACTTGTTAGTCATGAGTTTTGAGGAATTAAAGGAGTAAAAAGTTGGTAGAGCATTTGCATGGTATGAGACTATGGTGGTGAGCTAGGCGACGACATAATCAAGGATAAAGTTTGAATAGTTGTTGAGGTAATTTTTGTTGATGGATTTGAGGTTCGTTATTTGGGATGATAACCAAAGAGCGGAAATGAACTGTTATATTTAGAGGTGATTGTAAAAGAGTAGCAGTAAGAAAGATGGTGTTGTCACTGGTGGTTACGGGTGATGTTAAATAAGGAAGTGAACCGTTCGAAAAAGAGATTGATTTTTGGTAGGGACTGGATTAGTATGTCAGGGTGCGAGGGAGTATAAGATGTGAATATAGGAGGCGTTTACCAGTGATTTGAGCATTAATGTTATGGTTATTTTGGTCGGGTGGTGGTAGCTATGCGAATTGGAAGAATGTGTTATGAAGGGTAAATGAGTTTAACCTCGTGTGAAAGATGTATTTAATCAAGTGGTAACTTACGTGATCAGGATTGGCTAGTTAAATTTGATTATGGGTCTGTGATGTGTGTCAGTGATTGTGTGAGGTTCTTACCTCATGAGTAGTAGTATGGTATGATGTTCAAAAAGTTGTTATCTAATAATTCCATGTAATATGTCGTGTTTTGGTGATCTAGTAAAGCGGTATTAAGGAAGTTTTATTTTATCAAGGAAGTTATACCGAGTCAGTAATTATGAGATTGTATAAGTTACGATGATTAACGATGTGGTTTTGATGTCTCGGGTTGCGATCCAAGCACCGTACTCCGTGTTGCGATGCGAGTACTTCCGCGCTGCGGTACAGCTGTTGGTGGTGGTGTTGCGATGCCCTCATCGCGTTGTGGTGGAGTAGTCGGAATACTGGTGAGATGAACTTATGAAAGTATATGTTAGCCTAGTATGGGCATATTGATTGTTATTCTGTTTACTGCTGTTTCCAGTGATTTTGGCTTGTGGGTTAGACTAGAGTATAATATGGAAGAGAGTTGCACGTGTGGTCGATGTTGTCATAGTTATAGTGATGCCTTGTTGAAGAAACATAGTTGTGGGAGGTGGTTGGAACACTTTCGATCTTATGTTAGAGGAGACTTTTGTTGACATAGTTATTGCAAGTAATTAGCGGAACATGTGGGTACTGAGCTGGAAGTTGCGGTTGGTTCATAGTCTTTTATCGGAGCAGTAAGTATGGAGTGTTTGGGAATTAGTATCATGTTAAGTTTTAGACGAGTTTGACGACAATAAAGAGGGGAATTTGGGGACCTAATGAGTGCGTATCAATTTATGGATCGTGGGTGATGTTGTGGGGACAGGTGCAAGAATAGGGAAGTATGTGGTGGTGCGGTAATGTGGAAAAGTAGAAGTGGTGCTTATGCTGAGGATTTTGTGGTATATGATGGGTGGTGTACGTAGTGTTTAGAGGTATGGAACTGTTAGAAAAAGAGAGCATTGGATATGGGAATGGTTGTCGGTGTTGAGACTATAGTCAGTGATCGGTGACATGAGATGGTGATAATGGGAAGAAATAGCTAAGGATTTAGTTCTAGTTGGGTTATGAGGACGTAATATTTATCTTAAGAGGGGTAGGATGCGACATAAGAAGTTCGATGGTTAGGCATCTTACAGTGTATTTGGAAGTTTTAAGTCTTGGTGTAGAATACGGATAGACTTGTGGTTGATATTATTAGAGGTAAAAGTGGTGCTTGTAGTAGTATGTATTTTATGTGTATGGTCATGGAGTAAGGTTGTCGGTAGATATGGTTGTGATAGTGTTGGCGGGTTCGGGTGGTGATGTTTATGATTGTGAGTAAACTTCGAGGACGAAGTTCATTTTAAGGGTGGTAGAATGTAACAACTCGCTTGGTGGATTGTGTTGGTATAGGATTTGCTAGTGAGCGGTATGGAAGTAAAACAAAGTTGGCAACGCTGGTGTTGTTGGTATTCGATAATACTATGGAGTTAGGAGGGCTATTTTATGGTTGATGCTATGTTGCAAACTGCGTTGTTGAGGTAGGCGTTGTTGGGTGAGTTAGTGGCGTGGTATGTGAGCATGCTATATAGGACGGGTGTTGTAACACCTCCATCTACCAAGGAGCCTTAGCAAGACCTTCCCTAGTAGATACGGACATTACCATCTTGGTTACCCTCTAGAATCCATAACACAAGCTCGCAACATATCCTCTAGAGTCTTGATGGTCCTCTCCGTCTGGCCATCTGTCGCAGGATGAAATGTTGTACTCATCTTCGAGGTAGTTCCCAAAGACTTCTGCAACTCTTTCCAAAACCATGAGATAAACCTCGAATCTCTATCAGACACTATATCTTTAGGCACCCCATGCAATTTCAGCACATTCTTCCTATAAGCCATAGCTAACTGTGCCTTAGTCCATGTATCCTTCATTAGCACAAAATGAGCTGACTTTGTTAGTCGATCCACTATAACCCATATCATGTTGTTTCCCTGTTGACTCTTCGGTAAACCCACGATAAAATCCATAGAAATGGACTCCCACTTCCACTCAGGTACCTCTAAAGACTGAATCTTACCTTGTGGTCGTCGCTGCTCCCCTTTCACTCTCTGACATGTCAAACAACGGGCCACAAATTCAGCTGTTTCTTTCTTCATCCCAGGCCACCAGAAAGGCTTCTTCAAATCCTTGTATAGATTGTCATCACCTGGATGTACCGAGTGTGGTGTGCAATGAGCCTCTGTCATGATCATCTTTTTCAACTCCTCATCATTAGGAACACACCACCTTCCATTGAACCTCAGACTACCATCTGTATGAATAGAGAATCTAGACACTATCCCTTTCTCTACTCCAGCTCTCCCCTCCACAATCTTGGGATCCAACGTCTGTTTACTACGAATATCATCATAGAGATCAGGCTGTACTGTCAAATCTCCCATGGCATCCCCTTTCTGGATCATATATATCCCAAACTTCCCAACCTCATCTCTCAATCTCATCAAAGATATGGTTGTGCACAAAGAATGCACACTCTTCTTACTCAAAGCATCTGCAACTACATTGGATTTCCCTTCATGGTAGATAATATCCATGTCATAATCGCCAATCAACTCCATCCACCTCCTCTGTCTCATGTTCAACTCCTTTTGAGTGAAGATGTACTTGAGGCTCTTATGATATGAAAACACCTTAAAGGTCGCCCCATATAGGTAATGTCTCCAAATCTTGAGAGCAAACACCACTGCACCCAACTCCAGATCATGTGTAGGATAATTCTCCTCATAAGGCTTCAATTGCCTAGAATCATAGGCAATTACTTTACCGTTCTACATCAACACACAACCCAACCCATTCTTTGAGGCATCTGTATACACCTCAAAGTTCTCACTCCCTTCAGGCAATGCTAAGATTGGAGTCGTGGTCAAACGCTCCTTTAATGTTTGGAACGTCGTCTCACAACTCCCATCCCAACGAAACATGTTCTCTTTCCTCATCAAAGTTGTCATAGGTCTAGCAATATTGGAGAAATCTTTCACGAACCGACGATAATATCCTGCTAAACCCAAGAAACTCATGATCTCAGCTACATTCTTTGGTGCTTCCCACTTGGTAATTGCCTCAATCTTTGCAGGATCCACAGCTACCCCTTCCTTTGAAATCACATGCCCCATAAAAGCAACTTTCTCTCACCAGAACTCACACTTGGATAACTTTGAATACAACTCATGCTCCCTCAAGGTCTGCAATACAATCCTCAGATGTTCCTCATGCTCCTCCTTAGACTTAGAAAAAACTAAGATGTCATCTATAAAAACCACCACAAACTTGTCCAAAAACTAACTAAAGACTCTGTTCATCAAATCTATAAACACAACAGGTGCATTAGATAACCTAAACGGCATCACCACATACTCATAATGGCCATACCTCGACGTGAAAGCTGTCTTTAGTATGTCCTCCTCTCTAATCTTCACCTGATGGTACCCCGACCTCAAATCAATCTTAGAAAAGACTGCTGCACCACTCAACTGATCAAACAGGTCATCTATCCTTGGCAAAGGATACTTGTTCTTCACCGTCACTCTATTCAGCTCCCTGTAATCTATGCAAAATATTAGGCTCCTGTCTTTCTTTTTCACAAACAGAACTGGTGCTCCCCAAGGTGATACACTAGGTCAAATGTATCCTCTCTCAATCAGATCGTCTAACTGCTTCCTTAGCTCCTCCAGCTCCTTAGGACCCATACGGTACGGTGCCTTAGAGATTGGCCCCGTCCCCGGTTTCAGCTCAACACTGAAATCTATCTCCCTCTTCGGTGGCAACCCCGGAATCTCCTCTGGAAAGACATCTGGAAACTCCCCCACCACTGGTATCAGCTCAACTGTCGGACTCTCCACTCTGTGATCCCTCACATGGCACAAGATCAACGGGCACCCCTTCCTCAGATAGGACTTCAAGGTCACTGCTGCAATCAACTTAACTTTGGGTTTGACAACAAACCCACGATAAAACCCACTAATCCCCTTAGGACCTCTCAGAGAAACTTTCTTTTGATGACAATCTATCTTAGCTTTGTACTTTCCCAACCAATCCATCCCGACTATCATCTCAAAACCCTCTAAAGGAAACTCTAGCGAGTTTACAGGTAGATCGACTTGCCCAACTATCATGGATACATCTCTATACAACCTCCCACACGATACAGACTCACCCGAAGGTATAAAAACTTCCTCTGTTACAGACACATATTCTCTCAAACCCAACCTTTTAACATGACTCGATGATACAAACGACTGTGACGCTCCCGAATCAAACAAAACAAAGGCATAAACACCATTAACGAGAAAAGTACCAGCGATAACATGAGCGTCGTCCTCAGCTGCTTTCTTCTCTAATATAAACAGCTTGCCACTGGTCTTCTGCCCACCTCCCTGGACAGTACTAGCTGAGGTAGCCGGCTTAGCACCCGGCCCCCGGTTGTCGTTGGTGTTCGTAATTGGCTTTTGATAAGAATTACCGCCATTGCGGTTACCCCCACCGTTGTTGCTCTAACCTCCCCTGTTGTTTCATGACCTAGCCGGTCTGTTACTCGCATAACTCTGTGCAGGACCCTGTGAAAAACTCCCCTGTCCCGGCCTCTGGAAACCCCCACTCACCGCACTGATGCACTCATGTCTCTTATGGCCTATACCACCACAGTTAAAATAGGTCATCCCCCAGCTACTGCTACCACTCCCACGGCCACGCCCATAGGAAGCCCCAGCACTAAACCCCGAGCCAGATGAATATGCTCTCGCCTGAGTGTGGTTACCCTTCTTATAGTTGGATTGACCACCACCCTCGCTCTTAGCCTTTCTCTTCTCAGCTCCCCTCTCCCTGGTCATCTCCACCAACCTCTCAGCCCTCCCAGCTCTCTCATAAACTTCCTTAACATCTGTAAGGACTCCCACCGGTAGCTTCTCCATAATCTTAGGGTCAACCCCTTCTCAAACCTCAAAGCTAGGTTCTCCTCACTCAGCCCCATATCCTCAGCGTACCTAGACTTCTCATTAAACTTACGGTAGTACTCAGCCACCATCATATAAGATGTCGTCTTAAACTCATTGAACTCCTCTCTCAGCTTACTCCGCACATGCTCCGGTACAAACTCTCGCCTCATAGCCTTCCTGAACTCATCCCAAGGTATTGCAGGTAGTCCCTGATGCATGTACATCTCCCTAGCACTCACCTTGACCTTATCCCACCACTCACCTGCCGCTTCCCTCAAGTAGAACGCAGCTTGTTCCACTTTCAACTCATCCGGGCAATGAACTAATTCCAAGATATTTTCCATCTCTCTGTGCCAATTATCTAGAAGAATTGGCGCCCCGGTTCCCTTATACTCTTTCGGACTGAACCTAGATATGTGGATGCCGATCTTGGAGTGATCAACCTCCTTATCCTTTCCCACTCTCTTCAAAGCTTCCGTGAGAGCATCTTGATGCTCCAACATCTTTACTATATCATCAACTGACATACTCTCAGCTCTAGCATACAGGGCATTTCTTTCCGGCGGCATCTTGTAACTATATAAGAAAAGGTAGATGTAAACACGTATACTATAACCCAAAACACGCATACGACCTGTACAGAACCCACTCGATCGAGTATAAGAACCCACTCGATCGAGTTGAGGCCACTCGATCGAGTGCCTCGACTCCAGAACCTGATCAGACCTCTGCTCAAAAACATACTCGACCGAGCTGACAAACCACTCGATCGAGCGGACCCTACTCGATCGAGTGCCCCTATGTACTCGATCGAGTACCCAAAAACATGATTCTGCCCAGAAAAACATTAAACCCACTACTCGTCCGAGTCAGACCCACTCGATCGAGCACCTCACCTACTCGATCGAGTGCCCCCTACTCGATCCGAGTCATGTAGACTCGTATACACTACCTGCATGTTCATCTTACTTTTCCCAAGATTATATACAACTTCTATACTATCAATAAAATAACAACAAGTACGCATGCATATATACGCAACTCTTTTTATATCGACAAAACGATCTAATTTATATTATCAATATGCCACATCATAAACAAACCACATGCTTTTCATCCAATTCAACATATAAATCACCTATCTTTCACTTCTACCCCACACCTCCAATCCTCCACATTCATACATCCATCAATTCACAACACATGCTACTATGTACACATACAAACCAAAAGGCAACACATACGATCCTGACATGCACCCCATGTGACCGGTTCAAAATTGTAGGGCGAGTTCACGACTTTAGGACATCTCCCAAGCCTTTGAATTAGCTCCTACAACTTCTACCCCGGGTTCATTTTAATTTGACTCCCTATGTTCATTAGATTCATTGGATACAGGTTTCAGGATCGTCGCTCTGATACCACTTTGTGACACCGCCATACTCCAAGTGCCTTACCAGGACCACTCAGGTATAGGAACATCACCATCTCGGTTACCCGAGGCAATAAATATCATAAGACAATAACGAAACGTACTTTAAAAGTAAATATAATTTAACCTTTGCATGTTCAAGCCAAACTGATAAATCAAATACAAATTCCAAAACCAAATGTTTACTAGCCAAAACTGAAAATTGAAGACATCGTCTGACACAGCGGAAGACTCCTCTAATCCATGTGATAACTCATCCCATCTAGCCCAAAAGTGTCATATCAAACCTGCTCAACAACTGCTCACCATCCCCGAATGGATCACCACAGTTTTATAAAACAAATAACGGGGTCAGTACTAATTACACGATATAGAACAAACATGAAACAACTGCAAACAACTCAGTCAACACAACAATCCCCAGTCTCCATCAATAATCTCCACACAACTGACTACACACTAAAGTGTGTAGTCCTGCCAGAGTACCCATCGCAACAGATACGCCACACCGCCAGTGGGGGACCGCAACCGTTCCCACCTAAGCCCCATTCATCTCCAACGAGCGATAAACCCATGTTCATTAATGTGCACATCCCTCCTGTGGCGGGTTCCGCTGGAGGCGAATCAAGGGTGTGAAGCCACTCCTGCAAGTGACCCCACTCAGCCAGGGACGCACCCCGAAGAACACAGACAGTGAAAAACTAATCACAATACAACCTGAACAACCGTTTGAAACATACAACAATATGAAATCACAACCGTCTGAAACAATCAACAATATGAAATCACAACCGTCTAAAACAATCAACAATTACTAACTACAGCACAATCACCACAATCATGTAATTAATACCGAGTAGGGAAACCCTACCTGGAACGCAATCACAATTCAGACGATCTAGCAACTGTCTCAAAACCTTTCTTCTACGAACCCTCCTCCTATACACATAATCATACAATCATCACCACAACAATATAATCATAAAAACCCCCAATCCCCAAATTAGGGTTTAACCAAAGTCAACCAAAAACTATAAAAATGGTACGTAGAACTTACCCTTGACGCAAGGATCACTATGATATCAAGAACAACGAAATCCGACTTCTCTAGCTCCGGGATTTGCCAATAATGCGAATGAATCGAACAACGTAGTTTGCAATCTCTCTTTTTGTGAATTAGGTTTATGAAAAGTGTTTAGGAAAGATAACGGAGTATTATATATATTAATCCGCATTATTAACAAAACTCGTCAAACATTACCCAATAACCGACTTACTCGATCAAGTAAGTCTCATACTCGATCGAGTGCCACTTACTCGATCGAGTGCCAAGGCTACTCGATCGAGTACCCTACAGGCAGACTACTGTTTCGTATTCCAAACATACTTACTCGACAGAGTAAGCCCCACTCGATAGAGTACCCAGAGACTCATAAAACCGTAGTATTATAACTACCCAAAGGTTACTATGACGCAAGGTCGCTTGTGTGAAAGGTTCCAAGGGTCTAACATGTATCCAAGGTCAGTCAACAGGCAGTCAACGGGTCCCTAACGGGGCGGATATTACAAGTATGAACTTCGAGGATGAAGTTCGTTTTAAAGGGAAAGACTGTAATACCGCGGTTTTCTGAGTCCTGTTTACTCGGTCGAATAGGGCTAACTCAGCCGAGTAAGGTATCGTGTCTTTTCTGGTCAAGCTACTGCCAAGTAACTCTCGGCCGAGTAGTGTGATACTCGGCCGAGTTAGGCATATTTGGCCGAGTACTCTAGGTACTCGACCAAGTAACCGGTCTGACGGGATTAATTTCCGCGGTTTGATTAAGGGTTACTAAAGATTATATAAACCTCGTTTAACAGTTACTATTCATTTTACCAAAACCTAAACTACGTTTTTCACTCCTCTAATCACCCTTAATCACTCTCAAGGCAATTGATCATTCGTGAGTCTTTCGTTCATCTCTTTCGCATCAGTTTCGTCGGTAAGTCACTAGTACTTTGTCATTTAATTAGATTTGTCTTTTAGGGTTTTGCCCAAATGATTAGATTTGGGGAAAAGGTGGATTGGTGTGTATATATATATATATATATATATATATATATATATATATATATATATATATATATATATATATATATATATATATATATATATAGGGACGGGATCTCGTCTTATAACTGTACGAACTAATTTAAAAATCCCAGTTTCAAAGTCAAACCCGACACTAGTAACTCTAATCCCTAATTTTATTCTTACTCATTCTTACCCGCCACAAAACCATCACTACCAACCACTTTTGCAGCTGCCACCAGAGAACCGACGAGGCACCAGTGTTCTTGGGGCAATGGCCGGAGCTTGTCGGCACACCGCGGAGGTGTTGACGTTGATGGAGCTTCCATATCATGGATTAACTTCACCAGTCAATTTTCCGACTTCTTCACTTTCATGAATTGCATTTTTCGGCTCTAAAATTTCCGATTTCTTCGACGGTAGAGTTAGTTTTCTGAAATCTTACTTCATTTATCGTAGATCTCGCATTTCGATTGAATTTTGCAAAAAAAAAAAAAGAAATACTAACAACGATAATCTGGGTATTTCTCAATTTGTAAAAATTTGGTGGTTTGATTGATTTTATTGAAAAATTGGTGGTCAGTTCAATTCAAGTTTGGTTTTTTAGCAATTTAGAAAGTTATTTTAGGGTTTTGATTGAATCTTTATTGCGAAACGGCTAGGAATTGATTGATTAATGTTGTTTTTCATATCGATTGGAAACTGGGGTTGCTACTGTGTTTTATTCGAAGTTATAAATTAGGATTTTCATTTGTCTCTTGAACCAGGTTTGCAGCGTCAAGATTTATGGAGGAGAATATGCAATCAGGTATTCAAATCTGCAATACCGATGTCGTTGTGGTTGTTTTTTTTTTCTATGACTAATAAATTGTCGATTGAAACTTAACTTCTAGAAATCAATAATCAATAATTGAGGGCTATATATGAGAAAATTCAATCAAAAAAAATCTATACTCCCAGATACACATATCAATACTCTAGATACACAGATCGATTTGTGTATCCGGGAGTATTGATATGTGTATCTGAGATACTAACTTGTGTATCTAGAGTGATTGTGGGGGGGGCAGGGTTTGTGTCGTGGTTAGAGGAAATAGCTGTTATGTATCAAGATTCCAATGGGGTGGATACGTGAAACATTGTTACTAGATACATGTATGAATAATACTAGATACATGTATGATTTATGTATCTCACAATACTGATATGTGTATCTAGACTAAGTAATATGTGTATTGGAAAAATATTTAGACTTGCAGTTGGTAAACTGTGGGATGAATTCCAAACTGGTGCAAAAAGACATGCCTTCCAACTATACTCAGATTCGGGTAAGGGGTATGGGTGTAAGGCCATACCAGTGTCAAAATTGGGTACATAAATATTGAATTGACGTGTCTCAAATTCTGAAACTCTGAGGCCAAATCCTAAATGATAACTTTTTCTGACAGAAAACTAGAGTCTTCAACACTCCTCAAGACAGAATATTATGGGAAGTTGGTCACCAGGTTGTAATTGGAACCGTAGTTCTATACAGGAATTGCTTTCTTAAACAAGGTTTAAGACAACTAACTGAATTTATAATTTTGTCATTGGTAGACTTACCCTCACAAACATCCTGACCGGCCGCAGAGATAAGATAAGAACGCTGAGACAGACAGATGCGTTGTCAGGTAACTCAGGTTTCACAAACCGTGCCGAGAGTGAATATGATGCCTTTGGTGCTGGCCATAGTTCAAACAGCATCTCTGCTGACCTAGGTAATTTTTGTAAGTCTCCTCCTATGCCGACATGACTGCTCATGTTTCACTTAAGATAAGCCACTTGCTGGGCAGTACTAATAATGCAATTGAGTATAGCTAACTAGTTTTGGGCTTTAGAAGTATGAGATCCACTACACAAATTCGTATTCCAATTCAGTCTCACATTATGCTAAATACATTAATATAGAATCTATACGCCAATTTAATTGTGAGGTTCTATACGCTTTTCCCTTGTGCGTGGCAGGAATCGGGCATGTGACTGCTAGATCGTTATATCATATGATCTTGTATGATACTTAAAGGCATTTTTCACTTTTTTGTTACATATGAGCATTTGTGACTGTACAACTTTACATACAGTGTCTAGTTCAAATCTTTCGTTGTTTGTCCATTATTGGCTTTGACAGTTTGTTATTAAATATTAGTCATCATCACAGAAAATTCCTCTTGTAATGGTTGCGCGACGTCCTGGTGATGCTGAGGTTGTATACGCCTTAACCGAGAAAGCAGAGCGGGAACTGACCTAGAAGTAAGTGCTACTCTGAACTGCTCCATCTCTTTTGATTTTGGTCAGCATTATGTTCTCTCACTTTATAGTTGTGTTAATTTCAGCTAGTTTTAACATGGGTTTGAAACTCGTCACAGTTGATATTCCTCTAGTGACTCCCGGCAGAGTCTAGACTAAATGTAGATATCTTATTTTAGCTTTGACTAGTGTGATATTGAACTGTAGACTCTGATCATGTTGACTATGTACTAAGCTCCTTAATTAAAAGTTTCCATTAGGACCCCGCCTGCATTTTTCTTAAAACCTTGAAATGGGATGCTATTAGAAACCTATAGTGACATTCATGACTCAACAATATATTTTTACAGGGCCAAGTATGGAGTAGACGAGATGTGCCATGATCAATGGAATTGGACGATTCTTGGCAGACTGCATTTGAGTGGTTTTGTGGGGGCTGATGGCAGGGACGGGGCTGGTTGTGGGGTTAGTTCAGGGAAGTAGGTGTGGTGATGGTGGTTGTGATGGCCAATTTGGTGGTCATTGTTGATCTTTAGACCGTGGATACACGAAATACCAGCCCGGATACACATGGTATTACTACTAGATATACAAATCAACTTGTGTATCTAGTAGTAATACCATGTGTATCTAGTAGTAATACCATGTGCACTGTCGTAGATTTGGTATTTAGATCGAATTTCAAAAAAAAAAACCATAACCGATTCCAGCGCACTTGAGCTTATGACCTCAACGGAGGATTGGAATTTCTTGTTTTTCAAATTGAAGAAAACATGAATTGGATCCATCTTGTGGATGAATTTTTCAATAAAATATTATGTCTATCTTGTTGTTGATGATCAGAGAGACCACATTTTGGCCAGCTTGCTTATTTGTGTGATTACTGCAGAAGAGGGCAAGTTTTCTTCAGTTTTATCGGAGGAGTTTGATAGCCTTGATGGAGAACTCGTGGAGTGATTTCATCTGCATCATCACCATCAATACTGGTCTGATCAGTTTCGACAGTTTGGGGTGTGCTTTGTGCATCCTTTTTCCTGAATGTGTGAGTAGCTATGTCTCGATTCTCAAAGGCTTTGGCTAGCCTTTTGCTTTTGCTCCTTATGGAATCATCTGAGTTCATCCAGATGTCCCGATTCTCATATAGGAAGTGTATTAAAAAACTGAGGAGAGATGTTGCCATAACAACTCCAACTATGAGGAATACCCCCGGAAACCTCGGATTTGAATTATTGTATTGTTGGCTCTGTTGCATTCCCCACTTTTTCTCAATGTTAGCCATCTTATCTGCTTCTATCACATTCAGTATTCCTCCTGAAACCTCGAACACTAAGAGGGAACCTTTCGGAAATGCCTGCAAGACAACACTAAGAGGAAACCTTTCGGAAGGCCAGTTCATCGGGGGAATATCGACAAAATAGAGGCTCATGTCAAAATCTTTCATCAGTACAGCATCTTTTAATTTGGGTTTTAGTTTTTATGAATTGAATAATTAGTAGCTTGGCCATTGAACAGTACCCTCTCTTAGACAGAAACACTCAGACATTACACATGCTACTCAGAAGGCCAACTGCAGAATGTGCTAAACATAGCGAGCTTTCACTCATCCGCTCCTGAACATAGGCTCAAAGCGGGTTACAAGAAGTACTCAAAACCTGAAGTCGGATCAGTTGCCCTTCGACCTCCTTCAAAAGCCCTTTTTGTCTTAAATTGCCTAAATTTTTAAGCAGTTGAGACTTCATTGACATTCTTGATTCAATGGAGATCTTAAGTTTCATTGACAGTAGAAATACCATCATCTATAGTGATGTCTAAGGATTCGTCGATTTAATGTGATGTAGTTGCAAATTAAAAGTTCTATTAACTCTGATTTCATTCATATATACAAAGAAGATTTATTCTCCATATCATTTTGTTGGCTTCTGATAACATCTAAGTCACTGTATTTTTCAAGCATTGTCGCACTGATATAAAAACACGACAAAACTAACTCGATCCAAATTTAAATTAATGCACTCTAATCGCTGTACTCGTGTAAGTTAAAGCGAATTGGAACCAAAACTAACCCAATCAGAATCTAAGCGAATTGGAACCAAAACTAACCCAATCAGAATCTAGACGTTATTCCGTTTTATTAGTTTATTGTGAGACTATCTCAATCATTTATTTACAATTTTTATGTTAAATATTTGTATCGAGTAAGCTAATTGAGTGTATCTAACAAAGTAAAGTATGTATCTAGCAATTTAAAGAAGTGTAACTACTTTATTAGAAATGTGTTTCTAACAATGTAAATAAATGTATAATATTTTAAAGGAATGTATCTACCTTATTAGAAATGTGTTTCTAACAATGTAAATAAGTGTATCTAACATGGGTGTATCTAACATGGGTATTCCTCAAAAAAAATGAAGGGTGAACCATTTCAAGGACGAAGCATATGAACTTGTCAATACACATGCTAACCATCTTAGATACACAAATTAATACTCGTATACGTATGTATCTATTTCAAGGACGAAGCATATGAACTTGTCAAATACACATGCTAATCCTCTTAGATACACAAATTAATCCTCGTATATGTATGTATCTACAGTAGTATACAAGTGTACCCAATAGTAGTATTAGATGTATCCGTACATTGGCAGCACCTAACCATTCATATTTAATGCAACCACCAGTCAAGGTGCTCAATTATTTTACCAAATTCACAAGCCCAATTGACCCGCTCTTTCTTTTCATAAGCACCATACCCCAATTTTCTTCAATTCACCATTGCCAAACTACCATTTGAACCAACCAAGCTCAATTCATCATTATAGTACAATACCATACATCTACACCATACATCCACCATAAAACTACCACTGATTGTCCGACGCCGATGATCGGGAGTTGTGGGCCTGGGTATGAATGAGAGAGTATATGTGGATGAGGTTGAGTTTGAGTGAGTATATGGTAGAGTAAATGGTGGTGGAGTGCGTGAGTATTACAACGCGTGAGTTATTATTATTATCTGAGGTGTTTTGAGTCAGTTCGTACGGTTTGCACGGTAATTTCGTTAAATGCGGATTCTCGATTCTATATATATATATATATATATATATATATATATATATATATATATATATATATATATATATATATATATATATATATATAGAGAGAGAGAGAGAGAGAGAGAGAGTGTGTCAAGTTCAAATGAGTCCACCTAAAATGGTGAGTCCACTAAGTCCTAATCCTAGCCATTGATCTTCTCAGATTGATGGTTGAGATTTAAAAATTTTAAGATGAAAACTTTAATGTTTTAAAAATGAAACTTTAATTTATGAATGTAACTTTAATTCTTTACAATTATAACTTTAATATATAAGGTCATTTTCTAAATAAAAATTTAAATTTATGTTATAAAATTTTATTTTATATATATAAAATTGATTTTGAGTGTAATTTTAGTGTTTTACGAGTGAAATTTTAATGCTAAAAATTCAAACTTTAATTTTTTTAAAACAATTTCTAATATAAAAATTTGAATTTATTTAATTTTACTGATTTATAAATGTAACTTTAATGTTTTATGAGTGAAACTTTAATGCTAAAAATTAAACCTTTAATCTTTTTAGTCCATTTCTAATAAAAAAATTATTATTTATCTATTAATATAATTGTTACTAAAATTTATTTAATTTGGCTGATTTAGGAGTAAAACTTTAATAGTTTACGAGTCTAACTTTAATGCTTAGAAGTGTAACTTTAATTTTATTAGGTCATTTTTTATAAAAGAAATTTAAATTTCACTGGTTTATAAATAAAACTTTAATGCTAAACAAATGAAACTTTAATGATAAGGAGCGAAACTTTATGTTTAATGTATTCGTGACTAAAATTTATGTAATTTCTCTAATACATGATTGTAACTTTAATGGTCCAAGAGTGAAACTTTAATGCTACATGAGTGTAACTTTAATCTATATAATTTTTAAGCGAAACGGTAAGTCTTTAACGATGTCACGTGAAGGCGAAACTGTAAGTCTTCAACGATGTCACTTTAATAGACGATATATGAAACTTTAATCAATCCACCGCCATCGAGCCGATAATCACCACGCACCCACCAGATCTGGAAAAACAGGAAAAAAAAAAAAAAAAAAAAAAAAAAAAAAAAGAGAGAGAGAGAGAGAGAGGGGGGAAGGAAGGGCGGCTGAGGAGAGGGAGAGGTCGACGACAACCACCACCACAATCACCATAAAATGAAAAAAAAAAAAAAAAAAAAAAAAAAAAAAAAAAAGACGCACCACTGCTCCCGCGACACCAAAACCAAGAACAACCCCGCCCCCACAACCGTCAACCACCACCCTAAACCCTAAAGTCTCACCCAAAAAAAATCTGACCCTCGATCTCCCTTCACTACCCGCCGTGACCACCATCACAGCCTTAAAAAAAAGTAACTCACCACCACGCTGTAACACAGCCACCACAGCCGGAAAAAAAAAATTAAAAAAAAAAAACTCACCACAATTCAGATCTGAAAAAAAAAAGAAAAAAAAAAAGGAGAAGGGAGAGAGGGCGGTGGTTCGTGGTTTTTAGGAGGTGGTGGTCGAAGGTGAGGGAAAGAAGAAAGGAGGTGAGTTGGTGGCGGCGAGAGAAGGTTGATGGTGGCGGCAGTGTTGGCATGGAGGCGGCGAGGCAGGGGATGTGGCAGGAGCAGAGGCGGCAAGATGGGCATGGCAGGGGTGACGCGGCAGAGCGGCGGTGGTTGTGGGAGGTAGAGAGAGATGGACAGAGAGAGAAAGGGATGAAGAGAGAGAAGTGTAAGGTGGTAAAATGAATAGAATTAGGGTTTTTTGGGTTTTATATAGACCTTTTTTTTTCAGATTTAATCTTGTCCATTGATTTTGTTATAATCTAATGGCTAAGATTAGGACTCATGGACACACCTAAGGAAGGTGGACTCATTTGATCATATATATATATATATATATATATATATATATATATATATATATATATATATATATATATATATATATATATATATATATATATATATATATATATATATATATATATATATATATATATATATATATATATGATTGTGATAAAAATTGTTGTGATTGTTATTAGGTGAAGGATTCGTAAATGAACAATTCTAGCTTTCGCTGTGTGCTTGTGATTCGGATTCGTGATAAGGTAGGGTTTCCCTACTCAGTTGTCTGTTTAATTTATTTAAGATGGTGTTAATTGTTGTATTGGCATGATTGGAATTATTATTGGAATTATCTTTCTTGGTTGTTGGATTGGTTGTTGTTTGTCTATGTTTGCGAGGTGCATCCTCGGCTAAGTGGAGTCATTATTCGGGAATGGCTTCGCGCCCTTGATTCGCCTCTTGTGATTCGCGTCACAAGGGGGTGTGCACATTAATGGACATGGGTTATTGCTCGTTGCGATGAGCAGGGCTTAGGTGGGTAAGGCAGCGGTCCCCCTCTGTCGGTGAGTATTACCTGTTGCGATGGGTAATCTGGCAGGGCTACACACTTAGGTGTGTAGCCGATTTCTAGATACTATTGGAGTTGGGAGAGTGGTTATACAGTTGGATTGGATTGCATTGGTTGTTTCTTTGTAATTGTCATATCTTGATTAATTCAGTGAACTGGCCCCGTTGCTGTTTTATAAAACTATGGTGATCCATTCGGGGATGGTTAACAGATTGTGACAGGTAATTATTCATATTAGCTGCGGGCACGAGGAGGAGATGTCATCACTTAGAGTCTTAGCTTCCGCTATCACGAGTTTTAGTTACTTGGTTTTGTTGTATTTCGATTTATATTCTCCGTACTTTGGTTTCCAGTTTGTGACGATGTATTCAGTTAACATTATACTTTAATAATTGTTCTTGAATGGTCACTATTGATATACTTACCTCGGGCAACCGAGATGGTAGCACCGTTATATGTTAGGGTGGTCCTTAGTAAGGCACATTGGTATATGGGGGTGTTACACGATCTCCTCGCGGTTTTCGCTCGTCTCTCATGTGAATTTTGGGTGATTATCGTGCAAAATTGAATACAAATCACTCACCTACTACGACTCACCAAAGAGTGCCCTCCATCCTCTAACCATGTAAGAGATGCAAAAAGGAGACATAATGCATAACATAAAGAAGCAATTGGGTTGTAACGGGGTTAAGGTAATGGGTAGAAATGGATTGGTGCAAGCACTGTTATGTAGTTTGAAGTTAAAGAACAATAAGTTGTCAAAATTCCAATCAAACCCGACCTAATAACAACAAATGAGCAATTGTCGAGATTCAAATATTCTTGAAAATCAAACTCACTTGGGAAAAAACATCATTTTGCCCCTTATTTAGCAACGCCTTTTTCTACCCCTTCCTAAGATGTAAGAGGGGTGTTGCCTCGGCTTTTTCTTTCAACAATTCAAGCAAGATTTTTATTTTCTTTTTCTTTTCATTTTTCTTTTTTTCTATTTTCTTTTCTTTATTTATAAAGCCTCTAATTGAACACATTTTAACCAAATTAACATATATGTTTACACTCTTTGCAATTTGAGCTCATGTCTCTAGCAAATTAGGACTCAATCCCCAATTTCACGTGACCACAAACGTTATGACAACTTTCTTACAAGGTTAGTTGTTTTCGGGATGTAACTCTTTGCATAGGTATGCCAAAGAAAAAGGCTAAGGCTCAAAGGGGGTAACAAAATCGGTCCTAATCTAAAGGGTGTAACACTCGTAAATTTTTAGTCTCATTTGTTTTTTTTTTTTTTTAATTATGAGATTTAAATTTTAATTCTTAAGTTTATCGGTTTTTACATAATTCGTTAGTTAAATTCTGTTTTAAATCGATTTTAGTCCGATTTATTCTCAAACTGACTTTTTATTTAATGACACAATTTATAAGCAAAATGGAAGACCAATTTTGGCCCCATTTTCATTTGGACCGTGTGTTTTTTTTTAACTTGATTTATTCTTTTATTTTATTATTCAAAAAATCCTTAAGGTAAATGGTTTTATCCTACTTTTAATTATTTTACAACATAAAAAAAAAGATGTTATTGGTTGGTAACAAACTTGACTTTGATAAGTTTTTAAGAATATTTTTATGTTGTTTTTATATACTTATTCATTACTCCTTAAAGACTTCTCATTTAAGTCCAAATTCATTAGGTTATTAATTATTCACCAAATAGGAAAAACAACTTTTAATACTCCTTGTATGTGCCGTGAGATATCATCTAGCAACACCATCAATTCTTCATCAATTCTCATTAGTTCTTGATCTAATTTCTCTCATTAATCATCTAATTCTAAGGGTAATTTAATTACTCTTATTAATCTTATGTTAGTTTGTTTTAAATTAATTATAATATGGTTTATTCATATGATCTATATGTTTTTGTAGGGTTCAAGAGGATCCATTTGAAGACTAGTATCATTTTGATTCGGATCTTGACAATTTAGGTAACTTCGACGTTACTCGATATCGCAAGATGTATTTGTTGTAGTTGTATGTATTAGAAAATTTGAGGATATTTATGAAAATGATATTTCTGGCCTGCATATATGTTGTAGGGATGGCATAAATTTTCCTGAATTTTATTTTGGGCAAAAGGTATTTATTTCGGATTTTATAGTGTTAATATGGTTTTTACAATTATAGCGATGCTGAACTGTTTTAATTAGATTTAAAATACTAAATCTTAAGGTTAATTCTCGAAATTTTAATATGTGGTCGAGACACTGTATATTATGTTGTGTGTAAAATTTTAGTTCTTGAAACCTTAATTTCGATTTAATAAGTATTTCACAAATTTTGGTGAAAACCGTCGTAAAATCTGTCAAATCTGACAGTATGTTTGTAAAAATAATATCGGCTTTTTTTATTTCGAATCTGCAAAAGTGTTGAAAATAGACTCATGTTATTTTCAAGTCTAAAGTCTACACAAAAAATTTCATTAAATTCAGATGAATAGTCTGCTCATAATAAATTATTTGTCAACAGGTCGCCTGTAAACCGCGTTTCAGACTTTTGCTCAAAGTTTAGTTCGTAAAACATATTTTCATTTTGATACAGTGGCTAATAATTTTATCACATAAACTTTATAGTGTCTAGTTATGTTTAGAATTTTACTTTTCCTTAAAATGTTTCTTAAAGTCGTTTTATGAACTGAAATATTATAGGTGACGTTTTCTGAGAGTTTTTAGAAATGAATTTTTAGATCCCTGTTACATTCGTCCTTTGAAGTTGGCTTTAAAATGAAAGTTGTATCCAAGAGCTACAGGAAACCGTGAGAGTTAGACTTGCGTCATTTCGCTTTTTTTGTATTTAATTATGAATTTTACGGTGATATTCTTCTGTTTTAGAAACTGTTTTAGAACTCCGTCTCATTAAGGCCTAAATAATATATCTTTACTAAAGTATTTTAAGTCATTTGATATTTTTAAGTTTTAATTACAGTGACTTATCTATTTTAAAGTCCTTGAATTAATTTTATACTTTTGGAAGTAAAGTTTAAGTTTTTTGTTTTGAAGAAATAAAAGTATAATTCACTTACGAACATTTGAATAATATACAATGAATAATATACTATCCTTAGGATATTTTTAAGTTTGGAATAATTAAAGTAAGGGCAAAGAATATGAACTAACGCATACGGGTTCTTATACAGCTATATGATTGGGTATCCTGCGGGCGGTATAGGTTGTCATAGAGTCATGTACATGTACTTAGACTAGGACTGCGCACTGCGTGGTAAGACGTGTTCTATTATAACTTGTTGTCTAGTGAGTGGACTTGGAGTTGGTCACCTTTGCGTGACACTAGGTTCCCGAAACTAGTGTAAGATGCTGCGGTGTCAAGGAGTATAGCTAAAGTGAATATCTAGCCTGAACTATATAATTTATATTCTGTCATTTGAGGAATTTTGCTTTTAAGCATGCATCACGTTTATCTCAAGCGCGAGTTTGATAATTTATTTTCGTTACATATGTTTTGATATTTCAATCTATTTTTGATATTTTATTGCTGTTGTAACATTTATATCATGTGATATGGTTGGGAGGACGTCGAGTTACTCCCCACTGATTGTGGCTGTTATGTTTATAACATGAAAGGTGTTAGCTTTGCTGGGGATTTTTGTGTGAGCTAGCGAGTAGTTTGCAAATCCTACTCTCTTTTTCTGCTTTATTTTATGGTTTTAGTTTGAGCATTTTGAGGAATTTTATTTTCGCCCTTTTTATAAAAGTGGCAATTGTTTAAGACTTGGCCATTTGTTTTTATTTTATCCTTGATAATTTTATACATTCTCAATTTATAACGGTTAGAACTTTTATCTTTGTGTATTTAATCCCATTCAACAGTGTTGCCGCCACTGTTTTGCAATAGATTTTATGGGGATTACAGTTGGTATTAGAGCATCACTGCTCCCGACGCTCAAACATTGCTCTTTAGGAAAATGCCTAAAAAATGATTTGACTAATTAAATGATTTAGTGAGAGAATGGTAGAAATTAATAAGGACTTGGATGTTAATCTATGTGTTCTTGTAAAATCGATGACTAACATTGAATCTATGTTTTATTTCTCCGACGAAGAAGATGAAAGAAGATGGACATGAATGTGGTGTTCTCCTGGACCAGAATGCGATCATTATGGTGATATTGAACTCGCTCAACAACCTAGCTAACCGCTTGGAGAACTTGATTCCACAAGGAATATACAACGGTGGTTTCCAGCCCAGATTCAGTTCTGCTCAAGCTGCATACCAGATGACCAAGAGTAGACTCAAGTTCCATAATGGTGCAGTACACCCGGAGTAATTACATTGTGGATCCGTCAGATGGAGCGACCCAAGACTGGTGTGTTTGTTTTCTCTACAAGGTGATGGAGTGATCCAACGAGCCATATTGCGTACTCTGGAGGCCTAAAGAGTCCTTCTCTGGTCTCAGACTTTATTAGTCTGCGATCATCGTTCTTATTCCTTCACTCTTTTCAGCTTTAGCTCCTTATGTGTCCTTCTTATAAATCTTTATCTCCCACCATAGTGAATGAATCTTTGTTTGAGATTCTTCCTCTTTTGCTCTATTCTCTTGAGATTCATTGGTTAGACTGACTCTTTTTTGGAGAAATATGATGGAAGTTAAGTGCGTTTGAGGTCTAGTGGAGCCTTGTTACTTATGGTTTGAGGATAGTGAGTTTTACCCTTAATGTCTATCTTGTAAGAGCTTTTATTTCTCGAGGATTAACTTGAATGGTGAGTAGTGGATTATGGAGTTAGAATTTTGGCGTAGTTACTGGTTTTGGATTATAGTTCATTTACATATTTTGGACTGGAGGTGATTAAGGCTTTATGGTATCCATGTGTCATTATCGATTGACCTAGATTATTCTCAATTTCTATTCATATGGATTTAGATCGTTAAGTTCTGATGACGGGTTGTAGCCTATGAACTTTTGGTGGTATGACTTAACTTTATTTGGGTTGTTTAATGTTAGCCTTGAGAATAAGGAGTGTCTTAGCCCAACTGCAGTTTGGATTGATTATATTGATTTGAAGAATTATGAACCTGGAGTCGGGAATTATGTATACCTATCATATCTTAATGTCTTAACCTTAATACTTGCATTTCTCTGAGGAATATTTTGGCCGAATTATGTTAAAGGAATATTTTGGTCCGAATTACCTTAAACGATATTGGAAAATTCACTTGGAATTGAACATAATCATGCTAGTGAAGATGGGGGAATTTGGCTTGAGGAAGATCACTTACCTTGGCTTCGGGAAGTAGGGTCACCTATTCTATGCCATAACCGATGACCGCTATATAATTTTATCCAACCAACTCGCAACCACAATTTCAAACCCGTTGAATTGGGGGATGCCTTAGCGTGACAATGAATATGAGCATGTAAATCGCAAGTAGAAAAACAAGGAGTATGAGTGGGAAGAGGGGTATATATGTTTCGTATGGACCGGGGGATAGGAAACCGATTGAACAAGTTCCCGTGGTGCCTCACCCCCACGTTTTTCATGATAATGTGGAGGGACCTAGTCACCAACCCCCACCTCGACCACAACCACAACCACAACCAGAAGTCCATACCCAAGAACAAGAGGGGGGGTTCATCATTCTACCTATGATGTTGGGGGATCTTCTAACCCTATGGAGACTGACCAACGTCCTAGCTCCCCTCTACAAAACCCAAGCACCAACTTTGACCTTATTTCCGACTTTGATTTCACCACTTCAGTGAACCAAGAGACTGAATTTAGGTACCAACCGCAACCACAACCACAACAACAACCTCAACAAAACCAATACTCCTACCAAGGACCTACTTCAAATCAATGGGATGATATGTTCGGTATGATGAGGGAAACTAGGGACTTTTCGAGAGAGGCCTGAGACCTTAGCTTGAGAACTCAAGCTTATAATGAGGAAACTCGGAGAATAGTCGTTGAAAATCATAGAATATTTGAGCAGAGTCGTTGCTATATGAGAGATACGAGGAATATGGCCATGACATCCCTTCTCTATAGTAGACAGAACTCCCACCGTCTTAACGACATATCTCATATCCAAGACAGCATGTTAAGGCAACTAGAAGCACTCCGGGTAAGGAGTCAACAAGCGCACCAAGACCCTTCAACCCCACCTCCACCCGACCCTTATCAATAGGTGGTGTGTTTGTTGGTGGCTTGTTCACTCCGGCATTCACTCTTGCACACTTTAGTTGGTTATTTTACTTTTTAGAAGTAAAGAGTGTCATGCGGGGTAGTTCTTGGGTTGCCTATCTATGTCGGTCTCTTTCCCGTTTGGTGGTTATGGTTGTGTTGGTATTGTAATGTCTTTGCCTTGCCTTTGTCTTTATCTTGCTTCACTTTGTTTTGAATCGTAATGACTAGCGTTAAGTCGGTGCGTACCATCTTGCACCCATCACCTTGATTATCTAGCTATCTTAAGAAGCTATCGGGTGTTTGTATTGCTCCCATTTTGAAAAATCCAAAATGACAAAAATCTCCCTCTTCTTGAGCGAGTATACCCGCCGTATCCAAATTTAGGTTTAGTTTAGTTAAGTTTGTTTATTCATATGCTTAGTTCATTAGTTTAGCAAGTAGTTAGTTGTTTATTGCATTCTTAGCTAAGGCATTTAGTTAAACTATATTAGTTTAGATTGCATTAGAGTAGTTCATATTTAAATTATGCATTGCTATTTAATTGCTTTCTTAAAATATAAAACCAAAGAAAAAATTGAAAAACAACAAAAAAATGTCTTTCAAATTCAAATTTCCTCCAC
This sequence comes from Silene latifolia, assembly GCF_048544455.1. Taxonomy (NCBI): domain Eukaryota; kingdom Viridiplantae; phylum Streptophyta; class Magnoliopsida; order Caryophyllales; family Caryophyllaceae; genus Silene; species Silene latifolia. The sequence goes on along the minus strand of NC_133528.1, from coordinate 118,730,965 downwards.
GCAATTATTTCCATTGGAATTTATGTAAATAAATAAGTGTGAGGAAGAAATTCTATTATTCAAAAATAGGAAAAACATGTTATTTATTTTCAAATATGCAAAAACCCAAAAATTTGTTATTTTATTTCAAAAAAAAATTGCTTCTTAACCACACTTCATCCGTCATTGGATACTATAAATATCAAGTGTGGGGAGGAGGCCCAAAAAAAACAAGTTTTTTTTATTTCGAAAAATTCAAAAATAAAAAAACATGTTATTTCATTTTACTCTATTTTCTCCCTATACTTTGTTCCATTGAGGGCAATGTAAATTTCAAGTGTGGGGAGGGAAATATCTACTCCGTACATATTTGTAAATTTTTGCACAAAATATACATTTGTAAATATTACTTGTAAATTTTAGAAACTTTGAAAAATTTCGAAAAATCCAAAAGCATATAAATTGTATATATATGTATTGTCTAACAAATGGCATAGGAACACCCGGAACATCGGAAGCAATGGGAGGTTTGAAGAATGCTCGGTATACACTTTTCTATCTACTCTCCTTTACCTTTCCTTTTCTTTTGTATATATTGCATGGAGGAGGACGAGAATTTTGTTGTGGAGGATGTTCCTTTTGGAACTTATTGGAAATGTGTGTTGTTATGATGTTAGGATTAGACCTTGTTGCATTTAGAATAGTTGTATATATGTGTGTTCACGTTTACATGCCCTTGCATTCACATTAATGTATATATGTTCACTTGCATTTCTCAAATTTTGCATTTCGTTTGTAAATAGCTTGTGAAAAGGATCTTAGTGTGGAGAATGTTAACCATCCATGATGATAATTGTCTCGTTGTGTCTTTTCCCTTCTAATAGCTTGTGTCATTGTAATAATTGTTCTTTTTTGGGGAAAACATGATTGACACCGAGTCTAGGCCACCTTGTGAGGCACAAACCAAGCTAAGACTTGACCTAGGAATGACATAACTACATAAAAGGTAAGGTTAGAGCCTCCAATGGGCCGGCTCATCCATAACCGGCCCCATTTTAAGTTGTGAGTAGGTCTCCTTGCCTAGAGTGTCACATCAAAACGCACGATTGTGGAGTTCGTTCCTTAAATCATAGAGATGCTTAATTTTTGTGCGTACATTTTGAAGCAAACTTGTTACATGTTTTAGCCTCCCATTGCCAAATAAGTTTATGTTTTGACCCTTTAGATTAGGACCAATTTTGTTACCCCCTTTGAGCCTTAGGATTTTTCTTTGGCATACCTATGCAAAGAGCTACATCCCGAAAACAACTAACCTTGTAAGAAAGTTGTCATAACGTTTGTGGTCACGTGAAATTGAGGATTGAGTCCTAATTTGCTAGAGACATGAACTCAAATTGGAAGAGTTGATACATATATGTTAATTTGGTTAAAATGTGTTCAATAAGAGGCTTTATAAATGAAGAAAAGAAAATAGAAAAGAAGAAAAAGAAAAAGAAAAAGAAAAGAAAAATCTTGCTTGAATTGTTGAAAGAAAATGCCGAGGCAACACCCCTTTTACATCTTAGGAAGGGGCGGAAAAAGGCGGCGTTAAATAAGGGGCAAAATGATGTTTTTTCCAAGTGAATTTGATTTTCAAGAATGTTTGAATCTCGGCAATTGCTCATTTGTTGTTATTAGGTCGGGTTTGATTGGAATTTTGACAACTTATTGTTCTTTAACTCCAAAATCCATAACGGTGCTTGCACCAATCCATTTCTACCCATTACCTTAGCCCCTTTACAACCCAATTGCTTCTTTATGTTATTCATTTTGTCTCCTTTTTGCATCTCTTACATGGTTAAAGGATGGAATACCACATTGGATTGCGGACACTCTTTGGTGAGTCGTAGTAGGTGAGTGATTTGTATTCAGTTTTGCACGATAATCACCCAAAATTCATATAAGAGACGAGCGAAACCCGCGAGGAGATGGTTCCTTGAGTCGTTTATGGCCTTAAAATAATGTGTTGAATCTTGTGTTGGAATTGTAAATCTCGTGAGTCATATCGCGTTTTTCCCTTTTTCCCGGCCTTGAATTTTTTTCTTGGTCATATATTTTGTTATCATGTGTTGACTTTTGAGCTAGGATTAGGGAGTCGGTACCAATTGAGACCCTGAGACGGTTTCTCCACTATAAGACCTTCTCGTTTCGTTCTTCCAAAACCCCGCTTAGATGAGGAAAGCGAGCGACCTTTTGTTGATGCATTCTTACTTTACTCTTTGTGCTTTTATGTTGGATGTTTCAAAATTTTAGCAAGACCCCACTTGCCTTGCAAGAAGGTATCCTACCTAATGGTTACCTTGTTGTGAATTCAAGGGACGGAGGAGGCCCGTTAAATGCCTACCCTCGGATATTATGTAGCTAGTATAGCCTGTGTTTGTTGTAGTTAAGGGTCTTGTTCTTTACTCGGGAACGAGTAAGGATCAAGTATGGGGAGATTTGATAACACCATTTTAACCACCATATTTTGAAGTCCGGGACCTATTTTTGTCACGATAAAACAAGCATTATGGGCTCATTTAGTTAGTTTTAGCTTAGTCCGTGTCATTCCCCTCATGGTTAGCGTAAGTCATGTTTCGAGCAATATTTCCGGTACTTACAAGACCTTTTGTAGGTATATGCCCGAGGATGTAAGAGGTACGGAAATTGGAGCGGATTTGGCGCGAAAGAGGAAGAAAGCGGTCTTATGGAGCATGTCGAGGAGAGGTGAACTTATGCCCCTTAGCTGTTATCTACATTTCCTAGTGATTTTTCATATATTGCAACCGAGGGGCAAAACTTTACCCGACCGGGTAAAGTATTACCCGACCGGGCATCTTGTTACCCGACCAGGTATAGTTATGCCTCTCGGCTGCAAATTACGCTCCTTCTTGTATTTTCTCCTACCTTATATATATATATATATATATATATATATATATATATATATATATATATATATATATATATATATATATATATATATATATATATATATCGATCCATAAATCCTTTTAAGGGCCCTTGGATGAAGGGAATGGAAAGCTAGGATTAGATCTCAATGGATGGCTACAAATTATTCCCTCCACCTTTTCTCTAATTAGCTCATCAATTCAATTAACCTACCTCAATAATCATTCATCATTTCATTATCAAAACTTCTTATCCTCTCTCTACATCTCACTTCTCCTTCCTCTCTAAAAAACCCAAAAAGATCAAAACCCAAAAAAATACAAAACCCAAATAAATCATTCATTCCTCTCTTCCTCATTCACCACCACCCACCACTACCCCACCCGACACTAGGGTTGGCATAAAGGGCCGCGGGCCGGTGGGCGGCACGGCCCACGGAACGGCACGACCCGGCCCGGCGAGAAAATCGAGGAAGCACGGGCACGGCACGACTGTGCTTGAGACGGGCTCCGACGCGATTTTCTTCAGAAATCCGTGCCTAGGCACGGCACGACCCAGACATGGTGGAGCCCGGCACGCACCAGGCACGACGGGCTTGGCACGGCCCGGCACGAAGAATGGCCCGTTGATTATTATTTATTAAACAAAAAGTACATTAATATTTAATAAAATATATATTTAAACCATTAATTATCATTTATAAACAAAAAGTACAATAATATTTAATAAAATATATATTTAAACCATTAATCATCATTTATTAAACAAAAAGTACTAAAAATATATCAATTATATAACGTTTTTTTTTAAATAAAAAAAATATTAAAGCACATGGGCCGGCCCACGCACAAGGCACGAAAAGCCCATGGGCCAGGCACGGCCCGAGCACAAAAATGGCCGTGCCCTGAGCGGGCCGCGGCGTAGGTTTGGATCAGTGGGCTTGGCACGACACGGCTCGAGGAACCCAATTTCCGTGCCTGGGCCGGGCTAATTTTGGGGGGAAGGCACGACGGGCCGGCACGCAGGTCGGCCCAGCATGGCCCATTGCCTACTCTACCCGACACCACCACCCACCGCCCACCCCCACCACCACCCACCGCCACCACCGCCGCCGCCGCTGGTAACTTTTATAAATTCGTTTTTTTTTCCAGATTTTGCGTCTCGGTTTTTTTCGTCATTTTTTTTTCAGATTTTGTGTTAAATTTGTTGTTTAAGGTCGGTTTATTTTATTTTTTAATTTTTGTTGGTTTTTGTTGTTATTTATTCTTTTCAAATCTCTTCTTGTTATACATTTTTTTTAATCTCGTGTTTTTTGTGAGATACTTTTTTTTTTCATCTAATATCTACTAAAATATTTTCCATAAAATTTGTTGTTTTAATCTTAGCTATATAAAAATTCTTATAATTTGTTGATTTTAATCTTATATTTCACATTTTTTATATAAAAATGATATAAAATGACTAAAGTTACACAGTTATGGACAAAAGTTATACTGTTATGGACTAAAGTTACACCGTCATGAACTAAAGTTACAATAGGACTAAACTTATATAAACTTGTCTTGAAATTTCAATAAATTTATAAGAATTGACTAAAGTTACACTATTATGGACAAAAGTTACATTATCAGTGGACTAAGTTACACTATTATGGACTAAAGTTACACTCAATGAAACAACTGTAGTAAGGATATATGTAACTTCTACTCAATGAATGTATAATTCCAACGCGAATATGTGTAACTTCTACTCAATGAATGTATAACTACATTAGGAATGTGTTGAACTTCTACTCAATGAATGTATAACGCTAGTAACGATATGAGTAACTTATACTCAATGAATGTATAACTCCAGTAGGAATGTGTGTAACTTCAATGAAAGTATAACTTTTGTTTTCTCATTTCTCTTTGTTGAAAAATGAAAAAAATAAGTATAACAACAAAAAATAACAAATAAAAACCAACACTATAAATTTGAATTTATATAAGTACTGTTTGTATAACTTTAGTTCAAAATTATGTAACTTTAGTCCAATTTTGTGCAACTTTAGTACAAAATTAATTAGTTTCTATTTAATTTTATGACAAGTGTATATAATTTGTCCTACTGTAACTTTAGTCCTTTTTGTATAACTTTAGTCCAAAATTGTGTAACTTTAGTCCAAAATCGTGTAACTTTAGTCCAAAATCGTGTAACTTTAGTCCAAATTTAAATTCAGATTTGAAACCAACACTATAACTCTAGTCCTTTTTTGTATAACTTTAGTCCAAAAGTGTGTAACTTTAGTCCAACATCGGGTAACTTTAGTCCAAGTTTAAATTCAAATTTGAAACGAACACGATAACAAGACGAGATTGAAGTTTCAAATATTGTCTATGAAGTTGCGCTTAATGAGCATTGAAGTTGCACATAATGCCATTAAAGTTACACAAATGTGTAATAAAGTTGCACATAATGCCCAAAATAATATTAGATAACACAAACACCAAAAAATAGATATGAAAATTAAAATATAATTTGTGACTACAAATTCAAAAGTAGATCTGAAAAATTTAATATTAAAAAAATTTAACAAATGTAAATTGTCAATAAAAATTAAAAAGTAGAAAAAACCGTCTCACAACAATATCGACACAAAATGACACAATACCAAAGAAATACAATCTAAAACTTTTAAAAATTAACATTAAAGTTTACGTAACTTTAATGTTACAAGGGTATAACTTTAGTCGTAAATAGTATAACTTCAGTCATAAATAGTGTAACTTTAGTCTTATAGTCCATTTTTTTGCATACTTTATTTTTATAGTCAACAAAAATTAAAAAGTAGAAAAAACCGTCTCACAACAACACCGACACACAAATACCAAAGAAATACAAGTAATTAGAAAATTTAAAAAAAAATAGATCTAAAACTTTTAAAAATTAACATTAAAGTTTACGTAACTTTAATGTTACAAGGGTATAACTTTAGTCGTAAATAGTATAACTTTAGTCATAAATAGTGTAACTTTAGTCTTATAGTCTATTTTTTGCATACTTCATAATATAGATCTAAGATTAAATTAACAAATAAAATCATCCCATAGAATAACTAAAATAACAAATTTGAATAACAAAAAATAACAAATCTGAAAAAGAAAATAAAAAAAAAACATTAAAAAAAATACACAACAAGAAAAGAAAATAAATTAAAACAATTAAAAAATTAGACAGTAACACCACCCCCAACAACAACCAAAAAACCATCATACAAAACCAAAAAAGAAAAGAAAAGAACGGAAATGAAAGAAAATACAAAAAAAAAAAATATAAATCTGAAAAACAACCACAACACCTACCCCACAACAACACGGCCCACGACCCAACAACAACCAAAGTAGCCGCGGCCACCAGCCCACGGCCCAGATCTGAAAAAAACAAAAAAAATAGAGAGAAATGAGAAGAGAAGCCGTGGCAAAGAGGAGAGGAGGAGGGAGGATCGGCGGCAAGAGGTGCGTGTGGTGGCGTCGTGGTGGTGTGTCGGATCGTGGTTTTGTTGTCGTGGAGGGAGGGTGGAGAGAGGAGCGGTATAGTGGTGGAGTGTGGTGTGTTGTCGTGGAGGGAGGACGGAGGATGGAGGTGCGGGGGTTGCAAAGGGAGGACGGTGAAGGTGGGGATGCTGTGAAAGGAGAGGAAGGAGAAGGGGAGGAGGAGGAAGGAAGGACGGCGGGAGGAAGGAGGAAGAAGGAGGACGGCGGGAGGAAGGAGGACGGCCAAAAATTTTTGATTGATTTTTTTGTTTGTTTTTTGATTTTTATTTGATGAGAGGAAAAGAGAGAAGGTGAGAGTGAGATTTAGAGAGGGAGTGGAGTTTGTGATAATGAGAGAATAAATGATTAATGAGGAACTTAATTGCAATGAGGAGCTAATTAGAGAAGATGAATTTCTGGCCATCCATTGAAATCTAATCTCAACCTTTCATCCCCTTCATTCTATGGTCTTTATAAGGACTTAGAGACTCATAAGATGTAAGGGACTTATGAGAACCCTTCTCTCTCTCTCTCTCTCTCTCTCTCTCTCTCTCTCTTCTCTCTCTCTCTCTCTCTCTCTCTCTCTCTCTCTCTCTCTCTCTCTCTATCTATCTATCTCTCTATCTATCTATCTATCTATCTATCTATCTATATATATATATATATATATATATATATATATATATATATATATATAGAGAGAGAGAGAGAGAGAGAGAGAGATTGGATTTGGTGATTTTGGTTCTTATGGTGAGTTGTGAGTTGGGGGAATCTCAGCCATTAGATTAAATTAGAGATGAGTGGTCAAGATTTATCTTAGTTGTCATATAAAAGCATTGTTATTTAGTTTATTTTCTCTTTTTTTTTCTCCTCTCTCTCTTCTTTCCGTCATTTAGTATTCCAACTGTTTCCCTCTCTAATTAATACTCCCTATTTACTGCAAAACGTTAATATAATCATTTTTAACTGCTAGCGTTTCTCTCTCTTCTATTATTCTTGTGTTATTCTTCTTCAACCGTTCGTCACCTTCGTGTTTTCTCTTGTTTTCTCTTCGCCGTTGATCATCTTTCTTCCGATTGAAGGTAATTTCATGACGTTTTCCTCTTTTATTCTGTTATTTTGTTTTATTTCATGCTTTTGTATGCTTTTTTATTCCTTTTTTCAGTTTAATTATCGCTAGGTTTACTTAATCGAGTACTTTAATGTTGTTATTGCGTTTATGCAGTTTCTTCATTGTAATATTATGCTGCATTTTTGAATTTCTGATTTTTCCTGAAGTGATTTGCATGTTCTAGTCGTTTCTGCAGTTTTCTATTGTTTTGAAGTGATTTGCATGTTCTAGTTGACGAGTTGTGTTGAGTATTTTACTATTGATCTCTACACACTTTACTTTTTGTGTTATTCTAGCGCTTAGTTTGTTGTCAAGTTATTTGTCATGCTTTAATTGTTTAATGTGCTTTTCTAGGGTTTTTGTGTTTGTTCGTGTTGTCTTCACTTTTCAAGATTTCATTATTCATTCGTTATCTTTGGTCCTATGGTGTCATTGCAGCGTTACTCTTCCCGTCATTGTATCATTTTTCCTGTTTTTAATTTCTGTTATTCTTTTTGTGTTATTCTGCTGTTATTCTTGTGGTTTTGTTTGTTTGGCTTTGTTTGTTTGTAGGTTTCAGCATCATTAATGGACTTAGTTTTTGAGGGATGGCAATAAATATAGTGAATGAAGATAAATTGTTATTTGCTAGAGAGTTCGCTACTGAAAAGAAAAAAATTGGGTTGGTTATTGGACGATAAGAGTGATAAGTGCTTTGAAGTTAATGTACGAGTTCGTCGTCGTAATCAATCAATGTTGGCAGTTTTAAATAGCCAGGACCTAATGGAAAGAGTATTCGATCATGTAGAGACTACTTTGGACAAGAGCAATATGTGTCTTGTTTGTAAGAAATGGTCACAAATGTTCCTATTTCATAAAAGTGCGCCCGGTGTTCACGATGAATATATGAAAGTTCTAACAACAAGTCACAGTGAAGGTTTTAAGATTTTGTCAAGGGGCTCGAAAGTAGTTTCCAAACGATGCAAGTGCTACATGCTTGCAAGTGAGCCAGCAAAGGCGGTGTTGCATGCTTGCCGGTATATACACGATCATGACTCGCTCCTTGATGCACCTGTATCTGAACGGATCAGGCTAATTCACGAGTAATTTGAAACACTCAGGGACTATCCTGCTGCTTATGATCTTGCTTACGAATTGTATTGTAAGTCAGTCAATGTTGTTGACCTTGACTGACTTTTTACGTTATGTCATGTATTTTCGGAAGTACATTTTGGTTCTTTCTCGGAAAGAGTGTATTTTAGGTATTATGTAATTTGAAACTGTCTCTGGTTGTAATTTAGTACGTTATTTTGTTTTATGAAGGCTTATTTAGGCCGTATGTAATTTTGAAACTATCTTTGACTCTTTATTCAAAGAGGCTTTCTTTTGATTCTCTTTGTGTTTTTCTTTACACTTCCGTGTTGTTCTTTTTGTGTTTTTACTGCTGTATTATAACGGTTCTGTTATTAGTTTGACTAATTGTTAGTGTTCTGTTATTCTGCTATTACGGTACTCTCATTCTGTCGTCATTATTAAAAAGTCCAGCTGAATACCTATTTATCATTGAAAGTGATCCTTATTTTTATTTTCTGGATAGTACAGCTGAAAATGAAGTTAAAAATCAAATCCGCAGCTTCATCAAAGTCTACTCAACCGTCATCATCAAATTCTCCGGGTCCGTCTCCATCCAAATCCCCTGTCACATCTCCATCAAAGAGCAGTGCTTCTCAGAGAAGGAGTACTCGTAGTCAAGAAATATGTACAACCGAACCACCCACTAAAAAAACCAAACGAAAGGCTGAGACCCAAGTTGCGAAGTTGTCGTCTAGTCCACCAAAGACTAGTAGTAAGTTGGCTGGCAAAGTTAAGCATGAGAAGGGAATTGTGATAAGTAGCAACCAACCTCAGGCTGGAGATGCCGCATGAAAAATAACCCAGTGTATGTACTACTGTTATTCTACTTTTATTTTGCTGTTATTTTGCTATTAATATGTTACTTTTCGTGTTATTTTTTGTTGTTGTCTTGTTATTTTGCTATTAGTCTGCTGCTTTGCTTTTGTTATCTTAAATGTTTTAATGCATTGCATATTTTTTCCCCTTTGTGTGCACAGTGCCGATCCATTTGTTAGCTACTGTCAGCCTGCTTTTCTTCTCAGAGTTATTGAAGCCCTCACCGAGGAGCAGAAGGAGGCTGTTAGGGAAATGGGATTCGAGGGTTTACTTGAGTTGAAGCTTTCTTCCCTCCCCCATACCATGTTCCGGGAGATTATATATGCTTTTAGAAGTGGGAAGTTTTTTGAAATATCTGAAACGGAGAAGTACGAGTTGACTGCAGATGATGTGCACGATGTGTTTGGTTTACCAAATTCTGGACCAAAATTGGATTTGGTCATTACTGGGTTTCCGGGTTCTGCAGATGCTGATGGAGAAGCTTTGAAGCGTGCTTGGCGTGAGAAGTATGGTATCGCCAATAAAAAAAGTGGGATACCACTTAATAAAGTTCAGGAGACCTTGCTAGAGTCTTTGGTTACGGATGATGAGTTTAAGAAGACTTTTGTTCTGTTTGCTATGTCGTGTTTCGTTGCTCCTGTGTCGGGTTTTGTGGTTGATCTGAGACTTCTAAGCGCTGTGGAAGATGTTTCTAGGATCAAGGAAGTTAATTGGTGTCAGTTTGTCTTCTCAGACTTGGTGACTTCTGTGCGTGAAACCCTTAACGGGAGGAAAAATATTCGTTGTTGTCTAGTGTTGTTAGCTATCACCTATTTTCACCGTTATTTCTTTAGCGGTGATCAGGTGAATAATGAGCTACCGCTCATTAAACATTGGGATTTTAAGTCTTTCAGTGAGAGGTTGCAACGTGAGACAGCTCCTGGTGCTCTGGGCACTGGGGTGCGTTCAGACGTTGCTTTCTCATTGTCTCGTCCAAACATCGTTGGCTCTGGTCAACGTAGTCAACGTCGATGTCTTGTGCTGGATCTACCTGATGATATTCTTACGGATGAGCAAGTGCAGTCCGCAGCGGTCGACGTAAGCACTTGTTTGATTGTTTTCAAACGAATCATTCTAAAATGTTATTCTGTTATTGTCTTTAAGTATTAGTTGTCCTACTGCTATTATTTTACGATTATTCCACTGTTATTCCTCGCTTTTCTCTTGTCATTCCACTGTTATTCTATTTTTCATTCCAATTGTTACTCCACTGTTCTTCTACTGTTATTCTATTATTACTCCACTGTTATTTATTCTGCTGTTAGTGTACTATTATTCCTTTGTTATTTTATTACTCCACATGCTACTGTTATTCTACTATTAATCCACTGTTATCTATTCTGCTGTTAGTGTACTATTATTCCTCTGTTATTCTACTATTATTGTACTTTTGTTATGTTTTGGAATTCAGTTTTAAGTAAAATTTTGGGATTTTATCTTGACAGGATGTTCATCAACTTATACTGCTTAATGAGAGGGACTCTCAGATTTTATGTCGCCGATACTTGGAACGGGCGGAACTTATAAAGTCGAAGATAATGAAGAAGAACCAGCAGGCTATGCGTCAAGCACCTGCTGCTAAGTTGCCCAACCAAGTAACCCGACGAGCTGCTAAAGAAAGCACGGTTGAACAGTCATAAAAAGTGCATTCTGAAGGGTCAGAGAATTTGGTTGTCACACCATCTTTCTTCAAGGATCAAGTTGTCCGTGAGTTGGATGAACGGATTAAGCATGTATTGGCTATGCAAGCGGCAAATAAATCGCGATCAACTGTTCCTGAATAACCAGCTTCCAAAAACGCTAGACATGAAGATGTCATCATTGAACCTCCATCATTTAATCTGTTTTCTCAATTTTATGAGGAGTGTGTCGGGCTTTCGGATGTGCAGCCGACTGTAGCTGAAAAAAAGGGTGTTGAACATAGTCCCGTCATTCAACAAAGTGCAAAGGAGGGGACTCCACAATTGTCACCGCTCGGTTTAGATTCTATTACGACGGATATCTGTGCTGACATTCAGTTTCGTTATGGAGAGCCAGATGATGTTGGTGAGAAAGTAGTTGATGTGGGGGACATTACCATTGACGTGGAGGATGTTAACAATGATGTGGAGGACGTTAACATTCAAGTTGAAAATTATCTTGTTGATAATCCGCCAGAGGACGTGCCTATTACTGTTGAGTGTACACCGGTAGAGGGTCAAGCAACTCAAATTCCAAAGACTGATGGTTGTTTGCCTGAGACAAAGGTGACGGATACTGGTGCTGACATTCCATTGCCTAATGACACTCAACATTCCACTCAAATTGGCAGTGAAGCATTTGTGACTGCAGAAGAGGAAGTAGTGGATATGGTGATGTCTTGTCATGCAGACTTGTTGTATGAGGCTGTGTCTGAGATAGATAAATCTGATAAATAGGATTCCGAGGTTGTGTTGGAGGCTGGTACTGTTGTTGGTGAGGCTGTCCTAGAGGATAATGGCGTTGCTGGGTTGAATGCTCCTAATATCGGTACAAGTTATTTGCTGCACTCTGCTGCACATGAGGAGCTATTGTTGTCTGTTGTGCCTCAAAATTTCGGATGCAGCTATGATTGTGGTACTGTGGATCCTCAGCTAGTTGTCCTGTCAAAATCAATGATAACAATGGGAAATGTTTTCAACCCAATGATATCCAAGAGGAAAGAGGTTGCAGACTACTGTTTTTTGAATGATCATAACATTTCGCAAGGGTAAGACCTTGTTTTTATTTTAATAATTTTCCGCTTTCTGTTTAAAATATTATTCTGCTTTGTGTTCTTCAAAAATATATTTATGTGACTCTTATTTGTCTGTTTTTCGGTTTTGAAGCGAGAATCTTGTCACTTGAGGTGTTCACAGTTACCTGAATCGAGAGGATATGGAATCCATGGTTCCAAAGTCAATGATAATGCTTGGTGTTGTGGACTGGTGGTCCCTCTTTCTTAATGATACTTGTATACGAGGAAGTCCAAGTCGCCTTTTCTTTGGGATGGGTGCAACGGTTAGTTATTCTATCTTATGGTGTCTTTTACTTTATTTTTCATTTTGCATCACGTTTCAACTCTTTTCTCCACTTTTCTCCACAAGTAGTGATATAAATTTAACTTTGATTCCTCAAGCCCTCTTGACGGTCCGAGTAAGAAGTTGTTGAAATTCTGGAATGTGTTTTTCGATTCCTGCAATGGAAGATGTCGTTTGAACTCGGACCTTGTGTTTATGCCGATTCTGTACAATGATCACTACTCTTGTTTCTGCATCAATTTTATGAATGAATCGATTGATTTTTTGGACAACATGACTCACGATGCCAACAAATTAGCCGAGTACAGAAGATTGGCCGAGATTGTGGCAAACTATATGTATGTTTTTATGGAGGGTCATAATGTTATGAAGTCTCAAGATTGCCGCAATTTTGAAATCGTTGATGTTCCTTTTAAATGGAGAAAGAAGGAACTGTTGAATTAGAGTCCGGTGTTTCTTGCTGTACACGATGGCCGAATATGGTGGCAGCGTGTTTGAGTCCAATCTTCACAGCAAGATTGCTCGTCGAATCTTCTGTGTTGAAATATCGGCTTCCCTGATCTTGGCGGATATTAATATTTAGGCAAGTAGTTCTTGATAAAGCGACGGCTTGTGAGAATCAAAGGTCGAAGACGTTGGGTTTGGGGTCAGCTAGGAACAAGTTGAAAGAATTGAAACCCCAATCATCTGCTGCTAGTGAAGAATCAGGCGTCGTAGTGAATGTTGTACCTTTGACTGTTGTGTATCCAGGAAAGTCAGACTAAGTTAGTGTAAACTGTTTGTTAAATAATTAGTGTTCTGTTATTGCACTGTTATTCTATATAATAACTAGTTTATTGTGCTGTTATTCCCGTATTATTCTGGTGTTATTCCAGTGTGTACTCTAATTTAATTGAGTTTTTATATTACTTGTACTTTTTTCAAACACCATCCATTTTTACTCTAATCCCCCTATTATTCTGTTGTTATTGCAGTATTATTCAGCATAATGAGCAGTCATTCTGCTATTATTGCACAATTAGTCTACAGTTATTCGACTGTTATTCTAGTTTAAATAAGTTTTCCTATTACCTTTGTTTTCTACAAACACTATCCATTTTTATTCAAGTGTAATTTTAGTCAAGTGTAAAAGTAGTGGTTTAGAATGTTTTTATTCCACTGTTATTCAACCATTATTCTGTTGTTATTGCAGTATTATTCCGCATAAAAAGCAGCTACTCTGCTGTTATTGTACTATTAGTCTACACTTATTCTGCTGTTATTCCACTAGTTTAATTAAGCTTTACAAACACTATCCATTTCTACGAAGAATATCCATTTTCTATTCAACTGTCAATGGCTGTTTTTTCTCAACTGTGATTCTATTCTTATTGCACCGTTATTCTGTTGTTATTGCACTATTATTCCGCATAACACGTAGTTTATTCTGCTGTTATTGCAGTATTATTCCACAAAAGGACTAGTTTATTCTCATTGTTATTTCACTTTATTATTCCAAAGCATTATTTTGTTAAAACTATTCATTTTTATTCAAGTGTAAATTTAGTCAAGTGTAAAAGCAATGGTTTAGACTCGCTTTTATTCCACTCGTTATTCTACCATTATTCTCATTATTATTGGTAGATTATTCTCGCATAATTAGCGCTTATTATGCTTTGTTATTGCACTATTATTCGGTAAAGACTTCGTTATTCCAACATTACTTAAACATAGTAGTAAATAGTACTTAAAGATAGTACTTACATAATAAACATTAACGTTCTAAAATATTAAAGCCATTATTTTTAAAGCAATAAATATTTTAAACATATTTTAAAGCAAAGACCCTGGACCATCATCGTTAGATTTTTATATCTTTATTCTATTCTCGACGCTGCGCGCAGTCCTTGACAAAGGTGCTCTCAACTTCCACCGACTCATCCTGAAAAGGGTTTTTGTATCCTTCCATAAGTTCCATGGCTTTCGTAATCGGAATCGGTGTCCAATCGGCAGAGATTGAAGGATAGACTTCGATGTAATACTTCTTCAAAGCATTCACACCAAAGAATGAATTGATTGTCCATGTCGGCTTCTGTGTAGTTCCTATTTTTCTTTTCCTTCAACTGTCTACGCGTACGTTCATTTTGAAGTTCAGCAACCTTCAACTGTGTCCTAACATTGTCGACCTCTCTTATTAAGGCCTCTTCACGGTATTCTGCTGCCTCTATATTTGTCCTTGTCTCGATCAACTCTATCAAAAGGGACTCTATTTTCCGTTTCGCTTCATTGATTTCCTCCCTTGTTGGGGACCTTCGGTTATCGTCAGTTACGTCACTCATTCTGCAGCATTGGAAGTATGAAACTTTTTGCATTATAAAAAGATGTTTAAAATATTTCAACCAAATTAAAAGCATACCAAAGCAGAAGAAAGAGAATTACCTTTTCTGCAGCATCGAGTATAGTGTAGACAGATAAGAAAAGTAAACATCAAAGAAAAATAAAGAATAGAAAGATAAGAAATTACCTTTTTGCAGAGGAGATAAAGTTTTTTTTTTGGAATGGACTTTTTCAGTGTGTGTGTTTTTTTTTTACTCGAAATAGCAGTATTTATAGGGGCTTAGGGAATACAAACAGTTTTTCTGTAATAAAGTATAGAAAGATAAGAAATTACCTGCCTACCAAAAAAAAAGATAAGAAATTACCTTTTGCAGAGGAGATGCAGAGTTTTTTTTTAATGTACTTATTCAGTGTGTGTTTTTTTTTTTTTACACGCAATAGCAGTATTTATAAGGGCTTGGGGAATACAAACAGTTTTCCTGTAATTATATTAGATTAGGTTAGGTAACTGTTTTTAATAAAAATTGAAAAGTGGAACGGCTTTTTATAAATATTACTAATCTGTTATTATTCAACTATTATTGTAGTGTGTAAATGCAGTTTTATTTTGTGGGTGGTTTGTGGAAAACAGTCAGATAATATTAACAAAAAAATTAAAGTAACTAGTATTAATTCTCATATAATGTAGGTCTCACTTTATTATCCAGAAGTAACATTTTAGGATAAAATGTAATTCAAACAATGACAAATAGTAAAAGTCTTTGACATTTAGGCGAGGTCTTCATTGTAGCAGCTGTCTTTTGCGTCTCTTTTGTCTTTCTTAGTTCATGCATCTGATTCATATTCCTGCAATGTTTGCTTAGTATTTGTCATTGAGGTAACGTAACAATTAGAGCAAAAATAACAACACATTAATAGCAGAATAGCAAGAGAATAACATTAATAGCAAGAGAATAACAATTAGAGCAAATTTAGCAAATACTCTGCTTTGTTATTGCGAACACTATCCATTTCTACGAAGAATATCCATTTTCTATTCAATCGCCAATGGTCGTTTTATCTCAACTGTGATTCTATTCTTATTGCACCGTTATTCTCATTGTTATTGCACTATTATTCCGGATAACAAGTAGTTTATTCTCTTGTTATTGCGGTATTATTCCACAAAAGGACTAGTTTATTCTCAACTTTATTCCATTGTTAGTCCAAAGATTATTTTGTTAAAACTATTCATTTTTATTCAAGTGTAAATTTAGTCAAGTGTAAAAGTAGTGGTTTAGACTGCTTTTATTCCACTGTTATTCTACCATTATTCTGTTGTTATTGCAGCATTTTTCCGCATAATAAGCAGCTACTCTGCTGTTATTGTACTATTAGTCTACACTTATTCTGGTGTTATTCCACTAGTTTAATTAAGCTTTACAAACACTATCCATTTCCACGAAGAATATCCATTTTCTATTCAAAAATAACAACACATTAATAGCGAGAATAGCGAGAATAACACAACAACAGAGAATAGCGAGTAACACCTGAATAATAGGGGAATAACAGTAGAATAAGAGGATAACATTAGAACAATAGGAGAGTAATAGTTCAGATTCATACCTCTTCAGTTTCTGATTCTTCATCATCATCGTCATCAGAAGGGGGACGGTTCAGCAAATGGAAGATTACAAGTTCTACTGTTGTGGTTCACCCACTTCTTGCAGTTACCGCATCTGCGCTTCCTCTTTTGTGGCTTGCTCTTGGCCTTTTCTTTCGACGACCTCAATCTTTTGCCACTACCCTTATTCTTGGCCTTGTTAGGCGGTCGAAGGTCAATATCATTTGAAGCTGTGATGCCAAGAAGAGCCTCAATTTCCTGGTTTTTAGTTTTCGGTTCAATTGGTCCTGTGATGTTCTCCCTGAACTGTGTCAGGGTTTTCTGCAGTTGCTTCATCTGTTTAACCGTAGCATAACTGTCTATCACCCCGACAGTTGCATAAATCTCAGACCAAACCTTTGACATCTCAGCTTTCTTGATGTCAGCTTCGTCAATGTCTTCTATGACCTTTCCATTTTCATCTCGGACAATTGGCCTGTAGGATTTCTTTGTCCATCAAGCAAGGACATAAGGCTCAGGTATCCTGTGTACCTGCCTACTATTCCACACTCACAGTATATGCGACAGACAATGTCATGCCTCTCAAACAGCTTACATGCACATTTACTCTCGTTAGTTTTGGTGTTAAATTCCACTCAGAAGTTTCTGTGCTTCATTCCATCACGAACGTCACGGTACTCCACTGTCGCTACTGTTGTCAAACCCCCGACCCCCATGCTGTATATCGTATGTTTGACTTTGTTCTGAAAGTCTGCAAAGATAGGAAGTGTGTAGACAAGTGAGGCATGCATCTCTACCTTCATCGGCCCTACTTTCTCGAGCATACTATGCTCGTTGGCAGTGTCCAACCTCCTTTGTGAATGCCTTTGCTGTTCTATTGCAGAATTGTACCTCATCCAGAACTCGACAAGGGTTCCAAAGTGGCTTTCAAACCGTTTGAAATAGTTGTTTGAACTTTCGGATCTCTGTGTTATCTGTAGCAAACAACCTAGAGGCAGATCGCGAAAGTAAGACGGTATCCACTTTTATCTGATTGAAACTGCATACTTCAACCACCGGTTGCTTTGCATACCATGTGCTTCAATAACGGTTTGCCAGTTTTGTTCAAATTCTTCTGGTTCTAAGTCGACATCCCAAACAACGGCATTTATGTCTGTCAAAAATTCCGTCATTGCAGATTGCCCTTCCCACCTTCTCAGGCATTTTCTGCATGATATGTCACATGCAGTACTTGTGCACAGAATGCTTGAAGACATTTGGGCATGCCTTTTTAATTCCAGGGCATTGGTCTGTAATTATACACTGAGGTTGCTGCTGCCCCATTGCTTCGAGGAATTTTTTAAAAATCCACTCAAATGAATCCTGACTCTCGAAGTCAAGTAACCCAGCTGCAAAAGTTACCGTCTTCTTGTTGTGTTCTACTCCGGTGAACGGAGTAAACACCATGAAATATTTGTTTGTCCCATAAGTAGGGTCAAACGAGATCGTGTCTCCATATAACTTGTAGTTGTTTATCCCTTCCTTATCAGCCCAAATAACCTTCGTCAAGCATTTGTTCTCATCCTAATCATAAGCAAAATAGAACCCGTTTGTTTCAAATTGAAGATTTTGAAATGCCCAATGAACATTTTAGCATCCTTATCCCCAATGTAACACTTGATATTTCGTTTGAAGTTTTTGAAGTCTAGCAAAGAGGCACTGATATTCTGATAATCATTTGAGTATTCCTTGAGAATTCTGAAGCTCAATGTTGGACCTATGTTTAGCTTAGTATGATCAATAATGGTCCTCTTAATGTAATCATGGACGTCCCTTGACATCTTTTGGAACTCTCTGTTTTTGACAGAGTAAAGAGAGTGATTGTGAACGTCTACAAAGACGTCCACAATATATCCAGCCGGTCTGTCGTATGTTTTTTCACAGGTTCTTAACCTCATGTGCGCCTTGCAGCCACACCTTGTCAGAGCATGCTTCTTTGGTTGTCTAATTCGTCGCTCTTTGTTCTCTACTGTACTCAAATTAGCAGCTTCGTGATTTGTTGCTTCAAGTCGCAGTTTTCTTTTCATATCTCTATACCCCTGTCTGTTACAGACCAGTGATTTGACGCTGACGCCCGCCTTATATTTCGCATTTGTGTAACTTCTCACATCAAATCCGCAAGCCAATGCATATATGCTGTAGAACTATACTGCATCGTCCAAGGTAAGAAAGAACATGCCACGTTTAGGCGTAAAATCACTCTCAACAGTCCTCACCCACTGCTCAGTACCCCCGGGTGTACTGCTGTAATGAAGAGTTGGAACAAACTCATCGTTTTCTTCGCCTGAACAGGTTGGGCTGGTGAATATATTGTTATTAGAAGAATCCTCAATAGTTAAGACTGCATTGTCTTCAACAATAGAGACAGTAGAAAGATCTGGGACAGTAAATTATTATAATGAGTACAGTCAGTGGACAACAAAATGACAATAACATCACAATAACGTAGCATGGGGGAGAGATCAACATTGCGAGTAATGTGACAATAACAAAGATGATAACATAACGAGTTGGGAAACAGACGACAATCAATAACATCACAATAACACTAAATGTGTTTTTCTTATGCTACTCTCTTATCAGCCGTATATTTTCATGCTAATTCACAATAATATCACAACAATAGTACCATAATATTAGAATAACAGTACAATAATATCATCATGTTTATCTACTTTTACAATAATAGTACAATAATATCAGAATAACAGTACTTTGATTCTACTTTATTACATACAGATAATACTGTATTTTTATGCTACTCTTTTGCAAGGCATATATTTTCATGCTATTGCACAATAATAGCACAATAATATTACAATAATATCACAATAACGAGTCAATAATATAATCATGTTACTTGTCTTTGTTACAATAATAGTACATTAATATCGTAATAACAGTTCTCGATTCTACTTTATTACATACGATAATCTTCGTATTTTTTATGCTACTCTTTTGCAAGCCATATATTTTCATGCTACTGCACAATAATAGCACAATAATATTACAATAATATCATAATAGCAGTCCAATAATATAATCATGTTACTGTACTATTACAATAATAGTACATTAATATCAGAATAACAGTTCTCTTTTTCTACTCTAATACAAGCCAGACAGTACAATAATATCAGAATAACAGCTGAGAAACACATAGAAATCAATAATTGATTTATAAACAACGGCGGATAAAGAGATAAGAATCAATAACAGTATTACATGTTTCCATATTTACTGTCGAGTTGTTTTCTTCGCTACAATTGTTGTTAATATCGTTGTCCATATTTTATACCTGAAAACAGTCAAATCAAGTATTCAATTCAATTAAAATCAACGAATTTCACGAATTTTACATTAATTTCGAAAATACGATTGAATACACTAAAAATCAACGAATTTACATTACCTGTAATTCGATTGCAGCTAAAAATCAACGAATTTGTGTAATCTTATTAGGTTTTTTATGAGATTTCTATAGTCGGCGTTCTGATTTTTGTGTTTCTCTGTTTCTGATTTGTAGAGAGATGTAGAGAGAGAGAGAGAGAAAGAGAGAGAGAGAGAGAGAGAGAGAGAGAGAATATCGTTTGAATGAAGTTTCTGCTTTCATGTTTCAGCTGCTTTTGTATTTTTCGATTTTTCCTTTTTTTTCCTAATTTATCATTTAATCTCAGCCCTTGATTTCTTTTAATCTCAGCCCTTGATTTCCCCAACTCACAACTCACCATAAGACCCCAACTCACGAGATCCCGCCTCCATGTGAAATGATATAGACCTCCGTTGATGAAGTAAGCAAGAAAGCTTAAGGTTGTTAAGGAGTTTGTTATAGAGAGAGAAATGTAAAATAAGAGAGAAAATTTGTATTCATAAGAAGTGAAGTATTCTGTTACATTGAGGTAGTATTTATAGTAACTAACTTCCTTGCTCTATTAACTAACTAGTCAATATTAGTCAATCTTTGACTTATATAATTCACATTCCCCCCTCAAGCTTGACTCTGTCTATTGCTTCTGAGTCCAAGCTTGGCAACCAAATAATGATGTTGTTGAGAACCTAAGGCCTTAGTCATCAAGTCTACAAGCTGGAGGCCAGTTCTAACATGCTGCGTATACAGAAAACCCTGTTGCAATTTATCTCGAACATAATGACAGTCCACTTCCAGATGTTTAGTTCTTTCATGGAAGACGGGATTATGAGCTATGTGTTGTGCAGCTTGGTTGTCACAAAAGAGAGGTATTGGAGTCTGGAGTGTGACCTGTAAATCTGCTAACAAATTACTTATCCATACCATCTCGTGTTGTAAAGGACATACTATATATATATATATATATATATATATATATATATATATATATATATATATATATATATATATATATATATATATATATATATATATATATATAGAAGGGTTCTTATAAGGCCTTCATACCTTATAAGGCCCTAAGTCTTTATAAGAGCCCTTGGATGAAGGGATTGAAGGGATGAGATGAGGAGAGAGGGCGTGTTTTTTAGAGCAAAAAAAAAAAGAAAATGCTGATTGTGTGAGAGGGGGACCACTTTCACTGTTTATGTACTGCCTCCATATCAAATCCCGCGGACAATAGCAATAAACAAAGCCTCCTATATCATTTTGCATGCTTCCCTCCTCTTTTCACCATTCAAAACCTCTCAACAAGCAAAACCCATAAAAATCATCCAAAAAACCTGAATAATTCTGCAAATCCATTATAAATCATCAAAAAGAGAAAAGAAATTTCATTCCAACTGTTTAACTACATCATCTTTCCGTATAAAATTCATTCGCTTTGTTGAAAATAAATAATTTGTCATTGTTCATCACAAAAACACGATCAAAATGACAGTCAGTGTTCGTGAAAACGATTATATGCAGATTGAAGTTGCCGTCGATGGTGAGTTCCGAATGTTCATTATTGTAGGTTGTAGTTATATAATTTGTGTTCATTATTCTTAATATTGTTGTACTTTCATGGTGTTCATCAGATTTGTGCTTTCATTTTGGTAGCTTGTTGTTGATCGCAAAAAATGATGGAAATTTAAAAGCTTGATCAAGTAGGAATTATAACTTCAGTGGGTTTTAGTATAACTCTGACCCAAATATGTATAACTTCAATAATACAGGGTACACATGCAGTTCTTATATTCATCGTGTTATAACTCCAGAGGTTTTTGTAAAACTCTTTGACAATTTCCTGCAACTTCGGTAACACAAAGAATTCAAACCCTAAATTGTGCGTACAAATCTTACTAAAGAACCAATTTTGATATAGTTATACAGTTTGTGTCTAGAGTTATACATTGTATCATTAAAGTTATTCATACTGTGTATAGAGTTATACATTGTATGATTACAGTTATACACGTTTTGTACAGGAGTTATACAACACATCACTGCAGTTATCCATATATAGGTAAGAGTTATACAAGTTATACATTGTATGACTAGAGTTATACAAAGATCTACCTAGAGTTATACAGAGTGTAACTATAGTTATACATGATATGGTAAGAGTTATACATTATATACCCAAAGTTATACGATCATGTGCCCCGAGTTATACAAATCATGCATAGAGTTATACAAAGATATAATGTATAACTCGTAAAATATAATGTATAACTCTTAGCATATACTGACCGTGTTTGGAGTTATACATTATATGCTAAGAGTTATACATTGTGTAGCTAGAGTTATACATCGCATGACTAGAGTTATACAGACTGTTCATAGAGTTATACATTAAATGCATAGAGTTATACGAGCTGTGTCTAGAGTTATACATTGTATGATTAGAATATAATGTATAACTCTAGGCATATAATGTATAACTCGTAGAATATAATGTATAACTCTTAGCATATACAGACTGTGTTTGGAGTTATACATTATATGCTAAGAGTTATACATTGTGTAGCTAGAGTTATACATCGCATGACTAGAGTTATACAGACTGTTCATAGAGTTATACATTAAATGCATAGAGTTATACGAGCTGTGTCTAGAGTTATACATTGTATGATTAGAGTTATACAGGCTGTGTCTAGAGTTATACATTGTATGGTTAGAGTTATACACATTTTGTCCGAGTTATACATTGTATGATTAGAGTTATACATTAAATGCCTGCAGCTTATACATTCTCGTGCCCGAGTTATACATGTTATTTGCATGTGTTTTTCTCCGTCATTGTTTTTTCCTCAGTAATTATTATTCGCTTAGTTTTTCTGTGTTTGTTAGTAAAACAAATTAAATAAAATAAAACAAAGAAGATGATGGAGAGGATAGTAAAACAAACCCACATTTAACATACATGAACTTAATTAATAGATATAGATACATAAACTTAATGCATTGCTAAAAATACAGTTCTTAGATGTTCATATAGGGATGAATTCTCTTCTATGATATTCATCCTCTCCTCCTTTGCTATTTGGAGGTTTCGTTCCGCAGATGCAATATCTTCTAATAGCTGCATTATCTGCTGCTCTGACAAGCCATTTTCTTTGGCGTCCTTGAGTGCGATCTGAGCGTCCTCAAGGTAGGTCCTGTACCTCCTCTCGATGTCCAGCAACCGGCGTATGAAACTCTTGTTGTACTCGGTCATAATGCATATATTACGAATGGCATCATTCATTGTTGTTGAAGGAAGTTTGGAATTTATTATTAGGTTTTAACGATTTAGGGTTTGGAGTTTAGGGTGGAGATAGGGATATAATGAACTGGTTTTTTAGATAGTGGAATGAATTTATAATTAGTAATGTGTCCTTTGAGTTGTTTTTTAATTAATATGTTTGGAGTTTGATGCTTAAATTAATACGAATTTTGTTTAGGAAGTTGTGTCATATCCCTGCTTGAAATCTTATAACCCTTCGCATTCCATATATTGTGCCGTTTCATTAAATGTATAACTCTTAGAATATAAAGTATGCCTAGAGTTATGCATTATATACCTAGAGTTATACATTATTTGCTAAGAGTTATACATTGTGTAGAATGAGTTATACATCTTACAGTCTCTGCCTAGAGTTATACATTGTGTAGCTAGAGTTATACATCGTATGACTAGAGTTATACATTGTGACTAGAGTTATACATTGAATGACTAGAATTATAAATACCGTGACTAGAGTTATACATTATTTGACTACGATTATACATTCTCGTGCCCGAGTTATACAAAGTGTGACTAGGGTTATACATTAAATGACTAGAGTTATACATTGTATGACTAGAGTTATACAAACTGTGACTAGAGTTATACATTGTATGACTAGAGTTATACAAACTGTGACTAGAGTTATACATTGTATGACTAGAGTTATACGTCATCTGACTACAGTTATACATTTTGTGCCCAGAGTTATAAATTGTATGACTAAAGTTATACATTATACACCCAAAGTTATACAGTCTGTGCCCAGAGTTATACCGTATGTGCATAGAGTTATACAGTATATGCGTAGAGTTATGTATTTCTTTAATCATTTCATGGATGATTGATTACGCTCGGATAATGGTCGCAAGGCAAATGCGAAACGAGTATTGTAAGCATTTGGCAGCGGAGTTTACACCTTGTGTAGGGCAACAATTTTTTGAAATCGACGAGGCAGTGACATTCTATAAAGTTTATGCATTGGCGACCGGATTTGATGTTCGGAAGTACTCGACGAAAAAATGGCGCGACGGTGAAATCGGTCAAAGTTCTTTGGTTTGCAACAGAGAGGGATTCACATATGTCCCAAAAGGAGAGGCAGTAATTAAAAAAAATGAGATCGGGATTAGGGAAGAAGGAATGCAATGGGGAAAAAGAACTGTGAACCAGAGGAAATATACAGTCAAGAGGGTAGGGTGTAAAGCACATGTCAGGCTATTTATGAAGAATGGAGTACTAGTAATTGACCGATTCCACATGGGGCATAATCACGAGCTTGTATCGAGTGAGGATCGTCAGTTTCAAAAGATGTCGCGGAACATAGAAGATTTTCACAAGTACTTGATAATGTACAACTCAAGGGTTAGTTTACTATTAAACAAACATCCACTAATTAAATGGCAAACTTCTAAAGTTATTCACCGAGATGATAGAGTTATGTAAACCTAAAAGTTATAAATAATAAGAAGTTATAAGAATAGCTGAAAGATTTATAGTTGAGGAATTCTTGGTTATTAATCAGCACTGATAAGGATTTGTTGTCCACTGCAGTTGAGGATAGGAGCAACTAGGACGTACAACATGTGTAAGGAGTTCGTAAACGGGTTCGAGAACATTGGTGCATCCTTAACTGATTTTAAGAACTTCCACCGAGATATGAAGTGCTTCATCCATAAACGGGACGGTCAATTGTTCATTGACCGGTTCAAGAATATGGCACAAAATAGGCAGGGGTTTTATTTTGATTATGAAGTTCACAAGGATAACAGCCTTCGAAGCGCAATATGGGCTGACAGAACCGCTAGAAGGAACTACTCCGTTTTTGAAGATGCAGTGTCGTACGACCCAACATACTCAACAAACAAGTACGATATGATTTTCACGCCATTCACTGGCATAGATCACCATAAGCGATCAGTGACATTCTGTGGGGCATTGATTGCCCATGAAGACCATGAATCCTTCCAGTGGGTTTTCAATAGGTTTTTGAATGCTATGGGAGGAAAGGAACCCAAGTACATTATCACAGATCAGTGTCCGGGCATTATTAAGGTCGTACCCCTTGCCTTCAAGACTTCACGCCACCGATTTTGCATGTGGCATATAATGAACAAGGTGCCATCAAAGGCCGGGGTGACAAGGGAGGATTATAAGGAGTTCGTTCAGAAATTGAACAACATTATATGGGACGACAACATAGAAGCAGACGACTTTGACGCTAGGTGGGCAGAAATAATGGTAGCGCATGGTCTTGTGAACGAAGAGTGGTTTACAGAAGCGTACGAAAAAAGGAGCCAATGGGTGATGGCACATTGCAGGGACTTGAACATAGGTGGTGTAATGAGGACAACCCAGAGATCAGAGAGCATTAATAGTTTTTTTAAGAAGTTCGAGCGAAGTCGTGTGCGTTAGTGGAGTTTTGGATGCGTTTTGAAAGCGCTATGGACCATCAACGGCATACGCAGAAGAGACTTGACCATGAAAACCGACACTCAACACCGGCAATGGGGACGCATTTACCCATAGAGGAATATGCGTCGGATGTTTATACCCGTGAGGTTTTCAAGGAATTCCAACTAGAGGTCATTTGCTCAATCGATACATGTAAGAGTGTCGGCTATGCTGAAGTCGATGGAGTTGAAGTGATTGTCGTAAAGGATTCAATCAGACAGAAAAGTTTCAACGTAGAGTACAACCCAGGTAACAACATTTTGGCATCAACTTTATGTAGTAGTTAACTGAAGTTGCTAGATATAGTGCCAAAGTTACATTGTCTGAACGTAGAAGTTATACAATTGTTCAGTGAACTGCAGTTGTCTGCTGTATAAAATCTGACAACAGTTTGAATAACTTAAGTTTTCTGAATGTATAACTTTTCTTATTATATGCATAACTCTACTTGCAGAATGTATAACTCTTGTTGCCATATGTATAACTCTACTTTCAGAATAACATTAGAAATTCAATTTTTCAATGAACTGTTGTCATTTGTAGTATAACTCTGATTACATTTTGAATAACTTTAGCTTTCAGAATGTATAACTCTTGTTGCCATATGTAGTATAACTCTGATTACATTTTGAATAACTTTAGCTTTCAGAATGTATAACTCTTGTTGCCATATGTAGTATAACTCTGATTACATTTTGAATAACTTTAGCTTTCATAATGTATAACTCTTGTTGCCATATGTATAACTCTACTTTCAGAATAACATTAGAACTTATTCAATTTTTCACAGTAACCGCACTATTTGTAGTATAACTCGATTAGAGTTTGAATAATCGTAGCTTTCGAATGTATAACTCTTGTTGCCATATGTATAACTCTGCGTGATAATGTTTAACTCTTATTATTATATGTATAAGACTACTAACGGCATAATTTAATTGGATTACAGGGACACGGGCTACACAGTGCAGCTGTATGATGTTTGAAAGGATGGGATTTCTGTGCCGACATATAGTCTGGATTTTGTCGGCTAACGGCATGAAGACAATTCCAGTTGATTACGTTTCTACAAGATGGAAAAAGGATGCATTGCAATTCAGATTTCAGAATGTGATGGTGAACAAATGGAAACAAATAGTAGCGCTGATGCAAAAGAAGTTGCGATGGTGAAGTTGTGGTCAGAAGTTCATTCTACCATTGGTTTACTTCGTGGCGCGAGTGAGACTGAAGTTGTGAACTTAAGCTCGTTAATTAGAGAGTTCAAGGAGAAACTTTTACCGTACAAGAAGGATTTAACAAAGCAACAGGAATTTGAGCAAATCCTTGGTTGCCCCGCCGGTGACGAGGTAACAATACTTCCACCAAAACAATCGAAAAACAAAGGCAGCGGTAAAAGAATGGTGTTAGCTAAGGCTAAAGCCATTGCCTTGGCTTCTAAGCCAAAGCGCATGTGTAATAACTGTAAACAAATGGCACACCACGATAAACGGAACTGCCCTAACCCATTCTCTGAGCATCCACCGTCTTCACCAGCATCTGAAGGAGTAGAAGAAGAAGAAGAAGAGGAAGAGGAAGAAGAAGAAGAAGAAGAAGAAGAAGAAGAAGAAGAAGAAGAAGAAGAAGAAGAAGAATCAGAAGACGAAGACGACGAAGAAGAAGAATAGAGAAACTTAACATGTTGTAGTGTAGTAGTAGGCAGTAGAAAAATACCCCCGTCTCAACAAATTATTTACAATCTTTTTTTCTTTAAAAGGTAAAAAATCTGGTGAGACGGAACGGGTATTTAATAGCTAGCTTTTGTCTATTTTGAAGGGGGATTGCACCTTCAGTTGTATAACTTCGAGTAATATGGTGTGTGAAATTTGAAGCTAATGTTGTACAACTCTTTTACATTATTTTGATGACTTCTGTTCATGGCAACATATCCAATATTTAAAAGTGGCTTTAAGAAGGAATTATAATTTCAGTGGCTTTAAGTACAACTCTTACCCATATATGGATAAATGTACTTCACAGAGTGTATAACTCTTGTTCAAAATTTGCATTTAAATAACTGCAGTCATATGTTGTATAACTCTTGTACACAGTTTGTATAACTCTTGATGTTTTTTGTATAACTCTTAGCTGTCTAATAAATTTTGCCTTTTATCATAACTGCAGTCATGTGTTGTATAACTCCTGCACATAATTTGTATAACTTTACTTCACAGAGTGTATAACTCTAACACTTATCTGTAAAACTTGGATTTTAATTATGACTGACCAAGATCATATAGTAACAATCTATTCCAACAAGTTGTCTAAGTTGTTAAGGAGTTTCTTGACAACATTCTAGAGTTGCAAAAAAAGAGAATACAGAATCAAAGGGATACATTCTATTTTTTCGCAGGTTTTTTATCTCCTCTCCGCGCTGCTTTCCGTCTGTTTTCTACTTGCTTCAGGATCTGTAATTTCTCGCCAATGAAACCATTGACCTTGGTCAGAACTCCTTCCCTGATGATGTTCATGTCAGCTAGGAGAAGCGTCGCTGCCAACTGGATCACCAAATATCGACGGTTCACCTTCCTCTCGAGATCAACGTGACCAAACCTATCACCCTCGTACATTAACATGTGCATCATGCAGAACAAGCCAGACTCGGTGTCGTTTATCGTTTGCTGATGCCAGGCAAACTGGATCTGACGGAACTGGAACGACGGTATGTCTTTCGCTCTGTCCTTCTCGTCGTCCCTAGCCTCCACGTAGTCGCTCATGAGGCTCGCCTGGCAGAGACAAGAACGTCAAAAAGTGAGATTTGTAAAAGCGGTGAGAACACTTTTTAGTTGAACATAATTACAATTTAATTCCACTTACAATAACGTGACATGCTTTGCATATCTCCGATTGCCGCGGACTTGAATAGTACTTACTGTCCAGGAGATCAATCGTCCTAGAATTAAAGTTGATACACACACATGCATAATGCGCTTCAATCTTAATGGGTACGAAGATTAAATCAGCCTTCAAGCTGAAATCTTTGCCACAGTCGGTTCGGAAGACGTCCCACGTATTGTACAACCTCTCGGTGTCCGGTGTTTGTTGGACAGGGTTTCGTACAAGGCTCAAGATTATTTCTGTTCAAGTAGCAAGATATGTGTGAGGATACCAAAGGATTTATAGGGGTTGTGCATTGGAGTTTCACAAGAACTCTTACAAAGATAATGAAGAATGCCTAAGTATATCTTGGTTGTTAATAACTTCTAAAACAAAATGTTTAACTCCAGGGAGGGTATGTATAACTTTAGACTTACTTTCCACTGTGAAAGTTTTAAAGAGGGTATGTGAAACTCTTATAACATATTAAAGGATTGATTAGGACCATACCATATGACGGATACCGAAGAAAGACGAACGAAAAATCGCGCAATCCTCTGCCTCCAATCGATTAAGCAACAAGGACCAACACTCAATCACTTTTTCATCCATTGGCGTCTCAGGGAGCATAGACAACATTTGCAACCTATTAATTGTTCCGTGCCGGCCGTAACTCACAAGTGGTTCACTGTAGTTCAGACAGCAAGTGTTAATCAGGCTATGACGTATACTAAATGGGAAGGTAACTGCTATTAAAATGACTGCATAACTTCACTGATGAAACGTATAATCAGCTTTAGGAATGTGTAACTCCATTAACGATATATATAACTTTAGTGATGAAACATATAACTCCATGTATTACTCTAGGTATAACTCCAGTCCTCTAATGTATAACTCCAAAGTATAAATTGTACAACTCTGAGCATATACTGTAATACTATACACAAAAAACGGTAGAATTCCAGTATGGAAATGTGTCTATATTGATATAGCTTAATATGATAAAACATTAGGATTTTAGACAGCTTACTCATTTGGATATTTGTAGTCATCAAGGAAAACGTAATCAGCCACTTGTTTGCGATACACCGGGATATCCCTAGTTAATGCCTTGTTCATCTTCAGCATCTTGGCGACCACGGTAAGGTTGGCGTCTGGTTCCCCGCAATATTTGGTGCAACCAAGGCCATCGCCCTTACCCCGGGAGCGGCTATTAACAGCTGAGAGGGCCCGACTGGACGGCGTCCGGCCCAGGGCTACTTTGGAAGGTGGAGTCTGGAAAGTTGAACTGGCCTTAGAGCAAGGTCGTTTAGCAGAACTGTTCTCTCCGGCGTTTCCAACACCTCTCTTCCTTCCACTTGTGTTGTCGGCTGTCCTCTGTTTATCACGCACCTCCTCCAATTCACGGTCTTTAAGCTCCTTAAAAGTTGATACCCTGGATAACACATCTTCCCTGTCCAAGTTAATGTCACTGAGGACAAGGGTTGCAGCAATTTCCGCTCGCATGAGGTCATTGCTTTCCTCGGTCCCTAGGGTACAATCGAATGGCTCTCCACGGTACAAAGAACAACATATGAACCATGACGTATGGACCACGGTCATTGGCGTATGTCCCGCTCCCGCCGATTGAATTTAATGTTGACAAAAGGGAACCCTTCAACTTTCTTGCCTTTGTCGAGCCCTTTGTAGGCCATATACTTTCCCATTGCATCGATCCCGGCGGAAGTTAGGCAAGGCGTTTAAAAGGGGAAGACGTATTAACAAAACAAATGGAGCTGATAATTAATCTAGTCACCAGTTTTATAAGTCTTACAGTAATACGCGCAATCCCTCCGTATGGTAATTTCAGAAGATCGTCCTCGTAAGAACGGTTATCAAGATACTCGATCTGCTCAGAGAGGAAATTTATGCAAATGCAAGAGTAATGATCTTCATCGCCAGTGCTTACCGGGGCGAAAACCTACAAACATGCACCAAAAATCTAAGAGTTTTAAAACATAATTAGCAGATTAGAGGCATACATTTTGTGCGTAGTTGGAGTTATACATTCTATGGTTAGAGTTATACATTATATGTGTAGAGTTGTACATTCAATTTCCAGAGTTATACAGTATATTCTTGCAGATGTACATTATGTGCACTAAGCAGATGCCTGGAGTTATACATTATACTGTATATGCTTACAGTTGTACTTTATGTGCAGTGAGTTATACATTCTATGGTTAAAGTTATACATTATATGCCTAGAGTTATGGAGTGAAGTTAGCCACTCATCAAAACTCTAAGCATATACTGTATAACTCTAGACAAATAATGTATAACTTCAGCCCTAGAATGTATAACTCTAGTAATTCTGAAAGCTAAAGTTATATCTTTGTATAACTCTTGCCATAGGATGTATAACTCTAGCCATAAAATCTATAACGTAAGCATATACGATGTAGTGTATAACTCCAGGTATTACTCTAGGTAAAACTCCATGCCTAACTCTAAAGCATATATTGTACAACTCTAAGCATATCTTTGTTAAACTCTACGAAAATAATGTATAATTCCAGTATGTAAATGTCTCTATATTGATATCTGAGCTCACCATATCGGAGTCCGGTTGGAATGGACTAGAACACGACTCTTGCCACATGTCCCACGAGTAACAAAAGCCTTCAGAATGATCAACAACCAAGTTTTTCTTCCTGCCTTGCCAAATTTCAATTGCTAGGGCCTATAAAAATGATAGACGGGGGTTGGCAGCTTGTATCACAAGGTACGTACAGTTTGTCACAAAATAACTTGCGGAGTTCGAGCACACTTACAGCGTGACCTAGGCCAAAGAAACAGCGCGAACTTGAAACAATTTGCGGTGTTCGCGTGCGTAAGCCGATTGAGTAGCACAGATGACAATGATCGATGACATTTCCCGAACTCTTTCCGGGCATCAACGATCGAGATCAATACGCGTTATGCGGTTTGGACGGGGATATGTGACCAATTGTTCCCTACAAAGGATTAGCAAAATTGAGACACGCAGAAGGGAATGCATTCATGGCCTGTTTGTCATCGTCGTATTGAAATATAGGTAAAACTTATCTTTTACTTACGATTTATTATGGTCGTGGAATTCATCAAAGACATAATCCATTACATCCTTCCTCACCCCGAACACCGTCCCCGAAACGTTCCTTGTTAAAACGCAACCACCGTGAGCATACGTGCTTTGGTCGGGTTCGGTGCCCCGCAATCCCGAGAACAACCTAGGTTCTCGGTACAATGTCCATACACGGAAGGGGGCGGTTGAATGCAGTAAGAAAGGATGGTGGATCATGTCACATCACGGCACATAAATAGGGGGTGGGAGTGGTGCAACCGGCTCAACCCTAGCACCAGCGATTTCAACTACCAAACCTTCTTTGGCAGCACCGATCGTTCGCTCCTCAACCCCGGCAAATGCCTCATTCACCTCTGCCGTGCTCATGAAAGTCAGAGGGATTTCATTTCCAGTACATTCAGTTGAAGGATTCCCCGGGGTGATCTCCGCACCCTCGACAACATCTACGTTTACTCCCCCATTGTTAGAATGTTGTTCAACATTCTCAATTACATCCTTTTTAACAGTGGCCTGAATGAAAAATAACAAAATTAAACGCCAAACGTATAACTCGGCCATAAAATGTATAACGTAAGCATAGAATGTATAACTCGGCCATATAATGTATAACGTAAGCATATACACTATAATGTATAACTCTACTGTATAACTCTAGATATACCTCCAGCTATCTAATGTATAACTCCAAAGCATATATTGTATAACTCTAGTCATATACTGTATAACTGTAGTCATATACTGGTTAAGAGTTGTACCAACCGGCCGTTGCAGTGGCACTACAGTTACAAGGCCTCAACATAAGTTTCAACAAGGTTATACTATATCAACTTAGAGTTATACACGACCAATAAACAAAAAAAAAACCATTGTATAAAAAGTATTTATCGCAAATTAACAAACTTACCTCGCCACCAGGACCACTCCCGTACGCTGGAAGTCCACATGCAGCTTCCTTCATTTCAAAGAAGAGAAAACAGACACTCCATCAATTCTTGTGTGTCCAAACCCACCCTGGGACCGTAGATTTTTCCATCGCCTTATCGACGGTTGATTGTCCGACAATCTTTCAACATTTTCTTGCAATCCCTCCCCATGAACTTGCTCATGCACCTCATCACCTACCACGGGCCGAGATTCAGCATTCTCTGACCGTCCGTCAGCTTGGCCTACAATGTCTGCTGCTCTTTCATGGTCAGTGTCTGACAATCTTCCAACATTTTCATTCAATCCGTCCCCATGAACGTGCTCATGCCCCTCATCACCTGTCCAGAGGCGAGCCTCATCGTCCTTTGACGGTCCGATAGTTTGGTCAATTTCCTCCTCGGTGTAACGCGCCTCCAACAACAGTTCTCGACGGTTGGGACGGGGTGCACACAACTTGATCCTCTAACCCCGGGCTAGCAGTGACAACGGCTTAGAAACGATCGTATCACCTCCCACTTCCTCCATAATCTTTGACCATGAAACTGCAACTGATTTCGTTGGCGTGTCGGCTTTGACGGACTCTCGACGCGGCTCAACACGGGGGTTACCACCCCTGCCACCCTCATCATTGGCGAGACTAGACAGAACTTCACTTATTTGACGCGTAGATGCATCGATTCCGTCGATTTTTTGGGAGGCTCGGAACTACCTCTCCAAATGCGGGAGCGTTACCCACGAAACCTTCACCTTTCGCAACTGCTCTTACCTTCAGCGACGTACTTTTGAATATTTTCACCCTCAAAGAATTCTTGAGAGGCCCGACTAGGATTTAGGCCCGTCGGATCACTAGTTCTGACTTTGATCCGTGCGGTTGCATCTGCGTACCATGAATAGAACACAATAGCGTTCCTTTGCATTTGTAGATAAAGCTCGTGAGTACCCCGCATCCAAGAAGTACATAAGAAGTTAGTTATATTATAATATATGGGTACGTTAAGTGAAACAGAATCCATCTCGCAGAAATATATAATAGTTTGCACTTACATCGACACCCTAGCTTTCAATTCCTGGTCATCCTCGACACTGTTTGGTAGTTCTATCTGAATGAACTTCTTCTCGGAAGTTGGGCGGGAGAGAGGGGGTGGGGGCCCGATAGCAACGATAGTTTGGGTTCACGCGGGTCGCCGAGGCTCGCCACGTCCACACTCCTTCCATAAGAGGGGTCTTGAAGGCACCTCGGATACCTGGTCTTAGACAAGGTTAAAGTACTCAATCCCCCTTGACCCACCTCAAATTTTACCCTCTCTACAAGCGCAGTTTCATCCCAATGTTTAATCAAAGGTAGATCATGATTACAAGGCTTACCCTTGTAATCATATCGCTGAAAGTAGCTTATCATGAGGAAGGGGATACACCCGTTCAACAATGTTACCCCCTTTTTACAGATCGGCCCCCCGCTTTCACCATCATGTCCAAAATATAAGAGCACCGGTCAAAATGCGGGATGGCTTCGGGATCTTCTACAACTTAACATGACTTCCAATCTATCCCGTTGTTTGGGGTGGGTGCGAGAATGAAGACATACGAAAACAAAACAAATAGCCGGCAAAATTGATCGTCCGCCTCCTCGTACTCCGTGGTTGCTTGTGAACTTTCCCTAAGGGTATTGCACTATTCCCTTTGGCCACCCCATACGCTTGCCGCCATTTGTCCTTCAGCTCCTTATTCTCGGGATCGTTGGACCCCTTCTGCGAGCTGACGGGCACCAAAGGGAGAGAATTGGGTCCGAAAGGTAACAAGAAACAGTCATGAACGTCATGCTTACTGATCATAAACTCCTTCTTCCGCGAAGCCCTGAACACATATGACCCGTCAGAGAAGGACTCCAAGAACAGGCGAACGTGTGCAAGTGGGAAGCTGCTAATCTTGAGTTCCAAAAGGCCACCAAACCCAATTTTCTTAACGGGACACCGATCCTCATTAAGCTTTTCAATGAGAGAGACAGGTCTTTGAGGTCGACACGAAACCGTGATTTCATGCACCCTCTTTACCCTTGGCTTGGCCTCAACCATCTTGGGAAAAGCAAGGACAACACACAAAATTAGACATACTATAGTTGCAATTAGAGATATTTGGAACAAAGAAATAGACATACTTGTGAATTAAAGTAATACAATAGATAGTCGAGTTATACAAAATATAAGTAAAGTTATACATTCGATAATAGAGTTAATCGAGAAAATATCAAGAGTTATACATTCTGACAAAGAAAAGTTATTCAAAATGTAATCGAGTTATACAACAAATGACAACGATTATAAAAGGGTCAAACTTTGAACACAGGGAATCGACTCCTTCTCGGTACTTGGTGCATCATCCATCTGTAGTGACAAACAAAAAGGGATTCAGATTAACGATGCGATTATACATATAATAACAAAAGTGGACAATCTGAAACTAAAATTATCTAATGTGTAACTCTAGGCATATACTTTGTATAACTCCGGAATAAAATGTACAACTCTAAGCAAATATTGTATAACTCCGGTTATACATTATGACAAAGAGGTTATTCAACATGTAATCAGAGTTATACAACAAATGACTGCAATAGAAAGTATAAATGTGGCCATGTAATGTATAACTCTAGCCATAGAATGTCGACTGCCATACATTGTATAACTCCGATTATACATTATGACAGAAGAAGTTATTCAACATGTAATCAGAGTTATACAACAAATGACTGCGATAAAATGTATAACTCTAGCAATAGAAAGTATAACTCTGGTCATGTAATGTATAACTCTAGTCATAGAATGTATAACTCGGCCATACAATGTATAACTGTAAGCATATACAAGATAATGAATAACTCCAGAATAACTCCGGGTATAAGTCCAGGCATCTAATGTATAACTCCAAAGTATAAATTGTATAACTCTAGCTATATATTGTATATATCCAGGTATAAATTGTATAATTGTAGGCATATATTGTATAACTCTATGAATGGAAACTAATTAAAAGTATAGTCATACATATAACAATTAGAGTTTGACATTATGAAGAAGGAGTTGGTCACGAGAATCGGAAGAGCTATACATCTAGAACCCAGAGTTATACATCTAGGAACCAGAGTTATACATATTGCGTACTAAAGTTATACATCTATTAACCAGAGTTTTACATTAATTAACCAGAGTTATACATATTGAGTACTAAAGTTATACATCTAGTAAGCAGAGTTAGACATCTAGTAACGTATAAATCAAAATCAAAACTTTTAACCTGGATATCAACTCCCGTGTCAATACTTTCTACAACATCCATCTCAGATGACAAACAATTGGGATTAGAGTTATACAGATATTTAATTGAAGTTACACATCATTCTATAAGAGTTATACCAACAAGACGAGATTTTTTACCTTCGATTTAGATTTCTTGGAAGATTTCTTGGCATTTTTCTTGGCAAAAACCATTGTTAATTATCAAATGACCTCGAATTTGATCTGCACAACCATAATTAACAATTGAACAAATAAACATCAGCAAACCCATAATTGAAGATTGAAAAATCAAATGAACTCTTTTTATGATAGTTTAACAAATGCAATAATTAACAAAAAAACAAACTACAAATCACTAAATAAGGAATGGAGAAAATACCTTATAAAAAAATGGAGACAGGCGAGTTTGCACGCGAGTTGGTATTAATTTGTGGTGATGAAAATGGCGTTTGTTAGGATGGAGTTAATTGGTAGTGATGAAAATGGAGTTATCAGAATTGTGAAGAAAGAAAAGGAAGACGAAATGACAGGAAATAGAGGGAAAAATACCCGCAAGTTGTTTTGAATTGTCTAGAAAATGAGGAGGGAAATGATCATGGACTGATGGACAAACAGTGTAGCATGCATGGGTTAGTGGGTAAGAGGAGAGAGGTAAATCAAAAATATTAGTTTAATGGGGTTTAGTGGGGTTTGACTGCGAAATCTTGGCCATTTGTTTGATTGATCCAACCGTCCACATTAGTACTTATGGACTTATTATATCTAA
The DNA here is from genome assembly GCF_048544455.1 of Silene latifolia. Taxonomy (NCBI): domain Eukaryota; kingdom Viridiplantae; phylum Streptophyta; class Magnoliopsida; order Caryophyllales; family Caryophyllaceae; genus Silene; species Silene latifolia. The sequence continues at coordinate 118,694,389 of NC_133528.1, read as the reverse complement.
GGACCTTAGTTGATCTCTTCTCTCTCTCTCTCTCTCTCTCTCTCTCTCTCTCTCTCTCTCTCTCTCTATATATATATATATATATATATATATATATATATATATATATATATATATATATATATATATGTAATTTTCCAGAAATTTAGGGACTTAACCTAATTTTGAGAGAGAGATTTATGAGAAAAGTATACATAATTTTCCAGAAAATTAGGAACTTAACCTAATTTTGAGAGAGAGATTTATGAGAACAAAAGAAGAAAACTCATCATCTTTGTAATTTGTGACAATTCCCCCTCAATTTACAAAGTTTGAAACTTTATTCCACCAAGTTTTCTTCTTTGTTTCTCCATTGATCTTGTTATTCCGCATAATTGGTACATTTCCTTTCATTTCCTTTTTATTCAGTTGTTTACATTTACTCTTTCTTAGTTTAAATCGACAGTTGGTGCTTGGATTTCTTTTATTTATTGCTAGAATAGAATTTTCTCTCTCTTGTTCATCTTGTTCATGTTGTTTGGTGTTCTTGCTCTAGTAAAGTTAGAACCTTTGATTAGTTGTGACAAAGTTTGCTCCTTTTTACATTCTCATATCTTAATCTTAGTTTAATTAGTTAATATTCCCTTTTCACATAATTAGTTGCATGTTTAAATGTAGAAATCAAATATTATCATGTTTATTGTCAAAGTCTCCTCCTTTATTAATTGTTTGGCAATCCCAAACATGAATAGTGAGTAGTCCTTTAACTAGGACTCGATTAACCCCAACATGAGTAATTTATTCGATTGAACATAAAAATTAGTTGTTGGGAGGATTAGTAAGGGTAAGCTAGAGGAATTATATGATAAATTGATCAATTGTGGGTAATGTTGGTTTGTGACCCTTGTCCACCAATGAAAGTTGGTTAGGTCGGGAATCGGGTACCCGAAAGTTGAACCTATTGCTAAGCTAGGTTGAGACCGAAAGGGAGAACCAAGGGAGGGCACTTCTAGTTTAGAGTTTGAATTCGGCTTTTGAGAGAAGGAGTTAGATGACTTGGAACATGGTGAGAACTTAATGACCTTAGTTGGAGTTTGAAAGTGCACGTTCCTAGTGGATTCGGGTTTCAATTTAAGGGCTCCAACTCCGAACCCAAGAGGGAGGGAAGTTGGAAGGTCTAGTGTCCTAGTGCGAACCTCAGAGGGGCTTCTAGGCGAATTAGAGTCATCTCCCCTTTTCGTGTCACCCCAATAACTAGCCAAGGGAATCATGACGATAAATTATGACTTGTTGGTGGGAAATCGGGTCCTAGGCCTTTTAATCCTTTGATTTACAACATTTCATTTACTTGCTCAATTTCCATCATTAGTTCAATTGCATTTTAATTTAATTAGTTTAGTTGACTAGTTTAAAAACCCAACTCAATTATCGCCGACTTAGCTAAACAAAAAATTAAAAACGATTGGTAATCTCCCTCGCTCCTCGTGAAACCGACCCACATTGTGCAACAACACCCGTGCACTTGCGAGGTTAAACGTGCACTTGTTGGTGGAAAATCGAGTCCTAGGGCTTTTAATCCTTTGAATTACAACATTTCATTTACTTGCTCAATTTCCATCATTAGTTCAATTGCATTTTAATTAAAAACAATTGGTAATCGCACTTGCGAGGTTAAACATGTTGGTGGGAAATCGGGTCCTAGGATTAAACGAGGTAGTCCACTACCTTGGGCTATACTAATGGAGTGATGGGTCTCTTATAAACTCCGAACCCAAGAGGGAGGGAAGTTGGAAGGTCTAGTGTCCTAGTGCGAACCTCAGAGGGGCTTCTAGGCGAATTAGAGTCATCTCCCCTTTTCGTGTCACCCCAATAACTAGCCAAGGGAATCATGACGATAAATTATGACTTGTTGGTGGGAAATCGGGTCCTAGGCCTTTTAATCCTTTGATTTACAACATTTCATTTACTTGCTCAATTTCCATCATTAGTTCAATTGCATTTTAATTTAATTAGTTTAGTTGACTAGTTTAAAAACCCAACTCAATTATCGCCGACTTAGCTAAACAAAAAATTAAAAACGATTGGTAATCTCCCTCGCTCCTCGTGAAACCGACCCACATTGTGCAACAACACCCGTGCACTTGCGAGGTTAAACGTGCACTTGTTGGTGGAAAATCGAGTCCTAGGGCTTTTAATCCTTTGAATTACAACATTTCATTTACTTGCTCAATTTCCATCATTAGTTCAATTGCATTTTAATTAAAAACAATTGGTAATCGCACTTGCGAGGTTAAACGTGTTGGTGGGAAATCGGGTCCTAGGATTAAACGAGGTAGTCCACTACCTTGGGCTATGCTACACCACACACTAGACCCAGTCCGCACGGATTTGTCTTTGGACTCCTCAAAAGGCCTCATACTAATGGAGTGATGGGTCTCTTATAAACTAGATATGACTCCTCTTTTTTGCCAATGTGGGACTTGGGATGCTAGTAAAATCAAATTAGACACTGAATGGAGAAATCTTAAATCTATGCCAAATTGTAAACTCGAATGAAAAATTCCCAGATTGACATGAAAGGAGTACCTAAGAGTGAGGACGGATAAGAAAGGGTGATATTTAGGGGTAAAGAAAGGTGAAAGGAGTTACTCCAAGAAGGCGCAAAGGGAGTTGCAGGTTGACATGAAGAAGGGATCAATATTGTCTATCCCTCTTCACCGCCAGCTTCAGATAGAGTTGAACTCTACTGCCTAGATTTTGTCGTCTAAAGTAATGTACAAGGTTTGGCGACGATCGTGGCTGCATAGACTATACAGATTAAAAGATAGCAAATGTTTTGTAAAGGGCATAATACATAACACATATTGTTCATTCCAACTTCTTTAGCTTCCTGTGAACAGCGGTACAGGGATGTCAGCCTCACTTGATGGAGTCTGACTTAAAAAAGCCCTTCTAAGAAATGTGTGGTGGTGCACATGCAAGTAAAGACTGAAACTTAAATGACAAAACTAATCATTTAACGACTCGAACCTGTGAGATATCTTGCGTATTGACAGTTCCTAAGCTCCTGGAAAAATAAATTACTCACCGTCTACTGAACCAAACTGAATATAACAAACTGATCTCCAAAATGCATAATAATTTCAAGCTTTCAATAAACCACTTTCCTCGCTTTTAATGGTAAAATTTCTGTGAAAATACATCAGTCAAAATTATTAACACCCATCATATTCATGATAACAAGGTTTCATGCTTAAGCATGTCATACCCTTGATAAACTTTTGTGTTGGCCGCTTATATGACACTTGGGCCACATCTACACTGAGACTGAATCGAAAAATATTAAACATTATTGTGACCTTATCGGGCACATTTTCTAACATTATGACCAAAATCAGAAAACATTGACCAATACTTATACTGAGGTTTAATACCACGTAAACACTAGCAACCTAATTTCATGGCAGAAAACCAATGAGGAAAAGCTAGGAGCAAACCAATTTGAGCAAATCCCTCGCTGTATGTAATCGCTGCCTTTTATAGATTACAAAAGAAGAATGGGTCATCCAGTTCGAGAAATGAATAATGATTTGCGACTTCAAATAAATATGTCATTCTGAAGATCATGGCTCCCAACTCATGAGAATACCAAGTAAAATTAGAGACACGCACACCTGACTAAATAAGAAGCTTCAGCTTTGAACTGCCGATAAACCATTGTTTTCACAACCGATGAGCAAGGCATAAAGCGTTGGATTTTAACATCATTTGGTTTACGCTTCCTGGATCAACTGAGAGACTAGATTAACCACTCCTAGCATTGGTGCATCATTCTATCACAAAAAATAGAGATAAAGATCATTTCATGATTAACAAATTGTAAAGTTTGAAGATCAAGTCAAAGATACATAAGCCAAAACACTTGCCAAATATAAGACATCAAAGGCTTCACGATAACTCTCCAAGGACTCCTCTATCTTGTCGTTCCTGCAACATCCATATGTATTTTTTATTTCGCTTGTATTCTAAGGATTTGTGTTGAACCATCATATGAATAATAACAAAGCATTAATGAAAACTGCAAATAAAAAACATAATTATCAACCAAAGGCTATGTTACACTGACTCGGCTGCAAGTGTCTGACACGACAAGGTGTCGCAGTGTAGGATTTGGTTATTTTCCGCGAAGTGTCGTGTCGTGTCCAATATTCACAAAAACTATGGCATAAGGTTGCTATCAATCCGTTACCTGCTAATCGTGGGTATCCTTGAGGCATTAGGGTAATCTTGGTATCATTTTCTCGTTTTTATAGCGAGCTCTTATCAAAGGTGAACATTTAATGATGGAATTGATTTATATGTGGAAAACTTGGAGAGGATTGTTTCTTGAGGAAAAACGTGGCCTATTGAGTATTTTGTTTTTTGCAGCTTTTTACTTGTTTTCCTAATGCAATTATTGCACATAATATAATCTTACTATCCCAGTTTAAAATCGCTGCTATCTCAGCTCATAAAGCTCGCCTTGTGCTAGCTTAAGCTCAAGGTCAGTGAGACACTACCCAAACACCTCGACACTACCATGCAAATTTCTTATGTTTGACATTCTCTGTTCCCAATTATCCATACCTTACATGTTGGTCATCTTTTACGAAATCAGTATCATCGTGTTCATATTGAAAAGACAAATTTGTTTATCAAAGGGTCTAATCATGCAAAACCAGAAATATATTGCCATAGTTAATCCCAAACAATAAATATGGGACCTGCAAACACTTCCAACAAGGATTGAGAGCAAACCAATTCACTTTCAACATAAAGCAGCAGTTAGCAGAATTTCTAAAGGATCTTAAGGAAAAATATTCATGTTTTCGCTCGAGTAAAGCCACAGCGTGAACAATCCCTCATGCTTGCCTAAAACTGCATTGAGTTAAAATCGAGGAGGCGTTATCATCTATGCAATGGCTTATAAAATTGTACTACATCTACCAAAGGGCAAAGGACGACACTTAATTCGAAGTTTCAGATTAACATGACACATGAGATCCATGAAAAAATTAAAGGGACCGGGGGCATGGGCATAATAAAAATATTACATTACAGGAGAGGAAATCACGTTATGCCCCTTGAGTAAAGATAGCAAACAAATTAACTTACAGAAATCCCACTGATATCCGTGTTCCATAATTTAGACCATCTGACATCCCCAAGTCTCCAATGTGATCTCCAAGAAGTAGAACATTGGTCCTCTTTTTCATTGAAGAATGATCAATGACCTGCTCATTTATATGATCCAAGGTATCACGCAGAGGTGCTGCCATGTCAAGGGCATGCTCGTTTTTATTCAAGACATGAATAGTTTTTCCTGGATAGAACAAGCCAGGATTTAGAGAGGAAATACAAAAATCCTCTCAAAATACTTCAGAATAGGCGATTTTCTAGAAATAGATTGGAAAAGCATAAGATAACATGCTTAAGCGTCTCTTTCTCAATGATTCTAGATCATCTAGTTTAGTGAAAAAACTGAAAATGCACGCGCTTCTGTAACAAGCATCAACTAGATGAGATAATGTTGATGAGGTTGACATATATCTTATAATATAACAAATGCAAATCTGTCCCAAATTTATTGGCCCCAGTAGAATTTGATGGTCAATCAGGTTAGATTTATCACAACAATTTTCATATTATCGTTGACAAAAAGTTGTAAATATCGTGAATTGTGTGATAATGCCGGTTAAAGGTGATATGTTTTGAACATCAATGTCAAATGCAAACACTATAAAAGAGATGGAGGCCGTATTACCTTTAAAAGCTAGAAGATTCCCACTGTCATCAAACATCATCCGATTTGATACTATCTCGATATTTTTAAAAGATCTGTCAAATCTCTGCCTCAATACCTTCAAGGATAATGGAACAGATTGATATTGCGGAAAGAAAATCCTTATCATCACAAGCAGCGAGAAAGTATTCTCTTATTTACCTCTTCGATGATATCAGCAAGCCCAGCTGAAAAAATGAGGACAGGAACATTTTTCTCCTGCAACAAAAATTAAGAAACAACAACCCAAAAGAGTACCTTTAAACAATAAGAGCAGACGGCCTCAAAAAACCTTCATACGCATTAAATGAAAAATCATGAAGAGGTTACTCAATGATACTCTCTGGATCCCATTTATATTGTCCTTCCCCATATGACTTTGGTAGTCAACCAAATTCAACAAGATGTAAGAATATAAACTGCAATTTTATAATGGAAGATGCTTAAAGAAACAAATAAAAAGTAAAGAACAGAGACCCGTACCAAAAGACACTTGAGATAAAATTGCAAGAATGGCAAGATAATTAGCAATCACCTCCAAAAGTTCAAAAAGTGTAAATACGCCCTCTCTAAATCCAATTCTGGATTTAGCAACAGACTTTTGTATGTCAGCATAAGTAAGACCACCTTCAACAAGAAGAGCATGTGTCTTCTCCCACCTGTAAAGAAATAAGCGATTCTATAGTGAAATTCAAAACTCAGGCTAATCAAAATTTTCTATGCAAAATTTGACAAAAAAGAAACAAAGACCAAGAAAAGGATACAAAATCTATATAGGATAATACGCAACGACGAGCCATCTCAACATTTATCAAAATGAGCATATAACTGACTAACTGAGAAGAAAGAGAGGATATAAATTCCCTCTCCATCATGTCTCTGTATTTCCTCATCTACTACCGTGATCATCAATTCAAGCTAGTAATCTCGGATAATCAACATGCTTTAGCTGAATTGAGAACCTTATTGCGAATGTTCAGAAAACCAAGGCCTACTACTAGTAGCTTGATATTTCAAAAGCTCTCCATTGTCACCGTTATACATCAAAGGAACTACGAATATACCATGAACTTATTCACATACCAGATTCAGGATGTTAATTTTTTTTATCCATAAAAAAAACATTTTTTTAACAAAATCAGCTTCTTAAGTGGCCTTGGTTAGAGGGATAAAGATGCTAGCAAACCGAAAATAACTAACTAGATCTCGAAGACATATCATGAAGTCAGAAATACAAGAAAACATACCATTCTTCCATGAGTTTTGTCTTCTCTTCCACTGTTATGGTTGGACAAATTTCTAATGGGTGATAATAGTCGTACAGTTTTTGTCTCTTGATATCATAGTCGGGATTTGTCTGCTGCACAAGTGCATGACTGGCTACACATGTTATAAGAAATCATTGAACGGAAAGAGACTCTCGTAAAGATTTCAAAAGTATTGGGCAAGAAATCTAGAATGTAAACTTACTGTCCCCTCTTCGACCATTGATGTTGTATTTTGTCAATGTACCATCAAAATCGACTATTACCTGAGAAAAATAATTGTGTTATACCACTTTAAAGTTTAAAGTGTCATTTATCATTTACAGTAGCTGCCGTAATTTGTCAGCTGATTTCATCTAATCATTTGAGTTGTAGTCTGACGGTAACCACCTTTTCCCTAACCCTTACCCTTATGATCAAAAAAAGGTTGTTCATTCCATTTTCTCGGACGACATTTTCTATGGAAACCAACTTTTAGATCAAAATATTTTGTCCAAAACCCAATTGCTTTTGGTCTTTGGAGATTCGGAAGTACACAATGCCTAATAAGTTCTAACTATTTCAAGTTCAACTGGTACGGATAGCAATCCAAAACATCCTACTAAAAATCTAAGATAAAAACATCTAGCTCCTACAAGCATAGAAATTCCTATTTAATCTTTCTCTCAAGCCAAAATGATTAGCGAACCCTCACTGAGTTACAGTGTGAAGGAAGATTATCCTACACCCATGCTAATCGACAATTGTCTCCAAAATGGGGCCATGGCCTATTGGCTTATCATAAGTTTTCTGAACCTAATGGTCGGAAATGTCGACTGCCATTCCATTTATCAATCCATACCCCTCTCATACTCCACTACACCATCTATTCAAATTCGTCTTTACTAAAAAAAACTTATGGGGTATGGAATGTGACCACCCCATGACTAAATGTCGAAAAGTAGTAAATTTCATACACAACAAAACCCCAAAACCTAGCCAAGGAACAAACATGCACATCCAAACAACGGCATTGATCAGCGGTTCAGAATCAAACTCTAGCAACTACCATCAACGCATTTTCTAAATGATGTAATCAACAAAAACGCAATCAAATAGCCAACATTAATAGATTGCACCCACTTTAATCAGGTGTTTCACTACAAAGCAACACAAATTATAGAATAAGACCGTGTTACAATATGAGACGTATCAAACTTAAAAACTACAGGGGGCAAACTTTGATTAACATAAACAAAACAAAAAAGGGTATTAACAAAACCTGGAGCTTAGAAGAACCATCAGCACGAATTGCAGCAATTTTGTTCTGAAGTGAGACGAAGTCACCCACCACCATATTCCCATTTTGAATACCCTCCATTGAAATACTCTTTTTGGCAAAACAAAGAATCCTGAAACCATTGACAGACAGTATTTATAAATTACCCGGTTACGGGAAAAATGTAGCGGTTACGGGCTCCCTCGATATAAATAAAAGTTGGAGAGGAAAGGATGGAGTACCTGGAATTGGGGAAACTCAAGGCCGGGAAACGCAGAGGGCAAGTTATTGAGTGGAGGCGATGGTACTTCATGAATACCATCAACTTCAATTCTTGTGGATTGTGTTTTTCTAGTGGCATTAATATTTTTTAACAATGCTTTCTTTTTAGAGAAAATTGTTGATTACAGCCTTTTATAAACCTCATTTTGAAAATTACAGCCTTATATAATTTTTTTTGAAAATTACATCCAAAATATTACTTTTCTTCTAAAATTGCACCAACTTGAGGTTTTTGGTGATTTTTGATGATGTTTTTTATGATGTACCCTTTATTATTTGAGAGCCTACTTACCCAAATTTCTTACCTCTCATTAACACAAACCAATTAATCACCCCAAACATCATAAAAACATCATAAAAATTCACCGGAAAACTCAAATTGGTGCAATTTTAGAAGAAAAGTAATATTTTGGATGTAATTTTCAAAAAAAATTATATAAGGCTGTAATTTTCAAAATGAGGTTTATAAAAGGCTGTAATCAACAATTTTCTCTTCTTTTTATTAAATAATTACGGAGTATCTTTTAATTAACTTATAATCTTTTAATTACTACTCATATTCCCTTTTATTCACTATTTTCTTCCCTATTTCCTTAAACGGATTATGCAAACTTTCTTCCCCTTTCCTTTTTTGGAAAATTTTTACTCTTATTTTATTCATTCTTCTCTTCTATCACCAAACTCCACCCAACTCACAATTCCTTATTTAATTCTTATTTATTCATTCCCCTCTCCTATTACCAAACCCCATCCAACTCACAATTTCTTATTTAATTCATATTTATTCATTCATCTCTCTTATTACTAAACCCCACCCAACTAGAGATGATCATGGGTCGGGCCAGTGCGGGCTTGGGCCGTGCCTTTCTAACAAAAATGGTCCATTTGTATGGGTCGGGCTGGGCCGGGCCAAATGTGTGGGCTTATTTGACAAGCCCAAACCCGGCCCTTATGGGCTAATTCGGGCTTTTGGGCCTAAATGGGCTTTTCGGGCTCTAAAATTTACAACTTACATTAGAAAATAATTAACATAATACCTTCAATTACTACTTTAAAAACATACGTAGTTTATAAAATTGTACAAAATATGATGAAATGCTCTCCAAAATAAAATAAAGACAAACACCCCCACTTTAGAATGCTTAATCATGCATTCGTGATATAATTTATGTTATATACACATTGTTTTATAAATCTAAAAAAATATACTTGAGTTTTTAAAAAGTTGTTTATAACTTTAACACTAGTTTAATAGGTTTTATAAAAAAAAATATTCATTTATTATTAAATATGGGCCGGGCCGGGCCAAAATTTGGGCTGAATGCTTGGCCCAAACCCGGCCCAAAAATATGTCGGGCCTTTTCGGGCCAATCCATGGGCTTTTTTGGGCCAAAACAAAAGGCCCAAGCCCTTCTAAAAAGCGGGTTGGGCCGGGTAGGGCCAATGGGCTTGGGCAATTTGATCAGCTCTACACCCAACTCACATAATTCACGAAAAGGCTACAAGTACACGGGTCTGGACTAGGACTCCTCAGATAAAGAAAGGTGTTACCATCTCGGAAACCCGAGGCAGTAGATAACAAAGGGAAAGATAAACAGTACTTTAAATTAAAAGTTTATAAATGTTTACAACTGAAATGGAACATGTCTCAAAACTGGAAATAAAGTCTGATAGCTAAACGGAAATAAAAGTGGGCTAGCTCTAAGTCGGGTGATCCATGCTCTCTCCCCGCCCGGCTCAAATGTCTCAACAACCCGTCAATCTGCTCCCCGAGAAATGGATCATCACAAGCGTACATGAATACACAGGGTCAACCGCGAGGTTGAGTAGGTAATACGATATAAATAAAGAATGCAATGCTATACTCCTCCATTCTCAACTCCATCACACACATCCCCGGAACGCCCAGCCATACCGATCCCCGGCAGACTATATCAATCGACCGTCGTCGATATACCACTAAAGCCGAGGACACCAGGGCAAGTCCTGCAGAACCCGCCTAGGCCTTAATCGCAATAATCTCATCTCCTCCAACTCCAACTCCGATGCAAATGCAATGTATGAAACGTATGAATAATAATGCTCAACAAGATAAATAAGATAATCAGACATGTCATATAATCACCGAACATGCCAACTCTTTATAATCGTAAGAACTCAATCGGTGTATTCCCCTACCTCGATCTTTGAGTCAAAAAGTCGGGTGCTCAGTAATATTCCACAACAAATTCGCCCTCTGAAAGATAATAAACGATAAACAATTACTTAAACTATTCCCGTTCCCAAAATAGAAAGTTACTAAAAATAGAAACTTCTTAAAATGGAAAGTTTCCTTAAATGGAAACTTTCCCGATATAGCAGCTTTTCCATTTTAACAAACCCGACTCAAAACCCGTTTCTAATTATTTTAAATAACTCGGGAATTAAATTAACTAACTAAGAATACGACAAATTAACGAATTATAACGATTAAATCTACGACAAAACCGTTTCAAAACTAAAACAACCCGTCATCACCACCGTCCCCTTCACACGCACTCCCACACTCCCACGCGCCGCCACTAGCCTGTGTCAAGCCACCAGCCCAAACCCCCAACTTGACCCAGCCACCAACAACCGCCCCCAACAGGGTCGACTGTTGCCGGCGAGTCAAACCAGGGTCGTCGTTTGGCCTGGTTCACCACCGTGCCTCACCAACCGCCCCCTGTTCTCGACTTACCACCACCGCAGCCATCACCTATCCCCTGCCAAACCACCACAGCCCTGCTCGCCTTCAGACGACGCACCCAGACGCCGTGGCGCCGCCGTTTCGACCTCCCCCGAGTCCACGGTGGCACCACCCCAAACCTAACCGTTTAAACCCGCCTGAAAACCCATATTTTAACCCGTTTGTTACCCTGTGTCGATGCCGCCTCTCTCTGCCACTACGACCACCTAAAACCTCCCTAACAACCACCACCACACTCGACACATACCACACGACTCCCTTACCCCGTCAACGACCACCAGCATCACCTCCCTAAGACACACAACAACAACCAAAACCCGACAGAAAAACGAAAACAGAAGGGAAGGGTTGCACTCATACCTTTTCTGCCACCACAACAGCCACCAGGGTCGCCTACGGACGTCGACAATCACCCTAAAGCTTTCCTTTCTGCGCCGTCAACACCCACACTCACTCTCTCTCTCGATTTGCGTGAAGGTTGAGGTTGATGCCGATGAAATGAGGGAGGCGGGTGAGGGAGTAGGGTTTTGTAGTGCTAGGGTAAATTTAGGTTAAAACATGATGTTGGGTGTTGGGTTAAACATGTTATTGGGTAAACTCAAATGGGTCGAGGGTAAATGGGTTAGCTCACATCTCGAATTCCATATAACCCGTCTCAATTAACTTACGAAACAACTCGATCTTACGATACAACGCAAGTCAAATAAAATAACTTAACGTAATTATCGACTAACAATTAACCCGACTTAAATAGTAATATAAAATACGGAGTATTACAGTCTTCCCCCCTTAAAATGAACTTCGTCCCGAAGTTCGCTCATCTATCAAACCTCCAAGCATCACCGTGGGTACCAAAACAGATTTTCTAATGTAGATACTCATGGATTTAGGCCCATAAAACAAAATGTTACATTCTACCCTCCTAAAAAGAAAGTTACGTCCCGGAACTTACCTCACTCAAACAGGTGTGGATAGTTTTCCCTCATGGAAGCCTCAGTCTCCCATGTAGCTTCCTCAACATTGTGGTTAGTCCACAAGACTTTCACCAAAGCTGTCTCTCCATTCCTGGTCTTCCTCACTTTCCTGTCCAAAATCTCCTTAGGTGTCTTCAGATAGGACAACTGCTCATCCACCTCGATCACCTCAGGACTCAACACATGTGATGGATCGCTCAAGTACCTCCGCAACTGGGAAACATGAAAGACATTGTGAACTCTGGCTAACGCTGGTGGCAAAGCTAAACGGTATGCCACCTCTCCAACTCTGTCCAAAATCTCATTAGGTCCGATGAATTTCTGACTCAGCTTTCCTCGCTTCCTGAACCTCATAACTCCCTTCATCGGCGACACTTTGAGTAGCACCTTCTCTCCCACCTCGAAAGAAATGTCACTTCTCCTAGTGTCAGCATAGCTCTTCTGTCTGTCCTGGGCAGCTCTCATCTTTTGCCTAATAATCAGACTGCTTCAACCATCTCCTGAATCATCTCTCGCCCCAAAACGACAAATAGATCGATCATCCCAACACACAGGACTCCTGCATTTCCTACCATAGAGTGCCTCGAATGGTGCCATCCCAATGCTAGCGTGATAACTGTTGTTGTAAGAAAACTCGATCAACCCCAGTCTGTCCTCCCAAGATCCGCCAAACTCTAGAACACAAGCTCTCAACATATCCTCGAGGGTCTGAATAGTCGTCTCTGTCTGACCGTCAGTAGCAGGATAAAAAGCGGTGCTCATCTTCAGTTGAGTACCCATCAATGACTGCAATTCCTGCCAGAACTTGGATAGAAACCTGGAATCTCTGTCGGAGACGATATCTTTAGGCACACCATGCAACTTTACCACGTACTGAACATAAGCCTTAACCAACTCAGCCTTACTCCAAGTATCCTTCATGGGAATAAAGTGAGCTGACTTGGTCAACCTGTCGACGATCACCCAAATCATGTTGTTACCTCTTTGAGTCCAAGGCAACCCGACGATGAAGTCCATGGATATACTCTCCCACTTCCACTCCGGTACATCTAGCGGCTGAACTTTCCCCTGCGGTCTCTTGTGTTCACCCTTCACCCTCTGGCATATCAAACATCGAGACACGAACTCAGCGACTTCCTTCTTCATATTAGGCCACCAGAACGTCTTCTTGAGATCCTTGTATAACTTATCCCCTCCAGGATGTACAGAATAAGGAGTAGCATATGCCTCAGTAAGAATTTTCTTCTTCAGTTCCTCGTTAGCTGGCACACACCACCTCTGTCCAAACCTCAAGCTCCCATCTGAATGAATACTGAATTTAGAGTAAGGTTCTGTACCTGCCTGCTCTACCGCATTGCGCCATTTCTGAATTCTAGCATCCTCTTTCTGTAGCTCTCAAATCTCCTCGTACAACTCCGGCTCAACTGTCATATCTCCAATGGTCTCACCTCGTCGGATCATGTAAATCCCCATCTTCCTTAGCTCACCCAACATCCTCACCCTGGATCTGGCACTGATCAGGGCATGGATAGACTTCTGACTCAAAGCATCAGCTACGATATTCGCCTTCCCTTCATGATAGAGTAAGTCCATGTCGTAGTCGCCAATCAACTCGATCCATCTCCTCTGTCTCATGTTCAGCTCCTTCTGAGTATAGATATACTTCAGGCTCTTGTGATCAGAAAATAACTTGAAAGTCGCTCCATAGAGATAATGTCGCCACAACTTAAGATCAAACACCACGGCTCCCAACTCTAGATCATGGGTAGGGTAATTCTCCTCATAGGTCTTCAACTGTCGAGAAGCGTACGCGATTACCTTCCCGTTCTGCATCAACACACACCCTAACCCTTTCTTGGAAGCATCAGTATACACTTCGAAGTTATCATTCCCATCTGGCAAAGCAAGGATAGGAGCTGTGGTTAGGCGCTCTTTAAGTGTCAAGAAAGCCTTCTCACAACTCTCATCCCAAACAAACCTGTTCTCTTTCCTCATTAGGGATGTCAATGGTTTTGCTACCTTCGAGAAGTCTTTGACAAACCTCCTGTAGTATCCAGCTAGTCCCAAGAAGCTTCGAATTTCGCCCACATTCTTTGGACTCTGCCATCTAGTCACCGCCTCGATCTTGCTAGGATCCACTGACACCCCCTCTTTGGAAATCACATGCCCCAGAAAGGCAACTTTCTTCAACCAGAACTCGCACTTACTCAATTTGGCATACAACTGATTCTCTGCCAAAGTTCTCAACACTATCCTCAGATGCTCCTCGTGCTCTTCCTCATTCTTGGAGTAAACCAATATATCATCAATGAATACAACCACGAACTTGTCCAGATAAGGACTGAACACCCGATTCATTAGGTCCATAAACACAGCTGGCGCATTGGTCAATCCGAAGGGCATGACCACGAACTCATAGTGTCCATATCTAGTTCTGAATGCAGTCTTAGGAATATCTTCGTTCTTTATCCTCAGTTGATGATAACCCGACCTCAGATCAATCTTCGAGAACACTCCAGCCCCACTCAATTGGTCAAACAAATCATCGATCCTTGGCAATGGATAACGGTTCTTGATAGTCACATTATTCAACTCTCGGTAATCCACACACAGCCTCAAACTTCCATCCTTTTTCTTGACAAATAGGACAGGTGCTCCCCAAGGTGAAACACTGGGCCGAATATAACCCTTCTCAACTAATTCATCCAATTGCTTCTTCAATTCTTCCATCTCTTTCGGTCCCATTCAGTATGGTGGTTTAGAAATAGGTCCAGCTCTCGGCTTTAGATCAATGGAAAAGTCAACGTCGCGCTTAGGTGGTAGCCCAGGAATCTCTTCTGGAAATACCCCCTCAAAGTCTCTCACCACGGTATGTCGAAAATCCTAGGGGTCTCGGACTCTCTATCCCACATCGACACAAGATCAACTGGTCTCCCTTCCTCGGACTCGATTTGAGGGTGTTTACTTGAAATAAATTTGACTTTGGGTTTGATCACGTATCCCTTGTAGGTTACTCTGACTCCCTTAGGTCCTCTCAATGATATTTTCTTTCGGTAGAATCAATGAAAGCTTTGTACTTCCCCAACCAATCCATCCCTAGAATCACCTCGAAACCACCCAATGGAAACTCCATAAGGTCACAATGAAAGACAACCTCCCCAATCTAAATAGGTACACTAGTATAGATTCTATCACAAGACACAGAGACTCTCCCGAGGGTACTATAAATGAATCGACCACTCTATCATATGCAGTAAGGTTCAAGGCTCTAACATGCTCCCTAGATATGAATGAATGTGTAGCACCAGAATCGAATAACACGAAGGTGGGTATAGAGTTGACAAGAAAAGTACCAGTCACTACGTGAGCATCCTCCTTAGCTGCTTCCTTTCCCATGGCAAAGAGCTTGCCACTGGACTTAGCTCCGGACTGACTCGATGAAGCCGTACCAGGTTGCTTGTTCCCCTCATTCTGGTTCCTCTGAAAATTGCCACCCCCACTGGGCTGGTTCAGCTGGCTATGGTTCTGATAGTTGTTATAGCTTCCTTGATAACTGTTACTTGCCCCCCGATCGGGCACCTCCTCCATAGCCGGTGTTAGAGTACGGTAGTTGTTGTACCACGATCCTGCTGTTCGAGATCCACCAACCCGGATGATAGGTGGTGTCCTGGAAACCCCCAGATTGGTTTCCTCCAGAACTTCGGCACTCCCATATCTTGTGCCCCAACTTCCCACAGCCAAAACAAGTGACCCTGGGCGTATTACCTCCAATACTAGCACCTCTGTAACTGCCTCCGCTTTGATTCCTCATCCCCCCAGGAGCACTATTGGTGGAGTACCCACCGAACTTGCCTGAATTCAGCTTCTTGGTCCCAGTATTATCACTGACAGTTTCCGGCTTCCTCTTCTCAGCTTTTCCTTTCTTATCCTCCTTGATCTGCTCGGAGAGCCTCTCAGCAGCACCAGCCCTCAGGTAGATGTCCTGAACGGTGGTAGGTGGAGCTGCCGTGAGCCTCTTCTTGATATCCACCGCCAGTCCCCTCTCAAACCTCATAGCCAGCATGGTCTCGTTCTTAGCAAATTCATCGATATATGAAGCCAACAGTCGGAACTTCCTATGGTATGTGTCCACCGTCATGTCCTCTGTCATCTTAAACGTATCGAACTCCTCCCTTAGCTTAGCTTTCCTGAACTCTGGCATGAACTGGTCCGTCAGTATCACTTGAAATTCCAACCAAGACACGTATCCTTCCTCAATATCCCTAGCAACATGTCGGATCTCCGCCTTGTTCCTAGTCCACCATTCCCACCGTGGCCCCGAGGTAGTGGGCGGCTGGTCTACTTGCGACTCTTCCGACAAGCTATCAGCTCGAATAGGTTGGTGAACTCCCGACACCAATCTCCCAGCAAGTGAGGTTCCCCCTCTCCAGTGAAAATGGTAGGGTTATGCCTCGCCACTATAGTACTCATCTTGGCAGGGTCAATTCTTTTGGCCTTTAGGGCCTCATTCTCACCAAAGAGTCGATCTAACTCTGCTGCTGGTGATGTTTACAAATGGTTCCTTCGTGGAGGCATGACTATAAGAAAATTTTAGGAATTAGCTGCAACACAAAATCACCTTGGCAACTCTAGCCAATTCTATCACTTCTTACCCTACTTGTCTATCTAACATAGTTTAGGGATCATATAACCGCATATCACTAGTCATAGTCTTCTAACACAAACTTTATAGAGATATAAGTATGAATCAACTTTAAAACATGCAAAGTATTATGCCACAACCTCCCATCAACTCTTTTATGCAACAATTAATATATCAATCAGTTAACACTTAGGCAACGATATATGAAGTCATACTCAACATCATGCAACTTTTCTACCCTTTCTCTCATTTACACTCAGGGTTCCCGGGTCAAACTGAGAGGGCCTATGGTTCGGTGTGAGGGGGCCCCTAACTCATCCCTTACCTTTAGTATGCTCCTAACAGTTCTATCCCGGGGTTCATTTTATTTAGACTCTTCCTATGTTCATTGGATTCATTGGTTTAGGCCTGAGGATCGTTCGCTCTGATACCACTTTGTAACACCCCCATTTATTTAAGGGCCTGGACTAGGACTCCTCAGATAAAGAAAGGTGTTACCATCTCGGAAACCCGAGGCAGTAGGTAACAAAGGGAAAGATAAACAGTACTTTAAATTAAAAGTTTATAAATGTTTACAACTGAAATGGAACATGTCTCAAAACTGGAAATAAAGTCTGATAGCTAAACGGAAATAAAAGTGAGCTAGCTCTAAGTCAGGTGATCCATGCTCTCTCCCCTGCCACTCCAAATGTCTCAACAACTTTGTCAATCTGCTCCCCGAAAATGGATCATCACAGGCGTACATGAATACACAGGGTCAACCGCGAGGTTGAGTAGGTAATACGATATAAATAAAGAATGCAATGCTATACTCCTCCATTCGCAACTCCATCACACACATCCCCGGAACGCCCAGCCATACCGATCCCCGGCAGACTATATCAATCGACCGTCGTCGATATACCGGCTAAATGGCCGAGGACACCAGGGCAAGTCCTGCAGAACCCGCCTGGGCCTTAATCGCAATAATCTCATCTCCTCCAACTCCAACTCCGATGCAAATGCAATGTATGAAACATATGAATAATAATGCTCAACAAGATAAATAAGATAATCAGACATGTCATATAATCACCAAACATGCCAACTCTTTATAACTGTAAGAACTCAATCAGTGTATTCCCTACCTCAGTACTGCAGTCAAAAAGTCGGGTGCTCAGTAATATTCCACAACAAATTCGCCCTCTGAAAGATAAATAAACGATAAACAATTACTTAAACTATTCCCGTTCCCAAAATAGAAAGTTACTAAAAATAGAAACTTCTTAAAATGGAAAGTTTCCTTAAATGGAAACTTTCCCGATATAGCAGCTTTTCCATTTTAACAAACCCGACTCAAAACCCGTTTCTAATTATTTTAAATAACTCGGGAATTAAATTAACTAACTAAGAATACGACAAATTAACGAATTATAACGATTAAATCTACGACAAAACCGTTTCAAAACTAAAACAACCCGTCATCACCACCGTCCCCTTCACACGCACTCCCACGCTCCCACGCGCCGCCACTAGCCCGTGTCAGCCACCAGCCCAAACCCCCAACTTGACCCAGCCACCAACAACCGCCCCCAACAGGGTCGACTGTTGCCGGCGAGTCAAACCAGGGCCGTCGTTTGGCCTGGTTCACCACCGTGCCTCACCAACCGCCCCCTGTTCTCGACTTACCACCACCGCAGCCATCACTTATCCCCTGTCAAACCACCACAGCCCTGCTCGCCGTCAGACGATGCACCCAGACACCGTGGCGCCACCGTTTCGACCTCCCCCGAGTCCACGGTGGCACCACCCCAAACCTAACCGTCTAAACCCGCCTGAAAACCCATATTTTAATCCGTTTGTTACCCTGTGTCGATGCCGCCTCTCTCTGCCACTACGACCACCTAAAACCTCCCTAACAACCACCACCACACTCGACACATACCACACGACTCCCTTACCCCGTCAACGACCACCAGCATCACTTCCCTAAGACACACAACAACAACCAAAACCCGACAGAAAAACGAAAACAGAAGGGAAGGGTTGCACTCATACCTTTTCTGCCACCACAACAGCCACCAGGGTCGCCTACGGACGTCGACAATCACCCTAAAGCCTTCCTTGCTGCGCCGTCAACACCCACACTCACTCTCTCTCTCTCGATTTGCGTGAAGGTTGAGGTTGATGCCGATGAAATGAGGGAGGCGGGTGAGGGAGTAGGGTTTTGTAGTGCTAGGGTAAATTTAGGTTAAAACATGATGTTGGGTATTGGGTTAAATATGTTATTGGGTAAACTCAAATGGGTCGAGGGTAAATGGGTTAGCTCACATCTCGAATTCCATATAACCCGTCTCAATTAACTTACGAAACAACTCGATCTTACGATACAACGCGAGTCAAATAAAATAACTTAACGTAATTATCGACTAACAATTAACCCGACTTAAATAGTAATATAAAATACGGAGTATTACAGTGTACAAGGGCCTTGGTACACAGGCCAGTGAGAGCACGCCAAGTGGAGTTTGGTAGGGACCATATGGAATCTTTTTCAAATGAGTTTTTAGAGGGATAAATTTGAAAATTTTGAATTTCAAATTCAAAAAGAGACAACCTATTAATTGCTACACTTTCCAAAGATCATTAGCAATATTAATCTAATTTTTTTATACTAATCTCTATAGTAATTATTTTTTGTTTCTTATATTTATTTTATGTTCTTATTTATTTTAACCTCCTTTCTCTAACTAAAAAAATCGTTTCTCTCACTTAAAAAAATCAGTATATTTTTTTCCCCAAATCTAATAATCCATAAAAAAAATCAGTATATTTTTTTTTTCCCAGATCTAATAATTCCTTAAAAAAATAAGTATATTTTGTTTCCAAATCTAATAATCATATTTAATTATTAAAATCTCATACTATATTTCAATTGTATCGACACCACCATCTTGTTCTTGCGATCCACCATCTTTCAAATATGAGTTTTAATCAATCTTGTTCTTGCGATTCACATTGTTATCATAACTTGGTTCCAATCCGTCAACTCGTGAAGAAAAATGGACCTAACAAAGGAAGGTTTTTTTTATCGTTGTCCCTTATGGAAGGTATATTTATGTTTATAGCTCAAAATAATATAATTAGTATAATATCTATGTTTATTGCTCTAATTAATTTTTTAATGCATCTTTAGACTGAAGATTGTGGTTACTTCGTATGGGATGAATGCGTGGAGGTTGATCGGAACATGAACAGGTTGATTGATCTAAACAACTCTTTGGAGGATAGGTTGCGGCAATTGACATCGGAAAATATTAAATTGAAATCTCAGAAGTTACGTGCTACTAAATCAGAAAAGTTAGCTCGTCGGTTATTGTATTATTCATGGGTTGTATTTGTATTATTATTATCAATTTGTATTGTGATAATACTACATAAATAAGAGAAGAAGCTTTAATTTGTTATTGATTGTTGATCTAAATTTGTATTTTGACGACAGTTGTCCATTATTCGTTGTCGATCAAAAATAATTTCGGTCTCGGTTTGTTATGCTTGATTATTAAGGTTTTAAAAACTTAAAATGAATCAATTGCAAAAAGAAAAACATTTAATTTGTAATGTGTTAACTTTGCAAATTGCAAATTGCAAATGACATCTACTTACTGACGGCCCAAGTAAATGAATGGATGAAAATGGCCCAATTGAAGAAGTAAATGGGTCGACGAGAAAGAATGGATGAAAATGGCCCAATTGAGGAAGTAAATGGGTCGACGAAAAGTAATCGATGAAAATGGCCCAATTGAGGAAGTAATAATGGGTCTAGTTACCGATGGCCCAAGTAAGTTAGTTGATAAATAGAATGAGCCCAAATTGTTATATAAGACCTATATTTTGATTGGGCTTTTCCCCTATTGGGGCCACATTCCTAATGGTCTGGTTTTTAACATAGAAACATGGAAAATGAATATTAATGGCCCAAGTGAATAATGGTCAGTCCTACCAAGTTAAATTGCATAATTATTTGTAGCAGCATAAGATCTCGTTGTGGCGTTTGTTACTCGCTTGGCCGTGTTCTCCTCATGTGCCGGATTTTTTTTGGATTAAAATTAGTCATCACACATTGGTAAAATTACGGGTATTTTTTAACGAAGAACGTAAGATAGTAATTAAAAAAAAATAACAGGAATTTGAAAAGGAAAATGAGTAGTTGATAATCATAGATCCATTGGAAAATATAAACCAACCTTTTAATCGTTACAAAATACGTACTATATAAACCATATTTAACCTAACTAAAAACCAAGAAGTTCAAGTTGATGAAGCTCCAACTCAATTTTCTGGATTTCAATCACCCCTTGTTCACGATTAGCTTTCACTTCATGTATAAGAGCTTCCATATTTTCCTGCACGTCCTTCATCCCTCTACTTATTGCCCGCTGCCTTATCACCTCCGCTCGGTCTATTAGATCGGCCAACTGAGTGTCAATCTCTCGCAACCGAGCGAGTTTGATTCTGCGATTGATAGTGTATTGTACTAATATAGGAATGAACTGTCTAACCATCTGAAATTCATACGAGTTAATTAAATTAAAAATAAAACGTTATGTAAAAGGAAAATTGGATGACAACTACCATTCATATCCCATCGCCAATATGGACATAAACCGTTTATATTCAATCAAAAAATAGTTATGATTGACGAGTTATTAAATTGATTGTCACATACATGCAAAAATCGTTTACGGTTTTAAACTTATACAAACGATTTCATTTAAAAGAAAGAATGGTTAAATATCTTGATGAAATGAGCAGTAAAAAAGAAAGAATGGTTAAAATACCTTGATGAATGATCAAACAATTAGTAACAAGAGTTGTGAACAAGTTTGGAGTCCTCCTTACAAGTATATATATGAGATCTAGGGTTTGTGTTGTAAAGGGAGTTTTATTTTTGTAGATGAATGTAAAATACTGCCATATTCCTTTTATAATGGGGAGAAAGACAATTTTTTAATTTTTGTAATTAGTGATGTTTAAAACCGTCTATATTCAATTAAAAAAATTAAAGCGTTATGTAAAAAGAAACAAATATAACAACCTTTCATATCACATAAACCGTTTATATTCAATTAAAATATAATTATGATTGAGGACTTATTAAATTGATTGGCGCATACATGCAAAAATTGTAAACTATACAAACGATTTAATTTAAAGGAATGAATGGTTAAATACCTTGATGAATGAATTAGTAACACAAGAGTTGTGAACAAGTTTGGAGTCCTCCTTACAAGTATATATGAGATCTAAAGGTAGTTTTATTTTTGTAGATGAATGTAAAATAGTGCCATTTTCCTTTTATAATGGGGAGAAAGACAAATTTTTTTATTTTTCTTATTAGTGATGATGTGTTTAAATCCTGTCAATTGGAAGTCAAATCAACATGCATGCATGCTAGATTTCTGCCGTTTCGTTGCTTGCTTACACGACACACATAATCAAATCAAATCAATTGTAATTCTTTTTGTGTTGTGTTTAGTCAAATCAAAATAATTTATACGGACTACTTAATAGGTAAATCAATCCACATTTTTAACTATTAATAGATATTCATATGTTATATCGAAACCAAAGAAAATCAATGATAATAAAACTGATTCAAATGGAAAATATTAAAAACCCACATTTAAAATTTACATACTTAATATAAGTGACATCATGCATGCCCACTAAATTAAATAGAACTTAAACGAGAAATAGAGGCTCTTAGGGAGGCATTCTCTTCCATGATTTTGATCTTCACCTCCTTTGCTAGTTTGAGGTCTCGTAAAGCGATGCAATATCTCGCCGCATCTTCTCCAACTCCGGCATAAAGCCACGATCTTTGGCCACCTTGAGTGGGATCTGAACATTAACAAGGAATAGGTTGTTCTTCCTTTCGATTTCCTCTAAGCGATTTATGAAACATTTGTTGTACTCGATTGTAATCAATGTTTTGGTAATGTTCCGATCCATTATTTTGAAGGAATTTTTCAGTTTAGGTTTTAAAGGTTTAGGGTTTGAAATATTGATAGACAAATCAAATTAGATAATGGCTTGGGTAGTAGATGTGGTTAGGATTTACTGAATATATGTATCATATATATAAATAAAGTGTGGGTCGTGTCTTTTCATATGCCACACAGGAGGATTTTTAATTATAAATTAAAATTAACAAGTGGAAGTTGAATTAAAATTAATATGTTTATAGGAAATGACAACTTGTCCTTTAATCTTCCGGTACAATGAATTGTATTTTAATAAATCTTACGTAATTAATATAATTCCGAGTATTTAAAACCGATATTTATTTATCAACTCTTGTTCAAGTACGAAATTAAAATGATGTCACATAGTTAACATTCAAAATCGAACAAAATATAAAAGGGGTAGAAGAGAAAACCCAACCATGATAGTACTAAAATGAAGTAATATTAAGATAAAACTTAAATAAGAAAAGTACAACATAATAATATTATAAAAATAAAACATGCATAGATATTAATTGGAAATTAAATACATGAATATCTAATTAAGGACTTCTTTTAATCCTTACTAATTTAAGGATTTTAAAGCCTTTAGATCATCCTCAAGTTCTTTCCTAAGGTCGATGCATTTTCCATAAGAAATAAACAAGGATTGTATGAGATCATCCGCTTCCTTTTCAATCTCCTTAACGCCCTGTACATAACAATAGTTCCGAGTTTCAATCGCACCAACAATCATCTTCATCGTTCTCAACTCTTGTTCAAGTACCGTTTGAATGTGTTTTTCCAATTTGGCGATCAAACCCATTGACATACCACTTAGGTTTGCCATTTGAAATCTTTTGTAGTTTTAGTGAGAACAAAGAGATAACTATTGTTATTTTAAATTGTTTTCTTTTAGAATGATGTTAACCACCAAATATTTATAATTGAATTTATGACCTTTGGAGAACCGTGCGTTGAATAGTTAAAAACAATTGCCACTTGCGTTTTTATTTTTATTTTTATTTTTGACAAATTGGTTCATAAATTATGACTGTTGGTGATTGTCAATTTCATTTACCTTGCAAACAATGGCCACTTGCATAGAAATCAAATGAATGATACACCTAATGTAAGAGGTAGAAGTAGAGAAAACCCAACAATGTTAACTAATTTAGAAATAATACCAGGATAAACTTAAAAAAAAGTACAACGTAATTATATAACTAAATATCAAACAGGAATAAAAAAAGGTCTCCTAATTCTTATTAATAATGAACTTTAGAGCGTCAATATCCTCTTCAAACCCTTTTCTAAGATTGTTAAATTTTTCATACGTACCCAACACGTATTTGATGAAATCATCCGCGTCCTTTTCTGTTTCCTTAAGGCCCCTTAAATAACAATCGTTACGAGTTTCAATCGCCCCGACAACCACCTTCATTGCTTTGAACTCGAGTTCACGAAGATTGGAAACTTGTTCTTCTAAAAATAGCAACGATTCAATTAACAATTCATTAAGGTTTCTCATTCTAAAAAATTTAGTTGATTTATTTAGAGAGAAGATAAAAGGTGAAATAGTTTAGAAAGAGAGGAATAATTATGTTTTAGAATGGCTACTTTGTGTTAGCTCCCCACTATTTATAATTAAGTTGGTGACTGTTCTACTACCATGACATCAAAGAAATTAATTAAATTAAATTAAATTAATATAAATTTAATTTAAAATTACTTTTTAATTACCGTTGGTTCACCATTGCTCTATTAAATATAAAAAAATAAGTTGGTGATCATTGTTGGCGTACCATTCTTGTATTTTGATTGAAATTATATAAATAATTGAAATTGGCATAATTTTTAAATAATTTAATTTAGCACATTTGAAGGTAAATTAAAGAGTGCAAGGATTTGAAACGTAAAATCGAACTGGTAGATAAGACTTAATACTGAATTGAAAATAGGAACATAACAAATTCAACCATCTAAAATCGAAACGAGACTATGAATCTACTTGAAATTAAAAGGATCCATGAAAGTTATTTAGTAAACTCTTTGATCCACCCTTGATAAAATTCTTGCAACCCTATCCTCTATTATGGCAAGCCTTTGGTCAAGATGAAACAAATCTTTTGTTCTTTGGGTCTCTTATCCCCTGGCATAGACAATATTCCTTGACTAAATTAGTTCCTCTTCTTATAGTAAGGATACCAAACTTCACCTCTCGGCGTAAGGACAGACGGTAATCTCTTATAAATGATGGTTCATGGTCTCCAAGAAGAAACCATTTAGCCCAAGCTTTGCATACCTCTGCTACATTCTTCTTATCACTTTGTGGCCAACCTATTGAATATATGAGTACTCATAATATCCACATTGCCGAGGACTTCGGTAATAGGTGAACCCGTTCCCCGGTTTCTTTCAACACTATAGTCAACATCGAAATCCATTTGCATGGAGCGCTTTTTGTTGGCGATATATTCTTCTTTGAACAATTGTTTGTCCTCTTCCAATCTATTGATTGAATGAAATCGACAAATCAACAATTCTCATATTTGAATATTTTTTTATGTTAAATTATGTTTAATTTAACTTGAGATAGTCTTTTAGGTTGGAAGCATAAGGTATTTATTTAAGATGCGTGACCGTAATGGGTCTGTGGCCTTAAATACACAACTGTTTATTTGAAGAATGTAGCAGATAATGAAAGGTTACATGAAACTAAATTATTTGAAAAGATACCAAATATAATATTATGATATCTATTTTAATTGAACATTACTAGACAATGTTCGTTTATACAACTTAATTGATCAACTATTTTTTGTACGAAGTAGTAGGTCTAACTTATGGCGCTTTGTTTCTAGGTTTGGTTTATTTTAGGGTTGGTTGTTTTAGGGTTTCTAGTGTTTCTATGTTATGTTCATTATATGGTTGGGGTTGTATTTAGTGTTTGTTAAGTATAATTATTTCTACGTCACGTTTCTTTTAGGGTTGGTTTTGGTGGTTTTAGGGTTGGGTTTATTTTAGGGTATGGTTTTAAAAAGGGTTTGTAGGGTTTTTTTACTAGGGTAGGTTTATTTTAGGGTTTGTTTTTAAAAAAGGTTTACTCATTTCGTCTCTATCTTAGGTTTATGTACCTATTTCTCTGTCACTTGATATGTAAATTTCCTTTTTGGATGTATTACTCAAATGTTATTTACTAAAAATAGATTTCGATAACTATTGAGTCATAGTCCATATTTGTCTGTCAATTGATATCTAAATTTCCTTTTTGGGTTCGGGTTTAGCAGTATCTTTTGCAATTGCTGTACTTCTTTTTTGCATGCATAACTTTCATTAATGGAGTTTATTTTCATATCAAGTGGATTAATTGTCTAAATCGTTATATTTACGTTTTAAATTAAGTTAATTTCACAAACCAATATATTTGTAGAAGTTTACGTCTTAGAGGTATAATCAACAAAATTTAAGCATCGGTATGGTTTAATATAAATTCATTTCAAATACATTTTTATTGTAGAAGTTTACGTTTTACATATATCTACATTTAAAAACCATTAGATATTAGAATTCACTAGTTCCTACTATTTTGCATTAAACATATGATTCAATTCCATCAAATATTAACAACGTTAGAAACTCAATATTACATAAACAGCATTATTACGGACTTAATAGATTACTTCATGGACAATATAATTTTCCATCATATACGCCGTAGAAGACTTATAATAACTAAATTGAAGAATTATAATAATTAAATTATGAAATCCCAAAATATTACGGACTTAATAGATAACTTCATGGACAATATAATTTTCCATCATATACGCCGTAGAAGTCCAATTCTTCTCTAGTCTTTTCCTCCATCTCCTCCATTAGCCACGCGGACCGAAACCACCATTGATGCCATGCTCTGATTGTTTTGCTCACGACAATTGCATTCCATCCGTACCGGGGTAATATATACCCTACCATCAAATCCTCAGAAGAACCAACTTGGTTAGCAGATGACCTCTTATCCGTACCGTCGAGACTAATTTTTTGTGGGGGATTTCTAATGAAATCCAAATAATCTTTCTCAAGCCGTTGACGTTGTTCCACTTTTCTCCTTTTCACTTCTAAATACCATGGTTCTTGTCTTATGGCCTTTTCTCTCCTTTTATCTTCTTCAAACTTCTCACAGAGGCATCGTTTATCCGCCATGTTTTAAGTTAACTTGTGGGATTTTTTTTTAAAATTAAAAATCAATTTAATATGATTAATGAGTAAAATGGGAAATGTGGACCATTGATAGAAATGGTAAACCAATGAGCCTATTAATAGGGACGGCGCGTGTAAGAACTTTTCAGAAATTATATTTTTATTGACCAATGAGGGTTGACGTGTACGGGGAAGTGGGATTAATATGAACCGTTTAAAAGTAAATACTTTATAATTTTTAATTATAATAAATGAATACTGTTATAAGAAAAGACGTTTTGGGACTAAAATATCACATTTGATATGGATAATTGTGCAAGACAGAGTATTTATGAAGATGTCTGGTGATTACTCAAATTTTTTTTTTAATTATAATTAATTACAACCTGTTAATAGAGAAACCTTTCTGCGACTAAAAAATAAAGTTTCAGATGGTTAATTGTTAGACAGAGTTTCTATGAAGATGTCTGTTCATTACTCAGTGTCTTTTTCAATTGGGCAATTGATATTTTTTTAGTTATTTATTTTTTTGATTAAAAAAAATATCATAAAATTTTAAAATTAACATCGAAGCGATATTGAAATATTTGAAGCTTGATGACTTGTTTTGATTATTTCTTCAATTTTAAAAAAAATTAAAAAATTGTACTTCTGAACTTAAGTCAAATTTATATAATTCGATAATGGAACAGAAAATAGAACGATATTCATATTGCATAAACGATAATGTGAACAATACATCATGAATTGAAATTCAAACATCGAAACGATAATGGAACACAAATTAAAACGATATTTGAAATTGCATAAACGATAATGTCAACAATACATAATGATTTTCAAATACAAAAGAAGACAATAAAACCATCATATTGCTTCGAGATAAGGGACTTCTACATCAACCCAGAAAATCTGCAAAACAAATTAACAACAACAGATAAGAAAGAGATATTAGATAGGTTCCCATAATATGCATGTCCTCCAACTTAATTAAATTATTACTCAAAATAACTTAGTAATTGTACTCTCTGATGAAGATGGAAGCTTCTTTTGTTTTTTTCTCCGTTCATATAATGACAGAGGCGATCTCTTAACATCTAAATCACCTCGACTAACGACTTGTGTTCCTAGCCGGAGTTTATATGTCAAACTTTGATCATAAACTCTGTCAAGCCTAGGACCATTTGTTCCAATGAGGAACCATTTTGCCCAGGATTTGCAAACCTCGGCCATATTATTCTTATCTCCCAATGCTAACTTATTAAAGATTCCATCTCTCACAATCTCTTCCAGATTGAGAATTATGTTTCGACTTTGATTTCTCCTTACACCATCTTCTTCAAGTGTGTGAGTACGTTTAAAGAGCCATTCCATTGCATTTTTTTGGTCCTCTACGTGATTTTCCTTAAAGGACTTCCTATCTTCATCCATTATGTCTATCTCGGATTCTTGGACATTCGTCATCAAGCCGACATTAAACATCATCTTCTAAGGTAGTGATAATATATTTAATTTGGATTTAATATTGGGGTAGATATGAGGAGTTGATAATAAAGTGTGTGTTATTGTAACTATTTAATAGGGAAAGGAACGAGGTTACATTATATAGAACTATTAAATAGTTCTGACGATAAATAGGTCATTTACTACGGTTTCTAGGGTTTCTATGGTTTAATGGTTAATATAAATAATTTTAAATATATTAAAATAAATTATACTAAATAATGATTTATAAATAAGCTCAATCTAATTTGAGAATTGTAACATCACATGTAGATGATTAATACAATGTTGCCACCCTTGAGCCGGTTTCTTCGTTTAGTATGATTCCCGTGTAGGTAATCCCTACGCAGGTTGGTACAGGACGTTGTCCAAAGTACTGTATATGTCACCCCCATAATCCATAATGCTTCATATTTGAGGATTGTAACATCACATGTAGGATTATTAACACAATACAGGTTGGTACCGAACGTTGTCCAAAGTAGTGTATATGTCATCCCCATAATCCATAATGCTTCATATTTGAGGATTGTAACATCACATGTAGGATGATTAACACAATACAGGTTGGTACCGGACGTTGTCCAAAGTAGTGTATATGTCACCCCCATAATCCATAATGCTTCATATTTGAGGATTGTAACATCACATGTAGGATGAATAATACAATGCTGCCACCCTTGAGTCGGTTTCTTCGTTTAATATGATTCCCGTGTAGGTAATCCTAAACCCTAATCCCTAATCCCTAAACCCTAAATCCTAAAACCCTAAACCATAAACCCTAAAACCCTAAAACCTAAACATTTTTAAATTATTTGGTAGAAATAAATATTTTAAACAAAATTTCGTTGACAATATTGCCCCTCAATTTCACTAAATCCATCCCTCCATAGTTGCAATATTTCAAGGGTATAAGTGAAAAAATTTCCTAAAAAATTAAAGGGAAAATAAATAGGGAAAACATTCATTCAGGCGCCGAAATGAAAAATCGAAAGAAATCACCCCCAAATCCAGAATTCAAAACCCTATTTCGCGAAAAATTAAAAAAATTAACTTCCCTCCAAGTCGAAAATAATGGATGTAGGCAGAGAATATTGGGGAAATGTTCTAGATTGTTGTCAAGATATCAATAAGGGAATAGACATGGGTGACAAAAGAGTAGAAGACGAAGTAACATGTTTGACCAAATCAGCTGAAGACGTCAACGATAACGTATTTCCATACTTTCTTTACACTTTTACATTTGTTAATTACTCAATATTTTAGATTTAATTGAACAACCGTATTCACCATGAAGCTTAACAACGAGGGAGAATCTGATGGCGAATATGAAGAGGATGAATCAAAATCCGGAGACGAAACAGAATCTGTATGTCTTTAAATTAATTTCATACTCATGTAAATCCTTGTGCTAATTAATTGCAGGAGATGTACTAAAATTAATCTCACTGGTTCTTTTGAAGGACACCCATTCGAAGGATAGAAGCATCGATAAACCCAGAAAGCGTGGAAGGCCAAGGAAGCTTCACAAATCATCTGGCCCCAGAAAGGTAATATTTAAATTTTAAATTTTAATTAGTACTCCCTATTAATTCTAATTTGTTCGATAAAACCCCCAATTTTTTATCTTTAATTTCAGTATCCTCCAATGCGCCTTTATCCTCATAAAGTAATGGAGCTCATTGTCAACTTAAATAGTAATCAAATCCAGTGGGTAAAGCGTCCATTTTTCGACGATCCTTGACCTCAAAATAAACAAGTCACTGGACCGTTTTTTCCTGGCATGGTTGAGTCGTAGGTGGAACCCTAGATCCTGTGAACTGAAAATTCGTGATGATTATATTGTTAAAGTTGATGAGGAAATGATTGGGTGGGTGCTTGGTTTACCATATGGTGATGACGCCTTTGACTTTGAAGAAACGTCTTCAAGGCGTCTAGAGTTTAAGGAATTAAAGAAACACTATGAATGTTATGGTGGTGTCCCCTACAACTTCATCTACAATGCATGTATATCTGAGGTCAAAAGTAGAGTACTTTTCTTGCGGCATTTCATTTTTTATGTATTAGGTGTCCTTCTCTGTACTACGAAGAGCAACTTTGCAAGTCCAGAGCCGCTACGAGCGGTTGTTTACGATTACATTTCTGAAAGTTGGAAATGGAATTGGTCTAAGTTCATTTTACAGTGGATGGTGAAATATACTGGTGAAGGTACATGTGATGGTATTTCAGGCTATGCATTAGTCTTGATGGTAAGTGATTCCTCATTATATGTGAATTGCTTCAGATATGGTTGTTAATTTTCCCTGAAAGTTGCACTCCATAACTGTGCATTGTATCTGTCACGTGTTGTACTTGCAGATTATTTATCTTGATAGGTTGAACTTTGAGGGTAAGGGCCTTAGGTGGAAAGTTGATGAGCCAAGATTGGGTGCATGGCAACACTCTGATATTCAAAAGGCAATAGCTGCTGATAGGGTAGGTGATTCAGAGGATCATTTTGGAAGGTCTGATGTTGTTCGGAATGTCGTTTATGGCCAACCTTACCCAATAGGTCCACGCTACTTGTAGATACCCGTATCCGTCGATATTGGAATTTATAGAGAACCCGACAAACACCCGATGATGATAGGACACATGTATTTATTTAGTTGTCATTGTCATTATTTGGGTTCGTTTTACGATGTAGAATGAGCGTTGTCAACGGGGTATTTTAATTTAAATGATATTTAAATTAAGGTCTTTTTTTAGGTGATTTCAATTTATTTTATTTTATTTTGAATTTATTTTCTTAAATTTATTTTATTGAAAATAAAATAAATATTTGATTTGAAAAATCATTTTATGAGTATATTTGATTTGAAAAATCATTTATTTTAATGTGTTAATTGATTTAAAAAATCGATTTAAAAATCGAGAAAAACTCGTTTTAACCACGCGTTTTGAAGATGTATGGTTTGGATATTAAATTTTGGGGATTAGGTTGTTTATCTAAGATCAGTGGATTGGTTGGGAAATACTTGCGCTGTGATGATGCGACTACTCACAGAGCCTTTTTAGGGTATGCGAGAGTTCTGGTTGAGGTTCAGATTGGACAAGATTTCCCAACTGAAATAGTGTTTTTGGATGAATTGGGTAAGACACAACGGATTAAAGTAGTTTATGATTGGCTCCCTGTGTCTTGTGATAAGTGTAAGGGCATGGGGCACTCAGCTGATCAGTGCAGGAAGGAGGTAGGTGTTAAGGCTAAGAGGGCTTGGAGGCCAAAGGCTACAAAAGCTGCTGGTCCTGTTAAACCTCAAACTCCTGGCCCTCCCAAAGCTGCTGCAATAGGAACTCCTCCTGTGCAGGTAGTAACTCCTGCACCTACTGTGTCTGTTGCAGGGCCAGTCACTCTGGAGAACTCTCCGGTGGTTGCCACTCAGTCTTTACCTAGGAGATTCATTACCAAGATGTTAAGGCAGGATTCCGGGGAACCTAGGATTTTTACCCCTAGGGGACTCTCTTTTATGGATACTCTTACTCTTTCAATGCAGAAAGTGAGAAATGGGAGTGCAGGAAATAGAGTAATACTGGTTGGATGTTCTGAGAATGGGTAGCATGGGTTTTTGGAATATCAGAGGCATGAATAGCCTAAATAAACAAAAAGAAATAAGGTGGTTTCTCCATCAGAATAAAATAGGCTTATTTGGGTTGTTAGAAACTAAAATAAAAGGAAGTCAGTGGATTAAGGTTAGGAATACTATTTGTGAGCATTGGTCCATTTGCACTAATAGTGGGTGTCATCCTGGTGGGAGGGTGTGGTTAATTTGGCAGCCTTCCATGTATCAGGTGGATATTCAGTTGGTGACTGATCAATGTATTCATGCTAATATATTAGATAAAAGTACTATGAAGGAATTTAGGATGACTATGGTGTATGGATTCAATAGGAGTCATGAGAGGGTAAATTTGTGGGAAAGTTTGGTCAACTGTGCAGCTACTGTCATGGGGCCATGGATTGTTTGTGGTGACTTTAACAGCGTCATTGGGATGAATGAAAGAATAGGAGGAACTGATGTGTCTTGGAGTGAGATGGCTCCAATGAGGGAGATGATGGATCACTGTCAACTCACTGAATTGAAAACTGTTGGGTCCTATTTTACCTGGACCAATAAGCATGAGGTTGGTTCTAAGGTTTATAGTAGGATTGATAGGGTTCTTATAAATGAAGAGTGGATGAATGTCTTCCCGGATTCTTTTGCTAACTTCCTTCCTGAAGGCTTGTATGATCACTGCCCCTGTATCATAAGTCATTATGCTATGGGGGTGAGGAAGAAAGCTCCCTTTTCAACATGTGGGCTTTGGCTGAGAATTTCAAGGAGGTAGTTACTTCTGGCTGGCAGATTGATGTACAAGGGACACCTATGTACAAAGTTGTTAAAAAATTGCAAAATTTGAAGAAGGGCCTGAAACAGCTGAATAAGGAAAGTTTCAGTGACATTGAAAATCTTACTCAAGTTACTGAACTATCCTTGAAGCATTTTCAAGAGAAATTACGAATTGATCCCTTGAATGAAAGATATTGTGAGGCTGAACAAGCTTGTGCTGAGGATCTTAAAAACCTGAAGAAAGCTAGAGATCAGTACCTAGCTCAGAAGGCTAAAGAGCACTGGATGAAAGAGGGTGATGAGAATACATCCTTCTTTCATTCCAGTATCAAAAAAAGGAGAGTTAAAAACAGGGTCTATCAGCTGAGGGATAAGGATGGTGTGCTCTGTACTCGTCCTGAGGAGATTCAAAAAGCTTTTGAGGATTTTTATAAAGGGCTGCTTGGCACTTCCAATGATGTTAGCCATGTTCACTTGGGTGTTGTTAGGAGTGGGCAGTGCCTAAGTGATGCTCAAAAAGCCAGATTGGATGCTCCCATAACTGATGAGGAGGTTAAACTCGCTATGTTCTCTATCCCTGGAAACAAGTCACCTGGACCAGACGGATTTGGGAGTCAATTTTTTAAGGATAGTTGGAATGTGGTTGGAGGAGATGTTGTGAAGGCCATTAGGAATGTATTCTATTCTGGCAAACTCTTGAAGGAAAGCAATAACACTATCCTTACTTTGATCCCAAAAGTTGATAACCCTGAGAATGTGATGCAATTTCGGCCTATTGCTTGCTGCAACACGGTGTATAAATGCCTAGCCAAAGTAATTTGTAATAGACTATCAGGCATCCTCCCTGAGATTATTAGTCAGTCGCAAAGTGCCTTTATACAAGGAAGGGACATAGTTGGAAATATATTGGTTTGTCAAGATCTTATCAAATTGTACAAGAGGAAGTCTTGCTCTCCTAGGCTCCTGATGAAGATTGATCTACAGAAAGCTTACGACTCTGTAGAATGGGCTTTTGTAGAAGAGATGATGGAGGCTCTGGGGTTTCCTCCTAGATTTATTCAAGTGATTATGCAATGTGTCAGGACCACTTCATACTCCCTGACAGTTAATGGCGATAGGATTTTTCCAGGGCAAAAGAGGGTTGCGTCAAGGTGACCCACTTTCTCCCCTGTTATTCACCATCTGCCTGGAGTATTTAAGTAGATTGCTGAACAGAATTCAGACGGCTAAGGGTTTCAAATTCCACCCTTTATGTGGAAGGATTGGAATTAATCATTTATGCTTCGCTGATGATTTGGTGATGTTCTGTAGAGGGGATAAGGATTCAATTTCATTGATGTTGAGGGCCTTTGAAACATTTTCTAAAGCATCTGGTTTGAGGATGAATGAGGGTAAGTCAAATCTTTTTAGTAATGGAGTGCCTGAGTGTTTGATGAAGAACATTGAGGAGGCCACGGGTATGAAGAGGGGCATAATCCCTTTTAGATACTTGGGTGTTAATATTCAGCCTAAGAGATTGGGGATCCTTGACTGTCAGTTGCTTGTTGATAGGGTGACTGAGAGACTAAGGAGTGTTGGGAGTAAGAAGCTGTCCTATGCAGGAAGGGTTACCTTGATAAAAGCTGTGTTTCATTCCTTGCACACTTATTGGGCGCGTATATTCATTTTACCTAAAACTATTCTGAATAAGATAGATGCTCTGTGTAGGAAATTTTTGTGGCATGGCAATGAGGCAAAAGAGACTCCTGCCTTGGTGTCTTGGGCTAGAATCTGTAGGCCAATGAAGCAGGGGGGTCTTGGCTTTAAAAACTTGCATAAGTGGAACATTGCCTCAATTGGAAAATATGTGTGGTGGATAGAAGCAAAGGCTGACCACCTGTGGGTAAGATGGATACATGCTGTTTATCTGAAGCAACAGAATTGGCAAACTTATAAACCTTCCCCCTCATCCAGCTGGGCTTGGAGGAAGATATGCTGGGTGAAGGAGGTACTTAGTCAGTTTCTTTTTGATGCTTCTTGGAAGGATACAGGACAACATTATACGATTAAAATTGGTTATCATTGGTTGGAAGAAGAGGGACTGCAGATGGAGTGGCACCCTTGGATGAGTAATAGGATGTTACAACCTAAGCATGGCTTCTTCATTTGGCTTGCTGCTCAAAACAGGTTATTAACTCAAGATAGATTGAATTCTATGAACATTATTCAGTCCAATAGCTGCTTCCTTTGTGGGACTGAAGAGGAATCTCTGGAGCATTTATTTTTCAAGTGTGATTTCAGCAAAAGGTGTATGATCTTACTGGCACAATGGATGCAGATCAACATACCAGAACAGGGGGTGATTCTTTGGTGGATACACCTGAGAGTACGGTCACTGATGGTGAAGCATGTCATAGCTGCTGGGATAGCTACTTTGATGTATCAGATCTGGCATTACAGGAATTGCAGTAGAATTGATCAGTTGGTCCCTAGACCTAGCTTAGTGTATCACAGTGTTAGGACACAGTTATGTAATAGAATTCGTTGTAAAAGTGAGCTCAAGTTGTCTAGTGAGGCTAAGCAGTGGGTAGATAGGCTCATTGCTCGGCAGTAAGGTGGATAAGGAGGTATCCTTTTAAGTGTATTTGGTGATTTGGCAATAATATAAACTTACCTTTCCCAAAAAAAAAAAAAAAAAAAAAAAAAAAAACCACGCGTTTTGGAGCTCGATTATAGCTCGGTTTTTGAGCCCGTTTTATTTACGAGTTGGCACGAATCTCGAGTACACTAACTAACCTAAGCCTCTACCCATCCAACCCCAGTTCGAACCCCATAACCACGGCCCAAATCCCGTCCCAAATCACCCCCAAACAGCCCGCATACACAAAGCAGCCCCCCCTGTTTTGCAGCTCAAACCCGAGTCCAAAACCCGCTCCAAACACTACCAAAACCCGTGCCCATTAACCCTAACCCATACCCTAGTATCCTACCCATATTACCTTACCTTAACCACCAAGAAAACCCGTCACAAACCCTCTCAAACCCTCACCAAAGCTGCTGGACAGCAGCTATGCGCGAACAGGCCCGTCTGCCTCTCCCCCTTTTTACCCTACCTTAACTCCTTATAAATACCACCCCTCCACCATACATTCATTCCTCGAAGTTCTCCATACATACAACCTTCATTCACAAGCTTTAAGCCCCAGAAACAAACCCTAATTGCCTCTCAAAAACCCTCCACAAAACCGACATACAAACAGAGAATCAGTTTGTGTGTCCTCTTTGAAACCCTTCGTTCTCCCTTAAAACCTCCATCAAAATTCGAGTTTCTTGTTCCTAATTAACCATACAACATCCATCTACACATTAGACAAAGATTTACGAGCCAAATTGCCCTTGAGAGCACACGAATTCCCTCGAAAAACAGAGTGTTATAAACTCTGTTTTCGAGGCTTTTCCTGTCTATCTAGTTCTGTTTGTGCTCGTTTTTCGTGCCCAATAACTCAAAACGAGCAGGGATTGTTTCAAGATCTCTGTTCTCCTCTCTTTCTAGTTTTCAAAACATCTTTTAAATCGAATTTTCATCGTGAAACGAGAGAGAAATCGCTGTTTGAAAGTTGCTGTCCAGATTCGATAAAAACGTGTTGTTTGCTTTGTTTCTTCGTCGACGACGGCCTCTCGAGATAAAATCTACCATCGATTACGACCCAAGACGGTGTCAACGATACATGTAGGTTGAGGGTGCATCAAATCCTCCTCTTTCTCCCTTTTATTTCGTTTTTTTTTATGTTTGTTTTTATAGTTCGTTTTATTTTGTTTATCGTTTGTTTATCGATTGTTATTATTAACTACGAAACTAGTTTAGTCCGAGTATGAGTTAAAGTACCACCATGAACACCCGCGTTGACTTAAGATGGGAAAGAAACCGCTACATCAGTCGGTCGTACACCCCCGTCTCATTTACATATCCTCGTGTTCAAGGTAGGGCATTAATAAAACGAGTTCTAACTTCGCTCTTCGCTTTTGACTCCTTTCTTCTCTCGTGTGATTCGACCTACTCGTGGACCATTTACATGTTAATATGACCTCTGATTGTTAACATATAACTCATTTAGATGACATTAGATCAATTTGATAACCTAATTAGACACATTAGGGTACATCGACGTACCTTTAAAAATCAACTAACAATTCTGTAACTTAATTGAATGCATCTCTCTCTCTTTCACCTAATTTCTCGCTAGTATAAGAGTACGTGATTAGCACCTTCTTATTAACACTCGATGAGTTAAATTAATTAGCAAACTTGACCTAATTGGACCCCTTTAGGCCGTGTAGAATGCGCGTTTGCAAGGTATCTTTTCAAATCGATTAACGTCGTTTCTAACTTGTTTTCTAGCCCGCTTTCGAACTTGTTTCGCAATCAATCGATCTAACTAATGAACTTGACCTAGGACCTAGGGTTGGACGTGGCTTTAGGCCGTGAGGCTTGGCCGTGTCCTTTGGTTTTTCTTGTTTCGTTTGTTTTACAACGTTCGTTCTTTATTTGTTTTGTCGCTTGTAATGTATCGTTTGTTATCGAGTTGTAATTTTCGAGTTAGCTTTCTTTTATCGAGTCAAAACATCTTTCAAAACCTTAGTCTTGTTTGGTTAGATGGTTGTGCCCCAATGCATGTAAGAGCTTAGTAAATCGCATGTTGTTTAAAGCAACATGGCCCGATTTATGCTAATGCATGCTTTGGTGCGTGGCCTTATGTCTAATTCGATGAGATTAAGTGAAAGCACACATTACGAGGAGTGACCCAAGGCCGTGAGTCATGTAAGCCGTGGGCCACCCCCCTTGTGCACGTTTCCCTAGGCCGAATGGCCGTGTAATGCGTCATGTACGGTTTTGTGTATAGCATTGTATTTTAGATCGAGTTGTATCTCTTATTTCTCGTCGTGTCGGCATGAAATGCCTGGGTTGTAATAGGGTAGATCCCAACGGCTCCCCCATTCCCATCAAGCCTTGTTTGTTTCGCTTATATGTTGTTAGATCAATCAACCCACATGCTAAATTACAACTTTGACAAAGTTAGTTTAGTTGCATCTAAATCGACATAGAAACTTCACATGTTAGGGTTTTGAAAACGATGTTTGCATATCATATATCGTAGTAGCTATGACCTTGTTTGAAATCCGACACTTGACTTAGTAGAGGCCGTTATCGACGGGCGGGGTTAGGTGTCCTTATGGGCTTCCTAACACGTACCCTCACCCCTTACTCAAGATCTATGGTTTGTGGATCCGTCTAAATACCATTGGATTACGAGAGTCATTCAAATCGAGTGATATAGGGTACAAGTCTTTATCTTTAATCACTCGTAGTCGATTGGCTTTATGCTTTTCGATGAAAGGTGTAAAGTTGACTTGAACGGTTCCAAGTTCCCAAAAAACTTGGTGGCGACTCTAATTTGTCTTAATTCGATTCGAAAGAACCTCGAGTCGATTATGCCTAGTGTGGATCCCGCGGACACAGTTCCCGAGGGCCTTGTCCACACTACTGTAGACCAAAGTGGCTTGAAGGTAAAGGGTGCTCGGCGACTAAGGAAATGGGTGTTGATGTGGATTTGAAGAAGGTGAAGGTAAAGCCGGCAACGGTAGGACGTAAGCGAGTTAAAAAGGTCACAGAAAAGGAAACAAATAACTGCAGTGTTGAAGATGTGGACCAAAAGACTTTTATCAATGAAAGGGTTGACAAACTTCTACGCCGTATAGTTCTACATCCTGCCAAAGCTGCGTATGGGTTAGTGCATGGGAATTTTTAGGATTCTGTAGTTGCTTTCATAAAATAATACAGTTTGTGTACTTTGATATCGTCCATATTGTTATTTTTTAGATGCAAAGACGACTCAATTTTCAATGGTAAGTTTATCTCTTTTTTCGTAAAAATGTGCTGAAACTACGGAGAAGTTGAATTGTCGGTCCGTCGTGTTCGTCAAACTATTCTTGGAGAAGAACCAATTGGTGTAGAGGTTGTTGAAAAAGGTTTCCATCTAAATTACATTAACTAATTTTTTAATTTTTACTAAATCAGAATTTGATTAACTTCTTTACTAGGTAATGGAGGCTTTGGCAAGGGTAATCAATTATACTTTATTTATGGAAGATTCGATTGACACTCAACACTACATACTTTGTTCAAAACTTATGGTAAATTGTGAGACATATTCAACTAACTTTGTAATGTACAATCTTAGAACTATATGTTTCCTCAATTTATGTAGGGGGAGATGCTTGATCTGGTTGTGAAGGGTAGAGGCTGTCATAAGTTCATGCCGAATATGGCCACCCTAGTAAAGAAAGATATAAGTAAGGGGTTTAAACTAAGTGAGACAACCCATGTAAGTGCCTTTTCTGCATAAATTTGCATGCATGATGGTTTTATCGGTGCCTCACTCGTATTTGTTTTAATTTGTGCCTGAACCTTCCATGTTTATTGACTAGTTCCATGTACCTGTATTTGTTGATGGCCTCTGGATGCTGTATGTGGTGAACAAGTGTAAAAAGTCAGTACGCCTTTACAAGACAACCGATGATTCAGTTGACAACACGAATGTTCATGAAGCTGTGGTAAGCAAGCGTTATTAATGTCCTAATAACGTTTCGTATATGTTATGTGCTACTAAAGCATAAATAGCACAACGCTAATAGATGGAATTTTCTATATGTTTTTGCAGAAAAGGACGTTGGAGAAAGCAACAAGTTTGGCCGGTGGGATTTCGCTCAAATGCAGTAAATGGCAACTGAAGGAGAAGGAAGGAGTGGCAATTTAGGAGGATTCAGCAACTTACGTCATGCACCGTTTTCTTAAGTTACTATATCCATCTGATGGAAACTTGGCAGAACTTGAGAAAGACGGTAAAATGTGCCGTAAGTTAGCGTTAGGATTTTTGTTGGGTCACCAAAATAACGGGAGCAGTTACATCATTAAGAAACTGATCGGGGAAGTCTATTAAGAAAATGACTTG
Source organism: Silene latifolia (assembly GCF_048544455.1). Taxonomy (NCBI): domain Eukaryota; kingdom Viridiplantae; phylum Streptophyta; class Magnoliopsida; order Caryophyllales; family Caryophyllaceae; genus Silene; species Silene latifolia. The sequence continues at coordinate 118,654,391 of NC_133528.1, read as the reverse complement.
TTTAATTTTATGTAAATTTGTTTGTATACACTTTAAATTAACGAATTGCATTTCCACGTGAAGACAACGTAGTAAACGGACCATTTCGCACACATCTTCAAATTAATTACCAGAGAATATGGAGTATATGTTCAATGTACATACGCCGTATGTACATTGAACCTATACAATATACGTAAAACTGACCATTGAATATGGAGTATAAAAATGAAAAGACACCATCTCCATCTCCTATATATATATATGTGTCCCCATAAATTTTTTTCTCTGTCAACCATTCCATCAACACAACCCAAAAACCCTAAAAAACCTAAATGGAAGTTGTTTACCCATACAAAAGAATGAGGTGGGAACCAAGGCTCTATACACCAAATAACTATAAGGTCAAGGGATACAACAAGACATCACCGGCATTCAGAGTTGGTTCGTGCAAGGACCTTATCATCTCCTACATCCTGCCAAGATGCGATAGGGAAACTAGGCTGAATGCTGCCTTGGTTTGCAGAGCATGGGGCAGTTGGTACCATAAGGAAGGTGGCCGTGATGAAACGAACAAGTATAATATGTCAATTACTGGTGGTTGGCCACAACCACCATATTGTCCATGAAAATGGACAATATTCAATAAGGAAATGTCTTGTTTGTTTTTTATTTTATGGAATAATAAAAAAATATTAATATATAATGTTTATGTTTATCTAAGTAAGTTTCGTTCTTTTTAGATCATTTTACAGAAGAAAATATATTAATGTTATAATGTTTATGTTTATCTAAGTAGGTTTCGTTCGTTGTTAGATCGTCATATCACATAATGCAATATTATAATATCCGTATCATAAAGCTATTAAAATAACGCAATATTGTTAAGATCTTATCTCTTTTTTTTTTTAATTTGCTGCCACAGTATAATCCTATAATCATGTTCATATTGTACTGAATAAAAAAAAAATACAAATCGTTTATTTTAATATCCCACAACAAATTGGCACCCATTCATATCTTTTTCCACTTCCCCATATAAACTGACTGCACAGAGAAGTTGAAGAGACATACCGTCTGATAACGTCTACATCATGCCTACTTCTTCATCATTATCAACAAGGTAGGTTTGATCTCACATTTAAACTTAAATATGTTTATTAATAATTTAACAAGTATGTATGTTACTGTATATGTTAAAGAATTATTGTTCTTCATCAGTAGAAGATGAAGTACTTGATGGAATATTGTTCTTTGTATACAAATTTTGCCCTAAATTTATACTCTGTACAAGTTTAAATGATTATTGTTGCTTAGTCAGTCCAAGATGCATGCTTGTTCTTCATATATTAATGTCTTGATGATTCTGATTATATGATATGTAATCCCCAAATATGCATGTTCTACATATATTGAGGTTTAGGTTTAAAGGATTGATGATTGTGAGTTTTGAGTAACATCATGTATCTCGTTAATCTTTATGCATGTTTGATCTTACTGGAATCTTTCGAAGAAATTATGGATATGAACAGAAAACGGAAGTGCGACCCTTTCTGGTGAAAGTTTCAACATCCAAATAAAAGACAAGCGGTTTCAAATCCGGATTGTCCTTGGGAGGCGGAAATAACAAAACTAGAGGAAGAAAGATTTCTTAGAAGGGCTAGGAATGTTCCAAATTCAGTTGCGTATCCAAAAGGAAAGGTCATCCTCAAAGGGACGATGAGAGATCATCCGCTTAAGAAGTGGGTTCTAATGAGGACTTGATGGTGGGTTATATAATACCCAGGTGTGGCTGGTGGAAACGTTCTGTGAGCAAGGCAACAAGGGGATGGTATACCTTGTGGTTCCACTCAGGCCCGACCATTGAACGTATTGAAGAGCAAGTGCGTACTGAGTACCTCTTCTACGACGAAGATTATAAGAGGCGATATTGTCCATGACTTTATTTACTTTTAAGTTGATCTTTTAGGGCTCTAAGTTTAAATTGGTATGTAATTTTGTAATTATAAACTCATGGTTTATGGAATTAAACTTATGGTATGTGAAATTAAACTTGGTCAATATAATTAGACTTCATTAAGTAGATGATTGTCTTCATTATGCAAAATGCAATTTCATTCATATGCAATTTACATGACAAACAGACTAACGGTAAAATTCGTAAGATGACTCGTACATCGATCGATTAACATCTCCTTCCATCGCATGCAAAGGGGGAGTAGGCTGTGATGCACCAAATGTGCTTCTGCTAGGGGTAGAATAAGGTGAGCGTAATTGCGATGCACCTAATACGCTCCTTGTAGGAGTTGATTGCGACGTATCAAACTGTCTCCGCGTAGGGGTACATTGTGACGCGCCAAACAGGCTCCGCGTAGGGGTACATTGCGACGCACCAAACTGGCTCTTCGTAGGGGTACATTGCGACGCACCAAACTGTCTTGTAGGAGTAGATTGCGATGCACCAAACTCGCTACATGCAGTATTTAAATGATTGCTCCTTAGCGGTGAATGGGTTTGGAACATTAGTTTTTTTCTGCAATTCAAAAAATTATGACGTTATTTAGAGGGTTATGCAAAAAAGCCGATTAAAGAATTTAGTACAACAATGAATAACAATTACTCTATTACTAACCTTCTTATTCTTTCTAGCATCGGGAGTTCTATTGCCTTTTGGTACCCTCCCATATCTTCTTCTGTCAACATGGTCCTGCAGACCACCTTCCCTCTGTGCCGCCTTCCTCTTCATATATCTAATATTGCATTCCTTAAGCTGTAGCCTTCAGTGACCCCATACCCTAGAAGAAACACCGCCAGGGACATAGGCGTCTATAGTTTCAACACCAACAATCCCCTCCAACTCCTTAATTAATTCAGAAGTCAATCTATCATATGTTGCATAAGTTTCATCATCTCGAAGCGCTAGTGTGGAAATGTAATGGTTCCTTATAGTTGCCTCCAACGACTTCTTCGCACGAGCTGAGGCTTCCGGATTATAGTACCCAGTTTTGATTGTCTCGTATTCTCTAACCAAGTCCTTTCGCCATCGATCAAGTATATACTTCTCCGGGATCACCTTCACATCTTCGATAACCATGCATCTAATAATATGTCGACACAGTATACCCTTGAACTCAAATAACTTACATGAGCACTTGAGCAGTCCCACACTTCTGTCAATATCAACCCAATAGTTCTTACACTTACCAAATGGCGCCACTTTTTTATCTTCAACGTTAAATGTCACACCATGCCCAAGTCTTCTCGGCGGATCAACGTTCGTATAAATTAACCCAATTACCTCGTCACGTACCAACTTATATATCTTCTTAGTATACAATTTATGGAAAACCTGCTCAACAAGTAAGTTGCACTCAATTTTATACGGTTTCTCTGTGCAATCGTGATTGTTCGCGGTCTCCTCCTCCATTTTCAATTTCAAGGCTTCCTCAATTTTCTGGGCAAACTGACTTAAAGTAGTCCTCCCATTGACATAAGTTTTGAAAAACCGGTTTTGTTGCTCACTCCTCTACGTCGATGACATCCCAGCACAAAATATCCCACGCCAATATGCGGGGACCCAACTCTCCCTGATCAAATACGACTCCATCACCCACGAACATTTTTCAATACCATATTTACGAACCATTTCCTTCCATGCTATCTAAAAATCATGCACCTCCAAACTGTCGTGAACTGCTAAATTAAGGTCACTTGAGATATCGTTCCAAAGTGGATGTTTTCCCAGATTTTTACCAGCATTTTTCAATATGTGCCAAAGGCAGAGCCTATGGTGAGTGTTGGGGAAGATTTTTTTAATTGCATTACCAATTGCTCTTTCCTGGTCTGTCAATATAACTGATGGAGCTTTACCCATGCATTCTAAAAACTTGGCAAAAACCCACTCAAAACTTTCTTCATAATCACGCGTAACCAAAGTACAAGCAAAAGCAATTGAATTCCCATGTTGATTCACCCCTATGAAAGGGGAAAAAGACATGCGATACCTGTAACACCATGATTTATTCTATCAGATTAATGAATTACTACAAAACTTATACTTACATAACCAAACAAATAAAATCAGTAATCAGAATAATTTCTATAGTACAATTAAATTGGTAATTTTAATTTTAATTTTATGAATTCTTGAAGCATGGTAAAACACTCCTACTCTTACATAACAAAACAAACAAATACGATTAATCAAAATAACATTTTAACACAGATAAATTGAGATATAACGCCGTACATATTCGTCAAGAAAGTTGTATCGTACGACACAACGTCTCCATACGATTTAAACATAGCTCGGCAGCGTGAATCACACCAAAAAACATTCATTGGAGCCCCAAAATCATCGAGCTCAATTGCATAGAAATAATTAGGATCCTCCTCTTTCATCTTCTCAAAATATGCCTTCAATTCTTTAGCATCGCCATCTATGACGCTACGTCTTCGTTCTTGATTGATGGCGTTTCGACTATCACTAAACTTAAAGCCAAGGTTCTCATGACCTCCCCCCTCCAAGACCAACGACTTGTAATTATTTAATATTGAAATACCAGCAGCATCATTGATCATCATCCTCTTTTTGAAGTAGTCGTTTATATGTCTAAACCCAACAAATAACCGACTTTTCTTAGGATCCATCTCATGGTTGTGCTCTAAATGGCATTGCCTTATCTTCACTACGTCTTCATCGTCGAAATAACGGGACTCAATGTAAACATTGCAGGCATCCTTGGTTTTAGCAGCATGACCACAACAAAGCCTTAATCTTTCATACATATGATACCGCGGTTCATTCTTAAAGGAACCTTTTTTTGAAACACCGTCTTCCTTGTACTTTTTAAAGAGTTTATTACTGCGAATGTACCATGAAAACCCCTTCTTATATGCGTATGAATGGGCGAAAGCTGCGAGTTCTTCAGATGACTTGTAAGCCAAACCTACAACAGGTTCAACAATGTTGTCGTTCTCAGCAGCAGTAACGACGGTGTCATCATCATCCACTGGACCGTCGCCATACAACTCGACATACTCTTTCATTAAATCAACATCGCCATTATATTCTGCTTCACCGTTGCCTTTTGTTTCTGTTGCTCGTGAACATTCACCTTCTTCATACAAGTTATTGAGATCAGAATCAAGCGCCATTTAATCAAATGTTGAACGAGTATTTTTTTTTTTGGTGTAGATGTTCAACGAGTATTAAAAAATAAGGTTTCCAAAATTTTAATCACTGTATTTTTTTTGTTCTAGTATAAGTTACTGTATTTAAGTAATGAAAATAATAAGAGAGATAAAGTGTCAATTAAAAAGATTAGATTAAAAATAAGTGTTGTTAATTATAAAGATTAGATTAAAAATAAGTGTTGTTAATTATAAAGATTAGATTAAAATAAGTGTTGTTAATTATGAAGATTAGATTAAAATAAGTGTTAATTAATCTTGGGGTTATTCCCAATACTACTCCCGCCAAAACCCAAATAATCCCTCCCATTTTTCCCTCCAACTTTCCCTCCAAACAAAAAAAGAATCTTTGACTCACCTTTACACGTGGCGAGCGCTGATTGGCCCGTGTACCAAGTCCTTGTACACGCCGTGTACTCCTAACATCTTTGCATAATTCATACTTTAGTCTCCTCCTAAAATTTTGTGCCCCATAACAAAGGGGAACAAAATGGAGAATAGGAGGGGGTATTTTTTTAACTAAATTAATATTAATTTAATTAAAATAATACAAAACTGGTATATAAATCTAAAAATTTGTATATGAAAACCTCTAAATTGATATCATTAGTTTCGTATAGAAAAACTTAACATGTACTATACTTAATTAGTGTAAAAAATTATGAAAAAATACTATTAATTTCGTGAAAACTAAATTCATTAAAAATATTTGAAAAATTTATAAATTGGAATTATTTATTAGTTACGGTGTATGTGTAAAAAAAAAAAATTTTTAAAATACATATTTCATGACTCTACTCAATTTTTTTGATTAGTTTTCAATTTCATTTTTTATTTTCATATCTATACAATATAATTAAAAGGCTAATGTGAATTGGCAAATTAAATGTGACATGGCAAATGTGACAAGGCAAAATTAAATGTGACATGGCAAATTAAATGTGACATGGCAATATCATAATCCATATATTATCAATCTATACAATATTAGTTTAAAACACTACATAAAACATTAAATTTTATTCCATGAGCCATTTTTAGAATTAATTTGTATTTTGTATTTGATTATATAATATTTGCTTAGTGACAAATTACAATATAATATTGACGTCTTGACGGATAATTCTTACTAAAAAAATACACATTGAATGATAATTGAGTTAGTGCCCGACAAAAAAAAAAAAGTAAAAGCCTATATGGGGAGGTGTATATCAATTATAAATAATTTTATTTCTATATTAAAAAAAAATACCACATGAACACCGGAACTTTGACTATTTCTAATATAACACTGTTTATTTTGAATGAGACCATTACAAGTAACTAAGTTACCCAAGTATTATTTACAAATTTTTGGGATCAACTTAAAAATAGTTTAAGTATTTGTGACTTAAAAATTGAGAAAATATTGCGGTCATACAAAAGAACGGTCTCACAAAAAAGATTATCTTTATGTAGAATTTAGAACATAATTAACACAAATATTTATTATAATATTTATGTCATAATAATGAAAAAAATGATGCTCAAAAGTCATGAGTTTTGCTCTATATTTATGCCTATATTAAATTTGATAATAATGAAAAAAGATGTTCAAAAGTCATAAAATATATCTTTTTTATATATTTTTGATGGATGACAAAATTTGTGAGACAAAAAAAAATCTAAAACATTCAATGCAAATAGCATAACAAACATTAAAATTTGGCCTTTTTAATTTCTAGATAAATTAAACAACAATTAAAAATCAAATAAATAGAATATTCTAATCAAAAGATAAATATCACATAATTGTAATTTTACGCCATTTATAAAATAATAAAGAATTTGTAAAGATTAAGGGCAAATAATAAAATACTTAACATTAAACATTGACCTTTTAATTGTTCAAACTAGAATAGGTTAAACGACAAATAAAAATTTATATCACTCTAATTTTAAATTGTTTATATGTGCAATTCCCTCTTAAATCTTATTGCAATAAACTTGCTCAATTTCATTAATTGGATACATATATAAATCTATAAATATAATTTATAAATAAAAAACAAGGCAAAATATCTACCATCTTTTAGTTTCGTAAGATAACTCCATAAACAATTCTCATGCAATGTGAATTTTGTAAAAAAAAAAAAAAAAAAAAAAAAAAAAAAAAAATTAAAGCAAACCTTTTACATTTCATTGCTCCTTACTCTATATTTATGTTAATATTAAATTTGTTAATAATGAAAAAGAATGCTCAAAAGTCATAAAACTTTGCTACATATTTATGTTTATATTAAATTAGATAATAATAATAAAAAAAGACTCCAAAAGTCATTAAACGCATCCTCATTTGGCTATAAATGTTTGATGGAAGACAACATTTGTGAGACAAAATAAGCCAATATCTTTTTGCCCCCATCGCCAAAAGAATTATAAATATGTGTCAATAATCTTAAAATATCATTTTATCAGCATCAAGGTAAGTGTATTAAGATTTTAAATTAATAATTTATTTATTTATTTTTAAGTTCTATTGATTATGAAGTACTCTTCACATTTTTAACCTTCTCATATATGTTGTTTTGTTTCATTTAGGGGCTATCAAGATTTGTGGAGTTGTGATATTCAAAGATAAATACACTTACATCTTTATGATTCAATGCTCTTTTTTTTTTCATTATTTACGGAAAAACTTAAATTAATAACGATAAGGTTAATATTACATAAATCAAATTCCAACATTTTGTTTGTTATTAATCACTCGGTGCTTTTTTTTTTCTTTTTTTTTGTAGGGATATTTCATTGGAGAAAGAAGATTGTATGAAGAAGAAACTACTAGAATTGCATAAATAATTACTCCCTCCATTCCACTCAATACTATATTATAAACTAACTACAAGATTGACAACACGAACTGAATATGAATGACTAATTGTTTTTAGGTTCATAATTTTTTTTAGGATTTCAGAAATTTTCAAAATTATGTTTTATTTGGGAATGTGTTACTTTTTTATTCATCATTTTTCCTTTGAATAATAACTCTCATAGAATAAAATTGGAGTTGCGAGGATCTCAATCTTATTAACAAGCTAGACAAAAAAATCATATTGACATGGATAATGGCTAAATGTAAATTATTATCTAATATTTATGTGTACATGTCATATTATCTATCTAATGTATTATGTATATATACAAAACATATAATGAGATTGCAATGAAATTTGTTGTAGGCTACTATATATTTAACTCATTTTATCATTTATGCAAAAAATTTAAAATTTAGGATTTTTGACAAATTGATATAGATGATATACTAAGACTAGCATTTATTAAACTTCATAACTATGTTACTATAAAAAAAAATATAATTTATGTGAATTAAAATATTGAGAAGATAAAAAACCCTATAATCATAGATGTTTAAGCTCCTTACATTCTGAGATTTATCATTCTAAAAAAATAATAATAATAATTCAACATTATACATTAATTTGCATTTTCATCTTCACTTACTAACTTTATTTATCCTAAATGACAAAGGAACGTTCAAACTTTCACATAGAAATTTTAGTACAAAATCTATACAATCTAATTAAAAGGCAACCTTAACCATTTAATTTTTTTACATGGGTGCGCCATGTATTACTGAACTCATTGATGATTTGAAGGTATTTTTTTTGTTTTTTTAAAACCACATGTTATTAGTATATTAATCAAAACAACAATAAAAATACAATATATAGTTTAGTTGTCAAAGAAATAAGGTGTTAACTAACTAAATTTTATGTATTTCAAGACTACATTTTTTAAATGGATCAACTAATTGGATGCTCGGACAAATATAAACAATACGATAAAAATAACAAAACTAAAACAGATAAACCCGTGAATTTCACGGGTCACAAACCTAGTTAAAATATGAAAAGTTAATTATGTGTTAATTTAAAATCTCCCTATAACTCAATGTTTTCCCGCTCAACTTCTTTTACAAAAAATAAGTGTGCTATAAAAATCTTTCTATACAAAAATGGATAAATACCATGTAGTGATGGAATACAATATTTACATATACTATATAATAGCACAACAACATTCACCATCTCCTTTTAACTAAACGATTAAGTCTTACTCCAAATTTTTCCGCTCAACTATTTTAGGAAGGAGCTGGGCCTCTATTAATTGTCATTATTCTGTACAGGTTGGGCCTTACATCTTATATATGATCTTATGAGCCTTACATATGACTTATATGATCGTATTATTATGTCATTGTATTAGTCTACCTATGAAACATGATTGCAGATTTGCAGTACAACAAATCGCTAGCTACTCCGTAATTAATAGCATTTCGTATAGGTATTTTTGTAATAATATATTTAATCTAGACTTTATAAATATGAAAATTTATATATTCTCCGCTAAAAGATTTACATAATTTTAATTGACATTATTTATGAAAGATATTCACAGAGAGCCTTAGTTCTGATACTATTACGAATAAATATATACTAGTTTTAAACCCGTGAAACTCACGGGCTGTTTTATAATATGTAAATAGATGATTGCCTTTAAGCTAATACTCCATATATTATTAATAAACTTAAAGTCATACGAAGCCGATATTACATAAATGTAGAATACAACAAATTAGAGTGTGTCCACATTATTATTTTAACTAAATGATAAGTTATGAGTTTAAGACATGATTAAGATATAAGCCTGTCAAATTTCGACCCAACACGACCTCATCCATTTTTTCCAAGGTTAAAACCCGAAAATCTCAAGCAGTAACCCGTTCGATATGAAACCCGAAATGGCCCGTTAATTTAAGTGAAACCCGACACGAACACGTCGACCCGTTGAATCAAAGATAAACTAAAATAATTTTTATAAAAACATTTATATTTATTGTATTATATAATATATTTGAAAAAATAATTAAAAAACTAAACATTGAATATGATTAAAATATTACTATTAAATACACTTTAATTTTTAAAAAATATTTTTTCGATCTATAAAAGGCGTTAGATACTAATTGTTGACCCGCACTTTGCCCCTAACAACCCAACCCATAACCCGTATTTGAACCCACCGTATCCGACCTGTATGTTCCGACTCGTCCAACCCGTTTGAGATATATAGACAACATAAAGGATATATAATCCCACTTAAATGGTATAACAAAATTATCGGAAAAAATTAATATATCAAATGAAGTTCGTCCTTCTACCCTCGTATACACATTAAAAAGTCATCGGAAAAAAATAATAATAATGCTTGTAAAATGTATTCATAAATTATAGGTTAAGACAAGCTCAACTATGAAACTGTCCATTTTTCTTAATAAAAAACGTGTAGTTTTATTATTAAATTAATAAAAAAATTGTCTTTTTAGTTAATAGAGTTAAAAATTATAAAATAAGAAGGTCTCACACCATGAGACGGTCTATTTTTATATTTTTATAAAAAAAAAGTCATTTAATGCTAACAAATAAGTTGTCTTTCCACATTATAGAACAGTCTCACAGTATAAGACCGTCTTAATTTAATAATTAATGGCAACCACAATAGCTGATAGAGTATTTTTTTTAACCATTACTGTAATATAGGAATTTAAAATATATTCCGTAATTTCGGTTATAAATTAGTTTTAGAATCATATATTCCGTAATTTTGCTTATATAAATATATTCTGTAATTTTGCTTGAAAGAATATCATATAGCTATAGATTTATAGTAAATTAGTTTATAATCTATTTTTGCTTAGATATTATATTTATATTTAATATTTAATTTATATGTTTTTATAATACGCAAAGATTATATGATTTTTAAAGATATATTGTTTAAAAATTTATATGTTTTAATTTTTAATTTTAAAGATATATTGTGTAAGGATGGGAGAGAATTTCAAAATATAAATGAAATATACACCAAAATATATATAGGAAATATTTTATATGTTTTTTAAAGATATTTTATATGTTTTTTTAAAGATATAATATGTAAGAATGAGAGAAATATTCAGAATATATATAAAATTTATGAATATAGGAAATAAATACCGAAATATATATAGGAAATATACTATCATATTCTTACCATATTTACCTATAGCATATTTTCAAGGATATTATATGTTAGTTTTACCATAGGCTGCCACGTCATCTTTACTAAATTATTATGCTGCCATGTCAGCAGCAAACCTAGAGGATTAATATATATATATATGTATATATATCTATATGTATATATATCTATATATATATATATCTATATATATATATATATATATATATATATATATATATATATAGAGAGAGAGAGAGAGAGAGAGAGAGAGAGAGAGAGAGAGAAAGAGAAAGAGAAAGAGAGGCAAGATCCGGTGAGTCCACCTATATTTTTGAGTCCCATGAGTCCACTTATGTATCACACGCTGTACACAAGAATATCATTTGTTAATTTTTGAACCAAACAATAACAAGGACTAAGCTGTTAAATAAATGATTATCAAAACATGATAATGTTGTTAGAAACTCGCACGATTTAACTGATGCGTGTCTTTTATATGATGTTTTACATCCCATTTTACACGCAATTCAGAGCTCATTCATGTAGTTTATGCTACGTTTCTCCCTATTTCCGTCTACTTCCGTATTTTTGTACATTGTTGCAGAAATGTGAAGAATCCAGCAGAAATCGAGCCAAATCCGTCCCCGAGTATCCTGCATTGCATATGACGTGAAGTATCCACCCGAGGAACGAGCTTGGTGCGCAAATCAAGGCCCAAAAGACAAGTCCACGTGTTTATAGAAGTCAATAGCAGCTCGAGCGGTCGATCGACCAATGCCATCAGTCGATCGACCAACCATCGGGTTCCAAAAGCTACTGTTTACTGAAGACCGGTCGATCGACCCCTATGATCAGTCGATCGACCAAACTGCTATTCTAGACGAGAATTAAAAGACTGAGGAAGCATAAGCCCACTATGTTTTAGGTTTTGGAAATAAAGGTTACGTATGTTTGCTATATAACATAACATAAACATTCAGTTTAGGTATCTCGATTTAGACTCAAGTTTTCATACAATAATATTTAGTTTTGGAATTAGGGTTTGGATTATTGTTAAGCATTGGATCTTTGGTTCTTACTCCTAATCTTTCCTCTGCAAATTCGGTATTCATCTGTCCTAATTTCAGTTTATTGTTCTGTTCCATCATTAGTATAGAACTGCTAGCTAGATTCCCGCAACCAATTCATTGTTTATGTTAATTGTTTACTCTATCGTTTCAAGCATGAATTCAGTAGCTAGTTTCATCATCGTTATTATTGTTTTTACCCTTAGCATGAGTAGCTAGATTATTTGTGCTAGGATGTAGGCGAGTTATAGCATAGGCGGCAATAGATTGAACACGGCCTGATTCGCGTGTCAGTCGATCGACTGACATTCTTGGTCGATCGACTGACCTCGTGAGGTTACCCTTCGTTTTAATTGATTTTAATGTTGTATTTAACGAATCGAATGCATGCGACTAGTTAGATGCTTAATTTATGACTGACCCATTAGATCAAAAGATAGGGAAGGTTATTTGATCACCAATTAAGATGACTAAACTGTGCTGAGATCGAAAGATAGGTATAGTTCGGACCATTAGTCACTTTTCAGGACGAAAGTCAGTATTAGTGATATTAGGGACCTATAGCGAGATCGAAAGATGCTATTTGTTAAGAGTGGACCGAGAGGACCTCTTGTTTCCCGCCTCACTTGTGTTCGATTTAGACCTGTTTAGTATCTTTGCCTTGAAAATTTGTAATGAACCGACCATCCTAGTACCCTTTCTTTATCTGTTTAATCCGTCTTTCTAGTTTATTATTTACTCTTAGCTGTAGACCAAACCAATTCAACCCCCACGATTGTTACTTTAGACTGAATTTAAATCAACTAGAATTTACATCTGCCTCTCTGTGGTTCGACCCGACTGCCGCTTGCTATAGTTGTAGTTGGAAATTATAAATCTTATTTTTGACACCTCACGACGGGTATCAAATTTTGGCGCCGTTCTTGGGGAGGCAATAGTTCTAATTTTAGTTGTTTTATTTTTAGTCTTTCTTAGTTTAAGGGACACTTGTTCCTTAAACTTTTCTTATATTCTTTTTGTAGTTTCTTCTTATGCGCAGGTCACAGGGTGGTGAACTAGTACCATTCGATCCTGAGATAGAGAAATCTTTGCGCGAGTTGAGATGATCACAAAGGGTATTACCGACAGAGGAAGAGCTGAGTACTCTGTCAAGCTATTACGAGAACGACCTGTTCGAAGAAGACCCACATTCTTCACCCGTTTTCACTTCTTCAGCCGAGACAGTCACTTCTCCAGAAATTCCAGTCATGGCCGAGGAAGCGAGTATAGCTAGTCATTCTGAGCCGACAGCTGAAAATTTATATAAGGGGTTCGAATTACCAGGAGATGCCAGGAAGTTCGAACCAAAGCCTTCATACATCAATATGGTTGAGAGAAACCAGTTCGGGGGAGCTGCAAATGAAGATGCAGCTAAGCATATGGAGACCTTTATTGACTACTGCTGTTCCATACCCCCACCAGCCGGTGTGATCCAAGACCAGATCAAGGAGACCATGTTTATCTTCTCCCTTCGTGATCTTTGCAAGGAGTGGTATAGAGATCTGGACCGAGCCGTTCATGGGATTACTGACTGGAATTCCTTGGCATTGGCATTCTACAAGAAGTACTTTTCTGCTTCTAAGACGATTGCTATTAGAGCCTAAATCACAAGTTTCAAACAAGGGCCGGATGAGAACTTCCACGAGGCATGGGTCCGATTTAAGAAGCTGGTGCGAACCATACCGCATCATGGTTTCGAAAAATGGAGCTTGTGCAATCATTTCTATAATGGGTCAGTATGACGATCGAGGGCTATTTTAGATCTTTGCGACCAATGGCCGATTCTTTGAAAATTTGGGAGCAACCAAGGGTTGGAAGATCATTGACTATCTAGCTACCCACAAGGCTGAGTATGGGAATTCCAGAGGGAACCAGAGGAGAGCTGCTGAATCTTCCTCTGTTGCTGCACTTGAAGCTCTCACCGCGAGATTTGACAAGTATGAATTGGGAGGAGCTTCTAAAGGTGGGATGTTCCAAGTAAATGCTGTGTCAGACGGTCCTTTCGTATGTGAAAGGTGTGGAGCTGAGGGACACGTTTCGAAGAATTGTCCTAGTCCCTTTGAGTCCTGCGCTGCCTTTCAACACTATAGGCAGACAAACACCTACTATGAGCCGAATACCCATCCAAACTTGAGTTGGAGGAGCCAAAATGTCCTGAATCCAACTCAAGCTCCACCGCAGCAGCAACCTTATGTACCTCCTCATCAAAAGCAACAACAATATCAGAAACCTCCCTATGTGCCGCAGCAGCAACAATCGCAGAATTCTGAATTTTCCGAGCTTAAGAACTTGTTGCTAAAGGAGTCCCAAGCAAGAGAGGCCGGGATGAAGCTACTAGAGAGCCAAATTGCTCGATTGGCTAGCAAAAGTAACACTCGAGCTCCGGGACACTTACCGACCCAAACTGACCAAAAGAAGACCTTAAATGCCATCACTTTGAGGAGTGGGTCCACCCTTGAGGGTCCTGCCATGGTCGAGGATGCTGTTGAAAAAGATGAGCCGGAAACAAGTCTAAAGAAAGCTTCAACGAATAAATCAAAGAAACAGGCGTTTACCAGGTATATCAGTCGATCGACTGATATACCCGGTCGATCGACTGATATGCGGGTTACAGGAGCTTCTGGAACTGTTCACCTCAGTCGATCGACTGAGCAAGGTGGTCGATCGACTGAGGTCACTGCTGATGTCGAGGAATTTCGTCCTTCAATGCCCGACAATTTGAGAGACCATTTGTTCCGGGGTTCGACAGTCCCGAAGACATTAGGACAAGACCCGAGTGCTGATGGGTCAGTCCCGGCCCCGAAGTTCGATCCGACGACGGTTAATGGCTCACATTTGAGACGGTCTGAAAAGGGGTCAAGTTTCAACAAGGAGAAGGTGACGGACTTTCAGCCTAAGTCCACGGATACCGGCACGCGCGATTTAGAGGAGAGGGCTAAGGTACTTCTTACAGCCCCATATCCGGAGAGACTAGTGCCAACAAAGGAACAGGTGTCTTTCAGTAAATTTGAAAAAGTTATTCGTAGCTTGAATGTACAAGTACCCTTCCTTGAGTTAGTCAATCAGGTGCCTGCCTACACTAAATTTATGAAACAACTCCTGTCAAAGAAAAAGTCACTTGAACATGTTCATACTGTCGCTTTAACCAAAGAGTCATGCTCTTATCTGTCTCACACTGCACCCCATAAGTTAGAGGACCCGGGTAGCTTTTCTGTTCCTTACAATATAGGTACCTTCTCTATTGAGAAGGCATTATGTGACCTAGGAGCTAGTATAAGCGTCATGCCTTTGAGTCTAGCTAGAAAGCTCAAGTTGACTAGGTTCGCAGTGACAGATATGACAGTTCAGATGGCTGACCGATCTGCGGTCCAGCCAATAGGGGTCTTAGAGGACATCCCTGTCCAAATAGGGAAGTTCTTTTTCCCCATTGACTTTGTTGTACTTGACATGCCTGAGGATGCTCATATACCCATTATTTTGGGTAGGCCATTTCTGCACACTGCTGGTGCAGTCATAGATGTCGGTCTAGAAACCTTGACTTTCAAAGTGGGAAAGCATTCCATTGTTTTTGCCCAACCTGCTAAGAAAAAGGACCCCATGTGGCCTGTGACTTATAATACGGTTTCTGAAAAGAAATCGTACTTTGTGCTTCCTGAATTGCCTGTCTCTACTACCACTCTTGTGTTAACCCCTCCGCCCGAGATTGGGAGCAAAAAGGAGGAAGAATCTGTTGTCTTAGATGTTGCAGGAGCTGGTTTGGGGAAGGAAGTGCTGCAAGTTGCCCCAACTGTAACGAAACCGATCATTCAAAGAGGAGGTCTTGGTTGCCTGAGCTATGGAATCGATGAGGTAGTTGATGACGAGCCAGTCAAAGCCAGAAAGTCTGATTTGGATTCTGACAAGCCCGAAGAGATCCTTGACTGGGGAGATGATGAGAAGGTTGATCCGTTGAGCCATACGGACGTGGAAGCTAAGAAGGGTGCAGCTGCTCAAATAAGCACCATTGAGGCTACCTCTAGTAGCCAGAAGCCGACGAAGTGGGCCATACCGTGGTCTTTCTTGATCAACTATTAGTTGATCGAGCTCTCTATAAACTTCATTTTATTTGCTTTTGTTAAGACAATTTTTATTGCTTTTGTGTGCGCGAAAACTTCGCATTTTATTTTGCTTGCTTAGGATTTTATACGTTTGAGACTTTGTTTTGGGTTTTGCGCAATTTTGGGCGCGTATTATTGTGCACTTGCAGGTTTTTAGACCTCATTAACTCAAGTTATTGAGCAAATACGAAGAAATAAGGAGTACAGCAGTACTTTCAGTCGATCGACTGGCCACATTGGTCGATCGACTGAGTTGCACCTTCCACTACTACAAATGAGCACTTGGGCCACGGCAAAATTCGTGGCGCAAGTACTAAATTTCCGTGGCTAAATCATTTTGCCACGGGAATACCTTCCGTGGCGCAAGTGGCCGTGGCAAAGAGATAGCCACGGGAAAAACAAGAACGTGGCTATTATTGAATTTTTGGCCACGGATTCTCTCGTGGCTAATAACTCCCGTGGCAAAATAAATTTCCCGTGGCGAAAAAATAATTTCCGTGGCAAACAATATATATGAAAATTAAATAAATAAAACGTAAAATAATTTATTTATTTTTCACAATGGGTATTTTATCATATACGGAACCATGACAATCTAGGTAATTGTTTCGCTAGTTAACTTGATTCATTTGAACGTTATTTCGTTTCACGAGTCATGCATTTTTTAGCATCAAAGAGGCTTCCCAGGAGGTCACCCATCCCAACACTACTCTCACCTGAGCACGCTTAACTGTAGAGTTATTTTGATGTGCCACCGAAATTGAATGTTACCTTTGTTGATATAATTAGCACTTTGAATCCTTTTAAGTTTATTTTTTTCTTTCAAATCTTACCTTTAGTACTATTAATTACATAAATGTTACATGTTTTACAATTTTTTGCGGTAAAAACATTATTTTGGCCGAAACAATTAAAATTTCGACATTAATCTCCGGATTAATGATTTTGACATCATTTTTTTTGCCCAAGTCAGTAAACCATTTTCTCCAAAAAGTAAAATTAATTGTGTTTTCCTAACATTTTTTTTATCTTTTGTTTATCGACATACTTATTTTCATTTCTCATGTACTCATTTTTTCGTATATTTTTCTTCGCAAATTCTATTGTATAACCGTTGTACCTAAGATATGAAAAATGAGACCAATTTTTGGTAAAATAATTACCGCTTTTTATAATTAAAGGTCTTTTTTCTCCAAAGTGATCACTATTAACCAAAAAATAGTCACTTTTTTACCCAAAAACCACGAAAAAGATTATTGTACAAAAGAATCGCTTATTTTCCTAAACTGATTTCTCTTTGTTATGAACTTATCGTTTCTTTTCTTAAAATTTTTACATTATTTGCACATGTGACTTTAAATTATTATAATTTAT
The DNA here is from genome assembly GCF_048544455.1 of Silene latifolia. Classification (NCBI taxonomy): domain Eukaryota; kingdom Viridiplantae; phylum Streptophyta; class Magnoliopsida; order Caryophyllales; family Caryophyllaceae; genus Silene; species Silene latifolia. The sequence goes on along the minus strand of NC_133528.1, from coordinate 118,636,579 downwards.
ATATTTTTCCGTGTGATGTGCTCATTTTCAATGAAAAAAAATTTCCAATTTTTTTTCTCAGCAAGTTAAATTTTAAGTAAATTTTTCACGGTACTCTCGAATTTTGACGGATTACATTTGGTACCCTTTTTTTTAAGTTTTTACATATAGTACCCCTGTATTTACGTTTTTCAGTCTCAGAATACCCATTGACAAACATCCGTTATAACGCCGCTACTCATATGTCTTGTGACGCCTTTTTTTTGTTATATAATACACTATCAATTCATCATCTAATAATACCTAAATCCTTATTTTGTCTAATAAACTAACATTTAGTACCTAAATTGTTTTAGCAGGATTCTCCCTGAAGGGATCAGGCCTAATTATTGTGAAAAAAGAGTATCTAGTTCTGTAAATCAGGGATAAAATTATAGAAGAATTATAGATGGAGATTGAATATAGATAGTGTTATTGTATTTCTTTGATAAGCCGATTACAAATATTGTATGTAAGTATGAGTATTCAGTAGAGAATTATGAGAAAAAACCTATCTCCTTTACAAATGTTCAATAGTGCTATTTATACTCTTCAAAAATTAACGTTGGATGCCACCCAACGTTCTTCTTGACCGTTTTCAGTTGTTAGCTAGAAAATAGGGCATATTTCTTATTTATCCGCTTGACCCAGTCTTCTTCAACAAACTTTGGCTTATATTTCTTTGCACGATCTGGTACGTGGAAATATACTATTCTTAGAGTTGGACTTGGTCTTCCGTGATAATAGGGCATGTGTAAAACTGTCTTGCTTGCTTGCTGATCAGCCGTCTTGCTAGAGAGTTCCATCAAGCTATCTTAATATCATTATCAGGCTTTTCTCCCTGGACCTTAACAGCTTATTTATCCTCTGGTGTTCTTCTCCTGTCAAATAATAACTATACTTGCCCGGACTCTGGTTGCCCCAATCAGCCTAATAAGGCCAGGCTAGGTTACAATCAGAGCAGGCTAAATTGGGCCTAACATAAATAATATAACAATAAAAACATAACATACACAATTACTCATCAAATTACTTATAGGAGTAACGGCGTTATGATGAAATTTCCCCAAAGAGTATTCTGTGAATGAAAAAGGCAAACACAAGGGCAACATATGTAGAAACTTAAAATAAGGGGTACCATGCGTAATCTGGCAAAGTTCGAGGGTACCATGGGAAATTTCCGTAAATTTTATATCAAATTCAAATTTTTCTATAAATATCCTACAAATAAAGTTGGAAATAAAATTTTGAATGAAATAGTTTAACAATATACTAATTTTGGATTTTCAAAGATAGATGGTAAATAACTTTTTTATTCAATTTGATATGCTATATCTTTAAATGTGATACGATCATTTAAAATTGTTATTCAAGATTATAAAGTTTAATTTAAAAAAAGTAAAAGAAATTCCCGACTTTAATAAACAGAGTATATATTAAAACAATTTTTTTCAATTATCAATATTTTGAAAAACTACAAAACATAAATGTGACCTGTAAAAAATCAAAAAATTAGACGATAAACTTTTTTTTGCTTGCATATAAGTTTATAAAATTTTAAAATTTCTTATTAAAATAAATAAAACAATAAAAAATATTAATTAAATTAATCAAAGTGTTTCTAAATTTTTATATTCAAATGTATTTTCATATTATTATATTTGATTAAATTTCATTCAGATTTAAGTCGGAAAAGATATTCGCCACGGGTGTTTGTTTGTTCGTGGCTAAAAAAATATTTGCCACAGAACAATTCGTGACTAAATAAAATTTCGCCACGGGTGTGACATAGGCCGTGGCTAAAATAATTACTTGCCACGGGTGTAGCCTAATTCGTGGCGGAAGTGACTTTTTGCCACGGGAAAAGTTATCCCGTGGCATAATTTTTTTTCCAAAATAATGAATAAGTTTTTCCCGTGGCTAAGCAAAATTTAGCCACGAATTATGAGTTCCCGTGGCATAATTCGTGGCGCAAGTGATGATTTGTTGTAGTGTTCCAAGAGCTACTGTTCCTGACACATTGGTCGATCGACTGCTGTTCTTAGTCGATCGACCGATGACGCTGCTGTACCTGTTCACGACCTCTCTCCTGCTATGTTTGGTCGATATGCGGACTTAAGGGAGTTTTCTACTCCACTTTATTTTCCGTCCAATTATTTATTTCTTCCATTTTCTCATTTGTGCACAATTTTACCGCTTCAAAACCGTTTTCTCGGTTTTATGCGTGGTTTTGTTTGTCTTTCAGGTACCTTTTGGTAGCACTGCTGGCTACTGAAACTTCCTAGCTCACGTTGGTTTGGGGAGGTTTCCTTTTTGCTGCGCTTAAAGTCTTGTGAGTTCCCGATTCTCACTTCATGTCTTATTTACTTCATTTTCTCACAAATTCCCGTTTCTCTTCTTTCATTATATGATTTTTGCACAATGGGGACATTGTGCGATTTGGTTTGGGGAAGGGTTTTGCGTCGCATATCATTTGCTTGCATTCACGTTTACATTTTGTTTTGCACTGTTTATTTCATTTCTCATATATATACAAAAATTCCAAAAAAATTGAAATTTTTCAAAAATTTCCAAAAAATGCACGTTTATTTTAGCATATAGGTCGAGTCGGAACGGTAGTATTTCAAGGATGATATAGCATTTGCACCTGTTTTTGCCTAAGCCTTGCTTGATTAAAATGTTATTAGTAGAATCGTATATGCATAGTCTACGAGTTTTCGTTAATTATTTGCTGAACTTGAGACTTGACTTAGAAAATTGGCAAACTACATCATATTTCTGAGATTTAGAGCCTATAACTGGTGTAATTCATGACCGGTTTATTTAGGAATGTGAGTAGTACTCCTTATGAGGCATGTCACATAAATGTGCATAAATGTGAACTTGATCTTCTTAATACATGTACGCATTCGGTTTGTGGTTAGTTGACACATGTGGTAGAGGTTTCCCTTTTCATTTTGCCCATGAACTCCACACTGCCAAAAATATCCTTTTTTGTCCCATTTACTACATCCTACACTTAGCCTGCCTTGGTCAAGCTAGTTGTAACACCCGCGAATTTCCACTTTTAACATTTAAAATTTATTAAACCGTTTGATTACTTTATTTTATATTTTTGAATTATTCAATTTAATTCATTTTATTTCAAACATGATTTCTATAAAAGTAATATATATAAAACTCATTTATACAAAAATACGTATTATTAAATTGTATTTTTAAGACATAATTTATATAAGAATATATGTATACGTATTTTGGTCGGGTAATAATAATGACAGTAATAGTAATAAATTTCGTCTTAACTTCCGTCTAGCATAAGACCGTCATATTTCGTTAGTAAGGCTAATTTATTTCGGACCAACCCGATTTCGACAACACAACATCCTCACCTACTCTCTTACTCTCTAAGTTAAACAATCTATTATTATTATTATTATTATTATTATTATTATTATTATTATTATTATTATTATTATTATTATTATTATTATTATTATTATTATTATTATTATTATTATTATTATTATTATTATTATTATTATTATTATTATTATTATTATTATTATTATTATTATTATTATTATTATTATTATTATTATTATTATTATTATTATTATTATTATTATTATTATTATTATTATTATTATTATTATTATTATTATTATTATTATTATTATTATTATTATTATTATTATTATTATTATTATTATTATTATTATTATTATTATTATTATTATTATTATTATTATTATTATTATTATTATTATTATTATTATTATTATTATTATTATTATTATTATTATTATTATTATTATTATTATTATTATTATTATTATTATTATTATTATTATTATTATTATTATTATTATTATTATTATTATTATTATTATACTCCACTGTCCCCACTCCCCTACCTATCCCCTTCTTTTTCGAAATACCATCAACAGAACAACATCCCTGCAACAACAACAAACCCCGGACCAACAACTCCATTTTCGTGACACAAAAATCCGACTTCGTTTCTCAACCTTTTCCCCTAATCTTTACGCCATTAGCTTCCTCTTTTCGTTCTTAATCTTTCGAGGTAAGAAAGTATTGTTTTTGTGGTGATTTCGGTTTGACCCGTCTCATAAAAGTCCCGATTTTCGACTTCTTTATTTCGTTTTCTTCCTCCCAGCTGAAGAAACTGATGAACCGGAGGGAAGCTCGTATTCTTTAAGCGCTTTCCTCGGAGTTTTGAAGGGTAAAAAGGTAACGGTGATAGGTTACTCGACAAATTGTCGAAATTTCATCCCCTAGCTCGGTTTTATACCCCTATTTGTCTTAAAGTTTGGTTCTTAATACTTCCCTCATATGTGTGGTTGAATGTGTAGATTTAGTAGTCGTTTTACATGCTTACTGGGTGTATTTTCACTACTTGTGTCTCCATGTGTGTTTCGGGTATGGAGGTTTATGTCGGGCGAATAAGTCCGTCTTTGTATGGCCTGTTTCCATGTATTTTCGAGCCTGGTTAGGATGTGTGTCGTTGTTGTTATTAATGAATTTGTTGTGTTTAATTTCCGTCTTAACCTCGCCTTAAAAGTCGTCTTAAAATGAGTTGAAGTGGACTGTTTGGATGGTGTTTTTGGAGCCGTGAAAGACGGTTATTGCGTTGAAATTGACTTTTTTTGGGACTCGGTTTTGAGACAGGTAGAAGGTGTTCTTGATCTGCTTTTGGGTCGTCGGAATAGGGACTGTGTGGACTTGTTTACAGGATAGTCTCAAATAGAGATGGCTCACTTGTAGGCTGTAACATGATTCGAGATTTCGGGAAATAGAGACTAAAAAAAATAACCGTCAGCGTTAGAATTGCAGGTTGCTGCACTAAGAACAAAAAAAAAAGAGAAATTAACACTTCACAAGGCTGTACAGGAAAACCGAAACAATGTCATTGTTGTCCACGATAATTTGAAGTTTCCTAGCGATATTGGTTAAAGTGTATGGGGTGTGTACTCGGTTTAGGCGTTATTTTTGAGTTGCTTAATTCCTGCAACTTTTGGGTAATAGCTTTGTAAATTGAAGTAGCCTGGCATCTTGGTTGATAAGGGTATACGGTTGTTTGACAAGCTTGTCTAGCTAGTTGGGATTTATTTGCGTATAAAGGATGGCTGTACAACGGAGTTAGCTAACAAGAACGGTCATATGGGTTGTCAGTATAATGGATGAGAGAACAAAAAAGTTCAGAATTTAGATTTGTAATGATTTAGGAAAGCAAGAGCTCCCTTAGTTGTAGATATAGTTGCTTTAGGCGCCTAGTTTAGTTCATTTTAAACGTTTAAATTTCCGTCTCGTGTTTTATATAACGTAATTCGTTAAATATCGTTCATTTTTATATTCTTCTCACATGACTTATAATTATGAAATACATTTATTAATTATCTCATTTGTCTATGAAATGACATGTTTCCTTTTTAATATGAGTCCAATGTAATTATTCATGCCTTGTGAGTAGTAAATGGTTTATCTTACAATTGAGTCATTTATAATTGAATGCTTGTTTTGCTTATTATAAATGGTTTACTTCCGTTTGTTTACATTTTTATTCAAGTGACAAATATTGAATAAATGGGTTACTTATTCATATTCATGATTATGATTTGGCATGAAATGTCTCACTTGGATTATCATCTGTTCATTACATATAGTAGTCTTTTTCCAAGTTGATTCGTATCGCTTGGTTGAGTCGTATTCGTTTGATAATGCCTTTATATTATACCGTATTGCTTGACTTATCTTTACGCCTCTTTCGGACTGTCCTTCCGATTGTGGGTTTAGCTCATATTTTCCGCCTCTTTCGGACTGTCCTGCCGATTGTGGGTTCTCGATTTCCGATCTGTCTTGGATGCGGACTGTTCTGCCGCATGTCGAATCGGGAACTCGTATCTTTATCCCGAGAGTCCGCGATTTAGACTAGGACGGAGTCTTGGGAGTACCATTGTCATCCTACCAGGGGAATTATATTTTGATATATGAGTAGTAAAGGTCTTGCTTGGTTATAGATATTGGTATTTGTCTTTCAAAGTTGTTTGTTTGTCTTGTCCTATAGGATACTAGGGATGAGCTATAAGCCCTCTAGTTGCGATATGATCGTCGGGATTGATGTTCCCATCCGTTCTTATGGTGAGATGCAAGCCATAAGTATGAATGTGACATTAGTGGCCACGTCCCGTGAATTGTTTGCTAAGTGGTTTTCCAAGTAATGGTTACAGTTTCTATTTTTTGTAATTTCATTGATTGATCCCTACTTAACCGCTTCACATGATTCAGATTCTAGTCTCATATCTATGTTGTAATCCCTTAAAATGTGTGTTTTTGCATAAATGACTGTATCCTTGTCTTTCATATTATTTAATTGTCTCACATTAATAGTTGAACCTTTATTATGCTAATGTTGGACTATCTTGTTCCATCTCATTTAATTGCCATGTCTACATATAAACTTGATATTCTTATCTGTTGTAAGTATCTGATATGACTAACTTGTTTTAGTTCTTTGTTATGTTCGTTTCGACATTTTGTGGCTGTGAGAACCTTGAGTTACTCCCCACTGACTGTGGCGTTCATGTTTACATGAATGACAGGTATTAGTTGGTGCATCTATGGGGTGAAGACATGTGTGAGCTAGCGAGCACTTTGGCCTAGTAGTTGGTTTATTAGGATTGCTTAGATTTACCTTTTATTGTATTGTCATTCGAGGGATATAGTTTCCCTCACCTCGGCTATCACGTTTGTATAATTTAAAATCTTTATTTCCGCACTCTTTATTTATGTTTTAGATTTTGGTGAACCCGCACTTTAAACTTTAAAAGTTTCAAAAATTCCCTAAAATTCCGCATTTTATTAGTTATATTTTCCGCTTTATCGTGGGGTGTCACAGTTGGTATCAGAGCCTATGTTGCTCCCGACGCACACACGTGTACCCCAAATTTAAACTTGAACTTGACCTCAAATAATGAATGAGAGATGGGTAGACTTAAGGACCTAAAGTGGTAGTCTGTAGTGTGTTTGCTCTTTGTTAGGTTCTAACATGGTTTGTTGATTGTCTTTTAATAATTGTTGTGCCCTTGGATCAATGACCGTGAGCTTACCTATGTGGAGATCAAGACTTGGTGCCTAGTGCCGGGAACTGAAGATTTGTTCAACCTTTGAAGAATGCTTCTTCTTCCTCGAAGATATTCCTCCTTTTTTTGTGTACCTTACCTTATTCTTTTACTTCTTGATACTTACTTCTCCTTCTAAAATCTCTTTTCTTTTCTTTTACTTGGAAGCTACTCTTATACCTCTAACTTGTCCTTTGTTCCTTGCTTATCTTTCCTTAACGCCTTTTGATAGTTCTCTTTGTTTTGTGGGATGTTAACCTTGGTTGGATAATTTGGCTTCGTGGAGTTTGTTTGTGGTTGACCTATAACCCTAGCTTTGAAAGGTTGTGATGTTAGAAAGATTTAGCTAGTGTGGTAGGAGATACCTGGATGTTTCTTATGATTAGTTACTTGACATGAGGTAAGTGTGCTTGATTAATGGAATTATTAGTGTTGTAAAGTGTAAGTGGCATATGTTACTAAGGTTATAAAACTTGCCTTGTTGTTTATACTTGAAAGCTTGGGTTGAACTCGAGGTTAGCATAGTCGGTATATTATTGTGAGTGTTGTGTTGGTTACATAGGAACCATGTTAGGCGAGAGTTGTTGTTAGTTTTGGAATCACATTTGGGTATTCGCTTTGCGGTAATGAGGGTCAGTAGCCAGAGTTCTTGAGATGTAATTATAAGTTAGGGTCTATAGATGTTGAGTTGAGATGAGTTAGATGTTTTGGGTGGTTGTCTCGTGATTTGGAGAATGACACCATCTATGCTTTAGGTTTCTAGAGTATAACTAGATCTCTTTGGGATGTTAGATTGTATAAAAGAACTTTTGAACTTGGATTTTTGATTGATGGTTTACCATTTTGAGAAATTCATAGTTGACACTAGTTGAATATGAGTATAGCTTCGTTAGAAGCTTTGACCTTGATCTCGTGGAGGTTGTTTGTGGATGTTTGAGGATTTAGAGTGGTGAAATCACACTTATAGTGAAGTACCTTGTTCAAAAGAATAGCTTAAGATGATGTGGTTGTTTGAGATTTGAGTACCTGGCGTTTCCTTGTTGTCTAATTTCCCCTTCTTCTTTGACCATAAGCGTTACCGTTCATACCTCTCTTTCCTCACTTCATCTTGCTCCTCCCTTAAATTTGATACTAGTAACCTATCAAAACTCTACCTTTGACTCCCTTGTTGACCTAACTTCAATTCTTACCCCTATGAAATTCATCCTAGCTCTTTTGATTAGTTAAGTTTGATTTCTCTTAACGTACTTTGTCTTTATGATATCTAAGTTCTTTTCATTTTGTACAACTTGTAAACTTTCAAACTACCGATTTTGAGTCGTAGTTAAAAATTTATGTTACTTCTACAAAACCATACCTATTTTAAAGGTTGAAAATGAAAATTTGATTTAATTCCATATTTGTTCTTTGAATATAAACTCATTTATCATAATTTTAATTTCTAAACCCGAGTTACTTTTAATTTTGCTAAATTTCTGACTAACTTCGATCTATTTATGATTCTTTGGCAAAGTTTAATGTTACATTTTCAGGAAAATAACTCCCTTTTGAGTTCAAAAGTGAAACCTTTATTTCTATTTTGGCTTTTGCAAAAGAAAATTTGAGTGAATTACCTTTTCCTTTTGATTTTGACGATGATCGGATGTTAGAACTCGTTATTGAAGACGTTTGATAACTTGTTCTACGCTTGTCGGCGAATGATTTTTGCTTTAAATTTGTCTTTGACTTGGAAGGTTAGCGTTCTTGTGTGCACGACAAGAGCAAGTTCGTTCCATGAATGAGACTTATACTTTTGAAAACTCTCCGTTAATGTTTTTGAAAGTGTTTTGATTTTGATTTATACCAATGATTTACCTTTCGACCTGGTTTTGTCGGAAAATTTTATTTGAAACTTTTGAAAGAATTTTAATTCTTGCGATAAGTAACCTTTTAAATGATTTGGTTACCGATTCCAAAATTCCGGTTTTATTTTATATAACCTTTCATTTCTACTTTCAAGTTTCGAGGACGAAACTTTTTAAAAGATGGGGTGATTGTAACACCCGCGAATTTCCACTTTTAACATTTAAAATTTATTAAACCGTTTGATTACTTTATTTTATATTTTTGAATTATTCAATTTAATACATTTTATTTCAAACATGATTTCTATAAAGTAATATATATAAAACTCATTTATACAAAAATACGTATTATTAAATTGTATTTTTAAGACATAATTTATATAAGAATATATGTATACGTATTTTGGTCGGGTAATAATAATGACAGTAATAGTAATAAATTCCGTCTTAACTTCCGTCTAGCATAAGACCGTCATATTTCGTTAGTAAGGCTAATTTATTTCGGACCAACCCGATTTCGACAACACAACATCCTCACCTACTCTCTTACTCTCTAAGTTAAACAATCTATTATTATTTTTATTATTATTATTTTTTTATTTTTATGAAAAGATGCGCGCAACTTTCATTAAATGAAAAACAAAAGTTTACATTAAATTGGTGGGGAGCCGAGAAACAAGCTGGGCTCCCACACCCTTAGCAACAGTAAAGCTAAGTCTAGTAAAAATGTAAGCGGCCACCCGAGCCCCTGCATCCAGAGATACCGAGAATTTCTGGATCCGCTTGAGCAAGGCAACAACATCAGAACCCAACTCCCCAAGTGAAGAGAAAGAGAAAGGAAGGAAACCATAACCCGCTATCGCGCACAAATCCCCATACTTAGCACACTTTCGCTGAGCAGCATCAGCGACAACCCGGCCAGGCACAAAATCCGTCATCCCAGTCTGAGTCAAAGGAGAAGAACCTGTCAAGTCGACGCACACATCACGCCCCCTGTCCCAAGAATAAAGCAATAAATCCGCAGGACGAAGAGAGCCACCATGCCCATCAACCAAACCGATATCAACCTCCTTTCCCTATTATTATTATTATTATACTCCACTGTCCCCACTCCCCTACCTATCCCCTTCTTTTCGAAATACCATCAACAGGAACAACATCCCCTGCAACAACAACAAACCCAGACCAACAACTCCATTTTCGTGACACAAAAATCCGACTTCGTTTCTCAACCTTTTCCCCTAATCTTTACGCCATTAGCTTCCTCTTTTCGTTCTTAATCTTTCGAGGTAAGAAAGTATTGTTTTTGTGGTGATTTCAGTTTGACCCGTCTCATAAAAGTCCCGATTTTCAGCTTCTTTATTTCGTTTTCTTCCTCCCAGCTGAAGAAACTGATGAACCGGAGGGAAGCTCGTATTCTTTAGGCGCTTTCCTCGGAGTTTTGAAGGGCAAAAAGGTAACGGTGATAGGTTACTCGACAAATTGTCGAAATTTCATCCCCTAGCTCGGTTTTATACCCCTATTTGTCTTAAAGTTTGTTTCTTTATACTTCCCTCATATGTGTGGTTGAATGTGTAGATTTAGTAGTCGTTTTACATGCTTACTGGGTGTATTTTCACTACTTGTGTCTCCATGTGTGTTTCGGGTATGGAGGTTTATGTCGGGCGAATAAGTCCGTCTTTGTATGGCATGTTTCCATGTATTTTCGAGCCTGGTTAGGATGTGTGTCGTTGTTGTTATTAATGAATTTGTTGTGTTTAATTTCCGTCTTAACCTCGCCTTAAAAGTCGTCTTAAAATGAGTTGAAGTGGACTGTTTGGATGGTGTTTTTGGAGCCGTGAAAGACGGTTATTGCGTTGAAATTGGACTGTTTTGGGACTCAGTTTTGGGACAGGTAGAAGGGTGTTCTTCGGTCTGTTTCCGGGTCGTCGGAATAGGGACTGTGTGGACTTGTTTACAGGATAGTCTCAAATAAAGATGGCTCACTTGTAGGCTGTAACATGATTCGAGATTTCGGGAAATAGAGACTAAAAAAATAACCGTCAGCGTTAGAATTGCAGGTTGCTGCACTAAGAACAAAAAAAAAAAAGAGAAATTAACACTTCACAAGGCTGTACAGGAAAACCGAAACAATGTCATTGTTGTCCACGATAATTTGAAGTTTCCTAGCGATATTTGTTAAAGTGTATGGGGTGTGTACTCGGTTTAGGCGTTATTTTTGAGTTGCTTAATTCCTGCAACTTTTGGGTAATAGCTTTGTAAATTGAAGTAGCCTGGCAGCTTGGTTGATAAGGGTATACGGTTGTTTGACAAGCTTGGCTAGCTAGTTGGGATTTATTTGCGTATAAAGGATGGCTGTACAACGGAGTTAGCTAACAAGAACGGTCATATGGGTTGTCAGTATAATGGATGAGAGAACAAAAAAGTTCAGAATTTAGATTTGTAATGATTTAGGAAAGCAAGAGCTCCCTTAGTTGTAGATATAGTTGCTTTAGGCGCCTAGTTTAGTTCATTTTAAACGTTTAAATTTCCGTCTCGTGTTTTATATAACGTAATTCGTTAAATATCGTTCATTTTTATATTCTTCTCACATGACTTATAATTATGAAATACATTTATTAATTATCTCATTTGTCTATGAAATGACATGTTTCCTTTTTAATATGAGTCCAATGTAATTATTCATGCCTTGTGAGTAGTAAATGGTTTATCTTACAATTGAGTCATTTATAATTGAATGCTTGTTTTGCTTATTATAAATGGTTTACTTCCGTTTGTTTACATTTTTATTCAAGTGACAAATATTGAATAAATGGGTTACTTATTCATATTCATGATTATGATTTGGCATGAAATGTCTCACTTGGATTATCATCTGTTCATTACATATAGTAGTCTTTTTCCAAGTTGATTCGTATCGCTTGGTTGAGTCGTATTCGTTTGATAATGCCTTTATATTATACCGTATTGCTTGACTTATCTTTACGCCTCTTTCGAACTGTCCTGCCGATTGTGGGTTTAGCTCATATTTTCCGCCTCTTTCGGACTGTCCTGCCGATTGTGGGTTCTCGATTTCCGATCTATCTTGGATGCGGACTGTTCTGCCGCATGTCGAATCGGGAACTGTACTGTTCCGAGAGTCTGGCCAGATTTAGACTAGGACTGAGTCTTGGGAGTACCATTGTCGTCCTACCAGGGGAATTATATTTTGATATATGAGTAGTAAAGGTCTTGCTTGGTTATAGATATTGGTATTTGTCTGTTGTTTGTCTTGGTCCTATAGGATACTAGGGATGAGCTATAAGCCCTCTAGTTGCGATATGATCGTCGGGATTGATGTTCCCATCCGTTCTTATGGTGAGATGCAAGCCATAAGTATGAATGTGACATTAGTGGCCACGTCCCGTGAATTGTTTGCTAAGTGGTTTTCCAAGTAATGGCTACAGTTTCTATTTTTTGTAATTTGCATTGATTGATCCCTACTTAACCGCTTCACATGATTCAGATTCTAGTCTCATATCTATGTTGTAATCCCTTAAAATGTGTGTTTTTGCATAAATGACCGTATCCTTGTCTTTCATATTATTTAATTGTCTCACATTAATAGTTGAACCTTTATTATGCTAATGTTGGGCTATCTTGTTCCATCTCATTTAATTGCCATGTCTACATATAAACTTGATATTCTTATCTGTTGTAAGTATCTGATATGACTAACTTGTTTTAGTTCTTTGTTATGTTCGTTTCGACATTTTGTGGCTGGGAGAACCTTGAGTTACTCCCCACTGACTGTGGCGTTCATGTTTACATGAATGACAGGTATTAGTTGGTGCATCTATGGGGTGAAGACATGTGTGAGCTAGCGAGCACTTTGGCCTAGTAGTTGTTTTATTAGGATTTCTTAGATTTACCTTTTATTGTATTGTCATTCGAGGGATATAGTTTCCCTCACCTCGGCTATCACGTTTGTATAATTTAAAATCTTTATTTCCGCACTCTTTATTTATGTTTTAGATTTTGGTGAACCCGCGCTTTAAACTTTAAAAGTTTCAAAAATTCCCTAAAATTCCGCATTTTATTAGTTATATTTTCCGCTTTATCGCGGGGTGTCACACTAGTAGTTTAGTTTTTGGGATTGTTACTCGTTTTTGGTGGCATATGCTCTGTTCGAGATAATATTGGGAAGATGAAAAGAAAGAAAGAAAGAAATAGAAAAGAAAAAAAAAAGAGATGAAAAAATGATTCGAAAAAAGAAAAAAAAAAGAGTTCTGTACTGTTTAATCAGTCGATCGACTGCCCTTATAGGTCGATCGACCGAGGTTCGAGAAAGAGAAAGAATCAAATTTGCATAATTCAATCTTTATCTTTTGGCGATTTTTCCTCCCATGGGTTATTCATATTTTATGGGTAGTTAGTTGATTACTACTATTCTGGAGATTGTGAGTTTTGTGCTTGCTATAGCACCGTTTCTGTTGATTATGAGCAAGAAGTTGGATGTTGCCATTTGGTTCCGTTTTGGTACTAGCTTGATCACCTGTATCTCCACTTTACCATAAAACGTTTTGCCTCTTCTTACCCATACCTCACATTTCCATATTCATACCTCGGCATGTGTCATGGTCTCTTGTTGGTTGGAATGCGTATGTACGGTTGTAGAGATTACTTTCATATTAGATTGCAGGCATGTTCTTATGGGTCGTAGTTAGGTGAGAGTCACTACAAAATTAATTCTTTCTATCCTCTTATTTTCACCTATGCTTATTTGAGTGATACGAGCGACCCGTGAGAGTCCAATTTGCAAAGTCTCTATAGTTAACGGTTCAGCAATATTTCTAACGACTTCATAACTCGTTTGCATGATTCATTTGCTAGTTGATTGTTGGTTGAGCATTAAAATGGTTTAGGCTTCACATGTTGCAATTCGCTCTGAGATTGAACTCGTTCCATTAGGTCATTAGATCGAGTCTAGTTCTTGCTTGAGGACAAGCAAGAGTTTGGTTTGGGAAAGTTTGATGCGTGTCTTTTATATGATGTTTTACATCCCATTTTACACGCATTTCAGAGCTCATTCATGTAGTTTATGCTACGTTTCTCCCTATTTCCGTCTACTTCCGTATTTTTGTACATTGTTGTAGAAATGTGAAGAATCCAGCAGAAATCGAGCCAAATCCGTCCCCGAGTATCCTGCATTGCATATGACGTGAAGTATCCACCCGAGGAACGAGCTTGGTGCGCAATTCAAGGCCCAAAAGACAAGTCCACGAATTTATAGAAGTCAATAGCAGCTCGAGCGGTCGATCGACCAATGCCATCAGTCGATCGACCAACCATCGGGTTCCAGAAGCTACTGTTTACTGAAGACCGGTCGATCGACCCCCATGATCAGTCGATCGACCAAACTGCTATTCTAGACGAGAATTAAAAGACTGAGGAAGCATAAGCCCACTATGTTTTAGGTTTTGGAAATAAAGGTTACGTATGTTTGCTATATAACGTAACGTAAACATTCAGTTTAGGTATCTCGATTTAGACTCAAGTTTTCATACAATAATATTTAGTTTTGGAATTAGGGTTTGGATTATTGTTAAGCATTGGATCTTTGGTTCTTACTCCTAATCTTTCCTCTGCAAATTCGGTATTCATCTGTCCTAATTTCAGTTTATTGTTCTGTTCCATCATTAGTATAGAACTGCTAGCTAGATTCCCACAACCAATTCATTGTTTATGTTAATTGTTTACTCTATCATTTCAAGCATGAATTCAGTAGCTAGTTTCATCATCGTTATTATTGTTTTTACCCTTAGCATGAGTAGCTAGATTATTTGTGCTAGGATGTAGGCGAGTTATAGCATAGGCGGCAATAGATTGAACACGGCCTAATTCGCGTGTCAGTCGATCGACTGACATTCTTGGTCGATCGACTGACCTCGTGAGGTTACCCTTCGTTTTAATTGATTTTAATGTTGTATTTAACGAATCGAATGCATGCGACCAGTTAGATGCTTAATTTATGACTGACCCATTAGATCGAAAGATAGGGAAGGTTATTTGATCACCAATTAAGATGACTAAACTGTGCTGAGATCGAAAGATAGGTATAGTTTAGACCATTAGTCACTCCTCAGGACGAAAGTCAGTATTAGTGATATTAGGGACCTATAGCGAGATCGAAAGATGCTATTTGTTAAGAGTGGACCGAGAGGACCTCTTGTTTCCCGCCTCACTTGTGTTCGATTTAGACTGTTTTAGTATCTTTGTCGCCGCCGAAGCTGTAATGAACCGACCATCCTAGTACCCTTTCTTTATCTGTTTAATCCGTCTTTCTAGTTTATTATTTACTCTTAGCTGTAGACCAAACCAATTCAACCCCCACGATTGTTACTTTAGACTGAATTTAAATCAACTAGAATTTACATCTGCCTCTCTTTGGTTCGACCCGACTGCCGCTTGCTATAGTTGTAGTTGGAAATTATAAATCTTATTTTTGACACCTCACGACGGGTATCATCAACAAACAAATCCACACAATAAATCAACAAGACAAAAAAAACACCATACAAGAAGCCGAATGCACAAATAACAAAAAAAAAAGATTGGGAAGAATTACACTCGTAAAAGTATATAAATTCAAATTTATACATAAAAAACACCATACAACTAAAGTTACAGCTCAAACGACTAAAGTTTCACTCGTAAAACAATAAAATTACAGATACTTTTGTTAAAATTACATAAATCAAATTTCTAAAATTCAAATTTTTATATACAAAATGACCTTAAAATGTAAAAATTACACTCATGAAGACTAAAATTGCACTCATAAACTAATAAATGACTAAAGTTACACTTATAATGTAGTAAAGCTACAGTGAGAAAATGATTGGCTAAGAACAGGATTTAGGAACTCAACCAAATTTGTGGACTCATCTGAACTTGACACTCTCTCTCTCTCTTTCTCTCTCTCTCTCTCTCTCTATCTCAAATTTGTGGACTCATCTGAACTTGACACACACACACACACACACACACACTCTCTCTCTCTCTCTCTCTCTCTCTCTCTCTCTCTCTTTTATATATATATATATATATATATATATATATATATATATATATATATATATATATATATATATATATATATATATATATATATATATATAGTGAAAAGATCAAATGAGTCCTCCTCTTACATTTGAGTCCATAAGTCTCATTATGGGCCATTGGATCTTGGAAATGGAGGGCTAAGATGAGAACCCAAAAATTAAGGTTAATGCTCTAATTTTGCCATATTCCTCTAATTTTCTCATTAACTACATTAATCCTCCTCATCTTTCATTCACCAACTCATTATCATATCTCCTCATTCTCTCTCTATATCTTACTTCTCCATATTCTCTCCAAAAAAAACCAAGAAAAAAAAACCCAAAAAACCAAACAAATAAAAAACCCAAAAAAATCCAAATAAATCATTTACTCATCTTTTCCTCATTCACCATCCACCTACCACCACCCACCGGACACCACCACTGCCGCCGCCGCCGCCACCGCCGTCGCCCGACGTCATTTTTTAAATTTTTTTTTTACAAAAGAAACTTGATGTTTGGGTGTTCTTTTTATTTTTTTTTGTTTTTTTTTCTCCTTATATCGTCTTGCTATATAATATTGTTTTTGATGGGGCATATTCTGCACCCGCTGACCGAGTCAACATACTGAGCAAGGTCAAAGCCAAAAGACAGGAAGTCAACATCTTAGACAGCCTAACCGACGCAGCTTGTCGGCCTGTCACTTGGGTCTCGGCTAGGCAACTAGCCAGCCGGGAGGCACATCCGCGTACTCACATCCAGTACCCTCGGCATAGAGCCAACCAGGCCAGCCAGCCTGCCATGGGTCCCTCGGCCGAGGGTAGAACAGTCTTTCCACCTGCTAGCCACTTGGCCACTTGGCCACTACGTGACAAAAGGTGAAAGTCTATAAATACTCACTATTAGACACGACACGGCTTAACTTGGCAGTATATCAAAACCGAAAAAGAAGAGCATACAACCGTAGGGTCCACAAAAGAGACTTAAGAGTAGGAGATCTAGTCCTAAGAAAGTCGGCCGCAACCAACAAAGGAAACATCCATGGTAAAATGACGGCCAACTGGGAAGGACCCTACAAGGTGGTGGAGGAAATGAGGCCGGGAACATACCGGCTGACAGACATGGAGGGTGTTCCTCTAATGAGCCATTGGAACACAGACAACCTAAGGAAATACTTCTTATAGCGGCGGAGGTGTCCGAGACCATTGTGGGCACCCCAACGCTTGATTATACCTTATGAAGAGTGATCCAAGTTTTCCATTGAAATGCTTGTCCCCTCCGTAGTCGTACCAAGGTAGACGCGCGCCGCAACGCAATCACGAGTAGACGCCACGGCCAAAGCCGGGCAGTCACTACAATGACAGTTGATACTCGCGAAAGCGACCAACATGCTTAGTAGACGCCAACCGGGCAGTCACTACCAATGCAGTTGATACTCGCGAAAGCGACCAACATGCTTAGGAACGTATAAGTACAGTTGAGAAACGCAAATCTGACCGCCTCGGCCAATCCGGGAGTGGCAGAGGAAGCGATCAATATGTCTACAGATACGAACGCTGTCGAGCCGTAACCTCGATTGCCTCGGCCAAAGCCGGGAGTGACGGGGACACAACGACCGATACGCTAACATGTTCACAACGGCGGTTGGGAAGCGCAAATCTGGCCGCTCCGGCTAAGACCGGGAGTGGAGGAGGAAGCGACCGACATGCCAACATGTTTAAAAACGTTTAAGTACAATTGAGATGCGCCTTCTAACTGCCTCGGCCAAGCCGAAAGTAAAAACAAAAAAGCACTCAATATGTTGAAACGTAAGAAGACAACTTAATGGAGGCAAAATAAACAAACTTTATTGAAAAATGTTTACAGGTGAGGCAAAACAAAGTCGACGGCCGTCCCCCATAGGGATAGCCTAAACACAACCTACCAAAGTTTAACAAAAACAAAAGGTACAACAAAAGGTTACAGACATAAGACTTGAAAGCGCCAAAAGGATGGCAGGGAGGAAAGGCTCAATAGTTGGCCCCCGAACAGCTGAAGCTGTCTGAAGGGCCGGGTGAATCTGGTGACGACCGCCCATCTCCCTATGCTTGTTTCTCGCTCGCCACCTACAGAGCGAGCAGAAGATCACCATCGATGGGAGGCCCGAGCCGATTTGGCGCCTTCACCCGCCTTTGCCCTCTCGCCTTCCTCCCTGACCGCCTTCACCTTAGCATCCCGGGCCGCCTTCTCCGCAGCCTCCTCAGCGGCCTTCGCCGCCTTTGCCTTCTCTGCCGCCTTTGCCTCCGCAGCAGCCGCCTTCTCATCAAGAAGCCGGTCAAAATCTTTCCACGGGAAGGAGCTTTCAGGAAGGAGCTCTTTAATTACATCCCTGGTAGCATCTTCGGCCTGGTTCCGGTACTGGGCACACATGTCAGGGATGATAACGCTTTTCAGCGTCTCAATTTCCTTTTCCCTCTGAACAAGGATGGCCTTGGTGTTCTTATGCTCCTTCGCCTCAGCCGAATGCAGAGTCTTCCATCTCTCCTTCTGCCCAACCACGGCGTTATAGCCGCCCTCAAATTTGTCCCGCTCCTCCCGCAGCTTAGCGGCATCAGCCAATGCAGCCTCAACCTTGGCCCTCTCGGCTAGGACCGCCTTCTCAGCGTCCTCCCTAAGCTTTCGCTCAGCAAGGAAATCATTTTTGGCGGCCTTGAAGTCCTCCTTCGACCTCTCGGTCTCCTTCTTAGCGGCGGCAAGATCGAGACTAAGCCGTTCAAGCGTGTTGCCAGCTCGAGCCATGACCTCTTCTTGCTCGATAATATGGTTGGCGGCTATTTCAGTCCACCTCCCCAGCCTCTTGGACAACCTTCTGCCTTCCGCCACAAGCTGAGCAGGAGAAACCTTCTGGCATGAGGAGTCAACGGTGACGTTCTTACCGCCCGTCTGCATAGGCTGCTTCTCCAATTGTCGTTCAGTGAGAACGACAGCTGACGGCGGCTGATCTACAAAAAACCCTGACAAAGCATCCATGTCAACATTCATTGACATGTCAGAAAGTCTGTCATCAGGAATGCCCAATGAACCTGCTAAATCCGAGCCATGGGTTAGATCCGTACCGCCTTAGCCTTCTTGGGCGAGGAGGGTCATTGTCCCTTTCCTTTCCCGCCTCGTGTAATAAAGAAATGCGCAGCTCGGCCTCTTTTCTCTTATTTGAATGAGGAGGACCCTCCACAACGGTGACCTCCTCTTCAACATCAACGACCACCGCTCCTTTTGGACCACGGGTATTGCAGATTGAGTGGAGTTGACGCCGTTGCTTGCCGTAGTAGACGTTGTCTTTGGTCTCCGGCGCGGCACGTTACAAAGAATCTGCGCTGAGCCGCCGCCACATCCAATGCCTTCAACTCGCCGCTCCATAAGTTCGTGAGGGGCCGGTCTGCGATCACGTGTCGCGGCCTTAGGATGCGGCTCAACAACTCTCCCGTTCTCGTCAAGTCCCAACCTCTTGAGGACGGAGACAGCGATTCCGGCCAAATCGGTCTGCAAAAGAAACGAAGCAGGAGTTAAGCAAAATAAATAAATCAAGGTTCAAATACAGAAACATAAAAAGCAAAGATGGGCCTCATACCGACCCCACTCACCCTGGCTGAGGGCCGTATGAGGCCGACGTGGCAGAGCAGCTCATCCTGAAGAACGATCTGCGTCGGAGGCATCCATCCCTTCGGCGTGCCATCCTTCTCAGCCTCAAACAGCCTCATTGCCCGCGTTTCGTCCTCATTAAGATAGACCCTGCTGGCGTCCATCTTAAGCTTACTCCGGGAGACATATTTGTCGTGCTCCCCTTGATTCTCACACCACAAATTGACGCGGCTCTGAAAGGACCGGGGCAGCGAGTAGTCCTCCGGAACCTCAACGTATACCCACCGCCCCTTCCAGTCCTTGCAAGATGTCAACTTGGAAATGGTAACATAACCCGCCTCGGTCTGTATGCTATACCACCCCGGGCCACCTAGGGTAGTCTACCGAAGATGGTGGAGCCGGCGGAATAGGTTCACCGTTGGGGCCTCCCCTTTAAAAAGACACAACCATACAAAGCCAATAATCGTCCTGATGGCCAACGGATGCAGTTGGGCCACGGCGACATTCATAGCTTTAATTATGGCAGCAACGTATTCATTCAGAGGAAACCGGAGGCCATACTCCAGGTGTCTGATGTATACGCCAATACAACCCTCGGGAGGGCAACAGACGGCCTGACCCTCCTCAGGGACAATTATTTTATACCCCCTGCCGAAGGAGTAATGATCTTCAAAAGGTCGAATCGGAACAATGGCGAACTTGTTCGTCCAAGCACGATCAGGACCGATCGAACAAGCGTCGCCGTGCCACGAGAAATGCGGCCTCTTTACGACAGAAGGGGTCGCCTCATCATCGTCATCATCAAAACCCTCCAAAAATTGCTCATCAATTTCAGGAGAAAGCGGCTTGGGACCCCCAAACCCTATCGGGGTGACAACTAGTGGCTCCTCTTCCTCAGGACGCGACGGTTCGCCCCCCGGCGCAGAGGTACTGGGTTGAGCATCCGCAGAAGACATAATGACAACAAAAACTTAACAATTAAAAGTTGGAAAATTTTGTTTGTTTACCTTGGAAAAGTGCTACGCCGAGTAACGCTTTGAAGACTAGAGAGAAATTTCTTCGAAAAAACTAAGAGGGGGGAAATTTTTTTGAGAAAATGAAGTTTGATGGCCAAAAAACGGGGCACACTGCTCTATTTATAGAGCAAAGCCCATGAGGCGGACCAATCAGGGCAAAGCCCATGAAACGTCCACCAATCAATGCCAAGCCACGTGTCAAGCATGCAGCCACGGAATGTCAATCGACATACAGTTACCAAACTTCTTCGACACGCTCCTTGGTATCTCGCTTGCTAACGGCCACCGATCAACAAAGCAAAGACAAAGACGGCCGGGGCAATCAAAAGTACAAACGGCACTCTCAACCTTGGTCTCGGCCAGCGCCATTTTCTTTTCCACATAGGATGTCCATTACACATCCATGCGGAGGGGGATACGGTGCGGCCCGAATGAACCAAGCCGAGGAAGAAGAAGCCGGGGAAGAAGTTCAACTTGCGCAGAATACGCTCAACACTCATCGAAGGTCCATACCACGACATAGACTACGCTGGGGGCAAATTGATGGGGCATATTCTGCACCCGCTGACCGAGTCAACATACTGAGCAAGGTCAAAGCCAAAAGACAGGAAGTCAACATCTTAGACAGCCTAACCGACGCAGCCTGTCGGCCTGTCACTTGGGTCTCGGCTAGGCAACTAGCCAGCCGGGAGGCACATCCGCGTACTCACATCCAGTACCCTCGGCATAGAGCCAACCAGGCCAGCCGGCCTGCCACGGGTCCCTCGGCCGAGGGTAGAACAGTCTTTCCAACTGCTAGCCACTTGGCCACTACGTGACAAAAGGTGAAAGTCTATAAATACTCCTCAATCCTCATTGAGAAAACGATGCACAATTCATCCAAAAACTCACTATTAATCTGGTATAAACTCTCTTATCTCTCTATAATATACTTTGTCAAGTAACACACAACTTAATCTCTTTAAGTTTACTGACTTGAGCGTCGGAGTGAGTACGCTCGGTACCAAGCCGAGCCCTCAGTTTGTTCATCTTAAAACAGGAAAGAGCGAAAGGAAGAGACAAGCAAAGACATCATTCTACAAGCTTACGTGGTTACAAATCCTGCTCCGGAATTACACCCGGAACAGTTTTAAATTTGTGAGTTTTTTTAATTTTAATCTTAGATCTACTAAAGTCGATAAATTTTCATTGACCCGTTTTTTTTTTCCATTTCCGTTTTGTTTTTTTTTTCAATTTTGATGTTTTGGTCTTTTTTTTTTCCGGTTATTGACAATCTTACCAATTATAGTGTGATTTTAGTACTAAATCTATTAGTTATGAAATCTCATTTTTTACTTTTTTCTTGTTGATATCACTTTGTTAATATCCGTCTTGTTATATATATTTGCCAAATTTCGTATTTAAAATTTTGTCTTGGTATTGTGTGATTTAGGATCTATTAAACTTACTTTTTCGGTTAAAATTACACTTTTTTGGTTAAAATTACACTTTTGTCCGTTAAAATTACACTTTTTTCCGTTAAAATTACACTTTTTCGGTTAAAATCACAGTTTTTCGGTTAAAATTACACTTTTGTCCTTAAAATTACACTTTTTTCCGTTAAAATTACACTTTTTTCGGTTTAAATCACAGTTGTTTTCCTGTTAAAATTACATTTTTTAACGTTAAAATTACACTTTTTTCTGTTAAAATTACACTTTTTAACGTTAAAATTACACTTTTTTTCGTTAAAATTACACTTTTTTTCCGGTTAAAATTACACTTTTTCCCGTTAAAATTACACTTTTTTTCGTTAAAATTACACTTTTTCCCGTTAAAATTACACTTTTTTCTGTTAAAATTACACTTGTCTTCATTAAAGTTACATTTATCTCTATTATTAAAGTTACACTTATCTCTACTAAGGTTACCCTCTCAATGACTAAAGTACGCTTTTGGACTAAAGATAGAACAATTTGGACTAAAATTACACAATTTGGACTAAAGACACACAAATTTGGACTATAGTTATACAATTTGGATTAAAATTACACTTTTATGGACAAAAATTACACTTCCGTTGACTAAAATTACACTTTTGTAGACTAAAATTACATTTGTGGATTAAAGTTACACATTTGTAGACTAAAATTACACTTTTTTGGACTAAAATTACACTTTTTTGGACTAAAATTACACTCATAAAATGATAAAAGATACACACACTATCAATTTACTAAGTTACACTTTAGTGGACAATGATTGAAATTTCACAATCTCAATTACTCAAAATAAATGAATTGTGTAATTTAATCTAAATTTAGTCGTAAATAGTGTATTATTAGTTCAAAATTATTCGTAAATAGTGTATTTTCAGTCCAAAATTGTATAATTTTAGTCCAAATTTAGTTGTAAATATTGTATTCAATTTAGTCGTAAATAACTCCATTAATTAGTCCAAATAGTCCAAATTAGTTAGTCCATATTGTCGAAATTGTCCAAATTAGTTAGTCCAAATTGTCCAAATAATCCAAATTAGTCTGTCTAACTTTAGTCCAAGAGTGTAACTTTAGTCATTAATAAAGATAAGTGTAATTTTAACAGGAAAAAGTGTAATTTTAACTGAAAGAGGTGTAATTTTAAAGTAAAAAAGTGTAATTTTAAAGTAAAAAAGTGTAATTGTAACATAAATAAGTGTAATTGTAATGGAAAAAAGTATAATTTTAATAGGAAAAAGTATAATTGTAACAAAAAAAAGTGTCATTGTAACAGAAATAAGTGTAATTGTAACAAACAAAAGTGTAATTTTAACAGACAAAAGTGTAATTTTAAGCAACAAAAGTGTAATTTTAGTTACAAAAGTGAAATTGTAACAGACAAAAGTGTAACTTTAGCTAACAAAAGTGTAACTTTAGCTAACAAAAGTGTAATTTTAGCAGAAGAAAGTGTAATTTTTGCATAAAAGAAATGTAATTTTAACAGAAAAAAAGGTAATTTTAATAGAAAAAAGTGTAATTTTAACAGAAAAGAAGTGTAATTTTAACGGAAAAAAAAGCTAATTTTAATAGAAAAAAGTGTAATTTTAATTAAAAAAAGTATAATTTTAACCCAAAAAAGTGTAATTTTAACCAAAAAAAATGTAATTTTAACAGAAATAAGACGATATTTTAGAGTATTAACAAGACAATATAACAAAATTCAAAAATTATCAAAAAATTCACAAGACAATATAACAAAATTCAAAAATGCACCAAAAAAAACGAAATCAAAAAATACGAAATCAAAAAATATGAAACTGACGAAATCAAAAAATATGAAATCTTAAAAAATACGAAATCAAAAAAAAAAAAACGAAACCCAAAAGAAAGAAAGAAAAAGGCGCAGATAACGAACAAAGAAAAGAAGAGATTAATAACAAAAACCAAAACTGAAATAACAAGACAAACAAAATTCAAAAATGAAAAAGACAAAAATGAAATTAATAACAAAAACGAAAACTGAAATAACGAACAAAGAACGACAAAACCGAACTAACAAGACAATAACCAACACAGATTTGATTTAAAAAAAAAAAACAAAACTCAAAAAACGAGAAGAGGCGGTTTTGTGTTGTTGTGGATGGCAGGGAAGGGCAACGGCGGTTTTGTGTTGTTGTTATTGTGTCGGGGTGGTGGTGGGTTTGTTTTTGGTTTTTGAAAGAAGAGGCGGCGGTAGTAGTGGAAGGTGGCGGGTTTGGTGGGCTGAAAAGAAGGTGGTGGTCGTGGGGTGTAAAATGAAGGAGATGTGGATCTGATTTTTTAAGGTTGTTGGTAGTGGTGGTGGGGTCATGCGCGGCAGCAGGAGGAAAGGAGGAGGCGACGTTTGGTGGGCTGAAAAGAAGGTGGAGGCCGTGTGGGCTGCGTCGAGGTAGTGCTGCGGCGGCCGTGGGGTGTGTGGTGACGGTGGGTGGTGACAGGAGGCCGAGGAAGGAGGAAGTATAGGGATAAGCGGAGTGGTAGGTGGCGGTCGGTGGTGGTGGGTGAGGAAGTTTTGTTTGATTTATTTGGTTTTTTTGGTGGTGGTGGTTTTTGGGTTTTTTTTGGTTTTTGGTTTTTTTTTTTGTTTGATGAGATAATGTGAGATATAGAGAGATATGAGGGGTTTGTGATAATGATTTAATGAGGGATGAATGATGATTAGGGAGGAATTTAATTGAGTTGAGAAGCTAATTAGAGTAGATTGGTTTATAGCCCTCCATTGAGATCTAATCTCACCCATTAATTCCCTTCATCCAAAGGCCCTTAGAAAGACTTAGGGACTCAATAGATGTAAGGGACTTAGGAGAACTTTGCTCTCTCTCTCTCTCTCTCTCTCTCTCTCTCTCTCTCTCTCTCTCTCTCTCTCTCTCTCTCTCTCTATATATATATATATATATATATATATATATATATATATATATATATATATATATATATATATATATATAATTCTATATAGAGGCAAGATCCGGTGAGTCCACCTATCTTTTTGAGTCCCGTGAGTCCAAAAAAGTATCACACGCTATACAAAATAATATCAGTCACACGTATTTTACATCATTTATAGTAGTTAATCTCATCTCTAAATCGATTCTCTACATTTCTATCGGATCCAATGATTACATACATTACTATCTTCTAAATGTATCTGGAGTCCAATCTGTGTACTCTCCCTGGAGTTTCAACCGATTCCTGGCTAACACAATGAAGCAACAAAACAAGGTAATTAGAATTTCGACAGACGACAGTCTTGTTAATGATGTTTCCTGGTTTAATATTTTTTTTTTGTATGGTGGTTAATTAAAACAGAATTTATATTTCGGAGAAGTAAGAAAAGTGGTAATAATGGGATTAGCACCAATGGGATGTGCGCCTCACTATCTATGGAAGTATAAGAGCAAGAATGGAGAATGTATTGGCGACATTAATAACATGATCATGGAGTTCAACTTTGTGATGCGGTTCATGGTTGAACAGCTGAACGATGAGCTCTCTGATGCCAACATCATATTCTGTGATGCCTATCAAAATCAAAAAATCAAAAACAAAATTCAGATTCTAAAAAATCACACACCAAAAGTCGATAAGCTCAGCCAAATGGTGAAGGAACGGGTCCTGCCAGAGAGTCTGATCTTTTGATGCTTCCCATGCCACAAATGATGCATCTCGGTGATGATAGGGCAGCAAATTTCGCCCCGCACAAATCACAAACATCATACCCAATGGTCGATAAACGACTAAGAGTGGCAGCACAAAACTGAGACGGGTCTTCCACGGGATCCATGGACTTGTTGGTCAAACCCCTTCTATGATGTACTCGTAAGAAGGGTAGTAAAACTAATCAAGGTATAACATGTTGGTCAACTTGTGGAAATCTTTGGGCAAACATTGAAGGTTTCCTCTGTCCTTGACAAGCTTAAGAAATTTCAAAGCTTGAAGTTCAGTAAGTGAATCGGGTAATGAATTTATGAGTGTGTGAGAAATATCAAGATAGCGTAGGCGTTTTAAGCACTTAATGGAATCAGGGAGCTTCTTGACATCGGTTTGGGCTAATGACAAAACTCGAAGACGAGTGAGAGCCGTAAAAGCAGATGGAGGAATTTTGCCAATGTTGCTTTTACACATAGACAGAAAAGTTCTGAGGCCTGTGAGTTTCTCCAAGTCAACCCACGAAGGTAAGCCAGTATCTTTGTAAGACAAATGACGTATGTTGGTACTATACGCTTGCACTCCTTGAACGAGTTGCAAACATGTTCTAGAAGCAGCTAATTGAGCAAACTTATGACCAAATGGATTCAACTCATATTTTTCCTCTTCATCTGCTGTTTTCATTTGATCTGAAAGTCGAATGATTGACATCCCTTGTAAATCAGTGAAATGGTCGTCGGGAATTTGCAAGTGTCTTAATGTACCTTGGGATGCTTGAACAAAACTGAGACGGGTAGTAAAACTAATCTTCTATGATGTACTCGTAAGAAGGGTAAACTGTGATATTGTTTAGTATAACTCGTGATATTGTTTAGTACAGCCAGTGATATTGTTTATTATAATGTGTGATATTGTTTTGTATAACTTGTGATACTCTTTTATTGGACTCGTGGACTAGATACAATATCACATCTTATACTAAACAATATCACCAACTTAGACTTTAAAAAAAAATTAAAAAAAAAAGTTTTTTTTTTTTTTTTTTTTTTTTGTAAAAAAAGTGATATTTTTGTGTATAACATGTGATACATAAGTGGACTCACGAGACTCAAAAAGATAGGGTGGACTCATGTGATCCTAATTATATATATATATATATATATATATATATATATATATATATATATATATATATATATATATATATATATATATATATATATATATATATAGTATTAGGATCAAGTGAGTCCATGTCTTACACTTGAGTCCATAAGTCCTCATCCAAGCCTTTGGATGAGGAAAATGGGTGGCTTAGATCAAACCTCCTAAAGGGAGATTAATTAGCTAATCTAACTCTCTCTCTCTACTCTTTTTAATTAATCACTAACCCATATCAATTAATCACTAATTTAATACATACACTTTTTCACACAACCATTTCTCTCACCTCTTACACAATTTCATTTCCCTCATCTCTCTAAAATCCAAATAAATCAAAAACCTCCAAAAATCACCCAAAAAAAAACCCAAAAAAACCCAATAAAATCACCCCAAATAATTCACCCTCTCTCCCACTAACCACCACCCCAACCCATCACACACCACCCCACCCAACACCCCACCCGCACACCCACCCACACCACCCACCACAATCGTCACCAACCATCCCGCCACCACGCCGCCACCTTCCTCCTTTCATCGTTTTCGTTTTTTTTTTTTTTTTTTTTTTTTTTTTTTCGTCGATCCGAAGTTTCGATTTTTTTTTTTTTTTTTTTTTTTTTTCGAGTAACATTGTGTGTGGTGGTGTTGTGATGGTGGAGATGTGAGTCTTTTCTAACAACCGTCACCAACCACGCCGTCACCTTCCTTTTCGTTTTTTTTCTTTCTTTCTTTCTTTCCGGCCAGATCTGAAATTTCTGGTTTTTTTTTTTTTTTTTTTTTTCCGAGTAAAGTTGTGTATGGTGTTATTGTGATGGTGGAGATGTGAGTCTTTTCTTAAAACAAATACTAAATGTGGTTTTTTTTTTTATGAAACAAGTACATTATTTACATTAGCATATTTTACATCTATTTTTTTGTTGAAAAGAAATTGTTGGTGTTTTTTTTTTCTTTTTTCTCATATTTGTTGGTGTTTGCTTTTTTTTCCCAGTGATTCGTTTTTTTTTTTTTTTTTTTTTTTTTTTTTTTTAGTTGTGATTGTTGGCTTCTCATTATTTTTTAAATTTTAGATCTAGGTTTTTTCTTCAATTGTTGTTATATTAGATCGTTTTATTTTAGTCTTAGATCTAATAAATAGATCTAAGGTTATTTGTTGATTTTCATCTTAGATGTGCATTTTTTTCTCCTAGAATTACTCTTTTTCCTGCTATTATTACTCTTTTTTCTGTTAGAATTACACTTTTTTCATCTTAGGATTACACTTTTCTCTACTAGAATTACAATTACTCTTTATTAAAATTACACTTTTTTCTATTAAAATTACACTTTTTTCTGTTAAAATTACACTTTCTTCCGTTAAAATTACACTTTTCTCCATTAAAATTACACATTTTTTTGTTAAAATTACACTTTTCTCCATTAAAATAGCACTTTTTTCTGTTAAAATTACACTTTTTTGTTGTTGTTAGAATTACACTTTTTTCTATTAAAATTACACTTTTTTCATTAAAATTACACTTTTTTTTTCTCGTTAAAATTATACTTTTTTCTCGCTAGAATAACACTTTTTTCGGCTAAAATTACACTTTTTCTGCTAAAATTACACTTTTTGTTGTTGTTAGAATTACATTTTTTTCTGTTAAAATTACACTTTTCTCCGCTAAAATTACACTTTTTCTGCTAGAGTTACACCAACTTCTATTGGACTAATGTTACACTCTCAATGGACTTGGTCATATTCTCATATTCTCATTGGACTAATGTTACACTTTCAATGGACTAAAATTACATTCTCAGGGACTGAAATTATACTTTTATGGACTAAAATTACACTTTTCTGGACTAAAATTACATTCTCCTTGACTAAAAATAACAATCTCATTGGAATGAAATTACACTTACCTGGACTAAAATAACACTTTTTGTTGTTAAAATAACACTTGTAAAATGCTAAATTACAATAACTTGTGATAAAATTACAAAAATTCAAAATATTATTCGTTAAAATCACTCGGAAAAGACTGAAGTTAAACTCGTAAAACGCAAAATTCTCGTTAACATTCCTTAAAATTACAAATTTCAAAATAATATCCGTCAAAACCGCTAAAGTGTAACTTAGTAAAAATTGATAGTGTGTGCATCTTTTATCATTTTATGAGAGTGTAATTTTAGTCCCTAAAAGTGTAATTTTAGTCCAAAAAAGTGTAATTTTAGTCTACAAATGTGTAACTTTAATCCACAAATGTATAACTTTAGTCTACAAAAGTGTAATTTTAGTCCACGAAAGTGTAATTTTAGTCCATAAAAGTGTAATTTAAATCCAAATTGTATAACTATAGTCCAAATTTGTGTATCTTTAGTCCAAATTGTGTAATTTTAGTCCAAATTGTGTAATTTTAGTCCAAATTTGTGTAACTTCGGTCCAAATTGTTCTAACTTTAGTCCAAAAGCGTAACTTTAGTCATTGAGAAGTTAACCTTAGTAGAGATAAGTGTAACTTTAATAATAGAGATAAATGTAACTTTAATGAAGACAAGTGTAATTTTAAAGGAAAAAAGTGTAATTTTAACAGAAAAAAGTGTAATTTTAACGGAAAAAAGTATACTTTTAACAGGAAAAAAACTGTGATTTTAACCAAAAAAAGTGTAATTCTAACGGAAAAAAGTGTAATTTTAACGGTGAAAAGTGTAATTTTAACCGAAAAAGTGTAATTTTAACGGAAAAAAGTGTGATATTAACGGAAAAAAAATGTAATTTTAACCGATAAAGTCATTTTAATAGATCCTAAATCACACAATACCAAAAGAAAATTTTAAATACGAAATTTGGCAAATATATAACAAGACGGATATTAACAAAGTTATATCAACAAGAAAAAAGTAAAAAATAAGATTTCATAACTAATAGATTTAGTACTAAAAACCAAAACATCAAAATTGAAAAAAAAAAAAAACAAAACGGAAATGAAAAAAAACGGGTCAATGAAAATTGATCTATTTTAGTAGATCTAAAATTAAAATAAAAAAAAACTCACAAATTTGAAACAATATTATATAGCAAGACGATATAAGGAGAAAAAAAACAACAAAATAAAAATAAAAAGAACACACAAACATCAAGTATTTAAAAAAAAAAAAAAAAAAAAAAAAAAAAAAATTAAAAAATTAAAAAAATGACGTCGGATCGGCGACGGCGGTGGTGGTGGCGGCGGCGGTGGCGGCGGCGGTGGCGGCGGCGGTGGCGGTGGTGGTGGTAGGTGGATGGTGAATGAGGAAAGGATGAGTAAATGATTTATTTGGATTTTTTGGGTTTTTTATTTGTTTGGTTTTTGGGTTTTTTTTTCTTGGGTTTTTTTTTTTTTGGGGGGGTTTTGAGAGAGAAAAGTAGTGAAATGTGTGAGATGAGAGAGAAGTGAGTGAGTGGAAAATATATATAGTGAATTAGTTTTTAATTATGTTGTTAGTGATTAATTAAAATGTGTAGGAGAGAGAGTGGAAAATTAGTGTTAATGGTGCTTTTTGGTTTCAATCTCCACCATCCATATTGGATGATCCAAGGGCCATAGTGAAGACTTAGGGACTCAAAGGCATATGGTGGACTTAGAAGAACTTTGCTCTATATATATATATATATATATATATATATATATATATATATATATATATATATATATATATATATATATAGGTCGGTCAGTGCGAACTAAAGTACGGTGCGAACCGTACGAACTAGCTTCAACCAAGGTTTTTTTTTTTTTTTTTTTCCAGATACACTTTATTTACTTACTAGATACACCTCTTATTCAGATACATTTTATAACATATATAGATACACTTTTTCCACCCTAAAATTCTAAATGCACTTTTACACTTTTTTAACATTAATTTTTTTGGGAGTTTAAAACTAACTCCGAGATACATCTTATACTATTTGCGAATACATTTTATATTATTAGCGGATACACTTTGTGGAAATTGTTACAAGTTTTAACACTAACTCTCGGATACGTTTTTTATTTTTTGCGGATACACATGACATTAAAGCCAGATACACATCTTATCAAACTCAGATACACATGTCATTAAAAGTCAGGTACGTATTTTCAGATACACTAGCTAGTACCTGTGGATACACATGATATTAATACGGGATACACATGTATCCCGTATCAATACCAAGTGTATCCCGTATCAATACCATGTGTATCTGGGGTGGTATTTTGTGTATCCACTTCCACCACCGTCATCAAATCCCCCCCCCCCCCACCACCACCGCCACCACCACTACCACCATTACCACCACTACCAAGCTGAACCGACTAACACCACCGTTATAATTGCACGAATAATCCGAAATCCCATGACGTCATTTTTCGAGTTAGGAACATTATCAATGGTACTAACTCCGTCAACAAATCCCGCAAATCCAACTTTATGCACCCACCGCCAACCACCTCCTCTGCCACGCACGACACCAGGCTCGACGGCACCGCTCTCGCCATCAAGACCTCAACCAACAACCGTGTGTAGCTACACAACCACCAAGATGAACTCGTCTCCGTCGTACATCACCCTAGCCCAACTTGCCACCACACTCCTTTGATATACCTCCTTCAGCACCATGGTTAAACACCACGGTTCCGAGCTCGAACTCGGAATCGAAACCCAAGCACAATTTAGTTTTCTTACCCGATTTAATAATTCGATCTGCAAACAACAAAGTAATATTTCAAAAAAATAACAGTTCCGGCGACATAATCGACAAATTTGGAGCTAGAAAATTGACTTAATCGACATTATTGTCGCCGGCGAAGGCGACGAACAGAGGGGTTAATTCGTCGACGTGGTCACCAACACTTCCGTCCTTTATTAATTATTTAGATCTACTAATTTGACACTGTACAGTGACATCAGGTGGTTTTAGATATCAACGTCTAGCTGGTCGGCGACGTTGGTGAGTGAAGGGCGGCGTCGTGGAGGGAGTGATGGCGAGGGGGTAGTTCACAGTTGCCGGAGAATGAGGAATGCAGAGTTTGTGCGTGTGAGGCAAAGAGATAGAAGGTGATGGCGACGGTGCTGCGGTGATGACGACAGTTCTCCGGTGATGACGGCGGTGTTCCATCGACGGCGGCGATATTGTGGGACCATGACAGTGAGTGTGTGAGATATGGGAGAAGATGTAAGGAGAAGATATGGTTTGTTTTATTTTCCTGTAATGTGAGCCATTCATTTAACTAGTCTAGTGGTTCATATTGAGTGAGCAGAGGATAGGGAACTAGGGGAGTGACGGGCCAGACATTGGATAAGAATGTGAGAGAGTGAAGTCATTGGTATTTGGGCTTTTTTAGTTTTGGGCTGTTAACATGTTAATATGTGTTTTTTAGACAGTTCGTACAGTTCGCACTGAACTTTAGGTTCGCACAGGATCCTATTTCTATATATATATATGTATGTATGTATGTATATGTATATATATATATATATATATATATATATATATATAGAGAGAGAGAGAGAGAGAGAGAGAGAGGAGTTCTAATGAGTCCTCCTCTCCAATTGAGTCCATAAGTCCCTCTAAGGGTCTTTGGATGGACTCAATGAATGGTTGAGATGCATTTGATTAAGGGCTATTAAAAAGAAAAGGAAAATAATGTGGATGGTTGGATTGAGATGGATGGTTGAGATTGAAAATTACCAAAAAAAATTACCACTAATCAAATTTTTATACACTAATTAATTTTTCTTTCTCTCTCTAGCCCCTAATTAATTAGTTTTGAGTTAAGATTTCAGAAGTGTAAATGTAATGTTGTCTGAGTTTAACAAGTGTAAATCTAACATTTTACGAGTGTAAATGTAACATTTTAAGAGTGTAAATTTGATTTTTTGTGACAGAAATTTTGAATTTATATAATTTGAACATTTTACAAGTGTAAATGTGATGTTTTACGAGTGTAAATGTAACATTTTAAGAGTGTAAATTTGATTTTTTGTGACGGAAATTTCGAATTTATATAATTTTAACATTTTACAAGTGTAAATGTGATGTTTTATGAGTGTAAATGTAACATTTTAAGAGTGTAAATTTGATTTTTTGTGACGGAAATTTTGAATTTATATAATTTTAGCATTTTACAAGTGTAAATGTGATGTTTTACGAGTGTAAATGTAATATTTTAAGAATGTAAATTTAATTTTTTGTGACGGAAATTTTGAATTTATATAATTTTAACATTTTACAAGTGTAAATTTGATGTTTTACGAGTGTAAATGTAATATTTTAAGAGTGTAAATTTGATTTTTTGTGACGAAAATTTTGAAATTATATAATTTTAACATTTTACAAGTGTAAATTTGATGTTTTACGAGTATAAATGTAATATTTTAAGAGTGTAATTTTAAAGTTTTTGTGACGGAAATTTTGAATTTATATAATTTTAACATTTTATGACTGTAAATTTGATGTTTTGCAAGTGTAAATGTAAATATTTTAAGAGTGTAAATTTAATTTTTTAGGCAATTTTCTATATCCAAATTTGAATTTATATAATCTTAACATGTTACCAAGTGTAAATGTGATGTTTTACGAGTGTAAATGTTGTATTTTAAGTGTAAATTTGAAGGTTTAAGAGTGTAACTTTGGTCCTTTAATTGTGACTTTGGTCCTTTATAAGTGTAACTTTTGTCCTTTATGAGTAAAACTTTAGTCCGACTACCAAAAAACACCACCACCGTCGTCCTCCACCACCAACTCATATCCACACAAAATATGAGTGCAAATCTATATAATTTTAACAAGTGTAAATGTACAGATATATAAGTGTAAATGTAAAAAATATGACTGTAAATGTAAAGAAGTACGAGTGTAAATCTGAATAATTTTAACAAGTGTAAATGTTCAGATATGCAAGTGTAAATGTAAAGAAATATGAGTGTAAATGTAAAAAATATAAGTGTAAATGTAAAGAAATATGAGTGTAAATCTGAATAATGCATGTAAATGTGAAGAAATATGAGCGTAAATGTAAAGAAATATGAGTGTAAATGTAAAGAATTGTAAGTATAAATCTGAAAAATGCATGTAAATGTAAAGAAATATGAGTGTAAATATAACGAAATACAAGTGTAAATGTAAAAAAATACGAGTATAAATCTGAAACAATAACAATAACATCAACGAATAACAAAAACAGATCTTAAAAAGACTAAGTATCTATTTTATAGATCTAAAAATAAAAGTAGATCTAAAAATTTTTAAAAATTTTTTTGAGTGTAAATTTATATAATTTTAAGAGTGTAATACTAAAAAAAGCCCAAAAAAAAATTAAAGATAAAAAAAAGAACTAAATAAAACCAGATCTGAAATATAAATCTAAAAGAAATTAACAATCACTCCATCCTTTAAAAAAAACAGATCTAAGCTAAAAAAAATAAAAAAAAAAAATGACAAACACATCAACAACCACTATCCATGCCCAAAATCAGATAAAACAATTATTTAACCAAATATACTATCACTAAAAATAAAAGAAATAAAAATTAAATGTTAAAATCAGAAAACCAAAATCACAAAAACTAAATGTTAAAAATAAAAGAAACAAAAACCAAAACCAAAACTAAAGATAACAAAAGAAATAAGGAGAAGGTGGTGGTGGTGATGGCAGCCGCGGCAGAGAAAGAGGGGAATGGGACGGTTGTGGGTGACGGAAAGAGAAGGAAGGCGCCAGATCTGGACGGAGGTAGGTGAGGGGGCGCTAGATCTGTTTTTTTTAGTCGTGTTGTAGGTGTCGGGTTGATAGTGGTGTTTGTGGTGGTTGTGTGGTGGAAAATTAGTGTTGGTTGTTTTGGGGTTGTGAGAATGGCGGTCGTGAGGGTGGTTTTGGCAATGGTGGAGAAAAGGTGGTGCTTTGTGCGGTGGTGTCGGCTGTAGGGATGTGCGGTGGTTGTGTGGTGGAAAAGTAGTGCGGGTAGGGGAGGTCGTGCGGTGGTTGTGGCTCACCGGCTCGAGTGGTGGCAGCCGAGTGGAGGCCGTTTGGGTGACGAGAAAGGAGAAAGAAGGAAGGTGGTGGTGATGTGCGGTGGTTGTGGAGGCACGGGTTTGAGGTGGGGTCGGGGTGAAAGGATTTTTTGATGAAAGGATTTTGGTTTTTGGTGAAAGGATTTTTTGAAATTTTTTTGGTTTTTAGAGAGATGAGATGAATGATAATTGTGTGAGATGAGATACAAGGGAGTGAAAAATAAATGATATGTAGTAAAATTAGTGGTTGATTAGTGAAGGTAGTGAGGGAAAGTGTTTAATTAGCTTTAATCCCCTAATTTTTGCACTAATCATCCCTTTTTCTCTTTCAATCTCAGCCCTTCATCCCATCTTTTTAATAGTCCTAAAGAGGACTTATGGACTCAATGAATTTTGGTGGACTCATTAGATCTCCATGTCTTACATTTGAGTCCATAAGTTCCCTTTAGAGCCATTGGATGAGGAAGATGGAGGGTTGAGATTGGAAGCAAAAAGGAGGGGATTAAAGCTCATTAAACCCACTCTCTCACTACCTATACTAATTAATCACTAACTCTTCCTAATTAACTACTAATTTAATATATATACTTTTCCAAACACCACTTCTCTCTCATATCTCATAATTTCACTCATTTTTTATCTCTCAAAAACCTCTCCTCTCTAAAAAACCAAACAAATTCAAAAACAAAAAAATCAAAAAATTTCCTCCCATTTTCTCTCCAACCCAACCCACCGGCTACCACCACCTCCCCACCCCGCTGCCACTGTGCCACACCGCCTGCCAGCCGCCCACCAACCACCACCATCTCCTTTCTTTTTCTCTGCCGCGTCAAACACCTCCCCCCACGACGACCACACACCACA
Organism: Silene latifolia; assembly: GCF_048544455.1. NCBI lineage: Eukaryota > Viridiplantae > Streptophyta > Magnoliopsida > Caryophyllales > Caryophyllaceae > Silene > Silene latifolia. The sequence continues at coordinate 118,600,677 of NC_133528.1, read as the reverse complement.
ACAACACCCACACCTCACCACCAGATCTGACGCCTCACCAGCCGCCCCCACAACACCCACACCTCACCACCACCTTCTCCTTTCTTTTTCTCTGCCGCGTCAAACACCTGCTGCCGCCCTATTCTTCCGCCTCTCCTCTAACCCACGCCACCATCAACGACCAACCTCACCTCTGACCCACGTCACCACGTCCTCCAACCGCTGACCCAGAAACCACGCCTGTCGCCGCCCTATTCTTCCGCCTGCCGCCTCCCTCTTCTTCTTTATTTTTTTTTCAGATCTGGGGAAAAGGTGGTGTTGGTGTTTTGTGTTGAACGACTATGGTTGGTGTTGGTGTTCTGTCTTAAACGACCCTTTTGTTTGAGCATTTTTATTTTTTTTCGAAAACCAGATCTGAACATCTTGTTTTTTTGTTTTTTTTTACACAAATTTCCTCTTGAATCACCCACTGTTATTATTTGGTGGTGTTAGTAATTTCTAAATTTTATTTATTTCATATTTTGCTTTTGCCTTCGACTTTTTTTTTTTAATTTCAGTTTTCGTTTTTTTTTTTCTTGTCATTTTTAGATGCATTTTTTTTTCGGGTGATAGCATGAACTTAGGTATATTTTTTAAAATTTTAGATCTCTTTTTTTTTTAAAGATCTAAGTTAATTACACTTTTTGTTTTTGTTAGAATTACACTTTTTTCTGTTAAAATTACACTTTTCTCCGCTAAAATTACACTTTTTTCTGTTAAAATTATACTTTTTTCTGCTAGAATAACACTTTTTTCGGCTAAAATTACACTTTTTGTTGTTAGAATTACACTTTTTTCTGTTAGAATTACACTTTTTTCTGTTAAAATTACACTTTTCTTCATTAAAATTACACTTTTTTCTGTTAAAATTATACTTTTTTCTGCTAGAATAACACTTTTTCGGCTAAAATTACACTTTTTGTTGTTGTTAGAATTACACTTTTTTTCTGTTAAAATTACACTTTTCTCCGCTAAAATTACACTTTTTTCTGTTAAAATTATACTTTTTTCTGCTAGAATAACACTTTTTTCGGCTAAAATTACACTTTTTCTGCTAGAATTACACTTACTACTATTGGACTAATGTTACACTCTCCATGGACTTGGTCATATTCTCATATTCTCATTGGACTAATGTTACTCTCAATGGACTAAAATTACATTCTCAGTGGACTGAAATTACACTTTTTTGGACTAAAATTACATTCTCCTTGACTAAAAATAACAATCTCATTGGACTGAAATTACACTTACCTGGACTAAAATAACACTTTTTGTCATTAAAATAACACTCGTAAAATGCTAAATTACAATAACTTGTGATAAAATGACAAAAATTCAAAATATTATTCGTTAAAATCACTCGGAAAAGATTGAAGTTAAACTTGTAAAACGCTAAATTCTCGAAAATATTCCTTAAAATTACACTTTTTGCTGTTAGAATTACACTCGTAAAATCCTAAAATGTCGAAAACTTGTCTCGAAAAAAAAAACGAAAAAAACCGAAACAGGAAAAATGTTAACAAAATTTTCATAAACTTTGAAGTATAAGACAAAATATGGTGTTAATTGTGTATGATAATGAATTAGTGAATGTATTATTAAAACCAGAGAGAGAAGTGAATTAATTAGTGTTAAGTGTGTTTTTTGCTTTCAATCTCAACCTTCTACCATGCATGATCCAAGGGTTGTGGGAGGGACTTATGGACTCAAAAAATATAAGGGACTTAGGAGAACTTGACACTATATATATATATATATGTGTGTGTGTGTGTGTGTGTGTGTGTGTGTGTGTGTGTGTGTGTGTGTGTGTGTGTGTGTGTGTGTGTGTGTGTGTGTGTGTGTGTGTGTGTGTGTGTGTGTGTGTGTGTGTGTGTGTGTGTGTGTGTGTGTGTGTGTGTGTGTGTGTGTGTGTGTGTGTGTGTGTGTGTGTAGAGGCAAGTTCAAATGAGTCCACCTAAAAAAAATAAGTCCCTAAGTCCTAATTTAAACCATTAGATCTAACAAAATGAATGGTTGAGATTGAAAAGATAAAAACACTCAACAACTAAGTAATTAATGCTACATTAATTCTTTTCTATCATCAATTCAATTTCCCAATCCACCTAATAAATTACTCTCTTTCTCATCACCTCATTTATTCAATTAATTTGCTTCCATTTCAAAAATCTGAATTTTTTATTATTTCGAAATTAATTCCGCGTAAAACAAAAGCGGTTTCATAAAAGGCTCCGTAAATCTTCATTCGGACTCCGATTTAGTTGAAACAAAATCCTAAATTTATTATTTTTTCGAGCCCGTCGCAATGGTAATATTTTCGTATACAATTGAATTTCCAAAATTTTCCAAAATTTTGTGTACTACTAATTACTTTAAGTTACACCCCATTTGCTTGAAATTGTACCCTATTTGGTTGAAGTTACGTCATATCCGCTTAAAATTACACCATATATACTTGAAAATAATTAATTAATTTACTTATATATTTGAAATTTCATAGTAATAAGTGAAATTCTTGAAATTACACCATATCTTAATTAAAGTTGCATTATATCCACTTAAAGTTACACAATTATTGATTTGCAAAGTATCAATTTCAATTGCACCATATTTATTTGAAGTTATACAAGTATCGATTTGAAGTTATACTATATCCACTTAAAGTAACACACTTTAAACATTGAAGTTGCACACTTACAATTGAAATTACACATTGTACATTTAAAGTTACACTCTTTAAACATTAAAGTTACCTTAAACTAATTTAAAGTTAGATTCTTTAAACATTAAAATTACACAATACAAATTTAAAATTACACTCTTTAAACATTATAATTACACATTTTAGTCATTAAAGTTACAAAATACTAATTTAAAGTTACACTCTTTAAACATTAAAGTTACACAATACTGATTTAAAGTTACACACTTTAAACATTAAAGTAACACAATACTGATTTAAAGTTACACAATACTGATTTAAAGTTACACACTTTAAACATTAAAGTTACATAATACTGATTTAAAGTTAAGCTCTTTAAACATTAAAGTTACACAATACTAATTTAAAGTTACACTCTTTAAACATTAACGTTACAAAATACTTTGACTAATTTAAAGTTTCACTCTTTAAATATCAAAGTTACACAATACTAATTTAAAGTTTCACACTTTAAATATTAAAGTTACACAATATTAATTTAAAGTTCACATTTTAAACATTAAAGTTACACAATACTAATTTAAAGTTACAAATTTCTATTAGAAATACACAAATACTAATTTGTGTATACACCTCTAATTGAACTGTACCAGCCACCACCATCACCATCACCATCATCGCGCAACTGCCATCCCCACCATCATAACTAGCGAACTCGACTTTTGCCAACGAGGATATCTTTCAACTCGAAATTTTTCGATCAAGTCACTACCACCGCCACCAAGCTACTAACGCCCTCCAAAATTGTATTGAAAGCCAAAAAAAAGAAACAAGTATTTAAAAAAATTACAAATATATAAATCCGATAGAAGTATTTAATAAATTGATCAATCACAAAGTTTTTTTAACAAACTTATAATAACAATAATAAAGTCAAAGTGTTTATAACATTGAACATTAAGAAAATAGAAAATTGAAATCTTTACAAAACGCCAAGAACAGGAACGTAAATAAATGGAAAAAGAATGAAACTTTATGAAATATAAACTTAAATATATATATATATATATATATATATATATATATATATATATATATATATATATATATATATATATATATATATATATATATATATATAAGCTGAGGTTGAAACGCAGTTGTGGATGCGCCACGTGTCAACCCAAAGATTAAATACGAGTATTAATTACAAATTTGAACATTAAATATAAACATAATAAATGCTTTGTATAAATCTCAAAGAAAATATATTATAATTTAATAAATTTTATTATAAAATTAAATTAAATAATTAGAGTGATTTGATTCTAAATTTATTAAAAAAATTATTTTGATATAAATTCTAAAACGTAAATAATTACGTTCATTGCGAAAAAATGCTTCAAATTGAGTATAATTTTCATTATATTTATTGAAATATTTTTTATTTGTAGAAATGATTAAAGTGAGTGTCTCATAATGTTTTATGTTTACGTAAAAAGACATTTTGAGAAAGTTATAAAACTTAGTGTGATCCCGTGAATTTTCACAAACACTAAGTTATAAAACTTAGTGTGATCCCGTGAATTTTCAAAAAGACATTTTTGAGAAAGTTATAAAACTTTATATCTATATATAAAGTTGGGTTGCAACAATGTAGATTAGACATGTAGCATGCAAAAGAAAATAAATAATTGGAAATTGGAAATAATATAGTACTTTGAAATATAGTAGGTACACAAATTAGTAACTTATCAGTAGTATGTAAAGGAAAATGATAAATTGACTAGAAATGAAATGAGGTGTACTAAATTACTAAATTACTACGCACATTCCCAATGTATGATTTATCTTCCGATACTCCGTATGAGACTACGAGTATACTATTATGTGCAATATTTTGTTTCAATGTAATGTCAACAAACAATGTTCAAAGCACATTTTCCCAATTTTTCATTCAAAAGAGTGGTAGACTCATCATTGAATTATAACTCATATCTTTTTATTGACTACCTTCTCTTCATCCACTTATTTACCCTATAAATTTATTTCTCTCATCAGATTTGAGTCACATCCTTCTTTTTCTCTTTATTTTAAGAAGATTTGCAAAAAGTTTCAAATAAAAACTTAGCATTTACAGTAGTCACATTGATCATTTCCTAAATGTTAAATGTTTTTTTATCATTGATTTGAGTATCATCGTCTAAGATCAAGATGATCCATTAAAAACTTCACCAACCCGACCTCGCTCCCCTGGCAAAATGGCTGCCAAATGCATCGGAAATGATAACCCTTTATTTCAAGGAGAAGACTGAAATTGGTCATACTTCCCATGAAAAACAAATACTATACAACTTCAGTTGTTCAATGAATAGCAGAGTGGAATCACACATTCACACATATATGGTGATATTATTAGGTTCAAGTGCAAGATCAACTATGAGTTCAAGTGAGGACAATTCCCTTACTAATATGATTCTATATTAGTTGTGGATAATTGAATATGTATATATGTGTATGATGATGTTCTCTAAGAATTACAACCAAAAAGGGAAGTTAATGAGATTAGAGGTTTATATTTCCTTATAGTAGAATGAAGGTCAAACTACCAAATTTTCACTTTGTCTTATTTATTCAAATCTTTGCATCCGTTTAGTTATGCATTCTTTCTAAATGTAAAAATTTCAATGGGTTCAATGAATAAAGAGTTCTAAACGGCTAACAATTTTGCATAACAAGCGGTATAGTTGTTGAATAAGTTCAAAACAGTTAGAGAAAATGGTGTAAAAACAATCGAGTTGGTGACAGTTATGCCAAAAATAAAAATATGGTACAACTTTTATTTTATACATCCATGCTTCTTTTCTTTAATTATGCTTATTAATTTTATATATATATATATATATATAGGCTTCTTTTCTTTCATTATGCTTACCCAAACTGATAAAACAAAATCTAATGTATAAAATAGTTGATATTGATACTCCGAACAATTTTACGAATGTTGCCACTATTAGGGACTACTGTATCTATATATAAGTATAATAGAGAAACCACTACCCATTAACTTGTACACATGTCAATCTCTCCTTACTCCTTTTCCCGCCTAACACAACTCTCTTCAACATAACCCTAAAATAATCTCTTATTTACCTTTATCTAATCGCCATTCACTTTTCCTCGCTGTATACATCCATTGCATCCTCCTCCTTCATTCTACTTCTTCATCCTCCAAACACACGATTAGAGTTTAATCAATCAATCTGCATCCACTGACTTTTAAGCCAAATTTCTAAATCTATCCTATTCCCCTACAATTTTCCTATTCAGTTCGTTTCTCTCAACCACTGGCGCTTCGCTTCGCTGCAAAATTGATTGGAGATTATCGAATGCCAATTTTCTTAATGGGGTATTTTCATCGTCTATTAGATTTCGGTAATTAGCTTCAGTCATTTATATGTATCAGATAGGATTATAAATTTGCATTATAATTGACAATTGAATTAAATTGATTAATTATTAACCCTAAAATATACGAAGTACTCCGTATTTCTCTGCAACTTTTTCTACTAAGTACTCTGTTATTGTTTGGGCGATTTATGTGAGATTTGCGTGACATAATGCTTTTGAGGATGTTTTGATGCTCATCACTTTACAATTAAGAGCCCTTATCCATTAAATTTAAGCATTAATTATAGGAAAAGATGCACAAAGTAGTTACTGAAGCATTAGAGTTTTCAAATCAATTGTACGAAGTTCTTAAAGAGGTCAGTTAGGAATCTTACTATTAGTATTAGAAGTGTCGTTGTTTAAGTTTCTGAATTCCGACCAATTGGAAAAGAAAATTTGCAAAGCTATAGTCATCTCTATTATGATTGACTATTGCGAACAATAAATTTAATTAAATGACTTAGGGTTATTTAAGACAGGTATAACGGGGATATTGAAATGGAGGAAGTATTATTTAAGACCGGTATATCGGGGATATTGAAATGGAGGAAGTATTATTTAAGACCGGTATATCGGGGATATTCGTCTTAAACTTAAAACGGGTCAAGTAAGTAGAATAAAACAAACATCCGTCCTAAGGAAGGCTAACAAACTTTAATACTCCCTCCGTATCAGACCAATGATAACACTTACCTAATACGATCGTACCACACCAATGGTAACATTCCTTATTTGGCCCACAACATTACCAAATTATCCTTATATCCATTTGATATTTACATAAAATGTCACTACATACCCCATCTACCAACTCACAATTAAACCCACAATTACATACCCCACAATTACATACCCCACCTATTTTCTTCCTCTTTACCCCTTCTTTTACCCTCTTTTCTTATAAACCCCATCATTATATATATAAAAGAATCTTGTAAAATAGCTGACGTGGCGCAACCATATTTCAGAAAAGTACTCTACAAGGCCTCTCCTTCACTCTCACAATTTCAGTTTTTCTCAGCCAATCAAAACTAACACCATTGCCATGTCAGCTGTCATGTCAACAGTGTGAAATTATTGACTTCTGAACCCAATTTTCCATAAATTACAATTGAACCCAATTTTCCATAAATTACAATTTTCAAAAAAGAAACGTCTGCAATACACAACTACACAAGTCACTGCTACACCTACACTGTCTGCACTCTTTACAATACAGATTACAATTTTCAAAAAAGAAGCGTGGTTCACAAAGAAAAGACTCTAAAACTTCCACCCATCATCTCCCCATTATTATTAACTTTCTCAGAACAAAATTTCAATTCATAACAATTCAAAAAAATCTCATATTATAAAAGAGGAAACTGGAAAAATTCAACAAGTATGTCTTGAGCCTTGAGGAGATAGAAATCCCAGAGAAAACTACAATTGAAAACCATCAATGGAGGAACTTGGAGCTTGCTTTATATATTCAAAGCCAAGAAATCAAACCCCAAAAGTTGGTAGGGGCGAAGGTAGCAATTGCAACCCAATTCAAAAAAAATGTTTTGAGAAACAAATAATTTACAACCCCATAAAATTAATTAGATGTATATAATTATAATTATAATTATACTCCTACTATTAATTCTTAAAATAAAAATATGCTCCATACAAAACGTTGATTTCCTTAATAACCTCTACAATATAGGGAAATATATTCGAAATTTCTATTAAGAAGACAACTTACTAAATTTATTCTCAAGAAAATCAACGCATATTCTAATTCCTATTAAGAAGGCACTTTGATTACTCCGGAATCTTCAGTTTTTTCCTCCCCGATTCCCGATCTCGCTGTCAGATTGATAGTCGCCATTTCAACTGAAAATCTTCCAGTAAAGACGGTCGACAGTCGACAGAGCTTCTTTTGTTTGAGGTAATTACGAAACCTTTGTTCTAAAATTAAATTAATGTTGTGATTCAATGATTTGTGATTGGAAGTATATAGTAATTATTGAATCAATTCATAATAGACGTTTAATACTTAAGTTCCGATTTTGGGGATTAATGTTATGATTTGTGATTTTTAATTGGAGCAGTAGTAGTCTGGGATTTTGGGGGTTTGTGGAGAGTTTTGATTTTGATGATTGTAATTTGGGGAAATAATATGATTGAATTGGGGATCTGGGTTTTAAATTAGGGTTTCAAATTGGGGGAAAATGTGAAGTATGTTTGATTGTCTGATATTGTTGTGTTGAATCTGTTGATTGTTGAATGAATGAAGGAGTAGAAGGACCATATGATTATGAATTGTTGTGTTGAATGAAGGAGTAGAAGGAGGATATTATTGTTTGGTCGTCTGACCATATGATTATGAATTAGGTAGAGTTAGTGTGCAGTGTGTTAGTTTAGTTATGCGTTTTTTTTTTTTTAAATAAAACCTAAAACCGTGTTAAACCGGGTATACGCTTTTCGAGGTCTGGTGACCCGGATACGAAACGGTTTCTAAAAAAAACGTATCGGGTATCCGAAAAAAAACCGTATATACGAAAAGTCGTATAATGAGAACCGTATACCGTATTGTATCCGTATTAAAAATCCGTTTCGGAATTTTTTGCTCAGCCCTGGATATAATTGAACGATGAAGAGAATTTGCAAGACTCAAGTTCAAGTTACAGGTAGATTAGATAGGACCTAGGTAGCACGGACACTCCTCCTAACTAGCCGTTCCGTGTCGGACACCCGACACTCGTCAGACACACGCCTAAAAATGTTATAGTTTAGACGAGGAAAAAATTGTCAAAAGAGATTGATTAGAAGATTGGTTTGGGTGAGAAATGAGAATTAGTTATAGTTAAGGTTGAATTTTACCTTCAATTACGTAAATTTAGTATCAAATACATTAAATTTAGAATCAAATACATTACAAAAATAAAATCATACGTTATTTATAACCATAAAATATGTTTTTTTATTAAATTTAAATAGCGTGTCCCGTGTCCTAAATTTCATGGGATGCCGTATCACGTGTCCGTGTCGTGTCCGTGTCCGTGTCCGTGTCCGTTTTGGTGCTACCTAGGATAGGACTATAGCCTAGGAGTAGTATTATTTGATTTATTGTGGGGCATGCCACTTTAGCATATGGGTTTATAATCAATTAAAAAGAAACTAATGATATAAGAGTAATGCATTTGAAACTAATATATAGGAGATTAGCTTTGTTTGTCTTGCTTTTTTAAAAGAAAATAATTAAAGTTTAAACAAAATGAATACGACAAAAATTTACAACTTGCTGTTCGCTTACTAAAATTACAGTTTAATTAAATATTTGTAGTCAATTATCTTACTCATCGTAATTAGTTTTTGTGTGATGGCAGGAAAGTTTCATGTTTACTTAACGGCTTAACCTGTGAAGTGTTGTATGCCAATCCATGGAAGGACACTTCAAAACCAATGTATGTCCTTACCCGAATGGACAATCAACTACGCATTATGAAAACTCGGGCAAATGGCAAAATATATTGGATGAATATTCTTCTTTCCACCTTCAACAGAGTGATAACATACCTTTTCGGCTCTTCCTGATGAGTTATTTGTGTGAATGCATCAATTTCCGAAAGAGTATTCCACTTTTGATTCTAGACTATTTTATTAATATTGAAGATAGCTTGCAACTTTTATGCACCCAAGTGTTTCTACATCTAAGCTCATATGCTAAATGGTCTATAAGTAAATAGCTTTATTGATGTGATCGAAATAAACATAGATATGTCAATTGGGGCTGGGACGCCAAAATTATAGTACGTCTCTTGAGAGACTGTCTTTCACTACATTAGTTAGAGACAATCAATAAATACATTAAAAGCTCCATAAAAAAAAATACATTAAAAACTAACTAAAAAAGAAAAGATAAAATTAAACAAAAAATGATAACTATCTCTTGCGAGAGAGGTATTTCACTACCATTAAAGAGTCTTCTCTCTTGAGAATTTGGGCACCACAATATACGTGCATATATAGACGTATTAACACGAAGTATACGTTAGTCTCACAAATCTAGCACATAAATTTAATTTTTAAAAATTTAAAACAATCCCGTGATTTTTCACGGGTGTTACACTAGTATAGTATGGAGTACTAATGTTTCTATGAGTAACGAGTTTCCCTATTTCTTAGAAAAAAAACGAAATGGATGTTCATTACTTCTCAACTGTTCAGATTCTCTAGGCCTAATCGAATGGTTGTGAATTTACTTAAAAATGAAAAGGGTTAATGAGTAAAATTGGAATATAGTATATAATAATAATAATAATAATAATAATAATAATAATAATAATAATAATAATAATAATAATAATAATAATAATAATAATAATAATAATAATAATAATAATAATAATAATAATAATAATAATAATAATAATAATAATAATAATAATAATAATAATAATAATAATAATAAACATCTTTGTGAGAGAAAATGGACAACAAAAAAAACGGAGAGAATCCTCTTCCCTCATAGCTTTACAATTAGTAATTGTGTATACATTTTCAAGATGTTTAAATGCTCATCGCAATTTTACAAGTGGAGTACAAAAGTAGTGTGTTATACAAATATGTTGAAGTTTCAATGGTTTTTTTCAAAACGTCATTTCGCGCTTTCAAATAGTTGAATTTCCAAATATTAAGAAGTTTACTCAATATGTAATGTTAAATTGGTAAAAATTTTATGCCACAATTGGCGCTAAATTGTCTTCATAGAAACTATGGAGAAAATAAAATACCCCCTTCATTCAAATGAATTTCATATATTTTATATTTATATGTGAAGTATATTTTAACAAAATTATAAAATTCATTTGAAAAGAGAGAGTACAGGAGTCAAAAGAAGTTAAATAGAGGTGTTTATGCGTAATAAGTTAAATAGTGATGAGAACTCGATGATTTAATAGAGGTGTTTGTAAGAATTTTTATGAGGCTTGGTGTCAACATGTCTTTTTACGTAAACATAAAGCTATTGAATCGACACCAAGCCTCATAAAAGTTCTCATAAACCCGTGAATTTCACGGGTCACAAACCTAGGTAGAATCCCGTAATAAGTTAAATGTGAGATTTTGATAGCTTTAAATAGTGTGATAACGAGTATGTATGTACACAGTGATCGCGAGTGCATTTAAATAATCAAAACAAAAGTAATGATTATAAAATAATATAGAATTATAAACGACATGAAAAAGTAGAAAAAGTGTTATATTTTTCTTTAATATCTTCAATTAAAATATGTATACGTCGAGTATAAATATTGATCATGACTAGCTAAATATTACTTTTAGTTAAATATTTTATATGGCATCTTCTAAATACTTTGAAGTTAAACCTCAAAATATATTATTTAAGAAAGTTTAACCTATTTTATTTACAAGTAAACTCTTAAACATCATTTATATATAGTTGTTTAAAAATACAAAAGGTGCAATTCTTATAGATATGTTTGACACATAACACGTGTAAGACACAATGAAAACATTTGAATAAGTTGAGTTTGAACTCTATATGTTTGATACATTAATATCACACGTTATAAATAAAAACAAAAAATTATATAAAATTGTATTCACATTATTTTGAACAAATATTAATTGATTTGGAACATAAAGTATAGTGAAATGATATAATTTGAGAACTTAATGTTGAATATTGCATTATTCGAATAAATTTTATTTTAATTAATATGATATTTGATCAGTCATAAAATAATTTATAAACATTGATCATACATAATTAATTATCACTTATTAGTTTTAATTAAAACGGTATGTATTTTATTTTAAAACATTGAAGTTAAACCTAAAAAATTAAATTTGAGAAAAATTGATTTATTTTTATTTATAGTTAAAAATATTAAAGGTCATATACAAATTTTGTTATTTTTCTTCAATTATAATAATAAAATTTTAAAACAGGCCGCGCGAAGCGCGAGATACTACCTAGTGTATAGTAATGATTAGATCTAACTACAAATAGAAGAAAAGCATTGAGTTGTGTTGACCACAAAAGAGAGGAGACAAAGAGGTGTTGTAATAATATAAGAGAAAAGGGCAGAGAGCACAACATAGAAGGTATGACTTTAAAATCAACGAGGTTTAATTCGACTACCATAGAAATATTAATTGCTAAATCTTGCTTCGCCAACTTACCTCAAATACTAGTGGCGACGATGAGTCACTTGCATGATAGGCGACGTAACCGGTCATAACTGGGCTCGATATCAACGATGGCGTGTAAATCGCACAGGTTGGGAAACAAGTAAAGAGGAAAAAAAGGGATTGGTAGTGCAGCACGCCGGCGAGGCACATGACGGAGTTCCGGCAGTAGTAATTTCATTCGAGGAGGGAGAGTTTAAGGATGAAAGAGAGTGAGAATTTTTTTTTTAGGGAGAAAAAGAATGGAATATCAGAATGGTTTGAAATTGAATAGGAATGAATAGATGTTGGGAAAGTGAACAGAGATTGGGAATTGTAGAGATTTAATGGAAGTGGGTGAGTGAGTGTATTTTTCTGTTTTAATCTTGACCATTCATTAGGTAAGATCTAATGGTTTAAAATAGGACTTATGGACTTAAGTTACTAAGGTGGACTTAGTTGAACCTAATTCTATATGTATGTATGTATATATATATATATATATATATATATATATATATATATATATATATATATATATATATATATATATATATATATATCAAAGTGCTTATGTGTCAATAGAAAAGATGATGAGACATGAAATGGGACATAGGATAATACAAGTGTGACGAAGGACATGGTTGCAGGGGGCAAGACACGAACTCAGGACTAAGTAAAATAATTACCCGTCTTCGAAGCAGCGTGTCAATTAATTATTTATTAGTTTAGTCAAATAAACTAATTCTAAGATTAGAATTAATTAGCTGTTAGATTAATCTTAGTTACTACACTTACTAGCATAGATCCCGCGCATTGAATGCGCGGTATTTATAGAGTTCTATTTTTGTATTACTTAATCATGTTAAATTAACCTCTCATTAATGTTTCATATTTCACGTCATTATATTTTGATATGAGAAAAAAATGAACTGTAAAATTATTCAAGAAAACTAAGTAAAATTGAACTGTAAAATAATAGTGGTATCTCATTAATTGTTCATTTTTCTCGTTATTGTATTTTGTTTCGAGAAAAAAAAAATTAAAATTGATAATTAATCCAAGAGAAATGAGCAATGTACTGAAATATTTTTTTAAAAAAATTATTTTTTATACCACAAAATTAATGATTCCAATGTATAAATTATCTCAATTTGTTTTTGTCATTAAAGTAATCAAAACGATTTATAATTTTGTTTATACATAGTGTGAGTCAAGTCATTCTCAAATAATAACATCAATAAAAGATTAATATTTTATAGTTTTATATCATTTATATTTTAATTAAATATTATAGTTTAGTGTTTAGTGAAAATTATATAATTTGATCAAAAGATTAATTTTAATGAAATACATTATAATTGTTAATTTTTTTTAGTGAATACAATTAAATTATTAGTAGCTTCCTTATTTAAAAAGATGCTTTTTGTAAGGAAAAAATTGTGAGTTCACCTATTCTTTTAGTAGATATGGGATTAAAGTTAAGTATTTTAATTGTCGATACAGTTGATTAAGAGTTCTAATTAGGAATTTTTTAGCAGTAGGACGTTTTATACGTCAATTAGGGATCATTTTTTAATTAGCTATAAATAGCATCAGCTTGTATCTTACTTAGGTATTGAGTGATAATAAGAAAAAACGCGGCTTTTTGTGCAGCCCGGATTCGACGAACTTTCGATTCAACTTTGTTACTATTTGACGCGTCTCAAGCAATACCCTGAATTATAGTCAATAGGTCTTAACTATAATTCACTATTGTTCGGATTATAGGTTTAAGAGCAATAGCAATAGTAGTTCTTAACATTAGGGTTATCACTAAGAACCTTGTTTTTAAAGTTCTTCTATTGCATTGAAAAGTTGGTTCTTATTTTGAAGAACTAAGTTCTAAAATAAGAACCAAGTTTTTAAATATGGGAATGTGTATAACCAATAAATTAGCTTTGTAAAATGTGAAAAACACTTTAATATTGTCCATTTTTAAGTAAATTTCATTTAAGAACTTTTATATTAAGTTCTTCCATTGTAAACAAAAGTTCTTAAATATTGAAATTGACGTAATATGACATTGCATAAAAAGAACTTTATATAAAGTTCTTCTATTGCTATTGCTCTAATCCGAGCAAATATCCCCTTTTGTGTTAATTATTTTCTGTTAGATTTTTACGCTTATCACGTGATAAGTGTCAAGTTTGTTAAAGATCATTAAGCTTCCGCTACTCGTACTAGGGGTAAGCAAAACCGTATATCCGATACGGTTTTGAAAACCGTATCGGGTATACGGTTTTAAAAATCGCAAAAATCACTATACGGATCCGATAAGGTTTAACCGTGTATACGATTTTCGGGTACCCGGAAAAACCGTGTATACGGAATCCGTATATACAGATACGGTTTGGGGACAAATGCGCAATTAATCATTGTAGTTATTCAAGAGCTAATAATTACCTCTAACGTGACTATCTTTGATGAAGAGCTAATTTTTATTTATTGAGATAAGTTACTAAAATAAGTCATAAAAAAACATTAGGAGTGGAAGTTGAAAGAGGAACTTTGCTTTTTTTTTTTTGTTTTTTTACACAAAAACTTCAAACCGTGTCGAAAACCATATATACGGTTTTGGTTTTGCCCGACCCGGATACGATACGGTTTTATGAACACCGTATCGTATATACGGATTTTCGTATCGTATATACGGAAATCCGTATAACTCAAACCGTATATCGTATCGTATCCGTATTATAAAACCGTATCGTATATTTTGCTCACCCCTAACTTGTATCATTAGTGGTATCGAGCTTCGTCTCTTGAACCTTAACGATATGGATTTTAACAATCCTGAACTTATGAATAACGTCTGTAGGGCGTTGGAGAGTATTCATGAGGCTAATCCATGGGGGCAGCCACGACGAGGTGAACCATCCAGGTCGGTGGATGAGTTGAAGATTAAAGAACTCCCAGAGTTTGTTGGCGGAATTGATCCGGAAGACTACTTTGATTGGGAACGGAAGATAGACCGGATGTTCGATTTTAAAGACTTGGAGGACGAGAAGCGTTGCAAGTATGCTATACTCAAGCTGAGTCGAGGAACATCTCTTTGGTTCGAAAATCTGAAATCTCAGAGGGCACAGTAAGCCAGGCGAAAATCACTTCTTGGGACTCTTTGAAACGTAAATTAAGAAAAAGGTATGTACTCACTACTCATAGATAGGACTTATATCGAAAGATAGCGGATCTGACGCAATGAAAGTTGAGCGTGGGGGAGTACATAAATGAGTTCGAGTATTTGCTAATAAACGAAACATCACTTTGCGTGAAGCAATTTCTATTCGGGATGAATTAATGGATGAGGAGGCAGCAGGTGGAATTTTCACATTCAAGGAGGTTGAGGAGGAAGAGGAGAGCGTGGAGATTTATGAGGCGCCTATTTACGACACGATCTTGGTTGTTCGTTCCTTACAAGCTGTATCAAAGCCTGTTATTAGCGCGGAACAGCAAAATCAACTTTTCTATACAAAGTGTCAGGTAAATGATGATCGTTGGTGTAGCCTGATTATCGATGGCGGAAGTTGTACCAATGCAGCTTCAAGTGAGATGGTGTCTAAACTGGCTTTACCAACCATAGCTCATCCCAAGCCTTATGTTTTACATTAGCTCGATGACGGAATCAAGGTGAACGTATCAAGACAAGTTCAAGCGAGCTTGACGATGAGATTATACCAGGATGAGGTTTTGTGCCTAGTAGTTTGATCGTGACGTAGTGCATCAAGGTAGGAGCAATGAGTATGAGCCACTAGATAAAGGAAAGGTCATCTTGAAGCCTATGACACCCCGGGCAGACCGTAATACGCATTCTGGCCGTGGAAAAAAAAACCGAGTCTGACATTGCTGACAATGGAGGATGAAACTGAACCATTGCTGGACGAGGAGATAAAGTTTGAAAATGTCAACGGTGTTACTTCTACTTTGAATATAATACCAAATAGCAGGGAGAATGATAAAAACCTATTAAGTTCCTACTTAGTTAGAGCTTTAATAGTGGAGAGTGATACAATGGTTAAAAGACCGTCTTATCAATTCGGTTTTGTCTACACGGTTGCTGAGAAAATTTCAAGACTTGTACACGGAGGATGGAGGGATGGCTGGCACAAGGGGAGTTTGAAAATAAAAGGAGCGAACAAGCTGCAAATTAGCATTAATAATGGTTCAATAACGTGTTCAAATTTGTTTCTAATATTCATCATCAGTTACGCGCTGATATCTGTCAGATTAGTCTTTGATCCCGGTGGGTTGGGTTTTCAATAATTGAGGACAATTCCTTCTCAAGAGGGAAGGGATGATACAAGTGTGATGAAGGACACGATTGTACGGGGCAAGGCTCGAACTCAGGACTAAGTAAAATAGCTACCCGTCTTCGAAGCAGCATGTTAGTTAGGTATTTAGTAGTTTAGCCAAATAAAACTAATCCTAAGATTAGAATTAATTAGCTGTTAGATTAATCTTAGTTATTAAAGTTAATTATTTTAATTGTTGATTAGGTTGGTTAGGAGTCCTAAGTAGGACGTTTTTTAGCATTAGGACATTTTATACGTCAATTAGGACTCAGTTTTTAATTAGCTATAAATAGCATCAGCTTGTATCTCAGTTAGGTATTGAGTGATAATAAGAAAAACGCAGCTTTTTGTGCAACCCGGATTCGACGAGCTTTTGATCCAACTTTGTTAGACGCGTCTCAAACAATAACCCGAATTATAGTCAATAGGTCTTGACTATAATTCACCATTGTTCGGATTATAGGTCTAATCCGAGCAAATATCCCTTTTCATGTTCATTATTTTATGTTAGATTGTCACACTTATCACGTGACAAGTTTCAAGTTTGTTAAAGTTCATTAAACTTCCGCTACTCGTATCATAGGATCTGCACTAGTTTTTTTTAGCTCTTTTAAAGCCGATGAATTGAAAGTTTAAAAACCTTCGAGGAGAAGAAAGAAGCTGGATTTTTTTGTAAAAATGTTCGTTAGGTAATATGGTGTACTATTTAATTTAATTGTATACATAAACAATGATATAATCCTTTTATAAGTGACATATGACTTAATAAAATAATATACAAATGATTGAATACAACATGCATAATACTTGGATTATAAGAAGCATATCAAATGGAAACCTTAGCATGTGACTATGTGAGGCATGACATTTGGCAGTAAAAACAATAGCAATAACAAATAAATAGGGGGATATTTAGGTGACCTGGGTTATTGTTATTCAAGAGACAAGAGAGTTATAAATGATTACTATGCTTGCAAATCGATAAACATGGGTAACTTGGATATGGGTAACCTGGATAACGAGAAAGACTAAGTTGAAGATGATGAGCTGAAGAAGAGATTAATGGTTTACGCACATAATTTCTTGTTGTTCTTCATCAATTTTGCATCTGAATTTGCTAGGATTGTATTTGATCCGGGTGGCATTGCAGATATTCAAGAATTGAGGACAATTCATTTCGATGAGGGAGGGGATGATACGATTCTAATGTGCAAGTTGTAGTTAAATTAGGACTCAATAATTAGTTATCTATTTTTATTTTTTTGGCAGTAGTAAAGAAAATGTTGCGTACACAGTACTTATTCGACTACCGGAGTCGGATTTTATTAATACATTATTAGGATAAGTAATTAAACTATAGATGGGGTTGACAACCAAAAAAGGCTTCTTAACGGAACGATCGGAGCTGGCGAATGAGCGAACATTTCTTTTCACTTCTTAATTAACTTAGCTTCGGAGGAGTACCTGTAACAAGACACACTTACGCCACGAGGACGTAGAAAAATTAGATAAATTGTGTCTTGGAAATTCATCCCCTTGGCTATGATTCTTCTTGGAAGTGGCGAGTCTCCATTTCTCGTGCATATGATGAGTAGAAAGTACCTGCAAATCATAGGAGTAATAGGAACGCATGATGGTTTCTCAAACGAGGAAATCTTACACTTCTTAGGACGAGTTGAAAAAATGAAAAGCTGATGGTCATTAGAATCATTCTGAGCTGGAGAGCAAATAGAGGTGGCTTTTTCATTCACCGGAGAGATATGAGTACCAAGAGGAGAAAATTGTCACAAATTGAAGACGCACTTGAACTCACGGCACAGGTAGAGGACGCACTCAAACTTACGCTAGGAATAGCTAGCTTCACGTTGACGATATCTAAAGGAGTCATGTCTTCGTTCATGACCACCCTCATCTTAGATTTTCGTTTTTTAGATCTTCTTCTTCTTCTTCTTCTTCTTCTTCTTCTTCTTCTTCTTCTTCTTCTTCTTCTTCTTACAACGTTCTCTTACAATGTCTCTCTCCGTATTAGCCTCAACATTAAAGATCCGAATTGTTAAAGTTGACAAATCTCGTTTACGGTAAAAGCTCACCTTTTTACCTTCCACCACCTTTTTATAAAATTGTGCGGAGATCCTTAGTCGAGAACTACCTCCTCTCTTTTTATAAATTAATTATCTATTGTTACTAGGGTATAATAAAATAAGGGGTGCCATTGGAAATTCATTAGTTAATAGAATAAGAAGTCGGGTCAAATTAATTGTCCTATTTCCAATAAGTATGTAGTTAGGTACTATAAATAGGATGTTTTGTATTCATTATTTTACAGAATTATTGATAATAAAAAGTTGAAAAACTGATCAAGATTTGCTCAAAATTACAGATTTGAGACGATACTTCAGATCTTTGATTTAACTTAATTCATCGCTTCAAGTTAAAAAGTCTTTAACTTAAGCAATGATATATAAGTCTATTCCGAATAAATATCCCATTGACTAGAAGTCTCAGCGTACTTTACGTCAAATTCCCCATGAAATTTAGCACAAAAATCGTTCGTTGTTTTTTTCCCCTTCTGTATTCGCATCAGGTTGTGATGTGTCACTCGCTCCCATATCACCCCCCGCGGCATCACCACCTACGGCAAGTGATACTCTTAGTAACTACCAGTCCACCACCTACCAAATCAACCCTTACATCCGCCCTAATGACATCTCTAAATGTAACTGTGAAATTATAATACAAGTTTACTTTTTTTGGCACAATTATTGTCAGAGTTCAAAAGCTTCGACTTTTAAAAGCGATAAGAGGAACATAGTAGAGGGGCATGATTTCACCTAAAATTTATTGTACCCTGAGCTGAGTCCCTGGAAATTCGGTTGCATGACAAAACCTTTAGTCAAGAAGCTCACCTTTTGAAATCGAGAGTACTGCCTTGTACAAATTTCTGATTTCCGACAGATTCTCCACCAATAGTAGTGTTGTGCCGTCTTTGACAGGATTGCCAATGTAATTTCGTCTGGCATTATGTCCGCTTTGAACTAATATAATACCACCTCTTTTCCCTCAATAAAAAATATTAGGGCCGTCTTAGGAGGCAATGCAAAAAAATGGCGCATATGTATATTGCAATGCATTAAGCCCATAACATTGTGATAGTAAGCAACCTTGAAAATGCACAAACAAAACGGTAGTAAGCAACCTTGAAAAGAGGCGGGGGACGAACAAAACGGTAGTAAGCAACCTTGAAAATGCACAAACAAAACGGTAGTGAGCAACAATCTTGAACACTCTTATATTCTGTGAAACACCGTCTCAAATACTTGTTAAATCAAATGTAAAATATATCTCAAAGTAACCCTGTCCCATTCAAGACTTGGTGCCAAATCAAATCAAGGAGCGAGCCTTTGTGGATCACGAGGAAAAAGAGATGTCTTCCTAATGTTGTTGAGGTTGCAAAACAGCATAACAACACGCTCCAAGCCCACTCCAAAGCCACCGTGACGCCAAGCACCATACCTGCAAATTATCAGAGTGGTAACTGATTACACCTGCTCAAAATTCTGCCAGTATAAAATACAGTCTGTCCAACATGAAATTTGAATCTAACGAACGACTTTTGTTGCGCTGACAGAACGTAATATATACCCCACAAATGTATAAAATTCAAAAAAAAAAATTTATTCAACTGTAACATACTTTGAGGTTTATTATATGCCTCTTAACTCTATCATCTCCAATACTGTCTCACCCTATAATTCTAGTTTGATAGTAGACTAAGTCTCCATGCCTCCGTTGACCGTTGTGTTCATAAGCCGAACATCATCCTCTTCGATTAAATTTGCAACAAAGCATCATCATCAATCCCTAATCAGCTCCATCTATGATCATCATTAGCAACACCAACTAACAAAGCGTCGCACATCATTATCATGATGTCTACCGATCACAGGGTATTATGTCTACTATCTCCTTTATTGATTTGGGTTTTCTCCAACGTAACATGATGTCTACCGATCACAGGGTACTATGATCGTCAAGGTATGCCATGTAAATATGTGTTATATGAGATGTGGTTATGTGCTGAATTTTGGTCGGATAACCTGCCAACTCTCCTGACTGACGTATACTACATTACTACTATTCATTAACTACCAAGTGATGTACAGAGGCAGACAGAGAGAGAGAGAGAGGGGAGGGGGTCGTTGGAGTTGAAAATCAGCAACTTACTTGAAGGAGTCAAGGTAACTACTAATTGAATCGACATCAATCCCACATGCTTTAGCACGCTGCTCTAAAAGTACAGGGTCATGAACACGTTGAGCTCCTGAAATAATTTCTTCCCCTGAAGGATAGACAGGACAAAAAAAAATCAATGCAGACAAACAATTTACTTATCAGCTATTCACCAAGTACAAACCAGGAATAAACCTCCTGTGGTTGACTACATTTTCACTGTCAGGGATTTCTATTTTGGCTGTAATAAGCCAGTGAAGACTAGAAAAATAAAAATTCCCAGCTGAAAGCACAATATAAGAGGTATAGGAGTAACAAGCGAGAAATGATGAAGTGAAAAAAAGGAGTCTAATTTCTAAGGTTCCTTAATGAATCTCACTTAGTTTAAAAAAGGGCGCCTAGGCACAAGGCGCAGTGAGGCGCCAGCCAGATCGCATCAGACACTGAGGCGCATGGGATACAAAAGGCGCCTGAGGAACACCCAAGGCGCACAAGGCGCAACTAGTGAGGCGCACAAGGCGCATTAGTGTGCAATTCCATATTTTTTTCCAAATTCCTTTATTTTGCCCTTGTTTTCTCCCCCTTATCCTTAATTTTCACTTTTAAAGTACATGTTAGCCCTCTTTAAAATAAAAAAGGGATTATTTTCGCACAAAACTTGATTTTAAAATATGTATGTTCTGAAAAATCAGTGCGCCTCGTGTGCAAAAGGCGCGCGCCTTCGCCTCATGCCTTGCGCTTCAGCCCCTTGGGACCCCATCGCCTCAGTGCGTCTAGCGCCTTCTCAAACTAAGGAATCTCCAAGCCAACAAAATACTTTATCCAAATTGAATTCTATACACAATTCCATTTTGTGCAATTCCATTTGATAGTATACATTTCTTATTTTAGTAATTTTTTAATAGCAAATGTTAAGAGTTATACCCCACCTAAATTGAGTGCCACACTTTGCACTCAAGACCCTACATTTTCTATTTTTCCTACGACTGTGCCAAAAACAAATGTCTAAAATACAATGGATTGGAGGGCAAGTTTTTATCTATTCTCTAAATCATCGTTGTGACACAGCTCATTTTCCCCAAGTTTGCACCAATCAAGCTAACAGTGTTCAACTCTATAATAATTTTTGTGACTTGTATCCTAATCTTAAGGCTCTGATGTTGTTGTATCCTGATCTTAACTTAGAAGGCATTGGGCAAATCAAGGTAACGAGGGGCCTTGGCAAAGAGGCACAAAGCATGAGAAAATAGGCAACTCGTGCATGTGAGGTGCACTGTTTTACGAACCAATTTGCATTTTCAAAATTAAATTTTGTACTATTATAGTGCTAACATGTAAAGAAGTAAAAGGTGGAGATAAATAGATAATGGAGTTTTTAAACAGAAAGGTAATATAAAAGCAGCAGAAAAAAAATGAAAATACACAACAATGCGACTAGTTAGTTGTGCCTTGTATAAAAATTTTAACATAACAAAAAAAAAGATGGGGCAATTATTCATCACGAACAACAATACTTGCCCCAGAATATATAACTTGCTAGTACTGGGGAAAAAATTGAATAAAAATAAAGACCAAATGAAAAGATGCAGCCAAAACAAGAACGGAACTTAAACTGCAAAGATATTTGCCCTTACCTCTTATAAAGACATCAAAGGAATTGCTATAGTTAGGGTCATCGTAGCAAGGCATTGTGTAGAATGGCCTTATAGCTAATGGATACCGGTGGAGTATGTAAAAGTCTGTCTCATATCTGCAAGTAGAAAATCCAATCAATCATCTCCGCTTTCACAGTTTATACTTTGTACAGTCTAACAATTCACTCCATTTTGAAAATATTTTTTACCCCCACTAATTTCTGGAAAGAAGTTTACTATATCATTTTCACAGTTCGACAATCCTCCTTGTCCCTTACAATTAAAGCTGTACTAATTCTTCTTACAGCACAAACAGATCAGATTCCAACTAACAAGTTTATGATGCAACCTACACTTAAAAAATTCAAAACTGACCACTTTGTAAAAAAAGAAAAAAGCTGACAAGATTTAACGGGATAACTAACTTTTCGCGGACCAATGCACCAAGCTTTTTCTCAGTTTCAGTGTTAAGGTCCCCAAAAGGATCAACTTCAGTACCAGCTTCCTGCATAAATGAAGTACGCACATATGGAATTCAAATGTACAGAAAAAATATTGCAGAAAGTAATTCACAATACATTGACGTCAAAAACGATAATGCACTAAAATCAAACCAGACACAAACAGAAGCATTCTACGCTTAAAAGAGAAGCCTTTCAAAATAACATCGCAGATGCACTTGTGTATGCACGTCCATTTTAGGCAATGCCTTGATATATAGTGAAAGACACTAGCTTTAGTAGAAATCCAGAAACATCAATAAGGTGATTAAGAGACAAAAACTAGCGATAGCAGAAACCCAGAAACATCAAACATTTGCAAAAAGTTTACAAGTTTACAAGTAGAATATGAGAATCAAGCTTGTTTAAGATTTCCAAATAAATCAATAAAGCACAGTAACACTCTGTACAAGAGCGGCTAGTAATCAAAAGATCCCAACCATGTTGAAGTCTAAACATAATTGCAATTGCAATTGGCTCCAATAAATGTAGCTACTTGAACCTTAGTGGAGATACAAAAACACAAATCAAAATCAAACCTTTTTGTAAACACAAATTGTATACTGCTAGAACAGTTACTAATTGTGAATCTTAAAATAAACAACAATGATTCTGAATAGTTTTAACATACAAGAAGCAAACTAAATAAACTGTTACCTTAAGCATTTGAACTCCTTCCTCAAATGTGAGCCGCAATGTCCCCCTCAAATACTACACATGAGCAAACCCATAACAATCAATAGCCAAGACATACATTCTACCATACTCGCAAACTTACAAGGATGTTTAAATTCAACTCTAAGTAGGCAGCAACAGCGTACAAATTTAAAGAACAGCTATGCTACAAATTTGAGTTTTGCAGAAGGGAAAAAAAAAAAGCAACGAGAGTTAAAGAAACTCAACCTTCAAAGGTGTAAATGGATACTGCCTAGAAACGGCTTCCAGCTCTTCCTTACAGTCCTTGTTCAAATGGTCAAAAAGGGCCACAAAAAGGTTATCAACTACATCCATAACCTGAAAAAGAAGTTGTAACCCTAGTCAAATAATAATGCAAAATCCAAGAACTCCTAAACTTCTGCTGAGGGATCAGAATATCCAATCTCTACCTCCGAGTAATGCTCTCTAATCACCATTTCAGCATCAAGACCCGTAAATTCACAAAGATGCCTATGAGTAAAGGAGTCCTCTGCTCTAAAAACAGCTCCGATCTCATATACTCTCATAAAATCACCACAAATTGACATTTGTTTGTGAAGTTGAGGAGATTGAGCTAGACATGCAGGCTTCCCTTTGTAGTCAAGTCGGAAAACAGCTGCTCCACCTTCACTAGTTCCTCCCATCAATTTGGGTGTATGGATCCCCACAAAACCCTCATTTCGCAAGAAATCAGTAAATTTCTGCAAAACCCACATATTAATGTTACCAAGGCCATCAATAGAACTTGGAAATGAACTGAAAAAGTTACTCATATTTCATTACATAATTAATTTCACTCTGTAGACGGAATATGGCCTGGTTAGCTAGTGTTCTCACGTCCAAGAACCTGTAAGTCAAACGTGTATCTTGATTAACTCTGACCAATTGTTTGCCCTCCTGCAATCATGCATAAATCAAATAACATGCTAGTTTATTAATTATTTACTTAAAAGTATATGAAGGGTAAAATTCAAGCACAAACCAAGTGTCATGACTCATGAATGAACAAGGAAAGCAGACACAAAAGCAGCCAATATCTCACAAGTTCACTGACAATTTTGACACTTCCCCTTGATCTCGACCACAATTAATAATGGAGTTGGAGTGCCCACAGCAAAGGACTAAATGTTCGGTGAAGTATATAAGAAGCAAGAAAAAAAAACTGACAAAAGAACTTGATGTGGTACGTGCTTGTAATAATCAAGATCAAATTGCATACCATGGTGAGGCAAAACACTACCTACAGTTCCTGCACTAAAGAGGAAAGATTACTGCATACATGGTTCAAGGTGCATACCGCGACAATGATCAATTCCTTCCAAAAACTTTTCATGATCATTTAACGTGCAATCTTCCAGGCTATTTCATGTTTGCTAGTTTGAAATCATATTCATTCACATGCTCATCAATAACATACTCATTATTTTTCCTGCTACTTCAGTTTGTTTTCTTTACTCAAAACAACTTGATTTATTCATCTATGAAGAACCATCCTTCTATGACATCTATGAATGTTTCATATCACTAAAACAAAGGCGATACTTTCACTTTTTTTGTGTCTCTTTTTTTAAAAGAAAATGATTCTAACATGCAATTATGGCTCTTACTCATCCCCGCGCTCAATATCCAGATACAGTAGTATTGTTTCAGTCTTTGAATCTACCTCCACCTAAAGCACTCAGCAGTCCTAGGAAGAGGATTGGCGTGACAACCTCAGCACATGTTAAAATTGTTAATTCCATGTCAGTTACAGCCAACTAATGACACAACACCTTTCACCACCTTTCACCTTAATTACCGTATTGAACTGAGTTGAATTGAGAATTCAAAATTCCATCTCATAAATAAAACCTAGCTGAGTTGTAAAATCTAGCCCTAGCTCAAGAGCTCATATTATATAATAGTAAAATTAACAAAAAGCCGGCGTAGAACAATAATTCACCTTCAAAGCTTCCTCAATCTCAGCGTCACTACGAGCAGCATCTTCGATATTTATAGGCAGAACCGGGGCTGCTCTGCTGACACAATAAATCTTACTCACCTGAATTTCAACCTGCGAAAATCACGCCCCCAATATCTTTATCCAACACTTCAATGCAAAGATGCAACCTACTTTATACAGTTAAAGAGTAGGAAGTCGTATGTACCCAAGCTTACCTTATATTAGCAACACAGAGAGATGGTTTCTGGATGATCTATCTAAAACAAAACTAAAATTTTACTAATGATCTAAAACGAAACATAATTTGTATAGAATACTACCCACAAAGAATATAAAAGGTAATCGAATAATTGTGACGGAAGAAGTATAGAATTACCTGTTGAGTAGTCCCCTTGATGGGCTCATTGGGAACCGAAACGGTCCCAAAGACATCAACAATGGACTCACGACTCAACGAATTGGAAAACCTAACCATCTGCTCACTAACACTCCCAGGCTTAACAGTAAGCACACATTGAACAGTGCTGCCAGTATCACGGACCACAAGAAACGACATCTTCTTCGACACGGCTCGAACAGCATGAACACGGCCGCCAATTAAAACCTCGGTGCCATTGAGCGCCGGCGATAGAGCCTTCACATCGGTCCACTTGTTACCGGACACGGTCTTTGATTGGAGCTCAAGGTCGCCGTATTTGTCGGCCAGCGGGTCACTGATTGATACTTCGGCTACGGCGGCTGCTGCGGCGGCAGCGGCGGCTGCTTCTTGTTTCTTGCGAAGTTTTTCTTGTTTGGCTGCCTCCTTTTTGGCGGCTTTTTTGCTGAGTTCGGGTTCGGGTGCGGATCCCTCTGGTGGAGGAATCGGATTTGGTTCGGAGGACGACATTGTTGTTGAATACAGGAGAGGAGATGGTGGGGCGTTACTAGGGTTTAATGGTTTAATATTACTTTGAAATGTTTGATGATGATATTCTTCTGGGTTTATATTAGGGGTATTCATTTCCAGTTCGGTTCACCGACCGCTAACTTAATTCGGTTCAGGTGCGGTTAGGTTTGGCCAAACTCCGAACCTAAACCGCACCGTTTTTAACGGTTATAAGTGGTTCGGTTAACCGCTTTAAACGGTTATTAGCGGTTCGATTAACGGTTAACCGATAATTGTTCTACGTATACTTTTTTTTCAATTTCCGTTCATTTTTTCAAGTGATTTAATTAAATTTTCAATATATATTATACCTAACCATAAAAGTAGATATACTTTATTATTAATCAGTTTTTGAGTTTTTGAGTTTGAATGCACTAATAAAATGAAATAAGACAACAAATTTTCTATATAATATTTTCATTTTTTGCTTAATTTTTAGTCAAACGGTTCGGTACGGTTAACCTGTTTTCTAAAATAACGAACCTAAATCGAACCGTTTCCATGACATATTTAACGGTTTGGTTCACCGAACCACTTTGTCTAAACGGTTCGGTTAACTGAGCCTAAAAAATACACGGTTTTTCGGTTCGGCTATTACAGTTCGGTTTATTTTGAACACCCCTAGTTTATATATGAGGAAGGCATAATGCCACCCCAAAATTACTAATGACACTTATGTTTGTGAGACGGTGAATAGTAACACATTTCGTCTATTCACAATACATTTCTTATTTCCTTTTTGGTAAAGTTTTATGCTTATAATCACTTCACCCCACAACAATACCCCACAATACTCACACTTTATGCTTATTTTAATCTCCTCATCTCACAACAATACTCCACAATATCTTTCCTCTCTCCAATCACCTCATCCAGAACAATACTTTATACATATTTATTTAAATCAAACCTTAAATCTTGTGTCACCCATGAATAAAGAAGGTTACCAAAACTAGGAGGGAGTATATTCTTAGACTAGGCTTGTATTGTGGTGGCACTAACAAAAAGTGTAGTGACATTATCATTTCCCCTGTATATAGTGGTTGGTTGTTGCGGTTTACATACAAATTGTCGGAGTAGGTGTCTTGAGAGACGGTCTCTCAATAAGTCTCTCAATAGTTTATTGAGAGTTTATTTTATGATTTTCAATTTTAAGAAAAAGAGTGGTACTAAAGTTAATAAAATAGGTACAAACCATGATTAAAGATAAAATGGGTACATTTGTTATGTAGATAGGTACGAAATAATATGTCACGATCAATAATAAAAGGGTCACAAAATACAAATAAAAGGGTACGGGAAAGACTGTTCTCGCAATAACTTATTAAAAAACCGTCCCTCCCAATTTTTAGTGATTCGTCTTAGACCATATTTCGTAGTCTCCTAGGGTTATTTAGCATAACTTTTCAAGGTGTTTTTTTGTTTCCTACTAAAAACAAATTGCCAAATACTCATACATTATTATTTAAAAAAAAAAAAAATTAAAAGCTCAAAAATAATTTTTACCCTTGAAAATAGAAATACTAATTTGATGCTTCAAACTTTTGAAAATCATTTTTTTAGAAACTTAAGCCTCATAAATTAAAGCTCATCTTAAACAAATTAGGCCAAATTAAACACGTGCTCTTAATTTATTAAAATTGAATTTTTGTTTCTTAAGCTTAATTTTTTAAAATTGTTTTTCAAAATTTAGAAGCTTCAAATTGACCTTTTTTTAGGGAAAATGATGTTGTTAAGCTTTTAAGAAATTATTTTTAACTTTTGGATAATTGTGTGATCAATTGTGTTTTTCTGAAAAAAAAAAATATTTTGCAAAGGTAGGCCAACATAATCTTATTATTATAAAAACTACTTTAATTTCTTGATATCATCAAAAACTTGGTTCTTAAATAAGAAATTAGTTCTTATTTTGATAAACTCAATACTACTTACGATGGAAAAAAGTTCTTATTGACAACTTGAGAATAAGGATCACCATTGTACTTTCACTAAATGGATTATTTAGAACGTATTTGAGTCGTGTGTCACTCGTTAGGCACGTGTTCACGTCAATTGAATCATTTCAAATTATGTGATATTTGGATCGGTAGTTATTGTTCATGTGTTTGTTTCAAAGCAATCATTTACCCATTTCGTTAGGCACATGTTCACCTTGATTTCGATGAAAGCGCCTATGACGGTAGAAAACATCTTCTGATAAAAATTTCCATGAGCGTTCTCATACTATTTCCGGCCTATACATACTTCCGGCCAATAGTAGTGTAGCAAAGAGATTTCTCATGTAATGAGCAGGGTCCCACTTACTTGCCTATTCAATTGCATCAACGTACTCGCGGTCATCATCGAGTAGTCCCATGGCATAGCAAACATCTCTAAAAGTATCATGTGGTACTCCATGTACTCTCCTTATGTCTTCATAGCACGTGGGTCCTTTAACATGGTTAAGTAGCACTCTAAGGTAGTATTTTTCCCCTGAATTTGGTGGCACATGATAAATTCTACTTATTGAGAAGCCACGCTTCCTAGGAGTCCACTCTTTAACATCATTATTGCAACAAGAGTTGGAGCATGGGTCTCTCACTTTTCACTTCAGGATAGGGATCTCCATATTTTTGCCATTGATCATATCAAGGTCCAAGTCAGGGAGAAGCCAAATGAGTCCAGGAATGATCAAAATAATCAGTTCATGGAATTGATTACATTCCTGAAAGGGCCAGCAGGCCAGGGTCAACTTCTTTCCTTTGTATCTCAGGTTGTACCCAAAGAAAATTAGTAAATCTTATATCCCTGAAAGGCTTATGATCTTAGCTAAATTGTGTATTTTGAATCATGTTCATATCAGCCAAGTAGCTCAATTTATAATCCCTGCAAGCAGCCTGTACAGAAGAATGTAATGCACAGGCAAGGCTAGATCAGGCTGCCCTATACTCGCTCCAAGGCTTATAAGTGAAGATCCAGGCACTGTTCTTGCCTGATTCCAATTGGAGGAGGAAGCTAACTCATTTATCTTTCATTTGGTATATGGGAGGCTTCCTAATTCAAACTGAGTAGCGAGTTATGGCATCTGCAAGACAGGGCTTATTTGTGACTTTCTGTTGAAAGTTCAGGATAGACCTGTGTGTACTTAAAATTTAATAACTCAAGATTTACTCGGTGATTATGGCTGATTCTTTTTGGACATGAAAGCTAACTCCTTTAGCTTTCATTTGGAACCAATGAGGCATTTTATTTCATCCTGAGCTAAGAGATGTGCCTGATTCCTGAAAATATTCTCTAACCCGGTTTTGGTCCTTCTTCTGATTTGAGGTCCAGGAGCTTCACAAATGCCTATGTCATGAAACCAACGGCTAAGTTGGGTCCTAGGGGGTCCTTAAAGCAACTTTGTCCAGGATAATCGATCTCAAAAACAAATATATCAGAAGTTAGCTTAAGGACTACTTTCAGCTACCCGGATTAAGCCTCCTTGAGGAGTAGGTGCAATGTCGCTTTCAGTCTTCTTCTTTTGGACAAACAAACTCAAGGGAACTCTTGTGGAGCCTTTTGGGATTCTTGCTACTTTAGTTTGGCTCAGAAAACTCAGCAAAGAAGTCTACCCTTTATTCAATAAAGCAAGAGCAAACAAACAAAGAAGATTGCCTTATTATTCCTACTTTATGCTTTATGTTTTTTTTTTGGTAGAATGTAAGGATATATTATATCATCACCAAGCAATAATTACATCGACTCATAAAATTTGGAACATGACAGCTTACATGTAAGCTAAGTCATAAACAACAATCACTTAACACTAATGTAGCCAAGGGAAGGACAGATTGCCATGCCACCTATCTCTACATCTATTCCTGATCACATTTTGAATGATACTTACAACATATTCAGGTCTAAAAATCAGACTGTTAACCCGACACTGATTTCTCACCCACCAAACATTATAAAGAGCAGCTACCAGAATGGCAGCAATAGCATCACCTTCTGCCTGGGACTGGAATGCCTGCCTGCTCCACCAGTCCTCAAAATTTGATGTAGGCAGCTGAGTCATACACCAGTCAGAGAGCAGCTGAATACATCTTCTGCTATAAGGACAGTGGAAAAAGATATGATCATGTGTCTCCTTATCCGTCCCACACAAGTCACACCCATCCTCAGTACTACCAACCAATCTGCAAAGTCTATCCTTAGTGAGTAATCTCTTCCTCATAATCAACCACCCAATGAAGCAGTGTTTAGGGAGGTTAACAGAATTCCAGATCCAAGAATGCCATGACATAGCTGGTAGCATCCCTCTGAACCATTTATAACCACTAGCCACAGAGTAAATGCCATCCTCATCAAGCCACCATGTACCAGCATACACAGAGATCATTTGATTTTTGCATCTGCAAATACTACGCCAGGACCAGCTAGCCCCAGTAGTAGGTTCATAATCTTTCCAGTCAGTTTATTTGATATAGATACTATGGACCCACTTAACCCACAAGTGGTCCTTCTTCTGCATAATCCACCATATATACTTCCCCATTGCTGCACGATTCCAGAGAGTAATGTCAGTAATCCCCAAACCTCCTTGCTCCTTAGGAAAACAAACACTCTCTCATGAAACCAGAGCTGGTACATTTGCATGAATATCCCCTTGCCACAGAAAGTTTCTACAAATGCACTCAATTTTCTTCATAATAGTAGAGGGGAGGATGAAAATTCTGGCCCAGTAAGAATGAAGAGTACTTAGGACTGATTTAATAAGCACTAGTTTACCAGCATAAGAGAGTTTCCTAGCACCCAAAGCCCTAATTCTATCCACTATCCTTTCAACCAGAACATTACATTCAAGGACTGAGAGCTTCCTAGAAGCAATTGGGACCCCCAGGTATTTGAAGGGCAGTGTCCCAATTTTCAGGCCAGAGAGATCAGCAACCTCCTGCAGTAGTCCTTGAATCATCCCATTACCATAGATATTAGACTTACTAGCATTCATTTTCAGACCTGAGGCAGCTGAAAATGTAGCAAAAGCTCTAAGAAGCAGCACAATAGATCTTCTATCACCTTTACAAAAAAGAAGTAAATCATCTGCAAAACACAAATGAGAAAGCTTTAACTTCTTGCAAAGGGGGTGATACTTAAACTCCTCATAATCCTGAACCACATTCATCACTCTGGTTAAATATTCCATACACACTGTAAAGAGCAAGGGGGATAAAGGATCCCCTTGCCTTAAACCCCTCTGCCCCTTGAAGAACCCAAAGATTTCCCCATTAAGAGACAAGGAATAATGTGAGGTGGAAACACATTCCATAATCATGCTGGTGAATTTAGGAGGAAAATTTAAAGCCTTCATCATCTCCTCAAGGAAACTCCATTCCAGAGAATCATAAGCTTTTTGAAGGTTCAGCTTCATGATGACTCTAGGAGAGCAAGAGGATCCATTGTAAAGCTTTGTCAAGTCCTAACAAATCAAAATATTTTCCACTATGTCCCTACCTCTGATGAATGTACTTTGGTTCTGACTAATCACCTCAGGTAAGACCCCCCCCCCCCCCAGTCTGTTGCAAAGAACTTTAGAAATTGCTTTGTAGAGGACATTGCAGCAAGAGATAGGTCGAAATTGATTCACAGAAGTAGGTAACTCCACTTTAGGGATCAGGGTAACCACAGTGTTGTTTACTTGCTTTAACATCTTCCCACTGCTAAAAAAGTCAAGTATGGCATTAGTTACCTCCTCTCCAATTTGAGGCCAAGCATCCTTATAGAATTGGCTACTATACCCATCGGGGCCAGGGGCTTTAGTGCCAGGGATAGAGAAAATTGCTTGTTTCACCTCCTCCCTAGTCACAAGTTTATTGAGAATTAAATGGTGCTCCTCAGTTAATATCTTCCCCTGCCTGACAGTATTTTGATGAACAGGACTAACAGTGGCATGGTCCCCCAGGATATTCTTAAAGTAGCTTTCAAAAGCTAGATTAATAGCCTCCCTAGTATTATGGACTTGTCCATCCTGCCCAGCAATCTGAATAACTTTATTCACACTTCTTCTCTTTTTAATGGAGGCATGGAAAAACCCAGTGTTGTCATCACCCTCATTGATCCAATGTATCTTAGCTTTTTGAGCTAAAAAATTCTGCCTAGCAGACTCCAGAATTTTATATTCTTTCTGAAGTTCCAATTCAGCAGCAATAAGAGCAGAATCAAGGGGGGAAACCCTCAACTTTTTCTAGATATCATGGAGGGCAATGCTTTATGTTTTTACCCTTGTACTTTTAACATTAGTAAGTCAGCTATCTAAGGACTTTGGGTCAGTTTTACTTGTACTCTTGTAAGACCTTTTGCAGCCCTTAGATGTAGCCTTGAATGACTAAGATTAGGAGCCTTGGTCTATATAAATCAAGCATCTATCCTTGTAATAATCAGATTATGTTGAATGAAAAAAGTTGAGCTATCACTCAAAAATGAAATCTTATCAACTTGAGCAAATGGCCTAGTTGAAAGTCAGGCTTAGTGATACCTTGTGCTTGCTTAGGTATTGATTAAGGACCTGGTGACAAGGCTTGAACAAATCTGTGCTTGCTTGATTTGTCCTTGTTTTGTTGTTAAGCTTAAACTGAAATAATCTGTGCTTGCTTGATTATTTCAGCCTAAGTTATCCAAATGGTTAGCCTAATTTCCTGTGCTTGCTTGGGAATTAAGTTGATGATTATATCCTTTTATTTGTTGCAAATTATTCCAGAAAATTGTCTCACAAAAACAGTCTTAATTTCCTTTGTTTGTCTAAGAATTTAATCCTTATTTTGTAGTGTTGCCACTCTGATTTTGAACAGACCTATATGTTGCTGGTTTCATCTTTGAATCCCTCAAAATATAAGAGACCCCATAATTTACACTGCAAATTCTGGTAATCGGAGCAAGGTTATAACACAATTCCATCTTGTGTTAGTCTTGGGTAGATTCAAGCCTTTGTGAGTTCCTTATATTCCCTAACTACTTTACAAATACAAAAACAGCCCATTGAGTGAATAAAAATTATCAAAGCTTTGGTTTGATTTTTGGAAAATCTGTTTTACTTGAGTTGTTGTCATTCTGAATTTTCATGGGAAAATCAGTAGCTATTGGTGTTGTTCCTTTTGTTCCATGGTCAAAGAGGAAGCCTTGTGAACTTGGCTCCATTTCCAAGTCCTTAGAAGCTGTCATGGGAAGGTTAGAAGCCTTAAGAAGAGGATATGACATTAGAGTGCATACAAAGAAGGCAACCAGTAGCCATGGAGTTCCAAGGAAACCAAAGCCACCTGATTTGTACCAAGGAGAGCACCACCTGCTTCTTGAGTGTTCTAAGTCCTCTCCTGCCCTTACAGGTATAGGTATGACACCATTACTTCCTTCTTTTAATGGTGAAAACGGTAGAACATTTGTGTCTTGGTTATATAGTGTTGAATGCTATTTTGAGAACAAATGTTTTTCTGAGGAAAGGAAGCTTGAACTGGTTGTGTCTTATTTAAAGGGTGTTGCTTTGTTGTGGTATAATACTCTTAAATTTTCAAGGAGAATGGAAGGGAAGAGTAGGATAAGATCTTGGTTTAAACTTGAAATGAATATGAGATTAAAATTTCTACCTTGCTCTACCATGAATGATTTGTGGGTTGAACTTAAAACCCTTAAGCAGAATTCCTTGAGTGTTGTTGAATATGCTAAGTTATTTGAGGAATTACACTTTGTGTGTGACAAAGAAGTTGATTCTGTCCAAGGGGGAATCAGATTTTATCTTGGCTTGAAATCTGAAATTGCTAGGAGAATTAACTTAGAAATGATGCATTCATATAGTGAATTGCTTGAGTTGGCTTTGTGTGTGGAAAAGAGCTTAGCAAGATCTAGGAATCATGAGGTCTTAGCTAAAAGGGAAAGTTTGGAAGCTATGAAAAAAGTTGGGAATGAGGAGGGTTTAAACCAAAGAGTTGTCAGGCCATGCTTGGATGTTGCTTGTCCTAAGCCTAAAAGCATTGAACAAGATATCAAGGGAGCTTATGCTACCTGTCCTGCTGTTTTGAAAAGTCTGCATCATAATATTGAAACCACACTTAGCTCTACATTTGAAGCTGCCAAACAAGAGGAAGAACAGGCCTGCACCAACCCTGACCTGCCTCATAGTGCAAGCACGGGGCAACTTACTGATCAAGTCCCTTTAAAGTTATTTGTGAATCAAGGGTTGCCTGACCGTCAAAGCTTGAAGTCTGGACAGGCCATGGTGATGTTCAGAGGTAAAGTTTGTTGGGATATGATCAAGGGTAAAGGAACAGGAGAGTCTTGGGTTGTTCCATACTCAAATGTGCCAAATCTGAAGCCATGCACCAGACCTGATCTTTGTTTTAAAACCAGCTGCTTGGGAAGTAAAACTTGTATTCTTTCAACCCCTCACTTCCATTTTTATATGTTGGTAAGGTTACAAGTTAGCCTTAATTATTTGGGTCCAATTCCATACATGTTAAGAGTGAAAAATGATGATATGAGCTGTGACCTTCACAAGTTGTCTTTTGGTAATGTTGTGAAATATTTTAGGAAGTTTGGAGGCTTGAAAAATAATTCTTGGGTGTTCTCAATGTTGCTAAGTAGGATGTCCATTTCTGAAATGTTCATTCTTATTCATCCAAAGTGAAAATTAATTTTTGATAGTGAAATGGACCAGTTTAAACCCTGCTGTCCAGTTTTGAACTTGTTTAGTTTAGAGGTGAATATTATGAAAATTCCTTGTGAGAATTTGTTAAACTTGTTTGGGATATCAAGTGTAATTTCTCTACATGATCTTGGAAGAGTTTCAGGCATTCTGGTTCTATTCAATGGAGTAACTCATTGGGGTTCATGCAAGGGTAAACCACATGGGGATTGTTGGGCTGTTACCTGCTCAAACATGTCAGGCATGGTTTCAGGCATCAGCCTACATTTAGGTTTTGAAATCCACGTAATGGGAGGAATTTCAACTCCTCTTATTATACACCCACCAAATAAAAAAGCCAAACAACACCTAGCCTACTTGGAAAACAAAAGAGTGAAGTCATTTCTGGAAACTCCACAAAAAAGTGAGGCAAATCAAAACTTGGGGAATGTCCAAATCCTTAAATGTCAAATGAACAAAGAACAACTTCGAAATTCCTTTAAGCCTGATTTGTTTAAAGAGTTTGGTGGCAAGAAAATATTTGATCCAGGAGGAACATTGCATCCTACTACTCTTGAGGATTATGATTGTGCATGTGAGTATTCTATCAATGGTGGCCTGCAAGTTCAACTTGGAATTCAGCTTCTTAAGTGGCCGCTTGAGATGGCCAGGCATATCCTTAAATTGCCTAAAAACAGTGACCTGCAATTTCACCTTGGAATTAAGTCTCTTGGGAAGTTAGGGTAGGTTCTCAAGCCAGTTGATCCAGGTTCTCATGCTTGGGGTTGTGAAGAACCATCAGGAAAATCAAACCAGGGAAGGGAGCTTGGGAATGGTACACCACAACTCTTGCCATTTGCCATTTTTATTTATGATCCAGGTGGAAGTTATGTTACTTGGTCTCTAGAAGTAGCATTCAAGCTTAAAAGGGCTTGAGTCTTCTGAAGCTTCATGGAGATGCATTTTAAGTGGGATTTACTTGCTTTCAATAAAAGGGGTGAAATCATTTTGAATAAATGACTTGATATGCATTCGAAATTTGAGGATAATTTTTTTCAACCTGGGGTGGTTGCAACAGGAGTTGGAGCATGAGTCTCTCACTTTTTACTTCAGGATATGGATCTCCATATTTTTGCCATTGATCATATCAAGGTCCAAGTCAGGGAGAAGCCAAATGAGTCCAGGAATGATCAAAATAATTAGTTCATGGAATTGATTACATTCCTGAAAGGGCCAGCAAGCCAGGGTCAACTTCTTTCCTTTGTATCTCAGGCTGTACCCAAGGGAAATTAGTAAATCTTATTGTTCCGGGTGTAATTCCGGAGCAGGATTCGTTACCACGTAAGCTTGTAGAATGACGACTTTGCTTGACTCTTCCTTTCGGCCTCTCCTGAAACATTGAACAAACTGAGGGCTCGGCTTGGTACCGAGCGAACTCA
Organism: Silene latifolia; assembly: GCF_048544455.1. Taxonomy (NCBI): domain Eukaryota; kingdom Viridiplantae; phylum Streptophyta; class Magnoliopsida; order Caryophyllales; family Caryophyllaceae; genus Silene; species Silene latifolia. The sequence goes on along the minus strand of NC_133528.1, from coordinate 118,564,056 downwards.
CTCCGACGCTCAAGTCAGTAAACTTAAAAGGGATTAAGTTGTGTGTTACTTGGCACAAAGTATATTGTAGAGAGATAAGGGAGTTTATACCAGATTAGTGTGTTTAATTGATTATTTTCGGATCCTTTTCTCAATGAGAGAAGTGGAGTATTTATAGACTTTCACCTTTTGTCACGTAGTGGCCAAGTGGCAGAGCAGGTGGAAAGACTGTTCTACCCTCGGCCGAGGGACCTATGGCAGGCCGGCGGACCTGGTTGACTCCATGCCGAAGGGTCTTGGATATGAGTACGCGGATATGTCTCCCGGCTGGCTAGTTGCCTAGCCGAGACCCAAGTGACGGGCCGACAGGCTGCGTCGGCTAAGATGTCTAATACGTTGACTTGCTGTGGATATCTTTGACCTTGCTCAATGTGTTGACTCGGTCAGCGGGTGCAGAATATGCCTCATCAATTTGCGGCCAGCGTAGTCTATGCCGTGGTATGGACCTTCGATGAGTGTTGAGCGTATTCTGCGCAAGTAAAATTTTCTTCCCCGACTTCTTCTTCCTCGGCTTGCTTCTGCCCAGGCCGTATCATATCCCCCCTCCACATGGATGTGTAATGGACATCAAATGTGGAAAAGAAAATGGCGCTGGCCGAGACCGAGGTTGTGAGTGCCGTGTGCTTTTGATTGCCCCCGGCCGGTGCTGCCAAGCTCGGTTGAACAGCGGGCCGTTTGGCAAGTAGATACCAAGGATCGTGTTGAAGAAGATACGTCGATTGGCATTCTGTCAAGGAGCGTGTTGAAAAAGTTTTGTAACTGTTTGTCGATTGACATTCCATGGCTGCATGCTTGACACGTGGCTCGGCGTTGATTGGTTGACGCTTCATGGGCTTTGCCCTGATTGGTCCGTTTCATGGGCTTTGCTCTATAAATAGAGCAGTTAGCCCCTGATTTTGGCCGCCAAAAATTCACTTTCTCGAAAAAAATTTCTTCTCTCTAGCCTTCTTTGACGAAACTTCTCTCTAGTCTTCAAAGCGCTACTCGGCGTAACACTTTTCCAAGGTAAACAAACAAATTTTTCAACTTTTATTTGTTAAGTATTTGTTGTCATGTCTTCTCGCGATCTTTGGACCTAGTACTTCTGCGCCGGGGGGCTCCCCGTCGCGCCCTGATGAAGAGGAGGCACTGGTTGTCACTCCGTTAACCGTTGGGGGTCCCAGGCCGCTTTCTCCTGAGATTGATCCAAAATATTTGGAGGATTTCGAGGATGATGGTGATGATGTTGATGATGATGGTGATGATAAGGAAAGGGCTCATTCTGATGAGGGGAGGCCGCATCTCTTGGATCACGACGACGCCTGTAAGATCAGTCCAGATCGTGGTTGGACGAACAAGTTCGCCAATTGTTCTGGTTCTGAACTTTTTGAAGATCATTACTCCTTCGGCAGGGGGTATAAGATTGTTATTCCTAAAGAGGGTCAGGCCGTCTGTTGCCCTCCCCCGGGTTGTATCGGCGTATACATCAAACACCTGGAGTATGGGCTTCGGTTTCCTCTGAATGAGTACGTTGTTGCCATTATTAAAGCCATGAACGTCGCCGTGGCCCAACTGCATCCGTTGGCCATCAGGACGATTGTTGGTTTTGTATGGTTGTGTCTTTTCAAAGGGGAGGTCCCAACGGTGAACCTCTTTCGCCGCTTCACCACCTTCGACGAAATGTCGTGGGTGGCACGGGTGGTATAGCATACGACCGAGCGGGTTATATCACCGTATCTAAGCTTACTTCTTGCAAGGACTGGAAGGGGCGGTGGGTATACGTCGAGGTTCCGGAGGATTATCCACTGCCCCGGTCCTTCCAGCACCGTGTCAATTTGCGGTGTGAGAGTCGGGGGGAGCGTGAGAAATATGTCTCCCGGAATAAGCTTAAGATGGACGCCTTGAAGGTCTATCTTAATGAGGATGAAAGGTGGGCAATGAAGCTGTTTGAGGCCGAGAAGGATGGGACGCCGAAGGGATGGATGCCCCCAACGCAGATCATTCTTCAGGATGAGTCCGCTCACTTCTGCCTTGTCGGCCTCATCCGGCCCTCGAACGGGGTGAGTGGGGTCGGTGTGAGGCCCATCTCTGCTTTTAATGTTTCTGTTTTTGAACTTTGATTTATTTCTTTTACTTAACTCTTGCTTCGTTTCCTTTGCAGACCGCTTTGGCCCGGAACTGTCTATTGACGTCCTCGAGAGGTTGGGACTTGATAAGAACAGGAGAGTTGTTAAGTTGCATCCTAAGGCCGCGGCACGTGATCGCAGACCGGCCCCAAACGAACTCATGGATCAGCAGTTGAAGGTTTTGGATGCGGGGGCGGCTCAGAGGAAGATCGCCGGTAACGTGCCGCGCCGAAAGCCAAGAGCAACGTCTACGGCGGCGACGGCGTCAACTTCAGTTCAACCTTCAATCTCTGCAGTCCAAAAGGAGAAGGTGGTGGTCGTTGTTGATGTCGAAGAGGAGGTCACCGTTGCAGAGGAATCTCCTCTTTTACGTAAGAGAAAAGACACAGCGTCTGCTGCTGCCGCTGCTACCGAGGCCGGTAAAGAAATGGGTTCTCCAACCAAGAAGGCCAAGCCTGGTACGGATCTAACCTGTGGCTCAGATTTAGCTGGTTCATTAGGCGTTCCTGATGACAGACTTTCTGACATGTCAATGAATGTTGACATGGATGCTTTGTCCGAATTTTTTGTAGATCAACCGCCGCCGTCTACCGGTCCCTCTGAATGGCAGTTAGAGAAGCGGCCTGTGCAGACGGGTGATAAAAGTGCCACCATCGTCTCCTCCTCCCCGAAGCCTTCCCCCGCCCAGATTAGGGCAGAGGGCATAAAGTTGTCCAAGATGCTGGCGAAGTGGGCTGACGTGGCCGGTGCTCACATTATGGAGCAAGAAAAGGTCATGGCTGAAGCTGCCCCTGTGCTTGAACGGCTTAGGCTCGAGCTTGCCGCCTCTAAGAAGGAGGCCGAAGAGTCGGCGAAGGACTTCCAGGCTGCTAAGAAAGGCCTTCTTGCTGAGCGAAAGCTTAGGGAGGAAGCTGACAAGGCGGTCCTAGCCGAGAGGGCCAAGGTTGAGGCTGCGGAGGCTGACGTCGCTAAGCTGCGGGAGGAGCGGGACAAGCTTCAGGCTGCTTTCGACTTTGCTGTTGATAAGAGGGAAGAATGGAAGTCTCTGTATTTGGCTCAGTCAAAGGCGCACAGGAATACAAGGGCTACCCTCGCCCAGAGGGAGATGGACATTGAGACGCTCCAAACTGACGTCATCCCTAACATGTGCGCCCAATACCGGGACCAGGCCGAAGAAGCTACCAGGGAAGTAATCAGAGAGCTCTTTCCTGACGGCTCCTTCCCGTGGCAAAAATTTGACCACCTTCTTTGGATGATAAGGCGGCCGCAAGAGGAGGCAAAGGCGAAGAAGGCCGCCGAGGAGGTGCGGAGAAAGGCGGCCCATCTTTGAAAAGGTGAAGGCGGCCGGGGAGGAAGGCCGAGAGGGCGGCACTGAAGGCTGCTAAGTCGGCTTCGGGTCGCCCATCGATGGTGATGTCTTTATCTGCTGGCGATGGTGAGCAGAAACAGGCATAGGGAGACGGGCGGTCGTCACCGGATTCACCCGGCCCTTCAGACAGTTTCAGCTGTTCGGGGGCCAACTATTGAGCCTTTCCTCCCTGCCATCTTTTTTGGCGCTTTCAATTCTTAAGTCCGTAACCTTTTGCTGTACCTTTCCTTTTTTTGTTGAACTTTGGTAGGTAGTGTTTAGGCTATCCTTATGGGGACGGCCGTCGACTTCTTTCTTGTATTATCTGTGAACATTTTTAATAAGAGTTTGTTTATTTTGCCTCTGGCTTGGCCGAGGTCTTTATCTCATTTTCGTCTGAGTTGTCTCCTTGCGTTTTTAACATATTGAGTGCCTTTTGTTTTACCTTCGGCCTGGCCGAGGCAGTTAGGATGCACATCTCAATTGTACTTAAACATCTTTAAACATGTTGGCGTGTCGGTCGCTTCCTCCTTCACTCTCGGCCCTAGCCGAGGCGTCAGATTTGCGCTTCCCAACCGCCGTTGTGAACATGTTAGCGTATCGGTCGTTGTGTCCCCGTCACTCTCGGTCTGGCCGAGGCAATCGGGGTTACGGCGCGACAGCGTTCGTATCTGTAGACGTGTTGATCGCTTCCTCTTTCACTCTCGGACTGGCCGAGGCGTCCGATTCGCGTTTCTCAACCGTACTTATACGTTCCTAAGCATGTTGGTCGTTGTGGCGAGTAACAACTGCTGTGGGCAAGTCGCGTTTCCCTCGTCACTCCCGGCTTTGGCCGAGGCAACCGAGTTCACGTTTTGACTGCTTTCCGTATCTATAGACATATTGATCGCTTCCTCTGCCACTCCCGGATTGGCCGGGGCAGTCAGATTTGCGTCTCAACAGTGCTTATACGCTTTTATACTTCGGTAGTGACTGTCCGGCTTTGGCCGCGGCGTCTACTCTGGCATGACCATGGAAGGGACAAGTATCTTGATGGAAAACTTGGATCATTTTTATAAGGTATGATCATGCGTTGGGGTGCCCACAACGGTCTCGGACACCTCCGCCGCTATACAAAATATTTCCTTAAGTTGTCCGTGTTCCAATGGCTCATTAAAGGCACTCCCTCCATGTCTGTCAGCCGGTATGTCCCCGGCCTCATTTCTTCAACCACTTTGTAGGGTCCTTCCAAGTTGGCCGTCATTTTACTATGGATGTTTCCTTTGTTGGTTGCGGCTGACTTCCTTAGGACTAGATCTTCTACTTTTAAGTCTCTTTTGTGGACCCTACGGTTGTATGCTCTTCTCATTCGGTTTTGATACAATGCCAAGTTAAGCCGTGCCGTGTCTCGGCTTTCTTCGACCAGGTCTAGGGAGGCTTTCAGGCCTTCCTCATTTTCGACCGGGTTAAAGGTTTGCGTTATGAATGTCGGCACCGATGCTTCAATTGGCAGGACGGCTTCAGACCCATAGACTAGGTGGAATGGACTGTACCCCGTTGCTTCTTTCTCCGTGGTTCTAAGGGACCACAGGACGCCGGGTAGTTCATCAGCCCACCTTCCCTTTAGATCTTCAACCTTCTTTTTCAGCCCGTTTAGGATTGTTTTATTAGCTGCTTCCGCCTGCCCGTTGCTCTGAGGGTGGCAGACGGAGGAGTATGCGAACTTGATACCGAGCTCTTCTAGCCAGTTCATCACCATGTCACTCCAAAACTCTCGGCCGTGGTCAAATACCATGACTTGGGGTAACCCAAAACGAGTTATGATGTTTTCCCAGATTACCTTTCTCACGGCCGCCGTGGTCTTGGCAGGTACCGCGACAGCTTCGACCCATTTGGTGAAGTAGTCAACGGCGACGATCAGGTACTTCCTTCCTCCGGAGGCCGTCGGAAATGGCCCTAATAAATCCATCCCCTACTGTGAAAGGCTTATGATCTTAGCTAAATTGTGGATTTTGAATCATGTTCATATCAGCTAAGTAGCTCAAGTTATAATCCCTGCAAGCAGCCCGTACAGAAGAATGCAATGCACAGACTAGACTCAATCAGGCTGACCTATACTCGCTCCAAGGCTTATAAGTGAAGATCCAGGCATTGTTCTTGCCTGATTCTAATTGGAGGAGGAAGATAACTCATTTATATTTCATTTGGTATATGGGAGGCTTCCTAATTCAAACTGAGCAGTGAGTTCTGGCGTCTGCAAGACAAGGCTTATTTGTGACTTTCTGCTGAAAGTTCAGGATAGACCTGTGTGTACTTAAAATTTAATAACTCAAGATTTACTCGGTGATTATGGCTGATTCTTTTTAGACATGAAAGCTAACTCATTTAGCTTTCATTTGGAACCATTGAGGCATTTTATTTCATCTTGAGCTAAGAGATGTGCCTACTACAAGATGTGCCTGATTCCTGAAAATGTTCTCTAACCCGGTTTTGGTCCTTCTTCTGATTTGAGGTCCAGGAGCTTCACAAATGCCTATGTCATGAAACCAACGGCTAAGTTTGGTCCTAGGGGGTCCTTAAAGCAACTTTGTCCAGGATAATCGATCTCAAAAACAAATATATCAGAAGTTAGCTTAAGGACTACTTTCAGCTACCCGGATTAAGCCTCCTTGGGGAGTAGGTGCAATGTCGCTTTAAGTCTTCTTCTTTTGGACAAACAAGCTCAAGGGAACTCTTGTGGAGCCTTTTGGGATTCTTGCTACTTCAGTTTGGCTCAGAAAACTCAGCAAAGAAGTCTACCCTTTATTCAATAAAGCAAGAGCAAACAAACAAAGAAGATTGTCTTAGTATTCCTACTTTATGCTTTATGTTTTTACCCTTGTACTTTTAACATTAGTAAGTCAGCCATCTAAGGACTTTGGGTCACTTTTACTTGTACTCTTGTAAGACCTTTTACAGCTCTTAGATGTAGCCTTGAACGGCTAATATTAGGAGCCTTGGTCTATATAAACCAAGCATCTATCCTTGTAATAATCAGATTATGTTGAATGAAAAAAGTTGAGTTGTCACTCAAAAATGAAATCTTATCAACTTGAACAAATGGCCTAGTTAAAAGTCAGGCTTAGTGATACCTTGTGCTTGCTTAGGTATTGATTAAGGACCTGGTGGCAAGGCTTGAACAAATATGTGCTTGCTTGATTTGTCCTTGTTTTGTTGTTAAGCTTAAACTGAAATAATCTGTGCTTGCTTGATTATTTCAGCCTAAGTTATCCAAATTGTTAGCCGAATTTCGTGTGCTTTCTTGGGAATTAAGTTGATAATTATATCCTTTTATTTGTTGCAAATTATTCCAGAAAATTGTCTCACAAAAACAGTCTTAATTTCCTTTGTTTGTCTAAGAATTTAATCCTTGTTTTGTAGTGTTGCCACTCTGATTCTGAACAACCTTATAGGTTGTTGGTTTCTCAAAATATAAGAGACCCCATAGTTTACACTGCAATTATGCCACACGTATTTTGTTGGAAATTCTACGTACGTCAGTAGTCGTGCATTAACATCTATGCTGTTACGCCCCATCCAAGCCAAAAACATTGTTCTATCTGTGGAAGGTCTATCTATCACATCTTCAATATCATCGTCGTCCTCAAAAACCACACTTTGTTCATCGGGGAGGTGAAAACTCAACCTCTCTATTGGGGGATATCTATAGTGTATTGGATACCCCAAAATACGCCATACAACTTCACATGCTGAGATGTAGCGACAATCATAGTAATTCTTAATTTCATCAATATCTCCCATTTGAGAAATAGATGCGGTTACGCGATCATGTCCTTTATTGATATTTTAAATAAGTACTTGATTGACGACGTTTGGTTGCACCTCTCTACGTTGATGTGAGCACGATACTTGATCAGAAGTGTAGGATTATATGGTACAACATGTCTATTATCTAGAGTTTTTCCTTTCTTCTCTATAGACGTACCATCATTTCTCCTTCTGTAAACTGGAAATCCATCTGCATCTAAGGACGTGTGTTCCGTATAATCCTTAGGGTAGTACTTAGAGCATTTTCCATCTATCATTCACGGTGACTTTGTGTAACCCACACCACATGGGCCGTGTATCATAAATTCAGTAACAACATGATACAAAAGTGGTTCATTCTCTTTGTCTGGTATCTCAGCCCTTATAAATCTATCAACGCCATTCGTGTTCTGAATTTTGTTGTCTAGATGCAACCACAACACGATATGAACATGGGGTAGTCCTCTTTTTTGAAATTCTATAGTGTAGACGACTACAACACAAATTAATAAGATACATTAGGATACATATAAACTAATAAGTAACTAATTAACTAACTAACTAACTAACTAACTAACTAACTATTTATATATATATATATATAAATAGAAATATAAAGAAAAAAAAAACATACCAGCCTGCACTTTACCAAAGATTTTTTTTCTTGATGTCCCTGATAAACTGATCAAGCTTTATCTTGAATACCCGAGTTATAATATCGGGTCTCTCATCGGGGTTAAGACCTCTCTCTTTTACATGTCTTACAATTTCTGGCCACATTGGGTTACATGTGAATGTAATAAATAAATCAGGGAAACTAAACCATTTACAATTTGCCATAGCATCTCCGTAATTTTCAATCTTGTTTCGATCTGCGTTAGGGAAGGATGAAGGTAACACAATCCTTTTTCCAATGGATGATGGTCCATCTTCACCTCTGTTAATAGCATCTGTGAGATTCCTTTTAATGTCAGTTCAAAATTTCCGCTGGTTCATTCTAATGTATGTAAGCCTCTATGTTTCCATCATTGTGAAAATGTCAACCAAAAATTGGTGGAATAATTTGCGTGCACACAATATAGTAGTAGGTTCACCCAATTTTTCATGAATTCGAAAAGCAAAAAACTCCCTCATACTAATCCTTTTCCTTTTGCCTGAGGTATTGTCACTTTTACCAATCTCAACAGTATATCTGTCCTCCCCTCTAGAAAATAAAATAGGGTATTGCATAGCAAGGTACTGCAGATGAAGTTCATTTATTCTCTGGAAGGTGCCGTTTTTCTCCTCAAGTATTAAATCTCTTTCATCATAAGTGCCAACAACACCAATGATTAACATTGCAACCTCGTTTGTAGTTGGTAGGTTGTATGTTCGAGCATCTTTTTGCCTTCTTCCTATGAGCCTTAGCTTTAAATTTGTATTATCATCGTCATCATATCCCAAACGATCTCTTGTCATTCTAAATGATTTTGTCAGAGAGTTATATCGATCTAGCATATCTTGAATACTTTTGACAATGGCCTCGTTCAAAGGATTTTGTCTGCAATAATTGAAGATGTGGTATAGCATTAACATTATTAGGTTAATCTAAATTTATGCCATATATATTTAGGTAACAACACAACATGTTACGAACCTGAAATGACTCATTCTATTTTCAACCTCATGGTCAGTGTCATAAATGTACAATTGAGCGGATTTTGGAGACGAACCCTCTTCTGGTAGAAGACTCCCGATTCGATGATAGTTTTGACCATGGAGTCTAAAAGTATATGGCCACCTCCCTTGATTAACCGAATTATCGATCTTTCCTCCCATTGAAGTAAATGAAAACATCATGTTGTAAGCCCGAATATTTGCTAAAAAGTGCTTACTTTTTGCATCCTTGTTAGAATATATATTAGTAAGTGTATCTGGTGGACTTGTTAATAGAGACAAGGTGACATTCCCGTTCCCGCAACATCCATCGAATTTCGGAGAAGGGGTATTCTGATTCTTCACAGTTCTTTCTTCGTACCACATTAAGGCTTTGAATTTTCCACATGTCCACCCAATGTCCCAATATCCTGTGCCAGTATAGTAACATATAATAAGCGTGATTATACTTATATAAAGAAAGATAGTAAGTAAAGCATGTTCATACCTTCGTAATTTTCTTCTTCATCCTCACTTGCTTCGGACTCTTCATGTATTCTCTCTTCATGTATTCTGGTCCTACTATTAATGGTAGAATGAATGGTATTCTGGTCACTTAGTACATCGATCATATTGGAATAATTCGTTTATGTTTGTTTATTCCCTTGATTAATGTTTCTTCTAATCAAGTTATTTACTGTCCAGATTTGCAACACATGCTTTCCAGACATTAAAGGTGAGCGGCTTGAGCTTCCTTGGTGCATTGGAATATTTAAACCTACATAAACGATGAGTAACACATTATATTACAATAATAAGTCCATAATTTTTTTTATCTATCTATACAATATAGTTAAAAGGCTAGATTAAAGCATTTAATTTAATTCCATGTGACATTAGCATTTAATTTAATGTCACATGATATTTTATACCCCGCTAATTTTTATTCATTTTTATTGATTATTTAATTATTAATTATCAATCATTATTAGATTATTGGTTATTTGATATAATTCTTTAAAAAAAATGAATGATTACTAAAAATCCTTACAAAAATTGTCATTACATATTGTGTAACATATAAATCAAGAAAATAAAAGGACATCATTAATATTTTTAAATTAAATGTATATATTAAATATTTGATGAGCTAAAAAAACCTAAAAAAAGATGCACCTTACCAAAATTCACATAAAAGTTTCATAATTTACAATTATATTTCACATTTTAATTTAAATTTTTGGAAGAGAACATAAATGTTAAGTGAATCGGTTAAATTTTTTCATATTAACATAGCTCATAAAATTAAAGTATACATTTATTTATTTCTTTAAAATCTATATAATAATAATAGTATAAAAGAGCTAACATTGAGTACATTTTTAAATGACATGTGATATAAGCACATGATTTCAAAAAGCCATATTATAAGTCTCATTATATCATAATTATTTTCTTTTATGTCCCCTAATATTTATTCTTACAATTGCAATATTAGAAAAAAAAATTAAAGAAGACAATAAACTTTTTATCTTCTTCCACTTCAATACTTTATTCAATTCACCACAAGCATTTAACCATAGTTTTCATCTTCTTTCTCCATAACTCATTTCTCAAGTTCCTTTATAATGATTCATATTTTTAGTTTACCTTAAAACTTTTGATGATATTGTGTCTTCTTAATTACTTTTTTTTTTCTTGAGATGATAATGTTTATTCCATGAGCACAATAATAGACATGCCTTTTTATTATAATTTTTTATCAGCCTACAGTTCATTCGTTTTTCTTATGTTCTCTTTTCCATTATAAGATTTTACTATATTGGTCAAACTCATTTGATAATATTTTAAATATACTCGATATATCTTATGCAATTTTATATTTCATGTACAATTGATTTTAGCATAATACTAATTTGTACAATTGATTGAATTTTCAGGAACATGACATACTTGGAGATCAATACGTGCAAATGACAATCGACAAGTATGTGAATTTTTTAAGAGGTAGCATGATGTTTCTCATTTTTTTCTTGAAATTTCTTTTTTGGGAGATTTTATATTTTAATTATTAATATAAAACTCATTTGATAATATTTTACATATACTCGGTATATCTTATGCAATTTTGAATTTCGTGTACAATTGATTTTGGCATAATACTAATTTGTACAAATTATTGAATTTTCAGGAGCATGACATACTTGGAGATCAATACGTGCTAATGACAATCGACAAATATGTGGATTTTTTAAGAAGTAGCATGATGTTTCTCATTGTTTTCTTGGAATTTCTTTTTTTGGGAGATTTTTTATTTTAATTATTAATACATGACAATCGGTGAGTACATAACACAATTTAAAAATTATCAATTTTTTTTATTTCAGATATTATTTCAATATCAGTTAACGCGATATTTGATGTTGGAGGATGTGTTCATATGGACCATCAAATCTGAAGCTCTTGAATGGAGAAATCACCATATTGAGGATGTATTTTTATGCCGTTGATCATTTTAATTGATATTAGCCTATCTATTTTTGTCCCAATAATTATGCTGAGGTTTTTAGCCTATTTGTTATTCTTGGCCTTTTAGCTGTAGTGATAGTATCGACACAACATTGACAGATAATTCTTACAAGAGAAAACAAAAACCATCAAATGATAATTAAATTTGAAATGAAGAGACACGTATTCAATGTATTCAATTACTATATTAGTCTTACTTCATTCACTTTGTTAGGCTATTTTTGTTTTACCCATTGAAGGAGAAAAACTAGACCGCCTTTGGTAAATTGGTGGTTAAGAAACTCCTCAATCTCCGGAGCACCAATATCTTGAAGTTACATAATACATAACCCATGTATAAGTATTAATCATTGATTTCTATATAAATAACTTATGTCTATATACATGTAATTAGACTATTTAATTTGAGTATGATGAATTAAGAATGCAAATCATTAATGAATTTACGAGTTAGCATAAATCATGAATCATCAGAGCAATGAGCAACGTCTTCCGTTCAGCATATACATTCAAAAAAACTCTCTATTAAATGCCTAAATCCCATTAATTTACTAGGTTGTTAATAGAGGAGAAGAAGAGTTACTCATGATTAGATTTTCATTTTTATCTCTTACAAAGACCCACATTTTAACGACAAATACAATGCCTCTATTCCCCACTAATCTCATATTATTATTATTATTATTGTTTATATTACCTTGTTATTATGTTCAATCTCATAATTTCCATCTATTTTATCGTCTGCAATGTTTTCAAATCAAAATCTGTTTATACAAGTAGTATTAACAAAAAAGAAAATTTGTATAGGACCCGTGATTTTTCACGGGTTTTAAAACTAGTATATATTAATATGGAAGATACATAGTGTTATACCTGGTGTGTAACTAACATTTGGACTCGTTATAACAACAATTGTATCGGGATGCTCCATTTCCATTTGATAATTGTCTTGATCAATGTTTCTTGTAATTGAGCTAATTATTCTCCGTCTTTGCAGAACATGTTTCCTAGATGTTAGAGGTGTGAGGGTTAAGCTTTGAAGTGCTGGAGTATATGGTCACGCAGACCACAAAAAGAGTAAGAAATTCAAATTTAAAATACTTTTAAATAAAAGTTCAGTTAATTATTTAGTCAATAAAATAGTGATATGCACACAGCATATTAACATATCTGATGAGGCTGTCGCAACCTATCAAAAATAACCAACTAGGTCTCTAACTAATATAGTCAGGGAAGTAGGGATCGTATCCACAAGGAGGCTAATTGCGATCTATTTGCTAATTCAAGTATGTATAAGTAACTAAATGGGGTTCGTTTGATTTTTGTTCCAAACTTAATCAATAAAATAAAAGGTTTAAAGAGAGAAATTGAGTCGAGAAAAGTATAAGAGAAAGGATTTAGGACATCGGTTCAACATGGATTATTACGGGTTATAGGTAGGGTCATATGTCAGTCTCAATTACCGGTCTATAAGGTAGTGAAAAGGTCCTCTCGGTCCGCTATTCGCCCTAGAATGCTTCTAGTGGGCTCTCGCAACTTACTAGGGCACTCTAATGTGTATGACAGGTCTAACCCTTTCCAGGCTTTCGATCTTAGGTCGGGGCTTACCAGTACAATTAATCAATTACGTCGACTTACCTAATTAAAAGCAATTGAATGTCACAATTAACAACATAGACCAATTATATCGACCAATCTAATCACCCAATTAAGACCGTCTCAATCCATGTCTCCCCTAAATCCTAGCAAAAGGTGATTTAGCTATTCATATTGAAACTTGCGATAACAATTGAATAAGATGATAGAGGGAAGGAATACATAATTAAATTAATTGAGAAATTAAATAACATAAAATAAAACTAACAATAATAAGAAGAGAAAATATAGCAATTAAACAAGATGAACGAAAAGGAGAAAAGGGAATTAAAATTACCAAATGAATCCGAGTCTGAGCAATAGAGAAAAAGGGAGAAAGTCTAGATCTAAAAGTTGTAGAGAATTATTACGTAGTGAAGTTTTTAATTGTCTACTTGCATAAAGTGAAGTGTAAAAGTGTGACCTAATTAAAAGATTACAAGAGCTTTTATACCAAGCGCAAATAAAAGAAATAAGCTAAACATAAGAAGTCGTCTATCCGTGTAGAGTTGGTCGATCGACATAGATAGGAGCGTCGATCGACAGAGTAGTAAACACTCCAAAAACAAAGCTCCTGTGTCTAACGACATATGTGCTATTGTCGATCGACATAGGTGGAGTGTCGATCGACACCATGTATAGAAGTCGATCGACAAGGCAATGGGTGTCGATAGACTTAGCTGAAAGCTCTCCAACACAATCTCCCTGTGTCGATTAACTATGTCTATCGACAACTAACACTCTATCTATCGACAACTGACACTCTGTCTATAGACAGTGTGTATAAAGCTTTAGTATTTGCTCTCCTAAGCTCGTCTAGACTTTTCTTCTGTTCCTTTACCGAACGGATTTGGCTCCCAAATGCATAAATGAGTCTCAAAACCTGCAAGAGACATGAAACACAACCAAGTAGAAAATACGGGAAGAAATAGAATGGAATAATAAAATAAGCTCATAGAAATGCGTGCCAAACATGTGAATAAACGCATACAAAAGGCACGCATCAAACCTCCCCAAACCAAACCCTTGCTTGTCCCCAAGCAAGAAATAGACACAAGACACAGAAAAGGGAACTAATGGAGCAGCATATAACTCAGAGCTAGCTATACAAAAGACTCGTTAAACCAATTTAATGCAAGAGACTACCCATGCTAAGGAATGAATTCCAAAGTTATAAAGCACAAAAATCAAGTGCAAACGAGTTAAACTAATGACCGAAAGCTACCAAACCGTCGACCTTGCAAGACCATCTATATCGAACTCTCACGGGTCATTCATCTCTCATTCAAGAACATGGTGAATACAAATTTTGTAAGAGAGAAGGAAAATAGTCACTCACCTAACTACGACCTACAAAAGCATGCATGCAATCTAACATGATAGATATCTCTAGCTACTGTACACATACACTCAAACCAAACGAGGTCCAAAACACATATCGAGGACTTACATATGAATGTGAGGTGAGGTAATTGGGTAATAAGGGGCAAAATAGTTTGGATATGTGGAGGTAAAAGCCAAGCTAACACCCAACACAACCAAAAGTAGCCATATCCCGCTTATAAACACAACTTGAAGAACCAACGCTACTACAAATATAGGCAACTACAATGGCCCTTTAACGACGCTTATTCACGAAAATCATCAAAAGACGTTGTATAATGGATGGCGCGAATTTTACCAAACTTAATTACAACGGTTCTGTGTTGTTAACCGTTGTTATTGGTTTTAACAACGGGTCATACTTTCAAAACCGTTGTTAATATAAAAACTAATAACAACGGTTACATTTTAACCGTTGTTAATAATTTGGCGCAAAATTAATGAAAAGTAATTACAACGGTTTGTTTAGAACCTGTTGTTATTAGGTTATAACAACGGTTGTATACTGAGTAACCATTGTTATTAATGTATTACAAATCTTAAGAACAACATATTGCTTTATTCTGCTATACGCTACAAAACACAAACACAAGCTAATACTGCTACTATATCATCCTCCATTCCTCCCTGATCGTCTCTCTGTCTTCATCTCCGTCACTGTTGTCACCGTCTTCTCTCCCTCATCGTGTTTATCAATCAGGTATATATGTTTCTTAGCAACGCTTATAGATATAGGATTTTTTGGGTTATTATCTAATTTGTTGATAATTTAGCTTAATTGCTTTCCTGAATTTCGTTTATTTGTTTGCCTATTATTACGAATGTAGAATAATGACTCGAACTTGGATGATTGATGCAAATATGAGTGACCGCAACTATATGGATGGTTTAGCTGAATTTTATGAAGTCGTTTCGAACAATTTGAAAGGTTCTTCTAGTATTGCATGTCCTTGTGAAAGATGTGGTAATATTAGCTATATGGCTTTTCCGGACGTTAAAATACACCTAGAAAAGTGGAGATTTAGTCGATCCTATACACATTGGATTTTTCATGGGGAACCATTAGAGGAAGAGAATAACTCTGAAGAAGATGATGTTGAGGTACACGAAAGGTTAACTGATGATCCTGAGTTTGCCGAGTTTTTTGAGTTGGAAGAGTTGGAAGTAGAGAAGTTGAATGTTGGGTCTATAGATAATGAAGAGAATGATGATGAGTCGAATGTTTTTGAAGATGTAGGTGATGACACTTGTAATTGGGATGACCATAACAACATGTATGAGAAGTTGTGTGAGTCTGAAGCACCTCTGTATCCTGGTTGTAAGTTCACAAAAATGTCAGCTGTGGTGAAGTTGTATAATATCAAGGGGGCAAATGGGGTGAGTGACACGTGTTTCAGTAGTTTTTTAGCCTTGATAAAGGAGTTGCTTCCTGATGGTAATGTTCTACCTGTTAAGACATATGAGGCGAAAAAACTAATAAGAGGAGTGGATATGAAATATGAGAAAATACACGCATGTCCAAATGATTGCATATTGTATCGGAAATTATATCAAAACTTAACCAATTGCCCTAAATGTTTGGAGTGGCGTTATAAGGATAAGGAAGGGATCCCGGCTAAGGTGTTGTGGTATTTTCCATTGATACCAAGAGTCATAAGGATTTATGCGAATCCCGATGATTCAAAAATGTTAACTTGGCATGAAACAGGAAGAATAAATGATGGAAAGCTAAGACACCCGACAGATGGTATGCAATGGAAATTGTTCGACGCTAAGTATCCCGAGTTCGGTAATGAACCTAGGAACTTATGTCTAGCGCTGTCCACTGATGGAATGAACCCACACGGAAACATGAGTAGCCAACATAGTACTTGGCCAGTAGTGTTGGCTATTTATAACTTACCTCCATATGTGTGCATGAAAAGAAAGTATTTGATGTTGTCGTTGTTAAGTTCCGGCCCTAAACAACCTGGAAATGATATAGATGTCTATTTGGAACCTCTTCTAGATGATTTGAGAATGTTGTGGGATAGTGGGATAGAAGTATTTGATGCATATAAGAACGAAACTTTCAATTTGAGAGCGATGTTATTGTGTACAATATCTGACTATCCGGCTTATGGTGACCTTTTTGGGCACACAGTTCATGGGAAAGAGGCTTGTCCATTGTGTGGGGAGGATATCGTGTCTGAATACTTGAAGTCTTCTCGTAAGTATGTGTATATGGGAAATAGGAGGTTCTTGTATCATGACCATTGTTATCGCAAGGTGCAGAAAGCATTCAATTGAAGACAAGAACTTCGTCAACCTCCTAGAATTTTGAGTGGGCATGAAGTTTATCAGAAAGTAAAGCATATTGAGATAGATTATGGGAAGAAGAGCGGCTCTAAATTGTCTACTCATGGGTATAAGAAAAGATCCATATTTTTTGATAAACTTCCATATTGTCCTGACCTGGAGGTCAGGCATTGCCTCGATTTCATGCACATTGAGAAAAATGTCTGTGATAATATTATTGATAAGTGCATATTTTATACATTTTAACCCCTTATATTAGTTTAATTTTACATATCATTTAGCACTTATCAAAGTGTTTTTAAGCTAATATTGTGTTTCTAGTGCAATTGTGTGTTCAAGTGTGTTTTGTAGGAAAATAAGCTAAATGAGCTAAAGTACTATAAAATGTGCTAACACTAGAAGCAAGGCTAAGTATGAGAGCAAGATTGGGCTAAGTGTTGGAAGTGCATGGATTTTGCATGAAGAAAGTGTTGGATCAAAATGAAAATACAAGCAAAGTCATTGTGCAAAGTCAAGCACAAATTCAAAGTCCAAATTATGGTGGAAACTATTGGATGCTAAGAAGAGCTTAGGATGCTAATATCACATTTAACCAAGTGAATTATGATGGAATTAGTGGCTCACTTAGGATTCCTTTGGTAATTAATCAAGCAATTAAGAAAAAATATTTGGGGTTGACTCCTTTTATTTACTCTATGTTTCACCCCTTATTTCTTATATAAAGGGTGTAGACTTCAACACACCATTCACACACAATTCTTACATATATTTCTATTCCAAAATTCTCTCTAAATATTAGTAGTTTAGTTTAGTTTATATTAGTTTATTACAACATGTCTATTATCAAGTTCAAGATTTATTCCAAGTTATTTCCATTTGTAATTGTTCTTCTATTTCCATTCAAGGTAATTCTATCTTTATTTTAATTATGTTATTTATCATTTTATTTAGCATTAGTTTAGTTTATATTTTCACAATGTTAGAGTAGTTGCATTTGTCTAAGGAGTAAGGGAAACCATGCAAGATTAAGTAATATATAAATGTCAAAATGAGGTTAAGTTAATATTGATAAATTGTTTCTATCACATGTTTGCATCGTCACGTTTAATCTATGTTTAAAGGCCTTATTCATTGATTAAGTTTGTTCATTCATTCTAAAAGTCGGGAGGCACGGAATTGAATTAGACAAAGCATGTGTAGTAGGACGACCTAGTCATGGACGAGAGTTTCTCTAGGACCCGGTCTATGGTTGACACTAATATCGTAAGGTGGGTGTCTTTAAGCCTAAATAATTGACAATATTATTATTACCAAGTTTAACATAATCATATATTTACGTAATTGGCATGTGTGACCCGACCTCCCTAGAAATTTTATTTATTATTGTTTTATTACATCAAACCAATCAACCAAAGCAAACGTTAATCTACCAAGGTAAAATTTAATCCATAACAACTAAATTATAAACTCCCGTCTCCTTTGGGTTCGACCCCTAAGTACTACATTCATTTGTTGTCTAGGGTATAAATATTATCTTTGTATAGGTGTGCGATAGCCTATCAAATTTTGGCGCCGTTGCCGGGGAGACAGTTTTGTTTGCTAATTAGTTGTTGAATTTTATCTTATTTTATTTTGTCTCGAGGAATACTTGTTCCTTGGGATCATCTCACGGTTTTCTTTGTAGTTTTAGTGCCTATTTTTGTAGGTGATAAAGATATTGGCCTTACATAATGAGTTACGAATTCATCCCACAACTCCAAGATGAGCCTTTTCCTGACTATCTTGATCGATTCTACTACTTTTGCGATAGTCTCATCTCCTTTGGACATGTCCTTGATGGGGATTACTTGGGTCATTTCGTGCTTGGCGGCATGGATTTCGAGACCCGTGGATTGGCTCTAAAATTGAGTAATGGGAGTCTCTACTACATGATTGGGCCGAAACTTTGGAATTTCTTAGATTTCATGGCTTCCGAATGTCGGGAATTAGCACGCCAATTCCATTATTGGTGCATTGAAGAAGAGCTTAAAGTATTACAGGCTCGTTTGGGAAGAAATTCTCAAGGGAAACCGAGACGACGTGAGCCTATCTTCTCTCATTTTGCTTTTCTACCTCCCCATTGTGAGTCTTTTGCTATTAACGATTTTGAGCTATTGGATGATGATGATGGTCCGATTTTATCTTTTAAAATCCCCCTAGTGTCATTCAAAAAGAAAATGTAGAGACTCATGTTGATGACATTAACCCCATAGTAGATGAGTCACCTTCTATAAATGAATTTGTCGAGATTCTTTGTAATTCTAACGAGGTTTCTCCCGAGTCTTTTGACCCCATTGACAATTTATTTGTAGAAGATATTGTTGATCCATTTGAGGAGGATAGAGGTCTAAGCACTTTCGACTTAGAAATTAAGTGGGATAAACCTCCCATTTTTGATGATCCTCTCCTCTTTCATTCTACTTACCACCCATTGGAGACCATTTATGATTATAATTTGTGCTCTAACGATTTATTGTATAGTCTTAAGCATGATGCTCCATCTCTTGCTGACGAATGGAGTGATACAGTGGTAATATTTGAAGTCTCTCTTGCGCCCATCGATAAGATTTATAAATTTTTACCCTTGCTCTTTCATGTTTTAATCTTATCAATTGCGTACATATGTTTTCATGTTGCTCATGCACAGGTATATGATTTACTTCTAAGGGCATTGACGTGCTTTTTAGAGGACGATGGAGGATCCATTAGAAAAAAATAGTTTGTTTTTATTTCACTTTTTACGCAATTTCATGTTTTATTAGAATTAGGAATAAATATTAGACTAATTAGCTATTTTGAGTTGTGATTTGTAGGTGTTGGAAGAGGAGAAGAGGCGTTTTGAAGGATAGCATACTACTCCATGTTGTAACCCCGTTCGGGGTCGTAACATTTCCGTTTAAAAGCAAAAAAAAAAAAAAAAAAAAAAAAAAAAAAAAAATTCAAAAAGTCAACGGTCAACCCCGATCGGGGTTGACCACCCCGATCGGGGTCGTGACTTTCTTCCTTATTACGCATTTTAATAAAAAGACGGGATATGCTAATCTTTTCCATATGCTACAAAAGCAAGGGACGGTACTTCTTATCTCTATTTTTTCTTCATTTTTCAATCAAATCACCTCCGAAAACCTCTTTTAGCATCAAGGACCTCGTATCCACCGGATTTTTGACCCATTTTTTTTGATGAGATGCTAAGTGGAGGAATCCCCCAATGTTTATGCTAGCTTGGCGGAGGCTCGTTAGTCTAGTACGTTTTCTTTGTTTTACATTTTCGTTTATTTCTCGCAACCTATTAAATACGACCTCTTGTCCTTCTTGTTTATTTGCTTTGCGCCATTTTTATGGTTTAGTTGGGTAATTTAATTGTTGGCACATTGAGGACAATGTTGTGTTTAGCTTGGGGGGAGATTGCATTCGCATATTAGTTAGTTTGCATTTAGTTAGTATAGATTTAGTGAGAATTTTTGAAAAATTTGTGTGAATTTTTGCTTCTAATTCTTTGCTTGTCCTACTCATGCCCTCTTGTTTGTCCCATTTTTGGCTTGATAGCTCTTGATTCGCTACTTTTGACGGGATATAGCATGCATGGGGATGTTTTGACATAGTAGGTGGAAGATGGAAATTAAACTAAGTAGGCTTGATCTTGACTTTTGGCAAGCTACAAAATTGGTAAGGTAGAACCTCCTTAAAGGCCATTTCATCTTTATTTGGTCTCACTTAAGTGAATGGTAGGTCTCCTTATGGTGTGTGTTACATCAAAACGCACAAATATGGTCTTCTTTTCATCTCTTTTAAGCATTACTTTCATTTTGCTATGCATTTTTGAAGCCAAATTCACATTGATAAATTTGACCATTTTCTAGCCCCTTTCACATGTTCTTATTCCCTAGCTACATATAAATAGACTACCCTTGTTAAGCTAGTAGCTAAGTTCTTTGGTGATTGGATGCTCAAAATTGGGATAATCTTTAAAATCTATATCATTGTGAAATTGGTTTGCCGGATATGTCATTGATTTCCGGTGTTATGAAAGAAAAAATTGGAGTAAGAAAAGAAAAAAAAAAGAGTCTGAAAAGAATGAAAAAAAAGGAGAAAAAAAGAAAAAAAATGAAAAAGAATAAAGTGTTGTAATTTGGAAGAAAGAAAGAAGAGGTTGTGTTATCAAGAGTTCTCATGTGTTTATCAATATCTTATGGAGAATTTTTCATGATTAGTAATGTAAGAAGTCATTTGTCAATTTGATTTCTTTTTGGGTTATTTGGGTTGGATTAAGCATCCTTTTATGGTTGTTGCTAGCTTAACCTTAGCTCCACATACCATAATTCTTTTGTTCCCCCTTATTTCCCATATCACAATAAAGCCTTCTTCTTACCATTTGGCTTCACATTTTGCTTGCATTTGATTGTTTTGGCTTATGATTTGATTGATTACCATATTAGATTGCGGGCACACTCTCATGAGTCGAGGATTGTTGAGCGATTAATCACAAAAATGTCCTTTTACACAAAATTGAGTTATGAGTGGACCGTGAGAGTCCGAAATTCAAAAGATCACGCAAGAGCCGAAAATTTTACTTGAAATCTTCTACGCTACGCCGCCATATAAATCTCATCCATGATTTTGCTTATCCTTATGCCCATGTTGTTTCGGGATTTGAATCAATTGCTTGTTAGCTACTTGGGATTTGCAATGTTGGGATGATCTTGCTTGAGGACAAGCAATGACTTAGCTTGGGGGAGTTTGATAAGTGCATATTTTATACATTTTAACCCCTTATATTAGTTTAATTTTACATATCATTTAGCACTTATCAAAGTGTTTTTAAGCTAATATTGTGTTTCTAGTGCAATTGTGTGTTCAAGTGTGTTTTGTAGGAAAATGAGCTAAATGAGCTAAAGTACTATAAAATGTGCTAACACTAGAAGCAAGGCTAAGTATGAGAGCAAGATTGGGCTAAGTGTTGGAAGTGCATGGATTTTGCATGAAGAAAGTGTTGGATCAAAATGAAAATACAAGCAAAGTCATTGTGCAAAGTCAAGCACAAATTCAAAGTCCAAATTATGGTGGACACTATTGGATGCTAAGAAGAGCTTAGGATGCTAATATCACATTTAACCAAGTGAATTATGATGGAATTAGTGGCTCACTTAGGATTCCTTTGGTAATTAATCAAGCAATTAAGAGAAAATATTTGGGGTTGACTCCTTTTATTTACTCTATGTTTCACCCCTTATTTCTTATATAAAGGGTGTAGACTTCAACACACCATTCACACACAATTCTTACACATATTTCTATTCCAAAATTCTCTCTAAATATTAGTAGTTTAGTTTAGTTTATATTAGTTTATTACAACATGTCTATTATCAAGTTCAAGATTTATTCCAAGTTATTTCCATTTGTAATTGTTCTTCTATTTCCATTCAAGGTAATTCTATCTTTATTTTAATTATGTTATTTATCATTTTATTTAGCATTAGTTTAGTTTATATTTTCACAATGTTAGAGTAGTTGCATTTGTCTAAGGAGTAAGGGAAACCATGCAAGATTAAGTAATATATAAATGTCAAAATGAGGTTAAGTTAATATTGATAAATTGTTTCTATCACATGTTTGCATCGTCACATTTAATCTATGTTTAAAGGCCTTATTCATTGATTAAGTTTGTTCATTCATTCTAAAAGTCGAGAGGCACGGAATTGAATTAGACAAAGCATGTGTAGTAGGACGACCTAGTCATGGACGAGAGTTTCTCTAGGACCCGGTCTATGGTTGACACTAATATCGTAAGGTGGGTGTCTTTAAGCCTAAACAATTGACAATATTATTATTACCAAGTTTAACATAATCATATATTTACGTAATTGGCATGTGTGACCCGACCTCCCTAGACATTTTATTTATTATTGTTTTATTACATCAAACCAATCAACCAAAGCAAACGTTAATCTACCAAGGTAAAATTCAATCCATAACAACTAAATTATAAACTCCCGTCTCCTTTGGGTTCGACCCCTAAGTACTACATTCATTTGTTGTCTAGGGTATAAATATTATCTTTGTATAGGTGTGCGATAGCCTATCAATTATCAATACTATTCTGAATGTTCCTGGTAAAACAAAGGATAACGCCACAGCTAGGGAAGATATGAAAATGATGGGTATTAGGCTAGAGTTGGCACCACAGAAAAGAAGTAATCATACATTTTTACCGCCAGCAACTTATACCCTTTCACGGAATGAGAAAATAGAGTTCTGTGCATGCTTGAATGGAATTCAAGCGCCTCATGGTTATTCGTTGAACATCAAAAGCCTAGTGTCGATGCAAGACCTAAAACTCACCGGGTTAAAGTTACATGATTGTCACACTTTGATGCAACAATTACTACCTGTGGCTATTCGTTCCATTTTACCTGAAAAGGTAAGATATGCTATAACTAGATTCTGTCTCTTCTTCCAGTCCATATGCGAGAAAGTCATCGATCCCATGACGCGGATTCATTACAGGACCTCGTTGTAACCTCTCTTTGTCAGTTGGAAATGTATTTTCCACCCTCTTTCTTCACTATCATGATTCATCTGACCATTCACTTGGTTAGGGAGATTTTGTACCTTGGGCCCGTGTACTTGAGATACCAGTATCCTTTCGAAAGATTGATGAAAGTCTACAAGGACTATATATCTAATCGGTATCGTCCCAGGAAGGTTGTATTATCAACGCTATTTTAGACGAAGCTCTTTCATATTGTTACGCTCATCTCTCCCCTGAGGAGTTGATTGGCGTTTCTAAGAATCGTCATAGTGACTGGATGACCGGAAAAAGTATTAGGGGCCGGGTTGAAAAAATTGTGACACGTGAAATGTTGCATTTAGCACATACGTATGTGCTAAACAACGAAGATGAGGTGCAACCTTATATTCAACAACACAAAGATGAGCTCAAATACGATCACCCAAACAAGACCGAGAAGTGGATTGCAAACGAGCATACGAAGACATTTGCAGAGTGGTTTAGGAATATTGTCTTAGAGTGTACGAATCAAACTGGTGATGACATCTCTCCTAGGTTACTACGCCTTGGTTTAGGTCCAAATGCCAGGGTCACCTTTTACAGCAGTTTTGCCATTAATGGATATACTTTTTACACCCGCGAGCAAGATGAGTTGAGCACAATGCAAAATAGTGGTGTAAGTTCTGAATTTGAGGCAATGCACTTTGCTACTTCAAAAGATAAAAAGCCTATTTGGGGAAAATGCCTTTATTATGGTGTTATTCAAGAAATATTGGTACTAGATTACATTGATTTCACAATGCCTTTGTTTCGATGTAACTGGGTTGATAACAACCTCCATTGTGTCCGAAAGGATAAGATGGGATTTACGTTGGTCAATCTGGGTAAGATTGGCAATAATAAGGATGATCCTTTCATAATGGCATCCCAAGCTAAACAAGTGTTCTATGTCACCGATCCTATGGATAAGAAGTGGTCTGTTGTACTGTCTATAAGGAGTAGAAGGAGTAGTCCATCCGATAATGGTGATGATGATCAGGATGTCGTTTTTGAGGGAATGGATCACTCTACCACTGTATCTTATTTCGACGATGTTGACACTGATCATGAGGACACTGAAAGCATCTATATGCGTGATGACCATGGTGAAGATATTTGGGTTAACGAAGAAACTATGACATCCAAGAAACGTCCCCGATCCTGAGATGGTTCATCGGACACAAATGATATGGACGACCAACATTTTGAGTCATTTTCAGACCAGTAATTTGATGGTTTAATTTATTTGTGAGTTGTGGGGAGCTAATGGGATGCCTGAATTTATAGCAAGTATGCATGCATGGTAAATCCTGTAGCTTTTGGTAGCTTTAAAAAGCCAATAGAACCAATAATGGTCATTGTTAAATAAAGATTCCCAAATTTGCATGGCATGGTAAATCCTGTAGCTTAGATATGCAGTATGCATGCATCTTTGGTGTTGTCTTATTTTCTTGATCTTATTATTAGATGTGGATCTTTGGTGTTGAAATTGTTTGTATAATGTTGCAAAGATATGGTGCTTCTCATTTATTCTACAGTATGTATTATTACTGAGTTTGACCGTAATGGAATTACTGATAATTTTTTTTAAAAAAAAGGTTCAACAATAACAACGGTTATATTTAAATTACCCGTTGTTATTACTTTCAACAACGGTTATTTTTACAACACCCGCTGTTATTACTATCAACAACGGTTATAGTTACATAACCCGTTGTTATTACTTTCAAAAACGGGTGTAGTACCCCTACCCGTTGTCATTGATTTTTTAGACATATTTCATTTTGGCGCAAATTTGGTGAAAATATATTACAACGGGTATATTTTTACCGTTGTAATAAAGTTTTGACAACTGTTGACTTTTATTGACCCGTTGTTATTAAGATATAACAACGGTTTTGTTTTGAGGACCCGTTGTCAATAGTTTGTCTTAATAAAAAACTAATTTACAAACACATATAGCATACCACACAAACACACACAACACCAGTTCAACCGTTGGTATCCTGAGTTTACTATTCTCTCTTCCTCGCTTTCTACATTCTCGTTGCCGGCCGTCGCCCAGTTTCTGACGCCCAGATTCTATTGCCTTCCCTTATCATCCTGCTCGTTCTCTTTATCATCATCATCAGGTATGTTCACTTTAATTTTGTGTTTCGTCATTAGGGTTTTAAGACGATCATCTTTTTTCTTTTTCATGCATCTGTTTGTTTTTCGTCTTCTTTGTTATCTTTATCATCCCGCATCATCTACTTCACTCCTCTTATTAGGTTTAAGATTTTAGAAGCTCAATCTGTTGTTTTAAATTTTCATTCCTATTAGGGTTTAGGGTTTTAGATAATACTCTGCATGACGTTGTTAAGTTTTTCATTTCCTATTTCATTCATATTTGGGTTTTAGGATTATCATGGGTGAAAAACGGAAAAGAAGTCAAAAGAATAATAAGCCTGGAGATAATAAGCCTGGTGAGAGGGGTGCTACGAAGTGCCCGCAAGCCTTTGCAGCTATAGCCGCCAAAGAGCCGCTTGAAATAACATGGAGCTCGAAGGGTTTACCTACTGGTCCAAATGCGGGTTTTTTATCCAGTTGGATTGGATGTTGCACAAGACAGTTTGTGCCTATCCATTTAGATGACATTAGAAATTTGAATCCAAAATTGAGGATGTTATACTTGGCTCGTGTAAAGGAAGCCTTTGATATTGCCGATTAATGGCATGATAAGTATTTAATGCATAAGGCAGGGGATGCCCTAAGGCAGTGGAAGTGTGACGTTGCTAGGGATTGGTTGTATGTGGACAAGGCAACGGGGGAGATGCGTAAGAACCCAGCGGGAGACAATAAGTGTCCCACCATCAGTCAGGAACAATGAGATCTTTTCAAAGAGATGAGAACTACTGAGAAGTTTCAGGTTAAATATCCTTGCCTTTTAACGATTTACCTATCATTTTTTTAATTAATGAGTTCTTTATATAATCTTTTTATTAACTCATCTACTTGCGCTTTTATATAATTATTTGAAGGCCGTTAGCAGAAGAAATCGTGCTAACATTTCATGCAAGAAGGGGAAATGGTATGGTTCTCGAGGCGGTTACATAAAGATAGAAGAGAACCTCGTAAGTAGCATGCATTCCCCTGTGAGACTTGATTTTTTTAATCACACTTGGACTTGCATTGATACACATTTACATGTATAACTGTTACCATGTTAATGTGTAGGTGGCAAAGGGAGTGACCAACTTGGATCGGCATCTAACTTATAAAGAAGGGCACACGCCTAAAGGATCCCGGTCGCGTGACAAATATGATGAGAAAGTGTTGACCAACATAGTAAGCATTATTTTATTAAGACGAGTTCATTACTAACTTTATTATTTAGTCACAAATATAATTTGAAGTTTATTCAATATATTATAGGACAACATATTGAAGGAGGTAGAAGAAGGGAAATTCACTCCCAATGGTCGTAATGACGTTCTTGCTAGAGCGATTGGCCGACCCGAACATCCAGGTCGATTGAGGGGCGTCCCGTTACGAGTTGAGTAACGAAATATTATGGGACAACTGCCCCGATAAAGAAGAAAAGGAAGACTAAATCTGAGAAGGCTGACATGGTACCATTTATTCTATTATTTTCATTTAAGTTCAATTCACATGTTATTGTTGGGATAAAAATTGTTGAACATTACCTTCTTGGCACGCAGCTTCAATTAATGGCATCCGTACTACTAAAGTTGAATGCTGGAGGCAAGCTTTCCGAAGAAGAAGTGAAGATGATGGAGGATGTCATTTATAAAGGGGGTAATAAGGTACAACATATTGATCAAGAGGCCGCTACTACCTTGGCAATACATGAGAAGGAATTATCGGTCAACGAGATTCAGAAAGATCAGGTACCTAATGCTTCTGAAGTTGTAACAACTAAAGCCGATCAGGTACCTAATACTTCCTTTTTTTTTTTTTTTTTCGGTAAGATCGGGGGTGTGTTTCTGCCCGGCTCTAATGCTATAACTTCTGACATCGTGCCATTGGTTAATTTTATTAGGTAAATAATGGCTATGAAAAGGAGATGCAACTTGAGAAGACGGTGATGGAAAACAAAGATACATCCCATTAAAGTCAGTTCACTGTTTTTTGATGGTATGCATGAAGTGTTTAATTAGTTAAATTTATATGAATTCTATTAAATTTTGGGATATAATAATGTATGTGTATTCTTCAG
This sequence comes from Silene latifolia, assembly GCF_048544455.1. NCBI lineage: Eukaryota > Viridiplantae > Streptophyta > Magnoliopsida > Caryophyllales > Caryophyllaceae > Silene > Silene latifolia. The sequence continues at coordinate 118,536,493 of NC_133528.1, read as the reverse complement.
GCCGTAAACAAGAGGCCAGTTATTCTTGTTGACCCTAAATTCGAAAATCCATATGTGCGTGTTGGCCGGGGTCTCGTAGAAATGCACACCAAATCAGCAGCGGAAACTGTAGTGGTTGTTCATGGCGAAAAACTTTTGCCGAATCATAGAAAAGTAGAGATAACTATAGTCTTTCCAGGCCATGAAACCTTTCAATTGCCTGTCCCGGTTCGTGACGACATTACCATTCTGGGAGACGCGGTTGTAAGTTTCATCCAATGGCCTGATTCTCACATCTTCTTGGCTCGGTCGTCTCCGCCTCAGCCGAAACCAGTTGGGGTTAGAAGAAATACCTTTATATATATGTTAAATTTTTAATTGTTGAATGTTTTTATATGTTAAATTTATATGTTATTATTTTTTGTAGGGAACAAAAAAGCCGGCTTTGGCGGATAAGCCTAAGTCCACAGACATGTCAACTACCTCGTCGAGACAACAACTTGATGAGGTATTTAATTAACTTCTCCATTTTTATGAAAACCTCCCTTTAATTTTTTTTGTTTCTGTATTTCTAAAAAGCATGGAAATTTTTTGTAGGGAACAAAAAAGCCGGCTAAGGCGGATAAGCCTAAGTCCCCGGACATGCCAACTACCTCGTCCAGACAACAACTTGATGAGGTATTTAATTAACTTCTCCATTTTTTTAAAAACCTCCCTTTATTTATATTTTGTCTGTATTTCTAAAAAGCATGGAAATTTTGTGTAGGGGACAAAAAGACCGATAAGCCTAAGTCCCCAGTCATACCTGCTACTACTACCTCATCATTGAAAGAGCAGGTTGATGAGGTATTTAGTTAAGTACGCTTTTATTTTTATTACTCCAACTAGCTAGCTAGGATATGTTACCTTTGGATTTTTTTATTATTTTAATTATCTACATGTGTAGGCTGGTGGTAGTAGCACAAAATCAAAGAATCATTATTTCCCCGAACTGAAAGATGTTAGGAGTTTAAACTCCACAAAATATTCTGGGAAGGATTACATGCAACTAGTAAGAACGGTAACGATGAGGAAACTGCATGAGGAGGCTTGCGATCGCATAGAAAACGAGCAATTGATAATTATTCCGCTCGAGGAGCATATTCTAGAGGTTGAGCGCGAAGCACTTATGTCATGGGATATGCTAGCCATTTGGGTTGGCCTAGACGAGATTTATGTCCAACACCTATTTGTTTGGATGAAGTAAGTTTCTTAATAAATAATTTCATATTCTAATATTCTGACTACTAGATAGTGTTTTAAATAACGAAAATTTTAACCGTAATAATGTAGGATATTGAAATTGAGAGTGATCCCCGAGAAGAAGATTCCATCTGATCAATACGGATTTCCATGCCCCTATATTTTATCTATGTTTATCCCGATTTATTCGTTCGAAGATCGGGTAGATTATATTGCTCAGCAATTGGCGACAACCAAGAAGCTGTTTTTCGCCCCTTATAATGAAAAAAGGGTAATAAACAAATTAATATTACGTTTCCCCCTACAATTGCATTTTCATAACTAATATATGTACTTGTTAATAATGATGATGTGTCTCTTGATGTAGGACTCATTGAGTGCTAGCAGCCATCATGCCGACGAAGAAGAAAGTATTTTGGTTGGACTCTATACATAATCCACCAAGCGAGACTTTTAAGCGCTTGATTACTAAGTAAGTTTATAATACTGATTTATTTATAATAACATTTTCAATTTTTATTTATAGCAAAAACCTCATTTTTGCCCCTAAAAAAATGAGTTTCTGCCTCCTTTTTTTTTTTTTTTTTTTAAAAAAAAAGGGCCTTTGAGAAGAAAAGAGCTAACGAGCAGGATCAACCCACGAAAGATTCTGATGATGGCCCTACTTTTATTACGATAACAGGGGTACATGTTTCACATACAATACCTTAAGTGCAAAAAGTTGTGTTTAATACTAATACAATACCTAAAGTTCAAGATTCTGATGTGAGCCTTCTCTCGTATGTTTGTTTTTATGTAATAATAGGTCCCTCGCCAGCCGGATAGCATACAATGTGGATACTACGTTTTTCGGTTCATGTTGGAGATTATTACGCGAAGATATATCCTTATTCCAGAAAAGGTTAGTAATTTAATAATGTGTTTATTACTTTTTTTTAAATTAGAGCTGATGTTGTCTTGCTTGCTGCTATACCATGATGTTGCTATGCAGTATTTGATGTTGTTACAATAATGTCTTGTCTTTGTTTTTTCCGCAGTATGTAATCAACCCGTCACAAGAGATTCAGCAGTACAAAAGTTTAGATATAGACGAGGTAAGAGACATGTTGGGCAAATGCGTCTTAGAACATAGCAATGCTCAAGGCTAAATGCATGATACTTAAAGCTTAGATCAGCTTATTAGTAAATTTTTTGTTGAAGTTAGGGAATGATTAGTTCATGTAAATTTAACTCCTTGTAAGTGTGTGTGTGTGTATATATATATATATATATATATATATATATATATATATATATATATATATATATATATATATATATATATATATATATATATATATATATATATATATATATATATATATATATATAGATTCGGGATCCTATGAGAACCATCAAGATAATGAGAACTGTGAGAACCATTCATAGCCCTTAGATCTTAGATGAAGGAAGGGCTGAGATTAAACTTTTTTTTCAAACCCGTGTCCTCAATTTTCTATCACTGTACGTTTTACTCCTACCCTCTTCTCATTCATCACACTTTTTCTTCCGTCATAACTCTCTTCCGCCATAACTCCTATTCTCTGCGATTTCGAGCGCCATTACTGTGATTTCGACCAAATTAGTCCGTACATCCGACTTCAATTTTGCTTCCTTCTTCGTTCTCGCTGATTTCATCATTGATTTTTCTGATTTCGAGCATATTAAAATTTAGGTAAATCCTCAATTTTCCCAATTTCTTTCTTATTCCTCAATTTTTATGATTTTTATAATTCAAATTAGTTGATTTTGTGTTTGGAGTTCGGTTTTTGAGCTCTGATCGAATCTGCTAATTTGATTCTAGAATTTTAGTTGTAGAAGTTGATGTAGTCGGTGTAGTAAGTCTATTGCTTGATAAATAAATGGTTAGTGTATATGAGGATATGCGTTGATTGTTGAGTCTAGAATGAAGGTGATATATATGTTGAAAATTTCGTGTTACAACTTCGGTTGTGAGCTCTGAATTGAATCTGCTAATTTGAATCTCGCTCTTTGTAGTATAGTGGATGCATTAGGTGTATTAAGATTCACCTCTCCTTGTCGCACAATTATGAAATGTAATAGTGCTTATTATTTGAATGAATAGCAAAGTCGTTGACTTTTAAGAGTGTTATTCTTCAGTTTTTATCTGGTGTGGAATTTGAGGGTGGAAACACATGAGTAAGTCTCCATAGTCCATACATCCGACCTCCCCTTATTCCATAGTTTGTGAAGTCATTGAGGCATTAGAATAATATCGGGTGTTGTGGAATTGACCCTTCACTATAATATGGTATTCAACAAGTTAGGCGAAATCTGGATACATACTCATCCGATTCAAATTAGCAGTGTGATGACGTGTGAGGCGGGTGCTCTTGTTACAGAGGGTGGATCTGGTGTTGAAATTGGATTGGGATTTTTGTAGAACTGGTTGAAAGAATCAAGCGTTGCTGAGAGCGTTTTGTTCATAATTCGGGAATTGATAGTGTGTTGATTTTTGATGTCTATTAGTAAACTCATGTTTGTATTTCGTCATTTGCAGGGACAAACATGAGTTGGAATTGACTTCGGGAGGTTAGGGAAGAGCATCATGCGGATGTGGCACATAAGTAGCCTTTTAGATGCATGAAAAATTAATATAGGTGCATTAAACAACCATGTACATGCATGAAATATGCATGAATGACCGTTTAGGTTACTAAGTGAAGTCGGGACGTTATTTCAGGTGGCTAGTTCAAAACTTGTACGTCTTTAGCATCCAATTATAATTTCGGTTTAGATTTCCAAATGAAGTATGAATCGTCTGCATGCATTTTTCGGTTGTTGACAGGACTGTGCAACTTGAGAAGGATTTATCTTCCCTCAAAACGGAATTGGATAGGGTGGTCTACTTGTTTGAATATTGCGACCCTCTTTGGAGAAACAGTTAAAAAGTGGGCCATTCTTGTCAATGAGCTAACATGCAAGCAATCTGCATCAAGTACTTCTGATATTAAGAAGCCTGATAATTCCAAGATCGAAAAGAATAATGTCAATCGACCCAAGAAGCCAGTTAATTCTGGTGCAAATCAAGTAGCTCCAAAAGCGAGTTAAAAGACTAGTGAGACTGCAAAATCCGGCAGACGATACTACTGATTCAACAGAAAACAAACCTAGTACTTATAGTGATATTAAACCTCAGTGGCTGGGTGCAGTGGAAAACCGAGAACCGAAAAGAGCCAACTAGTAAAACCAGTGGACGTTAGCGAGGGTGATGAGTTTGTTGTATATAAAGACGGACAAAAGATTCTGGAATCAAATGATTCTCAGGCGGGAACTAATCTAGAGACTGAGATTGAGAGTGCTGCTCCAGGTCTTATTGTGAGGAAAAAAGAAGCTTGTTGAAGTCCCCGAGACTCAAATGTCACCAACTCTGCAGAGATATAATGGTAGAAGATGCATTTGCTTTGTTGTTGAAACATAAATGTGTCTTGTATCTTTGCTGATGAGGAAACAAATTTATCTATTGTTTCCGTCCCAAAAGTTCTATATCGACGTGGACTGAGCCGTAATCCAAGCATATACCTGAACCCAAACCTAACTGATCCAAACCAAACTGATCAGAATGACCCAATTTGATAGGTACAGTTTCGATGAATGATTATTGTGTTGATTCTAAAGCACCTATGTCAATCTATCCACCATTTTAGGATGTGTTTCGGGTGTCTTTTGGTCTTGAGGCCGTTCAAATGACTTTTCCGAAAAACGTGTTTAAGGTAGGATTAGCCAACCCCGCGATAGCGGGGACCGCATGGTTGGCTAATCCTACCCTGAACCCGTTTTTCGGCGTTATGTGCATGAAATAATGTTCTATGTGCATGAAATAGGTGTCTATGTGCATTAAAAATTTCTTCAGTTGCATCAGTTGGTTATATTATGTTGCTAACTACTGTTGGTTAAGGACATTAATTTTAATTCTATGTGTATGAAATAAGGTTCTACGTGCATTAAAAAGTTTTTCAGTTGCATCAGTTGGTTATATTATGATACTATTTCCTATTGGTTGGCGACATTAATTTTAATTCTATATACATGAAATAAGGTTCTATGTGCATGAAATAAGGTTCTATGTGCATTAAAAAGTTCTTCAGTTGCATCAGTTGGTTATACTATGATACTATTTACTTTTGGCTAAGGACGCGTTAATTTTATATGACCATGAAATAAGATTATATGTGCATGAAATAAGGTTCTATGCGCATGAAATAAGGTTCTATGTGCATTAAAAAGTTCTACAGTTGCATCAGTTGGTTATATTATGATACTAATTATTGTTGGCTAAGGACGCGTTAATTTTATATGGGCATGAAATAAGGTTCTATGTGCATGAAATAAGGTTCTATGTACATGAAATAAGGAAAATGACTGCGGAGGAGATTTAATGTATTTAACGGCCTTTTTTATGTAATTACAAGGCATTTTATTGTATCTATTACATATCTTACTAATATGTGAGAAACATTTCAGTGTACTTATTTCACTTATTTCGTATTTGTATTTGTTTAGCGTACTTTAAAGGCTATTAGCTCAATGGTAGAGCAATGTGCAAATTTTGCACAAAGGTATGGGTTCGAGTCCCATATAGCCTATTAAATCGCAAAATCTCATGATAAGAACGTGTCATGAACTCATGATGCGAGCACTAAAATACAACTATGATTAAGGAGGCCATAATCATATTCGGGCAATGACGTGCAGACCATGATCAGACTCAAGCGAGAAGACAGCAACAAAGAGATTGATGAGCGAGTGTAATAGCTTTATTAGCTTTGCAGCGATTAGAAGTTTAAGATAAGCATACAAGCATTTCATAGACTAGCATATGTACCAAAACTATTATCATACATGCCATACTTGAAATAGTATTACCAATTACATACATAATTTTTTAGTAAAAGAAATAATGGTGTATTTCATAGCCAATATGGGAGTCGAACCCACATTTTGTGCATAGCACAATGCTCTACCATTTGAGCTAATTGGCTTTTCGAATAAGTAAAATGTATACATTCGTAATGTTTAAACAGTAATGACTATATCAAAGATATTATAAAAGGTAATGTTAAGCCGACAAGTACCACATATTAACTTCATCAATCAGAGCTTTGCAAGCGCACAACAAGATAGTTGAGTTGACAAGCTGTTTACAGTGACAGAAAACAAACAACAAAAATGTAAAACCTTTACTGATCAACTTCTCAGAAGAAACTGAAAGAAAGATAACAACATATATCACCTGCTTTATAATGCTTATCCAATCTGTTTTAGCCGGCCTCTATCTCATACAACGGTACTGCACGCCTGCACTATTCATTTGTACCAGCCTGCGAACACAACGAATTTATTGGTCCAATTCCTCAGGAAATCACCCAGTTGACCAGTTTGTTGTTGTTGAATATCAGTTGGACTCAGTGGTTCAATTTCCCCTTCAAACTCACTGGTTCAGTACCAAGCACTATTGGCAGCATGGATAACTTAATCGAGCTTCACCTAGGGAAAAATCAACTTAGTGGTAACATTGTTTCAGTGCCCACAAAATTACAGTTTTCTCTGAATCTCAGTCACAACCTATTTACAGGACCAATCCCAAAATCACTTGACAAACTAACTTATCTTGAGATTTTGGACCTATCATACAACAGATTTTCGGGGAGCATTCCGGAATTTTTACCTCATTTGGGATTCATAACATTGCTTTACTCAACAACAACAACCTCTCAGGAGTGTGTCCGGTTTTTCCTTCCAATATGGTGGTAGACACTGATGGAAATCCTTCTCTTATTATATCGATTATACCAATTCAAAATTTTAGCAAGAAGACACTGATGCAGCCGAACAACACTGAAATTCATCAGCTGGAACTGGAACAGCCGAAGCCTTGAAAATCCAATCAGGAGGTGACCAATTAATCTTAGGAAAACCCGAATTCTCTCCCTCCCGAGCAAAACACTTATCATTCAACCGAAAAACAGCAATGTCATCATCATATCTACGACTAACACCGAATTGGTCTCTCCTCTGTGAACTGACTGAACTCCCAACAACCAATCCCATACTGCGGAAATGCCGCCTCATGAAACACAATGCAGTTCCTATACTCCCTCCCTGGAAACTTCCTTGACGCCCTTTGGAAAAAGTAATACTCCCTCGCCATAAACAACACTTTCTTCCCCTTAAATCCCCAAACCTCTTCCTAATAAAACCCTTTTTCTCGCTCCTTCAGCACAAAAACTCGGAACAGTTTCTCCTCCATCCGGACCACCAATAACAAATCATTGTCATCGACAATAAGCCGTTTCCGCCACCCGAACCGTCCTGAACTAGGAGTTACAGGTTGAAAAATTAGGGTTTTACCGATGTTGATCATTCTAGTAGCTTTATGATTATTGATCAATTTAACTATCCCTGATTTGACTAAGAGCAGAACACCGATAGCAATAAAAATTGCAGTGTCAAAGTGATTCCGGATTGTACTATTTATGAACCCTAATTTACTTCTATTCCAGTCAAACTAATTCAAAATTACCTCAATTTGGGTAAAAATCGAATCAATCATATAAATTTTACATAAAATCATCATGATATTGTTATAACACGGAAATGATATCTTCAAATTACAAAATTGAATAAATTTAAACAGGAAACTTACCTTTGTCAATAGTGGTGAAGGAGGAGTGCGGCGGTGCTCGATGACTGTGAAGAAGGAGAAACGCGCTGGTCGGCGATGGAGAATCCGGTGATGTGCGGTGGTCGGCGACGGAGAATCTGGGGATATGCGGTGGTCGGCGACAGAGAATTTGGTGATGTGCGGTTATGGAATGAGGAGGCAGAGAGGGAGAAGAGATAGAAACGTTTGGTTTGTGATACAGTCGTCCGTATTATTATTATATCCAATAGTGGTTCTCATGGTTCTCATTATACTAGTGGTTCTCACCGGATCCCGACCCTATATATATATATATATATATATATATATATATATATATATATATATATATATATATATATATATATATATATATATATATATATATATATATATATCTTTCTTTGTTGTGGTTGAATTGAATCTATTGAGTTACGATGAACCCAAATTTGTGATTTATCTTTGTCTTTGGTATATGGTGCTGATATATGCAGGTTTTGAATGGCATGAAACAAATTTAATTTTTAAAAACATTAGGAGTTAAGTAATAAAACGGTTACTAAAAAAAACCGTTGTGAATACCCTTCACAAATACCCGCCATAATATTCAGCAACAGGTTTTAAAATAGGAACCGTTGTAAATACCTTTCACAAATACCCGCGCATAATATTCAACAACAGGTTTTAAACAAATACCCGTTGTTAAAAGTCTTCACAATTTTGGAGGGAAAGTTACAGCAACGGTTATACATATGACAACCGTTGTTATATTATTCCCACCAAATTTTTGAAACACTTTCCACAACGGCTTACACGCAACAACAACGGCTTTTAACCGTGGTGAATACTTTCGACAACGGTTTAAGTAAATAACCTAACCGTTGTAAATACCTTTTACAACGGCCGCTTTAATAACGTCCGCTTTTTGTTTTTACAACGGTTTTTACCCGTTGTTGTAGCCTGTATCTGTAGTAGTGCAAGCACAATGCCAAGTATGGCATAAACTCACTCACAACAACAGTAATACTCCTAAAATAATATGGAATAACAACATAGGAGTAATATGAATCTCCATCTTTTTCAACTTCATTTTTCTCATTTTTTTTCTTTTTCTCTTTCTTTTTCATATTTTTTTCACAACTTTTTTTTTTGGTTCTCTTTCTTCACCTTCCTTCCAACACAAAAGCATTCTTCATAAAATGACCACAACAAGGTTTCCAAAACTCACCAACAAGACTAGCTTGACAAGGGTAGGCCATATAGGAATGTAGTTGAATAAGTTGGTCAAAACAAGGCAAATTTGGCTAATGTGAGGCTAAATAGGGGTGAAACATAAAGGAAGGGTCGCCTCTCCACACGTGTCACCGACATAAACCCAAGTGTATGTAGGCAATAAGAAACAATTTTCATGCTTATGCAAATTGATGTTACATGCCATGTAAAGAATACTACTCACATCCTAAATGAAACCGGTCATGAATGTCACCGATTTATTAAGTTCTAAACCTTAGAATTTCTAAGTAGTTTGCCAACATATAAGTCAAGTCTATTCGTTTGGTAGAAATTATCAAAAACTCGTAGATTATGCAAATGAATTTCTCAAAATAGGGTGCCAAAAATGCAAGGCTTAAACGAGTTAGCAAGAGTTTAAAAGCAATGTCATCATCGTTATATAGCCACTCCGACTCAACCTAAGACTCTGCCTAAATGCAAACATATTTTTGTATTTTTCTGAAATTTTTCAATTTTTTTGGTATTTTGAGATAAATGCATGCGAAAATGCAAGAAATAAGCATATGGATGCAACACAGACAAATGTATACCCTCCCCAAACCAAATCATACAATACCCTCATTGTATTTAGCAAACAACAATAACATCAAACATATAGAAGAAAGGATATACGAACAAGATGAATGCAAATGAATAAAAATTATGAAAAGAGAACTCACAATTGTTGCAAAATTGACCTCCCTAAACCAACATCAAACATAGGGAGGTCGTGGCCAGCTACCACCAATCAACACCCGTAAAGTTCGGGTCTTCAGCATCAAACTCTATCACGCATATAAGGACCTGCGTGAAACTCAGATGAAAATTAAGTCTCTTCCCAAAATTATATTCATTAAAACCACACTAACATGCTAATTAAAAATTGAAATAAAGCACACTTGTACAAAACATTTACAATCCGGGTTGCCTCCCGGTCAGCGCTGATTTTTATGGTCCCGCTCGATCTCTATCACATCATTTACCAAAACAACTGAACAACCCACAACATGGCTGTTGACTGAATGAGGTACCCTCAGCATTCTTGATCTTGGCCTTAGGCCACCACTTTACCTTTTCTACAAAAATGGAAGGGCATACCGTCGCGCAGGCTAACTCACTATACTTAGCCCTCGGGTGTTCCTTCTTTGCACACGGCACCGAATCTCTTGGCATTCCGCCATAATCAACATCTCCAGCTATAAACTTTGGACCCAAAGTACCAATTCCATCTCCCAAATCCTTGTAGGAGTTCAACCTGTCATGTCATGGAGAAAGAGAAACAACAGTATGGTCCTCCATCTTGCTCCCAACATGGGGCGGAGGTGTCACAGCAATAATGATACTGTCGTTTTGTACCAAAAATAAATACCTAAGTACTACTAACAGAAGTCAGCGGTAAGTAGGGTCGATCTCCACAGGGAGGCGGTGTACTATCTACTTGTCTATTTATCTGTCTAATGTCACAATGCTGGGAGTTTGATTAATTTTGACTAACTAAACTACTGAAGCTAAAGGTAAGAGAAAAGGGATAAAGGAGATTAACAATAAGAGAAAGGAAATATGCTAGGAGTCGGTCCACCGTGGTAGCTATACTATCGGGTATACTGAGGCGATTAAACTATTGATAAGAAGAGCTATGGTCGTCACCTTTCGGTCCTTAAACTGCCCTAGAGCGTAAATAGCTTAGCTTTCGCCCTCACTACAATACCCTATTGTAATTAAGCAAGCCTTCCCTTCCAATCTTTCGATCCAGGTCGGGGTTAACTACTTTTATAAATTGGTCTCCTGCATGCATACATTCAACCTAATAACAATTAAATTGCCTAATACAATTCTTATCGCAAGGCTAATCTATTCAAGTCAATTATAACATGTTGCTACCACGGCTTCCCTAATCCTAACATATTAAGGAAATTAGCTACACATGGCTCGGGGTACTACACTAGCAATTGCTAATCTAATAACATAAGACATGGCAGCTAAAAGGAGAAACAATAAAAGCAATAAAAGAAAAAGGAAGAATAAAAGGGAAGAAATAAGTTACTGAATTAATGATCCGGAATTAAGAGAACAAAGTAACAGTGTATTGGAACAAATAAGAGAGGAGAAAAGAGAGTAGAGTAACGTGCAGTCCCCCCCTTTGTCTAACCTCCTGTTAGATTTATTTATAGCGTAAAAACATAAAACCTAATCTAAGCTTAACGTGAATTGAGGCCCAGTAGCTTGTAATTGTTCGATCGAACACTTAAGCCACTCGATCGAACGGTTTCTTCGTCTGTTTACTCGATCGACCAAAAGATAAAGCTCGATCGAACAGTACTTCCGTCTGTTTACTCGATCGACCAAAAGGTAAGGCTCGATCGAACAGTTCCTGGTTCCAGCTCGTGTTGGTCTTGTAATTTGGTCTTTGACTTGTCCTTTTAGCTCCCGAAACACCTTCACGCATCCCAAGACAGCTATATTTCTGATCGAGTCCATTTCGTTTCACAAATTAAGCATATGTGGTCGTTGGTCAATGGTCGATACAAAACACAATTTATACTTCACAAACAACTCTACAATTAGTAAAGAGGCAAGTAAAGGTCGGATCCCAAGGGACGGGTATTGAAATGAAGATTCTATTGTAACTAGTGGTGTCTAGGGGTGTCACAAATTGGGTTGATGTAGAAGGTTACTAAACTAAGATATCAATGAAAATAAACTAACAAGGTAAATAAAATAAGGGTGTAAACAATTGGTTAAAAGCACTAGGGTGTCATGGGTTCATAGGGGAATCATGGGATATAATCATACAAACATGTTCTCAAATTATAAGCAAGCAATTATTGTTGTGATGGATTGAGTTGGGTTATATCTTACAATCCTAGGAAAGTTTGGGTCCCGGAGCCGAATCGATTAGATTGTACAACACCTACAAGTCGACTTAATCTTTCCTACTCAACACATGCATGGTCTAACAAGACTCGAGTTGGGTTATGTCTTACAAGTCAAGTTGAAAGGATAGAAGATGATAGTAAATGCAAGGATTCATAGGCTTAGCATTTCATCAAATATAACATGTGCATGTATTAAGATCAAAACAAGCAAGCAAATAAGATATGAAAGCATATTAATTTAAGTATGAATCATTCCCCATGTTGGTTTCCCCTAATCACCCATTAAACCCTAGCTAAGAGACTACTCACTCATTATCATATTGATCATGCTAGAAAGGTTGTCAATCATACTAACATAATGAAACATGATGAATAAATGAAAGTAATTAGCAATAATTAAAAAGGGATTAAGAGATTATACCTACTAATGATTCCAATAATAAAGCAAGAATAATAGAAGTACTTGAATCCTAGATTGAGAGGTTGTCAATCTCCCAATAATAACCCAAATAATCTTCAATTACCCAAAATAAAGTAAGAACAAGAGAGAGATTAAAGAACTAAAACTTGGATTAAAACTTGATTAATATTTGATTACAATATTGAAGAGAGATTTGATTAATATTAACTACACTAATTATTGATAAGATGAACATGCTCCTCTAATTAGACTAATGGGGTATTTATAGTGAAAATTAGGGAGGATGCATTAGGGTTAACTAAGGGCTAAACTAGTAATTACACTTTTTAAGTTGAGCAAGGAGACTCCGGGATTCTCCGAGAGAAGGGCTTCTCTTATCGTTGCTAGAAGAATGAAAACGTGCTGTGCTGAAATCCGTGCGGATGGGAGTCGGGACGGCCGGATCTGGGCTGAGGAATCCGAGCGGATTCTTGGGCAAGACGCTCGGATTGGCGAGGGGGAATCCGAGCGGATTCCTTTGAGGGACGCTCGGATTGGGCTTGGACGGACGGATTGTGTACAATCCGTTCGGATTGTCTAGCAGCATCTTTTCTTCTTCTTTTCTTCCCTTTTCTTCATGAATTCCTTGGGGATTTCCTTGGGGACTCAAGGATCCTTTTCTCAACATTGCTCTTCTACTATGCTATGTACAAAGGCCTTCTAGTCTTGTCTCTCCTTGATGCTTGGTCATTGAATATGATCAATTTAGCCTTGTTTTGCCATGAAAATGCAAGATTCTTACTCCTTTCCTACCAAGGGATCAAAATCTCAAAGAATATGCAAAACAAAGAACTAAAGATAAGAAATGACCCAAATAGGCACTAAAAAGCATGGAAACAATGGTAATTCGGGGGGCTAAATATGCGCCAATTATGGTCACATCAAATATCCCCAAACCGAACCTTTGCTCGTCCCGAGTAAAGAGGTGACAAAGACTAGGACCAATACTAACCTAACCTAATAATAATAGCCGATATGAGACAATTAGCGGGTCTCACTCCGCCCCTTCAACTCACAACAAGACAACCATGAGGTAGGATGCCTTCTTGCAAGGCAAGGTGGGTCTTGCCAAAATGGCGACACATCCAAACATTAAGCACACAAAAACACATAATGGATGCATCTACAAAAGAATAGCCACTTTCCTCATCTAAGTGGCGGAAATTATCTACAAGGGAAGCAATTCAAGGGTACACAATCCTTCATAGATACAATTTGTTCAAACTACTAAGCCTAGAAGGATACCAATAAATCACCTCCAAAATGTGTCAAGCTAGGGTACCTTTGTCCTCAATCGTTAAATGCTTTTGTCAAGAGTAGACTCCCTATGGTGTTAGAAACACTGGAGGATCGCGGAATTCCCCCTCTTGCCTAGACAAGAAGAAGGGTCGTCCCCTCTCTACCATGCACAAAAATGGATACGATGGATAAAGGGATCAATAGATATTTGAGTTTCACTTTGGGAGTTTGCTTTTATTTTTGTTTTCCCCCCAATTTCATTGGCATTTGACCTTTGAGAACACTTTCTTTGCCATTTCTTTTGATTTTTGGCATTTCAATACTTGACAACTTTCAACTTTTCTTTGCATTTCTTTTGAACATTTTCAAAGTCACCCCAATTAGTAACGAGGGTGCCTTGTATTTGAAGTTTAGGAGTTCTATTTTTGCTCCTCTTTTCATTTGATGCATTTTTGCAAACTTTCCTTCATTTTTCATTTCATTTAACTCAAATTGATTTCTTTTTGTGCCCATTCCCTTTGATGACAAAAATGTGGTAGAACATGGATGATGGTTGTATGCATGGTTTCAAGGGTCACCTTGGAATAAACGGTAGCCAAGGAGTTATCACACCACAAGGTACTCTTGACTAGGCCTTAAACCATGGGTCAAAGGATACTAGTATGACACATCCTAGGGTGTTTTACAAGTATTCTAACAAGCAAAGTCTTAAGAATAAAAAGCATCTACTAGGGCCTATATACACTTGTCAAGCTTCCCAAGTAGACGGTTTCGCAAAATTTTTCTAACATGCAACTACATGCCATGATGCAACTAGCATATAAACATCCTAATGCAAATGATTCTACCAACTAATATGGCATATAAACTAAATGCAAGTCCTAGGTTCACATTGTTTTACCGCATCAATCAAAATAAAGCCACATAGTCATTAACATAAAGAGGAAAAAGGAGATTGGAAAGATCATACCATGCGGTCTTCAATATCCTCATGTCTCGGATGTGGCGTAGTCAATCAAAGTGAACAAGGATAAACAAACACAATATATACAAGACAATATATACAAAGGAAATGAACTTGTTTTTGGATTTTCAATTTTTCAAATTTTTATGATTTTTGAAATTTTTCAATTTTTATGGTTTTTGAATAAAAGTTAAGTGTTAGAATTCCCATCCCCACACTAATATGGGCATTGTCCTCAATGGCCAAAATGATGGAAATTATGCAAAAATGATGCATGATTTCTATACTAAATGCAATTCTACACTAAGCTATACTACATGATGCATGGTTTTTGTTATGACGGAGAGGATAATTTAGATTACCTCCCGTTGTGTATGCATTAACTTCCCCAAACCAAATAAGACACTATTGCTAATGTCAAAGCATAGGGGAGTTCATGCACACACTATGCTATGCATGAAACTAGATTGTCATTTTGGATTTTCAAAAATGGGAACAATAAAGAACACCTCAATGGTACCGAGGTGTGAGTCCTTTGGTGTTGCTAGGACTAAACCAACAATGATCAAAATGAAATAAAATACAAAGAGATATAGACAAACCATGGGAGTGTAGGAGTCTCCAAGGCTAGTCTTCCATCATGCTATTATCATCACCACTTCCCTCATGAGAAGTGGTCACATTGCCACTTTCCTTATCACTTTCTTCCTTGCTTTCTTCACCATCATCTTCCTCATCATTATCTTCACCATCTCTTTCTTCATCTCCACTTGCTTCTTCCTCAATATTATCATCAAATTCCTCATCATTTCCAACAACCTCATTGTCTTCCACCACGTCCCTTGATGCACCCGGAAATAAGGCTTCTCTATCCGCCCAACTAGGCAAAGGACAAGATGGATCAAGGAGTCCTTGCCTAGCTAGATGTAGGAGGGGAGGATATTGAGCCAAATATGCATTCTTCCGATCTTCATAAGCTTGCTTGTGCATGGCTTGCATAAGAAGAGTGACATAGTCTTTTCCAATTTCAACTCCTTGCGGTTTGAACTCTTCATACACAAAGGGGTAAGGCGGTATAACAATGGAAGAGGAGGGAGTTTCATGATCACCCTTTTGTTGTTGAATGATGTACTCGGCTTCTTCGGATAGGGGAAGTAAATAGTTGGTCCGGTGGACACTAAGACGGCAAATCTTTGCGGGTAAAGTGAATGATCGAGCCTCACTAGTAAGCCACCCATACTTGGTGTCAAGGGGATTGTGAGCAACCCACTTAAACTTGTTAATCAAGATGGACATATCAATAAGATGGCCACCATCCTTAGCCTTGTACTTGCTATCCTTATTGAAATTAGGATCAAAGTGCTTGGCTAGGACCGTGACAAGGCCGCCATTAACAATAACGGTTTGACCCTTCTTCCCACTATCTACATGGAGCCATCTATCAACCAATAGCCTCAAAGAATTGTAAGGCTTGGTGTGAATTCTTCCAATATTCAAAGTTGATTCAAGGAGAATAAAATCGAGTCCCGTGAAATGATTGGTGTCTTTCCTAGCAATTATGGTATTTCCCACAACTTTGTGCCATATTCTTATGCCCGGATGATGGACCAAAAGAGCACGACAAGCTTTAAAATCTTCAAATTTCTTCCCGGAGATTTCCTCCCAAAGAGGCTCGGGATCATACTTCCCATATTGCTTATAAAATTTATGTTCATCGCTAAGACCCAAAATTTCACCCAATTCCGGAAAGGTAATGCGTCTACTAGTGTTAGCTAGACGAAACTCAATATTTTCCCTATTCTCAACTTTTGTCACTTTTAAAGAACTTAAGAATTCCAAGACAAGGGAGGGGTATGTTACTTCCTTCATTTCAAATAATTTCTTCAAACCCATGGCATTGAAAAAGACTCTTGTTTGTTCAAGAACACCCAACTTCTCTAAAGCATCTTGACATATGAATTTGGTGGATTGAATTTGTTTCATAGCAAACTTGACAAATGTATTTCTATGGGAATCGGAAATGAATGTTACCTCCGGATAATGCAAGAGTTGATTAATTACCGGAGTAGAGGGTGATGCTTCCATAGGAATTTGTTGTTGTTGTTGCACTACCAAGTTTGGTGTTGATACCACCATTACCAAAGCTTTCTTTGCTTGTAGAGCTTTTTGCCTTTAAGAGAGAGCCTTTGCTTTTGGTGCCTTTGTTGCTCCCTTTGTTCTTGCCATTTGATGAACTAACCAAGTAAAGAGTCAAAAATCTTCAATTTGTAGAATGCCCAAATCGATTTAAAGGTGAAAGGCTTTGCCTTTATAGAAACAAAAATTGATTCAAAGGTTGAAGAATTTGCTCTTGGTTTTGATTGTTAATGAAGATGGAGTGATTGATTTGTTGTTTGAAAGATGGTTTGATTTGATTTTGGTGAGTTTTGTTGAGGGTTTTTGTTTTTGAGATGGAGAGGATGAGGGTTTTGATGTTATGGGTAGTGTTTATGAATGAATGAATGAATGAATGAAGGTGGGGTGGGTATTTAAAGAACTCGACAATTTTAGGACGCAGGGACAATCCGTGCGGATTGGGCGCAATCCGTGCGGATTCTACAGCTTCAAAATTTTCAAAATCCCGCCTAAAGACGGGCGGATTCTGGGGAATCCGCTCGGATTCTTCTGAGATGAGACGGGCGGATTTCGTGCAGGACGGACGGATTCTTGTCCAGAGATTTTTCTTTGTTTTTCTTCAGCTTCAAGACGGGCGGATTGTTCACAAGACGGACGGATTCTCCGAGACGGCGTCTTTCCGAATCCGCTCGGATTCTTCAACATCGAGAAATTTTTGCAATTTCAGCTCAGCCCAAGACGGGCGTCTTCTCAGCAGGACGCTCGGATTTGCTGCAGACGGGCGGATTCTCAAGAATCCGCTCGGATTGGTCCTTGTGTACACGGATTCAGTTCCATCCGTGCACCAACGCATTCTCTTATCATTCTTTCTTTCTTTCTTTCAAATCTTGTGTTCTTCATTGTGGGGGCACTACTAAGGCATGAATAGCCTAGGCAATTGCCGTCCCCACACTAAGGTAAAGCACTACACATCAATTAAAATCATTAGTCCCTCCCTCACTTCTCTCTTACATGACAATTATTTTGATCAAAGTAAAAATAAATCCAAAAATGACAAAAATGCAATACAAAAATTGAAAAGTAAGTTAGGGAATTAGAAATATTTACAAGTGGTGGTTTAGGGAGGACTCCACCAAACTCTCATTCTTGATGAGATGTCAAGGGGGCATGTTCAAGGTGTTGTTGATGTTGCTCAACACCTTGAAGAAGTAATGAAAAGCTTGTTCATTGTTATGGTAGAGGTCCTCAATAGACCGTGGCCCTTGTTGTTGATCATGATCGATGGCATGCCCAATGTAGGGATTAAAGATCCCTTCAAATTCGTCGTCCCAAAGACCACAAACTTCATTGAGTTGATCATTGAAAATCTCTTGCTTAGATGGAGACAACTCTCCCAATTTCTTTTCTTGGCCAATGAGGCCATCATCTTCTTCCTTGGTTGATTTTGATGAGCTTTGCAAGCTCTCCTTGTCACAATTCACTTGCTCTTTGAATGGAGCATCTTCAACTTTCTTCCTCCATTGGAGTTCCGATTTCTTCCTTTCATCTTTCCGGCTATAATGATCAATCATGAAACATGGCTCATGCAAACGAGGAGCTCTCATGGTTTTGTCAAGATTAAAAGTTATGCTTTCATCTCCCACTTCTAGAGTGAGCTCTCCATGTTTCACATCAATAACCGCACCCGCGGTGTGTAGGAAAGGTCTTCCTAAGATGATTGGAATGTTGGAATCTTCCTCCATATCAACAATGACAAAGTCCACCGGGATGAAAAACTTCCCAATTCGCACGGGGACATCTTCCCATACCCCTAATGGTGTCTTCGTCGATCTATCGGCCATTTGAAGAGTGATATTGGTGCATTTAAGCTCTCCCATTCCCAACCTTTTACTTACCGAGTACGGCATGACACTCACACTAGCCCCTAGATCACATAAGGCTTTGTTGATCGTTGTGTCGCCAATGGTACACGGTATTGAGAAGCTTTCCGGATCCTTTAACTTTGGAGGTGAACTCCCTTGAAGTATTGCACTACTCACCTTAGTGAAGGCGATAGTCTCAAGTTTCCGGATCGACTTCTTCTTTGTGAGGATATCTTTCATGTACTTTGCATAGGCCGGAACGTGATTGATTAATTCCGTGAAAGGAATTGAGACTTCTAAGTTCTTCACAATCTCCATGAACTTCCCAAGTTGATCATCAAATTTAGGCTTGGCTTGACGACTTGGAAAAGGAAGTCTAATCACAATGGGCTCCTTTTCTTTGGCATTGTCTTCATTTTTCTTTGAACTTTCTTCTTTTGATGATTCCCCTTCTTGCACCACAACTTCATTCTCACTAGCTCTCACAACTTCATCCTCAACTTGCTTCTTCGGTGCTTCATATCTTGTACCACTTCTCAAGTGAATGGCACTAACCGTTTCATGTCTAGGGGGATTACTTTGTGGTGGTAATTGCCCCTTTTGTCTTTGTGAGCTCGAAGATGCTAGTTGGGTCAATTGTGTTTCCAACATCTTGGTGTGAGCTAGAATGTCGTTGATGGTAGTGTCTTTTGCTTGGCTATCTTTTTGCATTTGGGTGAAAAATTCTTGTTGATTCTTTTGCATTTGGAGGACCGCTTTTTGGACATCAAAACCTTGGTCATTGTGGTGATTGTATGGATTTTGATTTTGGTAGCCTTGGTTTTGATTGTAAAAGGGTCTTTGATTTTGATTTCTCATGGGTGGTGGAGTGTATGTTGTTTGAGGGTTTTGGACATTTTGGCTTTTGTATGAGAGATTTGGATGGAATTGGTGTTTTCATTGTAAAAATTTGAATAAGGGGTACCACTTTTGTAAGCTTGGAAAGCATTAACTTGTTCGGTTGTTCCCCTACACTCACTTGAGTCATGACCCAAGGTTCCACAATTCTCACATATCCCGCTTGGGATTGATGAGGATGCCGTCATGGCATTGACATGATGCTTCGATGATTTTGAGTTTTCCTCAAGTCTAGCCATAGCTTGTTCAAACTTCAAGTTGATTGTGTCAATGTGAGCACTAAGTTGAGCACCCAATTGAGTAACGGTGTCCACTTCATACTTTCCTCCTCTAGTAGCCTTGCGAGGTCTACTATATTGTGAATTATGGACCGCCATTTCCTCAATCTTGTTCCATGTTTGATTGTCATCAACTTCGGTGAACATTCCATTTGATCCCATATTGAGAATGTTCCTTGAATCTTCATATAAACCATTCCAAAATTGTTGCACTAAAAACCATTCGCTAAGTCCATGGTGAGGACATGAGCGACAAATACCTTTGAACCGCTCCCAAGCTTCATACAAAGATTCTTCATCCCTTTGCTTAAAACCCGTAATTTGAGCTCTTAGCATATTAGTCTTTTCCGGTGGGTAGAAATTTTTGTAGAAAGCTAGAGCTAGCTTCTTCCAAGAATCTATTCCAAGGGTGGCCTTATCAAGGCCCTTCAACCATTGCTTTGCGGTGCCGATTAACGAAAAAGGAAATAAGACCCATCTTATTTGGTCTTGAGTCACGCCCGTTTGAGAGATAGCTTCACAATAATCGCAAAAGGTTTCCATATGAGAATGAGGGTCCTCACTAGGCATTCCCCCGAATTGGCTCCTCTCAACTAGTTGGATGAAGGCGGACTTGGCAATAAAGTTTCCGGTAAGATGTTGTGGGGTAGGGGTACCATTTGGTAAATCCTCCTCGGTGGGTATAGAGTGTGACGAGAATTTAGGCATTGTAGGTGGATTTTGTGTGGTATTGTTTAATGGGTTCTCTTCTCCTTCTATTGCGAAAGGATTGACAAACTCACTAGTGGGTTGAACAACTTCACCAACACCTCCCAAATTCCTCCTAACAAGTCTCCTATTATTCGTCAAGGTTCTTTCGATTTCACGGTCAAAAGGTAACAAATCTCTTTGTAACCTTCTAGACATGCAAAATATCAAACAACTCGAAAACAATTAGAACAAACCTTGAGGAGTTTTACTTCCCCAAGGTGAAAAAGACACAACTAATAACAATAAAAGAAATCTTAAATCAATTAAACACCGTCCTCGGCAACGGCGCCATTTTTGATCGAGTCCATTTCGTTTCACAAATTAAGCATATGTGGTCGTTGGTCAATGGTCGATACAAAACACAATTTATACTTCACAAACAACTCTACAATTAGTAAAGAGGCAAGTAAAGGTCGGATCCCAAGGGACGGGTATTGAAATGAAGATTCTATTGTAACTAGTGGTGTCTAGGGGTGTCACAAATTGGGTTGATGTAGAAGGTTACTAAACTAAGATATCAATGAAAATAAACTAACAAGGTAAATAAAATAAGGGTGTAAACAATTGGTTAAAAGCACTAGGGTGTCATGGGTTCATAGGGGAATCATGGGATATGATCATACAAACATGTTCTCAAATTATAAGCAAGCAATTATTGTTGTGATGGATTGAGTTGGGTTATATCTTACAATCCTAGGAAAGTTTGGGTCCCCGGAGCCGAATCGATTAGATTGTACAACACCTACAAGTCGACTTAATCTTTCCTACTCAACACATGCATGGTCTAACAAGACTCGAGTTGGGTTATGTCTTACAAGTCAAGTTGAAAGGATAGAAGATGATAGTAAATGCAAGGATTCATAGGCTTAGCATTTCATCAAATATAACATGTGCATGTATTAAGATCAAAACAAGCAAGCAAATAAGATATGAAAGCATATTAATTGAAGTATGAATCATTCCCCATGTTGGTTTCCCCTAATCACCCATTAAACCCTAGCTAAGAGACTACTCACTCATTATCATATTGATCATGCTAGAAAGGTTGTCAATCATACTAACATAATGAAACATGATGAATAAATGAAAGTAATTAGCAATAATTAAAAAGGGATTAAGAGATTATACCTACTAATGATTCCAATAATAAAGCAAGAATAATAGAAGTACTTGAATCCTAGATTGAGAGGTTGTCAATCTCCCAATAATAACCCAAATAATCTTCAATTACCCAAAATAAAGTAAGAACAAGAGAGAGATTAAAGAACTAAAACTTGGATTAAAACTTGATTAATATTTGATTACAATATTGAAGAGAGATTTGATTAATATTAACTACACTAATTATTGATAAGATGAACATGCTCCTCTAATTAGACTAATGGGGTATTTATAGTGAAAATTAGGGAGGATGCATTAGGGTTAACTAAGGGCTAAACTAGTAATTACACTTTTTAAGTTGAGCAAGGAGACTCCGGGATTCTCCGAGAGAAGGGCTTCTCTTATCGTTGCTAGAAGAATGAAAACGTCTTTGTCTTTGAAATCCGTGCGGATGGGAGTCGGGACGGCCGGATCTGGGTTGAGGAATCCGAGCGGATTCTTGGGCAAGACGCTCGGATTGGCGAGGGGAATCCGAGCGGATTCCTTTGAGGGACGCTCGGATTGGGCTTGGACGGACGGATTGTGTACAATCCGTTCGGATTGTCTAGCAAAGATCTTTTCTTCTTCTTTTCTTCCCTTTTCTTCATGAATTCCTTGGGGATTTCCTTGGGGACTCAAGGATCCTTTTCTCAACATTGCTCTTCTACTATGCTATGTACAAAGGCCTTCTAGTCTTGTCTCTCCTTGATGCTTGGTCATTGAATATGATCAATTTAGCCTTGTTTTGCCATGAAAATGCAAGATTCTTACTCCTTTCCTACCAAGGGATCAAAATCTCAAAGAATATGCAAAACAAAGAACTAAAGATAAGAAATGACCCAAATAGGCACTAAAAAGCATGAAAACAATGGTAATTCGGGGGCTAAATATGCGCCAATTATGGTCACATCTATTTCCCGCTCCAAATCATCTCTTCCTCCAAATGCATGCTAAACGGACGGTAAATGGCATGAATCTACTACTTTATGGCTCATTCCTGCAAATAAGACAAAATAACCCAAAGTCGCATATTCGGGGCATTTCGTAGCATAAAACCACGATAAAAGCATAGAAATACGTGCATAAAATAGGCTAAAAAGACTATATAAAATGCACGTATCAAATCTCCCCAAACCAAACCTTTACTCGTCCCCGAGTAAACTAAAATGCAACTAATGGAACGGAAAAGATAACTCAGAGCTAGCTACAAATGCCCACTTAAGCCAATTTAATGCAAGCAAACTAACACTTATAGCAAACAGTCAAATGCAAACGAGTTGTAAGATGTTTATAATAAAGCTGAACCGTCGACCTTGCAAGACCTTTAATAATGGACTCTCACGGGTCACTCTTCTCTCATGAAGCAAAGGGTAAGCATATATATGTAAAAGAGAGAAAGAGGAATAGCCGCTCACCTAGACTACGACCCACATAAACATGCATGCATCTAATATGATAGACAATTCTAGCTACCGTACACACATTCCAACCATACAAGGTCCTGTCACAGCCGAGGGCTTACAAAAATATGGTAAAGTGAGGCAATGGGTAAGAAAAGGCAAAACATTTATGGGAATGTGGAGGTATAGGTCATCAAGCTAGTACCTAAACAAACCATATGACAACATCCATTCTTACTCAATTATGAATTAAGCACATGCCCTTCATTTGGCACAAAACTCACCAAACCGAACTAAAAATACTCCTCAAATGATATAAATAAAGTATAGGAGCGAAACCATCTCATAATCAAACAACATCTTTTTTTTTCTTTTTCTATTCTCGGTTTCTCTTTCTTCTTCTTCTTCTTCTTTTTTTCATTTTTCATCACGTTTTTTTTTCTTTTCTTTTTCTCTTCTTTCAACTTTTATTTTTTCAATTCATCCTCCTTCTTCTTTATTTCTACCAACTCCAAATAATGCAATACAAACCAAACTTGGCACAATAGATTATGTACCGCAAAGATAATCTAAACTTGCTTGACAAGGGAGGCTAAATTTGGATGTAGCTAAGGGTCAACAGGCAAATTTGGCTAATGTGGAGTTAAATGGGTAAAAATGAAAGAAAGGGAAATTGTAAGCACCTCCCTGCATGTGACACCAACCACTAACCCGAATGTATGAAGGCAAAGAGCAATTGAATTTCATATACGTGCAAATTGATGAACATGCTATGCAAGGAGTAACTACTCACAATCCTACATGAAACTGGTCACAAATGACACCAGTTTATAAGGCTCTAAATCTTAGAAATTATAAGTAGGTTGCCAAAATCTCAGGTCAAGTCTATATGTTCAGCTAAATTTTAACATAAACTCGTAGATATGCAAAAGATAAAGCTAAAAGATAATAGTTCATGCAAGGCTTAAGCAAAAAGACAATTATAGAGCAATTTCATCATGAAAATCTACCGTTCCGACTCAACCTATATGCTAAAATAAACGTGAAATTTTTTGAATTTTTTGAATTTTTCAATTTTTTGGAATTTTTTGAATTTTTAACAAAAATAAACAACAATGCAAACTTAAATTAAACGTGATAACTGAAATGCAATGAAAACAAAATGCAGACACAGATATGGATGCATAACCTCCCCAAACCAAACCGTACAATGCCCCCATTGTACCAAAACATGGAAAGGAAATGCAAACTAAAGGAGGAAAAGAGTAAATACGGAAAAACTCACAAAATGCGCGAAAAAGGGGACCTCCCCAAACCGACCATGAACATGGGAGGTTGCTAAAGGCCCGGAAACCGTCTCAGGAAGCTAATCCAAGTCAAAAGCGTGAAAGGGCATCCAAAAACTACTCGATCGAAGAGAATTGTGGTCGATCGAGTAGTTTCTCATCTTGCAGGTGGTCGATCGAGTAGATATTTCACTCGATCGAGTGAATTCGTCAGCAAAAGTGCTCGATCGAGTAGAAAAACTACTCGATCGAGTGATTCTCAGCGTGTTCCTGCAAAATGCAATTAAAAACAGCCCGCAAACTAACAAGACAAGCATACTGAGAAAGTCTATGGTATAAAAACCATTTATTACAACTGAAATAAAATAAAAATGCAAAATAAAATCGTTGGGTTGCCTCCCGGATAGCGCTAGCTTCAGTCAGGTCCCAGCTCGACCTTCTTTTCTTCGAGGCTCTATAATTAAATACAATCAAAACAGCTCAAAGCGCGCAGCAGGAGATCATACATCTGCGCATGTGCTACACAAAAATGTAAGTAGCACCACAGTGGAATAAAGAAATAGGAAATAAAAGTATATAAACATTTAAGTCTAACGAATTTCCTATGAGAGCTCCTAAATTTATCCACGAAACATAGGAACTCGGGAGCAATTAATGATAATCTAGGGCTCCATTTCAGATTAACAATTTTGTGATGATAGGGATGGTGAAAAATCATTAAATTGTACGACCTACTAGGAAAGGGCAAAGCATTAGAATGCAAAGCGTAAGTCAAACGAGGCAATTTACTATTTAAACAGACAATAATTGAATTATCGTTCACCACCTCAGGTTGATCGCTCTCAATGATGGAATCGTAGATAAAAGAATTTATTACCTCATCCGCGCTAGGAGTAATTACCGACTCAGCCTCCTTGTCACCCTCCTCAGTAGATTTCATGCCGTAAATCGTAGCCTCAAGTGCATCTAACTCAGCTTTGAATAAGGGAGACTCACCATAACCGTTATCATCATCAAAATCGTCATCTAAATCAAACCCATATGACGAATCAAAGCTCCCAATGGCAAATTCAGTCGATCGAGCAGAATAATCACTCGATCGACCAGTTTCCTCCTGAATTCCACTCGATCGAGTGGAAATATCACTCGATCGACCAATATTAGTCACTCGATCGAGTGATTCCTCCTGTACAGCACTGAAATCCTCGTGTGGGGTGGTGAAATGTGATAGAAACTCGTCGTCTGAGTCATAAAAGTCATCCTCAGCATTGGGCAACACGGTTTCTTCATGGGAAAAACCGCTCTCAGCAAGGTATACCTCTTCTAGTTGCCCATTATCCGACTCACCTAACCGAGCTATTTGTGACTCCAGCTCAAGGATTCGAGCGTCCATATGTCTGTCACTCTCTTGTACTTTGGATACAAGCGTCCCCATTAAATATGTCAGCTCCGCGATCTCTTCTATCTCGTATCTCACTGCTAATCGAGCAATTACGACTCGAGCATATCAACTCGCGAGACATATTCTTGCGCTTGGAATGCAAGTGTCTCCATCAAGGATTTCAGCTCCGCAATCTCTTCTTCTTGTATATCAGGAAGACCTTGTTGCGGTGGCCATTGATAGGGTGGATGTGGCGGCACAACTACAGCTGCTTGACTAGCTCGACTACGCTGTTGGAACGCGTAAACTTCGTCATTCTCTGCCAAACAAGAAACTGCATTATGCCCAGCAGCACCATATCTCCCGCAAAGAAATCACCTGTGTGCCATATAATGGGACATGGGTGACAGGTCAAAGGTACTCAAGCCTTCCCTCTGACGATCTTTCACCTAGAACTGTCTAGGTAGTACCTGTAAGGCCTATCAAAACAGCACTCAAGGAAAAGATTAGAACGGCCTCAAGAGAAAAATCCCCTGAGGCTAAAAACAGATAAAATGAAACAAATAAATAAATAGATGCCTCCCCGGCAACGGCGCCAAAATTTGATACTGTCGTTTCGTACCAAAAATAAATACCTAAGTACTACTAACAGAAGTCAGCGGTAAGTAGGGTCGATCTCCACAGGGAGGCGGTGTACTATCTACTTGTCTATTTATCTGTCTAATGTCACAATGCTGGGAGTTTGATTAATTTGGACTAACTAAACTACTGACGCTAAAGGTAAGAGAAAAGGGATAAAGGAGATTAACAATAAGAGAAAGGAAATATGCTAGGAGTCGGTCCACCCGTGGTAGCTATACTATCGGGTATACTGAGGCGATTAAACTATTGATAAGAAGAGCTATGGTCGTCACCTTTCGGTCCTTAAACCGCCCTAGAGCGTAAATAGCTTAGCTTTCGCCCTCACTACAATACCCTATTGTAATTAAGCAAGCCTTCCCTTCCAATCTTTCGATCCAGGTCGGGGTTAACTACTTTTATAAATTGGTCTCCTGCATGCATACATTCAACCTAATAACAATTAAATTGCCTAATACAATTCTTATCGCAAGGCTAATCTATTCAAGTCAATTATAACATGTTGCTACCACGGCTTCCCTAATCCTAACATATTAAGGAAATTAGCTACACATGGCTCGAGGTACTACACTAGCAATTGCTAATCTAATAACATAAGACATGGCAGCTAAAAGGAGAAACAATAAAAGCAATAAAAGAAAAAGAAAGAATAAAAGGGAAGAAATAAGTTACTGAATTAATGATCCGGAATTAAGAGAACAAAGTAACAGTGTATTGGAACAAATAAGAGAGGAGAAAAGAGAGTAGAGTAACGTGCAGTCCCCCCCTTTGTCTAACCTCCTGTTAGATTTATTTATAGCGTAAAAACATAAAACCTAATCTAAGCTTAACGTGAATTGAGGCCCAGTAGCTTGTAATTGTTCGATTGAACACTTAAGCCACTCGATCGAACGGTTTCTTCGTCTGTTTACTCGATCGACCAAAAGATAAAGCTCGATCGAACAAGATTTCGTCTGTTTACTCGATCGACCAAAAGGTAAGGCTCGATCGAACAGTTCCTGGTTCCAGCTCGTGTTGGTCTTGTAATTTGGTCTTTGACTTGTCCTTTTAGCTCCCGAAACACATTCACGCATCCCAAGACAGCTATATTTCCCGCTCCAAATCATCTCTTCCTCCAAATGCATGCTAAACGGACGGTAAATGGCATGAATCTACTACTTTATGGCTCATTCCTGCAAATAAGACAAAATAACCCAAAGTCGCATATTCAGGGCATTTCGTAGCATAAAACCACGATAAAAGCATAGAAATACGTGCATAAAATAGGCTAAAAAGACTATATAAAATGCACGTATCAAATAACAAGACATGACTCAACTATAGGACTATCAGCTACCCTATCAGATTCTACAGGGGAAACAACATGACAAGGTACAACTTGCATAGGTGCCCTACAAACAATAGACTGAATGTATTATGTCAATTTCTCACCCCCCCACCATAAATGTCAGAGTCCTGGCTCCTACGTCAATAATTGCACCAACAGTGTGCAAAAATGGTCTCCCTAAGATAATAGGGGTATGGGTATCCTCGGGAATGTCCAACACAATAAAATCAACGGGT
This sequence comes from Silene latifolia, assembly GCF_048544455.1. Lineage (NCBI taxonomy): Eukaryota > Viridiplantae > Streptophyta > Magnoliopsida > Caryophyllales > Caryophyllaceae > Silene > Silene latifolia. The sequence goes on along the minus strand of NC_133528.1, from coordinate 118,508,447 downwards.
ATAAAGAACATCCCAACCCGCACAGGAACATCTTCTAGGATACCCAAAGGTCGAGACAAGGAACGGTCTGCCATTTGGACGGTCATATTGGTGCATTTAAACTCCGTCAAACCTATCTTTTTAGCTAAAGATAAAGGTAAGACACTGACACTGGCACCCAAATCACATAAAGCATTATGTATAGTATGGGTGCCTATGGAATAAGGGATAGAAAAACTACCTGGGTCAGCTAACTTAGGTGGAGATTTGTTTTGTAGGAGTGCACTATACTTCTCTGTAAAAGCAATAGTCTCCACCTCATCAAAACTTCTCTTACGAGTCAAAATTTCTTTCATGAATTTAGCATAAGAAGGTACCTGAGTAATGAGTTATGTGAATGGAACGGATACCTGGAGATTCTTGACTAGCTTGATGAACTTCCCAAATTGTTGCTCAAGTTTGGTATTCAGCTGTCGGGCTGGAAATGGGAGCTTGATCACAATTGGTGGCTCAGTAACTTTCTTCTCTTTATTAGCATTTGACTTCTTAGCAGTACTAGAAGTCGAATAATTAGCAATAGGCACTGGATCGGCAATCTTGTCATTGACATTCGATTCTTCAATAACCAAGTCAGCATCATCTTTAGGCATCTCCGGTCCATCATAAGTAAAACCACTCCTTAGGTTGATAACATTAACCGTCTCATGTGGTTTTCTGGCTGAGAAGGCAAGGCACTCGACAACCTACTTGAAATTTGGCTTGATAATTTAGCAACTTGATCATCCAAAATTTTATTGTGAGCCAACAATTAATTAATTAGAGCCTCCTGCTTTTGTGAAGCCGCCATTTGCTGTTGTAACATGGCTTTAATGTCCAACATATCACTGTTTGAAGCTTGAGGAGGAGGCTGCATCTGTTGAAACTGTTGTTGAGGCGGCCTATTAAAGTTCCCTTATGGTTGATTACCACGATTCTGAGGAATGACATACGCATTGGTCGGCGGCGGGGTAGGATTTTGCACATTGTAGAAATTGGAGTACGGGTTACCTTGCTTGAAAGACTGATAGGCATGAACTTATTCTATAGTACTCATATATCCAGCCGTAACATGACCATTAGTACCACATCTCTGACAAGGGACCTCTTGTTGAACCAAAGCATGGACTGTCTGCTGTCTACCCAAAGATTGGGTAGTCTTTAGCTCTGCAATTTGTGCAATCAATACCTCTAACTGAGCTGCAATGACGCCATCTGAACTACCCCCTCTTGTACTACATCTGGGGTTACCATACTCAGTAGTGTGAGTAGCTATCTCATCAATCAATTTCTAAGCATTGGCATCAGTAGTGTTGTTTTGAAACCTCCCATTGGCAGAGAATTAAGTAAGGCTCTATTGTCGTCATACAGCCCATTATAAAACAGATTGCATATAAACCATATCTGGAAACCATGATGGGGAACAGAGCGGACTAGTCTCTTAAAGCGAACCCATGCCTCATTAAGGTCTTCAATGGGGCCCTGTTTAAAACTCGTGATTTCGCTTCTAAGAGCATTTGTCTTATGTGGTGGAAAATACCTCTTGTATAATACAAGAGCGAGTGTATTCCAGTCAGTAATAGCATTTGCTTCCATGTCCAAATCACGCAACCACTCTGCAGCACCATCTTGTAGAGAAAAATGGAATATAACTTTTTTTACTTGGTCCTGCGTTACCCCGGCGGTCAAAGGGATTGAGCAACAGTATGTAACGAACTTCTCCATATGTTTGGCAAGATCTTCAGTAGCTCCTCCTCCAAACATATTCCGCTCTACCAGGTTAATATAGAACGGACGGATTTCAAAGGTTCCATCATCGGTGGTTGGCAACTTGAATCCCTTAGGAATGGATGCAAGGGTGGGCTCTGAATGTCTTGCTAATGTAGCCATGATCGTAGTAGGGGCATAAGTAGATGTGTCTTCCTCTAAAGACTGATTTTCTGCAGTAAACGCGGCGTAAGCTGAATCAAGCGTACTCAAGTTTTCTGCTTGATATATCTCCTTTCAAAAGTTTCGTCTAGCACGGAGAGTCCTCTCTGGTTCTGGATCAAACGATATGAGCTCAGACCTGAAAGACCTGGGCATAAACAAAACTAGCACTGAAAGGTGAGAAACGACCTCAAGGAACACAGGTTCCTTGAGACAAGAGACAAACTAAAATAAAACAAATAGAAAAAATGCGTCGCCTCCCCGGCAACGGCGCCAAAATCTGATGAGGCTGTCGCAACCAATCAAAAATAACCAACTAGATCTCTAACTAATATAGACAGGGAAGTCGAGATCGTATCCACATGGAGGTTAATTGTGATCTATTTGCTAATTCAAGTCTGTCTAAGTAACCAAATGGGGTTTGTTTGATTTTTGTTCCAAACTAAAGCAATAAAGTAAAAGGTTTAAAGAGAGAAATTGAGTCGAGAAAAATATAAGAGAAATGAGCTAGGACATCGGTTCAACATGGATTATTACGGGTTATAGGTAGAGTCATAGGTCAGTCTCAATTACCGATCTATAAGGCAGTGAAAAGGTCCTCTCGGTCCGCTATTCGCCCTAGAATGCTTCTAGCGGGCTCTCGTAACCCACTAGGGCACTCTAATGTGTGTGACAGGTCTAACCCTTTCCAGGCTTTCGATCTTAGGTCGGGGCTTACCAGTACAATTAATCAATTACGTCGACTTAACTAATTAAAAGCAATTGAATGTCACAATTAACAACATGGACCAATTATATCGACCAATCTAATCACCCAATTAAGACCGTCTCAACCCATGTCTCCCCTAAATCCTAGCAAAAGGTGATTTAGCTACTCATATTGAAACTTGCGATAACAATTGAATAAGACGATAGAGGGAAGGAATACATAATTAAATTAATTGAGAAATTAAATAACATAAAATAAAACTAATAATAATAAGAAGAGAAAATATAGCAATTAAACAAGATGAACGAAAAGGAGAAAAGGGAATTAAAATTACCAAATGAATCCGAGTCTGAGCAATAGAGAAAAAGGGAGAAATTCTAGATCTAAAACTTGTAGAGAATTATTACGTAGTGAAGTTTTTAATTGTCTGCTTGCATAAAGTAAAGTGTAAAAGTGTGACCTAATTAAAAGATTACAAGAGCCTTTATACCAAGCCCAAATAAAAGAAATAAGCTAAACATAAGAAGTCGTCTATCCGTATAGAGTTGGTCAATCGACATAGATAGGAGTGTCGATCGACAGAGTAGTAAACACTCCAAAAACAAAGCTCCTGTGTCTAACGACAATGTCTAACGACATATGTGCTATTGTCGATCGACATAGGTGGAGTGTCGATCGACACCATGTATAGAAGTCGATCGACAAGGCAATGGGTGTCGATAGACTTAGCTGAAAGCTCTCCAACACAATCTCCCTGTGTCGATTGACTATGTCTATCGACAACTGACACTCTGTCTATAGATAGCGTGTATAAAGCTTTAGTATTTGCTCTCCTAAGCTCGTCTAGACTTTTCTTCTATTCCTTTACCGAACGGATTTGGCTCCCAAATGGATAAATGAGTCTCAAAACCTGAAAGAGACATGAAACACACCCAAGTAGCAAATACGGGAGGAAATAGAATGAAATAATAAAATAAGCTCATATAAATGCGTGCCAAACATGTGAATAAACGCATACAAAAGGCACGCATCAATATCAGTTAATGATTTAATCAATAAAGAGTATTTTAACTAATTATTTTAAATAAAATAGTGATATATACACACAGATCAATCTTAAAGAAAGTCTAGCTGATAATACTAATATTAATACGTATGGTGGTAGTAAATGATAAAGGTGTATTTTTCTAGCAAATTTGATATGTTCAGAAGACGATAATATATGAAAATGATAGGATGTACCATTTATTTCAGATGAACCTTACCATTAATAATTCCCTCACCATCATTGTCATTATCATTTTCTGCCAAAGAATAGGACACTTTTAGAAGGGTATGTGCACGCATTGATAAGGTACCTGATTTGAATAATTTTAATGTCCGTTAAAAGGTGTAAAAAAGTGCTACTACCTTTCCCAGGAGACATTGACAGTGTAAGATCATGTCAGGAGGAAGAAGATTGTGTGCACTTGCGCTTTTATGTGTTTTCACGTAATCCAAAACAAAACAAAAGTAGTGCTAATATGTATCATCGTAGGTCATTTTGATCTCTGTCATTGTATGTATAGTAATACCTTATTGCATGATAATAACTCCAACATAAAGAAATAAACAAAACAATTGATCTGAGGCAGATCGATAAATGAATTACAACCCTCATTTATCGCTGTAGATAATAGTATAGTCTCAGTCATTTCGAGGTTTATCCATATCATAAATTTTTTGATATTTCATATAAAATTTTTGGACTATCATATTATTAATAAAGATATAATGTTACCTGGAACAACACAATTTGTGATGCTTGATAGGGGTGATCGTGTGTAACTCCTAGTGTCTTGTTGATACATCTTACCTACGTTACCTGGCAAAAACTCAAGAAATTTTTTTAGACAATGTACAAAATAGACCCCCAAATTGAAGTTATAAGATTGTATTTTTCTTAAACCTTGCCGAGTAGGGGTTGTTCGTTGACGCTTCTGACTTATAATAGTATTCCCATCCGACATATCTTCTTAACTTGATAATTGAATCATGTATCCCATAGAGTATGTGAGAATTTGTCGAGTAAATATTAAGAGACATTCACTACGCCAAATAAGACATCCAATAACGGTCAAATAATGCAATTACCGTTATTAAATAGAAACACGGAACCGTTATTGCAACGACTGTTGTTAAATATATACCACAGTTGTATGACCGTTATATAACATCAATAACGGATCTATAATACCGTTATCACTACTCAAGAACCGTTATAAAACTGTTGTTAATTATGTTTATGGCAACGCGTATACTTTTAAGAAACCGTTATTAGATATTAATAACGGTTCCAAACCCGTTTTCCTAGTTTATTATTGACAACGGTTTAGTGGTTCCAAAACCGTTGTTAAATATTATCTATGATAACAGTTCATTTCGTTATCTTATTTAATTAAATGTCAATATTTAACAACGGTTTTATTGCATGATAAACTGTTGTTATATTTATCAACTGATGAAATTTTGACAACGGTTCTTCTTAAATAAAGCGTTGTTAATATTTTGAAGTCGACAACGGTTCTCGTTCGTTATCTTATATTTTTGGCGGTTTGAATGGGGAGGGAAAAGATGTCAAAGGTTATTTACCTAAATAAAACCGTTGTCAAATAATTATTTGCAACGGGTTGTTTTTAGCCGTTTTTGTTTTTAAATTTTCTATTTTTTTTTTTTAAAAATGATTTTAGCTTATTCTAGCAGCTGCTGAAATGCTATTTTTCCAGCAGCGTTTGTAGCAGCTGCTGGAATGCTATTTTTCAGCTGCTGCTGAAAATAGCATTCTAGCTAGCAGCTGTGCACTGCGAAAATTCAATCCTGAATCAAAATATTACACCCCGTGATCAATTAAACCCAGTTTCAAAACAGTACAAACAGGATGATCAGAAGCCAAAACACAACTTCCTCAAAAAAACAAAAGAAGCCAATACACAATGGCTCTCTCTCTATATATATACATACACACACACGTACATAAAGCATGAGCAAACTATTGAGACTCCGCTAATGAAACAACATAACTGGCCCACATATATCTCATCTGATTGATGTCCTCTGGCGAATATTCTGGGGCTTTGTTGAGTATTATTGGAAACTACAATTCAAAATATATATAATCAAAATAGATATAATACATGGAAGTATACAGAATTGAACTCAATTTACATATGAAATAGTTTTTAAATCACACTAACCCGTATCGGAATAGTAGAAAGTTTTCCGTCGATAACCTTCCACATAGACTGGCAAACGTAAAAACCGCATTGTTTGTCGTCTGGTGCTTTAGAAGACTATTATATAAATCACACACAAATCAGTTGAATTAGATAATCAACCTCTCACATAAACATTAATTAAATGGTACGAGTAATTATTAAGAATACACTTACTAATGGCGTGATAAAATTGGGATTAGTGTTGCTTTCATATTTCCCAAGTGGACATAATCTTCTTTTTACTTCAAAAACACTAATTCATAAATATACACACATGCCATTATTATTTGCATATATATGGCTCAAGTCATACAATAACAAATGACATTATTGAAGGTTGTAAACTTACTCAGTTATCATCTTTACACAACTGTCAGAAGGTTTGCCTTCGCGGGAGTCAATCCAGTACACTGTTTTTGTTTCCACTTGGATTGCCAGTAGCACCCAATGCTTCCTATTTATTTTGAGACATTGAACTGTTAGTTCATTTACACGCATTTAAGCATGTTAATAATAAATTTATAGAACCGTGATTCATTACAATAATCACGTACTATACATACATATTCTCATTGTAGGGGGCAAGCCATAGTTTTTTGGACGACATTAACCGATGAGCGATACTATTGATTTGTTCTTCGTATGAAATTCTGTTAACAGAGAACGTCTTAGGACTCAAGAATCCGTAGGCGTGATTAGGGACCTTCCACTCAGCGAACTGATTATTGAGGTACCTATTACGCCACATGGAACGAAGATTGTTATTGTAATTGATAATTTTAACAAACATCATTATTCGTAAATGGAAATGACTTAATAATTATATTAATAAAATTTACTTCATCCAAATCAAAATGTTAACAACATCTAAATTGTCAGGTCGACAAATTCCAGCAGTTGCTTCGGGTCCAGTATGGCTATATCAGCTGCGCCCATAACTTCTTTTCAATGCTAATCATGACTACATCACCTGTAGGTGACCTCTTTACAGCCAGGTTGTGCAAAGCCATCAGCGAAGCAGTTTTCATCTTTTTCTTATATTCACACGATTCATAATAAGAATCATAAGCAGGCTTGCCTGCAACAACTTTCGTTAACGTAGTAGTAATTGCTTTAGCTGTCATCACGACTTTGCTTAAGTTCTGCAAATGTAAAGATTAAAGTACTTACAATATGTTAATATTCATACCCTAATATATTTAAAGAACAAGTGACCCCCTCAGTAAAGATTAACGTCTGCATATAGGTACCTCGGGGATGACAACATTGATGAGTTTGTCAGGCCATTGCACATAAGAGCTTAGGGTTTCTTTCAAATAAGTGACCCCCTCAGTAGGAAATGGTACTTGTACTTCCCCATACTCGTCTTTATATAATTGGGACACTTCCACTTTCCTGCAATTGTGACGAAGGGGTATACCATGAACCTTAACTTGCTGAAGCCGGTCGTAATTAAACACGTATCCCCTGGCAACAATTTCTGTTTCCCCTGTAAATAGGACAGACGACAAGCCACCTTGCAATCGCCCTTCACGTCAGCTTTAATCAATTAGTACACATACATTCACTGCCTTTAATAAATTTCCTAAGTAAAAAACGTGTATGATATGAATAATTATAAACTAGCAGCTATTACCTTTTTCGGTGTTGAGAAGAACATCTGATCATCAACTACCATCACTTCATCCTGTGTCACGGCCTTCCTGGCATCCTCTTCCTCTTCAACTGCCTGATATCGATCCTCGGCTCTCACTTCAGTCTACTTTCCCATTTCCTTCTCCCTTGTCATGTCACCCTTGGCTTCCTTCTGTATATTAACACTTGTCCATATAACACGTACTAATTTTACAAATCATATAACACACTGTATATAATACAAATATTATTACCTCTTTTTCCTCCTCCTCCACATCCTCCTCCCCCTTCTCCTTATCCTTATCCTTATCCTTATCCTTATCCTTATCCTTATCCTTCTCCTCCTCCTCCTCCTCCTCCTCCTCCTCCTCCTCCTCCTATGCTTCCTTTATGACTTCTTGAACCATATCCAACTCCTTTTCTGATGGCTTTTCCCCAATTTCCAACATTCTCATCATCAACCTGGCTATTTTATGTAGCTGTGTAGTAGAAATTAATGTCAACATATATAGTTTTAAATTAATTACGTTGGTTCAAACACAGTATTTATAGATTACCTTCTTGGAAGCATCACCACGTTGAGTAGTTTTCCCAAAATAATTAGTGATACCAACATGCGTTCATACCCCTCTCACACGACCCGGATGCTCTGCTTTGCCGATTGCCCTAGCAAGAATGTCATCACGTCCTTTAGGCTTCCATTTTCCTTCCTGTACCTTCTTCTCACAGATCCTCTATATACACATAAAACCATTAAGCAACACACAATTATATAACTCCGACTACCAGTGGTAGGAGTGACATATTTGTTCAAACTTACAATTTTCTTTTTGATGTCCTTATCATATTCAGTTTCCGCCTTTCCATTCTTAGGAGTTTGACCTTCCACCCAAGCGTCGTGACGACTGAAATTTCCAAGATTTGCCTACAATTCATTTATCACATTTATATCCTCTCAAAATATGTATGATTACTATGAACATATATAACATCCGACTAAAACACCTAATAGTCTAATACTATAAGAATTATGTACTTACAAATTTCTTCTTAATCAATCTATAACCACCGCGGGAGCCGTAAAAGACGGTCTTTTTCTTTGAATGTTCACCTTATTCCTCTCACTCATAGCCTTCATCAAATAAATTGTATCAAGAAACGTAAGCATGACCAAACACTAAACTAAGTATACTTCTTTATTTATTATTATTATTAAGTTACCTTAAACTTGTCAGACTGCCTATAAGCGATATAGCTATCCCAATGGTCCTGACTGACATACGGATACTTCTTTTTTGGTGGGTTTTGTTCATCTCCCCGATTTCCTGGTTGAACAAGTGGTTCTCAGCCATCTTTAACTTCCAAGATCTAAGGGCTTCCCCTATCTTTATTTTTAGGTACTTATCATAGATTTCGAGGACAACGTAAGCTAACTGCATATAAGATGAGTATAGTTGGTACAAGTGTTTTGGCTAATCCACATATCAAGTAGTAACTTAATTTCAGCTAAAACATTTATTATTGTATATACATATCTTTATTCTGTTTATTAGCATGGTGTTCCGTATTTGATTCAGTTCACAGATACGCGGCGTACCGAGAGGCACATATTGTTTTACACAACAACCAATCCAACTCGCAAAATACCCGACATACTCACCATATGGCAGCCCCGTATCTTTATCCCATTATAAAGGAGTAGGTATCTTTAAATTTATTGCTTCTAGGGAAACCCTGTGGCACATTCGACCCGCAGTGTGTTGCAAATTATTCTCATCAGCTGAGTCGTCGCCTGACGCATTTCCATCGTTTCTTTTGCGTTTTTGGACCATATCTAAAGCAGAAACTAATAAATAAATAATAACAATGCATACTTATAATAACAAACAAATCTCTAGAGAGGAGGGTTTATTACTTCTTTAAAGAGGAGAATCCGGATTGATCTGGCGGCGGCAATGACGATGATGACGATGACTGCGACGACGATGGGGTAGGCTGGTGATTGAGAGGAAGCTCAATGTTTGAGAATATTATGTGGGGGAGGGGAAGCTCAGAGTATATATGTGAATAATACAACACTTGCAAGACCTTGTTTATTAGAAAGTAATAAACACGGTATAAGAAAATTCGTTATATTTTGTTTTCAAACAGACTACGGGTTTGTTTGAAATCGTAATTGATTAGTACTATCTACAACGGGTTAGAAATAACCGTTGTCTGAAATATTTTCATTTTGTTTGATTTTGCCGCCATGAAATAAAGCAACATTTTTATATACATAACAACGGCCTCAACCGTTATAACTGTACACGTCCTGAACAACGGTTTGGGTATATCCGTTTTACATTATATTTCATTTTTTTTGATTTTACCGCCAAGAAATAAAGCATCATTTTCATATAAATAAAGCATCCTTTTCATATAAATAAAGCAACACATGACGTAAGATATCTCGATTGGATTGCTTATATTTTCACGGCTGCCGGGAACGTTTTTTGGATTTGCTAGTCTCTTCATTAACCCAAATACCTTCATCATGATCATCCCGTGTATATATGTTTGGAATGTTAACATTTTCAACATCATTACCAAATTGCGATATAGCACTGTGATCAAGTCCTTCAAATTCGACGTCTTCATCATCTGGAATTCGGCGATGGCAAGATAAAACAACTGACCACTTCTTATCCATAGGATCGGTAACATAAAAAACTTGTTTTGCTTGTGACGCTAATATAAAAGGATCGTCCTTGTTTCCAACCTTGTCAAAATTTACTAATGTGAATCCTAAATCATCATTTCTAACACCATTGTTGTTGTCAACCCACTTCCACCAAAATAGAGGTATCTCAAAATCCATGTAGTCTAAAACCAATATCTCTTCAATAACTCCATAATATTGCATTGTACCCAAAATAGGATTTTTATCCTTTGAACTAGCAAAGTATATAGCCTGAGAATCTATGCAAACTCCACTGTTTTGCATTGTGCTCGCCTCATCTTGAATGCGAGTGTAGAAAGTTTACCCATTAATCGCATACCCGCTATAAAAAGTTGCACGAGCATCGAAAGCGAGATGTCCTAGGCTGGTTGAGCTATCATCAATTGGGTTGTCATCATCGTAAATAGTATCCTTAAACCAGTCACTAAATTGCTTTTAATGCTCATTTGCATACCACCTTTCTTTCTTATGAGGGTGTTTTCCCTTAAGGTAACTCTGGTGTTCTGCTCTGTAAGGCTGGACATGATCATTGTTAAATAGAACGTATGTATGATCTCTATGTCGCATGTCAGATGACATATCCTTGGAAACACGACCCCTTACACCTTTTCCATTCATCCAGTCACTATGACGATTCGTAGGAGCTCCAATTAACTCATCCAAGGAGAGGTACGCGTAACAATACGAAAGAGCTTCATCGATAATTGCTCGCTCAGCAATACACCCTTCTGGACGATACCTATTAGATGTGTAATCCTTGTAAACTTTCATCAATCGTTCGAATGGGTACTGATATCTCAAATACACTGGCCCGAGATACAAAACCTCCCGGACTAGGTGGACAATCAAATGAACCATGATAGTGAAAAATGAGGGAGGAAAATACATTTCAAACTGACAAAGACAGGTGACGAGGATCTCCTGCAAAGTATCCGCTTCATCGGAATCAATGACTTTACTGTTGATTGATTTGAAGAAATGGCAAAATCTATTATAGCATATCGAACCTTTGGAGGTAGAATGAAACGAACGGCCACAGCTAGTAGTTGTTGCATCAATGTATGACAGTCATGTTACTTTAAACCAGTAAGTTTTAGGCCCTACAACGAAACAAGGCTTCTAATATTAGATAAATATCCCTCTGGCACTTTAATACTATGCAAGCATTCACAAAACTCTTTTTTCTCCTTTTTTGAAAGAGTATGAGTTGCAGGCGGCAAAAAAGTCCGATTTCCTTTTGTTTTAGCTGCCAGCTCGGGCCTAATACCCATCTCAACCATATCATCCCTAGATGCCTTGTTGTCTTTTGTCCTACCTGGAATAATCAGTAGAGTATTGATTATATTATAACAAACGTTCTTTTCAATGTGCATAAAATCTAGGCATTGTCTAACCGAGAGGTCACGCCAGTACGAAAGTTTGGTAAAAAATATGGTTTTTTTTTACAACCACGAGTAGACAACTTAGGTCCCTTCTTCCCATACGTTATCTCAATATGTTTCACTTTCTCATACACTTTACGACCATTCAAAATCTGAGGACTCCCACGTTGTTCAGGACACCCATTAAACGCCTTGTGAAGCTTACGATAATGATGATCAGGGCATAACCATCGACGATTTACCCTGTACACATGCTTGCAAGAATGCTTCAAATATTCTGATTCAACATTCCCCCCACACAATGGGCAAGCCTCTTTCCCATGTACAATATGTCCAGAAAGATCGCCGTATGCCGGAAAGTCAGTTATTGTACACAATAACATAGCTCTCAGATTGAAACTTTCCTTCTTATAACCATCAAACACCGGTATCCCTCTTTCCCACAGAATATTCAGATCATCTAGAAGTGGTTCCAAATACACATCTATGTCATTTCCAGGTTGTCGAGGGCCAGATATCAACAAAGACAACATCAGATACTTCCGTTTCATGCAAACCCATGGGGGCAAATTATAGATGGCCAACACAACTGGCCAAGTACTGTGTTGGGTACTCATGTTTCCATGAGGGTTCATTCCATCTGTGGAGAGCGCTAGACGCAAGTTCCTTGCTTCTTTGGCGAAGTCAGGATATTTAGCGTCAAACTCTTTCCACTGTTGACCATCCGCTGGGTGTCTTAACTTTCCATCTTCAATCCTTCCACTATTATGCCAAGTCAACATTCTTGCATCTTCTTCATTCAAATAAATCCTTATGAATCTTGGTATTATTGAAAAATACCACAACACCTTAGCTGGGATCCCTTCCTTAGTCTTATAACGCCATACAGAAGCGGCAAAACATGGGACAATATGATAATTTCTCAAAATCTTTACGGTACAATATGCAGTCATTGGGACAAGCATGTATTTTCTCATATTCCATGCCCAATTCTCTAATCATTTTTTTAGCCTCAGATGTCCGACTCGGAAGAACATTACCGTCAGGAAACATGTCACATAGCAAAGCTAGAAGATCCGTAAAACTCTTATCACTCCACCCATTTGCCCCCTTCAAGTTATATAACTTTACCACCGCGGATAATTTGGTATACTTCTTACAATCAGTAAATAAAGGCATTTCAGATTGACTCCACTTCTCAATTAAATGATTAGCATTTATTTCCCCATCACCGGTATTTTCAAAATCATCGAATCCATCATCTTCAGCAAACTTCTCACCTAAAACAACTTCAGGTGTAGGTGAACGATTGTTTACATACACATCATATGCCCCATCCCCTATATCTAAACCAGCAGCTTCAGGTGTATGATTATTTACCTCTACATCAGTTTCCCCATCCTCATCCTCTAAATCTCCATGAAAAATCCAACGCCTATAATCTCTACTAAAACTATTCTTTTCTAAGTGTATTTTGACATCTGGGATAGGCAAAACCCTAATATTACCACATCTATTACAAGGGCAGGGGATTGATGAGTGGAGATGAAAATTTTCACTAACGAAATTGTAAAATTCAGCAATTCCATCATTATAAATGGGATCACCAATTTCACCATCAATCATCCAAGTACGACCCATATATAAGCCAGTAGCTATGAAAATGAGATTACCTTTTTTAAGCTATAAAGACTAATGACGGCGACGACGGCAAAGATGACTTCTTTAATTAGTTTTTCATTATAAATAACACCCTAAAAAAATAAACTCTATATATACCGCGCTATCATAGCGCGGGATCTGTTTTTACAACGGTTTTAAGAAACACCGTTGTTAATTGTTGTAATATGACAACGGCTTAAAATAACCGTTGTTGATATATGTAATATGATAACGACTTAATTAACAAAGAACCGTTATCATTTTGTCTTATTATTGACATAACGGTTCCAATTCTTATTATCTTATTATGCCGTTTCCATTCTTTTTTATTATTATAAGTAGAAAGTTAGTCATTATAATATTTTATTTGGTGGATTGAATTTGAGTGTAAGGACTTGATTAAAACGTAGTAACAAATAATATCAATAATTAAACTTTTATTCAAACAACCACCATAATCAAAATACAACTCATAATGTCAGATAATAATTAAAGACTTAATTAGAGTCTGATGAAGAATTATGATAGTCTCCATGCCCAATTTCGGCATAGATCAAGTCGTAGATCGACTCTTCATCATCAGCGGACATCGCAGCTGGTGGAATGGCCTCTTTCTCCCATGACATAGGCACGGTTGCGGGAATGTACTGCCTCCTGTAATGTGTCAGCAGACGATGATCAACATGGGTCGCAACTCATAGATAAGGGCCCTTTTGTTTAGCATCCGAATAAAAGTCCTCTTTCCCCGCATCTTTCTCCGCAAATCTAGCCCCTAATGTTCTCGCCTGACGAAAACTATCATGGCAGTTGGCTTCGTCAAACTCGATAAAAGCGAAGCCTACAAAACCTTGCTTGTTTGTAGACACAGGGTACACTTTTTTAACCGCAGTGAAACCGGAGTCATGAAGCATTTGCGTCAACCACCCAAAATTAGGGTTTAAACCCTTTCCATTCCCATCATAACGAACCGGGAGATTATGGAGAATGCAAGTAAAAGGCCGTGCGTAACGATGACGTGATTGTAGCTCCGATACACCAGCTATATTTTTTTAAGAGAGAAATTTAAAGAGAAATTAAAGAGTAAATGTTTGATAATTTATATTTTAACATTATGAAGACATATTTATAGAATTATTTTGGTCAAATTGAAAATGGTTGGTCAAATTGAATATTTATTAAAGTTCTGATAAAGTTTTGAATGCAGTGGTCAAACTGAGAAATCTAATCAAATAGTGACAACGCTTGAACTGAAAAACCGTTCTTTCATAATAGCAAATGATAACGGTTATAAGAAACCCATATCTATAACATAACAACGGGTACCACAAACCGTTACTGGTGCTAATTTAGTAACGGTTTTCGAAATGCCGTTTTTTTAAACTGGTAACGGTTGTATAACAACCGTTGATAAGAGCGATTTTATAACGAGCTTTTGGAAACCGTTAAAACATTTTTTTATAAAGGTTTGTTAAACAAGCGTTGTCACATTATAATAAGAACAGTTTTCGACGAAAACCGTTGTTCTTATTAGCGTGCTCTAGGTTTCCGCCAATATTCGGAAAACGATAATCTAAGTGTCGTTATTAAATGCATTAAACCGTTGTGATACGCTCCTTATTGATTGTCAGAATTGGCGTAGTGATTAAATACCTAATTCTACATCATATACTAAACTATATTAAAAAAGAAACATGATTTACCTAAAGTTTTGGCACCTAATGAGCTAAATGCATTCAATTCTCAGTTGATGATTTGGGATAGACCCTTTTGAGCTGAAACCAAAAACAATTCATTTTTGGCATCTAGTCATGATAATAAGTATTAAATGGTCCTGTATAATTTACTTTGGAAATTACTATAAGTTGGGGATTTTTGATTGCATTTACTAATTCATTTATATCTTGCATGATTTGCTAAGGAAATCTTTTACATTTCTCTTATTACATATATTACATATATGAATAGTATAAGGGATAATATAATAACCTTATTCCATATAACTAAATACATGGATACATATTTTGGGAATCTTTACGTATATAAGAAAGGATATATTTGCTCTTTTTTTTAACCTAAATTTTCGACTACAAGATTTGCACTTAATGGATTCAGCTTATCCGGCGAATTGTTAATAGATTTGCAGTAGGTGACTTGTGAATTACATTTATACTGGACTGAATCTGTTCAGCTGTTTTTCATGTCAAAGGCCTTAACATTTTTTTTTGATAGCTTTGTTGTAATTAGGTGTTTTACATAACCTCTCTGCAAATGGTTTATCAAAATGATATAAACAACTTAATGTGTGGACGTAGAGAATTGTGGAAGGTAATATATGCTTTTATTTAGTATATTTACACAGAAAAGAGGCCTGCAGTAATCAATTTATACTTCTGTTTGAAAACTGATATGTTTATAGAGTGCAGCTAGTCAGTTGGGAAGTACTAATAATTTCATCCATTAATTTTAATTTTTTCAAATTTTGTGTAACAAATGGTTAATGGGGGCTTGTTGACAGGCCTAAAACCTGACAAAATGTATAGAAGCTGTCGTGGGCAAAAATAACATAGATGGAAGAAACAAAGGAAAAACTTCGCTAATAAGAAAATATATGAGTAACCGGTAAGCACTTGATAATGCAAATTCATTACGTAAATGTCATAAATTTAAAGATCATAATCCGAAAATAATTGAATTATTTGAATGTAATTCCAACATAAGTATGTCATAAACCTAGATGTGATAATTGAAAATCACTTATTTAGTCTAGAGGACGAATCCTCTTACTTTTGAGATACCAAACTAATTCTCCTTTTCAACTTTCACGACCACCTTTGGCCTAATGGCAGAGCTTTGACCTTCCTCATGAACTATATAAAGCTCACCAGCAATAACTTCTTCTATTCCCCTCTTGATAGGAGTTATATTGCATGCCCCCACTTAAATTCATCTCACTGCTATCACCAATGACTGACTGAACTTCATTGTCATTAATGAAAGAAACTGAAAGAGAATTTCCAGCAGATTTGGAAACCACCTCCATACCCTGCATGAATATAGTAACACTAAGAATACGAATAGTAGTAGATAATTATAAATAATATTTGAGGTAGTAATATACTCATAAATTAACGAACCTCTTCTTTTTTCAAGAGCGCGAAATATGTAGTCAGCAATTCAAGATCATCAGTTATTCGGGTGACAGTGTAGACTATAATTTTTGGCCACATTAAAATCGGTAA
The DNA here is from genome assembly GCF_048544455.1 of Silene latifolia. Lineage (NCBI taxonomy): Eukaryota > Viridiplantae > Streptophyta > Magnoliopsida > Caryophyllales > Caryophyllaceae > Silene > Silene latifolia. The sequence continues at coordinate 118,491,900 of NC_133528.1, read as the reverse complement.
TGTTGACCTTGAATAAAAATTGTTTGCCCAAGAGGTCGTCGAATTTCATAGGAAATAGTTCTTCCTCACGATTCTGCAATTTTTGAATATAGGTAATAGTATTATAGTTAAATGCAATTATTAAGACAATGGGCAAGTTAACAGTGACTATATTGTTGGGGGTACATTTAACCTTTATTAATGTCTCAAGCAAGTTCGTAGCCGTCTTTCCGATTAGTTGCACCATCTCACGACAGAATAGTAGGAAGGATGACGTATTAGTGTCATCTTCCACTTTAAAGACGACTTTGAATCTGGATTTCGATATGAAACTATACTATATCAGTAGTGACTAAATTGAAAAAATGGTAGAATCCATGCAATATACATCAAATTATTATAGAGAGTTTGTCAAGTATATAACCTTGTGGCAATATATTTAATGGTCTTCTTGCATTTGTCACAATAGAATGTACCATTTCCATCCTTTGTAGCTTTGGTTGCACATATTTTGCACGATGAGTAACACCAATCATGTTGTGCCTCCACTAATATGATTTTTGCAATAATGGCGCAAAAGTAAGGCTATATATAACAAAGTGTTAGAAAAGATATTGTAATACTCAAATTATTGAATTACTTGCTATATATTTATGATTTTTAGAATTCATGTCTAAAAAATTATTTGTTTCACCTCTTTAATGTCCAGGAAATCAGAAATGTATTTCCGATTAGACAACTTGAAGAATTCATCTTTGATGGTCAAAGAGCGAATCACTTCTAATTCTTCTATAACTTGCGCATTGTCCTCTGGTAAGTTCCCACAACTGAAATGTACATTATTAAGAGCCCGGATTATATAAGTATGAATTTTTTTAATAGGTTACTTCTCATACCTTCCTATGAAAGCAGCGACATCCTGAGAGTTTGGGTTCATCATTTGTCGAGAAGTGTGGAATGAGTTTAACACGGATGAGAGACCTATAATATATTTAATAACTATCATAATGTGAATCTATAATAAAAGGAAGTAAAATTCTTTAAATAGGTGTAAATGAAATGACGTACTGTTGAAGTATTCCAGCTTTGCAAACTGAAGGACGACCACATGTCGTCCTGGATGGGAGTCGACATAGTTAATGAGCAAGTCCATGTAGTCACCCCACAAAAAGATCTCTAGCGTACATGCACTGTAGTAATATGAAAATTATACCGTTATATGGGTTCAGGTTATGTTTTACAAACGAAATAAATTTAAAACACTTCAACTTATACCTTTCATTTTCCAGCCTTATCTTGATTTTCTTAGTTTGAGTATCACCCTCTCCTACAATCTTAACGGGACTCTTAGCTTTCAGGATCCCAATGATATCTATATAGATGATATAGTTTTGTTAAGTACATGAACAATGAAAGAAATGTATTATTAATGATTGTAGTACCACTTTTTTTATGAAACAAAAATTTACCTATGAATATATTGGGGATTAGTTTCTGCTCCTGAATATCTTGAAATGATACGAATTCAAAACCAAACTTTGGTATTTGTAATCCAATCTCAACACATTCTCTAGCAAAAGTATTCCTATGAAAATTTATTTTCCACTAATTACAGCATGACTTGTGGTTGTCGTTGTTCTTCAGTACCAAAAAATTGCTAATATTATATAGTTCCCTCTCATGAAGAAGAGGTCGAAATTGTCTTATGAGCCTATCCTTGAATGACGCTTGAATCTTGTCATTCTGTAGAGACAATATACAATTGGATTTAGGCGGGTTATTTTGAAATATTAGATTTTGACATATATATCTTTAAATTGTAGGGTTTTGTACACCCTATGAACTCGGATCTAATCGCAAGTATTATACAAATTAACATAGAAAATAAGATGAATGACATACCTCTTAGCGCAGCGGAATAATAATGATAATAAGAAGTATATTTGATGTAGAAATCCAAACCCCAGACGAATAATAAGCACCCCACTCGTGATGCCTCTACCGGTATCCACACAGATACTAATTTGCGCCTCGTATGCTAGTACTGAATGGATGAAGTAAGCCTTAGAGAAAACCCCTTTTCTCTCTTATGTTTTTCTCACAGTTTTTGTCAAACTAAACTAAATGAAATAATTAGGGTTTGTCACACAAACCCTTTCTTATATAGGTGAGATACACTATTGCTATTTTATTAACCTTAGCGTAGCGCAGCTGGGCCTAATCCATATGAGAGCCCTAACCCTATTAGTATTAAATATAAGTCCGATTTATAATTATTATACTAATCTCGTACCTTTTATGTGTGACCCAATAGGCCCACTTATGATTACCAGATAAGTAAACTTCCTTACGTGTCAAATCGACATTGACCTCTAGCAAGGCATATCGATTACATAGACTTAAGTGAGTAAATTTGTATAGGACAGTGAACATAACTCCTTCAGTCTCCCACTTGTACATATCCTTATAAGAACCATTATAAGTCTTTTTTCTACTATTGTCTCCAACTGAGAATGAGGTAGGAAAAGTGTCAACCTCATATATCCCAATAATTTTTCTCGAATCTCTGAGTTGACTTGTAAAAGAGCAGATGGATGACAATCATCCTATTTGAGCGCGGCCACGGATTTACACAAGTCACACTCTTCGAGAGGCCAAGAAACAATAAATTACCTTCACAAGGGAAGAGCAAATCCCCTCTTGTCCAACCACATTCTTTCACACGCTCCATGCACACCCAATGATCATCTATGATCCCCTTTTACAGCAGACTAGGAATGATATCAAAGTATACACTTCACATGTACAGAATAGTCAAAGACTCAGGTCTGAAGACCAAAACAAGTCAACATCTTGCAAATAACTTTACTGACACTAAGCGAATTCTTAGTAAAGTCCTTTTAGGCGGGTCTGTCTAATGTGTATTCTTCAATACACATCCATGCACCTGGCTTAGTATCTCCATACCTATGACTTATGGAACATAGCCATCAACCAGCGTACATACTAGTCATTTATGAGTATTCAAATGTCCCAACATAATACTCTGACTAGAGACACAAATAATCACATCATCCAAATGGGGTTCCACAACCAAGTCACGCACTTGGTGATCCATTTCATCAATGTATGTTATTTAGGGACAAATAATCCAATCATATTGAATAAAATGCACTTATATTAAATAAATGAGATATGTCATACATATATATATCAATAATCAAAAATAACTCCCACTAAGGCAAACATCTCTTAGTAGTACTAAGACCACTCGCCAATGCATCTTATACAAATTGTAACAACATGACTCTTCATATTCTAGATGCAATAAGGATTTTGTACGGGATATGCAACTATTGCATCGGTTATAATCTTACAAATACACAATTTACCTCCTCAATAAGATAAACTGTTAAATAATTCATAAGCACCAAAATGCTTCATAATCATCAAAGTCAAGTGTGTGTTTGGTTCTTAAACCAAAAACTTTGTTCTGGCTTCACAAGCAAATAGACACTTACTTTAGTTATAATATTGGTCCTGACGTTGTGCTTGGAACCATTCCAACATACAATTTCATTCATGTAAACAAAATATATCCAGATAAAGATCAAGAACCAACTTTGATGAGTCATAATTATATACATATTTATGCCTCCCCTTAATTGCTTTTGATACGGTTTTCATGCTAGTTTATGTCATTTACATGTCTTTTATGTTAGAATGTCGATACTTCCGCCTTTTGATGTTTAATGAAGGAATGATGCATTTGAGGAGCAAAGGAATGAAATGGGCATCGCGGAGTAGGCATGAGGGAACACACGAAGCACGGCATGGAAATCCATAAAAATGAAGGAAGAGAAGTAAAGAAGAAAACACGAAGAAAAGAGCTGAAGATAAGTGGTGCCTCGATCGAATGGAGCTAGGCTCGATCAAGGAAGTGGTGACTCGATCGAGTAGCTCAAGGCTCGATCGAGGAACCAAGTATTTCTATTATTTCCGCAAATTTCCTTAAGTCGGTTATGTTTTACTATAAATACTTACACTCGTATCCTAGGTTAATTACGTCTTATTTTCCGTAGTTTAGTATAGCTACCTTAGAAAACTCTCTCAAATACTTAGTTTAGTTTAATTATTCTTCTTATTTTCGGATCTAGCTATTTACGGTATTGTTCTTAATCTTTCCTCATTAATTATTAATTCAATTCATGCTATTAATTCTGTGGACAATGGGCCCACGGGGGCGCTTGGGAGAGAGAACAAGCGTTTGCATTTTGTGGAGTCGCCACCAATTTTTATGGGAAATTGGAACCGTTCGAATACCTTGTGCCATGTCTAGACACAAAGTAGTGACATGAACACTAAGCAATCGTTACCCTTAGCATTCTATGTCTAGAATGACTCTCGTGGATGCCAATGAACACGGATGTTCACAGAGATCTGGAGTAAGGGGTGAGGGTACGTATTAGGAAGCTCTTTTGATCGAACACCTGATCCCGCCCGCCTCGATAGCGGCCTCTACTAATGATTAGGGACATCATCTATACTCGATATATCGTCGATTATATGCATGCAATGCAACATCCAAGTTTTAATCCTAGCATGTGAAGAATAGACTAAGTCGGTTAACACGCAATTTAGCATACAATTAATGTCGAAGTAGGATTTAATGCTCAATTACATGTGAAAGCATACAAATGATACAAGAAATATGATAAATATAATAAACAAAATTACAACAATGAGAATTACAATAATTACAATGGATTCAATTGATTTATGTCGAAAATACCTTTAAAACGGATAATTTGAGAAAAAGAATAAAAGAAAGAATTAACGAACAAATCAGTAGGTGATAATATGGTTAGTAGTTAATTATGCGTAAAATAATTAAACTAGGTCAAGAAACAACGGAGTTCAGAGACAGAGTTCAACCTGGAACAGGCGCAGCAGGACTGCGCCCTTTGGAAGAGGCGCAGCAGTTGCTGCATCTGTTCCAAGGGTGAGTTCTGGCTGTGAAGCCGGAACTGCAAATCGTTAATGTAAATTGGTGATTTTAATGGTTGATTAACATATTAACTCGGATGGAAGTGATTAACACATTATTTACATATGAATGAGGGTCATAAAGGCAGTAAAACATGGATGAGACGGATTAAAGACGGATTATTTAAAAGAATGAAAGATTGATTAGTGACATGGGTGAACTAAGTAGGTTAGATATGACAAATTAACGACAAATTAATGACGAAAACGACAAAAGACAGATGAAAATATATCAAAGATCGAATTCCAGAAACCCAATAGGAACAAATCGAATTCCTACAACCCGGATTGAGTTTAATGACGAAAACCCGCAAATATGAGATTATAAGGGATTTAAGTCGAAATTAAATGATGGATTAAACGTGTTAATGATGAACAATAATATACAGGTGAAATTATTATGCTGTTGTATCAAAGAATTAAGGAAAACAAGCGAAACAAATAAAACGAACGAATTACAGAGGACGAAGGAAGAAGAAAGGAAGCAGGAACTGCGGCAGCCTCACGAAGAGGCGCAGTAGGCACTGCGCTCCTTCGAAGAAGCGCAGCAGTTGCTGCGTCCTTTCTCGACGGTCTATCTTCTGGAAATCCGTAAAAAAGGGTTTTAAACACGGTTTTAGAAATCGGTTTTAAAGAGATGTTTTCGACATAAACCTTACATTAATGATGCAAAAGGTAAAGAACAATAAATAAAAGAGAGATTTACACCCTCAGACTTTCATGTTTGACGAAACGAGATGAACTAAGTTATCGATTAGTGATGCTCGACTCGAATGTAGACGAAAGTGCCCTCGTAAGAGGAAAACTATTATATTAATTAAGTTGATTAGTTGTGGAGTTGGTCAAATTGGTCGGTCATGCAAACAAGGCTGATACTCAGAAGGATCCGAGCTTACGTGGTTGAATGTTCAAGCATGTAGACGCCAAAAAGTAAGAACAAAGGTCTAGAATGCAAAGGGAGAAGAGAAGGGCGGACACTCGCGTGAGAAATATGAGGAGCGAAGGCTCCTATTTATACTAATCACGTGAAGGAATAGGGTTTTCGGAGAGACTTTGGAAGTGAATCTCGGAAAGATATGAAAAAGATACGAGAAATACGCAGAAAAGGACCTGGGAAGAGGCGCAACAGTCACTGCGTCTTGGAAGAGGCGCAGAACCTGCTGCGTCTGTTCCCAAGTGGTTTCCTCCTGCGGAAGAAAGATTTCCGTGTTTAAGTTATGGAATGACGGGATAATTTGGTTTTCCTTAATATCTTGTATGAATATTACGGGAAATTGTTTACCAAAGAATAAAAGATTGTGAAATATTTAAAAAATATGGAATAGAAATATCCGGAACATTCCAGAACATTCCGACTCGGGATTTAACGGTTGTCTGAAAATGAAGAAGGTTTTAGGCCCGGACTCCAAATGTACTCTAATTACTGCCAAAACGACCGTATCGGCGCGTAGATGACAACTAAGAGGTAGACATTAGTGTTTGAGCAATCACTTGACGATAAACTTACGAACTGTCACAAATCGTTCCGCGTACCAAACATGCGGCCCAATCATCACCGGGTGGTTTGCGAGAGGTGCAGAAATGAGGTATCTACAGAGCCCCCACTTTGACTGAGGCTTGGACAAGGCGAAAGTCAAAGTATAGCCATCAGGTCAATCGAAGATTACAACCTGACGACTATGGCGACGCGAGGCGGCTCAAGGGGTCTGAGCCAAGGACCTGTCGTCGGGAAATTTTTAGAGTCTGTCGACTATCGGGGAGGGTCGTTTAAAGTCCATTAGACTACGTAAGGAGGCTCGCCAGCCATAAGAAGAGACCATACCTGAGACTTCTGGACGAAACAGGACTGAAGACGCTTCGGCGAAACTCTTTGGTCTGAAGATAACTTGGTGTCTGAAGGTATGAAGGTATATCCTGAAAAGGGGTATCTGAATGATTATAAGGAAACGATGATTTTGAGGAAAGACAGCAGGACACAGTCTGGAACTGCTGGAGAGAAATCTGTTCGTGTTCAGCTTCAAACAAACTTCGGAAGAATTCGGGATCGATGTTGATCTCCATATCTCGAGAGGAAGTGACTGTCGGTCGTGAACTCTCGTTGGGGAACATAATCGGGAACTTATCTCCATGTCTCGAGAGGGATAGTCCATCCGCTTACTCTCGCTGGGGAATATAATGAAGGCGTGTCGAAACACCTGTGAAGAAATACCCGCTCGTTGTGACAAGCAAGGTCTTGGGAGCGATGTATAATGTATAACAGTCTGCTGTTGGCTTAAAAATACGGTTCTGAACAGAAGATAATCGTCAAACGGACCAAAAAGATAAAATGGCATCGAGGAAGAGGCGCACCAAAGATGGGCCCACAAATAACGAACTCATAACGAATTTTTTAAAACTCGTATGGAGGGAACACCAGGAAGAGGCGCAGCAAGAGCTGCGTCTCTTGGAATAGGCGCAGCGCCTGCTGCGTCTGTTCCTGAGGGTGTCTTTTCTGCGTAAAAAACGCGATAAACAGAGGGATTTACTTCATTTGTTCGAAACACAAATTCCTCATTTTCTCTCTCAAATCTTAACCATTTCCGCTAAAATTTGATTCAAAAGCTTGCATTCATCATGACTAATCGAGATATGTATATCATTCTTGCATCAATCTTCTGTACTTTGCTCAATTTGGATCGAAAAAAATAGGGTTTTCAACCCAATTGATTCGAAAATTTGGGGCTTTTCCCCCAAATGGACTTGCCTTGTAAAATTGGTACTAGAAACGGATAATTGGTAATATAAGGATCATAACCATGTATTTGTTTCGAATTTTCGTTGAGTTTTGAGCATTTGAGTGAAATTGAGACGATTTCACAGCTAAACCGTAAATTGCTTCGAAAATTGCCTTAGGATTGCCCATTTACGATGAAACTTGATATTTGGGATCCTTGGATGATGGGTAAACTTCTTACCATCTCGGAATTTTGGTTTGTGACGGCTTCTTCAGGACACTTTTCTAGGGCATAATCGCCGTTATAACGAAATGCTGCCGAAATTTCGACTCGAACCCATGACTAGGCTTCAACTTAGGCTTGACTTGACCCTAATTACCACATGAGTGATCGGGTTTGTGAGAATGCGGCCAAAGATGGCGACAAAAGAGCGATTTCAAGGCTTCCGAAGGCTCGAAAATCTCTTAACTAAGGCTCGTCGTCACGTGACGCGGCCTAAATTTGCTTTAATGTTGCAGGTGATGAGGCTTCTACTTCTGGGAGAGCTCCTATGGAGATAGATGCTGGTGTTGACCCTTCTCGTGCCATCGAGGAGGCTTTGGAGGAGGTTTTCACTGCCGCGGTGATGGCTGCCGGGGACGAGGTCCACGAGGAGGAGGCTGTTGAGGAGGAGGAGGCCCCGAGGAGGGCCAACGTTGGGCGAGGAGGTCGTCAGCTGAGGGGAGCACCCGCGTGGGCTGAGAGCTGGGACAGTAGGCACTTGCTTTGGGCTGCGGAGGGTCACCTGTCCTACAGGACGGTGAAGAGCTTGGTAATCTTGAATTCATTACTCATCACTCATCTTCTTTCATTTCATTTGCTCATATCTTTTCCAAATTTCATTCAAAACTAAAGATAGCTTTTGTTTCAAATCACAATAGGAGGCCGGGAACATCAGGTCGTTCTCGGGTTACACGACGGCGATGGAGTGCTACGAGCGGCTGTCGGCGGAGGAGCGCGCCATGATCGAGCATGGAGCGTTTGGTGCCTTGGTGCAGGCTTGGAGGGATATCGCGAAGAGGAAGCTGCGGGCTAACCTTAGCCTGATCTGTGCTTTCTTAGACCGATTCTGGGACACGACTTCCACTTTTCTCATGCCTTTCGGCGAGGTGGGAGTCACGTTGGAGGACTACGGCATGATTTCTGGTCTGCCGTATGGGACTGTGGCTGTGGAGTGGCCGGAGACTGCCATGAGGGTGGACTCGGCCGAGGCTAGGAGGTTGATCGGCTGGAACTTGTCGCTGAAGGCTATTACAATGCCTGGTTTGGTGCCCAGTTCCTATGTCCGAGACTACTTTGCGGGGAAGACCCCGACGCTGGTGATGATTGACGGGAGAGAGACGGCTCCTCCTCCCTGTACAGTTGAGCAAAGGGCTCGTTTGTGGCTTTGGTGGTTTCTGTCTTCGATCTACCTCGGAGACAAGGGAGAGAGGTTGTCGACGAAGCTTCTTCCCTTTCTTTCTGACCTGAGCTCCCTAGGGCGCTGGGACTGGGTCACTGCTGGTTTTGCGGTCCTCATCCGCTTCATGAGGGCCATGGTTCATCCGGAGTTGATGGAGAAGGGGACTTCTCCTGGTGCTGTCGGCCCTGGACTACTGTTGGAGGTATGAACCTTTATTTAGACTAAAATCAATTCTTTTCCTTATCAAATTACGAAAGATCGTTATTGACTACCTTATTTCACAGGCGTGGGTGTACTCCTACTTTCCGAGCCTCTCGCCCAAGAGGACGGAGCCGCTGGAGAAGGCCTATCCCGTCGTGAGGGATTGGGTGATGTGTAGGACTAGGAGCAAGCGTTCCTCTCACGGTGTTTACCGGTGGGACGTGAACGCTCTTCAGCTGGACAGCGTGAGCATCTCACTTATATTCATTTTGCTTCTATATTGCCTTTAATCGATCATAAGAATGATTCCTTGTTTGTCTTTTTCCCAGTGGGTGCCCAGGCCTTGGGCGGAGTACGCTGGAGCGCCTCCTTTTTTGGCTGAGGTCCTTCGACCTAGGAGCTCAAGCCGGCTGCTGTTGAGGACGTTGATGGGTCCTGTGTGGTACTTGGGCGAGCGCTTGGCTCGTCAGTGCTCTCGGGACGTATTGACGGTTCCCATCGATCCTCTTAGGACGATGTTCAGGAAGCCTTATGAGGCTGAGAGGGAGGCTGACTTGGCTGGCGTTGGTGGTGATGCCCTCCTTCTTCCTGGCGAGAACTACTCGGCGTTCCTCTACGGGAGGTTGGCGTACTGGCCGGTTGTGGTAAGTGCTTTTATCCTTTTTTATTATGATTTTGAGAATACGATGAAAGATCATCGATTAATGAGAAATATCTGACTTTGCAGGAGGTTGAGGCGGCGGGCATCGAGCCCCCAGAGTACCCCGAGACCCTCGAGTACACTGACGCGACCGGGAGGACGACGATCTCCGAGCTACGTGACTTTGACGTGGCTGTGACGGATGCTGGCCTGGACGATTGGCAGCATCTGATTCGGAGGGTGAGCCTCTAATTTGCATAATTTTTTTGTAAGAACACATTTGATTGAGCTTATTCAATTATTGAGAATTTTTTTTTTGAAAATGCAGGTAGCGCCGTCTCGGTTCGTGGCGTTATGGAGGGTGGCCAACCGGCTGCGAGCTACTGCCGTCGAGGCACTTGTCGGCGGTCGAGGTCGTCAGGTATGAACTTTGTGTCTATTTTATTTTTGAATTTTGATTTTCCAACTTCTCTTGTAATTGCTTGAGATGATTGACATGAGCCAATTTTGTTGTTTACAGTGGGACCGTGAGTTGGAGCGAGAGTTGGCTCAGTCTCGGGAGGAGACAGCTCGCTTGTTGAGGGAGCTCGAGGTTCGAGACGCCGAGGTTGCTGCTCTCGCGGCAAGAGTTGCGGAGCTAGAGGGCGACCGACAGTAGTTTTGCTTTAGTGTGTCGTTTTGTATTTTGCACATTTGTACATTTTGGACCTTCATTTTGGACATTTTGGACTTTGCTTGGGGCTCGAGCCCCCAGTTTGCTGTACATTTCCCTTTTTTGGTTGTATATATGATGGCCTGAGTGCCTTTGCTGCTGGATTGTGTTGCTTGTATCTGCAGGTTAGCTTTGAACAGGTTTGTTAGATGACGGTTTATGCCGTCATGCTGCCGAAATTTACATAGAAATCACGTAGAACATACATTTGTATATACACACGGCCTAAATTAGCGCAAAACGAATGACTCAAAAGAATGCAAAAAATGCAAAAAAGTTGCCGGAAATGACCGGACGGTAGGGAGGGTTACCCCTAAAAAAAGAAAAAAATAGAAATCTATAAGTTAGAAATGAAATGATTAAAAAAGAAATAAAAGAAATATATAAGTGAAATAAATATATGAATTTTGAAATGAATTAAATTACAAATGAATATTATTTCCTAAAGTGAATTACATTAAAATGAAATTTATTTCCAAAAATGAAAATATACAAGTGTGGTAAAATGACGAAAATATTGATATCGCCTCGAAACGCGTGCCCACGGAATTAGGAAACACGAAATATGGCAATTTTCACGTATTTACCAAAATAATAACCTGTAGGAATAGGAAATTATTCGTCAAGGAATTTAGGAAAGATCCAACGCGGAAAATCACAGAAACCTAGGTGAGGAAGAGGTGCAGCATGAGCCGCGTCCCTTTGAAGAGGCGCAGCAGGTGCTGCGCCTGTTCCCAGTTGTGTCTGTTCTAGCAGATTTTAGGAAACAGAAATTAGTATAAATAGAGACGTCGATAGAGCTTTTATTCACACAATTCTTCCGTCTCTTCTTCGTCTTATTACATAAAATTCTTAATATAATCACTCATCATGAATACTTTGGAGATTCGCCTAAAAGAGTGGACCAACGAGTTTTCCAACATGGAGAAACACGACATGGGCGCCTATAATCTTGGATAATTGTTGAGTTTTAAGCTCATCAAGGTTGTCAAACCATTCTTAGATGCTTGTCTTTATTATTGGGACCCGAATTACCATGTTTTTGCTTTCCCCGGACGCGACATTTACCCATTTCCTGAAGAAATTGTTGCGATCGGTGGGTGGGACCCGGAACACTTGCCTGCTGATACCTGTCGTTGTAAGTATCAAAAATAATATTTATAATTTCCAAACTACAACTAGCAAGCGGTAGTAAGCGTCGATCCGCAGGGAGGTAGGGAGTTTTTAGTTGCTTTCTATTTTAGTCCAAGGGTAACAATGAGGGGGTTTTGATTGATTTATAACTAACTAAATAGCAATAAAAATAAAAGCTACAACTAAAGCAATTAAATAAAAGGTGTAATCAATAATAAAAAGGATGCTAAGACGATCGGTTCACTGTAGCTACGACGACGCAAGTCCTAGGTAAGTCTGAAATAGTCACGTAAGATGGGAAAATAAGAAGTCCTCTCAGTCCAACTTAACAAGTAGCGCCGCTCAGCCTAAGCTACTAGTCCGTAGGTCTCACTAATACTAGCTCACGCCCTGAAAAGTGATTCCTAATGCCTAAATTACATGTCTTTCGATCTCAGCAATTTAGTCGTTCAATTGGTAGTCTATTGCCCTCCCTTCTCTTTCGATCTATTGGGTCGGTCAATTCCTAAGTATTTAACAAATAACCTCTCGGTCTTTTACTAAAATTTGCAATTAAATCAATTGAACAGTGCTGATTCTTACGTGATTTATCAATCGATCGACTAGCTAGGCTAGGCCGATCGACGTGTTCTCGATCGAACAACTGTTGACATCAGTCGATCGACCAAGATCCGTATCAGGTCTACCTATTCTACGTCGTCTATGCTACAGATCCCCTCACATCTTAGCAAAGGGTGATTAGCTACGCATATTAATATTGATAACAACAACGAAATTGAAATAAACGATATGGGAAAACATAATTTGAATGATTAAAGCAATAAAACGCAATAAAGAGGCTATGGTTCGGGATTCTAATCTATCAATTCTATGCTAATGACAAAATAAAGTAGAAACTGAAATTAAGGGCAAAACAATACCAAAGTAGGAGGCAAGAGTTGAATCCGGAAGCAAGAAATTTATTGAGAAATTAATGTACCGCAGCTAAACTAATGTGTGAGATCTAAACTAAGAATGAATGGAACTAGGTGATAATGAATCCCAATACAGAGAGAAAGTGTTGCGTTATATAGCAAAATAACGTAACACTCCCTAAACCTAATTACACAAATGGGCTTAAGCTAAATCTCGTCTTTAAATTCTCGTCAGACTCGTGGAGTGGTCGATCGACCACTTGAACCAGTCGATCGACCAAGAGCGCTGTACAGAATTGCATTCTGACGAATTCTGCAGCGCGCACCGATCTTAAAATAGCTGCCATTTCTTTGTTACTTGGTCAAATCAGGCGTTCTACGCGGCGTTGGAAAGCTAAGAGGATACGCTTTCATCTCCAATTGGAATCACTCTATTATCCGGTTTAGAACTCGAGATATAGCTATATGAATAAGGCTGCAATGTTGAGAAGCATTCTGACAGTCTATAGACCATGTAGGTCAGTCTATAGACTGCTGTAGCTGGTAATCCGCTTCTAAAACTCTTTCAAATGCATCTTTTAGGCCTTGAAATGCATTCTAAACTTCAAGTCCGAGTCAAATATTCATGTCCTTCCTAAGCTTAGCTTTCGGAGTCAAGATTTGGTTCATTTTCTACTCAATTCCGCACTAATCTGCAATATTACATAAAAATACGAGAGTAGACAGACATAGGGGAAATAGTAGAATAAACTACATATAATAGACATAAAATGCGTGGAAATAAAGATGTAAAACATCATATTATAGACACGCATCAAACTTCCCCAAACCAAACCTTTGCTTGTCCCCAAGCAAACTAAATGCAAAACTAAATCTAGATAGGAAGGAGCAAAACATGGACAAACTGAAAATCGTCTACTTAAACCAATTTAATGCATATGAATCAACTACTAATAGCTCAAAGTCACGCAAACGAATTTATGCATATTTCGAAAAGATGTTGAACGTTTGACCTTGCAAGACTTTCAAGATTGGACTCTCCCGGGTCACTCTTCTCTCAACAAAGCAAATGGTAAGCAATTTATATGTAAGAGAGAAAGAGACAAAAGTCGCTCACCTAGACTCAACCAACATGATCATGCATGCAATATAGTATGATAAGTAATTCTAGCTACCGTGCACATACATTCCAACCATTCAGGGTCCATCACATGCCGAATACTTGCAAAGATTTGGATAAGTGAGGTTATGGGTAAGAAGAGGCAAAACAATATGGGAATGAGAGGGAAATAGCCAAGCTAGCATCCTAACAAACCGAATAAAACATCCACTTCTAACTCAATGAAATAAGCTCAAATGCCTTAATGAATTAGGCAAACACTTCACTAATCCAAATAACACTTATAAAATATAAAGCAAAAATAGGAGTAAACTTTTTTCTTTTTTTTTTCCTTTGCCGTTTCTTTTTCTTTTGTTTTTTTTTTCCGTTTTTTTTTTTCGGCAGTCACTATTTTTCAAATTTTTCATTTTTCTTTTTCTTCTCTCGTTCATTCATTACCAACTTCATAGAGTGCAAATCGAGCCAAATTGATACAATACAACGAATACCACTAAACTACTAAACTAGCTCAGCAAAGGGTAGGCTTAGTTTATGAATTGTAGCTAAAGGGTCAACTGGCAATTTTTGGCTAATGTGAAGCTAATGGGTAAAATGAATAAAAGGGATTTTCGCAAGCATTCTCCAAACATGCAATACCAACCATTAACCCGAATGTATGCGGGCAAAAAGCAGTTAAATTTCATACTTGTGCAAATTAATGTTACACGACATGCAGGGAGTAACTACTCACAATCCAAAATGAAACTGGTCATGAATGACACCAGTTTATAAAGCTCTAATTCCTTAGAAAGTTTTGTAGTTTGCCAAAATTTCAAGTCAAGTCTAATTGTTCAACAAATTTTGAAACGAAATTCGAGATATTGCAAAAACTTTTGCTAAAAGATGTGATAAAATGTAGGGGTAAGCAAATGACAACTATCAGTAATGAATACTCCAATCTGACTCAACCTAATATGCAAAATTAAACGTGATATTTTTGAATTTTTTGAAACTTTTCTAATTTAATTTTTTGAAATTTTGTTTATATGGAAAATAAAAAAAAAACAATGCAAGACAGAAATGTAAACGTGAATGCAAAACAGAATGAAATGCAACGCAAAACCCTTCCCCAAACCAAATCACACAATGCCCTCATTGTGCGAAATCATGTGTATAAATAAGCAAAGGAAATTGGGATTTTGCGATAAGAAACTAAATAAGACATGAAATTGGGACTCGGAAACTTACAAGATTTTAAGCGCAAAAGGAAACCTCCCCAAACCAGCGTGAGCTAGGAGGTTTCAGTAGCCAGCAGTGCTACCATAAAGTACCTGAAAAGAAATAAAATACCGCGCGTAATTCGAGAAAACAAAATTGAAACGGTAATTATGTGCAAAAAAATTAAAAGAACGAGGTATAGCAGCTACAGTGGTCGATCGACCGATCTAGCCAGTCGATCGACCAAGTTACCTGGAACAGTGGCTTCTGTGCTGCGCATATCAGTCGATCGACCACTCTAACCAGTCGATCGACCAAGTTACCTGACGTGAACAGTTCCTGCTCACGAATTAACTCAATAAATTGAGTTAATATGGTCTTAGTACCTGCAAGTGCACATAATAACGCGCTCAAAATTGCGCTGAACCCAAAGGTAATAGTCTAAAGACGGAAATTAAACTAAGCACACACTAAGAGTTTTTTTATTTTTAAACAACTATGAAGTTTTATTCAAAACAAAAACAAAACACATCCGGGTTGCCTCCCGGCTAGCGCTGGTTTCAGACCGGTCCTGCTCGACCTCTTTTTCTTCAACAGCTTACTCTAATGGAGCCCAATCAAAACAACTCAAGGCTCTCAGCAACCTATCATACATCTGCGCATGTGCTACACAAAACTGTAAGTAGCACCATAAGATAGAAATAACATAGGAAATCAAAATGTAAAAATATTTATGCTTAACAAATTTCCTATGCCAGCTCCTAAAATCATCCACAAAGCTATTCTGCCCTCCAGCTAAGGGCGGAATATAAAAGCTCAAGTTAACCACAGGTGAAGAATTAACGAACTCAGGTGCATTCGACTCAATAATAACGCGAGTAGAATTAAAGTACTCTGACGGGTATGAAATGTGAGGTGGAGGAGTCTGGTCAACTAAGGGAGAAGGTGGATAATCGTCCCAAATGCATGGGATAGCAAAGTCAAATGGGTCAATGGGGTCTCCTAACATAGGTTCATCTATAATATCGTCATACACATCCCAATTAATCTCAAGACTGTCAAAATTTTCTTCCTCACTCTCCTTATCGCTAGACTCATCAAGTTGGAGGTTCTCAAAGAGATCCTCTAAATCGACCTCACTATTAGTGCAAGAATCATAAAGGGGTTCTAAACTATCCTCATAAAAAGGATTGTCAACCACGCTAATGGTCTTCTCTATGTCTCCGTCAACATTTCCTAGATCGGTTCTCTAAGGTCTCACCCACCCCCTCATCTGAGTCAACATGAAGAGAAAAGTTGGGTTTAAGAGATTCAGCAGCAAACCAATCAAAAAATTCTAATACCTCTTTTACGGGCATTCCTGTGAAATTCCCCTTACCAATAGAATTTAGGTATGCTCGCGTAGGGTCATTCATACCCCGGAGGAGAGTCAAGCATGTTTGGAATTCAGAGAATGTATCTCGTATGGGCTCAATAAACTCCCAAAGCCTGGCGAAATAGGCACCAAAGATTTCATCCTCTTCCTGTGGAAAACTCAGAGAATGAATCATGAGAACGGTCTCAAGGAACCGAAGTTCCCTGAGACTAAAGAAAGAAAGACTAAAATTTAAAACAACTAAAGCTAGCGCTGCCTCCCCGGCAATAGCGCCAAAATTTGATACCTGTCGTTGTAAGTATCAAAAATAATATTTATAATTTCCAAACTACAACTAGCAAGCGGTAGTAAGGGTCGATCCGCAGGGAGGTAGGGAGTTTTTAGTTGCTTTCTATTTTAGTCCAAGGGTAACAATGAGGGGGTTTTGATTGATTTATAACTAACTAAATAGCAATAAAAATAAAAGCTACAACTAAAGCAATTAAATAAAAGGTGTAATCAATAATAAAAAGGATGCTAAGACGATCGGTTCACTGTAGCTACGACGACGCAAGTCCTAGGTAAGTCTGAAATAGTCACGTAAGATGGGAAAATAAGAAGTCCTCTCAGTCCAACTTAACAAGTAGCGCCGCTCAGCTTAAGCTACTAGTCCCTAGGTCTCACTAATACTAGCTCACGCCCTGAAAAGTGATTCCTAATGCCTAAATTACCTGTCTTTCGATCTCAGCAATTTAGTCGTTCAATTGGTAGTCTATTGCCCTCCCCTCTCTTTCGATCTATTGGGTCGGTCAATTCCTAAGTATTTAACAAATAACCTCTTGGTCTTTTCCTAAAATTTGCAATTAAATCAATTGAACAGTGCTGATTCTTACGTGACGCAGTCGATCGACTAGCTAGGCTAGTCGATCGACCAGGTTCTCAGTCGAACAACTGCTGACATCAGTCGATCGACCAAGACCCGTATTAGGTCTACCTATTCTACGTCGTCTACGCTACAGATCCCCTCACATCTTTGCAAATGGTGATTAGCTACGCATATTAATATTGATAACAACAACGAAATTGAAATAAACGATATGGGAAAACATAATTTGAATGATTAAAGCAATAAAACGCAATAAAGAGGCTATGGTTCGGGATTCTAATCTATCAATTCTATGCTAATGATAAAATAAAGTAGAAACTGAAATTAAGGGCAAACCAATACCAAAGTAGGAGTCATGCAAGAATTGAATCCGGAAGCAAGAACCTTTTTGAGAAATTAATGTACCGCAGCTAAACTAATGTGTGAGATCTAAACTAAGAATGAATGGAACTAGGTGATAATGAATCCCAATACAGAGAGAAAGTGTTGTGTTATATAGCAAAATAACGTAACACTCCCTAAACCTAATTACACAAATGGCCTTAAGCTAAATCTCGTCTTTAAATTCTCGTCAGACTCGTGGAGTGGTCGATCGACCACTTGGACCAGTCGATCGACCAAGTGCGCTGTACAAAATTGCATTCTGACGAATTCTGCAGCGCGCACCGATCTTAAAACAGCTTCCATTTCTTCGTTACTTGGTCAAATCAGGCGTTCTACACGGCATTGGAAAGCTAACAGGATAAGATTTCACCTCCAATTGGAATCACTCGATTATCAGGTTTAGAACTCGAGATATAGCCATCTGAATAAGGCTACAATGTTGAGAAGCATTCTGACAGTCTATAGACCATGTAGGTCAGTCTATAGACTGCTGTAGCTGGTAATCCGCTTCTAAAACTCTTGCAAATGCATCTTTCAGGCCTTGAAATGCATTCTAAACTTCAAGTCCGAGTCAAATATTCATGTCCTTCCTAAGCTTAGCTTTCGGGGTCAAGATTTGGTTCATTTTCTACTCAATTCCGCAATAATCTGCAATATTACATAAAAATACGAGAGTAGACAGAAATAGGGGAAATAGTAGAATAAACTACATATAATAGACATAAAATGCGTGGAAATAAAGATGTAAAACATCATATTATAGACACGCATCACCTGCCATTCCTTCTACTTCGCAAGGGTATAAGAGCAAATTTAGAGACTTGCTTGGACTGACTAGAATTGAGGTGGACCGTTTAGTGACCTCGAAGGGAGTGCGAATGTTGGACTTCATTGACCGATTCATTAACAGGGCCGACCCCACCGTTTCTTATGTTGCTAGGCGAAGGACATTTGGATTTTGCTTGTTGCATGTGTATGTCCTCCAAGGGCATGTTGATGAAGACTTGAGAGGTGATCCCTGTCTTCTGGGCCTAGTTGAGCAAATGGAGCTGCGCAGGAGCCCAGCTTGTTTATGCTTAGGAGAGATCCTATTGGGCTTGGAAAATAGCAAAGTCAACCGTGACCTACCGTATTTAGGAAGTCCCGTTATTTTGCAGGTAAAAGAACTTTTTCTCTTTCTTTCTCTTTTTTTTCGGCTTCTCTTTTTTCGTTTTTTTTCGGCTTCTCTTTTTTCGTTTTTTTGTTTTTTTTTTAATACCCGCTTTTGGTAGGTTTGGCTTATGGAGCGCCTTCGATTGATCGAGCCCCCAGTTCATGTTCCTTCTCATCATGCTCGTTCGATTGCAATGAGGACTAGGCTGTACCATGGTGGCACCTCAAATATGTCACTGGAGTATCTTCCCTGGATCCTACTCGATCTGCGCGCATTCCTGGCTTGGAATTCATGGTGTGCATCTTCTCGGAGAGGTTGATGAGAGAGGTTGGACTAAAGCAGACAATCCCGAAGCTTGATACCGTCCCGCAGACTGCCGTGGCGCTTACTACTGAGAGTCGAAGGGAGTGGGCCATTAAATGGGCCCAAAGAAACGGGTGGTTCTTGAAATCCTCTACTAATGCCTTATGGGTGTCGGATTCTTATCTGCGATGGAGGAAAGCTACTACTCCGGAAGAGCGCGAGAGATTGAGGAAGCGCGAGCCTGTTGACTATAAGGTGCGCGAGGTGGAAAAAGAGAAAGAGAAGCATTTGACTGAGGGAGAGGAAGAAGCCGGGTTTCGAGTTGTTCATCCTTCGAAGAAACCGAAGACCTCTCCTGCCGTGGATAAAGTGATTGACAAGAATGGGAAGTCTAGGCCTCGAGAAAGACCGTTGATGATTAGGTCCGAAGTGGCGCAAGAGCGTCCGACTCGAGGTCGTGACAAGAAGTATGACAAGAATGACAAGGGCAAAGGGAAAATGGAGGAATAGCCCAAGTCTTTATTATTATTTATTATTATTATTATTGTTGTAATAAAAAGGTGGGGTTTTTAGAATCCTAGCCTATTTTTCTATTTTTTATTATGTAGCGTATTATTATTAGAAAATGAATGAAATAAAAAGGTTAATTGGTTATAAAACCGTTGTGACTTTCTATTTATTATTCTTGTCGAATTCCAAATGCAACGCAAATGTCCATCTATTTACATTTTTAAAATAATGGGTTGTATCCTGTGAAGGATTGCCTACGTATTCATTAAGAAAATGAAATCAAACCCTTGCGCGTAGTTCGAGTAAATGTAAAAGAATAATTGTTCTAAGCAAGAGGTTGTAATGAACTTAGAAAAATAAGCATGAGCTTTTTGCTTACTCTTAAGGTGCAGTTTAGTTTATTTGATGATATGAGGATGACAAATTTGTCAAAATTCAAGAGCAGAGTGACATTAGCTTATTTCAGCTTGGCCAGGGGCCGTTTATTTAGTGCCACTAGAGCGACACGTGAGGTTACGCGAGGCACGTTTTTGTTCCTAATCTAGGCATAATACCGTTTTAGTTGGTCAAGGTTCGCCGGGTTGGAAAACTCATTCCCATCTAAGTCTGTGATCCTAACCGCGCCCCCTGGAAGTATGGAATTGACTAGGAATGGCCCAGCCCAATTAGGTTTGAATTTTCCCCGTGGATCAACAGGTAAAAGAGCTCTAACCGACTTGAGTACTAAGTCTCCTTCCTTGATGTTCCTTGGCCTAACCCTTTTGTTGAAAGCTTATTTGATACGTTCTTGATATGTTTCGACATTATGCAAGGCGCGTAGCCTACGTTCATCCAGGAGGATGAGTTCTTCATATCTATCCCTCTTCCAGTCGGCTTCCGGGATTTGACTTTCGAGTAAGATACGCAATGATGGTATTTCTAACTCGACTGGTTGTACAACTTCCATGCCGTAAGTCAAATAGAAAGGGGTGGCCCCAGTGGGCGTCCTAAAAGATGTGCGATATCCCCACAAAGCAAAGGGTATCTTGCTTGGCCAATCTCGATAGTTGTCAATCATTTTCTTGAGAATTGTGACAACGTTCTTGTTTGCTGCCTCTACCGCGCCATTAGTCTGTGGTCTATAGAGCGAAGAGTGGTGATGCCTAATTTTGTACTTGGCTAGCAATTGCTCAGTCTCAGCTTGGAAATGTGATCCATTATCACTGATGATCTCATGTGGGCAACCGTATCGACAGATGATGTTGTTTTGTATGAATTTTGCCACGTTTTTAGCCGTGAGACTAGTGTAGGAAGCCGCTTCTACCCATTTGGTGAAATAGTCGATTGCCACTAGGATGAAACAGTGACCTCCTGTTCCGGCTGGGGTTATCTTCCCGATTATGTCAATTCCCCAGGCGGAAAATGGCCAAGGAGATGTCATCGTATAGAGCAATGAAGGAGGGACATGTTGTACATTCCCGAAGATTTGGCAATTGTGGCAATGTCTTACATATGATGCAATCGGATTCCATTGTGGTCCAATAATACCCCAAACGTGTGATTTTCTTTGCCATCATGGGCCCACTCATGTGAGGACCACATTCTCCATCGTGGACTTCTTCCATCACTTTCCGCGCCTGTGAATGATTAACGCAACGTAGGATTACACCAAGAGGTGTTCTTTTGTACAACTCTCCTTGCATGAGAACGTATTGGGAAGCTAGCAGGTGTATAACACGTTGTCCCCTCTTGTCCATATCCGGTGGATAGGTGTCGTTGAGCTTGAAATTTAGGATTGCTTGGAACCAGGGTTCCTGTGCGATTTCCTCTTCGTCGGTGATTTGGTGGACATAAGCTGGCTCTGGCCGTCGTTCGATACATAAAGGCATTTCCACCATGTCATCTGGCATATTAATCAAAGATGCAAGTTTTGCAAGAGCATCTGCAAATTGATTTTCTTCCCGAGGTAGGTGTAGATATGTCACGTGATCAAAGAACTGGGCAACTTGGTCTATTCTGGCTTGATAAGGTGCTAGGCTTTCGCTTCGGATTTTCCAAGATCCCGTAACTTGATTGATGATCAGGGATGACTCCCCATGTACTCGGAGGTTTTTAATGCCTAAGCTCACTGCCGCTTGTAGTCCAATGAGACAAGCTTCGTGATTCTCGCAGCGGCGTTATTTGTCACCTCGAAGTCGAGTTTGACAGAGATTGGTGTATGCTCGCCTTCAGGAGAAATGAGCAATACTCCTATTCCAAATCCTCTTAAGTTTGATGCTCCATCAAAGTAAAGGTCCCAGGAGTCTACATCGGTTTGGAGTATATCCTCGTCTGGAAATGACCAAGTGTCTATTATTTGTGCATCATTGATGGAATTTTCTGCAAAGAATTCGGCAACGGCGTGCCCTTTTATAACTTTCAGAGGCACGTACTTGAGATTGAACTCTGAGAGCATCAAAGTCCATCTTGCTAGACGTCCGTTGAGAACGGGTTTCTCGAAGAGGTACTTGACTGGATCCATTTTGGAGTATATTTTGACGGTGTAGCTGAGCATGTAATGACGTAGCTTCTTCGTTGCCCACACAAGAGCGAGGCATGTCTTTTCGAGTTGTGAGTATTTGCACTCGTACTCCAAGAACTTCTTACTAAGGTAGTAGATAGCCCTTTCCTCTTTCCCTACGGTTTGAGCTAGCATGGCGCCCATGGCTGTTTCAGTCACTGTGAGATACAGACCAAGAGGTTGATCTCGTTGAGGTGGCATGAGCACTGGTGGTTTAGCCAATATCTCCTTGATTCGATCAAATGGCTTTTGACAATCATCATCCCATGTGGTCCGTTTTCTTGAGCTTCTTGAAGATAGGCTCACAAATCATGGTGAGTTTCGATATGAATCGACTTATATATTGCACTTTTCCCAGGAATCCTCTGACTTGTTTTTCTGTTTGAGGTTGTGGCATTTCGATCAGAGCCTTGATTTTGGAAGGGTCTATTTCTATACCTCGTTGGCTAACGACATATCCCAGGAGTTTACCCGATGTTACTCCGAATGCGCACTTTTGAGGATTGAGCCTCATGTTGTACTTTCGTAGCCTTGCGAAAAATTTTCGAAGGTTCGCAATATGCCCCTCTCTATCCTTGGACTTGACAATCATGTCGTCTACGTATACCTCAACTTCTTTGTGCATCATGTCATGTAAGAGTGTAGTTGCGGTGCGTTGATATGTAGCTCCGGCGTTGATTAACCCAAACGGCATTACCGTATAGCAATAGGTTCCCCATTGAGTGACAAAGGCGGTCTTATGCATGTCTTCTATGGCCATCTTGATTTGGTTATAACCCGCATATCCATCCATGAAGGATAGTAATACGTGGTCTGCAGTATTGTCCACCAATATGTCAATATGTGGTAGAGGGAAGTCATCTTTAGGACTTGCTTTGTTTAAGTCTCTAAAGTCAACACAAACACGGATTCTCCCATCCTTTTTCGGTACAGGTACTATGTTGGCTACCCAGTCAGAATACTCGGAAACTTTGATGAACCC
The DNA here is from genome assembly GCF_048544455.1 of Silene latifolia. NCBI lineage: Eukaryota > Viridiplantae > Streptophyta > Magnoliopsida > Caryophyllales > Caryophyllaceae > Silene > Silene latifolia. The sequence continues at coordinate 118,468,691 of NC_133528.1, read as the reverse complement.
TGCTTTGAATTGCTTATCGACTTCTTCCTTAATCTTGAGAGCCCATTCTGTTCTCATTCGACGAAGCTTCTATTTTACAGGCTTAAAACCTGGCTTAATCGGAATTCTATGTTCGGCGATATCCCTGTCGATCCCTAGCATGTCTTAGTAGGACCACGCAAAAACGTCTTTGAACTCGTGTAGGAGGTCGATGAAGTCGGCCCTTTCGGTAGAGCTCAAGGTAGTCCCTATCCTAAGTTCTTGGGGTTCTAGTTCGGTTCCTACATTGATGGGTTCGGTGTTCTCTATTACTGGTCCCCCTTCCCCTTTTTGTAGTATTTCTTTGGCTACGTAGGGAGGTATCTCAATTGAGTCTGGGTCTTGGTCATCCTCAGTATCATCGTAAACAGAATTGCACTCAAGATAACACAAAGAGTAAACAGAACCTGATTTATTCATATTAAAGTTTGAGAAAAGTTGAAACAAAGAAGCCATCCGATCGTGTGGTCAGCGGTAAAGGGACAGTAGTGGGGACATTTCCCGAACTACTGTTACTATTTGAGGCTAAGCTAGGAGAAACAAAGGGAATGGGAATGACGACAGGAGGAGACTCCTTAGTGACTTCTCTAGACTCTGACTCTGACTCCGACTCCGACTCTAACTCGAATTCATCGTCTTCTGGTTCTCCTTTGAACATCTCTCCTTCTCCAGTGGTGAGCTTGAAGAGTCTTCCTTGATTGTTGGTCCACTTGATTGATTTTCTCCATCCTTTCTGCTGATTCGCATTTGTTTCTGTGATTAACGCGGTAGGGTTGAAGTGATCGTCTTGAAGTATCATGGTAATGATCTCATCTTGTGCGGCCCTAACAAATCGATCTTCTCCAAACAATAGACTAACAGCTTGTTCGTCTAATCAAGGTGCTTGACGAGCTTTGACGGTAGGAACCGTTTCTGGAGGGATGAAGTAGCAATCGTGAAAGATCTAGATTCCGGCTAGCTTCCTCTCGAGATAGTGCCAAGGTTCTGGAAATCCGTGAAAGAGTTCTAGACTTCCTTCCTTAACGAAGTATCCGTTTAGGGTAGGGAGATAGGGTCGCATTTGGACTCCCACGTACTTACGGTTTTGAACTTGAGCAAGCATCTCGAGAACTTCCTCTTTGGTGGGTTTGTACCCTAGGCCAAGTGGTATTCTTTTTGAGTTGCCTTCCTTGTATGATGCGACGGTGTTTCTTCGGATAGGGTTTAAAGGCATTCCAGGGAAGTATCCCTGGGATTTGAGTATGTGGTTGACCACTAAGTTGGAGTAGGGATCGTACTATAAGGGTTCCAATTCACTTTCTATGACGCTTATGCTTTGGAAGCCCCCAAGCTCATATACTGGATCCGCAAGGACTTGATTGTTTGACTTCTTTTCGATTATTGCTTTGATGGGTGACGAAGTGATCGTCACTACTTTGTCATTTAGTGGGATCTTGATCTTTTGATGAAGGGTGGAGGCCACCGCTTTGGAAGCGTGAATCCAAGGCCTTCATAGAAGTATGTTGAAGGAAGCTTCAATGTCCACTATTTGGAAGTTAACCTTTCGTTCAATTGGCCTTGTGGCTATGGTTAGGTTAACGAGTCCTACTACCTTTCGTCGTGTACCATCATATGCGCGAACACCTTGATTGGTAGGGGTCCAATCCGACTCTTTCATGCCTAATTTGTATGCCGTTTTGAGGGGTATGACGTTGACCGTGGAGCCATCATCTACCAAGGTCATTGGCACATTCTTCTTTAGACAAATGACGGTGATGTAAAGAGCCAAGTTGTGACTAGCGCCAAAGGGTGGCAAATCTTCGTCTGAGAAAGTAATAGGATTACTTAGCTTCGGTGATTCTTGGAAGACCAAGTTGACTACATCTTCGGGTGTGGAGTTACGTGCCACACTTAGCTTGGCCAAAGCTTGCAGTAAAGCTTGGCGATGTGGGAAAGAGCTTGCTACTAGTTGCCAGACTGAAAGGTCAGCCTTTGTCTTCTGTAATTGCTTGAGCAAATGATCAGTGGAGTCATCTTCGTTATCATTTGGTGCGACAACGTTGGTTGGACCATTTTGAGTAGTATTTTGATATGGACGGCCCGAACGAGTTAGGTGGTCCACATCTTGGTCTTCACCGTTTTGGACTATTTCTTTGACTAGGGAGTTTTCAATGAGATACTCGTCCTCATCATCATCGGCCCAAACTCCATTGATTGTAGCTAGTTCCCTCATTCTCATGATCTCGTCTTCTAGTCGTGTGATTTGGTCGACTAGTTTATCAACCACGGCGACTATTTCTTGCATAGTGGCATTTTGAGAAAAGACTAGTGGGGCATGTTCTTTGGGTGCCGTATTGGGGTCATGTAAAGTTGTCACTAAATTTTCTAATTCCCAAACTTACCTATCCACACTCCTTGCCCCTGTGATGAAGTCAGAAATGGTAGGGGAGATGGTAGAGTAGAACCCTTCATTCTCAATCGCGTGGATCTCATCTTCAATTGGAGAGATGAGGTGTGAAAAATCTAAGGTAGATTCTTCACTTGTGATCACTAGAATCCCAAGAGGGTTCTGAGTGTTGTTGGGTTTGCCTCCCGGCGGTATTGGTAGTCGATCGTCCTCGATTATGTCTTGAAGCACATTTTTCAATTTGTAGCATTTTTCTGTGTCATGCCCCTTGCCCCTATGGTATTCACAATACGAGTTCTCGTCCCAGAATTTGAATTTCAATTTGGGTTCGGGAGTAGGTCCTATGGGTTGGAGTTTGCCTTGCTTCATTAACCTCTTTAGAGTGTTGGAGTAAGTGTCCCCAAGATTTGTGAATTTCCTTGGTGGGGTACTCTTCTTGGATGGCTCAAGAAAGTTAACTTCATCAGTCTTGCTAGTGGAGCCGTAAGAACGACTTGTTGAGCCTTGATATTCTCGACCTACCGTTTTTGACAAGAGCCTTTTACGGATGTCATCTTCAATCCTTGTTCCCAGTATGGTTAAGTCCTTGAAAGTTTTGATGTTTTGGTATCTCAAATGATTGGCATAGGTGGGTTTGAGATTGTACACGAACTTCTCCACAAGGGTACCCTCATCCGGGTGTTCAACTAGTTGGGTACTAGTCTTCCTCCACCTACGTAGGAAGTCGGTGAATCCTTCTTTGTCATTTTGGGTAAGAACCTCTAGAGTGCGCATGTTAACTTGGATCTCAGCATTATCCGCATATTGCTTAGAAAACTCGATTGCGGCATCTTCCCAAGTAGCGATCTTCTTGTGTTCTAAAGAGTAGAACCATTGCTTTGGGATGGTGTCAAGAGATGAAGGAAATATCCTTAAGAACATCTCGGGTTTGATGCCTTTGATAGACATGTAATCCTTGAAGGCACGAATGTGGTTCAAAGGGTTTTCGTGCCCCTTGAATTTAGGGATATCCGTCATGATTAAATTGGTTGGCAATTTGGAATTGACGGCCTCATACTTGCGATTATTCTCCCTATAAATGTCATCCCCTTTAAGATACATCAATTGATCCTCTAAGTATTGGAGTCTTTTCATAGCTGCAGTCACACCCATGGGAGGGCTGTCGTCGCTAAAGTCATTCACGAAGTCATCAACGATTTCACTTTCTCGAGGAGGGATCCTCGTTTCTACGGCGTAAATCCGGCCTTCGATGGTGTCGAGGCGATCATACACTTGATCTTGGGTAACTAGGATTTGAGCTAGTGCGGCTAGGATTCGATCATTACCATCTTGAAGTTGATTAAAGTTCGCGTCACTTATTTCAGGCATCTTGAAAACTGGATAAGAGATCGACGACGAATCAAAACACGATCGACCATTCTAACACACTTGCTAAGAGAAGAAATGATTTTACTTGTGAAGTGGGTGTGTGCCACTCGTGTTGAGTGAGCTTTGGAGAAAAGACAAAGCTTTGAAAATGTGTATCCTAGTCAACTATAGTGTAGTTGTAGGAGTGGACTCGAAGTGAGGTTTTGAAATGGGCTTGGGCCCGAATTTTGACTCGACAAACGGACAGAGTTTTGACTGGGTTTTGCGCTAACCAACGGCCTCTTTTTCGAAATTTTCATTCAAAAAATGGGTTTTGATTTTTACAAAAATCGTCATGATTTCGTTTAGAAATGGTGATCACATAAGGCATAAACATTTATACAAACATTATAACGGGATGCTGAGTGCATTTAAAAGGGTTTTGGTTTAAAGGGTGGGTTGCCATACCGAACGATCAAACCCGAAGTCTTTGGAGAGGCTCGTACCAAACAGGAGTAAGGCCGATTCCTAGTCCATTTCCTCAAGTAGTGAAGGTCCTTGATACAAACAAGAGTAAGCATCATGGTATGGATGACGTCAATCGCTATCCATCCTTAGGCCCAAATAAGAATTAGGACCGTTTAGACGGGACGATTGGTCGAATGGGTTGAGTTGGGCCTAGGAAGGCCGAATGAACAGATCTAGGAAGACCGAGTTATGAAAACCGACAATTGTCTTGTACAAACTATTCCTTAACCTTGTTCAAGTTTCACCCTTGGCTACACGTAAGTATATTATCCCCAACGGAGTCGCCAAACTGTGGACAATGGGCCCACGGGGGCGCTTGGGAGAGAGAACAAGTGTTTGCATTTTGTGGAGTCGCCACCAATTTTTATGGGAAATTGGAACCGTTCGAATACCTTGTGCCATGTCTAGACACAAAGTAGTGACATGAACACTAAGCAATCGTTACCCTTAGCATTCTATGTCTAGAATGGCTCTCGTGGATGCCAATGAACACGGATGTTCACAGAGATATGGAGTAAGGGGTGAGGGTATGTATTAGGAAGCTCTTTTGATCGAACACCTGATCCCGCCCGCCTCGATAGCAGCCTCTACTATTGATTGGGGACATCATCTATACTCGATATATCGTCGATTATATGCATGGAATGCAACATCCAAGTTTTAATCCTAGCATGTGAAGAATAGACTAAGTCGGTGAACACGCAATTTAGCATACAATTAATGTCGAAGTAGGATTTAATGCTCAATTACATGTGAAAGCATACAAATGATACAAGAAATATGATAAATATAATAAACAAAATTACAACAATGAGAATTACAATAATTACAATGGATTCAATTGATTTATGTCGAAAATACCTTTAAAACGGATAATTTGAGAAAAAGAATAAAAGAAAGAATTAACGAACAAATCAGTAGGTGATAATATGGTTAGTAGTTAATTATGCGTAAACTAATTAAACTAGGTCAAGCAACAACGGAGTTTAGAGACAGAATTCAACCTGGAACAGGCGCAGCAGGACTGCGCCCTTTGGAAGAGGCGCAGCAGTTGCTGCGTCTGTTCCAAGGGTGAGTTATGGTTGTGAAGCCGAAACTGCAAATCGTTAATGTAAATTGGTGATTTTAATGGTTGATTAACATATTAACTCGGATGGAAGTGATTAACACATTATTTACATATGAATGAGGGTCATAAAGGCAGTAAAACATGGATGAGACGGATTATTTACAAGAATGAAAGATTGATTAGTGACATGGGTGAACTAAATAGGTTAGATATGACAAATTAACGACAAATTAATGACGAAAACGACAAAAGACAGATGAAAATATATCAAAGATCGAATTCCAGAAACCCGATATGAACAAATCGAATTCCTACAACCCGGATTGAGTTTAATGACGAAAACCCGCAAATATGAGATTATAAGGGATTTAAGTCGAAATTAAATGATGGATTAAACATGTTAATGATGAAAAATAATATACAGGTGAAATTATTATGCTGTTGTATCAAAGAATTAAGGAAAACAAGCGAAACAAATAAAACGAACGAATTACAGAGGACGAAGGAAGAAGAAAGGAAGCAGGAACTGCGGCAGCCTCACGAAGAGGCGCAGCAGGCACTGTGCTCCTTCGAAGAGGCGCAGCAGGATTAATTAATTAAGTTGATTAGTTGTGGAGTTGGTCAAATTGGTCGGTCATGCAAACGAGGCTGGTACTCAGAAGGATCCGAGCTTACGTGGTTGAATGTTCAAGCACGTAGACGCCAAAAAGTAAGAACAAAGGTCTAGAATGCAAAGGGAGAAGAGAAGGGCGGACACTCGCGTGAGAAATATGAGGAGCTAAGGCTCCTATTTATACTAATCACGTGAAGGAATAGGGTTTTCAGAGAGACTTTGGAAGTGAATCTCGGAAAGATATGAAAAAGATACGAGAAATACGCAGAAAAGGACCTAGGAAGAGGCGCAGCAGTCACTGCGTCTCTTGGAAGAGGCGCAGTACCTGCTGCGTCTGTTCCCAAGTGGTTTCCTCCTGCGGAAGAAAGATTTTCGTGTTTAAGTTATGGAATGACGGGATAATTTGGTTTTCCTTAATATCTTGTATGAATATTACGGGAAATTGTTTACCAAAGAATAAAAGATTGTGAAATATTTATAAAATATGGAATAGAAATATCCGGAACATTCCAGAACATTCCGACTCGGGATTTAATGGTTGTCAGAAAATGAAGACGGTTTTAGGCCCGGACTCCAAATGTACTCTAATTACTGCCAAAACGACCGTATCGGCGCGTAGATGACAACTAAGAGGTAGACATTAGTGTTTGAGCAATCACTTGACGATAAACTTACGAACTGTCACAAATCGTTCCGTGTACCAAACATGCGGCCCAATCATCACCGGGTGGTTTGTGAGAGGTGCAGAAATGAGGTATCTACAAATTCTTTGTTCTTATTTACCGTCTTCAATTATGTCTTTCATTCTGATTATTATTGTTTTTATTTCTATTATGAGTAGCTAAATTCTTAATCTAGGGTGAAAGGGGATCTAGGTTGTTAAAAAGGGGTTATTACGAATTGATTGTTAAATTGCTTTCTATTGTTGTTTAATTATCGTTTTATATATAATTGATTGATTACTTATCAGAGTTAATTAATTAGTCTTGCATAAACTAGGATTTTCACCGACCGGGTTAAGACTGGTATAGGCCACGATAATTGAATAGAGATAATTTAATGATAGCGATCGCATGTTAAATTAGATCTAAAAGAAAGATTGAATCGACTGATCATATGACTTTCAACAATATAAATTGCTCAATCAATGAATTAAATTCTACCCTTTGATGACGACCTAGTGAACCTAATCCCTAGACTCTTTAATATTATTGTTATTCATCTTTATTTACTTGCAATTAATTGATTAACATACAAACAATCAAACCCCCAAAATTGGTTACTTTAAGACAGATTTAAATATTAACAAACTAGATAATCACCGCCTCCCTGTGGATTCGACCCTGACTTACGGCTAGCTACTAGTTAGTTGAGAATAGGATTACTTTGATTTAGGGGATGCGACTTTAACCTTATCAAATTTGGCCCTGTTGCCGGGGAGGCAACAATTCTCTGTTTGTTTTTAATTTAGTTTGTCTTTTGTTTCAGGGAATTTTAGTTCCTTGAGACAGTTTTATCTTTTCTTGTTGTATTAGTGTATGCCCAGGTCTTACAGGTTAGAGATTGTACCGTTTGATCCCGAGCCAAAAAAGACTTTTTGGTACATACGAAAATTTCAAAGAGAAGTAAGTCAAGTGGAAGACTTGAGTACTGATACGTCTATTTTACATATTTTAACCCCCTATTTTAGCTCGGTTTATTTGACTATTGCACTTATATTAGTGTATTTGTGAGCAAATTCCGTTTTCTAGTTATGTTTGGTTGTTTCTCATTGTGTTTTGTAGGAAATTAAGCTTTTAGTAGCTTTTTCCCGTTAAAGTAACAAGTACAAGAGTTCACGAGTCTAATGAGAGAAAGTCTTGACCATCCAAAGGGGTTTTGGGAAGCATAGGGGCATTTTGGGAAGAAATTTGGAAACCCGAGCAAGAAGAAACCAATCTTAGTTGGTGGATATGTAAAGAAATGAAATACAAGTAAAAGCCCAAGCCATATGTAAGCATTGGATGCCAAATGATGCTTAGGATGCCTTAGACGGACGCATTAAGAAACAAGCATCGGATTCCACATCAACAATAAGTGCAAAGTTAAGACGAATTTAAGAGAAAAATGAGAAAAGTCACGGGCCCGATAAGGGTTGGTGGCCCTGATCGGGGTTACCCCCCTGTAGCTTATTTCCGTTACTCCCTTCACTCCTTACATACTTTCTACACCACTTTTATACTCTCATTTTAGTTCTTAGTTTAGGTTAGATTAGATTTCCTTTTAGCATTTCCATTTTGTTATAAACAATTTTAATTCAAGTTATATACAATTTACATATCAAGTGTTGGGAAATGTGTCCTCAACAATAGTGCGATCACGTGATTTAAATATCATTATTAAATCTCATTTTAAGAATACAATTGGGAAGTAATATTGTTACTGTCAACTGGTCAACATATATCGGTAATGATTGGCTGACTAGAGTTTGACATTACTGTCGTGTGACGGTGGTGATCAGTTGACCCCCTAGGTCATACCTAAAGGGCAATACTCTTAATTGATTATTTAATTAATCGTATAATGTTACGAGTTAATTAAATTACTTGAAAATTGACGGACGATTTTGGAAGTAAAATTTACGTATCATATTGAAATGTGATTAAATAAGATACGGTCTGAGTAATTAAATTGTATAATTACTCGGATGAAATAAATTGTTTAATGTAACAATTAAATGAATGAATTATTATAAATTCAATCAGTTGAAATTTATAAATGGTAAAATATTTTGGCACAAGTAATTATGAAATTACTAAGTCGATTTTTGTATGTGACGTATTTTTATTAATACGTTGATTTTTAATATGTTAAAAATACATAACATATTTATGTCACATATGACATGTGACACATTGACAATTGACAAAAATAATATGGGATCCATATTATGTAAAGTGCCGAAAAATTGGGGAGCATTAAGCTAGTTAATTGTTTTATTTAGTTGATAAAACATAATGATGAAAAAGCAAGTCTAGGCATGCAAGCCTATTGTTCCTTGTGAAGAACAAATTTTCCATGCATTGGCTCCCCAATAGCCCTCCTCTTACACGGTTTTGGGGAAGAAAAACTATCATTGTTTTTCTTTAATTTTGCCTAATAATATACTAAAGGTAGTGTATTATTTCCATTCAAAAATTCACTCATCCAAAAACATAAGTTCTAGTGAGAAGAAAATCCTCTCTTCTTCTCTCTTAAAAACCGAAAACACATAAGAGTTTTATAAAGTTTTTGGTTCAATTTTCTCCTATATTGATATTATACTAGTATTGTAATATTAATTAGATTAAGTGTTAAGCCTTGGGTATAATACATAGGGAGAGATCTTACACTTAGATCTTTGTTCTTCCATTGGAAAAGCTCAAGAACAAGAAGAGAAAGGTGATCTCTCTTGTGCCCTAATAGCCGAAATCTACTATGTAAGGACATGATTTCTCCTCTATTTATATTATTGTTTGCATGCATAAGATCCGTAATTAATTTTATGACAAATTATTTTGACATATAAGAGTATGTTAACATGTATATGAATCTACATTTCCTTCAATCGGTATCAGAGCCACGGTTGTTTGCATGCAAATTGGTTAAAAGTTTTTCCGAGTTATATGAATAACAAAATAAAACTTGTAAAATTTGTGTTATTATGATATATCACGAAATAATTACATGCATGTTAATATTTCTGGTCCTAAAGTGTTTTAGGATTTTTTGGTTAATTTTTCGGATTTTTATTGTTCATAATTTACAATAATGGCATTTAAATGTGATTTTATGAGTAAAAATGTCATTTTTGGTCTAAAAATAGCTATACTTCGAATTTTCACTTGGTTTTTGAATATGTTGTTACATATATTATTTTGAGATAACCTGTAAATTTTCATAATTTTTGGACTTGTTATGCTCGAAAAATGAATTTTTCATCATTAAATTCGGATTTAAGAGAAAAATAGGTTAATATGAGTTAAATTTCGAATCTGGTCATAGAAAATTAATATGTTGTCACATGCAATTTTACAAGATGTGTGTAAAATAATTGGCTATAAAGAAGTCTTTTAGCATGATTTATGAATTTTTGAAGAAAAATTAGCATAAATAGTGACATTATTAGTGTAAAATTAATAAAACATAATCTATGACTTAGGAAAAACGTCTAATGTTGCATTTTATTATATTTTTCAGATCTAAAATTGAAAAGTTAATGAAAATAATTTTTTCCATGTTTTTATGATTATTTTATTAAATATCGATAAACCGCAACATTGTTTTTCCGGAAAATTTTCGAAATTTTTAACCTAAGATTTTGAACATTATGAGTGTCATGGAATTTTTCCAGAATGTTCATGAATTTAAATTTCAAATTTTGAATTTATTTGAAATTTTTCGCTTTATTTGAAGTTTAATGGCTTATTTTTGGTAATTTTGGTCCATTTATGAACAATTTTGTAAATAGAAGTTAATTATGGTCAAATTATTAGTGAAGACTATATTTTGAGTCCTAAGAGGTTAGGGTAATTAACTTATGCATAAATATGAGTTTATGCATTTTTGTGATTATAAAATGTTGAAATCACGCAAATCCGTAAAAACCGAGTAATATACGATATTGGCTAATTAAAAGGCGATTTAGCATAAAAATTGAGCATGTTCATACATATTATAATGCTGCATTTTCTTTATGATTGTCATAATTTTAATTTATGTAATTTTTGAATTATGTAATTTTACTTAGTATGGCCTTAGTTTTTAATTGGTATTTCCCGAAATGCATGGGAATATCGATTCGGTTGTAATTTTTATTGTGATCTCGTATCACCATTTTGTAATATTTAATAGATTTATTTTATTTTAGTTACAAATGTATAATAGGAAATTATGTAATTTATTATGTAATTTTATTCATTCCGGAGTTCCAAAAGACGGATTTCTTCAAGAATGGCGATACATAAAGACGGTGTTACCTCGAGATGCGTGACACAACCGAAGTTCAAGGGACCAATGGAGTTGGTTTCCGAATATGTAATAGATTAATAGTTTTTCTATTTTAGGAAAGGCCATACTAGGATTTATTTATCTTTATGCTTGCATTTTATTTATGTCACATGCATCGCTAAATCGCCATAACTAAACATGCATTGTTAATTTATCGAGTTTATCGACCGTGTCAATTCGAATTATCGTAGTTCACCGCTTTAGTTCACTTAAAACGTGATAGATAATAAATTGACATGACCTCTCGCTAAAACAACTAATTGAGACATAGCCTTACCAAATAGTAGAAACCATGAAAACCTATTTCGCGAGGGAGTGCACTCGGCTACCCCGGGGTACAAACCTTGTTACGTAGGGGAAGTGGGTGATAAATGTCTAATCCACCGAATTCATGTTGATGAGGGTTTCATCGGCTACCCCGTGCCTAAATTAATATGGGTTTGGATAATGGACACATTTATTCGAAATTTGGATTGAACTCAACAAAAGTAATTGATAAGGGTTTCATCGGCTACCCCGTGCCCTTGTTGATGTGTTTTGGGCTATAGATAAATATTAGAGTAATTTTATCGACCAAGAGTTCTAAAAGTATAATCGATTAAAAAGTTAATCCACCGAGTTATATTGATGAGGGTTTCATCGGCTACCCCGTGCCTAAGTTGATATGAATTTGGGTCTTGGAATCATTTATTATAGTTGGGTAGAGGTCACTATATAAATGTTCATATCTTGTTAAAATTGCAAGTATGATTTAAAAAGACAAATGTTAATATTTCCTTTCCTCCATATTTGTAGTGCATTACAATGAATCCATCAAATGCTACCGCACCGATAACCATTGAGTCATATCACCATGTTCTTGACGACGTATGCTCCAACAATAATTTCGATACAACTAGAGAACTTCATTTCGGGATAGGTTCGGATGGAAACCTTAATTTCATCACCACTTCTAAACCACCCACTACTACTAGACCTCGTGTGAGTCCGTCTCAGGAAGACTACCTCATACGATCTATAGGGTCTTTATCTCTGGAAGATAAGGATGCCAAAGCTAGTGGGAGCTCTTGCAATCAAGTTCTTGCTTCAAAGGGCAAGAGGTTCAAGAAGAAAGGAAAGAAAATCAAAAACTTCAAGCAAGTTAATGATGAGTGCCATTATTGCTATGGCATGGGACATTGGCTTAGGAATTGCCCTATGTATTTGCGAAATATAAGGGAAGGACTCATTACTCCAAAAGGTACAATTCCTAAAGAAATTTATGTTATTGATATAAATTATACTTCCACTACGACATGGGTACTAGATACCGGTTGTGGTTCTCACCTTTGTAATCATTTACAGGGTTTAAGAGATGTGGAGAAGCTTAGCAAGGGAGATGTGGATCTTCGACTTGGAAATGGAGCTCGGGTAGCGGCCGAATCCAAAGGAACTTATGTTCTAGCTTTGCCAAACGGTTTTGAGTTGTATTTGCATAATTGTTTTTATGTTCCTACGCTCTCTAAAAACATTATTTCAATCGCCATGCTAGACATGGACGGTTTTTGTTTTGTCATTAAGAACAATCGTTGCTCTATTTCTAGGAATGATTTGGTTATTGGCCAAGCTTCTTCCATTAATGGCATTTACATTTTAGAGACCTCAAATCCAACAAATGATATTTATAACATACAATCAAAGAAACTCAAAACAAGTGACCCAAGTGAAGCGTTCATTTGGCATTGTCGATTAGGTCACATAAACGAGAATCGCATCAAAAGATTAATTTCAACTAATGTGATTACACCTTTTGATTATCAATCATTTGGTACATGCGAATATTGCCTACTTGGCAAAATGACTCGTAATCCTTTTAGCGGTAAAGGGACACGAGCTAGTGAGCTATTGGGACTCATACACACCGATGTATGCGGACCAATGAGTATCACCGCTCGTGGTAATTATGACTACTTTATAACCTTCACCGATGACTTGAGTAGATATGGGTATATCTATTTAATGAAACACAAGAGTGAAGCATTTGAGAAATTCAAGGAATTCCAAAACGAAGTAGAGAACCAATTGAACAAAAGGATTAAGGCACTACGATCCGATCGTGGTGGTGAATACCTTAGTCTTGAATTTGATTCACACTTGAAAGGTTGTGGCATTATATCACAACTTTCTCCACCCAGAACACCACAACTGAATGGTGTTGCCGAAAGGAGGAATCGAACCCTACTTGATATGGTTCGATCCATGATGAGTCAAACCGAGTTACCGAACTCGTTTTGGGGATTTGCAATCCAAACTGCAATTCTATCTTTAAATAATAGTCCCACTAAGGCCACCGAAAAGACTCCATTTGAGACATGGAAAGGAAGGGTTCCTAATCTATCCTATATGAAAATTTGGGGATGTGATGCTTACGTCAAGGCTAAACCCGACAACAAGCTTGCCCAAGATCCGAAAAATGCATCTTTGTAGGTTATCCTTTGACCTCTCGAGGTTACTACTTCTACAAACCTCAAGAAAACAAAGTGTTTGTGTCTAGTGAGGCTGTCTTCTTAGAAAGTCAATTTATTTCTAAGAGACAGAGTGGGAGAAATTTTGAACTTGACGAAGTTCAAGAGCCACAAACCGAGATAGAGACGCAAGAAGATATTCCTTCGTCGTCTAACGCGGTTGCACCTCCTCCACTAAGAAGGACGGGCCGAGTTATTCGCCATCCCGATCGATATGTGGGACTTATCGAAGAAGATGGAACGCTCGATGTGTTGCTTATGGAAAGTGACGAGCCCGCCACCTACAAGGCCGCAATCTCTAGTCCTAATTCCACCTTATGGCTTGAAGCCATGAAGTCCGAAATGGATTCTATGCTTGAAAACCAAGTTTGGGACTTGGTAGATTTGCCTAAAGGGGCAAGACCCTCCAATGCAAATGGATATTCAAGGTCAAAATGGCATAGAAGGACATGACGATGTCTACAAAGCTAGGCTAGTGGCAAAAGGATTTACCCAAGTCCAAGGTCTCCATTATGATGAGACCTTCGCCCCCGTAGCCATGCTAAGATCCATACGGATTTTGTTAGCGATCGCCGCATTTCATGATTATGAAATTTGGCAAATGGATGTCAAAACCGCTTTTCTAAATGGGCATTTAGAAGAGGAGGTGTACATGATACAACCCGAAGGTTTTGTTGATTCTAAAAATCCTAACAAAGTGTGCAAGCTTAAGAGATCCATTTATGGTCTTAAGCAAGCATCTAGAAGTTGGAATCATCGATTCAATCATGTTATAAAAGAAAATGGTTTCACTCGAAATGTTGAGGAACCATGTTTATACATGAAATTTCGTGGGAGCAATGTTGTGTTCCTAATCTTGTATGTCGATGACATACTACTCATTGGAAATGATATTCCAATGTTGTCTTCTGTTAAGAAGTGGTTAGGTAACCACTTCCAAATGAAGGATTTAGGAGAGGCACAACGCATATTAGGTATCTGGATCTATAGAGATAGACCCAAGAGGATATTGGCACTAAGTCAAGAGTCTTATGTTGATAAGATTCTTCGACGATTCAGCATGGACAAATCCAAAAGGGGTTTGGTACCTATGGTAACCGGAACGATATTGAGCAGGACTCAATGTCCCTCCGAACCCCATGATGTTGAACGCATGAAGTTGATCCCTTACGCTTTGTTGTTGGATCAATTATGTATGCCATGATATGCACACGTTCTGATGTCTCGTATGCCTTGAGCATGACGAGTAGATATCAAGGAAATCCAGGTGAGAGTCACTGGATTGCTGTCAAGAATATCCTTAAGTACTTGAGAAGAACTAAGGACTCTATCCTTGTGTTTGGAGGAGACACTGAGTTGCGTGTTACAGGATACACGGACTCAAGTTTTCAAACAGATAGAGATGACATGAAATCACAAGCTGGTTTTGTTTTCATGCTCAATGGTGGTGCCGTAAGCTGGAGAAGCTTCAAGGAAGTCAGAATCATGCGGATTCAACAACGGAGGCTGAGTACATAGCAAAGATCGAAGCCGCCAAGGAAGCTATGTGGATCAAGCAATTCACGGAAGGTCTAAAAGTAGTACCTACCGCCGATGATCCCATCACTCTCTATTGTGATAATAGTGGGACGATCTTCCAAGCTAAGGAGCCAAAGTCTAGTAATAGATCTAGACATGTACTTAGAAAGTATCATGTAATAAGAGATTTCATTGAAAGAAAGGAAATTGCGATTTGTAAGGTTGGGACGGATGACAACATAGCCGATCCGCTCACCAAGCCTTTATCGCAAGCTAAGCATGATGGGCATGTTGCGTCCATGGGACTTAAACGTGTACCAAATTTTTGTTAGATTTTGAAATGAAATAAAAGTGTTGTTTTTGTTCATGTTCATAATCGCATTTGTCTTTTATCCTTAATTTATACTTTGTTACATCCAAACGGGTTGTAGAGACAATTGAACCCCGTTAAAGTGAACATGGATTAACATTGTTTTGCCCATAGTTACTTATATGAGGTGACGTCTCGAAGTGACTAGAGTGTGAGGCGATTGATGGCAAGTTCAAGTGCCATACGGTCATGTGAGATGACTAGTCGATCACATAGGCGATCATTAGGAACATTTTGTCGGGCCTAATGACCGCTTATAGAGTTCTGGCAAATTTATATAGCCTGGTCGTGGCGAGAGCTACTATAGTGTTCTAATGAGTCGATTCTTTTGACTAGAGACTATTCACCTAAGATGGCACAGTTTGATTAACTTTGATTTGTGTTACTACGACCTTCGTAAATGGGGTCAAATGGGCATATTTTGGGTTATGATGGCTGTGGCTAGTCGAAGAGAATGAGTGCGATAGGAATTGTCCACCCCTTGTCAGGGTTATAACAATATCTCGGGGCCACTCGAGGAGCAATGAATCGAAATGCGTGGCCACGCTCGGAGGGTATCCGGTGTGGATAAATCCGGTCAATCAGTTATTCTCCGGATCGAGGAAACCACTCTCGATATGATCACTTGCAAGTACGACCTGAAAGACACCTTGCATTGAGTGGGAGATAGTAATAGACAAGAGAATTGGTGACGCACACTTGTCGAGGACAAGTGGGAGATTGTTGGGAAATGTGTCCTCAACAATAGTGCGATCACGTGATTTAAATATCATTATTAAATCTCATTTTAAGAATACAATTGGGAAGTAATATTGTTCTTGTCAACAATGGTCAACATATATCGGTAATGATTGGCTGACTAGAGTTTGACATTACTGTCGTGTGACGGTGGTGATCAGTTGACCCCCTAGGTCATACCTAAAGGGCAATACTCTTAATTGATTATTTAATTAATCGTATAATGTTACGAGTTAATTAAATTACTTGAAAATTGACGGACGATTTTGGAAGTAAAATTTACGTATCATATTGAAATGTGATTAAATAAGATACGGTCTGAGTAATTAAATTGTATAATTACTCGGATGAAATAAATTGTTTAATGTAACAATTAAATGAATGAATTATTATAAATTCAATCAGTTGAAATTTATAAATGGTAAAATATTTTGGCACAAGTAATTATGAAATTACTAAGTCGATTTTTGTATGTGACGTATTTTTATTAATACGTTGATTTTTAATATGTTAAAAATACATAACATATTTATGTCACATATGACATGTGACACATTGACAATTGACAAAAATAATATGGGATCCATATTATGTAAAGTGCCGAAAAATTGGGGAGCATTAAGCTAGTTAATTGTTTTATTTAGTTGATAAAACATAATGATGAAAAAGCAAGTCTAGGCATGCAAGCCTATTGTTCCTTGTGAAGAACAAATTTTCCATGCATTGGCTCCCCAATAGCCCTCCTCTTACACGGTTTTGGGGAAGAAAAACTATCATTGTTTTTCTTTAATTTTGCCTAATAATATACTAAAGGTAGTGTATTATTTCCATTCAAAAATTCACTCATCCAAAAACATAAGTTCTAGTGAGAAGAAAATCCTCTCTTCTTCTCTCTTAAAAACCGAAAACACATAAGAGTTTTATAAAGTTTTTGGTTCAATTTTCTCCTATATTGATATTATACTAGTATTGTAATATTAATTAGATTAAGTGTTAAGCCTTGGGTATAATACATAGGGAGAGATCTTACACTTAGATCTTTGTTCTTCCATTGGAAAAGCTCAAGAACAAGAAGAGAAAGGTGATCTCTCTTGTGCCCTAATAGCCGAAATCTACTATGTAAGGACATGATTTCTCCTCTATTTATATTATTGTTTGCATGCATAAGATCCGTAATTAATTTTATGACAAATTATTTTGACATATAAGAGTATGTTAACATGTATATGAATCTACATTTCCTTCATCAAGTTATTTATATTTGCATTGTTCTTCAATTCTATTTCCATTTCCATTTCCATTTCAAGGTAATTCTATTCTTATTTTCATTATGTTCACCATTTCAATTGTCATTAGTTTAGTTTACATTTACATTATTCTAGAGTAGTCTACATTGTCTAGGGAATGAAGGGAGCCATGCATAAAAAATATTTGTAACATGATAAACTAGGATGTTATAATATCGTTTCATTGTTTCTATCACATGTTTGTATCGTCACGTTTAATCTTTGTTTAAAGGCCTTATTCTTTGATTAAGTTTGTTAATTCGTTCTATAAGTCGAGAGGCACAGAATCAGATTAGACTAAGCATGTGTAGTAGGACGACCTAGTCATAAACGAGAGTTTCTCTAGGACCCGGTCTATGGTTGACACTAACATCGTGAGGTGGGTGTCTCTAAGCTTAAACAATTGACAATGTTATTATTTTCGAGTTTAACATGAATATATATTTACATTTGCATGTGTGACCCGACTCCACTAGACTCCTTTAATCATATATTGTTATATCGCTTTATTTGCTAATCATCAAACCAAACGTAATCGACCTTGGTAAAATTCACCCCATAACAACTAATTTATAACTCCCGTCTCTCTGTGGATTCGACCCCTACATACTATATTTTGGGAAGAAATTTGGAAACCCGAGCAAGAAGAAACCAATGTTAGTTGGTGGATATGTAAAGAAATGAAATACAAGTAAAAGCCCAAGCCATATGCAAGCATTGGATGCCAAATGATGATTAGGATGCCTTAGACGGACGCATTAGGAAATAAGCATCGGATTCCGCATCAACAATAAGTGCAAAGTTATGACGAATTTAAGAGAAAAATGATAAAAGTCACGGACCCGAAAGGGGTTGGTGTCCCCGATCGGGGTTACCCCCTGTAGCTTATTTCCGTTACTCCCTTCACTCCTATAAATAGAAGCTTTGGTCGACACTTCTTGGACACTTCTTACATACTTTTTACACCACTTTTATACTCTCATTTTAGTTCTTAGTTTAGGTTACATTAGATTTCCTTTTAGCATTTCCATTTTGTTATAAACAATTTTAATTCAAGTTATATACAATTTACATATCAAGTCATTTATATTTGTATTGTTCTTCAATTCCTTTTCTATTTCCATTTCCATTTCCATTTCAAGGTAATTCTATTCTTATTTTCATTATGTTCACCGTTTCAATTGTCATTAGTTTAGTTTACATTTACATTATGCTAGAGTAGTCTACATTGTCTAGGGAATGAAGGGAGCCATGCATAAAAAGTATTTGTAACATGATAAACTAGGATGTTATAATATCGTTTCATTGTTTCTATCACATGTTTGTATCGTCACGTTTAATCTTTGTTTAAAGGCCTTATTCTTTGATTAAGTTTGTTAATTCGTTCTATAAGTCGAGAGGCACGGAATCGGATTAGACTAAGCATGTGTAGTAGAACGACGTAGTCATAAACGAGAGTTTCTCTAGGACCCGATCTATGGTTGACACTAATATCGTGAGGTGGGTGTATCTAAGCCTAAACAACGATTTATCAACTCCTATGTTCAATTTAAGCATTTACATAATTTGCATGTGTGACCCGACTTCCCTAGACTCCTTTTATCATATAGTTTACATCTTAATATTTTCTAATCATCAAACCAACCAACAAACCAATTCAAACGTAATCAACCTTGATAAAATTCACCCCATAACAACTAATTTATAACTCCCGTCTCTCTGTGGATTCGACCCCTACGTACTACATTAATTTGTGTCTAGGGTATTTATTTTTGCATAGGTGTGCGATAGCCTATCAAATTTTGGCGCCTTTGCCGGGGAGCACGGTTTTTTTGCTAATTAGTTGTTGAATTTTATCTTGTTTTATTTTGTCTCAAGGAACACTTGTTCCTTGAGACCTTCTCTCGGTTTCTTTGTAGTTTTAGTGCCTATTTTGTAGGTAATAAAGCCTGGAATTACATAATGAATTACGAATTCGTCCCATAACTCCAAGATGAGCCTTTTCCTGACTATCTTGACCGATTCTACTACTTTTGCGATGGTCTCATCTCCCTTGGACATGTCCTTGGTGGGGATTACTTGGGTCATTTTGTGCTTGGTGGCATAGATTCTGAGACCCGTGGATTGGCTCTAAAGTTGAGTAATGGGAGTCTCTACTACATGATTGGGCCGGAACTTTGGAATTTCTTAGATTTCATGGCTTTCGAATGTCTGGAATTAGCACGCCAATTCCATTATTGGCGCATCGAAGAGGAGCTTAAAGTGTTACATGCTCGTTTGGGAAAAAAATTCTCACGAGAAACCGAGACCACTTGAGCCTATCTTTTCTCATTTTGCTTTTCTACCTCCCCAATGTGAGTCTTTTCAATCTAATGATTTTGAATTATTAGATGACGATGATGATAGTCCGACTTTTTCTTCTAAAAGTCCACCTAATGTCATTCCAATTGAAAATTTAGAGACTCATATTGATGACATTGACCTTGTAGTAGATAACAAACTCACCATGGACGATGTTGGACCCGAATATAATGAAAAGGATGAAGTTTTACCCGAGACCTTAGACCCCTTTGAAAATCCTTTCGTGGAGGATGTGGTTGACCTTTTTAAGGTTGATGGAGGACTTAGTGATGCTAATATATAGCTTAAGTGGGATGCACCCCCCCCCCCCCCCCATTTTTGATGAGTCCTACCACTTAGAGTTTTCATACCACCAATTTGAGACCAAATATGATTATAATTTGTGCACTAAAAGTTATTTTTATGGTCTTAAGCAAGGTGCTCCTTCTCTTACTGACGAGGGGAGTACGGTGGTTCTATTTGAAATCTCTCATGGGCAATTTGATAAGATTAATCATTTATTACCTTTGATCTTTCATGCTTATATCTTATCAATTGCTTACATATGCTTCTGTATTGCTAATGCGCAGGAATATGATCAACTTCTAAGGGCGTTGACATGCTTTTTAAAGGACGATGGATATTCTTTTAGGAAAAATTGTTTTACTTATGCTTTTTAAGACAATTTATGATTGCAATTTCAATTTGGTTTTGATGTAATAGTTAGGACAATAAGACATTTTAGCTTACTTTGGTATTGTAGTAGCTTGTCTTTGGCAGGTACTTTGCTACTTGGATTGGACCTTACCCCGTTTTCAAGCTAGCTTGGGGGAGGCTTCTACACTTTAGTATGCTTTCTTGTCCTTCTTTATTTTTCGCATGTGTCATCTCATCTCCCCTTGTTGGTTTTTGTTAGTCCGTCTTTGTGTCACACATTGAGGACAATGTGTTATTCTAGCTTGGGGGAGGGATTTAGTGTGTCTTGCTTTATTGCTTTCACAAATATTCAAAATCCATAAAAATTGAAAAATTGAAAAAAAATGAAAAATAAAATAAACTTTGGTGTCTTGTTGTGTCCACCCTTTTGTCTTACGCATAATGTCATTCCTCTTTGCATTTTCCATAATGTAGGTCTTTAAGCTAATGAATCATGCTTTATTGACGGGTTTTTCTTTCATGGGGATGTCTTGACATAGTGGGTGGGGGATGGATTTTGGACAAAGTAGACTTGATCTTGTCATCGGCAAACTACATAAATGGTAAGATAGAGCCTCTAAAATGTCAGTACATCTTTACTCGGTCCTATTTAGGTGTGTGTAGTTTCTCCTCTTGTTGTTTTATTACATCTAAACGCACAAGTATGGTTTTGTGTTCCATTTCTTATGAGTTTTGCTATCATGATTGCATCTAGAAGCCATTCACTTGTTTGCTTACATATAATGCCAAAAAAAATCACCCTTTTCTAGCCACGTGTAAAATTGTCTACCCTTGTTGAGCTAGTGACTTGCTACTTTTGTTGGGGTGCTCTCTTATATGGAATATGGTTATTTGATACTATTGTGAGCATTTTTGTTACGGGATTGCTGATTCCCGTAATTTGGTGAATGGTGGTAAAGAAAAAAAAAGTTGAAAAAAGATAGAAAAAAAAATATGAGAAAAGAAAAAAAAAGAAATGAAAAGAAAAGAAAGCAAGAAGCATGAGAAAAATGATAAGCAAAGAAGAAAGAAATGTGAGTTGCTTCCATGTTTGAGATATATTGTTTTGGGAAGTAGTCTCTTGTGCTATAATGAAAAAAATGAGTCATCATCCTATTTTTGGCTCTATTTCTTGCTCTTGGGAAAGGTTAAGGTTCGGAATAAGCATCCTTGTACTTTTTGGTTAGTTACTAGCTTGACACTTGCTCCACATGACCAAAAACATTTGTCCACCTTCTTACCTATTTCCGCTAAGCCTTCTTCTTTGTTCTTGGTTTCTTTTCTTGTGCATATTTGATCATGATTAGCATTATCTTGTTGGCTTGGAATGTTTACCATACTAGATTGCGGGCGCATTCTTTTGAGTCGTAGATAGAAGAGTGTCACATTCACATATAAATTGCCTTGTTCATTTTATGAGTGTGAGTGAATCCCGTCAGGAGTCCGATGTCAATAAGATCATGCAAAAGTTGAAATGTCCATGTGAAGTCCTTTGTGCTACGCCGTCATATAAATCTCATCCATGTTGATGCATTTTCCCTATGCCCAGGTTGTTTCGGGATTTGATTCATTAAGCTTTAAAGTTACTTGACGGGAATTGCATTTGGATGGGATGATTGTTGTTCTTACCCTTGTCCTTGTCATACATTGTATTGTGTACTTGTTTGAGGACAAGCAAGGATTTAGCTTGGGGGAGTTTTATAAGTCCATTTTACATATACTTTAACCCCATATTTTAGCTCGGTTAATTTGACTATTGCACTTATATTAATGTATTTGTAAGCTAATTCCGTGTTCTAGTTGTGTTTGCTTCTTTCTCATTGTGTTTTGTAGGAATTAAGCTTTTAGTAGCTTTTTCCCGTCAAAGTAACAAGTATAAGAGTTCACGAGTCTAATGAGAGAAAGTCTTGACCATGCAAAGGTGTTTCGGGAAGCATAGGGGCATTTTGAGAAGAAATTTGGAAACCCAAGCAAGAAGAAACCAATATTAGTTGGTGGATATGTAAAGAAATGAAATACAAGTAAAAGCCCAAGCCATATGTAAGCATTGGATGCCAAATGATGCTTAGGATGCCTTAAACGGACGCATTAAGAAACAAGCATCAGATTCCGCATCAACAATAAGTGCAAAGTTAAGACGAATTTAAGAGAAAAATGATAAAAGTCACGGCCCCGATAGGGGTTGGTGGCCCTGATCGGGGTTACCCCCTGTAGCTTATTTCCGTTACTCCCTTCACTCCTATAAATAGAAGCTTTGGTTGACACTTCTTACATACTTTCTACACCACTTTTATACTCTCATTTTAGTTCTTAGTTTAGGTTAGATTAGATTTCCTTTTAGCATTTCCATTTTGTTATAAACAGTTTTAATTCAAGTTATATACAATTTACATATCAAGTTATTTATATTTGCATTGTTCTTCAATTCCATTTCCATTTCAAGGTAATTCTATTCTTATTTTCATTATGTTCATCATTTCAATGGTCATTAGTTTAGTTTACATTTACATTATGCTAGAGTAGTCTACCTTGTCTAGGGAATGAAGGGAGCTATGCATAAAAAGTATTTGTAACATGATAAACTAGGATGTTATAATATCGTTTCATTAATTCTATTACATGTTTGTTTCATCACGTTTAATCTTTGTTTAAAGGCCTTATTCATTGATTAAGTTTGTTAATTCGTTCTATAAGTCGAGAGGCACGGAATCGGATTAGACTAAGCATGTGTAGTAGGACGACCTAGTCATAAATGAGAGTTTCTCTAGGACCCGGTCTATGGTTGACACTAATATCGTGAGGTGGGTGTCTCTAAGCCCAAACAACGATTCATCAACTCCTATGTTCAATTTAAGCATTTACATAATTTGCATGTGTGACCCAATTTCCCTAGACTCCTTTTATCATATAGTTTACATCTTAATATTTGTTAATCATCAAACCAACCAACAAACCAATTCCAACATAATCGACCTTGATAAAATTCACCCCATAACAACTAATTTATAACTCCCGTCTCTCTATGGATTCGACCCCTACGTACTACATTAATTTATGTCTAGGGTATTTATTTTTACATAGGTGTGCGATAGCCTATCAAGTACACTTGACTACGAGCGGTATACTTTTGCAGAAGATTCATCCTTAGAAGAGGATACACTTATTTCTGCAGCTGTGATTTATACAACACCAAAGATGCCTACATTAGCAAGTCATTCCGAACCCACGGTTGATTCTATTCCTAAAGGCTTCAAGCTCCCTACCGATGATAACGGAACTTTTGAGATCAAGCCTTCTTACATAAGCTTGATAGAGAGGAATTTATTTGGAGGAAAAGCTAGAGAGGACCCCGCAAAGCACATGGAAAAGTTTGTTACTTATTGTTGTTCTATTCCTTTGACAGCTGGGGTGTCTCAAGATCAGGTCAAGGAAACTCTATTTCCTTTCTCTTTGAGAGATGATGCAGCTGAGTGGTTACGGGACTTAGACATGGAGACCGACGCAATTACTAATTGGACTTCTCTAGCTCTTGCATTCTACCAGAGGTATTTTCTACCACAGAAAACTAATGCATTGAGAAGTCAGATTACAAGTTTTAAACAAGGTCCTACTCAGGATTTTAATGAAGCTTGGATACAGTTCAAGAGACTAGTTCGGTCCGTCCCCCACCATGGTTTCGAAATTTGGTTCCTTTGCAACTAGTTTTACAACGGGTTGTATGATGATCATAGAGCCTTACTTGATTCAGCTGCCAATGGGAGATTCCAAGATAATACAAATGATCGCAATGCTTGGAAGTTAATTGATTAGATAGCTACTCACACAGTTGAGTATGGTAACCCAGAGGAAGCAAGAGAGGAAGTGGGTCAGATAGTGCAATTGCGGCACAACTGAAGGCTCTAACAGCTCAAATAGCCGAATTGAAGACTACTCAATCTTTGGTTAATAAGCGGGAAACGGTTCAAATGGTTCAACAAGAAGTGTCCTGCGAGAGATGTGGGATAGATGGCCACACTGCGGCCAAGTGTATGAGTACCATTGACCAAGTCCATGCCTTCCAGTCTTTCAAACAAGGTACTTCATATTCTAACTTCTTCACTGAAAGGAGTCAGAATGCTTATGCTCAAGCTCCTCAACAAAATCCATATATTATTCCTCAAAATCATGGTAATCAACCACAAGGAGGTTATCAAAGGCCAAATCAAGGAGGTTTTCAACAATTTCAACCTCCTCCTCAATCTCCAAGTAATGAGGTGTCGGAGTTAAAAGTTCTCTTGCAACAAACTTTGATGATGCAACAAAAGAAAACGGCTCAAATCTCCGAACTTATGGCTCATAATAAGATGTTGGATACTCAAGTTGCTCAAATGGCGGCTCAAAATCCATCAAAACAGTCCGGTCTTCCTCCTCAAGGTAAACAAGCACATGAGCAAGTAAATTTTATTTCTTTGAGGAGCGGTACTTCTTATAGCGGTCCGGACATGCCCATTAATGAAGATGAGGTTCTCTATATGCACCCTAAGGAATTGGGAAATCTCGAATTGAGCGATGACGAGAAAGAGTATGGCAAAGATCAAACACGAGATTTGACGAAAAGCGAAAAGAGGATGCAGAACATGGTTCCTCAATCGAGTAGGCACGGGCTCGATCGAGGCACTTACTTACTCGATCGAGTTCACCCCGGGCTCGATCGAGGCACCCCCCATGTTAATGATTTTTCGTCTGTTTCAGCTACGACATTAGATAAAAATAGGTTCCTCGATCGAGTGACTATTGGGTTCGATCGAGGCACCTCTGGAACTGACGATAATACTTCCAAATCGTCTCCTAATGCAAAAGAAGCCGAGCCAATCAAAATTCAACTACCTTTTCCTCAAAGATTGCAGAAATCCAAACTTGAACAACAGTTTGGAAAGTTCATGGAGGTAGTAAAGAAGCTTCAAGTGACAATGCCATTTACTAAATTGGTAACTCAAGTGCCGGCTTATGCTAAGTTTTTGAAAAAGATATTGTCAAAGAAGAGGTCTTTTGATGAAGTGGAGACTGTCGCGTTCACTCATGAATGCTACGCCGCATTGCAAGCCAATTCTCCACCTAAGCTTAAGGATCAAGGGAGTTTTTCTATTCCTTATACAATAGGCCGTTTAACTATTGACAATGCTTTATGTGATTTAGGAGCGAGCGTCTGTGTCATGCCATATAAAATTTGCAATCAATTAAACATGACTAAGCTTAAATGTACTAACATGACTATTCAATTGGCTGACAGGTCTATTAAGCATCCTATGGGTATCTTAGAGGATGTACCACTTAAGATAGGAAAAGTTTTCATTCCAGTCGACTTTGTAGTGATAGATATAGCTGAAGATTCTCGTGTTCCTATTATTCTAGGACGACCATTCTTGCATATTGCAGGGGCGGTTATAGATGTTAGACATGGGAGTCTTACATTCAACATTGGAGAAGATACTATCACTTTTGGTCTTGACAAAGCATCATGTCCTCCTGATTTAACAGCTTCTTGTCATATGATTAATGCTCTTGATCCTACTTTTGATGATTATCTTGCTTTGTGTTTTGACAGGAATCCACCTGACGTCCCTGCTGCTGCATTAGGACCATGGAGCAAGGAAGTAGATAAGATTGTAAAGTTGATTTATGGAGATGATCCTCCTCTTGAGATGGTCCACAACTATGATGAAATCGTTGACATATAAGACGAGTTAGATGCTTTAGAGGCAGAAATATTCAAAGAGGAGCCAGTTAGAGTTTTGAGAAAGCTCATGTGACGGATGAAGAGCCCTATCTCCTACCTATGGATGAGGAATTGAAGAGTGATGGGCATACTTGCTCATATTTTATAAACTTCGAGTTTGATGAGCCAGGACATTTTTTATTGTTTTTATTCTTTGCTTGGACTATTTATTGGTACTACTTATGCTTGTGTGTAGCACATGCGCTACTTTTTGATTTACTGTTACGAGCTTTAACTTGTATTGATTATGATTTGTGTGCGCATTTCTTTTGAATGCAGAATTGGTGCTCAGCAGTTGGTTCCTCGATCGAGTGTCATGGGGCTCGATCGAGTAACCTTGTTCGTTGGGTTCATTTCGTAGCCAGACGATGATAGGAATTGCGCGGTTAATTATTTTCCTCTATTTTTGTAGCTGGTTGGGGGAATTCCTCAGCTCTTACCCGGTATTCTCTTCCCTTGTATCTTCTTTTATTGTAATAATTAAGTATTCCCCATTTCTGTTGCTAGATGTGTCCTTTAGGTTGTTGGAAATTGTGTGATCGTTATGCTGTAGGCGTCACATTGAGGACACTGTGACATTTAGGTTTAGGGGAGGAGTTTAATTATGTTGTGTGATTTATTTATGTTGTGTGCTTTTATATATCAAAAATCCATCAAAATTAAAAAATTTCAAAACACAAAAACATGTTTTTCCTTTGTTTTAGGTCGAGTCTTGGTGAATTCTATTAACAATGATGTTAAATTACATTGTTTTTGCATTTTAATCCCAATTGTCCATGTACATTGTTTTGACCCGTTATTCATGGAAACAAAGCTCATAATTCAAGTCTTAACCGTATTGACATGCCTTATATTGATTAGATTTGATACAATTATGTTGGTAAACTACTTAAATTCTGAGGTCTATAGGGCTTCCTAGGCCAGGAACATCAATAAACTGGTCTCATTGTCAATTAGGCTTGAGTGTGGTTCTTCTTGTGGAATGTGTAATATCAAACTGCATAAGTGTGACATTAGTTTCTTAACTTTTTGCGCGTTCATATGACTAAGTACATATGGATAGGGGGTTCTTACCGTTCAAATAACTTTTTGTTAAGTCCGTTTGAACCTTGTAGCCATTTCATATCCTATTTTCATAGCTACAATCTAGAATTTGCCTACCTTTTCGGGACAGTCGCAGTTGCTTGAGTTTCATGTTATTTTAGCTATTTTGGTTAGGATTGGGACTATTATTGTCAATTGTGGATGTAGTAGAATTATTTAGCAATTGTGTTGTATCCTTGTGTTGGAAAAAGAAAAATATGAAGCAAAAAGAAAAAAAGAAAAAAAAAAGAGAAAAAAAAAGAGAAAAGAATTGAAAGAAAAAGAGATTGCTTCATTTGGTTTTGTCAAGGATCAAAAGGATGGTTGTTGGAGTCTAATGCATAATTGGAGGGTAGTTTGTTAGCTCTCATATGTTGTAAAGTTGAGATCATTTCTCTAAGTTGGGTGCATTTGTTATTTTAAGACTTGGTTTTGGTATTGGTTTAGCGCTGCGACTATCGTCTTAGCTCCACATATCCATAATGTGCTTTGGCACAAACCATTTCTATCTCTTTAACCCACTTATCACCCTTATTGTCCTTGATACATGTACTTTTGTCTACATATGGTGATTGCATATTAGTTGGAGAAATCTCTATCACATTAGATTGCATGCATATTTCATAAGTCGAGTGAGTGTTTCTACTTCTTTCTATCTTCACGTATAACTCACCCGTACATACTTATGAGTGCATGAGTGAAATCCGCGAGAATCCGACTAATTTGTCTTGCAAGATCGAAAGGTATTTGGCATTTATCTATAGTATGGTGACTTGAGACTTGAGCTACGTTTTCTAAGCTATTTCCCGTATCTTTGAATTTGTTTTATTGGTACACTTTGGTGATTGATTTGTTAGAGATAAGGATAGCTTGGGATTTGTATGTGCATCAACATTAGCTCTGAGTTGTTTATTCGCCATTTGTATGTTAGTCTTTTGTAATTGTGTGATGCTTTGATTTAGGAGAAGCAAAGAGATGATTTGGGGGAGTTTGATGAGTCATAATTATATGCATATTTATGCCTCCCCTTAATTGCTTTTGACACGTTTTTGGTGCTAGTTTATATCATTTACATGCATTTTATGTTAGAATGTCGATACTTCCGCTTTTTGATGTTTAATGCAGGAATGATGCATTTGAGAAGCAAAGGAATGAAATGGGCATCGCGGAGTAGGCATGAAGGAACACACGAAGCACAGCACGGAAATCCATAAAAATGAAGGAAGAGAAGTAAAGAAGAAAACACGAAGAAAAGAGCTGAAGACAAGTGGTGCCTCGATCGAATGGAGTTGGGCTCGATCGAGGAAGTGGTGACTCGATCGAGTAGCTCAAGGCTCGATCGAGGAGCCAAGTATTTCTATTATTTCTGCAAATTTCCTTAAGTCGGTTATGTTTTAATATAAATACCTAAACTCGTATCCTAGGTTAACTACGTCTTATTTTCCGTAGTTTAGTATAGCTACCTTAGAAAACTCACTCAAATACTTAGTTTAGTTTAATTATTGTTCTTATTTTCGTATCTAGCTATTTACGGTATTGTTCTTAATCTTTTCTCGTTAATTATTAATTCAATTCATGCTATTAATTCTTTGTTCTTATTTATCGTCTTCAATTATGTCTTTCATTCAGATTATTATTGTTATTCTTTCTATTATGAGTAGCTAAATTCTTAATCTAGGGTGAAAGGGGATCTAGGTTGTTAGAAATGGGGGTTCGAATTGATTGTAAAATTGCTTTCTATTGTTGTTTAATTATCGTTTTACATCTAATTGATTGATTACTGATCAGAGTTAATTAATTAGTCTTGCATAAACTAGGATTTTCACCGACCGGGTTAAGACTAGTATAGGCCACGATAATTGAATAGAGATAATTTAATGATAGCGATCGCATGTTAAATTAGATCTAAAAGAAATATTGAATCGACTGATCATATTACTTTCAACAATATAAATTGCTCAATCAATGAATTAAATTATACCCTTTGATTACGACCTAGTGAACCTGATCCCTTGACTCTTTAATATTATTGTTATTCATCTTTATTTACTTGCAATTAGTTGATTAGCATATAAACAATCAAACCCCCAAAATTAGTTACTTTAAGACAGATTTAAATATAAACAAACTAGATAATCACCGCCTCCTTGTGGATTCGACTCTGACTTACCGCTAGTTACTAGTTAATTGAGAATAAGATTACTTTGATTTAGGGGATACGACTTTAACCTTATCAAACTTTGTCTAAATAAAATCGTTCACTTTATCACAACTTCCATCTCATAAATGATTCTCAATGCTTCTCAAGCACACATAATCATTTCCTAGATGGCTCTCAAGTGACAATCACTAGAACTACATCAATATTTGCTCGTCATACGAACACACAATAAACAATTTTATTATTAAGTCTCATAGACTAAAACAAAATGTATTGTTACATAGAGAAAATATACCATCTACAAACTAAACCATAAAGTGTATTGCACTCCCACTAGTCTTCTTGTACATATTACATTTGAATCTTTGTTTCAAAGGATATCAAACCGTTTGAGTTACTTTATTGAGAACAAAGATTTCAACTCCAAGATACTCGTTTCATCCAATTTGAAACTTTCACATCTTCCTAGTGCACTCTGATGAAGTGAAATTCACATGATGTGTCTGTGACACCCCCATATACCAAGGAGCCTTAATAAGACCTTCCTTAGCATATAAGGACATCACCATTTCGGTTGCCCGAGGAAAGTAATCATCAAAGTCGATAAAAGAACATTTATAATCATTTTACAAGTGATATAACCAAAACTACTGATACAAATAATACATCTCGTCAATAATATATAAACTACTCCTGTCATTACTCGTAAAGACTCATCCCGCCAAGACTCCAGCTACCATCCAAGACAACACATGCTAAGGCTGACTGCTCACCATAAGGGATCACGGCACACACAACAGAGACAAACAAGAAACAACCACACAAGGTCAGTAACTGAGGTAAGACACAATATCAACTACCAACATGATACAACACAACCAATCACACATATAATTCACAACCACTCCAGCCTATTACCATCACCGACTGTCCACTGGACCAGCCCTGCCAGTGGGGGACCGCAGCCGTACCCACCTAAGCCCCGCTCATCATATCGAGCGATAACCCTGTCCCATTAATGTGCACATCCCCTCCCGTGGCGGGTTCCACGGAGGGCGAAACTAGGGCGTGAAGCCACTCCCGCAAGTGACTCCACTCAGCCGAGGACGCACCTCGAGAACCACAGACAATCAGTCACAATCAACGGCATCACAACAACGACAACAACAGCAACTACAACAACAACAACAACAACTAAAACAACAACAACCGACGCCCTAAACAACCAACAGAAACTGAGTAGGCGAACCTACCTTTAGCCAACCGTAGCGATTCCTTGCTTAACCACATGATATCGACCAAGCAAATCAAAACCCCTATATAAACAGTACACAAGCCTATTACTACCATTTCAAACCTACAAGGAACAACAATGACAAAGATGATGATGATGACATACCTACGCATCGTATATCGGCGTCAAGACCGCTACCCGACCCAAGAAATCTATCCCCAAGGCACGCATCCTCAAAGGCTCTCATGGAAGGAATTAAGGTGAAGGGAAGAAGGTGAGGCGACATCTAGGTCTGAAGGAAGGAGCCGGAAATGATTTGCGATTCTATCAAAACAAGATTATAAACCCTCGCTGTAAAGACGCTACTCGATCGAGTAACCAACTTAACTCTATCGAGTACCACTCATCCCCAAAGTCTAACAAGACACAAAGCATCTCTTTCACGCATTACTAAAGGCTCTCACATGCCCCCAAGGTCGGTCAACGTTGGTCAACGGGTCCCTAAAAGGGCGAGTATTACAGTCTTCCCCCCTTAAAAAGAACTTCGTCCCCGAAGTTCGACTCATCCTCCCCAAAACACACGACAAGAAACCAAGTTCGACACCACCGTTCACCCGACATAGGTCAACAACTCTCTAGAAGCATTATCCCACTATGTATGTCCATCTAACATCATCATCGTCATTTGCCTAACACACACCACACACTCAAGTCTCGAAAAACCACTTCTTGAATCACCGAACACACAACATGTACCAACACGACCAACTCAACTATCTTTTATACTACTACCTCGAACTATTCAGACAGGCATTAACGCAGCTACAAGACTATGCTTTCACTGGCCAACAATTTCCAACACAAAACATGTAACACAACGGTCCTATCCCAGATTCACAATAACAGATGATAACACGATCCTATCACAGATTCACCATGAGGTATGATAACATACGAATGATTACTGAAAATAAGGTATAACGATATGTCATCTTGTTTGACAACTACCGACAATTATTCATTCTCGCCCAATTATACAATTCCCACAATAAAAATATTAAAACAATTATAAACTCATATTTTAAATATAACAGAAATACTATAAAACATCACAAACATACTGCAAAATTGCTATAATTGCGGCATTTTCCTTTTGCGACATTACTCTTCCCCTCTAAAAAGGAACTTCGTCCCCGAAGTTCACCATCAAACGACTTCCCAGCCCCTTAACCCAACACCCATAGCATCATATCGACGTATCTTATTAATCACGACTAATATTAATTTATATACACACGCCACTTTACTAACGAACATTATATGGCCGTCACCCATACAAACGTAAACTATTGAAATCACATCCTACTTCACGGACACATATATTTATATCTCTTGTGACAACCTAGCAACATCTCTACCACTTGATAACCAACAACCCCACTGAAGCAGTTAGAACATTATCAACATATTACTCGGTTAACCCTGACAGATGGTACGCGCATTCAGACTAAAAGGTAATACAAATACTACTACAACTTCGTGAATTACTCAAAATTCTTGTCCCTCCATGATACCTGACACCACATAACCGCTACTCACAAGATAACGATATATATACATACAAAACATGAACTTAAATAACATTACTTGCATGTCAAGTTCTCGCAACAAGATGTGTCATTGTCCCGTCACGCTTATATCTTACAAATTTCACTTATAATTCGAGCGCAAACTAAAACATAACTAACAATGAGACCAAAACATGTTACTAACCATGACCGACCAAATCTAGTATAGAAATGTTCAAAACAAAAGCATTTGAACGATTTAATTTTCGAAAAGTTCCTGTAACAGTGCTACTCGATCGAGTGGGTTAAGCACTCGATCGAGCTGGCCCTACTCGATCAAGTATTTTAGATACTTGATCGAGTAGCCCGAGATCAGAATACCTCCAGCTAGACATACCTGCAGCTACTCGACCGAGTAAGGGGCACTCGATCGAGTGGCTTCAGGTCAAAGACTACTTAAAATTCCCAAACATGATATATATAGTCACACAACCACGAGTCGGGATGATAATCCGACCACAAATCCTGTAAAGCAAGTCTAAAAAAGCAAGTACGACCTTATGATCACCAATACAAACCAAATACGAAAAGTACGAGTCAAAACAACTAACATCCAACACAACCGACAATCATAACAAAAGGTAAGGAGTATCACTCCTGCTTCTGCTGCTCATCCATCACGTCGTACTCATCTCCTCCACCGCCCGATGTGCCCGCTCCTGACGCACCAACACCCGCATCACCACCGGCTCCAGCATCTGGCCTCACGTACCAAGAGGTCAAGCCGTCATAAGGATATAACTAAGGTGCTCCCCATGTGGACATATCCACCCCGTAGGAGTGGAATACCCCGTTGTAGTCTCGAACTCCCCTCCACCAAACTGGATGCGGTCCCGAGGTCCCAATACCCTGAGTGTACGCCATCTCATGCATGTTCTGGAGCGTCAAGGTAGAGGACACTCTCTCGGCCAGGTAGCTCTCACGCGTCTCCGGGGTATCAAGAAAAGGGTAACTAGGAAACGGGTACTGTGGTGGTGCTGACGGTTGTGGCTGTGTCTCAGCCATCCTCTCCCTCACACGGCACGGCCCTCTCCCTATCCTGGGTCGATCCTCTTTAGCTCTCACGTTCTCCCTTCCTTGGCTCAGGCATGACTCAGAGGATCTCCGGGTCGATGAACTACGTCTGCCTCGCATGACGTGCATCCTCATCCTCCTCCTCATCAGAATCGGCAGCTACCACTGCCTCGAGTAAAGGCTTTTTTGGTGGGAGGTGCTCAGGAGCTGGTATTTTCATCCAACCCATGCCCCACACCCTCAATGGTAAACTACCGTCCTCCAAAGTTCTCAACCATTTCAGGTCGAGGAAGTAAGCTTTGTCCATGGTAGGTACCAGGGTGGCCAAAGGGACATACTCCGAGGAAGCTTCAAAAGAAGTTAGCTTCTCTGCTAAACGTGTGGCAATAGCACCACAACTCAGAATCCTAGTGCCAGAGGAGACCATCAAAGCAAGGCTGGCACACACCATAGCGGGAGCACTAAAGGTCACTATCTCAGTCCGCTCAGGGTTTAGGTACGCCATCAGAAGCATCAACTCATGCGAGTTCAACTTACTCATATCAGATCCCTCGTAGAGGAGACACGACACAGCACGAAGGAAAATCTTTAAAGTGACATGTTGCACATCATTGATCAACATGTTACTAGCAGTGGAAGCTGATTTCCCGGTGATACAAGGCATAAGACTGCAAACCCCACACTCAGTCGGTATGTCAGGAAGGGCTCCATTGGGAGGCTTAGCCAAGCCAAGGTGAGAGGCAAACATGTCCATGGTCAAGACAAAACTGGTGTTCATGAGGCGGAACTGCACAGTTTGTTACACCGGCTCGTATTTAAACGAGCTCATGAACTCAAGGGTCAGAAAGGCATACGAATGCTTTCGTAGGCGGTATAGTCCGGTGAACCCCAAGGTCTCAAATATGTGTCGGACATCAGTCTCAATACCCAGGTCCTCTAAGAGGGTCGTGTCAACACAACGGGTCGGTCTCATCTTACAGGACTGTAAGGCCACAAAATTCTTTCTTTGGTTGAAATCCACGAATACCACGGACGGGTATTCAGGTACAGCAGGTACTACCGGTCCACTTCCCTCCCCAACTTCAGGCTCGGAAGCCCTTCCCCTCTTACTCTGTCTGGTTCCTAGGTTCAGTCTCGGCATCTGTTTCAGCATACAATTTTAAATATACCACCACATATACACTAAAACGTACAAAGTACACATATTTGATCATAAAAGAATCATCTACGTACACACTATCACCAACAATTCCCAAAATTACAAGCAAAATTTCCAATTCTTATAGCTCAGACGGTCTCTACAGCTGTGAAAATTTTTACATATTTATCATGAATTCACTTAACCACTACTACTTTTAGGACTCAAACCTTCAAAACATATTCATATACAACCCAAATTTGCAATTATATGAGACGAATTTCAGTTTGGGGCACTTTTAAAACGAAGTTTTAAGACAAATTTTGGGGTGAAAATCACAAAAATTATCTCCATACATGATATATACAACATACATTGCTCAATTTTCTTCCTTTTATACGCAATAGATAATCAAAAATCAATTTAATTTCATCAAACCCTAGAAATTCGGTCCATATTACCTTAAATTTTAATTTGATTTTTGCATTTTTAACAACAATAATCATCAAAGGAAAGCATCTAGATCATATTATAACAATTAGAAGCAAGTTTTAACACATGTAAATCGATTTTTCAACATATTCTACCATACTATGTAATTTCAATTAACCAAAAACATTGAAATAGAGTAAGCATTCATACTTTAATCAATTAGGAAGTAAAAAGAACAAATTGAAGCAAGAAAATCAATATATTGAAGCACCACAAATAGCAAGAAACCAAGGAATTGAGAGGAAAAGGGATTAGGGTTTGCGGAAGTAGGAGAAGAAATAAGAAGATTAAACAAAGAGAAGGGTTTTGAACCCGCAGATTTTTCCGATACTATAGCCTTACTCGATCGAGTAAGTAGGGTACTCGATCGAGTGGCCTCTACTCGATCGAGTAGGAGTTACTCGGTCGAGTTTCCGTAGGAATTCCTACTTCCTCGACGTTATAGCTTCCTAACTAGATCGAATGAGGTCTACTTGGTCTAGTAGGCACTCATACTCGGTCAAGCAAGGTTATGTACACAGTCGGAATTACGAGATTTACTAAAGATTCCTGCAAAACAACAACACGTGTCGATTTTCAACCAAATTCGGAAATCGTCACTGGTTACTATACACATTCACAACGCACTATTAATACTCAAATGCAACACAACGGTTCCACCCAACCATGATACATGTCACTCCATCTGTAGCGAACATCACACAAAACAATTTACCACTCTATTAGATCATTCACGCATACATTTAACGCATTATTTCATGTCTAATCCTTCGTCTACAACTTCAATCATAAAACCTTATACTCATATTAGTCTAAGCACTTCCTTAGTATTAAACTATCGTGTACCATTCGAGCCTACCAGAAATCTTTCTGTGCCTCAACATAAACAAACTAGTTTACTCAAATTAATCACGTCACAAGCGGAAGCTTTCAACCAAACATATGTCACATTTTATCCGTCATCATTTGATAATCATAATCACAATTTCACAACTCATTAATTACTATCATTATTATTACTACTTATAAGACTTATAAACTCTTATACGAACTACTATTACCAACTATTCGTAACAAACACGACTATCACCACATTCTACACATTATCCCGCACTTCTACTCTTTTCACATACACTCCTATTCGTGCACCAACTTTCACATTTCTCTTTATCATCACACACATTTTAACTTCAACAGGAACATCATATATATGATTCTAGCATAACCATTACACACATGCTAACTTCAACAGAAACTTTACCACAAATAATTCTAGTATGACCACTATACACATTAGGCACATAATTGCCGACTCAATATTCCCATACCCAGTGACTGGCTTAAGCATAATGGGGCCATGATTTTGAAATGAGGGCGCCTACTTACCCAAAATCTAGCATCAGTTGGGGCTCCCAACATACATACCCCAGGTTCATTTATTAGACTCTCTACGTTCATTAAGCTCATTTATTATAGGTTCCAAAATCGTCGCTCTGATACCACTTTGTGACACCCCCATATACCAAGGAGCCTTAATAAGACCTTCCCTAGCATATAAGGACATCACCATTTCGGTTGCCCGAGGAAAGTAATCATCAAAGTCGATAAAAGAACATTTATAATCATTTTACAAGTGATATAACCAAAACTACAGTGGGAAATAATCTGTATACTTCCCTTAAACTAGAAGGATTATAACGAGTTTAACAATGATGATCAATGGTCATAAACAAAATACATAAACAAAGTATAAAGGATTTAGAATTAACCTTCGGTCCTAGCAAAATTGGCCTAAGAACAATATCAAAATTGATATTCGCCTATTAGCTGCACCCAAGACGACATGAGATATGCCCTTTGATTATGCTAGAAATCGATCTAAAATTTTCTGTAAAATTTAGTTGTTTTTGTGTAAGAATTAGGGTAGAAGAATTCTCACCCTTTCTTTCTTATAGTAGCCGAAATTAGGAGTCAATTAGGAAAGAATAAATCTCTCCTAATTTTCGGCCTAACTGACCGAAATAAGGAGATTATTCTCCTTATTTTTGGTCTTTCCAAAAATATATAAAATATGTTGAATTGTCATCTAGTGAGGATCGAACCCATGACCTCTTGGTTTGTGTACCCTCACTATTACCACTATGACACATTCATCTTGTTGATATTAAACATAACTTATTATATTTAATTACGAATTAACAGATTAATTCGTCCAAGCTAACATTAAATATATTTAACTAAATATAACTTATTATATTTAATTTACGAATTGACAGTTAATTCGTCTCAACTTAATATTATTTAATTTTATTAAATAATTATCTCATCAACACATTGACTAACTTTTTAGTCATTTTGGGCATCAATGTGATTATATTTCTATAACCACATTTCTCAAACACATCCTATAGGCGTGACCTTTAGGGACCAGTTGATCACCGCCATCTGTATGATAATAACGTCAAACTTTCTAGCAAGCCAACCGTTATTAGGTAAACGTTAATCAACTGATTAAATATACGAAGTATACCCTTGTGAACCTGTAAGAGATTTATAAATTTTATCACACTAATTTGTGGAGTACACAAGCTCCAACAAACTCCCACTTGTCCTCACAAGTGTATGTGCGATGACCGATTCTCATATCCTATAAAATTTCTCCCACTCAATGTAAAACAATTTGCAAATCCGAATTCACAAAGGTCGTATTTTACAAGCAATCAATATCAAGAGTGGTTTCCCCGACTAGAGAGTAACTTAACTGATAAACGAATCAACATTCGAGCATGGCCATGCATTTCAGTTACAACTCCTCGAGTGGCCCTGAGAAATAACTATACCTGATAAGGGTTGGATATTTTCCTCAACTCGAATCCTGCAGATGTAAGCACGTATGAAATGACCCGAAAAAAATCTACTTAGACTCCGATTCATGGACCGTGAGAAAGAAACCAAAGTCACCCAAAAACTGCCTTAATCTCAAGAGACAGTCGATAGTCAAAAGAATCGACTCTAGGAACACAATGGATGTCCTATCCAAGACCTGGCATCGAATGTTTATTAAACATTTAGGACTCCATTACGTTGTCACAAAAAGTTGTCCTACGAGGTATCGTCATAATCTCGTATCTGTGATCGATCAGTCAATCGTTTGACTTATGGCTCGTTGAACCCACCATCAATCGACTGCACAATATAATAGCCGGAGTTATCAGCTCACATTGGCGATTACGGACCAAAACAAATTATAATGTAATTCAGTTCACTTTGTGGCGTTCAATGTTGTCAGTACAATCCACATGAAAAACAAAATATTATATATAAAACGATGAAGTTATAAATAGTATATGAAAAAGATAATGTATCAAATCCATAATCAAGTACTACAACTCAGGAACATGTTTAATTCCCATGGAATTTACATGCCCTACATGCTTATCATAATTCAACGGTTTGGTGAGAGGATCCGCGATGTTATCATCTGTCGCAATCTTGTCAATCACTATCTCTTCTTGCTCCACGTAATCACGAATCAGGTGAGCCTTCCGAAGTACATGTCTAGATTTGTTGCTAGACTTTGGCTCCTTAGCCTGGAAGATGGCACCTCTATTGTCACAATAGATGGTGATCGGGTCATTCGAACTAGGAACTACCAAAAGCCCTTGTAAGAATTGACGCATCTATATCGCTTCCTTTGCTGCCTCCGAAGCGGCATAGTACTCGGATTCGATAGTAGAATCTGCTACAACACTCTTTTTGGAACTCTTCCAGTGACCGCAGACACCATTAAGAGTGAAGACGAACCCGGACTGAGATTTTGAATTATCTCGATCCTTTTGGAAGCTAGCATCTGCGAATCGGTTTGCGCATAGCTTAGTATCGCCTCCATAAGTCAATACCCAATCCTTAGTCCTCCGTAGGTACTTGAGGATATTTTTGACTGCTATCCAGTGTGTTTCACACCCGAGTCTTTTGGTACCGACTCGTCATACTCAATGCATATGCCACGTCTGGACGTGTGCATATCATGGCATACATGATCGATCCTATTGCAGATGCATAAGGAACACGACTCATGCGCTCTATCCCTTCAGGCGTCGTGGGTGACTGAGACTTGCTTAACTGCATCCCAGTCGTCATAGGAAGGTTCCCCTTCTTGGAGTTGGTCATGCTGAACCTCTCAAAAACCTTATCCAAATAAGACTCCTGACTAAGTGATAACGTCCGTCGTGATCTATCTCGGTAGATACGGATTCCCAAAATACGCTGTGCCTCACCCAGATCTTTCATCTGGAAATGGTTCTTCAACTATTCTTTAACCGAAGATAGGAGAGGAATGTCATTCCCAATCAAGAGTATGTCATCGACATATTATATCAAGAATACAATCTTGCTCCCACTCGACTTGATATATAGGCATGGTTCTTCGACCGATCGAGTGAAACCATACTCTTTTATCACTTGGTCGAAACGATGATTCCAACTCCGAGAAGCTTGCTTAAGTCCTTAAATGGAACGCTTAAGCTTGCATACTTTCTTAGGATGTTTAGGATCTATGAAACCTTCGGGTTGCACCATGTACAACTCTTCCTCCAAATAACCGTTTAAGAAGGCGGTTTTCACATCCATTTGCCAAATCTCATAATCATGAAATGCGGCAATCGCTAAGATTATCCGAATGGAACGTAACATGACTACAGGTGCAAAAATCTCATCATAATGCAATCCTTGCACTTGAGTGAAAACTTTTGCCACAAGTCGTGCCTTATAGATATCTCTGGTTGCGCGTCTGAGCGTAACGCTTTATTTTGTAAAGCCATTTGCACTGTAGAGGTTTTACCTTATTAGGTAAATCAACTAGATCCCATACGTTATTCTCATACATGGAGTCCATCTCGGATTGCATGGCTTCGAGCCATATCTTTGAGTCGGAACAGGCCATAGCACCTTTATAGGTTGCGGGTTCATTACTTTCTAGAAGTAAAACATCATTCTCCTCGACCATACCAATGTATCTGTCCGGAGGATGAGAGTCTCTACCCGACCTCCTAGGTTCCTCAGGAATATTAACCGTATCATCAGTTGGAGGTACAACTTCCTCCATCTGTTCCTCGGTTGTTGGTTTTGGAATCTCCGACAGCTCGAAGAATCTATTACTCGACTTGTTCTCGAGAAATTCTTTCTCTAAGAACGTCGCACTAGCCGCAACAAAAACTCGATGTTCGGTAGGTGAATAGAAGTAATGACCAAATGTTCCTTTTGGGTAACCTATAAAGTATGTCTTGACCGATCGCGGGCCGAGCTTATCCTCGTGTCTCCACTTGACATAAGCCTCGCAGCCCCAAACCCGAATAAAGGACAAGTTAGGGACCGTTCCCTTCCACATTTCATATGGAGTCTTGTCGACAGCTTTAGACGGACTTCGGTTAAGTATAAGAAGCGGCTGATAAAAGAGCATAACCCCATAATGAATCAGGCACTACCGTGTGACTCATCATGGATCGAACCATATCAAGTAAGGTTCGATTTCTCCGTTCGGACACACCATTCAATTGAGGTGTTCCAGGTGGAGTTAACTGCAAAACGATTTCACAGTCTTTCAGGTGTTGATCAAACTCATTTGAAAGATATTCGCCACCCCGATCTGAACGGAGTGCTTTAATCTTTCTACCCAGTTGGTTCTGTACCCTATTCTGGTATTCCTTGAATTTCTCAAAGGACTCACTTTTATTCTTCATTAATTAGACATATCCGTATCTACTCAAATCGTCCGTGAAAGTGATAAAATATCTATAGCCATCTCTAGCGGTAATTGACATAGGTCCACATACGTCCGTATGTATGAGTCCTAATAGGTCACTAGCGCGCATTCCAACACCTTTGAAGAAAATTCGAGTCATCTTGCCAATGAGACATGATTCACACGTGCCATATGTAGAAAATCCGAATGCGGGAATAGTCCCATTATCGACGAGTTTCTTCACGCGTTTCTCATTTATGTGTCCCATTCGACAATGCCATAGATAGGTTCGATCTTTGTCACCAACCTTTAATTTCTTATTATTCATGTGTAATACTTCCGTGGTTTGATCTAAGATATAAATTCCATTCATGGAAACTGCTTTGCCATAAATCATTTCATTAAAAGAGAAAATATAACTATTATCCTTTATTGAAAATGTAAAACCGTCTTTAGCAAGTACGGAAACAGAAATAATATTCTTAGATAAACTGGGTACATAGTAACAGTTATTTAAATATAACTCAAAACCACTAGGGAGTTGGATTACATATGTTCCGTTCGAGGCAGCAGCAACTCGTGCTCCATTCCCGACTCGCAGGTCCACATCACCTTTTTTGAGAGGTATGATGTTCTTTAGGCCCTGCAAATGATTACACAGATGAGAACCACAACCAGTATCTAGTACCCAAGTTCCGAAACTTGCATGGTTAATCTCAATCATATGAATATAAGATGACATACTAACAGAACGACGCGGCTGCCTTGATGTCCTCACGGTAGACGGGACAGTTCCTCCTCCAATGTCCAGTCTTGTGACAATGGTGGCACTCTATGTCACCGCCCTTGCTCTTTGTCTTGCCCTGTGAGCCACTAGTCTCACCAGGCGCACTCTTACCGTTTCCTGGCTTCTTAAACTTTGGCTTACCTACAGCTAGGTCGCCATGAGCCTTGCCCTTACCTTTACCTTTGTTGTAAATCGTGAGAACATCCTGCTTCACGCTCCCACTCAATTTCATATCCTTCTCGGTCTGTACGAGAAGGGAGTGTAGCTCATGAGGACTCCTTTTCAAATCATTCATATAGTAGTTCGCCCTGAAAAGGGCAAAACCATCGTGAAGAGAATGAAGCATTCGGTCAATGACAATGCTCTCACTGATTTTACAATTCAGTGCCTCCAGTTTCTCGACATTCTCAATCATGTGAAGAATGTGTGGGCTAACCGGTTGGCCCTTCTGGAGTTTCGCATCAAAGAAGCGACAGGTATGCTCATATGTAACGATTCTCGGTGCCCTTGAGAACTCGTTAGTGAGCGTGGTGAAAATCTTGTTTGCACCTTGGGCAATGAAGCGTCTCTGCAAATTGGTTTCCATTGCAAAGATGAGTACGTTCTTTATCGCACCCGCTTCCATAACGAAATCACTATAAGCGAGTGACTCGTTGACTCCTGCATTTGGGCCTGGTTGACCGGTATTGGCTCGATTAAATACCCGAGCTTACCGTCGCGATGCGGGCATTCCGTAGTGCCGCCTCCCAGTCCGCAAAATTGGACCCATCATTCTTCAGTCGAGTGGACTGATTCATTTGGTCCATGAAATTTTTAAGCCAGGACGAACGATCTAGTGTGGCACTAGGCATTGGGATTGCGTTATTTTCAGCCATTTGTTGTAACAGTATTATTGATAATAAATGTGTTCTACACTGCGAAAGAAGAATAAAATAATAAGCATGTGCATCGTTTTTATTTTAAGTCTAATGAACTAATGTCATAACGCGAAGACTCAAAACATTTATACAATTGACCTCCCTCAAGAATTATATAAATGACCTCAAGACTCAATTCTCTGTAAATTGATAAGCTAACCTTTTAGCTAATTCTACCGTTAGAATTCTTGGTCGATAAATTTCTGTAAATACTATCTTTAGTCCATGATAATCACGAGAAACTCTTCGGACTATGATGTTGAGGTAAACTAAGTCAACACAACTACTTACCCAACATAGAAGGGGTCATATTAGGCCTACCGAAGAAGAAGGGATTCATAGATGTTTGCTCTTATAAAGACTAATCTCAATTTCCGTTTTAGAGGAAGATCCCATCAACTTTATTTAAATTCATTTTAAGTGAACTATAATCTAGCATGCGAGAATGATTAAACTAAAGTGATGGCTTAAAGTCTGTGACATCTGCATGTCCATGAAAACTAACATACAACCTATATGAGTCAATTTTCATGCATTTTAGTAGTAGGTGGTTTGGTTTTAGGCGGAAAATGATGCAATTACTAACATGTGAATGAAACGCAATAATAATGAAAAACGTAAAAAAAAAAAACAGTAAAAGTCCTAGTGTGGCCTATCCTATCAAAATGTACAATAAATACAAGTTTGGAATCCATCCTTGGACCCGAGAAGCTTGTCTTGATGTTCCATCTTGATCCATGTAGCGGGAGTGAGCTTGAATCTTCATCTTTAGTCTTCTTTGAAATTACAATAAATAAAATTACATAATTGACCTATTTATTACATTCTCATTTCAAAACCCAAAACTAAAATAAAAGAGATTCGAGATCTCATAATTACATAAAAATCATGTTTCCTTCATTACGAAAACATAATTTGACTAAGGCCACACTAAGTATTACAAATTACAACCGATTGCAAAATTAAATACGTAAATAAAATTCATTCATTCGATTCATTCAACAAAATTAAAAGCATCAACTAAAATAAATTAAACATACATTACACAATTCTTTAATTATGTTGATTAATTTATCCAAACCACCTATTTAAATTAAATTAAGTGACAATTCCGCAGTTTAATCACATTAATTTCATTCTTAATCCATATTAAACTTGTAATATGAATTCTATCCGTCAAAATTTTAAACTGCTTTAAAATAACTCGGTATCTTTAAATTGTGAACGATTCACAATAACTAATTGGCCAAAATAAAATAAAAAAAACAAAATCCAATTTTTCTTCCTTTTGGGTCTCGGCAAAAAGGAAAACAAATTTTTTTTTTTTTATTTGTAAACTCAGCTCACGGCTGACAAAAAAAAACAGCCAAATTTTTTTTTTTTTTTTCGGAAATAAGGCAAAAACAAGAAAAGAAAAAACTTTCCTTTTCTTTTTCTTTTAGATTCGGCAAAAAGAAAAATAACCCAAAAAACAGTTTT
Source organism: Silene latifolia (assembly GCF_048544455.1). Taxonomy (NCBI): domain Eukaryota; kingdom Viridiplantae; phylum Streptophyta; class Magnoliopsida; order Caryophyllales; family Caryophyllaceae; genus Silene; species Silene latifolia. The sequence goes on along the minus strand of NC_133528.1, from coordinate 118,424,822 downwards.
TTTTTTTTTTTATGAACACTGTTCACGGTGAACAGTACCGAACAGAAAAAAAAAAAAACAACAACAACGGCAAAAAAAAATAAAACAGCCGTCACAAAAAAAACTCGAGGCAAGAATTGCCCTAAAACAAAACTGATGAAGAAAATGTTTATAGTTGCCATATAGAACGTGATTTAGCAAGTGAATTAATGAACATGATTAATCTTATATGCTAAAACTATATAGCAAAAACAAGTTCTTGTCTCATCGACATGATTATTCCATTAACAATTTAATTTAATCCGAGGTATCTACAAATTCATTTTATTATCATCTTAACATATTAAAACAATAATTCATATGAATCAAATGGAAATAAATCATTAACAAAGGAAAAACAGGCCAGAAAAAAAATTCTCTCGGCACAAAAAATTTCAGCCGAAAACCCTAAAAAATTTTTTTTTTCGAAATCCCCATTGTTTACATACATATTTTATGAAAATCATCAAAAATAAAATCGTGGCCTAATGCTCTGATACCACTTGTGGGAAATAATCTGTATACTTCCCTTAAACTAGAAGGATTATAACGAGTTTAACAATGATGATCAATGGTCATAAACAAAATACATAAACAAAGTATAAAGGATTTAGGATTAACCTTCGGTCCTAGCAAAATTGGCCTAAGAACAATATCAAAATTGATATTCGCCTATTAGTTGCACCTAAGACGATATGAGATATGCCCTTTGATTATGCTAGAAATCGATCTAAAATTTTCTGTAAAATTTAGTTGTTTTTGTGTTTTTCTGATGAGAGAGGAGGCAAGGTCCAAGAAAAGAATTAGGGTAGAAGAATTCTCACCCTTTCTTTCTTATAGTAGCCGAAATTAGGAGTCAATTAGGAAAGAATAAATCTCTCCTAATTTTCGGCCTAACTGACCGAAATAAGGAGATTATTCTCCTTATTTTTGGTCTTTCCAAAAATATACTTCCTCCATTCTTGAATGATCTACCCATTTTCCTATTTGGGCCATTTCACAATGATCTACCCATTTCTATTCTTTCTACTTATGGAACAAAAAAATGACCAAAGTATCCTTATGACCCTTCATTATTTACAAAAAATGCCACAATTAACACACCTAACTATTTCCCTAATTATAATCAACCTAACCTATATTACTAATGACTCCCTCCTTATTTTCCCTGATTTCCCTCGTTATTTCCCATATACCCCATTTTCCTCCCTCTCTCTACCCTCATTTATTCAAACCTACTCTCTCCCTCTCTCTAGAAACTTCCTGAGAAACCCTAAAAATTCCTACTGCTTTTTCCGCCGTTTGTCATCATCCTTATCTCTTCCTTCCTTCCTTATCTCTACCTTCCTTCCTTCTCTTAATGTCGAAAAATAATCCTAAATCAGAGCCTTCCTATCATTCATCACTTGATCATTTGCTATTTGTACCCGGGGTTGGTCATGTTGCCCCGGATACGTATTCTGGATATGGTTCACTGCTAGATTCCGACAATGATGACGACACGGAGGCTACCTCGGCGTTATACCTGGCGTCAAATACCGTCGTTCCTGATTCTATACCTGTGGATCTCACTATTTCTGGTGAGAAATTGTTGGATTGTGATAAATATATTGATGCATGTGTCGAAGAGAAGGAGATTACTCCTGAATGTCATAGATCTGGTGATTTGTCACCTACATCTGTAAAGTTTAACCGGTATTGTACCAACTTTTTAGAAAAAAAGAGGAAGAAAGATCAAAAGAGAGGTATGAACTGTTAGATCACTTGATAAACTCGCATTTACTGAATTTTTTTCATTAAATTTTTTGTCTTTTATTGTGCGATTGACTTATTCTGTGTAATCTGATGCTGCAGTTGAGGAACTGTATGATTTTGATGCTGATAAGCTGAAATCTGCTGCCAAATCTGGTGATTTGTCACCAATGACGAAGAAATTCAATGCTTTTTATGCGAGACAGTTGGAAAGGATGAATAAAAATTGCTAAAAAGGGAGGTTTTGTTCTAATACCCTTCCTTTATTCGTTTAATTTATGTTTTCGCCTGATTTAGATTTTGTTGGTGTTTGCTGATTTTCATTAGTTGAACTGTGACTCTCTGGTTATCTGTTGAACTGTCACTCACTGTTTACTGCTGTTTCTGTGTTTTGATGGAGAATTTGTCAATTTTAGGGTTAAAATGGTTATCTCGTTGAATCTGTCACTCACTTTGGTTTCTTCTTTGTTTCGTGTTTTGATGGAGAATTTGTCAATTTTAGGGTTAAAATGGTTATCTGTTGAACTCGTCACTCACTTTCTTTATCTTTGTTTTTACGTGTTTTGATGGAGAATTTGTCAATTTTAGGGTTAAAATGGTCATCTCGTTGAACTGGCAATCCTTTGGTTTACTATTGTTTACGTGTTTTGATGGAGAATTTGTCAATTTTAGGGTTAAAATGGTTATCTCGTTGAACTGTCACTCACTTTGGTTTATCTTCTTTGTTTCGTGTTTTGATGGAGAATTTGTCAATTTTAGGGTTAAAATGGTTATCTTGTTGAATCTGTCACTCACAAGCGGTTTATTCTTTGTTTTACGTGTTTTGATGGAGAATTTGTCAATTTTAGGGTTAAAATGGTCTGTTGAACTCGTCATCCAGTCTGGGTTTATTTGTTTTTTTTGTGTTTTGATGGAGAATTTGTCAATTTTAGGGTTAAAATGTTCATCTGTTGAACTGTCACTCACTGGTTTACTTTTCTTTGGTTGATTTGTTGTTCTTTGGCTTCCATATTCTGTTTTACAATGATCTACCCATTTCCTAACATGGCCCAATCCACTATGATCTAGCATTGTTGTCTAAGTTCTTTGTAAGACTCTACCTCAATGAAGGTCTTCACTTGACTGAGAGGTTGTCTTTGTGTTGGTGTACAACAGTTAATGACAATACTCAAAGAAACCTAAAATAAGTGCTCCATGTTGTTGCTAGTAATGGCACCATTATTTGTAGCCATGTCGAGGTAACTTATTCTTAGGTTTATTGACCCATATCTCTTTGCCACCAAGAGGCATTACATGTTGAGTTACTTGGTTTTTTTTTATTTACGAGTTTCCATGTTATGTCTCCTCTTGAAGAGGCATTTATATGTGGTGGTCAGTTACTCAATGAGGAAAAGTTGCTTCTTTGAGAGTAACAATGCATTAAGCATAAAAACTTGAAATTTCATTCATAGTCCATTACAAAATGAGTGCTTACATGGTTCATTCATAGTCCATTACAAAATGAGTGCTTACATGGTTCATTCATAGTCCATTACAAAATGTCATTCTTAGGTTCTTATGTTTGCCTTGATAAACTTTCATGCTTAAGACTTTCTTGATGCAAGTTTATCAATCAAACAACCACCTAACTTGTTCAAAAGGGGACTTGTATGCCTAGGTCCAACATTAATTGATCTAGTTCACCTATCAATCCACATGTAATTAAAAATTGAATACATTCTTTCACCAAGTCTTCATCAACTCATTAAATCTCTAGGAAGTGTCCCTTGTCTTCTTTGTGCAGCCTTTGCCAAATGTGGAAGTGGATAGTTATTGTGCCCTCTTTTTTTCATAATTTCCACCATACAAGCTTGTAAACTTAAGAACACATTATCTAGTGTTTCAACTGTTTCTGATTCATATGCTTCTGTTACCTTCTTCACCAACTCTTCAACTGTCTTTGCTGGATTTTCGTCTTGTAATGATTGAATTGATCTAAAAAAACCTAGATCTAAGATGTTCAAATCAGGTGATTGAGCTGGTTGTTGTGTTAATTTGATGTTAAACCCATCTCAAGTTCTTTGCCTCCAAGAAATCTTTGTCTTTCCCATTTATATGAGGCTTGGCATTATCTTGCTTTGAATATGAATTTCCTTTGATGCGAGATCTTTGGCCATTTTTGTTTAATGGCTGGTATCACACATTGATCAAAGCTTGTTTTGTGACTCCTTTGTGATAGATTCAATTGGTTTTGTGACAATTGTACCAGCCACCCTATTCTTGCTCTTTCTCTTAGCTGGTTCTTGGTAAGTGAAAGGCCATATACCAAGCTTTCCATCAAACAATACTTCTCCATTCTCTTTGTATGTTGGTCTTGAAACGGCTGCTAGGAACATGATCTTTGTTATGTACCGTTTGCTTTTACAACTTCGTAAGGTAGTGCTTCATTCTTTGCCAATGTAGTACCTACATTTTGGATTGGTCATATAAAACCATTTTTCATCAATGTGAATGATGCGACTCATATCCTTGAACATTATACACCTCAATAGCCTATCAAAGACTAATTTGCCCATCACAAAATGCAACCTAATGTGCTTGTGGTCTTCACTCAATCTTTGGATGTATTGAACTTGTGTGAGACTTAATGAGTCCTTCTTTTACCCATCTATGACAGGTAGATGGTGAATGCCCAATTGCCTTCCCCAACCTCTTCAAAGTTGTTCTCTTTTCTACATCAAGTGCCACTATGGCCTCTATTGGACAAGGTTTTCTGGTTTTCCCCTTCTTTCCCTTTATTTTACTCCTCACATTGATGGCCACTTGACTCCTCTCTTTTTTTTTTTTGCTGACCATATAGTAAAAACAGATTTCCTTGTGACATTGAACTTATTTGCCACTTCATTCATCTTCCCATGTGCAGGTTTACCATTTTTGCAACTCTCAAACAACAAGCGGTGATTCTATGCCTTTGATCGTCAGTCAGATTTGGTTTTTTCATAGCCCAAATATAGTTGGTGTAATTTTACTGAATTTTTTTTTGTAATGCTTGTAATTTTCTGAGAAGTTTAAGAGTAGTTTGTGTAATTTTATTTGAGAACCATTGGTTATGTAATCCTATTATAGCTGGTGAAACATCACTTGAGGTCTTGGTAATCACATCTTTGAAGTGATGTAATTTGGTGGGAGATTTAAAAGTTCATCCAAATTTTCATTTCCCTCCCATTTTTCCCACTGTTTTACACCAACTTGCACTCACATGAAAAACCGGGTACAATTAAGAAATTGGGGGGAAGTTTATGCCTTACCCCACCAATTATCAATTGTACTTTATTTGTTAATTAAGCTGCCAAATTGCAACTAATCTACTTCCCTTGGTTGTTGAGCCAAAAGTAAATGGGTAGATCATTGTAGAATGGAGGAAGTATAAAATATGTTGAATTGTCATCTAGTGAGGATCGAACCCATGACCTCTTGGTTTGTGTACCCTCACTATTACCACTATGACACATTCATCTTGTTGATATTAAACATAACTGATTATATTTAATTACGAATTAACAGATTAATTCGTCCAAGCTAACATTAAATATATTTAACTAAATATAACTTATTATATTTAATTTACGAATTGACAGTTAATTCGTCTCAACTTAATATTATTTAATTTTATTAAATAATTATCTCATCAACACATTGACTAACTTTTTAGTCATTTTGGGCATCAATGTGATTATATTTCTATAACCACATTTCTCAAATACATCCTATAGGTGTGACCTTTAGGGACCAGTTGATCACCGCCATCTGTATGATAATAACGTCAAACTTTCTAGCAAGCCAACCGTTATTAGGTAAACGTTAATCAACTGATTAAATATACGAAGTATACCCTTGTGAACCTGTAAGAGATTTGCAAATGTTATCACACTAATTTGTGGAGGACACAAGCTCCAACAACTACTAATACAAATAATACATCTCGTCAACACTATATAAACTACTCCTGTCATTACACGTAAAGACTCATCCCGCCAAGACTCCAGCTACCATCCAAGACAACACCTTCTAAGACTGATTGCTCACCATAAGTGATCACAACAGACACAACAGACACAACAGAGACAAACAAGAAACAACCACACAAGGTCAGTAGCTGAGGTAAGACACAATATCAACTACCAACATGATACAACACAACCAATCACACAATCAAGTCACAACCACTACAGCCTATAACCATCACCGACTGTCCACTAGCCCAGCCCTACCAGTGGGGGACCACAGCCGTACCCACCTAAGCCCCGCTCATCATATCGAGTGATAACCCTGCCTCATTAATGTGCACATCCCCTCCCGTGGTGGGTTCCACGGAGAGCGAAACTAGGGCGTGAAGGCACTCCCGCAAGTGACTCCACTTAGCCGAGGACGCACCTCGAGAACCAAAGACAATCAGTCACAATCAACTGCATCACAAAAACGACAACAACAACAACAATTGCAACAACAACAACAACTAAAACAACAACCACCGACCCCCTAAATAACCAACAAAAACTGAGTAGGCGAACCTACCTTTAGCCAACCGCAGCGATTCCTTGCTTAACCACATGATATCGACCAAGCAAATCAAAACCCCTATATAAACAGTACACAACCCTATTACTACCATCTCAAACCTACAAGGAACAACAATGACAAAGATGATGATGATGACATACCTACGCATCGTATATCGGCGTCAAGACCGCTACCCGACTCTAGCAACCTATCCTCAAGGCACAAGCATCCTCAACGGCTCCCATGGAAGGAATTAAGGTGAAGGGAAGAAGGTGAGGCGACATCTAGGTCTGAAGGAAGGAGGCGGAAATGATTTGCGATTCTATCAAAACACGATTATAAACCCTCGCTTTAAAGACGCTACTCGATCGAGTAACCAAATTACTCGATCGAGTAGCCCCTACTCGACCGAGTAACCAAGCTACTCGATCGAGTAGCCTCTACTCTATCGAGTACCACTCATCCCAAAAGTCTAACAAGACACAAAGCATCTCTTACACGCATTCCTAAAGGCTCTCACATGCCCCCAAGGTCGGTCAACGTTGGTCAACGGGTCCCTAAAAGGGCGGGTATTACAGTGTCAAACACTCTATCTTACACATTTCCAATAAGAAAAAGTATTTTTCACAATTATCTACTAAAACTCATCATATGAGTGGCAGTATTTTGCTAGGTTAATCCTATTTAACTTAAGCATACTGCTGTAGTTAGATTTTATCATAGTCAATAATATGACATCAATCTATAGTTGTTGCCAGCCATGCTATATAGATATCCATATATCTTTCCATGTCATCTTCACATTGAAGGCCTATCTTTTACAAAGTTTATACTTTGATATGGTACATGGAGTACTTTAGGATTTGTGATTTCTACCACCTTTTGGAGTTGCGGTCCATCACTTCTTCCATATAGGTCAAACCTATGTAGGGCTTTCAGGTAAAACATCCATGACTCTACATGGGTAAAACCTTAATCCTTTTTCAACAGTTGTAGAGCATTTTGTTAATCTTGAACACTTCAACATTTACTCTACTCCTACTGTCTCTTTTAGAGACCGCATCTCTTTAATAGAAACCATAACATTCCACATAACAAAACTTCTTTTGTTCATGAGATGGGTTATCGAATAAAATTCCTTCTTAAGGCCAGAATACCCCACAAAAGCATATGTCAGAATCGAAACTAAGTTTCGAGAAACATTTTATTAAAACTTTCAAAGTCTCAAGTCTTAAAAAAAGGCAGTTTAGGAACACTTCCAATGCATATGAGATATGCTGTCTTTTCTACGACTTTAGATGGACACTTTCATTAATCATGTACGCAGATATTATAGTACAACATTAGCCTCCAAAAGAATTAATAAGATCTGTGTGGCTCATCATGGGCTGAACCAAATCACATAGGGTTCGAGATAGTTTGAACGATTTCATTTATCTCTAAGATGATCACATGCATTAAGCCCAAATTCTCTCAGTCTCCTTCAGATTAAACGGTACTAAATCAACTTCTCAAGTTGATCTTATACTTTCAACTGAAATTCTCCACGAAGCAAAATAACTTATTAAACCCACATATATCTGTATATGTGTGATCAAACAAGCCGGACATACTCCCACTGAAATCAGTAGGAGACCTCTTTTGTCCCTTCATCATCTAAATAAAAGTGACATACCTTATGTTTTTCATGCTTAATGATTTAAGGACAATGCCATAAATGGGTAAGAACTGAGCCGTAAAACTTGAACTCTAATAATCATTATGTTATGGATAAAGTTGTTCATTACTAAGAATAACAACTTGGCTAGTCTCACTGTACCTGATCTTCTGATAAGGTCGTAGAACAACATTTGTTCTTCATAAAATCAGTCCATGTCCTAACATGAACTAGAATTACCAACCTTGAATATGACATGTACATGAATAACTTTTATTCAATTCTAGTATGAAGCAATAAGGTAAGCTTAAGTAAACCATTTCTACATATGAAATAACAGTATTTGTTAATATCATAGTCAAATCACTTTACATTTGTTGTTGTTCTACTCTCTTTAACCAATTACATTAACAATGTAACAGTTACATTTGGTATCTTATACCAAAATAGCAGAACAATGTTAATGCTTACCTCCATAGCGCGCGCGCGCACACACACACACACACACACACACACACACACACACACACACACACACACACACACACACACACACACACACAAAAACTTGAAGTCATACTTCAGTTGCATTTGCAGATCTTCTAGACACTTCTAAGAGTTACCTTTCCAATCAATACTACAAAAGTAGACGTAATGCAACATTTCGTGGGCAACACTTACGGTTTGTGTTGCAATTTTTAGTTAATTAAGCAACGCTTTATTTAAAAATGTTGCTTCTACCTACATAGGGCATCACTTTAAAATAAGTATTGCAATGTATTACTATAAGTGCAACGTTCTTACACAAATGTTGCATTTTATCGCAACACTTGAGCAACACTTTTTTTACCTAAGTATAACCCTCTAAATTTTTTTTCATTTTTTTGTTTTAGCGCCTTAATGCTAATTGTGAAAATGAAAATTTTGCGCCTTTTTTTTTTGGAATACCAACCATCATTCCTCCGCAATATTCTTCTTATTCTTATCAAACATACATCCACCGTCTTCTTTCTTCTTATCATCTTCACGAAGGAAAAAAAATTAAAAATTCTTGTATTCATTGCATCATCCACCGTCTTCTTTCTTTGTCATTCATTCATTCATTAAGATCCACCGTCTCTTCTTCTAACAATTTCAACTTTGATTCAATCACAAAACGGTGAATTGATTGGCATTTTGTTGATATAATTGATTGGTATTTTGTCAAAAGGTATGATACTCCAATTTCAATTATTTTTATCATTTATATAATTGAAAGTATTGTTTTCATTGTTCAAATTCGTTATTGAATTGTTTTTTCTTATATTGGTTCCTACTTGTAATCATTTTTTTCATTCCTGTTAGTTATTTTTTTCGCAATTAATTTTGTGTTTTTATTGAATTTCAGTACTGATAAGATCATTTAATTGATGTTGTTGTTGTTGATTTTATTTGATTGTGTTTCAGATGAATTAATCCGTTTTTGATGATTTCCTGTTAGTTATTTTTTTCGCAATTAACCAGACTTGTCATCACGAACCCGATTTCCTCCCACGGTTGACTCTGACGACTGTACAGATTTATTTCTGTATCGGGGCCTGGCTGTGATTATAGTAGTGTGATTATAAACTTTGAGGAGAACCAGATCAAGTTGAACAGCCACCATTTTAAAGATTAACATTATAGTACTTTGGCAGAAGAGTCCCTTCCCTCAAATAAAGTCAATCATTAGTGTACTCGTCAAATTCGGCAACCTGGGCAACAATATAAGCAAGTCCTCTTTTGAAAGATTTTTCCTGCACCAAAACAAAACCACAGTTTCTAATGTGTAAGACTGAAAATGAGACGGAAACCAACTGTAAATATATAATGCTCTGAAAATTAATGTGTTTCCTGATAACACAAGAATTGAGTCACTGGAAATTTAGCTAAAGTTTTGTTTGCAGCCTGTAGTTGATATTTGTGATGTTTTTGTAAATGACTCTGTTGATGAAGTTGGGTTGTGTAGATACCTCATTTCTGCACCTCCCGCAAACCACCCGGTGATGATTGGGCCGCATGTTTGGTACGCGGAACGATTTGTGACAGTTCGTAAGTTTATCGTCAAGTGATCGCTCAAAAACTTGTGTGTACCTCTTAATTGTCATCTACGTGCCGATACGGTCGTTTTGGCAGTAATTAGAGCACATTTGGAGTCCGGGCCTAAAATCGTCTTCATTTTCTAATAATCGTTAAAATGCCGAGTCAGAATGTTCTGGAATATTCCGGATATTTCAATTCCATATTTTATAAATATTTTAATCTTTGGCAAACAATTTCCCGTAATATTCACACAAAATATTAAGGAAAACAAAATTATTCCGTTATTCCATAAACTAAACACGGAAATCTTTCTTCCGCAGGGGGAAACCACTTGGGAAAGGACACAGCAAGTGCTGCGCCTCTTCCAAGAGACGCAGTGTCTACTGCGCCTCTTCTCAAGTCCTTTTCTGCGTATTTTTCGTATCTTTTCATATCTTTTCGAGATTCACTTCCAAAGTTTCTCCGAAAACCCTACTTCCTCCACGTGATTAGTATAAATAGAGACCTTCGGTCTCACATATTTCTCACGCGAGTGTCCGCCCTTCTCTTCTCCCTTTTCATTCTAGACCACGTTCTTACTTTTTGGCGTCTACGTGCTTGAACATTCGACCACGTAAGCTCGGATCTGTCTGAGTACCAGCCTCGTTTTGCATGACAGACCAATTTGACCAACTCCACAATAATCAACTTAATCAATCTTAGTCTTTTTCCTCTTACGAGGGCACTTTCGTCTACATTCGAGTCGAGCATCACTAATCGTAAACTTAGTTCATCTCGTTTCGTCAAACATGTAAGTCTGAGGTTGTAATCTCTCATTTATTTATTGTTCTTTATTGTTGTAATCATATTTTAAGATTTATGTCGAGAATACAATTAAAACCGATTTCTAAAACCCTTTGTTTAAACCCTTTTTACGGATTAACAGGAGACAGACGTCGAGAAGGGACGCAGCAACTGCTGCGCCTCTTGGAAAGGATGCAGCACTTGCTGCTCCTCTTCCTGAGGTTGCCGCCATTCTTGCTTCTCTTCTTCTTCCTTCGTCCTCTGTTGGTTTCGTCCTTTTGTTTTCTTTCGTCTTTGTTTGTTCTTATTTCATTCAAAAACATATTGTTCATCATCATTAACATATAATTTATCATTAATTCTCGACTCAAATTCCAAATAACCAATATTTACGGGTTTTCGTCATTAAAGTCAAACCGGGTTGTAGAGATTCGATTCATTCATATTGAGTTTCTGGAATTCGACCTTTGATATATTCTTACCTGTTTATCATCGCGTGCATCATTATTTCGTCATATTTAACCTAATTATTCTGTTTAATCCTTAATTTTCTAATTAACCCTTTTTAATCATGTAATTAATTCGTATTAATCGGTTTCATCCATGTTTATTGCTTTCATGATCATTAATCACATGTAAATAACCTGCTAATCACTTTTACCCGAGTCAAATAGCATAATCAAGCCTTAAAATCACCAATTAACATTAACGATTTGTAATTCCGGCTTCACAGCTAGAACTGAGCCAAGGAACAGACGCAGCAACTGCTGCGCCTCTTCCAGAGGGCGCAGCGCTGCGCCTGTTCCTGGTTGATTTATGTCTCTGAACTCCCGTCTTGCTTTGACCTAGTTTTAGCTTACGTATTAATTAACTACTATTCGTATTATCACCCTTAATTCCCGTTCGTTAATTTGTTTATTTATTTCTTTTTTCAAATTATCCGTTTTAGAAGTATTTTCGACATAAATCGTTTAATCCAATGTAATTGTTGTAATTTTCTTTGTTGTATTTATTTTTCTTGTCTTGTATTGTATTGTATGTTTTCACATGTAATCGATCCTAAATATCTACTTTGACCCAAATGCATGTTAAATTAGGTGTTCACCGACTTATTATTAATTCTCACATGTTAGGATTAAAACGTTGGATGTTGCATTGCATATATATAAATCGACAATATATCGAGTATGGACAATCTTCCCTAATCATTAGTAGAGGTCGCTATTGAGGCAGGCGGGATTAGGTGTTCGGTCAAAAGAGCTTCCTAATACGTACCCTCACCCCTTACTCCAGATCTCTGTGAACATCCGTGTTCATTGGCATCCACGAGAGTCATTATAGACATAGAATGCTAAGGGTAACGAGTTCTTGGTGTTCATGTCACTACTTTGTGTCTTGACATGGCACGAGGTATTCGAACGGTTTCCAATTTTCCACAATAAATTGGTGGCGACTCCACAAATGCAAACGCTTGTTCTCCCAAGCGCCCCCGTGGGCTCATTGTCAACAGTTTGGCGACTCCGCTGGGGATAATACACTTACGTGTAGCCAAAAGGGTGAAACTTGAACAAGGTTAGGGAATAGTTTGTACAAGACAATTGTCGGTTTTCATAACTCGGTCTTCCTAGATCGTTTCTTTCGGCCTTCCTAGGCCCAACCCAACCCATTCGACCAATCGTCCTGTCTAAATGGTCCTAATTCTTATTTGGGCCTAAGGATGAATAGCGATTGACGTCATCCATACCATGGTACTTACTCTTGTTTGTATCAAGGACTTTCACTACTTGAGGAAATGGACTAGGAATCGGCCTTACTCTTGTTTGGTACGAGCCTCTCCCCAGACTTCGGGTTTGATTGTTCGGTATGGCAACCCACCATTTAAACCAAAACCCTTCTAAATGCACTCAGCATCCCTTATAATGCTTGTATATTGTTTGTACCATATGTGATCACCATTTTCTAAATGAAACCATGACGATATTTTGTAAAAAACGAAATCCTTCTTTAAAATACAAAATTTCGAAATTGGGCCTAACATTAGCGCATAACAAGCCGAAACTTTGTCCAATTGTCAAGTCAAAATTTCAGGCCTCAAAACCCATTTTAAAACCTCACTTCGAGTCCACTCCTACAACTACACTAAAGTTGACCAGGACCAACATTTTTCAAACTTTGTCGTTTCCTCAAAGCTCACTGACACAAGTGGCACACTCCCACTTCACAAGTCAAAACATTTCTTTTAAAGTAAGTGTGCTAGAGTGGTCGATCGTGTTTTGATTCGTCGTCGATCTCTTATTCAGTTTCCAAGATGCCTGAAACCAGCGCCGCGAACTTCAACCAACTCCAGAATGGTAATGATCAAATCCTAGCCGCGCTAGCTCGTATCCAAGTTACTCAAGACCAAGTGTATGATCGCCTTGACACCATTGAGGGCCGAATATATGCCGTAGAAACGAGGATGCCTCCTCGAGAAAGTGAAATAGCCGATGACTTCGTGAACAACTTCGGTGACGAAAACCCTCACATAGGTATGACTGCAGCTGAGAAACGACTCCAATACTTGGAGGAACAATTGATGTATCTCAAATAGGATGACATTTACAGGGAGAACAATCGCAAATATGAGGCTGTGAGTTCCAAATTGCTAACCAACTTCAACATGACGGATATCCCGAAATTCAAGGGGCACGAAAACCCTTTGAACCATATCCATGCCTTTAAGGATTACATGTCTATCAAAGGCATTAAACCCGAGATGTTCTTAAGGATCCTTCCTTCATTTCTTGACACCATTCCAAAACAATGGTTCTATTCACTAGAGCACAAGAAAATCGCTACTTGGGACGATGCTGCAATCGAGTTTGCTAAACAATATGCGGATAATGATGAAATCCAAGTCAACATGCGCACTTTAGAGGTTCTTACCCAAAATGACAAAGAAGGTTTCACCGATTTCCTAAGCCGGAAGAGGAAGACTAGTACTTAACTTGTTGAACGCCCGGATGAAGCCACCCTCGTGGAGAAATTCGTGGACAACCTAAAGCCCATCTATGCAAATCATTTGAGGTATCAAAATATCAAAACTTTCAAAGACTTGACCGTACTAGGGACAAGGATCGAAGATGACATTCATAAAGGGCTCTTGTCCAAAACGATAGGTCGTGGATATCAAGGCTCAACAAGTCATTCTTACGGCTCTACTAGCAAGACTGATGAAGTTAACCTCCTCGAGCCATCTAAGAAGAGTACCCCTCCAAGGAAATTCACAAATCTAGGGGACACATATTCCAACGCTCTGAAAAGGTTGATGAAGCTAGGCAAACTTCAATCCATAGGCCCTACACCCGAACCAGAAAAGAAATCCAAATTCTGGGATAAGAATTCGTACTGCGAATACCATAGAGGTAAGGGACACGATACAGAGAAATGCTACAAACTGAAAAATGTACTTCAAGATATGATTGAAGACGGTCGCCTACCAATACCACCTGGAGGTAAGCCTAACAACACTCAGAATCCTCTTGGAGTTCTGATGATCACAAGTGAAGAATCTACCATAGATTATTCACACCTCATTTCTCCAGTCAAAGATGAAATTCATACAATAGAAAGTGAAGGTAACTACTCTACCATTTCTCCAACCATCACTGATTTCATTTCATGGGCAAAGTGTAACACCCCCATACTCCAAGTGCCTTACCAGGACCACTCAGGTATGAAGACATTACCATCTCGGTTACCCGAGGCAATGATAATCAAATAAACAATAAAGAAACAACGTTTAAATATAAATACTTAGTGAAGGGTTACAATTCTCAAAACCAAACCAAAAGTATAATACATGTTCTCAAACTGACTGTTTACTGTTCTAATTGAAATGTAAAGAAACTACTAAGCTACAGCGGAAGACTTCTATCATCATATCGTGGCAATCCCAAACTATCCCGTACTCATCTCATACCTGCTCAATATCTGCTCACCATCCCCGAAAGGATCACCGCAGGTTTACAAAACAACAACCGGGGTCAGTACTAATCACACAACTCAATATATATCAACAATAAGATAAACAGACAGCTTAACTGTCACACACACAGTCACACCAATTCCAATCATCTCAATCACTAATCGTCCACCGGACCACCACCACGCGAGGGGACCGCAGCCGTACCCACCAAATCCCCGCTCCACATAGTGAGCGATAACCCTGTCCATTAATGTGCACATCCCTTCTGTGGCGGGTTCCACAGAAGGCGAAACTAGGGCGTGAAGCCACTCCCGCAAGTGACCCCACTCAGCCGAGGACACACCTCGAGAACCATAGATAACAATCACAATCACAATCACAATCGTCACAATATAATTACTATATCAAACAATCAATCTCAACCCATCAACAATCATCCCATTATGGGACTAATACTGAGTAGGAAATCCTACCTGGAAAGCACACAATCAGACGGTCTCTACTGCTGTATCAAAAAGCTTCCTCTATAAAACCTCCTCCTATCATACAACATACAAATGCTACCAAATCACATACTACTCAAAAACCCCCAAATCCCTATATTAGGGTTTAACCAAATCAAAGGAAAGACAACAAAAAAGGTACATAGATCTTACCCTCGACGCAAGGATCTCAACGGTATAACCAACGATGAGAACTGACCTTCCAAACTCCGGGAATTGCTAACAATGCGATTAGGATTAAGAACGTACTTGCTTTCTCTCTTAAACAGTAAATTAGGTTTTGCAAAAGTGTTTAGAATAATGACGACGAAGGTTATATATCTTAATCGCATAATTAACAAAACCCGAGAAAAACTCCCCGTAAACCGGCTACTCGATCGAGTACCCAAGGTACTCGATCGAGTACCCCCTTACTCGATCGAGTATCCCAGCTACTCGATCGAGTACCCAAAACGTCAGAAATTTTCTAAAACGCAACTTACCCTTACTCGACAGAGTAAGGCCTACTCGATAGAGTACCCAAAGACTCATAAATACGGAGTATTACAGTCTTCCCTCCTTAAAAAGAACTTCGTCCCCGAAGTTCAAACCACTACTAAACAAAGGTACTCCCATAACACTCCCGACTCAACAACCAAAACAAAATTCAACATAAAACGTGTTACTAACCCAACTCATCCCGACAAACATGCCGACACAACATACAACAAGGGTGTAAAACTCTTAAAAAATGTTCGCAATCATCACCTACCCCCCTAAAAGAAACAAGGTTACGTCCCCGTAACCACACATACCTGATCAAAAAGAAAAGGGTACCGCTCTTTCATAGCTTCCTCTGGCTCCCATGTAGCTTCCTCAGTCTCGTGGTTAGACCAAAGGATCTTAAGCAAAATTGTCTCACCACTCCTAGTCTTCCTAACCTTTCGGTCAAGAATTTGCTTAGGCACCTCAAGATATGATAAGGACTCATCTAGCTCTAAGTTCTCTGCCTCTAACACATGTGACGGGTCACTCACATACTTCCGCATCTGCGATACATGAAACACATTATGCACTCTTTCTAACGCAGTTGGTAAAGCCAGACGATATGCCACTTCCCCAACTCGCTCTAAGATCTCATAAGGCCGGATAAACTTCTGACTTAGCTTGCCTTTCTTCCCAAATCTCATAACCCCACACATAGGAGACACTTTCAAAAGAACCTTGTCCCGAACTTGAAACTCTATGTCCCTGCGATGTAGATCTGCATAACTCTTTTGCCTATCCTGAGCTGCTCTCATCCGTTCCCTGATCATCTTAATCTGTTCCACCATCTCATGCACCATCTCTGGTCCTAAAACCACTGCCTCAGCACTATCGTCCCAACAGATTGGACTCCTACATCTCCTCCCATACAAAGCCTCAAACGGTGCCATACCAATACTAGTGTGATAGCTGTTATTGTAATAAAATTCTATCAAGTCTAACCTCTGCTCCCAGCTACCACCGAAATCCATCACACAGGCTCGCAACATATCCTCAAGAGTCTTGATTGTTCTCTCGATCTGTCTGTCCGTCGCGCAGGATGAAATCTTTGTACTCATCTTCAAAGTTGTTCCCAACGATTCCTGCAACTCTTTCCAAAACCTTGATATAAATCTCGCATCTCTGTCAGACACTATGTCCTTAGGGACTCCATGTAACTTAAGCAAGTTCTTTCGATAGGCCATAGCCAATTGTGCCTTAGTACATGTATCTTTCATTGGAACAAAGTGACCTGACTTGGTCAGTCGATCCACTATTACCTAAATCATGTTGTTACCTTGTTGACTCTTTGGCAAACCCACGATAAAATCCATGGAAATGGATTACCACTTCCACTCAGGTACCTCTAAAGGTGAATCTTACCTTGTGGTCGTCGCTGTTCCCCTTTAACTCCTTGGCAAGTCAAACAACGGGACACAAACTCAGCTGTCTCTTTCTTTATCCCAGGCCACCAAAACGTTTTCTTCAAATCCTTGTATAGCTTGTCACCACCTGGATGTACTGAATATGGTGTACAATGTGCCTCTGTCATGATAGTCTTTTCAACTCCTCATCATTAGGGACACACCACCTACCATCGAACCTCAAACTACCATCTGTATGAATAGAAAATCGGGACACTGTCCCTTTCTCTACTCCAGCTCTCCACTCTACTATCTTAGGATCCAACGCCTGCTTACCTCGAATGTCATCATAAAACTCAAGTCATCTTGTCATATCACCCATGGCATCTCCTTTCTGCATCATATGTATCCCAAACCTCGCTACCTCATCTCTCAGCCTCATCAAAGATAGAGCTGTACACAGAGAATGTACACTCTTCCTACTCAAAGCATCAGCAACTACATTGGCCTTCCCTTCATGGTAGATGATTTCTATGTCATAGTCGCCAATCAACTCCATCCACCTCCTCTGTCTCATGTTCAACTCCTTTTGAGTGAAGATGTACTTGAGACTCTTGTGATCAGAAAATACCTTAAAGATTGCTCCATAAAGGTAATGTCTCCAAATCTTGAGAGCGAACACCACCGCACCCAACTCCAGATCATGAGTAGGGTAATTCTCCTCATAAGGCTTCAATTGCCTAGAAGCATAGGCAATCACTTTACCATTCTGCATCAACACACATCCCAACCCATTCTTTGAGGCATCTGTATAAACCTCAAAGTTCTCGCTCCCTTCAGGCAATGCTAAGACAGGAGTTGTGGTCAAACGTTCCTTTAATGTTTGGAACGCCGTCTCACAACTCTCATCCCAACGAAACCTGTTCTCTTTCCTCATCAACGCTGTCATAGGTCTAGCTATCTTGGAGAAATCTTTCACGAACCGTCTGTAGTATCCAGCTAAACCCAAGAAACTCCTAATCTCAGCAACATTCTTTGGTGCTTCCCACTTTGTCACTGCCTCAATCATCACCGGATCCACAGCCACTCCCTCCTTAGAGATCACATGCCCCAGAAAAGCAACTTTCTCTAACCAGAACTCACACTTGGACAGCTTAGCATACAACTCATGCTCCCTCAAAGTTTGCAACACGATCCTCAGATGCTCCTCATGCTCCTCCTTAGTCTTAGAATAGACTAAGATGTCATCGATAAATACCACCACAAAATGGTCCAAGAACTGTCTGAAGATCCTGTTTATCAAATCCATAAACACTGCCGGTGCATTAGACAACCCAAACGGCATCACCACATACTCATAATGGCCATACCTCGACGTGAAAGCTGTCTTTGGTATGTCCACCTCTTTAATCTTCACCTGATGGTACCCCGACCTTAAATCAATCTTAGAAAAGACTGATGCACCACTCAACTGATCAAACAGGTCATCTATCCTTGGCAAAGGATACTTGTTCTTCACCGTCACTCGGTTCAGCTCTCTATAGTCTATGCACAACCTCAGACTCCCATCTTTCTTCTTTACAAAAAGAACTGGTGCTCCCCACGGCGATACACTAGGTCTAATGTATCCGTTCTCTATCAAATCATCCAACTGCTTCCTAAGCTCCTCCATCTCCTTAGGACCCATACGATACGGTGTCTTAGAGATTGGCCCCGTCCCTGGTTTCAACTCAACGGTGAAATCTATCTCCCACTTCGGTGGCAACCCCGGAATCTCCTCTGGAAAAACATCTACAAACTTTCCCACCACTGGTATCTGATCAACTGTCGGACTCTCTATCCGGTCATCTCTCACATGGCACAAGATCAAAGGACATCCCTTCCTCAGATAAGACTTCAAGGTGACAGCTGCAATCAACTTAACTTTGGGTTTGACTAGAAACCCACGATAAGACACACTAACGCCCTTAGGACCTCTTAAAGACACTTTCTTTTGATCATGACAGTCTATCTTAGCTTTATACTTTCCCAGCCAATCCATCCCAACTATCATCTCAAAACCGTCAAAAGGAAACTCTAGCAAGTCTACAGGGAAATCAACTTGCCCAACTATCATAGATACATCTCTAAACAACCTCCCACATGATACAGACTCACCCGAAGGTATAAAAACTTGCTCACTAACAGACTCATACACCCTCAAACCCAACCGTTTAACATGACTTGAAGATACAAACGACTGAGAAGCCCCCGAATCAAACAAAACAAAGGTATGAATACCATTAACAAGGAAAGTACCGGTGATAACGTGTGCATCCTCCTCAGCTGCTTTCTTCTCCATCATGAATAACTTTCCACTAGTCTTCTGTCCACCTCCCTGGACAGTACTGGCTGATGTGGTTGGCTTAGCACCTGACCCTTGATTGTTGTTGTTGTTCGTTGGTGGTTTGTGATAAGAATTACCGCCGTTGCGGTTGCCTCCACTCTGGTAACTCTGACTTCCCCGGTTTGGCCATGACCCAGCCGGTCTATTGCTCGCATAGCTCTGCGCAGGTCTCTGGAAAGATCCCGGTGCACTTGTGCACTCATGTCTCTTGTGGCCTACACCACCACAGCTATAGCAGGTCACTCCCCAACTACCACTAACACTTCCATGGCCACGCCTAAAGGAATCCCCAGCACTGAACCCTGACCCAGAAGAAAACCCCTTAGACTGATTGTGGTTGCCTTTCTTGTGATTAGATTGGCCACCACCCTCGCTCTCAGACTTCCTTTTCTCACCACCTGACCTCTCCTGAGCCATCTCCACCAACCTCTCAGCTCTCCCAGCCCTCTCATAAGCTTCCTTAACATCAGTAAGGATTCCCACGGGTAACTTATCCATAATCTTACGGGTCAACCCCCTCTCGAACCTCAACGCCAAATTCTCCTCACTCAAACCCATATCCTCAGCATACCTACTACCTAGACTTCTCATTGAACTGCCTGTAGTACTCAGCCACAGACATCTCAGCGGTCATCTTAAAACTGTCAAACTCTTCTCTCAACTTACTCCTCACATGCTCCGGTACGAACTCCTTTCTCACAGCCCTACGAAACTCCTCCCAAGGTATAGCAGGTAAACCTTGGTTTGTATATATCTCCTTAGCACTCACCTTCACTGTATCCCACCACTTGCCACCGCCTCCCTCGGATAGAACGCGCTGTGTTCCACTCTCATCTCATCGGACAAGAACCAAATCTAATATGTTCTCCATCTCTCTAAGCCAACTATCAAGAAGGTTAGGCTCCCCAACTCCCTTATACTCTTTCGGGTTAAACCTCGCTATATATAGGCTGATTTTAGAGTGATCAACCTCTTTCTCCTTATCCTTATCCTTATCCTTCCCCACAGTCTTTAAAGTCTCAGTGAGAGCATCCTGATGCTCCAACATCTTAACGATGTCATCTATGTTCATAAGCTCAGCTCTCGCATACAAAGCAGTCTTCTTGGGCGGCATCTTGAAACTATATCAGAAAAAGGGGTGGATATAAACATATGCGCCAAAACCTCAAAACAAGAAAACACGCTGCCCAGACCCCTACTCGATCGAGTTCCCAAACATACTCGATCGAGTAACGGGCTACTCGATCGAGTGCCCACCATACTCGTTCGAGTGCCCCAACATCGACCCCTAACGGACCTTCGATCTCTAACATACTCGACCGAGTCGAGTGACCCCCTACTCGATCGAGTGCCCGAGGTACTCGATCGAGTGCCCAAAAACACGATTCTGGACTCAAAATCGTCAAAAACCCACCCGATCAAGTCAGTCCCACTCGATCGAGTCATGCTAACTCAGAAACGCTACCCGCATGCTATATCATATGCTAACATGCTAAAACTTTATAAAACCAACATTGTATCATAACTAAGCATATAATGCTACGCATCTTTTTATTCGATTCACGAAATCATTATATCATGTTATTAAACGCCACATTGTAAACATCCAACATGTTTTCATTCCAACAACAAGTATACATATATCATCAACCTTCCTTTCATATTCTCAGCTTTCTACTTCTCCAACAGTTACACACACTTCATCACATTCACACACAAGTAAACCAAACAACACATACAACCTTGACTTACACCCCCCATGTGACCGGTTCAAAATTGTAGGACAAGTTCGCGACTTTAGGACATCTCCCAAGCCTTTGCATTAGCTCCTACAACTTTTACCCCGGGTTCATTTTAATTGACTCCCTATGTTCATTAGGTTCATTGGTTACAGGTTTGAAGATCGTCGCTCTGATACCATTTGTAACACCCCCATACTCCAAGTGCCTTACCAGGACCACTCAGGTATGAAGACATTACCATCTCGGTTACCCGAGGCAATGATAATCAAATAAACAATAAAGAAACAACGTTTAAATATAAATACTTAGTGAAGGGTTACAATTCTCAAAACCAAACCAAAAGTATAATACATGTTCTCAAACTGACTGTTTACTGTTCTAACTGAAATGTAAAGAAACTACTAAGCTACAGCGGAAGACTTCTATCATCATATCGTGGCAATCCCAGCTATCCCAGTACTCATCTCATACCTGCTCAATATCTGCTCACCATCCCCGAATGGATCACCGCAGGTTTACAAAACAACAACCGGGGTCAGTACTAATCACACAACTCAATATATATCAACAATAAGATAAACAGATGACTTAATCACACACACACACACACACAATCACACCAATTCCAATCATCTCAATCACCGATCATCCACTTTGGACCACCCTACCAGTGGGGGACCGCAGCCGTACCCACCAAATCCCCGCTCCACATAGTGAGCGATAACCCCGTCCATTAATGTGCACATCCCTTCGTGGCGGGTTCTACGGAAGGCAAAACTAGGGCGTGAAGCCACTCCCGCAAGTGACACCACTCGGTAGGACACGCCTCGAGAACCATAGACAACAATCACAATCACAATCACAACCGTCACAATACAATTACTATATCAAACAATCAATCTCAACACATCAACAATCACCCCATTATGGGACTAATACGAGTAGGAAATCCTACCCGGAAAGCACACAATCATACGGTCTCTCTTCTTTGTATCAAAAAGCTTCCTCTATAAAACCTCCTCCTATCATACAACATACAAATGCTACCAAATCACATACTACTCAAAAACCCCCAAATCCCTATATTAGGGTTTAACCAAATCAAAGGAAAGACAACAAAAAGGGTACATAGATCTTACCCTCGACGCAAGGATCTCAACGGTATAACCAACGATGAGAACTGACCTTCCAAACTCCGGGAATTGCTAACAATGCGATTAGGATTAAGAACGTACTTGCTTTCTCTCTTAAACAGTAAATTAGGTTTTGCAAAAGTGTTTAGAATAATGACGACGAAGGTTATATATCTTAATCGCATAATTAACAAAACCCGAGAAAAACTCCCCGTAAACCGGCTACTCGATCGAGTACCCAAGGTACTCGATCGTGTACCCCCTTACTCGATCGAGTATCCCAGCTACTCGATCGAGTATCCCAGCTACTCGATCGAGTACCCAACAGGTCAGAAACTTTTCTAAAACGCAACTTACCCTTACTCGACAGAGTAAGGCCTACTCGATAGAGTACCCAAAGACTCATAAATACGGAGTATTACACAAAGAGTGTGGATAGGCAAGTCGTGGAACTAGAGAGTGCAGTGACAATATTACGTGGCCCCAACGCCACACCTAAAGAACGTGCACCACTAGTCTTCTCTCAAAACACTACAATGCAAGAAGTAATAGCCATGGTTGATGAACTAGTCGACCAAATTATCCATTTAGAGGCTGAAACCATGAGAATGAGAGATCTTGCTACTGTCAATGGAATATGGGCCGATGATGATGAAGACGAGTATCTTACTGAACACTACTTAGTCAAAGTTAGTGAGGAGATAGTCCAAAATTGTGAAGATCAAGATGTAGATCACCTCACTCGTTCAGGGCGCCCATACCAAAACACCTCTCAAAATGGTCCCATAGCAAACGGTCCAACCAATGTAGTCGTACCAAATGATAACAAAGAAAGTTCTACCGACCATTTGCTAAAGCAATTCCAGAAGACAAAGGCTTATCTTTCAGTCTGACAACTAGTGTCAAGCTCATTCCCACATCGCCAAGCTTTACTGCAAGCTTTGGCCAAACTAAATGTGGCACATAACTCCACACCCGACGACGTGGTCAACTTGGTCTTCCAAGAATAACCAAAGCTAAGTAATCCTATTACTTTCTCGGATGAGGATTTGCCACCTTTCGGTGCTAGTCATAAGTTGGCTCTTTATATCACTGTCATTTGCTTAAAGAAGAATGTGCTAATGACTTTGGTAGATGATGGCTCCGCAGTTAATGTCATACCCTTGAAAACGGCATACAAGTTGGGCATGAAAGAATCAGATTGGACCCCTACCAACCAAGGTGTTCACGCATATGATGGTACACGTCGAAAGGTGGTAGGACTTGTTAACCTAACCATAGCCACAGGGCCGATTGAGCGAGAAAGGTGGTAGGACTTGTTAACCTAACCATAGCCACAGGGCCGATTGAGCGAAAGGTCAACTTTCAAATAATGGACATTGAGGCGTCCTTTAACATACTTCTGGGAAGACCCTGGATTCACGCTTCCAAAGCGGTAACATCCACACTCCACCAGAAAATCAAAATCCCACTAAATGGTAAGGTGGCGACGATCACTTCGTCACCCATCAACGCAGTAATCGAAAAGAAGTCAAGCAATCAAGTCTTTACAGATCCAGTACATGAACTTGGGGGCTTCCATATCATAAATGTCATAGAGAGTGAGTTGGCACCGTTATACTTCAATCGCTACTCTAACTTAGTGGTCAACCACATACTCAAAACCCAGGGATACTTCCCGGGAATGCCTTTGAATCCTATCTGAAGGAACACCATTGCACCCTACAAAGAGGGCAATTCATAAAGAATACCCCTTGGACTAGGATACTGATGTGACCATAATTAGCGCATATTTAGCCCCCGAATTAGCCTTGTTCCCATGCTTTTTAGTGCATATTTGGGTCATTTATTGTCTTTAGTTCTTTGTTTTGCATATTCTTTGAGATTTTGATCCCTTGGTAGGAAAGGAGTGCAAATCTTGCATTTTCATGGCAAAACAAGACTAAATTGATTGAATTCAATGACCAAGCATCAAGGAGAGACAAGATTAGAAAGCCTTTGTACATATGATAGTAGATGAGCAATGTTGAGGAAGGATCCTTGCATCCCCGAGGAAATCCCCAAGGATTTTATGAAGAAAAGGGAAGAAAAAAAGAAGAAACAATGCTGAGCTACAATCCGAGCGGATTGCCTTGAATCTGCCCGTCCTCCACAGCACAATCCGTGCGTCTTCCGCCAAAGACGCCGGGTAAGCGACCACGAGAATCCGCCGGATTCCCTTGAAGACGCCGTCTTTCCCCTGCTACAATCCGCCCGTCCCGACACCAATACGCCCGGATTCCAGCCCAGCACGAATTCGTCTCTTCATGCATCAAAGAAAGAAGCCCTTCCTTCGAAAAATACCGGCTTCTCCCTGCTCAATCTAAAAAGTGTAATTACTAGTTTATCCCTTAGATTAACCCTAATGCATCCACTTAATTTCCACTATAAATACCCCATTAGTCTAATTAGAAGAGCATGTTCTTCTTATCAATTATTAGAGTAGTTAATATCAATCAAATCTCTCTTTAGTATTGTAATCAACAATTAATCAAGTTTTAATACAAGTTTTATTTCCTTAATCTCTCTTTTGTTCATCCTTTATTTTGGGTAATTGAAGATTATTTGGGTTATTATTGGGAGATTGACAACCTCTCAATCAAGCATCAAGTACTTCTTTTATTCTTTGATTTATTATTGGAATCATTAGTAGGTATAATCCTCTTAATCCCTTTTTAATTATTGTTAATTACTTTCATTTATTCATCATGTTTCCTTTTGTTGGTATGATTGACAACCTTGCTAGCATGATCAACATGATAATGAGTGAGTAGTGACCTAGCTAGGGTTAATGGGTAATTAGGGGAAACCAACATGGGGAATGATTCATGCTTAAATTAATATGCTTTCATGGTTTATTTGCTTGCTTGTTTTGATCTCAACTCATGCACATGTTATGTTTGATGAAATGTGAGCCTATGAATCCTTGCATTTTTTACCCATCACCTATCTTTTCAATGAGACTTGTAAGACATAAACCAACTCGAGTCTCATTAGACCATGCATGTTGTTGAGTAGGAAAGACTAAGTCGACTTGTAGGTGTTGTACAATCTAATCGATTCGGCTCCGGGACCCAAACTTTCCTAGGATTGTAAGATATAACCCAACTCAATCCATCACAACAATAATTGCTTGCTTATAATTTGAGAACATGTTTGTATGATCAATTACCATGATTCCCCTATGACCCCATTACACCCTAGTGCTTTTTATCAATTGTTTACAACCCTTTTATTTCATCTTGCTTATTTACTTTCATTGCTATTTAGTTAGTGACCTTCTACATCAACCCAAATTGTGACACCCCTAAGACACCACTAGTTTCAATAGAAATCTCATCTCAATTCCCGTCCCTTGGGATCCGACCTTTACTTGCCTCTTTACTAATTGTAGAGTTGTTTGTGAAGTTATAAATTGTGTTTTGATTCGGACGTGACCCAACGACAACATCTATTCAATTGTGAACACGAAACGGACCGATCAAAAATGGCGCCGTTGCCGGGGACGGTGTTAACTTGATTTAGATTTTCTTATATTGTTATTAGTTGTGTCTTTCTTTGCCTTGGGGAAGTAAAACTCCTCAAGGTTTGTTCTAATTGTTTTCGAGTTGTTTGATATTTTGCATGTCTAGAAGGTCACAAGGTGATTTGTTACCTTTTGATCGTGAAATTGAAAGAACCTTGACAAACAATAGGAGATTTGTTAGGAGGAATTTGAGAGGTATTAGTGAGGTTGTGGATATTCAACCAACTATTGAGTTCATCAACCCTTTTGCAAGAGAAGGTGAGGAGAACCCAACACAAAATACCCCACAAAATCAACCTACAATGCCTAAATTTTCATCACATTCCGTACCCACCGAGGAGAACCTACCAAATGGTACTCCCACACCACAACATTTGACCGGAAATTTTATTGCCAAATCCGCCTTTATCCAATTAGTCGAAAGGAGCCAATTTGGGGGGATGCCTAGTGAAGACCCTCATTCTCATATGGAAACCTTTTGTGACTATTGTGATGCAATTTCTCAAACCGGTGTAACTCAAGACCAAAGCAAGGCTTCTGCTCCGTAGACGAGGTTGAACGGGGAGTGCCCGGTCGATTCTTAATGACTCGGAATCCCGTGTTTTTTGGTACTAAGCGTGCCACCTCGACAAATCCATCCCAGCTCTAGATAGGTGGTCCCTCTCGATCATCAACATCAGCTTCTCTGCCTCCGATTGGTCACCCATGCGCTCCTCATGTGCTATGAGTCGAGCCCATTACGCCGTTTCGAGCTAAGAATTGGCCTTTTTTCTTTCATTGAGGGGGAAGAGTCGAGTCAAAGACACCCCCACCAGTCAGAAGTTGTGCCAGTCATTCGACGTGGATATGTTAAGGATATACAGAGAGTGATCTTTTTTTACACCTTTTAAGATTAAGAAGATTGCAATGCATCAATATGGGGGAAGTTCCCGTCAGGCAACAACGGTTCTGCCCGACCCTACAAAAGTCGCGCAAACATCAATCCGGAGCGCAAGACTGGGTTCAAAAGCTTTGGACGACTGTGTCACTGCGGTCGGCGCTCATCTTTTTACTGTTGTCAACTTATCTTTGAGGTACGATTGAGTTTCATCGTAGGAAGCCATCATTTAGCTATTGCCATTCTTTTCCTGATAGCGGGTAATGCGCGCATTGGTATTTTAAAGTAAGGCTCGCCTTTAAATTAGAACAGGGCGCTCACATTTTTTGGCTGAGCCATATCGAGGATGGGTCTTTAGCTTTTATATGACTAGCCGGTGAACTCAGATTTGAGCTCTGACCTTTGCTAGGTGGGGTCTTACCGTCTAGCCGTTGGTACTCCGCATCTTAACGGAGAATTCAATTTCACCGAGAAGGACGGGGGTCGCTAGGTCAGAAAAGCGGAGAAAGAAAAAGTTATTAATGTATATTCTTTGTTGATTTTAAATCCTAGCATCGCAACTCCATGAAACAGCTCCTCCTGCAAATGTCATCAAGTAGCCCGAGATAGGTTATCTGACCAAATTCCTGCCAGTCTAAACTAGAATTAAAATAAGAATGCGCTGTCCCTGTT
Organism: Silene latifolia; assembly: GCF_048544455.1. Taxonomy (NCBI): domain Eukaryota; kingdom Viridiplantae; phylum Streptophyta; class Magnoliopsida; order Caryophyllales; family Caryophyllaceae; genus Silene; species Silene latifolia. Next base: position 118,397,299 of record NC_133528.1, on the reverse strand, counting down.
CCTGAACTCGTAAAAGGTGCTGCCTTAGAAGCCACAATTGCGATGGGAACAGCTGCATCGGCTGCAACTTCACCCGGTTCCTCCTTTAAGCTACTTCTGAAGCAGCTACATTTTAGGGAATTCGATGGGTCTTATTTCCTTTTTCTCTAATTGGCACCGCGAAACAATGGTTGAAGGGCCTTGATAAGGCCACTCTTGGAATAGATTCTTGGAAGAAGTTGGCTCTAGCTTTCTACAAAAAGTTCTACCCACCGGAAAAGACTAACATGCTAAGAGCTCAAATTACGGGTTTTAAGCAAAGGGATGAAGAATCTTTGTATGAAGCTTGGGAGCGGTTCAAGGGAATTTGTCGCTCATGTCCTCACCATGGACTTAGCGAGTGGTTCTTGGTACAACAATTTTGGAACGGTCTATATGAAGATTCAAGGAACATTCTCAATATGGGATCAAATGGAATGTTCACCGAAGTTGATGACAATCAAACATGGAACAAGATTGAGGAAATGGTGGTCTATAACTCACAATATAGTAGACCTGGCAAGGCTACTAGAGGAGGAAGGCATGAAGTGGACTCTGTTACTCAATTGGGTGCTCAACTTAGTGCTCACATTGGCACAATCAATTTAAAATTTGAACAAGCTATGGCTAGACTTGAAGAAGCCTCAAAATCACCAAAGCATCATGTTAATGCCATGACGGCATCCTCATCAATCCCAAGTGGGATATGTGAGAATTGTGGAACTTTGGGACATGACCAAAATGAATGTAGGGGAAGAAATGTACAAGTGAATGCTTTCCAAGCATACAAGAGTGGTACCCCTTATTCCAATTATTACAATGAAAACACCAAGTTTCATCCAAATCTCTCATACAAAAGCCAAAATGTTCAAAACCCTCAAACAACATACACCCCACCTCCCATGAGAAACCAAAATCAACGACCCTTTTACAACCAAAACCAAGGTTACCAAAACCAAAATCCATACAATCACCAAAACGACCAAGGTTTTGATGTGCAAAAAGCGGTCCTCCAAATGCAAAAGAATCAACAAGAATTTTTCACTCAAATGCAAAAAGATAGTCAAGCAAAGGAAACCACCATCAACAACATTCTAGCTCACACCAAGATGTTGGAAACCCAATTGACTCAACTAGTATCTTCAAGCTCACAAAGACAAAAGGGGCAATTACCACCTCAAAGTAATCCCCCAAGACATGAAACGGTTAGTGACATTCACTTGAGAAGTGGTACAAGGTATGAAGCACCGAAGAAGCAAGTTGAGGATGAAGTTGTGGAAGCTAGTAATAAGGAAGAAATTGTGCAAAACTCCAAAGATGGAGAATCATCAAAAGAAGAAATTTCAAAGAAAAATGAAGACAAGGTCAAGGAGAAGGAGCCCATTGTGATTAGACTTCCTTTTCCAAGTCGTCAAGCCAAGCCCAAATTTGATGACCAACTTGGAAAGTTTATGGAAATTGTGAAGAATTTGGAAGTCTCAATTCCTTTCACGGAATTAATCAATCACGTGCCGGCCTATGCGAAATACATGAAAGACATCATCACAAAGAAGAAGTCGATCCGGAAACTTGAGACTATCGCCTTCACTAAGGTGAGTAGTGCAATACTTCAAGGGAGTTCACCTCCAAAACTAAAGGATCCGGGAAGCTTCTCAATACCGTGTACCATTGGCGACACCACAATAAACAAAGCCTTATGTGATCTAGGGGCTAGTGTGAGTGTTATGTCGTACTCGGTGAGTAAAAGGTTGGGGATGGGAGAGCTTAAGTGCACTAATATCATACTCCAAATGGTCGATAGATCGACGAAGACACCATTAGGGATATGGGAAGATGTCCCCGTTCGAATTGGGAAGTTTTTCATCCCGGTGGACTTTGTCATTGTTGATATGGAGGAAGATTCCAACATTCCAATCATTCTAGGAAGACCCTTCTTACACACCGCGGGTGCGGTGATTGATGTAAAACATGGAGAGCTCACTCTAGATTGGGAGATGAGAGTATAACTTTTAATCTTGACAAGACTATGAGAGCTCCCCGTTTACATGAACCGTGTTTCATGATCGATCATTATAGTCGGAAGGATGAAAGGAAAAAGTCGGAACTCCAATGGAAGAAGAAAATTGAAGATGCTCCATTCAAAGAGCAAGTGAATTGTGACAAAGAGAGCTTGCAAAGCTCATCAAAGACAAGCATTGAAGAAGATGGCCTTATTGGCCAAGAAAAGGAAATGGGAAAGTTGTCTCCATCAAATCAAGAGATTTTCAATGATCAACTTAATGAAGTATGTGGTCTTTGGGACGACAAATTTGAAGGGATTTTTAATCCCTACATTGGTAATGCCATCGATCAAGACCGACAACAAGGGCCAAGGTCTATTGAAGACCTCTATCATGATAATGAACAAGCTTTTGATTACTTTTTCAAGGTGTTCAGCAACATCAACAACGCCTTGAACATGCCCCCTTGACATCTCATCAAGAATGAGAGTTTGGTGGAGTCCTCCCTAAACCACCATTTGTAAATATTTCTAACTCCCTAACTTGCATTTCAATTCTAGTATTGCATTTTTGTTATTTTTGGATTTTTATACTTTGATCAAGATAATTATCATGTTTGAGAGAAGTGAGGGAGGGACTAATAATTTCAATTAATGTGTAGTGCTTTAGCTTAGTGTGGGGATGGCAAATGCCTAGGCTATCCATGCCTTAGTAGTGCCCCCACAATGAAGGACACGAGATATGAAGAAGAATGGAAAAATGACAAGGGATTGGCAAAGTACGCGGATGGAACTGAATCCGGGTACAAAAGGGTCGAATCCGAGCGGATTCAGGAGAATCCGCCCGTCTTCAGGCAATCCGGGCATATTGGGTAGAAGACGCCCGTCCACCATGAGCTGAATTTTTGAAATTTTTGACTGTCAGCAAATCCGAGCGTCCTGCATTCAAATCCGCCCGTCTTTAAAAATCCGCCCGTCCTGAAAGGAAGACGCCCGTCTTCTTGGCTGAAGAAAACAAGAAAAATCCCTGTGAAGGAATCCGCCCGTCTTCTGTAGAAGACGCCCGTCCCGTGTTTGCAAATCCGAGCGTCTTCACTGAAAGACGCCCGTCTTTAGGCGAGTTTTTCCCAACCCAGAACAGGCCAAATCCGGGCGTCCCGAGCAGAATCCGCCCGTCTTGCCCCTGCAGTTCAATTTTTTCGAGTTTTATAAACCCCCTCCCACATTCATTTCTTCATTCCTTCATTCATAACACTACTCATAACCCTCAAAACCCTCATCCTCTCCATTACAAAAACAAGATTCCTCAACAATATTCACCAAAATCAAATCAAAACATCCTTTTAACAACAAATCAATCACTCCTCTTTCAACAAAAATCAAAACCAAGCACAAAATCTTCAACCTTTGAGTCGATTTTTGAATTCATAAAGGCAAAGCCTTTCATCTTTAAATCGATTTGGGTGCACTAGAAATTGAAGATGTTCTCTCTTTTCTTGGTTTATTCATCAATGGCAAGGACTAAGGGAGCAACAAAGGCAAAGGCACCAAAGGCAAAGGCAATCTCATCAAGACAAAAGACTCTTCAAGCAAAGAAAGCATTGGCTATGGTGGTAGCTAACCCAAACATGGAAGTGCGACAACAACAACCTCCCATGGAAGCAACAACATCCTCTACTCCGGAAATTGCTCAACTTTCGAATTATCCGGAGGTAATTTTCATTTCCAAATCCCATAGGGACACTTTTGCTAAGTTTGCTAGAAAATCATTCCTATCCACCAAGTTTATTTGTGAAGATACCTTAGAAATGTTGGGTGTCCTTGAGCAAACTAGAGCATTTTTCAAAGTCATGGGGTTGGAGAAATTGTTTGAATCAAAATAATTGACATACCCCTCCCTTACCTTAGAATTTTTGAGTTCTTTGAAAGTTAACAAGGTTGAGACCATGGAGACCATCGAGTTTCGTCTAGCTAATGTTAGTAGGCGCATCTCCTTTGAGGAAATGGGTAAAGCTTTGGGTCTTAGTGATTCACCGAGTTATTTTAAGAATGTTGGCAAGTATGACCCCAACCCTCTTTGGGAGGCAATTTCCGGAAGGAAATTTGAAGACTTTCATGCTAGTCGCGCTCTATTAGTCCACCATCCGGGCATTAGAGTGTGGCACAAGGTCGTAGGGAACACCATCATTGCAAAAAAGACACCAACCATTTCACCAAACTCGGTTTTGTTCTTCTTGAGTCGGCTTTGAACGTTGGAAGGGAATTCACCAAGCCTTTTAACTCTCTAAGGCTTTTGGTGGATAGATGGTTAAATATTAATTGTGGGAAGAAAGGCACCATCGTTATTGTGAATGGAGGCCTAGTCACTATCCTAGCTAAATACTTTGATCCAAACTTCAACAAAGATAACAAGTATGAGGCGAAAGAGGGTGGCCATCTCATTAATATTAATACTATGATATACAAGTACAAGTGGGTTACCCATAACCCTCTTGACACCAAGTATGGATGGCTCACTAGTGAGGCTAGATCTTTCACTTTGCCTTCAAAGATTTGTCGATTGAGTGTCCACCGGACCAACTATCTACTTCCCCTTTCAAAAGAGGCCGAGTATATTATCCGACAACAAAAGGGTGAAATTGAAATGCCCTCCTCTTCCATTGTCACACCAACCTACCCTTTCGAGTATCAAGAGTTCAAGCCCGAAGGCGTTGAAGCAAGAAACGATTATTTGACTCTTCTCATGCAAGAAATGCACAAGCAAGCTTTCGAGGATCGAAAAAATGCTTACTTAGCCCAATATCCACTCCTCTTACATTTAGCTAGGCAAGGACTACTTGACCCTTCATGTCCTTTGCCTAGTTGGGCGGATAGGGAAGTCTTCTTTCCGAGTGCATCTAGGGTTGTTCCGGGTGATAATGAGGTTGTCGGTAATGAAGAGGTTGATGATAACATTGATGAAGAAGCTAGTGAAGAAGGAGAAGAGGATGATGAGCAAGGTGAAGAAGAAAGTGGTGATAAGACCACTTCTAGTGAGGAAGGTGATGATAATGATGATATGATGGAAGATTAGCAAGCTTTAGAGGCTCCTACCCTCTTGAGGTTTGTCTATTTCTCTCTTTGTTCTTTTTATTAATCTTGATCATTGTTGGAGTAGTCCTAGCACCATTGAGGACTCACACCTCGGCCCCATTGAGGTGTTCTCATTTTATTGTTCCCACCTTTCAAAATCCAAAATGACAAAATTAATTTCATGCATTGCATAGTGTGTGCATGAACTATACCCATCCTTGGACATTAGCAATAATGTCTAGATCGGTTTGGAGAAGTTAATGCATACACAACGGGAGGTAATCTAAATTATCCTCTCCGTCATAAACAAAAACCATGCATCATGTAGCATAGATTAGTGTAAGCTTGCATTTAGTGTAGAAATCATGCATCATGTTTGCATAATTTCCCATCATTTTGGCCATTGAGGACAATGCCCATATTAGTGTGGGGATGGGGAATTCTAACTTAACTTTTATTCAAAAATCCAAAAAAATTGAAAAATTTCGAAAAAACCATAAAAATTTGAAAATTGAAAACCCAAAAACATGTTTATTTCTTTGGTAGTGTATATATTGTTGTATATATTGTGTTTGTTCTATCCTTGTTCACATTGATTGACTACGCCACATCCGAGACATGAGGATCATGAAGACCGCATGGTATGATCTTTCCAATCTCCTTTTTCCTCTTTATGTTAATGACTATGTGGCTTTATTTTGATTGATGCGGTATAACAATGTGAACTTAGGACTTGCATTTAGTATATATGTCATATTAATTGATAGAATCACTTGCATTAGGATGTATATAATAGTTGCATCATGGCATATAGTTGTATTTAGATGAAATACTTTGAAAAGTGCCTAATTGAGAACTTTGAAAAGAGCAACTAAGCCATTACAAATACTTTTTCAACTTAAGACTTTGCCTACTAGAATGGTTGTAAAACACCCTAGGTTGTGTCATACTAGTGTCTTTTGACCCATGACCCAAAGCCTAGTCAAGGGTTTGCATGTGAGTCACCTATCCAACCCCGTGATGCGATGTGGACTTGGTTAACTTGTCTAGGTGACCTTGATTGACCTTGTGGTAAGGCAACCCAAAAATACTTTTCTATCAATAAGCTTGAAGTGCTCATTTCGAAAATTTTGTCATGTGGAAGTAATTTATTGCCAAGGAAACCTCAAATGTTATGAAATGTTGAAATGTTGAGAAATTTTAGTTGTTTTGATGGAGGCGTACCACTTCGATGTGCTTTGGAGAGAGATCCATTGAATTGGGCCCCCACACGGTTGTGAATTCGACCGCCCAGAGACAGAGTGACTATCACCCCGAAAAGCTATTGTCTAGAGGTTAACCGGTTGCCTAATAAGCGGTTGGCGAAAGCAAAGGACACTAGCCCGGAAGGGACAAACCCCATCTTAAATTTTTGAAATGTGAAAGTTAAATGAGGACAATTTTGAATACTAGTCATATCCACCCTTTGTTTATAAAGATTTGAGCATTTCATTCCCAAAAAGCCTTTTGTCAAGCCACTTTGTCGAGCTTGGGACGATCCATGACCTTTACTTTTGTAGAGAATTCGAGACGTGTCATGCCATATGCTACTAGCATCATAGGGATCATCATTCCACCACCATCCGATCGCTCTTGACGAAAGCATTTGGAAATTGAGGACGAAAGTAGTCTAGTTTAACACCATTTGGAGGTGATTTAGTGCCATCCTCTTAACCTTAGTAATTTGTTGAACTAGTATTTGTAAAGGATTATATGCTCTTAAATTTGTTCTCTCTTAGTTGCCTCCGCCACTTGATGAGGAAGTGGATATTCCTTTTGTAGATGCATCCATTGAAGGAAAAGTAGATTCATATACATAAAAACATACTCATATATGTCTAAGTTAATTTGTCATAAAATTAAATACGGATTTTATGCATGCAAACAAATAAATATAATAGAGAAGAAATCATCCTTACATTGTGATTTCGGTTCTAATGGGCACAAAAGAAATCTCCTTTTCTTTTGTTCTTGAGCTTTCCCTTATGGAAGAACAAAGATCCAAGTATAGGATCTCTCCCTAAGCTTTATACCCAAGGCTTTCTCTTAATTTAATTAATATTACAAGAACTAGTATAATATTAATCTAGTAGAAAATTGAACCAAAATATTTATAAAACACTTAATTATTTCGGTTTTAGAGAGAAGAAGAGGAGGATTTTTATTCTCTCTTAGAACACTAATTTTTTGGATGAGCAAGTGAATGAATGAGGATACAAAACATTTTGTATATTATTAGGTAAAAATATGAGAAAACCATCATAGGTTTTGTCTTCCCAAAACCGTGTAAGAGGAGGGCTTTAAGGGAGCCAATGCATGGAAAAATTGTTCTTCACAATGAACAATAGGCTTGCATGGCTAGTGACTAGTGTAATCATCATGTCTTCCACTAATTACAATCAACATATAATTAGCTCAACAACCCTCTAATTTTCGGCCCACTTTATAATATGGATTCCATATTATTTTTGTCAATTGTCAATATGTCACATGTCATATGTGATATAAATTTGTTATGTAATTTTTAACATATTAAAAATCAACGTATTAATAAAAATACGTCACATACAAAAATCGACTTAGTAATTTCATAATTACTTGTGCCAAAATATTTTACCAATTTATAAATCGTATTTACAAAAATTCATTCAATTCCGATTGTTTCCTTAAACAATAATTTCATCCGAGTAATGAAACAATTCGATTACTCAGACCGTATCTCATTTAATCACATTTCAATATGATACGTAAATTTTACTTCCAAAATCGTCCGTCAATTTTCAAGTAATTTAATTAACTCGTAACGTTATACGATTAATTAAATAATCAATTAAGAGTATTGCCCTTTAGGTATGACCTAGGGGGTCAACTGATCACCACCGTCACACGACAGTAATGTCAAACTCTAGTCAGCCAATCATTACCGATATATGTTGACCAGTTGACAGTAACAATATTACTTCCCAATTGTATTCTTTATAATGAGACTTAAACATGTGATCATCATGATCAACAATCGTGATCGCATTATTGTCGGAGGACACATATTCCAACAATCTCCCACTTGTCCTCGACAAGTGTGCGTCACCAATTCTCTTGTCCTATTACTATCTCCCACTCAATGCAAGGTGTCTTTCGGTCGTACTTGCAAGTGATCATATCGAGAGTGGTTTCCTCGATCCGGAAAATAACGATTGACCGGATTTATCCACTCGGATACTTTCCGAGCGTGGCCACGCATTTCCAATTCATTACTCCTCGAGTGGCCCCGAGATATTGTTTTAACCCTGACAAGGGGATGGACAATTCCTATCGCACTTATTCCCTTCGACTAGCCACCACCATCATAACCCAAAATATGCCCATTTGACCCCATTTACGAAGGTCGTAGTAACACAAATCAAAGTTAATCTGAAACTGTGCCATCTTAGGTGAATAGTCTTTAGTCAAAAGAATCGACTCATTTGAATACTATAGCAGCTCTCGCCACGACCAGGCTATATAAATTTGCCAGAACTCTATAAGCGGTCATAAGGCCCGACAAAAAGTTCCTAACAGTCTGCCTATGTGATCGACTAGTCATCTCACATGACTCTATGGCATTTGAACTTGCCATCAATCGCATCACACTCTAGTCACTTCGAGACGTCACCTCATACAAGTGACTATGGGCGAATACCATGCTAATCCGTGTTCACTTTAACGGGGTTCAATTGTCTCTACAACCCGTTTGGATGTAACAAGGTATAATAAAAGAGTTTTAAAGTAAAACTCGAACGACAAATGCGATTATCACATATGAATAGTCAATGCTTGATTACTATTTCATAATCTATAATCTAATTTGATCTTGTATGTAGTTGTTCATTTCAATTCAGTTGAAATGGCATGACTCATCATGTTTAGCCTTTGAGAAGGCTTTGGTTAGTAGGTTTTATCAATTTCTTGTACCTTACTCAACCTTACTACATACTCGTTTTCCTTTGTAATGTATACATTTGCATCACAAAACTTTCTGAGTACGTGTCGAGATCCAATCAAGACATAGGTCCTCTAGCCTAAGAATAGCTCCCACTGTTTTCACGGTGTGTGGGACTCATCCTCTTGCACATCTCATGATTGCAAGTGTACTCAATTTCCGTTATAAATATCTCTTATTGTTCTTTATTGTCCAGAACGATTCTAGAAAATCTACTTCTTAATTAACATAGCCACAATGGTATCTTAACCATCCTAATGTGTTTTGATTATGGTTTTGTCGGAAACCATGCGCAACCTCAATTGTCAATTGTCACTTGTGTAACACCCTTACACAAAATTGCATCATAAACACTTTGCTTCACTTCCTTAATGCTTCTGCATGCACTTAAGGGTAATCTTTATGGCTTTCTTGGCAAGGATTACTTAAATTCGATTTTGAAAACAATTCATCATACTCAAAGCATATGAAGTGTTATACATCATTATTCATTTAATTGATCCGGCAGCGGAAGCAAATGGAATCAATCAAATATGTTCAAATTAATTGAACTAGTCATGAATCTTATCAACATAAGACTTCTTATTGACTCTAATATCATGTGGATTTATCTTCATAAATCCGGATATTCAAGATGTATTATAATACTCCAAAAGTCTTAAATCATTTTCAATGATCAATATGTCATCCACATATCGGACTAATTAAAAATTCCGTAACTCCCACTAAACTCCATGTATAAACACAACCTCTCGACTTATCAAGAAATGTTTTTCACATGATCAAAATGTTGATTCCAACTCATTGATGTCTTACTTAAGATCCTCTCTTAAGTTTCACATTATCTTAGGATTGCAAGAATCTATAAAACTCATGACATGTATTGAATACATTCCTTCTATTGAAGAAGTGTGTTTTAGATTCACTCGCTATGTATTTCATAATAATGAAACACAATCCCTAAGAAGATCCAAATAGACTTAAGCATTTCAATTGGTGCAAAACCCTTTGCAACCAATCAAACCTTGAAATCTCTCTTTATTAGTGCAAAACCCTTTGCAACTAATCAAGCCCTTTTATTTCGGATTTTCATGGCTCTAAGCCTTATATTGAGTTGTGACTTAAACACTCTTATGTAAGTCATATGTTCATTACTTTCTAGAAGTAATCAATTTTGAATCAAACAATTTTATTTTGTAAGTTATAAGCTCTTTACTTTCTTAAAAGTAGCATGAATTCATCATTTTTAACAAGTGACGAATTTAACCTCCTAGGTTTTAAAGAAACAACATCTTACACAAAACGTCTCATGTAGCCAAGAAAGACTAGTTTCTTGCGACATAACATTCTTTGTGGCTCTTGAATAATTTCTCCCACTCTGTCTTCTAGAAATAAACTTGTATTTTAGAAAGACAGCTTCACGAGCCGCAAACCCGTTGTTGTCGTGATAATAGAAAGGGAAAAATGAGCATTTGTTACTTGTGAAAACTTACAAATATGGTACCCTTACCATTTCATATCTCATATGATTTAGTGGAAAATAATTTAGACAAAATGATAAAATCCCCAAGGGATCAAGTAACTTAAAGTAACTTGATCGAAGTCCAAACCATATTGAATAGCGTTTGAATTCTTATCCAATCACACATTATTCCATAATGCGTGTTAAGAGAGATTAACTTGTGATACTATATCACAATTCTTTTGGCTTATATCAAAAGTCTTCACTTTGATAATCCCATCACGACTAAATCGTGATTCCTTGAACTCTTTAAACTTCTTCAAAGATTTTTTTTTTTTTTTTATTTACCTTATTAAGTTAATACATAAGCGTCAACTTAAATCGTTGGTAAAAGAAAATGATCAACCTATTATGGATCAATGATTTACAACCTCGATCTCCTTTTCAACCAAAAAGGCACGAGACATCTTGCTTTGAATACAAGATACGCATATACCATTAACAATCTAATGGTTTCAAGAGTACTCGATAACTCCTTGCGTTTATCATTCCAAAATTTGAGGTTTAATCTTGGGTTACCAATTTGAGTCTTACATCATCTACATGATATATCATTCTAGTTTGGTTTAGAATATATTCACCTTGATGATGGGCTAGCCATACATCAAATCGTGGTGTATAGGGTCACAAAAGTGAAAACCTCTTTTGTATCTTAACAAGTTTATATTCTTATTTAGAGTTTATGCACTTAATAGTCATAATTAAGTACAACTTTAAATCCAAAAACTAGATTGAGTACACAATTACTCTATCTCTCGACATTATTGATGCTAGTCGTCATATTCTAATCATCTTATGTAACGAACACAATGACGAAAACCACCACCGGTTTCTAATATTGACGAAGTAATACTAGCAAAATTTATGTTTAATCAAATAAACATTTAACGAAGAAGGTCCCATTAGATGTCCCACAACTAACTTGTTGATTCTTCAATAATTTGGGGTAGTTTCCTTTCTCGTGTCTAACATTTAAGACAATGGAAACTTTATTGGTCGGGATTGATAGGTTTAGTATCGTCATTTCTCAATAACTTTACTTTTAACATTACCTTGTATCAATTCCATTATCATCTTTACTTCTTGAACCTCGTTCTCATCTTAACGGTTTAAGAGAATGCTCCCACTCGTTTCAATGAGTCTTTGCTTTGAGAAGCAAAATTGAATTCATGAAGATTTCTCTTCATTTGTTCGTTTAGTCTTAAAACTTTCATTGAAGTGGTTGCGTTATTTTGGTCAATTACGAATTCTGAAAATCTAATCACCAAAACAATTTATCGCTTCAAGGTACTTAATTCATTTAAGTATATGAAAAACAATCCATTGTAAGTAGATGTGTTAGTCAAGAATCAAAAACCTGTTTGATAATGAATAACTTTAATCTATACTCTTTACAAGAGATCCTTAGCAATGGTTCATTTGAGGTTTTAGAAGCAAATTCATATTTGTCTTTAGTTACGATGTTATAAGGAGATTTGAATCAAACTCGAAATGATATCGTATAGGAATTGTGGTAAAGAAATAGAACAATATGATAACGGAATGGTGGAAAACAAAACATCCATCGTTATATTAATACTTGTAAACAAGTATAGCATTTACATAGTGACCTCTACCCAACTATGATAAATGATTCCAAGATCCAAATTCATATTAACTTGGGCACGGTGGGGCCGATACATCCCTTATCAATATAACTCGGTGGATTAACTCTTTAATCGATTCTACTTTTAGAACTCTTGGTCGATAAAATTACATTAACATTTATCTTTAGCCCAAAACACATCGACAAGGGCACGGTGGGGCCGATACATCCCTTATCAAATACTTTTGTTGAGTTCAATCCAAATTTCGAATAAATGTGTCCATGATCCAAACCCACATTAACTTGGGCACGGTGTGGCCGATACATCCCTTATCAACATGAATTCGGTGGATTAACATTCATCACCCACTTCCCCTACGTAACAAGGTTTGTACCCCGGTGTGGCCGAGCGCACTCCCTCACGAAATAGGTTTTCATGGTTTCTACTCTTTGGTAAGGCTAAGTCTCAATTGTTTATTTTAGCGAGAGGTCATGTCAATTTATTATCTATCACGTTTTAAGTGAACTAAAGCGGTGAACTACGATAATTGTAATTGGCACGGTCGATAAACTCGATAAAATGACAATGCATGTTTAGTTATGGCGATTTAGCAATGCATGTGACATAAAATAAAATGCAAGCATAAAAGTAAATAAATCCTAGTATGGCCTTTCCTAAAATAGAAAAACTCTTTAGCTATTACAAATTCGGAAACCAACTCCATTGGTCCCTTGAACTTCGGTTGTGACACGCATCTCGAGGTAACACCGTCTTTATGTATCGCCATTCTTGAAGAAATCCGTCTTTGGGAACTCCGGAATGAATAAAATTACATAATAAATTACATAATTTCCTATTATACATATGTAATTAAAATAAAATAAATCTATTAAATTACAAAACGGTGATACGAGATCACAATAAAAATTACAACCGAATCGATATTCCCATACCACTACTACAAATAAGCACTTGGGTCACGGCTAAATTCGTGGCGCAAGTGTTAAATTTCCGTGGCTAAATTATTTGGCCACGGGAATACCTTTCGTGACGCAAGTGGCCGTGGCAAAGAGATAGCCACGGGAAAAACAAGAATGTGGCTATTATTATATTTTTGGCCACGGATTCTCTCGTGGCTAATAACTCCCGTGGCCAAAAAATAATTCCCGTGGCGAAAAAATAATTCTCGTGACAAAAAATATATATGAAAATTAAATAACTAAAATGTTAAATAATCTTTTTTTCACGATCGATATTTTATCATATATCGAATAGTGACAATCTCAGTACTCGTTTCTCTAGTTAACTCGATTCGTTTAAACGTTCTTTGGTTTTACCGGTTATGCATTCGCGCGCATCAAAGAGGCTTCCCAGGAGGTCACCCATCCCAACACTACTCTCACCTGAGCACGCTTAACTATAGAGTTCTTTTGATGTGCTACCGAAACTGAAAGTTAACTTTGTTGATATGATTAGTACTTTGAATCCTTTTAAGTTTATTTTTTTTCCTTTCAAAATTTACCTTTAGTACTATTTAATTACAAAAATGTTACATGATTTGCGAATTTTTGCGGGAAAAACATTATTGTGGCCAAAACAATCAAATTTTCGATGTTACCCTCCCGACTAATGATTTTGACGTCATTTTTTTACCGAAGTTAGCAAAAGCATTTTCTCTACAAAGTAAACTTAATTGTGTTTTCCTAAAAAAATTTAATTTCTTTAGTTTATCGACATTCTTATTTTCACTTCTCTTGTATTCATTTTTTCGTATATTTTTTTACGCAAATGCTAATGTACGACCTTCGTACATACGATATGAAAATTAACCATTTTTTGGTAAAATAATGACCACTTTGTATAACTTAAGGTCTCCCCCCATTGGTCACTATTAACCAAAACGTAGTCACTTTTACTAAAAAAAAAAACACGAAAAACACTGTCGTACAACCGAATCGCTTATTTTCTTAAACTGATTTTTCTTTGTTATGATTTATCATTTTTTTCCTCAAATTTTTCACATTATTTGCACATGTGACTTTAAATTATTATAATTTCTATATTTTCCCCATGATGTGCTCATCTTCAATAAAAAAAATTTCTCCTTATTGAATTTTGGGTAAATTGATAAAAACTACCAACTTTAGTCATCTTTTTCATAATCAATACCAACATAATCAATAATTAGTAATCACTACCAAAATATTAACTTTTTTCTACGATAGGTACCAAGTCGCCTTCTTACTCTAATGTTTTTCCTACTTTAAAGATGTTTTCATCTAAGAGAGGAAATTTGGAAGTGGGTGAGTGAAGATTTTGCCTTGAATGATGGCTTTTGGGACTTTTTCGAGTAGGTTGAGATTAGATTTTCAAACGACTTAGTACCTATCGCAGAAAAAAGTTAATATTTTGGTATTGATTACTAATTATTGATTATGTTGATACTGATTATGGAAAAGGGTCCTTATATTGGTAATGTTTATCAATTAACCCTTGAACTTTTTATATTGATAATTTTTCCGATATGTTTTTTTCCTAATTGATTTGTGGGAGATCATTTTTTTTTCTTTCATTTCTCAGCGCACTTATTTATTTAATCAATTTTGCAATCTAATTGTTGTTTTTTTTTTCACTCCAAAAAAAAATTTTCCCAAACTTTTTTTTCTCATCAAGTTAAATTTTAAATCAAATTCAATTTTTTCTATAAATATCTTACAAATAAAGTTGTAAAGCAAATTTTGAGTGAACCAATTTGACAATATGTTAATTTTTGATTTATCAAAGATAGATGATAAATAACTTATTTAATGAATTTTATA
This sequence comes from Silene latifolia, assembly GCF_048544455.1. Classification (NCBI taxonomy): domain Eukaryota; kingdom Viridiplantae; phylum Streptophyta; class Magnoliopsida; order Caryophyllales; family Caryophyllaceae; genus Silene; species Silene latifolia. Next base: position 118,382,265 of record NC_133528.1, on the reverse strand, counting down.
TGCTATGTATTTAAAAGTGATACGATCATTTAAGATTGTTATTCAAGATTTTAATGTTTTAATTAAAAAATTAAAAGAAATTCACGCCTCTAACAAATAGAATTATATATTAAAACAAATTTCTTAAATTCCTGCAAAACGTAAATGTGATTTCTAAAAGAATAAAAAAATTTAGACGATAAAATTTTCTTTGCTTGCATATAAGTTTATAAAATTTTAAAATTTCTTATTAAAATAAATAAAATAACAAAAAAATATTAATTAAATTAATCAAAGTGTTTGCAAAATTTTATATTTAAATGCATTTTCAAATTATTTATATTGATTAAATTTCTTTTAGATTTTAAGTTTGCCTTAACATGAAAATATCTTAATTTAAGTCGGAAAAGATACTCGCCACGGGAGTTTGTTCGTTCGTGGCTAAAACATTTTTGGCCACGGAACAATTCATGGCTAATCAAAATTTCGTTACGGGTGTGACATAGTTTGTGGCTAAAATGATTATTTGCCACGGGTGTAGCCTATTTCGTGGCGCAAGTGACTTTTTGCCACGGGAAAAGTTATCCCGTGGCATAAATTTTTTTCCAAAATAATGAATACATTTTTCCCGTGGCTAAGCAGAATTTAGCCACGAATTATAAATTCCCGTGGCATAATTCGTGGCGCAAGTGACAATTTGTTGTAGTGTACATTTCGGGAAATACCAATTAAAATCTAAGGCCATACTAAGTAAAATTACATAATTCAAAAATTACATAAATTAAAATTATGACAATCATAAAGAAAATGCAGCATTATAATATGTATGAACATGCTCAATTTTATGCTAAATCGCCTTTAAATAGCCAATATCGTATATTACTCGGTTTTTACGGATTTGCGTGATTTCAACATTTTATAATCACAAAAATACATAAACTCATATTTATGCATAAGTTAATTACCCTAACCTCTTAGGACTCAAAATTTAGTCTTCACTAATAATTTGACCATAATTAACCCTTATTTACAAAAGGAAGAATTGTCGGGAATAATCCGACCTTTGTGTCATCTTCCAAGAACAATCCGACCTTTCAATAATCCGAAAATAATCTCACCTTTTAACCGCGTCTTCTCTAAACACTCTCTTTTACCTATTACCTGATTAAAAGGTTTCAAGTCTCTTACTTATTTTTATAATTATTTCATTCCTTCATCTCCCACTCTCTAAACCCACATAAATTAATCTAAACAAACTTCAGAAAAGATGAACGATAAAAGAACACCATTAATGAACTCATTTCATCGGCCAAAATCAAGTAATAAAAAATTTCAATCAAAAGCGACATAGGTGAATTAAATCACCATACTCTTCAATTGTTAACATAAGCAAAAACTTCCGATCAATTAAAATCTTATTTCACCATACTCCTTCATTGTTAAATAAGTTGTACATATTGCCATTAAAATCCTATTTCACCATACTCCTTCATTCACAGGAAAAAGTACTCAAAAAGTGTTGATCTCACACTTGAATTAATGCAAAAGCGGGGGGAAATTTTGCTAACCATAGAAACTAGTTATTGCGTCCTTTGTTCACTCCGTTTCTTGTCTAAATTGGGTGTATTCAGTCAATACTATGCTACCTCCGTGCAGCAATTACATTCAATTTTGCATATGTTTAGATTTTATCATCACTACCGTATATTCATTGTTCATAAATTACTTGCATCGGTACATTAGACAATGAACATGTTAAGTTGTAGATATTTTGTCTTATAATATTTGTTTATCATGAAGGAGAGAGAAATGGTTATGTGAAGTAAAATAACTAAATAACAATTTGAAGACACTCACATTACCTACTATAACAAGTCATTTTTATGGAGGGATTGTTTAGAGAAGATGAGGTCAAAAGATGGGAGTATTTTCGGATTATTGAAAGGTGGGATTATTCTTGGAAGATGTCATAAAGGTCAGATTATTCCCGTCAATTCTTCCTTTACAAAATTGTTCATAAATGGACCAAAAATTACAAAAATAAGCTATTAAACTTCAAATAAATCACAAAATTTCAAATAAATTCAAAATTTGAAATTTAAACTCATGAACATTCTGGAAAAATTCCATGACACTCATAATGTTCAAAATCTTAGGTTAAAAATTTCGAAATTTTTCCGGAAAAACAATGTTGCGGTTTATCGATTTTTAATAAAATAATCATAAAAACATGGAAAAATTATTTTCACTAACTTTTCAATTTTAGATCTGAAAAATATAATAAAATGCAACATTAGACGTTTTTCCTAAGTCATAGATTATGTTTTATTAATTTTCCACTAATAATGTCACTATCTTATATATATATATATATATATATATATATATATATATAAAACTGGGTTGAAACGTTGTAGATGCGCCACGTGTCAACCCAGCTTTAAATACAAGTATTAATTACAGTTGAACATTAAATATAAACATAATAAATGCGGTATAAATCTCAGCAAAATATTAATTATAGATTACTAAATTTTATTATAAAATTACATTAAATAATTACAGTGATTTGATTCTAAATTTATTAAAAAATTATTTTGAAAAAAATCCTAAAATGTAAATAATTACGTTTATTGCGAAAAATGCTTCAAATTGAGTATAATTTTCATTATATTTATTGAAATATTTTGATTTTTAGAGATGATTAAAATGAGTGTCTCATAATATTTTTATGTTTACGTAAAAAGACATTTTGAGAAAGTTATAAAACTTAGACTATTAAATCCTAAGAAAAATATATTTGTCATCTTTTAATTGGTTAAGTTGAATGATGTATATTTTAGTCAAAATTCAAAATGAATGTAACATAATGATTTGTATACATGCATATAATTCATGTATTAATGAATAATACATGTGTTTTTTCGTAAATGTTTTTAATTATTCAAAATGAAGTGACTAAACAGGATTAAAAACACGGGGTAATTAAACACTTAATTATTGCGTGAATTGATGACTGAATCAGTTAACATGATGGTATGTACGGAGTAAGTGTTTGCAATTAATTTTTCCCTAAAAAAAAAGTGTTTGCAATTAATTTAGCCAAAATCATTTGACCAAATAGTGTCACATATGGGAAGTGTATGTATGCAGTGTACTTATTTGCAATGATTCACATTCATTTTATATTGTAATTGGTGTATCAAATGAAATTGTATATAAATATTTGATATTGCAAGTCGAAACATTTTGTAAAAAGAAGAATGGTTCCTCGCAATTTTTTTATCGTCTCTGTTTTGACGAAGACCAAACCAGGAGATTTTTTATGCTCATATACTGTGTGAATACGAAGACCAAACCAAAAGATTTTGACGTTCATATAGATTATGCGTTCATCACTAGAAAGGTAAATGCAAGTTCCTTAATTTTAAACTATTTCCATTTTTTTTACAATATAACAATTTTTAATCTTATGTTATTCAATAAAAGGATGTAACCAAAAAAAAAATTATTCAATAAAAGGTGTTGTCATTCATTATAAATTGTTTTTGTAACAATATTAATAAGACTCAATATTGATGCTATAACTTTAAGGCGTTGTCATTCATTATAAAATAATTGAGTGATTTAGCTATATACTCCATTATTTTATTTGCTAATAATTTCAGTTATATTTATGATTCACAATTCTGGCTAAACATGAAATTGAAAGTGTAAAAACTTTTCATATAAGTTAATGCAACTTCTTCTTGAAACCTATAAATTAAAGAGAGTAAATTGATGTACTTTGAAAATTAAAGAATACAAATGTTCTCAACAATTTTCATTATAATGAGCTAGATTGTCTCTTCTATTGAGAAAAAATTGAAACACACTAGATTTTTTCACTTTATATTGATATATTGATGTACAATCATAAAGTCATAACATTCACTTTGTTCAAATGTAAAAGTAGTAATTTTCGGTTAGATAAATTAAATGATTGTTTACACTTACAGAATTAAAATAACAATTTATAATTAGTAGTCTTCTACACTTCATAAGAGTAGTAAAGTTATAAATTATAAAACACAACTCATTTAAGTTTTATGAAAGTCCATGGATCACAAGCAAGAATTGTGAATAATAATTTTTTAGTGTGTAGTCTTAGTTTTTAATGGTCGATGTTCTCTAATGGTTGACATATATACAGTACATATAGAGGATAAATATGTAATTTAACATATGATAAGTATGTATCTGATCAATTCAATCCATGGATCACGAGCTACCTATCGAACGAACACATAATAATGGACCACACATCTCAAAATGATCTATATGTAATGTTTCCGGACTTAGAGAAACGATCATTGATGACCGTTATGACACTAACTAAAGATGCAATATACGAGAAAACGATGCCAATGTGCCTACATTCGAACAATAAATTGCATTGAAAATGTAATATGGACTATTTTTATACACTTATATTTTTCTATGTTATGTTGTACCAATTGGATTTTTTTTTTGAATAATACTTCCACCATAATATATACAATATCACTTTACATATACAAAATATTATTGAATAAAGAAAACACACACACAATATTACTCATTAAAATGACATATGAAAAATAATTGAGGGACTGAGGGAGTATTACATATGTGGAGCGAGTCAATTATTTTACAAATGAAAAGACATAGAACAAGATTTTTATAACAAAATATATAAATAGGAATTTAAAAGCCAGAAGTAGCTGGTGAAATAAAATTATAATTTAATAAATGTTATTATAAAATTACTTCAAATAATTACGATGGTTTAAATTTATGAAAAAAATATTTTGCCAAAAATTCTAAAATATAAATCAAATCATTGCGTTTATTGCGAAAAATGTTTTCAATAGAGTATAATTTTCATTATATTTATTGAAATATTTTGATATGCATAGATGATTAAAGTGAGTGTCTCACATTGCTTTACATTTACGTAAAAAACATTTTGAGAAAATTATAAAACCTAGACCACTAAATTCATTAAGAAAAATATATTCGGGAGAGTAATTGTATTTATTACAAACAAAAGTTAAAGCTAACTACTAAAAGATAAGTTTTTTATAGTGTGTAAATGAAAAAAAATTATATTGCGATAAATTAAATACACATGGAATTTTGAGAGAGTTTAAATAATGTGATAACGAGTATGTATGTACACAGTGATCACGAATGTATTTGAATAATAAAAAAAATAATGATTATTAAGTACAATAGTGTTATAAACGACATGAAAAAATAGAAAACATATTTCATTTTTCTTTAATATTTTCAATTAAATATGTATACGCCAAGTATAAAACGACATTGATTATGGCTAACTAGATTTTACTTTTAGTTAAATATTTTATATGTTACTTCATATTTTTTAAATATTTCTAAATTAAACCTCAAAAAATAATATTTGATAATGTTCAACCTATTTTATTTATAGGTAAAATCTTAAACATCATTACATATACTCCGTAGTTGTTTCAAAAAAAATGTGTAAATTTATAATAAATATGTTTGACATATAGCACATGCAAGACACGACAAAAACATTCGAATAAGTTTTAGTTTGAACCTGATATGTTTGCCATAAATATCACACGGTTTACATAAAAAAATCGAAAAGTGCATAAAATTATATTCACATCATTTTGAACATATATTAACTAATTTGGAGCATAATTCCAATTTAAAAACTTAATGTTGATTGTTACATTATTCGAATACATTTTATTTTAATTTATAGGATATTGGATTAGTTATAACATTATTTATAAAATGTTGATCATGCATAACTAATTATCACTTATTAGTTCTTCGTATAAATAAAATTGTATGTATTTTATCTTAATACGTTGAAGTTAAACCTAAAAAAAATAAGATTTGAGAAAGATTAATTTATTTTATTTGTAAAAAAAATATTAAATGTCATATTTGAATTATATTATTTTCTTCAATTATGATAATAAAAGTTTCAAACAGGCCGCGCGAAGCGCGGGATACTACCTAGTTTATGCTATTTTTCTTCAAAAATTCATAAATCATGCAAAAAGACTTCTTTATAGCCAATTATTTTACACACATCTTGTAAAATTGCATGTGACAACATATTAATTTTCTATGACCAGATTCGAAATTTAACTCATATTAACCTATTTTTCACTTAAATCCGAATTTAATAATGAAAAATTCATTTTTCGAGCATAACAAGTCCAAAAATTATGAAAATTTACAGGTTATCTCAAAATAATATATGTGACAACATATCCAAAAACCAAGTTAAAATTCGAAGTATAGCTAATTTTAGACCAAAAATGACATTTTTACTCATAAAATCACATTTAAATGCCATTATTGTAAATTATGAACAATAAAAAATCCGAAAAATAACCAAAATATCCCAAAACACTTTAGGACCAGAAATATTAACATGCATGTAATAATTTCGTGATATATCATAATAACACAAATTTTACAAGTTTTATTTGTTATTCTTATAACTCGGAAAAACTTTTAACCAATTTGCATGCAAACAACCGTGGCTCATGATACCGATTGAAGGAAAAGTAGATTCATATACATAAAAACATACTCATATATGTCTAAGTTAATTTGTCATAAAATTAAATACGGATTTTATGCATGCAAACAAATAAATATAATAGAGAAGAAATCATCCTTACATTGTGATTTCGGTTCTAATGGGCACAAAAGAAATCTCCTTTTCTTTTGTTCTTGAGCTTTCCCTTATGGAAGAACAAAGATCCAAGTATAGGATCTCTCCCTAAGCTTTATACCCAAGGCTTTCTCTTAATTTAATTAATATTACAAGAACTAGTATAATATTAATCTAGTAGAAAATTGAACCAAAATATTTATAAAACACTTAATTATTTCGGTTTTAGAGAGAAGAAGAGGAGGATTTTTATTCTCTCTTAGAACACTAATTTTTTGGATGAGCAAGTGAATGAATGAGGATACAAAACATTTTGTATATTATTAGGTAAAAATATGAGAAAACCATCATAGGTTTTGTCTTCCCAAAACCGTGTAAGAGGAGGGCTTTAGGGGAGCCAATGCATGGAAAAATTGTTCTTCACAATGAACAATAGGCTTGCATGGCTAGTGACTAGTGTAATCATCATGTCTTCCACTAATTACAATCAACATATAATTAGCTCAACAACCCTCTAATTTTCGGCCCACTTTATAATATGGATTCCATATTATTTTTGTCAATTGTCAATATGTCACATGTCATATGTGATATAAATTTGTTATGTAATTTTTAACATATTAAAAATCAACGTATTAATAAAAATACGTCACATACAAAAATCGACTTAGTAATTTCATAATTACTTGTGCCAAAATATTTTACCAATTTATAAATCGTATTTACAAAAATTCATTCAATTCCGATTGTTTCCTTAAACAATAATTTCATCCGAGTAATGAAACAATTCGATTACTCAGACCGTATCTCATTTAATCACATTTCAATATGATACGTAAATTTTACTTCCAAAATCGTCCGTCAATTTTCAAGTAATTTAATTAACTCGTAACGTTATACGATTAATTAAATAATCAATTAAGAGTATTGCCCTTTAGGTATGACCTAGAGGGTCAACTGATCACCACCGTCACACGACAGTAATGTCAAACTCTAGTCAGCCAATCATTACCGATATATGTTGACCAGTTGACAGTAACAATATTACTTCCCAATTGTATTCATTATAATGAGACTTAAACATGTGATCATCATGATCAACAGTCGTGATCGCATTATTGTCGGAGGACACATATTCCAACATCCATTATTTGATTTTGTGTGCTTAATGTTTGGATGTGTCACCATTTTGGCAAGACCCACCTTGCCTTGCAAGAAGGCATCCTACCTCATGGTTATCTTGTTGTGAGTTGAAGGGGCAGAGTGAGACCCGCTAATTGTCTCATATCGGCTATGTTATTAGGTTAGTTTAAATAATGGTCCTAGTCTTTGTCACCTCTTTACTCGGGACGAGCAAAGGTTCGGTTTGGGGATATTTGATGTGACCATAATTAGCGCATATTTAGCCCCCGAATTAGCCTTGTTCCCATGCTTTTTAGTGCATATTTGGGTCATTTATTGTCTTTAGTTCTTTATTTTGCATATTCTTTGAGATTTTGATCCCTTGGTAGGAAAGGAGTGCAAATCTTGCATTTTCATGGCAAAACAAGACTAAATTGATTGAATTCAATGACCAAGCATCAAGGAGAGACAAGATTAGAAGGCCTTTGTACATATGATAGTAGATGAGCAATGTTGAGGAAGGATCCTTGCATCCCCGAGGAAATCCCCAAGGATTTTATGAAGAAAAGGGAAGAAAAGAAGAAGGAACAATGCTGAGCTACAATCCGAGCGGATTGCCTTGAATCCGCCCGTCCTCCACAAGACAATCCGTGCGTCTTACGCCAAAGACGCCGGGTAAGCGCCCACGAGAATCCGCCCGGATTCCCTTGAAGACGCCTGTCTTCCCCTGCTACAATCCGCCCGTCCCGACACCAATACGCCCGGATTCCAGCCCAAAGACGAATTGTCTCTTCATGCATCAAAGAAAGAAGCCCTTCCTTCGAAAAATACCGGCTTCTCCCTGCTCAATCTAAAAAGTGTAATTACTAGTTTAGCCCTTAGATTAACCCTAATGCATCCACCTAATTTCCACTATAAATACCCCATTAGTCTAATTAGAAGAGCATGTTCTTCTTATCAATTATTAGAGTAGTTAATATCAATCAAATCTCTCTTTAGTATTGTAATCAACAATTAATCAAGTTTTAATACAAGTTTTATTTCCTTAATCTCTCTTTTGTTCATCCTTTATTTTGGGTAATTGAAGATTATTTGGGTTATTATTGGGAGATTGACAACCTCTCAATCAAGCATCAAGTACTTCTTTTATTCTTTGCTTTATTATTGGAATCATTAGTAGGTATAATCCTCTTAATCCCTTTTTAATTATTGTTAATTACTTTCATTTATTCATCATGTTTCCTTTTGTTGGTATGATTGACAACCTTGCTAGCATGATCAACATGATAATGAGTGAGTAGTGACTTAGCTAGGGTTAATGAGTAATTAGGGGAAACCAACATGGGGAATGATCCATGCTTAAATTAATATGCTTTGGAGAAGATCGATTTGTTAGAGCCGCGCAGGATGAGATCATTACCATAATACTTCAAGACGATCACTTCAACCCTACCGCGTTAATCACATAAACCAACACCAATCAGCAGAAAGGATGGAGAAAATCGATCAAGTGGACAAACAATCAAGGAAGACTCTTCAAGCTCACTACTGGAGAAGGAGAGATGTTCAAAGGAGAACCAGAAGACGATGAATTCGAGTCAGAGTCAGAGTCAGAGTCGGAGTCTAGAGAAGTTCCTAGAGAGTCTCCTCCTGTCGTCATTCCCACTCCCCTCGTTTCTTCTAGCCTAGTGTCTAATAACAATAGTAGTTCGGGAAATATCCCAACCGCTGTCCCTTTACCGCCACTGACCATAGATCAGATGGCTTCTTTGTTTCAACTTTTCTCCAATCTTAATATGAATAAATCAGGTTCTGCTTACTCTTCGTGTTATCTTGAATGCAATTCTGTTTACGATGATAATAAGAATGACCCAGACCCTGACTCAATCGAAATACCTCTCTACATATCCAAAGAAATACTACAAGAGGGGGAAGGGGGGACAGTGATAGAGAATACTGAACCCATCAACGTAGGAACTGAACTAGAACCCCAAGAAGTTAGGATAGGGACAACCTTGAACCCCACCGAAAGGGCCAACTTCATAGACCTTCTACACGAGTTCAAAGACGTTTTTGCCTGGTCCTACAAAGATATGCCAGGGATCGACAGGGACATTGCAGAGCAGAGAATCAATCAAACCAGGTTTCAAACCCGTGAAACAGAAGCTTCGTCGAATGAGGACAAAATGGGCTCTCAAGATCAAAGAAGAAGTCGATAAACAATTCAAAGCCGGGTTCATCAAAGTTTCCGAGTACTCAGATTGGGTAGCTAACATAGTAACCCTACCCAAAAAGGATGGGAGAATCCATGTTTGTGTTGATTTCAGAGACTTAAACAAAGCAAGTCCTAAAGATGACTTTCCTCTAGCACATATCGACATATTAGTAGACAATACGGCAGATCACGCGTTGATATCCTTCATGGACGGATACGCAGGATATAACCAGATCAAGATGGCCTTAGAAGACATGCATAAGACCACCTTCATCACTCAATGGGGAACCTATTGCTACATGGTCATGCCGTTTGGGTTAATCAACGCCGGAGCTACATACCAACACACTGCAACTAAACTCTTACATGACATGATGCAGAAATAAGTTGAGGTATACGTAGATGACATGATTGTCAAGTCCAAGGAAAGAGAGGGATATATTGCGAACCTTTGCAAATTCTTCTCAAGGCTACGGAAGTACAACATGAGGCTCAATCCTCATAAATGCACATTCGAAGTAACATCTGGCAAATTCCTGGGATACGTCATTAGCCAACGAGGTATAGAAATAGACCCTTCAAAGATCAAAGCTTTAATCGAAATGCCGCAACCTCAAACGGAGAAAAAATTTAGGGGATTCCTAGGCAAGGTACAATACATAAGTCGATTCATATCGAAGCTCACCATGATCTGCGAACCCATATTCAAGAAGTTAAAGAAAACAGATCACACCGTGTGGGATGATGACTATCAGAAGGCTTTCGACCGAATCAAGGAAATACTAGCCAAACCGCCAGTGCTCATGCCACCCCAATGAGATCAACCTCTTGGTTTATATCTCACGGTAACTGAAACGGCCATGGGCGCCATGCTAGCTCAAACTGTAGGAAAAGAAGAAAGCGCCATCTACTACCTTAGTAAGAAGTTCTTGGAATACGAGTGCAAATACACGCCACTCGAGAAGACATGCCTCGCTCTTGTGTGGGCAACAAAGAACCTACCCTATTACATGCTTAGCTACTCCGTCAAAATATTCTCCAAAATAGATCCTGTCAAATACCTCTTTGAGAAACCCGTTCTCAATGGACGTCTAGCGAGATGGACCTTGATGCTCTCAGAGTTCAATCTCAAGTATGTACCTTTGAAAGTCATAAAAGGGCGCGCCGTTGCCGAATTCTTCGCAGAAAATCCCATCAATGATACACAAACGATAGACACCTGGCCGTTTCCGGATGAGGATATACTCCAAACGGATGTAGACTCCTGGGACCTCTATTTTGATGGGGCGTCGAACTTAAGAGGATTTGGAATAGGAGTGTTGCTCATTTCTTCTGAAGGCAAGCATACACCAATTTCTGTCAAACTCGACTTCGAGGTGACAAATAACGCTGCAGAATACGAAGCCTGTCTCATTGGATTGCAAGCGGCAGTAAGTTTAGGCATCAATAATCTTCGAGTACATGGGGATTCCTCTTTGATCATCAATAAAATCACGGGATCTTGGAAAATCCGAAGCAAAAGCTTGGCACCTTATCAAGCCAGAATAGACCAAGTCGCCCAATTCTTCGATCAAGTAACCTACTTACATCTACCTCGAGAAGAAAATCAATTTGCGGATGCTCTTGCAAAACTCGCATCTTTGATTAATATGCCGGATAGCATGGTAGAAATGCCTTTATGCATCGAACGACGGTCAGAACCAGCTTACGTGCACCAAATCACCAATGAAGAGGAAATTACAGAAGAGCCTTGGTTCCAGGCAATCCTAAACTTCAAACTCCATGGCACCTATCCACCAGAAGTGGACAAAAGGGGACAACGCGCCATCTGTTTGCTAGCTTCCCAATACGTCCTCGTGCAAGGAGAGTTATACCAAAGAACACCTCTTGGTGTAATCCTACGTTGTCTTGATCATTCACAGGCACGAAAAGTGATGGAAGAAGTCCATGATGGAGAATGTGGCCCTCACATGAGTGAACCCATGATGGCAAAGAAAATCACACGTTTAGGATATTATTGGACCACGATGGAATCTGATTGCATCAAATATGTGAGGCATTGCCATAATTGTCAAATCTTCGGGAACGTGCAACATGTTCCTCCTTCATTGCTTTACACCATGACATCTCCCTGGCCATTTTCCGCTTGGGGAATTGACATCATCGGTAAAATCACTCCAGCCGGAACAGGAGGTCACTGTTTCATCCTAGTAGCAATCGATTATTTCACCAAATGGGTAGAAGCGGCTTCCTACACTAGTCTTACGGCCAAGAACGTGGCAAAGTTCATACAAACCAATATCATCTGTCGATATGGTTGCCTATGAGATCATCAGTGACAATGGATTACATTTTCAAGCTGAGACTGAACAATTGCTAGCCAAGTACAAAATTAAGCATCACCACTCATCGCCATATAGACCACAAACCAATGGCGCGGTAGAAGCAGCAAACAAAAATGTTGTCACAATTCTCAAGAAAATGATTAACAACTATAGAGATTGGCCAAGCAAGATACCCTTTGCTTTATGGGGATATCGTACATCCGTTAGGATGCCCACTGGGGCTACTCCTTTCTATTTGACCTACGGCATGGAAGCCGTACAACCAGTCGAGCTAGAAATACCATCCTTGCGTATTTTACTCGAAAGTCAAATCCCAGAAGCCGAGTGGAAGAGGGATAGATATGAAGAACGCATCCTCCAGGATGAACGAAGGTTACGTGCATTACATAATGTGCAAACATACCAGGCGCGTATCAAACAAGCCTTCAACAAAAGGGTTAAGCCAAGGAACATCAAGGAAGGAGACTTGGTCCTCAAATCCATTAGGGCTCTTTTACCTGTCGATCCACGAGGAAAATTCAAACCCAATTGGGCCGGGCCTTTCCTAGTCAAGTCCATACTTCCAGGGGATACGGTTAGGATCACAGACCTAGACGGGAATGAATTTGCCAACCCAACAAACCTTGACCAACTGAAACGTTACTATGCCTAGAATAGGAGCAAAAACGCGCCTCGCGTGACCTCACGTGTCGCTCTTGTGGCACGAAATAAACGGCCCCTGGCCAAGCTGAATCAAGCTAATGTCATCTTGCTCTTACACTTTGACAATTTGTCATTCTCATATCATCAAATAAACTAAATCGAGTTTTAGGAGTAAGTAAAGCACATGCTTATTTTCTAAAATTCATTACAAGCTCTTGCTTAGAACAATTATTATTTTACATTTACTCGAACTACGCGCAAGGGTTTGATTTCATTTTTTTAAATGAATACGTAGGCAATCCTTCACGGGATACAACCCATTTAATTATTTTAAATGTAAATAGAAGGACATTTGCGAATGCACTTGAAATTCGACAAGAATAATGAAAAGAAAATCACAACGGTTTCATAACCATTTAAGCTTTTTATTTCATTAATAATAATAGTACGTTACATAATAAAATCATAATAAAAATAAATAGGCTAGGATTCTAAAAACCCCACCTTCTTATTGCAATAATAATAATAATAATAAATAATAATAAAGACTTAGGCTACTCTTCCATTTTCCCTTTGCCTTTGTCATTTTTATCATACTTCTTGTCGCGGCCTCGAGCCGGACGCTCTTGCGTCACTTCAGACCTAATCACCAATGGTCTCTCTCGTGGTCTCGCTTTGCCATTCTTATCGACCACCATCTCGACGGCAGGAGAAGTATTCGGTTTCTTCGAAGGATGAACAACTCGAAACCCGGCTTCTTTCTCTCCCTCAGTCAAATGCTTCTCCTTCTCCTTTTCCACCTCGCGAACCCTGTAGTCAGCAGGTTCACGCTTCCTCAATCTCTCGCGCTCCTCCGGAGTGGTAGCTTTCCTCCATCGCAGATAGGAATCTGACACCCATAGAGCACCGACAGAAGAATTCAAGAACCAAATGTTCCTCTGAGCCCATTTGATGGCCCATTCTCTTCGACTCTCAGTAGTAAGCGCCACGGCAGTCTGCGGGACAGTGTCTAGCTTCGGAATCATTTGTTTTAATCCAACCTGCCTCATCAGCCTCTCCGGGAAAATGCATACCACAAACTCCAAGCCGGGAATGCGAACGGGTCGGGTAGGATCCAGGGAAGATACTCCAGTGACAGATTTAAGACGCCACCATGGTACGATCCATCTGATTAAGGGGCCATCTTCGCTCTTCAGTTTATTCTCCCAGTAATTGCAAACTCGAGTGAAGTCCACCATGTAAAGCCTGGTCCTCATTACAATTGAGCGAGCATGATAAGAAGGAACATTAACTGGGGGGCTCGATCAATCGAAGACGTTCCATAAGCCAGACCTTCCAAAAGCAGGTATTACGAAAAAAAAAACGAAAAAAAAACGAAAACGAAAGAAAAAAAAAGAAAAAAAAAAGAAGAGAGTTCTTTTTACCTGCAAAATAATGGGACTTCCCAGACAAGGTAGGTCGCGATTAGCTTTCCTGTTATCCAAGCCCAATAGGATCTCTCCTAAACACAGACAAGCTGGGCTCCTGCGCAGCTCCATTTGCACAATCAAGCTCAAGAGACGAGGGTCACCTCTCATATCCTCATCAACATGCCCTTGAAGGACATACACATGTAATAGGCAAAACCCGAATGCCCTTCACCTCGCAACATAAGAGACAGTGGGATCAGCCCTATTGATAAAGCGATCGATGAAATCCAATATTCGCACTCTTTTAGAAGTCACAAGAGGGTCAACCTCAACTCTGGCCAATCCAAGCAAGTCTCTAAACTTGTTCTTATACCCCTGAGAAGTGGAGGGAATAGCAGGCAAATGTTCCGAATCCCTTCCACCAATCGCAGCAATCTCCTCGGGAAATGGGCAAATGTCGCCTCCAGGAAAGGCAAATACATGATAATTCGGGTCCCAATAGTCAAGACAAGCATCTAGGAACGGTTTGACTACCTTGATCAATTTCAATCTCAAAAGTGCTCCAAAATTATAAGCACCCATGTCGTGTTTCTCCACGTTGGAGAACTCATTTGTCCATTCTTTTAGACGAATCTCAAGAGTATTCATGATGTATGCTTATTTTGGGAGATTTGTGTAATAAGACGAAGAAAGACGGAAGAATTATGTGAATAAAACCTCCCTCGACGTCTCTATTTATACTAAAAGTTGTTTCCTAAAATCCGTCAGAACAGACGCACTGGGGAACAGGCGCAGCAGGTGCTGCGCCTCTTCGAAGGGAAGCAGCTCTTGCTACGCCTCTTCCTCAGCACCCTTTCTGTGATTTTCCGCGTTGGATCTTTTCTAAATTCCTCAACGAATAATTTCCTATTCATACGGGTTATTATTTTGGGAAAGGCGCCAGGTTGCCATATTTCGTGTTTCCTAATTTCGCGGATGCGCATCTCGAGACGATATCGACATTTTCGTCATTTTAGCACACTTGTACATTTCTTTTAATTTTCTTTTTTTGGGAATCATTTCACCAATTTAATCTAATTTATTCTTTTTTTCAAATCTGTACATTTTTCCAACTTATACATTTCTTTTTACTCTTTCTTTTTGGGGAATCATTTCACTCCCCACTTCAAACTTACATGTTTTTCTTTTTTTCTTTTTTAAGGGGTAACCCTCCTTACCGTCCGGTCATTTCCGACCAATTTTTTGCATTTTCATTTCTGGTCATTTTTTTTGCTTTTTCGAGTCATTGTTTTGCTCTAATTTAGGCCATATGTACAAATATATGTTCTATGTGATTTCTGTGTAAATTTCGGCAGCATGACGGCGTAAACCGTCATCTACTAAACCTGTCCGAAGCTAACCCGCAGGCACAAACAAAGAAACCCAACAGCAAAGGCACTCAGGCCATCATATATACGATCAAAAAGGGATATGTACACCAAACTGGGGGCTCGAGCCCCAAAACAAGATCCAAATGTCCTAAAATGTATAAATGTACAGAAATACAATCAAAAAACAACAAGCAACACGGAAGCTACTGTTGGTCGCCGTCTAGCTCAGCGACTCTCGTCTCGAGAGCAGCAACCTCGGCGTCACGGACCTCGAGCTCCCTCAGTAGGCGAGCCGTGTCCTCCCAGGACTGGGCAAGCTCTCGCTCCAGCTCACGCTCCCTCTGCAAACAACAAAACTGGCTCATCACTCCAAACATAAAGGAAGATTAGAAAATTCAAAAATAAAGTAAACGGAAGGTTCATACCTGACGTCCTCGGCCACCAGCAAGCGCCTCGACGGCAGTAGCCCGTAGCCGGTTGGCTACCCTCCACAAAGCCACGAACCGGGATGGCGCAACCTACATTTCAAAAGAAAGATTCTTAGCGATTGGACAAACTTGAGCAAATGCGTTCTTAGGCACAAAAAAAAAAAACTACACGAGTTAGAAGACTTACCCTCCGAATGAAATGCTGCCACTCGTCCAGGCCAGCATCTCTCACCGCCACGTCAAAGTCACGCAGCTCGGAAATGGTCGTCATCCCCGTCATGTCGGTGTACTCAAGGGTCTCGGGGTACTCTGGGGGCTCGATGCCCGCCGCCTCGACCTCCTGCAAGGTCAAATGACTTCCGTTAACCGATGATCTTTCATCACATGCTCAAACAATAAAAAATGAAAGAGGATAAGGCACTAACCACAACCGGCCAGTACGCCAACCTCCCGTAGAGGAACGCCGAGTAGTCCTCACCAGGAAGAAGGAGGGCGTCGCCACCGACGCCAGCCAGGTCAGCCTCCCTCTCAGCCTCGGAAAGCTCCCTAAACATCGTCCGAGGAGGATCGATGGGAACCGTCAAGACGTCCCGAGAGCGCTGACGAGCCAAGTGCTCACCCAAGTACCACACAGGTGTTGGAATATGTGTCCTCCGACAATAATAAGATCACGACTGTTGATCATGATGATCACATGTTTAAATCTCATTATAAAGAATACAATTGGGAAGTAATATTGTTACTGTCAACTGGTCAACATATATCGGTAATGATTGGCTGACTAGAGTTTGACATTACTTGTCGTGCGGCAGTGGTGATCGATTGATCCCCTAGGTCATACCTATAGGGCAACACTCTTAATTGATTATTTAATTAATCGTATAATGTTACGAGTTAATTAAATTACTTGAAAATTGACGGACGATTTTGGAAGTAAAATTTACGTATCATATTGAAATGTGATTAAATGAGATACGGTCTGAGTAATCGAATTGTATCATTACTCGGATGAAATAATTGTTTGAGGTAACAATTGAAATTGAATGAATTATTATAAACACAATCTGTTGTGATTTATAAATGGTAAAATATTTTGGTACAAGTAATTATGAAATTACTAAGTCAATTTTTGTATGTGACGTATCTTTAATAATGCGTTGATTTTTAATATGTTAAAAATACATAACAATTTTATGTGACATGTGACATGTTACATATTGACAAATTGACAAAAATAATATGGACTCCATGTTATAAGTATACCGAAATTAAAGGGGTATTAGGCTAATATTGTGTTGTTTAATTTAATAGAAAACACAATGATTACCTAATAGCCTAGCCATGCAACCCTAGTTTGCATTCTGAAGACAAACAAGAGCATGCATTGGCTCCCCTTTTGCCTCTCTCCCACCCGGTTTTATGAAGAGGAAAACCACTTGGTTTTTCCTCTTAAAATTTTACCTAATATACATTAATGTAATGGTATCATTCATTCATACTTTCACTTATCTAAAATAAGAGTTTTAGAAAGATAAAAAGCTCCCATTTCTTCCTCCTCCAAAAACCGAAAATATTAAGAGTATATAATATTTTTGGGTCATTTTCATACAAGATTAATATTGTACTAGTAACTATAATATTAATTTTAATTAAGAGTAAGCTTTGGGTATTATTCCTTGGGAGAGATCCTACACTTGGATCTTTGTTCATCCAAAAGGAAAGCTCAAGAACAAAAGAGAAGGAGATCTCTTTTGTGCCCATTTGAACCGAAATACCAATGTAAGGACAATGTTTCTTCCTTATTTTGTTTTAATGTTTGCATGCATAAGATCCATCTTTAATTTTATGACAAACTAAATTAAATCATATATGAATATGTAAGTATATAGATCTATATTTTCCTTCAATCGGTATCAAGAGCCACGGTTGTTTGCATGCAAATCGGTTAAAAGTTTTTCCGAGTTATAAAGAATAACATATAAAACTTGTATATTTTGTGTTATTATGATATATCACGAAATTAATCCATGCATGTTAATATTTCTGGTCCTAAAATGTTTTAGGATATTTTGGTTAAATTTACGGTTTTTTATTGTTCATATTATACAATAATGGCATTTAAATATGATTTTATGAGTAAAAATGTCATTTTCGATCTAAAATTAGCTACACTTCGAATTTTCCAGTGATTTTTGGATATGTTGTCACATATATTATTTTGAGATAACCTGTAAATTTTCATAATTTTTGGACTTGTTATGCTCGAAAAATGGATTTTTCATTATTAAATTCGGATTTAAGTGAAAAATAGGTTAATATGAGTTAAATTTCGAATCTGGTCATAGAAATTTAATATGTTGTCACATGCAATTTTACAAGATGTGTGTAAAATAATTGGCTATAAAGAAGTCTTTTTGCATGATTTATGGATTTTTGAAGAAAAATGGCATAAATAGTGACATTATTAGTGAAAAATTAATAAAACATAATCTACGACTTAGGAAAAACGTCTAATGTTGCATTTTATTATCTTTTTTTAGATCTAAAATTGAAAAGTTAATGAATATAATTTTTCCATGTTTTTTATGATTATTTTAGTTAAAACCGATAAACCGCAACATTGTTTTTCCGGAAAAATTTCGAAATTTTTAACCTAAGATTTTGAACATTATGAGTGTCATGGTATTTTTCCAGAATTTTCATGAGTTTAAATTTCAAATTTTGAATTTATTTGAAATTTTGTGATTTATTTGAAGTTTATAGCTTATTTTTGTAATTTTTAGTCCATTAATGAACAATTTTTATAAATATGAGTTAATTATGGTCAAATTATTAGTGAAGACTAAATTTTGAATCCTAAGAGGTTAGGGTAATTAACTTATGCATAAATATGAATTTATGTAATTTTTGTGATTGTAAAATGTTGAAATCACGCAAATCCGTAAAAACCGAGTAATATATGATATTGGCTAAATTAAAGGCGATTTAGCATAAAATTGAGCATGTTCATACATATTATAATGCTGCATTTTCTTTATGATTGTCATAATTTTAATTTATGTAATTTTGAATTATGTAATTTTACTTAGTATGGCCTTAGATTTTAATTGGTATTTCCCGAAATGTATGGGAATATCGATTCGGTTGTAATTTTATTGTGATCTCGTATCACCGTTTTGTAATTTAATAGATTTATTTTATTTTTAGTTACAAATGTATGATAGGAAATTATGTAATTTATTATGTAATTTTATTTATTCCGGAGTTCCCAATACGGATTTCTTCAAGAATGGCGATACATAAAGACGGTGTTACCTCGAGATGCGTGCCACAACCGAAGTTCAAGGAACCAATGGAGTTGGTTTCCGAATTTGTAATAGTTATATAGTTTTTCTATTTTAGGAAAGGCCATACTAGGATTTATTTATTTTTTATGCTTGCATTTTATTTTATGTCACATGCATCGCTAAATCGCCATAACTAAAACATGCATCTTCTTTTATCGAGTTTATCGACCGTGTCAATTAAAATTATCGTAGTTCACCGCTTTAGTTCACTTAAAACGTGATAGATAATAAATTGACATGACCTCTCGCTAAAACAATTAATTGAGACATAGCCTTACCAAATAGTAGAAACCATGAAAACCTATTTCGCGAGGGAGTGCACTCGGCTACCCCGGGGTACAAACCTTGTTACGTAGGGGAAGTGGGTGGTAAATGTCTAATCCACCGAATTCATGTTGATAAGGGTTTCATCGGCTACCCCGTGCCTAAGTTAATATGGGTTTGGATAATGGACACATTTATTCGAAATTTGGATTGAACTCAACAAAAGTAATTGATAAGGGTTTCATCGGCTACCCCGTGCCCTTGTTGATGTGTTTTGGGCTATAGATAAATATTAGAGTAATTTTATCGATCAAGAGTTCTAAAAGTAGAATCGATTAAAAGTTAATCCATCAAGTTATATTGATAAAGGTTTCATCGGCTACCCCGTGCCTGAGTCGATATGAATTTGGGTCTTGGAATCATTTATCTAGTTGGGTAGAGGTCACTAGAAAAATGCATAAAACTTGTTTAAATCATACATTTTTACGAGTATTATTAAAATGACAATTGTTTTACTCCTTATATTTTGTTTTGTAGACCACTTCTTTTTCTCATAACAAATGGCAACACCAACTCCAAACGCCACACCTCTCGCTAGTTCATCATGGCTCCAATCCTTTATGGATCGATGTAAACTTGAAAGAATGGGTCAAATTTCTCCGATTGGGATGCCCAACTCAAATTAGCCGCCGAAGGTGACGACAAGCTTCGTTACCTTACCGAGGCCTCTCCACCCGAACCTACTACTAGGTCAACCGCCGCCACTAGGGAAGCATATGAGGCTTACCAAAAGGAGTCCGCCGCAATGAAAAATGTCTTGATATTTGCGATGGAGGCGGACCTCCAAAGGAGAGCCTTTAAAATGGGCAATGCTAATGAGATTTACTCCAAAGTTGTGACAATGTTTTCACAAGCTCCGCGGATCGTCCAATATGAGGCGGCCGCGGCATTCTTTGATCTCGACTTCAAAGAGGGCCAAAAGGTTATCCCTCATGTGCTCAAACTTATGGAGCTTGTCGAGACCATGAAAATTCAAAAGGTTAAAATCCCCAAAGAACTCATTGTAGATAGGATTCTACACTCCTTGTCCAAAGTCAAAGCATATGTTCAATTCCGGGTGAATTTTAACATGCAAGACAAGGATGTGTCTCTTGAAGAGTTGCACAAGTTACTTGTGCAAGCCGAGAGAGACATGGGGTTAAATGTGAACCCACCAAAGGATGTGCTTAACATAAGCACTAAAAGCAAGGGGAAGTTCAAGAAGAATGGGAGGAAGGGTAAAAAGCAAGTTCCCACATTCACCAAAGCTAAGACTTGTGAAGCTAGCACTTCAAAAATCAAGAAGGGTCCTCTTGATAAATGCCATTATTGTAATGGTATGGGACATTGGAAAAGAAATTGTTCCAAATACTTTGGTGATATTAAGGCTGGAAAGATTACTCCAGTAGGTAAATGACTATCCTTCTTTTATGTTTCTAATTCAACTATGGTATTATGATGCAAAGTTGTGATAATGTATCTCCCTTTTTATTGTAAATAGGGCCTCCACCAAGCAAAGACAAGGGAAAAGAAAAGCAAGCATGAGAAACCATCAAGAAGCTAGGGATAGCTTTTATGGAGCTTTGCTTTTCATTGTCTTATTTTAAATTATGTTTTGGATTTTAGGACCTTAAGTTTCCGTGTTCGACATGGAAAGGTATTTTGGATAACGGTGACTTGGTTTGCAACCCAAGTCACCCGTTTTATCATTTATCCTTTTGTTCTAAAATTCATCTTTAAATGCTTGCTCATAGAAACATAAGATTATTCGCTTAAAGTGATCTAATAGACAACTATAATGACGGGTTTCATTATATGTCCACATGCTTAAGGCTTGTGTATGATCATTTACAAAGTAACCTTGACTCTACGAAGTCTCTTAAAGGTATGTCAATCACCAAGTACACATATGAAATCTAAAACTATTAGTCAACCTATGAAGTAGTTCTCCTTATATTTCAAATCATTATTTGTGTCTCATATACTATCTTTGAATTCATAGTGTATTTATTCTAAAGATAGAGTGGGAGAAAAATGAGGACACAACACACAAAACAAGATAAAATTGTGTTCTTGTGTAAATGAAGATCTACGCAAGAGAGAATGATTTGAATGAAGGTATATCTATTTACATAGTATACCGAATAGATGAGATCTATGGTCTCAAGTTAGTTCTATATGACTAAAGAGACCAAGTGAAGTAATCATAAGAGTATATTCTCAAGATAACTACACGAGGAGACCAAAAGAAAGTTTTGAAAGGAAAATGACTAATGTAAAGTCTTAACAAGTTTTTGACTAAGTTTATGAAATTTTTGACCAATAGTTTCAACCTTGAGATTTACTTAAGAGCCTAAATGAATCCAAGTTACATACTAGTTATGATCGAGTTGCAAAGATTGATATACCGATATCTTCAAATGGCCAAGTTTTAACCACGCAAATGTCATTGCTTAACCTCATTATGAAATGGTTAAACCTCCTTCCGAAAGGGATATTTTGAAGGATGTGTATTAGATATTACTTATATTTAATAAATGACATTGCTACACATCATTATGACATGAGTGTGTTAGAGATTTAAAATCTCTTTCCGTAAGGTTAAGATGAGACCTCTTCGAAATAGGTATTTTGAAGGGATATGATGGGAACATATATGGTTTGATCTTAATGACTTGGCAATGCAATTTATATTTCAATTCTTGAAAAGTTTCGATTGAGAAGTCAATTTCGAAATATGTAGAATTGAGTGGGAGTTAGGAAATTCTCATGTGAAGACATGGAATTTAGTGGGAGCTATCATCCTTTGAATGTTTACAACTCATCACTCATTGAAGAATGACGAGCTAATACCTTCTTTCATAAAGAAGATTTGAGTTTTCAATTCTGGATGAAAATGGACTATGATGAATCCGATTACATCAAGGGATGTTGGATTAGTATTGAGAGATACACATCGTATCAACATACACATAGGTTATTCATATGAATGAAAATGAAATTACCATTAGCAGTCATGGTCGTTCATAGAACCTAAGAACGGTTGATCTCATGATTATAAATTACTAATGTTTCCGCCATTAGAATTATCATGCACATGTCCAAATGGTGAATCATATGCATAAGAGCATGATGATTCATCGGTAAACCATAATAGAAACGTCATGAATTCTCGAGAAGAATCCGATGAGCGATTTCGGTGTTTGACGGAATGCTCTATTGCGTGTCAAGAGGTTGCACATATTATAGAAAATTCGTTCACATACAAGGATTTATGAGAATCCTTAACCTTTCTAGCTAAAAAGAGAAATAAGAAGTTTTGGAAAGATACTTAGTTGAATAAGAAGTTACTCAAAACTAATCCTTCCTAACTATGCTAGGACTTGTGAGAAGTGCTAGGCTAATCATCTTGTCAAATTGTTGCAAGACTCTACAAAACATGTACCTAGTGCATTGTGTGTGGATGGAGTACTTGATCAGTACAAGTTATATCATTAATCACAAATTCGTTCGTTATGTGATAATCGATAAGAAAGTTCTTTCGAGATAAAGAACCAAAACCGAGGTCGGGAACCTTGATGTGTACTTGGTAAAGTTCATGCTGTGAGAGAGAACATGAATGTAAAGGAAAATGCAAGTGTAAGAAGTTTGAACACATGGACACATTGCATGTTAAACTTCTATTGCAATCTATAAGTGTTTACACTTACGATATACATCACAAGGTTGTAATATGATATTAACCACCCGAGTGTGATGTCGACATTTGTCGTTTGAGTTATTATTAACTCACCCTGTACATTGTTGTATCCAAACGGGTTGTGGAGACAATTGAACCCCGTTAAAGTGAACATGGATTAACATTGTATTTGCCCATAGTTACTTGTATGAGGTGACGTCTCGAAGTGACTAGAGTGTGATGCGATTGATGGCAAGTTCAAGTGCCATAGCGTCATGTGAGATGACTAGTCGATCACATAGGCAGACTGTTAGGAACTTTTTGTCGGGCCTTATGACCGCTTATAGAGTTCTGGTATATTTATATAGCCTGGTCGTGGCAAGAGCTACTATAGTATTCGAATGAGTCGATTCTTTTGACTAAAGACTATTCGCCTGAGATGGCACAGTTTCAGATTAACTTTGATTTGTGTTACTACGACCTTCGTAAATGGGGTCAAATGGGCATATTTTGGGTTATGATGGTTGTGGCTAGTCGAAGGGAATGAGTGCGATAGGAATTTTCCACCTCTAGTCAGGGTTATAACAATATCTCAGCGCCACTCGAGGAGTCATGAACTGGAAATGCGTGGCCACGCTCGGAAAGTATCTATGATAGATAAGTCCGGTTAATCAGTTATTCTCCAGATCGAGGAAACCACTCTCGATATGATCACTTGCAAGTACGACCTGAAAGACACCTTGCATTGAGTGGGAGATAGTAATAGGACAAGAGAATTGGTGACGCACACTTGTCGAGAACAAGTGGGAGATTGTTGGAATATGTGTCCTCCGACAATAATGCGATCACGACTGTTGATCATGATGATCACATGTTTAAATCTCATTATAAAGAATACAATTGGGAAATAATATTGTTACTGTCAACTGGTCAACATATATCGGTAATGATTGGTTGACTAGAGTTTGACATTACTGTCGTGTGACGGTGGTGATCAGTTGATCCCCTAGGTCATACCTATAGGGCAACACTCTTAATTGATTATTTAATTAATCGTATAATGTTACGAGTTAATTAAATTACTTGAAAATTGACGAACGATTTTGGAAGTAAAATTTACGTATCATATTGAAATGTGATTAAATGAGATACGGTCTGAGTAATCGAATTGTATCATTACTCGGATGAAATAATTGTTTGAGGTAACAATTGAAATTGAATGAATTATTATAAACACAATCTGTTGTGATTTATAAATGGTAAAATATTTTGGTACAAGTAATTATGAAATTACTAAGTCAATTTTTGTATGTGACGTATCTTTAATAATGCGTTGATTTTTAATATGTTAAAAATACATAACAATTTTATGTGACATGTGACATGTTACATATTGACAAATTGACAAAAATAATATGGACTCCATGTTATAAGTATACCGAAATTAAAGGGGTATTAGGCTAATATTGTGTTGTTTAATTTAATAGAAAACACAATGATTACCTAATAGCCTAGCCATGCAACCCTAGTTTGCATTGTGAAGACAAACAAGAGCATGCATTGGCTCCCCTTTTGCCTCTCTCCCACCCGGTTTTATGAAGAGGAAAACCACTTGGTTTTTCCTCTTAAAATTTTACCTAATATACATTAATGTAATGGTATCATTCATTCATACTTTCACTTATCTAAAATAAGAGTTTTAGAAAGATAAAAAGCTCCCATTTCTTCCTCCTCCAAAAACTGAAAATATTAAGAGTATATAATATTTTTGGGTCATTTTCATACAAGATTAATATTGTACTAGTAACTATAATATTAATTTTAATTAAGAGTAAGCTTTGGGTATTATTCCTTGGGAGAGATCCTACACTTGGATCTTTGTTCATCCAAAAGGAAAGCTCAAGAACAAAAGAGAAGGAGATCTCTTTTGTGCCCATTTGAACCGAAATACCAATGTAAGGACAATGTTTCTTCCTTATTTTGTTTTAATGTTTGCATGCATAAGATCCATCTTTAATTTTATGACAAACTAAATTAAATCATATATGAATATGTAAGTATATAGATCTATATTTTCCTTCAATAGGACCCATCGATGTCCTCAGTAGCAGCCGGCTCGAGCTCCTAGGCCGAAGGACCTCAGCCACGAAAGGAGGAGCGTCAGCGTACTCCTCCCAAGGCCTGGGCACCCACTAGAAGAAGCAAACGAAGGGTCATTCTTATGATCAGTTCTAAAAGTAAAGAAAGGGAAACGGACGAATATAAGGTGAAATACTCACGCCGTCCAGCGGAAAAGCGTTCCCCTCCCGCCGACAAACGTCGTGGAAGGAACGCCGACTCCTCGTGTAGTACATCACCCAATCCCTCACAACGGGATAGGCCTGCTCCACCAGCTCCATCCTCTTGGGCGCGAGGCTCGGAAAGTAGGAGTACACCCACGCCTGTAAAGCAGATAATCAATAAAGATCTCTCGTGATTTGAAAAGGAAATGATCTTTCATGAGAAGAAGCGAAGGTTCATACCTCCAACAGCAATCCAGGGCCGACAGCAGCAGGAGTAGTCCCCTTCTCCATCAACTCCGGACGAACCATGGCCCTCATGAAGTGGATGAGGACCACAAAACCAGCAGTGACCCAGTCCCAACGGCCTAGGTCGCTCAGGTCAGAAAGAAAGGGAAGAAGCTTCGTCGAAAGCCTCTCCCATTGTCTCCGAGGTAAATCGAAGACAAGAACCACCAGAGCCACAAGCGGACTCTCTGCTCTGCAGTGCAGGGAGGAGGAGCCGTCTCCTTCCCCTCGATCACCACCGACGCCAGGGTCTTCCCCACGAAGTAGTCCCGCACGTAAGAACTAGGCACCAAGCCAGGTACCGCAGCCGCCTTCGGCGCCAAGTTCCAGCCGATCAGCCTCCTAGCCTCCGTCGAGTCAACCCTCATGGCTGTCTCCGGCCACTCCACCACCTCAGTCCCACACGGTAGACCAGAAATCATGTCGTAGTCCTCCAACGTGACCACCACCTCACCAAAAGGCATGTGAAACGTGGAGGCCGTGTCCCAAAACCGGTCCAAGAAAGCTCGGACGAGACTGAGGTTAGCCCGAAGCTTCCTCCTCGCAATATCCCTCCAAGCCTGCACCAAGGCGCCGAACGCTCCCCGCTTGATCATGGCTCGCTCCTCAGTCGACAGCCGCTCGTAACACCCCATCGCCGTCGTGTAGCCCGAGAACGACCTGATGTTCCCGGCCTCCTATGTTGATTTGAAACAAAGGCTATCTTTAGCTCAAATGAAGAAGAAAAGGAATGACAAACAGAAATGAAAGAAGATGAATGAAGAGTTATGAATCCTATTTACTAAGCTCTTCACCGTCCTGTAGGACAGGTGACCCTCCGCAGCCCAAAGCAGGTGCCTACTATCCCAGGTCTCAGCCCACGCAGGTGCTCCCCTCAGATGGCGGCCACCCCGTCCAACGTTGGCCCGTATCGGGACCTCCTCCTCCTTAGCAGCCTCCTCCTCCAGGACCTCGTCCTCGGCAGCCATCACCCCAGCGGTGAAAGCCTCCTCCAACGCCTCCTCAAGCACCTGAGAAGGGTCGACAGCAGTGTCCACGTCCATGAGATCTCTCCCAAATGTAGAAGCCTCATCACCTGCAAAATTAAAGTAAATTTAGGTCGCGTCAAGTGACGACAAGCCTTGATTAGGGGATTTTCGAGTTTTCGGAGACCTGAAATCGCTCTTTTCTCGCCATCTTTGGCAATTTTCCCACAAACCCGTCCGCTCCTATGGTAAATTGGGTCAAGTCAAGCCTAAGTTGAAGCCTAGTCATGGGTTCGAGTTGGAATTTCGACAGCATTTCGTTATAACGGCGGTTATGCCTTAGAAAGTGTCCTGAAAAAGTCGTCACCAACCAAAATTCCGAGATGGTAGGAAGTTTACCCATAACACAAGGATTCCAAATATCGAGTTTCGTCGCAAATGGGCAATCCTAAGGCTATTTTCGAAGCGATTTACGGTTTAGCTGTGAAACCGTCTCAATTTCACTCAAATGCTCAAAACTTAACAAAAATTCTAAACAAATACATGGTTATGATCCTTATACTACCAATTGGCCATTTACAAAGTCAATTTCGCAAGGCAAAGTTGTTTGGGGGAAAAGCCCCAAATTTTCGACTAATTAGGGTCGAAAACCCTAATTTTGTCGATCCCATTTGATCAAATACGGAAGATAAATGAAAGATTGATACACATACCTCGATTAGTCATGGCAAATACAAGCTTTTGGATCAAATTTTGACGAAAATGGTTGGAATTTGAGAGAGAAATTGAGGAATTGTGTTTCGAGCAAATGAAATGAACCCTCTATTTCATCAGGTTTTTACGCAGAATTGCCACATCCATGAATAGACGCAGCAGGTGCTGCGCCTCTTCCAGGGGACGCAGCTCTTGCTGTGCCTCTTCCTCAGCTTTCCTTCATACGAATTTTCGAAAATTCGTTATGAGTTCGTTATTTTGTGGGCCCATCTTTGGTGCGCCTCTTCCTTGATGCTACATCGCATATTTGGTCCGTTTGACGTATATTCTTCGCCCGGATCCACCTCTTCCAAGCCAACAGCAAATCATCGCCCTATTTTCATCCAAGACCTAGCTTGTCACAACGAGCGTTCCTTCTTTGACAGGTGTTTCGACACGCCTTAATTCTGTTCCCCCAGCGAGAGTACATGGATAGACATTCCCTCTCGAAACATGGAGATCAGTTTCCGATTATGTTCCCCCAGCGAGAGTACACGGATAGACATTCCCTCTCGAGACATGGAGATCAGTTCCCGATTATGTTCCCCCAGCGAGAGTTCACGACCGACAGTCATTCTCTCTCGAGATATGGAGATCAACATCGACCCCAAATCCTTCCGAAGTTTATTTGAAGTTGAACACAAGCAGATTTCTCCCAGCAGTTCCAGACTGTGTCATGTTGTCTTCTCCCAATATCGCGTTTTGCTTCCTCTGGAGTTTCAAGAAAATTCAGGTATGGTCTCTTCTTATGGCTGGCGAGCCTCCTCACATAGTCTAATGGACTTTAAACGACCCTCCCCGATAGTCGGCAGACTCTAAAATGTTCCCGACGACAGGTCCTTGGCTCAGACCCCTTGAGCCGCCTCGCGTAGCCATAGTCGTCAGGTTGTAATCTTCGATTGGCCTGATGGCTATACTTTGACTTTCGCCTTGTCCAAGCCTCGGTCAAAGTGGGGGCTCTGTAGATACCTCATTTCTGCACCTCCCGCAAACCACCCGGTGATGATTGGGCCGCATGTTTGGTACGCGGAACGTTTGTGACAGTTCGTAAGTTTATCGTCAAGTGATCGCTCAAACACTTGTGTCTACCTCTTAATTGTCATCTACGTGTCGATACGGTCGTTTTGGCAGTAATTAGAGTACATTTGGAGTCCAGGCCTAAAATCGTCTTCATTTTCTAATAACCGTTAAAATACCGAGTCAGAATGTTCTGGAATGTTCCGGATATTTCTATTTCATATTTTATAAATCTTTTAATCTTTGGCAAACAATTTCCCGTAATATTCAAAAATTGTGAATAAAGGAAAACAAAATTATTTCGTTATTCCATAAACTAAACACGGAAATCTTTCTTCCGCAGGGGGAAACCACTTAGGAAAGGACGCGGCAAGTGATGCGCCTCTTCCAAGAGACGCAGTGTCTGCTACGCCTCTTCCCAAGTCCTTTTCTGCGTATTTTTCGTATCTTTTCATATCTTTTCGAGATTCACTTCCAAAGTTTCTCCGAAAACCCTACTTCCTCCACGTGATTAGTATAAATAGAGACCTTCGGTCTCACATATTTCTCACGCGAGTGTCAACCCTTCTCTTCTCCCTTTGCATTCTAGACCACGTTCTTACTTTTTGGTGTCTACGTGCTTGAACATTCGACCATGTAAGCTCGGATCTTTCTGAGTACCAGCCTCGTTTTGCATGACCGACCAATTTGACCAACTCCACAATAATCAACTTAATCAATCTTAGTCTTTTTCCTCTTACGAGGGCACTTTCGTCTACATTCAAGTTGAGCATCACTAATCGTAAACTTAGTTCATCTCGTTTCGTCAAACATGTAAGTCTGAGGGTGTAAATCTCTCTTTCATTTATTGTTCTTTATTGTTGTAATCATATTGTAAGATTTATGTCAAAATACAATTAAAACCGATTTCTAAAACCCTTTGTTTAAACCCTTTTTACGGATTAACAGGAGACAGACGTCGAGAAGGGACGCAGCAACTGCTGCGCCTCTTGGAAAGGACGCAGCATTTGCAGCGCCTCTTCCTGAGGTTGTCGCCGTTCTTGATTCTCTTCTTCTTCCTTCGTCCTCTGTTGGTTTCGTCCTTTTGTTTTCTTTCGTCTTTGTTTGTTCTTATTTCATTCACATGATAATTTAACATATTTTTCATCATCATTAACATATAATTTATCATTAATTCTCGACTCAAATCCCAAATAACCAATATTTGCGGGTTTTCGTCATTAAAGTCAAGCCGGGTTGTAGAGATTCGATTCATTCATATTGAGTTTCTGGAATTCGACCTTTGATATATTCTTACCTGTTTATCATCACGTCCATCATTAATTCGTCATATTTCACCTAATTATTCTGTTTAATCCTTAATTTGATAATTAACCATTTTTAATCATGTAATTAATTCGTATTAATCGGTTTCATCCATGTTTATTGCTTTGATGACCATTAATCACATGTAAATAACCTGCTAATCACTTTCACCCGAGTCAAATAGCATAATCAAGCCTTAAAATCACCAATTAACATTAATGATTTGCAATTCCGGCTTCACAGCCAGAACTGAGCCAAGGAACAGACGCAGCAACTGCTGCGCCTATTCCTGGTTGATTTCTGTCTCTGAACTCCCGTCTTGCTTTGACCTAGTTTTAGCTTACGTATTAATTAACTACTATTCGTATTATCACCCTTAATTCCCGTT
This sequence comes from Silene latifolia, assembly GCF_048544455.1. NCBI lineage: Eukaryota > Viridiplantae > Streptophyta > Magnoliopsida > Caryophyllales > Caryophyllaceae > Silene > Silene latifolia. Next base: position 118,351,725 of record NC_133528.1, on the reverse strand, counting down.
CGTTAATTTGTTTATTTATTTATTTTTTCAAATTATCCGTTTTAGAAGTATTTTCGACATAAATCGTTTAATCCAATGTAATTATTGTAATTTTATTTTGTTGTATTTATTTTTCTTGTCTTGTATTGTATTGTATGTTTTCACATGTAATCGATCCTAAATCTCTACTTTGACCCAAATGCATGTTAAATTACGTGTTCACCGACTTAGTATTAATTCTCACATGTTAGGATTAAAACGTTGGATGTTGCATTGCATGCATATAAATCGACAATATATCGAGTATGGACAATCTTCCCTAATCATTAGTAGAGGCCGCTATCGAGGTTGGCGGGATTAGGTGTTTGATCAAAAGAGCTTCCTAATACGTACCCTCACCCCTTACTCCAGATCTCTGTGAACATCCGTGTTCATTGGCATCCACGAGAGTCATTCTAGACATAGAATGCTAAGGGTAACGAGTTCTTGGTGTTCATGTCACTACTTTGTGTCTTGACATGGCACGAGTTATTCGAACGGTTTCCAATTTTCCACAATAAATTGGTGGCGACTCCACAAATGCAAACGCTTGTTCTCCCAAGCGCCCCCATGGGCCCATTGTCCACAGGTTGCATGTAACTATGTATCGTGGTTTTGTGGTTGTGCTGGGACTGATGCTTAATTGATTTGATGACCATCCCTACTTTTACTTGTAATTTCTTCGTTGCAGACATTGTTTATTCGTCATAATTGATTATTGAAACAATTATTTTTAACTCTTCCTTGCGGACATTGTTTCTTGAATGATGTATTATGCACTGTGTCATATAAAAACGTGAAGCACGATTTTTTGTAACTCTTTTTGTTGCGTCTGATGTGATTCTCTATGATATTTAGGATGCTAAATATAGTTGCTTAATTAAGACAGTTTATAGGGTATCTAACGAATGAAGTATTCTCTGTTCATTTTAAGGTTATATATTTGCTGAAGTAAGATAGTTGAGGCAGCCGAAACACGCACTCTCTTCATTTTATCTGAACTTGCTTGTTGTGCTCTTGTAAGTCTGTTATCTCCTCTCTTCAATCCGTTGTTTCTTAATGCAATAGTCTGATGTAAATGCCCTACTCATTTTGCTGACACATGATTTACTTGATGTTATGATTGCTTATAATATTGTGTTATACAACAAGAATAACAAAAAGAGTGGGTCATAATACAATAGGCAATCATAGACAATTATTATTTAAATTTAAAATACTAAATGTATTATTTTTACATGCTTAAACAAATTAATGCCTAAATTTCTCATCATTCCTACCATTCTCCAAGCAGTTACTGTTTTTACATGCTTAAGTATATGATTTGTGCTTATTTAATCCAGAATTCAGAGGATGAGGAATGATAGAAGTTGGATGTATATAGCTAGACGTTTGCAGTTTGAAAATGGAGTCATTGAGTTCCTTAATATGTTATTTTCTAAGGGTGTTCATGGGAGTCAAATAAGATGTCCATGTAAGAGGTGTATAAACCGATATTGGTTACGAAGACATGAGGTGTATGATCATTTAAAAGCATTTGGTTTTGTTGAGAATTATTATGTTTGGACCTTTCATGGAGAGTCTCCTTTATCAACTGAATCCATAGTTGAAACCCTTGATGAAGAACCAAATTTCAATGACAATACCAACACATTGTTAGGCGACAGATTTAGAAGTTGTTTTGAAGGTCCCACTAACGTACAAGATGGTCCGAATGATGAAGCTAAAAAATTTTACAAGTTGGTAGAAGAGGGTCAACAGGAATTATTCTCGGGCTGTAAGAATTTTTCAAAACTGTCTTTTATCATTCGACTATTTTTGTACAAGACAGTTCATGGAATTAGTAATGTGGCATTCAATGATCTCCTCCAATTGCTAAGAGACATGGTTCCGGAGGCAAAAATTCTGGTCAACTTCAATGAAGCTAAGAATATTGTGAGGGATTTGGGTCTTGATTATAAAAAAAAAATATGTGCGTGTCCTAACGATTGTATGCTATTTTGGAAAGAGTTTGAAAATGCTGAAGAGTGTTTTAATTGTCATGCCTCTAAGTGGAAAAAATGTGAAGCGAATTAATCTAATAAGACTTCAAACACTAAGAATAATCGTCAAATACCTGCAAAGGTATTATGGCATTTTCCACTACAACCTAGGTTGCAAAGAGTATATATGAATTCAGAAACTGCAGAAGCTATGACATGGCATGCTGATAAATGTCCTAAAGATGGGTATCTAAGACACCCTGCGGACGGGTCAGCTTAGAAGGAATTTGATTCGCTATACCCTTTATTTGCTAATGAACCTAGAAATGTAAGGTTAGGTTTGGCTTCTGATGGGTTTAATCCATTTTAAATTATGAGTGTATGTCACAATACATGGCCCGTTGTGTTGGTCAATTACAATTTGCCACCTTGGATGTTCATGAAACCGGAATATTTTATGCTATCAATGCTCATTCCCGGTCCCGAGGGTCCAGGGAATAACATTGACGTATACTTACAGCCTTTAATTGAGGAATTGAAAGATTTATGGAATGTAGGGCTGGAGACATATGATAAATTTAGGAATGAATCATTTAAGTTACATGCTACTTTGACATGGACAATTAGTGATTTTCCGGGTAATTCAATGTTATCGACTTATCGGGATGGAAAACAAAAAGGAAGTTTGCATGTCCAAGTTGTAACCATGAAACTGACTCCTTATATCTGAAGCATAGCAAAAAAAATGTGTTATATGGGTAGTCGCAGATTTTTAGATGCTAATGATCCTTTGCGCCGTGATAAGAAGTCTTTAATTGGTAAATTTGAAGAAAGACCCCCTCCCAGACCCCTGACAGGATTTCATGTATTAGAAGAGTTGTCTGATTTTGTGAATTGTTTTGGGAAGAAACAAAAGCAAAAGAACAAAAGTAATTGCCCATGGAAGAAGAAGTCTATATTTTTTTAATTGCCTTACTGGAAACACAATAAATGTCGGCATAACCTAGACGTAATGCACATTGAAAAAAATCTTTTTGACAATGTACTGGGAACTTTATTGGATATCTCTGGTAAGAGTAAGGATCATCCAAATGCTTGTTTTGACCTATTAGATATGGGTATTAAAGAGGATCTACAGCCTCAATTGTCAGAAGACCAGAGACATGTCTTTTTCCCAAAGGCATGTTATTCCATGTCTACAAAAGAAAAGGATATCTTCTGTCGTGCTTTGAAAGGTTCAAAACTTCCTTATGGCTTCGACTCTAATATTTCGCGATGTGTGAATTTAGCGCAAAGGAAAGTTTCAAGATATAAAAGTCATGATGCTCACATCATTTTACATTACTTACTTCAAGTTGCTGTGAGAAGGTGCTTTCCCAGGCATGTGGTTGTTCCTTTGATTAGATTAGGAAATTTTTTCCGGAAACTGTACAGTAAAGCCCTAAATCAACAAGAACTTGATTACTTAGAATATGAAATTATCCAAATATTACGTGACTTAGAAAAAATATTTCTCCCAAGCTTCTTCGACATCATGGTACATATGCCCATTCATCTAGTAGAGAAAATTAGACTTGGGGGTCCTGTGCAAGGGAGTGGGATGTATTTCATTGAAAGATATTTTTGTCAATTGAAATCATATGCGCGAAATAGAGGTCGTCCAGAAGGATCTATTGTAGAAGGTTATTTGATTGAGGAATGCATGAATTTTTGCTCTCGGTACGTGGACGGGGGCAAGACAAGAGATAACAGAAGCACAGTTGACATGTCAGCTAATGAAACAGAAGTATTTGACAGTACAATTTTTACAAGTTGTGGTCATCCTTTGGGAGGAAATAAGCAAAGAAATGGACGGGTGTTTACTCTGGACGCCAAAGTAGCTGCACAGGCGCATCGTTACTCATTATTCAACTCAGATAGTCAAGAGGTTGAACAGTGCATAAAGTAAGTAACTTTAACATATAATTTAATTACTAACATTATCTCATAGGCATTAATTAATATATGTCTGCTTTTAATTTTTAATTTGTGAATTTATGTAGAGAACATGAAGTGGTTGTGAACTGTCAACGAAGGAAAAGTAAATGGAAACGTGCACGGCACCATAGTCATGATTTCCCAAACTGGTTGAAAGAAAAGGCGACCCAAACCAGTATTTCTGACCAAATATTTTGGCTTGCTAAAGGACCTACTCCTACAGCTAAAAGGTTCAAGGGATATTATGCGAATGGTTATGACTTTTATACGAAATCACGCGATGCCAGATGCAAAACACAAAATAGTGGAGTAACTCTCTCTGCTTTAACTTCAAGTTTTGCTAGCTCTAAAGACAAAAATCCTGTTGATGGGGATGTTACGTATTATGGTGCAATTCTAGACATAATTGAGCTCAACTATTGGTCTAAGTTTACTGTTGTTTTGTTTCGTTGTGAGTGGTATCAAGTGGAGAAAGATGAATATGGGATGACTTGTGTTAATGTGAACAAATATTGTTCAGTGGATGATCCGTTTTTAATATCATTCCAAGTGCATCAAGTATTTTATGTGGCAGATCCAGTTGTAGATGGGTTGCAATATGTCATGACTAAGGTTCCAAGAGACATATTTGATTATAACATTGAAAATGAAGAACCTAATAATGACCTTATAATGCGTGATGGGCATGTGGAACCTCAAGAGAATATTAGATTGTCAAGAGAAGATATAGATCCTACGGTTGTTGATGCTAATACTGTCTTGGGTAACATTAATAATTTGTTTGATTTAATGTTGACAGTGACGACAATGATGACACCTTATGGGACTGAATGCAAGCTGAGGAAGAACATAACGATGAGGAATGATGAGTAGTGTCAATCTAGTATTTATACATTTTTAGTGTGTCGTATTTGATTATTGTGTGCTAATTTATGTGACATTTTGTAGTTTTATTTATAATAAATTTGATTGTTTGTCTGATGCTTTTTTTTTGTGGAAACTTGAATGCAATTGAAGTATATTAAGCCTGAAAATGGGAAAAGTCGATCAACAATTACGCTTGAATGAATATGAGAGAGTTCGAATTGCAAGAATCGCTCAAAATAAGGTAAGGTTGGAACAGCTTGGGTTACAGAATCTGCTACAGTTGTCGACAAGCCTGGTGGAAAGTAGCGAGAGCAAAAGACGAAAACATAATAGATCAGGAAGAACATGTCATTCCGACAAAGATGATCTGGATTATTTTCCTACCAACAATGAGGCAGAGGATGATCATGTACTTGCGGAAGTTCCTAAAAAGGTATCCTAAGTCTACATATTTTTTTTTCATTGTTCATATTTTATTGTTGTAGGGCGGTTATGGTTATAGTTTTAGTACAGTAAGCTTTTCAGCATCTGTATGAGGGTTCACACTCCTACTGATCCAGGTCTGCAAAAGATTTTATTGAGCCAACAAGTAAGATGTAAGATCTTTAATATTAAACCCACCTGCTCCCCAATCTGCTGCCAACTTTTCAGTACTATTTTCTTGTCACCTAACCAAAAGAAATTCTTGCAAATCTGATTTATCCCCAATCTGCTGCCAAATTTTCAGAACTATTTTCCTGTCTCCCTTAAAATTTCATCACTAACTTCATATGCAGGTTTTTTTTTCACTAGTTTTATCTATATATAGGATGTTTATGTCCACCTATTTATGAATATGCAGGTTTCTAAGTCTGATAGTCGACAACGTGCACAATATATACCTCCTAGGTCAGTGACGAGATACTCCAATTATAGCAGATTGAGAAATCAAGGTCAAGCTAACAAACACCAGCAAGGGTTCGAGCTCCAGCAACTCTTTGACAAAGATCAGACACGTCAAAGGCAGGACGATGTATCTAATGTAAACCCTAACCAGAAAAATGATGTTAGAGAGATGACTATGGCTGAGTTGATCTTGAAGAGAAATCAGTTGCAAAGAGACGAAGAAATGAGTACTGATTTTCATCAACCATCACATTTCACCCCTACTGAGGGAGATAATAACATGGGAGGTAATCATTTGAAGATTTATTTATCCTAAGTTAATTTATTTACTTTTTTCACTCAACTATTTAAAAACAAAACATGCAGTTCACTATGAAAATTCATCTCAATTGGAACGAGATCAACTTATAGCAGAATATTTTGGAGAAGATGCATTAACTGATAGTAGTAGTGAAGGAGAGAACTCCGATACGTCACATAGCGATGAAGAGGAAGATCCTGAAGATGAGAGTGAGGAAATAAACTTGGATAGTCGAGATCTTGAATTAGCTGGTAAATTAATATTTGTTTCTTGTACGTTTTGTTTAAATAATATATATATATATATTTATGAATATTGTATATTATATGATGTTTTATCTTATATACTTCTCCTAGCTATCTCGGAAGGCGGTACAAGAGGACCAACCATGTTACACGATGTGCACACGCGACCACTTCAGAAAAGGGTGGCCATTATTCTAAATGAGTTTGGGCAACCAGTTGGTCCCATAGTTCAGAAACAAAACATTGTAGGTTAATTTTCTAGTTTTTCAGATACATTAGATCGAGATTATACCTATGCACCCTTAGTTTTTGACTCTTGGCGGAAAGTCCCTAACAAAGATAAATTGTGGGCATATGTCTTGGTATGCCTCCTTTAAATTACAGCTTATTTGAATTCAGTAGCGCCCATTTATTTTTTTCAAACTTATACGAAATCATTTTATTTTATGCAGACAAAATATATAGTACCAGATAAAGGTAAAGACTGGGTGATGAAGACTGTTAGAGATGCTTGAAGAGTCCATAAATGTCGTTTCAAGAAGAAGCATTTCTACAGGTATAAAAATGATAAAAGTAGGTGGAGAAACAGATCTAACCTAGTTCCTGATGACGACTTTCTAAAATTACTTGCCACATGGAAAAAGAAATCTGAGAAGGTGATATTCAACCCCTTATACTTGAATTTATTAATCTGAAATTTTTTTGCCTAGCTGTATATGCTATAGAAATCATCTTTAACTACGCTAGTATGTTTCACTATCTATGCATTGCTCTAATGTGCAGAGGCGATGCTCTCGTAACCGTGATCGTCGGTTGGCTCATAAAAATATGCACACCGCTGGCCCAAAAAGTTTTGTAGTTATACGAGAGGAACTGGTAATTTTAATGGTTGTCATCAGTTATATGAACCGTAGATGATATTAACTGAAGCATAAATTAAGTTTTTGCTCAATTTACAGACAAATGAAAATCCAGACAAAGAGATGTTTGAGCATACTCGTGAAACAAAAATAGGAAGAAAGTACAAAGAGTCGTATGACGATACAAAAAGAAAGATAGTAAGTAAATCAATCATGTCATGTTTATAGTTACTATGATGCTTTGAGAATTTTTTTTGACGAGTGACTGTCTAATTATAGACAGAAATGAAGACGTATGTACCTGATGATGAGGAATGCCAACCAGGCCCATTTTTGGGTGTCATGGGCAAGGAATATGACGGTCGTCATAGATTATTTGGCAGGGGCGTGTCTAATAAAAAGTTAAAGGAGGTGAATGGTACACAAACGTCTTATGTGGTTCCAGTGGAAATTTTGGAGTCTCTAAAAACTAGTCTATGTGAAGATTTGCGGAAAGACATGGACTACGAAATAAGTAGCCGAAACAAAGAACATGAAGAAGAATATCTCAAGAGGAAGACCGAGTTAGAAAGCATGGAAAAAGATATTGAAAATCAAAGAGAGTTAATGAGAGAGCAAATACTGACAAAGTTTTTAGAAAGGCTACCTCCAGAAGTTGTCAAGGAGTACTTATCTTGAGGTATATATATATATATATATATATATATATATATATATATATATATATATATATATATATATATATATATATAGGTATGTATATATCTTCTTCTTTGTTGATTCTTTATTTTTCTCTCTTTTCTCCCGTAAGTCTTGCCGATGAATGTGAGGAGTTATTGATGAGAATTGCCCCCTGTTTTAATGTGGAAACATTTTGGTTAAAGTGTACCCTTTTCATTTAGAATTGGTTAAAGATCAGATTTAACATTCTGATTTGTTGGCTAGGCTTGTCACATTTAACATGGCTTATGCTTGACCAAGGTTGCAAAAGCTCTATTAATTGGAAGGCAGGAAGTGCATTTGTTATTATTCTATGTGATCTTACTTTTGGCAGCCTAGGCATACCCTTATAGTGACGTTCACAGTAGTTGCTAGTTCCTACCAAAAAGAAATTGTAAAGAATATCATTAGCTTCTAGCTGATATACACCGGGCTTCCGTGGATTTAGATCTCTTGTTGTCATAATGAATATGTAAAGTCATGCTTCTGCTTTAGGTGTCAATATTATCTGACTGTGTTATACAAGATCTTTCGACACTTGTGTAGCCAATTTAGCTAGTGTGATGAAAGTTTAAAACATATGTGAAGTATTGGTTCACATATAATGTGACAGTTTTTAACATATTGGAATCCATAGTTTATTTTAATTATTTGATGTGGTTAGATTTTAGTGTCAATATGGTTATAGTTGGGGTGGGCGAGTGTCCGAGTACAAGATCAGGCTTCACTTACGAATGGGTTTAATTAGCTTCCTGGCTGAGATGGCTATGATTTACTGATTGAATCAACCGCTTGTCGGCATTGGCTGGGGTTAATCATTTGGTTTGCTTGTTTTTTTTTTTAACTTTCTCTAGGGTGACAAGCTGTATTAGCTAGTAATAAGATCAGATATAATCTGATATTGATTCTCTGATGCAATTCTCGCATTACAACCTGTTGTTCCCATTTGAGTTTTTGCTTGTAATTTGTTGATAACTATTGTTATGCACATGGGATTACCTCTAACTTTCCTTTCATCAACCATATGTTAATCCGTCCTTTGGTTACTCCGCATTATATTTCCTAATAAGGCACAATCAAAGGCTTTAAATATTCCGCGATCCTCAAATCTAATTGTGTTCCGTTTGTTACGTTACAGGTTACATTTGAGGTATTACTATTTTGCTGTGGGTTGATTTTCTGTTCGGGTGGCAACATACATATGGTCCAAAATACAACAATGAAGACTTTTAATATAATAATCGTTACTCATTTGTTCTATTTAAACATTTGCTACATTTTTCTACTTAAACATTTGCGAAGTTCTACTTTTGATTCTTTTTGGAAATGTAATTGACATTCATTTTGAGACTGAATCTATTGCAATTTTGGAATGATTTGCAATTGAATGCACAATTAGTGAGAATTACAATTAAGTATTGTCTTTGGATAAAGTAGTGTTGCATTTGTTTATTACACGTGTTGTTATTGGACGTAACTAGTGTTGCGTTTACAAAACAAAAATGTCGCATTTGTTTGTTATAAGTGTTGCTTTTCAACATGAAAAGTATTGCATTAATTCAAGAAGTGTTGCTATTTTTTCACAAGAAGTGTTGCATTAGCAAATAAAAATGTTGCCTTTGAAATTGAAAAAAGCGTTGCATAAATATAACATATGCAACACTTTATAAAAGTGTTGCTTTAGTTTGAAAAGTGTTGCATTAAGTGTTGCAATGAGCTAATGCAACAAAACTTTATGTAGCACTTCATTAAGTGTTGCATAAACTCTAAAGCAACATTTATACAACATAATGCAACAATAGAGGAGTGTTGCTACAGGATCACAATGTAGTAGTGAATGCTATCATTATATTAATGCTCTAAATTATTTACGTACCCTTTTCAGACTTGGCCTAAGGTATGGGTCTGACAACGATTGCGCTTTCACTCACCTTTACCACCGGCTAAGTCAATATCTCAAGTCTTCTTCTTAATAAACTCAAAGATTATTAATATTAGACTTTTTTGATACGACATTCAATCGTCTTTAACATCTCATGTTATTTGGTGAGAAAGCTAATGGTCAAGTTACATCATAATGAACTCACTTTAACTTGAGGCATAATTGAAACAATTTCAGTTGCTAATTTTATCTAGCACAAGAAGTATCCAATCATTCCAGATTATCGGTATAACTATGTCATCAAATGATATATGGACTAATCGGACCATCTTAGCTTTACCTTTCTCACTTAACGGGAACGTTTCCTTAATTTAGACGGTTGAAATATTTGGTACATCTAGTCATCTTCATGACTCTTACCATACAGCCCAAACTGTATGTTAGCATTGGTTCTAGTTTGTAAATGATTCCCTTTATAAGGAAAAATCTTTTCTCTAGTACTAAGAACAATTCTCAAGATACCAATCTATGAATTTGAACAATTCAAAATCATCTTTATAAGAATGTGATAATGTAGACAAAATATAACCAAAATATACATGTAAAATGAAACGATAATTAATAATTAATCTTAAACAATTTAAGATAATAAATCGAACATGTAACCCTCATACATGAACAATATTCCAAGATCCTAAACACTTTGTGATTTAAGTGAGCTTTGGCTCATCGCCCAAACCACAAATGTCTAGGTAGACATCACCATGTCAATTATATCTCCATGTAACTCTCGGTTTGTCGGTTAGTCATCATATGACACCAACTCCTTGCCTCAAAGCCCAAGTCCGACTTGATAACCATGTTAAGCGAACCAAATTGCACCGTATGAGTAACAACTCAATTCACATAATTGACAAAGCACTGCTTTGACCGTCACTTTAAGCAACGATGCAAACTGTTACCCATCTACTCAATTCACATAATCGGCAAAGCACTGCTTTGACAGTCACTTTAACCAACGATGCAAACTTATTGTAGTGGTCAATAATGGAAAGGCAATGCTTAATATTTATGAGGGATAAAAGCAATACGAGTCCTAACTATGGCACTAGGTCAACTACATTAGTCCAATGTTGTACTAGCTTTAGCTATAACATTGACATGTGACTTAAGTTGTATTAGTTTCAGTTATAACATTGAGCCATAATCTCAAAGTTATACCAACTTCAACTATAACTTTATCACCACCTCAGAGTTGTACCAATTCCAGCTTTAACATTGAGCCATAATCTCAAAGTTATACCAGTTTTAGCCATACAAGTCTAAAACAATAATTATTCATACATCACATGTCTTAATGAGAAAATTTAAAAGACCCATAATATGATGTATAATCAAGAGATAATTCATAATCGCTATTTAATTGAGAATCTTTCTCATTTTCCCGACCCGGGAAATTGGGAAAAACATATCTAAAATTTGATTCATAATCATTAGGCAATTCATAATTGTAATTTAGATGAACAATTCATCAATATACACAAAAGAGGCATGACAACATTATCCTGGTCAAAGAAACGATTTTCTTAATTCGAGATACGAAAGTAAATGCCCAAAATGATTCATAAAACAATTCTCAATCATAACCAAGTCATTGTGCAATTCATAACTGTAATTTAATTGAACAATTCATCCAAAACAAACGAGACTTGATATATTAAAGGATTGCTTTAATATCCCGACCAAAGAAACCATTTTCCCTATTTGAGATATAAAGCAAGTGCAAAATAATTTGTAATTGTAAAACAATTCATAATCATAATCAATTCAATGTTTAGACAAAATACAACAAAACCAAGGTCAAAAAAGCGATTTTCAAATAAAATCAATAGGTTTTGATAGAAAACAGGCGGACACGACCATAATATGACCGGTTCCTAACTGGTATTGGCCTTCCCAACTCGGAACCGGAAAGAACACAGTCCAACCATTCCTTTTAAATCGAAAACCGAGCTAAAACATGCTAAACGTGCTATAATGTTAAACAGAACGGTTCGCATTGAAATAAACCGGTTTTTAAAAACCTTAAACCGGTTCCCTGACAATTAGTGTCCAATTAACCTGGAACCGGTCTGTTTAACACAAAAAACAGATCAATACTAGTCAAAAAAATTTCGACAATTGTTATCATGCTAAACCGATTTGTTCAACCTTTTAAACCAATCAATTAAGCCATGTTTTTCGACTCTTAGCTCATGGTTTTGGCCTCCCTTCATCCTATTTCATTCGAGTCTTGCCTTAATAATATTAGGGCTCATCATCAATAATGAAATAACATCTCAAGGTTTTAGAAAAAACGATTTTAGGGCAAAATATACTCTAATTCAAAATTAGGGTTTATATAAAATCCAATTTCATAATTTACAGTATTAAATTCGCAAATTGAAACCACCCTAAACATGTTTCTAATAGATCTACAAATATTCATATTCATCATATCAATTGAATCTCCCATATCCAATTATGGGGCAAGATTCAAGTCGATTTGAATAATACTACGCGACAAAAGCTTTGATACCACTTCAGGGTTTTGTACACCCTATGAGCCCGGATCTAATCGCAAATATTATACAAATTAACATAGAAAATAAGATGAATCACATACCTCTTAGCGCAACGGAATAATAACGATAATAAGAAGTATATTTGATGTAGAAATCCGAACCCAGACAAATAATAAGCACCCCACTTGTGATGCCTCCACCGGTATCCACACAGGTACTAATCTGCGCCTCGTATGCTAGTACTGAAGGGATGAAGTAAGCCTTGGAGAAAACCCCTTTTCTCTCTTATGTTTTTTCTCACAGTTTTTGTCTGACTAAACTGAATGGAATAATTAGGGTTTGTCACACAAACCCTTTCTTATATAGGTGAGATACACTATTGCTATCTTATTAACCCTAGCGTAGCGCAGCTGGGCCTAATCCATATTAGAGCCCTATTAGAGCAAGTCCAATGGTAAGCTAGTTGTAACTAGTTTACCTTTGCCACATCAAATGTTAAGCTACAACTACCAAACTTAGACAATGGTTTAGCTTTGTTTATACTAGCTTGATTGAATCCAACTAATTTCTTATTGGTTGTTTTTTTTTAGTGGGACCACTTAAGCTACTAGCCTAATGAAGCTAGTTGCTCAACCTAAGCAATCCTACTTGGCTATCTCCAATGGTTTAGCCATTAGCTTGTAATTTTAAGAAATTGCAAGCAAGTCCCTAAGCTAAACCATTGTACTTGCTCTTAGTATTAATTATAAGTCTGATTTATAATTATTATACTAATCTCGTACCTTTTGTGTGTGACCTAATAGGCCCACTTATGACTACCAGATACGTAAACCTCCTTACGTGTCAAATCGACATTGGCCTCTAGCAAAGCATATCGATTACATAGACTTAAGTGAGTTAATTCGTATAGGACAGTGGACATAACTCCTTCATAAGTTACATTACCTTTTCATCCAAGAACACCATCTCTATTCGATTCATCTCTTTGGGATTGGTCCATGATGGTACATCGTAGAGCCTGATAACTCTAACCTTCAACCTCCAAGTTTCCTCGGCGTTGTTGAATGTTGACATCTTTGATAAAGTTGAAGCGTCGAGATTGTGATGCCGCCATGAGTATTGGATGATTGTATGTTAATATAATTTATTCTATTGTGTAGAAATTCAGTATATATTGGCAATCATATCCTACGCCTATATATATAAGTTGCAGAATACTATTTGCAAGTTTATTAATCAAGTTAATTTTGGCAGTGAGTTTTTTTATATCTTTGTTTAATATATGAGATAATTTGCAGAATAATATATGCAAAATATCAACATCTCGAGATTTGGAATATATGAAGCCATATCAAGATTTCGAGATAATTATAGATTGTACTCCGTATATATTTTTGGCAATGATTGAGGATTTTATACTTAGTGTGTTTAGTAATAAATTTTTATGCTATTTTTGGGCAAGATCATTGATATGATCTAGATTTAGCCCATAGTAGAGTAGAACGATGTTATACATTTTTCTTCTACAATAATAATACTTTTAAATGTGCTCTCTATCTAAAATATTGGACCCACTTTTTTATGTTTACACTAAAAAAAAAAAATTGCAAAATAAATTTCTTCACTCACATATTAAATGGAGCTAGCAAACCAAGTGCTCTTATTTGCTCTTCCCCAAGAGTACCAAGAGAGCCCCTCTTCATTTTTTTTTTTTTTTTCATGGAGAGCACCTTCTTTCTTTTTGGAGAGCTCTTATTGTAGGGAAAAAACATCTTTATTGCGCTCTCCAATTGTAGGGAAGAGCACCATGAAGAGCTCTTGGAACGCCCCTACTACGCATGCTCTAAATACCATTTTAAATATATTTATCTTTAATGTAAAGTAAAAATAAAATCTTAGACGAATATCCTATTGAAACAAATTTATGTGTTTTCAGTTGTTTATCAAATCTAAAAAAAAAAAAACTTCAATTTTTTTTTCATTTATTAACAAAATCTTGTCATGTAATTTTCAACTATATTACAAGTCTATATCCATATTAGCAATTCCTTTCTAGTTTTATTGCTGTAGTGTTTTTTTTTTTGATAGTAATTGCTGTAATTTGAGTTACGTTAGTTGGATGGACAAATTAACAATTCAATGATCAAGGTACCATGTTAACAAAATGTACAATGGAACAATATCAAAGAACCAACCCAGTTTTTCCTCAACTTCAATTTGGCAACAATACCTTTGTAGTAGCAAAAGCCACTAAAAATAATAGTAGTACATGCTAACAAGCACAACCTTAAAATATGAACATCATCCTCGCTATACGACCTCATTTCCCAAAGCGGGACTTAACTGTCTCTAGTAATGAAAATATATGCTATTTCACAAAATGTAAGGGGGCAACGACAAAACACGGTTCTTGGCACGCAGATTGCAGCTAAATTTTCAGGGCTTCCCTCAACCCCACATTTAAATTGCTATCTTGGCCTTTCTTACCTCCGACTGTCATTGCATTTCCACTTTGCATCATCGCAACAAACTCGTTGTAGTCAATACGCCCATCCTGCAAGTGGAACACGTATAACCATCATTATGATTAAAAGTAAACCTCAGATATACTTACTCGTGATTAGAATGCCCAAACTCGAGATCCTAACAAACGGCCCCAGTATGGCGGAAAGTCTAAAACACGAATCAATCCGATCAGGAAATACCTCACTTGAACTCAAATCAATCCTAATTGAAATGACCGGGCTAAAAACATGTGATTCAAAATTACTCGAATTGACCTAAAATGACTAATTTCAAGTTGCCTCAAGTGTATCTACATAACGAATAAAAAACTATATATATATATATATATATATATATATATATATATAAAAAAAAAAAAAAAAAAAAAAAAAAGACATTTTTGATGTTCCAGATTTACTTACATTGTCTTGATCAGCATCTCGAATCATCTCATCCAGTCTTGCGTCTTGTACACCAAACTCCTCACACGCTTGTTGAAGCTCATCGATAGTAATATAACCACTTCCGTCCTTATCAAAGTAATTAAATGCAGCAAATAAATTATCTTCTTTCTCAATTTTATTTAGATGCAATGTTGCTGCTACGAATTCCCCATAATCAATTGTTCCACTGTTGTCAACATCAGCCTATATTTCAAACAATAATATGATCGATCAGGTATATATGTCTTCTAATTAAAAGGAGAGAGACATACTCTTAATCACACTAACGAAAAGAAACCAAGATCTTTGTCGCCTTGAAGAGAAAAGGATTACAACTTGTTCGACACTCACTATACAAAATGCCAATTCCCCTGAATTCAGGCCTATAACCAGTAACAAGCATAACTTAGATGTGAAGAACTCGCAAGTGACACTATAAGATAGCTTAGATAGTAAAGTTACTGAATGGAGACACTCAGGTTAAAAACCTGTCAGCGTAACACATCCTTTTTGTGGCTCCTTTCACACACAAAAAAAAAGAGCTCAGCAAGGAGACTGATCAAAGGGCGGCCAGATACAAGTGGAGTAAATGAAAACTAAATTCTACTTTTCTGCATTACTTCACCATGTTTCGAAGTAAGTTGGGCATTTCTAAATGGTGACGGACTGACGGAGGGATTAGTTGTGCCGATTGACCACTAAGTCAAATGGGCAAGATAATTCGGGATGTAGTAGTTCGTCATCTAGCCTCCTACAAGTACAGTGAAATACATTCTCCATGAAGCCTGGGATACCCTTTTAACAAGTGCACCGAAGTGTATGGAGTTTATCTGAAACAAAAACATGCAAGCAAGAGTAGGGATTGATATCTTGTCCCAGCATCTTTGGAGAAGAGTATGAATTAAAATCATATACTAGTGCCTCTGCTGTCACATTAACTGCCTGATTCTACAATCTTCCTTTTCATATCAAGAATTTATTGTATAGCATAAATGACCATATCACAGAGAAATTGTTCCCTCGAGGCTATTAATAATGTCAAGCCTGCCCGGATCTCCAAAAAATCTAGATCTTGTGATGTGCTGAAGGCAAGCAGTTACGCTCTAATCACAAGAAGAGTGTTTGTGGCTTTGGGTATTGTGACTTCTCAATAGTTGAGACAAACCTAATCCATGTGACTTTTCAAAGTTAAGATGGCTAAACTATACAAACATATTGACATGCATTTTCACACATCTATAGATATCGACACTACACTTACCGCTTGCATTAGATCATAAATTTCAGACTCCTTGAGATTGGCACCAGCCTTTTCAAGTCCAACTTTGAGTTCTTCATAAGTGATTTGGCCACTGTTATCTGCGTCTATCATTTTGAACATCTCTTTCAGACCTGCAATCTCTTCTTCGGACATGCAATCTGCAATCACCTACAACAATGATAACCTATTAATTCACAAGGGATCAGAAAATTGTAATTAATCAAAAATGTTTTCGGCTGAATCGTCAGCATTTCCATAGACTACATCTCTTACAAAGTACACTATCATTGATTTATCCTGACATCAATGGTTCTTTCTAGGTTCAAAGACTTACTCGAAGAGCCATTTTCTTGAGTTTATTCATGGCCCTGAATTGCTTCAAGCGACTCAAAACAGCAGAATCAAGAGGTTTGTCAGGTGCCACTCCATCAACTTGCACCCAAGGATGGCCTGCAAGAAAATTCAGCAGTGCATAAGGTATAAAAGAACCCTGAAATAGCTGACACCCAGACACGACAACATTACCCCATTGCCACACAGTCCCGCAAATGGTGAGGTCACAAGAGGTCGAATGTATCCAATCTTACCCCATTAAAGTATGTAACCCTAAAAATTATAAGAAAATAGTCTAAACAAGTCAGAATGTTCAGGAAAGCCTCTTTATTCCTGCAATTGCTCTACTAGCCTTGCTGAGAAGAATATGTTCCCTACTAAAAATTATTTGCAACATTTTGAACTGCTGAACTGAAATGGATTCATAAATTAAACGGCAGACTTGGCTAAATCAGAAAGAAGCTCTGAAAAGAGACAGGAAACACAATAATCATCATGCCTTCATGAAGTATCATACGAATTCCATATCACTCTTAATGCAACCTTTAGTCTCTGACATCAACAATACTACATACACGAGCAATCATATATCAAGAACGAAATCCATATTATGTACTCATTAGTCATTGCATGTCAAAAGCATATAAGCACAAGCACAACACTTGAAAATATGGTGGAGCCAGTTTGTCCAACAGCCGAGAGCTGAACTCCAAGAAATCGGAGGAACAAAAATATTGCAAGAACTCGGTCACTCACATAGAACTTCATGTGCGGTAAGTCGCTTTCTGGGATCACGAACAAGCATTCCTCGCACGAGCTCTTTTGCGTCTTCTGAGATGCTAGGCCAAGGGTCTGAAGAGAAGTCAAGATCACCATGAAGGACTTGTTCAAATATCCCTTGCTCAGTTTCTGCACATGTAATATCTAAATTGTCAAGAATATGTTACAACAGTATCAAACTTTGGTTGAACTGTAGGTCCTAGTTTCTAACAACAGCTTATATTTAGCTAAAGGTAGAAATTCTCACCGCCCCAGAATGGAGGTACTCCACTAAGTAAAATATAAATTATCACCCCAGCACTCCATACATCTGCTTCTGGACCATAACGTTTTCGTAGAACTTCAGGGGCAACATAGTAAGGGCTTCCAACCACATCAGTGAACTTCTCACCTGCTCGGTGTAATAAGACGAAGTAACATCAGTGAAATCCAGAGAATACATACTCAAATCAATAACAAAAAAAGAGAGCAGCACAGTGACTCATCATTGTCTGTTCACATATAAAGACAACAATAACGCATTACCCCAAAGGATCCCGTCTCTGACAAGGTAAGAGGGGCATATATAAGAAAATTTCCTAGTGTTGGAAATACGGAAATGCGTTTTCAGATGACTCACAATGATAATTGCATCAAGGATTGCTAGTTCACTATATAAGACACGGACAGTTTAGCGAGTCATTATGCGTTATTTCATTGTACACTAAAATCAGAGAACGAATCATTTTACTCAACTGGACGAGGAAATAGATCTGGTCAATGTACTGAAATTATATGAGAGAAAGTTTTGGCTCTAATTTTCTAGTTTGTTCCACACGTTATGATGGTGCGCTATCTACAAACAAAGTTGCACATTACAGACCTAAGCTACTGAAGCCTGCAATATTAGGCGAAGGTACAACAACTGTAAGAATAGTTACCAAACTCGGACAACTAAGACAACTATTGAAAATAGTTGGGAACTTGCCTGACATGATTGTATTAAGGGATCCTTTAAATAAACAACATAGCAAGAATTCATAAAACATATAGAAATAGAAAAAAAAAAAAAAACTGTAAGAAAATGGGAAATGAAATACGTCAAAACATTTTTTTTTTTTTTGGTACATAATACGTCAAAACATTGCATCAATACTCTTTTAACTTTCAAGCCAAAACATATATGATACCCATGTGAATCACATCGCATTTTCCATTCAGGGTCAAACAAAAGCGAATGGTAGTTTCTAGAGTTGATCAGGCATAAGAAATTCATTTTTTTGCTTCAAGTTGTCACAACTCACAACCGTCAAAGCCGAGATATAGAAAATGGGAAGAGAGCATTCACTACCTGGCTTGAAAAACATTGAGAGCCCGAAATCAATTGTTTTAAGGGGTGAATCCTCCTCCTGACCAACGAACAAGAAGTTCTCTGGCTTGAGGTCCCGATGCATTACCCCCAAGGAATGGCAGGTTTCCACAACTCCAACTATTGTTCGGGTAAGCTCAGCTGCCTGTCTTTCAGTATAATGTCCACGTTGAATAATTCTATCAAATAGCTCACCCCCTTTGCAAACTTCCATCACAAGATGAACTGCCACAGCATCCTCATAAGCCCCTTTTATTGCAATAACATTTGGGTGCCCTGCAAGATGGTGCATTATTTGAATTTCCCTTCTTACATCCTCCACGTCCTCATCAGTAAGAAGCTTTCTTTTTGCTATTGATTTACAAGCAAACTCTTTACAAGTAGCCTTCTCTATACACATGAATGTCGTCCCAAATTGCCCTTGTCCTAATTTCCTCCCTAATGAGTAAAATTCCTTAATATTGCCTGTCTTCTTAAGTAAAACAGATTCCACCCGAAGCCCAGCACTTGGTGCTCTCTTAAAATGAAGAGGCTTCTTTGGTTTCGCTTGTTCAACTGGCTCAACTTCAGCCTTGGGAATCACCATTTGCTGAACCTCCGATTGAGGCACACTGATTTTCTCAGGTTCTTGTTTCGGCATTGTGACTTGCTTAGGGGGTTCACTCTGGGTACGCAAAGGCAATGTTGGTTCATTGGTAGTAACAGAAGACGCAGGAGTCGATTCACTATTGCTTTCTCCATTAGAAACCGAAGCACCATCATCTGGCCGGCTTCGCCAAACTACAGCTGATACTGTTTGCAGGAAACCATGCCTAGAAACAGTAGGCCCTACACATGTATTCCCCATCTATTCCTCCAATTATCAAGATCCAATGCTACCAATCTCTAATTCAATTTATCAAGATCTAAGATCAAGATCACTTTTTTTTTTTTTTACTGCAACCCACTAAAAGTCAAACAATTGCAAAATCCAACCCAAAAATTGATAAAACTCAAACAAACACCATTTAACATCCAACTAAAGCTCAATGTGAATCAAACAAGCTTACAACAGCATAAAGCAGACAACTTTACAAAACCCACATGAAAATACAGCATAAAACCCTCAAAAAATGGATCAAATTCAAACAACAAAACAAAACCCAGAAATCTTTAGATGCTCCCCTTCAATTCAATCCACCCCACATCTATGATTAACATATAACATCATAAAAACTTAGGGCATTCAGTAGAGCAGTAATAAAACTAAGTCAGATTAATGAAAAGATGGAGTAAAAAAAAAGGTGGGTATTACCAAATCAAACCCATGAAAGTTGAAGTTGTTGTTGCATGTATAGTGTATAGGAGGAATAAATCAAAGGCAAGAAAGAAATGAAGAGTAGCAGTCAAATGGGGTAAAGAGTAAGTTGGGTCAACGAAGCAAGTAGGAACGCGCAAAGCAAAGGTTTGAAGTTGCATACAAATGAGCGAGATTTTAGGGGGAAGACATTTCTGTGCTTGCTTTGTAATTAAGAGTAGTTTGTTTAGTTAATGTTGTGGACTTGTGTTGTGGGGTTAGTTTATCAATTAATTAAACGCGTTTGTGTTGATTAGTAGAGATATACGGAACGTTTGTTTTGTCTTCGATGTGTAGATTTGGTTACGGTTGGACAGTAACTTTATCATCTCTTTTTGATTTTATGCTAAAAAGTGGAATGACGTCACCGAAAAGAGTCCGTTTTTCTTAAAATCATTGCTTTTGGTCTGAAATAAGGCGGTAACATGTCATCATTTTACAATAAAATGTTTTTATTTTTTTATAACATGTTACCATTATTGTTCACATCATTTTCAGGGTAAAAAATGACACCTCTAGTCATAACATTTTGTGAATTAATTGGTTACATTTTCTTAAAAAGTGGCAACATTTTATCCGTCTGACAAATAAGACCAAAAGTGTCGGTCTGAAACAAGAATTTGTGCACCGAAAAAGTTATGGTTATACTTGGTGTATAAAATCATTTATACATTGCGAGTAACATAATGAGTAATGACACGTGACAAAAAAGGGATATGATATATTATATACTAGATTTCATACCCGTGCGTTGCACGGTACTTAAATAGTGTTCTGTTTTTAAGTGAGTTTGTACAAAATGCGGATTTTTGCATCTGAAAAATGTAAAGGTGTCTCCGTATAATATATAATTAATGAGTTAAAAGAACTGCACTTATATCATTTGTATACTGCTCCCTCCTATTCACTAATATATTCCACATTTCCTAAAATGGAAAATTCACAAAGATCTTCCAGTTTCCTTAACCCCGCATTCTCTTTCATACTTTTATTTTCCATCACATATTACCAGTCCACTAAATATTGGTCCAAAATCAATGTGAAAGATCGTATAAAATAGGAGGGAGTTATAAATTCTTAATACCTTACACGAAAGTACTTTAAATAGCTTAATCGTACCATGACATATGATTGATAATAACTCCATACGTTGATGTATGGTCTAGTCACAACAATACTAACGTTTGTTATCAGAATTTTCTCACAAGTTAAAATTGCAAGCGAAAGAGGTTGCCGGGAGAATTGGTATATGTATACTCGTCGGAATATTTTGTTTGTTTTAAATTAGGAATTATCAAAATAATGAAATAATTTGCTTATTTTACGTTAACTCATGTTATCTATGATGGGGTAATTTTAGAGTTTTTAACAAATACTACTCTGTAAATAAAATCTTTCTCTCTCTAAATCTTGGAGTCTTCCCTGAATGAACATCTCCGGCAATGACCTCCCTCCGGGGGTCCCCATACCCCCGCAACCTACTGAAGACATCGAACCCTCCTCTAGGGAAGGTGAAATCCCTCTTGTATCCAATACAAAAAATTCAAAACGTAAAACTATGCATCTAACTGAGTTCATGAATAGTCCCTCACAACCTATTCCCTCAACAGTTCCCTTCATCCCACATTCCATCCCAGAGAGTGATAGTCAATCAAAGCATTCAAGACCGTCCCTCTCCTACAAAGATACGGTACAAGGCTTTGGTTCAGATTCGTATATATTTGAAGATTTGTCCCTGGATGAGGATGATTCTGATTCTGATGACGACAGTGAAGAACTATTAGACGAGGACGACGCTATATGTCCCCGTATAACCCTAACAAAGGAAGAGAAGGCTAAGTTACGAAAACCATGGAGACACTCCCTCATCATCAAAATGTTCGATAAGAACATAGGTTATCTCTCTCTTATGCGGAAGCTCCAGGCTAAATGGTCAATACGTGGGTAGCTGACACTCACTGATCTAACGGGTTCATATTACGTTGCTCGTTTCACGTCAAAGGAAGATTATGAATTCGTTCTTACCCAAGGGCCATGGATGATAGATGATCATTATCTGACCATCAGGAAATGGATTCCTAATTTCATTCCCTCTGAAGACAGTATAAAGTTCCTAACGGCATGGGTTCGTATACCAAATCTACCCGTTGAATACTTTAACGAAACCTTTCTGATGAAAATAGGCACGAGAATTGGGAAGGTGCTACGAATTGATAAGAATACTGCAGCTGCAGAACGCGGCCAATTTACGCGTATGAGCGTAGAAGTCGACATAACCAAACCCCTCCTGTCCAAATTTCGATTAAATGGCAAGGTTCATTGTATTCAATATGAAGGATTGAAAATGATTTGTTTCAAATGTGGTATATTAGGACATAGTACTGATAGTTGTCCTGTTCGGGCAAATAAAGGGTCTGAAGATAGTGCTCATTCGCATACAGAGACACAGGGATATGTCGAAGTCCCAGTAGTGAGTGCCAATTCTATTGAAGCAGGCCTTAGACCGGAGGAGAAAGACGACTTTGGTAACTGAATGATAGTTACAAAGCCTCAGAGAAAGAAGTCCGCCAATGCACAGGGAAAACAAGTCCAGTCCGCCGGTCAATCCATTCACGGCAATACAATTTTCAATTTCGAAAAAAATCAAACAAGGCAAGGTTCAAGATTTGAGATCTTGCAAAATCAAGAAAATATCCCGGTAATCTCGCAATCACCTAATTTATCTAAGGAAATTATTCAATTCTCTTCTAAAAATAATTTAGGTAATAATACCAAAAATATTCAGAGGACTAATTCCCATAATAAACAAGCTAGCAAAAATCCTTCCCAATCTCGTCACAATTTCCGCTCCACAAAATCCATTCCAATTACCAAAAATAATCCATCTACCAGTAATATGATCATTCCAAATTATTCCCCTAATATTCTACAAGATATTTCTAATACTCCAAAGGCTACACCAATTAATAACAATCCACCCAAAAGCTATTCCCCTGTTACTACAATTACAAAAAACTCAACTTCTATTCTGACTACGACTGGACAGAATGGATCCCCACATATCCTACTTAGACCTCAAGCTCCCACAAATCCGTTACCTCCCTCAACATCCTCGGTTCGAGATGATCCCACCATCACAGACGATGTCGATATCAGTATGGAAGGAGATTCTCGCACCTTATATGGGGGTGATGGTACGGGAATGCCCGATAATGGATCTCAGCTTCAAATCAATCCAGGAGGACCCATCGAATCTCCAGCTGGAGATGTCGATACCATGGAACATTAATCAAGTGCTTTCGATGGTAAGTCGAGCTTATCTAACAAATTTACTTTACGCTCCTTTCCATATGTCGGATCGAATCCCTGCTTTGTCACCAAATTCGTCCCCCATTACCTGTATGGTATGGAATATACAAGGGACGGGAAATAAGAATAAAATTAATGCACTGAAAGAAGTGGTTAAGGTTTACAAGCCGTCAATTATTGCACTCATCGAAACTCACATGAATGGCGAGCATGCTCTGAAAATTCAGAAAATTATTGGCTACACCGGTCACTCTCGGGTTGATGCCAACGGGTTTAGTGGAGGTATATGGCTCTATTGGCGATCTGAATTTGTCACTGTCAAACCGGTGAAGGAGCATTCACAATATATTACTGTTGAAGTAGCGCGTAATGGAGATATACCCTGGTTTTTCTCGGCTGTTTATGCTAGCCCGAACCCCTCTAACCGGATGGAATTATGGACTGAACTTGAACAATTTGCCCGCTTTAATGGACATCCTTGGATGCTAGCTGGTGACTACAACGAGACTCGTTCTTTGAATGAAAGACACGGAGGAGATCAAAATATGGCTCGTCGATGCGCCCTCTTTAACAATTGGATAGAAAACTGCCAATTAATTGAATTAGAATTTTCTGGTCCGGCTCATACTTGGGCCCGCGGAAACTCAGCTACAACTCGTCAAAGTGCCCGCCTCGATAGAGCCTTATGTAATAGTGAATGGAGCACTCATTTTAGCGATGCCAGTGTTCGTCATCTCCCTGCATTCCAATCTGATCATTGCCCTTTACTTATCTCTCCAAACGGATTTGCGCCGCTAAGCTCTGTCCAACGACCTTTTCGTTTCCAAGCAGCTTGGATGACCCATGAGAATTTTCCCGAGTTTATAGAATCCAACTGGAAGACGGGAGATACTTTAGTATCACAATTATCAGATTTATCGACCAAATTACAGCGGTGGAATGAAGATGTGTTTGGCAATATTTTTCGAAAAAAAAAGAGAACTGTCTGCTCGAATCGAAGGTTGTTAGCGTGAACTTTCGGCTCATAGACAGAATCATCTCATAAAACTCGAGTCACGTTTGAGAAAGGAACTAGACGAAATCTTGGAACGAGAAGAGCTACTATGGTACCAGAAATCTAGAGTTGATTTTATTCGCGACGGAGATCGCAACACCTCCTATTTTCAGGTTAGTACCTTAGTACGACGGTGGCGTAATCGTATCAACACGTTGAAAAACGATGATGGCCAGTGGGTAGAAGATAGTAACGACATTAAAGAGATGGTAATCGAGTTCTTTAAGCGATTATATACAGACGATACCCCGGAGAGGGAGGATGCAGATATTCCCTATGACTTGTTTCAGGAATTCTCTAATGAACAATGGGATAAACTTGCGAGGAACTATTCGCCGGCGGAAATTGATAATGTTATTTTTAATATGGGATCCCTTAAAGCCCCCGGCCCCGACGGATTTCAGGCTCTATTCTACCAAAAGCATTGGTCTACTGTTAAACAGGATGTTTATAATATGGTTATGAAGGCTTTGGAAGGCAAGGGTTTTCCGGACGGATTAAACAGTACACACATCGTCTTGATTCCAAAGGTTAGTGCACCGGAGCATATCTCACAATTCCGTCCAATCAGTCTATGCAATGTCGCTTACAAAATTATAAGTAAGACTATTGCGAACCGAATTAAGAAAGTCCTCCCAAGACTTATTTCTGAGACCCAAAGCGGGTTCGTCCCAGGTCGTCAAATCACTGATAATATAGTGATTTTTCAAGAGGCAATTCATACCATGCGAAAGAAGAAAGGCAAAATAGGATATATGGCTATTAAAATCGATTTAGAGAAAGCATATGATCGTCTGAAATGGAGCTTTATATACAATACTTTAAAAGATATGTGCTTCCCCAGCCTTATGGTTGATACAATCATGGAGTGTGTGACTTCTCCGTCTATGCAAATACTGTGAAATGGTGAACCAACCGCGCCCTTTAAACCAACTCGAGGGGTTCGCCAAGGTGATCCCCTCTCTTCATACCTTTTTGTCATGTGTCTAGAAAAACTTCAACAAGCTATTGATATTCGAGTGCAAGGGGACGATTGGAAACCCATACCCATTTGCAAAAACGGCCCTCGTATTTCCAGCCTTTTTTTCGCTGACGATATGGTCCTCTTTGCGGAGGCTCGCGCGGATCAGGCCCATGTAATCAAATATGTCCTTGACAATTATTGCGCAGCATCAGGAGAAAAAGTCAGTATAGCAAAATCCCGCATTTTCTTCTCTTCGAACACAGCAAACACGGATATAGAAGAGGTAACAAGCATCCTCGGTTTCGAAAGGACAAACGATTTGGGAACCTACCTGGGAATGCCTACAATTAACGGACGAGTTACGAAGGCAACCTTTGCCCATCTAGAGGAGAAGCTCAATAGACGGTTAGCTGGATGGCAAACCAAATATTTATCGCTTGCAGGTCGGAATACACTGGTTCAATCGACTCTCACCACTCTAGCAAATTACAGTATGCAAACGGCGAAAATTTCTCGATCGGTGTGCGACTCCATTGATAGAAAAACACGGAGGTTCTTATGGGGTGGTAATGAGAATCAAAAAAAGATTCATTTGATTTCATGGGATACGGTACAAAAACCAAAATCTATGGGGGGGTCTAGGCATACGATCTTCCCGTCAATCTAATGCCGCTTTTCTTACCAAGCTAGGTTGGCGAGTCTTATCAGAACCACAAACTTTATGGGCTCGAGTTTTGAGAGCGAAATATTGTCAAGGTCGCTGCGATGTCGACATGTTCCAACCAAAACCGAACATGTCAAATGTGTGGGCCGGTATTTCTTCGCAGGCAAAAATAATCAATAAAGGTAGTACTACGGCAGTGGGTAACGGGCGAAAAACGCTGTTCTGGGATCATTCATGGGTTGACCCGGGTTGTCTTTCTGACAGAGTTATTTGGCCTATCCCAGAAACTATTCTCGGTGCTACTGTTGCTGACATGTGGAACGAGGAAACAGGATGGAAGTGGGAGGAGTTTTCGAATTACCTTGCGCGAGAAGACCTCCTAAAGATAGCTGCATATTATCTATCACCCGAACCAGACTTAGACGATTCTCTATACTGGAATGCTTCTTCTAGCGGTAAATTTTCAATCAAATCAGCCCTAACTCTAATTAAAACGGCAGATATGGCACCTGAAATCGAACCAGTCGCATGGCATGTTATTTGGAAGCTTCCAGTCCAACAAAGAATCTGAATGTTCATTTGGCTCGCAGCACATCGCCGCCTAATGACTAATTATAATCGGGTGAGAAGGGGTATTCATGACGATCCCATTTGTCCTAGG
Source organism: Silene latifolia (assembly GCF_048544455.1). Classification (NCBI taxonomy): domain Eukaryota; kingdom Viridiplantae; phylum Streptophyta; class Magnoliopsida; order Caryophyllales; family Caryophyllaceae; genus Silene; species Silene latifolia. The sequence continues at coordinate 118,324,766 of NC_133528.1, read as the reverse complement.
TGCCTCGAGGAGGATGAATCAACGGATCATCTTTTACGGAACTGCCCATATTCGAGAGAGCTTTGGAGTTTACTGGAGGAATGTGCTACTACTGACACTTTCTTTACGATGCCATTCACAAGCTGGATTTCGAAAAATGCAAGTAACGCAATCCCTCTCGCCTCACATAATTGGTCAATGAAGTTTGCGATAACCTGCTGGTGGATTTGGCGGTGGCGAAATAACATTACGTTCGGAAGAGCAGCTGACAACCCGACCGATCCTATCCCTTTCCTCCGCCATCAGTTTGAAATTTCGCGTAAGGCACTTGATCCTTTCGACATTTTCATACCTATACCCGGCACAACCCACGAGGAGTGTTTTATCCGTTGGGAAGCACCACCACACGGCTGGTGTCTCCTAAATACGGACGGGGCCTCGAAGGGAAACCCCGGTCCTGCTGGCTGTGGTGGAATTATCCGCGATGAGACGGGTAATTTTGTACACACTTTTCTCCTCTCCTGTGGTGTATGCAATTCGATGCGGGCTGAGATGCGAGCCCTTGTGGTTGGACTTGATAGAGCTCGTGCGCTGGGTATAAGGAAGCTCATTGTCCACATGGATAATTCATCCTGCGTGGATTTTGTCCAACATGAACAACTTCTAAGTAGCAGCCTTCGGCCACTCGTTCAACGATGTCGCGACCTAATCAAGCTTAATGGGTGGTTAATTAAATTTCATCATGTGTTCCGCGAAGCAAATAGAGCAGCTGATTGGCTCGCTAATGAAGGGATCAACGCAAGCACAACCGTTACCTACCTAGAAGAACCTCCTGATGGTCTTCGTTCTATCCTTCGTGAAGATGCTCTAGGCGTAGCTTTTCCACGTTTAGTTCGTGTTTAATTTCTATTATTGTACTGGGGCTTGGCCCCTCTTAAGCACCAAAAAAAAAAAAAACAAATACTACTCTGTATGTTGCTTGAAGTTGATATACGATAGGCATGTTGCTTTATAAGAATACTCCTATCCTATATTCTTAAGTAATAAAAGAGTCGCTAAATTAATTAAAATTTACACTATAGTACCCATATCCATATGAGATGATATTATATGTATTAAGACTATTAAGACAATGAATACAATTTTTGACAATTTTTTTATCACAAAATTAATTAAGACATCTTTCTCGAATTATACTTTGAAAATAGTTGGTTTTGATCAATCAATCTCAACAAATTTACACCATATATCTACAATTCTATGTATCCTTCGAGAAATTATTTGTCAAGTTAGTGTTGTGCCTACCATATGCTCGTAGTTTATTTTAGGGATTTTCCCATCTATACCCCCGTGGTTTTCACTTTTCCCAACTGTACCCTCGCGTATCAGAGATTACTAATTGTACCCCTAAACTTACCTAATGGCTCCCAACCGTGGCTAATCTCCAATTTTCCGTCAAATGATGTCGTTAATTGCCAATATGGCACGCTTAATGTGCCAACAAGGTATGACTTGGCTGCCAACATGGCATTACTAAAACCCCTTCTACCATTCACTAGTCATACCCTTAATTTCATTATATTGACGGTTTTTCTTATTTATCGTCTCACTCACGCTTTATCGACTTTTAATTATTTGTAATGTCCCGCCTTATTCACACTCACCAACCTCTTCACTTTATCCCATTCCTCAACCCAAACCGCCTCCTACCTTGCTCTGCTGCCCCCACGTCTGTCAGCCTCCGTGGGTCCGTGCCACACCCGTCGCTCACTGATGCGACGCACATCTCTGTCAGACACCGTTCTTCCACTGCTGATCTGTACCTCTCTACCCAATGTCGACACCAGCCACTGCGTCCCCTGCTGCGACGCAATCCACTATCGCGCTCCTTATTCGCTCACTGTTGCGGCGTCTTTCTCAGGTACCCTTGAAACCCTAACCCCCAAATCCATGTTATTTATTGTGTGAAGCTATTGGGGTGCTGGATGCTGCGATTAAGGATTTGGGCTCAATAACGATGTGAAGTCGGGTTTCTGAGTTTGAATAAGACTGAGTTAGAGGGTGGTTTGAAGAGGATTTGGGCGAAATTTTACGGTTTTAATTAGATCGATTTTGATTCGGAATCTGAAAATAATAAGGGTAGTTTGGTTATTGCAAATAATTAAAAGTCGATGTAACGTAAATGAGACGATAAATAAGAAAAACCGTCAATATAATGCCATGTAAGCAACCATGTTGGCATAAGGCGTGCCATGGTAGCACTTAACGGCCAAAACAAACGGAGTAGCCAAGTTTAGTCACGGCTGGGAACCATTAGGTAAGTTTAGGGGTACAATTAGTAATCTCTGATACGCGAGGGTACAGTTGGGAAAAATGAAAATCACGGGGATACAGATGGGAAAAACCCTTTATTTTATTAAATAATTGAAGTAGCCCATCAATGTTTATCCTTATTATGTTATAAGTTTGATGAGCTTTCTCTGCGGACTTAAAGTGTTGCGCATTGTCATGGGTAAATGTTTCTACAATACTCTATATTCTGAGATTGGTGAAGTATTCTAAAACGAAGTATATTACAAAAATTACCCGACTACCATATAATAGTATTTGAACTATTCTCCATGATGAAGTTGAGTACCTCGTATGATGGTTTCATAGCCGTACTTGCCAACACAATGAATTTAAGAAAGCTCGTAAGAATAAAATGAATACAACATGTATAGCGAAAATACGTCTAAGAATTAGCGAAGCAAACAGAAATTAAATTCTAATGAAGAAACAACGATTGTAGAAAGTGATGGAAGGAAGAATGATATTTTAGCCGTCGCAACGTTGAATTGTACCATTGTACCTGTAAAATAAAATCTAGATTAGAGAATAAAGAATTAAAATAAAATAAAAAACATGACATAGCAACAAAAAAACGTTAATTGTAGGCAAGATTGAAGGTTGGAGTTGGACGAATGTTCATATATATAGATATGGGGTTGTAGAGTTTGGTATGTTCTAGGATTTAAAAACATTTAATAATAAAAATTTGTATCTAATACAAATTCCTTGAAACATACAACTTTTCAAACTCATTAGCAATTATATTATTTTTATCTGTTGGTAGTTATTTATTATCTTTAATAATAATAATAATAAAATTACTTAGGTGTTTTAGAAAAGTTGGAATTTCTCACAGTGTCTGAAAAAAGCCTCTTTTATATATATATATACTAGATTTAATGCTCGTGCGATGCACGGGCCAACTTGTATGATCTTGTGATATAAATGTATAATGTCTTTACAAAACAGTGTTAACGTGTATTCCATCTGGTCCAGTGAATAACTTACATTCACTATATTATGTGAGAGAGAAATTAAGTACATGTAATTATTGACCGGGATAGAGTGAGTATATCTACTCAACTCCAACCCATATGAGTTCATTACCCTTAGGCCAAGTTCTTTTGGATTTAATTTCAACTCATTTTTAGTTTAGTTTAACTTTATTGAGTTTAGTTTTGCTTAACTCAGATCTTCACAAACAAACTCTTACTTTAATTCAGTTCAGCTCTATTAAATCCAATTCAACTCTTTTCAGCCGACTAATTTTGTTCAAACTTGATATGTTTGAGTGTTCCTATATACGTAAATCAGTGTGAATGCAAGTTTTTTTTTTCTTTCATATATACCAGGATGATTAGCGCGTTCACCCATGGACGGTTCGAAAGGATGATTCATGTCAGCCGACCCCAAATCATTTTGGGATTAAGGCTCTGATGTTGTTGTTGTATATATACCAGGATGGCGATAGGGCGCCACCCGGTGTCGCTGAATCTGATCTCGGCGCCACCTTAGTTAAAAAAAAAAAAGAAATATTACAAATTAAAAGATTGGTTTTTTTATTTTGCACCAATGTTTAAATTAAAATTAAAGTGGTTGATGTTGTTTAATTAAATTAAAGTTGTAACTAAATTAAAATAGATCTTTCTTTTTTATCAATTGTCAACCTAAATTTCATTTGTTGATTGAGCAATCTAATCATCAATAATCTAAAAAATAAACAAAATTGAATTAAGTATTTACGTCTATTGATCTTTTCAACATATCAAAGTTGTGATATTCACTTGCAAATTTGCAATTCTATGATGCAACCTTCCTAATTCATTTACAATCAGGCGATGCATCTTGTACCTTTGTAATTGTGTTTAATATCATGCAAGTTATGACCTTCCAATAAGTGAAACCTCATATATACATACTGTAACACCCCGGTTTATAAAGGAGCCTTTAGCAAGACATTCCCTAATAAGCCGGACTGTTACCATCTCGGTTTCCCGAGGTAGTGAATAACAAATTAAACTCCAAGGCAATTTATATAATTATTTTTAACTTAATTATTACAAAACCTCTTTTCGTCAAATTACAAGAACTAACATAAATAAAAGTGAAAGTCTTCTAGATGATGATCTAGCTACTAAGTCGTCTGATCCAGTGTCTCACGCCCATCCACTCCCCGATTCTATCTCTTAACTTTTGTCAAGTCCGCTCGCCAATATTTGGGTCATCACAGGTGTTCACGAATACACAGGGTCAACCACGAGGTTGAGTAGGGAAAACAATAAAACAACAAAATATGATATGCATGCTCCTCCGTCACCTCCATCTCCATCTCAACTCATATCTCATATCTCATACCCCGGACAACCCACCATACCGATCCCCGTGAGGCTATATATATCGACCGTAGCCGATCTGCGCTTTCCGCACCGAGGACACCAGGGCAACTCTGCGAACCCGCCCGGGCCTTATCACAACTCACATCGTATCTCAACATCGTCACTCCTACACCATCCTCCAACTCCAATGCATATGAAATGCTCAACAGAAATTAATGCAACACAATATATATATATATATATATATATATATATATATATATATATATATATATATATATATATATATATATATATATATATATCACTGAACCGATAAATCATAAAATCATGCCGGGACCCGATGTTGTGATATCATATTCGATACAATCAATTCAGTCAATCACCTTCCCATATATGAATCATAACGTAAATCAACAACCACGAATCAAGTCAACACAATTAAACAACAACGATAATAAGTCAAGTGTATTTCCCTACCTCAAAGTGCCTAAAATCCAATTAAGCGATTCAAAATTCCAGAAAGTAAAGCAACGAATCTGATTATCGATCCTTCACGAATCCGTCACCTAAAACAATTATAATATTTATAATTACTAATTACTAAATATAGAAATCCCCCAAAGTAGAAGCTACTAAAAATAGATAGGTTACCCAAAATAGAGAGTTCCTAAAATAGAAGTTTTACCGAAATGCAATCCCGACACCAAACTTATGCCCAACTGATAACTAAAATAACCCAATTAGTATTTGACCCAACTTCCCAAAATAGAAAGTTACTAAAGTAGAATTTCTTAAAATGGAAACTTTCCCGATATAGTAACTTTTTCTCTTTTAACAAACCCGACTCAAAACCCGTCTCTAATTATTTTAAAAGACTCGGGAATTTAAATTAAATAAATTATCTAAATGACTCGGGAATTGCATTTAATAACTAATATGATAAATAAAATATTAAACGAATTAAACGATTTAAGAAAACCCGAATCAACATAAAACAACTCGAAAAACCCGAACCCACAACCCGCGACATCTCACTCGCCCAAACCCTCACGCGCCGCCTGAACCACCACGACTGCCACCAGGCCTGTTCCCCACTTCGACCCGACCACCAACAACCACCACCACCGGCGATCGCACGGCGAGTCGAACCAGGGTCGCATCGCGCCCTAGCAGGGGTTGCCGCCACCAACACCACCTTTGCAACCCCATAGCCACCACATTATCAACAAAGACACTATTCTATCACCACCATTCTTCTCGCCGCCAACCCACGCACACAGACACCATAGCACCACCGTTTCGACCTCCCCCTAGTCCACGGTGGCGCCACCCCAAACCTACCCGTCTAAACCTGCCTGAAACTCGTATATAAACCCGTTGCTACCCCCCCTGTCGCTGCCACCTTTCACAGCCACTACCACCTCCTAAAACCACCCTAACCACCGCCACTACACTCGTCACATACCACCCATTTCCCTTACCCCGTCAACAACCACCAGCCTCACCTCCCTAAGTCACGAAACAACAACCAAGAACTCGGCAAAAATGCGAAAATAGAGAAAAGGGTTGAACTCTTACCTTTTTCCGCCACCACAACAGCCACCAGGGCCACCCACGGTCGTCGACAAACACCCTAAAGCCTTCCTTGCTGCGCCGACAACACCCATGCTCTCTCTCTCTCTCTCTCTCGTTTTGCGTGAAGGTTGAGATTTTAGCTGATGAAGTGAGGGAGGCGTGAGGGAGGCGGGTTGAGGGAAGGGTTTGGGTAGTGTTTAGGTTATAATTAGGGTTAGGGTTTAGGGTTAATTGGGCTTAGGGTTAAATGGGTTGAACATGTTATTGGCCAACTTAAATGGGTTCGCTCACATTTCGAATTCCATATAAACCGTCTCAATTAACTTACGATAGCTTAAAGTAATTATCGACTCAACTATTAACCCGACATAATTAGTAATATAAAATGTATAATAACTAATATATAATAATATCCGTTTAATTGATTATATAAAATACGGGGTATTACAGTCTTCCCCCCTTAAAATGAACTTCGTCCCGAAGTTCGCTCCCGTACTCAAAGCTCAGAAGGGTATTGTATATCGTACGTACGGACGTCACGCATTTCTAACACGGTTAACACACACTTTTGACACATCAATTAAACATAACAAATACGAAATGTTACATTCAGCCCTCCTAAAAGTAAACTTCGTCCCGAAGTTTAACTCGTCTTTACTTAACCCAACTAACTACGACTAATAACTACCTGAGAACACCAATGTATAACAACTAAATAATCACCTGAGAACACCGTCATCTTCCATCTAAATTCCGATCTCAAACTCAAATAACTCAATAGCCATAGTCACACTGGACCGTAAACATAACTCCCGTAAACATAACTCGGCTCATAGGCTAACTCATAACTCAATACCAGTAGTTTAATTACACTCTCCTTTTACACATCAACTAACTAACAGAAGTAGGAACAAAACATATAGAACTCATTTGCATAGGTACCCCGCAACTAAACATCAACTTGGTCAAACTACAATCTATAAACAAGTGCAATTTAAGCATTAAGATTTTACAATCCTACCCGACTAGAAACATGGTTACGTCCACGTAACCTCTTTTCAATTTTCATATACATATGCAACAAAATCATTATCAACCACATGTGACAGGAAAGAACATATGATAAAAGATTGTGCATTAACATTAAGGTCAAAACAAGGTTTTATTATGGAATTAACTGATTGTCAACAAGTAACATTTATTACTAGCTCATGCTTAACTTAAAAACACAACATCAAACTAAAGAACAACAAGAAAGGAACCAAGGTTTACACGGTTTCACCACTAAACAAATTTGATGATCAATTATAGACTATGAACGAGCGAGAGCAAAATCAACAAAACAATTTAAGAACTTCTCACATTGCAAACATATCACAGAAAATAGATCTACCTCTACCATCCATCACACTCACAGGATCTTATTGACATGTCCGTACAACCATTTACTCACCCACTGGTTTAGGTCACGAATTGGGTCGATGAATTTAAGCAATCAACAACATACTCATAATTCATATTTTAAATTATAACAATTGTTTGCACGATATCAATTCTGAAAACATATTTCCCAATAAAAGTAACTACATATGATCTATGACAACAACAACATCACTTTCATATCCCACATATGTTTCACATTTTAGCAATCATATCTTTCAATTGTGTCTAGCAACTTAGTATACTCATTTTCAGCAAAACAAAAGATATCGTATAAATAACTTAGACATATACATTTGCCATCATACACTTCGTAGGACACTAGCTATGATAAAAGATTAACAACTTGAACAACTTCTCTGATTTGTACGGTTGAATAATTAGGCAACTCGTAAGCTTAATTAAACGTAACTATAACGACTATCATTTAAACCAATGCATATCATGTGAATCATCAAAGGGTTATCCTATTATAATTGTCAACATAGTTATCATAACAATCTTTATTATAATATAATTGATAGTAACGACTCGAGAATATAGATATGCCAATTGTCGTGTTATATCAAACAGTTTCCCTTATATCACACCCATACAATTGCAAGAATCACTTTAGCATTTTATGACATTGTAATAACGAACATATTCAATAAGGAATAACAACACTGTTTATTATCATGTTATAGGTGTAGGTCCAACTGAAATAATTTAATGCGATGAAGGTAATAAATATAACTATGGGCACACAACTCATATGAAAGACATTAGAACTCAGATGCATCCTACATGTGTGAACATTTAGACATACTCATTACTACCATCCATGTGTAAACATTTAGACATAATTATTATAATTATTCATGCGAGTATATTAGAACCATCAAATTAACTTTTAATGCCATCAACTTTACCAAGATATGTCAATAGAGTTTTATATTTATTTATATCCGACCACTATGCAAATATGATGAACACACCAGAGATATTACAACATGCCAAACGTATGTAAAATATGCAAACAACTGGACTCGTATAAAATATTTCACCCTTGATTAAGAATCAATTTAAGCTATCCAATTTTACTCACGCTATCATGCCAACAATGTTATCAACTAAGTTTTAATTTTATCACTTGTTAAGATACATAACTACTGAACATGCATGCTACTATCGTCATATAAAGCATTATAAATTCACATTACTAAGGCTCATGAATTAATCAAACAACTGTATGAAACTCAACCTAGAACACACATTTTACAAGTCATGTTTCACGTTGTAACTTTCAAAGATCACGAATAAATAACCGTTCGATTAAAACTTGATTCATATTATTTTTATAAAACACGGAGAGTTAAAAACATAGGGGAAAAAGAATTAGGTCTAAAGCACAAAAATTTCATTTTTAAAGAATTTTACAACTCAGTTGGTCCAAACAAACATGTGACAGCATTTGGTCCAAAACTTGGGTCAGTTTGCAAAACCTACCGTTTAATATAGAGACATCAAGAATTTTCGTGGCTTATCAATTTGAAAACCTATGCGACTCTTTTGATCGATGGAGTTGGAATTATGCAAAAATTATTAATATCAAACATCACTGCACAGGAACTTCCTAACCACAGCTCACTAAAATATTTATTACTCCTAATCCGTATATCATATAAGCATGAAACCAACGCCAAATGAATACTAACTCTCAAGGCTATCTCTCATAAAATTTTCATCCATAGGCAATAAACAGAAAAGAAATGGCAGTAAGGTCAATTAAAGAGTACAATCAAACAAAACAAGTTTCAGCACTAAGTCGTTCATTTTCTATGTCCCAAACTCTTACAACCATACTATCGATACTAACCCATCCTAACTTAAATCTCACACTGTGTATTTCGTAACATCTACCCCATAGAATCCTTTCGCATCTCGATCTACTCCTTACATCTAAATCACGATTGCTATGACTATAAACATACAATTCAATAGTGTTTCTAATTACTATCACAATACTATACTAGCATGGCTTCGGGATCACATAACCGTATATTACTAGATATAATAGTACTATCAGCACATCATTCAACATCCACCTAGGTTGTGGGGTAATATCCGTATAAGACCCTCTAAATTTAGGACTATAACGTAAATTTAACATGCGATTATCGTCATAAAACATAAATACAATAGAGAAACGATAAAGGTAAAGAATTAACCTCGGGTCCTTTATAGTGCGGCGTAAAGAACAGAAATCAAACGAGATTCCCTCCTAATTGTTGCACCCAAGACTTGTCCGAGATATGCCCTTGGCTAGATGGTGTTCTCCGATTGCCTTGCAATATTGGGAGAACTGATGTGAGGTTTTCTCGAGATGTGAGATCTCAGTTTCAGAGAGAAAATTAATCTCCAAAACCCTAATTATTTTTTACTAATGATGATTAGGTCAGAAGGGAGGAGAAGCTCTCCCTTTTGATCTCCTAATCTCGGCCAAACCGAGTCCATGGGGAGGAAATGGGCTTTTCCATTTCCTCTTCATTTTAACTCGTAGTCCGTACCCAAATGACTAAATGTATATGACGCGGTTTTTATAAATCGTCATCGGTTATCGGCTATTAAAACATCAACTAATAACACGGGTTAGTTGAAGTATTAATACATGTCCGACAAAGACGATATTGTATAATTATATTCAATATACATTAATTAAATATACATCGCTTATATTTAATTTTACGAATTAATCGTTAATTCGCTTAGCCCATGATATTTAATCCGTATTAAATATAATATCTCAACATCACAGTTTGACTAATTACTAGTCAAATAACTCGGACTAACTGGTTAGTCAAATTTGGCATCTACATGATCGTATTTTCATCTTGTCACATCTCTCGAACGTATCCTATAGGTGTGACTTTTAGGGACCAGTTGATCACCGCCATCCGTATGACAATAACGTCAAACTTATCTAGCAAGCCAACCGTTATTGATAAACGTGGATCAACCGATAATAATACCAAAAGTATGCCCTTTGATCCTTTTAGAGGTTTATAAGTCCTTGCACTAATTGTTAAGGACACCAACCCCAACAAGCTCCCACTTGTCCGTACAAGTGTATGTGCAATGACGTTATCCGCACTAACCGGAGGACACAAGCTCCAACAAACTCCCACTTGTCCGTACAAGTGTATGTGCGATAACCGATTCTCATATTCATTTAAAATTTCTCCCACTCAATGTAAAACAATTTGCATATCTGGATCCACAAAGGTCGTATTTTACAATCGATCTGTATCTAGAGTGGTTTCCCCGACTAGAGAGTAACTCAACTGATAAAACGAATCCGTATCCGAGCATGGCCATGCATTTCAGATTCTGACTCCTCGAGTGGCCCTGAGAAATATCGAGTACCCGATAAAGGCTGAATATTTCCTTCAACTCGACTCCTTCCGATCTAAGCACAAACATGAAATGACCCGAAAAAATCTACTTGGCCCCCTGTTACGGATGACCGTGAGAAAGAAACCAAAGTCACCCAAAATCTGCCTTAGTCTCAAGAGACAGACGATAGTCAAAAGAATCGACTCTTAGGATCACCATGGAGGTCCTATCCACGACTTGGCACCGAATGTTATAAAACATTTAGGACTCCACGTCGATGTCACAAGTGTGTCCTACGAAATATCCGTATAAATCGCCTCTGTGATTGGTCAGCCAACCGGTTGACTTATGGCTCGTTGAACCCACCATCAACCAACGTCACAAAATAATTGCCAGAGTTATCAGCTCATGTGGGCAATTAAGGACTGAAAAGATATAATGTTCGTTCAGTTCACTTTGTGGTGTTCAAAATTTGTCGTACAAATCCACATGACAAACAAAATATATATATAAAATATCAAAACGATGATGTCGTATAGAGTACAAGAGAGAATGAATCTGATCCATAAAAGAGTACTACAACTTAGGAACACGTTTAATTCCCATGGAATTAACATGCCCTTCATGCTTATCTTGTCGTAATGCTTTAGTGAGAGGATCTGCTATGTTATCATCTGTAGCAATCTTTTCTATCACTACTTCCTTTTGCTCCACGTAATCCCGGATTAGATGAGCTTTCCGTTGTACATGTCTAGACTTGTTGCTAGACTTTGGCTCCTTAGCTTGGAAGATGGCACCACTATTGTCGCAATAGATGGTGATCGGGTCATTCGAACTAGGCACTACAGAGAGCCCATGTAAGAATTGACGCATCCATATCGCTTCCTTTGTAGCTTCAGACTCGGCATAGTACTCGGACTCAGTCGTAGAATCTGTTGTAACAGTTTGTTTCGAACTCTTCCAGCTGACTGCAGCGCCATTAAGAGTAAAAACGAATCCAGACTGAGATTTCGAGTCATCACGATCCGTTTGGAAGCTAGCATCTGCACAAATCCGGTTGCGCATAGCTTTTGTTCGCCTCCATAAGTCAATGCCCAATCTTTAGTCCTCCGTAGGTACTTAAGAATGTTCTTGACAGCCAACCAATGTGGTTCACCTGGATGCTGTTGGAATCGACTTGTCATACTCAATGCATATGCCACGTCCGGACGTGTGCATATCATGGCATACATGATAGATCCTATTGCCGAGGCATAAGGTATCCGTGCCATGCGCTCTTTTGCTTCCGGTGTCTCTGGTGCCTGAGACTTGCTCAAATGAGCCCCTGGAGACATAGGAAGGAACCCCTTCTTGGAGTTAGTCATGCTGAATCTCTCTAGGACTTTGTCTATGTAAGACTCCTGACTGAGAGATAACATCCGTCGTGATCTATCTCGATAGATACGGATGCCTAGAATTCTTTGTGCCTCTCCCAGATCTTTCATCTGGAAATGGTTTTTCAACCATACTTTCACCGAAGTTAAGAGAGGTATGTCATTCCCAATCAGGAGTATGTCGTCAACATACAATATTAGGAAGACAATCTTGCTCCCACTCGACTTGATATATAAACATGTTTCCTCGACCGATCGAGTAAATCCATTTTCTTTAATCACTTGGTCGAAGCGATGATTCCAACTCCGAGATGCTTGCTTAAGTCCATAAATGGAACGCTTAAGTTTGCATACTTTCTTAGGATGTTGTGGATCGATGAAACCTTCGGGTTGTACCATGTACAACTCTTCCTCCAAAAAGCCGTTTAAGAAGGCGGTTTTCACGTCCATTTGCCAAATTTCATAGTCATGAAAAGCGGCAATCGCTAAGATAATCCGAATGGAACGCAGCATGACTACGGGTGCAAAAATCTCATCGTAGTGCAAACCTGGCACTTGTGTGAAACCTTTAGCAACTAGTCGTGCTTTGTAGATATCTTGTTGACCTTCTACTGAATGCTTTATCTTGTAAAGCCATTTGCATTGGAGGGGACGAACCTTAGCAGGTAAGTCAACAAGATCCCACACGTTGTTCTCATACATGGAGTCCATCTCGGATTGCATGGCCTCAAGCCATAGCTTTGAGTCAGAACTGGTCATGGCACCTTTATAGGTTGCGGGTTCACTACTCGTTAAGAGTAGAATGTCATCTATGTCATGTTCCTCGACCAGACCAATGTATCTGTCTGGAGGAATAGAGACTCTTCCCGACCTCCTAGGTTCCTCAGGAATATTTACCGCAGCCGGGATTGAAGGAATTGGTTCCTCCAATGGTTGCTCGGTGTTTGGTTCTGGAATCTCCGACAGGTCGAAGGTTCTATCACTCTTTGCATTCTCGAGAAATTCCTTCTCTAAGAATGTCGCACTAGCCGCAACAAAAAACACGTTGTTCGGTTGGCGAATAGAAGTAATGACCAAGTGTTCCTTTAGGATAACCTATAAAGTATGTCTTGACCGATCGCGGGCCGAGCTTATCCTCGTGTCTCCACTTGACATAAGCCTCGCAGCCCCAAACCCGTATAAAGGACAAGTTGGGGACCGTTCCCTTCCATAGTTCATATGGAGTCTTGTCAACAGACTTTAGACGGACTTCGGTTAAGTATTAGAGCAGCTGACATAAGAGCATAACCCCATAACGAGTCAGGCAACACGGTGTGACTCATCATGGATCGAACCATATCAAGTAGTGTTCGATTTCTCCGTTCGGACACACCATTCAACTGAGGTGTTCCAGGTGGAGTTAACTGTAGGGCAATCCCACAGTCCTTTAGGTGTTGATCAAACTCGTGAGAAAGATACTCGCCACCACGATCCGAACGCAGTGTTTTAATCTTTCTACCTAATAGGTTCTGTACCCTATTTCGGTATTCCTTGAATTTCTCAAAGGATTCACTTTTGTGCTTCATTAAGTAGACATAGCCATATCTACTTAAATCGTCCGTGAAAGTGATGAAATACCTATAGCCTTCTCGTGCGGTGATTGACATAGGTCCACATACATCCGTGTGTATGAGCCCTAATAGGTCGCAGCCGCGCATTCCAACACCTTTGAAGGAAATCCGAGTCATCTTACCGATGAGACATGATTCACACGTGCCAAATGATTGAAAATCAAAGGCCGAGATAGCTCCATGTTTGATGAGCTGTTTTACGCGTTTCTCATTAATGTGTCCCATACGGCAGTTACCATAGATAGGTTTGATCTTTGTCACCAACCTTTAACTTTTTATTCATTACGTGTAATATTTCGGTGGTCTGATCTAAAACATAAATTCCATTCATGGAGACTGCCTTGCCATAAATCATATTGTGTAAAGAGAAAATGCAAGTATTATTCTCTATTACAAATGAAAAACTAAGTTTGTCAAGTGCGTAAAACCGAAATAATGTTTTTCGAAAGACTGGGTACATAATAGCAATCATATAATGATAACTCAAATCCGCTAGGAAGCTGGATCACATATGCTCCCCTCGAGACGGCAGCCACTCTTGCTCCATTCCCGACACGCAAGTCAACCTCACCCTTTACGAGAGGCTCGAGATTTCGGAGGCCCTGCACATGATTACACAGATGAGAACCACAACCAGTATCAAGTACCCAAGTTCCGTAACTTGCGTGGTTAATCTCAATCATATGAATAAAAGTAGAAGGAGAAGACATACCAACAGGTTTAACGCGACCTGCTTTTATGTCCTCATGATAAACAGGACATGTACGCCTCCAATGCCCGGTCTTGTGGAAATGATGGCATTCCATGTTTTCGGTCTTGCTCTTTGTCGCGCCCGATGAGTTACTTGCCTCACCAGGCCCACTCTTACCTCGATCCCGACTTCTTAAACTTCGGTTTGCCTCTCTGCTAGGCCCGGCTGAACTTTGCCCTTACCCTTGCCCTTGTTTGACACAACGAGAACATCCTGTTTCATGCTCCCACTGAACTTCATGTCCTTCTCGGTCTGTACGAGGAGGGAGTGCAGTTCATGGGGAGTTTTCTTCAAATCATTCATATAGTAATTCGCTCTAAATTGCGAATAACCATCGTGGAGTGAGTGAAGTATGCGGTCAATAACAATGTTCTCGCTGATCTTACAATCAAAGGTCTCCAACTTCTCGACATTCTCAATCATGCTGAGAATGTGTGGGCTAACCGGTTGGCCCTTTTGGAGTCTCGCATCAAAGAAGCGAGTGGTAAGCTCATAGGTCACGATTCTCGGTGCTTTTGAGAATTCCCTAGTGAGTGTAGTGAAAATCTTGTTTGCACTTTGAGCTATGAAGCGTTTCTGCAAATTGGATTCCATTGCAAAAATAAGTACGTTCTTTACCGCACCCGCTTCCATGGCGAAATCGTTATACTTGTCGATTTCATTAATTTCAGCCGTGGGGCCTGGGTTTGGTGGGATGGGCTCAATCGATATTTGAGCTTCCCATCGCAATGGCGCATTCCGTAATGCCGCCTCCCGAGTCCGTGAAGTTTGATCCATCATTCTTCGATCGAGTAGACCGATTCATCGATCCATGAAGATCCGAAGCCGTGGACTCACGGTCCAATGTGACACTTGGCATTGGGTCGTCCTCACGGCCACCATTATGTTATTAGCGCTTAAATGTTCGTGTTCTACACCGAAAAAGGAAGAAAAACAAAACGAAATAAGCAACTCATCGAGGTGATTTAAGTCTATTTTAAAATTCATTTTAAACATGTAGACTCTCGCACTTGTATAATTGATCTCCCTCAAGAATGATACAAGTGATCCCAAGACTCAATTTTCGTAAATTGATAAGCCAACTGTTTAGCTAATTCTTCCGTAAGAACTCTTGGTCGATAGATTTCCGTAAATCCTATCTATAGTCCACCACAGTCACAGGATCGTACGAGTGACCATAGTGTTGAGATAAAATAGGTCAATCGGTTCCAACTTACCCGACGTAGAAGGGGTCATATTATGCCTACCGACGAAGAAGGGACTCATTGGAGTTTGACCTATAAAGACCGTTCTCAATTTTTGTTTATACGAGGAAGATCCCATCAACTAAATTATAATTCATATTAAGTGAACGAATAACTAGCGTCTGCGTGAATGAATTAATTTGGGTGATGGCTTAAAAAACGTGTGACATACGAATGTCAAAGAAAACTAACTCGTGACCTCTATATGTGTCAGTTTTCATGCAATTATTAGGTGGTTTGGTTTTTAGGCGGAATATGATGCATACTATCGTTACGATAAAATAAATAATTGAATGCAATACGTAAATAAAATTTCCTAGTGTGGCCTATCCTAATAAAAAGAACAAAATACAACTTTGGAATCCACCGTTGGACCCAAGAAGCTTGTCTTGATGTTCCATCTTGATCCATGTAGCGGGAGTGAGCATCTGGTCTCCGTCTTTGGTCTTCTCAAAAATTACAATTAAAATTACAAAATATAAACCTAATTACATTCTAATAAAACCTGTAATTACAAGTGAAAAATCCAGAACGGAGATACGAGATCTCAAAATACAACCAAGACCGTGTTCCATCATTACGGTAACACGTTCTACTAAGGCCACACTAAGTTACAACCGTTTGCAAAAATAAATAAATACGTAATAAAAGGCATTCAAGGCATTCAAACAAAACGATAAATAAATGCATCAACTAAAAACAAATTCATTCGTAACATAATTCCGTAATTATGTTAAATTTATCCAAACCACCTTTTAATGATTAAAATTCATGTGATAAAACCGCTTCTATCATTTAATTTTAATCCAATACAAATTAAGTTACTTTAAATACGCTTTAAAATAACTTAATGGTACGTGTGTGAACCGTTTCACAATCATAGCGAGTGTACAATATCCGTATAATGTACATTTTGTAGCCAAAAGAAAAATTTAAAGCAAAAAGAATAAATTTTCAAAGTCATCAAAATGCAAAATCCTCGATCCAGGGACACAGTGCTCGATCGAGGAACGAAAGGGCTCGATCGATCAATCGCAAGTCGATCGAGAGGTGTGCTAATCAGAAGTACTCGATCGACAAAACGGTAGTCGATCGAGGACTTATATCAAGACAATCTTGCTTTCGATCGAGTACGAGGACTTCTCGATCGAGCAGTGGGGTTTTAAAAGCAGGTCGATCGAGTACAGCAAGGGCTCGATCGAGTAAAAACATGTCAGAAAAACCATTCGATCGACTTAAAACATGCTCGATCGAGGGAAAAAGTTTCTGGAAAACATAAAACCCTCGTGAAAACATTTTGTCGAGACAAAATCAATTGCAATTTTGATCAAAAACGCATCAAAACAAATTTAACAATTGACAAAACTTGACATATTGTTATAATCTCTGTATAAAACAACAATATGTAAAAGATCAAATCGAAAATCACACAAAACAACCGTGTAATATCATGTCACGGTTAAAAAAAAAAATCCAGCCGTGTATACATGGCACGGTTTTCGAGATAAAACACAACCGTTTCAAAATCGTTTTATGAAAAACACATAGAAAAATTTACGTGGCCTCGCTCTGATACCACTTGTGGGGTAATATCCGTATAAGACCCTCTAAATTTAGGACTATAACGTAAATTTAACATGCGATTATCGTCATAAAACATAAATACAATAGAGAAACGATAAAGGTAAAGAATTAACCTCGGGTCCTTTATAGTGCGGCGTAAAGAACAGAAATCAAACGAGATTCCCTCCTAATTGTTGCACCCAAGACTTGTCCGAGATATGCCCTTGGCTAGATGGTGTTCTCCGATTGCCTTGCAATATTGGGAGAACTGATGTGAGGTTTTCTCGAGATGTGAGATCTCGCCGTAGAGAAAATTAATCTCCAAAACCCTAATTATTTTTTACTAATGATGATTAGGTCAGAAGGGAGGAGAAGCTCTCCCTTTTGATCTCCTAATCTCGGCCAAACCGAGTCCATGGGGAGGAAATGGGCTTTTCCATTTCCTCTTCATTTTAACTCGTAGTCCGTACCCAAATGACTAAATGTATATGACGCGGTTTTTATAAATCGTCATCGGTTATCGGCTATTAAAACATCAACTAATAACACGGGTTAGTTGAAGTATTAATACATGTCCGACAAAGACGATATTGTATAATTATATTCAATATACATTAATTAAATATACATCGCTTATATTTAATTTTACGAATTAACTGGTTAATTCGCCTTAGCCCATGATATTTAATCCGTATTAAATATAATATCTCAACATCACAGTTTGACTAATTACTAGTCAAATAACTCGGACTAACTGGTTAGTCAAATTTGGCATCTACATGATCGTATTTTCATACTTGTCACATCTCTCGAACGTATCCTATAGGTGTGACTTTTAGGGACCAGTTGATCACCGCCATCTGTATGACAATAACGTCAAACTTATCTAGCAAGCCAACCGTTATTGATAAACGTGGATCAACTGATAATAATACCAAAAGTATGCCCTTTGATCCTTTTAGAGGTTTATAAGTCCTTGCACTAACTGTTAAGGACACCAACCCCAACATAGGTAACTATCATCGACTCGCAATTATTTTCATGCTCACGTCTAGCACAACACTTCATTGATTATTAACCTGAACTCGAAATTTTATTTCTCATTTCCACAACATTATATGATCACGTCATCATTCATACAAAATACTTACCGTAGCGTTGTCCTGCAGAATGGTTAGAATATATGGGTCTCAAGGTATACATCAACTCGATTATGCAATAATCAATGTATCACTCAGTTAATACTTAGGCAACGATATTTGAATTTCATGTTCAACCTCAAGCAACTTTTCTACCCTTTCTCTCATATACACTCAGGGTTTCCGGTCAAACCGAGAGGGCACGGTTCGGTGTGAGGGGCCCCCTAACTCATACCTTACCTTAGTGTGCTCCTAACAGTTTTATCCCGGGGTTCATTTTATTTAGACTCTTCCTATGTTCATTGGGTTCATAGGTTTAGGCCCGAGGATCGTTCGCTCTGATACCACTTTGTAACACCCCGGTTTATGAAGGAGCCTTTAGCAAGACATTCCCTAATAAGCCGGACTGTTACCATCTCGGTTTCCCGAGGTAGTGAATAACAAATTAAACTCCAAGGCAATTTATATAATTATTTTTAACTTAATTATTACAAAACCTCTTTTCGTCAAATTACAAGAACTAACATAAATAAAAGTGAAAGTCTTCTAGATGATGATCTAGCTACTAAGTCGTCTGATCCAGTGTCTCACGCCCATCCAGCTCCCGATTCTATCTCTTAACCTGTCAAGTCTGCTCGCCAATATTTGGGTCATCACAGGTGTTCACGAATACACAGGGTCAACCACGAGGTTGAGTAGGGAAAACAATAAAACAACAAAATATGATATGCATGCTCCTCCGTCACCTCCATCTCCATCTCAACTCATATCTCATATCTCATACCCCGGACAACCCACCATACCGATCCCCCGGTAGACTATATATATCGACCGTAGCCGATCCGCCACTCGCACTGAGAACACCAGGGCAAGTCCTGCAGAACCCGCCTGGGCCTTATCACAACTCACATCGTATCTCAACATCGTCACTCCTACACCATCCTCTAACTCCAATGCATATGAAATGCTCAACAGAAATTAATGCAACACAATATATATATATATATATATATATATATATATATATATATATATATATATATATATATATATATATATATATAAAATCAACGAATCGATAAATCATAAAATCATGCTTAGGTTACCCGATGTTGTGATATCATATTCGATACAATCAATTCAGTCAATCACCTTCCCATATATGAATCATAACGTAAATCAACAACCACGAATCAAGTCAACACAATTAAACAACAACGATAATAAGTCAAGTGTATTTCCCAACCTCAAAGTGCCAGCAAATCCAATTAAGCAGTTCAAGCAGTCCAGAAAGTAAAGCAACGAATCTGATTATCGATCCTTCACGAATCCGTCACCTAAAACAATTATAATATTTATAATTACTAATTACTAAATATAGAAATCCCCCAAAGTAGAAGCTACTAAAAATAGATAGGTTACCCAAAATAGAGAGTTCCTAAAATAGAAGTTTTCCCGAAATACAATCCCGACACCAAACTTATGCCCAACTGATAACTAAAATAACCCAATTAGTATTTGACCCAACTTCCCAAAATAGAAAGTTACTAAAGTAGAATTTCTTAAAATGGAAACTTTCCCGATATAGTAACTTTTTCTCTTTTAACAAACCCGACTCAAAACCCGTCTCTAATTATTTTAAAAGACTCGGGAATTTAAATTAAATAAATTATTTAAATGACTCGGGAATTGCATTTAATAACTAATATGATAAATAAAATATTAAACGAATTAAACGATTTAAGAAAACCCGAATCAACATAAAACAACTCGAAAAACCCGAACCCACAACCCGCGACATCTCACTCGCCCAAACCCTCACGCGCCGCCTGAACCACCACGATCGCCACCAGGCTGTTCCCCACTTCGACCCACCACCAACAACCACCACCACTGGTCGATCGCCACGGCGAGTCGAACCAGGGCTGTCATCGCCGCTTTAGCAGGGGTTGCCGCCACCAACACCCACCTTTGCAACCCCATAGCCACCACCCTCAAGTTATCAACAAGACACTATTCTATCACCACCATTCTTCTCGCCGCCAACCCACGCACACAAACACCATAGCACCACCGTTTCGACCTCCCCCTAGTCCACGGTGGCGCCACCCCAAACCTACCCGTCTAAACCTGCCTGAAACCCGTATATAAACCCGTTGCTACCCCCCTTCGCTGCCGCCTTTCACAGCCACTACCACCTCCTAAAACCACCCTAACCACCGCCACTACACTCGTCACATACCACCCATTTCCCTTACCCCGTCAACAACCACCAGCCTCACCTCCCTAAGTCACGAAACAACAACCAACAACTTGGCAAAAATGCGAAAACAGAGAAAAGGGTTGAACTCTTACCTTTTTCCGCCACCACAACAGCCACCAGGGCCACCCACGGTCGTCGACAAACACCCTAAAGCCTTCCTTGCTGCGCCGACAACACCCATGCTCTCTCTCTCTCTCTCTCTCGTTTTGCGTGAAGGTTGAGATTTTAGCTGATGAAGTGAGGGAGGCGTGAGGGAGGCGGGTTGAGGGAAGGGTTTGGGTAGTGTTTAGGTTATAATTAGGGTTAGGGTTTAGGGTTAATTGGGCTTAGGGTTAAATGGGCTGAACATGTTATTGGCCAACTTAAATGGGTTCGCTCACATTTCGAATTCCATATAAACCGTCTCAATTAACTTACGATAGCTTAAAGTAATTATCGACTCAACTATTAACCCGACATAATTAGTAATATAAAATGTATAATAACTAATATATAATAATATCCGTTTAATTGATTATATAAAATACGGAGTATTACACATACTCTTGGTACATAGCCCAAAATGCTCAATGGTGAATTGAACGGGAATGATGATTGAGTTTGATTCCGAATTGTAATCGCTTTACAAACTATTATTTGTAAAATGTATGTAGTTGCAAACTCAACTGTGTATCTTTTTTGTTCTAAGTGGGAACTCCTTTCCTCAAAAAGAGGAAAAATGCTATGAACAATTCAAGTGGTTTTCTTTCAATTATCTATAATTTTAATAAACTATGTAATTTAAAGTTCCCAAATTACCCTTTTCAATTAATTAGTGTGAAATTAAAATTTTAATGGAGGAAAATGAAAATAAGTAATTAATTTACTATAATACCCCCAGTGGCGCCCAATTTGAGTAACACCCAGTGGCGCCATCTCATTTTCCTATACCAAATAGATTATTCTTTCATATTCCAATACAAATTTCACGATCAAGATTAGAATAAACTTTTATCATTATTTCTTTTAGCAATATTTTATAGTATAAAGAAAGTCTATTTCATATGTAGTATGTGTTGTATGATAGACGTGAAAGAGTTGGAATACAACTCTTAATTTCTTAGCAAGTTGACTAAAATATTGTTTTAGAAAATATGTAATTTAAAGTTACTATGGAACAACAACAACAACAAGTTAATTAAAAGAGTATTACATAAATATGTAGTACTCCGCAAATATGTTAAATGTCGTTATATACACCTGTTAGGTAGTCTGTTTAATTTTCTTAATTTGACGAATTATGTACTCCTACCAGTAGTAATCAAATGTACGCCAATAATTAATTGATAAGTGACAAGGCTTGAATCAATGAAACAACATCAACCACTTAATGTTCAGTAAGTGGATTATACATTTGATGTAGTAAATCAGATAATAATGTAGTTTTTGAGTATTAAGATAAAGTTTTTGAGTTTTAAAAATTTTGAGTTTTATTATAAAGTTTTTGAGTTCATTTACTTAAACTTTAATCTAAAAAAAATTACATATAAACTAAAAAAAATTTGATTTTTGACATCAGAAAACTAAAATGTAATTTATAAACTCTATAGAACTCAAAAAAAAAAAAAAATACACAAAAACTCAAAAAGTCATTTTGTGTGAGGCAGTACATCTGATGTACAATCCTTTTTCTCCTTAATGTTGGATCCATCTTATTAGTTTTTTTAAAGAACATATATGGAACAAAATTTTATGCTTTACATGTAAAATTGTTAAGATGTGTGTATAAGATATAATTTATATTCTTGTTTTGTAGTCCAATTCAAACTCAGAAAATAAAATCGTCACTATTTAGAGATTACTAATATTATAAATTTAAAATTGAATAATTATGTTTTTAGATGCTTGGAAGTTCTTAATCTTCTTTGGAATAGTATTGGGTCGGACAGACGGAGACATACAACTCTCCGTTGGAATAGAGTATCCATGGCAAAACTCGTCTTTTCGCGCTTGTTCTACTATAGTCTAATCTGATATGGAGTATTAGTTACGTATGAGATACTACAATAAAAATGGTTTTGACGAAGATAGGACAACTAATCTCTATGTACTTTTTTTTGTCGGTATATCATAACAATCTTTGGGTATTATAGTGATGCAATTGTGTTGTGTATGTATGACACTTACACGACTTTTCTTTTAAGGTAAATACTTACAACTTCATTCTAAAGTATACTTACGACACGTGATTAATCAACTAAAAAACAAAATAAAGAGCAATTACTTCAATCATTATTCAAAGCTAACCTTAAGTATGCTACATTATGTTGAGATGATCACCACAAGTGTATAGTAATCTTGTGACAATTTTTTAATTCCTGAAAAAATAAAAATAAAAATAGTCATAATAAAAAAAAAGCATTCAAATTACGGAAATTGTACAACAATAATAATGCATGATCAAACATAAATGGAGAAAACAATATAATAACAAAATATCTAGCTAATTAAGAAATTAAAATACGGAAGCAAATATCGAAAGCACACCCTAATTGCAATTACTAAGGAGCATATATATACACACACAAGACACAAATAAGATGTCATATGGACGTAGAATTGTATGATGTAGGGTTTCTTTTGGATAGAATTTTATATATTCAATTTTTTACTGTAGATTTCTTAGAATATACCTAATTATTATCTCCTACTTCAATTATATATCTATTACTTATTTTATAATTATGTGGTTTGTAAATATTGGACTCTCTGTAATCGCTCGAAAAAAGCTTCCTTTATTAATATAGATAGATACTAGATTTAATGCCCGTGCGATGCACGGGCCTAAATGTATAGTCTTTTATAATACGATTATTCTAACATATACCCTAAAATAATAAAAATATATCAAATAGTTTAGTAAAAACGTTACACTCAAAATTACAGTGACATGAGTCGATGACTGCATGAAAACTTAAAGTCTTAAACGCCACAACCATTTTCATAATTGCACCAATAGTTCCAATGGACTAAAATGGGTCAAACGACTAAAAGTCTAAAACAGCTCAAGTTTATTATACTAATTAACAAAAAATATCGATATTTTTTAATCAAAAAAGTATATTTTACCATTACTTTGTAAAAAAAGTATATTTTACCATTACTTTGTAGAATGTTATGATTCTACGGTCTAAATTGTCGATTTGATACTAACATATACGGAGTATGTATTAATTCAAAGTAGAATCTTGATTCTAGTGAATTATGTGTACACCCTTTATTGTTTTCATCTTCCCATTCGTTTTTATGGTCTCCAAGACCATAATGGGTTAAGGGAAACTCGGAAGATTGGAAAATTCTAACCAAAATTTTCGATCGTTAGTTGGGGTGAGCACCCCCGATAGGCCGATACGCTAGCCCCTCCCTAACTCTACCACTGTCCAAGACGAACTTTGACTGTATATCAACTCAAATAATTGAAGAGGTGTAATAAATGTAATACATAAGTTAGCGTTATGTGCTAGATAATGACTAACGATGAAAAAAGAAAACAAAAGTGTTATGTGCTGCGCTGGGTAACAATGAAAAAGAAAACGAAAAGCTCCATAGAAAACTCACGAACTTGCATGAATATTTTGTTCTTACCCTAACTAAATGACGTAAACGTGTTAACATGTTATATTGTATTTTCCTCAATTATTATGCAATTTTATTTCATGATTATTTTCAGCATAAATATACAAACCCCGTAGGCCCGTATTATGCAATTTCATGATTATTTTGTTCTTACCCTAACTTTGTTATTGTAATCATCTAACTTATTCTAACCAGTTCATATAATTCATATAAAATTATTACTCCGTACATGATTATATTATCTGATCTCATATGAGTAGAAAGGCGTGTGAAAATTAAACTAAAATAAGCCAAAGATAACAGTTACCATATACTCCGTATGTAAGAGCAATTGCTTAAAATATGATTTAGGTACAATTTTTTGGAACATAAGAGGGGCGAACCCCGATAAATAATTTGCTATTGCACGGGAAATAGCTACTCCTAGAATAACTTCGTGCATAATAAAACGAAGTTCCACCGGTGGATCGCTAAGAAGTGTCCAATCTGTGCTTACGTTAACTCCTCAGTTAGCAAGGCAATCAGGTGCTCGGTTGGCTTCCCTATAACAATGCTCAATATTCATAAAACTTTGAGGCTCTTGATTTGTTTGCGAAGGATAACAATTGGACTCGCGGTCATCGATCCAAAAAAGCAACTTTCATACTTGAAAATATACGTTTCCCTTCTCCTTTTCATAATCAAATGGAGTACAAATCTGTCATCTCTTATTACACAAACAAAAACCCCTTAGTGTCTCCAGATTAATAGTCTCGTTTCAATTTTGAAGTAAAGACAAAAGGAACGAATTTCTAGCAACCCCTAAGTTTCTAGTTAACTAACATGAACTTACTTGCCTAATGAATTTCACCGAACTCGTATAGGCGAAAGAGTGCGATTAGTTTCATAGATGGAGTAACATACAATAAAAAGTCCAAGTAAAACTCGACATTAAGCAATAAAAATACTGAGTCTGAATCATAAGCAAGTATACAAAAAAATATTATTAGTATCTTTGAAACATACTTCTATGAAAAAGCAATTGATATATACACAACAATGTTAGAGCTAAAAACTTCATATAAGATGCAATTATAATAAGATACGGAGTATAAGAAACGTGGGAGAATTAAGGGAATTTGATCCAATTTTTAAAAGATAGTTCTCATTTATTCAATAATACTTGCAAAATATTATAACTAAAACTTAAAAACAATTACAAATTCTTATTGAAGAGGATTATAAGCATGAAATGGAAATTTATCAGCAATGATACAAACCTTGTGACGACTTTTTATGTTGTTTCCATCACTTTTGGTCTCCATATCTCAACAACCCTAAAAAAACCCAAAAAGTACAGTATTTAAATAACTACATAAAAACTAAATTCATGGAAAAAGAAACTACATGAAAAAAATAAAATCATATAACTGAAAAATCAAACATAAATAAAACTTGAGCAAATACAATAACAATAAATTAGAAGACTATTTTCCAAAAAAAATATTCTAGCCTTTGAGGACAATCTCAAATGGTATGCTATTTATATATGACCAAAACTAAGAAGCGTGCATTATTTTGAGTTGCATGCGAATTGGTATGACTCTATGACTTCACAAATAAGATAATCATGTTCGGTAGCGATATTGTTATTTGTCTCACATTGAACTCTATCTAATTGAGCAAAAAAGATATATTTTTATCTATATTAATATATGTTTACTATATTAAATAGCTTTAGTATTTTGTGAAATTTGGACACTCTGTAATCGCTCGAAAAAAGCTTCTTTAATAATATAGATAGATACTAGATTTAATGCCCGTGCGATGCACGGGCCATTGTGTAGTATTCTAACCTTAAGTGGGCTGAACTAAGATTTGTAAGACATATATGCAATATTGTTTTAATTTCTTTTAAAACTCACATAGCCTATATAGTATTTTTGTATGTGCATAATATTGAAGATATGAAAAATTCTTAGGTCCTCTCCAGGAGTACTATTAATGTGTCCTCCCTAACCAATAAGCAGCCTTCATGCTATTATTTTTCTTATATTTACCTTTATATTTATAGCTTTTAAATGGGGATGAAGATTTCTTATTGGTTAGGGAGGATACATTAATAGTCTTTCCAGAGGACCTAAGAATTTTTCTTGAAGATATAGTCCTATGATAACAGGCATAGTATAAAATCACGGGCTATTTTGTAATATTCTATAGTTCATCATTCAAGAGTAATCTTTGTACCTACCAACTTATAAATTTAAAAATATCAATTGCTTTTGCTTTTATCGTATGATCTTTCGGATCTTTCATTTAAATAACGTAATTGATCCAACTCTTTTTTAATTGTCTAATAATTTTCACCGTTATATATAAAATAACGGTTTCATTTATTTACACAAGATAACGGTTTCACTGTTAATTTGTTCTTTAGTTTTAATCCGAGAAAGCTTTTGTTCAGCTTCATAGATACCTACTTAATTTGAGCAATACAAATACTATGAATAATTGGATACTAATGTTATAACACAAACAAATAACTAATGCTATTACACAAACTACTAAGAGAACATTGGTCTTTTTGTTACCCGCTCTTAATTTGATTACTCCTATTTTGTTTTCTACTCTATTTATATTATATGATGTTAAGCATTTGAATGGTGTGAAATTTCTTTGTACTCTAATTTCGAATTTATTTACTCGTATTTTATTTTCTACTCTAATATCGAACTTGCCCTTTTCCACTAACACACCTTTATGTTATCCGAAAAGAATACTCCATAGAGTTAGCTCCAGGGGAGTCTCGAATAATTCGGAGGCCCCGTGCAAAATGAAAACAAATGCCCTCAAAATTTGAGAAAATAAATAAAATAAATAAAAATGATTATGGCAAGGTTCGAACTCGGGTGACTTGGGCAATTGAACATGTTTCCACCAATGCGCAATTGAAACATCTATTAATATACAAGTAGATTATTATGTATATATGACTAATGTTTTCATAATTTATACGAACACGAGGCCCAAAAATTTGGAGACCCAGTTCGCGGGCTTAGCCCGCACCTAGTCATTGCCGCCCCCTGGTTAGCTCAAGTGATATGAGCTCTCTTACACCAATCATGAAGTTGACGGTTCGATTCTCACCGGCTATAGGGTACGCTCATTTGAACAAAAATAATAAATAAAATATTTTTACCTGCTCAACTTTAGTTAGAAGACGAAAATAGTATGCAAATAGCCCTTATTTGGTGAACGATCCATTGAGGATTTTCATTAAAAAAACAAATTTTATGTGATTCCTCGTGTAAAAATCATTTCGTTAGTTAGATCTCACCAAAAAAAAACAAAGCTCAAATGTATCCATGTGTGATAACTAACAATAACTATAACTTGCTATTAACAACAAGCTTTATGCCAATTTCATATGATAAAATTGAACCTGTATTTGTAGATTTGTATCATTTTACTAAACTTGTGTATAAACATGAGTATGGATGGTAATAAATAATCTAACTTTCGAAGGTAACTACTATGCAAATTTATTTCAGTATCACAAATTCAATATATATAATTTTGCAAATAATTAAAATTGATTTATTGCTCATCTAAACTTCTAGGAAAGTATGAGTTAATAAAAAACAACCATTAAATGAATTTAAGTCAACAAAAACTTTATAAATTATTATATAATAACGTGATTATTTTTTTTGGTGAAGATTATAAAGTGATTATTAAGAACGAATGTATAGAGCTAAGATTTGGAACTTAATTTGAAGTATAAGTCTTTTATGCTACATAATATTAGAAAGTATAGCCAAATTTAATTTGAAGTATAAGTCTTTCATCTTACCTTATTCATGCTACATACGATAACAAAGTCTCTATATTCTCCTGTCACTTCGGCCTTTACTAACGTCAAATATGTATATGATTCTCAATATATTCTTCCTGAAATAATTTATCATCAACCTGCATCATATATACAAATAATAAATGTCAGTCAAAATAACATTGGAAAAAATATTATTTTATTATTGATCAAAACGAACAAAGCACAAACACAATCAATTAAAAATAAAAATAGACGATTTCATGAGGGAATAGTTATCATTTATAAGATGAAAATGCTATATATATAACGTATAGGGTTGTAATTGCATTGAAATTGTCTTCACGTAATCTATGATTAAAGATTAATATTTTGTGTTTAGAGCTTATATAAACACTAAAACCATGGAATTGGACTCCTACTCAGCAATGTGACGTATAATACGAAGTAGTATTGTAGTTCTAGAATTGTTATAATTATTATATAATTATATTATATTATAATATCATATATCCTAGTGTAGTATTGTAGTTCTAGGATTGTTATAATCTAAACTTCTAAAGCAATTACGTATTATTCAAATGTCAATTGCAAATCAAATTGTATTTGAGCTTAAGGCCTAGGATACGGATAATAATAAATTTATTTTCTAAAATATTTATTTCATTATTAACAATTATTGTAAAATATAAGTGTTTTGCAAAGGTTGGACTCTCTATAATCGCTCGAAAAAAGCTTCCTTTATTAATATAGATAGATACTAGATTTAATGCCCGTGCGATGCACATGCCTCGTTGTAACGTTCTGTCGTGTATAATTTAAAGTTGTCCTAAGTATTTTAGCTTGGTCGATCTTAATTTAATGCTCCATATGTGGCCTAGTCATTTGTTTTCTATTCGTTTTGGCACACTTGTGTAAACTTACCAAAAATAGAAATAGATAACAAATGACTAATACACCCCAAAAAAAATTAGATACCAATTGACCGGAACAGAGAAAATATCAATTTTTAAAAAGTACTCGTAGTTAGGCGTTGTGACTTAGAAAATCAAACTCGCCCCATAATTTCTTGGAAGTTGTTCATTATATGTGCTTTTGAGTTCGCATATATTTATCTTTAAAGTAGTCTTTTATTTCAAATGAATTTCATGGGTTTGATTAAAATCTACTTTACATATAAATAAAAAATACATATGAATAAAAAGTGTATGTAATTGACATGAATGGAGGGAGTATATATTGTTTATATTAAACAACTTTTAAATAAGAAATATAATACAATAATTTGCATATTTGCATTGTTAACCTATGTTGCCAAGCTCGTTATTATAAATAAATTATAAATCATGTTACATAGATTGCAGTAGCGAGACTAAGGATGGCTAGGACATAAATAATTGTTATTATACGTCTTACGAAGGCCCGTGCATTCATCTTTTAAATAATCACCATATATTCACCTAGTTAACTAACTTTAACGATATGCAAACTTATAGAAGTGAAAATGTATACACTTAGTCTGATAGTAATATCGAAGTAAGTGAAAAAAAAGTAAAATTTAAAGTACCGACTAAAGCGAAAGGTATATATATGTGGATGATATACTTTGTGTAATAATGGTGAAGTTTACGTTTCTATACCTAGGTGAACGCTATAATCCGGCTGAGCGATGTTCACAAAGGTCAGCATATGTTATTCATTGATGTTTTCATTGTTGATGCGTTCTATATACTATTAGGATTACCCTTCTAGAAAAAACATTACCAAAATTCATAAAGAGCCGCATTAAATAATGTAATGAAGTACTCGTAGAATACTATAGAGTTCATCATTAATACTACGATTTGAATACAAATAAAGAAGAAACTGTATTGTCAAGGTCAAAGAAAATTTAATGCCCCGAGAGAAGGTACGAAAGATTGGTCTCTCAATAACTTAGTAAGAGACCGTCTTTCCAAAGTTTTGGTGTAGTATTATACTCCGTACTTTCTAGTTTAGAGAATTAGAGGTATAACTCGAAACGACTTCAAAGGAAGATAAAAACCCTACATGCAAATCTCCATATCTTTAATCTTCACTTTCAATAAACAGTACATCTTTTTTTCTTTTTAACAATATCTTTTACGAAATATATTTTATTACATATATTTAAATTGAATATTTGAAAATAAAATTGTAATGGTTCATAAAAGTTTGATTCTAATATTGCTCGAAAGTGTTTGATGAATCTTAAACTCTATAATAAGAGGCTTAGAAATAAAGTTGTTTCAAATTAAAGTCGATCACAAAAGTTAGCCTCTCCGTTATCGTTTCCTATATATAAACGTACTAACTTAGTTAGCTTTAATATTACTTGAAAAGTAAACAGAAAAGATATGGGAAAATAGATTGACATAGAGCAAATGAGTATTATGAAACTATATCTAGTAATCTAAATCTAAATATATATTAGTATATAAGTTAAATAAAGGAAAAATTGAAAAGTATACCTTCATTGACATTGTGAATGCAACAAATTCATCAGAACACTGGAATATGAAAAAAAACATATTAAATTACAAACTACAATGATATTCAATAAAAAAAAACTGCTACAAATGAAATGAACACTCGTATTCAGAAATAAAAATACAATGAGAGATAATGCAAAAGGGTAAAGTTAAGAGATCAAAATCACTTACATGTTATTGAGTATATGTGGCGATTTTTGTTTCCGGCTTGAAATCCCTTGCGTATTGTCAAAACAAGTGACGATCTTTCATAATATTGCACATTATACCCTAAATAAAATTATGAAAAATCATCAATTAGAACATAAATATCTCAGAAATTAGGTGAAAAATACTTAACAAAACCTATAATTAAATTAATTAAAAAATTTATTATGCATACATCATATCATAATCATCGTAATAACAACACAAACAATAACATAACAATAAGCTAATAAAAACGAAAAAAGTTGTCAAAGCAGCACACAGATATTAATGTCAAATACTATGAGCAACTAAAAAATTTGCGTGGAACTAAATAGAAACAAAATTGAATGATGATTAAGCCAGGGCACTGAATATATATAGCTCTGGAGGCAATATATTGGAGTCATATTAGACTTCTTAAACATAAATCCTAATCATTGTTAATTTCCAATTTTTTTTTATTATATTATTCCAAAACTCTATCTTTTTGTTATATACTTACTTTATTCTTCATAAACTCTATCATTTTGTTATATACGTAGTTTACAAATATTGGAGACTCTATAGTCGCTCGAAAAAAGCTTCCTTTAATAATATAGATAGATATATATTGATTATTATTATTATAATTACAGAGTATTATCGTTTTGTCATATATACGTATGGTTCAAGTATACATATTAAATAAGATTATAAGATTATAATTATGGCTTGAGACGGTGCTCTTTGCATTTTAAGTCTATCACTCCCGAATGGTTGATCTGGTATACATGGTTTGCGGGTTATCGCGTATACTCGGAAATCCTGCCTTTAATTTGGCGATGTCATTAACACAATATAATTAAACGTGATGGATAGGATGGGCTACAAAGATACTACATTACTATTGAGCTACAAAGATAATAATTTCGTCTTATTAATTTGTTTACCTTTTGCTCATATATTCATTGTGACAGGTATTTTAATCAAAAGTAAATAAATGAAAGATACAAAGGAAGTACTGCATTACTATAACTTGTGTAGTATACTAATCTGCGGGCCACTTATCGGCAGTGGTGGAGCTAGGGGGCTAGCAGGGGTGCTCGCCCCGCTGACGGATGAAAATCACAAAAGTTTTAGTTAAAATATTTGAAATTTTTTCGAGCTCCCCCTTATACCATTACCCTTTCGCCCCCGCTGGATTTATTTCCTGGCTCCGATACTACGAGTTATCGGTCTTGTTGCATTCTTTTTGTAATTTTTTGTTAAAAAATAGGGAAAATGCACGTGGTGCCCTTGAACTATCGAATTTTGCCCAAAATACCCAATTTTTTGTTCCGGAAAACTTTAAGCGGCTATAACTCGTGTCTACGAATTCAGAAAGTGATAATTTTTTTTTCAAATCGATCATATTTCCGAGAACTACGATTTGAAAAAAAAAATTGTCGTATTTGGATCCCGTGGCTAGGAGTTTTTGTACGTCAAAGTTTTTTTTACCGTACAAACTTTGAGTGACTATATCTCTTGGTCACGAATTCCAAACACGACAATTTTTTTTTCAAGTCGTAGGTCTCGAAAAGATAATCAATTTGAAAAAAAAATCGTTACTTTCTGAGCTTGTAAACACGAGTTATAGCCTCTTAAAGATTTCCAGATCAAAAAATTGGGTATTTCGGGCAAAACATCAAAGTTCAAGGGCACCGCGTGCATTTTCCCTAAAAAATATAGCTCTTTACATTGATGTTTGTACTCCGTATACATACAACTATACTTGGACTTGAAATCCAAATGGACGTAAAATACCCTATTTAAACATAGATTTTTTTTATTTCGCATGGTTAGTTTCAATTTCTACCATAATAAATAAATAAAAAAAGTTAAAAACTCAGGCTGTATGTGCTGTTGAAGATTTAAAGTGTCTCATTAACCTACATAATTAACATGCAAAACAAAATTATCAGAAAAAGATATAAACAATAGATTTTAGTTATAACTCCAATAATTAAGCAGTTTATAATGGAAAATCAAACCTCAAGAATGAAATAACATTTATTATGAGAGTATAATATTAATTACGGCATCATTAGGTAACATTATATAACGTTGTATATTAAAAAAGTAATTTAAAAGATGTTCTTAATAAGAGAGTGTATACCGACTCATCGTCGATATAATTGTTACGATGTGATATTGAACAAATAT
Source organism: Silene latifolia (assembly GCF_048544455.1). NCBI lineage: Eukaryota > Viridiplantae > Streptophyta > Magnoliopsida > Caryophyllales > Caryophyllaceae > Silene > Silene latifolia. The sequence continues at coordinate 118,291,478 of NC_133528.1, read as the reverse complement.
GAATTAAGAGAGCCTAGCGACTTACCGTCAATATCATGTTGTGATAGTTAAAAAAATATGAATCTTGTTGTTGATGGTGCAATGACACTATCTATTGTATCCTGAAAATTCATAAAATTATAATTTTAGATCTCAAATCAAAATAGAAAGATATATGGTGTGACAACATTAACGTAATGCATACAAAGCAAAAATTAGATTCTTCCTCAAACTAATTTTTGGGGATGGGGGTCTTGGGGGGAAATCCAAAGGTTAATGGCACATGCATAGAGTTTGATTGCGTATTTGGTATTGCAGTGAGATTAATTTGTGATATATATATATATATATATATATATATATATATATATATATATATATATATATATATATATATATATATTAATTATTTTTAACTCTAATCAATTAAACCTACGTAAAATATGATAGAATTTGATTGCGTATTTGGTATTGCAGTGAGATTAGTATTGTTATATGTATTAAACTATTAACGATTAGGGAATCTCATGTAATATATATCTAAAATTAAAAAGATAATTTTTAAGTAGCTCAAAAAAGTTGGGACTCTTTATAATCTCTCGAAAAAAGCTTCCTTTAATAATATAGATAGATACTAGATTTAATGCCTGTTCGATGCACGGGCCACTTGTATTATTATGTTTTATAAATAGTTGTTGAATATTACATTTATTATCATGTACTTGTATTATCTCAATATTCGCAATAGTAAATGTATATGTGTTTAGCGGTTAACAAATTGTACGATAAGCTAATAAATTATCTACCTTTATATTAGGAGTGTACTCACGCTTGAAATGAGAAAAGGATCTGATGTGCTCTTCTTTGTACCATATTTATGATTTGTGATTATATAAAGCTAAGTCAATAATTAATCAAGCTATATCTAAACTCAAATGCATCTAGCTAACGTTCGAGAGTCATTCCAAAACTTACATAATTGACTGCGAGGTTGGTAAACATGTATAGAAATTATAGAATATCACTCTCATGGTGGACTTCTTGTAAATGTATACTTTTTAGCTACATACCGGTGCAATTTCTTGTTAATGTAATTAGATTGATTGTTAGGTTGCTAAACATGAATTAATTCAAATACTCTACTACTCTCAGACTCAACCTTGTATGAATGTAATACTCTTTAACCTGAGGTAGTGAGGTTTATTTATTTTTTTCTTAAAATCAATAAACCAACCTTAATCGAGATTTAATGTCCGTGCATAGTGCCTTCAAAGTATTTGTGTGAAATTAAATGTGTAAGTAACGACCCAGTTAAAACATAAAACAATATATATAATTATACAAATAATCAAATTCAAGAAGAGATGTGTGATGTAATAATAAATATAATAGTTAGAAATCAACTATTACCTTAAGGTTTTGATTTTGGTTGAGATGTTCATCTGTCATGGTATCAGAGCTAGTCTGACCAAGAGGTCCAGCACATGATATGAGGAGGTCTGTGCACTAACTACTCTCTGAGCCTAATGGCGCACTCGAGTGAGGGGACGTAATAGGAATAAATATAATAGTAAATTTGTTTTGATGATTATTATACTCTTTCCATTTTAATTATTCGTTTACCTTTTATTAAAACATCTCTTATAAATAATTAAAAAAAAAACGAATAAAGGAGTTTTTGTGATTAAACAATTGTGTCGCCTCCTACTTTATTCTCAGGAGAAGATATCTTCATCGGTATATGATAGTAAAAGAACTCTATTAATATTTTTCCATTTAAGCATATTTTGTGTGCATGAGTAGTACTCAAGGGACATTAACATATATTGACATTATACCAGTACAAATCTTTTGAAATTATATGGGCGTGTTGGAGATAGTGGAGGATTTAGTTATATGCCGGGAGGAGGCTCGATCGCCGCTAATATTTCATATTTATATGTAAAATTGTCATCTGATCCCTTAGGCTTAATAATTAAATAGTATATATTTATACTCAAACTTGTTTAAAACTCTGCTCCCCTCTATCACTCGCTCTAAGAACCGCCTCTAAATGGAGGGCACATAGAACTTGAATTTCCACAGTGATGATTGTACTTTCGCCATAAAACAACGATATAATAATATTCACGATAGAGAAGTTACGACTAAAATATTTTATATGTGTATTATTATACGTGCATGTAGCTTGATAGTTATCATAAACTCCATTTTCAATAATAATTTGAAGTTGTGGTTATGTTGTGTACCTATGTTATACCTGCATAAAAAAATTACACTTACTCAAATAATGGAGACTCGTGGGAATCATTACCAACTTTGAAATTAGAGGATCTTGATTTCAGAATCAATTGAATAGAGTTCAAATATTCCATATATATTTATGAATAAACTAACATTGTGTTTCCCAAAAAAATATAAAAATAAATAAATAAACCGATACCGTGAAAAACTAATAAACTCCAAACAAACAATAAAGAACAAACACAAAAAAAATACTGAGAAAACCTAATACTGAAACTCCAAACAAACAATAAAAATTAAAAAACCACAAAAGATTTAAAATATGCATATCAAGAGAGAAACGTATGAAGTAAATGCTTAAAAAACATACGATAAGCATTTGATGGTTACTTGATATTTGTTTCACGGTCTAACTAATTGTTAAACACATGCGGGTTAACTTTATCAGCAGAATCATTAAAATCTCGACTTAATATTGTACCTGAAATTTCAACCAAATTGCAATGTTAGTATTGGCTACCAAACCATATAAAAGTATGATATGACATAATAAGGAAACATATTATTAGCAAACAATTATTATACACATCAATATTAGAAAGAAATAATTCATATGAGGTAGCATATAGGAAAAGGAAAGCATAGATGAAAGATTGAGTGTAGAGGAATTCGACTTTTTTGGAAGTAGGATGATCTCTTTTATATTGTTATTTGATAGCATGGGTAACACATGAAATACTATGGTTACAGAAACACAAACACTTATTATTTATTTTTATCTTATTTACTTTTATTTGATAGCATGTATAACGTAAAATTCTATAGTTATAGAAACACACACTTATTATTATTGTTATCTTTATTAGTTAATTTTTTAATACGATTGCAAATTTTATCAGTTAATTTTTTAATACAATTGCAAATTTTATCAGTTAATTTTTTAACAATTATAATAATGTAGCATTATTTATTTTATTGAGGTGTTTTGCGAATGTTGGAGACTTTTGTAATCGCTCGAAAAAAGCTTCCTTTATTAATATAGATATATTGATAATCTTTTTTAAGTTTTATTTTGTTATTTTTGGGAGTTAAATATGAAACGTTGACTAAAAGAAAATAAATACTTAATACATGCATTAATTGCATTGATTCATATGTAATTTATTCCCTAATTTCTAAATTAATACCACATTTGAAGGGGTATTAAATGCTTAAATACAATTCAATCATTTTCCATTTTTTTATACCATAATTTTTCTGATTTGGCAAGATATTTATTTTGTAATATTTCATGTTTTACATTTTCTCTCCAAATAACAAAGTGGACCCCTCCCAATCCCTATCACTACACTGCAATTTCTTTATATCATGCAGAGTAATTATTACAGATTTAGTTGTGCTAATCAATGGAGCACACACGGTAATTTTTCGTAGCAAATTAAACATAAAAAATTAAAAACAAAACCTCATACGAAATCAACTCAAAAGTTTGGAGATCAATGCATATTTTGGCGTAATGGAGTTTAAGATGAAGGTATGGATAATTAAACAATTTTTTTAGTTCAAAGTAATCAAAAGTATAAATTTAAGGTTTTTTTAACCAAAGTTACATGTATAAATTTATGATAATAAACTATTAGTATAAATAATTTAGAAGATATGAATAAAGATTACATTAAGATATAATATTTAATTATAGTAAATACAATTATTAACCATAATTCTAAAACTAATTAAGCTGCTAAAATTAGTGAAATTTTTTCCCTTCAAACCTTTCCCAATTTCCCTCCAAACATGATTAATGCCTTGTTCTTTTGTACTTAGTTTCAATTCTTATAAGTTTAGTTTAGTTTAATTCAGCTCCATTAAGCTCAGTTCGGTTCTATTCAACAATATTATTGTAGAGTTCAGCAGTCCAACAAATACTCTAGAGAGAGGAGAGAGGGGAGAGAGGGGAATAGAGTACGTACCATTTTTTAAAATTTTATTATCAATTCGATGTAGACTTCTATTTTCGAGACTTATGAATTAAGTACGAATATGTAAAGCGTGTTGATTGAACTAGGTGAAAATGATAAGCAATAAAGATACGAAAACAACAATGTAAAGTGTGCTATTGAAAGATGTTAAACTTTCGTGGCGTGGGATGTTAAGCATGTGGTGCGGTAAGATGGTAAGCCCACGGTAAGAAGGATGTTAAGCCTTCGGTGCGTAATATGTTAAGCTTGCAAGATTTTAATATCAAGATTACAATGATTCCAAACTAATAAAAATACAATTCAATTGTCTAGAAAAAAATTGGAAAACTATGCACTTTTTAAAGATGAACTTTGACACGAAAAGTACACGTTTAAAGGACTCGACTTTCAGAAAATATTTTGCAAATTAAAACGTTAACAACAATGAGCAATGATGCAGCGGAGAGTTTTGCAAAATTAAGAGTTTAATCAAATGGAAAGTCTTGCCCTAATCATGAAATGTGTAAGAGTTCATATATAGGAACATAACTAGCTCAAACACATTAAATCCCACGATCCGAGTATGTACGTGTAACACCCCCATTTAATCAGGAGCCTTTAGCTAGACATTCCCAACTAAATAGGACTGTTACCATTTTGGTTTCCTGAGGTAGTGAATAACAAAGTATAACAATACCAAAGTACTTTAATTAAAACTTAGCGATTACATATTGTTACAACTTATTCAATCTAGATATAATACAAAACTTGATACAACTTGCAGTGGAATAAATAAAGTGACTACTAATCTATGTGGTCTAGACTTCTAGGTAGACTCGCCATGTTCTCACGCATCCCATAGCTCCCAAGTCAGCTAATCTTTAGTACCTGTCAAATCTGCTCCCCATTATGGTTCGTCACAAGTGTTCACGAATACACTGTCAACCACGAGGTTGAGTAGGAATAACTAACACCAACCATAACAATATGAATACGCATGATATGACTTAATAGATCCATTAAGTCGAGTTCATCACTCGCAACATTATTCATCCCGCCAATCCCTGGTCGGGGCAGCCTCAACCCGAAGGTGAGAAAACACACTACATTACTATAAAGTAATGTCTGCCTCAACACACAGTTGATAAATATCCACCAGACGGTCTGCAGAACAAGCCTGAGGCCTGCTTCGAGAATTCACGATTAATAATCGTCTGCCAGAATAAATCTAATAACCACTATACATTACAATAAGTAATGTCTGCCAGAATAAATATGATAATTAATGTAATGTCATGCTTATATGAATGCAGCGATAAATAATAATAATCAGCCGGATATAATCCACAATAATCAACGACAATGATAACCCAGCCGGAACACTAACAAATATACTTCCGGCCACAAATACTCATGTGAAATACAATAATAATAACCAGTTGAGTAGTTATCATACCTGATAAGCATATCCAGTTAACGCAGCTAAATCTGATTTAAAAGAAATCCGATAAACAAAGCTTCTCAACAATTCCGTCACCTGAATAAATAATAATAATTAAAATTACAAATTAAACTAATTATATAAATAACTAAACTAATTATATAAAACAATTACGTAATTTATTATTTAAAATCCGTCTTTATTTAACCAAGACAACACCACACTCATGTTTCAATACCCAAATAAACCCATCTCAAACCATTAGTTAAATCCTGTCTTAAAACTAAAACCCAACACCTGTGAACACGGGGGGGCTCACGGGGGCGCTTGGGAAACAAGCGTTTGCATTTGTGGAGTTGCCACCAATTTATTGTGAAAAATTGGAAACCGTTCGAATACTTCGCGGCATGTCAAGATACAAAGTAATGACATAGACACTAAGAACTCGTTACCCTTAGCATTCTATGTCTAGAATGACTCTCGTGGATGCCAATGAACACGGATGTTCACGGAGATCTGGATTAAAGGGTGAGGGTACGTATTAGGAAACTCTTTAATCGAACACCTAATCCCGCCCGCCTCGATAGCGGCCTCTACTAATGATTAGGGAAGTCATTTGTACTCGATATGTTGTCGATTATATGCATGCAATGCAACAAACAATGTTTTTGATACTAGCATGTGAGAATTAACTATGTCGGTGAACATGTAATTTAGCACTCATTAATGTCGAAGTAGGGTTTAGGATTGGGTACATGTGAAGACAAGTGAATAATCCATACTAAACAATAAATAAATTACAATAAATAAATTGCGATAAATAAAATTACAATAAATTACAACGGATTAATGATTTACGTCAAAAATATATTTAAGACGGATAATTTGAGAAAAGAAAGTAAAAATAAATTAGGTTAGAAAAATACGGACATATTAGGAATGATATCAGGGTTAATAGCCGATTAATACGTAAACTAATGAATTAGGTCAAAGTAAGAGCGAAAGTTCATAGACAGAGCTCAACCAGGAACAGGCGCAGCAATGCTGCGTCATTTGGAAGAGGTGCAGTGGTCACCGCGTCTGTTCCTGAGGTGAGTTCTGGCTGTGAAGTCAGATTTGCGTGTTGTTAATGTTCGTTGGTGTGTTTAATGATCGATTATTGATATTTGACTCGGATGAAAGTGATTTAACATATTATTTACATATGAATTGGTCATAAAAGCAGTAAAACGAATTAAAACGGATTACGAGCGAATTAAAGATTAATTAGAGATAAATTACAACTAATTTAGGTCAAATTATTAAGACGGAAAAAAAATGAAAGATGTGATAAACTGATAAAATTATACAAAAGTCGAATCCCAGAGACTTGATATGAATGAATCGAATCTCCAAAATCCGGGTTTGATTTGAATGACGAAAACCCGTGCGGATATCGATTATTAGGGATTTAAGTCGGGATTTAAAGGTGATAATTATACATGTTATGATTATAATTATTATATACGAATGAAAAGGAAGAAAATAAGAAAGAAAAAAACAAAAGAAGACGAATTAACAGAAAGGCGAGGAAGAAGAAGAAAAGTAGGATCTGCGACTGCCTCAGGAAGAGGAGCAGCATATGCTGTGACTCTTCGAAGAGGCGCAGTAATTGCTGCTTTTCTTCTCGACATCAACCAATAATTAATCCGCAAAAACAGTTTAAAAGAAAGGGCTTTAGAAATCGTTCTTAAGCATATTTTTGACGTAAACCTTACATTAATTGATACGATAATAAAATACAATAATAAAATATGGGATTTACACCCTCAGACTTACATGTTTGATGAAACGAGATTAACTAAGTTAGCGATTAGTGATTGCTCGACTCGAATGTATGATGAAAGTGCCCTCGTTAGAGGATTTAGATTAAATTGATTGATTAATTGAGTGGAGTTGGTCACATTGGTCGGTCATGCAACATGACTGGTACTTAGAAGGATCCGAGCTTACTTGGTCGATTGATCAAGCACGTAGACGTTAATAAGCTTAGAGCACGGTCTTAGAATGCAAAGGGAGAAGAGAAGGGCGGACACTCGCGTGAGAAATATGAGGAACGAAGGTCCCTATTTATACTAATCACACGGAGGAATTTTGGTATGACTGAAACTTTGGAAACAAATCTCGAAAAGATTTGAAAATACGCAGAAAAGAGCTGGGGATGAGGCGCAGCAGCCTCCGGGAATCTTAGAAGAAGCGCAGCAGGTGCTGCGTCCTTTCCCCAGAGGTTTCCTCCTGCGGAAGAAAGATTTCCGCGTTTCTGTTATGGAATTGCGGTAGATCTTGACTTCCTTATTCTTTAAAATATGATTTTCGGGATATATTACACCAAAAGATAAAAAAGATTAAGATTATGGAATAGAAATATCTGGAATATTACAGAGCATTCTGACTCGGCATTTTAAACGGTTTATTAGAAAATGAAGCGGTTTTTGACCCGGACTCCAAATGAACTCTAATTACTGTCAAAACGACCATAATGGCGCGTAGATGACAACCAAGGGGTAGACACAAGTATTTGAGCTATTATTTGACGATAAACTTACGAATTGTCATAAATCGTTCCGTGTACCAAACATGTGGCCCAATCATCACCGGGTGGCTTGCGGGAGGTGCAGAAATGAGGTCAAAGTATAGCCATCAGGTCAATCAAAGATTACAACCTGACGAATATGGCGACGCGAGGCGACTCAGGGGTCTGAGCCAAGGACCTGACGTGGGGAACATTTTAGAGTCTGTCGACTATCAGGGAGGGTCGTTTAAAGTCCATTAGACTATGTAAGGAGGCTCGCTAGCCATAAGAAGAAATCATACCTGAGACTTCTTTCTTGGAACAAACGGAGGACAACAGGACGTCGGTAGAAATTGCTGGGGGAAATTTGCTTGCGTCAGTCTCAAGCGAACTTCATCTACCGAGAAGTACAATCGGCTGTCATGAACTCTCGTGGGGAAAACAATAATAGGGTATTGATAAAGGCGTGTCGAAACACCGTCGAAAATCCGCTCGTTGCTGCAAGTGAAGTCTTGATGAAATATCTTTGATGAGTTTGATAAAGTACTGCGACGATTCACAGTCTGCTCGAAGATAAAGTACTACGACAGTTCACAGTCTGCTCGAAATACGGGTCCGTACATAGAATAAATGTCAAATGGACCAAATGTATGATATATGGTGTTGGAGAAGAAGCGCACCAAAGATAGGCCCACAAATAACGAACTTATAAAAAACTTTTAAAAATTGCGCTGGAGGGAAACTGAGGAAGAGGCGCAGCAAGAGCTGCGACTCTTTGAAGAGGCGCAGCACCTGCTGCGTCCTTTCCTGAGTTCGTCCCTATCTGAGTAAAAACTCGACAGAACCCGTGTTTTCTCACAATAACAAAACACAAATTCCTCTTAAACTCTCTCAAATTCCAACCATATTTCGTCAAAATTTGATCAAAACCTTCCATTAATCATGACTAATAGAGTTATGTGTCTCATTCTTGCTTTAATATTCGTATTTTGCTTGATTCTGATCGAAAAAATCAGGGTTTTCAACCCAATTATTTCGAAAATTTGTGGCTTTCCCCCCAACTCCACTTGCCTTGTGAAAGTGACATTATAAATGGATAATTGGTAATGTTAGGAACATAACCATGTATTCTTTTTGAATTTTTGTTGAGTATTGAGCATTTGAGAGAAATTGAGACGGCTTCTCAGCTATTTCGAAAATCACTTCGAAAATGGCCCTAGGATTGCCCATTCTTGATGAAATTTGGTTTTTGTAATCCTTGTGTGATGGGTAAACTTCCTACCATTTCGGATTTTTGATTTGTGACGGCTTTTTCATGACACTTTTTAGGGCATAATCGCCATTATAGCGAAATGTTGCCGAAATTCCGACTCAAACCCATGACTAGGCTTGAACTTAGACTTGACTTGACTCATTTTACCATATGAGCGGCCGGGTTTTGAAATAAATGACCAAAGATGGCGAGAAATGGCCATTTTCAGGGCTTGAAATCACCTTCCCCGAGGCTCGTCGTCATTTGACGCGGCCTAATTTACTCTAATTTTGCAGGTGACATGGCTTCTACATCGGGGAGGTATCCCGTGGACGTGGACACCGACTTCGACTCTTCTCTCGATTTTGAAGAGGTGTTCGAGGAGGTTTTCGAGGAGGTCGTTGAGGAGGAGGTCCCGAAGCGGGCCAACGTTGGACGAGGTGATCGTTAGCTAGCGGGGGCACCTGATGAAGGAAAAGTAGATCTATATACTTAAAATATTCATATATGTTTTAAATTAATTTGTCATAAAATTAATAAAGGTCTTATGCATGCAAACTAATTAGCAAAATAAAGAAGAAATCATGTTCTTACATTGTGATTTCGGTTCATATGGGCACAAAAGAGATCTCCTTCTCTTTTGTTCTTGAGCTTTCCTTTTGGATGAACAAAGACCCAAGTGTAGGATCTCTCCCAAGGAATTATACCCAAGGCTTACTCTTAATTAAAATTAATATTATAAATACTAGTACAATATTAATTTTGTAAGGAAAAATGACCCAAAATAATTGTTTTGGCTCTTGAATATTCGGTCAAGAGTAGAAGAATTTTGGAGTATTTGATCTCTCTAATTTCTCATTAAAATGTAGAGAGGAAATTAAATTTCTCACACTAGAAATTTTGTATGTTGAATGATTGAAAAAATTTGAGAAGAAAAACTCTCTAAATGGCCTTGCTAAAACCGGTGGGGGGAGGGATTGGGTAGCCTATGCATGGGCATGATTCTCTAACCAAGAGAATAGGTATGCAAGGCTAGGTGTAGGTAGTGTCATCATATTGTTTCCACTTAAATTATTAAACATAATTTAATCACCATAATCCCTCCATATTTCGGTCCACTTATAATATGGGATCCATATTATTTTTGTCAATTTTGTCTTATGTCACATGTCATATGTTACATAAATTTGTTGTGCATTTTTAACATATTAAAAATCAACGTATTATTAAAAATACGTCACATACAAAAATCGACTTAGTAATTCATAATTACTTGTACCAAAATATTTTACCGTTTATAAATCACAACAGTTTGTATTTATAATAATTCATTCAAATCAATTGTTTCCTTAAACAATAATTTCATCTGAGCAATGATACAATTCGATTACTCAGACCGTATCTCATTTTAATCAATTTCAATGTGATACGTAAATTTTACTTCCAAAATAGTCCGTCAATTTTCAAGTAATTTTAATTAACTCGTAACGTTATACGATTAATTAAATGATCAATTAAGAGTGTTGCCCTATAGGTATGACCTAGGGGGTCAACTGATCACCACCGTCGCACGACAGTAATGTCAAACTCTAGTCAGCCAATCATTATCGATATATGTTGACCAAATTGACAAAAAAATACTTCCCAATTGTATTCTTTAAAATGAGATTTAATAATGATGTTTAAATCAAGTGATCGCACTATTGTTGAGGACACATTTCCCAACAATCTCCCACTTGTCCTCGATAAGTGTGCGTCACCAAATCTCTTGTCCTATTACTATCTCCCACTCAATGCAAGGTGTCTTTTAGGTCGTACTTGCAAGTGATCATATCGAGAGTGGTTTCCTCGATCTAGAGAATAACTGATTTGACCGGACTTATCTATCATAGATACTTTCCGAGCGTGGCCACGCATTTCCAGTTCATTACTCCTCGAGTGGCCCTGAGATATTGTTATAACCCTGACTAGGGGTGGACAATTCCTATCGCACTCATTCCCTTCGACTAGCCACAACCATCATAACCCAAAATATGCCCATTTGACCCCATTTACGAAGGTCGTAGTAACACAAATCAAAGTTAATCTGAAACTGTGCCATCTTAGGCGAATAGTCTTTAGTCAAAAGAATCGACTCATTTGAATACTATAGTAGCTCTCGCCACGACCAGGCTATATAAATTGCCAGAACTCTATAAGCGGTCATAAGGCCCGACAAAATGTTCCTAACAGTCTGCCTATGTGATCGACTAGTCATCTCACATGACTCTATGGCACTTGAACTTGTCATCAATCGCATCACACTCTAGTCACTTCGAGACGTCACCTCATACAAGTGACTATGGGCAAATACTATGTTAATCCGTGTTCACTTTAACGGGGTTCAATTGTCACTACAACCCGTTTGGATGTAACAATGTATAAATTAAAGATAAAAGACAAATGTGATTGTGAACATGAACAAAAACAACACTTTTATTTCATTTCAAAATCTAACAAAAACTTGGTACACGTTTAAGTCCCATGGACGCCACATGTCCATCATGTTTAGCCTGCGATAAAGGCTTGGTGAGCGGATCGGCTATGTTGTCATCCGTCCCAACCTTACAAATCGCAATTTCCTTTCTTTCAATGAAATCTCTTATTACATGATATTTTCTAAGTACATGTCTAGATCTATTACTAGACTTTGGATCCTTAGCTTGGAAGATCGTCCCACTATTATCACAATATAGAGTGATGGGATCATTGGCGGTAGGTACTACTTTTAGACCTTCCGTGAATTACCTGATCCAAACAGCTTCCTTAGCAGCTTCTGATGCTGCAATGTACTCAGCCTCCGTTGTAGAATCCGCGATTCTGACTTCCTTGAAGCTTCTCCAGCTTACGGCACCACCATTGAGCATGAAAACGAAACCAGCTTGTGATTTCAAGTTATCTCTATCTGTTTGAAAACTTGAGTCCGTGTATCCTTTAACACGCAACTCAGTGTCTCCTCCAAACACAAGGATAGAATCCTTAGTTCTTCTTAAGTACTTAAGGATGTTCTTGACATCTATCCAGTGACTCTCACCTGGATTTCCTTGATATCTACTCGTCATGCTCAAGGCATACGAGACATTAGGACGTGTGCATATCATGGCATACATGATTGATCCAACAGCGGAAGCATAAGGGATCAACTTCATGCGTTCAACATCATGGGGTTCGGAGGGAGATTGAGTCTTGCTCAATATCGTCCCGGTTACCATAGGTACCAAACCCCTTTTGGATTTGTCCATGCTGAACCGTCGAAGAATCTTATCAACATAAGACTCTTGACTTAGTGCCAATATCCTCTTGGATCTATCTCTATGGATCCGGATACCTAATATGAGTTGTGCCTCTCCTAAATCCTTCATTTGTAAGTGGTTACCTAACCACTTCTTAACAGAAGACAACATTGGAATATCATTTCCAATGAGTAGTATGTCATCGACATACAAGATTAGGAACACAACATTGCTCCCACTAAATTTCATGTATAAACATGGTTCCTCAACACTTCGAGTGAAACCATTTTCCTTTATAACATGATTGAATCGATGATTCCAACTTCTAGATGCTTGCTTAAGACTATAAATGGATCTCTTAAGCTTGCACACTTTGTTAGGATTTTTAGAATCAACAAAACCTTCGGGTTGTATCATGTACACCTCCTCTTCTAAATGCCCATTTAGAAAAGCGGTTTTGACATCCATTTGCCATATTTCATAATCATGAAATGCGGCGATCGCTAACAAAATCCGTATGGATCTTAGCATGGCTACGGGGGCGAAGGTCTCATCATAATGGAGACCTTGGACTTGGGTAAATCCTTTTGCCACTAGCCTAGCTTTGTAGACATCGTCATGTCCTTCTATGCCATTCTTGATTTTGAATATCCATTTGCATTGAAGGGGTCTTGCCCCTTTAGGCAAATCTACCAAGTCCCAAACTTGGTTTTCATGCATAGAATCCATTTTGGACTTCATGGCTTCAAGCCATAAGGAGGAATTTGGACTAGAGATTGCGGCCTTGTAGGTGGCGGGCTCGTCACTTTTCATAAGCAACACATCGAGTGTTCCATCTTCCTCGATAAGTCCCACATATCGATCGGGATGGCGAATTACTCGACCCGTCCTTCTTAGTGGAGGAGGTACAACCGCGTTAGACGACGAAGGAACTTCTTCTTGCGTCTCTACCTCGGTTTGTGGCTCTTGAACTTCGTCAAGTTCAAAATTTCTCCCACTCTGTCTCTTAGAAATAAATTCTCTTTCTAAGAAGACAGCCTCGCAAGACACAAACACTTTGTTATCTTGAGGTTTGTAGAAGTAGTATCCTCGAGAGTTTGAGGGGTAACCTACAAAGATGCATTTTTCGGATCTTAGGGCAAGCTTGTTGTCGTTCTTAGTTTTGACGTAAGCATCACATCCCCAAATCTTCATATAGGATATATTGGGGATCTTTCCCGTCCACATCTCACATGGAGTCTTTTCGGTGGACTTTGTGGGACTATTGTTCAAAGATCGAATTGCGGTTTGAATCGCAAATCCCCAAAACGAGTTCGGTAACTCGGTTTGACTCATCATGGATCGAACCATATCAAGTAGGGTTCGATTCCTCCTTCGCAACACCATTGAGTTGTGGTGTTCCCGGTGGAGTAAGTTGTGATATAATACCACGACCTTTCAAGTGTGAATCAAATTCAAGGCTAAGGTATTCACCACCACGATCGGATCGTAGTGCCTTAATCCTTTTGTTCAATTGGTTCTCTACTTCGTTTTGAAATTCCTTGAATTTCTCAAACGCTTCACTCTTATGCTTCATTAAATAGATATACCCATATCTACTCAAGTCATCCGTGAAGGTTATAAAGTAGTCATAAATACCACGAGCGGTGATACTCATTGGTCCACATACATCGGTGTGTATGAGTCCCAATAGTTCACTAGCTCGTGTCCCTTTACCACTAAAAGGATTACGAGTCATTTTGCCAAGTAGGCAATATTCGCATGTACCATATGATTGATAATCAAATGGTGTAATCACATTAGTCGAAATTAATCTTTTGATGCGATTCTCGTTTATGTGACCTAATCGACAATGCCAAATGAACGCTTCACTTGGGTCACTTGATTTGAGTTTCTTTGATTGAATGTTATAGATATCATTAGTCGGATTTGAGGTCTCTAAAATGTAAATGCCATTGATAGAGGAAGCTTGGCCTATAACCAAGTCGTTCCTAGAAATAGTACAACGATTGTTCTTAATGACAAAACAAAAACCGTCCATGTCTAGCATGGCGATTGAAATAATGTTTTTAGAGAGTGTAGGCACATAAAAACAATTATGTAAATACAACTCAAATCCGTTAGGCAAAGCTAAAACATAAGTTCCTTTGGATTCGGCCGCTACTCGAGCTCCATTTCCAAGGCGTAGATCCACATCTCCCTTGCTAAGCCTCTCCACATCTCTTAAACCCTGTAAATGATTACAAAGGTGAGAACCACATCCGGTATCTAGTACCCATGTCGTAGTGGAAGTATAATTTATATCAATAACATAAATCTCCTTAGGAATTTTACCTTTTGGAGTGATGATTCCTTCCCTTATATTTCGCAAATATACGGGACAATTCCTAAGCCAATGTCCCATGCCATAGCAATAATGGCACTCATCATTAACTTGCTTGAAGTTTTTGATTTTCTTTCCCTTCTTCTTAAACTTTTTGCCCTTTGAAGCAAGAACTTAATTGCTTGAGCTCCCACTAGCTTTGGCATCTTTATCTTCCAGAGACAAAGACCCTATAGATTGTATGAGGTAGTCTTCCTGAGACGGACTCACACGAGGTCTAGTAGTAGTAGGTGGTTTAGAAGAGGTGATGAAGTTAAGGTTTCCATCCGAACCTATCCCAAAATGAAGTTCTCTAGTGGTGTCGAAATCATTGTTGGAGCAAACGTCGTCAAAAACATTGTGGTAAGACTCAATAGTTATCGGTGCGGTAGCATTTGATGGATTCATTGTAATGAACTACAAATATGGAGGAAAAGGAAATATTAACATTTGTCTTTTAATATCATACTTGTAAATGATTAACAAGATATGAACATTTATATAGTGACCTCTACCCAACTATTGTAAATGATTCCAAGACCCAAATTCATATTGACTTAGGCACGGTGGGGCCGATACATTCTTTATCAATATAACTCGGTGGATTAACGTTTAATCGATTCTACTTTTAGAACTCTTGGTCGATAATATTACATTAACATTTATCTTTAGCCCAAAACACATCCGACAAGGGCACGGTGGGGCCGATACATCCCTTATCAAAAACTTTTGTTGAGTTCAATCCAAATTTCGAATAAATGTGTCCATGATCCAAACCCACATTAACTTGGGCACGGTGTGGCCGATACATCCCTTATCAACATGAATTCGGTGGATAGACATTTATCACCCACTTCCCCTACGTAACAAGGTTTGTACCCCGGTGGGGCCGAGCGCACTCCCTCGCGAAATAGGTTTTCATGGTTTCTACTATTTGGTAAGGCTATGTCTCAATTAATTATTTTAGCGAGAGGTCATGTCAATTTATTATCTATCACATTTTAAGTGAACTAAAGCGGTGAACTACGATAATTCTAATTGACACGGTCGATAAACTCGATAAAAGAAGATGCATGTTTTAGTTATGGCGATTTAGCGATGCATGCGACATAAAATAAAATGCAAGCATAAACATAAATAAATCCTAGTATGGCCTTTCCTAAAATAGAAAAACTATTTAACTATTGCATATTCGGAAACCAACTCCATTGGTCCCTTGAACTTCGGTTGTGACACGTATCTCGATGTAACACCGTCTTTATGTATCGCCATTCTTGAAGAAATCCGTCTTTTGGAACTCCGGAATGAATAAAATTACATAATAAATTACATAATTTCCTATTATACATTTGTAACTAAAATAAAATAAATCTATTAAATTACAAAACGGTGATACGATATCACAATAAAATTACAACCGAATCGATATTCCCATACATTTCGGGAAATACCAATTAAAATCTAAGGCCATACTAAGTAAAATTACATAATTCAAAAATTACATAAATTAAAATTATGACAATCATAAAGAAAATGCAGCATTATAATATGTATGAACATGCTCAATTTTATGCTAAATCGCCTTTAATTAACCAATATCGTATATTACTTGGTTTTTACGGGTTTGCGTGATTTCAACATTTTACAATCACAAAAATTACATAAATTCATATTTATGCATAAGTTAATTACCCTAACCTCTTAGGACTCAAAATTTAGTCTTCACTAATAATTTGACCATAATTAACTCATATTTATAAAATTGTTCATTAATGGACTAAAAATTGCAAAAATAAGCTATAAATTTCAAATAAATCACAAAATTTCAAATAAATTTAAAATTTGAAATTTAAACTCATGAACATTCTGGAAAAATACCATGACACTCATAATGTTCAAAAACTTAGGTTAAAAATTTCGAAATTTTTCCGGAAAAACAATGTTGCGGTTTATCGGTTTTTAATAAAATAATCATAAAACATGGAAAAAATTATATTCATTAACTTTTCAATTTTAGATCTGAAAAAGATAATAAAATGCAACATTGGACGTTTTTCCCTAGTCATAGATTATGTTTTATTAATTTTCACTAATAATGTCACTATTTATGCTATTTTTTTCAAAAATCCATAAATCATGCAAAAAGACTTCACTATAGCCCATTATTTTACACACATCTTGTAAAATTGCATGTGACAACATACTAAATTTCTATGACCAGATTCGAAATTTAACTCATATTAACCTATTTTTCACCTAAATCCGAATTTAATAATGAAAAATCCATTTTTCGAGCATAACAAGTCCAAAAATTATGAAACTTTACAGGTTATCTCAAAATAATATATGTGACAACATATCCAAAAATCACTAGAAAATTCGAAGTATAGCTAATTTTAGACCGAAAATGACATTTTTACTCATAAAATCACATTTAAATGCCATTATTGTATAATATGAACAATAAAAATCCGTAAATTTAACCAAAATATCCTAAAACATTTTAGGACCAGAAATTTTAACATGCATGAATTAATTTCGTGATATATCATAATAACACAAATTTTACAAGTTTTATATGTTAATCTTTATAACTCGGAAAAACTTTTAACCGATTTGCATGCAAACAACCATGGCTCTTGATACCGATTGAAGGAAAAGTAGATCTATATACTTAACATATTCATATATGTTTTAAATTAATTTGTCATAAAATTAATAAAGGTCTTATGCATGCAAACTAATTAGCAAAATAAAGAAGAAATCATGTTCTTACATTGTGATTTCGGTTCATATGGGCACAAAAGAGATCTCCTTCTCTTTTGTTCTTGAGCTTTCCTTTTGGATGAACAAAGACCCAAGTGTAGGATCTCTCCCAAGGAATTATACCCAAGGCTTACTCTTAATTAAAATTAATATTATAAATACTAGTACAATATTAATTTTGTAAGGAAAAATGACCCAAAATAATTGTTTTGGCTCTTGAATATTTGGTCAAGAGTAGAAGAATTTTGGAGTATTTTATCTCTCTAATTTCTCATTAAAATGTAGAGAGGAAATTAAATTTCTCACACTAGAAATTTTGTATGTTGAATGAATGAAAAAATTTGAGAAGAAAAACTCTCTAAATGGCCTTGCTAAAACCGGTGGGGGGAGGGATTGGGTAGCCTATGCATGGGCATGATTCTCTAACCAAGAGAATAGGTATGCAAGGCTAGGTGTAGGTAGTGTCATCATATTGTTTCCACTTAAATTATTAAACATAATTTAATCACCATAATCCCTCCATATTTCGGTCCACTTATAATATGGCATCCATATTATTTTTGTCAATTTTGTCTTATGTCACATGTCTTATGTTACATAAATTTGTTGTGCATTTTTAACATATTAAAAATCAACGTATTATTAAAAATACGTCACATACAAAAATCGACTTAGTAATTCATAATTACTTGTACCAAAATATTTTACCGTTTATAAATCACAACAGTTTGTATTTATAATAATTCATTCAAATCAATTATTTCCTTAAACAATAATTTCATCTGAGCAATGATACAATTCGATTACTCAGACCGTATCTCATTTTAATCAATTTCAATGTGATACGTAAATTTTACTTCCAAAATCGTCCGTCAATTTTCAAGTAATTTTAATTAACTCGTAACGTTATACGATTAATTAAATGATCAATTAAGAGTGTTGCCCTATAGGTATGACCTAGGAGGTCAACTGATCACCACCGTCGCACGACAGTAATGTCAAACTTTAGTCAGCCAATCATTACCGTTATATGTTGACCAGTTGACAGTAAAAATACTTCCCAATTGTATTCTTTAAAATGAGATTTAATAATGATATTTAAATCAAGTGATCGCACTATTGTTGAGGACACATTTTCCAACACCTGAGTGGGCTGAGAAAGGGGATGGTCGACATATCAATTGGGCAGAGGAGATCCACATGTCTTAAAGGATGGCGAGGAGTTTGGTAAGCTTCAGAATTGTCATTTCGTTACTAATTTACCCCTTTATTCACCAATAATTTTATTTCTTATTCGCTTTGTGCTAAAGATAACATTTTCTTGAATCGATACAGGAGGCCATGAACTTGAGGTCCTTCTCTGGTTACACGATGATGATGGAGGCCTACAGGGCTTTGACGGAGGAGGAGAGGGACACCATCGAGCTAGGAACCTTCGGAGCCTTAGTGGGAGCGTAGAGGGCGATCCAGGAAAGGAAGCTTCGGGCTAACCTTTTCCTGATTCAAGCCTTCCTTGATCGATATTGGGACACGACCTCGACCTTTCACATGCCTCTTGGGGAGTTCGGGGCACGTTGGAGGACTACGATATGATTTCTGGTCTGCCGTGTGGAGAGGAGGCTGTGGTGTGGCCGTTGGCGGCCATGAGGGTGGACTCGGCTGAGGCCAAGAGGCGGATCGGCTGGAACCTGGTAGAAAGTGCTGCCGCGGTTCCCGGGTTAGTGCCGAGTACTTACGTCAAGGACTACTTTGCGGGTAAGACCCCGACGTTGGTGGCGATGGATGGGAAGAAGGTAGCTCCTCCCGCTTGTATTGCGGAGCAGAGGGCTCGTCTGTGGCTCTCGTGGTTCTTGTCTTCGCTTTACCTCGGAGACAAGGGGGAGAGGCTGTCGACGAAGCTTCTTCCGTTCCTTTCTGACATGAGTGACCTAGGTCGGTGGGACTGGGTTACTCCTGGATTTGCGGTCCTCACTCACTACATGAGGGCCATGGTCCGTCCTGAGCTGTTGGAGAAGGGGACTTCTCCTGCTACTATCGGTCCTGGACTGCTGTTGGAGGTATGATATGTGGCTAATTTACGCCATTTCACCTCCCGTTTCTCATGCATTTGCTCCCTTTAGCGCGTTTTTAGCTCACTCTCGCTCGGGTTTTACCCTTTTATTCCATGCACCTCGATATTATGACCCCTGTACTCTTTTGTAGAGAATTGGCCTTGGAAAAGGCAAGATGGAATGAAGACCGAGTGAGGGAGCTAGCTCGTGTTAGCTTGAGAAGAAAAAGAGTTGAAAAAGGCTGAGAAGTGTGTTCTGCCGGCACACCGGCAGCCGGTCCTGCCACCGGCAGAACACCCCCCACTGACATTGCCAAAAAGAAAAGAAAGGACCTGAAGACTCTGTTCTGCCGGCAGCCGGTCCACCGGCAGAGCACAACAGCACACATTGGGTTGGAATTGAAGAAGAAATAACCTTTTGGCCTCGCTACCGGTAGGCAGACCAGTAGCCGGCCAACCGGTAGAGCCCTCTACCACGAAGAAATTGAACCACTGAAGACTGTGTTCTACCGGTAGGCTGGCAGTCGGTCCACCGGCAGAACACACTTGCCAGTTATTTTCCAAAATTTCAAGTTCAATTTGCAATGACCTCGCTACCGGTAGGCTGACCGGTAGCCGGTAGAACGCATCAAGCTGCGGATTTGGGGTTTATTTCCTCTTCTTTTCTAAATCCAATTAAAGACTATAAATACCCCCTCCCTTAATCAATTGTACACAACCCTAGATCTGAGATTAATTTCCCTAATTGTAAGCAAACCCTTAATTAAAACTTCAATCTTTCTCTAATAATTCTTCAATTACTTGCTATCATAGTTTAGAATTAGCTTAGTTAAGTTGTTTACTTTTGATATTCGGGGTGTAACTTGGAATTCATTGAAGATTGTTCTTCCATCTATTCAAAGCTTGCAACTTTGCGTTATTGTTTGGTATAATTCTTCTCTACTTTTGTTCATTGTTCATTTCTTTACATTTTAATTAGCACAATTAGTAGTAATTGCAAACATGTCTTCTCTTTATTGTTCTATGTTAAATTCTCCATCTTTTGTGTTTGTTTACATTTCCATCAGTGAGTAGTTCTCTTCTAGGATGGAGGGGGATCTCATATGGGTTCATGAGGGTAGATTATAGCTTAGAATGGATATAATTCTTGAGTTAAAACTTTCAATCTTGTTATGCATGTCAATTGTTTGTGTTAATGCTTGAATGAGAATTTGAGTACTTCACTATTTATCCTTACTTGTTAAGTGAGAGCTTGATTTGTGAGTAGGATTAGCATGATAAGATTCTAGTTGAATTGATTAGGTGAGGGCTTAGTCGATTTAATTAAGGGATTAGTCTCATACCGAGAGATAGAGTCTTATCTTTGTTTTTACTCTTGAATTTGCCATCCTTTGCATGTCTCCCCTCACCCATGTACCCATGTGAGTGAACCCGACATCCTAGCTTCCCCAATTGTTGTTAATTATCCATATTGATTGTTTAATCTTTGTTTTTAGCATCTCTCTTTAGTTAATCAAATAATTCATCTTCCCTTTTTAGTAGAACTAAACTAGTAGTTGAGTAACTAGTCCTAGTGCCAAATTTCCGTCTCTTGGGTTCGACCCTTGCATACTCACGATTCCTCGTGCACTTGTGAGGTAAAAGAAATTAAACATCAATTTTTTGGCGCCGTTGCCGGGGACAACAATATTAGATAGGATTAGTTGTTTACATCTAGGCTTAGTTCATTTGTTTTGTTGTTTGCTTGTTGTTTTCTCCTCTTGTCCTAGTGCAACTCTTGCATTAGGACTATTTGATCTTTTGTTGAGTGCATGAATAGGTGCTACATAGGACCTCTCTATCCCCTTGATCAAGAGATCGAGAAAACTTTCCGGGCAAGAAGAAGATTAAGAAGATTGGCTCTCTCGGCAATTCGAGGATCTCCACCCCTTCTTGACCCGCAAATTACCCAACTTCCCACAATTGATAATCTAGACCAACCAACCTCTTCCTCCACCCTATCACTCCTTCACATTCCACATAATTCACCTCCACATAATTCACCACCACATAACTCTCCACCTCATAACTCTCCCATTGACTCACCACAAAATTCACCAACCCACTCACAACATTCTAACCCCTTAAACGAACCCGAATCTCCACGAAACAATCTCATAAACGAAGACATGGCAGACCAACCTATGGGATATTACAATAGACCGGACCCTAACCGGGCATGTTCGGCTATTAACTATGGAGCCCTTGCTCCCAATACATTTGAACTCCGGCACCATGTGAACAATTACATGCAACAAGACACTTTCCATGGCATGAAGAATGAGGATGCACACCAACATCTCACTACCTTCAAATAGAAAGCGGGATCCATCAAGCATAACGGTGTGACGGAGGAGCAAATGCTCTTGATGCTCTTCCCCATCACATTGAAAGACAATGCCAATAAGTGATTGAACTCTCAAGAGCTGGGCACGTTCACTACTTGGGAAGCTCTATCAAAGGCCTTCATTAACAAGTTCTACCCACCTTCCAAGACCGCAAGGATTCGTCATGAGATTCAAACCTTCAAACAAAGACCAATGGAGACTCTAAGTGAGGCTTGGGAGCGGTTTAGAGACCTTATAGCATCTTGTCCACATAATGGCATCCCGAAATGGATGACCGCCCAAACCTTTTTCCAAACTCTTGAGCAAAGTTTCCGAGACATGATTGTGGCGGCATCGGGTGGAAATTTTGATGGAATGAACAACGGTCAAATCACAGAAATGATTCAAAATATTTCCGAGATGGAGAGTATTTATGCTAGAGATGTGGACAATAAGAGTGAAGGACCCTCCAAATTAGAGTTGGAGTACAAGACTAAGTTAGATAACTTGACAAAGGAATTCGAAGAATTCAAGTTGGTTAAGAAGCAAGGAGAATCAAAGCGTGCTACCGAAGGTGGACCTAGCCACTCTAGGGTCTACTAAGTCCAAGAACCAAGGTCTCCACCCCCGGACTTTCCTCCTCAAATGATTTGTGACTATTGTGGCGGTATAGGGCATTAAATTGACTATTGTTCGTCTATCCGTTATGAGGAACAACAAGAATTCTTGGCTATCCAAGGACAAGGCGTACCTAGGATTTCTTACCAACGACATGTGACTCTCTACCGTGCCTTTCCCAACCAAGATCCTAAACTCTCCTACGCGGGACAACCTTTGGACCCCAAGTACCAACAACCCCAATACATGCCCCCACCTAAACCCGACCACTCTAGGCAATATCATCAAAATCAAGGTCAAGGTTCCAATTACCGAAACCAACGATAATATGACAACCCATATTACATCCCACCACATCAACGTGATAACTCCCGTCATCAAAATCAAAACCCTCCATATCAACAACAAAACTATCAATCAACCCAATATTCCCATCCACCATACAACCAACAAGGATACCAACAACCAAACTTCAACCAAACTCCCCAAAACCAAATATGCATAGATCCACCCAACCCCAATGCATCTATTGAAAAACTTTTGAGGGATATGGATGCTAAGGTAGACAACCAATTCAAAGCCTTAAAAACCGAGGTGTCAAACGTCCAAGCTCACCAACGGACTTTTGACTCTTACATGGCTAGCCAAAATCCCTCATATTCCCAAAGAACCCCCCTCTCCTTAACCCCTCAAGGTTCTCATCCAAGAGTGTGACACCCCCATACTTCAAGTGCTTTACCAGGACCACTCAGGTATAGAAATGTCACCATCTCGGTTTTTCGAGGCAATGATAATCAAATGACAATAACGAAACATAATTTAAACAGTATAAAGTTTAAAGTGAATTATATGTCCAAACCAAACCGATAAAGTACGATACAAGTTCTCCAAAAACCAAATGTTTAATTAACTAAATAACATTGTCTGACAACAGCGGAAGACTCTTCTAACTGCAAGTGATGACTCATCCCAGCTAGCTCAAAAGAACCATTGTAACACCCCGGCCCAAAGCAGGTCGGGAGCGGTTACTTATGATAGCTCACCAGGCTGTGTACATGGCCTAGAGATCAACACGTGTCCTTTATAGCGCATTTTGTCCTCACTCATACGCATCCCGGGAACCTTCCCAGGAGGTCACCCATCCTAAGACTACTTCCAGCCAAGCACGCTTAACTTTGGAGTTCTTTCGCATGGATGGCCATAAAAGAAAGTGCACTTTGTTGATATGAGTTGTACTTCCAATCCCTTTTAGCACTAGTCATTTAAGCCTATCACTGGAGCTCTTCAATTACCGTGGGGTGTTACAACCATATCAAACCTGCTCAACAACTGCTCACCATCCCCGAATGGATCACCACAGTTTTACAAAACAAAGACGGGGTCAGTACTAATCACACAATACAATCACAAAGAGACAAGAATTAAAACAGCTCAATCGTCACATCAACCCAAACTCCATCACCGACTCCTCAATACTGACTATACACTAAAGTGTGTAGCCCTGCCAGAGTACCCATCGCAACAAGTTACTCCTCGCCGCCAGTGGGGGACCGCAACCGTTCCCGCCTAAGCCCCGCTCATCTCCATCGAGCGATAAACCCAAATTCATTAATGTGCACATCCCTTCTGTGGCGGGTTCCACAGAAGGCGAATAATAGGCGTGAAGCCACTCCTGCAAGTGACTCCACTCAGCCAGGGACGCACCCCAAAGAACACAGACAGATACAATCAACAATAACCAACGATGATAGAAACCACAACCGTCACAATACCAATATGATACTTTAATAACAATCACAATCAACACCAAATCACATTATGTGACTAATACTGAGTAGGGAAAACCCTACCTGGAATGCAAACACAAGCAGGCGGTCTTAGCAGCTATCTCAAAACCTCTCCTCTACGAATCCTCCTCCTAACACATAATCATACAATTACTACATAGACAACTAATCATACAAAACCCCCAATCCCATAAATTAGGGTTTAAACAAAGTTAATCAAACGCTATAAAATTGGTATGTAGATCTTACTCTTGACGCAAGGATCACAAGGACACAAAGAACAATGAGATCCGACCTCTCAAACTCCGAGATTTGCCAATAACGCGGATGAAGCGAACAACGTAGTTTCAATCTCCTTTATGAGTGTATTCGGTTTGTAAAAGTGTTTAGTAAAGATGACGATATAATATATATACTAATCCGCGTTATTAACAAAACCCGTCAAAATAATACCCGCTAACCGAGCTACTTGATCGAGTAACTAACGTACTCGATCGAGTGCCACTTACTCGATCGAGTACCAAGGCTAATCGATCGAGTACCCTACAGGCATAATACTGTTTCTAAAATCAAAACACCCTTACTCGACAGAGTAAGGCCCACTCGATAGAGTACCCAGAGACTCATAAAACCGTAGTATTACAGTCTTCCCTCCTTAAAAAGAACTTCGTTCCCGAAGTTCAAACCACAACAAACTAAAAACATATTACCACACTCCCGACACAACAACCAAAACAAAACGCAACATAAAAACTCCGACACATAATACCAACCAAACTCAACCCGACTCAAACCACTACTAACTATACCAAAACAACATAAGAAAGATGCAAAAATTCTTCGCGATCATCTCCTACCCCCCTAAAAGAAACAAGTTTACGTCCCCGTAACCATATATACCTGATAAAAAAGGAACGGGTAACGCTCTCTCATGGCCTCCTCTGCCTCCCATGTAGCTTCCTCAACCTCATGATTAAATCAAAGGATCTTAAGCAAGACTGTCTCACCATGTCTAGTCTTCCTAACCTTCCGGTCAAGAATCTACTTAGGCACCTCAAGATAAGACAAAGACTCATCTAGCTCTATGTTCTCCGCCTCTAACACATGTGACGGATCACTCACATACTTCCGCAGCTGAGATACATGAAACACATTATGCACCCTATCTAAAGAAGACGATAAAGCCAAACGATAAGCAACCTCTCCAACCCGGTCTAAGATCTCATATGGTCCTATGAACTTCTGACGCAGCTTGCCTTTCTTCCCAAATCTCATGACCCCACGCATAGGAGACACTTTCAGAAGAACCTTATCCCCAACCTGGAACTCAATGTCCCGGCGGTGTAGATCTGCATAACTCTTTTGCCTATCCTGAGCTGCTCTCATCCTCTCCATGATCATCTTAATCTGCTCAACCATCTCATGTACCATCTCTGGCCCTAAAACCACTGCCTCAGCACTGCCGTCCCAACAGATCGGACTCCTACACCTCCTCCCATATAAGGCCTCAAATGGCGCCATGCCAATACTAGTGTGATAGCTGTTATTGTAGGAAAACTCAATCAAATATAACCTCTGTTCCCAGCTACCACCAAAATCCATCACACAAGCTCGTAACATATCCTCAAGAGTCTTGATTGTCCTCTCGGTCTGACCGTCTGTCGCAGGATGAAATGCTGTACTCATCTTCAATGTCGTTCCCAAAGACTCCTGCAACTCTTTCCAAAACCTTGAGATAAACCTCGAATCTCTGTCAGATACTATGTCTTTAGGCACCCCATATAATCTTAGCACATTCTTCCGATAAGCCATAGCTAATTGTGCCTTAGTCCATGTATCTTTCATTGGCACAAAATGAGCTGACTTGGTCAGTCGATCCACTATAACCCATATCATGTTGTTACTCTGCTGACTCTTTGGCAAACCCACGATAAAATCCATGGAGATGGATTCCCACTTCCACTCAGGTACCTCTAAAGACTGAATCTTACCTTGTGGTCGTCGCTGTTCCCCTTTAACTCTCTGACATGTCAAACAACGGGCCACAAACTCAGCTGTTTCTTTCTTCATCCCAGGCCACCAGAAGGGTCTTCTTTAAATCCTTGTACAGCTTGTCACCACCTGGATGTACCGAATATGGTGTACAATGTGCCTCTGTCATGATTTTCTTTTTCAGCTCCTCATCATTGGGGACACACCACCTCCCATCAAACCTTAAACTACCGTCTGTATGAATAGAGAATCTAGACACTGTCCCTTTGTCTATCCCAGCTCTTCACTCTACCATCTTAGGATCCAACACCTGTTTACCTCGAATATCATCATAAAGATCAGGCCGAACTGTCAAATCTCCCATGGCATGCCCTTTCTGGATCATATGTATCCCAAACTTCCCAACCTCATCTCTCAATCTCATCAACGATATAGCTGTGCACAAAGAATGTACACTCTTCCTGCTCAAGCATCTGCAACTACACTGGCCTTCCCTTCATGGTAAATAATGTCCATGTCATAATCGCCAATCAACTCCATCTACCTCCTCTGTCTCATGTTCAACTCCTTTTGAGTGAAGATGTACTTGAGACTCTTGTGATCTGAAAAAACCTTAAAGGTCGCCCTATAAAGGTAATGTCTCCAAATCTTGAGAGCAAACACAACTGCACCCAACTCCAGATCGTGTATAGGATAATTATCCTCATAAGGCTTCAATTGCCTAGAAGCATACGCAATCACTTTACCGTTCTGCATCAACACACACCCCAACCCATTCTTTGAGGCATGTGTATAAACCTCAAAGTTCTCACTCCCTTCAGGCAATGCTAAGATTGGAGTTGTGGTCAAACGCTCCTTTAATGTTTGGAACACCGTCTCACAACTCTCATCCCAACGAAACCTATTTTCTTTCCTCATCAAAAGGCCTAGCAATCTTGGAGAAATCTTTCGCAAACCGTCTGTAATATCCAGCTAAACCCAAGAAACTTCTAATCTCAGTTACATTCTTTGGTACTTCCCACTTGGTAACTGCCTCAATCTCTGCCGGATCCACAGCTACCCCATATTTAGAAATCACATGCCCCAGGAAAGCAACTTTCTCCAACCAGAACTCACACTTGGACAACTTTGCATCTAACTCATGCTCCCTCAAGGTCTGCAACATAATCCTTAGATGCTCCTCATGTTCCTCCTTAGTCTTGGAATAGACTAAGATGTCATCTATGAACACCACCACAAACTCGTCCAAAAACTGACTGAAGACTCTGTTCATCAAATCCATAAACACAGCCGACGCATTAGATAACCCAAAAGGCATCACCACATACTCCTAATGGCCATACCTCCACGTGAAAGCTGTCTTTGGTATGTCCTCCTCTCTAATCTTCACCTGATGGTACCCCGACCTCAAATCAATCTTGGAAAAGACTGATGCACCACTCAACTGGTCAAACAGGCCATCTATCCTTGGAAAAGGATACTTGTTCTTCGCCGTCACTCGGTTCAGCTCCCTATAATCTATGCACAACCTCAAGCTCCCATCTTTCTTCTTCACAAACAGAACTGGTGCTCCCCACGGTGATACACTAGGTCCAATGTATCCCCTCTCTATCAGATCATCTAGCTGCTTCCTGAGCTCCTCCAACTCCTTAGGACCAATCCGGTACGGTGCCTTAAAGATTGGCCCCGTCCCCGGTTTCAACTTAAGACTGAAATCTATCTCCCTCTTCGGTGGCAACCCCGGAATCTCCTCTGGGAAAACATCTGAAAACTCCCCTACAATAGGTATCTGCTCAACTGTCGGACTCTCCATCCTGTCATCTCTCATATGGCACAAGATCATCGGGTACCCCTTCCTCAGATAGGACTTCAAGGTCACAGCTGCAATCAACTTGACTTTGGGTTTGACAACAAACCCACGATAAGACACACTAATGCCCTTAGGACCTCTCAGAGACACTTTCTTTTGATGACAGTCTATCTTAGCTTTGTACTTTCCTAACCAATCCATCCCGACTATCATCTCAAAATTGTCTAAAGGAAACTCTAGCAAGTCTACAGGTAGATCAACTTGCCCAACTATCATGGATACATCCCTATACAACCTCCCACATGATACAGACTCACCCGAAGGTATAAAAAGTTTCTCATTTACAGACTCATATTCCCTCAGACCCAACTGCTTAACATGACTCGAAGATACAAACGACTGTGACGCCCCCGAATCAAACAAAATAAATGTATGAAACCATTAACAAGAAAAGTACCAGTGATAACATGCGCATCGTCCTCAGCTGCTTTCTTCTCCATCATAAACAACTTTCCACTGGTCTTCTGCCCACCTCCATGGACAGTACTGGCTGAGGTAGTCGGTTTAGCACCCGGCCCTTGGTTGTTGTTGGTGTTCGTAGCTGGCTTCTGATAAGAATTACCACCATTGCGGTTACCTCCACTGTTGTTTCTCTGACCTCCCCGGTTGTTCCATGACCCAGCTGGTATGTTGCTCGCATAACTCTGTGCTGGACCCTGATAATAGCTCCCCTGAGCCGGTCTCTGAAAACCTCCCAGCAACATACTGGTACACTCATGTCTCTTGTGGCCTACACCGCCATAGCCGAAACAGGTCATTCCCTAGCTACCGCTACCACTCCCACGGCCACGCCCAAAGGAAGCCCCAACACTAAACCCCGAACCAGATGAGTATGCTCTAGCCTGAGTGTGGTTGCGCTTCTTGTAATTGGATTGGTCACCACCCTCACTCTCAGCCTTTCTTTTCTCAGTATCCCTCTCTCGGGTCATCTCTAACAGCCTCTCAGCTCTCCCAGCTCTCTCATAAGCTTCCTTAACATCTGTAAGGATTCCTACGGGTAGCTTCTCCATTATCTTGGGGGTCAAACCCTTCTCAAACCTCAGAGCTAGGTTCTCATCATTCAATCACATATCCTCAGCATACCTAGCCTTCTCATTAAACTTACAGTAGTACTCAGCCACCGTCATGTCAGATGTCATCTTAAACTCATCGAACTCCTCTCTCAGCTTACTCCTCACATGTTCCAGTACAAAGTCTCTCCTCATGGCTCTCCTGAACTCATCCCAAGGTATAGCAGGTAGTCCCTGCTTCACATACATGTCCCTAGTATTCACCTTTACCTTGTCCCACCACTCACCTGCTGCTTCTCTCAGGTAGAACGCAGCTTGTTCTACCCTCATCTCATCCGGACAATGCACCAAATCCAAGATATTCTCCATCTCTCTGTGCCAATTATCTAGAATCATTGGCTCCCCGGTCCCCTTATACTCTTTCGGGTTAAATCTCGCTATATGAATGCTGATCTTTGAATGATCAACCTCCTTATCCTTCCCCACTCTCTTTAAAGCTTCCGTAAGAGCATCTTGGTGCTCCAACATCTTAACTATGTCATCGGTGGTCATGCTCTCAGCTCTAGCGTACATGGTGTTTCTCTTAGGCGGCATCTTGAAACTATATAAGAAAAGGTAGATATAAACATACATACTATAACCCAAAACACGTATATAGCCTGCACAGACCCCACTTGATCGAGTACCAGAACCCACTCGGTCGCGTTGAGGCTACTCGATCGAGTGCCCAACATACTCGATCGAGTGCCTCGACTCCAGAACCTAGTCAGACCTCCTGATCATAAACATACTCGACCGAGCTGACACGTCAATCAATCGAGTGCCTCTATGTACTCGATCGAGTATCCAAAAACACGATTCTGACCAGAAAAACATCAAACTATCCACTCTACCGAGTTAGACCCACTCGATCGAGTACCTCACCTACTCGATCGAGTGCCCCTCACTCGATCGAGTTATGCAGACTCGTATACACTACCCGCATGTTATTTCACTTTCCCCAACGTTCTATGCAATCTTTATAATTTTAACAAAATAAACATATCTACGAATGCAAGTATACGCAACTCCTTATATAATCATTAAAACGATTTATTCATGTTATCAAAATGCCACATTATAGACATCCATCATACTTTTCATTCAATTCAACATATAAACACATCTACTTCAACTTTTATTCATACTTCCATTTCTCCACATCCAACATCCAACAATTCACAACACATGCTATTAGGTACACATACAGACCAATAGATAACACATACGACCCTGACACGTACCTCCATGTGACCGGTTCAAAATTGCAGGGCGAGTTCGCGACTTTAGGACGTCTCCCAAGCCTTTGCATTAGCTTCTACAACTTCTTCCTCGGGTTCATTTTAATTGACTCCCTATGTTCATTAGATTCATTGGTTACAGGTTTCAGGATCGTCGCTCTGATACCACTTTGTGACACCGCCATACTCCAAGTGCCTTACCAGGACCACTCAGGTATAGAAATGTCACTATCTCGGTTTCCCGAGGCAATGATAATCAAATGACAATATTGAAACATAATTTAAATAGTATAAAGTTTATAGTGAATTACATGTCCAAACCAAACCGATAAAGTACGATACAAGTTCTCCAAAAACCAAATGTTTAATTAACTAAATAACATTGTCTGACAACAGCGGAAGACTCTTCTAACTGCAAGTGATGACTCATCCCAGCTAGCCCATAAGCACCATATCATACCTGCTCAACAACCCAAAATAGATCACCACAGTTTTACAAAACAAAGACGGGGTCAGTACTAATCACACAATACAATCACAAAGAGACAAGAATCAAAACAGCTCAATCGTCACATCAACCCAAACTCCATCACCAACTCCTCAATACTGACTACACACTAAAGTGTGTAGCCCTGCCAGAGTACCCATCGCAACAAGTTACTCCTCGCCGCCAGGGACCCCAAAGAATGCAGACAGATACAATCAACAACAACCAACAATGATAGAAACCACAACTGTCACAATACCAATATGATACTTTAATTACAATCACAATCAACACCAAATCACATTATGTGACTAATACTGAGTAGGGAAAACCCTACCTGGAATGAAAACACAAGCAGGCGGTCTTAGCAGCTGTCTTAAAACCTCTCCTCTACGAATCCTCCTCCTAACACATAATCATACAATTACTACATACACAACTAATCATACAAAACTCCCAATCCCATAAATTAGGGTTTAAACAAAGTTAATAAAACGCTATAAAATAGGTATGTAGTTTCAATCTCCTTTATGAGTGTAGTAGGTTTGTAAAAGTGTTTAATAAAGATGACGATATAATATATATACTAATCCGCGTTATTAACAAAACCCGTCAAAATAATACCCGCTAACCGAGCTACTCGATCGAGTAACTAACGTACTCGATCGAGTAACTAACGTACTCGATCGAGTGCCACTTACTCGATCGAGTACCAAGGCTACTCGATCGAGTATCCTACAGGAAGAATACTGTTTCTAAAATCAAAACACCCTTACTCGACAGAGTAAGGCCCACTCGATAGAGTACCCAGAGACTCATAAAACCGTAGTATTACAAAGAGATGGACCGCCGCCGCATCAACAAGCTCACGTAGTGGCTTTGAGGAGCGGTAAAGATTTGTAGGACCCTTACAAAGATTTTGAGGCTAAGAGGAAGATGGATGTAATGAGAGGAGGTGAGGAAAGTCCACCTCCTTCTCCATCAAGTTGGGTTGATCATACCAAGAAAGGAAAGGTGAATGACTATGTTGAGGATGATGGAGACTTTGTGTTAGAAGAGATAACAGTTGAAAGAAACCAAGAAGAATTGGTTGAAAGAAACAAAGGGAAGGGTAAATATGTAAGTAAGGAAGCCAACACCAAACAAGTTTCACCTCTCAAAAAGACCATTAACCCTCCAATCCTATTTCCTAATAGAGGTAGAGGAATGAATGAGGAGAGGAAATTCTCCAAATTCTTGAATATGTTGAAGAAGCTTGAAGTTTCATTGCCTTTCACCGAAGTAGTGACCCAAATGCCACTCTACACAAAATTCTTGAAGGATGTGTTGACCAAGAAGAGGAGTATTGAAGGATATGGTCTAGTCTCTCTTAGAGGAGAATTTAGTGCGGTATTGCTCAACCCCATGCCGGAAAAATTACAAGATCTGGGCAGTTTTTCCATCCCATGCACGGTGGGTAATGTGAGTATCAAAAAGTCACTTTGTGATCTTGGTGCTAGTGTTAGCATTCTACCTCTCCCCATTGCCAAGAATATTGGGTTGAATGACATGATTCCCACCTCAATGACACTACAACTCGCAGATAGATCGGTGCAAAGACCGATAAGTGTGATTGAAGATGTACCGGTCAAGGTTGGTAATTTCTTTATCCCGGCAGACTTTGTTGTACTTGACATTCCGGAGGATCAACAAACACCAATCATTCTAGAAAGGCCTTTCCTAGCAACCGGGGATGCCAACATTAGAGTCAAAGAGGGGAAGCTCACCTTCAAAGTCGGAGGGAATATTGTTGAATTCTCTTTGACCGGGGCCATACCACAACCAATGTTTGAAAGTGTCTATTCTATAGATATATTGGAAGAACCAATTGAAGAAGCTAAAGAAAAGTGCTCGGGGGAGCATTTGGAGGAAGATTATGAAGTCTTGCCACCTATCTTGGATGAAGTAGAGGGCCCGAGCCCTCCTAAGGTAGATCTTAAACCTTTGCCCCCATCCCTTGAATATGCCTATCTTGATGAGGCACACTCCCTCCCCGTGATCATCAATGCGGACCTAACGGCTCCTTAAAAAGAAAAACTCTTGAAAGTTCTTAAGGAAAACAAGAAAGCCATTGGGTATAGCCTTGATGATCTCACGGGAATCGATCCCCGAGTGTGTATGCATTGCATCACACTTGAGGATGGATTCAAACCTTCGGCCCAACCCATGAGAAGGTTAAATGACAAATTGAAGGAGGTGGTAAGAAAGGAAGTTGATAAGTTGCTTGAGGCCGGAATTATTTACTCCATCTCCGGGAGCGATTGGGTTAGCCCGGTTCAAATCGTCCCCAAAAAGGGCGGTATGACCGTGGTTGAGAATGAGGAGGGTGAACTCATCTCTACCCGACCGGTCACGGGATGGAGAATGTGTATTGATTATAGGAAACTTAATTCCGCCTCAATTAAAGATCATTTTCCCTTACCATTTATTGACCAAATGCTCGAGAGACTTGCAAACCATGAGTATTTTTGCTGTCTTGATGGTTATTCCGGGTTTTTTCAAATACCCATCCACCCGGATGACCAAGCAAAAACAACTTTTACTTGCCCTTACGGTGTCTTCGCATATCGAAGAATGCCGTTTGGCTTGTGCAATGCTCCCAGGACATTTCAACGGGCAATGATGTCTATCTTTTCCGAGTTCATAGAGAAGTCTATGGAGGTGTTCATGGACGACTTTAGTGTCCATGGCACCTCCTTTGATGATTGCTTAAAGAATCTCAACCTTGTTCTCCAAACATGCATTCGATATAATTTGAAATTGAATTGGGAGAAGTGCCATTTCATGGTATAAAAAGGTGTTGTTTTGGGTCATGTAATTTCCAAGGAGGGGATCCAAGTGGATAAAGCAAAAGTGGAGGTGATTGAGAAACTTACCCCACCCACAAATGTCAAGGGTGTGCGGAGTTTCTTGGGCCATGCGGGGTTCTATCGACGTTTTATCAAAGACTTTGCAAAAATTGCTAAACCCTTCACCTCCCTTTAGGCTAAAGACACTCCCTTTATATTTGATAATGCTTGCCTTGAAAGTTTTTGTAGGCTTAAAAAAGCGTTGGTTTCGGTTCCGATAGTGCAACCACCTAATTAGGATCTTCCATTTGAACTAATATGTGATGCGAGTGATTTTGCCCTAGGAGCGGTCTTGGGGCAAAGACATGATAGGAAGGTCCATGTGATAGCCTACATAAGCAAGACCCTTGATAGTACACAATGCAACTACACCACCAACGAAAAGGAGATATTTGCGGTGGTGTATGCCTTTGAGAAATTCCGGTCTTATCTCTTATGCTCTCAAGTCATTGTCTACACGGATCACATCGCCATCAAACAACTTATGGTCAAGAAAGATGCTAAACCGCGGTTGATTCGTTGGGTTTTGTTGTTGCAAGAATTTGATGTTATTATCAAGGATAATCCGGGATCCGAAAATCTTGTTGCGGATCATTTGTCAAGGTTGACTAGAGAATCCCGGGGGGATGAAGATGATGGTGTCCCTATTGATGAGTGGTTGCCCGATAATTCTATCTTATCTATCACGCACTTCGACCCTTGGTATGCGGATATAGCTAATTACTTGAGCTCTAGCTTTATCCCCGAAGAACTAGATAACCAAGCTAGGAAGAAGTTGAGATATGAATCAAGGAGATATGTGTGGGAGGATCCTTACCTCTATAGAAGATGCAATGATGGGATTTGCCGGAGATGTTTCTCTCAAGAAGAAGGTCGTGCAATCCTTCAAGCTTGCCATGCCACCACTTATAGAGGGCACTTGTCCACATTTAGGACCCAAGCCCGGGTCCTCCATTGTGGCTTCTATTGGCCCTCCCTGTTCAAAGATGTGTATGCCATGGTATATGCTTGTGACTCTTGTCAACGACGAGGCAACGTCGGGAGAAGAGATGAGATGCCTCTTAACAACATTTTGAAAGTTGAGCTTTTTGACGTATGGGGTGTGGATTTCATGGGACCCTTCCCATCTTCATTCGGAAACCAATACATATTAGTTGCGGTGGACTATGTGTCCAAGTGGATCGAAGCAATCGCCGCCCCTACCAATGATTTCAAGGTAGTTTCCAAACTTTTCAAAGACTACATTTTCCCCCGCTTCGGAGTACCCCGAGCCGTTATTAGTGATGGTGGGTCACACTTCATCAACCGCACCATCTACACTCTCCTCAAGAAGTACGGCGTCCGGCATAAGGTAGCTCTTGCATACCACCCCGAAACCAATGGGTAAGTGGAAGTTTCAAATAGACAAATCAAGGCCATTTTGGAGCGGGTTGTGAATAAGTCTAGGAAATATTGGAGTGCTAAGCTCAATGATGTGTTGTAGGTTCTAAGAACCGCATACAAGACCCCGATCAGCACTACTCCCTACTGGTTAGTCTATGGCAAGTCTTGCCACTTACCTCTTGAATTGGAACACAAAGCAAGATGGGCTCTCAAAGAGCTCAACTATGATTTAGATGTCGCGGGAAACAAGAGATTTCTTCAACTCAATGAACTTGACGAGTTGAGGATGGATGCCTATGAAAGTGCAAAAATTTACAAGGAAAGGACCAAGAAATGGCATGACTCGAAAATCACAAGAAAGGAGATCGTTGTGGGTGACAAGGTACTACTCTTCAACTCCTGTTTTTAACTATTTCCCAGGAAGTTAAGGTCTCGGCGGTCGGGACCCTTTGAGGTAGTCACCGTGTTTCCTTACGGTTCCTTTGAGTTGAAGAATGACAAGGGAGAGTGCTTCAAAGTGAATGGTCATCGAGTTAAGTACTTCTTTGAAGGTTAACCCATTGAGACCCGAAATGAAGTTGATTTGGAAGACCCCCCCCCCCCCCCCATCCTTGGGGTATGAATAATCTCAAATTTGAACAAGTTTTGGTTTGGTGGAGTTCCACAAGAACCACCATTTGTAAATAGCATGCATTAGTAAGTAGGTAATGAGTGATTTGGGAAACATTTTTGTCGATTTTGGATTGGTGACGGAGGTCACTTATGAAGAAAACAATCTTTATTTCGTTTGATCCGAAATCCCGACATGATGCGTCGGCTTAACTGTGGAAAACATGAGTCACAAGGTCAAACGAAAAGTCTCGATTTTCGAGTTAGCAAGAAATTGAACAAGTTAAAGGCAAATTGCTGAAAATGAGCTAAAAGTTGGGTTCTGCCGGTGGACCGGCAGCCGGTGCCCCTACCGGTACCGAGCCCAAATTGTTTTTGGAAAAATTGAAGTGAAGGGAGTGTTCCGCCGGTAGGCCGGCAGCCGGCTCACCGGCAGGGACAACATTACACTTGAGAAAAACTGAAGAATGAAGAACAAAGGAGTGTTCTGCCGGTAGGCCGACAGCTGGCCCACCGACTGAACACGCATTAAGAATTGAGAAAATTGAAGAGGAGGTGTGTTCTGCCGGTAGGCGGGCAGCCGGATCACCGGCAGGACACACTGGTCAAAGGGTCAAATTGTGCAAAATTGAATATGGGGGAGTGTTCTACCAGTGGACCGGCAGCCGGTTCGTCCACCGGTAGCGAGGACAAATTGAATTGAGGAAATTTCGAAAAAATAGAAAATTGGAGTGTGTGCTCAGCCGGCAGACCGGCACAACACATCATCAAACCCTAAAATAAAACACGACGCAACTATTTTTTCTCCTCCATTCCGCAACATTTCTTCCTCTTTCTTCCTTATTTCCCCTTCATTTTCCCTCAAAACACACCCTAACTCCCTCAAATCTCAACCAATCTTCAATCTAACTTCACCAAATCCCCTCTAATCTTCAAAATGGCGGGAAGGAGAACACGAGCTGATGTTGCACGGGCCCAAGCGGAGCTTATTGAGCGCGCCGCCAACGACACCAACCCCCGCCCGGATTTCCCATCGGTGGAATTTGCCACCCAAACTCAAAAAGGTAAGTTTATCCTCTTTAAGAATCGTCCCCTTACCCCTACAAAGTTTTTACATCATCCGTCTTTATCGGCCCTCAGGTTAGCTAGGGAGACGGAAGCTCTTTTCACCGGAGTAGGAATGAGGGGGATGTACCACATGCATGAATATACTTATCCTCGACTTACATGGGAATTTTTGAGTAGCTTGAGAATTAGCAAGCACTGTCAGACAAATTTGGTGGCTACCCTAAGTTTTCGTCTAATGAACCGGGACCACACAATTTCTTTGAGCCGGTTGGCTAATATGTTTAGGTTAGAAAATGCCTAATCCCATAACCCTTCCGCTACTTTTCATTATTCCCGAGTTTGGAAGGCGATATCCGGCCTTGATGATGCCGTTGGGGTAAAACGGGCAGCAATTAATTGCCATAACCCCGTCATTCGGGTTTGGGGTAGATTTATGGGATGCACTGTTCTTGCGGTGGATGAGCCGTGGGTATTTAGGACTAATGAACTAGAAATTTTTGGGTCCTATTTGTTTACAAAACCCACCGCCTTCAAGATTAATGTGGCTCACCACCTTGCGATTCATTTATCAAAAATTGCCAATTCTCCGGGGCAAAAATCCCGATCCATGTGGGTGGCATCATCCCCCGAATTGCTCGATCATTGGACAGTCCGATGGACCTTTCCACCATGAATTGGGTGCCCGGGGATACATATTTGACCAAACATTACATGACCAACAAGCTTGAGTGGCTAAAGGTCAACCCCCTTGACGGACGTGAGTATTGGCAAATCAATTACCAGAATTCAATCCCGCTCCCCAATGTCACCGCCATTAAAATTGAACAAGACAAAGACGATTACCTCCTCCCGCTTGAAGCGGAGGTATCCACCGATCAATCTCCCCCTAACCCTCCACGTGTGTATTCACGGGATAGTAGAGTGGTTACTCCTTCCTCACTCCAATACACTATGACGCAAACCCACCAACCCCCACCATGGCAATTCCAACCCGGTGAGAGGTCATCTTCGGCTCAACCTTCCTACCCTCCCTTACCACCTTCCCTTACCGAGTGGATGGAGAGGATGGACATTGCTACGGCTAAGGCCGCGAGTGAGAGAGATGTGTTGGGGCGGAAGTTGGACCGCATCTACTACGATCAATCCACCGATTCCTACCCGATCTACGATGACTTTTGTAGACGGGAGTACGTCCCCTTTGATGCCCCGCACCCTTCCTACTTTACATGGCCCGACGGGAACTACTCTAGTGCGGACGGGAAGATCATTCACGAGGGTCTTAACCTCCAACTGGACTACTTCTCCGCTCCTATCTTCCCTCCTAGGCCCGAGCAACGACCGGAGTGTTGGAGTTAGTGTCCTCCACAATAATGAGTTTACATAATAAATCTCATTAATGGAATATCATCAGATATTTAATGATTTGATCCTCGTCAGTTGATTAACCTAAATCGATAACGGTTGGCTGACTAGAGTTTGACGTTATTGTCGTGAGACGGCGGTGATCAACGGATCCCTTTCGGTCACACCTAAAGGAACGAACCCCAATAGACAACTAATTAATTGTATGAGATACAATTTATTTAGTCCCTTGATTTATAGACTAAAAGGTTAGTCAATTATTTTAGAGATATTTCGAGTTGCGAACTCGAGGCACGACAGTTATTATTTAATTATGCGATAATTGAATAATAAATTTTGGAAGACGGGTTTTAGTTAATTAATTGTTAATTCACTAAAACTGTACTAATTGATTAATGTGAAATGGAGTGATTTGAACGAAATTAATTATGGAAGTATTTAAACATGAAACGATGTTTAAAATAAAATTTACACGTATTTGTGCGACAAATATAAGAACCAAAATAAACCCGTAAATGGGACATTGGACCGTGTAAATGAAGTTAGTGGATGATCACAATCATTTCACTTTACTTGTGATACTTCCATAAGTTATCTTATAATCATTTTTTGCATGTGATGTAAGATTGACAAAAATAAGATAAAATAACACTCCACTCACCCTCTCACCTACCCGGCCACCCCTTCCCATATAGACCAAGTTTTGTTCATTTTTGTACATCTTCACTTGTACATTTTGCATGTGATATCTTTCTTGGTCTCCCTCTCTCTAAAATTATTATACATCTTTACTAAGAAGTTAGTAATCAATAATTATTACTAAGAGTGTTAGTAATATTACAAATATTATCAAGGGAATAATTTTAATAAGTTTCTAGCAAAATACTTGTTAGATTTTTGGGCTGAGTTCTTGGGTGCAACTTGAAGGATACTTTCTTTTTGAAGGTTTTCAAGGAGGATCGTTCATATCTTTTTAGCTCAAGAACAAACTAGATAGGTGATCTAGTTTGTGCCCATATTACCATAAAAATCTATGTAAGGAAATTGTTTTTCCTTAACTTTCATTTTTATGCTTTTATATTTGCATGCATGTTACATAGATCACCAAAATGATAAATTATGAGATAATTTAATTTTTATTAGAGAGTCTAATATGGATCTATGATCTTTCAAGTGGTATCAGAGCTTAGGCTTGTAATTTGCATGTTGATTTTAAGCATATTAATGAATTATGAGATAATTTATAAAAACTCAAAATTTGTGTTAGAAGAGATTTTAGCACAAAATTTTTAGGGGCATGCACGCCTACTGATCTCAAAAGATTTGTGGTAAAGTTTGGTGATTTATGAAGTTATTTTGCTATTTTTAATGACTTTCGGTAGAAAACCGAGTCAAAATGTCGTATTTTAGTTATAAATTGACTAAAAATAGTTACAGGATGATTCGGGCCATGGAATTTTTATGGTGTTTGATGCATAATTTCTACTGATTGTATGCAAAAGGTCGAAGGTTGGTTTGATTTTTTTTGCATGTTTATTGATTTTATGAGATAAAAGTCGAAACAATTGATTATGCCCTTGATAAATTTATGTACATTTGATAATATTATTTAAATGTTAAAAATGGATTTTAAAATGTGTTTTCACCTTGTTTTGATGTTTATTGGTTTTAGTGGTTAAAAACCGATAAATATCGATCTTTTTCTTCATAAATTTTATCCTGATTTTTAGGGCAATTTTTCTGATATTTTGGTGTTCTTGGGAGTGTTCCAGAATACTCAAAATTTTTGTTTAATTATTTGGGTAAGTTTTCAATTATTTTGGATTTTTACTTAAAAATTATGATTTTACCGATTAAATTAGCAAAATATCACCAAATCAAACTAATTATTCATCATAAAATTAGTGAGGACTAATTTTGAGGTCCAAAGCAGTTTGGACAATTAGTTTGGACTTAAATGAGATTTAAGAGTTGATTATTGATTTTCACATGTTAAAAATCGATTAAATCCACAAACACCGAGATGGATACCAACGATTGATGGATAGGGCGATTTTGGCATCTTTTTACAACATTTTAAGCATATTTATTTAAGTTGAATGAATGATTGTTGATGCGTGTCCTAAATATGATGTTTTACACCCTATTTTACACGCATTTCAGAGCTCAATTGTGTAGTTTATTCTACTATATTCCCTTTTTCCGTCTACTTTCGTGTTTTTTGTGTAATATTGCAGAAATGTGAAGAATCCAGCGGAAATCGAGCCGAATCCTTTCCTAAGTGCTTGGCATGGGATTTGACATGAAGATTTGACTCGGGAAATGAACTTGGTGCGCGTGGCAAGGCCTGAAAGATATATTTGCGAGAGTTTCAGAAGCGGATTACCAGCTAACTTGGTCTATAGACTGACCTACATGGTCTATAGATTGCCAGAATGCTGAACAGAAGTCTGCAGGAAAGAGGGGCAGTCGATCGACTGGTCTCAGTGGTCGATCGACCACCTCACGACTCTGACGCGCAAATTAAAACTAGAATTCCGAAGCCCACTTGTAATTAGGGTTTAGGAATAAGTCACATTATTTTCCTTTGTAACGTAACTTCAGTTTATCATTGGGGGACATCTAGTATTCATGATCATTCAATTCCATCTAGAATTTATTAGTTTACAATAATTCGATACTTACATTCATAGTTTTAGCATTCTTAATAAAGTTCATTGCTTCCGGATCTTATTTATCTTTCCTAGTCTGCGGTAATTCTTGTTCTTTAATTTACAGTTTACCTTTATTTGCTTTATTTAGTCTAGAAATTGCTAGTTAGATCCCGAAACCTTAATTGCTTTATTGCGTTATTATTGCTTTTAATCATGTCTTCCTTTATAGTTTTCATCAAATTCGTTGTTGTTATTATCATTCACATGAGTAGCTAAGTACCCTTTTCTAAGATGTAGGGGAGCTATAGCGTAGATGGCGTTGAATAGGTGACGTCGAATTAGGGCATGGTCGATCGACTGGCTTAACTGGTCGATCGACTATGTCGTGTGGTCGGTCGACTGAGGTAGTTAGTTGATCGACCAGACCCGTGTCTGATTAGCATCGTTTGATTCGTTAAGTGCAATATTTAACAATGAGATCGAGAAGAGATTTGTTAGATGCTTAGTTTTGACCAACCCGTAGATCGAGAGATAGGGGAAGGCATTAATTAATGAATTATGACGACTAAATTGCTAAGATCGAAAGATAAGTAATTTAGGCTTTAGGAATCACTTTTCAGGGTGAGAGCTAGTATTAGTGAGACCTAGGGACTAGTAGCATAGGCCGAAAGGAGCTATTAGTTAACTTGGACCGAGAGGACATGTTATACCCATCCTACACGACTGTATTTCGGACTTATCTAGGATTATGTGCCATCACAGCTATAGTGAACCGACCATCTTAGCTCCTTTTTATCATTTGTTTACACCTATTTCTTATTACCTGCTTATTTATTTTTGCATTTAGACTTAAATATAATTCAAGCAAAACCCCCTATCTTAGACTAAAATTAAGACAATTAGAACTCCCTACCTCCCTGCGGATCGACCCTTACTAGCGCTTTCTAGTTGTAGTTTGGAAATTATAAATATTATTTTTGATACTCACATCGACAGGTATCAATTGTCATTTATTTAAAGTATTTATCTTGTTGTACCTAGTATGGCCTAGTTTAATTTTAATCGTTATTACCCGAAATTAATGGGAATATCGATTTGTTTTTAATTAAATACGATCTCGTATCGTCGGTTTGTAATTAATTAATAGTTTTATTTATTTTATTAATTAATGTATAATAGAAATAGCTATGTAATTCAATTGTAATAGTTATTCTTACTGGCGTTTCCAAAAGACGGATTACATCGAGACGAAGTCTATTTTTGGAAGGTGTTCCAAATCCCACAAGAAGGAGCCATTTATGGAATGAAGAGGCAAGGGACCAAGGAATTGGTTTCCTAAATGTAATAGACTATTTTTTATTAACTAGGTGGCCATACTAGGATTTATTCATATGCTTACTTGTTTGCTTGTTTTTATTTTCGCGCATGCCAAAATCGCCATTCACATGCATTTTATCTTCGCGATTGTCAATTCACGTCATTTACATTCACCGACTTAGTTCACTTATAGGGAATTTATGACTAAATTGACAAGATCTCTCACATAACTAAAATTGAGATTAGCCTTACCAATTAGTAACACCTATGAATCTCTTGTTCATTAGAGCCACGCTCGCCCAAGTGGGGTGTTCTCTTTTTACCTTGAGTAAGTAGGGTGGTAAGCGGTTATCACACGTCAAAATTGGTTGGACTCAACGGGATATAAGACGGTCTTGTGTTCCGGGGCTAGTAGATGGGTGTAAGGAAATTCGTCAACCAAGAGTTCTAGTGGTAGAATTAGTCAACGTGACTTACCGAATTTACACAATTATGGGATGTTTCGCCCAAGCGATGCTCATTTTTATTTAATATTTGGGTCTTGAAATCATTTATATAATTTAGTGGGAGATCATTATATAAATGTTAAAACTTGTTAAAGATGTTTCACAAGTAAAATTAAAACATTGAATGTTAATTTTTCCTATTTTCCGTTCATTCTCATAAATGTATGACATCGCGCACTACATCCTCCTTTCTCTATTTATTGTTATACTTGTTTCATTCTTTCATAGAAAGCGGTTTATTTGAAGGAATTAATGATTGGTAACATGATTTACCAATTCACCTACATAAGCTTACAACGATTTTTGCGGTTATTATATAACTTAATTAACGACCATACATATTAAAAAAAGGTTTCATGTTGCAAACTCATATTACGAGTTTAAAAGGAAGTCACATTTTATCAAGAGAGTCTTGATTTTGAAAGTGACACCTCCATCATGATGATGACATATTAGTTTTAATTACTCAAGTGTAATTCAAAAGTATGCGAAAAGAGTTTTCAAAAACACTTATAATATTCCAATATGATACCGTCAAATGGCTCACTTCGAGAAAGGCCAAATCGATTGTTTATGCGCTAAAGAGTTTAGGCATATGATAACAATTGAACGGTTAGGTAGTCCAATTTCGCAAGAAATTGAGATTTTGCCACATGTTGCACTCACTTTATAGTAATTCACTCTTACTAAGTGTATAAAATATCACGAATGACATGAAGAGAGGTCTTCATGAGATTCATTTTTGCTTGATTGAAGCAAAGAGGAATGTGAAATTGAGTGGGAGTTAAGAAGAATCAACCCTTGATGTATGCGATAGAACAAAAGTTAAAAGAGACATCAACTCAATGGATAGGCTAGTTTCACTATCTTGGTATGAGATACCAAGTAGGGGTCATTTCTTTGTAAAGAAGTTTACATGAATTGACAAAATGTAAGACGTCTAGCATAGGACATTTTTGTATCGAAATGGTGCTAGAATAGCAATGATTTCGATAAGGACAAATGTACCTAAATTTGGTTTTAAAAGAATGTAATTATCTATCTTTATACATAAAAGGCATGACTCATGTGATTTAAAACAAAATGTTGTACCTACTCCTATGATAACTTTGTGGTTGGTTTAGACCACTTAAGTTAGAGGAATTTTACATTCTTCACGAAAACTAAATGTTATACTATCTTGTAGATTTTAAAGTCTCTAATCTGGTGAACCCAATTCATCAAACCTCAAGTAAATTCGTTTCAAACGAGTAAACGAAAAGCACATTGAACAACCATTTGATTGTGAGTCTTATGGTATGTGTGCATGTATTATGTTTTTCTTTTGCAGAAAAGAAACGCAATAGTGAGGTGATTGACCATATACATACGGATGCTTAAGGTCAATAGTTGTTTATATATATATATACTTCGTTATTTTACCGTAATGTTAAGTAGATATGAAAACCTCATATCTATTTAATAAGACATAAAAGTGATTTTTGAAACGTGGAATATTTTAAAAATGAAGTAGTAAACCAAAAGCACGTCAAAATCAAGATGTTGATCGGAAGTTTCAAAGTAATGACTTTGAAGATCAAATGGGTAATATCAAGTAATGACCTTGATAATCACTAAGAAGATTGTGAACCAGTTCACA
Source organism: Silene latifolia (assembly GCF_048544455.1). Lineage (NCBI taxonomy): Eukaryota > Viridiplantae > Streptophyta > Magnoliopsida > Caryophyllales > Caryophyllaceae > Silene > Silene latifolia. Next base: position 118,246,767 of record NC_133528.1, on the reverse strand, counting down.
TAATACCTTCTCCTTGGGACACCATAGAGTATGGTGTAGTCAAGTATATAAACCGAACTTTATGAGATATAGTTTGAAGTTTTTCGCAATTTTTGTAAGCTATTTTCTCACTAAAAGTTTAAAACCTGACTATAATAGCCTAAATGACTCCATATGAGAAATGGATAGGGAGAGTCCCTAACTTGTCTTTTTATACATTTGGGATCATAAATGTTTATGTTCAGAACCAATTTGTGTATTTGTGAGGGTTATCCAAAATTGAACCGCTTGGTTTTTACTCCTCCAAAACGAGAACAAAGAGTTTGTGGCTCATAATACTGTCTTTCCAGAAAGATTTTCATTTTCTAGAAGACAGAGTGAGAGAAATTTTGAACTTACGGAAGTCCAAGACCCACAAACTGAGTATAATGCAAGAAGACGTTCTTTATTGTGGCTCAGTGGTTATAAGGAGATAATTTTGCGATAATATTGCGTTACTTTTCAAAAGTGACGAATCTTAAACTCTCATCAAAGGCTTTTCTATAGTATGAACTCTATGTGATGGCGTGTCGCCATGCAATTCGAATTGATCTCCTTGCACACGATGCGATAAGGAAGGAAACACGAGATGTTTTCGAGACTTGATTTAAGGTGAATACTTTGGTTGGTTACCTTGATCTTGTCGTAAAGGTTACATAAGATGTTTAAAAATTGGGCTTGTTATAGAGAGTTTGTGACAACCCAAATGCCTTTATCAATTCATATGGTCTTAGCAATATAGCCTCTCATGAGGATGAGTTTAAGCAAAAGGATAACGAAACTTTGTCCTTGAATGTATCTTATGAAGGGAGAAGTTTTGTTGCTGTTGTCAATGCTAAGAAGCCTAGCATGTTTGAAAGATCCCTTTTGTGATCTATATACGTTAAAGAGTTGGAACTTTGGGTTCAATCATGTAGTCTATCAAAACGGTATTAATCGAGTGTCGAGATAACATGATGATACATGGAGTTTAGTGGGAGCTAAAGTGAGTTTCTTAGTCTAAAATATGTGCTTGACATATTAGTGACTAGAAATATTCTCGGGTGAATACTTGAGAGTAGCATGGCGCATATTAAATATTCGGATCTAATGAGATAGATCTCTATGGATATTAGCATTATAGTCAAGAGACTTATGTGATAAAATTCTTGACTCGTTCAAGTTGTTGAACAATTAATATGATCTCTTGTGCTTCCGCTGCAGGATCTATTAAATATGCTAAAAGATTCTCTCGTCGGGACTTATCATGTTGAGAATATGAGAAGTCATTACCAATCATTTCCTAGTGAGTGTCAGTAGATGATTATCAAGAGCATCCTTGAGTACTTGAGAAGCACTGAGGATTTACTCTTGTAGTTTGGAGGAATTTATGAATTTTGTGTAAAAGGATTACACGAAAACATTTCTATGCTTATAAGATGTTATGGGCCTCGTTAAGGAATGGTTAGCATGTAAGAGTGCTATGTGCATAAAGAATAATATGTATAAGAAGTTATACATGTATAAAGCAAACATGTATGAGGAATCATACATAAAAGATGTCATATGAAGGATGTGTATGTATAAGTGTTATACGTACAAATCATGAACGAAAGCTAAGTACATTACAACATCCGATGTTGTAAGAGAGATAGTTGATAACCGGAATTTAATGGGACTAGAGTAGTTCTGTTAGCCGAATATCGTATCCCAAGAGACTGTGAAAACAGTGGGAGTGTTTGACTGGCTTTAGAACCAGAGTCTAAAAACTTGTTTAGACGTGTACTTAGAAATGCTCTATGTGATGAAAAGATTGCATAGAACAAAGGAAAATAGCAATGGAAATTAGAGTGATGCAACTGTTGCTTATCCTCTAACCAAAGTCGTAGACATGATGGTTATGTCATCTCAATGTGAATTGAGGAGTATACCTTAATTGCTAAAGATCGTTATGTAAATATTGGATAGAGTATTGATATTTATATAAGTGATGATCGCATTCATTGTTAGAGTTTTTTTAAGAACTCAATTATTCAGTTTGACTGAAAACATGGAATACCTTGTTTATCTGAATAAGTTGTGGAGACAATGTTGAACACTATTCAAGTGAACAAGATGAACATTGTATTTTGTCCCTAGTCACTTAATGAGGTGACGTCTCGGAGTGACTAGATTGTAAGTCGATTAATGGTTGTTCAACACCATAAGGTCATACGTGATGACTAGTCGATTACATAGGCAGAGTATATGACACTTTGCCGGACAGTGACCATTTAGAGAGTCCTTAAGTTCTATTATAGACGCCTGGTCGTGGCAGGGATCTCTAAGACGTTCCTATGAGTCGATTCATTTGACTGGAGACTATTATCCAAGTCAATGCAGTTTCTGAGTGACTTTGGTTTTTGTCCCAGGTCGTGCCGTGAAAGGAGGCCAAAAGGACATCTTCTGAGTCATGATGAGCTGTATTGGGCAAAGATAGATAGGGCATACAGGAATTGTCCACCCACGTTGGGTAACTATATCTCAAGGCCACTCGAGGAGTTAATGACTACAAATGCGTGGCCACGCTCGGAAGTAATCTGTGAGAGATTTTTCCGGTCAGGTAGTCGCACTCCCGATCAAAAAACCACTCGCGATATGTTCATGTGCAAGTGCGACCTAAAAGATACCTTGCATTGAGTGGGAGATTAAAACGCACAAGAGAATTGGTAGCGCACACCTTGTGTCGGACAAGTGAGATATTGTTGGAGTTAGTGTCCTCCACAATAGTGCGCTTACATAATAAAGCTCATTAATGGAATATCATCAGATATTTAATTATTTGATCCTCGTCAGTTCATTAATGTAAATCGATAACGGTTGGCTGACTAGAGTTTGACGTTATTGTCGTGAGACGGCGGTGATCAACTGACCCCTTTCGGTCACACCTAAAGGAACGAACCCCAATAGACAACTAATTAATTGTATAAGATACAATTTATTTAGTCTCTTGATTTATAGACTAAAAGGTTAGTCGATTATTTTAGAGAGATTTCGAGTTGCAAACTCGAGGCACGGCAGTTATTATTTAATTATGCGATAATTGAATAATAAATTTTGGAAGACGGGTTTTAGTTAATTAATTGTTAATTCACTAAAATTGTACTAATTGATTAATGTGATTAATATTAGTACGTAAATAATATGTGTAGCGGTACACGTATATTTACGGAGTGATTTGAACGAAATTAATTATGGAAGTATTTAAACATGAAACGATGTTTAAAATAAAATTTACACGTATTTGTGCGACAAATATAAGAACCAAAATGGACCCGTAAATGGGACATTGGACCGTGTAAATGAAGTTAGTGGATGATCACAATCATTTCACTTTACTTGTGATACTTCCATAAGTTATATTATAATCATTTTTTGCATGTGATGTAAGATTGACAAAAATAAGATAAAATAACACTCCACTCACCCTCTCACCTACCCGGCCACCCCTTCCCATATAGACCAAGTTTTGTTCATTTTTCTACATCTTCACTTGTACATTTTGCATGTGATATCTTTCTTGATCTTCCTCTCTCTAAAATTATTATACATCTTTACTAAGAAGTTAGTAATCAAATATTATTACTAAGAGTGTTAGTAATATTACAAATATTATCAAGGGAATAATTTTAACAAGTTTCTAGTAAAATACTTGTTAGATTTTTGGGTTGAGTTCTTGGGTGCAACTTGAAGGAGACTTTCTTTTTGAAGGTTTTTAAAGGAGGATCATCCATATCTTTTTAGCTCAAGAACAAACTAGATAGGTGATCTAGTTTGTGCCCATATTACCATAAAAATCTATGTAAGGAAATTGTTTTTCCTTAACTTTCATTTTTATGCTTTTATATTTGCATGCATGTTACATAGATCACCAAAATGATAAATTATGAGATAATTTATTTTTTATTAGAGAGTCTAATATGGATCTATGATCTTTCACGGAGGGGCACGACGCCCATTGGATGGGGGGGGGGGGGCATCCGCCCTTACTTTGCTAGTGACGTGGGTGCTTCGGGGTCAGGTGGCACTTTTATGAGGGATTCCTCTACGGGAGGTGACGGTGGTGTGATGATGATGAGTGGAGACTTCACGGGAGGTCTCATGGGTAATGGAGGTGGCCACACCTTCAACCCCGACGATTTGATTCAAGACTCCGAATATGGAGCCAGAGAGAATGACGATGACATGGACTCCGAGTCTTGAGGGCCGAGTTGGTGGCCCACCTTCCTCCCGATTCAATCCAAAAGACAAGTATGACCTCTCCCTTAATCCAAATTCTCTCATTCATATTTAATTTTTTGCATGCATTTAGCTTAGAAACTCACATAGTTGCATTCATCTAGGCTTACATTAGATTTCAAATTTGTAATATATCGTCACATATAGACATTGCATTCACGCAGTATACTTTGCATTGTAATTCAATATTGTATATAGAATAGATCATGAATTGCATTCGTATTTGAAAAACACGAAAAAATTTGAAAAATGACAAAAACCAACAAAAACATGTTCTTTTATTTCTCTACATGCCCTCCCATGTCTAAAAATAAGTGTGGGGAGGGCCTAAAAAATTCCCAAAAACATGCATTTTAATTTTTATTTTCCTCCACACATTTATTCCCATTTGGAGGTAATGTAAATAAATAAGTGTGGGGAGGAAATTCATATATTGAAAAACACCAAAAACATGTCCTTTTCATTTTCAAAAACAAAAATACCAAAAATATGTTATTTTCATTTCAAAAAATTAAAAAATACAAAAACATGTTCCTTTCTTTTTCTTATTCACTTCCTATGCTTTCGTCCATTGAGGACAATGTACATTTCAAGTGTAGGAAGGGAAATATCCACTTTTGTGAATAATTGTATATATTTGTAAATACTTTAAATTTGATAAGTTTCAAGAAAATGCCCAAAAATTGAAAATTTTCTAAAAAAAATATACCCAAAAAAAAATCATTTGCATTGTATATATATGTTGTTTGTTGGCTAACCTTTGGCATAGGCATTGACCGTTTGACGCAAAAATGAGACTAGAAGACCGCTTGGTATACATGTTCTTATCTCTTTCTCCTTTTCCATTCTCTCTCTTTTTATATTGTTCTATAACATGGAGGAGGACGGGTTTTTGTGCCTTGGATGTTCCTTTGGGGAACTATTGGATTGTTGGTGTTGATGTGATGTTAGGCTTAGTCAATTTGTTGCATGTCTCTATTCTTGTTTTGTTCAAATTTCGCATGCATATGTTCTTGTATATACATGTTTTTCAATTTGAAATCTTGCATCCGTTTGTAAATAAATGTTTTGCATGAACATGGTCGAGGAAGGGAATCAAGTACCCCCATGATGAGCCATATGTCCAATTGTGCCTTTCCCTCCCCGTGACTCGCACTCGTGGCCTCTTAGTTAGCCGAGGGAGGTGGGCTTGACCAACGAGTTAGACCGACCTTGTGAGACTTAGGCCGTAGACTAGACCTCGACTTAGCCACTCAAAGGTAAGGGTAGAGCCTCCTAGGGTGGGTACATACATACCCCACCCTCATCTAGGTTTGAGAGTAGGCATCCTCGTGAGGCGTGTCACATCAAGACGCATAAGTGTGTCATTTCGTCCTTAGACCATAAATTGCATTTCATTTTTGTGCACATGTTATGAAACAAAATCCACTTACATGAACCTCACATAGCCAAAGTAGCCTAGTTTCACCCCTTGCATTGAATTCCTTTTTGATTCACCCCTCGGAACCTTAGCCTATTCCTTTTTGGCATACCCACTAAAAGAGCTACATCCCAAAAACACCCTACTTTGATCAAGAATGGGTCATGATTTGTAGAAGTGTCTAGGTGGTGGAGTCGGAATTTGGTGATGGACGAAGTACAAGCCCATTGGGTCAAAATTTAGTCTACATTTGGTGAGGTATATAAATAAGAGGTTGAAAAATTGTAATGAAAAACGAAAGAGAAAAGTGAAAAAGTCATGAAAAATCCAAAAAAAATGAGTTACTTGTGTTGTATATATGTTGTCAAGAAAAGGAAAAGGAAAGCAACACCCCTACTCATCATTTAAAGGGGCAGAAAAAGTCGTTGCTAAATAAAAGGGCAAGTTGATGTTTTTCCAAAATGAGTCGGGTTTAAACAATTTTTGCTTGAGCTCGGGAAACCGAGTCCTTGTTAGGGTGTAAACGTTACCATTTGTTGAAATAAGAGGAGTATTTTCAAATTTTTCCATGAGTTGGGTTTATGCAATTTGTGCGGAGTTTTGGTCATCCATGCTATGTTAGGGCATAGATGTGTCTCATGTGTTGCAATAAGAAATGGGTTACGATGTGTCGGCAATTCTTGATTTGAGCTCCACATATCCAAACGGTGCTTGCACCAACCCCGTTTTGTCCTACTCCCTAGCCCCGTTACAACCCTTGTTTCATATCGTGTGCATTGTTCCCTTGTTTGGATTTCATTGGGCATAGGACGGTCTTACACATTAGATTGCGGGCACGCTTCCGCTAGTCGAGTTAGGAGAGTGATTTTGGTTACTAATTGTCACAAAAATCACCTTGTTCTTTCATTGAGTGACAAGTGAAAGTCGTGAGGATGTAGTTGGCCTAGGTTCCCTTATTCGTGGGTCTTTTGGTTGAATCTCGTGTCGATTTTGTAATTCTCGGCGGACTTGCCTATCTCCCCTTACCCGGCTCTTGAATGTGTTTCTTGAGTATTGGTCACACTAAGGTTTCTTGAGCCATGCCTAGGGGATTGGCACCTCCGTTGGAACTTCTGAGACGGTACTCCCAACCAAGGTCGTGTTTTGTTGCTTGAAATACCGGCCACTTAGATGAGGAAAGTGGACCATTTTCATTAGAAGCATTCCATTTCTTGATTATGTGCTTTCATGATGGATGTATCGCAATTTTGTTTCAAGACCCAACTTGCCTTGCAATAGGGCATTTTTCCCTCATAAGTGTCAAATTGTGAGTTGAGTGCGCTAATACTCGATCGGCTTAGGTAGTAGAACGGTTGAGTGATGCTTATATTGTGCACCCACTCTCCATATTTATCATAGTAGTGCCTTGTACATTGATTGAGGACTTACTCGGGGATGAGTAATGTTCAAGTGTGGGGAGATTTGATATGTGGTTAATTTACGCCATTTCACCTCCCGTTTCTCATGCATTTTGCTCCCTTTAGCGCGTTTTTAGCTCACTCTCGCTCGGGTTTTACCCTTTTATTCCATGTACCTTGATATTATGACCCTCGTATTCTTTTGTAGGGAATTGGCCTTGGAAAATGCAAGATGGAATGAAGACCGAGTGAGGGAGCTAGCTCGTGTTAGCTTGAGAAGAAAATGAGTTGAAAAAGGCTGAGAAGTGTGTTCTGCCGGCACACCGGCAACCGGTCCTGCCACCGGTAGAACACCCCCCCACTGACATTACCAAAAAGAAAAGAAAGGACCTGGAGACTGTATTCTGCCGGCAGGCCGGCAGCCGGTCCACCGGCAAAACACAACAACACACATTGGGTTGGAATTGAAGAAGAAATAATCTTTTGGCCTCGCTACTGGTAGGCAGACCGGTAGCCGGCCAACCGGTAGAGCACTCTACCACGAAGAAATTGAAGCACTGAAGATCGTGTTCTGCCGGTAGCCGGTCCACCGGTAGAACACACTTGCCAGTTATTTTCCAAAATTTCAAGTTCAATTTGCAATGACCTCGCTACCGGTAGGCTGACCGGTAGCCGGTAGAACGCATCAAGCTGCGGATTTGGGCTTTATTTCCTCTTATTTTCTAAATCTAATAAAAGACTATAAATACCCCCTCCCTTAATAAATTGTACACAACCCTAGATCTGAGATTAATTTCCCTAATTGTAAGCAAACCCTTAATTAAAACTTCAATCTTTCTCTAATAATTCTTCAATTACTTGCTATTATAGTTTAGAATTAGCTTAGTTAAGTTGTTTACTTTTGATATTCGGGTTGTAACTTGGAATTCATTGAAGATTGTTCTTCCATCTATTCAAAGCTTGCAACTTTGCCTTATTGTTTGGTATAATTCTTCTCTACTTTTGTTCATTGTTCATTTCTTTACATTTTAATTAGCACAATTAGTAGTAATTGCAAACATGTCTTCTCTTTATTGTTCTATGTTAAATTCTCCATCTTTTGTGTTTGTTTACATTTCCATGAGTGAGTAGTTCTCTTCTAGGATGGAGGGGGATCTCATATGGGTTCATGAGGGTAGATTATAGCTTAGAATGGATATAATTCTTGAGTTAAAACTTTCAATCTTGTTATGCATGCCAATTGTTTGTGTTAATGCTTGAATGAGAATTTAAGTACTTCACTATTTATCCTTACTTGTTAAGTGAGAGCTTGATTTGTGAGTAGGATTAGCATGATAAGATTCTAGTTGAATTGATTAGGTGAGGTCTTAGTCGATTTAATTAAGGGATTAGTCTCATATCGAGAGATAGAGTCTTGTCTTTGTTTTTACTCTTGAATTTGCGACCCTTTGCATGTCTCCCCTCACCCATGTACCCATGTGAGTGAACCCGATATCCTAGCTTCCCCAATTGTTGTTAATCATCCATATTGATTGTTTAATCTTTGTTTTTAGCATCTCTCTTTAGTTAATCAAATCATTCATCTTCCCTTTTTAGTAGAACTAAACTAGTAGTTGAGTAACTAGTCCTAGTGCCAAATTTCCGTCTCTTGGGTTCGACCCTTGCATAATCACGATTCCTCGTGCACTTGTGAGGTAAAATAAATTAAACATCAAGGTATGAACCTTCATTTCGTATCATGAAATATCATTACTTATTCTTTCATTTCCATCTTTATAGAATTGTGAAAGATCATTATCGATTGTCTTATTTTGCAGGCGTGGGTGTACTCCTACTTTCTGGGCTTCGCGCCCAAGAGGGTGGAGCCTGAGCCGAGGGCTTAACTAGTTGTGAGGGACTGGGTGGTGTGTCGTAGGAAGAGCCAGCGTTCTTCTTACGACCTTTGTCGACGGGGCGTGAACGCCCTGAAGCTGAGTGACGTAAGTATCTTCAATCACTTTTCCCTTTATCGTTATTCATTGTTTCTCAGAAGTGATCATAAGAATGACCCTTTTTTTGCATGCTTTAGTGGGTGCTCAGACCTTGGGTGGACTACCCCGACGCTCCAACTTTCGTGGCTGAGGTTCTTCGACCTAGGATCTCGAGTCGGTTTCTGCTAAGGACGTCCATGGGACCAATGTGGTATCTGAGCGAGCGTTTGACCCGTCAGTGCTCTCGTGACACTTTCACGGTTCCCAATGATCCTCCTAGGACGATTTTTAGGGAGCCTTCTGATGCTGAGTGGGAGGCTGACCTGGTGGACGTTGGTGGCGACGCTCTTCTCCTTCCTGACGAGGAGTACTCTCTGTTTGTTCACCAAAGGCTGGTGTACTGGCCGATCGTGGTGAGTATTTCACCTTCCTTTTTGAATTGACTTGACAAACTGGCGAATGATCATCGAATAAAGACTTTATTTGAATTTTGAAGGAGATCGAGGTGGCGGGCGTCGAGCCCCCAGCGTACCCCGAGACCCTTGAGTACACTGACGCGGCGGGGATGACGACGATCTCCGAGCTCCGCGACTTCGGCGAGGAAGTGACAGATGCTGGCCTGGAGGAGTGGCGGCACTTGGTTAGGAGGGTAAGCCCCCAGTTACGGTTGTCTTTTGCTGTCTTTGTTGCATAAGAATGCATTTGTTCATTTCATTGAAAATCTTTGGTTATTGAAATACTGGTTGCGCCATCTCGGCATGTGGCGCTATGGAGGGTGGCCAACCGGCTGCAGGCTACAGCCATTGAGGCACTTGCAGGTGGCCGAGGACGATAGGTATGAACCTCTCATTTTCTTTATTTTGAATTTTGTTGTAATTTCCCGCGTTTTGTTTGAAATGATTGAAATGAGGCCTTTCTTTATCATTTGCAGAGGGAGCGCGACCTGGAGCGTGAGCTCGCGGAGTCCCAGGAGGAGACAACTCGCCTGTTGAGGGAGTTAGAGGTTAGGGACGCCAAGATTGCTGCTCTCGAGGCGAGGGTCGCCGAGCGAGGTGGCGAGCAAGAGTAGCTGTCTTTGCTTTTGTTGTCGTCGATTGCCTTGTATATACTTGTACATTTTGGACTTCATTTTCGGATTTTTCGGACTTGTTTTGGGCGAGAGCCCCCAGTTTCATGTACATGTAGCATTTTGGTTGTATATATGATGGCCTGAGTGCCTTTGCTGTTGGGTTGTAGGTTGTTCATGTAGGTTAGCTTAGAAACAGGTTTGGTAGATGACGGTTTATGCCATCATGCTGCCGAAATTTACATAAAATTACACGTAAAACACATACTATACACACGGCTTAAATTAGCGCGAAATGAGAAAAAGACCTAAAAAAATGCGAAAAATTGCCTAGAAATGAGCGAATACGAAAAAATTGCCCAAAAATGACCGGACGATAGGGAGGGCTACCCCCTAAAAAAACTTAAAAAGAAATGTGTAAGTTTGAAATGTGAAACGGGGAGTGAAATGATTCCTCAAAAAATAAAATAAAATAAAATGGGTAAGTGTTCTTGTTTGGCAAAAAAATGTCGATTTCGTCTTGAGAAGCAGACCCAACAATGATTTGGAAACATAAAGGTTGGTAATTTGACGGAATTAGAAAACTACGGATTTTAAAAACAGCCATGAAACGAGAGAAGCTTTCTCCCCAAGTAAACCCTAAAAATCCCTAAAAAACTCATCGTTTTTCCTACTTTTTAGCTTGAATTCATGGCAAAAACATGCGCACGTAACAAATAAAACGTAGTGATGATACTATAGTAACTGGGGATCCAATTGTTGAGGATGAAACAAATATTGTGGAGAATTTAGGGGAAACTGTGGTGAATTCACCTGCTGATCCTTCCGGTATGGTTCATACTGAAACAGTGGGACAATTACTTAACCTTACTGGATTGTTAGATAAACCTGTTACTGATAATCTTGTAATTGAGATGAAAACTGTTGCACCCTCAAACTTGGGGGTAACACCTACTGAGACAGACCTTGGAATTGGATTCTCAAAACCATGGGCTACGGCGATTGCGAAACCTAAACAGGGGATGAGTCTCCATTATTGTGATATGAATGCTGAATCTGGAACTGTTGAGATTATTGAGGAGGATGTAGAAGATGGAATAAAATTCTAGCATAACACTCTTATGGGGAATTTTCTGGGTGCTAAACCAAAACTCAAACAGGTTGATGAATTTGTCCAAAAATATTGGAAAAATATTGACAGGCCTATAGTCCAGTATTATAAGAAAGGGTGGTATAGCTTTAGATTTCTCTCAGCACATGATATGAATGAAATTTTAAAGGTGGGACCATGGAATATGGGTTCAAGCACTCTAGTTCTTAAACAATGGACACCTACTTTCTCCAAGGAGATGGATTCAATCTCCATTGTTCCTGCTTGGATTTTGTTTCCTGACTTGGATCCGTTTATGTGGTCTGAGAATGTTTTGAGTAAGATGGCAAGTGTGGTTGGGAAACCATTATTTGCAGACTTACCTACCACATTCAAATTTAAGTTATCCTTTGCCAGGGTTTTGGTTGAGGTGGATGTGGCAGATGATCTGCCTACAACACTACAGCTCACATCTCCATATCATGGCATAACACAGCAGAGAATCATATATGAATGGCTGCCACATTACTGTTATTGCTGTAGGAAACTGGGTCATACTAATGAACACTGCAAATTCACGAAAATCAATAAGAAGTTTGCTGAGACTGTGCAGGCAAAGAAAGTTGTGCAGGAGTATCGACCAGTCCAACCTGCTGTCACTCCTCCAGCCACAGTTGCTCAGGACTCAGAATGCCATGTGCCAGGCTAAATTACGCCTAAGTTAGCTGAGCAGACATCTTCTAAAACAACACCAATGAGCTTAGAATGTCTGGGATTAAGCTCTACTTCTGTTATTTTAGGGGGGGGGGGGGGGTTCTCCAGCTAATAAAAAAGAGGAAGGGCTCAGAAAGCCATAAGCTAGGTCTAAAGAGCACTGCTGGTACTAAGATAAGTAACAGTGGAGTGGAACTAATTGTGTTAGTTCAGAAGAGTGCTAGCATTCCCATACAGAATACTTTTGAGGCTCTACAGGAAGAGGAAGTTTCTTTGGAGACACAGCTGGTGGTAACTCTGGAAGAGGAGCCACCTGATCCAGGGAAATGATAATCTCCTCATAGAATATTAGGGGCTAGGAAGCACCAATGCATTGTGGGAAGGATACATGATAGAACTGGCAGGGTTAGAGAAGGCACTCATGAGGTGAACTGTGCCTTTGTTGATTATTATCAGTGGCTTTTGGGTCAAACTAGTCCCATTTCTCCAATTGATGATGTCTTTTTGGAAGGTCCTACAGTGGACAACACTTATTGGGGGGATATTTGTAAACCTATAGAGATCTCTGAAATAAAGGAGGCACTATTCTCTATTGACTCAACAAAAAGTCTCGAGCAAGATGGGTTTTTAGCACAGTTCTTTAAGAAGAATTGGGAACTGAATAAACATGAGTTTTGTAATGCTATTCAGGAGTTCTTTCAGAAGGGGAAGCTGTCTAAGTCAGCTAACACTACTCTACTGGCTTTGATACCTAAAAAACCTGTGGTGAATACTGTGATGGACTACCAGTCTATAGCTTATTGTACTGTTTTTTTATAAAACAATCAGCAAAGTTCTTTGTGGCAGGTTAAAACCATTACTGCCTCACCTTGTGGGCAAGGAACAAGGAGCCTTTGTAGTTGGTAGGAGCATATTTTAAAATATCATGCTCACTCAATCTCTGATGAAAGGATATGGACAACAAGGTGTTTCCCCTTGATGCCTCATTAAAGTTGACATTAAAAAAGCTTTTGATTCACTTCAATGGGGGTTCATTGATAAAATGCTTAAGATTTATAAGTTTCCTCCTCAGTTCCAAAAGTGGATAATGGGTTTCCTCACTTCTACCTGGTTTAGCCTCAAGATTAATGGAGATAATGTGGGATTCTTTAAAGGCAACAGTGGATTAAGATAAGGGGACCCCCTCTCTCCCTTTATCTTTATTATGAGCATGAAAATTCTTTCAAGAATTCTCAGAGGAATACACAAGAAAAATCAAGTTTCATATCATCCAAAATGTGGGAGAATTGGATTGAACCACTTGATTTTTGCTGATGATTTGATGATACTTGTTAGGGGAGACACTCCTTCTATTGCAGCTGTAACTCAGTCATTGGATTACTATGCTCAAATCTCAGGATTGTAAGCTAATCCAGAGAATACCAACATTTATATGGGTGGAGTAAGGGATAATTTGAAGTAGGAAATTTTGAGGAACACTGGTTATGTGGAGGGTACTTTCCCTTTCAGATACCTGGGTGTACCTCTGAATGAAGGAAAGCTCAACAAACAATCTTTGCTAACCTACTTACAAAAGTACAGAAAGCTCTAAATCACTGGTCAACCGAGACTCCTATGCTGGGAAAATCAGTCTACTTAATACAATGATATTTGGGTTAGAATAGTTTTGGTGTTCCACTCTATTGATACCAAAAGGAGTACTCAAAATGATCATCAAATTTTGCAGGCACTTTTTATGGAATACAGAGGAAGGCACAAAAAAGCTGGTTATGAAAAGTTGGGAAACTTGTTGTAAACCTGTGCAGGAGGGTGGTTTCAATATCGAAGAGATTCTGGCCTGGAACAAATATCTACTCTATAAGTGGATCTGGGAAATAGACCAGCACTCTGATAGCTCTTGGGCAGCTTGGAACTATCTGTACAACCTTAAGACAGGTAGTTTCTGGACTGTGGTTCCAAAGGTTTATCATTCTGAAAGTTGGAAGAGTATCCTTAAGGTCAGAGATGATTTGCTCCAAAAACATGGTACTATTGATGCTGTAAAAGCAATACTGCAGACTTGTGTCAGAAAGGGAAAGCTTAGCTTGTCTTTGGTCTATGAACAAATTAGAGAGAAGGAGAGGCAAGTGAGATGGGGCAAGATTGTCTGGACAAGGGCAGTATTGCCTAAACACAATGTTATCATGACATTGGCTTTGCAAAGTAAATTAGCCACGGTGGATCAATTGAACAAGAAGGGAATGATCATAGTAAACAAATGTGCATTATGCAAAGCTGCACTTGAAGCTCACAAGCACCTCTTCTTTCGATGTCCTTATTCAGACTTAGTGTGGCAGAAACTATTGCAATGGATGCACATATTGGGTCGATCAAATTATTTGAGCAAGGAAATAGCTTGGATATCCAGCAGGCGAGCTCGGAGACATTGGAAGACAAAATGGTTTTTGGGCTGTCTGCACACCTTGCTGTATAGCCTCTGGGAGGAACGCAACTGCAGAATCTTCCGAGGATTAGAGCATGATGTTGAGTACCTGCTACGAAGAGTTCAATATATAGTTTGTGTCAGACTATTCCATGTATTGGGAAATTATGAGGAGCATGAGATGTTATAGTACTTAAACGCTTAGAGTAGAGTCTAAGTTATTGGATATACTTTGTAATAAATTGCCATTTTTATTCCCTTTAAGGATGAATATATGGCTTGCTATTCTTGCAAAAAAAAAAAATTGACGGAATTACCAAAATAATAACCTATAGGAATAGGAAATTATACCCAAAAGAAATTAGGAAAGATCCAAAGCGGAAAATCACGGAAATCCTTCTGGGGAAGAGGCGTAGCAAGAGCCGCGACCCTTCGAAGAGGCGCGGCAGGTGCTGCGTCACTTCCCCAGTTGGTCAGTTCTGACGGAATTTAGGAAACAGCTTTTAGTATAAATAGAGACATCGGGGAAGCTTTTATTCACATAATTCCTCCGTCTATCTTCCGTCTATTTCACAAAAAGTCTCCTATTTTCATAGAAATATTCACAAATTATGGATGCCTTTGAAAACCGTCTCAAAGAGTGGACAAATGAGTTTACAAACGTTCAGAAGCATGGCATGAGTGCTTTTAATTTGGGATCAATCTTGAGTCTCAATTTGGTGAAGGTTGTGAAACCTTTCTTGGATGCTTGTCTTGAATATTGGGATCCTAATTTCCATGTTTTTGTCTTTCTTGGAGGCAATACCTGTCATTTCCCCTGAGGAAATTGCTGCAATTGGAGGATGAGATCCAGAAAATGTGCCTGCCATACCCTCTAGCTCTCAAAGGTACAAAAGTAAATTTACAGATTTGCTTGGACTGACTAAGGCTGAGGTTGACCATCTTGTGACCTCAAAAGGGGTCCGTATGTTTGACTTTTTTGATCGATTCATAAACAGAGAAGACCCTTCTATCTCTTATGTGGCAAGGCATAGGGCGTTCGGATTTTGCCTACCGCATGGTTATGTCCTCCAAGGGCATGTTGATAAGGAAATAAGAGGGGATCCTCGTTACTTGAGCTTGGTTGAAAAGATAGAGCTGCGCAAGAGCCCAGCGTAACTGTGCCTAAGAGAGATCATTTTGGGGCTGGATAATAGAAAAGCCAACCGCAAGCTTCCTCATTTGGGAAGTCCTATCATTTTGCAAGTAAGAACCTGTTTTCTCTCTTTGTTCAATGCCAACCATTTTTTTGGTTGGGCATTAATTCCCGTCTTCTTTGTAGGTTTGGCTCATGGAGCGTCTGCGGTTGATTGAGCCCCCAGTTAACATGCCAAGATATCATGCTCGGTCAATTGCGATGAGAACTAGGCTCTACATGGTGGACTTCACTCGGGTTTGCAACTATTGGGAGAAAAAATTGAAGGATAAAGGAGGTCCTTTGATCTGATGGATTGTGCCATGGTGGCATCTCAGGTCAGTCACTGAAGTCTCATCTTTAGATCCTACTCGGTCAGTTCGCATTCCTGGCTTGGAATTCATGATATGCATCTTCTCGGAGAGATTGATGAGGCAAGTGGGCCTTAAGCAGAAGATCCCTAAGCTTGACACTGTTTCTCAGACTGCATTGGCACATACTACCGAGATTCGTCGAGAGTGGGCCCTCAAGTGGGCTCAGAGGAAGCGCGAGCCTGTTGACTACAAGATTCGTGAGGTAGCAAAGGAGAACCAGAAGTATTTGACTGAGGGGGAGGAAAAGGCCGGATTCCGAGTCGTTCATCCGTCGAAGAAACCGAAGACCACTCCTGCCGTAGAGATGGTGGTGGATCGAAATGGTAAGTCTAGACCGCGAGAGAGACCTTTGTTGATTAGGTCTGCGATAGTACCGGAGCGCCCGACTCGTGGTCGAGACAAGAAGTATGATAAAAATGACAGTGGCAAAGGAAAGATGGAAGAGTAGCCTAATTATTATTATTATTATTATTATTATTATTATTATTATTATTATTATTATTATTATTATTATTATTATTATTATTATTATTATTATTATTATTATTATTATTATTATTATTATTATTATTATTATTATTATTATTATTATTATTATTATTATTATTATTATTACTATTATTACTATTATTACTATTATTATTATTATTATTATTATCATCATCATCATCATCATCATCATTATTATTATCATCATCATCATCATCATCATCATCATCATCATCATCATCATCATCATCATCATCATCATCATCATTATTATTATTATTATTATTATTATTATTATTATTATTATTATTATTATTATTATTATTATTATTATTATTATTATTATTATTATTATTATTATTATTATTATTATTATTACTATTACTATTACTATTGTTGTTACTACTCTTGTTGTTATTATTATTGTTGTTATTATTATTATTATTATTATTATTATTATTATTATTATTATTATTATTATTATTATTATTATTTGTGATAAATTGCGGGGTTTTTAGAATCCAAGCCTATTTATTTTTTAGCATTTTATATTATGTGGCGTATTATTATTACTTATGAATAAAAGATTAATTAGCTATGAAACTATTGTATTTTCTTTTATTATTCTTGTCGAATTTCAAATGCAAATGCAAATGTCCTTTTATTTACATTTAAAATAACGGGTTGTATCCTGTGAAGGATTGCCTACGTATTCATTTAAAAAATAAAATCAAACCCTTGCGTGTAGTTCGAGTAAATGTAAAAGAATAATTGTTCTAAGCAAGAGCTTGTAGTGAACTAGAAAATAAGCATGAGCTTTACTTACTCCTAAAATACAACTTGATTTTTGATGATATGAGGATGACGAATCATCAAAATGCAAGAGCAAGGTGACATAAGCTTTATTTCAGCGGGCCAACGGCCATTTTTATTTCGTGTCGCATGAGCGTCACGTGGGTGTTACGCGAGGCGCGTGTTTTGTCCTACGCTAAACATAATATCGTTTCAGTTGGTGGAGGTTAGTTGGATTAGCAAATTCATTCCCATCTAGGTCTGTGATCCTAACCGCACCTCCCGAGAGTATGGACTTGACTAAGAATGGTCCGGCCCAGTTGGGTTTGAACTTTCCTCGTGGATCGACAGGTAGAAGAGTTCTAACTGATTTGAGGACTAAGTCTCCTTCTTTGATGTTTATAGCCTGATATGTTTTCACATTATGTAACGCGCGCAAACTTCGTTCATCCAAGAGGACGAGTTCTTCATATCTATATCTCTTCCAATCAGCTTCTGGAATTTTACTTTCGAGCAGAATGCGTAAGGATGGGATTTCTAGTTCAACTGGTTGCACAGCTTCCATGCCGTAAGTTAAATAGAAAGCAGTAGCCCCAGTAGGCATCCTAACTGATGTGCGATATCACCATAATGCGAACGATATCTTACTGGGCCAATCGCGATAATTGTCGATCATTTTCTTGAGGATTGTGACGACATACTTATTAGCTGCCTCTACCGTGCCATTAGTTTGAGGTCTGTATGGCGAGGAATGGCGGTGCTTGATTTTGTACTTTGCTAGCAATTGTTTAGTCTCAGCCTGGAAATGTGATCCATTGTCACTGATGATCTCGTGTGGGCAACCATATCGACAAATGATATTGGGTTGTATGAACTTTGCCACGTTTTTGGCTCAGAGACTAGTGTAAGATGCCGCTTCGACCCATTTGGTGAAATAGTCGATAGCCACCAAAATGAAACAGTGATCTCCTGTTCTGGCTAGAGTGATCTTCCCGATGATGTCGATTCCCCAAGCAGAAAATGGCCAAGGATATGTCATAGTGTAGAGTAGTGAAGGAGGGACATGTTGTACATTCCCGAAGATTTGGCAGTTATGGCAATGTCTGACATACTTGATGCAATCTGATTCTATTGTAGTCCAGTAATATCCTAGACGCGTGATTTTCTTTGCCATGATTGGTCCACTCATGTGAAGGCCACATTCTCCATCATGAACTTCTTCCATCACTTTTTGTGCCTGTAAATGATCAACGCAACGTAATACTACACCAAGAGGTGTTCTTTTGTACAATTCTCCTTGCATGAGGAGATATTAAGAAGCTAGTAGGCATATGGCGCGTTGTCTCCTCTTATCCATATCTAGTGGATATGTACCATTGAGCTTGAAGTTTAGAATGGCTTAAAACCAAGGTTTCCCTGGGTTTTCCTCTTCATCTGTAATTTGGTGTACATAGGTTGGTTCCGATCGTCATTCTATGCATAAAGGCATTTCTACCATGTTGTCTGCATGTTAATTAGAGATGCAAGTTTTACAAGAGCGTCTGCAAACTGATTTTCTTCTCGAGGTAGGTGTAGATAAGTCACTTGATCGAAGAATTGGACAACTTGATCTATTCTATCCTGATAGGGTGCTAGACTTTCACTTCAAATTTTCCAAGATCCCGTAATTTTGTTGATGATCAAGGATGAGTCTCCGTGAACTCGAAGATTTTTGATGCCTAAACTTACTGCTGCTTGTAGCCCAATGAGGCAAGCTTCATATTCTGCCGTGTTATTTGTCACCTCGAAGTCGAGTTTGACAGAGAGTGGCGTATGCTCACCTTCAGGAGAAATGAGCAATACTCCTATTCCAAATCCTCTTAGGTTCGATGCTCCATCAAAATAAAGGTCCCAAGAATCTACGTTGGTTTGTAGTATATCCTCATCTGGAAATGACCACGTGTCTACTGCTTGGGTGTCGTTGATGGGATTATTCGCGAAGAACTCGGCAACGGCGTGCCCCTTTATAACCTTCAGAGGTACGTATTTAAGATCGAACTCTGAGAGCATTAAGGTCCATCTTGCCAAGCGTCCGTTGAGAACGGGTCTTTTGAAGAGGTATTTGACATGATCCATTTTGGAGTACACCTTGACAGAGTAACTAAGCATGTAGTGGCGTAGTTTCTTCGTTGACCACAGAAGAGCGAGGCATGTCTTTTCGAGAGGTGTGTACTTGCACTCATACTCCAAGAACTTCTTACTAAGGTAGTAGATAGCTCTTTATTCTTTTCCGACGGTTTGTGCGAGCATAGCCCCCATGGCTGTTTCGGTTACTGTGAGATATAAACCAAGAGGTTGATCTCGTTGAGGAGGCATGAGCATTGGCGGCTTGGCTAGTATCTCCCTAATTTTGTCAAACGCCTTTTGACAGTGATCGTGCCATATGGTGTGATCTGTTTTCTTGAGTTTTTGAAATTGGGTTCGCAGATCATAGTAAGCTTTGATATGAATCGGCTCTGATATTGCTCCTTGCCTTGGAATCCCCTAACCTCCTTCTCTGTCTCAGGTTATGGCATTTTGATTAGAGCTTTGATTTTAGATGGATCAATTTCTATTCCTATTTAACTGACGACATATCCCAGAAGCTTGTCTGATGTTACCCCGAATGCGCATTTCTGAGGATTGAGCCTCGTGTTGTATTTTCGCAGTCTTAGGAAGAATTTGCGAAGGTTATCAATGTGCCCCTTCCTATCTTTGGACTTGACAATCATATCATCGACGTACACCTCTACTTATTTATGCATCATGTCATGTAGCAATGTGGTCTCAGTGCGTTGATATGTTGCTCCGGCATTGATTAGTCCGAATGGCATAACAGTATAGCAATAAGTGCCTCATTGTAGTCTTATGCATATCTTCTATGGCCATCTTGATCTGATTATATCCTGCATATCCGTCCATGAAGGACAACAATGGGTGGTCTACTGTATTGTCTACCAATATATCGATGTGTGGTAGAGGGAAATCGTCCTTGGGACTTGTTTTGTTTAAGTCTCAAAAATCAACACAAACTCGGATTCGCCCATCCTTTTTAGGCACGGGTACTATGTTAGCCACCCAGCCTGAATACTCGGAAACTTTGATGAATCCGGCTTTGAATTGTTTATCGACTTCTTTGATTTTAAGAGCCTATTCTGTCCTCATCCGACGAAGTTTCTGTTTTACAGGTTTGAAACCTGGTTTGATTGGAATTCTGTGTTCTGCAATATCCCTGTCGATCCCTGACATGTCTTTGTAGGATCAAGTGAAAACGTCTTTGAACTCATGCATGAGGTCTATCAAACTGACCCTTTCGGTTGGTCTTAAGGTTGTCCCTATCCTAAGTTCTTGGGGTTCTAGTTCGGTTCCTACGTTGATGGGTTCAGTGCACTGTATAACTGGTGCCCCTTCTCCCTCTTGTAATATTTCTTTAGCTATGTAGGGAGGCAATTCGATTAAGTCTGGGTCATTTCCCAAGCTATTGTTAATACTCGATGCTATGCTAGGAGAAACAAGGGGATTGGGAGTGACGACAAGAGGAGACTCTCTAGGAACTTCTCTAGACTCAGACTCCGATTCTGACTCCGACTCCGACTCTGACTCGAATTCGTTGTATTCAGGTTCTCCTTTGAACATCTGTCCTTCTCCAGTGGTGGCTTTGAAGAGCCTTCCTTGGTTGTTTGTCCACTTGATCGACTTTCTCCATCCTTTTTGCTGATTTGAATTGGTTTTGGTGATTAACGTTGCAGGGTTGAAATGGTCATCCTGAAGTATCATGGTAATGATCTCGTCCGTAAGACTTTCGGCACTTTTGATCAAGGGAAGATCCTGGAGGTAGACATCTTCATCGATATCTGTCCATATTCCGTTGACTTCCCCCTTGATTGGAGATATAAGGTGTGAGCAGTCCAAGGTGGATTCTTCATTTGTAATCATCAGAACTCCAATAGGATTCTGAGTATTATTAGGCTTACCTCCAGGAGGTATGGGTAGACGACCATCTTCGATCATATCCTGAAGGACATGCTTTAGATTGTAACACTTCTCTGTATCGTGTCCCTTATCTCTATGATATTCGCAGTATGAATTTTCGTCCCAGAACTTGGACTTCTTTTCTGGGTCAGGTGTAGGCCCTATGGGTTGGAGCGTACCCTGTTTTATCAACCTTTTCAAAGCATTGGAGTATGTGTCGCCAATGTTTCCTTTGTGGGTTATTCTTCTTTGATGATTCGAGAAGGTTAACCTCATCAGTCTTGCTAGTAGAGTTATAAGAACGACTCGTTGAACTTTGATATCCACGACCCACCGTTTTGGATAACAGCCCTTTACGGATGTCATGTTTAATTCTCGTCCCTAGCACAGTTAAATCCTTGAAGGTCTTAATGTTTTGGTACCTCAAGTGGTTTGCATAAATGGGTCTCAAGTTATCCACGAATTTTTCCACAAGGGTAGCTTCATCTGGACGCTCAACAAGTTGTGTGCTAGTCTTCCTCCACCTCCACCTACTTAGGAAGTCGGTGAAGCCTTCTTTCTCATTTTGGGTAAGAACCTCTAAAGTACGCATGTTGACTTGGATCTCAGCATTATCCGCGCATTGTTTAGCAAATTCGATTGTGGCATCATCCCAAGTGGTAATATTCTTGTGCTATAAGAAATAGAACCATTGCTTAGGGATGGTGTCGAGAGATGAAGGAAAGATCCTTAGGAACATCTCAGGTTTGATGCCTTTGATAGACATATAGTCTTTGAAAGTGGGAATGTGATTCAAAGGGTTCTCATGTCCCTTGAATTTCGGGATGTCAGTCATGTTGAAGTTGGTTGGCAATTTGGCGTTCACGGCCTCATACTTGAGATTGTTTTCTCTATAGATATTGTCTCCCTTGAGGTACATTAGTTGCTCCTCTAAGTATTGGAGTCGCTTCTCAGCTTCAGTAGGAGGGTTGATTTCTGGTTGTCCAACATAAGGTGGAAGGTTATCATACACAAATTCACTAGGAATATCATCTTCTGCAGGAGGGAGTGTAGTTTCTACAGCAACAATTCGGCCTTCGATTGTGTTGAGGCGATCATAAACTTGGTCTTGGGTTGTTTGGAGGCGAGCGATCGCAGCTAGGATTTGATCATTACCATTTGGGGGTTGAACGCTGTCGCTTGTGGTACTAGTTTCAGGCATTTTGGAAACTGGATAAGAGATCGACGACGAATCAGAACACGATCGACCACTCTAGCACACTTACTCAAAGAAAAGACTCAACTTGTGAAGTGGGAGTGTGCCACTGTGTTAAGTGAAGTTTGAAAATGACAAAGTTTTGAAATGTTTGTCCTAGACAACCGTAGTGTAGTTGTAGGAGTGTTGACTCGAAGTGAGGTTTTGAAATGGGTTTTGAGTGTAATACTACGGTTTTATGAGTCTTAGGGTACTCTATCGAGTGGGGTTTACTCTGTCGAGTAAGTTGGATTTTATGCAAAACAGTAGTCTGCATGTAGAGTACTCGATCGAGTAAGCTTGGCACTCGATCGAGTAAGGGTCACTCGATCGAGTAAGTGACTTACTCGATCGAGTAGGTCGGTTTACGGGTGAATTGCGACGGGTTTGTTAATAATGTGAATTAATATATAATGTTTCGTCATCTTTTACCTAAAACACTTTTACAAAACTAAAAACACAAAAAGGAGAATATCTAAGTTACGTTGCTTCATCTCATCGCATTATTAGCAAACCTCGGAGCTAGAGGTGTTGGTTTTCATTGTTCTTTATACCGTTGTGATCCTTGCATCATGGGTAAGTTCTACATATCATTTTTATAACATTTGGTTAATGTTGGTTAAACCCTAATTTGGGGATTTGGGGGTTTTTATGATTATGTGGTTACGGTAGCGATAATATGTATATATGTATGTATAGGAGGAGGCTTTGTTGAGGAGAGATTCTGAGTAGCTGCTTAGATCATCTGATTTCGTGTTGCATTCCAGGTAGGGTTTCTCAACTCGGTATTAATTACATGATGTGTGTGGTGGTTGTATTGTGATAGTTGATTAATTATATTGCTGGTGATTGTGACGGTTGTTGGTTTATATTGTTGATTGTTGTTGTATAATTGTCTGTGATATTCGGGGCGCGTCCCTGACTGAGTGGAGTCACGTGCGGGAGTGGCTTCACACCCTTGGTTCGCCTCATGTGGAACCCGCCACAGGAGGGATGTGCACATTAAAGAAACTTGGGTTTATCGCTCAGTGGTTGATAAGCGGGGATTTGGTGGGTACGGTTGCGGTCCCCCACTGGCGGTGTAGAGTACTTGTTGCGATGGGTACTCTGGCAGGACTACACACTTTAGTGTGTAATCAGTTATGTGGAGATTGATTATGGAGACTGGGGAATGATTTGTTGAATGAGTTGTTTGGCATTTGTTTCATTGTGGTTTGTATCGTGTAATTAGTACTGACCTCGTTATTTGTTTTAAAAACTGTGGTGATCCATTCGGGGATGGTGAGCAGTTATTTAGCGGGTATGATATGATGCATATGGGATAGCAAGGATAAGTCATCACGTGACTATTAGAAGAGTCTTCCATTGTGTCAGACGTTGTCTTATAGTTGTGACAGTTTTGCTAGTATACATTCTTTTGAGTACTTTGTATTTCAGTTAACTGTTTTGGGTTTTGAACATGTAATCACTTAAACTGTATTTTATCTTTAAATTATGTTTGTTCATTATCTTATAATTATCATTGCCTCGAGTAACCGAGATAGTGACATTCTTATACCTAAGTGGTCCTGGTAAGGCACTTGGAGTATGGAGGTGTCACAAAGTGCTATCAGAGCGACGATCCTGAAACCTGTAACCAATGAACCTAATAAACATAGGGAGTCAAATTAAAATGAACCCGGGGTAGAAGTTTTAGGAGCTAATGCAAAGGCTTGGGAGATGTCCTAAAGTCACGAACTCGCCCTACAATTTTGAACGGGTCACATAGGGTGCGTGTCAGGATCGTGATGTGTTATTTTCTTGTTTGCATATTTACATAATAACATGTGGTGAATCGGTGGATCTATGAATGTGGAGGATATGAGGTGTGGAATAAAAATAGGTGATGAGTATGTGACTTGTATGTTGGATGAATGAAGCCTGTTATTTGTTTTATAATGTGACATGTTAGAAATACGAAAGTAAAGTTGTTTTGTTTCAATATATAAAGAGTTGCGTATATATGCATATATTGTTTTTGTCGTTATGCTGGTAGTATATAAAGTTGGGAAGAAAGATAAGTATGCGGGTAGTTATACGAGTCTGCATGACTCGATCGAGTGGGGGGCACTCGATCGAGTAGGTGAGAGGCTCGATCGAGTGGGTCTGACTTGATCGAGTAGGTAGGTTTATGTTTTCTGGGCAGAAGCAGGTTTTTGGACGCTCGATCGAGTAGGTAGGGGCACTAGATCGAGTGGGGTCAGTTCGATCGAGTGGCTAGTCAGCTCAATCGAGTGTGTTTTGGGGAGTTTTCTGATCAGGTTCTCGAGTCGAGGTACTCGATCGAGTAGGTGGGGCAACTCGATCGAGTAGGTATAGGGGCTCGATCGAGTGGGTTTTATAAAGGTCGTATGCATGTTTTGGGATATGGTATGAGTGTTTATGTTTACCTTTCTCTTATATAATTACAAGATGCCGCCGAAAAGAACCGCCTTGTATGCTAGAGCTGAGAGTATGACGGTTGATGACGTAGTGAAGATGTTGGAGCACCAATATGCTCTTACATAAGCTTTGAAAAGAGTGGGAAAGGATAAGGAGGTTTATCACTCCAAGATCATCATTCACATAGCTAGGTTCAGTCCCTAAGAGTATAAGGGAACCGGGGCCCCAATTTTGCTGGATAATTAGCACAGAGAGATGGAGAACATTCTTGAGTTAGTTCATTGCCTGGAGGAGTTTAAAGTGGAACAAGCTGCGTTCTATTTGAGGGAAGCGGCCGGTAAGTGGTGGGATAAGGTTAAGGTGGGTGCTAGGGAGATGTATATGAAGTAGGGGCTACCTGCAATACCTTGGGATGAGTTCAGGAAAGCTATGAGACGTGAGTTTGTGCCGGAACATGTAAGGAGTAAGTTGAGAGAGGAATTCAATGATTTTAAGATGACATCTGATATGACGGTAGCTGAGTACTACCGCAAGTTTAATGAGAAATCCAGATATGCTGAGGATATGGGGTTGAGTGAAGAGAACTTAGCTTTGAGGTTTGAGAAGGGGTTGACCCCCAACATTATGAGAAGCTACCGGTGGGAGTCCTTACAGATGTAAAGGAAGTCTATGAGCGAGCTGGGAGGGCTGAGAGGTTGGTTAAGATGGCCAAGGAGAGGGGTGCTGAGAAGAGGAAAGCTGAAAGTGAAGGGGGTGGTCAGTCCATCTATAATAAGAGTAATCATAATCATGTGACAGCATATTCATCGGGCTCAGGGTTTAGTGCTGGGGCTTCATACGGGCGTGGCCGTGGTAGTAGTGGTGGTAGTTGGGGTATGACCTGTTATAACTGTGGCGGAGTAGGCCACAAGAGACATGAGTGCACCAGTGCGATGAGTGGGGGTTTCCAGAGGCCGTCACAGGGGAGTTTCTCATAGGGTCCTACACAGAGTTATGCTAGTAACAAGCCGGCTGGGTCATGGAACAACAAGGGAGGTCAAAGCAACAATGGTGGAGCTAACCGCAATGGCGGTAATTCTTATCAGAAACCGGCTACAAACACCAACAACAACCAGGGGTCGGGTGCTAAACCGAGTACCTCAGCTAGTACTATCCAGGGAGGTGGACAAAAAACCAGTGGCAAGCTGTTTATGATGGAGAAGAAAGAAGCTGAGGATGATACTCACGTTATCATCAATACATTTCTTGTTAATGGTGTTTATACCTTTGTTTTGTTTGATTCGGGAGCGTCACAGTCGTTTGTATCATCGAGTCATGTTAAACAGTTGGGTTTGAGTGAGTATGAGTCTATAAGAGAGGAAGTTTTTATACCTTCAGGGGAGTCTGTATCTTGTGGGAGGTTGTATAGAGGTGTGTCCATGATATTTGGGCAAGTTGATCTACCTGTAGACTTGTTGGAGTTTCCTTTAGATGGTTTTGAGATGATAGTTGGGATGGATTAGTTGGGAAAGTACAAGGCTAAGATAGATTGCCATCAAAAGAAAGTCTCTTTGAGAGGTCCTAAGGGGATTAGTGTGTCTTACTGTGGGTTGTTGTCAAACCCAAAGTTAAGTTGATAGCAACAGTGACCTTGAAGTCCTACCTAAGGAAAGGGTGCCCGTTGATCTTGTGCCATGTGAGGGATCATAGAGTGGAGAGTCTGATAGTTGAGCAGATACCAGTTGTGGGAGAGTTTTCAGATGTCTTTCCAGAGGAGATCCGGGGTTGCCACCAAGGAGGGAGATAGATTTCAGTGTTGAGCTAAAATCGGGGACGGGGCCAATCTCTAAGGCACCGTACTGTATGGGTCCTAAGGAGTTAGAGGAGCTTAAGAAGCAGTTGGATGATCTGATTGAGAGGGGATACATTAGACCTAGTGTATCACCGTGGGGAGCACCAGTTCTGTTTGTGAAAAAGAAAGATGGTGCATCGACTATAGGGAGCTGAACAGAGTGACGGTAAAGAACAAGTATCTTTTGCCAAGGATAGATGATTTTTTGATTAGTTAAGTGGTGCAGCAGTCTTTTCTAAGATTGATTTGAGGTCGGGTTATCATCAGGTGAAGATTAGGGAAGAGGACATACCAAAGACAGCTTTCACGTCGAGGTATGGTCATTATGAGTATGTGGTAATGCCTTTTGGGTCTAATGCACCTGCTGTGTTATGGATTTGATGAACCGGGTCTTCAGTCAGTTCTTGGATAAGTTTGTGGTGGTTTTTATAGATGATATCTTAGTCTTTTCTAAGACTAAAGAGGAGCATGCGGAGCATTTGAGGATTGTGTTGCAGACCTTGCGAGATCATCAGTTGTATGCCAATTTGTCCAAGTGTGAGTTCTGGTTAGAGGAGGTAGCTTTTCTGGGACATGTGATTTCAAAGAAAGGGGTAGCTGTGGATCCTGCGAAGATTGAAGCAGTTACCAAGTGGGAAGCACCAAAAAATATGGCAGAGATAAGGAGTTTCTTGGGTTTAGCAGGGTATTATCGACGGTTCGTTAAGGATTTCTCCAAGATAGCTAGACCTATAACAGCCTTGATGAGGAAAGAGAACAGGTTTCGTTGGGATGAAAGTTGTGAGATGGCGTTCCAAACATTAAAGGAGCCTTTGAACACAGCTCCAATCTTAGCATTGCCTGAAGGGAGTGAGAATTTTGAGGTATATACGGATGCTTTAAAGAATGGGTTGGGTTGTGTGTTGATGCAGAATGGGAAAGTGATTGTCTATGCTTCTAGGCAATTGAAGCCTTGTGAGGAGAACTACCCTACACATGATCTAGAGTTGGGTGCAGTTGTGTTTGCTCTTAAGATTTGGAGACATTACCTATATGGGGCGACCTTTAAGGTATTTTCAGATCACAAGAGTCTCAAGTACATCTTCACTCAAAAGGAGTTGAACATGAGACGGAGGAGGTGGATGGATGAGTTGATTGGCGATTATGACATGGATATTACATACCATGAAGGGAAAGGCTATGTGATTGCAGATGCTTTGAGCAAGAAGAGTGTGCATTCTTTATGCACAGCTATATCTTTGATGAGATTGAGAGATGAGGTGGGGAAGTTTGGGATAGATATGATCCAGAAAGGGGAAGCTATGAGCAATTTGACAGTGCAACCAGACCTTTATGATGATATTCGCAGCAAACAGGCGTTGGATCCCAAGATTGAGGAGTGCAGAGCTGGAGTAGAGAAAGGGACAGTGTCTAGATTCTCTATTCATACAGATGATAGTGTGAGATTTGATGGGAGGTGGTGTGTTCCTAATGATGAGGATTGAAAAAGATGATCATGATAGAGGCTCATTGCACACTATACTCGGTACATCCAGGCGGTGACAAGCTATACAAATATTTGAAGAAGACTTTCTGGTGGCCTGGGATGAAGAAAGAAACAGCTGAGTTTGTGGCTCGTTGTTTGACATGCCTGAGAGTAAAAGGGGAGCAGCGACGACCACAAGGTAAGATTCAGTCTCTTGAGGTACCTGAGTGGAAGTGGGAGTCCATTTCTATGGATTTTATCGTGGGTTTACCGAAGAGTCAACAGGGTAACAACATGATATGAGTTATAGTGGATCGACTGACCAAGTCAGCTCATTTTGTGCCAATGAAAGATACATGGACTAAGACACAGTTAGCTATGGCTTATCGGAAAAACGTGGTTCGACTGCATGGGGTGCCTAAAGTTATAGTGTCTGATAGAGATTCGAGATTCATCTTACAGTTTTGGAAAGAGTTGCAAGAGTCTTTGAGAACTACCTTAAAGATGAGTACAGCATTTCATCCTGCGACAGATGGCCAGACGGAGAGGACCATCAAGACTCTAGAGGATATGTTGCAGCTTGTGTTATGGATTTTGGAGGTAGCTGGGAGCAGAGATTGGATTTGATTAAGTTTTCTTACAACAACAGCTATCACACCAGTATTGGCATGACGCCATTTGAGGCTTTATATGGAAAAGAGATGTAGGAGTCCGATTTGTTGGGACGATAGTGCTGAGGAAGTGGTTTTAGGACCAAAGATGGTATATGAGATGGTGGAGCAGATTAAGCTGATCAGACAGAGGATGAGAGCGGCCCATGATCGACAAAAAAGTTATGCTGATCTACATCGACGGGATATAGAGTTTCAGGTTGGGGACAAGGTTCTTTTGAAATTGTCTCCTATGCGTGGGGTCATAAGATTTGGTAAGAAAGGGAAGCTGAGCTAGAAGTTCAAAGGACCGTATGAGATCTTAGATCGTGTGGGTGAGGTTTCTTATCGGTTGGCTTTACCGTCTGCTTTGGATAGGGTACATAATGTGTTTCATGTGTCTCAGCTGCGAAAGTATGTTAGTGATCTGTCACATGTGTTAGAGGTAGAGAACATAGAGCTGGATGAGTCCTTGTCTTATCTTGAGGTGCCTAAGAAGATTCTTGATCGAAAGGTTAGTAAAACTAAACATGGTGAGACATTGTTGCTTAAGGTTCTTTCATCTAACCATGAGGTTGAGGAGGCTACATGGGAGGCGGAAGAGGCTATGAGGGAGCGGTAACCGTCTCTTTTTGATCAGGTATGTGTGGTTACGGGGACGTAGCCTTGTTTCTCTTAGGGGGGGTAGGAGATGGTCGCATAAAGTTTTTACATGTTTTTATGTTGGTTTTGATATAGTTAGTAGTTGTTTTGAATCGGGGTAAGTTGGTTTGGGAAGTATGTTTGGGAGTTTTATGTTGAGTTTTGTTCATGTTGTTGTGTCGGGAGGATGTTAGTGTGCTTTTGTTTTGGATGTGGTTTGAACTTCGGGGACGAAGTTCTTTTTAAGGAGGGAAGACTGTAATACTACGGTTTTATGAGTCTTAGGGTACTCTATCGAGTGGGTCTTACTCTATCGATTAAGCTGGATTTTATTCAAAACAGTAGTCTGCCTGTAGGGTACTCGATCGAGTAAGCTTGGCACTCGATCGAGTAAGGGTCACTCGAGCGAGTAAGTGACTTACACGATCGAGTAGGTCAGTTTACGGGTGAATTGCGACGGGTTTGTTAATAATGCGGATTAATATATAATGTTTCGTCATCTTTTTTCCTAAATCAATTTTACAAACCTAAAAACACAAAAAGGAGAAGATCTAAGTTACGTTGCTTCATCTCGTTGCATTATTAGCAAATTCCCGAGCTAGAGGTGGCGATTTTCATTGTTCTTTATACCATTGTGATCCTTGCGTCGTGGGTAAGTTCTACATATCATTTTTATAACATTTGGTTAATGTTGGTTAAACCCTAATTTGAGGATTTGGGGGTTTTTATGATTATGTGGTTACGGTAGTGATAATATGTATGTACGTATAGGAGGAGGCTTTGTTGAGGAGAGATTCTGAGTAACTACTTAGATCGTCTGATTTCGTGTTGCATTCCAGATAGGGTTTCCCTACTCGGTATTAATTACATGATGTGTGTGGTGGTTGTATTGTGATTGTTGATTAATTATATTGCTGGTGTTTGTGACAATTGTTGGTTTATATTGTTGATTGTTGTTGTATAACTGTCTGTAATATTCACGGCGTATCTCTGACTGAGTGGAGTCACTTGCGGGAGTGGCTTCACGCCCTTGGTTCGCCTCCTGTCGAAATCGCCACAGAAGGGATGTGCACATTAAGGAAAATTGGGTTTATCGCTCAGTGGTTGATGAGCGGGGATTTGGTGGGTACGGCCGCGGTCCCCCACTGGCGATGTGGAGTACTTGTTGCGATGTGTGCTCTGGCAGGACAACACACTTTAGTGTGTAGCCAGTTGTGTGGAGATTGATTATGGAGACTGCGGATTGATGTGTTGATTGAGTTGTTTGGCATTTGTTTCATTGTGGTTTGTATCGTGTAATTAGTACTGACCCCGTTATTTTTTTTAAAAACTGTGGTGATCCTTGCGGAAATGGTGAGCAGTTATTGAGCAGGTATGATATGATGCATATGGGATAGCTGGGATGAGTCGTCACGTGACTATTAGAAGAGTCTTCTGCTGTGTCAGACGTTGTCTTATAGTTGTGACAGTTTTGCTAGTAGACATTCTTTTGAGTACTTTGTATTTTAGTTAACAGTTTTGGGTTTTGAACATGTAATCACTTAAACCGTATTTTACCTTTAAATTATGTTTCTTCATTCTCTTATGATTATCATTGCCTCGGGTAATCGAGATGGTGACATTATTATACCTAAGTGGTCCTGGTAAGGCACTTGGAGTATGGGGGTGTCATATTGAGGCCCGATTTTTGACTGGATATTTGAACAGAATTTCGACCCATTTTGCGCTAATTTGGGCCATTTTTGAAAAAAAGGTTTACATTTTTTTTTAAAGGTTTTTGATTTTACAAAATTTATCATGGTTTTGTTTAGAAAATGGTGATCACATATGATACAAGCATTAATACAGGCATTATAAGGGTACGCTGAGTGCATTTATAAGGGTTTTGGCTTAAAAGGGTGGGTTGCCATACCGAGCAATCAAACCCGGGTCTGTGGAGAGGTCTGTGCCAAACAAGAGTAAGGTCGATTCCTAGTCCATTTCCTCGAGTAGTGAAAGCCCTTGATACAAACATGAGTAAGCATCATGGTATGATTGACGTCAATCGTTATCCATCCTTAGGCCCAGATAAGAATCTGGACCGTCCAGACGGGACAATTGGTCGAATGGGTTGGGTTGGTCCAAGAAAGGCCGAATAAAACGATCTAAGAAGATCGAGTAATGAAAGCCGACAACTGTCTCATATAAAATATTCCCTAACCTTGTTCAAGTTTCACCCTTGGTAGCACATAAGTGTATTACTCCCAGCGGAGTCGCCAAACTGTGGACATGGGGGGCCCACATGGGCGCTTGGGAAACTAGCGTTTGCATTTGTGTAGTAATTGTGGAAAATTGGAAACCGTTCGAATACTTCGCGTCATGTCAAGACACAAAGTAATGACATAGACACTAAGAACTCGTTACCCTTAGCATTCTATGTCTAGAATGACTCTCGTGGATGCCAATGAACACGGATGTTCACATAAATCTAGAGTAAGAGGTGAGGGTATGTATTAGGAAGCTCTTTAATCGAACACCTGATCCCGCCCGCCTCGACAGCGGCCTCTAATAATGATTAGGGAAGTCATTTGTACTCGATATGTTGTCGATTATATGCATGCAATGCAACAAACAATGTTTTTGATCCTAGCATGTGAGAATTAACTATGTCGGTGAACATGTAATTTAGCACTCATTAATGTCGAAGTAGGGTTTAGGATTGATTACATGTGAAGACAAGTGAATAATCCATACAAAACAATAAATAAATTACAATAAATAAATTGCGATAAAAAATTACAGTAATTACAACGGATTAATGATTTACGTCAAAAATATATTTAAGACGGATAATTTGAGAAAAGAAAGGAAAATAAATTAGGTTAGAAAAATACGGACAAATTATAAGTGGTATTAGGGTTAATAGCCGATTAATACGTAAACTAACGAATTAGGTCAAAGCAAGAACGGAAGTTCAAAGACAGAGCTCAACCCGGAACAGGCGCAGCAATGTTGCGTCTCTTGGAAGAGGCGCAGTGGTCACTGTGTCTGTTCCTGAGGTGAGTTCTTGCTATGAAGTCAGAACTGCATGTTGTTAATGTTCGTTGGTGTGTTTAATGATCGATTATTGATATTTTACCCGGATGCAAGTGATTTAACAGGCTATTTACATGTGAATTGGTCATAAAAGCGGTAAAAACGAATTAAAACGAATTACGATCGAATTAAAGATTAATTAGAGATTAATTACAACAAATTAATTGGGTTGTTTAGTTTAAATCGTTAAGAAGGTCATGTTAAACAGATGAAAGCATATACAAAAGTCGAATCATGGAGATTTGATATGAATGAATCGAATCTCCAAAATCCGGGTTTGATTTGAATGACGAAAACCCGCCAATATTGATTATAAGGAATTTAAGTCGGGATTTAAAGGTGATAATTATAAATGTTATGATTTTAATTATTATATACGAATGAAAAAGAAGAAAATAAGAAAGAAAAAAATAAAAGAAGACAAATTAACAGAAAGGCGAGGAAGAAGAAGAAAAGCAGGAACTGCGGCAACCTCAGGAAGAGGCATAGCAGATGCTGCGACTCTTCGAAGAGGCGCAGCATTTGCTGCATTTCTTCTCGATATCGGCCAGTAATTAATCCGCAAAAACAGTTTAAAAGAAAGGGTTTTAGAAATCGTTCTTAAGCATATTTTTAACGTAAACCTTATATTAATTGATACAATAATAAAAATACGAGATTTACACCCTCGAACTTATATGTTCGATGGAACGAGATTAACTAAGTTAACGATTAGCGATTATATTGCTCGACTCGAATGTATGATGAAAGTGCCCTCGTTAGAGGATTTAGATTAAATTGATTGATTAATTGAGTGGAGTTGGTCAAATTGGTCGGTCATGCAACGTGACTGGTACTCAGAAGGATCCGAGCTTACGTGGTTAATTGATCAAGCACGTAGACGTCAATAAGTTTAGAGCACGGTCTTAGAATGCAAAGGGAGAAGAGAAGGGCGGACACTCGCGTGAGAAATATGAGAAACGAAGGCCCCTATTTATAGTAATCACACGGAGGAATTATGGTACGACTGAAACTTTGTAAACAAATCTCGAAAAGATCTGAAAATACGCAGAAAAGAGCTGGGGATGAGGCGCTGTAGATACCCAGTATCTGCACCTTCCAAAAACCACCCGATCATGATCGGACTATAACGTGTTTTTGATATGCGTGCGTGGATTGGCTATACATGAGATGGTTTAATGCACTACTCGGATATGAAAAATGATTTCATAAATGGTTTTCTAACTTCATTTGCATTGAAATAACACTATTTAGAGTTAAAACCGTCTTCGGACCCAAATCCGACTCAGAAACTCGCAACTCGAGTCAACCTGAGTCAACCCGAGTCTCGAATGTCAAAAATAATGCCATGAATGTCTTTATCATATCATTTCCATTAAAATAACCCTAATTAGAGTCAAAACTGACACCGGGCCAAAAACCGACTCAAAATTCAAATCCCGACTCACACGGGTGAAACCCGAGTCAAGCACACAAAACACCTACCTCAAGTAACACCCAAAATCATCTTATTAGATGCCCAGTTTGTTACACGACATCCTATTTGATTACCACAAATCAATCCAACCAAATAATAGATAGAGCAAAGGCCACGTCCAAATTGAAAGGGACATTACACCCCTTTCAGTCACTAGGTGGTTCGCGCCTACAGGAGGTGTCTGCTTAGCCTCAAAGCAAACTCAACCGACCTACCATCCCACATTTCTCTATAAAGACCCACCATCACACACCACAATACTTACGCGAGTGTCCGCCCCCCTCACCTCTCTCTTAAACTTCTAGACCCGACTTCCTAAGTCACAAAATCGACACGTGTTTACGACCTACCGATCGTAAACACAAGCCTTACACATTTTGTTTGGTACCGTCGCCGTGCATTCGACCGACCCAATTGACCAACTCAATTCATTAATCAACATGTTTTAATTAACATATTTTCAAAACAAAATCCTTTTTTAAGGCACTCTTTTAAACTTCTTTGATCGTGAGTAGTCGCTACGAGAAAACGTCTCTAAAGTCGTCTACGTTGCAAACATCAATACACGTAAGTTTGAGGGTGTAAATATCTCATTTATTTCATGTCTTTACTGTTTTTATGAGTTTATATGCATGAACAATGCATAACACGATTCAAATATAGGTTAGACGAGCCAAAACCGTGTTTTGGCCCGAGACAGAAGCCCTTTGCTATGCAAAGAGGCTCGCGCCTCTTGTGGGTTCTCGGGCCAGACTCAAACGTGTTTGTTCTCGTCTTTCCTCTTTATTTCATTTCTTATTTGTAATCGGTTTTTACCGTTTCAAATGTTTCAAATCATTTTTATGACAAACTTTTTAACCATAAATCATATTCACTCTTGGTTCCATATACCATGACGGTTAAATCCGTTACTCGGTGATATTAATTGGTTAATTATATTTTAAAGGAAATTCTTTTCTTTTATTTACCATTTTAATTCATTTTTATGATAAACATATTTTGACCATTATAAAAATCATCCTTGGTTCTTTATACCATGATGGTTTATTCCGTGACTCGATGATATTATTGGTTAATTACATTTTAATGGGTATTTTAACACCCTTTTCTTTTAGTTACCATTTTTCTCATTTATTTACATTTGTAAATATATTAGTCATAATTCATAATCATCCTTGGTTCTTTATGCCATGTCGGTTTAATCCGCGTACGATGATTAACTTGATTAATTACAAAGAAATGAACTTAACATGATTAGTTCAAATCAAACATTTTACATTTTTATTTGAAAACTATGCTTTTCAAACATACAAATCTGACAACGAATATTACTAACATAATAGTAATAATTCCGAGTCATGCAAATCATACTTGCAAATCATTAATCACAAAAAATGGTTTTAAACAACCTTTTTAATAACCAGGAGACGCCCTTTGGGTCGTCGTCTGACTCGCCCCCCAAGAGGCCGTCTGTTTTCATGTTTTAAAACCTGGACATAGCCCTTTACCTCGCCAATAGGCTTGCGCCCTAACAGGGCTGCCTGGTACCGTTCTGTTTCATTTTAGCATTTGCCTAGGACGATCCCGATTACGGTTAATCCGAATATATGACGGATCAGATTGACAAGCTTATGTTTTTACACTTTGTCATTTGACACACTTTTTCAAATAATGGATCGTGTTAAGCATCATAACTCGAATTTGGTAAATGGATGTTTAATTTCCGTTTTCACATGCAAATCAATCTAAATCCAACTTTGACACCAATTTCTTGGTACATGCATAAACAACCGACTTAGGAAATCTTCACATGTTAGGATTAAGACTTTTGGATATGCATTCATGCATTTACCGTTTTATCAATTCTTGCACTTAAATAACCACGGTCTATTAGTAGAGGCCGCTAACGCGGGCGGGATTGGGTGTCCGATTAAAGGGCTTCCCAGTACGTACCCTCACCCCTTACTCAGAACCTTTGGATAGTGGATGGCCTTATCCAGGGCGTACGAGAGTCATTTTGAAAAGGGGGACGAGTCCTTATCTTTAGTACCTATGTCAAACACTGCTTTGTGCTTCGTTTGACCGAGATATAAAGTGGATTTCGAACGGGTTCCAAGCATCCCACAAATGCTTGGTGGCGACTCCGAACATCTCTGCATTGTTTCGAGACCTTTACCGAGACGAAACTGACCGATCTAAAGCGATCCGGTCGAAAGCATTCCTACGCCACCGAGCGTGGCTTTCAGACCGCTGCATGTCCACAATTTGGCTTAGCATGCAGGTGGCCCATGACTGCGGACTGGTAGGCGGCTCTTGCCCACAGACCGGCTTGTGGCCCATGTCCACAGGCGCATCAGCCAGTGCGAATCTTGGAAGAGGCGCAGCAGGTGCTGCATCATTTCTCCAGAGGTTTCCTCTTGCGGAAGAAAGATTTCCGCGTTTCTGTTATGGAATTGCGGTAGATCTCGACTTCCTTATTCTTTAAAATAAGATTTCGGGATATATTTTACCAAAAGATGTATAAAATTAAATTATGGAATAGAAATATCCGGAATATTCCACAACATTCTGACTCGGCATTTTAAACGGTTTATTAGAAAATGAAGCGGTTTTGGCCCAGACTCTAAATGAACTCTAATTACTGTCAAAACGACCGTAATAGCGCGTAGATGACGACCAAGGGTTAGACAAAAGTATTTGAGCTATCACTTGACGATAAACTTAAGAACTGTCATAAATCGTTCCGTGTACCAAACATGCGGCTCAATCATCACCGGGTGGCTTGCGGAGGTGCAGAAATGAGGTATCTACAGTAAGACACTTACGCTAGCTCCTAAGTCACATAGCGCATTATCAATTAAGTGGGTCCCTAAATGGCATGGAATAAAAAAGCTACCCGGGTCAGATTGTTTGGTGGTGTCTTATTCTGAATTAAGGTGGACCCTATTTCAGTCAAAGCTACCGTTTCATGATAACTAATATGCCTCTTACGCGTTAATATCTCTTTCATAAATTTCATATAAGAGGGTACCTGGGTAAGCAGTTCGGCGAATGGGACGTTGACATGAAGGCTCTTCAGGATATCAGCAAATTTCCCAAACTGTTGTTCGGCCTTCTTGTTCTGCAATCGCCTCGGAAAAGGAACCGTGATAGGAATTTCCAAGCCTTTATTTCTTTCTGCCAAAGTTTCAACACAATCATCATCATTCTTACTCGATCAACCTCTTTTTCCTTTCGATCGAGCACTTTCATCAGCAATATCCTTCGATCGAGGACTTTCCTCCACTCGATCGAAGTCTTCCTTTTCAGCTTTACTCGATCGAACAGCAATTTCACTTGATCGAGTAATTTCCTCTCGATTGACCGCCTGAAATGAGTCGATCGAGGACTTTCCTCGGGTTCAGCATATTTTCGTCCAATGACGACTGTTCACGCTCAGCAACATTAATTTCTGGGTCTGATTTGTCTTCCATCAGTTGACAATTTAGGTCCTTCGTAGGAAAGATTGCTCCTCAAATTAATCAGATTCACCGTCTCATGATGGTTCTTGTCAGGTTGAGATGGTAAATGGCCCGACTTCCTTGAAGATTGATTAGTGGTGAGTTGAGCTATTTAATACTCAAATGACTTTATAGACGCATCTTTTTGTTGGTCACATTTCTGCAACTGAATTGTCAATGACTGAATCTTTGACTTCAACTCTGTCATTTCACTCACACCACTGGAGGAAGCACCTTGTTGCGGCGGTGGAAAGGATGGAGGCTTTTAAAAGCCTTATTGAACTTTGTGAGGTGGAATGTAAGGTTATTGTTGCTGCGGTGGAGGTGTAGGATTCAAAACATTCTGACTAGTCCATCTCAAATTAGGATGGACTCTGATACCCGTCGTTGTGAGTACCAAAAATAAAATTTATAATTCCAAACTACTACTAGCAAGCGGTAGTAAGGGTCGATCCGCAGGGAGGTAGGGAGATAATGGTTGTTGTTAATTCTAGTCTAAGGGTAACAGTGAAGGGGATTTTGATTGGATTATGTCTAAGTCTAAATGCGTAAATAAAAGGGCAAGTAATAAAAAGAGATGTAAGCAATAATAAAAAGAATGCTAAGACGGTCGGTTACCTGCAGCTGCGACGACTGTATCTAAGTAAGTCTGATAGATCACGATAGGTGGGCAAATAAGAAGTCCTCTCGGTCCATTCTTAACTAGTAGCGCCTCTCAGCCTATGCTACTGGTCCCTAGGTCTCACTAATACTAGCTCTCGCCCTGAAAAGTGATTCCTAACGCCTAAATTACTTATCTTTCGATCTTAGCAATTTAGTCGTCTCAATTTATTAATCTATTTTCCCTCCCCTATCTCTCGATCTTGTGGGTTGGTCAATTCCCAAGTATTTAACAAGTCTCCTCTCGGTCTCGTTGTCAAATATTGCAATTAAAACATTGAAACGGTGCTATTCTATCGCGCGTCGATCGATCGATCGACCAGCTAAGCTAGTCGATCGACCAATAGTCGATCGATCGATCGACTAATCGATCGATCGACCAAAGGCCGACATCAGGTTTACTAATCTATGTCGTCTTCACCGCAGGTCCCCTCACATCTTAGCACGGGGTAATTAGCTACGCATAATAATTCTAACTACGACTAATAAAGCGATAAAAACGAATAGCGAAAGCATTACTAAACTACTTGAATTATAAATTGCAACAATTGAATTAAAGGTTTGGATCTTAAACAAACAATCTAACTACTTAATGAATTGAAATAATACTGAAATAAAGAGCAGAAATACCGAATAAAAGAAAGGCAGGAAGAATCCGATTGCAAAATAGCGAACTTTATTGAGAAACTAAAGTATTTGAATGTAAACTATGCTAAACTCGAGACCTAATGTCTCTCGCCTAAAACTGATAATTATTCTGAAAACATAGGTTAGTTTATATAGGAAAAATCCTGCGTAACCTTTATTCCTAACCTAATCACAATGGGCTTTGGAATTCTCGATCTTTTAATTTGCGATCGTACCCGTTGTTCATCGATCGACTAAGCATGGCAGTCGATCGACTGAGTAGCAGCGAACAGTAGCTACTGGAACCCGTGGGGTGGTCGATCGACCACTTGGACCAGATCGATCGACCAACAAATACGAAAAATGCATTGCATTCTGACGATTCCTACAGCGCGCACTGATCTTAAAACAGCTGCCATTTCTTCGTTACTTGGTCAAATCAGGCGTTCTACGCGGCGTTGGAAAGCTAAGAGGATAAGCTTTCATCTCCAATTAGAATCACTCGATTATCTGCTCTAGAACTCGAGATATAGCCATCTGAATCAGGCTGCAATGTCGAGAAGCACTTCTTTGCTTGTTAAACTCGTACGCACCCATGCTTTTGCTATCTTTAGGCCTTGAAATGCGCACCAAGCTCATTCCTCGAGTCAATACTTCATGTCAAATGCAATGTCAATTACTTAGGAATGGATTCGGCTCGATTTTCGCTCAATTCTTCATATTTCTGCAATAATAGACAAAAACACGAAAGTAGAGGAAAATAGGGAAATAATGGCATATATTGCACATTTGAGCTCTGAAATGCGTGTAGAATAAAGTGTGAAACATCATATTTTAGACACGCATCAAATCTCCCCAAACCAAACCTTGCTTGTCCCCAAGCAAGAACTAGACTCGATCTAATGACCTAATGGAACGAGTTCAATCTCAGAGCGAATTGCAAACTGTAAAGCCTAAACCGATTTAATGCAATAACCAACGATCAATTAGCAAATGAATCATGCAAACGAGTTATGGAGTCATTAGAAATATTGCTGAATCGTTAACTATAGAGACTTATCAAATTGGACTCTCACGGGTCGCTCAAATCACTCATAAGCATAGGTGAATATATGTAAGATAGAAAGAATTCATTTTGTAAAGACTCTCACCTAACTACGACCTATGAGAACATGCCTGCAATATAATATGAAAGTGATCTCTATAACCGTACATATGCATTCCAACCAACAGATGACCAATGACACATGCCGAGGTATAAATATGGAAATGTGAGGTATGGGTAAGAAGAGGCAAAACAATTATGGAAAAGTGGAGGTACAGGTGATCAAGCTAGTACCAAAACGAAACCAAATGGCAACATCCAACTTCTTGCTCATAATCAAACGAAACGGTGCTATAGCAAGCACAAGACTCACAATCTCCAAACTATCAAATCAATAAACTCCCCATAAGATATAAATGCAATATGGGAGCAAAAATCGCCATAAGATAAAGGCTTTGAATTATGCGAATTGATTTTCTTTCGGACCCCAGTCGATCGACCAGAAAGGGCAGTCGATCGACCGTTTTGAACAGTACAAAACTCTTTTTTTTTTCTCTTTTTTCGAATCATTTTCCATTTCTTTTTTTTCTTTTCTATTTCTTTCTTTCCTTCTTTTCATTTTCCCAACAACATCTCAATCGAGCAAATACCACCAAAAACGAAGTAACAATCCCAGAACGTAAACTACTAGCTTGACAAGGGCAGGCTAAATGTGGGATGTAGTAAATGGGACAAAAAAGGATATTTTTGGCAGTGTGAAGCTGATGGGTAAAATGAGAAAAGGAAACCTCTACCACATGTGTCAACAAACCACAGACCGAATGCATACAGGTATTAAGCAGATCAAGTTCATATTTATGCACATTAAGGAAACATGTCTCATAAGGAGTACTACTCACATTCCTAAATAAACCGGTCATAGATGACACCAGTTATAAAGCTCTAAACCTCAGAAATATGATGTAGCTTGCCAATTTTCAAAGTCAAGTCTCAAGCTCAGCAAATAATTTAACGAAAACTCGTGGATATGCATATACGATTCTACTAATAACATGTTAATTTAGCAAGGCTTAGGCATAAACAAATGCAAATGCAATGTCATCATGGAAATACTACCGTTCCGACTCAACCTATATGCTAAAATAAACGTGCATTTTATGGAATTGTTTTTGAAATTTTTTCAATTTTTTTGGATTTTTGTATTTATGAGAAATGAAATAAACAAATGCAAGACAGAAATGTAAACGTGAATGCAAGCAAATGATATGCGACGCAAAACCCTTCCCCAAACCAAATCGCACAATGTCCCCATTGTGCAAAATCATGTAATGAAAGGAAAGAGAAACGGGAATTTGCGAGAAAATGAAATAAATAAGACATGAAGTAAAGAAATCAGGAACTCACAAGACTTTAAGCGCAGCAAAAAGGAAACCTCCCCAAACCAAATGTGAGTGGGAGGTTTCAAGA
This sequence comes from Silene latifolia, assembly GCF_048544455.1. Taxonomy (NCBI): domain Eukaryota; kingdom Viridiplantae; phylum Streptophyta; class Magnoliopsida; order Caryophyllales; family Caryophyllaceae; genus Silene; species Silene latifolia. The sequence goes on along the minus strand of NC_133528.1, from coordinate 118,205,500 downwards.
GCCAGATGCTACTAAAAAGTACCTGAAATGACAAACAAAACCACGCATAAAATCGAGAAAACAATTTTGGGACGGTAAAATTATGTGCAAAATGAAGAATATGGAAGAAATCAGAAATAAGACGGAAAATAAAGTGGAGGGAAGACTCCCTCAATTCCGCAAAACGATCAAACTCAGCAGGGGAATGATCGCGAAACAGTCTGCATGAATAACTTGGTCGATCGACCACATCACCCAGTCGATCGACCAAGGTGAAAGGAACAGTAGCTCCTGGAAACTGCAGACCAGTCGATCGACCATAGAAGGCAGTCGATCGACTGGGAAAACCGCTGTAACTTCAGATTTCTTCGAATTAGCTCAATTACTCGAGCTAATGAGGTCTACAAGCCTGCAAATGCACAATAATACGCGCCCAAAATTGCGCAAAACCCAAAGTAAAAGTCTATAGACGGAAACTAAACTAAGCACACACTAAGAGTTTTTATTTCTAAACAACTATGAGGTTTTATTCAAAACAAAAACAAAACACATCCGGGTTGCCTCCCGGCTAGCGCTGGTTTCAGATAGGTCCCGCTCGACCTCTTTTTCTTCAGCAGCTCACTCTAATTGAGCCCAATCAAAACAACTCAAGGCTCTTAGCAACCTATCATACATCTGCGCATGTGCTACACAAAACTGTAAGTAGCACCATAGGATAGAAATAACATAGGAAATCAAAATGTAAAAGCATTTAAGCCTAACAAATTTCCTATGGCAGTTCCTAAAATTGTCCACAAAGTTATTCTGCCCTCCAGCTAAGGGCGGAATATAAAAGCTCAAGTTAACCGCAGGTGGAGAATTAACGAACTCAGGTGCATTCGACTCAATAATAACGCGAGTAGAATTAAAGTACTCTGACGGGTATGAAATGTGAGGTGGAGGAGTCTGGTCAACTAAGGGAGAAGGTGGATAATCGTCCCAAATGCATGGGATAGTAAAGTCAAATGGGTCAATGGGGTCTCCTAAAATAGGCTCATCATCGATATCATCATAAGTATCCCATTTAACCTCTAGACTATCACTCTCCTTATCGCTAGACTCGTCAAGATGGAGGTTCTCAAAGAGAGCCTCCAAATCATCCTCACTATCTGTGTAAGAATCATAAAGGGGTTGTTGACTATCCTCATAAAAAGGATTGTCAACCACGCTAATGGTCTCCTCTATGTCTCCGTCAGCATTTCCTAGATCGGTTTCTAAGGTCTCACCCACCCCCTCATCTGAGTCAACATGAAGAGAAAAAGTAGGTTTAAGAGATTCAGTAGCAAACCAATTAAAGAATTCTAATACCTCAATTACGGGGATTCCTTCGAAATCCCACTTACCTATAGACTCGAGGTATGCTCGCGTAGGGTCATTCATATGCCGGAAAATAGTGCAGCATATTTGGAGATCAGAAAAGGCATCTCGTCTGGGCTCAATAAACTCCCAAAGTCTGGCTAAATAAGCACCAAAGATTTCGTTCTCTTCCTGCGGAAAACTCAGAAGGAACGACATGAGAACGGTCTCAAGGAACCGAAGTTCCCTGAGACTAAAGAAAGAAAGACTAAAATTAAAGACAACTAAAACTAGCGCTGCCTCCCCGGCAACGGCGCCAAAATTTGATACCCGTCGTTGTGAGTACCAAAAATAAAATTTATAATTCCAAACTACTACTAGCAAGCGGTAGTAAGGGTCGATCCGCAGGGAGGTAGGGAGATAATGGTTGTTGTTAATTCTAGTCTAAGGGTAACAGTGAAGGGGATTTTGATTGGATTATGTCTAAGTCTAAATGCGTAAATAAAAGGGCAAGTAATAAAAAGAGATGTAAGCAATAATAAAAAGAATGCTAAGACGGTCGGTTACCTGCAGCTGCGACGACTGTATCTAAGTAAGTCTGATAGATCACGATAGGTGGGCAAATAAGAAGTCCTCTCGGTCCATTCTTAACTAGTAGCGCCTCTCAGCCTATGCTACTGGTCCCTAGGTCTCACTAATACTAGCTCTCGCCCTGAAAAGTGATTCCTAACGCCTAAATTACTTATCTTTCGATCTTAGCAATTTAGTCGTCTCAATTTATTAATCTATTTTCCCTCCCCTATCTCTCGATCTTGTGGGTTGGTCAATTCCCAAGTATTTAACAAGTCTCCTCTCGGTCTCGTTGTCAAATATTGCAATTAAAACATTGAAACGGTGCTATTCTATCGCGCGTCAGTCGATCGACCAGCTAAGCTAGTCGATCGACCAACAATCGATCGATCGATCGACTAATCGATCGATCGACCAAAGGCCGACATCAGGTTTACTAATCTATGTCGTCTTCACCGCAGGTCCCCTCACATCTTAGCACGGGGTAATTAGCTACGCATAATAATTCTAACTACGACTAATAAAGCGATAAAAACGAATAGCGAAAGCATTACTAAACTACTTGAATTATAAATTGCAACAATTGAATTAAAGGTTTGGATCTTAAACAAACAATCTAACTACTTAATGAATTGAAATAATACTGAAATAAAGAGCAGAAATACCGAATAAAAGAAAGGCAGGAAGAATCCGATTGCAAAATAGCGAACTTTATTGAGAAACTAAAGTATTTGAATGTAAACTATGCTAAACTCGAGACCTAATGTCTCTCGCCTAAAACTGATAATTATTCTGAAAACATAGGTTAGTTTATATAGGAAAAATCCTGCGTAACCTTTATTCCTAACCTAATCACAATGGGCTTTGGAATTCTCGATCTTTTAATTTGCGCATCAGACCCGTTGTTCAGTCGATCGACTAAGCATGGCAGTCGATCGACTGAGTAGCAGCGAACAGTAGCTACTGGAACCCGTGGGGTGGTCGATCGACCACTTGGACCAGTCGATCGACCAACAACTGAATGAATAATGCATGCATTCGACGATTCCTACAGCGCGCACTGATCTTAAAACAGCTGCCATTTCTTCGTTACTTGGTCAAATCAGGCGTTCTACGCGGCGTTGGAAAGCTAAGAGGATAAGCTTTCATCTCCAATTAGAATCACTCGATTATCTGCTCTAGAACTCGAGATATAGCCATCTGAATCAGGCTGCAATGTCGAGAAGCACTTCTTTGCTTGTTAAACTCGTACGCACCCATGCTTTTGCTATCTTTAGGCCTTGAAATGCGCACCAAGCTCATTCCTCGAGTCAATACTTCATGTCAAATGCAATGTCAATTACTTAGGAATGGATTCGGCTTGATTTTCGCTCAATTCTTCATATTTCTGCAATAATAGACAAAAACACGAAAGTAGAGGAAAATAGGGAAATAATGGCATATATTGCACATTTGAGCTCTGAAATGCGTGTAGAATAAAGTGTGAAACATCATATTTTAGACACGCATCAGACTCCACTCTGATTGTTGTAATAAAAGCCTCCTTACCTATATTGTTGAAAGGCAAACGCCTGCTCCTTCTCAGTTAGACAGTCAACACCAGTGTGACCATCATTGCTTCCACACCTCTCACATGAAACGGTTTCTTGTCTAGTCAACAAGTGAACCGTCTGTTGATCTCCAGCATTCTGCAACTCCAATTTGTCAAAACGGGCATTCATGGCTTCTAGCTGAGTCATAACTGCACTATCAACAGAAGAGACTATTCTTATTCCTCTTCTTGGGTTCCCATACTTAGCACAATGGATAGCCATATCCTCTATGATTCCCCATCCTTTATCATCATCATCTATATTCCTCTGAAATCGACCATTTGATGCAGCATCCAAAATAGCACGGTGGTCATCATACAACCCATTATAAAATTGATTGCATAGATACCACGGCTCGAAACTGTGATGTGGGATAGACCGTACCATTTTCTTGAAAAGGTTCCATGCTTCATACAAGTTTTCATCTGGTGTTTGCTTGAAACTCGTGATTTTTTCTCTCAACTGATTAGTTCTTTGTGGAGGAAAGTACCTTTTTGTAGAAAGCGAGAGCCAAGGTCTCCCAATTTGTTATTCCTGCTGCAGCTCTATCAAGGTCAGTCAACCATTCTCTGGCTCCATCAGTAAGAGAGAAAGGAAATAAAACTTCTTAAATCTTGTCCTGCGTCACTCCCTTAGTGGTGGGAATGGTAGAACAGTAGTCCATGAAAACCTCCATATGTTTCCGCGGGTCCTCTCCAGCTACTCCTTGAAACATATTTCTTTCGACCAAGTTGATGTAAGACGGCCGAATATCGAATGTACTCCCATCCTCAGTTGCAGGATTGAACCCCTTTGGAATAGAAGCAGTTGTAGGCTCCGAGTGACTTGCTATATTAGGCATTTTCACGGGATTAACGGCAGAAATAGATTTGTCTTCTTCAAAAAACGGGTCTTCTGCAAATAAGAAATGTTCTAGCTTGGGTTCAAAAGTACTCAAGGCTTCCTTTTGAATCATTCTCAGCAGTCTTTATCTATAGCGAAAGGTCAGCTCTAGTCAGGTGATACGTGCCTAATGTATAGTCTTTTTAGCCTATTTCAGCACGTATTTCTATGCATGTTTATACTGTTTTTATGGTATTTTGCCCCGAATTGGCTACTTTGGTGCATTTTGTCCTTTTTGTAGGAATGATTGCGAAAGTAGTAGATCCGTACTCTTTTTCGTCCTTTTTGCATGCATTTAGAGGAGACGGGATTGTTCCAGAGTGAGATACTGCATTTGGAAGCGTCGTGGCACGCATTACGAGGCACTTAGACACAGACGTGAGCTGAAATGAAGTCTAGTCACTCGATCGAGCTGTTTTCCACTCGATCGAGTGGTTTCTACACCCCCAGTTGGTCGATCGAGTGATTTCATTACTCGATCCTTATGCTGCAGAAGATGCTGTCACTTGATCGAGTAACTGTTTAGTCGATCGAGCTGTTTTGGCTGAGAGTTGGTCGATCGAGTGGTTTTAAACCACTCGATCGAGTGGTTTTGATGGGTTTGGGCTTTAATTAGCCCGCGTGAAGTTTTATTTCGCTAAACTCTTTTGCTTTGCTATTTAAGCACGCTTTACTAGGTTAATTAGGATCATCTTTCATATTATCAAACTTTCTACTGTTAAACATTATTACGTTGCTTTTCTTCCTCTACTGTTACTTTATTTCGGGATTGCTTTTACTCGGATTTCGTGTTCTTTACGCCGGATTCGCTTGGATTGTAATTCCTTTCTCTTCCTTTAATAATAATTGATCTTTTATTGCTTTAATTCTTCACTTTTGTTATAATTAGTTTCTGCCCTAATTTCTCTTATCGCAATTTATTGTTTATTCATTATGTTTACTGCTGGAATGTTAATTGTTGTTAGTTTAATTAAGAATATGAGTAGCTAAACCCCTTTCATGTTGGGATTAGGGGATCTGCGGTAGAAATATGACGATGTAGTGAATGAATTAGATGAATTAATTACGAGACTCTGTCACTATAGCAATTTAACTGTAATTTCCGACCTAGTTGAGTGCACGCTTCTATGTCACCCTTTAATCTGGCTAAAATTAATCCTGGATCGAAAGATTGGACTAAATAGGCCTGCTATAAACAGTAGACTACCCTAATGAGGACGAAAGTTAAGTTAGTGGTATTTTAGGATAGAAAGTGGACCGAAAGGACCTTTTAACATCCGTCTCACATTAGTTAAATCTGAATCATTTACAAATGAGTCAACTGGATTACCGTAGTGAACCGAACTCCCGACATGTCCCTCTCTTCTTGACAGTTTAATCATATTTTATTGCCTTTCTTGCTTTTTACTTTATTTCTCTTCCTTTCAAACTTCGTAGTTTAGAACCAAATTTAAATGACCCCATTTGTTACCATAGGACTAGGATTAGACAAATGCTATAATTACATTACCTCCCCGTGGGATTCGATACTCGATTGCCTCTGCTACATTTTAGTTGAGACCGTTAGGTTTTATCTTTGATAGGGTTGCGATAGCCGTGTCAAATTTTGGCGCCGTTGCCGGGGAGGCAATTGTTCAATTTATTAGTTGTTTTATTTTTAGTCCTTTTCCGATTTAAGGAACACCCGTTCCTTAGACTATTCTTATATCCTGGTTGTAGTTTCCTCTTATGCGCAGTCACGGGCGGTGAATTATTGCCTTACAATCCCGAGCTTGAGAAATCTCTGCGCGAGTTGAGGCGATCACAAAGGGTATTACCGACAGAGGAAGAGCTAAGTACTCTGTCAAGCTTTCACGAGAACGAGCTTTTCGAGGAAAATCCGCCTTCATCTCCAATCTCCAATTCATCAACTGAGACAGTTACTTCTCCGGACTTTCTACAAATGGTTGAAGAAGCAACCATTGCCAGTCATTCTGAACCGACAGCTGCGGATCTCTACAAGGGATTTGTACTACCGGGGGAGGCAAGAAAATTCGAGCCGAAGCCTGCTTATATCAACTTGATTGAGAGAAATCAATTCGGGAGCTGCAAATCAAGATGCAACAAGACATGGAGACCTTTATTGATTATCGCCGCTCCATACCCCCTCCCATCAAGCGTGACAGGGATCGATAAAAGAAACCATGTTTATTTTCTCACTCCGCGATGCTGCAAGGGAGTGGTATAGGGATTTGGACCGGGCTGCTCACGGTATAACTGACTGGAATTCACTGGCCTTAGCATTCTACAAGAAGTACTTTTCTACATCAAAGACTATTGCCATTAGAGCTTAGATCACGAGCTTTAAGCAAGGGCCCGACGAGAACTTTCACGAGGCATGGGTCCGCTTCAAGAAGTTGGTGCGAACCATTCCGCACCATGGGTTCGAAAAGTGGAGCTTGTGCAATCAGTTCTATAACGTGCTGTATGACGATCAGAGGGCTATTTTGGATGCTGCAGCTAATGGCCGGTTTGCTGAGAATCTAGGGGAGACTAAGGGGTGGAAGATCATAGATGATTTGGCCACCCATAAAGCTGAATATGGGAACTCGAGAGGAAATCAAAGAAGAGCTGCTGAATCTTCTTCTGTTGCTACACTAGAGGCTCTCACGGCCCGATTTGATAAATATGAGCTGGGAGGAGCCTCGAAGGGAGGAATTTACCATGTAAATGCCGTTACAGACGGTCCCTTCAGCTGCAAGAGATGTGGAGGAGAGGGGCATATTTCAGATAATTGTCCCAATTCCTATGAGTCATGTGCTGCCTTCCAACACTACTGGCAAAACAATAGTTACTACGAGCCGAATGTCCACCCCAATTTGAGGTGGACTAGTCAGAATGTACTCAATCCTACCGCTCCTCCGCATCAGCAGCAGCAGCCGTATATTCCTCCATACAAGAATCAACAGGGCTATCAGAAGCCTCCTTCTTTCAACCCTCCTAACCAAGGTGCATCATCTTCTAGTGGGGTGAGTGAAATGGGTGAGTTAAAGTCTATGTTGCAATCCATTTCAAAGCAATTACAGCTGAATGATCAACAAAATCAACAGAAGGACGCGTCATTTAAGGCACTTGAGACTCAAGTTGCCCAACTTGCTGCGAATCAATCCTCGAGAAAGCAGGGTCAATTACCGACTCAAAATGAGAAGAATCCACATGAGACGGTAAATCTGATAGAATTGAGAAGCGGTCTTTCTTATGAGGGACCGGAAATGTCGAAATCGAGACCCTAGGAAGTCAGAATCGCGATGAATGAGCGTGTTCGATAAGAGAAAAGGGCTCACGACAAAGGAATTACTCGATCGACTGAAATCTGGTGTTCGATTGAGTAGAGTCGAAGATGAAAGTCCTCGATCGAGCACAATTTTCACTCGATCGAGTGAACAGGAAGAGCATGTTAGTCGATCGAGTGGAAATTGTGCTCGATCGACTGAAGTAGAAAGTGGAGTTGGTCGATCGAGTGGAAATTGTGCTCGATCGACTGACAGTGATGAAGAAACAGCTCGATCGAGTGAGCAATTTGGTCGATCGAGTAGTATTGATGACGGGAAGCTTATTCGAGAGCCTGCTAGTGCTCGTTTAAGCGAGATATCACCGGAGAGACCTCGTTCGAGAGGTAAGAAGCGTCCAAAGGATACAGAACTTGCACCGAAAGATACATTGGAAGCGAGAAACAAGGGACTCGAGATACCAATCACGGTTCCCTTCCCGAGGCGGCTGCAGAATACCAAAGTTAATCAGCAGTTCGGCAAATTTGTCGAACTTTTGAAGAGCTTGGAAGTCACCGTGCCGTTCACTGAATTGCTGACTAAGGTACCCTCTTATTTAAAGTTTATGAAAGAAATTTTAGCACGTAAGAGGACTATTAATGGCAGTGAGACCGTAGCTTTGACTGAGGTGGGGTCAGCCCTATTTCAAAATAAGCTACCCCCTAAGCAATCAGACCTGGGTAGTTTTTCACTTCCGTGTCATATCGGTATGCATTTGATTGATAACGCGCTACGCGATTTAGGCGCCAGCGTAAGTGTCTTACCTTTGTCTCTGGCTAAGAGACTTGGTTTGACAAAGCTGAGTTGCACCAACATGACTGTCCAGATGGCCGACCGTAGTTTATCACGGCCACTAAGTATAGTAGAAGACGTACCTGTTCAGATCGGGAAGTTCTTTATTCCCGTTTATTTTGTTGTCTTAGACATCCCCGAAGATGCACACACCCCTATCATTTTAGGGAGACCATTTTTGTCCACTGCCCGTGCAGTAATAGACGTCGGGGGGAAGACTTTGACCTTTCAGGTAGGGGATGAGGAGCTGATTTTTCATCAGTCCAAGTTCCAGAGAGCTCCCATGCAAGCCCAGCCTTGCAATGCTCTCTCTTCTATTGTTCCTATTATTGACACCCCAAATGAAAATTTGGAGAATTGTGCCGCTATTGTTAACCCTCCGCCTCAGATTGAGAGCAAAGAGGAGGAAAGTTCGTCTGTTGTCCTTACTGCAGGTACAGATGAAAGCAAAGAAGGGGTTGTCAAGGGTCATGGTGCAGCCATTATCAATCAAATTGGAAGAAAGGATGCCAAAGACGGTGATAGAGGAGCAAGGACGAGGAAAGCTGACGCTTACGTGGATGCGAGCTACTCTCCTCCTCCCGTTTCAAGTGATAATTCATGCTCATGGAAGATGAAGAGGACGTCAATGTTGCTGAAGTGACGTCCTCCAGTCAGAAGCCCACGAAGGGGCTACTGAAATTTGATGAGAATTAAACGGGAAATGCCCCGTGTAACACCTTGTAATAGATATTATTTTTGAATTTCTTTTGACTTTGTTTTATTGCGTTTTAACTAGGACAATTAGTTTTTAGACAATCTTTAGCGTAGACTAAGACTATAGACTGTGCTTTTACGTATTTGGTATATTGGGAAGTTTTTGCGTGTGTTTTTATGCAGGTTTGGGGAAGTTCACGCATCCCGAGGAGGAAACGACGAAAATTAAAGAGCTTACACGAGAAAAGAGCTCGATCGAGTACTTTTTGTACTCGATCGAGTACTTTTTGTACTCGATCGAGTGAACGTATGGTCGATCGAGTAGTTTATTTACTCGATCGAGTAAAGCAAAAAGAAGGATTGGTCGATCGATTAACTTTTTACTCGACCAAACAGCTGGACCATAAAAGGGCTCGATCGAGTGGTTTAAAATCACTCGATCGAGTGAAATGGGCCGTGTACAGGGAGTTTTCTCACTTGAACTCTTTTGTTCCCAATTCTTTTTCATTTTTCACCTAATTCCGTCTATCCCTTTCCCTTAATTGCGATTTTAACTCCCCCAAATCCCCATTTTCTTGCCCAAATCACCAAATCCGCCACCTACAATCTGTTGTTTGCATATTAATCTTCAAAAGCCTCTTAAATTCAACCCTTTTTGTGTTCTTTTTCGCGGTTTTAAAAGGGATTTAGGGTTTGCGGTTTTTTTCGATTGAAATCCGCCATTGTTGCTTGTTTCTTTGAGGATTAATTGCATTTGTAGGTTCATCATCATCAAGTAAGTAATCTCCATAACTCATTACATTCTAATTTCAATTATTTTGATCTTTTTGAGGGGAAATTGAATTAGGGTTTCGAAAATCCATGTTTAGTCGAATTTCTCGGCTTAATTGTGTTTGTATGCCTTAATTAGCTTGCTTGATGATCATATCCCAATTCCTCGCTGTTGTTGCTTGTTTAATTCGAAATTTGCGCAAGAATTCCGCGATTAGGGCTTCTAAGTCGAATTTTTCGACTGTCAGACGGTCTTTATGCTGCCATGCTTTGTTTAACTTCAAGTTCTTGCTTACTTGCTGCTGCTGTTAACTGTTTTTCCGTCCCCTATCGCCATTACATGCTGTCATATGCAGTTTTTCATGCTGATTTTAGTCTCCTTTAGCAGTCATTACATTGTCACATTATCACCATTCACGTACTGCTATTTCGAAATTTCTGAGGAATTGTTGGAATTCTATGCTGTAGAGTCAAATTATCGACTGATAGGGCATTCACATGCTGTCACATGCTGGTCTAACGCGTTGTTTTAGCCACGGTTAGCAGCTATTTTCTTATCATGCCCTTTACAATGTTTGCAGGATGGATACTAGTTCTTTACCCTCCACTAGTTCGTCCTCTAGCCCGTCCTTGAGCGAGTCAGTGGCCCCTGCTGTTGCCACTACCTCTGCCCTAGTCACCACTGCAGCCCCAGTTTTCCTTGTTTCAGCTGCAGGGATGGTCTTTGCTCCAGCTAGCCTAGCTGGAAGTCCAGTTCAGGCTGCCACTTCCACTACGGTCACCACCCCAGCTAGCACTGCTGCTAGTTCCTCTTCCGTGGCGACCACAGCAGCCACCACGTGTACACCAGCCACCACTTCTACACCTGTGGCAGACTCACCAGCAGCCACAACCGCTTTCAGAGCTGCCCTGGTTCCTTACATAGTCCGAGAGCGAGCCGCTGCTTTGCGTTCCAAAGACGGAGGTCGGGGTCATAGACTAGTCAGAGCTACACCAGCTCCAGTTACTTCTACTTCCACCACAGCTAGCACTTCCACAGCTGCTGCTGTTCTGCTTCTACTTCACCGCTGCCGCTTACCCTCGAGACGATTCTGATTCGAGGGGACACTTCCCTCGACTTCCACCCGGACTACCCACAGGTATTATTCGTCAACGCTGTTCATCGTACGAAATTCTTTAACTTGGTCAAGTGTGTACATGTGCCTTCCCGATTTTTGGATAAATCGGCATTAGAGAGACTCGGTATTTACGAGTCAGTCTGTACTTTACTACGGGTCACGGGGATGCCTGGGCTCATTACTATGAGAGGCCACACCTTCTTAGAGCTGAGTCTCGAGTTTCTCAGCTCTTTTACCTTCTCCTCAGGGGCATACACTACTGACCCCGACTGTTTGTCAGTCTCCTTCCGGTTGTTCAACCGGACTTTCCCGATGCCCCTAGCGGAGTTTGGTAGGTTGCTTGACTTTACCTCCTCGGGCGTGAAATCAGACTCGAGGAAGGTTTACAAACAGGTTTGGCGGTGCTTGGCCCAGACCCGTTTCCAGGAGCGAAAGCTCCACCAGGTCCACCATCCCCCCGTCCGTTGTTTTCTTAGACTGATGGGGAGCTCTATTTTCGGCCGAAAGGAGCCGAATAACACTACCAACACCGAGCTCTCCATCGTGGGCGGTTATCTGAACGTTGACTATGAAGGTCCTTTTACCTTCAACATTGCCTACCTCACCGCTCAGTACCTCCACGACCAGGGGAAAAAGGAGGCGGGAACCATTGCCTGCGGTGGCATAGCCACCATTCTTGCCCACCGACTTTTCCCCACCTAGCCACGTGACTTGCGACCTCGAGGAGAGAGGTCACCGAGTCTGGCTGCCATGCTCGCTCAGCATTGGCTTACCCCAGACTACCAGACTTGGAAGATTGACGGCTCCTTGTCTGTTGACTTACCCTGCGACAGTCTCCCCCGTCTTGAGCCCTTACCTACTTTGGTAAAGGGCCACCGTCTGCCTGCCTTGCCTCTACTTCACCTTCCACTTCGACCATCTCCTGACGCACCTGCCGCCAAGAAGCGGCGCGTTGAGACTGGAGAGGGGTCCACACCTTCAGGGAGTACCCAGCCTTCCACGGCTACTCCCGATCCGACCCCTACTCCCACTGTTACTACCACTCCTACTCCTGCTCCACCTCCCACTCCCACTGACCAGACCCAGACTGAGTCGGTCTTTCCGGCTACTTTTAGACTACCTCCTCCCTTTGTAGCGCCCGCGGTCCAGGACCAAGGGGGCGCAGTTTACGGTTTGTTGATCGATCTTGCAGAGCGTCAGGCTCGTCTGGAGAGGGACTTAGCTTTGACCCTACACCCTCTGTATGAGTACCACTTGCGGCGACACAGACCAATTCCGGAGGACTGGCCACACCCTTCCTTCTTCCGGTACCCACCTGAGGGGTACCCGGTTTCTGACGAGTCGGAGGACGAGGACCCAGAGGTGGCCGTGGCGAGAGCTCGTGCTGAGGAGCGGGAGAGGAGAGAGGAGGCGAGAGACCCGTTGTACCGGGCGGATGGAGATGGAGACAGGAGCGGCGACGACGACGACGAGTAGCTACTGGTCTACTCACTTCCCCAGTTTTCTGGCTGGTTTGGGAAAGTTCGTATTTTTGTATGTATTTTTCACTCTTTTATTTTGTCTCCTTTATTTTTTGTCTTTATTTTTCTTTTTGGTTGTATACTCCCGTTCCCCCATTTTTCTGCTGGTGTATGCTGGAGGACAACGAGGGCGTTGTCCGTTTTGGTTTGGGGAGGGTATGTTGCATCCTTTTGAGTCTGCATCTGCATTTGTTTTGCATTCACGTTTACTTTTCAGCTTGCATTGTTCTTTATTTTCCATCAAAAATCCAAAAAAAATAGAAAATTTCAAAAATTCAAAAAATATTCACGTTTATTTTTGCATATAGGTTGAGTCGGAACGGTAGATTCCCATGATGAAATTGCACTATAACTTGTCAATTTACTTGAGCCTTGCACTTTATTGATAGTTTTTAGCTTGTCATACGCATAATCTACGAATTTCTGTTCAAATATAAGTTTTGATTTTAGACTTGACCTATAAATTGGCAAACTACTTAAAAAATTCTGAGTTTTAGAGCCATAACTGGTGACATTCATGACCAGTTCATTAGGAATTTTGAGTAGTACTCCTTGCATAGCATGTTCATCTCATTTGCACATTTATGACATTCAATTTCTCGTCAAATGCACATATTCGGGTTTGTGGTTGGTGTCACATGCAGGGAGGGTCTTGCAAATTTCCCTTTCTTATTACTTTACACCCATTTAACTCCACATAAGCCAAAATTGCCTTTTGACCCATTAGCTACATCCCAAACTGAGCCTGCCTAGTCAAGCTAGTTAGTATGTTCTTCTGCGGTATATTTTTCCTTTGCATTTTGGTCCGTGTTTCTTGTTTTGGAGTTGGTGTAAGTATAGAGGAAGAAAAAAAAAAGAGTATTGAAAAAAAAAGAGAGAAAAACGTGAGAAAGAAAGAAAAGAAAAAAAAAATGAATGAAAAAATGAGGAATTCACGTGTACAGTGAACAAAAGAAAAAGAAAAAAAGAGATTGTGAAAATGAAAAAGAGTTGAGAAGATGTTCGAAGACGTACAATCGAAAAGGGTTGTTTGTCCAGTTAGTAATTTCAGACGGTGTTTAAAAAAGGAAAGTTTGTGACCGTCTGACTCCTCTATTCTTATCGTATATTTTTGAGGAGATTGTGTTTTGAGTCTAGTGAGTATTGTGCCAAATGAAGGGCACTTGTACTTAGTCTTTCAGTCAGTTGAGATTCGGATGGTTTCATTATGGTCCTGTTAGGAACTAGCTTGACGCTTTTACCTCCACATTTCCATAACTTGTTTTGCCTTTTCTCACCTGAACCTCACTATTCCCAAATTATCTGCAAACCCTCGGCTGTGACGGACATTATCGGTTGGAATTTGTGCATTAGTACTTGAATTGTCTTTCATTTTTGTTGCATGCATGCTATGTAGGTCGCAGTTAGGTGAGTGACTGTCTTTTATTCTCTCTTTTACATATAACATTTGCCCTTTGCTTCATGAGAGAAGAGTGACCACGTGAGAGTCCAGTTTTGTTGGTCTTGCAAGGTCGATAGGTCAGCTATATTTCTGAACAGCTTATAATTCGTTTGCGTATTGACTGTTTAGCTTTAACTGTTAATTTTTGTTGCATTAAATGGGTTCAAGTAGACAAGTTGAGCTAGCTCTGAGTTATCATTTCCGTTCCATTAGTTTAGTTTTGAGTTTACTCGAGGGCGAGTAAAGGTTCGGTTTGGGGAGATTTGATACGTACCTAATGTATAGTCTTTTTAGCCTATTTCAGCACGTATTTCTATGCATGTTTATACTGTTTTTATGGTATTTTGCCCCGAATTGGCTACTTTGGTGCATTTTGTCCTTTTTGTAGGAATGATTGCGAAAGTAGTAGATCCGTACTCTTTTTCGTCCTTTTTGCATGCATTTAGAGGAGACGGGATTGTTCCAGAGTGAGATACTGCATTTGGAAGCGTCGTGGCACGCATTACGAGGCACTTAGACGCAGACGTGAGCTGAAATGAAGTCTAGTCACTCGATCGAGCTGTTTTCCACTCGATCGAGTGGTTTCTACACCCCCAGTTGGTCGATCGAGTGATTTCATTACTCGATCCTTATGCTGCAGAAGATGCTGTCACTCGATCGAGTAACTGTTTAGTCGATCGAGCTGTTTTGGCTGAGAGTTGGTCGATCGAGTGGTTTTAAACCACTCGATCGAGTGGTTTTGATGGGTTTGGGCTTTAATTAGCCCGCGTGAAGTTTTATTTCGCTAAACTCTTTTGCTTTGCTATTTAAGCACGCTTTACTAGGTTAATTAGGATCATCTTTCATATTATCAAACTTTCTACTGTTAAACATTATTACGTTGCTTTTCTTCCTCTACTGTTACTTTATTTCGGGATTGCTTTTACTCGGATTTCGTGTTCTTTACGCCGGATTCGCTTGGATTGTAATTCCTTTCTCTTCCTTTAATAATAATTGATCTTTTATTGCTTTAATTCTTCACTTTTGTTATAATTAGTTTCTGCCCTAATTTCCCTTATCGCAATTTATTGTTTATTCATTATGTTTACTGCTGGAAAGTTAATTGCTGTTAGTTTAATTAAGAATATGAGTAGCTAAACCCCTTTCATGTTGGGATTAGGGGATCTGCGGTAGAAATGTGACGATGTAGTGAATGAATTAGATGAATTAATTACGAGACTCTGTCACTATAGCAATTTAACTGTAATTTCCGACCTAGTTGAGTGCACGCTTCTATGTCACCCTTTAATCTGGCTAAAATTAATCCTGGATCGAAAGATTGGACTAAATAGGCCTGCTATAAACAGTAGACTACCCTAATGAGGACGAAAGTTAAGTTAGTGGTATTTTAGGATAGAAAGTGGACCGAAAGGACCTTTTAACATCCGTCTCACATTAGTTCGTCTGAATCATTTACAGCTGAGTCACTGGATTACCGTAGTGAACCGAACTCCCGACATGTCCCTCTCTTCTTGACAGTTTAATCATATTTTATTGCCTTTACTGCTTTTTACTTTATTTCTCTTCCTTTCAAACTTCGTAGTTTAGAACCAAATTTAAACAACCCCCATTTGTTACCATAGGACTAGGATTAGACAGCTATAATTACATTACCTCCCTGTGGATTCGATACTCGACTGCCTCTGCTACATTTTAGTTGAGACCGTTAGGTTTTATCTTTGATAGGGTTGCGATAGCCGTGTCATCAGGATCAACTGGCACTAACTCTGACCGGTTAGACCTGGGCATAAACAACACTGGAGAAAATAAATAAGAACTCTCTCAAGGAATTAAAAATTCCTTGAGACTGGGAGACAAACGAAAAAAAAAAGATAAATAGGCTAATTGCCTCCCCAACAACGGCGCTAAAATTTGATACCGTCGTTTTACTATCAAAAATAATTACATAGAACAACTAACAGAAGTTAGCGGAAGTAGGGTCGATCTCCACGGGGAGGCCAATATATCTATCTGCTAATTACGTCTGCCTAGTAACAAAGGGGGGTGTTTTAGTTTATTTCTAAACTAATAAAGGTTTAAGGCAAGAGAAATAAAGAAAAGAGCGATAATACAAGAAAAAGCAAGATATGCGATCACATAAAGGGAGATATGTCAGGAATTCGGTTCACTATGGCAGTTTATTAACTCAGTCATAAATAGTTCAGACGATCTAGTGTGAGAAGGGCAAGGGAAAGGTCCTTCCGGTCCGCTATCCACCCTAGATTATAACTAACTTAACTTCCGTCCTCATTAGGGTAGTCTATTGTTCATAACAGGTCTGTTCATTCCAATCTTCCGATCTAGGAGTGAATTTAACCAGATTAAAGGGTTTAGAAGCGTGCACTCAACTAAACTTATTATAGTTATATTGCTATAAGACACAGTTCTCACAATCAATCGTCTAACCTATTCGCAACATCATCAATTCACTACCATGGCTCCCCTAATCCTAACATAAGGGAGTTTAGCTACTCATGATATCGATGGTAATAACAAGAACAACAGTGAATATGCTAAAGAAAGGCACAACAAAGGAACGATAAAGATGAAACATAAACAATTAAACAAGGACAATGAAACAAGAGAACAATAATTCAGAGCAAACAAAGAATTAAATTGAGATTAAAGAGAAAGGAAAGATTACAAAGCGTAGATCCGGAATAAAGAGGCAGAGAACAAGTTCCAGCAGTAATTAAGCGTACAGTAAGTATGATAAGATCTATTAATTAACCTAATGACATCTTCCCATATATAGGGAAGATATTATTAACTAAAATAAACCTAAACACGGAATAAAAATCCCGTGTAAATAAGTAAACCACTCGATCGAGGCATTTCATTCCTCTCGATCGAGTGATTCTTCAGCAATCTCCTCGATCGAATAAATAGGGCTCTCGATCGAACACCTCCAATATAGCACACTTCGATGGAGTACAGCAGGGACTCGATCGAACTCCAGCTACTGTCAAAACCACTCGATCAAACACAAAAGACCTCGATCGAGTAACTTGCCACTGAAAACAGCTCGAACACCATTTGGTTAGCTTCCAAGGACCTCCTTCACGCTTCCCGAGGTACGGAATTCTTCTCTAAATCTTCATCTCCTTAAAATGCATGCTAGGAGGAACGAATAAGGCACGATTCTACTACTTTAAGGTTCATTCCTGCAAACGAGACAAAACAAACCAAAGTAGCCAATTCGGGGCATTTTGCAATACAAAGCAATGTAAATGACATAGGAATGCGTGCAATAAGAGGCTGAAAAGACTATATAAATTGCACGTATCAAGCAGTAGCACGGTGGTGGCGAGTATGACGGAGAGATGAAAGTGGTGTCACGGCTGTGATGATCTGAATTGGACTCGGGTTGCTGTTGGAAAGGCCGACTGAGTTGCTGCTTGTGTAATGACTCGTCAAAATTTTGTTGTGTGGTCTGTGGTGGAGAATGAGAGGAGATGAAGAGTGGTTATGGTGGTTGGGTGTCAATCTATAGTGAACGCGGGAAACGGAAATGACTTGGGTTGTGTCGAGTTGCCTGATGGCGATGCTTGGTGGTGGTATTGAGGATGGTTGTAGTCTGAGGTGAGAGTTGATGTGGCAATTTGATTAGGTGACGATGGAAAGTAGGTGGTGGACTGGACTCGAATTGATTGGAATCGAGGCGAATTGTTGGTGGTGGTGGTTGATGTGGGAGAGCAGAATGATGGTTAATGATGAATTGGTGAATGTTAATGTGAATGAGTATAAAGTTGTGTCATGGTCAATTTCACCTTGACTCTGTTTTCTTTATTTGTACTCAGCTTGCTTCATTTGAATATTAAAGAAACTGTCTCAACTTTTCTTGTTTCATTATTTTCGACCCAAGTCCTACAAAAACCAAATTACACCAAGCCATAACAAATTCTCGAGATAATAATAATTTTTTATAACAAATATAATAAAACTAATAAATACTAATTAGAATAGTAAAATGAGCTATTTAATCAATTAAGCGCGCAATATCGAGTCGGAATAAGTTATATATGAGGGGTAAAGTACGACTAAAATACTACTCATCAGTTTTCCCGCCTAAAATATTTTAGCTATAACTTGGGTCTTAATTTAGAAAGTTATTATTCGATGAATATATATATATATATATATATATATATATATATATATATATATATATATATATATATATATATATATATATATATATATATATATATATATATATATATATATATATATAGGCGGGATCCGGTGAGAACCACTAATATAATGAGAACCATGAGAACCTCTTGTATAAAAAGAACCCTCGGATCAACTTGGTTTATTATCTCCTCTTGCATTACATGTCACCCTCCTCTCTCTCCAGTTATCATTTTTCCTCCAATTCAAATCCTATTTGTTCTTCGAAAAAGAACACTGGCGAAAGAACACAACGACTTCGACAACAACAATCTCATAGATCACATCTTCTCCATTGAACGGGGTTTGTGTTAAATTCAAGTCATATTTTAATTTGCATTTTTTCAGCAAAATCTAAATAATTAATGTAGAGATTTTCTATTTATGTGCAAATTATTGAAAAAAAAACTTTGATTTGTATCATAAATTAATTTTATGCCCAATAATAACACATGAAAGTATGAAATTTTTGGGTTTGGGTACACTAGAATTTGAATATAAGGTATGACTAATAAATAATCGTTTTTCTTTTTATCAATAATTAATTTGGATTTAGTTTTTATGTTGGATGTAATTTTGACTCCGATGTTCTTATTATTGAAGCTATACAATGAAATTGGAAGGTTTGAATATTATATTATGACTTCTAATCAATTATTGTTGTATAAAGTGTTCAAGAGTAAACTAGCTCATATACCTTGGACATACACCTCATTGTAACCTGGATACTGTACCTATGTTTTCATTTCCACAAAACTATAGCTCAAACTATACTTGTGTTTTCACTAGGTTGTTTTTGTAAGTGGATTATTATTTTGGAAGATAGGGTTCTTGCTAACTGTTGTTTGTTTACGAATGATATCATTATGATATGGGCTAAAATGTATGTTTCGGTATGTCAAACGATGTCTGCTTGCATAAATTTAAACTGTAATATGAATCTCTTGTGTTACTAACAAACTAGAACCATCATCTTGCTTATAAATGTGCTCTTTAGTTTGATGGACAAGCATCATACTACATGGCGACCAAGTAGGACAGAGTAAAATGGTATTCAGCTACTCTTGGAGGCGAAAATTTCTATCTTATACTGCTAGATCAGAAATTGATATACTGAACTGTGAATTGAACTCGGAGCTATTTGACAATTGACAAGTTTGTGCCCTTTGAAAAACAAGTTTCTTTCCTTTTAAAAACACTATAACTACAGTAAAAATTTAGTTTGGGTGTTTGTTAACTGTATGATGAATTGATGATTATGATATCTGAGACATTAATGTTCACGTGATGAACTACTGTATATGAGCAATGAAATGGTGTATGTGCAAGGTGAACTAGTGAATAGAGTTGATGTATCTGATCTATATTTCTGTGTTCCTATGAGGTGAAGTAGTGTATCCACTATCTAAGCTATAATTTAGTGCATCTGGGAGGTGTAATGATGTATCTGAGCTATAATTTGGTGTATATTTAAGGCGAACTCGTGTATATGAGCCATGTTTTGGTGTATCTACGAGGTGAATTAGTGAATAGAATTGATGTACCTGAACTACATTTTTGTGTTCCTATGAGATGAAATAGTGTATATGAGCTATAATTTAGTGCATTTAGGAGGTGTAATCCTTTTTTTAGCTATATTTTTGTCTTAACCTATTCTTGCTTTCTATGTTGTTGTGTGGTTATTATATTTCATAGCACGAGGCTTCAATTTACATAACTTATCTGTCTATTTACTTATTTTGTAGACAAGTCATTGAATCCAGTGTAATAGGTATAGTATGGAGATTTGAAAGATTTCAGCAGGCCACAAGTAGTAAACCACAATACAAAAAATCATTACTTCAAGTTATAGGCTGGTAAACCATTTATGGATTCGGAGCAAAAGAGAGCATCAAAAAGAAATGTTGCCTCCAATAGCCAAAAATGATTATACTATGAGATTGAGACAGAATACATGGAAAAGCTTTGATGATTTTCCCAGGGAAGTTCATGTTGCAATCGACATAATTGACTCTCAAATCCTATTCCTTGAAAAGCTCTTAAGTTGCATTCAAGGGACAACTTATCAAAGTTTTGATGGTAATGTAGAGCTTTTAAACAAGTATGATCAATTTGCGATGATGGTCAAGTGAAACAACTAGGAATAACCACGACATTGTAAAGTCAATATTGTTCATTAATGGTCAGCTTAGTTCACTTTGTGTACGCATCGCCTACTTTTGTATACGTAGCGATCATTTTTTGTTGTACCCTTATAAAATTGGATTATTACTACATTTCAACACCTAATGTAGACACACTTTAGATTTTGAATTGTATTAATACAGCTTTGACGTTCCGACAGTTATTGTGGCTAATGTACAAATTGGTTATTTTGTGTATCTAGTGGTTATTATTGTGCACGTAGCGTGAATTTTTGTTCATCTTTATGGAGGGAGTATTAGTAATTCTTTTACATTGTTGTACATTGTGATTGCCAAGAACTAGGAAATACTAGTGTATCTTTTACATTGTGATTGCCAAGGATTAGAACGTATGGTCGTAGTTTTTATGCTTAAGCTAGTCTTTGAACTTTTGATCATTACAAAGCTTTACATTCCCTCCTTGGCGTTCTTGATGCACGCACGCCAGTCGTTCGTTTTTGCCTAAGTATGATTGTGGTCTGCTTAATCTTAGTTGTATTGTACGACTTGCATCTCGCAAGTTACAATCATGAAATTTGTTATTTAATAGGCTATATGGAATTCATACCCATACCTTTACGTAAAATACTATACCATTGAGCTAACAGCCTTTAGAGTACGCTAAACAAAGATTGTTTAATGCACATCTATTTCTTTTTCATGCATGTAAAAGATTGTTTAATGCACGTATAATGCTTTTTCATGCATTTACAAGGCTACTTCATGCACTGATAAGGCTATTGCACCCAAAACTCTTGTCATTCTTTTAGGACGGGAAAGGGTTTAGGGTTGGATTAGGCGGCCTCCTAATCCAACCCTAAACCCTTTCCCTTATGATGGGTACGTTACTATTTCATGCATGGACAAGGTTGTTTAATGCACATATATTACTTTTTCATGCATCTACAAGGCTACTGCATGCACCGATAAGGTTATTGCACCCAGAACTCTTGTCATTCTTTTAGGACGGGAAAGGGTTTAGGGTTGGAATTGGTGGTCTGCTACTGCGAAGCCGCCTATCCAACCCTAAAACCTTTCTCTTATGATGAGAACATGTTTAAATTTGGGGGATTAGAGTCCTTAAGTAGATCAAAAAAGGGCTTACATCTTGACTAGTTCCAATAATATGATTTGCTAGTTAATAGGCTATATGGGACTCGAACCCATACCTTTGTGCAAAATTTGTACATCGCTCTACCATTGAGCTAATAACCTTTAAAATACGCTAAACGTAGATACACTTAAAATACACCATTACATATTATCACTATTAATTGCACGTACATTGCTTATTACCAAAGGTATACTAAATATCTATATATATATATATATATATATATATATATATATATATATATATATATATATATATATATATATATATATAGACACACACACTATTAGCATTCGTATGTGAATTAAGTACACTGAAATGCTTATAAAACATTAAACATAAGTACACACAATAACATTAGAACACACTAATTCTAAGTATGCAGTACAAGTAGTTGAAATTTCTTAACCAAAGCAGCAGGTAGAAGTAATAGAAAGAAAATCTTCTTTGAGTCTAGCTTCAGTGGAACGAGCCATTCAGGAACAAGTACATCCTTATGGCTAGAGAAGAAGCAACTCCGGCTATCACAATTATAAAGGCAATTACGCAAACAAAAACAATGAAAACAGATAGCAAACAATGACGCAAGATGTATAAATTCGTATATTAGACCGCACTGCCTGCAAACCGACAAATTCCCACTTTACCAGTAGGGTAGTAGATCAAATGAATATGTATGTAAGACCGTAAAAACCTTCTATAGAATGTGAGTGCAGAAGAATCAATAGGTGGATGCTATTATCGCTATCAACAAAAAAACTGCAGGGTACCATATTCTTAGACCATTCAAATTGCAGCACCAGAAAAACAAAGGGGGTAACAACGATAAATTATCACAGGTAATGAGGTACATGATATTTATCAAATACACTAAAATGGTTATTGCTACATCTATTAAAAAGGTTGTAAAATACTTTAAAAGGATAGTAGAGAGATTTGGACGAAAAACTCGATCTCTTCCTCCATTCTCACCCCATCCCTTTCTCACCATTTACCTCCACTTTTGCTAGCAACACACACCGTAAAGCTAATTCCTAAATTGACAAACAAGATCTTCGTTAACTATAGTCTTTTCAATTTGAACATTCAACACCAACCAAACATAATTTTTGATAAAAAAAATTCATAAAACCGAGAGAATACACTCATAAAATGTTACGTGCTTATTGAAATTGCAAATTAAATACATAATTGCAGCAACAAATGAAGATAAAACACAACGATTAATTGGATTTCAGCATATCGATGAGGTTATTGTCAAATAGACAAAGATGAGTCTTTGCTTCAAATCAACGATAATTAGACCCAAAAAATCATACACGATGGAATTAGAGTTCGTATTATGGAAACGACCCGGCATAAACTTTGAATTAATTAAATTAACTTACGAGATGGAAAGAATTTACATGAATGAAGCAAGATTAGGTCGAAATACCTTCAATTAAAGAGAAAGCAATAAGATCTTTGATAAATGCATGAGATATTGACTGTGATTGAGAGGAAGGTAAAGAAAGAGGAAAATAAGGTGTGTCGTTTTGTTAGCGTGATTGTGAAATAAAGAATAAGTAAGAGACAGAAAGTGTTAGGCCAAATTGGGGAAATGAATTCGTAAAATATACTGTAGAAAATAGTAGAATGATGTCAAACGAAGGGGTTAATCCTGCTCCTTGGATTAGATTTAATCTAAGGGCTGTTAAGAGGTTCTCATGATTCTCATTATCCTTTTGGTTTTGTATATATATATATATATATATATATATATATATATATATATATATATATATATATATATATATATATATTTAGGATCCGGTGAGAAAGTACTTATAAACCATGCGCACCTAATTTTCACACATTACACTCATTATAATTAACAACAAAAACTACCCCACTATTACCAGATCTTAATCTTCCTAAACCCCATCTACCACCACTAGCACACATTCAGATCAACTACAACCAGACGCCGACAACAACAACCATGACCAGACGCTGGCGACAACAACCACTAACAGATATCGGTGACCTTCATCAGCATCAGGCAGGCATTTCCTTTGCGACACAACTGCTGCCCCCATTCACTTTCTCTTCATCTATACTCCAGCCATTGTGCTCGCCGGATTTCCATCGACACACCACGCCGACACCACAACTGATGTCGACTCTAACTCTGGCAACAAATCGGGTTTTTTATTTCACCCCCAACATTCCTATTCATCATTTTAATACCCTCGCTCTTATTAGCTTCGCCGCCAGCGACTTCGAACAATCACACCACCACCATTCGCCGGAAACTCAGGGGCTTTGTTACTCGATACATCAAATTCACTCAACTCGCCTCACTCACCACACTATCACCAACCAACTTCATCCTCAGCCACTCTGACCACCACGGGCACCTCAAACTGGCACAATTTTCACGACACGAAATCGATGTATCTGAATTCTATATTGATGTATCTCAAAGCACTTTTAATGTACCTAGTAAGTAATTTTTTGTATCTATGTTTAGATACATTAAATAGTTGCTAGATAGATTAAAAAATAGTGTAGATACATTGTAAATTTGTAACAGATGGGAAACGAACAAAGAATGACAACTGATTCCGGGGAAGGGCGAAGGTTCATG
The DNA here is from genome assembly GCF_048544455.1 of Silene latifolia. Classification (NCBI taxonomy): domain Eukaryota; kingdom Viridiplantae; phylum Streptophyta; class Magnoliopsida; order Caryophyllales; family Caryophyllaceae; genus Silene; species Silene latifolia. The sequence goes on along the minus strand of NC_133528.1, from coordinate 118,181,358 downwards.
AAATGGGTCGTCATCATAGTTGTCGGCATTATGGTTGTTCGTCGGTGGTTCGCCGGCTTAGTGGTGGTCGTCATCAACGGCAGCAATCAGATGAACGAGAAACCAGATCTGGGCTTTGCAAATCGCGATTATTTGGGGGCTTCTGATGCTCAATCGCTGGAGTTACACCGGTACCATGGATGTTCGTTCGTCGGAGATTCTCCGGCGTTGATAGTAGTCGTCATCAGCAGCGATGGCAGCTGATGGGTAATAACGAGGAAGATGATTGGTGGCTAGGTTTGGGTTAGAGAGCGAGGTAAGGGACAACCGTGTGGTGGTGACTGGCGAGTTGTGCAGCTGGCGACGGCGCGGTGGTGATCTTCAGGTGGTGACGGTGGTGGTCCGTGGGTGAAGCAGTGGGTGGTTGGAGTGCGATGAGTGATTTGGTTAGAGTGACGTAGGTTGAGTATGTTTAATATAATAAAAAGACCCCGTATTTATTTCAATTCTATAATTAGTGTTCGTTCTCACCGAGTGTTCGTTCTCACCGAGTGTTCGTTCTCACCGAGTGTTGGATTTTACCTCTGTATATATATATATATATATATATATATATATATATATATATATATATATATATATATATATATATATATATATATATATATATATATATAGAGAGAGAGAGAGAGAGAGAGAGAGAGAGAGAGAGAGAGAGAGAAGGGATCAACTAAGGCCATTATATATATTAAGTCCATAAGTTCTATTATGACTCATTGGATGGAGGGAGATGGAGGGATGAGATGAACTCACCAAAAGGTGGTTAAATGCCTAATAAACACACTTCACTAATCCACCTAATTAAACACTAATTTGCTATATATTTGTTTCCACTCACTCATTTCTCTCTCATCTCACACATTTCACCCACCTCCTCTCTAAAACCCCAAAAAATTAAAAAAATCCAAATAAATAAAAAAACCCAAAAATAAAAAATAAAAAAACCCAAATAAATAAAAAATCCAAAAAATCCAAAAAAATAAAAAAACCCAAATAAATCATTCATTCCTCTCTTCCTCATTCACCACCACCCACCACTATCCCACCCGACACCACCACCGCCCACCCCCACCGCCACCCACCTCCACCACCGCCGTCGGTAAATTCCATAAACTCGTTTTTTTTTTTCTAGATTTTGCGTCTCGGTTATTTTCGTCACTTTTTTTTTTTAAAGATTTTGTGTTAAATTTGTTGTTTGGGGTCGGTTTATTTTATTTGTTAATTTTTGTTGGTTTTTGTTGTTACTCATTCTTTTCAAATATCTTCTTGTTATACTTTTTTTTTAAAAAAAAATTCGGGTTTTAAATATCGTTTTTTTTGGTGATATAAATTTTTCAGTTTTACTATTTAAATTTAAATGTATATTTATTTATTTTTTTCTTAAATTTCAATGTTTATAACTCCAACCTCTTGTTTTATAAAATTATTTAAAATTATGTAAAACTTCAATCAACATTATGTATAACTTCACTGACATTATGTATAACTTTAATTTACATTATGTACAACTTCAATGATATTGTGTGCAACTTCACCGATATTATGTATAACTTCAATGATATTGTGTGCAACTTCACCGATATTATGTATAACTTCAATGAACATTGTGTATAACTTCACTGATATTATGTATAACTTCACTGATATTATGCATAACTTCACTGACATTATGTATAACTCCACTGACATTATGTATAACTTTAACTTACATTATGTACAACAATGACATTGTGTTAGTTTCAAATTTTAATTACATTTAGACAAAAGTTATATTATTATGGATTAAAGTTACACGATTTTTGGACTAAAATTATACAAAAAAGGAATAAAGTTATACAAAAACAGACTAAAGTTATACAAATATGGACTAAAGTTATACAAAAATGGACTAAAGTTATACAAAAACAGTCTAAAGTTATACAAAAATGGACTAAAGTTATACAAAAATGGACTAAAGTTATACAAAAAATGACTAAAGTTATACTATTATAGACTAAAGTTATACAGAAAAGGATTAAAGTTATACAAAAAAGGACTAAAAGTTATACTATTATGGACTAAAGTTATCCAAAAAATGACTAAAGTTATACTATTATAGACTAAAGTTATACAAAATGTGTACAACTTCAAAGACATTTTGTACAACTTCAATCAACATTAAGTATAACTTCACTGACATTATATATAACTTCAATCCACATTGTGTGCAACTTCAATGACATTGTGTTCAACTTCACTGTTATTATGAATAACTTTAGTGCATATTTGTATAACTTTAGTCCATATTTGTATAACTTTAAGTCCAAATAACTCTAGTCCATAAAGTGACATTATTTAGTCCAAAATTGTGCATCTTTAGTCCAAAAATGAAGAAAAATGAGAAGAATAAGAGATTTAATATTTTAAGCGTATAACTTTAGTCCAAAATTGTATAACCTTAGTCCAAAATTGTATAACTTTAATGCACGCAGTGTATAACTTTAATAGACAAGATGTATAACTTTAATGCACCCAGTGTATAACTTTAATAGACAAGATATAGAACTTTAGTCCAAAATTTGTGTAACTTCAATTTATACAATGTATAACTTTAGTAGTTAATAGTATAACTTTATTTTGATTATTGTATAACTTCAGCCCAAAATATGAAACTTGAAAAATAACAAATTAGAAATTAAAAACAACAAAGATAAAAAATTAGAAAATACAATACAACAATACTAGAAAAACAAAAATCCTTATCTAAAAAAAACCATAATATGTAAACACTGAAAAAAGGCCAAAAAAAATAATGAAAAAAAAAACCGAAAGACATCCCACAAACCAAATTCTCAAAAAAAAATAATAGTCTAACCAAATTCTCAAAAAATTTATATATCGTGTGTATAACTTTAATGCACGCAATGTATAACTTTAATCGACAATATGTATAACTTTAGTCATAAAAATTGCAACTTTAATGTTTCAAGGGTATAACTTTAGTCATAAAATGTATAACTTTAGTCATAAAATGTATAACTTTTGTCGTAAATAGTATAACTTTAATGTTTAAAGGGTATAACTTTAGTCGTAAATTGTATAACTTTAATGTTTTAAGTGTATAACTTTAGTCGTAAATAGTATAACTTTTATAAAAACCAAATGAATATGAAAAATCGTAATTAATCAACAAATATTAAATCTGAACAAATTAAATAACAACCCATCAATAACCAACAAAAATTAAAAAACCAAATAACAATAACAAAATAAAGTAAATCTGAAAAAACACTAAAAAAAACGAGACAAACACAAGCTAATTAAAGAATTAAAAACCAAATAACAAAAACATAAAAATTAAAAAACCAGATCTGGGAACCATTCACATAACCAAATAACAAAAACACAAAAAAACGAAACAAAAAACGAGAAAACCAATAACAAACAGCGGCATGAACGATATTTGAGAAGGGGTGAAACCAAACCAAAACCATAAATAATAAAAGAAATCTGAAAATTTTAAATAAAAATCTAAAAAAATCAAACCAAATAAAAAAAAAACCCGACACACAACAACCAAATAAAACAGCGGCATGAACGAATGTGTGGGTTTTGTTGGAGATGTCGGGGTGGTGGCGAGGACGAAGACGGGAAAGGAGGGAGTCGGGGTGGTGGCGTGTGCTGTGGTGAGGATCGTGGGCGGCGTGAGGAGTGTGGGTATGACCCACAACAACCACGCGCAGATCTGGACGAGGACGAAGACGGGAAAGGAGGGTGGCAGCCGGGTTGTTGTTGTTGTTGTTGTTGTTGTTGTGGTTGCGGTGGTGGGTGTTGTTGTTATTGTTGTGGAGGCCGGCTGGTGTTGTTGTTGTTGTGGTTGCGGTGGTGGGTCGGGTGTGGTTTCGGGTTAGAGAGGAGGGTGGCAGCCGGGTGGAGTTGTTGTGTTGTTTTTTTTTTTTTTTTTTTAGTTTGGTTTTTTTTAGTTTCAGTTTGGTTTTTTTTTTTAGTTTAGAGAGGGTGGAGGAAAATGAGAGAGAAGTGAGAGAGGATGAGTGAATGAGGAAATGAGTTGGGAGATTAGAATGGTGGAAGAGTTGTACAAAATTAGGTGGAGTTGTACAGAATTAGGGAGGGAGATTAGGGAGGTTCATTTGTGACCCTTGAATGAGATGTAATCTCATCCCTCCATCCCTTCCATCCTAAGGTCCTTATAAGGACTTAGGGACTCATAAGATGTAGTGGCCTTATGAGAACCCTTCTCTCTCTTTCTCTCTCTCTCTCTCTCTCTCTCTCTCTCTCTCTCTCTCTCTCTCTCTCTCTCTCTCTCTCTATATATATATATATATATATATATATATATATATATATATATATATATATATATATATATATATATATATATATATATATATATATATATATATATATATATATATATATATATATATATATGTATTTAAATATCTTCTCAAATAATAAAACTTACATAATTGGGCTTAATATTTTGACTCATATTATTAAACAATTTCTTCATATATGTACATATTGCAACGTGAAGGATTCAGGTGCGGAAGGGTTTTGGTCGATGTTTTGCATTTGCTCTTGGTTGATCGACATTATGGACGATTTGAACGGATGAAATATTTTATTTTTTTTGTATTTTTTTTGTGTGAAATTTGGATATTTACCAAGCTAGACCTATAGCTTGATAATGGGCGGAATTCTCATAACGCGACAAGAAATTCCCCTTAAAATTTGGATCACGTCCTCGGATTAAGTCAAGACTCAAAACGCGTCGACTCTCTTGTTGTCTCGACACTCGTGTATGGCAGCACAAAATGCTTTGACGGTTTTGGAGAAAACTTTTCAAAAACTATTTTAATTTCTTCAATGTGTGTTAAAAATGAAATACAAGGTTGGCTTATATAGCCTAGGATATACTTGGGCTCCAAGGAAGCATTAACTAGTCTAGCTTAGATTCTACCACAATCATCTAATTAAATTTTATGGAGAAAATACTTGAAAACATAGATTACAAAGCTTGACAAATAATAAATTGACGTCTCGAATTCACGCTCAAAGACTCCACACGACTGCCCCACCCGTGGCTGTTGCTCCGTCCATCCTCGTTTTGCGTGCTTGCTTCAACTTTTCAACCCGTAATTTATTAGTCATTGTATTTTATTTCGGGATTATTTTAATTCAATTTTATCCGTGATTCTCGTCAGTTTTATTAAAATTTTCAACCCCCCCTTTCTACGCATCAACACTCTCCTTCTTCAAAAAGAATCGTCTCGATTCTTGTGCCTTCAAGTGTCGAGAGGAGATGCTGGTTTGTGTCCATTATTATCTGCCCAATTCCCACAATGAATTGTAGCGAGCCCGGGTCAAATACCTTGGACATTTGCTGCTAGTTCCAAACACATATTTGTATTTCTTGATATATTGTTGTGGTGCTGAACACAAAATTACCACAGCCCCGAATTATTTTCTGCCAAAGAGGGTCAGCCACCGAATCTGATTTTGGAATGGTATCGTGACAAGGATTAAAACTAATAGTTCCATTTTCTATATACTCACGAGTATAGCCGTGTGGATGAAAGGTATCATCCATTTCGATCGTCGAACATAGAGCGTGATGTTCTGGATCGAATAGGCTCACGAGTTCAAAATTGACTCCATGATTCTTCTGCGTTGTCCATTGCGTTTACGACGTTGCATCCTTGCAATTGATAGCGCCATCGAATATAGGAGGTAAATCGAAATTGAAAACAAGATTATCCTCCTTTGTAAAGTCATTGTCAAAGAGCGATATAACTTCATCATTGTACACATCAAAAACAGGTGGTAAACTAGGATCGAACACCTTTTTCTTCCCCATAGGATCGTCTTGGTTTAAGGAAATCAAGAGCTGAAACTCTGATACCACTTGCAACGTGAAGGGTTCGGGTGCGTAAGCGTTTTGGTCGATGTTTTGCATTTGCTCGTGGTTGATCGACATTATGGACGATTTGAACGGATGAAATATTTTTTTTGTATTTTTTTTGTGTGAAATCTATAATATATTATTAAAAGGCTAGTCTAAAAATATCACGTAAACAATCCCACATGGGATGAAAAAAAGCCACATACACAATAACAATGTGACTTGGCAAAGTAATATGACATGGATTATCAATTTATTGTTATATTGCATTAATTTAATTCACTTATTTCCTTTAAAAATCCATCCATATTCCATTAGCTTTAAACTTAATTAACTCAAAAAAACTACAATAAAAAAATACGCATTAACTATAAGTTAATAATTTCAAGATATTTCATATGGAGTAGTATTATATATATTCGAAATAAAAAAAAACCGAATACATAAGAAGTTAAGAACGAAGAAAAATAAATGAAGTTGAAAACAAAAAAAAATGTGTATTGTCAGTTTGTCACTAATTCACTACTTTTTTTAAAGGCACTAATTCACTATTGTTGTTACTATAACTTTGTTGTATATAGAAGATGTTTTACATAACTAATTAATCGACAAATGAGTATTAAAGATCATATAAAATATTTTCTTGCGAAAATATAAAATATATGGAAAAGAAAATATTTATTTAATTTAAGTAATTATAAAAGAAATTCTGTAAATATTTAAGTGAAATTAAACACTAATAAAAGATTTTTAAAAGGGTAGTAATACCGTGTATTTTGTTCATGAAATTATTTCAGGTAAAGGATAAGGTTTTGGAAAATATAAAATATATGAAAAAGAAAATATTTATTTAATTTAAGTAATTTACAAAGAAATTATGTAAATACTTAAGTAAATTAAACACTAATAACAGAATTTTAAAAGGGTAGTAATGCCATGTATTTAGTTCATGAAATTATGTCACGTAAAGGATAAGGTTTTGTAAAAAAAAATTGCATTGTTTAGAAATATATTTAGTAAGTACAACTAAAATAATTATATTTATAATTTTGTGGTCATGGTGAATTTAAATGAGACCTTCTCCATTCCACTTTTATTATTTAATTATCTTTTAAAATTTATTCCAAATTAATTGTTTTTTTGAAATTTAGTATGATAAATGACTTAACTATTAGTATCTATACAATATAATAAAAAGGCAAGATGAGTAGTTTATTGTTTGACGTGTGTCATGTTAAGCAATTTTAAGTGCCACATTTTATGTTATTTTTCTTTGCATTTTATTAGCAATAGTAAGAGACTATGAGTTGGTATGTATAAATTATGACACAATGAATCATCATAATTAAGTTTATTAGTGAAATTATGATACAATGAATTTGCATAATTAAGTGTATTAGTGGTGACTTTTCAGTTGCTCACTGAGTTTGTATAAATACCTCCTCATAGAGAAATAAGAGAATCAAGCAAATACAAAATTAATATTGTAACTCTCTAAAGTCAAAACATTTTATATTACTCATCCTTAATTCTACATGGGTCATGTGAAATGTACATTGAAGACAAACATTCCATCCGCCTCCTTTTTATTGTGCTTTGAAAATCAATGGCTCAATTTCATATAAATTTTGGATCTCAAAGGCCCTACATTGCTACTAAAGTTTAAACTTTTTAGTTTGTTTGCATGTTGATTTCTCCTGATTGTTCATAGTTTTCATAAGATAAAGCTACAAATTTAGAAAGTTAATATTTAAGTTTCGCGTCAAATAACCAACTATGGTTCCTTCCTTGCTAATATCTAAATCATGTGATTAGTATTTGTAATCTGCTTATAAGGTGATTAATTTGCTTACATGTATTTTTTTGTTGACATGCAGGTTGTACGTATAGATTATGTAATTGAACAAGCCAATATGGAAGATGTTGTGCATTCATTAAGTAGTTTGATTTACATTGCTAAGACAAAGTCGTCATATTTCAAGATTCCGACAGATTTGCAGTATGTGATTAGTCACAACAATTGTTTGGTTTGAAACGTGATGTAGAATATTTGGTTATTACCCTACAAAGTAATTAAATACAATGAAAAATTATTATGCATATGACTTGAGCAACAAGTTACATCATCTTGTTTAGAATGTTATGTAGATTATAACTATAATACAACTCAAATTCACAAGATAGTCCACCAAAATGAATTTAAGTTTGCATACTTTGTCATTAACATAAGAATTTCTACGTAAATAAAACTATGTGTTCCTCTTTGTTTATAATGTCATCACATTAAGTACATGTCGACTTACTAAAAAAAAGTACATTTTGACTTTGCAATCCACTTTGAACAAACATATGCATGGATAAGTTTTCAGAAGGATTATACTCTGTATTAACTACTAACTTCTCAAACTAAATTCTTCCCTATTTTAAATCTTACCACAACATAGATTATTTCACAACATGTGTCAACCATTTTACATTTTATCTTTAAATCTTTTATTATAGTTGAAAAAAAATTGGTCTTCATTTTCCTTCCCCTTCATTAAATTTTCTTATCAGAACAAAGTTTTAATGAAGCATCTCACAAAACTAGTTTGGATATTTACCAAGCTAGACCTATAGCTTGATAATTGGCGGAATTCTCGTAACGCGACAAGAAATTCCCCTTAAACTTTGGATCACGTCCTCGGTTTAAGTCAAGAGACTCGAAACGCGTCGACTCTCTTGTTGTCTCGACACTCGTGTATGGCAACACAAAATGCTTTGACGGTTTTGGAGAAAACTTCTCAAAAACAATTTTAGTTTCTTCAATGTGTGTTAAAAATTAAATACAAGGTTGGCTTATATAGCCTAGGATATACTTGGGCTCCAAGGATGCATTAACTAGTCTAACCCGTAATTTATTAGTCATTGTATTTTATTTTGGGATTATTTTAATTTAATTTTATCCATGATTCCCGTCAGTTTTATTAAAATTCCCTCCCCCCCCCCCCCCCTCCCTTTCTACACATCACATATACAAATTTTACTCGCATTAGTAAATTAGCACTACTACAAATACAGGCAACCACAACGGCCCTTTAACAACGTTTATTCACGAAAATCATCAAAACACGTTGTAGAATTTATTCCGCGAATTTTACCAAACTTAATTACAACGGTTATGTGTTGTTAACCGTTGTTATTGGTTTTAACAACGGGTCATACTTAAACAACCGTTGTTAATGAAAAAACTAATAACAACGGTTAAATTTTAACCGTTGTTAATGGTTTGGCGCCAAATTAGTGAAAAGTAATCACAACGGTTATATTAGAACCCGTTTTTAATACGTTTTAACAACGGTTGTAGACTCAATAACCGTTGTTATTAATATTATGAAAATCTTAAGAACAACATATTGCTTTATTCTGCTATATGCTACAAACACAAACACAAGCTAATACTGCTACTATATCATCCTCCATTCCTCCCTGATCGTCTCTCTGTCTTCATCTCCGTCACTGTTGTCACGTCTTCTCTCCCTCATCGTGTTTATCAATCAGGTATATATATGTTTCTTAGCAACGCTTATAACTAGATATAGGATTTTTTGGGTTATTATCTAATTTGTTGATAATATGAGGTGCAACCTTATATTCAACAACACAAAGATGAGCTCAAATACGATCACCAAAACAAGACCGAGAAGTGGATTGCGAACGAGCATACGAAGACGTTTCCAGAGTGGTTTAGGAATATTGTCTTACAGTGTACTGATCAAACTGGTGATGACATCTCTCCTAGGTTACTACGTCTTGGTTTAGGTCCAAATGCCAGGGTCACCTTTTACAACAGTTTTGCCATTAATGGATATACTTTTTACACCCGCGAGCAAGATGAGGTGAGCACAATGCAAAATAGTGGTGTGAGTTCTGAATTTGAGGCAATGCACTTTGCTACTTCAAAAGATAAAAAGCCTATTTGGGGAAAATGCCTTTATTATGGTGTTATTCAAGAAATATTGGTACTAGATTACATTGATTTCACAATGCCTTTGTTTCGATGTAACTGGGTTGATAACAACATCCATTGTGTCCGAAAGGATAAGATGGGATTTACGTTGGTCAATCTGGGTAAGGTTGGCAATAATAAGGATGATCCTTTCATAATGGCGTCCCAAGCTAAACAAGTGTTCTATGTCACCGATCCTATGGATAAGAAGTGGTCTTTGTCTGTCTATAAGGAAAAGAAGGAGTAGTCCATCCGATAATGGTGATGATGATCGGGATGTCGTTTTTGAGGGAATGGATCGCCTCCACCGTTGTATCTTATTTCGACGATGTTGACACTGATCATGAGGACACCGAAAGCATCTATATGCGTGATGACCATGGTGAAGGTATTTGGGTTAACGAAGAAACTATGACATCCAAGAAACGCCCCGATCCTGAGATAGTTCATCGGGACATAATATGCATGCATCTTTGGTGTTGTCTTATTTTCTTGATCTTATTATTAGATGTGGATGCTTTGGTGTTGAAATTGCTTGAATAATGTTGCGTATATGGTGCTTCTGCTGTTACGATATGTATTGTTATCTTGGTTTGGACCGTAATGGAATTACAAGAATTTTAAAAAAAAAGAGGTTCAACAATAACAACGGTTATATTTAAATTACCCGTTGTTAATACTTTCAACAACGGGTGTAGTACCTCTACCCGTTGTCAATTATTTTTTTGACATATTTCATTTTGGCGCAAATTTGGTGAAAATATATTACAACGGGTATATTTTAACCGCTGTAATAAACTTTTGACAACGGTTTCTCGTTTATTGACCCGTTGTTATTAACATATAACAACGGTTCTTCTTTGAGCACCCGTTGTCAATAGTTTGTCTTAATAAAAAACTAATATAGAAACCCATACAAAGATGCCATACACAAACACACACAACATTATTAGTTCAACCGTTGGTATCCTGTGTTAATTCTTCTCTCTTCCTCGCTTTTTACATTCTCGCGCCGCCGCCGCCCGCCTGATTTCAAGCCCGTTTCTGTTGCCTTCCCTTATCATCCTGCTTGTTCTCTTTATCATCATCATCAACAGGTATGTTCACTTTAATTTTGTGTTTCGTCATTAGGGTTTTAAGATGATCATCTTGTTTCTTTTTCATGCATCTGTTTGTTTTTCGTCTTCTTTGTTATCTTTATCATCCCGCATCATCTACTTTACTCCTCTTATTAGGGTTTAGGATTTTAGAAGCTCAATCTGTTGTTTTAAATTTTCATTCCTATTAGGGTTTAGGGTTTTATATAATACTCTGCATGTACGTTGTTAAGTTGTTCATTTACTATATCATTCATATTTGGGTTTTAGGATTATCATGGGTGAAAAACGTAAAAGAAGTCAAAAGAATAATGAGCCTGGTGATAATAAGCCTGGTGAGAGGGGTGCTACGAAGTGCAAGAAAGTCCTTGCGGCTATAGCCGCTAAACAAACTGCCCAAATAACATGGAGTGAGATGGGTTTCCCTCTGGTCCAAATGCGGGTCTTTTCTCCAGTTGGATTGGTGCTTACACAAGACAGTTTGTGCCTATCCATTTAGATGATGTTAGAACTTTGAATCCAAAATTGGCGGAGTTATACTTGGCTCGTGTAAAGGAAGGCTTTATTATACCCGATAAAAGCCATGATGAGTATTTAATGCATAAGGCGGCGGATGTCCACAAAGGTGGAGGTGTGGCGTTGCTAGGGATTGGTTGTATGTGGACAAGGCAACGGGGAGATGCGTAAGAGCCCACCGGAAAACAAGTGTCCCACCATCAAGCAAGAAGAATGGGATCTTTTCAAAAAGATGAGAACTACTGAGAAGTTTCGGTTAAATATCCTCGCCTTTTAACGATTTACCTATCATTTTTTTAATTAATGAGTCCTTTATATAATCTTTTTATTATCTCATCTACTTGCGCTTTTATATAATTATTTGAAGGCCGTTAGCAGAAGAAATCGTGCTAACATTTCATGCAAGAAGGGGAAATTCTATGGTTCTCGAGGCGATTCTGAAAGATAGAAGAGAACCTCGTAAGTAGCATGCATTATTCCCCTGTGAGACTTTATTTTTTTAATCACACTTGGACTTGCATTGATACACATTTACGTGTATAAATGTTACCATGTTAATGTGTAGGTGGCAAAGGGAGTGAAAGAGGTGGATCGGCATGTAACTTATAAACAAGGGCACACGCCTAAAGGATCCCTGTCGTCGCGTGACAAATATGATGAGGAAGTTTTGGCCAACATAGTAAGCATTATTTTATTAAGACGAGTTCATTACTAACTTTATTATTTTAGTCGCAAATATAATTTGAAGTTTATTTAATATATTATAGGACAACGTATTGAAAGAGGTAGAAGAAGGGAAATTCACTCCCAGTGGTCGTAATGACGTTCTTGCTAGAGCGATCGGCCGACCCGAACATCCAGGTCGTTTGAGGGGCGTCCCGTTACAGGTTGGAGTAACGAAATATTATGGGAAAACTGCCCGTATAAAGAAGAAAAGGAAGACTAAGTCCGAGAAGGTGACATGGTAACATTTATTCTATTATTTTCATTTAAGTTCAATTCACATGTTATTGTTGGGATAAAAATTGCCGACACATTACATTCTTGGCAAGCGACTTGATTAATGGCATCCGTACTACTAAAGCTGAATGCTGGAGGTAAGCTTTCCGAAGAAGAAGTGAAGATGATGGAGGATGTCATTTCTAAAGGGGGTAATAATAAGGTACAACAGATTGGTCAAGAGGCCGCTACTACCTTGGCAATACATGAGAAGGAAGTATCGGTCAACGAGATTCAGAAAGATCAGGTACCTAATAATGCTTCTGAAGTTGTAACAACTAAAGCCGATCAGGTACCTAATACTTCCTTATTTTTCTTTTGTTTTTTTTGTGTAAGATCAGGGGGTGTGTTCACTGCCAGCTCTAATGCTATAACTTCTGACATGGTGCAAAAATCGGCCTGAGACAGAAAGCGTTTTTGCAAAATCTTTTGAATGCTGAAGCGTTTTTGCAAAGATATAATAATGTATGTGTATATTCTTCAGGCCGTAAACAAGAGGCCAGCTTATTCTTGCCGACCCTAAACCGAAAAGCCACATGTGCGTGTTGGTCGGGTCTCGTAGAAACCAAATCTGCAGCAATGAAAAATCGTAGTTCATGGCGAAAAACTTTTGCCGAATCATAGAAAAGTAGAGATAACTACGGTCTTTCCAGGCCATGAAAACTTTCAACTGCCCCCCATTTCGTGACGACATTACCATTCCGGGAGATGCGCTTGGAAGTTTCATCCAATGGCCTGAAACTCACATCTACTTGGCGAAGATATCTCCGCCGCCTCGGCCAGAAAAAAGCGATTGGGGTTAGAAGAAATACCTTTATATATATGTTACATTTTTAATTGTTGAATGTTTTTATATGTTAAATTTATATGTTATTTTTTTTTGTAGGGAACAAAAAAGACGGCTTTGGCGGATAAGCCTAAGTCCACAGACATGCCAACGACCTCGACTTCACAACAACTTGATGAGGTATTTAATTAACTTCTCCATTTTTTTAAAAATTAACCTCGCTCCCTTTATTTATATTTTGTCTGTATTTATAAAAAGCATGGTAATTTTGTGTAGGGGGAAAAAAAGACTGATAAGCCTAAGTCCCCAGTCTTACCTGCTACTACTACCTCATCATTGAAAGAGCAGGTTGACGAGGTATTTAATTAAGTACGCTTTTATTTTTATTACTCCAACTAGAATATGTTACCTTTGGATTTTTTATTATTTTAATTATCTACTACATGTGTAGGTTGGTGTGTAGATACCCGTATCCGTCGATATTGGAATTTATAGAGAACCCGACAAACACCCGATGATGATAGGACACATGTATTCTTTAGTTGTCATTGTCATTATTTGGGTTCGTTTTACGATGTAGAATGGGCGTCGTCGATGAAGTATTTTATTAATTTAAATGATATTTAAATTAATGTTTTTTAGTGAGTTCATTTTATTATTTTAAATGATATTTAAATTATGGTTTTTTTGAGGTGAATTCAATTTATTTTATTTTATTTTGAATTTATTTTCCCAAGTTTATTTTATTGAAAATAAAATAAATAATTGATTTGAAAAATCATTTATTTTAATGTGTTAATTGATTTGAAAAATCGATTTTAAAAGCGAAGAAAACTCGTTTTAAAAGCATGTTTTTGAGCTCGATTTTAGCTCGGTTTTTGGGCCCGTTTTCTTTACGAGTTGGCACGAATATCGAGTACACTAACCAACCTAAGCCTCTACCCATCCAACCCAGTTCGAACCCCCATAACCACGGCCCAAATTCCATCCCAAACACCCCCCAAACAGCCCGCATATACACGAGCAGCCCCCCTGTTTTGCAGCTCAAATCCCGAGCCCAAAACCCGCTCCAAATACCACCAAAACCCGTACCCATTAACCCTAACCCATACCCTAGTATCCTACCCATATTACCCTAGCTTAATCACCAAGAAAACCCTCTCAAACCCTCACAAAAGCTGCTGGACAGCAGCTATGCGTGAGCAGGCCCGACTGCCTCTCCCTCTCTTTTACCCTACTTTAACTCCTTATAAATACCACCCCTTCACCATACATTCAGTCCTCTAAGTTCTCCATACATCCTACCTTCACTCACAAGTTTTAAACCTCAGAAACGAACCCTAATTGCCTCTCAAAAACCTTCCACAAAACCGACATCCAAACTGAAACAGTTTGTGTGTCCTCTTCGAAAAACAATTCGTTCCTCCTTCAAACCTCCATCAAAACTCGAGTTTCTTGTTCCTAATTAACCATATAACATCCATCTACACATTAGACAAAGATTTACGAGCCAAATTGCCCTTGAGAGTACACGAAATCCCTCGAAAAACAGAGTGTTATACACTCTGTTTTCGCGGTTTGTACCTGTCTGTCCAGTTCTGTTTGTGCTCGTTTTTCGTGCCCAATAACTCAAAACGATCAGGGGTTGCTTTAAGATCTCTGTTCTCCTCTTTTTCTAGTTTTCAAAACATCTTTTAAATCGAATTTTCATCGTGAAACGAGGGAGAAATCGCTGTTTGAAAGTTGCTGTCCAGATTCGATAAAAACGCGTGTTTGCTTTGTTTCTTCGTCGACGACGGCCTCTCGAGATAAAATCTACCATCGATTACGACCCAAGACGGTGTCAACGATACATGTAGGTTGAGGGTGCATCAAATCCTCCTCTTTGTCCCTTTTATTTCGTTTTTTTATGTTTGTTTTTTATAGTTTGTTTTTATTCGTTTATCGTTTTTGTTTATCCTTTGTTTAATTAACTATGAAACTAGTTTAGTCCGAGTATGAGTTAAAGTACCATCATGAACACCCGCGTTGACTTGAGATGGGAAAAGAAACCGCTACATCAGTCGGTCGTACACCCCCGTCTCATTTACATATCCTCGTGTTCAAGGTAGGACATAAATAAAACGAACTTCTAACTTCGCTCCTTGTTTTTGACCCTTTGTTTGTTTCGGCCAATTCGACCCACCTTAGGACCCGTTGCATGTTAGTATGACTTCTGATTGTTAACATATAACTTATTTAGATGACATTAGATCAATTTAATAACCTAATTAGACACGATAGGTGGCATCGACATAGCTTTAAAAATCAACTAACAATTCTGTAACTTAATGAACGCATCTCTCTCTTTCACCTAATTTCTCGCTAGTATAAGAGTGCGTGATTAGCACCTTCTTATTAACACTCGATGAGTTAAATTAATTAGCGAACTTGACCTAATTTGACCCCTTTTGAGCCGTGTAGAATACACAATTGCAAGACCTCTTTTCAATCGATCAACGTCGTTTCTAACTTGTTTTCTAATTCGTTCCGAGCTCATTTCGCAATCAATTGATCCAACTAATGAACCTGACCTAGGACTTAGGATAGCCTTGTTTGGGTTTGGCCGTGATTTGGCCGTGGCCTTTGGCCTTTCCTGGTTCGTTTGTTTTCGCATCGTTCGTTCTTTATTTGTTTATCACTTGTAATTTATCGTTTGTTAGTTTGGTTGTAATTTTCAAGTTAGTTTTCTTTTATCGAGTCAAAACCTCTTTCAAAAAACCTTAGTCTTGTTTGGTTAGATGGTTGTGCCCCAATGCTTGTAAGAGCGTAGTAAATCGCATGTTGTTTAAAGCAACATGGCCCGATTTATGCTAATGCATGCTTTGGTGTGCGGCCCTATGTCTAATTCGATGAGATTGAGCGAAAGCACACATCACGAGGAGTGACCCAAGGCCGTGAGTCATGTAAGCCGTGGGCCACCCCTCTTGTGCACGCTTTTCTAGGCCGATTGGCCGTGTGTGTTGTCGGGTATAGTGTTGTATGTAGCGATTGTATTTAGATCGAGTTGTATCTTTAATTTATTGTTGTGTCGGCATGAAATGCCTGGTTTGTAATAGGTAGATCCCAACGGCTCCCCCATTCCTCCTTAAGCCTTGTTTGCTTCGTTTGTATGTTGTTAGATTAATCAGCCCACATGCTAAATTACAACTTTGACAAAGTTAGTTTAGTTGCATCTAAAACGACATAGAAATTGTTGTCACATGTTAGGGTTTAAAACGATGTTTGCATATCATATATCGTAGTAGCTATGACCTTGTTTGAAATCCGACACTTGACTTAGTAGAGGCCGTTATTGACGGGCGGGGTTAGGTGTCCTTATGGGCTTCCTAACACGTACCCTCACCCCTTACTCAAGATCTATGGTTTGTGGATTTGTCTAAATACCATTGGATTACGAGAGTCATTCAAATCGAGTGATATAGGGTACAAGTCTTTATCTTTAATCACTCGTAGTCGATTGGCTTTATGCTTTTCGATGAAAGGTGTAAAGTTGACTTGAACGGTTCCAAGTTCCCAAAAAACTTGGTGGCGACTCTAATATGTCTTAATTCGATTCGAAAGAACCTCGAGTCGATTATGCCTAGTGTGGATCCCGCGGACGCAGCCTCCCGAGGGCCTTGTCCACGATTTGGCGACTCACTGGGAAAAGAGGACTAGTTACACTTTGTTTCTAGGGTCTTTTCCTCCGAGGTGAAACTTGAAAAGAAAGTGTTGGAAAGTAAAACATTACTCATAGTGCTACGATTCATGCATAAACCCTTAAGGACTTGCCCGGCCGTCCCCAAATGCGTTTCTTCGTGATGCGTGGGGGCGACGTCCCACTATGCTAGGAAGCTGCACATTGCTCGCTTCCACTTCACCTCGCGTGGTTCTTGATGGTGGGGACGATCTTCTAGGTACTCTACCTTAAGACACCTTGCTCTATAAGACCGCAAAAGGATGGAGGGCATAGACCTTCTTGTAGAAGACTTGCCGAGACTTAGAGATGTCTAGGAGCATACATCCTTATAACATGAGAATGACAATGTGCAATGTGTTTTCCCGAGTCTTTTTCGAAATTTCCCATGTCCTTTTCAAAACCGAACTTTTGAACAACTTACTTTCAAAATAGCATGGTTTTAAAAACGCGGAATGCTGCCCAAATAGGACTAGAATTTTCGGCCCAAAATGAGCTTTTATAGCCGGCATGCTGCCCATTTCAAATCTCATTTTCGAATCAATCTTTCGTTTTTTTTCAAAACCAATCCAAAATGCCTCTCGAACCTCAACCAAGCATGAAATGCGTCAAGTCGTGTCCAGGTCATGGCCGTGTTAGGCCGGGTGTGTTTTGTTCTAAGAGTCTAGAACACGACCTTGTTGGGTCACCCAAGCTCACCTCTTGGGCTTTGAGTCATGTGGGTCGACCAATTGGTCTAGGATAGTCCACAGAAGCGTCCAAGCTAGGTCATTTAGGGCGTTTCACTTGAACCTAAGGACTATGTTAGTCCAATCACGGGTTTAGTCATACCGAGTCCAGTTTAGAATCATGCTATGACAACTTGAGTCATGTCGTCTTGTCGAGGCTAAAGTAAATCGAGGTCTAAATCCAACCGTGAGTCGAACCTTTGGTTAGTCAGTCTCAAGTCGAGTCTTTGCTTGAGTCAAGTTGGTGTCGTGTCCTTAAGTGTGCAGGGGCTCTTACTTTAAATATTGATTCGGTTTGGGGTTTTCTTGTAGAAAGGCCGCCAAAAACCCGACGTCAAGCAATGGAAGATGCTGTTAACAAACTCACCGAGGCCGTGAACCTCATGATGACCCGAATGGATGCAATCGAATCTAAGCTGGGTGAAGATTCCCCTCCACCTCTGACTGATCTGGAGAAACGGTTCAAGTTCATCGAAGACCGTCTGAAACTCTCCTAGGGGAAGAACATCCACTATGAGAATGCTAGGGCCTATGCCCCAGTTCAGGATAAGTTGCCCACGAACATGGTACTCACCGACATCCCAAAGTTCAAGGGCACCGAAGATCCAGTCCACCATGTTAAGGCCTATAAAGGGTACTTAGCACTGAAGGGAGTACCTGCTGACATGCTCTCTGAAATTTTTGCCCAATCTCTGGATGAACACCCGAAGGTGTGGTTCTATAATCTTGACCTTAAGAACTTCCCCACTTTCGAAGATATCACGGTGGAGTTCTGTAAGCACTATACTGACAATGTTGAGATTCAAACCAACATAAGGACTTTGGAAGTAATGACACAGAAGGAAAAAGAGGGCTTTACTGAATTCCTTGCAAGATGGCGCGCTGAAAGCGTGAAACTAGCCAAGAAGCCTGATGAAGTCGAAATGGTAGATAAGTTCGTAAAGAATCTACGACCTATTTACCGCAATGCTCTGAAATACCAGAATTTTGGCTCTTTCAAAGAATTGATAAGAATCGGGATAAAGGTAGAAGATGATGTCATAATGGCAGAAGCTGAGAAGCCGAAAGGGTACCAAGGGGCCTCATCGTCTAAGGCCAAGACCCCAACAACGACCCATATTGATGAAGCCATCAATCTCTTAGAAGGGCAATCGAAGAAACCGCAGCGCCAAGCTCCGAGGGCATTCACCGATATCGGATGCACTTATACATACGCTCTCCAAAGGCTCATAGCCCAAGGAAAGCTGAAGCCTATTGGTCCAACTCCGGACCCTCCCGCTGATCAACAAGGTAAATGGTATAAACCAAATGCCTACTGTGCCTTTCATCAAGGGAAAGGCCATGATACTGAAAGGTGCTATCGACTGAAGCACGAAATCCAAGACATGATCGAGAATGGAACACTCCCGATCCCAACTGTTAAACCCAATAACATCACTAATTCATTTGGCGATCACACTAACTTTGTTTCTGTCGAAGACAGTGTCGACTATTCCCATCTTATCCGCCCATGTCTCTTGAAAGAGGTGTTTATCGGGGAAATATTTGTGGATTGCTTTGAATTATTGCCAAACCCGAAGAATGAAATTCAAATCGGGAGTCTCGCTCTAGAATGTACTCCTCTCGTTAACGAAGTTAATAAAGGACAATTCGATTCACCAACCTTCATCATTGGCGTAGATCCTCAGAGGACTACCTCGGGATGGAGGCAAACCATCACAAGGATCAAGGACAAGAGCCGAGCATCTAAGTTGACAACTGAACAAGGGAAAGCTCAAAACTAGATTTGAAAATTATGAGTCGGATCTGTTTTCTTATCTTAGTCGAGTCGAGTCTAGGACTTTCTTTTCTTGAAGTTTGAGTCGTTTGTTCCGCGATGACCTAGGGTGTGTCCTAGGAATCGTTCCTTCGAGTCTGTTAAGCATTTGTCTTTCTAATAAAAAGTTCCAGTTTCATTTCCAAATTTGTCTTGTTTCCAATCCTCAATCATTCCGAAACATGATAAAACGCACAACACACTCAAAGGAATCCCTGGGGTAGAAATATGTCCTGTTTCAAAATGTAAGGTACACTAGGATCCCGTGTTTGATTCCTTTACCTATTCCATGTCTGGTGGTAGAAAACCTCCATCTGAACCAATGTTTGTGACAAGCTTTTAGATGATTCTAGGACGAACCCGGACTAGCTCCTTGTTTTCCATATCGATGACGGAAGGCAAGCCTTTTTCCCACAAAATCATCCCATCTCGAAGAGAGAAGATATCAACCCGTTCTAACAAGGAATTGTTAGTTCCTACCCAAATTAGTTGGCGAAGCCCAGTTTTCAAGGTGTATCCATTTATGACTAAGAGAATGAATAGAAGATCATTTTCAAAGAGAGAAAAAAGATGAAAAAGAATGAAAAATGAAAAAAAGAGAAAAAATAAAAAAATGAAAAAAAAAAGAAAAAAAAAAAAGAAAAATGAAAAAAAGATGAAAGAAAAAGAAAAAAAGGAAAAAAGATGTTGAAATTACGGAAGCCAGAATTCAAGTCAAGTACCCATAGTTGAGGTTCAATGGGCGAAGCCCAAAAGCGTAAGTAGTGACCTCTTTACCCTCTAAGTCCTTCCTGAGACGGTTCAAGAAGGATAGTCAGGAATTTTGAGAATCATTCCGCTTGTGTTGTTACACCCAACCTTTAGGGTCCAGACATGGAAATTTGAACCCACATCATTTTTCAACCCATTTGCACTCGTGGTTCATCAAACCCGAGACACCCATTCCAACCACATCAGCAGCCATAGCCCTTGGCCTTAGCACCACAAAACAAACCTTCAGAATGATGGTTAACCATTCCAACTTGTTATTACCAAGCTCCACATCCCAAAAGATCTAAGCCTTTTACACCCAACCCTAGACACGGGATATAACGGTACTTTACAGGCTAGGACGGGATACGACATAATACCTTAGGTGAAACCTTCGAGTGTGTACACACAATCAATATGCCAAGTTTATGCACCAAGATCGAACTACGTCGGATTTGATTTCGCTCCACGCGAATACGTAGGCAGTCCTTCAGAATAAGGGATTCAATCCACCCATCATCCAAGTTGTCGTCTTATCGGTTTCTTACGGGTCTTAACCAAGTCCAAATGAAGCCACCTTTGTTTGAGTTGGTCTTAGTGCTCAATGTAAGCTAGGATAAGGATATAGGTTCGGATGAATAGTATTAAGTCTCAGAATGAGCTTTATCTAACGGTTTAGGCAAAGATGCTGAGTCACACAGATGTGGGTTTGTGTTGGGAACAGAAAATATGAAAAACCCGCTGAAAAGAAAGAAGGCGTGGAAGAAAAAATAAAAAGCCCGCTGAAAAGAAAGAAGGCGGTGGCAAGAAATGATGAAAACTCGCTGAAAAGAAAGGAGGCGAGGAGAAGAGTGACAGAATGTTCCCGACAAAAGTTATGTGTGATGTCTAAGTGTTCTCATAAAGTCAGTCTGTGTTTAGTGTCTAGGCGAAGCTAACGTTGTTGCTCCGTGAGTTTAATCCACCTTGTCAATGCCAAGTGATCTTGATTCCCATGTGCCCTCGGGAGCACGCCCATGCCATACGATATCTCCGTCCCAAGTTCGACGACCTTGTGATTCCCATTTGCCATCTTTTGGCGCCGGAATGGCCAATTTACATTTCTACCCCCAACAAGTCAATAATCGAATTAAAACCCGTGCACACTTACGGTTTTATTTTCCTTTTTTGTTTTACGGTAGCGGGCTACGCCCACGTTTGTTTACGGGTCATACAGAGTGTCTGAGTCGTATTTCCTGCTCACCCGTCAAGGTTCGATTTCAAAATGCCAAAGCTTTCAGAATTCCGAAATTTCAAAAACTTTTTGCAAATTATGGACAGATGATCCAAGTAGTGGAATCCTTGTGGGTCGATGATCCAATCCTTCGAAATTCAAAATTTTCAAATTCAATTTTCGGGTCAATGACCCAATCATTCAACATTTTCAAATTCAATTTTCGGGTCGATGACCCAATCATTCAAAATTTTCAAATTCAATTTTCGGGTCGATGACCCAATCATTCAAAATTTTCAAATTCAATTTTCGGGTCGATGACCCAATCATTCAAAATTTTCAAATTCAATTTTCGGTCGATGACCCAATCATTCAAAATTTTCAAATTCAATTTTCGGTCGATGACCCAAAGATTTCAAATGATCCAATTTCAAGATCGATGATCCAAATGTGCTTATGTGATGATTATTGCTAGTACGTTTTTGTGTTTCAAATATAGCATGATATGCTTCAATCGGGGGCTCTAAAGTCTTCGACTTTAGAGCCATTACAATCGGGGCTCAATCCGTAGGCTTCGAGACCATTATCAAGATGTAAAGGATGACATCCACCAAGAATTCAATTCGATACAAGAGTATGAAATGGAAGAATTCCGTAGCTGAAAGCAAATGATGAAAGCGGCGGCAACCTCCTTGGAAAGTCCCGTCCCATTCGGACAAGCGCCAGCAGATGATAAATTTTGGGCAAATGTCAGCAGATGATGAATTTTGGACATATGCCAGCAGATGATAAACTTTGGGCAAGTGTCAGCAGTTGCCGAACTACGACGCGGGTTTGATTCCGTCAGAAACGGATACGTAGGCGCCCGAGGATATGTCTTAATTCGATTCGAAAGAACCTCGAGTCGATTATGCCTAGTGTGGATCCCGCGGACGCAGTTCCCGAGGGCCTTGTCCACATGGTGGTAGTAGCACAAAATCAAAGACTCATTCTTTCCCGGACCTGAAAGTTAGGAGTTTAAACTCCACACAATATAAAGGGAAGGATTACATGCAAAAAGTAAGAACGGTGACGATGATGAGACTGCATGAGGAGGATGGCCATCGCATAGCCACCGAGCAAGTGATAGTTATTCCGCTCGAGGAGGATATTCTAGGGGCTGAGCGCCAAGCGCTTATATCATGGGATCTGCTAGCCGTATGGGCTGGCCTAGACCAGATTGATATATCACACATATTTGTTTGGATGAAGTAAGTTTCTTAATAAATAATTTCATAGTCTAATATTCTGACTACTAGATAGTGTTTTAAATACCGGAATTAATACCGTAATAATGTAGGATATTGAAATTGAGAGTGATCCCCGAGAAGAATATTCCATCTGATCAATACGGATTCCTGTGCCCCTGTGTTTTATCTTTATTTATTCCGGATTTCTCGTTCGAACAACGGGTAGATTATATTGCTCAAAGAATTGGCGACAACCAAGAAGCCGATTTTTGGCGCTTATAATGAAAAAGGGTAATAAACAAATTAATATTACGTTTCCCCCTACAATTGCATTTTCATAACTAATATATGTACTTGTTAACAATGATGATGTCTCTTGATGTAGGACTCATTGGGTGCTAGCAGCCATCATGCCGACAAGGAATAAAGTTTTCTGGTTGGACTCTTTACATCATCAACCAAGCGAGACTTTTAAGCACTTGATTAATATTTAAGTTTATAATACTGATTTATTTATAATAACATTTTTATTTTTTATTTATAGAAAAAAGCTCTTTCATATTTTTGCCCCTAAAAAAATTAGTTTCTGCCTCCTTTTTTATTTTTCAAAAAAAGGACCTTTAAGAAGAAAAGAGCAAACGAAAGCAGATCAACCCACGGAAGATTCGATGTTGGCCCCGATTTTATTACGATAACAGGGGTACGTGCTCAAATACAATAACATTAAGTGCAAAATCTGTGTTTAATACTAATACAATACCTAAAGTTTAAGATTCGATGTGAGCCTTCTCTCGTCATTTGTTTTATGTAATAATAGGCCCCTCGCCAGCCGGATAGCATACAATGTGGATACTACGCTTGTCGGTTCATGTTGGAGATTATTAGGCGAAGATATCTCGTTATTCCCGAAAAGGTTAGTAATAATTTAAACATGTGTTTATTACTTTTTTTAAATTAGAGCTAATGTTGTCTTGCTTGCTGCTATATATACCATGATGTTGCTAATGTTGTCTTGCTTGCTGCTATATATACCATAATGTCTTCTCTTTGTTTTTTCCGCAGTATGCAATCAACCCGTCACAACAGATTGAGCAGTACTCAAGTGTAGATATAGACGAGGTAAGAGACATGTGGGGCAACTACGTCTTAGAATATATTAGAAATGCATGATACTCAGAGTTTAGATCAACTTATTAGTAAATTTTTTGTTGAAGTTAGGGAATGATTAGTTCATGTAAATTCAACTCCTTATAAGTATATATATATATATATATGATGATGCATTTCTTTGTTGTGGTTGAATTGAATCTATTGAGTTCTGATGAACCCAAATTTGTGATTTATCTTTGGTGCTTTGGTATATGGTGTCACTGACATATGCGCAGGTTTTGAATGGCATGAAACAAATTTATTTTTTTAAACCATTAGGAGTTTGTAATAAAAACGGTTACTAAAAAAAACCGTTGTGAATACCTTTCACAACGGTTAATAAAAATAACACCGTTGTGAATGACATTCACAAATACCCAAGATAATATTCAACAACAGGTTTTAATCGAAGAACCGTTGTTAAAAGTCTTCACAATTTTGGAGGTAAAATTACAACAACGGGTATTAAACAAAGAACCGTTGTTACTAAATATTTCAACAACGGGTATGTACCATAAACCCGTTGTCAAAAGACTTCACAATTTTGGAGGGAAAGTTACAACAACGGTTATACATACGACAACCGTTGTTATATTATTCCCTCCAAAATTTTGAAACACTTTCTACAACGGAGAACACCCAACAACAACGGCTTTTAACCGTGGTGAATACTTTAGACAACGGTTTCACTAAATAAGCAAACCGTTGTAAATACCTTCTACAACGGCCGCTTTAACAACGTCCGCTTTTTGATTTTACAACGGTTTTTACCCGTTGTTATAGGCTGTATCTGTAGTAGTGTAGTTTATGTATTCTACCTTTTTCTTTATATTTTTTAATTCGCATATTCCAACAAAAATTACAATAATAGCTGTATATTTCACTCTAACGTTTTATATGGATAAAAAAGAATCATAAGTTGTTTATGTTAAATCGAAAAATCTTATTTTTATATATAACTTTTCTAGAAAAAAAAGTCTCACATAAACTGTTAATTTTATTAGGGCTAAAAATGTTAAATTTTGCTTTCTACCTCCTAATACTTCACATTTAAAATTGTTAGTATTACAGTTAAATACAACTAGTTTAATTGTTAAGATCTATATACAAAGCGATCTAAAAAATCGCGCTTTTGTGCGGGATCTACCCTAGTTATATTTTAAAATATATTAGAAGAGTGGGTGTCTCGAAATGTGAGAAATTATATCTATCTATACTAAACTATAAAAAATAACCACAAAAAATTTATTTTCCCACCCACTACCATGCCTCACGAAATATTGTATTCTATCCCTTATTAAATGAGCTCCTAAACTACAACATATTTATAGTATAACCATTTTAATCTATTATCTTTCAACACGTTTACTGCCATCAATTGCTGAAATATTGATTGGCTAAAATAGTAGATGTTTTTATCACAAGAAAATTATCGTAAATATATTTCATAAAGTAAAAATATTGCTCCCTTCATCTCATTTAATTTGTCTTACATAAATATTTGCTAATAAAATTAGAAAGATCATTGATTTATAGTTTAAATATTTACTCTATTTAGCAATGGTACAATTATTTTGGAATAAATTTTGACCAAAAGAGGACAACGAAATTGAGATGGAGGGAGTATTACATTAAATCAAATCGGTATAATTTTTTGTTAAAAATAAAATTAGTATGATTACTAGTGTAGCTCCCATGAAAATGCACGGTATTTTAGCTACAGATATTAGAGAATTTGACAATTAATTAAACTAATGCAATTTACCTCCATTTTAAAAAGGGTAGAAAATTTGCATATAAAATTCAAAGGAGATATTTTATTAGCCTTATTTATGTAAAAGTTAAACAATGATTGATGTTATAAAATTAACTAGGTTGTAACCCGTGAAATTCACGGGTCTACTTTTAGAATTTTACATGCATATAGTTAATACTCCCTCCTTTATTCATTATATGCCGTTTTAGGAAAAAAAACACAAATATTAAGAAAATGGATTAAGAGTAATTATAACATTAATTAGGCAATAAATAAAGCTTTGAAAAGGGCAAATTGCTTAGTTCTTTACAATAGTGAATTTCTTTATTCTAAACTAATGAAAAAAAAGGTTTGTATACAATAAAATTAATGACTCATAATTAATTTGCAATTCCACTAAAAAAGAGAGTGCATAGAAAATGCAAAAAGACATATAAAGTGTAAATTTATCAATCACCTAAAACGACATATAAAGAATAATGGAGGGAGTAATAGCAAAGACAAACAGATTAATGAGTTACGGAGAAATTAATTTCGAATTATTCGGTCACATATGTCACTATACATGAACTATCATATATTGTGTTTATTAGTATGATCAAGACTTACAATAAAATTAGTACACATTTACTTAAATTTGATTATATTTACTAAAGATGTTCATCTAGCAAAAAACTGTTATTGTGCGATAGTCTTACATTAAGACAATCTAATTTTATTAAACGATCACTCATTTACTACATTAAATAAATAGTTTTCTTATTAAAATGAATCGCCTTACCGTGTAAAACCATTTTATATTATAATGACAATGTAGTAAATTACCGTGCACACATTAATGTATAAACCGAGCAAAGCTAATTCAGCGACACATTAATTTTCTTAGATTAGACCAAAAAAACAAAAAGAAAAAAACGATTTCCTAAGATCTAGAATACTCCACACATACCAAACCTAGTAAATATGAGTAATAATCAGAGATGAGGATGCAAAGTATCCATCTTCCCACAATCTCAAGCCTCTAACTCATGTCAATCTACCTCCACTCTCGAACAACTATTCTTTTAATTTGGAGATCCAAGATTCATCTTTGGAGATTAGGGGAGCTTTTATCAGTCTTGGTATTCTCAATCTCATTTCCTGCTTAATTCTGATGACGATCTGACGGGGCTTCAATTTCCGCTGAATCCTACACTGTTTTCGCTATATCTAGATCTTATACACTTGAGTCATTGCCTTGTTTAATTAGTATGCCTGGAATCATCTATCCAGATCATTTGCATGTCCGTTGTTAAATTAATCGGCTTCTGTGAGTTTTCGTACCTTGATTATCACCTTCGTCTCAGCTATTTTGATAACCAAATGCTACGATTGCTGTATTGGCAATCAATTTGATGATGTTACCCATGATTGCTTGTGAAAAAAAGGAGTGCTAATTAAAGCTAAAACATGTAATACCTCTGAATCTAATAAAAGCATCAATAACATTAAAGTTTCATCTTTGTTGTAGTAACTTTTTCTTTCCCACATATGTACCACGCACACAACAATCTCTACAGTGAGCATATTGGTGGTCAAGTGACGTATGGCAACGGGAATGCAGTTGAAAGCCATAAGAGATTCTTAAAATTGTTCACAGGTTTTGTGAATTGTGAAGAATGGAGATGACTCGGTTGCTTGTGTATTTTACAGTGATTCTCTTAAAGTGTTTTCAGCACTGATTAGCTATATTTTGAATAGGATATCGCCCATATCCCATTCACACTTCATTGTGAAATGATTCACACTTCAATGTGATTTGATCCTACTTCCGTTGATTTGGGAATCAGTCGATTAATTTTTTTTTAAATTCCATTCACACTCTCCTTCCTAAAATAAGGGCAATCAGTTCTTAAACTTTAGAATTTTAGTATTAGTTTACTGTAATAGCTGATTTTAGCATATAATCTCCATGATTTTAGAATTTGACATTGATTTTTGGAAATCTCCATAATTAACATAATCAAATTAATTTTAAAAGACCAATATCTTAGCCAAACCGTCAATATTCCATTTTCAATATGGAATATCCTAATCCAATTCAATATGCCAGATTTGTTTTTTCTTTCCATGGTTAACCGTGGTTTTTTTTTCAATTACTCTAATACGGTGACACGTCATACTTAAATAAAAATTTGTGATGTCATGTCAGCTTTTTGGCTTCTGCATTAGAGAATGAAGTATATGATGATTAGGAGATAAATATTGTTTAATAGTAAATATAGATAGTGAACACTAACTAATTAGGAAATAAATATTGTCCCTTAGAATATTACATAGGCAGAAAATTTAAGCGGAAAATTTGGAGAAGTTTTAATCTTTTAGTATATAGGGGATTATGAAAATAAGTATGAAACTAGTTTAGATCCCGTGCAATATATGTGCGGTATTTATATAGTTTTTATTTTTGTATTACTTAATCATGCTAAATTAAAACCTCATTAAATTTATATATTTCACGTCATTATATTTTTATATGAGAAAAAAAAAATTGAACTACGAAAATTATTTAAGAAAACTGAGTAAAATTGAACTGTAAAATAATAGTGGTATCTCATTAACGTAATTGTTCATTTTTCTCGTTATTGTGTTTTGTTTCAAGAAAAAAAATAATAAAACTGAAAATTAATCCAAGAGAAATAAGTAATGTGCTGAAATGTATTTTTTTTTTTAAAAAGTATTTTTTTTTATACCACAAAACTAATGAATCCAATTTATAAATTCTCTTAATTTTTGTTGTCATGAAAGTAATCAAAACGATTTATAGTTTTGTTTATACATAGTACGGAGTATGAGTCAACTCATTCTTAAATAATAGCATCAATAAAATATTTAATATTTTATAGTTTTATATAATTTATATTTTAATTAAAATATTATAGTTTAGTATTTAGTAAAAGTTATATAATTTTATGAAAAGATTAATTTTAATGAAAAGAATTATATAATAAAATACATTATAATTATTAATTTCATTATTTATTTAGTGAATACAATTAAATTATCATAGTTTTCTTATTTAAAAAGATGCTTTTTGGAGGGGAAATTTGTGAGTTCACTTATTCATTTATTAGTTAGGGGATTAAATAATCACTTTGCTTCATAATTAACGACAAAAAGTTCATCGAAAATATCTAATGAGGTATGAAGAAGTCGTCTTTCACTAGCTTAGTATGAAATCAGATCTCTCTCAAGTCTTTGTGTACCGTAACTTTAATATAGAGATCATACAAATTAACGTTATACAATATCTTATTAAATATCGAGATACATTTTTGGTATCATAAAAAATAGATTAATATTATTTTTATATTTTACTTTATAATTTTGTGCAACAAATTAGTATGACGTAGGATGTATAGGGTGCTCTCTCCTTTTAAAGACACATACCCCCATATTCGTCCTACAATGGAACTACATTTATTAGATTTAACAATTATTGAAAGACAGTCTCATAATAAACTTTATATCAGTTCAATTCATTTGCTACTATGTAGATCCGTAAAATAAAGAAATCGAATTTCATGTACTCTATATTCCTTTCCAATTAATACAATTTAGTACGAAAAATTACAATGTCTTTATTCATGACCGTGCAATTTTGCATAGGGTTAAGCTAGTATAAGTATATAACAAAAAAACATGATTATGAAATAGATTAAGAATTTCTAGAGTGGCGTCGCTACTTCAGACAACATCCGTACTCTTTACATGTCAATAAGATAAATAATCGGGGAAGTGGTAAACTAGCCCCTTAAGTTTGCATCAATGTGAGAATAACTCCTTTAACTTTATTTTGGTATAAACAGCCCCCATAACTTTGTAATAAAGTGAAATCAAGCCCCTTTCACTTGTCCGGTCAAAATCTCGCCGGATTGTTAATTTCTCACCAATATCTCACCAATATTACGTATAATTTCTCATAATTTAACACTGAGATTTGGGTGCAACTTTCACAAAATTAAATTGCTACGTTCCTAAACAACTGGCTCGGGGAAAACAAGGAAACCTGAGATTGTTATCGCCTCTTTGAGAATAGAATGCCATGACATCATTTAGTCTAAATCTGTAAATCATCTTCAACAATGGAACTCTCCTTGATCGCTTCTTTAAGAAAAAAAATTATTTAGGCAAAGTTGAGAAAAGGGAAAAAGAAGTGATAATGTTGGTGTTGAGTGTTCTGGGTGATAGAGAAGACGTCAGGGAGAGAGAACGTCAGAGGTAGGACATATGAATTGTTGGATAATGTGCTAAAATAAGGCGTATAAATCTTACGTATACATGTATTTGTATAAGTATATAGAGTAGAAAAGGTGAAAATTATACGTAATATGTACAATGAGATATTGGTGAAAAATTGGCAATCCGGCGAGATTTTGACCGAATAAGTAGAAAGGAGCTTGATTTCACTTTAGAGCAAAGTTACGGGGTTATTTACACCAAAATAAAATTAAGAGGGTTATTCTCACATTGATGCAAATTGAAGGGGTTAGTTTACCACTTCCCCAGATAAATAATCTCTCCTACTTTATGATATTGAACAATAATTATATTTTGAGAGATATTATTAAAAGGAAGAGTGGGTGTCTCGAAATGGGAGAAATATATCTTATATCTTATAATAAAAGAGGATACATATGCTACGTCACTCTCGGACTCCTTCTGCCCATACATGACGTCACTAATTACATTATTGCCCCATACCTTATTTCTAGAATAGCCACAATGAGATTAGATGAAAATTTACTCTGCATCACCGTCTACCTCCAACTTTATCTCTGTTTCATATATATCCCTATTTTCTACTTTATACTTATTCACAAACTTTGTTCGGTGCTTCCATCTCAAATTATTTCCGTCCTTTGAAAACCGTAAAACTACCACCATCCATTTTCCTTTAGTTTGTATGTGACTACAGTTATCAGTAAGGAGTTTCATTAGACTATTTGATCTTCATTTTCATCGGGAATCATCCTTTTCAGAGGTACACCTCTACTGCAAGTTTATTTCATTATTCGATTTATTTGTTGAATTTTTTGTCGTTGTAATGAATTCCATTTTTTTTACTTTAATTTTGTTTTTGATTTTATGATGTTTCTTTGTCAAAATTGAGTACCAGGTGTTCGATTAAATGTCTCAAAGAATATTATATTATTGTTTGGTTGTTTCTATGTTCCGTATACATATTTTTTGTTTAATATAACAGAAACCCGGTTCTGAATTGCAGGCATCAGGTGCTAATTGCAGGTTACAGAAGGTATTATTAATATTTATGTTGTATACATATTTATGTTGTGTTATTTTTGAATTATGGATGTTAATATTTGTATTTTAGATATGGTTATGTACTTATGTTGATGACTGATACTTTTACCTATTATATTCTTTGTGACGGCTAATTTTAATCAAAAGTAAACAAATGATTTGTACGGGGAGAGTATTGAATATGGTCTTGATTATATAATAGGTTGGTGATCAGTTTCAGCATAGAAAGTTTAAAGTTTAAAATTTTATTTACTAATTAAGTCAATTTACTAATTAAGTCAGTCCAATGTTGACATTGCTAAATGGAGTAATGAAAACAAACTTGATCCGTTCTTATCCTTTTCAATTTTTTTCAACTTGCATTTTGGTGGGTGTAATTCTTCCATTTCAAAATTATCAATAGTGGGATCTAATTAATGTATTAAAACCAGTAAATTGCATACACTTGTATTTTATGTACAAGTATTAAAGTTAACGAAAAGCAAAGTATTTTTTGGTATTGAATCCCCACATTTCCGTCGTTGGTTATATATGAAAAAAGAAGGTTGGAGGAGGTAGAAAGGATAAATTGTTTTCTTTGGTACGCAAAACGGGCAAATCCCCGTTTTCCACTCCAAATATAGGATTGCAAGCTGGTCGTCCAATGGTGCTACTACTTAGAACTTTCACTGTGAATAATTGATGTTTGCTTTTTTTTTGTGAGAGAAAATAAAACACATGTAAATTATTGACTGAGACGGAGGGAGTGCTCAATACCATCTTGCAACACAAATATTCTTTAACAAATATAATATAAAAAAGGTAGTCAGCTTCGTACATAAATGCTTATGGTTCGGTGTTTGTACTTTGGAGCGATTAATAGCACTATTCGTTCTAAGGCCGTGTTATTTCGGACTTCAATTCATCTCATTTCCATTTAACTTTATTAGTATTCGTTAAAATTTACCGTAGAAAACAAAAAACACACGGTAGCAGTAGGTGCAAGTTTGAGCTTTTATGATTATGAGCGTACCTATGGAGTACTATGGTAGACGTGGAGTTGGATATCATTCCTTATATGGTACTTTATTCGTCTTTGTGCGAGCTAAATGGTGTGCCTTTAACTATTCTCGATTTGGATTTGTTAATTTGGTAATTGGGCGGTTTTTCTATTTTGTTGCCTACTTTCCAATTACTCCCATACTGGAACAGTTAACACCCTTACGCATGTCTGTTCGCCGTTTACGATTCAGTAAAACTACCTTTCCTATTTAAGTGCGTTAGAAAGCAGTAAAATTTTGTACCCTACTTATAAGCACGTGAAAGGAGAACAACTGACTCAGACACCCTAATATGGAAAAGTTCAACAATTAGCTGGTACAAAGGGAGTCATTTATAGTCGAGGTTTTGTTCTAAAAAGGTAGTCTGACGATTTTCAGTTGACTACCCGTAGGTCATAGAAAGAACGTTGAATATTTTAAAACAACCACATAGTTTAACAGTTGTATAAGTGAGACTGATTGGATCGACGCCATAAAATTAGTGAAATAATATGAAGGCGTTAAACAATATTCAATTAAGCAAATGATCCCTTTTTAATTAATTCCTTAAACATTGAGTATCAAACTGGTTGTTTGATTATCACCAAAAATATGGAAAATGACACTTGGGCCTGGCTACTCTAACCTTTCTCTTTCTTACAAATTATATTGCGACGATTCTAATTTGTGATGTTCGGGTTGACTCTTAAGACAAATAT
Organism: Silene latifolia; assembly: GCF_048544455.1. Taxonomy (NCBI): domain Eukaryota; kingdom Viridiplantae; phylum Streptophyta; class Magnoliopsida; order Caryophyllales; family Caryophyllaceae; genus Silene; species Silene latifolia. Next base: position 118,148,626 of record NC_133528.1, on the reverse strand, counting down.
ATTAGTCTTATTCCTCTTAAGGTTAGAACAGGTCAAATACGTTTTCTCAATAAAATGTATAGGGAATAACAAAATATCTGTCTAAACTAAAGAAACTGAAAATTACTTAACTTAAGGCCCGTACCCTCATTGTTGTCTAACGTGCGCGCACAAACATAAGATCAGCACCAGGTTAACAGCTACTACCGAAGCTGCAAAGCTGCGGTCATAGCTATCATATCTTGATTTTTTATCGTTTTTCGAGGAACGTTTGCCAAGAGTGACGGTCGGAGGATACAAATGCCGTAAGCTGATTCAGAAGACTCGAGACAACTGTTTTCTTAATTCTCTGTGAAAACAAACCTTATTTATATAGCACCGTATTCATGTCTTCTCCATCAATATATTTATATGCATATGGCCAATCATAAGTCCAATATATACTTCTGAAGTAACAATATAATGCCTTCTTCCCATATTCCACATCCTTATTTTCCGGAGGCTTAAAAAGAAGTAGCCAGGCTTGGAATTGACACCATCACTCTTAAAAAAAAAATGATACTCTTGCTGTAGAAATGTTCAACGATTCATATGTAGCTTTTACGCACTATCAGTTCGTTGTGTCATATTTCATTTTACCTTTTGTGCGGCTTCTTTCATACATTTTTCGTACAACAACGTGAAATTTCGTGGTCTAGAACTTTAATTTAGGTAAAAGTTCTCCACTAATAAGATGTACGCTAGAAAATATGTTACGATCTTGTTCAATTGCAGTTACCTTTTATGTATACAAGTTGATTAATATTGCTCAATAATCTGTCTGTATCTGCCAGTCTGGACGCAATCATTTGCACATGAATGCATAGACTTTTTTGGATGTTATGTGTTTAAATCTTTGTAAAAGGAAAAACGTGCCCAACACGTGTTCGCCTACATCAATACATGTATTTGTGTCCTTGCCTCTTCTACTGAATCTTTGCATGCAAGTAATATAGTTTCTATGTTACACCTGTTGCTATTACCATAATTTTTTTAATTTTTTTTTGCTTCTATGTGACTATTTCTTTGTAAAATGTGATAAATATGCTTTATTTAAAATAAAATAAACGTTCTTATATTGCGGTTCAAAAGTTGTCATTCGTTTACGTTTCTAAGTCACGTTTGTTGTTTGCAGTTAGTAGGATTTGAAAATAAATCTAAGTGAGCCTGTTGGGGATAAAGCAAAACTACCTTCACAAATCGCAATGCAAAATCCAAAGGTTAGTGCCTCGATATAATTACAATTCAAGTAATAATTTTTTTGTAGTTGTCGTTGTTGTGAACTTCAATTTTCCTATGTTAGCTTAAATTCTCTATTTTTGCCTACACGTTCGTAACTTTCACGGACAGAGGAATGACCTCTTCAATAGTACTGCTTTGTCTGATGCGTTATATTGGAACCTATATAAAAAACGTTAATCTAACACATAGAAGAATATTTATTCAACAAATTGTCCGGACAATTTTTTTGACGCTACATCTGTAGATATTAGTCATTAAAATAATATACTAAAATTTGCCGCATGCGTATTCTGAATAATAAAAACAGCACTTATATTATTTTACAACAAATTTTCTGTCTTGATTACTTAATAACAACTTTTTTTAAAACCTTTTAAGGTTGTCACTTTTTAATTTGTTTGTTTTTCATATTTTACTTGGTCCTTGTAAGATTTTAGTTGTTGCTTCTATTGAATAGCTTCTTCTTTGTAAAACAGTTCTTTAGTATGAATATATTAAAGCACGTTGCATCGTGTTCTCGTGCAAGTCAGCAATCGAAGAAAAAAAACCCTGTTTCATCAAATATTAATCCAAAGGGTAAACATCATTTAACCATAATCGTATACAACTTCTTTTTATTTTTGAAATTTTTTGTATTGTCGGCTTCGCAGCTGCGCATTATCTAAAATTCTTTACGTCTTTGAAGGTTTTCCAAATCCACCTTCTAAGCCATATGTTCTTCCCATACCGTCATTGTGTCGCTACTGCGGTGCAAAACTACTCAAAAATGAATCGCAAAGCTTTTGTTGCTCTCATGGAGATATACGCCTTGCACAAACCGTTCCGCCAAATGATCTCCGTCTGCTATTCCTGTCAAATGATTTTATATCCCAAAATTTCAGAAAGTACGTGATGTTGTACAATAGTTCTTTTGCTTTTACTTCATTCGGGGTAAAAAGGGATCGTGAACTTGCGCAAAGAAATCGCGGCATCTATACGTTTAGAGTTCAGGGTCAGGCGTATCATTTCATCAATGACATTCTACCTACTTCCGGGCGTCCGCGCTATATCCAACTCTATTTCTTTGATACGGATTTAGAATTATGGCATAGACTACAAATTTCATCAGATATAGAGCATCGAGTGGTTCAGGCTTTGATGCGCATTATGGAGTTCAATCCTTACACACGATTCTTTAGATCGTTGAGAGACATCGGTATAGATGACGAAAGCCGAATTATAATTGTTCCGGGTGTAATTCCAGAGCAGATATTCGTTACCACTCGTAGCTTGTAGGATGTCGTCTTTGGTTGAATCCTTCTTTCCTTAATCGTTCCTCTCGGCCTCTCCTGCAACAATGAACGAACTGAGGGCTTGGCTTTGTGCCAAGCGTACTCACTCCGACGCTCAAGTCAGTAAACTTAAGGGATAAGTTGTTACTTGGCTGAATGTATATTGTAGAGAGATAAGGAAGATTATACCAGATGAATAGTTTCTTTTAGGTTAAGTTCTGGATCCTTTCCTCAATGATAATTGAGGAGTATTTATAGACTTTCACCTTTTGTCACGTAGTGGCCAAGTGGCCAAGTGGCTAGCAGGTGGAAAGAATGATCTACCCCTCGGCCGAGGGACCTATGGCAGGCCGGCGGGCCCTGTTGACTCACCGCCGAGGGGTCTTGGAAATGAGTACGCAGGTATGTGTCCCGGCTGGCAGGTTGCCATGCCGAGACCAGTCGACAGTGCCGATGGGCCGCATCGGCTAGGGCCGCCTAAGTCGTTGACTTGCTGTGGATATCTTTGACCTTGCTCAATATGTTGACTTGGTCAGCGGTGCAGAATATGCCCCATCAATTTGCCCCCAGCGTAGTCTATGCCGTGGTATGGGCTCTGATGTATGTTTGAGCGTATATTCTGCGTAAGTAATTTGTAAAAAAATTTCTACATCGGCTTCTTCTACTGCGTCGGCTTCTTTTACCTCGGCCTGGTCTTTCTTAGGCCGTACCATATCCCCCCTCCACATGGATGTGTAAAGGGCATCCGATGTGGAAAAGAAAGTGACGCTGGCCGAGACCAGGGTTGAGAGTGCCGGTTGTTTTTGATTGCCCCCGGCCGGCGCTACCTAGCTTGGTTGATCGAGTGGTCAAGTGGAGAACAGATGCTTGGGAATTTGTTGAGGAAGGTGAATAGGCGGAGAGATATGAATGGGTGTGTTGAAGACGCTTGGTCACTGTTGCATTGATTGACGTTCAACTGTTGCAACGATTGACATCCCGTGGTTGCATGTCCGACACGTGTCTGGACGCTGATTGGTTGACGCTTCATGGGCTGTTCGCTGATTGGTCCTTCTTTATGGGCTTTTCCCTATAAATAGGGCAGTTATTCCGTGAAATTGGCCACCAATTTCATTCTCCAAAATTTTTCTTCTCTCTAAACTTTCAAGGGCTTCTTTGTCTTCTAATTTTCAGAGTTGTTACTCCGGCGAGTGTTTTTCTTCAAGGTAAACAAACAAACTTCCCAATTTCTTTTGTAAGTTTTTATTGTAAACATGTCTTCTGCTGATGCCGGGCCTAGTAAACCGGCGCCGGGGGGTTCCCCGTCGCGTCTTGATGAGGAGGAGAAGTTGGACGCCCTCCTGATAAGGCCTGGGGGCCCTAGGTCTCCTTCTCCTGAAGTTGATCCTCGAATTTTGGAGGAATGGGAGGATGACGATGATGTCGATGATGACGCAGACGATTTTGGTGATGATGCTGAAAAGGCTCGTCTCAAAGAGGGGAGGCAGTACGTTATGGATCACGGTGACGTCTGTAAGGTACGCGTTGACCGTGCTTGGACCCATAAGTTAGCCAGTTGTTCCGGCGAGACATTGTTCGAGGGCCATTTCTTCTTTGGCAGGGGATACAAAATTGTTATCCCTGAGGAGGGTCAGGCCGTCTGTTGCCCTCCACCGGGCCACACCGGCGTATACATGCGACACTTGGAGTACGGGCTCCGGTTTCCGCTGAATGAGTATGTTATGGCCATCATTAGGGCCATGAACGTTGCCGTTGCCCAACTGCACCCGTTGGCTGTGAGGACCATAGTCGGCTTTGTCTGGCTTTGTCTCTTCAAGGGCGAGGCCCCAACGGTGAATTTATTCCGCCGGCTTCATTATCTCCAGCCGTCAATCTCTGGCCGCGTCGGTTGGTACAGTGTGCACATGGAGAAGGGTTATGTCTCTGTTGACAAACTTACTTCTTGCAAAGACTGGAGAGATCGGTGGGTGTACGTTAAGGTGCCGGATGACTATCCGCTGCCCCGCTCTTTTCAGCACCGAGTGAATTTGCGGTGTGAGACTAAGGCGGAACATGACAGATGGGTCACCCGGAAAAAGCTCAAGATGGATGCCAGCAAGGTCCTTCTTAAAGAGGATGAGAAGCTGGCGATGAGGCTTTTTGAGGCGGACAAGAGTGGGGTGCCGAAAAAATGGATTCCCCCAACGCAGATCATTCTACAGGATGAGCCGCTCTGCCATGTCGGCCTCATACCGGCCCTAGCACAGGGTGAGTGGGGTCGGTGTGAGGCCCATCACCGCTCTCAATGTTCCTGTTTTTCGAACTTCGATTTATTTCTTCTACTTAATTCTTGCTTTGTTTCCTTCACAGACCACTTTGGACCGGACTTGTCTGAGGATATCCTCCGGAGGATGGGGCTGCACAGAGACAAAACCGTTGCTAACTTGCATCCCAAGGCTCTGACCCATGACCGCAGGACGTCGCGCGAACGATCTCATGGATCGGCGGTGAAAAAGCTTGAATGTGGTGGAGGCCCAGGCGAAGGTTGTTAGTAACATGTCGCGCCATACGCGAAAAACAAAGCCTTCGGCGGTGATGGCGTCGACATCGGCTCCGCCTTCCATCCCCTCTGTTCAGAAGGAGACGGTGGAGATCGTTTATATCTCCAATGGGGATAACTCCGATGAGGAGGAGGGGTCTCCCCTTGTCCGTAAAAAGAAAGCGATGACACCCTTTACCGCTGTTTGCTTCTCGCTGGCGACGAGGAAATGCGCCCTTCGGCCAAGAAGGCCAAGCACGGTATTGATCTATCCGGTGGCTCAAATTTAGCCGGTTCATCAGGCGCTGCTGATGTCAGGCTCTTCGGCATGCCTATGTATGTTGATACTGATGCTTTTTTTTTTTTTTTTTAAATTTTGTAGATCACCATTGTCGGCGCCGCTCTTGTTGAGCGGAAGCGGAGGAGAACCCCGCGCTGCTAGTGATCATAACGTCGCCATTGACTCTTCATCCCGAAGGTTTCCCTTTCCCGACCGCAGTCGGGTGATCGAAACGTCGCCACCGGCTCTTCATCCCGAAGGCTTCCCCTCCCGCCTTGTAGCGGAAAGCGCGAGGTTGATCAAGAGACTGGCGAGGTGGAACGAGCTGACCGGTGCTCGTATCATGGAGCAGGAGAAGGCCGTGGCTCAATCCGCTTTTGAGCTTAATGCCACTAAGAAGGTGGCCGCGAAGGCGAAGCTGGATCTTCTCAATGAGCGAGAGGCTTAGGGGAGGCCGAGAAAGCGCTCTTGGGAGAGAAAGCTCGGGAGGACGCTGAAAAGGAGGTCCTCACTTTGAGAGAGCCAAGGCCGAGGCTGCTGCGGCCGAAGTTGAAAAGTCTGCGGCGAAGTGTGACCTTGTTCGAGGCACGCCGACCTTTACTTCCAAAGCAGAGGAATGAATTCAGGGAACGGTTTCAGATCCAGGGGAAGGTGATTCGGAGCAAGGAGGCCATCATTAGGCAAAAGGAGGACGACATCGAGATGCTCCAAACCGACATGCTCCCTAACATGTGCTCCGAATTCCGGGATCTGGCCGAAGCAGCTGCCAGGGAAGTGATTGAGGAGCTCTTCCCTCTTGATGGTTCCTTTCCGTGGGGCAAATTCAACGAGCTGTTTGACGACAAGCTCGAAGCTAAGGAGAAGGCCGTGGAGGAGAAGGCCAAGGAGGCGGTGAGGGTGAAGATAGAGAAAGAGGCGGCCGAGGAGGCAGCAGCTCTTGCTGAGAAGGCTAAGGCGGCCAAGGAGGAAGCCAAGAGAATGAGGGCAGCTGAGGAGGCTGAGGCTGCTAAAGCTGAGGCTGCTAGGGAAACTGCTGGGTTGCCCATCGAAGAAGATGCTGCTACCGCTGCTGATGGCGAGCAGCAACAGACATAGGGAGATGATATCTGTAACCTTTTGCCTTTCCTTTCTTTGTATTTTGTACAACTTTGGTAGGTGGTCTTTTGGCTTAATCCTTATGGGGACGGCCGTCGTTTGCATTTCTTGTAATTTGTTGAACATATTTAATAAGAGCTCGTTTCTTCTGCCTCCGGCTTGGCCGAGGTCTTTACCTCATTCCTTTTTCTTGTGCTAATAGTTGAGCGTCTCAATCTGTACTTAACGTTTTCACTTTGTCTCTGGCTCGGCCGAGGTCTTTTCTCGTCCTTGTCTGAGTTTTTCTCATGTTATTAATTTGGCGTCTCCTTTGTTTCCGCCTTGGCTTGGCCGAGCGCTAGAAGAGTGCGTTCTCAACCGTGTAACGCTTCTAAGGCGTTTTGATCGCTTTGCGAGTATCAATCGCTACCGGGTCGTGACCGTCGAGGTGTTTGTTTCTGAGGGTGATTGCCATTCTTGCCGGTGTGACGGTGTCGGCGGCGTGTGCTCCTTGTTATTGATCGACGTGGCGTCTACCACTTGGAGTGATCTGCGACGGCGTCAAACCTCTTGGGGTGATCGCCGTGGCGTCTACTACTTGGGATGACTGCGACGGCGCCTTCTTGATGGAGATCTGCCGTGGCGTCTACCACTTGGAGTGACTGCGACGGCGTCAAACCTCTTGGGGTGATTGCCGTGGCGTCTACTACTTGGGGTGATCTGCGACGGCGCCTATTTCTTGATGGAGATGCCGTGGCGTCTACCACTTGGAGTGACTGCGACGGCGTCAAACCTCTTGGGGTGACTGCCGTGGCGTCTACTACTTGGGGTGACTGCGACGGCGCCTATTTCTTGATGGAGACTGCCGTGGCGTCTACCACTTGGAGTGACTGCGACGGCGTCAAACCTCTTGGGGTGACTGCCGTGGCGTCTACTACTTGGGGTGACTGCGACGGCGCCTACTTCTTGGTGGAGACTGTCGTGGCGTCTACCACTTGGAGTGACTGCGACGGCGTCAAACCTCTTGGGGTGACTGCCGTGGCGTCTACTACTTGGGGTGACTGCGACGGCGCCTACTTCTTGATGGAGACTGCCGTTCTTGTCGGTATGACAGTGTGAGCCGACGTCTGATTACTGATAAAGACTGCCGCTCTTGTCGGTATGACAGTGCGAGCCGGCGTCTGCTGCTTCCTAGTGACTATGGGGAAAATGAACATTTTGATGGAAGACTTGGACGATTTTTTATTAGATAAAAACATGCGTCGGGGTGCCCACAGCTGTTTTGGACACCTCCGCCGCTACACAGAGTTTTCCCGAGATTACCAGTGTCCTAATTGTTTATCAAAGGCACACCTTCCCGATCACCGCTAGTTACATCCATGAGGTCGCCCTCCTGTTGTAAGGATAGACTTTTCCCTTTCTCCGATTTCTTTGCCACTTTGAGGGATTGCATGTTGCATCCTCCGGCAGCTATCCGGACGTTGACCACCTCGTCCTTCTCGTCTTTGGAGACGAGCTTATGCGCTTCCCCCGGTCCGAGACATACATCGGTGTTAGGGCCCGGATGGACATCATCGCGTCGGCCTCGCTCAGGGTGACTCGGCTTATGAGAACGTTGTAGGCGGACGAGCCGTCGATGACCACGAACTCGGCTAGGACATTCTTAGCCGCATTCCTTTCGCGAACGTCACCGGAGTCCGATTGATCCCGTGGTACCAGGCCGGCCCCCCCGAGAAGTCGTATAGTGGGTTGGTGCGGGGCTCATGTCCTTGATTTTCGTGCCGAGGCCGAGGAAGCACTCCCGAACATGATGTTCGTGTACGCGCTGTGTCAATCGGCACCTCTTGACCAGGTGGTTGGATATGTCCAAATTGACTACAAGTGGGTCGCTGTGAGGAGCGATGACTCCTTCGTAGTCCTTCCTTCCAATGGTCATATCGGGGATGTTGGAAGCGGGGATCGCTGTGTTGGGCACAAAGTTGATGGCCGATATAGCTCGTTCGGTGTCGTTTGTGCCCATGAGCGACCCTCCGTTCTCGTTGCCCCGATGACAACATGGATCACTCCTATCCGTTCAAGACGGATTTCTTACCCGAATCGCGGCGTCGGTCTTTTGGCCTTTGCAACGTACTTGCCGAGGCTCCCCTTCCGGATCGCTCTTCAATGGCATTCTTCGATGCCGGCGATCGTTGGTTAAATGGCCGGTGTGGCCGTGGTACTCACAGTACTGGCTCGTGTCACCGTCACTTTTTGGCTTGGGGGGTCTCTCCCACTTCTGGCCCTCGTTTTTGCTCAGGGCGAAGACCTCGGCGGCTGATACGACGAGAGGGGTTTTATCATTATACCGCCTCTGGTGGTACGTTCCTGAACTCCACCCGGCGCCCGTCGAGTCCTGTTTCCTGGCAGATTTGTCCGACCGTGACCCCTTATTGTCACGACGTCTTTCATCGGACCGTGATCTATTGTTGTCACGGCGTCTTTCATCCAGGTTGTCCTCCCGGTGGCTCTTCTTTTCTGAGTGCTCGGCCTCGCTGGGGCCTACCCAGGTCTTGTGATAGTCCTCTATCTTGATGGCCTGGTCGGCCATCTTCCTGGCGGCATCCAAGCCCAGGCCTCCGCACTTGATGAGCTCATTTTTTAAGTCTCCCCTTGGGAGGCCCTTCATCGGCCGAAAGGCCGCCGCGGGATTAATTTCTCGAATCTGCTGGACCTTTCCGTCGAACCTCTTCACATAGCTTCGTAGAGACTCGCCCCCCTCCTGCTTGATAGTTAGGAGGTCCGACGTCTCCACGGCCCTCCTCTTATTGCAAGAGTACTGGGCTAGAAAGGCGTCCCTTAGGTCGGCGTAATAGTATACCGAGCCGTCGGGAAGCCCCTTGTGCCAACTTTGAGCCATCCCATGTAGAGTTGTTGGGAAAACTCGGCACCAGACCTCATCGGGCTGCTCCCATACCGACATGTAAGACTCGAAAGCCTCAGCGTGGTCGGGCCGGATCACTTTCCCCTTTGTATGATATGGGTGGCAACTTGAGCTTAGTTGGCACCGGACTTCTAGGACGTAGGCGCCGAGGGGTCGTCGACCACGTGTCGAACGACACGCGGCGATCGGCTCCTCGCATTCCTAATCCGGCTCCTCTCCTCGTAGCGGGAAGGACTCCTTCTTCGACTTGGACTTCTTCTCCAACTCTGCTGAGTCGGACTCCTCTGGCTCCTTTGGGGTAAGCCTCGTTCGTGCTGCGGGGACGCTGTCCTCCCATGAGTACGGGAAGGACTTAGGTCTACCACGCCCACTTTGGGCTCCCCGCGACTTGACTTGGTCGCTTCTCCTAGTGCTCCGTTCAAATTTCTCGAGTCACATTTCGGGCCCTGGTCTCTGGGCGGTTTCCGCCGCTCTTGTCGGCGTGACGATGAGCAAAGCGTATTACTAATTAGGTCCAGGAGCATTTTCGGTTTTGCTACGTCAACCACATGTCCCATGATGGTGACCTGGTTGGTGGGGCAATGGCGTGTCTCAGTATTATTGGCATCCCGAACTCCGGTTGGATTACTCCGCCGGTGGAGGGCTGCACGACTCCAGAATTGTTGAAGGTATCATCTTGGTAGAGTGCGGTTTCGTCGGTAACGACTGCGTCTTGTTGTTTTGACATCTTAGCTTTTTTGTGGGTTTTTGTTTTTTTTTTTTTTTTTTTTTGTTTGGGAATGAATGTGACTAGCTTCTAGTAGCGATATCCCCACAGACGGCGCCAATTGTTCCGGGTGTAATTCCAGAGCAGATATTCGTTACCACTCGTAGCTTGTAGGATGTCGTCTTTGGTTGAATCCTTCTTTCCTTAATCGTTCCTCTCGGCCTCTCCTGCAACAATGAACGAACTGAGGGCTTGGCTTTGTGCCAAGCGTACTCACTCCGACGCTCAAGTCAGTAAACTTAAGGGATAAGTTGTTACTTGGCTGAATGTATATTGTAGAGAGATAAGGAAGATTATACCAGATGAATAGTTTCTTTTAGGTTAAGTTCTGGATCCTTTCCTCAATGATAATTGAGGAGTATTTATAGACTTTCACCTTTTGTCACGTAGTGGCCAAGTGGCCAAGTGGCTAGCAGGTGGAAAGACTGATCTACCCCTCGGCCGAGGGACCTATGGCAGGCCGGCGGGCCCTGTTGACTCACCGCCGAGGGGTCTTGGATATGAGTACGCGGGTATGTGTCCCGGCTGGCAGGTTGCCATGCCGAGACCCAGGCTGACAGGCCGATGGACTGCATCGGCTAGGCTGCCTAAGTCATTGACTTGCTGTGGATATCTTTGACCTTGCTCAATATGTTGACTTGGTCAGCGGTGCAGAATATGCCCCATCAATAATAAAATCGGATCCTTTGCAAGATCAAAGAACTCATAATGCCCCAACGACATCCCAGGTTGCTTCAATTTGGATTGACGATGAAAATTCATCAGCTCCTCTGCGACATGACGTCGTTGTACACGCAATTTCTGGAACAAGTCACAGAATACTGCACTATTACGGTTGCTACGATCCATTACAGTACCCTATTTTATTTCCTTTTGGCGAGACAGGATGGCATCGTCGTATCTATCGATTCAATTCCAATCGTCGACCTCGTCCTGATTGCCCTACTTTTCCGGTAAATGAAATTCTAATACAAACAGCGGACGATTTGCTTCAGGACGAAGAACAAGGTCCGCATCTTTATATTCTGTTTTTCACTATATATATCTTTTTTTCTTATCTCTTCTCCTCAATCCAATACCTCCCGCTTCCTTCTACCTACAGTGGCAAGTACTTTGGAGTCAGAGAAAAAAGTCTCCTGCAGAGAATATTACTGCTATCGACTTCAGATTCGTCCCCTTGATTCGTCGATATTGTTAAGAAGTGGTCGTCTGCTCCAACAATATACAGTAGATATGTATATTAAAATTGAGACGACTCGACTCGATTACATAAGAAATAATCAAAATATAATTCGAGCCGACTTGTATCAAGGAATTATAGATAGTCATGCCGCTGGGCAAAGATCTGGTGCGAACATTGGTCGTTGCTTCATATTGCCGGCCAGCTTCATTGGATGTGATCGTGATTTTAGACGTCGCTATCTTTATTCTATGACTGTGGTGCAGCGATACGGAAAGCCAGATATATTTCTGACGATGACATGCAACCCCCGTTGGCCAGAAATTGAGCGCGAACTATCGCCTTTTGAGGAAGCTCAGAACAGACCGGACCTTATTTCGCGGGTCTTTCGAGCAAAATTGTTTGAGTTAAAGAAAGACATCTGCGTGCGTAAAGTATTTGGCAATGTAGCTGGATACGTTTACGTCGTTGAGTTTCAAAAAAGAGGTCTGCCACATGCCCATTTTCTAATCATTCTTGATTCTACGAGTAAAATAAGGACTCCGGACCAATATGACAACTTCGTCTGTGCTGAGTTGCCTAACAATTCGGAAAACCCTCATCTATACTCTTCAGTTGTTCGCCACATGATGCACGGGCCTTGCGGTAGAGCCAACTCTTCAAATCCGTGCATGAGAAATGAAAGATGTAAAAACCATTACCCTCGTGAGTTTGCAGATACGACAACTAATGGCCGGGATTCATATCCTATATATTATAGAAGAAATACCGGCGTTCATGTAACTGTTCGAGGATCAGAACTAAATAATCAATGGGTTGTTCCATACAATCCTTTTCTTTTAGCCAAATATGACTGTCACTTAAACGTAGAAATATGTTCTACCATTAAGGCAGTTAAATACATGTATAAGTACGTTTATAAGGGCCATGATAAAGTGTCGTTTGCTGTTACTGATCCTAGCAATCAGTACTCGTTTGATGAGATTACTGCTTACCAATCTGCACGGTGGATTACTCCACCAGAAGCAACATGGCGGATTTATGGATTTCATTTGAACGAGATACATCCTAACGTTGTTCCATTACAAGTGCACCTACCAAATATGCAAACTGTTAGTTTCCGGCCGTGCGAAAACCTTGGTTACGTTTTAGATGACGACGCACGTAAGAGAACAATGTTAACAGCTTTCTTCGAGCGAAATTTGAATGATAATTTTGCTAAGACATTGTTATACAGTGAATTTCCAGAACATTATGTATGGCATGATCGAAAAAGAGATAAAATCTGGACTCCACGTGAGAAAGGGTTTGCCTTAGGTCGTTTCGTCTACGCAAATCCATCTGAAGGAGAGCGCTACTATTTACGTCTTCTTCTAGCAAACGTTCGAGGGCCTACATCCTTTGATGATCTCAAATCCATTAATGGCATATTGTGTAATTCCTTTCAAGACTCCGCGTTCAGGCGAGGTTTGCTTGAAGCAGATGATTCTATTGAGAAGTGCTTAGAAGAAGCCTCACGGAATCAGATGCCAGGTGCGCTTCGTAGATTGTTTTCAACTTTGCTCATTTACTGTCATCCAAAAAACCCTAGATTGCTTTGGGATAAATTTTACACAGTTTTCTCAGAGGACTATGCATATGCATTTCCATCGCAAAGCCGAAAAGTACTACAACTAACTCTTCGAAAAATTTGTTATTTGGTCGAATCAATGGGCAAAAGCTTTAGTACTTTTGATTTTGGGGATTTAAAATTGGACGAAATAGATCTACAGAGATCCAAAATGAAAGAAATTGAAGAAGAACTTAATGTTCCAATAAGTTCTGAGGAATTAAATTCCGTGCACCTACTTAATACAGAACAGCGTTACGCTTATGACACAATTTATAGAAGGGTTATAAAAAATGAAAGAGGTTCTTTTTTCTTAGATGGACCTGGTGGTACAGGCAAAACTTTTTTGTATAAAACATTGCTTGCGAATCTCAGAGTCAAAGGTATTATTGCAATTGCGGTTGCAAGCTCTGGTATTGCTGCTGCCAATCTCCCTGGAGGCAGAACATGTAATTCTCGATTCAAGATCCCTCTTGATCTCGAAGGGAATGAAAGTTCGCAAATCTCAAAACAAAGTTCTCTAGCAGAACTGATTCGTGCATGTAGGTTAATTATTTGGGATGAAGCACCAATGGCAAAATGCCAGGCAATCGAACACTTTGAAAATACCATGCGTGATGTTTGCTCAAACAACCTTCTTTTTGGTGGCAAAATTGTTGTATTTGGTGGAGACTTCCGACAAGTGTTACCTATTATACCGAAAAGTACATTGCGAGAGGCAATAAATTCAAGCTTTGTGATGTCTCCGCTGTGGACAAAACTTGAAAATTTACATTTAACTATAAATATGCGTGCTATGCGCGATCCAACATTTGGTAATTTTGTTTTAGGCATTGGTGATGGCTCGCATCCTTATGAAAATGGAGAGGATATCAAATTACCAAGATCAATCGTTATATCTGGAACAGAAGAACATGCACTAATAGAACGACTGATTGATGCAATATATCCAGACATACAACTAATTGTGGGAAATTATCTGTATACTTCCCTTTAACATGAAGGATTATAACGATTTAATAAAGATGATCTAAGGTCATAAAATAAAATACATAAACATAAGTAAAAAGATTTAGAATTAACCTCCGGTCCTAGCAAATATGGCCTAAGAACAATACCAAAGTAGGTATTCGCCTATTGGTTGCACCCAAGACGATCTAAGATATGCCCTTTGATTATGCTAGAAATCAATCTAAAATTTTCTGTAAAATTTAATTGTCTTTGTGTTCTTGTGATGAGAAAGAGGAGGCAAGGTCAAGAAAAAGCATTAGGTTAGAAATAATTCTCTACCTTTCTTTTTATATAGACCGAAATCCGAAATCAATTAGGAAAGAAATAACTCTCCTAATTTTCGGCCACTGTTGACCGAAATAAGGAATAAAAATTTCCTTATTTTTGGTCTTTCCAAAAAATATATAATATGTGTTGAATTGTCATCTAGTGAGGATCGAACCCATGACCTCTTGGTATGTGTACCCTCACTATTACTACTATGACACATTCAGCTTGTTGATATCAAATACAACTGATTATGTTTAATTACGAATTAACAGATTAATTCGTCCAAGCTAACATTATATATATTTAATTAAATATAACTTATTATATTTATTTTACGAATTGACAGTTAATCCGTCTCAACTTAATATTATTTACTTTTCATTAAATAATTATCTCATCAACACATTGACTAACTTTTTAGTCATTTTGGGCATCAATGTAATTATATTTCTATAACCACATTTCTCAAATACGTCCTATAGGTGTGACCTTTAGGGACCAGTCTGTGACACCCTCATTTATTGCGGAAAAATAAACACGTAATTCTAGAATAAAACTGCATGGATATGTTTGTAATAGGTTCATTATAGTAAAAACCTGTAATTTTTAAAACCTGAACCTGTTATAAAGATATCCAAATGGGAAGGTGTCAAACATGCAAGGTCCAAAATAAATCTCATGAATGAAACATCGCTAAAGTCGCGAAACAAAGTTATACAAACCAAATATGAGAAAGGGAGACATATGTCCCTAAAAAGTATGTGACATAAAAATATTTAAGGGTCACAATATAATAAAGTCAATCTAGGTCCCAAGGTTACTTTGCTCGCTAGCTCGTCCATGTACCCCATATATGCATCACCTACCTCAAATCGCATTTTATACAAATACGAAAGCCACAGTCAGTGAGGAGTAACTCCGAGTTCTCCCGACCACGAAATGTCATAATTAATATAACATGTAAACATAAGAATATGAATATGAATAACACATAGCCTTAGCATATAGATGCTAGACAATCGTGCTTATCATGTGAACAACAATATAACAACACATAGTCCTAGCATGTGAATACTAGACCGACTAATACTACACTATCATGTGAATCACATAACATCCAGGAATCCAAACTCTATCAACCATAGCCGGCTTGCATCTCACCTTCTATGATTCATAGAATCATCAAACAAGAAAGGACAATATATCAAAGACATGCATAAGTTCTTAGCACGGTCAATAGTCACTTTGTAACTCGAGTCTATACCACGAGGTAGGGAAGGTAATCGAACCGGCATCCTGGCTCAGAGGTTCTATAAAAACATGGACAAGACACAACACAACCCTAGTCCTAAATTTGCGCAGACCTAGACATGCGGATACACACCACCGCACCCAAGACCCACAATTTTTCTAAAACAAAGTGAGTACCCTAAGGAGTCCACCAAAGGGTTGGCTAGTACTTAAGCTGACCACTTACTCTCAAAATAAGTAACGAGGTCATGCCCCAACTTGGATATAAACCCACCAAGTCAGGAACACAGAGGCTATTAAGCAGTGAACATACACTCGTCAAAGACTATAATGACCTATCTATGATGAAGGCCGAAATACTCACCTAGGACCTAGTCCCAGCTAGTCCCAGCTTGAATACTTTAGCCCACACCACACAAGACAAGTAGGATACCCAATTCAGCTGACAATCCAACAATATCTCCATTATCAATAATAATCCAAATTCCAGCTAACCGTTAATTTCATAATTCATGAGAACAAGCTAAAATGGCAAAGAGGCAACAAGACTGAAGTATAAGGCAGCCAATTCATCCAACAACCAACATGTGAAATGATAATTACAAATATCTAGACATAACATAAAACCTCCAATAACAACCAATCTCACCTCAAAGACAAACCCTCGACCCGAGTCCCACGACGGGTCATCGGTCAAATCGAGGCTGACTGGTTTAAACCTAGTTTGACCAAACTCGTTCGGTCAATCTGCCCACTCGAGTCTTGGCCTACTTTGGCCCAAATCACAAATTTTATCGCAATATTATTCTCATGCTATTTCTAATTTCTATCATGTGAAAAACGAAAGTAACACATTATCAATCCCTAAACACTTAACAAACAACGAGCACAACATTAACTACTAATGTGACATTAATTCGTCGAGTAACTCGGAATAGTTACCTTACGCTAGCAAAGAGACAAGTAAGAACTTGAGAAAGCTTCTAAAACCCAAAATTACTCTTCCTCTTCAACCACATATGAGCCACCTAAAATAATTATGTGAAAGGACGATATTAACGAATTATCTTTATATAAAATATGAGACGGAAATTAATTTAATTATATTTTAAATAAACCAAACTAGCGTCAAAACAATTTATGGACACGGCTCAAAAGTTATTATGACAACCTCAAACTCGGCCTAACCACCAACTACACATGGACTCAAACTCGTGACATAGCTAGGCCACTGCCTAGGCCACGGCCAGGCCACTGCTAAGCTACGCCAAAGCCACTGCCAGCCATCAAACTCGCCTAAAAGCAAGCCACAAAGAGTCCGACACGACCACCACCCGACTACCCATAGCCACCCTTCACCCTACTTCATAACCTGACCCAAAAATCAGTCCAAAACAGAACCCAAAAGATGCCTAAGTTCGACCCCAACTCCAGTCCTCAAATGCAAAGTGAAAACCCACGATGACAGCTCTCGTCCCTGCCCAAAACAGAGTACCAATCGTCCCCTTAAGACTCCATTCTCGCGCCTAAAAACAGTCCTAGCTGAGCCAACTAAGTCAGCATTTAAAACGGTTTTAGAGCGGAAATCCACAAGTATAAAGAAACTCAAAAACAGTCCCTAAAGACTACAAAAATCGCCCCAACACAGAGTCCAAATTAGTCCAAAACAATCCCTACATGTCAGTATACACCGTCTCAACTATAAAACACACCAATTATCACCCAAAACAATCCATACATGTCAAAGATACACCGTCTTAAATATACCACTTACTAGCTAGCATCCCAAATGATCCCTAGAGGTCAGTATACACCGTCTCAATCATCTCCACATATCAGTATACACCGTCTCAACTATACAACTGACTAATTAACATCCATAAGGATCCCTATATATAATTATACACCGTCTTAATTATAAAACAGACTAACCAAAGATTCGAAATAAACATATTTTACAAGTAATATCGAGTAATCCATAATTGTTACCTTTTTCCGATTGAACTAATCATTTATGACTAACAAATCTTCTACAAGACCGTCTATTTTAGTACCTACAACCGTCTTATAATAAATAAAGCTGAAAATATAAATGGGTTTGTAAAAATACATGACGAAAATGAATTTTACTTACAACGGATTGACGAGAACGACGAGAGGAGCGCTATGGAACAAAAATAGTTGAAAACGGATGAGAAACGGACGACCGAAAATCGATTTTACGAAAGAAAAAAATGAAACGTGAAAAAGAAGAAAAAGGAAGGGAGAAGAAGAAAGAGACGTAGGAAATGAAAATGAGGCGTGACACCTGCCAACTGCTATTTATTATACGTACGTTTCTTCGTCGTTAAGAAACTTCGATAGTTATTAAAACCGTTTCGAGTTAAATTTAACCGATTTAAGTAAAAGTTTCAGTAATAAAACGGAATCAATAATAAATAAATTTAATGAGTGAAAATAAAATAAACTCAGCTAGTTAACGTAAATAATAAGAAATCGGCTTGAAACGGAATTATTAGCGATTTTTACGAAACTAACGGATATTAATAAAAAAAATTGCTAATTTAGTGAAATAAGCTCAAAATAGCTAATTGGACGGTTTTGTTCCCAAAATCCATCTCGGGTTCACTTAAAACAACTTTCATAAGGACTCGTAAAGAAACGGAAATTATTAAATAAATAAACTCGAACTAACTTTAAATAAACTTATTAATGATTATTAAAATTAACGTATCGAATTATGATGAAATTAATTAATTAGCTAAGCATATATATATAAATCGTTAAATGATGTAATTAAATTCAAAATAGCAATTAAAAGAATTTTATCCAACTTAATAAAATACGGGATGTTACAAGTTGATCACCGCCATCTGTATGATAATAACGTCAAACTTTCTAGCAAGCCAACCGTTATTAGGTAAACGTTAATCAACTGATTAAATATACGAAGTATACCCTTGTGAACCTGTAAGAGATTTACAAATGTTATCACACTAATTTGTGGAGGACACAAGCTCCAACAAACTCCCACTTGTCCTCACAAGTGTATGTGCGATAACCGATTCTCATATCCTTTAAAATTTCTCCCACTCAATGTAAAACAATTTGCAAATCCGAATTCACAAAGGTCGTATTTTACAAGCGATCAGTATCAAGAGTGGTTTTCCCGACTAGAGAGTAACTTAACTGATAAACGAATCAACATTCGAGCATGGCCATGCATTTCGATTACAACTCCTCGAGTGGCCCTGAGAAATAACTATACCTGATAAGGGATGGATATTTTCCTCAACTCGAATCCTGCAGACGTAAGCACAGTATGAAATGACCCAGAAAAAATCTACTTAGCCCCAGTTACGGTAGACCGTGATAAAGAAACCAAAGTCACCCAAAGACTGCCTTAATCTTAAGAGACAGTTGATAGTCAAAAGAATCGACTCTAGGTACACAATGGATGTCCTATCCACGACCTGGTACCTAATGTTATAAAACATTTAGGACTCCATTACGTTGTCACAAAACGTTGTCCTACGAGGTATCGACATAATCTCGTATCTGTGATCGATTAGTCAACCGTTTAACTTATGGCTCGTTGAATCCACCATCAATCTACTGCACAATATAATAGCCGGAGTTATCAGCTCACATTGGCGATTACGGACCAAAACAAATATAATGTAATTCAGTTCACTTTGTGACGTTCAATGTTGTCAGTACAATCCACATGAAAAACAAAATATTATAAAACCGATGTAGTTATAAATAGTATATGAAAAAGATAACGTATCGAATTCATAATCAACTACTACAACTCAGGTACACGTTTAATTCTCATGGAAATAACGTGCCCTCAATGCTTATCATATTTCAATGGCTTAGTAGTAGAATCTGCTACAACACACTAAGAGTGAAGACGAACCGGACTGAGATCCGTTTGGAAGCTACCATCTGCGTAACCGGTTGCGCATAGCTTAGTATCTCCTCCATAAGTCAATACCCAATCCTTAGTCCTTCGTAGGTACCTGGATTCTTTTGGTACCGACTCGTCATACTCAATGCATGTGCCACGTCTGGATGTGTGCACATCATGGCATACATGATCAATCCTATTGCAGATGCATAAGGAATACGACTCATGTGTTCAACCCCTTCAGGCGTCGTGGGTGACTGGGACTTGCTCAACTGCATCCCAGTCGTCATAGGAAGGTTCCCCTTCTTGGAGTTGGTCATGCTGAACCTCTCAAGAACCTTATCCAAATAAGACTCCTGACTAAGTGATAACGTCCGTCGTGATCTATCTCGGTAGATACGGATTCTCAATATACGTTGTGCCTCACCCAGATCTTTCATCTGGAAATAGTTCTTCAACCATTCTTTAACCGAAGATAGGAGAGGAATGTCATTCCCAATCAAGAGTATGTCATCGACATACAATATCAAGAATACAATCTTGCTCCCACTCGACTTGAAATATAAGCATGGTTCTTCGACCGATCGAATAAAGCCATACTCTTTTATCACTTGGTCGAAACGATGATTCCAACTCCGAGAAGCTTGCTTAAGTCCATAAATGGAACGCTTAAGCTTGCATACTTTCTTAGGATGCTTAGGATCTATGAAACCTTCGGGTTGCACCATGTATAACTCTTCCTCCAAATAATCGTTTAAGAAGGTGGTTTTCACATCCATTTGCCAAATCTCATAATCATGAAATGCGGCAATCGCTAAGATTATCCGAATGGAATGTAGCATGACTACAGGTGCAAAAATCTCACCATAATGCAATCCTTGCACTTGAGTGAAACCTTTTGCCACAAGTCGTGTGATGCGTGTCATTTATATGATGTTTTACATCCCATTTTACACGCATTTCAGAGCTCATTCTTGTAGTTTATGATACATTTCTCCCTATTTCCGTCTACTTCCGTATTTTGTACATTATTGCAGAAATGTGAAGAATTCAACGGGAAATCAAGCCAAATCCGTCCCCGAGTAATCTGCATTGCAAATGACGTAAAGGAATCACTTAAGGAACGAGCTTGGTGCGCAATCCAAGGCCCAAAAGACAAGTCCACGAGTTTTAAGAAGTCAAGTAGCAGCTCAAGTAGTCGATCGACCATCACCCTCAGTCGATCGACCAATGTTCGGTTCCGAAGCCACTTTGTTCATTCTTGAGTGGTCGATCGACCACCTACCTTAGTCGATCGACCAGTTTGCTATTCCGATTTGAGAATTAAAAGACCGTGAATCTTGAAGCCCAAAGTTATTCTAGGTTTAGGAAATAAAGTTACGTTAGTTGCTATATAACGTAACCTAGAAACATTCAATCATCATCAAGTTATTATTCAGTTTTCATTCAAAGTTTTATTCAGTAATTTAGATTAAGTTTTCGCATACGGTTCTTGATAGTTAGGGTTTGGGATTGTTGAGCATTGGATTTTCGGTTCTTAATAACTAATCTTTCCTCTGCAATTCGGTATTCTTCTGCCCTAATTATAGTTCATCTTTATTTTATCAATAGTTTAGAATTGCTAAGTAGATTCCCGCAACCGTTATCATTGTTTATGTTAATTGTTTATTTTACTGTTTTAAGCATGAATTCAGTAGTTAGCTTTATCGTTTATGTTGTTGTTTCTACCCTTAGCATGAGTAGCTAATTCTATAGTGCTAGGATGTAGGCGATTTATGGCATAGGCGGCAATAGATTATACACGGACTGACCCGCGTGTTGGTCGATCGACCACCTTACCCGGTCGATCGACTGACCTCGTGAGGTTACCTTTCGTTTTAATTGATTTTAATTGTTGTATTTAACGAATCGAATGCATGCGACCAGTTAAGTACCCCTTTATGACTGACCCAATAGATCGAAAGATAGGGTAAGTGTTAGACCATCAATTGAATCGACTAAACTGTGCTAAGATCGAAAGATAGGTATAGTTTAGACCGTTAAGTCACTTTTCAGAACGAAAGTTAGTATTAGTGATATTAGGGACCTATAGCGAGATCGAAAGATGCTATTTGTTAAGAGTGGACCGAGAGGACCTCTTTGTTTCCCGCCTCACCTGTGTTGACTCAGACCGACTTAGTTTACCGCCGCCGAAGCTATAATGATCCGATCATCCTAGTACCCCTTTCTTTATCTGTTAAACCGTCTTTTTAGATTATTATCTTTATTTGTTCTTAGCTATAGACCATCTCAACTCAACCCCCACAATTGTTACCTTAGACTGAATATAAATCAACTAGAATTTACATCTGCCTCCTTGTGGTTCGACCCTGTTACCACTAGCCTAGGTTAGTCTTAATAGGAATTATAAATTTTATCTTTGGTACTCACAACGACGGGTATCAAATTTTGGCGCCATTGCCGGGGAGGCAATAGTCCTAATTTTAGTTGTTTTATTTTTAGTCTTTCTTAGTTTAAGGGACTTCTGTTCCTTAAACTTTTCTCATATTCTTTTTGTAGTTTCCTCTTATGCGCAGGTCACAGGGTGGTGAACTAGTGCCATTTGACCCTGAGTTAGAGAAATCTTTGCGCGAGTTGAGACGAACACAAAGAGTACTACCGACAGAGGAAGAGCTGAGTACTCTGTCAAGCTATTACGAGAACAATCTGTTCGAAGAAGACCCACAGTCTTCACCCGTTTCCACTTCTTCAGCCGAGACAGTTACTTCTCCAGAAATTCCAGTCATGGCCGAGGAAGCAAGTATAGCTAGTCATTCGAGCCGACAAATGAAAACTTATATAAGGGGTTCGAACTACCAGGAGATGCCAGGAAGTTCGAACCAAAGCCTTCATACATTAGCATGGTTGAGAAGAACCAGTTCGGGGGAGCTGCAAATGAAGACGCAGCTAAGCATATGGAAACCTTTATTGATTACTGCTGTTCCATACCCCCACCAGCTGGCGTGACCCAAGACCAGATCAAGGAGACCATGTTCATCTTCTCCCTTCGTGATGCTGCAAGGGAGTGGTATAGAGATTTGGACCGGACCGTTCAGGGGATCACCGATTGGAATACCTTGGCATTGGCATTCTACAAGAAGTACTTTTTCTGCTTCAAGGACGATTGCTATCAGAGCCTAAATCACGGGCTTTAAACAAGGGCCGGATGAGAATTTCCACGAAGCATGGGTCCGTTTTAAGAAGCTGGTGCGAACCATACCGCACCATGGGTTCGAAAAGTGGAGCTTGTGCAATCATTTCTACAATGGGTTGTACGACGATCAGAGGGCCATTTTGGATGCTGCAGCTAATGGACGATTCGCTGAGAATTTAGGAGCAACCAAGGGGTGGAAGATCATTGACGATCTAGCTACCCACAAGGCCGAGTATGGAAATTCTAGAGGGAACCAGAGGAGAGCTGCTGAATCTTCCTCTGTTGCTGCACTTGAGGCTCTCACCGCGAGATTTGACAAGTATGAGCTAGGAGAAGCCTCTAAAGGTGGGATGTACCAAGTCAATGCTGTGTCAGACGGTCCCTTCGTCTGTGAAAGGTGTGGAGGTGAGGGCCATGTCTCGAAAAACTGCCTAGCCCCTTTGAATCTTGTCTTGCGCTTTCAACACTATAGGCAGACCAACACCTACTATGAGCCGAATACCCATCCGAACTTGAGTTGGAGGAGCCAAAATGTCCTGAATCCAACTCAAGCTCCGCCGCAGCAGCAACCCTATGTGCCCCCTCATCAAAAGCAACAACAATATCGAAACCTCCTTATGTGCCGCAAAGAAACAATCGCACTCAATTTTCCAAGCTTAAGAACCTGTTGCTAAAGGAGTCCCAAGCAAGAGAGGCCGGGATGAAGCTACTAGAGAGCCAAATTGCTCAATTGGCTAGCAAAAGTAACACTCGGGCTCCCGGACACTTGCCGACCCAAACTGACCAAAAGGAGACCTTAAATGCCATCACCTTGAGGAGCGGGTCCACCCTTGATGGTCCTGCCATGGTTGAGGACGCTGTTGAAAAAGATGAGCCGGAAACAAGTCAAAAGAAAGCTTCAACGAATAAATCAAAGAAACAAAGCTACTGGTATATCGATCGATCGATCGATATACCTAGTCGATCGATCAAGCACGGGTTACAGGAGCTTCGAATCGACATCTCGGTCGATCGACGAGGACAAGTGGTCAATCGACCGAGATCGCTGCGATCTTGAGGAATTTCGTCCTTTGATGCCAAATAATCATGAGACCACTTGTTTCGGGTACCACATCCCGAAAATATTGGTGCCGACCCGAGTCTTGATGGGTCGATCCCGGCTCAAGTTCGACCCAATGACGATTAATGGTTCTCATTTGAGACGGTCCGAGGAGGGGTCTAGCTTCAACAAAGAGAAGGTGACGGACTTTCAGCCTAAGTCCAAGGATGTCGGCGCGCGTGATTTGGAGGAGAGGGCTAAGGTCCTTCTTACCCCCCTTACCCGGAGAGGCTAGTGCCGACCAAGGAACAGTATCTTTCAAAAAATTTGAAAAAGTTATCCGTAGTCTGAATGTACAAGTCCCCTTCCTTGAGTTAGTAAACCAAGTACCCGCTTATACTAAATTTATGAAACAACTGTTGTCCAAAAAGCGGTCACTTGAAACAGTGCACACTGTCGCACTTACTAAGGAGTCTTGCTCCTATCTGTCCCACACTGCGCCCCATAAGTTAGAGGATCCGGGTAGCTTTTCCGTCCCTTGCAAAATAGGCACCTTCTCAATTGAGAAGGCACTGTGTGATTTAGGGACTAGTATAAGTGTCATGCCCTTGAGTTTAGCTAGGAAGCTTAAGTTGACCCGGTTTGCTATCACAGACATGACAGTTCAGATGGCCGACCGATCTGCGGTCGAGCCTATAGGAGTCTTAGAGGACATTCCTGTCCAAATAGGGAAGTTTTTCTTCCCCATTGACTTCGTTGTACTTGACATGCCTGAGGATGCTCATATTCCCATTATTTTGGGTAGGCCATTTCTGCACACTGCTGGTGCAGTCATCGATGTCGGTCTAGGAACTTTGACCTTCAAAGTTGGGAAACATTCTATCATTTTTGCCCAACCTGCTAAAAAGAAGGACCCCATGTGGCCTGTTACTTGTAATACGGTCTCTGAAAAGAAATCGTACTTTGTGCTTCCTGAATTGCCTGTCTCTATTACTACTCCTGTGCTAACCCCTCCGCCCCAGATTGGGAGCAGAAAGGAGGAAGAATCTGTTGTTTTAGACATTGCAGGAGCCGGTTTGGGGAAGGATGAGCTGCATGTCACTCTAGCTGCAACAAAGCCTATCATTCAAAGAGGAGGCCTTGGATGCCTAAGCTATGGGATTGATGAGGAAGTGGACGATGAGCCAGCCAAGGTGAGATGGGCTGATTTGGATTCTGAAGATTCCAAGGAAGTCCTTGATTGGGAAGATGACGAAGTTGATCCGTTGAGCTCTCCAACTGTTGAAGCTAAGAAGGGTGCAACTGATAAGATGAGCACCATTGAGGCTACCTCTAGTAGCCAGAAGCCGACGAAGTGGACCATACCTTGGCCTTTCTTGATCAACTACTAGTTGATCAAAAGCTTTACAAACATTTTATTGCTTTCGAACTATTTTTTTTTTTTTTATTGCTTTTGTGTGCGCGAAAACTTCGCATTTATTTTGTTTTGTTTAGGATTTTTATGCACTTTAGGCTTTGTTTTGGGTTTTCGCGCAATTTTGGGCGCGTATTATTGTGCATTTGCAGGTTTCTAGACCTCGGTAGCTCGAGTTATTGAGCTAATACGAAGAAATAAGAAGTCGCAACAGTGTTTTCAGTCGATCGACTGGTCTATATAGTCGATCGACTGATTTGCGGGTTTACTGAGCTACTCGTTCACGCCCACTTGGTCGATCGACTGATCTTCTTGGTCGATCGACCACTGCTGCTGCTGTATTTGTTCACGACCTCTCCCCTGCTGTGTTTGGTCTATATGGGGACCTAAGGGAGTTTTCTACTCCGCTTTACTTTCCGTCATATTACTTATTTCTTCTGTTCTCTCATTTACGCACAATTTTACCGCTTCAAAATTGTTTTCTCAGTCTTATGCGTGGTATTTTCTGTCTTTCGGCACTCTTATTAGTAGCATCATAGCTACTGAAACCTCCTAGCTCACGCTGGTTTGGGGAGGTTTCCTTTTGCTTTCTTTAAAGTCTTGTGAGTTCCTTATCTTTCCTTTGTGTCTTGCTTATTTATTTTCTCGCAAATTCCCATTTCTCTTTTCTTCATTACATGATTTTGCACAATGGGGACATTGTGCGATTTGGTTTGGGGAAGGGTTTTGCGTCGCATATCATTTGCTTGCATTCACGTTTACATTCTGTTTTGCATTGTTCATTTCATTTCATATGTATACAAAAATCCAAAAAAAAAAATTGAAAAATTTTCAAAAATTCCCATAAAATGCACGTTTATTTTAGCATATAGGTCGAGTCGGAACGGTAGTATTTCTATGATGATTTTGCATTTGCACCTGTTTTGCCTGAGCCTTGCTAGATTAACATGTTATTAGTAGAATCGTAAATGCATATCTACGAGTTTTCGTTACATTCTTGCTGAACTTGAGATTTGACTTAGAAAATTGGCAAGCTACATCATACATTCTGAGATTTAGATCCTATAACTGTTGACATCTATGACCGGTTTATTTAGGAATGTGAGTAGTACTCCTTATGAGACATGTTTCCTTAATTTGCATAAATATGAATTTAATCTACTTAATACCTGTATGCATTCGGTTTGTGGTTAGTTGACACATGTGGAAGAGGTTTCCTTTATTCATTTTTCCCATAAGCTCCACACTGCCAAAAACAGCCTTTTTGTCCCGTTTACTACATCCTACTTTTAGCCTACCTTTGTCAAGCTAGTAGTCTGTGTTCTTGGGATTGTTACTCGTTTTTTGTGGCATTTGCTCTGTTGAGATGATGATTGGAAAATAAAAACAAAAAGGAAAGAAAGAAACAAAAGAAAAACAAAAAAAAAGAAAGAAATGAAAAAAATGATTCGAAAAAGAAAGAAAAAGAGGTTCTGCACTGTTCATAGCAGTCGATCAACTGCCCCTTTTGGTCGATCGACTGAGATTCGAGGAAGAAGTCAATTCGCATAATTTAATCCTTATCTTTTGGCAATTTTTGCTCCCATGTTTCATTTATATCCTATGGGGAGTTTATTGATTTGTTAGTTTGGAGATTGTGAGTTTTGTGCTTGCTATAGCACCGTTTCATTTGATTATGAGCAAGAAGTTGGATGTTGCCATTTGGTTCTGTTTTGGTACTAGCTTGATCACCTGTACCTCCACTTTTCCACAAAATGTTTTGCCTCTTCTTACCCATACCTCACATATCCCATATTTACCTCGGCATGTGTCATTGGTCATCTATTTGGTTGGAATGCATATGTGCGGTCATAGAGATCATTTTCATATTCTATTGCTGGCATGTCTTCATAGGTCGTAGTTAGGTGAGAGTCACTACAAAATTAATTCTTTCTATCTTACATATATTCACCTGTACTTATTGAGTGATTTGAGCGACCCGTGAGAGTCCAATTTGATAAGTCTCTACAATTGACGGTTCAGCAGTCTTTAACGACTTTATAATTCGTTTGCATGATTCGCATTACTAATTGATTGTTGGTTATGCATTAAATTGGTTTAGGCTTTACAGTTGACAATTCGCTCTGAGATTGAACTCGTTCCATTAGGTTTTAGGATCGAGTCTAGTTCTTGCTTGGGGACAAGCAAGGGTTTGGTTTGGGGAAGTTTGATGCGTGTCATTTATATGATGTTTTACATCCCATTTTACACGCATTTCAGAGCTCATTCTTGTAGTTTATGCTACATTTCTCCCTATTTCCGTCTACTTCCGTATTTTGTACATTATTGCAGAAATGTGAAGAATTCAACGGGAAATCAAGCCAAATCCGTCCCCGAGTAATCTGCATTGCAAATGACGTAAAGGAATCACTTAAGGAACGAGCTTGGTGCGCAATCCAAGGCCCAAAAGACAAGTCCACGAGTTTTAAGAAGTCAAGTAGCAGCTCAAGTAGTCGATCGACCATCACCCTCGGTCGATCGACCAATGTTCGGTTCCGAAGCCACTTTGTTCATTCTTGAGTGGTCGATCGACCAC
The DNA here is from genome assembly GCF_048544455.1 of Silene latifolia. Classification (NCBI taxonomy): domain Eukaryota; kingdom Viridiplantae; phylum Streptophyta; class Magnoliopsida; order Caryophyllales; family Caryophyllaceae; genus Silene; species Silene latifolia. The sequence continues at coordinate 118,121,082 of NC_133528.1, read as the reverse complement.
CTACCTTAGTCGATCGACCAGGCTATTCCGATTTAGAATTAAAAGACCGTGAATCTTGAAGCCCAAAGTTATGCTAGGTTTAGGAAATAAAGTTACGTTAGTTGCTATATAACGTAACCTAGAAACATTCAATCATCATCAAGTTATTATTCAGTTTTCATTCAAAGTTTTATTCAGTAATTTAGATTAAGTTTTCGCATACGGTTCTTGATAGTTAGGGTTTGGGATTGTTGAGCATTAGATTTTCGGTTCTTAATAACTAATCTTTCCTCTGCAATTCGGTATTCTTCTGCCCTAATTATAGTTCATCTTTATTTTATCAATAGTTTAGAATTGCTAAGTAGATTCCCGCAACCATTATCATTGTTTATGTTAATTGTTTATTTTACTGTTTTAAGCATGAATTCAGTAGTTAGCTTTATCGTTTATGTTGTTGTTTCTACTCTTAGCATGAGTAGCTAATTCTATAGTGCTAGGATGTAGGCGATTTATGGCATAGGCGGCAATAGATTATACACGGAGTGACCCGCGTGTTGGTCGATCGACCACCTTACCCGGTCGATCGACTGACCTCGTGAGGTTACCTTTCGTTTTAATTGATTTTAATTGTTGTATTTAACGAATCGAATGCATGCGACCAGTTAAGTACCCCTTTATGACTGACCCAATAGATCGAAAGATAGGGTAAGTGTTAGACCATCAATTGAATCGACTAAACTGTGCTAAGATCGAAAGATAGGTATAGTTTAGACCGTTAGTCACTTTTCAGAACGAAAGTTAGTATTAGTGATATTAGGGACCTATAGCGAGATCGAAAGATGCTATTTGTTAAGAGTGGACCGAGAGGACCTCTTTGTTTCCCGCCTCACCTGTGTTGACTCAGACCGACTTAGTTTGCCGCCGCCAAAGCTATAATGAACCGATCATCCTAGTACCCCTTTCTTTATCTGTTAAACCGTCTTTTTAGATTATTATCTTTATTTGTTCTTAGCTATAGACCATCTCAACTCAACCCCCACAATTGTTACCTTAGACTGAATATAAATCAACTAGAATTTACATCTGCCTCCTTGTGGTTCGACCCTGTTACCACTAGCCTAGGTTAGTCTTAATAGGAATTATAAATTTTATCTTTGGTACTCACAACGACGGGTATCATCGTGCCTTATAGATATCTGGTTGCGCGTCTACAGAACGCTTTATTTTGTAAAGCCATTTGCACTGTAGAGGTTTTACCTTATTGGGTAAATCAATTAGATCCCATACGTTATTCTCATACATGGAGTCCATCTCGGATTGCATGGCTTCGAGCCATAGCTTTGAGTCGGAACAGGCCATAGCACCTTTATAGGTTGCGGGTTCACTACTTTCTAGAAGTAAAACGTCATTCTCTTCGACCATACCAATGTATCTGTCCGGAGGATGAGAGTCTCTACCCGACCTCCTAGGTTCCTCAGGAATATTAACCGTATCATCAGTTGGAGGTACAACTTCCTCCATCTGTTCCTCGGTTGTTGGTTCTGGAATCTCCGACAGCTCGAAGGTTCTATTACTCGTCTTGTTCTCGAGAAATTCTTTCTCTAAGAACGTTGCACTAGCCGCAACAAAAACTCGATGTTCGGTAGACGAATAGAAGTAATGACCAAATGTTCCTTTTGGATAACCTATAAAGTATGTCTTGACCGATCGCGGGCCGAGCTTATCCTCGTGTCTCCACTTGACATAAGCCTCGCAGCCCCAAACCCGAATAAAGGACAAGTTGGGGACCGTTCCTCTCCACATTTCATATGGAGTCTTGTCGACGACTTTAGACGGACTTCGGTTAAGTATAAGAGCAAATTTGACAAAAGAGCATAACCCCATAATGAATCAGGCACTACGGTGTGACTCATCATGGATCGAACCATATCAAGTAAGGTTCCATTTCTCCGTTCGGACACACCATTCAATTGAGGTGTTCCAGGTGGAGTTAACTGCAAAACAATTCCACAGTCTTTCAGGTGTTGATCAAACTCATTTGAAAGATATTCGCCACCCCGATCTGAACGGAGTGCTTTAATCTTTCTACCCAGTTGGTTCTGAACCCTATTCTCGTATTCCTTGAATTTCTCAAAGGACTCACTTTTATGCTTCATTAAGTAGACATATCCGTATCTACTCAAATCGTCCGTGAAAGTGATAAAATATCTATAGCCATCTCTAGCGGTAATTGACATAGGTCCACATACGTCCGTATGTATGAGTCCTAATAGGTCACTAGCGCGCATTCCAACACCTTTGAAGGAAATTCGAGTCATCTTGCCAATGAGACATGATTCACACGTGCCATATGCAGAAAATCCGAATGAGGGAATAGTCCCATTATCGACGAGTTTCTTTACGCGTTTCTCATTTATGTGTCCCATTCGACAATGCCATAGATAAGTTTGATCTTTGTCACCAACCTTTAATTTCTTATTATTCATGTGTAATACTTCCGTGGTTTGATCTAAGATATAAATTCCATTCATGGAAACTGCTTTGCCATAAATCATTTCATTAAAAGAGAAAATACAACTATTATCCTTTATTGAAAATGTAAAACCGTCTTTAGCAAGTACGGAAACAGAAATAATATTCTTAGATAAACTGGGTACATAGTAACAGTTATTAAAAAATAACTCAAAACCACTAGGGAGTTGGATTACATATGTTCCCTTCGAGGCAGTAGCAACTCGTGCTCCATTCCCGACTCGCAGGTCCATATCACCCTTTTCGAGAGGTATGATGTTCTTTAGGCCCTGCAAATGATTACACAGATGAGAACCACAACCAGTATCTAGTACCCAAGTTCCGAAATTTGCATGGTTAATCTCAATCATACGAATATAAGATGACATACCAACAGGAACGACGCGTCCTGCCTTGATGTCCTCACGGTAGACGGGACAGTTCCTCCTCCAATGTCCAGTCTTGTGACAATGGTGGCACTCTATGTCACCGTCCTTACTCTTTGTCTTGCCCTGTGAGCCACTAGTCTCACCAGGCGCACTCTTACCGTTTTCTGGCTTCTTAAACTTTGGCTTACCTACAGCTAGGTCGCCATGAGCCTTGCCCTTACCTTTACTTTTGTTGTGAATCGTGAGAACATCCTGCTTCATGCTCCCACTCAATTTCATATCCTTCTCGGTCTGTACGAGAAGGGAGTGTAGCTCATGAGGACTCTTTTTCAAGTTATTCATGTAGTAGTTCGCCCTGAAAAGGGCAAAACCATCGTGAAGAGAATGAAGCATTCGGTCAATGACAATGCTCTCACTGATTCTACAATTCAGTGACTCCAGTTTCTCGACATTCTCAATCATGTGAAGAATGTGTGGGCTAACCGGTTGGCCCTTCTGGAGTTTCGCATCAAAGAAGCGACAGGTATGCTCATATGTGATGATTCTCGGTGCCTTTGAGAACTCATTAGTGAGCGTGGTGAAAATATTGTTTGCACCTTGGGCAATGAAGCGTCTCTGCAAATTGGTTTCCATTGCAAAGATGAGTACGTTATTTATCGCACCCGCTTCCATAACGAAATCACTATAAACGAGTGACTCGTTGGCTCCTGCATTTGGGCCTGGGTTGACCGGTATTGGCTCAGTTAAATACCTGAGCTTTCCGTCAGCAATGGCAGCATTCCGTAGTGCCGCCTCCCAGTCCGCAAAGTTGGACCCATCATTCTTCAGTCGCGTGGACTGATTCATTTGGTCCATGAATACTTTTAGCCAGGATGAACGATCTAGTGTGGCACTAGGCATTGGGATTGCGTTATTTCCAGCCATTTGTTGTAACAGTATTATTGATAATAAGCGTGTTCTACACTGCGAAAGAAGAATAAAATAATAAGCATGCATCGTTTTTATTTTTAAGTCTAATGAACTAATGTCATAACGCGAAGACTCAAAAACATTTATACAATTGACCTCCCTCAAGAATTATATAAATGACCCCAAGACTCAATTCTCTGTAAGTTGATAAGCTAACCTGTTAGCTAATTCTACCGTTAGAATTCCCGGTCGATAAATTTACTCAGTAAATTCTATCTTTAGTCCATCATAATCACGAGAAACTCTTTGGACTATGATGTTGAGGTAAACTAAGTCAACACAACTACTTACCCAACGTAGAAGGGGTCATATTAGGCCTACCGACGAAGAAGGGATTCATAGATGTTTGCCCTTATAAAGACTAATCTCAATTTCCGTTTTAGAGGAAGATCCCATCAACTTTTTAATTCATTTTAAGTGAACTATAATCTAGCATGCGAGAATGATTTAAACTAAGGTGATGGCTTAAAGACTCGTGACATCGCATGTCCATGAAAACTAACATACAACCTATATGAGTCAATTTTCATGCATTTTAGTAGTAGGTGGTTTGGTTTTAGGCGGAATATGATGCAATTACTAGCATATGAATGAAAAGCAATAAAATGAAAAACGTAAAAAAAAAAAAAAACGAAAAGTCCTAGTGTGGCCTATCCTATCAAAATGAACAATAAATACAAGTTTGGAATCCATCCTTGGACCCGAGAAGCTTGTCTTGATGTTCCATCTTGATCCATGTAGCGGGAGTGAGCTTGAATCTTCATCTTTAGTCTTCTTTGAAATTACAATAATTAAAATTACATAATTGACCTATTAATTACATTCTAATTTCAAAACCAAAAACTAAAATAAAGGAGATTCGAGATCTCATAATTACATAAAAATCATGTTTCCTTCATTACGAAAACATGATTGACTAAGGCCACACTAAGTATTACATTATACAACTGATTGCAAAAATTAAATACGTAAATAAAATTCATTCATTCGATTCATTCAACATAATTAAAAGCATCAACTAAAATAAATTAAACACACATAATACAATAAATTAATATGTTGATTAATTTATCCAAACCACCTATTTAAATTAAATTAAGTGACAATTCCGCAATTTAATCACATTAATTCATACATAATCCATATTAAACTTGTAATATGAATTCTATCCGTCAAAATTTTAAACTGCTTTAAAATAACTCGGTATCATTAAATTGTGAACCGATTCACAATAACTAATTGGCCAAATAAAATAACTTCTCTTTTTTTTCTTGTTTGGTTTCGGCATAACCAAATAAAAGGAATTTTTTTTTTTTTTAATTAAAATTCCAGCTCTCGGCTGAAATAGAAAACAGCCAAAATTTTTTTTTTTTATTTTTTACTTATCCGGCAATAAAATTAAACAAAACCTTTCCCTTCCTTTTTTTTTTATGCGGCAAAAGAAGAAAAAAAAAACAAAACTTTCCTTTTCCTTTTCTGATTCGGTAAATCAAAAAAATTCCTAAAAACGTTTTTTTTTTTTTTTTTTTTTTTAAACGGCAAACCCTAAAAATTTTTTAGCCATCAAAAAAAAATTCCCTTTTGCGGCAGTAAGCCCTAAAACAAGATTGATGAAGAACAAAGTTTACAGTTGCTAATAGAACATGGTTTAGCAAATGGATTAACAAGCATGATTAATCTTTTATGCTAAAACTATATAGCAAAAACAAATTCTCGTATCAAAGACATGATGATACTATATCTATTCTAACTTAATCTGCATTAAATCAAAATTCGCCAATTCTTCATATGATAATTTTAACAGATTAAAACAAAGATATGATCAAAAGAAATTGGATATAAATCATTAAACAAAAGGGAAAACAAAGCAAAAAAAAACAGGCCGTAAAAAATATCTCGGCCAAATTTTTTTTTTTTTTTTTTTTTTTACCGGAAAAAAAAAACCTAATTTATATACTCGAAAATCAGGTTATTAGTTTACATACAATTTTATGAAAATCATCAAAATTAAAATCGTGGCCTAGTGCTCTGATACCACTCGTGGGAAATTATCTGTATACTTCCCTTTAACATGAAGGATTATAACGATTTAATAAAGATGATCTAAGGTCATAAAATAAAATACATAAACATAAGTAAAAAGATTTAGAATTAACCTCCGGTCCTAGCAAATATGGCCTAAGAACAATACCAAAGTAGGTATTCGCCTATTGGTTGCACCCAAGACGATCTAAGATATGCCCTTTGATTATGTTAGAAATCAATCTAAAATTTTCTGTAAAATTTAATTGTCTTTGTATTCTTGTGATGAGAAAGAGGAGGCAAGGTCAAGAAAAAGCATTAGGTTAGAAATAATTCTCGAAATAACTCTCCTAATTTTCGGCCACTGTTGACCGAAATAAGGAATAAAAATTTCCTTATTTTTGGTCTTTCCAAAAATATATAATATGTGTTGAATTGTCATCTAGTGAGGATCGAACCCATGACCTCTTGGTATGTGTACCCTCACTATTACCACTATGACACATTCAGCTTGTTGATATCAAATACAACTGATTATATTTAATTACGAATTAACAGATTAATTCGTCCAAGCTAACATTATATATATATTTAATTAAATATAACTTATTATATTTATTTTACGAATTGACAGTTAATCCGTCTCAACTTAATATTATTTATTTTCATTAAATAATTATCTCATCAACACATTGACTAACTTTTTAGTCATTTTGGGCATCAATGTAATTATATTTCTATAACCACATTTCTCAAATACGTCCTATAGGTGTGACCTTTAGGGACCAGTTGATCACCGCCATCTGTATGATAATAACGTCAAACTTTCTAGCAAGCCAACCGTTATTAGGTAAACGTTAATCAACTGATTAAATATACGAAGTATACCCTTGTGAACCTGTAAGAGATTTACAAATGTTATCACACTAATTTGTGGAGGACACAAGCTCAAACACTAATAACTACAGATCCATCATTAACTACGACAAGAGCAATATTGACACCGAAAAATGATGATGCACAGACTATAAATGCTATGTTAGTTTCCAAACAAGAAGGTCAAGCATTTACCTACAGAAGCTTCGACGAAGCGACAGACATAGCAACATCGCAGTATCCGACGGAATTTCTAAATACACTACAGCCAAGCGGTCTTCCACCACATGAATTGATACTGAAAAAGAACAGTCCCATTCTTTTGTTGAGGAATTTAGATCCAACTTCAGGACTTTGCAACGACACGCGGCTTATATGCAAAGGCTTTGATCGGAATGTCATAGACGCAGAAATTGCTGTCGGTCACCATAAGGGCGAAAGAGTTTTCATACCAAGAATTCCACTTCAACCATCTCCTACTGACAAATTTTCTTTTCAATTCAAAAGAAAACAGTTTCCCATAAAATTAAGTTTTACAATGACTATTAACAAAGCACAAGGTCAAACACTTGGTAAAGTTGGCATATATCTACCACGTCCTGTATTTTCCCACGGCCAGCTATACGTTGCTCTTTCAAGAGCAACTCAAAGTTCGATGTCACAAGATGGCGCTTCTTCCGCATTGTGCTCTGAATGACAGTTGGAGACGTACAAGAAATATTGTATGCTATGAAGTACTACATAATGCTAGATAAAACCAAATGAATGTTTCTAAAATTTGTGTTATTATTTTGTTTCCTAGATTTGTTAATGCAATAGTGTTTTTGTAAATAGTTTTTCGTGCTTATCATTTTTGTTTGTAACTTTATAGGTGTGTAATTTTTATTTTTTTTGCATTTCGTATTTCTTTTTTTATTTTGTGATTACAAAAATAAACGCAAAATTCAGTGTGTACAACGTCGTTGTCTCCAATTCTTTATCATTTTCATATTAAAATAATTCTCTTTCGTACGTCATCTTTAAATTTTAATCATGTATTAATGCACTACCTGTTAATAAAGGAAAATATACATTATCGTTTCTCAGCTACTGAAAAATTTGTTCGGCAAATAATTACGCTTGTCTAAAATTTAGATATACTATTTTCTATGACTTCCTATATTTTATTTTTGTGCTACTGTATATATTTTTACGTCGATTTCAGTTTACACTTTCTCTGACATATATTCACAGCTTCAATGTCCTAACATAAATTACCTTATTTTGTAGATTGAAATGACTCCTCCAAGAATCCCTCTTGCCTCCGCAACTGATCGTACTCGGAACTTCGCCATAGTCGTACGGCTGGAGTCTTTACTCGCTTCAAAAAAGGCAAGGCTTGGAGATAAAACTCTTCAAAATTTGCTCTTCAGTGACAGAGAGGTATAAACCAAAATATTATACAACATATACTTATTGCTTACAATTTTAGATGCTGAAGTTTTCTAAATTTTATTTTGCGCTTTTACTTATGCATCAGGGAATAGAAATGTCAGCAACTATCTATGAGGAAGATATTGCTTATTATAAAGACATTTTTCGTGAAGGGCACGAGTATGAAATTCCAAATCCAACCATAAAACTCATTCCCGAGCAATTCAGATATGAAAACAATATCTATCAAATGACATTGAAAGGTGGTCTGGATGTAGTTGATCTCGGTCCCACTGAAAATCAAAGGACATACTGGGTTCCAGTAAATGCAATAACAAGTTGTCTAGATCGCAAAGAACGATTTGGTGATGACCGCTATATTTTATCATATTTACTATTCTATTGAAGCTTGCTAAATTTTGGTGCTCACAATTTTTTCTTTTTCCCATGTAGATATAGTTGGCGTAGCTCTTTCTATCGGATCCTTAAAAAAAGTTACGACGAGAACATCTGGTGATACCCAACAAGCAAGAGACATAATTGTTGTTGACCAGAGGTAACAAACTTAGGAAATGCAATTTTTCAATGCCCATTATGTAAAAATTTCTTCTATTTCACTTTACCTCTATATACAGGATGCAGCCGGTCGTTGTAACCGCTTGGCGTTTGAATGCTTTAGAACCCACAGAAAAAATTGCACGCGTCATAGAATCTCTACCCATTGTACAGATCACTCGGGTTAGAGCAGCCAGATTTGGGGGTATGTTAATATATTTTATAGTAATCATCAAATTTATGAAGCATATGATAAAGCAATACAATACACAGGGGGTTGCTGGGTGTGACGATCCGTACACTTCGAACCCTTAGTTTTATTTATGCTATGTAGTTTCATTTCCTCTTGTATATTTTTAGTAATTCCTCTCCTAGTTTAGCATAGTTAGCATTAGCTTTTTCTTTCCCTAAATGGGTATATCGCTATTCTGAACTAAACTTGTAAAATCAATGTTTCCTGCTACCAGGATGTAAATATCAAATTTCCCTCTTTGGGGAGTACTAGTCAATCAAGCATCTGCTTCCCACCAAGTTGCCTTCTTATTGCTTGTTGTTGCTTTTTTATGAACGACTCTTGCCTTCACCTCTCTAACAAGCCCGTGTGTGTCGATCGAGACTAGGATTTCGACACCCACAACCCGAGACTGATTACGAGTGCCTAGTGCTTGACAAACACTAGTGCCTAACGCTCTCGCTTTCATTCTTGTCAAAGTGTTTAGACAAAGGTGCGCGTCACACCCCGACTCAAAGTTTCGGACCGTGGCATTTGGTATCAGAGCCCGGTCTTCTTGACGGGCTGCTGTATACGATGGCAACAAAGGCGGTAGAACCAAGTGGGACTAAAAGTGACACTAAGGCCAAAGTGGCGGCTTTAAAGAAATTGTTGGACGAGAAAATTCCATCCTTGGAAGCTCTCATTGTGAGTTTGGGGAATACTCACAAAGGAGTTGAGGAGACGGTAAAGGGGCATGATGCCCACTTCGAGGCCATAGACGAGTCCATAGAGGGGCATGAGAGCCGCCTTATGGCCGTCGAAGAGGCGATTCCGAAAGAGTATAACTCGGATATGGGTTATCTCTATGAAAAAGTCGAGCAACTCAAGAACATGTGCAATACCTTGATGAAAATGGCCGCGGATGGGAGTTTTGGTGGAACTCCTAAGATGAAGCCGCCTACACCCCTCAAGTATAGTGGGGCGAGAGATTCGAAAGAAGTCGATAACTTCATCTTTGACATGGAACAATACTTCCGAGTGAGTGCGCTCGACGAAGGTCTAAAGGTCAGTACCGCGAGTATGTACCTAACGGATGACGCTAAACAATGGTGGCGCTCGAAGCATGCCGAGATCGAGGCAGGGACCATTAGACTAGAGTCATGGAATAATTTCAAACGACTCTTCAAGGAACAATTCTACCCGGAGAACACCGATTTCCTAGCTCAAAGGAAATTAAAGAACTTGAAACATACAGGCTCGATTCGCGATTATGTGAAAGCGTATTCGGCTTGTATATTGGAGATAGCGGACATGACCGAGAAGGACCGGGTGTTTCAGTTTATTGATGGTTTGAAGGAGTGGGCTCAGCGAGAAATCATGCGACAACGACCTGAGTCCCTCTCAGCTGCGATGACAGCGGCTGAAAGGCTAGTTGACTATTACACGGAGCGCGAAACCTCCCAGAAGAAGGGATTCACTGCAACGGGCGGAGGCAACCAAAGGTTTGGAGGGACAACTTCACAAACAAGACCTCCCTCTACGGGTAATAGTCGGTTCCGTCCCGGAGGTGATAATAGGAGATGGGGTCCGACGAATTCCACTCCAACCTCTTCTAAGGGTAGTAATTCTGAAGCGTCGACTGCTAGAAAGCCGTTCGCGTGCTTCCTTTGTAGAGGACCGCACCGAATGTCCGAGTGCCCTCACCAGGGGGAGTTCAACACCCTTAAGAAGAATTTGTCCAAGATGTCGGTAGAACAGAATCCCGAGGGGATAGGCCATGATGAAGAGGGATGCGATGATGATGAGGCCAGTGAGCAAGGAGAAATGGCTCGGATGGGAGCAGTCCACATGATGTGCTCAATGGACAAAAGCGCTGAGCGCTCCAAGACCAAGTCCACGGAACTGATGTACGTGGAGATAAACGTCAATGGGAAGGCTACTCGAGCAATGATAGATACATGAGCCTCCCATAATTTCGTCACCCCCGACGAAGCGAAGAGACTCGGAATGAAGTTGAACCGAGAAGGAGGAAGCATGAAAGCTGTCAACTCCAAAGCCTTACCGATTCAGGGCGTGGCTAGAGAAGTGGTGATCAAGATGGGCGAATGGACGGGGAAGCTCGACTTCACCAGCGTCCCGATGGATGATTTCAAGATCGTCCTCGGCATGGATTTTCTGAAGCGGACCCCGGCCTTTCTGGCGCCCCACAATGGATCTTTAATAATGGTGGGATCAAAACCATGTCTTGTGAAAGCTGTTGAAGCTGACCGAAAGCAAAAGGGGCCACTCCTCTCGGCAATGCAGTTGAAGAGGGGACTTCAAAAGGGAGAGCCTACATACTTGTGTACAGTGTCCATGAAAGAAGACACCTTTGCTGAATGCGTAGACCCACAAGTAGAGAAGGTGCTAGAGGACAACAAGGACTTGATGCCTGATCAGCTACCTATGAGTCTGCCAACCCGATGTTCGGTAGACCATCAAATTGAATTACTCCCGGGCACAAGACCTCCTGCTCGAGGGCCATATCGGATGGCCCCTCCCGAACTAGCGGAACTACGAAGACAATTAGACGATCTGATTCGCTCGGAGTCGATACGACCTTCCAAAGCTCCCTATGGAGCCCCTGTGCTCTTCCAGAAGAAACAGGACGGTAGTCTGAGATTGTGTATCGACTACCGGGCTCTGAACAAGCTGACGGTGAGAAATCGCTACCCCATCCCATTGGTAGCGGATTTGTTCGATCAATTACAAGGCGCTGTATACTTCACCAAGCTCGACCTAAGATCTGGTTATCATCAAGTTCGAATTGCCGAAGGAGATGAGCCGAAGACTGCTTGTGTGATGAGGTATGGGTCTTTTGAATGGTTGGTCATGCCCTTTGGCTTGACAAACGCCCCTGCAACGTTTTGTACGTTGATGAACCATGTTTTCCACGAGTACCTGGACAAATTCGTGGTGGTATATCTGGACGATATCATTGTATATAGTCGCTCGTTGGATGAACACGTAAAAAACTTGGAGTTGGTGTTCGCGAAGCTCCGAGAGAACCACCTATTCGTGAAGAGAGAGAAATGTGAATTTGCCCAACCTGAAGTGAATTTCCTTGGTCACATAGTGGGCAAAGGCAAACTGAAGATGGATCCGAAGAAGATTACCGCTATCAAGGACTGGGGAACCCCAGGGAATGTATCTGAGCTCCGCTCTTTCTTGGGGCTCGCAAACTATTATCGAAGATTCATCCGAGCGTATTCGAAAATTGCTTCCCCGCTCACCGACTTGTTGAAGAAGGATAATAAGTGGGAGTGGTCTATCGACAAGAAGAGGGCCTTTGAGAAGCTTAAGGAAGCGGTGGTACAGGAACCGGTCTTGGCGTTGCCGGATATCACGAAGCCTTTTGAAGTTGAGACGAATGCATCTGATTACGCCCTCGGGGGGGTGCTACTCTAAGAGGGTCACCCTGTGGCTTTCAAGAGCAAAAAGTTTAATGGAGCCGAGACTCGTTATGCGGCACAAGAGAAAGAACTCCTAGCTATTGTTCATTGCTTGCGGGGATGGAGACATTATCTCTTGGGATCAAAGTTCGTTGTCAAGACTGATAATACCGCAGCATCTCACTTCTTGACTCAGCCCAAGCTGACAAGCCGACAAGCTAGATGGCAAGAATTGTTGGCAGAGTTCGATGTGGAATTTGCTTACAGACCAGGAGCCGCAAACAGAGTCGCTGATGCCCTAAGCCGAAGATGTGATTTGGCTACATTGCACACGATTGCTCATTTGTCTACCACCACAGTGGCTACCGACATTCAAGCTAAGGTGAAAGAGCACCTCGACCTGGACCCGGTGGCAAGGAATCTGAAACAATTAGCCATCGAAGGGAAGACTCGCAAATTTTGGATGGAGGATGGCCTCTTGTTCACGAAGGGACACCAGATCTTTGTTCCAAAAGCGGCGGGGTCACGCGAAAGATTCTCTTGCAAGAGTGCCACGATACATTGTGGGCAGGTCATCCGGGGTGGCAGAGAACCTTATGCCTACTGAAGAGAAGCTACTACTGGCCGCAGATGAAGGATGATGTAATGGAATACACAAAGACCTGTCTGATCTGCCAACAAGATAAGGGAGAGAAACAGAAGCCGGGGGGTCTACTAAATCCCTTACCGGTACCAACTCGTCCATGGGAAAGTATCTCGATGGACTTCATATCTGGGTTACCAAAGGTAGGGGCTCTCAGTGTGATCCTTGTCGTTGTGGATCGCTTCTCGAAGTATGCCACATTCATTCCCCTTCCGAAGACGTGCAGTGCTGAAGAGACGGCCACGATGTTCTTCAAGAATGTTGTGAAATATTGGGAACTACCTCAAAGTATAGTCAGTGATCGTGACTCTCGCTTCACGGGACTATTTTGGGGAGAATTGTTCCAGCTCTTGGGCTCTAAACTTCGGATGTCCTCAAGTTACCATCCTCAAACAGATGGCCAGACGGAAAGATTCAATAGCATGTTGGAAGAGTACTTGAGACATTTTGTGTGCGCAACCCAGATGGAGTGGGTGCGCCTCCTAGATGTTGCCCAGTTCTGTTTTAATGTTCAAACGAGCTCCTCTTCTAACAAAAGCCCGTTTGAGCTTGTCACGGGTCAACAACCATTATTGCCTCCCACAGTTGCAGATTCTTATGGTGGCCGGACGAAGAAAGCTCACGAGTTTGCTAAAGAATGGAATGTCAATGCTGAGATTGCTCGCGCTTACTTGGAGAAGGCATCCTGCCGCATGAAGAAGTGGGCAGATGCGAACCGGAGGCCAAGAGAGTTTAAGGTAGGGGACATGGTCATGGTGATGTTGAATAAGGAGCAGATGAGATTTCTTAGGGGCAGAGACAAGCGGCTGGTGCGAAAGTATGAAGGCCCCATCCAAGTGATCAAGCGGATTGGGGAAGTTGCTTACAAGCTTGACCGCCCTGCCTGGATGAAGTGTCACCCGGTCTTCCATGTGAGCTGCTTGAAGCCGTACCATCCAGATCCTGAAGATCCAACCCGCAACAAGAGCAAGCGCGCCAACATCCATTCCAATCAACTTCCAGCAACATCAGCCGACTAATCCAGCCTTGAAGACTTGAAGAGTTCCAGCGTTGCCGAGGACGGTAACAGATTAGGTGGGGGAGAGTGTGACGATCCGTACACTTCGAACCCTTAGTTTTATTTATGCTATGTAGTTTCATTTCCTCTTGTATATTTTTAGTAATTCCTTTCCTAGTTTAGCATAGTTAGCATTAGTTTTTTCTTTCCCTAAATGGGTATATCGCTATTCTGAACTAAACTTGTAAAATCAATGTTTCCTGCTACCAGGATGTAAATATCAAATTTCCCTCTTTGGGGAGTACTAGTCAATCAAACATTTGCTTCCCACCAAGTTGCCTTCTTATTGCTTGTTGTTGCTTTCTTGTGAACGACTCTTGCCTTCACCTCTCTAACAAGCCCGTGTGTGTCGATCGAGACTAGGATTTCGACACCCACAACCCGAGACCGATTACGAGTGCCTAGTGCTTGACAAACACTAGTGCCTAACGCTCTCGCTTTCATTCTTGTCAAAGTGTTTAGACAAAGGTGCGCGTCACACCCCGACTCAAAGTTTCGGACCGTGACACTGGGGTACTACTCGTTTTTCAAGCATCATACTGGACATCGATATTTCCGCCGCAACAGACTTACAGACATGGTATGATAAAATTTAGTTTTCGAAAGTTTCAATTCATATTCAATCCAAGTTCAAGCCAATCTTACTACTGCCTAAATGCAGGGCAAATAACAATGAAGATAACCTCCGAGGTATTGCTGTTACTTATGAAGCAAATGCTGCAGGAACAAACTCAACAAATCGAGGCAAAAGCTCAACCAATCGCGGCACCTCAACTGAAAACATAGAGACTTTGCTCTCAATAAGTTCTCTTGCGGATCAACCGGTAAATCTTTACACAAATATAAGTACGGCTGACAACTACCAACCAATATCCTTTACATAAGTTACATTTACTGATCTACTTGTTCACCAATTTATAGGAGAAAAAAATTATACTCATACAAGGAAAAATAAAGTCCATCACAAATCCAGATGACTTTGCATACACTTCATGTAATGTGTGTAGAAAAGGAACAGCCGTCCCAGTTGGGGAACCCTTTCGTTGTACCCTTTCCGATAAACCTCATGAAGGCATTTCAAAGGCCACGTAAGTAAAAAAACACTATATTTTTCGATAGACCTTATAATCTGCCTCTATATAGAATGTCTAACATTATAACTTTTCGTTTATGATAACTGTGCTCTGAGAATTATTTTCAGCGACAACACAGGTGAAACACGTTTTACGCTCTTCGATTCACTGGCAGAGGTAGTTCTAAAAAAAAGTACCGTTGAAGTTCTAACTCTATCAACAGAGGTGGTGTCATACTGAAAACCTTTTCCTATTACTAATTTATAATTACCTATTACAATTTTATACTATAGTCTTTCACCACTATTATTTATTTATTTTAGGAACTGATGTCCTTAATCGATGAAGCTCTTCTTAGAATAAAGGATCAGGAATTTGTTATAAAACTGTGGTCGTTCGACGTTGGTGGGCCAGTTAGACAAATACGCTTTCGCCCGCAGCATATTAAGGAAACACAAGTTTAGAGCAACGAAAGCATTTTCCGAATCGGTATAAGTTTAGCTTGTTGTTGGAAAAAAGACTTCTTCATCTGTTAGCTCTTTTCTTAATTACTTAACCTTTTTCTTTTTTACTTAGAAAGACGCAACTTAGTTACATATGTATCAGTTTTTGTAATTTTAATAACTGCTTCTTGGTGCTTCATTTCAGTCAGACTGGTCCTCTAACATCGGAATGTTGTTCATCGTCGTTTGCGTGGTCGTTAACGTTTACGAATTAAAAAATGAGCATTCATATATGTCCTCATGATACATTAATGATTCGAAGTGCCGGATTAGGTTATATCGCTACAGGTATGTACCTAATCTGACCAAATTTATGCTAATATTTTTTTGGAAATACTCCTAAATGACACTACTTACAGGTACATTAATATAACAGAGTTCTCAGTCCATTCTATAATTGTGTAACCGTAAACGTTAGCGTTATAAAACACCAATAGCCGTTTAGTTCTTTCAGAATAGTATATGCCAAGTCTACTATAATAGAAGAAAAATTTGTCTTAGTAGTGAACATGATAATTAGGTATTTGAGGTTAATACATGCTCCGTACATTTATAGTT
The DNA here is from genome assembly GCF_048544455.1 of Silene latifolia. NCBI lineage: Eukaryota > Viridiplantae > Streptophyta > Magnoliopsida > Caryophyllales > Caryophyllaceae > Silene > Silene latifolia. Next base: position 118,104,889 of record NC_133528.1, on the reverse strand, counting down.
GCATTCACAGCTACAATAAAAAAATAAAAGCAAATTCATAGTTAATCAAATACTTATTTTGGAAAAAAAAATTCTATCACAAACAGACAAAATAACGTAGACATCATCATACAGATTTATTTGGGGTAAATTTTCTTAATTATAGTCGTAAAGATAAATTTGAGATGGAAATGAAGCCTTATCTATTAGTAGACATCGGTCTGTTACGAAAGTTATAGAAATACACATGTTATCCATATGGCGTTACACATATATATGCTCTATCTTGAAAATAGTGTTTTCGAACACGTAATTTTACTAGAAATGTAGAGACTTCCACATGTCATACAAATGCCAGAAAAAGAACATACCACATCATTTGAACATGCAGAAGAATTTGTCTATAAATGCATAACAGGGCCTCACAGATAGGGTACCAATTACTTGCAGAAGATCATTTCAGATGGGTAAACCTTCTTCTCAAGTTCTTTTAAGTTAACTTTAAAAAACACTCTTTCTTTTAATATATTCATGCGTTTATGTTAAGGTTTTTTTTTTTGTTTTTTTTTTTGTAGACTGACTTTAAATATTTTACATGTTTCAGATTCGTCAGAAATCGAGCGATGTCCGATGGAGGTAAATCTGAAAATTATATTAAACGATTTACTTAAACAACTCCATCTACCCGTAGCTGAATTCGGCATCTACGCAGCAACGGAAGACGAGTTAAGAGCCTACGTTCAGATACGTGGACTTAGTTCGCGTTCGGAAAGTGTTAAATTTATAGGATCGCCTTCAGAGCTTGTCGGGATGTCACAGCAGAGCTGTTCAAGAAAAGCTATTAAATTTCTTAAAGACTTATATGGGTTTGACGTCGTCGATTATATAACTACTATAGTCTAAAGATGCTAGAGCAAAACTATGAAACGCTAAAGCAAGAGTACTACATAGCTACCGGGCATGAAATCGCTCCCGAAATTGAGCTTTTGTCCATTTCGGACGACGACTGACTGCCTACCTTCTCCACGCCTGTTCAGAACTACTAATATAATCATGTAAATAATTCTAGGGATCCAATAAATGTATAATATATCCCGTGTGTGCTGTTTGTATATATAAATGTTTATAAATAAAATAAAATAGCTTTGTGTATATGTTTCAGATGCAACATTACTATCCGTTCTCTAAGTTTACCACGCACAGTAATTACAAATATGCTAAAATTACCGCAGCAACTCAGAAAAGTTGGATGCCGCGTGTCCGCACGCGGCCTTCCAACTAGTAACCATAAAAACAGGAGTATGAAATGGATTAAGAACTCCTCTAAAACCCACCTTAAACCCTAAACTCGAAACCCTCTCCCTCTCTTCCCCCTTCAAATCCTATTCAGTCTCCACTCCTCATTTTCCATTCCCACACCACTACCACCACCATCAGTCTATCACCATGCCGATATCCTCCATGGTCACCAAATCTAACCCAATATCTCTCCTCCGCACGTGCCGCCGCTTCAACTTCCGCACCTTCTCCACCGCGCTAAACCTCTCTTCGCCGCCTCCGCCATCTGCTGGCGCAAAGCTCCTCGATTCCTTCACCGAAGAATTCGAAGTCGGAAACCGACCTATCTCCTTCGAAACCGGTAAAATTGCTCGCTTCGCTAATGGCTCTGTTGTTATGACTATGGACCTTACCAATGTCCTCTCTACTGTCACTTGCGCTAAGTGCGATGCTTCTCCTGGTTTCTTGCCTCTCACTGTATGTCATCATTTTTAACCCTAGATTTTCCTCGTTTCAGTTTATGCGATTTTTTGTCGAATTGTTGATGAATTATTGTTATTATTTTTGGTTTGAAGGTTGATTATCAGGAGAAGCAGTTTGCTCAAGGTGTTATTCCGAATACATTTATGCGCCGGGAAGGTGCGCCTAAAGAGCGTGAGCTTTTATGTGGTCGGCTTATTGACCGGCCTATTCGTCCTTTGTTTCCTAATGGTTTCTACCATGAGGTTCAGGTGATCACTCTATAACTCTTGTCATTTTTAACTACTGACTATATAGTGTCACTCCCTCTAGTGGTGGAACTGATATTTGGAGGGAGAGATTTGAAATTCTTGGGGCGAGTTAGTAATGCAATTGAGTAACATTGACAAAATATCGATAATTTTAATAAAAAGAAGTCATTTTTTTTATTGTTGCAAATGGGTGGTAGCCCCTACTAGTTCCCTTCCCTGCCACCGAATCCTATTTGGTTTGAGTCAGGCATATTGCACAATTTTGGGCTCTTAAGATGTAGTAGTATGGGTAAAAATGTGACCTTGGCTTATTCTAATGTAAGTGGATGTGTGATTATAGTGGAGTCTCCTTCCTTATAAAAGGGTGTTTTGGTATTTTCAAAATGAATTTCTATCCGTGAAGGGAGAAGGCAGTGAATCCAACTGAATGAGGGAGTATGTAGTCGTTTTGACTTGAGCTAATTACAAAATTATGCACTTTTTTCTATGACGAGTTAGGTAATGGCAAGTGTTCTTTCTTCGGATGGGAAGCAAGATCCTGATGTAATGGCAGCTAATGCGACATCTGCTGCGCTAATGTTATCCGATATACCTTGGGGTGGTCCTGTTGGAGTGATAAGAGTTGGGAGGATTTCTGGTCAGTTCATTATTAATCCTACCATGGACGAGGTAATCTACTATATTCTGGTCCTGATTGGAGTGTTTTTCCTCTAATTAATGTAAATTGTTTTTATAATACTATGGGGTGGGTTAATTAAGATGATTTGGCATCTAATTAGTACTTTTAATGAGGATGTAGCTAACAATGGATGTTTTTTTTTTAATAAATTCCTTGAGAAACACAATGCCAGTGATCTTAATTTTTGATCTTTTTTCTTTGAGGGTGTCTGAATCTAAAATCTTGTTCTCGCATCTATGCATTGCAGCTCAGCTTGAGTGATCTTAACTTAGTGTATGCTTGCACCAAGGACAAAACTTTGATGATAGATGTCCAAGCTCGTGAGATTTCAGAAAACGATCTGAAAGCTGGGTTGAGGCTTGCTCATCCGGAGGTCTATGCTTTGCAAATTGTTTTAATTACTTGATTTTGTGGTTAACACTAAAGGCATTTGGGTTGACATCTGTGGCTAAAATTTGTAGGCTGTTAAATTTCTTGAGCCTCAAATACGCTTGGCTTCTAGAGCTGGCAAACAAAAGAAAGAGTATACGTTATCTATGATGTCTGAAAGTACAATGGAGAAGGTAAAGAACTTGTCTTCAGAACGTATTGAAGCAGTCTTCTCTGATCCTAAATATGGCAAGGTAATACTTACGTTATTAAATTTTCTTTTAACTTTTACACAACAGTCTGAAAAATCTTTCGTTCGACTGCTGACACTGTCGTATATATTTTAAAGCATTAGTAACATTCTTACCTTACATTTATTACATTTTAGTTTGAACGTGGAGAGGCCTTAGACATGATCACTCGAGATGTAAAGAGAGCCCTTCAAGAAGAGTGTGACGAAGATAGCCTAAAAGGATTATCTAAAGCAGTAGATACTGTGAGGAAGCAGGTAAGCTTTTATGTGGTGTTATAGTCTGCTCTTCTTTTATTTCACGAGATATTCTCAAGAGACATCTATGACCTCACTTGTATAGCTTAGTTTTTTTTTATAAGTTCGGGACCTTTACCTTGTAGCTCTTGACCCATTATCCCCTTTTTATTTTGTCATGTACATGAGTTTGATAAGATGCCTGTTAGCTCCAGGCCTCAATTGTTAGTCGTATGAGGTTGAAGATCATTTTATGTTGAATACCGTCAGACTCAAAAAGTTGTATATATTGCCATGGAACATATGTGAATTTGGTTAAATCTTTATGGGCTCTCTAAAGCTGGAGCATTTTATATTGATTCTTGTCTGAGAAGCACCTATAATACATTAGTTTGATTAGAAATTCCAAAGGGAGTGTTAGCTATGGGAATGCACTTGGAGTTCAGAAAAACATTGAAAACGAAAGGAAAAAGAATTAAATGAAAAACGGGATGATAAAAACTATAGTGGATAAAATGAGAGGCGGGAGGGTGAAGTTGACAGTGTATTTGATATTGGACAAAAGCAAGTCTCGTGTCTTTGTTCAGCCTTTGTTTTGGCGAGAAGGGGAAGGAGAAGTTTGGCTGTTTTATTTTTGTTGTGAAATTCAACTTTTTTGCTTCTTCTAGATAAGGTGAAACATATGATGGCTGATGACTTTGTCAGATTGTCCGAAAAAGGATCCTTAAAGAAGGGGCAAGGGTTGATGGCAGACACCTTGATGAAGTCAGGCCCGTGTACTGTGAAGCTGGTAACTTACCTGCTTTACATGGATCTTCACTTTTCTCACGAGGAGATACTCAGGTTAGGCATTCAATTGAAATATTACCTTTTGAAGCTGGTAATTCTTAATTTCAAGGCTCTGAAGGTTTAACTGTCAGTCTGTCACTACTTGGGATAAAAACATAGGTACTTTGTACCGTCACTCTTGGAGCACCTGGAGATGCACAGCGCTTGGAATCTGTGGTAGGCCCTTCAAGTAAACGTTTCATGCTGCACTATAATTTTCCTCCATTTTCAATAAATGAAGTGGGCAAACGAGGTGGTCTAAATAGACGAGAAGTTGGCCATGGTAAGTTAGTAGTATGAGCACAATGTTTAGCTTATTTAACACTTGTTACTAAGATTGTCTTCTCCTAGTTTTTTTTTTTTTTTTTTTTTTTTTTTTTTTTATAATTTTTCTAGTTTTCTCCCTCTGGATCTTTTTTAAAGAGACAAGTTGTTTTTGTGTTTGAATCATGATATCACATTAGCTTTCCCACTACTTATGTACTTCTATTTGAAGGAGTAGGGCAGTGTTTCCTCGTAGCGATCGACATGCTTGACAATCTGCTCAGCACTTCTTCACCAAACATGACATCCTTCTAGTATCGTTGAATTTTTAATATCTTATTAAATAAATTTTATAAGTGATAAAAGAGCTTTTAGTGCTGTATCCTTGTATTTCTAGGTTTTAGAACAGTGTAGAAAGTACCAAATGCCCCTAACTGTTCATTGATGCACGCTGTACATGACTACATTCATATGAATGTATGATGATAAGGTGTTTCAAAAATGTCTCATCTATAACTAAATATGAAATTAGTCCTTTTCATAAAAAATGTTCCTCTATTTTCGTTTTTATGTGTATATTTTTACTGGAAATACTTGAAAGGTAAAAGTAAGAAAGGAAAAGAAGGGTTGAAGAAATTAATAATGGTAAAGGGCTCTTAGATTTATATTCGTTGCCAAGTAAAATAGGTAGTTTATGGCATGCTTGAAATATTGGCATGTGAGGGTTCTTCTTTGTGGATGAGAAAGGTCTGACTTTTAATCTGTAATATTCTGATCAATTAGAGGCAAAGGCTTATCAGATGGCATTTGGAGTTCCTTATACTTGTTTGATTAGAACGTGTGTACTCTGCTTTGACATCATGCAAACTACAGTCGAGGTGCAATTGCACTGTTAGATTTTCCTTGTATTCTTTGTTATGAATGCCTGTATGTTGTTCAGAGAGTCTGCTAGTAGGTCTTTTTCCGTAAATGATAACATCTTCTTGGTCAAACTGTTAATAGCACATTGAAATACACACGTCTCAGTTATATCTTTTTTACTGTAGGTACACTTGCCGAGAAAGCTCTTCTTGCTGTATTGCCTCCAGAAAATGATTTTCCTTACACAGTTCGTGTGAATTCTGAAGTCATGGCTTCTGATGGCTCCACATCGATGGCTAGTGTCTGTGGAGGTATGTCTGAATTTTGATGTCAGTTGCTTATTTAGAGCAGTCACATTATATATATATATATATATATATATAGAATTAGGATCACATGAGTCCACCCTATCTTTTTGAGTCCGTGAGTCCATGATACAATATCACACGTTATACTACACAATATCACAGCTTACAGTTTCACACGTTATACTAAACAATATCACAATTGAAAAAAAAAAGTTTTTGAAAAAAAAATTCGAAAAAAAAATCGTGATATTGTTTTGTAATACAATATCACACGTTATACTAAATAATATCACAGCATACATTAAATTTTTTTTTTTTTTTTTTTAAAAAAAAAAAAAAAAACTTTTTCGAAAAAAAAATTTGAAAAAAAAAAAAAATCGTGATATTATTTTGTAATACAATATCACACGTTATACTAATACAATATCACACGTTATACTAAACCATAACACTTTTTCGGAAAAAAAAAATTTCGAAAAAAAAATTTTGAAAAAAAAAAATTCGAAAAAAAAAAACTGAAAAAAAAATTTGAAAAAAAAAATTTCGAAAAAAAAAATTCGTGATATTGTTTTGTATAGTGCGTGATATTGTGTTATGGACTCATGGACTCAAATATATAGGTGGACTCACCGGATCTTGCCTCTATATATATATATATATATATATATACACACACACACACACACACACACACACTAAGCCACCTGTTCCTGTAACTTTGCTTGTCAAGTATAAGCTGTGGTAATAATGGGTATTTTACCAGTTATTTTTGTTTGATCTCAACTCTTAAGGCATGCTTGGATTGAGCGTAATAGATTTAGGTATCAATTCTATGTTACTCCGATACTTCACTTAGTTGCTGGATCCCGTATCCGATACGTATCTTGTCAGATGCAATACGACGCTTTGGTACTTCATTTTAGACCAAAATATTGAAAAGGGGCAAAATGAGGTAAATTAGGAAAAAACATGAAGGAAAAAAACCGTGATTTTTTTTAATTAGGTAGTATGAAGCCTAAAAGTTGTTATTGCGAGGACTCAACGCCGGAATATTGACCAAATTGGGTGGAAATGTAGTGTTAGACAAAATTTTGATAAAATAAGGTGTACATTGCAAAAAATAAAATATTAGGTAGTGTTTATGGAAGTGAGATAAATTCTAGGTAGTTTTAGACACAAAACCCGATTAATTGTTAGGTAATTGGTATCAGTAAAATTATTTTGGTTATGAATCTAACTATAAAAATGTCATAAGTTCAGTAGTTATGTTCGGCTCACTTAAGGTATTTTCCAAGGTCCGCCAGACCGCCACTGCTTACGTATAATTCTAAGGGGAAGTGCAAACCTTCATTGTCCACATATTTTTCCTTTTCTATTGAATGTTGGTCTTCTTGTATTGTGCTCTAGCTCTTAATTTACGTAGATTCCTTGATAATGCAATTACAGTAACAACAGGTTGACTGCCATATTACCCAGTGCCTTACCTTTGTACTAGCAGGAGGGGTTGGATGTATACCCCTAGCACATCGAGGCTGTTGCCGGATGACCCAAAATGGAAAACTGCACTGAGAATTACATGGGGGGATTGCTACTTCACAATAAAAAGAAGCGTGGCCAATTTAATGAGCCATTTTTTAGTCCATGTGTCTTCTTATGTTTTTTTTCCCCAAATTCTGTAGGTAGCATGGCTCTTATGGATGCTGGAATCCCGGTATATGAACATGTCGCAGGTGTTTCTGTGGGCCTTGTTAGTGAGGTTGACCCAAGTACCGGCGAGATATTGGATTACCGTATACTAACTGATATCTTGGTGAGATAGAGGAAATTATCTCTTACTGAAACGTTTATTTGATAGCGTCAGCCTTAATGGATGTTATGGAGTGTTATAGGAGCTCTATTGTTGTAGAGATAATTTAGTTCTACAGCGTATAGTCTAGTACTGTGACTAACGGACAACCATGTTAAGAATGTTTTAATTAAATGGGCAGGACATATTTGGGATATGTGAACACCCCTATGTCAGATAAGCTTTTATTTACTGATTTAAAATGAAGTAATACCATGATAGACACCGTGTTATTCGTGGTTAGCTAATAAATTGTCTGTCTCTCGGGGATGTTATAATTTTTAATTTCGTAAAATATTTTTCCGATCTGGATGACAACTTCATTGTCCTAAATATTATTATTATTTTTTTTAATTCCGCGGCCTGAAAATTGCACGTGGATCGCTACAAGATCTTTCATTTGGAAAAAATGAGCGGATGAACTGTTTGAAGTTCAATTTCAAAGTTATTCACTTATTTTATGATTTTATCTCTACCCTATTCTCTTACTATATATGCATCTTTTGCTTACAACTTATCCTCCTGTCAGTGAATATCATGATTCTAAGTTTCCCAAACTCCACTTACTCCTTTCTGTTGTATTTTGGCTTTAGTTGATTTTGTCTGAATGTTGGTTTCAATTGCCTATTTTTCCAAGGGGCTGGAAGATCATCTGGGTGATATGGACTTCAAAATAGCAGGAACACGGAATGGAATTACCGCAATCCAGTTGGACATAAAACCTGCTGGGATCCCATTGGATATAATTTGTGAATCCTTAGACCCTGCTTTTAGAGGCCGTCTTCAAATCCTTGACCACATGGATCGCGCAATCAAGGCACCACGTACTCAAGATAGTACAAATGCTCCTCGGTTAGGTATGCGTTGTTATCATCAATGTTTTTGTCTTTTGCAGTCATGATACACCTTCTCCTAATAAGGATTTTTATCTTTACCGCAGCTACCTTGAAATACAACAATGACTCTATTCGCACCTTGGTAGGACCTTTGGGTGCCCTTAAAAGAAAGATTGAAGAAGAAACAGGTTTGACGAAGAACTTATTCCGTCTTTTTTCAATTTGGTTACTTCTTGTATAGAAAGGGTACTCCTTGTTATCTAGTCTCACAGAAAGTAATTGGTTGCTATTTTCCTCTTGGGTATGGGACCATGGTTTTATCTACAAAGCCTTTCTTCTGGAAATTGTTTGATCCTCTTGAGAGTCAGCCTCTCCTTAAAACAGTTACTATAGTCTATATGGACATGCTGATCATCAGCATCCATGACAGCGGATGGATGTATGGCCTGTATACTTACTATGGATGTATGGCCTGTATACTTACTATGCTGATCATCAACTGCAAGTATCAACCTACACCTGACTAAAATACTTGCAGTTGATTGTAGCTCAGTAGTATCTAGCTACACCTGACTAAAATACTTGCAGTTGATTATAGCTCAGTAGTATCTACTATCTAGTTAGAAGTCTTATATTTTAACGATGCTGTGTGCTAGGGTTCAACCTCATGGCAAGCTGTTTTTGTTATCTTCTTCAGGTTTTTGTTTTAAAAATACAAGTTGTGCCCAATTTAAGTTCTCATGATGAACTTGGATCATTGGCATCAATATTTATTGGCTTGTGTTTAAAGCCCTGATGTTTACTAATTATACACGAAGTATTATCTTTTCCTCAAAATATACAAATTATTATTTGTGTCATGTGGTAGCTTTTCACTAACTTTTTTTATTTACCTTTGGGCTATTAAGTGATTACATAGCTTTTCCCAAATTATTTGGAAGAATCATCAATAATATTGGGTGTTTTAAGCACTCTTGCACTGAAGATGAATGGGGCTTTAACAAAATAGCTCATAAAAACTAATGTGCCATGCTATGTTACTAAGACTCGTCTACTCGTATCCGACAAAATACGTATCGGAGTATCTGATACGGCTATTTTGTGCGAAATTTTCAATATTTTGGTCTAAAATGAAGTATCAAAGTGTCGTATCATATCCGACAAAATACGTATCGGATACGGAATACGTCAACTAAGTGAAGTATCGGAGTAACATAGGTGCCATGTGGTAAGCTTTAGAAAAATTTCCTCCCGTTGCGCATTTCAGTGATTATATCATTTTTTACCCAAACCATTTACAAAAATGATTAGAATAGGTTCTTTTTCCCCAAAATTTAAACATAAAAGTTATTATTTGTGCCATCAACACCCCCCCCCCCCCCCCCCCCCCCCCCCCCCCCCCCCCCCCCACCCACACACACCAGCACCAACACCAACACACACACACACACACCAACAAAAAAAAAGTTCCTGTGTCTGCCACTCTCCTATGTGGGGTTGTTGAAATGAATTAAATTTAAGATGAAATATAAAAAGAGATTTAGTTATGTTAATATTTGTAAGAAACCAGGGTATTTCATTTCATTCAATAAAACCAAATTACAAGGTGATTATACAAAAATAATAATGGTCACTAAATCTAGGAGGAAACAACTTAACAACTAGCTAGTAAGAATGAACAATTTCCCGAGTCTCAATACCTTGTACAGAAGCATATAGAGTGATAACTGATGATGATGTGTTTTACATTGGAAGATGAATGTTGTAGATGAATTTCATATTAACCAAATTTTTACCTGTGCTTGTTTTACTTTTGTGAGGCCAAGTAAGTGAAAATAGTTCTAGGATGCCATGTAACTTTAATGTGGAATTTTCGCCAGGCTTTTTATGTGTTTACATAGTTAGAGATTATATAGACTGCCAAAAAAATATATAGACAGATAGATATAGATTATAGATATATTATAATCTTGGTGTGAGACTTGATCTCGAGATCGGTTATCACGGTCTATCCTCAATCATTTTGCTTTAAATGTGGCCTATATGGACTCAATATGTGGCTGAGGAAAACTTTAAACCTTGATAAAGTTGCGTTTTGGTATCACGGCCGATATATATGTAAATTATGTGATTGGACATTTACTAAAAATTTTTTACACACGGTGTTTTTTCACTTATAGTAAGGCCTTTCAAGAAGTCAAATTCTCTGTACTCTTTTGCTTAGGCAATAGTGTACTCTTTTGCTTAGGCAGTAGTCTTTACACTCTGTAGATGCTTGAAGGCATACATTAGATACTCTCTCACTTTTTTATGATTCATTCCAACTTTTTGAGACATATACTTGGTACTTCTCTTCAAGCTCTCTCAAAATATACAAATAAGTATTATGCAATGTACAATTATGGAAATAATTTCCACTGCGATTGATTATGTCAAGTTTTACAGTTTTTCTCAAATAACTTTTTTCATTGGATTAAAGTTGCTTTCTTTTCTTGAAAAACAAAATGCCATATATTGAAAGCAGTAGGAGACTTAGATATTACATCCCTTTTTTCTACTGGTACTACAAAGCAGGTTTCTTCAGCATTGCTGACATAGACTGCATCATGTTTTTTTGATAGGGGCACGTATATGTGTTGGTGATGGCACACTTACCATACTGGCTAAAAATCAATCTGTGATGGACAAAGCACAAGAGAAGGTAATTGTTCTTCCAGACTTTTATTATCGAGTTTTTTTTGAAGCTCTGCTTGATCTTTGTATCAGGGATGGTTTACTCTCTATCATGATGTCTTTTTCAGATTGATTTCATTATTGGACGTGAGATTGAGGTTGGAGGGATTTATAAGGGCATCGTTGCGTCAATCAAAGAATATGGTGCGTTTGTGGAGTTCAATGGTGGACAACAAGGTCTCCTGCATACCTCTGAGTTATCTCATGAACCGGTACGTGTAGGGATATTGTTATTTCTCTCCTGTCCATGATCAGATTATAGACATAAGGACATGCCATTCGTGGTGTTTCTTGTTTAGTTTTATGGTAAAAAACCCGATAATTATTACCTATTCTACACACTTTTCTACAATTTACTACTTAATATAATAAAACGACTACCTACTGAGCCACTTTTCTTACAAATTGGCAAGTAAAATGAATTCCGGTCATATTTGGAAGTAATTTCATTTGCCATTATAAAGGCATAAACCATTATAGTTGGGAATTAAATTAAAAAATTGGTCGAAACTTACTAAAAAAGCTCACCATTATTCATTTTAGTCTTTAGATACCAGTTTGTAACAAGTGTCATAATACACAATAATTTCTAAAAATAGTTATATTAGGTACTTATTTTTATAAGTGTATCTAATCGGTAGTAGGTACCAACTTAGCCTAATTCTGTTGGCTATTTTCTCTATTCTTATTTTGTCCGGGTGAAATTAGTGCTTATGATAACTGGTGCAGTAGTACGATGGTTGAAGAGTTGTGACCCTAGAGTTGACTTGGTAGTGCCTAGCTCTTTACAACAACAACATTACCCCAGTGCCTCAATGGCTCCCACAAATTGCGGGGTAAGGGGGGTCGGATGTACGCAGCCTTACCCTTGTGTTAGCAACACAAAGAGGCTGTTTCCGAATGACCCAAGATGAAAATTGCGTCGAGAACTGCATTGAAGAACCGCTACTTCACAAAAAAAAAGAAGCGCAGCCACTTTAGTGAGCCATTTTGATTTATTCCATTATAATCCATAACTAAAGAGTAATGAAGTCTTTGGCTCCATTGAAAATATGGAAAAAAGTGCCTAGCTCTTTCTTCTATCAAAATAATTACTTTAATGCGGACCTCTAAAATGCAGTAGCATAAAGGGCCAGTCAAATAATCAGTCACTTTTTCATTACCATTCAGCCGAAGAGTCTTAGCCCAAAGTTGGCTTGCCGTTTCTCTTTCAAAACCGCGATTGTATGCTCTAGGTCATCTGAGATACGACTTATGAGTCGGCTGTCTTCACTTCTTTAAAGTCTAGTTTTCTAGGGTCATTTGTAATTCTTCTTCGAAACTTTGGGTGCAATTTTGAGATTTAGTTTTGTTACCCCTATTACTGTTGGATTGTCCAATTCAAATTGCTTTTTCTAGTTGGCCCGGGTTCTGGATGATCAACATCAGTTCTCCAGGTCATGTACATTATGTTTGAAGTCTTTGAACTACTTCTTAATGCCTGAACTTGCTGTAACATCTGGTCTTATCTTGGGTTGACAGTTTCATCCAATAGCAAAACTGAGTCATTTTAAACTTTCTAATGGTGATCGACTTGTATGCTACAATAAGTCAATAAACCATACACTTCTGCTATAAATTTGAAACCCATCAACACTGCAGTGTTGTTGAGGTGATTATTTGGTGTCATATCTCCAACCGTTTATCCATTTAAAATCTATTGGATCCATTTCATTCCGCGCTTTGGATATAACATCTATGTCGCCGTAAACCATGCAACATGCTCCTCGGTGCTCATTGATTGATTCTCTTTCATTTCTTTCAAAAAGTTTGTGACTTCTATTTTCTTCATTGTGGGGATTAGGCTTAATGTTCGCGCTAGTTTTGTTTTTTTTTTTTTTTTTTTTTTTTTTTTTTTTTTACGGTTAACTTCCTTTTCAGATTGGGTATCGAGCAACTAGTTCTACTTTATCATTGTTGGAAGCAGTCATCTGAAGTATTAATTTTTCGTGCTTCTGCTTTCACCCTTTTCCCTTAGGTTTCCAAAATTTCGGATGTGATTTCTGTGGGCGACCAGCTTTCTGTAATGTGCATAGGCCAGGATGTTCGTGGTAATGTTAAACTATCTCGTAAGGCAGTCTTGCCAAACCCCAAAAAGCATAGTTCATCTTCCGATGAAGGACCTTTTTCGTTCACCAAACCTGGATCCGAAAATTGGGATTCAGCCAGTCAAGGAAAGAAGAGCAGCACAAAGGAGGTGCATGTAACTAAATATGAAGTCAACAAAGCTAAACCATCGACAAGTTTTTTGGTAAGAAGTGTTGAAGAATGTGATGAAATAGAGAAACTAGATGCTGTAAGTCAAGGTCTGACTCCCAGCCGTTCTACCCCCTCCAATTCAACAATCTCAACCCAGACTAAGACCAGTCAAAAAACTAAGACGTCTCCTGCATCGAGGCAAAAGTCTGAATGTGATCCACACTCTTCTGGCGTGATAGATTCCAACGAACCTTCAACAAGTTCCCGAAGAAATAAGAAGACTAAGAAAAATGGTTCAGTGGTTACTGCTAAACCATCTACAAGTTTTTTGATAAGAAGTGCTGAAGAATGTGATAAACAAGATGATCTAGATGCTTTAATTCAAGGTCTGACTCCCAGCCGTTCTATTTCCTCCAATTCAACAATCTCAACCCAGACTGAGACTATTCAAAACACTAAGACGTCTCCTACATTGAGGCAAAACACTGAGTGTGATCCACACTCTTCTGGCGTGATAGATTCCAACGAACCTTCAACAACTTCCCGAAGAAATAAGAAGACTAAGACCAGTCTCTCTGTAAAAACCCTGAAAATTGGTTCAGTGGTTACTGCTAAAGTTGATCAAATTCGAGCACGTGGCCTAGTGCTTGATTTAGCTGGTGGGATAAAAGGAATGTATCGATTTCAGGTCAGATTCTGTTCAAAATCTTTACCTTGTTAAGCTGCACTTTCATTTTATTATTTAAATTGGTCTATGTTTGATTCCAGTGAACAACATTGTCTGCCATAATATGCTCATCATATTCCGGGTACATAATTTTATCGTGAGAAACTGTTTTTATAGATGGCGAAGTTGTCTGATCTTGTTGGTTTGGTACAACTCATCAGCTTTGTATCACCTTGCATGTCTGAATGTTGGACTCGCCATAAGCTCATTACTGAATTAAGTTTTAATGTTTAGAATCTTTTTCATAAATACAGAAATGTTTGATATATGTGGTTTAAATCAGAAAAATCAGACTAAATGTGCATACACCAATCCTATGTCTAAATGGTAGCATAGACTATACCTAAGGTGGTGTTTGTATCTAGCTCCAGATATTATGGATTGGCGAACCTACTATTTGTGGAAACATAAAAAGTATTAAGTTGGCCTTAGTGGGTTTTATTTTGGATTATTATTCTCTTTATTTCTCGTTGCCAAAAGTTCTTTTACTCTGGTGGCGATTGCTGCGGAAAAGAAGAATAAGACTGGCTGTATGTAGTTATAATACTATCATACATAATGGTAAGGTAATGTGGTATATCTACATGTAAATTCTAAAGTCAAGGAATAATATCTTTCATCACTAAATCTATTATGACCTTTATAACATGTTTTATATTTAATTGTGATGAGTGTCAGTGACCCGTTTATATTTAATCGTGATGTTTCACAATAAGTCATTCATAATCAAAGAATCTCACTTTTTGTTTGCAGGAAAACGAGAAAAAGGACTTTGAGGTTGGTGAACAGCTGAAAGTGCAATGTTGTAGTTTTACTAGCAAAGGGGTTCCAGTCCTGTCTCAGGTAGAAGGTGATTAGTTTACCAATTTGATCCTCTTTTCAGAAGATGCAGCTCTCAAGTAGCGGAGATGTCAATGTGCATATTTAGCTTTCATGTTTCAACCATTGGTGAAGGTTTTAGCGATTTTATCTGCTGGCATACTGTCGAACGATACAGGTCCTTTACCTGTAGCCATTATTGTATCTAGTTGGATAACGTTACTGTCAAAATGGGTTTATTTTAATTGTTCGCCTTCATAGCACATTCTTGTTTATTCAAATTGGCTCTATTGTTTAGACCATTCCCATCCAAGCGTCAAGTTAATTGGGTCATAGCCAATTTTTGCTCTTAATCTCACCTTATTTACCTTTACTCATTTATAACTGCCCATTCAGAAAAGGTCTGTGTTTACGTCATCAACCCAATCATTTCTTACATTGCTCCTACTCTTTTTCCTCTTTAATTGTGTCTAACCAAGCAAATGTATGACATATTGGGTCACAAAAAAGGTCAAGTTACTCCAAAGAAGTCATCACTCCACCTCTTCATGACCTTGGATGGGAAACATGGTCATAGGGATCTTTTTTTTTTTTTTTCGTTATTGGTTTGGTGTTGTTTCGTTCTCTTTTACTCGTAAAACTCTAATAGATTAGCTCATAAATTAGCTTATTTTTCTCCTTTGTTTTTGAGTGACTACTCGATGGTGTTGGAGGGGTATATTTCCGGATTATATATTACTTGTATTGCCAAGAACGATTTATTAGAAATGAATCGAATTCTTGATTGGTTTTCCTAAAAAAAAAAAAAGGCTCTATTGATCCTGTTGTAAAACCAGAATTTCCCATTTAACACTACAAATAACACACTTTGCTAAATTTAGGAATCACACACATATAAGTGTTGCAGTAGATCGTGGATGGACAAAACAGATGATAGCCAAAGGGAATTTACACTAATACTTGGCTTGGTTATATGATGTTGTACAAAGCACATATGTGTATTACGATAAGCTAGTAGGAAAATAATAATTTTAACATTTAAATTATTTATCTTATCCTGTCTTTTTTTTTATTGACTATTTTAACATGAAGTATAAGAGGCCACCCTCATAAATAAAGAAAATTTGAGTAAATATTTCAATTTCTTTGTAATTTACCTTTATTGAAATATTAGTTCTTTTCCCTTTTCAAAAGAGGAAAAAAAAAAAAGAAATATTAGCTCTTTTCTTTAAAACTTTTCATTCCTACTACATACGGAGTATAAGTTATAAACCCTAATTTCATCATTGTTTAGAATGCATGAAAGCTTATAATATACTGATATTTTCATTCCTACTACACCGACGCTACATCAACTTCACAAACCATATTCACTAAATCACTAGCAATTATCTAGCTAGCACGTCTACGTACAAACTCACCTCAGGAAAATGAAATAAATAATTTAAAACATTAAACAAACTTTTAGTTCAAGATTTCATTTTGGATAACAATTTGTATGTCCAATACAATAAGTATAACCGCCCAATTTTTATTATACATATATACATTTTACGTACGAAGTACTCGTAATATTTTGTATCATATATACCGTAGTTATGTCAAGACTCATAGTAGGGGGTTCCAACTTATTCGGGCATATATTTTCATTAAAAATACACTTTAGGACTGACAAAAAAGTATAGATAGTGTTTAATCGCAAAACTTGACTCAAAAAGAAAATGCAAAAATGATTAAATGAGAACATGAAAGTTAATTGCAAAAAATCGCCGTTGCCGGGGATCGAACCCGGGTCACCCGCGTGACAGGCGGGAATACTTACCACTATACTACAACGACTGGAGTTGTAAGAATACTGAAGCAAAACTACATAACCAGAACATACACCCGGCACATAGAACTTTGCAGACAGGCCTAAAGTTCCAGCAGAAGTACGCAGGACTCGTGAACGATCAAACTCCCAATTCTTGTAAATTGTTTAAACTTTTGACGAATTATTAATCTGAATCTCTTGCATTTTTGAGATTTTAGCGATTCAGCGAACATATGAGTTTATGACTACTGTGTTTGGTAAATTGGATTGGTTGCACAAAACTTGCAAAGATCGTCTCTAGAGATGAAGAGTCTAAATTGATTCCACGGGAATTGTGATAGAATACCAGGGGGATGAAATGAAACTAAAAAGACTGAATTTGCAGTGAATCAAATATGGGTTTAACCAAAGTTTCCAACAAAGCATTCTACAGTGTGTTTGTCAATTTAATCTCAAGTGCCTAAATAATATACTGAATGCCTAAATTGATGTCAATACTTTTGAATATATAAAAGTAATGAATAAAGAAATGGCAATCGTAAGAATGCATATTCTTGAATCCGAATCCGAAGCTGCTGATATCGATCTGCATATAACAACAAACACCTTTGTTAACAATTCCATGGATAAGTTACTATCATACTTACAGAAACGCTGTCGAACTCAACTGCACCACGAGGGATAGATTACCAGATTTGACATAACTAACCCAACCAGAACTACTCGACTCAGTATCTGAATTACCATATCTAACTCGTAACTATTGAATAAATAACAAATGACGCAATTGAGTTAGCCCGACTCCAAAATGACTAATTGACCCAAACTGACCCGCATCCGAAATGACCCAATGATGTTACACCCAAAACGAAATCAAGCTCAAAATGACCCAACTCAATGAAGTGCATGATATATCCAAACCAACCAGACCCAAACCTCGAACCTTGCCTGAACAAAATGACTCTTTTGCCACTTCTAGAATCTAGACTAGCAAGTGTATGACATGCACTCCTCTTTAGTAATAATTTAACTGTCAGTGACCATCGTTGAATCGGTTCTTTTGCCAAGTAACGATGTCTGAATTCAACTGAAAAAGTTACCGTTTTATGAAAGCCGTGAAGTATCTTTACCTTGTCACAAGCGACACCTTTGTTAGTCCGTACCCCAAGGGAAAGAGAGGGTCATAATTTTCATCTCCAAAGTTCATGGGAAGCTGATTCACCGTCCTAAACCATGTTCTTGCTAGCTTGCCAGTAAATTCATAATCGCCGAACAAAACATCTGCTACTCCTTGACCTTCAGTCCCAGGCAACCACGCTGCAATTAGAGCATCCATTGTAGCAATGTATGGCTCTATCACAAGAGGCCTGCCTGATATGACTATGACCACACACTTGAGGGTCACACATACATTATTAATGACGTTTGGGCCTGGATCTGCAAGTGTGAGGGTCTCACTGTCTCCCGCAGTCTCTGCATAAGGGAGTTCCCCAACGACGATAATAGCATATGTAAAGTTGTTGGATTTGACATAGTCATTAGTCGGGTTTGCTCCGTACACAACTTGGGTGCTTGGATCAACTGCAGCTTTTATTGCAGTAAGAATGGTAGTTCCTGGTCATAAACAAAAAGAAACAACTCCGTTATTCATTACTTAGTGCTTCTGGAAACCATGAGTTGAAAAGAAACTATATGACATGGTTAAAACTTAAAAGTATCTTGAAACAGTTTTGAAAAACAAGAAAAGACGGATAAGATCAGATTACTTTACCAATACCTGAATAATAACAAAACAAGCACCCTTTCTTAAAGCATAAATGTGATTTATATGGTTTACGTACCTATTAAGGCTTATTATCAAAGCAAGTCCCTTTTTCTAAAGCACTAAAGTAACACTTTTGATTTTTATTTTTTTTGCCTTGTAAAGGCAGTTTTTAATGCCAACAGATTTCAAACCCATGAGTACCACATGGCTTGACTTGTATGGGCTAACATTCCGTCGTTGCAACATTTTTCAAAAACTAATCCTCAAATCAAATCAGTCAACTTTTTCCCCCTATCTCCTATTCATAGCGAAGCACATATCCTTTCAACAAGGATTAGACATTACTTGATACAATGATACACTATGTCTGACTAAAATGAAAACCGACAAGCATATTTTTATTCCACAATCAATTTCAAGGAATTTTATTTCCAATAGAGCTTAAGATTCTCACTATTATTGGGCTAGGGAGAAAATAGAATATAGCAAAATGACTAAATAAACTCTGTACACTTTTCACAATGTCAAATAGTAGCTGGATGATGCAATGCTCGGCTAAATTTTGGCTAAGGGTAATCCTGAAACAATGCATCTATGTTCTTAACACAAAAGATAAGCTTGCGTACACACTTGATCCTCCTAGGCTCCTACACTATTAAAGGCGGAACCTTCCAAACACGGGCAATGTTGTTGTATATGCAAGTTCAAGGTTTCTTTATCATGTTAAGCCATTAAGCCTTTTGTAGACACCAGATAAATTTTTGTATTGGGCACACATGACCATTTTTTAACAAGTGTAAGCAACTATAACTTTCTGTATTCCGAGTAAATCCAGCCAATTGAAATGAGAAACAGGACTGAAATCCAGGGTACCTTTTGTAGACTTGTTGTCGGTAAATCCCTGCCAATTAATTGTCCATCCTCCACACTGATAACCCAAATTATCAGCAAAATCACCAGCAACTAGTATTTTGGGTACACGTTTAGGAAGGGGAAGCAATGCAGCTTCTCCACTTTTACCATTCTTTAGAAGTACAAGTGATTTTCTCACAGCTTCTCTAGCCAAGTCTCTGTGGGCCTGCTCCAGTAAAAATATTATGTTCAAAAACTTTTGAAAATATGCTAAATAACAGAAGGAAATTGATTTAGCATCACAGGATAATAATACACACATATACCTCTGCACTATCCCAAAACTCCATAATTTAAGCCGAGTTTTGTGCGAGACACTAGCACATAAAACTATAAAAGACCAACCCAAATAATTTGTATTCCTCATTTAATTACATGGTAATCACTAAAAAAAATATGGTTAATCGGTTTGTCTCACATGTTACACTACTGTTACACTGTCTAATGTGCGTTTTTGTGTAATTCAGAAAGGGAAGGATATTAATTAAGGAAAAAAAAAAATCAAAAGCATGCTTAGCTGACCTGACTTCCAAGTTCATTCACAAGACTAGGATCGCCAAAGGGGTTCTCGAAAAGACCCATCGTGAACTTAACTAGCAAAATCCTAGACACAGCGTCATCAATACGATCCATTGGGATGAAGTTGTTCTTCACAAGGTAGGTAAGATCATCTATGAAGCCAGTGTAGTTGTATGGGACCATTACCTGTAGCAAGAACCGTAAGTATAATTGCTTGAACAAATCTGAGGCTATACTTTCCAAATGAAGAGATATGAACCATGTCTATGCCAGCTTGTATTCCAGCCAGAACGGAGTATGTGTAGTTGATACCAGGTGGCGTAGTTATTCGGTCAATACCTTGCCAATCCGAGATGACAAAACCCTGAAAACCAACAACACAAGCAAATCTAGCATTTAAAGTTTAATACACGACATGTTCATCAAAAACTCAAACTCCAACTTCGTTAAATCAATTATTTTTGTGTAAGACCATTATATGCGTACACAACCAAGTTATTAACTCATCATGCATTAAATATATAGAATGAAGAGACAAGGGAATCCATCTTAGTTAATTTAAGCACAATGATGGACTTTGATGCAAATATATACCTTAAAGTTAAGGGTGCCCTTGAGATATCCACTAATCATTTCACGATCGGCATGCATCTTAACACCGTTCCAACTGGAGTAGGAAATCATGACAGTAGATACGCCTTTACTGATAGCATCAGAATATGCAGGCATGTGAATGCTAAGCAAGTCATGCGAATCAATTATAGTGTTAGCCTCATTGACTCCTCTCGTTGTCCCACCATCTCCGACAAAATGCTTTGCACAAGCAGCAACCTTGTCCCTGGCAGCAAGCCAGCAACAATCATGTTATCAGATAACACCTTCTGGTTTTTATAAAAATCATTCTCAGTATCTATCAATGTATGAGCAGAATTACTAATAATAGGAATATTTATAATAGTTGGGCCTCAACCATCACCTTAAGGTTTGGTTGAGATGGTTCATCTATCATGGTATCAGAGCAAGTGTGACCGACGGTCACGGGTTCAAATCCTGGCAACCTCAAAACTCCTCAAAAACTCGAAGTGGAAACCCAGCACACGGTACGGGGGAGCCGGTGCACAACTAACCACTCTTCAAGCCCAACGGGCATTTGAGTGAGGGAGCGTAATAGGAATATTTATAATAGTTGGGCCTCAACCATCACCTTAAGGTTTTGGTTGAGATGGTTCATCTATCAATTAAAGTGTACTCTTATAACAGTGTTTTGTCGCTATGAATTCAATGATAAGTTTCAAATTCTTCATCAAAGTAAAAATTGTTATGTCAAACCACTACCTTCACAAGCAACAATGACTTGTACAGAAAGACAAAGGGAGCAATCTAAGGAAACAAGGCAACAATCCCCACCACCTGCCCGAAAGAAAAGACAAAAACAGCATACCCAGCCGAAGGCCACCAATTTACAGAAATTCTATCTAGACATACTTTACAGTCAAATATGAAAAGTCACGGAAACTATAAGAGAATTGTAAGCACAAGTCACAAGGCTTCTGCATCGTGTAGCTTATGTTATGTTTCTTAACTAGTTGATTTCAACTATTCTTCCAATGAATTTTCTTTCTAAATATTAGGTGGTTATTGGAGTTCAAAGGATACGATTAGCAAAAACTGAGGGGGTGACCGATCTGTATCTAGGGCACATCACTTTGGACAGAAAGTTATGGATACAACAAATTTCAAAATTCAAGTGTTAAGAACAGTTCATACTTTCCACCAACATATGGAAGTCCCTTGCGAGGACTTTCTCCTTGTAACCCATTGATAATTTCAGTCATTCCCTGGACAATAGTGTGATCCTCACTGTAACTTTCATAACAACGACCCCATCTTGGATCTCTACATACCTGAGGAAACACAACACAGAGCAATAGTTGACCAAAGCTTAAATGACAGAGAAATTCACATGCTCAAATCTAAACTACAAAAATAGCCGTCTAAGAGCACTTACTGCTATGCAAGGAGCAAAAGTATACTGAATTCCAGTAGCTCTAACTTCAAGAGCTGTTGCTGCACCTATTCTCTTTACGAGATCAGGGTCCCTATTAACCAAAAATTGAAACTAACTTGTGAAGTTGAAAGAAAGGTGATGGTACATTCTACATAAATGAGGATCACATATGAGAGACTTCCAAATCTTTCCTAAACATTGGAGGTTCTAACTGATGTACTGGAAAAATGAGAGACTTTCAAATCTTTCCATCAGTGACACACAGTTATGACAGATTAATAAGCTGTTTACATCTTTATGTGTGATACTATTGTAAATTTGTAAGAATAAAGTATGTACATGGATTCATAATAACAGTTTCCAAGAATTTCTCTCTTTCTTAGGTGCTCTATACGACTCTAGAGGCCTAACATCTCCGTATTTTTTTTTTTATAAAATTGCATATCATCATTATACCATCAATCCTCACAACTTAAAGAACATTTAGAAAGTCTTTGTGCTAAACCCATCGTTTATAACTTGTACTTCCCTATAAAAAAATAAAAATCTGCTGAGCCCCTCATAATTCCATCTTGATATCAAAGCTCCCGTAGACCAAGAAAATCACGGTCTCCATTGAGAGGACAGGATGTTACCAAATAGCTGATGGCTTTAGCTGTTAGTGAACCAGAGTTCTAGCATATTTTTCTAGTTTTAGTTAGTTTCAATGATGTTAAAGATGGTAGAACTCCTAGCCCTATTGAAGAAATCAGAATCGATTGTACGTGAGATGTGCCATATATATAAACATTATATCCATTCAATTTTAGCAAGTTGACGAACTAAACCGCACTAACAGTAACAAGCAATTATACACTAACCTGGTAGCACCCAGACCAACATTATGCGGGAATATTGTAGCATTATAAACATTGTTGTGCCCATGGACAGCATCTATTCCATAAATCATGGGGATGCCCAAACGACTGGATAAGGCTTCCTTTTGAAAATTATCAACCATATTCATCCAATCTTGAGCAGTTGCTTCTGGCAAAGGCGTGCTGCCGCCACCACTCAACACACTTCCTACAGGATTTCAACCAATTGTTAGTTCCTTCTTAAAAAATGTTTCTCATATTCACCTAAAGTGAAGATAAACAGCTACTGAGTCACATCTCTAATGAAAGTCTCATACTCTCATTCATTACTTAAGAGATCAAATCTCAATTCAGGTGTACTAAGCCATGAATAAAAGCAGCAGTTCAGCCCAACTAGTAATTCGATACAGAAGTATCAGAGGATCAATATATATAAATCATGGTACTAAATATCGGCTAGGACACCGCATCAAGATGCTGCATAATTATGAATTGTCACAATTTGGAAGGCTACTGCAACCAAATTTGAGGCATTATCAATTGCACTTATAGCATAGAGACTGAGACAAGACTGCGACGAGCAATTCCAAGATAAAGTCTCGAAGAAAGATTGTCAATAGGGAATTGGAAAAGCTCCAATCTTATCAGTTTTTCAGGAAAACTCCTCAGTGTCATTATAAGTAGGTGCACAGAAAAGACAGACATTGTGGTACGAAAAATAGTATCGGTAGGCAAATTCTGATATCAAAAGGCGCCACATCTGCGATGCATACATTAAATAACCATGTTCTTGAGAGCAGCTAGTACAATCTCAGAGCCACAACCGTTCACAGCTAGTTCAAGAAATGGCCACTGGCATTAAGACTTTCATACCAGCTTTACAAGGAAGGTCATCCTTCAATAGAGCATCAACAAAAATGCAACCTTGCGATCTTTTCAAAATCAAATCTGCTCTTACCAACAAAATTTAGAATAGGGAAACCATGCCATCCACGGATGAATACATGCCATCTCATTTTCCTAAATTTTTCTGACATATATACATACATGGTACAATATCTAGGTCAAGACACGCCATCGGAGTCCCTTTTCAAAGATTTAATGGTTGCTGCATATATGGCGCAGCGACTAATCCTAGGTCATCAAAAGGAATTCCGAGATCAAGGTAAAGGCCGATTTATTATACCATGCATACATAAACTGCCTGTTCAAAGATTCCTCCCTTGTCTCATGCGTTATATCCATTAGCAAACATTTAAGATTAATGCCCATATCCTACAACTAAGTCAAACATTCACGATTCTACATTATCCAGAGAAGTACAAAACAAAAAATTACCCCACTGCCTCAAGGCAATAGAAACATAGTAATCTAAGCAACAAGAAAAAAACTGAAATGTAAGGTTTTATGATGCAAATAGGCAATTACCAATAGAGTAAGTCTTCATTGAATTAGCAGTAGCCAAAGTTCGGTCAATCTGAGTCATCTGACCAATCTTCTCCTCCAATGTCATTCTGCTCAAAAGATCCTTTACACGAGCAGCAGCTGGTTGTTGAGGATCCTTGTATATCATATACTCATTTTGCGCAATCGCCCCCAAACTCCATACTAACACAATGTTAACCACTAACCAAACTACCCTCACCAACATATCCTATTCTTTATTTTCTCCCCCTTTACAAAGCTGAAGCTGAAACAAAAATGCCCAAATTAGAATCACTTCAATATACACCAAATGATAAATGTATGCCAAGCATCTGCAGATAACAATCTCGGTGGGAAATAAACAGAATTTTAGAGAAAAGAGGCAATGTTCCAAGCTTTAGTGAAATGCTAACTTCATCTAGCACCCAAAAGAAGATAATAATACTCCTATAAAGGTGAATATTTATACTTAGTGCATATAAATCTATAAAAATATATAAAATGAGCAAAAGTTTCTCAACAAATTCCAAACTTTTTTGCCACACAAAAGTTGGTGGATTTGGGGTGGAAAAAGAAAAGCATATACAGAATATAATGTAACACCCTTCTTTTAGTTCATTCAGATACAAAGATAGAAGAAACAAGAAGCAACTGTAAAACCCAAAAACAACACCATCCAAAAAAGATCAAATAAAAAACACAAATGCACCTGCAAAAACAATGCATCTAAACACAAAATTCATAGATAAAGATAAAGAATAAATGAACCAAAAAACAAAACAAAATCAAATCATATCAAAGATTAGAATATAATCTACAACATCAAAAATGTATACTTTATAAGCATAGTATTAACAAGAGAATAATAATACCTCCGTCCCGATCATTTGTTTACCTTATATATTATTTTCGAGCGGTGTTTTAATCAAAGGTAAGCAAATGATTGAGAAGAGGAAGTAACATTGAAGTGATTTGATTAGAATGCAAGTGCAAGTAATGAAGCAACAATCTTTAAGGTATAATCTTTAGGTTAATGTTAAAAGACATCCACTTTCTTGCATATGAAGCAGCTAGAAATCAAAATCTTTAGAACCCAGAAGTTGGAAAGTAATCATACAAAATGGGTTTCAAGCAAATGATTAATTAGTTAACTACAAATTTGAAATTTAAAAGAATTAGGGAAAAGGGAAGAGATTTACTAAAGTTGAAGAATAGCAGCAGCAGCAGCAACAACAGCCTTAATTATAATTTAGGCAGCTAGCAAATGAGAAGGGGGTTTTTTATTTGCTTTCCTTATTTGATAAATGGGATTAGTTAGTGGAGTAGCGACATGGGAGTGACTCCTCAACGCCACTTTTTGTTGTTCATACACTTGGTCGACTACTCGACTGGTCGGTGTATTGAAAAAGTCGAGAATGGTTATCAATCTTCTCTTTTCTACGTCAGTCCGTTTTGCTTCAGACCATTTTATTTCAGACCGCAATAAGACCTCTTACAAGTGAGAAGCACATGAGTGGTGGGACACTCCATTTGCTTTCCCACTCACACCCTAATGGTATCTGTCTGACCATTTCAGACGAATATGACAGTCTGAAATAAGAATTTGTATTTGTACGTTGTTTAATTATTAACTTGTATATTAATTATTAATTTCGAATGTGATATTAAAAGAGCAATAGGTCTTGGTATAGACGGGTGGGGCGAACAGACGGGTAAAGACCTTTAATAAAATGGGTAGGGGGACAAGGTGAGGCACCTCCATGTGCTTCCCACTTTATGGCAAATGAGTATTTTGTGAGGGAAAATAGTATCCGTCTATACGTATAGACGGATAGTGTCCGTCTATAATGAGAATTTGTGTTAAAAGAGAAGGTCGGAGAGCAAATAACCAGACAAAAGTTGTTGACAAAACTCGAAAAAATTATAATGTACTTCCTCCATTCAACTCCACTCTACCATATTGTAAAATGCACACATATTAAGGAGAAAATTAAACAAGTAATAGAAGTACAAATGGGTGTGTGAAAGATGCTTTATTAAATAATAGAAGTACAAATGAGTGTTGATTTTAGTGGGCCAAGTAGTGGCAAAATATGTAAATAAGAGATTGTAATAAGGATAAAAAGGTAATTTTTCATGCTTTTTTTGGAAAGTGGTAGAGTGGAGTTGAATGGATAAAAATGGTAATATGGTAGAGTGGAGTTGAAGGGAGGAAGTAGATTTTAACTAAGAAAGACTGCATTCAATTGGTATAAGAAAAATGAAAAGCACAGAGAGAGCATCTTGGCAAGGATTTAGTAGTAGGCTGCTATATGTCTAAATCTGACAGACTAACATGTGTGTGTGTGGGGGCACAACAAACTTTTTAGCTAAAAATAACGTTGCTTTTCAGTATTTCCTTTTCCGAAACTCTTTATATTATTTGGATATCTTTACTTAGTTAAGAGGTTAGTCGTGATTTTTTTGGGAAAAGTTTAGTTAAAACTTTTGACTTGTTTTTCTATTTTATCTTATTGACCCCAAATCCTTACGTATTCAAAATTAGTAGTCAACTAGTTTGAATGCTCGTGCGTTGCAACGGGGTAATTAACTTATTTATAATGAAAAAAAATGTTATAAGAGTTTAATGTTTACATTCTATGTCTAATGATTTGTTTACATATTATTAAAATATCTCTTTCAAAAAAATTAAAAGATTAATATATACGTGGGTTAACTCTTATTTATAATCATATAATCACCCCACATTATACTAATCTTTCGATGTGGGACAATTCTACTATTTATAAGTAATATATTCACCAAACTTGGATTATGTTTTTGATGTGGGACAATTCTACTATTTATACGTAGTATATACTAGTTTGAATGCTCGTGCGTTGCAACGGGATAATTAACTTATTTATAATGCAAAAAAAAACGTTATAAAGGTTTAATGTTCACATTTTATGTCTAATAATTTGCTTACATATTATTAAATTATTCTTTCAAAAAAAATAAAAGATTAATATATACGTGGGTTAACTCTTATTTATAATCACCTCACCTTATATTAATCTTTCTATGTGGGACAATTATACTATTTATAAGTAATATTTACCAAACTTGGATTATTTTTCTGATGTGGGACAATTTTACTATTTATACGTAGTATATATTCATCAAACCTGCATTGTTTTTCAATGTGGGACAAATATCATACTCAGAATTACACCATTTTTTTTGCACTTTAGTTCGACATCCAACCAGATCCCGAATACGAATACGGACAATTGCTACTCATTATATCTAATATTTATATTTAAATTTAGTACTATGATCAAATACTCTCCATTAATAATGTTCGACATTAACTTAGTTTGAGTGTATGTGCGTTGCAACGGGGTAATTAACTTATTTATAATGCAAAAAAAAACGTTATAAGGTTTTAATATTTATATTCTATGTGAGACTATGCCTAATGATATGTTTACATATTATTAAAATATCTCTTTCAAAAAAAATAAAAGATTAATATATACGTGGGTTAACTTATTTATAATCATATAATCACTCCATCTTATACTAATCTTTTGGCGTGGTACAATTTTACTATTTATAAGTAATATATTCACCAAACTTGGATTATTTTTCTGATGTGGGACAATTCTACTATTTATACGTAGTATATATTCATCAAACCTGCATTATTTTTCAATGTGGGACAAATATCATACTCAAAGTTACACCATTTTTTGGCACTTAGTTCGACATCCAACCAGATCCTAAATACCGAATACGGACAATTGCTACTCATTTATCTAATAGTTATATTTAAATTTAATAATATGATCAAGTACTCTCCATTAATATTTGTATTTTGTTTTTCTTCAATTTTTTTTTTTATCATAATTGAGATACGAAAATTTCCCGTGGTACCCCTTAATTTTGTCAGATTTTCCATGTTACCCCTACTTTTAAGAATCTGCCTATGGTACCCTTGAGGTTCCATTTTTTTTTCCCATGGTACCCCCTAATGTAAAGGTTGTTAAATGGACGTTAAGTTTGATAGCGTGACAATAAAATAAAAATTAAAAAATAATACCACTTTTATTGTTTTATTGGTACAGATTTATCTCTCTTTTAAATGAAAATTTAATTAACTACTATATCATTATAATATTGAAAATTTCTCATGGTAACCTTGAACTTTGATAGATTACACATGGTACCCCTAATTTTAAGTTTCTACAAATGGTACCCACGTGTTCACCTTTTTCTTTCCCAGATTACCACTTGAATATAAAATAAGAAATATAGAGTATATATTATATATAATAACTAAAAGATTTTCCAAAGATTAACTTAGGTTAAAGATCATTATTCTAGAGACAGTAATACAAACTATTTTAAGAACTCTCTCTGACAATACTTAAGAGAATCAAAAAAATTTGGGTTATGACTTCTATTTATAATCATAAGATCACTTTGCCTTGTGGTAATCTTCCGATGTGGGACAATTCTAATATTTATACATAGTATATTCACCACACTTACATTACTTTTCAATGTAGGATAAATAACATACTAAATACACCATTTTTTTGTACCTACTTTGACATCAACCCGATTTAATAATGAGAAATGACAATAAAATCTACAATCTAATGATAACATTTTTTTGTCACAATCTAATTATATAATTTTCATACGATATTTTTTTGTTAAATAAAATATAAAGTTTTTATATCAAAATTATAAACATCACTTTAATATAATATAGAAAATGTATATATATGGGACAATTCTATTATTTATACATAATATATTCACCACACCTACATTATTTTTCAATGTGGGACATATAACATACTAAAAAGTATACTCCCTCCTATTCTATATATTTTTCCCTATTTCCATATTCGGTTATTCGGGTTTTCTTCCCTATTTCCTTTTTTAGGTTGATTTGTGTGGTCCAAATTCAATGACATGTGGGGTAGTGTGTATTGTGTGGTCCAAATTTAATTTCTTATTCTTTGAGGCAAAAGGAAAGGGGAAGAATATATAAAATAGGAGGGAGTATTTTTTATATCAAAAAAATTTGGGTTAATACCTAAGTTTCAAGGATCCCTCATATTTATATTTATAGAATCACTCTACCGTATACTATTCTTTCGATGTGAGATACATAATTTAATTATTTAGACATAGTATGTTCATCATGCCTACATTATTTTTCAATGTGAAATATATAACATACCAAGAATTACATGTGTCTTCTTAAAAAAAACCACTACTGTATACATATTATTTTTCTTAAAGGTAAAACACCACTTAGTCTCGATCATTAATTAGATAGGGATCTCTACATCGTACATATAACAACTCATTAATGCTTTATTACTGCATTCAGAAGACAACCATTAGTAAAATCTTTAGTTTTGTACTGTGTCAGGAGACTACCATTAGTAAAACCTCTAGTTTTGTATTTTTTGATTTCATGTTCATGTTCTTAACTCTTTCCCGGGTATTTTCCAACGATTTCCACTTTATTTTTTATATCATATCGTAGATAATGATAGAAAATCTTAAGAGCTCTTTAAAACAATATTTATGAGACTCAACAAATTTTGGGTGGATACATAAGTTCCAAATATGCCTCCTATTTATAATCATAGGATCACACCACCTTATACTAATCTTTCGATGTGGGACAATTCTACTATTTATATGTAGTATATTCACCACACCTACATTATTTTCCAATGTGGGACAAAACATACTAAAAATTAAACAATTTTACATATTAAGAAGTACACCATCTTTAATATGTGCAAATAATATGAAATTTATACTCTAATAATAGCATTTTTTACCACAAAGCTAATTATATTATTTTCATAATTTTTTTAACGATATTTTTTTGCCAAATGAAATGTAAAAGTTTGATATAAAAATTGGAAATATCACTTGAATATAATTTAGGAAATATACATATTATAATAATTAAAGATTTTCCACTTTATTTTTTACATCAAAAATTATACTTTCCTAAATTGATTTTTGATGATGTGGACGCTCTCAGATCGCTCGGAAAAACTCTCTTTTATATATATACTAGATTCATCAAACTTCCATTGTTTTTCAATATGGGACAAATAACATACTCAGAATTAGACCATCTTTTTTGCACTTAGTTCGACATCCAACCAGATCCCGAATACCGAATACGGACAATTGCTACTCATTATATATAATAGTTATATTTAAATTTAGTAATATGATCAAGTACTCTCCATTAATATTTGTACGTTGTTTTTCTTCATTTTTTTTTATCATAATTGAGATACGGAAATGTCCCGTGGTACCCCTTAATTTTGTCAGATTTTCTATGTTACCCTACTTTTAAGAATCTGCCTATGGTACCCTTAAGGTTCTACTTTTTTGCCTATGGTACCCCCTAATGTAAAGGCTGTTAAATTGACGTTAAGTTTGATGGCATGTTAATAAAATAACAATTAAAGAATAATATCCCCTTTCTTGTTTTATTTGTACGGATATCTCTCTCTTTTAAATGAAAATTTAATTAACTATATCATTATAATATTGAAAATTTCTCATGGTAACCTTGAACTTTGATTGATTATACATGGTACCCCTAATTTTAAGTTTCTACAAATAATACCCATGTGTTCACCTTTTTCTTTCCCAGAATACCATTTGACAACTTTCGTCATTACTCTTATGACTTGTGACTCTTTTTTCTTTTGTTATCTATTACACAAACAGTTCATCATCTAATTCCTAATTCCATATTTTATTAATAAACTAACATTTAATACCTAAATAATAAAACACAAATAGTATGACATGCTCAGTTACTCATAGGAGTAACGACATTATGAAAAAATTAAACACAGGGGTATTATATGTAGAAACTTAAAATTAGGGGTATTATGTGTAATCTACCAAAATTCGAGGGTACAATGAAAAATTTTCATTATAATATTTACCATTTTATCGCTCTTCCTCCCACCTAAAAAAATGTTACAACTTTAAAAATTTAACATTTAATTCAAAATTATATTTAAAGTCTCTTATATAATAAGTATACTGTGAGAGATTCAATATATTAGGGGTGATACCTAAGTTCCAAAGATAAATTCTATTTATAAATATGGGATCACCTCACCTTATGATAATTTTCTGATGTGGGACAATTCAACTATTTATACGTAGTATATATTTATCACACCTACATTATTTAAAGTCTCTTATATAATAAGTACACCATATTTTTTGAACCTAATTCGACTCCAACCCGATTTAATAATAAGCAAATACTATATTATCTATTAATATTCATAAGTTTGTTTTCTATTTTTTTTATCATAATTAAAATATATGCAAATGATATGAACCTATACTCTAATAATAGAATTTTTTTTAATACAATTCTAATTATATTATTTAAACGTAGTATATTTACCACACCTACATTATTTTTTAATGTGGGACATATAAAAACTATAGGTAAAAAATAATAATATAAACTTTAAGAGATCTCCAAGACAATACTTAACAGACTCAAAAGATTTTGGGTTATGACTTCTATTTATAATCATAAGATCACCCTGCCTTATGGTAATCTTCCGATGTGGGACAATTCTAATATATATACATAGTATATTCACCACACTTACATTACTTTTCAATGTAGGACACATAACATACTAAGTACACCATTTTTTTCGCACCTACTTTGACATCAACTCGATTTAATAATGAGAAAATATAATAGAATCTACACTCTAATGATAGCATTTTTTTTGTCACCATCTAATTATATAATTTTCATACGATACTTTTTTATCAAATGAAATATAACGTTTTTATATCAAAATTATAAACATCACTTTAATATAATATAGAAAATGTATATATATGAGACAATTCTATTATTTATACATAATATATTCACCACACCTACATTATTTTTCAATGTGGGACATATAATATACTAAAAAGTACATATCTTTTAGGATGCCTCCTATTTAAATTTCACCCTACCAAAAAGTACATATCTTTTATATACTATTCTTTCGATGTGAGATACATAATTTAATTATTTAGACGTACTATGTTCATCATGCCTACATTATTTTTCAATGTGAAACATATAACATACCAAGAAGTAAATGTCTCTTCTTAAAAAAACCATTATTGTATACGTATTATTTTTCTTTGAAGGTAAAACCACTTAGTCTCGATCGACGATTATTAGATAGGGATCTCTATATCGTACATATAACGACACATTAACGCTCTATCAGTGCATTCAGAAGACAACCATTAGTAAAATCTTTAATTTTGTACTGTCTTAGGAGACAACCATTAGTAAAACTCTTGGTTTTGTATTGTGCTTTAACTTTGTGTATGTTGTAATATTGTTCATTATAGGTTGCCTATGTGACACCAACATTAAGTGATTTTTGCTTCTCTTGTTCATGTTCTTAACTCTTTCCCGAGTAGTTATCATGAATCTCCACTTTATTTTTTATATCATATCGTAGAGATAATAATAGAAAATCTTAAGAGAGCTCTTTAAAACAATATTTATGAGACTCAAAAAATTTTGGGTTGATACATAAGTTCCAAATATGTTTCCTATTTATAATCATAGGATCACACTACCTTATACTAATCTTTCGATGTGGGACAATTCTACTATTTATATGTATTATATTCACCACACCTACTTATTTTCCAATGTGGGACAAAACATACTAAAAAGTACACAATTTTACATATTAAGAAGTACACCATCTTTAATATGTGCAAATAATATGAAATTTATACTCTAATGATAGCATTTTTTTACCACAAAGCTAATTATACTCCCTCCCATTCAAAATAAACCTCCCTATTTCCTTTTCCGTCTATTCACAATAACCTCCCTATTTCCTTTTTTGGTAAGTGTTTGTGTGGTCCAAATTTAATTGTATGGTGGGGTAGTGTATTTGTGTGGTTCAAATTTAATTATATGGTGGGGTAGTGTGTTTCCTTAATATTTGTGCCAAAATGAAATGGGAGGTTTATTGTGAATGGGAGGGAGTATTATTTTCATAATTTTTTTAACGATATTTTTTTGGCAAATGAAATGTAAAAGTTTGATATAAAAATTAGAAATATCACTTGAATATAATTTAGGAAATATACATATTATAATAATTAAAAGATTCTCTACTTTATTTTTTACATCAAAAATTATACTTTCCTAAATTGAGTTTTGATGATGGGACGCTCTCAAATCGCTCGAAAAAACTCTCTTTTATATATATATACTAGATTTAATGCCTGTGCGATGCACGGGCCTATTTGTAATGCTTTGTCATGTATATAATACTATACTATAATTTAGTAAATAAAAAATGTCGAGGTATATAATTTTAACTATATGCTAATGCCTACCAATATTAATTTCAATTCTATGATAGCTTTTGAAAATTGTACTACCTCTCCTTTAATAAATTACTATTTTGTTAATATTTTGTTTTTACGAATTGAGTTGTTTGCCCGTTAGATTATCTAATATCACTCAAAAATTATCATAAGAGATACTCAAGTCTATGTTTGAGAATTAGTAGTTCAATTCCTATCAAACTAAAACCCTATGTAAATATACTACTTTGAAATTAGTGGTTGAAGTTGAAGTTATTATCTTCAATTTGATATCAAGTCTCAGATGAGATTTTTGCTAATCACTTTAGCTATTCAGTGGTTGAAGACTTGAAGTTATCATCTTCTATTTTCATGTTTTATTAGGTTTCTGATTGCTTGTATTATCTTATCCTACGTACCTCATTAGACTTGGCTATTTGCAAAATCTCTCCCTTAACTTTGTGATTTACTATAATTCTAATTATAATTCTAATCCTTCGTAAAGTTGACATCTTTGAGTCACATTGCAACTTGAACTTAAGAGTATTATAAAGGACATGGAGTTTCCCATGCCTATTTGTAGTTTTCAATTGTTTACTCCCCCGTCTCGATTAGTCTCGATTAATTGTTGTTCTTTGGTTTTGGCACAAAGAATAATGAAAGAGGAGGAGATCAACTACTAAATGGCAAGTGGACCAAATTGAGCGTGAATGATCAAATTACTCTTTAAGTTCATTCTTAAAATAGAAATGACAATAATTCACCGAGACACCAAAAAATGAAATAAGACAATAAATAAGCGGGACAGAGAGAGTATAATGTAGTAACTGAAAAATGTTGAAATTGTATGAGGTAAATATGTGCTACTTCGGGGTATTAAAATATTACATACAAAAAAAGAGCTCACAAAAAAGTGCAACCGATAACCGCTGTAAAGAAATTTATGATCCCTAATACACAATACTCTTTATTTAAATCTCAACGTACAATGAGGTGTAAAAAATGTGTAACGCGCTATTTTGGAAAATCTCTCTTTATGTACGTAGGACTTACTACCAATCTACCATACTCACGCTTATCCACAACACGTTAGAAAGGCGACTACCAATAATGGCACTGAAGATACCGGTAGTAATAGTTGTGCCAGATTGCCTGATATGAATAAGCTTTGTACGTAGAGCTGGCAAGTCTGACCTGACTCGAGTGACCCGACCCGAACCCGAGCAAACCCGATCCAACCCGAACCCGAAAATATTGTGACCCGTAACCGACCCGACCTGGCCCGATGACGACCCGTAACCCGACACGACCCGATTATCAGTGACCCGAACCCTACCAAGACCCGACCCGATACTGACCCGATTAAATTGATGACCCGATAATTATTAAGCTTAATTTTGATCAAAATGTAAGTGATTTGGGGTTTAGATTGATATGTTTGACTTAGTAATGAATTAATTAAACCAAATAATAGGTTAAAAAATAAATTTAATGGTAAAAAATTACAGTAATACGATTAAGTTACCGGACCCGATAATGTCCCGACCCAAACCCGACCCGACCCTATACATCATTCGACCCGAAATGACCCGACCCGATAACGACCCAAACCCGACCCGACTCGACCCGAAAGAGTATGCTGACCTGATATGACCCAAACCCGATATGACCCGACCCGACGTGACCCGACCCAAACGCGACCCAACTGACCCGATTGCCACCTCTATTTGTACGTGAGACGTTATAGTTTATAGACTATACATTAGATATGTATTATTAAATAATCTCTTCATTATTTCATAAAATTTTTGAGTTTTGCTTTAAATATTATGAGTTTTAGTATACAAATTTTGAGCACGTTCACTTTATTACATATTAAACTAAGGGGTTGTTTGGTTACCCTCTTAAATCATGGGAAGTAGAAATTCTCATGAATTGCTTAAATATGATGTTGTTTGGTTGCCCATTTCAATTCATGGGAATTAGAACTTCCCAAGGAACTTCAATTCCTCCATAATGTAGGAAGTTGCTTACCTAGCCCCCCCCTTGGTAAGTGCAACTTCCCACATGAATTCATTTCCCACATGACAACCAAACAACATTTTTACAATTCACATGAATTACAAATCCACATGAACTTAACTTCCTAGGAACTTCATCTTCCCATAGTGAACCAAACAACCCCTAAAAGTATACAATATTGCTCAAAAGCTATACATATATGCTCAATAACTAAAAGGGTTTGAGGTAATACATCAGATGCGTAATCCTTTTTCTCGAGACGTACGTTTGGTAGAATAATGGATCTGTTGATTAAGGAGAGAGATGTAAAACGAAAAGCAAATAGGCGGTTAATAATATTGCTCGAGCTCCAAATCTAAAAATTTAAAATCTAAAAAGTGAAATACAATCAAGAGTACTTGTACAACATACCATATACAATTTGCATACATAAAAACTCCGAAAAGACGGTCTCTCAATAGCGTTATACCTGAAAATTTGAAACAAATTACACTATTAGTATTGCCTAAGAACAATATGAGTAAACATAACATGAGCATAACAATTAATATAATACAATTATTACACATCAATATGACAAATCAAGAAGAGTTTATCTAACGAAAAAGAAAATCAGACAAAAGCTAGCAGAAATAAGATGAGAGAAGAATAGATTGTGCTTGATAATTTAATATACTCCGTAGTCTCTTTTATAGGCAATGGAAAACATATGTTTGGAAGTCATAATAACTCCTTTTAACTAATACTCCGTATAATATTGTTATGTTATTTGATAGACATTCTCGTAAGTTGAAATTCTATTGCTATAGGGATACAACACTCTTTTTTATCTTTATCTATTTTTTTCCATTAATTTATTAATTTAAGTAATATGTAAAATTTGGACTCTCTGTAATCGCTCGAAAAAAGCTTCCTTTATTAATATATACTAGACTAGATTTAATGCCCGTGCATCGCACGGGCCACTAAGTAAAGTCTTTTAAATAATATCCACGAAGTAAGTTATATTTAAGGAAAGACACTTAACTAAATTCAAATTAAAATAACTTAGTTTAACTTAATTTTTTTTATTAATGTAAGTTAAATTAGCTTCATGTAACTTAAGTAAACGGAACTAAATTGGATTGAAGCGAATTGAACTGAGCTTAATAAAGCTAAATTGAACCTAACTCGATTTAGACTTAAATCAAATTTAACTTAAATTAATGAATGAAAAAAATTGGACTAAACTAAATTTAATGGAAGAACTTAATACGGCGAGATTGAATTTAGCATGCTAACTTATTTAATAAAACTAACTGAAGTAAACTGAACCAAATTAAATGAAGTTGAACTTGGTATACGTAGTTTGCAGGCTATTGCATATACCCGAGAGTTTACCCAGTACGCACCAAATATAGCGGCTACGGGTTTTCTTGTCACAAAAAAAAAAAAAAAAGAAATGAAGTTGAATAAAGTGATCATTTTCTCAACCCGTATTTTCTCTAATTTTTTTAATGTTTGTTAATCAACTCATAAAGATCAAATATTCATTTTGTACATTTGTCTAAAAATAAATATATAAATAGTATAACCTGTATTTGGATAAAAATCAAAATTACTCGTCTTATTTA
Source organism: Silene latifolia (assembly GCF_048544455.1). Lineage (NCBI taxonomy): Eukaryota > Viridiplantae > Streptophyta > Magnoliopsida > Caryophyllales > Caryophyllaceae > Silene > Silene latifolia. Next base: position 118,067,552 of record NC_133528.1, on the reverse strand, counting down.
CTCGTGTGACGTACCGATTTATATGGATCTTCAATTTCTATTGTCTACATTGATTTATTGCTAAGTGACCGCTATCTCATAATTTTTTTCTCTGCCTTGCTGAGTTTTTTCTTATTTTTTTTAAAATTTTGACGCAAGTATTATTGCTATAATAGTGTGTCACGTACCACATACCACCGAGGGAGTTGCAATGTATTAGTGTCTCGAATAAGTACCCATTGCGCATGCAGGCCGAAAATATCTATTCGTATGTGTCATTCCGTTGATTAAAAAATTGTAACAAAAGAAAATATATTCCAATTAAATTTGCATAAGATGGTTCTACGTAAATTTAACGTAAGACGGATTCAAGCATAACCATATCAGTGTAAAAGATACTTATTAAATAACTTGTTTTACAATAAATTTATATAAAACTGCCTTATCCAATTATTTGTGATATAAGAACACTATTAAAAAATCAAACTATATGGCTGGGTTTGCCTTTGTATGATAATGTATTAATTATTGAGTGAGTTGAAAGTCTATTATGCATTTATGCATATAAAAAACACTATTTAACTAAAGTCAGCAAATTTACAAATCAATAAATAAAGAATAATAGAGATTACCATTAAATAATAGAGATAATGACTACAAATCGAAAGTGTTCCGGGTGTAATTCCAGAGCAGTTATACGTTACCACCCGTGCTTGTAGAATGACGTCTTTAGTTGAATCCTCCTTGCGGTCTCCTGAAACGATGAACAAACTGAGGGCTCGGCTTTGGACCGAGCGAACTCACTCCGACGCTCAAGTCAGTAACTTAGAGAGGTAAGTTGTTGTTACTTGGCGAAGTATGTATTGTAGAGAGATAAGGAAGATATTACCAGATAAATAGTGATTCTTAGGTTAAATTGTGGATCTCCTCCTCAATGAGAGTTGAGGAGTATTTATAGACTTTCACCTTTTGTCACGTAGTGGCCAAGTGGCTAGCAGGTGGAAAGACTGATCTACCCCTCGGCCGAGGGACCCATGGCAGGCCGGCGGGCCCTGTTGACTCACCGCCGAGGGGTCTTGGATATGAGTTCGCGGATGTGTGCCTCGGTGGCTAGTTGCCCCCAAATGACCCAAGAGACGGGCCGACCGGGCAGCGTCGGTTAAGGGTTAGGGTCATCTAAGCCTAAGCCGACTTCTTGTGGATATCTTTGACCTTGCTCAATATGTTGACTGGTCAGCGGGTGTAGAATATGCCCCATCAGAAAGGTTTGTACTTTTTACTAAAAGAAAAGCAGCCAAAAGCAATGAAAAAGAATCAGAAACAAAGCCATTTGTTTCCAAGAAATTGTCACACAAAACATAAATAAGACAGAAAGAGTTACAAAGACAAAATACTCTTCATCATTAAATTCATACTGCCTCGATAACTTTGCTTCTTAAGAATGCTTTTGGCAATGGAGGACCGATGAACATATGCATAATTGGCCGAAATTAGTACCAACTATTAGACAGAAAAACAATACACTAAATATCGCATGAACTTTATGCCGAATTTCATTCGAGAATTGGAGAGATAAGATCGCATACCTTATTGTATACCTGAAGTATGCGAATTCTTGTAAAATACTTCCTCCATTCTTGAATGATCTACCCATTTTCCTATTTGGGCCATTTCACAATGATCTACCCATTTCTATTCTTTCTACTTATGGAACAAAAAAATGACCAAAGTATCCTTATGACCCTTCATTATTTACAAAAAATGCCACAATTAACACACCTAACTATTTCCCTAATTATAATCAACCTAACCTATATTACTAATGACTCCCTCCTTATTTTCCCTGATTTCCCTCGTTATTTCCCATATACCCCATTTTCCTCCCTCTCTCTACCCTCATTTATTCAAACCTACTCTCTCCCTCTCTCTAGAAACTTCCTGAGAAACCCTAAAAATTCCTACTGCTTTTTCCGCCGTTTGTCATCATCCTTATCTCTTCCTTCCTTCCTTATCTCTACCTTCCTTCCTTCTCTTAATGTCGAAAAATAATCCTAAATCAGAGCCTTCCTATCATTCATCACTTGATCATTTGCTTATTTGTACCCGGGGTTGGTCATGTTGCCCTGGATCGTATTCGGATATGGTTCATCGCTAGATTCCGACAATGATGACGACACGGAGGCTACCTCGGCGTTATACCCGGCGCGTCAAATACCGTCGTTCGATTCTATACTGTGGATCTCACTATTTCTGGTGAGAAATTGTTGGATTGTGATAAATATATTGATGCATGTGTCGAAGAGAAGGAGATTACTCCTGAATGTCATAGATCTGGTGATTTGTCACCTACATCTGTAAAGTTTAACCGGTATTGTACCAACTTTTTAGAAAAAAAGAGGAAGAAAGATCAAAAGAGAGGTATGAATGTTAGATCACTTGATAAACTCGCATTTACTTGAATTTTTTCATTAAATTTTTTGTCTTTTATTGTGCGATTGACTTATTCTGTGTAATCGATCTTTGCAGTTGAGGAACTCGTATGATTTTGATGTGATAAGTTGAAATCTGCGCCAAATCGTGATTTGTCACCAATGACGAAGAAATTCAATGCTTTTTATGCGAGACAGTTGGAAAGGATGAATAAAAATTGCTAAAAAGGGAGGTTTTGTTCTAATACCCTTCCTTTATTCGTTTAATTTATGTTTTCGCCTGATTTAGATTTTGTTGGTGTTTGCTTTGATTTTCATTAGTTGAACTGTGACTCTCTCGTTATCTCGTTGAACTCGTCACTCATTTCTTATCATTTTTTACGTGTTTTGATGGAGAATTTGTCAATTTTAGGGTTAAAATGGTTATCTGTTGAACTCGTCACTCACCGTTTATCACTTGTTTTCGTGTTTTGATGGAGAATTTGTCAATTTTAGGGTTAAAATGGTTATCTCGTTGAATCGTCACTCACTCAAGTTTCTCATTTTTTGTGTTTTGATGGAGAATTTGTCAATTTTAGGGTTAAAATGGTCATCTGTTGAACTGGCAATCAACTGGTTTACTATTGTTTCTGTGTTTTGATGGAGAATTTGTCAATTTTAGGGTTAAAATGGTTATCTCGTTGAACTGTCACTCACTTTGTTTATCATTGTTTTTGTGTTTTGATGGAGAATTTGTCAATTTTAGGGTTAAAATGGTTATCTGTTGAATCACTCACTCACAAAGGTTTATTCTTTGTTTTACGTGTTTTGATGGAGAATTTGTCAATTTTAGGGTTAAAATGGTCATCTCGTTGAATCACAACATCGTTTATCATTGTTTTTGTGTTTTGATGGAGAATTTGTCAATTTTAGGGTTAAAATGTTCATCTCGTTGAACCGTCACTCACACGTTTACTTTGGTTGGTTGATCGTTGTTGTTGGGCTTCCATATTCTCGCTTTTACAATGATCTACCCATTTCCTAACATGGCCCAATCCACTATGATCTAGTCATGTTGTCTAAGTTCTTTGTAAGACTCTACCTCAATGAAGGTCTTCACTTGACTGAGAGGTTGTCTTTGTGTTGGTGTACAACAGTTAATGACAATACTCAAAGAAACCTAAAATAAGTGCTCCATGTTGTTGCTAGTAATGGCACCATTATTTGTAGCCATGTCGAGGTAACTTATTCTTAGGTTTATCGACCCATATCTGCTGCCACCAAGAGGCATTACATGTTGAGTTACTTGGTTTTTTTTTATTTCTGAGTTTCCATGTTATGTCTCCTCTTGAAGAGGCATTTATATGTGGTCGGGTTACTCAATGAGGAAAAGTTGCTTCTGCCGAGAGTAACAATGCATTAAGCATAAAAACTTGAAATTTCATTCATAGTCCATTACAAAATGAGTGCTTACATGGTTCATTCATAGTCCATTACAAAATGAGTGCTTACATGGTTCATTCATAGTCCATTACAAAATGTCATTCTTAGGTTCTTATGTTTGCCTTGATAAACTTTCATGCTTAAGACTTTCTTGATGCAAGTTTATCAATCAAACAACCACCTAACTTGTTCAAAAGGGGACTTGTATGCCTAGGTCCAACATTAATTGATCTAGTTCACCTATCAATCCACATGTAATTAAAAATTGAATACATTCTTTCACCAAGTCTTCATCAACTGTTAAATCTCTAGGAAGTGTCCCTTGTCTTCTTTGTGCGGCCTTTTGCCAAATGTGGAAGTGGATAGTTATTGTGCCCTCTTTTTTTCATAATTTCCACCATACAAGCTTGTAAACTTAAGAACACATTATCTAGTGTTTCAACTTTTTTCGATTCATATGCTTCATTACCTTCTTCACCAACTCTTCAACTGTCTTTCTTTGATTTTCGTCTTGTAATGATTGAATTGATCTAAAAAAACCTAGATCTAAGATGTTCAAATCAGGTGATTGAGCTGGTTGTTGTGTTAATTTGATGTTAAACCCATCCGAAGTTGCTTTGCCTCCAAGAAATCTTTGTCTTTCCCATTTATATGAGGCTTGGCATTATCTTCTTTGAATATGAATTTCCTTTGATGCGATCTTTGGCCATTTTTGTTTAATGGTCTGGTATCACACAATTGATCAAAGCTTGTTTTGTGACCTTTGTGATAGATTCAATTGGTTTTGTGACAATTGTACCAAATGCACCTATTCTTGCTCTTTCTCTTAGCTGGTTCTTGGTAAGTGAAAGGCCATATACCAAGCTTTCCATCAAACAATACTTCTCCATTCTCTTTGTATGTTGGTCTTGAAACGCTACTTCTAGGAACATGATCTTTGTTATGTACCGTTTGCTTTTACAACTTCGTAAGGTAGTGCTTCATTCTTTGCCAAATGTAGTACCTACATTTTGGATTGGTCATATAAAACCATTTTTCATCAATGTGAATGATGCGACTCATATCCTTGAACATTATACACCTCAATAGCCTATCAAAGACTAATTTGCCCATCACAAAATGCAACCTAATGTGCTTGTGGTCTTCACTCAATCTTTGGATGTATTGAACTTGTGTGAGACTTAATGAGTCCTTCTTTTACCCATCTATGACAGGTAGATGGTGAATGCCCAATTGCCTTCCCCAACCTCTTCAAAGTTGTTCTCTTTTCTACATCAAGTGCCACTATGGCCTCTATTGGACAAGGTTTTCTGGTTTTCCCCTTCTTTCCCTTTATTTTACTCCTCACATTGATGGCCACTTGACTCCTCTCTTTTTTTTTTCTTTGACCATATAGTAAAAACAGATTTCCTTGTGACATTGAACTTATTTGCCACTTCATTCATCTTCCCATGTGCGGGTTTACCATTTTTGCAACTCTCAAACAACAAGCGACGATTCTATGCCTTTGATCGTCGATGATTTGGTTTTTTCATAGCCCAAATATAGTTGGTGTAATTTTACTGAATTTTTTTTTGTAATGCTTGTAATTTTCTGAGAAGTTTAAGAGTAGTTTGTGTAATTTTATTTGAGAACCATTGGTTATGTAATCCTATTATAGCTGGTGAAACATCACTTGAGGTCTTGGTAATCACATCTTTGAAGTGATGTAATTTGGTGGGAGATTTAAAAGTTCATCCAAATTTTCATTTCCCTCCCATTTTTCCCACTGTTTTACACCAACTTGCACTCACATGAAAAACCGGGTACAATTAAGAAATTGGGGGGAAGTTTATGCCTTACCCCACCAATTATCAATTGTACTTTATTTGTTAATTAAGCTGCCAAATTGCAACTAATCTACTTCCCTTGGTTGTTGAGCCAAAAGTAAATGGGTAGATCATTGTAGAATGGAGGAAGTATCAGATTTCTTTCAACTGCACAAAACAAAATACCCATATTAGTCTTACGATAATAATAATAATCACAAAAAAATACACTAAAAAAGGATAGGCAGAAGCTCAAATTTGAAAGTTTGATTATATTTTAACAATTTATATATACTACACTTTCATAGTTGTCTCCTATTAGGAGTAAAATCCAGTCTAATTTTATTCATACTCAAATTCTTTTATTGTGACTACTTTGTTAAGTGGTAGAGTTTGTTTCTAATGGATGTATGTTACTTGCAGTAAACTTGTAATACTTTTATGCATTATGCTTAATTGATGGGTTTTGTCTTTATAGGATAAAGTTGCAATATTTACGGATATGCTTAGTTGTTGATATAGTTTCGTTATTTCTATGATTCAAGTTCCCTATAAAAACAATTTAAATATTACTTGAAAGTATTTTTGAAAGATTGAAGTCTCTATAATCGCTCGAAAAAAGCTTCCTTTATTAATATAGATAGATAGATAGATATCGATTTGACGCGAGCTTTTAGAAATTAGGATTCGTACGTCCAAAATTTTACAACGTAAACTCTTCGCTCGTAATTTCATAAGGGACCAACAAATTTATAGACTGCATCTGAATTTAACTGGATTTGAGTTTTGGTCATCATAGATTCATAGTTTAACATGATTTGCGTATAAGTTATTATAAATTAAAACATAGATTATCCATTTATTTTGTATCTAAGGTTTATAATTTACAAATATGAGTAGAATCAAATTTGTAAGATCATTATTGTAAAAGTATTATATTTCATCCTTAGACTATGATTTATTGTGTTAAGAAAAATGCATTTAGACATCTGTGATATCATCCCCTATTTACTAAATGAATAGGCGAAACTCCAATTTTTCCCGCCTAAAATATATTTTCTAGAATAATGCTTGCTATTTTTAGTATATACTATAAGTGTAGACATGATAAGTTATAAATGTATATAATCTTTTGTATTTAAATATAAATAACATTTAATATTTCACATTTTGCACAAATGTATCTCTGATATTTTTAAGATAAAGAAATTCTTTTTTAAAATAACTTATTGATAAAAATTAACTTTTTATGATAATAAGTTACGGCTAAAATATGGTATTAATAAATATTTGTTAAAATTCATTCTTTTTATGATAAAAATTTGTAGCTAAAAAATATTATTCATTTTATTACTTCTTACGATTTAAATTTTTACTCTTTCCTATTCACACTAAACTTCCCCTTTCATTCTGATACAAAAATCAAGGAAATACACTACCCCACCCTATAAATAAATTTGGACCACACAAATACACTACCCCACCATACAATTAAATTTAGACCACACAAACACTTATGACTTACCAAAAAAGGAAATAAAGAAGTTATTGTGAATAGACGAAAAAGGAAATAAGGAAGTTAATTGTGAATAGGAGGGGCTATTTATTTTTTTTAATCAAAATACATTAAGGAGAAGCATGAAAAATAAGTGAATTACACGGGGGTATATGTCAATAACTCTATAAATATCATGCATTCATTGTGCGAGATCTAAACTAGTTAAATAACAATAAGACTTGTAAAAGATGGTCTACATAAAATATATTTTAATTGAAGATAAGTAAACAATTAGGACGAAGAAAACATTTTATGAAACTAGCAATGCAAATGATCTACCAACAATTGGCTATAGCCTATAAGGGCTACAAACTTACAACTACTCTACAAATGACCATATAAAAGAAGCAAAGATATTTGTTGATTAGACTAATATAAAATTGGATGGTATCTCTAACTCAGTAGCAATCAATCCATACATCGTCTCCATGTAATCATATTGATGTTGATCACTTGAAATTGAGAAAATGTATTAGTACCTCAAACCTTGTACTTTTTGAGCATATATATTTTTTTTTAAGTATATTACCATTTATAAATATAGTTTTTGAGCAATATTATATTTTTTTAGTGTAATGTTTAGCAAATGTGCTCAAATTTTTTATATTAAATCAGAACTCAAAAGCTTTAAAATAAAACTTAGAAAATAAATAATAAGAAGTACTACCTCAATTGTATAGTATATGAACTGCTTTAAATTTAGATTTGTTTTGAGAGCATTATTGATTAACTAATGATGGTTGGATACGTCATTTTGTGTCAGTCTATACAACTTGGACCTTTGTCTAATTAATCGCTTTAGATAATTACATTATTTTGGATATTTTTTTTTTTTTTTGCCAAGTTCATCCTATCATGTCGAGTCATTTTCGAGTCCAATAATTTTGAAACATATCTACTCAAGTCTTAACAAACTTCAGTATATAGGTCCACTTCTGTTTTTGATCATTTCTTCAACTATTTTACTTGGGTCTAATCCAAAATCACTGGGTTGGTTTTACAAGGTCTGACTAAAGGTCAAGACTTGTTGCTGCTGCCATCGAAAAATGAAGCTTCCAACTCGATATTCCCACAAATATTGGAACTAAATTCACAATTAACACCACTCGAATGTACTCTTTCCTTTCAGATAAATTTTTGTACGTTTGTTCAAATTTCCTGTCATATAACTTGAACAAACGTATGAAAATGGCTCGAAAGGAGGGAGTAGTAGTAGTTAATGAACAGAATTTACAAGTTGTCTAATATGTATTGACCGAGCCTTCCAGTCCTGTAAAGGTTGAGTAATTTTACAGCAACTTTGTGATCAATATCCTCGTCTGACCCTTTGTGCACATTGAAAGCCTCCCTCAAACTTAAGAACTCTACCTCTATGAGCCTCATCATGTCCTTTTCTTCATGTAAATTACCTTTGAAGGATGATATGGCTTCTGCCAGGCGGCTACGAACAGATAACACAACGGAATCCTGTGTAAATTACTACAAACATCAGCACTCGTTGACTGTTCAACAGTACCAGAGGGGATTCAAGGCAACAATGACTAAAAAGTTATTTCAAGATTACCGACGGAGATTTTGTTACATGTGAGACATAAAAGGCAATACATATACTAAATGTCTATATATAAAGTTTCTCCCCTTCTTTTGTCATGTAGGCCGCCTCCTTTAGCTTTCCTAGCTTATTAAGTATCAGGTTGGCAAGGGTCGGACATGAGAACGTATTCCATACCCATATCCTTGATGTTGGACACGGCACAGCCTCAAAAGAGATAAATGTAAATAACACAGATAAGTCACCATAGTATGGGTTGGCCAAAACAATATACACGGAGATATTCATATACAACAACATTACGTCAAAGTCTCAAAAGCTCAAACCTATATAAGGGTTAGGGGGTGAAGTAAGCAGCCTTACTATGTGTTAAAAACACAACAAGGTTGTTTTAATGACCCATTATAAAATCTGTGTCGAGATTTGCATCCTTCAACCTCTGTTCCACAATACGAAAAGGACGATCAGTTTAATGAAATATTTTATTTTACTCAACCGTGTCCTAAAGCCAAAGTATATTGAACCTTCGGCTCCATTAGAAATGAGGCTATGAGTGTAACCGTGCTGTGAGGGGAAAAAAAGAAGAAGAAAAAACAACACGATGCGTATATGTGGCACCTTAATTAGCACTGAACTTTACCTTAGTATGGTCAGTGGAAAAATCTTTTGTTTGAGTCTTATTTGACACCGGCTTATCCGTTATGTCATCTTTAACTAAAGGTGCTTCCTTGAATGTAGATAGCTTCTCCCATTTATGGTGTTCATTACTTAGATTTAGGATGGAAAGGAATAACTGAGCAAGTAATTTCTCTCCTACTAAACTGTCTCCAATAGCACCTGCAACACAGAAAAAGAAGACTCAGAAACAGCAATTACCTCTCAGGGTTCTGAAGGTCAGAATATCTACCCAATAAATCAACTATCACTGTCCAATTTACCTAAAACCAAAGCAGTCGATCACTGAATCAATATTCAGGTACTCGCGTCATCACTACAAGAAACTGATTATTTTCTAAGCAATTCTTCACAATATTGCCCCTGTGCACAAATAGTCATGTTTGGTGGGTTTACACATGGTACATGGGTACACGTGTCTTTAATGTATCATTTTCAGATATCTCAGTGTAAAATCATTTTCCAAGAGACTTTCCATAGCTCATCATCGATGAGAAATCAAACGGGTATGTTTTCGGGTCAATGATTAAGAGAAAAAAAGGCATTTCAAGTCTTTTGGGGTCAATTAATGTTATGTTTTGTCGGGTCATTTCGGGTTGGGTGATCTCATATCGGGTCATTTCGGGTAGGGTCTGTTACGGGTCCATGAAAGCTCGGGTCATTTTCGGGTCGGGTCTGGTCAAATCGGCCTTCGGGTGTCATTCAGGTGAGGCAGTTTGGGTCGATTTCGGGTCTCGGGTCAGCCTTTTCGGGTCGGGTTTATTTTGCCAGGTCTAGGTACAAGTGTCTTTAATGTATCATATTAAGGTATCTTAGTGTAAAATCATTTTACAAGAGACTTTCCATAGCTTATCGTCGATGAGAAATCAAACAGAGGTTGTTCAGAGAAAACCCATTTAATATGTGTATAGGTCACAGTTATACAGAAAAATGGAATAAACCCCCATTCAAAGTTAAACAGATTTACCTGTTAGAGCGAGTTTTGCATAGACATTGCAGTCACTCATCTTTGGAGGCAACAAACCAGGCGTATCCAATATGTAAATGCTAGGATGGCTTGCAATCTGGAATTTTAATATGTAAGTTCATGGAGTGTATGGCCCTATTTCACTTGTCATAGCCACAGGAGCCAGCACCAACCTAAAATATTTTATTAATTGAGGGCTAGGCAGGGCTAAAACCTTAGCTTATGTCTGGCCCAAATTAAAAAGTCGGAGCAAGACGGAATTTCAAATTTGGAGTAAGACGGATAGGCCGATAGGGTAGGTCTTACGATGAGCCATATGATCAGCTCTAGCAAAAATTACCTTTAGGCTGCTGATACTCTTTGTCTCACCAGGAAATGGGCTCACTACCGCATGCTTTAATTTTCCTTTCTCTGAAATAAGAGGAAGAATCTTAATAAGCAACACAATGTCACAAAAAATGACAGATTTATGCTACTTGGACCTTTCAATTCCGCTGCATGTCATGTGTCCCAGCCCTTCAACCTTTGGACACGAGATGACACGTTGACACTTTATGATAGTCATAAAACATGGAACTTTTTCACAAAATACTAGTGTCCGATGAAATTCAACAGCATTCATATTAAACACTTGCAGTCCAGTGGAAGTAACATAGAAATAATGTCATTGTGCTACCAATATGATGCTAAACTGTTGTAGCAGACGAGCAGAATATAAGAGTAGGAATACCTGCAGCAGAGATGCGTCCAATTTGATGCAAAGCATTGGCAAGGGCCGACTTCCCAACATTAGGAATTCCACACAACATCATGGTTATGGTATTTCTTTCACGATCAGTTTTCCTCAAAGATCTGACTTGGCCCTGGAGAAAGTTGATGAGCTGGATACAAAAATTTACAAATGAGTACAAGAGTGACACTGTTTGGTTCTCCATGTAATCTAGAGAGTAACATTGCGGGTGGCGGAGGAAAGGAACCTGTTGAATGCTCTGTTTATTGTGCGAATTTACACCACAGGTCGCAAAATTTCGACTTTCAAAATGCGTCATCCATTCCTAATACATAGATAAGTGTGTTATAAATACAAAATGGTAGTCATTCTGTTCTAATCATTTGTTTGCCTTTGACTAAAACACAGCTCATAAAGAGAAAAAAAGTAGAGTAAATAAACGAGTTGGGACCTTAATAAGGGAAGGAACGGCAAGGTCGAGCTTATTGAAGACAATAATGCGGCGAGACGTAAGTGAGGTGTTGAGGATGTGAGATTCCGAAGACAAAGGAAGCTGTCATAGATAAATTTGATTAGAAAACGGAGATGGCAAATGATCAAACAAGTGGTGTGCAAAGACAATGTAAGACAAAGTTGATGGTGATACCCGGGCATCACGAACGTCAACGACAAAATCGACAAGAGGAATGCGCGCGCGCATGGCATGCCAGGCTGCTGCTGCCATGACCGGTGTCTTTGTATGTCCGGCCTTATTTATAACCACACTACCTATTCGTTGCGCCAACGTACTACTCATCATACTGCTCACTTCTAAATGTCAGATGTTTTGGATGCTTCAATTGTTGCTCTCCTATCTCCTCCTATATTTGATGCTATTGTCATTCTCATTTTAACAATCCATTTGCGTTAAGTTGGCATCCTTGAATGTTCTTGCCCACTTCTAAATCAAAATTCAAATTCACAGGACTCTAATATCGGATGCACAATATTATTCTGCGCAGTTTTATTTGCACTCGTATTGTTTAGTGATTAAGACATGGCAAGCGGGTCATTCCGTTCAGTTTCCGTTTAGGTTAAATCGGTTCGATTTTGATAAGATTGACTTTAGTTTTGGTTCTAATTGGATTTCGATCGGGTTTATTTTGGTTAGACAATTTAATTAGTTTTTGTTATTTCGAATCGAGTATGGTTCGAGTCGGGTCAATACCAATTCAGTTGAGTTTTGGGTCATGATTTTCTTTAGTTGAGCGTTAAAAAAAAAAGAAGCTTAAATGTACTTATACCTTTTAATTTGAATGTAATAACTCATAATACCATTAGTAAACAAAGAATGAATGAAAAACACCTAAATATGAGTCTATTTGTGAGAAAATAAATATTTTTAATCAACAGGTCAATCGGTTCAGTTCTTAACGATTGAAATATATTCAGGTTCCGGTATCATTCAATTATATTGAATCCAATTCAGTTTTGATTCGATTCAAATTGAGTCGGGTCTCCGCCTCTCGGGTACTATTCAGGTTACTCATATCAGGTATTTGATCGGTTATTAATTCAGGCATTTCGATCGGTTATTTAGGTTGAGGTTTACTTTGCCATAACTAGTGATTATCCATCCAAATCATTATTATGGTTGAAATCCGGTTTTTCTCATGTTGTCGCTTATGAGATAGGCAAATCGACTCTGTGGCACTGGCTTAATTTCAGCTCATGATAACAATTTAATTAGTTTTTGTTATTTCGAGTCGAGTACGGTTCGAGTCAGGTTAATATCGGTTCAGTTGAGTTTTGGGTCATAACTTCCTTTAGGGTTTTTTTTTGTCAGGGAGTACCTAACATTTAAGGTCGTTTACACCAAGATACCTAACATTTTTTACTTTACCCAGGAGTACCTAATATTTATGTTTTGATTGTCACGTGGTACCCAAGGCACTTTGCCATTAAAAAAAGTCAAACTCCGTCACTTGTAATAGAGCTTTATAATTAATTGTTACTTTCCTCTTTTTTCCCTTTTACATTTCCATCTAAAAACAAATTTATTTAAACTCATCTCTTATCCACCCACTTTGATCCTCCCTCCATTCTCCATAACCAATATCATTAACTTCTAATTAGTAGCCTCCTCCTCCCAAAACCAATCAATCATCATCAACCACCTGTTAATGATACACAATCTCCTAAGTCAACAGTCAATGATATCTCTCAATCATCCTCTCCATAAATCAAGGAACAAATTATTTAGTTGTTTAACTTAGGCATATATCTCGGCTGTTATAGTAGGTGCATATTCCTTGACTTGTATTGCTTGATTTCCTCCATATTTCATGGAGCATATCTTGTATATTTTAGGTAGTTGTTACTCCTTGTAAATCCTATATAAGCTCACTGTAATTCATTTGCTATCATCACAATTAATAATATCACAACCTTATACTTTACATGGTATCACGATCCTCCTCGATCCGACCCTCAACATTTATCATCGTCTTTGTGTTCACTGCGATCACCCTATCCATGACATCCAACGCGAACGCCCTTATCCCAAACACCGACGAACCCTCAAAACCTCTCATATCACTCTCCTTCCGCACGTGTACCAAACTGACCGCCAATACCTATCGATCTTGGCAATTCCAAATTACCCGTCTTCTACAAGGATACAATCTTTTCTCGTACCTTGATGGAACCACTTTACCTCCTGCCAAAACCATCACACCCACCACCACTGACGCCAAACCTAACCCTGACCCTGTCCTCAACCCCGCGTATCACACGTGGTTCCGGCAAGACCAAATAATTCTTGGTGCTCTTGCCGGTACTCTTGACGAGTCAGTGTCCTCCATCATCCTCGACGCCACCACCTCTTACGAGGCATGGCAAACCCTAGCCACCACCTACGCCAACCCGTCGCGAGGGCATATACTCCAAATTAAGGACCGCCTTCGTCACATAACCCTTTGCGATAAATCCATTTCCGAGTACATGCTCTCCATTACGGCATGTACCACCCAATTAGCACAACTCGGCAAACCAATGGATGCCGAAGACATCACCACCCAAATCATCAATGGCCTCGACCAAGACCTTTATAAATCTGTCATCGATGCCGTACGTGCACGTGATAGTCCCATATCATTCGAAGCCTTTCACGAAAAATTAATTCAACATGAATTAGTTGTTAAAAACCAAACACCTGCTACCACCTTTCCTCCTTCGGCCCACGCCGCCACTGCCCGCCCATACCACACCTCCAACCAAAACCGCTACTCCAACCAACACTCCAATCACTCCACCCAACCACGATCCAACTACTACACCAACAACCAGAATCGTGGCTCCTCTACCAACAACTCTCAACCCAAGCCTTTTAAAGACCGATGCCAATATTGTCGTTCCTCCCACGTTATTAGCGATTGTCCCGATTTCAAAGGAGACTATCCTAACGTTGTTTTTCCTCCACACCCTAGCAAACAAAATCGACCCTATGCCCCCACCGCCACTGCCGCCACCAACCCCACCTTATCCTATTTAATTGATAGTGGAGCCTCTCACCATATTACGAATGACCTTAGCACACTATCGATGCACGCTCCATATGACGGACCCGACGACTTGATTATTGGTGACGGTACATCCCTACCCATTACCCATATTGGTTCTTATTCTATCTCTACTCCTACTTATAAACTCATTTTTAATAATGTTCTTGTTGTTCCTCTGATTTCTCGTAATTTACTTTCCGTCTCACAATTTTGTAGAGACAATCATGCTCTTGCTCTATTCTCACCACACTCTTTTTGTTTTAAGGAAACTTCGACGGGGGACAATCTTCTTCTCGGCCAGTTCAATAATGGCTCGTACGAGTGGCAACCACCATCATCTCGGCCCTCGGCACACACGGCCAAACTATCCAGCAGCTTGTGGCACACCTGACTAGGACATCCTTCTCTTGCAACCTTAAAATTATTAAACAACGATTTCAATTTTCGCATTTCTGATTTTCAATATTGTAGTGCTTGCTTAGTTAATAAAAGTCACAAGCTCCCCTTTTCTGATTCCACCTTAACCTCCCACGCCCCTCTAGACCTTATTTTTTCCGATGTTTGGACTGCCCCCGTCCCATCTCACGACTCATACAAGTATTATGTCATTTTTGTCGATCATTTCTCTCATTATTTTTGGCTATACCCACTTAAAAAGAGATTTGAAACCGAAGTCACGTTCATTCGCTTTAAAGCTATTATAGAAAAATTCTTTCAAAAACCCATAAGACAATTTTATTCCGACAATGGGGGGAGTATAAGAAATTAAATCCCACTCTTCTAAATGACGACATTACCCATCTTACTTCGCCTCCCCATACACCCGAACACAATGGATTCGCCGAAAGACGACATCGACACATTGTTGAAACTGGGCTCGCCCTTCTCACTCAAGCTAAAATGCCCAACACGTTTTGGCCATATGCCTTTTCCACCGCCACATATCTCATAAGTCGTCTTCCGTCACCTACCATCAAAAATCAATCACCTTACAAAATTCTCTTCGATGCCCACCCCTACTATCACAAACTTCGACCATTTGGGTGTCTTTGCTATCCATGGCTCCGCCCATACAACAACCACAAACTCGAACTAAAATCCCAACCCTGCATCTTCGTTGGTTACTCAAATACACAAAGTGCCTATCATTGTTTTGAACCCACCACGAACAAACTATACACATCTCGTCACGTCCGCTTTATCGAAACCGAATTTCCCTACCTTGAGCTCCCACGTACCTCTCCATCGACCCTACCCTCTCCAGACCAATGGTGTGATTTAACCATTCCCATCATTCTTCCACAGCCTCCTCTCGTTAACACCCCCTCCTTCCCAACCCGACCCCACTCCCAACCCTGCCACGCCTCAGCCAGCGCCCTCCCCTACCCCCTCGACACCCCAGATTGCACAAAGCCCACCTCCCAACACTCCAACTACCGTACCCTCTCCACCCCACAACTCACCTCCCCCTCCCCCACCGCCCCCTCCTCCACCCGCCAACCGTGTCGTCACTCGACTGTGTAACAATATTACAAAACCAAATCCGAAGTACGCCAAAGCCACCACTCTGTTACCCACTCACACCACCCCAACCACCACCAAACAAGCCCTCATTGACCCACGCTGGCGAGCTGCCATGATCGATGAACACCAAGCCCTCTTACGCAACCAAACATGGACCATTGTACCGCGAAACCAAGCCCCGAATATTGTTGGATGCAAATGGGTATATTGCGTGAAATACAATCTCGATGGTAGTATTAAACAACACAAAACGAGGCTCGTTGCTAAAGGTTTTTATCAAAGGCCCGGTATCGATTACTCGGAAACTTTTAAGTCCCGGCATTAAACCCACCACCATTCGTCTTATATTAACTATTACCGTCACTCAAAAATGGCACCTTCACCAACTCGATATTAACAATGCCTTCCTTCAAGGCCGACTCACAGAATCCGTTTTTATGACCCAACCACCCGGTTTCACTGACCCAGAAAACCCGACTACGTTTGTAAATTACACAAAGCAATATACGGTCTAAAACAAGCCTTGAGAGCTTGGTATACCGAACTCAAAAACCACCTTCTTCATTATGGGTTTCGAAATTCTATTTCGGATCCCTCACTCTTTATCCTCTTAACATCCCAACATCGACTATATGTTCTTGTCTACGTTGACGACATCATCGTCACCGGTCCAAACAAAACCCACATCGCTACTTTCATTTCTCAGCTCTCTCACAAATTCTCTCTCAAAGATCTTGGTCCCTTATCTTACTTCCTTGGCATTGAAGTAACACCCACCAAAACTGGCTTACACTTAAACCAAACCAAGTACTTGTCCGACCTCCTTCACAAACACATCTTTCAAGATTGTAAACTTGCATCCACACCCATGCTCTCTCATCCTCCCCTTATAGCTGAACTTGCCAACCCCATTGAAAACGAAACAACCTATCGAGCAAGCATTGACAGCCTACAATATCTCTCCTTAACACGACCCGACATCGCCTTTCCCGTCAACAAATTAGCCGAATTCCTTACTCACCCCACCTCCACCCACTGGACTGCCCTAAAACGTCTCCTTCGATACTTACAGGGCACCCTTCACCTCGGTATCCATCTTGCCTACTCGTCCCCTCTTCGCCTTCATGCTTTCTGTGACGCGGACTGAGGAGGCGACCCCAATGACTACATCTCCACAACTGGCTATATCGTATACTTGGGCTATAACCCTATCTCATGGTCCTCGAAGAAACAACGAGCCATATCCCGTTCATCAACCGAAACCGAGTTTCTTGCTATAGCCGACACCACCTCTGAAATTTTATGGCTCCGGTCTCTTCTTCATGAACTTGGTGTCACTCATATCCCCGCACCTGACATTTACTGTGACAATTTAAGTGCCACACACTACTCCGCTAACCCGTTTTTTCACTCCCGTATGAAGCACCTCGCCCTAGCTTTTCATTTCATCAAAGAACAAGTTCGTCATGGCATCATTCGTATACAACACATAAATGGTAATGACCAGCTAGACGACACTCTCACCAAACCACTTCATAAACCTCGCTTCATCGAATTGTATTCCAAGATTGGTCTTCGTCTCCGACCGTCCATCTTGCGCGGGAATGTTAATGATACACAATCTCCTAAGTTAACAGTCAATGATATCTCTCAATCATCCTCTCCATAAATCAAGGAACAAATTATTTAGTTGTTTAACTTAGGCATATATCTCGGCTGTTATAGTACATGCATATTCCTTGACTTGTATTACTTGATTTCCTCCATATTTCATGGAGCATATCTTGTATATTTCAGGTAGTTGTCACTCCTTATAAATCCTATATAAGCTCACTGTAATTCATTTTCTATCATCACAATTAATAATATCACAACCTTATACTTTACACCGCCTCCAACCACAATCAATCTATCATGACTTAGGTTGACTAGGAGGAGATGATAGGTTGACTATAGAGGTGAAGATGAAGTTGGTGGTTAACACGGCTGTCGCTACCCTATCAAAAATAAAACCAACTGGCTCTAACTAATGCAGCAGAGGCAAGTCAGGTATCGTATCCACAGGGAGGCGGTTACTATCTACTCGCTATTCTAGTCTGTCTATGGTCACAATTTGGGGGTTTGAGCTGATTTCTAAACTAAAAGCAATAAAAATAGTAACAAGGCAAAAGTGAAAGGGATTGCGAGGAAATATAGAAAGAGATACTAGGATGTCGGTTCACCATAATATCACACAAATCAGTTAAAATTAGGTCAGTCGGTCTGATGTGCGAAGGGTAGTGGAAATGTCCTCTCGATCCGCTATCCGCCCTAAAATACTACTAACTTAGCTCTCGCCCTCATTAGTGTAGTCTATTGTTCATAGCAGGTCTATTCATTCCAATCTCTCGATCTAGGTCTGAATTTAACCGGGTTAATTGATTCAGTTGCATGCATTCAACCTAATAATTACAATTATATTGCTAATGAATCAATTCTCACAACAAACCTCCTAAACCAAATATCGCATCATCGTTATACTACCATGGTTCCCCTAATCCTAGCTGATGGGGCATATTCTGCACCCGCTGACCGAGTCAACACATCGAGCAAGGTCAAAGATAAAAGACAGCAAGTCAACATATTAACAGCCTAACCGACATAGCCTGTCGGCCTGTCACTTGGGTCTCGGTCTCGGCAACTAGCCGGCCGAGAGGCATATCCGCGTACTCACATCCAGTCCCCTCGGCATGGAGTCAACCAGGCCCGCCGGCCTGCCATGGGTCCCTCGGCCGAGGGTAAGACAGTCTTTCCACCTGCTAGCCACTTGGCCACTTGGCCACTACGTGACAAAAGGTGAAAGTCTATAAATACTCCACTTCTCTCATTGAGAAAAGGATCCCAAAAACTAACAGAAAATCTGGTATAAACTCCCTTATCTCTCTACAATATACTTTGCCAAGTTAACACACAACTTATCCCTTTAAGTTTACTAACTTGAGCGTCGGAGTGAGTACGCTCGGTACCAAGCCGAGCCCTCAGTTTGTTCATTTTTACAGGAGAGAGCGAAAGGAAGAGACAAGCAAAGATGTCATTCTACAAGCTAATGGGCACAAACGGCACCTGAATGAGCTATACCAAGCCATCAACTTTGTGCCCAAAACAGCGACCCCCGCTTCCACAATCCCCGATATAACCATTGGGAAGAAGGACTACGAGGGAGTCGTCGCTCCGCACAGCGACCCGCTTGTAGTCCACCTAGACATAGCCAACCACTTGGTCAAAAGGTGCCTGATTGACACAGGCGCCTACACAAACATCATGTTCGGGAGTGCTATCTCAATCTCGGTCAAGATTGGAGACCCGAGCCCCCGCACTAACCCGCTATACTGACTTCTCCGGGCCGGCCTGGTACCCCAGGGTCAATCGATCGCTCACGGTTATGTTCGGCCAAGCGGACGCGGCCAAGAATTTTTTATCTGAGTTCGTGGTCATTGATGGTTCGTCTGCCTACAATGTTCTCATAGGCCGAGTCACTTTGAGCGAGGCCGATGCAGTGATGTCCATCCGGGCCCTGACATTGATGTATGTCTCGGACCGGGGGGAAGCGCAAAAGCTCGTCTCAAAGGACGAAAGAGACGAAATAGTCAATGTCCAAGTATCGGCCGGGGGTGCAACATGCAATCCCTCAAAGTGGCGAAGAAATCGGAGAAAGGGAAGAGCCCATCCTTACGGCGGGAGGGCGAATCGATGGACACCAACGTCGGCATGGTCGAAGGAGCCGAGACCGAGGAAGTGGAAATTGACCCGGGCGCACCGTAATCGCTTCGGTGTCGGCCGGAGCCAAAATTCATAGCCGATCTCCTAGACCTGCTGAGGAAGAACAAAGATGTCTTCGCATACTCGGCCGCCGAGATGCCAGGGCGTGAGCGGAGGTGATCGTTCATAAGTGAACGTACTCTCCACCGCTCGCCCGTCAAGCGAGAAGATGAGGAACTCCTCGGCCGAGAAGGATGAGGCCATCAAAGCTGAAGTAGACAAACTATTAGCGGCGGGCTTTATCATGCCTTGTACTTACCCTGAGTGGCTAGCCAATGTTGTAATGGTGAGGAAATCGTCAGGGGCGTGGAGGATGTGTGTTGATTTTACCAATCTTAATAAAGCGTGCCCTAAAGATTGTTATCCCTTGCCTCGAATAGATAGTTTAATTGACGCAACGGCAGGCTACACCATGCTAAGCCTGCTAGACGCCTTCTCAGGGTATCATCAGGTGTTTATGGCCGAAGAAGACATGCCTAAGTGCGCATTCATCACCGGTAACGGCGCATACATGTATAAAATTATGCCGTTCGGTTTGAAAAACGCTGGCGCAACTTACACTAGGCTGGTGGACAAAGTGTTTCAAGATCAAAAAGGGCGAAACATCGAGGCTTACGTCGACGATGCTATTGTAAAAAGCAAGTCGACAAATGAGCACTTGGCCGATTTGAGCGAAACATTTTGTTCACTAAGGAAATATAAGATGAAGCTTAACCCAATGAAATGCAACTTCGGTGTCCGGGCCGGCAAGTTCCTCGGCGTGCTTGTCAGCGCCAGGGGAATTGATGCCAATCCAGAGAAAGTCCAAGCAATACTGGACCTACCGGAGCCGAGGAATCGAAAAGAGGTTATGATGCTGACCGGAAGGATGGTGGTCCTCGCCCGCTTCATCTCTCGGTCGGCCGACAAGAGCACTCCTTTCTTTAAAGTGCTGAAAGGGAATAAAGACTTTAGCTGGGGAGGAATGAGCACGACTTTCAAGCAAATTGAAAGCCCACCTTCTAACACTTCCGACCCTGTCCGGTGCCGACGCTGGGGAGACGCTATATCTATACTTAGCGCTTACCTCGGCCACGGTCGGTCGTAATCGTCAGGGAAGAAAATAAGCAGCAACACCCAATTTACTTTATCAGCCATACACTGCTGGCCGCCGAAAGAAATTACCCGCTAATCGAAAAAGCAGCCCTCGCCGTCGTCGTTGCCGCAAGGAAACTGAAACCCTACTTCGACGCGCATCCCGTGACGGTCTTAACCGACCAACCATTGGAGAAAGCGTTAGAAAAATTCGAAAAATCCGGCAGACTTATCAAATGGGCAGTGGAGCTCTCCGGCTTTGGCATTCAGTACAAGCCGAGACCTTCGATAAAGGGGCAAGCACTTGCAGACTTCCTGGCTGAGTGCACATATCAAGAAGAATCACATCCCGGCGTGTGGGAAGTGTATACCGACGGGTCCTCCACGGCGAACAGCTCAGGAGCCGGCATCCTTATCACCAGCCCTAACGGAGACGAGTTTGAGTACGCCTTGAAGTTTACCTTCTCGGCCTCAAATAACGAATCCGAATATGAGGCGGTGATAACTGGAGTCGAGTTAGCTAGAGCTGCCGGGGCGGAACACATTGTGTTGAAGACAGACTCGCTCTTAGTAACTAATCAAATCCGAGGAGAGTATGAGGCTCGAGACGATGGGATGGTAAGGTACCTGGAAAGGGTAAAAGCTGACACCGCAAAATTGAAATCTTTCCAAATACAGTGCATCCCCAGGTCTGAGAACAACCGAGCCGACGCTCTCTCAAAACTTGCCAGTTCAAGCATCAAAAATGTCAGTCGAACCGTGCTGGTGGATATCAGAAATGCTAAAAGCATCACTGAGACCGTTGGCATGGTGGGCGACATCGAAGCCGAGACGACATGGATGACTCCGATAATAAAATACAAGCTTACAAAAGAGTTACCGGAGGACCGCATTCTCTCTCAGAAGATAAGAAGGATCGCCGCAAGGTACTTGGTGTTCGAAGGAGAATTATACAGAAGGTCCGTGATAAGACCACTCTTGAAATGTGCCGGCCCAGCCGACGCGAAGCTTATACTGACAGAGATTCACGAAGGCATCTGCGGACACCACATGGGGGCGAGAACGCTAGCCCACAAAGCTCTCCGAGCCGGCTACTTCTGGCCTACCATGCTGAAAGATTCCAGACAAAAACCAAGAAGTGCAAGAATTGTCAGATGCATGCTCCGGTAATACATGCACCTTCCTGAGACCTGCAACCGGTACTTAGTCCCCTACCATTTGCACAATGGGGGATGGATTTACTAGGACCATTTCCGACGGCCTCCGGAGGAAGGAAGTACCTGATCGTCGCCGTTGACTACTTCACCAAATGGGTCGAGGCTGTCGCGGTACCTGCCAAAACCACGGCGGCCGTAAGAAAGGTGATTTGGGAGAACATCATAACTCGTTTTGGGTTACCCCAAGTCATTGTATTTGACCACGGCCGAGAGTTTTGGAGTGACATGGTGATGAATTGGCTGGAAGAGCTCGGTATCAAATTCGCATACTCCTCTGTCCCACCCCCTCGGAGCAACGGCGGCGAAGGCGGCTAATAAAACAATATTGAACGGGTTGAAAAAGAAGGTTGAAGATCTAAAGGGAAGATGGGGTGATGAACTACCGGCGTCCCGTGGTCACTTCGAACCACGAAAAGAAGCAACAGGTGGTACATCCATTCCACCTAGTCTATGGGTCCAAGCCGTCCTGCCAATTGAAGCAGCGGTGCCGACATTCAGAACGCAAACCTTTGACCCAGTCGAAAATGAGGAAGGCCTGAGAGCCTCCCTAGACCTGGTCGAAGAAAGTCGAGACACGGCACGGCTCAACTTGGCAGTCTATCAAAACCGAATGAGAAGAGCATACAACCGTAGGGTCCACAAAAGGGACTTAAGAGTAGGAGATCTAGTCCTAAGAAAGTCGACCGCAACCAATAAAAGAAACATCCATGGTAAAATGACGGCCAACTGGGAAGGACCCTACAAGGTAGTGGAAGAAATGAGGCCGGGGACATACCGACTGACAGACATGGAGGGAGTGCCTCTAATGAGCCACTGAAACACAGACAACCGTAGAAAATATTTTATATAGCGGCGGAGGTGTCCGAGACCGTTGTGGGCACCCCAACGCGTGATTATATCTAATGAAGAGTGATCCAAGTTTTCCATCAAAATGAAGAGTCCCCTCCGTAGTCGTACCAAGGTAGACGCCACGGCCAAAGCCGGGCAGTCACGAGTAGATGCCACGGCCAAAGCCGGCAAATACTACAATGGCGATTGATACTCGCGAAAGCGACCAACATGCTTAGTAGACGCCACCGGGCAAATCACTACAAATGCGGTTGATACTCGCGAAAGCGACCAAACATGCTTAAGAACGTATGAGTACGATTGAGAACGCAAATCTGATCGCCCGCCAATCCGGGAGTGGCGGAGGAAGCGATCAATATGTCTATAGATACGAATCTTTGTCGAGCCGTAACCTCGATTGCCTTGGCCAAAGACGGGAGTGACGGGAAACGACCGATCGCTAACATGTTCACAACGGCAGTTGGGAAGCGCAAATCCGACCGCCTCGGCTAAGACCGGGAGTGGAGGAGGAAGCGACCGACATGCCAACATGTTTAAAAACGTTTAAGTACGGTTGAGATACGCAATTAATCGCCTCGGCCAGCCGAAGGTAAAAACGAAAAAGCGCTCAATATGTTAAAAACGTAAGAAGACAACTCAATGGAGAATGAGATCAAAGCCTCGGCCAAGCCGAAGGCAAATAAACAAACTTTATTGAAAAATGTTTACAAGGCAAAACAAAGTCGACGGCCGTCCCCATAGGGATAGCCTAAACACAACCTACCAAAGTTTATCAAAAAAGAAGGTACAACAAAAGGTTACAAACATAAGACTTGAAGCGCCAAAAGGATGGCAGGGAGGAAAGGCTCAATAGTTGGCGCCCGAACAGCTGAAGTTGTCAGAAGGGCCGGGTGAATCTGGTGACGACCGCCCGTCTCCCTATGCTTGTTGCTGCTCGCCACCGGCAGCAGTAGCAGCATCACCAACGGTGGGCGGCCCAGAGGAAATCTTGGATGCTTCACTTGCCTTTGCCCTCTCAGCCTCCTCTCTGGCCTCCTTCACCTTAGCATCCCGGGCCGCCTTCTCCGCAGCCTCCTGAGCGGCCTTCGCCGCCTTCGCCGCCTTCGCCTCATCCGCAGCCTTGGCCTCCGCAGCAGCGGCCTTCTCATCCAGAATCCGGTCAAAATCTTGCCACGGGAAGGAGCCTTCAGGAAGGAGCTTTTTAATTGCATCCCTGGTAGCATCTTCAGCTTGGTCCCGGTACCGGGCACACATGTCAGGGATGATGACGGTCTTCAGCGTCTCAATATCCTTCTCCCTCTGAGCAAGGATAGCCTTTGTGCTCTTATGCTCCTTCGCCTCAGCCGAATGCAAGGTCTTCCATCTCTCCTTCTGCTCAACCACGACCTTATAGCCGCCCTCAAATTTGTTCCGCTCCTCCCGCAGCTTAGCGGCATCAGCCAGCGCAGACTCAACCTTAGCCCTCTCGGCCAGGACCAGCTTCTCAGCTTCCTCCTTAAGCTTTCGCTCAGCGAGGAAGTCCTTCATGGCGGCCTGGAAGTCCTTCTTCGCCCTCTCGGCCTCCTTCTTAGAAGCGGCAAGCTCGAGCCTAAGCCGTTCAAGCGCAGGGGCAGCTTGAGCCATGACCTTTTCTTGCTCCATAATATGAGCGCCGGCTAGTTCAGTCCACTTCACCAGCCTCTTGGACAACCTTATGCCTTCCGCCCTAAGCTGAGCGGGGGAAACCTTCTGGGATGAGGAGTCGACGGTGACATTTGATCGCCCGTCTGTACAGGCTGCTTCTCCAATTGCCGTTCAGTGAGAACGACAGCCGGCGACGGCTGATCTACAAAAAACCCAGACAAAGCATCCATGTCAACATTCATTGACATGTCAGAGAGCCTGTCATCAGGAACGCCTAAAGAACCTGCTAAATCCAAGCCATGGGTTAGATCCGTACCAGTTCTGGCCTTCTTGGACAGAGGGCCGGCTGACCCCTTTTCTTTCCCTGCCTCGGTAACAGCAGCAGCAGGCGTTGCTTCCTTCCTCTTATTTGAAGGAGGAGGACACTCAAGAACGGTGACATCCTCGTCGACATTGACGACCACCTGATCCTTTTGGACTGCGGGGATTGGAGATTGAGTGGGAGTTGGCGTCGTAGCCGCCGTAGACGTTGTTTTTGGTCTCCGGCGCGGCACGTTACCGCCAATCTCCGCTTAAGTCGCCGTCACATCCATTGCCTTCATCGCCTGCTCCATAAGCTCGTGCGGGCCGGTCTGCGATCACGTGGCATGGCCTTAGGATGCAGCTCAACAACTCTCCCGCCCTGGTCGAGTCCCAACTTTTTTAGGATAGAGACGGAGAGATCCCGGCCAAATCGATCTGCAAGAAAAAAAGCAAGAGTTAAGTAAAAGAAGTAAACTGGGGCAAATACAGAAGCATAAAAAGCAACGGTGGGCCTTACACCGACCCCACTCACCCTGGCCGAGGGCCGGTATGAGGCCGACGTGGCAAAGCGGCTCGTCTTGAAGGACAATCTGCGTCGGGGGCATCCATCCCTTCGGCGTGCCATCCTTCTCAGCCTCGAACAGGCTCATTGCCCGCTCTTCGTCCTCCTTAAGATAGACCTTCTTGGCGTCCATCTTAAGCTTATTCCGGGAGACATATCTATCATGCTCCCCCTGATTCTCACACCGCAAGTTGACGCGGCTCGAAAGGACCGGGCGGTGGATAGTCCTCCGGCACCTCAACATATACCCACCGCCCCTTCCAGTCCTTGCAAGATGTCGGCTTGGAAACGGTGACGTAACCCGGCTCGGTCAGATCTTTGTACCACCCCGAGCCGCCTAGGGTAGTCTGCCGAAGATGGTGGAGCCGGCGGAAGAGGTTCACCGTTGGGGCCTCCCCTTTGAAAAGGCATAACCATACAAAGCCAATAATAGTCCTAATGGCCAACGGATGCAGTTGTGCCACGCCGACGTTCATAGCTTTGATTATGGCGGCGACGTGTTCATTAAGAGGAAATCGGAGCCCATACTCCAGATGTCTCATGTACACGCCGATACAGCCTTCGGGAGGGCAACAGACCACCTGATCACCCTCAGGGATAACAATTCTATACTCCCTGTCGAAGGAGTAATGGTCTTCAACAAGATCAGGCCCGGAACAACTAGCGAACTTGTTCGTCCAAACACGATCAGGATTGATCGAGCAGGCTTCGCCGTGCCACGAATAACGCGGACTCTCTGAGTCGGATTGGGTCTCTTCATCATCATCATCATCGAAACCCTCCAAAAATTTCTCCTCAATTTCAGGAGAAGGCGACTTCCGGCCCCCGAACCCTATCGGGGTGACAACCAGTGGCTCCTGTTCATCAGGATGCGACGGTTCGCCCCCCGGAGTAGAGGTACTAGGAAGAGCATCAACAGCAGACATGGTGACAACAATTATTTAAACAAGTAAAAAGTTGGGGAAAAATTTGTTTGTTTACCTTGGAAGAAAGTGTTACGCCGAGTAACGCTTTGAAGACTAGAAAGAAATTTCTTCGAAAAAACTAGAGAGAGGAAATTTTTTGAGAAAATGAAGTTTGATGGCCAAAATGAGGGGCTAACTGCTCTATTTATAGAGCAAAGCCCATTCAGTGGACCAATCAGAGCGAAGCCCATGAAGCGTCCACCAATCAGCACCAAGCCACGTGTCAAGCATGCAGCCACGGAATGTCAATCGACATACAGTAACAAATCTTCTTCGATACGCTCCTTGGTATCTACTTGCTAACGGCCAGCTGATCAACCAAGCTTGGCAGCACCGGTCGGGGGCAATCAAAAGCACACGGCATCCTCAACCCTGGTCTCGGCCAGCGCCATTTTCTTTTCCACATTGGATGTCCATTACACAACCATGTGGAGGGGGGATATGGTACGGCCTGAACAGAACCAAGCCGAGGAAGAATTTCAACATGCGCAGAATACGCTCAACACTCATCGAAGGTCCATACCACGGCATAGACTATGCTGGGGGCAAATTGATGGGGCATATTCTGCACCCGCTGACCGAGTCAACACATCGAGCAAGGTCAAAGATAAAAGACAGCAAGTCAACATATTAACAGCCTAACCGACATAGCCTGTCGGCCTGTCACTTGGGTCTCGGTCTCGGCAACTAGCCGGCCGAGAGGCATATCCGCGTACTCACATCCAGTCCCCTCGGCATGAAGTCAACCAGGCCCGCCGACCTGCCATGGGTCCCTCGGCCGAGGGTAAGATAGTCTTTCCACCTGCTAGCCACTTAGCCACTTGGCCACTATGTGACAAAAGGTGAAAGTCTATAAATACTCCACTTCTCTCATTGAGAAAAGGATCCCAAAAACTAACAGAAAATCTGGTATAAACTCCCTTATCTCTCTACAATATACTTTGCCAAGTTAACACACAACTTATCCCTTTAAGTTTACTGACTTGAGCGTCGGAGTGAGTACGCTCGGTACCAAGCCGAGCCCTCAGTTTGTTCATTTTTACAGGAGAGAGCGAAAGGAAGAGATAAGCAAAGACGTCATTCTACAAGCTTAAGTGGACATAAATCCTGCTCCGGAATTACACCCGGAACACTAGCATTAAAGATTTAGCTACGCATAAAAGTAAATAAAACAAGAACGAAAGATAGGGCAAGAACAAGCATGATGAAGAGATGAGCAAAAGAGAAATAACATAAAAGAGAGAAAGGAAATTACAAAGAATGAGATCCGGAAAGTGAAGAGCCAAAAGTAACGTTGAACAGTACAAAGAGCAGAGGAAAATCTGAGATCCTCAAGTGTGTGAAAAAAGAGTGATGTATCACTTTTATATACACTTTTATAACTCCTTTCATGATGTTTTATATACCGTTTCCGTACCTCTTATGTCATTTATATGCCTTTTATAGTGAATTGTCGATATTGCCGCTGTTTTATGTTTTAATGCAGAAATGACGCATTATGAGGTCAATCGAGCTAACATGAGCATTGCGGTTATGGCATAGTGGAATACACGAAGCATGGCACGAGAAACGAGGGAACTTGAAGATAAGAAGTGAAGGAAAGAAGAGAACGAGCTGTGAGGATGGTTCCTCGATCGAGTGCACTGAAGCTCGATCGAGTAATCGTCCTCGATCGAGTAACCCGAGGCTCGATCGACGATCCTATTTTGACGGATTAATTTCCGTAATTTCCTAAAACACGTATTTTTGCAATATAAATTCTAAACTCATAGGATTTATTAGGTTACGCTTTTATTTTACTTTCGAACGGATGGAACTTGCTTTAGCTTTGATACTTTGTTCTTACTCTTTCCATGTTGATTACTACGGTATTAATCATTCCTCGTTACTTAATTCATTCAAGTTTTATGCTCTTAATTACTTGTTCTTATTTCATATCGTTGATCATGTCTTCAATCATAGTTATTGTTATTGTTAGATCCAACATGAGTAGCTAAATCCCTCATCTAGGATGAAGGGGATCTAGGTAAATTAGACAGGGGAATATTAATTGATTGCTAGTAATATCGCATGGATCATCGTTTGATTATTGTTCTTATTCAAATTAATTGATTTAGGCCTGAATTGATAATTAGTGTAGCGAATTAATACTTTCACCGATAGGGTTAGAATTAATATAGGCTGCGATAATCAAATAGATTGTGTCTAATAATAGCGATTGCATGTTAGATTTGATCTAAAGGACATAATAGAATTAATCAATCTTGTGACTTTAGATGATTCGATTGACCTAGTAATTGATTAAGAATATCCCCATATAATTGACCTAGTGATCCGAAAATCCTAGACCTTTAATATTATTGTCATACATATTTTATTCACTTGCTTTCTAGTTGATAGATAACAAACAAATCAAAACCCCCAAGAAAATGGTTCCCTTCAGATGATCTAAATATTAGCAAACTGATTATTACCGCCTCCCCGTGGATTCGATACCTGTCTTACCACTAGCTATTTTGTTAGTACTGAGATAGATTTATTTTGATATTGGTGATACGACTTTAGCCTTATCAAATTTGGCGCCGTTGCCGGGGAGGCAACAATTTTCTTGTTTGTTTCTGTTTATTTTGTCTTTTTGTCAGGGAACTTAGTTCCTTGAGACCGTTCTCACACTTTTCTTGTTAGTTTCGTCTATGTTTAGGTCAACTAGGCCCGAGATTCTTCCATAAGATCCCAAACCAGAGAAGACTTTTCGCTACAGACGGAAATTTCAGCAAGAAGTGGGTCAAGTAGAAGACTTGAGTATACTTGACATCGAGACGGAGCACTCTATTATTTCGGAAGATCAGTCCTGCGACAAGGACGCCCTTTCCGACCTTGAAATGCCGGTTGAAATTCACGTTCCTGAGATTACCATCATGCCTACTTTAGCGAGTCACTCCGATCCTACCTTGGATTCTATCCCAAAAGGATTCAAGCTGCCTACTACTGATAATGGCACCTTCGAAATTCGTCCATCTTACATCGATTTGGTGGAGCGGAATTTATTTAGAGGAGCAGCTGCTGAAGATCCTGCGACACATGGAGAAATTTGTCACTTATTGCTATTCTATCCCTTTAACAGCTGGTGTGACGCAAGATCAGGTAAAGCAGGTGCTCTTTCCCTTTTATTTGAAGGATGGAGCTGCAGAATGGTTGAAAGACTTGGATATGGCTGATCAGGGAGTAACGGACTGGAATACTCTAGCTCTTGCTTTCTATAAGAGGTACTTTCCACCACAGAAGACCAATGCTTTGAGAAATCAGATTACTAGCTTTAAACAGACGGCCACAGAAGATTTGAATGAAGCGTGGGTTCGCTTGAAAAGATTAGTGCGTTCAGTCCCCCATCATGGTTTTGAGAAGTGGTTTCTTTGTAACCAATTTTATAATTGGTTATATGATGATCACCGTGGTTTATTAGACTCTTCAGCTAATGGGAGATTTCAAGACAACACTACATCTGATGGCGCATGGAAACTAATTGATCAGATTTCTACTCATACTGCAAAGTACGACAATCCAAGGGGAAGTGTCCGTGGAAGTGGGGGAGATAGTGGAATTGCGGCACAGCTGGATGCTCTTCCTGCCCAAATTTCTGAGATGAAGACTACCCAATCATTGGGTAATATAGAGAGGCTTCATGCTATGAGTCAACAACAAGAGGAGTCTTGTTCTAGATGTGGATTAGACGGTCACAATGCAGCTGAGTGTTTGAGCACATTGGAGCAGGTTGATAGTAGGGAATTGCCGTCACTTCCCAATCAAAAACAATTTATAAATTACCCAATAAAAGTAGTATTTATTCGGGTGTCGAACACAAAGATGGCGGGGGTGTATACTTAGTCCGTTTCAAGTCCTATTTTAGTCAAACAAAAGTAAGAGGTTGATTAAACTGTAAACTAAGATGCAAATAAGAAATAAAATTAAACTAAATGAAATTGTTTTTTTTAATTAATAAGGGGAGGCTAAGGTCTTTGGGTTCACAAAGGGCAATTAGGGGGAGAAACAAGGTCTAACAAGAGAAGGGTAATAATAGTGGTCAAGGGTTTACGACTAATTTCTTAGTCACCTTAAGCTCCTCAATAAGTTGTCACTTGATCGAGATGAATTAGCTACAAATAAAGCATAAAGACTACCCAATAGCATGAGCACCAAGACGGATCGAATGCATCAAAGAGATGTTCTAACTTTCATTAAAACTCATCGATACACACTTCTAAAACTATCTAATAGCACAATGCACCAAGGTAAGCCAAACATGTTAATGAAATGTCCAATTTTCGTTGAGGCATTTCCACAAACACTTCAAATGCATTAAGAGTAGATACCACATAATCACCCAATTCAAAAGGTTAACAACCCAAATTCATCCCCTTAATTGCCCAAATTCCCCCTAGACCCTAGATTAGACTACTCACACATGTTCATGGGTGAGAATTCAACAATAAATTGCAACAAAACACAAGTAAACATGATAAAGATTACTACTTTAGATGAATAATGATTAAACAACATAAGAAATGTAAACTAATGAAGTAAATGTAAACAAAAGATGAGAATTGTACCAACAAAGAGGAAAGTAGCAAGCTTGGATAATAATGGAAGAATGAATTTCTTCAAATCTTCAAATACAACCAAAAATACTAATTGTAAACTATTGAAAAGAGATGAACTTGGATAAACTAGAGAGCAATTAAACTAAAATTAAGGAAAGATTGCAAATTTTATTGAATGAAAATGAGAAAGGAAATATTAGGTTTCTTGAGTTACAATATAGAGAGAATGATGGACTAATCTAATTTTCTATCTAATTGGTAGTTGGTAAGGTAAGGTAGTAGGTGTGTTGGAGTCTTTATACTAGTCTAATTAGTAATAATAATAATACTAATAATAATAATAAACCTAATACTAAACTAATGGACACACACCAAATGACACGACCATCCATTAATTGAAACAAAACAAAAACAATCAAAAGGAGAAAAGGGGCAAAACGAGACAACACGCAAAGATCGCAGCAAATGGGTCTCAGCCGGCTCACCGGCCGACGGTGTGTGACCGGCACAAAACCCGCTATAACTTTGAGGTGAAATTGATAGGATTTAGAGCCGGTGAGGGTGTCGGCAGACGGTTGACCGTCTGAGAGCCCTTTGCTGAATTGTTGCGGATTGAGAGCTGGTGAGGCAGCAGCCGGTAGGCCGGCTAGGAACCATTGGTGATGAATTAATGAATGCGAGGTGTTGATGACGATGGAACGATGATGGTGCGTGGTAGTTGTTGCTGCTGTTGTCGCTGTTGGTGTCGCCATGGTGGTGCAGATTGACTGGTGATGACGATGGTGATGTCGGGTTGAATAAAGACGGGTTAGGTTGTTGTATTGAATTGGTGCAGGCGGTTTGATTTGCAGGTAGGAGACGGGTTGATGGAGATATTGATGGTGATCGTTGATGCTGCTGCTCGTTGTTGTTGATTTCGAATTGATGAATAATGGTGGTGCGAAAATGGAGGAGCTATGGCGGGTGATGAAGGTCGAATTGATGAAGACGATGGTGACTGTATATCAGTATATGGTGAGTTGGTCATGTAAGTTCTTTATACTTAATATGCATGTTTAAATTACTGAAATAAACATACAATAAACTGAAAGCGGAAGCGATAAATTAAGATCGAGAATTAGAACCTCCAGCCATTGCTTATGGATTCTGAATGACTTTAAAAACCCGATTATATAACCCGTCTCCGATGTAAACCCGTTGCCGTAAAACACCGTATGCTTTTCTTACTGATTTCGGTTCCAAACCCTCCTTTCTCACTAATTTAGATGGTGTATAGAATGCTTAAGAGAGAGTAGATTTGGTGACCTTTATCAATGAAGGATAGTTCTCTTATATACTGCTATTGCCATCAAAGAGCAGTTAAACGTGATACTAGAATGGTGGAGTGGATATTGTAAATGGGGAGTGAATAAAGGGCAGTTTTAGTCATGGGTTGACTGCCAAAAAAATGGGCCACAAAATAGGATTTTTACAAAACTGAAATTAATATTAGGATTAATATTATTTACTTAATTATTTATAAAAATCCAACATTCTCCCACTTGGCCCATTTAAGCAAGAGAAACTTCATACACGAATCATAGCGACGAATTCTCTAGAGCGAGAATTAATCTTCCATGTATTACGATATACTCGGTGTCTCACCACTCACACTTAACTTAATGAATAAACCATATGTTTACTCTAGGTCAAAACATAATGATATTTCTCAACAAAAATAAATAACCAAAGAATATACGTACATAATCCAAAATGAGAAATATTCAACTAAATGAAAGGTTTAAAAAACAATATAAATGAATGTATCACATTGCGGGACCAAGTCCCATACTTACTACATGACCCTTGAAACCTTTAGGTGGCATGCCTTTAGTCAAGGGATCGGAATCATCGATTCGTGCTAATGTGTTCTATGATCACTTTCTTTTCTTGAACACGCTCTTTTATGGCCAAATACTTAATGTCGATGTGTTTACTTCGACTTCCACTTCTATTATTCTTAGCCATAAATACCGCAGCTTAATTATCACAATACATTCGAATTGGCCGACTAATAGAGTCAACGACTCTTAGCCCAGATATGAAACCTTTCAGCCATACACCATGTGAGGTAGCCTCAAAACAAGAAACGAACTCGGCCTCCATAGTAGAAGTGGTCACAATGTATCCGCTTAGTACTCCTCCAGGATACAGCTCCGTCAGCTAGCATAAACACATATCCTGATGTGGATTTTCGTGAATCAATGCAGCCAGCAAAGTCTGAGTCGGAGTACCCCACCACTTCAAGACTATCAGTCCGTCTATACATAAGCATGTAGTCTTTGGTACCCGAAGGTACCTCAACACTTTCTTTGCACCTTCCGGTGATCGGTGCAGGTTACTGATATCTGCCTAATACTCCAACAAAGCATATGCAATGTCGGTCCGTACAGACTTGAGCATACATAATGCTACCAACAACCAAGCATATGGAACATTTTTCATTTGTTCCCTTTCTAAATCATTCCCGGGACACTGGTCTAAACTGAATCGGTCACCTTTCACAATAGGTGCTACACTTGGTGAAGAATCTTTCATTCTGAACCTTTCAAGCACTCTGTTGATATAGGCCTCCTGAGACAAGCCTAAAATGCCTCGGGATCTATCTCTATGGATCTTAATGCCAATGACATAAGATGCCTCGCCCATATCTTTCATATCAAAGTTATTTGAAAGAAATTGTTTCATCTCATATAAAAACCCCTTATCATTGGTTGCTAGCAAAATGTCATCCACGTATAACACAAGGAAACAAATCTTACTCCCACTGACCTTAAGGTATATGCATTGGTCCATGATATTTTCTTCAAAACCGAATGAAGAAATTACTTCATGGAACTTCTTATACCATTGGCGGGAGGCTTGTTTCAAACCGTATATGGATTTATTTAGCTTACAAACCAGATGCTCACCATCTTTAGAGGAGAATCCTTCAGGTTGTTTCATGTAAACCTCTTCCTCTAAATTGCCATTGAGAAATGCCGTTTTCACATCCATTTGGTGTAGCTCGAAATCAAAATGAGCTACTAATGCCATGACAACTCGAAGAGAATCTTTCTTTGATACGGAGAGAAAATGTCTCCTTGTAGTCGATCCCTTCTCTTTGAGTGAACCCTTTAGCAACGAGTCTTGCCTTATGTCTCTCGATGTTGCCAAGTGAGTCTCTTTTAGTCTTAAAGACCCACTTACATCCAATGGTTTTTACACCACCAGGCAACTCGACGAGATCCCAAACTCGATTAGCCGCCATAGAGTTCATCTCATCTTTCATAACATCCATCCATAAGTTTGAATCTGTAGAACTTATGGCTTGTGAAAATGACATAGGATCATTATCAGCTCCAACATTGCAATCCGATTCTTGTAGATATACTTCATAGTCGTCAGGAATAGCCGATCTCCTCTCTCGAATAGATCTTCTTAATGGAATTTGTTCAACCTCACGGTGAACTTCTTCCTCATTATGATCCACTCTATTTTGATCGACATTTTGTGGAATTTCTGTATTTGGTTGTTGAACTTGTGGTCGATCTTCAGGACCGTGATCAATAACCAACCTGTCACTTAAAACAGAGGATGAAGCTTCATGTTGATCCTTTTCAGGTTCAACTTCTATAGTACTCCCACTGATTAAGTCATTCTCT
Source organism: Silene latifolia (assembly GCF_048544455.1). Taxonomy (NCBI): domain Eukaryota; kingdom Viridiplantae; phylum Streptophyta; class Magnoliopsida; order Caryophyllales; family Caryophyllaceae; genus Silene; species Silene latifolia. The sequence goes on along the minus strand of NC_133528.1, from coordinate 118,032,694 downwards.
AGAAATTTTGCATTTCTAGATTCCACAATCCTGGTACTATGAGACGGACAATAGAACCTATAGCCTTTGGACTTTTCGGCATATCCAATGAAATGCCCACTAATAGTCCTTGGGTCTAGTTTCTTTTCTTGTGGGTTGTAAATTCTCACCTCAGACGGACATCCCCAAATGCGTATATGTTGCAAACTCGGTTTCCAACCTTTGAATAACTCAAAAGGCGTCTTTGAGACAGCCTTGGAAGGAACCCGATTTAATATATACGCAGCCGTCTTTAGTGCATCAACCCACAAAAATGAAGGAAGTTTAATATTACTTCTCATACTACGCACCATTTCAATTAATGTCCGATTCCTTCTTTCTGCTACACCATTCTGATCCGGAGAACCGGGCATAGTGTATTGGGCAACAATCCCATGCTCTTGAAGAAATTTAGCAAAAGGACCAGGTGCTTGTCCATCTTCAGTATATCTACCATAGTACTCACCACCTCTATCTGATCTCACGATTTTAATGTGCTTACCACATTGTTTCTCTACTTCAGCCTTAAACAATTTAAAGACATCAAAAGCCTTGTCTTTGGAACGAAGTAAGTAGATGTACATATATCGTGAATAATCGTCAATAAAGGTAATAAAGTATTTCGGATCATTAGCGTTCATGTCCGGACAACAAATATCCGTGTGTATGATTTCTAATAGGTCAGAACTCCTCTTAGCACCTTTCTTAGATTTGTTAGTTTGCTTTCCCTTAATGCAACTAACACAAGTATCAAAATCGGTAAAGTCTAAAGTACCAAGTACCCCTTCCTTTACCAATCTCTTAACCCTCTCAATGGAGATGTGTCCCAATCTCCGGTGCCATAACATAGAGGACTCCTCATTCATAATACTTCTTTTTTTAACCAAGTATTAACATGCATAGTATTTTGAGTGGTATCATTTTGTAAATAAAGACGATATAAATTATCGGACAAAGTACCATGACCAATAACTTTAGAATTTCTCGCAAATATCGAAACCAGAATTCGAAAAATTAAAGGTAAATCCAAACGGTACAAGCCTTGAAATTGAAATTAAATTCCGAGCAAAATTCAGAACATAAAATGTCTTTTCCAAAACCAAAACAAAACCACTACTCAAAACTAAACTGCATGTCCCTACGGCCTCCACGTTCGAGCCTATCTGGTTTCCTGAATAGATAGAGCTTTCACTTGCCACTGGTTTCCGCAGGTTTGTCATACCCTGCAAGGTATTCGAAACATGGATTGTAGTACCAGAGTCAATCCACCAAGTATTATGAATAACATTAACCATATTAGATTCATAACAAACAAACGCATGAAAATTACCTTTCTTTTTAAGCCAAGCCTTGAACTTTATGCAGTCTTTCTTCATATGTCCCTTCTTTTTACAGAAGAAACATGAAGACTCCTTTTTAATGGTCGGCTCAACAGACATCTTACCCTTTCCCTTATCCTTATGGTGACCCTTCTTAGTACTAGATGATTCTTTATTAGTACTAGTAGTTAGGTTCACCTTTTCGCCCTCCTCCAACAATAATCTCCCCTCCTCCTGAACACACATGGTCATTAATTCATTAAGAGACCATTTGTCCTTATGTGTGTTGTAAGAGATCTTAAATGGGGCATATTGTGCTGGGAGAGAACACAAAATGAAATGTACCAGGAAAGAGTCAGACATAGTAACTTCCAATACCTTAAGTTGGGCTGCAATATCCCTCATGCGCATGATGAAATCACGCACTCCTTTAGTGGCATTGAGCTTCAAAGAAGTAAATTTCATAATTAAGGTGCTTGCCAAAGCCTTATCAGAAGTTTCGAACTGTTCATCTATTGCTTTAAGAAGGTCTCGAACTTTAGTATGCTGCTCGACGGAACCTCGGATACTAGCACACAGTTTTGTCTTTATGAACATCGTGCAAATATAGTTTAATTTCTCCCACTTTTCACGATGGTCTACTTCATCTGGTGTGCTAGTTTTCTTTATCTCAGCCGGTTCCTCGTGTTGTATAGCATAATCGAAACGCGTGAATCCTAAATGCAATAGAACTCTTTCCTTCCACACCTTAAAATTATCACCAGTCAATTCAGGAACGTCTATTTTGATATCATAGGAACTTCCAGGTAAACTTGCTGCAAATTTTAAATATACATGCTTAGTAACCAAAATTTGAGACTTAATTTTATCACAACTTACCAATGTAAATTATGCTTATATGAATCTAGTGACATAAACTTGCCTGTGGGCTAAAGTCTACTCAAATTAGATGCATAAAAAATAAACTTTATGATGAAACTATCAAATTATATTCATTTCTCAACTCCTGTGGGTATATTAAGAAACATAATTCAATATAACATCCTAATTAGTTATACAAATATAATAAGATTCCTGTGGGTAAGTCTCATTACATTACGTATAATTAATTACAATAAAATGTCTAGTTTTCACATGTGATTTCGAACAAAATTTAATAAATTAGAGATGCTGTGGCTACTCCCTAACTAATAAATTTAAAATCACTCGACATTTAAAACATTAATCTGTATACTCAACTAAATATATATAATACACGCAAATAAAATAAACAAATACTCATACATGTGAGTAAGAGGAGCAGAAGAAATATTCTTCAAATAAATATGTACAATCAAAAGGTGAAAAAATTCAACTGACAAAGGTAGTAACCAAAAACCTTTGGACTTTCTAGAAATTTGTACACACTAGAAAATAGTAACTCATAGTACCCACTCAATATAGCTGTAAACCAATATGTACACATACAGGCTACAACACATGCTAAAAAGTGACTAACAAACTGAGGGTCAAAAGAAGTATTCTGCTACTATATAAAAAAAAAAGCATACAATACTCCCTGCTTTAGTAATTTATACTGTACACACAAACGAAACAAAATTTTGGCAAAACTTCATCCCCTACCTCCCGTCTTCCTCCATTAAACCCAGAAAAACCCAACAAAATTTTCAGATTTTAATGGCAATAGACGGAAACATATTTTAATCGTGTAAAACAACCGAATATCAAATAAATCCATATTCTGATTAAAAAACGAGATTAGCAGATTATATCACGGACGGAAAACTGAAGTCGGAAATCAACAAGCAAGACAGAGGCGATAAACTCGCTCTGATACCAAATGTAAGTTCTTTATACTTAATATGCATGTTTAAATTACTGAAATAAACATACAATAAACTGAAAGCGGAAGCGATAAATTAAGATCGAGAATTAGAACCTCCAGCCATTGCTTATGGATTCCTGAACAGCTTTAAAAACCCGATTATATAAACCGTCTCCGATGTAAACCCGTTGCCGTAAAACACCGTATGCTTTTCTTACTGATTTCGGTTCCAAACCCTCCTTTCTCACTAATTTAGATGGTGTATAGAATGCTTAAGAGAGAGTAGATTTGGTGACCTTTATCAATGAAGGATAGTTCTCTTATATACTGCTCTTGCCATCAAAGAGCAGTTAAACGTGATACTAGAATGGTGGAGTGGATACTGTAAATGGGGAGTGAATAAAGGGCAGTTTTAGTCATGGGTTGACTGCCAAAAAAATGGGCCACAAAATAGGATTTTTACAAAACTGAAATTAATATTAGGATTAATATTATTTACTTAATTATTTATAAAAATCCAACAGGTCATTGTGAAGTGAATGTTGAAGGTTGGTTAATTAATGGTGAATTGCTTGGCATTTGTCGAGCAAACAGGAGGGATTTACATGGTCTTAATAAAAGTCAACCATGCTCTCTTTTCCCTTGGTTTTTCAATGCGGTTTTCACTCCCCATTTGACTTTCCTCTTTGACCCGTCTTTATTCTCTCGGTCTCCGTGTTATTCCGTCTCACCTATACATAATATAATATAATAATAAATTAATAGTAATAATACTAATATTATATAAAACCGACTAATTATTAAATTTAACTAATACGACTAATTATTATAAATTAGTAATTAAATGAGCTATTTAAACATTTAAGCACGCAAAATTGAGTCGGAATAAGAGTAAAAGCGCGGGGTAAAAGCTACCAAAATACTACTTATCACATCTCCCCACACTTAAACCTTACTCGTCCTCGAGTAAGCTCATTTAATAAACTTAAGACCCGTAATATAAAAGACTGCCTAAAATAATAATATCCGATGAAAGGCAATTAACGGGCCTTCTCCGTCCCTTCAACTCACACCGAAGCACAATGAGGTATGCATTCCGATGCAAGGCAAGTGGAGGCTTGCGGAAAATCTAGACACATCCAACATTTAAGCACGAAATCAATCATAAGATGCATCACAAAGAATTGCCATGACGAAGTGGCCAAGCCATGACGAAGAATTGCCCAATAATGATAATGAGGTAGCTTATATGCATCCTAAAGGATTGGGTAATTTGGAGCTAAGTGATGATGAAAAAGAAGCTGACGAAGTTGGAACACGAGCTGAGAATAAAAGCGAAAAAAATCAAAAAGACGAATCTGCTAAGGTTCCTCGATCGAGTGGCCCCAGGCTCGATCGAGGAACTTCCGTGCTCGATTGAGTGACATCAGGACTCGATCGAGGATCCTCCCTGGAAGATGATGGTGTTTCAAAAAGTGATTCTAAAGCAAAGGAAGCCGAGCCGATTACTATTGCACTACCTTTTCTTCATTGTCAACAAAAATCTAAGCTGGATAAGCAGTTTGGTAAGTTTATGGAGGTAGTGAAGAACCGACAGGTAAGTGTTCCTTTCACTGAATTGATTACTCAACTGCCGGCTTACGCGAAGTTTATGAAGGAGATTTTGACAAGGAAACGATCCTTTGATGCGGTGGAAACCATTGCTTATACTCAAAAGTGCAGCGCCATCTTGCAAGTTAATTCACCACCTAAGCTAAAGGATCCAGGGAGTTTTTCTATCCCTTGTCATATTGGTCATCTTGCTATTAGTAAAGCTCTTTGTGATTTAGGAGCTAGCGTGAGTGTCATGCCGTATTCTATTTATAAGAAATTAAATATGGGTACAATGACTGTTACTAATATGACTTTGCAGATGGCTGATAGATCTGTTAAACACCTATTGGGGGTGTTGGAGGATGTTCCTGTTCGAATTGGGAAATTCTTCATTCCCGTAGATTTTGTTGTCTTAGACATGGCTGAGGACAACCAAATTCCTATCATTTTGGGTAGACCATTCCTTCACACAGCGGGGGCGGTTATAGATGTTAGGCAAGGGAGACTGACTTTAGCTGTGGGGATGATACAATTGTTTTTAACTTAGAGAAGGCTTTAAAACATCCCATGATAGATGAAACTTGTCATAGTATTGATGTTGTTGATTTCACTATTGATGAGTGTCTTTCTATGTGTTTAGATAAGGATCCTCTGGAGATTGCCCTTGTTTCTGATTCAGCTGCTCAGACGGGTTCATGGAGTCCAGAAGTTCATGAGATTGAGAAATTGCTAACCGGAGAGGAATGCCCACATCAAAAGGTATACAGTTTAGGTGTCTCACCTAAGGTAACTGAGGTAAAGAAACCCGAACTAAAACCCCTTCCCTCTCATCTTAAGTATGACTTTCTTGATGACTGTGAATTGAACCCAGTAATTGTCAATGCTAGCCTAACTGAAGGTCAACTTTTTGCTTTGTTGACTGTTTTGAGAACTCATAAAAAGGCCATTGGGTATAGCATTGATGATTTACAAGGTATTAGTCCCGACTTTTGTATGCATCATATTCACTTGGAAGAAGGCCACAAGCCTAGTGCACAGGGTCAGAGACGACTAAATCCTCCAATGCAAGAGGTGGTAAGGAAAGAGGTACATAAATTACTTGATGCTGTCATTATTTTCTCTATATCTGATTCTAAGTGGGTCAGTCTTGTCCAAGTTGTACCTAAGAAGGGAGGTACTACAGTAGTAAAGAACGATAAAAATGAATTAATTTCTACTAGACTTGTTACAAGTTGGAGGATGTGTATTGATTATAGGAAGTTGAACACCGCTACTAAGAAAGACCATTTCCACTTCCTTATATTGACCAAATGTTAGAGAGATTAGTATGCCATAGTTATTTCTATTACCTAGATGGCTACTTCGGTTTCTTCAGATACCCATTCATCCTGACGATCAGGAAAAGACTACTTTCACATGTCCTTATGGTGTATTTGCTTATAGGAGGATGCCCTTTGGTTTATGTAATGCCCCAGCTACCTTTCATCGGTGTATGATGGCCATATTTTCTGATTACATAGAGTCTATTATAGAAGTCTTTATGGATGATTTCAGTGTTTATGGTACTGACTTTGATGTTTGCTTGAGAAACTTGACTAAAGTTTTGCAGCGCTGTGAGGAGAGCAATCTTGTGCTTAATTGGGAGAAGTGCCACTTCATGGTTACTGAAGGTGTGGTACTCGGTCATTTGGTGTCAGGTAAATGTATCCAAGTGGATAAAGCTAAGGTTGAGGTAATTGAGCAACTCCCGTACCCGGTTAATGTTAAAAGTGTGCGTAGTTTTCTTGGTCATGCAGGATTCTATCGCCGCTTTATTAAGGATTTCTCAAAAATTGCTCAACCTCTAACTCAGCTGCTTCATAAATATACACCTTTTGTGTTTACTGATGAGTGTGTTAAGTCTTTTGACATGATTAAACAAGCTCTAGTCTCAGCTCCTATAATCCGATCTCCGGATTGGAGTCTCCCTTTTGAGATTATGTATGATGCAGTGACTATGCAGTTGGAGCTGTTTTGGGGCAAAGGAAAGATAAGGTGTTGCATGCTATTTACTATGAAAGTAAGACTCTTGATGATGCGCAAATCAACTATGATACTACAGAGAAGGAGCTTCTTGCAGTTGTCTATTCTTTAGACAAATTTAGAGCTTATTGATGTGACCATTATTTGAGCATATTTAGTCCCCGAATTAGCCTCGTTCCTATGCTTTTTAGTGCATATTTGGGTCATTTACTATCTTTAGTCCTTTGTTATGCATATTCTTTGAGGTTTTGTTTCCTTGATAGGAGGGGAGTGCAAACCTTGCATTTTCATGGCAAAATAGAGCTAAATTGATCGAATCTAATGACCAAGCATCAAAGAGAAGACAAGACTAGAAGGCCTTTGTAAATATTATAGTAGATGGGCAATGATGAAGAAATCCTTGTATCCCCGACAAAATCCCAGAGGATTATTGGAAGAAGAGAGGAAGAAAAGGAAGGCTGGGACGAGATCCGCTCGTCCAACCAGGCAGAACGCCCGTCCAAGACTGCAAGAATCCGAGCGTCTTTGCCATAGGGACGCCAGTCCAGAAGCCTCCCAGGACGCTCGTCCAAGCAGCAATCCGCCCATCCAGCCACATGAGAATCCGCTCGTCCCGACCCTTGGACGCTCGGATTGTGTTACAGACCCACACGTCCTCTTCTTGCTCCATGAGAGATGCGCATATTTTTGAAAGACCGGCAAAAAGGAGACCCGCATCTTACTCTGAGAGGAGCGATTCCTCAAGGACTTAATCGTCATTTAAGCCCTTAGGAAACCCTAATTTGTGTACCTAATCCCCACTATAAATACCCCATTAGTCTAATTAGATTAATCATGTTCTTCTTATCAATCTTTAGTGTAGTTTATAGCATTCTAATCTCTTCTTAATCTTGTAATCAACTTCTAATCAAGTCTTAATACAAATCTCATTTCCTTAGTTTCTCTTTTGTTCATCTTTATTATGGGTAATTGAAGATTATTTGGGTTATTATTGGGAGATTGACAACCTTCCAATCATTCATCAAGTACTTCTATTATTCTTTGCTTTATTTTGGAATCATTATTAGGTATAATTCTCTTAATCCCTTTTTAATTATTATTAATCATCTTCATTTATTCATCATGTTTTGCTTTGTTAATATGATTGACAACCTTGTTAACATGTTAAACTTGATAATGAGTGAGTAGTTTCCTTAACTAGGGTTAATGGGTAATTAGGGGAAACCAACATGGGGGATGATTCATGCTTAATTTAATATGTTTTCATAATTTATTTGCTTGCTTGTTGTGATCTCAACTTATGCACATGTTATGTTTGATGAAATGTGAGCCTATGAATCCTTGCATTTTTTACCCATCACTTACCTTTTCAATGAGACTTGTAAGACATAAACCAACTCGATTCTCATTAGACCATGCATATAGTTGAGTAAGGAGGATTAAGTCGACTTGTAGGTGTTGTACAATCTAATCGATTCGGCTCCGGGACCCAAATCTTCCTAGGATTGTAAGATATAAACCAACTCGATCTATCACAACAATAATTGCTTGCTTATAATTTGAGAATATGTTTGTATGATCAATTCCCATGAATCCCCTATGACCCCATGACAACCTAGTGCTTTTAATGAATTGTTTACATCTCATGTTAATCATCTTGCTTGTTTACTTTAATTGTTATTTAGTTTAGTGATCTTCTTATCTCAACTCACATTGTGACACCCCTAGACACCGCTACTTGCAATCGAAAATCCTACATCAATACCCATCCCTTGGGATCCGACTTTTACTAGACTCTTTACTAATAGTAGAGTTGTTTGTGAAGTTATAAATATTGTTTTGGTCTAGGTGCTCCTAACGACAAGTAACCGAAAATTAAGCTCCAAGTGAGTCCAACCAAAAATGGCGCCGTTGCCGGGGACGGTGTTAACTTGATTTGATTTTCTTAGATTGTTATTAGTTGTGTCTTTCTTTGCCTTGGGGAAATAAAACTCCTCAAGGTTTGTTCTAATTGTTTTCAAGTTGTTTGATATTTTGCATGTCTAGAAGATCACAAGATAACTTGTTACCTATTGATCACGAGATTGAAAGGACTTTGACAACCAATAGAAGGCTTGCTAGAAACACTTTGAGAGGAATTGGTGAGGTTGTAGATATTCAACCAAATACTATTGAGTTCATCAACCCTTTTGCAAGAGAAGGTGAGGAGAACCCAACACAAAATCAACCACCAAATCAATCACAAAATCAACCCACAATGCCTAAATTTTCATCACATTCCGTACCAACTGAGGAGAACCTACCCAATGGTACTCCCACACCACAACACTTAACCGGAAATTTCATTGCAAAATCCGCATTTGTCCAATTAGTCGAAAGAAGCCAATTTGGGGGAATGCCTAGTGAAGACCCTCACTCTCAGATAGAGACTTTTTGTGACTATTGTGATGCGATTTCACAAACCGGTGTGACTCAAGACCAAACTCGATGGGTCGTATTCCCTTTTTCTCTAATTGGCACCGCAAAACAATGGTTGAAAAGCCTTGATAAAGCTACTCTTGGAATTGACTCTTGGAAGAAGTTGGCTCTAACTTTCTACAAAAAATTTTACCCTCCGGAAAAGACTAACATGCTAAGAGCTTAAATTACGGGTTTTAAGCAAAGGGATGAAGAATCTTTGTATGAAGCTTGGGAGCGGTTCAAAGGAATTTGTCGCTTATGTCCTCATCATGGACTTAGCGAGTGGTTCTTGGTACAACAATTTTGGAATGGTCTTTATGAAGACTCAAGAAACATTCTCAACATGGGATCAAATGGTATGTTCACCGAAGTTGATGATAATCAAACGTGGAACAAGATTGAGGCAATGGCTGGCGGTCCATAATTCACAATATAGTAGACCTCGCAAGGCTACTAGAGGAGGAAAGCATGAAGTGGACTCTATTACTCAATTGGATGCTCAACTTAGTACTCATATTGATACCATCAACTTCAATTTTGAGAAGGCTATGGCTAAACTTGAAGAAGCCTCAAAATCACCAAAGCATCATGTTAATGCCATGGTAGCATCTTCATCAATCCCAAGTGGGATATGTGAGAATTGTGGAACTTTGGGACATGACCAAAGTGAATGTAGGGGAACAAATGAACAAGTGAATGCTTTTCAAGCATACAAGAGTGGCACCCCTTATTCCAATTATTACAATGAAAACACCAAATTCCACCCAAATCTCTCATACAAAAGCCAAAATGTTCAAAACCCTCAACAAACATACACCCCACCTCCCATGAGAAACCAAAATCAAAGACCCTTTTAAAACCAAAACCAAGGTTACCAAAATCAAACTCCATACAATCAACAAAATGACCAAGGTTTTGATGTTTTAAAAGCGGTCCTCCAAATGCAAAAGAATCAACAAGAATTTTTCACTCAAATGCAAAAAGATAGCCAAGCAAACGACATCACCATCAATAACATCCTAGCCCACGCAAAAATGCTGGAAACTCAATTGACCCAACTAGCATCTTCAAACTCTCAAAGAAAAGGGGAAATTACCACCTCAAAGCAATTCCCCAAGACATGAAACGGTTAGTGCCATTTACTTGAGGAGTGGTGCGATATATGAAGGACCAAAGAAGCAAGTTGAGGATGAAGTTGTGGAAGCTAGTGACAAAGAAGAAGTTGTGCAAAACTCTAAGGAAGATGAACCAGCAAAAGAAGAAGTTTCAAAGAAAAGTGAAGAAAAGGCCAAGGAGAAGGAGCCCATTATGATTAGACTTCCATTCCCAAGTCGTCAAGCTAAGCCTAAGTTTGATGACCAACTTGGAAAATTCATGGAAATTGTGAAGAATTTGGAAGTCTCGATTCCTTTTACGGAGTTAATCAATCACGTGCCGGCCTATGCAAAGTACATGAAGGACATCCTTACGAAAAAGAAGTCGATCCGGAAGCTTGAAACTATCGCCTTCACTAAGGTGAGTAGTGCAATCCTTCAAGGGAATTCACCTCCTAAACTTAAAGACCCGGGAAGCTTCTCAATACCGTGTACCATTGGCGACACCACGATCAACAAGGCTTTGTGTGATCTAGGAGCAAGCGTGAGTGTTATGCCGTATTCGGTTAGTAAAAGGCTAGGGATGGGAGAGCTTAAATGTACCAACATCACACTCCAAATGGCCGATAGATCGACGAAGACACCGTTAGGGATATGGGAAGATGTTCCCGTGAGAATTGGCAAATTCTTCATCCCGGTGGACTTTGTCATTGTTGACATGAAAGAAGACTCCAATATTCCGATCATCCTAGGTAGACCTTTCTTGCACACCGCGGGTGCGGTGATAGATGTGAAGCACAGAGAGCTTAGTCTAGAAGTGGGAGACGAGACCATAACTTTTAATCTTGATAAGACCATGAGAGCTCCCCGATTGCATGAACCATGCTTTATGGTTGATCATTATAGCCGGAAGGATGATAGGAAGAAGTCGGAATTCCAATGGAAAAAGAAAATTGATGATGTTCCATCAAAAGAGCAAGGAAATAGCAACAATGAGAGCTTGAAAAGCTCACCCATGACAAGTGAAGAGGATGGCCTCATTGGCCAAAACAAGAAAGAAGGAGAGTTGTCTCTATCAATTCAAGAAATTTTTAATGATCAAGTAGACGAAGTTTGCGGTCTTTGGGATGATGAGTTCGAAGGGATATTCAATCCCTACATTGGTAATGCTATGAACCAAGACCATCACGGAGAACAACAAGTGCAAAAATCTATTGAGGACCTTTATCATGACAATGAACAAGCTTTCGACTACTTCTTCAAGGTGTTGAGTAACATCAACAACACCTTGAACATGCCCCCTTGACATCTCACATTGGATGAGAGTTTGGTGGAGTCCTCCCTAAACCAGCATTTGTAAATATTCTAACTCCCTAACTTGCATTTCAATTTTTACATTGCATTCTTTGTCATTTTTGGATTTATATTTTTGTGCCTTGATCAAGATATTCATCATTTTTGAGAGAAGTTGTGGACAGCGGGCCGCCCACGGGGGCGCTTGGTGAAGGCCGAAAAACAAGCGTTTGCATTTTGTAAGGAGTCGCCACCAATTTTTATGGGAAATTGGAACCATTCGAATACCTCGTGTCATGTCAAGACACAAAGTAGTGACATGAACACTAAGCAATCGTTACCCTTAGCATTCTATGTCTAGAATGACTCTCGTGGATGCCAATGAACACGGGTGCTCACGGAGATCTGGAGTAAGGGGTGAGGGTACGTATTAGGAAGCTCTTTTGATCGAACACCTAATCCCGCCCGCCTCGATAGCGGCCTCTACTAATGATTAGGGAAGTTGTCTATACTTGATATATCGTCGGCTACATGCATGCAATGCAACATCCATAGATTAATCCTAACATGTGAGGATTTAACTAAGTCGGTTGACACGTAATTGGCAAACAATTGGGTCGAAGTAGGATTTAATGCTGATTTACATGTGAAAACATACAAGCAAAGAAAGGGAATACAATAAAAGAAATACAATAACTATAAATTACAATAACGAAAATTACATTAATTACATTGGAATAGGCGATTTATGTCGAAAATACCTTTAAATTGGATAATTGAGAAAAAAAAAGAACAAAAGAACAAAAGAAAGAATTAATGAAATAAACGAACAGAAATTAGCGATATTACGGATAATAGTCAATTAATACGTAAACTAAACAACCTAGGTCAAGGCAGAAACGGAGTTCAGGGACAGAACTCAGCCAGGAACAGGCGCAGCAGAGCTGCGTCTTAAGAATAGGCGCGCAGACGCGCCGCGTCCTGTTCCTTGGCTCGATTAAACAAGGAAGCCGTAATTGCAAGCCGTTAATGTCGATTGGTGATTTTAATGATGGATTCAATTATTTACTCGGATGGAAGTGATTAACAGGTTATTTAACACATGAATAGGTCATGAAAACAGTAGAACATGAATGAGACGGATGCAAACGGATTATTTACATGATGGAATAATGATAGAAGTGATAAATATTAATGAGTCCTCTATTGAAATCAATTAACTAGCATTAAATGTGATGGATTAATGACGAACATGCGATGAACATGACAAAGGACAAATGAAAACTATATCAAGGACGAATTCCAGAAATCCAATATGGATAAATTGAATCTCTACAACCCGGAATTGAATTTAATGACGAAAACCCGCAAATATGGATTATAAGGGATTTAAGTCGGATTTATGACAATTAAAACATGTGAATGAATGATGATTATAATATACATGGAATTATTATGATACTAAGACGAAGAATTAACAGACGAAAAAAGCAAAAGAAAGAATTTGAATACGAATTACAGAGGACAAACGAAGAAGAAAGGAAGCAGGAACTGTGGCAGCCTCACGAAGAGGCGCAGCAGGAACTGCGCTCCTTCGAAGAGGCGCAGCAGTTGCTGCGTCCTTTCTTGACGGTTATCTACTGAAAATCCGCAAAAACCGGTTTTAACAAAAGGGTTTTAGAAATCGTTTTTAACGGTATTTTCGACGTAAACCTTACAATTGATGATACGAAAAGTGAAATACAATAAATAAAAGAGGAATTATACACCCTCAGACTTACATGTTGACGAAACGAGATGAACTAAGATATCGACTAGTGAATGCTCGACGCGAATGCAAAGAGAGTGCCCTCGTAAGAGGAAAACGATTGATTAATTAAGTTGATTGAGTGTAGTTGGTCAAATTGGTCGGTCATGCAACGGAGAGGCTGGTACCCGGAAGGATCCGAGCTTACGTGGTCGAAAGTTCAAGCACGTAGGCGCCAATTAGTAAGAACAAAGTCTAGAATGCAAAGGGAGAAGAGAAGGGCGGACACTCGCGTGAGAAATATGAGGAACGAAGGCTCCTATTTATACTAATCACGTGAAGGAATAGGGTTTCAGAGACTCTTTGGAAGTGAATCTCGGAAAGATATGAAAAAAGATACGTAAGACATGCAAAGAAGGGCTGGGAAAAGGCGCGCAGCCCATCGCGTCTCTTGGAAGAGGCGCAAAGACTGCTGCGTCTATTCCCGTGGGTTTCCTCTGTTGAAGAAAGATTTCCGCGTTTGAGTTATGGTAGGACGGAAATAATTCGATTATCTTATGAATATTACGGGATATTACTTGCCAAAAGATAAAATTTATAAAATATGGAATAGAAATATCCGGAACATTCCGAAATATTCCGACTCGGATTTAACAGATTATCGAAAAATGGAGACGGTTTTTGACCCGGACTTCGAATGTACTCTAATTACTGCCAAAACGACCGTATCGGGACGTAGATGACAACTAAGAGGTCGACATTTAATATTTGAGCAATCACTTGACGACAATCTTACGAACTGTCACAAATCGTTCCGCGAATCAAACATGCGGCCCAATCATCACCGGGTGGTTTGCGGGAGGTGCAGAAACGAGGTGTCTACAGAGCCCCCACTTTGACTGAGGCTTGGACAAGGCGAAAGTCAAAGTATAGCCATCAGGTCAATCGAGGATTACAACCTGACGACTATGGCGACACGAGGCGGTTCAAAGGGGTCTGAACCAAGGACCTGTCGTCGGGAACATTTTAGAGTCTGTCGACTATCGGGGAGGGTCGTTTAAAGTCCATTAGACTACGTAAGGAAGCTCGCCAGCCATAAGAAGAGACCATACTTGAGATACCCCGGGTGAAACGGATCAAAGACGCTTCGGCAAAACTCTTTGGTCTGAAGATAGCTTGGTGTCTGAAGGCATTAGGGGTCACAGGGAACCTGAAGAAACTTCTTTCTCGAGATGCTTACGGAGAATGACGCCTTCGGCGAACTCCGTGAAGAATAAATATCGAAAGCAGCAGGACGTCGGTAGAAACTGCTGGGGAATCCGCTTGCGTCGGTCTCAAGCGAACTCTTGCAAAACTTGAGGTTGAATCTGCTTGCGTTGGTCTCAAGCGAACTCTTGCTGGGGAATATATTGACGATTAGGAACATCTTGATCGTCGTGAGAGAAATCTTGAGTGAGCGATCTTTGCAAAATATCGTCATACCGGGGACAGACGACTAGGAACATCTTGATCGTCATGAAAGAAAATCTTGAGTGAGCAGTACTGCAAAATACTGCTGCGCTGGGGACAGACGACTAGGAACATCTTGATCGCCTGTTCCTAAGCCGGTCCGTTCTGGCGGATTTTTGGAAACAGCAATTAGTATAAATAGAAGCGTCGACGAGGCGTTAATTCACACAATTCTTCCGTCTCTTCCTCGTCTATTCACATAAAACTCTCAAAATAAATTTTCAAGAGAAATTTGTCATCATGAATACTTTGGAGATCCGTCTGAAGGAATGGACCAACGAGTTTTCGAATGTGGAGAAGCACGACATGGGTGCTTATAACCTTGGGTCTTTGTTGAGTTTGAAGCTCATTAAGGTAATAAAACCGTTCTTGGATGCTTGCCTTGACTACTGGGACCCGAATTATCATGTTTTCGCGTTCCCGGGAGGTGATATTTGCCCATTTCCTGAAGAAATTGCTGCTGTTGGTGGGTGGGACCCCGAACATTTGCCTGCGATTCCTTCCACTTCGCAAGGGTATAAGAGCAAATTCAGAGACTTGCTTGGACTGACTAGACTTGAGGTGGATCGCTTAGTTACCCCGAAAGGCGTGAGAATGTTGGACTTTGTAGACCGATTCATTAACAGGGTCGACCCTACTGTTTCCCATGTTGCCAGGAGGAGGGCATTTGGCTTTTGTTTGCTGTACGTGTATGTCTTCCAGGGACACGTCGATGAAGATTTGAGAGGTGATCCCCGTCTTTTGGGTCTTATTGAGCAAATGGAGCTGCGCAGGAGCCCAGCTTGCTTGTGCTTAGGAGAGATTATCTTGGGTTTGGATAATAGGAAATCCAACCGCGATCTGCCGTTCTTGGGGAGTCCCGTCATTTTGCAGGTAAAAGACATCATCTTTTTTTCTTTCTTTTTTTTTTCTTTTCTTTTCGTTTTTCTTTTCGTTTTTTTTTTCTTGTTTTTTTTTTTTTTTTTTTTTTGTCTTTTTTTTTTTTGTTTGGTGTCTAATACCTGCTCTTGGTAGGTTTGGCTTATGGAACGGCTCCGATTGATCGAGCCCCCAGTTCATGCACTCTCCTATCATTCCCGTATGATTGCGATGAGGACGCGGTTGTACATGGTGGACTTCACCCGGGTCTGCGATTATTGGAAGAACAAGCTGAAAAGTGATGATGGCCCGTTGATTAGGTGGGTTGTACCGTGGTGGCACCTCAAGTCTGTCACTGGAGTATCTTCTTTGGATCCCACTAGGTCCGTGCGCATTACGGGATTGGAGTTTATGGTATGCATCTTTCCGGAGAGATTGATGAGGCAAGTTGGGCTGAAGCAGACGATCCCTAGGCTTGACACCGTCCCGCAGACTGCTATGGCGCTTACTACAGAGAGCCGAAGAGAGTGGGCCATTAAATGGGCCCAAAGAAACATGTGGTTCTTGAGTTTCTCCGCCAATGCTTTGTGGGTGTCGGACTCTTATCTAAGGTGGAGAAAGGCTGCAACTCTGGAAGAGCGCGAGAGACTGAGGAAACGCGAGCCTGTTGACTACAAGGTGCGCGAGGGAGAGAAAGAGAAGAAGAAGCATCTGACAGAGGGAGAAGAAGAAGTTGGATTTCAGGTCATTCATCCTTCGAAGAAATCAAAGACTACTCCTGTTGCGGAAATGGTGGTTGGCAAGAACGGAAGAGTCAGGCCTCGAGAAAGATCGTTGGTGATTAGGTCTGAAGTGGTGCAAGAGCGCCCGGCTCGAGGTCGTGACAAGAAATATGACAAGAGTGACAAGGGCAAGGGGAAGATGGAGGAATAGCCCGAGTCCTTATTTATTATTTGATTATTATTATTATTGTTGTTGTAATAAAAAGGAGGGATTTTTAGAATCCTAGCCTATTCTATTTTTATTATGTAACGTACTATTATTATTTAGAAATTGAATGAAAATAAAAAGGTTAAATGGTTATGAAACCGTTGAGATTTTCTACTTTATTATTCTTGTCGAATTTCAAATGCAATGCAAATGTCCTTCTATTTACATTTTAAGATATAATGGGTTGAATCCCGCGAAGGATTGCCTACGTATTCACTTAAAAAGCGAAATCAAACCCTTGCGCGTAGTTCGAGTAAATGTAAAAGAATAATTGTTCGAAGCAAGAGCTTGTAATGAACATAGAAAATAAGCATGAGCTTTTGCTTACTCTGAAGGTGCGAATTTAGTTTATTTGATGATATGAGGATGATAAACTTTGTCAAAATGCAAGAGCACAGTGATATTTAGCTTATTTCAGCTTGGCCAGGGGCCGTTTATTTAGTGCCACAAGAGCGACACATGGGTTTACGCGAGGCGCGTTTTTGTCCTATTCTAGGCATAGTATCGTTTCAATTGGTCGAGGTTTGTGGGGTTTGAAAACTCATTCCCATCTAGGTCTGTGATTCTAACCGCACCCCCTGGGAGTATGGATTTGACTAAATATGGTCCGGCCCAATTAGGTTTGAATTTTCCCCGTGGGTCGACGGGTAAAAGAGCTCTAACCGATTTGAGTACTAAGTCTCCTTCTTTGATGTTTCTTGGCCTAACCCTTTTGTTGAAAGCTCGTTTGATACGGGCTTGATATGTTTGGACATTATGTAAGGCGCGTAGCCTACGTTCATCCAGGAGGATGAGTTCTTCATACCTATCCTTCTTCCAATCGGCCTCCGGGATTTGGCTTTCTAGTAGAATACGCAAGGATGGTATTTCTAGCTCTACTGGTTGTACAGCTTCCATGCCGTAGGTCAAATAGAAAGGAGTAGCCCCAGTGGGCGTCCTGACAGATGTACGGTACCCCCATAAAGCAAAGGGTATCTTGCTTGGCCAATCTCTATAGTTGTCAGTCATTTTCTTGAGAATTGTGACAACGTTCTTGTTTGCCGCTTCTACCGCGCCGTTAGTCTGTGGTCTATAGGGCGAAGAGTGGTGATGCTTAATCTTGTATTTGGCTAGCAATTGCTCTGTTTCAGCTTGGAAATGTGACCCATTATCGCTAATGATCTCATGTGGGCAACCATATCGACAGATGATGTTGTTTTGTATGAATTTGGCCACATTTTTGGCCGTAAGACCAGTGTAGGAAGCCGCTTCTACCCATTTGGTGAAATAGTCAATCGCTACTAGGATGAAACAAACCTCCTGTTCCTACCGGGGTTATTTTCCCGATTATGTCAATTCCCCATGCAGAAAATGGCCAAGGAGATGTCATCGTGTATAGCAACGAAGGAGGGACATGTTGTACATTCCCGAAGATTTGGCAATTATGGCAATGTCTCACGTATTTGATGCAATCGGATTCCATTGTGGTCCAATAATACCCTAAACGTGTGATTTTCTTTGCTATCATGGGCCCACTCATGTGAGGACCGCATTCTCCGTCGTGGACTTCTTCCATCACCTTTCGTGCCTGTGAATGATCGAGGCAACGTAGGACTACACCAAGAGGTGTTCTTTTGTATAATTCTCCTTGCATCAGAATGTATTGGGAAGCTAATATGCGTATAGCACGTTGTCCCCTCTTGTCCATATCCGGTGGATAGGTACCATTAAGCTTGAAATTCAGGATTGCTTGGAACCAGGGTTCCTGTGCGATTTCCTCTTCGTCGGTGATTTGATGGACATAAGCCGGCTCTGACCGTCGTTCGATACATAAAGGCATTTCCATCATGTGATCTGGCATATTTATCAAAGATGCAAGTTTCGCAAGAGCGTCTGCAAATTGATTTTCCTCCCGAGGTAGGTGTAGGTATGTTACGTGATCAAAGAATTGAGCGACTTGGTCTATCTTAGCCTGATAGGGTGCGAGGCTTTCGCTTCGGATTTTCCAGGATCCTGTAACTTGGTTGATGATCAGTGATGAGTCCCCATGTACTCGGAGGTTTTTAATGCCTAAGCTTACTGCCGCTTGTAGCCCAATGAGACAAGCTTCGTATTCTGCGGCGTTGTTTGTCACCTCGAAGTCGAGTTTGACAGCAATCGGTGTATGCTCACCTTCAGGAGAAATGAGCAACACTCCTATTCCGAATCCTCTTAAGTTTGATGCTCCATCAAACTATAGGTCCCAGGAGTCTACATCTGTTTGAAGTATATCCTCGTCGGGAAATGACCAAGTATCTATGGTTTGTGCGTCGTTGATGGGATTTTCGGCGAAGAATTCGGCGACGGCGCGACCTTTTATGACTTTTAGTGGCACATATTTGAGGTCGAATTCTGAGAGCATCAGAGTCCATCTTGCCAGACGTCCGTTGAGGACGGGTTTCTCGAAGAGGTATTTGACTGGATCCATTTTGGAGTATATCTTGACGGAGTAGCTAAGCATGTAGTGACGTAGCTTCTTCGTTGCCCACACAAGAGCGAGGCATGTCTTTTCGAGTTGTGAGTATTTGCACTCGTACTCCAAAAACTTCTTACTTAGATAGTAAATAGCTCTTTCTTCGCTTCCTACAGTTTGAGCCAACATGGCACCCATGGGGGTTTCAGTTACTGTGAGATATAA
This sequence comes from Silene latifolia, assembly GCF_048544455.1. NCBI lineage: Eukaryota > Viridiplantae > Streptophyta > Magnoliopsida > Caryophyllales > Caryophyllaceae > Silene > Silene latifolia. Next base: position 118,013,310 of record NC_133528.1, on the reverse strand, counting down.
ACCAAGAGGTTGATCTCGTTGTGGCGGCATGAGCACTGGTGGTTTAGCCAATATCTCCTTGATTCGGTCAAACGCCTTTTGACAATCATCATCCCACATGGTGTGGTCTGTTTTCTTGAGTTTCTTGAAGATAGGCTCACAAATCATTGTAAGTTTCGATATGAATCGACTTATGTATTGTACTTTTCCCAGGAATCCTCTAACTTCTTTTTCTGTTTGAGGTTGTGGCATTTCGATCAGAGCTTTGATTTTTGAAGGATCTATTTCTATACCTCTTTGACTAACGACGTATCCCAGGAGTTTGCCAGATGTTACCCCAAATGTGAATTTCTGGGGGTTGAGTCTCATGTTGTACTTTCGTAGCCTTGCGAAGAATTTGCGAAGGTTTGCAATATGTCCCTCTCTTTCCTTGGACTTGACGATCATGTCATCTACATATACCTCAACTTCTTTGTGCATCATGTCATGTAGGAGTGTAGTTGCGGTGCGTTGGTATGTAGCTCCGGCGTTGATCAATCCGAACGGCATTACCGTGTAGCAATATGTTCCCCATTGGGTGACGAATGCGGTCTTATGCATATCTTCCATGGCCATCTTGATTTGGTTATAACCCGCATATCCATCCATGAAGGATAGTAATGCGTGGTCTGCAGTATTGTCTACCAATATGTCAATGTGAGGTAGAGGGAAGTCATCTTTCGGACTCGCTTTGTTCAAGTCCCTGAAATCAACACAAACACGGATTCTCCCATCCTTTTTGGGTACAGGTACTATGTTAGCTACCCAAATCGAATACTCGGAAACTTTGATGAACCCGGCTTTGAATTGCTTGTCAACTTCTTCCTTAATCTTTAGAGCCCATTCTGTTCTCATTCGTCAAAGCTTCTGTTTTACAGGTTTGAAACCTGGTTTAATCGGAATCCTATGTTCGACGATATCCCTGTCGATCCCTGGCATGTCTTTGTAGGACCAAGCGAACACGTCTTTGAATTCATTTAGGAGGTCTATGAAGTCGGCCCTTTCGGTTGAGCTCAAGGTAGTCCCTATCCTAAGTTCTTTGGGTTCTAGTTCGGTTCCAACATTGATGGGTTCGGTGTCCTCTATTACAGGTCCCCCTTCCCCTTCCTGTAGTATTTCTTTGGCTACGTAGGGAGGTATTTCGGTCAAGTCTGGGTCTTGGTCATCCTCAGTATCATCGTAAACAGAATTGCACTCAAGATAACACAAAGAGTAAGCAGAACCTGATTTATTCATATTAAGATTTGAGTAAAGTTGAAACAAAGAAGCCAACTGATCCATGGTCAGTGGCGGCAAAGGGACAGTAATTGGGGCATTTCCCGAACTACTGTGACTACTCGATGCTAAGCTAGGAGAAACAAAGGGAGTGGGGATGACAACAGGAGTAGATTCTCTAATGACTCCTCTAGACTCTGACTCTGACTCCGACTCCGACTCCGACTCGAACTCCGACTCGAACTCGTCGTCTTCTGGTTCTCCTTTGAACATCTCTCCTTCTCCAGTAGTGAGCTTGAAGAGTCTTCCTTGGTTGTTGGTCCATTTGATAGATTTTCTCCATCCTTTCTGCTGCTTTGTGTCGATTTCTGTGATCAATGCGGTGGGGTTGAAGCGATCGTCCTGAAGTATCATAGTAATGATCTCATCCTGCGTGGCCCTAATGAATCGATCTTCTCCAAACAATAGGCTAACAGCTTGTTCGTCGAAGCAAGGTGCTTGACGGGTTTTGACGGTAGGAACCGTTTCGGGAGGAATGAAGTAGCAATCGTGAAAGATCTCGATTCCGGCTAACTTCCTCTCAAGATAATGCCAAGGTTCGGGAAATCCGTGAAAGAGTTCTGAACTTCCTTCTTGAACGAAGTACCCATTTAGAGTGGGGAGATATGGCCTCATTTGGACTCCCACGTGCTTGCGATTTTGGACTTGGGCGAGCATTTCGAGAACTTCTTCTTTTGTGGGTTTGTACCCTAGTCCAAGTGGTATCCTTGTCGAGTTGCCTTCCTTGTATGGTGCGAAGGTGTTCTTCCGAATTGGGTTTAAAGGCATTCCAGGGAAGTATCCCTGGGATTTGAGTATGTGGTTGACCACCAAGTTAGAGTAGGGATTATAGTATAAGGGTGCCAACTCACTTTCTATGACATTTACACTTTGGAAGCCTCCAAGTTCGTATATGGGATCCGCAAGGACTTGATTGTTTGATTGCTTCTCGATTATTGCTTTGATGGGTGACGAAGTGATCGTCACTACTTTGCCATTTAGTGGAATCTTGATCTTTTGATGAAGGGTGGATGTTACCGCTTTGGAAGCATGAATCCAAGGCCTTCCCAGAAGTATGTTGAATGAAGCTTCGATGTCCACTATTTGGAAGTTAACCTTTCGTTCAATCGGCCCCGTGGCTATGGTTAGGTTAACAAGTCCTACCACTTTTCGTCGCGTACCGTCATATGCACGAACACCTTGATTTGTAGGAGTCCAATCCGACTCCTTCATGCCTAGTTTGTATGCCGTTTTGAGGGGTATGACGTTGACCGCGGAGCCCTCGTCTACCAAGGTCATTGGCACATTTTTCTTTAGACAAATGACAAGGATGTATAGAGCAAGGTTGTGACCAGCGCCAAAAGGTGGCGAGTCTTCATCCGAGAAAGTAATAGGATTGCTTAGCTTAGGTGATTCTTGGAAGACCAAGTTGACTACATCTTCAGGAGTGGAGTTATGTGCCACATTCAATTTGGCCAAAGCTTGCAGTAAAGCTTGGCGATGTGGAAATGAGCTTGCCACTAGTTGCCAGACTGAAAGATCAGCCTTGGTTTTCTGTAATTGCTTGAGCAAATGATCAGTGGGGTCATCTTCGTTGTCATTTGGTGTGATGACGTTGGTTGGACCGTTTTGAGTAGTGCTTTGGTATGGGCGACCCGAACGAGTTAGGTGATCCACATCTTGGTCTTCACCATTTTGGACTATTTCCTTGACTAGGGAGTTTTCAATGAGATATTCGTCTTCATCATCATCGGCCCAAACCCCATTAACTGCGGCTAGTTCCCTCATTCTCATGATATCACTTTCTAGTCGTATGATTTGATCGACTAGTTTATCAACCACGGTGACTACTTCTAGCATAGTGGCATTTTGAGAGAAGATCAATGGTACGCGTTTTTTAGGTATTGCATTGGGATTGCGCAAGGCCGTTACCATGTTTTCTAGTTCCCACACTTGTCTATCTACATTCCTTGCCCATGTGATGAAGTCGGAAATGGTAGGGGAGATAGTGGAGTAGAGTCTTTCCTTCTCAATTGCATGAATTTCATTTTCGGTGGGAGAAATGAGGTGTGAGCAATCTAAGGTAGATTCGTCACTTGTAATCACTAGAACTCCAAGAGGATTCTGAGTGTTGTTGGGCTTACCTCCTGGTGGAATTGGAAGTCGACCATCTTCAATCATATCTTGAAGCACGTGTTTCAACTTGTAGCATTTTTCTGTGTCGTGCCCTTTGCCCCTATGGTATTCACAAAAGATTTAATTTTCATCCCAAAACTTGGACTTCTTTTCGGGTTCGGGAGTAGGTCCAATGGGTTGGAGTTTACCTTGCTTCATTAACCTTTTTAGAGCGTTGGAGTACGTATCCCCAAGGTTTGTGAATTTCCTTGGTGGAGTAGTTTTCTTAGATGGCTCGAGAAGGTTAACTTCGTCGGTCTTGCTAGTAGAGCCGTATGAACGACTTGTGGACCCTTGATATCCTCGACCTACCGTTTTGGACAAGAGTCCCTTACAGATGTCATCTTCAATTCGTGTCCCTAGTACGGTTAAGTCCTTGAAAGTCTTGATGTTTTGATATCTCAAATGGTTGGCATATATGGGCTTGAGATTATCCACAAACTTTTCCACGAGAGTAGCTTCATCCGGGCGTTCAACTAGTTGAGTACTAGTCTTCCTCCACCTACTTAGGAAGTCGGTGAATCCTTCTTTGTCATTTTGGGTAAGAACCTCTAGAGTACGCATGTTGACTTGGATCTCGGCATTATCCGCGTATTGTTTCGAGAACTCGATTGCGGCATCTTCCCAAGTAGCGACCTTCTTGTGGTCTAAAGTGTAGAACCATTGCTTCGGGATGGTGTCAAGAGATGAAGGAAAGATCCTTAAGAACATCTCGGGTTTGATGCCTTTGATAGACATGTAATCCTTGAAGGCACGGATGTGGTTCAAAGGGTTCTCATGTCCTTTAAACTTAGGGATGTCCGTCATGCTAAAGTTAGTTGGCAATTTGGAATTGACGGCTTCATACTTGCGATTGTTTTCCCTATAAATGTCATCCCCCTTAAGGTACATCAATTGCTCCTCTAGGTATTGGAGTCTCTTCTCGGCTGCAGTTGTCCCTATGATAGGATTCTCATCCCCAGACTCGTCATCGGAAAAACGTAGTACTTCACCTTTAAGGGGAGGCAACCTTCCCTCTACATCAAAGATACGGCCTTCGATGAGTTCAAGGCAGTCATAGGTTTGGTTTTGGGTAACTTGCATTTGGGCTAGCGCGGCCAGGATTCGATCATTACTATCTTGAATTTGCTGGAGATTTGTTTCTTCACTTGATCCGGGCATCTTGGAAACTGGATAAGAGATCGGCGACGAATCAAAACACGATCGACCATTCTATCACACTTGCTAAAAGAGGAAAAGTTTTGACTCGTGAAGTGGGTGTGTGCCACTTGTGTTGAGTGAATTTTGAAGAAAGACAAGGTCTTTGAAAATGTGTGTCCTAGTCAACTGTAGTGTAGTTGTAGGAGTGGACTCGAAGTGAGGTTTGAAATGGGCTTGTGGCCCGAATTTTGACACGACAATCGGACAGAGTTTTGACCGGATTTTGCGCTAATTGAAGGCCTCTTTTTTTTTTCGAAATTTTGTTTTGAAATTGGGTTTTGATTTTTGAAAATTCGTCATGATTTGTTTAGAAATGGTGATCACGTAAGGTTTACATATTTATACAAGCATTATAACGGGATGCTGAGTGCATTTAAAAGGGTTTTGGTTTAAAGGGTGGGTTGCCATACCGAACCATCAAACCCGAAGTCTGTGGAGAGGCTCGTGCCAAACAAGAGTAAGGCCGATTCCTAGTCCATTTCCTCAAGTAGTGAAGGCCCTTGATACAAACAAGAGTAAGCATCATGGTATGGATGACGTCAATCGCTATCCATCCTTAGGCCCAAATAAGAATTAGGACCGTTTAGACGGGACGATTGGTCGAATGGGTTGGGTTGGGCCTAGGAAGGCCGAATAAAACGGTCTAGGAAGACCGAGTTATGAAAACCGACAATTGTCTTGTACAAACTTATTCCCTAACCTTGTTCAAGTTTCACCCTTGCTACACGTAAGTGTATTATCCCCAGCGGAGTCGCCAAACTGTGGACAGCGGGCCGCCCACGGGGGCGCTTGGTGAAGGCCGAAAAACAAGCGTGCCGGCCTATGCAAAGTACATGAAGGACATCCTTACGAAAAAGAAGTCGATCCGGAAGCTTGAAACTATCGCCTTCACTAAGGTGAGTAGTGCAATCCTTCAAGGGAATTCACCTCCTAAACTTAAAGACCCGGGAAGCTTCTCAATACCGTGTACCATTGGCGACACCACGATCAACAAGGCTTTGTGTGATCTAGGAGCAAGCGTGAGTGTTATGCCGTATTCGGTTAGTAAAAGGCTAGGGATGGGAGAGCTTAAATGTACCAACATCACACTCCAAATGGCCGATAGATCGACGAAGACACCGTTAGGGATATGGGAAGATGTTCCCGTGAGAATTGGCAAATTCTTCATCCCGGTGGACTTTGTCATTGTTGACATGAAAGAAGACTCCAATATTCCGATCATCCTAGGTAGACCTTTCTTGCACACCGCGGGTGCGGTGATAGATGTGAAGCACAGAGAGCTTAGTCTAGAAGTGGGAGACGAGACCATAACTTTTAATCTTGATAAGACCATGAGAGCTCCCCGATTGCATGAACCATGCTTTATGGTTGATCATTATAGCCGGAAGGATGATAGGAAGAAGTCGGAATTCCAATGGAAAAAGAAAATTGATGATGTTCCATCAAAAGAGCAAGGAAATAGCAACAATGAGAGCTTGAAAAGCTCACCCATGACAAGTGAAGAGGATGGCCTCATTGGCCAAAACAAGAAAGAAGGAGAGTTGTCTCTATCAATTCAAGAAATTTTTAATGATCAAGTAGACGAAGTTTGCGGTCTTTGGGATGATGAGTTCGAAGGGATATTCAATCCCTACATTGGTAATGCTATGAACCAAGACCATCACGGAGAACAACAAGTGCAAAAATCTATTGAGGACCTTTATCATGACAATGAACAAGCTTTCGACTACTTCTTCAAGGTGTTGAGTAACATCAACAACACCTTGAACATGCCCCCTTGACATCTCACATTGGATGAGAGTTTGGTGGAGTCCTCCCTAAACCAGCATTTGTAAATATTCTAACTCCCTAACTTGCATTTCAATTTTTACATTGCATTCTTTGTCATTTTTTGATTTATATTTTTGTGCCTTGATCAAGATATTCATCATTTTTGAGAGAAGTTGTGGACAGCGGGCCGCCCACGGGGCGCGCTTTGGTAAAGGCCGAAAAACAAGCGTTTGCATTTTGTAAGGAGTCGCCACCAATTTTTATGGGAAATTGGAACCATTCGAATACCTCGTGTCATGTCAAGACACAAAGTAGTGACATGAACACTAAGCAATCGTTACCCTTAGCATTCTATGTCTAGAATGACTCTCGTGGATGCCAATGAACACGGGTGCTCACGGAGATCTGGAGTAAGGGGTGAGGGTACGTATTAGGAAGCTCTTTTGATCGAACACCTAATCCCGCCCGCCTCGATAGCGGCCTCTACTAATGATTAGGGAAGTTGTCTATACTTGATATATCGTCGGCTACATGCATGCAATGCAACATCCATAGATTAATCCTAACATGTGAGGATTTAACTAAGTCGGTTGACACGTAATTGGCAAACAATTGGGTCGAAGTAGGATTTAATGCTGATTTACATGTGAAAACATACAAGCAAAGAAAGGGAATACAATAAAAGAAATACAATAACTATAAATTACAATAACGAAAATTACATTAATTACATTGGAATAGGCGATTTATGTCGAAAATACCTTTAAATTGGATAATTGAGAAAAAAAAAGAACAAAAGAACAAAAGAAAGAATTAATGAAATAAACGAACAGAAATTAGCGATATTACGGATAATAGTCAATTAATACGTAAACTAAACAACCTAGGTCAAGGCAGAAACGGAGTTCAGGGACGAACTCGGCCCGAAAAAGCGCAGTCAGAAGTGCGTCTTAAGATAAGCGCAGCAGACGCCGCGTCGTTCCTTTCTTGGCTCGGTTACGGCGTGAAGCCGTAATTGCAAGCCGTTAATGTCGATTGGTGATTTTAATGATGGATTCAATTATTTACTCGGATGGAAGTGATTAACAGGTTATTTAACACATGAATAGGTCATGAAAACAGTAGAACATGAATGAGACGGATGCAAACGGATTATTTACATGATGGAATAATGATAGAAGTGATAAATATTAATGAGTCCTCTATTGAAATCAATTAACTAGCATTAAATGTGATGGATTAATGACGAACATGCGATGAACATGACAAAGGACAAATGAAAACTATATCAAGGACGAATTCCAGAAATCCAATATGGATAAATTGAATCTCTACAACCCGGAATTGAATTTAATGACGAAAACCCGCAAATATGGATTATAAGGGATTTAAGTCGGATTTATGACAATTAAAACATGTGAATGAATGATGATTATAATATACATGGAATTATTATGATACTAAGACGAAGAATTAACAGACGAAAAAAGCAAAAGAAAGAATTTGAATACGAATTACAGAGGACAAACGAAGAAGAAAGGAAGCAGGAACTGTGGCAGCTTCACGAAGAGGCGCAGCAGGAACTGCGCTCCTTCGAAGAGGCGCAGCAGTTGCTGCGTCCTTTCTTGACGGTTATCTACTGAAAATCCGCAAAAACCGGTTTTAACAAAAGGGTTTTAGAAATCGTTTTTAACGGTATTTTCGACGTAAACCTTACAATTGATGATACGAAAAGTGAAATACAATAAATAAAAGAGGAATTATACACCCTCAGACTTACATGTTGACGAAACGAGATGAACTAAGATATCGACTAGTGAATGCTCGACGTGAATGCAAAGAGAGTGCCCTCGTAAGAGGAAAACGATTGATTAATTAAGTTGATTGAGTGTAGTTGGTCAAATTGGTCGGTCATGCAACGGAGAGGCTGGTACCCGGAAGGATCCGAGCTTACGTGGTCGAAAGTTCAAGCACGTAGGCGCCAATTAGTAAGAACAAAGTCTAGAATGCAAAGGGAGAAGAGAAGGGCGGACACTCGCGTGAGAAATATGAGGAACGAAGGCTCCTATTTATACTAATCACGTGAAGGAATAAGGTTTCGGAGACTCTTTGGAAGTGAATCTCGGAAAGATATGAAAAAAGATACGTAAGACATGCAAAGAAGGGCCTGGGAAAAGGCGCAGCAGCCACTGCGTCTCTTGGAAGAGGCGCAACACCTGCTGCGTCTATTCCCAGGGGGTTTCCTCCTGCTGAAGAAAGATTTCCGCGTTTGAGTTATGGTAGGACGGAAATAATTCGATTATCTTATGAATATTACGGGATATTACTTGCCAAAAGATAAAATTTAGAAAATATGGAATAGAAATATCCGGAACATTCCAGAATATTCCGACTCGGGATTTAACAGTTATCAGAAAATGGAGACGGTTTTTGACCCGGACTCCGAATGTACTCTAATTACTGCCAAAACGACCGTATCGGGACGTAGATGACAACTAAGAGGTCGACATTTAATATTTGAGCAATCACTTGACGACAATCTTACGAACTGTCACAAATCGTTCCGCGAATCAAACATGCGGCCCAATCATCACCGGGTGGTTTGCGGGAGGTGCAGAAACGAGGTGTCTACAGAAGTGAGGGAGGGACTTATGATTTTATTGATGTGTAGTGCTTTGACTTAGTGTGGGGATAATAATTGCCTAGGATATTCATGCCTTTATAGTGCCCCCACAATGAAGAACACGAGAATTGAAGAATGAAGTTGATACGAGTTATGAAGTACCCACGGATGGACTTGAATCCGTGTGGATAAGGAAGAATCCGAGCGGCCAAAAGGGAATCCGCTCGTCGTCAAGGAATCCGAGCGTCTAAGATGCAATCCGCTCGTCTGGCATAGCTGTAGAATTCAAAAAACTGGTCTGTCACAGAATCCGAGCGTCTCAATTGAGAATCCGCTCGTCTGATTCTGGACGCTCGTCTTACAGGAAAGACGCTCGTCTTTCTGCTGTTAAATTTTAAAGTTTCTCCCTGTAACAGAATTTGAGCGTCCGTCCAGGAAGACGCTCGTCCCAAATTGAAAAATCCGCTCGTCTTTGCTGAAAGACGCTCGTCCTGTGGCGTCTTTTCCTGAGACAAACACGAAGAATCCGAGCGTCCCAACCCCTGATCCGCTCGTCCCCCCCCTGCTATTTCAAATATAACGGGTCTTTTAAACCCTCTTCCCTCATTCATTTTCATTTCTTCTACATTCAAACACTACCCAAAACCCAAAAACCCCAAAAACCCCAAAAACCCCAAAAACCCTCATCCTCTACATCAACAAAACCAAATTTCCTCAACCAAATTCAACAAAATCAAATCCAAACTTCCTCAGAACAAAAATTAATCACTCCTTTTACAACAACAATTGATTCAAACACCAAAATCTTCAACTTTTGAGTCTATTTTTAAGATACAAAGCAACATTCTTTCATCTTAAATCGATTTGGGCATAACTAAAAATTGGAGATTTCAATCTTTCTTTGGTGTAATCAAGAATGACAAGAACTAAAGGAGGTAACAAGGCACCCCCCAAAGAAGACACTTTCAAAAAGGCAACAAGCAAAACAATTGTCAAAGACATTGGTAGTCCATGAGGCAAGGTTGGAGGTTCAACAAGGTCCCCCTATGGAAGTTACAACATCAACAACTCCGGCCATTGAGCAATTATCCAATTATCCGGAGGTAATTTTCACTTCCGACTCTCATAGGGATAAATTTGTTCTCTTTGCTAAGAAGACCATTATGCCTACAAAATTTATTTGTGAAGATGCTTTGACAAAGTTGGGTGTTCTTAAACAAACCAAAACCTTCTTTGAGGCTATGGGATTGGGTAAATTGTTTACCATGAAAGAATTGACATACCCCTCCCTCACCTTGGAATTTTTGAGTTCCTTGAAAGTCACAAGGGTGGAGACTAGAACCCACATCGAGTTTCGTCTTACAAATATTGATAGACGCATCACTTATGGCGAATTGAGTAAGATTTTAGGCCTTACTGATACCCCGAAATATACAAAGATCCCCGACAAGTATGACCCCGCTCCTCTTTGGGAGGCAATTTCCGGAAAGAAATTTGTGCGCTTTCATGATTGTCGTGCTCTATTAGTCCACCATCTGGGCACTAGAGTGTGGCATAAGGTCATTGGGAATACTTTGATAGCAAGAAATGGCAATAATCATCTTACCAAGCTCGATTGTGTTCTTCTTGAGTCGGCCTTGAACATAGGAAGGGAATTCACTAAGCCATATAATGCTCTAAGACTTTTGGTTGAACGATGGCTTAATGTCGATTGTGGTAAAGAGGGCACCGGTTTCATTGTAAATGGAGGACTAACACCTTGGCCTCATTAAGGTGTTCATTTTTATTGTTCCCACTTGTAAAATCCAAAATGACAATTTGTATTTTTATGCATTGCATTCCATGTGCATGAACTACCCCGAAATTCAAGACGTTAGAAATAATGTCTATTTTGGTTTGGGGAAGTCCATGCATATGCATAGGGAGCTAATTTAAATTATGCTCTCCGCCATAACAAAAACACATGCATCATGTAGTGTAGCTTAGTATAGTTTGCATTTAGTTTAGAAATTAAGCATATTCATTGCATAATTTCCTATCGTATTGGCCATTGAGGACAATGCCCATACTAGTGTGGGGATGGGAAATTCTAACTTGACTTTTATTCAAAATCCAAAAAAAAATCAAAAATTTCGAAAAATCCAAAAAACAAAATTGAAAAATTGAAAAAATCAAAAACATGTTCATTTCCTTTTTAGTGTAGTCTTGTATATATTGTTGTATATATTGTGTTTGTTCACCCTTGTTCACATTGATTGACTACGCCACATCCGAGACATGAGGATATTGAAGACCGTATGGTATGATCTTTCCAATCTCCTTTTTCCTCTTTATGTTAATGACTATGTTGCTTTATTTTGATTGATGCGGTAAAAACAATGTGAATTTAGGATTGCATTTAGATTATTTGGCATACTAGTTGGTAGAAGCATATGCATTAGGATGTATAAATGTTAGTTGCATCATGGCATGTAGTTTGCATGTTAGAAAATTTTGTGAAACCGTCTACTTGGGAAGCTTGACAAGTGTATATAGGCCCTAGTAGATGCTTTTTCTTCTTAAGACTTTGCTTGTTAGAATACTTGTAAAACACCCTAGGATGTGTCATGCTAGTATCCTTTGACCCATGGATTAAGGCCTAGTCAAGAGTACCTTGTGGTGTGATAACTCCTTGGCTACCGTTTATTCCAAGGTGACCCTTGAAACCATGCAACCATTATTCATCCATATTCTACCATACATTTTGTCATCAAAGGGAATGGGCACAAAAAAAAAATTATTCAAAAATTTGAGTTCAAGAAAAGAAAACAAAAAGTTTGCAATTGCATCAAAAGAAAAGAGGAGTAACAAAAATGAAAACTCCTATGCTTCAAATATAAGGCACCCTCGTTACTAATTGGGGTGACTTTGAAAATGTTCAAAAGAAAATGCAAAAAGTTGAAAAGTTGTCAAGTATTGAAATGCCAAAAATCAAAAGAAATGGCAAAAAGAAAGTGTTCTCAAATGTTATATGCCACAAGAAATTGGGGGTAAAACAACAACAAAAGCAAACTCCCAAATGAAACTCAAATTCTATTGATCCCTTTATCCATCATATCCACTTTTGTGCATGGTAGAGAGGGGACGACCCTTCTTCTTGTCTAGGCAAGAAGGGGAATTCCGCGATCCTCCAATGTTTCTAACGCCATAGGGAGTCTATTATTGACAAAAACATTTAACGATTGAGGACAAAGGTACCCTAGCTTGACACAACTTGGAGGTGATTTATTGGTATCCTTCTAGGCTTAGTAGTTTGAAGAAATTGCATCTATGAAGGAGTGTGTACCCTTGAATTGCTTCCCTTGTAGATAATTTCCGCCACTTAGATGAGGAAAGTGGCTATTCTTTTTGTAGATGCATCCATTACTTGATTTTGTGTGCTTTAATGATTGGATGTATCGCCATTTTGGCAAGACCCACCTTGCCTTGCAAGAAGGCATCCTACCTCATGGTTGTCTTGTTGTGAGTTGAAGGGGCGGAGTGAGACCCGCTAATTGTCTCATGTCGGCTATATTAGTAGGATAGTTTAAATAAGGGTCCTAGTTTTGTCACCTCTTTACTCGGGACGATCAAAGGTTCGGTTTGAGGATATTTGATGTGACCATTATTTGAGCATATTTAGTCCCCGAATTAGCCTCGTTCCTATGATTTTTAGTGCATATTTGGGTCATTTACTATCTTTAGTCCTTTCTTTTGCATATTCTTTGAGGTTTTGTTTCCTTGGTAGGAGAGGAGTGCAAACCTTGCATTTTCATGGCAAAATAGAGCTAAATTGATCGAATCTAATGACCAAGCATCAAAGAGAAGACAAGACTAGAAGGCCTTTGTACATATTATAGTAGATGGGCAATGATGAAGAAATCCTTGCATCCCCGACAAAATCCCGGAGGATTATTGGAAGAAGAGAGGAAGAAAAGAAGAAAAGGAAGGCTGGGACGAGATCCGCTCGTCCAACCAGGCAGGACGCCCGTCCAAAACTGCAAGAATCCGAGCGTCTTTGCCATAGGGACGCCCGTCCAGAAGCCTCCCAGGACGCTCGTCCAAGCAGCAATCCGCCCGTCCAGCCACCTGAGAATCCGCTCGTCCCGACCCTTGGACGCTCGGATTGTGTTACAGATCCACACGTCCTCTTCTTGCTCCACGAGAGATGCGCATATTTTTGAAAGACCGGCAAAAAGGAGACCCGCATTTTTTTCTGAGAGGAGCGATTCCTCAAGGACTTAATCTTCATTTAAGCCCTTAGTAAACCCTAATTTGTGTACCTAATCCCCACTATAAATACCCCATTAGTCTAATTATATTAATCATGTTCTTCTTATCAATCTTTAGTGTAGTTTATAGCATTCTAATCTCTTCTTAATCTTGTAATCAACTTCTAATCAAGTCTTAATACAAATCTCATTTCCTTAATTTCTCTTTTGTTCATCTTTTATTTTGGGTAATTGAAGATTATTTGGGTTATTATTGGGAGATTGACAACCTTCCAATCATTCATCAAGTACTTCTATTATTCTTTGCTTTATTTTGGAATCATTATTAGGTATAATTCTCTTAATCCCTTTTTAATTATTCTTAATCATCTTCATTTATTCATCATGTTTTTCTTTGTTAATATGATTGAAAACCTTGTTAACATGTTAAACTTGATAATGAGTGAGTAGTTTCCTTAACTAGGGTTAATGGGTAATTAGGGGAAACCAACATGGGGGATGATTCATGCTTAATTTAATATGTTTTCATAATTTATTTGCTTGCTTGTTGTGATCTCAACTTATGCACATGTTATGTTTGATGAAATGTGAGCCTATGAATCCTTGCATTTTTTACCCATCACTTACCTTTTCAACGAGACTTGTAAGACATAAACCAACTCGAGTCTCGTTAGACCATGCATATAGTTGAGTAGGGAGGATTAAGTCGACTTGTAGGTGTTGTACAATCTAATCGATTTGGCGCCGGGACCCACACCTTCCTAGGATTGTAAGATATAAACCAACTCGATCTATCACAACAATAATTGCTTGCTTATAATTTGAGAATATGTTTGTATGATCAATTTCCATGAATCCCCTATGACCCCATGACACCCTAGTGCTTTTAATCAATTATTTACATCTCATTTTAATCATCTTGCTTGTTTACTTTAATTATTATTTAGTTTAGTGATCTTCTTATCTCAACCCACATTGTGACACCCCTAAACACCGCTACTTGCAATCGAAATCCTACATCAATACCCGTCCCTTGGGATCCGACCTTTACTTGCCTCTTTACTAATAGTAGAGTTGTTTGTGAAGTTATAAATATTGTTTTGGTCTAGGTGCTCCTAACGACAAGTAACCGAAAATTAAGCTCCAAGTGAGTTCGACCACTTATCTTGTTGGTTCTAAAGTTATTGTTCATACTGACCATGCAACACTAAAGTATCTTTTAACTAAACAAGAGGCTAAACCATGACTTATTAGATGGATTTTATTATTGCAAGAATTTGATTTAGAAATTCGTGATAAGTCTGGTGCTGAGAATGTTGTTGCAGATCACTTGTCTAGATTGAAGTTTGCAGGAAGAGAGATTTTGCCTATTGATGACTCTTTTCCAGATGACCATCTTCTAGCTGTAGCTGCGAACACTCCATGGTTTGAATATTACGCCAATTATTTGGTAGGAGGTATGATTCCTCTTGACTTGTCTTATAAGCAGAAGAAGAGATTTATGCATGATGTGAAGCGGTATTTCTGGGTTGATCCATACTTGTTCCGGGAGTGCGCAGGCGATAGTTACAAACGATGTATTCCAGAGGGTAAGGTACATGCCATCCTTTCTCATTGTCACTCTTCTTCTTATGGTGGTCATCATTGTCCTTCTAGGACATTTGCTAAGGTAATGCAATCGGGCTTCTTTTGGCCTACTATCTTGAAAGATGCTACTACTTTTGTTCGTTCTTGTGATGCGTGCCAAAGAACAGGTAATATTTCGCAAAGGCATGAGATGCCTCAAACTGGAATCTCAGTGGTGGAGATTTTTGATGTTTGGGGCATTGATTACCAAGGGCCATTTCCTACTTCTCACGGGAATCAATACATATTAGTAGCTGTAGATTATGTTTCTAAATGGGTGGAGGCAATTACCACTCCCATTTGTGATGCTAAATCTGTTGTTAAGTTGTTTCAGAAGATTATCTTTCCACGGTTTGGAGTGCCTCGCGCGGTGATTAATGATGGAGGAAAGCATTTCAATGAGCGTCATCTTAATTGTTTACTGAAGAAATATGGCGTTACGCACCGTAGAGGATTGGCATATCATCCTCAAACCAGTGGACAAGTGAAGGTTTCTAATAGAGAATTGAAACAAATCTTGGAGAAGGTAGTGAGCATGAACAGAAAAGATTGGAGTCGGAAGCTTGATGACACCTTGTGGGCTTACCGTACTGCACACAAGACGCCGATTGGAGCATCACCCTACCGTCTAGTCTCTGACAAATCTTGCCATTTATCTGTGGAGCTTGAGTACAAGGCTATGTGGGCCATAAAGGAGCTGAATATGGATCCCTCACTGGCGGGTGATAAAAGATTGATGCAGTTGAATGAGCTTGATGAGTTTCGACTGTATGCCTATGATAGTGCTCAAGTATACAAAGAAGGAACGAAGAAGTGGCTTGACAAGCATATTTTGCCAAGGGAATTTCATGTTGGTAAAAAGGTATTACTATTTAACTCTCGTTTGCGTTTGTTCCCAGGTAAGCTAAGGAGTAGATGGTCTGGAACGTTCACTGTTGTTGAAGTGAACAAATTTGGGTCAGTTACACTGCAAACTGACAAAGATGAGACTTTCAAAGTGAATGGGAAACGATTGAAAATTTACTATGAAGGTGCTCATATTGGGGTAATAGAGGCCGTTGACCTCTTTGCCACTGATTCCTCTCACTGATGAGGTAATACGGTCGTGCGGGACCGCTTAATCCAGCGCTACCGAGAGGCAGCTCGGAATTTGTAATGTAATATTTTGTAATTTAGGATTTTAATTTTATTATCGTACTTTAATTACGCTTGTTCATGAGTTTTGAGAGACGTGAAGATGTGGGAATTTAATGTGTTTCGAGTATTTTGCAGAGGATGACGGATTTTAAAGCTTATATTATCATTTAACGGGAAAAAGAGGCTGCCAGCAAGTTCCTCGATCGAGTGCAGGTAGGCTCGATCGAGGAACCATCATGCTCGATCGAGTGTCGTCAAGGCTCGATCGAGGAACCAGGGGAGTAATTAAAATTTTTAAATGTCGAAAGTTGACATGTTTGGATTTTGGTGCCTCGATCGAGTAAAGGTTGGCTCGATCGAGGAACCAACTTTGAACCGGGTTCCGCGCTTTGAACCGGCTGGGTTCTCCTCCTCTTTTCTCATATTATTTCTAATTCTTCTTCATTTCGTCACTTTCCCTTATTCTTTCTACCATTGTTTATCATTCTCCTCTCTCAAATACTTCACTATCATCATCAAATCTTCATTATAATTTGTGTTTAGCTGCTTGCTAGTGATTTAAATCACTCCTTTGTGATTATTTGTGATTTTCATTGCCTTTATTGTTCAAAGTAAGTCCCGTTTTTTGCATCTTTTGGTCCGAAATTTCTGTTTTTTCATGCTCAAATCTTGTGTTTTTTTTTGCCTTGAATATTCCATTGCTCATATACAATTGCCATTTCCTTGCTTATTAGCTCTTTATTTGTTGAATTAAATGCCTAATTTGCTAATTTGGGAATTTGGGTTCATAAATTCCGTGTTCAATTCTAGCATTAAATAGGTTAGAAATTGTGTTCTTATGCTTGGAATCTTCACTACTTGTTATATAATTGCAATTCCCTTGCCCTTTAGATGGTTTATGTGTGATTTTCGGCCTCAAAATCGAATTTTTCGACTCATTTGGTCTTAAAAACGTGGACTGTTTTAGGCAATTAAATTGGTTTGTGATTGTATACTTGTCTTTTTGCAGGTATGTCGACTAGTGGACAAGGTGGTAAAAGGCCACGGGAGAGGCGCACTCCCGTTCGTCAACCGGAGGTAGTAGTGTCTTCGGAGGAGAAAGATGATGAGTTAATACCGATCGACGAATTCCCTTTTATTGAGTTTCGGGACAAGGAACAACGGGACAGATTTGTGGTACTGATGTCTAAGACTATGAATCCTACTCGGTGTGTTGATCGCAAAATTTTGCGAACTTTAAAGATTGATGATATCATGTTTGGCATGTTTGTTGAGATTGGGTTGCAGGGTCTCTTTCTTTTGCACGAACTAACATATCGTGCTTAACTCTTGAGTTTTTGAGTTCTTATGCTTATTTTCCGGTGGACCATTTAATCCGTTTCAGGTTGCTTAATGTTGAACGGTCTTTAACTTTTGACCGTCTTTCTGAGATTTTAGGCATAGATAAGCATACTATTGGTGACTTGTATAATGGTACTGGGTTGTCTGTTGTCCGATATTTTCCATTGTTTACGGGTTTTGCGGATGCAGATGTGAGTTGCATGTCTTTACTTGACGTCCAACATGTTTGTCTTAGGCTTTTCTTGCGGTATTTGAGTTATCTGTTGTATGGGAGACATGATAGGAATAGGGCCTCTTCCTTAGAGGTCTTGATTTTGGCTAGCTACCTTAACCCCTTTCAGGAAGCTACTTTCCAGTTTTCTTCCCCCGCACTCATTTGCCAGGCCCTTGACCGCATGACTGGGACATATGCAGATTTGGATTGCGGTGCCATTGTTACTAGGATTGCTAGAGTTCTTTGTGATTTTGAGGGAAATGATCCCTATGAGCCTATGGAGGACCCTGAGCCGTTAGTAGATGATGAGTATCTACAATATGGCATTTCTTACATTGACATTCGAGGTGGGACGGATCACTATTGGAAAGTCCGTGGTCAGTTCTATATGCTTTTGCCTAATGATCATTTGCCAGCTATTGCGTCTCTTGAGGAGAGTGAGGCTAGATTGAGACCTGCACCTGTCATCTATCTGATTCCAGATGAGCTTCTGGTTACTCTACCTGGTTCTAGTACTACTACTACTACTACTACTACTACTACTACTACTACTACTACTACTACTACTACTACTACTAGTGGGCGTCGTCGACGTCGTCAACCTGCCACTCACTTGCCTGGATCTTACCAGCCCCGTCCTCCTCCTCCTCCTCCTACATCCTTTCCCTCCTTTGGTTACCACTTTGACCCAGTCCTTGAGAGAGAGGTGAGGGTACATCAGGGTATCAACACCGCCTTGACACAATGGCGTTTGTGGGAGCAGATGGAGGCCATTACTATTTCTGGGGGGGGGGGTCAGTACATGGGGACTTCTCTGAGTTTCTACACCACACCTGGTGATGACAGCCGTGTTTTCCACCTCTACGGTGTGACCCCTGCAGAGTTTGGGCAATTTAGTACGGAGTATGGCACTCTGGGCCGCCCCTTTTACACTCCTGTACGTCCCCACCAGCCTACCGGTGTTTTTCCAGAGGATGTTGGTGTTCCTGTTTCGCAGAGAGGGGCTTTTGGCCAGTTTGCAGCTTCTACTTCTGCTGCAGCAGCTTTTCCTGGAGGTGGCCGTACTAGAGGCCATGGTAGACGAGTTGGCCGTGCTAGAGGCCTTGGGGGTCGAGTTCAGGACCCTGAGTTGTTGGCCATGTTTGAGGAGATTGATGGGTTTGACGAAGCCAACCTTGATGATGATGGAGCACAGTAGTGACATTTGGTCACTATATCCCTCACTTTCCAACTGGTTTGGGGGAGCTTTTGCTACACAGCTGGTACTATCTTTCTTTGTTTTTGTTTTTATTGTATTTCTTATTTTCCATCTTCCCTTTGTTAGTAGTGTCCTTTAGGTCGCTGGATTTTCTGTGTGATTGCTATGCTGTAGGCGTCACAATGAGGACACTGTGAGATTTAGGTTTGGGGGAGAGTATTTATTTCTGTTGTGTATTTATTTATTGTTATGTGTAAAAAAAATCCATAAAAATTGAAAAATTTATAAAATACAAAAACATGTTTTTATTTATTTTAGTTGAGTCTTGGTGAATTGTTTAGCAATGATGATAATTTGCTTTGTCTTTGCATTTGAATCCCATTAAGTTATCCATGTACATTGTTTTGACATGTTAGCTATGATAAACAAAGCTCTTAACTCAAGTCTTGACCATCACAATATGCCTTATGCCGAGTAAATTTGACTATATTTTATTGGTAAACCACTTAAATTTCTGAGGTCTTTAGAGCTTCCTAGGCCAGGAACATTAATAAACTGGTCTCATTTGTTTTTTAGGCTAAAGAGTGTGGTGTCCTTGTGGAATGTGTAATATCAAACTGCATAAATGTGACATTAGTTTCTTAACTTTTTGCGCGTTCATATGATTAAGTATATGAGGAAAGGCGATTCTTATTGTTCAAATATGCCATACATTACCCTGTTTTGTTAGCTCGTTTGAACCATGTAGGCATTTCATATCCTATTTCATAGCTACATTCTAGAATTTGCCTACCTTTTCGGGACAGTCGCAGTTGCTTGAGTCTTATGTTATTATAGCTACTTTGGTTGGGTTGGGACACTTATGTCATGAGGGTTGTAGCTTTAATTTTGGTAGCAATTGTGTTGATCTCCTATGATGAAAAAAGAAGAGTATTATGAAGCAGAGAAAAAGAAAAGAAAAAAAAAGAGAAAAAAAGAGAAAAAAATCGAAACTTCCGAAAAGAAAGGAAAAGAAAAAAAAGAATTGCTTCATCAATTTTGTTAGGAGACCGTAAGTGTTAAATAATATAGTCTAATGCACTATTGGAGAGTCTTTATATTCTCTCGTATGTTGTCAAAGTTGAGATGATTTCTCTAGTTGGATGGTTGTAATATTTATTATTAGATTTGGTTATTGGTTTAGCGCTGCGACTACCGTCTTAGCCTCACATATCCATACGTGCTTTTGCACAAGCCACTTCTATACCCATGCCTATTTGCCACCATTCTGTCCATGATACATGTACTTGGTCTGTGTTGTGAATGCGTACTAGTTGGAAAAACTATTATCACATTAGATTGCATGCATGTTTCATAAGTTGAGTGAGTGTCTTTATGCTTTCTATCTTACATATATCTCACCCCTTATGAGTGCATGGGTGAAACCGCGAGAATCCAACTAAATTGTCTTGCAAGGTTGAAAAGTATTTGGCTAAGTCTCAGTATCATGTCACATCATGAGTTGAGTTGCGTTAATCTATTACTCGTGCCTTTGAATTTGTTTTATCGTCACAATTTATCGTCATTACTTTGTTATAGATATGGATAGCTGGGATTTGTATGTGCCTAGACATTTGCTCTAAGTTATTCATTCACCATTTGTATGTTAGTCTTTTGTATGGTTTGATTGCTTTGCTTGAGGACAAGCAAAGGTTTGGTTAGGGGGAGTTTGATGTATCACTTTTATATACACTTTTATAACTCCTTTCATGATGTTTTATATACCGTTTCCGTACCTCTTATGTCATTTATATGCCTTTTATAGTGAATTGTCGATATTGCCGCTGTTTTATGTTTTAATGCAGAAATGACGCATTATGAGGTCAATCGAGCTAAGATGAGTATTGCGGTTATGGCATAGTGGAATACACGAAGCATGGCACGAGAAATAAGGGAACTTGAAGATAAGAAGTGAAGGAAAGAAGAGAACGAGTTGTGAGGCTGGTTCCTCGATCGAGTGCACTGAAGCTCCATCGAGTAATCGTCCTCGATCGAGTGACCCGAGGCTCGATCGAGGATCCTATTTTGACGGATTAATTTCCGTAATTTCCTAAAACACGTATTTTTTCAATATAAATTCTAAACTCGTAGGATTTATTAGGTTACGCTTTGATTTTACATTCGAACGGCTGGAACTTGCTTTAGCTTTGATACTTTGTTCTTACTCTTTCCTTGTTGATTACTACGGTATTAATCATTCCTCGTTACTTAATTCATTCAAGTTTTATGCTCTTAATTACTTGTTCTTATTTCATATCGTTGATCATGTCTTCAATCATAGTTATTGTTATTATTAGATCCAACATGTGTAGCTAAATCCCTCATCTAGGATGAAAGGGATCTAGGTAAATTAGAAAGGGGAATATTAATTGATTGCTAGTAATATCGCATGGATCATCGTTTGATTATTATTCTTATTCTAATTAATTGATTTAGGCCTGAATTGATAATGAGTGTAGCGAATTAATACTTTCACCATAGGGTTAGAATTAATATAGGCTGCGATAATCAAATAGATTGTGTCTAATAATAGCGATTGCTTGTTATATTTGATCTAAAGGACATAATAGAATTAATCAATCTTGTGACCTTAGATGATTCGATTGACCTAGTAATTGATTAAGAATCCCCATATAATTGACCTAGTGATCAGGAAATCCTAGACCTTTAATATTATTGTCATACACCTTTTATTCACTTGCTTTCTAGTTGATAGATAACAAACAAATCAAAACCCCCAAGAAAACGGTTACCTTCAGACGATCTAAATATTAGCAAACCGATTATTACCACCTCCCTGTGGATTCGATACCTGTCCTACCACTAGTTATTATGTTAGTACCGAGATAGATTTATTTTGATATTGGTGATACGACTCTAGCCTTATCAAAGAGAGTTTAAACCTAATGATGTCCTTCCTATTTATAGGAAAGATAATTATTTGACATAAGATACATAACAAAATATTAAAATCTTGCGTCACATAGAAAACTACTCGATCGAGGACTTTAGAACTCCTCGATCGAGTAACTCCTAGCAAAAACCTCTTGATCGAGGACATTAGGTACTCGATTGAGCACTATCAAAAAGGCACCACTCGATCGAGGACATTAAGTACTCGATCAAGCAATATAGTACTCGATCGAGTGGTTTCCAGCGAGTAATTCCTACTTCGCGCACTGAACTTCAAACAGTCGGCATTTCTTCATTACTTTGGGCAAATCAGGCGTTTTCAGTGGCGTTGGAAAGCTAAGAGGATAAGATTTCATCTCCAATTGGAATAACCTTATTATAATTTTTATAACTCGAGATATGGCTCTTCAAATTAGGCACTATTTATATGAAGCTCTTCCTTTGCTTGCCTAGCTTGTTTACGTCTACGCGCATCTCAAAATAGTAGTCTCTAAGCTCCGACTCAACTCATCTCCTAAATGCATGCATAGGGACATGTTTTAGGCTTGATTACGCTCCTCTCCGGTTCATACCTATAAATAATACAAGAGAAACCAAAGTAGACAATTCGGGGGACATTTGTTGCTAAACACTACTAAATATGCATCGAAATGCGTGCAAATGAAGTACAAAATGCCTATATAAAATGCACGCATCAAATCTCCCCAAACCAAACCTTTGCTTGTCCCCAAGCAAAAAATATGCAAAACTAATGGAACAGAAAAAAAACTCAGGGCTAGCTTCAAATTGTCCACTTAAACCGATTTAATGCAAGCACTAATACTTATAGCAAAAACAGTCAAATGCAAACGAGTTTTAAGATGTTTATAATAAGGCTGAATCGTCGACCTTGCAAGACCTTTAATGATGGACTCTAATGGGTCACTCTTCTCTCATGAAGCAAAGGGTAAGCATATGAATTGTAAGAGAAGAAGAAAAATAGTCGCTCACCTAAACTACGACCGACATAAACATGCATGCAGCTAATATGATAGACAATTCTAGTTGCCGTACACATACATTCCAAACAAACAAGGTCTGTCACAGCCGAGGGCTTACAAAAATATGGAAAAGTGAAGTAATGGGTAAGAAAAGGCAAAACCTTTCTGGAAATGTGAGGTTAACAGTCAAGCTAGCTAACTTAACAGAACTAAATGAACCATATCTGATTCTTAATATTAGAAATAAGCACACGTGCCCCTTATTTCGGCACACAAACTCACTCAACCAAAACATACTCCTCATAAAATAAAAATAGAGCATAGGAGTGAAAACTGTCAACAATCAAACTTTTTCATCATATTTTTTTTTCTTTTTTTTTTTCGTTTTTTTTTCATCATTTCAACTCTCCTTCTTCTTCTTCATAAATTACCAACTCCGATAATCAAATACAAACCAAACTCGACTCAATAAATAATATACCGCAAAAATATACACTAAACTAGCTTGACAAGGCAGGCTAAATTTGGATGTAGCTAAGGGTCAAAAGGCAAATTTGGCGAAAGTGGAGTTTATGGGTAAAAATGGAAGAAAGGAAATGTAAGCACCTCCCTGCGTGTGACACCAACCACTAACCCGAATGTATGCAGGCAATAAGCAATTGAATTTCATACTTGTGTAAATTAATGTTACATGTTATGCAAGGAGTAACTACTCACAATCCTACATGAATTGGTCATAAATGACACCAGTTATTAAGGCTCTGAAACTTAGAAATTATAAGTAGATTGCCAAAATTTCAGGTCAAGTCTATTCGTTCAGCTAAATTTTAAGATGAACTCGTAGATTATGCAATAAGACAAAGCTAATAAGATATCACTTTTTGCAAGGCTTAAGTAAAAGGGACTAAAAGTAGTGCAATTTCATCATTGAAATCTACCATTCCGACTCAACCTATATGCAAAAGTAAACGTGAAATATTTTTAAATATTTTTATTTTTTTATTTTATGAACTTGGAATTTTATAAAAATAAACAATAATGCATACAGAAATTAAACGTGACAACAGAAATGCGATCAAAACAACATCCATACACAAATATGGATGCATATCCTCCCCAAACCAAATCGTACAATGCCCTCATTGTACTCAAAAATAGGGAAAGAAAATGCAAACTAGAAAGAAGAATGAAGCTCGGAAAACTTACAAGATAACACGAAGTAGGGACCTCCCCAAAGCAGCCAGCAACAAGGGAGGTCGCTAACAGCTCCATAATAGCGTCACAGGAAGCGAATCAAAATAAGCCTACTCGATCGAGAGGGCATGGTACTCGATCGAGTAAAATGGGCTACGAAACTGTTCGATCGAGAAGGCCAGGCACTCGATCGAGTGAAACGTGTACTCGATCGAGAGGTACCTGCAGACAACCCACAAAATTGACAAAACCAATCCAAACTTTCAAGTCTATCGTCTGAAAACCAATTATTACATGTCTAACAAAAACTTAAATGTTTGAAAATCAACTAAAAAGTTTTAAACTTCGGGTTGCCTCCCGGACAGCGCTAGTTTCAGATAGGTCCCAGCTCGACCTTCTTTTTGTCTTCACCTCAGTTGCTCCAGTTGGTCACAATCAAAGCAACTCAAAGCTCTTAGCAACCGATCATAAATCTGCGCATGTGCTACACAAAAGCATAAGTAGCACCAAAATAGAAAAGGATCATATAAAAGCAACCTGAAGTACCGTCTCAACTTAACAAATTTCCGATGACAAATATGGTGAAAAATTATTAAATTATTTGTCCAACCGGGAGAGGATAGAGCATCAAAACAGAGAGCAGAAGTCACATAAGATAGTTTACTATTAGTCATAACAATAATCAAGAAGCTAAGTTATCGTTAAATACCTCAGGTCGGTCGCTCCTAATGTCAGAATCAATGACAGAAGAGTACATTACCTCTACCGTGCTAGGAGCATTCACTGACTCAGCTACTTTCTCATTCCCCTCCTTTATGGGTTCTGTCCCATAAATTGCAGCCTCTAAAGCATCTAGCTCGGCTTTCCAAATGGGAAATTCACCATAACCATTGTCTTCTTCCAAATCGTCATCCGAAATGGACCTAGATGACATAGCATTGCTCTCCGTGGCCATTGTGTTCAATCGAGCAAAAATGGTATTCGATCGAGAGTTTTCCTTCTGAATATTACTCGATCGATCACATATAACTTCTCGATCGAGTGGTTCTTCGTGCAAAGTGTTCGATCAAAGGATGAATTCTGTTCGATTGAGCTCTTGTTGCTGTACAATGCAGAAGTCTTCGTATGATGCTATATTTTCAGATAAATCTTCAGATTCCGAGTCATACATATCATCATCATCAATAGGCAACTCACGTCTTTCATGGGAAAGACCGCTTTCGGTACAAGTAGCATATAGCGTTTCTGAGTGCCTAAAGTCTAACTCGACAGCCAATAAAGCCATTGTATATACCCAGTATCTGTTAAGTCTCCAACAAACACCCGATGATTATCGGACTACAACATGCTTAGGAATCACAACGTTTGATCGACAGTTTGTGTACAACTATACGTCGGAAAACATAAAACGATTTTCAAAAACAAAACATTTTAAAACTTTTCAAAAGTACCTGGAGTGTTTAATGCATGACGACGGGGTCGCAATGACACTAGTTAGAGTCAAAATCGACACCAGACCAAAAACCGACTCAAAATTCAAATCCCGATTCCAACAACGAGTCAAACCGAGTCAAACACAAAAAATAAACTTTTCAAATGCTTCCATGTTAAGGTTTCCCAGAATCTTAAATGGTCAAGTACAAATCAAGTTCTTCCAAATCTTAGGATAGAACAAATCATGATTACACTTGTGTGATAGTGACAAGACACCTCGAAGACGTGCGAGATGGCTCGGGCCTCTTTGAGCAGCCCATGCGGCCACGTCGCTCAAAACACACACAACCACTCATTTTCCTATAAATACCCCTAAAATGCCACCATTTTAGAGTTACGCGAGTGTCCGCCCCCTCATTTCTCCCTTAAAATTCTAGACTCGACTTCTTAAGTCACCAACTGACACGTGTTTACGACCTACCGATCGTAAACACAAGCCTTACACATTGTTTGGTACCGTCATCGTGCATTAAACCACTTGACCGACCATCTCGACCACTTCACCATCACTAAACTTAAAAGACACTCTTTTACTTACTAAAACGGTTTTCAAACCGAGTTTTCCGGCCAAAGAAGTTGATACACTTTCGTCGGTTTCTCGTCTCAAGCTTAGCATGTAAGTACGAGGGTGTAAAAATCTTCTTTTATCATGTTTTTCATTTGTTTCATGTCTATAACATGCTAAATCATGCATAACATGGTCAAAACATGGGTTGAATAAGCCAAAACCGGATTTTTGGTTGAGGCAGGGGTTGCTTGTATAGCAACCAGGCTCACGCCTAAAGCCCCCTGCTCGACCTAAATCCAACCGTGTTTGGTCTCTTCTTCTTTTTATTTTCATTTCATATTTGTAATCGGTTTTTACCATTTCAAGTATTTCAAATCATTTTTATGACAAGTTTTTTAACCATAAAATATTTTTCACCCTTGGTTCCTAATACCATGACGGTTTAATCTGTGTTTCGGTGATAATATTTGGTTAATTACATTTTAAAAGGCATTTTAAAGCCTTTTATTTCATTTTTTTACATTTGGAAGGGTTTTTTAAAGCCTTTCTCATTTCTTTATATTTTCAAAACAAATGTATTAGTCACCAACACAAAGTCATCCTTGGTTCTACATACCACGTCGGATTTCAACCCGAGTACGATGATGAATGTTGACTAATTATAAACAAATGAACTTAAAACAATTAGTTCATAATCATTTTCAAAACTATTCATGTGAAGCTTTCAAAACCGAACCCGACATCGAATATCATCAAAGCAATGACGATTATTCAAGTCTCGTTCTTCAAATTAACATAAAAGCGGCCTAATCGGCCTTTTCAAATCACGACGGGTCTAAATACCCATTTTTCAATACATTTTACGAACTTTTCCAATGGCCAGAAGGCGTCTTCTATCGTCTCTTGACCCGCGCCTAAACAGGCCACTTATTTTTCCATTTTCAAACCAGGTCAGACCCATTTGCATCGCCAACAGGCTCGCGCTTTTTATGGCTGCCTGATGCAGGATCTGTTTCCTTTCCAGCACTTGTCTAGGACGATCTCGACTTCGGTTAACCCGAATACAGGACGGATTAGATGACGAATCTGCTCATTTTATCTCACATTTGCAAAATGCCTTACTAAGACAAATGGATCACGTTATGCACCATAAACCTAATTTGGTAAATGGATGTTTAATTTCCGTCTTGCATGCAAATCAACATTAAATCCAACTCGACATCAAATATTTGATACTTGGATTAAACAAACCGACATAGAAAGCTCACATGTTAGGTTCAAACTAGTGGATGCGCATTCATGCATTTACCCGTTTTATCAATTTTTGCATTTAACCAACCAAGATCGATCAGTAGAGGCCACTACCGCGTGCGGGATTGGATGTCCGATTAAAGGGCTTCCCAATACGTACCTTCACCTCTCACTCAGAAACTTTGGATAGTGGACGACCTTATCCAGGGCGTACGAGAGTCATTCTATAGCTATGATGCTAAAGAGGGACGACTCCTTATCTTTAGTACCTATGTCAAACACCGCTTTTTGCCTTGGTTGACCTAGGTATAAAGTGGATTCGAACGGGTTCCAAGCATCCCAAAAATGCTTGGTTGCGACTCCGAACATCTCTCGCATCGTTTCGATACCCTTGCCGAGACGAAACCGACCAATTTAAAATGATCGGGTCGAAAGGATTTTCTACGCCGCCGAGCGTGGCTTTTAAAAAGACCGCTGTCGTTGTCCACAGATCGGCTGGGCATACGCAGGTGGGCCATGTCCACAGATTGGCAACTTCGCTTGGGAAAACTAGGACACTTGTGTCTTTGTGATCCCTAGATGGTGAGACTCGAACGAGGTCTTGGTTGAAATGCATTAATTGATATTACGGTCATAGTCGGGTTCCTTGTCCGGGCCCACAACCTAACCCTTTTTGACCAATTGGGTCGTCCCGTCAGCGTGAGTTTTCTCATCCCCGCGTTTCGAATCCCGATTGAGTCAAGCATACCATTGACGATACACATTTCTGTTTCGTCAAAGAGCTTTCATCACCTTCGAGCACGAGGCTAGGGCATCCTCCTTACACATTTTGTTTGGATTGGTATCCCTCTCAAAAATCGGGGTTTTATTGCTTGGTGTGTAACCCACCTTTTAAGCCAAAACCCGTGTCAGCATTATTCATAATATAATGAAACTGCGAGTGCTTATGTGTTATGTGATCATAAGTCCTTCCGTGTCATTTTCAACTTTCAAAAACACCCTTTTGCGCCGTTATAATGGCCATTTCAAACCTCGGACTTTCGCCGACCGTTGCTTTTCAACACGCCTTTCTAGGCCGTCGTAATGAGGATTTTCAAACACGGTTTTCTACAACCATTCCAACACGCCTTTCTAGGCCAACATAATGACGATTTTTAAACTCGGTTTTCTAACACCATTTCAACACGCCTTTCTAGGCCGTCGTACTGACGATTTTCAAAACCCGGTTTTCTACAACCATTTCAACACGCCTTTCTAGGCCGTCATAATGACGATTTTCAAACCCGGTTTTCTACAACCATTTCAACGCGTCTTTCTAGGCCGTCGTAATGACGATTTTTAAAACTCGGATTTCTACAATCATTTCAAAACACCTTTTTACGCCGTTATAATCGCCGCGTCAAGACACGGATTTTAACCCGAAGAGCGCCTACAATGGCTCTTTCAAAACCCGAGAAAGGCACACACCCTTTTATCGAGAAAGTTTCAAAATCCCGAGGACTATGCACCGTCCCCGAGACCTTTTCAAAAATTTCAAAACTCGATTTTCAAAACATATAATTTTGAATTTCAAAAACCGTCTCTGGAAACAGTACATTGTTTTCCGAGCTGACTCAAACTCAAACCGTCTTTTGAAAACAAACTTAAGACAACCCTTCAACAGACCGACTTTCGTAGATCCCTATTCTTCAGAAGTCATCCATAAAGCGACAAACGAATCTTTTTGAAAATCTCTATTTTCGAAAACTTCAATCCACCATTCCAATTCCGCCTCGTGTCTATCGAGTCGAAGCAAGCATACTTATGGGTCTTTACTTATGAGTCGTCTCACCACGAGACTCGTCCAATGGCGTCACACCACTACGTTGGACGCGAGTCAAAGTCCGGTCAAAACCGTCACGTTATAAATCGAGTCGGCACCGAGGTACCACATATGGTCATTCTCGTCTTGTTGAGTCTGATCTTTGTTCCGTCCTTTGTGTTATCTGCATTCGGTCTTTGGACCATGTTGGATTGAGGTGTAATGTGAGTCGTTTTTATGCCTCAGAACCATGGCCCCATCTTCAGCTTCGTCCAACAACAATGACAACAAAGATGTTACAACTGCTTAGCTAGCCAGCCTGCTCATTGCTCTCAAGGTCAACCTAGACCGTGTCGAGACCCGTATCGACACCCTGGAAAACAAGGAAGCTGGAGAACACAACACTCCGCCCTTGACTGAAACTGAGAAAAGGCTCAAACTCTTGGAAGAACAACTCCTAGGCCGAGGTAACAACATCCACCTCGAAAACAATCGAAGATTCGAACCCGTTGGGGATCAACTACCCGACAACTTTACCTTGACTCATGTACCCAAATTCAAGGGAATGGAGGACCCACTCAATCACATTCGAGCCTTCAAAGACTACATGGCCATAAAGGGGGTTAAACAGAAGGGGGTCAAACAGGAACTCTTCACCCGGATCTTTCCATCATCCCTGGAACCAATCCCTCGCCAATGGTACTACTTCCTCGACCAGAAGAACGTTACTACCTGGGATGAGGTCGCAGTTGAATTTGCTAAGCAATATGCCGACAATGTCGAGATCCAGGCCAACACCCGCACTCTTGAGGTCCTAACTCAAAATGATAAGGAGGGATTCACGGAATTCCTAACCCGTTGGAGGAGAGTAAGCACTTAGTTGGTCAGCAAGCCAAGTGAGTCAACTTTAGTGGATAAATTTGTCAACAATCTCCGCCCAGCATATGCCAACTTACAGAGATACCAAAACATAAAGACATTCCAGGATCTAAAAATCCATGGGACCCGCATCGAAGACGACCTCCGAAAAGGTATCCTAGCCAAAACCACCGGTAGAGGCTACCAGGGATCTGCATCAACCGGATCTCGCCTCTATGGTCAAACAAACAAAATTGACGAGGTCAACCTCCTCGAGCCAACCGCGAAAAGAGCTGAGCGCCCTCAAAGAGTGTTCACCAACCTAGGGTCAACTTATGTAAGTGCCCTAAAAAGGCTTATGGACCAAGGGAAATTACAACCAATCGGACCCACACCGGATCCATCTGAGGCTAAGAAGACCCGTTTTTGGAATCCTAATGCCTACTGCCAATACCACCAAGGGAAAGGTCATGACACGGAAACATGTTTTAAACTCAAACACGTCATTCAGAACATGATCGAGAAAGGGGAATTACCTTTGCCTCCACCGACAAAACCAAACAACAAGACAAACCCTTTGGGAATCCATGCTATTTCCGATGATGAGCCAACCTTGGATTTCTTACACCTCATATTACCAATTGATGACAAGGTGAATGCCTTGCAGAAGAATGCCTCGGACGGGGTATTTGTGTTCAGCGCCGCAACCATGCTGGCCATGTTCCAACAAGTTGAGGAGGATATAGCCAGTCTTTCCGAAAGGATTACTCGACTTGACGACGCTTACTGCCGGTTGATTTTCAACCCACCAACACCAGCACCGCGCCCGATGGAGGGTCATCTAAACACCCAAAACTACCCTCACCAGGAAGGATTGCTCCCGCGACCATTCTGGCATGCACCCCACCATTATCACCCCTACAATAATCACCCCCACAATAATCAACCTCACAAAAATTACCCTTACAAAAACTTCCCTCACAAAAAATACCCATCGAGGAATACCCCTCCGAGGTACCCTCGAGATCCCAAGATCAACGGTATCTGGAGAGACGACGCTGAGGATGTCTATATGGTCCCGGGAAAGGGGAAATAGGCAAAAGAGATCGGTCATCTTACCCGGTCCGGACGCCCCTATCAAAACCTAAACAACTCAACAGTCGTTCCAACAGCGAATAACCAGATCGTCCCAGACACGGACACCCAACCCACGACTCCCGAAAATTCGATCCTCAAACAATTACAAAAAGCAAAAGCCGAAATTTCAATTTGGCAACTGATTGCTACATCCTTCGAGCATCGGCAAGCTCTACTGCAAGCCTTGGGAAAACTGACTGTTCCCTCTACCTCCTCCCCTGAAGAAGTGATAGCACACATGACAAGGGATGTCCCCAACTTAAGCAACCCGATCATCTTCTCTGATGAAGATATCCCTCTATTCGGAGCCAACCATAACTTGGCCCTATATATCAACGTGCAGTGCCTCAAAAAGAATGTGCCTATGGTCTTAGTGGATGACGGATCTGCGGTTAATGTCATTCCCCTCAAAACGGCTCATAAACTGGGTATCAAAGAAACTGATTTGGTCTCAACCAATCAAGGAGTACGCGCTTATGACGGCACTCGTTGTAAGATTGCGGGGCTTATCACCCTAACCGTTACAACCGGACCTTTGGAAAGGCAAACTAGTTTTCAGGTAGTCGATATCGACGCCTCCTTCAACATGCTTCTGGGACGCCCCTGGATTCACACCGTCAAGGCAGTTACCTCAACCCTTCATCAGAAAATCAGGGCCCCCTTCAACGGGAAAACGATCACAATTCCCGCTTCCCCAATCAAAGCCGTCATGAAAAAGGGAATAGCTCCCAAGCCACCGAGGAGGACGATAATGAAATGTGGGGATTCCAAGCTGTGAATGCTCTAACAGATGAATTAGCACCTTTTGACTGTGACCCGTTTTCCAACCTCACAGTCAACCGCATTCTAATGCGTCAAGGTTATTTCCCGGGTCTACCCCTCAATCCGCTGAAGAGCACCTTGCCTCCCCTGAAACAGGCTAAGGTCCCTAACATACCCTTTGGGCTAGGCTGTGAGCCTACCGACGAAGACATCCAGGAGATGAACCTCTTAATACGGAAGCGCAAGAAGCACAGATTCATTCTCCGTCTCTATCATTTGACCCTCAATGGATACTTCGTCCCCGAGGGAGAATCTGAGCTCTATCACGGCTTTCCTGAGCCGATCTATGATTCCATAGCCAAGGTCAAACACCCGGGTGTAGAAGTCTTTCAAGACTGATATTTCATCCCCGAAAACACCAAAGCTGCATCAACCAAATCTGAGTCGACCCCATGCCTCAACGGATAAGCTGTCACTCTCCTCTTCGGGGAAGACAACATCAAACACCTCAGCTATGAGGACATCATCAACATTTCTCTAAAAGACAACTATTTTGACCCCACCGCCTTAATCTCTGATACTGACCCAGAGAAAGCTACACAAGGTTGGAGGAAAATCGTCAAGTGGACCGATCGTCAAGGCCGCATTCTCAAGATTACAACTGGAGAAGGCCCTATGTTCAAAGAGGGAAGTGAAGAAGAATCTGAGTCTGAGTCGGAGTCAGAGTCTGTCGTAGCTCCTAGTACTCCTGATGTCCCAGTCAGAGTCCCCTTCCCACTATTTTATCAGAAACTTGTGGCTGCTTTAGAGGCCGAGTCAACTAGGGTCATCCCCACTCCCATGGAAGGTAACAACCTAGATCTTGTTCCAGAGGCCACCTCCTCTACTATGTCGCCTCTGACTGCCCATGAGATGTCTGTCCTATCCCAGCTTTTTGCTCAAGTCGACTTAATGAACGCTAAGTTTGCTTATGACTCGTATCAATTTAACTGCAATGCAATTCTGAACGACTATGAGCAATTTGACTTGAATGACTACCCACCTCACCTAGCCAAAGATCTTGACAAACGGGAAACCAGGACCCCCATCATTGAGGAAACCGAACCTATTAATGTAGGGACCGATGACACACCTCAAGAACTTAGGATATGGGCAACCCTTGACCCCTCGGAAAGACAATAGTTCATTGACCTCCTACACGAATACAAGGACGTATTCGCCTGGTCCTACAGAGACATGCCTGGGATCGACAGGGAGATTGCGGAGCACAGGATACCCATTAAGCCCAGAGCGAAACCCGTAAAGCAAAAGTTGCGCCGAATGCGCCCTGAATGGGCCCTCAAAGTCAAAGAAGAAGTGGATAAACAGTTCAAGGCCGGGTTCATCAAAGTGTCTGAATACTCAGACTGGGTGGCCAACATTATTCCTGTACCTAAGAAAGACGGAAGAATTCGGGTTTGCGTCGACTTCAGGGATTTGAACAAAGCAAGTCCAAAGGACGACTTCCCTTTGCCACATGTTGACATCCTGGTGGACAATACAGCCGAGCTTGCTCTCCTATCATTCATGGACGGGTATGCTGGGTACAACTAGATCAAAATGGCTGAGGAAGATATGCACAAGACTGTATACACTACACAGTGGGGTACATACTGTTACACGGTCATGCCTTTCGGCCTCATCAACGCCGCAGCCACCTATCAAAGAACCGCTACCACTCTCCTACATGATATGATGCACTAGGAGATAGAGGTATATGTCGATGACATGATCGTCAAATCAAGAGAACAGGACGGCCACATCAACGCCCTTCGGAAATTCTTCGCTCGTCTGCGAAAATACAACATGAGACTGAATCCTCGGAAGTGTGCATTCGGGGTCACCTCCGGAAAGCTCATGGGACATGTCATAAGCAAAAGAGGCATTGAGATTGATCCAACCAAAATCAAAGCCCTTCAACAAATGCCTCGGCCCAAGAACGAGGAGGAGATTCGGGGATTTCTCGGTCAGGTTCAGTACATCAGCCGCTTCATAGCCAAACTCACCATGATTTGTGAACCAATCTTCAAGAAGCTTCGTGCCTCCGATCACACCGATTGGGACAACGACTGTCAAAAGGCGTTTGACAGGATAAAGGAAATCCTATCCAAACCTCCTGTCCTCATGCCACCTCAACAAGGAATTCCCTTATCCCTATACCTGACTGTCACTGACACAGCCATGGGAGCAATGCTAGCGCAAACAATCGACGGCGAAGAACGAGCCATCTACTACATCAGCAAAAAGTTCATCGAGTATGAGACAAGGTACACCCAACTGGAAAAGACATGTCTTGCCCTAGTATGGTCAACAAAGAAGCTGCGGCACTACATGCTCAGCTAGACGGTTCACATCTACTCCAAGATGGACCCGATCAAATACATCTTCGAAAAACCCGTACTAAATGGAAGGCTATCTAGATGGACACTCGTGCTATCCGAATTTGATCTCAAGTTCGTACCCCTCAAGGTTATCAAGGGAAGGGCAGTCGCCGATTTCCTAGCAAAAAATCCCGTCAACGAGGATCCAATGACCGACACATGGTCACTTCCTGACAAAGACATCCTTTATGCCGACACCGACGCATGGGACCTATACTTCGATGGTGCATCTAATCTGAGAGGCTTCGGGGTAGGAATCCTTCTAATATCACCAGAGGGAGAACATGTTCCGATCTCGGTCAAACTAGACTTCCCCGTCACCAACAATGCCGCCGAGTATGAAGCATGCCTCATCGGCCTACAAGCAGCCATAACACTTGGCACCAAGAGACTGAGGGTCCATGGCGACTCCTCACTCATCATCAATCAGGTGTCCGGATCATAGAAAATCTTAAGTGACAGCTTAGTTCCCCACCGTGCAAAAATCAATCAAGAGGCCGAGTTCTTCGACCAAGTCGACTACTTCCACTTGCCACGAGAGGAAAATAAATTTGTGGATGCCCTGGAAAAACTTGCCGCGCTCGTCAATATACTTGACGACATGACATCAATGCCCCTATGTGTCAAGAGAAAGAGTGAGCCAGCTCACATCTGTGCCATCAACAACGACGAGGAAAACCATGCTGAACCTTGGTACCAAGCCATCCTCTATTACAAAACCAAAAACGAATTCCCTCCCAACTCTGATACAAGAGGACAAAGAGCCATCCGTTTACTTGCATCACAATTCGTGATAAACCAGGAACAACTATACAAAAGAACACCTCAAGGGATCCTTCTCCTTTGCATTGACCACCACAAAACGAAAAAGGTCATGGGAGAGGTCCACGACGGAGAATGTGGCCCTCACATGAGCGCAATGATGCTGACCCAAAAAATCATGCGGTTAGGCTACTATTGGACCACCATGGAAGCCGATTGCCGCAACTACGTCAAACTCTGCCACAATTGCCAAATCTTTGCCAACATACAACACACTCCAATTTCCATTTATTTTTAGAGGTGTTTGTGAATTAACACAGTTTTTATACACTACCGTAGTCATTATATTATATGTTATTGTTTCATTCATTTGTCTGTTCGCAAGTTATTTAAAATCTATGTTAATAAGCATTTGCATGTAATAAAGAGTAGAACAATATATTAAAACGAGCATATTATACAATAGCGTAAAAAAAAAACAGTACAACAAGGGGAAAAAAAGAAAACACAATAAAAAATAAAAAAACACAAAAACGTCCCTTTTGTACACCATGACATCACCCTGGCCTTTCTCGACCCGGGGCATCGACATCATCGGGAAAGTCAACCCGATAGGCACCAAAGGGCATTGCTTCGTCCTTGTCGCCATCGAATATTTCACCAAATGGGTGGAAGCACAGTCCTATGCAGTCTTGATGCCCAAACAAGTGGCCAAGTTCATCCAGAACAACATCATCTTCAGATATGGGGTACCCCATGAAATCATCAGCGATCAAGGCTCTCACTTCCGGGCGGAAACACAAGCCTTGCTGGACAAATACAAGACCAAACGACATCGATCATCCCCCTACCGTCACTAAACCAATGGAGCGGTAGAGGCAGTAAACAAAACTCTTGTCACCATTATCAAGAAAATGCAAGATAATTACCGCGATTGGCCAAGTAAACTCCCATTCGCACTCTGGGGATATCGAACCTCCATTCGAACACCAACAGGCGCCACACACTTCTACCTATTATACGGTATGGAGGCAGTTCAGCCGGTAGAATTAGAGGTCCCATCTCTACGCATCCCACTGGAGAGTCAAGTTTCTGAGGTGGAATGGACCCGTCGAAGGTTCGAACAACTCACGCTTCTAGATGAACGGCGGCTCAATGCCTTGCACAACGTCCAGCTATACCAACGACGTATACAACGGGCATTCAACAAAAATGTTAAACCCAGGGACATCAAAGAAGGCGACTTGGTCCTCAAGTCGGTTCGAGCACCATTACCCGTCGATCCGAGGGGAAAATTCAAACCCAATTGGGCCGAACCATACCTGGTCAAAAAAATACTTTCGGGGGGCGCAGTGAGACTGAGTGACCTAGACGGGGAGGATTTTACAAACCCAACCAACCTAGACCAACTCAAGAAATAATACCCTTGAACCTTAGCGTCCAACAACCTCACCCTAGTTTTACTTTTGGAATATGTGTCCTCCGACAATAATGCGATCACAACTGTCGATCATGATGATCACATGTTTAAGTCTCATTTTAAGAGTACATGTGGAATGTAATATTTTACAGTCAACTGGTCCACACATATCGGTAATGATTGGATGACTAGAGTTTGACATTACTGTCGTGCGACGGTGGTGATCAGTTGATCCCCTTAGGTCATACCTAAAGGGTAACACTCTTAATTGATTATTTAATTGATCGTATGACGATACGGGTTAATTAAATTACTTAAAATTGACGGACGATTTTGGAAGTAATATTTACGTGTCTCATTGTAATTTGATTAAATAAGGTACGGTCTAAGTAATCGAATTGTTTTATTACTAAGATGAAATTATTGTTTACAGAAACAATTGAAAAGGAATGAATTGATTATTATAAATACAGAATGTTGTAATGTATGACTCGGGAACCCATTACGGTACAAGTAATTATGAGTCACTAGGTTAACTTTATAAGTGACATATTTTATTAATATGTTGATTTTTAATTGTTAAAAATACATTTTATATACCTAATGTCATAAAACATGTTACATGTGACAAATTGACAAAATAATGTGTAAAATGGATTTTCCATTTTACA
The DNA here is from genome assembly GCF_048544455.1 of Silene latifolia. Classification (NCBI taxonomy): domain Eukaryota; kingdom Viridiplantae; phylum Streptophyta; class Magnoliopsida; order Caryophyllales; family Caryophyllaceae; genus Silene; species Silene latifolia. The sequence continues at coordinate 117,976,294 of NC_133528.1, read as the reverse complement.
CTATATGTGCCGAAAATACGGAGGGAGTATTAGGCTTATTTGTGTTAATTATGTTTAAGTGGAAGGCATAATCATAAGACCTAATACATAGCCTTACATGCCTATAATTCTTGGGAAGAATTGAAGCTCATGCATTGGCCATAACCCCCCCCCCCCCCCCCCACCCCCACCCGGTTTTCCTAGTGCAAAGCCAAGGGTTTTTACTCTTTATTTTTCCTAATATACACTACATGCATACTAGTGTATATTCATTCATTCTAACATATATAAAAATATAGAGTTTTAGAGAGAATATTACTCCTTCTTCTCCCTTCTCTTAACCGAAAAACAAGAGACCAAATTCAATATTTTGGGTCAATTTTATTTAGATTAATATTGTTCTAGTATTAATAATATTAATCTTTTAAGGGGTTACTTTGGGTATTCATCTTTGGGAGAGATTCTACTCTTGAATCTTTGTTCATCCATATTAGGAGAGCTCAAGAACAAGTAAGAAGGAGATCTTACTTGTGCCTTTGATCCGAAATTTTATTGTAAGGAAAACGATTTATTCTCTATATTTACTTATGTTTGCATGCATAAGATCTAAATTAATTTTATGACTAAATTAAATTGAAACATATATGAATATGTTGAGTATAATGAGATATAGATTTCTAACAAGCGGTATCAGAGTCTTAGGTTGTTTGCATGCAAATCGGTTATAGTTTTTCCGAGTTATACGTATAACAAATAAAATTATAAATTTGTGTTTATTACGATATATCACGAAATCAATCATGTATGTTAAAGTTTCTAGTCCTAAAATGTATTTAGGATATTTTGGTTAATTTATGGATTTTTATTGTTCATTTTACATAATAATGGCATTAAAATGTGATTTTATGATAAAAAATGTCATTTTTGGACTAAAATTAGCTAAACTTCGATTTGTCCAGTGGTTTTTGGATATGTTTTCACATATATTACCTATAGATGACCTGTAAATTTGCATAATTTTATGAGTTATTATGCTCGAAATATGGATTTTTCAAAATAAAATCGAATTTAAATTGAAAATAGGTTAATATGAGTTATATTTCGAATATGGTCATAGAAATTTAGTATGTTGTCATATGCAATTTTACAAAATGTGTGTAAAATAATTGGATATAATGAAGTCTTTATGCATGATTTATGAATTTTTGATGAAAAATCACATAAATAGTGACTTTAATTAGTATAAATTATTAAAACATACTTCATGACTAAGGAAAAATGTCACATGTTGCATTTTATCTCTCATTTCAGATCTAAAATTGAAAATTTGATAAAATTAATTTTTCTCATATTTTTATGGTTATAATTGATAAATCCGATAAACCGCAACATTGTTTTTCTCGATAAATTTCAAAATTTTTAACCTAAGTTTTTGAATATTATGAGTGTCATGGTATTTTTCCAGAATGTTCATGAGTTTAAAATTTCAAATTTCAAATTTATTTGAATTTTTTATGATTTATTTGAAGTTTATGGCATTATATTGAAATTTTAAGTCTTTTATGAACAATATTAAGAAATATAAGTTAATTATTGTCAATATGTTAGTGGAGACTAATTTTGAGTCCTAAGATGGTTAGGGTAATTAACTAGTACATAAATATGATTTTATGTAATTATTGTGATTTTAAAAGGTTGAATCACGTAAATCCGTAAAAACCGATTAATATACGATATTGGCTCCTTAAAGGGCGATTTAGCATAAAATTGGGCATGTTCATACATATTATAATGCTGCATTTTATTTATGATTGTCATAATTTTATTTTATGTAATTTTATTTTATGTAATTTTACTTAGTATGGCCTTAGTTTTTTAATTGATATTACCCGAAATGTATGGGAATATTGATTCGGTTGTAATTTATTGTGATCTCGTATCACCGTTTTGTAATTTAATAGATTTATTTTATTTTAATTACAAATGTATAATAGGAAATTATGTAATTTGTTATGTAATTTATTTATTCCGGAGATCCTTGAAGACGACGCCACTCGAGAAGGAGATCCATTAAACACGGTGTTACCTCGATATGCGTGGCAAGACCGAAGTTCAAGGGACCAAAGGAGTTGGTTTCCGAATTTGTAATAGTTTATTAGATTTACTATTCTAGGAAGGCCATACTAGGATTTTATTTTTGCTTTGCATTTTATTTATATGTTGCATGCATCGCTAAATCGCCATAACTAAAACATGCATTATCATTTTAATCGAGTATATCGACCGTGTCAATTACAATTATCGTAGTTCACCGCTTTAGTTCACTTAAAACGTGATAGATAATAAATTGACATGACCTCTCGCTAAAAATAAACAATTGAGACATAGCCTTACCAAAAAGTAGAAACCATGAAAACCTATTTCGTGAGGGAGTGCACTCGGCCACACCGGGGTACAAACCTTGTTACGTAGGGGAAGTGGGTGATAAATGTCTACCCACCGAGTTTATGTTAATAAAGGGTATTTCGGCACACCGTGCCCTAAGTTAATATAAATTTGGATCATGGACACATTTATTCGAAATTTGGGTTGAACTCAACGAAAGTATTCACGACGATTTCCGGATGTGTTTCGGGCTAGAGATAAATATTAATGTAATTTTATCGACCAAGAGTTCTAAAAGTAGAATCGATTAAAAGGTTAGTCCACCAAGTTATGTTAATAAAGGGTATTTCGGCACACCGTGCCCTAAGTTGATATGAATTTGGGTCTTGGAATCATTTATCAAGTTGGGTAGAGGCCACTAGATAAATGCAATAAAACTTGTTTATATTAAATTTACAAGTATTATTATTGTAAAAACGACAAATGTTTTATTCCTTCTATTTTGTTTTGTAGACCACTTTTATTTCTCATAACAAATGGCCGCTCCAAACACCATCGCCACACCTCTCACTAATGCTTCATGGCATCCTTCATGGATCGTTGTAAACTTGAAAAGAATGGGTCAAATTTCTCCGATTGGGATGCCCAACTCAAATTAGCCGCCCAAGGTGACGACAAGCTTCGTTACCTCACCGAGGCCTCTCCACCCGAACCTAATGCTAGGTCGAGTGCCGCCACTAGGGAAGCATATGAGGCTTACCACAAGGAGTCCGCCGCAATGAAAAATGTGTTGATCTTTGCGATGGAGGCGGATCTCCAAAGGAGAGCCTTTAAAATGGGCACCGCTAATGAAATCTATTCCAAGCTTGTGACAATGTTTTCACAAACTCCGAGGATCGTCCAATATGAGGCGGCCGCGGCATTCTTTGATCTCGACTTTAAGGAGGGCCAAAAGGTTAGCCCTCACGTGCTCAAATTGATGGAGCTAGTCGAGACTTTGAAGATTCAAAAGGTTCAAAGAACTCATTGTAGATAGGATTCTACACTCCTTATCCAAAGTCAAAGCATATGTTCAATTTCGGGTGAATTTTAACATGCAAGACAAGGACGTGTCTCTTGAAGAGTTGCACAAGTTACTTGTGCAAGCCGAAAGAGACATGGGGTTAAATGTTAACCCACCTAAGGATTTGCTTATTATAAGCACCAAGAGCAAGGGGAAGTTCAAAAAGAATGGGAAGAAGGGTAAGAAGCAAGGTCCCACTTTCACCAAGGTTAAGACTTTTGAAGCTAGCACTTCCAAGACCAAGAAGGGTCCTCTTGACAAATGCCATTATTGTAATGGTGTTGGACATTGGAAGAGGAATAGTTCCAAGATCTTGGTGACATCAAAGCTGGAAAGATCACTCCAGTAGGTAAATGACTATCATTTCTTTTATGTTTTTAAATCAACTATGGTATTTTGATACAAAGTTGTGATAATGTATCCCCTTTTTATTGTAAATAGGGCCTCCTCCAAGCAAAGACAAGGGAAAGGAAAAGCAAGCTTGAGATATCATCAAGGAGCTAGGAGTAGCTTCCATGAAGCTTGGCTTTTTATTATTGTCTTATTTTATGTTATGTTTCGGATTTTTAGAACTATTTTGATTTCCGTGTTCGACATGGAAATGGTTGATCCTTTCTAAACAATTGTTGTATTTTGGATTATGGTGGCTTGGTTTGCAACCCAAGTCACCCGTTTTATCGTATTTTCTTTGTTCTAAAAATTCGTCTTTATATGCTTGCACATAAAAACATATGATCATCCACTTAAAGTGATCTAATTGACAACTATAATGATGGGATTCATTATATGTCCACAAGCTTAAGGCTTGTGTATGATCAATTATAAAGTGATGTTGAGTTGATGAACTCTCTTAAAGGAATGTCAATCACCAAGTACACTTATCAAATCTAAAACAATTAGTCAACCTATGAGATAATCCTCCTTATACTTGAAAAATCATTATTTGTGTCTCATAAGCTATCTTTGAATCTCTAGTGTATTTATTCTAAAGATAGAGTGGGAGAAAAATGAAGACACAAAGAACACAAGCAAATTTGTGTACTTGAGTAAATGAGATCTACGCAAGAAAGAATGATTTGTATACCTATATAGATAGTGTACACGAATAGATGAGATCTATGGTCTCGAATAGATGAGATCTACATAACACAAGAGACCAAGTAAAGTAATCAAAAGAATATGTTCTCAAGATAACTACACGAGGAGACCAAAAGAAAGTTTTGGAAGAAGAATGACTAATGTAAAGTCTTATCAAGAGATTTGGCTAGTATATGAACAACCTTTGACCAATAGTTTCAATATTGATATTTACTTAAGAGCCTAAATGAAACAAAGTTGCATCCTCGAAAGTAAATGTGATTTATGACTAAAAGTTGCAAAGAAAGATATGCCGATATCTACAAAAGCTAAATTAATTGTTAACCATGCTAGTGTCATTACTTAACCTCATTATGAAAATGAAATGGTTAAACCTCCTTCCGAAAAGAGTATTTTGAGAAGGACGTGTATTAGATGTAATTCACATTTAAATAATGACATTGCTACGCATCATTATAAAATGAATGAGTTAGAGATTAAAAATCTCTTTCCATAAGTTTACGATTGAAACCTTTTTCAAAATAGGTATTTTGAAAAGATATGTTGGGAACATTTGGTTTTATCTTAATAACTTGGCAAAGCAAAATATATTTCAATTCTTGAAATGTTTCGATTGAGTAGTCAATTACGAAACATGTGGAATTAAGTGGGAGTTGGAAATTATTATGTGAAGACATGGAATTTAGTGGGAGCAATCATCTTGTAAAAATTTATAACTCATTACTCATTGAGAATGACGAGCTAATACTATCTTTCACAAAGAAGTATTTGAGTTTTCAATTCTGGATGAAAATGGACTATGATGAATCCAATCAGATCATGGGATGTTGGATAGGTATTGAGATATACACATCGAATCAATGAGAAACATAGGTTATTCATGTCAATGAAAATGGAATTGCCATAAGCAGTCATGGTCAATCATTGAACCTATGAATGGTTGATCACATGATTATAAATTACTAATGTTTCCGCCATTAGAATAATCATGCACATGTCCAATAATGAATCATATGCATAAAAGCATGATGAATCATCGGCAAGCCATAGAAGAATCATCATGAATTCTCGAGGAGAACTAATGAGCGATTCCAGTGTTGGACAGCACACTCTGTTATGTGACAAGATGTTGCACATATTGAAGTTCGAACACACGTAAGGATTTATGAAAATCATAAGCTATTCGAGCTAAAAGGAGAAATAAGAAGTTTGGAAAGATACTTAGTTAAAGTAAGAAGTTACTCAAAACTAATATTTTCTAATATGCTAGGACTTATGAGAAGTGCTAGGCTAATCATATTGACAATTGTTGCAAGACCCTACAAAACGTATACCTAGTGCATTGTGAGTTGATAGAACACTTGACCAGTGCAAGTTATATCATCCACCACAAATTCGTTGGTTATGAGATAAACAACAAGAAAGTTCTTTCAAGATAAAGAACCCAAACCTAGGTTGAGAACCTATACATGTACTTGGTAAGGTTCATGCTATGAGAGATAACATGAATATAAAGGAAAATGCAATATAAGAAGTTTGAACACATGGACACATGGTATGTTAAACTTCTATTGCGATCGACTAGTGTTTACACACTTACGATATACATCACAAGGTTGTAATATGGTATTGACTACCGGAATGTGATGTCGACATTCGTCGTTTGAATTATTATTAACTCACCTTATACTTTGTTACATCCAAACGGGTTGTAGAGACGATTGAACCCCGTTAAAGTGAACACGGATTAACATTGTATTCGCTCATAGTCACTTGCATGAGGTGACATCTCGAAGTGACTAGATTGTGATACGATTGATGGCAAGTTCAAGTGCCATGGAGTCATGTGTGATGACTAGTCGATCACATAGGCAGTCTGTTAGGAACACTTTGTCGGGCCTTATGACCGCTTATAGAGTTCTGGCAAATTTATATAGCCTGGTCGTGGCGAGAGCTACTATAGTATTCTAATGAGTCGATTCTTTTGACTAAAGACTGTTCTCCTAAGATGGCACAGTTTCAAATTAACTTTGATTTGTGTTACTACGACCTTCGTAAATGAGGTCAAATGGGCATATTTTGGGTTATGATGGCTGTGGCTAGTCGAAGGGAATAAGTGCGATAGGAATTGTCCACCCCTTGTCAGGATTATAACAATATTTCAGGGCCACTCGAGGAGTAATGAACTGGAAATGCGTGGCCACGCTCGGAAGGTATCCATGGTGGATAATTCCGGTCAATCAGTTGTTCTCCAGATCGAGGAAACCACTCTCGATATGATCACTTGCAAGTACGACCTGAAACACACCTTGCATTGAGTGGGAGATAGTAATAGAACAAGAGAATTGGTGACGCACACTTGTCGAGGACAAGTGGGAGATTGTTGGAATATGTGTCCTCCGACAATAATGCGATCACAACTGTCGATTATGATGATCACATGTTTAAGTCTCATTTTAAGAGTACATGTGGGATGTAATATTTTACAGTCAACTGGTCCACACATATTGGTAATGATTGGCTGACTAGAGTTTGACATTACTGTCGTGCGACGGTGGTGATCAGTTGATCCCCTTAGGTCATACCTAAAGGGTAACACTCTTAATTGATTATTTAATTGATTGTATGACGATACAGGTTAATTAAATTACTTAAAATTGACGGACGATTTTGGAAGTAATATTTACGTGTCTCATTATAATTTGATTAAATAAGATACGGTCTAAGTAATCGAATTGTTTTATTACTTAAATGAAATTATTGTTTACAGAAACAATTGAAAAGGAATGAATTGATTATTATAAATACAGAATGTTATAATTTATGACTCGGGAACCCATTACGGTACAAGTAATTATGAATTACTAGGTTAACTTTATAAGTGACATATTTTATTAATATGTTGATTTTTAATTGTTAAAAATATACTTTATATACCTAATGTCATAAAACATGTTACATGTGACAAATTGACAAAATAATGTGTAAAATGGATTTTCCATTTTACACTATATGTGTCGAAAATAAGGAGGGAGTATTAGGCTTATTTATGTTAATTATGTTTAAGTGGAAGGCATAATCATAAGACCTAATACATAGCCTTACATGCCTATAATTCTTGGGAAGAATTGAAGCTCATGCATTGGCCATAACCACCCCCTCCCCCTACCCGGTTTTCCTAGTGCAAGGCCAAGGGTTTTTGCTCTTTATTTTTCCTAATATACACTACATGCATACTAGTGTATATTCATTCATTATAACATATCTAAAAATATAGAGTTTTAGAGAGAATATTACTCCTTCTTCTCCCTTCACTTAACCGAAAAACAAGAGACCAAATTCAATATTTTGGGTCAATTTTATTTAGATTAATATTGTTCTAGTATTAATAATATTAATCTTTTAAGGGGTTACTTTGGGTATTCATCTTTGGGAGAGATTCTACCCTTGAATATTTGTTCATCCATATTAGGAGAGCTCAAGAACAAGTAAGAAGGAGATCTTACTTGTGCCCTTTGATCCGAAATTTTATTGTAAGGAAAACGATTTCTTCTCTATATTTACTTATGTTTGCATGCATAAGATCTAAATTAATTTTATGACTAAATTAAATTGAAACATATATGAATATGTTGAGTATAATGAGATATAGATTTCTAACATTTACAACTAGCGACCACCTTAACTCTTTTAAGTCAAGTTCCTCAACGTGTTCTGATTTGAAATTGCATGTTTTATCGAGTCTAAGTTGTGGCACCTTGCCCGTTTCGAATGCCCTTTGATCTGTCAAAGGAAACATCCATTTGCACTCAAACAACAACACCTGAACTACGAGTACGGTTTAATTTTACCTTTTCAGGTGGATACGTAGGCAGTCCTTTCTTATACAAGAGGGATACAACTGCAAAACCCAAATAAATCTACAAAACATCTCGAACTACGATCATGGTTTGATTTCACCTTTTCAGGTGGATACGTAGGCAGTCCTTTCTTATACAAGAGGGATACAACCGCAAAACCTAAATAGATCTACAAAACATTTCGAACTACGATCATGGTTTGATTTCACCTTTTCAGGTGGATACGTAGGCAGTCCTTTCTTACACAAGAAGGATACAACCATCCCCATAATAAAAAAAAAAAAAAAAAAAAAACATCCCCACATACAAAAAAACATCACCCATATCAACTTGAAAACAAAGAAAGGGAAAAACATTCCCTTTCATACAAAAATACAAAGAAAGAAGCCTTTCTCCCTTCCCACAAAAACCCCATTTCCCAAGTGCAATGTTTAGGATAATTCAAACCGAATTACCTTTACAAAATGGATGGAAGAAACAAGCGTTCACAGTTTCTTTTGACACAAGCAATCCTCTTATTTAATTAATAATGAGAAGGATTACAAATTTAACAACAAATAAAGCTCGGCAAGTCTACAACTTGTCAAATCTAAGGTGTCGACTAAACAAGCGTTCACAGTTTTTTCAAATTTCAACGACGACAATAAAACCCGTCATTTAAAAAAAAAAACAATAATAGTGAAATTCAAAATTCACTATTTCTACAAATTTCAACGACGGCAATAAAAACCGTCGGTTCAAACACGAAATAGTGAAACTCAAAATTCGATGTTTTCAAAATTTCCACGGCGGCATTGAAAGCCCTCATCTGTCAAAAACAAAACCAATAGCAGGATTCAAACCCGCTATCCACACAAATTTTTCAACAAACATTCATCAATCTCGAATCGCGGGAAGACGAAATTAAAGTCATACTCCCTGATACCGTCGTCAGGTACCAAAAATAAAATATCTAGTTACACTAACAGAAGTCAGCAGTAAGTAGGGTCGATCTCCATAGGGAGGCGGTCACTATCTACTTGTCTATTCGGTCTGTCTACGTCACAATTGAGGGTTTTTAATTGAATAAAACTAAACTAAACAAGATTAAGGGAAGAGAATTAATGATAAGAGAAATTAATAAGAAAGAGAGAAAACTAGGATGTCGGGTTATCAACGAAAGTCAGTTAATTACAGCTAAGGTCACAGATTAGTCGATGTGTCGGTCTAAGGGGCAACGAATATCTCCTTCCGGTCTCAATTCGCCCTAAAATACTATTAGCTTAGCTTCCGCCCTTACTAAAGCATTCTATTGTTCACTGCAGGTCTCACCCCTTCCAACCTTCTAGTCTAGGTCAAGGCTTACCAAAATTAAAAAGGCTAAAGGCATCGATTCAATAAGCAAGATACAATTAAAGCAGTGATTAACAACATAGACAAAAATAACAACGACAATCTATAAACCTAATTAGCAATTAACATCGGTCCATCGAATTCCCTAATCCTAGCAGGGAGAATTAGCTAGACATGAGTGAGAAAAGAGCAAGAACAAAGGGAAGAGAAATAATAAACATTAACTAAAGAGAGAAAAGGGAAAAAGAGAATTACAGAGAAAAGATCCGGAAAAAGAGAGGGAAGCAGTCAACAGTAGAAAAGAGAAAAGAAATTATGAAGTGTCAAGGAACAGCGTCCAAGATGTGAGATCCATAAACATTCTGTCGTCTTTCCTATTTATAGGAAAGACGATTTATTTGACCTAAAACGAAGTAAAAACTGAAAAAGCCTGAGCCCAATAGCAAACAGCTCGATCGAGTCATTTGAAACTACTCGATCGAGTAGAATTAAGCTCAAACCACTCGATCGAGTGAAATAACCACTCGATCGAGCAAACCCTAAAATAGCACAATTCGATCGAGCATAAATAATACTCGGTCGTGGTCTTCCTCCATCCAAAAGCACTCGATCGACCAATAAAGCTCTCGATCGAGTGATATCGGATTAAGCTAGCTACTTGTATCGTTAGTTTCAGCCTCGACTTGGTTATTTAGGTCCCGAAATGGCTTCACGCATCCCGCAACAGCAATATTTTCCGCTCCAAATTCACTCTTCCTCCAAATGCATGCGAAACGGACGATAAAAGGCTCGAATCTACCACTTCCGGGTCCATTCCTTCAAACAAAGCAAAACAAACCAAAATAGAATATTCGGGGCATTTCGTAGCATAAAACTACGAGAATAGCATAGAAATACGTGCATAAAGAGGCTAAAAAAGACTATATAAAATGCACGCATATAAAATACTCGATCGAGCCTTCCATGATTTATTCCTGCAAAGACGCAACAAAAACAGCCCGCGAAACTCAACAAAACAAGCGTAACTGGTCTAGCATATGGTACGAAGACCAATTAATACAACTAAAATGAAATGTTTTGAAAACAACTAAAAATTAAATCTCCGGGTTGCCTCCCGGGTAGCGCTAGTTTCAGCCATGTCCCAGCTCGACCTTGTTTTCTTTGGGCCTCTCTAATTTAGCCTGGTCAAAACAGCTCAAAGCGCGCAGCAACCGATCAAATAGTTGCGCATGTGCTACACAAAACTGTAAGTAGCACCATAGTAGAACAGAAACATAGGAAAATAAAATGTATAAACGTTTAAGCCTAACAAATTTCCTATGACAGCTCCTAAATTTATCCACAAAATAAAGGAGCTCGGGAGCAATTTATAATAATCTAGGGTACTATTTCAGATTAAAAAATTTAGGATGACAAGTATGGTGAAAAACTGTTAAATTGTTTGTCCTGTTGGGAGGGGGTAGAGCATCGGAAGAAGAAAAAATAGGAGTCATATGAGATAGCGTACTATTAATACTAACAATAATGAAATTATCGCTAACTACCTCAGGTGGGTTGCTCTCACAGTCGGAATCATTGACAAAAGAATATATTACCTCATCCGTGCTAGGAGCAATTACCGACTTAGCTGTCTACTCGTCATACTCCTCAGTGGATTCCGTCCCGTAAATCGCAGCCTCAAGCGCATCCAGCTCAGCTTTGAAAAGGGGAGATTCACCGTAACCATTGCCATTGTCAAAATTGTCATCCAAAATGAACCAAGATGACGTTTCATTGCTCTTACTGGCCAAATCAGTCGATCGGGTAAAATAAGTACTCGATCGAGAGCTTTCCTCTTGATAATCACACGATCGAGTACATGAATTAGCTCGATCGAGTACTTCCTCAAAACAGCTGTTCGATCGAGTGGTGTAATGTGTTCGATCGAACATTTTTTCAGTTATTTCACTCGATCGACCACTATAATCCATTCGATCGAGTGAAAGTTGCTGTACAGTCCATAAGTCTTCGTGTGAAGCGTCATTATCTGATAGACCGTCGTAATCCGAGTCATACAAACCATCAGTAGCGTTAGGCAACTCGGGTCCTTCATGGGAAAGACCACTCTCTGCGTAGGTAAAGTATACCTTCTCTGGTTGCCTAATATTCGACTCAGATGCTAGCTGAGCTATTTCAGACTCAAGCTCATCAATTTGAGCGTAATTAAATCTATCATGCTCTTGCAATTGGAGTGCAAGCGCCTTCACCAAAGATTTCAGTTCAGCAATTTCTTCTTTCTGTTTATCAGGAGGAGGAGCTTGTTGTTGCGGTGGCCAGACAAACGAAGGCTTTTGATAGCCTCGTTGATAAGGTAGGTGTGGCGGCACAACTACAACGGGATGGCTAGCTCGTCTACGGTGCTTGATCGCGTAGACCTCGTCGTTCTCTACCATGAAAATAGCTGCATTGTGCCCAGCAGCACCACATCTCCCACAGTAAACCACCTTCTGCGCCATAGAATGGAACATAGGTGGAAGGTCAAAGGTACTCAAGCCTTCCCTTTGACGATCTTTTACCTAGAACTGTCTAGGTAGGACCTGTAGGACCTATCAAAACAGCACTAAAGAAAAAGATGAGAACGACCTCAAGGGATAAATCCCTTGAGGCTAAAGACGGACAAAATTAAACAAGCAAATAAAATGGTTGCCTCCCCGGCAACGGTGCCAAAATTTGATACCGTCGTCAAGTACCAAAAATAAACTACCTAGTTACACTAACAGAAGTCAGCGGTAAGTAGGGTCGATCTCCACAGGGAGGCGGTCACTATCTACTTGTCTATTTGGTCTGTCTACGTCACAATTGGGGGTTTTGAATTGAATAAAACTAAACTAAACAAGATTAAGGGAAGCGAATTAATGATAAGAGAAATTAATAAGAAAGAGAGAAAACTAGGATGTCGGGCTATCAACGAACGTCAGTTAATTACAGCTAATGTCACAGATTAGTCGATGTGTCGGTCTAAGGGGCAACGAATATCTCCTTCCTGTCTCAATTCGCCCTAAAATACTATTTGCTTAGCTTCCGCCCTTACTAAAGCATTCTATTGTTCACTGCAGGTCTCACCCCTTCCAACCTTCCGGTCTAGGTCAAGGCTTACCAAAATTAAAAAGGCTAAAGGCATCGATTCAATCAGCAAGATACAATTAAATCAGTAATTAACAACATAGACAAAAACAACAACGACAATCTATAAACCTAATTAGCAATTAACATCGGTCCATCGAATCCCCTAATCCTAGCAGGGAGAATTAGCTAGACATGAGTGAGAAAAAGAGCAAGAACAAAGGGAAGAGAAATAATAAACATTAACTAAAGAGAGAAAGGGGAAAAAGAGAATTACAGAGAAAAGATCTGGAAAAAGAGAGGGAAGCAGTCAAGAGTAGAAAAGAGAAAAGAAATTATGAAGTATCAAGGAACAACGTCCAAGATGTGAGATCCCTAAACATTCTGCCGTCTTTCCTATTTATAGGAAAGACGATTTATTTGACCTAAAACGAAGTAAAAACTGAAAAAGCCCGAGCCCAATAGCAAACAGCTTGATCGAGTCATTTGAAACTACTTGATCGAGTAGAATTAAGCTCAAACCACTCGATCGAGCAAACCCTAAAATAGCACAATTCGATCGAGCATAAATAATAATCGGTTGTGGTCTTCCTCCATCCAAAAGCACTCGATCGACCAATAAAGCTCTCGATCGAGTGATATCAAACTAAGCCAGCTACTTGTATCATTAGTTTCAGCCTCGACTTGGTTATTTAGCTCCCGAAATGTCTTCACGCATCCCGGAACAGCAATATTTTCCGCTCCAAATTCACTCTTTCTCCAAATGCATGCTAAACGGACGATAAAGGCTCGAATCTACCACTTCCGGGTCCATTCCTGCAAATAAAGCAAAACAAACCAAAGTAGAATATTCGGGGCATTTCGTAGCATAAAACTACGAGAATAGCATAGAAATACGTGCATAAAGAGGCTTAAAAAGACTATATAAAATGCACGTATCACTCCCCAAACACACATTAGACGACAAGGCACGCATCTGTCCTTTTCCTACGAAACCAGCGGTAATAAAAACCACTATCTCTCTTAAGATTCCAAAATCACCGCCGACCACGGAGGCCAGACTTACAAACATGTCCCTTTTCGGCACCAAGAACACTCAATACAAATACCGAGATTCCCCAACAGGATATCGGAGGCTTCCTCACGAAGCCCGCTAATTCAAACAACTTCCCGAAATAAACCTATCCAACATGGCTATTTCCCACGGTCGATCAATCAACATTCAATATGGTTGGCGAGCCTTACAATGCACATTCAATATGGCTGGCGTGCCTTACAAAGCACATTTAATATGGCTGGCGAGCCTTAAAACGCAAATTCAATATGGCTGGCGGGCCTTACAACGCACATTCAATATGGCTGGCGAGCCTTACAATGCACCGCGGCTGGCGAGCCCCTTTCATATACGCACCATGGCTGGCGAGCCCTTTTCATATACGCACCGCGGCTGGCGAGTCCCTTCATATAAGCACCGCCGCTGGCGAGCCCTTTCATATCCACAACACAGCTGGCGAGCCTTTGTCCGTAAACAAAAAATGGTTCAAGGACATATTCCGAAGACGCCTCAGGTATGACTCCTTCTTATGGCTGGCGAGCCTTTGTACGTAGTCTAACGGACTTTAAACAACCCGCACGGACAGTCGACAGACTCTAAACTATTCCCGACGACAGGTCCTCGGCTCGTACCCTCGAGTCGCCTTGGCGTCACCCTTCCCGACGGCAGGTCCTTGGCCCAAATCCTTTAGAGCCGCCTCGACGTCGCCGCGGTCTCCAGGTTGTAATCTTCGATTGACCTGGGGGCTCTACTTTGACTTTCGCCCTGTCCAAGCCTCTGTCTAAGTGGGGGCTCTATAGATACCCAGTATCTGTTGAGTCTCTAACAAACACCCGATGATTATCGGACTACAACTTGCTTAGGAATCACAGCGTTTGATCGACAGTTTGTGTACAACTATACGTTAGAAAACTTAAAACGATTTCGAAAACAAAACATTTCAAAAATTTTTAAAAGTACCTAGAGTGTTTAATGCATGACGACAGGGTCGCAATGACACTAATTAGAGTCAAAACCGACATCGGACCAAAAACCGACTCAAAATTCAAATCCCGACTCCAACAACGAGTCAAACCGAGTCAAACACAAAAAACAAACTTTTCAAATGCTTCCATGTTAAGGTTTCCCGGAATCTTAAATGGTGAAGTACAAATCAAGTTCTTCCAAATCCTAGGATAGAACAAATCATGATTACACTTGTGTGATAGCGACAAGACACCTCGAAGACGTGCGAGATGGCTCGCGCCTCTTTGAGCAGCCCATGCGGCCACGTCGCTCAAAACACACACAACCACTCATTTTCCTATAAATACCCCTCAAATGCCACCATTTGAGAGTTACGCGAGTGTCCGCCCCCTCATTTCTCCCTTAAAATTATAGACTCGACTTCTTAAGTCACCAACCGACACGTGTTTACGACCTACCGATCGTAAACACAACCCTTACACATTGTTTGGTACTGTCATCGTGCATTAAACCACTTGACCGACCATCTCGACCACTACACCATCACTAAAAAAACACTCTTTTACTTACTAAAACGGTTTTCAAACCGAGTTTTCCAGCCAAACAAGTTGATACACTTTCGTCGTTTTCTCGTCTCAAGCCTAGCATGTAACTATGAGGGTGTAAAAATCTTCTTTTATCATGTTTTTCATTTGTTTCATGACTATAACATGCTAAATCATGCATAACATGGTCCAAACATGGGTTGAATGAGCCAAAACCGGATTTTTGGTTGAGGCAGGGGCTGCTTGTATAGCAACCAGGCTCGCGCCTAAAGCCCCCTGCTCGACTTAAATCCAACCGTGTCTGGTCTCTTCTTCCCTTTATTTTCATTTCATATTTGTAATCGGTTTTTACCATTTCAAATATTTCAAATCATTTTTATGACAAGTTTTTTAACCTTAAAACATTTTTCACCCTTGGTTCCTAATACCATGACGGTTTAATCCGTGTTTTGGTGATAATATTTGGTTAATTACATTTTAAAAGGCATTTTAAAGCCTTTTATTTCATTTTTTTACATTTGAAGGGTATTTTAAAGCCTTTCTCATTTCTTTATATTTTCAAAACAAATGTATTAGTCACCAACACAAAGTCATCCTTGGTTCTACATACTATGTAGGATTTCAACCTGAGTACGATGATGAATGTTGACTAATTATAAACAAATGAATTTAAAACAATAAGTTCATAATCATTTTCAAAACTATTCATGTCAAGCTTGCAAAACCGAATCCGACATCGAATATCGTCAAAGCAATGACGATTATTCAAGTCTCGTTCTTCAAATTAACACAAAAGCGGCCTAATCGGCCTTTTCAAATCAAGACGGGTCTAAATACCCATTTTTCAATACATTTTATGAACTTTTCCAATGGCCAGAAGGCGTCTTTTATCGTCTCTTGACCCGCGCCTAAACAGGCCACTTATTTTTCCATTTTCAAACCAGGGCAGACCCATTTGCATCGCCAACAGGCTCGTGTCTCTTATGGCTGCCTGATGCAGGATCCGTTTCCTTTCCAACACTTGTCTAGGACGATCTCGACTTCGGTTATCCCGAATACAGGACGGATCAGATGACGAATCTGCTCATTTTATCTCACATTTTCAAAATGCCTTACTAAGACAAATGGATCACGTTATGCACCATAAACCTAATTTGGTAAATGGATGTTTAATTTCCGTCTTGCATGCAAATTAACATTAAATCCAACTCAACATCAAATACTTGATACTTGGATTAAACAAACCGACATAGAAAGCTCACATGTTAGGTTCAAACTAGTGGATGCGCATTCATGCATTTACCCGTTTTATCAATTTTTGCATTTAACCAACCAAGATTGATTAGTAGGGGCCGCTACCGCGGGCGGGATTGGGTGTCCAATTAAAGGGATTCCCAATACGTACCTTCACCTCTTACTCAGAAACTTTGGATAGTGGACAACCTTATCCAGGGCCTACGATAGTCATTCTAGAGATATGATGCTAAAGAGGGACGACTCCTTTTCTTTAGTACCTATGTCAAACACCACTTTTTGCCTTGGTTGACCTAGGTATAAAGTGGATTCGAACGGGTTACAAGCATCCCACAAATGCTTGGTGGCGACTCCGAACATCTCTCGCATCGTTTCAAGACCCTTTCCGAGACGAAACCGACCGATCTAAAAGGATCTGGTCGAAAGCATTTTCAACGCCGCTGAGCGTGGCTTTCAAAAATACCGCTGCCGTTGTCCACAGATCGGCTGGGCATACACAGGTGGGCCATGTCCATAGCTATTTGAGACTCAAATTCGTCGATATGAGCCTTTCTATATTTATCATTCTCTTGCATTTGAAGTGCAAGCGTCTTCACCAAAGACTTCAATTCAGCAATCTCTTCTTTCTGCTTATCAGGAGGAGGAGCTTGTTTTTGCGGTGGCCAAACGAATGGAGGCTTTTGATAGCCTCGTTTCTGAAGTGGATGTGGCGGCACATATGCAAAGGGCTGACCGGCTTGTCTACTCTGCCTAAATGCATAGACTTCGTCGCCAAGCAAATGACAGCAATGTGCCCAGCAGCACCACATCTCTCACAGTGGACCACCTGTTGTGCCATAGGATGGAACATAGGATGAAGATCAAAGGTACTCAAGCCTTCCCTTTGATGATCTTTTACCTAGACCTGTCTAGGTAGGACCTGTAGGACCTATCAAAACAAAACTAGAAGAAAAGATAAGAACTACCTCAAGGAATAAATTCCTCGAAGCTAAAGACAGACAAAAATAAAACAAGCAAATAAAATAGTTGCCTTCCCGGCAACGACGCCAAGATTTGACACAGCTGTCGCAACCCTATCAAAAATAAAACCAACTGGCTCTAACTAATGTAGCAGAGGCAAGTCGGGTATCGTATCCACAGGGAGGCGGTCACTATCTACTCGCTATTCTAGTCTGTCTATGGTCACAATTTGGGGGTTTAAGCTGATTTCTAAACTAAAAGCAATAAAAATAGTAACAAGGCAAAAGTGAAAGGGATTTAGAGGAATATAGAAAGAGATACTAGGATGTCGGTTCACCATGATATCACACAAATTAGCTAAAAGTAGGTCAGTCGGTCTGATGTGAGAAGGGTAGTGGAAAGGTCCTCTCGGTTCGCTATCCGCCCTAAAATACTATTAACTTAGTTCTCACCCTCATTATTGTAGTCTATTGTTCATAGCAGGTCTATTCATTCCAATCTCTCGATCTAGGTCTGAATTTAACTGGGTTAGTTGATTCACTTGCATGCATTCAACCTAATAATTACAATTATATTGCTAATGAATCAATTCTCACAACAAACCTCCTAAGCCAAATATCGCATCATCGTTATACTACCATGGTTCCCCTAATCCTAGCATTAAAGATTTAGCTACCCATAAAAGTAAATAAAACAAGAAGGAAAGATAGGGCAAGAACAAGCATGATGAAGAGATGAGCAAAAGAGAAATAACATAAAATAAAGGAAATTACAAAGAATGAGATCCGGAAAGTGAAGAGCCAAAAGTAACGTTGAACAGTACAAAGAGCAGAGGAAAAATCTGAGATACTCAAGTGTGTGAAAGAAGAGAGTTTAAACCTAATGACATCCTTCCTATTTATAGGAAAGATAATTATTTGACCTAAGATACATAACAAGATATTAAAATCTTGCGTCACATAGAAAAGTACTCGATCGAGGACTTTAGAACTCCTCGATCGAGTAACTCCTAGCAAAAACCTCTCAATTGAGGACATTAGGTACTCGATCAAGCACTATAAAAAAAGGCACCACTCGATCGAGGACATTAAGTACTCGATCGAGCACTATAGTACTCGATCGAGTGGTTTCCAGCGAGTAATTCCTACTTCGCGCACTGAACTTCAAACGGCCGCCATTTCTTCATTAATTGGGCAAATCAGGCGTTTTCGGTGGCGTTGGAAAGCTAAGAGGATAAGATTTCATCTTTAATTGGAATATCCTGATTATCATTTTTAGAACTCGAGATATGGCTCTTCAAAGTAGGCACTAGTTATATGAAGTTCTTCCTTTGCTCGCCTAGCTTCTTTACTTCTACGCGCATCTCAAAATAGTAGTCTCCAAGCTCTGACTCAACTCATCTCCTAAATGCATGCATAAGGACATGTTTTAGGCTTGATTACGCTCCTCTCCGGTTCATACCTGCAAATAATACAAGAGAAACCAAAGTAGACAATTCGGGGGACATTTGTAGCTACACTACTAAATATGCATAGAAATCCTTGCAAATGAAGTAAAAAATGCCTATATAAAATGCACACATCAGTGGTTGTGGAGGAGTGTGGTGTTAATTGGGAGGTAATGTGGTTGTGGGGGGTGGATGTTGGGTTGATTCAAAGGGTAAGAGGTTGTTGGAGGTGAAAGTGGAGAAGAAAAAGGGGTTAAGTTGAGTAAGTGGAGACATGGATGTTAGATTAGAGGTGGATGTGGAGAAGAGGAGATTACGTTTAATGACTATTTAGTTTGAAATAAGTTGTTAAAAAGAGAAATTGGAATGATTAGGGTTATATCATGATTTTCCGTCAAGTCAAGACGGATTATTGACCTTTTTTACGGAAAAAGTTAGTTGGTGCTATCTAACAACCAAAACATAAATATTAGGTAGTTCTGGGTAAAAAAATAAATGTTACGTACCTTGATGCAAGCGACCCTAAATGTCAGGTACTTCCTGACAAAAAACTCTTTCCTTTAGTTGAGGTTCAAAAAATGAGCTTTAATTATACCTTTTAATTTGAATGTAATAACTCATACTTCCATTAGTAAACAAAGAATGAATGAAAAAACACCCAAATACGAATCTATTTATAATACAATAAATAATTTTAATTCAGGTCAACTGGTTTAGTTCTTATCATTCAGATATATTCAGGTTCGGGTATCATTCAATTATATTGAATTCAGTTTAGTTTTGGTTCAATTCATATTGAGTCGGGTCCGAGCCTCTCTGATACTATTCAGGTTACTCATATCAGGTGTTCAATCGGTTATCAATTCAGACATTTTCGATTGGTTATTCAGGTTCGGGCTTACTTTGCAAAACTAGTGATTATCCACTCAAATCATTACTATGGTTGAAATCCGGCTTTTCTCATGTTGTCACTTGTGAGATAGACAAACCGACTCTATGGCAATGGCTTAATTTAGGCTCATGATAAAAATTCAATTCAGTTCAATTTCATTCAGTTCAGTTTAGCTCACTCCAGCTCATCTGTTCACGAATTAACTTACTTCAGCTTCATTCAGTTCAACTCAACTCTATTTAGTTCAGTTCATTTCAACTCAACTTCATTTAGTTTAATTCAATTCAATGTGTCTCCTAACAGCCGAAAAGAACAAGGCCTTTTATCCATTAAATTAACTGGTACATAACACAATTATTGGCCGCCAAAGTCTTATTATATTAATCTATCTATCTATATAATATAATAAAAACAAAAATAAACAATTACACCTTTTTCCCCTTCACCCCGTAGTCCCGTACACACATATTATTTTAAAGGCCACTACTATCCATAGCCCAAAATTGAATGGGGCTTTCGCCTCATATACCATTTATCCAGGATACATTCAATCTAAGAACCTTTAGGAGACCAATTGACTATATAAAACCCGGTAAGGCGGTAAGTCTTTATTAAAGCAGTATTATCGATCTTAAACTTAAGAAGGGTTAAGTACATACTACTTATTATACAAAAATGCATAGGAAAGTGTAATATATTAGACTTATATACACAAGTGATATAAATATTGACTTGGATTAAGCTTAAGACGATAATAATACGGTCTTAAATGGGAATGAATTTGTGTATGAGCTATGAACCAAGGGGTTCCAAAACGTTAACAAGATACTCAATCAGTCAAATTTTATTTTATATTACTTCTATTTCAAATTTAGGGCGATCCTAAATACACGTGGAAGATCTCCTGTGACACTGATTTTGTGTTTGTCATATGATTGATTTGTCCTTTAGTTTTCAGCCTGTGAGATAGAATCATTATAATAGAATAAGGGATATTTTTGCTCATTACAAATAATTTCAGTGTCCCAATAATTTTGATGCGTGCATTTATGTGTGCCCTAAATTTATTACCATCCTTTCAAATTTAATAGGAAAAAAGTTTAAGAATTCAATTATGCCCCTAAATAACTAACTAAGGAGTTGTTTGGTTACCACTTGAAAAATGCAGGAAATGGAAAATTCCATGAATTTTAAAAAAATAAGGTTGTTTGGTTGCCATATTTTTGGAAGAATGTAGGAATTGAAACTTCCCAGGAACTTTCAATGCCTACATAATGTGGGAAGTGGCTTAACTACTCCCCCTTGGTCATTGGAAGTTCCTGTGGAATTCAATTCCTACATGGTCAACCAAACGATTTTGCCAAATTCACCCGAATTGGATGTTGGAACTTAATACCCATGAATTGCAAGTTCCTAGGAAGTTAAAGTTCTTTGAGCAACCAAACAACCCCTAACTCTCGCTCGTCCTCTACATCACAATCATATTCTCTAAACTCTCTTTAAATTAAGGGATAGATTAAATAATTATTACATTTCCTTAAATCTTGCAAAAATATAAAGGGGATAATAAGATATTGTTTGGTAAAATTAGCTGAAAAGATAGCTAAAACCTGAAAATGTATCTGAAATCTGAAAAGTTAGCTAAAACCTTAAAAAGTAGCTCCTAGTTATCATCTACATTTTTTAGAATTTTAGCTAACTAATATACAGTTATTTATGTTTAAATAATAGTTTATTTTTTATGTTTAAATATACATTAACATAGATTTTTCGACCCCGTAAGGTTGAGCATGAGTTTTACCATGAACTAATGGCTCATTTGGGAGCGTGAGGTGTTCGGATTACATGTCAACATTTAAGGGTGGTAAATATATGATAAATTATGTTCAAAAGGATGGATAAATATACGAAATAAATAAATTTTGATAAGTATATAAGAAATCTAAAAATGGATGGAGAAAGTAATTTTTTGCAAAAAAAAATGTAAGTCAAATTACAATTATTTGTAAGTGTTTCGGTCAAAATAATTACACGATTAAAGGAGGTATAACAATTTCAAAAGATCATAGTGTTTTTAATGTGGTAATCTAAACACATAAATTATTATAACAATTAGAGAATATAATATTGTTTACTCTAACCGAAAAAATATTATATCATCATAAATGGTCCTTTGCAGAAAGTCGAGATCCTTTGTACCACTTTTATATCTCATCTTGCGAGTTCTTTAATATAATTTGTTTTTTGTGTTAGATATCATACGCTTAAAGTAATACATAATGTTAATGAAATTTTAAAGGATTATTTTTATGTGTGCACTGATGTATGTACTGTTGGAAAAAGTGGAATAATATTACCGTAAATAATATTATAACAATATACAACAATATAAAAACATAAAATAAAATATATAAAAATGTAAATTAGATAACAATAATATAAAAGAGAGTAGAGTGCTTTCCTAAGAGAGATAACGCCTCCACTGCACTGGTTACCAAATAGTGCGTTCCTCTCCCAAGATACGACAACCCGTTGGACTCCTTCGGTAGCAGCAAGAGGAGCCCCCGAACCGACGATCACCCATGCTCAATTATTAATTAGTGATAAAATATTTTTTGGTAACTTAGAAAAGTTAGAAGCATTTTTTCTATAAATGAAAATACGATTCACCATTGATAATATCACATTAGCTAAATTCATATGCGTGTCCCCTGTATCTTCTTAACGTGGGATACCAAACCCTTTTATACACACATTGCTCAACATTAATCTTATTAGCAATTAAGGAGAACATTAACCATCCAATTAATTGATGGTTATAAGTGTAAACATAAAACGTTGCTTTGCAACGTTACTTCCACAATACAAAATAGTATAATAGTGTTAAAAGCACAAATATAAATAGCATTTATCATCTTACTAAATAACGTTGACCAATATAAATAATTATCCAGACCTCATCAAACTAAATGACATATAAACCATATTTAAAATATTTGCTTGAATAAAACTCATAAATAATTCTTAAATCATAATATTTCCAACAATCCCCCACATGATTTAAGAATTCAAAACTTTTTTAAAAAATAAATAAATAAATAAGATTTAATAATCCAAAAATAAAATAAATTTTTTATATGAAAATAATAATAGTGAGCATACAATACCGCGTAATAGGTGTAGGTACCTTTCGGGTTTGAACCAACACTTAGTGTAAGTGAGCTTGCACTCGAAAGAACCATAGTAGTATAAATACTTTGAACTAGGTCCCTTAGATCAAGCTTGGACTCACCACACACACGGTATGGGTAATCGATCGGAGTTCTCATGGTGGTGCGCGTTAATGGTCATGCGCAGGTATCTTGTATCATGAGTGCCTCTAGGGAGTTGCCCACGTCCCATAGTAGCGACCACACTACGAACACTCACTAGGTGAATCCTCCAAGGGTAGGTGTGACATCCACCCCGCAAAAAATTATGCCTTCGGATTCATTAAGAGTCTATGCTCATCCTCAAACCGTCACAACCAAAATCAATGAGAGCACCTCATAAAACACAAATATCACACTTCGCCATAGGAATGAGACGCGGACCAAAAATAAAATATCCGTCAAACAAATAAATGCTCCTCTTGCTGCTACCGAAGGAGTCCAACGGGTTGTCGTATCTTGGGAGAGGAACGCATTATTTGGTAACCAGTGCAGTGGAGGCGTTATCTCTCTTAGGAAAGCGCCTAGCGCGATTCGACCCAGGCTACATCTTTCTTCTCTACTCTCTTTTCATCTTTTATATTATTGTTATTTATTTACATCTTTATATTTATTATATTTATGTTGTAATATTATTTACGGTAATATATTGCTCCACTTTTTCTAACATGTACATGTGAGTATGTGAGTTATTCGTTATTGATCAAGTGTTTAAAAAAGGGCGATGATAATTGGCAACGCTACTATATTTTTGTTTAATGCCAGTCATACAAGCTAATCATATTTTACTATATTCACTCTCTCACAATTTACGTGACATTAGTAAAAACGGTAGTTGATTTATCATTACTCTTAAAAATTGATGTAAGAGAAGTATTGATGTACTTGCGAGTTATGCACTCTCATACATGTGATTAGACTTGTCAAACGGGTTGGGTTATATGGATCACAGGTAGGTTTATGATTAGAATACCGGTCACAAAAAAATAATTCTTAACGCTTTTTCTTTACCATTTTTTAAATCAAAAAATATATTTTTTAAAAAAATACACACATATTTAGAATTAATATTTTAACTATATTCAATGTATACATAAATTATTATATTGACATAATCATTAAATATAGTTTTTAAATAAATATTTTATTATTAAATATTATAAAAGTGTTAAACATAAGATTAGGAAACTTTTCCTAACAAAAAAAGGAAACTTGTGAGCGTGGTAGTATATATACACTAGTTAAATTAAAGTTAAGGTAGGAGTCTCAACCCCTTATAAATAAGACTAATAAATACGGAGTAATAATGTATGTATGTATATATTCAATTTATTTAAGACACGAGCTATTACCGAACTATCTCTCTCAAAATTGGGTCAACAAAGAGCAAATACTCCGTATTTGGTGTAGGTATGAATGCGTATATTGAGAAATCTAGAATTACAATGGATGTAGAATTCAAAGACAGTGTATCCTCGAACATGGAACTGTTTCGATCTCAAACCTTAATTACTTTGAGCTTACAAGACATGGGTCTGTGGGCTATGGATCCCTTGGATGATAATATTAACGGGGAGATAGTAGAGGTGTACCGAGACACTACTAAGTGTCCCACATTATCGTCTACCTTTACTTACGATACTCGTTGTCCAAACCGCTTGCGTACAGAAGCTCGTCCTTGCCTAAATTCTATCTATCTCGACCCATACTTCCATGATCCAGTTGTAAACTGTCTACAAAACAAGCTTTTCGAATGTTTTATTCATCATAATTCTGATCAAGCCTTTCTTATTGAGTTCCATATGAGAATTAATTATTACAGGGTGACCCGAATGAGTGAAGAAGATATCGAAAGAGCCCGTCAAAGGAAGTGGTATCTCGGGGATGAACATGAAGCTTGGACATTGGATGGTTATTTTGATGATAATGATGAAGATGCATGGAGAACGGCTGTGGATGGTGATTGTGCGATATGTATTCAAGAGTTGTTCAACAAAGATGATTCCATTATTGTTAAGCTGCCATCATGCAGACATGTTTTTCATGATGATTGCATCTCTCAATGGTTCGAGAGACAGCCTACCTGTCCTCTTTGCCGCTCCATTTGTTGATTTACTCGAGGATTACATACGTTTCTAGTTTCTACTTGTAACTACGTATTCTTTCTCATCTTGTTCTAATTTTAGCGCAATATATAAACTCAACTGTTTACACTTGTTTAATTTCCGAGTACACGGGTCGTAACAAGTTTGGCTGTTTTGCTTAGAGAAAGGCTTGGAAATTAGCCCAATTATTTTGCCATATCATATTTATAGATGTACGGAGGTTTCCGACTACCTCCCCTACTACTAAGAGAATAAAAATTCTCTTAGTTTTTCCGCCTAAAGAAACTTCTTCTTAATTGGGCCTATTTTTCTGGATACTACTAACACAACAAGATTTGATGGATTGTAAATTGTGGACCTTATACGTAGCCCACTTTTTCTATCTCATCTATCAAAGTAAAAGTTATTAATATCTCATAATTTTGGACTCTACATGTCATATTATAAGCTAGATGGGTGAACTTGATTTCGTATAAATTTAAATTTATATTATATTTATATGTTACCTATTTTGTAAGAAATCATCAGTTATTTATTATGTAAATTTTTGTCTTAGTAATATGAACTATTTTTTGAAGGATGTAAAAACACTTATGTATTTTCTATTAGAAATAAAAAAGTGAAAACATTATTTTAATAATTCGTAAATTGTCTTTTTCGACGCGAGGAATAGTTTTTACTGCTTTTCGTTTTAAGGTCAATACGCGTTTTAATAAAATTATACAACTAACTTAATAATTGTACTATTAATGTCATAAATTAGTTGCATGTAATGGTATGAAATTATTGTGTTATTTTTAATAGTAAAAAAATAACTTAACTTAAAATGTCTTCTTATGGTAGTAAACTTTTTTTTCAACCTCTTATTAATATTATATTTAGTAGATTATAACATTAAATTAAAAGTATACTTTATTTATGCAAATAATTTAATTAATAATATCTCTTTATAAAATAAATCTAAAAAGTACCGTGCTATAGCACGGGAACTACACTAGTATATTACCAAGTTAGAAGATTATATATGTATATGAATATATGAATATGAATATGTATTCACTTGCTTTAACTTGCAAATAAGAATGTTGATTGATGAAAAGGATTTGATCATGATGATTAGTGTAGTACTCCGTACATGATTGTCAATATTACTATAAATAAACAATTGGTTCTTATTAGAGTAGCTCACCCACACACACACAAAAATGATAAAACATGCATGTTTATTTGAGAAACGAACCTCACACTTATAAGATTGATAGTTTTATTATACCCACCAAATTAATTAAAGTAATTTTGAAGTGATACACTCTAGAGCAGGGGCGTATCCAGGATTTGAGTAAAGGGGGCACATTAAGAAAAAAAAAAATTGCGGACAACATTTATACATTAAATTCAAATATCGTCAATACATAGTAAATTCTAAGCTACACTAACACTTATACATTAAATTGCGGACAACATTTATACATTAAATTCAAAAAAATTTTGAGGTTCTAATGACAATGGAGAAGAGGTCGATGTGGTTTTTTGTGACTTCCGACTCCACAAGTATTGTAAGCTATTCATTTTCATCATCTACAAACAAACAAACAAATTCTACACAAATTCTAAGCTACACTAACACAAGCCAATATAATAATTACACAAATAGATAAATAAATTTACAAACTAATAAGAACAAATTTGGGATCTAGGTTTTGGGGAACAAATTAATCAAACTAATAATAACAAATTAATTGAATTTGGGGAACAAATTAATCGAAATAATCAAAACTAATAACTAACAAGAACAAATTTGGGATTTAGGGTTTGGGGAACAAATTAATCAAACTAGTAAGAACAAGTTAATTGAATTTGGGGAACAAATTAATCTAATTAATCAAAACTAATAACTAATAAGAACAAATTAATCGAATTAATCAATAATCAGCAACAAATTAATCGAATTAATCAGATTATAAGAAATTAAGAGAAGTAAGAACTGAGATTCTGAGAACACATACCGAGTAGCAGGCGAGTAGTAATACCGCGAGTGGTGGAGTGTCGGACACTCGGACACCAGTGACGGTGACGGCGGCACACTGCGGCGGTGGTGGTTGTCTTTATCGTTCTATTGTGTTTGTGTGTCTTTATGAGTTTATGTTTATCCTTGTTTGACTGTTTATGTTTGTGTGGTTCAGTTTATCGTTTTTTCAGCTTTTTTTTTTTTTTTTCGTTTTCGCACGTGAGGGCACGTGCCCTCACTTTCCTCCCCCCAAATCCGCCCCTGCTCTCGAGGAGAGGAAAAGGCGCACACCAACAGGAGCTTGTGCATTCTAGGCGGCAAGGCACACCAAATGGTACGGTGCTCAGAGAGGGGAAAAAGCTCACTAAGTTGTGCACATAAACAAAGAAGGCGCACATTGTTGCTGCATTTGGTGTCGTAGGTCGTAGGTCGTAGGTCGTGGGAGCTTAGACTTCTTATTTCTGTTTTTCACATGTATGAAACTATGTTTGATTATAACAGGTTCGACTCATCAATTTAGGACAATTAAACATTTTCAGTCCAGTTTAATAAAACACGGTTAGCTACTTATTTAACACTATGCACGATGGTATGGTCTAAACTTATTAATAACGCGAAATCCTAAATTAAGCTGAGTTATATAGTCCGTATAAAATAATTATTACTCGGTATAAATTACTGGAAAAAATATGGAGTGTTACGGTAATAGGGTGCATGTCACAGTGATAAGAGTGAGAATTGGCAGCAAACATCGTCGACATGACATGAGTTCTAGATGAAGGTGGAGCGAGTGTGGTTGTAGACTGGTAATCATAAAAATGGAGCCTATTACACGGGTGGGCTGAGCAGTGAGCACAAGCTTGACTACCAAAATTGAACCGATCTAAACTCAACCCGATACCCAAACTCAAGACCCGAACCCAGAATAATCCGATCCGAATGTTTATTATAACAAACTGATTATTATTCACAAATAACTTGATAATAGTTAAGCCGAAAATGACCCAACTCGACCCAAAGCCTACAGACCAGAAATAACCCGACCTAACCCCGACTCGATTGGCCCGTTTACGAGGTCTAAGCACAAGGAACCTGTTTAGTTTGTTAACTTGATTGTTTGCATGTTGTGGACTTGTGGTAGACTTCCCACCGGCCACAGTTCACATGCTTGTATTGATATTTTTTTTTGCCATTCTCAATTAAGATGAGTATATTTATCTTAACCTTTAAGACGGGTCAAGTATAATATATAAGAGAAAATAAGAATGCATTAAAATTAACAAAAGATTTATCCCTTTTGTACAAATAAGATGTTATTGACTCATTTTATTCTTAAGACGATATATTGTCTTAAGAAAGACTTACCTTTTTTTTTTTTTAAGTTTTCCTCAGCATTTACCATTCAGCAAGCACTCTTGTAATTGACAAACGTGGTCCTATATGGATATGATTGACGAGTTGTATAGCTGTTAAATTATAAACGTGCTTCACGATTACATAATTTCATGACCAGTTTTACACGCTAACACCTGCCAAGTTTAATTTGTTTTCCACTGTCGATCAATTCACAAATTAAACGTTTATTGTTCATGCTTCATATACATCGGAGTATATATATGCTAACATAAGTTTAGTTAATTACTCCAAGACTTCAAGCTAAACTACTTTCTTATACCAAATAATTCCTCTGTTGAAATTTGAGGTCGATCAGCTATATATATATATATATATATATATATATATATATATATATATATATATATATAGCTATATATTTATTATTCCGCATCAGTTATCAGGTATGTAAATGTATAATGACACTATAAAACCATATCTTTCTTAAATCTCATCAAATTATACTACTCCGTAACCAATATACAACTGTAGATGTGCATCTAATAGATTGCTAGAAATTACACTTAACACAATGCGCTTATGAAACGAGATATTAGACACTTTGGCGTACCTTGTCGTTATACACTTTGTCCAATGAGAATTTTCTTTTTTCTTATATTCTGCTTAGATTATGCTAAGTTGTTCAATTATGGGCAGTGTTATTAATTTTATGTAACACGATACAGAAAATATTAAATTAGTACTTAAAACATTAACCAAGAAGCTATTGCTGTAAAATAGACAATTTTTAAAAGCAATGGTACCGTATATGCAGGGTAGACAAACCAAGAAGCTAAGCATGGCAACCAGTGTGTTTGGAGCTCCCATAACATTCAAAACAGTAACCAAATCAGACAAATGCGTCGGCAAAGATGTAACCACTCGCGACCTGGCAGAGATGGCGTTCCGGATGAAAAACGCAGAGGGCAAAGGTATGAAAGCTCGTGAGTTCGTAGAAGAGAGAAGAACAAAGTACGGGGGTGAGTATACAATGTGCCTTATTTATAACGCAACAGGCGACACAATGAGGATGATAACTTATAGTGATGCTGGTGACGGTTTCGTATCCCCATCTCCGTATCCAATGCTCATTATGAATGGTCAGTTGGGTGCTTACTTGAAGCGTGGTGGTGGTGCCGTTGTTTACGCCATCAAGAATGAGCACGGTTCTGAGTTTCAAGTTGTTTATACATACTGGTCACTTCAACCTGGCCGGGTCAGTTTATTTACTCCATAACCTTTCTTGATTTTAAGAATTGTCTTTTCTAACTAGGTTATTATTATACATTTACTGAATACCGGTAATTGTAGGTATACACCGATATCAAACAGCGTGATTTTTACAAGCTAAAAGATCCCTGGCAAAGTTTCTTGCCCTCCTTAGAAGCGAGTCAAAGCTACATTTACCAAGCGCATGAATTTGGACTGTCATCCTTTGCTAGCATAGGAGGAACCACCTGGTCACCTGTTTTCGAAGGAATCATAACCCTCGATGGCGCCTGGCCCAATTATTCCAAAGTGAAGCCGTATTACCCGCCTCCCACCGGGTATCCCAGCTCTAGACAAGTGCTGATCGGTGAAGGGATTGAGGATGAAGCTACTACTGAGCAAGATGCTGGCGCCATCGACGCTTAATTCTATGTCTACTGATTAAAAGAATAAGGCTTGTTATGCCATTGTGTGATATGGATCGGAGTACTCCTCCATAGTTTAATACTCCCAAATTCTGCTTCTGTAATCCTCATTTCCTTATTGTCAATTTCAAAATAAGAGACCCTTTTGTGTTTTTATGTCTAGTAAACAAAACTGTCTTCCCTAACTGATAGACTAAAAATGAGAGAAGAGAGTCAAACATATGGAGACGTTTTGCTTGTAAATGAACTCAAATAAATCAAATACGAGTATAACTGAAGCCTTTAAATAGGCATACATGATACATCCTAAACAAACAAGTGCTACAACCAGAAAGTAGGTGGAAGCAATCCCACGGAACCACGACTTGTAATTACAACAACAATCCATTGAATATGTTGTTATTGGCTAACTATTCTAGTCTTTAGGAACAACCACCTAAGAATGGAAACTAACTTTAGACTAATATTTTGGATCATAATATAATAGGCGATATTCTCGTAAATATTATGTTGCGACATTCTCGGGATTATATGCCGTTATTCTTAGGATTATATTCCATATGCTTTAGTTTAGTACTTCCAAATTCTTCTTCTGTAGTCCTCATTTCCTTAGTGTCAATTTCAAAATATTGATAGTTCCCACTATATATAGTTTCTTGTCAATGAATATATCAAGTGGCGATTTTACGGTTCTTTGAATTGAAAATCCAAACAGGTATTATCTTGCAGTAATTCCTTTCCTATGATTGGTAATAAACAAAAATCGTCGAATTTATCATTGGACATATTTGGAATTTATTCGTTATCATCTTCATTTAATGGTTCAACAATAATTACGTCAATCTCGTCTTCCCCTTTTGATTCATCACTCTTAATCGGACAGCCCTCTGAACTGTCTGTTTGGGCAAGATAAGGCATCTCCACAATCTGACAGTCACCTGTACTGTTCTGTTGCCTCTCTCCATGCTTTTTCTGCTTCTTCTTCGTGAACGTCTTTGAACGACTCAACATATCCGTCTTTAATCGGCCCAGCTTGTAGATGTAAGTTGCGAACCACTGCTTCTTCTTGATCATCATCACTCAATGGGTCGATATCATAGATCATTCTTTCCTCTTTGTTGACACCATCAACGATTAGATTTGTTTCTCTTTTGGGCATGTCAAATTCAGGAATCATCTTGCAAAGCTCTTGCGTGATTAGAGCTCGTTTTTGAGGACACTCATTAGCTATGTGTCCATAGCCTTGCCATTTGAAACATCGCCTCCTAGAACTTCCCTTAGTAAGCTCCACGGCTACTCTCTTGCCTTTGTCTTTCTCGTCTTCGGTTTGAACTTCCTTAGGCTTGTTAGATTCTGGCTCCGAGTAAGAACTCGAACCTTTTTTTGCTCCTCTTGAATAAGCATAGGGTTTTCTCGTTTTATCTTGCTTCTCAAACTTTAGAGCCAATCTACAAACATCATCGAATCCATTGTAAATCTGAACTTCGACTCTATTAGCAATAGAGGGTGTGAGACTTTGATGAATCTTGCAACTCTAAGCTCTTCCTCTCTTGAAGATCACATACAATAGTCATTCTCTCGAACTCTTTAATGTACTCGGTCTCGAACAACCCCTGTTGAGATAAAGCTTGCAACTTCAAGTAATTTTCTTGCTCATAGTCTCTTGGTAAGAATCTCCTCATAAGGTGCTTCTTTAGTTTCTCCCAAGTATCTATCATACTCTTTTTATCTCGCTTTCTCTGTTTTTTCAAGTTTTCATACTACAACGATGCATATTTAGTAAGTTTTAGAATAACTACCTTGAATTGTTTATGCTCATCGTAATCCTTGTATTCAAAAACTCGCTCAGCTTGTCTAATCCAATCCAAGAACTTTTCGGAATCTAAATCACCATTGAAATCAGTTATGTCAAGCTTTAGGCCTCGATCATCATCGTTCTTACTTCCCTTCTTAAGTTTGGAAATTGCATCGTCTTTTTCTGAATCTGAACCACTTGATCTACTTCGACTTGAGCTCCGACATCTACTACGCCCTATTGGAAAGTTCTTCATCATATATTTCAGTTCAGCCATCACTTCATTCATCTCGTCTAACTGACTTTGAAACGAGCTAGTAACGTCATCACCAACGCCCTTGCTTGAATCATCATCTCCTAACATCTTTGCTACCCAAGATTAATTTGTTAAGAAACAAATTAATAACCTGGCTATGGTAACCAATTTGATGTAAAACTACTCGGTTTTAAGGAATAAAACAGCTCGTTGGACTGTTCGTTTTAGATTAATGTGTTTATTTTTGGTTTTTGTTTATTTTAAGGAATATACGCAGCGGAATTAATGTGTTTATTTTTGGTTTTTGTATGATATTGAACGGAAATTTAAAGGATATGAATTAGTTGTTAAAATCTCGCAAGACCCCTTAACTAAAACTAGGATATGAAGTAAATTGCACTCCTTCCTCGCTAGAAATTTATAATAGCTCACAACTGGTTCGTATGGCTCTTACCTCGTACGGATTGAATCACACTCAAATCTGTCCCTCGCAAAAAAAAAAAAAAAAATCCAACTTATAACTCGCAAGCAATAAGCACACAACAAGAAATTCTTGTATTAATTCTGACACGTGGATGATTAAAACTCAATGTAATGACCCTTATTTATACTAAAGAAAACCGACCTAGCTCTCCTTAAACTGACCAAATGTCCTTTCCTAAACTCGACTAAGACAACTTATAGAAACTGACTCTATGATGGCAAAACTGCCTGATTACAAACTTGCTAAGATTAGGAAATAAACAACTAGGAAATAAACACAACTGCCTAAAGTTTATTTTCTAGAATAAGGAAAGCTGAATTTAGGAAACTAAGGAGTGGACACTCACACCAACTGTCCAAACGACATAGACAGCTCTTCACTTGGTTTTTGCAACTCCATAAAAACGTGTAGATCAAGTTACTTGACAACCAAGTAAAGCAGCGTGTTGATCATCCTTGGAAACCGTGTTTCCAATTTTTCATCGTTGCTCTTCCATGTTATCATATTCACTTGAATATCTACCATTTTCACTTGAATATTTACCATTTTCACTTAATTGAGCACATTTTGAATCCTTCATAGGGACACATTTTGACTTCATTCTCATTATACTCTAATGCTCCCGCATCATTCTCCCTTTCTTAGAAAAAAAATTGTCCTCAAATTTTGAAGATATGTGAAACCACCCGGATAAAAAACGAACCATATGAATTTAATCATAATAATAGTTACGCTCCCAAGTAGAATGCCTTCGAAATTCTCCAATGTAGCAACCCTCTTGCAGATTCTAGGATCACTCCCTTCGTTGTTAAGCCTATACCCTTTGAACCATATTTTCTTGTGCCTTCCACGCCATCTCCCTCCTTGCACAAGTGTATCAAAGTCAAAACAAGACTTTTTTGGAATAATAAGATCATCTTGAACTTCCATATGAATCGAACTCACGAAGTAACATTGATAGTTCCCACCATATAGTTTCTTGTCAGTGGATATATCAAGTGGCGACTTTTACGGTTCTTTGAATTGAAAATCCAAACAGGTATTATCTTGCAGTAATTCCTTTCCTATGATTGGTAATAAACAAGAATCGTCGGACTTACCATTGGACATATTTGGAATTTCTTCGTTGCCATCTTCATCTAATGGTTTAGCAATAATTGCGTCAATCTCGTCTTCCCCTTTTGATTCATCACTCTTAATCGGACAACCCTCTGAACTGTCTGTTTGGGCAAGACAAGACATCTCCACAATCTGACAGTCACCTGTACTGTTCTGTTGCCTCTCTCCATGCTTTTTTGCTTCTTCTTCGTGAACGTCTTTGAACGACTCAAACCATCTGTCTTTAATCGGCCCAGCTTATAGATGTAAGTTATGAACCACTGCTTCTTCTTGATCATCATCACTCAATGGGTCGATATCATAGATCATTCTTCTCTCTTTGTTGACACCATCAACGATTAGATTTGTTTCTCTTTTGGGCATGACAAATTCAGGAATCATCTTGCAAAGCTCTTGCGTGGTCAGAGCTCGTTTTTGGGGACACTCATTAGCTATGTGTCCATAGCCTTGACATTTGAAACATCGCCTTCTAGAACTTCCCTTAGTAGGCTCCACGACTACTCTCTTGCCTTTGTCTTTCTCGTCTTCTGTTTGAACTTCCTTAGGCTTGTTAGATTCTGGCTCCGAGTCAGAACTCGAACCTGAATTTGCTCCGCTTGAATAAGCATAGGGTTTTCTCGTTTTATCTTGCTTCTCAAACTTTATAGCCAATCTACAAACATCATCGAATCCATTGTAAATCTGAACTTCGACTCTATTAGCAATAGTGGGCGTGAGACCCTTAATGAATCTTGCAACTCTAAGCTCTTCTATAACACCCTCATCTACCAAGGAGCCTTAACAAGACCTTCCCCAGCAGATAAGGGTGTTACCATCTCGGTTGCTCGACGAATAGTAAATATCAAAACGTCAATAAAAGAACAACTAAGTTTACTACATGTTTAACTCAATAAAAGAAAAGGTACAACTGATAACAACCACTATCAACTATGGTGATATTATCCATGCCATGACTCAGTGATAGACACGTCCCTCCAAAGCACCCAGCTAAGCCCCACACATCAACATCTGCTAAGACTGGCTGCTCACCACAACGGATCACGCAGACACAACACAGAAATAAACACAGACAACACCCCACAAGATCAGTAACTGAAGAACAAACACAAAAAACCAAGTACAACATACACACACCCAAATCCACTTCCAATCACCCATTAATCATCTGACCACCCGAAGGTAAGGTCTTGCCAGAATATCCGTCGCAACAGATATTCCACATCGCCAGTGGGGGAACGCAGCTGTTCCCACCTAAGCCCTGCTCATCTCTATCGAGCGCATAACCCATGTCCATAAATGTGCATATCCCCTTGTGGCAGGAACCACAAGGGGCGAATCAAGGGCGTAAAGCCATTCCCGAGATGACTCCACTCAGGCAAGGACGCACCTCGCAAACTACAGGCAATTAACAACAACCAACTATAATACCAATGTAAAAAAATAAACCATTACCAACTAATCAACACAACATACCAAACAATCAACAATACTGAGTAGGAAAACCTACCTTTAGGAATCAGCAGCAACATCGCATACGACCATATGACGACAAGCAACCACCATTACCACCTATTACAAACAGTATGGAAAATCCTATTACTACCAATCACAATCACAACCAAAACTAAGGAAGACGATGATGATGATGATGATGATGATGATGATGATGATTATGATGATGACTTACCTACGCTCAGCGTTCCGGCGTCAAGACCGCTACCCGACTCATGGCTCCTATCCCCATGGTGTCTCAAAGCACAAAGGGTTCCAAGAGATAAAGGTTGGTGAAGGAGAGACATGTATCGACGATTAGGTTTAGGAAGAAATGAAATGAAAACTGATTTTGTGTAATACCCCATAGTTATAAGACCCGTACTCGGTCGAGTAAACCGAGTAATCGACCGAGTGGAACACACTCGATTGAGTGAGGGACCGAGTGAGCCTGCAAAGTTGTTAAAACCCCTAATTCGTCGGTCACTCGATCGAGTGGAGGTTCACTCGACTGAGTGGAGCCGTCACTCGACCGAGTGAACCGAGCACTCAACCGAATGCCACGGGAACCGCTGAGTTTTCACGCGTGGGCTTTTTTTTGATGGACCTTGACATATATAAACCCTATTTTTCTGATTTCCCTCATTCCCAAACCCTATTTCCTTATCTCTAAAACCCTCCCACCTCTCTCTACAATCCCCTCTTCTCTAAATCCTAGATCTACAACTAAGGGTGAAGATTTTAGAAGATTTATTCACATATTGTTGTTCCTTGTCACTTGGTGAGTCTTATACCATCTTTTTACCTTTAATTTGGATAATTCGTTTTAGGACTAAACCCTAAGATTTGGGGGATTTGTATTGGTGTTGTTAATTAGTGTTTTATTTAGTGTTCTGAGTAATTAATGGGTAGTAATGAAGGGTTGATTAGTTGTATTAGTTGCTGTAGAATATATTATGATAGTTATTATGAAATTATGTAGGATGAGACGGTTTTATGATATGGATGCTTTATGGTTTCAGATTTCTTATGAAGAATGCTAAAAGGCAGGGTTGTCTTACTCAGTTTCATTATCGTATTTATTTACAAAATGAGTCTTTATCACTCATTTGCATTGAGTGAGTCGGTAATTGACATGTTATATGGTATATCCTATTTGTTGTGTTGTCTTGTATGTCGGAGGACATGGTGGTTTGATTGGTTACTTGTTTTGGAGACGTAAGACAGTTGGGAGACCGTCTTACGCTCGAGTCGCCTCTTGGAGCTTCCCACTCCAAGAGGGATGTGCACATTGATGGCTTGAGTTTGGAGGGACGCGTGTGGTTGAGACACGATGTCTGGCAGGGGATCCGGTTAGCTTCCGAACCCGGTACGTCTGGGCGTGTCCGGATACCTGTTTGTGGTTATCGGTCTGTCTGGGCGTGTCCCGGTACCAGTGTGGTTGTCGGTATGTCTAGGCGTGTCCTGGTACCGTGGTGGTGGTTGTTGATGGTGGTTCATTCATCTCATAGTTATGTTGTATGTTCACACTCGAGTCGAGTCACACTTTATTTATTTAAATAAAACTGACGTTTGTTCTGTCCGTGTATTGGTCACCTATCTCTTTTGGGGTGGCCTGTGTCGAACCATATGATATCCTTTGGTCATATGAGGAGCAGGTTAAGTACAGGTTGTTTGAATAGCACACGGGAGATGGGACAAGCTTGATGAGTCACGAGACGAGTCTAGTTGGCTAGAAGAGTATAGATGTCATGAGTTGTACTTTTATTCACTTGTTTACGTTTATGTAAATCATTAAACATTACATTAATAAAATATTCTTTGATTGAAGTTTTGAAACCCTACCTCGGGAAACCAAGATGGTAACGCTCCAATTATCTTGGCCGGATAGTTGGGGTGTTACAAAGTGGTATCAGAGCGACGATTTTGGAACCTAAATCAATGAACCAAAATGAACATAGGAGTGTCTAATAAAATGAATCCGACGTGAGTGCAATAGGAGGTCGGTTTTGAGTGAGAAGGATCCCCCATTTCAAAACTAAATCCTATTGTTTCGGTTGGTCACTACGTGGGTGGTTATGAGTTGAGAAACGTAAATTGAAATGTTACATGAATTATGATTGTGTTATAGTTTTGTTAAACATGTTGCATAATATAGAGGTTGTGTGGCAAATGATAACATCTGAAATGCATTTTATTGTAGGAGTGTTGCGAGTTTGGAATATGATGAGTTTTAAAGCTGTAATTAGCATAGTTGATAGGATTCTTGCATGATATAATTGTTCATTTGGTACATGTTGAAATGTGAAAATTTGATGAAAAAGGGTAATGTATATGACATGTTTCGAGAATGATTGTTACGTGTTAGTGTGTGAGGGGCACTAGCCCCGTCCTTTGGCATTTTAATACCGAATATATGTTTGAAAAACATCAATGCCATAGTTCGAGTGTGATTAGTAATAGTCATTGGTAAAGTAGTCACTAATATAAGAAAAGTGTTCCTTGGTCGAAAATTGCAAACCAAAGAGAGGCACCCCGCCAAGTGCGAGCTAGTACTCGATCGAGTACCGATCCACTCGACCGAGTGAACCCTACCACTCGACCGAGCGGACTAATTTCCAGAAACTTTCAAGTTTCTGGAAGTGAGTCACTCGACCGAGTGCAGTGGGCACTCGACCGAGTGGACTGAAACTCGACCGAGTGGAATCAGCACTTGACCGAGTGCCATTTTATGGGTTGTAAAATTTGTGAAATTGTATTGTTACCTTGTTTCTTGGATTTCTTCGTCGTTCCTCATAGCAAAAATACCAAAATCTTAAATCTTTTTCTAAAACTCCATTGTTTATGCTTATTGCTTGGGCTTAAGCTTCCTACCCCATTTTATACTTCTAATTTTTGCTAATTAAACAATGTGAGTGGTTTCCTCATTGCTTTTAAGTTGTTCTAATTTGATTTTGTTTAAGCCTACGCTAATTCCTCCAATTTTGTCAATTAATGGCATGTTTTATTTGATTCATGATATTAATCATCTTTTACGTCATTAATGATGTCAAGTGTAAATTTTCATGTTGAACTTTGCCCAAAATTTTGTCTTATATGAACTCGAAAAAATGTGTTTTCTTGAATGAATAATTTGATTTGGTGGATGTTCATGGTTGAGTTCCGATTTATCCTAGTGCTTAAAAACTGAGTTTAGTTGACTAATGAGGCCCAAAAGTGTTGTCATGCTCAAGTTTTGAATTCTCTTTGTTAAGAATGACTCTCGTGGATGCCAATGAACACGGATGTTCACAGAGATCTGGAGTAAGGGGTGAGGGTACGTATTAGGAAGTCCTTTTATTGAACACCTAATCCCGCCCGCCTTGATAGCGGCCTCTACTAATGATTAGGGAAATCGTTTGTACTTGATATTTTGTCGATTATATGCATGCAATGCAACAAACAATAGATTAGTCCTAGCATGTGAATTAAACTATGTCGGTTAACACGTAATTTAGCAAACAATGTGGTCGAAGTGGATGTTAGATTGATTACATGTGAATGCCGAGCAAATAAATCATACAAGATAATAAGAAATAATACAAAGGAATAAATTACAATGGATATTTGAATTTGCATCATAAACATGCCCAAAAGAGTTTTAGAAATTAAAGAAAAGAAAGGAATAAATGAAATAAGGAAAATTAGAAAATTGGAAAAAATATGAAAATTGGAAAGATGATTTAAATAAGGAAAATTGGAAAATAAGGAAATTTAGAAAATAAGGAAAATTGGAAAATAAGGAAAATCGGAAAATAAGGAAAATCAAATAAATTAGGAAAATAAAAATAAAGAAATAAAATAGAAAATATGAAAAATATGAATTATATGGAAAATATGTCGAATTATGGTGATAATAAGAATAATAGTTAATTAAAATCCTAATTAGAAACTCTACGTCAAAAACGAGAAGAGTTCAAAGGCAGAAGACAACTTAGAACAGGCGCAGCATCTGCTGCGTCCTCTGGAAGAGGCGCAGCACTTCTGCGTCTGTTCTCCAGTTGGATTCTGATTGTGAAAGTCATACTCGTGGGTTGTTAATGTCCGTTAGTAATTTTAAGGTCGATTATTGATATTAGAACTCGAGATGAAGTGATTAACAGATTACATACATACTAATATTGTTATAAAACGAATTAAAAGTGAGAATACAGCGGTTTAATATGGTTAGTATTGATACGATGTCGGAAACGGGTTTATATACAAGCTCGAAGTTAAAGGTGGAAACAAAAGATTATAAATTGGTGAAGAAAACAGATTAAAAACGTGTATCAAAGACGAATTCAAGAGACTTGATATGAATGAATCGAGCCTCTTAAATCCGGGTTCGAATAAGATGACGAAAACCCGCAAATATTGATTATAAGGGATTTAAGTCGGGATTAAAGGTTATGATTTGAAAAGAATTTATTAAGATGTGATTACATATAAAACACGAACAAAAAGAAACAAGAAAAACGGAAAAACGCAGAAGATCGAGAAAGAAGAAGAAGAGCAGGAGCAGCGGCAGCTTCAGGAAGAGGCGCAACATGTACTGCGACTCTTCGAAGAGGCGCATCTGCTGCTGCGTTTCTTCTCGACGTCAGATCTCCGTTGTTTTGTAAATATGGTTTTAAAGATGGGTTTTAAAGAGTGTTTTGAGCGTGCTTATGACATAAACTCGTACATTAATTACAAAATAAAAAGTACAATAAATAAAATTGGGATTTTACACCCTCAGACTTACATGTTAGCGTCGCGAGATTTAACTAAATCGGTTTTTAGTGGTAACTCGACTCGATCTATGCAAATATGAAAGTGCCCTTAAAAAAGGAATTTAAAAGATTGATTTATTGAATTATTTATTAATTATGGTGTAGTGGTCAAATTGGTCGGTCATGCAAACGTGACTGGTACTCAGAATGATCTGAGCTTACGTGGTCGATTGATCAAGTACGTAGGCGTCAAAAGCTTAGAGCAAGGTCTTAGAATGCAAAGAGAGAGGAAAAGGGCGGACACTCGCGTGAAAAATATGTGAGGCGAAGGCCTCTATTTATATTAAACACACGGAGGAATTATGGTAAGGGTAGAATTTGGAAAGGAATAGGAAAGAAGGATCTGAAAACAACCGATAAGTTGAAACACGGAAACTTGGACAAAAAGAAAGCCCTGAGAAAAGGCGCAGCAGGTGCTGCGTCTCTTAGAAGAGGGGCAGTACTTACCGCGTCCTTTCTCGGGTAGGATTCTTCTGCGCGTAGAAAACGCGTTTGACAGCCTGTCGTATTTTAGGCATAACGTTCTCTACAAGACTCAGATTAAGGTGATTTAGGTGGCGTTGGAAACTTAAAAGAAATATCTATAATTTCTGTTAGATAGGCCTGACCCAAAAATGCCGTTATCACCTCATAAAACGGGCCAAAATGTCGGGTTGTCATTTTAACTAAATGAAATGCACATTTTATAATGTAAACTTTAAGTTTAGCCCAAAGAAGTGATATGAAACTCAAAATGAGATATACTCATAACATTTTATGACATCCTAACCTTAGGTAGACAAGCACATTGTTTTTTGACTCAAGATTTGACGGTTTTAGGAAATGAAGACGATTTTTTTGACCCAGACTCCAAATGAACTCTAATTACTGCCAAAACGACCGTAATGACACCAAGATGATAACCTAGGGTTAGACACAAGTGTATGAGTTACCTTTTATTAACTGATTTACAAAACGTCATAAAATCGCGACATATGCTAAACATGCGGCCTAATCATTACTGGGCATTTGGCGGGAGGTGCAGAAACGAGGTATCTACACTTATACCTAAAGCTACAACAAGTGAAGTTGTGGTTTCAGAATAAAAGAAGGAAATTGATTCTCTGAATAAGCAATTAAAAGAATCTAAAGATCTTCTATCTAATGTTATGAAACAACACTCATATGTCTTGTTTATTCTTAACAAAAGATTTCAAGACTTTCGTGACAATTTTTGTTACCCCCATATACCAAGGAGCCTTACTAAGACCTTCCCTATCATATAAGGACATCACTATCTCGGTTGCCCGAGGAAAGTAATCATCAAAGGTTAATAAAAGAACATTTAAACTGTTTTACAAGGGTCATAACCAAACTGCTAAAAGAAAGATACAACTCATCACTATATACTACTTCCTGTCATAACTCGTGAGGACTCATCCCAGCCCGGACTCCAGCAATCATCCAAGACAACACCTGCTAAGACTGACTACTCACCATGAGGGATCACGGCAGACACAACAAAATAAACAAGACAAACTAGAGAAGATCAGTAACTAAGATAAGACACGACAAACATAACCAACTATAACAACCACAACCAAAACACACACAATCACAATCACTCCAACCGATCACCGTCACCGACTGTTTACTGGACCAGCCCTGCCAGTGGGGGACCGCAGCCGTTCTCACCTAAGCCCCGCTCATCATATCGAGCGATAACCCCGTCCCATTAATGTGCACATCCCCTCCCGTGGCGGGTTCCACGGAGGGCGAAACTAGGGCGTGAAGCCACTCCCGCAAGCGACCCCACTCAGCCGAGGACGCACCTCGAGAACCAGAGACAAAGCATCAGACAACTGCAATACAACAACAACCGACCTCCAGCATACACTAACCAACTACCATGTATATTCAACTATACGGCCACAACAACAATACAACAACGACACAGCAACCGACACACTAGACATTCAACAGAAACTGAGTA
The DNA here is from genome assembly GCF_048544455.1 of Silene latifolia. Taxonomy (NCBI): domain Eukaryota; kingdom Viridiplantae; phylum Streptophyta; class Magnoliopsida; order Caryophyllales; family Caryophyllaceae; genus Silene; species Silene latifolia. The sequence continues at coordinate 117,934,096 of NC_133528.1, read as the reverse complement.
GGCGAACCTACTTTTGAGCGACCGCAACGGTTCCATGTCTACACACGCAAGACCCATCAATCAAGCAACACCTATACACACAATACAATCATCTATCACTACCATTTTTACCCTAACTGAAAACACAAAGACATGGGTGATGATGACGACATACCTACATGAGGAAATCTGGCAAAGGACCGCTACCCGACTCAAGCTATGCACTCCTATGGCACAAGGACCTTCAAAGGCTCCCATGGAAGGTATTTGGTGAAGGGAAGAGGAAGGGACGACATCTAGGTTTAGAAGAAAGAGGCGGAAATGATATGCGATTTTAGGAAAACACGATTATAAACCCTCGCTGAAAAGACGCTACTCGATCGAGTAACTAACGTACTCGATCGAGTGGCCCCTACTCGATCGAGTATCCAAGCTACTCGATCGAGTAGCCTCTACTCTATCGAGTTCCACCCACAACTCAAGACAACAAGATAACTTTGGCACGTATTCCTAAGGACTATTACTTCTCCCAAGGTCAGTCAATGCTGGTCAACGGGTTCCTAAAAGGGCGGGTATTATAATTTTAAAGAAAAGAATGGTGTGTAGAAACCTCATTTCTACACCTCCTGCCAACCACCCAGTGATGATTGGGCCGCATGTTTGATACACGAAACGATTTTATGACAATTCGTAAGTTCATCAACAAGTGATAGCTCAAACACTCGAGGTAACCCCTTGGTCATCATCTACGCACCGATACGGTCGTTTTGACAGTACATAGAGTTCATTTGGAGTCCGGGTCAAAAACCGCTTCATTTTCTAAAAACTGTTTCAATATCGAGTCGGAATATTCCGGAATGTTCTAGAATTCTCTAGATATTTATTCCTAAAATTAAAATTAATATTTTTAGTAAATTTCTTCTGTTTATTGTTTTTTATGGAATAAGTAAGTGTATATCTACCGAAATTCCATAATAAAAACGCGGAAATCTTTCTTGCTGAGGAGGAAACCTCTGGGAAAAGGACGCAGCAGGTGCTTCGCCTCTTCGATGCACCTCTTCTCCAGCCCTCTTTTCACGCTTTTCAAAATATTTCCGTGATTTATTTCCAAATTCATGTCATTCTTAAACTCCTCCATATGTTTAGTGTAAATAGAGGCCTTCGATCTCCATATTTTTCACACGAGTGTTCCGCCCCTTCTTTCTCTCTTTGCATTCTAGATTACGCTATTGCTTTCGACACCTACGTGCTTGATCAATCGACCACGTAAGCTCAGATCCTTCTGAGTCCCGGTCACGTTGCATAGACCGACCAATTTGACCAACTCTACTTTTAATCAACCTAATCAATCTACTAAATCCTCTAACGAGGGCACTTTCCACGCATATTCGAGTCGAGCAATCACTAAACAATAACTTTAGTCAATCTCATTTTGTCAAACATGTAAGTTTGAGGGTGTAAATCCTATTTTATTTATTGTACTTTTTATTTTATATCAATTAATGTAGATCTATATCAAGAGCACGTTCGAAAACCGATTTAAAATCCATCTTTTAAAATCATTTTTATAAAATAAGAGAGGTCGACGTCGAAAGAAACGCAAAAGAAGAAATGCGCTCTTGAAGGATCGCAGCTTTGTGCGCCTTTTCAAGAGGTTTCTTGCTGCACCTGCTCTTCTTCTTCTTCTTCTTCTTCTTATTCTTCTTCTTCTTTTTCTTCTTCTTCTTCTTCTTCTTCTTCTTCTTCTTCTTCTTCTTCTTCTTCTTCTTCTTCTTCTTCTTCCTCGACTTCCTGCAATTTTCCTTTTCTCTTATTCTTTCGTTCCTTTTGTTGTTTCAGTACATAAATCACGTTTTAACAATCCTTTTTTTATTTACAATGTATAATTCGTCCGTAATCCCAAGTAATTCAATACTTGCAGGTTTTCGCCGTTTTAATTCAAATCGATTCTTCAAGGGTTCGACTTGTTCATGTCGAGGTTCTGGAATCCTAATTTGATACATATGTTTTCTTTTGAGTCTTATTTGTCTAATTCCGTCTTAATTTAACCTAAATTTTCTCTTTTTGTATTATTTCGACCCGAGTTCATCGTAATCCTGTAAAACGCTGTAATTTCTCATTTTTAATTCGTTTTATGACTTGCCCAGATGCATGTAATCAATTAAAGCACTTCAACTTGAGTCTAATATCAATAATCGATCTTAAATTTTCCAACGAACGATAACAATGTTGCGGTTCTGACTTCACAACCAGAACCCAGCTCTAGAACAGACACAGGGATTGCTGCGCCTCTTCCAGAGGACGCATCAGATGATGCGCCTGTTCTGGGTTGGTTTCTGTCTCTGAATTCTTTCTCGCTCTGACGTAGCTTCTAATTACGGTTTAAATCGACTATTATCCTTATTATCACCTCTAATCTGACGTATTTTCGTATCTTATTTCAATTTTCTTTTTCCTTTATTTTCTTCTTTGAAATCTCGTCTTTGAGCGTGCTTTTTGTTGGAGTTAGTGTCCTCCACAATAATGCGTTTACATAATAAATCTCATTAAAGGAATATCATCGATATTTAATTATTATTTGATCCTCGTCGATTGATTAATGTAAATCGATAACGGTTGGCTGACTATAGTTTGACGTTATTGTCGTGAGACGGCGGTGATCAATTGACCCTTTTCGGTCACACCTAAAGGAACGAACACCAACTGACAACTAATTAATTGTATGAGATACAATTTATTTAGTCCCTTGATTTATAGACTAAAAGGTTGGTCAATTATTTTTAGAGAGATTTCGAGTTACGAACTCGAGGAGCGGCAATTATTATTTAATTACGCGATAATTAAATAATAAATTTTATGAGACGGGTTTTAGTTAATTAATTGTTAATTCACTAAAACTGTACTAATTGATTAATGTGATTAATATTAGTACGAATAATAATATGTGTAGCGGTACACGTATATTGGAGTGATTTGGACGAATTTAATTGGAAGCATTTAAACATGATACGATGTTTAAATAAAATTTACACGTATTTGTGCGACAAATATGAGAACCAAAATGGACCCGTAAATGGTACATTGGACCATGTAAATGGAGTGTAGTGGATGATCATGATCATTACACTTTGCTTATTTTTCTTCCATAATTGTCATGTGATCATTATGTGTGTCATAATGTGTTGGACATTAAAATAAGGAAAATAATTCTTACACTCCACTACTACACACTCCACCCGCCACTTCCTCTACTTACACTCCATCTTTTGTTCATTTTTCCTACACTTCATTACTTCACTTTTGCATGTGAACAAAACTTGGTCTATCTCTCTAAAATTATTATACGTCATTTACTAAAAAGTTAGTAATCAAAAATATTATTACTAAGAGTGTTAGTAATATTACAAATATTAACAAGGGTAAATTTTACAAATATCTAGTTAATATTTGTAAGATTATTTGGATGATTTGTTTTTGGGTGCAACTTGAAGGAGACGTTCTTTTTGAAAGTTTTTCTAGGAGGATCATCCTTTTGTTTTAAGCTCAAGAACAATCAAGATAGAAGATCTTGATTTTGCCCATATTACCATAAATATCAATGTAAGGAAATTATTTTTCCTTAATCTTTAATTTTATGCTTTTATATTTGCATGCATGTTACATAGATCACTAAATGAACATATTATGAGATAATTTATTTTTAATTAGAGAGTCTAATTAGGATCTATGATGTCTCAAGTGGTATCAGAGCTTAGGCTTGTAATTTGCATGTTGATTTTAAGCATATTAATAAATTATGAGATAATTTATAAAAACTCAAAAATTATGTTAGAAGAGATTTTGGCATGAATTTTTTGGGGCATGCATACCAACTGATCTCAAAAGATTTGTGGTAAATGTTGGTGATTTATGATGTTATTTTGCTATTTTTAATGATTTTTGGTAGAAAACCGAGTCAAAATGCCGTATTTTAGTTAAAAATTGACTAAAAATAGTTAAAATTTGATTCGGATTATGAAATTTTTATGGTGTTTCATGCATATTTTCTAAATATTTTATGCAAAATTTTGAAGTTTGGTTTGAAGTTTTGCATGCTTATTGATTTTATGAGATAAAAGTCGATAAAAGTGAAATAAATTAATCATAATTTCGAAATATTTGTTCCTGCCCATGATAAATTTATGTACATTTAAAAATATTATTTAAAAGTTAAAAGTAAAATTTAAAATGTGATTTCACCTTGTTTTGATGTTTATTGGTTTTAGTGGTTAAAAACCCGATAAATATCAATCTTTTTCTTCATAAATTTTATCCGGATTTTTGGGGCAATTTTTCTGATATTTTGGTGTTCTTGGGAGTGTTCCAGAATACTAAAATTTTTTGTTTCAATCCTTTGGGTAATTTTTCAATTATTTTGGATTTTTACTTTAAAATTATGATTTTACCGATTAAATTAGCAAAATATCACCAAATCAAACTAATTATTCATCATAAAATTAGTGAAGACTAATTTTGAGGTCCAAAACAGTTTGGACTTAAATGAGATTTAAGAGTTGATTATTGATTTTTACAAGTTAAAAATCGATTAAATCCACAAAACCGAGATGGATACGAACGATTGATAGATAGGGCGATTTTGGCATCATTTTACAATATTTTTAAGCATATTTATTTAAGTTGAATGAATGATTGTCATTTATTTAAAGTATTTATCTTGTTGTACCTAGTATGGCCTAGTTTATTTTAATCGTTATTACCCGAAATGAATGGGAATATCGATTTGTTTGTAATTAAATACGATCTCGTATCGTCGATTTGTAATTAATTAATAGTTTTATTTATTTTATTAAGTAATATATAATAGGAATAGCTATTTAATTCAATAGTAATAGTTATTCTTACCGGCGTTTCCAAAAGACGGATTACATCGAGGCGAAGTCTATTTTTGGAAGGTGTTCCAAATCTCATAAGAGGAGCCACTTTTGGAATGAAGAGGCAAGGGACCAAGGAGTTGGTTTCCGATATGTAATAGTCTAGTTTTTATTAACTAGGTGGCCATAATAAGATTTATTCATATGCTTACTTGTTTGCTTGTTTTTATTTTCGCGTATGCCAAAATCGCCATTCACATGCATTTTTATTTTCGCGGTTGTCAATTCACGTCATTTACATTCACCGAATTAGTTCACTTATAGGGAATTTATGACTAAATTGACAAGATCTCTCACATAACTAAAATTGAGATTAGCCTTACCAATTAGTAACACCTATGAATCTCTTCTTCATTAGAGCCACGCTCGCCCAAGTAGGGTGTTATCTTTTTACCTTGGGTAAGTAGGGTGGTAAACGGTTATCACACACCAAAATTGGTTGGACTCAACGGGATATAAGACGGTCTTGTGTTCCGGGGATAGTAGATGGATTTAAGGAAATTCGTCGACCAAGAGTTCTAAAGGTAGAATTAGTCAACGTGACTTACCGAATTTACACAATTATGGGATGTTTCGCCCAAGCGATGCTCATTTTTGTTTAATATTTGGGTCTTGGAATCATTTATATAATTTAGTGGGAGATCATTATATAAATGCTAAAACTTGTTAAACATGTTTTCACAAGTAATTTTTAAAACAATGGATGTTAATTTTTTCCTTTTTGTTGTAGCATTTTAATTCGGAATGGCAACTTCTTCAACTCCATCGACTATTTCACTAGGCAAAGATTCATGGCTAAGGTCCGTAATGGACAAATGTATCTTAAAAGATGACGGTAGTAACTTTCTTGAATGGGAATCCAACATCAAAAGTGTCGCGTTGTCCGACAATGTGCTCACTTGCTTGACCGAGGCTCCTCCCATCGAGCCCGGTCCAAGGGCTTCATCGGCGGTGCGGACCGCCTATGATGACCATGTGAGGATGTCGAATGTTATCAAGAATGTGTTGATATGGTCGATGTCTCCAAAGCTCAAGCTTTCATGCATTTCTTTAAATGCGTACGAGATATTCACTAGTATGATTACTATGTTTTCACAAACACCTAAAGTCCGTCAATACAATGCGGCGGCACGCTTCTTTGAAGCCAAGCTTTAGAGGGGCCAAAAGTTGGTCCCCATGTACTCAAAATGGTCGAATATGTCGACATCCTAAAGCGTCTAGGGTGTAAGATTCCTAAGACTCTTGTGGTGGATCGTATCCTCCACTCACTTCCCACCAAGTTTGACCACTTGAGGGTAAACTACAACATAAATGGCATGGATAAGAGTTATCATGAAATTCATGCACTCCTCACCCAAGCGGAGAGGGATATGGAAGCTAGTGGGAGTGACAAAGGGGATGTTTTAACCATGAAGTTAAAGAACATGTCCCTTGGAGTTAAGAAAGGAAAGGGGAAGGAAAAGTCCCAATTCAGGAAATCATCAAAGAAACATAACAAGGGAAAGGGGAAGGCCGTTGAGAATGGCAATCCCAAGGCAAAAAGTGTCAAGCTCTCCGAGGCCGAAAGTTTCCATTGTAATGGGAAGGGGCATTATAGGAGAAGTTGTCCCAAATATTTGGAGGATCTCAAGGAAGGGCGTGTGACGCCTATTGGTATGATTTCCTCTCTCTATGTGATAGACGTTAATTATGCTTGCACTTCCACTTGGGTAGTTGATACCGGATGTGGCTCTCACCTTTGTAATCATTTGCATGGTTTAAGGGACGTGCGAGCACTAGCAAAAGGTGATGTGGATCTCTGCATGGGCAATGGAGCTAGAGTAGCGGCCATTTCCGTGGGGACCTATGTGCTCACTTTAGCTAGTGGTCTAGAGTTGTATTTAAATAAGTGTTATTTTGTACCAACTTTAACCAAGAACATCATCTCCATTTCCACGTTAGACGTGGAAGGCTTTTGTTTTATGATTAAGGACAATAGTTGTACTTTTTCATTAAATGATGTGGTTTATGGTAAGGCCATTTCAATTGGAGGCATTTATGTTTTAAATGATGTTAATGACGTCTATCATGTGGAAACTAAAAAGCTCAAAACGGGTGATCCAAACGAATCCTACCTTTGGCATTGTCGTTTAGGCCACATAAACAAAAGACGCATTAAGAGACTTGCTTCATAAAAAGTGCTCAAACCATTTGGTTTTGAATCTTATGCTACATTCGAGTCCTGCCTTTTAGGCAAGATGACTCGTGCACCTTTTGCGGGAAAAGGGACACGAGATAGTGAGGTTTTGGCTCTCATACATACGGATGTGTGTGGACCATTAACCATCACCGCTAGAGGAGGTTTTCACTACTTCATTACTTTTACTGATGACTTAAGTAGATATGAGTATGTCTACTTAATGAAGAACAAGAGTGAAGCCTTTGACAAGTTCAAAGAATTCCAAAATGAAGTAGAGAACCAATTGGATAAAAGGATTAAGATACTACGATCCGATCATGGTGGTGAATACCTAAATTCTGAATTTGATTCACACTTGAAAGACTGTGGTATAGTATCACAATGGACTCCTCCTGGCACACCACAACTAAATGGTGTAGCCGAAAGGAGAAACCGAACTTTACTAGATATGTTTCGGTCTATGATGAGTCTAACTGAGCTTCCTAGTTCATTTTGGGGTTTTGCCCTCTTGTCTGCAATATTTTCACTAAATCGAAGCCCGACTAAAGCGGCCGATAAGACTCAATATGAGATATGGACAGGGAAAGTCCCTCATTTGTCATTCATGCGTATTTGGGGTTGCGAAGCGTACGTCAAAATCAAGTCTGACAATAAGCTTGCACCCAGGTCTGACAAATGTCTTTTTGTAGGATATCCAAGGGAAACACATGGCTATTACTTCTACAATAAACACGAGAACAAAGTGTTTGTGGCTCGTAATGCTGTCTTCCTAGAAAAGGAGTTTATTTCTAGGAGACAGAGTAGGAGAAAATTTGAACTTGATGAAGTTCGAGAGCCACAAACCAAGAATGAGGTAGAGGAGAACGTGGAGGATAGCATTCCCTCTTCCTCTGAAACGGTAATTGTTTCTAGAAAGTCAAGTAGGATTTCTAATCCACCTAACCTCTACCTTGGTAACATCGAAGAGGATGGTGTTTTGTTACTTTTGGAAAGTGATGAACCCACTACCTACAAATCGGCCATGTCTAGTCCCGACTCCTCGCTTTGGCTAGAAGCCATGCGGTCCGAAATGGATTCCATGTACGAGAACCAAGTATGGGACTTGGTGGATTTACCTGAGGGAGTGCGACCCCTTCACTGTAAATGGATATATAAAATCAAGCTCGGCGTGGATAAACATGTAGATGTTTACAAAGCTAGATTGGTGGCAAAAGGTTTCACCCAAGTTCATGGTTTACACTATGATGAAACCTTTGCTCCAGTCGCTATGCTTTGGTCCATTAGGATAATCTTAGCGGTTGCCGCATTTCATGATTATGAGATTTGGCAAATGGATGTCAAAACCGCCTTCTTGAATGGGATTCTAGAAGAAGAGGTGTACATGATACAACCTGAAGGTTTTGTGGATACATCTAACCCTAAGAAGGTGTGTAAGCTCAAGAAGTCCATCTATGGTCTTAAGCAAGCATCTAGGAGTTGGAATCATCTCTTTGATCATGTTATTAAATAATACGGTTTCACTAGAAGTGTGGAAGAACCGTGTTTATACATGAAGTTTAGTGGGAGTACGGTTGCATTCCTTGTCCTATATGTGGATGACATATTACTCATCGGGAATGATGTTTCATCGCTCACTTCCGTTAAGCAGTGGCTAGGGAAACACTTCCAGATGAAGAACTTGGGAGGGGCACAACGAATCTTGGGTATCCGGATCTATAGGGATAGGTTCAAGAGGATACTAGCATTGAGTCAAGAAACTTATATTGACAAAATTCTTGACCGGTTCAATATGAAAGACTCCAAGAGAGGATTTCTACCTATGGGCCAAGGGATTACTTTGAGCAAGTCACAGTCTCCCTCCACCCCTAAGGAAATTTAACACATGAAGACCGTCCCTTATGCTTCCGCTGTTGGATCTATCATGTATGCTATGATTTGCACTCGTCCCGACGTTGCGTATGCCTTGAGCATGACAAGTCGTTATCAAGCCAAGCCCGGTGATAGTCACTGGATAGCCGTAAAGAACATCCTTAAGTACTTGAGAAGGACTAAGGCTTCATTCTTAGTGTTTGGAGGAGAAACTGAGTTGCGTGTAAGAGGTTACACGGACGCAAGTTTCCAAACCGATCGGGATGATATGAAATCCCAATCTGGCTATGTTTTTATGCTAAATGGAGGAGTCAAGTTTCTGGAAGAGCTTCAAGCAAAGCGTTACAACGATTCTACAAGAGAGGATGAGTACCTTGCAGCGTCGAGGTCAAAGCGAAGGAAGTCTGTTTGGATTAGGCAATTCATGGAGGGGCTAGGAGTAGTCCATTCCGCCAAAGATCCTATCACTCTATATTGTGATAACAGTGGAGCTATTTTTCAAGCCAAAGAGCCTAAGTCTAGTAACAAATCTAGACACATTGAAAGGAAATACCATGTAATTAGAGATTATGTGGAAAGGAAGGAAATTGACATTTGTAAGGTTGAGACAGATGATAATATTGCTGATCCTTTAACCAAACCTTTATCAAAGGCTAAGCATGATGGTCATGTCGTCGTAATGGGATTGAGACGAGTACCAGATTTTCTTTAGATTATGGATATGTAATAATTGGATAGTGTATCTCTTATTATATATATGATAATCACATTCATTGTTTTCGCATTCATTCTTCTATGAATCTTTTATTTAGTATGACTAAATTTTTAAATACATTGTTTATCTGAATGAGTTGTGGAGACAATGTTGAACAATATTCAAGTGAATAAGATGAACATTGTATTTTGTCCCTAGTCACTTAATGAGGTGACTTCTCGGAGTGACTAGATTGTGAGTCGATTGATGGTTGTTCAACACCATGAGGTCATACGTGATGACTAGTCGATTACATAGGCAGTTTGTGTGACTTTGCCGGACAAAGACCATTTAGAGAGTCCCTAGCTAAGTTCTATTATAGACGCCTGGTTGTGGCAAGGATCTCTAAGATGTTCCTATGAGTCGATTCTTTTGATCGAGACTATTATCCGAGCATGTGCGCTTTCGAGTGACTTTGGTTTTTGTCCTAGGTCGTGCCGTGAAAGGTGGCCAAAGGGCATTTACTAGGTCATGGTGATCTCAGATCTTGTGCAATAGGATAGATAGGGCATACAGGAATTATCCACCCACGTTGGGTAACTATATCTCAAGGCCACTCGAGGAGTTAATGACTACAAATGCGTGGCCACGCTCAGAAGTAATCTGTGGGAGATTTTTCCGGTCAGGTAGTCACACTCCCGATCGATAAAACCACTCGCGATATGTTCATGTGCAAGTGCGACTTGAAAGACACCTTGCATTGAGTTGGAGATTAAAACAGACAAGAGAATTGGTAGCGCACACATTGTGTCGGACAAGTGGGAGATTGTTGGAGTTAGTGTCCTCCACAATAATGCGTTTACATAATAAATCTCATTAAAGGAATATCATCAGATATTTAATTATTTGATCCTCGTCAGTTGATTAACGTAAATCGATAACGGTTGGCTTACTAGAGTTTGACTTTATTGTCGTGAGACGGCGGTGATCAACTGACCCCTTTCGGTCACACCTAAAGGAATGAACACCAATTGACAACTAATTAATTGTATGAGATACAATTTATTTAGTCCCTTGATTTATAGACTAAAAGGTTAGTCAATTATTTTTAGAGAGATTTCGAGTTGCGAACAAATAATAAATTTTATGAGACGGGTTTTAGTTAATTAATTGTTAATTCACTAAAATTGTACTAATTGATTAATGTGATTAATATTAGTACGAATAATAATATGTGTAGCGGTACACGTATATTTACGGAGTGATTTGGGCGAATTTAATTGGAAGCATTTAAACATGATACGATATTTAAATAAAATTTACACGTATTTGTGTGACAAATATGAGAACCAAAATGGACCCGTAAATGGTACATTGGACCGTGTAAATGGAGTGTAGTGGATGATCATGATCATTACACTTTGCTTATTTTTCTTCCATATTTGTCATGTGATCATTATGTGTGTCATAATGTGTTGGACAATAAAATAAGGAAAATGAATCCTACACTCCACTACTACACACTCCACCCGCCACTTCCTCTACTTACACTCCATCTTTTGTTCATTTTTCCTACACTTCATTACTTCACTTTTGCATGTGAACAAAACTTGGTCTATCTCTTTAAAATTATTATACATCATTTACTAAGAAGTTAGTAATCAAAAATATTATCACTAAGAGTGTTAGTAATATTACAAATATTATCAAGGGTAAATTTTACAAATATCTAGTTAATATTTGTAAGATTATTTGGGTGATTTGTTCTTGGGTGCAACTTGAAGGAGACTTTCTTTTTGAAAGTTTTTCTAGGAGGATCATCCTTTTGTTTTAAGCTCAAGAAAAATCAAGATAGGAGATCTTGATTGTGCCCATATTACCATAAATATCAATGTAAGAAAATTGTTTTTCCTTAATCTTTAATTTTATCCTTTTATATTTGCATGCATGTTACATAGATCACTAAATGAACATATTATGAGATAATTTGTTTTTAATTAGAGAGTCTAATTAGGATCTATGATGTTTCAAGTTTGACGTAGATCAAATAAACCTTGTAATTTTTGTACTTTTAATTATTATAATTCGTAATTATTATTATTATGTATGGTTTAATTGTATGGTTTTCACATGTAATTAAGCAAACATCTACTTTGACCTAATTTTTTTTGCTATAACACGTGTTAACCGACATAGTCTAATTTCACATGCTAGGATTAATCTATGTTTGTTGCATTGCATGCATTACATCGACGACATATCAAATATGAACAATTTCCCTAATCATTATTAAAGGCCGCTATGGAGGCGGGCAGGATTAGGTGTTCGATTTAAAGAGCTTCCTAATACGTACCCTTACCCCTTACTCCAGTTATCTCTGGACATCCGTGTCCATTGGCATCTTCGAGAGTGATTCTAGATATAGAATGCTAAGGTTAACGAGTTCTTAGTGTCTATGTCACTACTTTGTGTCTTGAAATGACGCAAAATATTCGAACGGTTTCAAATTTTTCCACAATAAATTGGTGGCGACTCCACAAATGCAGGCTTAGTCAACCTTTCACTGATTTTAATGCCTCACCAATCGGTAACGGCCCATGATGTGCTTTGGGAAACCAAGGTTTCGTGGGTGAAGTACCGCTGCCTCAAAACAAACGCGCGGGTGCGCACAGCGCGGGTGGCCCATGTCAACAGTTTGGCGACTCCGCTGGGGATGATACACTTACGTGTTACCCAGGGTGAAACTTAAACAAGGTTAGGGAATAGTTTATACGAGACAGTTGTCGATTTTCATTACTCGACCTTCTTAGGTCGTTTTAGCTAGCCTTCCTAGGCTTAACCCAACCCATTCGACCCATTGTCCCGTTTGGACGGTCCAAATTCCTATCTGGGCCTAAAGATGGATAGCGATTGACGTCAACCATTCTGTGGTACATACTCATGTTTGTATCAAGAGCTTTCACTACTCGAGGAAATGGACTAGGAACCGACCTCACTCATGTTTGGCACGGACCTCTCCACAGACCAGGGTTTGATTGCTTGGTATGGCAACCCACCTTTTTAAGCCAAAACCCTTTAAATGCACTCAGCATACCGTTATAATGCCCATATGTATCTTTATATCATATACGTGATCATCTTTTATAAACAAAACCATGACAAAATTTTGTAAAATAAAATCCATTTCAAAATGTAAACATTTTCAAAGATGGCCTAAAACAAATAAAATAAGCCGAAACTCATCCAAATGTTGAGTCAAAATTTGGGCCTCAAACCCATTTCAAAACTCACTTCGAGTCAGCACTCCTACAACTATACTACAGTTGTCTAGGACAAACATTTCAAAATTTATCATTTTCAAATCCCACTTCACAGTGGCACACACCCACTTCACGAGTCAAGTCCTTTTTTTTGAGTAAGTGTGCGAAAATGGTCGATCATGTTTTGATTCGTCGTCGATCTCTTATCCTCAGTCCAAAATGGTGGGAACTAGTCACGGAAGCATCAGTGATCGATATAAACAACCCGTAAATGGTAATGACCAAATCCTAGATGCACTCCTTCGTCTCCAGGCAAGCTAAGACCAAGCTTATGCTCGCCTTAACGCCATCGAAGGCCGTATTGTCGCTGTAGAGGCTAGACTTCCTTCTGCAGAGGATCGCATTCCCGACATGATCATACACGATTATCTTCCACCCTTTGTTGGACAACCAAAAGTTAATCTTCCACCAGGTCCTACTGAAGCTGAAAAGCGACTCCAGTATTTGGAGGAGCAACTAATGTATCTCAAGGGAGATGACATCTATTGGGAAAACAGCCGCAAATATGAGGCAGTAAATTCTCAACTGCCAACTACTTCAACATGACTGACATCCCGAAGTTTAAGGTGTATGAAAACCCTTTGAACCATATTCGTGCATTCAAAGATTATATGTCTATCAAAGGCATTAAGCCAGAGGTGTTCTTAAGGATATTTCCCTTGTCTCTCGATAATATTCCTAAGCAATGGTACTACTCCTTGGATCACAAGAAAATTGCTACTTGGGATGATGCTGCAATTGAGTTCACCAAACAGTACGCAGATAATGCTGAAATTCAAGTCAATATGCGCACTCTAGAGGTTCTTACCCAAAATGAGAAAGAAGGGTTCACCGACTTCCTAAGTAGGTGGAGAAAGACTAGCACGCAACTCGTCGAACGCCCAGATGAAACTACACTTGTTGAAAAGTTTGTGGACAATTTAAGGCCAATTTACGCGAACCATCTAAGGTACCAAAACATAAAGTCTTTCAAGGACTTAACTGTGTTAGGAACAAGAATTGAAGACGACATCTGTAAAGGACTCTTGTCCAAAACGACAGGTCGCGAATATCAAGGCAAAACGAGTCGTTCCTATGGCTCCACTAGCAAGACTGACAAGGTCAACCTTGTCGAACTGTCTACCAAGAAGAATAACCCGCAAAGGAAGTTCACCAACGTTGGTGACTCGTACTCCAACGCTCTAAAAAGATTGATGAAACAAGGCAAACTGCAACCCATAGGACTTACACCTGACCCAGAGAAGAAGTCTAGGTTCTGGGATGAGAATGCCTATTACAAGGACCATAGAGGCAAATGGCATGATACGGAGAATTGCTTCACATTGAAGCATGCCATTCAGAATATGATTGAAGATGGGCGCTTGCCTATACCTCCTGTAAGCAAGCCTAACAATACTCAGAATCCTCTTGGAATTCGAATGATCACAGATGAGGAATCCACCTTGGATTTCTTGCACCTCATTTCTCCAGCTGAAGATGAGGTCAATGCACTAGAAAATGAGGAGAGTTATTCCACCATCTCCCCTACTATCGCTGATTTTTGTCGCATGGGCAAAGGGCGTAAGTAGACAAGTTTCAGAGCTAGAAGCTATAGTGGCATCCCTACGCAATTCAAGCACTATACCTAGGGAAAACAGGCCAGTGGTTCCAATCTTATCTCAAGGATCCACAATGCAAGACGTGATCGCAATGATCGACAATCTAGTCGAGCAAATAATCAGCTTAGAAGCTGAAATCATAATCTTGAGAGAGCTCAGTATCGTCAATGGAATATGGGCAGATGACGATGAAGATGTTTACCTCAAAGAATATCCTCTAGTCAAGGCTACTGAAGATCAAGATGTAGACCACCTTACTCGCTCGGGACTTCCATATCAAAATGACACTTAAGGGCAAACGAGTGGTCCAGTTGCTACTAACACTAACGTCGTCACACCAAATGATGGCGAAGATATACCTCTTGACCATTTTTTGAAACAACTTCAAAAGACAATGGCTGATCTTTGATAGTGGGTGATGTCGTTGTACACCCAATCAAAACACATTTATAATACTCAACAAACTACTAGTTAGTGGTAAGTCGAGGTCGATCCATGGGACGGTGTGCTATGGGTTCTAAGTCTATCTATCTGAATTTATGCTAGTGTCACAATTGATGGGGTTTGTAGTTGTGTTCTAGATTAATGAAAGTAATGAAGTAAAGCAAACAATAAATGGAAGGATGTAAACAAATAACTAAGAGCACTAGGATGTCATGGGGTCATAGGGGATTCATGGGAGTTGACCATACAAACATGTTTACAAAGTTGCAAGCAATTAATGTTGTAAAGGAACCGAGTTGGGTTACGTCTTACGGTTCATAGGAAGAGTTGGGTCCCGGAGCCGAATCGATTAGATTGTATAACACCTACAAGTCGAGTTACTTTCCTCCTATTCAACTTCTATGCATGGTCTAACAAGACTCGAGTTGGTTTACGTCTTACAAGTCTTGTTGAAAAGGTAAGAGATGGTTGTAAATGCAAGGATTCATAGGCTCGCATTTCATCAAACATAACATGTGCATAAGTTGAAATCACAACAAGCAAGCAAATAAACTATGAAAGCATATTAATTTAAGCATGAATCATTCCCCATGTTTATTTCCCCTAATTACCCATTAATCCTAGCTAAGTAACTACTCACTCATGATCAAGTTTAACATGTTAATAAGGTTGTCAATCATACTAACAAAGTCAAACATGATGAACAAGTAAGAAAGATTAACAATAATTAAAACAAGGATTAAGAGAATTATACCTATGGAGATTCCAAAATAATAATGAAAAGAATAATAGAAGAACTTGATGATTGATGGAAGGTTGTCAATCTCCCAATAAACCCAATAATCTTCTAATTACCCAATAACAAACTTGAATTACTTAATAATAAACTTGAACAATAATTAAAGGAAAGATTAATGTGTGATTTGTGGAAAGATTAAAGAGTAATCTATTCTAATCTACTTCTAATCTAATCTAAGGAAGGATTGATTTAACCTAATGAAAACTTGATGGTTTGATTATTACAAATGGGGTATATATAGTAGAGCATCATTAGGTTAAGCAAGGGTAAAATAGTAATTACACTTTTGAGTTTTAAGCAGGGAAACGCTGGTCTCAAAAGAAATACGCGCGGATTATGGTTCACGTAGCAAGGGAAGACTTTATGTCCAGGAATACGCCCGTCCCGAGCTGAAAACGAGCGTCCAGAGCTTCAATCCGAGCGGGTTGAAATTGACCCGAGCGGGTTCATCAGTATCCTGCTCCAGATAGGCTTGACCCGCGTGGGTTGAGCTGCTATTCCCTTTCTTTTTGCTTTTAAGCCTAAGATGCTTCTATATACTCTTTATTTCTTCTTCCTTGGTCATCATTCTTGCCTCATGTTCATACTTAGTCCATCAAATATCGTCAACAAGCTTCCAAATATGCACGAAAGACGGGAATTTCCGCCTTATTATCTCCTTTCCTACAAAACATATAAAATGCACTAGGAAAGCAAATAGGAAGGATTTGACGGATAAAATGGTCATGAAATGTTATAAAAGTATGCAAAATAGGTTCAATTAGGGGACTAAATGTGCGCAAATAATGTTCACATCAAATATCCCCAAACCGAACCTTTACTCGTTCCGAGTAAAGAGGTGACAAAAACTAGACCTTTATTTAAACTATCCTAATAATATAGCCGATATGAGACAATTAGCGGGTCTCACTCCGCCCCTTCAACTCACAACAAGGCAACCATGAGGTAGGATGCCTTCTTGCAAGGCAAGGTGGGTCTTGCCAAAATGGCGACACATCCAATCATTAAGCACACAAAATCAAGTAATGGATGCATCTACAAAAAGAATAGCCACTTCCTCATCAAGTGGCGGAGGCACTAAAGAGGAACAAATTTAAGAGCATATAATCCTTCACAAATACTAGTTCAACAAATTACTAAGGCTAAGAGGATGGCACTAAATCACCTCCAAATGGTGTTAAACTAGACTACTTTCGTCCTCAATTTCCAAATGCTTTCGTTAAGGGCGATCGGATGGTTATGGAATGATGATCCCTATGATGCTAGTAGCATATGACATGACAAGTCTCGAATTCTCTACAAAAGTAAAGGTCAAGGATCGTCCCAAGCTCGACAAAGTGGCTTGACAAAAAGGCTTTTTGGGAATGAAATGCTCAAATCGTTGTAAACAAGGGTGGATATGACTAGTATTCAAAAATTGACCTCATTTAACTTTCACATTTCAAAAATTTAAGATGGGGTTTGTCCCTTCCGAGCTAGTGTCCTTTGCTTTCGCCAATCGCTTATTAACCAACCGGTTAACCTCTAGACAATAGCTTTTCGGGGTGATAGTCACTCTGTCTCTGGGCGGTTGAATTCACAACCGTGTGGGGGCCCAATTCAATGGATCCCTCTCCAAAGCACATCGAAGTGGTACGCCTACATCAAAACAACTAAATTTCTCAACATTTCAACATTTCATAACAATTGAGGTTTCCTTGGCATTAAATTACTTCCACATAACAAAATTTTCGAAATGAGCACTTCAAACTTATTGATAGAAAGTATTTTTGGGTTGCCTTACCACAAGGTCAATCAAGGTCACCTAGACAAGTTAACCAAGTCCACATCGCATCACGGGGTTGGATAGGTGACTCACATGCAAACCCTTGACTAGGCTTTGGGTCATGGGTCAAAAGACACTAGTATGACACAATCTAGGGTGTTTTACAACCATTCTAGTAGGCAAAGTCTTAAGTTGAAAAAGTATTTGTAATGGCTTAGTTGCTCTTGTCAAAGTTCCTAATTAGGCATTTTTTTCAAAACTTTTTATCTAAATGCAACTATATGCCATGATGCAACTATTATATACATCCTAATGCAAGTGATTCTACCAACTAATATGACATATAATCTAAATGCAAGTCCTAAGTTCACATTGTTATACCGCATCAATCAAAAATAAAGCCACATAGTCATTAACATAAAGAGGAAAAAGGAGATTGGAAAGATCATACCATGTGGTCTTCAATATCCTCATGTCTCGGATGTGGCGTAGTCAATCAATGTGAACAAGGATGAACAAACACAATATATACAAAACAATATATACACGACTACACTACAAAGGAAATGAACATATTTTTGGATTTTTCAATTTGTTCAAATTTTTATGGGTTTTGTTTTTATGAAATTGAAAGACATATTTTTGTGATTTTTCGAAATTTTTCAATTTTTATGCATTTTTGGAATATAAATTCCCATCCCCCACTTTATTTTGGTCATTGTCCTCAATGTACATGTAGGAGTAGGAATAAAAAGGAAATACATGTTTTTGAATTTTTGATTTTTTGAAATAAAGTACAAATGCAATGATATGATATGAATGAATGCATGCTTCTAACTAAATGCAATTCTATATGACATATATAACAAATGAATGTAATCTAAACTATACTATATGATGCATGATTTCTAGTAAATTATGGTCACCTATGATCAAACCTCCCCAAACCGATTTAAACACTATTTCTAGTGTAGAAATGAATAGGTTTGGCCATTAGTAACTATGCATGAATTCTAATCTATATGCAATTATCTACATGAATCATGTGAGATATATTACAATGCAAACTATACTATATGAACTAACTAATGCAAATAAAATATGAAATATGATACAAATGCAAGCTAAATGTATATGTATATAACTAAATGCAAGTGTAAATGTAATGCAAAGTTAAAGAAAAGGGTATCTTACAAATGGTGGTTTGAGGGAGGACTCCACCAAACTCATTCATATTCCATTATCCATGGAGCTCAATGCTCTCAATAGTTGATCAAAGGTTTGTGAATGGTCCTCAAGTAAGCATGAATAAGTCTTGAACCATTTCAAAATGAAGTAGGGCCAATCCATGAGGGACCTCCCTTTGAACTCCTTCCCCCTCTCTTTTGCTTTGTGATGATGGCCTTCCCGGCTCTTAAAACTAGCAAACTTGAGATTCTTGTCATGGGGGCTTTTCCGGTTGCTCCTATTTCTTCCAAATTTGATGACGAAAATACTTGGATTAGGTGATCTTACAAGAATAGAAGGTGAAATTTCATGGTCTTGATGATGGGATGTCTTAGGAGTTGGGATAGTGGATGCCAAATTTCCACATATAGACTCCTTCTTAACCTTTTCTTTGAGCTTCCCCACTAAGTAATTCTTGTATGACGATTTGACTTTCGTGAGAAGGTCCATAATGTCATCTCCAACTATCATGGGCTCCATAGTGGGTACGAAAAGATTCTCATGAAGGCATTCCTCCTTTTCATCGAAGCAATCTTCAAACTTCTCAAGGATGGGTTCCTCAAGAAAGATAATCCCATAACTCCATTCATCATTTGAGTACATATTTCCCTCATCATCTTCTTCCATAGATGCATCATCATCGCTTTCTGCATATGAATCATAAATAGGGGCGTCACTTCTCCTCAATAATTCTTTCTCCAACACCTTAAAATCCACATCAAAATTCACACCCTCATACTCACAAAGGCTAAGAGTATTTGGCTTACTCAACCTTATGTCATCATCATCAAATACCACACTTTCATACTCACAAGAGCTCAAGGAGATTGGCTCTTCCCACTTCACATCTTCTTCATCAAAAGTCATTACCTCAAATTCACATTCATGGTTAATGCTCAAGGATTGGTGGGGAGTGGTTGGTTGGGTGGTTTCTTGGGTTGCCTTTATTTGGGCAATTCGAATCTCCAACTCCCCACCTTGGGTAACAATGCCTTGAAGGACATTATCCCTCTTTTGACTCTCCTCTAGCATTTGTTTGAAGAAGTTTTGTTGATCTCCCTGTTGGAAATCTATATCTCATTGCTTAACATATTCATATATGTTTTAATTAATTTAGTCATAAAATTAATTACAAATCTTATGCATGCAAACTAAAATAAAAGAGATAAGAAAATCAATTTCTCACCAAATAAATTTCGGTCAAATGGGCACCAATAAGATCTCCTTCTTGTTAGTTCTTGAGCTTTCCAATATTGGATGAACATACATGACCTCAAAATAGAAGCCCTCCAATTAGTTGCACCCAAAACTATCCCTTAATTCCACAAACTAATATGTACTAGATATTTGTAATATGGTTTACCTTAAAATTGATTACTAATACTCATATATTACATTAATAATTTTAGTAATCTTTTGAACAAATTTGAATCAAAAACTCATCTTTTTGATGAAGATTTAAAGAGAGAGAAGAGAGAAAATACATGAACATTTGCATGTGGATTGAATGGTAGTGTAAGAATAATAAGATAAAAGAACTAAAACTCCTCTAATAGGAGTAGTAGAGCCGGCTAGCAAGAGGCCAAGGGAGAGCATCTTGCTTTTCCTTTTTGTCTTATCAATATTGTAGGTGTAAGGCTATGTAATAATAGGTATGATTATAATAATTTTAGGCATTAAAATAATACACCCATTATCCTCCACTACCTACAATATTTCGGTCCATATGTAAAATGGACTACCATTTTATTTTGTCAATTTGTCACTTGTCACACAATATGTCACATGTTATATGATACATGTTATTAATTAATTTAATGCATATTTATCACATAAATATCAATTCATGAATTAATTAAATTACATACAACAAATTGACTAGTGATACTTGATCACATAAATAAAATGGGTCATATAATTATAATTCACAACTTCTTGTAATTATAATTAACCATTCATTCTTATCTTTATTGTTTCTCAAACAATAAATAATTTTAGTAACAAAGCATTTTATTACTAAAATAAATCTTATTTAATCCCATTTCAATAAGATATCAATATTCTCTCTCACAAATTGAATTGTTCAATTTTAAGGAATTAATTAATCAGACGGTATACAACTAATTAACCTTTTCAATTAAGGGAATCGTCCTTTAGGTGTGACCTTAAGGGATCAATCGATCACCACCGTCGCACGACAAGAAATGTCAAACTCTAGCCAACCAATCATTACCGATATGTGTGGACCAGTTGACTATATATATTATGTATCATCCTTTCCGTATTCTTGAAATGAGATTTAATAATGATATTTAAATCATGTGATCGCACTATTGTTGAGGACACATTTCCCAACAATCTCCCACTTGTCCTCGACAAGTGTGCGTCACCAATTCTCTTGTCCTATTACTATCTCCCACTCAATGCAAGGTGTCTTTCAGGTCGTATTTACAAGTGATCATATCGAGAGTGGTTTCCTCGATCCGAGAATAATCGATTGACCGGAATTTATCCACCATGGATACCTTCCGAGCGTGGCCACGCATTTCCAGTTCATTACTCCTCGAGTGGCCCTGAGATATTGTTTTAACCCTAACAAGGGGGTGGACAATTCCTATCGCACTTATTCCCTTCGACTAGCCACAGCCATCATAACCCAAAATATGCCCATTTGACCCCATTTACGAAGGTCGTAGTAACACAAATCAAAGTTAATCTGAAACTGTGCCACCTTAGGCGAACAGTCTTTAGTCAAAAGAATCGACTCATTAGAATACTATAATAGCTCTCGCCACGACCAGGCTATATAAATTTCCAGAACTCTATAAGCGGTCACCGCCCGACAAAGTGTTCCTAACATACCGCCTATGTGATCGACTAGTCATCTCACATGACTCCATGGCACTTGAACTTGCCATCAATCGCATCACACTCTAGTCACTTCGAGATGTCACCTCATGTAAGTGACAATGGGCGAATACAATGCTAATCCGTGTTCACTTTAACGGGGTTCAATTGTCTCTACAACCCGTTTGGATGTAACAAAGTATAATAAAAGAGTTTTAAGGTAAAACTCGAACGACAAATGCGATTATCACATATGAATAGTCAATGCCTGATTACTATTTCATGTTCTATAATCTAATTTGATCTTGTATGTAGTTGTTCATCTCAATTTAATTGAAATGACATGACTCATCATGTTTAGCCTTTGAGAAGGCTTTGGTTAGTAGGTTTTATCAACTTCTTGTACCTTACTCAACCTTACTACATACTCGTTTTCCTTTGTAATGTATACATTTGCATTACAAAACTTTCTGAGTACGTGTCGAGATCCAATCAAGACATAAGCCCTCTAGCCTAAGAATAGCTCCCACTGTTTTCACAAAAGTGTGGGGACTCATTCTCTTGCACATCTCATGATTGCAAGTGTACTCAATTTCCGTTATAAATATCTCTCATTGTTCTTTATTGCCTAGAACGATTCTAGAAAATCTATTTCTTAAATAACATAGCCACAATGGTATCTTAACCATCCTAATGTGTTTTGATTATGATTTTGTTTTAAAACCATGCGCAATCTCAATTGTCAATTGTCACTTGTGTAACACCCTTACACAAAATTGCATCATAAACACTTTGCTTTACTTCCTTAATGCTTCTGCAAGCACTTAAGGGTAATCTTTATGGCTTACTTGGTAAAGATTACTTAAATTCGATTTTGAAAACAATTCATCATACTCAAAGTATGTGAAGTGTTATACATCATTACTCATTTAATTGATCCGGCAGCAGAAGCAAATGGAATCAATCAAATATGTTCAATTTATTGAACTTAGTCATGAATCTTATGAACATAAGACTTCTTATTTGACGCTAATATCATGTGGATTTATCTTCATAAATCCGGATATTTAAGATGTATTATAATACTCCAAAAGTCTTAAATCATTCTCGATGATCAATATGTCATTCACATATAAGACTAATTAAAATTTCCGTAACTCCCATTAAACTTCATGTATAAACACAACTTCTCGACTTATCGAGAAACGTTTTATAACATGATCAAATCATTGATTCCAACTCATTGATGTCCTACTTAAGATTCTCTCTTAAGTTTCACATTATCTTAGGATTGCAAGAATCTACTAAACTCAAGACATGTATTGAATACATTCCTTCTAATTGAAGAAGTGGGTTTTAGATTCACTTGTTGTATGTGTATCCTTATAATGAAACACAATCCTTAAGAAGAAGATCCAAATAGACTTAAGCATTTCAACTGGTGCAAAACCCTTTGCAACAAATCAAACCTTGAAATCTGTCTTTATTAATGTAAAACCCTTTGTCACTAATCAAGTCTTTTATTTCGGATTCTCATGGCTCTAAGCCTTGTATTGAGTTGTGACTTAAACACTCTTATGTAAGTCATTTGTTTATTACTTTCCAGAAGTAATCAACTTGAATCAAACAATTTCTTTGTAAGTTGTAAGCTCTTTACTTTCTTAAAAGTAACATGAATTCATCATCTTTAACAAGTGACGAATTTAACCTCCTAGGTTTTGAAGAAACAACGTCTTGCACAAAACGTCTCATGTAGCCAAGAAAGACCAGTTTCCTGCGACATAACATTCTTTGTGGCTCTTGAATAATTTCTCCCACTCTGTCTTCTAAAAATAAACTTGTATTTTAGAAAGACAACTTCACGAGCCGCAAACCCGTCATATTCGTGACAATTGTAAGGAAAAATGAGCATTTGTTTCTTTTGAAAACTTACAAACATGGTACCTTACCATATCATATCTCATATGATTTGTTTTAGTTTTAGTGGAAAAATAATCTAGACAAAATGATAAAATCCCCAAAAGGATCAAGTAACTCAAAGTAACTTGATTGAAGTCCAAACCATATCGAATAGCGTTTGAATTCTTATCCAACCACACATTATTCCATAATGCGTGATAAGAGAGATTTACTTGTGATACTATATCACATTTCCTTTGGCTTATATTAAAGTCTTCACTTTGATAATCCCATCACGACTAAATCGTGATTCTTTGAACATTTGAACTTTTTCAAAGATTTCTCTATTTACCTTATTAAGTGAACACATTAGCGTCAATTTAAATCGTTGGTAAAAGAAAAATGATCAACCTATTATGAATCAATGATTTATAATCTCGATCTCCTTTTCAACCAAAAGGCACGAGACATCTTGCTTTGAATACAAGATACGCATATACCATAAGATCTAATGGTTTCAAGAGTACTCGATAACTCTTTGCGTTCATCTTTCCAGAATCTTAGGTTTGATCTTGGGTTACCAATTCGAGTCTTGCATCATCTTCATGATATATCATTCTAGTTTGGTTTAGAATATAATCACCTTGATAATGGGCTAGCCATACATCAAATCGTGGTGTATAGGGTCACAAAAGTGAAACCTCTTTTGTATCGTAACAAGTATATATTCTTATGTAGAGTTTATGTACTTAATAGTCATAATTAAGTACAACTATAAACCCAAAACTAGATTGATTACATAATGACTCTATCTCTCGATATTATTGTTGCTAGTCGTCATATTCTAATCATCTTATGTGTCAAATACAATGATGAAAACCTCCACTTGTTTCTAATATTGACGAAGTGGTACTAGCAAAATTTATGTTTAATCAAATAAACATTTAAAGAAGAAGGTCCCATTAGATGTCCCACAACTAACTTGTTGATTCTTCAATAATTTGGGGTAGTTTCCTTTCTTGTGTCCAACATTTAAGACAATGGAAACTTTATCGGTCGGGATTGATAGGTTTAGTATCGTTATTCTCAACAACTTTACTTTTAACATTACCTTGTATCAATTCCATTATAATCTTTACTTCTTGAACCTCATTCTCATCTTAACGGTTTAAGAGAATGCTCCCACTTATTTCAATGAGTCTTTGCTTTGAGAAGCAAAATTGAATTCATGAAAATTACTCTTCATTTGTTCGTTTTAGTCTTAAAACTTTCATTGAAGTGGTTGCGATATTTTGGTCAATTACGAATTCTGACAAATCTAATTACCAAAACAATTTATCGCTTCAAGGTACTTAATTCAATTAAGTATATGAATAACAATCCATTGTAAGTAGATGTGTTAGTCAATAATCAAAAACCTGTTTGATAATGAATAACCTTTATCTATACTCTTTACAAGAGATCCTTAGCAATGGTTCATTTGAGGTTTTAGAAGCAAATTCATATTTGTCTTTAGTTACGATGGATTAATGGAGATTTGAATCAAAAATCGAAATGATATCGTATATGAATGTGGTAAAGAAATAGAACAATGTAATAACGGAATAGTGGAAAAAACTTTACATTTATCGTTTTATTAATACTTGTAAATAACAAGTAAAGCATTTACATAGTGACCTCTACCCAACTATGATAAATGATTCCAAGACCCAAATTCATATTAACTTGGGCACGGTGTGGCCGATACATCCCTTATCAATATAACTCGGTGGATTAACTCTTTAATCGATTCTACTTTTAGAACTCTTGGTCGATAAAATTACATTAACATTTATCTTTAGCCCAAAACACATCCAACAAGGGCACGGTGTGGCCGATACATCCCTTATCAAAACTTTTGTTGAGTTCAACCCAAATTTCGAATAAATGTGTCCATGATCCAAATCCACATCAACTTGGGCACGGTGTGGCCGATATATCCCTTATCAACATGAATTCGGTGGATGGACATTTATCACCCACTTCCCCTACGTAACAAGGTTTGTACCCCGGTGTGGCCGAGCGCACTCCCTCACGAAATAGGTTTTCATGGTTTCTACTCTTTGGTAAGGCTAAGTCTCAATTGTTTATTTTAGCGAGAGGTCATGTCAATTTATTATCTATCACGTTTTAAGTGAACTAAAGCGGTGAACTACGATAATTGTAATTGACACGGTCGAAATACTCGATTAAAAAAAAACAATGCATGTTTTAGTTATGGCGATTTAGCGATGCATGCAACATATAAATAAAATGCAAAGCATAAATTTAAATCCTAGTATGGCCTTCCTAAAATAGAAAATCTAATTAACTATTACATATTCGGAAACCAACTCCATTGGTCCCTTGAACTTCGGTTTTGGCACGCATCTCGAGGTAACACCGTCTTTATGTATCGTCTTCCTTGAGTGACACCGTCTTCAAGGAACTCCGAAATAAATAAATTACATAACAAATTACATAATTTCCTATTATACATTTGTAATTAAAATAAAAATAAATCTATTAAATTACAAAATGGTGATACGAGATCACAATAAATTACAACCGAATCGATATTCCCATACATTTCGGGTAATACCAATTAAAAACTAAGGCCATACTAAGTAAAATTACATAATTCAAAATTACATAAAATAAAATTATGACAATCATAAATAAAATGCAGCATTATAATATGTATGAACATGCCCAATTTTGTGCTAAATCGCCTTTAAGGAGCCAATATCGTATATTACACGGTTTTTACGGATTTGCGTGATTCAACGTTTTATAATCACGATAATTACATAAATTCATATTTATGCACTAGTTAATTACCCTAACTTCTTAGGACTCAAAATTAGTCTTCACTAACTATTTGACTATAATTGACTTATATTACTTAAAATTGTTCATTAATGGACTCAAAATTACAATAAAATGCTATAAACTTCAAATAAATCACAAAAATTTCAAATAAATTCAAAATTTGAAATTTAAACTCATGAACATTCTGGAAAAATACCATGACACTCATAATGTTCCAAAAACTTAGGTTAAAAATTTCGAAAGTTATCGGGAAAAACAATGTTGCGGTTTATCGGATTTATCAATAAAAATCATAAAAACATGAGAAAAATTATATTCATCAACTTTTCAATTTTAGATCTGAAAAAGATAATAAAATTCAACACGTGACGTTTTTCCTTAGTCATGAAGTATGTTTTAGCAATTATTCACTAATTAAGTCACTATTTATGCTATTTTTCATCAAAAATCCATAAATCATGCATAAAGACTTCAATATAGCCTATTATTTTACACACATCTTGTAAAATTGCATGTGACAACATACTAAATTTCTATGACCAGATTCGAAATATTTCTCATATTAACCTATTTTTCATTTATATTCGATTTTTATCATGAAAAATCCATTTTTCGAGCATAAGAACTCCAAAAATTATGAAAATTTCCAGATCAACTAAAAATAATATATGCGAAAACATATCCGAAAACCACTGGAAAATTCGAAGTTTAGCTAATTTCCGTCCAAAAATGACATTTTTATCATAAAAATCACATTTTAATGTCAATATTATATAAAATGAACAATAAAATCCATAAATTTAACCAAAATATCCTAAATACATTTTAGGATCAGAAACTTTAACATGCATAAATTAATTTCGTGATATATCATAATAACACAAATTTACAAGTTTTATATGTTAATCGTATAAGTCGGAAAAACTATAACCGATTTGCATGCAAACAACCTTGTGCTCTGATACCGCTTGTTGGAAATATATATATCATTGCTTAACATATTCATATATGTTTTAATTAATTTAGTCATAAAATTAATTACAAATCTTATGCATGCAAACTAAAATAAAAGAGATAAGAAAATCAATTTCTCACCAAATAAATTTCGGTCAAATGGGCACCAACAAGATCTCCTTCTTGTTAGTTCTTGAGCTTTCCAATATTGGATGAACATACATGACCTCAAAATAGAAGCCCTCCAATTAGTTGCACCCAAAACTATCCCTTAATTCCACAAACTAATATGTACTAGATATTTGTAATGTGGTTTACCTTAAAATTGATTACTAATACTCATATATTACATTAATAATTTTAGTAATCTTTTGAACAAATTTGAATCAAAAACTCAACTTTTTGATGAAGATTTAAAGAGAGAGAAGAGAGAAAATAGATGAACATTTGCATGTGGATTGAATGGTAGTGTAAGAATAATAAGATAAAAGAACTAAAACTCCTCTAATAGGAGTAGTAGAGCCGGCTAGCAAGAGGACAAGGGAGAGAATCTTGCTTTTTCTTTTTGTCTTATCAATATTGTAGGTGTAAGGCTATGTAATAATAGGTATGATTATAATAATTTTAGGCATTAAAATAATACACCCATTATCCTCTACTACCTACAATATTTCGGTCCATATGTAAAATGGACTACCATTTTATTTTGTCAATTTGTCATTTGTCACACAATATGTCACATGTTATATGATACATGTTATTAATTAATTTAATGCATATTTATCACATAAATATCATTTCATGAATTAATTAAATTACATACAACAAATTGACTAGTGATACTTGATCACATAAATAAAATGGATCATATAATTATAATTCACAACTTCTTGTAATTATAATTAACCATTCATTCTTATCTTCATTGTTTCTCAAACAATAAATAATTTTAGTAATAAAGCATTTTATTACTAAAATAAATCTTATTTAATCCCATTACAATAAGATATCAATATTCTCTCTCACAAATTGAATTGTTCAATTTTAAGGAATTAATTAATCAGACGGATACAACTAATTAATCTTTTCAATTAAGGGAATCGTCCTTTAGGTGTGACCTCAAGGGATCAACTGATCACCACCGTCGCACGACAGTAATGTCAAACTCTAGCCAGCCAATCATTACCGATATGTGTGGACCAGTTGACTATATATATTATGTATCCTCCTTTCCGTATTCTTGAAATGAGATTTAATAATGATATTTAAATCATGTGATCGCACTATTGTTGAGGACACATTTCCCAACACTCCCATCATTTGGAGAATCACATTTTGAATGGGTTCACTTTCTTGTTGTGGGTAAGTGTGAAAGTGGTTGTATTGTGGCAATTGAAACTCATTATGAAGTGGGTATTGGGTGGGTGGTTGTTGTGGATATTGGATGTGGTGATCTTGGTGGGAAAAATTGGGGTAGTAGTTAGGATTTTCATTGTATGAGTTGTAAGGTAGGTTTGTGTTGACTTGCTTCTCAAACTCCCCATACCCATAGTCATACTCAAAAGATCCAACACATACTCCATATGTCAAGTCTTGAGCCATCATAGCTAAGACAAGGAAACAACTACAAGCATGGAAACTACACAAAAACGGTAAGAACAATCCTTGAGGAACAAGTTCCTCAAGGTGAAAGCACAATTAAAATAGACAAACAAGTAAGAACTTAATCACATAGCACCATCCCCAACGAATCGGCGCCATTTTTGATAGTGGGTGATGTCGTTGTACACCCAATCAAAACACATTTATAATACTCAACAAACTACTAGTTAGTGGTAAGTCGAGGTCGATCCATGGGACGGTGTGCTTTGGGTTCTAAGTCTATCTATCTCAATTTATGCTAGTGTCACAATTGATGGGGTTGTAGTTGTGTTCTAGATTAATGAAAGTAATGAAGTAAAGCAAACAATAAATGGAAGGATGTAAACAAATTACTAAGAGCACTAGGATGTCATGGGGTCATAGGGGATTCATGGGAGTTGACCATACAAACATGTTTACAAAGTTGCAAGCAATTAATGTTGTAAAGGAACCGAGTTGGGTTATGTCTTACGGTTCATAGGAAGAGTTGGGTCCTGGAGCCGAATCGATTAGATTGTACAACACCTACAAGTCGACTTACTTTCCTCCTATTCAACTTCTATGCATGGTCTAACAAGACTCGAGTTGGTTTATGTCTTACAAGTCTTGTTGAAAAGGTAAGAGATGGTTGTAAATGCAAGGATTCATAGGCTCGCATTTTATCAAACATAACATGTGCATAAGTTGAGATCACAACAAGCAAGCAAATAAACTATGAAAGCATATTAATTTAAGCATGAATCATTCCCCATGTTTATTTCCCCTAATTACCCATTAATCCTACCTAAGTAACTACTCACTCATGATCAAGTTTAACATGTTAATAAGGTTGTCAATCATACTAACAAAGCCAAACATGATGAACAAGTAAGAAAGATTAACAATAATTAAAACAAGGATTAAGAGAATTATACCTATGGAGATTCCAAAATAATAATGCAAAGAATAATAGAAGAACTTGATGATTGATGGAAGGTTGTCAATCTCCCAATAAACCCAATAATCTTCTAATTACCCAATAACAAACTTGAATTACTTAATAATAAACTTGAACAATGATTAAAGGAAAGATTAATGTGTGATTTGTGGAAAGATTAAAGAGTAATCTATTCTAATCTACTTCTAATCTAATCTAAGGAAGGATTGATTTAACCTAATGAAAACTTGATGGTTTGATTATTACAAATGGGGTATATATAGTAGAGCATCATTAGGTTAAGCAAGGGTAAAATAGTAATTACACTTTTGAGTTTTAAGCAGGGAAACGCTGGTCTCAAAAGAAATACGCGCGGATTATGGTTCACGTAGCAAGGGAAGACTTTCTGTCCAGGAATACGCCCGTCCCGAGCTGAAAACGACCGTCCAGAGCTTCAATCCGAGCGGCTTGAAATTGACCCGAGCGGGTTCATCAGTATCCTGCTCCAGATAGGCTTGACCCGCGCGGGTTGAGCTGCTATTCCCTTTCTTTTTGCTTTTAAGCCTAAGATGCTTCTATATACTCTTTATTTCTTCTTCCTTGGTCATCATTCTTACCTTCTCTTCATACTTAGTCCATCAAATATCGTCAACAAGCTTCCAAATTTGCACGAAAGACGGGAATTTCCGCCTTATTATCTCCTTTCCTACAAAACATATAAAATGCACTAGGAAAGCAAATAGGAAGGATTTGACGGATAAAATGGTCATGAAATGTTATAAAAGTAAGAAAAATAGGTTCAATTAGGGGACTAAATGTGCGCAAATAATGTTCACATCAATCTTTCAGTTTGGCAACTAGTTGCAAGTTCATTTCCTCATCGCCAGGCTTTATTGCAAGCATTGGCTAAATTGAACGTAGCACACGACTCTACACCCGACGACGTCGTTAAACCTAGTCTTCCAAGACTCAGTCAAGCTAAGTAACCCAGTTACTTTCTCAGATGAGGACTTGCCTCCCTTCAGCGTCAGTCATAACCTTGCTCTATACATCACTCACATGCTTGAAGAAAAACGTACCAATGACTTTGGTGGATGATGGTTCTGCCGTCAATGTCATATCACTAAAAACAGCATACAAGTTAGGAATGAAAGAATCAGACTGGACTCCTACTAACCAAGGTGTTCGGGCATACGATGGAACGCGACGTAAAGTAGTGGGGCTAGTTAACCTTACTGTGGCTACTGGGCCAATCGAGCGAAAGGTTAATTTTCAGATAGTGGACATCGAGGCATCTTTCAATATACTTCGGGGTAGACCCTGGATTCACGCTTCCAAAGCAGTAACATCCACCTTACACCAAAAGATCAAGATCCCTCTAGATGGCAAGGTAGTGACG
Source organism: Silene latifolia (assembly GCF_048544455.1). Lineage (NCBI taxonomy): Eukaryota > Viridiplantae > Streptophyta > Magnoliopsida > Caryophyllales > Caryophyllaceae > Silene > Silene latifolia. The sequence continues at coordinate 117,902,785 of NC_133528.1, read as the reverse complement.
ATCACTTCATCACCTATCAAGATTGTGAAAGAGAAAATGTCAAGCAACCAAGTAGTTACAGATCCAGTGTAAGAGCTTTGAGGATTTCAGATCATAAACCTTATAGAGAGCGAGCTGGCTCCCTTGTACTTCAACCCATACTCCAACTTAGTGGTCAACCACATACTCAAATCCCAGGGATACTTCCCAGGAATGCCACTAAACCGTATCAGAGAGAATCCTTTGCACCTTTTAAGGAAGGTAGCTCCCAAAGGATACCACTAGGCTTAGGGTACAAACCCACGAAGGTCGAAACCCTTGAAATGGTTGCTCAAGTTCAGAATTGCAAAAGTAAGGGAGTCCAAATGCAACCCTATCTTCCTACATTAAATGGATACTTCGTCAGGGAAGGGGACTGTGAATATTTTCATGGATTTCCCGAACCTTGGAGGTACAGAGGCATTCAACTAGCTGGAATCGAGGTCTTCCACGATTGCTACTTCATTCCTCCAGAAATGGTTCCTACCGTCAAAACTCGTCAGACACCTTGTCTCGACGAACAGGCTGTTAGCCTTCTATTTGGAGAGGATCGATTCGTCAAGGCAGCGCAGGATGAGATCATTACCATGATACTTCAAGACGACTATTTCAACCCTACAGCACTGATCACCAACACCAACTCAAATCAGCAGAAAGGATGGAGAAAGTCGATCAAGTGGACCAACAATCAAGGAAAGCTCTTCAAGGTCACTACTGGAGAAGGAGAGATGTTCAAAGGAGAACCCGAAGACGATGAATTAAAGTCAGAGTCGGAGTTAGAGTCGGAACCTAAGTCTAGAGAAGTCGCTAGAGAGTCTCCTCCTGTCGTCACTCCCCACCCTTTTGTTTCTCCTAGCATAATATCGCCTAGTAACAGTAGCCTGGGGAATGTCCCAGCAGCTGTCCCTTTACCGCCACTGACTACTGCGCAGATGGCTTCTTTGTTTCAGCTGTTTTCAAACATTAATATGAATAAATCTAATTCTGCTTACTCCTTGAGTTATTCTGAATGCAATTCTATTTACGATGATAGTGAGGATGATCCTGACCCATACTCAATTGAATTACCTCCCTATATAATTAAAGAAATATTAGAAGAGGGGGAAGGGGCACCAGTTATAGAAAACACTGAACCTATCAACGTAGGAACGGAATTAGAACCCCAAGAACTTAGGATAGGAACGACCCTAGACCTAACAGAAAGGGCCAATTTCATCGACATCCTACACGAGTTCAAAGACGTCTTCGCTTGGTTTTACAAGGACATGCTAGGGATCGACAGGGATATTGCACAATATCGCATTCCAATCAAGCCAGGTTTCAAACCTGTGAAACAGAAGCTTCGTCGGATGAGGACAGAGTGGGCTCTTAAGATTAAAGAAGAAGTCGACAAGCAATTCAAAGCCGGATTCATCAAAGTTTCCGAGTATTTAGACTGGGTGGCTAATATAGTCCCTGTACCTAAAAAGGATGGGCGAATCCGGATTTGTGTTGATTTCAGAGACTTGAACAAAGCGAGTCCTAAACACGACTTCCCTCTACCACACATCGATATATTGGTAGATAATACAACAGATCACGCATTGTTATCCTTCATGGATGGGTATGCAGGGTATAACCAAATCAAATGGCCAAAGAAGATATGCACAAGACAGCCTTTGTCACTCAGTGGGGCACGTACTGCTATACTGTTATGCCATTCGGGCTAATCAATGTCAAGGCTACGTAACAACGCATCAAGCGATTACTTTATCGCATCACATGATGCATAAAGAGGTGGAGGTGTATGTGGACGATATGATTGTCAAATCTAAGGATAGAAAAGGGCACATCGATAACCTTCACAAATTCTTCCTTAGATTGCGCAAGTACAACATGAGGCTCAATCCTCAAAAATGTGCATTCGGAGTAACGTCAGGCAAGCTTCTGGGATACGTCGTCAGCTAGAGGAGGATAGAAATTGATCCATCCAAGATCAAGGCCTTAATCGAGATGCCACAACCCCAAACAGAAAAGGAGGTTAGAGGATTCCTGGGCAAAGTGCAGTACATAAGTCGATTAATATCGAAACTCACTATGATTTGCGAACCTATATTCAAAAAGCTCAAGAAAACGGACCATACCATATGGGACGAAGACTGTCAAAAGGCATTTGACAGGATAAAGGAGATATTGGCAAAGCCACCAGTGCTAATGCCTCCCCAACAAGATCAACCTCTTGGTTTATATCTCACAGTCACCGAAACAGCCATGGGGGCTATGCTCGCACAGACTGTTGGAAAAGAAGAAAGATCTATCTACTACCTTAGTAAGAAGTTCTTAGAGTACGAGAGTAAGTATACACCTCTCGAGAAGACATGTCTTGCTCTTGTGTGGGCAACAAAGAAGCTATGCCATTACATGCTTAGCTACTCGGTCAAAGTGTATTCTAAAATGGATCCCGTCAAATACCTCTTCGAAAAACCCGTTCTCAATGGACGCTTGGCAAGATGGACCTTAATGCTCTCAGAGTTCGATCTCAAATACGTACCTTTGAAAGTCATAAAGGGACGTGCCGTGGTTGAATTCTTCGCAGATAATCTTATCAACGATACGCAAGCAATAGACATGTGGTCATTTCCAGATGAGGATATATATTTTACAAACCAGTATGGATTCTTGGGATCTTTACTTTGATGGGGCATCTAATTTGAGAGGATTTGGAATATGAGTGTTGCTCATTTCTCCTGAAGATGAGCATACACCACTTTCTGTCAAACTCGATTTCGAGGTGACAAATAATGCAGCAGAGTATGAAGCTTGCCTCATTGGTCTACAAGCAACAGTGAGTTTAGGCATCAAGAAACTTCGAGTTCACGGGGACTCATTTTTAATCATTAACCAAATCACCGGATCCTGGAAAATCCGAAGTGAAAGTCTAGCACCCTATCAAGCTCGGATAGATCAGATTGCTCAATTCTTCGATCAGGTTACTTATTTACACCTGCCTCGCGAAGAAAATCAGTTTGCGGACGCTGTTGCAAACCTCGCATCCTTGATTAAATATGCCAGACAACATGGTTGAAATGCCTTTATGCATCGAACGGCGATCAGAGCCAGCCTATGTACACTTCCTTACAGATGAAGAGGAAAACCCCAAGGAACCTTGATTCCAGGCCATTCTAAATGTCAAGCTTAATAGTACATACCCACCAGATATGGATAAGAGGGGAAAACGCGCCATACGCCTACTTGCCTCTCAATACCTCCTCATGCAGGGAGAATTGAATAAAAGAACACCACTTGGTGTCCTCTTGCATTGCCTTGATCATTCACAGGCACAGAAAGTAATGAAGGAAGTTCACGATGGAGAATGCGGTCCTCACTTGAGTGGACCTATGATGGCAAAGAAGATTACGCGTCTAGGGTATTCTTTGACGACAATGGAGTCGATTGCATCAAATACATCAGGCCATTGTCATAATTGTCGATCTTCCTGGAATATGCAACATGTTCCTTCCTCAATGCTATATACCATGACATCTCCTTGGCTATTTTCTGCTTGGAGATTAAACATCATCGGGAAGATCACTCCAGCTGGGACAGGAGGCCATTATTACATTTTAGTAGCTATCGACTATTTTACTAAATAGGTCGAGGCAACATCTTACACTAGCCTTATAGCCAAACATGTGGCAAAGTTCATACAAACCAATATCATTTGTCGATATGGTTGCCCATATGAAATCATCGGTGACAAGGGGTTACATTTCCAATCCGGTCGAATCTTGTTAGCAAATATAAAATCAAGCATCGCAATTCCTCACCATATAGACCTCAAACGAATGGCGTGGTAGAGGCAGCTAACAAAAATGTCGTCACAATCCTCAAGAAAATGATCGACAATTATCGCGATTGGCTTAGCAAAATACCCTTTGCGTTGTGGGGATATCGCACGTCGCTTAGACGCCCATCGGGGCTACTCCCTTCTATTTGACTTACGGCATGGAAGCTGTGCAACCAGTAGAGCTAGAGATCCCATCTCTACGCATTTTACTCGAAAGTCAAATTCCAGAAGCTGAATGGAATAGGGATAGGTATGATGAGCTTGTCCTCTTGGACGAACGGAGGCTACGCACATTACATAATGTGCGGATGGTGCGGTTCGAAACTTTGTCGTATAAGTCAACCAACCAAAACAATATTTATAACTAAACAAACAACTCTTAGTAGAGTGGTAAGTAAAGGTCGGATCCCAAAGGACGGGTATTGAATTAAGTTATCAATTGCAAGCAACTATGTCTTAAGGTGTCACAAATTGATTGAGTTGAAATAAGTGTCTAAACTACTATGCAAGTGGAAAGATAAAAGGGATGTAACCAATTAATGAAAGCACTAGGGTGTCATGGAATGATAGGGGGATTCATGGTGGTGATCATACAAACATGTTTTCATAGTTGCAAACAATTATTGTTGTAGAGGAACCGAGTTAGTTTATGTCTTACGGTTCATAGGAAGATTTAGGTCCCGGAGCCGAGTCATCTAGACTGTACAACACCTACAAGTCAACTTACTTTCTTCTTATTCACTTCTATGCATGGTCTAACAAGACTCGAGTTAGTTTATATCTTACAAGTCTTGTTGAAAAGATAAGAGATAGGTAAAAATATAAGGTTTCATGGTCTAGCCACTACTACAAATCCAGGCAACTACAACGCCCCTTTAACAACGCTTATTCACGAAAATCACCGTAGACGTTGTAGAACGTATGGCGCGAATTTTACTAAAATTAATTACAACGGTTATGGTTATATAACCGTTGTTATAAGTTTTAACAACGGGTCTAACATGCACAACCGTTGTTAATAATTTGGCGCCAAATTGGCGCAAAGTTAGTGAAAAGTAATCACAACGGTTATTTTTTAAACCCGTTGTTAAAACTTTTTAACAACGGTTTTTGTTTAACAACCGTTGTCAATACTTTCCATACTATAAACCACACAAACATAGATCAGCTACAGCCACAAAACACAAACACAAACACAAACACAAACACAAACACAAACACAAACACAAACACAAACACAAACACAAACACAAACACAAACACAAACACAAACACAAACACAAACACAAACACAACAAACACAAACACAAACACAAACACAAACACACACTTTCTCATCGTCTCTTTCTCTCTTTCTCACCGCCGCTTTATCATCTCGCCGTCACTGTTGGTTTCATCGTCTCTTACTTTCTCTAATTATCAGGTAAATCTCGCTGTCACTGTTGGTTTCATCGTCTTTCATCGTCATTTTTTTCTTTTTCTAATTATTTCATTTGCATGTATGTGTTTGGAGGTTTCGTTCAGCAGTTGCTATATCGTCATATAGCTGCAACAACTGCTGCTCTGTCAAGCCATCTTTTTTGGCGTCCTTGAGTGCAGATCGAGCATCCACAAGGTAGCTCCTGAAACTGTCCTCAATGTGGAGCAACCGGTGGATGAACCTGTTGTTATTCTCGATCATAGTAAGAGTCTTAAGGATGATATTATTCATTTTGTTGATGAAGTTTGGAGTTTGTTTGAAAGATTAATTAGGGTTTGGAGTTTGTTTTAGCAGTTAGGGTTTGGAGATAGTGAGATAATGGAATGGTGGTTGAGATAATGCATGTATTTATACTAAGTAATGTATGGTTTGAGTTGTTTTTTAATTAATATATGTTTAGGAAGTTGTGCCATAATCATCATCATATCTCTCTCTGCTGCTTCAAATCTTATTATAACCCTTCTCATTCCATATTGTCCATTCATATGCACACGGATGACAGTAATAATGCATGCATCGGAATTATAACGGGCCGTAATTATGCATGCATCTATTAATATTTAATTTAATTTTTATTTTATTTTTTAAAAACAAACAACAACGGTTATTGAGAAACAACCCGTTGTCTTTAGTTATAACAACGGTTTTGTATATTACAACCGTTGTTATAACTTTCCCACCAAAATTGAGTCACACTTTCCACAACGGGTTTTTATACTTAAAACCGTTGTTAATAGTTTTAACAACGGGTTCCTTAAGAAAACCAACCGTTGTTAAAACCTTTTACAACGGACGCTTTAACAACGTCCGCTTTTTTTATATAACAACGGTTTTTAACCGTTGTTATAGCCTGTATCTGTAGTAGTGAGCATTTTATCAAGCATAACATGTTCATAGGTTAACACTACATTAAGCAAGCAAAATTATGATAAAATATTAGATTAAGTATGAATCTACCCCCATGTTATAGTTCCCCTAATGCCCCCATTAACCCTAGCTAGGTGACGACTCACTCATGGTTGTGTTGAACATGCTAATAGGGGTGTCAATCATACTAACAAGTCCAAACATGATGAGTGATTAGGAAAACAAACAATAACTAATGTAAAGAGTGAAAGAGTTGTACCAAACTTATGATGAACAAATGGAAAGAAGGAATGATAGAGAAACTTGATTGATGAATGAAGAGTTGTCAATTCTTCAATAAATCCCCAAATAATCTTCCAATTCCAATACTAGATCTAAGAGTTCTTCAATAGCAATTAAGGAAGGGTTAATATGTAATTAAGCTAATTGATTTCTAATCTACTTTAATGACTTGGTAAATATCTCCTAATACAATGGAGTATTTATACTAAGTACAAGTATTAGGGTAACTAAAGGCTTAAATGACGATTAAGTCCCTAAGATGAAGATTAACTCCTTGCAAGTCCTATGAGGAGTCCCACGACCTGCTCATGATAAACGCTTTATGCTGCTTGAGGATCCGCTCAACCCGGGCCTTGAGACGCTCGGATTTAGCATCGAGTTGCCCGACTTGAGGTCGGGACGCCCAGATTAAGCAGCGAGTCGCCCGGATTAATGCTTGAGATGCCCGGATCTTTATTCAGCTCTTCTTCTTCTTTGACTGCCCAAGGATCCGTAGGGATCGTGGGTAGGTCGTGGGGCTCTTCATCATTGCCAATTTTACTTGATTTATTTACTTAGGCCTTTAGTATTGGCATCCTCTTTGTTGCTTGGTCGTTAGATGCGATCAATTTAGCTCCGCTTTGGCTTCCATATGTGCAAGGCTTAGCATCCTCCCCTACAAAGGGTACTAAAACCCCATAGAATGTGCAAAGTAGGGAACATAAGATATAAATGACCCTAATGAGTGCTAGAAAGCATGGAAACGAGGCTAGTTAGGGGACTAAATGTGCACGAATATGAGTCACATCAAATATCCCTAAACCGAACCTTTAGTTATCCCGAGTAAAGAGGTGACTAAAACTATGACCTTTATTTAAATTATCCTAATAATATAGCCGATGTGAGACAATTAGCGGGTCTCACTCCGCCCTTTCAACTCACAACAAGACATCCATGAGGTAAGATGCTTTCTTCCAAGGCAAGGTGGGGCTTGCCAAAATGGCGATACATCCAAGCATTAAGCACACAACACAAGTAATGGATGCATCTACAAAAAGAATAGCCACATTCCTCATCTAAGTGGTGGAAATCATCTAAAGCGGAAGCAATCTAAGGGTACAGATTCTATTGTAGATATCATTTCCTCCAAGCTACTAAGTCCAAAAGGATACCAACAAATCATCTCCAAGTTGTGTCAAACTAGGGTACTTTTATCCTCAATCTCTAAATGCTTTTGTCAAGAGTAGGCTCCTTATGATGTTAGAAACACTGTAGGATCACGGAATTCCCCCTCTTGCCTAGACAAGAAGAAGGGTCGTCCCCTCTCCACCTGCAACAAAGAAAGGATTCATCAATGGACAAAAGGGATTGTTATGATTTGAGTTTCACAATGGTGGTTTGCTTTTGTTTTGTTTCCCCCCAATTTCTTATGGCATTTGACTTTTGAGAACATTTCTTTGCCATTTTTTTTAATGTTTGGCAATTTTGATACTTGGCAATTTCTTTGCATTTTTGAACATTTTCAAAGTAACCCCATTTTGTAGCAAGGGCACTTTTATTGAAGCTTAGGAGTCTATTTTTTTGCTCCTCTTTTCATTAATGCAATTTTTGTGCAAACTTTTTGATTTTCACTTTGGTACTTGAACTCAATTTGGAGATTTTTGTGCCCAATCCCTTTTTTATTGGCAAAACATGATGATAGTAATGGAAGAACTGTTGCATGGCATCAAGGGTCACCTTGGAATAAACGGGAGCTAAGGGGTCGTCACACCACAAGGTACTCTTGACTAGGCCTTAGTCCAAGGGTCAAAAGATACTAGTATGACACATCCTAGGGTGTTTTGAGGGTATTCTAGCAAACAAAGTCTCAAGGAGAAAAATTATCCACAAGGGACTATATACACTTGCCAAACTTCCGAACTAGACATTTTCACAAAATGTTTCCTAAAATGCAACTACATGCCATGATGCAAATAACATATATACAACCTAATGCAAATGCTATTATCACTACTATGCCATATAATCTAAATGCAACTCCTAGAATCACATTGATTTGTACCGCATCAAACAAAAAGAAGCCACATAATCATTAACATAGAGAGGAAAAAGGAGATTTGGAAAGATCATACCATGCGGTCTTCATATTCCTCATGCCTCGGATATGGCGTAGTCGGTCCAATGTAATAGGAGTGAACACAAACAAACAAATATATATAATACAATATATACATTTCTACACTACAAAAGGAAGAACATGTTTTTGGATTTTTGAAATTTTTATCATTTTTTGAAATTTTTGAGTTAGGAAAGCGTTAGAATTCCCCATCCCCACACTTAGAATGGACATTGTCCCCAATGGACAAAACAATAGGGAATTGTGCAAATGCAATGAAATGAATGATGCATGATTCTACACTAGATGCAAACTATATGGAATATATGACAAAGTGATGCAAACTAAGCTAGTCTAAGTGATGCATGCTTTCTATTGTTCGGAGAGCTAATTTGAATTAACTCGGGTTCCTTGTGACTAAACTTCCCCAAACCGGTTAAATTAACGGGAGACGTTTGGCCACAAGGCCATGCATGCAAAGCTATGCTAAATACAAATTGTAATTTTGGATTTTCAAGTGAAAACAAAATTTATCATCACCTTGATGTTGCTAATGTGGATAATAGTCCTTAAATTTTACAAGGACACTAGCAAAGGTCGAAACAACAATGATTACTTAAGTTAGAATGCATTTCCAAAATTTGACATAAAAATGAGAGAGAGAGAGAAGAAAAGCTCACATAAGCCATGGTGGGTGCCTCTTGCCCGCTCCACCAAGCTAGAGAACTTCATCATATATCGCCATCATCATCCCAATGTGCTCTAGATTCATCACTTACGTAGGAATCCATGAACGCGTCTCCTTCACTATTAACCTCCATGGTGTCACCATTACTTGATCCCTCTCCTTCTCCATTGCCATTGCCATTAGCCCCACCATTTCCATGAGTTGAATTTGGAAAGAGTATGTCGACTTGAGCCCAAGAGGGAAGTATTCAATCTTCATTTATGCGCCCTTGACGAGCCATATAATGGAAATTGGGGTAAAGAGTATAGTAGGTGTCTACCTTGTCATCATATTGTTGGCGGTGCAAAGCTTGAAGGATACCCGTAGCGAAATCATCTCGAGGAAGAATGAATGGGTCGGGATGATTGTAGGGTTGGTATGGGAAAGGGTAAGGAGGGATAGTGATCCTTTCTTGTTCATTTCTTTGAGGTGGGTTTGTTTGTTGTTGTCCATTAGTAGGAGGTGGGGCTTAATTTTCTTGTCTTGTGTTTCCCGGCACAAGATAAGATGGTAGTCGGGAAACAGGGCCTGTTCTTGGTGTAACTCTTGTCAAGCCCTCCATTGGAAGGATTAGAGGGTTGTTTCCCCTTAGTCAACCATTTGATTTTTCGCTCATAGCCCTCATAGGCTATCCAGTGGTAATGTTGAAAAAGGAGCATTTCAATGATCCTTGTATTACCCGGAAGATGCATATAAGAATTGTTGTTGTTGATGTTCGGGTTGAAAAACTTTGCAAGTCTTGTCACTAGTCCTCCATTGACGATGTGCTTCATCCCACTATCATTCCCATTTCTAGACCGCGCGCATCTTTTAAGTAGCACTAGTGGGGAATTGAACTTATAACCACTCGTTCCTTGGATTTTCAAGTAGGACTCTATAAAAGTGAGATCAAGTTCGTTCACAATAGCGGGGTCACGGCGAGCAAGTAGGGTACTCGCTATGAATATAGGTGAACCGAATGATAGGGTTTTGAATATATGAAGCCGAGCAATCCTTGATTCTTGTCAAATCTCGGCCCGTTAAGGCTCGCCAAAGAGGTTCGACACTATAATTTCGAGGCTTTGAAGATCGAGTAGGTGATAAATCTAGTCCTAGCACATCCGCGAACTCCATTAGGGTCATCATCCTAGTCACATTTTCAAGTCGGAACTCTATGGAAATTGTCTTGTTGAGGGTGGAGATTCTCAAGAAGCTTAGTAATTCAAGCACTAAGGGTCTATAAGTGAGTTCATGCATGTGGAACATTGTTGAGAGACCAAACAATTCAAATAGCGCTTCGGTTTGGTGGTAAATTCCTAGCTTTCTTAATGTTTCATGACAAACGAACTTAGTAGGGAGAATGCTCTTACCCATAAGTCAGTGGAAGACAATCCTTTGAGCATCGTTGACCAACACAATGTTTGAGAATTCATCTAGGCTTGCAAGATCAATTATCTCTTCATTCTCTCTTCTTAGAGTGTTCAGGTGTGAGTTTGATGAACTCCCAATGACTCTTCATCTTCTTTCTTCTCTTGTCATGAATCTCTTTGGGGTTTTCATTTTTATGGAGAGGAAACAATCCTTCTAAATTAGTTCTATTTGAATGTCTCAAACCCTAGGTTTTTAGGTGATCTAAGGTTTTAGAGAGGTTTATTTATTCGAAGTGGTATCAAGCATTTCAAGATTTTAGGGGGAGGTTTATGTTTTGATTTTGGAGGTAGAGATGATGTGTCTTGATATGTGTGGTGGAAAGAGGAGTTTAATGTCAAAGAGGATGAGAACCACGAGGGATACATGCGACCTAGAGAGGAGCTCCGCATCTCTTGCTTTTTACAAAATTCATACGAGCAGCCTAGGGACGCTGCCTTCAAGTCAGTCGCCCGACCTCGGTAGATGGGTCGCCCGACTTGGGTATAAGACGCCCATTTCAACCACAAAGTGGAGAGTTATCTTTTAGAAGCCGGTGGGGTCGTGGGTCCTCGTAATGATCCGCACATATTTCATCCTGGAAACTTTCTGGGATGTAGGAGGAGACGCCGACTTAGTGATGATCTCGCCTCAAGTCTTAAGGTCTAAGTCGCCCGCCTGCTTGGGACGTGCGATTTCCCAAAGGTAAACTTTAACTTTTTAGATTTCTCAGATTTCCATCCCAAAGGCAAAAATCCACTTTGGCTTCCTTCCCGTTCCCACGAGCTCAGTGTATGCTCGTGGGGTCTTCCCATATCAATTCTTCTTCTTTTCCTCGTTACCTCTTCATTATAAAGGCTTGATTTAGCCTAGGCATGTGCTTCCCCACAATTGATCATCAAGCACTACATATTTGAAGCACATTAGGATCCCTCCCTCACTTGCTCTCATGTCAAAAGTTGTAATTAAAACAAGGAATTGAAAATTCAATGAAGTTAATATGCAAGTAAGTGGGTTAGTATATTTATAAGTGGTGGTTTAGGGAGGACTCGACCAAACTCTCCTGCATTGTAATGCTAGATCTCGGGGAGAAGAGGCTCAAGGCGAGTTACCTCAACCTCTCCTAGAAAAGCTCCTTCATAGTAAGGCTTGACACGTTGACCATTAACTTTGAACCGATTCCCATCTTCCGAAATTAGCTCAAAGTCTACATAATTTCCAACGTTTGTAATAACAAAAGGACCCGTCCATCGTGAGTTCGACTTTCCGGGGAAGAGCCGATATCGAGAGTTGAATAGAAGGACTTTGTCTCCCTTGTTCAAGGCCTTTTGTTTGATTCTCCTATAATGGAAAAACTTGGTCCATTCCTTGTACATCCTTGAATTTTCATAAGAGTGAAGCCGGAATTCCTCCAATTCTTCAATTTGCAAGATCCTCTTCTCACCACTTAGTTTGAGATCAAGATTGAGTGTTTTGATGGCCTAAAAGGCTTTGTATTCCAATTCAAGTGGTAAGTGAGAAGCTTTTCCATAGACTAGCTTGTAAGGTAAAGTTCCTATGGGTGTCTTATAAGCCGTCCTATAAGCCCAAAGGGAGTCATCAAGCTTCATGCTCCAATCCTTACGAGTTTTGTTAACAACCTTCT